>NC_084480.1:170318632-175166132 GCF_030035675.1 Rhineura floridana | reverse complement strand
AGGAATCACAGCTGGTCAGCTGGTACTTAAGCTTCCCAAAGGATCACTTCATAGTGAGGCTACATTAATTCTTGGGGTGGGTGAAAAGAAAATGGAGAGAAGTGACTTATGATGACCCTGGAATGTAGTTCATTGTCATCACAGACTGTCCACACCAGTTGAATCCATGGTAGAGGGATCAAACCAAAAGCAGAGGAGATCAGTTAAGGAAGTAAGCATAAGCAAAACTGTGGAGTATCGCTGAAGACAAATAATTAACTATGCAGAAAAGAGTGACACATTTTAAAGACAAAGATTGTGGGAAATGATTTAATGATTCATACACAGTCTCTCTCACACACAATACCCCTTGCTCTTTCATGAGCAGACACACAGAACCCGCTCCACACTCACTTAATAGTCACACAGCAGTAGCTGGCAGCCATTTCCTTTTCAAAAGAAAGCTCCGCTCTGGAAGATTGTCACCCAATCAAATGTGTTTGCCAATACGCCCCTTTCCATTTCTGCTCTCAGAATCTCTATTACATTTTAAAAGGGAGTTCTAAAACCTCATAAGGAATAACTGAAGGTACCTATTGTGCAGATTAAAATGGTTGGAACCAAAAGAGCAGAAAATTGGGGGGAGCAGCAACAAGGGAACCAGAAGCCCGAAAGGGAGGAAAAATAATAATAATAATAAAAAGATGTATTCAAAGATATTTGCCCAATGCATTTCAGTATGTCACCTTCAGGGATAAAAATAACTTGTTCCTGTTGCTGTAGCGGTTCATTCAGAGCATATTCTGGAAAGTCGATTGATAGATGATAGATGATAGATGATAGATGATAGATGATAGACGATAGAAGACATTTATATCTGAAATTTAGAGTATTCCCCTCACAATGCAGATTATTCATGCCAAATTTCATAGTAATGGTGCAAATTGTCTCAATTTTATGATGGCTAGAATATTCAGGCTAGATTTTATGATGGCTAAAATCTTTACTGTACTGCCATTTCTGTTCATTGGCAGGAACACACTAAGTAAAGAAAGTTGGTTTAGCATACAAGCTAATAGGGTGAATGGTAATCCAGGAAATCTCTGGTGAAAGTTTCACCTTTGTCCTGAACTCATTGGGTAGCTTCAGGCAAACGATGATTTGGTGTTCCCTTCATCAACAGTAGGAGCAGTAGTCCCATGGGACTTTGGGGCAGAGGTTGAGGACTCCACTAAGCAAAATGAGCAGGAGGGCTCCCACACACACCATGCAGGCTTTCTGCATTTTGAAATAATACTGTGCATAATACAGTAAATATATATTACCATCTAAAGAGCACCCCCCATAAGACTATTACTTATAGAGTCTAAAATTATCCAACTGCACCACTGAATTGAGGAATATTAATACTGGGCTGGCCTACTTAATAGGAATCATGTCCATATTCCTGAGATAAAGTACATGAACAGCACTTTGAACCCTTAAAATGTGCTTGATAACGCTAAGCTTTGGTCATTAATCAAACTCTAAGAAAAGGCTTAAAAGTTTTCCTGTAATAATGTCACCTGCTTAATAACTAGATTTAGTTCGAAAGCTAAATAGTTATTGGAATGAGTAATAAGTAAGAGGGAGATAGTTACTGAAATAGAACACTAGCTGAATTTGGAGCCAGATGAATTCTATCCTTGTACGTACACTTCCCAAATTCTGTTCTCAGCTCTTTGAATGATGTCCTGCCTTGTGAGCTAAGCAGAGAGCAGGAACCACAGTGGTCTGACTATGTGTAATTTAAAAGCAGGTTAAATTTCTTGTGTCTTCCAGATGGAATCCATACACTCACGTGTGCCCTGATGCTGCTCAACACAGACCTGCATGGCCATGTATGTATGGCTAGTAGAAGATATATGGTTTGCTCCTGCTGTTTAGGTAGATTTGTTGCTACCTGGAATATAGTTGAGAAACTAGTATCATCGTGGAAGTAGGCAATGGTGGGTAAGGGGAAACAATTTGGTGCTCTATATGCAGCAAAAATTCTGCCTATAGCAATGAAAGTCTCATTAATCTGGGATTGTGTATAATGGATTAATCACAGTAGGACAGAGTTGGATGGAATGCATTTTCAGAAATAATAATTTTCAGAATAAGATGAGACATATGATGAAGATGCTAGATGTCTGATGTTCAGAAATTTTCTTTTTTGATACCAGGTGAAAATGCATGGGGGCTTTTGAATTTGGGTTTATCATCTAGCTTTGTTGATCAGCGTCACTCCCAATGCACTGAGATGTTGGCCGCATTTACACTGTAGATTTATTCCACTATTATTCTACTTTACACAGTCATGTCTACCCCCAAAAATCCTGGGAAGTGTAGTTTGTGAAGAGTGCTGAGAGTTGTTAGGAGATTCCTATTCCCCTCAGAGAACTACAATTTCCAGTGTGGTTTAACAGTCAGTCCCTCTTCCCAGAGAACTCTATTAGTACAAAAAAAATACCCATGAACAACCCTTCCTCCTACACATTTCTAAGAACTTGTCTTGAGCAACACTGAAATTTGCTAAAATCTCTGAAAAACAACCATTGCCCTAGAGAAAAAGGTTAAGAAAACTTTGGAATCTGTTCACTCAGTTTAATGATTTAAAAAACCATTCCAGCAACACCAGAATGTGAAGGTGTTAAGTTCAACAGCATATTACATAGCAGTGGAATTATACTGTACATTACATAAGATTACATTATTTGGACCTGATCTGATAATCCTCAGTTTCTCATGTGTGCTGCTAATGTTTTTAGGTATATTAAATTTGTTCAAATTGTTCAGTCAGGAAGCCACGCTAAAAAAAACCTGCGCAGGAACACTTAAACATATTCCTTTCCCCCCACTTCTCCTCCAACAGACAATGTACATATTTATTTTAAGTACTTATCACCCATCTTTCCATCTAAGAGACCCAAAGGTAGTAAATAATAACATAAAGCAACAAGAATAAATAAAAGCAGTATGTCTGGAGAAAAAGGATGATTTCAGAAAGCATTACAGACAATCAGCTTGCACTTAAGCCAAAAGGCCCTGCAAAACAACCATATTTTCACTGGTTGCCAGAAGCCAAGCAGCCGGGGTGCCAAGACTAAAAAGCCTTCATCTTGTGCCCTTGCTTGCTGTGCTTCAGAGGCCAGAGACATACTGTGCTTCCAATATTGATCTGAGTGCTGGGGTGGTAGGTCCATATGCAAGGAGCAAGACTTAAGATAGCCTGTCCCCAAACCATTTAGAGCTTTAAAGGGCAAAACCAAAATTGTGAATTGTGCGCAGAAACAACTTGGCTAATAGTGAAAAGGGAGCAAAACTGGAGTAATGTGCTCTGTGTGGTATGCAATGGTTAATATTCTGACAATGTTATTTTGGATCATCAGGTGATGGTTGCAAACACTCTTCTAAGGCAACCCCACATAGAGTATGCTAGCTGTCAAATCTGGATATTACTAGCTATGAATGACAGTGGCTAGGTCTGTCCCTTCAGGTTAGGAGGACACAGCTGGCATACTGAGCTATGCTGGTAAGAAGCATCCCTGGACAGTTCTGTGACTTGAACATTCAAGAGTATCCCTAAGTCATGGGTCTGATTCTCAGGGGGAAGTGCAAACTAAGATTTACACCTAAACCCAGATCAATTCATGAATGACCAATATACTTCTGTCTTGTCAGGATTGTCCTTTAGTTTTTCACCTATTACCTAGTCCATGATTGATCACGGAACCTGGACTAAGACTTCCACCACCTGCCTGAGAGCTGTGTAAAAAAGAGATGTGTTCCCCATAAGCATATTGGAGGCATCTCAGCCCGTCTCTGGATGACCTTACCCAGCACAACCATGATGTTGAACAGCATGAGAAGCAATGAATGTATTTCATTTATTTATTTGTTGGATTTATACCCCGTCTTTCCTTTCAAAGGAGCTAATATAGACTTTTGTGGCACTCCACATGCCAAAAGCTGTGGGGATCTCCCAGCATCCCCTGCACACATCCCATGGGCCATTGTCATGAGGCTTGTGGATGTTGAATATGTGTGCTCAAAAAAAAATATTTACATGACTGGAAGAATTCGTTCTTTCTTAAAATTCAAATGAGTGAAATGACTAATAACATACTGGGCATAGACATATCCCCAAGAAGTCTTTGTTTGTGATTTGGTTAATTAGATGAATATGTATCCAGCTGCTTTGCTCTGATTACTGAATTTCGGATGGCTGAAAAAAGAATACTACAACTTATATTATATTCACTAATAGGCAAAAAAAAAACCTTGCGGTTTAAGAATGTACCTATAGCCAACAGATATTTCTATCAAATGTTAAAAAGCAGGGAAATTGGGCAGCTGTAGTGAATGCTCCAGGGGAGCAGGAGACCTGACCTTCTCTCTGAGATATTGTACTGCCTTACAAATTTGTAAAAATGCAAACACCATTTGGGTTGGTCTTTCATAGTCCAATCCACTTCCTGTGTAGCTTGGAAGAATTTGGTAACATATGCCTGTGAGCATATGGTGAGTGGTGGCAACACCACAACAAGGGTGTTTTTTTTTCCTATTAGTGAATTTCTGTGCTTTTTAATCTGGGAGGTAAGAAATGGGATCCTGTGCAAGTTTGCTGAGAATAGATTGATCATTTGCATGCTTTTTGAGTTCAGTGGGATTTACTTCCCTGCAATCATGCTTAGGATAGGTGAAACTGACCACACGGGATGGAGAGGGGAAGAGGAGGAAGGGCAGGGGTAGGGATGGAGGAGGAGGGAGAGGAGGAGGAAGGGCAGAGGGGAGGAGGGGGAGGGGAGCAGGGGGGAGGGGGAGGGGAGCAGGAGGGCAGGTTTGATCATTTGCATGCTTATTGAGTTCAGAGGGATTTACTCCCTTGCAATCATGCTTAGGATAGATGAAACTGGCCTGAGGGAGGAGGGAGGGAAAGAAGGGCTGAAGTGGGTAGGGGAGGAGGAAGAAGGAAGAGGGGAGGGGAGGAAGAAGAGAGGAGGAAGGGAGAGGAGACGGGGGAGGGAAAAGGCAGGTCTGTTCATTTGTATGCTTATTGAGTTCAATGGGATTTACTACCATCCAATAATGCTTAGAATAGGTAAAACTGACCACAGAAGAGGAGGGGGGAGGGAACAGGGGAGGGAAGAAGAGGAGGGGGAGGGGATTAGAAGGGCTGGGGAGGCAGTGGTGAAGGAAGGGGGAGGGAAGGGACAAAAGGGAGAATATGGGAGGGGGTAGGGTTGGGCAGGTTTATCATTTGCATGTTTATTGAGTTCAGTGGGATTTACTCTCATGCAATCATGCTTAGAATAGGTAAAACTGACTACAGAGGAGGAGGAGGGGGAGGAACAGGAGAGGGAAGGAGGAGAGGTGAAGTGCCGGATGACTGGAGGTGTCCCGTCCAGAGTCGAACCCAAGAGGCTGAGACGTTGGTGCAAGTAAATCTTGTTTTATTAGAGTAATGGAAACATCAAAAGCAGTGCGCTTCATAGGATTCCTACAATAACTCACTGTAATTCCCTAACAACACTTTAGACCTGCTCTGCAACGTAAAGGAGAGTTGACGCAACACCCCCCTCCCAACTCATCAAGCTTATATAGGGGAAGTTTTAGAGCACAATCTCTCACTCCTTCGTACCCCCGCCCTCTGACCAGTGCGCTTTTCCCACCGTCAAGAGCGGGATGAAGGGGGTCGAACTTCCAAGGTCTCGTCTGACAAAACAGGGTCCTTATCAACAGACAGGAAAGTAGAAGGCGGGGAAGCCTCAGACATCTCTAAGTTACGGGTGGACAAAGGGGGAGTTGCGACTCTTTCACCACTTGGCAAAGGAGGAGTTACTGCTCTTTCGGAATCCTCCCCTAACGGCTCCGAGAGGGCGTTTGGCGGCTGAGCACTATCCTGAAAGGGGGAGGGTTCACCCGTGGGAATTGGCGGAACATCTAACACACTCCCTTTCCCCAAGGCTGGAAAAGACACAACAACAGCTGGACCTTCCACACCTTCTGGCCATGGAGGCGCCTGCAATTCATGCCTTCCCCCTCCCTGCTCATCGAGAGAGAGCGGAGGCTCGACAGGAGGAGAGCTAATGTTGTCCCTATCTTCAAAAAGGGCAAAAAGGAGGAACCAGGGAACTACAGACCAGTCAGCCTAACATCAGTCCCTGGAAAAACTCTGGAGCAGATTATAAAGCAGTCAGTCTGTAAGCACCTTGAAAACAATGCAGTGATTACTAGGAGCCAACATGGATTTATGAAGAACAAATCCTGCCAAACTAATCTTATCTCATTTTTTGATCAGATAACCTCCCTTGTAGACTGTGGGAATGCTGTGGACATATCTCGACTTCAGCAAAGCTTTTGACAAAGTGACCCATGATATTCTGATTAGCAAGCTAGCTAAATGTGGGCTGGATGGAACAACTATCAGGTGGATCCACAGTTGGCTCCAGAATTGTACTCAAAGAGTGCTTCTCAATGGTTCCTTCTCAAACTGGGTGGAAGTAACGAGTGGGGTACCACAGGGCTTGGTCCTGGGCCCAGTGCTCTTCAACATTTTTATTAATGACTTGGATGAGGAGGTACAGAGCATGCTTATCAAATTTGCAGATGATACAAAATTGGCTAATACCATGGAAGACAGAAACAAAATTCAAAGGGACCTTGATAGGCTGGAGCATTGGGCTGAAAACAACAGAATGAAATTCAACTGGGATAAATGCAAAGTTCTACACTTAGGAAAAGGATTCAAATGCACAGTTATAAGATGGGGAATACTTGGCTCAGCAATAGGACATGTGAGAAGAATCTTGGAATTGTCGTTGATCACGAGCTGAATATGAGTCAACAGTGTGATGTGGCTGAAAAAAAGGCAAATGCTATATTAGGCTGCATTAACAGAAGTATAGTTTCCAAATCGTGTGAAGTATTAGTTCCCCTCTATTCAGCACTGGTTAGGCCTCATCTTGAATACTGCATCCAGTTCTGGTGTCCGCACTTCAAGAAGGTTGCAGACAAACTGGAACAGGTTCAGAGGAGGGCAACAAGGATGATCAGGGGACTGGAAACAAAGTCCTATGAGGAGAGACTGAAAGAACTGGGCATGTTTAGCCTGGAGAAGAGAAGACTGAGGGGAGATATGATAGCACTATTCATGTACATGAAAGGTTGTCACACACAGGAGGGTTGGGATCTCTTCTTGATCGTCCCAGAGTGCAGGACACGGAATAATGGGCTCAAGTTGCAAGAAGCCAGATTTCGACTGGACATCAGGAAAAAACATCTGTTAGAGCCATACGACAATGGAACCAACTACCTAGAGAGGTAATGGGCTCTCCGACACTGGAGGCATTCAAGAGGCAGCTGGACAGCCATCTGTCAGGAATGCTTTGATTTGGATTCCTGCATTGAGCAGGGGGTTGGAGTTGATGGCCTTATAGGCCTCTTCCAACACTACTATTCTATGATTCTATGAAGGGAGGGGAAGGAGGAGGGAGGGGATTGGAAGGGGAGGGGGGAGGGGGCAAAGGAAGAAGGAGGGAAAGGGCAAAAGGGAGGGGATAGGAGGGAGGAGGAGGGGAAGGCAGATTAGATCATTTGCATGCTTTTTTAGGTCAATGAGATTTACACCTGTATAATGATGCTTAGGATAGGTGAAACTGACCTGGGGGAGGGGCAGGGAGGGGGGAGGACCAAGGGGGAGATAAGAGGAAGGGTAGGAAGAGGGAGGAAGGGGGAGGGGAGGAGATTGCTAGGGTGGGCACTGGGCAGAGGGAAAGCCCCTTTCCTTTCCAAAAGGAAAACACTATGAACATTATCTGTATTTTTCAGGGTTCCCCCAACCTTTTAATTCTACAACAGGCACATCTAGTCTCCCACCCAAATTTAAACCAAAGCTGTCCCTGGCCACATCCACACCAGACCTTTATTTCACTTTAGACCGTCATGGCTTCCCCCAAGAGTCCTGGGAAGTGTAGTTTGTGAAGGGTGCTGAGAGTTGCTAGGACAGGCCCTATTCCCCTCACAGAGCTACAGTCCCCAGAAGAGGGGCTGACTGTTAAGCCCCTCTGGCCACTGGAGCACTGTAAATGGAACAGGAGTTTCCTAACAACTCTTAGCACCCTTAACAAACTAAACCTCCCAGGATTCTTTTGGAGGAAGTCAGGATTGTCTAAATTGGAATAACTGTCCGGCGTGGGTGTGGCCCCCTGATTAGCCAAGCCAAGCAACTGTGAGTCTGGCTTTTAGAACACTGACAGTTGGTTCTTACTGAGCATGCCCGGGCTTATCATTGACTTCACTGCTAAATTTCTTAAATTAATTAAAAATCAGCTAGGCATTTTTTAACTTTTAAATGGCAGAAGATGAATGTCAGAGTATGGGGCAAGGTCAGTCATAGGATTACAGGTACTCTGTGAGCATGGCTGATTTTTAATTAATTTCAACAAATTATGAGACCACTGACAGAAAAAAGTCCAACAGGGGTCTGGATTTTTTTTCTTTTGTTTTACACTTTGAACTCTTGATTCTCTCTGAGTGTTGTGCGTATAAGCCATGAAAACCTAGAGGATTGTTAAGCAAGCGTTTCTGAGTTCAGGACGATATGTTTTATACAGTTTTGTTTTGAAATTAGCTCACGGGAAGCATCAGAATGGCATGGGGGATATTTTCAATTTAACATTGCAGAATGCGAAAATTCCATGCTGGCTATAGTATACAGCCGCTCTCATGGCTGTATAATTGGTGTTAGCTCAGATTCAGACAGCTAGCACTAATCCATTTAGGTGGAAGGGCTGAAGCTCAATGGTAGAGCACATGTTTTACTTATAAATGGTCTCAGGCTCAATCCCTGACAACTCCAGGGGGAAACACTTGCCTAAAACTATGGAAAAGACTCCCAATCAATGAGGTGGTCCAAAGTTTTGACTCGCTATAAGGCAACATCTTAGTGCTGGTGGTACCATATCCTGTCCTCATGAAATGAATGGGAGAAACCTCTGCTGAGGGAATATTTTTTACTTTCTGTTAACGATATAGTATTTAAAGGGAACGTTTCATGTTTCTATACTTTATGTGTGTGGGTTGGTGGCGGGGGAGAAACACAAGTTGAACAGATTCTAAATAGCTACAGTTTATAACTCTACATGCTACACTTTATAACAGAGCACAAAAACTGGTGACAAATGGCTGGGCATTGCAATGCAGGAATAGGATAGACTTGCTGGTATTTGGCACTTTAAAAAAAAACCCAAAATGTTCGTTTTAAGAGGAGTCAAGAGCTAGTGTGGTGTAGTGGTTAAGGTGTTGGATTATGACCTGGGAGAGCAGGGTTCGAATCCCCATGCAGCCATGAAGCTCACTGGGTGACCTTGGGCCAGTCACTACCTCTCAGCCTCAGAGGAAGGCAATGGTAAAAACCCCTCTGAATACCATTGACCATGAAAACCCTATTTGTAGGGTCACCCATAAGGTGGAATCGACATGAAGGCAGTACACACACACAAGCAAAAGAACTCCCTGATGGATTCAGCCCTGTGAGTAGGAACAGAGGAGAAATTCGATTCAGTTCACATTTAAAGCCACATTTATAAAATTTGCACTTTATGAAACAATATGAGAACCAGAACATAGCCATTCTTCAAAATTTGCTCTAATCTGAATTCAGAGCTTGGAAAAGTTACTTTTTTGAACTACAACTCCCATCAGCCCAATCCAGTGGCCATGCTGGCTGGGGCTGATGGAAGTTGTAGTTCAAAAAAGTAACTTTTCCAAGCTCTGTCTGAATTTAACAATGCAGTTCTCCAACCAAGCAAATATACAAATATACAAATATTAGGGAGAAATGTGCACAAAATTATATTGGTGAAAATAACATAAAAAATAATGCATTATGTTAGAATAAATTGCTTGCAAAAATGTGTACGTTAGTTAGAACTGCATACAAAAATGTATTTATTAGGAGAAAATTGCTAAAAAGTGATGAAGAATTTTCATGACAAATTTTTAAATGAAAAAATCGCAAATTGCTGCAGAAATCTGGAGAACCAAATTTAAGGTTAGAAATCTGAGAAACTGAGAGAACCAAAATGAACAGATCCTTCCATCCCTACTCATGAGTCAAGACCGTCTGCCTCTGGTATTCTGAATGACACCTCACATTGCTTCATGGCAGTGTGTCAGTTTTCACACCAGGAATCGTTGCTGTAGCGGCAAGTCTCTGGTTAACCCAAACCCAGTTTCGTACTCATCACTATTTTCTATCTCTAAGACCTAGTTCTTATAAGCAGCAGAGCCCTTTGGACACCTTCTTCCACATGTACACAAAGTGCATGGGACTGCATTGAAGGGACATGTGAAAAGGACCTGGATGGTGTGGGGAACCGTGTACTCCAGTCTACCACTTCAGACCTGAGCAAGGGGCTCAGGTGACTAAATGCTTTCCCAGGCAAAAATTTCCCTGCAAATAGAAAACTTAAACATCATGGGAGAACTGCTTCTTGGAACTGTCTCCTCTCTGACATGCCTGGTTTCTGTGTACAGATTTTATTTTATTTTTGTGTAGAGGAACATTCAATCATGTAAATCAACAACTCCAGTCTGAACTAAAATGGTGTAGTAATAACCAAACAGGTTTACTCCCTCATCTGCTGTTTGTGAGAACGAGGCCTAAGTTACCACTGAGAAAGGAGGAGGAGACTTGGGCAGGAAACTAACTTTTGAGGTCCCAAATCCTTCTGTAAGGGAAACAGTGTGGTCATTCCAGCAAGCTCCCTGGGAGTAAGCTGTTGGAAGGCTTCTCTGAGCTGCAAGCATTCAATGGCACATGTGACATTAATTTCTTCTTTCCTCTCTCCTCCTTTCTGTTTCCCTCCTGCTCCGGGACCCTCTATTCTTGCTCTTTAACCCATTCTCAGGTGGTAAGTGCAGTCATTGCAGTTAGCAGTACATTTCTATAACTTTGGGGCACTTGGTATTTCTTTGTTCCTGTAAAATATATTTGTTAATCATTAAGGCAATATCTACCAAAGTGGTGTACTTGTGAAAAAGGAAATGTGTGCAGCTTGCATGGCTTCCTGAATTTGTTCCTCGAGATAATTTTGACTTCTTTTCATAATTGTTTGGAGAGAAACAAACCACAAGCACTGATTTGCATGTAATGCTCAGCCAGTCTCTGTTCCCCCCTCCTCCCAGCTTTGGAAAGGGAGGAGTGGTGTGTGCGCAATTTGAGCAGTATGCAGCAGCATGCTTACTCTTTCATGGTAAGCCATAGTTTGATTTATTGTGATGTGCAAACTGGGTCTGTGGGTCTCATTTATTTATTTATTTTATTTTATTTATATACCGCCCTAAGCCCGAAGGCTCTCTGGGCGGTGTACATAGAAGGTAAAAGCAGGCACAATATATAAATACAATAAATATAATAACTGAAAAAAACAAAAACACACAAACAATACGAGAACCAAACAACATCCAGAATAGAACATAGTAATAAAATACTGTAAAAATACACTTTAAAATGCCTGGGAGTATAAAAAGGTTTTCACCTGGCGCCGAAAAGATAGCAGCGTCGGCGCCAGGCGCACCTCATCGGAGAGACCATTCCACAGTTCGGGAGCCACAACCGAAAAGGCCCTATTTCTAGTCACCATCCTCCGAGCTTCTTGATGGGATGGTACTCGGAGGAGGGCCTTAGATGTTGAGCGCAGTGTACGGGTAGTGATTGCTCCCATGCCACTCCCAGCAACATCCACATCTTTGGATCTCTTGATTAGGATGCATTGCAGTCTGAATAGGCTAAAATCCCATAATGCTAATGATGGTTGCCTTCACCAAAAAGCGAAGAGATGGTACCAGGAATAGTGCAGGAGCAGTCATTGTAGCCATCGTGTTAGATTTGGCAAGGACAGGAAACTCCAGCTATGACAGCCGTTCCACTCTGAGCCACATATGAGTGGGACTTATAATTCAGAACTGTTAGGCTGAACCTGTGCAAGGCACCCATTGACTCAGCATTTATTTTTTATATTCTGTTGTTGTTTTTATCAGGAGCCCCATAATGCAACTCGACTGTGTGACAGCAACATAAATTTCAAACAGGTTTCATGGAAAGAAGCCAATGAGATGACAGCGGGGAAACCTCTTCTCGGTTTCTCAAAAAGGCCTGCAGGGGGGCTGGAGACTGTAGCCCAGCCCAAATGCCCACAACTGAATGCCTTATTCATTTTACATTCACAGGCAAACACTGACAATCTGTCAAAGCCTGGCAGCTTACATAAGCAATATGTTTTCTTCTCTTTCTTTTGAACTGCTCTGTTTTAGGCTTGAGTTGCTACAAAGAAATATTTTATTTGACAAATGTTTGTCCTGGTTGTCTGCATATTTATATCTTGCCTGCAGCGTTTAAAACAGTCTGAAAAAAATAAGGTGTCTATGTTTCTGCATTACAGAATATTGGGAAAAAGATGTCTTGCCAACAGTTTACAGCAAATCTGGATGGACTGAATGATAGGAAGGATTTTCCAAAAGATCTGTTGAAGGTAATGCTATATTCATTGTTTTTGCAGGAAACAAGTGTTAGTGGCTGGAGATCCACTGAGCTTCGGCATTGAACATGTATACTGTAAGGGTGGGTTATGGAAGTCATCCTACCTTCTGCTCCAAAAGTGATTCACTTTCATTCTTAGAGGTGCTCTTCTACCATGTTGTGATCAGAAATCAGACATGCTACCAGTATTCAACTATTTATTAAGCCTGATACATTTTGGAGAACTCTCCTTTGTCAGGAGCCAAAATGCTTTAGGAAAATATGATAGCCTAGGCTTCAATCTGAGGTGGTAGTGTTTTTTTCCGGAGCAGGAAGAGTTGCTTACATGAGAACATTTGAGCAGGCAGTCCCCTACTGCATTCTGAAGTGGTATAACAGGGATGGCCCTTCAGATGTTGTTAGACTCCAACTCCCATCGTCCTTGGCCATGCTGGCTGAGGCCAACGGAAGCTGCAATTCAACAACATCTGGACTCAGGTTTCAGCTTCCCAACCCCTGTGGTACAAGATCAGGAGAGGAAAGTGCCACATAAGGAAGGGATCTCATTATCCCTGTAGCTGGCACACTGTACACAGCATGGAATAAAAACTCAAGGAATAAAACTCACTGTCAGCTTCCCTAGCCTATTAAATACTGATTCCCAACACCAGTATGCAGTGAGGTAGCTACACAAAGGCCAGTCAAGATGACTCCTACAGCTGGAGCATTTTGTTTCTTTAAAACTTTTGAAAAAAGTGTGTCCAACTGCCCCCAGTCTGAGCAGTTAGTACATGGGACTCTTTGTTGCCAAACTCATGGAAAGAATATAGCACAGGTCCCCCTGGGAGTGATGGGGGGTGGATGATGTTTTGTAGCTCCTGGGGGAATTGTACAGCAATTGTACAGCGTTTACATGGGGGCAGCCATGGGTTTTCTATGTAGTCCTCCCAGGAGCAATGCAAAGTTATCAAGCCCTGTCGCTCCTAGGAGGACCTGCAATATGTTCATTCAATGCATGTAGCAGCAAAGAGACCACTTTGCCAGCTGCTCAACTTGTGGGCAGCTAGACATGCTATTTTCAAATATTTTAAAGGAAAAAAAGGGGGATGGAGGCAATGCACAACCCTTGGACCGCCCTGTAAGTACGTTGAACTACTTTTTTAAGATGTGCACTTCCCAGCAGATTTTCCCATTAAAAATCCACTGGGAAACGGCATGAGACAGACTTAGTCTTGTCTGAGAACTGGGCGGGACAGGATTTCAATAGGTCTGTCCATTCTTATACACAGGACACCAATTTGGATGGCTTTAAAAGGGAGTTAGACACATTCATGGAGGATTTGACTATCAGCGTCTACTAGTCACGATGACTACTGTATGTACTACTTCCAGTATCAAAGGTGGTATCCCTTTGTATACCAGTTGCTGGGAATCCCAAGTAGGGAGAGTCTTGTTGTGCTACCTCAGGGGTGGGGAACCTCCAGCCCAAGGACTGGATCTGTCTGGCCCTTGGCATTCACCCCAGGCACCTCTCCCCCCTCCCTGGCCCTACTTCACACCTCAAGGGTTTTTTGCCCAGCTGGAATCTATCCTTGAACTCTGACAATGCCTCTGTCTTTTCTGGGTGGAGGATAGAGAGGGGGGTGTCCCTGTGTATACAAGCTAGTGTACTGTACAAAGGTAACATTTACATTTGTTTCTCCACCCACTCTTTCCTCTGGCCCCGCCCACCACTGGCATGTGGCCCTCAGAAGGTTGCCAAAAAGGGATGAGGCCCCAGGGCTGGAAAAGGTTCCCAACCTCTGCACTAGGTCCTGTTTGCAGGCTTCCGGTGGGCATCTGGTTGGCTGGTGTGAGAAGCGGACGCTGAACTCTTTGGTCTGCTCCAGCAGCCAGGCTCTTACGTTGTTGCTTATAAATTCTGAAAATGCTTGCCGAAAACCAGAATATCTAAAGGTGTGGCCAAGTCCCCAAACTAACAAAAGTTATTTCTTTATTGGTCAAATAATTTGATTCAAGATTAAGATGAACACGCTTTCAAACTACTTCCTATGATAAATCCGTGATAGAACATTGCTATGAAAACACTTTATTATTATAGGCAAATTTAATAATGGTTGATATGGACACCATCCACAGATGGGAATCATGTTCTGAGAACCTACTAACAGCTGAAACTATGTTCTTGTTTCAGGCCCTGTATAACTCAATAAAAAATGAAAAGCTGGAATGGGCCATGTAAGTATTTTTTTTTTAAGAAAAGGTTTTTATAATATAAGTGCAACTGTCTTTTAAAAAGGAATGAACATATCTTGGATTTTGTTCCAGACAGAAAAAAATGTTCAGAAATCCAAATCTTGAATGGTATGAAGTTAACAATGTAAGAAGTTGTCAGAGCCACTGCCCTCTATAGTAAATGTATACTAGTTGCAAGAGCTCACTTTCGGATTAGCTTCACTGAATCTCCACTAGAGATGGGCGAATCTGTTGATGTCATTTTCTTTTTGTCTCTCATTTTTCCAATCTTAAATTCAGCTCTCCACATTTCCACATCAGTTTGCAAGCTGTTTCTTTTTTTAAGAAAGTTCTCATGAAAATTCATTAGCATTTTAATGCAACTTTCTCCTAATAAACACGTTTGTATGCAATTTTGCCTAATATGCACATTTTTGCAAACAATTTTCCCTAAAACAAAACATTATGTTCTTTTCACTAATATATGCATTTTTACACACACTTGGCCCTAATATATGCATTTTAGTGCACACTACTTGGCTGGAGAATTGCATTGCAAAATTCAGAGATGCAAATTTCGAACAGTGGCTGTGTTTCGGTTCACATATTGTTTAAGCATATGCAAAGTCTGTAGGTTCATCTTTCAATACAAACTGAATTGAATTTCTCCCCAATCCCTACTTTCTACTAAAGAAGAAAAACAGGATGGTTCAAAAAAGCTGGCATCTTTGGGGAGGGAGCTGAATCAGTGGATTGAATCCAGCCTCGTTTACAGCACAACTCCCCAAACATATGCTCCCATGGTTGGAAGGGGGGCAAGGGATTTTAAGCAGTTCCTCCTTCCTGCTTCCTTCCCCTATGCCCTCTGAAATAGGAGAATGGGAGGTGACGCTAAGAGTAGAAACACACTCACTGTTCTGCCGGTTCCAGTGTGTCTCCACCTCTCTGTTCTGAAAACGGAGGCACATGACACTACTCAAACCCCACCCCTTTTTACTGTACAATCTGGTGGGAGCAGCTCGAGTTCCTTTTTTTTAAATTCAGCTTCAAAGAGATTTTGCAACTGATCGGCAGATCAAACCATTCTCCCTCCAGATGTGGCTTATGGAAACACTTTGTTCTGGTGACTAGTGTGTGCATAGCCCAAGAGTTGCAGGGAGAAGGGGGAATCGGCTACTGCCGCCACCCCTTCCCTCTAGTGGGAGGCTGCACTGGATCAGGAGTCCCTTCTGTGAGTGGAAGGAGCCCTTCCGTTTGCAGAACTGACACCCTGGATACATTCCCTTGTATTTTGGGCCACAGCAGCCCCTTATACACGCAGGCTGTTATAATAACCAATGCTTGGGTGGGGGTAAAAAATTAGGTGACAGTACTCATATATTGATAAAAGTGCTGCGGGTGCCATGATGACTACTCTCGGGAAAAAAAGCCCTGAGTACAACACAAAGATTTAATGAGCGGCACTTATTTCTTTACATGCTCATATGCAATATCATTTTAACCTGATTTGATGCTGCTGTTAAATTAGTTGCTGATTGTTTCATTTGTCGATGTTTTGAATGTTTTATTGTGAATTTATATTTTATACTTGTTAGCCACCTCATGAAGCCTTGTGACAAAGAGGGAAAAAATCGCTGTCTTTGATTGATTGATTGATTGATTGATTAATCAATGGCAATAATGTATTTAGATGCATGATCTTCCAGAAGTGGCAGTACTACCCATTGCATTACAATGTTGTATTTAGCCTGACCCCAAAATTTGTTAATCTCCATCCTGGAAATGTGTTTTGGGGAGTCAGTAATACACATGAAAGGAGGGATGAGCCCCCATCCTATGGAACTCCCTTCCAAATGATCTCCGCCAGGCCCCCTCTACAATGAGTTTCCTCCGGGCCGTGAAGACCTGGCTCTTCAGGCAGGCCTTTGCGGTGGGCTAGATTTTAACATAATTGCTTTTAGATTTTAATGTTATTGTACTGATGTGTCATTTTGTGCTATTTTGCTTATTTTGTACGTCGCACAGAGTGACTGGTTAGCCAGCCAGATGGGCGACTAAGAAATCCAATAAATAAAATAAATAAATAAATTAGAAACCCACAGATTCCTCTCTGGATTGGATTTTCATCCAACCAGAATATATTTCCTTCTTTACCCCCTGTCTCTTGCTAGCCAGCAGAGGGCAGGCAACCATCTTGCCCCATTTGTTTTTCTGCAGTGGGTTGCTGTTTGATCCATACCAGCTGTTTTGGGGTCTGCAGCCTCTTTAAATCTCCCCACTGAAATGAGTTCACATTATATTATATTGGAAATAAGCTGAGTGTTTGGGGAAGTAGCTCAGCATATTCCTGAATCAATCCAGTGCAGGCTTACCTGTCACTAGCACAGGGTTAGCCAACACGGGGCCCTCCAGATGCTGTATACTACAATTCCCATCATCCCTGACCATAGGGGCTGATGGGAGCCATAGCCCAAAACATCTGGAGAGCACCATGTTGGCTATCTCTGCACTAGCAGAACTATTAATTTCTTTTCTATTTCTTTTCTTTTGCTGGGAATTTCCTCCCCTGCACTCTTAATGAACATTTCGTCTATGTTTTGAACGGCATTATCTCCAGGGAGCATCCACATTCCCCCATAGAGTCCACACCACAGGTACCACCATCTTGGATCATGTGTATCTACATGCCCAATCAAGAGTCAGAGGCATACAACCACATAAGGTGGTAGCTCCCATGGTGTGAGTATTCTAGAGACCAACTTGAACGCTCCCCCAGGTTGTCTTGTATGGCAGCAGCTGCTGCTGACACACTGCTGCCAATGTCAGAAGCTTTTCTGTCTGCAAAAGTGGATCACTTTAGCAACAGCAGAGGAGGTTCCCACAGGTCATGGAAACCCAGGACAGCATTCAAGTCCATACTGTAGGCACTCTGCTGGACGTCTCTGTTGAGGACAGCAGTTGAATTGAATACTTGGGAAACATTTGTACATCCCTCATAGAAAAACAGGTTCTGAGTGACATGAACACAATTTGCTGAATAATTCTCTGTCAACTGAAATGAACATTTTGAGGGGAAAATAAAAAAAATTGCAAACATTCTATTATTTGAGGACATTTAAATGAGGGATATTAATAAAGCCAAGAGGGTAGTTTGCATTTTTTAAATTTTACAACCTCTTTTCAGAGCTGGATTTCGCTCTCATATCCAGCACTGCAGCGTAAGGGCTTGAGTCTCCCCCACCTCTGCATCATTTCTTTGCTGTTTAGGTGCAAATGCATCCTATGAAACAAACGGAAGTATGGTTCCCATTGACATAAGTAGCTCCCATTTAGTTGAGTCAGAACAAACGGGGAACTATTTTGCACTTAGTTGAAAGGGCCAAGTTATCCCTCACTCCATTCATTAGAGTCACCCGGGCCTGGTTTAGTCCTCTACCAATACCAGCTGTATCCTTGATTAATGTACCCCTTTGTTTTTCTTTCATATATGTGGATGCCATTTTTCTTTCAGGAAAAAGTGTAATGTACTGAGCTCTGACCCCAGGTCTTTTACCTGGTTTATCTCTGCTTTATGGTTTTAAACTTTCTATGGTTTTTTTAATTGTATATTTGTTTTTAATGTTCAATGTTTTTAATTTTTGTAGAGCTTTGGCTATGGGGCGGTATATAAATGTAATAAATGTAATGTAAATATAATGTGAGATGGTTCATTTCATTTGCTGGTTGCAACAAATCTTTTGTTTTTGTTTTGAAATGATGGCAGTTTCTTTCCTCTAGCACTGCTGTCAGTTGGGCCCCAATCCTGCAGGCAGACATTGGGGAGATGAGTCTTGCTGCAGGAGTTTGAGCCTTGCATGCTGGGAAGCTGCTTGTTCACCCCTTTCACAAAAAGCAGGAGAGAGGGGTTGTTATGTATGTTTGGAGTGAGGTGGAGAAGCTAGAGGACCTAAATTCAAGGAAGGAAGGAAGGAAGGAAGGAAGGAAGGAAGGAAGGAAGGAAGGAAGGAAGGAAGGAAGGAAGGAAGGAAGGAAGGAAGGAAGGAAGGAAGGAAGGAAGGAAGGAAGGAAGGAAGGAAAAGACAGGTTGAATGAATGCAGGTTATTGGAACAAGAGAGGAGATAAGCTTGTTTGATCACAATGTTTTTCTTTTTAAAGGACTACTTGAGCATAGGTGTAAAGAAGCACTCATGCTACTGAGGTGTCTTCTAAAAATTCCTTTTGAAAAGGTCAAATAGTCTGTAGATGTGGTGCACACATTTTGAGGGGGGGAAGGTACTGTGCATCCTCATGAGTTGGGTCCCAGGCATTATCTAATCAAGTGACTGTGACAGCCACTCATACAGCAGCAGGGCAGTTTGCCAAAGGAAACATTTGGGTCAGCCAGGAATCTAATGAGGAAAAAGCCATCTATACATAGCCATGGCAGCAGGAGGGATGTGTACATCTTTTACATAATAATTTTTAAAGGCAAGATCAAGTTATGGCCATTGTAATAGTGCCTAAAGTAGGCCTGCAGAATTTAGGACTAGGTTTGTCAACTCTTAACATGAAAATACTCTGACAGGCCCGTAGACAGTACCCAGCACAAAAACCTAAGCTGGACAACTTTAAAAAGAAACAATGGCTGTCAGGGTATGTGGCTTTGCTCCTTGGTTTTTATGAAATTGTCCCACATTTTCAAACAAACTGGCCAGGAAATTTCCCCCCAGCCCTCATGGTCAATAGCCCCACTTCTGACAGTAGCCCACAGCCAGGTATGGCAGCCCATTAGGAGTTTAATAACCCTATCTTTGCTACCTGTCTGGGACTGCAAAACTGGAGGTATTATCACACTCCTCACAAGCCCTAATATATGGGCCACAAGTTGCAGAATTTATGGGCTGTAAATTGCTGGATTTTGCTGAAGTCACCTGACTTTCTAAGAAAATCCATGCCTGACTAAGAGGAATCCCTAATTAAAATTTTCAGGAAGCTTTTGCAAATTCCTACTTTAAGTATTCAGAGGGCTGGAGAAATTTGGGGGGCGGCAGCAAGAGAAGTCAAAATCTAGTCTTTTACTAAAGTCAGTTTTAGTTCAGAAAGCGTATGGCAGTTCACTTTTCCCTGAAACATTAATTAAAACAATCCACTGGAGGGAGCCATCTATCTGTATCTATTTGGCCTGTATATGCCACTAGCATTTGGGGAAAATGTTATATAAGTGAGTTCAGAGAAAGTGCATCTGAGCATCTGGTTAAATAAATAAATGCATGTGAGGATAAGAAGAAATACCATCCAAAAATTCTCAAGGCAGGTGACAAACTCATTAATCCTGAAAAACAAGTATACAGTTTCCAGAACTGACATCCTTTGGTGTAAAGTGATGATAAAACAGAACACTATGTAGGGCACTTCAGCATCTGAGTACTAAGCAGAGAGATCTCCCAGTAGATGGTGTTAGTACTTTTATGCTTTGGTTATCTTTCTGCTATCAGATACACTTTCCTGCCAGATAGCTCACAATATTTATTTATTATTTGATTTATATCCCGCCCTTTCTCCCAGTAAGAGCCCAGGGCAGCAAACAAAAACATTAAAAACACTTTAAAACATCATAAAAACAGTATTTAAAATATATTAAAACAAAACATATTTAAAAACGTTTTTTAAAAAGCTTTAAAATATCTTTTTTAAAAAAAGAAAAGAAAAGAAAAGAAAAGGTTTAAAAACATATTAAAAAGCAATTCCAACACAGACGCAGACTGGGATAAGGTCTCAACTTAAAAGGCTTGTTGAAAGAGGAAGGTCCTCAGTAGGCACCGAAAAGATAACAGACATGGTGCCTGTCTAATATTGAAGGGAAGGAAATTCTAAAGGGTATGTGCCACTACAATAAAGGTCTGTTTCCTATGTTGTGCAGAACGGACCTCCTGATAAGATGGTATCTACAAGAGGCCCTTACCTGCAGAGCGCAGTGATCGACTGGGTATATAGGGGATAAGACAGTCTTTCAGGTATCCTGGTCCCAAGCTGTATAGGGCTTTGTATACCAAAACTAGAACCGTGAACATAGCCCAGTAGCTAATAGGTAGCCAGTGCGATTCTTCCAGCAGCAAGCAGTTTCGCTGCCAGATTTTGCACCAGCTTCAGTTACCAGATCAACCTCAAGGGTAGCCCCACATAGAGCACATTACAGTAATCCAGCCTGGAGGTTACCAATGCATGGACAACAGTGGTCAGGTTATCTCAGTCCAGAAATGGCCACAGCTGTCTTACCAGCCAAAACTGATGAAAGGCACTCCTAGCCACTGATATCACCTGGGCCTCTAGCAACAAAGATGAATCGAGGAGCATCCCTAGATTACAGACCTGCTCTTTCAGATAGAGTACGACCCCATCCACAGCAGGCAATTGACCAATTATCTGAACTTGGGAACCACCAATCCACAGCACCTCCATCTTGCTAGGATTCAGACTCAGTTTATTGGCCCTCATCCAGCCCACTACTGAGTCCAGGCAGCAGTCCAGGGCTTGCACGGCCTCTCCCGATTCAGATGTTACAGGGAAATAGAGCTGGGTATCGTCAGTGTACTGCTGACACCTCACCCCAAATCTCCTGATGACTGCTCCCAAGGGCTTCATATCAATGTTAAACGGAACGGGGGACAAGATGGTACCCTGTGGCACCCCACAGCACAACTGCCAGGGGGCTGAAAGACAATCACCCAATGCTCTTCTCTGAAAACAACCCTGGAGATAGGATTGGAACCACTGTGAAACAGTGCCACCGATACCCATCTCACCAAGTCAGCCCAGAAGGATACTATGGTCAATGGTATAAAAAGCCGCTGAGAGATCAAGGGTCACACTTCCCCTGTCCTTTTCTTGATAAAGGTCATCCATCATTCAGTCCTATAACCAGGCTTGAACCTAGATTGGAATGGGCCAAGATAATCTGTTTCATGCAAGAGTAGGGGTTCTCACCTTTGGGGTCACCATGAGCCTTCCTTTTCCTTTGTGTTTTTATGGTTTTTGTTTTGTTTTGTTTGTTTTTCTCTGTTGCTGTTGTGGAAAAAGGAGGCAGGAGGTTTCTGCTGTGAATGCCACTCAGGCTGAGAGCCTGGGTATGTTGAAGAGAGGGATGAAGGTTGCTGAATTGCTCATAAGCTGCAGAGTGAGGGTCTGTTAACACAGAATGGGGCCCTTTTTGGATGAGAGATTGAGGAGGAGTGAGTGGACTTCCCCAGGTGGGAGAAGGGGTGGGCATTGTTGCTAAGACCATTTACTTCTTTCAGTTGGTTAGATGTCCTTTTTTAAAAACCCAGGTATTTGATTAAAGTTGAAATTCCATTTGTTGCCCTTGCTGCTGTTTTGTTTTGTTTTATGATGGAGTTGTTAACTGGATTTTGTTTTTATGTATTCTATATATTATCTTTTAAAAAATATTTTACATTTTTTTTCATTGTTCCCTGCTCTTGAATTGAAATATTCAGTGAAGAGCAGGATGATGATGATGATGATGATGATGATGATGATGGGCCAAACACTGCCTTGGGAAGCCTGCATTTGTATCAGCCCCTATAGGTGGCTTCAGACATTAGGGCAGTATTTCTCAACTGGTGTGCCTCCAGATGTTGTTGGACCACAACTCCCATCAGCCTCAGCCAGCATTGCCAATGGTCAGGAAAGATGGGAATTGTGGTCCAACAACATCTGAAGGCACACCGGTTGAGAAACTGCATTAGCGAAATGCATTTTGGAAAAATAAAGTCATGGCTTCTATTTCCATGCTTCCAGTCTGCTTTATGAAGGAGGGTATTATGCATTTTCTCTATGGGGAGATGGGTGGCTGGCCACCGATTCTGGTATAGATGGTGACACATTTCTTTTGTAGCCCATCATACCAGTAGTATGGAAAGCAGAAAGGGGAGTCACTGCTGCATAATGTGCAAAACTGCCTGAAGAAAGGAATAAGAAAGCCGTGCCTCGACTCTTCTGCCAGTTTGGACAGAAGAGGTTTCCACTGTAGACTTGAGTTAGCTCACAGTTGCTAAATGTAATATGTATCACGTATATATTTGAGAGAGGAGACATTGCAGTCAGTTAGGGTGTTAGAAGAGGAAGAAGAGGATGGAAGAAATCTGGGAGATGAGAATTTAAATCTGCACTCAGCCATGAAGCTCACTAGATGACCTTGGGCCACACAATGTCTCTCAGCCTAACCTACCTCACAGGATTGTTGTGATGATAAAATGGGGAGGGGAGAAACATGTACATCACCTTGAGCTCCTTGAAGGAAAGATGGGATAAAAATGTAAAAAATAAACAAAATAAATAATACAATAAGGTGAAGCACAGTGCATTCTATGTGTGCCCTCAGAATAGACACACATGTAGTACAATTCATTTTCACACATCCTGCTACACCATGAGTGCGCAACTCTATACGATATAACAAAGGCAAGGGGAAACTCTCCAGGGGCTCTCAAGTTATCCTGCTCAAGATTGCACCATAGAAATCAACAGAGCCAAAGCAGTATGGAAGTTTTTTTTTTTAATGGCAACACATACTTTAGTTTTATATTTAGAATTTCTAGGCCAGCTTGTTTCAGAAAGCTTATACGTTATTAAATATAAAACTATCTAGAAAACCTATTGGGAGAAGGGGGAGAGGGTAATAGCTATAAAGGGCTCCAATTATCACAAGAGAGAGGCCTCACTGGCTGCAAACATTGCTCTCTGGGAATCTCATTCATAGTTACTGACCTTGCAATCTGCAGCTCCTGAGTCAAATAGATGGCATTTGTTTGTATATATGTTTGTTTAAGGTATTTATATTCTGCTTTTGCATGTCTAAGTGGTGTAAACAATGGTCTCCATCCATTTGCTTTCTGAGGTTGCAGCCAGAAAAACAAAACTAGTGTTGGGGGGTAGGGGTAGGGGTGGGGCAATAGCCCACCACTATACGGCACTCTCTTGCCTCAAGGCTCCTCTGGAGAGGGTTGGCTTTTGCCCATTAGCAGTCATTTTTCTGGCTGCAATCTCGGCTTGCAGCTGGCATGCAAACAGGTGGAGGCCATTTGTTCTGTTCCTTCAGCGGCAGGAGTCATTTTCCATGCCATTATAAACGATGACTTTTAAGGCAATAGCCATTAATGCCTATAGTGAATACATTTCTTTTCTTCTATATGATTGCACCTTTTAACAAGCACACATTACTTTTTTTCCCTACACACGCTCATGCCACATTTTCAAAGGAAAGTCCCACGTTTTTGTATAATCCTATTTA
Source organism: Rhineura floridana (assembly GCF_030035675.1). Classification (NCBI taxonomy): domain Eukaryota; kingdom Metazoa; phylum Chordata; class Lepidosauria; order Squamata; family Rhineuridae; genus Rhineura; species Rhineura floridana. Next base: position 175,142,102 of record NC_084480.1, on the reverse strand, counting down.
ACTTCCTTATTTTGCTTTATTTCCAAGCGATGAAGATGAACTCAGAAAGTCGTTGTCAGAACTGGTGGATGATAAATTTGGTGCCAGCTCAAAGAAAATGCCAAGGATAGTTGATGGCAGCAACCCTTTCCTGGATGTTCCCCAGGCCCAGAATGCTATAACTTACAAGCATGGCATCCTCACGCGGAAAACCCATGCTGACATGGATGGGAAGAGAAGTAGGTATTAAAGGGGGCCACAGAAGGAAAGTCCAGAGATGCACAGTGGAAAGTGGCACAGATGCTGTTGAAATGATGTGCCCACTGAGAGAATCTGGCTTTTCAGAGATGTATTCATAGCCTAGCACTCTTCATGTTTTCCTAGGAATGCATGTTTTTGCATGTATTGGTCATAACATGAGTGCGCCTTCCCCATAGCTTCTTCTTATTCTACTCTGATAACTTGTGGATTGGATGACATGGTTCCTTGCAACATTCATGTTGCTCTGCTTCTCTCCTGAAGAGGACCCTCACCATCATCCCCAATCAAGTGGTTCCTGGCTGTTGCTGTGTGTGTTTGTGCTTGCTAAATTTGGTTTAAAGCAGCACCACAGCAGCAGAGTAACAGTGGGTGTTGAAATGCGAGTGTGCCAGCGTGTGAATGCATTTACCTAAGAAAGCAGGCTTTTACCCTGCATCAGGATCACTGAGACTGGAGACTTAGTAAAATAAGAAAAGCTAGTTTATTTATAGAAATACATAGTAGATAGAAAAGGCATACCTAGTTCTAACTAACTAGCTAAGTTGGGGGCGTAACGCCCAGGTGCGGGAGTTAGCCTCATGGCTTGGAGAGAGCAGAGACAAAGGGATATCTCCTCTCTCCCAGACAGTTGGAGACGAAAGAAGTGGAAAGGGCGGAAAGAGGAGGGGCAGGTAAGCTTCCCTAAAGACGTAGCAGTCTAGCGACAGAAGGAAGTCAGTCAGAGCATCATAGGTAAAGGTACACAAGCCTATCCATCTGGAGGACCCTAGCACTATCTCCCTCCTGGAACATAGACATAAAGAACAAAACAGGAGTTGCCCCACTTCCAACACTGGATACAATGTTACTGGAGTAGCATCTGTGGAAGCCATAGGAAAGCCACTCTCTCACCACTGCTGGTTACAAAAATAAACGTGTCCTTCTGCACACAATCAGACTGCAGCTGGATTAATGGGAGGACCTCTTGGCAAGGATGATTACAGTCGTTTCCCTTAAATTGATTTTGTCCACACAGTTTTTAACTCCAGATTACAATGGCCTTACTCATGCTAATTCCTGAGGATTTGGGGCAGGAGTTGGCAGAGGCCTAGGTTCTTGCTTTTATCTTACTCAGGATGGATTAGGATTTTCTTAGTAGTGTGTATAGAAATACCATATTCCACCCTCATTCCTTCTTTTATCCTAATGAACTGTTCTCACCACTACCTCTGCGGCATTCACTGTCTCTTTTTCTCACCTGTTCTTGTCATGATGAGCCAGGAGAAAGGATGGAGAGATCTTTCTCATTTTGGTCATGCCAGTTTTGCCTATGTCCAGTCATAAATCTGTTACTGCATTAATCTGAGATTACAAATACAAAATACAAATACAAAAAATTGTATTTAAATAGTTGTTATCAAAAAAATACGTATTTATCTCAATGATGCATTTGTGAAGGTATTTTATCCTAAAATACAATTTTATAATGTACTTTGAATATTTTTGAGCTCAGTATTGTATCACAAAAATATGAAGAATAATTACATTACAGTTCACACATGTATCCAGGTGGTGAGAGTCAGGAGATATTGCACTGGAATTCACACTCAAGCATTCCCTGAAGAGCAGCTTCTCGTTCAGTATTTTGCACAGAAGTGCAGGATGGGTCCTTCCCCAGTAACTGCTTCCACCTTCTTTAACAATATATATCACTAAGAACAAAATATTGCATAAGAAGCTGCCTGGATCTATTAAATTAACAAACTACTGCGTGTGTTGCTTCTGGTGCGAACAAGGTGGGTCAGAAGATTAAAAACATCATACAAACAGATGATTAAACTCCTGTTCCTTCACACATCAATAGGCCTTGTCTTCCTTGCTTCCCTTTCTAGCTATCACAGTCAGGAAGACAAAGGTATGTGAAGGCATGCTATGCAGGAGACCAGTACTGATTACTACTTCCCTTTATTACTCCTCCCTTGTCCCAATTGCAGTCCTTCATCGATTAGAGCAAAACAAGGGTTTCTGTGACTCTCCTGTGATGTCTCATATTAACCCTGCAATCATGAGAAATACATGTTTTTCAGCTCCCAGAGGAAGAAGAGGATGGAAAAAATTTTATGCTGTTCTTAAAGGAACCATCCTGTATTTGCAAAAGGTAAAGATGATTCACTGCACTGTTTTATGATGTTGCAGGTTCTCACCCAGTGATGTCTCTCCAAAACATGGATTTTCACCTAAAACAAACACCGTAACGGTCCTGGGAGGAATCCCGGGACACAATCAACATGTACTGGATTAGACAGAGGGGACTATGTAGTCCAGCATCCTGTTTCCCAGAAAGGCCATCCAGATGCTCGTGACAACTCAGGGTGGGTAGAGGGAAAGGTGGAATGAGCAGCCCTGCTCATATTCTTGTTGCCAAATCAAGGTGGGCTCATCCAACTGTGAATGGGCCCTCAATTCTGCTGCCTTCTATTATAGTCCCCTTCTCCAAGAGAAAAAAAAATCTCCTTTGTGAAGAGGGACAAGTTAGGTAACAGAGAACTCCTTCTAAGATGGGAGTAGCCTGCTGGATCTCCCCCTTTCCAGGAGTAAGTTGAAGTGAGTGACACTACCAGACAATCACACAAGCAATGTCTCTTGCCACAGGGGATCCTGGGGATTTTACTGCCAGTTTCACATAGAGAGTGTCATTCACTTCTGGGAAGGAGGAGAGACCCAACAGACCTCTCCCATCTTTGATGGAACCCTACACCACCTACTACCTTGACCCCTTTTTCCAAGGGGAGCTTTTTCTCTTTGGGGGAGGGGGGAGGGTGTAGCAGGTGGCACAGGGAAATCAATCCTTCTAGTGTTCCTTTTGAGAGTTTTTGTGTATTAAAAAAGAGCAATTAAAGGACCCAACCGATTTTCGGGGAAAGCAGAAGAGTGGCAGTTAATTGTTCCCTCTTTGGCCTCTGCCACTTCAGCATTCCATTCTGCAGGTACTTCTGCAAGCTGCCTTTATGGAGGCATCTTACAGAGCAACCCAGTGGTGTCTGCAGTTTGCAAGCTTACTCAGCCCAAGTACTCCCTTGGGTCTGTTGCTGTGAAGAAAACAAACGGGTTTTGCTGTAAGTGAGGGCAAATTGGTAAAATCTGTGCTTCGGCAGTGAAAAGGGGGGGGGCTCATATCCTTCAAATAACTGAAAGTAGCATAAAGGAAAGTTCACCAAATGGTTTCACCTGTCTATGAGGTGAAGTCTTTGAGGCTTTCAAACTTGAGTGTTACAGCAAGGGAGAGCCCACCCTTTAAAGAGTTTAAAATAAATAGCAAAAAAAGATTAAAGTATTAAAACCGTTCCCAGTTGGCTCAGGCATTTTGGAAGAGTATAATTATTAGTGACGCCATAGGCAGTATTCAATAGGCAGCCATACTTACCCAGTTATATACCCCACTGTTGACATGTGCTGGCAAAATGCAATATCCCTGTAAAAAAACACAACAAAGGAAAAATATGTGGGCCCCGTCTCCAGCTTGGGGGGGGGGAGAATTTCAATTTAGTTCGCATTTCAAGCCAAATATATCAAATCTGCACTTTCCGAAACAACATGAGAGCCAAAACACAGCCATCCTTCAAAATATGCACTTATTCGAATTTTGCATGTGGTTTGCCAACCAATGTTTACAAAAATGTATATATACATAAAAATGAATATATGAGTGAAAATAACATACAACATTCAAAAATGCATATTATGACGAGAAATTGCTTGCATAAATGTGTGTGTTAGTAAGAACTGCCTACAAAAATGTGTTTATTAGAATTTTCATGAGGATTTCATTTTTAAAAATTGCAAATTGCTGCAGAAATGTGGAGAACTGAAATTAAGATTGGAAAAATGAGTCACGGAGAGAATCAAAATTGATAGAGCCTTCCACCCTTAGCTCCAGCCAATTGCTACTGTGTCATGCTCTTAACTAGAGTTGGGAGAAGAATCTGTTGAGTCTGATTTCTTTGGCAAATGTACCTGATCCATATCCACTCAGTTTGACATGCAAATTGGAATGTAATTCACTCGAGGAATCTGCATTGCAACAAATCTGACTGTATGGTCTGAGAGTAGCTTATGTTTTTCATGCCCCCTGTGTCATCATGTGACATGGGTGAAGAGTCTGCATTGTACAAAAAAAAAGATGGCTGTTGCCATAGATGTATGGGGCAGCCATCTTTTTCTCCACACAATGCAAATCAGCACATCATTACCCCTGTTACATGGTAACTCAAGGGCACTTCAGCAAAGTTTTTAGTGCACACTTGCAATTGGATTTGTTAACTGCTTCATGCAGCTGTTAACTCTTTAAGGGATACTGAGGGTAGGAGGGAATAAAAGCACAGCAGCTGTTGTTAATTGTAAAGAAAGAATGAAAAAAGCACCCTTGGACCACCTCATAAACATGAATCGTTCCTTCAGTCATTCAGATGCAGGGTGTCACAATTTTGTGTTGATTTTTTTAAAAATCTGCACATTACTGCCAAAATGGGACAGAATGGACTCTCCTTCTCCTCTGCCAAAATGCAGAATGATCTGGTCAGATCCATCCATCCCTACTATTAACTGAAAAGCCCAAGAGGCTGAATATTGGTTACTTTTTTAGATGCTCATCAAGACCCCATTGAAGTTGCTTGAAGCATCTTTTGGAGTGAATGGATCCCATGATTCCGTCCATAAATGCTACAATAGGAACAATTAAAACTGAGAACACCATGAATGCATTTTAAATCCATAGCACGATCACATGGTTCTTACCAGCAAACCTCAAAGTGACTTTGGATATTATGGACATGAAGACATACAGGAAGCACAATTGCCTTTGCTGTTCCTTTCCTACACCTTGAAATGTCTGGGGTGGCAGTTCTACATTTTCCTCCATGGTGAGATGTGCAACCCAGAATTTAACCAAGTTGTACTCTTTATTAAAACAGAACACTTAAAGATCAGAGTAAAATCAAATCAACCTAAATGAAATTGTTTTTAAAAGTCCAGAACAAAAAAGCAACTGCACAGTAATAGGAGGAAATGATAAGGAAAGTCTTCAAGCGGAGGATTTAATCCCATCACATTCAAAACCATCAGCAGTTATGCTGTCTCATCTGGGCTCATTTCTGCTCAGTGGCAGTCATTCACTTTGACAGTGGTGTCACCTTTCTTTGCCAGACCCATATGTAAGGCAATTGGGCTCCTACTGGGAGGAAGGGCGGGATATAAATAAATAAATAAATAAAGCTGGTCAACCGTGGAGGTAAGGTAAAATATATATTACTGGTTTTGTATTTTCCAAGAGTGCTGAGTGAAAATAAATCCTACATATCATCTGGTCTGTGAAGCCACAAAAATTTAGCCGCAGTTTGCATGCTTGAAGATTCTAATCCAGAGATGCTTAGACTGTGGTCCATATGTTACCAGTGATCAAGGAGCTTCATTCAGGTGGTCTGCCGTGTGTCTGCATTAAATGTTCATATTGGTTTTTAATTGTATTTTTATAACTTCTTTTATCTCTTATATTGTATTTTATTCTATGGAATTCAAATTGAAAAATGAAACGGGCTGCCTTCAAGTCGATCCCGACTTATGGCGACCCTATGAATAGGGATTTCATGGTAAGCGGTGTTCAGAGGGGGTTGACCATTGCCTCCCTCTGAGGCTAGTCCTCCCCAGCTGGCTAGGGCCTGCTCGGCTTGCCACAGCTGCACGAGCCAGCCTCTTCCTTGTCCGTACCGCAACTGTTATAATACAATGAAACACAATATAAGAAATAAAAAACAATTAAAAACAAATTTAAATCATACAGCATCTAGCACAGTGCATTACAATTGGTACAGCAGGCAGAAAAATAATTCAGTAGTCAACGGGGAAAATGTTTGGGAACCTGTGTTCTAACCAATTCATGGATTAAGTTCTACAATTATTTTGAAACAGTATATGATGTAGTTGGCTGCTGGAGATTATGCAAACCAGCTGCCACTGAAATCTAATGTTCCTTTTTAATACAAATCAAGTGGTCTGTCAAGAAAAAAATGTAGTCACATATGACATCATCCCAAGTTACTATTCACATGCAGTGGGGAAAAACCTGTATATCATGTACAGTACATAACCTACATATATATTAAGACAATTCATGCTGTGTCATCATTTTCTCTGTGATCAATGCTTTCCAGGTAAGGCTGAGTTGAAAATTCTCAAGCGAGAACTTCTGAGACCTCAAAAACGTGTGTAGGGGTTCTTTTCCTCTGATGATGCTGTCTGTGGAGGCAGGAGCAGAGCTCAACTCAGCAGCTGGCAGCCACCATTCTCTGTCCTCCTCCCTCAGAATGCCCTGGGCATAGCAGCATTCCATGACATTCTGCAGAAGGAAGAGTAGCCTCCAGCGCTATCTCACCAGTGGCGGTACTGAAGGAGCCCTGTGCCACTGCCAATCTACTGGCTTGTCGAGTATCCCTCTCTGTTGTTTTGCTGGGGCGGTTGGAATCCTTCTCCATCCTTTACATGGCGGTGCAAAATAAATAAATAGAAATACCTAATGAAATCTGATGGTTAGTAGCTGGAAGAGAAAGGGACAGATAAGCATGAGCACAAGGCATTATTCATTCGAAAGTGCTTCCTGGAGCTTCATACAGAACAACCACTTTAAATCTCCAGGTGAGACCACCACACTAGCCTAAATGACTGGATGAAAGAATTATGGGGAATCTGTGGCACAGCAAATCATGGCACATGCACAACACCAGCACACATTGGAACTGTGCTACAAAAAGTGGTATGATATGAACGTAGCCATTCAAAGGATGGTTACAGTTGCAGCTCAGCATTTTGGATCAGTCATATGCCGCAGTGAAATGGGTCTGCCTTGACATAATGTTACCATAGCTATAGTCTAGGAAAAATATAGTTTGACGGCGGCTAAATTGTAGCAGAAGCATTTGAAAGTGTTTTCCATTCAGAAATATCTGATTAGCACATCCAAAATCAGAGCAGGGGAACACCTTCAAATTTGCATTTCAAAATGGCAGTTGTGTGCTAATTTGCAGTTAAACACAATTACTCATTAAACTTATATTTTTCAATTTTGTTAAGTCCCAGTGGTTAATAATTAACTGTAAAGGTCTAAGCAATAACTACTACAGGCACTTTACATGATATTGTACTTACTAAGCATAATAAAAACAGATTATAACTAATAATAAACTCATACAATTAATAAACAATTAATAAATAAAAAATAGATCCACCCTTTTAGAGGTGCATATAAACATTCATCACCAACAATAGCAGAGGTTTTTCTCTAAAACAGCCCAAAGCAATAGTACAGTTATACATTTTCTGGAAAGGAGTTCTTATTAACTCTCTTTCCAGAAACTATCTGTTGTATCTTAAGTCACATTATTAGCTATTATCATTTGTTATTATTAGAACGTTGTAAAACTATAACTTGTACTTGATTAATAACCTGTAACTTCTACTGGGTTTAATAAAAAAATTGCCACCTTATCAAGAAATTGGCTTTTCTTTGTTTTCCTTCCCAAAAACTCTATGAAAATGTGTCTTTATGTTCTGGCCTGACTGATCCTTCCACATAATTTAATAGAAATAAAATACTTGTGGCTATTGCAGTAGGACTTTGCAGCCTGGAATCCTTATTAACTGGTTTTTTTAAAAATCCCCCCGTATCTCTTTGGCGCCTCACATTTCCACCACATGTCAAAAAAGTCACTCCTTTCTTTTGGGTATTTCCAACACATGAACGGGTAGTTTTACTGATTTTTTAATCTTTACTGTATTGATATACCATCTGCTTATAATCTTAAAGCAGTTTTCTCTTATCCCTGTTTAAAGAGAATTTGTATATAGTTTTCCATAGATTTCCCTAAATTTCCAATGGAACATTTTCCCCTATGTCCTGTGCCCATTTCACTGTATTATTCCTTGATTTGTTCAGGTTCCATATCATATTTTATTTTTGCTAGTCTATACCTATTGGTTTTTATAATTAAATTTCCAAAATCTGTTATCTCTTTTATTTGCTCATGTATTCCGGGATGCGCCTTCATTGCAACTCTCTCTTAGTTTCTGAATATGAAATCTTGAACCCTTGGGTCACAAGATCTTTGATCTTGAAAAAGTTATTAACTTTTCACATTTGGAAACTGTTGTTATATTGCCTTTAATTTTCTCTTTTATTGATGCCAAGGTGATGGACTCAATAGTTCTTTATAGCGATCCCAAGTTTTTTCACAAGCTTGATAATAGAAAGTTACTTTTAACCCGCTGTGGTCTAGTTTTATTGTTGACCCACAATATTCCATGTAGTGATGTGCTCACAATATTCTGTTCAAAATTTTAAATATGTGAATATGGCTTCAATATCCAATCCATTAGACAATTTATACAGTTTGTGACAGATAGTTAAATTTGGGACTCGGAGCCCCCTCTTTCCTTGTCATCACAAAGAATTTTGGCTTTTAATCTTTTTTTATTATTCCAAATAAATTTCTATATATACTGTTGCCATTGAGTCAGCTGTTGCATTGATATCTTGATTGTCAAATATTGGAATAGAAAATTCCTTTTTGGTAGGATTCTCATTTTAAGTACAGATATTCCTCCAGAGAAAGAGAAATATAATTCTGCTATAAGTGACTGACACTCTTGAAGAAAGGTTCATAATTGTCTTTATACAGTTCTTGTACATCCCCTGGTTATTTTTGTGCCTAAATATTGTACAGATTTCTTTGTCCATCAATAGCTGAAAATAATTCTTATTTGCGTTTTCATTTGAAGTATTTGTTTCTGTTTTTCCTCTATTTAACTTATAATCTGCTAAGTCTCCGTATCCTCCTATTTGCTTTTCTAATTCTGTTAATGGATGCATGGGTCTGTTACAGTATGTACAATATAATCAGCACATAATTTAATATTTCCTCTTCTTTGTTTATTTTAACCCACTTGGTGTCTTTACTGGTCCTTATTTTGGACGCAAATGGCTCTGTTGCCAAAACAAATTGCAGAAGAGCTAAGAGAATGAATGAGGGTGTTCCCATGCTTCAGTGTTGGCAGAATTGGGATATGCTAATTAGCTATCATTTCTGATTGGGAAATGCTTTCAAATGCTTCTGTTACAATTTTGTACTGGTTCACTGCTCCTCCCTGGATGCCATCTTTGTGAGACTGCTCATGTAATGGATGTGGAAGGGATGCTCTGCTTGACTTTTAGAGAGGACAGGTGTCAGCTTTGTCTAGTACTATCCTTAATAATTATCTATTAATATGACAGTGTATATTTCTACAAGTAATTCCTTATTCCTGTGTGTGTACTATACTTTCTTTCCAGAAGCTAGGCCAAAACATCGCAGTGGGAATTCCTGTTATGGCCATAATAACAATTATTCATCTGATGGTTGGTTGGCTTTAATTGCTTTTTATATAGTATCATTTCCTCAATTTATGTACTGAATGTTACAGATCTATCTCTGTCATTCAATGCACAGATAAGAGGCCTCAAACTTCAGGCATGATCAGAAGGACAAATCAATCAATTTCAAGAACTTCTCTGCTTGATGTAAGTTGTCAATGCATTACGCCTGAGAATCACTGTTTAAGTGGGCTGTTGAATGTTGTAAGATTATACAGTATATGTTTCCAGATTAAGGTTTTGGAAAGTGTATGGATGTCAACTGACTGTTCAATAACCATATGATGTTTGATTTTTGTATTGTTATTCTTTCTGCCTCAGCTGTATCCACCAATAACTGAAGAACAAGAAATATCTATGCATCATCACCACCTGAAGCATCAAGAAGAGAAGTTCACCATAATTTGAGGCATGGGGCATTTGTTGTCTAGCGGCTGAAAGGTGCCCAACATCACCCATGTTTCTTTATGGATTTGTGGGCCCAGAAAAGGGCAGATTGAGAAGAACAGTTGCATGATGAGGTCCTTCTCTCAGAACTTCATCAACAACATTAATCATACAAGAGTAACTGGCTACGTGGGTGAAACTTGTGAATATTAGTGGGGCTATCCAAGATTAAGCACAGGAGATGAGGATTCTAAGGGAAACATCTGTTAACTTTTGCAGGGGAGAAGCCATGTAAGAGGGCCAGAATCACAATAAGGGAAGAGCAGTGGCTGGCACAGGTGAAGAGTCCATGCAGAGTAGGATAGGGCCATGAGGAGAGGGGTCAGTGCAGAACCACCTAAACCATTATGAGTGAGGGCAAGAGCCAGAGCAGAGCCCCCGGAACACCACAATCACCACAGAGGAGGGGAAGAGCAAGTGTGTGTGTGTGGACATAGGTATTGATGTCAGTGGCACTAGGGAGTGCAAAGCAGGGCAGATGCATCACATAAGTGAATTCCAATGTATAACTACTGTGTATAGAACTGAGCACAATTTCTCACTGTTCTGCGATAATAAATAAAGTTTTATTGGAGGAAAAATAAATATTTGTCCTGTGTGGTGCACATTTTGATGCAATCATCCCCCTAAACCTTGGCTAACAAAGAATTGCCAGCACTGATGCAACTGGCTGCTCACATGTAGGGCAAAATGTTGATCATTTCCATTAGTTCTGCAGTACATGACCATTCCTGGTTTCTCTCTGCAACACTCCATCAGTTTTATATAACAACATGGGTCCCTTCCCATCGCACATCACTTGTCTAAATGCACCACATTTGTACACTACATTTGCACACACACCATGTTTCTAATACTGTGGCACAACTCAAGATACAATGTTGCACAGAGCTTTCTGCTAGAGCAATAATTTATAGAGCAGTGCTAACAAACTCATTCCATTCCATGGTTCTTTGGATCCAAGCCACAATTCCTTCTATCCTTTCCCATGAGACTAATATTGCCAATTAGTGGAAGTTCTTTGATTCTTCTTTCCTGTCTTTTAATTATTTTTTATTTTCTTCATTTGAGGTATGTATGCATGTGTGATTAAGGAGAAACTGGATAAACACCTGCCAGGAACAGTTTTGGAAGACTAGTGAATCCCTTGCAGCATGATTCTATCTGGGTGGCTATTATTTTTATCTCTCTTCTCCTTCACAGGATGAATACAAACCTGACAAAGATCTTTCTGAAGTAGATCTAAAGAATGCCATCCGCATTCACCATGCCTTAGCCACGAAAGCCTCAGATTATAGCAAGAAATCCAATGTGTTGAAGCTGAAGACAGCAGACTGGAGAGTCTTCCTCTTCCAAGCCCCGTAAGTACCACAGCAGAATCCATGTTATAATTCGTCCTTTAAGCTGGCAAAGTGTGGACAGTCCAGCCATTCTTCACCACATTATGGCAGCCCTCATATCATGGGCTGTTATAATCGGAAGCATCTTGTCACATTATCTTAATTACAAAAACCAAACTGGAAAACAGGACATTCCCTCAAGGAATATGACTCAGTTTTACTGCAGAAGCTATGCAGGCCTGGCTATGCATGCCTCTTGGATGATAAGACTGCCTGGGAAACCTGTATAAGCCACTTAGCTCGTTGGCAGAAGAAGATATGGGTGTAATCTCTCAATCTCTCTCTTTCTTTCTCAAATATGTCTATCCCACTTTTTTACTAATAGCAAAAGATCTGGCCAGCACCAAAGAGGTCCCCCACATACTGTTGGCATTGAAAGACCTCTGTTGGTTTTGCCTGCATATTCAAAGCTGTTAGCAGACCCAAGAAAACTATTTTTCATTCCGCTGCAACACTTGCTGTCAGTAGAAGCAAGCAGTCACTATCCATGTTCTGAGGCCTCCCACAGACTTGGTCACTTGACATGTACTAGCAACTGTCTACCAAGTGTTCAGCATTGGTTGCTTAAGGTTCGCTGTGTTGACAAATAAAAGAGCAATTGATTCTGGATGTAGGTTCTAGTCTGGTTTATATTACCAAGACCTGGTTAGATGACATGGGGGACGGGGTTGCCCTGGCCCACTCATGTTTAGTATAGCTACTTGGTGCAGTAACAGCATAGCTTCAGTGAGCTTGGTTAGGTTGCCATGATACATAGGAGATGCATCCCTCTCTGCAGGTTTACCCTGTCTAGCATGACATTTAATTTTAGGCTACTGGGTCAGTATGAAGAGTCTATTTTATTTATTTAATTAATTAATTTGTATTCCACTCCTTCATCCCAAAGGGAGCCCAGGACAGCAAACAATGAAGCAGTAAAAACATCTTGAAAACAAAACATCTTAAAAACACATTTTAAAACATTTTAAGAAACAAGATGCAGACTGGGACCAATTTGAATTGCTTGTCTCTGCTGAAGCTAGTGGATGTTAACTGGTTTTCAGAATGCCCTTGGGGAGTTTTCAACTGACATTTCTAGTCTGTTGAAACCTTAGACAAATTCTGAAACTTTGAGATGACTTGGGCAGTTGACTTGATGGCTCAAAGATACACTATTCCACATGCCCAAGCGCTAAACACAAGCTTTTCACTTGTATTCTTCAAAAGGAGCACTTGGAGCAAAGGTGGCAGGAGATTTAGAATACATCCATCCAAACACGGATTATAACCTTTTTGAAGGCCTCTCCTCTACTATCATTATATCTATACAATGTAATTTAGCAAAGGTTTCCTGAGTAGTTAAGGCACTCCTACATCCTGAGTCCCCCAAGTGAACCGGAGGTACCATTGGTTGACCATGATGATTACTTTACAAATACTCTGAAGTTAGTATTGCTCATATCTGCTCTAACTTGGTCATCACATTGGCCTATGAATCTGCATCTGAAGTGTCCTTGGACTTCCTGTAAAACTGCTGCTTGGATGAATCTCAGTTGTTGTTACATGAGGATGTGGACAGTTCTTGATGTTGTCCACTCTATCTGGTGCATTTACATGTCTCTGCAATTTTCAGTACTGTGACCAGTACAGCCGGTAGCTGCAGGAGGGGAGAGTGCTCTTGCACTCAGGTCCTGCTTGTGGGCTTCCCATGGGCATCTGGCTGGCCACTGTGAGGACAGGGTCTTGGACTATATGGGCCACTGGCTTGATCCAGCAGGCTCTTCTTCTGTTATGAGCATGGTAAGCCTTCTGAATTGCCTATCTGGTTTGGAAGTTACAGACAATGTGCTAATCCAGGTGTAGTGGTGGATTTGCTAAAGTATCTGAATATTGTGATGGGCTGGATTGGGAGCTAGCAAACTCAAACCCAAGCCAGATAAAATGGAAGTGCTGATAGTAGACCATAGAAAGTCTAGTTAAGCTTGGAGAAGGGAATTTGCCTGTTTTAGATGTGTGTCATATACCCCTTTCAATTATGCATGTGTGTCATACACCTCTGTGATGGTCAAGTTTTCAGTCTAGTGCTGCTCCTAGAGCTGCTGTTATTCCTGGCACCTATGGGTAGGAGTGCCTTTCACAAATTTAAGTTGGTTAATCTGGTCCCTCTCCTGGTAGATATGGATAGGGACTTGGCCGCCATTATGGTCACTTCCAGACGGAATCACTGTACAATGTGATCTATATGCAGCTTCCATAAAGACTATTTAGAAATTTCTGTGGTGTTCTCTTTTTTACCCTCTCTGTGTTGCATGTTTAAGACAGATTTTATTCCTATTGATTTTAATGTTTTATTATATTTGTCCATGCAGACACAAGCTTTGGTTAAAAGGTAGGGTGCGCATCTTAAATAACTAAATACGTATGTGAGAAATATTTCCCCCGATCCATGCTCCTCATACATGTTCAGTGTGAGATCAAACAAGAGCAATCACTTTCAAGATACTGCAGAATGGGACCCTATAGATATCTGGAAATATGTAACTTGGACTGATATCTGAAAGATCATCTTACTCATATCCCCAATTGATCACTTCACTCTGCAGGTGAGGGCCTCCTGCAGATGTCATCTAATCAACATAGGAAGCGGACCTTTAGAGTTGTGGCACCTACCATTTGGAATTCCCTCCCATTAAATATTAGACAAGCACCATTTCTGTTATCTTTTCCATGCCTACTTAAAGCCTTCCTTTTCCAACACGTTTTTGAAGTAGAGAATTTATCCCAGTCTGTGTCTGTGCTGGAATTACTTTATAAGATGTTTTAAAAATATTTTAAGATGTTTTTAGCATCTTGTCCCTTGGCTCCTTCTGGAAGTAAGGGTGGGATAGAAATTTAATAAATAAATAATAATAAAGGTGCCTGAATATGGACTAAGGGACATTTATTTCACTTATTTTAAATATACCTTTAATTTTAAAAAAAATCAAGATGATTCACAATAAAAAATTATACAGTAAAATACAATAACATATACAGGTATAGAATTAACAGAAACTGAAAGAAAAACATCAGCGGCCAGGGCACGGTTGGGCAGTCAGTGAAACAGCAAAATCATAGGCACCTGTCCAATCTCCATGGGCAGATCATTTCACAAAGTGGGTGCCATTGCAGAGAAAGCCCTCCTAGTGGTCATGCAGTGGATTTCCAACAGGACACAGAAGGACCAGAAAGGTTTCCTCTGACAATTGAAGTGACAGTTGAAGGTCTACATTGGGTGAGGCATTCTTTCAGATAATCTGGTCCCAAGCTGTTTAAGTTTCAAGTCATTAACAATACCTTAAATACACAGATAACAGTTTGGAAAGGTTGCTTGGTGAAGCAAAAGAGAAATGTATTAAGTCTCCCTTCATTTTTATCATATTGGCTTCTGTTCTCTGACTCTCTCTCCCCACCCCACCCACAATGTGTGTGTGTGCATGACACCTCCCTCAACCGTGACTGCTTTTCATAGAAGCAAAGGAGAAATGCTGTCCTGGATCCTGAGAATAAATTTGGTGGCTGCCATTTTTTCTGCCCCTGCATTTCCAGCTGCTATCTGCTCCATGAAAAAATTCTGCCGTCCTCTCTTGCCATCTTCAACAACTAAGCTCTGTCAGGTAAAATTGTGCGTGTGTGTGTAGGTGCCAGGCATTCATCAGCATTGGTCTTGGCCTAGGTTTTCTCCATTTCTTAACAACATTAGCATATTAATTGAGAATCATACACATTAACAAGTGAGGCAAGATCACAACTTGGGATGAAAGAAAGCAAACTGCCTCAACTCTGTCCTCATCCTTCTTGATCTATCTGCCACATTTGGCCACTTTTGTTAAAAGATAGGAGGCACATAGCACTGAAACTATCAGCCTGAGCATTGTTTCTGTTCCAAGTCCTCCAAAGTAGCTCCCCCACAAGAGGGAGACAAGATTTTCCCACAACTGTCCCTTGCCCAGCTGAGAAGTGGACTGGTGCCCGCTCTCTTGTAGTGAACCTGCCCTTGTGGCAACTTTGACATTGCTCTTCTTGTGGGGACACCTCCGTAGGGGTCACCTTGCCAATGGTGACATGCTGCCCATAACATGCCATCTTGTTTGATTTATATTGTTTCTTTATGTAAATATTTCTAATCCACCTTTATGTTGTATTAATGTGGCTTACAATCAACATAATTAAAAATGCAATACAATTATGCAACACAAAATGAGCAATGCAGTTCGAGAGATCAGCCAGAAATCAGCCAAGCCCATAGGCTTGTTGAAATAAAAGTTTCACACAGGAAACCAGGTGGATCTCCTGGGGCAGGAGGCTCTTCAGAGTCTAGACACCAATACATAGAGAGGTATCTCTGATATGTACTTGCCAACAGAACCTTCAGTCAGTTCAATCTTCAAAGGCAGTCCAATGTAGAATGCATTACAGTAATCTGATTGTGACATAATGAAAGCTTGCATGTGATTTTGCTCAGGTCCTCTTTCTTCGGGAATGGGCATAACTGGTACACCATATGAAGTTGTGCCAAGGTACTAATGGCTAAAACCACCACCAGGAACAAGCTTTCCAGCATGAACCCTACTTAATGAAATGCTTCCAGGTTCCATTTGAAGTGAGACAACCCTTGAGCCTGCCATGGTCAGCATGCCACTGTTGGCAGGGTGACCCCAACAGAGGCATCCCCACAAGACATCAAGGTCAAAGTTGCCACAAGGGAGGGTTCACTACAAGAGCGAGGGCACCACTCCTCATCTAGGGGAAGGATAGTTGTAGGAACATCTTGGCTTCCATGTTGTGTGTGAGTGTGACAGCGAGTGAGCGAGAGCTACTTTGATGCTGTGAAATATCCCAGATGGGAGGTAGGATGCTAGAAGGAAGCACATGTATCTTGTATATGCAATTTTGTACTTAACGAAAGATGGGAGAGGGAGAGAGAGATGGCGAAACCAAGGCCAGTCTACATGCAGCAGAAAAAGCTGGTAGAATGAACTGCTCCATTTCAGACTGTAGGTGAGAGATGCCATTGTTTAATGTTCTTTTATTCTTTAAAAAAAAACACCTTCAAAACTCCTGCTATTAGAAAAGTCAGTGTAACAGAGAAGGGACTTGGCTGGAATCTTTCTCCCTGACATGTGAGGTTTCCACTTTTTATTTTGCATGGGGAGGGAGGCCTTTGAAAATGGTATTTCCCATCTGCAAGCTGAAGTAGTATGGTTGATTCAGCCATTTCATGTTCACCTCATGCTACATGTTTAGGCCAGGCTTATGAGAGAGTTTTCCAAATGTACATTCATAAGTAAATTCCCAATGTGGTTGCAATACTACAGGCATAAGAACAGAGGAATCTACCTTCTACTGAGCCAACGCTGACTGACTGACAGAAGCTCTCCAGGATTTCAGGGAGGGCTTTCTCCTGGCCCTGCCTGAAGAGACCAATGATGAACCTGGGACCTTCTGCATGCAGAGCAGACGTTCTACCACTGAGCTTCATTGTTTTATATATTATGCGTACAGGGCACCCCACCTGCAATAGGACTCTCCTCCTCCCCCCTAATTCATTCTCAGTACAGTTTATCTGGAACATCATTCCATGTAGCTGCAGCTGAGAGAGAAATTTGGTAGCCTTCTGTAGAGCTATACTCACATTTGTCTCTACACATAGAACAAGCATATTGGGCTTGGGGAGAGGATCTGCATCACATGCCCCACCATCTTCCTGTTTGGTGCAGTGGCGGAAAAAGAGAGGTTATGCACACAAAGCTCTGTGTGTAGGTTTTCCATGAGATTGGAAACCCCAGTGGTACAGGGCTCCTGTACATATTGCTGTATATGCATCAGATCCTCTTTTCAAACGGTGAGATTGCTTATTGCATTCCTTTCAGTATAAGAGTTCTGTTTAAGTTCATTGTACCCACAGAACCCCAAACCCCTCTATCCTTCACTGAGGAGTTCTAGTGAGTTCCTCCAGGAGAAAGTCCTGGACTCTTCTCATCATAGGGCACTTCAAGTACAGTTACATCTCAGTTCACAAAGTGGATGCATTCCTGGACATTACTTCTTTAACAGAAACTTTGGTACCAGAGGTAAGAATAGGGATAGATTCCTACACCCTCTCATAGATGGTGGAGACAGCTTCAACAGGGGCTTTAAAGGGTACCTACCTGCCACCCTCCTCCTCCTCCTCCTCTGAATCATATTGGATCCTTCCCTCCCAGGCCCTAGGAGAAAGCAAGCAATCTCTTTATTGCAAAGCAAGCACACAGGCTTATCAGTTGCACCCTAGCAAAGCAAAGGCACAGGTTTGTCAGTTTATTGATAGCAAAGCAGACACAGGCTGGTCAGTGTCACCTTAAGCTGAGGCACAGGCTTGAAAGTTTATCCACAGCAAAGTGAAGCTCGTCAGTTTCACCTTTAGAAGGGCCTTTGTTAAAAGGAGCTTGGTTTCTGGAGGAACTGAGGTATTACTGTGTTATATTTGCCCACCCCTTTCTAATTAAAGAACTTCTCACAATTCTATCCTTTATTTATGGAGTTTACTTGCCTCCTCTTATCAGTCGATGTCCTGCTTTCCTTGTAATCAGTTCCCAGTTCAAGGTTAGTTCATGGGTCTGGTATGCTACAACATCCTCCTATCTCTTGCCTTCAAAGTCAGCTGCTCTCAGTTGTACATTTAGTCTCCCTCCCCCAGCTGCACTTTCCCCATATATATCTGCATGGGGGACAGAGCATGCTCATGATTTATCCAGCTTCTCACAAAGACATTGCAGAAGTGCAAAGGTGTGTAACACTGGACGCAAGGCCAGCGGGCATGGCCCCATTCCTGCTCAATATAAGCATGGCACTGAGCATGTGTAAAGGACTTGTGTGTGCAGCTGTCTGCAGACTGGAGGCATGACAGAATATCATGCACAGCTCATTTATTAAACTCTCTATCTCAGCAATGGGAACAGTGAAAGAGGTCAGCTTTTACTAAAATGGAACTGATAAAGTAAGATAGCAAATTTTGAACCCTGAAATGGCACAGCTCGCAGTGGAGGTGGTTTTTTTTGCCACTAATTGCAATTTGTCTATTGAATATGAGTTAAAAAGAGACTTCCCTGAGGTATATGAATTGTTTGCCTTAAATATACCTGGTGTGGAACATCCAACAGTGCAGAAATCATTTGATGTTCTTCCAAAATTGTAGTTTCCTACACAAGACACCTGGTCTGCCCTCTTCAAATGCTTATGTTTGGTGGCTATATTCCTGTGAATTTGTGAACACAATGTATGAAACCCAGAAGTTAAGGGAACTTGGTCCTAGCCCCGACTGTATATCTCCAGAAAAAGTGCCAAGTCTGAAATCTGGTAAATACCTTTGGATTTGCATGTATGTTTATTTATGAAGAGTTGATCTCAATCTCTCTCTCCTCTCACCTTCCAGGATGAACAGCTGCAGTCTCATGAAAATAAAATGAGGCAAATTGCAGATGAGTTAACAGAGCATAAACTACATCCAATAGTGAAAGGCCTCAAGTCAAAAGAGGCTGAAGAATATCGTCTGAAAGAGCATTACTTAATATTTGAGGTGAAGCTTCTTCCAGATTACAAATGATCTGTGGAACAAAGACAGGAGTTGATAAACCTGGATAGTGTGGCTGCGGCATGAAATAATGCACATGGTGGCTAAGGAATCACAGCCTCATGGTCTCTTTGGAGATTCTTTGAATCCATAGCATTCCCCTGATCTCCTGACACACCCATGTCAAGCTCTTCCAGTGTCTGAGCTCCAGTGTTGGTGAGGCAAGAGCCACAGATGGTTCTGCAGTGGTGGGAAGGGATTTTCTCCTGTCAGATCTCCCCCTCTGAGATGTAACTCCTCCCTCCATACTTGGAAGGGGAGATCTGCTATATTCTGTGGCCCTGGGATGTCATAGAACATTTGCAGGGCCCAACAAGTTGTTCCCTGCTGCAGAAATAGATGAAACCCACCAACCAAGCCTCTAAATTTCTATATCTCTCCCAGGGCTTACAATATCTCCCTTATAGTAAAAAGACTCAATTCCAAATGTATGGAAGAACTGAACACATCAACAAATTACTCTTATCTTAAGTGACATCATCTAATTATTCATATTGGTCTTAACTGCATGTCTCCCAAGTTGTCTTATGCCAACTGAACACTATAAATAGGCTTCTTTATCAATATATGTACAGGATGTTTGGGAAGATCCTTAAGCTGTTCAGGTAACAAAGTCATTCTCTACATGAAGTGAAGCCTTTAGGATATTGAGTCTGTCCATGTGATCTCTGCATCATTCATGAGCACAATATGTTCTCCATTGTCAATATATCTTCTCTTTAAATTATCATACTGGATTCTCTGAACCTGAGAGCATAGTTTGAGAGAGGAAAGAATACATATAGAAGTGCATATTTTGAGAGAAAATTGTTTAAAACTATGTATTTAAATCCTAATTTCCGTGCAGATTTTAGAAAAATGTTTCAAAAGAGATTTAGCATGTGCCATTGGGCATAAGTGTGCTGCTGTTCTCTTTACCAGCTCTACCTTTTTTGCCCTTTTTTCCTCCCCTTTCCTTTCCTTTTACTACCCTCCTGCAGCAGCTAACACACTGCAGAAAACTTTCTGCACTTCCCCTTGAGAGTGATGGGACATGGTGATGTGCTGTCACTCTCAGGGAGATTGCACAGAAGACAGCATGTCTACTATGTGAAAAAGAAAGGGGGCCCTCAGACCACCTCGTAACACATTTTTCTCCTGTGTACAGAAGATTGATTTTCTTTTTCCTCTCAGGTCACAAAGAGCAATCCCTGCCACTTGCCTCTCTCTGTTGCTCTGGTTATTTCTGAGTCTCTCTCTCTCTCAGGCTTTTTGTTCTGTTTCATCATCCTCCACAGAAAAGCCGCTATGAGACATATATCAACCTTCTGTGCGCCAAGATAAAGGCCAGGACGGATGATCTGGAAAAAATAGAAGCCAGCCTCTTCACAATGGAAGCTGAAGACATTTCCTTGAGGAAGACATATTCCAGTCCTTCCATAAGCCAAGGACAGTTGCCTGCTGTAAACAGCAAAGCAGAAAAGGATACTATAGAGCAGAACACTTCAGGTAACTAATAATTACAGGTAACCAGAAAGCAGTTGCTGGTCCTCCTCAACTGCAACTTATGAGCACAATTATTTCTCAGATGTACATTAAATACATGACACAAATACTACAGCAGAAAGAATTCAAAGAAGCCTTGAATTAGTTTACACTTCATTCTCTCCTGGTGCTTATTTCAGGATCATAGACTGTCCACGCTGGTCACACTGTAGACGTTTCCTTACTGTGCATGCAATAAAAGGACCAGTTTTCTGTGCAACAGTTGGGCTGTTCTTTTGACGGCTGTGTTTCCTTGTGAACACCTGGATTTTCCACTAAGCAACTGCTACAGTACCTTAGCAACAAGGAGACATGACCAAATCTGTTCCTTTATTTTAACAACTACCAGTGGGACTGCAGTGCCACAGTCCTTACAATATTATACAAGTAAAGAAATACTAGGACAGCAAACGTACAGAGTCGGTGTACAGAATTTGTACAGGTTGCTGGATGAAGAGTGTACATGTTGAATCAAATGACTGCTACCATATGAACTCAATGAGTGGCACATGTATTGCAATAACTGCATTACCTGCCCTACTGCCCAAACTTAGATACTTTTAAAACTCAGTGCCAAATGTATTACCTTGAAAAAGTGAGAGAGCCCAAAACACTGGCAGGAAGAAAATAACTTTTAATATACAGGGATCTTAGCAATGCTAAGTAATGTTTTGAAGGTTTAGTAGCTTAATTGACATTCCTTTTTCTCTTTTGTAACAAAATCCTATCTGGCTGTGCTGCAGTAACAGGCTCTGCTGTTGCTGTGAGCACAACCGCCGTAAATAGCCAATTCACTGCTGCTTCTCTAGTGCCCATTCCTTCTGCTTCTGCTTCTGGGGCATCCATCCAAGCAACTGCAAGCTAAGCTACATGTGTGGGGAGGGTGGGGAACTGAGCTGCTGATCACAGATAGCTGTACATATTCCATTTTGCTGTAAGCATAAATATACTCACCTAATGGGATGTTGTGCTTCTGTTCCTTTCTTGCTGTGGTAGAAATGATCCCGTTGCATTTTCAAAGCCTTCAGCACTTTATTTACTGATTAATTCATCTTCATCTTCTTTTCTAGACATGTTCACAGTTAATCAAGTTCCAGTTTTAAAGGATCTTGTAGCTGCTAATTACAGTAATTTACAGTTTATATTTTTGCAGCTTTTTAAAATAAAGATAATACAGAGATTTGTTTGGATTCTCACAGCTTTTGAGAATTTATAAATGATTGAGTTTTCATGTTTCTTACCACTGGGGAAGTCACCCCCCCTGTTTTGCCATCCCCTTTTTTAATCTCTTTGTTTTTGTACAGTTTGATAGTTTTATTTGAAAGGATGCACTAAGAATCATGTACAAATGTATCAATGATGATGAACCTGTTAATAAAGGGGATTGATCCAAAGTTCTGCCTCATGTTCCTTTTGATGACTTTTAACAACTTGGCAGAAACCATATCCACACAGGATTTCCAACATGTACACACACTACCCACAGTGGAGGAAACTGCAGATGTGTTTCTTTAGAGAGGGCTGAGGAAATTCAGGCCCAGAAATAATAATCTAGATCCTTCCTTTCAGTTTAGCCTGCAAAGAGGTGTAGACTGTTGTTGAAGCCTTCCATCTGGCATTTCATCTCCTACTCTTCAGAGTTTAGAAAGAGCAATGGGCCATCATGTATGCAACAGTCTTTGGGATGGGGGCAAGTTACAAATATGTATATGCTCATTGTTATAAAACCTCTCCACAAACATATCGGAATTAATGCTCAATAAAGAGCAGATATTGGGTAGAGATACACTTACTGTTCTGCCACTTCCAGTGTGTCTCTGCCTCTTTTTTCTGAAAACGGGGGCACATGGTGCTAGTCAAATCTTGTGCCTTTCTACTGTAAAACCTGGTGGGAGCACCTTGAGGTTGTTTTTTTAATTTGCTTCAAAAATACTTTGCAACTGATTGGCAGATCAACCTGTTCCCCTCCAGGCGGCCAAGAGAAACGCTTTGCTGTAGGCAACTAGTGTGCTTACAGCCATAATCTAACCTTTGTGTAAGTTTTCTGCAAGCAAATCAGGATGAATGCTCAATAAAGAGATTGTCTGGAGGAGCCCATGACAGAGACCATCCACCTGCACGTGGTACCATATGGGCTTCTACCTTTTTTCCCTGAGGAACAAATCAACTAAGGAGGATTCAGATCAGGGAAACAGCATGAGGGGAAGGGTTTTTTAACTGCTCTTCTCTAACCCTGTGGACTCGATCCAAATCATACCTCTCTGTAGCTTCATCTACCCTATTAAACAATGAGGAGAGGCAATCATAAATCTCCAAATGTGAAACATAATTGTCCCTCGAAAGACTAGCTGAATGCAGAGCACTGATGACTCAATTATTGAGGACTGCTCAACTGAGCCTCCCAAAATATGCTTTACAAATGTGGCTGAAATAAGTAAATATAGGTGATCCCCACATCCACAGCAGCCTGAAAGAGCAAACTGCAGTGCTGAAAGGACAATGGCGTGGTGTCTGTGTTTCAGAATGATCACTCCATGTGTTAAAAGAATATCTGTGTCAATTTCACAATATCTCAACATTTCTGCAGCAAAATGTGTTGTCTTTTTTAAATCCTCATGAAAATCCTCCAGCATTTTAGTGCAAATTTCTCCTGATAAACACATTTTTGTAGGGTATTTTGACTAATGTAAACATTTTTGCAAGCCATTTCCCATTGTATACAGGAATGCATGTTTGTATGTTATTTTCACCAATATATTCATTTTATGCACACTTCCCCCTAATATATGCACTTTTGTAAACATTGTTTGGCAAACTGCATCGCAAAGTTTGAACAAGTGCAAATTTTGAAGGATGATTGTGTTTCAGTTCTCATATCGTTTCAGAAAGTTAGTTGACAGATCTGACTTGAAATGTGAACTGAGTCGAAATGATCGCCCATCCCTACATAAAAGGAGTGCTTTGCTTTCCCTTTTTTTAAACATTGAGAAGGGAGATATTTTCTTATCCAGATTCTCAGACTTCCACGATAGCACCAACTCTTCCTTCTGATCATGATCTTGACAACTGAATTCCCGGATTTCACTCACCACCATCACCCAGTCTTCCTTCTTCAATTTTATTTATTTATTTATGTCCACCACCACCCTTTTTTCCCTACCTTCCCTTCCACCCTGGGAAGGAAAATATATGCTATCTCTGTCTCAGTTGCAGGGCCCTGGGATGTCATCTTTCTGCAAGCACTTTTCCCTAGACTTCTCGGCACCAAGGAAAGTTGAGCTCCCTACACACCCAGACAGGCAGTATTTGCTTTGCACACCTGCTTAGCCAGTGGGACAAGACAATTATTCGCCTCCTCAAAGCATCTGAAGAGAAACCCCACAACTACAGAAAGGAACACTTATCTGGGCATCTCATGTAGAATGTCATAGATGCGAAACAGATAGGAAGCAGGATGAAAATGCCCTTAGGGGGTGTCTGGCTGAAGTTACCTCCATTTGCAACTTTGTCCAAGCATTCTGCCACATTATTCACAACTGGAAAGGAGGCACTCCACCCCCTTCCCCTTTGTTTTGACCGAGGCACTACCCTTCCTGAGAAATGGGAGAATGCGAAGTGATGGTGGAGAAACAAGGAAAGGAACTGAGGAAATAATCTAAATTCTCTTTCCCTTCATTGGCCTTTAGGTAGATTCTTTCTGTAAAAGCTAATTGTCATATCTAGGGTGCAGACAAAGAACGCAGGATGAATGATGCAGATGAAATGGTCGAAGTCTTCAGACTTACCCCTCCCCTTCGAGGGCTAGCATCACACAAGTAACCATTGACAAACTCCCCTTGTTCTGGAACTGTGCTTGGAAAACAGACACATCCTCTCCTTTTGGTGTTTTGGGTTTTTTTCCAGCTCAATTCCAAATTCAGACTCTTGTGCTTCATATGAATTAGGACACACACACCCAAGCCACCTCATGTCTGCAATTGTGTGTGGGGGGGGGAATTAGACCATCTGCCTTGGCTCAGATCCACTGCCGAAGAAGTTCAGGGGTGGGGCCAAAGTTTCATTAGGGTAAAAAAAAACTAATTAACACATATCTGGGAGGGGGAAGGACGATGTTTCATCTCCTTCCCCCCCCCAACCAAAAGCGGGGTCGATTCTGTGCAGAATTGCTTCCTCCCCCAGGAAAGCCCCTTGCAAAACATCCCTACACGCCCCAGGATCGCTCCTTGTGCTCAACAGCTGATGAGTGGAGGGAGCGATCCTGCATGATGCTGGTTTCAAAGGTGGTTTCCAAAACACTCCCTGCACCCCCCGGAATCACTCCCTCAGTTCAACAGCTGATGAGCCGAGGGAGCGATTCTGCATGATGCTGCCTTGCAAGGAGTGGCTACTGAATGGAGCAGTGGCAGCAAGGAAAGGACGTTAACACCATTGAAGGAGATAATATATTAAAGAAATCAGGTACATGCAGATAAGAAATCTATATTAGGCAGGTGTAATAAAACATCAGTAGAAACACATAGAAACATTAACATAAATCTATGGTATCTTTAGTGAATAAATATGCATATGGCATTCACCAACAGCAAAGCAGAATCCACATAGAATCCATCAGGAGCTGCTGAACATTCAGACCTTCCTAGAATAAGCCCCAATGTACCAGTCCATTTTTTACAAAAGGCCAAAATTGCAATGGGATATTAAAGATTTCTACCACTGAGTATGAAAATACATTCGCTTTTTCTGATGCACTAATCTATTCTCTGTGGCAAAAAGTATCGCAGACTTTACAGCTGCTTCTAACCTAAGGTTTTCTGATTGACTGCTCCTAGTACTATAAGGGTGGTGTGACTCAAAGAATGCACCACTTCCATACCTTCCAGCATTTCACAGCTAAAAAGATAGACACTCTGTTCTCACAACAAGGAAGAACATGCACAGACTATATTCTGCTGCTGGTGTATGCTGTGTCAGTACACTACTCAGAACAATGCACAACTCATCTTTAAAATGTTCAATCTCATGGCTCTGCTTGTAGCTATAATAGAATAGCTGTCATTCCAACATATTCAGCAATTTACTCTCTGGATAGGTACCCCCTCCCTACCACCAGGTTCAGAGACGCAGTCCAGTCTTCTGCATACTTACAATGATCCCACTCTGTCCAGTGGGGATTACTCCCAGGAAGTGCAGAGGGTTGCAGCTAGGGTTATGCATTGCTAAAAAAAGAGGATTTGCATAATTTCAACAGAAACACAATCTATCGGAGGAGCTCAGGGGACTTGACGTGTGCCTGCCTGCTCAGTCAGTTGCCCAGGTGCTGCGAACTGTGGATGGGCAACTTCAAGGGCTCCTGCCTTGAAGCTCCTTATCTTTAAACCAGACAGCTCCTGAAGCATTATTTACCAACCCTTTGCACGCCAAATAAATAAAGATTTCTCCAAAAGGAACCCATCAATTAAGCTAAGCAGAGGAAGCGGTAGGGTAGATTGTAATACATGGTCACTTTTATTTTGAAAAATCCCAACGTCCCTTTAGACCAAGGTGTCACAAAATTGGGAGCATGCTTTTGAATCTACCCGAATGCTTCATCAACCTGAATGTCTTGCTAAACCAGTAATGCTGGTGGTGGTGGAAAAGGTCAAAAGTTCACATCGATTGCATAATCTTAGAAGGAGCATGGCTAAGGGGGCTGTTATGAAACATGCCTGTACTGCATTTAACACTGCCACCAAGCTTGGCGGTTCTAACAGCATCCAGCAAAATCTCACTAAATGGCAAAACAGAGGCAAAATCAGGATACTGAATGATCACCGGCAGGGACCAAGCTATGAGGAGCCTCCCTGGGGAAGAGAGACAAATGAAGTATGTACTTTTTCTCTGCCTGAGACAGCTGCATTTGGGAACACTGTGTGGGTGCTGCTTAGGAGCTTCTGCAAAGGGGCAGCCCACAGACTGTATGCAGGTCCCTTCAGATTGAATGTTGGCTGCAGGGGATTATTGCATGGCATCGTTGAGGCTGCTTGTGCGTATCAAGCCAAAAAAATGGCTAGGGCTGACCAAGCAGGGCCAGGTCTTTCTCTCGCTTTCCTCCCATGTTCCATAGCATGCCTCCGCTTTGAGATTCGGGCACAGGAACTTACAGGAGGTCACCAGTTCTTTTGAGCTGACCAGCATATCTTGGACAAGAGTGAACTCAGCATTCCCCATAGTGCCCACTGCACTTCCTCCAACATGACCAATCTTTGCTGATACCATGCTGATGTTGATAAGTGGCGGGTGCAGGAGATCCCAGGCAACTGGGGGGGGGGGAAGAGTGTTCATCACTTGCTCTTGGGAGGACATGTAGTAGCTATGGCCTGTTCCTCACTCCTTATCATTAATCTAGCCCTGTCACCAGCCCTCTCCATCAAACTCCTTCCCCCTCACTATTTGAGAGTGTTTTAGGGCTAAAACAAATATTTTGCCCATTTTTGAAGCAAAATTAAAATTCACAGTTGAATGTGAAATTCATAAGGTAACGTTTGAAAACTTGATTTTTTTTTTAAATAATATGCCACTTTCTGTCAACATCCAAGACCTTATATGTCTTAGAATTTCTTGAATGTTTTGATTTAGGCAGCCTTCATATATGCTATAAAAACTGTCTATCAAAATGTTAAGCTCTAGTGCATTCATAGTGTCTTACATCTGTCTGTGGCTTTCAAACTATGTTCCAGGGGACCTTTAGAAGCTTAATCAAGAGAGAGAGAGCAACTTAGAGCCAGTTTGCCCCTTGTCATCCTCTGCAATGCAGAGCTATATGTTGGGTATGTTTCAGGATGGAAATACCTTGTTCACAATGGTTGACAGACACTGAGACACTAGAGTCCCCCATGTGAACAGAGTGTATGTCTGGGAAAAGTATTCAGACTTCCATATGTAGGGATTCTCTGGCAGAAGAGCAAGGCATCTTTGGCAAAAGGCAAACAGGTTGAAAAACACTGCGATAGACCATTGCATGGTAGCTATCAAAAATGACAAATGCTAAATTTCAATGCATATGGAAAATCAGCTAGGACAAAATATCAGCTGGCAGATCAGATATCAGATGATGAAATGAAATATTGAGAGTCATCAAATACATATATCCAATATCTGATGAATATTCACAGTATATCTAGAGAACAGTCAAAGTTGAAATGCTGATGAAAATTGTGATGAAAATTTTTGAAAGGATTTTGGGGAACACATTCATCTGTAGAATATTCCTTGAAGAGGTGTCTAGTCAAAAGCAGTGGTACTTGATGCTTCCTCCAAGCTTAACCCATCCACTAATGCTCCTCCCAGGCCACATTCACACCATACATTTAGTCCACTATTATTCCACTTTTATCATTCCAAAGAATAAGAGTGCTGAGAGAAGACTTCTATTCTCCCCACAGAGCTACATTTCCTTGAGTGGTTTAATGGTGAGTCTCTTTTCCCAGAGAACTCTGAGAATTATAGCTCCATGAGATGAATAGGAGTTGCCTAGCAACTCTCAGTGCCCTTCACAAACTACACTTCCCTGGATTCTTTGGGAGAAGCCATGACTGTGTAAAGTGGAATTATAATTGAATGAATGTATTGTGTATGTTGCCTCACTGTCCCCTTATACTTGTTCATACTTCTCCTGCCAGCCCCACCCAGCTCTGTACCTCATTCTCATTGTAAGAAATATTTCCAAGATAAGTAAAAATAAAAATGCTTCTCTGCTATATACATGTTTGCATTGCTGCAAAACATCCATGATGAATGAATCTATGGTGAAGAATAACTTCCAATTCCCAGACATTTTGTAGAACTTTAATCAAAGACTGGGTCTCTTTAATGCCATTCAACAACACATTAGAATGGGCTAGAATAGCTACAGGAAGTTCATAGGAAAAGCAGTCCATAACATGTGAGTGCAATAGAAAACAAGAACTAATTCTCCTCAAGCTAGCTGGCAGGCAAAGTTAGTAGCTGGAGAAGAAATGAGAGAAAAACTTCTAGACAAGTTTATTACTTTCAGTACTCCAAGGGAGGCCCAGAGGGTGGTGACAAGGGAGAGGGCCTTTTCAGTTGTGGCTCACTGACCTTACCATTGAGGTTCACCTAGCACCTTCACTGACATCTTTTCAGCACCAGGAAAAACTCAGGCACTTGATAGACTGAGACAATGTTTGTATTAGTGTGCTGCCAAAGCTTTCTGTGGCTATATGGGGGTGGTGGTTGTTTTATTAATTTCTTTTTATGGTATGGTATATTTAATTTTGTTTTTAACAGTGTTGTAAGTCACTTGGAGACCTTTGGGTGACACAAGACTAATAAATCTAATTAATACTAATACCAATACTAAATAATACTTTAAAAATAATGAAGCATGTACCTCCATAGTGATGATCCATAAGGAAACATTTTGCTGCAATAAAGCATCCAGCACTTGAGGAGAGAGGGACATGGTGTCCAGGAGAATCTGGGGGCAGATATGGCACTACATGAGTGGATGGCAGATGGGATCAGATAGCTGGGGAGTAAAATGGTAGGAGAGTGGGGAAAACAATTTAGTCATTTGTATTGCCTGAAACCTTTGATTCAGCAAAAACTGTTCATTAAGGCTTGCCCTCGCTGACAGTTGTCATTTTTGCACTCACATTCATTTGCCCCTACACCTTTTTTACTGCTTTGCTGCTGCCTGTTGCTGCTCCTGGCAATTGCAAATTGACTTTTTCCTACATGTCAAGGCATTGTGTCATTCCAAACAAAATGGCACCCCTCATTTTCCTCCCCGAATGCCCTGAAACAGTGCAACATCTGGGAAAACCCAAATGGTGTCCCTCAGAAGCAGCTGCAAAAACTGACTCCTCCCACTGGCAGTGGTGATAACACATATAGCATTGAAAAAGGAGCCAAAGATCATTCCCGCCACCATTGCAGAAGGTAGGATCCCCTCCTAACCTTCATAAATGGACACAGATTAATTCTCATTTGTGCCCAATTGTGTCTCCCTCAGAACTCGTTTTGGAATTAATGTTAATTGAGGTGAATGGGGCCGTTTGCTTTTCCATTTACCCCAAAACAAATGCACACCCCCATCAAGTTATTACGCTGTCCTGCAGTGCCTTGCTGTTTGGGCAACCTAAGAATGACCCAGCATTAATAGGAAATAGCTCATTTAAGAGCAAAATGTGTTCCCATATCACACTCTAAACCATGACTGTGCAATAAAATGCAGTTCTGTCTGGACTCCGATAAGACTATTAAAGAGTTTTACATGTGCCCTATAGCTTCACTGGTTTTTCAACAGGGAATCTTGTTGCCCACACTAGGTAAAACACACAGAAACTAGCAGTAACTCCAGACAAGACTGGGCTAAACAGGTTTCCTCCAGGGAGTGGAAAACCTGGTATTTTTCCTTGTTCAGCTGTGAAGAGGTCTGGGTATGTGTGTGTAGCAAGACAAGGACAGTTCAGTTTGATGTTAACTTCTGCTCATTAGAAATATGAAGAAATAAATTAATACACACACACCACAAAAGAACAGGCTGGTACCTGATTAAAGAACAGGAAGCAAGGGTTTGGCATAGCTGACAGAATGGGGGACAGCAGCGGGGTCGCCAAAGAAACTATATGGGGTCCAGAACTATTTAACCTTTTTATAAATGATCTGTGGTCAACAAGGTAGCAAAATGTGCAAGAGATACCAAATTACTTGGGATAGGGAAATCCTATGCAGACTGTGAAGAGCTCTGAAAGGATCTCTGTGAACTGGGCGAGCAAATAACATGGCAGGTGCATTCGAATCCTATACATGTTTACTCAGAAATAATTCCTACTCATAAAGTGGAGGTTGTGCCTAAGAAAATGTGCACAGGATTGCAGCATTAATGTAACTGCAACTTTGTGCTACTTTGGGGCAAAAGAGTCAAACATCACATATTTACTGATGTTGTCAGTACTGGCTTTGACAACCCGGGACAGAGATCTTACACACAGTTAAAGTTCATCTCAATGGGCTATTTACTGAAGAAGAGTGGTGGTGATTGGGCCAGGTCTGCTATTGCAAATCAGAGGACTATGTAAATTTATCCAAGACAGACTTGGAATAGTGTGTACAATTTGAGATGGTTCCCACGCTGTCATTGTCTCTCTCTCACCACTGATTGTGAAACTGATTTTAGAATCACGGTAGTAATTTCTTACATTTATTATAATATTAAAAAAAGTTCAAGTGTTAAACAGTCAAGAGTTCTGACATTCAAACAATCCAGAGCAAATGTTTACAATCATCTTTATGACAAATTAGCAGCGTTTCTATTGGACCCTGTTGTGGATGAGGAACAAAGGGTTTAAAGTACTTTATTGCTAAAAGTTAAAAGAAATACACTGGCAATTGTATTTTATCTTCTCAGTCACAGCTTCTCCATGCATCCAATCTACAGTATCTGAAATGCAAAGGACATGCAGAAGTCAAACTAAAAAAAAGAAAGAGGCAGGCTATGATGTAAACCAGAGGGCCACACAAGAAACTGAAAGAAAAGAAGGAAGGGTTCTCTCTCTTTCATGGACATTTTCTTGCCAGCTGTACAAGCAAGGCTGTCTCAGAGTTGCTAATGACTTGATGCCTTGTTCCTTTTTTTAAAAAAGAAAGTCATTGTGAAACGCTGCAACGTTACAACAACAGCTGTCTTTACAAATTGTGGCACACTGATGCCAATCCAAAGCATTTCTTTTGATGTTTCTTTCCATGGGGCCAGCAGGCACTAGCATGATGCTAATGACACTGTTTGTGATAAAGAGGAGGAGGAAACAGTGGTGACTGGGGTGATGGACTTCAAGAGATTCTTATCTCACATGGGGCTTGTCAAATATGTGTCCACACCTCATCAACGCCACCTTGTTGTGTCCTAAACCTTCCACTGTGGAGCTCGTATTGGTTTTATGATCAAGCCAGCATCTGAACTGCATTTTTTTGCTCTGAAAAATGAACAGCAGTTGCTCAGAGTCACTAAGAAATAGCTAGGGCTTGTCTTCAATAAAGATGCTGTAGCAGATTTTTAAATCAGCATTACCTGAAGTAGAATTATTTAACCACATTAATTTGAAATACTGAATTTGTTTGTTCACAGATCTGTTCAGGATAAGGTATATATTGTAAAGACTGTTGCTATTGTGTAATTTTTTCCTCTTCCTACCTATCTTGCAATAAAAAGCAAAATTACCAGTACATATTATTTTCCCTGAAAGGAAAGGTACACTGATACGTGTGTATGTATGTGTGTGAATGAGTGAGTGAGTGAGTGAGAGAGACAGAGAGAGAGAGAGAGAGAGAGAGAGAGAGAGAGAGAGAGAGAGAGAGAGAGAGAGAGAGAATGTGCAATACTTTAAAAGCACTAGATTACCAACATCCAGATACCAAGCAATTTAAAAGGGTGTTGTTGTTCAAATGGAAAAGTGCCTATTAAAATATTCCATAACAAGTTCTCCTGAACATAAAGCCTATGATCTCAAGAATGCTTAAACATAATTTTCAGTGTGGACTCTGGCATTAGCATACAGCAAAAGGCACAACGATATTTTAAAATGATTTGTAAGTAGTCAAAATTGGCCCATCTCTTTTTAATTTTTTTGTTGATTTCTTCTTTTCTCAGAAGCTGTAAGTCAAGATGTTACATATAGAGATTCCTTATAAAAAGGTTTTTGCCATTAGCTATTATAAGACATCATTGCTAAAATGAAAATAAAACATTTCATATTTTCCTTTGTTATATATAAAATAAAAATTTCTCTTTTCTGTTATCAACCCCCCTCCTCAGTCCTGATGTGTTCATGGGAGTGGGCATGAGGAACAGTCTACGTGGCATCTACGGTGGTGCTGGATCTTGGCTGGATCTGGTATTATGTGTTAGTTGGCTGCCTCCTTGTGCGCTGCATCTGTCAAAAGAATAGTAAGTCCTGCTCTCAGCCAGACGATACAGAGGGGGTGAATCTGTGTCCTCAGTGTTCTGAATACTTAAGAAAGGAGTGCTCTCAGCCACCAATGCCTCATCAGATTCACTGCATGAGGCACTGCTCATTGAAAAGGAGTCCCTAAGCATTTTGCCCCTGTGTGACAGATGCCCATTCAGTTTAGATTTTCTCCACCGTCTGTTGTTGCTGCCTGTTCTCTTTGGCCGATCTAGTGCAGTGATGTACTCATGCGTTGTCTCATATTCATCATCCTCTGCGATGTGGAAGGGACTGGAGGGCAAGCTCCCTGTGCTCTCATTCAGGTAGATCCTTCTTTGGTAGTAACTATCATACCTCTGTATATCTTGGGAAGGGACCTGGTATCTTCTGAGCAATGGCTGCTCCTCCTCCACCTGGAAGCTAATGGATGCTGCAGGAGGCACTGAGACTGTGTGAGCTGAATTAGGAGAAGTGATCTCAAAGGTGGGCATGTGGGCTGATGCTGAGCAATGGAAGTCAACAGGTGACAGGCGTGCTGGGGTGGTCAAGGCAGACACGTACCTAGAAGAAGGAACACTGGTATTCATATCATGTGAAGTCTTATAATGAAGAGCTTTTCCCCTTCAGCACACAACTTTAAATCCAGACTTAACTTAGTGATGGCCAATGGCATAACTCACACAAAACTATTTTTCTGTTTGTCTGCATATTTTGTTTATAATGAGAAAGGAGGAGGGGGCAGGGAGTGAGCCATTGTCCTGAGGCCTGGAAAGGTTTACCAGGTCAACAGGGTAGGCAACTGTTCATGTGACAGTAGCAAGGTGGGAATTTGTCAAGGGATTCTGAGGGCTGGGTGCAGATTTTTCAATTAGAGATGGAGACTGGCAAGATTTTGGGAAGAAGCAGAGAGGCTTGAGTGATTCATGCAGGATAGGCATTTGGGTAAATTCTGTGGGTCAGTGAAAAAAGTGGCTGACTCATGTATTCATGGTGAAATCAAATTTGTCTGGGTACTTCTATATGCTTGACATTTGAATATGATGCCCTGGTATCCGAGACCTTAGCCCTATTCACACATTACCATATGCAGAACATCACTAATTACTTGGAGTGGGGCCATGCTTTTAGCCCCGGCCTGTTACACTGTGTCTCCTTCCTCAATGGTGCATTGCTCATGGTTCTCTGAAGAGAAATCCCAACAGGTGAGCTCCACGTGAGCAACAAATGAAGGCCTCTGCACAGTTGGGATATCTGATTGTACAGATGACCTGAATGCACAGAGGTCCTACATGTGAGTAGGAGCTCACATGTTGGTGTCTCCCTTCAAACAACCACAGGCTATGCATGATTGTATGAGGAAGGAGAGTGACATCAGAGCTAGGGCTAAAAGTACAATAATCACAATAATGCCCCTACACGTGAGTAGGGATATGGGAAGAAGCCATTTAAAATGGATTATATTTCCTTCCATTCCATCTATTCGACCCCTATTGCTGTGAATGCTTTTGCCTTAGTTCTCTACAATGAAAGTGTTTTTTAAGCACATATTATATTTAAATAGGTATGTAAATTGCTTTGTAATATACATTATTTATATATTCATTGATGTATAATTGCCACTGATGTATAATTGCCATAGGGAACCTATATGTGCTAACACTGCAATCCTAACCATGTCTACTCCAAAGTAAATCCCACTGAATACAGTGAGATTTACTCCCAGGTAAATGGGATTACGTTGTCAGCCTTAATCTGCTTCCTATAACAGTCAATGGAAAGCATCACTAATTATTGTTCATTTCACATGGAAAGAAGAGATCACTTTTGTTACCTGTGGATTTTATCTGTGCTCCTCAGTTAAAGTCCAAGCCTGTTTGTCAAAATGGAGAGAACCATCTGGATTTGATTGCTCTTTTTTGACCACACATCCATTCTCTAAATCTTGTTATTAAAAGTAAAATTAAATTTAAAATTCATTTTCTTTTCCCAGAAATGTTGTAAACATGTAACTAAAGTAATAAACTGTCTACACATGATCTTAGCCAAAAGGCCGAGAAGCCTTGGAATTACTGTGGCCCCTTACATGTTTTCATTGACCATCCCAAAATATAGGAGAGCATTTACTCTTGCACGATTCAACGTGCTGCCCTCGGCACTGTTAAAAGGCCGTTTTAATAAGATTCCGGTCAGTGAACGCAAATGTCCTTGCAGAGCTGGTGTAATGGAATCTGTAGAATATGTTCTCCTTTCCTGTGAGTTGTATGATGAATTTAGAAGGAAGTTAATCTCCCCTTTGTTAACTGCTTTGCCTAAGGGCAATCCTGCCAATTTGGTGTCGATCTGTTTAAGTGATTTGTCATCTTATGTCACCACTAATGTTGCAAAGTTTTTTCTCATTACAATGCAAATTAGCAAATGTTGTCAGCCCGCTCCTTAAAAAATTATCTATGGGCCTTAGGAATTCTGATGGTTTTGTCTTTTAAGTATTTTAATCTTTTATACTGTATGTTTTTTAATATGTGGTCTGTGACCGTAATAAAATGATTCATTCACTAAACTGTCCCTCCCTGATGCCTGAACTGTGAAATCAAGGTGGTGAGATAGGCTGTAATCCTAACTCCACTTACCTAGAAACAAACACGACTGAATTCAATGAGACTTACTTCTGAGTAGCCATGGTTAGGACTGCAGTCTCAGCACATATAAGTTCCCTCTGGCAACACAAAACACTTCACAAACAAGAAAATCAAAGATGCAGCTTTTGCAAGTTCTACATTTATATGTCAACGAATATGTAAATAATGTACATTGCAAAGCAATTTACATATCTATTTCCATACAATATGCCCTTTGGGATGAGCTATTAGCCACTTCATTAACTTTGTCTTTAAGGTGCCACATGACTCTTGTTTCTGCTGCAAAGGACTACCCAGGGTTACATCTCTGGAAGTGCATTAACTTTTAAAGAGAATGCACATAGCAGGTAAATACTTGTAAAAAAAAATCTGTTGATGTCTGATGTTTGCATGTCTATTGTGTACTATATATATAAAAAAGTATATTTCTGCATCAGTGGATAATGAAATAAAAGACAGACTTGTGCACAATAAGCCAACTGCAGCAGAATGTAAAATACCAGATGAAAATATGAATATATGTCAGAGCAGTCTGAGGCAAATCTGTATATCCATACATAGGAGTGACATTTAAATAGGGCTCCTAAGAACCAGAAAAGTCTGAAAATGGAAGGTTTGTATAGCCCTCTTCAAATGTTATTGCCTGAAGAGAGTACAGGGGCTTTGGGGATATGCCTATAGCCTCAAGACCCAGAGCTGTGAGAGTCCTCCAGTCCCTTCTCACATTTGTAGCAAACGTCTTCAGTGATCATTTGGGCAACT
Organism: Rhineura floridana; assembly: GCF_030035675.1. Classification (NCBI taxonomy): domain Eukaryota; kingdom Metazoa; phylum Chordata; class Lepidosauria; order Squamata; family Rhineuridae; genus Rhineura; species Rhineura floridana. The sequence goes on along the minus strand of NC_084480.1, from coordinate 175,106,079 downwards.
TCCACAGATACACAAAGCTCCCTACTGCAAATATTCACAATAATCCCACGAAGGGACTAGAGGAGTGTTGTGGCTCAGGTCTTAAGTACACATTTACATGGCCCTGCTCTACCTGTGCTCCCTCTTTAGGGGGATAATACTTGAAGAGGGCTTGTATCTCTGATTTAAAATAAGGAAGTCAATGTGTGCTGCAAAATAGTTAAAAAGCCTTCGCACTACATGGAAAACTTTAATTTGATACTCACACAGTCAAAGGCATCATGATTACTTTTTGGTCAAAAGACAGGACATGAATTTTTATTCCAAAACAGAGAGGTCTTAACTCTGGCACAAATCAAACCAAGGCACACATAGACAGGAACATTTCTGTTGTGTTTTAACAACACTGATATCATCTTTAGATTAGGGGAGAGTAGTTTCCAACAGCAGCCAGAAATATTTGTTTTCACAATGCAAGCGGTATTTACTAGTGTGGGATATAAATCTTCTGCTAAAATGGGCATACTTCAAGTTTCCCCTATTGTCAAATGTGAGAAGTCCCACCTCAAATGAGCAAATGGGTCTGGCAAAATCAACAACAGGTGAGGAGAAACATTTCAAACAACACTGCATGTTAAACAATGCAAGATGGTCCTAACAATGAATATATGAAAGCCATGAGAAAAACCATGTAATATATCCTGCGGAGAACTATGGTATAATTATGTTATTTCTGCTATCTTTGTTTGAAGCATCTGCTGCTATTCCCAAGCAACATGCACTGATATTCAGACCAAGAAAACCAACTTTTGTACTTTCTCTGGTGAATTACATTGTTCTGTTGGACACTTTCCCACATCCCAGTGCATTTAAAAATTGAACATGTCCCTCTCCCCATTTAAATGTCCCTTCCTATTATCATGGCCTCTTTGTTCAATGTGGAGACAATCCTATGCATGTTTATTGGATGCAAGTTCAATACGTATTACTCTCAAGAAATTGTGCGTATTGATGCAGCTTAATCCTCAACACTGGTTTATGGATTAACCACAATGCAGTACATTAAACCAGTATGTTCTCTAGCATTCTAGACAACACGACTGAAGAGCATAATTGGTGCCAGCTGTTGCTAGTGCAACATTTCATTCTGCTCAGTTTCTAGTTCTGTGTGACTCCTTGACTGGACAGCTCCCTAGCTACAAACCCTGCTGGACAGCTCTTGGCTTTGCTGGTAAAACAGAAGTCAGATGGCAGTGTTAGTGGAAACAGGAAAGAGATCAGTAATGAAGGTTTGTTAAGAGTCAAAGAAATAAGCAAATGGCTGGCTCTTCACGGAGAAGGAGTAGATCTTTAAATGATCATAACAGTGCTTTATCTTGTGATCCTGCAACAACACCAAATCTGCAAAGTTTTCCTCATGTTGCAAATGGTGAAGCTGTAGCAGATTTGCTTGATTAAGGCTATCTAGTGAATTTATGGCAAGTCATGTTTTCTAGCACAGACTCTTAGCCATTGTGCTACTTGACCTTGTAATATGAATGTGTGGCAAAACCCTTCTATTCAGTTTATCCATCTTGATTTTTGAACTGACAAACGACCCTCTCACCACCACTCCCCTCCTTCTCTCTCTCTCTCTCTCTCTCTCTCTCTTATTTCATGATAGAGATTGGACATTGTGTGAGTGGTGTCTTTTCTCTGGTTTTTAGGTCTCCAAGGTGCTATTCATATTGACAAGCAAATGTAGGTAACAGGCAATAATAACAACAGAAAATGAGACCTCTCACTATGTGGTGAGTCTCGGAGAGAATCCACGGAGTCTCTGTATTGCATCATTGGCCTCCTCTGATCCTCAGGGCCATATGCAGCTTCCCGCCGAGCACGAGCCTCCACACAGGCCGGGCTGTTGCATTTGCTACTTCCCACTGAAGACAACATGATCCCAGACTGACAATCTGAAGTCAGGCTTTCTGTCCGTTCCAAGCTCCAAGTGTGGCTTTCATGTCTGCGGAATATTTAGACGAGTGTTTGGCCAGCAACTAGAACAGGTTATTTCTCGTCCCTCCCAGTTGTCTCAGAGAACACAGATCCACACAAATTACTCACTGGGACTGGCTTGTTAAGAGGTGCTATAAAGGACAATGCAATGTCACATTGGTGGACTTGTAAGACCACTGGTGATGAGGGCCACCAACACAGAAACATTCTAATTTAATGTTACAGTCAATGTTCATAATTTGATAAATGTCACAAGCCGACAATGCCAGATTAAATTCACGAAGGTCCAAAAATATCCTAATATTACCCCACTTTTCAGATTCAGGTGACTGCCAGTGCTTACAAATGTATCCCTGAATTTTCATGTGCATTCATGCGCATGGAAACACTAGACTTTTATAAAATGTCGTGAAAATTGCACACCTTTCTCTGCTGTCTCTCTCATACACCGCTTAGGACAAGGTTACGTGTTGTTCACACAACTGCTAATTGTTCGGTCTTTTTTTGTTTTAAGTAAATACTTGCAGGACATTCCAGTCAGAATCAGGACTATGCTGGGGGGAGGGGTGTGATGTTCCTGTATTAATGTATATATGGTAAGTGCTGTTTGTATAGAAGATACATGGTAAGTGGAATGAAAGAGGAGGGGGGAGTAAATGAGCAGTCGAATGCTGGATGATTGGCTGAGTGTTTGGATGGCTGAGAGTATAAATGGAAGGATGACAGTTGAATCTGGGTGGACGTAAGTGGGTTGTTTTGGTGGAGTTGGGAGGTGGGTGTGAGTTGGTGTATGTCAGGAGAGTGTGGAGAAGGAGGGAGGTGGAGTTCGGATTAGTAATAAGTCAAATATCACAGTAATAGATGAAACCATAAGCTTGTAGATCATTATCAAAGTTATCTTGTTATTAATGTCATTTAATAAAAACTATATTTGGTTTACCGAAGGCCTGATCCTTGGCTGGGGTTTCAGAGACCAGAAGGGAGGGTAAGGTAATGACCAAGGCTGAAGGGAAACAGTAACAAATGGTGGCAGCGGTGAAGAGGAGATTATAACATTCATAAGTATCTAGGGCAACCCTGAGTTATGAGTTATCTGCAGTGATACAAGGGGGTTGGGAACAGCATAGGCACGCAGTCACGAATGTAACCGGATAGAGAGACTCAGGCAAGGTCTCTGGGAACATTGGTTGTAGAACGTGACTGGTGGTGCTGCCTAGCAGGGGGATCTATTAAGATCTGTGCTAGAGCGGAGAGAGAAACCATAAAAAAGGACAGTCCGGACTGGTGGAGTCCCTGGTGGTGCCTAGTGAAAGGCAGTAGCCACGAGCAGGTAGGAACCTGACAGGGAGAGCCAGGGAAGGGCGTCACAAGGGGGCCTTTAACCCTTTGCCCCTGCAGGAGTCCCAGTCTGGATTCCCCACCCAACCTTGCACCTATTTGCAGTGTGAGAAAAGCTCCCATTCCTGTTTCCTCATGATGCAAATGGCAGAGAAGGATCTGGATTAGGCTTTGTAATGTGTGGGGACAAGAGTTAAGCCTCCACCTCTTCCTGCCATGGTTCTGATCAAAATTCAGACTTCCCATGGTTGCTATTTATTTAAAAAATCATTAACAGAATTAGCAATCATGTGAATAATGTCACATCTAATTTGGACTTTGTTTGGTGCTAGGCAGGCAGTACTACCCACAGGCAAACTCTCGCAGGATTGTGTGTCTGTTTCATTCTGTATCTGCGTCTCTCTCCTCACCTGCACCCTAACACATGGTTCTAGGAGCACCATTCCTGTAGTATTCCAAAATGGCTGTCTCACACAAGGTCCGTAGGCTTTCTAGCGCCAGGGAGGTGGTGGCTTTGATCTCCTAACTTATATGCAAAGGAATCAGAGGACTATATAGTCGTGAGCAGTTGGGAGCTCAGTACTGAAGGGAAGACTGCGCTCAGCCTGACTGGGGAGCTCTTGTGTCAATTCCCACAATTTTTACATGCCTGATCAGAGGAGGGATTAGACATTGCCAGCATGTCCTGAAGTCCCTGTAACTGTAGACAGCCTGTGTGGTATAGAGATGCAGGAGATCTGGTTTCATCTTCATACTGATGATGAAGATTAGTGGGTGTCCGCGAGAACAAATTGCTCTTTCTGAGCCTTGCCTATCCCAGAGAGCGGTTGAGAGAATAACATGGGCTAACCCTATGTATGAAATCCCAAGCTTCTTAGAGGTAGAGGATGGGGTAGAAATGTGACGCAGGGCACACTGTGCCTTTCGTTTCCTCAGATTTCTCTGGGCCCCACCTCATCCTTCCACCATCCTTTCCCCCCATCCTCCCCTGATTTCCCATAGCCCTACTTCAGGTGTGGGGAACCTTTGGCCTTCCAGATGTTGCTGGACTACAATTCCTATTATCTCTTGCCATTGGCCATGCTTGCTGGGGCTGATAGGAGTTGTACTCATTCAGCAAAATCTGGAGGGCCAAAGGTTCCTCAAGCATGCCCTACTTGATCCACATTCCCTTTTAGCCAATTTCTACCCTAATGAGTTTGTCTCATTTCCCCTCTTCTCTTGAAGAGTATGCTCTCACATCTTTGCCTCTTTGCATTTTCTGTGTCTCTCCCCCGCCCCAATGCACTGCTTTCTTGCTACTTTTCCTGTGTCCCTGTTGTCTTTCCTGTATCTTTGGGCTCCTCCATGAGACCTGTTTACTGAGCACTGATTCTAATCTCATCCTGATGTACTTGTCTGGTGGTTATACATCATCTGATTAATCAATCAGAAAAATATTGACAGTTTGGTGGCATGCTTTATGTTTACTTGAAAAACATTTCTATTATAAGCAACAGGACAATTCCAAATGTGTTCTGGATAGGGGTACACAGGCCAAAAATAAACAAGATGATGGAGATTCATCACTGGATCTCCTGTTACTTTACTTGAAAAATTCAAACTATACATTGCCTTGTGTGCACATATGCACCCCTAACTCCCTCCCTCAGAAACTAATGTGGATTTGTTTTTTGTTCGTTTTTTGAAGAAAAGATACCTATTCACTTTCCACTGCACATTTGGACTCCATGCACTGAGGGGAGAGCCAGACCATGTCCACTGGCTGTGCCCCCAACTCTGTAGATTCTCCACCAGCCTTTGAGCAGCAGGTAGCAAAGGGAACCAATGAACACAGGAAAGGCCCAGAGGGTGTGTCCTCCTTCAGGCAAGTGACTATGGCAACTACTACTTCTGCCACAGTCCCTGATGGCAAAAAAAATCTGCCATCATATGCCTGAATGGGGAGAAGCCCATTGTACCACTCCCATCTTGGTGAGAGCCCTTTGTTGCTTGTTATTCAATCCTCCCTTTCCCAAGGGGGGAGAAGGTGCATCAGGTGCCGGAGGGCCTTTTCAGCAATCCTTTTGAATACTCAACCCTCGTCAAAGTTTTCTGAGAGTTTGACACAAATACTAGAAGAGCCTGACTGATTTTCAGAGCAAGAACCAGGCTGATCGCCCATTTCTGACTGCTTCTGTCTCTGGAAAGATAAGAAGTCCCTGCTAGCATGAGGTAGGAAGGATCTGAAACCAAGATATTACAGTCACAAACGAAAGTCAATTACTGAAATTAAATTAGTGCAATGAGGCCACAGATCTGCAAGGAGCATTTCCATAAAGGCTTTTCTGCACTCCCAGATGCATAGATAAGCTGAGTCAAAATGGAGTTAGGAAGCATGGGGGTACAGTACCTTTGGCTTGAAGTTGGAGTTCCTGTGGAACACGGATGTGATGGAGAGCAGGAATGGCTCCCTGAAAAAGTAGTTTCTGTTTCCCTTCGTATGACATGCTCAGTAGCGAGAACGTTTTTGGACATATACTAGGAAGAGAGTCACAAATTATCTGACATTAATTTTAAGATGACAACATTGCTTTATAGACTTGTAATAGATCATACTACATTATGCTTCCATTTACAGAGGATAAGAATTAGGTCAGCCAATTCAGACTGCCCTAAATACGCTTGACTTTTGCTTTTAAAAGCTTATGACCACATAATACTAATCTCTGGGTAGGCATCCCTCAGTAGCAAAGCACAGAGCACCAAAAAGTCATAGGAGACAACTTACAGACAACACTGCCTAGTTGGGGGAGACACCACCCAGGCAAGCAAATGATCTGTTTAGAGGCATTTAAGGCTCTCCAAAATATAAGGAAGGAACTGAAATACCTTTCCACAAACCAAACAGCACCAAATGAGCAGCACCAAATAAAATTCATATATGCTAATCTCAGGCTGCCCAGCCTGACCTGGCACTGAAGTTAACACTAACGTATTTAATTCTTATCCAGCCTTGTGCCTCAGGACAGGACTCTCAAAGCTGCTTATGATATAAAGCAGTAAAATAAAATATCTTATTTATCACAATTTAAAATACAAACAGCTATAATAACAATTTGGAATCCCTGTATTGAGTTTTAAAATCACGAATATCTTAACAACGGACTTGAGGGTCAGCAGAGACGGAACCTTGGCAGGGCTGCCAAGCATGCTTTAAATAAAATATGAAAAATATTCCTGACTCCCCTGCACTAGGCCTTGCCTTGCCTGCCCTGAGCCCTCCAGCACATAGAGTCCATCGCAAAATCACTGCTTTCAAGGGGAACTGCATGGCTCAGAAAATTCTGACACTTCCAGAACATAGCTAGAACCCGCCCAAAAGCACCTGGCTCTGGGCCGATTCCCGAAATGCTTTAGCCAAGCTGCATTTCCAGCCTGAATTCTGGTTGGGACAGAACTGTACTTTAACCCTCTCAAAGAAGTGTGCAAGGAAGAGTGGGAACACGTGAAAATGGGACAGTAAGCCCCAGGGGCAGGTGGCTTGTAAAGGCTATCACCTGCTGTTGCTGAGTGCCGTTACATGAGAGACTCCCTCCCCAATATCCTTAGTGGACAGCACTGCAAGGCGATGGTGGAGGCATTAGTTCAGCACTTCATCTGCTGTTTGCCCATTCAGCACTTGGGCACTTGTGGGGAGCTGAAGTAGCAGCCTCTGTGCCTCTGCCCCTTGATGTCCCTTCTATCTCTCCCTTAAATTCTTCCTCCCACTCACCCCTGTGCTCTCAGCAGCAGAAGCTGGGAGTCCACCAACGAAGTGCAGCATGAACTACCTTGCCATTGACAAAGCCAAGGAAGGGAAGAGAGGAGACAGGGAAGAAGGAAAGTGGAAAAAGAATGGGAGGGTAGGAGGCAGAAGAAGGAAATGAAGATCATTTTCCTCCCTCCCTCCGAACTGCCCCTTCCATCCATTGTGATTTCACATGTTGAATTAAGAAAAGCTACTTACATCAGCCATCTGAATTTCCTCAGGATCCAGTCTGGGGTGGCTAGGGCCATTTGCAAGGTTCCTGTTCTGATGAGCTGGACACATATTTTGCCGCAAATGATTATGCATTTGATTTCTCTGTTTTCTAAAGAATAATCAGATTAATACATTTTACTTACACCTCCATTCATTCTGAAAAGACATCCTGGTAAGAATAGGGAAATAAACAGTTTTGTTATGAGTTACCCCCCCTTTTTTTTTTTTTGCTGCTGCATCCTCATATGAAAGAAGATGTGGGTCCCCCTTTGGACAACTTTGGTTGGGAACTGGAGAATGTTGATGCTCCATCTCTGCAGTTTGCATGTGGCCTTGGGTTTGGCCAGATTAGACAAGATGCTGGAGATGCAGTGTTCCTTAGTGCTGTTCTCCTGCCCTTTTTTTGAGGCATGATTTTTGATGTGTGCAAAGATGTATTGGGCGGGGGAGCCCGTTGTTTTAGATCTACAGTTCGGCACACCTTCACTGCTACTGTTCTGGTTAGCACCACTTTATCAACTTTTTTAAAAAAAATCTTTTAATTTGCACTTAAATACCTATTCACCTATATTTTTAAAATTATTGAAATATTTGTGCAATGGTGCTGAGAATTACATTATTTATTGCCTTTCTGATGCCTATGCATGACAAAACATTTCAGTGCGATTAAAATCTATAAGGTAAGTGCCATTTTAGAAGTTTTTTTTCTCTTCCTGTTCTTGCAAAAATACTTTTTGGGCAAGTTTTTTTTAAAAGTGAAATGTTTGTGTAATAGTGCCTAAATTAAAATGCTTGTTAGCACAAATGTAAGAAATTGGTTTAAAAATGTGTCCTCACATTATTTGTTCCTTCCACAGTTACATGGCTATGTCATCCCTACTAGTGTTGATGGAACCACACAGGGGGGAAATGGGAGCCTTATCTGCTAAAGTGTGAAAAGTCAATTGCAATTCCACACGTAACTTACTGTGGAAGAGAGTGGCAGTAGTGGCATATGATGATGGCAGAACAGTGGTGCAACCACTCACCAGGAGTGGAGCAAGTTGGCGGTGAGGTCAGGAGACCTCTGGATTGGTGTCAGGGTGCACACGCTTGTAGAATCAATAACAACAACCCAGAGCTTATCTGACCTCGCCACTGTCTCACCCAACCCCATTCCTGTCCTGGCAACTGGGCACTGCTACACACATACACACCCTCATGCACCTCTGCTGCTGGGTGGCACTTGGATCTGCCCACCTGAAAGCACACTGGAATTGCATGTTATATCAGCTGCCAAAAACAGCAGACCCACTCTTTCCTCTTCCTCCCTAAAGTGTCGTAAAGTCAAATGTGCAATGCGATGGCATTGTATGGCAAGTTTCCCTGCCCGAGTTAGCAGGCAGCCTATGAAGTAGAGCAGATATAATGTCACATATTCCGCCTTACTAAATGTTGTTTAGGACTTAAGGACATGAACAATACCTAGTCCAGCATTCTGATCTCACATTGGTCAACTAGATGTCTCTGGGAACATTATAGAGGAAAGAAGAGGAAGAGACCTAGAGCTGCTGTGTCTGACACAGGCTACATGGCAACCGTCTCATGTAATTCTGGCTCTATGCCCCCGGTCTACAGACGAGTTTAGCCCCAAAAAGATTTGGCTTCCTTTCCTTCCTGCCCTCTCCTCCGTTCTTAATTCTTGCCTTCGATGAATAAAGGGGAATTGGTCTTTGTTGTACAGAAAGTATATGAATGGCACGAACTGTCAACGCATGTAAGACTCTCTTTAGTATGCATAAAAGTCACTCACTTGGTTTTACAGTAAGCTACCACACACACTATTCCCACAACAAGCAACGCCACACAAATCCCAGTTATGGTTAGAACTCTCTTCTGATACAGCTCCTCAGCTTCTGCAAAGGACATAAAAATAAGGAGAAAAATTAGAATGGTGAATTCTGAATATACAACTACTAATCCTCACACTAGAAAATGGAACCCAAGAGGCTCTTCTCCTGATATGCTCACTAAAACCTGTAGGATTATCTCAAGGCTTATCTGTAGGCTTTTATTATTTCCTGTCCTTGTGAATGAAAACAAACCAAAAAATTCTACACTGGGCTACTTTTTCTTTCTGAGAGCTCTCCTGCATGTTTTCCAACAGTCCCACAAATCTCCTTCTTTTCTGTACAACGCTTTGTACAATTCCCTATATGTAAGAGTACTCCAGCAATTGTATATCTGTCCTTCCATATCACAGCGACTAGCTGAGGTCTCATGTTCCCAGAATTGTCAGGTATCCTACTTGACAGAAGATCTTCTTCTGCTTAAAGTTCTCTGTTTGAAGGGCTGCCTGCTCCAAGTCTGATTTAAATTATTATTATTATCTTTATTTATACCCCGCCCTTTTTCCAAAGTGGAACTCAAGGCGGCTTCCAGATAAAAACAAGTACCTTCGAACCCTTAGAAGAGAAAGGAAGGGCCCTGAATTTGCCCTCCAGTCGTGAACACCTGGACAGCAGAGTGAGCTGGCATACAGATCACCTTGTCACAGTCTTCCCTGCTGAGACGTCTTGCAGTTCTATGTAAATTATAGTACTTATGTCTACATTTGAAGCTATACATATTTTTCTTTTTCTTTCTATCAGTGGCTACCTTATATGTCCACATTTAGAATGTCTTCTCATGCTCACAAATGTCCTTCAAACATTACAGAAAATTCATTTTGATCCACAGTGGAAACACCTGAGATCCATTTTTGTTGGTGAAGCAGCCAAGGGAAATATATATATCTACACACATGTTCTTCTGAGCCCAATATCCTGGTCCAAAATCTTTCTGGCAGTTAAGAAGTCACAGAACCAACCGGAAGACCCAGCGCATAGGGAAAGAGATGAAACCATGATGTCTCTTTTGGCTGCTGAAACCTTTAAGAACTATAGCAGAATGAGAGACTGCAGCATTCAAGAGGCCGTCTGCTGCAGGGGGAGTCCTGCCACTGGGAAATTCTGGTCTCTGGCGGAGCCAGTTATATTGCTCCAGCTGCCAAGGACTCTACAGAAGCCACACAAGCAACTGGAAAGCCCGGTGCACAGAGGAAGAGACTGAACATAAACCTCCCCTCATCCATATATGTGTTTGCTGCTGGAGCCTCTAAGAACTACAGGAGAGAGGGAAGGAGAGAAAGGGAAATGTGAGCTCATCAGCTGCAGTACAGAGTGTCTGCCAAGAATTCAGAGAAGCAGACTGTGCCACCTAGTCCCTGCTGCTCTATTGCTGCCATGAAGGCAAGGGGCTATATTCTTTTCTTCTGAAGAAAGGGGTGGAAGACACTATACTAGTAGGGATAGGATCTGTTGGCTAGTGCTGGTTCAAAACCAAATTCTGTTGACCTAACGGGCCAAGTTCATTCTTTATCTGCTAGCTGGTGCTTTTATTGACCCATTTTTCCTTGCAAAAATATTGATACTACCAATATTTTATAGGAAATATTGGTATTTTGAAAGGAAGTATATATAAATGAAAGAAAATCAATAACATTGTCATTCTTAATTTCAGTATTTTAGAGGCAGATTTTTTTTTAAAAAAAAAATCTGTTTTTGAAAATAGCTGCAGAAAATTGCTACATAAAATCCAATCCACAACTATAGAGAATAAGTGAATTAATGGAAGATTTGATACCAAATCCAAACTGGGCAGAATTCTAGCACATTCCTACTAGTGATTCTCCTGGCAAGGGGGGGGGGGGAGGACAATTGGCTTAATTGAAGGCCCAAGTGTGATTTGTATGTTTGCAAGTCCCCACCTAAATGTGGTAACTTTTGGAAACACCCAGAATTAGCGTAGATAGCTCCTCTGCTGTTCTTAAGTAATTATTGTTTTTTTTTTTTTTTTAAAAGCTTGCACTTAGCAATTTTTATATCAGCACTAGTAGTCTGGATGATTCTCCTACGCTTGCCACTTTTGAAGAACTGACTGATGAGCTATTCTGTGATTTATTTATTTAATATCTCAGCGCTCTGGAAAATGGTTCAGAAACGCAGCTGCAAGAATGCTGGGTGGAATTGGCATTGGGAAATATGTCGCTAGTGCTGAAACATCTGCACTGACTCCTGATCTGTTTCAAGGCTCAATGCAAAGTGCAGAGCCTTAAATTTAAAACCCTTTACAGCTTGGGACTGGGGTGCCTGATGGATCTGGATCACTAAACCTGCCCATTTGTTCACGTCAGCTTTGAAGGCCCTCCCCAAAGTATCCCAACCATCACAGATATGACAGGTGAAGACCAGAAAAAGGGTCTTCTTGGTGATGATTTCCTGGTTGTGGAATTCTGTATCCAGGAAGCCTTGCTTGGGGCTCACTAGGATTATGGTGTTATAGTGCCAGGTGAAGACCCATTTTATTCTCTGAGGCATTTTACCTAAAGTTGGGCATTTGTGGGGTGGATCTCTCCCATCAAAGAGAGGGGTGGATTAAGATCCTTTCAGGGTGAGGGTGCCAGATTCTAGTAATTTTCATTGGAGGGGCTTGCTATATAGACAAGGCAGCAGAATATTTATGTCTTCTTTTACAAAAAGCTTTGCCAGTCTAGGCAGCCATCTTCCCTCAATGCCCCTGGGCTATCAATGCCCGTTATATCATGATGATGTATACCTTCCAATGGGCATTTTTTCCCTTAAAAATATTGTCTTTTCTTGTTGGTGTAGGAAGCAAATTGAATTGTCAATCCATTGGAGCAAGAGTTATGCAAAATGATTCACACATCTTCTTTGTTCTCAAGTCATTTGGTGCTATGGACATCTATTGGACTAGATATCTTGCATATACCATTTACCAGGAGTCTGTTCTGCACAATGTTGAAACTGTTACACCACCTACCCTTTTGTACCCTCCGATAGCCTATCATACAGACGACTTCTCCTGTTGTCTTTTTGACACCTACTGAAGCCTTTCCTCTTTCAACAAGACTTCTAAGTGGAGATTTTTATCCCAGTCAGTGTCTGTATTAGGCTTGAAATTGTTTTTAGATATGTAATTTTGAAGGAAAGGCCCTGAACTGTATTGAACATAATTCTTGCATGTAAGTTTGTCTGGGGATTATGGGGTTAATGTAAAGCCTGACCTGTTTTAACTGAAAATCATGATCCTCTAATTTGAGGATTGCAAGTCACGTGGCCAGAGGCTATTTCAAGGAGTAGTTGTCTTTGAGGGGTTAGATCAGGGCAGATTTTAAAAAAAGTATGAACAGAGCAAGGCATGCTCTCAGAATACAAAGGGAATGTCACTGAAGGTAGTATTATAGGGCTAAATGGACATAAGTCAATGGCTTTAGGGTTGTAACTAGAGTTAGGGGAAATGGTTTGCATTTGAATGGTGTGCATTTAACAAGGTTTGTTTTGATTGGTCTTTTGCGATGGACCTTTTGTTTACCTTTAGTAGACTTTTGCTTCATTAAATACTTGTGGCCTCCATTTATGCACCACCCACATTTGAAGCCAAATCACACACACACTGCTTTGAGTTGTTCGAGGAGATACAAAGGACTGTTTTCAGCCTGACTGGTACTCTTGCAGAAAAAACCCAGTCACCTGGTGGCAGCCAAGTCTGAACCAGGAAGGTAGATGATGAGAAGGGGACACTGTTTGACTGGATCTCCCTTCCCCAGACAGCATAGGATCCAGAGTATAGCTGGGGTGCCATCACAGTAAATTTTAAAAATTGTGTATATATACAATTGCTTTATATATTGTTTTATTGTATTGTAAAATTGCTTCAAGAGGCTTCAGAGGAAATTATTCATAAATGAATTACATAAAAGTTATAATTTTTAAATTAATATGAAAATGGAAATGGACTGCCTTCAAGTCGATACTGACCCTATAAATAGGGTTTTCGTGGTAAGAGGTATTCAGAGGGGAGTTACCATTGCCTTCCTCTGAGGCTGAGAGGCAGTGACTGGCCCAAGGTCACCCAGTGAGCTTCATGGCTGTGTGGGGATTCGAACCCTGGTCTCCCAGGTCATAGTCCAACACTCTAACCACTACACCACACTGGCTGTCTTGAAATAATATATTTAGATCTAATTTGGAATCTGAATCACTGATCAATTGATTGGCTTCATTCAGTCATTCATATGTAGCAAGTAGCATGTAGATGGATGCCTTGAACCACAGATCCATTTGCTCCACAGTGGGTTGCATGCTAATTGCTGTAAGAAAGAAGCTGTGCAGTTGTACAAGAGGCTGGAACTGAATACTCGGGGAGAAAACCGTTGTCAGCAGAGATGTCTGCAGGAAGGGTATGGAGGGCAGTTGAATAAGCCATAATCTCCAGATTCTCAGCTTTCATTCTTCTGTTTTCTTTTCCAGAGTATGGATACCTGAAGTGTCTGTCTTGTTCCTTACCTGTTTCCTTCCCTCTATGTTCCCCTTTTATTTTTGGTTAGACTGTACTCATTTGTGGTAGGGACACGTGTTTGTTTTACAGTGCCATGCACCTTGATGGCACTGTTGTTGTTGTTGTTATTATTATTATTATTATTATTATTATTAATAATAATAATAATAATAATAAATATTAATAATAATTATAATGTCTCTAGCACTTGTGTAACCTTAGATATGAGACAAAATGTGCAGGGCTATGCTCTTCCATTTGTTTTATGAGAAACTAGCCTCATAAAACAAAGTAAAAAGCTCTTTTCAGGGGTAAAAATATGCAATAGGTCTAGATTGTGTGTGGACTGGGTAGAAAAAAACAAGAACTCAATCTCCATTGATCCTAGAATAAAATGTCTTGTCTTGTTTGCCTTTGACAAACTGATTTCATTCCAAACAATAGCCCGCAGTGTAAGTGTGCATGCATCCTTAGACAGAGAAGGCTTGAGTGAAACACCCATTGTCTAGAAAAGGTACTTCTTGGTTTGTTTTTAAGCCTTTTCTGCTGGCTGGTGGAGAAGTGATTGTTACCCTACAGAAAACAATTCAGGTATGCAGGATTTTAGTGTAGCTGTGATTGAGGAGTAACGTGTCAATTCAAAAACAAGAGGTAGCAGCAGAGCCAGAAGTTCATGATTTTTCTAAATCAGGTCTTATTTCATACAAAACATTTTTATTTGAGTTTGTAAACATTTTTTTTAATCTGCTAATGTCAATGCCAATAAAGTCTATTATTATTCTAGTCATATTGCAGAGGGTGAGGCTGTGGCCGAGAGAGCATGGGTTACGCCAGCTCTGCTAAGTAACATAGTGTTGTTATACTCATTTTGCTGGGGTGGGGGGTGGGGGTTAGGAAGGGTGGAGTTAGAGTAATGTATGGCAACCTTGAAGTGCAGCCCAGTATTAGCCTGGCATATTGGGGGTTTGTTTAGGGAAATCCAGTGGAGCAGGTGCTGTGAAGCTGATCGGAGCAGAAATTCAATTAGTTAAAGGCTGTAGGGAGTGAAGAGCTAGTCCACGAGAGAGTCCACGAGCTACAGGGAGCCCCAGCTGACAAAGCGTCACGGCGAGTTAAGCAGCAGAGCGAGGAGTCCAGGGCCCCCCACTCTGCCCGTCTGTTCCCTGACCTCAACTAAACCGGTTTCCAACCCATTGACATAATAAACCTTAAACAAAACTATGCAGGTAAGAAGCCAGCAGGGGTGTGGGGGCTTTCCAGTGTTTTGCACTGCCTGCAGCATGTATGACTATCTGCCTGTTGGACAGAAGTCGTGGGTGTGCTCTCGGTGCAATGAGCTCCTGGCTCTCCGGGAACGACTTCATTTCCTTGAGGCCAAGGTGGCTGACCTGGAAAAGCTGAGAGAGACAGAGAGGTGTGTGGAGGAGACCTTCAGGGACGTTATAGCTGTGTCCCACTCCAACGATGATAGCTCTCCTGCTATCATGGAGAACGATGGTCTCAGGGAAGGAGGGCATCCAGCTGAGGAAGAGGGAAACAATCCCTTAGAAGGGACCCATTCCTTGGGGGATGAGCAGCTATCCTCTCGTGCCGATGATATATCTCCAGGCGGTGGAAGTATCCTTGTAGTGGGTGATTCGATCATTAGGAACTTAGACAGTGGGGTGTGTGATGGGCGTGCAGACTGCAAGGTGTTTTGCCTGCCTGGTGCGAAGGTTGCGGATATCGCCCGTCGTTTAGATAGTTTGGTAGACAGTGCTGGAGAGGAGTCAGTAGTCGTGGTGCAAGTTGGCACCAACGACATGGGGAAATGCAGCCGTGAGGTCCTGGAAGCAAAATTTAGGTTGCTAGGTAGGATGCTGAAAGCTAGGACCTCCAAGGTGGTTTCTCTGAAATGCTACCGGTTCCACGCACAGGACCAGCCAGACAGGCACAGCTTTGCAGTCTCAATGCGTGGATGAGACGATGGTGTCGGGTGGAAGGGTTTGGATTTGTTAGGCACTGGGGAACATTTTGGGACAAGCCGGGCCTGTACAAAAGGGACGGGCTCCACTTGAACCAGAATGGAACCAGACTGCTGGCACTTAAAATTAAAAAGGTGGCAGAGCAGCTTTTAAACTGACTGAGGGGGGAAACCCGACAGGAGCTGAAGAAGGTCCGGTTCGGAATAAACCTCCCCCCTGGGATAAAGACCAAAGAAATGATGACATTTTAAAAGGGGTAGGCCTAGAAGTAGGCATTGTGAGAGCAGGGGCACAGGATATAAATTCAGAAGGGCAAAATTACCACAGGCCAAAGACACTTGAAGAGAGACACTGCTTACAAGTGCCTGTACGCTAATGCTAGGGGCCTCCGAACCAAGATGGGAGAACTGGAGTGCTTGGTCTTAGAGAAGAGCATTGATATAGTGAGCATAACAGAGACCTGGTGGAATGGAGAAAACCAGTGGGATACGGTTATCCCTGGATATAAACTATATCGGAAGGACAGGGAAGGACGTATTGGTGGCGGAGTCGCTCTATACGTGAAAGAAGGCATTGAATCCAGCAAGCTCGAAACCCCAAAAGAGGCGGACTCTTCCACAGAATCGTTGTGGGTGGTGATACCATGCCCCAGGAGGGATTTAATACTGGGAACAATCTATTGTCCCCCTGATCAAAATGCTCAGGGAGACCTGGAGATGAGGTATGAAATTGAGGAAGCATCCCAACTAGGAAATGTGGTAGTAATGGGTGACTTCAACTACCCAGACATAGACTGGCCGCATATGTGTTCCAGTCATGACAAAGAAGCAAAATTTCTAGATATTCTAAATGACTATTCCCTAGATCAGTTGGTCATGGAACCGACCAGAGGGACGGCAACCCTAGACTTAATCCTCAGTGGGGACCAGGACCTGGTGCGAGATGTAAGTGTTGCTGAACCGATTGGGAGCAGTGACCATAGTGCTATTAAATTAAACATACATGTAACTGGCCAATTGCCAAGAAAATCCAACACGGTCACATTTGACTTCAAAAGAGGAAACTTCACAAAAATGAGGGGACTGGTGAAAAGAAAGCTGAAAAACAAAGTCCAGAGGGTCACATCACTCGAAAATGCTTGGAAGTTGTTTAAAAACACTATATTAGAAGCTCAACTGGAGTGCGTACCGCAGATCAGAAAAGGTACCGCCAGGGCCAAGAAGATGCCAGCATGGTTAACGAGCAAAGTCAAGGAAGCTCTTAGAGGCAAAAAGTCTTCCTTCAGAAAATGGAAGTCTTGTCCGAATGAAGAAAATAAAAAAGAACACAAACTCTGGCAAAAGAAATGCAAGAAGACAATAAGGGATGCTAAAAAAGAATTTGAGGAGCACATTGCTAAAAACATAAAAACCAACGACAAAAAATTCTATAAATACATTCAAAGCAGGAGACCATGTAGGGAGGCGATTGGACCCTTGGATGATAAGGGAGTCAAAGGTGTACTAAAGAACGATAAGGAGACTGCAGAGAAGCTAAACCAATTCTTTGCATCTGTCTTCACAGTGGAAGATATAGGGCAGATCCCTGAACCTGAACTAACATTTGCAGGAAGGGATTCTGAGGAACTGAGACAAATAGTGGTAACGAGAGAGGAAGTTCTAGGCTTAATGGACAATATAAAAACTGACAAATCACCAGGCCCGGATGGCATCCACCCGAGAATTCTCAAAGAACTCAAATGTGAAATTGCTGATCTGCTAACTAAAATATGTAACTTGTCCCTCGGGTCCTCCTCCGTGCCTGAGGACTGGAAAGTGGCAAATGTAACACCAATATTCAAAAGGGGATCCAGAGGGGATCCCGGAAATTACAGGCCAGTTAGCTTAACTTCTGTCCCTGGAAAACTGGTAGAAAGTATGATTAAAGCTAGATTAACTAAGCACATAGAAGAACAAGCCTTGCTGAAGCAGAGCCAGCATGGCTTCTGCAAGGGAAAGTCCTGTCTCAGTAACCTATTAGAATTCTTTGAGAGTGTCAACAAGCATATAGATAGAGGTGACCCAATGGACATAGTGTATTTAGACTTTCAAAAAGTGTTTGACAAGGTACCTCACCAAAGACTTCTGAGGAAGCTTAGCAGTCATGGAATAAGAGGAGAGGTCCTCTTGTGGATAAAGAATAGGTTAAGAAGCAGAAAGCAGAGAGTAGGAATAAACGGACAGTTCTCCCAATGGAGGGCTGCAGAAAGTGGAGTCCCTCAAGGATCGGTATTGGCACCTGTACTTTTCAACTTGTTCATTAATGACCTAGAATTAGGAGTGAGCAGTGAAGTAGCCAAGTTTGCTGACGACACTAAATTGTTCAGGGTTGTTAAAACAAAAAGGGATTGCAAAGAGCTCCAAAAAGACCTCTCCAAACTGAGTGAATGGGCGGAAAAATGGCAAATGCAATTCAATATAAACAAGTGTAAAATTATGCATATTGGAGCAAAAAATCTGAATTTCACATATACGCTCATGGGGTCTGAACTGGCAGTGACCGACCAGGAGAGAGACCTCGGGGTTGTAGTGGACAGCACGATGAAAATGTCGACCCAGTGTGCGGCAGCTGTGAAAAAGGCAAATTCTATGCTAGGGATAATTAGGAAAGGTATTGAAAATAAAACAGCCGATATAATGCCGTTGTATAAATCTATGGTGTGGCCACATTTAGAATACTGTGTACAGTTCTGGTCGCCTCATCTCAAAAAGGATATTACAGAGTTGGAAAAGGTTCAGAAGAGGGCAACCAGAATGATCAAGGGGATGGAGCGACTCCCTTACGAGGAAAGGTTGCAGCATTTGGGGCTTTTTAGTTTAGAGAAAAAGGCGGGTCAGAGGAGACATGATAGAAGTGTATAAAATTATGCATGGCATTGAGAAAGTGGATAGAGAAAAGTTCTTCTCCCTCTCTCACAATACTAGAACTCATGGACATTCAAAGAAGCTGAATTTTGGAAGATTCAGGACAGACAAAAGGAAGTACTTCTTTACTCAGGCATAGTTAAACTATGGAATTTGCTCCCACGAGATGCAGTAATGGCCACCAGCTTGGATGGCTTTAAAAGAAGATTAGACAAATTCATGGAGGACAGGGCTATCAATGCCTACTAGCCATGATGGCTGTGCTGTGCCACCCTAGTCAGAGGCAGCATGCTTCTGAAAACCAGTTGCTGGAAGCCTCAGGAGGGAAGAGTGTTCTTGCACTCGGGTCCTGCTTGCGGGCTTCCCCCAGGCACCTGGTTGGCCACTGTGAGAACAGGATGCTGGACTAGATGGGCCACTGGCCTGATCCAGCAGGCTCTTCTTATGTTCTTATGTTCTTAAGGGAACCAGGAAAAGATCTGAGGACTTCAATAGTGAGTGGATAGATGTTGTCTGGATGCCAGGACAACTTGTAGATGGATAGCAGGTTACCCAGTGAGAACCAACAGAAGGGTAGACCTGAAATACAATTTTCTCAGAGGCCAGGTCTACCAATGCCTTACAACCATTAAGTCATTACTTCTACCAAAAATGGTAGATTTGGCCTCTGATGACAGCTAGGTATATTTATTTATTTGGAGTAAATAAATAAATAAATCTGGAGTAAGTAAATTTCAAAAAACCTCCCCCTCCTCAGCAACATCATGTGGATACCAATGGTAGCCTGGAATGCTGCTTCACTATCACCTGCAGGAGTGGCAAAGTGTTTTATAAAGAACTTAAAGCACTTACACCCTCTGCTGCCTTGGCTTAGTGGTAATACTCATATCCCAATGAAAATTGGTAGGATTTTGCTCTCTCCCCAAAAGCAAGACAAGCCTTTGCTTGCCCTATTTCAAGCCTTCCACACACACATACCCACACCAAAGTATTGAAAATAAGCAAGCTGAATGATTTGGCTTGGCCATCATATTAACTGTATTTTATACTGTTTTATTCCATTTCTATTCTGCCCTTCAATATAAACAGACAGAACCTGAAATAAAATGTTCTTGAGTGAAACAATTCTGGAACAGTGCTATCCAGCCTGCTAGCTATGCCCTCTTTAAGGATACACCATTCAATTCCTCCCCCCCCCAGTTACCTCCCTGACCTCAACAGTCAGTCAGCATTCTCTGCCCATTCAACATCTTCAATCTTTATCCCCTCACACACACACACCTTTTCCCCCTAAAGATGTTTTGTACTTCTACAAACTTTGGGAGTTCCCCCAAGCCTGCAGATACCTCACCATTATGAGTGGGTGGTGACATTTTGGCTACGTAAGGATCCACGCTCAGAGAATGAGTTTGCTTTTAGTAAACAGAATAATATTCTCAGGGCGGCTTGCAAGAAAAATAAAATATAAAAAACAATAACCAAACATAACAGTAAACAAAGATAAAACAGCAGTAAAAACATTACAATATTACCAGTTAAAAGCCTGAGAGAATAAAAAGTCCTCCTGGCACCAAAAAGATAGAGTAGGTGCCAGGTGACTTTTCCACAACAGAGAATTCCAGGGTGCTACTGCTGAAAAGGCTTTCTTTCCGCTCACCACCCAATTCACATTTGATGGAAGAAGCCAATGGAGGAGGGCCTCTAAAGACTGTCTTAGTGCATGGACAGACTAATATGGTGATAGATGTTCCTTTAGGTATCTTTGTCCCAAGCTGTATGTGGCTTTAAAAGGTGAGCAGAAAGCAGCAGCTCTTTCAAATGTACTGGATGGTTACTAGTGAGATATATTGCTACTGATTGGGACAGGTAAGAAGTTAGAAACACTCCTAGAATTTGACCATTGTCCCCTCCCCCCACAAACTGGAAGTGTGATGGCACCCTCCATCTCATTGCAACACCAGTTTTATCTCCAGGTGTTTAAACTCTTCAATCTGCTGATTTCAATTTTCCTGTTTTAATATTTTGGTTCTATTTGTGTAGAATAGAACTGCAGTTCTCCTGGGAAAATTTCTTGAAAGTGCAGAGTATAAATATGGAAAATAAATAAATTGCAACAGTGAAGGTTACTATGGACCTTTGCATTTTAAAAAAAAATCAAGTCTATGATGCATTGATTTCATTTTATTTTCTTGGCTAGTACCTGAAATGCTACCTCTTTGTGGGTTTAAGGGTAAATTAGGAGAAAGCACAATCAAAACATTATGATAATGTGATAGGCTGTGTGAATGAATGGTGAAGGTGTGTATTGTGTTTATAATAGTGCTGTGAGAATGGTTCATTGTACAGACAGTGTGTGTGCATTAGGACTGTGCAACCGTATGTCCGAATCACGAACAGAATCACACCAATGTGTAGCTAATCTGGATTAGGTCAAGGCAGCTACAAGTTGCAACAGAGTGGGTTGAGTGGACCCAAATCTATTTGTAGATATTTGTGCCGAGCCAGAGCTCAAAACGGTCTCTGAAAAAGTCAGCCAACTAGTCTCCAGAGTGTTTCAATTATTAATTACAACAACATATAAAGAGAACACCAGAGTGGGGGGAGGGGAGCTGGACTTTGCTCATTGAAAGCTCTAGTTTCCAATCCAGAGCTAGAATCTCACTCAATACTCTCCAACCACAATGCTCGGGGGGCAGGGAGGGATGGTGAAGTCTTAACATGCAGCAGGTCCACACTTCCTTCATTCCTTTGTAAACTCTCTTAGAAAGAATTTGGTGGCATTTCTACAGCATGCATTTTGATTCCTTCACAGTACTCTACCCATCCTTACTCCTGTTTGTTCCTAATCAATCCCAGTCCCATCCTTCTGTTTGTTGTCTATGACTTAGGTCATAGCTACTTAGGCAGTGTCATTTTCGTTATTCTGCCTTGACCCTCCATTGTGGCCCTAGTTTTTTAGGTTAGCTTTGCATTTTATTTACAGCTGTTTTGTTTTCTGTGTCTGTTTTGTTAGTACTTTGTCTTTGTGTGTGAGAGGGCAAGTACAGTGAGTACATGGTACACAGTCCAGTACATTGTATACAGTCAAGGCACAAGCAGTACACATATAGTGTAATAGTTCATAAATCAGTGCAGTGCATTTTTTTAAAAAAAATCTTTTTGGAAAAAAGCAAACTTTATGGGTGGCTAGCACAAAAACCTCTAGAGCTGCCTATCTGATATTTTGCAGGATTAATCCCCTCTTGAGGGGCTACCATATCTCCAAATTTCATGCACCTATGTGAAAAACAAAACAAACAAGGTATGGTTTTTTTGTTTCCCAATGCAAGTGACTGGGAATACAAGATTTGGATTTCTGGATCCAGATTGGGTCCAGATCAATCCTAAACAAATCAGGGCCAGATTGAGATCACCAAATTGGGCACTGGATCAGGGGGCTTACACAGCCCTAGTTGGACAGAGGTTAGAGACTCAATGGCGTAAATGAAGTGTAAATAAGGAATCACTACAGAGAAGGTAGTACATTGTCCCAAATAATTCTCAAGTTACACTTGCTGAGTATACACATGTATAATATTAAGTTACAATTTCATATGAGAGATTTATATCAAATGCCAAAGGTGGAAAGAACCCTCCAAACAAAAGTTTTGTACAAAGTAAATAGGTCGTCCTATGCCTCTCGCTATATGCAACAATCAGTATTTTAGGTTAAAGAAAAGTTGTGGATTTCAGAGAACTAGTGTTCTCAGAAATATTTTTAATACAATAACTATTTAGACACATAAACAGATCAATGTAAGCATTTTTGTCTCTTTTTTATGCTCTCATGTAAATGCATACATACTTCCTAATTTAAGACAGCTATCATGTCTTGTCTCAAAAGTTCTGTCTCAAGGCCTGATCAAATATTTCATGAAAAAAAGTGTAACGAAACCTCTAATGGTTGCTTTTGTTTGATGGTAGGAGGCAACTTAAAACAGGAGGAGGAGGAGACAGGGTGCTTATCCCCCCCACCATCTACTCCACCAAGATTGTCCCCCTGAATGTGGTTTTTGTACAGCAAAACCAGCAGTTGCAAGTTTGTTACACACATTTGTGCATAAAGTTTAGTTGGGCCCTATTTAGTGTCCTACAGAAGACTTCAATTTCTTCTTATTTTAGTGCCTTGCAGAAGACTTCAGTTTAACATCTACAGCAGGGCCCCGCTCATACGGCGGGTTCCATCCTGGACCGCCGCTGTAAAGCGAAATCCGCTGTAAAGCAGAACGCATTGACTAACATTGACAAAAATGGCGCCAAATACCTGAAAAACGCTGTAAAACCGGAACAAGTGCCATAGGAGTGGGGCCTTTCTGCAATTGACAACCGCTGTATCAGTGGAACACTGTAAAGCAGAGCGCCGCAAAGTGGGGCCCTACTGTATTGAGTAGTTTTTTAGCTAGTATGGATTCTATTTTTCTTTCAAACCTCTTTGACAAAAAGAGGTGTGAACTAATACGGAGGCCAATGTGAGACCTGGGATTGATGACCATGGGCTTGTGAATTATGATTCCAAAATACAAGTCACAGCTCCTCCATTTGAACACAGCTATACAAACAAGGGAATGATGCTATTAAGAGTCAAAAAGGTAAGACTGGGCTGTTTTGTGAAAATTGATATTCAGTGCAAGATTAGAACCAGTAAACAAAATAACATGCTCTAAACCAGTTTCATTACCTTTATTCTAAACATGACTGAGAAGCGAGGAACTGTAAATTGGTGCTTCAATGAAAATATCCTTTTCCAGGAAAAGCAAGCACCTTTGTGGCCTTTTGCCTACCTTATTCTTTTTTCCTTTGTATTTGTTTATTTATTAATTTCCCGTACTTATTTCAAACACCTAGGCACACTGCTCAAGCAAGTGGATTCCTGATTTTTCAGTACCTTTACAGCTCAAATTTCAATCATGCAATACATAATTCCCCTCTTTAGAATTTAGTGAAAAAATTCAACAGTTCATTATTTCACTTCCAAGAATCTTATGGGAGTCATGCAACTAAGCAGAGGTGTTGATGGATCAGGATCTGACTTTCAGCCAGAAAAGAAGGCTCCAGAACTCAGGATCATTTGTCACTGCCAGCACCTGCTGCCTGACAAATGGTGAAAGAAAGCTAATTCTGCACTTTAGGACCTATAGTGACATATATAACTACCAAGATTTCCAAGATGTCCTATGCAAATTACAGTGCAAATATTCCCCCAAGTGGCTAACAACCCTAGTCTAAAAGAATGTTTTCATACATCAGGCTTAAAATACCTCTGAGACTCCCTCTTGCTATTCATGTTGATGTCAGAGCACTGCTGATGGAATTATTTATTTATTTATTTATTTATTATACTTGTATACCGCCCCATAGCCGAAGCTCTCTGGGCGGTTTACAGTAACTAAAAACATTAAAACAAATACAATTTAAAACAGATCTTATAAAAACAATTTAAAACACAATTAAAAAATGTTAAACAGTATAAAACACATGCTAAAATGCCTGGGAGAAGAGGAAAGTCTTGACCTGGCGCCAAAAAGATAACAGTGCTGGCGCCAGTCGCACCTCATCAGGAACATCATTCCATAATTTGGGGGCCACCACTGAGAAGGCCCTCTCCCTTGTTGCCATCCTCCGAGCTTCCCCTGGAGTAGGCACCCGGAGGAGGGCCTTTGATCTTGAACGTAATGTACAGGTGGGTTCATGTTGGGAGAGGCGTTCCATCAGGTATTGTGGTCCCAAGCCATGTAAGGTTTTATAGGTCAAAACCAGCACCTTGAATCGAGCTTAGAAACATACAGGCAGCCAATGCAAGTGGGCCAGAATCGGTTTTATAAGTTCGGACCGTCTGGTCCCTGTTACCAATCTGGCCGCTGCATTTTGCACAAGCTGCAGTTTCCGAACCGTC
Source organism: Rhineura floridana (assembly GCF_030035675.1). Lineage (NCBI taxonomy): Eukaryota > Metazoa > Chordata > Lepidosauria > Squamata > Rhineuridae > Rhineura > Rhineura floridana. Next base: position 175,081,587 of record NC_084480.1, on the reverse strand, counting down.
TTCAAAGGCAGCCCCACATAGAGTGCATTGCAGTAATCTAATTTGGAGGTTACCAGAGCATGGACAACTGAAGCCAGGTTATCCCTGTCCAGATAGGGACGTAGTTGGGCCACCAACCGAAGCTGGTAGAAGGCACTCCGTGCCACCGAGGCTACTTGAGCCTCAAGTGACAGAGATGGTTCTAGGAGAACCCCCAAGCTACGAACCTGCTCTTTCAGGGGGAGTGCAACCCCATCCAGGACAGGTTGGACATCCACCATCAGGTCAGAAGAACCACCCACTAGCGGCATCTCAGTCTTGTCTGGATTGAGCCTCAGTTTATTAGCCCTCCTCCAGTCCATTGTCGCAGCCAGGCACCGGTTCAGTACATTGACAGCCTCACCTGAAGAGGATTAAAAGGAGAAATAGAGCTGCGTGTCATCAGCATACTGATGGAAACGCACTCCAAAGCTCCGGATGACAGCACCCAACGGTTTCATGTAGATGTTGAACAGCATGGGGGACAGAACTGACCCCTGCGGACCCCATACTGGAGAGTCCAGGGTGCCAAGCAATGTTCCCCAAGCACCACCTTCTGGAGGCGACCTGCCAAGTAGGAGCGGAACCACTGCAATGCAGTACCTCCCACTCCCAACTCAGCCAGTCTCCCCAGAAGGATACCATGGTCGATGGTATCGAAAGCCGCTGAGAGATCAAGGAGAATCAGCAGAGTCACACTCCCCGTCTCTCTCCCGACAAAGGTCATCATACAGGGCAACCAAGGCTGTTTCTGTGCCAAAACCAGGCCTGAAACCCGACTGAAATGGATTCAGATAATCGGTCTCATCCAAGAGAGGGATGGAAGGGAAAGTGGAGCAATACAGACCTTCATTTTCTACCTCAGAGGTGAAGATGCCTGAGGATTATGCAGCTTAACTACTGTACTATCTTTCAAGTACATAAGCTCTCAAATATGTTTATCCTTTGGCTGCCAAGACAGCAGGCACACATCAGGTTCTCAAATCCATACCTTGCTTTTGAAAAAGGGAGTATGTCAAGTTATTATAAGTCTAGCAATAAGCAATTTAAATGGGCAAATTCGAGACTTTCAGTGAGATGAGCAGCCTGAACACTAGTGCTCTACTGAAATCCCTTTTCTCACTTGAGATTCCAGACACTCCCTCTGTACTAAGGACACGCAAAACTGGCAACAGAAAAAGCAAGTGCCTTTTCACCAGATGTACATGCCAGTTCCAAAACTCTTTGTTCCCATGCAGTTTCTGATCGGAACAGGTCCATGCTACAGAGACAAGAGGAATATGGAATTGTTATTATCATTAGTATTATTAGTAGTATTGTTTTGTTGTGAATATGGACATTGTATTGTAGTTCTTGGTAATGGATGTCATGGTGGGGCTGTGCCACTCACCTGACCTCCCTCTGGCTGAGTCATCCCTGGGTAGAGAGGGGGAAGGGGGAGGCAGGCATGGCACAAATATCCCGATGGTGAGAGCATTCCTGTGACTTCAAAAATGTATGAGGCATTGCCTGCACTCATGTAAAATCAGACACCAGAAATCTGAACTGGTAGACTGCTCCCATTTGGCATCTTCCAATTTAAAGTATGCTGGCAGAGCTTCCTGCCCACTTGAAGTCCCAAGACTCTCATCGCTTTCATCAGAAACTAGTGGATTTAAGGTAGTATTGAGGATTTCTTGCTGCAAGAAACTAAAATGGCTCCCTGGTTGGAAATTTTTCAGTCTGCTACTCATGCTACACATTTAAACACCCCTTCCCTTGAACAGCCCCATGTTAAGACTACCAAGACCTAAGAAGTTTCATACTTTTTAAAGCACAGAATACTATTACAATAGTACTCAGTTTACTGTATTTGGCATAATTTCTAAATGTCTGACAACCTGTTTTTCATAGTTGGGAATGTTACAACAAATAGCAAACAAGTCTTGCTATTATGGGTTGCTGTTATGGAGCGCTATACACATGAATCTAGGTTATCTGCAAAAGTAGCCAGATTCAATACAATTATTTATCAGTGAGTTTACCTCTTCAGTAATATTGTTGTATTGTTGTGTATGTGTGCTTTATTGCCCATATTTTAACTCTATTTCAAAATAAAACAGATTTCATGTAGACCATCTCAGAGTCTGCTCCAACTGGATTTATAGATCCCCACCCCCCAGACAGGGACATCCTACTACCAACTGCCCTGTGGGGAGGATTCCAAAACAGAGAGGGAAGCAGGCATAGACCACTTCAGAGCCTGCTCCACTTTCCCCTCTGCCTCACACAAGGCCATCTACCATCAACTGCCTTGTGGGAAGGATTCCAGGAAAGAGAGGAAAGCAGATGAAGACGACCTCAGAGCCTGCTTCAGCTGGGCTATTGCCACCATCATCACCACTACAGGGCTATTCTACCACCAACTGCCTTGTAGAAAGGATCCTGATAGTTTTTTATATTTTGATATTGTTTATTTTGTGCTTGTGAGTGTGTGTTTTAAAAACACCCCCCCCCCCTATAGTTTGGTGTTTCTTGTGAACCACCTTGGAGAAGGATTTGTTTCCTGAAAAGCAGGATATAAATAATAGATAAGAAAGAAAGAAAGAAAGAAAGAAAGAAAGAAAGAAAGAAAGAAAGAAAGAAAGAAAGAAAGAAAGAAAGAAAGAAAGAAAGAGTCCAAATGTTAACTTTCAGATTGGTGAATATAATTCTTCATGCTAAGAAAAATAACGCGTGAATTGTTACTTTCTTTGGAGGAGCAAAATATTAAGATAATATTGTTCTCCATTTTTTTATTTCGCTCACATGAAGTCCTAATATCTTACATGAAGCATGGCTGCACATATGGGCTGATCAAACCACAATTTGAGACTTGCATTAAAAATCAGTCTTAAACTATTTTCAATAACAAAAGCTTGATGAAAGCATTTGCAATCCTATACGTACTTACCTGACAATAAGTCTCATAGAACTCAGTGAGGCTTACTTCTGAGTAGACATGCCTATGATTGCGCTATAAATCTCATTTGTGATATATCTATTACTGCGTAGGAGTGATATTTTGGAATATCATTTGAAATTAGACACTTAACTGTTTGGCAAAAATAATTAGCTCTGAAAGCAACTTATAACATGTAAATTTACACAGATTTAAATGACCACAGTAAGAACATAAGGCAATGTAAACAGCAACCTGAAAATTAACTTAGATTGTAAGAAATTTTGGCAACAGTTTGGCAACTCTTTCATGCATGTGCTAGAATGATGTAGCTGTGATTTTTTAAAAAGATTTGAAATAACAAATTATCACTTTGTGATAATTTGTTAAGAGGAAACCACGTGCATGTGAAAAAATGTCATCTATGGGGTATTACAAGTAACACCATGGCTAGGAAAGACAGGATGGCAAAAGATGTTTATTGCATAACAGTGTGGCCTAGAAATAAATATATTGTTTAACAAAACCAACACAAGAAGGGATGTCAAAAATCCTCAATTCCAAATGGCATTTCAAAGTGTTTTTGAATCAGTAACACTAACATTTCAAGGCCACTTTCTGCTTTTGCATTCACAGAAGTGGGCCTCCTGTGTAGAACTGATAATTATGTCAGATAAGTAGACAAAGGCACAGTTCCCCTTCAGTGACAGCATTTTTGTCAGCAGAGAACATGGGGTGAGAGGCAGCCGTTTCCTATTAATAATTTCTTTTTTGTTCCCATCACAAAGAAGAACCTGATGAAAGCATAGTGGGATTAATGAAGTCCCATAGGTGAATTTGGAGTTATCAGTACCAAATATTGCATGATTTTGCAGCAATTTGGAAACATGGACAAACACTCCATAAAGTTTAAGCTGGTTCTTCCAGACTCACTACTGCTATATATTCCCCTTCTGGAAAGCACTCACCTCCCTTGCCTAGAAATGGGAGCTCTGGCCCATCCTGCATAGACTGCAGACACACTAGTAGTTGCTTTAAAAGCAGCCAGGCTTTTTTTTCTGGCTGCATTTTGAAACAATTCTGACATGGCTGGACACATCTCCTTTCCCTGCTGCTGATTAGGAATGCCCACAGCAAAGCGTTGGGTCGATCACTGTGTCTGCCTGAGCCTACAGCAAAGCATTTACATTGGACAAACCTGGAGTGTCAACAGGGTTGATTGCCAATCAGTTCTGAAGTCTGTGTGAAGCTGGCTTCAAGGTAGTGTCCTGGAGCTGCAACTTTCAAGGTTTTGGAGTAAAAGGGGGTGGAGTTTGCCTGGCATCATTTGTCCCTGTGTTCAAAAAATGGAGGGGGAGGCGTACTGAAGCCAGCAAAACCACAAGTGTGTCTCTACCCTCTGTGTCTAGCTAAATGATAACTAAACCCTATGGACTAATTTCTAATCATGTTACACACAAGTGAAAGTTATTATAAGATTGCTCTGAACACAAGCATATGGTTTTCACTCATTTAGACAAGAATGACTCGTATTTTTCTTAGATACCCGTTATAGAAATTCCTTTTCTATCCACTTCTATGCTTGTATTATTTTACTGGTTTCATTTGCACATCAGTGCTACACAGCCAGGAGAAGGAGGAAGTACGTCAAAAACCTGTGGCAAGGATTTAGTATAGTTGCAAGACAGAAGGAAAGGGACTTTAGGATGCCTCCAACCATTTCTATATCAGTCAAGTCCAGGTATCTCCCACCCAGTTGCATCCCCTAGGTCTCTGCAGTGGCCAGGAGTGCTTTTGCCCAGCTAAGACTGGTGCGCCAGCTGCGCCCGTTCCTGGCGACGCCTGATTTGACTACAGTGATGCATGCCATAGTTACATCACGTTTAGATTACTGTAACACGCTCTACGTGGGGCTGCCTTTGAAGACTGTTCGGAAACTTAAACTGGTACAAAGAGCTGCAGCCAGAGTGCTAACTGGGGCTGGTTACAGGGACCATACAACCCCTTTGTTACGACAGCTCCACTGGCTGCCAGTTTGTTTCCGGTCACAATTCAAAGTGCTGGTTTTGACCTAGGTCCAGGCTATTTGTCAGACCGTATCTCCCCATATGAGCCTACCCAGGCGTTGAGATCCTCAGGAGAGGCCCTTCTCTCAGTCCCAACACCTTCGCAAGAGCGATTGGTGGGAACGCGAGATAGGGCCTTCTCGGTGGCTGCCCCCAGGTTCTGGAACTCTCTTCCTAGGGAAGCACGAATGGCCCCTTCCTTCCTATCCTTCCGTCAGCAGACAAAGACGTTTTTATTCCGACAGGCTTTTGGACTAGATGTTTAAGATAGGGCCTCCTAAGGTCTGTTGTATTGTTCTATGGTCCTATTCTTAATGTTTTAAATTGTCTTAGTATGTTAAGTGTATGTTTCATGGTTTTAATGTCACGAATAGTTTAATTCTATTTTAATTGTATATTTTTGTATGTTTTTTACCTATGTGTAGTATTTATTTGTAAGCCGCCCCGAGTTCCAGTTTTGGAAAAAGGGCGGGGTAAAAATAAAGAGTAATCATAATAATAATAATAATAGAATTATCAAGAGGAGGATGGCACATAGAATCTTGGGATTTCTCTGCATGGAACCCCAGAGTGCATGGTCTGTCTTTAAATCCCTTTTCTGCTTTTAAATCCCCAATGTGAATGTCAGATAGCTAACTGACCAAGCAGAATTGCTGGAAATCTACTCTGCATATACTTAAGGGCATTTTACTCTCTTATTGGTGCATCAGACCAAAGTCCTAGTGAGGAAAACAGGTTCTGAGGCCAAAGCCTGGTGAGCCTCATCACAAAGCCTAACGTCTGCAGAATTGTGTATTGGGCTGCCCAGGTAGAGTACGTGAACTTTCTCCCTGTAATGTTGTTTTGCACACGGATATCATTAGCATCAAGGTCAAATGTGTCTGGGTGGTTCTGTAATGCAGAGAAGAGGTCAAAATCAGGAGAAGCTAGCATGGTGCCCTTCAGATGCTGTTGAATTCCCAGTTCCCATCAGCCTCAGCCTGAATGGCCAATGGTCAGAGATGATGGGAGTTGTGTCAAACATCAGGGCACCACATTGGCTACCCCGGAAGTATACATTCAGCATAAGTATGGCACTTTGCCTAATATATAAGAAGCAAAAATCTTAACAGGAATTTTACAGAGGAAAGTAGTTGAAACCTTCTAGGTGAGATCAAGAAGTGACTTAAGTTGCTACATTCAAGACTGGTCCTGCCATGCAGCAGAATGAAGAGACCTGGCCAGAAATGTTTATGTTAGCGAGTGGATTTGTATTTCTCATTCCATCAGAGCCAGTCCTGCTATGCAGTAAAGCAGGGATAGTTAACCCCTGATGCTCCAGACGTTGGACTACAAATCCCATCGTCCTTCACCAATGACCATGCAGTCTGGGGCCGATGGGAACTGCAGTCTTATAACATCTGGAGGGCCACAGGTACCCCATCCCTGAAGTGAAGAGAAGTGACCTACTTTCGGTGGGACCATTTGGGGGTGGGCAACAGATGAAGGGAGGAACTGAGGTTTGAATGAAGCTGCAAGACTTTGTAATATGTTAGCCCTAGCTGCAAGGAAGGGTATCAGTTCCTCTGCTTCAGGTAGCAGATTGTCTTGGGCCAGTACTGAATGCACTTAAACTCAATCAGTTACAGGCCAGGTCTACCTCGTTGCACAGTTGTTTTTCTGATGCTCCTACATTAGAAAAACATACAACACATGTACCTGTGTTAGGTTACTCTGGGGTGTTTAGCCAGTGACACCTTGGCATGGTTTGGCTTTCATTCTCCTCATCCTCATTCTTTGGTTATTTAACATATCTTGCTTTTAAAAAAAATGGTTTCTAGTTGCCTTGTTCAAAGAGATCATGTATGGACAGCAGCACTATTTTCAGGGCTTTTCCTGTGCATCTAAAAGGATGGGGAACCTTTATGGCCCAATAGGCCAGATCCTTTTCTGTCCCCACCCACATGACCTGACTTTGACAGGCGCGTGGGACAACCCTTATGTCAATCACCTGACACCATTATGTACCACCCACCTGTCAAAATCCCTTGCCCAACACTTCCCAAGTCCTGATAGCCAACTGATTCTTGGGTGCTTGGGAACCACAGTGCAAGGGGCTTTGCAAGCCCTACGCTTCACACTTGGGAAGTGGCAAGCACAGGGCTTGCAAAGTGCTTTGTGCAGTGCTTTCCAAACGTGTGGCAACCTGGTTGTTGGGCATTTGGGCAGCCCTTCACAAAGTGCTTTGCAAGCCCTGTGCTAGGCTCTTCCCAGGTGCTGACTATAGGGCTCGCAAAACTGCTTTCTGCAGGGATTGGCTGTACAATTGAGTTCCCCATGGGGAATCAATCATATGGCTGATCCAGCCAGATCTCTACCTGCCCCAAACCTGACATTAAAAATGTTTTGGGGGAAACAGCCTTGTGGGACAAATTTGACCCATGGCAAGGGGTTCCCCACCCAACTTCTGTAACATGGAATGATTTCTTCTTTTAGAAACAAACTCAAGAACCTCACATGAAGCAGACAGAACAGAACGGCATAGGAGATAAAGAGGATATCAGAGGCCCTACCCTCAGAGGGAGATATTTGGGATATCTATGCACACATTTTATTGTTCGTTAAATTAAAGTGTGGCAAATTTGTTTCTTCTTTAAGAAGAAACAGTGAGGTACTACAACATGTAGTTTTTGCTACTGAATGTGCAGTGAATGGGGAAAGACTTAGAATACATAGATGATAATAATCAGGTATGGACTTATAGGCTCTTACAGAAACTGCTGATATGCCCGTTTAGTTTTTTAAAGCATGATATACATTTCATTTTCCACTGCAGTTTCTCTGGCAATAGGATCATGCACTTATTCTAAAGAGCTGTTCTGCACATGATACAGAATGAGTGAGGGTGGGATGTTCAAACTAGCCCCCTCATGCATTCAATGAATGCATTAATGGGTAGCTGAAATGCATCCAGCACCCATGTCCCTGCATTCATGTCCCGCAGCCACGCATTAAGCATTAGTGAGAAAGGGTCCCTATGCATGTACAGCTGTACATGTGTATAGCCCCTCCATCCAACTGGGAATCCCGATTGTCCAGCTGTGTGTGCAATTTTCAAGTGTGGCCTTATATGCTCCTACAAATTTTTGAGGGGGGGGTAAGCATTTAGTTATATTCCCACTTGCAGTTGGAAGTGGTACAATACAGAAGTCTACCACCCCAGGCTGCCACCTCATTTTGTGTCATGTTTAGAATAACTCTTATGGCACAATCCAACTCACCTTTCTGCTGGGCTGGGGTGAGTTGGATGCCATGGAGCTGTGCCGGCAGGTTCCCAGCTGTGTTGGGCTCTGATGGCAATGGAAGGGACTTATGCGAGACCCTCCTTGTTCAGAGCCCTCCCCCTTGGTCCCACTCTATCTGGAAACTCTGCTGGCCAAAAGGCCGTTGTAGTGAAAAATTTAAATGGGCCTCTATGGGGAGCGCTTACGCCCTGGGAGGCCAATTCGTGGGAACTGGTGCTTCCTAGCCAGCTTGTGCACATGGTGTGCTTGGTTCCCGATGGAGTCGGTGTTCAGCCGGGTTGGCGGTTCCCAAGCAGGAGGAGGATCCCGCAGAGCTTTCCACCAGCTCCTCCTCTGCCAGCCCCCTGGCATTTAGATTGCTCTGCTTGTAAACTCTTCTAAACCTATCACTAGTGGGTGGTGAAGATATATGATCTAGCTACTGCTGGGCCCTAAACTTCAACATACAACTATCTACTTCTATCTTTTAAAATTAATTTCTTCCCAACAACCATGAAATTAAATGTGGTGGGGCAGAAGGGAAAAGAAAAGTTGACTTTTAATGTATTATTTCAGAGCCTGGCTTTGTAGCATTACTGCAACTTCCTACTTTCCTTCATACCGACCTTTTCTTAACTGGAGTGTTTGTCCACTTACTACTGCCGTACAAGTTGGTGATCTTCCAGACTGACCTGGCCAGTTTTTCAATTTCCATCCAAACACAGTGCAGCACTGAAATGAAAAAATGGCACAAACCAGTCTTTGCAGCCTACTAAGGCCACTTGTTTCCCACCAAGGCTAGTAGAAAAGTGCTGCAATAAATGCATGTGGATACTTTAGAAATAATATACATATTTTATTTTATATACATTTAGGTATTTCATTTGGGTCAAATTTTGCCAGAACAAAGAACAGAAGAGCTGATTTTTTAAATCATCCCATTAATGCTATAAAAATACAATGTGAAGGACTGTGGGCAGCTCTTAATGGTATCTGATTGACAAATGAATGGTTTATTCCATACCCTTTAATTCTAATCCAAGATGCTCTGCCAATGCAGAAAAAGAACAAAGAAGAAAAAGAGAAAAGAGAAACAGATTTGTAAGAGAAATTACTATATATATATAGTATATATTTGAATAAAAACATAAAATGCACTTTTTAGTTAAAGCAGCTTTGATTTCTCTGTTCACAATCGCAAGAGCAGTATCGAAGAATATAGAACTGTCAGCACATGTTTATTTTTTAAAAGTCCATGTCATTCTGCATAAAAGAATGCCTAGATAGATTTGCAATGATAGTTAATAAGGATCATTTCAAAAAAAGGCATGTCTGTCAGTATTATTTATTTATTATTTGATTTATATCCCGCCCTTCCTCCCAGCAGGAGCTCAGGGCGGCAAACAAAAGCACTAAAAACACTTTAAAACATCATAAAAACTAACTTTAAAATACATTAAAATAAAACATCTTTAAAAACATTTTTTTAAAAGCTTCCAAGACATCTTTAAAGAAAAAAAGGTTAAAAACATAGTTGTTGTTTTTTTAAAAAAAGGTTTAAAAACATTAAAAAGCAATTCCAACACAGATGCAGACTGGGGTAAGGTCTCAACTTGAAAAGCTTGTTGAAAGAGGAAGATCTTCAATAGGCACCAGAAAGATAACAGAGCCTGTCTGATATTTAAGGGAGGGAATTCCACAGGGTAGGTGCCGCCACACTAAAGGTCTGTTTCCTATGTTGTGTGGAACGGACCTCCTGATAAGATGGTATCTGCAGGTGGCCCTCACCTGCAGAGCACAGTGATCGACTGGGTATATAAGGGATAAGACGGTCTTTCAGGTATCCTGGTCCCAAGCTGTATAGGGCTTTGTACACCAAGAGTAGAACCTTGAACTTGTCCCGGTAGCAAATGGGCAGCCAGTGCAATTCTTTCAGCAGCGGGGTGAACATGTTAGCAATACCCTGCCCCAGTGGCCAGTCTCACCATCACATTTTGCACCAGCTGCAGCTTCGGGACTAACCTCAAGGGTAGCCCCACATACAGTGCATTACAATAATCCAGCATGGAGGTTACCAGTGCATGGACAAAAGTGGTCAGGCTATCCCAGTCCAGAAACAGCTGCAGCTGTCTTACCAGTCGAAGCTGGTAAAATGCACTCCTAGCCACTGAGGTCACCTGGGCCTCTAGCGACAAAGATGGATCCAGGAGCACCCCCAGACTATGGACCTGCTCTTTCAGAGGGAGTACAACCCCATCCAAAGCAGGTAACTGACCGATTATCTGAACTCGGGAACCACCAACAGTATCTGAAATCTGATTTTAATATAGATATTTATTATTTATTTATTAGCTATACTTTGATATTAGGTATAGTCTTGCTGAAGAGACCTCACTATTCTTGCAAAATTGAGGTAGTGAATTTCTATACACACAACCTTGTTTCACAAGGCATTCCCTGCATGTACGCCTCTCACAAGCACACATATTGCATACATCATCAGCAGTGCAATCCTATGCATGTCTACTCAGAAGTCTGTCCCATCAAGTTAAGTGGGACTGAATCTCAGGTAAACATAATAGGATTGCAGCCTAAATGAACAACTTCGGAAGGACTGATGCACAATTGAACAAACTGTTACATCTATCTGTTTTTATGATGATTTAGAGTGTTTTCAGTGCTTTTGTTTGCCCCCTGGGCTCCTGCTGGGAGAAAGAGTGGTATATAAATCTAATAAATAAATAATAAGTAATAAACAAATATAACAAAATGAATTTTTTAGAATACATTTTCAGCAAAACCCTGAACACATTTACCTCAAAGTAAGCCCTCCTGAAATCAATAGGACTTACTTCTGAATAAATGTGGTTAAGATCAGGCTGTTAAGCATTTTTCACAGTATGTACTGAATGAAGAAATCGTTTATAGACTCCGAGAACCATTAAAAGAATAATGCTATCTCTTATAAATGCTAATGGTTTGGGATAGCATTCTGCATTATCCATACCACAGGAAAAACAAAAAAGGACATTTAAATTACTCCCAGAAATACAGTATTTCCGAAAGGCAAGAATAAAAAAAAGTCCAGTCTAGTATTCTTTGTGTATAATGTCTCAATCTATACAGGAAATGGAAAAAGTAAAGCAAACTGGGGGATGGGAAAGTACAGCTTTGACATTCCTGACTGGAAACTTGGCTTTTTCAATTGAAATTCTGTTAGCGGCCAAAAAGGTCGTATTCACTCTACAGCACATAAGAGAGACAAAAAATGAAAGCAGTAAGGATACATTCAGACTACAGAAATACCACACATCTTTCAGAATGATAAAAGTGGTTTAGCAGCACATTTACAACAACGACTACAATGTACTATGATTCAGCTTGGGAAAAGGAACAACTTTTCCAGGCGCTGTGGTCTCAGAGGGCACCCTCAAAGAAAGAGGATCACAACTGCATCACTATCTGGAAGTTTTCCTTTATGAAGGGGTACACTGGAAACCTCAGAGGATTTTTTATAACTTATATAGATAACAAGTTCCATTGAGGCAGGACCTTTCTATTTTTGCCTAGGAAATAAATGTACATGATACCTTACAAAATGGATCAATAGTAATATATAATAATATAATACTAATCACCGAGCCAGCTGTCCATGAGAACTGTGTGGAAGGGGCAGCCCTGACCTACTGATCAGGACACTGTGAAGAGAGGGAGGGTGCTGCTGCTATGCTATATACAAAAGGGGGAGAAGGAGTGTGTAACCAATCACCTAAGGAGATGGTGGGCTCTCCAACACTGCAGGTATTCAAGAGACAGCAGAAGAGCCACCTGTCAGGTATGCTTCAGGTTGGATTCCTGCAATGAGCAGGGGTTAAACTTGACAGCCTTATAGGCCCCTTCCAACTCTATGATTCTAGGAGCGATGTATGCATGAGACAGAACTCATTTTTCTGAAATAATCTCCATCTGTTTCTTGTCATTGCTTTTTATATGTTTAATTATCTCATGCTTAATTTTCTCAATATGATTCATATTCTGACTTCAGTTGCAGCCTGTGATTTGGTTCCCTTCCTCAAGTAATTACCACTGAATTTTGTGTGCAGATCTCTGCCACAAATTCACTTCATTTTCAATCTGTGATAAAAGACAGGGTTGCTGTAAGCATTCTGACTCAGCTTTAGACCCTCCCCTTCATTAGCATGATCAGCAAACTACACTGTACGCCTAAGATACTTCTTGACCTAAAAGAAGAATCCTATGGGACTAATAATAAAATGGCCTATTGTATGTCTGATGTAAAAATTATTGAGATAATACATTTGAAGTGCTTTCAACACCTTAAAGCTCAGTATAAATGCTATTAGAGCATCACACTGAAGATAAATTTTGCCACACTCCTCCCAGAGAGGGCTGATGTAATTCAGTGGATTTCCCCCCGCAAAATATATGGAAATTCTGGAATCAAACCTTCCTCTGACTAATAAAAGATTAAACCACTTACAAATTCACTCATGCACTGGAAAACATGGAAACTAAGTCCTGTACCACATAATAAATGAACATGTTGTGGAGTCTCACATACTGTATTTACAATTTATCCTCCATGTTCCTATACTTTGTCTTGTTTTTCCCCAGTCCCAATTCTCTTTCTCTGCACTTAATAGATGACAATCATGGGGAATACCTCAATTCTTGGAGTGCACTTATCCAATAACCTCTCCTTGGATTTTTTTAAAAAACAAATTCTGTAAGCCATGTCCAAAGATTGTATCTTTTTACTCTTCTTTGCACTGATGGCAATATTCTTAATACTATATCTGTCAACTCATAATCACACTTGTACAGGGTGTATTATGAATATTATGAGAACTATTTGCTGTTTTCCCATTTATACACACAGTTTTAGGTTCTTTCCCATTTTTATGGGCCTTGATGAAATGACTAAAAGGTTGACTACATAGAACAGTCTTTCCCAACCTTTGGGTCCCCAGATTTTGTCAGACTACAGCTCCCATCAGCCCCAGCCAGCACGGCCAATGGTCAGGAATGATGAGAATTGTAGTCCAGCAAATCTGGGGACCCAAAGGTTTGGAAAGGCTGACACAGAATATATGTGATTGCTAAATGAATTATATTATAGAATGAAGTCCTAACCTTCCCAAGTTCAACAGAGGTGTGTAAACTAGAGAAGTGATAATATAAGAAACCACAAATGTGACCCTTTTTCCCCAGTTCACTTCTTTTCAGCCCCTTTCCTGTTCTTTCCCCATATTCCTCTCGTATTTATTTGACTGACTTCTGAAATAACTGCTCACCTACATTCAGGTTTTTTTTATTTTATCTGCTTCCTACTTTGATTAAATTCTGATTTATATTTGACTGAACACTAAAGAAAGATTTTGCCCTAGATTACCTTCTCAAAAGATTTCAAGAAACTGTTAACAAAAGGTTTTCTTGAGTTATAGTTTAGTAAACTGAGGCTTCATGTTGAAATTAAATTGTTTCATCAAACAATCACAAAATGAAATGATTGCACAAGCAATTCTCTAACAAATGTCAGATAAATTTTTCAGGCAAATTGGCAACAGGACCCAAAGGCTAGATAATAATCAAGGTCCATTCTTATTCCCCCCCCCTTCAAGTTGTATTTTGGATTTATGTCTCATCTCAGCTAATCCACAAAATATACTCTCCTATATATACTATATTTTTGAATCTTGTATAATGCTAGAAAACCTCCATAACAGTGTTCTATAAATTGTCATATGACAGATACTGCTATGAAAAGATTGTTTTAGTATTACTCCTTTATTTCAGCAGGCTCCTCTTTAACTTTGCATTATAAAACAAATAAATGGAATAGAGTAGTACTCCAGGCTGTAACTTGAACAGGGACATAATCTTAAACTCAGTTTCAATCACAAGTGAGATCCTAGTCAGGGCAACAGGGCTCCCTGGATGCAGATTTATTTTCTTTTTTCCTTTTTTAAAAAAGTTTATTTTCCCAAAGCTCTCTTCCAAAGTTGATATTTAGATTACATTTCCTTGTGGGCTGACTGAAGTGAAGTAGCATAAAATAAATCTTATTGCAAAAATTAGTAAACATTTTATTCAGAATTTCACACAATTAGGAAGAAAAAAATCATATTTTTTTAATTTAAAACCCTCCCGATCTTTCAGGGCTGAAGATGTGAACAAAAGGATCTTTCCTTATACAGAGGCAGATCAGAGATCCATCTAATGTGTCTATTGTGATTAGCAGTGGCTCTCCAGGGCTTCAGACAGGAGTCTTTCCCAGTCTTAAATGCCAGTGATTGAACTTGAAACTTTCTGCATGCAAAACAGATGCTCTACCAGTAAGCTAAGCTACGGTGCAATTTAGGGCAAATTATTCCTGTATATCTCTACTGTATTATTGAAAAAGATATGCAAGTAAAGATTGACTGGAACTGTAGAATTACTTTATTGGTTTTTTGTTTTTGTTTTCTTGTGGAGCCTTAGGCTCGGAGTATTGATATGATAAGAGTCCTGGATAGACTAGGACTTGCCTGGCCAGAATTCCTAAGGTCTTTGTGTCACCCTGTTCCTAAACATTATTTGTTGGAAGAAAGTTGCATTGCAATGAGATGTGCCTTATGTGCATAAAATGTTATTTATATTTAAATATTTTTCTCCCCAAAATCCACTAAAAACCACCAGCACTGCTATATAATGTGCATGGGGTGGTAGACCACATCCTGAAACCTGCTACCAATAATCCTATGAGTACATCCCCATGTGGAAGCTGGTACACACGCTTGCGCAATAGGCAAGCCTATATACCAGCCACCCTCACTTAGTTTAGTATTGGGACAGGAACTACTGCTATATTCTAGTCATAATCATTTTACCATGCAAGGAGGATTGCATTCGACTGAAGCACCATTGAGGGTGTCCAGCAACAAATTCTAGCACAGGTAGAATAGGAAGGTGGAGAAAAATGGTTTGTTGTTTTTTTTATTATTATACGTGCCTCATTTTCCCCAACATTGTGATATCAACTATAACATCAATTTGGATCTGCAAGCAAAAACTTCCAAATCTGACCCCAACTGATCACTGTAAAAATACCCCCCTCCCTCATATGCTATAGTGAACATCACTTCTGGGAACAGCAAATCATATGAACATCCTGACTCTGAGGATTGCTGTCTGGGGGTACTGAGCTGCTGAATTCCCATGTTGGTACATGGGGACCTATGGGATTAACCCTAGCTTGCTTCCCAGCATCTGCACAGCATAGCTGTGCTATGCAAGGGGCAACTGGGAAGAGCTGGGAAAAGGTGAATCAATACCTGGGAAGAGTTGGATCAAGGGATAGCTATGGATTGGGCCACTAATAGTTCCATCATTTTGATTCCAAATGCCATCATATAACCCTTAGATTTGCAGCACTGGCATCCTGTAATCATATTTGATAGCAGTACAAAAGAGATCTTTGGTTCTCCCAATATCTTTTTATCTGCAGTGGTTTGCTCTGTTGCCACTATGGTGCACCCATAGAATCAGATGTGACCTTTTTTTAAAGTTCAAAGCTAAGTGCAGCCTTCCATTACGCTTTGTGACAGCATGAACTAATGAACTTCTTGCAGAGAGGGAGCATTCAGAGTAGCTCACAGATTAACTTCTCAGTCTTTGATACATTTAGATTTTGCCTGGATTATACATTAATAGTGAGATGTGTTCAGATCAGAATCGAGAGCACTGAAGCACACTGGAAGAGAGTGAAGGTTCCAAATCAGAAAAGAGCTGCTTTAAAGGAGTCACACAGTGTGTTATGATAAATCAGAGAAAGAGAGAAGTGGAAAGAGACATACTGGAGAAGCTGACCATTGCGAAGTTCTGACACTGGTCCCCAGTGAATTCGTTCGGACACCTAGCAAAAGAAAGAAAACCAGAAAGAGAGAAACAAGATAGCATGACATCCAAACAGACTGAAACGAGGCTCTTTCTGTTGCCAACTCAGCTCCCTTTCGAGATTTCTCCTGATGTGCCTGTGGTTGGTCCCTTACCTGTATTCCCTAAACCTTAACCCAGATCTTAACTATCAAAAACACACACCCTCACTATGCCATTCTAAATCCAGCACGGTACCCAGGAGATTATAAGTAGTATGGTGCAATTTTTTTCTTCAAACATACTTTGCTTAGGATCTGGCATGTACAATCGCAAAGGCTGTTTCTCCAAACATCTCTGTCCGAAGAATCCATTTGGACATCTGGAGGAGGAAAAGGGGACAAATCACAGAACAAGGCTGGCATCATCCTTGAGGCTATGGTTAGAAATAAAAGTGCACAGTGATGAGTTAAAAAGAAATTAAACCATCTAACGTAAGATATCCAGATCTAATCTTTGCTGTGTGTTAAAAGGGGGCTTTCTAGGCTCCTCTTCTGTGCAATTGCTCCATCCTTCCCCCATGCTTTCTGAAGGTTGTAATCTTCCAGTTCACATGTAAGCTTGGGGCCAATTTGCTTCAGCCATGATAAGAAAGGATACTAGCCACTATCTCACATCTAGGGATTTAAAAAACCCTAGTATCAAATGGGGCAAGAAGAGGTGTTGGGGTGCTGTTTCTATTTTTTTTATCAGAATTAAGAGCGATACAGTCATGACCGCTGGGACTGCCATTTTCCCCCTCATATTGTTTGATGCTGGGTTTCAAATCATCAGTACAATCAGCTTGCTAAGAAAAGTATAAACAAGTGAAAATATATCATGTCAGTTAGTAATGCACAGCTAATACATACATCTCTTCAAGTCACTATCTAGCAAAAAAGGTCCATGGGTGAGTTATAATGTCAGCAGCAATCACTTTTAACCAAACGTGAACAAACGAAGAAAAGTATGTTATTTTGCAACATGGTCAGATGGAAATGTCAGTGTTTTTACTACTCATATCTTCTAACCATAAGACTACAGTCCTGTGTACTCTCTCTAGGGAATTATCTCACTGAAAATTACTTCTAAGTAAGTATGGATAAGATTGTTATGCATAGCTATGACATGTTAAAGGCATTACTTGGACAAGCATTGGAACTAACATCACCAGCCAGTGGTGGCTGCTGGCTTCATGTCAGTGGAGCAGTAGAATCCACTCCGGGTTTTAGTCTGAACTTTCAAGAAGCTCATCACTGTCACCAGCTGACCTACAGCCAGGTATGCTTGCACATACTTTTAAACACAGGACTTACTTAAAGACAGTGCTGGATTTACTCCTAAAGTCACTTTCCATACAACAGTTGTCATTTCTGTATACAGTAGGGCCCCGCTTATACGGCGGGTTAGGGACCAGGCCCCTGCCGTAAAGCAGAAATCGTCGTAAAGCGGAACCCATTGACTATAACGGGTCGCGCCGCGCTAAAATGCCACAAAATTCTGAAAAACCGCAAAACCGGCTTTAAAACGGGGAATTTCCCCTAATTGAAAGCCGCCGCATCACCGGAACGCCGGAAAGCGGGGCCCTACTGTAGTTTGAATGTAACAGTTCACAGTACACAAGATTATTCCTTATTTTCCTCTGCCTTTCTGAGAGCATATGTATTGTAGTAAGCTAGCCCATATCTATATTTATTTAGAATTTATAAGCCACTTAATTAAAAACTGCCTAAGTAATATATATATTCACTAATAGGCAAAAAACCTTGCAATTTAAGAACATACCTATAGTCCACAGCTATTCTATCAAACTTTAAAAAGCAGGGAAATTGGGCAGCTATAGTGAATGCACCAGGGGAGCAGGAGACCTGAACTCCTCTCTGAGATATTGTACTGCCCTACAAATTGGTCAAAATGCAAACACCATTTGGATTGGTCTTTCACAGTCCAATCCACTGCCTGTGTAGCTTGGAAGAATTTGGTAACATGTGCCTCTGAGCATATGGTGAGTGGTGGCAACACCTGCCATCTCCAAAAATAGAGAATTATATTTTTGTATGTTTGCTGGTGTTCTTCTTACTTTGCTTCTTTCCTGTGTTACTAATGTTTCTACAGAGAATCTACACTAGAAAATTTTATTTCCCTCATTATTCATCCCAGAAATCTGTGTCAAATTTATTTTATTAATTTCAAAGCCTTTTTATTGGTCAGTGTCATATGATGGTGAAGACAGCCTTTTGTGTTTCAAATTGGAGGTTATGTTCTATTTCTATTTTGGGTGCACTAACAGTGGAATTTGGACCTGCAGTTTGATGAAAAATCAGACTGATTCCAATATGTTGCTACTTCAGCAATGACTCTAGCTGTTGGAAAAAAGAGGATGCATATTTTCAGCCTGCTATGTTTAAACCACTTCATTTAAGGCAAGGTGGGCACAGTCAATTAAAAACATAGAGCACACCTAGCATTTTGCTAGAATATATTTCACCTCCCACTGTTTTATCTTGTGCAAATTGAGACACTCCTGAGGTCCACTGGAGACTATTCTGCAGAAATCAGTGCCATTATTCCAAATTTATGTTTGGAGTTTTTTTAGTATAAATTTTGCAAAGAGTTGCTGTACTTCACATATTCACAGAAATAGAAACAAAAGAAAATGATTTCCTATAGGAAGCTTCACTAAAATTGCAAAGGAAATCAGACATATTCAAAGTGACCATCTGAACTATATCAACTGTCTTAATAATATTGCTTCCTCCCTGCTAAAACAAGATCAGCACAGCACATGTCTTCTTTCTCTTATTTGGGCTGATTGCAGGTGTTGCCACCACTCCCCATATGCTCAGAGGCACATGTTACCAAATTCTTCCAAGCTACACAGGAAGTGGATTGGACTGTGAAAGACCAACCCAAATGGTGTTTGCATTTTGACCAATTTGTAGGGCAGTACAATATTTCAGAGAGGAGTTCAGGTCTCCTGCTCCCCTGGTGCATTCACTATAGCTGCCCAATTTCCCTGCTCTTTAAAGTTTGATAGAATAGCTGTGGGCTATAGGTATTTTCTTAAACCGCAAGGTTTTTTGCCTATTAGTGAATTTCCCTGCTTTTTAATCCGGGAGGTAAGAAATGGGATCCTGTCCAAGTTTGCTGAGAATGGATGGATCATTTGCATGCTTATTGAGTTCAATGGGATTTACTCCCCTGCAATCATGCTTAGGACAGGTGAAACTGACCACAGAGGATGGGGAGGGGAGGAGGAGGGAGGGGAGGAAATGCAGAGGGGAGGACTGGGAGGGGAGGAGGCAGGATGGAGAGGGGAGGAGAAGGACAGGTTTGATCATTTGCATGTTTATTAAATTCAGTGCAATTTACTCCCATGCAATCATGCTTAGGATAGGTAAAACTGACCGGGGGAGGGAGGGAGGGCTGGAGTGGGCAGGGGAGGAGGAAGAGAGAGGAGAGGAGAGGGGAAAAGCAGGTCTGATCATTTGCATGCTTATTTTCAATGGGATTTACTCCTATGCAATCTTGGTTAGGATAGGAAACACTGACCGTGGGGGAGGAGGAGGGGGAGTGGGAAGGAGCGTATTGGAGGGGGGCAAAGGAAGGTGGAGGGGAGAGCAGGTTTGATCATTTGCATGCTTATAGAGTTCAACGGTATTTACTTCCGTGCAATCATGTTTAAGATAGGTAAAACTGATAATGGGGAGGAGGAAGGGGAGGAGGGGGAAGGGGAAAGGGGATTGGAAGGGGATGGGGAGTGAGGGGCAAGAGGAGGGGATAGGAGGAAAGAGAAGGGAGGGTGGGTTTGATCATTTGCATATTTTTTGAGTTCAGTGGGATTTATTTCTATGCAATCATGTTTGAAAATGAAAATGGACTGCCTTCAAGTCAATCCCCACCTATTGCGACCCTTTGAATAGGGTTTTCATGGTAAACGGTATTCAGAGGTGATTTCATCATTGCCTTCCTCTGAGGCTAAGAGGCAGTGACTGGCCCAAGGTCACCCAGTCAGCTTCATTGCTGTGTGGGAATTCGAACCCTGGTCTCCCAGGTCGTAGTCCAACACTGACCCAGGGAAGGGGCAGGGAGTGGGAGGGGAGGAGATTGGGTGGGTGGGCACTGGGCAGAAGGGAAGCCCCTTTCCTTTCCAAAAGGAAAACATTGTAAACAGAATCATTCTTTTTCAGGCTTTCCCCCACCTTTTTATTCTACAGCAGACACATGTAGCCTCCCACCCAAATTTAAACCAAAGCTGTCCCTGGCCACATCCACACTAGGCCTTTATTTCACTTTGGACAGTCATGGTTTCTCTGAAAGAATCCTGGGAAGTGTAGTTAGTGAAGGGTGCTGAGATTTGCTTGGAGACGCCCTTGTTCCCCTCACAGAGCTTCAATCAGAGTGGCTGACTGTTAAACCATTCTCTCAGGGGAATAGGAGTCTCTTAGCACCCTTCACAAACTACACTTCCCAGGATTCTTTGAGGGAAGCCATGACTGTCTCACATGAAATCAAAGTCTGGTGTGGGTGTGGCCCCCTGATTAGCCAAGTCCAGCAGCTGTGAGGCTTTTAGAACTCTGACAGTTGGTTCTTACTGAGCATGCTCCGCGCTATCATTGGGTCCCAGCCAAAATTTATTAAATTAATTAAAAATCAGCCAGGCATTTTTTAAACTTTTAAACTGCAGCAGATGAAGGTCAGAGTATGGGGCAACGTCAGTATTAGGATTACAGGTACTCTGTGAACATGGCTGATTTTTAATGAATTTCAACAGATTATGAGAACAGAGAAAAAAGTCCAAAAGGGCTCTGAGGTTTTTCTCTCTCTTTTTACACTTTGAACTGTCTATTCTCTCTGACTGTTTTGTGTATCGCCATGAAAATTGACAGGGTTGTTAAGCAAGCATTTCTGAGTTCAGGACTATAAGTTATGTAAGGTTTTGTTTTGAAATGAGCTTATGGGAAGCATCAGAATGGCATGGGGGGTATTTTCAATTTAACATTGTGGAATGTGAAAAATCCCCGCTGGTATTTATTTATTTATTTATTTATTTTATTTTATTTATATACCGCCCTAAGCCCGAAGGCTCTCTGGGCGGTGTACATAAAAGGTAAAAGCAGGCACAATATATAAATACAATAAATATAATAACTCAAAAAAACAAAAACACACAAACAATACGAGAACCAAACAACATCCAGAATAGAACATAGTAATAAAATACTGTAAAAATACACTTTAAAATGCCTGGGAGTATAAAAAGGTTTTCACCTGGCGCCGAAAAGATAGCAGCGTCGGCGCCAGGCGCACCTCATCGGGGAGACCATTCCACAGTTCGGGAGCCACAACCGAAAAGGCCCTATTTCTAGTCACCATCCTCCGAGCTTCTTGATGGGATGGTACTCGGAGGAGGGCCTTAGATGTTGAGCGCAGTGTACGGGTAGTTTCATATTGGGAGAGGCGCTCCACCAGGTATTGCGGTCCCATGCCGTGTAAGGCTTTATAGGTCAAAACCAGCACTTTGAATTTAGCCCGGAAACAAACAGGAAGCCAGTGCAGACGGGCCAAAACAGGTGTTATATGGGCGGACCTTCTGGTCCGCGTCAACAATCTGGCTGCTGCATTCTGGACTAACTGTAGTTTCCGAACTATCTTCAAGGGCAGCCCAACGTAGAGCGCATTGCAGTAGTCCAATCTAGAAGTTACCAGAGCATGAACGACTGAGGCGAGGTCGTTACTGTCCAGATAGGGACGTAGCTGGGCTACCAATCGGAGATGGTAGAAAGCATTCCATGCCACTGAGGCTACCTGAGCCTCAAGAGACAGGGAAGGGTCGAAAAGAACTCCCAAGCTACGAACCTGTTCTTTCAAGGGGAGTGTAACCCCATCCAGAACAGGGTGAACATCCACCATCTGGGCAGAGAAGGCACTCACTAACAGTGTCTCGGTCTTGTCTGGATTAAGTTTCAGTCTGTTAGCTCCCATCCAATCCATTATCGCGGCCAGGCAACGGTTTAGTACGTTAACAGCCTCACCTGAGGAAGATGAAAAGGAGAAATAGAGTTGCGTGTCATCAGCGTACTGGTGACAACGCACTCCAAAACTCCTGATGACTGCACCCAGCGGCTTCATATAGATGTTGAAAAGCATGGGGGACAGTACCGATCCCTGTGGGACTCCACAATGGAGAGTCCAGGGTGTCGAGCAGTGTTCCTCAAGCACTACCTTCTGTTGACGACCCACCAAGTAGGAGCGGAGCCACTGCCAAGCAATACCCCCAACTCCCAACTCCGTGAGCCTTCCCAGAAGGATACCATGGTCGATGGTATCAAAAGCAGCTGAGAGATCAAGGAGAATCAACAGGGTCACACTCCCCCTGTCCCTCTCCCGACAAAGGTCATCATACAGGGCGACCAAGGCTGTTTCGGTACCAAACCCAGGCCTAAAACTCTTGTGGCTGTATAATATAGAACATATAGAACAATTTAAAACAATTATCAATATACAAATAAAATCAGCAAAATTTTAAAAAACAGGTATTCATAGCTCATTTACATGTCCAGATAGGCTTGCTGAAACAAAAAGGTTTTTAGCAGGCATCTACAACAGCACAACAAGGAGGCCTACCCGATATTAATAGGTGAAGTGTTTAAGAGCACAGATGCTGCCACATTGAAAGCAAAACTTCCCACAAATGTAGAGTGAATGTTGTATGGTACTGGCAAAAGTGAAGTTCCACAGATCAAAGCAAGGCACACAGGGGGCAAGGCAATCCCTCAAGTAAACTGGTCCCAAGCTGTTAAGGGCTTTATAGACTAACAGTAAGACCTGGAACTTGGCCTAGTAGCAGATCTTTGAGCAGAAGTGTAATACATGGGCAGGATTTCACTACTGTCAGCAACTGAGCGGTTGCACTCTGCACAAACGGCAGCTTCCAGACCAACCAGAAGGGATATCCCACATATAGTTCATTGCAATTATCCAATCTTGAAATTACCAATCCCTAGACTATGGTGGCCAAGCTACCCCTTTAGAGGAATGGCCACAGCTGTTGCACCAGACACAGCTAGTGGAAGGTGCTCCTAGTCATCTGGGGCCTCTGGTGATAGAGTTGGAAGTAGAAGCACCCCCAAACTACATATCTGCTCATTCAGAGGGAGTGCAGCCTGCAGGGCCAGCACCAGGTTGGGGTGGGCCCTTGGCCACTAACACCCCCCGCCTGCCCCACCTCCCATGTCATGATGCCAGTATGCACTGACATCATGATGTGGAAACCTGCGCTAGCCACGTATGTGTGTGTCATCTGACAAGGTGGTAGAGCACCCACTCCACAATCAGCGTTGGATCGCAGAGCATGATTTATGGCTACAAATCACACTCCAGACCCAACACTGTCAGGGATCGCAGAGCTCCACCTTCACAGCCCCAGCCTGTAGATCTATGCAGGTGCCCCTCAGGAGTGGCCAGGGTCTTTGGCCCGTGCCCCACCTGGCCACTCGCTGGCACCCAACCCTTGCAACCCCATCCAGGGCAGGCAGCTGGCCTATATCTCAGACATGGTAACCACTCACCCACAGAGACACTGTCTTGCCAGGAGTCAAACTCTTGTTTATTTGACTCTCTCATCCAGCCCGCTACTGCATCCAGTATTTGCACAAACTCTCCTGATTCCTCCTCATCCAAGTTATTAATAAAAATGTTGAAGAGCACTGGGTCCAGGACTGAGCCCTATAGTACCATGCTCGTTACCGCCCCATGAGATAAGATTAGTCTGGCAGGATTTGTTCTTGACCAATCCATGTTGGCTTCTAGTAATCATTGCATTGTTTTGAAGGTGCATACAGACTGACCACTTTATAATCTGCTCCAAAATTTTCATTAAAACCTTGTGGATTCCTTTTATACACCACCCATATCTTAAGTCCAGCACCATGCTACTTTGAGGTGCTCTTGGGGAGACATGAGGAAAGTTTTTAGGCTGATTGGTAAAAAGCAGTCTTGAAGTAAAATCCCCTTTTTTCCTCGTGGAAGCAGCAAGTTCTTAACTAGGAAGGGGGGCAAGCACAAGGCTATATTCTGCCTGGCAGGAACTCTCGTCCCCATCACAGCATGAGACCCAGGGTGGCTGGGGTTCTGTTACATAAGGTTTTTTAAAAACATACAAAAATCTAAAGCAAAAAGAACCCAAAACAGATGTGGGCCTCCTGGTCAGTCAGAAAGTAGTTGGAATTATAGAAAAAAACTTTTTTAGAAACCTGTATCGGTTCACACCTGCCAGATGGGCAGACCCCACAGAAACATTACTGGTCTTGTTCAACCTTTTTCTCACTTAACTTGAAATTCCTCCAAACTTGCTCTTCAGGTGAAATCCAATTAAAGGAGGGATATACAGAACTCATTAGAGCCGTTTCACTAATCAAAACTTCTTTTGTCTGAAGAAAAATAATGAAGTTCATTTTGAATCTTATTTCAGAAGAAAACTTGTTGGTAACTCCACTTGAGAGTCTATACTCACACAAGCCCTTCCAAAATGCTGCCTGCAGGCCACTACAAGGGAATCCATGGCAGCATGATATGAGGCTATTAGCAAATCCTCATTGACATCCCCACCCACAGGCAACTGTGTGACTGCTCCATATAAAGCAGACAGTATAAAGGAAGGTAGGCCTATCTCTCTGGTGGCATTCAGAAAGATAATAGTTAATAGTAAGCCTGTTTTTATAACACTAGCCACATTTTATGTCTTTTTCACAAATCTACTGGGAAGGAGTGGGAGAAATATTGTTCCCTAATTTTAGAAATACAGCAAATGGAATACATGGGTATTTTCACAAAAGTTCCTTCCCTCAAGTGGTAGGAAACTGGACCTTTAGAAGGTCAGTTAGGCTACAGTCCTATACTGACGTACCTTGTAGTAAGCCCCATTGCACTCAACAGGACTTACTGCTGAGTAGACATGTACACAATTGCACTGTTAGTTTCTTTTGGGTCACAGACCACTGGAGATTTGTGGTGTTTCTGTAACAGCTGTCTATTCTATCCAAGTTACACAGATAGCAAGTGAACAGGCAGGAGGTTCTATCCCAAAGCAGTCTCAGCTCCAAAGCAACAGCAGCTGGCCCAAAGCTCCAAGATACCTCTTCCCATCCAGTTTGAAAATCTCATAATATTTTTCCTTCTGGTGGCATAGCCAGAATATTTATTTATTTATTATTTTCCAGAAAAATATTTCATATTTCCTAACAGACATTAAAGCAATAAAGGAATGGGGAAAGGGAAGTATGTAGTTGGGAATGGGGAAGGGAACGGATCCGCATTCAGCATCCAACAGTGGCCAAATAAAATCAATGAAGGATGAGTTGTTACTCAATGAAAGCGGACCAAGTGACTGTATGCATGTCCAACATTATCACAGAACTGTTATCTCTCCTCACAAATCCTGCCTCAGGTAGATAGCTGGTTCCGATTTCATCCTATTGTGTATTTCAGGTGCATAGAATACCCCAACAAGTTATCACTGACTATTATAAATGGCAAGCCACACTAAACCTATTAAGACAGCCACCTTGCCATAAAACAGCATGTCTGGAACAAGTGCATAAAATATAGTATTTGTTTTACCAAACAGCTGATACACAATATAGGGGAAGTAACCCAGACAAAGTCAGGTATATTTCTGCAGAGGGTGGCTGTTAGAAATCTCTTTTGGCCATCTTTGCTAATAAACAAATACTATTATGTGACAAATAGTCTCTTTCCATTTTCAGAGCAAAAATACTGATCCTGGAGGACAGGGATAGAAATATTTCCCCCAAAAAATATTGATTGTGAGAATATTACCCTTTTCTCCCCAGTCCTATTCAATGTCCTATTTTCTACCAGATATTTTTGCTTTGACATAATTTACCCCTTCTGATTACTACTTTACACATCCTTCCTGGATTAGTCACATGGGTCATCCCAGCCAATCAGGAATTATGCAGTGAATAGGATGACATCACAACACTACATAGCCAATCAGCTTCATGCCGACATTGCAGAAAACAAATAGTTAACTGAGAGGGAGGGAAATATCTGCTGAATTATTCACATCAGTGCTCCCAATTGATCAGGAATCACTGAGTAAATGAGATTACCTCAAAATATTGCATATATCAGTTTTGGCTTGGTAAAAATGTCATTAAATGCAAATTAAGGTGAGAGTGAGAGCAAGAGACAGCAATGTAAATGAAAAGGCCATAGGTAGTGACACTGGATCTGACCAGTGGGCTGGATTCTGACCTCTCCCATTCATGAGCCATGCTGACAGGTGCATGGGGCTGCTCACCTATCAATCAACTGACATCCCCATGACATCAGGTAAAATGTTACCCTCTGCCCTCATAGAGGCAAAAACAATGGACTTTGCAGCTGCTGATTCTTTATCTTTATCTGTCATGACATCAGGTGTACGGCAGGTGAGTGTCAATTGGGGATAATGGCCTTGTAAGTCAAATTAGGACCCCTGCCAGGCCTATTTAGGCCTACAGACCTGAGGCTCACCACCAATGGAATAGGAAAACATAATTGTAGGTGCTTTTTTTACCTCTACAGAAATGATCCTCAAAGACAGTGTCAGCCCTACTCTGGAGGATACAACAGCCTAACATTGAGACCCTCCTTTGGACCTTGTTATGAAGGGCAGGTAATACTAATAGGAATACAAGTGCTTCCTGTACCTAATCAGGCATTCCCAACAAAGCCCCATACGCTACAAAGCATTTATGTGGGATTTCCTTATGGGAGGAAAGGAGGGGATTTTAGTATAAGAAAATAAAGGATCTAATTTGAAAATGTTACAGTCACTCCCCTCCTTCCCAACACCAGTATGGGAAAGATTGGCATGGCTTCAACCATTGGCCTGAGAACCAACAGCTGGTGGGAGCCTGTTTGCCTCTCTTACAGAAAGAGCTCTATTGCAACAACCATCCAATTTGCCTCTGTGGCTGCAGAGGCAAGGGGAAAGACAAACTGGCCCATTCACTAGCCAGATGAAGAAAAGCTGTCAGGAGACATTTCTTATTTTTGTGGGATGGTCCCCTTGTTTCCTTTTTAATGTAAAAAAAATAGATCTGTGTAAGGTGCTAAAGCCCTTTGGGATGGAAAAGGATATAAATTTATTAATGATGGATGGCTGAATGAAAGTTAAATATATTATATACATAAAAGTCAAGGACTCATTCACCGAAAGTGGCTGATTCAGGATTATTATCCTAAAGTAATCACCTTACTTATAACCACCTTTATTTATACAAGTAATGGAGCACAGTGTTCGCTCCTCAGTGTATACTACAAATCATGACCATGCTGTCCTGCATACCATTATTTGCTTTTATTTGAAGCAGCGGCAACCCAAGAGCTCCTAATCATCAATGGACTGTCCTTCTTTAACCTGCATCAGCCACTGATTAACCACATGGTCACTGTAAATAGATAGATTAAAAATACAAGAGTCTCTCAGGGCAGATTGCAAACTTTATTAGAGCCAAGGCTAGGCTTCTTCTACAACCACCTAGTACCAGCTACACATAACAAAAAGGAAAGTGAAACTAAAGTAACATTTGAAAATTTCTAAACTGTGTAGTTAGGAAAAAATCCCAAATTCCTAAATCCTAACAAGAAATATATCTCAAGATATAACAATAATAAAAATTAAAACACCTAGTATTATTTTGCCTTCCCTAATATATAAAGACTGGGAGAAAGACCATGGGATTTCAATTAGACTTCTGAGTAAAAATGTAGCGGCGTTAAAATCTCTCCCCACCCCCAATTCATTTTTGGTTTCCACAATATGATGTTTTGCAGAAGTATAATCCCTTCAACCATATCTTCTTGGTCATGAAGGCCAGGTAATAATAATAAAAACAGCAACAACTTTTAAGTATAATAGGTTGTGATTTCCCAAGATAACTTTGGGATAAGTAGATGCATTGCTTATGGTCATCCTAACTCTACTTCCTTGCCCCTTTTCCCTCTTTTCAAGATATATTAATGTCCCATGGTATGATCTGAAGGCACATGAGGCCATCTAGCTTTGTTCTGCTCCAGCTGCATACAAATATACTTCTTCAGGCAGACCCCCATGGCTTCCTATCCTGACGCCCATAAAAGATGAAACCTGTTATCAGATTTCATAATTTACCACCATATTAAGAGATTAAATGACCCATATGCTTTAAACACAAACAAAGTCCTTTAATCCATTATTCTGCTCTGTGGTGCTTTATCACTCATGTCATGTTACTCTGCTGCCATGGATTCCACTAAGATGGAAAACCATGAGGTCACTGCTCCACATGGGAGGCAGTTTGGGAAACAACATTGCAGGGGACTAACTGGTGTCTTTAAAACTGGCATAATTGTGCTGCCATTGCATGAGTACTGCTTCATGGTGGTGAGATGGAGTGGGCCAAGATAACTGAAAGGCTCTCTTGACATGGTGAAAATGTATGTGGAATTATCTTGCTTGCTGCTGTAGAAATTGAAGATACTCACAAACATGAATGGAGGCAGAGTCTGGTGGTGACAATCCAGGTAAATGAGACAAAACTGTCCACCCCTTTCTCTTCCCTATTTATACATGGTACAACAAGCAAAAAACAGCCAGAAGACAAACCTCCTGATTAATGTCCTGCCAAAGGACTGTGATCTGTCAGTCTTTCCAGGCGGCTCACAGTGAAATCCTACGCATGTTTGCTTGGAAGTAAGTCACATAGGTTTGTGGGACTTATTCCCAGGAACACATGCATAAAATTGCAACCTCATTCTCCACTGTCCTTTCAGTTGATGTCCTCTTTGTAACAAGCTTTCTGCAGAATACCAGCAATCTTTGTTGTGTAGTCCCCTCACCATCAGGAACTAGCAATGAAAAACACCCCATTCCTGTAATAGGTCCATATTAGGCAACCTATTAGAACCCACACAAAAGTGCCAATTTTCAGTTCCTACTTGCCTTAGCTGTGCTTTAAGTAGTGATCTAGGCAAATTCCTTATCTTTACTTCCTTATCATATAAACCTCTGAATTATGCAATGTTTCACTCTCCCAGCCCACTGAAGGAAGCTCTGGTTGTACTTCATTATTATCCAATAATAATTTCACTACAGACCACTAGAAATGTATGCAATGTATCCGTTTTGCTGATGGCATCTCTTTACCCTAAAAGAAAATGTAGTAATAACAGTAGTGCTGTCAGGGTAAACTTAGCAGCTGAAGTTCAGGGCCCCACTCAGCAGAATGAGCAGGAAGGCACTTAACAGGGATCACAAATCACATTTTGAAGGAAATGAAGTAATACACACATCTAAAGGGGTGGGGGATTAAGGCCTTTCAGTCCAAAATCTAAAATTGCTTAATTGCACCACTGAACACTCTGAAGCTAGGTTGTAGAGAGAAGCGGAATGGGTCATCCTTCCCTACAACTGGAAGAAATAAGGAAGAGAGAGAAAGGAGGGGAGGGAGAGAGGGGGTGCTGCTTTTAAGTATCTGGCATAAATGGACTGACAAAGCAGCACTTCCATAGTGTTGATGCATAAGACACTGAGGATAATGAAACAAATGCCCTGCCACCACAAATGGCCTTCAGCAAAGCCTGATCCTCTTCTTAGCCATTTCCAAGGGACCATCAGCGCAATGTCACACCTTGCCCTCGTACATACAGCCCTTAACCTGCTGGATTCCAATGGTTCTTTTATGTAGGAGAAAATAAATCCGTTCACTTACCTGCAGGACAGCTGATTTATGCCCTCAATGTAGTAGCACACACCACCATTGACACAATAGGACTTGACTGTTTCATTGCATTGTTTAGTATGTCCAGGCCCAGAGGAGAGAGTTGTAGTTACTGGGGGGAAAAAGACAACATGTTAGATGCTTATTTTGCAATTTGCACTGCTTGGGCTAAGTGACTGCTGGAATGAAATATTTTAGAAGAGCCAACCATAGCCTGTGTCCACAGAGTTAATATTTTGTTATGGGGGTTTCTGTTCCACCCTTCAATAAATTCCCAAGGTTGCTTACAAGGGTAACAACAACCAATAAAACAAAGTAAAACATACATACAACCAACAGACTAAACTAGCAATATCTAAAAGAGCAGCATAAAATACTTTCAGGATGGTAAAACAAAATAAATTAAAAAGGTTGTTTGCCTGGTGCCAGAATGAAAGTAGGCACCAGGTGAGCCTCTCTGCACCAAGTATCCCATAGTAAGAATGGCCCTGTCCCTGTGACGGCACCATCCAGCAATGGCATACTCTCCCCTGGGAGGCGTGCTTTGGGAACATCTATTCTCAATAAGTGTTTTACTGGAGGAATTGCCCAAGGGTAGGGTAGCCAATGTGGTGGCCTCCAAATACTATTGAACTCCTGCTCCCATCTTGCCTGACCACTGGCCACGCTGGCTGGGGCCAATGGGAGTTGGCATCCAACAACATCTGGAGGGCACCATGTTGGCGACTCCTGCCCTAGAGAAGCAATTTGAGTGTCCATTCCTTTTGGGGAATGTTTTGATCAAGCAAGTCTAATACTTTTCAGCTTCCTTCATCTCACATCCCTTGAATATCTACAGCTATTAAGCTTGCAGGGTACTCAAGACAAAAAGATATCAATATCACAAATCGCCTTTGGCCTGAAGTGGATGCATGATGATGCACTGGCATTGTGTTCTGATGGCATTTTCTGTGCTGCCCTGCTTCTTCAAATTTGAATTAACAGAAAGCCACCAGACTCCATTTCATGGGCAAATCCAGTGTTGCCTTTCCATTCGCAAAAGGGGTTTTGAACCGCTAAGGTACGGGGGAAGACAATTTTACTGATTTCTCCCCTACCTCCAGCCCCCTGAAAAAAATGCTTTAGTAGTTGTTGCATCCTCTGAAATAAAATGGGAGGTGGTGCACGGGGGTGGGGGGCTGAAGGGGAAATCCATGAAAATTGCCTTTCTTCCATTAGCAGAGCCCTCTGGAGGATCAAAAGCACTTCCACAAATAAATAGGCACCACCACAGCAACAAAGTATCTTTACACAACTCCTCAGCCAAAAGATATATCCAGGCCATATCCATAGCCAGAAGGGCCTTCATCTACAGGGCTATAGAGTCTGGCAATATATTAAGAATCTGGACAGTCTCAGAAGAGGACATTTATTAACCTTATGACTGGAGAAAAAAATATGAGTGGTGTTTTCTAAAAGCTCAGAAAACCAGAAGGAATAACAGTTAGCCTTCAATGAATCTTTGCAGACATTTTTCCATGCAGCAGTCGGGCAGTTGCTAGCTAGCTGTTGTATATAATTCAGGGTTTTCTTTTCCTGGGGTAGCACATTTGCTGTGAAGAAACTATATTTTCCCACCAGCACCAAAAGCATGACAATTAGTATGATAGTGAGTGCTTTGTAGGACATGATTGCATGTGTCACACTTTCCTATCGGACAGTAGTTGTGATACTACTTGTGACAACCAACCCAATTCTCACTCCCATGCAAGTCCCATTTAGTAAATGTTTAAACAATGTGGCTTCTCCCCTTCTTTCTTTAAAAATCCTCTTTTAAAGAGCTGGTGCGCCTTGAGAATGGAAGTGTTCAAGCCAAGGAATAATTTTTTCAAATAAACTGCTCTGCAACAGCATAGCTCATTCTTCCTGCCAGCTTGTGGTCTTTCTTTTCCTTTTAAAATTTGTTTCCCAGAACAGTGTGCTTTCCCAACAACTTGAGTCCCTTCAAGCTGCCACCAAATTCCATCTAAAGTGGAAATCAGCACTGGGATGGGAATTCAAATCCATATTCTGATGGTGGTTTGTTGCAGATTCATTGGGAAAGGAAAAAAAAGAAGCCCGGGGGACATGAGCAGCTGAGTCACAAGATGGCCGCTTAATCTCTCAGCACCTTCTCCCTAGAGGGAAAAACACCCTTTTCGCAGCATTTAGCCACTGAAACTTGCAAATACTGATCCGCTTGGCTAATAGGGCATGATATCTTCCTACATTAAGACCAAAGAAGGAGGGTTAGAAGGCTATTTTCACCCAATTGAACTGGATTGTCCTACCTCAAACAAAAGGCCTCTAACAGACAGCATGGCACCTAGCCATCCTAAATCGACACGAACGTCTCGTGGCAATATGGGACAAAACATTTTAATTTCAAGGAAGAACTTGCCTCACAATTGGGAATATTGGAGAAAAAGCTAGAAGGAAGCTGGATGGCAGCAATAAGACCCATAGATGACAAATTAGAAACACTCAGCTGGGGAAAATTGCTGCCACAGACTCAGAAGCTATGGACAAGGGCTTGATGAACTCAGAGGACATACTATTCCTGAATCATGAAAATAAAATTCTCAAAAATAAGCTGACACAATTGGAAAATCACAGCCATAGATCTAACCTGAGATTTCATAGAATTAAAGAAAATGCGGAAGAACATTCACCCTCAATGACGTCCTTTATAGGAGGATGACTTGCTTCAATTATACCTGACCTAGAAATAAGAGCTAAAGACGTTTATAGAGCTCATTGTGCACTAACTATAAAACCTAAGGACTCTGCTCCACTGGGGGACATCATAGTTTGTTTTTCATGATATGGAAAAAAACTTCTGACAAAAATAAAAAAGATGAAAGACTTAATTTTTGAAGGAAAGTCAATAATGGTCCTACAAGATTTGAGCCCCGAAACCTTGAAAAAATGCAGGGAATTCCACCCTATCACAACCCGGTTGCAAACAGCAGGTATTTGCTACAGGTGGGGCTTCCACTTTCATCCAAGTGTTCCACGGAACGGACAAATATTAACCGCAACCACAATAAAGGAAGCAATGTCCATACTACAATTATGCAACATAGAAGGACCTAAGGACTCAAACTTAATGCCTGAAGATGGGGAAGAAGATGTAAGGAATCAAAATAAGGAGGGAGAATGGCGAAGAAAATGAACAGGAAATTTTTTTTACAAAAGACTTATCACAGTAGAGGGGGGGAGAGTCGACGAGAGGCATCAGGCACGTCGTGAGATTCAAGTGTCATGGTCGACTTCACAGATACATTTCAAGCAGCAAGAAGATAAAATATAAACACTTTAAGAGCTATTAGCAATTTCAGTGGTAGTATTAAATATAGGTAAAAAAGGTAAGCGTGAATGTATATGTCCCTACAGATATAGGGAAATGTGGTTATATATGCACACCTAATACATGGTTAAATGAGGGGAAATTATTTGCAGGGACTTTGTCCCTTTTTGATTGCTACTTCCTATGTTTTAGGGAAAATGTTAAAAAAAGTTAGGAGGGAAGTGGGGGGTAAAGGCAATGGTAATATCAAAAGGGAATAAGAATATACCACATCTTAGTTTAGGTACTTATCTGTTAACAGGTAAAATATATTTATGGGAGAAAGAAATGGTTTAAAAATAGTGACTTTGAATGTTAAAAGTCTAGGTAATGTAATAAAAAGAAAAAGGATAACATCATATGTTAGGAAAATGCATCCTGCAATAACTTTTCTACAAGAGACACAAAGTTAAAAATAGAGTCTTTATTTAATCATAGATATTTTGGAGAGTAATACGTAGCATCAGGTTCCTCTAAGGCAAGAGGGGTGGCTATTATTTTTAAGGCCAATTTCTCTTTTGTAGCAGAAAAGATATGGAAAGACTTCTTAATGGTACTGATTACTTTACAAGTGGCACAATCTATGCTCCCAATAAAGGACAAATTAAATTCTTAACCACTCTCTTAAAAAAAAACTTAAAACCTTTCAAAAAGGGGGTGACTTCAACATTAATCTTAGAGGCATGACATCCTTTAAAAAAAAGAGGAAGAATAACACTCTTAAAAAGCAGAGGAAACAGTCCTCACCTTCTCTGGATGAACAACAATTTGCTACTGTTCTCAAGAAATTTAATTTAAAAGATACCTGGACTGAAATACTTCCAGGGGACTATAACTTTACGTTTTTTCTCAACAACCACTAAATCCCATTCCAGGTTGGACAGTATCCTCATCACAACAGATCTGCTCCCATCTTTAATTAATGCAGAAATAGGAGCAATAAGAATCACAGATCATGCTCCAGTCTCAGTAACTATAGAAAATACACAATTCAATAAAAAAACCCTTTGACCGGAAATTGAACTCTACACTACTCACCACACAGTCAAGCAGAGACATGATCCAAAACGCTTTAATTATTTCAAAGAAAATAATACCCCAGGAATGCTAACCGGAACTCAGTGGGAGGCCATGAAAGCTGTATTCAGGGGAATTTGTATAAAAGAACTATATGAAATGAAAAATAGAAATAATTTGCAAACTAATAAACTAGACAAGCAGATAAAAGATCTAGTACAAAAATATGGGAAAATAGGTTCCCATCAGATTTATAAAAAAATAGAAATAAAGAAATTAGACCTACTGGAAGTTAACAAAACCATGGTTAACATTCTATACACCAAACAAAGGTTTTATGAGATTGGTAGCAGAGGCTCATGGTTACTAGCAAACAGGATGAAACAACAACACAAAAAACATACCATAACTATAATACAAAAGAAAGATGGTTCAATACCTTGTTCTCCAATGGAAATTAGGGAGACATTTGCTACTTTAAAAAAAACTATACCAAAATAATACTGTAGATCCAGAAAATATTGAGAAATGTATACAAAAAGCAGAACTTAAATCCCTGTAAGATACAGATAAAAGAACACTAATGAAAAATATTAGTACAGTGGAAATTGAATCAGTAATTAAATCCCTTAAAATAAATAAAACACCAGGACCAGATGGTTTTACCAATGAATTTTACAAACGACATAGATCAATATTGATTCCACAATTATTAAATCTTTTTAACTGTATATTTCAACGTGACCCTTTTCCACAGACGTGGACTCAATCTAAAATTGTAGTCCTTTTAAAACCTGATTGTGATCCGCGACTTACAGATTCCTATACAAAGGAGGAGGAACAGAAAACCAGGTAACTCCACCCTTTAGGAAGTTACATCATTGGTAAACAGGTACATGGGATATTTCTCAAATATCCCTTAAAGGGAACATGCAAGTTTGCTTATTCTATCACTCCTCCTCAAACTGGCATGCAAGACCCCAACAGCCCCATCTTGACACAAAGTCTCTGGAAACAGTCTCTTGGCAATGGCTTTGTCAAGATTTCAGCTGTCATTTCTGTAGTTGGACAGTAGTTCATCTTGATGAATCCTTTCTCTGTCAGCTCACACACAATATGGTACTTTATCCCTATATGCTTAGTGCATGGTGTGATTCTCTCAGTCTGAGAAGGTCTAACACAACTTTGGTTGTCTTCCATCATCTGGACTGGTCTTTGTACTCTTATTCCAAAGTCCTTTAGTAGTCTGTTAAGCCAAATGGCTTCTTTGCATGCTTCTGCAGCAGCTATATACTCGGATTCTGTGGAAGAAAATGCTATTATGTCTCACTTGTGACGAGCCCAGGAGATAGGTCCATCTCCATACGTAAACAGGAAGCCACTAGTTGACTTGGAATCTGAACTGTCTCGAGCCCAATCTGCGTCAGCGTAACACACAAATTTTGGATCACTATTAGCTAGCAATCTCAGCTTACAAGTCCATAGTCCCTTTCAAGAGCCACCCTTTTGACAGCAATCCAGTCCTTTTGTGTGGGTATGCTAATTTTCCTACATAGGATCCCTACTGCACTTGCTATGTCAGGTCTGGTGTTTGTGGTTAAGTACAGAAGCTTCCCTATTGCTGTTCTATACTTGTTATTGTTTGGCAAAAGTTCACCTACATCATTGTCTTTAAGAAAGTCTATTGCCATGGGCGTTGCTACAGGATAGGCATCTCTGAGTTCTAGAGTCTCTAAAAGATCAACAGTCTTTTGCTTTTGGTTGAGTAGGTAGGAGCCATCTGCTTCCTTTTCAATCTGGATGCCTAGGTAGCATGTTGCAGTGCCTAACTCTTTGATTTCAACTTGCTTGTTTAAATGATGTACAATTTCTATGTAGTCTTGATCTCACTGAGTCGACACGATCAAGTCATCAACATAAATCAAGATATAAGTCAAATGTCCATCTTTGCTTCTGGTGTACAGGCATTGGTCTACCTCACCTTGCTTGAAGCCTTGCTCCTTGAGCATTTTATCCAGTTTCTCATTCCAGGCCCTTGCAGCTTGTTTGAGTCCACACAGGCCCTTTTAAAGTTTGCACATAAGATGTGCTTGCTTCTGGTTCATGAGGCCTGGAGATTGTTGCATGTACAACTCTTCTGTTATTTCTCCATGCAGAAAGGCAGTCTTGACATCAAGGTGTCCAACATGCATCTGTTTGGAGGCTGCCATGCTTAGTAGCATTGTTATTGTGCTGTGTCGGACAACAGGAGCAAAAATAGCATCATAATCCTCTCCTTTTTTCTGCAGGAAACCTAGTCTTGCCTTGTAGCATTCAATTTCTCCTCCTGCATCTTGCTTCACCTTGAATACCCATCTGCATCCTATGGCTTTCTTGCCTGGTGGAAGCTCTGTCAGGGTCCAAGTCTTATTCTTGTGCAGTGCATCCATCTCCTCCTGAGCGGCTTTTCTCCACAAAGCGGCCTCGTGGCATCTGCTTAATCTCCTCCCAAGTTGATGGTTCACTGGGTAGCTCAGACTTTGCAAGGTAGGACAGGCATAGAGGTGGTACACCCTTGTTGGTTCGCGATGAGCATCTAGGAGCTTGTTCTGGGATCTGGTCTGGCTCTGTAGCATCTTCCAGTCCAGTTATCTCATCATTCTAATCTGCATCTGTACCTCTCTCAGCCTCATCATCACTTTCTGCAGTCTCTGCCTCTTCTTGCTTAAGGCTTGGGTCAGGTTGTGCAGATATCTGTGGTGTCACTGGTATTTCATATGTGGGTACTGGCATATCTATGAGAGATTGGACATGGTGCCCTTGCTCTTCTGAGAAATCTAGCATAGTCCCTCTTTTATCAGCTTTGCTTTGTTCATCAAAGTAGGCAACGTGTCTTGTGCTGACTTCACCTGTCTTTAGGTTCATAACTCTATAGCCTTTGCTACCAGGAGCATCGCCTATTAAAATAGTCTGTTCTGTTCTAGCATCTAGCTTCTGCCTCTTTTGTTTTGCTATGTAGGCAAAAGCAATGCTTCCAAATACTCTGATATGTGCCAGGTTTGGAATTCTGCCATGCCACAATTGGAATGTTGTGTGTCTGGTGCCCTTGGTTGGCAATCTGTTCTAGATATATGTTGCTGCCATGATCGCATCACCCCACAGTCTTTTGGGTAGATTAGCATCAGCAACCATGCATTTAGTCATTTCCAGAAGAGATCTAAATTTTCTTCCAGAAATCCCATTCTGCTCTGGAGTATGACAGTCCTCCTGTGCAAAATGCCTTATTCCTCCAGAAAATTTTGTGTTTGGTACAATATAAACTCACCACCGTTGTCCGTCTGTATCACTTTTTGCCTCCTTTCAAATTTTGTGCTCACCATGGAGATGTATTTCTTCAGCATATCATGTGTTTGACTCCTGTTGTTGATTAATTAAGTCACACAGTACTTTGAAAAATCATCCACAAAAATTAGAACATATCTATTCTTCCCAGGTGAGGGTACATTAGATGGTCCACAGAGGTCACTGTGTATGAGATCTAGCACCTTGGTGCTTCTCTTTTCAGTTCTTGATGGAAATGAGGGCCTAACACCCTTTTCCTCGATGTAATTTACACACCTGCTTGTTTTATCATGGCACTCTTGGTTGACCTTGATACCTGTGGCAAGGTTCTGCTTTTGTAGTTGGAGGATCGCAATGTCCCAGTTGCCTGTGCCAAAGTTCTAGGCTGGTCTCATCCTTGTCTGCCATGGCTGCATTTGCTTGTTCAGCTGAAAGACTTAGTTCATAAACACCTTCATTTTCATAAGCCAGTGCGAACAAAGTATTATCTTTGGTTACTGTACACTTCCTGGAAATGTATTGCATATCCTTTCTTATCTAAAGCAGAAATTGTTAGCACATTGCAACTCAATTCAGGAACAAATAAAACATGATCTGCTACATTTTCTATGGTTTCATTAGGTAGCTTGCACTTTAGAGCAACAGTTCCAGAACCATTAATATTCATATATTGACCACTGGCCGTCTGAATTCTTCCTTTAGTATCACTATTTCTTTCATCAAAGAAGTCTTCATTATAACAACTATGGTTTGTACATCCAGAATATAAAATCCAATTGTTTGATTTTGGCTTGTAATTATTTGCCACAAGACCTTTTTGCAGTAAGAGGAAGTTGCTTTCTTTGGATTCCTCTCTCTTAGGTTCCTTGTGCTTTGGTAAAGCATGCTGATGCTTCGTTTGTTCTCTTTGTTTGAAATTTGCAGAGTTACCATTGGCTGAGGAGGAGTCACAGTTCCTAGCCAGGTGACCATGCCTCCCACATGAAAAACAGCATTGTGATTGGTTCTTGGGAGGGGCTTTTCCCTTCCCTTTATCCTTCTTGCTAGCCAGGTAATTTGAGCCACTCTCATTTGAATCTCTTTGGATAACACATTCCTCTCTTAATTTTGCAAGAGCTTGTTCAAATTGAATCTCATGGTTGTGGTTTAAAAGAGAAATAAATGGTTCAAATCTCTCTCCCAGTGTGCCCATAAGAAAATCCAACTGCTGTTGGTCATTAAATTCAAGTCCAGTTAATTTTAACTTGCTGAATATACTTATCAGGAAAGTTACATGCCTTTCACAGTCTTTCTTTGTTTCTAGTGTTAGCTTCATTATTTCGTGAATCAACATTGTCTGAGATCTAAAACTTGTAAAGCCAAATGCCTTTTGGAGTTTATCCAGCATTTCCTTGGCTGATTTACACTCTGTTACACAGATCAGTTGATCATCCTTAAGAGCATCAATAATTATAGCTTTTGCGATAGCATCTTTGTCTTGCCAAATGCTTATTTCTTGGAGATCTTCCTCTGGTTTAGGTTCCTTGATACCGGAAAGAGCCTTTTCTGCACCCAGAGTAATTTTAATCCTGCTTTTCCATTGTTCAAAGTTAACAGCAGTTAGCTCTGGCAGTCTGGCAAAACCTGTATTGTTATGCTGATACATTCGTGGTCTGAGAAGAGCTTTGGTTTGTTAATGCAACTCAGAAAAACAGCAGCCAAATAGGTCTCTTTAAAAACAAGTGCCTGATATAGGGCAAAGGGGGAAACAAAAATACGCCAAAAATACTCAGAAATAAAACCTGAAAAATCTGGTTTAATTCTCATTTTTTTCTGTGCTAACCATAACCTGTTTGGTATTTTAAAAATATGTGTGAAATAGGAATAGTTTTGTGGTCCTATTTCTTAGCAGAGATATAAATGCAAGCAGCGGGATGAGAATCAACCAGTCCACCCTTTCCCTCAGACACAAATAATTACAGACACAATCTTCTTAAGTAAAAGATAAAGAATGTTTACTCACGACCTTTCATATGTTCAGGAAACATAGGCTCTAGCTTAGATAGAAAAGTAGAAGTGTCAGAGCATGATAATGGTCATCTTGGAGAGGAGCATGTGCATACTTCACTCTCCTCAGGCTTAATGGAGAACATGCAACACCCCAGACAAAAGAAGAGGAAGAGAAAACCAGGTAACCCCACCTTTTAGGAAGTTGCATCACTGGTAAACAGGTACATGGGATATTTCCTAAATATTCCTTAAAGCTAACATGCAAGTTTGCTTATTCTAACAATTACAAACTCAGTAGAAGCTGTACCTCATATCAAAGATATACCGGAAACGTTCGCAAATGTCTCTGGGCTACGGGTGAATCTTAAAAAATCTGAAGCGTTATGTTTCCATATTTCCTCCACAGCTCAGAGGCGATTCTCATCTGCCCTGGGAGTAAGTTTGTGCCCAAGGCAGTTGAGATATTTAGGTATACAGATACATAAAATATGAATAAACTATTTATGGTTAATTATAGGCCCTTGTGGTATAATATAAAGGCAGAGATGAACAGGTGGACCAAATTAAAACTATCTGCTCAAATAGCTACAATAAAAATGAATGTAAATGTTTTACCTAAATTAACATTTCTTTTTCATGCAATCCCAGTGTACGTAGCTGAAAAACAGCTTAAAATTGGGCAAAAGGAACGAAGTTATTTTATTTTTGAGAAAAAATCTCCTAGGATTAAAAAGCATTATTTCATAAATCCAATAAAGGGGGATAGGGAGTCCCACACATAATACTTTATTATGATGCCAACCAGTTATGCTACCTACTACAACTAATAGGTGACAAATCAAAAAATTGGACTCAATAAGAAAACACCGAAATACAAGGCTTTCCGCTGGGAACATGGCTCCTTAGACTAAAAGCGAATAAAACAATAATGTAGGTCAACAAAAACCCATTTACAACTGCTCTGCTCAGCATCTGGGGACAATGGTCACGACAACGCGTACCTAAATCTTCTCCTTTAGTCCCTTTATTCTTTCACCAGGGCTTTTTCAATAAAAATAGATATTTACCATGGCAACTGTAGCGGGAACAAGGATTACTTCGTTTAAGATATTTTTACCCAAATAAAGCTTTAATAAGAGAAAGAAACTTTAAACAAATAGCGGGCCAATCAGGATTTCAATGGCTTTTTTGGAGACAAATTACTTTTCTGCCCAAAATTCAAAGCACAAGCTATATCAAATCTATCATCTTTCAAAAATATAATTTTGGCAGCACAAAATGGTGAGAACGGGATTATCTCTAGAATATATAACCTACTTATGGGGTCAGAACAGCTAACAGGACTCAAGCACCAATGGGAGGAGGATTGGTTAACAGAACTGGATGAGAGAGACTGGGAACAATTATGGAATAACCGTTTGATACCCACTTCCTCCCATCAAGTTCAGGAGGAAATGTTAAAAATTGCCCATCGCTGATATGTCACTCCAGTGTACCTATCGAGGGTGAACCACAACCTGTCCCCTATATGTTGGAGAGGATGTGGTTCAATTGGTACGTACCACCATATGTGGTGGACATGTGAGAAAGTTAAAACCTTTTGGAATGCTATTTTCAAAGATATTAATCAAATAACCAATCAAGACACCACTCAAACACCACACCTTGTTATTTTAAATTTATTGATTGATTCCAATAAGAACGTACAATGTAAGAACTTGATAGGCCATCTACTTATGGTAGCATGTCTTACAATTGCCAAGCACTGGAAAGACCGAAAGGGTGCTTCAATAAAATATTGGTCACACAAAGTATGGCATATAGCACTCATGGAAAAATTAACATCTAAGCTCTGACTAGCAAGGGGAGAGTTGAAGAAAGAAACCTTTGTGGACTCGTGATACCCTTTCATAATGTATGTAAGCCAAACAACACACGGATAGACCCCACCAACAGAATATGTGGCCAGTTGGAGTGCCTAAACCATAAAATACTTCAATTTAGACAAGGTTCCGTATATCTGTTTATTTTCTAGTTTTGTTAACATATCAATATTATAATAAATTACTTAAGCACATATAGAATATACCATTGCTTGGGAGGGGTGAGAGATACAGTTTAAGGGGATATAGTAAATATAGTTTAGTAAATTCTATTTTTTATGTATGGATTGTATTTTGATTATTGATGCTGTGTTAAAGATTTGTAAATTTAATAAAAAGTATATATATTTTAAAGGGGGGGGAAAGAAGCCCCTCAGGCTTCTGCAGGAGGGAGATATGCAGTTCCTGAGGGTAGCCTGACATGGATGACTCAGAGAGTTGATAATGCTCAAGCAGAAGCAATTATGTTATCCCTAGGATTGCCAGGTCAGAAGGATCCCAAACCCTGAGATTTTGGGGAAGAGCTTGAGTGATGTCACGGGGCAGGCCCAAGTGATGTCATTAAGCATGATACATTAAGCATCAACCATAGTTGCTTGCACATACAATTCAAACAAAAACATTTCTTTGATTGGAAAATAAGATAGAAATCTTAGCTAAAAGATGGAGCCTGGGTAGGGAACATTTAATCCAGCCAACTTGCTTCTGGAAAAAATGTTTTAAGTGCCCTCAGGCCAGGCCACTCACCAGAAGGCCACTGTAGGAGGAAAGGAGCCTAGTGCTGTGGAAATGTTAGATGGGAGCACTCAGGAATAAAGAAGGATGCCCCTGAAGACTGCAAAACACACTTACTAAGGGACTAAGCCCCATGGAACTCAATAGGATTTACTTCTGAGTAGATATGGTTTGGATTGTGTTGTTGATAAAGCTTGACTAGGGATCTTCTGCAAAGATATCCATATTCAAGAAGGGTTGGCAACCCCCTGCCCAGAATGCCTTGTCCCTACATTTTAACATGGCTGCTCCAAATTTCTTTACAGATTTGACCCTTCACTTTCAGAAACAGGTCTGAGAAATTAGTAAGAATAAGAAGATTCTCTACTCTTTTCTGTCTCCCCTGTGGGCTGCTGTAAACTCACCTTTGACAGCCAACCCAATTCCAATGCATAATAACTGACAGGGAGAAAACACACATGGTTTGGTTTACCTTTACAGACAGCAGCTTGGGAACAACAATTGCAGCCATGCTGCCTAGTATGTGAATTCTCTTTTA
Source organism: Rhineura floridana (assembly GCF_030035675.1). Classification (NCBI taxonomy): domain Eukaryota; kingdom Metazoa; phylum Chordata; class Lepidosauria; order Squamata; family Rhineuridae; genus Rhineura; species Rhineura floridana. The sequence continues at coordinate 175,038,784 of NC_084480.1, read as the reverse complement.
CCACTATTGGGCAAGAAACAAACTATCATGCAAACAACAAGGTGCATCATCAGTGGATTTAAGGGGATTGAGTGGAGTGCATGGAACCACTGTTGTTGCTTCTATAGAAGAAAGGGAGTGAGGATAAAGGTAAATGAATGCAAACAGAAAAGAAAAAGAAAAGACAGTGATGATTTACTAAATGTAACACCACACCAACCACAACAAGATTCCTATGAGTAAGGCAGAAAACTCAGCATCCCACAACCAGTCAGGATTCCTAACCAAAACCCAAAACTACAAAATTCTGGCAGCCAGTCAGCCAAGGTCACAGAAATCCCCATGCAACACAACCTGACTCGGGGGCTGCAGTTAGTGTAGAATGCTGTGGCACAACTGCTGACAAGAGTGAGACCATATCAGCACATAATACCTGTGCTCTGAAATCTGCACTGGTTGCTGATTTGCTACCAGGCCAAGTTCATGGTGTGCTTTCCATGTTAAGGGTGCCACACAGTACTTGTTCTGATCCTGTAAGAAATCAGTTCTTTAGTGGGGCAGCACCTACACTTTGGAACTCCCTGCCTATTGACATTAGCAGGTGCCTTCATTGTACTCTTTTTGACACCTGCTAAAACATTTTTGTTTAGGCAAGCTATCCAGGCATGTAGAAGCTATTGTGTTTTATCTATTTTAACTCATTGTTGGTTTTATTATTTTGAATATTTTTAAATACCTATCTTTAACTGTTTTTGCCAATAATTTTATTGTTTTAATTCTCTCTGTAAACTGGTTTGATATTTTTTACAATAAAGCTGTTCCCTTCCACGTGAACCTGCATATGATCTGAACAAGAGGCCCTTCCTCAGATGCCATCTGCCATCAGAGGTGAGGGTCAGAGTAGTGAAACTAGGCCTTTTCAGTGGTTTCACCTCTAATTATGTAGTAATGTCTTCTCCAAGACAGCTTGCTGGATAAATGTTTGGTGCCATGTTAAGACTTTCCAAAGATGTCTAATTTTATTTGCTGCTGTGCATGTGTTCCAAAGCTGAAGGCATGGGCTTGGTTAGCAACCTCCTCTACCAACTCCAAATATATTTGAGCACTGGCAGAGAGAGGTGACATCTCAGTTCCATCAGTCAGTTACACTTTGCCATATGAGGCCAGGTGGACCTTTCATGAGTAGTCTCCTTGAAAAATACAAACGGACATGCAAGCTTCCCTGAATGGTACTAAAGTGAATTTTAATTAAACGTATTAGCATAATTCCTCACAGCTCACCCCCATAACAGCACCTTCATCCAATTATTTTAATTGTCCAGCATGGTTTTCCACTTCCCCAGCTTATTTAAATGGTTGATAAGAATGGACTACAAGCATTATACATATACATATTTCTGCCCTTGGCATACTGTGATGGCAACATTACAAAAGAAATTATATTTGTGCATTCCACAGGTAGAGAGCTGGGACTAAAAGCCTTTTCTTTTCTCAATCATCACTGCTTCATCCTGCCAGTCATTTTGCATTCATTTGCCTAATCTTCCAAATAGGAAGGCTGGATTTTTTAATATATATTATTTTTCTAGCCCTGCTTCCACTTTTTTCACAGGGGGGTTTACTTTTCTAGAGTGACACTCTCTCTCCTCTGACTCACTCTCTCTCTCTCTGACTGTCTCTGGCACACACACACACTCTCTCTCTCTCTGACACTCTGACTCTCTCTCACTCTCTCAGACTGACTGACTCTCTCAGACTCAGACTCTCTCCCCGCCCCTGCCCCCGGATCAGATCCACCACAACACAATATTGACTTTGCCAATGCAGGAATTCCGGGCAAGAGTTCCAGATATGTGATATGATCACGGCAAGGGTAAAGAACCATGTAAGAGGTCAAGGAACTTCAGGTGACTGAACATTATGAAGTTAGAAGTTCAAAGGCCACAGGTAAGGATACAAAGTGCTGAAAGTTAGGGTGGGAGAAGCCCATAGAAAGTTTTGATGAGGTTTGTGCTGGATGCAAACACCAATGAAGGGAGTTTAGGAGAAGTCTTATATACACTAAACATCCAAGAAAGTAGGCAGCAGAGTTCTGGATAAATGTGAGAGGAAGACCAAGATGTGATATGGGAAGGTCAGAAAGAAGGTTGTTTTCATCAAGGTAAGGGATGACCAAAGGGGACTGAGAAAAAAAGTCAGATTCTTGCAATGATAAATGGAGAGTACAACATGATTTCCCCATAAACTGAATATAAGGGGAGTGAAAGAAAGATAGATACGACAATGCTTCTGTATCACCCAACATAGGGAGGAGGTGCTGTTGTTAGTAGGTATATGAAGTGAAACAGGAGAGGTTTAGGAAGAAAAGTGAACTTCAGCCTGGGACATACATCATTTTTCAAATAGTGATGAGATGTTCAAGTACAAATATTAGGTGACAATGTGAGATCTCTGGGTACAGGATATCAGCATACAGGTGGTCCTGAAAGCCATGGGATTGTATTCCTTGTATTTCATTGAAGGCCATCATGAATGTATGGTAGAGAGGAGACTTCTTGAGTAGCAAGGACCCTAATAGAAGGGAAATGCTGTGAAAGAACTTCTCCAACAGTGGAAACACTGAATGGGCATCCTGAAAAGAAGCAGATGACAACAGAGTAGCAGTAACCTAACAAATGGGAGGAATCAAGGAAAATCTGTGATTTTGTCAGGGCAGCAGAATTTCCCAGAACCACTACCCAAGATCCAGGGACTGACCCTAGGACATGTTCTTTGAATACCAGGCATATCACCCACTAGTCTGGATAAAGGAATGGATCTTATTGAGGAATAAAAGACTATTGGATTTGGAGGGCCATAATTTGAAGTGGGGATGGCATGGATATCTAAGGTATGACAAAGTAAAAGTAAATGTAGACTTTAACAATCATTTTATAAGACGTCCTCTGTTGAAAATATGGAATAGATATAAACCAAGGTTTTATTCGAAAATACCATTATGTGTCTCAAGTCAAGAAGCGTTTTACAGAAGAGAAATGGCTGGAAAAGAGAAATGGTTAACTTATCAAGAACTATTAGAAAATGTACATGGAGAATATACAATGAAAGAGAGAGAACAACTGACAAAGGAAGGATATAGTTTTCAATGGTTTGCCTATTTACAATTGTTAGAAAGATATAAAATGGACAAGAAAATGTATGGGTTTGAAATAAGTAAATCTGATTTTGAAATAGGATTGTGTACAAATGATGAAAATATAATTGCGAAAATGTATAAACTCTTACTGAAAATGGATATGGAGGAAGAACAAGTAAAAGAGTGTATGGTAAAGTGGGCAAAAAAATTTGGTTATAACATACAAATGGATCAATGGGAAAATATGTGGAAAAAAGGCTTGAGATTTACACTATGCTATAATCTTAAAGAAAATTTCTATAAAATGATGTACCGTTGGTACATGACTCCAGAAAAGTTGTCAAAAATGTATAGTAATGTTTCTAATGTTTGTTGGAAATGTAAACAACAAGAAGGATCATTTTATCATATGTGGTGGCTGTGTAAAAAGGCAAAATCATTTTGGGCACAGATAGGTAGGAAGATGCAAAAAATTCTAAAGATAAATATTCAGTCAAAACCAGAATTTTTTTTATTGGGTTTTATGGATAAACAAATAGAAAAGAAATATGGAAGAATAATATTATATATGATTACGGCAGCAAGATTATTATATGCACAAAAGTGGAAAATGGAATCAACACCAACAACGGAAGAATGGCTATTGAAATTAATGGACTTAGTAGAAATGGATAAATTGACATGTCTACTTAGAGAAAAATCGACAGATACATTTCTTAAGGAATGGAAGCCTCTCTTAGACTTTTTGTTGAAAGATCAGAATAAAATGATATTGGGATTTGACGATTAACTAAGACAGCCTATGGAGAAAAGTGATCCTGTATGTATACATTAAGGGACAGGTTTGATGTATATTATATACTTATAGCTGATCTGCGACAAATCGGAAGTCAACTATTTTATTTTTATTTTTTTTGTTGTATTGTTATGTTTTTTGACTTTGTTTTGTTTGTCTTTTGAAAAATTTGAATAAAAAATTATTAAAAAAAAAAAGAATACCAGGCATATCACCCCAGAATACTTCATGACAGTACCTATAGAATATTAATATGGCTAAGAGCACAACTTGTCCCAAAATGAACATGCCATCCAAGGAAGAAATGTATCCACAATATGGATGCACAAAACCGGTAAATTGATAAACATTTTGTGTGGGTGTGTGGTTGGTTGCTTTATCCACTGTAAAACAAGCATGAAATCTTGGCTTTGGCAAAAGTTAATTATTGTTCTGTTCCACAGATAAACCATTGGGGGGGGAGAGGTGTGCACATGTATGTAAACTAGGGATGTGAGCTATTGCCTGGTACCACTTCGAAAGCATTCCATTTACCTAACTTGATTCACGTGCACTCATTCTCCACAATCCACTGCTTTTACCAGTCCGATTTCCCCCCTTCAAAATATTGATATTAATATTGCTATTATTTCACAATATTGATATTTTGAAAGGAAATTGATACATGACAGAAAATGACAATATTTGGAAAGAAAATATCAGCATGTAAAAGCAAATACCAGTATTTTCAAGGGGGAGGAAGGAAACCAAGTCTCACACAGGTTATGGACTCTAGACTTGCCAAGGTGCAGGAGGTGCACTGAAAGCTGCTTTCCTCCTTTCCTTTCCAAAAGGAAACCAGCTAGTCTGTTTGCTAATGTGAAAACTGACAAGCCTCAGTAATAGCAGAGGAGGCGGCAACAGAGCTGCTTTCCTTTCCTTTATCAACATTTTATTTCAAATTATAAATATTTTGACAGAAAATATTAATTTGAAAGTAAATATTGATAATTTGAAAGAAAATATCGGTGAAGGAAAGGAAAGCTGCTTCACCACCAACTCCTCCCCTGCTACTAAGGCTGGTCAGTTTTCATATTAGCAAGCAGACACCAGCTGTTTTCCTTTTGGAAAGGAAAGGAGCAAAGTAGCTTTTAGTGCCCCCCCCACCTAATCCTCAGCAAGCCGAGAGTCCTTAACATGGGTGAGACTTGGCTTGCTTCTTCCTGCTTGGAGCTTGGATTATTCGAGTCGAGAGGGATGGCAAGGTGAGAGAGAGAGAGAGAGAGAGAGAGAAACCTGTACAGCTGTGCTATACTGTGAATAAAATCAATAAAAAACAATCTATTCGAGGGAATATTCGAAGGAGGGCGAAATCCAGCATTGTGGGAAAGCCACTGAAGTTCAGAGCAAACAGGATCACTCCACAAAGATGGAGAATATGCAGACTATTGAAAAACCTGGTGCTAAATCTGAATATAGCGAAATTCTCACCCATCCCTAAAGCAAACAAAACATCTGCATGTGTGCCCACAATGGACCTCAGGTTTCCAGAACTTCCAGAAGGTGAAAAAAATAGTAATTGAGGGGAGAGGACAACACCACATAGTGCAAATACATCCCATCAAGCACTACCCACTAGTGTGAATGGGAAGCACTGAGATATGTGCAACCCATGTGTGCATTGACGCCCTGATGCATACAGAGTCTTAGCTACTGTTTGAAATGAGGATGAGGTTATCAATAGCTACTAGCCACAATGGCTATGGCCTATCTCTACTGCTGGAGGCAATAAGCCTCTGAATACTGTCGGAATTGCAAGTGAGGAAAGTACAGTTGCAGTCAGGTTCTGCTTGTGGGTTTCCCATGGGCATCTGGTTGGCCATTGAGAGAACTGAATGCTCGACTAGATGGGCCTTTGGCCTGATCCAGTAGAGCTCTTCTTATGTTTCCTTTATACGAAGGAAGAACTAGAGGCAACAAACAAACACCAACCTAATTTGGTACAAAGAAACCTTAATCCTAGGACTGAGCAGAATTTTTGTCAGTTTGGATTTTCATGAAAAAAGCTGCATCAAACAGCTAAAAAAAATTAAACAGAAGTCAAAAGTGTTTCTCATTTTTATCCAAGTCCTGGCCACTATGTGAGAGCAGCCACAGGGACAGGGTAGAAGGCAGTCTGCCTAACCTTTAGCTCAGTCAGATTGGGGAGCTTACCAGAGCTGGCCAGACTCAGACATGCTCAGAGCCTGCACTTCCCTCTTGTTCCCAGGTCTCAGGAGCTTCAAGGAATGAAATTTCAAGGGGGCATTCAAATGCACCCCCCCAACAATAGCAATAGCAAAACCTGGCTCAACTCTGTAACTTACCACTTCTCACATTGAGACTTCCTTTGACTGTGTCCTTGCCCAGCACATTCTCTGCTTCACAACTATATTCACCTGCATCTTCCACTCTCACTTTATTGAACTGCAATCTGGAAATTTTTCTGCAAAGCAAGTAAACAAACAAACAAGTTAAAGTGAGAGTTCGAGGACTGCACAACTCCCAAAACTTGTCTTTTGCTGAAGTTTGAGACACTTTTAAAAACCTTTGCATCATCCAGGCAAGCTCTAAAGAATAAACTCAAAAAACTCAGCTGTACACTAGTACGTATTAAGTGAAGCACAGGGGAGGGAGGCATGCAAAGAATATACTCTTATCACTGAGATATGGTTCCTGTCCTTTGTTTGTCTTGTTAGAAACTATAAAGTGTGATGAATCTCTTTCAAATACAGGCGGGTTCTGTTCCAGACCCCCGCCATAAAGCAGAAATTGCCGTAAAACGGAACCCCATTGATGATAATGGGGCACGTTGCGTGAAAATGGCACGCGATGGGAAAAAATCACTGTAAAAGCGGAACAAGCGTCTTAATGCGGGGACTTTCCCTAATTGAAAGCCGCCGCATTAGCAAAGCGCTGTAAAGCAAAGTGCTGTAAAGCGGGGCCCTACTGAATTACACAAAATCTGTTTCAGATATTGCACAACCACTTGGTAAGATGCTCCCTGTCAAAAAAAATCAAAGATCCTAGTGGTTCAGATAAATACGATTGTCAGGTATATGGGTTTTGCAGGGGTGGCCCTAGACTGCCTGCCAGCAACTGTTGCCCTAGGCTAACCATGCAATTGGCACTCCTACCCCCAAACCCCAAGGGCAGGTCTAGGCTGAGGCTTTTGGTAAACTGGGAAACATTTTGCCATATATTCTGTTTCATGTTTTTAAGCATATTTGTTTAAACAGAGATATAATTATTTGGTTTGTCCATCCATCTGTCCAAGCAACGTTTCTGAGATCAGAAAAAATAAAGACATGACATTTCAGAATAAATTTCTCCACAATAGCTAGATATTTCAGTCTGATTTCAAATAAAAATGCATTAAAATGTTAATTATATATATATATTATTACAAATCCAGAATCATCCATTATACTATCCTGCTTTAACTGCCATTACCGCCACATTCATTATAGAAAGAACTATGAAAACTCTTCATTGAACTTTAACCTGTAATTACAAAACACTCTGAATCAAAAACAGTGTTCTTAAAACATGATTTTTCTTGCTTTAAGTTTTGAAAATTCAGTCATTAGTTCTTTTAGAGCCAGCTATTTCATGTTCTGTTGACATTGTGGCACGTCCAATAAGTCTCTCTTGTCCCATTGTTGAATGCAGATATGTTTTTATCAATTTTAACTTTGAGAAGGTATATTCCCCACTAGCTATGGAAAAGGTTAAAGGAATCCACAGAGCTACAAAAAACTTTGGAAAACTGAGAGTTTATTTTAACAAACAAGCTTCATTACTTCTTCTGGAGTGGAATTCTTCTCAAGTCGTCTTGACTTTGTGGACACTACCACAAAATGGCTGCCATAGGCAGGGCAGGGCCAGTCATAAAATGGCTACCATGTGGGTGTGAACAATCTCAATTTTTACTACTGCAAACAAAATGTTTATTTCACAGAAAGCCTACAGACAAGTAACTTCCTTCTGTACATGCACGGGAACTGAAATAATGATAGATTCAACTAACCATCCTGCTAGCAGGAGACATTGCAAGGATTCCCACTAGCGGAACATGGCTTTCCGCCTCCCCTTGTCCCCCCCGAATCAGCCCCAGAGTGCACGGGGGGGGGGGGAGGATAGAAGAAATCACTCCATCAGGCAAGCAGAAATGTTCACACCAACAGAGCAATCTTATTTTGGTAAAACAGAAATGAAATAATGACATATTTGCTATTTCATTTGTATTTATTTAAATTGTATTTTTCCTCAAATTTGTCACCCCCCCTTAAGTTGGCACCCTAAGTGACCACCTAGTTTGCCTATATGCACAGACCGCCCCTGGTGGAACACCAACAGTTGCCCACCATGAGCCCACTATTCAATGAAAGTCTCAATTGCTACAAGTGTATCTGTGCCCTAAATATAATTTTCAGTAGCACTCCTTCCGCAAATTTACACTTAGAATAAAACTTTGATGTGCTCACCACAGGGCATACACATAAAGGGAATCACCACAGTGGCCAATTGTCAATGTGACTCAACAATGTGTAATCTCCAAGGCACAAACATCGTGCTCTCCACTTCATTTTAAATTGAACTTTTGCTTCCCGTCCCCAGCAAAATATTTGGAAGAGCTAACTTTTACACACTATAGATTCTTGTTCTCTCGAGCAAGATTTAATTGTTTACCATCTGCTCTTCTAACAGGTCACTATCAAGGTATTCTCGTAGAAAGCCGTCACTGCATATGTAATCTGAATATACCAGAAACTCTAGAACACGTTTTACTAAACTGTGAGATATACAATAATCTAAGAGCCAACTTTATTTTACCTTTTATTTCTAGTCTTTCAGATAGTTCTCCAGAAAGAATAGTTTATTTTCTTCTATCTGATACAGACAAAATTTTAACAGAATCAGTTGCTAAATTTCTTTTTGTAGCTCAATCGCTACGGAAAGATCAAGTTCACAATATGTATTGCTGATTTCATTAATTATTTTAATTTTTATTTACAACAAGCCAAGAAATGAAGGTGTCCATATATATGTAAATCTTTGCAGCTTGGCCTATCTGTATTTTCATTCTACGGTATTGTTTATATCCCTGTAATTATTTTAAATGAACACAATTATATATTCACGGTAAATTTGTTTACAAACTGTTTGGGTCTATGACCGTAATAAAATTGTATGTATGACTCAACAGGGGGACTGAGAAAGTTATCAAACTGTATCTCCTCTCTGATGCTGGTGGCCTATGCCGTAAGGAAGGCCACTCCTGAGAAAGCAGGAGTAACAGATATTAAAAAACAACCCAAAGAGTGTGGGGGAAGGTAAAAATAGAATAAGGGGTATATGTGTGCGAGACTGACCAAAGTGGGTGGAATAAGGTAGGCAGGAATGAAAATGAGAATAACCTGCAGTACAAGCATGAAAGAAATTGTCATGCCCTGAGACCATGTGTCCATCCAACACAGTGTCCCTTCTTTGATTAGCTACAGTTCTCCATTATCAATTTGGATGGAAAACACCATCTATTGTGGACTGATCTTTGTGCTACGAATTTCCTCGGCTGTTCCCCAACACCAGGATTTTTTAAAAAGTGAATTATACAGCTACGACAGTGGTTGTATACAATAGCCAGCATGGATTTTTCGCATTCAGCAATGTTAAACTGAAAATACCCCCCATGCTGTTCTGATGCTTCCCAAAAGCTCATTTCAAAACAAAACCTTAATAACTTATAGTCCTGAACTCAGAAACACTTGCTTAACAACCCTCTAAATTTTCATGGTGATACACAAAACAGTCAGAGAGACTCAAAAGTTCAAAGTGTAAAAAGGGAGAGAAAAAACCAGACCCCTTTGGGGCTTTTTTTCTGTCAGAGTTCTCATAATTTGTTGAAATTAATTAAAAATCAGCCGTGTTCACAGAGTGCCTCTAATCCTATTACTGACCTTGCCCCATACTCTGACCTTCACCTTCTGCAGTTTAAAAGTTTAAAAAACGCCTGGCTGATTTTTAATAATAATAATAATAATAATAATAATAATAAATTTTAATTTATGTGTCGCCTATCTGGCTGGTGGCCACTCTAGGCGACGTACATATAATAAAATGCAGCAAAATACAATACAATAAAATAAAATATAACAATATAAATTAAGATAACAACAATACAGGGTGGAGGCGTTTCGATCATAAGAACATTAAGCCTCCCCAGAAGTCTCAAAAGCCTGTTGAAAAAGCCAGGTCTTTAAGGCCTTGCAGAACATATTCAGGGAAGAGGCGTGCCGAAGATCTTGTGGAAGGGAGTTCCAGAGGGTGGGGGCCGCCACTGAAAATTTAAGAAATTTTACATTGAACTCAATGATAACGTCGGGTATTCTCAGTAAGAACAAACTGTCAGTGTTCTAAAAGCAGACTCACAGCTGCTGGGCTGGGCTAATCAGGGGGCCACACCCACGCCAGACTTTGATTTCACTTGAGACAGTCATGGCTTCCCCCAAAGAATCCTGGGAAGTGTAATTTGTGAAGGGTGCCGAGAGGAGACTCCTATTACCCTGACAGAGCTCCAGGGGCCAGAGTGGTTTAACAGTCGGCCACTTTGATTGAAGCTCTGTGAGTGGAACAGGGCATCTCCTAGCAACTTTCAGCACCCTTCACTAACTACACTTCCCAGGATTCTTTGACAGAAGCCATGACTGTCTAAAGTGAAATAAAGGTCTGGTGTGGATGTGGCCAGGGTCAGCTTTGGTTTAAATTTGGGTGGGAGGCTACATCTGCCTGCTGTAGAATAAAAAGGTAAGGGAAACACTGAAAAGCAATGATACTGTTCACAATGTTTTCCTTTTGGAAAGGAAAGGTGCTTCCCATCTGCCCAATGCTCACCCAATCTCCTCCCCTCCCCCTTCCTTCTTATCCCTCCACCCATCCCTGCCCCTCCCCAGGTCAGTTTCACCTATCCTAACCATGATTGCACAGAAATAAATCCCATTAAACTCAAAAAGTATGCAAATGATCAAACCCACCTTCCTCCCTGCCCCTGCCCCTCCCCTCCTCCACATGGTCAGTCTGACCTATCTTAAGCATGATTGCACGGGAGCAACTCCCATTGAACTCAATAAGTATGCAAATGATCAAACCTGCCCTCCTCTTCTTCTTCCCATTACCTACCTTTTGCCCCTTCCCTCCCCCTTCCTTTGCCCCTCTCCTTCCAATCCCCTCCTTCCCCATCCCTCCCTTTCTTCTTCCCTCTCCTCTCCACACCCCCTCCTCCCCCCCCCATGGTCAGTTTTACCTACCCTAACCATGATTGCATGGGAGTAAATCCCACTGAACTCAATAAGCATACAAATGATCAGACCTGCCTTTCCCCTTCTTCCCCTCTCCTCTCCCTTCCTCCTCCCCTCTCCTCTTCCTTCTTCCCTTTTTAGTGTATGTTTTGCGAAGTGTTGCTATACTTCACATATTCACAGAAACAGAAGCAAAAGAAAATGACTTACTATAGGAAACTTCACCAAAATTGCAAAGTAAATCAAACATATTTAAAATGCCTATCTGAACTATATCAACTGTATCTTAATATTGTTGCTTCCTCCCTGCTAAAACAAGATAAGCACATCACATGTCTTGTTTCTATTATTTGGGCTGATTGGTATTGGTATTGGTATTGCCACCACTCACCATATGCTCAGAGGCACGTTACCAAATTCTTCCAAGCTACCCAGGAAATGACTGTGAAAGACCAACCCAAATTGTGTTTGCAGTTTGACAAATTTGTAGGGCAGTCCAATATCTCAGAGACGAGGTTAGGTCTCTTGCTCCCCTGATGCATTCACTATAGCTGCCCAATTTCCCTGCTTTTAAAAGTTTTATAGAGATATCTGTGGGCTATAGCTACATTCTTAAACTGCAAGGTTTTTTGCCCATTAGTGAATATAATATTAAACTGATGCCTTTGTTATGCTGTTTGCTTTACTAATGTGATGGTGAAACTGACAAGTATGCTCCTTGCTTTTTTTGGAGGGGAGGATCAAATACTAGCTAGCAGGAGGGGGTAGACAGAGAGAGGGAAGAAAGGGAGAGAAGAGAGGCTGACAGCCAGAGCCAGTGTGTTCAGCATCAGCAGACAAGAGGTGCCTGATTGTACATAACTGACCAGGCAAACAGGCAGTCTCTCAATTTCCCTCATGGATGGGTATGGGGATCCAAAGAGAAGGAAGGTGGTTTACCTCTGCTCTGCTGATGCTGAGAAAAAGAGAGACTGGAAAACCATTGGTATACTGATTTGAGACCCAAATTGTATTAGCTAGCAGGAGCGGGGAAGGCAGAGAGGGAGAAAGAGAGAAAAGGGACTGTGACAGCCAGAGTCAACAGACGAGAAGTGCCTGGTCTTTTGCTTTGCTAGCATGCAACTGACCAGCAGGCAGGCAATCTCTCGCTTTCTCCCATGGCTGGGGGCGGGAGAAGGAAATCCAAATACGATTCAGGTAGGAGGCAAAGGAGCGATTCTGGAGGGAGGAGGTTGGTCTCTGCTCTGCTGACTCTGAGAAACAGAAAGGCTTTGAAAAACACTGATTTGAGCGACTCAGATCATATTAACTAACAGAAGAGGGGGGCAAAGAGGGAGAAACAAAGAGATCACCTGAAGGGGGGTGACTGAGGGGGAGGAGGTTTGATCTCTGCTGTGTGAGAACTACAGATGACTCCCCGGAGTATTTTGTGCAATCCTATACATGCCTACTCACAACTTTAAAGGGTTAATAGCAGAGATTAAAAGTCAAAGGCTAGAAAAGCTCCTTAACATGGACATTGAGTCAATGACCAAGTTGAGGAGACTGTGTAGGTTTGTCCTTTAATATAGTCTGTAATATGAACCCTTTAAATGTCCTTCTGTCCTCCCAGCAAGCCCAGGAAAGGGTATCCAAAGTTAAGATTGACCTTATTTGCAGTCACACACATTTTTGCTGGGGTGGGTATCAAATTGGATAAAAGCAGAAATGGCAGGAAACACACAAACATGGAACAAACAGCTTAACAATTTGACAGAATGAGATCCAGGGAGCAAGCAATGAGCAATTCCCATCCCTAGTGTCACACACCAATGCTAAATGTGAACCTTTCCTGGTTACTCTGAAAATGCTGAGGTTGCATACAAATGTAGCATAAAAACTGTGGCCCTGTTCCCCAAATGAAGTGAACCAGGCTTTCTTCTGTCTACACAATGCAAATCACAGATGTACTTATCAGCAATTTTAATGCTGACCTGGTCATCAATCTTGCCCTCCCCCATGCTTCAGGTACGCTCTCTTGAGTTTTTTTTTAAAAAAATTAAAGCACAGTTTGTATGTTTTTATTCAATTGTAAATTCACAACTATAAAAAAAAAAGTTGAAAGCTTGAAATATTGCTCTGGGGATGAATAGGCACAAGTGAGCTTCTGCTGCAAACTAGCAAAACCAGTTTTCCCTCAGATTAACCTTGAAGAAAAACTTATTTCTTTACACAGACCATGATGAGTGAACTCTCAGAATGGCCACACTGCTCAAATAATGTTTCATTTGTACGCAGCCTCAGGGGATGTTCTTACAAAGTCACATGTACAAGAGTCTGAAGTAAGCTAGTTAGTTCAGAGGTGCTGACTCAGACAGTAGTTTTGTTTTTTGCATGGGTTTTTAAATTTTATTTTTATTTATTTATTATTTGATTTCTATCCTGCCCTTCCTCCTGGCAGGAGGAAGCTCTTTTTGCAGTTCTTATGCTCTTCAAAAGGGTCCTGGATTTGTAATATGCACTGCTACTACTAGGAGGACTAAGTGTCTTGGATCAGTGTTCTAATGCCCAGGTAACAGCAATGGGGAACTCGCTCACACTACAATCTGAGATGCAGCGGAGCTAACAGAACTGGAGCACCAATCAGCTTTGTTAACAACTGTGTACAGAATCATTGTCTATTAATCAGTCTAGTTAAAAGACATGAAATTTCCAGGGAGGGCAGACAATGAATCCAGATAACTCATTTGGTGAATTCAGGTTCAGGTAATGAGGATTCCTCTCTCTGTGTGTACTGATCATTAAAACTATGCCAGTGCTCAAGGACAGAAGAATTATTATCCTACTGCATTATTGCTCTAATCTGCTATCTTATTCACATTTTATTTAGCAGGAAGTAAATTGAGCAGGAGGAAATATCTTCCCCAAATCTCTTTCCTGTTCTGAGCTAGACAGGCTTGCCTCTGCCTGTTGCTAATTAGTGGCAGAACACACAGTTCACAAGTAAGGAGTTTTCCCCTCTACTCCAGCAAGCCTTCATTGAAAAGGACAACTCCCCTGCCCAGTGGCGCCAGGAGGCTGTACAAGTGGTTTGGGGAAAAGTAAATTGATGGGAAAGTGGAAGATGTGACATACAGGTAATTGCTACATTTTGCAGCACAGTGTACTCAGATCCAGTATGGTTCATCATCATCATTGAAAAAAAAATCTTAAACTCATTTGGTTTGGGGAATGGGGAAATGGAGAAAGCTGCTTAATAAGAAAAGCATGTGGGCCGTAAATGACAAGCAATGTTCACCGAAACCTGGCCTTAAAATGAGGCATCGTGATTTACAGTTTTTAGTAAGAGACCTTCAGACAGGCATGTTGAACAGGCAATGGTCTAAGTTTTGTGACTCCCATTATTCTGCTCTAGTTGGTACATCATTTTGGTTAGCAAAAAATGCGAGGTAGTAAAGACCTCTAGATCACTAGGGTAGACCAATGTCCATTCATTTCGACATTCTGAGAGTCACACAATCAGGACATGATGGTGATGGATGGCTCCTATTGCTTAATCCCAGCATCTGACATTGTGTATGACAACACTATGAGACAGGAATGACAGCACAGATACACGTACCTAGATGAGCCTCCAAAGTAAGTTACTACCATGTCGTCTGGTTGGAAATGCAAGTCCCAAGGCCTCAGATACTAAATGTGCATTACAACTTGCAAATTCTCTTCATGTCAGGGCTCATTCACATGGGACCTGAACTCCATTTTAAAGACAAAGCTTTTCTCATTGCAATATAGTTTAAAGGTTCATACTTCTTACCTTATATGAGCCCTCAATCCACTGTTTTGCATTTACACTGAAGGGAAAGGGTCAATCATGCAGCTTCCTAATGACCACGCCCTCTTAAGATCAAACTACCACTTCCTCTGGTTACCTTGACAACCAAGCATGCTCAGTTTGTTCCAGAGGAAGTTTCATTTAAAAAAAGAAAAAATCCTCAAGTGACATTGTTTGTATTTTCAGAATCCTGCAGAAATACAGATATTTGTTTCAACAGTGTTATGCTTTAGGGGAGAAAGGGAAAAAAGCACCATTGCAGCAGGCTCGCAGAACAGGAGCCAGCCGGAAATGACATGAACAAAGGGGGAGGGAGTGGGTATAGACTCACAAAAGCATCGGAGCTAAGCGTCTGCAAGCCCCTAGAGATACAAAGCACAGATAGATTTTCCTTCCCTTTTTGGATTAAAATTGGATTGATTTGCTGCAGATTAAAAGGTAAAAGCAGCGACTTACGTTCGCCTTGCCTAAAATGTCATGTAAACGCTGTAAATTAAATGGGTCTGCAGTTAGCGCCAGATTCACACTAAAGCTCCATGTGAACCAGACCTCAGATTTTAATCCAAGCTGGAGAATTACCCTCCTACCCAAGTTCCAAATCTCCCATCCATCCACCATGACATTTCCCCTCATCTCTTCCCTGCCATGACACCAGACTGGTGCAACAGTGGTAGTGCTCCTGCAGCAAACAGAGAGGAGAACGAAAGGACAGAGATATCTTCCCAACCTGCCCTCTGGCAGCAGTGGTGCACTGGCACCAAACTGTGACAGGGAATGAACAAATGAATGCCTTTCCCCCCTTACACAGCCAGTGAAGAGGGGTATGGATAGGTTGATGGGAGTGAATATGATTCCCCCCCCATGCATTCAGTTGTCTGAACTGGGCTTTTGTAAAAAAAAAAACAAGGAAATTATTTGACTTCAAGCATTGCAAACATGGACAGGTATGTGTCATGTATTGTATTTATTATTATGGAAAATATATGTATATCTTCCAACATATCAACCAAACCGTGTGGACATCTACTTTCCCATGACAGAAACATCATTTTGTCCAGTAATCACCACCCTTGTTTATGAAATGTTCTGAGCATTTGGCTCATAATCCAACAGACCTAGCTATGTATTAGACTGTGTCCCTTGTCTTCAACTAAGTGATCTTGCTTAGTGGTCCTGCATGTAAACACACATTCAAACATAAATCCATTAATTTCACAGTTGCCTCCCTTGTCTCTAAGCAGATGTAACTGCACACTACATGACTCGAGCTTTTAGATTAAGCCCCTACCTGTTTTTAGTTTTGAATTGTTATAGCAAGCAGCTAATATGTACTCTTCTGCAGGAAACACATGCATTATAAAGTGAGGAACTGATTTAAATCAAGCATCTTTTTTCTTGATGATTTAAATGCTGGTTTAGAAATGAATCAATGATATTTCATCCTCCAGTTCGTACCCTGGCTGCCCCAATCTTGCTTTCCTTCTATAGATAAAGATCTCCCAGCAATGACACTGTATTAAAGATACTGACTGTGAGTTTAGTTTATCATTTCATTCAGATCCCAAATTTTTCCATCCTGTTGTTCCTGTAATTTGACTCTTCAAGTCTTATAACAGGTCTCATCCAGTATATATGATGTGCAAGGGACCCAACAACCTAACAAATTTGAAGCTCACAAGTGTAAATCCATTGGGTGATATCCAAAGTTAGTTATACTCAACGTAAACCCAACTAAATTAGTGGACTTGCCACTTGAGTCCATTTATTTCAGTGGGACTACTCTGAGCATGACTAACTGGGTAAAACCATTCATATCATATTTGACCAAATAGAAGATTTTTTTTTCCAGATTCAGGCTAAATCTCTTGAGCTACACTTAGTCCTTTTCCATGTCATGTAAATGCTATTAATGAAAATAGCCATTATTTATATGAGATCATTTTGGATGAGGAATATGGCAGCATAGAATTATTACCGAAATATATCAATGCAATTCTGTCTCTTTAAACTTCTTCCTAAGAGTAGCTGTAGGAGTGGCAACCTGGATTAAGACTGTGGCATGAAGGGAAGGAGATTAACTCTTTTCCCCATATCATTTTCATGATAAAAATCCACCCCTTTGGGAAAAAAACCCCACTCATACAGGCACAGAGGATGTACTACTTTTTTACTGCATGCACACACATAGTTTCATCCCATACAATATTTGCACATTATGGGCTTTGAACACCTCAGTTTTCATAGCTTTTGAAGTACAAGATAATAAAAGCCCTGAATGCACTTCATGCAAAACATTTCCAGAGAAGCAAATGTGGGATCTAATAAAGGAGACTAACATAAGAAAGAGGAAGATGGAACTGCTTTAGATACAGAAACAATGGGAAGTATATTAGTGAAACTGCTGAAGCAATCAGAGGAATTAGAATTAACTCTCTAGCAGTTAAATGTTTAGGTAAAGTACAAGATGCAATAAGTAAACTATCAGCAAACATTGAGCAATTGAGTAAACTTTATTTATTTAAAATATTTTTAACTGCCCTTCATCAAAAGGTTTGGAATCTGCAAGTAGTGTAGAACATGGCCGCCAGGTTGTAGAGCTGGCATAGTGACATAGCCAGTGGGAAACAGATAACACAGCTTCTGATGAACCTGCAGTGGTTGCTTTTTGTTTTTGAGCCCAATTCAAGTTTGTGAGTCACATATAAAACCCTAACAAACTAGGAGCAAAGTAACTGAAGGAACACCTTTCTCTCTACCAGCCTGCCTGTGTATGTGTTAAGATCAGCCCTTCACAGTGTCATAGTGTGGGAAAGGGCCTTCTCTGTGGTGGCACCCCACTTCATAGAGGTGCATTTGGTGCCAGCTTTACTTGTTTTTGACAGTGGTGCTCATGAGTTTGCTCATGCATTTGGAGGAGCTGAACTCATCTTCAATGACTTAAAGATTGGGAAACTGAGAGAACTGAAATTGACAGATTGTTCCATCCCTAGTGAATGCTAGTGCACTAGTTAGTGCTGTGGTAATAGGATTGCTAGGTCAGAAGCATCCCAAACCCTGAGATTTCAGGGGCAGGCCTGAGTGATGTCATTACGCATGATACATTAAAAATCAACCACAGTTGCTTGGAGCATACAATTCAAACAAAATCATTTCTCCAATTGGAAATTCAGATAGATGGAGCCTGGGTAGGGAACACTTAATCTAGCCTACTTGCTTTAAGTGCCTTCAGGCCAGGCCAATCACCAGAAGGTCACTGTAGGAAGAAAGGAGCCTAGTGTTATGGAGATGTTAGAGCATTCGGGAGTAAAGATGGATGCCCCTGAAGGCTGCAATTCTAAACACACATACTAAGGGACTAAGCCCCCATAGAACTCAACAGGACTTACTTCTGAGCAGATATAGTTTGGATTGTGCTGTTGGTAAAGCATGACTTGCAAATATATCCATATCCAAGCAGGGTTGGCAACCCCTACCTGCAATACTCTGCATCTACCATTTAACATGGCTGCTCCAAACTGCTTTACAGATTTGACCCTTCACTTCAGAAAAAGGTCTAAGAAAGAATAAGAAGATTCTCTACCCTTTTCTGTCTACCCTGTGGGCTGCTATAAACTCACTTTGACAGCCAATCCAATTCCCATGAGTAATAACTGACAGAGAGAAAACACACATGCTTTGATCTACCTTCACAGGCAGCAGCTTGGGAACAACAACAATCGCAGCCACACTTCCCAGTATGTGAATTCTCTTTTACCACTATTGGGCAAGAAACAAAACATCATGCAAACAACAAAGTGCATCAGCAGCAGGGCCAGCCTCAGATATGCCGGGGCTCTTGGGCACAAGCCTGCCTTGGGCCGCGGCACTCCCCTTTCATGATTTGCAGCAGGATAGCTGCCGCAGACCACATGCCGAGAGCTCTGGAGCCCCCACCATTCCCTTCCTGCAACCTACTTTCTCAGCTGATGTGCAGTTGGGCACACAGTGCTGCCCTTAACCAAGATGGCGGCCAAGATTTCCCTAAGGGGCTGAAGCCTCTGCCGCCATCTTGGCTCATGGCACGCATGCATGCTGCTTGCATCCCTGCCATTAGCCAAGATGAGTGAATCGCGGAAGGGGAGCGGAAGGACTCCTTAGGGGCCCCAGGGGCCCTCAGCCAGGGCCCCACCTGGCCGCCCTACCCAGGCATGTAGAAGCTATTATATTGTTTATCTGTTTTTAACTCATTGTTGGTTTTATTATTTTGACTGTTTTAAAATATCTGTCTTTAATTGTTTTTGCCAATAAATTTATTATTTTAATTCCTTCTGTAAACTGCTTTGAGATTTTTTGCAGTAAAGTGGTCCATAAATGTTGTAAATAAAATACATAAATAAATTTTGGAGTCACTGTGGCCCTCACATTGACTCAGGCCATTTGATACCATCTAGCTCAGTACTGATCACATGGACTAGCATTGGCTCTCCAGGATTCCAGGCAACAGTCTATTTCAGATTTTGAATTTTGAACCTTTGCATGCACAGCATATGCCCTACCCCACCACTGAGCTACAGCCCTTTCCCTGTTTAAAAAAGTGTCTTTTAAAATTGTTCTTTTCAATTCACTAATGAATGCACATCATACCTAGGGCAGATCCACACCATTCATTTAAAGCATATTCAACACACATTTGAAGCACATGAATCACACCATAAATCATGGGAATTGTACTTTTGTTAAGGGTAGTGGGAACTATAACTGTGAGGGGGAAACTACACTTCCCAGGATTCTTTAGGGGAAGTCATGGGCTTTAAATGCAAGTTGGATGTGCTTTAAACATATTGTGTGGATCTACTTAATAAACTTTGCCTGCATGTAAATAGTTTTAATTAATTTTTTTAAATGGAAATGCGCTATAAAGTTTACTGGGTGACCATGGGCTACTCACATTTCTCAGCCTAAATGCCCTTCAGGATGAAAACAGAGGGGAACCATGAACACCCCAAGGAAGAAGGGCACACTTAAAATGTAGAGGAAATAATTGTGTACAACCATAGTGTGAAATCAGATACTTATTGGGACATAGCATGAAGAAATATTGATATAAGCATGACTATCAAATATGTTTATTATTTACACAACCTGTACAGATATTTTTGTGCAATCCTACGTTTGTTTACTCAGAAGCAACTCCCAATATATTCAATGGGGCTTACTCAAACAGGGAAGCGCAGAGAATTGCAGTCTCAAGTGATAAGGAACTTCACTCACCCAACCCAAAATTCAGAATCAAGCCACTTTAAGCTGTTTTGTGACTGTTTATACGTGTTTTATAACTTCTTGTGGTTATTGGATTTTAAAGGGATTTATTTCTTAGTGTGAGCTGCTTTGGTTTCCAGTTAGCAACCTCACAGGGTTGTTGGAAAGACTCCATATACACACAGAGAAGATGTAAAAACACATACACCCCATATAATAGTTTATTGTCAAAAACAGTCGGTCATTACAGAACATTTTTTAAAATTTAATTGTTGCTTCTTGTATTTCTTAGATTGTATTTTATTGTATTATAATTTGAATTCTATAGGATTGGGTCATTTGGGAAACGGCTTTTATATCACATGAAGGCAGGACTTTTTTCCAGATAATGCAGGTGAAAAATGACATGAACAGTGAATTAATAAACAGAGATTACATACATCTATCCCCATTTTAGTGTAAAAAGAAGCCCTGTTATACTTACTTTCCATTTCCATATTTTATCCGGATATCTTTGCTCTTTTTCAGTTCTCTGCCATCTTTGAACCATTTATAGGATGGCTGGGGATTGCCAGCACTTGCCTCACATTTCAAAGAAAGCTTTGCTCCCACTTCCACATTTACACTTCTCAGTTTCTTCAGTTTTGGACGAACAGCTGCAAAGAGAAGAAAAAGCAGCCAGATTAATAAAGCCACTCAGTCTCTTCAGCTGCACAGTGTTAGAAACTAACAAGATCAGCACTGCTGGCTTGCTCTTGGCCAAGCCTCTGATTTAAAGGTTTCATGGCTGCATCTACCCTTTTAGTGAGAAACTGATTTTTCATCTAACTACAAATCATCATTACCATTTTTTCTTTCAAATGTTAAAGCAGAAAAGAACAGATGCATTTCATACTTTTTGTATTTAGCATCAAGACAGGCTTAAGTTTCTGGCTCTTTAGCTCTTCCCAACCCTTACCCTTTCGGCAGATTTTCATTCCGATATTTCCCCCTTCTCTTTCCTCCCCAAATGCACATCCAGCTGGGAAGCTAAAGGGCAGCAACAACTCAGGCAGGGCTCTGTCTGAGGATGCTTCTTGGCCTCATTCTTGTGCTGCTGTCGCTAACTCATTTGCTATGTTCTCTCTCTTACCTCTGCTGCTGTTTGCAGACATGCTGTTGATTGCACATCCTGCGCTGATCTGAATGGTAGCAAGAGGAGGTAGGGGGGGAGGAGGACTCTCTCTCAGTTCAGCTACAACCACTGCAGGGTTCTGTTTTGTTTTAATGCTCATGGGCCTATCTATTCATTGTGGAAAGATACTGTACATTAGCTTTGCTGCTGCCAAGCGGGAAAATGCTAAAACACTTCTTCACAGAGAAAACAACTAGGGATAGAGAAGGTCTTTCAGCTTTTCAAAATGACAGCCTTCCCTACTGAAGAATAGCAGAAAGGACCCCAGAAGGAAAGCCTGTGAAAGAGGGAAAATAGGGAGGAGAAACAAGAGTCTGGGTCAAAAAAGTGTGAAAATCCTGTAATTAGATAAAAATGAACCCCCGCTCCCCTTACACCACCACCAGACAAACAACCCTAACCATCAGATTGCTGCTGCTGCTGTGACTATGACCTTTACTGGATGCTTTTGTACCAAAGGGAATTTAACCAACTTTGCATCAGGAAAGAATGTTCCACACTATAGCAAACAGCAAATGCTCCCAGCCAAGATGCCACTGCAATATTATGAAAGGATGCATAGCAACCTTCCTGATATTTCTCATTCTCACTAATAAAACTGATTCCTTTTGAAATAAATGTAACCTCATTTATCTGATTGCCATGGGGGCATCAAAAATATAATCTACAATTCAAGTCAATACTCATGCTGCTGATACTAGTGATCTTAGCATGGCCTTCCACTTGGTTTATTCTACACTGCCTGAGAGATATGTCTGCAAAATATATTGCTTAGCCTGCTCCTTCAGAAGGAACAGCAGAAGTGGGGACCAAATGAGGGAAACTTTGTTTTTGCATTCTCTCTCTCCTGTATCTTGCCAAATTCAGTACTCCTGGGCTTCAAGATATTACTGGTTTTAAAGGCTGCCATACTGACAGAGTGGCAAACTCTGTCAGATTCTTGGAGTTCACATTGTGCCTTGGTCTGACATGCACACATGAACCTGAACCATTTTGTTCACACATGTCTAAGTCATGAGAGGAAAGAAAAAGCTTGGCCAACAACTAAGTAATATTGACAAGTATTAGTAAAATCAGCAAAGAAAAAGCAGAAAAACTTTTTCTCCCGCAGGACAGCACTCCATGGAAATGAAACTGCAGCTGCCAGATGGCAGGTTTACAATTCAGGTCCAACTCACATGATGACCATTTCAGAGTCGGGGAATTTACGACATAGGCAGTCTTGTTAACGCTCCTTTTAATACCATATGCCACTTCTTGCAAAAACAGTTCTCAAGCTCATGCTCTTTGAACTAGCATTAAAAAAACAATCTTGTTACCTCCAAAATGGGTTGCAGAACCAGAATTCAGCTGTATTTAAAATGAGAAAAGCATGCTTCTGGCTGCCTTACAATGTGTTTAGATGATGGGTATAATTAGAATCTCTCTGCGTACTAAAATAGCTAAAATCACTACAAAATAATTTCACAATGGTACAAATATGTCTTGGAAGTAAAAAAAAAAAGTTCCAAAATCTACATGAAATAGCAGAAATACAATATATCTTAAATTGCAGAAATCCTGGCAGGAAAACTTGGGAATTATTGAATTGATAAGAACATAAGAAAAGCCTACCGGATCAGGCCAAAGGGCCATCCAGTCCAGCATCTGGTGTTCATACTGGCTAACCCGATGCCTATGGGAAGCCACAAGCAGGATTGGAGCACAAGAGCACTCTACCCTCCTGCACTTTCCAGCAACTGGTATTCAGAAGCATACTGCCCCCCAAAGCAGAGGTATAACATATCTATCAGGGCTAGTAGCCATTGATAGCCTTATCCTCCATGAATTGATCTAACCCTCTTTTAAAGCCATCCAAGTTGGTGACCATCATTGCCTCTCATAGTTTAACTACATGCTATGTGAAGAAGTACTTTCTTTTCTCTGTCCTGAATCTCCCAACATTCAGCTCCATTCGATGTCTATGAATTCTAGTGTTATGAGAGAGTGAGAAAAACTTTTCTCTATCCACTTTCTCCATGCCATGCACAATTCTATATACTTCCATCATGTCATCTCTTAATTTTTGTCTAAACTAAACAGCCCCAAACGGTGTAACCTTTCCTTAAAGGGAAGTTGCTCCATTCCCGTGTTCATTCTGGCTGCCATTTTCTGAATATGTTCCAGTTGTACAATACTCTTTTTTAGGTGAGATGACCAAACTGTACACAATATTCCAAATGCAGTTGTACCACAGATTTGTGCAAATGCATTATGATACTGGCAATTTTTTCAATTCCTTTCCTAATGATCCCTAGGAAGTAATTCACATTTTCACAGCTGCTGCACACTGGGTCTACATCTTCATTGAGCTATTCTTTCTTTCTTTCTTTCTTTCTTTCTTTCTTTCTTTCTTTCTTTCTTTCTTTATTAAATTTATATCCTCCCAGTAGAAGCCCAGGGTGGCAAACAAAAACACTAAAAACACCCTAAAACAAAACAAAAACAGACTTTAAAATATATTACAACAAAACATCCTTAAAAACATATTAAAACAAAACATCTTTAAAAACATTTTTAAACAAGGTTTTAAAAACATTTTTAAAAAAAAGCTTTAAAAGCATATTAAAAAGCAATTCTAGCACAGACGCAGACTGGGATAAGGTCTCTACTTAAAAAGCTGGTTGAAAGAGGAATGTCTTCAGTAGGTGCCAAAAAGATAACAAAGAGGGTGCCTGTCTAATATTTAAGGGGAGGGAATTCGAGGGTGGTTGCCACTACACTAAAGAACAGCTTCCTATGTAGGTGTCACTACACTAAAAGTCTGCTTCCTATGTTCCACCTGATAAGATGGTATCTGCAGGAGGCCCTCACCTGCAGAGTGTAGTAATCAACTGGGTATATAAGGGGTAAGACGATCTTTCAGGAGTCCTGATCCCAAGCTTTGTACACCAAAACCTTGAACTTAGCCCAGTAGCAAATAGGTAGCCAGTGCAATTCTTTCAGCAGCAGGGTAGCATCTTGGTTATACCCTGCCCCAGGAGCAGTCTCGCCATGGTATTATCCACCAGCTGCAGCTTCCAGATCAACTTCAAGGGCAACTCCACATATAGCACATTACAGTAATCTGGCCTGGAGGTTACCGGTACATGGACAACAGTGGTCAGGCTATCCCGGTCCAGAAACAGCCACAGCTGTCTTACCAGCCGAACCTGGTAAAAGGCACTCCTAGCCACTGAGATCACCTGGGCCTCTAGCGACAAAGATGGATCCAGGAGACCCCCTGACTATGGACCTGCTCTTTCAGAGGGAGTACGACCCCATCCAAAGCAGGGTATTGACCAATTATCCAAACTCGGGAATCACCAATCCACGCACCTCCATCTTGATAGGATTCAGACTCAGTTTATTGGCCCTCATCCAGCCCACCACCGAGGCCAGGCAGAGGTCCATGGGTTGCATGGCCTCTCTCGATTCAGATATTACAGAGAAATAGAGCTGGGCATCGTCAGTGTACTGCTGACACCTCGCCCCAAATGTCCTGATCTCTCTCAAGGGCTTCATATTGATGTTAAACAGCACTGGGGACAAGATAGTATTCTGCGGAACCCCACAGCACAACTGCCAGGAGGTTGAAAGACAATAGCCCAATCCTCTTCTCTGAAAACAACCCTGGAGATAGGATTGGAACCACTGTAAAACAGTGCCTCCAACACCAAGTCAGCTCAGAAGGATACCATGGTAAACGGTATCAAAAGCCACCCAGAGATCAAGGAAGAATAACAGGGTCGCACTCCCTGTCCTTCTCCTAATAAAGGTCATCCATCAGGGCAACCAAGGCTGATTCAGTCCCATAACCCAGCCTGAACCCAGACTGGAATGGGTCAAGATAATCTGTTTCATCCAAGAGTACTGTCCTGCCCGAAGTTGAAGAACTCAAGACACGGTTGTGTTTTTTTCTTTTATTGTAGTAAGAGACAGCTTCAATTCAGTGTGCTTCATGAATCTATCTACGATTATTCAGCACTTGACATCTGTCTAGAACTAGCTAAGCATGACTTTGTGACTCTAATACGTTGACTCAGCAACCGCTCCCCTCGAGTAAGTAAGGCTGGATGGGCTTTCCCGCTTGTGCGTGCCAACTGTCAATGCTGAGAGCACGTATGCAAGCAAAGGCTCTGCCTTAACTGAGTCTGTTGGATTTCCTGCCGCATTCGCCTCCTGGCATGAGGAGAAGGCAGGGCTTTGGCCACCTTCCCATCTTCCCCCTCTGACTGAGGGGGGCTACTGACAGCCTGGGCATGAGGAATGGGGAGGATGCCCAGCTGGGGAACCATCTGACGGGCCAGGCTGAGCTCCCACAGGGGTGTCCAGAGTCATTGGGGCAGAGCTCTCAAGGACTGGAGCCAAGGCGTCTTCTACGTCCATTTTGCCACTTGGCCCTTTCCCAGGTTGTTCCTCCCGGTCCAAGTCCTCATCTTCTGCCTTGCCCTCATCTGTCCATCGCTTCCCGGCAGGGCTCATGACAAGTACTTGCAATTGCTGTGCCACAATCCTCTCAAGCATCTTCTCTAAAAAAGGAATATTTGTGACCAGGCAGTAGTTGTCACCAACCAATGGGACCAGGTGGGCTTTTTCAGGAGCGGTCGGATCACAGCCTTTTTCAGGGAGGCTGGAACCACTCCCTCCCACAATGATGTGTTGACCACACCCTGGATCCACTCGGTCAACCCGTCTTGGCAAGCTTTAACAAGCTAAGAAGGGCAAAGGTCGAGAGGTTACTGGCCGCATTGCCACAAGCACCTTGTGGCCGCATCAACTGAAACTGATCCCAAGATGTTACAGCTGATATTGCACTGGACACCTCACTGGGGACTACAGTAGATGTAGATGGGTCATCAAGATTGCTACAGAGGCGAGCAACTTAAATATGTTGCAAGTTAAATACGTTGCAACTATAAGTACATGTGCATGCTTTCCTGTTCCTGGTAACCTAAATGTCAAAACAATGCCTGGAGGATGCAGAAAGTCTTGTTGAGATTTGCACATTTCCCAAAGTCTGTTGAAAAGTTATGTATATTGACTGGGAAATGTGCACAATTCCCTCTTCATGATTATATTCTCCATTACGCTTGGTGAATATGCACAATCGCGGGTTGTTACGCACAGTAGCCACACATCTCATTATCCCTAACATAATTTTAGTATTGGTACGTGTAGATTTAATTTATCACTATTAGCAGCAATACTAATAGCAGAGAGTTATATATAAATGCATATATGTATCTGTATATGTATATGAAAGAAAGAAACCCTCAGCTAACTCTCCATTCCATCTAAACAGAGAGGAATGAGTTATTCTCCCTTGGTTATAAAAACTCCAAATGTTTTCTAAATTTTGAATAAAATGTTCATATGCAGTCTGTTACAAGAATACAAACAGAGTTTATTATTTATTTCTTTATTACATTACATTACCTCCAAGGTGGCATATTCTCAGCCCTTTCCCCCATATTTTATCCTCACAACAACCCTATGAGATAGAGTAACTGGTCCAAGGTCACCCAGTGAGCTTAAAGGTTCAGTGAGGAACTGAATCCTGGTCTCCCAGGTCTCAACAAGTCCAACAATCCGTTTCATATACCACACTGTGTCAATGTGAGGGAAGATCATTTTAAAAAACAAAACAAAACGCCACGATAGAAAAAGGAAAAAGCTGCCCTCAACTCCTACCCTGGCTCTTTCCCCACACTGCTCTACCAGTGTTTATATGTATATTTACCTTTACATATTGAGAGAAAAATAGGTTTGAATTTAGTGAGTTCTGTTATAAGTTCATTATATAATGTCATCCTTTAGTGTTTTAAAAAGCTCCTATCTTCTTGTTCAGCAATGTCCCAGGTTTAATATCTTATGCAAACTTCTCTTTGGAGGTTATCTGGAAATGCTAAAAAAAATGCATGAGTGACTCATCCTCTTTCTACATTTCTGTGTTATATCCAAAGTGGTGACTTGTGCATCTTCCCAGCAGAGAGCTGTGCACACACCTTGAACAATGAGCTCACAATATTTTTCATTATTAAATTTATATCCCACACTTCCTCTCAGAAGGAGCCCAGTGTGACAAACAAAAACACTAAAAAGACTCTAAAACGTCTTAAAAACAACATTTAAAATATATTAAAACAAAACATCTTTAAAAAAATTTTTAAAGGCTTTAAGAAATCTTAAAATGCAATTCCAACACAGACACAGACTGGGATAGGGTCTTCAGTAGGCACCAAAAAGATAACAGAGATGGTGTCTGTCTAATATTTAATGGGAGGGAATTTCAGAGTGTCGGTGCCACAACACTAAGGGTCCGCTTCCTATGTTGTGCGGAACGGACCTCCTGATAAGATGGTATCTGCAGGAGGACTTCACCTGCAAAGCACAGTGATCAACTGGTATATAAGGGGTAAGACGGTCTTCAGGTATCCTGGTCCCAAGCTGTGTAGGGTTTTGTACACCAAGATCAGAATCTTTAACTTGAATATGTTTTTCAGATTTCAGAATATGAAAAGCTGATGGAATGAGTCCTGCTTCCCATCTCACCTGAGGCAGCCTGATGGAATAATTGACTATTGTAAGAACAGGATGCTGGACCAAATGGGCCTTGGGTCACAGCCAGGCAAGCAAGAGTTATTGCTAGAGTCCAACAACATATTCCCGCCAAGGAAAAATAGTCAGATGGGAAGTGAAGCAAGTCTGGTGAGGGGGCGTGGCCCAGAGTGGTGTGTGGCCTGGGGAGAGTCCCAAAAGACAAACAGAGGGCCTGTATGATGCCCCTGGGCCTGAGGTTGCCCACTTCTGCTCTGAATAATGGCCTTGTTTCTGGAAGGTTGGAGTTCACAAGGTCACAAGTGAATCGGCAGAAAGGTGCACTCTGTGGTTATTACCTTCATGTGGTTCTATAGTGGCATCATCAAATGATTGTATGAGGATCTGGAACGTGTCTGAGCTGGTTGTGAGGAAGCCAGTCACTGTCATCTGTCAGGCACCGGGGAGCTGCTCAGGGACCCCACCCAAAATCTCCTGGAGGACCGAGTCCAAAAGTTAAAAGACCTCTCTATTGCACCATCAACACAGCAGCGGGAGCTGGGCCCATGGATTGGAAATCACCTTCCTGCCCTCCCTCACTGACCAGGGCAAAGCTCTGACCTGCAGCATCACCTATCCTGCTGTAGGGGTAAGAGCTGAAGAAAGCTTCCGCCTTCGCTTGGACTGCATCCTGCAAATACAGGCATCCTGTATTGTGGCATTGGGAGAGAGGGGGCCAGTAAAGATGCTCACTGGCAACGTGCTCGCCAGGATGCCTCGTGGCTTCAGCAGCAAAGATGTGTTTTGTTTCCATGCCAAAGCTGATCCATCCGTGAGCTGTTTCATTGCCTCTGCTGAGCGACTAGCTGCCCTTGCCCTCTCCAGTAGCCACCATGCTGTCAAGCTACCTGCTTCCAGCTGGTCATGATAAGAACTGTAATTTAAGAACTGGTGCCTGCTTTTTTCCTTGTTCTTCCCTGTCCCTTTTCCCTCATGTGTCGTGCATTTTAGATTGTTAGCCTAAAAGCAGTTATTTAACTTTTGTAAATTGTATTTTGTAAATTGTATTGTTTTACTGATGTATTTTATATTGTATTTTTATATTTGTGGGTTTTTTTGTAAGCCACCTTGAGGGCCTTTGGCCGAAAGGCGGGGTAGGGTAAATAAATAAATAAATAATTTTCAGAACTGCTTTTCCTCAGTGGATTTATGTAATCAACAAGCCCACATTTAAACAGCGGGGTGTGAAAATTGATTGGGCCTTTAAATGCATTCTGCCCCATTCCCCATGGAGGAAATCTTGTGCAGAAAAAATTAATAGTGGTTTGCATGGGCTCTGTGTGTCCCTTGAATTGTGAAACAAATTGAGGTGATGTGGGAAAGGATTTCATCATTAACAAGGCATCTCAGAATTGATCAGGGACTCCCTAATCTTCCAAGTGGTTCTGCTCTCCAAATAAATGCAGAGATGTTGTTCGTCCTAAGAAAACCAAGCTGACGGGGGAAATGGCCAGAGCTCAAGACAGAAGCAGTGGAGAGGTGGGGGGATTTTTGTTTTGTTTTCATGGACAGGTCTAGTTTTTAATTACAGTTAATTATTTTCACTGGGTACCCCAATCAAAGTGATCTGGAGGAAGGATTGAACCCTGTGTTTATATGTCATGCAGATCTATCCCTTCGCCTGTGCAAGTTAATGCAGACATCTTCACTATCTTCCCCTTCATGGATCCTTGCTGTTGGGTGACACTTTCCTCACTCCAGCCTTTCTAGGGAATTTCCCCATCATCCACTTGCCCTATGCAAGTCAATGGAGAGAAGAGGCTATATCACCAAAACTCAGTGCATGTAGGAGAAACTCCCATCAATGGCCTTTGGGATGACCTAGCTGTTGCAGTTAACTGAGGGGTGCATCAATTTGTAATGGGAGATGAGTCTCTCTCTCTCTCTCTCTCTCTCCCTCTCTCTCTGTGTGTGTGTGTGTGTGTGTGTGTGTGTGTGAGTGAGTGAGTGAGTGAGTGAGAGAGAGAGAGAGAGAGAGAGAGAGAGAGAGATTTTCCCTACCTACCCCACTCTTTCCTTGGGATCCATGCATTTTCCCCCACCATCCCCTACTATTCCTATTGACACACACACCCACACACAAAATGGTAGTCTGTCCTTGCAGAAGAACAGCAGCAGCCATCATTTTGACATTTGGCAGGTTTTAACCCATCAGAAGGAATCACCATGCCTACATTTAATCCTGGCAGAAAATGAAAATATTACAGTGCCTTGCAAAAGTAATCAGACCCCTGACCAATGCTCTTATATTACTGAATTACAAATGGTACATTGTAATTTCGTTCTGTATATTTTATTTTTAAACACTGAAACACAAAATCAATTATTGTAAGGTGACATTGGTTTTATGTTGGGAAATGTTTGTAAGAAACATAAAAAACTGAAACCCACACACATTAATATTTGGTAGAGCCACCTTTTGCTGCAATAACAGCTTTAAGTCTTTTGGGCTAGGTATGTACCAGCTTTGCACACAATGTCAGAAGGTTTTTTTTCACAGATTCACTTCAGGTTGTTCAGGTTGGGTGGATGCCGCTTGTGGACTGTAATTTTCAAAGAGCACCACAGATTCTCAGTGGGATTGAGATCAGGACTTTGACTGGGCCACTGTAGGACATTCACCTTTTTGTTCTTGAGCCACTCCAATGTTGCTTTGGCCTTGTACTTGGGATCATTTTCCTGCTGAAAAGTGAGTTTCCTCCCAAGTCTCAGTTTTTTCGTGGACTGAAGCAGGGTTTCTTGCTGTATTTCTCTGTATTTTGTTCCATCCATTCTTCTTTTGATTTTAACAAGATGCCCAGTCCCTGTTGACGTGAAGCATCCCCGCAGCATGATGCTGCCACCCACCATACTTCACTGTAGGGATGATGCGTCTTGAGGCATGGACAGTGTTAGGTTTGTGCCACACAGAGCTTTGAGTTTTGGCCAAAACGCTCTATCTTGGTCTCATCTGACCACAAAACCTTTTCCCGCATTGTAGCTGGGGCACTCTCATGCTTTCTGGCAAACTCCAGACATGCTTTCAGATGGTACGTTTTGAGTAACAGCTTCTTTCTTGCCACCCTCCCATATAGGCCAGTGCTATGCAAAACTCTTGATATGGTTGACTGGTGCACCATTACTCCTCCCCCAGCCACTGAACTCTGTAGCTCCTTCGAAGGGATTGTTGGCCACTGTGTGGCTTCCTTTACAAGTCTCCTTGTTCAGGCACTGAGTATTGAGGGACGGCCTCTTCTTGGCAGTGCCTGGGTGGTGTGATGCAGCTTCCACCTCCCAATTATTGATCCAACTGTGCTCACTGGGATATCCAAACACTTGGCTATTATTTTGTACCCTTTTCCTAATCTATGCATTTCTATTACATTATCTCTCACTTCTGTGGAACGCTCTTTGCTCTTCATTATCCTTCAGATCCACAGCCTGACCAATGATCCTTCAACAGTGGGGGTTTTCTTCAACAATGTGACAGCAACTTTAATGGTTCACAGGTGAAGGCCAATGGTAAGGTAATTGTGTCCTTGATAGGGCAATTTCTTTCATCTATGTAAATTGAGAGCTTCCACAGCACAGGGGTTGAATACTCATGCAAGAACATGTTTCAGTTTTTTATATTTCTTACAAACATTTCTCAACATAAAACTAATTTCACCTTACAATAATTGATTTTGAGTTTCAGTGTTTCAAAATAAAATATCATACAGAACAAAATTACAATGCACCATTTGTAATTCAGTAATATGAAAGCAAGAGCCAGTGTGGTGTAGTGGTTAAGGTGCTGGACTACGACCTGGGAGATCAGGGTTCGAATCCCCACACAGCCACAAAGCTCACTGGGTGACCTTGGGCCAGTCACTGCCTCTCAGCCTCGGAGGGAGGCAATGATAAACCCCCTCTGAATATCGCTTACCATGAAAACCCTATTCATAGGGTTGTCCATAAGTCGGAATCGACTTGAAGGCAGTCCATTTCCAATATGAAAGCATTGGTCAGTAGTCTGATTACTTTTGCAAGGCACTGTATATAAGCCCCATCCATACCTCCTTTTAATCTGCTATCTAAGCCCCTTGGGTTTCCATTAATTCGCCAGCGTCCATATGATATTCTCTGCCATTTTGGACTTTCTTGTATAATCCACGTTTCCTGTACCCTGCTATAAAGCGATTATTATTGGTCTCCCAATTATTAACTGCTGTAACATCTGTAGTTGCAACTTCTTGCCCTTTTTTTTGCATTATGGGTGGATCACAGGGTTAGGTCCCACCCTTTGTCCATGCCTCCTGCTTCTTCCTTACAGCTCATTTGTACTTCTGGTACTGTACCTGGGCACTGCTTTCTTGCTTCTGTAGTTGTATCACATCGCTCATTGTTTTCCCTTTTTATTTTTAAATCTATACTTTTCAATCAGACATAAAAACAATTATTTAGTCAAACACAGTATCACTTTTCTTTTTAAAAGCTATTTTGCTGTATTATGCCAACAATCGAAAAACTGACTATTCCTTGAAAAGACGGAATACACCTCTTTCCTTCACTACAAAGGTTTATATTGTGTTAATAATTTTTTTAAGTACTATGCTCCGTATAACTCCAAGGAAGGGATTTTTAGTAAAAAAAATTTTTGTTGTTTTTACTTGAGCGCTTTGCACTTAGTGGAAAAATCAATTATTTACAAATGCACGTGTTTGCATTTTCAAGGCTTAGGAATGGCGTTTATTTAGGTTGCACTGGGGGGTACTGTTAACTTTGCTGTCTAACACATTCATTTCCTGTTTATGCTTTGATTCCTTTTAACAAAAGATCAATTAACTTCTGGTGTACAAACACCTTTCTTTCTAGGTCCTCCTTTCCATTCTTTGCCAGTAACTATATTCTGCAGCCCATTCTCGGAGTAGGATAGAAAATATCTGCTCCTCCAATTTCTGAGCAGGCTCTCAGTCCTCCACCTAAAATCATTCTTGCAGACCCTTCCTCATCCGTCTGACTCTATATCTTTAATTGTCTACTTCAGTTCTGGATCTTTTTTTCTACATAACTACAAACCTGTGCACATGCATCAATTTTTAAAAATTGGATATACATTTCCTTACACTTCCAGGGGTGTTCCAGAACAGAAAAACACATGAAAAACAAAGGACTTTTAAAGACCAATCACCTTGAAGGGGTGGACTTAGAGGCATGACAAAACGCAAAAGCAAAATAGACAAAAAAACCCCACATGTCTGAAAATTTGGGTGTTAAAAAATAAATCCAAGCACAAACAGGACATGTATTGATCTCGAGGCCATCAACCAAATATGGAAAATGTGGATTTTGAGGTTAGGTATATGGATGGGCCTATAAACTCCTGTGCCTATAAATGTTATCCACTTTGGCCAAAAGGGGGGAAGCTATAGCTGTTTTTAGATTCCTTTAGTGAACGGGGAACACAGAACTTCATTTTATACAGAGCAGCTCAGAACCTGGAGCACAGATCAAATCAGAGAACACACAGAGCAACTCAGAAACAGAGCGGAATTTTTAAAAACTCACAGATGCACAGTGAATCTTAGGACCAATACACACCCCTAAAATTTAGCCCAAGGTAAGCAGAGCTATGACACCCAGCTCTCTTTCTTCTTGTCATCGGAGTTGCTGTGGAAGTGATAATATACTGCCTGGACTTAGTATTAGGCTGAGTGAGGGCCAGTAAACTGAAGCTGAATCCTGATAAGATGGAGGCATTGTAGGTTTGTGGTTCTAGCAGAGCTTGGAAAAGTTACTTTTTTGAACTACAGCTCCCATCAGCCCCAGCCAGCTGCTGGGGATGATGGGAGTTGTAGTTCAAAAAAGTAACTTTTCCATGCTCTGTTCTAGAGTCAGTTTACCAGCTTTGGTCGGTTTGTCAGCTGCAGCCTTTCGGGAGAGGCTAACCACAGTGATGCATGACCTGGTAACCTCCAGGTTGGAAGACTAGAAAAATGTATTATATTTGGGCTGCCCTTGAAAATGGTTCAGGAGGCCCTCTTTTTAGTTAGTACATGCACAATGCACTTCTTGTAAATATGGAACATAGAGAAGGGCCTGCTCTAGGGATGGGGTTTAGTGGCTGGTTCCTGTCCATTTGAATTCCGACAGTCCAGCTTTCAGTACCAATCTGCCATTTTTTTGTTCCCAATTGTTTATGCAACTGCCGATTTGCTGGGGGTTTTCCAGAGAAAAAAATAACATAATTGCTAATGAAAACATTTATGTTGTAGGCACTTGTTCCACTGAGTTAAGAATGCATCAGCTTAGAGGAAAGCTGATTATGATGACAATAATGTAACATTCAGAGTGGATTTTTTTAAAGTGCTGGCGACAGCCACAACCTGCCACAAGAAATCAATGCCACTCCAAAACCAATGCAGATTGTCAGATTATGTCAAAATCCGGTAATAAATCCAATTTAGCAAATATTCTTCCCCATCCCTAACCTCCTCTGACAATCTTAGTGCATGGGCAAGTTGGTACAGGAGAAGGAGGTGTCCTTTCAGATATTTGGCCCCAAACCATTTAGGGCTTTAAAGTTAAGCACCAGCACCTCAAATCAGGCTTGGTAGCAAATACTCAGACCATAATGTTCCTTCAAAAGGGATGTAATGTAGCTCTATCTAAGTAAACCTTCCAGAATTCTGGCTTCTCTGTGATGGCACCCCAGTTATAGAATGCTCCCTAGACGGATGAACGCCTAGCACCAACACTGTATTTTTTTCCAGCTCCAGGTTAAAACTTTTTTATTTGCCCAGAGATTTTAAATTATGATATTTTTAGCTGGTTGAATGGTTTTGTTCCTCTTAAGTTTATTGTACTGTTGGTTTGTTTTACAATGTATTTGTAATTTTAAATATTTTTGTATACTACCCTGAAGTCCATTTTTGAATCAAGGCCAGCTTACAAATGTTTAAAATAAATAGTGTAAATAGAGCATAAGCATGTATAAGTGCATGAGGGGTAGGAGGCGCACCCTTGCCCCCCTCTTTCCACTCTTGAGCACCCCTCCCTCACTTTCTTCCCTTCTGCTAAAATCTAGATTATAAACTGCTCAGGACAGGGAAAGGACTCTTTTCTTTGTCACAATGTAAAGCACTGTGTACACACCACTGATGGTGCTATAGTAGTAATAAACGGATTGCAAGTCATTCCTAGACAATACCATAAAATAACACAAAAATGAATCTCACCTGATGGCCTAATGGGGAAGAAGCACGAGTCATCACTTTAGACATTACTGTATGTGGAACTGTGGAAAGAGGAAGCACAAGTCACTCATGCATCCTCTTTTCAATGTCCAAAGCCACCCATGCAACCTGATCCTATGGCTGTTGGTTCAGCATTTACTCCCATTACTGCTCATTCCCAAGTAAGTGAGGATAGGATTGTGGTATTAATATTATTATAATAATTTATCACCAATTAATAGTCATATATCACTTGATACAATAAGATTTATCCTTTCTTGGAGTCTATAATACATACTAAAATGGAGCCCCAGCTATTTCTTGTTCTACGGCGCTCAAAGAAGCCTGGTCTGAGCCAATTTTTAAGCATTTCTATTATGACATAACAGACTCTGATTATCTGCAACTCCAAATTCACTACCATACACCAGAGCTAATATTTTAAAAGCTTCTGTTTGTTTGTATTTCATATTCATTTCAACAACAAATCTGCAATGCTTTTAATATAAATATAAATTGAAAAGTTTTT
Organism: Rhineura floridana; assembly: GCF_030035675.1. Taxonomy (NCBI): domain Eukaryota; kingdom Metazoa; phylum Chordata; class Lepidosauria; order Squamata; family Rhineuridae; genus Rhineura; species Rhineura floridana. The sequence goes on along the minus strand of NC_084480.1, from coordinate 175,002,988 downwards.
AAATTTAAAAACAGTCCAGCTGTTTACATGTCTGTGCTTACATGTGCCAGTCAAAAAACCACCCAGTGTTTCTTTGACAATTTTATTTCCCCAGGAGAGAAGATGGACCACAAACAAATACACAAAAATACAAACTGTATGACTTCTTAAAAAAACAAGCAGCGGCTAGGATCCTGTATGTCGGTCTGGGGTAGCAGTTAGTGTACTGGATTTTGGACTAAGATGAGCCAAGTTTGAATCTTCATGGGTGCTACCTTACTCATTCTCTCTCAGCCTAACCTTTCTCATGTGGTTGATGCAAGGATAAGTTGAGATAGGGTGACATGGGTGGGCTAAGGCTCTTGGAGAAAGTGTCTCCATCCTTCACAGCTCTATGAGCACAAGGGAGTCTCAGCCATAAATCATCACAGCACCAGTAACAAAACACAGAGAAAAAGATAAGGGAGCCCAGTGAATTCAACCCCTGTAGAAGGTGAGCAAGAATGAGGAGGCCCCAGTACCAGAGTATATTCCTCCCACTGGAGCAAGCATAAAAATCAACTTCGTATCATTAAATCAAAACTCAGCTTTGTAAACTTAAAAAGAAAATAAAAACTCTTACAAACAAAACCACTTATAGAACTAGAAAGGCAGCAGGGATTATCTATCCAATGTATTGGATGGAATGTTACACGTACAGCTTATCTGCTGACTGGGCAAAATTTATGGATGTGTGCTTCTGGCTGTTAGGGAACAAATTTGGGCCAAGGCAGCTGACCTGAAGAGACAGAGAGATATGCAGATGAGGCCTTCAGGGATGTGGTAGAGGTGTCCTACTCCCATGCTGACAGCTTGTCTGCTGTCATAGAGAATGAGAGTCCCAGACAGGAGGGCACCATTCTGAGGATAAGGGAAATACTATCATCCTGGACTGATACATTTACACATAGAATACACCAACAGACGGGGGCACTTAACAGTGGTAGATTAAATAATTAAAGAGATAAGGGTTTGTGACAGGTGTATTGACTAGGGTTGCCAGGCTCAGGCTGATCCCGTATCTTTAGGAGAAGAGGTAGTCAGCCAAGTGCAGGCGTTCATGCAACACCGTAATGGGAAAAACCTCAAGGTGGAATTCTCCCTTTCCCTGCACACCTTTTAAAGATACAGAAGACCCCTTGGTTGCCAGGCCCGGCCTCCAAGAGGTCTTCTGTATCTTTAAAAGTTGTAATGGGGGGGAGGGAGAATTCCACCTTGTGGTTTTTCCCATTACAGAGTTGCAAAAACACCTGCACTTGTCTGACTTTCTCTTCTCCTAAAGATACAGGATCAGTCGCAGGCCATGAACCTGGCAACCCTAGTATTGACTAAAAGGTAGCACATTTTCTCTTACAAAAGTCTGAAGGTGTACCTGACAGACACAAAAAACAGCTTCAAACTTCTGTAAGGAAAAATGTGTCAATATTACATGGTTGCCAAATTGTATTTTTCACCTAGTACATTTTCCTCAAATTTTGGGGATGGCTGCCTCAAGCCCAACGTTTTCTCCATTTTTCTGAGCTATCAAAACATGTCATATTTCTGTCTTCATAAAATTGTCATGGAATGTTATTATTTTGCCTCTACCATAGATAGATTGTATGGGTAGGAAGACCCAAAGCAGCTGTCTAAAACCAATATATAATGTTAATGCCTTCATCTGAGGGCATGCTAGTTATTTTCCTGATTTACTCTGCAATCCTAACCCCATGTATCTGGGAGTAAGACCCAGGGAATTCAATAAGAATTACTTCTGAGTAGATATGGTTAGGATTGTGCTGTTAGTCTTACAGCTGACGTCTCTTCCCTGTTGAGACACTCACAGCTGCACACCTAGACTTTGTCTGTTGGAAGGACCAGAGGAAATCAGTTGCAAAACTAAATGTCTAGCCCTAAGTGCATTAAGATCTGCCTCAGAAGGCTTTTTCTAGATTTAATTAGTGTTGCTTTGACTACACTTGGTACTGAATTTAAGTGCCTTTATGACAAAAATATATTATAATGTAAGTGCTTTGGGGCATAATTTAGGTATTTTATCTTTAAAACATAATTACCCCTAAATGGGCAATCTGCCCTGTCTAATGATGAGAAGAGTATCAGAAGGTACATCCCACCCAGCTGGTTAAACAAAAGTATTCATAAAGTTTGGATAAAATAAATTCTGTTTACACTGACACAGGGAAATAGGGATGACAGAGGGAAACAGGGATGACAGAGGGAAACACTAGGGACAGTAGATTAGACTAAATAAGGATCCCAAAATGATGTTTTTTCTATGTATCACATAATTAGATTAATATTGTAAAGTCCCATCTTTCTGGATGTTTTGTTTTAGTCTTTTCAGGAAATAACAGTTTCACTTGCTTAGTCATTTCCAGACATGACTGAAAATACTTTCAGCCAATTTCAAGGAATTCTAAATCCTGGTTATTTGGGTTTATAGAACTAACTGAACAGCTTACTTCTAACATCTTTCATACTGTATGACCAAACACATTTTTCTATAGGTTTAGCGAAACAGTATTTGTGATTAATTTCAGTTTTCCTAATCAAAGTACAAAATCCACAGATATTGCTACCTTGCTGAAATGTGAGATAGCATACTGGGGTTATTTTATCTGCAAGAAGTGAAATGCAATGTTTACGACGACAGGATTTTCTAGAGTTTTAGTTCACATATTAGTAAGTACAACATTGCTGTGCATTATTCCCCATTCCAGAGTCCTGGAAATGCTCATAAGTTCCTAACTGAAAGGCTCCCAGACAGACTAGGTATTGTGCATCTATCTGGTATTTAGAACTAAACATCAATCTCCACTCACCTGTAGACTTTCCCATTCTTTAAATTTGCTTAATTGCATAGTATATTCTGCATTATCCCACTTTTATTTATTTTTCCTTTTCCATAGATCTACAACAACCATTTGTAGCCTATTGCTACATCCAGGACATTTGTATGCAGCAACAAATATGCAATTTTCAATCCCAGAAATAAAAATAAGGAAGAACAGCATATCAATTATTATTTCCTCTTTCTTTGCTAATGATATCCAATTTATGATTTCAAGCTCGTCTTCCTCAATCAATAGATTATGTCTATGAAATACTGCCTGCCATCCATGCTATGACCACATGCATTAGGGGTCACCAACACAGCACACACAAAAGTTATCAGAAAATATCTCCTAAAAAATCCACAATCTATTTGATAAAGCATGTAATATGGACAATTTTCAGAAACATCTAGTAGAAAATGGTTGACTTTGGGCAGTTTTGTTTTGAAGTGCAGCAGTCCCATATCCTAAGGGTTGCCTACATGGCACCTACAGGCACCAGTATGGGGAGGAGAGCCTGGCTGGGAGTCTAGAGTCTTTGAGTTCAAATCCCCACTCAAATCCTGAGCGTAAAGGGCCAGCTAAAGATCACCCCCACAGTGAGTGGCTCAGGGGTTACATGCCGGGCAAGCTGCATAGTCCGAAGGAGCCCAGTTGCCCCCCAGCTGGCAGTTGCAGACAACGAAGGGGCTGGCTTGTGCAGCTGTGGCAAGCCGAGCAGGCCCTAGCCAGCTGGGGAGGACTAGCCTCAGAGGGAGGCAATGGTAAACCCCCTCTGAATACCGCTTACCATGAAAACCCTATTCATAGGGTCGCCATAAGTCAGAATCAACTTGAATGCAGTCCATACCTCCTATGACGCCCAGGAAAGGTCTCAGTAAATATCACCTCAAAAAATACAATGCATGAGTGCCTGGTTGCTCTTCCTCTTTAAAACTTCCCTTAAACATGACCACATTCAGAGCTTGGAAAAGTTACGGTTTTTGAACTACAACTCCCATCAGCCCCAGCCAGCATGGCCACTGGATTGGGCTGATGGGAGCTGTAGTTCAAAAAAGTAACTTTTCCAAGCTCTGAGCACATTTTACAGGATAAACAAGTACCCTCCCTTCTGTTCTCAACTAGAGTTGCCAGGTTCATGGCCTGAGACTGATCCTGTATCTTTAGGAGAAGAGAAAGTCAGCCAAGTGCAGGTGTTCTTGCAACCCTGTAATGGGAAAAAACACAAGGTGGAATTCTCCCTTCCCCCTGCACAACTTTTAAAGATACAGAAGACCTCTTGGTTGCCAGGCATCTTTACTCTGGTGGGTTTAACTGAGATTAGGTACTTCCTATAAGTTATTGTCTGCAAATACTCCCACACAGTAAGTGTGAGTGAATGTTAAAGAATCCTGCCCCCCAATGGCAAATGCAAAATGTGAAAGCTTGGCACAGAGATTTAAGCATATGCTGGGAGTATTTCTGTTGGTTGGCAAACTGTTTGCTATAAAATATCAGGGCTGTGTAATGTTGCAGTAAAAGTATGGGGATCAGGACTGGTTTCCTGGCTTTATCCATTTTTATTCCTCTTACACAGTCTGCAAATATTTGTATCTTCCTTTTCCTCCCAGGAACTCAAGGCTGTGTACATTTATCCTCATCTGTCCCTATTTTAATCGCTGCAACACTACATAAACAGTTCTCGCCAATAGATTGCGGGAGGATGCAGGGGTCCCAATCCACATACAGTCTACCAAATCCAGGAAAACCCATTGGCATTCTTGCATCCACCTCTTTATTTTAGAAAGGGTATTGCCTTATTCCTCTGGGGTATTAAGACTAAACTAGACTTTGGCCTAGTTCACACGTCACACTAAGCCAAACCAAGAACAAACCTTGCTTACAGCACCTAGTCAGTCTGGAGAGAACTAAATGATGAGCCTGGGTTCAGACCCAGGTTCAAATCGTGGCTTAGCTCAGTGTGGCACAGCAGCAAAGCAACTGGGGATGAGCACAGCAGCCACAGTCTCCTCCAGAGGCACCCACATGCTTGTGCGTCCTCGCTAAGCCACAGTTTGGCTTAGCAAGACGTGTGAACCCGGCCTTTTTTCTCTTACCTAGATATATCTCAATCCTGCTGGTATTTGTAGGCCATCATCAATTCTCAATTCACATAAAACACATAACACATAATATGGGGTCTATAATATGCTTTATGCTTTAGGCATGCTTTATTCCATTTTGTGTGAAAAATATTTTCTCATAGCTCCTAACTCAAATGCCTTTGAAAATAGCACAAGCTCATTCTGATCTCTGCTGGTGGACGCAGAGCAAAACCACAACACACATTTTTCATTTCCTCAGGGCAGCACTTGATGACTGCTGGCAGACTCTTCCCTTCTCCTCATTAAGTATTTTAATGAACCAAACAATTTTTGCTAACTACCTGCTAACCTAGCAACTCCAAGGCATAACTGACAATCTTGGAATCCTATCATGAGCCCCAGACTGTGTGAGAGCCCAACAATGGCCAGCATTGACCCTCATGTAAAGTGCCAATTTCAGATCTCTCCATCTCTCGTTTTCCCAATCTTAAATTCAGTTCTCCACATTTCTGCAGCAATTTGCAAAATCATCATCAGCATCATCTGCATTAAAATTCTTCAACATAGTGTGAATTTCCCCAAAGAAACACAATTTTATCTACACTTTCCCCTAATATATGCACCTTCAAAAGCTTGATCATTATTTTTCTACTACTCAATGCATTTATTATCAGTTATATAAGCAGGGTTGGTACTTTCTGAAATAGAACTCATACAAGGGGTTAAAGTACATTAAGATGGATGCCAAGCTGAAAAACAGTCCTTTAGCTCTGCCAAATGGGAACTTAGATACCGTATATTCCGGCGTATAAGACGACTTTTTAACCCCGGAAAATCTTCTCCAAAGTCGGGGGTCGTCTTATACGCCGGGTGCTGAAAAAGAGCGGGAAAATTAAGTAAAAAAAAAAGCTGCAGCGGGAGTGGAAGCAGTCGCAGCCACCGTCCAGAGAGAGCGTCGCGGTCCAGAGAGACCGAATGAGCGTTTATAAACGCTGAACACCCGCCTGCCACTCAAAGGAAGACAAATGCATCAAGAGTATCAGGAACTCCTGCCTCCGCATACAGGAAGTTTCCCTTCTAGGACTATCTAGACGGCGTCTCAGCATCACCGATAGAACATCGGGGCTCCACCGCGCGCCCCTTACCGCTTCCCCGCGGGCGCCACTCCGGCGTCGCCCTTCAGGCGCAGAGGACCCCGCTGGACGGCCTCGTACTCTGCAGACATCCCTCTTCTCCGGAAGCGAGGGCGAGCGCAGGCCAGCACTTCCGGGGCAGCGGGCTACCCAATAGGAGCTTCAAGCCAGGAGGGGCGGGGCGAGCGGCACCTTCCTTCCCCAGAGGGAAAGGTAGAACAGCTTCCAGCTTCCGTTCCTTCCGGGGTCTTTCGCCGCAGAGGCACTGAAAGTGTAGAGTGATGCCAGCTTCCAGGCTCCGCTTTTCTTTGTGCCCCCCCCAGTCCATATCCTGCTGCCGAAAGACGCCAGACTGGAGGAGCGAGCGGGAGCGGCGGCAGCGGCAGCCCGCCTCCCTCCTCCTCCTGCCAGCCGCAGAGTAGTCCTCTCGCCCGAGGGCGCCCTTTGCTCGTCCTCGAGGCTGCTCCTCCCCCCGCGCGGCTATCCTAAGGACATTTACCTAGGAGAAAACCTCCCTGAATTTATTGGACCTACCTTGGATGCATAGTACCGGACTACTCCTTTATGCACGCCTGAAGGACAGCAGCCTCCCCCCGCCCGTCCGTTCCTACTAAGAAATGGGGGTAAATTATTCTCAGATTGCACCCATAATCTTAAAATATGGGCACAATCCACTTTTATGTCCTTTTGATTGTAATGGGAGAATTAGGCAGGCCCTTGACAGTGCAATCTTATGCATGTTTACTCAGAAGTAAGTCCCATTAAGTTCAGTGTGTGGGGATACTCTCTAATAAATTTGTTTAGGATTGCCTTGCACATCTCTCTTGACCTCAGGATTTACCTTGCAAGCAAGGCATCGGCATAGCTATGTTTCTTTGTTGATCTCTCCCCCCTTTCTTTGTCCGTTTACATATAATAGTTGCTTGAACTGTATCTTTGGAAAAATAAAACCCTATCTTCTATGCTTAGGGGGGAAATACTTTCTGTTTCTGCATTTTTCCCTTAGTTGAGTTGCACACATTTATGTATAAAACGACAGGGCGAGTATATCCCAAACTCTATATTTTAACTGGAAAAGTTGGGGGTCGTCTTATATGCCCAGTCGTCTTATACGCCGGAATATACGGTAGTTTCTTTTAACAGTTTTTTCCCCTCTCATGACCCTTTGTTCAAGTCTCGCTTGTGTTCACTCTTTCTTTCTGACATCCCTGCTACAAAGTCTGTTCTAAGGGTGCTTCTATTCTGAGAACAGGCATCCCTCTCTAGCCCATCCACTCCTTCCCAAAACACCTTTGTGTGGGAGGAGGGGGAGAAGGAGGAGGGCTGGTGTGGAAGCCTTTCAACAGTGTCTTCTACTTTATTCTGAGTGTGTTCATGGATGCTGCTGGAGGGTCCAGGAACTAGAGGTCCCCATATTACCGAATGCTATTTTTTTTTCCTGATGGTATGCCCTGGTATGGAGGGCTGACACATTTTCAGGAGGGTGAGTTTGCTCAGTTTGGTGTGCACATTCACAAGAGAGAGAAATGGAGGGGTATGTATGTGCATGTGAGGGAAGGAGAGCGGTGAAGGTATGTCTGCATGTGTGGTCTGCTCTGTGTGCGTTTGCTCGTCTGTCCTGTGCACCTGGTGGTGGGTACTTGATTTCTTATTGTCACAAGCAAGGCGGTTCACTCAATATGGTGTCTGTGTTAGCACACACAAGAGAGTGAGAGATGGAGGGATGCATTTAATAATAATTTAAAATGTATGCTTTGTCTAGGGATGGGAGAGAGATTTTATTAAATTCACATTGAAAGACAAATCTATCAGCTGTCTTTAAAAATTCACTCTTATCCAAATTTTGTGATGCAGTTCTCCAGCCAAAGAATGCTTACAAAATGCATATATTAAATGTGCATAAAAATGAATATATTAATGAAAATAGCATACAAACACATTATTATTATTATTATATTTATATCCCGCACTTCCTCCCAGCAGGAGCCCAGGGTGGCATATTTGTTTGCAAAAGTATACCCTAGTAAAAACTACACACAAAAATGTGGTGAACAGGAGAAATTTCCACTAAAATGCTGAAGAATTTTCATGAGGACATTTTAAAAACAAAAACAAAAATTACTGCAGAAATGTGGAGAACTAAATTTAAAATTGGAAAATGAGAAACAGAGAACCAAAATTGGCAGATCTTTCTATCATTAGTGCTGCCTATGCATGTGAGAGAGAGAGAGAGTGCAGAAGGTCTACCTGTATGTACGTGTGTGTTCACTTGATCCTGTTTGACAAGGAGGAAGGAGGAAAAAGCAGCATCAACAGGGACTATCCTGTTTGCTTGATTGTTAGTTGCCTACCAGCTGGTAGTGGTCACTTGCTTTGCCCCATGGAGGATCTAGCCTGATTGTCGGGGGCAGGGAGGAAGGAGTGGCAGGCACTTGCTTCCTGATGGGGTACGCTCAATATGCTGTTTTTGTGATTGCATGCATTAAGAGAGAGAAAAGGAATGGTGTATATGCTGTGTGTGTGTGCAAGAGAGACAGGGGGAAGGTGTGAGGGGGGTACATCTGCATGGTGGGTATGAGAGAGAGAGAGAGAGAGGGTGTGTGTGAGTAAGAGAGGGGGTAAGTAGGTCTGTGTGGTCTGTGTGTGAGAGAGAACAGGGATATGTATGTATGTGTGATCTGTATCTCTGTGTGTATGTGTGGCTAAAGAGAGATGAAAAGAGAGGAGGGAGGAAGGAAGGAATGTGTGATCTGTGAGAGATGCACCTGGGCAGAGGGAGAGGGCTTTGTATATGTGGCGTGTGTAGGAGAGGGGTGCATGTGGGTCTGTGTATCGTGTATGGTGAGTGCCTGTGCGTACTGAGTGTGCCTCTGTACATTTTTCCTAGAACTGGGGAACACTTCTTGTTGTTAGACAGCAACAGCATCAGAGAGAGAGAGAGAGAGAGAGAGAGAGAGAGAGAGAGAGAGGGTGGGGTGGGGTGGGGTGGGGTGGGTGGGGGGAATCAATAGTGTGATCACCACAATGAGGATCAGCAGGACACAGCTGACTTCCACAGTAAACATGAGGCTATCTGACAGCAGGGGGAAAGCATCTAATTTTGTGTTAAGCCATGCCCACACCAGCCATTTTATGTTAAGCCAAACCTATGGCAGCCATTTTGTGTTATGCCACACAACCCATGGCCGCCATCTACAAACATTTTAGTTTTTAGCAAGTATTTTTTTAATTAACTTTTTATTTAAAAGTTCATCACAAATTAAATAGAGAAGGGGGCAGGTGTGCAGGAAGGGGGAGGATTGGAAGAAGCATTTTACGCTTTCTCTTGATGGTGACAATGATGATATGAGTACCAGCACCTCATTTTTTACCAAAAAAGCACTGGTCATACTTCTCACCTTTATGGACTAATCCAGAACTTCATTTTCCAGCTGCTCTGGCACCAATGAGTCCTTCACATACAGAAAAAAAATACTGTATTTATCATAAGCTCCTTCAAGTAAACATTTGGTGAATGCTCAAAAGAGGAATGTTTGAAAGCTATAAGAACCCATGTCTAAGTCTGTGCCTTCTGCCTTGGGTCTTCCTACAGCACAGGGAGCCCAACAATGATACTCAAGACCATGAGAACCAAGGCAGCATGAACTCAGGCATAAGCCAACATTAAAAGGCAGAACACTCCCCTCCTCAGGTTTTGCTCCTGAGTGCTTCCACGGTAAGAGCCAGAGTCTTCACTGATGCAACAGGAAAGGTGGTGCTACAATGTCTGCTATGCTTCTGTCAGTGTCTGGCTACTGCTAAGACAACACCTATACTGCCCATATCCAGGATCCTAAATCCTTAGTTAACTGATTAGCCATCTTCACTAGTTTAGCAACACCTATTTCTTAAGACATTACTTTTAAGTTTCTCCTTCTTTCCTTGGTGGACACTCGCCCATCTAGTACTAAAAGACCAACAATCCAAGATAAATGGCTCCTGTGTTGATGGGAATGGTGGATTATGTGTCCCTTTTGTGCACCCACCCCCAAAAATAAACCTTCATAGAGGGAAGGGGCACAGAAGGAAAATAAATAAATAAAAATGCTTCTGTGGAAGCTGTTAGGGCCTCCCTAGGCTATGGTCTGAAGGCACATGAGGCTATCACCTTACTAAAGGTAAGCAGGTCTGGGTCTGGTCAATGCCTGGATGGGAGACCACCTGGGAACCACATGTATGCCACCCTGAAGTTCCTTGATGAAAGAAAGGTGGGGCATAAATGTAAGAAAGAAACAAGTAATAAAAGCTGGACGTCTTCCAACCAGGACAAGGGGCCTCTGGATTGCAAAAGGAGATACTGACTACACCAGAAGTTGATTATTATCATGCGTCACAGAAGTAAGAGAAAATAGCTATAACTAATCAGGCATTAGGAAATGAATTAACATGCTTTTCCCTCATAGCAAGGTTGCCCTAATAAATGTGTGCCTATGAGAAGTTGCTGGGGGTTCCCACAGACCAACCATTCTCCCCCGATGACAGAGTGGCACCTCAATAACTCTGCAGGGGTCTGAATATCCAGTCACCACCCTATCCAAGCCACAAGAGACAGTACAGGTGAGGAGAGAATGGAGATCAGGAGCAGTGGTGCCAAGAACAGGAGAGAAACTGAATGCATGAAGATCAGAAAATGACCTTGGAGGGACAAGAAATGGGGGGAGGAGTTAGAGGGGGGAGCAAGCCTGCTCAGGAAACTATTGGTGGGCATTATGCCCATGACATTGTTGGCCACAGTGTCTGTGGAGGGAGGAGGAACAACCAACTCCCCATGAAGTCCTGGATTTCTCCAGTCTCTTCAGACAAATGGGTCCACCTCTTTTTCCCCATACAAAAGGGGAAACTTTGTAGAGGGATTGCTGCCTGAAGAAGAAGGGGTGTGTTGGTGGTGACCTGGAGATATATGCCCTAACCCTTCTTGACAAGAAGCACAAGGCTGAGATACCTGAGAATTATTAGGAACTAGGCCTGAGAGATATCCCTGCGAGACTAGAGTCTGAGGACACATCTGACCTTTGGAGAGGCAGGTGGATGCTCACTTCCATGAGTGTAATAAGGGGTGTAGTCCTCTCACTGTGCCTTAAGGGCTGTATTCAACATAGTACTGGGTCTGTCAGTGCAAGGCTTTATTTATTTATTTATTTATTTATTTATTTCTATTCCATCCTTCCTCCCAATAGGAGCCCGGGGTGGTGTTCCTTCCACAACAGAATGTTCTCCTCCTCTTCTTCCCCCCACATCTCTGAAATCTGTTCTAGGGGTTCCCTCAACCCTCCAGAGCAGATTTGGGATAGGTGCAGAGCATACAAGATGGAAGGAGAGGGAGGAGTCTAGCGCTAACTGAAAAAAGTTAGTTGAATACAACCCTAAGACTCTTAAGGCAGGTGTTTGTGACTTGTTCAAAACTGCCTGGTTGGGCCAAATGGGGAAGCCTCAGGTGAGTCAGAGCTTTAGAAGACACCACTGACTTAAGGTGGGTGGAAGAGCTGAACATGTTAGTTTATTCTCTTTGTTTGTTCAGTAAGCTTAATTTGGATGTTTACTTGGTCATGGACTCTGTGGAGATGGGGGCAGCATCCCACTCCCTCCAGATTGAATCTCAGTGACAATCAAACTACTGGAGCTAAACATTAGGAGGCTGTTTCCAAATTTCTCTTCAGAAACCATCATCTGTACACAGTGAAAGAAAATGGAGCTGTTTACAATGATGTGCTGAACTTTTGGCCCTGATCCTGAACTTTGGGGAATGTATAGTTGTGTAACATTGACTCCAATGTGAATACATGACAAGGGTGTGCGACTGCAAAACTATCTGCAATCTCTGTCTTTGTTGTTATGTGCCTTCAAGTCGACTACGACTTCTGAGGTGATTTCTGAACAACTATTATGGAGGCCAAAAACAAGTATGTCATCTTGAAGCACCACTTTGATATACACTAATACTAAGACAATATTCTACATCTGTGGGCTCTGACTCGCTTCTTTAAACTGAATTTAGCACTAGGTTGATACTGTCTGCTTGCATAGTCTTTATGCTTGCATAAATAATAAAATAAAATAAAATAAATAAATAAAATAAATAAATAGTCTGTGACCAAAGGAAAATTATTTACTATCTTTATGTCATTTGATGAGACTTTTTTGGCTGGGAAATTTTTCCTGGAGTGAAGCCAGGTTCAAGAAAGGTAATGAAACATTCAATAAATTCTTATTGAAGCAATTATAATATCCAGCACTAGGGTGTTACTTTCTGCCATGTGTTCAGTCTTCAAGATACTATCTGGGGGATGCTTGAAACCCTTCCATTCTGTCCTAATACGGGAAGAGAAAAACCTCTGCAAAAACTAAATATGTTGTCTGGAAACAGGGCATGAAACGGAAGCCAAGAAAAGTACTGTAAACAAGAATCAGCAGAGGGAGCTACAGAAAAATGCCATAAACCAATGAAAGTTACTTCCAAATAGGGATAGAAGGTTCTGCCAGTTTTGGTTCTCTGTTTCTCATTTTTCCAATCTGAAATTTGGTTCTTCTGCAGCAATTTGCCAATTAAAAAAAAATCCTGATGAAAATTCTCCAGCATTTGAGTGCAAATTTCTCCTAATAAACACATTTTTGTACATTGTTTTGACTAACATACACATTTTTGCAAGCAAATTCTCCTAATATAATGCATATTTGTATGATATTTTCACTAATATATTCATTTATATATTCATTTGTATGCACACTTTTCCCTAATATATTAATTTTTGTAAACATAGGTTGGAGAACTGCATCACAAAATTTGGATAAACGCAAATTTCACAGGATGGCTGTATTTCTGTATTCATATTGTTTCAGAAAGTGTAAATGTGATAGATTCAGCTTTAAATGCGAACTGAATCAAATTCTCCACCATCCCTCCTTCCAGATGACCTGTTTATTAAACATTCATCCTAATTTGTTTGTGGGGAGGTTAGACGAAGGCAGCAATTTCTTGAGCAAGCATTCTGACTGGCTTGCAGGGAGATTAGGCAGTGTCAGCTATTTCTTGAGCATTCATTCAGATTTGCTTGTAGTGGAGTTAGAAGACACCGTGTCAAGCAAATATTATCCCACACTTTCCAGTGCACTTTTCTTACTGCAAAAAGTCCAATTGGCAGAGGGGGAGCTGATGTTGCACAAGAGCGCCAAATCAATTTTAATTACACAACCTGAATTTGCCAGTAAGTGACTGAATCCCACCTGCAAACAGTAATCTTCTGGAAGCACCCAAAGTTTCTCCTCTCCTCCACACACCCCAAATATCCTTTGTTTCTGAATCCCACCACTCCACATACCAAAACATTGCAACTTTAAAGTATCCATAATTCATGAAAACATGATCAGACAAGAATTTTCTGCTGGTATGTTTTCCCCCTCCAGAACTGAGCACACATTAGATGCAGCGGCCCTTCCAGTGGTGTATCTCTGGTCCTGTAATTGTAATTGTGGTATAAGATTACTATGTTGGTTAGGAAACACTTAAAAAGCAAATGCAATCATTGACTGATCCCCTCTTCCAACCAAACAGCTGCGCCCACATTCACAACATGTTAATGTTCTGGACCTACCTTAGACTCTCAGTGCCCTAGGCAAAGCATACCACCATGGCTGACTCATTTCTCCACACACACCATCCACCTGCTTTATCCCAACCCATGGTTTCCCTTTTAAGTCTGTTTCAGTATTATAAAAAAAGAAAAAACTATTCCGTGAGACAACACTAAGAGCTTTTCATTTCATTCAGTGTTTGCTCCCTGCTTTTCCTTCCAAAAGGAAGCCGAAAGCAGCTAATAGGATACCAAAACAAACAGCAAAACCGAACAATAGAAGATGGAAAATTGTCTGATACACTACCTTGCAATAAATTATCTAGCACCTTTTCCAGGTGATCTGGTTAAAACATGTCCCTACCACTACCTGCTGCTAATCTTGATTCTGACTGCAGCAAAGCCAAAACTAGTTGATTTAGATTCAGCATACTGCTGCATCAGTTTCGTAGGTGGGTTTGTTTCCAAACTCAGTTCGCCTGCATATGATTGCACAAGACTGGAAATTTTGGAGAAAGCAATGCAAGAAAGGGTCTCTATCGCTGACAGAGCTCCTTATTCCTTTTGGGAAAATAATAAGGTCAAATAAACTTCATACAGTTCTTCTCTCAAAATAAAAAGGTTGCTACACAAAGTCTAGCTGGGGTGTATTTGGTTAGAATTCAGCACAGGACCTTAGACGAAAACTTCTAGCCAACTTCCAGATTAAGGTTTATGGGCCCAGAACAGCAAGAATGGAGGTAGGGTTGATCCTACCATTAGGCAGAGTGAGGCACCTTCTCCTATGATTCCTAAGCTAGCCTGTCCTATGCCCCCACAGCTAGCTTTTGCCTTCAGGTGTGGTGGAAGATGCCTGTCACTAATACTGAAGAAAGATTCAGCTGCCCGGCTGGTCAACTTCCATATAAGGAATTGGGAGAGGAGGGAGGTGTCATCTTGTCTTTCACCTCAGGCAGCAAAGTATCTTGGGCCAGCTCTAGCACAATTATTATAAGGATGAGCTGATCTCATTGGAAGAAAGGCAGGATCTGTCTATCTATGATATGATAAATACATACCTAAACAACAACAACAACAACAACAACAGTATGTTGCCCTCAAGTTTAGTGCAGAATACTGTCCTGCCACCACTGTATTCTGTACATGGAATGAAAGAGGGGACCTTGTCCCTTTGACTCAGGCACCAATGTATCTTAGGCCATCCCCAAGCAAAGGTGACAGCGGGTAAAGGCTTGGGCAAGCAGGCCTTGCTCACGGCAGTCTTTGAGCAGGGCCCAGCTCAACCTGACCATACCTGCAAGAAATTGAACAGCAGTGTTCATTTCCTCACAACATTACTGGTTTTGGGACAGATGGATCTGCAACAATATAACTGGAGCTTTATTTGAAGGTTCCAGTGAATCACAAAAGCCCTTATAGAACCCTCTGATAGATCTAGGCGTTATTTGCCAAATGCTGATCAAAATGTTTACCTTGGCCTAACAGTTTATACTAAGGCAATTTTAAATGTTCACATAGATGTTTACTGAGATGACAGACCAGACCACTAGCTGCATTCCACTTGATAACTATTCCTTTCAGAAATCTAAAGAATGGTAGAAATCTTGATCTATCTCATACCATTTCTAACAAACCAAAAATTATTCTTAAAAGTTGTGTTGGGGGGGTAGAGAGAAAGAGAAAGCCCAGATGTGTAGGTTTGCAGAGGGAAAAAACGAAATAAAAATACTCATTCAATATCAAGTATTTTATTATTGAACTGAATGTCTCTGGTAACAGAGGGGAGGGTGCAGGTGCTGGCCCTCAGCAGGGGACATTAATTGTGTGAGCCAAGTGCAGATCTGGCGGTACAAGAAGCCAGAACATAAACTCATCCTGCCAAATGCTTGTCTGAGGGACAAAGGGAGGCCAAACTCTCCCTTCTACTCCACAGCAACCCCCACTGTCTTAGAGGGGCCTACTCTCAGGAAAAGTTGCAGAAGACTGCAGCTTTAGACTTCATGCAATATACAGATTTTGAAAAGTGCTATTTTTGAATGATAGCTGTGTTTGGTTTGCATATTTTTTCATTTTAAAATGCAAACTGAAATGAATTTCTACCCTATCCTTAGTCCTAGCTGCATGCCAGACTGCTCACATCCATGCTATATACTTGGCTAGAGGGGAGGTATAATGGAAATAGTGGATTTGGCTCTGCCTGGCTATGACTAGGAGAAATTGCTAAGAGCTACTTCTCTCTTTGGTAATTAATCGGTAAGCCTTGGGATTCTCTCACCCCAAAGCTGGGAAAATAAGACAGTAGTGGCAGCATCCGTTAAATATCAGGGAGGTGTGTTCCAATCTGATCCATATCACAAGAGAGGTGGGATGGCTTCCTCCAGAGCCTACTTTGCAAAACAGTTAAAGACAACAGTGTGTTTTATATTTCTAGAACATTATGTCATTAAATAATACAAGAGGGAGGAGAACACCAATTTACTATAGTCGTCTTCAGGCATTAATGTTCCCATGTTACTAGTCAATACAGGACTAGAGACATGCTGAATAACCTCTCCCCACTCACCCCCTTTACGCAAACAGCGCAACTGCCTGTAGTACAGGAATCTTCATGCAGCTTTCATGTTACCCAGAATCCTGTGCAATCAGGCTTCTGGGTATTGTGGAAACCTTTGTGCTTACAGCTGTACGTGCAAAGACTTCCTCAGCACAAGGCAGTCACACTGTTGAGGACTTATGCTTAGCTCTCATTCTGCAGCTAGGGTTTCAAACAAAGGGGGGGAGGTAAAACAATGCAAGGCCTGTGGTGAGCTTAAAGAGAAGTGGTATCACACATCCAACTTTTTCCTTCTTCCTTCTTTTCTTGAGGTCAAGGCTATTTATGAAAACTGAAACACACACAGAGGTATAGGGCCTCTGTATGTACATGGAGGCACTATCAGAATTCCCGACAATAAAAACAGCACCACTCATTATAGCATTCTTTGTATGACAGGGATCTGTCCAAATGCAACCCCTTCCCAATAAAGAACAGGTCTTGTCAGCAAAACCTTGAAATGAGTAACTCCAGCTGGGGATAATGAGTTTACTATTGCAGCATCCCTTATCTTTTCTTGCAATGGCCTTTGATTGTGTTCAGAAACTCCTTACTGTTCTTCAGTGAAGTTAAGGCTTCAGTCTTATACATACATACATACAGGGCCGGTGCTATCATTAGGCCAACTAGGCAGCTGCCTAGGGCGCAGACCTCAGAGGGGCGCAATAGTGACCTTTGAGGGGCACAGTTTTATACAGATTAGTTTTTTTAAAATGGTGCATTAACCCTACAAGAAACAGGTTCAAAAGACTGGAAGAACATTGGAGCACTTCTCTCTTCACATGAGAGGAATACTGACCATTTAGAAAACTATCAGACCAGGAGAGAACTTTAATTGCGCTTATCTAAAGGAAAAACAATTGATGATATTAACCAGCAGAAAATTAGGCAAGAAGAACAATATTAGCGACAAATCTTGGAACTCTTGATTGCTTTGGTCAGAGTTCTTGGCATACAAAACCTGGCATTCTGTGGTACAACTGAAAAGTTGTACAGTGCTAGCAATGGAATTTTTTGACATTTGTAGAATATCTAGCCCTTTTTTATCCTATCATGAATGAACATTTGCGCAGGGTTAAAGATCAAGAAACAATGGTTCACTACCTAGGAAAAAATATCCAAAATGAGCTTATACAGCTTCTAGCAGGTGCTATAAAGCAGAAAATTTTAGCACATGCAAACTCAGCCAAATATTACTCAATTATTCTGGACTGCACACCTGATGTTAGTCATATTGAACAAATGACAATGATTGTACGTTATGTTGATGTAATCAAACCATCAGATAACGAGATGTCTGAGCCTGAGGTTATCTTAAGAGAACATTTCTTGGGATTTGTTCCACTAAAGGAGACTACAGGTGCCTTTATGACAGAAATTCTTCTTGGACAGCTTGAGCAAATGGGATTACCAATTGAGAATCTGTGTGGACAGGGTTATGATAATGGGAGTAACATGAAAGGCAAAGAAAATGGCGCACAAAAGAGAGTCCTGGACATAAACCCACGTGCCTTTTTTGTGCCCTGCAATGCACACTCTTTAAACTTGGTAGTCAATTATGCCACTAAGCGTTGTCTTAAAGCAACTAGTTTCTTCAGTTTGGTTCAACAGATCTATAATTTCTCTGCATCGACTTAGGGTTGGCAAATTCTAACTAGCAATGTATCAGACTTAGGCATAACTGTTAAGCCATTGAGCGAAACAAGATGGGAGAGTCGGATCGATGCTTTGAAACCACTGAGATATCATCTTTGTAGTATATATGATGCTTTAATAGAGATCTTTGATGACACAAGTCTAAAAGTTTTATCTGGAAATACTTCCCGAATTGAAGCTAAGGCCTTTGCTGATGCAATTTGTAAGTTCAAGTTTGTGGTATCCCTTGTTTCATGGTACAACATCCTTTTTGAAGTCGATCTTACAAGCAAGCTACTACAAAATAAGGAAGCTGATTTAAATTCAGCTACAAGCCAATTGCAAGTGACCAAGTGGGCTGCAGGTGTGATGAGGGTTTTCAACAAGTTTTGATAGATGCTACTGAGATTGCAAAGGAGCTAGAAATACTACCAAACTTTGAGACAGAACAGGTTAGAAAAAGGAGAAAGAAACAGCAGTTTGAGTATGAGGCCCAAGAAGAGGCACCGCAAGATGCAAAGCAGAAATTCAAAGTAGGTTTCTACTATGCTGTCTTAGACATGGCCATACAATCTGTTGAAGAGAGATTCCAACAGCTACAACAATATAATTCCCTATTTGGCTTCCTGTATGATATAAACAGTATCAACAAAAAATCTACTGAAGATGTACTTAAGGCTGCAAGAATTTGGAAAAATAATTGATGCACAATGGAAACAAAGATATTGATGCTGAAAATTTGTGCTGTGAACTTATAACAATAGCTTGAAGACTTCCAAAGTCTATGCCGCCACAAGGAGTACTTCTCTTCAAACAACAACAAAAACTCCTGGATAATGTGCCTAATGTTTATGTTGCTCTAAGGATCCTTCTCACATTTCCAGTGTCAGTGGCAAGTGGTGAACGCTGTTTCCCAAATCTCAAACTTATAAAAACTTACATACGCTCAACAATGTTGCAAAAGAGACTAGTTGGCTTGGCAACTATATCAATTGAACATACCCAAGCATCAGCACTGACCTGGAGGAATTGGTGACAAAATTTGCAAAGAAAAGGCCTGCAAAGTGAGATTTTGATGCGCCTGAAATTGAGACTTAAATTTTAACGTCACAATTCACAAGATTATTCAAAATGATTTGTGTGCTAAAACATTTTCTTTTGTATTTGAGAAAGATAATCAAATATTGTTGTATTATTTATTATTGCAATTTAAAATAAATTTAGCAGTTTCAAGTTTTGTGCTTTTCATTTTTTCTACAAGACATCTGTTTTTGAAAATTGAAGTTAGCAAAAACATTTTGAGGGGTGCAAGTAGTTAGCCTTGCCTAGGGCGCAAAATAGCCTGGCACCAGCACTGCTTACATACATACATAGCAGTGAAGTGCCATCAAACTCAGTGGGACTTACCCTACTGATACTCCTGCTGCCTGAGCCATGCTCTTTTGCTGAGCTAGTGAGGAGGCATGTCAGTCACGGGGGGGGGAGAGAAAGAAGGAGAATGCAATGATTGGAGGCTGGAGCCGCTTCTTAACCACCTCTCATTAGTCCAGTAATAGCCAATGTATACAGAAATGAATAAAGAACTGGGGACATGCACCCCACAATAAGCTTTGGGACACCACAAATCATTCATCCTCACCCCAGGAGAGTGTCCTCTACAAGACTACCCAATACAGTATTTCTTTTGGGCACAAGGCACTGCCAAGGATTTGGGATGCTTCAAAGCATATTGTAGGTTGCATTTATTTATTTCTGCCCACATTTGGCTATTATTGGCATGGGTGCATCATGCTTGACCACGTCTTGAGCACTAAGCATTGGGCCATAAACAACTTTATGCCAAAAGATTAGGACAATGACTGTTAATATTAACAGGTATTAATGCCGATCTAAGCAAAAGAAATTTACAAGACTGGCTTTACAAGAATTAGCGTTTCATTTTATGTTTTCAAGA
Source organism: Rhineura floridana (assembly GCF_030035675.1). Taxonomy (NCBI): domain Eukaryota; kingdom Metazoa; phylum Chordata; class Lepidosauria; order Squamata; family Rhineuridae; genus Rhineura; species Rhineura floridana. Next base: position 174,983,130 of record NC_084480.1, on the reverse strand, counting down.
GCTGATAACGAAACACAACTGCACTAATAATAAAATAATAATATGCAAATTGCTCTGGCAGCAATCATGAAACTTGTAATTAAAGCAAGGGGCAGCTAAGCATGTGTTTTAATGTTGTGTTCATCTTTTTTTGAACAGTAACTGCAGGTGCGGAGGGGGCATTTAACCTTTCTCCCCAACATGGTCCTGACAAAAATCCCTCTCTCAAGCTGCTATTTCTGTCGGGAAAACAGCTCCCACTTACACCAGTGGGATTTTCCCTCCCAAAGCAACACTCCTGATCCTGAGCAGTCCCCCCAGCTACTACTGACTTTCTCTATCTCTATATATGTACATGCACACACACATATAAATGTGCACACACACATAGATATATATGTTGTGACATGTTTAACATCACATGTAATGCATGTTTAACATCACATGATCCTCAAATAATTAGCAATGAAGCTTTTATGTGATACCTGTACTTTTCAAATCCTGAAATTTTCCGTAATCCCAAACAGTCTTATTTGTTACTGAAAGCAACCCAGTGTATTCCACAATTGTCTGTAGGTGACAATAAGCACAGAATCCAATATACCCTTTGAAGAGAACCTGCGTATGAGAACAGGCCTTGGCCTCAGCAGCGTTGAGCTACAAAGCCTCATCATCCACCAATTCCATTGTTTAGTCTCTATTATCTGGATCATTTAAGCACCTTTCCAGAGGTCATTTCCAGTTATCCACGTATTCAGCAGCATTTATAGTATCCTTGGCTTCTACAGTTGCAATTCATGTAATGCATTTCTCAAGTTCTCTACTTTGCCTGAAATCTAATCTCCTTATAGCAGAGAACTTGCTGCCTGCAGGTATAATTGGAATCCAACTCCTATCAGCCCCAGCCCTCACATAATGTCATTATATTGTTAAGTCACTAAGTACTTAGTTGTACCTGGATAGAGTCATGAGTGTTACTGTTCTGCTCTTGTCTCTAAGAAGGGATGGGGGAGAAATATGATATATATGAGTCACATTTATCAAATTCACATTTTCTGAAACAAGGAGAAGTAAAACAGAGCCATCCTTCAAAATTTGCACTTATCTAATGTTTACAATGTCTACAAAGAATACATATTATGTGCTTAAAAATGAATACATTCGTGAAAATAGCATACAAAAATGCATTATATTAGGAGAGATTACTTGCAAAAATGTGTACATTAGTCAAAACTGTGTATAAAAATTGTTTTAGGAGAAATTTGCACTAAGATGCTGAAGAATTTTCATGAGGATTTTTTAACAAATGTAAATTACTGCAGAAATGTGAACTGAATTTAAGATTGGGAAAATGAGAAAACCAAAACTGACAGATCCTTCCATCCCTGTTTATAAGAGACAATATAGTCCTTGTCTAGCCTCTTGACTGATGTGTTGTAATTTTTTAGCACACTTTTAATGTCATGGTTCTTAGCCAAAACGAATACTCCTGGATCCTGAACAGATTCCCAGTATCGCTCTGGATCCATGATTTGTATAAGATGCATAATTCATATTAGAAGCAACCTGAAATTTTATTTTAGCAATTAAATGTGCTTGACAGATAACCTCTAGCCCAGACACATGTAAAAAAAACAACTAAAAGCACATGACAGTAAAATATAATTTCTGCATCACAGTAAAATTGAGCCATATTCCTCATGCTCAGACTGCAGGCAAAAGTCTTGAAGAAATCCACAAGCCAGGTATCAGAAGATCAACTAAGGAGTAGATCACAGGTACCTTTCAAAGCTCCTTTAACCTTCAGAACGCTGTCATCAATGCCCTAAACTATCTTCAAACCTAGAATCCAAAATTTTACTTCCAACTGCTATTAAGTCAAATCCAAGAATCCAAAGAGTGTTGATGTGGTACAGCAGCTAATAAAGAAAGTGAGTTACAATTCAGGAAGTCCCCAGTGCAAATCTTGCCTCTGCCATGAATTTACTTGGGTGTCCTTAGGCAGGCCATTCTGCCTCACTCTATACCCTCCATCTGCAATATGGAAATAATCATTCTGACCAACTTTACAGGGCAGTTGAAACAGGTGCAACAAGGAAATGAGTAAAAAGCACTTTGGGCATCCAAAAGCTTTATATAAATGCTATGAAATATTATTATTAAAGAAACAGTTGCATGAGAAAAAAGAGGGCATTTGAGCAATAACCAGAAAATCAAGGGAATGGTATAGAAGCCAGGCCAGAACAGGCCCTTTATAAAAGAAATTGAAGCCAAAAACACTGAGATGTGTCAGAGACACTTGAAAATAATATTTAAGAACCAAAACCCGATATTATGTTTTATCAACCTTTTAACAAGCAAAATGCCATCTGGGTTGGAATGGAAATTCCAAGCAAGCCATGCCTATCAAATTCACCAGCCACAAATGACTAGATGGGATTGATGCAATAAGCCATAAAACCTCCACAGAAATCACATTTTAGTGCCTGTTCATGGCTATAATACATTTTTCCAGAAAAAGGCGACTTCCCAGCCAGCCAGATTTACCAAATTCACCCGCCACACATGACTAGAACGATTCATACAATAAACCATAAAACTTCCATAGACACCACATTCTGATACCCATTCCAGGCCATAATATGTTTTTATGGAAAATGGCCTAGAACAGCAGCTTCCCAGCAATCCAGACCTACCAAATTCATCAACCACCCATGACTATATGGGATTCATGCAATAAATCACAAAACTTCCACGGAAACCATGTTCCAATACCCATTCTGGGCTATAATACATCTTTCCAGAAAACCCTCCAGAACGACAACTTCCCATTGGGGGAGAAAGTGGGAGGGAAGGAGAGGGAGGGTATTTCAGCTTTTAATGATGTTGCATATAATGTGTTGTGCATGGTATCGTGAAATACAAATAAATATAGCTAAGAATGGGGGGGAGCAGTCAACACCAGAGGTTAGGACGAGGATTTTCCGTGCTTAAATTTCCTCTTAAAAGTTGTAAGCTTTGCCCAAATGCAGTTACTCTGAGTCTTAGTATGGCAGCCAAAAAGAGAAAGTCAGCAAATGAAGTTACTTACCTTACAGCATGATGATGAAAAACTGCCCAAAGGGGCTAAAACCTTTGTCTTTTTCTAACACTCTGGGAGTCAGACAGGGAGATAGGAGAATGGGTGGAGAAATCCCTTCCAGTTCAAGAAGGTGGCAAAGTTCAAAAGGTTAATAATTCCTATGCAAAATGAGTGGCCAGGTTACAGAGCATGAACTCCTTCATTTAAGAAAAACAAGCTTTGTCTTAACCCAACAACAAAAAGCCTTTCCCCCCCCAAGAGATTGGGAGGGGGTGACCTTTATTGCTGCAGGGCTTTCTGAGTCAGTTATGCAGGCCCCAATATGCAGGCCCCAATGAGTGTCAATTGCAAGCTGGTCTTTATTACTCCTATTTCAAAGAGGCAAGTTAAGGAGAGTTGAGAATTTTGTAATCACCAAAGAAGAGACAGTGAATCCTTATGATAGCATCCCTTCTACAGTTTGGGAGCAGCAGGAGATAAATGCGTGGACACCAAATCCAGTAATTCAAACAATATATCTAACAGGGAGAAAGGACAGACAAATGATGACAGTAATAGAGAAGCAGAAAGCAGTATTAAAACCAGGCCGTATTATTCTATAATCTTAAAGGGGTGTGGCTGTGAGGGGGCATGACTATGACTATTATGAAAGGACCCTGCACTTCTGAATTTGCCACTACACTATTGTATCGGAATTCAATTCTGTCACCTGTGTCAAAGTTGTAACAGAGAAACAGTGTAATATGTTCTTTGCAATCGAGATTGGCTCTGCCCCAATCTCCTTTTCTTAGTATTAATTAATTGGACTTTGATGTTGACTTGCCACCCATCTTTCCCAGAAAGGACTTGCAACTCTTATTATATATTTCTTAGTACTGGCTAAAACATCTATTGCATGTACCCAAATTCCATGGGAATGATATACACTGCATCACTGCCTGTATTGTAACCAAACATTCTTCAACGAAAAGATTAATATGTTATTTGCAATCTACCCAGTCAAGAGCCAAGCAACAGAATTCTTAATGTGCTGAGGGTCCCACATCAAGCATGATACCTCACCAGACCACAGAGGAAGTGGCTAAATGGAGGGGCATCACTAGTTCATCATCTTTGACTAATGAAAGACAGTAAAAACCACAGTCACATCCTGAGCATCCAGGAGCAAAGCAAGACCCTGGAGAACCCCCAAGCTACAAATGTGGGGACCCCATTAAGAAGAAGCAGACTGACCACCCCTGATTCTACATGGTCACTCATCATCATCAGAACTTCCATCTTGTCTGGATTAGTTATTCTGCCAAATCAGGAATGCAGTGTGGCAAAGTCAGGCTGACCGGGATTACTCCATCCTACTTTACAGGTTTCAGCTGTGGAAGATCAAGCCCCCTTTTGCAATGCTGCACATACAACCTACTAATATTATCGTTTTTAATGATGTCTTTGTTGGTTTTAAACTTTATTGTGTCTTTGTATGTTGTAAGCTGCCTTAATGTCCTTCTCTGAAAGTACGGCTTATAAATACTAATACTAATAAATAAATGATAAAATCAGGTTGTAATGAAGAACAAGGTACTGTCACAGCAACAAGAAGGCAGCCCCAAGTAGAGGCTTAGTTTGTGAATTCATGACAGAATTTGGGTCAGAACTAGCAAAGCCCATGGTTATTCACACATGTAAGGAAAGGAAACTAAATATACAACCAAAAACTCAAAGTAAACACATTGTAATCATAGCTTTGTAAATTATTTGATCATTAAAAGCCTATCTGTTTAATAGACAGACGGACAGTGCACCATTAATGTATAAAATCATCAAGTTCCTTCACCTAGGAGCTTACAGTCTAAATTCTGACAAGGATAGGGAGGAAAATGGGATGCAAGAGTAACAAAGGATGGGTGTGAGCAAAGGCAGTTATGCTTACTCATTCTAGGACAGCAATCTTCAGCCTTTTCAGATGCACCTTTAACCTATTGCCATGCCACTTTTTATACCATTTCTCTCTCTCAGAAGCATAGTAGCAAATTCAGAAGCACCTTCATGATAGTCACAGCCACACACACTGGGGGTTTTTTTGCTTCTGAATTATTATTATTGCCTTCTCCCACAACAACTGACATCCCTAGGAGCCAATAAGCATGAAAGAGGACAGTGCTAACTATTGACTAACTATTGAAAAGAGTCTTCTCAGTGGCTGACTCGCCTCCTTTCACTCTGTTTGGCTTGCAGGACACTGGAGACATAGGGACCCTGCTGGGACCTTGTTCCCAAAAAAGTAAGGGGTCTAAGACCCCTTAAGACCCTAGATGACTACACCCCTGTCCACACTAGGGATGGGTGAGAATTTCAATTCAGTTCACATTTCAAGCACAATTTATCAAACTTGCAATTTCTGAAACAATATACGAGCCAAAACAGAGCCATCCTTGGAAATTTGCATTTATTAGAATTTTGAGATGCAGTTTGCCAACTGAACAACATTTACAAAAAATGTATATATTAGGGGAAAGTGCATAAAAATGAATGAGTGAAAATAACATGCAAAAAGGCATGAAATGATGAGAAATGGCTTGCAAAAATGTGTACTTTTGTCAAAACTGCCTACAAAAATGTGTTTATTTGGGGAAATCACACTAAAATGGTGGAGAATTTTCATAAGTTTTTTTTTAGAAAAATTCACTGATCGCTAAAGAAATGTAGAGAACTGCATTTAACACTGGAAAAATGAGAAACTGAGAGAACCGAAACTGCCAGATCTTTTCATCCCTAGTCCACACATCATCATCATTCTATTTGTTACCCGCCCTTCACCAGAAGGTCCAAGTGTAGGTTTTATCTATAAAAAGACAATGCAATACAATAAAACAAATAAAAGCTGCACCCCAAAATACAATAGACATCAAAATACAATACACAGGTGGTATATAGGGAGACACTAAAAAACATAGTTCAGCTGTCATAGGCCAAGGAGAAGAGGCGTCTCTTCAAACTGACAGCACCTGATGTATCTCTAGAGGAAGGGTGGGCATTATGGAGGTTCCCTCCTCCCAGCAGCTCCAAGGAAGATGGCACCATAAGAAAAGCCTCTCCTGCAAATTGTAATATCCTGACTGGTACTTAGGGGAGGATGTGCTCCTGCAGGCATTTTCTTTTCTTGCTCTTAAAAAAAACCAAGAAAATAAAAACCAACAGAAAATGGTGGCAGTGCAACCCATTTGACCATTATGATTCACCATTTGGAGACCAGTATTCTACGTTTAGGTAGAATCTAGGAAGACTGTGACTAGGGCCACCTATAAACAAATAGAAAAGACAGGTTTCTAGCAGCCCCAGAGCCAGCAGGGGGCCTGGACTCTTAGTTTTCATTAAAAAAAACTTTCTAATTGCTCTAGAAATAAAACTAGACACCCAAATGTGAGCCATTCCCCACCACCACAATCTATGTTAAATGAACTAGCCTGCTGTTCCAAGTCCCTGCCCCTTCAGGTTTTTAGCCAGTGAGTGAAATTAGACCTCTGATTGATGACTGAGCAAGAGCGAATCAAAAGCTGTGTCTGGTTTCTGATTCATTCTTCTTTCTTTCAGCTTCATTTTTTTAAAAAAGCTGTTTTGAAATCATTGATAGTGGGAGTGATACTTTCATCATTTGAGCATGTACAGCTTGACTGAACCAGCTCTCAGCCTAAACTACTTTACAGGTATGTTGCAAAAATAAAAGTAGGAGAGAGGACCCAAATACAGAGCTTGGAAAAGTTACTTTTTTTGAACTACAACTCCCATCAGCCCAATCTAGTAGCCATGCTGGCTGGGGCTGATGGGAGTTGTAGTTCAAAAAAGTAACTTTTCCAAGCTCTGCCCAAATATGTCATATCTCATAGGCAGGCCTAATGCAGATGTCACTGCTATTATTTGGCAGGAAAGTAATACTGACTTTAAAAAAAGTTCTGCTATGACGAATTGGTTTTGAGAATAAACAATTATATGGGGTATGTATTTTTACATTTCCAGTGTGTGTGTATGGAGTCTTTCCAGCAACCCATTGAGGTAGGTTAGGCTGAGAGTTGGTTCAGTCAAGCTGCACATGCTGAGAGAGAGAGAGAGAGATGGCAAGCTTTTGTTGTTTATATTTTTCTGTAAAATATCAGACTGTGGAATGTTGCAGTTAAAGCAAGAAGGAGCGTTGTGCATGTTTTTTCCCCTAATCTCTGCATGGTCTGTGAATATGATATTATATATTTATACCTCTCTTTTCTTCCTGGGTCCTACCTCCCCCTTTTATCTTTGCAATAACCCTGTGTGGTAGGTTAGGCTGAAAGGGAATGAAAAAACAAGAAGATGGTACTGAAAAACAGGTTCCATATAATTTATTTGCCATTTGATCTGCTGCTGCCACCACTTGTATATTGCTATTTTTCAGAAAGATATGGGTATTGTTGAATACTGATTTTATCCATAAAGAACTTAAGACTATTTCCTTATCTGAAATCTGTTTGAAAAGTTTTTTTAGCTGCTGCTATCTTTTAATATTATATTAATTCTTAAATGTCATTTCATGATTATGATGCTTGAACTATATATTTTCCCTGTTCAATATGTTTTTTAGCCACTATCCTTTTATGTTATTTTAATGTTTAAATGTTTTTAATAGTTATCTGTTTTTAATTAGGGTTTTTGAACTATTTATAACTGTTGTAAAACGCCTTGTGAAGGCAGCAACTCTGAAAGGCAGGTTAAAAATCTGTTAAACAAATACATTTTAAATCAAGACTGTGGATTTGAAATAACCATCCATATTGGTAACATATGTACATAAGCAGCAGTTGTTGCCAAATCAATAGATTGTAGGAAGGTGCAGTGGGTGGGAATGTAGGGGGCCCAATCTACATACAGTGTACCAGGTCCAGGAAAGCACGTTGGCACACCTGACTGTGACTTACAAGACCTATCTGTTAAAGTAAACCTCGCTATTTCATTGCATAAGATGCTAAAGCACAATTTAAAGAATACAGTGATCCAACAACATCTTTATGATTTACAGCGGTTAATGCATTCTAAGCACAGGCAATATTTACCTTCATATGCAGCAAGGCTTCTTGGGATTATTAAGAAATGCAACTTCTAATACATTTCACAATTTTCTCCCTTCAAAACTATTTCATTATCTGCTTCTGTGATTATCAGTTCTTGTTTCTCTGGAAGGTTGTTTTAGCATTTCTTTATTAGTTGCAGTTTCTTTACCCTTCAAATACTTTAGTTTTTCTCCATGTCTGTGTGCATAAATGCAGACACACACACCTATCATCTTGTTTTGTTCGTTCACCAAGCATGATGGTTTCCCTGGCAAATATTTATCACTACATAACTCAAAAAATGGTAGGTTTCATAGCTGTAGCCGGAGCAAGATACATCACAACCAGCTACAATATTGTTTAAACAAGACTGTATTCTTGCATTCTCACAGACTGTGGATCTAACTAAATTCATATCAGAGTGAAGATTAAAAATCTATCCAGATTATACATTTTATAGACAAGGGTAAATGAGATATTAAAACTGAAACTGTCTTGGTAACATGCCAATGCTGGATAATGTTCTTTGCTTTTGGTTCAGTTTTACTCATGTTCTCTGGGTTAGGTTAAGAGGTGATTCCAGCCAAAACAGGAGATGCTGTAGTGTGTGCCTCTGTTGTGGGCAATACCATCAGGAATGTCACACTGGATAACCACACTTGAGGACTGATTTAGCAGTGACTATTTAGGGAAGAGACCTTGCTGCCATATTGGAAAGCTCACTTAAAAAATCAGTGTGCTGTGGCAGTGAAAGCAATTAATCAAATTTAGGAAGTTGCTTGAAAACAAATACAGCCATTATCATAATGCCATTGTAGAATGACATGGTGCAGCCATATTTGGAATAATATGTACAGCTCTCATCACCAAATGGATATAATACAGCTAGAAAACATTACAAAGGAGTACTAAAATGATCAAAACTCCAAAATCTACAGTTGGGCAATATCTTTATTAGGACCAATCATTTGCATATAAAATAGGACACATGAAAGGTTCCAGGAAACTTGAATGCATCAGGTAAGGTCTTGATTTTCAGGTATATTTTTCTTATGGACCAACACAGATTAGTGGAATTAACAAAGGAAAGGCCCATCAATGACTATGATAGGTAAATGGAACAACCATTTTCATAGGCACTATACCTCTAACAACCAAATGATAATAATTATCTGATGCAGCAGTTATTATACTACACCAGAATAATTATGAAATGACACGATGAAAGACTTTGTGTGCCACTGGAGGGGGGAAGGAGGATGCAGAGCAGGAGGCTGTCAGGCATAAAAATGAGTCTTCACATGAACTGCCCTTGTTCAAGAACGGTTACCTTAAGGTCAGAACATGAAACAGAAATGTTTTATTTTTATTTATTTAGTTTAATTTATATACCGCCCTAAGCCCGAAGGCTCTCTGGGCGGTGTACAAAAAGATAAAAACAAGCACAATATATAAATACAATAAATACAATAAATAATAATAATAATAAATAAAAAAAAACAACGAACCAAACAACATCCAAAATATGGAAATGCTGTTTAAAATACACTTTAAAATGCCTGGGAGTATAAAAAGGTTTTCACCTGGTGCCGAAAAGATAGTAGCGTCGGCGCCAGGCGCACCTCATCAGGGAGACTGTTCCACAGTTCGGGGGCCACTACTGAAAAGGCCCTGGTTCTAGTCATCACCCTCCGAGCCTCTCGATGGAATGGTACTCGGAGGAGGGCCTTAGATGTTGAGCGTAGTGTACGGGTAGGTTCATATTGGGAGAGGCGTTCCACCAGGTATTGCGGTCCCATGCCGTGTAGGGCTTTGTAGGTCAAAACCAGCACTTTGAATCTAGCCCGGAAACAAATAGGAAGCCAGTGCAGACAGGCCAGAACAGGTGTTATATGAGCGGACCTTCTGGTCCACGTCAACAATCTGGCCGCTGCATTCTGGACTAGCTGTAGTTTCCGAACAGTCTTCAAGGGCAGCCCCACGTAGAGCGCGTTGCAGTAGTCCAATCTAGAAGTTACCAGAGCATGAACAACTGAAGCGAGGTCGTCACTGTCCAGATAGGGACGTAGCTGGGCTACCAATCGAAGATGGTAAAAAGCATTCCGTGCCACCGAGGCCACCTGAGCCTCAAGAGACAGGGAAGGATCGAAAAGAACTATTATTAATTATTAAAAAGAGAGTATTATTAATTGAGTATTATTGAATGAGTTATTTTGATTGCCTGGAAGATATCCTTGATCTGTGTAAGCTTGCTTGCCTGGGTATAAGATACAGAGAGATGCATATAGGGGTGTTGGAGAATTCTGATGGAAATGGGAGAGGCAATTGCCGATGTTTGCTTACTTGTTCCATGTCCAGAACTGAAATCAATAGCAAATCCAATCACTATTCGCTGCTGTTGTTGCTTTCACTCTGCAAGTGATACATAACTGACTACGCCCCCCCCATTTGCATTGTGCTTTCTTTCCACTGAAATGAATGGGGTGGAATGATAATGTAATTATGCAATTTACGTGATTAATTATGTAAGTTACGTAATTTAACCACAGTGGACAGTGAGACAAATAACATAGTGGAAGATGAATTGCAGCAGAACAGAAACAGTGCAGCATACAACAAAACTGATCATAACAGAAAAAAATGTCTTCTTACATCTCTAGATGCCTTTCTGTGTATGAGAAGAAACCCCTGACTTTTCCATAACTACAATATAACTAACTGTACAAAGGTAGAAGTGACATTCATTACTCCACTGTTACTTTTTCCTCTAGTTCTTCCCTCCACTGGCATGCAGCACCCAGAAGTATCCCACAAAGAAATGCAGCCTTTGGGCTGAAAAACCTTCCTTATCCCTGGTTTTAATGTTATGTTATTTTAACTGACTGCATTAGAAAGAACTTTGTGGTGAAAAACAGTTTATAAATGTTGAAAGTCAATAAATAAATCAAATTGGAAGAGGAGCTGGTGAATAAACTCTTCTGTTGTGGCTGGTATGACTAGGTCCTGTGACAGCATTGTCCAAGTGGAGATGGAGACAATGGGTTTCACATTCAATGGGTCCCTGTGTTTTGCCCGTGTTATGTGGCCTGCTGTTGCTAGTGAGTAGTTGTTTTAGGGGGCTGTCTGTAACCATGAACAGGCCTACCAACCAAGGCCTGCGAGAGGAAAGTTTAAGTGTCCAGCGTGGGTTATTGATTATGGTTGGAGTGGCTTTCGCTTAGGAGCTATAGGTGACAATATTCTGTGAACATCTGATCAGTGATGCTTGGCCTTTTGTGGTCACTGAACCCCTGAATGTGGATCCTTCAGAACTCTCCTCTCCTCCAAGTATTTACTGTTTGGAGAGAGAAAAATCTTTTGATAGTTAGGGAAAATGAAGACAGATCTTTGTTTTTTACCAAATAATCCACATACAATGGTAGAGCCATCAAACACTGGCACGCTCCTGGGATAGAGCAATTTGAAAAATGCAACCAACTAGTTCTCTTCTTTAAAAAAATTAGACGTTCCAGCATCATAAAAAAAAAAGAAACAGCCACAGAATTATGCCTTGGGTGCCCTTCTTCATTAAAACATCCCATATCCTCAAAGTTAGATCTATTTAGTTTCTTTTATGTTGCTTTCAATCAGGCACTTCTTCCTCGTACTGAGGAAGGAAGGCACAGCTACCACCAAATTGTCCTTTATCTAATCCAGTCACCTCTGCAGCTGAGAAATATCTGCCATGCCTCCTCTTTAGGCATTAGCACTGCTGCTGTTCTGCTTTTTTTAACAAAAAAAACCCCTCCCTTTGCTAAAGAGCATTCAGGATCTCACTGCCAGAATTCTGCAGTATATGAAATCAAGGTCTACTGCTTTGGAGGTATGATGTCATAGGAACACCTATATTCTGCTAATAACTATACGGGGGGTGAGAGACTGGGAAGAAGTTAAACATACATTTCACATTCACAGCAGCAATAAGGGGGGCATTTTTCTATAGCAGTTTCCATTTGGCCATTGCTATTGCCCTGACACTTTACTCTCAGTGAAGCAAGAGCAAGAATGTGGAGGTGGGTGACATGACAGTCAAGGCCTTCTTTACATTTTTCCCTTTGAGATTTCTTTTCTCTTCACAATGGGGCGAACCATGCAGGGGGAAAAGCCAAGAGGATACATACAGAGCCTCACTAAGACATAACCTGGACGAAGTCTTACAAATGTACATCTCATTGTGCGGCAGACAGAGCCTTGAACTTAGATGATGGAGAGATCCAACTTCATATCCCCAACTCTACTATGAAGCCTACTGGGACAGTAGGAGAAGTTGTGGGCATGCTGCCCTGAGCTATTTGGAAGAATGGAAGGACAAAACTATAACAACAATGAAAATACATAAACCCTTTCACCACTCCAATACTTGTGTGTGTGTTTCAAGGAATCATCACATGGACATGCATGTAAAGAAAGATGGAGAGAGCAATGCTGCTACATCATCAACAAGCATTTTGATTTTCCGTCTAAATAAACTGCCATTGTTGAACCAGACAGCCTGTTGCTCTGTTCCTATTGCAAAAGAGGAAGCATTAAAGCTGCACAAATATTCTCTCTGCATCCCTGAATAAATTTTGAGGGAACACACACAGCCCTCTGAACTTTTTAGCCCACTAATTGACAGTCTACTTCTAATAGTCAGCACCAGTAAAGTAAGTTACCTGATAAGAGCGACTTGCAATAATAATTATTACACCAATGAATACAGGATTATAGGACACACATCTTGTGAAACCAACTGCTTCAACATTGACAACAGTAGTGACTTGGAATATGTTTGGTCTATTATTGTTTCTGTCTCTCAACAACAGCCCTCTTTTTGTTTTGTTTTTGGCTGCTACACCAGAGACTTTCTGGATGTTGCACAAGAAAAAGCCTATTTGCATGAAACTTCTAATCAGCATGTCGGCACTTAATGAGTCGTGACCGTGGATGTTTCCAGAAAACACCCTGCCTTGATTAGTTTTTGTGGTTATTTTTAAATAGTTCAGAAGCATATACTTCAAGGAGATAGAAACTGTTTCTCAACACATTTGCATTAGCTCAGAAGCTCTCTTGTTTAGATGCAGAAAAAATGTACTAAAAATGGAAAGTACCTTCTGTGGGACCTGCTTCTTTTTCCTTTTCCCCCCCTTCTTTGTTCTTTTTGTCCCTTCCTCTGCCTTTCCTCTTGTTCTCAGGCATCCTGCACAGGCAGTATATTTACAGTCCCAAGGAAAAGGCAATTCCTGCCAGATGCAAATACCCTGGCAGTGCTGCTTCAAGGCTTACTCGCCAGCTGAAATTTCCAACTGTTCTTATACTGTTTCTGACACAGGCAACACCCACTTCTGTATGGAGGGTGTGGTTTTTAACTATTTCCATTCATATCCCCAAGCTGTCTGGCAGAAGTGTCAGGGACCACAGGCAGGGCTGGGTGTGAAGAAACTGAAAATGAATGAAGGTTCACACACAGAGTAGAGCTGAGAATGGAGTAACAAACAAGCAAGCCAAAGTGGCATCAGGATCCAGTGGAGGTGGGGACTGGGGACTCTGATGTGGGTGGCCTGGGAAATACACAAGTACATACATAAGATGCTGGGGGCAATCAGGAGTCCATGCCAGTCCTATTAGGGGTTATTCTACGATCTTACATCATTTGTCATGATGTATGAGCAGTTCCTATGCGCACATTTAAATATTATGTACATGATGCAGGAGAATGTGAGAACTCGTGGCTCATTTCTAAGCTCTGCTCCTTCTATGGCCTGTATACCTTAGAATGATATACAACAGATCTGTAGATGATAAATGTCAAGTCTGTAAACGTACTGAACAGAAGAAACTACTTTTCTTAGTGGCCTCTTCCAAAATGAGGGTGTTTGATACAGGAAAGCATTTCCCATGACATTATTTCCTTTTAACGTGCTCTTGGTAATTATTGGATCACAGGTCATTCCCCCCCCCAAATGAGAAACCTTTCTCTGTATAATCTACAAGTGAGTCATTTTCTGACACCTGAAATAAAGAGGCCACTTACACATCAACACAAAAAAATAAAAAATACAGTTTTTACTGTCTTTTTTTGTGTGAAACACTTTGAGGTTTTACTACAATCAAGCAGTATATAAATATTGTTAAATAACTATGCAGTAAGTGCTGCAGTTGGAACAAAACCAGCTGAATGTGTGATGGCTCCCATTCATAAGGAGGGGTGCAACAGCATTTTGCACTAACGGAAGCTTCTGAATTGTCTTCAAGGACAGTCAGACATATAATAATTAAGCCTGGAGGTTATGAAAGTACAGATGAGCATGCCAAGGTACTCTGTTCAAGAAGGGGCAGATCCTGCACAGTAAGTGAAACTGACAGAATGAAAGCAACCAATGCATCCATGTGCTTGTCAAATAACAGGGCTGGATCAAAAATAATTCCCAAACTTCAAACATTATAAGGATGCTCTTCATAGAGCGTTTCTGATGGCAGCTACTGATATGGTATGTGTCTACCAGCAGAGCTCATCCTCTTACTGGCTGGCAGAGCTACCTAAGTACATTTCTACACACACACACAGCCAAAAAAGGAGGGACAGGAAGCATTCAGAACTTGGCATGCTTCATAAATAATGTAAACCAACACAGAGTTTCTCCCCGCACACACACATCCAAACCATTTCAATTGTTTTCATACCTTACCCTACCGTACCCCAGCCCCGCAAATGGATTGACAAATTGGGGAAAGACATTTTGTAACCGTATTATGAGGTGGGGGAAGAGGGCACTGTGGAATGATCCCATCAGTTACCTCAGTCAGCCGCCTATTCCAAACCACCACTAGGGCAGTTACAGAACTGTTGCCCTAATCTTCTGCAAAATCCCCTAGAGAGTTCTGGAAACCATAGTTAATGCATATTAATCGCCAGGGATGAACAGTCCATACTGGTCTCCCATCACTGCAGAGGGCAGCAGTCAACCATACACATGCCCTGCATTACAATATTATCAACCTTTGATCTCAATAAATCTGCAAACTATTAAGCATGAATTCTATGAAACAAAATTGCACTGGGTTATTTTACATATTCTAGGTCCACAAATTTGATGGGACTTACATAAAAATAATTCCAGGGGAGTTATCTAGGAGTGCTTCCACATTTAATAAGGAATTGTAATGTCTCATTTTTATAAGGCATCAACATGAATTCCTGCTAGAGCAATGTTACTTTCCCCCTTTCCTACCCCCCTGTGCCCCCACAGCCTCCCCAAATTGACTCCAGAGAGTCAGGAGAACCCCCAGAACAGTGTGCAGGGGGAGGAGATTGAGAGATTGTTCTGACAGGAAACAGAAATGCTTGCACTGAAAGAACAATCTCTTTTATGCTACACTGAATACAGCCCATTATTTTAATGCATTTTTATGTTTGTATTTTATCATTCTTTAAAAATTTAAAACACCTGATCTAAAAACAAAGCTAGAACATATAAATTTAAACATTTTTTACAAGTCATGAAAGAAATCAGGCAATCATGCTTCAAGAAATAGGTGCTACTGTACAAATTAAATAGTTGATTTAAACAACAATTGATTGGAACAAATGTTTTGTTTTTAAATGGCTGCTTGGGTAAATTGTAGCGTTCTCTTCTCAGCCCATGTGGCTATGCCATGCAAAACCCCTGATAGTGTTGGTAATCAACTGAAATTCCACTTGCATCTTACAGAGATAACACTTCTTGGGTAGCACTAGGAACTATAATCTGGAAGCCATCTTGGCAGATACTTGCCAAAGCCAGTACTAACAGTTACAGTTAATTTAAGACAAGAGTTAAAAATTGCTCATGAGAAAGCCAGCAGATTTTCCAAGTTCTGACTTAGGGTAGGGACACATTACTTGTTTAAAACACAGTTAAACCTGTTCTTTGTATCCGGGTACACACGTTAGCCACAATTACCCACAATTCACTGGTTTCCTCTGAAATACTGCATTTTTATGCGGTATAAACAAAATCACTCTTTTAAAACTGTTTGAGTGGCGAATCCCAGGTGTATACTGTGGAAACTTTCCTGGGGGTGGTCCTACATGCATGACATTTGGGGGGGGGGATCGCAGAGCAGCATCCCATTTCCCACTCCATTTCCTACTGCCTGCCCACTGCAATCCTACTCAGAAGTAAGGTAAAGGTAAAGATGTCCCCGCACTTATAGTGCGAGTCGTTTCCGACTCTTAGGGTGACATCTTGTGACATTTACTAGGCAGACTGTATATATGGGGTGGGATTGCCAGTTCCGTCCCCGGCCTTTCTTTACCCCCCAGCATATTCCAGGTACTCATTTTACCGACCACGGATGGATGGAACGCTGAGTGGACCTCAACCCCTTTTACCGGAGATTCGACTTCCTCCTTCCGTTGGAATCGAACTCCGGCCGTGAGCAGAGCTTCAGCTGCGTTACCACCGCTTACCACTCTGCGCCATTAAATTCAGTGGGGCTTACTCCCTACTACATGGGTTAGCATTGCAAGTCTTGTTCATTTTAAAACAAGAAGCTGTGGGGGGGGGAAGAGAGATCTGTGCTCATCTCTGCCCATCACTCTCTGTAAACAAGAAGGGGGAATCTGCCTCCTCTCACTCACTTTGATTTTTTAAAGTGCCACCAGCAGAAGAAGCAACAAGAAGAAGATTTCCAGGGGGTGGAGTTGGAGGGATGAAAGTTCCACGAATAGGAGCTGGGATGGGCAGAGGAGTGGGGGAACGATACAGACAGTGTGTGGTTGGAGACACCAGGATTTGCAAAATCAAACTGAAATGCAGCAAGAACAAAAATAGTCTCGCTACATTTTAAGCCTGTAATATGCACATAGCTTAGTTTAAACTTCAGCCCCAGAGTATCTTTGATTTTTTTCCAAGGAGATTCCATTGCTTTTAGCTGTGGGAGGAGAAGGTATAACACCTTGATTGTATGGCTTTTTAAATGTATTTTTAAGGTTCTGCAGCTTATACTAGGGATGTGCTAGAATGCTGCCCAATTCGGATTTGGTACCAAATTTTACATTAATTCATCTAATTGTTGTTAATTGTTGCGGATCGGATTTTCAGAAATGTACTAATATTATTTTAAAAATCAGTGTCTACAATATTAATATAATCATTTTTATCAATATTTCCTCCAATTTATCAATAATTCCTTCAATTTATCAGTATTTCCTTTCAAAATATCTCCTTTAAAAATATAAATATTAATATCAATACTTTTTCTGAGGGAGGAAAATTGATCAGTAAAAGCAGCAGCTAGCAGACAAAGAATGACCTTGAATCAGCCTGTTAACCAGCCTGTTAAGTTGACAGATTGCTTTCAGACCAGCCCTGGCCAACAAATCCCATCCTTAGCTCATACTAGTAGTGCCTGGACAAGCAGGCATAGATGTCCTCTGTAGTGTGTATAGGATTGCACTTTTCTCCGAGCAGCGCTCGTTGTCCATTATCTCTACCAGAAAAGTTTGCTGCTGCTCCATCCATAGATGCATAAGCATCTGTTCTGGGAGGATCCAATTTACAAGCATTTAACTCTTCTAAGATATGGCTTGTCACAGGTTCAAGCAAAGTGCACTTGTACTTCCAAGGGCTCTTCTTGTTAGGTGCTTGTCCTTCTGTGAAACTGTAAGACAGGAGATCTGCATCAGGATCTTTTTTCCAGTTTGTAAATTTGTAAAACTGAAGTCTTGATGGTGCTGAAGTGCAGTGTTTTTTTAGTGCGCTCTCTAACAGTTTGTGGTCTGTTTCTACTATGACTAGAAGTCCAGATATAGATATTGCACAGTCATCTGTAACACCTCAGGTCTTTACCATCTAATTACTCATTCTGCTGATGGTATGTACCAGGCCCAAAAGAGGTCAGGAATGCTTTGATTTGGATTCCTGCATTGAGCAGGGGGTTGGACTTGATGGCCTTATATACCCCTTCTAACTCTACTATTCTATGATTCTATGAGGTAATATAACAGGATTTATTTAACAAAGAGCAAAGGAGGGAATTGGGATAACAACATACAAATGCCATATCAGTAGCATTATATAAGCAATAATTGAGGGTATTGAAGCCAATAGAATAAATACTCCAGTCCCTGGACTAGGTTATTTTCTGTGTTGAAAACAAGTTACTAATGCAGTGTCCTTGGCTGGAGACAGTTACCGTCAATCTTTTGCTGGCTGGCCCTTCACTCATATCCTGTGCCGATTCTCTGTGATTAAAAACATTCCCATGCCTCTATCCACAGGCAAGGCCATACTTTCCAGACAACATATATGTTGAGGATATGTTTACAAATATTTGCAGGCTTAATAGTATTTGCTTGAATATGAACTTCTCTTTCACACATATCTGTCACTATGTGACACAACCATAGCCATCTCGTAGACCCAGAAATCACATTGTAGTTAGTATTTCAATTTCATTTCAGATTTCCAACCAATAACTAAATTGTAACTAATGGATCTCTGGGTGGGGATGGTGTGATCAGAGAATTCAGGGGTGTGCTCACAGGTAATTTCCTGCACATATATTAAGCTGTGCATAGCGTTAACGACTTAGAAAACATTTACCATGCATAACCCACTTCATCCATCCATCCACAACCCATCACATCTCTCCAACATGTCCCACACTCCCTGAATGACCTGTAGTGGCTTCTACTGCCAGCAGCTGCCACTGCCACTGGAACAGGGCATGCTGGCTGGGACTGGGCTGCGGCTGCTGCTGCTATCAATACTGCCCTGAATAGTCCCATTTTTCCAACTTCTGCCTCCGCCATGACCACCAGAAAATAGTTTGTGAGAGAGCCAGCCAGACCTTGCTGACATT
Organism: Rhineura floridana; assembly: GCF_030035675.1. Taxonomy (NCBI): domain Eukaryota; kingdom Metazoa; phylum Chordata; class Lepidosauria; order Squamata; family Rhineuridae; genus Rhineura; species Rhineura floridana. The sequence goes on along the minus strand of NC_084480.1, from coordinate 174,964,134 downwards.
TGCAATAATGAAGGGGAAGTCCCCACCAATTACAGAAATTAGATGGCAGCAATATGGATTCTTCTTCTCTCCAACTGTACGGCATACACACACGTCACTTTTGGGTCTCCTCTGTTTATCTCAACGTGCAGATGTAACACTCAATCTTCTCATCACTGGAAAACCCAGCAGGAGAAACCAGCTCTTGTCTCCCTCACCCAATGATGTGTTGTAAAGGAGGCGGCATCCAGGTTCGCAGTGTGGTAGAAAGCCCACAGCAAGTCTTATTCGCACGTGCATTTGTTGTTCCCACATACAACTGAAGCTGTACAGTACAGAATTCTGTCACCTTGTTGTACCATATCTTTCTGCATAATGTTGTCTCTAATACTGCAACAGAATCTCATTGCTAACAAACTATGAAATTTCAAGAGATCTCACTTCAGATGCCACATTACTATTAATTTCCATCTTTCTTCTCTCCCACACTTTGAAAACGAGTGTGGGATTAACCAGAAGTTCAGACAGAGAATTGTGCCATATCTCTACATACCAAATTTCATTCTAGTATCTCAGTGCTCAAGGGAGATATTGAAATGCTGTCAAGAAACAGGCTGGAGCTCAAATGTGACACTTAGAATAGTGTCCTGGACTTATGTACAACATTTTCCTCTGATATCTCAGTGTTCAGGAAAGATATTACAAGCAATGACACAGAATGCATAACAGGCTTGTTAAAACAAAGACTCTGTTTGCTTGGCCAAAATGCCAAAGATGCAGCTGCTTAACTGGATGAAATCAAGAAACATAATCTGCTCTTCCCCCTGCCTCTTAGCCCTCACTGCTTCCTTATGTCTTCCAGGTCAAAGTGTAACAGCGATGGCAAGGCCACACAGAATTCCAGTCCTCCCTCTGTGCAGTTCTTGAAAGCACAGGGATCTTCTCAAGGTATGCTTCCATGACTTCCTAGCCCACAGACCAGCAGACTCCCCAACACTTCGTTGCCCATCTGCTTTTCTTCCTGCCCTGTCAAAAACATATAGCACCTCTGGAACCTCAGGCCCTATGTGAGATTTTATACCTGCTCCAATTGCTCTTTCAGACCTTCCTTTAGTTTCATCTCATTTAAGCAGGGATTGACTTTGCACTCTTGCCCTACTCCTCAGGCAAGTGCAGGTTAGTTGGTTCACCACCAGAGGCTTTCCTTTGCCTACAGCAATGGCTCCCAAACTTTGTTTTCCCACTTTGTTGTTATGTGCCTTCAAGTCGATTACGACTTATGGCGACCCTATGAATCAGCGACCTCCGATAACATCTGTCATGAACCACCCTGTGCAGATCTGGTAAGTTCAGGTCTGTGGCTTCTTTTATGGAATTAATCCATCTCTTGTTTGGTTCCTCTTTTTCTACTCCCTTCTGTTTTTCCCAGCATTATTGTCTTTTTTAGTGAAACATGTCTTCTCATGATGTGTCCAAAGTATGATAACCTCAGTTTCATCATTTTAGCTTCTAGTGACAGTTCTCGTTTAATTTGTTCTAACACCCAATTATTTGTATTTTTCGTGGTCCAGGGTATGCGCAAAGCTCTCCTCCAACACCACATTTCAGATGAGTTAATTTTTCTCTTATCCGCTTTTTTCACTGTCCAATTTTCACATCCATACATAGAGATCGGGAATACCATGGTTCGAATGATCCTGACTTTAGTGTTCAGTGATACATCTTTGCATTTGAGGACCTTTTCTAGTTCTCTCATAGCTGCCCTCCCTAGTCCTAGCCTTCTTCTGATTTCTTGACTATTGTCTCCATTTTGGTTAATGACTGTGCCAAGGTATTGATCCTTGACAAGTTCAATGTACTCATTGTCAACTTTAAAGTTACACAAATCTTCTGTTGATATTACTTTAGTCTTTTTGACGTTCAGCTGTAGTGCTGCTTTTGTGCTTTCCTCTTTAACTTTCATCAGCGTTCCCACTCGTTTTCCCATTGACCACCTGAAAATTGCTGATGGCCTTGGCAGGCCACTTAATGATTTTTTTGCCCATTATACCAATTGTAATTCCATAGAATTCATATTGTAATACAATAAAATACAGCATAAGGAAACAAAAGAAACAATAAAAATGCAATTAAAATCAATATTCACTGTGATGGATGTGTCATCTCTCATCTTCAATCACAAAGACACAAACATGCCGTGGACCACCTGAAGGAATCCTGTGAACCACTGGTGGTCGATGGACCACAGTTTGGGAACCCCTGACCTAAAGGATTCCTAGCTGACTTCCAAGCCTGAACACCACCTTTCAGCTCCCAGAAATGAAGGGTGGATTCACACCATATATAGTATCTAAAGCACAATCAATACACTTAACTTCTCTCAAAAAAAACGGGAAACTGTAGTTTGTTAAGGTAGCTAGGAATGTGTAGCTCTGTGAGGGGGAAACCACAATTCCCAGGATTCTTTGAGGGAAATAATGTGAAATGTATGGTGTGGATCAGCCCAACGGCTTTGAGTCCAGTTCTCTCACTGTTCGTTGGCAGCTACCTTCCCCACTTTCCTCATTACTTTCTTCCCTCAGTGTTTCATTTGGGCTGTCTTTAAATCCCCATCCTCTTGACAGCTAGGGACTCTCTTTTCTCACCTTCCCTTTGTACTGTTTCCCAGGAGTCCTTACCTCCCACAACCTTTCTGTTTTTCTGCTTGCCCCTGATCTTGGGATAAGATTGACATATTAGTGGGGAGCTAGACAGACTCTTCAAGAGGAATCAGGCAGGGCTATCAGGGGTATTTATTAATATTTTTAGGCTGCTTTTCCTCTTGAGGGCCTTCAAGGCACCTTTCAGAATAAAAACAGGTGAAATTCAATTGTGACTAAAAAAACGAACCCACTGAAGATAAAAATATGAACAAAGAGCACCAAAACATCTCAACAGGCAAAATTCAGTAAAACAGTCTAAAAAGCCCAGAAAAATAAAACAGCCTTTACAGCTTCACAGGAATTGTGTTATGGGGCCATATGATCCTTCTAGGTGAAGTTCCAATACTAAAAAAGCCCTGTCCCAAATGTCCACCACTCACACCTCCAATGGTGATTGAATACAAAGCAAGGTATCAGCTGATGAACTCAACAGGCAAGGTAGGTTTGTATGGGAAAAAGCCATCCTTAAGGCACCCTGGGCCCACACCATATGACTCTAGTCTCTGTCACTAACTTTACCATAAACTCCACATGATAATGTAGTTTCTGGCAAGCTAATCCTGTTCATGAAGATTCATTGCTGATAATTGACATGATTCATGCTAAGATAAGGACCTTTTGCCAAAACCACTGCTTATATTTTAAGAAGCAACGTCTGCCCTGTCTATGTGGGTGCTCTTCTTGGAAAAAGAAGGCAGGGATAAGAATTCTGAATCTGCCCCAATAAATACGCTGAACGCTGTCTTTCCCCAACTAAATTGAAATTAGTATCATCTACTCTATATTTTTGCTCATAATCACGTAGAAGCTTTCCTTCTGGGCATTTGACTCAGTATTCATAATATTTGTGCATTAATTGTGTTAATAATATTCAACCTGCCCTTCCCTCCCTGACCCCCCTCCGGGTTTAAGTTGCATATTAAATTAATCCATTGTTAGAACTGGAATTTCAAAAGATTGATCCTTTACCAAGATAGGGTTGTAACACCTCTCCACTTCAAAGAACCTTTCCCCTTTGATAAAGGGTAGGTCTCCCTAACATGTCAGTCAGGTTTGTCTCCTCTAGTTTAATGTATCCTTGCTGCACCTCTGCCAGGTGAGAGAAAGTAAATGGATATTGCTTTCTAAGAGTAAACTGGGTAAATCTATGAACTTGGCTCATTGCCAGCCAAGGAAGAGACAGCTATGTAAGTATGCTAGTACGTGCTTTTCTGATTTCTGAAAACTGCTGTGTGTTTCTCCTGACCACCTTTCCATCACTCTCTAGGTCTGGATTTATGGGTGTAGCTTCCAAGTAGAGATTCCAGAATCTCACTGTCAGCAAGGCAACTATCTTGGGCATTTGGTGTCTGTGATCACTTGGGATGTGGAGATGCTAGGAGACATGAAGAGGCTTGCAGCTCCTGGATTGGACTCATTAGTCTCTCCATCCTCACACATACAGCTGCTCTTGACAAGGATGATCTTCAGTTTATTTCCTGGGATATTGCTAAGTATGGTGGGCTATTATGTGATTAGCTTTTATATATATGTGAATGTGTTTTGCTATATTTTGCTTACAAAACATATAAGATATCCAAAATTAAGCACCTTTAAAATCTGTTTCATTTGCTGAGATTTCATCACGTACACAACTCTCTGATTGGAAAAGGGCTTATGTTTGGCTGCACCATGTCCATAGTTTGTTACTGGTGAAATTGTGGAAATCTGCTACACAGCAGGACTGGAAAATGTATTTGACCATTAGCTCCTCCTCCCTTCCAATTCCCCTTCCCTGGTGTATAACTAATTCCTAAATCGCTAACAACTATCAATATGCAGGCTGGTGGTTGTCTGATGGCGAAACATACTTTCAAAATTTTGAAATGAAAGAAAAAATAGTACATTTGTGTTGTAAGATGGAACTGAGTTCAAAAGATGATGGTTCCAAAAGCTCAAGGCTCATACACCCTCCCCATGATTATTAAAAAATGCTGTAGTCAATACATCTATCTATCTGTTTGTTTTCTTCGATTGATATCCCACCTTTCTTCCATCATGGAACCTAAAGCTGGTGGATATCTATCTACAACCAGGGCCGGCACTAGGCACTCTTTAGGGTGGGTGGGTAGCGCTCCCTTCCATCAGCTCCCGACCCTGCCACAGATTGCAGAGAGGAAGCTCCCAGGCACCCCCCTACTACGTGCAGGCCCACAACGCCCGCCTTCCTGCCCCACCTACCTGTCCCTTGAAGAAAATGCTGGCTACGCTGCAGGCACAAGCCTGCCATCAACTAAGATGGCAGCTGAGGTTTCCCTAAGGGGCTGATGCCCCTGCTGCCATCTTGGTAGATGGCAGTTATGCACTAACGTAGCATGTATGAGTGCCATCAACCAAGATGGCGGTGGAGGCATCAGCCCCTTAGGGAAACCTCAGCCACCATCTTGGTTGATGGCAGGCATGCTTGCACAGCGTGGGCAGCATTCACTTCAAGGGAAAGATAAGTAGGTGTGGTGTGCATACAGTTGCCGGGGCAGGCTGGTGCCCAAGGATCCCAGTATGCCTGGCATTGGCCCTGTCTACAATCATAGTCTTTTAATTGTATGACATAAAAACTTCATCCTAAATGCTGCCCTTGTGAAAAAGGGGCATGCACACTTCCTGTCAAATTTCTGGTTCCTAAACAATTATCAAGGCTGAAAGGCTTACATCAAGCAATCGTTCCTAGCCAGCCCTGAGGCTGATGCAAACTCAGTGGCCTATAATTGATGCAAGAGGTTCTACAATATGATCTAAAGGAGTCAATACAGAAAACTCCCTTTTTAAGGCTGAATTTTCAAGGCAGCTTCACAATAGATCTTCCCATGTAGAAGTGCATGAAATTATCAGCAGCTGCTCCAAGCAGCTCGCCATACTGATTAGCTATGGTGTAGAAAGAACCTGCCATTAAAAAAAAAAGCAAAGGCTGTGGACAGAAAAATCCTTTTCAAGCAGAGGCATCATTAGGTGGGTGCGGGAGGTACGGACCGCACCCGGGTGACACCATGAGAGGGGTGACACCCAGAGCTGCTGTGGGGGCTCCCATCTGGCTGGCGCAGAACCCAGGAGTAAAGGCGCCCGGAGCCCAGACCGGAGAGGAAGCGAGGGACATGTGAAGGGGAAGCGGTCCCAGGAGGAGGAGGAGATCTGTCGGGAGGAGGCTCTGCCCCCGGCAGACGGCTGCCCGCCGGCTCCCTCGGCACCCCGACGTGGCAGGCCAAAGGCAGGCTCCGGGCGAGTGGGCGGGCAAGCCCCTCTACGCGGTGGGCTGGGGCTGGGCGGGGCTCAGGGGAACATCCTTGCCTGCCTGCCACCAGCTTGGAGCCGCCGATCGGGGCGTCCCAGCAGCCAGTCAGTGCGGCCATCAGGCCCCGCACTGGGTGACACCAACCCTAGTGACGCCACTGTTTCCAAGAGTTAGACACTATTTTGTAAAGCTATTATTACCCAAGGGACATACTTCACTGTTTGTGTCCTGTTATGGTCTCTGGTCAAAATAGTTTTGCAGGTTTGTATCAGGCTTCAAGGTGTATCCTGGAAATGCTAAAACAAGCTCCCAGAAGCTTACACTTCTACATAACACGTGTGCTTTTTGTTGTGCCAAGCCACCTATTGCATCCCTGACCTCCTGAAGCAATTTGGATTTACAAAATGTTAATGAAAATCTGGTGAAAAATTTGCTCACTATTTCACGTCATGACAATGAAGTAATGAGTCTATCTTATTTCACATAAATTTAACTCCCCTCCTCTTGTACATTCTGGAAAGACAAAGGACTACTCCCCATGTGCCGCTGAGGAGAACCTTTCAGGCACATTCATTCTTTACCCCCAACCCCTAATCAATGATCCCATACCATTCAAGTGCATGGGTGCTATACATAACAAAACTCTCACGGCTGGGCAATCAGACAGGTTGCACCTTGCAAAACTCTTGGTTGCTGGGCCTTCTCCTTGATGCCGACTAAATCAGTTACAGGGTGTCAATGATTTTCCATTCCTGAAGTGAAAGCCACAGATTAGCAGTTACAGATAGGTGTCATAAAGCAGTTTTGTGAACATTATCATTGGCATGGGAAGAAATAGCAATGACTCAACTATGCAAGCTGTTGCACAATTAAGCCAACTGTGAAAGTGATAAGGAACGATGATTCAGAACGATGATTCTGTGCTGCTGTCAGTGCAATTTTGGGTAATAATATGCATTTGATTTACAATTATTGGGATCAGCCTTGCAAAAACTGGAGATGATATTCAATGCTGATCCTACTCAATGGTAAGCCCATTGAAGTTAATAGACATGACTAACTTAGGTTCATTAATTTCAATGGGTCTCCTCTGAATAGGACTTGAATACAACCTTTAATATCCAGTTTGTAGATAAGGGTCCCAAACATGCAATGCCAGCATGCATGAAGGTGAGAACATCTCTAGTGTTAGCATTTCACTTAGGATTTTGTACTCAAACGTCACCAACCATTCTCATTAAACACAGGATTTTAGCTGAGACTGTTCCTCACAATTCATTTCTCTTCCTATACTGTTACTTGTATTTGCCACCCCTGTATATTTGAATGTGGATCTGTCAGAACATTGTGTGCATGATTTTTTATTGCATCTTGAAATTTTGGTTCCGTCTTCTCCTCTGCTTTCTCTGTAACTCCGTCTTCATTATGGGTACACCACACAACGGACAGTTGGTAGGGTGTGGAGCAGCAGTACAGGGCAGACTTCAGCAGCAACAGGAAAAACAAAGGTGATTCTCATCACTTGTTGCCTAATTTCCTCCTGCAAATTCTTCTGCGTGTTCCTACATGAGAACTGGCCTTTGCAAACATAGTGGTTATGTGACCAAATGCTCCTTCAAGCTATTCTTGTGTGGGCGGCAGGGGAAATTAACAGGCAGTCGCTTTAGGTGTAAATTATGCTTCATTTGGACCTGAACATGCTTTCAGGGCTCTGTTTTCCTTTTTTTCTAAATACCAAGCCATTTAGACAGGGCAGGATTTGCCAAGCATGTTTTCAGGCAGGGCTAGGTCACCTCACACAGGGCACTGCAGAGATTTAGACTGGTGCTATGTGGGTTTGGAACAGTGATTCTGTTGTCCAAAAACAGTCCTCTGTGTCTTAGTATGAAAGCTATAGAAGAGTATCAGTTGTTAGAAAGGCGGGGGGCAGAGAAAGAAAAGGAAAGGTGGGGAAGCTCACAATTTTTCCATCAGATTTTAATTACATTATTTTACATTATTTGATCCTACTCACAAAAAGAGCCATATATTTCAGGAACCTCAAGAGTGTAAGCACACATCCCCACCCCCCACGCTCCTGGGGTCCCAGTTATCCACTGTGAGTCTTGGAGAAATAAGGTAGTATGTAAATATATTTATATTGCATTGCAAAAATTTGTATTGGTCCTCATGATTCCCTAGCCATGAGTCTATTGGAATACACACAATTGCATGTGTTTTAATTCATGGATTTGTATGAAGATTTTCAAAAGATGCAGAATGCTTCTGTGTTCTCTCAGTGCTTAGATATGCTGGGTACTCAACCTGTAGGTATTTAGCAACAGCCACACTAACAGTTTGAACATAGGGTGCTAAAAGCTAACAGGAAAGCCAGGTGCTACTGAAATAATTATTTCCTGCAAATCTGCCAGTCTTTGGATTCATTTACCTTACTCTTAAAGTCTGATGTTAGGAAACAACAGAAGCCAGGGGTGACCATCTAGTTGAAATTGCACGCATGAGTTTCAGTTAATATTTATTACTTGTTAAAGTATTTTAATGAAATACACTGTACAAAATAAAAAAGACCTACCCAGAGTGTAAAATGCTGGTGACACTACTTAATTTTTCTCAGCAACAGTTGAGATCTTAAACCTAATCTGCTGCTACAGTAGATGAGAGTGAAAAACTCAATATCAACAAGATGAAAGTGTTGGGTGGGGTTCAAATGAATCAGGGGAGGCAGTGTCATTCCCCACTCCAAAGGATGAGGTTTGCAGCCTGGGAGTGCACCTGGACTGTGCTCCTGCATGTGCATCCAGTTTGACTTCTGGTCCCAGGACAGAGACTTGCAGTAGTGTTTTGTACACTGACCTGGATGGATGGAGGCCAATGAAATCAGGGGAGCAAGTAGCACAATCTTCACAGCTGCCAGATCTGGACCTTGACACCACTGAACCTGGGGTCAATCACCCCAGACCTTCTGGACTCGACCCCTAAATCAGTACCCCCAGTGAATGCAGTTCCCAAGCTGGACCTTATCCAAGGGACAGGATCCTCACCCTTAGTCCCATGTGCCACAACCAAAGGCAGATTGCCTGAGAGTTAACAGATAAACACACAGCCAGAGTTTTGCCCTTTTTAGGATCTCCATTCTTCAGCAATGGGGCAGAGCCGGGGAGGAGGTCAACACCTAGTCCTTGTTGGAATAGGTCAGGTGTGGGGAATCTCTGGCCCTCCAAATGTTGCTGAACTACATTTCCATCATCCCTAGCCATCAGTGCTTGCTGGGGCTGATGGGAGTTGTAGTTCAGCAGCATCTGGAGGGCCAATGGTTCCCCACACCTGGAATAGATCACCTCAACCCTGGGATCTCTCCCAGGTTCTGAAAGAATCTTGTTCCCTGACTCTGGCTCTTGACCTTATAAGCTGCTACACAGTCCCCATCGGCCCCTTGCTTTTGCGACTGCTGAAGAACACTGTCCAACTTGCTTCGTTTAGACTCCACTGTGGGCTTATAATCACTAGAACAGGATGGCTATGAGCACACTGTGCATTCTAACTATTAAAAGGAAACAGACCACAGTCATCCATGCCCTAGTAACCTCATAGATCAAATATTGCAATATGCTCTACATGAAGCTGCTTTTGAAAATGATCAGCCAGAAACTTCAGTTTGTGCAAAACTCTGCTCCTTACTGGGATTGACTGCACAAAGAGCAGTGCTTGCCAACACAGGCTGCCTATTTAAGATTCTGATTTGCAACATTAAATCCCTAGTCTGTCTGGGCCTAGTGTGTCTGTAGCAGTATCTCCTCCCATACAAACCTCTCCAATCCATGGGATATTCCAGGAAAGCTTTGCTATAGGTGTCTGCGTTTGCTTTTGTTTTTTTTAAAGTTACGATCTAGTAGTGCCTGGGTAGGGGCTTTCTCTGTAATGGCAACATACTGCTGTGGAATAATATTTATTTATTATTTTAAAAAAATATTATTTTCATACTGCCTGAAGCGGCTAATAACATTGAAACAATTTACAACATAACAATAAAATAACATTATAAAATATAAAAGAAGACAAAAACACCCACCCTCTAAAAATCAATAGACTTAAACTGGGGGGGGGGGTCAGCTCAACAAGTCAAAGGGCTGTCAGGATAGGAGCTACTCCCGACTGCCCTGTGGGAAGGATTCCAGGAGAGTGAAGGAGGAAGGCAAAGATAACACCAGGCCCCTGATTCTGTTCCAGCTGTCATCTACTTATGTTTTGATATTGTTTTTTTGTGATTGCATTAATGTGCTTTGATGCTACTTGTAATCTACCTTGGAAGGACTTGTGTGCCATGAGGAGGGATATTAATAATGAAAATGAATAAGTGAAAAGCAGTCAGAGACAAGGCACAATTACTAGTAAATGAGTTGGTTGAAAGTATTGGCATCTACAGTAAGGCAGATATTTGAGAGGCTTGACTTCCAGCCCATATATTGTAGTTTCACTGCTGGATTGTTACCCTGAATTTTCCTCACATCCATTTCTATCTGATCACTTTGGGGCTTTAAGAATCATTATGGAGTGAGCATTCAGAAATGCTTCCAAATGCACATCCCATTGAAAGCAATGGAACAGCTAAATGGCATCTGCATTTGGATCAGCACTTAAATGCTTATTCAGATGTACTTCTCATTTACACACCAGTTCCTAAAAGCAAGGCATTCCCAAATCCAATATATTCTGCAGATTGTATGTGGACATCCCAAACCATGGGGCAGAAAAGCAGAAAACTGGAAATAAATGGACAAATTACTCACATCCCTATTGATAACCTCCTTTTCCTGTGCTTAGAGCAGCTAACATCAAACATGCAGAAACCAGCTTTATGTTTAGCTATATGTTTACACTGCCGTGTTATTGTTTTAGGTACTTTGTGCATTACCTGGATTGTCTACAGAAGGAGCGGCCAACTTTTTTTGGCCTGAGGGTTCCATTTGCTGTTGGCCAACCCTCCACGATCTGCATGCCGGTGGGTGAAGCCAAAGCAAAAGTGGGCATGACCACCTCATACTCACTCTCTTTTCCACATGTACATGCACACACCCATACATACAGACCACATATATAGGAAACACTTAGGAAGGTGGAAGCGGCAGCAGAACCAACACAGTGATGCTGCTGCAGTCACCACAGCAAAGCCTCTCCAGATTCTGATCCTGAGACTGGCAGGCAGACCTTCATGCAGTTTCTGACCTTTTTTGTGTGTGCTGTCACTGCCAACAATTTCGTGAGGGTCTGTGGGGTCACAGAAAATCACTTGGGGGTTGGATTGGCCCTCCAGGCTTGGGCATTTGACACCCCTTGTGTACAGAAAGACAATCAAATGCATTTTCTTTATAAATTAATACTCAATCTATGTTGTATGCTGCTTATAGTGAAATCTCTAACACCAATTGACTAAGAGGATGGCACAGAATATTTGCAAACATTCCACGTACTCAGGGAACAAACCTGACAGAATATTTGCTGTCCAGCTTATGTCAGCCATTAATTTGATTTGGCTGAGAGGGGCATGAGCAGGTTTACAGGGCAGTTTATAGGGGAAGCTAGAATGAAAAGAGCCAATATATTTGCTGAAGGAAAAGTGCTGTGTTAGGCAATAAAGAAAGAGGTACCTAAAAGAAGAGAAGGTAGAAAAGAAGTTGGCTTCAGGAAAAGGACAGAAGATAAGGGAACTGAGTCAAAAAGGGGCTAATGTAAGAACCTTCTCTGAAGAAAACACAGCGCCTAAGGTTAGATTGGGCTGGATAGTGGAAGTGCTAAGGAGGCTGGACAAGAGAAAGGGTGCCTGAAGAACGTAAGAGCCTGCTGGATCAGGCCAGTCGGCTCATCTAGTCCAGCATCCTGTTCACACAGTAGCCAACCAGATGCCAGTAGAAAGTCTGCAAGCAGGAGCTGAGTACAAAAGCACTGTCCCCTTCCGTGGTTCCCAGCAACTGGCATTCAGAAGCATTCTGCCTCCAACTATGGAGGCACAGCATAGCCATCATGGCTAGTAGCTATTGATAGTCTTATCCTCCATGAATTTGTCTAATCCTCTTTTAAAGCCATCCAAGTTGGCGTCCATCACTGCCTCTTGTGAGAATGAATTCCATAGTTTCACTATGTTCTGTGTGAAGAAGTACTTTCTTTTGTCTTCCCTGAATTGTCCAACATTCAGCTTCATTGGATGTTCATGAGTTTCAGTATTGTGAGAAAGGAGAAAAACTTTTCTCTATCCGCTTTCTCCATGCTATGCATTACTTCATAGAATCATAGAATAGTAGAGTTGGAAGGGGCCTATAAGGCCATCAAGTCCAACCCCCTGCTCAATGCAGGAATCCAAATCAAAGCATTCCCGACAGATGGCTGTCCAGCTGCCTCTTGAATGCCTCCAGTGTCATATAGCCCTACCTCTCTAGGTAATTGGTTCCATTGTCGTATGGCTTCGGGCTTCGGGCGGTATATAAATTAAATTAAATAAATAAAAAATAAATAACAGTTAGGAAGTTTTTCCTGATGTCCAGTCGAAATCTGGCTTCCTGCAACTTGAGCCCATTATTCCGTGTCCTGCACTCTGGGATGATCGAGAAGAGATCCCGGCCCTCCTCTGTGTGACAACCTTTCATGTGCTTGAAGAGTGCTATCATATCTCCCCTCAGTCTTCTCTTATCCAGGCTAAACATGCCTCCTCATAGGGCTTTGTTTCCAGTCACCTGATCATCTTTGGTACATTTCTATCATGTCACCTCTGACTAGCCTTTTCTCTAATTTACAAAGCCCCAAATGCTGCAACCTTTCCTCATAGGGGAATCTTTCCATCTTCTTAATAATTTTGGTTGCCCTTTTCTGAGCCTTTTCCAGCTCTAGAATATCCTTTTTGATGTGAAGCAACCAGAACTGTTTTAAATTTATTTATTATTTGATTTATATCCCATCCTTCCTTCCAGCAGGAGCCCAGTATTCCAAATGTACACAGTATTCCAAATGCAGCCACACCATAGATTTATATAAAGACATTATGATATCAGCAGTTTTTATTTTCAACCCTTTCCCTAATGATTCCTAGCATGGAATTTGCCCTTTTCACAGCTGCTGCACACTGGGTCAACATCTTTGTCAAGCTATCCGCTATAACTCCAAGATCTTGCTCTTGGTCAGTCACCCCATGAGCATATAGCATATGTGAAATTAAGATTTATTTATTTTTTTGCTCCAATATGCATAACGTTACAGTTGTTTACATCGAATTGCATTTGCCATTTTACCGCCATTCACTCAGTTTGGAGAGGACTTTTTGGAGCTCTTTGCAATCTCTTTTTCTTTTAAAGGAACTGAGTAATGCACCTAGTAGGCTGGAAGAGATAGGCCAAAGGAAGCAAAAAAAGGAAAGACACAAAGCTGAAGTCATGCTTAGAGTAAACCTATTGCAATTAATTGCTGGAGTAAGGTGTCACCATTTATCATACCATTGGCTGCAATGGGTCTTCTCTAAGCACCACCTACAGTGCAATCCTATATATGTTTAATCAGAAGCCCAACTGAGTTCAATGGGACTTACTCCCAGGTAAGTATAAATTGGACTGAAGCCCTAGTCTAGATCCAAGCCATATGTTTGAAGAAAACAGAAGCGGAGGGGTCCTAGAGACAGGGAGGCTGTGTACAATTTGCAGGAAGGAAATGGATGGGCAAAAAAGGTTTAGAGGGATGGGGAATGTGAGGCATGGAGCCAAGGAGGCATAGGATTTCTAGGTCTAGGTCTATACAATCACAGGGCCGCTGTAATTACTGGGATGTTATAGAGCAGCCCTCCCCAACCTGGCACCCTCCAGATGTTTTTGGGCTACAACTCCCACTGGCTCCAGCTGACTTAGCTGCACTGGCTAGGGCTGATGGGAGCTATAGTCCAAAATATCTGAAGGGCACCAGATTGGAGAAGGCTGTTATAAAAGTTACCGAGGTAATGATTATGAAGCACTTTGACACTCAAAAAACAATAAATCAACAGTAAGTATTATTACCTTCTAGTTAGCATCACTGCTGTGATGAAACACCAGCTATCTTTAAACCAAGCTTTCTTGGTTGGTAACTGCTTTAGTATGCAGTTACTGGGATCAAATCAGGTAATCTGCCAGGTTTTAAATGTATTGCTCTTACACAGTTACTTACTTGATGGACTCTATACATGGCCTCTTTTTCTTTTTCACTATTATTTTTTTTTACTTCAGTCAGTGGATAGTGTTGAATTTAGACCTCGGGGACCTAGGCTTACATCAACATATGAAACTGCCCCATACTGAGTCAAACCATTCTAGCTTAGTATTGCCTACACACTCTAGCAGCAGCTCTCCCAGGTCTCATTCAGAGTTCTTTCCCTACCCTCCTACTCCAGATCATTTTAGGTGGAGATGATGGGGACTTAACTGTGTCCTTTCCCAAATCTTACAAGCATATGACTCATAGGAGATAATTGGTTCCTCTTCTGTACAATAAGATATTCTAGTGTTCCACCCATTGTTGTGAAGATAAATATTAATAACCCTATAAAAAAGATAAGTTACAAATAAAAAAGGGAATCCATGTCTTTCTTCTGCACCCAAAGTACATTTACTTTAAACAGTGTAATTGCCCTGATGAATCAGGACATGGAGGTGGAAAAAAATTGTTCTAGTGATTTTGTGTATGGCTGGAGGTCTCCATAAGTAGCCTGTGCAATGCAGATGTACACATATTCTATATACATACACACCCACACAACACAAACTTCCTGCCTCCTGCTGCAGAAAATAAGCCTATGTGTTTATTTACTTAGAGTGGGACTTTCTCATGAAACTACAGGAGAAACAAAAATTTCCTCTTTCAAAATGTGGGTCATGCCTTAACTTGCCGCTCTGCAACCCATTTTTACAAAAGAAGAAGGGAGTTGTTAACCGAGACCTGTCAGCAGCTGAAAGCACAAGTCACGCTACTCCAATGAGCTGCAGACAGAAAGCAGCTGTTTGGCAATGGAACACCAGTCAGCTTACTTTGAAAGAACCCAGCCCACCATGGCCATCTTCAGCGAGCATCATCTTGAGCAAAACATTCTTTGGGGGTCATGAAAAAGGATGTTTATAATACTCATGACACGAAGGCATGTAAGGCTACAGAAGCATAATGGTGCCATCAGTAAGTGATCCCTTCCCAGAACATGGCCTGAGCATGAGATCTGAGCCAAGTCCCAGCACCCCACCCCACCACTTTATTTGATTCTTTTCCAAGAAGAGTAGCTCGATCCAGGGCTTTTCAACCTTCGTTAGACTATGCCTTCCCAGGTCATGGAAACAGCTGCTCAAGCCTTCCCAGATAACAAAAAAAGGCATCTGGCACTTCTAGAAGGGCTTAGTTTTGTCCTTGGCACAAGGATAGGTAGGTCAAAAGGTGGGGGAGGGTAAGAGCTTTACAAGAGCTGTACAAGTCCCTAGCAGAAAAAACATTTGCATACAGAGAGAGAAAGGGAAAAAAAGATCAGCTTTTCATCTCTTCAGCACTAGTGATTGACACAGACTGTTAAATAACTTCTTCTTTGATGGAGATGAGGGACTGGACCAGTCGTAACACACTCTGAAAAGTCTGGGAAATAATTCCTTTCCAGCAGCACCAGTTACCTGTTAAAAGAAGGAGATTGTGGATTCTGTGCCCTCCCTGCCTGCACCATTTCAACAAGTGCTGTCAGTGCCATCACTTCTCTTATGATAGTAGAAAAGAAGAGGAGGCTCTTGTATACCAAAAGAGAGGGATTCTTCCAGACAACAGCTACGTTCAACACCCTTGTGGTATTTATTTATTTATTTATTTATTTTATTAAATTTCTATACCGCCCCATAGCCGAAGCTCTCTGGGCGGTGTACAAACTAAAACTTCCATCTACAATTAAAACACATATTTAAACAATTTTAAAACTACATCCAAATTTCAAAATTGTAAACATTTTAAGACAGACAAAAACACATATTAAAATACTAAATACTAAAATGCTAAAATGCTAAAATGCCTGGGAGAAGAGGAAAGTTTTAACCTGGCGCCGAAAGGACAGTAATGTTGGCGCCAGGCGTGCCTCATCAGGAAGATCATTCCACAATCAAGGCTAGAATGATTGTATTATGGACAGGTAGATCTGGGATCAGAAACAAGACTTCAGATATATTTTGATACCTGTTTTGTACTTCTGCTCCTCAAAATAATTCATAGTAAAATAGTTTCTGGAGAAGACAGAGCTTTCTTCTGAGGCTGGAGAGACAATGAATTCTAGATATCAGTTCTCCTGCCAATAAGGGTCTGTCTTAAGAAAGAAAGAAAGAAAGAAAGAAAGAAAGAAAGAAAGAAAGAAAGAAAGAAAGAAAGAAAGAAAGAAAGAAAGAAAGAAAGAAAGAAAGAAAGAAAGAAAGAAAGAAAGAAAGAAAGAAAGAAATCTAAGATAGCTAAAGAGAGTTGTAGAATCTGTGATCACACTAGAGTCTAGCTCACAGTCATAGCAAAGAGTTTTTGAGACAAAATGGCCACAAGAGGAAAAACCATATGTTATGTCTTCTCCTTAGCTTTTATTTATTTCATAGAATCATAGAATAGTAGAGTTGGAAGGGGCCTACAAGGCCATCAGGTCCAACCCCCTGCTCAACGCAGGAATCCAAATCAAAGCATTCCCAACAGATGGCTGTCCAGCTGCCTCTTGAATTCCTCCAGTGTCGTAGAGCCCACTACCTTTCTAGGTAATTGGTTCCATTGTTGTATGGCTCTAACAGTTAGGAAGTTTTTCCTGATGTCCGGTCGAAATCTGGCTTCCTGCAACTTGAGCCCATTATTCCATGTCCTGCACTCTGGGACGATCGAGAAGAGATCCCGGCCCTCCTCTATGTGGCAACCTTTCATGTACTTGAAGAGTGCTATATCTCCCCTCAGTCTTCTCTTCTTCAAGCTAAATATGCCCAGTTCTTTCAGTCTCTCCTCACAGGGCTTTGTTTCCAGTCCCCTGATCATCTTTGTTGCCCTCCTCTGAACCCGTTCCAGTTTGTCTGCATCCTTCTTGAAGTGCGGAGACCAGAACTGGACGCAGTATTCAAGATGAGGCCTAACCAGTGCTGAATAGAGGGGAACTAGTACTTCACATGACTTGGAAACTATACTTCTGTTAATGCAGCCTAATATAGCATTTGCCTTTTTTCCAGCCACATCACACTGTTGGCTCATATTCAGCTTGTGATCAACGGCAATTCCAAGATCCTTCTCACATGTCGTAAAGCGATCCCAGGCATCTTAAATAACATAATATAATCACACCCTGTTTCATAGCAGTGCTCTCAGATAGTATCCCCCCTTCAAAACCCAGTTCTCCGTAGGACCTTGTGGCTGCTCCCACTTCCACCCTCAGCAGTGGCAAGTGGGTGTTTAATTGCCTGCCTTTGCACTTCTTGCTCCCTTCCCCTCAGTGCTGCAGGTCTGGGTGCAGAGGAGGGGGAGCCTTATGTAGCACCTGAGCCTCAGGGGAGCAGCAGCCATTAGAGGTCTATTCATTATTTATTCTTATGCAGGTTTACCCTACTTTTCAGCCAACAAGGTTTCCAGAGCAGCGAGCATAAGATCAATAAAAACTATCACAAATAATCAGAACAGTAAACATAGGCTTCATCTAGGCCATTGCCAGCCCATAGACCACATCCAACCCCAAAAACAATTTTATCCAACAAAATTGTAAATCAAGGGGTAGCAAAAGGTTTGCCTGGAGTTGTAAGGAAAATAAAAGTGTTTTCAATTTGTAAGAAACAGAGATGTGGCGCACTTCAGCATTTCATGTCCCTTTGGGATTTTACGTAAAATTTATGTAATATGCAAATCTACATATATTCATTTATTAGGAAGGTTAGTTATTCTGGCCTTCAGCTTGACTGGAGCACTCAGGAGGCTCACAATTACGAAACAATAATAAAATGAGTTTTAAAAAAAATCAAATTACCCCACCACCACCACCCAAAAAAACCCCACCAACTAAAAACAGCAACAGGCTCCAAAAAGTATCCCTAAAAGCGGATGAAAAAGTAAACAACCTGGCTGTGTAAATAATTCTAAACCCCAGCAGCAGTTTAGTATTGCTTTCTTAGGCTGCAATCCTGTACAGTACTGAAGAGTGAACTCAATGGGACTTACTTCTGAGTAGTATTGCACTGTTAGTCAATAAACTTTCCATAAATTGCAAAAGTGCTGCTATTTTGTTCTCCTCATGAAATGTCTTATATAAATTCTTATTCAGCATAATGTTCCATGGGCTGACTTTAAACCGGAATAAACCAAAAGGTCCATATAGCATCCATTCTCTGTAGCATGTATTAGTTACCAGCTGATTTCCAATAAAAGCTCAAGGTATATCCCAAGTCCAGGGTATTTTAACAAACCCCTCCCATATGAATCCCTCTGCATATTAAGATCAACTAGAGAATTCATGCTACCGATGCCCCCAAGTTGGCAGTTTAATTGTCCTTAAGAACAAAGCATTTTCAGCAGAAGCTCCAAGCTTATGGAATTTACTCCAATGTGAGATCTATCAGGTTTCATTGCCATTTTTAAGAATATGTGGAAAACATACCTTTTTGCCAGGCTTGTTATTGTTCTTGAGTACATTATACCTTATTTCTATGCTGTTGATAATTGTTGTTGGGGTCTATTAGCTTAATTGCATACTGAAACTGTTTAACTGTATTGTTATTCTATTGGAACCCAACTTGTATTGTTACTGGGTAATTCCATGAAAATGTCAACCTACTGACCAATTTTTCATTATACTATATAGTTAACATGTATATAATTTTAAAAATTATTTTCCAAAATTTCATTATCTGGCAATAGTTTTTCAAAATGATATTTTACACGAGAGTACAAGCACGGTGTGCAAGTCGACTCAGAAATTATGTTTTTTCCTGATCTTCAGTTAAAAACTCTCCAGGAAAACAGAAAATAGGTTAATGACCCTTTATTGTATTGATAGTTTTGCTTTCTCATTTGATAAACTGGAAATACATTTTATATTAGGAACAAAATCAGGTGAGCTTAGAACAATACAACTTATGTTTATTGAGCTTGTTATGTTGGTTGCAAAAAGAAAATTTGATAAGTTTTCCCTTTATTCTCTTATTTGAGTTTGTTAGCATTATGAAAATGTGATATTCAAGGTTCTAGTTTTGGTGTACAAAGCCCTATACAACTTGGGACCAGGATACCTGAAAGACCTTCTTATCCTTTATATACCAGAGCTTGGAAGTAATTCGTTAAAGTAACAAATTACTTGTAATTCATTACTTTTTTGAGGAACGAATGGGTAATTCCTTTACATTTTGATTGTGATAGAATTAGGAGTAATTTTATTACTTTTGTGGAGTAATTGTAATGTTTCCAGCATAACTTTGGGGCATTACTTGGGGGGGAGCAGGGGAAGTCTTCTGCTCCTCTGATTTGTGGATGAAAATCATGTGCCTCAAACTGGGCTTCTGTGCAGTGTCGCTCTTCCCTCATGCTCTGTGGGTGGGTAGGAGGCGATGAGGGAGGAGGTGGAGAGTGAGACGGGGTGGAGTGGAGAAAACAATTGTTTAAAAAAATGGGTAGTGGTGGTGAAGAATGGAATGGAGGGGTAAAGGAGCCAGAGGGCAAGATCATGGATAAAGGAGGAGAAGAAGACAGCAGCAGAATGGAGTTAAAGAACTGTGGAGGTAAAACATAACTTTGTGTGTGTGTACTGTGTTTGCACTTGGCATCCAAAGTGGCCTCCACCACCCTCTCTGGCTACAGTAGGGCCCCACTCATACGGCAGGTTAGGTTCCAGACCCCCGCTGAAAAGCGAAAACTGCAGAAAAGCGGATCAGCTGTAGCACGGGGGTCTGGAACCTAACCTGCTGATGGTGCCAGAGGAGGAGAAGATCAGATTCTACTACCTCTGTACGTGTGTGTTTATTTTTAATGTTGTTTTGGGCTACTTAGATGTGCAGCAGCCAAGGCCAGCACCTTGTAGGCTTTTTTAAAAAAGGTAACTGAAATGTAATTCTAGTGATTACTTTTGAGGAAAAGTAAAGTGATCAGTTACTTTCAGAGCAATTGTAATGGTAATGGTAATTGCTATTGTCATGTAATTCTAACCGTAATTTATTACTTTTTAAAAGTAATCTTCTAAGCTCTGTTATTATACAGCCACGAGAGTGGCTGTATACTATAGTCAGTAGGGATTTTTCGCGTTCTACCATGTTAAATGAAAATACCCCCCCACACCCCTTTCTGGTGCTTTGTATAGTCCCAATTCAAAACAAAAACTTACAAGTCTTATACTGTTGGATTCAGAATCGCTTGCTCTACAACTCTGGAAGTTTTCTTGGTGATACACAAACCCCCCACGGAGAATCCACAGGTTAAAGTGAAAAATGGGAGAGAGAAAAACTAGAAGCCGTTTGGACTTTTTTCTTGAGAAATTGTCATAATCTGTTGTCGTTGATTACAACTCAGAGATGACTGTAAGGTATCCCTAATCAAATCCCTGAGCTTGCCCCAAACACAGTACTTCATCTGTAGTAGGTTTAAATTAAAAAAACGGCATTGTTTATTTTAAATTAATTTATTTAAAAATGCATTAAAGTGGATGATAACGTACCGCATGCGCAGAAGAGTTCTTTCGTTCACTCTCCCTCTCCCTCCCCTTCCAGTTACTTGGAGGAAGCAGGGGAAGTCTGCTCCTGTGATTGGTGGGCAACAGACATGTGACTCACACTGGCCTTCTGCTGAGCTTGTTCTGTGTGAGGAAGCATGTGAGAGAGAGAGAAAATGGCCGATGGAGGGAGAAAGCAGCAGCAGAATGGAGGTGAGTGGGAAAGAGTAAAAAAATGGGGGGGGACTTTGAAGGACTGCAATTTTTTAAAAGTCTACTCAGAAGTAAGTCCCATTGAGTGCAGTGGGGCCTACTCCCAGGTAAGTGGAGTGGTGCTTCTGTGTGCTAGCAGTGAGCTTGAGGGAAGGAAGGTAGTAAAATGTCTACTCAGAAGTAAAACTTACTGAGTTCAGTGGGGCTTACTCCCAGGTAAGTGGAGGTTCTGTGTGCTAGCAATGAGCTTGAAGGGAAGGAAGGCAGTAAAATGTCTACTCAGAAGTAAATCCCACTGAGTTCAGTGGGGCTTACTCCCAGGTAAGTGGAGCAGAGCTTCTGTATGCTTGCAATGATTTTGAACGGAAGGAGGAAAAAGTCTACTCAGAAGTAAATCACACTGAGTTCAGTGGGGCTTACTCCCAGGTAAGTGGAGTGCTATTTTGAGAGAAGGGCAGAAGAGAGAGAAGGGGGAAAGATTCTGAGGGCTCGCACTGTAATTCTAAAAATATCTACTCAGAAGTAAATCTCACTTATTCAATGGGGCTTGTTGTTGTTATGTGCCTTCAAGTCAGCGACCTCCAGCAGCATCTGTCATGAACCACCCTGTTCAGATCTTGTAAGTTCAGGTCTGTGGCTTCCATTATGGAATCAATCCATCTCTTGTTTGGCCTTCCTCTTTTTCTACTCCCTTCTGTTTTTCCCAGCATTATTGTCTTTTTTAGTGAAACATGTCTTCTCATGATGTGTCCAAAGTATAATAACCTTAGTTTCGTCATTTTAGCTTCTAGTGATAGTTCTGCTTTAATTTGTTCTAACACCCAATTAATTTTTACAAAATTAAATTTGATTACATTCATAGTACAATCCTAACCCCAAACCTAGTCTAAAGTAAATCCAATTCAGTTTGGTGGGACTTAGTCCCAGGTAAGAAGGATTAGGATTCCAGCCCCTTAGAAGAAACAGTTGGGGGGGCAGAGAAAAGGAGGGGAGTTTGCCTATGTGTCTGCTCATGTTGTTGTGTTGGACTGCCTTCAAGTTGATCCCGACTTACAGCGACCCTATGAATAGGGTTTTCATGGTAAGCAGTATTCAGAGGGCGTTTACCATTGCTTTCCTCTGAGGCTGAGAGGCAGTGACTGGCCCAAGGTCACCCAGTGAGTTCCGTGTCTGTGTGGGGATTCGAACCCTGGTCTCCCAGGGTCAGAAGTGAGTCCCACTGAGCTCAGTGGAACTTACTCCCAGGTAAGTGGGGTTGGGATAGGATTGCAGCATCATTTTGAGGGGAATGTAGGAAGAGGTGAAAGAACAACAAAGAATGAAGAGAGAGAGAAAAGGCTTGCAGGGGGGAGACCCTAAGACTGAAGCAGAACTTGTGTGGCCCCTGTGGGCTGAGACAAGTGAAAATTGCTATCTTGAGAGAAGGTGGGAGAATGTGCCAGTAATCTAGTAAAGGGCATGGGGAGAAAGATTTAGGAATCTGAAGTTACAGTGCAGTCCTAACCATGTTTAATCAGAAGTAAGTTCCACTGAGTTTATTGCGGCGTACTCCTGAAGTGAAAGTGAACATAGAATTACAGCCTTTAACTTCTAAATTCAGTCCTTTCCTTTAAATACTAGGTGATTTATCAATAAATATTATAAAATTTATGTCTGTTAAATGTTCAGCGTGTCATCATGTGACTCTTATTGTTGCTTGTTAAACACCTGCTCTTCAGGATAGTGCCACAAATAGATTCCAAAAAGTCTGCTTTAAACTCGCTCCAAACCCCCTGTGGCATGTAATGAATGTATTTATTTATTTTATTTATTTATTTATTTAGCGGATTTATATCCCGCCCTAGTTCCGAAATTCGGAATTCAGAGCGGCGTACAAATAAACATAATCCAATTAACAAGCAACATAGAATAAAACAACTAGAACTAGAATAATAGTATTAACCTTAAGGACGGCTATGTCAGTACTATTTAGGTATTAAAAGCTAGCTGAAATAAAAATGTTTTAGTCTGGCGTCGGAAATCAATGAGAGAGGAGGAAAGCCATATCTGAGGTGGTAGATTGTTCCACAACGTAGGGGCTACAAATGAAAAAGCATTCTTCCTGGTAGCCAGTTGACGGACAGTAAAAGTTGATGGAATAAGAGTATGCTCGTTTATCTATCTCACAGGCCGATATGGTTTATATTCTACAATTCGATTTAACAAATATGATGGCGCTAGTCCATGTAAGGTTTTGAAAGTTAAAACCAGAATTTTAAACTGGTGTCGGAGTTCAATAGGAAGCCAATGTAATTGGAAAAGGAGAGGTGTAGTGTGAACTCAAGGGCCAGTTCTCGTAATCATTCTGGCTGCTGCTCTTTGTACCAACCTAAGTGGCCGAAGCGATTTAACAGGGAGGCCGACGTATAAGGAGTTGCAATAGTCAAGCCGCGAGGTTACTAAGGCCTGGGTCACTTTTTTTAAATCAGACATATTAAGGAAAGGTCGGAGCTGACGGACAAGTCTTAATTGAGCAAAAGCCACTTTGGAAACAGCCGCAATCTGAGGTTTTAAGGTTAGGGTTGAATCCAAAATTATGCCTAGACTGCGGACTTGGGTCTTAAGTGGAAGAAGAACTCCATCCAATGAAGGTAAATTTACAACTTCTTGGGAGGGGTTTTTTCCAATTAGGATAACTTCTGTCTTTTCAGGATTGAACTTCAGTTTGTTTCTGTTCATCCAGTTCTGGACTGCAGTGAGGCATTGATTAAGGGGGTAGATAGCCTCTTTAGTGTTCGGTGGAAAGGAGCAGTAAAGCTGGGTGTCATCCGCGTATTGATGATAATGAATAGCAAATTCTCTGATGATCTTGCCTAAAGGTCTTACATAGATATTGAACAGCATCGGGGATAAAACAGAACCCTGCGGGACACCATATCGTAGTGGCCAGGGCTCTGAGTGGTAATCCCCGAGGGCGACCCTTTGAAACCTGCCTTCTAAGAAGGAGCGAAGCCATTGTAAAGCCGAACCTCTGAGTCCCATTAACGGATGTTCCAGTTTGTCTGCATCCTTCTTGAAGTGCGGAGACCAGAACTGGACGCAGTATTCAAGATGAGGCCTAACCAGCGCTGAATAGAGGGGAACTAATACTTTACGCGATTTGGAAACTATACTTCTGTTAATGCAGTCTAAAATTGCAATTGTGTTTTTTGCAGCCACATCACACTATTGGCTCATGTTCAGCTTGTGATCAATGACAATTCCAAGATCCTTCTTGCAACTATCCCCCATCTTATAACTGTGTATTTGATTTCTTTTTCCCAAGTGTCCCATTTCTTACCTGCCGGATTAAAAAGCAAGGAAATTCACTCATAGGCAAAAAAAACCTTGCAGTTTAAGAATGTACCTATAGCCCACAGATATTTCTATTAAACTTTAAAAAGCAGGGAAATTGGGCAGCTATAGTGAATGCACCAGGGGAGCAGGAGACCTGACCTCCTCTCTGAAATATTGTACTGCCCTACAAATTGGTCAAAATGCAAACACCATTTGGGTTGGTCTTTCACAGTCCAATCCACTGCCTGTGTACCTTGGAAGAATTTGGTAACATGTGCCTCTGAGCATATGGTGAGTGGTGGCAACACCTGCCATCTCCAAAGATGGAGAATTATATTTTTGTATGTTTGTTGGTGTTCTTCTTACTTTGCTTCTTTCCTGTGTTACTAATGTTTCTACAGAGAATCTAAACCAGAAAATTTCCCCCTCCTTATTCATCCTAGAAATCTGTGTCAAATGTATTTTTATTAATTTCAAAGCCTTTTTATTGGTCATTGTCATGTGATGGTAATCTACAGAGAATCTAAATCAGAAAAATTTTCCCCTCCTTATTCATCCTAGAAATCTGTGTCAAATGTATTTTTATTAATTTCAAAGCCTTTTTATTAGTCATTGTCATGTGATGGTGAAGACAGCCTTTTGTGTTTTATATTGGAGGTTATGTTCTATTTCTATTTTGGGTGCATTAACAGTTGAATCTGAAACTGCAGTTTGATGTAAAATCAGACTGATTCCAATATGTTGCTACTTCAGCAATGACTCTAGCTGTTGGAAAAAAGAGGATGCATATTTTCAGCCTGCTATGTTTAAACCACTTTAGCTAAGGCAAGGTGTTCACGGTCAATTAAAAACATAGAGCACATCTACCATTTTGCTAGAATATATTTCACCTCCCACTGTTTTATCATGTGCAAATTGAGACACTCCTGAGGTCCACTGGAGACTATTCTGCAGAAGTCAGTGCCATTATTAAGTTTGGAGTTTTTTAGTGTAAATTTTGCAAAGTGTTGCTGTACTTCACATATTCACAGAAATAGAAACAAAAGAAAATGATTTCCTATAGGAAGCTTCACTAAAATTGCAAAGGAAATCAGACATATTCAAAGTGACCATCTGAACTATATTAACTGTCTTCATAATGTTGCTTCCTCCCTGCTAAAACAAGATCAGCACAGCACATGTCTTGTTTCTGTTATTTGGGCTGATTGCAGGTGTTGACAACATTCACCATATGCTCAGAGGCACATGTTACCAAATTCTTCCAAGGTACACAGGAAGTGGATTGGACTGTGAAAGACCAACCCAAATGGTGTTTGCATTTTGACCAATTTGTAGGGCAGTACAATATCTCAGAGAAGAGGTCAGGTCTCCTGCTCCCCTGGTGCATTCATTATAGCTGCCCAATTTCCCTGCTTTTTAAAGTTTGATAGAAATATCTGTGGGCTATAGGTACATTCTTAAACCACAAGGTTTTTTGCCTATGAGTGATACACTCAGGTGATCACTGCGCTCTGCAGGTGAGGGCCTCCTGATACCATCTTATCAGGAGGTTCGTTCCGCACAACATAGGAAACGGACCTTTAGTGTAGCGGCACCTACCCTGTGGAATTCCCTCCCCTTAAATATCAGACAGGCGCCATCTCTATTATCTTTTCAGTGCCTATTGAAGATTTTCCTCTTTCAACAAGCCTTTTAAGTTGAGACCTATCCCAGTCTGCATCTGTGTTGGAATTGCTTTTTAATATGTTCATAAACTTTCTTTTTTAAAATGTTTTTAATCTTAGAAGATGTTTTTATAGCTTTTTTTAAGTAACATTTTTGAAGATGTTTTATTTTAATGTGTTTTAAAGTTTGTTTTAATGATGTTTTAATGTTTTTAGTGCTTGTGTTTGCTGCCCTGGGCTCCTGCTGGGAGGAAGGGCAGGATATAAATATAATAATAATAATAATAATAGTAATAATAAATACCTGAAATGTGTTTTACATGCAACAGTTCTTGTGGCCAACATAACACCACAATATACAACTTACATTGCATAAATGTGTTGTAGATACCTTTTTAGGACTGTTAAAATTCCTTCCCTGAGATTAATAATAATAATAATAATAATAATAATAATGCCTGCCCTTCACCAGTAGGTCCCAGGGCAGGTTACAGAAATTTAAAATACAGTATTAATAGCAATGAAAATACACTACATTCACAGGAGTAGCGTGGGTCCTGAAAATAGAGATCTCAAGCTCCAAACAGCAGGGTAAAAAGCTGAGTCTTTAGCATTTGCCAAAAACTGTACAGTCTATAACTGTATTGATTTGGCCAATTATTTGTGCCATACCAGTGGTTCCCAACCTTTTCCCCCCATGAGCCACTTGAGAATTGCTGATGGTCTTGGCGGATGATGTTATGACTTTTCTGCTTTTTGTAGCCATTGGAATGTGCTGTGCTAGATGCTGTATGATTTTTAATTGCATTTTATTGTTTCTTTTATTTCTTAAATTATATTTTATTGTATTACAATTTGCATTCCATAGTATTCAAACTGTAACACAATAAAATACAGTATATGAAATAAAGGAAACAATAAAATACAATTAAAAATCGATACATTTAATGTGGACATGCTGCAGACCACCTGAATGAAGCTCACGGACTACTTGTGGTCCATGGGCCATAGTTTGGGAACCTTGTACCATACCATCAGTGTAGGGCATCTTACGGTTTTGCAAAAAGAGACAGGCCCCATGCCCTCAAGAAGCTTACAGTTCAAATGACAAGTCAGACAAGGGGAAGGTGGACATATGTTATTGCTTTTAAAAGAATACAATTATATATTAATATGTTTAGTAATTAGATAACTTTTTATATTAGTTAGCAGTAAACGTCAACTTGGATGTGGTTTAGAAAAGTGTAGAATTTAAATTGCTCTACTAGACCCTAAGGATGGAAGAGAATTCCACCCAAATCAGAGCTGGGACCGGGTTTTTTAAAAATCCGCCTATCTGTTCTCTTTGCAGACTGATCCTGAAGGTATCAGATTTCCACTTTATTTTCTGAGATCGGGTTTTTAAAAATCGAATATAATTAAAGGGTAAATGCTTCAGAGTTTAGGAGGAAATCCTAGAGCATTTCACTCATATTAAGGAGACACTCTAGGATTCCCTGTCAATTTCTCTAGAACCCTCCTTAAAAAAAAAAAATTAAAAAGGAGGAAGGAAGAAGCTGCAAGTCGCAAGAGAAGCTGCATGCAGCATGGCCACTATGAGCCTCTCTGCAACTTCTCAGAAGAGAATGAGGGAAACCGGATCACCAACGCAAGGGGATCTGCCTCCCCAGCCCAGGCTACAACATTCTCTTCACTTTCCAACGCCGCAGAGAAGGTTGGGGGAATTGGAATTTGGGACAGCCTGCACTGCTGCAGGGACAGCGGCGTCACTAGCAGGAGTGCGGGGGGGGTGCGGACCTCCGGCACGCGCCCTCTCAGGTCCATGGACGGAGGTGGCTGGCCTTGCATGCGCATGCGCGCACGCACACACTCACCACGCACTCCAGGCTGGCGGTGGGAGGCCTGTCCCGGCTTCACCGCCAGCGAGCGGGTGCCTGCTTTTGGTCTCGCCTGCCCACTTCCGAGGAGGAGTTGGCATGGGGCAATGGCGCAGGGCGGGGCAGCTCTGGGTGTCACCCCCATCAGGGTGTCACCCGGGTGCAGTCCGCACCCTCTGCACCCTGGTAGTGACACCCCTGTGCAGGGAGCCCAGGAAAGCCAGCAGTAAGCTGGGAACAGGAGGGAAACAAAGGCGTGGGGTCCCAACCCTCCATTCCCTCACAAGATCAGAATGCTTAACTTCTGGTTCCATGTTCTATATTGCACCAGAAGAAGGCAGAAGATGGCAGAAAAAAGGCAAGTTGAAATGGAATTTCATTACATTTTGACAGAATGTAAGTGGATCGGGCCTAACGAATTATGGAACAGTCTCCCCGATGAGGTGCGCCTGGCGCCTACTCTTCTATCTTTTCGGCGCCAGGTTAAAACCTTTTTATTCTCCCAGGCATTTTAATGTCTAATGTTTGTTTATTATTAAGTTAATTTTATACCAAGTGTTACATGCTCAAGCTGTATGTTTTTAGTGATTTTACCTGATTTTTATTTTACTGTATTGTATTTTATTCCTTGCTGTGAACCGCCCAGAGAGCCATACGCTAAGGGCAGTATAGAAATGGAATGAAATAAATAAAATAAATAACTAGTGGATCTCAACCCTACTAGACACCCACCCCCTTACTAAAAGCATGCAGAAACTTCTACCAGCCTCTCCTCAGAAGGAGGGAGGCCTGCCCTGATTGGCTCTCCCGAGTAGGCTGAATAGGCAGGATCATCTGAGATACAAAAATTCACCTCAGGAGCTGAAGGTACCTTGCCTTACCTCAGGGAACAGTACAACCGTGTGGTTGAAGGCAGTCTTGAACACATACAAATTTTTCACATAATTTAAAATAAACACCACAAATACAGGAAATAATGCCCCCATAGAAAAAGTGGTTATCCTGAAAGAAAGTATAGAAGCGGAAACATCCACTGTAGTACTCGTGTCAGTTGGAAACCTGTTATTGTTGAGTTTGAGACGGAGAAATTGAAAAGAAATTTTGTTGTGAAAATCTGTTGTAAAACAAATTTTGTCTGATGAGCATTGATATGAAATCCTCTTCTTAAAAGGGGGAACTTCCATGACATTTGTCTTCTCTGCAAATGATGATAAATGTTGGGTTGAAAAGAAACAAATCATTGGGGTGCTGCCACAGCCATGTGTAAATTTCCATGGGCATTACAATTTCCCATATGAACTTGATGCTAACCTGCAACTTGTGAATGTTTAGTAAAGCGTTATATGCACAGGGTCTTGCTCTGGAGGAAATTATTTATGGGTGTCTGTCAATTAATTGTCACATGTTATTTTGATCACATTATGTTGGTCACAGGTCATTTGCCAGAAAACTTTTTCCCACAGTTTCCAATAAATATTACCATAAGTTTGACACTTGCCTGTGAAACATTAGCTCTTTACGAACTTATTTTTTATTTATTTAATAAAATTTCGATAAGTCTTGAATGTAAAGACTTAAGTGGTTTAACAAAAAATATTAATTATCAATAAACTGTTAAAACAAGTAATTAAAAACATATTTAAAACAATTAAAACAGCTACTAACTAAAAACATTAAAATAGATCAACACCTATGGTCTGGAAAGGTTTGTCTAGACAGAAATGTTTTAAGCAGGCACTAAAAGGAATACAGCAAAGGTACCTGAAAGATGTCAATAGGCAAGGAGTTCCTAAGAATAGATGCTACCACACTAAAAGAACGATTTCTTACAAGTGCATAACGAATATTATGTGGCACCTGTAACAGTGCCTGGTCCACAGAGCGAAGTGATTGAGTGGGCACATAAGGGGTAAGGCAGTCTTACAAGTAAACTGGTCCCAAGCTGTTAAGGGCTTTGTATACTAGTAGTAACACCTTGAACGTGCCCTAGTAACAAATTGGCAACCAGTGCAGATCTCTGAGCAGAGGTGTTATATACTGACAGGGTCTCACCCTCATCAGCAATCTGGCTGCAGCATTCTGTACTATCTGCAGTTTCTGGGTCAAGTGCAAAGGAAGCCCCACATAAAGCTCATTGCAAAAGTCCAACCCTGAAGTCACCAATGCCTGAACTACTGTGGTGAAGCTCCCCCAGTCCAAGATCGCTGTGGTACCAGTTGTAGCTGGTAAAAGGTGCTTCTAGCTGCTACCTGGGCCTCCAGTGACAAAGCTGGATCCTGAAGCATCCCCAAACTGAATACCTGCACCTTCAGGGGGAGTGAAACCCTATCCTGGACAAGCAATTGGCCAATTTCTCAGAAACGGGAACCACCCACCCACAGCGTCTCCTTCTTGCTAGGATTCAGGCTCCTCTTATTTTCCTTCATCCGTCCTACTACTGCATCCAGGCACTGATTTAAGGTCCGCACAGCCTCTACTGATTCGGATGTTATGAAGAAGTACAACTGAGGACACTTGCCCCGAAATACCTAATGACTGCTCCCAGCAGCTTCATATAGATATTAAATAGCATTGGGAATAAGATATATTGTTGCAGGTGGGATTTTTTTTATTATTCATACTTTTAGAGAATTAAATTGTCCAAGTTACATAACTTCGTTGCACAACTGTTATGTTGGTCGCATTTTTTAAACCACAATAAAAATAAAGCATTTGAACTACCTTTGGCATACTTCTTGCTTATTTTTGTAGGGAAGATCAATTCACTTAACAAATACTTTATGTTAACTGGAGTTCAAATAATATTTGCTAGAACACAAAAGATTATGTAAAGAAGCTTACAAATATTATGTGGGTTATTATGAAATTAGCCTATTCTATTGTAAGGGCCATTTCCAGAGGGCAAAATATAAATATAAAATACAAAAATAAATGAATAAATGCAGAATAACAGCTTTAAGTAAAAATTAGACAATTGTGTAGTGAGTTTCCATCGCCCACTACTTTGGAATGTGTGTGGGGAGGGAAGTGGCCCTCATACCTCAAGACAGATATTGGAATCCACGTGACCGTATTCCTTCCAATGATTAGAGTATTGGCTGGAACTAAGATAACATGGCATCAAACTGCATTCTTGTTCCTATTTGTATGGAAAAAACTTGTTAGCCCTTTGCCTTATTGCCGGGGGGGGGGGAGCTGGGATGACAGTGTGCTCCTCTGTGCATTTCTTTGTTCCCTAGAAATAAGATGTGTCCTAGATTTCAACTCATATTTTCTTAAATGAGTGCCAATGGAGAACACGAATTGAAACTGGGACCCCCTGCCTGACCCTGGCTCCAGAGAGAGGCTGCAGTTAATCTTGCAGCCCCTTGCATCAGCTCCTGGCTGGGTCAGGAGGCACAAAGCCCAGCTGCTCTTTGGGTCCTTGGGAACAGCTGCAGCACTAGAGGGACAGAAGAAGACCTGCCCTGGGAGTGAGTCTCTGAGCATCTGGGTGCTTGCTGCTTTCTCCTCTGGGTTGCTGTCTTTGGAGACAGCTGACGTTCCTGGTAAGTGCTGCAAGGACTGGGACCCCCTGCCTGACCCTTGTTTCAGAAAGAGGCTGCAGTCAATCTTGCAGCCTCTTGCATCAGCCCCTGGCTGGGTCAGGAGGCATAAAAGCCCGGCCACCCTTGGGGGTTGCCCCTTGGGGAGCCCCTTAAGGAGTCCTGAGGGTGAGGGCGCAACCCCTTCTATTTCTTTTTTTCCTAACCAATCTGGGGGAGGTTGGTAGTGGGGAGGGCGTATGGCTCATGTGTAGTTCCTGCACAGGGTGAGTGCCTGTGCAGTGAACTGAATGATAGGAGAAAGTTGCCAGATGCCTTCAGAGTGAGAGTCTGTAACTGGCAGAAGGCTGACCCTCCCTGTGTGTGAGACAGAGGGGGAGTAGATGTGCCCTCTGTGATAAATATTGAGTGGTTCTGACTGTTTCCAATTCTTGCAGAGGCCTACTGGGATATTTGGCTCAGATAGGTTTTGTTGGTGGGCTCTTGTTGGGTCCATATCAGGTGTTTGGGAGGAGTCCTAGCAGGGCCGGCTCCAAAGAACGGCCAGGTGAAGCCCTGGCCTAGGGCCCCTGGGGCTACAGGGGCCCCTCCACTCATCTTCCATGATTTGCAGCGGGATCACTGCCACAGATCACATGGCGAGAGCTCCGGAGCCCCCACCATCCCCTCACTTCTTCAACCTACCTTTCTCGGCTGTTGTGTAGCTGCGCACGCAGCGATTCCCTTAACCAAGATGGCAGCCGAGTTTCCTGTAGGGGCTGAAGCCTCTGCCGCCATCTTAGCTGATGGCACACATGTGTGCTACGTGCGCACATCCCTGCCATGAGTCTTAGTAAGGAGGGACATAGGTGATGCCACCCCAATTTCAGTGATCACGGGTAGAGGGAAGTATAGTCATGGGGGAATGGTGAATTACCATAGAAGACAAGGGCAATGCTATCTACGCCTTGTTCCTCCCTCCCACTTCTCTCATGGATGGGTTCTTCATTGCACATCTGCTGTCCTCACTTGCCTGTGTGTGTTGTTGTTTAACGCCAGATCAGTACACAATAAGACCATACTCATCCATGATTTGATCGTGGATGAAGGTGCCGATTTGGTGTGCAAATTCAGGTTACCGAGACCTGGGTGGGTGAGCTGGGAGGAGTTCATCTGACCCAGCTTTGCCCACTTGGATACTTGGTGCAACACCAGCACAGGCTGAAGGGATGGGGGGAGGTGTTGCTGTGGTCTACAGACCTTCCATGTGTCACCAGGAAACCACTCTCTTGGAGCTGGCTGTGACAGCCTGCACCTGGTGTCGGGTCAAGGAGACAGGAAACTAGGGTTGCTGCTGGTGTACTGTCCATCCTGCTGCCCGGCAGCTTCTCTGACTGAGCTGGTGGAGGCCATCTCGCCTGTGGTATTGTAGGAGCCCAGAATGATAGTCCTGGGTGCTGAGGCTGCCTCTAGTGTTCTGGCTTGGGACTTCATGGCCTCCATGACAACCATGGGGCTGTCTCAAGTTGTCACCGGCCCGACGCATAGGGCAGGGCACACCCTCAACTTGGTTTTTGTTTCAGATGGAGGAAGGGGTGGTCTGGAGATAGGGGGGTGAATGTCACCCCATTGTCATGGTCAGACCACTTTGGGTGAGGTTTAGACTTGTAGCTTCAATCATTCCCTGCAGGGGTGGTGGACAGATTAAGATGGTCCGCCCCTGGAGACTGATGGAATCCACTGGATTCCTGAATGCTCTGGGGGAGTTTCCAGTAGATACAGCAGGTGACCCTGTTGAAGCCCTTGTCACGCTGTGGAATGGCGAGGTGCATTGGGCTGTTGACATGGTTGTCTCCAAACGCCCTCTCTGGCATTGTGGCACCCAGTTTGCACCTTGGCACACCAGTGAGCTAAGGGCAATGAAACAGGCTGGACGGCGGCTAGAGAGCAAGTGGTGAAAGATGTGCTGTGAGGCTGATCGGACATGAGTAAAACATCATAACCATGCCTACTGTGTGGCGGTGAGGGCAGCGAAGAAGGCCCACTTCTCTGCCTCCATCGCTGCCTCAAGTAGCCATCCGGTGGAGCTTTTCTGTATTGTCAGGGGTCTGTTGACATCAACTCCAGGAAATGGAGTTTTAGACCCTTCAGAGGCCCACTGTGAATTGTTTGCAAGCCACTTTGATGGTAAAGTTGCTCACCTCTGCAGCAGTCTTGATGCCCCACCCACATCTACTGTATTCCCCAGTGAGGTGTCCAGTGAAACATCTGCTGCAACTTCTTGGGAATGATTTCAGTTGATGCGGCCTGATGATGTAGAAAAGGTGCTTGTGATGATGTGGCCAGCAACGTGTCCTCTCAACCCTTGCCCTTCTTGGCTTATTAAAGCTTGCCGAGGGGGGTTGACCAAGTGGATCCAGGGTGTGGCCAATGCATCATTGCAGGAGGGAGTGGTTCCAGCTGCCCTGAAAGAGGCGGTGATTCGACCACTCCTGAAAAAGCCCGCCCTGGACCCATCGGTTTGTGACAACTACCGACCGGTCGTAAATACCCCCTTTTTAGGGAAGGTGATTGAGAGGGTTGTCGGGCAGCATTTGCAAGTACTCTTGGATGAAACAGATTATCTTGACCCATCCCAGTCTGGGTTCAGGCCTGGTTATGGGACTGATTCAGCCTTGGTCAACCTAACTGATGACCTTTATTGGGAGAAAGACAGGAGGAGTGCGACCCTGTTACTCTTACTTGATCTCTCCATGGCTTTTGATACCATTGACCATGGTATCCTTCTGGGCCAACTTGGTGAAATGGGAATCGGCGGCACTGTTTTACAGTGGTTCTGATCTTATCTCCAGGGTTGTTTTCAGAGAATAGCATTTGGTGATTGTCTTTCGGCCCCCTGGCAGTTGTGCTGTGGGGTGCCATAAGGTACCATCTTGTCCCCCATACTGTTTAACATCTGTATGAAACCCTTGGGAGCAGTCATCAGGAGATTTGGGGCAAGGTGTCAGCAGTATGCTGATGATACCCAGCTCTATTTCTCCGTAACATCTGAATCGGGACAGGCTGTGCAAGCCCTGGACCGCTGCCTGGACTTGGTGGTGAGCTGGATGAGGGCCAATAAACTGAGTCTGAATCCTAGCAAGACAGAAGCGCTGTGGGTTGGTGGTTCCCAAGTTCACATAATTGGTCAGTTGTCTGCTTTGGATGGGGTCGTACTCCCTCTGAAAGAGCAGGACTGTATTCTGGGGGTGCTCCTGGATCCATCTTTGTCGCTAGAGGCCTAGGTGACCTCAGTGGTTAGGAGTGCCTTTTACCAGCTTCTTCTGGTAAGGCAGCTGCAACTGTTTCTGGACCAGGATAGCCTGACCACTGTTGTCCACACACTAGTAACCTTCAGGCTGGATTACTGTAATGCGCTCTATGTGGGGCTGCCCTTGAGGTTGGTCCGGAAGCTGCAGCTGGTGCAAAATGCGGTGGTGAGACTGTTCACTGGGGCAGGGTATCGCCAACATGTCACCCTGCTGCTGAAAGAATTGCACTGGCTGCCCATTTGCTACCGTGCTAAGTTTAAGGTTCTAGTTTTGGTGTACAAAGCCCTATACAGCTTGGGACCAGGATACCTGAAAGACTGTTCTTATCCCCTATATACCCAGTTGATCACTGCGTTCTGCAGGTGAGGGCCTCCTGCAGATATCATCTTATCAGGAAGTCCATTCTGCACAACATAGGAAACAGACCTTTACTGTGACGGCACTTACCCTGTGGAACTCCCTCCCCTTAAATATTAGACAGGTGCCATCTGTTATCTTTTCGGCGCCTACTGAAGTCCTTTTTCAACAAGACTTTTAAGTTGAGACCTTATCCCAATCTGCTTCTGTGCTGGAATTGCTTTTTAATATGCTTTTAAACCTTTTTTTAAAAAACAAAAATATGTTTTTTAACCTTTTAAAAAAAATCTTCAAAGCTTTTAAAAAAGTGTTTTTAAAGTTATTTTGTTTTAATGTATTTTAATGTCTGTTTTTATGATGTTTTAAAGTATTTTAAGTGCTTTTGTTTGCCACCCTGGGCTCCCTCTGGAAGGGCGGAATATCAATCAATCAATCAATCAAATAAATAAATAAAATTAAGCATCTTGGGATGGGGGGCAGGAGTACTGCATAAAAGACATTTTGCAGAACTGCATAGGTCACACTTTTATTGTAGGGATACCACCTAGAAGCCAGAGGTCCTTTGAGTGAGGAGTTATGCATCTTCATGACAAGGAGCATATACTGACAAATACAATGTTTTGCACTTAATGCTTGACAGTCAGAAAGATGTAAAGGGAGATAGAAAGCTGTTCCCACCACTGAAGTACACGCAGAAAGACACTACAAGCATTTTCTCCCTCAATCCTGCCCACATCTCTCCTCCTTTCTTTTCTCCAGCATGGAGCCTCCCACCTAGGGGAACCCTGCCTCCTGAAGCAATAGTGCTGCAGAATCCCTTGGGCATTTCATTATGTTCTGTGTCCTCCCAAGCTGGGTTCCTGGAAGAGACATCTAAGCCTAATAGAACAGGGACAGCTTGGCGCCAGCAAAGGTACATCAATAAAAATTACACAGGAAGAGTTAACACAAGGCTTGGCTGAACCACATGTACAATTAGAATTTTAAGCAAAAATTTGGAGCAGCTCCCAAGAGCAGGTATGTCAGTGGCAGGTAATGCCAGAAAGTTGTTAAGATCCGATGTGCTTCCTGCAACAAAGTTGATTGCTGAGCCAGGCCGTATTAGCTGGGTTAAAAAACTTAAATATAACCTCACCCAAGTCAATCAATATAATTTCACTACGCCAGAATCCAGTAGGGGTTCCTTGGCACTGGACATACTCAAACATACTCTTGCATGCAGTAAACAGTGGCAAATGATTCAGTGTAAATGGACTTGTGTCTTCAAAATATTAGGCTGAAATTAAAGAAAATGATAGTTTCCAGAGGGAGAAGTCTCTCTGTGTGTATCTCTCTTCCACTCTTTCTTTCCTAAGACCCCTGCTTTTCCTGACCCACCACTCAGCCAGTCTTTCTTTAAATGCTCTGGCCTTTTTTCTTCAGGGTTTCCCCCCCTTTACCTAACCTTTCTTAAGGCTCCCTGATTCTCACCTTTCTTTGCTATCCAGCCCGTCTGTGACATCAGTGTTGGTTAGGGAACACCACCAGCAGAGGGGCCAGTGCTCTGCCTTTTTGCGATATCAGAGCTGCTCCATTAGAACTGCAAGAGATTTCACACACACACACACACACACACACACACACACACACAAAAACGTCTGTAATGCATTATTATTTAGATAATAAAGCCAAACAGAGCTACAAGGAGCCCCATCAGAGCTCTGTGCTTAAGTCTGCCCAGCAGGCAAGGCGGTGAAATACTTATCACTGATCTGATGCCAAGGTTTGAACAATTGATGTACCTTCATAGTTTAATTCCAGACTATGGTGCTCAGTTCCTAAAACTTGTTGTCCTGGTGACATCACTCAAACACACAACAGCAGCCTTAGCCAGTAATTCCATGGCACATGTGGGAGGATGTTTCATTGAACTCTGTGAAAGTTAGTTTCAAGTAAACCTGCACAAAGATATTTCTGTCTGTTTAGCAAACTACCATGTATCCTGTCTCCTCATGACTTCTGCCTTCATTTGTGCTAGAAAATGAGGTGGGAACATTCAAAAGCAATAAAGGAGCATTCTATTCTGTGCCATTCATTTCAGCTTATAGTGGCCTAAGGTTTAGCACATCCAAGGTCCTCAATATGGGAAATACAGGAGCAGGGACCACTAAGGGTTAATTCTGTTATTGGTCTGGATGACAACAGACTCTGATTGGCTATTCAACATCTATGTATCTATGTAAAGCCGCTGGGGGCCATCATCAGGAGTTTTGGGCTGCAGTGACACCAATATGCGGATGACACTCAGCTCTATCTCTCGTTTAAGTCCTCGCCAGAGGTGGCTGTGGATACCGTGTCCAAGTGCCTGGAATCCGTTAGTGGATGGATGGGAGAGAATAGGCCGAAGCTAAACCCCAACAAGACCGAGGTGTTGCTCGTGGGAGACAAGAGAAGGTTGGGAGATACAGACCTGGTGCTTAATGGGGTGAGATTACTCCTGAAAGACCAGGTCCGCGGCCTTGGGGTCATTCTTGACTCCCAGCTGTCCATGGAGGCTCAGGTCTCGGCAGTGAGCAGGGCAGCTTGGTATCAATTACATCTAATACAGAGGCTACGACCCTACCTTCCTGTCCATCTGCTCCCGCGGGTGATACATGCCCTGGTCTCCTCTCGCTTAAGACTACTGTAATGCACTCTACGTGGGGTTACCCTTGAAAACGGTCCGGAAATTACAGCTGATACAGAATGCGGCGGCACGTCTGATTAAGAACAGCCGTCGCCGTGATCACATAACCCCGGTGTTAGTAGGCCTACACTGGCTACCAGTTGTTTACCGGGCCCAATTCAAGGGGTTGGTGTTGACCTTTAAAGCCCTATACGGTTTCGGCCCAGTTTATCTGAAGGAGCGCCTCCAGCATCACCAATTATGCCGCCTGATGAGATTAGCCACACAAGACCTCCTCTCGGTCCCGCCAGTCAAAACAGCCAGGCTGGTGCAGACCAGAGAGAGAGCATTCTCGATTGTGGCCCCCACCCTCTGGAATTCCCTTCCTTTTGACCTTCGAAATGCCCCCTCCCTCATGGGTTTTCGCCGGGCCTTGAAGACCTGGCTATTCAGGCAGGCCTATAGGGCTTTTGGGGTGGATTAGTTTTTATGATGTTATTAATTGGAAGGCTGGTTTTAGATTAATTATTGACTGTTTTTTGATTCATATGTTGTATCTATTGTGTTATTGTACGTCGCCTAGAGTGGCCGTTAACTCGGCCAGATAGGCGACTCACAAATAAAATTTTATTATTTATTATTATGGCTGGAGATTTTAGTCAGTTGGGAGCTAGCTGTCAGGCAGTTGGTAAAGTTGGAGGGAAAGTGTGAATCTGAAGGAATTTTTCCTTAAATGAGTGCAAATGGAGAACACAAAATGAAATAAATTAAGCATGCTTTCTTTATCATTTTAAGGAAGATCATGAAATGTCCAAAAGTTAGCGGGGGAGGGGATACTGCATAAAAGACAATAGGCCTGAACCCTGATCCACATAAGAGAAATCTCTCTGTGTATTTCTCCTCAAGATATTATGCATTGTTCTTGTTCAGTTTGTTATCAGTAAAGTAATATCAATTTATTTCCTCTCTCTACAGAGAATCCCTACAGTTATTATTTATTTATTTACTTATTATGTGATTTATATCCCGCCCTTCCTCCCAGCAGGAGCCCAGGGCAGCACTTGCCAGACCAAGTGAAGCGATGCTTCCCCCGCTAAGTGCTATATACTCTTTCATGCTCTCTCTGTCAAGTTTCTCCTCTAACCTTAATTTTATTTTAAGGCCAAAAAGATGTGCCTTCCAAAAGATGGAGATGCTTTTATTATTAGTGCTATAGTAAAAGCATCTAATTTTCATTTAACAGAGGCTGGGGGTGCTCAGAGGTGGCAAAATCAGGAAAGGAATTAAAATATGTGTCTATACCCGTTCCTTTGCACAATAAAACCACATAACGCTGAGGCTTAGAGGAGGAAAGTTGTTGGCTTCACCATAAGCTAAATGGTCAGGAAACTAGAGAGCACATGAGCTGGATCTTGGCCCCTAAGGTTTATTAAATGTCCCACCAGGCGCACATGCACACACACAGGGGTGTGGTTGTCCAGGGTCACAGGGGGGGTGTAGACACCTTTTTGGGAGCAGGGTCCCATCCAGGTCCCTAACTATAAGCCAATCAGTATGAAAAGGGACCATGTCAGCCACTAAGAGAGAGCTTCCGCTATGGGGCAGTATACAAATTAATTAATTAATTAATTAAGTAGGTAGGTAGGTAGGTAAATAAATAAATAAATAAATAAGAAGAGTCCTTATCCTCATCAGAGTGAAAGGAGGTGAGTCCACTGAGAAGGCTTTTCTCAGTAGCTAACACACAGCCTCCCTTTCATGCTGATTGGCTCAGAGGGATGTCTGTTATAGTGGAGTGTGGACTCAGAGACTACATGGAGAGTGAGGGAGACAGGGGAAAGTACAAAAGGCAATGTGGCTGTGAGATAGCATGATATGACTATTATGTAGGGACCCTGAGCTTCTGAATTGGCCACTACACTACTGTGCCCACACACACAGCAGAGGTAACATCACAGAGAGGGTGTGATTTTCTTCATCTGTCCTCTTGCACCCTCCAGGCTTTCCAACTGATCCCTTCCACCTTCTCCACCTCAGCTTAGTCAGTGACCCAGTTCACATGTAATGCTAAGCGAAACCACATCTTGGCCCTGGGAAGTGGGGCAGCAGTACGAGGGAGGAACATTGCTGCTGTGATATTCACCCTAGAACCTACACATTTGCTGTTTTTTTGCTAAGCCATGGTTTGGCTTAGGTTATGTGTGAACCGGGACATTGTCTCTTTCACCAAGGTATCTCTTCCGTGCATGGTGCAGACTGTAGCAATCTGTGCACCACCACACCCCTAATAACCCCAAGTAACCATAGTCCAAGTCAACTCAGGAAACATAGTAGCAGATCAGAGCTATTCTCCTCCACAAATGAGAGGAGAGAAGAGGTGAAGAAGAAAGAGAAGGTATCACAGCACTGGGCTGGACGGACAGATTTTCCACCCAGCTTGCCCACCAGCACCATGATAGGGAGGAAAATAATGCCCTCTTTACAGTAGTAATCTGAAGAGTGGGGAGGATGTGATTTTCTCCCCATTGCACTCAGTAGGGCTTGATGTGATATGACCATATCAGGAAAACAAAGTTAAGTGTAGTCAGGAGGAGCCATTAGTGCAGTGGCATTGCTGGAGTAGTAGAGGTAGCATCAGCCAGGCAAAAAGCTTAAGACCAAGGTGTTTGCC
This sequence comes from Rhineura floridana, assembly GCF_030035675.1. NCBI lineage: Eukaryota > Metazoa > Chordata > Lepidosauria > Squamata > Rhineuridae > Rhineura > Rhineura floridana. Next base: position 174,923,947 of record NC_084480.1, on the reverse strand, counting down.
CCTTTAAAATGAAAGAGAAAGGGCCACTGCAGCAAGCACACAAGGAAAAGGGAAGAGAAAAACTAGAGTAGAGCCCAGGATGAGGAGGATGGCAACTACAGTACAGAAGCTGAAGCAGTGATGTGCATGTGAGGTGTGTGTGTTGTGTTCATGCATGCGTGAGTATGTGGGGTGGCCATGCCCACCAAGCAGCCCTCAGAGGGGTTGCAGCAAGGCAATGTCATCCTTAGACTGAAAAGGGTATAAAGGAAAGGCTGACAGACAGTACATAGGAAAGATCTTTGAATAAAATATAGGTCACTTGGTGGAGTTGCTTGGGGCAACAAATAGTGGGATTGCTCAGCTCCCTTTCCTCCAGTACTCTGGAGATTTTCTGGAGCCTCAAAAGTCACTCTTGTTGTGGGGTTGCTTTGCTCTTTCTGAGCTCTAATTAGTTTCCAGGTTGGACTTACTTTATTTTATTTAGGGACAGTTAAATATTACATAGTAAAAGGATGCAATCAACACTGTAAATCATTTTATAAGTCACAGACTTCTGAGCATCCTTGTTGCTGAGCCAATTTCAAATTGAGCTGATGGGAGTTTATCCAACCTTATGCATTGTCCCTTTCACCAGATTTTGTGGCCTTAAAGTGGAATTAACTACTGCAGAATGCAATGTAATGTTGTGCTGTATCAGCAATGTTTGGTACTGTAGCTGACTTTACCTGATGTGCAACAGTCTCTTCTAAGTTGTGTCTGTATATGATTAAAAGGTGCATATATTTACAAGTGTCTTTCTGTATCTTGTGTCATTCGTCCCAAAGAACCCCCTCTTGGAATGCTGCTTTGCTTGAATGTCACCCCATTCCAGGGGCATTGCAGAAGAGAAGGATGATCAGCAGAGGAGGAGGAGGAGATCAGCTATGAGCTGCAAGCCTGCAGCCAAAACAGTTTGAAACTATTCTAACTTCTCTACTCTGGCTCTGCACAGTTAGTAGCTTACTAAGTTGAACTTAAAGGCTTTTTTATTTTTTTTTTTTCAATAATTTTTATTCAGATTTTCATAAAACATACAAGACAAAATCATAAAACATTCAAAGACAAAAAACAAAATCAAAAATAGTTAAACAAAAAGAAAAAAAGAAAAAAAAAACAAAAATAAAAAATAAAGAGTAAAATATTGACTTCCCATTTGTCAAAGATCAAATCAGTTATAAGTCTATAATATATAACAATCCTGTCTCTTAAGTCATATTACAAAATCACTTTCCTCCAGTAGTTATCTTACTTAATCATCAAATCTCATAAACATTACTTTATTCTTTCCACAAAAAGTCAAAGAGAGGTTTCAATTCTTTAAGAAATATATCTATCAATTTTTTTTTCCAGATAAGCATATCGATTAATCCATCTCATTACTAATTATGATAATCTTATTGTCATAACCATAGTCAAAATAAACATTTCAATTAATCCATCACATCAGAATCTGTTAGGTTCAATAATTTCAGTAGCCATTGTTCTATTATCTCTATTAGTTCCATTTTCCATCTTCCATCTTCAGTAGTCTTGTTAAGTCCAGTAATTTCAATATCCAATCTTCCATTATCAGTATTCCATAATAATCTTGCTGTCAAAGCCATAGTCATATAGTAAGAGTCTGATGGGAATTACCTCTATCCCAAATATTTTCTTGCCATCCATTCTGAATAGGTTGCTGAAATACTGCTGTAAAATCATATCTCTGTTCTTTTTTTCAAAATACACTGGGTCATCTCTTAAAAGTTTTTTCATTGTCACATGGCTGCAGTTAATTCCATAGATTTTCTCTATATTGGGCTCCATCACATCATTCCAGTCCAGAAGATTATCCATGCCATTGATAACTTTATCTCTAGAATCTTCATTCATTTCTTCAGAGATAACATTGAGTTCCAAACAATAGATTTTATTTCTAAAGTCCATAGACTCCAAATCTTGTTCCTGTTCCACGTTGGTTCCAATCTCCGGGATCTCCTCTCTCACAGGGACCCCTATTCCAGTCTCCAGGGTCTCCTCTCTCACAGGGACCCCTGTTCCAATCTCCGGGGTCTCCTCTCTCACAGGGACCCCTTCCAGGGTCACCTCTCTCACAGGGACCCTTATATCTTTAATCTCCTGCTTCATTTTACTCAATTCAATTTTCGTTATCTCAATCTCATCCATTATTTTCTGAAACATAGTTATTTCCAGATTTTCAGCCACTTTCTTAATTGCCATTTTAAAAGAAAAATATAGGAAAACCACTTCTTATTTCAGCAACAATTGGGTTAATACTCCAAACTTGGTGACATCACAGTATAAACAGAGCAGACAGCCTTATCTCTCCAATAGTTAAGTAAACAAAATGCAGTTCCCAGGATCGAAACAATTAATGGCAATCGTCAAGAAACAGATTCGTCAAAATAAAATAGACCAAAAAGAGAGTAGTCTCAAAACAGTATAATATTTTTCAAAATAAAAATCTGGAATAGAAATCCCTCTTCTGTGTATATCTTTAGAATGCAAATCCAGGACAGCTTTTTGCAACAAAAACAGAGATAAGCTATTAATTAGTGCGTAGCAGAGAGAAGTTATGGCTCCCCAGTGAGATGTCAAAAACTGATCAATCTGGCAAATCTCTTTTAAACAGCAACAATTTAAGTCAAGTAAAAGAAAAATATAGAAAGAAGGGTGCTTGCCTGTTAGTGCGTTCTCTCTTAGAAGATAAGATGAACGTTCGCTTTAACAGATAGAGCTTGCTGTTGAAAATCCGTCCCACCTTCGTCGGCTGGACCTCGTCCCATAAATTAATGAGATCTGGTCGTCCCAACAAAAATAGGCTTTGAGGTTAATCTCTTCGTTTCTCCCTACCCGGGAGAAGTTTAATCAGTCAAAAAAAAAAGAAAAAACTGACTGATATATCTGAATAAGCTTCTTTTGAGGCAGGAGCCCGTCTCAAAAGCAGGCACAGGCTAAGTCACCCTTCCCGGAAGTCAACTTAAAGGCTTTTTTAAATGCCAGGCTAAGAATTAGGATCCACATACAGCTGGATTGGATTCATGACAGATAGCACTTCCCTCAGAATGCATGAATGCCGATCTTGCCCCCTCTTAGGGAAAGGCACTCAAAGAGACTTTTTTGGAGTGGGAAATTTTGGTTTGTACAAGGAGGCTTTTATTTCTTGTAAGCTGCTCTGAGTTGTATGGTGAAAAGAAGGATATATATGTAAAAAAATAAAATGAAGGTTCAAGTTTTATGTCATTTGCAAATTTGGGACCTGCCAACAGGGAAGTGTGTTTTGAAGCTTGTCTGTCCCTGTGAGTTGTTAATTACTCGAGGCAAATGAGAAAGGAATGTGATAACTTTCTGTCAAGACAGAGATGTTCCTTCAACTGTAAATGTATCATTTGGATAGGACCTGAACTATGTTTGAAGACAGCAGGTCTGTGAAACCAGCCCCGAGGGACAGGTTGGCTGTTTCCTGAAAGGTGACTCATCCACCTGCCCTCATTGACATCTCACAGCCAGTATTATCTTACAATTAGCTGAGGTCTCAAAATGGATCCAAAAAGGCATTTCTCTATCACAAGGTGGAGATGAAAAACATAAATATTTTGTTATTTATGAAAGAGCCCAAAACAATAAATAGTAGGACATAAATTATATATCAGCAATTTATTTATTTATTTATACCCTGGCTTTTTTTTATAACAGAAACCCAACGCGGCTTACATATGGTTCCCAGGTGGTCTCCCATCCAGGCACTGACCAGACTTGGAGCTGCCCTTATATGTCTTCACACCATAAACTGGTAGCAAGTTTCTTCTTCCATTACCTACATCTTAAATACGTCAAATGCTACACTATATCCCACTGATAGCAGAATCCACGGTAGTAGAAGCTGTAATAAGATTCCAGTCACCTTTCTCAGCTTTAGTTTGGATTGTACAGTTCACAGCCACAAAATACTTGAGGAAATGGTAGAAGGCTACATGTACTTCCCTCCTCCTTCACCACCGCTACCACCACCCTCATTACCAGCCAAGATGGTTTGGAATGGTATTATTTCTTTATTTCCAACCAGTGACATTCTTTGATGATGTTAAACTATCTTGGGCACTTCAGAAATAAAGCTGAAATGCGGGTTATAAGTAGTTTAATAAATAAATAAATAAATAAGATAAAAACCACAACATCAAACACAGACCAAATAAAAGAAACAAAAATAATCAAGGAGGTAGGGTTAAGCCAAACATTTGCTGAAACAGCATCATTAAATAGCACCTAAATGCTATTAGCAAGTGAGCTGAGCAAATCGCCTGGAGCAGAAACATCTTCATCCCGGGCCCTGCTAACACACCTCTGACAGCAGAACACAGAGGAAGTCCTCCTTCCCCACCCCCCACCTGAGCAGATGGAGAAGTAGGTCTTCAAGTATCCTGGGAATGTAGGGCTTTGAAGGTGATCACCCCCACTTTGAACTGAGCTTGGAAACAAATCAGGACTGGAGTCAATGAAGTTGATGCAACAATGGAGGCAAGTTTTTTTTTTTTTTTTAAACTGCTCTAGCCACAACAACCCTGGCTGCAGCATTTTATACCGGTTATAGTTTCTGAATGATTTTCAAAAGCAGGTTTCATAGAGCATATTACAATAGAGTCCAATCTAGATGCAATTAAGAAAGGGATGGGGAACCTGTAGTCCTCCAAATGTTGCTAGACTACAACTCCCATCATTCCTGCTCATTGGCCATGCTGGCTGGGGCTGATGGTAGTTCAAAAAAGTAACTTTTCCAAGCTCTGGAATGTATGGCTGTCACTAGGTCCATTTCCTACAGGGGAAGGCAGGCACAGTTGGCCCATCAACCTAAGCTGTTAAAAGCACTAATAGCTTCAACTAGCACATCAGCAGCCAGCAGCAAAGTCAGGTCCAGAAGGATTCCTGGACTGTGAAGCTGATTATTCAATAGAGTTACCAGGTCTCCGGTTTTTGGCTGCAGTCTCCGGTTTTTGGGGGGGCCCTCCAGATCTCCGGCTAGCACTCCTTAATCTCCGGACTCTCACCTTCAATTAAAAAAAAACTAAGTTTCTAGGTGGTCTGGTTCCCGAGATATACACCAAAACGTCAGTCCCCCCATGACTGTTTAATCTATTTAACTGATACGATGCTGAAGTTGGTTCCTAGTTCCCAGTTCCTTATTTGCTTGAAAGTTCAAAACACTAAAAAAGAAGAGTTGACAACTACATCAAGCCAAATTTAACATGTCTCTGAACCCCAAAATATATGTTGGGGTACCCTGTATGATATATCACTGTGATCGGGGGACTCTCCCTGTCAAGAATAACAATACATTTATGCAATCATAATCTTCAGGCTTCTGATATTATCATAAATACATAATGATGTCATAAAATCATGAAAAGTAAGTAACTGGGGGTGCCCACCCCAACATCTGCTCTGGGACAGAACAAATCATATACCCCAGGAAAGGGAAGGGTGTCCTCTACAAGATGCCACTGCATCCCGCCTGGCCCAGAGCTTCTGCTGGGCGCAGGGGAAGGATGAGGGCATCTATGCAGACAGAAAGGGTAGAGAATCTTCTTACTCTTACTAATTTCTCAGACCTCTTTCTGAAGTGAAGGGTCAAATCTGTAAAGAGGTTTGGAGCAGCCACATTAAAAGGACAGGGCATTCCAAGCAGGGGGTTGCCAACCCTGCTTGGATATGGATATCTTTGCAGAGGATTCCTAGTCAGGCTTTACCAACAGCACAATCCAAACTATATCTACTCAGAAGAAAGACCTGTTGAGTTCTATGGGGGCTTAGTCCCTTAGTACGTGTGTTTAGAATTGCAGCCTTCAGGGACATCCATCTTTACTCCCGAATGCTCCCATCTAACATCTCCACAACACTAGGCTCCTTTCTTCCTACAGTGACCTTCTGGTGACTGGCCTGGCCTGAAGGCACTTAAACCCTTCTTGCCAAAAGCAAGTAGGCTAGATTAAATGTTCCCTACCCAGGCTCCATCTTTTAGCTAAGATGTCTAGGTTAATTTCCAGTCAGATATTTTTTTTAATTGTACGCTCCAAGCAACTGTGATTGATGCTTAATGTATCATGCTTAATGACATCACTTGGGCCCGCCCCATGACATCACTCAGGCCCGTCCTGTGACATCACTTGGGCCCGCCCTGTGACATCACTCAGGCCTGCCCCTAAAATCTCAGGTTTTGGGATGCTTCTGACCTGGCAACCCTATTATTCAAGGAAAATTAAACCACATCCAAAACAGGTTACACCCAAACCAGGTGGCAACAGTGACCAGGCTCAGCTTAGACTGTGCCCATTCCTGCTATTGTTACACATGCCTCAATAATATCAAGACTAGATTACTGCAATGCACTCTATCTTTGGAAGCTGCAGAATGGAAGGTTCAGAATCAAGCAGCAAGGATGTTAACGGGTGCTGCTCATGGCCCCATGTTACACCTATCCAGCAGCATCTGCACCCGCTGCCAACTTGCTTCTGGGCACAATCTGTAGTTTGGGTGATTACCTTTAAAGCTCTAAATGGCTTGGGCCCAGGATACCTGAAGGATTACCTCTTCCCAACCAACCTGCTCCCTAAAATCAGAAGGATATACCCTTCTCTGTCTCCCACCTAGGGTGGAAGCATAACTGATGATGACTAGCCTAGCAGACTTTTACCTGTAATCACAGCCATCCTTGATTGGACTAACGTACTCTGACACTCCCAAGCTTGATTGAACATTGGAACAACTCCCAGTCATATTATGCACTTCAATGGTTTTGTGATTCAGCTTTAGTGCAGAAAAATATGTATTTTATGAAAAAGATGCATACAAAATGCATATTTAACAAATGAATGCATTAAAATGTATATTACTGAATGCACTGGGAACTGCACATTTTGTATAAAATTGCATACAAATTGTGTACAACCTTTTGTGCATTCTTTCAAAAAATCCACACAAAATAGGATAGAACAGACCTATGCACTCTAGTGATACTGAAATGGGGCAGAATTAGGTTTCTCAGTCCATCCCTACTACACTCCTAAGGTTGTTATCACATGTATTCTTAATTCTGGCATAGTGTTCCATTCTATCTAAATAATTTTGAATTTTATTCCTGAGGTATGAGCTATTCCTTTCATTTTTTTATTATTTGTCAATTTGAAATCCTGATCAGGATTCCATCCCTTCATCCAAGACACTGATAAAAATTTCAAAGGGTACTAGGACAGAGCCTTATGGCATCCCATTCAAAACCTCCATCCAGTTTGATGAGGAATGATGAGCACACTTATTATGGGTTTAGCCCACATTTTATTATTATTATTGTTATTGTTGTTGTTGTTGTTGTTATTATATTTGTATACCACCCCACAGCCAAACTTCTCTGGGCCGTTTACAACAATTAAAAACAAATATACAAACATACAAATTTAAAAACACTTAAAAAAAAAACAATTTAAAAACTCATGCTAAAATGCCTTGGAGAAGAGTAAAGTCTTGACCTGGCGCTGAAAATATAACAGTGTTGGCGCCAGGCGCACCTCATCAGACAAATCATTCCATAATTTGGGGGCCACCACTGATAAGGCCCTCTCCCTTGTTGGCAGACTCCGAGCTTCCCTCGGAGTAGGCACCAGGAGAAGGGCCTTTGATGTTGAGCGTAGTGTACGGGTGGGTTCGTGTCGGGAGAGGCGTTCCATCAGGTATTGTGGTCCCAAGCCTTGTAAGGCTTTATAGGTTAAAGCCAGCACTTTGAATTGAGCTCGGAAACATACAGGCAGCCAATGCGAGGAAATTTAACCAGTTTCCTAACCAAACTATGTGGGATGTGGTCAAATGCTTTGCTGAAATCAAGATAAATTGGGTTGGATAGAGATTTTGTCATGTAAAGACATTGAAATCAGTGGGACTTTAGTCATGACTAACCCATCGATCCCAGTTGGTCTCCTCTGTGTCAGTGTCCCAACAATCCAATAAGATATTAGTTTAGTCTGGCATGATTCTTGACAAAAACTATGCTGGATCCTAATAATTGCTACATTGTTAAGATGCTTATAAACTGATTCCTTTATCATCTGTTCTATTATATTTCTGGTTACCACAGTCCTAATTATCAGTGTGTAGTTTTTCAGATCTTCCTTTCCCTCCTTCTGCCCTGTCTCCAGTCCTGTGACACTTTTTCCAGACTTTTCAAAGATAGACAAAGCTTCTGAGAGAAATCTCATCAAGGGAGGAACAGAGTCTGGGTGCACAGTGAGCAAATACTCCTAGTAAACATGTGTGGGTCACTGTTGAGTGATTCTAGGGTGTGTGTGTGTTTTAGCAGGACAGGAAATTAGAGCCACCTTGGATGCTGCATAATGAAAGAGTTTTGCCCAAAATATCTGTGAGTGCTATGCAGTCAAATGGCATTGAACCTTCTGGATACCACTTCTCTTAAGTCTATAGCAATTATATCTTATACTAACATCTCTTATGGGAATAACTTCAAGTAATGAGACGACTTGTTATGTTCTGGCCCCTAAGTTCAGTACCCCAGTATGACCAGTTTGCAAATAAAATTGCTTACATCCATTCTGATTTATACTCCAGATTGACCGAAGAATTGCTTTTGGGTAGTACCATGGCTCAAACTTACCAAGTTTTCATGGATACATTTCACTCTGTACAACTTAATAATGTGTGCTTGACCCCCGCCCTTCCTAACTAATTGGCTTGTTGCGGAGATTAACTGAGGCAGAGGTTCTCAATGCTTCTTTCTGTGAAGGTTTTATTCTAATTTCTGAAATGGTGGGTGCACCTTCTCCAAGAAGATCTATCTGGCTGCCAAGCAGGAGACCGCCACGGCCACCATTTACAACTACGGCGGCGGGATGGGGAATGACATCCAGGCCATGACCCACCCTGCTTCTGCGGGACCGGCTGGTACTGGGGAGAGCTTATTTGTATTTTGCCATCAGAGAAGCTGACCAGAAGTTCAACTGAAGGTGTTGGAGTTGCAAGCATAGAAGGAAAGAGAGAGAACCCACTCACAGCTTTGTTGGGGGCAACCTGAGATGTTTCTGCCGCTCCAGGCTCCTGCACCACCCTGTATTTTCACTGGAAGTTGTAATCACTGTTTTTTTTAATGTAAATTGTATTGTTTTATTGATGCATTTTTATATTTGTGTTTTCTTGTAAGCCGCCTTGAGGGCCATCTGGCCATAAGGCGGGGTATAAATAAACTACTACTACTACTACTACTACTACTACTACTACTACTACTAATAATAATAATAATAATAATAATAAATACATCAGCGTGAGACCATAGCAGGCTGACTAAAGTAAACAATATGCCAGGCTGGGAGGTCATCACAAGGAATGCTTCAGCGGGGAGCCATTTCTTTGAGCACTCTAAGTGAAGCAGCTTTGGAAGCCTTGGGAGAAAACTCTGACTAAGGGAGGACAAGGACATGCTCCTTCCCAGCTATTGTTGGCACTGGTGGTTGTGGATGGGGGCATGGTATATTGACCTCGAAGGCCACCCTCACTGTCCTCGCCACCAGTTTCCACAAGTCTGTGATGGAACATGTTTCTTACATACATCCTACAGCTACCCCAAGAAAATAACTGAACAAGAGCTGCCAGGAGTATGTCCCGCTGGTGTGGAAACTCTCCAGCCAACGTAAGAATTATTCCTTAGAAACTAAATTCAAGAACAATCACTATGAGCTTATTCTGTTGTTCCCACCATTATATTTTTGTACAAATTGTTATTGCTTTATTTATTTATTATTTATTTACTAGATTTATATCCTGCCCTTTCTTCCAACAGGAGCCCAGGGCAGCAATATTGTTTTGTTACTATTGAACACACAGATTAGGGAAAAATAATATTAAAGATCTATGCTTTGTTCATTTGATCAAGGCAGTTACATCTTACTTTATAACCCAGTCTAACAGACTGCTATAGAGAAGGGGGGGGGGACTTAACAGGAGAGATCACAGGTATGCCAAGGGATCATGAACAACCCTAAAAGCTCTGATCCTGCAGCTCTTACTCAAGCAAAATTCCTGCTGCTTTCCATGACAACTGCAGGTTCAGGCATTTAGAGAATGCCATCCAAATAAACACTTGGCTATAGTCTGCCTAACTTCAGTGCTTTGATTCAGTTTAACCAATGACAAGAACAATTTGCCATTGATTTATGGAAAGTTTCCTAAATCTCTAAAGTGAAATACTCTACCCATCCTTCCTTCCAGAGCTATGTTGATTGCTCATCCAAATCATTAATGAGAACTTAAAGTCTACACTTAAGAATTAAAACCATGCTGATTGGTGGACATCATAAGAATGTTTAAAACAGTTCCCTCATTGCAAAATATGCAAAAAAATTTTTAAAAAAGGCGGCCATCTAGAAGTTCTAGAAACCAAGCGTGAAAGGCTCCTTCGGCCTTCCCTTCCTTCTTTAGCACCTTCCCAAGTAATAAATAATATATAGGGGATTTCTTATTTCTGTCGCTCATATGCTCTGCATAAGGGAAAGGACGCTAAACTAGATGGTTTTAGACACGTTCTAGACCTATGATCCGCCCAGTCCTACAGCTCTGTCATCTGAATTCATGTATGCCCCTCAGGCAGATATGAATATTTCTGCTTTGCCTTGACAACCCAAAAGAGAAAAAAGTCTCTATAACCTTTGTACTGAGGTACACTGAAGACCACATGATTTCCCAGGTGTGATAGTGGTCATCTGAAATGAAGCACTGGGCTACTTTCCCTGCTTTTTGCCTTTCCTCAAATAACATGCTTCATTTCTAGGAAAGTGCATAGACACCCCCTCCCTGATCCAATTTGTGGGCCTGATTTTTAAATCTGGATTGGACCCAATTCGGTCCACACCGATCCAGATGCAATCTGGCCTGCTCCAGATCAGGATTGTGATCTGAAAAGTGGATATCTTTGGAAATCCCATTGACTTGCATTGGGAAACCAAAACAGCCATAACATCTTGTGGTTTGTTCCCCCCACATAGGGCCATGTAATTTGGAGACATGGTAGCCCCTCAACAGGGGATTAACTGTGCTAAATTGTAGTTCCAGTGAGTTTTGCGCTAGACACCTTTATGCTTTTTTCAGAAACCATTTTTTAAAAAAGACTGTACTGCACTGATATATGTAATATTACATTGTATGTATGCTGCTTGTACTCTAACTGTATACAATGTACCAGACTGTGTACAATTTACTCACCAGACTTACTGACACACACACACACAAGAAAAAGTACTAATAAAGTCAGACACAGAAAACAACACAGCTGTAAATAAAGGTTACCTAAAAAGTCAAGCCAAAACTAAAAACTTTTCTAAAAAATAAGGATAGGACTGGGATTGATTGGGAAAGGATGGAAAACAGTTATAGGGCTGGATAGGGTACTGTGAAGGAAACAAAGCCACCAAATCCTTTCTAATAAACAGAACCTGCAAAAGAATTCTGCATGTTAAGACTTCATCATCCCACCCTTCAAGCACCTGTGATTGGAAAGTATTGAGTGGGGTGAGATTCTAGTCCTGCAGTTCTCAATAAGAAAAGTCCAACTCCCCTCCTCCCCCTAAGCAGTGTGATTGGAGGGTGTTGGATGAGGTAAGATTCTAACCCTGCGACTATCAATAAGCAAAGTCCACTTTTACTCCTCTCACTCCCCCCACCCTGGTACTCTCTGTATCTGGTGTTGTAATTAATAATTTCAACAGTATAGAGACAGTCTGTCTATGTTTTGAGCTACAGGTAGACACAAATCACTACAAATGAATTCTGGTCAACCTGACCCACTATGTCATGATTTGGAGCTGCCTTGACCTGATCCGGACAGGGCCTAAATCAGCCCAATTCGTTTTGGGATCGGCTGAATCTGCTGCACAGCTCTCTTAGCTTGTTTTTTAATTTAATTCTACAGCAACAAATAAAATTACATCAAAAGAAAATACCCAATTACCCGTACAAACACAAAGACTTCTTATAATAAAGTAAACAAATTATATGGATGCACGTTGTCTTGAAATTTGTTGTTCCAGTACATTCAGAAGATAGTCCAATGCTCCATAAATCAACTTGCCTGCCCATATTGTTCTTTTCTATAGTAAGTCAACTTAGATCCTCTCATATCCCAGATCCTCTCATATCACTCCAGATGGTGTTTTCTATTTCCAGGCTTTTGCAATGTTTATTTTGGATGCAATCAAAAGATTTAATATCGTCACTAAGTCATCTTCAAGAACAATATCTCTTAAATAACCCAGTAACAGTATTTTGGGATTATTTGGTATAGAATAAGCAAGCATATTCCATATCATCTTACAGATCCAGTTCCAGTACACCTGCATCTTTGGACATATAGAAGGGACATGTATGGGGTAATAACCCTGGGGACAGTTTCCCTCTTAGCTTATACCAGATATGAAGGCCAGTGTTTACGGATGGTATCTGCTCCATTACTTCTTCCCAATTTGATTCACGGTGCCACAATATATCTTTTGTTTGCCTTTTTAAGTTAAAGTTTTCTGCCTGTAAAACAGGATCTATACAAAACCATTCTTTTGACAGTGTTACTCTAACCACTTGATAATAATTCTGAACATCAGGCACTCCCATTCCTCTCTATCAATTTTAATTCTGACTACTACCATTTTTCTTTTCCTGTTTTTGCCAGAGGGCATTTCTACATTCACAAACAATACACTTGTTCTACAAAATAAAAATTCTGAAATCAGAAGCATGGCACACAAAATCCTCTGTGTCACCCTTTTCATTTGAAACACTTCGTTCCAGCAGAAAAAGGGTTTTGATAAAAAGTGCCTATAGAACGAAGCAGGCCGCTGCTAAAGAAGTATCACCACAGCTTCACATTCCAAAGGCCAGTAAAGACCTCACACACAATACAAGCTTGAACTTGCTGATATACTCACGATACTCAGTAGGAGAATAACCAAATCTGCCTGAGGAAAGGTGCAAAGGGAAATGGAGTCCCAATAAACATGAACAGGGCCTCTTATCAGCCATTCTGTCTTTTAATGCAGCTACAAGGATTTGTCCATTAGAAGCCTAGTGAGGGTGGAACCCGTCTCCAGTCAAATGGTTTGTGTCAGCCTGACACCAGATGCCTCTTCATCTCCCTACAAGAAAAAGGTTTATAGCCTCTGCCAAATTTAGTTTATAACCTGTGCTTGATACCAACAATCCTAGCATTGACTGATAGCAAATTTCCTGGATACCAAGGCTAGGATTACTGTTAGTATACGTGATAGCAGGGAAAGCTAACTATACTACCATGAGAATTGCTTCACATTCAGGAAGCTGTATGAATTGGGTTGCCAGGTCTCCAGTTTTTGCCCAGAGACTCCAGTTTCTGAAGGTCCTCTCTGGGTGAGACACCTTGATCTCCTGACTCTTAGCTTTCATTTTTAAAAAAATTACATTTCTAGGTTGTCTGGTTCAAAAGATATAAACCAAAATGTCAGCTGCTGCCCCCTGGCAACTTCCCTTAGTAGCGGGTGCTCCAATCCCTGCCCTTGCAGGTTTTTAGCTAATAGGTGAAATCGTGGTTGTGATTACCAAGATTTGTTGACCCTCAGGCAATAGCTAAACTCCATTTCAAGTTCTGAGAACAGTTTCCTTTTCCTACTTGTCTCACATCAGGAATTCAGTAAATACATAGTTTTCAACAGCATAAAGAGTACTTTCTCTGTAGAGGATTGGGACTTACTTCTGAGTAAACATGCATAGGATTGTACTACAACAGAAGATCACAGCAGGATCTTGGTAGGCATAAAAGTGTACATGCAGGGTTTTTTAAATACTTGCAAAAATGGCATAATACATTTTGTCTTTCAAATAATTTTTGAAGAGAGGTTTTAAGAAGTGTACAAGCTTCAGTGTTATACTTTTCTAATTAAGGAGTCAAACAAGTTTAAATTTTACTGGACTGTTGAAGAGGGCAGTTTATTTGTCTTATTCATAACCTGTCTTGAAAACCTTCCCAATATGAAGCTTTTCTGGGAGTAAAGCTGCAATGCCAATTCCACATACCTGAGAGCTAATCGCACGGAATTCAGTAGACTTACTTTTGAGTAGACATGGTTAGGATTGTGCTGAAAATCAGTGGAACTTTTGAGTGAACATAGAAAAGGATTGTGTTGTAAATCTTTCTCTCCCCTTCCAACCCTTTTTTTAAGCAGTTAGGTAGGGCTTACTTAGGTGTCACTGCTTTTATTTGGAAGGAAACTAATACTTGTTTTTTTAAAAAAATGTTCTGCCGTGGCCAACTGGTTCTGACAATAAACTCTTATATGGGATGTATGTATTTTTACATCTCCAGTGTGTGGGTATATGGAGTATTTCCAACAACCCTGTGAGGTAGGGTTGGAAACCAAGGCAGCTCACAGCAAGAAATAAAGCCATTTAAAATACAATAACTATAAAACAAGTATACAACAGTTGCAAAACAGCTTAAAGTGGCATGATTCTGAATTTTGGATAGTGTGAGTGAAGTTCCTTATCACTGAATTGCAATCCTGTGCATCTGAGAAATCCCCATTGAAAACATTGGGACTTGCTTCTGATAAAATATGCATAGGATTGCACTATATATATCTTTACAGGTTGTGTAAATAAAAAAAATTGACATTCATGCTTATATAAATATTTCTTCATACTATGTCTTGATATGTATCTGATTTGACATTATGGTTGTAAATTATGATTTACAAATTATTTCCTTTACATTTTAAGTGTGCCCTTCTTCCTAGGGGTGATCATGCTCCCCTTCTGTTTTCACCCTGAGTGGCAGATTAGCCTGAGAGATGGTGCATAGCCCATGGTCACCCAGTAAACTTTGTAGCTTATTTCCATTTCAAAATGTAATTAAAATCATTTTATGCAGGCAAAGTTTAGGAAGTAATGCAGATCCACATAATACATTTAAAGCACATCCAACTTGCATTTAAAGCACATGACTTCCCCCAAAGAATCCTGGGATGTGTAGCTTCCTCTCACAGTTATAGTTCCCACCACCCTTAACAAATTACAGTTCCAAGGATTCTGTGGTGGGATTCATGTGCTTCAAATGTATGTTGAATGTGCTTTAAATGCATGGTGTGCATTCATTAATGAATAGAAAAGAACAATTTTAAAAGATACTTTTAAAAATAGGGCTGTAGCTCTCAGGGCGGTAAACAGAATAGGATAAAATACATACATCATAATAATAAAATCACAAAACATATAAGACACAATGAAAACAAAATACAATTAAACAAAATATAAGATGATAAAAGGATTAGTATTACAAGATTAAAAAGATAAAATGATTAAAATGATTAAAATGCCTGGGAGCATAAGAAGGTCTTTACCTGGCGCCGGAAAGATAACAATGTAGGCGCCAGGCGTACCTCTTCGTGGAGGCTATTCCACAACTCGGGGGGCCACCACAGAAAAGGCCCTAGATCTAGTAACCACCCTCCGGGCTTCACGATGAGTTGGTACCCGGAGGAGGGCCTTAGATGCTGAACGAAGTGAGCGGGTAGGTTCATAGCGGGAGAGGCGTTCCACCAGGTATTGCGGTCCCGCGCCATGTAAGGCTTTATAGGTCATAACCAGCACCTTGAATCTCGCCCGGAAGCAAATACATGTAAGCAAAGACTCTTACATTCTGGTCCTCGAGATACCATTGAAACATCCGAAGCTCGCTGTAACGACATCGCAGGGCACTTCCAAAATAAAATTGCATGCATCCGTAGGGACCTAGACTCTGATGTTATGACAGATGAATCCATTGAAGTGTCCAGAACACGGTCTTGTCTTTCATTATTGGATGAGTTTCAGTTGGTGCAGCTTGAGGAAGTGGACAAGGTGCTTGGAATGGTGCGGGCGACCACGTCTGCTCTAGATCCTTGTCCATCTTGGCTAGTGAAGGCTAGCAGGACTAGTACCACCGGCTGGGCCAAGGAAGTGATAAATGCCTCCTTGAGTGAGGGAGTAGTCCCTAGTAGCCTCAAGGAGGCAGTAGTGAGACCTCTTTTAAAGAAACCTTCCTTAGACCCAGATAACTTGAACAATTATAGACCGGTGGCGAATGTCCCCTTTTGGGGCAAGGTTCTGGAGTGGGTGGTCGCCGGTCAGCTCCAGGTGCTCTTGGATGAGACCGATTATCTGGATCCATTTCAATCCAGTTTTAGGCCTGGTTTTGGCACTGAAACAGCCTTGGTCGCCCTGTATGATGACCTCTGTCAGGAGAGGGACAGAGGGAGTGTGACTCTGTTGATTCTCCTTGATCTCTCAGCGGCGTTTGATACCATCGACCATGGTATCCTTCTGGGGAGACTCGCGGAGTTGGGAGTTGGAGGCACTGCTTGGCAGTGGTTCCGCTCCTACTTGGCGGATCGTCGCCAGAAGGTAGTACTTGGGGAACATTGCTCGACACCTTGGACTCTCCATTGTGGAGTCCCTCAGGGGTCGGTTTTGTCCCCCATGCTTTTTAACATCTACATGCAGCCTCTGGGTGCTGTCATCAGGAGTTTTGGAGTGCGTTGCCACCAGTACGCTGATGACACGCAGCTCTATTTCTCCTTTTCATCTTCTACAGGTGAGTCTGTGGATGTGCTGAATCACTGCCTGACCGCGATAATGGACTGGATGAGAGCTAATAAACTGAGACTCAATCCAGACAAGACTGAGACACTGTTGGTGAATGCCTTCCCTGCCCAGATGGTGGATGTTTACCCTGTTCTAGATGGGGTTACACTCCCCTTGAAGGAACAGGTTCGTAGTCTTGGGGTTCTTTTCGATCCTTCCTTGTCTCTTGAGGCGCAAGTGGCCTCGGTGGCAAGGAATGCGTTCTACCACCTTCGGTTGGTAGCCCAGCTACGCCCCTATCTGGACAGGGATGACCTCGCCTCCGTTGTTCATGCTCTGGTAACTTCTAGGTTGGATTACTGTAATGCGCTGACGAGTAAGACTGCTGACGAGGACCAGCTGGTCAGCGCATATAACACCTGTTCTGGCCCGTTTGCACTGGCTACCCATTTGTTTCCGAGCCAGATTCAAGGTGCTGGTTTTGACCTATAAAGCCTTACACGGCGTGGGACCGCAGTATCTTGTGGAACGCCTCTCCCGCTATGAACCGACCCGGTCACTTCACTCAGCATCTAAGGCCCTCCTCCGGGTACCAACTCATCGGGAAGCCCGGAGGACAGTTACTCGATCTAGGGCCTTTTCTGTAGTGGCCCCCAAACTGTGGAACAGCCTCCCCGAAGAAGTACGCCTGGCGCCGACGCTTCTATCCTTTCGGCGCCAGGTTAAGACCTGGCTATTCTCCCAGGCATTTTAAGCGTTTAATGTTATAACTTTAAATCTTTTATTTTTGTTTGCTGCTTATGTTTACTGTTGGTAGGTTGATTTTATTGTGATATTCTGTATTTTAACCCTTTTGTACACCGCCCAGAGAGCCACTCGCTATGGGCGGTCTATAAATGAAACAAATAAAAAAATAAAATAAAAATAGCTAGCCAGTGCAGACGAGCCAGAACAGGAGTTATGTGCGAAGACCGACTGGTCCTCGTCAATAGTCTAGCTGCCGCATTCTGCACTAGCTGAAGCTTCCGAACTGTCTTCAAGGGCAGCCCTATGTAGAGCGCATTACAGTAATCCAATCTCGAAGTTACCAGAGCATGAATAACTGAGGCGAGGTCGTCGCCATCCAGATAGGGGCGTAGTTGGGCTACCAAACGGAGATGGTAAAATGCGTTCCGTGCCACCGAGGCCACTTGAGCCTCAAGAGACAAGGAAGGGTCGAAAAGGACCCCCAAACTACGGACCTGTTCTTTCAGGGGGAGTGTAACCCCATCCAGAACAGGATGCACATCCACCATCTGAGCGGGGAAGGTGTTCACCAACAGTGTCTTAGTCTTGTCTGGATTGAGTCTCAGTTTATTAGCTCTCATCCAGTCCATTATCGCGGTCAGGCAGCGGTTCAGCACATCCACAGACTCACCTGAAGAAGGTGAAAAGGAGAAATAGAGCTGCGTGTCATCAGCATACTGATGACAACGCACTCCAAAACTCCTGATGACCGCACCCAGAGGCTTCATGTAGATGTTAAAAAGCATGGGGGACAAAACCGACCCCTGAGGGACTCCACAATGGAGAGTCCAGGGTGTCGAGTAATGTTCCCCAAGCACTACCTTCTGGCAACGATCCGCGAAGTAGGAGCGGAACCACTGCCAAGCCGTACCCCGAACTCCCAACTCTGCGAGTCTCCCCAGAAGGATACCATGGTCGATGGTATCAAACGCTGCTGAGAGATCAAGGAGAATCAACAAAGTCACACTCCCCCTGTCCCTCTCCCGACAAAGGTCATCATACAGGGCGACCAAGGCTGTTTCAGTGCCGAAACCGGGCCTAAAACCGGATTGAAACGGATCCAGATAATCGGTTTCATCCAAGAGCACCTGGAGCTGGTTAGCAATCCAACTTTTTGGCAGTATCGACAATGTCCACGGTAAGCAGTACTCCAACTCGATCACGAAGATGAACCAGTCGACGTTCTGGCTGTTGTAGGTCATTGCAAAGGTGGAAACGACAGGCTCAGAAAGAAAAGAGAGGAAAGAAGCCTGTTCAGCATCGGTGAGTCTGCCCGCAGGAAAGGTGGAAAGATGGAACGATGGGTTCTGAGAGGAAAGGAGAGGAAAGGGGTGGAGGCCTGTATAGCGTAGACGGATCTTCCTGCGGGAAAGGCCCCAGTACCGGAGCGGAAAGTTGGTGTGGGTCTGCCATCACGGCCGGGTTGGACGATGATGAGAGGCCCAGCAGGGAGGGTGGTGGCAAAAAAAGATGCCATGGCGAAGATGGGCAGGCGACGGTGCTTGGTGGCTCTGGGGCTTTCAAAGGTGAAGGGGGCACAGCTGCCCCTCCACCAAACTGGACAACAAAAAGCACAGCAGGGAGGGCAGCAGCAAGAAAGACACAGTGGTGGAGAAGAGCAGGTGGTGTTCGATAGCTCCAGAGCTTTTTGAAAATAAAGGTGGCACAACTGCACCTCTGCCGGTAACTGTGCTCTGAACAGGTCCTGAGTAGTGAAGGTGTTCAAAATAAAGCAACAGCAGCTTGCCCGCAGCTCTCTCTCCGCTGTCTTCTTGCAACCTGGCAGGAACCCTTTCATGCCGCCACTCATGCTGCACTAGGCTCCTTCCTACAGTGGCATTCTGGTGAGTGGCCTGGCCTGAGGGCACTTTAACCCTGCTTGCCAAAAGCAAGGAGGCTACATTAAATGCTATTTACCCAGGCTCTCTAAGCGGGTGAGGAATGATCCCATCACTTCAGCTAGACCTGGAAACACCCGCATTTAGCTAAGATTTCTATCCTAATCTCCAATCAGAGATTTTTGTTTGTTTGAGGGCATGCTCCAAGCAACTGTGGTTGATGCTTAATGTATCATGCTTAATGACATCACTAGGGCACGCCCCCTATGACCGCTAGGGCATGCCCCATGACATCACTAGGTCACATCCCCTATGACATCACTAGGGCCCACCCCTGACATCTCAGGGTTTGAGATGCTTCTGACCTGGCAACCCTAGTATGAACTGAACAAATGTCCATTTTCAGATATTTTGGAAATACTGGACCATGCAGATCTAATAGGCAACCAGGAAAAATGTTGTGTCCCAGCACCTTTCCCATGCATAATTGTTTTAAGAGGGCAAGGCCAAGACTAGAAGACCTACTGATTCTCCTTATCCTCATATATCACGAGTGCTTGCTTTTGTTGAATGCCTAAATTGGGAGGGGGTCTGTTAGGATCCCTTTGCATTCCTTTGCATATAATCTTTTAGGGCTGCATCCTGGCAGTGGGCAGGGACAACGCCAATGGAGAGCAAGCTTGAGCCAAAGTAGGTGCTCTCTCTTCTGTCACCCCCTTTTCTCTCTCTCTCTCTCTCTCTCTCTGACACCCTTTCTGTCCCTGCCCCTCCTGCTGAAGGGGACGTAATCACTATTTCCAGAGCTGATCACGTCCAGATGACTTTCCCTCCATCCTCTTTCCATTGCTGCGTCTGTTTTTGCTTCCCCCACCCCCTTTTGCCCTCTTTCTGTCCTCTGGGCTGCATGGGATTGGGCCAAGGATTACAGGTGGCTCACCCCTGGTCTGAAGGAGGGACATCAAAGAGTGAATAAAATATATTAAAAAATAAGACCCTGAACCAGCTAAAGAAATCTTAATCACTAATTTTTAGTAAAGAAAAACCCACATGTGCTGAAAATCAAGTGACCAAGAACTATTACAAATTAGCATTGTGCCACAATCCAATTTCTCAAAAGTTTACTTCTGCAAAATAGGCTTTATGCCTCATCCACATGACACTTCAGAATTTCTTTAGCATTCCAGTCTGTGTGGAGTTTTGGGCTTAAGTTATCATTTGCAAGGTGGCCAAGGGCAGTGTATAGGAATGGGGGATAAATCTGCTCCAATCGAACTCAAGCACAGCGTCTGCCACAGTTCATACATTTGCCGTGTGTAAGGACCAGATGTTTTTCACACAAACACAGGCACTTTTTTTTTTAAAGGTCAGTGAACTTTACAATATAATTAACAAAATGAGGTCAGTCACCAAAGACTCCTGAGTAAACTTAGCAGTCATGGAATAAGAGGAGAGGTCCTCTTGTAGATCAATAACCAGTTAAGTTAAGGGATTGGGAAGAGTTTCTAAAGGACATATCCACACTGAGTAAATGGGTGGTAAAATGGCAAATGCAATTCAGTGTAAACAAGTGTAAAGTTATGCATGTTAGGGCAAAAAGCCATAGTTTCACATATACACGCATGGGTTCTGAAGTGGCGGTAACTGACCAGGAACAAACTGGATAGTTTGATGAAGTTGTCGACCCAGTGTGCAGCAGCTGCAACAACAACAAAAAGCAAATGCCAAGCTAGGGATCACTAGGAAAGATATTGAAAATAAAAGTGCCTATATACTGCTGTTATACAAATCTATGGAACGGCCACATTTGGAATACCAGCGCAGTTCTGGTCATCTCACCTCAAAAAGGGTATTGTAGAGAAGGAAAAGGTTCAGAAAAGGAAACCAAAATGATAAGGGGGGTGGAGTCACTCCCCCATGGTCAAAGGTTGCAGCATTTGGGGCTTCTTAGTTTAGAGACGAGTCAGAGGTGACATGACAGAAGTGTATAAAGATATGCATGGCATAGAGAAAGCGGATAAAGAAATGTTTTTATCCCTTTCTTTTAATGCTAGAACTCCAGTGAAGCTGAAGATTAGGGAGCACAGACAAAAGAAAATACTTCTTCACATAGCGCATAGTTAAAACTATGAAATTTGCTCCTACAAGAAGCAGTGATGGCCACCAACTTAAATAGCTTTAAAAGAGGATTAGACAAATTTATGAAGGAAAAGGTTATCAATGGCTACAAGCCATGATGGCTACACTCTGCCTCCATAGTCGGAATACCAGTTTGTTTGTGTTGGGTGGTTGGTTTATTGGTTTATATTTATTTATGTATTTATTTAGTTGTCACAAACCAATGGGTCCAGGGTGGGCTTTCTCAGGGAGCCTGGAACCATTCCCTCCCGCAACTATGCATTGACCACACCTTGGATCCACTCGGTCAAACCCCCTCAGCAAGCTTTCCAAGAAGGGCAAGGGTCGAGGGGACACATTGCTGGCCGCATCGTCACAAGCACCTTGTCCACATCATCAGGCTGCATCAATTGAAATTGTTCCCAATAAGTTGTAGCAGACGTTGCACTGGACACCTCACTGGGGACTACAGTAGATGCGGATGGGGCATCAAGATTGCTACGGAGGCAAGTAACTTTACCCTCAAAGTGCCTCCCAAACAATTCACATTGAGCCTCTGAAGGGTCTAAAATTCCATTTCCTGGAGTTGATGTCAACAGATCCCTGACAATACGGAAAGCTCCACTGGATGCCTACTTGAGGATGTGATGGAGGCAGAGAAGTGGGCCTTCTTCGCCGCCCTCACGCCAAACAATAGGCACTGTTATGATGTTTTATGTGTGCCAGATCAGCCTCACAGCACTTCTTTTGCCATTTGTGTTCTAGCCATCATCCAGCCTGTTTCATTGCCCTTAGCTCACTGGTGTACCAAGGTGCAAACCAGGCTCCACAATGCTGGAGAGGGCACTCATGGGCAACCATGTCAAGAGCCCGACACACCTCGCTGTTCCACAGTGTGACAAAGGCTTCAACAGGGTCACCTGCTCTATCTACTGGGAATTCCCCCAGGGCATTCAGGAATCCTATGGATTCCATTCGTTTCCGGAGGTGGACCATTTTAATCTGTCCACCACCCCTGCAGGGGAGGATCAGAGCTGTAAGTCTAAACTTCACCAGTTGCTGGAAACCACATAAAGGGAGAGAGCTCTTACACTCAGATCCAGATTGTGGGCTTCGCATAGGTATCTGGTTAGCCATGGTGAGAAAAGGATGTTGGACAAAAGGAGCCCATGGCCTGATCCAGGAGGCTGTTCTTATGTTCTTTTAACTTTGGTCTTATTCCACTTATCTTAACTTCTCTGGATGTCTGTCACATTGGCACTTTGGCAAATCCAATCAATGAAATGACAAAAGAAGAATATGGTTCAGAAGTGTGATGCCTGAAGCAAAAGTCTGAGCACAATGAAGGAGGGGCTTGGGCTATCACATAATCGTAATGAGAGAACCAGAGGCATGAAAGTTAACAAAATGTCCATCTGTGCCAGCCACAGTATAGATTTCTTGAGATTTTAAGAATTATTATTATATATCACTATATATGCCAAAATAGGCTTCTAAGTGGTTTACAAATATGAATACGCAAACATTAAAATATAAATGACCACAATTAAAATTACTTTTAATTAACTAGGGATTCTGCCTCTGCTCGCTTCGCTCACCAACCCTGCCTACAGTTGCCATTGTCCCCCCATGGATTGCCAGCGCATTCCCCACAGGTTGCCAGGGCACCCTCACCTTCCTCCTGCACATGGGTCGCCAATGATTTCCCTCCCTCCCCCTGCACACAGGTCACCATCACTCCCCTCTCCCTCCATGAGTCATCAGCACTCCCACCTCCCTCCTCCTATGGGTCACCAGCACTCCCCCTCATCCATGGGTTGCCAGAGCTCTCCCTCCCTCCCCTCCACTGGTCACCAATGTGTCTTCCCTCCCCATGGGTCCCCCTTCCCCTCCCTCCCCGCACGGGTTTCCCCTTCCCTCCCTTTCACCCACAGGCCTCCCCCTTTGCTCCCTCCCCCCATGGGTTCCCCCCACCCCCACCCACTGACTGACCCACCAAGGGCCAAGCCTGGTGAGGCCCAGCTGTCCCCAGGCCCCATCAGGCACCTCACTCACCTCCACACTGCCCCACTCCCTCGTTCACCTGCTAGCCACAGGCAGGGCTGGCTCCAGCCATGCAGGGGCCCTTGGGCATCAGTTTGTCCTGGCCCCCCAGTGGGTGGGTGGGTGTGCAGCCCTCCACGCCCCCCACAGCCCCCCTACCTGTGTAGTCTTTACCATTGCCCTTAATGAAGATGGTGGCCGTGGTTTCCCTAAGGGGAATGAAGCCTCCGCCGCCATCTTTGTTGATGGCACACGTGCGTGCTACGCGCGCACATCTCTGCCATCAACTAAGATGGCGGCAGCGGCTTCAGTACCTTAGGGAAGCTGCAGCCGCCATCTTCATTAAAGGCAATGCTAAAAAGCCGGCTGACAGGTAAGTGGGGGTGGGTGGGGGGGTGGATCACAGAAGGGGAGTGGAGGGCCCTTCAGGGGCCCCTCAGGGGCTCCTGTAGCTCTGGGGCCCATGGGCCAGTGCCCAACCTGGCTGTCCTTTAGAACCGGCCCTGGCCACAGGCATCTCCACTGCTGCCGGGCAACCCGCGTGCTGTTGGGTGACCTATGCGACCCTGCTGAGTGACTCGCCCTCCACTGCAACTACCCCCACTGGGTGGCCCGCATAACTCGCCTCCCGCTACTGCCACATCATTTGTTGTATCAGATCTCTGAAATCCACCATTAGAATTATTAAGGATATCTTTGCAGACTAATTGTTAAGATAGTGGCTACTTATTAAACAGTTTTTGCAGCATACAGATGAGATGCAGGGTTTTTGTCATGCTTATCTTACTTTTGAGATGGCTGGCAAGTGCTTGTGAGTCTCCTTTTTATTCTACAAAAAGTGGTCTACATTTTGCAGCCTTCCCAGGTGTTCACCCTTCAGTTAAAACCCGTGGGAGACCGTACCAAGGATTCTGCAGAATGCTGGAGAAATGTTTACTGGAAAGAAAAACACATACACTAGGGTTGTAGCTTGCTTTTTGTCCTGTGCTATGTAACAGACCATTTAAGTTTTCCTGACTGTGGCTGTTTGTAATCCACAAAGTTGCATCTTTAACGTCCCACCAAATTATAGTGACAGAATTTAATGTTGCTGCTGACATCTCATCAATAGCATAATGCTGTCTTGCACAGGCAATGCCATCATTTCCAGTACTTCTGATGTTTCCTGATTCTGTTCACAAATCAATGAGCCAGCTAATTGCCCATCAGGTACCCATCTGCCCCCACGGTTATTGTCTGTCTGGAACATGAATGATGACACAAACAACATGGTTGGGGTTCCCCCTCCCTGCTCATGGGCGTGCACGCACACTAGGGCTACTGCTATCCAGCTTTTGGCCAGGGACTCTAGCTTTTGGGGGCGCTCTCCAGGTCTCTGGGCAAATCACCCCCCTGTCCTTTGATCTCCATTTTTTTGGACTGGTCACCCTGCTGTGGCACCACTCATGTGTGTTCTGGTCTTCCAGCCACACATGGAGCCTTGAATGCCCGCCAGGGAGACAACGATGACGAGTTAGTTACGTGCCTTGCAGCTCGATCCTGTGCATGCTTGCTTGGAAGCGAGCATGCAGGGAAGAGCAGCCAGGGGAGCAAAGGCCATGGAGAGAGGCGCATCCGCAGGAAGGATGGGAGGGCCAAGCTTTTGGCTACCTGGCAGCGTGGGTCACCTCAATGGAGGTGGACCACTGCCTTGTCCTTCTGCCCTGCTGCTTGGGCTCAGGTGCAGCTGCTACTGCTGCTCCTAAAGCTGCCGGGTGGTGGCTCTGGCGCCTGCAGCTCCTTTCCTGCCCTTCCTCTTTCTCCCTCAGAGTGCGCTTGACCACCCAGTGGCTCCTGCCACCTCTGGGATGCTGCTCTGGGGGGAACAGCTGCAGCTGAGGCGATACCATCCCTACCACGCCTGGCTTCTCCTCCCTGAGTTGTCTGAGCCGCCCTCCTCCTCCTCGGCATCCTTTCTTTGTGTTACTTGCTCTACCCCTTTGCCATTTTCAGCCAGGGAACGGAGAGGACTTTACAGAAACCAACTTTTGCCGGCCTGAGCAGCAGCTCTAGCAAACTTCTCCTGACTCTTGCCACTCTCCCTCTCTTTCTCTTCGCCTCTCCCCCTCTCATGCTGCTGGAAGTTGTCGATGAGCACTGTGCTAGTCATCCGACCGCCCAGCCCCTCACAGCCGGGCAATGAAGGAGGCATCTCCTTCCACATTCAGATCGGCCTCAGCCGGGAGCTGGTGCTCTTGCTGCAAGACTCCTCTGTACACAGAAATGTGGTTGTCTAGGTGACAGGCAGGAAAGAACCTGCTGGCTAAGGAAGAAAAGAGCCTTGGCTAATAGGCCATTATGTAACTCAATGTCTCATGGTTCTATTATTCCTAAGGACACAGCCGTTCATTTTCAGGCTCCGCTTTCTTTTCTTTCTCGTGAACTTCTCTATGAGATTTGACCACTACAAAGTTCAGATATATTGCAATGCCTTAAAATCTTTCTGCTCAAACAATGAAATAAAACCAGCAAATCTAGCTAGAACTGTAGTAACCTTGAGACACTCCACAGAGTTCATTAGTTTCAGTAGAACTAAGGCTATATCTATCCAGGACCACCCCATTCATTGCATGCCATACAAGTGCCCCATGTTGCCATTGTCCCACTGGTCCCACTTCTAATCTCAGTCCCCTTCACATGTGCATTATTTGAAAGGTAATAACATCACACAATGAACAGGGCTGTGGGGCCATCCCTCTAGGCCCACATACTGATTTTCACTGAAAACCTTCCCAATATGAAGCTTGAATCTAATACTTGCTTTTCTGGAAGTAAAGCTGCAATGCTAATCCCACGTACCCGGAGAAAACCCCATTGAATTCAATAGAATGTACTTTTGAGTAGACGTGGTTAGGATTGTGCTGTAAATTAATGGGACTTTTGAGTGAACATAGCAGAGAATTGTGTTTGTGTTGTAAATCTTTCTCTTCCCCTCTAATCCTATTTTTAAAGCAATTAGGCAGAGCTTATATAGGTATCACTGCTTTTATTACGTAGGAAGCTAATAGTGATTTATTTATTTTTAATGTTCTGCAATGACCAACCAGTTTTGACAATAATCTATTATATGGGGTGTATGTATTTTTATATCTGCAGTGTGTGTGTATATATATGGAGTCTTCCCAACAACCCTGTGATGTAGGGTTGGTGACTGGAAACCAAGGCAGTTCACAACAAGAAATAAATCCCTTTAAAATCCAATAACCAAAAAAAAAGTATAAACAGTTGCAAAACAGCTTAAAGTGGCATGATTCAGAATTTTCGGTTGTGTGAATTAAGTTATGTCTTGAGGCTGCAGTTCTGTGCACACTTCCCTGTTTGAGTAAGCCCTATTGAATATATTGGGACTTGCTTCTGAGTAAACAATCATAGGATTGCACTACAAATATATTTACAGCTTGTGTAAATAATAAACATCATTGACAGTCACACTTATATCAATATTTCTTCATACTATGTCCTGTTAAATACCTGTTTTCACATTATGGTTGTACAATATTACTTCCTCTGCATTGTAAGTGTGCCCTTCTTCCTTGGGATGTTCATGGTTCCCCTCTGTTGTTTTCTTCTTGAGGGGCAGATTAGGCTGAGAGATGGTGAGCAGCCCATGGTCATCCAGTAAACTTTATAGATCATTTCCATTTAAAAAAATTAATTAAAATGATTTACATGCAGGCAAAGTTTACTACGTAGATCCTCACAATACATTTATAGCACATTGAACTTGCATTTAAAGTGCATGACTTCCCCAAAGAATCCTGGGAAGTGTAGTTTCCCCTTCACAGTTATTGTTCCCACTACCCTTAACAAACTACAGTTCCCATGATTCTGTTGTGGGATTCATGTGCTTCAAATGTGTGTTGAATCTGCTTTAAATGAATGATGTGTATCTGCTCTAGGTATGATGTGCATTCATTAGTGAATTGAAAAGAACAATTTTAAAAGACACTTTTTTAAACAGGGAAAGGGCTGTAGCTCAGCGGTAGGGCATATGCTTTGCATGCAAAGGTCCAAAATTCAATTTCTGGAAAATACTGTTTCCTGGAATCCTGGAAAGCCAATGCTAATCCATGTCATTAGTACTGAGCTTTGTTGTTGTTGTTATGTGCCTTCAAGTCGATTACAACTTATGGCGACCCTACGAATCAGTGTCAAATGGCCTGAGCCCGTATAAGGTAGATTCCTTTATTCCTAAAAGTGGAAAGAGACTCAAGGACCACAATGACTCCAAAATTTATTTATGTATTTTATTTACAACATTTATATACTGCTTTATTGTAAAACAAATCTCTAACCTGTTTACAGAAGGAATTAGAACAATAAAATTATTGGCAAAAACAGTTAAAGACAGGTATTTAAAAACATTCAAAATAATAAAACCAACAATGAGTTAAAAACATAAAAAACACAACAGCTTCTATACGCTGGGGTAGGCTCGCCTAAACAAAAATGTTTTTAGCAGATGCTGAAAAGAGTATAATGAAGGTGTCTGCCTAATGTCAATAGGCAGGGAGTTCCACACTAAAAGACTGATTTATTACAAGAGCAGAACAAGTACTATGTGGCACCTGTAACATGGAAAACACACCTTGAACTTGGCCTGGTAGCAAATTGGCAATCAGTGCAGAGGTATTATGTGCTGACAGGGTATCACTCTTGTCAGCAGTAGTGCCACAGCATTCTGCACTAACTGTAGCCCCTGGGTCAGGTTGTGCTGCATGAGGATTTCTGTGACCTTGGCTGACTGACTGCCAGGATTTTTTTAGTTTTGGCTTTTGGTTAGGAATCCTGACTGGTTGTGGGATGCTGAGTTTTCTGCCTTATAGGAATCTTGTTGTGGTATTGTATTGCATTTAGGAAATCATCACTGTCTTTTGCTTTTCTTTTTCTGTTTGCATTTCATTTACCTTTAACCTCACTCCCTTATACCCATAGAAGCAACAACAGTGGTTCCATGCACTCAGCTCATCCCCCTTAAAACCACTGATGATGCACCTTGGTTGTATGATTGTTTGTTTCTTGCCCAATAGCGGTAAAAGAGAATTCACATACTGGGAAGTTTGGCTGCAATTGATGTTGTTCCCAAGCTGCTGTCTGTGAAGGTAGACCAAACCATGTGTTTTTTCTCTCTGTCAGTTATTACTCACTGGAATTGTGCTGGCTGTCAAAGTGAGTTTATAGCAGCCAACAAGGTAGACAGAAAAAGGTAGAGAATCTTCTTACTCTTACTCATTTCTCAAATCTCTTTCTCAAGTGAAGGGTCAAATCTGTAAAGAAGTTTGGAGCAGCCATTTAAAAAGATAGGGGCACGGCATTCCAGGCAGGGGGTTGCCAACCCTGCTTTGATATGGTATCATTCCAGAGGATCCCTAGTCAAGCTTTACCAACGGCACAATCGAAACCATATCTACTCAGAAGTAAGCCCTGTTGAGTTCTATGGGGATTGGTAAGTGTGTTTAGAATTGCAGCCTTCAGGGGCATCCATCTTTACTCCCGAATGCTCCCATCTAACATCTCCACAACACTAGGCTCCTTTCTTCCTACAATGGTCTTCTGGTGACTGGCTGGCCTGAGGGCACTTAAACCCTTCTTGCGAGAAGCAAGTAGGCTAGATTAAATGTTCCCTACCCAGGCTCTATCTCTGAGCTAAGATTTCTGTCTTAATTTCCAAACAGAGAAATGTTTTTGTCTGAATTGCATGCTCATCTCAGTGTATGATTGTCAAATTAACACCAATAATCTTTTATCTTTTATCCTTTTCTTGTACCTTTCAGTTTGTTCTATCTACAGTGTCAAATGCTGCTGTAGTCAGGGAGTCAGAACAGATGAGTTTTTCATCCCCAATTCTAAAGTTCCAGTTTTTGACTGTTTTTTGCTTTGGCAGGGTTGATCCCCAGAAGGGGGCAAGTGAGAGTGCTCATATGTGGTTAGTCTTTTGGGCCAGCTATCGGTCACACATGGCCTACATGGAGAGCAGCTGAAGTTTGGTGAGATCACCAGAACAGAGTGGCTAGGCAGACATGGCATGCTGTAGAGTCTTCTGCTTCTGTCTCTCTTTAAAGGGTACACCTCTAGAGTAGGGCAATGATTTAGGGATGGTTAAGGGCATGGCATTAATATAACAGGCATTGGCTTACTTTAGAGTTAATAGGAGCAGTGGCTAGATGAGTACATCATCAACTGAGCTGCCACCCAGACAAAGTTGGGAATCAGAAGAGCATTTGAGGTGCTTTCATAGGGCCTGGTAAAAGGTGAATGGGAAAATACAGTTGGCTGTGCTGGATGTTCAATATCCAAAGGACCACTTGCCTGGTGAATGTAATGAAATGTAATGAAATATTCTTGGAAGAACTGCTTTATTCTGAGGAGGTGGTGAACAATCATGAAAATCATGGCAAGAAAGTAACAGATACAAGCAAGAAAATAACAGGCATCAAAATAATAAAGGACGTTTCCCTAGATCCCCTCTCAGGCCTGTGGGACCGGGAAGCTGGGGAAAGGAGCCCCTTTGGGGCTAATCTGGTTCATGCACCTAGAGTTGTAGGGTTCAAGAGGGTAATGATTCCCCCTACCCACAATACCTAAAAAAAGTGTGGCTGGACAGGGAGGAGGTAAGCAAAGCACTACCTCCCACTCTCAACTGGATCAGAAGCTCCCTAAATTAATGCAGGGATAGTTGCCTGAACAGTTCCTGCATTCATGTAGTCTCCCATACAATCATATGCTGCAGATCTCTTATTTTCACAGTTAGCAAACAAAGTTGTGGTCCTAGTTTATACAATGATAAGCGTCTTGTCTGTTTTTTTCTGTAGTGTGTGGGCACAAATTGGTGACACTGCACTCCAAATCCAGAAGAGCCCCAAGTTTCTTAGCTAAGGAACAAAACATTCCAAAACAGTAAAAAGTGAGCTGGGGAAAATCTCTGGGTAGTTGGGTGGTCTATTTGTAACTGAACCACAGAATTGTAATTTATTAAATGGTTTAATTAATCATTTCAGGTTGCAGGCATGTTGTATAAAAAGAAGCAGAATGTACCACTGCCATCCGCCGACAAGATGTCGAGGCATGGTATCTACAAATAGAAATGGATACTACCTGTGAGAACAGTCAGATCTCCCCTCAGCATATCCAGTGCTGGGAAAATGTGGCCTTCCTGCTCCAGAAGAAGCACAGCCACAAGGAAAGCTATCTGGACTGGCCTGATAATCCGGGAAAGTTTCAGTGAAAACACACCCCAGGGCCAGAATGAGGAAAGTGGATGTCTGCAACGAAAAACATTGTGCATGCTACCTGCATTGTGTCTTGCTTATACCATAAAGAGGCACAGCCTTGGCAAATGCAAACCACAGAGTGCTCCAGCTCCATCTAACCACAATGGAGCCAGGGGAAGAGAGCCAAGCTCCAGGCAGCAGGGCTATGGGAATGAAGAAAACCATCCTCTGCACTCAGCTCATAACAAATCAGGAAAGTTCAGCCTTCGTTTCAGAAACTGAAAAATTAAATAGGCTTTGTAGTGTTTATTAAATTGCTTTTAATTATGGGACTGGGCTAACTGAACAGCAAACTGAAGGCAGTTTAATTAAAATAGCTGTTGACTGATGGTATCTTCATGAAATGGAGCACTTCAAAAGAGGAGGGGAAAGACACTGATACCCTATAATGTGGCAAACATGTTCTGTTTATTTCAATGAGAGCAGATGGGAAAGTGGGTTTGCTCTGAGTTCACCTGATGGAGATAACCGGTTTTGTAAAACTGGTTGAGAGCAGCACTGCCACCTAGTGTTGATATGTAATAAGAAAATCCATTTTGTTGAAATAATAATTCAGTTATTTTATTAAGACAAGTCACTTCATAAAGGAACACTTCATACTTAGAGATATATTTATTTAAGGGGCTTACAGCCTGCCTTCCCACAGCAGTTTTACAATATAAATAAAAATATTATAATATAACTGCTAAAAATGCTATCCTACAAAAATAAAAGGTAACCCAGATGATGGCATGGCAGGACAAAAAACACACCCACCCAATAATCAGAAATTAAAGCTCACAAATTAAAGTACTGGGGAGAATAAAAAGGTCTTAGCCTGACAACAACATTAAATCAAGGTAGGCACCATGCAGCCTTCCCGGGGAGAGTATTTCATAACCAGGATGCCAACCATGACAAAGGTCTTTCCAGTTAGCAATCACGCAGCTGTATCTGTAGGTCCCTGCACTGTCTGCAGGTTCCAAACCATTCTCAAAGGCACCCACCTCCCTATAATGCATTACAATAGACTAAACTGAAGGTTGCCGGAGCATAGTTCTCAAAAGGGTGCTGCATTTGTTTGCAATTAGCCCAGCAAAACCATGAAGAAATACATCAGGAATCACACTTGTCCTGAAGCAAGGACTGATCCAGCAGGTGGGAATGGTCAGACTCAGTTGCTCCATTTTTCTCCAAAATCAAAAGATCATTGAGCAGATTACAAACTATAGCAAAGCAATCCAATTGTCAGGTTTTTAAAAGCAACTTCATGTCCTCATGATGCTATTCCAGCCATCTTGTGCCTATAAATAAGCAAAAACCCTTTGTGATTTAAGAATGTACCTATAGCCAACAGATATTTCTATTAAACTTTAAAAAGCAGGAAAATTGGACAGCTATAGTGAATGCACCAGGGGAGCAGGAGACTTGACCTCCCCTCTGAGATATTGGACTGCCCTACAAATTTGTAAAAATTCAAACACAATTTGGGTTGGTTTTTCACAGTCCAATCCACTTCCTGTGAAGCTTGGAAGAATTTGGTAACATATGTCTCTGAGCATATGTAAGTGGTGGCAAAAATTTGTAGGGCAGTACAATATCTCAGAGAGGAGGTCACGTCTCCTGCTCCCCTGGTACATTCAGTATAGCTGCTCAAACTGCCTACGATATGGATGTGGATGCTTTATAGAAAATTAAAAACATGTGGATAACTTGTACACATCTATCATAGCTGCGTAAACAAAAGTCAATATAGTTAGTATATCTTTTTATTTAGATTCGTGGCTGTATAATAAATTCCTATAATGGCTTATTTCTTACCTAGCACAAGAACAGATCTATTTAAGTGGGGGGAGGGGAGAGTAAAAGCAGCAGTAGTTGGAGACCTAAAGGCATGGGTTTTCGATCAGTGCCAAGTGAACAGGCTGTTGGACTGTCCCTGCTGGTAAAAGCAGGGCCAGGTAGGCACTTGCAAACCCCAACAGATGTGCCTCAGACCTGCCATTTCCTCCCTTCATATTAGGAGCAGGATGGAAAGCAATTACAGTCTGACAGGAAGAAGAGTGCTATCACAGAATCATCAGTCCCACATAGGAGGTGGCCCAAAAAACTATTAGGATTGTACAGGTCATGACTGTAAGAACACTTACATGTGAGATACCATAGGGGGTTGGAGCTCTTACTTGCTAAACAGGGGACATGTTTGTCACATAGCCAGGTCACCAGCCACAGATGGGGTGCAGATAACACTTTGTTTTGGCTCTTGTTCTGGACACTGTGCTTGATAAAACTGAAAACTGTTGCAGAGGGGCATTTTCATTTTACACGTTTTGCCCTTCCCCTCAAGAAGATGCAATATGATGGGCACATTTCCTCCCATTCTCTCACCTCAGGAATCTCAGAGAGGAAAAAGTAGGACGTGAGAACCATACAGTATATGCGTGCAAAGAAAATGTAAAGAGAAGCAATTAACTGAATTAAGAACAAGGATGCTTCAATACTGCCTGCTGATGTTTGGTATGGGCAGGGTGCCATTCAGTTTACTGGGAGCCAATGATCTTGGGCTGCCCTAGGAACAGCTTCAACTGAAATATTAGATCAGTGGAAAACTAACTTCCCTGCCTCCCTTACCTGTGAAATTATCTTGCATGCTAGCCTCAGCTGAAAGTGTGCAACAAATGATTTGCATGTTCATCTAGGCCTAGGGTATATACCCCTTTGGTTCTTTTCTGAGAAGTGGAGGATAATGAGCTGTGTTACCCAGACTACCTTTGTGTTTTTGTCATCTACTTCACGGAAGGAAACAGAGAAGCCTCAGGAGCAGACAATTGAGAGTGTCTATACAAGGCCCTGGGGGAAGCAACCATGGGATTTTCTCTCTCTCTCATTTGGTAGCTAATGGCTACTCTTAGTATTCTGTATTTGTTTGAGATGGTTTCTGTAGCCTTTGATTCTGGGTTCTCCTGAATGGATAGCTCAGCCTGAATTAGATAGCCAATTCTTTAAAGAAACTAAAAGCTAAATTATCATGCCTCTAACTGATCTGCAAATAGCTTTGTAAAGAGTGCTGTAAGAAAGGGCTATAATCAATTCTTCTGCACGTTTTAAGAAGTTAATTTTTGGCATGGAGATAAGTCGGGATCGACTTGAAGATAGTCCATGTCCATTTCAACCACCCAGACAAAGCTTCAATATGAAAGAGGCCACCACCACTACGTTAAGCTTGCATCCTCCATGACACAGGTTGCCATGATAACATTCAACACAGCCAGTTCAGCTGAGATGCCATCTCACTATCCCTTCCCTTCAGGAGTCTCTCACCTACAACTCACCTGAACATCCAGTGTCAGGCTCTGCCGGGGTGCACTGGCCCAGCTCCTTCCACCATCCCATTTCGCAACCCCAGCCCAGCCCACCTTCCCTGTAGGTGAGGCAGTTCAGTTCCACAACACTCCTTTCTTTCCAACGTGAGTTAGTGATGTGACCAGCCTACAGACAGCATCCAGCTAGAATGAACAACAGAATTCGGGTGGACCCCCTCGGCACTTCCAGACTGTCACTATTTTGTGAATGGCATTCAGGTCGCACAATTCAAGTGGATTTGCTGCTGTTGCACAACCCTCTTCACACATGCACGCACACAAAAGGACTTTTTGCAGTTAAGGAAAATGAACTGGAAAGTGTGGGCTAACAATCACTCGGCATGTAACCCACCGACCCACCTCCGCACAAACAAATCAGAATGAATGTTCAGTGAACAGGTTGTTTGGAAGTGACCCAAGATACTCCATGGATGCAGATCCTTTATGGAGAGGAAAACTGGTACAGCTTTTCTAGAGCCAACGTGTTGCTTCTGGGAGACTTACAAAACAGTATCTGTTCTACTGTAAACTTACAATTCAACTGGAAGTTTAATTAGAGTTGAGAGATACCACTGAGTGAAGAGGAGGGTATCCAAGCTTTCCTGATCTTGAAGTTTCTGCATTGCATACTATTCAGGTTTTATTTTGTTTTGTTTTACTTTTGTTTTCAATGCAGCTTTTTGGAATATTTTACTGATATCATTGCTTTTTATTGTTTTTATGTAAACTGCTTAAAGATTTTTACTATATAAAACAGTATTTTTTAAAAAAAGTATAATTAATTAATCTGAAGTCATCACTGGCAATTCTTGTCCAGGTTTATTTTTGTGCCCAAATATATGAATTACTTAGATTTCTTCCAGTATCCCTTCAAAGTCTTGTACATGTATAAACACAATACATTTATTTCTAATTAGGGGCGCATGAGCAATTAAATCTTCTCACATTCCAAAACAAATATGATATGATCCACACTTCCAGGATGAATGAGAGAATCAAATCTTAAGTTATCCACCGGATTCTGTACTTCTTAAATGTTTCAACACAGTTCTCAACTCAGACATATCAAAATATGTTTAAACATGTGTATTTTGAGATAAAATACATTTAGAAATGTATATTTTGAGGGGAAATGTGTGTTAAAATACATATTTAAACATGTATTTAAATGCAACTTTTAATACCGATTTTTTTCAACCAGATTCATGCAGAAATGGAATGGAGCAGACTTATGGGTGATCAAATGTGAAAGTGAC
This sequence comes from Rhineura floridana, assembly GCF_030035675.1. NCBI lineage: Eukaryota > Metazoa > Chordata > Lepidosauria > Squamata > Rhineuridae > Rhineura > Rhineura floridana. The sequence continues at coordinate 174,888,605 of NC_084480.1, read as the reverse complement.
AAGGACAAGAAACAGTCAGATTTACCCATCCAGGCTTCTAATGAATTAATCCATATATGGTTTTCTAACTGCAATCTTTTTTTTAAAAAAAGTTTTGTTTTTGTTTTGCTTACATTGTTGGGTCCTTAATACATGTTTTAAAACTTTGCTTTTTGTGCTAGGCTTGCGGTGGAGAACAAGAACAGTTGGGACAAGGTTCATGTAAAGACTGAATGCCCATGAAGGCACATTGACCTGCCATTTCCACTGTTATTCCCCAGGGGAGCAGACACTTACACAAACTGTTGCCTCTACAAAAGGCCAGAGGCGGCCTGTCCGTACAGGCAGACTAGGCAGTCGCCTAGGGTGCCAAGTTAAGGGGGTGCACCAAATTTGAGGGGGGGAAATACAAATAAAATAATGAAGATTCACTAACAGGCAAAAAAACCTTGCAGTTTAAGAACATACCTATAGCCAACAGATATTTCTATCAAACTTTAAAAAACAGGGGGATTGGGCAGCTATAGTGAATCCACCAGGGGAGCAAGAGACCTGACCTTCTGAGATATTTGACTGCTCTACAAATCTGTCAAAATGCAAACACCATTTGGGTTGGCCTTTCACAGATCAATCCACTTCCTGTGTAGCTTGGAAGAATTTGGTAACGTGCCTCTGAGCATATGGTGTTCATTTGCATGCTTATTGGATTCAGTGAGATTACTCCTGTGCAATCATGCTTAGGAGAGATGAAACTGACCTGGAGGAGGGGCAGGGAGGGGAGGAGGGGGAGGGCTAAGAAAGAAGGGGGAGGGGAGGAGATTGGGTGGGTGGGCACTGGGCAAAGGGAAAGCCCACTTCCTTAAACCATGGTGAACTATCATTGTTTTTCAGGGTTTCCCCCACATTTTTACACTACAGTGGGCACATGTAGTCTCCCACCCAAATTTAAACCAGAGCTGTCCCTGGCCACACCCACACCAGACCTTTATTCAACTTTAGACAGTCATGGCTTCCCCCAAAGAATCGTGGGAATGCTCTATCCCCCTCACAGAGACACAATCCCCAGAAGAGGGGTTGACTGTTAAACCACTCTGGCCACTGGAGCTCTGTTAGGGGAATAGAAGTTGCCTATCAACTCTTAGCACCCTTCACAAAATACACTTCTAAGGATTCTTTGGGGGTTCAAATCCCCGCGCGTGTCTCCTGGGTGTCAAGGACCAGCTAAAGATCACCCCCACAGTGAGCGGCTCAGAGGTTACGTGCCCTGCCACCTGTGCAGCCGTGGGCAAGCTGCATAGTCCGAAGGAGCCCAATTGGCCCCCAGCTGGCAGTTGCAGACAAAGGAGGGGCTGGCTTGTGCAGCTGTGGCCGGCTGAGCAGGCCCTAGCCAGCTGGGGAGGACTAGCCTCAGCGGGAGGTAATAGTAAACCCCCTCTGAATACCACTTACCATGAACACCCTATTCATAAAAAGTAAAGGTGTCCCTGCACTTATAGTGCGAGTCGTTTCCAACTCTTAGGGTGACATCTTGCGACGTTTACTAGGCAGACCATATATATGGGGTGGGATTGCCAGTTCCTTCCCCGGCCTTTCTTTACCCCCCAGCATATGCCGGGTACTATTCATAGGGTAGCCATAACTCGGGATCGACTTGAAGGCAGTCCATCAGGAGTCCATGACTGTTTAAAGTGAAATAAAGGTCTAGCCTGGGTGTGGCCACCTGATTAGCCAAGCCTAACAGCTGTGAGTCTGGCTTTTCGAACACTGACAGTTGGTTCTTACTGAGCATCCCCGTGCTTATCATTGACTCTAATATTAAATTTCTTAAATTAATTAAAAATCAGCCAGGCATTTTTTAAACCTTTAAACTGCAGAAGATGAAGGTCAGAGTATGGGGCGGCAAGGTCAGTTGTAGGATTATAGGTATTCTGTGAACATGGCTGGTTTTTAATTAATTTCAACAAATTATGAGACCACTGACAGAAAAAAGTCCAACAGGGGTCTGATTTTCCCCCCTCTTGTTTTACACTTTGAACTCCCAAATCTCTCTGACTGTTTTGTGTATTGCCATGAAAACCTAGAGGGTTGTTAAGGAAGTGTTTCTGATTTCAGAACTATAAGTTTTGTAAGGTTCTGTTTTGAAATGAGCTTATGGGAAGCAGCAGAATGGCATGGGGGAGTATTTTCTGTTTAACATTGCAGAATGTGAGAAATCCATACTGGCTACAATACACAGCCACTAATGTGGCTGTATAATATTCTTATTCCAATTCTGTGTAACACTAATGAGATTGTTCTGTCAGCGCTAACATTTCTGCTTGCCTGATGGAGCGATCTCTACTCTCCACCCCCTGTGTGCTGTCGGGCTGATTTGGGGGGGCACAAGAGGAGGGGGAAAATCATGTTCTGCTAGTAGGAATCCTGTTCTGCAGTGGCTCCTGCTAGCTGGACGGTTAGTTGAATCCAGGGCTGTGGAGTCGGAGTCGGAAGCAATTTTGGGTGGAGTCGGAGTCGGTAGAAATGTACCGACTCCGACTCCGAAATAAATTTTGATTGACAATTTTTTAAAAATATAAATTCAAAATGTCAAAGAAGCTTCCCATGAAGTCAGCTGTATTTGAGCATTTCACCATAACTCAGGATGGAAAACATTTTGTGTGTCAGTGTATGACACAGGACCCAGATGAAGACAAATGCTGTGATGATCAGCGCATATTCAGGCAGCGATAAAAATGCTCCTACGAGAGCTTCCAATTTAAAAAGACATTTACAGCCCTTTCTAGGGCTGTGGAGTTGGAAGCAATTTTGGGTGGAGTTGGAGTCGGACAGTAGAAAAATAGAAGAGTCGGAGTCGAAGGTTTGGCGTACCGACTCCACAGCCCTGGTTGAATCTGTCATTATTTCAATTCCCATGTACATACAGAAGGAATATAAGTATAGTTATAATAAATAAGGTGGTCCATTAAAGAAACGTTAACCAGGACCTTTTTAAGGGGGCAGCACAAATTGCCCTGGGCCTCACATTAAGGGAGGCTCTCACATGGAGGGGGCCACATGAATGTTAGCATTGCTGCATTGTCGCCAACTCTTTTCTTTCAGAATCCCACTAACTTGAACACCATAAACTTAATGGAAAAAAACACAAAACAAACTCAACTGGTGATTGTGTCTTTTTATTTATGTGTTTGTTTGTTTATTAGCTTTATATCCCACCCTTTCTCCCATGACATGACAGCATTTTGTCATGACAGCATGAGTATGATGGTTTGCAGCCACAGGTAGGTCTAATAGTAGCCACCCAGCCCAACCACAGTCGGACTTTTAAAAATTATTATATTAATATCTTTCATTTTTTCCTGCAAGAAGCCCAAGGCAGCTTATACGATCCTCCTCTTCCTCCTCCTCCTTTCCATTTTATCATCTCAACAACCTGTGAGGTAGGTTAGGCTGAGAGTCAATCACTGGCCCAAAGTCACCAAGTGAGTTTCATGGCTGAGCAGGGATTGGAACCTGGATTTCCTCAGTCCAACCCAACACTCTAACCACTACACTACACTGACCCCACATACACTACAGGCCCAGGGTCCTCAGTACAGAGCCTAAAGGTACCAGTACGCTCACAGAGACCTATCAGAGTGCCCTGCAGGATCTCTGCTCCCTTCAGTGCACAATTATTTATTTATTTATTATTTGATTTATATCTTGCCCTTCCTCCCAGCAGGAGCCCAGTATCAAATATATAAGCCCAGTATTAAATATATAATTTAATTATAAATTATAATAGCCACCAGCTTTTCTTAGCTCTCCGTTTTCTTAGGCCCTCTATCATTATAATCGGCCACAGAATCAGAAATGGGCACTACCAGCAGAGAGAAGAGAGGCCAGTTAAAACTGTTCCCTTTCTGCTCCAATGATAACACTAACTAGAACTGAGAGAACTGTTCTGATTCGACAGAATCAGCAGAGAAAAGAGAGAGAATAGTTTTAACTGGACAGTATCAGCAGGAGAGCATCTGGATTCCAAGGAGAGAAGAGGAGTGAAGATAGCAAGTGAGCAGCTGTACCTGTGAAGGATAGGTAGTTACTGTGGGGAAAGAAAAAAATGGAGGATCTAGGCCAGGGACTGGGGAAGGAAGAAAAAAATCTTACCAAGTGGTTGTGCAATATCTGAAACAGATGTTGTGTAATATTTGAAACAGATTACAGTAGGGCCCTGCTTCCCGACGCTCCGCTTCCCGGCGTTCCGCTAATGCGGCGGCTTTCCCCTCTTTAAAAGCCGCTTTTGCCGCTTTTGCAGCATTTTGCGGCATTTCCGCGGCATTTTTGCACGACGCGCCTGTGAGGCGTCCTTCCCTGGCTCTCCCTGTCAGGTTCCTACCTGCTCGTGGTTACTGCCTGTCTCTAGGCACCACCAGGGACTCCACCAGTCCGGACTGTCCTTTATTTTATTTTTTCTCTCCCCGCTCTAGCACAGATCTCAACAGATCCCCCTGCTAGGCAACCACCAGTCACGTCCTAATACTAGTATTCCCAGAGACTCTGAGTACTGGTATTGTTATTCTCTTCACCGCTGCCACCATTTGTTACAGTTCCCCTTCAGCCTTGGTCATTACCTTACCCTCCCTTCTGGTCTGTGAAACCCCAGTCAAGGATCAGGGGTCTGTGAAACCCCAGTCAAGGATCAGGCCTTTGGTAAACTAAATTAAGTATTTATTAAAGATAACAAAGCTAACAAGATTAACAAGATTTCTTCTTAAAGCACATAAGCATATGGTTTTACTCAATACTAATCCGAACTCCACCTCCCTCCTCCACTCTCTCCTGTCAAACAACTCTCTAAACCCCACCAAGCAACCCACTCAGTTCTCTTCTCCCCCCCTGATTCCACTCTCACTCTTCCTTTTATACGTTCAGCCATTAAAGTCAATGGGGTTCCGCCTTATGGTGATTTCCGCTTTACAGCAGGGGTCCGGAACAGAACCCGCCGTGTAAGTGGGGCCCTACTGTAATCATACTTTGCTTTTCATGTTAGAAACTCCAGACAAAGGGCAGGAACTAGATCTCAGTGGCAGAGCACATTCTTTGCATGCAGAAAGTTCCACCAGTTTGATTAAGAATATAAGAACATAAGAAGAACCTGCTGGATCAGGCCAGTGGCCCATCTAGTCCAGCATCCTTTTCAACCAGATCCCTATGGAAAGCCCACAAGCAGGGCCTGAGTACAAGAGCACTCTCCCCTCTGTGGTTCCCAGCAACTGGCATTCGGAAGCATACGGCCTCCGACTACATAGGCAGAGCATAGCCATCATGGCTAGTAGCCACTGATAGCCTTATCCTCCATGAATTCTCTAATCCTCTTTTAAAGCTATCCAAGTTGGTAGCCATCACTGCCTCACGTTGGAACAAATTGCATAGTTTAACTATGCACTGTGTGAAGAAGTACTTTCTTTTGTCTGTGCTCTTGCATCTTCTTACATTGAGCTTCATTGTGTCTTCTCTTACTCGCCTTTTTTCCTCAACGAAAAAGCCCCAAATGCTACAGTCTTTCCTTCTATGGGAGTTGCTCCACCCCCTTTATCATTCTGGTTGCCCTCTTCTGAACCTTTTCCAACTTTTCTGAACCTTTTCCAGTATTATTATTGTTTCATATAACAGTAAGGCTTTCTATGAAATACTGGCAGAGTCCATGCAGTGGCTAATGCATTGCACTTGGATCTGGGAAATCTAAATTCAAATGCCACCTCTGTCCATGTGCTCATTGTGTAACTTTTAGGAAATCACACTGGTATCAATCGGGGGGTGTTAAAATGAAGGGCTGTAGATGGGGCATCACTAGATAAAGTAGCTAGCCCTTCTCCAGACCCATCCTCTTTAGGAGGCTCCAAGGGTGATGACAAGGGAGAGGGCCTTTTCAGTTGTGGCTCCCCATCTGTGGAATGCTCTCACCAGCGGTGTCTGCCTGGCACCTTTGCTGGCATCTTTTCAATGCAGGGATTAACTTGCCTTCTTTTCCCAGGTCTTCGATAGAATGAGTTGAGTATTTATTGTTAGTATACTTCCAAAGTTTCCTACAGCTGTTATGAGGGTCTGTTTTTTGTTTTTTGTGTAAAATGTTATTGTTTTACATGAATTTTCTTTCTACACAGAGAGAGAGAGAGAGAGTGTAATTATTTATGTTTATGTTTTTAAACGTAAGTCGCTTGAAGACCTTTTAGGTACCAAGCAGCTAATAAGCTTAATTAATAATAATAATAATAATAATAATAATACGATGGTTGATGTAGGATTCAACAAAGTTGGCAACCCAGGAGGAACATTGGGGCAGCATCTCTTCTTGATACACAAAAGGGAGGTGCCTCTTTACTGACAAGATAGCTAAATCCCTTCTATCTTTAATACAAACTAGGAAGCAGATAGTAGAGTTAAGAACTTGCTTGTGGTACATCTAACGCCAATATTCAAAAAGGGATCCAGAGGGGATCCCGGAAATTACAGGCCAGTTAGCTTAACTTCTGTCCCTGGAAAACTGGTAGAAAGTATTATTAAAGCTAGATTAACTAAGCACATAGAAGAACAAGCCTTGCTGAAGCAGAGCCAGCATGGCTTCTGCAAGGGAAAGTCCTGTCTCAGTAACCTATTAGAATTCTTTGAGAGTGTCAACAAGCATATAGATAGAGGTGATCCAGTGGACATAGTGTACTTAGACTTTCAAAAAGCGTTTGACAAGGTACCTCACCAAAGGCTTCTGAGGAAGCTTAGCAGTCATGGAATAAGAGGAGAGGTCCTCTTGTGGATAAGGAATTGGTTAAGAAGCAGAAAGCAGAGAGTAGGAATAAATGGACACTTCTCCCAATGGAGGGCTGTAGAAAGTGGAGTCCCTCAAGGATCGGTATTGGGACCTGTACTTTTCAACTTGTTCATTAATGACCTAGAATTAGGAGTGAGCAGTGAAGTGGCCAAGTTTGCTGACGACACTAAATTGTTCAGGGTTGTTAAAACAAAAAGGGATTGCGAAGAGCTCCAAAAAGACCTCTCCAAACTGAGTGAATGGGCGGAAAAATGGCAAATGGAGTTCAATATAAACAAGTGTTAAATTATGCATTCTGGAGCAAAAAATCTGAATTTCACGTATACGCTCATGGGGTCTGAACTGGCGGTGACAGACCAGGAGAGAGACCTCGGGGTTGTAGTGTACAGCATGATGAAAATGTCGACCCAGTGTGCGGCAGCTGTGAAAAAGGCAAATTCTATGCTAGCGATAATTAGGAAAGGTATTGAAAATAAAACAGCCGATATCATAATGCCGTTGTATAAATCTATGGTGCGGCCGCATTTGGAATGCTGTGTACAGTTCTGGTTGCCTCATCTCAAAAAGGATATTATAGAGTTGGAAAAGGTTCAGAAGAGGGCAACCAGAATGATCAAGGGGATGGAGCGACTCCCTTACGAGGAAAGGTTGCAGCATTTGGGGCTTTTTAGTTTAGAGAAAAGGTGGGTCAGAGGAGACATGATAGAAGTGTATAAAATTATGCATGGCATTGAGAAAGTGGATAGAGAAAAGTTCTTCTCCCTCTCTCATAATACTAGAACTCGTGGACATTCAAAGAAGCTGAATTTTGGAAGATTCAGGACAGACAAAAGGAAGTACTTCTTTACTCAGCGCATAGTTAAACTATGGAATTTGCTCCCACAAGATGCAGTAATGGCCACCAGCTTGGATAGCCTTAAAAGAAGATTAGACAAATTCATGGTGGACAGGGCTATCAATGCCTACTAGCCATGATGGCTGTGCTGTGCCACCCTAGTCAGAGGCAGCATGCTTCTGAAAACCAGTTGCTGAAAGCCTCAGGAGGGGAGAGTGTTCTTGCACTCGGGTCCTGCTTGCGGGCTTCCCCCAGGCACCTGGTTGGCCACTGTGGGAACAGGATGCTGGACTAGATGGGCCACTGACCTGATCCAGCAGGCTCTTCTTATGTTCTTATGTTCTTATAAATGTGTTTTTATTATTTTTATGTATTTTATTCTGGTTTTATCAAATTTTACCATCTTTGGCTGTAATAAATCCATCAATCTCCGTTTTCTTCTTCCAGATCTTATTCCTGGAAAGCTCATGATCTGAGAATTTATTAAATCATTTATTGTTTTTTAAAACATTTAGCGTTTATGAAAACATTTTTACCCAAAATTCTATTAAAAGAAATGTTTATGGTGGCTTATTAACTTGTATAGGACCCAGTCTTAGAGAAGCCACACTCTAAGCATGGCTTGGAGAAGTGTAGCTGATGGACAGACTGAGATTAAACAGTGCTGCTGATGGAATAGCTGGCTCTTGAGTCATGAAACTGGAAGCTAGCAAAGCCCATTCCCACAATGTGGCACAAAAGAAGAGTCAATTTGTGGCCTTGCGCCCTTTTTGTGAATTTCTAATAGTGGGACCTTGTACCACCTGCCAATACAGCAAAGTCTGTCCATCAAACTTGCTACCATGTTCATGACACTTTTAAAACAAGCGCCACTGCCCAATCATGTATGATTTGGCAAAAAAAAAATTAAAAACTGAAGACTGAAATAACGAAATGCAAAAGTGGGTGAGAGATCTTTCTCAGTCTACATTTGTGTTGCAATAGTTTTTAGATGTCTTATCGCTTATGCATTTTCCATCCTGGGTTCCTTTGGGAGGAAGGACAATATATAAATATAAATAAATAATCAGCCATAATCATAATAGATTAAGAAATGAAAAGGTGAGAAAGAAGAAGAAAAGGAGGCCTGTAGCTCACTGAAAAGCAGGAACTCTACCAATTGTGTGATATGCCCACCTGTCTCTGAAGGGCACTAGCCCGGGAAGCTCTGCACATTAGAGGTACCTCATGCACATCTTGTGAGAAGCAACTGACTCAGGATTGAGCACATGTACTAAGGCACACTGCGGGCCAAACTAGACGCAACACTGAACTGCAAGTTCCACAAGTCTTCCCCCCCCCCTTACATTCATTGTATACTTTAAAGTTGGTTCTCCATTGTGTTTAAACTTTAATATAAAAGTAGATATTATTTTAAATTATAGAATTATGCTCATAGTTAATGTATGAAGTGTGGTGGGAATGGAACACATTATTAAAATTAAATAAAACATGTTAGACAGGGAAGTAAATGGTTTTTTCTTAAGGTTTCTGTTGCTGGTTGCTAAATTTGTTTAAGCAGCACAGCAGAGAGTAACTGCGGGCTGAAATGAGAGTGTGCCAGTGTGTGTGCGTGCGTTTACCTAAGAAAGCAGGCTTTTACCCTGCTTCAGGATCACTGAGACTTGACACTTAGTAAAAGAAGAAAAGCTACTTTATTTATAGAAATACATAGTAGACAGAAAGGCATACCTAGTTCTAACTAAGTTGGAGGCACAACACCCAGGTGTGGGAGTTGACCTCATGGCTGGGAGAGAGACAGCAGAGACAAAGGGTGTCTCCTCTCTCCCGGACAGTCGGAGAAGAGAGGGCGGAAGGAGGAAGGGCAGATAAGCTTCAATGGAAGGAAGTCAGTCAGAGCATCACAGGTAAAGGTAATCAAGCCTATCCATCTGGAGGACCCTAACTCTATCTCCCTTCTGGAACATAAACAAAAGAACAAAACAGGAGTTGCTCTTGCCCCACTTCCAACAGTTTCACAAATGCTCATTTAAAGTATTAGTACTAACACTAAAACGTATATATTGCATCCAATTATACAGCCACAAGAGTGGCTGTATACTATAGCCAGCATGGATTTTTCGCATCCAGCAATATTCAACTGAAAATACCCCCATGCCATTCTCACACTTCCCACAAGCTCATTTCAAAACAAACCCTGACAAAAGTTAGTCTTAAACTCAGAAATGCTTGCTTAACAACCCTCTTAGTTTTCATGGTGATACACAAAACAGTCAGAGAGAATCAAGAGTTCAAAGTGTAAAAAGAGAGAGGAAAAACCCAGACCCCTTTTGGGCTTTTTCTGTCAGAGTTCTCATAATCCACTGAAATTCATTAAAAATCAGCCATGTTCACAGAGTACCTGTAATCCTATTACTGACCTTGCCCCATACTCAGACCTTCATCTTGTGCAGTTTAAAGGTTTAAATATTGCCTGGCTGATTTTTAATTAATTTAAGAAATTTTGGCTTGAACTCAATGATAATGTCAGGCATGCTCAGTAAGAACCAACTGTCAGTGTTCTAAAAGCCAGACTCCCAGCTGCTGGGCTTGCCTAATCAGGATGCCACACCCACATCAGACCTTTATTTAACATGAGACAGTCATGGCTTCCCCCAAAGAATCCTGGGAAGTGCAGTTTGTGAAGGGTGTTGAGAAGAGACTCCTATTCCCCTGACAGAGCTCCAGTGGCCAGAGTGGTTTAACAGTCATACACTTTGACTGAAGTTCTGTGAGTGGAACAGGGCATCTCCTAGCAACTCTCAGCACACTTCACTAACTACACTTCCCAGGATTCTTTGGGAGAGGCCATGACTGCCTAAAGTGAAATAAAGGTCTGCTGTGGATATGGCCAGGGAAAGCTTTGGTTTAAATTTGGGTGGGAGGTAGGGTTGCCAGATCCATGGCCTGAGACTGAACCTGTATCTTTAGAAGAAAAGGTCAGCCAAGTGCAGGTGTTCATGCAACTCTAATAGGCAAAAAACCTTGTAGTTTAAGAACGTACCTATAGCCAACGGATATTTCTATCAAAGTTTCAAAAGCAGGGAAATTGGGCAGCTATAGTGAATCCACCAGGGGAGCAGGAAACCTGACCTCCTCTTTGAGATATTGGACTGCCCTACAAATTGGTAAAAATGCAAACACTATTTGGGTTTGTCTTTCACAGTCCAATCCACTTCCTGTGTAGCTTGGTAATTTGTAATTTGGTAATTTGTAATTTGGTAACATGTGCTTATGAGATATGGGGAGTGGTGGCAACACCTGCAATCAGCCCAAATAACAGAAACAAGACGTGCTGTGCTGATCTTGTTTCAACAGGGAGGAAGCAACAATATTAAAACACTTGATATATGTTTTTAATTGACCATGCCCACCTTTCCTGAAGTGGACTAGTTTAAGCATAGCAGGCTGAAAACATGCATCTTGGGGAGGCCAAGTGTTTTTTCCAACAGCTAGAGTCATTGCTTAAGGAGCAACATATTGTAATCAGTCTGATTTTACATCAAACTGCAATTTCAGATTCAACTGTTAATGCACCCAAAATGGAAATAGAGCATAACCTCCCGTTTGAAACACAAAGGCTGTCTTCACCATCATATGACATTGAAAAAGGCTTTGAAATTAATAAAAATAAATTTGACACAGATTTCTAGGATGAATAATGAGAGAAATATAATTTTCTAGGTTAGATTCTCTGTAGAAACAGTAGTAACACAGAAAAGAAGTAAAGAAAGAAGAGCACCAAGAAAATACAAAAATGTAATTCTCCATCTTTGGAGATGGCAGGTGTTGCCACCACTCACCATATGCTCAGAAGCATATTACACAATTTTTCCAAGCTACACAGGAAGTGGATTGGAATGTGAAAAACCAACCCAAATTGTGTTTGAATTTTTACAAATTTGTAGGGCAGTCCAATATCTCAGAGAAGAGGTCAGGTCTCCTGTTCCATGGTGCATTCATTATAGCTGCCCAATTTCCCTGCTTTTTAAAGTTTGATAGAAATATCTGTTGGCTATAGGTACCTTCTTAAACTGCAAGGTTTTTTGCCTATTAGTGAATATGCATATATTGCGTATTGGTTTTTATTATTATATGAGTGTCGATAGAGTAGTGGTAAATTCAGAAGTGCAGGGTCCCTTCATGATAGTCAAGCCACATCCCCAGAATTCACTGTCTCTTCTGCAATTACAGAATTATAGAAGCAGAATAAAAGTGCTGTGTGCTCAATCTCTCTCTCTGGGAACTAAAAATGGAAATGGAATTAAACATTGCCAGAAATGTTTTGATTTTAAGAATTCTGAAATGAAGCCAAGTATGAGACTAGGATTTGAGAAACCAAGGTAAATTGCCATGAAGCTCACTTCTCACTTACCCTAGGAGCAAATCAGCATGAAATGGAAAGTGTGTGTTAACTACTGAGAAGAGTCTTCTCAGTGACTGACTTACCTCCTTTCACTCTAACTCCAATCAACACAAAAGGACACGGAAGCATGTTGTTAGCCAAATGAGAAGACTCTTCTCAGTGGCTAATATGCTCTCCTTTTATGCTGATTGGCTTGTTCATAGGGACCCTGCTCCCAAAAGCGTAAGCAGTCTACAGCCCCCTGATGACCCTGGACAACTACTGCCCTGTGTTTGATATATATGTGCAAATCATTTCTGTGAGAAAGACTTGAAGCTCAAGAAACACTGAAATTCTTTTAGAAATATTGGTTTACAACCACCTACTCCCAAATTTGTGTCCCTGTGCATGCTTTGCACTACAGATGCTATTTCACCAAGACAGATACTTTTCCAGCTGAGCCTTGCTTCAGTAGCAATGTCTACCTGAGCTTGAGCAACTCTTACATTTATTGTCTTGCTCTTTGGCCCTGACTCCTGGCTTTTCTCCACTCTTGATTTCTGGTTTGCCCTCTGATTCTGTTTGCTCTTTAGTCTTGACTCCTGGCTTTAGTCCTGGCTGCTGACCCTATCTTCTGGTTGCCCTTGGATCATGGCTGCTCCCAGTTCCTGGCTGCTGACTCTCTCCAGATTGCTGCCAACAGCTCATTCCTGACTGCCTACACTAGTACAAGCTCTGTGCAAGCTCGGAAATCAGCATCAAAGGTCCTGCTCTCAGGCCTGCCAGTAAGAGATATTAGGGTGGCAGGGATCAGGGACAGGGTCTTTTCAGTGGTGGCCCCACATCTTCGGAACTCCCTCCATGGAGAGATATGTATGGCCTAATTGTTGCTGGTTTTTAAAGGAACTTTAAGTGCTACACCCACTTAAATCTGCTGTGAAGGCATGCCCCAAATCTCTGGAGCAGATCTGGGGGTATGAGGGAGCGCAGAGGAAATCACTGACAATTGCTGTGTCCCCCCCTCCATTCCACTGACAGAAGCCTTACTATCAGCCAAATGAAACCATTTGATACAATCATTTGAAAGAAAAATCAAACCATGTTTAATTAATTTGCTGCGCTTGAAAAGAAATTAACTACTGCAAGCTTTTACATTTTCAGTTCAGTTTTATATTTTTATATTTTATATTTTATACAGCCTGACCACTGTTGTCCACGCACTGGTAACCTCCACGCTGGATTACTGTAATGCGTTCTATGTGGGGCTGCCCTTGAGGTTTGTTCAGAAGCTGCAGCTGGTGCAAAATGCAGTGGCGAGACTGCTCACTGGGGCAGGGTATTGCCAACGTGTCACCCCAATGCTGAAAGAATTGCACTGGCTGCCCATTTGCTACCAGGCCAAGTTCAAGGTTCTAGTTTTGGTGTACAAAGCCCTATACAGCTCAGGACCAGGATACCTGAAAGACGGTCTTACCCCATATATACCCAGTTGATCACTGCGCTCTGCAGGTGAGGGCCTTCTGCAGATACCATCTTATCAGGAGGTTCGTTCTGCACAACATAGGAAATGGACCTTTAGTGTGGTGGCACCTACCCTGTATAATTCCCTCCCCTTGTATATTAGGCAGGCGCCATCTCTGCTATCTTTTCTGCACCTTTTGAAGACTTTCCTCTTTCAACAAGCCTTTTCAGTTCAGACCTATCCCAGTCTGCATCTGTGTTAGAATTGCTTTTAATATGTTTTGTTTAATAATGTGTTTAACCCTTCTTTTAAACAAAAATTGTTTTTAAAGCTTTTTTTTTTTTAATTAATGTTGTTTTGTTTTAATGTATTTTAAGGTCTTTTTATGATGTTTTAAAGTGTTTTTAGCATTTCTGTTTGCAGCCCTGGGCTCCTGCTGGGAGGAAGGGCGGGATATAAATCAAATAATAAATACTGGCCTGTGATGCTGGTTTTTAATTTTGGAATTATTTTATATATTATTATTGTGTTTTTATGTTTTATATGTTTTTAAAAAATTCAGTAAGCCTTCTTGCAAGGGCAAAATTCCCTGAAAGGTAGAGAATAAATGCATATAGATAAATAAATAAAATACGGGGCAGAGCTGGAATCATACAACTGGTTGTCATGTCCAGCTTCAGTCTGAGTCATCTCAGTTTTCTTCAGAGTATTCATTTCTCTTTGACTCTTTTGAAAATTCCTGTAAGTGGCTTAGGGTGCAATCCAACTCACCTTTCCGCTGAACTGGGGTGAGTTTGATGCCATGGAGTGCTGGCCTCTGCTGGCCTGCGCCAGCAGCAGCCCTCTGCCACAGTGGAGATGTGGGTCCACCAGGAGCCTGCCAGCGCCGCCGGGGGTCTGCTTGGGACAGCCAGCCTGGCGGATGGAGGGTTGGCAGAAGCCCCAAAATGTGGCATTCCAGAGGTGTAGGAGGGCAGAGCCATGGGGGGGACTTATGTGAGATCCCTCTCACATTCAGAGCACTCCCTCAGGCCCCAATCCCCCTTCAACCTCTGCCAGCCAAAAGGCCGGCACAGTAAAAATAAAAAATTTAAATTCCCATTGAGGCCTACGGGGAGTGCTTACTCCCCAACAAGCCTGCATTCAGCCAGGGTGGTGGATCCCAAGTAGGAGGAGGATCCTGAAGAACTCTCTGCTGGCTCCTCCTCTGTTGACTTCCTAGCAGTTGGATTGCTCTGCTCCAGGGTTCATGGCTTAAGTAGCGGCATTCATTTTAGTCCCAATGTGGAAATCTGGCTACACTTCCATGGCTTTCTCTGCATGGTCCTCATTTGCTTGGCATTAGTGTGTGTGGGGTAGAGAACATGCCCTGTGTGTGTGTTTAGAGAACATGTCCTGAAAGGAAAGTTGGGACGGCACATTTAAATCAGCATAACACTCAAAAGCATCAGCAAAGGTCACTTGTGGTTGTATCGTGGAGAAAACATGCCCCAATTTGATCAAATGTTACTTCATAATTTAGCTTCATAACAAAACAGACCACCATGGCAAAAGAATTTCCAGAGCCTTCCCTTATCAGGAACTGCTGGTCTTGGTCCCATGTGATGAACCACATAAATGCAGCCTCAGAGCTTTCTGTCAAGAACTACTGACCACTGCCCCATGTGGTGAAATGCATAAGAGCAGCCTCTCAGGGAAGAACTTTCCAGATCCAGCCTGGTTCTAGCCACGCTAGCCATTGACTCCTTCTGGTCAGGAAGGAGTAAGAGGGCCTGCAGTACCAATACTTAATCTATTAACTACTTCATCAGCACATACACAAACATCCATGCAGACGGCTTATGCTTTTCTAAATGTATTTGGACAGGCCACCTAGTGCAACATTCTAAGTTAATTTTTTCAGAATATGGCTGTTGCATGTTTGACAAACAATACTGCCAGTGATGGAAGAGACACTGCACAACCACTAAAAATTTTTTGTATGTTTTCTCCCACAAACACTATTCCAAGTGTCATCATTAAATGCTTGTAAATGAACTTTTTTTTTACACAAAATGAGAGCTGAAATGTTTTCCAAAAGTCTCTTCTCTATATACCTCCTCCACACTTGTCCACAGCATGTTTGCAACTCGAAACAGCAACTGCTTCATCTGCAGGCACAAAATTGACAGCATCTGCTATCATCTTCAACTGTGTTTTGTCTGAACTGGGACAAACTGTCACTGTTTAAACTGTTTAACTTAAACTATGGTTATCTGAACAAACAAAGATCAAACCATGGTATCTGATCCTGGCTTATTCATATAAATCACAGTTTAAACTAACCACAGTTACCAGTTCAGATAAAATGACAAGTTGTGGTTAGCTGAAAACAGAAATGTATGCTTTGCTTACAGTCACTTCCTTGCAGGTGCACTGAAGGATAACCCACATAACACTAAACTATGGTTAAGCATTATATTCAACCAAGGTTGCTGACACAAACATACATATTCCTGGTTAGGCACCCCAAAACCTCTAAACAAGGACATGCTCTAAAGATGAAAAACATCTGTTAAGTCAAGATAAAAGGGCAAGATCTAATTTTAATACTTAGGGAGCATGCAAAGTACAGGGAGAGGGAACTGGTTATTCACCTTCTTCGGAGTTTGTGAAATAGAAGTTGTCTGCTTAATAGTCTTGTAAATTTTGATGTAGTGGTATACTCAGTAAAATTTTATATTTAAAAAAAGGAAAATCCAACCTGTGTGGGGTTTGGTATTTTCTGCAAATCAAAATGGCTGTTAATTGTATTATATTAAAAGAAACAAGAGGATGGAAGAGAAAAACTATTTTGACTGCAACTGTTTCCAAAAGGGGGAAGCCACATGTACTGCTTTGATCAGGGGTGTAGTTGTCCAGGATTTCAGGGGGTCTTAGTCCCCCTACTTTTTGTGGAGCAGGGTCCTAAGGTCTCCAGCATTCTACAAACCAATCAGCATGAAAAGAGGGGGTGTTAGTCACTGAGAAGAGTCTTCTAACTTGCTTCCTTGTCCTTTCCTGCTGATTGGAGCTGATCAGAGTGAAAGGAGGTGAGTCAGCCACTGAGAAGACTCAGTGCCATCTTTTCAGTAGCTAACACTCCCCCCTTTCATGCTGTATGGCTCCGAGAGATGTCTGTTTTTGTGGGGGAAGGCATTAGCAAGGATCTCATTCTCAACCCAGGAGCAAAAAAAGGTGTGTGTGGCTGTGACTATCATGAAGGGACCCTGCACTTCTGAATTTGCCACTACACTACTGGCCTTGACCCACAGTGGATATGATGATATTTCTTTGTTTATTTATTATATTGATGAACATTGTTGGATTATTTTAATCAGGAGATAATTATATACTGTAACACTTCTTTCTCTTCCTTTGCTTTAGTTGGTATGTTCAACACATCAACAAAAAAACTTGAACAGCAAGAAAAAGAAAAGCATTCTAAGAACAGTTTGAAACATTCTAAAGCACAGTCACAGTTAAAAACAGTTTTTCATGATCATTCATGATCTTCAGCTCACCAGGAACATTCTCCTTCCACTATCAAATGCTTGAGGAAACAGGAACGTTTTCAAATTCCTCCTGAAAATCAATAGTGTTGGAGACAGATGCAACTCACTGGGAGGTCATTCCACAACTGGGAGCCACCACTGAAAATGCCCTGTCATAGGCGAGCGCCAACCAGGCAGCCACTGGTGACAGCATCACCACCTCACCTGCTGATCGTAGCATCTGAGATGGTTGATACTCGGGAAGGCACTCTTTTAGATACTTGGGTTCAAGCCATTTAGGTCTTTATATGCTAGTACTAACACCTTGAATTGGGCCTGGTAGCTCACAGGCAGCCAGTGCATCATGTTTAGGACTGGTATCTAGCCAAATAAATCTTACCTATTCAAAGATGCAAATGTTTTATCAAACTCAAGCTGGAGTCTGTATTGTTGAGTCGGGAAAGTTTCTTTTAAAGGCACAGTTTTGATTCTACCTCATGCCAGAGAGTTCTCTTCTTGGTTGTGTAGCATACTCCCGCATCAGATAGAGTTTGCCCCTCAGCGAGCCTCAGTGGTGTAGTGGTAGCAGGGTCTACTTCCTTGAGTCATCTCGAACTATTTGCTCTTTCCTTGGTCCAGAGGCTGATCTGTGTAGGGTAGCTGGCCCTGCTTTATGGCATGGATTTTACTAAGGCCTTCATCAAGGAAAACAAAAAATAAATAAAAAGGACATAGACCATTGATGGGGACATTTTCAGCTGGCTTCCAATGTATCCTGGAGGAGTAAGGTGTCCCAAAATAAAGCCATGTATATTGTGTCAGGAGAACAGCACTATAATCTGCTTCTTTGGGTCAGTTGTTGTTCCTTAGAAACATTTCTTTGACCCTAGAGATGTTAACATTCCCTGGGATAAAACAAAAATACTCCATTTGTAAGATTCAGTTGGTTTCCTTGGAAAGTTTTGTTTCAGGTATTTTTCATTTACAGAACAAAATTTGTAAATTGTTAAGTGACTGAAATGTGGAGACATTGTTTATTATTTTGTTTACAATTGTTCTTTGCTATTGTTGACAGTCCTAAAAGTGCTAAGGACTACATTGAAGGTCTACATCTGTGTAAATTCTTCAATGAGAAGTAACCCCAGGGTGGAATTCAACCTTTTGGGGAATTCTGGTGCTCTCATACAACAGTTGGAGGCTGTAGCCTAGCAATATATTCTCCTTTTCCTACTGTATTCAGTGGTTCTCTTTCAGAATGAAATTGTTGCCAAAAAACAATTGTATAATACATGCAATTAATAAGTATTAAGTCTAAACTTTACTAATTGCATAAAATATATACAATGATATAAAAATGTTCTTCTGGGACTACAGCCCTTCAGAATTCAGATGGCCTTATAGGCCCCTTCTGACTCTACTATTCTATGATTCTATGATGAATTCCAATGGCGGAAGACACTTGTTTGCACACAAGATTTCCAGCATCTGGTAACCGGTAAGTCAATGAGACAGCTAGGCTAGAATCCTTCTCCCTGAAAGCTAGCTTCCCACATACAGGGAGGTTTACCAGGTTGGAATTCAAACAATTATTATTATAATTATTATTATAAAAAATGTATACCTCACTTTTCTTCTATACAAGGTGGTTGTTTAAAGCAGTTTACATAAAAACAATAAAATAAGCCCAACCTGTAAAACACAAATGATCAAACTAGAAACACCAGCAAAACATGAAAAGCAGCGTCAGTAATTAATACATTAGGCAACAACAGAATCAAAACCTTGTTTGAAAAAAAAATGTTTTCAACTGCTGGCAGAACACAAATAAAGAGGAAGATAACATAACCTCTTGAAGGCCCCCTCCGCTCCCCTTCCATGATTCACAGCAGGATCACTGCTGCGGATCACAGAATGGGAGTTTCAAAGCCCCTGCTATTCCTTCATTCAACCTACCTTTCTTGGTGGTGTTTTGTGGCTGCATGTGCAGCGCACGCAGGGCTGTCCTTAACCGAGATGGCAGCCGAGGTTTCCCTAAGGAGCTGAAGCCTCTGCCGCCATCTTGGTTGATGGCACCCATCAGCCAAGATGGCACAGAGGCAGAGGTTTCAGCCCCTTAGGGAATCCTCGGCCACCATCTTGTTTGTGGGCAGCCCTGTGCATGCTGCACACGCAGCCGCAAAACACAACTAAGAAAGGTAGGCTGAACGAGGGAATGGTGGGGGCTCCAAAGCTCCCGCTCTGCAATCCATGGCAGCAATCCTGCCGTGAATCACGGAAGGGGAGCAGAGGAGTCTGGGGCAGGGTGGTGCCCAAGGCCCCCGGCATGCCTGGGGCTGGCCCTGCACACATGTAATCCCTACCCTCACCCTCATGTTTGAAACGAGTCCACTTCCAGGGAGACTATATTACATGTTATCTCTTCCCTCAATGGCTGACTTTAAGATTAGTAGTAGTAGTAGTAGTAGTAGTAGTAGTAATAATAATAATAATAATAATAATAATAATAATAATAATAATAATAATAATTTATATTCCACCCTTCCTCCCAGTAGGAGCAAATAATTTCATCCTTGATGTAGGGGTATGTGTGGAGTTTATTTTGTTGTTTGTAGGGTATCTTTGGATATATTACTCCAAACTGGGAAACTGTGTTACATTTCACATTGCCCTCCTTAGGAGTCAATTAACATTATAATCTCTCTCCATCTCACACAAAGTAATGGCATACACATCACTCTCTGAAGATAGGTCATCGTGGTAATTTCCAAGTACAGAACCATAATTCTCCCTGCAGTTTAATGAGAAGAGTATGAGTAAATGGAAAGCACATTGCTTGTTCATGTCAACCTCCTCCTAATGGAGCTCTGTCTATATTTTACATAACCTGGCATGGCCATTCAAACATGAAATCCCCCCCCATCCACACCAAATGCCTATGGGAAGCCCGCAAGCAGGGCCTGACTGCAAGAGCACTCTCCCCACTTGTGATTCCCAGCTATTGGCATTCAGAGGCATACTGTGTCCAACAGTGCAGGGAGAACATATCATGGCTAGTTGCCATTGACAGCCTTTTTTTCTACAAATTTGTCTAATCCTCTATTGAAACCATTCACTTCACTGCAACGAGTGGGAGTCAATTCCATAGTATAAATATGCGCTGTGTAAAAAAGTACTTTATATTGTCTGTCCTCAACCTTCCAACCTTCAGCGTCATTGGATATCCCTGAGTTCTAGAATTATGACAGAAAAATTTATACACTTATATCTTGCTCCTCTTTGCTCCCCTTTTCCTAAACTAAAAAGCCCCAAATGTTGTTCCAACGCCTCGATCACTTTGGTTGCACTATTCAGAACCCTTGTCAGCTCTACAAGATCCTTTTTGGGATGAGGCAACCAAAACTGTACACAGTATTGGTCACACCAGAGACTTATATAACGGAATTAAAATATTATAATCCCTAAAATGAAATTTGCCTTTTCTCCAGTTGCCTCACACCTGGATCAACATCGTCATCAAGCTGTCCATGATAGCAAAGTGACTTGAAAAAAGCAGATGGAGTCTGATAACACTTTACTGAGTAAACTGAAAAAGAACAGAATATACCTTGAGGAGAAATAAAGAGAGAGTTTTGTCTTTCTTAGGTCAGACCTGGCATATAGCAGGAAGATATTTAGCAACAAACATACAGGGGGAAACTCTCTCAGAGCTCCACAGCCAAAGAGGACACCCCACCTCAGTGAAAATCACACCACTGTGCCTGGTTGCTAAGCAACACTTCCACCCATCCCCCTCTTGGATAGCTGACTGTAACACTAACTGAATGAATCCTCAGGTTACAAACGGAATGATCCTTGCTATTGTACTTCCAACATCCACTGCAATCCCAAAGTCTCGTTTCTGATCAGTCACCGCTATTAGTGTATATGTGAAATTTGCATTTTTTGCCCCAATATGCATCACTTTACACTTGCATACGCTGAAACGCATTTGCCATTTTACTTCTCATTCACCCAGTTTGGAGCGCTTTCCAATCCGTTTTTGTTTTAACAACCCCGAATGATTTGCTACTATCAGCAAACTTCGCTGCCTCCTCACCCCTAAATCATTTATGAACAAGCTAAACTAATACCAATCCGTGAAGGACTCCACTTTCTTCATCCCTCCACTGGGGGAACTGTCCATTTATTGACGCTTTCTGTTCCTTAACCAGTTATTAATCCATAAAAAGATCCTGTTATTCCATGATTGCTAAGCTTACTCAGTCTTTGGTGCGGTACTTCATTAAAAGCTTTTTGGAAGTCTAATTACATAATGTCTTCTGGATCACCTTTAACTACATGCTTGACGTTCTCAAATCTAAAAGGTTACTGAGACAGGGTGAGCCATGCTCATTCTGCTTCAACAAGACTTGTTCTTCTGTATGCCTGGTAATTCTATCTTTAATAATGCTTTCCACCAGTTATCCTGAAACAGACATTGAGCTAACTGGCCTGTAATTTCCCAGATCATCTCTGGATCCCTTTTTTAAAATTGGTGTTATGAGCTCAAGGTATTTGTTACCCTTGATGGGGTAAACTTTTGCTGTCCTCACTTTGAACTGTGTTCCTCTTCATACATATCCTTCATATGCTATATATAGTACTAGCCTCTTTCCCCCTCCACTTGCCAAAAGCATGTAGATGCCCATTTCTCCCTAATGTTCTCCCATATACCTCTTCTCATTCAGGTGAGGAGTGGCCTTTGTGGTAGTATCAGCATGTCGGCTCTTCCCTCTCCCTTTCTATTGATTAACTGGCTAGGATGGAAGCAACAGAGCATAAGATAATAATAATAAAATTTTATTTTTAGGCCGCCTATCTGGCCGAATGAATGGCCACTCTAGGCGGCGTACATAATTAAAATACAACATATAATACAGTTTTAACATATAAAACAATTATAATCCACCAACCTACATCTATACACTGTAAACTAAACTATCTAGGAGACCTGTATGCCTGCTGAAACAACCAAGTTTTCAATCCTTGGTGGAAACCTACCAGGGAGGGGGCATGGCGAAGATCGTATGGCAGAGAGTTCCAGAGGGTGGGGGCCACAACTGAGAATGCCCTCTCTCTGGTCCGCACCAGCCTAGCTGTGTTAACTGGTGGGACCGAGAGAAGGTCTTGTGAGGCAGATCTCGTCAGGCGGCATATTTGGTGATGCTGGTGTGCTCCTTTAGATAAACTGGACCGACACCGTATAGGGCTTTAAAGGTTAACACCAACACCTTGAATTGGGCTCGGTACACAACTGGTAGCCAGTGCAGATCTTCCAGCACTGGGGTGATATGATCCCGGCGGCCGCTGTTTTTAATCAACCGTGCCGCCGCATTCTGTACCAGTTGTAATGCCCCCTCCAAAAGAAAAAAAACCACTGGTGCGCAAAGCTCCAGTGCCCAGTTCTACCTGCTACACACTTCCTCTGAGCAAATGCAGAACACTATTCTCTCATCCACTGAGAGACTCTACAGTCTTCCTATATACATACCTCCAAAAAACCTCTGTCCAGCACATGTAGATCAAGCTGAAGAGGATGAGAGAGGATCCATCTCCTTTCCTCCCTCCACTCCCCCAACTTAGGCCACAATCCTATGTAGCTAACATCTGTAGGGAGTTCACTGGGGATTATTTCAGAATATAATGTGCACAGGAACCAGGGCTAGCTAGAAAAAGTAGTCCATCAAGCTATCTTGGCAATTCAGAGGTTTGAGAGTGCCTCTCAGACTAGATGCTGCTGGTGCTCCTTCCGTAGTTCCCCGTTTCATCCCCATGCCCCTATCCTTACAAAAGAAAAAAAATAGTTTTAAAGGCACATGTGCAACTGCTTTTGGATGTTGCCTCTTTCATCCACTCCCCCTCATCACTAACGGAAATTAAATAGGGAAAATGTAAAAGAATTCAGCCTGCTTCTTCCAAACTTCCGTCCTCGCATCAAAAAGAGAAAACTGGAAGAGGGGGAAAAAAACAAATGTTTCCGATATTGCTCCCCACCCCTCCGCAGCTATACCCACATATGCATGCCCCGCCAGCAAAAATAATGTTTTAAAAATACACCGATAATGGCAGCAGTTTCTCTGGATTGCTCCAGAAATATCTTAACGCTAACAGCTGTTGGGTAGCTGAGGGAGGAAGGAAGTTGCTGAGCTGCCCAGGAGGCAGACAAAACCATAGGGGGATATCCCAAACCTAAGCAGAGAGGGACTCAGAACAGAGAGCTGGGGCTTTAGTGGGAGTTATCAAAACAGAAAACAGGCTTAGAATGCTGTGGAGAATCCATGATGTTGCTTGTGCTGCCTGCTTTAAGAGTCGGTCTTGATTCCAATATACTCAATCCTTATGCAGCTATAATAAGTCACAGAGAAAGATTAGTGGAACCAGCTTATCAAGAGCCATCTCCGTGACCACAGCTGGATTTTTCCGGGCAACTGATATCAAAGAAACGGCTGCTGCATAAAGTCCAGACACTGCAACCGCCAGGGGCAGGTTTACCCCACCACCACCATGGGTAGTTTTCAGGATCCTTTCATAATCAAGAACAATGTTCTTTAACCTTGGGTCCCCAGATGTTGTTGGACTACAACTCCCATCAACCCCAGCCAGCTTAGCCAATGACCAAGGATGATGGGAGTTCTAGTCCAACAACATCTGGGGACCCAAGGTTGAAGAATCACATCAAGAAACACAGTCCACTAAAAACTAGAGTCAAACCAAGAAAAAGTACTCAGAAACAGAGCAGAAGGGGGAATGCAGATTAAGGAGTGGGCCTGTACAGATAAGGATTGACACCATTCTCAGCTCCCACTGAGTCCAATGGGACAGACTATCTGGGACACTATTGAGAATGGGGAACCTGACCCTGATCCTAAATAGAGCTCAACAGAGAGAGGTCCAAATCCTACCACAACAGTGCTCCTGAGGGCAGCACTTTCCTTTTTACCATATGAATAAATGTCAGCTAATTGCTCATAGTGGGGGAAATAAAGCACTGAACTTAACAACAATACTGTAGTGGGCTCACCACTCCTAGCCTCTGCCAACAAGGAACCATTTGCAATACAACTCTCAGTGTGCAAAATGCAAAGGCACATAGCACCACCTCATGTCCCTGTAATATACATGCCCTCCCTCTGCACATCCCATGCTTATCATCATGACAGGCATTTTGAGAGTCATTAAGGAGGAGTACATCATAATGTAACATACTATAGTCTGGGTCCTGAAATGAAGCCTGCCAGACCTTAAAAGGCAACTTAGAAGTCATTTGAGAAAAGCAGGTACTTCATAGACATTAGCACTGGATCAGAATTACAATCTATCTCTCTCTCAGTACCAGATGTTCCTTAGTGTCTGCTCAGCATTGCTCTGTAATGCTTTACAATTAAAATAACAGGCAAGAAAGATTCCCATTAGTTGTCTTGAAGACTACTCAACATAGCAAGACTTTGGACTCAAAGGCTGAACATAGCAGAATTCATGTTGCTAATCCAATGACATGGCCTGGGAGCTGAAACGCCTCCTATCAGAGGAAGAATCTGAGGGGAAGGCTGAGTGCAGAAACCAGCCCTGAAAAAACTCCAGGAGGCCCTGACTTGCCAGCAAATCCATGGAGGGGGGAATCCCAGGAGCCAGCGATGTCTTCACCTCCATGGCCTGATGAAGTAGCTCCACTTCCCTCCTCTAACTCCTCCTCAGAAGCCTTGGAAGTGTAGAAGGGCATCTCTCTGCTACCACACCACTTCCAGGGGTGGCAGAGGGCCCAGCCCTGCGAGAGGTAGTACCTGAGAAATAGAATTTCCTCAGACAGGATGGGGCTGCAAACATCAATCTGTTTTAGACTACAACTCGCATAACCTCTGACCACTGGCCATGCTGGCTGGGGTGATGCAAGTTGTAATGCAAAACATCCGGAGAGCATGATACTGAGGGTTGCTGACTTAGATCCTCCGTTGACTCCAGATGATTGCTGGAGCACCATCCTAACTCTTGGATACCTTGTAGCCAACTGACTCATATGAGCTCCCAATGAGCTGACCGTGGTCCAGCTCCTCTTGTAGCCAGCCTGACTCCACCCAATGTCACAGTGAGCTGACCATGGTCCTGCTCCCCTACTAGGATTTCAGCTGCATGTTACCTCTACTACCTCAGGGCCCCAGGTAGGAAAGGAGGCCAAGGATACTGACAGCACAACACTATAACCAGAGCTACGGGCATTCAAAACATGAAAATATACAGATTTTATAATTGCATAATTTCTTATAATAGCAAAACATGTCTTCTCCCTGGCATGACAGTCTAGCATTGCAGGATCAGGCTCAACTTTAAAATGAGCCAAACAGTCCTCAACATGTGCTTTATGAGGAGGTCCAGCCCTGTGCAGGGCAGGATTATAGGCAGTTCTGAACTTATGCATCACCCCAAAGGTCCTGAACCCACTAGAATGGACTTCAAGGGTAGAGGAGAAGCCCAGTACAGCAGTGCTTCCATTCACCTTTGTGACAGACAGTGATGAGCAAGATGCAGGGAGACGAATGCTGCAATTTGCAGCATAGCTATGCTGAGAAAGTGTTCCTGATAACCCCATAGAGTGTTTTGGCTAGGAGGAACCCCTTCAAACTGTTAAAATGCAGAAATAAACATTTTTGCACTGAGCACTCTTCACAGATTTGACTTGTAATTTCTCAATAATGCACAGGATGAGACTTTTTCCTAATACAGGACAAAATAATGTGTTAGCTGGTGGTGTGTCACCCTTTTTCTAGTCCTCTTAAATTCACCTATCACTGACTTTCTTAATTGTACCTGCTACATTTTTGTGAATGACCTGAGCGATATCCCAAACATTTAGCTAATCAGAAGCAGGCCAAAAGACAAACGATTATTGTTCTCAAGGTACCTGCTGGAGTTTAACTATTTCCAGTTACTCGCGCTTACCATAGATCCCAAATAGGAGTTTAAATAAGACTTTAAAACTTCTACTCTGCTTTATCACAGAGAACAAAATAAAGCCATCAGACACCCAAGGACCAGACTGCTGCCTGGAAACAAACAAACAAAATCATTTATCCATGTTACTTCTGTCTTCCAGGGACAAAGTACAGGCGTTAGAGTATTAATTATACAGCCATGAGAGTGGCTGTATACTATAGTCAGCATGGATTTCTCGTATTCTGCAATGTTAAATTAAAAATACCCCCATGCCATTCTGATGCTTCCCATAAACTCATTTCAAAACGAAACCTTACAAAACTTATAGTCCTGAACTCAGAAATGCTTGCTTAAAAATGGAAATGGACTGCCTTCAAATTGATTCTGACTTATGGTGACCCTATGAATAGGGTTTTCATGGTAAGCGGTATTCAGAGGGGGTTTACACCATTGCCTTCCTCTGAGGCTGAGAGGCAGTGACTGGCGCAAGGTCACCCAGTGAGCTTCATGGCTGTGTGTGGATTCGAACCCTGGTCTCCAAGGTCGTAGTCCAACACCTTACCCACTACACCACACTGCTTTAACAACCCTCTAAATTTTCTAAAATTACTTTGCAATTTTAGTGAAGTTTCCTATAGTAAATCATTTTCTTTTGCTTCTGTTTCTGAGAATATGTGAAGTACAGCAACACTTTGCAACACTAAAAAAAAGCTCCAAAAACAATTGTTGAATAATGGCACTGACTATTCTGCAGAATAGTTTCCAATGGACATGAGGAGTGTCTCAGTTTCCACAAGATAAAACAGTAGCAGGTGAAATATATTCTAGCAAAATTCCAGGTTTGCTCTATGTTTTTAATTGACCATGCCCACCTTTCCTTAAATGGACTAGTTTAAGCATAGCATGCTGAAAACATGCATCTTGGGCAGGCTAAGTCTGCCCAACATATTGTACAACTTATTGTAATCAGTCTGATTTTACATCAAACTGCAGTTTCAGATTCAACTGTTAATACGCCCAAAATAGAAATAGAGCATTGACCAATAAAAAGGCTTTGAAATTAATAAAAATCAATTGACACAGATTTCTAGGATGAATAATGAGAGAAATATAACTTTCTAGGTTAAATTCTCTGTAGAAACAGTAGTAACACTGGAAAGAAGCAAAGTAAGAACACCAAGAAACATACAAAAATGTAATTCTCCATCTTTGGAGATGGCAGGTGTTACCAACACTCACCGTATCTCAGAGGCACATGTTACCCAATTCTTCCAAGCTACACAGGAAGTGGATTGGACTGTGAAAGACCAACCCAAATTGTGTTTGCGTTTTTTACCAATTTGTAGGGCAGTCCAATATGTCAGAGATGAGGTCAGGTCTCCTGCTCCCCTGGTGAGTTCACTATAGCTCTCCAATTCTCTGCTTTTGAAAGTTTGGTAGAAATATCTGTTGGCTATAGGTACGTTATTAAACCACAAGGTTTTTTGCCTTAGTGAATATACACTCTTATTCCTTCCTGGCAACTGAAATTCCAAATGAAACTTTAAAAAATATTATTAAAGGAAAATCCATCTTAGTTTCTTTGATCAGCCCTCTTGTATGGCAAAGCATTAACACTACAAGTATCTAGGTAAGAAACATGAGGGGAACTTTTATTACATAAATATGTATGACATCTGCTACAAAGCTCTTAATGAGAAAATGAGCCCATTAACCTGATGAATGCCTGTGTTGTCAATTAGAACAGCTTGTTCATCCATCCTTTACGTTGTAAAGCTTGTCCCCAGGGAATCCTGTATTTTCTCTAAACGGTTTTTGCAGTATATTCATGATAGTGCATAGTTAAACTCCCTTACTGACCTGCAAAGCTATTAATAGTAAGCACTCAGTGGAGATATATTATGGAGACTATAGAAGAAAATCACTTTGAATGGTATTAGTTATAAATGAAAAGTTATGGTTAAATATCATGCAGCAGTAATAATCATGAACACAATCCAACCAAAGTCAGGTCTGTGTCCCTTTATATTAATAGAATAACATTAATCATTTGCTTAATTTTGTCTTGATTATGCCCTTCATTATTAAAATGTATTATACCCTTTCTAAACAATTTATTTGTATAAGACAGATCTCAATAAAATATCAATACAACCAATTAAAAAAAACAATGTGATCTTCCTCTACTACTTGGTAAAATCATTTCTCTTCGTTGCAACATGGCTTTCTCAGGTTAGAAGAGGATGAAGCTAAATCAACAGTCCAGTCCAACACAGCCCAATCCCATGCATATTTACCTGGGATTGCAGGGCCCACTAAACCCAGGATAGATGTACAGCCTTAGAGCCAATCCTTAGGTGCTTTTATTGTTTCAGCGGCTTTGAGCTTCTTGGGTAAAGTAGTCCAGAAAAATCACCCATCCTATGGCTATGTCAGATCATACAACACACCATGCAAGAATTAGTAATCACAGAACAACAGAGACCACCAACATGTGAAAATATGAACCATTGTCTTTTCCCAGATGATAATTTTCTAAATACCCTTTTTGGTTTTTTACAAACATCTGATGAAAACTAAGTTGAAACACAAAAAACGAATTAGGATGAAAAGGAGGTTATAGAGATCACAGACAACTTTTACTTGGAATAAGTAAATATTCCAAAGCCATCTACAGTTTATGGATTCTCTGCTTCTATGTTAGAAGATGTCACTGTCTGCCACAGACATGCAGTACACCAGACAGAATTCATCAGCTAGTTGGAGAAGGAAAGACAAAGAGGGAAAGGGTTAAAGCCCCACTCCCCTGGCTGCCTTTACCAAGAAAACATCAAGAACTGTCCAAACATCTGTCTGTTTTTAGCCTAACTGGGGAACTTTTTTGACCCTAATGGGGTCTCCAGCAACTCTGTAACTTTATCCCCTTAATCAGGTCCACCCTGCATAGACACATCGCCACCAAGGTGTTTTCAGAGAGTCTCTTGGTGAGAGGACCCAACACCTGACATGTCAACATCACAAGTGAAGGAAAGGTGGCAAGAAAACCTAAACTTTGCAGTGAAATCCCAGCATATAAATCTGCACAAATCAGGGAGTGACCATCTGCACAAGAAGCAAGTAAGAAGCCAAGAGATGCCTTTTCCCGCTGAAAAGGACAGCACAAATGATTTGCACACAAAAGATGCGGCCACAGAGCCGGTCAGTGCACCGCCGCCTCTGTTATCTTCCGAAAGTGGCTTAAATACACAAATGAAATTCAATTCATGGAAAGGGACGGGAGAGAGAAGGGCCCGTTGTTTACATAAGAAACTTGCTGCTTGCGCTGCCTTACACAACGGACAAGCAGAGTCCAGCAGGCGGACGGAGCGAGCGAGCGAGAGAGTACAACCAAACGCAGCTCTGCGCACCCGGAGCAGAGCGAATGCCAGATCCACCCCACTCTCCCCCCCCACGCATCCCGGACCCTCTTACGGTCCACCCGAACTAAGGTCAAAGAAAATGCACAGCCCGGATGAAGGGCGCTCCCGAGAGTCGCCCTGCTTCGTAATGAAGCAATGCAGACAAACGCGACATCCCAGCGCAGTGACCCTTTGGCCTGGCTGAAGGCTGCTCCAGCGCCCCCTCGCCCGCCGCTTCGCGGGCGTCGCCGCGCCCCGCCCGCCCGGGCCCCCCACTCACCGCAGTCCGCGCACAGGATCCTGCCCACGTCCTTCTTGAGGTTCTTGCCGCTGGTGTCCAGGGGGGCGAAGGAGGTCTTGAAGACCAGCGGCTGCTCGGTGGGCTCCAGGAAGAAGATGTAGCGGTGGTTGCGCTTGACTTTGAAGCAGGGCGCCGGCGTGGAGCCCACGCGGATGAGCTGCTCCCGCTGGAGGCCGCCGCTGTTGAGGGGCCACAAGTCCAGAACCTTCACCAGAAGGCCCGGGGGCGGCGGCGCCTCTTCCCGGCTCCCGTTGCCTGTCGCCGCCGCCGCCGAGGCCGTCGGGGAGGTGGCCGGCAGCGCCTGGACCTTGCCCTCCAGCACCACGGCCGCCGAGTACGCCTGGTCCTGCACCGAGCGCAGGCTGGGCGAGTAGCAGGCGAGCGACACGCCGAAGAGCAGCATGGAGAAACCGGGCGCCGCCGTCGGAGCGCGCCTCATGCCGAGTCAGCCGGAGCCCCGAGAGCCTCCTGGGCCTGGCCCGCCGCCGCCGCCGCGTCCTGTAGCAGCCCCCGGCCCGGCTCCGGGGACACAGCAGGCCCGGCGCCTCTGCTGCTGCCGCCGCCGCCGCCGCGACTCGTCTAACTGCTGCTGCTGCTGTTGCCGCACTGAGCCTGGCAGTCCTCGTCGCCGCCGTCGCCGAGGTCCTCCGCCTCTTCCTCCAGGAGCGGCACCGAGAGGCAGCACCAGACCTGCCGCATCTGGCCAGGCCATTTGGGGGATGCTGTCGCCGCCGCCGAGGCTCCAGCTGCAAAACCGGAAGCGACATAAGCTCGGGGCCCGGCCCCCCTCCCCACCGGGGGGGCTCCCACTCTGAGGAAGGCGGCCAGAGGAGGGCGGGGTAGGGGGTTTTTCAGCCCGGGGAGGGCAAGAGCCACGCCGCCGCCCTCCGGCTGGCTGCAGGGCTGCCTCCTCCGGGCCCCCAGGCAAGGCGGTGACCCCTCCGGCCCGCCCGCCCGCCTCTAGCGGCTGCGCCTGGGACTCCTGCCTCCGTCGCCCCCCACCCCCAGCATTGCCGTGCGCGCCCCTGCCGCCGGCTCCTGCCCTTTGCAGAGGGCGCGGGGGTCCCGTGCCAGGGGATCTCGGGGTTGCCCGGCCTCCGGGCGCCTCCTGCGGGTTCCCGCTGGCGGGGGCGCCCCGCTCCAGTGAGGGACCTACCTCTAGTCCATGCCCGGGGTGGAAGAGCCGGGCCGCTGCAGCCCGAGAGCCAGGCAGCGGGAGCCTCCCGCCTGATGCACGGAGGACGTGAGGAGCAGGTGCCTGCGGCAGGGCGGGGAAGGGAGGAGGCAGGGCGGCTACACCTCGCGGGTGGATCCTGAAGGAGGAGCCACGCGAGGGCTCCTCGATAGACGGCGCTGCTCGGGAACCGGGGATGGGGAGGAGGGCGCGACCCCCCGAGGAGACCCTCTGGATGGGCACAGACTGCCTTGGGCGTCCCCGAAAGCCCTGCCCATCTCTCCGACAGCGCACGGGAGGGCAAAGTCCGGCCACTCTCAACTCGCCCGCTTATGGCAAGCGTCTGGCAGCCCACGCAGAGACAGCCTCGGGCGGCCCACTTTGGACGGGGCGGCAGCAGCTCACACGCATTGCTGACGGGGGTTGCTGTAGCTTCAAGGCACACCGGGTTTGGGGAGGCGGGTGTCGTGTAGGTATCCAGTTTATTTGCGTATCTTGCAGTCAAACAGGATTCCTCTTGGGCCTTCACTTCGTGGCAGATTGACTCGTTTAGGACTCTTTGGGCTTCCAGATTGGTGTGGGGGGAGTGTTAAAGCTGTTGTAAATGGGTGGCTGGCAACAGGTAGGTTTTGTTTGGGGTTGGTGGGGGTTTTTTTGTTTTTTTTGTTTTTTGAGTATGGGAATTCCCCTGAAAGGAATAAATCTGGATTCAGTGCAGCTGGGGTGGGTAGATAGAGACTGGCATTTTTATACCAATGGCAACATTGAAAGCCAGTGTAGTGTACTGGTTAGAGTGTCAGACTGGGAGCCTGGAGATCAAGGTTCAAATCCCTGCTTGGCCATGAAGCTCACTAGGTGACCTTGGGCCAGTCACTGTCTCTCAGCCTAACCTCACAGGGTTGTTGTGAGGATTAAACCAGGAGGGGGAGAACCATGTTTATATGCCGCCTTGAGCTCTTTGGAAGAAGGGTGGGATATGAATGCAGTAATAAAATTAATTTAAAAAATCATGTGAACACTGCAAAAAAAAAAATCATGCATAATCCCACAACAAACATTTCCCTGAAATCACCCAAAACTAGTATAAGAGGTCTTCTAGAAAACTGACACTTGGCCCATATATTGCCCAAGAACCTCTGATGATCAGAAATCTCTCAGAATGACAGTGGTTTTTTTCTCAAAACATGGGGTGAATATCCCAGTACACCATATACCACCCCTAGCATGGAATGTTTGGTCATGCTGAAGGAAAATTTTGTTTAGCATCAGAGAGGATGCTCAATCACCCTATCAAACAGGTGGGGTCACTTTGTAATATGTTTTGGCTCTTATGAAAAATATAAAGGAGTTCTGGATGCTTCATTGAATCCAACTGCTATAATATTGGAGTCTTTCTCACTCACCGAGCACCCTGTACAGGTGACGACTGGATTGGAGTGTCTCCACCTTGCACTGGGCCAGAGAGACAGACTGGGAATTCTGTTGGTGTACCGCCCGCCCTGCTGCCCAACAAATTCCTTAACTGAGCTGACAGAGGTAGTCTCAGAGGTATTGTTGCAGTCCCCTAGACTGCTGGTACTGGGGGACTTCAACGTCCATGCCGAGACTGCTTTATCTAGGGCGGCTCAGGACTTCATGGCGTCCATGACAACCATGGGGCTGTCTCAGTTTGTTACTGGCCCGACGCATGTGTCGGGACATACCCTTGATTTGATCTTCGCCACTGGACAGGGAGATGGTGATCTGGAGGTTGGGGGGTTTTCATCTACCCCATTGTCATGGACAGATCACCGCTTGCTGAGGTTTAGGCTTACGGCGACCCTTTCCCTCTGCAAGGGTGGGGGACCTATTAAACTGGTCCGCCCCTGGAGATTAATGGATCCTGAGGGTTTCCAAAGGGCTCTGGGGGATTTTCCGACTGAGAAGACTGGCGCTCCTGTCGAAGCCCTGGTTGGATTGTGGAATACGGAGCTGACCCGGGCGGTTGACATGATCGCTCCCATGCGCCCCCTCCTATGTAGAGCTCATACAGCTCCATGGTATACCCCGGAGCTGAGAGTGATGAAGCAAGAGAGGAGGAGGCTTGAGTGCAGATGGAGGCGGACTCCCAACGAATGCAATTATGCCTTGGTAAGTGCCTGCTCTAAGCGATATACAGCAGCGGTGAGGGCAGCAAAAAAGAGATATTTTGCTGCCAGTATTAAGGCTTCACTCTCCCGCCCAGCAGAGCTTTTTAAAACTGTACGAGGGCTTTTACATCTTGGCCCTCGGGATACTATAGAGTCATCTGTAGCCCACTGTGATGAGTTCGCTGGACACTTCCAGGACAAGATCGCTAGCATTCGTCGGGACTTAGACTCCAATGTTATAGCAGTTGGATTCAATGAAGCATCCAGAACACGGTCTTGTCCTTATTTATTGGATGAGTTTCAGTCTGTGCAGCTTGAGGATGTTGACAAGATCCTTGGACTGGTGCGGGCGACCACGTCGGTGCTGGATCCTTGCCCCTCTTGGCTGGTGAAAGCTGGTAGGACCGGAACCGCCGACTGGGCCAAGGGGGTAATCAATGCCTCTTTGCGAGAGGGAGTGGTCCCTGACTGCCTAAAAGCGGCGGTAGTGAGACCACTCCTGAAGAAACCCTCCTTGGACCCAGATAACTTGAACAACTATAGACCTGTGGCGAATGTTCCATTCCTGGGCAAGGTTCTGGAGCGGGTGGTGGCCGACCAGCTCCAGGGGCTCTTGGATGACACTGATTATCTTGATCCGTTTCAATCCGGTTTTAGGCCTGGGTTTGGTACCGAAACAGCCTTGGTCGCCCTGTATGATGACCTTTGTCGGGAGAGGGACAGGGGGAGTGTGACCCTGTTGATTCTCCTTGATCTCTCAGCTGCTTTTGATACCGTCGACCATGGTATCCTTCTGGGAAGGCTCACGGAGTTGGGAGTTGGGGGTAATGCTTGGCAGTGGCTCCGCTCCTACTTGGTGGGTCGTCAACAGAAGGTAGTGCTTGGGGAACACTGCTCGATACCCTGGACTCTCCATTGTGGAGTCCCACAGGGATCGGTACTGTCCCCCATGCTTTTCAACATCTATATGAAGCCGCTGGGTGCAGTCATCAGGAGTTTTGGAGTGCGTTGTCACCAGTACGCTGATGACACGCAACTCTATTTCTCCTTTTCATCTTCCTCAGGTGAGGCTGTTAACGTACTAAACCGTTGCCTGGCCGCGATAATGGATTGGATGGGAGCTAACAGACTGAAACTTAATCCAGACAAGACCGAGACGCTGTTAGTGAGTGCCTTCTCTGCCCAGATGGTGGATGTTCACCCTGTTCTGGACGGGGTTACACTCCCCTTGAAAGAACAGGTTCGTAGCTTGGGAGTTCTTATCGACTCTTCCTTGTCTCTTGAGGCTCAGGTAGCCTCAGTGACAGGGAATGCTTTCTACCATCTCCGATTGGTAGCCCAGCTGTGTCCCTATCTGGACAGTGACGACCTCGCCTCAGTCGTTCATGCTCTGGTAACTTCTAGATTGGACTACTGCAATGCGCTCTACGTTGGGCTGCCCTTGAAGACAGTTCGGAAACTACAGTTAGTCCAGAATGCAGCGGCCAGATTGTTGACACAGACAAGAAGGTCCGCTCATATTACACCCGTTCTGGCTCGTCTGCACTGGCTTCCTATTTGTTTCCGGGCTAAATTCAAAGTGCTGGTTTTGACCTATAAAGCCTTACACGGCATGGGACTGCAATACCTGGTGGAGCGCCTCTCCCAATATGAAACTACCCGTACACTGCACTCAACATCTAAGGCCCTCCTCCGAGTACCATCCCATCGAGAAGCTCGGAGGGTGGTGACTAGAAATAGGGCCTTTTCGGTTGTGGCTCCCGAACTATGGAACGGTCTCCCCGATGAGGTGCGTCTGGCGCCGACGCTGCTATCTTTTCGGCGCCAGGTGAAAACCTTTTTATATTCCCAGGCATTTTAATGCGTGTTATTATATGTATTGTTGTATTTTGCTACTGTTTGATTATTTTTGTTTACCTTTGTTGGTTTGATTCTATTGTTTTATTGTATTTATATATTCCTGATTGCTTTATTTTATGTACACCGCCCAGAGAGCCCTTGGGCTTAGGGCGGTATATAAATTAAATAAAATAAATAAAATAAATAAAGTCCTAAATATCTGAAAGATTGTCTCCATTCCCACCAACCTTCTGGGGCATTTAGATCTCCAGAGGAGGCTCTCTTGATAGTTCTGTCACCCTCAGAAGTGTGAGGAATGGCAGCCAGGGTTCTCTGCAGGCTTTCTCTGCAGCAGCCTCTAAATCTGCCTTGCATAGTTTTCCCTGAGTGCTGCTGAAGACACGCCTCTTTACCTTGGCCTTTGACAGCTGCCACATTTTGTTTTGTGGGACAGAATGTATATGGTTCTGTTCCATTTTGAACAGTTTTATGCATTTTATAATTGTAACAATTTTATCTGTAATAATAATAATGGTAATGATAACGATGATGATAATATTTTATTCATTTATATCCTGCCTTTTCCCCAGAACCGAGACTCAAGGTGGCTTACAAAAATTAAAACAAAAACAGCTAAAAATATATAAGTAAAACTTACAGAAAGTTATAATTAAAATGTAATTGAACCATCTATAGCATTAATACCATTTAAAGTATAGTGATTAAAAACACAAAATAAAAATCAGTAAAACAGTGTCCTGTTAATAGCCCTTGCGGTCAGTTCCCCAAAGCCTATTGGAATAGAAAGGTTTTCACCTGTCTATGGAAGAACAACAGGGAGGGAGCCAGTCTAAACCCCTCTGGGGAGTTCCAGAGCCTGGGGGCAGCCACCGAGAAGTCCCATGTTCCCACCAGATATGCCTGTGAGGGTGGCAGGACTGACAGATGGGTCTCCCTCAATGATTTCAGAGTCCAGACAGGCTCATATGGGAAGATGCGCTCCATCAGATAGCCTGGACCTGAGCTGTATAGGGCTTTATAGGTCATGTCACGGCTCATAATTGTCAGGGATCTGTTGACACCAACTCCAGGAAATGCAGTTTTAGACCCTTGGGAGGCCCGCTGTGAATTATTTGCAAGGCAATTTGATGGTAAAGTAGCTTGCCTCCATAGCAATCTTGATGGCCCATCCACATCTACTGTAGTCCCCAGTGAGGTGTCCAGTGCAACTTCTTCAGATCAGTTTCAGTTTATGTAGCCTCATGATGTGGACAAGGTGCTTGTGATGATGCAACCAACAATATGACCTCTCTATCCTTGTCCTTCTTGGCTTATTAAAGCTTGCCAAGGGAGCATGACCGAGTAGATCCAGGGTGTGTTCAATGTGTCTTTGTGAGATGGAATAGTCCCAGCCACTCTGAAAGAGGCAGTGATCCGACCACTCCTGAAAAAGCCCACACTGGACCCATTGGTTTGTGACAACTACTTCCCAGTCACGAATACATCCTTTTTAGGAAAGGGGATTGAGAGGGTTGTGGCGCAGCAATTGCAAGTACTCTTGGATGAAACAGATTATCTTGACCCATTCCAATCTGGGTTCAGGCCTGGTTATGGGACTGAATCAGCCTTGGTCGCCCTGATGAATGGCCTTTATCAGGAGAAGGACAGGGGGAATGTGACCCTGTTATTCTTGCTTGACCTCTCAGCAGCTTTTGATACCGTTGACCATGGTATCCTTCTGAGCCAACTTAGTGAAATGGGTATTGGAGGAACTGTTTTACAATGGTTCTGATCCTACCTCCAGGGTCGTTTTCAGAGAATAACATTGGGTGATTGTCTTTTGGCCCCCTGGCAGTTGTGCTGTGGGGTGCCGCAGGGTACCATCTTGTCTCCAATGCTCTTTAACATCTATATGAAACTCTTGGGAGCGGTCATCAGAAGATTTGGGGTGAGGTGTCAGCAGTACACTGATGATACCCAGCTCTATTTCTCTGTAATATCTGAATTGGGAGAGGCCATGCAAGCCCTGGACCGGTGCCTGGACTCAGTGATGGGCTGGATGAGGGCCAATAAACTGAGTCTGAATCCTAGCAAGACAGAGGCACTGTGAGTTGGTGGTTCCCAAGTTCAGATAATTGGTCAGTTGCCTGCTTTGGATGGGGTCGTATGCCCTCTGAAAGAGCAGGTTTGTAGTCTGGGGTGCTCCTGGATCCATCCTTGCTGTTAGAGGCCTAGGTGACCTCAGTGGCTAGGAGTGCCTTTCACTAGCTTTGGCTGGTAAGACAGCTGTGGCCGTTTCTGGACTGAGATAGCCTGACCACTGTTGTCCATGTACTGGTAACCTCCAGGCTAGATTGCTGTAATGCTCTCTATGTGGGCCTGCCCTTCAGGTTGGTTTGGTAGCTGCAGCTGGTGCAAAATGCGACGTGATTGCTCACTGGGGCAGGGTATTGCCAACATGTCATTCTGCTGCTGAAAGAATTGCACTGGCTTCCCATTAACTCCCAGGCCAAGTTCAAAGTTTTGATTTGGGTGTACAAAACCCTATACAGCTTGGGACCAGGATACCTGAAAGAGCTTCTTACCCCTTATATACCCAGTCAATCACTGCACTCTGCAGGGCCTCCTGCAGATACCATTTTCTCAGGAAGTCCATTCCGCACAACATAAGAATAGCTTTAGTGTTGTGGCACCTACACTTTGGAATTTTCATCTCTGTTATCTTTTTGGTGCCTACTGAAGACCTTCCTCTTTCAACAAGCCTTTTACATCGAGACCTTATCCCAGTCTGCGTCTCTGCTGAAATTGCTTTTTAAGATGTTTTTACAGGTTTTTCTTTTAAAGATTTTTAAAAAATGTTTTGTTTTAATATGTTTTTAAAGGTGTTATGTTTTAATATATTTTAAAGTCTGTTTTTAAGATGTTTTAGAGTGTTTTTAGTGTTTTGTTTGTCCTTCTGGGAGGAAGGGCGGGAGATTAGATAGATAGATAGATAGATAGATAGATAGATAGATAGATAGATAGATAGATAGATAGATAGATAGATAGATAGATAGATAGATAGATAGATAGATTAGATTAAATAGATTAGATTAAATAGATTAGATTAAATAGATTAAATAGAATAGACAGACAGACAGACAGACAGACAGATAGATAGATAGATAGATAGATAGATAGATTAGATTAAATAGATTAGATTAAATAGATTAAATAGAATAGACAGATGGACAGACAGACAGATAGATTAGATTAAATAGATTAGATTAAATAGATTAAATAGAATAGACAGACAGACAGACAGACAGACAGACAGACAGACAGACAGACAGACAGACAGACAGACAGATAGATAGATAGATAGATAGATAGATAGATAGATAGATAGATAGATAGATAGATAGATT
This sequence comes from Rhineura floridana, assembly GCF_030035675.1. Classification (NCBI taxonomy): domain Eukaryota; kingdom Metazoa; phylum Chordata; class Lepidosauria; order Squamata; family Rhineuridae; genus Rhineura; species Rhineura floridana. Next base: position 174,850,410 of record NC_084480.1, on the reverse strand, counting down.
AGATTAAATAGAATAGACAGACAGACAGACAGACAGACACGGCGTGGGACCTCAATACCTTGTGGAACGCCTCTCTCGCTATGAACCTACCTGTTCACTTCGTTCAGAATCTAAGGCCCTCCTCCGGGTACCAGCTCATCGGGAAGCCCGGAGGGTGGTTACTAGATCTAGGGCTTTTTCTGTGGTGGCCCCTGAGTTGTGGAACAGCCTCCCCGAAGAGGTACGCCTGGCGCCTACACTTCTATCTTTCTGGCGCCAGGTAAAGACCTTTTTATGCTCCCAGGCATTTTAATCTTTTAATTTTCTTAATCTTTCTACTTTTAACATGTATCCTTCTTAATTTGTGTTGTATTTCGTTTTTGTTGTGCTTTCTGTTGTTTGTTTGTACATGTTTTTGTGATTTTTTACTATGATATATTGTATTTTATCTTGTTTGTTCACCGCCCTGAGAGCTATTCTGCTAAGGGCGGTATATAAATTGAAATAATAATAATGATAATAATAATAATAGATAGATAGATTAGATTAAATAGAACAGACAGACAGACAGACAGATAGATAGATAGATAGATAGATAGATAGATAGATAGATAGATTAAATAGATTAAATAGAATAGACAGGCAGGCAAGGAGGCAGATAGATAGATAGATAGATAGATAGATAGATAGATAGATAGATAGATAGATAGATAGATAGATAGATAGATAGATAGATAGATAGGTAGGTAGGTAGGTAGGTAGGTAGGTAGGTAGGTAGGTAGGTAGGTAGGTAGATAGATAGATAGATAGATTAGATTAAATAGATTAAATAGAATAGACAGACAGACAGACAGATAGATAGATTAGATTAAATAGAATAGACAGACAGACAGAGATAGATAGATTAAATAGGACAGACAGACAGACAGACAGACAGACAGACAGATAGATAGATAGATAGATAGATAGATAGATAGCACTATTAATTGTGCTTGGAAACAGACCAGCAACCAGTGGAGCTATTGTAACAAGGGAGTCCCTTGCTAACCAGCCCCAGTTAACAATCTGGCTGTAGCTCTTTGGCCCAGTTTCTGAACCTTCTTCAAAGGCAGCCCCACATAGAGTGAATTCCAGTAATTCAAACAGGAGGTGCCCAAGGCATGTGTCACTGTGGCCAGATCAGACATCCCCAGGAATGGGCACAGTTGGTGCATTTTAATATATTTCTATGTATTTTACTGTTTTAATGTTTTAGCTATGCTAATATCATTTAGTGTTGTTATGAATTTGTATTTTTATCTGTGATTTTGTTCATTTATTGTATTATTGTATGTTGTACACCGCCCAGGGAGCCATTGGCTATGGGCGGTTTATAAATGAAATTAAATAAATAAATAAAATAAATATGCACAACTGGCCACCGCCAAACCCTGGGCATCCAGGCTCAGGGCTGAGTTCAGGAGTACATCCAAACTCAGAGCCTATGTCTTCAGGGGGAGTGTGACCCCATCCAGAACAGGATGAATCCCTATTCCCTGTTCTGCCGTCTGATTGACCAGATGCACCTCTGTCTTGTTTGGATTAAACTTCAGTTTGTTTGCCCCCATCCAATCTATTACTGGTGACAGACACTGGTTTAGAACCGATACAGTTTCCTTGGATTTAGGTAAAAAAGAGAAATAGAGTTGGGTGCCATCAGCATACTGGTGACACCGGATCCCATAGTTCTGGACAACCTCTCCCACAGGTTTTCATGTATATATTACATAGCATGAGGGACAGAGCAGAACCCTGAGGGAGTCCACAGACCAACAACCAAGGAGTCTAACAGGAATTCCCCAGTATCACTTTCTGGGCTTGCCCCTCCAGAAAGGAACAGAGTCACTGCAAAACAGTGCCTCCAAGTTCCATCCCAGCAAGGCAGCCCTGGAGGACACCATTGCTGATGGTGTCAAAAGCTGCAGAGAGATCCAGCAGAACCAACAGGGACACACTCCTCTATCCATTTCCCGGTGTAGGTGATGCACCAAGGTGACCAAAGCCATCTCCATCCCACAATCCCGCCTTTAGACAGATTGAAATGGATCTAGATCATCCGTCTCATCTAGAAACCCCTGGAGCTGAGACACTACCACATGCTCCAGTACTTCACTCAGAAATGGAATATTGGAGACTAGCCAATGATTATTCAACACAGTGGGATTCAGGGAAGGCTTTTTCAATAGGGGTCTTACAACTGCCTCCTTTAGACATGTTAGAACCCTGCCGTGCTGTAGAGAGGCATTAACCACTCCCTTTACCTACTCGGCTAGTCCCCACCTGGCCTTTTTAATGAGCCAGGTCAAGGATCTAGCACACATGTGGTGGCCCTCGCCTCTCCAACGTTCCTGTCCACATCCTTGGGCTGTACAAATTGAAAAGTATCCATTAACACTGGACAAGCAGGGGACAAAGCTACGTCCACTGGGCCTGTGTCAACTGTAGGTCCAAGCCAGAATAAATCTGAGCGCTGTCTGCAAAGTGCTGGGCAAATCATTCACAGTGGGCTGTCGAGTGGTCTGAATTTTCCTCTTGTGGGGCAGATTGCAAGAGACCCCTAACCACTCAAAAGAGCTCTGTGCTGGACAGCTCTTTACAGACGCAATGGTGGCAAAGGAAAAAAAAAATTGCTGCCCACATTGCCATGGAGCAGGCCTTCAAATAGGCTGTAGCCTGTGTTCAGTTGAACTCACTCTGAGTTTTCCGCCAACATCACTCTAGTCGTCATCTCACTTGTTTCATCACTACCAGTGCCCTAGAGAATCAGGGGGCTGGGTTGGCTCCACTCCATGAGAGGGGATGCTCAGGAGCAATCATGCCTACTGCCCTGGTCATTTCCCCATTCCAGAGATCAACCAGGGCTTCGACCGAATCACCCACCAAGATGATTGTTGTATTTTCTATTGCTGTAACCTCCTCCCCCAACCTGATGGTTGAAGGGCAGGGAAGAAATTTTATAAATAAATACATAAATAAATAATGGTTTAATAGTACCAGTTGACTGTGAAACACTTTTTGTCAAAAAGCATCAAGGAGTCATGTGGAACCTAAAGACTGACAACATTTATTGTTTATAAAGCTTTCTTGAACCACATTCCACTTCAACAGATGTGTGAAGTGTTATCCTGAGTTATAGGTGCACATACACATGGTGGTGGTGGGTGATCTGACGAAGTGGACTGCTACCATGAAAGCTTATGAAATAATGTCGTCTTTAAGGTGCCACAAGACTCTTTGTTTTGTTGCAAGAGAGTAGTACAGCTACCTTTCTGGAAACTTCTAATCTAAATTGCCTTCAATTGATAACCAGTTGATCATAGGGTAAGAACCCAAGTCTTGTCCAAGAAAAAGGTAATTGGCTAGTGTTAACATACATGTTCAGAGCAAGAGATCTGCATAGGTAGGGATCAGAATGTGAATGAGTGCAGGGAAATAAAGAGGCTGGCAATGACTCAACGTCTAGCACCTCATTCAAGCAGACAAATCCAATATATTAAGGATAGCCAATTGGCAACCTGCTAAGCTGGAGATCCAATCTAGTTTAAAAGACAGAGTTGTTTCCAACTAAGTCATACTCAGAGTAGACCCACTAAAATCAGTGTACTTAAATTCACAGATTTCAATGACTTAGCTGGCTACCACCCATGATTTTTTAAAAGCTATCCACAGTTTCACTTGAAGGGTAAACAAGTTTTCAGATAGTTGTAATATTCCTCAATGCTCTGTAACTGAAAGCCCTTCTTACTAAGTAGTGTCAGCTTCACAGTGGAGCCCCCACACTTGTGAAGAAGTCTGGTCAGGTAGCAAAATATATTTCTGGTCCCTCAACTACTTTCTGGAAAACAGAAAGAACAGAGTGGCCCTGAGAGAATACAGAAGCTGGTCATTCCTGCAGTCTATCATTAAAATGATCTCCCAAAGATATTGTTGCCTTGGGAATGAATGGAACAAGACCAGCACAAATCTCTTTAAATATTTGTCTGCAAGGAATTTTTTCTACCAAGTTTTACTTTTTTAATTTGTACTCCATTGTGCTAAAATAAGAGATTTTTACAGATTAAAAAAAATAAATCTTTAGAGCTATACTGATGCCAGCCCTGATTTAGGGTCTACAACGATGGCTCGGGAAGGACCAACAAGAAAATTCAAATGAATGGATGAGATGAAGTCAGAACTCATCAAATGACAGAACAAAAACCTTGCTGCTTTTGATTTTTTAAAATATTTAATAATAATAAACTGAATGAGATCTTGAGTGCTGTGACTGGAAAGTGCTCAAAGAAAGAAAGAAAACTTCACAAGTCACCAAGATACAAAGAGTCTAACATTACCATATATTTTAAAGGAATTGTGGGCACTTCCAAACTCTTGCTATTTTCAAGTGGGATTCATTCACATACCAGCAAATTCAGGTTGTGCAATTATAGTTGATCTTGAGCTCTTGCACAACATCCCCGCATCCCCAAAAGACCAGACTTTTTGGAATACGGAAAGTGACAGCAAAATGCATTTGACAGTGTGAAATAACACTTGCTTTGCACAATGTTGTATAATCTTACCACAAACAATCAAGATTAGTGCTTAACAAATAGGTCATCTGGAAGCAATGTGTCCAATTTGTTGCAAATTCATCTTCTGACAAGGTATCCTTTGCGTTGCTTCAGAGAACCCCCAGTTCATGCCCAGGAATATCTGCATTCAGCAATAAATGAGCCTAAACTGTAACCCTGCATGCATTTATCTGGGAGTTAATTTTAATTCAACTCAGCAATACTTGCTTCTGAGTAGACATGCACAGGATTTCATTGTTTATCCAACCTGCTTTAGTCATGAAGATCCCTCCTGTTTTGCAGTAATGTTTTGTGTTGATATTCACAATGGCACTTTTTTCCAATTAAAAACACAAGTGTTTTTAAATTTTCATGACTGTGGTGGGGATTGCATTGTTCATTGCCAAGTGATATCACAAGGAGCATTCAATAGGTGCCTACTCTTTTTTATTATTATGGGAAATGTAAAAAGCAATTGGTGTTTTCCAGCTTTGAAGAACACTTTTAATCTTACAGCTGAGGGGCAATCCAGCCAGGCACCCGACTTTTGTTTGAAGTATTTTTTTTTTTACCTCTCCTATTCAGTTGAAAAAGGCTCCCAGAGTGGCTTACAATGTTCAATAAAACAAAAGCTGGATTAGGCCTCAAAGACTGAGGAAGACTGTGGTTGAGTTGTAAGCAAGCACTGTTTGTGAGATTGCACAACATTACTGCTGATCATACGACACGCCTGTTAAGGTGTAAGCCTTCGCTTTCCATTTCCAAGCCTTGTAGAGCTTGACTCAACATAAAATAACAATAATCCTGATCTTAAACTAGCAGAGTATTGTCGTTGTTGTTTTCATCTCTAAATCAGATTTGGTTATTTTTTCCAGCCAAAGCAAGTAGGAGCCGTATCAGGAGAATCATAGCTCAATGCGGTTCTCCAGATGCATAATGGAATGTGAGCATTTTAAACATTTTCCTGAAAGGCAGCTGAAGTGGAGGAAAAGTGTCTAACTTTGGTGTTGTACACACACTTCTAGTTTTAGACAGCTGTCATAGCCAGCCATATGCAGGTATGAGGAAAGGTGAAGGGGGTCAATGCCAACTGGACCGTATTCTTCCAAGTAGTACAGGAGGCATGGTGGTGGGTGCTGTTGTAGGGAAATGGGTCTTTTAAGGTTCCTGAGGTCCCAGACTTGGAGACATTGGATGCACTGTTCAGTAAGTGTTGCCACACTTGCTCTCCCTCTGTTCTTCTCCAGTCCCCTAGTCCGTTAAGAGGCCCTTGGCCTTCATGCTCTAGTCCAAGTGTGCTGGGCTTGCCTGTCCCTTCCTCTGCTCCCCCCACTTCCTTCAATGCCTTCCTTTCTTCCCTTCTTCTGTGTTGTCTGCCTGGCTTCATCTCTTCTGGAAGTAGACCACTCCACTCAGGCTTAGGTCATGGTCCTGCCTCCAGCCAGCCTCCTCTCTCTCTCTCTCTCTCCCCCCTCACCCTCCTGGCCATTTAACTGGTACTACTTCACCATGCCTGCCTTCCCTTGGGCAGCCACTCTGCTGACCCTAGGCATCTTCCAGGTTGGACAGTAGATGTCAACACCCACCTGTGAAAGCAACTGTGAATGTTGGATTGCCCTGAGCAGCCCTGCTGTCACCAACTGGAAGGCAGAGTGAGGACCGTACAGTGACCGCTCTCCACAGATATGAATCACATTGTAATGGGATATCTCCCTTGAACATTTGAGATATCATGGTGACAGTTGGCATGTGTCTGCTTAGGACCTGGGAGATGCAGGTTCAAATCCCCACTCAGCCATGAAGCTCACTGAGTGATCTTGAGCCAGTCACTGTCTGTCAGCCTAATCTACCTTACAGGGTTGTTGTGAGGATAAGATGGGGTGGGTAGAACTCACTGGACCAGTGTGTGATCTTGGATCTCGGACCAGTCTCTGTCTCCCACTTCATGAGGTTGTTGTGAGGACCAAATGGGGAGGGGGAAAACTAGGTATACCACCTTGAGCTTGGTAGAGGAACAGTATTCTTTAAAAAAAAATCTGTATGAAGTTCAAAGATCTACTCACCTTCTGCATCCATTTTTTTTTCAGTGTTTCAATTGTTATTTATTTATTTATTTATTATTTGATTTATATCCTGCCCTTTCTCCCAGCAGGAGCCCAGGGCAGCTCGGCTTTGTTGCTTTTTTTTTTTTTCTTCAATTAATTTTTATTCAAATTTTCAAAACCAAAACAATACAAAAAGAAAAAACACAAATCAATAACTAATACAATAAAAAAAGAAAAAAATATTGACTTCCGATTTGTCGTAGTTCAGCTATAAGTCTATAATATATAACAAGCCTGTCTCTTAATAGATTATAAAATCACCTTCCTCCAGCTGTTATCTTAGTTGGTATCAAATCTCATTAACATCATATCATTTTATTCTTCCACAAAAAGTCAAAGAGAAGTTTCCAATCCTTGAGATATATGTCCATCAATTTTTTTTCTAGATAAACATGTCAATTAATCCAACTCATCAAGTCTACTAAGTCCAGTAATTTCAAATCGCTCTTCTTCCATTATCCGTGTTGGTTCCATCTTCCATCTTCCATCTTTACGCACCCAGTAATCTTGCTGTCATAATCATATAATAAGAGTCTGATAGGAATTTCCTTTATCACAGATATTTCCTTGCCATCAATTCCGAACGTATCACTGAAGTATTGTTGCAAAGCCGCATCTCTGTTCCTCTTTTTTACAGAATACACTAGCACATCTCTTGAAGGTTTTTCCATTGACACAAAACAGGGATTAATTCTGTTAACTTTCTCCATTTCAAGTTCCATCAAATCCTTCCAATCCAGGAATTTTTTCGAACCGATAATATCTTTATCTCCAATCTCTTCATCAATTCCTTCAGGGACAACGCTGAGTTCCAAACCATAATATTTGTCTCCAGGATCCATCACAGCCAGGAAATCCAAATCTTTTTCCAAGTCCATATTTAATCCAATCTCCATAGTTTGAACCTTGCCTTTAATTTTTCTTTCATCCTTTTTTGGTTTTCCAGATCTATCTTTATTCTCCTTTCTCATAGAATCCTGAATTTCTTTCAGCTCCTGTCTCATTTCGTCAAATTCAATTCTCAACGCTTGTCTATTATTTCTCAGTTCTTGTTTTATTGACTTAATCCCATTCATTATTTTCTGAAACATATCTAAAGATAAAGTTCCTTCTTGTACATCCATGATCTTCTTAATTGTCATTCTTAAAACCAAAGGAACAAAACTCCTTCAATTTTCAATGTCCCAAGCAAAGAGCAGTTTATTTCTTTATCCAGTTACAAAGGAGTTAATCTTTCAAACCAACTGACGTCACACTCTAAACAGCACGGATTTCCTTATCTCTTATATGCCCAGAAGTGCAAAAACAGCTTTAGTTCACAGCATCCAAATAACTAGTAGCAGAAAGAATGAGCAGATTCGTCAAAAAAAAAGTAGACCAGAAAAAATAGTCCCAGACATATATTACACAAAAGTCTTATAAATCAAAAAAAAAATCCAATCAGAAACCCCTCATCCGTTGTAATCTTTATAATGCTGATTTCCGTGCCAGCTTTTTGCAATAAAAAAAAAGATAGGCTATTTTTATTTTCTTCCCCCTTAGTTCCGTGAGTAAAAGAGAAGGTTTTGACTCACCCAGGTTTTCTTAATTGCTGGTTCTTTGACAAATCTGTTTAGCTATATAGATAACAAAATAATGAGCATAGACAGGAGAAAACTTGCCTGTTAATCCGTTTTTCTTTAAAGAAAAAAAAACCGCTCACTTATTCAGCTGAGCTAGCTAGAAATCCTAGCTCCGTCCGAGCTGCTGGAAGACCTTCTTTCACAGACAATGCTAATGAATTCCAGTCTCCAACAAACACAACAAAGCTGTGTGGGAAATCTCACGTTTCTTCCTTATCCGGAAGAAATTATCCCCAGTCAAAAAAAACCCTTCTGACTGGATTTAAAACTGAAAAGGTTTCATCCAAGATGGGAGCCCGTCTCAGAGGCAGCACAGGCGGAGGGATCCTCCTGGGAAGTCCTTCTGCATCCATTTTCAAGGGGAGGAGGAAACATACAAAATACATTATAATACAATATATGTGTTTACGGTTGGGATATGAAGATGAAAGTTGGTGTGTTTATACATTATTCTCTGCCTCAATGAAGTTGACCCCTGCACCTGTTTCATGGGGAAGGGGTGCAAACTATATTGCAATGTGATTTTGAAAGTAAGGCCCCTTGAACAGTTTCATTTACTAGTTGACAGAACAAAGTGAGGTCTTTGCTTGAACTTGCATGCTCACCAATTCAGCATTTTCATTTATTATAATGCACAAGTTTGTATTTCAGTTTTGAATGCCAGAATGACCTCAACAACAACACACCAGTTTTCAAAGGTGGGGAAAATCTGCAAAATATATTGTAGAATAATATCTGCACCGAAGACTGAGGTATCAGAACAAGAGTGTCAGGGGCCACATTGTTGCGCTGTGTGTAATTGTGTGCTTAATTTAGTTTAAAGCAACACCACAGCAGCAGAGTAACAGCGGGTGCTGAAATGCGAGTGTGCCAGCATGTGAGTGTGTTTGCCTAAGAAAGCAGGCTTTTACCCTGCATCAGCATCACTGAGACTTGAGACTTAGTAAAATAAGAAAAGCTACTTTATTTATAGAAATACATAGTATATATATAAAAAAGGCATACCTAGTTCTAACTAACTTGGAGGCATAACGCCCAGGTGTGGGAGTTAGCCTCATGGTAGGAGAGAGAGCAGAGACAAAGGGATGTCTCCTCTCTCCCCGACAGTCGGAGAACAAAGGAGTGGAAAGGGTGGAAGGAGGAGGGGCAGGTAAGCTTCCCTAAAGATGCAACAGTCTAGCAACAGAAGGAAGTCAGTCAGAGCATCACAGGTAAGGGTAAACAAGCCTATCCATCTGGAGGATCCTAACTCTATCTCCCTTCTGGAACATAAACAAAAGAACAAAACAGGAGTTGCTCTTGCCCCACTTCTAACACACATGTGCCCAGGTCTTGAGCCTAATGAGATCTTCTCTCCAAAGAGCAGCAGGATGTTACAGTACACCCAAGTTCAGACTGGGACCCTGTCCTGTGAGACTGTAACACAGAGGACCCTTGTTCCTCAATGGAACCCTCATTCCAACTTCAGAACCTTCACTAGCACCCTCAGGCCTGCAGGAGCAAAGGTGACAATGGGCTTGCACCGAAGTCTAGTACCAAAAATGCAGTGCCCATTTGACATCCTGAGCCCACCCACCCCAGTTCTTCCTGAGAGAAGGAGGCAAGCACGGGCATGTGCACCACATCAGGGGGAAGAGGTGGAACTGCTGTATAATTCTGGGTCTCTGACTGTTGGTTGCTACTGCAACAGCTCTTTGGGGAAGCTGCTTGCATTGCCTTGCTAACTCAGCTCTGGATTCTGATGAACGCCTCCCACCACTGATCTGCACTGCTGGCTCAATCCTTGCTCCTACTGCCAACAAACGTTGCCTTGCTCACAGGAGGCAGGAGACAAGAAGCTGATAAGTACCAGGAATAATGAACTTGTGGACTGCAACTCCCATCAGTCCCAGCCAGCAAGGCTAGTGGTCAGAAATGATGCAAGCTGTAGTCCAACATTATTTATGTATGTATTTATTAAATGTGTATCCTACCCTTCTTCCTAGAAGGAGCCCAAGGCCACAATATCATCTGGAGGACATCACACTGGCTACCCCTGATGTACAAATTCAGGACACCATTTTATGTTTCTATGGAATTCAGCTAGGGAATTCTATGGATTTCAGCTTGGCCTCCCAAACCCATTTTCAAGAAGTAGAAGAAGGGCAAAACGCACAGCAGTCTGATGTCTAGGTTGAAGACTGAAATGCTGGAATGAGACAAGCACATTCCAGACAGTTCTACGTTTTAGATTCAAACATCAGCTGCAATTGTTTTCAGGAAGGGGGGGAGACACAAAGTATATTGTAATGGAATAACTGAAGTGAGGCCTGTAGCCCAGTTTTGCACTGTAGCCTATCCCTTAGGATTACTCAGATTCACTGGTCTTCCATTATGTGTCAGTGGGGAGGTTACATCTCTCTTCTGCCAGACCTGAATACACAAGCTGCAGATTGATGTCTGTCATGGATGGGGGGCCCTCTAGCAGTAATTAACACTTTTGACAGCCACCTCCCTTGCCACTGACACCTTGATGCTTCATCCTCTTGCCCTTAGCTATATTCTGGACTATGTGCTTGGCTGCTCAGAGCCACCTGCTAATGAGAGCCCACCAAGAGCCCTTAAAGATGGAATGTGACCAACATTCCTTTCTCCCTCTTTGTCCCTCATCATCCATCTGACCATCCAGGATGTGTGTAAGTAGCTGGGCAGATAGGCTTGAAATGTTTCTTTGCTACACTGTTTTGCCTTTCCCTATTTGCTCTCCTAAATCTTAGTCTTCATAAACTCTTTTAAATTAGCTGCTGGGGACTGATGTGTGTTTGTGGCTACTCATGAGACATTTTCTTCTCCCCACTGTGTCTAGATCCCTTGGACCTATGCTACACACTCATGTCTAGAAAGGATTGGAAGAAAGCAAGCTGTCCTGCTACCTCGAGAGGAAGAGGTGGGGTCTGGATGCTCCTTCATCTTCCTAACTAATATTAATCACACATATTTTCAAGGATTGTCCTTGTCTCAAGGTCAGAGGGAAAACGAAGAGCTGGTGGTAGCATACCTGATAGTTGAAGGAGAGAGAAGGAGAAAGAGAGGGAGCTTTTGGGCTCTCCACTAAAAGGCCTCACGAACTTTGTGGGAGGAAGGGCAGGATATAAATCAAATAATAAATAATAAAACAAACAAAATTTTGTACTTGAGCTTATTACTGTTTACTAAATATCAATGGAAGACATACAGAGTGACTGAAATAAGTCAACTAATAATATGATAATCTAAATAAGAATGAGGTGACTGCTCACTTGTTACTTAAAGGTGACCAGTACAGTATAAGACTTAAGTGTAGATTTATTGTATCAACTGTCTTTGTTCTATTTTAAAAGCTTCTTATGATGTAAGGCTGCATGAAGGAAAGACAAAAAGAAAACAAGATTTTAACCAAGAGAATGTTAAAATTGTTCTCATCAATGAAAGCTTTCTTTATTCACTCATGCAAAGCATAAACAAGAACAGTGACAAGAACATAAGAACATTTTTTTAATTGTTGTAAACCGCCCAGAGAGCTTCACTATGAGGCAGTATATAAATGCAATAAATAAATAAATAATTTAATTTATATCCTCCCCCCCACCTCCTAAAAGGAGCTGAGGGTGGCAAACAACAAGCGATCAAATAGTAAAAACATATTTAAAACAATTTCAAGGTCTCTACTAAAAAGTTTGTTGAAAGAGGGAAGTCTTCAGTAGGCACCAAAAAGACAACATATTTAACACAAGGCAATTCAACACTAAAGGCCTAATTCCTATGTTGTGCAGAACAGACCTCCTGGTAAGATGGTATCTGCAGGAGACCCTCACCTCCACAACACAGTGATCGACTGGGCAGTAGCATAGTGGCAAATTCAGAAGCGCAGGTCCCTTCATGATAGTCACAGCCACATCCCCTTCTAAGATTATAGAATAACCTGGCCAGTCTTGAATACTCCTTTCTGCTTCTCTGTCACTGTCACCATTTGACTGTCCTTTCTGTCAGAGATATTGCTTCAATACTGAATTCAGTGTCCACACATTTATCTCCTACTGCTACCAAACTGCCTGGTTGATATCGACGGGATACTATCACCAGGATTCACTGTCACTTCTGCAGTTACAGAATTCTCACTCTCCACAACATTTTTTGCAGGTGGGTTGAGAATGACATCCTTGTTACTGCCTTCTCCCACAACAACAGATTCCCTAGTAGCCAGTCAGCATGAATGGAGAGTGTGTTAGCTACTGAGAAGTTTTCTCAATGGCTGACTCACCTCATTTCACTCTGATTGGCTCGAGTTAGGAGGAAAGGACAAGGGAGCATGTTAGAAGGCTCTTCCCAGTTGCGAACATGCTTCCCTTTCACGCTGATTGGTTCATAGGATTCTGGAGACATAGGGACCCTCCCCCAAAAGTAAGGAGTCTAAGACCTCCCCCAGACCTTGGACAACTACACCCCTGTGACTGGGTATATAGGAAGTCAGATAATCTTTCAGGTGTCCTGGTCCCAAGCTGCACAAAGCTTTATACATCAAAGCCAACATCTTGAAGTTAGCCCCATAGCTAATTAAAAGCCAGCCCAACTCTTTCAGCAGTGGGGTAACATGTTGACGACACCCGGCCCCAATGAGCAGTCGCACCACCGCAGTGCAGCTTCCAGACCAACCTCAAGGCAGCCTCACATAGAGCACATTACAGTAATCCAGCCTGGAGGTTACCAGTGCATGGACAACAGTGGTCAAACTATCCTGGTCCAGAAACAGCTGCAGTTGGCTTACCAGACACTCCTATCCACTGAGGTCACCAGGGCCTCCAGTGACACAGATGGTTCCAGAAGCACCCCTATACTACAAACCTGCTCCTTCAGGGGGAGTACAATGTCCCTAAGTTCCAGTGTTACGAGGGAGAAAAACTTCTCTATTCACTGTCTCCATACCATGTAAAATTTTACATACTTCTATCTTGTTGCCTCTTATATGCCTTTCTTTTTCAATAAAGTTGTATTTCATTTTTAGTATACAAATATCAGTATAGTATAAAACATTCACCTTTTCTCTAAACTAAAAAGCCACAAATGTTGTAACCTTTCCTCATACGGGAGCTGTTCCATCCCATTGATTGGTTCCCCATTTCTGAACCTTTTCCAACTCTACAATGTCCTTTTTGAGGTAAGCTGACCAGAACTGTATACAGTATTCCAAATGAGGTTGCACCATAGATTTGTAGAACGGCATTATGATATTGGCAGATTTATTTTCAATGCATTTCCTAATGATCCATAGCATGGAATTTGCCTTTTTCACGGCCGCCACACACTGGGTTGACATCTTTATTGAGCTATCCACTACGAACCCAGGGTATTGTCCTTGGTCAGTTACTGCCAGTTCAGATCCCATGAGCATATATGTGAAATTAAGATTTTTTTGCCTCAATGAGCATCACTTTACACTTGCTTACATTGAATTTGCATTTGCCATTTTAGTGCCCATTCACTTGTGTGGAGAGGTCCTTTTGGAGCTTCTCCTCACAGCAGAAAATATAGGGTAGATCCCTGTGCCTGACCTAACTTTCACAGGAAGGAAATCTGAATTTTTGACAAGAGACAACGTTCTAGGCTTGATTGACAAAATAAAAACTGACAAATCTCTGCAATCTCATTATCCTCCTTTAGGACACATTTGACTCCCTTGTCATCCTAAGGTCCAAACCTTCCCTAGATGGTCTCCTGCTGCTAATGCATTTAAATATTTTTGTTGTTAGTCTTTACATTTTTAGCAATATGCTCCTCAAATTCTTTTTTAGCATCCCTTATTGTCTTCTTGCATTTTTTCCCCAAAGTTTTGTTCTCCTCATTTGGACAAGATTTCCATTTTCTAAGGGAAGCCCTTTGGCCTCTAATAGCTCTTTGACTTTGCTCATTAACCACACAGGCATCCCCTTGGCCCTGGTGGCACCTTTTTTTATCTTTTTATCTTCTAATATTGTGGTTTTTAAAAACTCCAAAGAATTGGAGAGATTTGACCCTCTTGACTTTCCTTTCACCTTTACCAATCCCATCATTTTGAGGAAGTTTCCTCCTTTGAAATCAAATGTGACGGATTTTCTTGGCAATTGTCTATTTACATATATAATGAATTTGATACAACACGGTCACTGTTACCATCAGTTCAACAACACATATCACAGGTCCTGGGTGCCACTTAAGATTAAGTCCAGGGTTGCCCCCTCCCCCAGACAGTTCCATGACTAACTGTTCTAGGGCACAGCCATCTAGGGTACCTAAGAAATTCTAATCCTTTGTTGAGACTGGAACACACATGTACCCAAAGTATGTGCAACTGAAACCATCTTTTACTACAGGATTTCCTCTTTGATTTCATTCTCAAGATTGCTCTGAATATTTTGGTCAGGGGGAAGATAGCACATCCCCAATATTATATTACTCTTAGGGCCTGATATCACCCCTTTAACAATTATGTGGAGGAGTCTGCCCCTTTGGGATTTCTAGCTTGTTGGACTCTATGTCCTCTTTAATGTACAGAATGACACCAACTCCAGTAGGTCCTTCGCTGGCCTTCCTATAATTTATTTATTATTTATTTTATTTTATTTATTTAAACTATTTCTATACCTCTTAATATAGAAAAAGATCTATAGAGTTTATATCCAGAGATAACCACGTCCAACTAGTTCTCTCCATTCCACCAGGTTTTCATTATGCTCACTATGTCAATGCTGTCCTCTAAAACTAAGCATTCCAGTTTGTCCATCATCTTGACTCGGTAGCGTCTAGTATGAGCATATAAACGCTTTATATAAAGTGTCTCTTGCCAAATGTCTTTGCTACTTGTGCTTTAGTCTACAGGGCTTTGGCCTCTCTGGATTGCTATGATGTGCCCCTGCACTCTCAGTGTCTAGGCCTACCCCTCCTCCAATTAAATGATCATAAAAATTTTCCGCTTCATCCAGGGGGGAGGGAGTTCTGTTCTGAACAGGGCCCTCCTCAGTTCCTGTTGATTTTACCTCCACAATCACTTTAAAAGCTGCTCTGCCACCTTTTTATTTTAAGCATCAGCCAGGTTTCATCCCGGTTCAAATGGAGCCCATCCTTTTTGTTGAGGCTTGACTTATCTCGAAATATTACTCAGTGCATAACAAATCCAAACCCTTCCTCCCAATACTACAGTTTCATCCATGCATTAAAACTACATAGCAGTGCCTGTCTAGCTGGCCCTACACATGGGCCATTTTTTCTGAACTCTGATTTTCATGTTAATTTTTGTATGTTCACTGACTGGCTGTCTTTTGTTGGAATGTATGAGGTTCAACTCCAACTTGGTGGGTTGAGGCTGTATGGGGTTAATAAGGGTAGCTTGAGAGCTAGACCTCTTGCTGGTTAAGGCTATACCTATCCCTTTGATCCTGCCCCCTCTTCCCTTCCTGCTAGGCTGATAAGCAAAGGAATGTTGATCTCAGTTCCTTCCCGCCTTTCTCTGTGTTCTCTTTCTCTCGAGAGGTGAGCAGTCATCTTCTCTGTGTCTCTCCTCTCAACCAGGATGAGGGCCAGCACTGGGACCAGTGCAGGCTGCTCCAGCATAGCCAGTAAGCTAGATATAGAACTCTTTCCTATCAAGCATGTACTTCCAGAATAAAGTAGTTGTTTCTTATTTTAAAGCTTAAAGTCTCTGACTAATTTGCAGGGAAGGTAGAATCTTAGCAAAGATTCAAACACACACACACTAAGCTCGCTCAATACTCTCCGTACCGCTACGCAACTCAATAGAATTCCGACGTCTTTTACCAAGCAGCTATGTCAAGGGCAAAAATGTTTTTAGGGGAGTTGCATGCTGGCAGTGGGAGGAACAAGAACTGAAGATGGTCAGAGGCAGGCACAAAAGTGTTCTGGATCCATTAATTCAAAGACCATCTGGCTTCAGTTTCCACCACATCTAATTTAGAATTCTCAACCCTATCCAGGTCCACTTATAGGTAAGACCCATTGGGTTTGATGGGCTTATTCTCAAATACACTTACAGAATATATATATTTTAATACAGCAGACTAAAAACAAAAATACTTCCCCTTCTAATTGTTCTGAAACTACCTAGAAGAGTGGGGGCTGAGACATTTTAAGAAGCCGGGGGGGGAAATGGAAATAAACAGGAAGGAAGAAACTTTGATAAGGCAGCTTCAGGCGGGTCAAGGACTGCATAAAATGAGAATTGCTTGTGGGCCCGGTCATAGGCTCTCCACCTGTAAGCTATGCAAATCCCATGAACACTGTGTTTTTCTACTTTTTTTTTTGTCCAAGTTCTGAACACTAAGCACGCTACTCATACAGAGAAAAGCAAAAAAACCCATAGGCCAGTTGTCAAGGCACCCAAGGACTGTATCCGCAGGGCACACCTCAGGGAAACAACCAAGTCTTAGTAGCAAAGGAGCTGTGCAGTCCTTGAGATTGACCAGCCAGCGTGTTCCCAATCAGACTGCTCTAAAGTTTAGGCCAGGAGTGAGGAACTTGTGGCCCTCCCCAAGCTCCCATCAGCCATAGCTCATAGGGCCAAGGGTCAGAGATGGTGGGAGCTGCAGTCCAAAATCTGGAGGGCCACAAATTCCCCACCTCTGGCTCAGGCAGGGTCACTTTTTCTACTTGCTGTAAGCCTTTCCCACAGCCCATATGACAGAAAGCAGGGCTGGGGATGGGACTAAGGCAGAGATCTCGAGGGGGTGCTAAAAGCACACTGAGGGAAAAACTGCCGTTCAACAATAGCTACAAGAAAAACAGAAAGACAGCAAAGTTGTAACTTTTTTTAAATAATGGAAATTACTTCAAATCACCACTAGAGGGTAGTATAAACAGTCTGTTTTATTTCTGAATATGTTTCCAGTTTTCATAAGGCAAAGGCGCATTTTATTCTGATTTGGACATATTATTTCTTCGGCCTCATGCTGTGCACACTTAAGAGTTCACAAACTGGGAACTTTTGTTATGGGAAACAGGGAGGAAGGGCACTTTGCACACCAAAGGAGCACTCAGCTTGGCCTCACAGCACACATGGAAACCTTGGCACATTGCTGACACTCTTCTCCTAGAACCTTAATGTGTACCTCCAGGCAAACAGCCAACACTCAGCCCCACTCCAATAACTGGGGGTGGGTTGCCAGGATAAAGCATCACACAGAGATAAGCAAGGGAAGGGAGAACACATACTGCAAGCATAACTGCTAAGATTCACCTCTCCGTTTCTCTCTCACACACACACCCTACGCCATATGTGAATACTGTCTTCTCTGAACTGCATTGACGTAACACACTTCTCCACTCCCTGCCAAACAGCAGGGAACGGCGTGAGACTTCTGTTAGCAATCCCACGTGCAGGTAAGCCTTCTATTGGCAAACACCATGTACTTCGCAACACATTGCAACTGCTGGCCAAACACTTACGAGCTCCTTTGCCTTGCAGAACCACAGCGAGATGCAAGCTGCCCCCATGCACAGGGTTCCACTGCAGCCCCCAGTGTGGAGGGGCACATATACTCCCAGTCATTGCAGTCTCCCTCCCCTGCATTGGGGAGGGGGGAGGCCGAGCCATGAGCATTCACTGTGCACTCAGAAGGCACCACTCACTCTACTTTCTCACTCCTTCACAAATGCCTACTGTGCACCTAGAATCAGGGGCTATGTGCTCAAGGAGGGAGCAAAGCAGGGCCAGTGAGGGGTGTCACCTGGGGAGAGTTCTGAGGGCCAGACAGAGGGGCCTGGAGAGCTGTTCAACCCATGGGCCTCAGGTTCCCTATCCCTACAGTAGTCTAAGCACTAAGTACTGTTACTAAGACATGTGTTAGGCTATAGAACCATGGAGAAATCCAGCATTTTAGCATAATGTGATTGGTCAGCAATGTCCACACAAACAAAAGATAGAAGCAAAGATACGAGTTTCTGGCTTTGGCACTCATTGTGACCCCGAAAATTCCATCTCCAGGCATTTGGGTTAGTTATGCTAAACATAAAAAAAGTTTGTATCTGCAGGCTCAACTACTATCAACATATTATCGTAGGGCTTTGAAGATTTTCAAAAAATATTTTTCATTTATACATGTATCTACTTCTGGATATCTGATTAATCCCCCGATTATGTAAAAACCACTGCCTTAGTTGGGGGTAAGCCCACCCCATTTCACATGCAAGCTATTGCAGGTGACACTCAACCACCCAAGTTTACTACTGGAGAATCAAATGATGTTTTTGTTCTTTTGCCATTTTAAAAGGATAAAAAGGCTACCTGCATTCTAAAATGTTGGACAAACTATTATTTATCTTCAGTGTTGTTCAGTGATTAGCAGCACAAAAGTGTGAAGCTTCTAGTTTGCTTATCGTCTGCTTGCTCCCACCAATATTCCACGTATTACCACTAATGTCCACAGAACATCATACAGTACAAATTCTACTCCCTCAATAGAGCTGGTTTCATTTCTAACAAGCATTCCAAACACTGCTGAAGAAATGCTTTTTAACAATCAGCTCTGAGCTTTGTTTGACTGTCATACACCACACCTAATGAACATACAAGTAGGATGCTCATAATACATGAGTGGTTTTGGCCCCAATCCAGGAATCCATGAGCTCAGAAGCAGTGTGCCTTCTCCTGTGCTCATGGCCCTTGGCCCCCGCCCCATTAAGCAACATTGTTATGGCCCTCAGCCAACAGCTGTGAACAAGACACTGCAGCACACACAGAGAGAGGTCAGATGAGTCAGGAGGGCTAATGGCAAACAGCTGCTACCGGCGATCTGTCCAGGGTGCTGAACTGCCTCTCCCTGACACCCATGTTCTCCACTGTAACCAGTCCTTGCTTCCTGACCTACAGCTGAACACAGCTCCTGCCTATTTATTGACTACTCTCACCAGCAATGTGAAGTCTCTTGCTGGTTCTGTTTGCAACCGACCCTACTGTGGAATTGGCCTCACCACAACTAGACAGACATTATTCATTATCTATTCAGTGAGCACACTGCCCTGTTTCAGGATCACTCAAATTGTGTGCCAAGAACCTCTTGCAAATGATATGTTTGGCTGCCATCAATGTGTATTGGGGGCTAACAAGGATTGTTCTTCCATGTCAGGAAATTGAGACAATGTGTGAACTAGATGGCTCCATGGCATGTCATCCTTGTCTATATTTAGGTCAGGTTTTCCTTTTCCCATAGTTTCAGATCCAATGCCTGCAAAAGCAAAGAAAAGATGCCAAAGACAGCAGCCAGCAAGAGCAGGTCTCCTAGTTCTCTCCTTTTTCCAAAGCTGGTAGTAGCATACCATCTGAATCCTATGTGCAGGATAGACTCCTGAATGTCGAATAAAGGCGTTATTTTGCATAGCTCAAATTGTAACCACTTAAGGGGATACCTGAACTGTTATTAAACTGCTGGAAGTCCTTCATTCTATGTAGTATCACATCCTGGGGGGGGGAATCATGTGTTTCCCACGAGGCTTTGATGGCAGAATGCTGCATTAGATGGACCTTGGCTTGATCCAGCAAAGCAAGTCTCATGTACTGGTGTCTTAATTCCTTGACTTGCTGCCAAAGAGCTACATCCTTTAGGTAAGCAACGCATACCACTTATTGCCACTCCCCACAGTGCTCGGCCAACAAAGTTGAGATGTCTGACAAGTCTGGTAGTGACATGACCTTACTCTGGGCAGCAGTTTAGATCCTAACATGTTGGTTTGTTTTTATTGAATTTATATCCCACGCTTCCTCAAGAAGGGGCCCAGGGTGGCAAACATGAACAAAACAATTTAACAAGAAAAAGCATACAAAACGTTTAAAACATTCCAAAAACACAATTACAATTAAAAACATTCTAAAACACAGTTTAAAATGTTCTGAAACACAGTTAAAAACATTCTGGGATCAGTGATCTTCAGGTTGCCAGAACAGTCCCCTTCAGCCCTCCAATGCCTGGGCAAACACAAATGTTTCCAGATTCCTCCTGAAAGTCAGTAGTGATGAAGACAGATACACCTCACTGTGGAGGGCATTCCACAAATGGGGAGCCATCACTGAAAAGGCATTGTCACGGGTCAGCACCAGCCAGGCAAGGCATAGCCAGTCACATCAGAAGGACCAGCAATGAAGACTACAGAAGACCTAGACAAAGACACAGACGCTGGGCCTCTCCAGAGACTGTGACCCTTGAGCCTGAGGTCCCCAAGGAACCAAAAACCTTCCTCAGGCTTTTCACTCTCCACCATTGCCAGATTACGGATGCAGGCAACAATCTAGAAAGGAACTAACAGTGAGGAGATGTTCATTGTAAAATACTTAAAAAATAACATTGCCAATAAAATTCCAAAGCAAATACAGTTTATTCTCCCCGTTGCAGGTTGGAAGGGGCTGCAGCTGGGGGAGAGTGACTTACGACAGCCCTGCATTTTAGTGCATATTGATGACCGCAGGTCAGACTGAGTGGTTTACAACAGCCGTGTAGTTGCAGGTTGAGAGTTGGGCTAAAGCTCAGAAGGTAAAACCTCCCATTAAAAAAAATACAGCCTTTATCCTTACATTGCGGCTTGGACTGAAAGGTTGTATATAAGAGCCCACCAGTGTATTCACTGTAATACCCCCTATGCAGGTTGGAGGGCTGTGCTGAGAGAGAGCAATTACACCCTCAGACCTCCTTCCAGGCCAAATTAATCACCCAACTGCATGCAGAAACCTCATGCTCCATGGACATGCAAAAGCGCAGACTGGTTGTACTTTTAAATGTTCAGAAACTTTTTTAAAAATTGCACATGGAGAATGCCCCAAGTCGGTGCAAGGATTCCTGTCTTTGATGCTGTTTATTTTTTTCAAACCCTAGGCACATGTTCAGGAAACATACAAACACCAGGGATATACTGCAGCATTTTGTTGTAGGCCGCCACTCATTCCTTATAATATTGATTCAAATCTTCTCATGGCCGTGCTTATGTAGCCAAAACTACCCACACACCCACAAGAGAGAGGGATATTTTGCTTTATTTCTTAGCACATAGTGGATATTATCATAGTAGTCAGCTGCTTTCCATTCCATGCCACGTCACACCATCTCAAATATTAAGGTACACAACAAACATGAGGATGGCCATCAACCTATTTGAATTTGTTTGGAATGCTTTCCAAAGGGAAAGCGGCCTAACCAGGTTGACTATGTCATGCATGTGGCCAAGTGCATCAAATGGAATGATCACATATAGATACGTGATACTTTTGGTTGATGGTTATGTATAAAAATAATATTTTAACATTTCAGAAAGCAATTCTCCAGAGTTACTATACGTTATAGGAACTCAAAAGTATGCCTATTCAGACTAATCCATCACAATTATTTAGAAGAGATGATAATGGCTGATTTGACAAAGACTGTAGAGCAGTCAACTGGAATTTAGAAGTGAACATTTAATCCATTATTTCTATATATCAACATATCTCTTTCTAGGTAAATGGTAGACAGCCCACACAGATGCAAGTTGCTGTCTCTTTCAGTAAAAAACAGTTGGCAATCTGTGTCATGCCACAAATCAGCTGGAAATCAAAATCACATCCCCTCAGCAATTGTACTATGAGATATACAATACAAATCAGAGCAAGGGTTGCTATACAAGAGCTACAGATACATTGGTACTGTTTTTCTTAAATCAGTGTCTCTGGTTATACAGGTACAATGTATCTTGTGACTCATCCCCGTTTCCTAGAATAATCTGGATTGTTTCAAATCTGGAGAAGCACTATCAAAGTAAGGAATATAGAGTTCTCTCATTACAGAAATGGCCATTTCGCATTTGTTACTACAGCAATCGTTTAGTATTCATAGCTTAATATTCCAGCAAATATTTAGCTGTATCTAGCTATCAGGACATGTTCTCTACATGTTTGTTCTTTCTAACTTTCATCTTGTTAACCCCAGTGTATCCATTTGTGCATATAACAATTCTGTTCTCCCTACCACTTCATATATCTGATGATGCAGGCTCTTGCCGATGAAAAGGTCTTGCTATAATAAACTGGTAAACCTTTGTAACCCCAAAGCATTGTCTTTCTTCTGCTGCAGACTAAGGGTCAATTCATGCAAGCTTCTGGATACACAGTGGCTGTTTGAAATTGCTGAGTGCATTGTATGTATGCACAGAATTGCACTATTTGATAAAGCAGAGTTAGAGAATAGAACAGCAGGGATACATTTCCTACTGATGTTCTCCACGATGTGACCATCAAGACTGGAATTTCTGGTTTGACTGAAATTGAAAAACACAAGTTGGATGTTATCAGGATACGGATGAGTTCAAACCCTATTTCCCTAAAATACTACTCAGCAGTTTCAGTGACATACTGAACAAGCCAAGGAACAGAATGGAACAGGGAATGTCCAAGGGAGATGATGAGCACTTGCCCTTGTCTTCTGAACCTTTCTAGGTGGATTTTTGGTTTTACCCAGCAAGGCAGTTCTTACATTCTCAAGCAATCATGAGAATGTGCCCTAAAGCGTATAATACTGTGTAAGTGGTGGTAAAACCAAAATCAACAATATTTATTCCATGTTAACTAATCCAAAATAAGAATATATTATGAATGCTACCTAGCTTGAAGGATGGAGCAAGGCCCATAAGAGAGGATCTGCTGGCCAATTCAAGCAATTACATTTGTGGTAGTTACATAACAAAGACCACATTATCTGGATCTTTCTTGAGCTTTCAGGTTTCTGAATTCACATATTCTTGGTCAACCTACAGTTTGATTATTTTCAGCTTGTAGCCTTGTCACACATGCAGATCAATCCTCAATCCAAAATGCCCAAGGCAGCATCACCGCATAGACATATTAATTGATCCTTTCTATCAGAATGTAAGCACAGAGAAAGCCTGTATCTGGATATGCTTAGGGAAACTGAAAGCAAGGACAAAGATTCATGTAGTGCCTTACTGGAATGTTGGTGGGCAGCATTAAGTGAGTGACAGCAGTATTCTAGGACAGTTGGGAGGAGGAACATACTTTTGGCAGTTAAGAGAGTCTGTTGGGAGAGCTAAGTTGGAAGAATCTGTGAGGATGGAGGAACGAGTAGGAGCAAGCAAGGAAGAGAGAGTTTTATAAATGGGGAGGTTTCTCTTTGATTGTATGCTTGCTCTGCCAGATGTGACAGGCGTGTGTCTTCACTTACTTCCCTCTCCAGGGATAGCTATAGTAAAATTCCCCGTTAAAAACGTGCCCCACAGTTGTTTGTATTAAAAAAAAAATGTTGCCTATGGAGAAAAAAAAAGATTTCGCACTCTTGATTTAGAAGTTACTGTTAGCAAATATTAGCGTGTGTTAAGATTACTGGCTTAAAAAGTCTTACTTGTTTAATCTTTTAATAGTTATTGACATTGGTTTACAACAAGCCTCTTTGCTTCTTCCACAAGTCTGAAGTAAAATGTCTACTTGAACCCATCTCTTGATGGACTGTCTCCCTCTAAGGGAAGGGGAGCTAACTTTAGGCCCTGCATATTCATTCCTTGGTGAAGGAAGGATGAAGAATAGCTTTGTGCCATTAGCAACAACGAATAGCTAAATAACAAAAATAAACGGGGCTGGGTGGGAAATAGGTTCACGAAAAGAACTGATTAATACGAGTGGGAAAGCCTTGCTAATATTCAGCACATTAAAACGCTACATTAGTGCCGCACCCGGCCCCCTTGCTGGTCCAGTGACCAGCAAAAACTCTCTCTCAGGATTGTTTCTAAAGGCGCTTTAGAAAGAAAGAAAGATGCAGGCAGGGGGGAGTGACGGGTAATGTTGTTTCTTACAGCCCTCAAGGTGCCCGAGATACACTCATAAACACATTCTACATTCTACACAGCACTTCCCCCCCCCAATCATAAATGCGGCGCGAGAGCGGGGGCGTCGTGTAAACCCAGAAGCGCCTGGTCAGAATCGCGCGTCACAAAAAAACAAACACGTCCAAAGCAAAACTCAGTGTTGGACGGAGACGCCATCCTCTTTCTCCTTCTTCCCACAGGCCCCGGACTCCCTGGGCGGGCATCCATTCTGCCTTGGGCGGTGCAGACTGAGTCGGAAAAGCGGGCAGGCAGGGGCGGAGCAGTCTTGCTTTCCACACACGCCGAGGCGCTGGGCCGATCCCCCTTACCCGAAGACGACGTAGAGTCCGCGCACAGGCCCGGGCCCGCTCAGTCGAAGCGGGCCTCCTCGGTTCGCCAACCATTGCCCGAGCTTTCGAAAGGGGCGGAGGGAAAAGGAGAAGGCGTCCTGACGACGGAGGCGGCGGCGGTGTCTAGTACGGAGCGCCGCGTTACGTGCAATGTGACGCCGCCCGCCTCCCTGCCTGCCACGACTCGCTCTGCGGCTGCGGGAGGGAGGAGAAGGACCAAGCCGAGCAACCGAGGCTGCCGAGGCCTGCTCTTCAGTCGGCGCTCCCTTACTTCTGCCGCTGCTCTGCTTGGGCGGCAGAAGCCCTCCCGGACTCGCTCTCCTCTTCCTCCTACCGCCGCCGCCACAACAGCACTGCCGGACGATTAGCCGGCAAGCCTGCCGGGCTGAGCCAAGCGCTGCAGTGTGCCCGTGGGCAGGTGCCAGGCGAGTCAGGACAAAGTACGGCTGCGGGAGACCGACCAAGGGAGCTCCGCACCACCAACTTGGTTGCGTCCCCGGTCCGCCTGCTGCAGGGACCGCGTTCGGTGATGCTCCGTCTTGAAGCCTAACTTAATCTAGAGGGAGGGTGGTAGACTTCAGACTCGGTCATCTTCTGACATCCTAGAAAGGAAAACTGCCAATAATCCTCTGCACATTTACTTGGGAGTAAGCCCCACTCAACTCAGTGGACTGTACTTCCAAGTAAACATGTATTGGATCGGTCTGTAGGAATGGCAGCGCTTTTGCGGGCGAGAACCCACTTTGACAAGATGGAATGTTGGCAGTGAACGTCAGGTGGTGGTTGTTTTTTAATGCAAAACCTCAGCATTTCTGTCGTTGTGATTATTATTAGCCTCATCAATGTGCACCGTATTGACAGAAATATTTAAAGCATTTGCAACCAATTGATACCCATCCACATTTTTCACTTGTTGGTTAGGAAGATGATAGCAGCTGGACATTTAATTTTTAAAAAATGAAACAGTGTATTCCATGCTAGGTCTACTCAGAGGAGACCCATTGAAGTTAATAGACATAACTTACTTAGGTTCATTAATTTCAGTGGATCACTCTGAGTAGGACTTTAATAATTAAATGGCTGCTACAATGTCTGAAATGACAGACTAAGCAGTTGGTAAGTAGCAGTTTCAGTGTTTAGAAAAACTGGGTGTATTTCACTTCTTAATAAAATTTTCATTCATATGTGTTCCACAGTTAATATAATTTCCAATGGCTTCTCGATTTTAGTTCTTTGTATAATATTAATTATGTTACAGCTGTGGCAAACATGGGCCTTCTAGCATCTTTTTGGAATTAAATATATTTGATTATTTAGGGCCTACATGTAAAAAGAAAAGGCAAGAGCCTGAATCCCTTCAGAGATTTTCACTGGGGTCTGAGGACCACTGATGTTTGTGGAGATCCATTTAGGTAGTCCACAGAAACATTACAGAACAGTCTACAGTTGATTAATTTTTTTCTGACAGCTATGATCTAGGCCATTTTGACCAGGACTTGCATTAGAAAAGCAAGACTGTATGTATTAAAATATAAGATGTCCTTTGTAGAACAAAAAGCATTAAGTAGTCCCCAAGAACTCCAGCAATTTTCAAGTGATCTGCAAAGAAAACACTACCGCCTCAGATGTTGGGAAAGAGTCGACTTTCTCAAATATGGAAATTAACATTATTTACTTCACGAACATGTCATTATGATTTAGTTATTTCCCCTGCTATTTAACATTTTCATTTATTTTATGAAACCTGGTGCTAGCTGATAATTGTTTAATGATACTGTAGGTTGAGGCTGAAAACATTCAGACTTTACTGCTACTTAACTAAAAGATAAGCTATCAAGAGAAAGTAACTATAATAAAGTACACAGGATGCACGGTCAATTTTCTGTCTTTTCCAGCAAATTTGTAATAGTTTTCAACAGTGCATTTATTAATATGTCTAAATTATTCTAATAGTGAATGAACTTTATCAAATTAAGTGTGGTAAAAGCAACATTTATGGGTAAAAATATACTTCCTCTAGCACTGTGATTCTAACCATGCATATTCATGTCAGTCCCATTTAATGCACTATTTTCTTCTGAGCAAACTTGCTTAAGATCACACTACATGGATCAAGTTAAAATATACTTGCAGAAAAGCAAACTTATTTCCCTCTGCTTAGTATACAATAAAATACTTATATTGCCTCTTATTTTGTTGCAGGAATGGTGGTCCATAACTAGTAAATAGTATGATCACCTGCAGGTGTGTTATCATAATTATTAGAACTTTTTTTCATTCCTGTGGTTTATTTGTAGGTCATTGCATTTTTAAAATTTGTCTTTGGTTGAACAGGAATTTGTCTTTTAAAAAATACACAGCTGTCAGCTATCAGTCATCTAAGAGAATCTAGTAATTCTGAACTTCAGTAAAACTGAGGAATTTGAAGTTATGTAGTCTCAACAGGGGAATTCTTTCACATACTTCAGAAATTCTAGGCTTCTTAAGGGATTCAGGCTCTTACTGAATAACTCTTTGACATGTAGGTTGTAAAGGATCAATTTTAAGTAATTTTACAGAGATTAAAACATATTTTTCTTTAAAATTGCTTATTTTCACAGTGTATTACATTGATGTTCAGTTGACGTTCAGACTAAAACTTAATTATAATCATTAATTAACCTTAAGAGCGAATAACTTTAAAATAATTTGTAACTTATTATTTCCTTTTTATATATATTTTGTTTCAACAAAGCTTCAAATGCACATGCTACACAATATTTGTTGCTACTTTTTTAACAACTGTAACTTTTGACTATCAGTGATGACAAAGTTTTCATTGGCTGTGTTATCTTCTGTTTTAAATTTAGCCCTTTCTGTACCTTTGGATATTAGTGTGTTTTGAGCCCATTTATTCTCCTTGTATTTCTGAAGAGCCACTTTAAGTTCTCCTTCAGATGTACACCAGTTGGTTGATCTGGGGAAAATTCCTTTAAGAAATCTAGTTTTCATTGAAGCTTCAAAATTAACTGTGAGCTCTTTAAAGGTTTCTGTAAACGTTGCTTAATATTGCAGTTTTACTCCATACAGTGTTTTAAGCTGGTCATTTCCCATTTTTACTTAAAAGTGAGCAAATCTCCACTGACTTGGTTATAAGCCATGTGCAGTCATGGGAATATCTTGTTTTTACTGGAAGTTTTAAATTATTTTATTTTTGTTTATTATACTTGAAATTTCCCTAAATGTCAACTTGCATGCCATAATTGTTATGCATTTTAAATGAGGTTACAAAAATGAGTTTTTAAAAATTGTTATATCTTATTTTATAAATAAATACATCCCAGTCCCTGCTTGTATGTGCTTTATTAATTTAATTATACATTTTAAAGTTCTAATTGTGCAGCATTGTGCAGCAATTTTGTAATTAGATTAGTGCCATCCTATACATGTCTATTCAGAAATAAGTCCCATTTAATTCAGTTATTATAGTTTAGCCAAATAAAAAAATTAACCAAATTAGAAGCAGTTTAAGTGAGTGTGAAATCTTCACATCACCTGTTTCCACAGAAAGAGTAGGAGTTGAGAGACTTGCTAGTTTTTACGAGTTATTTTAGTAGAATATTTATTAGGTGTGTCTTAGCTTTAATAATATAATTAAATATTTGCTTGATATGGGAATTTAGATAAAGCTTCAATAGGGTGAGCTTTTTAAAAAATAGTTCTCCATTTTGTACTGAAATCCTTGAAAACAGAAGTAAACAACTCCAGATTTGTATATCTTTATATAACATTAATTGTGTTGAAAATCTATTTTAAGCTGGTTCAGCAAACAAAATAAATGTATAGAACCAAATGCTTAATACACAAATATTGCAAGGATTTTTTAAAGAGTTTAATATAACACATTTCAATGCAATTTCAAAAAAGTTTACAATTCACTTTTTTAGTTATTGTTATTTTTATTTTAAAAACACTCAGATACACTTTTAACTGGAAATGTTTTATGTTATGTGTTTCCCAAAGGTAAACAACCAGCCAGATGGGCGACTAATAAATCTAATAAATAAATTTCTATGTTCAACTTATTTTTAGTTACCAGTTTGAGAGCCTTGGGCTTATTTTATGAGAAATAAAGTAGCTTTAATCAAAGCTATTGAAATAAAACTGAACCGTTAGAAAAAGTTATTTAGAAATTAAAATAAAATGTAAACTATGAATTAATTAACCAGAATTAAAATATTTCACAAAGATGCGTGTGTATATACATATATTGAAATACCTTTTGAAATATCTGTCCAATGTTTGGTACATATTTGATGTGAAGTACAAACCCTAATTATCTCAGATTAGTTCATCCAAGTTTGTTTAAATTCACACTGCATTGCAGGTGTTTTGGCCATAGTTTTTGGTTAACAATTTGCTCTTGCATTTGAGGGGACTTCCTGATTCAAAATCTGAACTACATTTCCTTCCAGTCATTTCCTTCCCCCAACACACACGCATGTCTTCTGAGATCAAAAAGGTGATATTTATAGTCCATGCTTGTAAAATAGGTGGCGGCGTTGGCGTGAGAACGGTGTCAGATCTCAAACTGACCATGTAATAAGCCGTGTTTTTTAACCGGATGAAAAGCTTTGCGGGCGTTCTTAAAATGAGAAAGCAGTGGACTCGCTTGCTGATCAAGGCAAGGTTGGGGTTAAGCGCGGCAAAGACCTGTAAATAAATAAATTCGAGTCCAGCCCACTTCAGTCGAATATAACGGGGTTGAACCAACTGATGCTTCCCTCCACACTTCTCTGCGTTTCTCCGACCTAAGGTTGCCCAAGTCTGAGGAAGCTGGGCAAAGACAATGCCTCGCTCTTCCTTTTTGCTTGGTTTCGGGATTGTATGGCATTATAGGAGAAGGAGACCGTGCTGAATGTTGGGGGACGCTTTGACTCGTGGCAAAGGAAAGCGGGGAGCGGGGAGCTCGTTGGGGAGGCGGGCATGGAGTGGAGCCGCTCCTCCCCGAGTTGCTTCGGCATAGGTCCTCAAGGCAGCTCCCGCGTGCGCTGCGTCGCCTCTTCAGAGCCTGGTGGTGATTCCCAAGTAGTAATCTTCCTCCCAGGGCGGGTTGCTGCAAAGCTCCACCTCTCGCACACACCCAAAGTCCTGCTCGTCAGGAGAAGCCAAGGGGGAGACCACACCATTCTTTTTTAATAATAATAAAAAAACCCTTCCGTAGCCGAGGGCATGTCCCCAAATCGACCCTTTCATCCCACCCCATGATCAAGCCGTGGCTTGCTAAACTGGGCAAAAATAAGCCTTCCCCCGTCAGAAAGAAACCTTCACTGCTTGGAAACCCCGGTGGAGCCAAGTCAGTCTGATCCAGCGCTGTCCCAAGCAATCCCAAGTGATGGGACGAACGTTGTGCGTTTGCTACAAAACAAGGTATCAACAGAGTGGGGAAAGGATGGCGGCACCCCTGTGCTCCACGGTTTCGGTGGCATAATGCGGAAGAGTGCTCTGTGATGTACTGGCAGACTATACAGCTCTTGCTCTCTCTTTTTCCTCCAGAATCCAGCTGATGCGTAAAATGTGCGTTTTGCAGCTTCCAGGTTTCTGAAGTCCTCACTATGGGACTGGACACACTCTTTCCAGGCGCAAAGGGTATACTTGCAGTTTATAGTCAATTTGCAATCGCCACCAAAACATGCTTCTGGGATCTGCAGAATAGCAATCCAAGGGCCTAGTATTAAAGAAGCACCAAGCCGAAAGGAGAAAGATAGTATCATAGTTATTATACATGCTTCTAATTCAAATAAATTCCATTGTTGCCCTCTGTTCCGTTGTAGGCAGGCACTATTTTTCAATGTTTACACAGGGATACTATGTACAGATATTGGCATATAATAAATCCTACTGCGAAAGGGAAAATTGAATTGATCACTAAATCTCAGGCCATGTTCACAGGAACAAAAGCAATCAAATCATGCCTTTGTCCCCACAGGAACAGTTACTTCAGTAAAAGGAACACACTTACAAGGTCTTAATAAATCCAGTGGAAATCAGTGGAACTCACTGTTGAGTATACACATGAGTAGGGGCTGCAGTCTTTAATGCTTTTTAATTGCCATCCTATCCTACACAGAGGCTATACTCGCCTTAGTGCAAGCAAACAAGGGTTATTGGACTAGCCCTGTGAGGAAAGGCTAAAGTATGGGGGATTCATTTAGAAAAAAAGGCTCATAATACAAGTTTATAAAATCATGAACAACACTGAGAGCTTGGATACAGAGTATCTTCCTTCTTCCCATCAGTAACAGTAGAAAGTCGACTGGCAGTAGATTTGGGACTGGCAACAGAAAGTACTTTTTCCTAGGATGCATAATTAACTTATGGAATGGATTGTCAGGAGATGTGGTGATATCCACCAACTCAGATGGCCTTTCAAAAGGATTAGGGAGATTCTAGGAGTCTAGCAACCGCCGGGAAGGGTGCATTCATGTTTGTGTTCACAGGCAGTATCTCTCAGACAGAACCATGTTCTAGGAACACAACAGAGCACAGCTGCCCATCACCCTCAGAGCTTGTCTGGAAGAAGCCTCCAGGGGCAACTGAGCAGAGGCTTTTGGGAATAGGATAGTGGAGGAGCTGAATCTTTGGTTCGACCCAGAATGGCTCCTCTTGCATTCTTAAACAGGGTCAGGGCTCTTGTGGGAGCAAGAGAAAGTGTACTGTTCACAGACATTTTGTGGTCACAAGAACTTTTTGCCATTTGTTCCCTGCGAAGAGGATCCTGTGAGGTTCTCAAGGAAAGTCCTCTCTCTCCCCTCCTCTGTGGTGGACAGAGGCCCCTTGGAAAGGGCAGCAGCGTGGCTAATGTTCGGGACTCAAGTAGGGGTAAACGTTCTTCCATTTAAAGAGACGTCCATATTCTTCCTCCCCCCACTAAGGGACGTGAAAGATTTTTAAAATGGGGAGTTGCTGTTTACGTGAATGTGGACGGAGGAAGCCAGCTCGTTGCGATAGCATCATACACAATTTTATGGGGACGGAGCGGAGAGAAAAGAAACTATAACTGAATTGTGACTTTAACAATGCTTTGAATTTGGGAGTCTTGGTCGAGGGGGGAATCTTTTTCCCCTCAGGTAACAAATTCCGAAACGGTAACTGTGTGAGTCTGTTGCAGCAAAAGAATTGTGTGACACTAGCTCATTTCCTGTGTGGCACATTTTTTCCAATTATTACTCTTACACCACAATAAATGTGTTAGGTTTTAAAGTGCCGCAGGATCCTTGGTTGCCATTTGACGGCCATGGACATGATTATTATCAAGAGAAGGATGTCGGCATCCTCCGGGACTTGAAAGCTTTTGCCTCCTGAGGACTCTAATTAGGGACGGCGCGACTGAAATCCCTGCCCGTCATATACAAGCGCTGCGCCCGTGCTTGAGCGACTTGAGGGGACACGGGATGAAGGTTGGGTCTGTTTCATGGGTCGTGGGATGAGAGAAACGGGCGGGGAGGAATGGGGGAATCTCTCTCTCCCAAATATAATTCTCTCCCTCTCTTAGGTGAGATGTGTGATCTCTGACACAAATTAGAAAAGCACGTGAAAGTCGTCGCCGTCGCTTGAAGAGAAAGGAGAGCCCTACGAACGCCTATTAGTTTGACGAATTTGGCGGGTATTTGTGGTTGATAACGGACCCTTGTCCGGCCTTGTTCTTTTTAAGGGAGGGGAGAAGCCATCGGTCGGTGTGTGTGGGAGGGAGGTGCGAGTAGGAGCGAGCCGGTCTGTCTGTCTGTCTGTCTGTCTGGAGTCTGCTCTGGGCTCATGCGAGGGGCCGCGCTGACTGCTGACGGGCGTCAGCGGCGGTAGGGGCAGTGTGGCGCTGACGGAAGAAGGAGCGAGAGCCTGGCGGAGGGGCAGGTGGGTGGGGCCTGAGTGCCAGTGAGCGAGCGCCTCCCTGCCCTCGCCTAGCCTAGCCTAGCCTAGCCCGGTGGGGCGCTGCCGGCGATCAACGCCTCATATCCCGGGGATCTCCCTCCTCTCTCTTCTCCTTTCCCTGCTGCTGTGTACAGTCGCGCGCTTCTCTTTCTCTCTGCCATGTTAGCCGCTCTCTCTCTCTCTGTCTTCTCCACAGATCTCGCGAGAGCGGCTGGCTGCTGCTGGTGGCTGCGGAGGGGGTTGGATCGGCGGCAGCAGCAGGAGCAGTAGCGGCGGCGGGAGGCGGCGGAGGCGGCGGCGGCCGGGGGGCGCAGGCAGGCGGGCGTCGGGCGGCCCGGCAGCATCATGGCGGACAGAGACAGCGGCAGCGAGCAGGGTGGCGGCGGCGGGGCGCCGGGCCCGGGCGGCGGCGGCGGGCCCGGCAGCAGCGGTGGTGTGGGCCTCCAGCACGAGACGCAGGAGCTGGCCTCTAAGCGAGTGGACATCCAGAATAAGCGTTTCTACTTGGACGTGAAGCAGAACGCCAAGGGCCGCTTCCTGAAGATCGCGGAGGTGGGCGCAGGAGGCAGCAAGAGCCGGCTGACGCTCTCCATGTCGGTGGCGGTGGAGTTCCGCGACTACCTGGGCGACTTCATCGAGCACTACGCGCAGCTGGGCCCCAGCCAGCCCCCGGAACTGGCGCAGGCCGCGGATGAGCCCCGGCGGGCCTTGAAGAGCGAATTTCTGGTGCGCGAGAACCGCAAGTACTACATGGATCTGAAGGAGAACCAGCGCGGGCGGTTCCTGCGCATCCGGCAGACGGTCAACCGCGGCCCGGGCCTGGGCTCCACGCAGGGCCAGACCATCGCCTTGCCAGCCCAAGGGCTGATCGAGTTCCGCGACGCCCTGGCCAAGCTCATCGACGACTACGGTGTGGAGGAGGAGCCGGCCGAGCTGCCCGAGGGCACCTCCTTGACGGTGGACAACAAGCGATTCTTCTTCGACGTGGGCTCCAACAAGTACGGCGTCTTTATGCGGGTAAGCGAGGTCAAGCCCACCTACCGCAACTCCATCACCGTCCCTTACAAGGTGTGGGCCAAGTTCGGGCACACCTTTTGCAAATACTCGGACGAGATGAAGAAGATCCAAGAGAAGCAGAGGGACAAACGGGCAGCCGCCGCCGCCGCCGCCGCCTCCTCCTCCTCTTCGGGGGGAGCAGAGCAGCAGCCTGAGACCGAGAGCAGCAGCAGCACCGCTGCCACCACCGGCCCGCCAGGAGCCTTGCTGCAGGCCGAGGAGCCAGAGGAGGATTGATCTCCATCCCTCCTTCACTCCCTCCTCCCCAATACCCTCCTCCCCACTTGGCTGCCTCCTCCCTGCCCTGCTGCACAGAGACACTCGTAATAATAATGACAACAACACACAGAGAAAGAGACGTTGTACTGTAAGCGAGAGAAAGAGAGAGAGAACCGACATCCACACCCTGAAAATAATACATACAGTTAAATATACCTGTTGTTCTAACTCCAAGGGGAGCACTACCACCCACTCACCACCAAAACTGACAGCCGAGCAAGCAACTTCTTTCTCTCCACCCCATCGCTGGATTGTTCCTTCCACTCTTGCCCATCGTATAAAACAGTAAGCAGCTGCTAAAAACAAAACAAAAAACAAAAATTACAAAAAAAGTAATAACATTATATATGATGAACTGTGTTTCCTACTTGATTAAAAATATAAAGAACTGAGTGTTTATTTCCCTAATTAACCAAGAACTTTTGTACACGTTTAAGCTATTATTATTATTATTAAAAAAGTGTTTGCAAAAATGGTCAAGATTAAAATATTGCTGAATTATATTAAAAAGAGAAAATGTCCTTTTCATGTTGAGCTAACATTTGACTTTAGCACAAAAAGAGATATTTTAGAACACGTAAAATAATATTTTTAGTTTTTCTTCTCATTTTGTTACCAAATTTCAAAACCTTACATGGAGGTTATTATAGTATATTTGACACCCTATATACCTGTGATTAGAGATGTGTATATATATATGAGGGCTAGGCATGCTGTGTGTCTGAGCTTTGTCTAAATGTTATGCAGAAGTCTGTAGAGTTAAAAGGTACGTAGGTTTAATTCATGCAAGGTAAACAATAAGTGCTCTCTTTTATACAATATGCATTGCATCTGGACCTTAAACATATAAAATGGTCAGTGAAACTTCTGTGAACATGAAGAAAAATTATTAAAAAGGCATTTAAATGAAATTTGCTAACTTGTGATTTTTATGGTTTGAACCAAAGTTATTCAAATAGTAAAAAAGAGAGAGAGATTATCTCCCATATTTTTCTGCACCTGTTTGGTTTACAACTAAGTAGGTATATTGTCATTACTGTGTATATGAGATGTACTTGTATTGTTCATAATATATTTTTTTTATGATGTGTACTTAAAGTACTTTACGTGCAGCGATTCCCAGTAAACCTGTTTTTGAATAACAGGTGGTGAAGGGGTTTTTGTGTGTGTGTGGCCACTAGCACTATCCCCTTAACTTTTGTGCTAGTGCTAACTTGATTTATATAGGCCTGTAATAGAAGTCAATGCAACATGATTATAGAGTAATCCTACTGAGCCATGGATTTTGAGTTTCCTTTAAAAGTGAAAGCCAAGTTGGTGTGCTGTAAAAGAAATTTTCATGTAGCTGCGGTGCTAGTTATTACTGGCTACATACTTTATACATGTAGTAGTGACCCCCCAAGTGTGCAAACCTTCAGTTAAAAGTATGTACTTTGTGTGATTATATCAAAACTGTAGGGTATGAAAACAGTCTGTGAGAACGCTAATCTGTCAAGTAGTGTTCTCCAAATTGCGATTATTTTACAGGATTTTCTTTAAAAATGTTTGTGTGCTTATAATTGACTAACTTCTTGCTGCTGTATAGTAAAATATTAATATATTTTTATCATTAAACTGCTGCATGACTATCATCATTGCAAGTGAAAAGAGTATGTTATAAATGATGCCTTAAAACAATAGAAAAAGTAGCTGGAATTCTGTAGGAAAAGTTGACAAAATAAGAATCTGTTTGATTCTTGAGTTCTGGAGTGTACTCATTTTCCTAACACCCTAACAAATTTAACAATTTAGATTTAACTGCTGTATGTAGAGGATGCCACCTGTGGGAACAGAGAATTTCTGTGCTTCTCATTGATTGTAAGAGGTTGGGCCTAGGAAAGACAAAGAGATTGTTCAAAGGAAATGTATTTTCTGTTTTCATTAAAATATAATTCCTTTCTTGGAGATGTATTGTAAGTGTCAATATAAAAATCTGTTTCCATTGTGTCATCCATTTCCAGTTAAACAAGTTTGCTACTGGTGTCCATATAGCACCAAATGTGCAATAATGCTATAGTTTAGGAATTTCTGTTTTGAGAATCACTAGAATTTATTACATAACTTTTTAAGGTGCACTTTTCCATATAGCAAAAATAAGCTTCCATATCTCATAATGTGATAACTGACTGGTTTTAGACTGCATGTAAATGTTGACTGGCAAACCTGCTTTGTTTTAATTGGAGAGTTTGAGCAGTTTCATACTGCATTTGAATGGTGATGTGGAAAAAACTGCATTCTCCATGCTACAGGTAGTTAGGGAAGTTTAAATTGCTTTGATTCTGCTATTTGGTTGTTTTGGTTCTACTTTATAGTTTTAAAAGTTGCAATACTGCAGATTGCCAGATTTTTTTTAGCAATAACTTGTGTAGATCAGTGGGCAGCAAAGTGTCTTTTTAAAGAGCAAAATCCCTACAGTAGGGCCCCACTTTACGGCGTTCAGCTTTACAGCGTTCCGTTGATGCGGCGACTTTCAATCGGGAAATTCCCCGTTTTAAAGCCAATTTTGCCATTTTGCGGCATTTTTGCACAACGCAACCCATTAAAGTCAATGGGTTCCACTTTACGGCGATTTCTGCTTTATAGCGGGGGCCTGGTCCCTAACCCGCCATATAAGCGGGGCCCTACTATATTCAGTTTTGGGCTAGAATCCAACACTAGTCTTTAAAGAAGCTGAAAGTGGTTTGTGTTATGATACAAACATACATTTCATTTTGTCCCACTATTGCCTCTGATCAAACAGCTAAGTTTTGCAGGTTTATAAAGCAAAACAAAGGACCTCTAATCAGAGGCAAAGGTGGAATGAGTACATACTACAAGAAAGCAGTCACTCTTTCAAACCACTTTAGACTCCCTGAAAATCTGTTGTCTGACTCTAGCCAACAACTTAGATTGGTTTAGTCATTGAAATCAATAGAATCAGCATTTTCCCTTTTCTGAGAATCAAAATTCATGAAAAGAAACTGTACTTGACCCACACATCTGAGAACTATCATTGATCCGAGTGGGCCAAGCTGATGTGTGGGTTGTGCTGTTCTCATATACAGTAGGGCCCCGCTTTACAGCACTTCGCTAATGCAGCAGTGTCAATTAGACGCAATTAGACTAAAGCCCCACTCATATGGCACTTGTTCCGCTTTTACAGCGGTTTTCGGCCGTCGCACACCATTCTATTCAATTTCCGCTTTTCAGCGGGGGTCCGGAACGTAACCCACCGTATGAATGGGGCCCTACTGTAGTTCCATCTTACCACAGCTTTAGCAACATTTTGTGTCCTGAGTCTGAACGTTTTGAGTTATATAAGCACTGTAGATATTCTAGGACTTGATCAATAGTAATAACAAGATGTTACATTGATTATAAATGACTTTGTTATGAGTCTCACTTTTTTTCCAGTTGAGGTGCTCAGTTTTTTACCAAGGTTGTACAGCTCACTGTTTAAAATGAACAACAGTGGGAGAACCTTGTTTTAAGGCCAGGAGAAGAAAAGAAACGGTATATTTGACCATATTTGGTGTTCTAAAAACAGTATGCTCAAATGTGCCAAGCAATCCACCTTGGGAAAACATGCCTTATTTTCTTCAATATGTTTTCAGTGTCGTGTAGGGAAGATCCAAGATCATAATGCTACTTTATATGAAGTGCAAGAAAACTTGAAATCTACTGCAATACAAGCATAGTCTTTTTTGTTTTCCTTTTTAAGCTAAAGGGACACTGTCAAGTAACTTTAACATTTAAAATATGACCTCCCTTTCGGGTGATTACAGCATGGCAAATAATGTCCTTATTTTGAGTCCACTTGTTTTTTTTAATTGCTCTGTCTGAGAAATTAAATAAACACGTTAAAAATTAGACACTGTTGATTCATGCCTCTTTATTGTTTTATGCTGTAAAATGCAGTTTTCAGCCAGAGGGGGAGCTAAAGTAACTAAAAATAATAATCTAAATAGTGGTGAAATTGTGGAATTTGACTGTACAAGAAGAAGTGAACAGGAAAAGCAGGGAATCCAGCATTTACTAAACAAATCATTGAGGGTGGGGGTAAGAATATTTTTAAGTTCATAGGCAAGTCTTGCATACAGATAGTGGAGAATTTGTGAAAGTGTAAACATTTAACCTAAAAATACTTGACAGTGTCACTTTTTAAAGTATTCTTACAGAGGTTGCAGCTTGTTCTATATAGCTCTCTAAGAAGTACTGCAAAACATAACTGCCCTCTTGGAACTTTGTAAAATGTAATAGATCTGTCTACAATAGAGACAAAGAACTGTTATATCAGGCAATGAAGAAAAGTTCTGGGTGCCTATAGTAGGCCAATAACGTCATTTGAGAACAGTTATGTTTTTGACTTTCATAACAGCACTGTAGACACATCATTGATCAGCCATGTCCCCTTTAAGCTGTGCAAAGTATTGTTTATATTGTAGTCCGTTAACAATTTAATGGGATTTGTACACTAATAAGTATATTCATTGCTGAATACTTTTTTTAAAAAATTGCTGATAGTAAACTAACATCTACCTGTTCTGCATAGATAAATATATATACACCCTGACTTACGGTAGTTCGGAAAAAATAAATAATTCCAACCATGGTTTGGATTCCTACAATGGGATTACAATATTTTATCATTGTTTTCCATTAAAATACTATTTTGTCCATTTTTATTTAATTTGTAAAATAATTTTTACTTTGTAATGGGATATTTAAATAGGCTATTGGTATATCTTTTTGAAGCCAACTGATCAGTACATTTGTAATAAAAAAATGAATGGATCTGTTTTGGTTGTACTCACTGTTTTCATTTCTTGTATGATTTAATGTCATGGTGTTCTATGTTTCCTGAGAAACTGCAAACCAAACATTGCAGAATTAGGGAGGTAAATGATAAATACTAACTTAATATATTAGGACCCTCCATGGCGCAGAGTGGTAAGCGACGGTAACGCAGCCGAAAGCTCTGCTCATGGTCGGAGTTCAATTCCAACGGAAGGAGGAAGTCGAATCTCTGGTAAAAGGGGTCGAGGTCCACTCAGCCTTCCATCCATCTGTGGTCGGTAAAATGAGTACCCGGCATATGCTGGGGGGTAAAGAAAGGCCGGGGAAGGAACTGGCAATCCCACCCCATATATACGGTCTGCCTAGTAAACGTCGCAAGACGTCACTCTAAGAGTTGGAAACGACTCACACTATAAGTGCGGGGACACCTTTACTTTAATATATTTAAATGCTTTTGATTCCACATTACTTTTATCAGTATTCAGTGACCTATTTGTGATATCTTGCTCCAGACATTCAAACAATTGTTTGAAGGATTGGGGATATGTGTCACATGTGCTCCCTCCTCACCTTTCATGTGCCTGTTCCTCCATTTCTAAGTTTCTTATAACTACAGATGCAGGGTC
Organism: Rhineura floridana; assembly: GCF_030035675.1. NCBI lineage: Eukaryota > Metazoa > Chordata > Lepidosauria > Squamata > Rhineuridae > Rhineura > Rhineura floridana. Next base: position 174,811,244 of record NC_084480.1, on the reverse strand, counting down.
ATCTGAATCAAACTGCTTTGGTTAATTATGTCCATACGTTATCTTGTAAACTGTTTCAAAGTGTACTCTGGTTCAGATCTTGGAAAAGTTACTTTTTTGAACTACAACTCCCATCAGCCCAATCCAGTGGCCATGCTGGCTGGGGCTGATGGGAGTTGTAGTTCAAAAAAGTAACTTTTCCAACTCTGCTCTGGTTAAATCAGCATGTGATAAGATGAGGAACAGGTGACATTCCTGATTCTCCAAATCTTTTATCCATGCTTTAGAAGACTGGCTGAAATGAGCAAGTGACAGTGAATTGGAATCCCATTTTTATTAAGTATACTGCTGAACTTTTAGCACGAACCTCAGGCTTTCTAAACATTCCCCACTTAATAAGCTTTTCTACTTTTAAAATATATTGGAATCTACAAACATTCAAATTATCACAGAATCTCCCTTCCCTGCCTCCTTTTTTCAGCTATTTTTTAAAAAACATAGTTTATCATAGAAATATTCTGGCGTACTTTTTTTCCTTCAAACGTCTTTTCTAGGCTGTTATACTTTGCACACTTAGACCTGGGAGTAAGAGTGGGTCTTGCTTCACACATAGGATTGCGGTGTTAAATGCTATTTTAAAAAATAGGTTTAATGAATTTCTTAAAAATTGTGGATCAAGGATATGAGAGTTCACACTTGTCAAACTGTCGATTTTCATATTGTGAATTACTTAAAAATGGGATTTGTGTTTCAAGGGAATGTTTCATGTCTGACTTGCTTAAAAATATGAAGACTGAAAGTGAACATTCTGGCATTGATATACAAAATGCTGAACTATGTTTTATATGAATACTAGAATGCCTTGGCCCATGCACACTTGGATTTCAAACTTAATCTGTTTGACTGGAATCAAGAGGGCTACTGCTTTAGAGGGCTGCCAAGGTTTGGGGCATGTGCAGTGGGATATTTGGCTTTTCTTACTTTGAATAGCAGGCCCCCATGCCATATTGCATAAGACAAACTACTTAAGAAACTTACTTCACTTTCAAAAGAAGTTCACAATGCTGCACAGAGCTGTTTGAAAAAGTCCAGTGTTCTTATGGCCATGTAGACCTAGTTAGGTGATTCTTTTGATCCCGGCCATTGAGTGTCATGACTTTCATTAAGGGACTGCAAGCTTTGTATGTTATAGATTCTACCTTTTTGTTTTTATAAAGCTCATTGGTTAGTGTAGATGCTTGCAGCCCTGGTCTTCCCCCTCCCCCCCAAAAAAGTGTTCTTACAAATTTAAAGTTTAACATTTCCACTTGTTCATATTGCTGCTTCAACAGTTTAGAGATGTAACGTTGGCAGCTGAATAATTCTTTTTGAAAAATAATAAAGTTTCTAGTACTCTTCAGTATATGCCCTATCTTGTACAGTGCAAAGTTTAGTTCAATTTTGCAAAGACTGAAATGGCTGAAATGGCTGCTATAAGGGGGCTGATTCGACCTTTAGTGTACCATATACTTCAGTACTTTGGTACTAAGCCATTGATAGATTACCTGACTGTGAGTAACAGAACAACTCTCCCACTACAATCTATTGAAATCTGACCCTTAATATAAGCTGTAGAATTCTTTTTTGAAGAAGAGAGCACATTTTTGTGACTTGCCATGTTAGTTTTGCTAAAAGTTGAAGTGTTGTAGTGTAGTTATGTTCTTTATATGGCCTTGTGAAAAGTCTAAAGTAGGCTAGGTTTGACTGAGTGGTGGCCACAGAACAGTGTACCACAACATTGACACTGGGAGAGAGTTCCTACTGATGTCAAACTTCATGGTTTTTCATTTCTCAAACTATGACAACTGTAATGCTTAGCTTTGTAACACATTGTATGCGGAGCTGCCCTTGGAGATGGTTTGGAAGCTATAGCTTGTGTAAAATGCTGCTGTTTATATCTTCATGAATATTTGGGTAATGGGCACATATTATACCAGTGCTGAGACAAAAGTACTGATTTAGGTTGCTTCCAGACCCAATTAAAAATGGTGGTGCTTACCATTTTATAGCTCTTCCCATCCTGCAATCTAGGCATCTTTAGGGCTGCCTTGGTATATATGAGCCATCACACAGTTCAGCAGATGCATCCCCTGCTCTGTGAAATCCTCATTTAGTGAGGAGAAAACATTGGCTGCTAGTAGCAGGATCTTCATTGCAATTGCTCCTATTTAGATCTAGGGGTTGTTTCTCCTTATTTTCTGGAAAGATTGATTTGTTTTGTCTTTCATTTGGTAACTGGCTGAGTGTCTTCGCAGACTTTTTTTTTTTAAAAAAAATTGCAGCTGCTGTTCTGTTCAATTTATCTTTTAAAGCTTATTTTTAAATGTTTTGTTGTGATTGAAACTTTTATCGTTTGTACATCACTGAATGCTGGAAAAGCAGATGATAAATACTTTAAATAGTTTTGTTAATGTTGCTTTAACAAGTTAGTATATATATTTTCATTTTGTTAGAATTTGCTCATTAACGTTTATTTAACAGCAGAAGTTTTTCCATTAAGTTCCTCACAATTTATCTCTAACCTCAACCCCTTTTCGAGAGGTATGCTTTATAATAATGGCATTTATAATTTTAAGTATTTGCTTATTTTTGAATACTCACCTGTTTCTGATAATTTGTATGTTGATCCCATATTTAACTTGAAACATTTTAGGAGTCTTTGCCTGTAAGATATATGAATTATTATCTTATCATTGAAAAAACATAAAGTAACTGAAAGCATATGTGTTAATCTTTGTTGTCAAACTTGGAAAGAGCAGAATTGTAGGTGTATCCCTTTTAACTGGACTAGATGGCTTTATGCTAGATTGATCAATGGCCTTGCTTAATCTATCAGGCCCTTATCTACAACACAGCTATATAACTATAAAGCTGATTTACAACGCAACCCAAACCCAAGATTTGTCAGGATGAATGAATTTGGAATAGGTGGATTTTGGGCTGACCCTGGCTCAGTCAGGGCCACGGCAGCATAACTCCCTCATCTGGGGATACACCAGCATCAGCTGAGCTGGAGCTATGCTGACTAAGCCAGCAGCATCTACATTGCAGTAAGTCGCAAAAAACTGGCGAGAGACGGGAAGGAGAGTGGGGTAGCAAACCTTTGGCACTCCAGATGTCCATACCTCTTTCAGTTCAGTCATATGACCTGGCACAAGCAATCCTAAGTATAGAAAATTTTGCTCAGAGCAATCCTAAGTATAGGAAGCTGGTGTTTTGACTTACACCACCCTTTCTGTCAGCATATGTTCCACCAGGCTGGTAGGTCACACATTGAGCTGGAAGAGGTTTGGAAAAGGTGCAAATTTGTCGTTATTGTGTCCCTGCCATGCTTCTTTTTGGGAACTTATGCCAGCTTAAGTTCTCATGGCTGAGCTAACATAGCCTCGTCTCAGCCAGGCTGAGGGAGTTATATCCCTTGCTGAGTGGGATGAGCAAGTTATGCCAGTGTAGCCCTGGCTGAGTAAGAATAGCCCAAGATCCACCTATTTCAAACTTGCTGATCCTGCGCATCTTGGATTTGGATTGCCCTGTTAGTCTTATCTGGAACAAATGGGGATTCAAGAAAAACATTCAACCTAACTGGATTGTAGGTCAGGTTGTAATTTGGCTATCCTGAATTTCAGACGTTCATGTTTTCAGGCTTAGAGCTGAGGATGTGCAAATTAGATTTTATTTTCATGGAGTTTTAGACTCCTTAAGAAACCAGTAATATTTCACCTGAAAATCACCTTTCGAATCTTCATGATAGAGGACCGCACATCCATGGTACAAGTCAGACAAATGGTAATTGATTTCCCTGAAGAGAAGGCATGAGGTCCTTGGAGCAGAAGATTTGTTATACCACTGTGTACATAATTAGGGATTTGTCCTACAGCAGGGATGGGGAACCTTTTTGGCTCCACAGGGCAGATCCTTATCAGGATCGGCCTGGTGGGCCTAGATTGACAGGTGCCTGTGGCTGTGGCTGCCACCTGTCAAACATGTGCTGCTGTTATGAGATCACATGAATGACAGGTGGGTGACCCTGCCCACCTGTCAACATCAAAAGCACTGGCTCCCTACTCTCACAGTGGCAAGGGTGGGACTCCCTACCATCAGACCACCGGAAGGGACAGAAGGAAGCCAGTGCATGCTGCTGGTGCTTGGGAACCCTACTGGCTTCCTTCTCCGTCTTCCTGCCCTGCTTACAGGGAAAGAACAGGAGGCTTTTCCAAGTCTCCCCCCCTTCCCCCATTAAGTTTCCAATACTGGGGAATTTTAAGGGGGAGGGAGGGCTTTGAAAAGGCTTTGTGAATCTTTTTCCCCTTCCCATTTAGTTCTGAACATGGCAGACTTGAAGGAGGAGGGGAGGAGACTCACAAAGGCTTTATGATAGCCCTCGATTGAGTAAACAGGAGCTCAGTAGCTGTCTTAAAGTCTTTGCAAAAGCATCTATGAAGTAGATTACATGCATGTACATGAGTTGCTTTAAAGGGCACTTTTGCGCAGGGCTTTACTCCCCATTCTGTAAGATCCTTCATGGCGCAGAGTGGTAAGTGGCGGTAACGCAGCCGAAAGCTCTGTTCACGGCCAGAGTTCGATTCCAACGGAAGGAGGAAGTCAAATCTCCGGTAAAAGGGGTCTAGGTCCACTCAGCCTTCCATCCATCCGTGGTCGGTAAAATGAGTACCCAGCATACGCTGGGGGGTAAAGAAAGGCCGGGGAAGGAACTGGCAATCCCACCCCATATATACGGTCTGCCTAGTAAACGTCGCAAGACGTCACCCTAAGAGTCAGAAACGACTCGCACTACAAGTGCGGGATACCTTTACCTTTTTTTTACTCCCCACTCAGCTGGTGAGTGGGGAATTAGTTCTGCTTTTGCTGCGCAATCTTGTTTCCTGCTGAGAACAGGGTCGCACAGCCAAGGTAGGATAAAATGCTGTCCTCCTGCCCCTTAGCTGACATCACTGGTGACATCAGCTGGTGGACGGATGGGTGTGGTTTGGGGGAAATGGTCTCAAGGGCCAAATGGGACCCCCTGGAGGACCATGATTGGCCAGAGACCAGAGATTCCCCACCCTTAACCTACAGTGAGCAGCACTGCCCATTCAGAAATTGTTGACACATTACAAATAATATGCTGCATGCAAATTGAGGAATGATTCTCCAAATATGTTTGTTGTTAGGTGTTGATATATTAGTTTAATGAGGTCATGAGAAGTTTATGCAACTCTTCTTAAAATGAGTTGTGTGATTTTGTCATTTGCTTCTTCCTACTCAGCACTGTGTATAATCTTTAGAGGTTTACTAGTTAACTACAAAAATACCATAACCTCTAGTTACTCAAGTTTCATATTGAATTGCATGGTAACTTGTGGAACAGTCGGATATTTCAGTTTGTGATTCTTGGAATATCACTTCTGGAGACTGTAAGATTGTGAGCAAGGTCCTGATTTGTTTTTATATGATTCCTATTAATACTATATAGCCACTGGTTCTAAGGTTGCTGAGCTCTAGCACTATAACGCCTGAAAACTTTATTAATTATCAAATTGTCTCAATGTATATATCAGTACAAGAGAAAGAAGAGGCCATTCAAATTTCAGAAAAAGCCAGTCAAGAATGGTTGAGGTATACCAATTTTGTTTTAATTGCTTTGACGTGCAAGAGTTGCTTTTTTTCTGACCATCTCTGTGCCCACCTAAAACAAGCCTTACATTTCTCCTCTTGGTAGTTTAGATACTATCAAAAATTCAAGGATTTTCCAGTAGTTTCCTCTTCCCTGCTTTGGTGATGATCCAAAAATTATCTTTCAAAACATCCATATCTCTTAAACACCAAGTTTAGGATAAAAGAATTATTATTCATAGTTGTGTTTAACTGTTAATCTAATCTTTGTAGCCTGATACTAAATGTTTGGAAGTAAGCCCCACTGAATTTAGTGAGAATGCCTATTTTTCCTAGTAATTATGTTAAGAAGTAGTGCAAATCTTTGAATACCAGACCCCAAGTACTTAGTTTAAGAGGAGGAAGGTATTGAGCCAGTTCAGAAACACAATTGTATATGGAGGTGTAATATGAACAGCAACAGCATATTACTAGTACTTCTGTAAATGTCTGTCATCTTGTATCTTGAGGTTGATATAATGGAAGCAGAACTGAAATAGGTCCTGCCCAATTGTATTACATACTTTAACTTGGAAGGCTGGCAAAAGAGAAGAGAATCCAGAAAAGAAAATGGTCTGAGAAGAGAAAAAGTGCCTTAATGCAATTGGGAAGCATTCATATGTTGGCGAGTTTCCCTGAAAAGAAAAATGATTTGGGGTGGCTGCATGCATTGCTTTTTAAAGTAATCCAACCCTTATCTGAAGATACTGTACATGCAAATTCCACCATGAGGCTGCTAACAAGTACTACAAATATAAGCACATTTCTGAAGACATAAAAAATCCACAATAGGCATTGGCTTTGAAGGACATAGGTAGTTACACAGAGCAGGCCTTTCTTAGACTTCATTGTGTAGGAGGAAAAGGAATTGCTGATAAGTCATCTGACTGGACTTTCTATGGTAGTGTTAGCATCATGTGGATTCCTTTGATTTCCTTCATTCAGATACATTTGGAAATCAGACTAGATTTATTTTCTGGAAACATCAGGCTTTCCATCAATTGTGTTGACATTCTTGGTTATGAAGTAAGTAGTTGCTAGTGAGGAAATACCAATACTGTTTTGATCATTTTTTAAAAAAAATTCTTTGAGAGATACCATAGTGTACCATTGCCACTTGTAGCATTGAGTATGTGAAACAAGTGCTCAAGTAATATGCAAAAAAGCATGGGTCTGGTGCAGTATCTTCATCTTGCATAGACAGATTACTAGTGTGTTTTTTAGCAAGATTGGAATGGGGTATGGGGTATTGTTAGGGTATCAGTGAAGTTTTCAGGTGATACTCAACTCCTTCCATTGAGGTAGAATCCACTGTCCTCCAAACACAGATTCTGGTTGTAGAAAAGTGTACTGTACCCATAATAGGAAATGAAGTGGAGGGAGATCTCTAGGGTGAGGGGATAATTTTTGTTTAGTTATCTAGGCACTCCGATCCGAAATGTTTGCACTGCCTTGAGTCATTCTTAGCACACAATAGAAAGGAGGCTATGCTTTTATATAATATAGATGTCTACCTATGGTGCTGGAGAAACATCTCAGCAATGGCTGTGTAATGCCCTGGCTTGCAGTAGTTATGAGCTGGCACAGCAGTCAGTATGACAGAGGTAAGCTTTATGTTCTTGACATAGCAATTTGAATTATAGTGTAGCTCTTGCTGAGGATTTTTTTCAGAACCAGCCAACCAACTGTAGCTTCTCCTTTTTGTAAATGTGCCTTTTGAAATCCAGCTTCAGATTGCTGCCAGGAGCACCCAGGAGCATTGCCTTTGGGAGCAACTCTTAAGAAGATGATGACTTGGACATTGTGGCATGCACATGAGCTGAGTGACAATTTAGCCACAAGATAATAAGCGCAACAGGTGGTGATTTTGCAGTACGGGAATGTATAGTAAAGTAACTACTGATAAGATAATGCTGCGGGGCAAATATGGGAAGAGGGCAAAACTCTCCCAAGTTAGCTCTGTAAGAGAAATCAGCTGAAGTTCACTGGAGCTGTCAGACAGGGAAGGCGACATCAATAGGGGGTGGAGAGGCTCTAAGTATTTGAAAGGCATGAAATTGACAAGTATAGTGTTAGACATGAATGAGCTGTATGAATATGTCAGTAAGTTAAACAGGACTCTTTCTGCAGCCTGGATAGCAATGCTATAAGCTCTGGAGACTAAAATTGAGGCAGTCCCCTCTCTGCAGATATCACAAAAATGGCCAGTGTGGCCATGAACTTGAATGTGGACAATCAGACTAAGCTAGATTGATTGAAAATGGCAACTGGAAACCTTGAACTCAGCCTGGAGAAGCAGGAGAACATGGGCTGTTAGAAACCTTTCACTTTGGTGGGATCCCAGAGAAGGAGGAGGGGGCAGACTGGACAAAATTTTGGGTGGAATAGAATAATGGTTTTACTATAGGGGCCACCCTCACAGTGGGGCCAAACACTGGGGCCAGGACCTCACTCAGATGATTCACCGTGGGACATAATTATTCGTTTTGAACATTTCTGCACCAAAAAAGAAACAACCAGTGCCCTAAGCAATTTGAGAGCTTAAATATGAAGATTTCGCAGTTGAAGTCTTTTAGGACATACCTAGAAACCCTTAAAAGATACCACTCATTTTGGCTATATATAGTAGCACTACAGGAGGAGGGGATCCTAGGGACTTCCGTTCAAACATATTGTGCAAAGCAAGAATAAACTTCTTACTGCAAGCCATGAGAAACAAGTGGAAAAGTTGTTGAGAGAGCTTCCCTGACAAGGAGACGCAAGCAGAAACAGAACAGACACAAGGGGGAGAGACCAGCCATGGAACCGGAAGAAGACAGAGGGAAAAGAGGAAGGAAGCTGCTCAGTCCATACACTAAAATGCAAAGTAGCAACAAGGCACTCCTTTCTTGACATTGACAGCTATTGAATAGGCACACATTAGGTTACATGTCTATCCATCTGCTCCCCATGGACTTTGCAAGGCTCTCTCCAGAGATCTTAGAATACCTAAAGCCCAGGGGAGCTTGTTTTTACCTTATATGGCAATGTTGTGCCACATCATTTCTCTGTCAAGCTTATGTATGCTTGTAAGTGTTCCATGGTAGGAGAGAGCTTCAGAATATTGGGTGCCCCCCATCAACCTTCACATTTCCCTCTGGGCTACAGCAGTCCTCAGCACTGCCTCACCACATGCTGACACACCCTCACACAGGAACATATGTTGATTATAAATTGTGTTCTGGAGTTCTGATAAGTTTGTATGTGTTCCTCAGGTTGAGTACAGTAAGAGATGGTCCATTTGAGTTTTCCTCAAAACTCAAATGCTACGGTCCATTTGAGTTTTGACAGAGTATGATAGTCATTCTCTTGTGCAAACACTTCTGGAATGGCTGAGTCATCTGGCAAGGTGAAGATAATATTCCTGAATATGAAAAGTCTGGGTTCTCTTGTGAAAAGTGCTTGGGTGGAGGCAGCATTAAAGAGAGAACACCCCGATGTCATCTTGCTCCAAAAGACACATCAGTGAAAGCCAACATTTATTTACTGAAAGGTCACTTTGAAAGTGGGAGGCGTGGCAATCTTATTGTGAGGAAAGACCCTTTCATTTTGCAGGAAACACTGCAAGATGCCAATGGGAAGTGTCTGTTCATGAGAGGATCTTTGGAGGCCAAACATGTGACATTAGGTTCCATATACTCATCCAACACCAGACAGTATGATTTCCTCAAAAAGACATTGAAAGCCCTGCAGGATTTATGTGGTACAGTCATTGTGGGCAGGAATGTTACTGATTGTTTCATTGAGTCTCTGCCCATTGGGTTCAGTCCTCTGCACAAGGTTGAAAGCTTTCATGGTCCATTATCTGATAAACATCTGGTGGGAAAAACTCCCCACAATGAAATAATTCACCTATTACTCCTTATGTTCAAATCTCATTCAAGAATCTATTTATTTTTCAGGTTACAAAGGAGGTCCCATACTCATAATGGTTGGGAACCATTGGTCTAGATGGGAAGTACAAAAGAATGGGCAGTTCCTGTGTTTACCAGGTGCTGAAAGGGAAACAGTAACTGCAATCACTTGAAACCGAAAGAATATATGTGGCCATAGTGTACTTGACGAGGCAGTACTGAGAGTTTTGAGACAAAGGGTTGAATCCAGCATTAGTGCTATCTAAGCATCCCATCAGCACAAGGATTTCCACTTCTGCAAGAGGATTTGTGCAGCTCCTACTCTCCCTAAATCTGCTCCGGTGGGTTGAGGGAACTCCTGGAACATATTTGGGGGTTAGCGGGAGAAGGAGAGCAGGAAAGTCCTATTGCACAAGCAGAAATCCTTGCGCTTAGGAGATGCTTGCTTAGAGATACATGGGATATAACCCAAATGCTTCAAACTACTTGCTCATGCTCTAAAGAAGAAAAAAGCCAGAAGTGTAATACTCTAACAGGCATTAGGATTGTGAAAGAATTGTGTTGCGATGCTAAGGCAGTTAATGAGTTCACTAAATTCTGTGCTGCCCTCCTCAGATAACACTGAGATGCAATATGTAAACATTTGTTTATTTATCATTACATTTATATTCCACCTTTCCTCCAAGGATCTCAAGGTGGTGTACAAACAAGGTTCTCCCAATTTTATCCTCACAACAATCCTGTGAGGTAGATTAGGCTGAGAGACAGTGACTAGTGCAAAGTCACCTTCACAGCCGAGTGGGGATTTGAACCCTGGTCTCGTAGGTCCCAGTCTGACACTCTTAACTACTACACCATACTGGCTCTGTTGGAGGCACACCTCAGGGTCCTGTAAGATGAGCACAGAAAGTTCATGAACCAGCCTGTAACAGAAATGGAGGACAGTGAAGCTGTAATACAGCTCAGGATGTTGCTGAGTTTGGATGGCTTCAGTGGGGACTTCTACGAGGCCTTCTGAGTTAAGCTGACCCAATGGCTGACTGAGCTGTTTGATAAGGTTCTTGAGAGGGCTAACATACCAGACATGTGGAAGCAATCTAAAATCGTGGTTAACTTGAAGCCTCTTAACCATGTCCTAGAGCAACCTTTCCCAACCGGTGTGCCTCCAGATGTTGTTGGACCACAATTCCCATCTTTCCTGACCATTGGCAATGCTGGCTGAGGCTGATGGGAGTTGTGGTCCAACAACATCTGGAGGCACACTGGTTGGGAAAGGCTGCCCTAGAGGCCTCTTATCACCTTATATCACTGATAAACCAAGATGCCAAATTGATATCAGCAGTGATGATCTGGAAACTGAATGCTTTCATCAGCAACTGTGTTTTCCCTGATCAAACTGGTTTTATCCCTAGGTAGAATATAGCAGATTCCATCATGAGAATAATGAATGTGGCCCATGAAGTAAATACCAACACACACCTGCCGGTACTGTTCTTACTAGATGCTTTTAAGGCATTTGATCATATTGAATGAGGTTGCCCTAATGAGTTTGTTTGATAAGATGGAGTTTGGGAACAAATTTCTCAATTTGTCAGCTCTATTGAGTCTCAACAGCGACAATATGAATGGGCTCAATTCCCCTTGTGTAAATCTCAGTCAGGCCACTTAAACAGTGGTGCCTTCTGTTGCCCCTGCTGTTTGCCTCGGTGATTGAAGTATTGGCGAATAAGATCCTGAGATACAGTGTGCATCAGGGGAGTCGAGTGCAGGATTAACTTGTTGTCTGACGATGTTATACAACCCTCTTCAACTCATGATTAGACAAATTCATGGAGGACAGGGCTATCAATGGCTACTAGCCATGATGGCTGTGCTCTGCCACCCTAGTCAGAGGCAGCATGCTTCTGAAAACCAGTTGCCGGAAGCCTCAGGAGGGGAGAGTGTTCTTGCACTCGGGTCCTGCTTGAGGGCTTCCCCCAGGCACCTGGTTGGCCACTGTGAGAACAGGATGCTGGACTAGATGGGCCACTGGCCTGATCCAGCAGCCTCTTCTTATGTTCTTATGTTCTTATGAAGGCAACGTTGTAGGAATTTCATGCAGTTGTGGGGCTGAAGACAAATTGTTCTAAATCCACTATGTTACCCCTAACATGTCTCATGAAGGTCAGGATCTGCTATTTGTCTCCTCTGGATTCATGTCTTGTTATGGGGAGTTCTGATACTTCAGTGTCATCATTTGTAAAGATATCAGGCAGCTACAGAAAAGGAATTATGGAAGCAAATTTGGAAGTTTCTAAGGAAGCTGCACAATTGGAGGTATCTGAACTTGTCCTGGGTTGGCAGGATGGCAGCCCTCAAAATGTGGACTTGAGAAACCAGAATCTTTCTGTATCTGCCATCCAGCATAGCAGAAGACATAATCTGTAAGCATAGTTCTAAAAAAGTCCTGCGAAGGAGAAGCACTGTCAATTCTTCTAGATATCTAGCTCTTTGATGATCCTTTTTAAAAAGGCAACACCTCTGGGAAAATTTAGATTGTAGTAACAACCTCATTTCTTCTCCGGCTTGCACTTTATATAATCTGCCCCTTTGTTCCTTTTTGTCTAAGTAGGCCCAAAATGATTCTGACAGATTATACTACTGTAATAGATATTGGATAATGTCACTTTTATTTCCTGTATTCCTTGAGAGAAGATATGCTTATTTTATCAACCGGTCTTCTGATAACATATACATATGTTTATGAAATTTTAATAGTGCCACCACCTCTGTCCTTAATGGAGGGCCAACTCACCAAAGTTCGAAGGACAGAAGCTGAGGTCCCTAGTAGTCTCCATAAAAAATTATTCTGTGCTATGTCCAGTAGCTTGGTACACATTTTACTGGGAAAAAGGTATGCAGCCAATGCAGGATTAAACTCTGTCCTCTGGCCCATCAGATGACATCACCAATGACATCAGCTGATGGGGTGGGTGGGCATGGCTAGGGGAAATGGCCTTGCGGGCCAAACTGGACCCCCTGATGGGCCAAGATTAGCCCAAGAACTGCGGGCTCCTCATTCTTGCACTATAAACTAGGATTTGGCTGTGTTTTGATTACGTGTGTTTGGAAACATGTAAGGCTGCGTATATACCATACATTTAAAGCAGATGGCTTCCCCCAAAGAATACTGGGACCTGGCTGGCACAATAAATTTGATGATGTGGATTGTGCAGCCAAGACAATCCCCGCTGATCAGCTGATGGGCAGGAGTTAAAGCCCTTTGTAAAAGTGCTTTGTGCTTCTGCTTTAAGGCGATGGGTGAGCAAGCAGGCAAGAAGACAAAGGAGCCTGTCCAGTGCTGGCTCCTTTCTCCTCTTCGACCCCCAGCCACTCCTGCCCACTTAATGGTGAAGTGCAGAGTTGCTTCAAAGAGTGCTGTTGCAAAATGCTTTAAGGCCATCCCTGCCGTCCTGTTTGAGCCTCTGCAGGCTCAGAGGGGAGTGTGGGGACTACTCTTAAAATGTTTTACAAAAGCGCTCCTTGAAGCAGCTCCCGCTTTTGACATTGCTTGAGTGACGTTTAAAGGAGGGGGGTGCTGCTTCAAAGAGTGCTTTGCAGCTTTAAAAGTCCCTGTGCTCCTGGCTGGGCCTCCCAACGTTCAGATGGGGCAAGGGGACAACCAGCTGGTTGTCTGGCACTTGGAAACCCTGTGCAAGGGCTTTTGGCAGTCAACCATATGATGTCATCTTGATGTGTCATTGACAGGTGGGCAGCCCCACCCATTGGTCAGATTTGGCCCTTGAGGCCAATCCTGATAAGGATCTAGCCTATGGAGCTAAAAAGGTTTCCCATCCTTGTTGTAAAGGATGAAAAAAGGACTTCACAATTCTTGGGGTAGGAACGAGTTTGCAAGTGATTGATCTGTGGTTCATTTCAGATGGCACAGCTCCATTTAGGAAAAAAAATTTAATGGGATTGATTTTTATTTTAAAGGACAGTCTTTGTGGTAAAGGCTGTTTGGTAGAGGGATAGTTAATGGGAAAATTTTACCCAAGTGGTAAATTCAGTGGTGACGCTGATTTATTACTAAAATGTATGTGCCACACTTCATTGTAAAAAAACCCCATAATAGCATACAGTCAATAATAACATAATGACAAAAATATGCAGATTAGCACCAAAGGTTGTTTTCCTAGATGGGGGTGCAAATACCTTGGAAGTATGGTACTACTAAGACAGGCACTCGAACACAATATTTACTTATGCCATATCCCAGGAAACACCACAGAATTTATGTGGTCTCCTGAAAATGCCAGAATCCTCATGCTTTTTTTCTGTACTAGAAAGTGAGGTTGCTATGGGCCACTTCTCACTTTTGCAAGGCACTTGGATGCTCATCCCCACTCTTTGCAGGGCACTTGGATGCTCATCCCCATTCTTTAGAAGGCTTGTTGACCACATAGATTGAGAGAGAGCCCAAGGATTCTTGCGTCGAGCCCTGCTGTTTTCAAATACTTAGTTGAAGGACTTCAGTTTCCACAATGTATTGGCACTCAAGATTATGAGCTTCCAATTATAAACAACTGAAGTCAGGTTATGTTGAAGCAACGGAAATATCATAGGATATATAATTGTTATTTGTCTTATGAGAACAAAGGGGAGGGAGATAATGAGGACTACATAATTAAACAGTACTACAAGCTGTAGGACAGGGGTAGCCAACATCTCTAACAAATTCCACATTAAAGGGACCACAACACTGGAGGACAAAAGCTGAATAGCAGGAAGTTGTCTGTCGTGGAATATAGTGCCTAGGTAAGGGTTTAAGGCAGTGATTCTGAAATGGTGCGCCGGGGCACACTGGTGCACCGCAAGAGGTGGCTAGGTGTGCCGCAAATATTATGAAAGTATATTATTATTATTAAGTTATTTTTATTCATAGTGTAAAATATATTAATATATTTTTAATTTTGTACACAAAGTGTGCTAGAAAATTCTTACATGTTTTACAGTGCGCCGTGAACCAAAAAAGTTTGAGAACCACTGGTTTAAGGCAAGAGGCAATCTCTTAAGTACCCTAGCCCCAAATTGTTTAGCGCTCTGTAAAGAGGCAATAACACTTTGAACTGGGTGTGGTTCCATAAGGGCAGCCAGTGAATATGCGTAACAAAGGTGAATATGTTGATGATGGTTAGCTCTAGAAAGTAACCTCATAGCAGCATTTTGCACTAACTATAGCTTCCAGGCCAACCTCAAGGGCAGCCCCATATAGAGTGCATTCCAGTAACCACATTTTGAGGTCAGCAATGTATGGACCACTGTGGCCAGGTTACCCTTGTTCAGGAATGCTGTAGTTGGTGTACCAGCTAAAGCTGATAAAAGGCACTCTTAGCTACTGAAGCCACATGAGCCTCTAGTTGCAAAGATAAATCAACTACAAACCTGCTCCTTCAAAGGGTTTATGAAACATGTGCAGGACAGGAAAATGACCAGTTTCCCAGATCCAGGAAACACCCACATGCAGGGTCTCCATCTTGCCAGAATTCAATTTGTTTATTGGCTTTCATGTAGCCTACCACTTCATCCAGATGCCAGCTCAGGACTTGCATGTTCACATCTGCTTCAGATGTTGTCGAGAGAGTTGAATGTCATCAGAATACTGAAAGACTTCATCTTCCATATCTCCTAATGAATGCTCCCAACAGGTTCATATAGATTTAAATAGAATTGGGGATGAAGCATTGGAGTCAGGAGGCCTACACATAATCACCCAGTAGCACTCTCTGGAATTGACCCTGCAAGTAGGAGCAGAACCACTGAAGAACAGTACCTCCAATTCATAAAAATGATCCAGGATACCATGGCTGATAGTATTAAAAACTGCTGATAGTTCAAGCAAGGGTAATGGTCACACTCCCTGTACCCCTCTTTTGGTAAAGGTCATCCATCAGAGTGACCAAGGCTGATTCAGTGTCAAAACCAAGTTGGAACCCAGACTGGTAAGGGTCAAGATAATCAGTTTCATCCAAGTGTCTGTAGCTGAGCCACCACTATGTTCTCAAACAACTTCCCCAGAAAGGAGGTATTTGTGATCTGGCAGAAATGTTTACATACCATTGGATTCAGAGTGGACTTTTTTTATATATAGTTGAGCCATTGTGGTGTAGTGGTTAGAGTGTTGGACTATGACCTGGGAGACCAGGGTTCAAATCCCCACACAGCCATGAAGCTCACTCGGTGACCTTGGGCCAGTCACTGCCTCTCAGCCTCAGAGGAAGGCAATGGTAAACCCCCTCTGAATACCGCTTACTATGAAAATCCTATTCATAGGGTCACCATAAGTCGGAATCGACTTGAGGGCAGTCCATTTTTTTCATTTTCAGTTGTACCACTGCCTCCTTCAAGGGGGTGGGCTCCACCTCCTTAAGTAACAGTGCATTACCACACCCTAGATCCGTCTGGTCAACCCCCCACCTAATTTCAAGATGGGCAAGTGTCAAAAGGGAAAGTTGAACACATTGCTACAAGCTCCTTGTCCATGTCATCCAGCTTGCAGTAACTGAAACTAATCCTACAGCACTAGTTCAGATGGCACATTAGATGACATCTCAACGGATTCCAAACTAACAGCATCAAGGTTGTTATGAAAACAAGCAACTTCATTCTCAAAGTGCCTTACAAACAATTCACAGTAGGTTTCAGAGGACTATAGCTCCACTCACAGGGACAGATGATAACAGTGCTCTGACCATTCTGCAAAGCTCCATTGAACAGTGCTGAGGAGTGATTATTATCAACAGCCAATCACATTTCCTCATTTCAGAGGGAGACCAGGCCTTCGACAGGGTCACAAGCTCTATTCCACTGCAAAATCCTCTAGAGCAGGGGTAGCCGACATGGTGCCTTCCAAAAGCTGTTAGACTCTAACTCCTAGCATCCCCAGCAAGCATGGTCAGTAGTTAGAGAAGATAACATCTGAAGGACACAATGTAGTCTACTCCTGCCCTAAAGCATTCAGGAATCCCTCAGATTTCATACATCTCCCGGAGCAGACCATATGCATATGAAGTTCTCCTCCCCAGCAGGGAGGGAAGGCGGCTAGCCACCATGATACCAAACTTCATTAGGAAATGGTGTGACCATGACAACAGGGTTGTTTGGACACTACCTATTTTCAGACCACCCATCTCATTAGCAATGACTAAGTTGAGGGTGTGACCTTTCTTGTGTGTTTGGCTGATTCAGTGCCGGATTTATGTACAAGCTAAGTAAACTATAGTCTAGGGCCTCAGATTATGAGGGGTTAGGGATGGGGGAGAATATCCACTAAATAGGATTTAGTACTGGATTTTGACATAATCCGACAATCCATTGTGTTTTCGGACTGGAATGATTTCTTGTGGCAGGTCACGGCTGTCATCAGCACTTTTTTTAAAAAAAATGAGCTCCAAATTTTACATCATTGTCATTGTAATTGGCTTTCCTGTAAGCTGATGCATTTTTTTTTTTCAATAATTTTTATTCAGATTTTCATAAAACATACAAGACAAAATCATAAAACATTCGAAGACAAAAAACAAAATCAAAAATAGTTAAACAAAAAGAAAAAAAGAAAAAAAAAAACAAAAATAAAAAATAAAGAGTAAAATATTGACTTCCCATTTGTCAAAGATCAAATCAGTTATAAGTCTATAATATATAACAATCCTGTCTCTTAAGTCATATTATAAAATCACTTTCCTCCAGTAGTTATCTTACTTAATCATCAAATCTCATAAACATTACTTTATTCTTTCCACAAAAAGTCAAAGAGAGGTTTCAATTCTTTAAGAAATATATCTATCAATTTTTTTTTCCAGATAAGCATATCGATTAATCCATCTCATTACTAATTATGATAATCTTATTGTCATAACCATAGTCAAAATAAACATTTCAATTAATCCATCACATCAGAATCTGTTAGGTTCAATAATTTCAGTAGCCATTGTTCTATTATCTCTATTAGTTCCATTTTCCATCTTCCATCTTCAGTAGTCTTGTTAAGTCCAGTAATTTCAATATCCAGTCTTCCATTATCAGTATTCCATAATAATCTTGCTGTCAAAGCCATAGTCATATAGTAAGAGTCTGATGGGAATTACCTCTATCCCAAATATTTTCTTGCCATCCATTCTGAATAGGTTGCTGAAATACTGCTGTAAAATCATATCTCTGTTCTTTTTTTCAAAATGCACTGGGTCATCTCTTAAAAGTTTTTCCATTGTCACATGGCTGCAGTTAATTCCATAGATTTTCTCTATATTGGGCTCCATCACATCATTCCAGTCCAGAAGATTATCCATGCCATTGATAACTTTATCTCTAGAATCTTCATTCATTTCTTCAGAGATAACATTGAGTTCCAAACAATAGATTTTATTTCTAAAGTCCATAGACTCCAAATCTTGTTCCTGTTCCACGTTGGTTCCAATCTCCGGGATCTCCTCTCTCACAGGGACCCCTATTCCAGTCTCCAGGGTCTCCTCTCTCACAGGGACCCCTGTTCCAATCTCCGGGGTCTCCTCTCTCACAGGGACCCCTTCCAGGGTCACCTCTCTCACAGGGACCCTTATATCTTTAATCTCCTGCTTCATTTTACTCAATTCAATTTTCGTTATCTCAATCTCATCCATTATTTTCTGAAACATAGTTATTTCCAGATTTTCAGCCACTTTCTTAATTGCCATTTTAAAAGAAAAATATAGGAAAACCACTTCTTATTTCAGCAACAATTGGGTTAATACTCCAAACTTGGTGACATCACAGTATAAACAGTGCAGACAGCCTTATCTCTCCAATAGTTAAGTAAACAAAATGCAGTTCCCAGGATCGAAACAATTAATGGCAATCGTCAAGAAACAGATTCGTCAAAATAAAATAGACCAAAAAGAGAGTAGTCTCAAAACAGTATAATATTTTTCAAAATAAAAATCTGGAATAGAAATCCCTCTTCTGTGTATATCTTTAGAATGCAAATCCAGGACAGCTTTTTGCAACAAAAACAGAGATAAGCTATTAATTAGTGCGTAGCAGAGAGAAGTTATGGCTCCCCAGTGAGATGTCAAAAACTGATCAATCTGGCAAATCTCTTTTAAACAGCAACAATTTAAGTCAAGTAAAAGAAAAATATAGAAAGAAGGGTGCTTGCCTGTTAGTGCGTTCTCTCTTAGAAGATAAGATGAACGTTCGCTTTAACAGATAGAGCTTGCTGTTGAAAATCCGTCCCACCTTCGTCGGCTGAACCTCGTCCCATAAATTAATGAGATCTGGTCGTCCCAACAAAAATAGGCTTTGAGGTTAATCTCTTCGTTTCTCCCTACCCGGGAGAAGTTTAATCAGTCAAAAAAAAAAGAAAAAACTGACTGATATATCTGAATAAGCTTCTTTTGAGGCAGGAGCCCGTCTCAAAAGCAGGCACAGGCTAAGTCACCCTTCCCGGAAGTCCTAAGCTGATGCATTTTTAACTGCTGTCCAGGTGATAACAATTGCCATTTCTATCCATTAACCTCCCTCCCATTTTAGGCGATTATCTGCCTAATTGATATGTAAATCAGAAAAAAAAGTGGAACAGTATAAGCATATTCATAACCATTTTGGTAAAAATTTATGTGGAGGTTTTTTGCTTAAAAAATCAGCAAACTGGCTATTGCAAAAGGAAATGGGAACAAAAAAAGGGCAGATTGACAACGAAAGCCAGACTCTTGGCATTCAAGCGGATCGGAACTAGGCAGCAAACCCTATTCCCATGAGGGACCTCTAAACACAAAAAAATTACTAATTAAGATTGTTAGTTTTTAGTTGTGTCTTTGCTTATGTACTGGTGTATATGCAGATATAAATCCTTTTTATTTCTATTTTAACTGTCCTTTATGTTACTATAATACACATTTATTTGGTAATGCTATGGGGTCTCTTAAATGTGACATAGCCTAGGAATTCAGCATTTTTAATCTGGCCCTGGGCTGATTACAAACCATGACAGCTCTATGGTTGCCATGAAGTCCTGAGCACGCCCTCCAGAGGCACCTTCGGCTTTGATATTGAAATTGCCCAGATTCACTGTCCTGAGTTCTTTCAACAGCGTGCCAGAGACCACCTCTGCCAGTTTTGTCAGGGAGTCTGCTAGGCAGAGGCAGAGTGGTGTGGTGGAGTTACTTGACCTTCCGGAAGGTGGGTCGCTGCTATGGAAAGGGAGGGGCAAGATGGTGCAGAGGTTGGTGCTGTGCAGACGCAATGGTGGAGCTAATACAGTGCTCGTGCCAGTGTGTTTGTGCAGCACTGACTTCTGTGTCGCTTTGTCCCTCCCACTCTCCCTCCTGGTAAGTAGTAGAGATTCTACTGCTAGAAGGTCACCGGATGTAGGCCCTCTAAGCCTTCTCCAAGGTGGAGTGGTTTCCTGTAGACAGACAGAATTCCTCTGTACCACAGCAGCCCCCTCCCCACCACATCCTCTGACCTATGCATAGCACACCCATCTAGGCCAGGCCTCAGTAAGACATGCCAGCTTGCCTCTGCTTTAGATGATTTCAGTACAGTAGGGCCCCGCTTCTTGGCGCTTCGCTTCCCAGCATTCCGCTAATGCGGCGGCTTTCATTCCCCGTTTTAAAGCCGATTTTGCTCTTTTGCGGCATTTTCACGTGACGCGCCCCATTATACTCAATGGGGTTCTGCTTTACGGCGATTTCCGCTTTATGGTGGGGGTCCAGAACGGAACCTGCTGTATAAGCGGGGCCCGCCTGTAATTAGCATAGCAGTATCTAGCATTGGTTTTTTAATATCTTTTCTTATTATTTACATTTTGAAGGCTTTAAGAATTATTCCTACTGAAGACAAAATGCTACTTGCCCTGCAATCTCTGCCATAGTTTAGTCAGGAGTAGCTTGCCTACTTTGTGGAAGTTCAGTTGATAGAGTATTAACCCTTGTTGAATGCTTGAAGTGGGGTTGGAGAGGCTTGGGCTCAAATGGGCATAGAGCCACTTTGAAATGAAATGGACTGCTTTCAAGTCGATTCCTACTTATGGGTGACCCTATGAATGGGTTTTCATGATAAGAGGTATTCAGAGGGGGCTTACCATTGGAGGCTGAGAGGCAGTGACTGGCCCAAGGTTACCCAGTGAGCTTCATGGCTGTGTGGGGATTTGAACCCTGGTCTCCCAGGTCCAACACCTTAACCACTACACCACACTGGCTCTCTATAGAGCCACTTTAGTTCACATCCAAATGGTGTTCCTGAGTATACCCCTTTAATTCTAACACAACAAGTACCTGCCATTCTTTCCTGTTGGGAAAAGTAAAGAGTTGCATTTAGGATTTTGTTGTGGTGACAACCAATCCTGCTTTCAACTTCTGATACTGAGGTCTCAGTAGTACACATGCCGTCCCTGCACATTCATCCTGTGTGTTCATAATGATAACCATTTCATTAGTGTGAGTAGATACATAGTGCTGAGCTAAAATAGCAGACATTTTATTTATTTATTTATTTATCACCAATTAGGCCGCCTTACAGGATCAGCCACACAGGACCTCCTCTCGGTCCCACCAGTCAAAACAGCTAGGCTGGTGCGGACCAGAGAGTGGGCGTTCTCGATTGTGGCCCCCACCCTCTGGAACTCTCTCCCTTACGACCTTCGACATGCCTCCTCCCTGTCGAATTTTCGCCAAGCTTTAAAGACGTGGCTATTCAGGCAGGCCTGTAGGAACTTGGGGGTGGAGTAGTAATTTTGATGTTTTAATTGATGTTTTGATGTTGGATAAATTGATGATTGTGTTTCAATTATACTGTATTTTAATTATTGTTGTGAGTCGCCTAGAGTGTCCGTTAATTCGGACAGATAGGCGACCAAGAAATAAAATTTTATTATTATTTATTATTATTATTTAATTCATTTCTATCTCGCCTTTCTCCCAGAACTGGGATTCAGAAGGCAGCTTGCAAAAATTAAAACAAATACAGTTAAAAACATATGTAAAACATACAGAAAGTTATAAATAAAATGTAATTAAACTATAGAATTAAAACTATTTAAAACATAGTGAGTAAAAAACTCAAAATAAAAATCAGTAAAACAGCACCCTATTAATAGCCCTTGCAGTTGGTTCCCTAAAGACTTTCAGAACAAAAAAGTTTTCACCTGCTAACAGAAGGACAACAGGAGGGAGCCAGTTTTTACCTCCCTGAGCAGGGAGTTCCAGAACCTGGGGTCAGCTCACCGAGAAGGCCCTCTCCCACCAGAATGCCTGTGAGGATGGCAAGGCCAAGAGATAGGCCTCCCCTGACGATCTCAGAGCTCAGACGAGTTCATATGGGAAGATACAGTCCTTCAGACAGACTAGATCTCTTTCATGAATGTTTGTTAACTGTGCAAAATGCAGTGCTGTTTTTCTGATTTTTAATGTAATGTGCAAAGGGGATGAAACTGCTCTTCACTTCAGTTCTGCCTTTGCACCCGCCAGTACCCCCTTCTCTGCACCCTTTCCTCGTACCTTTAGCTTGTTTGCAGCCCCAGTCAGTTTCTTATTCAGAACCATTTTTTAAAAAGTGCCTCCATTCTGGAAACAACGAGGAAGGTCATTGAGGACAAATGAAGGTTATGAACAGTGCTCAAAGAATTATTTATTTAAGAGTTTCGTAGGCTGTCCTTCAGTAGAGGGCAGCATACAAACAAGAAATAAATAAATATAAAATAACAATTAAAACAAGACACAGATAAGATAAACAGCCTAAAATGCAACCTAAAAGTTCAGCAAAGTAAATAAAGCCCTCATTAAAACCTATTCATCCTATGTGTTGGAATGCCTGGACAAACAAAAATACTATTGAGACTCAAGCTTGCTCATATCTGCATGGCTGCTTCACGAATGGATTCTTTGTCACTCTGCAGTGTGACTGAATGTTGGGGATTGGCATCCTATCCTATCCTATCCTATCCTTCTAAAACAAGTAAATAGTTCTGCTTCATTTGTCTCTAGTGACATCGGCTAAAAACGAACTTAAAACAAAAATTGTAGTGAAGCACCAGCCGTTTGGACTGTGAACAATAGAGAATTTATGTGGGAAATGGGTAGATTTGAGGGCTTTTGGGAAACTACACATACACTTCCCTTCTTCATGCTGAAATGTGATCCTGGGTGCTGCACTAATTGTATGTGCACGCATGCGCATGCATGCATGCACCTACACATGCATATAAAATAGATAGAAAGCCTGTCTCCAGCATTCTATCACACTGCAGTGTGATCAGCCTAATTCCAAATCAACTAAGCAATCTTCATTCTTAGAGGCTTAAGTCAACAGAAGCAGGGAGATTTATTGCAACAAGAACAAAACCTGCCTTCCACTTAGGACACAATGATTAGTTACACATGTACTGTGGGGTTCTGTCTTATTTCCCCCTCCCCAACTATGGGCCTAAGAACAGCTTCATGAAACAGTTTAGATCAGCATAAGAAGAGCCTGCTGGATCAGGCCAATGGCTCATCCAGTCCAGCATCCCTTTCTCACAGTAGCCAACCAGTTGCCCAGTGGAAACTTGCAAGCAGGACATGAGTGCAAAGAGCACTCTTCCCTCCTGCAGTTTCCAGCAACTGGTATTTTGAAGCATACTGCTTCCTCTATGGAGGAAAGTATACCTATCATGGCTAGTAGCCATTGATAGCCTAATATGCCTAAGTTTACACTTATTTACATTGAATTGCATTTGCCAATTTACTGCCCATTCACTCAGTTTTAGAGAGGTCCTTTTGGGGCTCTTTGCAATCCCTTTTTGTTTTAATAATAAATCATAATAATAAAATTTTATTTGTTAGTCGCCTATCTGTCCGAATTAACGGACACTCTAGGCGACTTACAGCAGCATAATAAAATACAATACACAATACAATAAAAAACAATACACAATAAAATAAAATACAACCACATTCATCAATTAAAACTAACATCAAAAACATCAGTTAATACATCACAAACTAATCTAGCTCGAAGTTCCTGTAGGCCTGCCTGAATAGCCAGGTCTTTAAAGCTCGGCGAAAACTCATCAGGGAGGAGGCATGTCGAAGATCGTAGGGGAGAGAATTCCAGAGGGTGGGAGCCACTACCGAGAACGCCCTCTCTCTGGTCCGCACCAGCCGAGCTGTTTTGGCCAGTGGGACTGAGATGAGATCCCGCGTGGCTGATCTTGTGAGGCGGCTTAATTGGTGATACTGGAGGCGGTCCTTTAGATAAACCGGGCCGAAACCTTATAGGGTTTCAAAGGTCAATACCAACACCTTGAACTGGGCCCGGTAAACCACTGGTAGCCAGTGAAGATCTATCAACACTGGGGTGATATGTTCCCGGCAGCGGCTATGCGTAATCAAGCGTCCCGCCGCATTCTGTACCAGCTGGAGTTTCCGGACCGTCTTCAAGGGTAACCCCATGCAGAGCGCATTACAGTAGTCTAAGCGAGAGGAGACCAGGGCATGTATCACTCGTGGGAATAGCTGTACAGGAAGGTAGGGTCGCAGCCTCTGTATCAGATGTAATTGATACCAAGCTGCCCGGCTCACTGCCAAAACTTGAGCCTCCATGGACAGCTGGGAGTCAAGAATGACCCCTAGGCTGCGGACCTGGTCCTTCAGGGGTAATCTCACCCCGTTAAACACCAAGTCGATGTCTCCCAACCTTCTCTTATCACCCACGAGTAACACCTCGGTCTTATCGGGATTTAGCTTCAGCCTGTTCTCGCCCATCCATCCACTAACGGACTCCAGGCACTTGGACATGGTCTCCACAGCCAACTCTGGTGAGGACTTAAATGAGAGATAGAGCTGAGTGTCATCCGCATATTGGTGACACTGCAGCCCAAAACTCCTGATGATAGCTCCCAGCGGCTTCACATAGATGTTAAATAGCATGGGGGAGAGGATAGAACCCTGTGGCACTCCACAAGTAAGAGGCCAAGGGTCTGAAACCTCATCCCCCAATGCTACCCGTTGGTACCTGCCTGAGAGATAGGAATGGAACCACCGTAAAACGGTTGTTATTATTGACTAGGATCTGGGAGACCAGGTCAAAGTCCCACTCAGCCATGAGCTTGCTAGGTGACCTTAGGCCAATCACTGTCTCTCAGCCTAACCTACCTCATAGGGTTGTTGTGAAAATAAAATGGAGGAGAGAGAACTATGTTTGCATGCCACCTTCAGCTCCTTGGAGGAAAGGCGGGATACAAATATAATCATAAATGAAATGAAATGAAAACAGCTAAAAACCAGATTAAAAACACAGAAAATAACAGGAAATGTATACAAACCATACAAAATAGACACTCATGGCAGAGACCTATTTGTCCATCTGGGAAAGCTTATCAGAAGAAAAATATCTTTAAATGTTTCCAGAAAGTGCAGATACTGAGTACCTGTTGTATCTTGACAGGAATGCTCTTCCACAGAACAGGGACAACCACACTGAAAGCCCTACTCTGACTTACTGTGGAGTGGGCCTCTGAGATCTTTGGAACTTGAAGGAGAAGTTCTCCTGCAAGCACAGTGACCTACTGGGTATATATTGAATCAGGCAGTCTCTCAAGTAACCTGGCTCTGAGCTGTATGGGACCTTATATGTATTGGACAAACAAGATGTTATATGCTGGCAGTAGACTGCCCCCACAACTGGAAAATCTACTCATGGATCCACCACGCCATATGTAGGCTGATGAAGTGAACCATATGCAGTTTAGCACATTCCATTGTGTAGTTTGGTATATTAAAGACATGTAAATATAGATGCCATAATTTTATTAAAACAATAATTACAGATAATGTGTTAGAGATGGAGCTGCAAGTCAGGTACCCCTGTAGATTATTTTAGTTTGCTGGAATTGTAACTAGAAACCATCAACCATCAGTTGTTTTTTTAAAGAAAAGTTTCATTTTCTGGGCATATAGAATATGTAGACCTCAGCAGTATACAGAAACTAAAACTCCTCTCTCTTTTTATACAAATCTCAAAAAAATAGTATCTCTATAATTCAACCACGTATAATCTACCTCCTTACAAGGCAATTTCCCGGTCAATCGTTAGAGATTCTTCTGAGTATTTTCCTTGGGGGATCCAATAAATTCATTACTGAATAGGCAGCAATATTTCTGAATATAGTAATATCGGCTGGACTTTCAACAGTTGTTAGCTCTTAAATCCTCACCTTTGTTCTTCTGATTTTATGATTATGTATTTATCCAGTTGTGAATTTTTTAATGATTGGCTGACTGCAATAAAATGTTGTTGTTGTTATAAATCAACTAAAGAGGATAGTGTACTTGTTGATTAACTCAAATGTTATGTAATAATACTGAACTTTTCAATAGCAAATCATGTTCACACATAGACTAATCCTGTGCACAGTTACCTGGGAGTGATTCCCATTGAATTCATTAGAACTTCTGATTAAATTATATCCTGGCCATCCCTGTAAATAATATATTATTGAAAATACTAGCATAGCTTGCATTCGTGCATCTAATCAGATTCTAGGTGTCTGCAAGAACCATGAGGTCAAATTAGATAGTATGTTAAATGTGGTGCCACATTTCAATTTTTTTTCATTTATTTTTTTAAAGCAGCCAGGGGAGAGAGTTGATCTAAATCATGATTACAATGAGGGAGTGGGTGGTTTAACCCTTTTTCTCCTGCACAATTTCCCCAGCAAAACTTTCTCCCCGGCCCCTAAGCTGCTATTTGCCACAGGAAGGTGCTATGAGTGCAAATGGCTTAGAGGAGGGATTTTGTTGGGAAAATGTCACAGGGAATGAGTTAAAAAATTACACTGCAGGCCCTGTACAGATTGGGTCCCTGACAGCTGCAATTTTAATAAAATTAAATTAAAAATACAGAAATATGGTCATGTATTTATAATAGCATCTGGTTTGATCCTTAGTTTCTGATTCTGACCTTTCACTTTCAGCTTCATGACCTTCAGAAATGTTAGGTTTGCATGAATGGAAATAAACATCTCAATTTTTTCACGTTTGTTCCTTAGTTGAATTTCACTTATAGTGAATTTCAAACCATCCGTTTACTTCACTTAAGGCAGAAAACAAAGGAACCTAAGACAAGGAGAAACAATAGGAGTCAGATTGTGTAATACCATGCTTTACCACCTTGTTGCGGGAGCAACATGCTTGGCAGGTGCCCAGATCACACTCCTATATCAGATACCTGAAGATTTTCTATATTCTGCAGCATTTGAAAGGACTCTTCCAATATGAAGTCCTAAGACTTGATATAGTATTACACACTACCTTGATTTAAGATATTTGCTGTAATATTTATTTATTTATTGGATTTATATACCATCTTTTTGCCAAAGTACCTAAAATAGTTTACAGTTTTACAATTCTCCAACCCATTCACTAGCAGATAAAAACAAACACAAATCACCTCCTTCCCCAGCCCTTCTTCTTCCTACAGGGCAGATGATGTCTGTTGGCCTGGTGGTGGTGATGGTGGTGGTGGTGATGGTGGTGGTGGTACGGGAACATAGTCTGACTGGCACAGGTCCTGATGGTGCCTCTGCCTCCCTCCCTTGCTCTTTTTTCCCTTCCTTATTATGAATTGGTTGTAATAATATTATTTAAAATTTATGTCTGTATATATATAGGCCATTTTGTATGTGTTATTTATTTTTATTTTATTCATTTAATTTGTTAGTCGCCTCAAACCTATGGTTTCTAGGTGACTTACAGCCCATTTTAAAAACATACAATATAAAATGAATTTAAAAACATAAAATATATAAAATTTAAAACCCAACCAAATGGACTAAGACAGAATAACAAAGGCCTGAGTGAGAAGGAAGATCTTTGCCTGGCGCCTAAATATGGACAAAGAAGGCAACAGGCAGGCCTCCCTGGGGGGAGCATTCCACAGCCAGAGGATCACCACTGAGAAGGCCTATTCTCATTTTGCCACCTTCTGAGCCTTCCGTGGAGGGGGCACACGAAGAAGGGCTTCAGATGCAGGATCCAGATCAATTCATACAGGGAGAGGCAGTTCTTGAGATATTGAGGTCCAGAGCTGCATAAGGTTTTATAGATCAAAACCAGCACTTTGAATTGAGCCTGGAAGCTAATCAGTAGCCAGTGCAGCCATGCCTGAATTAGTGTTATATGTGTGGACTGACCTACCCCAGTCAGGAATCTGGCCACCGTGTTCTGCACTAGCTGGGGTTTCCAAACTGTCTTCAAAGGCAGCCTCTTTGGCTATGGTGCGGTATACAAATGCAATAAATAAATAAATAAACACATTGCTGTAATCTCACCTAGAGGTTACCAGAAGGTAGACAACAGAAGTTAGATGACCCCAGTCCAGATATGAATCTCAAGTGACAGTAATGGGTCCAAGAGTACCCCCAGGCTACATACCTGCTCCTTCAGAGGGAGTGTAACCCCATCCAAAGCAGGCCACAACCCATCCATCTGGTCTAGAGAACCACCCACTAACAGTGCCTCAGTCTTGTCTGGATTAAGCTTTAGTTTATTGGCTCTCATCCAATCTATTACTGAGGCAAGACACTGATTTAGCTCATCCACTGCCACACCGGCAGATGTAAATGATAAGTAGAACTGTGTGTCATCAGCATATTGCTGACAACATACTCCAATACTCCGTATGACCCCACTCAGCTGTTTCGTGTAGATATTAAATAGCATGGGGGATAGAATCGAACCCTGCGGGTGTTAATGTTTTTAATGCTGGTTTTATTTTGTTTTAATATTGTAAGTTGCTTTTTAATTGTCACCTCAGGAAGCAGATAAGAGATAACAGATAAGGTTCAGTTGCACCTTCTTGACTTTTGCAAATTGCCTATCTGACACTGAGCCTCGGATTCTCCTCAGCAGGGTGGCCCAGGGATCCCCACAGGTCTCAGAATTCTCTCTGGTTGAACCATTTTAGCTTGACCAAAGTTAGCTATTCTTGACATTACTATTTTGATAAACAGAATTAGTTAAGGAGCCATAAAAGTTTCAAGATGGGTGAGGGAAAGAGATAAAAAATTCTAGTCTTCCATGCCACCTTCCATGATTTTCCAAACCTGGCCCTGAATATTTCAAGAACACTATTCTCCCCACCCTCATGGGCCAGTCCAGAAAGTGTATCCGAGATGGAGGGATTGCCAGCCCTTGGGAGGGAAAAACATGAGCCACTGGACAGGAAGAGTCTTTGAGGAGGCATCCTTTCATCTGTTACTTTCCTGGCTTTGCCAGCAGCAGAAATATTTCCAGTGGTGAATGGGACCTCAATTTTCCACCACCAAAAGACTACGAAAATGGAGAATTGGACTTTGTGTGGCTCTCTGGCAATGATGAAGAGACAGGCCCTGCCTCACCACCAAAATGATAATTAACCCCAGGATTTTTTTCTCATGGGTGTGTATTTGTGTTACAACTGGCAAAGTGCATGTGGAGAGAGGGCTTCTACTTTGTATAAACCCCTGAAGAGGTGTCATGCATTAGTTTGCACTCTGCATAAAAAGGCATGTTTCGCCACTACCTCACCCTGTTGGGATCTGTTTGTAGGAGCCAGGCCAATGCTGGGGATGAAGAGCAGGTTTTTCTCTGTCTGCAGCAATGTTTCCAAGGGCAGCATTTTACTTTTCCCTCATTAAAATAAACAACTTCTATTCACTTATAAAGAAGAAAGTAACAGGACTCAAAGCTGCCCCTGTCCACAAATGACCAGTAAATGAGAATGAAGTCTTCTTCTATGAGCAGAATCCTATCCTGTGTTGTATTTCTTTGCCACTAGAGTGTGGTAGAATGTTGGAGACTGGCCTTTATATGATTTGATAGATTCTTTAACAACACTGTTTATGGGCTGGAAGGAGCTGTCATCTCTTAGAGTGAGCTCAATATTCGGGGGCACAATAACGTCCTGTGTAAAACATGAATGAATCTTGGGATACTTTCAGATGGAAATCTTACATCACAAACTATAATAAAGTCCTGTTTTTTTGCGTGTGCACATTTGGCGCATTAATTTGATGGAATATATCTGGACTGTGTGGTTTGTGGGGGTTTTTGGTCCCTCCCATCAATCACTCTTCTCCTGTCCTCCACTACCAGTTTCCATTAATAGAATGCACACAGGTATTTCTAGGTGCTGCACTTTAAAAAAAAGTCCCTGGAAGTTTGCAAGAGCAAATGTTAATAGACTTAGTTATCATGTTTCACAATGGGCAAAATGGAGGGGGGGTTGCTTTGTTGTTGTAAGGAGCAATCCATTGTTTTTTTAAAAAAAATCCGGTCTTGCTCAGAACTGTTTTAATGTTTAAAAAGACCAACGACCAATATATGACCTGTGATTCCAGCCTCTCAAGTAAGCCCCACATTTACTGTGTGGAGATTTTGAGAGAATAGATCCTTGAGAGAAATAGGTGTGCCCTCAGCATGCAGCAGTCATTAGAAACATGTGTCTCATTCGGTATTGTGGATCACCAAAAACAAAATGGCTAGGTTATGCTCAGGTGAGGAGAAAACAAAAGTATAGATGTGATAGAGACTACCCACCAAAACATCTTTGGATTCAACAAACCACCAACCTCCTCCTCTTCCAAAACCCCCTAACAAGCTTCCACACCAGTGGTGACTATAGGTGTATAATGGGTTATTTTTACATAATGGATGTTCCTCGGTACAAGAAAATCTTTATTAAAAGTTTTTTTAAATAAAGTATGGACTGGCATTTTGATGGCAGTGATGTCATGCGGATGCTGCAAAAAAACTTACATGCCTGAGCAGCACCGATTCTACAATCAAGTCCCATCTGGAAGCACCCTTGGTATGCTGCATGTTTACAAAGAGAAATAGCAAAAAAAATTAAAAAGGGAAAGAAAGAAAGAACTCAATGGCCAAAATGTCTATTTATTGTATGTTTATGATTGTAAAAAGCCTTTTTAAAAATTTTACAGCCAGTCTCAAAACTTTGGACTGGCTTTTTCTCTGTTTGTTGCTTCTTTTAATGAACCCATTTTGTGTAACATATTTGTATGTAAAGAACTCTTGGCCTTGAAGTTTGTTGGGCCCTTAAAATCTCTATGGTCAGACATGGTTTGTGTTCTCTGCACACTTCGATCCCATTCATGTTATGGATTCCCAGGAGTTGTGTAATGTATGAACAGAAATAGTTGGTTTGTAGATCAGCTGGTAGAGTATAGTCTCCTGGAAATTCACAGTATTTTTATTTCTGCTGCAAGAATTATTTTTATATCTTTTAATGTACAGATAAATTATTTAGTGAAATGCCTTAATAAAGCTGCAATGCTTATTTTAGAAATATCCAAAAATGGAATCCTCAGCTTTTATTTCCATTAAAAGTCAGTGAAGATGTTAGCAAAATTAAAATGTTTCATTTTTATCTGTGTAAATAATTTTTTCTTTCTTTCATTGTTTACTCTCTCTTAGTATTGCACCTGATTAGCAGCCTGGCATTTCTAAAGTTCTAAAACGTATGAGCAATAAGAGCTACTCCTCAAGAGTATTATGTTTAACTGGCATGTGGATACGTACTGTGATTTGAATCAATAAAATTTGGAACTTTGTACTTTGCTTAAATGTTAAAATTCAAACTGCTTTTTTGGTGCTTTCCCCCACTGTGGACCAGCTTTCTATTTTTGGAAATCAACCAGTACGTAAATAAAACGAACACAATTAGGCTTCTTTAAAGAAAATTGTTGGGTTGTATTTAACTCTTACTCAGAGTAGACCCATTGAAATCAATGCCCCTAAGTGAGTCTTCTCTATTAATTTCAATGAGTCTACTCTGAATAGGACTAGCACTGAATACTACCCATTATTTATTACATTTCTTGTATATCATAACAAAATGAATTTTCAAAATCCTATTGGACATTCTGGAATTGGGAAATGGTCACAATGAAATAGTCTCTGTCTCAAGCATCGGTCAGCATGGTTAGGCTCTCTTGAAGATGTTTGGAAAATTTGGGTATGTAAAGTTCCTCCCTCCCTCCCCTGCTAGCACAAGGCTTCTGGTTTGAGGCAGTTACTTGCCAAAAGGAATTCAGGCATGGTACCTTTGTTCACACCCTGCCATCACTCCAACAGTTTTAAAGAATAAGAATATGAACAAGAATAATTGAAGTGGAATACTCTGTGGAAAATGGGGGATTCACTGATAGTTTTTCTACTCCACATAAACCAATATTTACCAGTAATCTTGTGTTTCTATTTTTGTTTTTTGGCAGACTTTTACCAGTAAATATCGGTTTATTCCTGAAACCAGAAGCCCTAAACATATCTTTGTTTATAAGGTCAGTCTTCATTTCCTGTTTCTGTCCTTCCCCATCTACTTACAAATTCTATTGTCTTCCAGGTAATGGCAAATATATATTCTTTCTGCTTTTCTCCTTGCCGCACATTTCAGAAAAAGTGAACCTTGCTATCCTGTATGGACCTAAATTATGGAAATATTTTTTACACACAAAAAATTTACACCTGCATGATAATGGTAAAGAAGTCTAGCAAAATATTTTACAATAGTGTAAATGTTTCCATGCAAATTCTTTAGTTCTTTTTAATAGAATGTTTGCACTAGAAAGTGAACCAATTACTTCTTTAGCAAAGGGTGTGGGTGGGTGTGGATTATATAAACATGTCCATTATATTTCATTTCTTGCAGAAAGATGAAAGAAAAATCCAATCGTGAAACATCACACTCAAAGCGAGTTAGCTGTGTGCCTTAAGATCCAGAATACAGACTTGAAGTAGATTTTACAAAATGAAATTATTTTTAATAGAAGTGCTTTTATAATAAACATGTAGGCTTGGTCTGCAGTGTAGTCAGTTTTGGACAACATTATGCTATTACTTGAAACAGAGTCAGAGATGCTGAAGCACAGAAAAGTGTAATCTGGACACATTAATATAATGATTTGTGTCATTTAACTTCACTCACCTATAATTTATTATGCTGCCAGTGCCCATTCTTTCTCATGAAGTCTTGACTTTATATATATATATTTAGAACTTTCAGTAGCGCCTACCAATGTATTTGGAAAACAAGGCAACCTCCACACACAGTGGGGCTGTGAAATCCTGCATTGCCATCTCCATGTGCTTTATGTCTTTCCTAAATGGAGTGTGTGTGTGTGCCTAGAATCCTGTGCATGTGGAGGGAAATCTGTATGGGAATCTATGCACATCTGCACCATTCATATTAGGGGTGGAGAACTTGTGGCCCTCCAGATGATGCTGGAATACAGTTTCCATGATCTCTGACCTTGAGACATGGTGTCTGATGCTGATGAGAACTGAGTCCAATAACATTTGGAGGGTCGCATGTTCCTCACCTCTGATTCATATATTACATCCAATATGTGGGGGTGAGATGGAACCAAGAGAGGCATGAAGCTGTTGCCTCACCATATATTGTTTGCCCAGTTTCATGAATGTGGGAACAGGCCTCTTGTGGAGAGTTCTCTATATTTGTGATGAGAGCACAAACCAAATTCCTTCCTTTTTTAAATGAAATCCCTAGTGTGTTGTTGAGTCTTCACTGTGTGTTAATCTCAACTGAAAACTTCTTTTCCTCCATGTTTGCAGCCTCCCTTTTTTGTGGTTCTGATTGTGCAATATAACTGGCAACAACTTTACTCTGAGCAATTGACACTGGTCCTTCTTCACAACATTCAGAAAGCTTGAGCAGAACCCCTGTTACCACTTTGGAACACAAATGTGCACACACCATGTGAAGTCACTTATTTAAAGGTTAAAGGCAAATTATCTCCAGCACTTATAAATTACAATGCAGAAATACTATATTAGCCTTTCCTATATAAACAATTGTAGTTTCAAATTGGAAAGACAATTCTAATTATGGTTTATATCAGCCTCAGATTTTTTTACTGTCTATATTGTAATTTTGTGATACTGTGGATATTTAATTGTTTAACATTGATAATCTATATAAATTAAAATTCATTCCAAGCTACTTCACATTTCCATGGTCTGCCACCATTACGAGGTTCCTTTATTAAAAAGATGAAGATAATTCTGGG
The DNA here is from genome assembly GCF_030035675.1 of Rhineura floridana. NCBI lineage: Eukaryota > Metazoa > Chordata > Lepidosauria > Squamata > Rhineuridae > Rhineura > Rhineura floridana. Next base: position 174,777,605 of record NC_084480.1, on the reverse strand, counting down.
TGTAAAACAAAGACATGGAATTCTAAAGCCCACATTGCTAAAGCTCAGTGGTTGTGTCATATCTAAAAAGCTGAGTTGTTCACAAGCCAATTTGAAACTGTATGTGAAATAGTGAAATGGCAACTCTATAAATATTTTGATAATTACAGACCATCAGAAAGACAGTAAAAAATTATACATTTTCATGCAACACCAAAAATGTTTTACAACCTTTTTCTTTTTTCCGTCACTCCAGTAGCAGATAGTTAAGATTAGGTTGCAACATTCCTCTGGTCTTAAATGTCCCAAATTTTCCTGCCATTGGAAACACTTGGTTTACAGTGAATCTTGTACAAACACAGCACTTGTGAATCGGTCTATAGCAACCTGTACATAACTCAAACATTGTACTTGTTTACTAGTGCATCAGAACAAGAGAGGAAGGCAATAAACTCTGTAGTAGTTATTGGTTAAACTGAAGGACCTTTCTTATACATTGCAGATGAATGGCAAAGAATTCTATTGACATCTCTGGAAACAGCATTAGTTCCCGGAAGTACTTTCTTCACGTAAGCATGTACCTGCATACATAATCCTGGAATTCCAAGATTTCATTATTATGCTGAGCATTAATGACAGACAGATAATCATTTGGTATTCTAATACAGGGTGCTGTTAGAACCAGAGAGTTTAACTTTTTCAGCACAATGGCCAACTGCTAAGAGGCAGTCCTCCACCCAACCATGTATGTAGGTACATGTCCATGTGAAGAGAGGCTAGTGGAAATCATGTGGAGAACCAGCAGCCATCTGTGGAATCGCAGCTGATGGGAAAAGTGCAGACACAATCATGGTTTATGCTAACTATCCTCTATATAGTTGGGCACCATATACATGATTTCATGGAATAATTTAACAGTGCAAAGCCATCTTATGCAGGGGGGGGAGGGGGTTTCTTTTCAGAAGATGAGGACAAAACCTGTAGTGTATTTTTTCACATGTGAGTTTTCTGAAAAGACCAGAAAAACATCTCTCAAGAATGGCTGGAAATATGTCTCTCAAGTCTCTGCATTATTATTAATTATTATTATTATTATTTTGCTAGTTAATCTTTATCAGATGTATTCAAGCCTCTGCATTCTTTTTTTTGCTAGTTAACCTTTATCAGATGTACCAATACCCATTGGTGGTCATGTTTTTCTGTAACTAATTATCATATAAGCATCCACTGTAAGAGTACACAGTTATTACAAGACTGGAATGTTGAACTAGGCAAAACTACTTGCTTTTGTTTATGTAAATAGCTGTTACTTTTGTTTTTAATATACCTGGCTACCATCTCATAACTGTTGTATTTTGATCTAATGGGCAGTGTTGGGCAATGTCCAGACATTCTGTGGTTTACGTATTTGTGTAATGTATGTATGTAACTACTAACTCTAGATTGTAACTAAGAAACATCTTTATTTCATTTATTGAAAATAGTATCTTTCCTGTCTAAAAATATTTTCAATTATATGAGAAAAGGAATTTATTTTTTTTTAAGATTGTCATGCAAGGTCTGGTTTCTCTGCTTTTTAAAAATACTGCCGGGGGGGGGGAGGGGTGCTATCTAGTTTCACTTGATAGACCAAAGTTACCATTGACACTGTCTTGCAATGCTGAACAAATTTATCTCTTTTGCACTTTAAATGAATAAAAGATAAGGAAAATCAAAGTGTCAATTGCATATACATTCACTGGACAATGTATATCCTTAGTCAGTATGACTCTGTTTATAAAGAGAGTATTTTCCTTTGTTGCGGGAAGAGAAGTACTTGAGCAATGTATTTGCTAGTCAATATAAAGTGTTTACATGTAATTAATAAATTATTTGATTTAAGATGCATTTTAGTGATTTTTAAGTGTCAGCTATTGGGAACATCTGGCTCCTATCTAAATTCAAACTGTTTTTAAAATCTTTTAAAGTAGTCACTTTAAATGTATTCAGTTGCTTAAAACTGAGTTTTGAGGAAGACACAAAGCATATGCTTCTGCAAGATTTGACAGGATTGCGGAGTATAATTCCACAACTTGCACATCTTGAATAAGGAAAGATTAATTCCGCATGGCAGATGAAGTAGTGCCTACAAAGGGTATGCCAAGATTTTAATTCTGTTATTTCAGGGTCATCTCACTGAAACTTTGGGGACCAGTGGGAGTATATCAGGCATCCCAATCCTAACTACATATGCTTGGGAATGAGTGCCCATACTTTCATTGGATTTTCTTCCACACATGTGGATAGCCCTGCTGTAACACATTCATTGCAGGTTACTGGCAATTTGCTATGTTTGTTCAATGCATCTTACCAACTGGGACACTGTCACATATGCCTGACTAGTATTATGTAGGAATTAGTTCAGGCATGGTGTGGCACAATGTCATTATACTATATATATTACCAGATTCAGCTTCCTCCACTGCAAACAGTGACATGGATAGAAAGCCTATGAACCCAATATCGGAGCTGTTGGCTTTTTCTACTCCCCATTAAAAGGAGGGGCTTGTGTGGTTTTCCAAATTAGAATTACTACAGTTTGTCAAATGCTGCTCATCTCTGAATGTAGAAAAGCAGCAGGAAATTACACTTACCGTGCTATAGTACCAGTTAGGGGGCAAGTGTTTAGACTAGAGGCATACCATCTCACCCCTGATAACTCATGAATGTGAATTAACTCTGTGAAAGATAAAAGGACAAAGAGTATTGTCGCACCTTAAAGTCTAACAACAGGGTTGCCAACCCTAAGGCATTGTTTGTGCTCCCGGGATGAACCTTAATCTCCAGTTTCCCAACTTTTATGTTAAAAAAACCCAAATTTCTTGCATTTCAACAATCAGCTGTTTTAAATACGTAGCAGACTGCAAAGTGATTTGGGTAGTTTAGGCATCTTGTGCTTCATGGTTCTTGTCGTTTCTCCCCCCCCCTTTGGTGTAGATTTACTTTTCACTAGAAGTTAATGTAGGTTTGAAAAAACATTTTACAGTTACTTTAGTTCTGTTTTACATGCATTCACAACTGCTGTAAGGATGTACCTGATGATGAGCTGTTAAACAGCTTTGCTGGAGCAGTGTGTCAGCCAGGGGTGTAGTCATCCAGAGTCTTGGAGGGTCTTAGACCCCTTACTTTTTGGGGAGCCAGGTCTCAGCAGGGTCCTTATGTCTCCAGCATCCTATGAGCCAATCAGCATGAAAGAGGACTGTTAGCCAATGAGAAGAGTCTTCTAACTTGCTTTCTGTAAAGATGTGGGTGGGTTTTGATTATGTGGAGTTGTTGTTCATTTGTATTTATATGTTATTTTATTCTTTTGTACGTCGCCATTCATACGGCCAGATAGGTGACTTAGAAATAAAATGTATTATTATTATTATTATTTCTTGACTTTTCCTGCTGATTGGAGCCAATCGGAGTGAAAGGAGTTCCTCACAGTTCTTAAAGGACAGCCAAATGGTGACAGTAAAAGAGAATTTATTTATTTATTTATTATCATTATTTTTACCCCGCCCTTTTTCCAAAACTGGAACTCACGGTGGCTTCCAGACAAAAGCACACATATAATTAAAAACATACAAAAGTCTAGATTAAAATCAAATTAAACAATTTACAGTATTAAAACCATTCATACATACAGTTAAAAGAGAAGCAAAAAGCATTATTCAAGCCTGGCCAGATTATTCTATAATCTTAGAAGGTTGTACAATTTTAGAAGGGGGTGTGGCTGTGACTATCATGAAAGGACCCTGCAGTTCTGAATTTGCCACTATACTACTGGTGTCAGCTGAGAGGATCATCTTTAGGGGAAGGCAAGTGTTCCCTAGCAGCATGTTTGTCAACTGATGGGCCCATTCTTAGCTTTCATTTCTTGGTGGGAAAATGGTTTCTACTTCTTATGGTTATTCAGAGAAGCCTTTGCTACTCTTGACTGTTTTTAGAATCTGTACATCAACTTTTAAAACATAATTGACTGTAACACACACACACAAACACACACACACACACACACACATATATATATATATATATATATATATATATAAATGGCACTTTCCACTTTTCCATTTCTCATTAACATTTGCAAGTGATGCTTTTAAGGTTTGTTGTGGTACTCTTGGTGTCATGCCGACTCCACAGCATAGTTCTAGACATAACTGCAAATTTTGTGCAGCATCAGTCTTAAAATAGTCCTATTATTAAGAATACTTGCTTCTTCCTTTGAGATTGTTCAGTCCTCTTTGAGTTTGCTTACATATAGATATTCTATAATGCAGAGCCATCCTTTGCTTTAAAACAGTTACAACTTAAATATGGAAAGAAGCAGTTGCTACAGATTGTGCGTGGACTAGGTACAAGAAACAAGAACTCAGTCTCCACTGATTCTAGAATAAAATGCAGCCTAAGTGGCCTTTGATAGCCCTTGTTCTCTCTGCTACAGGGCCTCCACCAACTGCAGTCCAGAAATAATAATACTGGCCTGCCTTAAGGGGCTGTTGCAGGGCTACATAAATGATCATTAGTCTTTCTACTACTACACATCCTGAGTACTTTCTGTAGAAGGGTGATTAATTGTTTCTTAAGAAATAAGAAAAGGAAAATGGGTGGGGAGAAAAAGAGAGTATCCATTAAGAGTATACAAACAGGATATGTGAGTCTGCCTCTCTTCTCTCTCCCCCCCCCAATTCCTTCTTCGCTATGGATAGTCATGCAGTTATTGTCAGCTTGAGTCCTTAATGGTTTATGGATTCTCATAGAAGATAGTTCTGGACTTAGAGCCATAATATATGTATTGCAAAGCTGACAAATATTTGGAAAAACATTCTTTACCATTTTTCAACAGAAGACAAGAAAACATGTTAAATAGTAAATACTACAGCTTGCATATTAATTAAATCCATTATAACATATTGTCAAAATCTCCATTGTTGCAAGTTCTCAAGGTCTATGTCCAGTATTGGAATTGTTCTGAACAGTATATATTGAATTGTTTCTTCATTTGCATAGATGTTTATAACTAGTAATCTGATCCATAAGTATTATATTCCAGGATTCCTTCTCCATAGGCCAACCAAAGGCTAGTACTGTTCTCTGCTGTCCTGTGATAAGGCTGGCTGTCTTAACTGTCCAGATTGTAACACTACAGACACCTATCAGGGAATCTTAATGCAGCTCATCCTCAAACACCAGTGGGCCATTCCATGCCCATATGGTGGCCCTCAAGCTTTCTTCCCCTGCTGCTTTGGTGGAATGCCCACAAGAATCTTAGAATTTTTAAAAAATGGATTGTGGTGAATTTTCAAGAAACCCACAAAAACGTTTCACAGGAACTGTGAATTTTGTGCAAATATAGGGATTAACACATCTTCATGAATCTGGAGAAAAATGTTTTGGGGGTTGGTTGTTTTAATGTGTGTGGCCTAGGAATTGGGAGATCAGGTTTTGAATCCCCACATAGACATGAAGCGCACTGGGTGAGCTTTTCAGTTTTGATAAAAAGAATATCATTATCATTTTAAAATTATGAGCAGGGGGAAGAGAGGATATAGAGAACCTTCTCTCATAATACTAGAACCCAATGAAGTTTGTACATAATAGCTTCAGGAGGGGGGGGGGACCTCTTCAAATTCACATTAATAATAATTCCCAGCTGTCCATGGAGGCTCAGGTCTCGGCAGTTTGCCGGGCAGCTTGGTATCAATTACATCTGATACAGAGGCTGCAACCCTACCTTCCTATCCATCTGCTCCCACGGGTGATACATGCCCTGGTCCCCTCTCGCTTAGACTACTGTAATGTGCTCTACGTGGGGTTACCCTTGAAAATGGTCCGGAAATTGCAGCTGATACAGAATGCGGCGGCACGTCTGATTAAGAATAGCCGTCGCCGTGATCATATAACCCCGGTGTTAAAAGACCTACACTGGCTACCAGTTGTTTACCAGGCCCAATTCAAGGTGTTGGTGTTGACCTTTAAAGGCCTATACGGTTTCGGCCCAGTTTATCTGAAGGAGCGCCTCCAGCATCACCAATTATGCCACCTGACGAGATCAGCCACACAAGACCTCCTCTCGGTCCCTCCAATCAAAACAGCTAGGTTGGTACGGACCAGAGAGAGGGCATTTTCGATTGTGGCCCCCACCCTCTGGAATTCCCTTCCTTTTGATCTTCGACATGCCCCCTCCCTGATGGGCTTCCGCTGGGCCTTGAAGACCTGGCTATTCAGGCAGGCCTATAAGATTTCTGGGGTGGATTAGTTTTTATGATGTTATTGATTGGAAAATTGGTTTTAGATTAATTATTGATTATTGTTTTGATCTATATATTGTATTTTATTGTGTCACTGTACGTCGCCTAGAGTGGCTGTTAATTCGGCCAGATAGGCGACTCACAAATAAAATTTTATTTTATTTATTATTATTATTTTATTACATAACTAGGGATGAACACATTTGTCTGTTTCTTATTTGTCTCTGTTTCTTATTTTTCCAATTTTGCCACATTTCTGCATTTATGAATATTGGTGTCATAAACCTTTGGAAGCATTTAGTACACATTTCTCCTAACACCTTTTGCAAGCAATTTTCTCTATCATCATCATTTACTGAATTTATACCATGCCCTTCCTCCCAAAGGAGCCCATGCATTTGTGTATGTTATTCTCACGAACATATGCATTTTAATGCACACTTTCCTCAATATACGCATTTTCACACAGTTTTTGGTTGGAGAACTGCATCACAAAATTCAGAGAAGTGCTAATTGTGAGGGATAGCAGTGTTTCAATTTGCAAATTAGGTAGATTTGTATTAAAATGTGAACTGAACCAAATTCCTCCCCTATCCCTGTGTGCAACTCATCAACTTCTGGAATTCACTGAAATAAGATTTAATAATGGCCAATATCATGGAGTAATAAAAGTTAGACAAATTCATGGAGAATAAGGGTGCAGTTCTAAACCCCTTTATGCCAGGCAGGGTTTGTTTTCTATCAGATGAAGGTGTCCCTCTGCCCAGCCCTGCTGGCCTCCACCAGTATAGAGGTCCCCTTCCACCTGTCCATTGGGTGGGCAGGTAAAAATGCCAGCAGCAGGATCCCCACTGGTAGCAAACACCAGAAAGCCCCCAAATAGGCTGTTTCAGGGGATTGGAAGGGCTGAGACACTCTGGGATCTATTGGATCCCAAGCTGTCCCACTGCCATCATGTGACAGCACCTCAATTTGGGCTTCTTCCCTCCAGATCTACAGGGGTCTGGATATACACATACACTTTATCTAGGAGCAGGCACCCTATATCCTGCTCTACAGCCATCATCAGATTTTAAAAATGATTTTTTTTTTTTTTTTACTTTTGCAGTTGCTACATCTGCTTTGAGCTCATGGAAGAATGTCAAGATACAAATGTAATAAATAATAAAATATGTGGGGTGTTTTTGTGGGGGTTTTTTTAATTTCACTTTTTCCAAACACTTTCTAGACTTACTTCCCCTAAAATAACTTTTGAGTCTCTTGATTATTATCTGCATAAATGTATACATGCATAACACTGTTGGCTATAGGTAATCATTTATTACTTAGAATATTATTTTATTGTTTCACAACAGTAACCTAATGCGTCTTTCATAATTAGTATATTTCTCTCATTGTAACATATCTACTAAATCAGTATTTAAAATACTTAACTATTTAGCTGTATTTGACCAGTCATTTGAACAAGAGTTTTAGACTGGTGGAATTACCAAACCCAATTCCTTCCCATGTCAGCATCAGCCCCTGGCTAAAAGGGTGGCTGTGGCTGTGATGTTCCTATATTAATGTATATATGGTAAGTGTTGTTGTTTTAGAAGATACATGGTAAGTGGAGTGAAAGAGGAGGGGGAGTGAATGGGCAGTAGAATGCGAGATGATTGGCTGAGTGTTTAAAATGGCTGAATGTATAAAAGGAAGAGTGAGAGTGGAATCTGGGGGGGAGAAGAGAAAGAGGTGGATGTTGATAGGTGGATGTGGTGTGAATTTGAGAGAGTTGTTTGCCAGGAGAGCGTGAAGAAGGAGGGAGGTGGAGTTCGGATTAGTATTGAGTAAAACCATATGCTTATGTGCCTTAAGAAGAAATCTTGTTAATCTTGTTAGCTTTGTTATCTGTAATAAATACTTAATTTGGTTTACCAAAGGCCTGATCCTTGGCTGGGGTTTCACAGACCAGAAGGGAGGGTAAGGTAATGACCAAGGCTGAAGGGGAACTGTAACAAATGGTGGCAGGGGTGAAGAGAATAACAATACCAGTATTCAGAGTCTCTGGGAATACTAGTATTGGGACGTTACTGGTGGTTGCCTAGCAGGGGGATCTGTTGAGATCTGTGCTAGAGCGGGGAGAGAAACCATAAGAGAGTGCGGTCCGGACTGGTGGAGTCCCTGGTGGTGCCTAGAGACAGGCAGTAACCACGAGCAGGTAGGAACCTGACAGGGAGAGCCAGGGAAGGACGCATCACAGTGGCCTTGTGAGGGAATGTGTCTAGTGCAATCCTACCTTGCTCAGGGCTTCCAAAATTACCAAGGCAATATCATATTAATCACATAGGAAGGAGCCATCACTCAGTGCTAGCACCATTGCTTGGGCTGTAGAAGCTCCCAGGTTTAACTGACAGCTCCAGTTGAAAAGCCGAGTAACAGCCAGTTGGGATAGACAACAATGAGTTAGATAGGACTGATGGTCTGGTTCATTATACATGATGCATTGACAGGGGAGCTCTTTCTTAGCAGCTGCTGCAACCCATTTAATCAGCTCCTAAGTTCTCTCCTGTCTCGCTTTAGACGCCAGGCTACTCCAAGGTCCCTAATACCCATTTCCCCCTCCTCCCTGTCATGGCCCCGTCAGAGGACTCCTCAGATGAGGACGACTCGGGAGTAACAGCAGCAGACCCAGGAGCAGCAGACTCAGAAGGAGACATGGAGGAGCCTCCTGAGAATCCAGCTCCTTCTCCCCCTCAGCTGCAGAGCACCCCAGATACAGCAGAGTCCCTGCAGCCAGACACAGACAGTGAACAGGATACTCCCCCCTCACCTGCAGAACGTAGACAGCAGAAGGTCAGGCAGAAGAGAGGCAGGCCTGTCTCCTTAAGGCCCAAACGCTGAGGACTCACACCTGCTGTCAACCTTGCTCTTTATAAGGCACACCTTGGCTGCAGCTTGTTGCTGACTGCAACGTCAGGTGTGGCTTGTGTGTTCCTAGTTTCCTGGCACCCTCTTTCGGACTGACCCCTTGGCACTTGATCCCGGACCTCTACTGACCTCGCTTCTGGACTCCTGACTCGGCAAGTACGCTTCGGACAAGCTTGGCCCTTATCAGATTCCCTCCTCCTAAGACCTGGCAGATTTATGGCCAGACTGCCGGCTAAGGACTTTGCTTCCCTGCCAACCACCCAGGAATTTCCAGCCCCCACCGGCACTGCTGACGCAGTGTAGAGCTGACAGTTTGCAGTTAGCCTAAAACAAAGCAGGCAACAAAGGAGTGGGGGAAGTGCTGACCATGGAGCAACTCCAGCAGGAAAAGTTGCTCCTGCGCTCACAAGTAGACCAGCTGCTGTTGGCCGTCCAAGGCTTGCAAACCCAGCTAGCAGCAGCCCCACCCCCTCTCCCTACCGGGAGAGCCAAGTGCCCTGTGACTCTCCCAGAGAAATTTACTGGGGCTTCCGACCAGCTCCCAGCCTTCTTGGCCCAGGCCCAGCTCTTCATGGAGTTACGACCAGAGGCCTTCCCAGATGATAAGACCCGGGTGGGATTCTTGATTAACCTGTGCACCGGGGCCGCAGCTAGATGGGCCATGCCCCTACTCCTCGAGCGGAGCCCCATGCTCAACGACTTAACCGCCTTCACCAGAGAACTGAAGGCTATGTTCGAGGACCCAGTCCAATCAGCTACAGCCAACCGCCGCATACGCCAGCTGCGGCAAGGCCGACGCCCCTTGGGGGAATATGTAACAGACTTTCGTTTATTACAACAAAACCTGGGCTGGAACGAAGCAGCTCTCATGGACCAATTTCAGGAGGGGTTGTCGGATGAGCTTCTGGATTAGCTAGCTAGGGTGGAGCGCTCTGGAACCCTGCACGCCCTCATACGCCTGTGTCTCCAGATTGACGGGAGGCTGGAAAGCAGGCGTGCTGCCAACCGACCCCGGCCAGTCTACAGAGCATCAGCCCCAGTGGCTGGGCCCTCGGAGCCCGTCGTCAAGGACCCTACACCCCCGGCAGAACCGATGCAGCTGGGAGGGGCTCGGCCACATCTCTCTGCGGCCGAAAAGCTGCTGACGCCGGCAACAGGGCCTCTGCCTGTATTGCGGAGCCCCGGGACATTTTGCAGCCCAGTGTTCCGCGAAACGACCCACAGCCCCTGCCTCGGGAAACGTCCATGCCCTGGCCTTCACAGGCCCCTGAGCCGGGGCAACCTCGTGGTTCAAGGGGCCTACCACCTCAGTTCCTCACCGCCCAAGCATCTGACCGTGTTGATCGCACTGACAGTCTCTGGAAGGGGGACCCTACAAGTACCCGCTTGCTGGACTCGGGATCCACCAGCAATTTTATGGACGTGTCCTTTGCCAAGCTCCACCGGGTTCCTAGTCAACCCATTCGCCGCCCCCTCCTGGTGGAGACTATTGATGGCCGGCTTCTTGCCTCAGACCCTGTAGTACAGGAGACAGTGCCGCTCGACGTGGCCCTGGGGGAGCACCAGGAAAGCCTCCAGTTCTACCTGGCTGCCACACCCCACTTCCCGGTCGTGCTGGGCCTGGCGTGGCTCCAGCGGCACGACCCCATCATCCAGTGGTCCACGGGCCGGCTGACCCTCGGATCCCCCTATTGCCAAGCCAACTGCTGGAGGCCAAAGGAGTGCATCCTGATGACCCGGGAGGCAAGCTCCACGCTCGAGGCCTTACCGGAGCAGTACCGGGAGTTCGCGGATGTGTTTGGGAAGCAAGAGGCAGACCAGTTGCCGCCCCATCGTCCTTACGACTGTCCCATTGATCTGCTACCCGGAGCCAAGATTCCCGTGGGCCGGCTTTACTCCCTGTCAGAACCCGAACTGGCAGCCCTCAGAGAGTTCCTAGACAAGAACCTGCGCCGAGGGTTCATTCGCCCTTCCATGTCCCCTGCAGCCGCCCCTGTCCTCTTTGTCAAAAAGAAATGTGGGGAACTCCGGCTGTGCAATGACTACCGCGCCCTCAACCAGATTACAGTTCGGAATCGCTACCCTTTGCTCCTGATCCCAGAACTGTTAGAGCGGCTGCGGGGCGCTCGCATTTTCACCAAACTAGACCTGCGAGGGGCCTACAACCTGGTGCGTATGCGGGAGGGCGATGAGTGGAAGACAGCCTTCCGCACCCGTTATGGGCACTTTGAGTACACCGTGATGCCGTTTGGCTTGTGCAACGCGCCTGCCGTCTTCCAGCACTTCATGAATGACATCTTCCGGGACCTCCTAGACCACTTCCTGGTGATCAACTTGGATGACATCCTGATCTACTCACGGAACCCCTTGGAACATAAGGAGCACGTTCGAGCGGTGCTGCAGCGCCTGCGGGAGCACCGCCTCTTCGCCAAGCTCGAAAAATGCGCCTTTGACCTCACGACCGTGGATTTCCTAGGCCATCGGATCTCACCCTCGGGTATCCAGATGGACCCCGCCAAAATTGAGACCATCCTCCACTGGGCAGCTCCGCGAAGCCCCAAAGATGTGCAGCGCTTCTTGGGCTTCGCCAACTATTACTGCCGGTTCATCTCCCACTTCTCCGAACTCACCACGCCCATCTCATACCTGCTTCGAGGCAAAGAGAAGTTTGTTTGGACGGAGGCCGCTCAACAGGCCTTCTGGCGCCTCCAACACGCCTTTACATCTGAACCCATCCTCCAGCAACCCGACCCTACCCGACCTTACATAGTGGAGGCCGATGCATCTCATAAGGCAGTGGCAGCGGTCCTACTTCAGCCGGTGGGGAGCAAGCAGTCCCTGCTCCCCTGTGCGTTCCATTCCCGGAAACTCAACGCTTCGGAACAGAACTACACCATTTGGGAGAAGGAGTTACTGGCCATCAAAGTAGCTTTCGAGACCTGGCGTCATCTCCTGGAAGGGGCACGCCATCCGGTCCAGGTACGAACGGACCACCGAAACCTGGAGCACCTGCAAAGCGCCTGACGGCTGAACCAACGCCAGATCTGGTGGTCCCTGTTTTTCTCCCGGTTCCAGTTCACGGTCACCTACCTCCCTGGCCGCCGAAACACCCTAGCAGACGCGCTCTCTCGCAAGCCGGAATACCGAGCCGAGCAGGTCGATCGCCCCCTTCGCCCAATCCTCCGCCCAGAGAACTTCGCCGCTACACACCAACCACAACCCCTCCTGGACCGGGTGCAGGAGCAGCAGCAAAAGGACCCCTATGCCCTGGCCCAGCAGCGAGAGCTCCAGTCTGGGACGGCCGCCCGGGACAGCCCCTTTTCCTTGTATCAGGGCCTCTTGTACCACCGGAACCGGTTGTACGTTCCCCTGGGAGCTCTGCGGGGAGAGGTGCTCCACCTCTGCCATGACAGCCAGCCTGCAGGGCATTTTGGAACGTATAAAACCCTCCACCTGGTCCTACGGGATTTCTGGTGGCCCCGGGTCCAAGCGGACATCAAGGACTATGTAGCGGCCTGTGATACCTGCCAGCGAGCCAAGAGCCACCCCGGCAAGCCCCCAGGGCTCCTGCTTCCACTGCCTACCCCCCCAGGGCCCTGGCGCTCGGTCTCCCTGGATTTTATCACGGACTTGCCAGCCTCCCAGGGAATGACTACCATCCTCGTAGTCGTAGACCTGTTCACCAAGATGGCCCATTTCCTCCCCTGTGCCGGACTACCCTCTACCCCAGAAACTGCACAACTATTTTTGGCCCAGGTCTTCCGTTTGCACGGCCTCCCCGACCACCTGATCTCTGACCGAGGAGCCCAGTTCACCGCCCGGTTCTGGCAGGCCCTGTTTCGGGCCCTGCACGTCCAGATCCACTTGTCCTCCGCCCACCACCCTCAATCAGATGGACAAACAGAACGTACCAACGCCACCGTCGAACAATACCTGCGGTGTTACACCTGCTTCCAACAGGACAATTGGGTGGAGCTGTTACCGCTGGCGGAGTTCGCATATAATAACTCTGTGCATGCCTCCACGCGCCAGACCCCGTTCTTTGCCTCCTACGGCTACCTCCCCGATTCTTCCCCTCAGTGCGACCCCCGTTGCCGGTCCCCGCTGCGGATGTCATGCTGCAGGAGTTGCAGGCCCTGCAGGCAGTCCTGAAGGAGCAGCTGGAGCAGGCCAAGGACGCGTATAAGCGCTTTGCTGATAGCCACCGCCAACCAGGCCCGCCACTGAAGGTAGGGGACCGGGTATGGCTCTCGACCAAATTCCTGTGGTCACAACGTCCGTCTCACAAGCTGGAGGCTCGGAACGTAGGTCCCTTCCGGATCACCCAGCAAATTAACCCGGTGGCGTTCCGGCTCCAACTCCCTGCCTCCTTCCGCATTCACCCTGTCTTCCATAGATCACTGCTGACTCCCGCTCTCCCGCCTCACCCCTTGGGTAGTAAACCGCCGCCCCCGCCGCCGATACAAGTCAACGGGGAAGAGGAATTCGAAGTGGCGCAGATCCTGGACTCCCGGAGGCATCGTGGCCGCCTCCAGTACCTCATAGACTGGCAAGGGTACGGCCCTGAGGAACGCTCATGGGAAGATGCGGCGCAGGTGCATGCCCCTCGTCTGGTCCGGCGCTTCCACCAGCGCTACCCGGATAAGCCGGGCCCCGGCGGGAGGCGGAGGGTTGGTCATGGGGCGGGGGATAGTGTCATGGCCCCGTCAGAGGACTCCTCAGATGAGGACAACTTGGGAGTAACAGCAGCAGACCCAGGAGCAGCAGACTCAGAAGGAGACATGGAGGAGCCTCCTGAGAATCCAGCTCCTTCTCCCCCTCAGCTGCAAAGCACCCCAGATACAGCAGAGTCCCTGCAGCCAGACACAGACAGTGAACAGGATACTCCCCCCTCACCTGCAGAACGTAGACAGCAGAAGGTCAGGCAGAAGAGAGGCAGGCCTGTCTCCTTAAGGCCCAAACGCTGAGAACTCACACCTGCTGTCAACCTTGCTCTTTATAAGGCACACCTTGGCTGCAGCTTGTTGCTGACTGCAACGTCAGGCGTGGCTTGTGTGTTCCTAGTTTCCTGGCACCCTCTTTCGGACTGACCCCTTGGCACTTGATCCCGGACCTCTACTGACCTCGCTTCTGGACTCCTGACTCGGCAAGTACGCTTCGGACAAGCTTGGCCCTTATCAGATTCCCTCCTCCTAAGACCTGGCAGATTTATGGCCAGACTGCCGGCTAAGGACTTTGCTTCCCTGCCAACCACCCAGGAATTTCCAGCCCCCACCGGCACTGCTGACGCAGTGTAGAGCTGACACTCCCTCCCCCCCCCTTTGTGTAACATCTTGCCTGATGAAAGGTTCTGCACAACTCGAAAGCTTGCCACAATGTTGTGATGTTTTGGCTGGTCCTAATAAAGGTATTTATGCAACTATGGATTTTGGAGTTCTTTTTTCTTCTTATCAACCACCATGGTTACACTTGGTTTTTTTGGTCTCTCATAGTAACTGCAGACCCAGGACTTCTGCAAGACAAAAAGGGTTGTCTCTCTGCCATTCTCAATAACCGATTCAATAATTTGTCTGAAAGGGTTCAAAGAACAGAATTAACTGTATGTTGTAACTGTAATGTTGTGTGAAAGAACAATAAAGACTGGACTGACACCACATCTGACTTGCCAACTAGCCATGCTCATCATGTCAGGCCAGCAGCTTGCTAGCACCTGCCGCCGCCTCCTTGTCTGAGTCACAAGAGTTCTCTGTAAGTGTTCTGAGTGCAAGCAATGAAAAAGAATGCTCCTTCAAGCTCGTAATTAGACTTCTAAAAGAAAACAAGCCACCAGTTTCTTAGGAATCGGTCATCTGAGAGTGCCTGTGTGTGAAAATGTAGGGAGCCTAAACTGCAGGTGGGCATGGGAAGCACAGAATAAGAAGGGAACTCTTCTCTTGCAACAAAAAAGGGCAGTTGTGACCACACTCACCTCTTCCCCTTTTCCCCAAGTGCTGTATCCAAATGGGGCATGTGCTTCCCTCATACTTCCAAGGAATACCAGCAGCAGAGGGCAAGGCGTAATGCAAGCCTTGTAACCCAAGGCTGTCCCTTCCGCAGCGGACGCTGTTTCCCATTGAGCCATAGCCAGCCCCTGACGGATGCAATGACTTTGGGTGCTGCTGCCTGCATCTTCCCCAGAAAGGATCCTTCCATGGCAAAAAGAACCTACCACTTGGTTGGCAACAGGGCACAAAGTACCCCAACCCCTGCAGCCTTTTGGTGGAGAAGGAAGGCTGAGCTCCTCTTTGCCACAAGATAAAGATATTTGCCATGGAAGGTACACATCCTTCCCACACAATTATCTCTCTATTCCAAGGTTCCTTTCCATGGTAAATGGATTTCTAATGCAAATCTATTTCCATGGATTTCTAATGCAAATCGATACCCCAAGGATTTATTTTCAAAGCATATGCTGCTTATATTTTTTTCTGATGTTAAAATATAGGGCTATGCGCATATTCTGAAGAGGCAGTGTGGCTACTCCTCATTGTTGTAACCTGCTTTGATTTTTTTTTTTAATGAAATTGTATATAAATATATTTATGCATAAATAGAAATGAGCCAGATGGAAGGAGTCTGTGATGCCGCACCTCCCCATCCCAGGGTTAAATTCAACATTGCCTTCAGCATGCTTTTCAAAAAGTGTGCTTAGCACTGCCACTTTTATTTTGAAGGGAAAGCTGCTGATCTGCTGCTGTTGCTGCTGTGGAGAGGCAATCAAGCTGAAAACAGTAAACGGAAGCCTCTCCTTTCTTCCCACCAGAGGCTGGGAAAGAGCAGGGACACCCCTCCCTACACTACAGCTCGTGGAGTGAGGTGGAGGAAGTGAAGGGAGCAGCTGTACCTCCCTTCTCTCTCTTAACTCTCTCAGTATGACTAGCCCTGTAGTACTAGCCAGTCACCACTGCCCACTTGTTGGCCCGTCCCCCCTCTATCTTGGTGGTGCAGCATTCTGGACTGGCCATGGAAGGAGCACCTGTTCCACCTTCTCGCTTGCCTGAGCTTCCCCTCTGGACAATGTAGTGGTGGGGATTCAGCCTGACTAACCAAAGCCCTCCCTGCTGTGCCACCAAGAGAGAAGGAAAGAGTGACGGACCTTTCATTCATCAGTAAGGATTGGTCAAGAGATGCTTGCCACTGCCTCTAATCAATCCAGGGTCTCAGCGAGTCTTAGTCTCCTTACTTTTTTGGGACCAGGGTCCCAGCAGAGTTCCTATGTCTCCAGCATCCGACGAGCCAATCAGCATGAAAAGGGAGTGTGTTAGCCACTGAGAAGGGTCTTCTTGCATGCTTCCTTGTCCTTTCCTGCTGATTGGAGCCAATCAGAGTGAAAGGAGGTGAGTCAGCCACTAAGATTCTTCTCAGTAGCTAACCCTCTCCTCTTTCATGCTTATTGGCTCCTAGGGACGTCTGTTGTGGGAGAAGGCATTAACAAGGATCTCATTCTCAACCCAGCAGCAAAAAAAGGAGGGGCGTGGCTGTGACTATCATGAAGGGACCCTGCACTTCTGAATTTGCCACTACACTACTGCCTCTAATTGCTCACTTGCTGTTTCCCTCTGGTAGGCTCTACCTCCCAACCTGTTGCACACATACAGCCCAGAACCTGGGTTTCCTGTGGCCATCAGCTGTTCAGTGGCAAAAAAGCTTTGGGGTTGTGCAGAGTGTTCACACAGGGTGTAGTTCCTTCCTCTGTAAGATCTGTTGCAACAACAGACCAAAGCAGAAGAGGAAATGTCTCAGTAGAGAGGTAGGTTTGTGTTCCTTGCAAATATGTAAGAAGCGTTCATGGATTTTGCCTGCAATTTTCAGGAAGCTGAATTGCATTTGGAAAGTGCGGCTTTGAATAGTGCAGCTTTGAATAGCAGGGCTTATACCTCAGCTGCACTGTGACATTATGTGCATTCTTCTCCTGGGATCACTAAACTCTAGGGATGTTGGAGCAATCTACATCAAGTGCTCCCAGGCAGGGATTTCCCCCTTTTCCACCCCTTAATGCACTGTCAGGAGCAGATTCCCCACAATGACAAAATATCAGGACTGGATTCCACACTTAGAATCAGGCCAGCTAATTCCAACTAATCCAGCGACACTGGGATTTTATGTTTATTTTTTAAGCTGCTTAAATCTGCATAATTAAAAACATTTTCATATAACTATTCTATTTTACTTTATGTAAATATTTGTTTTGCATTTTTATTCCTTTGTTGGACTCGTGTCTTTTTTTCCTGACAGACCTGACAAGCAGAGAGAAAGGAAAGAAACATTACATATTGTCTTAGTCCACTGTCATGCTGAGGTGATGATGGCTGCAAATGATTGTTCACTATGTTTTCTAAACATAAAAAAGAAGAGAGTTTTCTTTTTTTAAAAAGAGGGGGGGAATAAAGAAATAGAGGGAGATGGAAACCCAGAAAGTACTCTTTCCTATCTGACAAAGAACAACCTTGCCAGACTATTGTGTGTATAATCTAGTCAGATTGCAGGTTCCACAACTAAATAACCTCCTTCAAAACTTGCGTTAAACCAAAATTGAAGTGACTATTCCATTTATAAAAGTATTTGTATACAACAATTTCATAAAAAATATCAAAGTGGTTTGTAACAGTTATAATACTGTTGCGCGCCTCCCCAATCTCCAAGCAGTGAGATTTCCGGGATCCCTGCGCTCATCCAGGGTTTGGTTTCCTTTGGGAAGAAGGTCAGCAGAGACTGCAGTGTCTTTATGAAATATGGTTTATTTATTTACACACATTCCAACCTGAGCTTAGGATGGAGGGGTTCAGTGCATCAGCAGTCCAATATTCAGTTTTTCTATCTGTATTACAGGAGGCACCCCAAATGCCATGGTGCAGAGAGCCAGTCTCTCTGCCTGCCTCCGGTTCCCAGCCTTTTTCTAGACCCAACTAAACTACAAGCCTCCTGGGCTCCACAAAGGGGAGGGGATGCTCTCCAGAAGAGTTTCAATGACAAAAGGGTCTTCCTGGCCCATTTACTGTTTCTGGGCAACTGATAGGCCCATTATCTTACCTGGCCACTCTATTTGTTTAACAAAGGAAATTCATCTGGCTAGCAGAGCCAGCCCCCAGGCATAGGATTCCAAATCAGAGGCTGGAAAGGGGACCCACAGAAATCATCCATTCCAACCCCCATGTTCATAACAATACAATAACAAACCACACAAAAATTAAACCAGATCACCAGCTGACTATTATGGAAAATGCTTTTCTTGACTGTCTTCATAAGCCTGGCAGCAAATAAAAGTTTTAAGCAAGCATTTGAAAGTTAATACAGAAGGCACCTGCTGAATCTCTATTGGAAGAGTATTTCACAAGAGAGGCCCAATAACACAGAAGGCTCGGTTTTGTGTTGATGTAAAATTAGCATCACCAACTTGGTGGACAACCAGCAATGGTCCTACAGGTGATCTCACTGATGAAGCTGGGATATAAGGGTTCAGTTGGCACCTAAGGTACATGGATCTTTTGTTCAGGGCTATGTAAATTAATACAAAGGCCTTGGATCTGGCATGGTGGTAAATGGGCAGCCTGTGCAGATGTTTTAATGATGGTGTCACATGTTGGCAGCAATGTGCCCCCATCAGCAGCCAGTTGCTACATTCTGCACCACCTGGAGCTCCATACTAGGCCTCAGGGCAGCCCCACATAGAGCACTCCTGCACTTTTTCTTGCATTGTCATTTCTCCAGGTGCTGGCAGCTCCTCTTGTGCACACACCTCCAACTTTTCCTCCCACACTTTCTCTTGCACAGCTGGCACACACAGTGTGAAAAAGCCTATCAGCAATAGCTCTTCCCCAGCCTGTAGTTCACCTTTGCCTTTTCTTCCTCCTCCATTACTTCTTCAACAGGAGGCACACATGGAGTAGAGAAATCTATGAGTAGCAGCTCCTCTCCAGCCTGTACTTCACTTTTCTCTGAGGCACCTCCTCCTTCCTTTTCCAGCCTGTGCTCCTCCAATTCTTGGGGCTTTACTTCCAGTTTTCTGGTGTCTTCCCCCTTGGCAGCTCTCGGATAATCTAGGCCTCTTCCTCCTCCTCTGCTACTGACTGCAACTCCTCAGAGCCCAAACCCTCTAGTTGCCCATCCACTTTCTGGATCTCTTTACCAACCTCAGTCTGGGTGCTCTGCAGCTGGACTCCCGGGTCATTCTCAACTCCTCGTAGTGTCTGAACAGGCAGTGTTCTCATCGGCACACACGAGATCTCCTTTTTCTCTCCAAAGAGGCTTTCCATACTCTTTGCTTGCTAGTCCTCCCCCTGCTCTCGTTGCCTTTGCTGCTGGTTTTTCTGGCACCACAATTTCATCTGCTCCAGGAGTGCTGCTGGTTCTCCCTCCATTTTCACTCAGGCACACCTTGCTCCTGATTCTTTCTCCAGGAAACTCAATACCAGTGTTGCATGCCACCCCAATCTCCAAACAGTGCAAGACTTCCAAGGGTCCCTGCGTTTACCCAGGGTTTGGTTTCCTTGGAAAGAAGGCCAGTGGAGACTGTGGTATCTTCAAGGAAATACAGTTTTTGTTTACACACATTCCAGCCTGAGCTTGATTCAAAGCATTAGCAGTCCAATATGCTCACCAGCACTGGCTGCCAATATGCTTCCGGGCCAGATTCAAAGTGTTGGTATTAACCTATAAAGCCTTATACGGCGCGGGACCACGATACCTGTCGGAACGTATCTCCCGATATGAACCGGCCCGTACACTACGGTCTACTACGAAGGCCCTCCTCCGGGTTCCGACTCATAGGGAGGCCCAGAGGGTGGTGACAAGATCTAGGGCCTTCTCAGTGGTGGCCCCCGAATTGTGGAACAGTCTCCCCGAGGAGGTGCGCTTTGCGCCGACATTGTTATCCTTTCGGTGCCAAGTTAAAACCTTCCTCTTCTCTGAGGCATTTTAATTTAAGTTCATTTAATTTTAAATTCGCTGTAATTGTTTTAGATTGTTTTATTTTTATGTGTTTTGCTGTATTATACTGTGTGATTTTATTGTATTTCTGTTGTTCACCGCCCAGAGAGCTGTTGCTAGTCGGGCGGTATAAAAATCTAATAAATAAATAAATAAATAAATAAATCTTGCTTTTCCATCAGACTTATGGAAGGCAGCCTGAAACCATCATACAGGGAGCAGGCCTCTCTGCATATCTCCCCCATTCCCCACTTCTCTAGGCTAGACTAAAAACACAAGCCTCTCATTCACTCCAGGATGCTTTGTCCTGAAAAGAGTTTCAATAACAACAGGAACTTTCTGGCCCAAAATCTATTCACCTGTTAATGGGCATTTGACAGACCCATTAGCTCACCTGGCCACTATTAGATTAACAAAGGAGACTAATCTGACCAGTGGAGAAATGTCTTCCTTTTCAGGTTGTATCTCTTACAGGCACACAATTATAAACTAGAGAGTCTCACAGATATCATCCAAACCCACCCCCACAATCCTATAACAATATGTAATGTATCTCTAAGATTAGCCTCCATACCAGAGGACTACAGAGAAGCCATTGTTAACATCAATTTTTATAATGGGATTCAGGGGAAACTGAGGAAATAATATATCGGTTATCTTAACATTTGTCCTGGGTAAATTGATTGAAAGGTAAGATGACATACGATGCATGCTAAAGGACAAGTCTTGCAGAAGAAGAAGAAAATGGCTTCTGCAAAGGTAAGTCTTGTCTCACTAAGCTTTTAAAGTTCTTAGAGAACACCAATCAGTGTGTGGATAGGGGTGATCCGGTAGATATTATATACCTGAATTTTCAAAAAGCTTTTTATTGTTCTTGTTGTTAATATGAATATCATAGTAAATCATAATTGGTAGCAGAAGATGGAGAAGTTCCATACTTTCTGCGAAAACAAGACCAGGATCAGACTGCAGTACAGATCATGAACTGGTCATAGCGAAAATCAGAGTAAAGCTAAAGAAGAACAACAAAGGAATCATAATGCCAAAATACAATTTAAATAACTTTTAAATAACATCCCAGAAGAATATAAAGATCAAATAAGGAACAGGTTCAAGGCTTTAAACTCAGTTGACAGAGAACCAGAAGAACTATGGAGTGAAGTCAGAGACATTATCAGGGAAGAATGCAAAAAGACAATACCTCTAGTTAAAAAGAGAGAACGACTTCAATGGATGACTGATGAAACTCTTAAAATGGTTAAAGACAGAAGGAAAGCAAAAGCAAAAGGAGATAGAACCACGGTTAGAACCTTAAATGCAACAATACAGTGACTAGTACGTAGGGACAAAGAGAACTATTTCAATAGTTATTGTATAGCAATAGAAGAGGACAACAACAAGGGTAGAACAAGAGCCGTATTCCAAAAGATTAGAGAAATGAAAGGGAAATTTAAACCAAGAGTAGGGATGTTGAATAATCAATAGGAAAACACAGTCTGACTGGCCGAGATGAAATAAAAGGAAGATGGAAGAAATACACTGAAGAACTCTATAAAAGAGATGCCAGGATGACAGATTCATTCACGGAGGAACCGTATGATGAAGAACCAGAAATTTTAGAATGTGAGGTGAAAGCTGCTCTTAAAATTCTTGGAAGAAACAAATCACCAGGAATAGATGGCATACCAATAGAGTTGCTACAAGCTACTGAGACTGAATCTGTCCAAATTTTGACAAAAATCTGTCAAGAAATATGGAAAATTAAACAATGGCCCACAGACTGGAAGCATTCAATATACATCCCAATTCCAAAGAAAGGGGATCCCAGGGAATGCAGTAATTATTGAACTATTGCCTTAATATCCCATGCAAGTCAAGTAATGCTCAAGATTCTACAACAAAGGCTCTTACCATATATGGAGTGAGAAATGCCAGACGTCCAAGCTGGATTTAGAAAGGGAAGAGGCACCAGAGACCATATCGCAAACATATGTTGGATAACGGAACAGAGCAAGGAATTTCAGAAGAAAATCACCCCATGCTTTATAGATTACAGCAAAGCCTTTGTGTAGATCATGAAAAACTATGGAATGCTTTAAAAGAAATGGGGGTGCCACAGCATCTGATTGTCCTGATGCTCAACCTATACTGTGGACAAGAGGCTACTGTAAGGACAGAATATGGAGAAACTGATTGGTTCCCCATCGGAAAGGGAGTGAGACAGGGGTGTATTTTATCACCCTATTTATTTCATCTATACGCAGAACATATCATACGGAAATCGGGACTGGACCAAGATGAAGGAGGTGTGAAAACTGGAGGGAGAAATATCAATAATTTAAGATATGCAGACGATACCATACTACTAGCTGAAACCAGTAATGATTTAAACCGAATGCTGATGAAAGTTAAAGAGGAAAGCACAAAAGCAGGACTACAGCTGAACGTCAAAAAGACTAAAGTAATGTCAACAGAAGATTTGTGCAACTTTAAAGTTGACAATGAGGACATTGAACTTGTCAAGAATTATCAATACCTTGACACAGTCATTAACCAAAATGGAGACAATAGTCAAGAAATCAGAAGAAGGCTAGGACTGGGGAGGGCAGTTGTGAGAGAACTAGAAAAGGTCCTCAAATGCAAAGATGTATCACTGAACACTAAAGTCAGGATCATTCAGACCATGGTATTCCCGATCTCCATGTATGGATGTGAAAGTTGGACAGTGAAAAAAGCGGATAAGAGAAAAATCAACTCATTTGAAATGTGGTGTTGGAGGAGAGCTTTGCGCATACCATGGACTGCGAAAAAGACAAATAATTGGGTGTTAGAACAAATTAAACCAGAACTACCATTAGAAGCTAAAATGATGAAACTGAGATTATCATACTTTGGACACATCATGAGAAGACATGATTCACTAGAAAAGACAATAATGCTGGGAAAAACAGAAGGGAATAGAAAAAGAGGAAGGCCAAACAAGAGATGGATGGATTCCATAAAGGAAGCCACAGACCTGAACGTACAAGATCTGAACAGGGTGGTTCACAACAGATGCTGTTGGAGATCGCTGATTCATAGGGTCGCCATAAGTCGTGGTCGACTTGAAGGCACATAACAACAACCACCACCCACCCTGGGACATTAGGGTAAAGGATCGGTAAGAAATCAAATACATAATAAAAAGGGTCTTGTAGAGCTGGAAAAGAGCAACTGAAATTATCAGGGGACTGAAGCACCTTCCCTACAAGGAAAGGTGTCTGGAGCTTTTCAACTTAGAAAGAAGAGCATAAAATTATGCAGGACAATAGACTTTTTTTCTCCTCCTCCCTCCCAGACCCTTTTCCTTTTTTGCCATGTCTTTTAGATTGTAAGCCTGAGAGCAAGGGCTGTCTACTCTTAGCTATTTGTAAGCTGCCCTGGATGCCTTTTTCAGCTTAAGAGCAGATTTAAAGTGACGATGACAATGATGACGACAATGATAATATTGTTATTTATTATTATTATTTTCAGCCTCCCTCTTAATAACTAGAACCATGCCCAGGGTTCATCCAACAAAACTGGATGTTGGGAGATTCACGAGAGACAAGAGGAAGGGCTTTTTCACACAGCACATTGTTAAATTATGGAATTCCCTACCATGGAATGTGGTGACTGTCACCTCCTTTGATAATTTGAAAGGGGGATTAGACAAGTTCATGGAGGATAAGGCTATCAATGGCTAACAGCTATGATGGCTATGTCTATCCTCTAGGTTCAGGGACAGTAGGAGCTGCTGGGGAAGAACAATAGGAGACGGTGATTGCCTTGATGTCCTGCTTGGAGGCTTTGCAGAGGCATCTGGCTGGCTGCTGAGGAGGCAGCATGCTGCACTGGATAGTCCTTTAGTCTGATTCAGCAGGGCTGTTCTTTCGATTTTATGTTCTTAATTGGTTTGCATGCAACTGGTTCCTTTACACAATAGGTGTGATGTACTGATGCTTTCCTCATACCATGGTGATACAAGGCTTTGAGAATCAGGAAAATCAACACAGCTGCACTGTATAAAGCAGTAAAAAGCAGGGCTACAATTAATCGATTAATTGACTAAAATCTGAAAATGAATCTACTAACAGAGAAATATAGATGCTGTTACATGCTGTATCGTATCTGTCCCCATGAGGGAGTCCCTCTGATGTTAAAAAGAAATTGTTAGCAGATATTGCTCACTGAGTTTGTACAAAATGCCCTTTCCAGGGTTAAATCTTTCCCTATGATCCAGTTACCACCACAACTGCAGCTCTGCCAGGGGGAGGAATCCCAAGGACAATCCATTTTCCAACTGGAGGTCTGGTCAACAGCAGCAGAGCACAACTCTACTGCCCTCTTGTTTGTTTGTTTCTCCGAGAAGGAGCCCAAGGTGGCAAACAAAAACACGAAAAACATTCTAAAATATCCTGATGGCCCCATTAGCCAGCACCAGTGGGGCTAAAAGAATCAGACTCTGTTTAGAGATGTGCAGGCCCAGCAAAAACCAAGAAAAACTCAGGAGGGGGGAGAACAGTGTTTTCCGGGGATGCCTGCAGAAGACTACAGAGCATGGATCTCGCATGCTAAAGCTGAAGCCTCTCAGACCAATTCCAGCTCTCTTAAAATTGCTGTCTATCTCCACCCTTAACATGTTACTGCCTTCTACAAAAACTGAGGTCCAACAGCAAGTGTTGGTTGCCTGCGCTATTTTTAGGAGACCTGCTCCACGTGACAGCTTTGCTGTCCAGGCACGTGGAAACAAGACTAGTCAGGCATGCAGAGTTTGGTGGTACCTAACAAATAATAACATAGTGTCACTCTGGATCGTTATTACAACCTTCTAATGAAGTCATAGCCACCTATGATTTATCTAACTTCTCATTCCATGATTTAAAGGAGATACTGGAGATGGGAAAGATCTTGTCTCCCCTGGGTTTGATTATGGTGATAATTGCAGAAATATTGTCCAAATGTCATGATTTTTAGAAAATAGTTAGAAACAAATAGTTAGAAAAAAGTTCAATAGGATGATAAATTACAATGAATTGGAAATTATGGTAAAAGAGCAAAGGTGGTAAGTAGATACCGGTTTTTCTCTGCTCAGTCTGCAGTTCTGACATCTCAGAGAGTCAAATCATTCCAAAATGCTTGGGAACAGTTTAAAAACATAATATTAAAAGCTCAACTGGAGTATATACCACAGATCAGGAAAGATACCACCAGGGCCAAGAAGATGCCTGTGTGGTTAACGAGCAGAGTCAAAGAAGCTATTGGAGGTAAGAGGGCTTCCTTCAAAAAATGGAAGTCTTGTTTGAATTAGGAGAATAAAAAGGAACACAAACTCTGGCAAAAGAAATGCAAGAAGACAATAAGGGATACTAGAAAAGAATCTGAGGTGCACATTGCTAAAAACAAAATCCAACAATAAAAAAATTATTTAAATACATCCAAGGCAGGAGACTGTCTAGGGAGGTGGTTGGACATTGTATGACAAGGGAGTCAAAGGTGTGCTAAAGCAGGATAAGGAGACTGCAGAGAAGCTAAATGAATTCTTTGCATCTGTCTTCACAGTGCAGGATACAGGGCAGATCTCTGTGCCTGAACTAACTTTTGCAGGAAGGGAGTCTGAGGTACTGAGGCAAATAGTGGTGACAATAGATGAAGTTCTAGGCTTAATAGACAAAACAGAAACTGACAAATCACCGAGTCCAGATGGCATCCACCCAAGAGTTCTAAAAGAACTGAAATGTGATATTGCTGATCTTCTAACAAAAATAGGTAACTTGTCCCTCAGATCCACCTCCATACCTGAGGACTGGAAAGTGGCCATTGTAATTTCAATCTTTAAAAGGGGATCAAGGGGGGATCCTGGAAATTACAGGCTTGTCCCAGGAATCCAGGTAGAAAGCATTGTTAAAGATAAAATAACCAAACATTTAGAAGAGTGAGCCTTGCTGAAGCAGAACCATAATGGCTTCTGTAAGGGTAAGTCCTGTCTCACTAATCTATTAGAGTTCTTTGAGTGGCAGCAAGCATATTGATAGAGGTTCAATGGACATAATTTACTGGGATTTTCAAAAAGGTTTCAACAAAGTACATCACCAAAGACTCCTGAGTAAGCTTAGCAGTTATGGAATAAGAGGAAAGGTCATTTTGCGGATCAGGACTTGGCTAGGAAACAGAAAGCAGGGAGTAGAAGACTGTTCTCCCAATGAAGGGCTGTAGAAAATGGAGTCTCCCAAGGTTTGGTATTGGGATCTGTGCTTTTTAACTTGTTCATAAATGATCTAGAGTTTGGAGTGAGTTGTGAGGTGGCCAAGTTTGCTGATACCAAATTGTTCAAGGCTGTTAAAACAAAAAGGGATTGTGAAGAGCTTCTCCAGCATATCTCTAAACTGAATGAATGGGAAGTAAAATGGCAAATACAATTCAGTGTAAACAAGTGTAAAGTCATGGGGTCTGAACTGGCAGTGACTAACCAGGAGCAAGACTTTGGGGTTGTAGTTGATAGCTTGATGAAGATATCAACCCAGTGTGCAGCAGCTGTGAAAAAAGCAAATTCCATGCTAGAGATCATTTGGAAAGGTATTGAAAATAAAAGTACCGATATCATAATGCCTTTATATAAATCTATGGTGCAGCTGGATTTGGAATACTGTGTACAGTTCTGGTCACCTCATCTCAGAAAGGATATTGTAGAGTTGGAAAAGGTTCAAACAAGGGCAACCAAGATTATGAAGGGGGTGGAGTGATTCCCCATGAGGAAAGGTTGCAGCATTGGGGGCTTTTTAAGTTAGAGAAAAGGTAAGTCAGAGGTGACATAATAGAAGGGTATAAAATTATGCATGACATGGAGAAAGTGGATAGAGAAAGGTTTTTCCTTCCTCTCTTGACAGAACTTGTGGACATCCAATGAAGCTGAATATTGTAAGATTCGGGAGCATAGACAAAACCAAAGTACTTCTTCACACAGTGCATAGTTAAACTATGGAATTTGCTCCCACAAGGGGCAGTGACAGCCACAGACTTGGATGGCTTTATAGAAGAAAATGAGACAAAAAAAATGGGATTAGACAATCATGGAGGATAAGGCTATCAATGGCTACTAGCCATGATGGCTATACTCTGCTCTCAGGTCCTGCTTGCTGGCTTCTTATGGGTGTCTTGTTGGCCACTGTGAGAACAGGATGCTAGACTAGATGGCCCGTTGGCCTGATCCAGTCCAAGATGCGACTGTCTTGTCAGTTTGTCTGTCTGTCAGTCTGCCTCTCTCTCTCTCTTAGACACAGACAGACACACACCATCTAGTCTTTGGTCCATGCCCAGTCTTTACCTTTACCTTTACCTTTGGTTTGTATTGTCTTCTGTACCACCTCCCCACCACCACTCCTCCTCGTTTATATTATCTTCCTTGCTCAGATGTTCCTGCTTCCAGTAGCCTGAGCAAGGCTGGTCTGTCGTCCAAAAGCTCACATAAGCTCTTGATTTTCGACCTCTGACTCCAAGGGGTCTGGTTAGGCAATCTTTCATAACATAGAATAATATTTTACGAACCTACAAGAATATAATGTCAGAAATACATAGACTGCTGTAATTCTTTGTCATATTATTTCCTTTAGTAGAAAGATGATTTCCCCCAGAACAAGAAAACACATTAACATTGTAATAACATCTGTATGCAAATGTCACCATTCCAATATTTTCAAACACTAATAACCAGTGAATTTGTTATTTGCAGTTTGTTCTTCTCATAACAGGTTAAAGTATTAGATCAGAAAGACTCCAAAGAACAGAGTGATATTCCAAGCCAAGGAGCTCCTAGGATAAGAGTGTGGCCCAGACTCAATATATCCATACAATCCCAGCAGGTGGAGAAGATAAGCTGTGAATACCCGTGTCCACAAAACACAGCCAAAGGTGATGTTCACCTTCCCAGTTAATCCTTAATAACATCCACTTGAGATTTAGGATGGTATTCAACTACATTTTTGTGCTAGCACAAGGACTAGTGCTAGCACAAGGGGATTCCCCTCCTCCTCCTCCTCCTGCATGCCCTGCACCATCCTCAAATCTGCCCTGGAGTGTTGGGGAACCCCCACAGCAGATTTAGGGGGCATGCAGAGGAAAGAGAGGGGAAGATAATTTCACTGTGCAAGGAATTGCCGATGGAATGATCTGCTTCGCATTATGTTGAATACAACCCTTAAGATTCTCACTGAATACTTCCGTAGAGTAGTGGAGCTATTTAAATTGTTTGTGTGTTTTAAGATATGTTTATATTCCTGTTTAATAGTAATTCCATGGTGGTTTACAGAAGAAGAAAATACAAAAGCAATTAAAATCTCTCTCCCTCAGAGGCTGATGGATTCTGATGGATTGCTAAGAGCTCTTCTGGTGTTTTCAGTTGGCATGGCTGGTGCTTCTGTCAATGCCCAAGTTGCTATGTGGAATATGAAGATAACTCAAGCACTAGACACCATCACTCCTAAGCATCCTCTGCTGCCAGACAGAGCTTGTTCAACCCCTTGCTTTACCAGGGAGTTGACTTCTATGAAGCAGGGAAGGAGATGGCTTGAACTCAAGTAGTAGAAAAATTGACGCCAGGTTTTCTTCACACAGGTAAGACCACACTATTAAGACTATCCTGTGGTGGTGGTGATCGCAATGAAGCAATACTACTTTGCTACCATTGTTTCTTCCCAATGCTATCTAGTGGAGTTTGTTCAAGTGGTTCAGAGCCATCTCTAACTTGAGATGCCATGTCAAAGAACCCTTGGAAGCATGCTGAAACATTTTTACTAAGCAGTTGAGGATAATATTGCTTCTGTTTGCCTTGATCTAGAAGCCACTGTTGTGACAGTTCCATCTATAGATGTGTCCAAAGTTTCTGGTCCTGTTTTACTGGAATGGTTTCAGTTATTGCAACCTGAGGAAGAAGGTGCTTGGAAAAGTGCAACCTCCCACTGGCATGTTTCTCCTGTGTGCCTTATAACACTGAGCAGGGAAGCATCAACCAGTTCAGGAGGTAGAGAATGCCTCCTTACAAGAGGCAGTAGTCCAGGCCACCTTGAAGGATGCATATGTAAAGCTGCTCCTGAAGAAATCCTCCTTGAACCCAGAAGATGGCAAGAACGATTGGCGAGCATTCTCAGTAGATACGTGTTTCACTTACACATATTCTAAGAGTCTTGGGATCTTTAGACAGTGGCAATAGTGCATCTTAGCAGATTTATCCAATAACTTACACTCGCACAATTCTTAAAATGGGGGTGATGTTTATTGAATACACTGTCAAAATATACACATTCAGTACTGCAATGGGGAATAGCTCAGCAAAATATGCACATCTATTATGGCAGTAGGAAATAGCTACATCAGGGGTGGGGAACCTTTTTGGCTCCACAGACCAGATCTTCCTGAAGATCTGCCTCACAAGCCAAATGTGGCAGGTGGATGGAGGTGCCCACATGTCAGTTGCCTGATGTCACAAATGATGCCTGTTGACTTGGTGCTGTGAAGTCCCAAAGTTTGATAATAAATATAATAATTAATAACCATAATTTATTATATATTATATCAATATTTAGGAATGACCCTAAATTCTAGCATTATGAGACAGGGGAAGAAAAATATCTCTCTGCTCAGTTTCTCCACACCATGCATACCGTACAAACCTCTATCATATTCCCTTTTCCCATCTGAGCTGAGCTAGAACAAATTAGATTACTCTATAAGAGGGAAAGTGATCTTTTTGAAATCCCATAATTATCCAGGCTAATGAGGTATCAGCTGGCAGGAAATGTACTAGTTGCCTCAACTAAAAAGCTTCATCATTGTGCTTCAGGTTTGGCACTCCTAAGCCAGCCTGTTTAGGTTTTTGATATAATGAGGTTTTCTCCATTAAAGTTGTTGTTGAAACTTTTTTATTTCTAGTCCTTGACCTATAGGCCACCATGTGCAAATTGATCCAGACAAGTAGGCTGCTTCTGTAACTGCATGGTCCCCGTGCAGACGCAGAAACGGGGCTCATCCACACTGGAGTTTGTTGTGAAGCTGCTTGTGTCTCAGTACTTTTCTTTTTCTTTTGTTTTGCAGGGTCTATACAATGGTCTCCTCATCCAAGTGGCACCTATACTTTCCCCCCACTAAATTCAGATATTCCCAATCCACTGATAATCCAACAAGGGAAGAAAAAACAATGTAACACCTCATGTTAGCTGAGTGTAACAAAATATATCAAAATATTTTTCTGGGTGCTATCTATTTCCACACCCCCTATATCCATTGTTTCAATCAGCCCCAAGGAAAGGATGCAACCTGCCTTTTAATCCCAATGGTTGCAGAAGGCAAGTTCATGGTAATTTCAACAAAAAACACAACAGCTCTTTTGCACAGAACTGCTCTTGCACAAAAGAGCTATTTTAAGAATAAAAATTGTCCTTGCAGGTACAGGAGGCGGGAAAGGAAAAGAGGAGGAAAGGAAGCGGCAGTCTTTTCATATGAGCAAGTCCAAATCCTTCCCTGGCTTGGAACAACACACTTAAAAAAGAAGAATTTAGGATGCACTTGTGCAAATCTGGTATATAGGAAAACTTGTACAGTAGGGCCCCACTCATGGCGTGTTACGTTCCAGACCCCCGTCGAAAAGCAAAACCCGCCAAAAAGTGGAACTCCATCAATAAAATGGCACCCGACACCCAAAAAACACCGTAAAAGTGGAACAAGCGCCGAATGATGGGGCCTTACTCTAATTGAAAACTGCCATATTAGCGGACCGCCGAAAAGCAGGGCCCTACTATATTTCAAAAATCAAAAACATTATTTTACATCTTATTATGCACAGGGTGCATGCCCACAAGGGACCTCAGTTTTCCTATCTTGGAGCAACTCACACATATTTTTTAAATTATCTTTTACTGATCTCGCTAATATATTAGAGTTCTTTGAGCATGCCGACAAGCATATCAGTAGAAGTGTTCTAACTGACATAGTGTACCTGGACTATCAAAAAGCTTCCAACAAAGTACCCCACACAAGAGTCCTGTGTAAGCTTCATAGTCATGGAATAAGAGGAAAGGTCCTCTTGTGAATCAGGAAGTAGTTAAATAACAGGAAGCAGAAAATATGAATAAATGGACAGTTCTCCCAATGGAAGGGTGTAAAAAGTGGAGTCCCTCAAGGATCGGTATTGGGATGTGTTTTTTAACTTGTTCAGAAATGATCTGGAGTTAGGACTGAGCAGTGAGATGGCCAAGTTTGCTGATGATACTAAATTGATCAGGGTCATTAATACAAAAAGGAATCACAAAGAGCTCCAAAAGGACCTCTCTAAACTGAGTGAATGGGTGGTAAAATGGCAAATGCAATTCAATGTAAACAAGTGTAAAGTGATGCACATTGGAGCAAAAAGTCCATATTTCATATATATGCTCATGGGGTCTGAAATGAACTGGCAGTGACTGACCAGGAGCAAGACCTTGGGGTTGTGGAACAGCTTGAAGAAGATGTCAACCCAGTGTGCGGCAGCTGTGAAAAAAGGCAAGTTCCATGCTAAGGATCATTAGGAAAGGAACCGAAAATAAAACTGGCGATATCACAATGCCACTATACAAATCTATGGTGCAACTGCTTTTGGAATACTGTGTACAGTTCTGGTTGCCTCACCTCAAAAAGGAGATTGTAGAGTTGGAGAAGGGTCAGAAAAGAGCAACCACGATGAACAAGGGGATGGAGCAACTCCCAATGAGGAAATGTTGCAGCATTGGGGGCTTTTTAGTTTAGAGAAAAGGCAAGTCAGAGGTGACATGATAGAAGTGTATAAAATTAGGCATAGCATGGAGAAAACGGATAGAGAAAAGTTTTCTTCTTCCTAATACTAGAACTCATGGGCATCCAATAAAGCTGAATGTTGGAAGATTTGGGACAGACAAAAGAAAGTACTTCTTCATGCAGCACATAGTTAAACTATGGAATCCACTCCCACAGGAAGCAGCGATGACCACCAACTTGAATGGCTTTAAAAGAGGATTAGACAAATTCATGGAGGATAAGGCTATCAATGGCTACTAGTCATGATGGCTGTGCTCTGCCTCCAGAGTTGGAGGCCTTATGCTTCTGAATACGAGTTGCTGGAAACTGCAGGAGAGGAGAGTGCTCTTGCACTCAGGTCCTGCTTGCAGGCTCCGCATAGGCATTGGGTTAGCCCCTGTGAGAACATGATGCTGGACTAGATGGGCCATTGGCCTGATCCAGCAGACTCTTCTCATTATGTTCTCTTTTGTGCAAATCTGATATATCAGAAAACTTGTATTTTTAAAATAATATTTTTTAATACCTGAGCACATGCCCACAACAGATATCAGGTTTCCTGAACTTATGGCCGACATGGAAGTACTAATTGAGGGGAAAGGACAACACACAGCATGAATACATCCCATCCAGCACCACTTTCTAGTGTGGAGAGGAAACATCAAAATAGATTTCCAAGGCATAAGGTACAACCACTTGTGTGGGCAAAGATGCACAGACGTACACATGGAAACAGTGACCCACATTCACATGAGCGCCTTAGTGTGGTCACAGCCTAAGCCTCAGTAAAGTAATTTTCCTCCATAAGTTGTTTCTGTTTTTAATGTTTTATGCAAGGTAGCCAACATGATGCCCTCCAGAAGCTGTTGGATTCCAACTCTCATCAGCCCCAGCCAGCATGACCAGTGGGTAGGGATGATGGGATGAACGTCTGCAGGACACCACATTGGCTACCTGTGCTCTATGCCATACTAAGTCCCTGGGGGTTATTTTGCACATTTTCCAGGCAGTGGTTTAGTTATAACTCCAGTGTTCTTTGGACAAGGGCTGTGGCTCAGTGGCTGAGCATCTCCTTTGCAAGTAGCAGGTCCAGGGTTCAACCCCTGGCATCTCCAGGGAGGGTTGAGAAAGATCCTGCCTGAAACCCTGGAGAGCTGCTGTCAGTCACTATGGACAATACTGAGCTAGATGGACCAGTGGTCTGACTTGGTACAAGTTTTAAAGAAATCTTTGTTACGTGGGAGTTGGCAAAGAGTGGCATCCTGCACTGAAATCCTTCTTCAGTGCAAAATCCAGCATCCTGGGAATGTGAGCTTTAATTAAAACCTTGGCATTAAAGAAACCCTCCTTGGTAGGTAGTTGTTTCCACAAGCCCCACCCAGCAGCTCTAATTAGCACAATTCCCTTCCTGTGCCTTGCAGAGTAAACGGAGGGAAGCCCTGCAACTGCAGGAGGGAGAGGTGGGTTATGTTTGTTGTATAGTCAGGACTCAAGTGGGAGGGGATTACAGAAATCAAATAGGAAAATAATTACAGTTCCAAGTCCATATAAATGCAAAAATGTATTGCTGCACACTAAAGTCAGGATCATTCAGACCATGGCATTCCCAAACTCTATGTATGGATGTGAAAGTTGGACAGTGAAAAAAGCGGATAAGAGAAAAATCAACTCATTTGAAATGTGGTGCTGGAGGAGAGCTTTGCGCATACCATGGACTGCGAAAAAGACAAATAATTGGGTGTTAGAACAAATTAAACCAGAACTGTCACTAGAAGCTAAAATGATGAAACTGAGGTTATCATACTTTGGACACATCATGAGAAGACATGATTCACTAGAGAAGACAATAATGCTGGGAAAAACAGAAGAGAGTAGGAAAAGAGGAAGGCCAAACAAGAGATGGATGGATTCCGTAAAGGAAGCCACAGACCTGAACTTACAAGATCCGAACCGGTTGGTTCATGACAGATGCCTTTGGAGATCGCTGATTCATAGGGTCACCATAAGTCGTAATCAACTTGAAGGCACATAACAACAACAACAACAACAAGAAGTCCAATACCTTTATTAGGCCAACTAAAATCACAATACAGTGGGCAAGCTTTCGAATTCTCTAGAACTCTTCATCAGAATCGATGGTATGGTAAACAAAATAAGGGGAGGGGAAGAGGCAATCTTAGCAGATGGTAAGACTCTGCAACAGGTTAGAGATACAGGGCAGTAGCCAACACCCTCATTCCATTAGCACAATGATTTCTGTTTCCTCAACGGAATTCCCCCCCCCCATGTGTCCCAGACCCTCCCCAAATCTGCTCTAGAGAGTTGGGGGAAAACCCAGCAGAAATTTAGGGGGCATGCAGAAGAGAAGGGGTGGAAGTTCCATTGCACAAATGCAAATCCTAGCCAGAACAGAATGAGTGATTTAGCACTACTGTGGATATAATGGTTGCATTCAACGTAGGGATGGAAATATCTGTCAATTTTGGTTCTCCCAGTTTCTTATTTTTCCAATCTGAAATTAGTTCTCCACATTTCTGAAGCAATTTGTGAATTAGAAAAATCCTCATGAAAATTGTCCAGCATTGTAGTGTGAATTTCTCCTAATAAACACAATTTGGTAGACAATTTTAATTAATGTACACTTTTTAAAGCAATTTCTCATTATATAATGCATTTCTGAATGTTATTTTCAGTCATATATTCATTTTTATGCACACTTTCTCCTAACAAATGCATTTTTGAAAACTTTTTGTTTGCCAAACTACATTGCAAAATTCGATTAAGTGTGAATTTCCAAGGGTGGCTTGTGTTTTGTTGCTCATATTGTTTTGGAAAGTGTGAATTTGATAAATTCAGCTTGAAATGTGAACTGAATCAAATTTCTCACCCATACCTACTTCAAAGTAGTGCTAAGAATTTCTCCTTGCCAGGGTGTAGTTTTCCGGGGTCTCAGTGGGTCTTAGACCCCTTACTCTTTTGGGAGCGTGCTCCCAGCAGGGTTCCTTTGTCTCCAGCATCCTATGCTATCCTATCCTATCCTATCCTATCCTATGAGCCAATCAGCATTAAAGAGAACTGTGTTAGCCAATGAGAAGAGTCTTCTAACTTGCTTCCTTGTCTTTTCCTGGTGATTGGAGCCAATTAGAGTGAAAGGAGGTGAGTCAGCCACTGAGAAGACTCTTCCTCTCCTCTTTCATGCTTATTGGCTCCTAGAGGGATCTGTTGTTGTGGGAGAAGGGATTAACAACTACCTCATCCTCAACCCCTCAGAAGAAGAAAAAAAGGAGATGGAGGGGCATAGCTGGGACTAACATGACATGACCCTGTACTTCTGAATTTGCCACAACACTACTGGTCCTTGCGCAACAGGATGTTCTCTCTTTCCCTCCTTTTCTCATGTAAGCAAAATAAGATTTTAGAGGCGGTTTTGACTAATAAGTATCTTTTAAAAGCAAACTTATTGACATTGATACCCATGTCTTAACTGCAGGCCCGCTGAGGCGCTTTCACACCACTGATATGAATTGCCTCTCCCCTGCTGCACCAAAGGGAAGCAACCACCCACCCACCCCTGTTTTGCCAGTAAAATGCAAGTCTGGTTTGAGCAGACTTCCTGATATAGCAGAGTGGCTTGTCCCCCCAGACAGTCATTGCTGCATCTTGGCTGTGCCTGCAGATCACTGCACATTAACATGAATCCTGGCCTTGTGAAATGTGAATAAATGGAGCTTTGACTCAGGACCTATAGTGAGAGCTTGGCTATGGTTTCTAAGAAAGCAAAGCATAATGCTTAAGCATTGAGGGGGAAACGGCAAGGAAGATGTTGTTCTTTATACTAGCATGTTTTGCTCTTTGTAAAAATCCTTCCTTTTTCTCTGCACTAAATTTTGAAAGCCAGCCAAAAGCACATTTCTTTTGCCTATTTGTTTTCATAGTCCGTTAATAACTGTAAGCCATCCAAGATAGTTTCCTAAAATCAAACATCTCCATAAGAGAGAGATTTTGTCATGAGTAATTATGTCTGGGAGGAAGGAGAGCTAAGGCTGGTTTGCATCCAGCTTTAGAGAACAGGCTGGCCTTCAGCCCAGCTCTAAGAACCTAAATGCTTCTTCTGACTATCAGACTTTGGACAAATGAGATCCTTTGAATGCAGCTATTGATTTGAGTACCTTTTTTCGCTATAAATGGGAGGTTTAGGAGAAGCAGTAAGTAAGTCCACTACAGTCCAGGGTATCTATTTTGGCACAAAATGCTTTCCCTTATTTTTGAAATCATCTTTTGAAAAAGTGGTATGTTTTGGTTAAGACCAGGATTATCATGTCAGGAGGCAAAAACACCTTATGGAAGCTCAGCAATGACATCAGTAAAGGAGTTGCTGTCAAATATTCCTGCAAAACCAAAGGTATGTATCTGATGATTGGAAGAAGAAAGCTCAAAGTTATTTGAGTGGCTCTGTATTGTAGACAGCATATTCCAGTTTTAATACTTTTGTTTATGTCATTCGAAAGCTGTATCCTTGCTAAAATAATATTTTAGCACATCCTTCTGCTGCAAGTAAATCCTTATGCAGCCCAGAGCTTAAAAGCTCTGGGCTGATCTATGTCACCGAAAACCATACCCTTTCTTGCCTGATACTAGTATACTCAATCTAGGTAGGGTGGTGATATTTCAAACTTTACAGCTAGGATTATGCCCTGGTTGTATAGCCTGTTTTATGTACACCACATAGAAATGCAAACGATTAAACGGTATGTAAATGTTTTAAATCAATATTAGTAAAACAGAATACCCCAAGGTAGGCTCTAGCAAGTTCCCTGCTCTAAAATACCCTTGGAATAGCTGCTCATCCAGCCCTTGTTTTCAATATACTTTCCATCTCCAAGATCCAAGTTGAACTCCATTTTGATGAGCTTATATCACTGTTTCAGTTGCTTTTCTGGTGTTATTTTTCAGACGTTCTGCAAGGTTTTTTTTTAGAATTCAGTAACATCTCAGTTTTGTTTGTTTTAAACTTAATAATAGTTAATAAGGGAAGATTTCTTCTCTGCAGGAAGGCCTGAGTTTTGATGGCATAGTGCACATTTTAAATCTTACAAGAATTGATATGGTCCTATGGTGT
Source organism: Rhineura floridana (assembly GCF_030035675.1). Classification (NCBI taxonomy): domain Eukaryota; kingdom Metazoa; phylum Chordata; class Lepidosauria; order Squamata; family Rhineuridae; genus Rhineura; species Rhineura floridana. Next base: position 174,740,537 of record NC_084480.1, on the reverse strand, counting down.
TAAAAGAACATAACAAAAGTGTGTGTGACATAGAGTGATATGCAATGCCTAACTTTTAAGTGTGAAAACAAGCCCCAAGTCACTGTGCGATAGTTGTTGCTGCTCTCTTAGCTGCCATTGGGGATGGAAGAACACTGGATGCATCCTGAGCATCACTTGGTATCCTGCACATACACTTCTTATGAAACATGAGACATGACAGACCAATGGGATGAACCTGTCCAAGTAATTTGGATGTCATGCTCTTATAAGTACAGTTAGTTATCCTTCAGTCAGCCTTTTTTAATATATAGCAAATACCTGCTGGAGACGCAATAATAGATTTTGAATCTCATCATTCCAAACCGTGGATAGACATTCTGCTTCTGCCTTTGTCAAAATCCTGCAACCCTTTCCTCAGTCATAATGGGAGGTTCCTGGCAGGTGGAGACATGGAGATTCCTAACACAATGGCAGCAATCCATATGGTAAATATTTTTGCCCTTTCAATTGGGACAGGGATCGCTTACTGCAGGGAGGCAAGCCAGATTTTGCTGTATCTTTATGGCAAAATTATTATGTGGTACAGCCCCCGTGAAATGTAAAGAGTCATTCCATCTGTCAGTGCTGAGTGGCTGACCAAACTTTGTGTTCAGCAATGAAGGAGAGCAATTCTTCTTGGCACTTACCTATTTGCATTTATTTATTACTTATTTAAGCATTTATATCCCACACCTTCAGTATAAAAGGTTCCTAGCGTGGGTATTGAATTGTTTTAAAAATAAAGTAAGTCAATCCACCAAAACGAATTAACAATAACAATGGCAGTAGCATCAAAAACTTCAAAACACAGTCTGCTTCTGTGTTGGAATTGCTTTTTAATATGTTTTTAAACCTTTTTTTTTAAAAAAAAAACTATGTTTTTAAACCTTTTTTTAAAGATGTCTTCAAAGCTTTTTAAAAACATGTTTTTAAAATTGTTTTGTTTTAATGTATTTTAAACTCTGTTTTTATGATGTTTTAAAGTGTTTTTAGTGCTTTTGTTTGCTGCCCTGGGCTCCTACTGGGAGGAAGGGCGGGATATAAATCAAATAATAAATAAATAAAACAGCAATCTGAAAAGACTGCTTAAAACAATCAATGTTTGAAAACGAAAATAAAAGTTCTTCACCTGACACTCAAAAGATGTAGCAGTAAGGTTGAGCCTCCAGGTGGCCCTCCATGTTCAAGCCAAGCACCATGACTAAAAAGGCCCTCTCTGTGGTTGCCACCCACCTAGCATCTGCACATGCAGTTTATAAAATTATTTTCCTTTTTCCAGTTGCTCACTCAGGATCGATTGTGTGTCATGGAGATCTGGATCAACTTTGCTACTGCAAGGATACTGCTTGGGGATATTTGGAGTGGACAGTGACTCCACAGCTGTTCACCAGTGCTTAATCCAAATATCAGACCAGGTGGTTTGGCTGTGGGCACCTGGAAATGACATCACCGGAGGCACAGACTGAGGCAGATGCTGAAGTGGGAGCCATCCCCCAGGCACGAGGGGCAGAAGGAGATGGTTGGAGGGTGCGCAAGGGAGAACAAAAGACCCTGTGCACTGGAGGTATTGCTAGCCAGCCTCCCTGGAGGGGCAGAACAAGGCTAAAAAGCACCCCCCTACGGAGGGCACCTGAGATTGGGTCAAGGCAGGACACCTATGGGGGATCAGTAACCTGACTTACTTCTACCTGCCCAGCTGACCTGCTGTATCCTGGATCATTTTCTGTCTAGCCAGGAGGCACAATTGTTGATTTTGAACTACCCCCAACCTGTCAAGATCACAGGAGGCAAAGTCCGAGCATGGGTGAAGAATAGGTATACTTTACTGGGGCCTGTAGGTCCAGACCCGAGCTGCCAACCCATTTCAATGGGGGGGAAATAGTGGCTAAAGTGTAGGTAACTCTTGAGGATATTTATGCATTCTGAATTCCCTATATCTATATGTGATCTCTTGTAAGATCTCACAAGATTTGCAGGAGTCATTCAGAACCCAGTGAGCTGCTGATCCAGGCCTCCCTCCAGGACAGAAAGAGGGAGAGAACTTGTGTGGGAAACTCTTGAAATTGAGTGGCAGGGAGAAGAGTCTGTCTGTAAATGCCCATGAGCCACAACTCCTCAAGAATGACAAACCTCAGAGTTCCTGCTGGCATTTGCTATGCACAGGCAGGAAGTTTGGAGGAGTCAGCAGGTGTGACAGCAGGAGAGAGTGACAAAACCCATAATCATCAGTGACATTGAAATCTAAAGGGACAGTGGTAGCTAGTGCTGGGGACAGGATTTATAGGCCTCAGAATGTGAACAAATGAGTTAGGCCTCTGGTCTCTAGAGTGTCTCAAAGAGCAAGTGCTAGGTGCCCTCTCCCACTGAACAGAGAACCATTTTGAAAGGGCATTTGTTACTTATGTGTAAATAATGTACATAAATGGGTTGTAGTAAGCTACGTCCTATTCATTGAAATTAATGAACCCAAATTAATCATGTTTATTAACTTAAGTGGGTCTACTCTAAGTATGACTAGTATTGAATACCTCCCCATATTGCCATGTCTACCTCTTAGTACAAATCAAGCAGAAACTCAAGGAGCTTAAATAAGTGGAACTAAAAGAATTGAAAACAGAGAAGACCTTTCTTGACCATTTGTTCAAAACAGACTAGAAATCATAAACTGCAGAGGAGCGGGATGTTTTAAATTTGTACTGTCCCAAATAAATTATGTTTGTGTGCACTGACAGGAGAGTATTGAGAGGCAGACTCATGGACTTGTGTTGGAAAAGAATAGAATCAAGCATGTCAATCCAAGTTCTTCGTATACTCAGAACCACACTGAACCTCTCAGATTCAGGTAGTTCAATGACATTGTCTATTGTGATTCATCTTCATGGCCAGGCAAGGGTTTCCAGGGGCAAGAAGAACAGTATCTGGGACAGGTATTACCCAGATATATAGGATCAGACATCCTCCTGGATCTGGAACCACCAGAAAGTACAGCTTAGTAAACAGCAGGGTTCACTCTTACTGAAGGAGCCAACACAGGAAAGTCATGGCACATCATTAACACTCCTAAATGAAGAGACCTTTTTGGACTGTAGAGCTGCTTGTTTATACACACACACTCACTCGCCCGCTTGCAGGGAGAGGACCTTGCACTGATACCGAGACCAGGAAAGTCTGCTGAGGAAGTTGTGAGGCTTCAGGATCTGCTCAGGTGGTTTTTCATGATTGCCTTTCTTAAATTTCAGAGTCCTAAAGTGTTGCTAATAGATCTTCTCAGTCACTTCACTAATGGTCCATAATATTCCTTTTAGTCACTGACATCATACACTGGAGAGACATGTTATGATGCATAGTCTATCAGGAATCCTGCTGTGACCAAGGTCAATGGGCCACCTTTGCAACCCCTTCAAAGGGCAGCTAAAATGAGTCCTTGTCATTGTTTGCTGTTGATTAGGCATGTGATATAGAAACAGCTGTCCCTAGTTCTCTTTCACTCATGATTAGTCTGGGACTCTCTGCTACCATATCATGGTCATTAGTAGCTTCTCCCAATCCTCCATTAACCAGTGTCTCAAATTTTTAAAATCCTAGTTGATATGTTACTAGTCTTTATTTACTACTGAGGGTGCAGGTCCCACCTGAAATATTTATTGATTTGATTTATATCCCACCATTTTTCCCAGCAGGAGCCCAGGGTGGCAAAAGATAAGAAGTTGGGGACACCCTAGAGACAATCTCCAAACCCACCCTAAGTAAAGGTAACTGTACTACTCCATGCCCAGACCTTCAGCTGCCTTCTCCATCATCTTGAAATTCTTCAGATTTAAGAAAAAAGCAGTTTGCCAAAATATAAATGGCCACATACACTCATAAAGCAATGGCAATATGTGCACATTACAATTCTTTCCTCCCGTACATTAGGATTGCGTGCACATCTATCATGGAAGAAGGGCCATTTTTACTTCTGTGCAAAGATGAACACCATGGACTTTGCTGGCATGACACAGGTACAATGATTATTTCCAAGGCTGTAGACATCAGAAGAGCAAAGTGGCCAAACTACTGTCATCTGAGGAATGGAAATTGTCAATGTGGATAAACTAAAAAAAACCTCAGCTGGTTTTCTCAAATCGTAGCTGAAATTTAAGGACTTCTGCTTCATTTTTAAAAAATTAGTAATATTGAGGATCCACTCCACCATGCAGTAAGAATATAAAATGTGATGAGACGAAAAGTAATCAGAGGTATAATCTTTAACATTTTAGCCTGGCAATATCTCCATTGTACTACTTTTGTGTCTATGAATAAGCCTACCAGAAATATTTGCTGCCTCCATGTAGGACAATGTTTTCCAAAATTCTGATAGCAGAGATGCACCTTTTTTGTTGTTGTTGTTACGTGCCTCCAAGTCGACTACAACTTATGGCGACCCTATGAATCAGTGACCTCCAAGAGCATCTGTCATGAACCATCCTGTTCAGATCTTGTAAGTTCAGGTCTGTGGCTTCCTTTATGGAATCAATCCATTTCTTGTTTTCCCATCACTTTCCTTATTGCAAAATGTCTGATCTTCTGAGGAAATGGGTTTGTTGCACAAGACCTCTCAATAAACTATAACTGCACAACCTGAATTTGCTGGTATGTGATTGAATACCACCCAAAAATACATAAAGCACCCTCTATATAAAACGTCTCCTGTATCTGCTCCACAAAACAGAACAGACAACCTTTATCAATGTCCATCCCACCAAAAAGAAAAAACTCAAAAGGGATATTCTTTCTCTTATTCCATTCAATTTAATAGCACAGGGTTCTATTTATAAAGAAATATTTTCATCTGCTACAAGAGCAAAAGCTAACCACAAGAAAAAGAAAAACAGGAGATTGAAAAGTTACTCCAAAAACTTCCACATGTATAACAAGATCACCTGACATAACTTACAGAAATGACTCCACAAGAATAATAGATCTCACTGCAGGCAAAATGTCACCTAATGAAATTAGGCTTCTATCCAAAGGCCTCAACCTCTGCCCAGCACCTAGACAGCACAATATAGCACAGATGAAATGTGCCATCAAAGCACTTGAAAGGAGATGCAGATTGGCTGAATTTTTTTGTGATGACTCTAAGAACAACACAGACCTCTACAATAGAGATCCTCTGCTACAGTTTCTGCCACCTAAAACTTGGACACAGAACATTAACAGGAATCGAGTCCTAGAAACCTTTCTCTTATCAATAAACAGAGTCATTAACAACCACACACCAACTCCTACTCACGACAACCTTTCAAAGGAAGAAAGAATAGCCCTAAGGAACCTTCAGATGAGAAGGGATGTTGTCATCAAGCCTGCAGATAAGGGTGGTGCTGTTGTGGTACTTCAGAATATATAGCAGAAGGTCAAAGACAGCTAAAGGATGAAACAACATATAGACTTCTTGACAAAGAAGATCTCAATACTCGTATCATTACATCTATACAAAACCTTACAAGTAGGAAACTTCTTAAAGAGGAGACTGCTGGTCTCCTTGTTAATCCAAATCCCACCCCTGGAAGGTTTTTTTGTTGTTGTTATGTGCCTCCAAGTCGACTACGACTTATGGCGACCCTATGAATCAGTGACCTCCAAGAGCATCTGTCATGAACCACCCTGTTCAGATCTTGTAAGTTCAGGTCTGTGGCTTCCTTTATGGAATCAATCCATCTCTTGTTTGGCCTTCCTCTTTTTCTACTCCCTTCTGTTTTTCTCAACATTATTGTCTTTTCTAGTAAATAATGTCTTCTCATGATGTGTCCAAAATATGATAACCTCAGTTTCATCATTTTAGCTTCTAGTGACAGTTCTGGTTTAATTTGTTCTAACACCCAATTATTTGTCTTTTTCGCAGTCCATGGTATGTGCAAAGCTCTCTTCCAACACCACATTTCAAATGAGTTGATTTTTCTCTTATCCACCTTTTTCACTGTCCAGCTTTCACATCCATACATAGAGATCGGGAATACCACAGTCTAAATGATCCTGACTTTGGTGTTCAGTGATACATCTTTGCATTTGAGGACCTTTTCTAGTTCTCTCACAGCTGCCCTCCCCAGTCCTAGCCTTCTTCTGATTTCTTGACTATTGTCTCCATTTTGGTTAATGACTGTGCCGAGGTATTGACAATCCTTGACAAGTTCAATGTCTTCATTGTCAACTTTAAAGTTAAAAAGCACCTTTTTAGCCTTTAATTTAGTGTTGCCACTGGAAATCTTAGCCTATGAATAAAACGTATTTTAATTGATAATCAGTCAATCAGTTAAACCTGTATACATTTGCACACAGACTAAAACAATAGCTTTGAAGACAAAGGCACAGTTTTCTTTTATCATGTCACACAATGGAAGCCATCTTAAAAGAGGCATTCCCTCCTGTGTAAGGGTGAAGAGGGGAAAGCCCTTCCTAAGACTGCATTTGGCAGTTTTACAAGTACTGATATTTAAAATAATTAACTTTTTGAAAAGTGTTGCCCAAACATCTGGAGACAGCTTTTCCATGATTAAAGGGATTTTAATCAATTAACCAGTAAAAACCGATTAATTGAGCTATGATCTGGGAGACCAGGGTTCAAATCCCCACACAGCCATGAAGCTCACTGGGTGACCTTGGGCCAGTCACTGCCTCTCAGCCTCAGAAGAAGGCAATGGTAAACCACCTCTGAATACCGCTTACCATGAAAACCCTATTCATAGGGTCGCTATAAGTTGGAAAAGGCAGTCCATTTCTATTTTTTCATTAAATTAACTGTTACCACTATACTTTAATTATTTAATTCACCCATTTTTCATTCCACCCTAGCATACTTATTTCCCTTGTGACTCATGAGAGTGTGATGGCTGGGGCTGATGGGAGTAAAAGTTCAAAACATTTGGAGGGCACCAGGTTGGGGAACACTGCTCTAGAGTGCCCCACCATATAGTCTGGGTACTGACGCAGGATGACCTGGTGTTTCTGTCCCAGGGAAGTAGGACTTCGCAGATGCATAAGATTTGATGAAAAAAGCTGCATCTGCTGAACTATCACTCTTTTATGCACCTGTTAAAGTTATAACAGCCCTGTCTTCCTTTGCACCTTTTCACCCTCCACACTGTGATCAGGCTGCATGCCCCAAAATCAATTTCTGCTTTCGTTTTAGAAAGTCATCCCTGTATTATAGATTTGCTGCGCCTGTGTGTACTATTACACAGCCTTCTCCTTCCTTTGAGAGAGTACTGCCACCTTGTGGTGATTTCCTCTCTCCCCAGTCACCAGAAACCAGATGGAAAAATTGTGTGCAAGTACATAGGAGAGTGCAGAATCCTGCCTAACAATGTAACAATAATAAATCTTTTCTTTAGTACTTTTAAAATGTTCACAACACTTCACATACTTGTTTTTGCAATCAGCTTCTCACCCTGCACAGTAAAATAATACATGCATGTCTTGCCCTTCACGACTTTGCAGGTCCAGGTTGGGAAGTGGCAAGAGGAGAGGACTCTAGAACCACTGTTTTAGAAAAGCAAAGATATGGAACAATTCAATATAGTTTTAGTTAGGACAGCCTTTTCTGAAAAAGCAAGCAGTAGCAATGAGGTTCTTCTCCTGACCCCTCTTCTGTTTGCAATTCCAAGTTTGTCCAATAGAAGGCAGCAGGAGTTGCATGCATTCCCCCCCCCGTAGAATGGGGAGGCACTGCAGCTGTGCCACATGTATTAACATATGGAGCCAAAGCGGACAATCAACCCATCTGATCCAGTTTCATCCAGGTGTGTAAAAGAGGGCATTTCACCATGTCCTAGCCTTTAATGTAAGCTACACTTTTTGAAATTCCCTCTTGTACACAACTATGAAAACTACAGGAAACCTGGGTTGTAGTATCCTACTAATCATTGCACATCTCCTCCCCCCAAATCCGCTCTGAGGTCTTCCCCAACTCTTCAGGACAGATTTGGGAGTGGTACGGGGGACATGCAGAGAGAGGAGAGGGAGGGAAAGTTTCATTGTGGAAGTCATTCTGCACACACAGTGATTTTGTGGATTCAACCCCCTTCTCTTCTTTTGCATCTAACCAGCCTACTATCCCCAGTGTGGGGCAGATGTCTTTCATGGCCATGCTGCCTGGGATCCTTATAGATCTCATACATCCTTCAAGGTCATTGGGATGGAGGATGCTACTGTTCTCATTTCATTGTTGGGAAACTGAAGTTTAACTGCTGTGATCAGCTCATGAAACCGAAATAAGGTGAGTAGGGGTGTGCACAGGCCTCAAGATTCTCCGTGTATCTGCATATTTTTCTGTTCTGTTTCTGAGTCACTCTGTGCTCTCTTCACTCCGTAATTGAACTCTTTCCAGTGCATTTTCCCATCACTTTCCTTATTGCAAAATGTCTGATCTTCTGAGGAAATGGGTTTGTTGCACAAGACCTCTCAATAAACTATAACTGCACAACCTGAATTTGCTGGTATGTGATTGAATACCACCCAAAAATACATAAAGCACCCTCTGTATAAAACAACGGTCTGTGTTTCCCATTCACTATAATGGGGAGTCTAAAAATGGCTATAATTTTTCCCCTTTTGCCCAAAGTGGATGAAATTTACAGGCACAGGAGCCCCACCACCACCACTCTGACTGGATTAAGCCTGCAAGATTATAGGAGGATATAGCCACAGATTTTCATGCACAGCACCTTTAAATTTTCATTTAAAAATAAACACAAAGGGAAAGTCTTAGGGTAATAGCCAATGCTAGTCTGCCTCAGGGTAGACCATTGAAGTTAACAGACATGATTAAGTTCATGGTCTACTCTGAGTAGGGCTTGTTGATTACCTTAATATTTTCCTTGTAAGGCAGAATTGAATAAAAGTCGTAGGTTTGGTCACCCCTTCTGAGAGGATGAAACCTGCCAAATTCTAGGATGATAGTTGCAGTAGTTCTCCCACCAGGGCAGATGTTATCATTTTGGGATGTGTACAGTAGAAATCATGGGGTGAGGCAGGTGGTGGGAAAAAGAGTATGGATCTTCTGGAAAAACTGGGGTGGGGGAAATATTATCTCCATTATTGACCCTGCTAGCCCAGGTGTGGAGTGGCTGTCTGATACCCCCATGGATGTTTGTGGATACAGATTCTTCTCCCTGGGAGAGAGAGGTCTCTCCAGTGATGTGCATAGAGGAAGGGGGGAGTGGGGAAATCTCCAGGAAAGACTGGGGGGAAATGTTACACACATCCCAGCAAGGACCCTGTTACCCAAAAGGTCATTGGTGTGGAGTGGATTTTTGGGGATACAATGGAGATAACTTGACTTGCATAGATGAAAAACAAAAACAGGCCCCATCTGCACTATACATTTCAAACAGTATCATACCACTTTAAATAGCCATAGCTTTCCCCAAAGAATCCTGGGAACTGTAGTTTGTTAAGGGGTGCAGAGAGTTGTTGGGAGACCCCTATTTCCCTCACAGAGCTAGAATTCTCAGAATGATTTGACGGTCAATCCTCTTCCCAGGGACCTATGGGAATCATAGCTCTGTGAGGGGAATAGGCAGTCCCCTAACAACTCTCAGCAACATTATGTCTGCGAGAGTTGCCAGCTTTTGAAGTGGCCTCTGTAGCTGTCCCTTTATCAGCAGGTTGACCTGCAGCAATTAGTAGGCAATAATTCCATGCCATGATAGCTTCACCTCCTATTTTCTGCATATCAAACGGTTCTCTCTTTTAAAGGAACAGGCACAAAGGAACTGTGTTGCTCCTAACAGAGCTAAAGGTAAGTATTCCAGTGCTCATAGTAGAGCTTGTTTGGGCTGTACCCCATGACTAACAGTTGGGCAAATTTACAGGCCGGAAGAATGAGTTACAGAGGCACTAGATGCTTTCTTTGAATCAGGAGGTATTTGTGATGAAGCTGGATTCAAAAGGCCTCCCAAAGTCCCATGGTATACATCTGCAGTGCTGCCTGTTAACGACTGCACGTTTAACTTTTAAGACGGACAGCTCCACTGTAGTGATTTTCTCATCACTACATCTCCATGTTTGGAAAAGCCCTCAAGTGCTGATTTCTGCCTGTTTTGCAAAAAGTAGTGCCTGAAAGTTGTGGGTGGATGTGAGCCCACAAACTAAAGCTGAATCCAGCTAAGATGGAGGTGATGCCTCTTGGAGGGATGAATTTGTAGGTTACTGTTGTCAGGGTGACCAGATGCAAAAGAGGACCAGGCTTCTGCACCTTAGCAGAGGAAATTTCAGCAGATGCAGCTTTGCAGGACAACATGCAGTTTTCAACACCCAAGATAGTAACAGATTCTCAAACAGCTTTCATTAGGTCTTGAACGTCTGACATTTAAGTTATTTTAAAAATGTCTCTCAGGCACTGTATTCCCAAAGAACCCTAGAGCCCCTAAGTTAAGCTGCAAATGCTTACCTAGACATTGCCCTCTGTACTGTAGTTCCATCTTCTTCATGTTTAGACAGCTCCTTTGTTAAACTTATTGGCTTGAGGGGACCTGCTGTAGTTGCAAGTCCATCTTCCATAACTCTAACCATCTGTGTTAGAGGAATAAACACATTTGATATTGATAGTGTTGCAGATTGTACTAAATTAAAATGGCCACTGGAGGACCATGAAGTACCAAGCAAGTCATTTGACTCCCAAGTATTGGGGGCAGAGAGAAGGAAAGCCTCACAAACCATTTCCTCACTCAGGCATCTGCCTGGCAAACTACGTTCCTAAACTAGAGAGCTTCAGCTGAAGCAAGATGTCTATTAGCTGGTTCACACTAGGGATGGGCAAAAGTTTTGATTCAGTTTGCATTTCAAGTGGAATCTATCAAATTCGTACTTTCCCTAACAATATGAGAACCAAACTACAGGCATCCTTGAAACGCGCACTTATTCAAAGTTTGCAATGCAATTTTCCAACCAATGTTGACAAAATATATATTTTAATGTAGAAATGTGCATAAAAATGAATATATGAGTGAAAATAACATGCAAAATGCATTGTAGGACAAGAACTAGTTGACATAATGTGTACATTAGTTAAAACTACCTACAAAAATGTGTTTATTAGGAGACAATCACACTGAAATGCTGGAGAATTTTCATGAGGACTTTTTTAAAAAAAGTCACAAATTGCTGCAGAAATATGGAGAACTGAATTTAATGTTGGAAAAATGAGAAAAGGAAAGAACGAAAACTGACAGCTCTTTCCATCCGTAGTTCACACATGACACCATGACTATCATCATGAGTGAAACATCCCATGGTGACTTGCATGTGGGGATGAGCACAACAAATCAAACATCCCAGACAGAATTTGTCATGTTATTTTACATCAGTTCAAATGTAATTGTTTTCAACAGTTCTAATTCACCCAAAAGAATATGAGAAGAGCCCTGTTAGGTAGGACCAAAAGCTTATCTGGTCCAGCATCCTGTTCCCACTCTGCCCAACCAGATGACTAGGGGAAATCTAGCAGCTGGACATCGTCGTCATGTCACTTTTACCGCCATGTGCCAAAATGGTTTCTCAGTGGTATCCAACTATAAAATCAATTATACAGTCTATACATAATTAAAACACACAATAGCAATTCTATCAGAGCATTAAAACATCCTGAATTAAAATATACATTAAATAATAAGTATGACCCTTAAAACGGTTAAAAACAGTTAAAACAATCATATCAGAAGTTCAAATTCAGGGGAATGCTTGCCTAAACAGGTGTGTCTTCAGGAGTGGGCGGAACACCAATACAGTACCAATGGGGCCTTTCATATTTCAGCAGGGAGAGCATTCAATAAGACTGGTGGTGAAAAAGCCCGCCTATGTGTTACCACAAGCCGTCTCCTTCCCTACAGACCCTCTTGGGTGTTAAGATTGGCAGAAAGGGCCTTCTTGGTAGTTCCACCCCCCTCAGAATTTCAGGGGATGGTGGCCCTGGGGAGAGCTTTCTCTGTTGCAACCCGAAGTTGTGCAATTCCCTCCTTACAGAGGTGGGTCTGGCACTTTCTTTGTACAGCTTTCAGCAAATGCTAAAGACACGTCTCTTTAACCTGGCCTTTGGTACTTGAGATGTATCTTTTCAGGACCCACCCTGTTCCTGTGAATGTAATATGTTTTAACTGTTTTTAATACTGTTCTTAAATTTCTGTAACCCGCCCTGGGACTTCCTGGTGAAGGGTGGGCAATAATAATATTAATAATAAGCTGATCATCCCATTTGCCATGGCAAAACTAATTGGGTTTCATTTACTGATCATAAACCCCGTACTGGGCAATGGAGTGGAAGGTGGTTTTTGAGTAACCTGGTCCAGAGTTATGTAGGGCTTTGTATGTAAGTAGCAGAACCTTAAAACTGCCTTGGTGGCTAATATGCAGCTAGCACAAATCCCTCAGCACTGGAGTGATATATGCCTGATAATGAGCACCACTCATCACCTAGGCTGCAGCGTTCTGCACCAGCTGCAGCCTCTAGACCAGCCGCAAGGGAAGACCCATATGGAACACATGACCATAGTCCAGATGTGAGGTTACCAGTGCATGTGTCATGGGGGCCAAATCATCCCTGTCCAGGAAAGGGTGCAGCTGACTCATTGGCCAAAGCTGGTGATAGGCACTCTTTGCTACAGAGACTACCTGGGCCTCCATGAACAAAGATGGTTCTACGAGCACCTCTAAACTGCATATGTGCTCCTTCAGAGGGAGTGCAACCCCATCTAGGACAGGCAGACATTCCAATTCTCAGACCTGGGAACCACTTACCCAAGTGCCTCTGTCTTAGCAGTATTCAGCTTCACAATCTTGACCCTCATCCACTCCACCACTTCACCAGGCACTAGTTCAGCTTAGGCATGGCCTCTCCTGACTCAGATTTAAAAGAAAAGCAGAGCTGAGTGTGATCAGCATACTGCTGACCCTGTGCCTGAAAGCTCTTGATTATTGTTCCCAATGGCTTCTTATAGACGTTAAACGGCACTGGGGGGGGAAATGGTGTCAAGCTGCCAAGATGAAGACATATAGCAGCTACTTCTCTCTCTCCCTTCCCTGGGCCCACCCTGTCAGCCCCCCCCAACTTGCACAAACAAGCCAGGACGGGCAAGGATCAAGAGGACAAGTGGTGGGATGGACAGCCTTGTGCCTCAATAGCTGGAACTGATCCCACAGAACTGGATAAGACAGTGTGCTCACCAGAGACTGTACTAGCAACAGCATCAAGATCAGTATGAAGGTAAACTTTGAGGCACTTGTCCTCACAGTGTCTGCCAGACTTATCACAGCAGGCCTTGGACGGTTCCAATGCCCCATTAACTGGATCAGGTAGCATCACCTTTTTCACCACTTGAAAGAGCTCTGCTGGGCATCTACTTGAGGATCCAGTGGAGGCAGCTATGTGGACCTTTTTGCTGCAATAGAAATAAACATGAGGACCATTGAAGAACTTTTCTGCTCCTGATCCCCAGCAACAGGTATTCAGAGGCATACTACCTCTGACACTGGAGGGAGAACACCACCATCATTTATAGTTTTATCCTTCATGAAGCTATCTAATCCACTTTTAAAGGTATCCAAGTTGGGGCCATCACTACATCTTGTGGTAGTTGTGAATTCCATACTATATGCTGGTTGAAGAGCAGCCTAATTTTGTCTGCCTGAGTCTTCCCACGTTCTGCTTTATTGGATGACCTCTGGTTCTAGTATCATATGAGAGGAAGAAAAAAAAACTATGTCCTCTTTAATACTCCTCTATCATGCCTTTACATGCCTTTTTTCTAAGCTAAAAAACTCCAAATGTTATACCCTTTCCTTCTGGGAGAGTTGCTCCAGCTCCTTGAGCATTTTGGTTGCCCTTTTCTGAACTTTTCCCAACTCTATCACATTATTTTTGAGGTGTGGTGCCCAGAACTGTATGCAGTATTCCAAGTGTGGTTACACCATATATCTGTTTAAAGGCATTATGATATTCACAGCTTTATTTTTTTATACCTTTCCTTTCCTGATGGTCACATTCATTTGCAAGTCATTGCTATGAGAAATATATTTATAGGGCAATGGGAACAAACCCTGTGGCGAGGGTTCCCATACACACACATAGCAGTTGATGACTGCTGCCAGTCACACTTACAATATATTCAGCAGAATTTTTGTATAATCTCCTTTGGTATAATATTGTTCAATGGAGTCAGCCACTATCAGTCCTTAAGGGTTACGTGTTCATGTAAGATTTAATTATTGGTTGAATGTATGAATGGGCCAATCACACAAATGGCACCACAGTCAGAACATGTATTCCACTTCAGAGATGTTTTTCACTTCACACATTCAACTACCAGTGTTGTGCCTAATTAATTTCACAGAAAACATGCAGGTTATATGCTTGTGTGAAACTAGCTCATGTACAAGCATCTGCCTTACAGGCATTTACAACTCAGAACGGGAAAAGGTTATGTGTCAGCACCAGCATCATCAGGCAGCTGTCAAGGTCCCAAGGGAGGGGAGGAGGAAGGGGAGAGGGGAGGAGGGGGATGGGAACAGGTGGGAGAGGGAGGGGAGGAGGAGGGCAGGTTTGATCATTTGCATGCTTATTGAGTTCCCCTTCAGTTATGCTTAGGATAGCTGAAACTGACTACAGGGAAGGAGGAGAAGACGATGGGAGGGGGGGGAGGGGGAAGGTAGGTTTGATCATTTGCATGCTTATTGAATTCAGTGGGATTTATTCCCATGCAATCATGTTTTGGATAAATTGACCACAGGGAGGAAGAAGGGGGAGAGAGGGAAGAGGAGGGGAGAGACGAGAGGGAGGGGTTAAGAAGGTAGGGTAGGTTTGATCATTTCCATGCTTATTTTCAGTGGGATTTACTCCTGAGCAATCATGCTTAGGATGGGTGAAACTGACCTGGGGGGTCAGGGAGGGGGAAGAAAACAGAGGAAGGGTAGGGGCATGGAGAAAGGGGGAGGGGAACAGATTTGGTGGGTGGTCACTTGGCAGAGGGAAAGCCCCTTTTCTTTCCAAAAAGAAACATTGTTAACAGTATCATTATTCCCTCAAAGAATCCTGGAAAGGGTAGTTTGTGGAGGATACGGAGAGTTGTTAAGAGACACCCTATTCCCCCACCAGAAGAGGGGCTGACTGTTAAACCACACTGGAGCTCTGTCAGAGGAACAAGAGTCTCCTAGCAACATTCAGCACCCTTCACAAACTCCCCTTCCCATGATTATTTGGGAGAAGGCATAACTGTTTAAAGTGGAAAAAATGTCTGGTGTGGGTGTGGCCCTGATTAGCCAAGCCAAACAGCTGTTAGTCTGGCTATTAGAACACTGTTGGTTCTTACTGAGCATGCCTGTGCTATCATAGGCTCCAGTGTTAAATTTCTTAAATTAATTAAAAATCAGCCATGCATTTTTTAGACCTTTAAACTGCAGAAGATGAAGGTCAGAATATGAGGCAAGGTCAGTCATAGGATTACAGGTACTCTGTGAACATGGCTGATTTTTAATTAATTTCAACAAATTATGAGATCATTGACAGAAAAAAGTCCCACAGGGGTCTGGATTTCCCCCCCTCTTGTTGTACACTTTAGATTCTCTCTGAGTGTTTTGTGTATTGTCATGAAAACTTAGAGCGTTTTAACCAACCATTTCTGAGTTCAGGACTATAAGCTTTGTAAGATTTTGTTTTGAAATGAGCTTATGCGACGCAGCAGAATGGCATGAGGGTATTTTCAATTTAACATGACCGAATGTGAAAAATCCATGCTGGCTATAGTATGCAGCCACTCTGTATAATTCTCTCCTGGCTTTCAGAGTGCTTAAGTTCTGCAAATATTTGGCTTGAGAGTTAACAGAAGTAGGATAAATGCCAAATGATAAAGGTGAGTAGGTCTTACTGCTATTGAACACAAAACCTAACACATGAAAAAAGCTGTAATGGAAACACAAAACCCAAATTTTGTAATGTAGCATCTTCATCCATGAGCTTATAACCTGATCTAAATGAACCAACAATAGCTAACTCTGTGTGTGTGAGTGAGAGAGAGGGGGGGGACATTCAATGAAGCCAAAGCGCCACTGCTTTGAGTCACCTCCCTCCCTGCCTGTGTCTGGGGTGGCTCTTCAGCCTTTCCCAACCGGTGTGCCTCCAGATGTTGTTGGACCACAACTCCCATCAGCCTCAGCCAATGGCTGAGGCTGATGGGAGTTGTGGTCCAACAACATCTGGAGGCACACCGGTTGGGAAAGGCTGCTCTACCTGCTTCCCCACTTTATTTCCTTGGGCAGTACAGCAGGAAGCATCGGGCAGCTCAGAGTGAGGGAGTGCGCGAGAGAACAGAAGGTGCCACTGCCTTTGCTTGCGCCTCCTCCATCTCTGTCTGGGTGTTGGTTATGAACTGGGCTCGCTGGGCCCAGTCCCCACCCAGAGGAGCAGTGCAGGTGAGAGTGGAAGAGGAGGAGGTGTTTGCTCCTTCCTTGAACGGCTAGCTCTGGTCACTTGCTTGCCTGCAGTCTCCCCTGGGGGGCTGCGGCGGTAGGGTGGCGGCAGCGTCCGTCCTTGCTGTGCTACCCAGAGAGAAACGACAAGCGGGCGGAGACACCGCTTCTGCACTTTCCCCCAAGGCAATGCCACGGGGGCTCCCCTTCCCCCCTCCTACCCAGGGAGTGTGCGTGACCCGCCACCTGTTCTGTCTTCCCCCTCCCGCGCCCTTTGTGGAGAAAACTGGGTTAAGTGAGGGTGAGGAGAATGAGAACTCTCCAAGCTGGGTGGCCAGAAAGAGAAGAGGTCAAAGCTGCTGCACTGCATCTCTAACAGTTGTGTGGAAGAGGTAATTTCAGCCAAAGCACCTTGAATGTCTGCACTTGCAGAAATCCCCTCTGCTACCCACGGCCCGCTTTTGCATTTGCCCCCCTTCGCAGAGCACGCTGCCGAGAGCTCGCCTACAGCCTGGAATTGACCCCGATACGCCAGATCCCCTCCCCACCCCGGACGCAAAAAGACTGACTGCGCGCCGAACCAGCCCAGATTGGAGGCTCCGCTGCCGCGCATGCTCACGGCGTCTGTCCGCATGCAGTGACACAGCGGCGGCGCCCTTCTTTCTTGCCAGTCGGGTGACCACAACTTCTGGAGTGACATCACGGCCGTGCGCAACTCTGCGGCTCTACAGGTGCCAGCTGCCGGGTCCGTGCTTAGTCCGTCAGTTGGTAGCGGTAGCAGCAGCAGCAGCCGCCGCCGGAGAAGAGAAGAGCCCAGCCAGGGGAGGCTTTTGTGAGGCGGACAGGTATGGCCGCAGCGGGGAAAGGGATTGGTGACTGACCTCGGCAAAAGGGAGTCGCTGGTGGGCTTCGCATGGAGCCTCTGCGCCACCAGCGGCCAAAGGTCTTGGCCAGCCCACACCGGCCGACTCCCCTTCTGGGGCCGTGGGTGGGTGTGTTGGGTGCCTCACGTCCGGGGAGAGGATACTGGGCTTGGTGCGCCCTTCGTTAGCTGCGCTCATGGTTGTCCGACTCTCTAGGCGTTGCTACCGGTGGTCCGCCTCGGTCAGTAGGAACTGCCTCGCCCACTCGGTGCGTGCTCGGTTGACCCTCCTGGAAGACAGCCGTGGTTACCTAAGCCGCGTAGCCTTCCTTGTTCTCGCTTGGGAGGGTTAGAGGCAAGGGAGTGCGGGGAGAAGCGGACCCTGCTCTGGCGACGTTCACACGATCAAACCGAGACTTGTGGGCGGCACCTTTTTAAAAGGATGAGTGGATTTATGGCGGCGTAAATTTTCGCAGGCCCCAGAGCCCTCCTTGGCAGGTGCATAAAATTCTTACCGTCGAATACTTCGGGCTGCTGAAGAAACCGAGCCTAGTCCGCCCAGGAACACTGGCGGCAATATACCCATCGTGTTGTTTTTGCTGCAAGGTTCATAGGTCTTCTGCACGCTGCTTTTCTGTCCAACACGGTTTGCTGGTAAGAGCGTTACCGCAGGACTCGGGGGTGTTCCATGTCACTGGCTATGATCTTGGTTCTATTGGCCTGTGATCTATGAAGATTATTGGACAAAGGTGCTGTGGGGTCCTATACTACCAATGTCTTTGTTCTTTAGGAAGGCTTGGAGAGGATGGGTGGGTAGGTATTAGGTTGATGCCTATTGGCTAGAATGGAAAAGGTGGGGAAGGTTATTCAAAGCAGGGTTGGGAGTTCCTTGGTGGGTGGGGGGACTAAAATGCATGTCAAGCAATTCTTGCCTACGGTGTTTTTCTTTTTCTTTTAAGGGATGGGTGAAGAAAAAGTATATACCTACGTTACCCCTCTGCCATGAAGCTCATAGGGTGATCTTGACCCAGTCAAGTCCTCTCAGCCTAACTTACCCTGCAGGCTTGCAATGAGGATAAAGTGGTGGTGGTGGGCAGAGGTATATGCTTCATTGGATAAAAATAAATAACAATAATGTTAAACTATTAAACTAGACTTTTGGCTGCAATATATTAATTGGTGTCTTGCTAAAGGTAAAGGTGTCCCCGCACTTATAGTGTGAGTCGTTTCCGACTCTTAGGGTGACGTCTTGCGACGTTTACTAGGCAGACCGTATATGGGGTGGGATTGCCAGTTCCGTCCCCGGCCTTTCTTTACCCCCCAGCGTATGCCGGGTACTCATTTTACTGACCACGGATGGATGGAAGGCTGAGTGGACTTCGACCACTTTTACCGGAGATTCGATTTCCTCCTTCTGTTGGAATCGAACTCCGGCCATGGGCAGAACTTCGGCTGCGTTACTGCCGCTTTCCACTCTGTGCCACGGAGGGTCTTTTAAGATAGCAATAATAGGACTCTTTTTTGTAGCAACCTCTTAAAATTTCAGGAGTATTTTAAAATCCACCGTAGTGAAGTCTATGCCAGCCCTGATTCAGTATTATTGAACTGTCTGAAAGTACAAACCTTGATGTGATTATACAAAATATACCCATCCATTCATGGACAAAGTATGGATGCTTGTATTTGAGGTCATTTTGCATCTGTTCCTCTTTCTCCCTTCCTCATCTGGTAGCCTGCAATATTGCTGGCTGCTCCCCACCCCCTCTTGAAATTTGGCTGTTTCACTTTATCACCTTTGAACAGGAAGTCACGTACAGTTTCTGATTGATTAAGACTTTTCTGACACTTTCCTATACTTGGGAAATCTCTTGGGTAAGGTTTCAGTTCCTGACTTTTCACCTCTGCTGCAAAACACAGCACATCTTTGCACAATGAGGAAGATGCTCATTTGTTAAATATAGTCGCTTAGATACTTCCAGGAACTGCAATAATTGGGTGAGTAATTTATGCCTGGTCCAGTCTCTTAACCCAGTTAAAGATTTATTTATAGGGAGCAGCTCTGAAACTCTGCCACGGTAATTGAGATGTACATTTGCTGGTTTTTGTTATTGTCTGTCATAGTAGACCCACTGTGTACCTTCCCCTTCTGAAAAGGAAGGAGGGCTTCCTCTTTTTCTTTTTTCCTGTGCCCCACCTGTTCATTTCCAACAGTTTGTGCAGGAGAACATCACTGCTCCATGCTTATTTATTTGTTTATACTTATTTCCAACATTTATTATCTGCTTTTTAGCCACTTAGCTTTCAGACTGGTTCACGGCATGATAAAACAATCAAGTTACAGCAATTAAATAACACATACATTGAAAATGGCTCAAAATAAGACCATGGATAGTCAATTCAGCAACAGATAAATCAATATAAAATAGAATAATATAAACAGCAGGTGCAAAATAAAGCAAGCCTACTATTCATGGAAAGGCTCAGGCAAATAAAAAAAATCACTCTGTGTTTGCCTGGTGGTGGAATTGGGGATGCCATTTCAATTTTTCCACTGTGGACAGCAACATTTGCCCTGATGACCTGCTCGACTGGGGCAATTGTCTATAAACGCAGTATAATTTCAGTATGACTAGATACCTATTTGGGTGTTCAAGCAACATGTAGGGATAGGGAGGGTATAAGGGACATGATGAGGGAGTCTGGTAGACCTGCTCCCAATGGCCACATCCCATATGCACCACACTGACTTTCCCACAATGAGTACCCCATTGCATGAAGACTGAATTTGGTCAGAATCCTCCTTCAAACCTTCCTGTTGAATGTGTGAAGGTCTCATGTGGGGATGGGGACATTGGGGGCAGAGCTTGTGTACTTGACCCCACTTCCCCTCCACGTGTTCACTTTGAACACCTAAAGAATGGCTTAGATGTTTCACAGTTTTATTTGGTTTCTGTTTCAGCTTACTCTCAAGAATCTCCTTCGCAATATGCTTAAATGTACGTTAATAGTAGTGGAAATGACAGAGACCCAACAATCTTATGACTTCACTTGTTTACAGTGTTAGTCTGATATCATTTTCAGGAGAACTCTGAATCATTAAGAAGTCTCCTGTTGTCTGCAATGCTGAAGACTGAGGTCCAGTGTTGCAACTCATGAATGAGGCATTAAGAAATGGTTACTGGAAAAGTGCAAAGGATATTAAGGCAGGAAAGTTGAGCTTTGGAGAATATAAAGTGAAAGAATCTTTGCCTCCCAAATAGCTGACTGATTACTATAGTTCTGTTTTCATGGCACAAGACTTCAAATATTCCTGTGTGTGTAGGGATTGAACGTTGCTGCCAACCCATTAAGCATAAGCTTTAACACTAGCATTATTAGCAAATAACATTATTTATGACTCTTCTGCGATGGCGTGGGTGCCATCTACCTGAGAAGAACAAAGGGTTTAGAGCTTGCTTACTGTAAACTAAGTCCCATAGGCCTTGAGAAACATGTCTAGATGCTCAGCCAGTCTGATCTGGCCATGATGATATTGTGACGAATGGCTTTAAAGAGGCCCAGACTGTAATTTCAGATCTTGGGTTGTTCCCACTAACCAAAGTTTAAAGAAACCACAGTTCCCAAGTTCAGACACCAGAGGGAACTGCTCGTGGCTTAAAAAAGAAGTGGAAGCTTTCATGCTCTTCTGATGCACAAAATGGGAGGAGAGAGCATGAACCAAATATTCATTACAAATATTTTCTGTGATATGGTTTTCTGTTGCTTCTGAACCAGGCCATAGCGGAGCTACATGGTCAAACAGCAGATAACATGAGCACTAGCTAGTCTAAGCCAGAGTTGCATGCTCAGAACTATGGCCTTGCATGTTTACCAATATAATGAATAAAGGGGGTTTGTTTGTCCCATATAGGTACATATTACTGGGAACAGCCGCCTCTGGGTGCTGTGATGGTGGGGACTCGGCCCAGCTGCACTTGACAGAGAGAGAGGGCAAGTGAGTGAGCAGAGACCTCTCTTTCTCTGGGCACAGGGTTCAGTCATTCATTCCCGTGCACCAGAGAGAGAGAGAGATGGAGTGTGAGTGGAGTCACTGGCTGCTCCGCAAGGAACAGCTACTGCCTTCTATCGTTTGTATATTCTCTTTGGGCTTCATTTCTCTCTGTGGTGCTGCCCAGAGAGATAGGGCAAGTGGGCAAAAGCAGGAAGAGCCATGGGCTCCTTTTGTGCATATGTGCTTTCCCTCTAGGTAGTGTGGCAGCTGGTCCTTACTGTTGCACCTCCAAGTATGAAAGGACAACTAAGAGATTGGAGGGGCATGGCCTGGGGAGGGTCCTACAGGCTGGATAAAGAGGTCTAGACTGCCATGTTCAACCAGTGGGCTGAAGGTTCCCCATCTTTTGTATATGCATTTAATAAAAATAAAATGTATTGAGTCCTGTATTGTGGTTTTCCATTTGCTCCGGGTTAGACTCTGAGAATGACCTATATAGCAGAAAGCACAGCTGGGTTCACTGTCTTTTTTATCCTTGGAGCATATGTGAGGTTTGTTGCCTAGCCCAGTTGACTTTCCCTCACAGCAATCGCATGTGTTGACAAGCAACACATATTGGGACTTTTCTTTCAGGGTGTTTTATCTGTTATTGATCTCACAGAAGGATGGGAGGAGAGTGCATGAACCAAATACTCATTCAGAGTTGGACAGTGGCCGAAGGCTTGCTGCCAGGTGCTAATCGTATATACCGGGGGGGGGCGCAATGGCAGGCTTGGAGAAACCACAAGGTTTGCAGAAGTACATTTTTTTTGAGAGAGAGAGAGAGAGACCCAGACCCTAAAGTGGTGGGAGTGGGAAGTACAGTCCAATGAAGAGTGAGCATGCTAAGTGCTCACATGATGCTGCCTGACTATTGGAGGAAAATGGGTGTGGGGATGGAATAGAATTGGAGTATCCTCGAAAAAGGCATGGCTGGAGCACTCAATAGGAGCTCTCTGCAGGGCAACATTTTGTTGCAGTTTCCATTTGTTGTTAAGCTATTTCTTATAAATCACGGACATGTCGGTATGAGAGGCCAATATTGAATATTTCAGTATTGAAAAAGCTTGCCCTTTGGTGCTGCAAATGAATGGGTATTACAAATGGTTTGATGGGTTGCATCAGGGAATTCCTGTTTGGAGTTCATAGTGCTTAAATTTTTCATTCTGTCTTTGTAATTGGATCTCTATAAACATCTTTTAACAGAAGCAGGGAAGCCGCAACTGCATCAAGACCGTTATACTGGGAGGAGGAGATTTAAACCTATCCCTGCATCACTTTCTTAATTTAAATCATTTATCCCTGCCTCAGGCTACTTTTGCACGCATTAAGGAAAACATACAAATACATATTTCTGAGAGTCAGTGTGGTGTTGTGGTTAGAGTGTTGGACTGACCTGGGAGACCATAGTTCAAAACCCCCTTAGCCACAAAGCTCACTGGGTGACCTTGGGCCAATCACAGCCTCTCAGCCTAACCTACATCATAGGGTTGTTGTGGGGATTAAATGAGGAGGGGTATGCTGCCTTGAGCTCCTTGGAGAAAAGGTGGGATATAAATGCAATAAATAAATAAAATAAATTGTACAGCCATGAGAGTGGCTGTATTCTATAACCAGCATGGATTTTTTCACATTCCTCTATGTTAAATTGAAAATATTTCTCCATGTCATTCTCCTACTTACCAGAAACTCAGTTCAAAACAAAATCTTACAACACCTATAGTCCTGAACTCAGAAACACTCGTTTAACAAACCTCTAAGTTTTCATGATGATACACAAAACACAGAGAGAATCTAGAGTTCAAAGCATAAAACAAGCGGAAAAAAATCCAGACCTGTTGGACGTTTTTCTGTATGTAGTCTCATAATTTGTTGAAATTAATTAAAAATCAACCATGTTCAAAGAGTATATGTAATCCTATTACTTACCTTGCCTGTATTCTGACCTTCATTTTCTGCAGTTCAAAAGTTAAAAAAATGCATGGCTGATTTTTAATTAATTTAAGAAAATTAATATTGAAGTCTATGATAAGCATGGGCATGCTCAGTAAGAGCTGACTGTCCATGTTCTAAAAGCCAGACTAACAGCTGTTTGGCTTAGCTAATCAGAGTGTCACACCCATACCAGACATTTATTCCACTTTAAATAGTCATGGCTTCCCTCAAAGAATCCTGGGAAATATAGCTTGTGAAGGGTGCTGAGAGGAGACTCCTATTCCTTTGCCAGAGCTCCAGTGGCCAGAGTGGTTTAACAGTCAGCCCCTCTTCTGGTGATTGTAGTTGTGTGAGGGGAATAGGGTGTCTCCTAGCAAAGCATCCTTCATAAACTACATTTCCCAGGATTCTTTGGGGGAAGCCATGACTGTTTTAAGTGTAATAAAGGTCTGGTATGGATGTGGCCAGGAAAAACTTTGGATTAAATTTGGGTGGGAGACTACATGTGTCTGCTGTAAAATAAAAAGGTGGGGGGGAAATAATGATACTGTTCACGAAGTTTTCCTTTTGGAAAGGAAAAGGGCTTTTCCTCTGCCCAGTGCTCACTCACCAAATCTGCTCCCCTCCATGCCCCTCCCCTTCCTCCCCTTCCCTTCCTCCTCCCTGTCTATCCCCCAGGTCACCCATCCATGCATGATTGCACAGGAGTAAATCCCATTGAACTCAATAAGCATGCAAATGATTTACCATAACCTCCTCCTCCCTCCTAACCCCTTCCTCCTGCCCCTCCCCTCTCCCTTCCTTCCCCCTCCCCTCCCATTCCAATCCCCTCCCCCTCCTTCCCCTTCACCCACTCTCTTCCCTCCCTTCCTCCTTCCCTCTCCCTTCCCCCCTTCTTCTCTGCCCCTCATGGTCAGTTTCACCCATCCTAAGCATGATTGCACAGGTGTAAATCCATTGAACTCAATAAACATGCAAATGATCGAATCTGCCTTTCCTCTCCCCTCACCCACTCTCCTCTCCTCTGCCTTTTCTCTCCTCCCCCATTCCTGTCTTGTTCTCCTCCCCCTCTTCTTCCTCCTCCCCTGCCCACTCCAGCCCTCCCTCCCTTCCCCTTTTCCTCCTCCCACCATGGTCAGTTTCACCTACCCTAAGCATGATTGCAGGGGCATAAATCCTATGGAACTAAATAAGTTTGCAAATGATCAATCCATTCTCAGTTGCCGCTGCTCACCATATGCTCAGAGGCACGTTACCAAATTCTTCCAAGGTACATAGGAAGTGGATTGGACTGGAAAACCAACCCAAATTGTGTTTGCATTTTGACAAATTTGTTGTTGTTGTTATGTGCCTCCAAGTCGACTCCAACTTATGGCAACCCTATGAATCAGTGACCTCCAAGAGCATCTGTCGTGAACCACCCTGTTCAGATCTTGTAAGTTCAGGTCTGTGGCTTCCTTTTTGGAATCAATCCCTCTCTTGTTTGGCCTTCCTCTTTTTCTGCTCCCTTCTGTTTTTCCCAGCATTATTTTGTAGGGCAGTCCAATATCTCAGAGAGGAAGTCAGGTCTCCTGCTCCCTGGTGCATTCACTATAGCTGCCCAATTTCCCTGCTTTTTAAAGTTTGATAGAAATATCTGTTGGCTATAGGTATGTTCTCAAACTGCAAAGGTTTTTTGCCTATTAGTGAATATTTCTCTAGTGGGGCAAATTACAGGTGTTGGAGAATGAGGTGTGATTTTCAAAGTATTGCTCTAATTTGGCCCTAAGTAGGCAGCCTCCACACATCGAGGATTAGGCAGAGGAGTTAAGCTGAGCTATGTAACTTGGGGCCAAGAGTGCAGCTTCCAGGCAGACCCAAGCTCCAAAATGTCTCAGCTGGGGTGCAGTAATTCATTTCTGGAATGCGACTCTGAAGGGGACTCATCTCTTTTCAGTATTTAGCAGAACCTGCAATAAATTATTGCAGTTATCCCTCCCTCAGAGTGCTCCTATTCAGGATTCAACTCAGCCTGGAATAGGAGCCTTGCAGTCTTACCTGGGATGGGTGTGTGGACCAGTGGCACTATCAGTTGCATCCATGGCACTTATACCTGCATACCTATCACTAAGGCATACTTAATTTCAGGCGTCACATGTCCATCAGTGATTTTCATTGGAAAAAATTGGTCTGTCTTTAAGGCAAAGATTGAATGGTAACAAATTGGATATAAAGAGAAAGAAAACTAAAAAATGTAAGGGCATGCGAATTTGCAGGCACATGTGTAACAGGAACCAGTGAGTATTTTAATCTCCCTGGACAGTGTATTGTAGATCTTAGAATTACTAGCATAGGGAAGGTTCCATGCTTGGAATTAACTAGTTCAGTTGAATAAAGATAATTAAACTAGTTCCCAAATCTGTGAACTACACCTGAAAGTAGTTCTCATAATTGCCAGGAGAACTAAAGGTGAATTAAATTCATTTTGGAATAGGACTTTGAACAATTTCTAGTTCATCTTCATGTTCATTCACTCCCGCCCAGCAGGAGGTCTGGAGTCTTAGCTTTTATTGAGAAAAAAAAAGTAAGTCAATCTGACATCGAAATCTATGATAAGTGCAGACATCTTGAGTTCTGTGTCTCAATTGCTCTCGCCCATAGACATAATTGATAAGACTTGTGCTTCTGGTTCTTTTCAACTATCTCCAGGTAGAAGTAATGGCTACCTATAGAGAACGCTAGACAAATCCAGGATTTTTGTATCGTTGTGATTACACAGCAGCATGTCTCTTCCCTGCCTATCTATGACATTCACCTTGTATTAGGTGAGTCCTCATGTCTTCTGCTGCGTATTTCCTCAGAAGTAAGTCCCACTGAGTTCAGTGGGACTACCTGCCATGTGAATGTGTTTAGCATTGCAGCTATTCCTTATTTCTCTTTTCCTCTCAGTTTGGTTTCACACTGCTTTGTGCCTGTTCCTCTTCCTTTCTCATATTAACTGTTTATTTCTCCGCTCTGGTCACATGCCCCTTTCCTTCCTACAGCCTGATGCTTTATTACTTGGAAGTAAGTCCTAATGAGTCCAGGGGGACTTGCACTCAAGTGACGCTGGATGGCCAGGGCAGGGAGAGGGCTTCAGCCTTAATCTTACTCTGGTTGTAATTATCTTTCCACCTTTCCTGAAACTGCCTCTCTGATTTTCGTCAGAGCAGTGCTTTTTTCTTCCCTACAGAATAATTGTCGGCGTCTGGGATTCCCTGTGTTGTGGTTACCAAGTGCTAAGAGAAAGAGACTAGGTATGTACTTAGGCATAAACGATAGCTCAGTTCCTGCTGGATGCTTTTTTCACGGTCCTTAAAAAAATTGGAGTTATGGTTATGGACCATCTTTTTTAATTGCAGAGATGCCTCTGCAGTCCTCTCTTCCACTGATACCAGCAGGTGGTTAAAGGAAGCTGAGCTTTGCGCATACCATGGACTGCAAAAAAGACCAATACTTGGGTGTTAGAACAAATTAAACCAGAACTGTCACTAGAAGCTAATGTGATGAAACTGAGATTATCATAGTTTGAACACATAATGAGAAGACACTATTCACTAGAAAAGACAATAATGCTGGGAAAAACAGAAGGGAGTAGAAAAAGAAGGCCAAACAAGAGATGGATTGGTTCCATAAAGGAAGCCACAGACCTGAACTTGCAAGATCTGAACAGATGCTCTTGGAGGTCACTGATTCATAGGGTCGCCACAAGTCATAATCGACTTGAAGGCACATAACAACAACAACAAATAGCACCATACCTTGGAAATTTGAGAGGGAAACTGACCTGAAAGACCTGCTTTCTAAAGAGAGTGGGGAATGCTGGCTGTTGATAATAAATGGAACGGGAAAGACAACCTCTCCCGGTTGAGAGAGACAATTTTTAAGGCAATTCTCATTGAGAACACCAGACACCTATGAGGGGGTAGGAGAAGGAGGAAGGGTAATGGCCACAAAAATAGTGGCTTGCTACCAAGCCTAGCCACAATTTGTGGAACTCTGTTTATGCTAGGAATTAGTAACTAGCCCAAAGAGATGTCCTTCCTGGTCTGCCCATAGCCAAGCTAGAGGAGGAATGTGGATGGAGAGAATGCCAGGAGTGACAAAAGGACTTGGTCATGGCTTTGGATCTTGCCAAAGGGGAAAGCCCATTGTGTAGTGGTGTGGGGCAGGGCCTTCTTGGTAGAATTTCTTGAAAGTTCTCCTTTCTGAGTTTTTGACAGCATCTGAAGACCCATCTCTTCACTCAGACCTTTCAGGACTGATGTGTGTTAGGCAAGATGTACGGAAGATGCCACCTTCTGCTTTGGTGCTGTCATAATTTTCATACTGCTTTAAAGTCACAAGGTTTTAAATGGGTTTTTGTTTGTTTCTTTATAAACCACCTAGGATCTTAACCAATAAAAGACAGGTTAAACACCAAGCATAAATAAAGTATCTGTCTGGCAGAACTAGTTTTTGACTTGAGGCGATACCATGCGAAGGTGTTAGTTAGCAAAGTGCTGTTGCATAAAGTAGGATGGCTTAGTTTCAGTTCAAATTAAATGTAAATGGGGCAAGCCAACGTGGGATCCAGTGGCCACTGAATTAGGTGACAGCATATTGCCCCAACACTGATGTCAGTGACCAAAATTCCTATGAGGTGATTAAGGAAGGTATGACTTGTGGAGAGCACTTGTTCCTGAAACATGTTTTGGTTAACTAAGGCTTTAATCCCATCACTGTGTATAAGTGAGCAGGAACGTAGCTTGGTGCCCTTAAGCTACTCACTTGCCACATCTTTAAGAAAATAGGGCACACTCTTCAGGAGGAAGGGCAGGATATAAATTGAATAAATAAATAAAAAATCATTTTGCACATCAGTTTGTAAGTATACAAGCATTTCTGTTTCACAGCTTCTGTTTCGCAATAGAGAAAGGAGGTAGAATTTAAAAGTATGTGTTGAGAACAGTGCTGATAATGGGCCATGTACAAAGCAGCAAATGGTCAATACATTTTATACAATGCTTTTAGTGTTCATAACACGTCTCAAGTCTGCAAATGCTAGATGTTTTCTAAAACGCAGCATTTAGTACTTATGTCTGGGACTGAGCCCATTTTCTATTTCTTCCTGGTTTTTTTCTGCAATGGTCTTGACTGCTCCAAGATGAGATACCCTAACATCCTCTTCCTCTTCTCTTCCTGGCCTCTTGGTCAGGGAGACCTGCTCAGTGTGCCATTTCCCTCTGAAGTTCAGTGGGCCTACTCACTTTGGTCAGATGGTTAAGGACTGGTCGTTTAAATATACTGGGTGGGCTGTTCAAGTTTGAACAGATTTCTATATCTTTTGCTTAGTTTTTAATATTTGTATCATGGAGTATTACCTCTTTTGTGAACTTAGGCAGCAACTTTTAATCAAATAATCAATTAAATCTCTTAATTGACTAAAAAGGTGTCCCCAGTTAATTCAGAAAAGTATTTTACAACATTTTTAATATTTAATACTAAAATTGTAGATACCAAGCACCATCATAGAGACATTCCTCCTTTATTCTCACACAGGAGAAAATGTCTGATGTGGCGTTTACGTGTTCCATCTTAAAACAGTGTGCCTTTTTATTCAGAGCTATTGTTTTAATCATATGCAAAAAAAGTATGCAGTTTTAATTTATTACCAAATGAGCTTTAATTGCTGAGGCAAAGATTTCTTAAATTGGATCACAATTATTCTGAGAGTTCTCTAGGCTAGGATAAACATTTTAGGAGTTGTTTTTATTTTTTTTGCAAGCCACAACTTTGTTGGCCTGATAATGCTTTCCAGATACAACCTGCTTTAACAGAATTACTGTAGGATGGATGAAAGTCTCTTAGCCTGCAAAGGATATAACCAGAATTTCTCTGTGCTCATAATGTTCCTGGCAATTGCTCTGGCTTCTGGGGCTTTTGAGCAAATAAGACAAGCTGTAAAAAAGCAAAGCATCACTAACAGCAGGAAACACATGGAAAAATTGCCTCATTCTGATGAATATCTAAGCAAGGGTGGCCTGTAAATAAGCAGAGGAACCTAGAATTGCACCTTGGGGAATGATACAAGTTCATCCTCTTGAGATGGTGATCTAAAGAGTGTGTAAACAAAGTGTGGCATTTACCATCAAAAACAATTCTTTGCTTGTGAGTAGCAAAGGGATGTCCAAAGCTTGCTAGTGGCCAAATAGGAATTTAAGGCAGAAAAGAAAGGGGCTGATGACTGCTGGAAGAGGAGAGGAAATAGGGAGTGGGCCCTAAGGTACCATTCCTTTGTCACTGATATTCCACTTGGCCTGTCCTCTCCTGTAGCTTGTTCTGGCAGGAGATTGGCTATGCCTTAAAAAAGCGGATTGGGACAAGAGGCCTTTTTGACCCTTCCAATTATATAACGTCTAATATGAACCACAGGGGCTAGAAACTTCTAGCTCATTTTCAGCAGGCGCTACTTTTCTTGGAATGCTGAAATGGCTCAGTGCAGTCATGGAGCTGGCTTGCGGCTAACTGTAATTAACAGTTTAGGAGCCAATCTTGGAAAAAATGCTCCCTTCTTCCTCTTCAACTGATAGGATCTCAAAGACAGATCACCGGAAGCTATGTGGTCAAACAAGCTACTTTGGTTAAGATGCATCAGGGCAAACATGTCTAACTGCTTTTGAGTTAATCAGTCTTAAGGATCACATAGCCACTGGTAGCTAAGTGGATTGAGTTTTACCCATATTGCAAGCTGGCTTAATAAATGGATCAGCAGTGTAAAATGCAGTGTACATTGCTGATGTCCTGGTATCCACTGTTCAGAAACCAAGAACCAGCTTTATAATGCACTCTCTCTCATTGGGTCATCCCCTTGCCTCAGTAGCTGATTAGTATCTGGAATGGTTAACAGGTTTGATGCAGTTAAGACTAACCAGGAATTAAACTGGTGTAAGTTAGTTATTTTATCTAGAGATGTGGAAAAGGCCTAAATAAACAGTGATTTCTTTGTCCTACCTGGCTACATTTCCCAGCTAGGGGGTGCAGCAGGATGTTTGGGCAGCTAGATGCCACCCAGTAGCATGCAAGAGCTCATGACAATCCCCATAGCTTCATTGCGACCCCACTGAAATTCCTAAAATGCAGGCAAGTGTGTTGGTCCACTATATATCTATATAATATCTGCCACCCCAAGAATAGCAGTATATAGCCTAATACCCTATTTATTAGGATGACCTGATGGTAATAGAATAGTGAGCTGACAACGGGTAGTCTAGTGATTAGCCTATTTGGAAGTTAGCTGGGGAAATGTGGGTCCACATCCCTGATCAGGCATGTAACATATCTGCTGTCCCATACATAACTGATGTGGGAATGAGGAACTTGGTGATGCTTACTTCTGTGTCTGTATAGGCTCAACTTGTAAAACTTCTTGAGCTTTAACAAAAGGTTTCATCCAGCTGAAATGCAATCTTTAGCTTTTGAAATTAGAAATACAAACAATACTGCTAGTGTGAAATAAGAAACCTGTCATCAAAGAAAAGCAGTTTCTGGTTGACTATTTTCCTCCTATGCTAATCTGCCTCATACAAAAATAGAAAAGACTTTCCTTGCTCTGGCAAGTGAATGAGGCTATCAGTTACCCTGGTGCTCTGGCAGATGACATCATCACTCCTCCTCTGAAAAAAATACCAGAGCTCCTCACCCTGTACTTGTTCCACTGCACCACTGATGCCACCATTTGAAACTGCTTGTCTGCCCATGCCTTAAGGGCCACTTGATCTTTTGGGGTAGATATGGGGAGGGTGTACATTGCAGCCCAAACAGTAGTGCCCAGCCCTGAACTCTTAGCAAGGCTTGGTTTGGTCACTTCCAAATGCATGCGGCTCAGGTAGGTGTTTATTCAGAAGCCATACCCATGCCGCCCAGGCAGGTAACCGTGGACAAGCCTGCAGTAGTAAGAAGGGGCACAGAGCCCTTGAGAGTATAGGGAAGAAGCACCTTTCCAGGAGGCCTCTTTCCCCCATCCCACCTGCTCCTCGTGTGCTGCCAACTGATTTAGGGGACTAGTTGTAGCCTGCTGGATTGTGCCCTGCAGAGCTGCAGTTCAACAGGTATGAAGTGAGGACACCCTCCCTCCCTTCTCTGTCGTGGGGCTTGAAAAAGAAGGGAGCACTAGGGAGAGATGGGTTGAAAATGTTGGTCCACCGACTGGCCCTGGGCTGCTAGTCTGCAAAGAGAGATGACTGGATTAATTTATAATCCTTCCCATTTTTGAAATTCATTTGTTTTCTGAACAGGCATACATATATTAATTGTTTGCTGTAATGGAAAAATGTGATTGGTTTGTAACGAAAGAGACAGCTTATACAACTCATCAGCACAATCTAAAAACTTTGGTCATAGAGTTCTGTCGCACAATTCTGTCGCTTAGACACAAGAGACATTTCTGTGGGTTTTTTTTGTAAGGCTACTGTGGTGTAAAAATTGACTGACTGACTGTTTAAACGGTGAAACTCATGAGCGTTTGGAAGTGGGGGAAGGGCCCTGGAATGTCCCTGTTGTTGCCCATGGCTCCTTCTGGGAGGAAAGGCGGGATATAAACTAATAAATAAATAAGTAAATAACCATAGTTAAAGTCTGTCATTTCTTTCATAGTTCTCTGTGTGTTTGTCTTTAAAAGGTTTCATAACTGTTCCTGAGGTGAAGTGTTCAATCCCTTGAATATCATTCACATTTGTATTGGTCTAGGACTATTATAACTGGAGTAAAATGGCTTTAAAATTTGTTTCAGAAGTTATATCAAGTCATTCAGGCAAATGTACCCAGATAAATAAGTAAAGTTGACATGTATTTTAATATGTAATTTTATTTTATAACTGCTATTTGAATGCAAATTTTGAATTTTTAAGTCTTCTGATTTTTACCAATTCTCATGTATATTTTATTACTTTGATTTTATTTAATATTTGTATTCTGCTTTTCCAAAAACAACACTGAGCTCAAAGAGGTTCACAATAATAACAGTAGCCTTAATTAGCAAATATTTCTATCAATATAGTCATTCAAAATATTTTCTGTTTTATGTAAATGCTTCAGGGTTTTTACAATTAAGCAGTACAGTAGGGCCCCGTTTACCAGCACTTCGCATTCCGGCATTCTGCTAATGCGGTGGCGGGAAATTCCCCATTTTAAAGCCGTTTTTGCAATTTTGCGGCATTTTGGCGTCATTGTCACGTGACGCACCCCATTATAATCAATGGGGTTCCGCTTTATAGCAATTTCTGCTTTACGGCGGGGGCCTGGTCCCTAACCTGCCGTATAAGCGGGGCCCTACTGTATACAAATTCTGTTAAAGAAAGAAGAAAGAATAAAATCTTTCCCTTAGAGGTCTAATTAATGTGGTAAATACTTGGACCCAGTATTTTATGTATATATTTGGACTGGTCAAGTGACCATTCATTTTGTGGTGGAATGGAGGCCTGAAATGCAAGTGTTTGCTTAGGATATAATTGTGGTACAATGTGTGTGTGTGTGGGGAATTTTTCATAGGCCCAGTTTTTATATGCTCAACCCTGTATGTGTGTTATGTGCCTTCAAGTCGATTATGACTTATGGTGACCCTATGAATCAGTGACCTCCAATTGCATCTGTCATGAACCACCCTGTTCAGATCTTGTAAGTTCAGGTCTGTGGCTTCCTTTATGGAATCAATCAATCTCTTGTTTGGCCTTCCTCTTTTTCTGCTCCCTTCTGTTTTTCCCACCATTATTGTCTTTTCTAGTGAATCATGAGTCAGTGACAGAGCTGCAATGGACCAGTACAACTTCCCAACAATTTTGATACTGTGCATATACTTTTCTTAAATGTGGTGGAAGGCCACAGATGTGACTGTTAGACTCATTCATATTCACCAAACTGAAAATGAAACATTCCCCATCTCACCCCTTATTGGCTTTAGTGTGGATTGTCTTCTGCTTCATCTGTAAAGATGGGGCTTTTGGAAAGAGTTAACTTCCGGATTTCATATTTGCATGCAGAGTATTGTTTCATGTTGCCTCCTAATATTGATGCTTTGAACTCTTCACTAGAAAAGCCCTAATTGCTGAAGCACCTTGTTTATTTCTGATAATTGGCCACAAAGCGAACATGTGTGCAGAGTTATGCTTATAACCTGGGTATGGTCTGAAGGCACATGAGGCTACCACCTTGCTGAAGCTCAGCAGGTCTGGGTCTGGTCACTGCCTAGATGGGAGACCACCTGGGAACCACATGTATGCTGCCTTGGATTCTGTGATGGAAGGAAAGTGTGATATAATATAAGAAAAATAAAATACATTTGTTCCATTTTATCAGCTTTCACTCTCATGTTAATATTCAGAATGAGACTTTAAATGCTGGACCTCTTATTGCTTAATGTTGCTTAGTGATTTAATGGCATCATAAAATATCATTGCAATAGAATAGTGATCATACTAAAGTACATTTTGAAAGAGTGCTAGCATTTAAAAGCACTGATCTAATAGAGTCAAGAGGCATAAGCTTTGTGGTTTATAATAATACTCAAAATCCTCTGCCAAGTAAAGCTTAATTCTGTGACCTATATGTATCAAGCAAAACGCAGTATTGCAAAATTTTATTCTTCTGGTAATGGAAAGGATGCAAGATTTTGTACAGAGCATTACAACATACCACATCTGATCACTGGATACCTGATTTATGCTTGCACGGTCTGGAGGCCTGAATATTTTTCAGCTGCACCTTTATAGCCACAGTGAGAAGGAATTTGCTCTAATTTAAACAGGAAAGCAAAGACTTAATTTTATATGCATAACCATGCATGCATCTTGTGTGTGTTTCTAGATGCTTGCATGTATATGTCACACTTACGCCTGGGCACATGTGCTTTGTAAAAATGTGACTAACTATTCAGCAGCATCAACTTCTGTAGACCCTTGTAGCAGGAGATCAGTTTGTGTGGCAAAATACCTTCATTGCTTCCAAGCACAGTATTCTGTGAGAAAAGAGAAGCTGGTCACTCGGACTACTCCAGTGACAAATTATCACTGGCGGAGTCTGGATGGCTTAATAAAGGTTACTGGACTTGGGTTTAAAAGGGCTAGATTGAAATTCTACCTTGGCCAAGACTTCAGCTTCATGTCTCTGTCTGCACAATGGGCAACACTGGTCTCATTCATAGGGCTGTGAGTGAGATCAAGATTAAGCATTCTGGATTTGAAAGTTGGCATAAAAATGACTGATAGTAATATGTGTTCCTTGTGTAAGTCAAAGAAACATCTGTCTTTGTGTTCTTAGGAAACACTTGGCATTCCACATGAACTACGAAAATCCTCCACCATATCCTGGCCCGGGCCCAACTGCCCCATACCCACCATATACCCATCAACCAGGTGGACCACCGGGTCCTGGTCCATACCCTGCCTACCAACCGGAGCCTACAGGGCCATATCCAGCAGGACAGCCAGGCTACCAAGGCTATCCAGCGTATGGATGGCAAAGTGCTCCTCCACCTGCAGGACCAGTCTATGCAGATGGACCTAAAAACACAGGTAATGTCTGCTGCATGCATGAAGCTGTACTGCTTTACGGTTTTTCATGAAGGTTTTCTCCTTCTGCTACAGATCTGAATAACATGTATGTTTGTTCCATCCCACATCCGTCTGAGTAAGGGGGCTTGATAACAACATGAACTTAGGAGGGTACTTCTTAGTATTCCTGTGCTCTTCTCTGATGGCCACTGGGTGCACTTCTGGCTGTAGCTGCATCTCTGGCTTCCTCGTGCTCAGCCTTCGTCTTCTATCTTTATTCTTTTTCTGAAATGTATGACTTTCAAACCATAAGTATTTGGTGGACTTTCTAAGTTCCAGCTCCTTTTACAGTCAGTAACTTGGATACCCTTTTTAATGGCTTTTCCCTGTTCTGGCAGCAGTTGTGGCCGGTGGAGTGGGATAACATTCTTTACCTGGCTTTCCATTGTGAAGGTTGCTGCCGGTAACCGAGAGGGAGAGGGGCAGGGAGGCTGGCACAGTGTGGGCGCAGCAGCGGGAGTGTGAGATTGTCTCTGCTGCTGCATCTGCACCACACACCACACCTCCATGTCCCATCTTAGTTACATGCAGCGACTTTTGCTTTGGGAAACCAGGTTAGCAAAGCCGCCCCTCTCCTCTGCTCTGCCCTGCCAGCCATTACTGTCTGCCAGACACTCTCTTTAGAGACTCTCTTTAGAGACTCTAGCCTATATTGACTTTTTAAAAAATTGCTACAAATTGTCATGAATTGTTAAAAACTTTGCCTTGATTTTTTTTTTGATGTTGATAAGACATTCCTTTGTATTAAGGCCCCTGCGATGTGATTGCATGTGACACCAGGGCTTGAAATGGTGAATTCTTGGAAGTAGTGGGTGTTAAGACTATCTAGATCATCTAAATTCCAGTGGAACTGTGCTCAAATTGTGTTTAGTTTTTTTCAGCTGCATTCTGACATCTTGAGAGAGTGTTTTCTTTAGGCCCTATGGCAATATGTGTTAAAACAAACAAGAATAAATGTTCCTTGGGAAGAAATCATGGCCAAAGATGGGAATGTCTCTAGTAGCTTAACTGGCTGACCAGTCTGCAGGGACTGGTGTTGAAGGGCAATCTAATCTGGCATGTGCCAGAATCCACTGGTAACTGGAGCTCTTGAAGAAAGACTGTTGATGCCAGAGTTTTGCTAAACAGCAGAGAACAGTGCTGGTGGGAGGGAGCAATGACTTAGGCCAGCCTTCTCCACCTCCATGCCCTCCAAAGGTTCTGGCCTACAACTCTCATCAGGCCCAGCCAGCATGGCTGTACTCCCCAGCAGCCACACTGTCTGGGATAACTTCCTTACCCACTGATCAAAATGTGGCTGTGGCTCTTCCACAGTCGCAGCCCAATCCACATTCCATGGATATTTTTGAGGATGGGGGTGGAATTCTGTGCTTTAAAAACAATCCCAAAGCCAGTGAATATTCAATTACAGAAGATTAGGTAATTAAATGTTTTTAAATTGGGCAACTTTTAAAAATGAGTTTGTGTAATTTGCATATCCTATGCAAGTCTCTCCTGAAATAAATGGAGGCTGTATAATAATGGAACTTCCTGAATTGGATAATCCCTCAGCTGAGGGTGTTTCGGATGTAGAAGGAAATAGTTGCCCTTATTCCATTTCCCCTCCCCCAATTAATTTCTGTTATCACTATGTATGTTGCACAATTAAAACAGCAACAACACGTGTTTGTGACTTCTGGCCCCACCAGCGAGTGCCTCACCAGGAATGAGATGATAGATGGTATTCAGCAAAATCTCACCACACACACACAAACAAACCAACCCTGTCCACACAATGTCCTTCGATACATCCACAGTTGGATAACATGCTGTTTTATGTTGGCTTTTTCCCCTTTACTACATTATCTGCATATCAGGAAAATCCTAACTATATTTGGGGAATGTGCAAGGCTGCCTCTTGAATGTGTGAAGGAGGAGAAAAACAGCTGCTTTTCAACAATAACAGATGTTGTGTGGAGGATGAGAAAAACAGCTGGTTTTTTTAATCCACTTTAAAGTGCTAGTGTGTACATTTCCATAATATCAATGTCACTTCTAAATTATCAGTGGATGCAGTACAGATACTGTTGAGTTATAGTGAACATACAGGTGTGAACCATGAAGTGAAGATGACTGAAATTATTTGGGCCTAGGCACTTCATGGATAGGGTACAAAACAACCCTACTTGCCAAGAGCAGTTGGTCACACTTCTTTCCGTAGCACTGAAGAAAAGTGAACTTTGTCCCCTGTTTCTTTGTTTGTTACTGAACCAGTATGTGGAGAAGGTCAGACAGAAATGCTTGTCCTTTAAATCTTCATTTATTGTAGGAAATATGTGTAGCAAAAGCATTATTTGGTCATTTTGAATGGCTAAAACATCTAGAGAAAGAGCTCTCTTTTCTGCTTAGTAGTCTACCTACCAATAATGCAAAGATAACACAATAATAAAGAGGAAAGAAAATATGATCAACTCACGTAACAACTTGAAATTATGAGATGACTGCAGTGGAGTTGCTTTCTCTTAAAGCTCGCCCCATTTGAGGCGTTTCTTCAAGAGTGGAAGGGTAAAAGTTTCCCAAATAAGATATTCGGACTGAGAGGCAAACAAGTTGCAAGATCTATCCAATAGCTTCCGGTCCAAGAATGCACAATATCAAGTCTGGGCATCAGGAATGAAAACTCAGAGCTGCTGTCAGTCTTGATCATGGCAATGGAAAGGACTTCTTATTGTCAAAGATTGCACCCCTGGGGTCCCTTGACCTCAGCACCCCAAGGGGGGTTCTTTGCTTCCGAGAACAGTCCCAACTCCTGTGGATCTCTGCTTCCCAGGCAAACTCTCCCTCCTTCAGGATTAGATTCCCGGTAGAAATTGCCACCACCCCTCTTTCTTAGCTCCGTTCTCTGAGAAAGGGGACCTCAGAGAATTAACTGGGTTCCCAGGGCTTCAACCCACACTAGTCAACAGTAATCAGTAGCGTCCAGCGATCAAAGACTGGATTTAGAATCATTAGTTTCAAGCAATATACACACCATTTATAAAAGGGTAATTTATTTAAAAGAAAAGAAAGATATATACAAATAAAATGTAAATGTACTGCCTTCAAGTCGATTCTGAGTTATGGCGACCCTATGAATAGGGTTTTCATGAGGCTGAGAGGCAGTGATTGGCCCAAGGTCACCCAGTAAGCTTCATGGCTATGTGGGGATTCGAACCCTGGTCTCCCAGGTCATAGTCCAACACCTTAACCAGAGAGCAGCAATTGTTTATTTAAAGCTAGTCGCCCTCAGACGGGCTGCGAGAGATACATTGGAATAACAAAGGTGAGAGGTTCAATACAGACAAAATAACATAATAAAAGCTTCCTAGTCTAATATTTTCTACTCACAGTACAGTAGCCTGGTTCCCAATGGCTTTTTACTGGAAATCCTTAGACGAGTCAAGGTAGATGGAAATAGGGAACAACAACTGAAGGATCATCCTTCATTTTTATGGAGTTTAGTAGTCAACAGGGAGGGGGGGCAATTAGCTATCCTGGGCACCCCTTCTGTGATCCCCTCCTTTGAAGATAAGGGGGGCTAGACATCCTAGGCACCCCTTTGGTGATCCCCTCCTTTGAAGATAAGGGGGCTAGACCCACCCAGGGGTCCTGATGTGCCATACCCCCGTTTCCTGACTTTTGATCTCAGGAAGCAAGTAAGAGATAACAAATAAGGTTCAGCTGCATCTTTTTGACTTTGCAAATTGCCTGTCTTGCACTGAGCTGCGGGTCTTTCTCAACAAGGTGTCCCAGGGATCCACAAGGCTCCCAGAATTCTCTCTGGTTGAACCATTTTAGCTTGACCAAACTTAGCAAAGGTATTCTTGCCACTTATAGTTGACAAAAGTCCATGTGATGTACTGGCTAGTGTGTTGAACTTGAAATGGGTCTCTACAGTTCAGTTCTGCACTCAGCCATGAAACTCACTGGATGACATTGAACCAGTTACTCTCAGCCTAATTTACCTCACAGGTACCTACCTCTTAACCATAAGAAGAGCCTGCTGGATCAGGCCAGTGGCCCATCTAGTCCAGCATCCTGTTCTTAAAGTGGCCAACCAGGTGCCCATGGGAAGCCCACAAGCAGGACCTGTATGCAAGAGCATGCTCCACTCCTACGGTTTCCAGCGACTGGTTTTCAGAAGCATACTCCCTCCAGCCGTAGAGGCAGAGCACAGCCATCATAGCTAGTAGCCACTAATAGCCTAATCATCCATGAATTTGTCTAATCCTCTTTTAAAGCCATTCAAGTTGGTGGTTATCACTGCCTCTTGTGGGAGCAAATTCCATAGTTTAACTATGTGTTGCGTGAAGAAGCACTTTCTTTTGTCTGTCCTGAATCTTACAACATTCAGTTTCATTGGATGTTCATGAGTTCTATTGTTATGAGACTGACGGGGAAGAAAAACTTCTCTCTATCCACTTTTTCCATGCCATGCATAATTTTATACACTTGTATTATGTCACCTCTGGCTTGCCTTTTCTCTAACTTAAAAAGCCCCAAATGCTGCAACCTTTCCTCATAGGAGAGTCGCTCCATCCCCTTGATCATCTTGGTTGCCCTTGTTTGAACCTTTTCCAACTCTACAATATCCTTTTTGAGGTGAGGTGACTAGAACTGTACACAGTATTCCAAATGTGGCTGCACCATAGATTTATACAATGGCATTATGATATCAGCAGTTTTGTTTTCAGTACCTTTCCTAATGATCCCTAGCATGGAATTTGCCTTTTTCATAGCTGAGCTATCATTGAGCTATCCATTACGACCGCAAGGTCTCCTGGTCAGTCACCACCAGTTCAGACCCCATGTGAAATTAAGATTTTTTGCCCTGACACACATAACTTTACACTTGTTTACACTGAATAGCATTTACCATTTTACCACTCATTCACTCAGTTTGGAGAGATCCTTTTGAAGCTTGTCTCAATCCCACCTGGTTATGTGCTTCTCAGATTGATTTCTGGGGGGGGGGGTGAGTTCCCCAAACCCTTTCTAGTTCCAGTTTATGGCATAGATTATGGTGCGGATGTCAGGCATCCACAGATCCATTTACCATCACCCATCTGGTGCGAAGCACAAAGAGCAGCTCATAGCCCCACCTCCTGACCTCACTTGCTGTGGTTTTGGGAAAGGTTAGAAATTGAGTCTCTCTCTCTTTGGTGGTTTTTATTAATTTTGTAAAAGACAGGCCTACAAATCATAAATAACAAACGCATTAGCGATATCACCAGAATTACAACAAAGGAAAGTAAAAATCAATAAGATATAAAACCTTCATTGTGCCGCAGACCAGATGAGAGAGAGCCTGTCTCTGTCAACCCACTGCCTACTCCAGAGGATTTGGGAAAGGGAATTGTGAGTGACCAGCGCAAGTAGAAACTGGACAGAGAATTTGGGGGAGGGAATTGTGAGTGACCAGTGCAAGTAGAAACTGGCCAGTATTTGCCAAGACCTATCTATCTATTTATCTATCTAATCTATCTAATCAGATTTATATCCCGCCCTTCCTCCCAGCAGGAGCCTAGGGCGGCAAATTCGTGCACTCCTAGGACCCTCTAGGTAATTGGCAAGCAGTATGAAGTATCTGGAATGGCTGGGCCTAGCAAAAATACTGGCCTTGGCCTTGCCTGACAAATGGAGCAGTTTGCTTTGTTTGCTGTTCAGGCTCCAGCACTCCTCAAGTTTCCTGTTCAAGTCAGTCTAGCTCAGGATTCCTTTCTCATAGTCTGGCCACTGGATGAGGATCAATAAACAGAAATTGAATCCAGACAAGACTGGTTGTCAGTGTTT
The DNA here is from genome assembly GCF_030035675.1 of Rhineura floridana. NCBI lineage: Eukaryota > Metazoa > Chordata > Lepidosauria > Squamata > Rhineuridae > Rhineura > Rhineura floridana. The sequence goes on along the minus strand of NC_084480.1, from coordinate 174,699,841 downwards.
TGTACATCCAGGTTAGTGATGTTCAACCTGTTCTGGAACAGGTTATATTTCCCTTAAAGAAAACAAATTTGGGGCTTGGGAGTGTTCATTGACCATGCATTGTCTTTGGAAGTGTAGGTAGCCAGTAACCTGAAGCTAAATCCAGACAAGACACACAGAATGTGGCAGGCCTATAGGTGGGGGCTGGGGGAATGGGAAGGGTTGCCGTATTCCAGTTCCACAGATCCTAGCAGGCTAATTTGCATATTATGCAAATTAAGCATGTTAATGGTTGCATTTTCCAGTTCTTTTTATGCTTAGTAATTACCACCAAAAACTGGGGGAGGATACAAGGAATCTTTTTTTAAAACTTACTTTTTCAGCCTTAAATGCCTAGACTCTAATTTCCAACACTCTGGAATATTTATTTATTGAGAGGATTTATATCCTGCCCTTCCACTGTTAAAAACGGAGCTCAGGGCTGCTTACAAACATAAAAATAATAAAATACTCAATCAACTTAGAAATATAATGAAACACAAAATAAAAACAAACATAAAATAATGCAGTATAAAAATCCAGTATAAAACAAAAAGCCAGGAAAGCATCAATTAAAAGTAATATGTGACCAAGAGGTTGTCTGTACCAACAATTAGGTAATGTGACATGAACACACCCCTACTTATAACACAGATAGAAATGAAGATTTCAACATGATCAGTTCAGTCAGTCATATTATTTAAAGAGAGTAGTGTCTGAGCATGTGAGAAGTGTCTCTAGTACACTGACTCTCACATACCAGATCAGGGAGAGGGGAAACTCAGCTTTCTATGATAAAGGCTAGAATTTGATGAAGACTTGAGTGTTGGCACTTCTTTTTAAAAAAAAATAAAATAAAACAATGCAGTGAATTCTAGAGACCTGGCAAGCTGTGCTAGCATTAGACAGGGCAGCTGTTGCATTCCTATTGGTCTTAAGGGGGGGGGAGCCATTCCTATTGGTTTTAGGGAGGAAAAAGTTACACCCCCACTGCATTGTTAAGTATATATTCTTTGTGTGTATGTATATATGTGTATTTATGTACACAGACAGTATACACACCCATGTATCCATCCCTAGCAAGGAAATGAAGTATGGTGATCTTTGGTGGGGTGATGCCTGCTGGCCATTTTAAAAAAGGATACATATCAAAAAAATACTTTTTAGCCTTTTCTGAATTGCCGAAGAGGCTCTGCCGGGCAACAGGGTGAGTGAGGCTGCATTCCAATGCAACTTTACTTTGGAGTAAGCACCATTTAACAGGATGGGGGCAAGGCCAAAAAATGCAAATGCTAATACCTCAGCCTTTTCTACAGAGAAGAGATTTGCCTTTATATCTTGTATTTGTTCAGGGGAGGGAGCATGACGTGGATTCACACCCCGTTATTCCATCCTCCATGATGGCAGGCAGATGCTCCCATTGCATTCACCACTTAGGACACACATCCTGAGACACACAGGCAATTGAGATGAAGGCTGCTTCTCCTTGCTGGCTGAACCAGAAAGCCTCTGGGTAAAGGGTGGAGCTGCATGTGTTGCTCAAGTGAACATGTGCAGTTCACTAAACTGCTAGATTTTGCATGTGCAGCAGGCAGACTAAAATTATTGATTTTCCCAGGACAGCTGTCAATGTCCCTCAGTGGCTAACAATGGAAGGCAGGAACAGACCAATTTCTCACAAAATGGGCAGAGAACCGCCTCCACATTTTGCCTTGTATCTCTGGATCCACAAGGGCTAGAGACTTGCTTTTTAAAAAAAATTAAAGCTGGGAATCCAGGCCACTTAATGAGCTAAGCGGGCACCAGGTAGAACAGCTAGAATCTGGGTAAAATCCCGTTAACTGGCCAGTGTTGCAACCCTACAAATGGTGGTGCCTCCCGCCTAGAACTGTGCTTCTCCTCCCCCTAGGATTTTTTTGGGAAATTGCCTTCTTTTTGTGACATGACAGACAACGACAACCTCCATTTAAAAATGATAGCTTGTTTTAAGAACAGGAGCAATTTAAGAATAGGACCCATCTGAAAAATTCAGTGAATAAGGCAGGGTGAGTATGCAACAAAACCCTTATCTGCAAGAGTCCCCAAAAGTCTGCTCATCAAGATTTCCCCTGACTGAGGGTAGATTTTTGATTATCACACTCACCCTCTAATTATTTACACGATCCTGAAAAAAACAGCTTGTATAGTAAAATAACTCTTGAAGAGTTTATTAGAACTTGGTATTATGGGCCAGAGCAGGGGTGGCTACTCCGTGGCTCTCCAGATGCTGCTGGACTACAGCTCCCATCATCCCTGACCATGAGCTGTGTTGGCCGAGACTGATGGGAGCTGTAGTTCAGCAGCATCTGGAGAGCCATGGAGTGGCCACCCCAGGGCTAGAGTTAGATTCTACCCATTAGACTTTCCTTTGCTCTGCGTTTCATTTTCAGTTGTGCTGTCTACCCAGCCAGCAATAAAGAAGCATGTTTGTTTGCAGCAAGAAGTAAGAGTTTGTTTATTCTGCAGTTATTATAATGAGTAGAGCAGGATTGGTGCTTGTTGTTAAAAGGTGAAATAAAGAGATAAAGTGATCTGAAAAAATGGCTAACCTTTATACTCACAATCATTGTGGTTATTGTTTTCTTCTTTTCTTGATTTTTTGATGGCAAATAATGAAAACAGTCCCAGAGGAATAGAAATATTGCTACACTTAGCTAGCTGGCTGGTTGTACACACAAAGCTGTAACTCAGGCCTAATTTCTGATTTTCTCAAAATGTGCAGTCAGCATGAGGCCTTTGCAGGATTTCCGGACAGACAAATCAACCCATCAACCAGTAAAAAAAAAATCAGTTGTTTTCCACAATTAGTTTACAGTTGCTTAATTAATCCTTTATATAGCAACCAGTTGAAAAGGTTTCCCTTGATTGTCCAACAGGAAAGGAAATCGAAAGGCCAGGAACAAAACTAGAAGGAGAGACTCTCAAGGAGGTGTTAACAAACTCACCCTATAGTATTTATTTTCTCACTGTTCTTCCCTAAACTTATTGTATGGGCAAGTTTGTTTTTCAGGTGGAATCTAAAACTGAGATACCTAATCGAACATCAAAGCCAAGCTCAGGAGCTCTCTCTTTCCCAAAGTAGTTCAGTTAATGAAGAATAAGAACACAGGGACAGGCCACAAGGAGAAGGGGACTGTAGCTATAGGCAAAGTCAAGCTTTTGAGTCTGGTATTCCTGGGGCTCTCTCAAAAAAGAGTGAGACAGTTCCACAGATTTAACTCACAATCTGGATGGAGAGGGAGTAATAGGGAAGGTCCCTGCCTTTTCCTTCCCCCAGCCTGGCCCTCACATCCTCTCCTCAAGTATGGAGGGGGGGATTGGCTGACACTATGCACCTCTCCCCCCAAGTGCCCCACCTAGAAATGTGGCTGCCCCACCTAGCGAGGAAGTCTGGCTACATGGCTGGAAATGTGGGTAGGTAGTTCATCTGACCAGGGGAGCAGTGCACTCTCCCTGAAAAGAACAAGGTCACAGCATTTTCTTTCCTGGATCCATCTTTGTTATTGGAGGCACAGGTTTTTCTTTCTGTTGTTAAATTGTTTTGTTCGTTTGCCATGGACTCCTTCGGGAGACAGGGTGGGATATAAATTGAATTAAGAAGAAAAACCAAAGTCTTAAGACAAACCAGAACTGGACAATTTACGGATGTAGAGGTAGTTTACTCTTGACTTTTTCATATGGAATCTTGTATAAAACAACTCCAACATTAACACTCCATTTGTGAAGATAGTGCTTGGGGAACATTGCTCGACACCGTGGGTTCTCCAATGTGGGGTCCCGCAGGGTTCGGTTCTGTCTCCCATGCTTTTTAACATTTATATGAAGCCGCTGGGGGCGGTCATCAGGAGTTTTGGAGTGCGTTGTCATCAGTATGCTGATGACACGCAGCTCTACTTCTCCTTTACATCTTCTTCAGGTGAGGCAGTCGACGTGCTGAACCGTTGCCTGGCTGCGACAATGGACTGGATGAGAACTAACAAACTGAGACTCAATCCTGACAAGACTGAGATGCTGTTGGTGGATGGTTTCTCTGATCGGATGGTGGATATATACCCTGTCCTGGATGGGGTTACACTCCCCCTAAAGGAACAGGTGCGTAGTCTGGGAGTCATCTTAGACTCTTCCCTCACACTTGAGGCTCATGTAGCCTCGGTGGCCCGGAATGCGTTCTACCAACTTCGGTTGGTAGCCCAGCTACGTCCCTATCTGAGTAAGGAGGACCTCTCATCAGTGGTACATGCTATGGTAACCTCGCGTCTGGACTACTGCAGTGCGCTTTACGTAGGGCTACCTTTGAAGATGATTCGGAAGCTACAGCTAGTGCAAAATGCGGCGGCCAGACTGCTAACAAGAACTAAGCGGTCTGAGCATATAACACCTGTGCTATCTCGTTTGCACTGGCTTCCAATATGCTTCCGGGCCAGATTCAAAGTGTTGGTACTTACCTATAAAGCCTTATATGGCGCGGGACCACGATATCTGTCGGAACGCCTCTCCCGATATGAACCGGCCCGTACACTACGGTCTACTACGAAGGCCCTCCTCCGGGTTCCGACTCATAGGGAAGCCCGGAGAGTGGTGACAAGATCTAGGGCCTTCTCAGTGGTGGCCCCCGAACTATGGAATGGTCTTCCTGAGGAGGTGCGCCTGGCGCCGACACTACCATCTTTTCGGCGCCAGGTTAAAACCTTTCTCTTCTCTGAGGCATTTTAATTCCTGTTAATTCTAAATTATTATATTTTGATTTTAGACTGTACAGTTTTGTGTACAGTTTTGTGTTATTTTTATTGTATTTTTAATGTTCACCGCCCAGAGAGCTGTTGCTAGTCGGGCGGTATATAAGCTTAATTAAATAAATAAATAATAAATAAATTGTAAGCTTTCTATCTTGCTTAAGCCAAATGAGATGCTTTTATAACTGAGAAATATCTGCACTCCTGTCATTTTTTCATTTTAAAGTAAAGGTGTCCCCGCACTTGTAGTGCGAGTCGTTTCCGACTCTTAGGGTGACATCTTGCGATGTTTACTAGGCAGACCGTATATATGGGGTGGGATTGCCAGTTTCTTCCCCGGCCTTTCTTTAAACCCCCCCCCCCGCATATGCCAGGTACTCATTTTACTGACCACGGATGGATGGAAGGCTGAGTTGACCTCGACCCCTTTTACCGGAGATTCGACTTCATCCTTTCGTTGGAATCGAACTTCGGCCGTGAGCAGAGCTTCGGCTGCGTTACCACCGCTTACCACTGTGCGCCATGGAGGGTCTATTTTACCCTACAATAATATGCATGTCATTTTGTCCTAAAAAATCAGTCATTCAAATTTATTTGCTAAAAAACCATTGGTCATCACAAAACTACACATGAACAAGTCAAGAAATACATTTTAACACAGATGATCCCCAGCACGTTTTGTGCAATAAATTTTTGATCTATTGGACCACTACAGTAAACATAGAAACCGTCTATGTAACATTTTTAATTAACCAGTAAATAATAGATTTTCCCCAATATTTTAAAAAAACTGTCTGAAAAATCCTTCAAAAACCTATTCCTAGAAATTATATAGGGAACAATACAAAGCATATGAGCAATACCTTTTACCTCTCCCTAGCCACAAATGCATGAATTTATTATATTTCAGTGTATTTCCATTCTAAATATATTGGCCTCATTTGCACCTCACCTTTTCTCTTAAACTATGGTTTAATAATGAATGTGCCTCTACGTTGCTGTGCAGGTGCTTGTGTGGTTTCTCCACTCCCCTGGTGTAGCCCAAACATCCAAACCCAGACCATGGGTTGGTTTCCAAAAAACCGTGTGTGGTAAGCCAAAAATTAAACAGGAACAAACATTTGCAGGTGAGCGAAGCGACTTGGGACCCACATGGCAGGGGAGAGACGTGTTCATGATTAAACCATGGTGTGTGAAGCACAGGCCACTGTGGACATAGCTTGGAATCTCAAAGCAGTAACTGCTTTCCATGTTGTACCAACAGATAATTCAAAAAAGTAATCTGGAAGATCATGATCAGATTTAACGGAATAATAAAATGATGAAAATACTTTGAAGTTTGAAGATATCTAGTTGACAAAAGGTCCCACTCTTTAACTTTATTTTTAATACACTATTTGTAGCTATAGGAATAGCAATTTTATTTATTTATTTATTGCATTAGTAAGGATGTCTGAAATCAGTCCATTCATATAAGGGTTTCACATTTATTCACCTAGCTTTGTACAGATCTATTAGAAATTTGCTCCAAATAACATTTTTGGGCAACCATATCTGGCATATGCTGTAAATAGGGTGGCCAGTTACATTTCACCACCAAACAGGAGACTTATTTACATAAAATTTCCATATGCTAATTTATAGGATTAAATGCAACTTTAGAACCTATTTCTATAATTTAAATATGAATGCCATACATCTTGCCATTGTGGAAAAGACTGTAGCGGGTGGCTTGTGTGGCTGCTTATCTGCTGTCAAGTACTGTTGATGGACACCTTCAAGATCCCTGCTGTCCCTTCTTCAAGGCCCTTGCTCTTCCTTTCTGGGGCTCTTTATATTTAAAATAAACTTGAACTGACAGTGTGATGCCCCTGTTAATGCTGTACAGTAATTATGGTAAGTGTTGGTTTTGTGGGGTAAATGTGGTAAATAGAGTGAGTGAGAGGGGGGAGTATATGGGTTGAAATGTTGAGGAATGCTGAGTTGTGATTGGCTGAGCGTCTGGGTGATTGAAGGTATAAATGTGAGAATGACAGTTGGAGAGTTGTTGGTTCTGGGTTTTGGAGGGGTGGATTTGTGTTTAGGCGGGTCGTGAGGCAGGTTTTAGGACTAAGTTATATAAAGAGAAAAACAATTATATGTAACCACACGCATGTTGACTGAACTTAAAGTAATCTTGTTTATTCCTTATGTTATTAAATAAATAGTTTTGGTTTAATAACACATCTGATCCTTGGCTGGGATATTACAGACCTGAGGGGTGGGCAGAGCAAATACCAAAGCTGGGAACAGTATCAATGTCTTCTTCTTGGTGATCACTCGTGACCGAGTAAGATTGTCTTCCAAAATAAAGTCTTTAATGAAGGATCCATCTGAATCTGTATCCACCGCCAATGTATCAGTTCATGACTAGGGGCTTCTGGATTCACAGTCCTGCCCCCGTTGTCATTCGCCGATCTCCATGGGAATTTTGTTATAGAAGACGCCTGTGCGTGATTCTGTTTTACGTGGGGAGATCGGCACACCACGATCAACACATAATCTTGACAGAAAAAGGCTTTGATCCAATGGCATGGGTACCACGACGATTGGAAGTCCTTTATCTGCTGCAGCCTTCATCTGCCTTCGCAGCCATTGTAACATACACATTATTATCCTCTGCCTGTTCTACTGTTGAGGACATTCTTGGATCTTTCTTTGTCTGGTTCTTCTCCCTTGACCTTACCGCCAGGGGTGACCCTGCTGGGAGTACATGACTCCCAACGGCATCGCTCACAGGGTTCATTGGAACACGCAAGCCCACTCACCACTACAAGGTGATAGTGTAACAGGAGCAGGTATCCAAAGCAACCCAGGGCTATAATCTTTGAAGGCAGAAAGATACAGGGGGGTTGTGGCCTGTAAGTGCACCCAGACACTACGTAGCAATCGGCTGGGAGGAGACTAAGGCACAGTTTCAGGGCAGTATTGCGATAGAGTGTTAGGTGATGGCGCCTAGTAGTGAGATTGTGAGAGACCTGTGCTCGGGCCAGTGTGAGAGATCCGTTACGAGACCAGACCCTGAGTAGGGGTCTTACAGACAGCCCTTCAAATTAGAGGACTGTCCTCTGTAAAACAGGACACATGGCCACGCTTGGTGTAATTTCAACCAGTGCGACAGCAAGACAATATGAACTCTGGACAATACTGAAGAAAACCAAGTGTCAAATCTCATCATGTCAGTAGGAGTGTCACATAGTAGGTTCAAAAGAAAAGAGATTTTGAAATAGTTTCCTCAAGAGTGAGAATTCTGACAGATGTCAACATTTATAAAGACAAGATAATTCCTGGCCTTCAGACTTGGTTTCTGCAGGGGTTGTGTGCTCCAATAGGCACATATCTGCACGTGCTTGTTGATAGAGGAGCCACTAATCTTTTTTTTTTTAACTTATTTTCTGTTATCTAAGGGGAAACTTTTGACTCCCCATTGAATAAGGTGCCTTGTCTTGCTTGTAGGGATCAGGTTGGTGAGTATAAAGGGTTAGTATTCTGAGCGTTTCCCCCCCAAGATCTTCCTACCATAGATGATCAAAACAGATGTTCAAACCCGTCCTATAATTAGGTTGGCCCATAGAGCTGAAGATTTACTTTTTAGGTTGGCAAATGGCTACTGACAAGTAGCTGGTTTTGTTCCAAGAGCATATTGTCTTGATACCTGTATTGGATAAATGATCCAGCTTCCCATATGCATCTAACATTTCACAATACAAGGGAACATTTTTAAAAATCCATTTCTCTTAGGTTAATCAGTAACTAATTATCCAGTACAGGCAGAAACCAAATGTGTGTACCTAAGATAAAGGCCTCTGCAGTAAGACAAAGGTAAAGTTAAAAAAACCCCACAACCATGCATATTGTTTGCATTGTGTGGACTGGTACTTGGTGTATGTGTCAACGCCCACAGATGATAAAGCAGAGGTCCCTTTGACCTGCAGTTGATTAGATAATGAGCTTGCAAGGTGATGGTGATTCAGATTCTGAAGAACTTCTTTTCTTAAAGATTCCAGGTGGGACATTTTTAACTTTGTACGTTCCTCTGTTCAAGAATATGCCCACTGAGTCCCTAAAAAGTAGTGTTTAAGTGGAGATGTTCATAGGAAGAATCTGCTAGCTTGGTTTTAACTGATCAGAATCAGTAACTGATTCTAGAGTGATGGTATTAAGTTACGGAAATGGCTGAAAGGCTATAGATGGCTATATGGCTTGTGCAGTTTAGTTCTCAGGATTGTCTTGGAGATTATCAAATTCTCACAGTTGGGACAAGAGCATTCTATTTTTCAGAGAAGAATGCCTTCCACTTTTCACCGTGTAACTGCTTGCCCAGATTTGTCTTGGCCCAAAATTGTGCCCAAAGAGAACAATTACTTTACCTTTTATAATAAATAAAAATATTCATGAATATTTATTGTCTCTAGATGATATACAATCACAATAAAACAATTTTTAAAATATAACCATAATGCAGTCAAATTCCGCAATAAAATCGAAAGAGGCACAAGAATAAAAGAATTGCCAATGCAAAGATCACTTAAGACATCACAGTTTAAAACCAACCAACCATCATCAGCCAGGAGAGACTAAAATACTAATATCAGTCACTGAAGATAAGAGTGTTGAATGGGGACCAATTAAAAGCAATGTGAGCTGAAATTCACATTCTGTAAGATTCTACAATCAGTGACGTTATTACAACTGTTGCTTATTATACTAGTAGCTTACCATTAACAACACAAATTTCAGTCAAATCCAAAGTTTTTGTTAGGGTTTTTTCAGCTTCCACATTTCTGCCAGGAGTGGAGTGAGACCACAAAAGTTGACCCAACAAAAAGCTGTTGCCTTTGTGTTTCAGTCTACAGCTTCATAGTCAATGAGCCCCTAAAAAGTAGCATTTAATAAAATTGCTCTTTCATTTTAATCTGTTGCCTCAGGTCCCATTGCATAGCCAGAGTGTTTCAATAGAAGCTGGATCAGGTTCCTACATGTTTGTCCTGTTACAAGTGCTACACACACTCTTTTAGCTGGATTGCCTGCAGCTTCCTGAGCTTTGTTTCCTGATGAAAATATCTAGAACCTAAATAGTTGAAGGAAGGGGCTGACTTCAGACTTGCATTATGACCAGGAATGAGAACTTAGGGGTCATAGTGGATAGCTCGAAGAAGATGTCAACCCAGTGTGCAGCAGCTGTGAAAAAGACAAATTCCATCATAGGAATCGTTTGTTGTTATATGCCTTCATGTTGATTATGATCTATGGCAACCCTATGAATTTTTTGGATATATTCATAGGGTTTTCATGGTAAGAGGTATTCAGAGGTGGTTTTATCATTGCCTTCCTCTAGGCCTACGGCATCCGGTATTCCCAGGCGGTCTCCCATCCAAGTACTAACCAGGCCTGACCCAGCTTAGCTTCCAAGATCAGACGAGATCGGGCGTGTTCAGGGTAGCATGGCTGTAGAGGGATCATTAGGAAAGAAAACAAAACTGCTGATATCATAATGCCATTCTACAAATCTGTGTGCAACCGCATTTGAAATCCTGTGTACAGTTCTGGTCACCTCACCTCTGTTATAGAGTTGGAAATAGGGATGGGGTTCGCTGCCTAGTTCTGATCCGCTTGTATTCCGATAGTCTGTCATTTGATCCCAATCCACCCTTTTTTGTTCCCACTTGCTCTGGCACTTGCCGATTTGATCTGCTCTGTGGTTTTTTTTGGTGATTCAATTTGCTGGTTTCTTTTTTCTGGGACAGGAAAAGATTGCATAACTTAATGTAAATATTTATGTAAACAATCACTGTTCCACATTTTTTTTCAGTGACAGAAAAAAATGCATAATTTTAGCATAAATGCTTACGTGAATGAGCACAGTATTCGACATTTTTTTCATATTTACTTATCAGTGAGGCAGTAATTGCCTTTGAGTCTGTCTCTTGCCTCGAGCTAACTGATGCGCTGCTTAATTATTCCCCTCCCTTTCGCTATTCACTATTCTCGAATTAGTTTGTCAACAGCACTGCAGCAGCATCACCACCCCCACTAGCACCACCTTGTATTATTGTTCTCTCTCTCACACACACACAGAGTAGTACAGATTCAAAAGCCTGGGGGGCGGGGAGAGGCAATCCTGTCCAAGTGTGGCTGTGTACTTTGTATAGTCACTGTGTAAAGGCAGGAGAATGAAAAAAAGCAGGGTATGGGTGGGGCGGGTAGCATGGGTCACTCTCATCATGTTTCCCGCGCAAGAGGATGGAGATTCAGAATGCTCTGAGCTGTCTTGTTTTAAAAACACAAAATTGCAGGATGATTTGACAATTAACATTGAGAACATGTATAGCCTAGAGCAGGCCAGGCAGCCAATATGTTTTGCATTGTATGGCAATAACGCAATTTTTTTGGTAATATATAATGGATAAATGGCAATAATCAGTTATACAGTTACGAATGCAGTAGCTTTGATTACAAAGATAATTATGTAAAATGGGGAGGGTTGAAAAAAAATTCATGTTGATTTTCTTGTCGATTACAGCCGTGGCCTGCCGCAAGAAATCAGTGCAGGTCCAAAAAGATAGCGGACTGATGAATTCAGTCGGAATCCGATACTGAGTCCAATTCAGCGGATATTCTGCCCCATCCCTAGTTGGAAACGGTTCAGAAAAGGACAATCAAAATTATCAAGGGGATGGAGCAACTCCCCTGTGAGGAAAGGAGCAACTCCCCTGTGAGACTACAGTCTCATGTCACTAGAATGCATGGACATCCAATGAAACTGAATGTTAGAAGATTCAGGACAGACAAAAGAAAGTACTTCTTTACACCGCACATAGACTACGGAATTCACTCCTACAAGAGCCTGTGATAACCACCAGCTTGGATCACTTTAAAAGAAGATTAGACAAATTCATGGAGGATAAAGCTAGAGGCAGCTGCTAGCCATGATGGCTGTATTATCCATTGGTGGTTAGAGGCAGTATGCTGAATATCAGTTGCTAGAAACTGAGAATAGGATGCTGGACTAGATGGGGCATTGGCCTGATCCAGTAGGCCCTTGTTATGTTCTTATTGTGTATGGGGCCAAAGTTATGTGTGATATTGGTGTCTTCAGAAATGGCTCTGCTTCAGTTGCATCAAAATGGGTGGGTGGGTGCAATTTACCAAACCAGGAAGGGTGCTCTTTGCCCTCTGCAACTCATCTCCCAGTCAGGCTCACACATTGTGTGAACCTAGATTGGGGGCAGGGAGGGTGGACTACAGCTCTGTCTTCTGTTAAACATGGATTGGGGCAGACTCACATTTAGATTATACGGGTCTGCTGGATTTGCATGTTTTCTGGCTTAAGACACCTTCATCACATTCCCCCAGAACAATGTCTGGGAGAGTTATCAGTACAGTTTTAGAGACAGATACAGCAGTGCTGTCGGTGGGGAATATGCTGACCAGATGTAAAAAGATGAGCTGAACAGTGCTAGGAGCATGAAATCCTTGCCCTTTCATGGAGTGGGGAGCCTAGCTGCAGAGGAGAGTACCATGCCTTAGCCACTGCTAATGGTGTGCTATAAATCTCAACAGCACTTTGAACTGTCCCCCTCCCGTGGATTTGGGAATAAAAATTCAACTGAAGCAACCCATATTGTGGGTTGGAGTCATTATGTAAAAATGCTTCTGCATTGCACCATCTTGTCCACTGTGGGGTTCCAGTAACAGCTGTAACACAGGCTGTACTCCTTGCTGTGATGCTGCTGCCCATACATCTTCGTGGCTTATGTCATACTGCTTGGGCAAGTGTTCTTGCGTGGGCTTGGTTGCCTTTTGAGTCTGTTTTTTTTTTAAGTCCATACAGTCCAGGAATATGCTGGAAGGAAGGCACTTTTTAAACCAGATTCTTCAAAAATGTCAGTGATGGACATAAAAAGCGGCAGTCCCTGCTTGCTGAATCCTCTCCCCGACTAGTGGCCCATCTGCCCTGCATGGGACTGGGAAGGCTTCAGAGCCTAGGTGGACTTGGTTTGGAAAACCTGGGTTTAATGATTTCTCATTGAGTGGCCTCCTTCTCTTACAAAATTCAGCAAAGATCCGATTCGCATTTTGCTTGTGGGCTCTGTGGCTTTGTCAGGCTCCCAAAATGATGCTTGCTTCATTGTCTCTGCCTGCCAGCAGCAAAGCCACCAGCCCTTTTTCTTGGTGTCATATGGCGTGTAAGTTCATCCTATGGTACTTCTGTCCCCTTCCCTGTCACCCTGATTAAGCAGTCTTGAAGACTCCAAGTGCATAGTTGAGTGGGTGGGATGTTGTGTTTGAAGATCTCTTGTCTGCATAGGTGAGCCAAATTTTTTAAAAGGGGGAGAACAAGTAGGGACGTCAGGCAAGAACTTTTGCACGTGAACCAAGGGGACAGTAGAGGCTCTGACAGTTGGAGAATATGATTGCAAATGGACATTTTGATCTCTGCAAAGAAGAAGCTTTCCTTTTCAGACTGTAGTCAAGTTATTTTGGAGTATGCAAGTGGAGGTCATGTTACAATGCTGTTGGCATAGGCTCACATTACACTTGCTACCAGCTTTAGGGGCTCTGCCACTCACATGCACACTCTGCATTTTTATTTCAGAGGTACACAAATGTAAACTTTCTGACAGGCTTTGACGCAGAATCAGAAGTTGTTGGGAATGTGCCTTGTAGATTTATTAACCGCTGTTGGCCTGCGAAGTCTGTGCTCTTAAGTCTTGATATTCTACACTGTAACAATTTATTAGTGCATTTGCTGGATGCTATTATTATTTTATTGGTGTGGTAAAATTATTTTTTGGAATATGTGTCATGATCACACATTTTAATTGTGGATGCTTATTTTAAAATTTTAGTGGAATTGTTGTATTGTGTAATTTAATTATGTGAGTATACATTTTTTGAAATTGGTTGTATGTCTGTAAACGACTTAGAAACCATAAATAATGATAATAATAGAGGAGGTACCCCTGTAAAAGTGATTTTAGGCAGGGAGAGAGATGACATAGTGCACTTGGACTTTCAAAAAGCTTTTAGCAAGGTACCTCACCAAAGACTACCGAGCAAGCATAGCAGTTACGGAATAAGAGGGGAGGTCCTCTTGCGGATCAGGAACTGGCTAGGTGGGGGTGACTGAGGCAGCCTGCTTCTGAATACCAGTGGCTGGAAACCGCAGGCGAGTGTTCTTGCACTTGGGCCCTGCTGGCAGGCTTCCCATGGGCATCTGGGTGGGCTTGGCCAAAGTGAGGAGACTGGACTGGGTGGGCCCCTGGTCTCATCCAGCAGGCTCTTCTTATGTTCTTTCCTCTTCTCCCAGGCATTTTAGCATGTGATTTTAAATTGTTTAAAATGTTTAAATGGTTTTTAAAAGATGTGTTTTAAATTTGTATATTTGTTCTTAATGTTTTTAGGTACCGTAAACCGCCCAGAGAGCTTCGGCTATGGGGCGGTATATAAATATAATAAATAAATAAATAAATAAAATAATTGGGGGCATGGGAAATCAGACATTTAATGCCTCGTCCTCCTTCCTCGCTTTCCCTCAGCCACTGTATCCTAGTTGTTCTGCCAACTTTCCACCTGCTGGAGCTGTTCTTAAATGGGGGTTGGCCCATAATGAGATCTTGCTCATCTGTATTTTAATTCATGACTACCCCATCCGAGTGGGGTGGTCCATCTTCCTCCCCAGGATCTCTTGCCTGCTTTGGAGTGTGCGTAGCTTGTGTTTGGATATTTGTGACAGGTATTCCCCTGCTGCTTAGTGGTCTCACTGCCGGACCTGAAGAGATAGTCTCAGGTTTTGTGTTGCAGACTTCGGCCGTAATGGTTCTAGAAGACCTTAACATCCTCAAAAGGCGACTAATAAATATAATTAGCAACAACAACATATAGGTAGGGACTGCCTTGGCTGGAGTGACTCAAGACTTTCCAGTCCTTGTGTGGGGGTCCTTGTGTAGAAATTAGGACAAGGAAGGTACAGGGGAGAGGACAGGTACACAGATATTGTGCTGGGTTGACTGGAGTGTGTATGGATACATGGATGTGTGGATGTGCGACTGAGATGTAATTTTTAATTATATTGATTTTAACTGTATTTTATTTTGTTTTATTTTTGTTATTTATCACTTGGGGGTGGGTTTATGGTCTATTATTGTTTTAGACTGGGTGGCCTGTTGATTGGCGGACAGGGATAGAGTATGTGCAAGTCAGGAGGGGATGTGACAGGGGAGGTGAGGGGCCAAGTCATTGAAAGACTGGGCGGCAGGCGCTGGAAAGGTGCTGTAGGCAGACCATGCCAGCATAGGGGAACAGGGGGTAGATGCATTATACCCATCCCCTGTTCCGGGTCTGCCCAAAACCAGATGATAACTGGGGGACGCAAGGTTCCTATCGACCTTCGTCTGCTGTTGTGCAATGCCAGGTCTGTGGTACAAAAAACTTCACTCATCCACGACATGATCTTGGATGGGTGTGCAGACCTGGCATGTATTACGGAGACTTGGCTGGATGAGGCCTCTGCACCCATTCTCGAGGCCATGTGTCCGCCGGGTTTCCGCTGCGCACAGCAGCCGAGGGTGGGCAGGCGGGGAGGGGGTGTGGCAGTCATTTACCGGGAGTCCTTGGTTTTTGCCAGATCTCCTCTCCATAGGACCAAGTTTGTTGACTGCATGTACTGGAGGTTGGGCCCGAAGGGCAGTTTAGGGATCCTGCTGGTGTACCGCCCACCCCGCTGCACAGCAGACTCCCTGGCCGAGGTGCTGGAGGTGGTCTCAGCTGTACGGGCGTTGTCCCCAGAATTGTTAGTGCTGGGTGACTTCAACGTGCATGCCGGGACCACTCTCACTGGAGCCCCTCGGGATTTCCTGGAAACCATGGCTTCCTGGGAACTGCACCTTAGTAATACTGGGCCCACCCATGTAGCCGGTCATGCTCTCGACCTTGTGTTTGTCCTGGGAGAGGAGAAAAGTGCTCTGAAGTTGGGAGTGGTTCTTTCCACTCCTGTGTCATGGTCAGATCACCATCTGGTAAACATGGACTTCATGCTGCCACACCCTCTCCGCAGGGGTGATGGACCTATTAGAATGGTCCGCCCCAGGCGCCTGATGGATCCTGATGGATTCCTGACTGCGCTAGGGGAACTGGAACCTGCTGAAGGTTGCCCGGTTGAAACCCTGGTGATGGAGTGGAATGGAAAGATCACCGGTGCGTTAGACCGGGTGGCTCCGAAACGTCCTCTCCCCCTGAATAGAACTCAGTTAGCACCGTGGTATACACCACGGCTGCATATTCTGAGACAGGAGGTGAGACGACTAGAACGCCGGTGGCGGAAATCCTGCTCCGAAGGTGTCCGGATACAAGTTAGAGCAGCAGTAACTGCCTACCAAGTGGCAATAAGGACAGAAAAGAAGGCTTTCTTTACTGCCTCTATTGCGTCTGCAGAGTGCTGTCCCAGGAGGTTGTTCCAAGTGGTCCGAAGCCTGGTCGGTCCAGTTGCTCAGGAACCCTTGGAACAGTCAAAAGCCTCCTGTGACACTTTGGCTAAGCACTTTGCTGATAAAATCGGACACATACGGAGCTCGATCCCGTGCGCCGTGGATACAGTGAATGAATCGGAGTTGACCGGTTGCATGCCGGTATGCTGGGATCATTTTCAGCCTCTCTCTTCTGAGGATGTGGACAAGGTGCTTTCGACTGTAAGGCCTACCACCTGTCTAACTGACCCTTGCCCATCGTGGCTCATCATGAGATGCAGAGAGAAGTTGGGTGAGGGGATCAAGGCGGTGGTAAACGCATCCTTGAAAGAGGGTGTGATGCCATCAGCCCTCAAGGAGGCAATTGTAAAGCCCATCTTAAAGAAGCCCTCCTTGGATCCCCAAGTTTTTAATAACTTTCGCCCAATTTCGAATTTACCATTCTTGGGCAAGGTCATTGAGCGAGTGGTGGCCAATCAGTTGTCGACACACTTGGATGAAACGGATTACTTAGATCCATACCAATCGGGCTTCAGGACTGGTCACGGAACTGAAACAGCCTTGGTCGCTCTGGTAGATGATATGAGGAGGGCATTAGATAGGGGAGAATTTACCTTCCTTGTCCTCCTCGATCTCTCAGCGGCTTTTGATACTGTCGACCACAGTATCCTTTTATATCGCCTAGAGGGATTGGGAATAGGAGGCACTGTATTACAGTGGTTCCGCTCCTTTCTCTCTGATAGGTACCAACAGGTGGCATTGGGGGAGGAGGTTTCAGACCCTTGGCCTCTCAATTGTGGTGTGCCACAGGGCTCTATCCTCTCTCCCATGCTATTTAACATCTATATGAAGCCGCTGGGGGCAATCATCAGGAGATTTGGGCTGCAGTGTCACCAATATGCGGATGACACTCAGCTCTATCTCTCATTTAAATCTTCACCAGAGTTGGCTGTGGAGACCGTGTCCAAGTGCCTGGAGTCCGTGAGTGAATGGATGGGAAGGAATAGGCTGAAACTGAACCCCGACAAGACCGAGGTACTGCTCGTGGGGGACAAGAGAAGGTTGGGAACCGTTGACCTGAAGTTCAATGGGGTGAGTTTACCCCTAAAGGACCAGGTCTGCAGCCTCGGGGTTGTACTTGATTCCAAGCTGTCCATGGAGGCTCAGATTTCGGCTGTGAGCCGGGCAGCTTGGTACCAACTACACATACGTAGGCTGCAACCCTACCTTCCTGTTCATCAGCTCCCACTGGTAGTACATGCCCTGGTCACCTCTCGATTAGATTACTGTAATGCGCTCTATGTGGGGTTACCCTTGAAAACAGTCTGGAAACTACAACTTATTCAAAATGTGGCAGCTCGATTACTCACAAACAGTCGTCGCTGGGACCACATCACGCCAATGTTGTTTGACCTACACTGGCTTTCGGTTGTTTTCCGGGCCCAATTCAAGGTGTTGGTTTTAACCTTTAAATCCCTACACGGTCTCGGCCCAGTTTATCTAAAGGAGCGCCTACAACGCCACCAATCATGCCGCCTGACAAGATCGGCCACACAAGGCCTTCTCTCAGTCCCGCCAACCAAAGCAGCTAGGTTGGCGGGCACTAGAGAGAGGGCCTTTTCAGTGGCGGCCCCCACCCTCTGGAACTCCCTCCCACAAGATCTTCGGCACATCTCTTCCCTGAATATGTTCCGCAAGGCCTTAAAGACCTGGCTTTTTCAGCAGGCTTTCGGGACTTCTGGGGAGGCTTAATATTCTTCTGTTTTAAATGCCTCCTATTATGTATTGTTTGCTCTTATAATTTATATATTTCACTGTATTTTTGTATTGTATTCTGCCATATTTATTGTATGTACGTCGCCTAGAGTGGCCACTGGCCAGATAGGCGACACATAAATTAAATTTATTATTATTATTATTATTGGGGACACCTTTTCTGTATGACATTTTGTGGCTCTTGTATTGTGTTTCATATTAAAGACGGTACTTCTTAAATGTTAAGAATTAAGAAAAAACTGCTCCCTCGACATAATAGTTACTGTCGTCCCCTCCCCCCCCCATCTCACCTCATGGGGCAAATAGCAGGTTCAGGAGTAGTGATTTAGATTGGGAATCCTGATTAAATCTCTCTGCCCCTGGGGAATTTTGGATTAAGAAAAAAATCCCTGGAAATCCAGTAATGGATTTCCCACCACCCTCCCTAGTTTGGCCCGCTTATGCTTGGCTGCCATAAACCTTTGACTTTCAGATCATAAACTGATACTGCCTGCTTGAAAGGTGAGAGAAATTGTATTTGAATCTTGTTGAATGTTGCTTGAAGTGGTAGGTTGCATTAGTCAGAGCTCAGTGTCTGTGCAAACACCATCACAACAGACCATTTGGAAAAACAGAGTCAGCGGGAATTGCGAGTTTTCTACTTCCCTCAGCTGAGGCATCTTGCAAAATGCTCCCGTTTGAAATGGACCCAGCTAGTTCTATAATGAGCAGTTTTACTGCTACTTGTATCTAGAAATCAGTCAGCTACCCCACCTCAGAGCAAAGTTCTAAGCTGTTATTCTCTACCTGCATGTTTGCATCTCTTAAATGCCTCCCCACTCCCTGTGTGCGCTACTTTACAAAGTTCAAAATGCTGCAGACCCACCCAATGTCCTTTTTTTTCAATCTGGAATGCTTCCTTATTTATATCTAAGTCAAGTTGTGTCTAATTGTGGAACTAGTTGGAGGTCACATTCGGAGGCTATTTTTAACTTTCTTCCCCCCTCCCACCCCAAGGGCCAAGAGACTGCAAGGATGTCCTAGATGTCTCTGCTTTCACTGGGAACACGCTGGGCAGAGGACCCTTTAAAGGAACATAGCCCCAAACACTGCATGGAATTGTAATTTTAATTTAATTGATTGCAATAGACTGCTTCTTTCAAGCCTGATTTGTTTTTTTTGTGGGGGAGCCCTGTGGACCCCAGGGAAGGCCTTTGCAGCTGAATGTGTGACCACAAGCACCATGTTGGCAACCCTTGTTCTCTGTGCTTCTCCCCATGTTGTGGCTCTGCTGGCACCAATCTCCTGGTTCAGCTTGAATGCCAAACGTGGGTGATAATGATGGGATCTCCCAGCATATCTTGTGCTTAGAAAGTTGCGGGGAGAGGGTGGTTGTGGCACGGAGGGAGCAAACTTAACATGCACACACCAGTTCTCCAGTTTAATTGGCCTTTGTGGTGGATACTGTTTGTCCTCCCACGGCTAGTAGCACCTTCAGAGTGATTGTAAATTGGGGAACTGGCACAGGGCAAAGGGTTAATAGGTCATCTCCTAGAACCTCTCATGTAAATGATGGCCTCTTCGTGGTTGCAGTGAAGCAAATAAAAATACATTGGGATCATAGACCTTCCATGCGCCTCAGATTTACGTGAACTATTTTCAGGAACCATGAAGTCTTAACAGGTGTGCAATATGGGTTGAGGATTTTACCTTAAGAAGTTGGGAGGGATGATATCTTGTCCTTCTTCCGCTTGATGAAGAAAATGGCCGTTCTATGCATGTGGGTCTGTTTCTCATAGCTTGCTTTCATTGACAGGTTATTCCAAATTGAGTTATTCCAAAGAGGGTGGGTTATTTTATTTAATATTTACATCCCACAATGTTCAGGATGGCTTGCAACATGTTACACAACAACCCAAAAAGTCATCCCAAGTCTGCAAAACTGCAAAAGGAGGGTAATTATGGCGCTCTCTTTGCTGTGGCCAGTGAATGAGGCAATAACATGTCTTTGAAGTTTTACTATTGTTTGAGCTTCAAAAGGTATGAAGAAGCCGAGCAGTCACTGAGAATACTTGTTCAGTTACCTTGTGTATGCTAATCAATGGCAGGAAGCCAAAAAACCCATTCAAAACCAAGGTTGAGGGAACGGAGGGTGGAGCTTGAGTCTTTCTTTTGGTCTGCAACCCTTGCAGTCATTGAGAAATATTAGGAAGAACTTCCAACTGTGAGGAACTAAATAGCAATAAAGATGAAAGAAACAAGGAGCGAGTGAGGAAAAGAATCAAGCAGAGGCTGGATACTTTCCTTTTCTTTGAGGGGGTTCCTATTTCATGCTAGCAGTTTAAATGGTACCACTTGCATTTCTAGTTTAAAACACCTCGGCCAAGCATGTCAAAGCCTGCTGAAACAAACATTTTTAACTAGGTGGAAGAAGGCTCTGAGAGGGGTGGTCAGCCAAGCCTCCCTTGCTGAAGGGTTCAATAGCCTCAGGGTAACCGCAGAGGAAGTCCATGCTCCACTCAGTCACACCTTGTTGGAAGCAGAGAAGAGCCTTCCCTGCATATCCTAATGATCTGGAAGGCTCAATATGAGGTGGTGGTCCTTTTTAGGTCATTTGGGCCCAAGCCATGTAGGGATTTAAAGGTCATCACTAGCACTTTGAATTGTGTCTAGGGATTAACTGGAAGTCAGTGTAGCTGTTGCAGTATGGGCATTACATGCTCCTTGGGACGAGCAGCCATTGGCACGCTTGCAGCTGCATTCCGGGCCAGTGGAAGATTCCAGTGACTCTTCAAAGGCAATGCACGCTGCATCAATCCAGTCTGGATGTCACTAGGGCTGCGTACACACCATACATTTAAAGCACATTCAAAACACACACCCTAAACCTGTCGTTTACCCCTCACTGAGCTCAATCCCCAGCACTTTTAACAAACTACAGTTCATAGGATTCTTGTAGGTAGTGTGTGCGTGCTCTAAGTTGTATGGTGTGTACTCAGTCCAAGAGTTAGGAACTCCCAAGGAGCTAAAATACACAAAGGGCACAAACCTAGTGTGCCTGGGAGGATGTGCCTGGGGGCCATAGAGTTTTTTGTATATCTTCCCTGCTGTTGTGTTTCATGTTGAGCCTCTAAGGTGCTTCTGCTGTCTTTGTATATTAGTTCAGAGCAAGGCAAGCAGGCAGGCAAGCATCATCTTTCTCTAATAAAGAAGCAGTTACTACAGCACTGGGACTCACAGACAAAACAATCTCTGTGGACGGAGAGAAAGATCCACAGCTGCTGCAGGAAGCCCTCCCCCAATGCAGGCCTCCTTGGTGTGGTCACAGAAACCCGGTGCCCTGGCAGTAGGAGGGGAAAAGAGGAGCGTTGGGATGGATTCAAGGAAACTTTGCATCCAAAGTCCTCTTGTTCCCTGACACTCCCCCAGTTCAACTGGATTTGTTAATGCCCTGGGGGAGTTCCCAGTAGATAGAGCAGCTGACTCTGTTGTTTGCAATGTACTTTGTGGGTAAAGTTGCTCGCAATCTTACTACATCTGCTGTAGCCCCCGTTGAGGTGTCTAGTGTGACAACTGCTGAAACATCTGGGGATCAGTTTCAGTTTATGCGGCCTGATGACATGGACAAGGTGCTGGTGATGATGCAGCCAGCAACATGTCCTCTTGACCCTTGCCCTTCTTGGCTCATTAAAGCTTGCCGAAGGGGATATGACCGAGTGGATCCAGGGTGTGGTCAATATGTCTTTGTGGGATGGAATGGTTCCAGCCACCGTGAAAGAGGCAGTGATCCGATTGCTCCTGAAAAAGCCCACCCTGGACCCATTGGTTTGTGACACGTACTGCCCAGTCGCAAATGCGAAGGTGATCGAGAGGGTTGTGGCGCAGCAATTGCAAGTACTCTTGGATGAAACAGATTATCTTGACCCATTCCAGTCTGGGTTCAGGCCTGATTATGGGACTGAATTGGCCTTGGTCGCCCTGATGGATGACCTTTATCAGGAGAAGGACAGCAGGAGTTTGACTCTGTTATTCTTCCGTGATCTCGATGTCTTTTGATGCCATTGACCATGGTATCCTTCTGAACCAACTTAGTGAGATAGGTATCAGAGGCACTGTTTTACAGTGATTCTGATCCTACCTCCAGGGTCATTTTCAGAGAATAGCATTGGGCAATTGACTTTCGGCCCCTTGGCAGTTGTGTTGTGGGGTGCCGCAGGGTACCATCTTGTCCCCAATGCTGTTTAACATCTATATGAAGCCCTTGGGAGTGGTCATCAAGAGATTTGGGGCGAGGTGTTGTATTTCTCTGTAAAATCTGAACTGGGAGAGGCCGTGCAAGCCCTGGACTGCTGCCTGGACTCAGTGGTGGGTTGGATGAGGGCCAATAAACGTGAGTCTGAATCATAGCAAGACGGAGGCGCTGTGGGTTGGTGGTTCCCAAGTTTGGATAATTGGTCAATTGCCTGCTTTGGGTGGGGTTGTACTCCCTCTGAAAGAGCAGGGTCATCATCTGGGGTGCTCCTGAATCCATCCTTGTCACTAGAGGCCCAGATGACCTGTGGCTAGAAGTGCCTTTTACCAGCTTTGGCTGGTAAGACCACTGCAGCCATTTCTGGACCGGGATAGCCTGACCACTGTTGTCCATGCACTGGTAATCTCCAGGCTGGGTTACTGTAATGTGCTTGAGGTTGGTTTGGAAGATGCAGTTGGTGCAAAATGCAGCAACACGACTGCTCAGTGGAGCTTGGTATTGCCAGCATGTCACCCTGCTGCTGAAAAAATTGCACTGGCTGCCCATTATTTATTTATTAGATTTATATCCTGCTCTTCCTCCCAGTAGGAGCCCAGGGCGATAGCCCATTAGCTACCAGGCAAACTGCAAGGTTCTGGTTTTGGTGTACAAAGCCCTATACAGCTTGGGACCAGGACACCTGAAAGATTGTCTTACCCCTTATATACCCAGTCAATCACTGCGCTCTGCAGCTGAGGGCCTCCTGCAGATACTATGTTATCAGGAGGTCCGTTCCGCACAACATAGGAAGTGGAGCTTTAGTGTTGTGGCACCTACCCTTTGGAATTCCCTCCCCTTAAATATTAGACAGGCATAATCTGTGTTACCTTTTTGGCACCTACTAAGACCTTCCTCATTCAACAAGCCTTTTAAGTTGAGACCTTATCCCAGTCTGCATCTGTGATGGAATTGCTTTTTAAGATGTTTTTAAAGCTTTTTTTTAAAAAAGGTGTTTTTAAAGATGTTTTGTTTAAGTGTATTTTAAAGTCTGTTTTTAAGATTTTTTAGAGTGGTTTTTTTGTGTTCTGTTTGCCACCCTGGGCTCCTTCTGGAAGGATGGGATATATATTTAATAAATAAATAAATGGGTGGATAGAGCCTGCCAGCCCATGGGAAAAGGGGGAGGATGCTGTCCATCTTCTATTCTGTTGGCATGAGGCTGGCAGGGCTTTGGGTATAAAATTCCTTCATTCCGTAACCGAGATGCCATCTCTGGAAAGGCCCTTTCCCTAGTAGGCACCCATCTTGCCTCTGAAGATCTTAAGATCTGGCTAAGTATATGGGGGGGGAAGTATATATGGAGGGGGGAGAGTTGATCCTTCAGGTAACCTGGTCCCCAAGCCTTTTAGGGCTTTAAAGGTTAACCTGGCATGCGTCTCAGGTGTGTGTTACACACCACAGAACAGGGGATAAGGAGGAAATAACTTCTCACAGGTGGGAGAGGAGAGAGTGGATATTCTTACACATGCACACGGAGCAGAATGAGGAAAGTCCTCCAGTAACTCTAAGGTGTCAGTGCAGGGCCAAGAAGCAATGGGGGTGTCAAGAGTAGCACTACTGTAGGGCCAGCTAATGCTGGAGTCTAGCAAAACAATGTCTTCTCTGTGTGTATGCAAACACAAATGGCATTTGCTACATTCACTTCATTCATTCAGGCTAGCAGGAGAGAAAGGAAGGTCCAGATAGATTTCAAGACAAACCTGCTTGGTTAGTTTCAGTCTGCCTTGGTCCAGGCATTTGCTGAATTTAGGAAGGCCATAGAGGCACAAAGGCAGAAATGTTTTTTTGAGGGGGGGGCTATCCTTAGGGGTGTTCTGAGAATAGGATCCCAGGCCAACACAGAGTAGTAAAAATCTACTTACATACAGGTAAGTGTTCTGTTTTAAAAATACTTTTAAGACTTACTAGTTTTAATGATACTGTTTTTAAAAGTACCCAAGTGCATATCAGTCATTCCAGTATCTTTTGCTTTCATTGGTCAGAATTCTGGAAGGCAGGAGCAGGGTTATTTC
This sequence comes from Rhineura floridana, assembly GCF_030035675.1. Lineage (NCBI taxonomy): Eukaryota > Metazoa > Chordata > Lepidosauria > Squamata > Rhineuridae > Rhineura > Rhineura floridana. The sequence continues at coordinate 174,675,486 of NC_084480.1, read as the reverse complement.
CTGCTAATTAATTGGATAGGATACTGCATTTCTACATTAGTAAAAGAGCGAGATACTTAATTTATTTTTAAAAGTTTCAGGGAGACAGGTGAAAACAACCTTGGCAAGGGGCAAGTTCCCTGTGGCTAGAGCCACCTCATAACCCTAACATTGGCAAATTAAAGTTTGGATTTTTATTTATAAAAGATTATTTGTGGCTCAGGAGTCATTGCACTTCTCAAAAGTTATATGGCCTAGCATGTTCTTTAAATATTCAGGGCAGGTGAACTTGGAAAAACTTAAACTTAAAATTTTTAAACAGGTTTAAGCTGCCTTTTAAGGGCAAAATCATTTTCAAAACTTTCTTATTTACAAAGCAGTCAATGCTTAATCCTCGAGTTCATAAATATGTGTGTGTGGGAAGTCTAGGCCTCTCTGTGTATATATTGTCACCGTTTTGAACTATATACAACATGCTGAATTCATGTTGGGTGAAAGTGAGCTATCTGGCTGCCAAAGCATGACGAGGCTGTTGAAAGTCCTTTGGCCATGGGAAAGCAGTTATGGAAATGAAGTCCAAATTGAGGTCCACAGGCCTGTTCTTGCATCATGAGTGCTTGTGAGAGATCACAGCTCCGTGCAGCTCTTTTGACATGTGTTTTCTCTTCTTCCCAGTGTATGTTGTGGAAGAGCGGCGAAGGGATAATTCGGGTGAAAGTACCTGCCTGACGGCATGTTGGACTGCACTGTGCTGCTGCTGCCTTTGGGACATGCTGACCTGAGTGCCCTGAGAAGCTGAGCTCCCAATACCTGTAACTTGGAGTGCTATGCATTCTTCTTCTTCTCTTCCTCCTCCTCTTCCTCTGATCTTCTCCCACCTCGACAGCTTTTTAGTACTGTTATAAAAGATCTGCTTTGCACAGGCGACAGTAACACTTGTCTGCCATAGAGATAGCACCATGATGTTGGTTGTGCACTTTTTAGTTTTAGTGGAGGAAAACCTCCCCCACCCCACCTCTTTATAGCATCATTTCTACAACTTTGTGGTTGTTCTTTAAAGAATGTGCGGAATATTTTTTTGGCAAAAAAGGCTTTTACTACAAATTATGTATTTATAATTTTTACCATTCTTAGAAATGGAATAATATGCAATAATTTAAGCCAATCATTGTTTGTTTTCTTACTTGCTTCCACTTCTGTTAATAAACTTGGCTCAATAAAGATTTGGGTCCAGTAATATGAAGGGTATGGATCAGTTTTTGTTACTTATTCTGTGCGTCTAGGATACCCAAAGGTAGCAGTGCTAAATACTTGCTGTTGGTTCTCCGAAAGTTCTCTGTTTTCCTAAATCGTAAATGTTGTGTCTGTCAGGCTGTAGATCTTGCAGGTTGATGTCTTCAATACAGAGTTCAGATGATCTGTATCAGAGTATTTAATGTTCAGCTCTGAATAAAACTATCTTGTATCTAAGCCCACAAAAATTACTAGCCTGCAGTGGGCAAGAAAGGGAGAGATGAGAGCTCATTTCCTATTGTACTGCAATGCTTGGCAAGGAAGAGAGGCTTCCCTCCTCCATAGATGCTGGGCCCATTGACTCACCTGTATGCAGTTCCTTGCCAATTATGACTATCAAACAGGCGCTTAAATACAAGGCTGTATTAAAGTTCCATGAGTATATTATGCCTACATTTTAAAAAAAGGTTTTTAAATAATGTAGTTGCTATTTTGCATAGAAAGATGTGCTTTTGAAATCCTATCGTACATGGTCTTAATAGTTGGATATGAAGCTAATATTTTTCAAAAACTGTCACGCAGCAGATAATTCAGCATCTAAATTAATTTAGCCTAGTAGGACTCAAGCTGAACTAGATGGCTTTGTCGTTTTGCTCAATATATGCTCTCATGTTGCGCAAGAATCTTTCAGTGAATACTTGGTACATTTGACAAAGTGGCTATAGGTGTAGCCTAGTATTTTTAGGGAAGGAGGAGGAATTAGAACTATCCACTATTACAAATTCTTGGAATGGAGTCCGTTTTATCTGCTTCATGCTTATATTCATTTTAAGCTGCTTTGTGAATCATGTAGCATGGAATGGTAGAATATGAAAATTTTAAATAAACATCCGGTGAACTTTCTGCTGAGAAGAGCAGCTAGAGGATAGAGGACAGTTAGGTTGGCTATAGACAATGAGGTCTATGGCTATTGGGGCTTGTAGTGTTCTGGACTGGTGGTACTGGCATTGCTTGCCCAGGTGTGTGAGTAGTTGATTGCTACCTGCTGCATTTGCACCTTTTTAAAAACAGCCCTTCACTTCACAACATCATTCTCCCAAAGAAAACGAGGCTGCAAAAAGTCCCTCACACTTAGCAAAGGAGGTATAAAATCTAACTTGGTGCAAATGCATGTGTAGTACTTGTAATAAAACTTTCTCTAACAAAAAGATTAATACACCCCCATCTCTCTCAGAGTGAGAGCACACGTAGTGTCAGCCTGCAGCTCCCTCTAGGTTCTAAGTATGGACATATTTTTGTATTTTTTAAATTTCCACTTTAGTAGATGTGGCCACCTTAAAACAAGCGTGCTTTTTTCAGAAGCACAAAGGTGGGGTCTTTACCCTTTCAGGAAGCAAATGGAAAATATCTGAGCAATTCTGGAGTCTCTCGGTCAACTTTTCAAAAGATGTAGGTTTTCCAAAATTGGAAAAGGGGCTGATACAACAAAATAACGCCCAGTTTAGCTATCCTCGAACAGGGTAGTATATACAAAACAAGGCAACTTAGGGTGTTGTTACTCTGAGGTGTTAAACTGTCAGGTGATTGCACTGCCATTAGAAAAACCTGCACAGGAGCAATTTAAAGTTCCCGATTGTTCCTTAATCACCAGATTTCCACTTGCTCCACACTTGACATCACATGTATCATCAGGTGTGGGGCTAGTAGTTGTGGTTTGGGGAAAACTGCCTGCTGGACCAAATTGGGACCCCTGCTGGACCTAAATAGGCTCATGGGGTGGAAGTTCCCCACCCCTCTATTAAAGGAATGCAGTAGATAGCAGCAGAACAGTGAACAAAACAAGCACCTGTTTGCTTCATGTTAATTGATTTTATTACTTATGTTAACCACCTTGAGGATGAGCTTTTGGAATTGGGAAGACAGGCTACAAATTCTCCAGTAACAAAATTAATTACTTCAAATGTTCTAGGAAACTGGGTTTTAGTTCAGATCGTTCCTGTTGGAACTGGAAATGCTGTACCTAAGAGGCACCGGGGGGGGGGGTGAAAGGTAAACTGAGATGACTATTTGCAATGAATTGTAAGCCTTTGGAGACAGAAGTTTAACCAACAGGATTTGCATACTCTCCTTTTAAAACAAATGTATCTTGTATTTTCCCTGTGAAAAGAAATAAATCATAGGGAGGGTGTCTCCTCCTCCCAGTAGATTTTTCCAGGCAGGGCCTGCATGTAGGTTTCCTGTCTGCTCTCCTAGGCTCAAACCCTCTTGTCCCATCTTTAGCGGGAGAATTGGGGTGGGAGGTTCTCTACTTTTGGAGGAGGGGCTTTTCGTAAGACTCACAGCCACCTCTCCTCTGAGACTCTGATGATGAGGTGAGGATGAAGAACTAAATTACCACTGGTCTAGCACAAAAGGCCATGCAAGGCCTGGTTTGCACTAATAAGCTTGATGACAGAATTCTTTGGGGCCAAGGCCAGCAAACTGACAACTCTCCCCATACAAAGTAGATGTGCATCTATCCCAAGTTGGGGGGGGGAAGTGAGGTGTATGCTGAAGTTGAGACCAGATAGGGATAGCAGAGCATAAGCCTAGAGAATGAGAAGCTAAGGAGAGTTGGGAGTACTTGCCAAGGGAGATACAGCAAAAGTGCTATGAATAGCTGCCATCAGAGGGAGCCAACAATCCCTGAGGTGCAAATGAACACCCACTAATATCAGAAGCAAGGAAAAACACCAAGGGTGCTACATCCCATGATTCAGCCAGCTCTCCATTCTGTCTCACCCTCCGGCCCAATTTTGAATGGGAATATTGAGTTCTGCTCTTAGATCCAGAAGGCTAGTACTGCAGGAGTTCAGCTCTTGGGCCCGTCCCCAGAAAGTACAGTTCTGTTTACTATAAAATGCAAACGTGAGCTTGTACTAGCCAGCTTTCCCCCCAGTTCAGACATTAAAACTCACCACCCAGTTCAACCACTTTGAATTTGATAAATATAAAAACATATATGGTTACAGCATAGTACCTCTACATTGAAGAATAATACATTTTTAATGTATTTTAAAAGCAGTCACTTACTGTGGTTACGCAATTTGAGGCTTCAATAATAAAATAAGATACAAATTCACCAGTGATCATCTCCATGGTGTCAGGTATTATACATATTTTTAAATTCTATGGTTCAAATATGGTTGCCTTCAGAGAACCTTTGAAACCATGGTTTGTCTTTGAGAAAGATCAGCAGTGAGCTTTCGGCTTGTGTGTTCATTCTCCCAATCTGTCACTAAAAGATTAGAAGCTTCTACTTCTCTTTTGCTCCAAATTTGGAAAAAACATGGGTTTGCTCCAAATTAAAAGCAGAAACTGATCCTTCACATGCAGGGAAAAGGAGGGAGCACATGAGTTGCAGTGTTGCTGCAGCTTATTCCCAACCATGATTTGGAGGACTGTGCAGGCGCCTTCAAGGTGTTTTGGACTACTCAGTCTCAGCCAGGGCTGGCTGAGTCTGATGGGCGCTGTAGTCCAAAACGTCTGGAGAGGACCACTGGGCAAAGGCTGGATGGTTGAATAAGCTCCTGGTCAGTGTATTCCTTGTGTAGACTTGGGAAGTACAGCCAAAACGTTGGACAGTGAAAAAAGCGGCTAAGAGGAAAATCCACTCATTTGAAAGGTGGTGTTGGAGGAGAGCTTTGCACATACCATGCACTGTGAAAAAGACAAATAACTGGGTGTTAGAACGAATTAAACCAAAACTATCACTAGAAGCTAAAATGATGAAACTGAGGTTATCATACTTTGGACACATGAGAAGACAGGATTCACTAGAAAAGACAATAATGCTGGGAAAAACAAGAGAGTAGAAAAAGAGGAAGGCCAAACAAGAGATGGATTGATTCCATAAAGGAAGCCACAGACCTGAACTTACAAGATCTGAACAGGGTGGTTCATGACAGATGGAGGTCACTGATTCATAGGGTCGCCATAAGTCATCGTCGACTTGAAGGCACATAACAAAACCAGCAGATGGCACCATCAGATATCCATAGTGGCAATATTTCTGCTTAGTGGGGTATTAACAGCTGTCTGTAACTTACTGGAAAGATTCTAATTCCTGCAGAGAAGTAACAAAAAGGCAGCTTGACTCAAGAACTCAAAGCCCTGCAAGGAGGCTGAAAGGAATACAGACTACAATTGCTCTCCCCAACATGTAATGGTGCACCAACTGACCTTTTCACTGTTTTCACAGCTCAACCGTTTCGAAATCAATTCTACTCTGGTTTTAATTCTGCTAGTCACGCCTTATGGAGGGCTGCAGTGAAATATTACATAAAGGGCAATTCTGGGCCCACCTTCAACTAGTAGTTGCGAGTATTTTTCTAGTTCTGATTGTGATTTGCTTTTTTCCCAGGACAGACTAGATTTAGTATAATCCAATTTAAATTCTGAGCACAGGCTGATAAGCAATGAGGTGTGTGCAATTTAGGTAAGAGTTTTGCCAGCACCACACAAGATTATGAGCACAATCTTCACATCTCCCCAGAAATGAGATCTTAGTGTCCCTGACATTTGAAGAGGACAGAATACCACCTTCAACTTCTCTCTTGACTTCTAATTGTGTTCATTCATCTTAGGGCAGGAGCATTTTTTCTGTGGAACAGTATCAATCAACACTGATAAAAACATGAAGAGTGATATGGTATTGGATTAGGACTACAGAGACCCAGAATCAAATCCCTGCTCTGCTATGAGGCTCACTGGGCGACTCTGGGCAGTATTTCTATGGGTTGCTATGAAGAGAAAATGGGGGAAGGGAGCATGTGACCATCCTGAGCTCGTGGGAGGAAGGAGAGGATAAAAAATGGAACAAATTATACAAATATTATCCGCAAGGTGGCAGCAACGTGACATCCTATTCTTACCCTTGAAGGGCTATGAAAGAGTTCTGTTACATTTTTGGCAGCGATTTATGGGCGTCTTTCACAGCAACAAGCTGTTTGGAGAGAATATTTGCCCACTGAAAGGGCACTCTGACTGTACCATGCCAACTGTGACACACTCCCACCATCCTAATCTGCCTCTACTGTGGAAGCCATCCCCTTTGCCATATCAACCCAATACAATTAAAAACCAAACTGCAACCAGTGCACATCCAGTTTCTCCAGTTCTTATGCACAGTTGTTAACTCTGCTTTGGCCGCTGCTTTTTTATAGTGTCCCTGGTCCCTCGCAATTAACTGCCCCGGACACCCTCCTCTACAGGAAAAGGCAAGCTGGGAACAAGAGCCCTCGTGCTCTCAACTGAAGTTCTGCTTACATTTCCCATGCTGACGTCACATACTTTTCCTGTCCGTGCAGCTGGCCCAGAATGAGGTTAATTCCAGATCCACTGGCATAAGCATGGCATTCTGATGCATAAACAAAACACCAGTTTATTTCCACAAGTCTCATGTGCTTTATTGCTGATGCTGCAGAACAGACAAAGATTGACCCTTCCCCATTCACAAGCTACAGCTAGGTTTTCAACGGACAAGTCTGGGAAGTTGGAGGAGACACTGCAAGAGCCAAATGCTCATGTTAACACAAAACCCTGACTAGGTCCAACAGCCACAGGATATAACCCAGATAGAAATGTATTATTACATCAAAATACAGGATGGGTTTGACATGACTTAATGACATAGCTCAAGGCCCTCATGTCTTCAACATGCAGAGCTCTATATTACAAGGTTTCCAGCATGTTTGGCTTTCAGCTGTTCAGTCCAAATGCAAGGAGCAGGCGCTGGCGGGGAGGAAACCCTTATTGTGCTCTTCTAGCCATGAGCATCTCCCGGATGTTATCTTCCGCTTCCTTGACGCTCCGCTCCAGGTACGACTTTCTCTGCTGACAGGTACAAAAGAAAAAAGAAAAGAAAAGAAGACCACATTGAGAAGGCTAGAGGAACATGTGCTGGGATCTAGATTCAGTATCAGCAGAGCAACCGAAACCCTCTTCTTGGGAAGTACTATGAGAGAAACTTTCAATTAACATTGTGTGTTTTCAGTCATTAGGTGAAATCAAACTCCACTTTGTATTTACCACTTTCAGTCAAAACTACACCAAATACATATTTCAGTGGGGAAGTCATGTTAGTCTTTAAAAGTGTCACAAGACTTCCAGTTGGTTTTGCTGCAACAAACAAGTACGTTTATAGACAACAAGATGTTGTGGACTACAGCTCCCATTATCCCCGACCACCAATCATGTTGGCTGAGGCCGACAGGAGTTGCAGTCCACAATATCTGGAGGGCACCATGTTGGCTACCCTTGACATATACCCTAAGGAAAGAGAAGAAAACACCTATCTTTTGAAATGCAAGTGAAAAAGGTCAGGCAAGGTGAGAAGTACAATGCATGTTTAACTTCAGCATATCTGAGAGGCCCTCTTGATTTTCCAAAGTCTACCCAGCTTTGTAAAGACGTGTTGGGTGGGGAACAGATGTGAGGACCACCTCCACTCTCCTTCACCTTTTTCTGTGGGGAAGAATGAAGGGCAGTGGGTGCTTAATTCCCATCTTGCTTGAGCGAAGGGAAGGGCCTTAAGCCACTTCCCCCTCTTCCTCTTCGTGATAGTGGAAAAGGGGGAGAGGCTGCTTACATGCATGATCATCTTGCTCCAGACCTCAGGGTGCAAGCCTTTTGACTCTCCTGTTCCACAATTCCACTGCAGGCACTCATATATGCCTAGCAATTTCTCATCTACTCACACACTAGGCCATCATCATGTAGCTAGCAGAGGCAGACAAGGAACATCTCTGCTCTTAGCAAGAAAACAGGCAAATGCAAGCACACCCCAAAATACATAAAATGTTGCTTGCAGAACATACATCAGCCATCCCCTAAGCATGCATACCTCTGAAGTGCAGTTTTTAATATGAATTTTACTCAAGAGAGAATAATAGTTTTCAACCCCATGTTTTATTTTACTGAAGACAGCTTGAACACGAATTTATGGCTGTGTTTCTAAGCTGAATGATATTCAACACCCATTGTCAGGAAATCTTGACTAAAACAGCCTTAAGCAGTATTACAAATGAGTTAAAGAGGGCCTAGTTGACGCATCAGCAAAACATTTCTGCTCTGGGAGCCAGGGACAAGGTGATGATTTACACAGATCTGTACACATCATGGCAGACTTCTAGGCTAGCAGAGTAAGCGCTTACTCACCTCTGTATGGTCTGATACAGATTGTGTCGCTTGGCAGGGGCATGTGGGGAGGAGAAGAGTGGGGTGACAAGAAAACAAAACAAAACTTGAGGTTCCTGGAGGGCTTTTGTGAAGGTATGCAACGACTGAAGGCGTGCATTTCCTTTTCATTTAAAATTGGCCAATAGTTTTGTTCCATGACTCACCTCTAAAGAAAACTTCAAGAGTGCCATCTGTTAAAACAAACACTGTAAAAACAAATAAAAGAACAGAACTTTGGGGAGCATTAATGACAGTGGTCATGTTGAAATCATGGGCCCTGCAACGCTATGGCCCTTACAAGGTCAACCCAGGAGCCATATGAAGCATTGGGTCTCCTTCTCAGAGGATGGCCAGCTCTGACCTTGGAGGGGGAGTTCTCATGTCAGCTTCTCCCTCCCTGGCACTGCAGCAACTTCCACAGTCTTGGCAGTAGTGACATCACAGCTCCAACATCAGCAGAGTAAAAAGGAGGGTGGGCCAAGAGGAGACATGTATCCAAAGGCTACACAGCCTTCCCAGTCCCCTAACACACCCAAAACCAGAGACTGAAGTACATCAACCCTGGAGTTGGGTTAGCCCAATCCCATTTATTTTCCCTCCCATTGTTTCGAATGGAAGGAGAATGATTAAAAAAAAAACTGGGAGAAAACCCAAGAAGAATGCAAGAACACTCTTCCACTCTCACTTCTGCCCTGCCAGTAAAAGCACAGCAGGGGACTGGACAAGGCAGAATAACTGCCTTGGCTCACAACCACCCCAAGCCCTTGTGACTGCAGCCTTGAAACTCACACCAATAAGATAAACACAATATCTAAATATGTAAAAGGCTTGGGCACATTAAAAAACTTCAAGCTGGTGCTGAGTTGGTGCCAGGCAAGACTCTCCTGGGAGGGCATGCCAAAGACTAGGTGCCACCACCAGATCTTTTGCCAACTTGACTCTTGTTTGCACGCTATTTCTCTCCAAAAGAACAGAAGTCAGGAAAGGTATGCTGACTTCCACTAAGGCAGAACACCTAGCAGAAGCATGGTGGGAATAAAGATGTAAAGTTTCTGGAAATTTTTGGAAAAAATGAAAAAAATGCAATATTAGCACTTTTTACAGATTACAAGTCACTTTGTTACTTCAGGAACATCCAATGTAATTATGTACAAGTTGGTTTGGCATAAAGTTATCACATTTGGTATATTAAAAGTACATTTTATTCAAACAATTATTATAAATTGAATTTACTTTTTTAAATTTTTACTTTTTTTGGTAACAAATGGATCTACAAGATCCTGAACTGTAAGGAACCTCTTTCATTTTGCCAGTTTATGAGGAGCAGGCAAAAAACAATTTTTAAAAAAACAGAAGAAACCATCAACATTAATAACAAAGAAAATTAATTATGTCTCCCCTATTCCTCCACAGTGTCAAGCAGACATAAAGCATCCATTCCCATAAAAAGAACTGAGGGGAAAAAAAGGGGGGGGAACCAAGAGTCAATGAAACATTTTATTCATGATGCTAAAATAAAACATTCCATAATCCATTTTTTTCAATTTTTCAGAAAAAAACAAAGGCGTTGGGGAAAAAACAGAAAAACGCTGGTCTTTTTCTGAATGTTTCCAGGCCTTCACATCTCTAGGTGGGAAGCATACACATATACAGATGCATATACAGGAAAGCCGAAATGGTGGACATACACAAATATTCCCCTTTCCCTGGTGAAACAAACAGCGGAATTGGCACATTGTTCCCATAGTCTGCGTTAAGAACTTCCCCCAAAAAAGCGAAGCCATCTTCCCAGCACCTCTTGCCAGCCCTCTCCAATCTCTTGTACTTCCTCAGGTACACCATTCACAAAAAGGCAATCCTGAATGGCCACATTATAATTCCCACCCAGCTTACCAGGGTGGGATCCCCAACATCTCAGTGATCTCTCAAGCAGCTCTAAAGGCAAGGGCCATTAATGTGCTCCAGCTACCAGCCTTCCACTGAGAGTCTGGTGTGGCCATTTCCCTCTCCCTACCAGCTCCAGTGTCTGACCCCATGACAGGCACAGGTGTCATCATCACAAGGCAGGAAACACTTTCTGGCTTTATATTTGTTTCCACCTGGGCACAAGGCTGCAGGAATAACTCTACTAAACTGTGCCACGCAGAAGGCACAGTAAGTGTTAACCAAGTAGGAAACCTCATCTTATGAACTAATTTTTCAATACAATAATAATCATTCATGAGAACAAAGAAATACATTTGATTTTTGAGAGATAAATGTACAACTTTATGACTCTCAATTTCATGCACATACTTATCAGAACGACACTGATATTAATGCCTTGTGGATCAAGCCCACTCAGAGAAAGCAAGCGTATGTTTTCATGGGTGGCCAATGGCTGATGGTGGTTTCATAAATGCTAATATAGTAGACCCTCACTATAATATGGGAGTCGGGGGACAAAGGATGTGCCCATGTTATAGGGCTTCTGCATTATAACAAAATATGCATTCTGTAAACAGTATTTTACTTTGGGGACATTGTCATACCCATGGTATATCTGAATCTGCGGTTCAGTGAGCAGTGTTATAGTGAGGTTCTACTATATGTCTAAAGTTAAAGACAAGCTTGACAAATACTTCACTCTAATGAATCAACACAGTGGGAATGCCTGGCTGCTCTTTCCTCTCTGAGATTGCCTAAACAGAAATCAAATCAATTGCAATAAGGTAGTACCAGAATTTCCTGTGTAACCACCACTACATCCCCCAGAATGGAATTCTCAACTTCCAGCAGGTATGGGCCAGAAGAAAAAGCTGCATGTCTGGCTAGACTACTGCTGATTCTCTCATGTTCTCTGCTAAGACCTTAATGGTCTGTTGCTGAGTCAGCCCTGTACAACTTGTGACCAAACTGAAGATGTCCCAGACAAGAGCCTCGGATAGGCTGCCATGCATACCTGGTGGGCTGTGCTCAGTTCTGTGGCCAACAGCTTGTGCAGGCCCTTAATTAGGCAACATGCTGCTACCCCCCTGAGTTTGGCTTCCATCATCTCATCAAAGCAACTGTTCTAGTAAAAGCTAAATAGCTGCCACTCAGACAGGTATACAGAAGAGATCAAAGCAACAGTCACTGCACAGGAACTCCACACCCACACAGGAAACACCCATGAGTCAGACTCCACAATGACTGACCTACAAAAACTAAGCACACAATTTCCTAATGGGAGTCTGCCTTGCATGCAAGAGATACCATACAGCTACTAGATGTCAGAGTAGGCAGGAGGGTAGTTAGCTGAATTCCTGATTCTGGCTTGGGTACAGGATATAGCATTCAGTGGTTCACAGGGCTATTTCAAATGTGTATCAAGGCATGACAATCTTGGTAGTCAAGTGTTACGTTGGCTCATGCCCAATCCATCTGAATGGAGCTTTTGCCACAATCTCTCTGAGAACTAGAAACTAAGATACTGAAAGGAATATGTACCATTTCTTCCCTAAAATTAACTTTCTACAGTTTATGGCAGCCCACACTAGCAGGGGCTGATGGGGGTTGTAGTTCAAAACATCTGGAGGACACCAGAGTAAGCAGAAGGACAGTTTATGAAGTTTGCTGTGCTCACAGAGTTGGCAATGTGGACAGACTAGTCAGTTTCAGTGATGGGTTCGAAGCACCAGCAGAATGCTGCAGTGCCTGGACCAAAGAGGATAGATCAGCATCCCTGCATCTACACAGCTAAATGGCAACGTCAGCTTCCTTTTCTGAGGATGCTCTTCTCAAGTACTGGCAACACATTATGAAGTGTCAGCCTGTTAGGTGCTCATAATCAGATGCCTTCATCCATGACGGCTTGGAATCCTTAAGCATGATACCGTTGCCTTAATAAAAAGCCCTGATGTCAAGTGTCTTGTGACACTGTCTCAAAAAAATGTCTGGCCTGGAGTTTCTGAATCTCTAAAGTTAACACTTCTCATTTTTTACATTCTTCTGACACTGTGTGTGGACACTCTTAGGGAAAGCGATAATCATATCTCGAGGGGCTGGGCACACTCATTTATCTGGAGAGTACTCCTCTCTCCAGCCCCAAGGGAAGAAAGCACTCCTGTCCCACTGTGAGGTATCAGACAGGAGTAGTGTGAGGTTACGATGGCTCTACTGGGTTGCTGGAGCTGCCGCCATCATTGGAATGCTTAAAACTGCCCACATAGTCCCAGATGAATGGAAATATACTTTGTTGCCCTCAGAAGACTGCATCAAAGTCAAAAAAATTTAACTATCCCATGATCTATGAAGTTTAGAAAATTTACAATCTGCTTTTAAATCAAAAGATGCTCAATGGAAAGAGTAACAAAACAATAAAAGGCAATAAAGCAATGACATAATCATACTGAAAGTGAAAAGTCTTGAAGGCTCTGTCTTTTAAGCTAATTTAACTGAATTGAGAGGAAGTGAGTGACCCTGTAAATTCATCTAAAGGCAAACACATCCTAATTTAAAATATACCATTCACAGATCTCCTCTGTTAGAGGCCCTCCCCTCCCCTCCCCCATCAATGCCAATTGCTCACATGCCCATTCCTGTCCTTCCAAAGCCACTGATACCAGTATCTTTCACTTGTTTCATGTGCCTTTCTAAAGAAAAGCAGCATCCAGGACAGGGCAAGGTCTGAACATTTTAGCAGCATCAGATCAAAATAAATCAGGGAAGAATCCAACTACATTTCCTCATATTCCAGACCCTGGCCGAGTTGTCTGTCTTGCAAGGCATATAAATAAGCAACTTAAGATAGACAGAAACTATCAAGTTACTCATTTGTCTAGTGATTTCACTGGAGCACCTCAAAATTATATCTGCAGTGACAGCTCTCAGTTATGCTGACATGCAAAGCTTTCTCACTGAAGCATCTTTGGTTGATGGAATCAAAATGAAGGCGCTCAAGACGCCTATCTTTTTTGGGGGGGCAGACAGACAGACCAGTCAAAACCAAGGCAGCAACACTTCAAACCAAGTCATTATATGATCAACAGGATTTGCCATCTAAAGTCTCACCCTTTTTCTTAGATCATAAATACATTAAACACTGCACTTAATATGTGGCTCTGAAGCATGCCAATCCCCTCACTCCAAAGATAGCCATTTATTCCTCCTCAATCTAGTTCTAAAGCATGCTATGCCGGTATGCACATGCACCAGGATGACATGGCAAAAACAATGGCATTAAGGTAAATAATGCCAGAACAAATATTTGGAATCCAGGGGTGAATTTTTAATCTGCTCCAGCAGAGTACTTTTCCTGCTCAGTCTGTTTATTGCACAATAACTGCCATTGATAAAACTTCCCAAGTATACCATGCTTGTCTTATAAGGCCTTATAAGGGACGAAGCAAAGGAGGACACCACTGGGATGGAGGCTAACCTGCCCCTAATGACCCAAGCCATTGAGGATGGAACATTAGATTTGCTGTTTAGTTTTCCCTCTCTTCAGAGGTAAGTAGGAGAGCATACTAACTAGGGAAACTCCTCCCATCATATTCTGGAGGCAGGACTAATCAAGCAGCTTCCCTTGCCTCCAGTGGGGGAGATCCCCTCCCAGTTTGAGGCATGCTATAGCTGGAAAATCCATTCAAATAAAAATATAGCATGCAACAGAGTGCAAAGCACATAAAAAATAGAAAATCAATTGCATATCACCACCATGAAGGATGGTAGGGGTCTTCCTTAAACTGGAAGTATACCAGAAAGTGACCAGCCCTCATCTCCCTTGCAGAAATCAGCAGACCCAACTGTGTGTGGGGGGGGCAGTATGTTCTTATCTCCAAAGAGAAGGAAGACTCATAGTAAGGCCAGTGTTTCATTCTCCCTCAAGAGAGGAGAAGCTTCTGACTGGGGATATGGGAAAGTAGGGTCCCGTCTGCTGTTAACAGGTTCACCCAACTCACCAGAGGACCCAAATCCAATGACCACAAATCATGGAGGCACAGCTATTCAATGAGTAATACCAGATAAAGGTTAACACAGAGACCTACACAGCATCTTTACACATATTTTCAAATGCAGCAAATTGTCAAGGGTTGCTGAGGGAGCAGCAACCCTTACAAAGTTGACTGCACTTTCCCACCGCCAGCATAGGCTGCTTGCTGTGCCTGACAAATGAATACAATGTGTCACCTGATCCAGGAGCCCAACATGGCTTTGAACATCCTCTTGCCTTGGACAGCAGAATGTAAACAGACAGGAATCGGATTGTCATCCTCATTTGGGTGCTAAAGATCTGCAGTACACTACAAATGTGCCACTACTACTCTGAAAAAGCTGGGGCAGGGGCAGAATTACCTGGAATTGTGCTCCCTACAGCACTGAAAAAAACACTGGCATGGAAGGTGGAACTGTCCAAAGGACTACCACTTCCGTGTGAAATATATAGGTCAGAATTCCAGCAGGCTGACGCATCACAATTAGGAACAGAAACATGGAGGCACATGAACCCAAATGGCAAAGTCGATGCTGCTGCTGAAAAGCTGGATGAAGCCTACATGAAGAAAGTCTGTTTTCTGCATATGGTCAAAGAACAGCTGCTTTCTTAAGGAACTGTTTCCAAGGGTGGTAAGAACATATACCCCAGAGGGGAATTTCAGATTACTGGATAGGGTAGCAGCCTGTCACTTCAGGGAGTATCAAAATGAGCGCTGTTCCAAGCCTACCTTGGGAATGGCTGACAGCTATTGGGAGGTCTGACGGGCTCTGAACTGTCACTGTCTACACCACATCAGGATGCTTCAGGTAGTCAAAGAGTGCTCTGAAGCCAAAGGATTGTTGACTGCCTTCGCTGAACAGTTCACACTCATAAACTAATACTGCTCAATGCCCAAACAGGTAGGTGGAACCATTCCGGATCTGGTGACATACTGATCAATGGGCTGAGACTGCTGGCAGCTTCTGGGAATACCACCAACAGCTCCATTATGTCTGTTTGACAACAATCTAGGAAGCATAGTTTTAAATAAATTCACTAATAGGCAAAAAACCTTGTGGTTTAAGAACGTACCTATAGCCAACAGATATTTCTATCAAACTTTAAAAAGCAGGGAAATTGAGCAGCTATAGTGAATGCACTAGGGGAGAAGGAGACCTGACCTCCTCTCTGAGATATTGTACTGCCCTACAAATTTGTCAAAATGCAAACATAATTCGGGTTGGTCTTTCACAGTCCACTTCCTGTGTAGCTTGGAAGAATTTGGTAATAGTGAATTTCTCTGCTTTTTAATCCGGGAGGTAAGAAATGGGATCCTGTGCAAGTTTGCTGAGAATGGATTGATCATTTGCATGCTTATTGAGTTCAGTGGGATTTACTCCCCTGCAATTATGCTTAGGATAGGTGAAACTGACCACAGGGGATGGGGAGAGGGGGAGGAGGAGGGGAAGGGCAGAGGGGGAGGGGAGGAGAAGGACAGGTTTGATCATTTGCATGTTTATTGAGTTCAGTGGGATTTACTCCCATCATGCTTAGGATAGGAAAAACTGACTGGGGAAGGAGGGAGGGAGGGAGGGAGGGAGGGCTGAAGTAGGCAGGGGAGGAGGAAGGGGAGGAGAGAAGGAAGGGAAAGGGGAAGGGAAGGAGGGGAAAGGCAGGTCTGATCATTTGCATACTGAGTTTAGTGGGATTAACTCCTATGTGATCATGGTTAGGATAGGTAAAACTGACCATGGGGGAGAAGGGGGAGGGGAAGGAGCAGATTGAAGGTGGGCAAAGGAAGGGGGAGGGCAGGGCAGGTTTGTTAATCTGTATGCTTATAGAGTTTAATAGTATTTACTCCTGTACAATCATGCTTAAGATAGGTAAAACTGACCATGGGGAGGAGGAAAGGGAGGGGGAAAGGGAAGGAGGGGATTGGGAGGGGGAGGGGGAGGGAAGGGGCAAGAGGAAGGGGATAGGAGGGAGGAGAAGGGAGGGTGGGTTTGATCATTTGCACACTTTTTGTGTTCAGTGGGCTTTATTTCTGTGCAATCATGTTTGAAAATGGAAATGGACTGCCTTCACGTCGATCCCAACTTATGGCGACTCTATGAACAGGGTTTTCATGGTAAACAGTATTCAGAGGTGGTTTTACCATTGCCTTCCTCTGGGGCTGAGAGGCAGTGATTGGGCCAAGGTCACCCTGTAAGCTTCATGGCTGTGTGGGAATTTGAACTCTGGTCCCCCAGGTCGTACTCCAACACTGACCCAGGGGAGGGGCAGGGAGGGAGGAGATTGGGTGGGTAGGCACTGGGCAGAGTGGAAGCCCCTTTCCTTTCCAAAAGGAAAACATTGTGAACAGTATCATTGCTTTTAAGCTTTCCCCCCCACCTTTTTATTCTACAGTAGGCACATCTAGCCTCCCACCCAAATTTAAACCAAAGCTGACCCTGGCCACATCCACACCAGGCCTTTATTTCACTTCAGACAGTCATGACTTCTCTTAAAGAATTCTGGGAAGTGTAGTTAGTGAAGGGTGCTGAGAGTTGCTAGGAGATGCCCTGTTCCCCTCACAGACCTTCAATCAGAGTGGCTGACTGTTGAACCACTCTGGCCACTGGAGCTCTGTCAGGGGAATAGGAGTCTCCTCTCAGCACTCTTCACAAACCACTTCCCAGGAGTTCTTTGGGGGAAAGCCATGACTGTCTCAGGTGAAATCAAAGTCTGGTGTGGGTGTGGCCCCCTGATTAGGCAAGCCCAGCAGCTGGGAGTCTGGCTTTTAGAACACTGACAGTTGGTTCTTACTGAGCATGCCCGACATTATCATTGAATTCAAGCCAAAAGTTCTTAAATTAATTAAAAATCAGCCAGGCATTTTTTAAACTTTTAAAGGTCAGAGTATGGGGCAAGGTCAGTAATGGGATTACAGGTACTCTGTGAACATGGCTGATTTTTAAGGAATTTCAACAGATTATGAGAGCTCTCTATTCTGTTTTGTATATCGCCATGAAAATTAAGAGGGTTGTTAAGCAAGCATTTTGTAAGGTTTTGTTTTGAAATGAGCTTATGGGAAGCATTAGAATGGCATGGGGGTATTTTCCTCTTCTCCCAGGCATTTTAGCATGTGTTTTTAACTTTTTTTTTAAGTGTTTTGTATATTTGTTTTAAATGTTTTTAATTGTTGTAAGCCGCTCAGAGAGCTTCGGCTATGGGGCGGTATACAAATGTTTATTATTATTAACGACAACAACAACATCAACAACAACTCTTGTGGCTGTATAATCACTTCACTGTCTCTAGGCCATTCTGCTGTATCAGCCTAGGAAAAAGGGTGTGTGAAGGGTAAGAAGGAATAGAATTATGTGGTCCAGTATCACCAGAACATTACTTCCTCTACGCATGCAAGGAGATAGAAAACAGCCTCTGGGCACTGTGGTTGATGGATAAATGAGTAAGCCCATCAGAGATGGTTCAAATCTTCTTGTGATGCTGAACAGATTTGTCTGTTGAGGCTCCACTCCACATGGACCACCCTCTGTCTGCCAGACTAAGCCACCTGAGTGCCTGGATTTTCCTGGATGTGTTTTGCAGATAGGAAAAGAAAGTGGATGCCAGACTACGGGATTGTTAACAAGGAGTGTCACCTCCTGTCAAAAGAAATCAGATGCACATGAGACCTGCCTGTTGACTTATATCTTGGCCATGAATTGTCAGTCTTTATGAGAGGTCCCTTGTCGAGGAAAACATACCATAATGAGAATGAGAAATCAAAAATCAAACCAGTTTGATGCTGCAGCTTACTTCTGCAAAGACTACCACACATACATCAATTGCTCTGGCAATGGGTTAATATCCACAGGGATTTGGAACTGAATCAGAGAGTGGAAAAAAATCCCTGTGGCAAGATGGTGGTCAGGACTGACCCTTAGGCACAGATGGCGAGTCAGAAATAAAATGATATAATCCTGTAGAGCAATAAGGAGCCATCACAGTAGTCTGGGATGGAACTTGGCCCAGAGGACATCTCTATGCAGGTCAACAGGGAACAGCAAAGATGAACTAAAAACATCAGATACAATCTGTGAATGATCAAGCTGCATAGACAGCTTGTAAAATTTTCTAAACGCTCCTTGTAGAGCATTGATGACCATTCCTGTTGTGACAAATGAAGGAAAGTATTTCATCTCTATCAATGAACTCATGGCATCACAGGATCTGAAAATGCTTTTGAGAACTTCACACTAAGATGGTGATCATGCCATCTGGATGGAGAACACAGAAGTTGCAAGCTCAAGGAATCCAGCTGGGTCTTCCACTGAAATTAATGAGAAGATGATGATTATTAGATTACAGGATGCACACTGCCTATAAAATGGATCTGCTTTGTCCAATCTGTCCAAAATATGGTAGGACTGATACCTGGATGGTGGATAGTAGAACAGCAGAGAATATGCCATTTGATGGGAAACACCAAAGTTACAGGCAGCAGAAGACTGGCTGGATTTCCCATTGAAATTGATGGGGAAATGAAAATAAATGAGAAAAACAAAACAGACGAACTAATTCCAAATTAGTTATTAAAATGAATGTAAAAGGAAATGAATTATGAAAATAACTAAGCATTTTTCTTGCATGCCTTTTTAAACTCTTTATTAACTCTGAAAGAGAACTAAGCCCCACTCCATCTGCATAACCTCATCTTGGGTTCTCTTTCTTGGTTATATTATCCTGTGTTAGGATCTTGCAAACTTTTATAGACAGACAGGTGTAAAGTTAAGCCAAAGCTGGGTGCTCTTAAAAACCTTTTCTGATTGTAAATCCAGTCTTTCTTCTGCAACATATGCTATGCCAGAGTCCTTTGCAAAACTAATTATTTCACAACTGAAGGTTGCCTTAGGAATAAAGAACAAAGCTTGAGTCAGAATATTTTCAAAATTAAGAAGATTTTGAAAAGTTAATGATCTTTGACCTTTGTATTAGCTTCCTCTAATTCTTACAATGTCACATATTTGAATGCAAGATGGCAAAGTCAAATATAGGTCAATAAAAAGCCAAGCCTTCCTGGCACATACTTTTATGTGCCCGACGGTTATGTACAGTAAGCAAGGAAAGGCTCTTCCTGTCTGTTAACATATGGCTGCAAGGAGAACGAAAGGTGTTCAAGAGTTTGGGCGAAGCAGGAAGTTGTGACACCACATCCACATACCTGAAAGCTAAAGTGTGATTAGCAATGATGATTCAAAGCTTTGTCAGCTCCATTCCAATTAATGCCATTAAGTTGTACTGGCCTGCTCAAACATGTCCTGCCTCCCCAAGTTGGAAAGAGAGAAAAAAAATCTATGAGATTACTCTGGTTTTATGTAGCAAAATGAAGTGGGTAAGGAATGTGTAGGATGGACCATAATACCTGAAGTAAATACAGATGGAATTGATTCTGTGAGTAGAGATTACTCATGTGATGACTGACAGGGTATGGCCTAGCGCACTGTTGTAAATCTTGAGAATGAGATGTATAACTGTGGCAAATGTGGAAAAGTCACAGGCGCAACAAACGGAGATACAAATGGCTCTGTAGCCAGGCAGCACAAAGTATAAGATTCCATCTGTAAATCCCGCTATACAAGGGAGGTAAGAAGGAGGGAATAATAAATCCTCTATTTACCTGCAATTCCCATCACATACATGGAGACTCCTAGTTGCGGTAAAAGTTTATTTGGGCATATATCCCTAAACCTATGTTAAGGGCAGTCCTTTCCATCAGCAAAGACACAGAGTTATCGAGAAGTTATTATTATTTTATTTATTAATCGCCTTCTACACACATCTCAAGGTATGTACAAAAACAACTATAACACCATTTCAAACAACACAGAAAATAGCAGCAGATGGAAAACTATACCGAGTAGACACCCATGGCAGAGACGTAGTCATCCAGCTGGGAAGACCTGTCCGAACAAACATGTCTTCAGTTGTTTCTGGAAACTGCAGATGGTGGGTGCCTGCACGAATGCTGTTCCACAGAAAAGGAGCAGCCACACTAAAAGCCTTGCTCTGAGTTACTCTAGAGCAGGCTTCTGAGATCTCTGGAAATTGAAGGAATTCTCCTGCAGACCACAGTGGCCTACTGGGTATACAAGGATTAAAGCAGTCTCTCAAGTTCCGCTTTTCAAGTGTGCATTTTCAGCAGATAGAGACATTCTGTCCTTAATGTCTGAATTTTGAAAACAAAAAGGGAGCAACCCAGATTTTGAGGCGCAAAGAAAAAAGGGTGCAAGCAATGTCAAGGTCCCAAAATACTGATTTACTTAGGGAACAAAAATCCTTGATGTGGCCTTGGCCTCAACAACACATATATTTCCAACTGTCAGGGAGGTGAGATACACTTTGGAGATGAGAAAGAACAGACACTTGGCCAACCCCACCAATCTGGTGGACATCCTTCTAGTGTGAGGAGAACAGCACAGAGCTGGAAAGGCAGAGGACAGAATATCAAGAAATCAGAAAACTCCCATCGCTCATCAGGAATGCTATCATGATTGTGCAGCTGTGTCAACATTAGGATGCCTAGATTAAAATACTGGTGGAAACGGGGGTTGGGGCGTTTGTTTGTGGGGGGTAGGATTTTGCGAACAGTCCATTTCACTAGGCTGTATGGGAAAGTTGGCTTGTTTAAAAGCCTCTGCTGGAAACTTACAAAAGGATGGAAATCTCATAAAGATAAAACTTTTTTTGCAAAAACACTACATTGAGACAAATGTGATTGCATATACCCATTTACATCACTGGTTTTGCAAGTATCATATTAAAATGTGCATATATTATTTTTCATTTAGTATATTTATACACTCAAGAAAACTAAGATACAAAATACTGACACGCTAAAATGAAAACAAATCTAGAATATATTTTAGAATGATACTGTAGCTTCTATACATGTGAATGGTTGTTTTAAAATGCAAGTGAGAGAAACCTGGTTTGGCAAGTTATTAGCATCCAGAGCAGAGAGAGCTGCCTTATAACCAACTCTCAGGTCCATGAGATTACCATCACTTTGAAGGTATCGTCTAAATCAGGTATCCCCAAACAGTGGTCCGTGAGCTTCTTCCAGGTGCTCCGCAGCATGTGGCACATCCATGACATTAAACATTTGTAGTGGTTTTAATTGTATTGTAATTGCTTCTTTTGCTTCCTATATTGTATTTTATTACATTACAATCTGAACTCTGTGGGATACAATATAGAATAAAAGCAGCAAACAAAATACAATTCAAAATCAATCAGCATCTAGCACAGCACATTACAATGGCTACAAGGGGCAGAAAATTCATCCTGTGGCCCACCAAGACCCTCTGCTTTTTTCAAGGGGAAAAAAGGTTAGGGAACCACGAGTCTAAATCACAGGCAAGGAACTACCAGGCCCTTCGCAAGGTCTGGCCCACAGCACACTCCCGTCCATCGTGCAGCCTCTCCGGGGCAGGGAGAGGGAGGACTGCACTGCTTACCTGGCTTCCCACCACCAGGGTCGCTGCCAGTTACCGAGAGGGAGAGGAGAGGCAGCATGAAGTCAGCCCCAACCTCCCCACCAACTTGTTCCTCTCCATCTCAGAAATTAGCAGTGACCCTGGCGACAAGAAGACAGGTAAGCAGCACATATCTGCGGACCACTACTGCTCCACTCCTCCACAGTACTCACCTTGGCAGCTGGAGCCAAACAAGCTGCCACAGGACGGGGAGAGCAACCTGTCCCTCCTCCAGCAGCCTGACGCACCTCTCTGCTTGGCAGAGAGAAAGAGAGCGTTTCCCCCCACCCCACTCAGCACAGAAGCCAAGCACACTGCCGGCAGAGACACAGGATGATATGTCTCTCCCCCAGCAGCCCAATGCATTCCCATGCTGGGTAGGGTGGAAGGGAAGCCTTTTTCTCCCTGCCCAACACAGAAAGGGTGGCTTTGTCACTTTTGGCCTTGCCAAGCTCCAAGGGCCGCCATCACCACCATGTGGCCCCGGACAGATTACCATCAGGGGCATGCAGCCCTTGACAGAAGAAAAGGGGCATGCAGCCCTTGACAGAAGAAAAGCTGTCCATACCTGGTCCAAAGTAGTTGCAATAAGTTTTTCAATTTCAAATCCTACAATTCAAGTTCGCCAAACAGAAGATATTTTTTAAATTTCAGATTTATTTTATGCCTTTCAGTCCTTGAAGTAATGTGATCGTCAAACTTTTACTGTAAACCTAGCATCTCTAACAACCGTTTAAGATATTATTTAAATTTATATCCAACTCTTCCTCCCAAAGGGAGCCCAGGGTGGCAAATGGATAATAAAGCGCTGAAAACATTAGTAGATATCCAGTGCAAACCAACTGAAATCTGTGTATCTGATGCTGGAGATCAGGAACAGACCAAGGATTCTGCTGCCCGTCCTGCAGCCTAACCAATCCCCAGGCTGTCTGAATGATCTCAGGACCAAATATTGTCTGTTCTGGGGCATTGCAAAATCATCCCAAGGTCACCTTATCTGAGTCAACATGGCAGAGGACATGCTGGATTTGTCATTCTGTATTCACTGTTTTGTTCTGCATGCATTGTTTTGCCCCAATGTGGATACAGGTATCTGTCACAAGACTGAGGCAGGGTGGTATCATTGGCTCACCCTAGTCCTATACAGACGAGAACATTGTGAATGGTCAGGTTCTGCTAATTCACAACTTTAGCAGGTCTGATTAGAATAACCATTGTTTAAAATAGTCTCCTAAAAGGATTTTTTTTTGGGGGGGGGACTGGATCTTTTACTTGCCAAGCCAGTAGAATATTAGCCATTATGGTAACAGAGAAGCTAAAAAATAAACACATGAAGTAGAAACGTCCCTGCTACTGGAAACATTTCATCAAAACTGGATGCCTTTCTAAAATGAATAATTAAGTTTCAGCCATGTAAATTTGTAAGCAGTGTATCTAAATTTAACAGACTCATTAGAAGAAACTCTGTACTTATTTGTTAAGGAAGAACCCGCTTTAGATTATAAGCCCTCTAAAACCTATCAAGGGATGGCCATCATGGGCTGGAACAGTATATCCTATTTATCAAAAATGCCAACAGGCTTTCTTCCCCCCACCCCCACCATATGGTAAATATAAATCCAGCAAGTTGCAGTAGTGGAGAAATCCACCTTATAGCAGCCTCCCCCCTATTTGTTATTTTTAGCCACTTTGGCCGACAACGCCCAACAACTAAGCAGTCTGAGAATAGTAAGGGAGAGGGATTATCAAGTACTAACAGTGAAAACACAAAGTCACAATCACTTCCTCCACTAAGGAAGCATGGGTGTTTTCCATGTCTTTAAAGCATCACAAAGTTGCTCTTTCTCAAATGCCACATAGAAATACAAAATATGTCAAGTACCACAAAGAAAACAGATAATGGTTTCCTGAAACAACACTGTTCTACCACTTGTTCCCTTCAAAACAAGGAAAGAAAAGCATAACTTACATTTTTCTCCCAGCATTTCGAAGCAAAAGTGGGGCTGCCCTCATCATTTTAGGATGCTTCCAAAACAGATCCCCCCCTGCAATGCAGACTTAATAAAACATATCAAGAATACTCAAGATTGTCAAGGATGTGGAAAAGGCCTACATTTGCACATATAACTGCAAGCAGTTGTTAGGAAGGGGCCATAGTTCAGTAACAGTGTTTGTTATACATGGAGAAGGTTCTAGGTTCAGTCTCCATGACAAAAGATTTCAGGTAGCAGGACTGTGAAAGACATCCGCCCAAGACCTTAGAAAGCTACTGCCAGTTGAAATGGAAAATACTGGACAAGATGTATCAACTTAGTATAAGTAGTTTTATAGCCTCATTTGCACATATCACAAATCCAAACTATGGCTCAGCATGAATGAGCAAACAGGCTGGTACACAGTTAGAAAATGGTGGCCGCTTCGCTCCCCCTCCAGTCCTGCTGCAGCCATGCTTACTGGGAACTAAGCCATAGTTCAGTTTAATGTTACGTCTGAACCCAGGCTCACAGTTTGTCTCCCCCAAACAAATCACAACCAAGTAAGCCAAGAACAAACCTTGGATACAGCTCGTGGTTTGTTTGGAGCAAGACAAACCATAAGCCTGAGTTCAGACATAACACTAAGCCAAAGCATGGCTTTGCTCCCAATAGCACAGCAGAAGTGCAAAGGAACAAAGTAGCCACAGTTATCTTACTGTGCACCAGCATG
This sequence comes from Rhineura floridana, assembly GCF_030035675.1. Classification (NCBI taxonomy): domain Eukaryota; kingdom Metazoa; phylum Chordata; class Lepidosauria; order Squamata; family Rhineuridae; genus Rhineura; species Rhineura floridana. The sequence goes on along the minus strand of NC_084480.1, from coordinate 174,650,895 downwards.
CCTGCTCGTTCAAGCTAAGCCATCATTTGGCTTGGCATGATGTGGGCACCAGCCCAAGATGTCCTGCTCATTCAACCTCCAAATCCATTCTGAGCCTTGCTCTTCCTTATTTTTTTCAGTGAGTCTTGCTGCATCTTTGTCTTCTGCATGTACAACCACTAGACCAACACCTCTACCCTAGCTTGCAGAAAGTTCTAATATGAAGACAAATATCAGAAATACTGCAAAACGTTTCCAACTATTCATGAAATGGAAAGCCAGGCACTCTGTCTTGGAGTCTGAATCAGATACCTCCCAATACCTCTACTATTATTGCTAGCAAAGCTGACTGATTGTAGTTGAAGCCTCAAACTGCACCAGCAAGAAGGCCATTAAAAGGCTCAAAGATTTAAGCAGGAGAGCCTGTTCAGGTATCCCTGCAACAGCAAAAGAAGTGCGTGTTTCAGGGGGCAAAAAGATGAAGGCATGCCAGGCAAATAACAACAACTGTTAGGACATGCCAGCCCACTGCTTGCTTCTTCCAAGAAGTACACTTTGGCATGCCTGGGGGTCCAGCTCAAAGAATATATGTAAGGAAAGCCACTGATGAGCACAGATTGGAAAAAGAAAATATATGGTTTTTAGACAGTTGATTAACATATAAATGACTCATTAAAATAAACTGTGGAGTTTTAGACCTGTCTGGGACTGATGGGAGTTGCATCCCAAACACCTAAATAGCACAGGACTGGAGAAGTTTGTTTAACTTGTGTTAAGTCAGCAAGCACCATTTCTCACAAAAGCTGGATGGCACACATTCCCTCCCTAATTATGCAATGCTATTTTCAAAGCATGCTGAAAATCACTTCCTAAACTCAGGAAAATCTATTTTCCCCTCATTTTATCATATACAATCTCATCCAGTTCTGAAGCTGCTGTAAACTTATCAGCCCCTGAATGACATAGGAGGTTCTGTCAAATAGCCAAGAGAAATCAAGACAGAAGATTGTGCCCTTAGTAGTAGGCTCCATCAACCCAGAGTAAAATACAGGGCAGCTGGAATACTAATAGCGCTGGTGCCACGGGTATGCAATGAAAGTAACTAGAAAAAGTGATGCAAACAAAATCTAGCTGACAGCTGCCTGAACTATTCACTCCTGAAATCCATCCTATTTCTCACAAAATTTGACTTAAGTCACAGCAAATAGACTCCACAGGCTGCCATATTTGTCAAAGCAGAGCTGGATAAGCCAGCTCTGCTGCCTAAAGATGGATCAAGGTTGCAACTGGAGAGGAGGTCCAGCAATTCCATTTAGCTCAACAAGCTCTTTGCAAGTTCAAAAAGCCAAGTGTCATTTCCTACCGCAAACAGCAGCTTAGCAGAAGCCACAAAGTATTGAAGACTTAATGTCTAAAACTAACTGCAAAGGTAGCAAAACAAAAAATGGAAACTTTGTTCAGAGTCCTGATACCGAACCCCAATGCCAACCTGTTCTAGAAATGAGACTATGACCATCCTCATGGAGAAATGACAGCTGATATTCCCAAATGCATTTTTGAAAGAGGAGCAAATATAGCTGTAACATGTCTGCCATTTTTCCTCTAGGGCATCTGACCTGCACTGGCCGCCAAGGCTGTCCTTAGCTGCTGAGTCAAGCAGACTTTGTCTTTATTTGATCAGACCTGACATTCAGTCCCAAATGTTATTAAAATATTAGCTAGCTTCATATTATTAACACAGTTGTCCCTCAACATATTTATTCCCTCCTTTCCATTAAAATAAATATCTAAAAATAGATGTTCAAAGACTAGGAAATTGCCAGAAGAACTCCCTCAATGCAGGTCCTTTTTAGAAATACTAAACACCGAATATATTTGCTATGCCAGTATCTTTGTCAAGGAAGTGTTAAGGTGGACAACTGAACTGATCTGGACGTGATCTGCAACTGAAAGCTCCTGAGTTTAAAGGCTCCTTCAGCAATTACTTTAAAGGGAAGACTTTGGTATGATGCCTTTTTGTATCCTTTTGCTGTAGAGGTTGAGATGTCTGCCCATTTCAGGACCCACTCACAGACCACTGCACCTCTGCAGTTTGAGGATATGCAGACACTGAAAACAAGAGGTGCTGGTGGTCTCCATAAGACCAATTATGGGGTTTAGAAATGAAAATCATTAACCTTTCGTTCTCAGACACAGCTGCCAGCAATAACTTACTATGCACATTAACATGATTCATACTATCAATCCAAAGTGATGAAGACACAGCACTGTGCATTTAACCTCTACCACCACTTCCCTTGAGATACTAAGAATAAGTGTTCTACTAAATAAGACAACGGGACTGAAGGGGGGGACAAAAGAGAGAGAAACAAGCTTTACAACAATATCTCAAATTAGCAATTTTCTTGCTTTACTCTTTGAAACTCAGTAGGATGACTGCTGCACACCTGGGAAAAGAGAAGTGGCAGCCAACATTTCCATGATCTAAAAACAGGAATGCTGTACTGTCTATGTGCTGTAAAAGCCCTGGTTGGTGACTACTCTAACAAACAGGCCATTTTTAACTGAGGGAGAAAGTGCAGGTGGCCTCATAGGAAGTCTAGTCATAGAATCACAGAGTTGGAAGAGGCCTATAAGGCCATGGACTCAGTGCAGGAATCCAAATTAAAGCATACCCAACAGGTGCCTGTCCAGCTGCCTCTTGAATACCTCCTGTATTGGAGAGCCCACAACCTCCCTAGGTCATTGGTTCCATTGTCGTACCACTCTGTTAGGATGTTTTTCCTGATGCTCAGCTGAAATCAGCAACTTGAGCACATTATTCTGTGTCCTGCACTCTGGGACGATCAAGAAGAGAGCCTGGCCCTCCTCTGTGTGGCAACTTTTCAAGTACTTGAAGAGTGCTATCATATCTCCCATCAGTCTTCTCTTCTCAAGGCTAAACATGCCCAGTTTTTTCAGTCTCTCCTCATAAGGCTTGGTTTCCAGTCCACAGCTCATCCTCATTGCCCTCCTCTAAATCCATTCCAGTTTATCTGCATCCTTCTTAAAGTGTGGTGTCCAGAACTGGACACAGTTCCCCTTTTCCTTGTTTGTACAATACATATGAACAGCACGAGTAACACAGACAAAATAGCACCTAAGGAAAATGCTCTTCTCCAAGAGCCTGCCTGCTATTCCACCAACTCTTTTGTGTTTCTGAGCCAAAAAATAGCTTGGAAAGCTGAGACAGGACAGATAGAGAACCACCCCAAAACAACAAGTCTTCCTACCACACCCCTTTGCCACCCTCTCCTCAGTACTCAGGGGAAAATCCTAGAATATCCCTAGGACAGCTTGGCCCTGGGCAGACTGGGAATTAACAAAAGTTATACTATGCTTCATTTCAATCAATAATTCTGTGTTCTAAATCCAGTGTTGCTAAAGAAATTACCAGTGCTCCAGGAGATCCTCTTTGAACCCTCACCTACGAGACAAATCGTCCCTAGCTTTAGACCATATACTGCTGATAATTTTATCTCATTCTTTACCAACAGCCAAGGACAACATAAGAAAATTTGTTGGAATCTCTCCTTTCAGCATGATTCAGGAAAAAAGGCTAACAATATTTTTTTTTTAAAAAGACATAACCTTCAAAAACATTTCATATTTATGCAGCACTTTTCCTGAGTGTTTGAACTTCTTCATATATATCAGATATCCATACAACAACAACCTTATAAGGTACATCAGTGTTATGTTTCTCATATTACAACTGGTGCACTGAGGCCTAGAAAAGAATTGCTTACTTAAGGCACAACCTAATGAATTCATAGCTGAGGTGAGATTTCATTTAGGTACATCCTGGTTCACAGCTTATGCTCTTAGCTGCTATAGTAAGACAGCTCTGTAAAAAGAGCTCCCTTTGGTATTCTAATTCAAACTTTTGGAACTGGCAGTTAGGAAAAAATAAATAAAACATGAAACCTTTACAGTGGGGATCCAGACAAAATCACTCAGGAAGGCACAAGTTCAAAATAGTAACATGGATTAAAACAGTAACTTTAAAACAGTAACTGATTGAAGCCATAATGAAGGAATATATAATGAAAAGAACAGTTTATTTTATGTTAGGTAGAATAGCATAGCATTTTATTGCATTTTTCAGAAGGGTTTGCGGGAAAAATACTTTCCCCCAAAGCATATACACATTGACCACAATAACCTTGCAAACATCTAAGATCCACTTCCAAGACTGCACTCCAATTATCATATTATTACTCATGTTGAACACAACTTTCAAACATTTCCCCCCATGAACCAACTGAAAATTGCTGGGGATATCAGCAAACTGCTTAAACTTTTTTCCCCCTTCAGCATTGCCATCAACATCATCAGAACAAGGACTGTATTATGAAAATCATGGGCCTCAGGCCAAGTTGCTGAGAAAGGCTGTTTTAGCTGGTAAATGTTTAAGTGGAAAATTAGTAGACTGCACCAGCACTGTGTTATAAAACTCACAGGTTTCTCACCTTGTTCTCACATGTTATGAAACTCACAGACCACAGGCCCTTGTTAGTCTGTTCAATAAATCTGGCCTTGATCTCCATCACTGGGAAGGAGGTGAGGAGATAAAGTGCAGAGTGAAGTACAAATATTCTCAACTGTTCTGTAACCCTTCCATAGATGAACCACAGTTGAGAACACAGTTAAAAATAATGCTCTTGTACCTTTCTGCTTACATTCAAACCTGTTGTGGTCATCCATAGAATTTGAGTTTGAGCATGTATATCCTAGATCATGTTCTTTAACAACAGACCAGTTAAGTTATTGTCCTGACCTATTCAGCAGGGCTGTGGAGTCGGTACGCCAAACCTTCGACTCCAACTCCTCTATTTTTCTACTGTCCGACTCCACCCAAAATTGCTTCCGACTCCACAGCCCTGGAAAGGGCTTTTTAAATTGGAAGCTCTCGTAGGAGCATTTTTATCGCTGCCTGAATATGCGCTGATCATCACAGCATTTGTCTTCATCTGGGTCCTGTGTCATACACTGACACACAAAATGTTTTCCATCTTGGGTTATGGTGAAATGCTCAACTATAGCTGACTTCATGGGAAGCTTCTTTGACATTTTGAATTTATATTTTAAAAAATTTGTCAATCAAAATTTATTTTGAAGCCGGAGTCAGAACATTTCTACCGACTCCGACTCCACCCAAAATTGCTTCCGACTCCGACTCCACAACTCAGACTCCACCAGCCCTGCTATTCAGTACAGTTTGTGTGTCAAATGCCAAATCACAATAACCTGCCAACCATTAATCATTTCAACAGTTCAAAAATTTAATAATGTGGCTGTGTACTTTTTATTATAGCAACATTTCAGAAGAATCTGATCTATAGGGAACACATTGCTACTTGCTGCTCTGTCCCCAAAAGATATTTCAGTTATGCGAAAGGGCTTCTGCTTCAACATCCCTCAGAGGAATGGTAGTATAAAACTAAAACTTAAAAATGCAAGCAGTGGCTATCATTCATTTTAGGAACCCCAAACTTACCTCCAATTCCTTAATTTTCTCTTCTGCTATTTTTTTTTTCTCTAAGAGCTGGTTATGAATTACTCCTTTGGACTGAAGGATAAACCTACAAAAGTGTGGAAGAGATAAGAACATGGCTGTATGTTAAGCATTCAAGAGTTATGTGTTGTAAGATCTTAACGAAAAGCACACTGGATTCTGCATGAACAGGCTGAAGATGACAGGCTTGTTTTCACTCCAGAGCATTAATTTGGGATGAGGCCTCTGACCTTGATTGTCTTACAGACCTTTGGTTGGACAAAGCTTCTGGGTATCCAGTACAGAAGTGATAGTGACCTGTGGCCCTCCAAATGTTGCTGCACCATAACTTTCACCATCCCTGACGATCCACCAGTCCTCCCTTGCCATTTATTAAGTCCATGAAAAACAACCTCTCCCTATTCCCCCCTCCAAAGTTTCCCTCATAATCAAAAGGATTATGCAAGCTTCACAATGGGTTCCAAACAGTCAACATCCTCCAGGGCTTTAGGCTGATGTTAGTAACTTCACAGGATATGTCTCTCTTCTTCCATCCTCTCTCCTTGGGGCATACTAGGCATCAAGATCAGATTACACAGCTTAGCTCAGGGGTAGCCAACACGCTGTGCCCCAGAGGTGGTTGGACTATAATTCTGATAATCACTGACCAATGGCCATACTGGCTGGGGCTCATACAAGTTGGAGTTCAACATGTGGAGGGCACAATATTAGCTACTCCAACGTAGCTGATACCAAAAGCCAATGTAGTAGGCACCAGTCATATATTCCAAAGCACTCCCAGAAGCAGCTGAAAATCAAACAAAATAGATTTGCAGAGAACTCAGCAATCAAATCCAATACAAACAATGCTTACTTCTGAAACATCACTCTCAGACGCAGGAGCAATAATAATGTGCCTATCTTGTGAACTTGTGACAATTGCCTGGATTGCACGTAACACTAGGCAACACCATGGCTAAGAATGAACATGCAAGTGTGTGGGTTCTCACAGTTAAAACTATGCTGCTTCGCTCCTCCCCCGGTTATCTTGCTACCACACTATCCAGAAATAAATCATGACTGGGCTTAGCATTACATCTGAACCTGGGCTCGTGACTTCTCTTGTCCCATCAAACTACAAACTGTAGCCATGGTTTGCGCAAGATCCACGAGGGGCTTAAGTATGTGGCAGAAGCGCCACTATGCCAGCAGAATGCCATGACAGATACAATAGAATATCTCCAGAACGCTGGTGGAAGGTACTCATGGTAAATCTATTCTGCCAGCAATTGGTGGAACTGAACCAGGGCAGTTGTGGGCACAGCATGAGCAGCACAGGGGAGGAGCACACATGCACAGTATCCTATACCACTGATGACACAATTTTACAAGAGCACTGGATCTGGAGTAAAGAATCTCCCTTCCATGGATTTTAATGGGAGGGAGGAAATTTTTTAAAAGCTGCCCCCTATTGATGACCACCCCAGCTCCCTCCCCACATCATCACGATAGAGCATAGAATATGGTGCAACTCAATATCCACTCACAGCACATTATCCCCAGTCTAGAAACCACACACACGGGGACCATAACTCACAAGGCAGGGTGTGTAGCGTGGGGCTGTATGTCACAAGAGGAACCTCTGGGGAGGGGAAACTAAGGCAAAGCACAAAACAGACTGGCCTCACAACACAAACTGAGCTAATACTTCTCTGCCTAGAAACCTAACAGGTACCTCACCTCAGGACTCCAGAGAGAAACACTCAATCTCACTCTATTTCAACAAATGGAAGTACTAGGACAGAGAACCCTATACTGCTATCCAAGGGAAAGAGGAACACATATAACTACTGTGACTGTCTCATGTCTCCCAGACCACCACCCCTTTGCTATAGATGAATATTAGATCTTTTCTGAAGTGTATTGCTCTCAACAACAGCAGGCAATGCCTCCCACACACTCTGTAAGCCCTCCAATAGCAAAGGCCAGCACTCCATTCCAACCACTGTCAATGCTGACCAAACACTCATGAGCACTTTTGCCCTGCAGATATGAAGCAAAACAAACAGCCATTGCACACACAGTGGACTCCAACCAATGTATACTCACAGTCACTATAGGGTCCCCCTCTTCCACATAGTGTGGGGGAGGCAGAGCCAGGAGCCTGGCTGAGCGCTCAGGAAGCACCACTACCTTGACACAAACACTGACTCAACATCCAGGTCTATGGGACTATGTGCTTCAGCTGCTGGCTATTGCTCATTATTTTCTCTCTGTGCTTCCCTTTGCTCTCCAGAGACTGCTTTCCCACAGATACAGAATCAAGCCCATACACCATTCTGCGATGACCAGGACGGAGGCCCATCCCATGACCAGCAGAAGTGAACCAGGATGCTCCTGGCTGCTCCTATGTGGGATCCTTACCCTATTTGTTCCAGGGAGGCTTCTGTACCTTGAATGTTCCATGAAAGCCATGCAACAGGTGAAGGTGTTTTCATCACGGAGCTGGTGCCATAAGGGTCACTGCACCTGCTACCCTGTCTGTCAAGCGACTACCCAAGGCACAGGAGCCCTGCTAGAGTGACTGGTTGGCAGTCCCACATGTGTCTTTCCCTTTCAGGATCTCCTCTAGCCTAGATGCTATTCAATAAAGCCTTTGTTACTGCCACATGCGTTATTTCTTTGTTGCTAGAATGTGGTAGATGAGGATTCCCTTTCCTCCCTCCACCCTAGTAGGATCAGGCTTCAGCTGGGGACAGGCAGCTTGATGGGCTCAGGGTCAGCGGCCCGTCCCTCTCTTTGCTCACATAGGTTCCCTGCGAGGGGGCAGACCTCTCAAAATACGCCAGTGGGACGAGTGCCACTGCTAAGATGTATGAGGCAGCTGGGCCAAGGGGGGATGAAGACAGATGATGGAAGGAGGGGCATTTAGGCCTCCTGGGATGCTATTCAACTGGGTTGGCCTATCAGGTAACATACAGGAAGGGATGGTCACATGGGTGGCCGGGGGAGGGCCAGAAGGTTGGTTGGTTCACACAGGCTATCCGCCCATATCGTGCTCCTCCTGACTGGCTCAGGTGTGTGAGAGTGTAGGGGCCTCCTCTTCTACTGTGGGCAGCCTGCAGTTGGGAGGAAGGCAAAAGGGGGCACCACCACCCCTAGGATTTTTTGGGCCTTCTGAAAAATTCAGCAAATAAGGCAGGATGAGTGTACAAATGCCTCGTCTGGAAGAGCCCCCCAAAATCTGCTCACTCAAGACATTCCCTGACTGATAGATTTTTTTATGTTCACAATTACCCTATAATTACTGAAGTGATCCTGAAAAAAACTAGCTTGTATAGTAACATGACCCCTGAAGAGTTAAATATTAGAACTTTTTATTATGCACTAGAGTTAGACTCTATCCCTTGGGCTCTCTTTTGCTGTGCATTTCAGCTTCAGTTGTGTTCTCTGCTCAGCCAGCCATAAAAAAAGCATGTTTGTTTGCCTGCAGTAAGAAGTAACAGATCGTTTATTCTGCAGTTATTACAATGAGTACAGCAGCATTGGGTGCTTTTTGCTAAAGGGTGAAATCGAGAGATAACATAATGTGATCTGAAAAATATCTACCCCAAATTACTCTTTTCTCTTTTAATGCACTCACTATACTCACAATCATAGTGGCTATTTTTTCTTCTTTTTCTTGAGTACTTGGCAAAGGACAAACACAGCCCTAGAGTAATAGAAACGCTGCTGTGCATGCTAGTTAGCTGGCTGGCTGGCTAACGAAGCTGTAAGTCAAGCCTAATTTCTGATTTTCCCAGTGTATGCTGCTCAACATGAGGCATTTTCAGGGGTCAGTGACTCACAAGCATTTTGCAAATTTGGTTTTTCTTGCATTTGAAAAAGAAAGGCAGCTAACCTTAATTTTGACAACAATTTTACATTACTTTAATTTGAAGAAAAAAGAAAACCACAACTGTTCTAAAGTATGGTTTTTAGGTGCTATGCATTTTTTTCCGTACTGTGAACCTATCATTCAGAAAGCATTCTTGTACATTTATCAAGCATTTTTATAACTTTATAAAAGGAAGTTTATTATGCAGTGAATATTTCACAAAGTTAAGGACTCAGTCTCATAGATTTCAGGAAGAAAGTTGTGCATGTTGTTAGTACCACTCTCCCTAGATGTTTGACTATGGTTGCATTGCGGTGTGCTCTTACACAGGTTCTAAACCTGTTTTTTTGTATTGGTGCTATTGCGATACAAGATTAAAACTAAAGTTTTGACAAAACAAGCTCCGCACTGGTTTTTAACTTGTTAGTTATAGCATAAATTATTTTGTTTTACACCTTTTGATATCCCCTTGTTTGCTGTATCCTTAACATTCTTGTTTCTTATGAGACAAAAATAAGCCAGTCATTTAATTCCCGGTGTTCATATTAAATTTTCTGTTGACCTGACCTTTAGATAGCTCATTAAGTAAGTTAACACACTTTAGGACTGACTGTGGGGTTGCACGCTGGATTCAAACCCAGAACCTCCTGCATGTAATACGTAAGTTGTCCCATGAGGTTCTTCCTTCAGTCTCTCTGCTCTTAGCATCTACAATAGGAGTGTGGCTTGGGGAAGACAAGTGCTCTGTGACGTAGCTGACTGCTGTCTCTTAGGGAGCTGCTCTATGGTGGGTTTGAGTCCTGGGCGCGCTCTCTCTCTTGTCTCTGAGATGTCTATTCCCCCCCTTCCCAGCATACGAAACAAGAGTAGAGCACACCCTTTGGGGTTTACACTTCCCAATCTCATGCCCCACGCAGTGCGCAACTTGAGCTATGCAGTTGTTAAGATCTGTGGCTGCCCGTGCTGTATGCCTTAGCCCCTCCCCTTGGCTGCTTGACAAAAGTCTTTTTCTTCCCCAGTGGATCTGCCCCACAACACTGGTATACATAGGAATTTTTTTCATGCGCCTAAATTTATAACATTTCATTTATACGCAGAAAATATATATTTAGGTGTATCCCATCACAGTGATTGCCAGGCAGGTCCCAACATCCCTTTGGCAGAATTTCCACACTATGGACATCAAACAGGCTAACTTAATGGTTGCAGTGGTAGCACCCAATGGTGTTTGCTCCACTCACTGCCTGAAAGAACTACATTTTCAACAGTCACTATGCTGTAAAATGGTTAGCTTGTCTGTTGTACATGGAGTGATTGCTGCATTTCTTCTAAGCATAAGAAGCGATTTGCATTTTTGGTTGGGCAGAGTGCCTACATCTCCAGAAATGTTTGTACAACTTGTATGTAACAGGAGTAAACAATTAGAATGCATACATATTGTTAAAAATGACATATTGTTAAGAATGCATACATACTGCAAAATGATGCACCTAGACTGTTGATGAGGACAGAGTATCACCAGCACATAATTCCAGTGCTCAAAAGCTTGCACTGGCTACCCATTGCTACCAGGCCAGGTTCAAGGTATTATTTTCCAAAGCCCTTGGGTCCAGATTACCTCAAGTACTGCCTGAGCCCTGGTACCCCTGCCCAATCACTGAGGTCTTTGGAGGAGTCACTGTTAATGGTCCCCCATGCCTCGGATGAATTGGTCGTATCCACCAGGAACTCTGTGTTCAGTATCATGGACCCAATCTTATATAACTCCAATTCCAGCTGAAGTCAGATTGGCCTCCTCCCTGAAGACCTTTTATATTCCAGGAGGCATTGTAATTAGGGTTGCCAGGTTCATGGCCTGAGACTGATCCGTATCTTTAGGAGAAGAGAAGGTCAGCCAAGTGCAGGTGTTCTTGCAACTCTGTAATGGGAAAAACCACAAGGTGGAATTCTCCCTCCCCCCCATTACAACTTTTAAAGATACAGAAGACCTCTTGGAGGCCGGGCCTGGCAACCAAGAGGTCTTCTTTATCATTAAAAGTTGTGCAGGGGGAAGGGAGAATTCCACCTTGTGGTTTTTCTCATTACACTGTAGCAAGAACATCTGCACTTGGTTGACTTTCTCTTCTCCTAAAGATACAGGATCAGTCTCAGGCCATGAATCTGGCAACCCTAATTTTAATTGAAGCCTGATTTTATAGTTTTAACCAATTTTTTACTTGTTTTGTATTGTATTTCTTGTATACTACTTACAGATTACGGTAGTTAAGCAACATATACATTGACTAAATACAATAAAGTAAATATACAAACTTTGTTCTCTCCAAGCCTTTTCTACAAGCAGGCAAACTGAACTCTGTCATGCTCAAAACTATGGCTGTGCATCTCACATACCCACATAAAATGGAACAGGATTAACAACAGTATATTCAGTGTACTAATTCAACTGCAACTCTACATGTACTATAATTATTTTCAGTGTTTTTGTTATATTAGTAAACATGGGGGCAACTCAAGCCTTCAAGTTACCAGAAGATCTTTTGGTTCTGCAAGACTCTGGGGACAGTTAATTGAATCTTTTTTTTTTTTTTTGCTCAGTGGTCCTGCTGCTGCTACATATTTTGGTTGCTTCCAGCACTTTTGTGTTTCATTGTGATGTTCGGTTTTCAAGGTTTTAATGCTGTTATTTTAACCCCATTTGCCAAGACCTACCTTGAGGAACTGTTGGACTGACAACCAACCCATTTACACAGATAAATTTCATATTTAAATAATAGCTAAACTAATTATGTAATGAACTGACAGGTACCTTGTTGCCAAAGTCCTAAAAATGTGATATTGTTCAGCCTGAAAGAGGCTGAAAAGTTGAGCAGACAGGTGCATACCTGTTTCTGCCTTTTTGCCATCTTTCTGATTGGCTCCGCTCCTCTGCCTCCAATATCAGCATCACATGCAGAAATTTGCCAGTTAATGTTCTTCCCAGCAAGAAGATACAGTGATGAGAAAAAACTCTCCTCTAAACTTCTTGTAAAATGTGTAAGGGCAGAGGCAACTACCTGTTCTGAAGATATGGAACATAATCTGCCTTACATCTAACGTTTCTATTAGCCTGGCGGTAGTGGTGTGAGCTGGTCTACAGCTCCAACATATTATATTACTTAAGTAAACAGAAATAACCACACAGCTTCCAAATGGGTCTTTTTGCATTGCCAGACACTGAACTATATGGTAGATTTATACCATTGTTCAATGTCTTAAAAAATATTGTGGAACACCTCTGAAATAGTGTATGAAATAATATGGCACTGACAGAAGAAAAAGGATTGGCTTTGAAATGATATCAGGGCAGGGCAGAGCTAGAAAAAAATCTATGAATATTCATTTACAAAAAGGTCCAAGTTATACTCTGTCTGTCTGTTTATACATATGAAACCTCAAGAATAAACCTGTATTATAGGAAAATCTTCACGTACTTTCTTGTATCCCAGCATCAAAACAATATTAATCCATTAAGACTTTTGTTTGCTTCTTACCTTACTTTCTAGTATCTCTTCACGCAACAAGCATAAAACAAAAGTATAGATGTTTAGCATTCACAAAACTTGTTGCTTATGCCAGGACTTGTGCTGGTACACGTTCTCCATCTCCTAACCATGGTTAAGGAAACAACAGAAAACTGCAGAATCCCTTCCCCGCCAGCACCTTGCCACTCCTCGTTCTTCTCTCATGTGAATCCCTGACTTCCCTCCTCCAATTTTTGAATTTATTTCTTTATTTACTGTGTGTATGTATTGAAATATATTCAATACAAGGGAGAGGGCCTTCTCAGTGGTGGCCCCCAAATTATGGAATGATCTACCTGACGAGGTGTGCCTGGCGCCAACACTGTTATCTTTTCGGTGCCAGGTCAAGACTTTCCTCTTCTCCCAGGTATTTTAGCATTTGTTTTTAAATTGTTTTTATATTGTTTTAAATTTTAAAATTATGTTATAAATTGTTTTTAAAATGTGTTTTAAATTGTATATTTGTTTTAAATGTTTTTGCATATTGTATATTTATATTTAATGTTTTTGTATATTGTATATTTATGTTAAATTGTATATTTGTTTTTAATGTTTTTTTAAAAAATTAAAATTGTGTTTTAAATTATTTTATTGTTTTTAAAATATGTGTTTTAAATTGTATATTTGTTTTTAATGTTTTTGTATATTGTATATTTATATTTATGTTAAATTGTATATTTGTTTTTAATGTTTTTTATTGCTGTAAACCGCCCAGAGAGCTTCGGCTATGGGGCGGTATACAAGTGCAATAAATAAATAAATAAATCCGTAACAAATTTACATTGTTCCCAATCAGTTCCAAAAAAACTCCTAGTGCAGCTCGCATAATTAAAAACAATAAAAAACTAAATACCGTAAATAATTATTCTGTGCAAGCATGAAAGCAATATGAGCAGTCATCAGGTTTTGGAATAATAAATCCAGTGATGAGGAATGACCCTACTTAGTGTTTTCATTGCATTGATTGTGGATAATTAATTGAAATGTTTTGTATAAATCCAAAGACTATGAAAGGGATTGTCCCCCTCATACCAACCGAGAAAGGGAACATAAAGAGTGCCCCACTACATCGACTGGAAGAGTCAGTGCTTGTCTGTCAGCAGGAAGAATCCACAGATCCAAAGGATCCAACTTGTCACTGGCGAATACATCAGAAAGAGCCCCATCCCTCCTTCTATGCCTGGATAAATGAGGCTCTCTCTGATACACTGATTTCAGAAGCAACGGAGAATGGCAGGCCTCTCCCTGATGCTCAGGGATCTACATTGTTTGGCTTGCTTTGGTGACCAAAATGGTAATTTCCAGAGCCCCCCCCAAAATCCTTCCTAATAAAAAGGCTCAGCAGAGAGCATGTGTTCAGTCTCTATTTCATTTCTGTAATGCAGAGGAACTCTACAATGAAGAGATCTGCAGTGTCATCCCTGAGAGGGACTGGAAGATGTAGCTTTACCCCCATCCTGTCCTCTGACTTTGTGAACAGACTCTTAACCACACAGCCCTCTCCTCAGCATCTCAGAAGCTTAAGAAAACAAAAAATCAGGAACGGGCCCTTTAACGAATTCAGCCAATTCTTTCTAGAGAATGAGGCCTACAGCAGAACAGGCCTTCTCTGCCTTTATAAAACTTCAGACGATTCCATCTCCTTGTGGTGGCAACATTTTTCCATGTTGTCTAATGAGGGAAGAAATTCCCCACTGGGCCAGGTTCAATAGGACCTCTCCGAAATGCTGATCTGGTTACCTGTATATGGAAGCTTTGCAATTATCCCTGTTGTGACAAATACTTACTGTGACTATAACTGGCATCTCTGTACTGTACCAGCTGTAACTATACCTGACATGATACTAACCATGGCCCTTGCCTGGAGAAAGACTCTAGTATAGCAGGATTATTTAGAAACCTATCTTCCAGGGTTTCTAATCATGTGGGGTGTGCCTCCACAAGTAGAAAAGGCTCCTTGCTGCAGAAATTCATTATTATTGTTGTTATTGTTAATTATTATATGATGGTAATGATGATATCCCACCCATCTTCCCAAAGGAGCCCAGGATGGCAAACAATAAAAACAGTATCAAAGGATTTAAAACATTTAAAAACAATCAAATATCCTCACAGCTAGATTGCCAGGAATAATATCTTGCCTGGGTAAACAGGAATGGTTTTTTTTAAAATTCCATCTAAATGTTAATAGTGAGGGAAGAGGGAGACAGTTGGCAGCTCACCAGTGAGGGCATTCCATAAGGCCAGGAACTACTACTGAGGTCAGTGTCAACTGGGCAGCACCACCAATAGGGCCTCTGCTGCTGATTATAAGGCCAGAGATGGTTGATATCGGGAGAGGTGATCTTTCAGGTACCTGGATCCCAAGCAGTTTAGGGCTTGGTACACAAGTACTAACACCTTGAATTGAGCCCAGTAGTTCACTTGCAGCCAGTGCAGTGCTTCCAGGACTGGCAAAGCTGGTCCTATCAGGCTGCACCACTATACAGGGAGGCTGGCACAAGCTGCACTATGTTGGGGGTGGGGTTAAGATGTGGCTTCATGCCGCCTCTTCATGGCTGTAACACTTGAAGGGAGCTAGGCTACCCAAGTTTTCTTCTGTGAATTTCATCAAGCTAGGTTGCAATGAAAACACAACATGAAAGTAGACCCCATAGAGACGATCATCTGATAACTGTGGTCAATGACATGGGAAGGTGGAAACAAACTGTGTGAACTGCGCTCAGGAATGTGGAAGAGGAGACCAGTAATCTTGAAGACGCAATAAACATGATTCCAATAAAGAAAAAAAGGGGAGACATCCAAAGAAGCCAGCATGCCTGCACAGCCATGTCTCTGCTGAACTGAGACTTTAAAATGACATGTATACGAGCAGAAGGAGAGGCACATAACCAAGGACAAGTATAACAGAATAGCCCAGATTTGTAAGGTTGTTGTTGGAAGGCTGCACCTAGAATGAATTGACAAGAGATGCTAAAAACAACAGACTGTGTTCTGAGAAGAAAAACAAGGAAGGGACAGATCCATTGCTAGGGGAAGCTGAAGCATTAACAGGTAACAGAACTACTCAATTCATGATAGGTAAGCAGATGGTTAGCTAGCTGCTGAACTTCAAATGAATTCAAATCTCCAGGGCCAGATGAATTATATCCCAAGGTGTGGAATGAACTGGCAGACATTATTTTAGGGCCACTGTCTGTAATCTTTGAGAACTCTTGGAAAACAGGTTAAGTGCAGAAGGTTGCAGACAGGCAGATGTTGTCCCTATCATCAAAAAAAGAGGAAAGGTGAATCTGGGAAACTACTGACTGGTCAACTTGCCATTGATACCAGACAAAATTCTAAAATAGATTATTAAGCAGTATGTGAGCATCTAGAAAATAATGCATTGATTACTAGGAGACAACATATGTTTACCAAAAATAATGCATGACCAACCTAAACTCCTCTAATGAAACACTCACTAGTATGTACATCATAAGAATGCTGTGGACACAGTATGTCTTCATTTCAGAAACGTATTTAAAAATCTCCCATGATATATTCGTTGACAAAGGGGTAAAATGTAGGGTGGATCCACAACTGGTTGAACAACCAGCCTCAGTGGGTGCTGATGAATGGCTCTCTGTTAGCCTGAAGGGAGGTCTCAAGTGGCGTGCTGCAATGCTTTGTTCTGGGCTGTAGGCTGTTCAACTTTTTTATAAATGACTAAGATGAGACTGAAGAGGAGATGTTTATCAAATCTGATGATGACACAAAGCTGGGAAGGATAGTTAACTCCACAGAAGACAGAATCAAATTTCAAAATAATCTTGACGAGCTGCAACAGTGGACTGAAACTAATACAATGTAATTCAACAGTGATAAATGTATAGAGAATCAAAGGTAGGAGACCTGGCTTGGCAGCAGTTCATCTGAAAAGATCTAGTTGTCTTCACTGATCGCAAACTAAATGAGTCAGTGCTGCAACGTGGCTGCTAAAAGAGCTAATGCAATCTTAACTGAAGGATAACTATGCAGACTTCAGAGATGTGGGATCTACTTTGTGTTTTTGCTAGAACTCCTAAGTCCATCAACCAGAGTCGAGCACAAAATCAGGCACTGAGCCAATTATCTACTGTATGTCTTAAGTCATACTTGACCTGTGTGCAAATACAAATATGTATCTGAGTTACTACAAATCAGGGATTTGGATAATAAACGCTGAGGGTGGGATCTAATGCAGTACAAGCAAGGGTTACTCACAGAATGGGGCTTTTCCAACTTCTCCTCCCCCCTACAGCCTCCCATGTGCCTTCATAATCTGCTCTGGACCACTAGGTGACCCTCTGGAGCAGATTCTGGGAGTATGTGAGGAGCTGCAAGGGACAGAAGAGACACTGGAAGTCTAGATTTCCATTGCACAAGTAGGTGGACAATATTGGATGTTGCCCTAAAACTGGTCAACAAAACCGCAAACAAAAAGGCAACAATTCATATTTTATAGGACAAGGCTGATAAGCAATTAGCACAAGGCTAACCATGGAATAGATTTTTTTTAACTTGCTATGCAATTGTTAAATTATTGGAAATCAGAAACATGTCGTGATCCAGTACAAATCATCCAGAGATCTACCAGTGGATCCCAATCTATTTTTTGCCATCTCCAATCTAGTTTATAAGAAATAATAGTTCCACTTTAGCTCTTGCTTGTCAGGCTGCATTTGAATACTGTTTTCACTTCTGGGTTTTAAGGCCATTTAACAAACTGGAGTGTGTCTAGAAGAGGGTGACCAGGATGACGAGCGGTCTGGAAACAAAGAACTATGAGGAATGGTTGAAAGAACTGGGTATGTTTTGCCTGAGAAAAGAAGATATGATGGTGGTCTTCAAATTTCTGAAGGGCTGTCTCACAGAAGTTGGAGCAGGCTTGTTTTCTGTTACATCAAGGGCTGGGCTAGAACCAATGGGTGGAAGTTGCAGGGAAGCAGGTTTCAACTTAACATTAGGAGAGACTTCCTAACACTAAGAGCTGTCCAACAGTGTGCAGGGAAGTAGTGGGGTTTGGGTATATTTAAGCAGAGGCTGAATGGCCACCTGTCAGGGATGCTGTAGCTGCATCCTACTTTAAAAAAAAAAATCCTGCACCAAGCAGGAGTTGGACTGGATAGCCTTCATGGTTTCTTCCAACACTATGATCCTACAGGCGGGCCCCGCTTATATGGCAGGTTCCGTTCCGGACCCCCACCGTAAAGCAGAAATCACCGTAAAGTGGAACCCCATTGAGTATAACGGGGCGCATCGCGCAAAAATGCCACAAAATGCCACAAAAGCAGCAAAATCGGCTTTAAAAAGGCGAATGAAAGCCGCCGCATTAGCGGAACGCCGGTAAGCAGAGCGCCGGTAAGTGGGGCCCTACTGTATAAGACAACCAAGAAAAATATAGATGGTAAGCTAACTCCTGAAATCACTCTCTACTAAGTCACATCTTATGTACTAGCCCAGCCTTTCCCAACCAGTGTGCCTCCAGATGTTGTTGGACCACAATTCCCATCTTTCCTGACCATTGGCAATGCTGGCTGAGGCTGATGGGAGTTGTGGTCCAACAACATCTGGAGGCACACTGGTTGGGAAAGGCTGTACTAGACTGTTCCTCTTGATAACTATATTTATTATTTTATATGTTTTTTGTTTTTGTTGTTATTATTTAGATTTATTGCCTACCCTTACCCAAAGGTCCCAGTAGTTTAAAAATACATAATTAAAAACAGTTAAAAATAACCTAAAATCTCTCTTGCCTACATTAGTATATATGATTTAGCTTGCTGGTGATACTTCCCAAAACAGTCTTCTTCACAATATGTACACATATACCCCAGCCGTCTCCAAACTGGTGCTCTTCAGAAGTTTGGACTCCAGCCCTAACCATTAGTTATGATGGTTCAGGCCAATGGGAATTGTAGTACAAAACATATAGAGGGTTAAGGAAGGCTGATATACACAATGGCGTGGATCCTAGATTAACTTAAAGAAGTTTACATAAAGAACATTTCCCACTTCCTCCTTCAAGCACAACGACAACCCACTCAAAGGTCTCTTTGGAAAATCACTTCCTGAACAATGGAATACAGGAAGAGGGAAGAATCAGCCCAAATTGGGTGGGCCTCCAACTAATTTTTGTCAATTCCTCACTCCCTTCGAAGGCTTCCATGCTCTTTTTAAGAGGCACAGGGGGCTGCAGGGAATTAAAGAAAGAAAACATTCCCTCTGTAAACCGCTTTTAAGTTAATTTACCCTGACATTCAAGCCAACATCTATATAAAACAATACATGCAAAACACAGATTTTTAGGACATCCTTCCTAATAAGTCTTGAGAGGAATAATACAATTTCTCCCACAGTAGTTATTCTAGGCTTCATACAAGAAAAGCCAACAATCCACAGGAGGGGATGATGAATTGGTGCATACTGTAAGCAACCAGTATCCATTGCTCAGAAGATAGTCCAGGCTCCTGGCATCTCGCCAGTACATTTTAACTCTGTTACTTCATATTCTTTTCAAAGACTTGTTATGTAGCCTGATACACTCATACACACCAATGTCTAGTTTTGCTGCTGCTTAAGCTATTTATGAACTGACGTCAACATTTTACTTTGAAACTATGATGAAAGTTTAAAATGCACAGCATCCTGTCTGAATCCTTGCAGACATTTCCCTTTACACCATTTAAGTACACAGATAATAAACAGAACTCGTCAGAATACTTATATTCTACACAGTGTAAAGCTCATGGTATTTCTTGCCTTGAGATGTCAAAAGTGAAATGAAAAACTTCCTCACTGTAACTGTCAAATTATTGGGTTTTTTTTTTTCCAAACCTGTGCTCTGTTGTGCAGCAAGGGCAGGCTATAAGACCTGGTGCTAGAATTCCAGTCATGGAACAAGAGAGTCTACTCATGCGTTGCTTAAGCACTAGGACCCAGCCTGACAATCTGCACTGCTGCAGGATCCGTCATTGGGTTGCTGTACTAGTACTCCATATATCCCAAATCTTTGCCACACAGGAAGTGGGCAAGAGAGCAACGAGAATCCCAAAATCTAGGAACGCAATTCAGGAAAATTAAAGTTGGCACATTTCTAGCTCATTGACAGGTAATAAGTTAGGGCAGAGAATCCAAAACAATGTAATTCTGGGCAGAAAACCATCTCCTCACATTCTGAAACTCTTTTATCCTCATTTTCATCAGACTTCACACTGGGATTCCCTGTTTTCTGATGCTGATGCTTATCAATTTGCAAGAAGACTTCCAATTTTCCAAAACTGAGGGTACTTATCAGAGATACCAAAATGAACTTCAAAAGGATGACAGAAGTGGATTTTTTAAAAAGCCAATTTTTTTACTCCAAAGGAAAGAAACAAAATTACTAGTAATTATATAACCATTCATTTAATAGCCTAGCAAGCTACTTTCAATCACTGATTCAGTCACACTGCTCACTCCCAGTTCCACTGGGCTGTATCCAATTCACTCCTACTCAAAGGGTTTAAGTTGGCCATATTCACTGATTTCAATGGGTCTTGTCGGAGTAGGAGTTAGTTGGATAGAATCCATTCTTATCCATCAAGTCATTTTCCACTTTCAACTCCATCCTTGACCCGCTGACCCCCAGCTCCTGCTTTTCTAGGGTTAAGGAACCACTGGCTCACTCCAGGAACAGCACTGAACATACAGCCTCAAAGCCTAGTCTTCTGATCTTTCATTACGGTGTTAAGGTTTCCATGCCTATTAGTCTGTTTTTGATTAACATTTTGTGACATCATTACACAAACAACACATCATTACACAAAGTTCAGAAATAGAGATGATCCAAGATTTTCTCCCCATCAACATGTTTGTAGTTTATTAACATTCTGTTTTCAATACTGTACTTCACAGTGTGGAACAAAGACTTCCAACACATGGATGTTTAGCATGTGGTTTAATGTGGTACAGAATTAATTCAGAATCTACAACACTTGTGAAGAAAAGTTACAGTTGTCTCTCTCCATATCTATATTTCAGTCATGGACCACTACTTGTTAGTCAGAGTCCTTGCACATAAAGCCTTGTCTTTTCAGTCTGTTTCTCTCTGCCTGTTAAGGTTCATATTATGGAGCACTCAGTTTAATCGCCAGCTTTCACTTTCTTCATACTAGCCTCTAAAAAGACGCCAAAACTCCTCTGAAGATCTTGCCTCAGGGAAATGCTGCAAATTCAGCAGCAATTCCAAAAGTTGCCAATATCATGCCATTGTACTAATCTATAGTGTGACTACATTTGGAATACTGTGTATGTTATCTTTTCGGCGCCAGGTCAAGACTTTCCTCTTGTCCCAGGCATTTTAGCATGTGTTTTAAATTGTTTTTATATTGTTTTAAATTTTAAAATTGTGTTTTAAATTGTTTTTAAAATATGTGTTTTAAATTGTATATTTGTTTTAATGTTTTTGATTGCTGTAAACCGCCCAGAGAGCTTCGGCTATGAGGCGGTATACAAGTACAATAAATAATAATAAATAATAATAATATGGTTCTGGTCACCTCAAAAAAAGATACACCACAGCTGGAAAAGATCAGAAAAGTGGCGGTCAAATTGATCCAAGGAGCTGAAGAAATTCCCCTCTGAGCAAAGGTTACAACATTTGGGCTTTTTAGCATGGAAGCAAAAAGGCAAGTAAGTGGTGACATGGTAAAGGTAAAGGTGTCCCCGCACTTGTAGTGTGAGTCATTTCCGACTCTTAGGGTGACGTCTTGCGATGTTTACTAGGAAGACCATATATATGGGGTGGGATTGCCAGTTCCGTCCCTGGCCTTTCTTTACCCCCCAGCGTATGCCGGGTACTCATTTTACCAACCACGGATGGATGGAAGGCTGAGTGGACCTCGACCCCTTTTACCGGAGATTCGACTTCCTCCTTCTGTTGGAATCGAACTCTGGCCGTGAGCAGAGCTTCGGCTGTGTTACCGCCGCTTACCACTCTGTGCCACGGAGGGCTTGGTGACATGGTAGAAGTGTCTAAAATTATGCATGGTGTCAAGAAAGTGAATAGACAGAAGTTTTCCTCCCTCTCACATAATACTAGAACCCGGGTTTATCCAATGAAGCTGATTATTGTAAATTCACTACCACCGGATGCAGTGTTGCTCTCCAACCTGGATAGCTTGAAAAGGGAGACAAATTCATGGAAGATAAGGCTATCAGTGCCTACTATTCACAATGGCCACATACTACTTTGTTTTGGAAGTGGTAGGCCTCTGAACACTAGTTGCTGGGGAACACAAGTGGAGAGAGTATTGTCTTATTTATGAGCTACCCCTAGGCATCAGATTGACCACTGTGCAGTACTGGAAGAACAGGATGATGGGCCTTTAGCCTGATTCAACAAGGCTCTTTTTATGCTCTATGTTCACTGTCTCTGCAGCCTTGGGTTGCTGTTCACTTGGTTTTGCTCTCCAAAAAGATCTCTCCAAAAGCTCTCCAATAAAATATCAGACTGGGACACAGCATCACTCAAGCGGTATTGATGGAGCTCCCTTGCTCTCAACCAGAGAGAAATTGAGACCCCAGCTTTCTGATGAGAGTATACCATAAGTCTTTGTGGAATAAGACCTTCTAACAAACATTTTGACTGCCCCACAGGATTCATTTGACCCATTAGGGGAGAATGGGTGGAACAGCCAAGAGTGTTGTAGATGGAGACCAAAGTGAGGAATCCAGCAAAGCAATCTGAGCATGGAAAGAAATCCAAGGAATAACCAGAATCAAAATCATGCCATCAGGGTCGCAATTAAAGAGACTACTCAAAAGACCTAGAATAGTGCCTGTTGAGAAGGCGGCATGGGATGCCTATATGCTTGTCCTAGAAAAGCAGCTATATCGGCAGTGTCATCTTGGATCCTTTATGCCTGTGGTCTAGCATTGTTTTTTAAAGTCCTGGGGTGTGGATTCTAACCAAGAAGTTTGGACTCTAAGTGGGAATCTATGCCAAGGTCTATCTAGAGCAGGAGTCAAGAATCTTTTTGGCCTAGCGGCCCAGATCACTATCTGTCCCTCTCACAGGCTCATTTTGACAGGTTGGAGGAACAGCCCACTTGATGTCATCATGATATCAGGCGATTAGCAGATGAGATGTATCACCCACCTGTCAAAGTCCATTGCACAGCACTTCCCAAGCATCCAACAGCCAGGTGGCTGTCAGGCGCATCAAAACTGTAGCATAAGGAGCTTTACCAGCCCTATGCTCAGGGCTTCCCAAGCACCAAACATATGGCTGGCAAAGCTGCTTTCTTCAGGGATAGGCTGCACAGTGAAGTTTCCCAAGGTAAACTTGGTCGTGCAGCCAATCCAACAGGCTTGAACTCACCACCCATCAACTGTGGTTTCTGCAGGGATCAATCAAGTTCCCCACAAGGAACTCGGCTGCACAGCTGAACTTGCCACATCTCTACTTACCTCACACCCAACACTGCATATGATGTGGAGCAGGTGGCCATGGTTTGGGCAAATGGCCTTGCAGATCAAACAAGACCTGTGCTGGGCCAAATTTGGCCAACAGGTCAGAGGTTCCCCACCCCTGATCTAGAGAAATATACAGGGCTGTATTCAACTAAGTCCTACTCAGAGTAGACCCACTGATATTAAAGAGCCTAAGTTAGTCATGTCTATTAACTTTATAGAATCATAAAATAGTAGAGTTGGAAGGGTCCTACAACGCCATCTAGATCCATTTCAATCTGGTTTCAGGCCCGGCTATGGGACTGAGACGGCTTTGGTCGCCTTGGTGGATGACCTACGCAGGGAACTGGACAGGGGGAGTGTGTCCCTGTTGGTTCTACTGGACCTCTCAGCCGCTTTCGATACCATCGACCATGGTATCCTCCTGGGTCGCCTCGCTGGGATGGGACTTGGAGGCATGGTGCTACGGTGGCTCCGATCCTTCCTAGAGGGGCGAACCCAGAAGGTGGTTATGGGGGATACCTGCTCAACCCCTTGGCCATTGACCTATGGGGTCCCCCAGGGTTCAGTCCTGTCCCCCATACTATTTAATATCTACATGAAACCGCTGGGAGAGGTTATCCGGAGTTTTGGGGTTCGGTGTCACCAATATGTGGATGCCACCCAACTCTATTCCTCCTTTCCACCTAATAAAACCAAAGAAGCCATCCAGGTCCTAAACCGCTGCCTGGTATCAGTGATGGACTGGATGGGGACGAACAAGTTGAAACTAAATCCTGACAAGACAGAGGTGTTCCTTGTCAGTCGGAGGGCGGATCAGGGAATAGGGATTCAACTTGTGCTGGACGGGGTTACACTCCCCCTGAAATCTCAAGTTCGCAGCTTGGGAGTACTCCTGGACTCGACTTTGAGCTTGGAGGCGCAGGTCTCTGCTGTGGCCGGGAGTGCCTTCGCTCAATTAAGATTAGTGCGCCAGCTGCGCCCGTTCCTTGACCTGTCAGACTTGACTACGGTAACACATGCCTTAGTTACATCCCAATTAGACTACTGTAACGCGCTCTACGTAGGGCTGCCCTTGAAGACTGCTCGGAAACTTAAATTGGTACAAAGAGCGGCAGCCAGAATGTTAACTGGAGCTGGGTTCAAAGAACATACTACTCCTTTGCTATACCAGCTCCACTGGCTGCCAATCTGTTTCCGGGCCCAATTCAAAGTGCTGGTTTTGACCTATAAAGCCTTATACGGCTTAGGTCCAGGCTATCTGTTAGACCGTGTCTCCCTCTATGAACCTGTCCGGATTTTAAGATCACCCGGTGAGGCCCTCCTTACTATTCCATCTTTCTCACAAGTTCTTCTTGCTGAGACACAGAATAGGTAGGGCCTTTTCGATGGCTGCCCCTAGATTGTGGAATTCCCTCCCTAGAGAGGTTCGGTTGGCTTCCTCGCTATCATCCTTTCGCGCCCAGGTGAAGACTGTTTTATTTAGGTGGGCCTTTAACTGAAAATGTTATAGTTTTAATCTATTTTGATTTAATCTATTTTTAATTGTTTTTAACATGTATATTGGTTGTTCTGATTGTTTATTGTTTTAATTGTGAGCTGCCCTGAGTTCCTCGGAAGAAGGGCGGGGTATAAGTATTTTAAATAAATAATAAAAATAAAAATCGAGTCCAACCCCCTGCGCAATGCAGGAATCCAAATCGAAGCATTCCCGACAGATGGCTGTCCAGCTGCTTCTTGAATGCCTCCAGTGTCGGAGAGCCCACTATCTCTCTAGGTAATTGATTCCATTGTCATATGGCTCTAAGAGTTAGGAAGGATTTCCTGATGTCCAGTCGAAATCTGGCTTCTTGCAACTTGAGCCCATTATTCCGTGTCCGGCCCTCCTCTATGTGACAACCTTTCATGTACTTGAAGAGTGCTATCATATCTCCCCTCAGTCTTCTCTTCTCCAGGCTAAACATGCCCAGTTCTTTCAGTCTCTCCTCATAGGGCTTGGTTTCTAGTCCCCTGATCATCCTTGTTGCTCTCCTCTGAACCTGTTCCAGTTTGTCTGCATCCTTCTTGAAGTGCGGAGACCAGCACTGGATGCAGGATTCAAGATGAGGCCCAACCAGTGCTGAGTAGAATAATACTTCACGTGATTTGGAAACTATACTTTTGTTAATGCAGCCTAATATAGCATTTGCCTTTTTTGCAGTCACATCACACTGTTGGCTTATATTCAGCTTGTGATCAACGGCAATTCCAAGATCCTTCTCACATGTCGGATTGCTGAGCCAAGTATCCCGCATCTTATAACTGTGCATTTGGTTTTTTTTCCTAAGTGTAGAACTTTGAATTTATCCCTGTCGAATTTCATTCTGTTGTTTTCAGTCCAATGCTCCAGCCTATCAAGGTCCCTTTGAATTCTGTTTCTATTTTTTATTAGCTATGCCCCCCAATTTTGTATCATCTGTAAATTTGATAAGCATGCTCTGTACCTCCTCATCCAAGTCGTTAATAAAAATGTTGAAGAGCATTGGGCCCAGGACCGAGCCCTATGGTACCCCACTCGTTACGTCCGCCTACTTTGAGAAGGAATCACTGATAAGCACTCTTTGAGTATGATTCTGGAGCCAATTGAGGATCCATCTGATAGTTGTTCCATCCAGCATACATTTAGCTAGCTTGCTAATCAGAATATCATGGGTCACTTTGTCAAAAGCTTTGCTGAAGTCAAGATATATTATGTCCACAGCATTCCCACAGTCTACAAGGGAAGTTACCTGGTCAAAAAATGAGATAAGTTTAGTTTGGCAGGATTTGTTCTTCATAAATCTATTTTGGCTCCTAGTAATCACTGCATTGTTTTCAAGGTGCTTACAGACTGACTGCTTTATAATCTGCTCCAGAGTTTTCCCAGGGATTGATGTTAGGCTGACTGGTCTGTAGTTCCCTGGTTCCTCCTTTTTGCCTTTTTTGAAGATAGGGACAACATTAGCTCTCCTCCAGTCATCCGGCATTCACCAGTCCTCCATGATTTCGCAAAGATAACAGACAGCGGTTCTGAGAGTTCTTCAGCCAGTTCCTTCAATACTCTAGGATGCAGTTTATCGGGCCCTGTAGATTTGGACTCATTCAAAACGATTAGGTGTTCCTTGACCATTTGTCTATCCATCTCAAGATCCAATCCTGCCCCTTCTACTTCATGTTTCCTGGGAGGGTCACAGATCCTTTTTTGGGAGAAGACTGAGCCAAAGTAGGAATTCAGCACTTCTGCCTTTTCTTCATCATCTGTTATCATTTTGCCATCCTCATTGAGTAGCTGTGCCACCATTTCTTTTCTCTGTCTTTTACTATGGACATATCTGAAGAAAGCTTTTTTGTTGCTTTCAGCATCTCTCGCTAACCTCAGCTCATTCTCAGCTTTAGCCTTCCTGACACCATCCTGGCAATTCCATGATACCTGCCTGTACTCTTCCTTTGTGGCCTGGCCTTCTTTCCACTTCCTGTATGTGTCCTTTTTTGTTTTCAGGTCATCTCTAAGCTTTTTGTGAAGCCACATTGGCTTCTTCTGTTGTTTCCCCCCTTTTTTCCTTGTTGGAATTGCTTGCCATTGCGCTTTTAGAATTTCCTTTTTTAGAAACTCCCACCCATCTTGGACTCCTTTTCTCATTAGGGTGGCTTGCCATGGAACCGTACTTACAATTGTTCTGAGTTTATTAAAAATCAGCTTTCCTGAAGTCCAGGGTGCGCGTATGGCTACTCTCAGCTTTTGCTTCTGTTAAAATCAAGAATTCAAGTGTGGTGTGGTCACTTTCCCCCAGAGTTCCCGTAACTGCCACTTCATCCACGAAATCATCTCTATTGGTTAGAATCAAGGCCAGGATAGCTGATCCTCTGGTTGCTGCCTCCACTTTCTATAGGAGAAAGTTATCTCCAACACAAGTCAGAAATTTCTTGGAGGGGCCGTGTTTGGCAGAATTTGTCTCCCAACAGATATCGGAATAATTGAAATCCCCCATTACTATAACATCATGCGGGATGCCTCCTCGAAACATTGGCAATTTGCTTTTCAAAAGTTGCATTCTCGTCTTCTCCTTGATTGGGTGGTCGGCAATAGACTCCAAGCACCACATTCCTTTTATTACTTGCCCCATTGATTTTAATCCAGATACTCTCAGTGGAACTACCAAGCTCATCTTCTTGTATTTCTGTGCAGAGATATATATTTTTAACATATAGCACGACTCCATCTCCCTTTTTATTCCTTCTGTTCTTTTTGAACAAGTTATATCCTTCAATTGCTGTTTTCCAGACATGGGAGTTATCCCACCAAGTTTCAATTATACCTATCAAGTCATAATTGCCCTCCTGTATTAAGAGTTCAAGTTCGTCCTGCTTGTTTCCCATGCTCTGCACATTAGTATACAGACATCGAAGACCATGTGATTTATGGCTTGGCTTCCTTACTACATTTTTCTGAGGACTGTCACTGGTTCCTATTACAGCCGATCTCTCTGCTCCCGTTACTGTGCGCAAGCCTTCATCAGTCGTTACCAAGTTTACGTCTCCCTCCCCCTTAGGATTCAGTTTAAAGCCCTCCTGATGAACATCTCCAAGCTGTGGACGAACACATTCTTCCCAGTACTTGTGAGATGCGACTCATCACTTGCCAGCAATCCATCTTCCAGGAAGCATAGTCAGTGGTCCCAGAATCCAAATCTCTCACGTTGGCACCACCTTTGTAGCCATTCATTCACATGGAGTATTTTTCTTTCCCTTTCTACTCTTCTAAGTACTGGAAGGATGGATGAAAAACTATCTGGGCCCCAAAGTCCTTGAGTTTCCTTCCCAGAGCTTCAAAGTCTGATGTGATTTCTTCATAGCTCCGTTTGGCAGTATCATTTGCTCCTATATGGATGAGAAGAAAGGGATACCTATCAGTGGGCTTGACGAGTGATGGCAACCCTTCCGTCACATCTCTAATCCGTCCTCCTGGTAGACAGCATACCTGGCGAGTCCACGGATCTTCTCGGCATACTTGGGTTTCAATCCCACACAGTAGGGAGTCTCCCACTACTAGTACTCTTCTCTTCTTATTGTTGTGGGGTGAGGTTTCATTGGCCCTACTTGATTGAGCTTCAGCTTCTTGCTCGTTGTCGCACGGGGTCCCCTGTAATTCTTCCACCACAGGCTGTCCTCCAGTCTCATCCTTCAGTGGTTGAAAGCGGTCCCACAGTTCCACTGGTGAAGGATATCTTCTAGCTCTTCTGTTCCTAACTGTCACCCTTTCCCATACAGTTTCCTCCACTTTGTTGTTCTTCTCCAAAGTGGTCTCCTCTTCTGCTTCCACATGCTGTTGCTCTTCCATCTCCACTTCTCTTTGCTGCTGTTGTTCCAGCATTCTAAGGACTCTTCATCTTCTCTTATAGTCCTCAGTGTGGCCACACGCCGTTCCAGGCCTCTCACTTTTTCTTCCAACAGTGCCACGAGCTTGCACTTGTTGCATGTGTACGCCATGATGTTCTCAGGCAAGAAAACAATCATGGCACACATCTTGCAGGTCACAACCACGGGAGTATCCTTCCCGTTCATACTCTCTTCTATCTTTGGTTTCTTTCTGACTACTTGTTTTAGAGTGGCCTGTGCTTTGTCATGTCCTATTACAGGGTAAACTTGAGAATCCCACTGGTATGCGGTGCACTGTACAAGGAGAATTAGTAATTTGTTTGGGGTTTTTTTCAGAGACCTCCCCCTTGACCTCCCCTGCCGAACTCCTGTTTGCTCTCCCTGTTCGCTCGCTCTCTGAAAGCTGGCTTGCTTATATGTCCTCACCTGTAGACCAACTGAGACAGTCTACCCTGAGCAGGAGTAGCATTGAATACTACCCACAGATTGCAAAATTCTGACTTTTCTATATAGAGAATGTGACCATCTTTTTGTTGTTGTTATGTGCCTTCAAGTCGATTACAACGCGACCCTATGAATCAGTGACCTCCAGTAGCATCTGTCACGAACCACCCTGCTCAGATCTTGTAAATTCAGGTCTGTGGCTTCCTTTATGGAATCAATCCATCTCTTGTTTGGCCTTCCTCTTTTTCTGCTCCCTTCTATTTTTCCCAGCATTATTGTCTTTTCTAGTGAATCATGTCTTCTCATTATGTGTCCGAAGTATGATAACCTCAGTTTCATCATTTTAGTTTCCAGTGATAGTTCTGGTTTAATTTGTTCTAACACCCAATTATTTGTCTTTTTCGCAGTCCATGGTATCCGCAAATCTCTCCTCCAACACCACATTTCAAATGAGTTGATTTTTATCCGCTTTTTTCACTGTCCAACTTTCACATCCATACATAGAGATCGGGAATACCATGGTCTGAATGATCCTCACTTTAGTGTTCAGTGATACATCTTTACATTTGAGGACCTCTTCTAGTTCTCTCACAGCTGCCCTCCCCAGTCTTCGCCTTCTTCTGATTTCTTGACTACTGTCTCCATTTTGGTTAATGACTGTGCCAAGGTATTTATTTTATTTTATTTATTTATTTTGTTGCATTTATATACCGCCCATAGCAAGTAGCTCTCAGGGCGGTAAACAGAATAGGATAAAATACATACATCATAATAATAAAATCACAAAACATATAAGACACAATGAAAACAAAATACAATTAAACAAAATATAAGATGATAAAAGGATTAGTATTACAAGGTTAAAAAGATAAAAATATTAAAATGATTAAAATGCCTGGGAGCATAAGAAGGTCTTTACCTGGCGCCGGAAAGATAATAATGTAGGCGCCAGGCGTACCTCTTCGGGGAGGCTATTCCACAACTCGGGGGCCACCACAGAAAAGGCCCTAGATCTAGTAACCACCCTCCGGGCTTCACGATGAGTTGGTACCCGGAGGAGGGCCTTAGATGCTGAACGAAGTGAGCGGGTAGGTTCATAGCGTTCCACCAGGTATTGCGGTCCCACACCATGTAAGGCTTTATAGGTCATAACCAGCACCTTGAATCTCGCCCGGAAGCAAATAGGTAGCCAGTGCAGGCGAGCCAGAACAGGAGTTATGTGCGAAGACCGACTGGTCCTCGTCAATAGTCTAGCTGCCGCATTCTGCACTAGCTGAAGCTTCCGAACTGTCTTCAAGGACAGCCCTATGTAGAGCGCATTACAGTAATCCAATCTCTAAGTTACCAGAGCATGAACAACTGAGGCGAGGTCGTCGCCATCCAGATAGGGGCGTAGTTGGGCTACCAAACGGAGATGGTAACACGCGTTCCGTGCCACCGAGGCCACTTGAGCCTCAAGAGACAAGGAAGGGTCAAAAAGGACCCCCAAACTACGGACCTGTTCTTTCAGGGGGAGTGTAACCCCATCCAGAACAGGATGCACATCCACCATCTGAGCGGGGAAGGCGTTCACCAACAGTGTCTCAGTCTTGTCTGGATTGAGTCTCAGTTTATTAGCTCTCATCCAGTCCATTATCGCGGTCAGGCAACGGTTCAGCACATCAACAGACTCACCTGAAGAAGGTGAAAAGGAGAAACAGAGCTGCGTGTCATCAGCATACTGATGACAACGCACTCCAAAACTCCTGATGACCGCACCCAGAGGCTTCATGTAGATGTTAAAAAGCATGGGGGACAAAACCGACCCCTGAGGGACTCCACAATGGAGAGTCCAGGGTGTCGAGTAATGTTCCCCAAGCACTACCTTCTGGCGACGATCTGCAAAGTAGGAGCGGAACCACTGCCAAGCAGTACCCCCAACTCCCAACTCCGCGAGTCTCCCCAGAAGGATACCATGGTCGATGGTATCAAACGCCGCTGAGAGATCAAGGAGAATCAACAAAGTCACACTCCCCCTGTCCCTCTCCCGACAAAGGTCATCATACAGGGCGACCAAGACTGTTTCAGTGCTGAAACCGGGCCTAAAACCGGATTGAAACTGATCCAGATAATCGGTTTCATCCAAGAGCACCTGGAGCTGGTTAGCAACCACCCGCTCCAAAACCTTGCCCAAAAAGGGGACATTCGCCACCGGTCTGTAGTTGTTCAAATTATCTGGGTAGTCTAAGGATAGTCCTTAGCAAGTTCAGTGTCCTCGTTGTCAACTTTAAAGTTACATAAATCTTCTGTTGTCATTACATGGACAAAATCTATTAAATAAGTCAATATATACATATAGCATACATAGATGAATTTTCCAGAGGAAGCTAGCCATAAATTGTTGGGCAGTTTTAGTATAAGTTTTCACTAAGTTGCATTTGATTAATGGTATAACATGCAATACTTGAGAAACACCAAAACGCTACTATCACAGGATATTAATAGAATTATTTTAAACAAACAACAGTCTGAGAAATCTTTTATGTCAAGGCACTGAATTATAGCTAGAATAGCACCTATCTCAGGAAAAAAAATGAAAGAATGTGATACTAATCTAAAAAGAATGCATATAACAATACAATGGAAATTACTCGGCAGGATCTGGTTGTAAAGTTGTGGAATCAAGGTTTTACAAAATCCCATCCACAAAGGGATATAAGCCATGGGGGAGAAAGACAAGGCGGCTATGGCTGAAACCTGAGCATGGTCAGCCTGGAGTGTAGCTTTGGCAAGTATAGCTAGAGAATCACACCAGTAAATGTTTCCAATCAGTTCTGGCTCAAGTTCAGCTGTGACTAAAATTGTTTTCATTCAGTTCTAATTTAGTCCAATCAGTATTAGATAAACAGCGGTATTCCCCAAACTGATTCAGCTGTAAAAATATGACAAAACTGATTTTCAGAAAAGGCTGGAACAGAGTACACAAAAACCTTTCCCTGAGTGATTAGTAGCAAAGTCCCTCTGAATGAGAAACAGTGAGGCATAACACTCACGTATTAACTCTAAGTTAAAGCCAACTAAGTTCAACTCGGAGTAGATCCATTAAAATTAACAAATCTATGCCAGTTATGTCCATTAATTTCAATGGGGCTACTATGAGTAAGACTAACATTGGATATAACCCTCTTCCGATTTTATGAGCCAATTACAACACTGGATAAGATAAGATAAACAGGCATATTTACTTACATTCTTCCTACACCTTCGTACATTCGTGTTTCATCAGCCAAAGTCATAATCTCTGTATCAGTAAGATGTGCATGCTTTTTCGTCCTGTTCAGCTGATCTACTTGCAGATCAGCCAGTTTCACCTTTTGCTGGGTATCAATGACCTTGGCTTGAAGTTCAGTAAACGCCTAGTACGGAAATCAACAGCACATATGCAGCTACAGTTAGTAAGATTATCAGTGACTGACTTCACATACAGAGTTTCAGTTCATTTGTAGTATACCTGTTTTAATCCTCTTTTATCAAGCAGGTGTGTCTATTATCTTCCCAGCCCACCTCTTACATCTCATGACTGGCCTCAGCCAACTATGGAATGGATGGAGCATGTATTCCAGGCCACAAGAATTGCCAAGAGAAGGAAGCTGAAGCTTCTGTTGGGGAAGAGAAGAACCATAAACAACCACAGGCTTATTCCCATCTCTGGAAGAGGAACAGGGGATCAGGAGAGGGAGCGTGTGTGAGTGCTCCGATCCCTTCCACTGCCAGCATGCAGTCTCCTACAGATCCCCCCCCCGAATGCAGTACTCAACAGAAAGGGGCTCCCCATCCTGCAGGCCTCCCAATTCCCCCTACTGCCAACAATCAATGCTGTATTCAGCACACTTCTTTCCACACCTCCCTCTGTAGCTTCACAGCAAGTTGGATCTATTCCATTCACCATCGACTCTGGGCTGTGATGCCTGACCTGGTATGTTCTATAGGTAGCCTTCTAACAGTAGATACCAGAACTGCTTCTAAGTAGCTGCTCTGGCAGCTATGCTCAGAGGGACAACTACAAAGTGCATGAGGAAGAGTGTTCACTTGGCTGTCCACCTGGCATACTCTGAGGCAGGAGTGGGGAACCTTGGCCCTCCAGTGTTGCTGAACTACAACTCCCATCGGCCCCAGCAAGCACGCCCAATGGCCAGAGTTACGGGAGTTATGGTTCAGCAACACCTAGAAGGCCAAAGGTTCCCCACAGCTCTGTGGTCTGGTACTGCAGCCCAAAGTCAGTGACAAAGAGAATACATCCAACACGCTGTTGAGTCCACAGAGGAAAGGTCTTGAAAAGTGCAGATGGAGTTGTGAAAAGAATCAGTGACAGCATGAGCAAACAAGGGAACACAGTGAAGTTTTAAAAGCCAAGCCTGTATAAAGATGGGTGACAGCACAGTGAGATAAAATAAATGTATGGATGATGGATGAATGAAGTACATGCTTGTGTATCTGAGAAAGAGAGGATGGATGATTGATTAATTGTGGGGGTGGGGAGAACAGGCACCCCCCTTTGGCTTTGGCCCTGCCCACTGTCAGGTCCAGCTCTTCCCACCTCAGGTGTTCAGCTCCAAACCACTTTCCTTTGAGGGAATGTGGCCAACTTCAAAAAGGTTGCCCACCCATGACTTGCAGACACTTGCAGCCTATGAGTCAACAATAATTAATCAAAAATGTATTAAGCAACAGTATCAAATTAATAAGCAGTAAAATGATTACACTGAAAGTAGAAATAATTCCCCAAGAACTTTTTAAGCAGCTAAGATATAAGACATCTGCTATAATCCCTCTGTAGATCTTCTGTTCCTCTGCAGTAAAACAGCTGGATTGACTCATTCACTGATATTTGCTCAACTAGCCAAGCATTCTCCAGGCCACCTCCCTTCATTTAACAAGCAGAGAAAGTTTGCCCTACACAGCAACAGTAGGTAGGGAGGAGGCTTAACACCACTGATTGCTGTGGAGGGTTGCCTGGTGTACTCTGTGATTGGCCCTCTGAGCTTAGCTACTACTGAGGTGCTGATTCTTAACTTGCTAACAATGCAAGTTCACAGGTAACTGAGCACTTAAAAGACACACCATTATATATGTTTAGTATATCAACAGTAATAGTAAAAGATAGCACGGCAGCAATAGTTCAATGAGCAGGGTGCTCTCAAAAGTGCAGCTTTATCCCCTCCTGAATATTTGGGGTTAGTATAAAAGAAAAGGAGGGATTGTTACTCACATGTATCCTTTTCAGAAATGTATTATTTGGCTGGGAAAATCAATGTTGTCAGATTGTGATGACCTTACTGCACTGTACCCAAACAAAGGTATTTCGTAGTGGGAGAAAATCTCAGAAACCTCAACTGTCTATTTCAACTATCCAAGCATTTAGTTCTAGTAGCCATCTATAGCTTTATTCTCCATTTTATGGACCACTGTTGTCCATGCACTGATAACCTCCAGGCTGGATTATTGTAATGCGCTCTGTGTGGGACTGCCGTTGAGGTTGGTCCAGAGGCTGAAGCTGGTGCAAAATGTGGTGGCGAGACTGGTCACTGGGGCAGGGTATCGCCAACATGTCACCTTGCTGCTGAATGAATTGCACTGGCCACCTATTAGCTACCGGGCCAAGTTCAAGGTGCTGATTTTGGTGTACAAAGCCCTATACAGCTTGGGACCAGGATACCTGAAAGGCCGTCTTACCCCTTATATACCCAGTCAATCACTATGCTCTGCAGGTGAGGGCCTCCTGAAGATACCATCTTATCAGGAGGTCCATTCCGCACAACATAGGAAGTGGAGCTTTAGTGTAGTGGCACCTACCCTTTGGAATTTCCTCCCCTTAAATATCAGACAGGCGCCATCTCTATTATCTTTTCAGTGCCCACTGAAGACCTTCCTCTTTCAACAAGCCTTTTAAATAGAGACCTTATCCCAGTCTGAATCTGTGTTGGAATTGCTTTTTAAGATGTTTTTAAAACTTTTTTTAAAAAAAGATGTTTTTAAAGATGTTTTGTTTTAATATTTTTTTAAGGATGGTTTGTTGTCATATTTTAAAATCTGTTTTTATGATGATTTAGAGTGTTTTTAGTGCTTTTGTTTGCCACCCTGGGCTCCTACTGGGAGGAAGGGCGGGATATAAATCTAATAAATAATGATAAATAATAATAAAATTATTCACATAAAATCAATGAATATTATATAAAATCTGGAATTAGATTTACAGTGCATTTTAATGCATGTCTGCTCAGATGTAAGTCCCGCTGGGTTCAACAGACTTCCTCCTAGGTATGCGTATAGCAGGCACGGGGAACCTCCAGCCTTTGGATCTAATTAGGCCTGGGGTCCCAGTTTGGCCCATGAGGCCAATTCTCCAAAACTACAGCTAGCTGCCCCACACCTGACATCAAGTGTGACATCAGATATGGGGCAGGAAGAGACGCTGCTGTGAGTGTACAATCCGATGTCTTAAACTGTACTCTTGATTGTTCATTGGCAGGGGAGGCAGATCAGCTGATAGACAGTGACTTCAAGCCCACTGGGATCCTGACACCTGCAGAAAGTTGAGTTTGAAGTCAGTGCTGATCATTGGTAACTTCAGCCCCTGTCTGACTAGACTTTTCATTGCTCTACAAAGAAAAAATGGATTACCTACGATGTCAGGAGATTGACAGGTGGGTGGGAGGCTCACAGAGGCTTATGCACATGATGATTTGACCTTACATGCAAACCAGCCAAGAGAGAATATAACATAAGAAGAGGCCTGCTGGATCAACCAAAGGCCCAGCTACTTCAGTATTCTGTTCTCACAGTGACCAGCCAGATGCCTATGGAAAGCTCACAAGCAGAGCAAGAGGGCAACAGCTCTCTCCTACATGCAATTCCCAGAAACGAGGCTCACTGGCTCCAAGACTGCAGGTAACACATAACTATCATGGCTGGGAGCCATCTATAGCCTTATCCTCCATTGTATAATAATTCACATAAGTAATTATTTCATTGTACACCACATTTAACAAATTACTTTTTAAAAGTGCACAGCTGCCAGGTTTCTTTCTCTGCCACAATATTGTCCCAGTGCAGTGCTTTACTTTTTCCCCATAGAAGTAAGCAGCAGCCATTTGCTTGTATGAGAAAGTAACACATAAGGACAAGACTGGGATGGGGCTAAACCTGCTCCCTATCCCTGATGATCCTACTATTGAAAAGCACGTCTGTTGCTTTCAGCATAGCACCATTCAGGATATGACTTTCAGTTCAGACTAGAGATTGATGAAGAATGGGACAAGAAGTTTGAAACTGGCTTTTAGGCATGCATAAGCCTTATATGGCCTGGAACAACAAAAATATTTTTCTTTAAGAAAGATGGGTAGTTTAGTGACAATAATAATCATAACACTTAGTTACTTAGAAAAAGCTATCAAAACATCTTCTAAGATCAAAAACATTTTCAAAAAGAGTTTTAAGAACCTATGAAAAAGCAATTCCAACACAGATGCAGACTGGGATACCAGCTATTAGGGGGATGGGGTTCAAGCCTTGCCTCTGAACTCCC
This sequence comes from Rhineura floridana, assembly GCF_030035675.1. Lineage (NCBI taxonomy): Eukaryota > Metazoa > Chordata > Lepidosauria > Squamata > Rhineuridae > Rhineura > Rhineura floridana. The sequence continues at coordinate 174,614,065 of NC_084480.1, read as the reverse complement.
TACAAGCATCTAAGTCACCAAACTTGGAAGCATTGCCCTGGATTAGATAGATCCATCCAGCAGGGTTATTCTGATGTGCTAAACGTTGCAACAAAGGAAGGTACTTTGTTTTTAATACATGAGCACTAAGGATTCAAGATTTAGGAGAAATTCCGATAAGCGCGTTAAAGCAGCTCTAGGAAAACATCCCGCCGGCCACCTCAAGAAGTGGGGCCCACCAGCAAAGGTCGCCCTGGCCCTTCCTGCTTAAGAGCGCCTACAACCAGCTCTGCTCCACCCCAGCCGGTACCTTTTTCAGCTCAAGATCCACGGGCGCCGCCATTTTGCCTTCTTTCAGAAAGATTGCGCATGCGTACTGAGCAGCGGCTTTCACCAACGGTGTTTGTGGAGTTCGCCGTTACTGCTCTTTCGGCTTTGCGGGCGCATGCGTGATAAGGAAAGAAAAGCCGGCCTCGTGTATTGTTAGGGTAGCGTGGATATCTTGCATCCAATCCTCGATGCCTGCTTTCTGTGCGTTACCAAGCCTGCTGTCGTGCATGCATGCTTACTTGGGAGTAAACCCCACTGAACAGAAAACGATTTGCTTCTGAGTAAGCATGCATAGACTGGAGCCTATGAGCGTTCCTTTTGTGATTGCTTTACTAGCTAGATAGCAGCACCTGTGGTTACTTTTCAGGTCAAGCCCCATTTGAAGCCCTGGTAGGAAAATCTTCCTTTCTAATCCACGTGTGCAAGATGGCTGTTGATACTTATGCTGAGGGAAACACATTTGGCGTTTCAGAGACAGTTTCTTTAAACTGCCTGAATATGTTCGTGAGGTTAGCCGTTTCTCGTTTTTAAAAAGAGAGCCTTTCCTTCTGGTGTAGCATTGCCCGGATTCTTTGACTCAGGAAATTGCCGCTTAAAATAGTACAGCTACTTGGGAGGTAGTCTCATTAAACTTGGTAGTTTTGCATAACCTAGGATTGGATTGTATGGCTGCAGTTCAGTGCATTTTTACTTCAAAGTCCCATCATTTCTGAGTACTGATGTGTAAGATTTGGCTGTGCTTATGCCTGAAGCTGTGCTCTTCAAAGGAGGTGTAGAGCTAATTTAGGAATATAAATGTAACAGCTATGTATAATGCATTGCCGTTGAGGTAGTTTCTCGCACTCTGAGGTGCAAACAATCAACCTATTTCTGTCCTGTGGAAATAAACGTGGCTTCATGGTTTGACCCCTCTAAACTGAAAGCTACGCCAGGAGGCATTTAGATTATTGTGCTGAAGGCTCTGTTTCTTCCTCTCTTTCTGCTGTTAATTTCCTATACAGCTGAGGCAGGAAAAAGGAACACCTTCAGTAACTGAGGCAACATTCAATCAGAATGATTTTATTGTGTTTGTTAATCTTTATAGGACCTACTATGCAACCATGAGCCTTATGTCCACAGTCATGGTTCCTAGTTAGAAAGTGCTGGTCTGAAGTTAAACAAGTCATGCTAACAACATACGAAAATTGCTGTATTTGTGGCACTGGCACATTGCAAACCGTACCAGGGTACACAGGTTGGACAAGGAGGCAAATTTCTCTGTTTCAAAGTAATTAACTGAAATTGCACTAGAAAGATAACCTGCTAGTGCAGACCTGGTAACCTGTGTCAAGTAAGAATAACTTTCAGATGACAAGGTGGGCAAGTTGTATAAATTGAAACATAGTTGAAACCTCTCTCATGTGTTACAAATTATTAATGTGTGGGGTGGTGGGCTAGTAAATATTTTTGGCTTGTGGTCTTATTTGCCAAATTAATTGTAGTGTAAACACAACTCTTGAATGGTCGTTTTGGATTTGTTTTGCCTCTAGTTTACCCTTTACTGTACTATGGAGTCAGGGCAATTCAGAGGCAAGCAGGACTGCAAGCTTTCTGCTCACAATGTCTTAATTTTGTCACCTGTGCCACAGATTCACTCTCTTGCAGTACCAAATGAAAGAGCCAAACTTTGATAAACGTAGACGTGCAGAGAAACACTCTGGTTTTGGATTTCAGTTCAAAGGGTTAAACAGAAATGTAATGACAATAGTATATAATGCCAAGTGGAAGCAAATGCTTAATTTCCCTATGTCATAAACAGCAACATTTATTTTTGGTTAATAATGGTGGATGTGTGAAAGAAACCCTTGGGGAAAATATTTAACTAGACAAGTTGCTAATCCAGTGATTTGTTAAGCTTTTCATTGCCAACCTTTAAAGAAAGTGAACTGGTACAACCCTGTCTCTTCAACAGCACTGCCATTTTCACTTTACAGAGTGCCCAAAAAGATCAGAGACTGGCGTAAGATTTCTCAGCTTGTATGACCTGCCACTTCTAGGTTAAGGGCCTACTGAGGACACTTGGCCTACTGAGGACACTTGGCCTACAGGCCCCCAAAATCCTGGAACTGAATGTTCCTAGTGAATCAGCTTATGTGGTTCCTGCAACATTTTCTCCTTGGAAGCTGTGCTAATTACAGTGAAAACCACAGGTACATACTAAACTGAGAGGTTGGGTACAAATAACAATGTAAAAAAAATGAGAGCAATTTCTCGCTCGCTCTCTCGCTCTCTCTCTCGCTCTCGCTCTCTCTCCTCTACTGTTCAAAGCCAGACCCCATAGTGACAGTACGAGAAGTGGTTAGATGAAATAAAAAATTCCCTCCTTGTGCTGGAGGCAGGGAAGAGAACTATTCTTTGGGGGGAACAGGTTAAAATAGGGGATGATAAGTGGACATTATCTGACAAATTATCCTGCTGCAATTGGGGGCTTCTATTCTTGATCCAGGGAGAAAAGGTGGATGATAGTCCCCATTTTACCTCCAGGGAAAACAAAGTCACTTCTGTTTCAGGATGAGAAAATAGTTCCCTATTACAATTGCCAGGAATCATCACTCCACTAATGACAGTTGGATGCATGATCAGAGTGGACTCAACTAGGTTTGCTGTGCTCTGGCAAACTTTAATCTTGAACATATGAAACTGTCTTATACAGAGTCAGACCTCTAGTCGTTCTAGCCTAGTATTTGTCTATTCTACCAACAGCTCTTGAAGATCTCACGCTGCATCAGATCCTTGTACTGGAGATGGCAGGGATTGGATGTGGGAGTTTCTACATGCCAGTATATACCCTAATCAATCACTGACCTATTGTCCCTCTCTGATCTAGAAATCCTGCACCAAAAGAGTTACAGGGACACCATATTATCCCACAAAAAGTTCATACACAGCTAGAGAAAGCCTGCTCTTGGGACTGAAAGAGAATGCTAAACTCGGTAAGGGTGCTTCTAGATGGAAAGCTCCTAGCACCACCCTAACGTTGTTGTTCTGCAGAAAACTACAAACAGAATTGCCACTGATTTTCCACACTTTGTGATGCATAGCACTTTATCTGTTCATACATCGTGGTAGCCTTGGTAAATGGCTTACCATGAACACACAGACCATTCCTGCTTTGCTGTTCCCCATTAATAAGCAAGAGCAACAAACCATGATTGGGAAGCCAAGACCAAACCTTTGCTTCAGATTGTCCAAGGAAACCACAATTCCTGGTTTAGACATAACACTAAGTGAAGGATCACGATTTGTTGCTCCTGCTCACTAGTAGGGAGGAATGAAGTGGGAGCAATCTGCTTGTTCACAGTAAGCCATTAACCATGCAATAGTAACTGATTAATGTTCTCCTTGCAGCCGCAAAGAAGATTATAGTTGAAAATTAGGAACAAAACCAGAGCAACTTTAAGTTGGCATACTTAACACATGCCATGTGTGGCAACCAGTTCACAAAGGGCACAAGTGAAGGCACAGTGTTTTGACCTATAAAGCCCATGCCAGCCAATAGGGCTCTGAAGACTGGCTGGGATTCAAAATTATAGTTATCCTTTGTATGCTAGATAAGCTTAGAAAAGGCACATGGAGCTGCATTCTCATTGGTGGATTCACAATTTTGGAATTCCCTCACAACATAGACTTGCCAGAGTCAGACTTTTGAGGGTTTCTTACACACACACACACACATGGACTTATAACCTGGACATAGATGCAGTAGAAATGTAAGAAAGGAATTGTGTCTGACCAATAGAATCAAGGCTGGGGCCTGTTGAGTGGGACTGGTACTCTCTCTCCCTCTCCCTCCCTCTTCCTTGAACATGCATTTACTCCAGGGAGGATGTTTGAGAAATAGGCTGTGTTAGCAGGCTGATGTGACTTCCGCAGCTGGACTTTTTCCAGCCAGTATCTGAAACATAGTGGAAAAGGCAGCAGCTAGCATCTTGGCTTTATAGCATCTGGAAGATAGATCCCCCAGCTGTAGAGCACCCACTATTGCTGTGCAGTTATTGATTCAACAGTGACTCAAAGGAATATGTGCCAACAAATGAATCATTCACCTCACTTCCTACAATACATATGAGAGCTTTCCTTGTAACACTCCCAAGTATTAACAGCACTTTTAAAATGGGGGGGGGGCTCATGGCACAGCTGACAGCCTTTGATATGGAAGCTAAAAACAAAACAAAACATTGCTTCCTTTAAAAAAAACAAAGTTGTCTTGTTCCAAGGGCGAAACATTCTTCAGCTTTATAACATTTACCACAGAATACGTTAACATTACCCAAGGGCTGATAATGGGTGTCCCTATGCTACAGATAGAATCCTGCCTATTTCTAGTGTATTGCTTTAGTTAGAACTGCAGCTGTTCCCTTTCTGGAAGGAAAACAAAAGTGAAATCCCCACCATCCAGGCAACTTCCCAAAACCTCATTAGTGCATGCTTTAAAAAGAAAAAGACTTACCTTGGTTTGAATAAACATATAAAAGAATCAGCTACTAATAGAGATGGCCCACCTAAGTCACCCATCCACCCTTCCCTGCCTTAAGTCTTCCAGTAGAGCAAGAGAGTGAACAGGGAGTCATGGCATTAGAATAAGTTGGGATCCAATTTATGAAAGGTTGGGTCATGCAAGAAGGGAAAGAAAATTATGCCCAGAGAGTGTGTGTTCTCAAAGACCAGTGCCCCCTCCCTTAGATCTTCAGCAAAGGCAGCTAAGCATAAGCTTAGTCCAGTTACCTCTGTCCTTGCGATCCTTTCAGCAACAAAAAAGGGTAGGTCACTTCACTGTCAAAAGGATCCATTTGCCTGGAACCAACAGGCAAATAATCCTGCCCAGCTCTCCTTTTGTTGGCTATGCTCACTTCCAACGTAGACAGTGCAGCCTCCCATTCCCCACAGGTCCAGGGCTAGCATCTGCATGCTACTTTCTGTTGTCAAGGATATTCTGTCAGCAACAAGAGGCACATGCATATGTGCAACCCTTACCCAGGACATTGTTTGTGGCTTGGTGGGGAAGTGCAGGAAAATCCTCCTGCCCATTATTTTTCTATAATGGTAGTATCTCCCACTCTGCAAAAGTGATTGCCTGTGTACTCCCATCTTTCCTCTACGGTGCGATTCCATTACATACAATTAAAAACATGCACAGAGCCCTGCTCGATCAGCCAGAAGGTCCCTCCACTCCAGCATGCTTTTTCTTACCAGCAAGATGCCTTCTGCATTAAGGCAACACAATCCTCTCCAACTATATTCTCCTTAGTAACTGGTATTCAGTGACATACGGCCTCTAAAGCTGGACGTTCCATTTAGCTATTGTGGGTTATAGCCATTGGTGGTCTGCTTCCATGAATTTGTCTCCTCTCCTTTTAAAGCCGTCACCACACCTTGTGGCAGCACAGCAGATTTCAAACATTAATTATGCATTGTGTGAAGTTGTTTGTTCTTTTTTGAATCTGCTGTCCATCTGTTTTAGTGGATGATCCCAAATTCTAGTGTTATGAGGAAGGGAGAGAGAAAAACACTTTTCCCACATCATTCATGATATTACATATTTCCATCATGGCCCCCCATCATCTTTTTACTAAACTAAACAGCCCTGAGGTTGCCAGCATGGTGCCAGCGGATGCAATAGAGCCCATGAGGTCTGGTGCCTGCGAAGCCTCTTGGTCCCCTCCCTCCCACTGCCCCCTTCAGTGTAAGGTGGCAAGGGTGGTTATCTTTTCCCCCTTGACAAGTGCATAGAGCTGAAAGAGGAAGTGGGAAAAGCAATGCTCTTTCTCAGTTCTTCTTTCAGCTATATGTGCTTTTCAAGACTCTGAGCAATGAACAGAAAGCAGAGTGGGAAAGGGAAGCAATCTGGGAGATTTGGGAAAGGAAACTAGAGAAGCTGAGAGAAGGCAACAGGGAGAAAGTGTGGTGTGGTAAGAGAAAAGAATGGAGTGCCAGACTGAGAAAAAGAAGACACATATATACATGTACATGTTCACGCACAAGTGAGATCCACCTTCTCTGAGAAGATCTATGTGGCCGCCAAGCAGGGGGTTGCTGCTGCGGCTGCCATTTGCAACTATGGCGGTGGGATGGGGAACAACATCCAGGCCATGACCCACCCTGCTTCTGTGGGACCGGCTGGTGCTGGGCAGGGCTGTGGAGTCGGTATGCCAAGCCTTCGACTCCGACTCCTCTATTTTTCTACTGTCCAACTCAGACTCAGACTCCACCCTAAATTGCTTCCGACTCCACAGCCCTGGAAAGGGCTGTAAATGTCTTTTTAAACTGGAAGCTCTCGTAGGAGCATTTTTATCGCTGCCTGAATATGTGCTGATCTTGGAATCACAGCATTTGTCTTCATCTGGGTCCTTTGTCATACACTGACACACAAAATGTTTTCCATCTTGAGTTATGGTGAAATGCTCAACTACAGCTGATTTCATGGGAAGCTACTTTGACATTTTGAATTTATATTTAATTTTTTTTGGCAAGTTCAATGTCCTCATTGTCACCTTTAAAGTTAGATAAATCTTCTGTTGTCATTACTTTAGTCTTTTTGACGTTCAGCTGTAGTCCTGCTTTTGTGCTTTCCTCTTTAACTTTCATCAGCATTCATTTCAAATCATTACTGCTTTCTGCGAGTAGTATGGTATCATCTGCATATCTTAAATTATTGATATTTCTCCCTCCAATTTTCACACCTCCTTCATCTTGGTCCAATCCCGCTTTTCGTATGATATGTTCTGCATACAGATTAAACAAATAAGGTGATAAAATACACCCCAGTCTCACACCCTTTCCGATGGGGAACCAATCGGTTTCTCCATATTCTGTCTTTACAGTAGCCTCTTGTCCACAGTATAGGCTGTGCATCAGGACAATCAGATGTTGTGGTAGCCCCATTTCTTTTAAAACATTCCATAGTTTTTCATGATCTACACAGTCAAAGGCTTTGCTGTAATCATAAAGCACAGGGTGATTTTCTTCTGAAATTCCTTGATCCATTCCATTATCTAACGAATGTTTGCAATATAATCTCTGGTGCCTCTTCCCTTTCTAAATCCAGCTTGGACGTCTGGCATTTCTCACTCCATATATGGTAAGAGCCTTTGTTGTAGAACCTTGAGCATTACTTTACTTGCATGAGATATTAATGCAATAGTTCGATAATTACTGCATTACCTGGGATCCCCTTTCTTTGGAATTGGGATATATATTGATTGCTTCTAGTCTGTGGGCCATTGTTTAGTTTTCCATATTCCTTGACATATTGTCAAAATTTGGACAGATTCAGTCTCAGTAGCTTGTAGCAACTCTATTGGTATGCCATCTGTTCCTGGTGATTTGTTTCTTCCAAGTATTTTAAGAGCAGCTTTCACCTCACATTCTAAAATTTCTGGTTCTTCATCATACGGTTCCTCCATGAATGAATCTGTCATCCTGGCTTCTCTTTTATAGAGTTTTTCAGTGTATTGCTTCCATCTTCCTTTTATTTCATCTCAATCAGTCAGTGTGTTCCCCTGTTGATTATTCATCATCCCTACTCTTGGTTTAAATTTCCCTTTCATTAATCTTTTGGAATAGGGCTTTTGTTCGTCCCTTTTTGTTGTCCTATTTCTGTACAATAACTATTGTAATAGTTCTCTTTGCCCCTACATGCTAGTCGCTGTATTGTTGCATTTAGGGTTCTGACCATGTTTCTATCTCCTCTTCCTTTTGCTTTCCTTCTGTCTTTAACCATTTTAAGAGTTTCATCAGTCATCCATTGAGGTTTTTCTTTTTAACTAGAGGTATTGTCTTTTGCATTCTTCCCTGACCATGTCTCTGACTTCATTCCATAGTTCTTCTGGTTCTCTGTCAACTAAGTTTAAAGCCTCAAATCTGTTCCTTATTTGATCTTTATATTCTTCTGGGATGTTACTTAAATTGTATTTTGGCATTATGATTGCTTTGTTGGTCTTCTCTAGCTTTACTCTGATTTTCGATACGACCGGTTCATGATCTGTACCGCAGTCTGCTCCTGGTCTTGTTTTCGCAGAAAGTATGGAACTTCTCCATCTTCTGCTACCAATTATATAATCAGTTTGATTCCTATATTGACCATTTGGTGATATCCACGTGTACAGTCTTCTTTTCGATTGTTCAAAAAATGTGTTCGCAAGAAACAAATTATTGGCTTCACAGAATTCAATAAGTCTTTCTCCTCCTTCATTTCTGTCTCCTAAGCCCCATTTCCCCACAATTCCTAGTTCTTCTCTGTTCCTTACTTTTGCATTCCAGTCCCCCATGATTATCAGCACATCTTGTTTTGGTGTGTGATCAATTTCTTCCTGTACTTCTGCGTAAAATCTCTCCAATTCCTCTGCTTCTGCATTTGCCATTGGTGCATAGACTTGGATAATGGTTATGTTAATACGTTCCCATTTAATCTCATTGTTATCACTTGCTCAGACCTTGCATTGTAGCTCCTAATTGCTTTTGCTACATCACTTCCCACTATTAAAGCAACCCCGTTTCTTCTTAATTTCTCATTTCCTGCATACAATATTTTGTAGTTGTCTGATTGACAATGTCCCATTCCTGTACATTTTAATTCACTCACGCCAAGTATTGTAATGTTGATACATTCCATTTCTTGCTTGACAATTTCTAACTTTCCCTGGTTCATGCTTCTCACATTCCATGTTCCTATTGTGTGCGTCATACAACTCCGGACTCTCCTTTCGCATCTGTGCGCATCAGCATCTGGGCTTCCTTTAGGCTTTGACCCAGCTGTGTCATTAGTCACAGTGCTACTCGTACTTGTCCTTTGTTCTTCCCCAGTAGCTCAGTGAGTGCCTTCTGACCTGGGGGTCTCATCTTCCAGCACTATCTCATGTTGCATTTTGGATACTCTCTTCATAGGGTTTTTGTGGTAAGAGGTATTCAGAGGTGGTTTACCATTGCCTCCCTCTGAGTTTGGATGCATCTTAGTCTGGTGTCTCAGCTTTGACCATTCCGCCTTGGGTGACCCTGCTGGGAGTCTAGCCTCTTTGTCTAGATTCCTGGCATTGCTCTCAGCTTCTTCAACACTCTCAAACCCCCTCACCACGTTAAGGTGTGCATCCTAAAGTGGGGTGTAGTCTGTAAGCTTTAATATTCTGGTGATTTTTTGGGACCTCATGTAAAATAATGCAAATTTAAGAGGATCCATTTTAATTCCACTGAATCAGACTTTTACCCAAATCCCACAGAAAAGCAGAGTGTGCTTTCTCTCTTTCTATCTGTTGGGGGGGGGGAACAAATTAGAGATGCCTACAGCAATCTCTCAAAATTCCAAATGCGCTTGCAGGCCCCGTAAGGTCTGGTGACCCCTGTTTTAGCCATTTCTCCCAGGGAAGGTGCTCTAGCCTCCTGATCCATTCATAACCATCACAAGAAACCCTCAAAGTTCCTTCATATTTATCAAAATGACTATTAGGGATTGCACATACACACTCTCTCTCTTCTGATGGATATCCACAATAACCACACTTATCCATAAGAACAAGTGGGGGACAGCTTAGTATCCCAACTTTATTCGAAGTTCTGTCAGTCATAGGAAGCTGTCTTATCCTGAATCAGACCATTGGCGCATCTAGCTCAGTTGCATCTACAGCAGCCTTTGCCAACCTGGGGCCCTCCATGTTTTGGACTACAGCTGTCATAAGCCCAGCCGCCACAGCACTGCTGGCAGGGGCTGATGGGAGTCGTAGTTCAAAATATTTGGTGGGCACCAGGTTGGTGAAGGATGCTGTACACCAGTAGTGGCTTTCCGGGGCTTCAGCCAAGAGCCTTTCTGGAGATGCCAGGGATTGAAACTGGGGGTTTTTTGCATGGAAAGCACATGCTTTTCCACTGTGCTATGGTGTCTCATGAATTGTCCTGGCATTACATTATTGCCTCCAATACTTGTTGTGTGCCAATCTGGCCCTTGTTGCCTGCCATTTTTTGCTGTGGTCTTGGTGCTCCCTCTTTCATGCTTTGATCATAACCTCCTCTTGGCTTTTTTATGCGCTGATTCAATTGGGAATTGCTGTGCCTGGTGACAAATGGTTTTTTACCCCTTGTATTTATGACCCTGACTCAGTGCCCAAGAAATAAAGTGCCAAGATGTGCTTCATAGAGGAGGTTAGAGCTTGCATTCCTGCATATTTTAATGAAACGTATATCATGTTTGGCAAACGCTGTATTCAGCCTCTGTCCCAGCAGACAAAGAGGGAATCCACGTCATCAGACTGGAAAAGTTGTTGGAGCTGGGGGTCTCCACGCAGTCTGCAGCAGCAAGGCCAAAGATCAGGCAGTGCATGCAGAAAGAACTGGAAACCATTCTTCCATGGTGGCACATCTGACCTGAGGCAGGACAGAAAGCTCTTTCTTGCCTCTAACACACAGGAGTTTCTCACCACTCCAGTTCACAGGCATAAGGAGAGGTGGGGGGCTGCATTTCTATGGGGACATGGGCACTACAATGAGCCACTCACATCTCCCTAGCACTGCAACAACTCTGCAGTCCCACTGCTAACACCTAGCATAACAGAGCAGCTGTAGTGACCACACCTCTGGAAATCCAAATAAAAAACTCTGTTGCCACTCCAATCAGAATCCCTACAAAAGGTCACTTATTTGCGTTCAGGCAGCTGTAATCTAGAGGCCTACAGATATGGAACATTTTTCTTCCTTTTGCAGTTGGCTCTCTTCCCCAAAATAATAGCTGCAAAGAAAAACTAATAATGTGAATGGCTGGTCTACTTAGAGAGTACCATCATAAGCAGAAGACATTGGCTCAAATCTCTGAACAGATTGTGCTGGGGTGGTATAGTACCATCACTTCTTGGGATCCAGATTTATTTATACCGTGAATAGTACTAGGGCAGTTTCAAGGGAGGAAGAAGAGGCTTTGCTGTAGCAGCGGCTCCTGTGAAGGTTTGCTTTGTGTCTTCAGAACCTCATAGAACAGCAAGGGGGAACTAGCCGTGGAGTTCAAGTCCAACAAGATCTGGATGGCCACAGGTTCCTCATGGCCTATCCAGCCTCTGCTTAAATAATCCTTAAAGCAGAGCTCACCGCTTCCAAGGCAATCTGTGCCACTATCAAACAGCTCTGACAGGTTTTGATCAGAGTGAATTATTTTCTCAGGTCACTCCAATCACAGTGATTCAAGGGAGGGATGTTGAAGTAAAGAGAAGCATGTGTTTTTCATGGGGTCATTGTTCTTCTGTGAATTCTGCCTGGGAAAAGAGGGCATATAGAGTAGTGGTGGCCTATTTGGTGTCCTTCCCAATTAGTTTATGTTTTCTTATAAACAATTAAAAATAAATACCTCAATCCATTTGTTTTCATTCTGCTGCCCCCCTTTCAGATTGCATTAATTTGTTCTCAATCTTATTTTGCAGACTTTTATGAGAACTTAGCATAGGGTCATTCTACTTTCCTTCAGTTCAGTTGTTGGAATAATTACCTGTTTCATTTTAGTCTAATCCCTTTCTGTTTTCCAACAAATAATACCTACTTTGATTATATGTTTTCTCTCTTTTTTGCTTAGGTCTGTGCAAAATTCTCTTAGACCCTTCTCTCCACTACTCCGCTATGTGTGCATGTGTGTATGCATGGTTTTTTAAATTTGTTTTTTCTCTTGGCTTAAATTTGCTTGTTCAGAGTGTCATTCACCTCTCTTCAGTATTAGGGTACCTGTGATTTCATTATGTTGAATTCTTGCTGTCCCATATAATTAATTTTTTTATTAAAGTTTTTCCCACTCTAGTTATGGTACTGCCTACACACACACTGCTTGTCCTTTAAGTTTTAAGGAAGCTTCCAATTGTATTACCAGTTGTGCCAGCCTATTATTACCCACTTACTCAGAGACACCTCTCTCATAATTTTCTTATTGATGATCCACAAAAACTTGGGAAGATTAGGTTTTGTGTCCCCTTGCAGAAGAACCACTACACCTTCATTCTGAAAGTTGGTAGGCTCAGAAATTTGCTCAAAAAATTAAAAAGTTAGGTCTATTATTATTATTATTATTTAAGGTCCCCAGTCCCAAAAAACTGGATGGATATTCCAGTAATTTTGCAGGCTGAATCCACTCTGGAGTAGCTCCTTTACCTGCAAATTTCATCCACTTCTGTTAAAAGGAAGAAAGTTATAGCTGTTTTAAACTTCCCTACTATAGTGAATTGGGGGGAGGAAAATACAGAGCTTAAGAACTATTATCTGGATGCAAATAACAAGCTAAACTGGAAAGATACTGGGTGGATCTGAAACAGATCAGGTTGCCTCCCAGTGGTACAGCTACAAGGTGAATCTTGTGACCTAATAACTGCTTACACCAGCACTGCACCTCCTAGGGCCAAGGAATGGGTATTTGCTACACAATCTTGCCAAAGTGATTTTAACCAATATTTGCTCTCTTCAGCTGTGTTTAAATCAATTAACTGTACCTTGTTGAAAAGTGTTGATAACTTAAAGTGTTTTTGTTAGACTTAGGTAACCATTTCCATGAACATAAACCCCATCATTTTGTTTATGCATTTCATCAGTTGCAGCCAAAAGGTGCCTTCAGAGCTGACAGAAAAATAGCTGTGCAGAAACATAGGGTAATCTGAGTCTTCAGAGTGTTTAAGATGAACTCAGAGTCAAAATGAAACTAACTTCTAAAATAGATTATCCAGACAACTGCAGCTAGCAAATGAGTTCTGGAGGAACTTGGAAAGAGTGACAAACTCTGGCCCTGCTGCTGTCTGTCCCCCTCACCCCACAGAAGCGTACATTTGGGGTGATGCCTGTGCACATGCACTGCTATGAATTGCTGAACTTCTAGTATTCAGGATCCCATTTCCTCATAGCGCCTTTCAGGCAATAAAATTAACTGGTGTCTGAAAATAGTGAGCTGTGTGATTAAGTAACAATGCTGGGTTGTCGTACAGGCATGAACACATTTAGGCCGGCCAGCCAGCCTGGAGTGAAACTCTCAGCTTTGAGCAAATATTATGGGTCAAAACAGGCTGCTTTATAATTATTTACAAGCTTGAATTTTTTTGCTAGGGAAGCTAGGAGGTAACAAGCCAGTACTTTAGCCCCATTTGTGCATTCTGCTCACATGTAAACCCAACACATGAGCAAAGTGAGTGGGGACAAGCATGCTAAGCTCTGACCCCACCCCCACCCCATCCCCTGGCATCACCATCTCTAGCACCTTAAATTTGTGGAGGGCAACTTTGTGAAGTGTGGGGGTCTCTACTTACAGAGGGCCCACACACAATTTATAACCTTCCTTAATCAGGAATCTAATTTGTGCACAGCATTTCTGTGAGCCGGGGGTAGGGGAGCAGGGAGAGAGATACTTGCTTTATGCAGTCACTCTGTTTGAGTTGGAGGGCAAAGAGGATGATGCCATGAGTGGCAGGGCTTAGTGCAGTCATTCCCTCTCACGTGTAGGGTTTACATGTGAGTAGAATGCCTGTATAGGGCTTATGATTAAACCAATTCAACATTTTTTTTTTAAGATGTAGAATGCCATTTTCTAAGACCACAATTCCATAACTGTAGTTGTCTAAATCCATTTCAGTTGGGATTCAGGCCTGGTTTTGGTACAGAAACTATGTTGGTTGCCTGTATGATGACCTGTGTCAGGAGAGAGACAGGGGGAGTGTATCCTCCTTGATCTTCCAGCAGCCTTTGATACCATCAACCGTGGTATCCTTCTGATGTGGCTGTCGTGAGTTAGGTATTGGGGGCACCACGTTGTGTTGGTTCTGTTCCTACTTGGATGGATGGCTGAAGAAGGTGATTCTTTGGGAGCATGTCTCAGCTCTGTGGGTTCTTTAGTATGGGGTCCCACAAGCGTCGGTTCTGTCCCCTATGTTGTTTAACATCTACTTAAAACCATTGAGTGGAGTCATACAGAGTTTTGAGTTCATTGTCATCAGTATGCTGATGACACACAGCTCTATTTCTCTTTTTCACCTTCTGCAGATGAGGCAGTGGATGTGCTGAATCAGTGCTTTGTTGCGATAATGGACCAAATGAGGGCCAGTAAACTGAAGCTTAATCCATACAAGACTGAGATGCTGTTGCTAGGTGGTTTATCTGACTGGCTAAGTGGTGTACGGCCTGCTCTAGATGGGGTCACACTCCCTCTGAAGGAACAGGTTTATCATCATCATCATCATCATCTTTTCCCCAAATTAAAACTTAAAGCAACTTACAGCATTAAATATATATATATATAAACATCCTAAAATAGACTACATAAAAACTAAATCTAACTCCTCATCTGACTAAAAACAAACAGAAAATTAAACACCAAAGGCCTGGGTGAATAAAAATGTTTTTACCTGTGCCTCAGATTATGAACACAGGGTCCGGGTTGGTTCATATGGGAAGAAGCAGTCTTTGAGGTATTGGGGTCCTGAGCTGCTTTATAGGTCAAACCCAGCCCTTTGAATTTGGCCCGGAAACTAATTGGTAGTCAGTGCAGCTGTGCCAGAATTGGTGCTATGTGTTCTGTCTTGACTTGGTCAGCAAAGGTTGGGAGTTATCCTGGATCCATTGCTGTTGCTTGAGGCACCGGTGGCCTCAGTGATGCAGAGTGCCTTCCATCAACTTAGGCTGGCAGCCCAACTGCAACCCTATCTGAATAGGGATCACCTGGCTACAGTAATCTATGCTCTGGTAACCTCAAGGTTGGATGTTTGCAATGCACTTTATGTGAGGCTGCCTTTAAAAATAGTTCAGAAGCTTCTTTTAGTGCAGAATGCAGCTCCACAATTGGGGACAGATTCAAGAGTGGCTGTATACTATAGCCAGCATGGATTTTTTGCATTCCGCAATGTTAAACTGAAAATACCCCTCATGCCATTCTGTTACTTCCCATAAGCTCTTTTCAAAACAAGCTTACAAAACTTATAGTCCTTAACTCAGAAATGCTTGCTTAACAACCCTCAAAGATTTCATGGCAATACACAAAACAGTCAGAGAGAATCGAGAGTTCAAAGTATAAAACAAGAGAGAAAAAATCTAGATCCCTGTTGGACCTTTTCTGTCAGTGTTCTCATAATTTGTTGAAATTAATTAAAAAATCAGCCATGTTCACAGAGTACCTCTAATACTATTACTGATGTTGCCCCATACTCTGACCTTCATCTTCTGCATTTCAAAAGATTAAAAAATGCATGCAGGTGTTGCCACCACTCACCATATGCTCAGAGGCACATGTTTTGGCTCTTGCTCTGGACACTTTACTTGATAAAACTGAAAACTGTTGCAGAGGGGCATTTTCATTTTACACGTTTTGCCCTTCCCCTCAAGAACATGCAATACAATGGGCACATTTCCTCCCATTCTTTCCCCTCAGGAATCTCAGAGAGGAAAAAGTAGGTGGTTAAGGTCCTGGACTATGACCTGGGAGACTAGGGTTCGAATCCCCACACAGCCATGAAGCTCACTGGGTGACCTTGGGCCAGTCACTGCCTCTCAGCCTCAGAGGAAGGCAATGGTAAACCCCCTCTGAATACAGCTTACCATGAAAACCCTATTCGTAGGGTCGCCATAAGTCAGGATCGATTTGAAGGCAGTATATCTGTGGGCTATAGGTATGTCCTTAAACCACAAGGTTCTTTTGCCTGTGAGTGAATATAACACCAAATCTGTTCCAATTACACTGGCTGCCTGTACACTTCAAAAGCCAATTCAAAGTGCTGGTTTACACCTCTCTTTATGGCTACGGATTCCAATATCTTCTGGAACACTTCTCCCAATATGTACCTACCCTGACACTTAGGTCTTCTGAGGCCTTTCTCCAGATCTCCCCTCTGAGGAAGGCTTGGAGGGTGGTGACAAGGGAGAGGGCCTTTTCAGCTCCCCATCTGTGGAATACGCTCCCCAGTCAGGTCTGCCTGGCACCTTCATTGATGTCTTTTCAGCACCAGGTAAAGATTTATATATTTTTCCCAGGGATTTGATAGGCTGAGGTTATGCTGTTTTTATGAGTGTGCTGCCACAGCTTTCTGTGACTGTATGGGGTGAGGCTAGTTGTTTTACTGTTTTATTTTTATGATATGGTATATTTTGTTTTTAGCAGTGTTGTAAGTCACTTGGAGACCTTTGGGTAACAAGCAGCAACTAATAAATCTAATAATAATTTAAAATCTACTGGCAAGTCATTTAATAGGTTGCCAAGTGTAAAGGAAAACTACAGAGCTTCTGCACCTTTAAAAGTTGTATATTTTGGCAGGTTCAGCTCCTCTTGCAGGGATGAGAAAACTGCCCATTTTTCATATTTGTTAAAGGTACAGGCACCCTGCTATCTTTTAAAGTGCATCAGTTCACACATTCATCTAAGATTCATCAAGTGAACCCCAGCCAAGGTGTCCAATGCAGCACCTTGCCATACTCTGTGGGATTGATTTCAGTTTATGCAGTCTGATTTGTGGACAGGACCCTTGCAATGATGCAACCAACTTTTTGCTCTCTTGACCCCTATCCATCCTGGTTGATGAAAGCCAATCAGGGAGCTGGGGTTGATCAAATGCATCCAGGGTGTGATGAACATGCACCTATGCGTTGGAATGCTACTGCTGCCCTTTAACTGGTGCTAGTGTGTCCACTACTTAAGAAGAAGCCACCCTGGATCCTATGGTATATAACTACTGTTATACCACTCACAAATTCCTCATTTTTAGTTAAGGTGGTGGAGAGAGTGGTTGTAGAACAGTTACAGGAGCTCCTGCAGGATACAGATTATCAGAATCCATTTCAATCTGGGTTCAGGCTGATTTTGGGACTGACTCAGTCTTGGTTGCCCTGGTGGATGACCTCTGTTGAGAATGAGATTGGAGACATGCTGTTCAATCTCTTCTCAATCTCTCAGCAGCTTTTGATACCATTGACCATTCCTCCTTTTTGGTCTAGCTGTCTGGGATGGATATTGGGAGCACTGTTTTTGCTCCTGCCAACAGGTACATGTCCAGAGAATAGCA
This sequence comes from Rhineura floridana, assembly GCF_030035675.1. NCBI lineage: Eukaryota > Metazoa > Chordata > Lepidosauria > Squamata > Rhineuridae > Rhineura > Rhineura floridana. Next base: position 174,596,735 of record NC_084480.1, on the reverse strand, counting down.
CGAGGACATTCTGTCTTGGCCCCATGGTCCTTGCGCTGTGATGTGCTGTGCTGCATGATACAATCTTGTCCCCAGTGCTGTTCAACATCTATATGAAGCCATCGGGAGTGGCCATTAGATGTTTGGGAACAAAGTGTCATTAGCATCCTGATGACATTCAGCTTTATTTTTCCATTATATCTGAGTCAGGAAAGACTGTGCATGATCTGGACCATCATCTGGGCACCGTGGTACACTAGATGAGGGCCAATAAGTTGAGACTTTGAACTCTGGAAAGATGGAGGCACTGCGAGTGGGCATTCCCATATCCAGCAGACTGGCCAGTTGCCTATTCTAGCTGGGAATGCACTCCCTCTGAAAGAACATTGTTGTAGTTTGGGGGGGGCACTCCTGGATCCATCTTTGTCCCTCAAGCCTCAGGTAGCCTCAGTGGCTAGCAGGGCCTTTCACCACCTCTGGGTAGTATGCCAACTACAACCATTCTGGGGCAGGGATAGCCTGGCCATGGTGATTCATGTACTGGTAACCTGAAGACTTGATTATTGCAGTGCACTCCATGTGGGGCCACCCTTGGTCCTGAAGCTCTAGCTGGTGTAAAACACTGCGGCTAGGCTGTTGATGGGGACAAACTACCCCTAACACAATTCCAGTGCTCAAAAGCTTGCACTGGCTGCTACTGGGCCAGCTTCAATTTTTTTGCATTGATTTATAAAGCCCTTAACTTGGGTTCTGAATACTTTAAGGACTGCCTGATTCCTTATGTCACTGCCCAGTCACTGAGATCTTTGGGGTTGTCACTATTAGCGGCATGACTCATATTCACTAGGAGCCAGGGCCCCATTGTGCGGCACTCCCTTCCAGCTAAGATCAAACAGAATCACCCTGTTGGAGACCACTTAGAGGCTACAGTGGCTTGAAATGGAAACGGACTGCCTTCAAGTCGATCCCAACTTATGGCGACCCTATGAATAGGGATTTCATGGTAAGCGGTATTCAGAGGGGGTTTACCATTGCCTCCCTCTGAGGCTAGTCCTCCACAGCTGGCTAGGGCCTGCTCAGCTTGCCACAGCTGCACAGCTTGCCACAGCCCCTTGTCTGCAACTGCCGGCTGAGGGGCAACTGGGCTCCTTGGGACTATGCAGCTTGCGCACGGCTGCAACAGGTGGCAGGGCATGTAACCCCTGAGCCACTCGCTGCGGGGGTGATCTTTCACTGGGCCTTGACACCCAGGAGACACAAGCGGGGATTTGAACTCACAGACTCTGGACTCCCAGCCAGGCTCTCCTCCCCACTGTGCTATACCAGCTCTTGCCATCCGGTTAGCCAAGCCAAATAGTTGTGAGTCTGGCTTTTAGAACACTGACAGATGGTTCTTACTGAGCATGCCTGACACTGACTCTGGACTCCCAGCCAGGCTCTCCTCCCCACTGTGCTATACCAGCTGTTCCCAGTGGTTTAGTAGTATATAAATAAAGTAAGAACACCACAGTGCTATTAAATTAAACACACATGTAAATGGCCAATTGCCAAGAAAATCCAACACGGTCGCATTTGACTTCAAAAGAGGAAACTTCACAAAAATGAGGGGATTGGTAAAAAGAAAGCTGAAAAACAAAGTCCAGAGGGTCACATCACTCAAAAATGCTTGGAAGTTGTTTAAAAACACTATATTAGAAGCTCAACTGGAGTGCATACCGCAGATCAGAAAAGGTACCGCCAGGGCCAAGAAGATGCCAGCATGGTTAACGAGCAAAGTCAAGGAAGCTCTTAGAGGCAAAAAGTCTTCCTTCAGAAAATGGAAGTCTTGTCCGAATGAAGAAAATAAAAAAGAACACAAACTCTGGCAAAAGAAATGCAAGAAGACAATAAGGGATGCTAAAAAAGAATTTGAGGAGCACATTGCTAAGAGCATAAAAACCAACAACAAAAAATTCTATCAATACATTCAAAGCAGGAGACCATCTAGGGAGACAATTGGACCCTTGGATGATAAGGGAGTCAAAGGTGTACTAAAGAACGATAAGGAGATTGCAGAGAAGCTAAATGAATTTTTTGCGTCTGTCTTCACAGTGGAAGATATAGGGCAGATCCCTGAACGTGAACTAACATTTGCAGGAAGGGATTCTGAGGAACTGAGACAAAGAGTGGTAACGAGAGAGGAAGTTCTAGGCTTAATGGACAATATAAAAACTGACAAATCACCGGGCCCGGATGGCATCCACCCGAGAGTTCTCAAAGAACTGAAATGTGATATTGCTGATCTGCTAACTAAAATATGTAACTTGTCCCTCGGGTCCTCCTCTGTGCCTGAGGACTGGAAAGTGGCAAAAGTAATGCCAATCTTCAAAAAGGGATCCAGAGGGGATCCTGGAAATTACAGGCCAGTTAGCTTAACTTCTGTCCCTGGAAAACTGGTAGAAAGTATTATTAAAGCTAGATTAACTAAGCACATAGAAGAACAAGCCTTGCTGAAGCAGAGCCAGCATGGCTTCTGCAAGGGAAAGTCCTGTCTCAGTAACCTATTAGAATTCTTTGAGAGTGTCAACAAGCATATAGATAGAGGTGATCCAGTGGACATAGTGTACTTAGACTTTCAAAAAGCGTTTGACAAGGTACCTCACCAAAGACTTCTGAGGAAGCTTAGCAGTCATGGAATAAGAGGAGAGGTCCTCTTGTGGATAAGGAATTGGTTAAGAAGCAGAAAGCAGAGAGTAGGAATAAACGGACAGTTCTCCCAATGGAGGGCTGTAGAAAGTGGAGTCCCTCAAGGATCGGTATTGGCACCTGTACTTTTCAACTTGTTCATTAATGACCTAGAATTAGGAGTGAGCAGTGAAGTGGCCAAGTTTGCTGACGACACTAAATTGTTCAGGGTTGTTAAAACAAAAAGGGATTGTGAAGAGCTCCAAAAAGGTCTCTCCAAACTGAGTGAATGGGCAGAAAAATGGCAAATGCAATTCAATATAAACAAGTGTAAAATTATGCATATTGGAGCAAAAAATCTTAATTTCACATATATGCTCATGGGGTCTGAACTGGCGGTGACCGACCAGGAGAGAGACCTCGGGGTTGTAGTGGACAGCACGATGAAAATGTCGACCCAGTGTGCGGCAGCTGTGAAAAAGGCAAATTCCATGCTAGCGATAATTAGGAAAGGTATTGAAAATAAAACAGCCGATATCATAATGCCGTTGTATAAATCTATGGTGCGGCCGCATTTGGAATACTGTGTACAGTTCTGGTCGCCTCATCTCAAAAAGGATATTATAGAGTTGGAAAAGGTTCAGAAGAGGGCAACCAGAATGATCAAGGGGATGGAGCGACTCCCTTACGAGGAAAGGTTGCAGCATTTGGGACTTTTTAGTTTAGAGAAAAGGCGGGTCAGAGGAGACATGATAGAAGTGTATAAAATTATGCATGGCATTGAGAAAGTGGATAGAGAAAAGTTCTTCTCCCTCTCTCATAATACTAGAACTCGTGGACATTCAAAGAAGCTGAATGTTGGAAGATTCAGGACAGACAAAAGGAAGTACTTCTTTACTCAGCGCATAGTTAAACTATGGAAAAAGAAGATTAGACAAATTCATGGAGGACAGGGCTATCAATGGCTACTAGCCGTGATGGCTGTGCTGTGCCACCCTAGTCAGAGGCAGCATGCTTCTGAAAACCAGTTGCCGGAAGCCTCAGGAGGGGAGAGTGTTCTTGCACTCGGGTCCTGCTTGCGGGCTTCCCCCAGGCACCTGGTTGGCCACTGTGAGAACAGGATGCTGGACTAGATGGGCCACTGGCCTGATCCAGCAGGCTCTTCTTATGTTCTTATACCAGGTGTGGTGAGCTGGAGCTGGCTGCCTGGCCAGATCCTTATCTCCGCCACCCCCCATGAACTGAGTTTCATAAGTGGGTGGAGCCTTCCACCAGTCAATCATCTGAAGTCACAAGGATGTCAGGTGATCCATTTTGTAGGCAAGGCTTGAAATATATCATTTATTTTATTTTATTTATATCCCACCCTTCCTCCTAGGAGCCTAAGGCAGCAAACAAAAACACTAAAAGCACTTTAAAACGTCTTAAAAACAAAAGACTTTGAACATATTAAAACTCAACATCATTAAAAACATAGTAAAGCAAAAACATCTTAAAAGCATATTTTAAAAACACCTTTTAAAGCAATAAACGTTAAAACTGTGTGGGTGCAAGCATGCCATGTGTGGCACTTTGAAGCCCCAACAGTCAGGTGAGCCTCAGGCCTTCAAAGTGTCATGCAGGGCTGTAGGCACGCACTCATCATTGGATTGTCACTGCTTGCATAGAGCCCTTGCCCAGAACTTGGAAGCCACAATGATGAGCAAAAACGCCTTTTGGCCTAATTGCATCGTTACTTTCCCTACCCCTGACATACCTCAGATGTAGAGCAGGTAGACGTGGCTTGGCCAAAAGCAGTCAGAGATGCCTTAGCTCTGCTTTATCATTTGGATGCCTCCCTAACTCCATTCTCCACCTCAAGATCATCCTGTATATTTTGGTTAGGGCAGGTACTAAATTACTTTTGGTCACCCAGTGATTTGGTGGAAGAGCCTGTTCTGTTTGAGGTTTGAAGTTTGTTTCAGTCTGTGCAGGGCTGGCACCAGTCTGTCCAGGCCTGCAGCTCCCTTCACCTCAACACCCCCTCCCAATACAGGCAGCACAGGGCCTGCCTCATCTACCTCCTGCATCAGTGCACATGCCTGCCATCACCCAAGTTGGTGGCAGGGGCATCAACCTATTAGGGAGGCCCCCTCCACCATTTTGGATGATTGTAGGTATGCATGTGCAGTGCACAGGGTGTGCACGCTGACACACTAATGCAACAGGTAGGTGAGGCAGGTGAGCTTAAGTCTGTGCTGCCTGTGGCAGGGGGGTATCTGGGAGCTTCCACTTTGTGATTCGCAGCAGCATCAGTAACCTGATGCTGCTGCAGATCGGGAACAGGAGCTCCACCCTCACACCCAAAGGAAGGGCCCCTTGGCCAGGGCCCAGCTTGGCTGCCCACTGGCACCAGGACCGAGTCTGTGTGTTGAATTGCATGTTTGAACAACTCTATCTAGCAGGCCAGAGAAAGTGTCCTCAGCTGTCTTCTAGCACCAGCAATACTGACAAGAACAGTGATGGGGATTCAGTACAGCTGGCTAAGATCATTATCTTACTTTCCCACAGGGCTAATGAAAAATCCTTGGCTTGTAAACACTTTGACTACTGTCATTGTTTGTGGGTTTCAAACAGGGGAAGGCTTCATGCCCTATTACTAATCCTGTGAGCCAGTCATCATTGTTAACCACCCACAGGCCATCATTAACATAAAAATGCCAGATGGCTTCAAAAGGCCTCTCCATTGGCAAAAAGTGATGTCACCTAGCTATTAAACAAGGAATTTGCAGTGGCTGCTGAAGGAGCGGAAGGTCTTGATGGGGTGGGTAGAAGAGCACTGAAGGAAGGAGACTGGATGAAAGTAACTTGTATCTTAAATTTATAGCTTTTAAATATACATTTGACACACCAACATGGCACAACATAGATGACTTTCAAGTTCTTCATTAGGCTAAGAAAAACAGCAGGGAAGACGGGGAAGAAAAAAACTGGCATGATGTTAAAGCCACAAAAGCTGCAGTTTAAATAATCTGTCAAGAGGAGTTGTGCATACTTAATTGGATTAGCCTGTACTAGGTGCTAACTGATTTCAGGTTGAACCAACAGTTTCTGAAACAAAGAACCATCTCAGCATTAAATGAAATGCACAAGTTCCTTGTGTAGCACAGATGTAAAGAGAAATAATGCATTCTTTATATTAGCAAAGCTGAAGATTAATTTTAGTGGGTACTGTAGGTCAAGAAGCTACACTGGGTAGCAAACCTAGTGGTTAGAGCATATTAGAGCACCAATAAAGTCGTATCTTATAGTAAAAATATCTTCCTCCAGTTTTATAGTACAAGTTTCTTATCTCTTTCTTCTCTCTGTAATTTCTATTTACAAAATTTAAGGAAATATTTCTGCTACACTGGGGCCTCTAGAAAAGATAAAAGGATTGACTACTAGTTCTCCATTAGAATGTGGAACAACAGACTTCCACTAGTTCACACTTTCTTCTGTCCTGCATTGATGGTTTTGATGTTGAGCTGATTTTCAGAAGTAATCTCAGATCTATATATAGTATACAACAAGTTATGCACCTGGTTATATTCTAACATCGGTAGAATATCCACCCTAGATTTACCTTGGTGAGATTTCTATGGTCTCTTTTCCACCATTATTAAATATATTTCCAAACCTATGGTTTAGATGTGATCTTTTTCTAATTAAGTCCTGTCCTGGTGTCCACATGGTGGTGCCTCAGCTGTTGTGGGGGATCCTGGTGTCTTTCTGTTACAGAGAAACCTATTTTCCTACAACTCAAAATGCAGCCTTGTGTCATTTAGAAAATGCAATTCCCCACATGCTCAGCTTGTGGAACATTTCACTCCCCTTAGCATGGCTTAGCAGGGTGGAGGGAGAGAATTACTGATAGATTGGTCACTTCAAGTCCAGACTATAACTATATGACATCAGTGGAGCCAATTTTTCCAGACAAGCTATTAGAAGCCCAAACCCTGCCTTTTTGGTGGGAGTGACTTCCAAAGAGGCTGGTGGTTCCTCCACACTGTCTACAGTCACCTCACGGTTGTCCTGAGTCCTCACCCCACATCTGTAGACAGGACTGCCAACAGTTCCTCACTTCAGAAACGCCCACAACCCCCACCTATCAAGAAAAGAACATCACATTTGTTTATTTGAGGCCATTTCCTAACCTGAAGGTTTAAGACACAGTATGTAATAATATCCATGCTGCACGAGATAAGGCTTAGTTCTCACTGAGGTGGTAAACCTGAACTATTTCACTCCAGACTGTGGATTGAGGCTGACAAGACTGTATGCTCCTCCATACAAAAATATATTCAACACACACCTTGGGAAAAAGGCTAGGCAGAACCCTTTCTGACATCAGATTTTCTATGCTGAAGAATCTGTTTTTTGATATGCAAAACATTAGCATGTGAACCTCTACCTGCAGTCTGGGGTAGCAGAGGGCAGGCATAGTTTTACCACCTTACTGCAAATTGGGCTTAAAATGCAACAGTAACAGCTACTGCTGCTGTTTTCCCCTCCCAAGCCCAGAATGTTTGTCACCATTGGTAAATGTATGCTTAGAACAGCCTTTGCCAACCTGGATGTTTTGGACCACAGCTCCCATCATCCCTCACTGGATTGGCTGATTGGATACATTATGCAAACTATCACGGAGGAAACATTCTGAGGTTTGCAACCAGTGTTCCGGATTTATTCATGTGCATCTCTAAGCAAACATCCAAGATACCTCCAGTTGTGACAATTTACCCTGGGAGGTTATCCAGAATCTGCCCCAGACACACACATTTTTGGCATGTAAGTTTTGGCAAAAGGTAAATTTTAAGGATTAGTAATTGTCCCTTTTCAATTATTTTAATTCTTACTTAAATTAGTATTCAAGTAACATCAAGTATAACAAAGGGTTATTTATTAGAGTGTTACACTGCACAATCCTCCTGTCTCTCCATTTGATTGCAGGACTACAGGATCAAGCCCTAAATAAATAGTATGTACAACGTATCTAAAATAAATATATAATTTAAAATGAAATATCTTGTTAAATAGTTCCCCCCTCATTTAATAGAGTTCAAAAGTTAGATTTCTTCAGCAGAGTAAGTCTTTCACAGTTAAATCCTCAGCAGATGTCTGAAGAATCCAGTTTACTGGAACATTGATTGCTTGCAAAGATGTTACTTTCCAATGGTACCGAGGCAAAGTCCAACTCTTCTCCTTCTGTGCTGTGGCTCCACATTTCAGGAACAAGCACTCTGCAGAGAAACATCTCTTGCAAAATTCTTCCTATTTGAACAAATTGCTTCTTCAACAAAGCAAAGATCTGACACAATCTGTTCCACTCATACAAACTCCAGTTTGATGTTGAAATGTGTCTAGGAAAAAACTTTTATCCACTGGATTATGGAAATAAGAGCTGTTCCACTGCTGAATCCTGCAATGCAATAGAAGGATGCTTAATGTCAAAACTAAACATCCATCCCACATGATAGCTTTAATGTGCAAATTCAAAAGACACTTTCATTTAAACCAAAGCAGAAGGTTATTCTTCCTACCCCATTGTTAGGTAGGGTGCCATCTCTAAAGAGAATAATTCCATTGAATTCAGCTGGAGATACTCCAGGACTAGTGCAGAATAAGTGGCTTGAGGTCTAAAATGATGCACTCTCCTGGAATTTAACAGCCCTTTGTAAGTGTCCCTGCCTGCTATCAGTGAATTTAGCATTACATACACTCTTGCACATTATTTAGGGATTTATATTGATTAAGGAAATGGTTAAAGAGGTAAGTGTTTGGAAACGTTTTGTTCATAGTCCAGCATTTATAGCTGTGCCCATTACGATGGCAAAGCATTTATGGCTGTAAATGCTGGACTATTAGCAAGGGAAGTTGTCAACAGTGGAGGGGGCTATCCATCAAGAAGATCAGTGAGTGAGGTCAGAGTGATGCAATACAGAGGCAAAAACAGTACATTCAGCTCTCAGGGTCTAAAGTTCCCTTAGCTGCCTCTAAAGGCTAATGTTATGATATCACCGAAGAACACAGAGATCTATCCATTTATGTTGGCTTTATTAGAGATTCAGATATGCCTAATAATCAATTTGCTGTCAGATCAAATGCTTGTTTGAAGCTTCAGAAAGGTAGTCCAGCTGAATTAGCCAGCTCAATGCCATGAAGCTCATCTCCAGGGCAAAACAGGTAACAGTTTCCTGTAAGGAGGAAAAAGGGAAATACGCTGGCCATACTGTATGCCTGTGGTTTTAGACTGGAACATTCTGGGATCAATATAGTTCAAAAGCTCAGCTGGCACCATGAACATGACAAAAGTTTGTAGACTAGGCTTCTATGATAGTATCTGACCAATGACGTTACTTTATATAGCATGCGATAGCTTTGAAAAGTTTGGGGAAGAAAAATAAAATAAAAGATGTCTCTCAAAAGTGGGGCAAGGTTCCCTCTCTGTGATCCATGGTGGACGGTGTTTCACAGTGCTGATAGGTGAGTAACAACTGTAGCTTCTTTTTCTGTAATGGGCATATCTTTTAAAAAACATTTATTGATCAGTTTTCCCTATGCTGTTGGCTAAGTAATCACAAAGGGGCTACTCTACTCTCTACGAGACCTAGCATCTCAGCCTGCTGGGGGTGGTTCAGAACGAGCTGCTCGTGGACAGGAGTTAATCCATAATTTGGCCAAATCAAGTACCTCATTAGGAGGCAACACCTTAATCCTTTAGTTTGCCACAGGATAAAGAAACTTTCCTTCAGCGCAAAGGAAGGACAGCATTTATTGCAACCTATTCCCAGCACACCAATACACAGTCCTGCCATAGGCCATGAGCTTGAAGGGTTACCTTGTAATCCCAGGACATCTCAGTGGTTGACAGTAATGCCCAGCTTAACCTTCTCTTCATTCTCTACATCATACACTCCTTGCTTGTGACATCTGGTGGGGGAGAAGGAGACAGAGACCCAAGATAAAGACCAATTCTAAACCTGCATGATAATTGCACCACCATGTTGTCATTCGCTAAAGAGGGCCAGTTGCTGTCATCTTCCTGATCCCGAGATCTGAGTATGAGAAATTCCATCTTGCATTTCTTGGCACGGGACCAGTCCCAAGATGTGGAATACCTTCGAATGAAACGGGACTTCAGTCCTTCACTTGCTGGCTTCCTGCCCAGGCTGCCTCAGCTGTATGCTCAACAGTGAAGAAAGGCTTGTACGCCATTCACAAAAATCACTGAACTGGAAGAGATTCCCAAAGCTACCTAGTCCAACTAGCAGCACCCAGGCAGGATTCATTACAAATTTTGACAGCTAATCAATTGTCACATGAATTTAACCTGCCTCTCACAAAGGTCCTATTGAAAGCAGGTCACCCAGAGAACCTCGGTTATAGGGCAACACCAAATAAAGTCATGGGGAAATTGACAGAGTGGAGGATTTGGATCTCAGGCAATTCCTAGTTAAGTCTCAATTTCTGGCCTGTAGAATTAAAATGTGAAGAATTCACATCCCAGGATTTGATGGGAAATGGAACAAAGCCAAAACTACAAAGCACTTTGTATAATCAGTGTTCTTTATAAATTACTCGCAGTTGCTGATCATAACTGTCAGTCAGGGTCTGCAAACACAGGAAACTCTGCAGAGCCTAGAGAGTCAGAAGGATCAGCACTACTGTTGAAGCTAGGGAGGCCTGGTCCTGGCAGCTGTCTTACACCATAGGGTGCCTGGAATCATGCATAAGCCCCCTCAGAATAAAATCAGAGGTGAAATACAAAACATTTCCCAATGTGGCATACAGAAAAAAAGCCCTGCATCTCAATTTCTGCTGCTCTTCTCAGCCCTGCCAAACAGCTTACCTGAGCATTAGCAACACAGCAATGATGATAAGACACAGAGATGACAGCACCACTGCAGTGACTGCCAGTATAGTTGTGTGGTTGTAACCGTGGGAGGGGTTCTCCAGTGGAAGAGTAAGGGCGTGGCATCGGTGCCCATGGTATCCTTGCTGGCATCTAGATTTGCAGATGAAAAACATTGCATAAAACTGGTTCCAAATGTTATCACAGCAGCTAGTCACACTGACAATCATACAACTGGCTCCTCTCACCTGAGTTTAATGCACAGAAGGGTATTCCTGTTCCCAGTCCTTTCAACCACTTTTCCCACAACCTTCTTGCTGACATTATCACTACCTGTCCCAAGCAACACCTGATAAAACTCATCCAGAGGTCTTGTGTCTTGATTCCATCAAGAACACAGGACCCCCATCAGTAATACATATACACAAACATTAATTTAAGAATTAATATAGCCTGTAGAGTCACAGCCTCTTGAGATAACTCCGTGGCTGTCTTTCAGGACCTTTGCTGGAAATCTATTTAGGTCTTCCCAGACTAAGCCTGAAGAGTCTACTATGAAGCCAACCCTGACTTAGCCTGAGCCTCATGAACAAAAGTAATTTGGTGTTATTTGTTATCTGGCATAAGACCCCAGAGGGACTTGGAAGAAAAAATCTTCAATCTTGCTGAAATTTTGCACTCTCCAGCTATCAGAGTTGGCTGAAGCCTGAGATTTTCCATCAGTCAGGCTGTTAATCTTTATCCACATACTTAGTGTTGTCACTTTCAAAGAGAATTGAAATTACCACAACTGAGTCACACTTTCCTTTTTCCCACCCTCTACAGTAGGAATGATTTCTTTTGGGACAGAACACACTTCTTAAAAAGAATAAGTGACCCTTATTCATTTGCCCAGAGTGTTACTCATATGATTAAAACAAAGCGATGGGACCAGCTACTTGAATTCTCTCTCTCCACACACATACAATGACTAAATCTAAAGCAAATTCAGCTAAGCCCAGCTTTGCACTAAGGCCCAATCAGAGAGGAAAGAGGTTCTTTCCCAACAGGCAGATCAAATGTCTCATTCTTAGAAAGAGCTCAGTTGAAAGCAGAACACTCCCGAGCATCAGTGTCATCTTCAAGCTCAAATTACAAGGAAGCTGAAGGGAGAACTGCTTGATGAGAGATGATGCAGCCCCCCCCCCCAGTCTCCAAATGCTTGCTACTCTCCCGATCTGGACGCTAGCGACCTCAGCTAACCATCCAAGATGATGCACGGTCCTGTTCTACCAGTGACGCGACTGGCTCAAAGGGGGAAGGATAATAAAAGATCCAGCAGCAGATAACAAACAGCAGCCATCTGCCAAGGGAAGGGCAGAGATTTTCACAACTGCTCTGCATGTCTGAGAGTGCAACCGCACTTGGAAAGGGGGAACTGATTTGGAATTCAAGAAGACAGTATATTGTACAGTAAGCTTGCCCTGTAAATGAGTTGTTTTGTGGGAATGAAGCACTCAGGGGAGACTTCTGCTTTCCCAAGGTGAAACGTTACCAATCTTATTGTTTGCCACTGGAAATATGCACTGACAAATAAGCTGTCTTGAAGAGAATCAAGCCTTTGTGTGGGGCCTGCTCCCCAGCATGAAGCACAACTCCTGATGCTCAGTTACTTGAAGATGCTGCAACTGAACGGTTAGAAGCAAGATGCTTCCTCTTGATGGACTCCAAGAAACCAAGTAGAGAAGCATGTACTTTGCAAAGGATAATTATGGACATTTTCATAGCTGAAAATAGTTGTAACAGTTGCAGTAAGGGCAAATGGGATCGGATTGTAGTTACTTTGGAAGTAAAAACTTCCAATTTTTCCTCTGCAATGAAATTACATTATACACAAACACAGAACTTTCCCTATCTTATCCTCACAACAGCCCTGTGTGGTAGGTTGAGGCAGTCACTTTCTGCATGGAGGAGTGACCTTCGCAGCCAAGAATGAAGACGAATCTGGGACTCTTCAGTCCCAATCCAACACCCTACCTGCCAGCCATCTATTTTGTCAGCTCTGTTGTCAATTTCTCTTTTCTCATTCCACCTTTGTTGTCCAGAACAAAACCAGAAAGTTATCTATACTCCTGAAATTGCCCACCCAGCTCCCTATTATAAGCCTGTATTTTTAGTGAAGAAAATGATTTGATCACCAACTGAAACTCAATCACTTGAAAGCAACTCAGTCAAAGTTTTAAGTGACCGCTGTGTTAAGGTTCTCCACCTATGAAGTACCATGAAAGGGGATTTAATAGAACAAGCTTTGGGGGGGGGGAGGACTCTCAAGCGTTGCTTCATGTGCACCAGACTGTCTGGATTTCCCAATCTGACTACAGTTGCCTGTAGTATATCACAGCACACTCCAGACAGACACCTGGATTTTTGGGAGGCACAGTGGAAAGGAGTGTCGCCATCAAAAATATGGGGCAGCTGTAATAAGGATATTAAATAAGAGAGGCTTATTAATTGTAGGGCGATGTGTAGTATATAATCTCAGATTAGAACAGAAATTGCTACTGAGCACAGATTTCAGCATGCTGAGAAAGCCAACTTTGATTTTAAGTAAAACAAGCGCCTACCCCTTAAAGCTGCGAAAGTATGCTTGAAAGTGTCTGGGCAATGCCTATTGAAATCTCTCATCTGCCAGGCCTCCAATTTGCCTCATTTATTCAGCTTTTCTTGAAGCAGAATTCTGGATGCTCAGCACACAATGCTGATTCACTTTACTAGCCCAGAGTATGCCCAGTGCTGATCATAGATTTGAGGCATGATGTAAAACTAATCAGAAGTCTAGATCTGTGTCTATATCTGCTGAGAATGACACACAATAAGAGCACTTTGCAAAGAAGAACATGAACATCAACAGTCCAGTCTTCAAATGTTCTTTTGGTGACTTTACAAACTCAAAAATCAATGGCTGATGGCCATCTTTGAGCAACAACTGATCAGTCATTCTTCATTGTTTTGTTTCTATTGCAGGGATACCACAGTTTGCCAGCACTCAAACTGAAACATTTTTTTTGAGTCTGGCAAAAAAAGAAAAATTCCTACCAGCTAAGTATAACAAAGAATATGTTTGCCCAAGTGCCACTGGCACCTGTTGTCACTCAGTGTTGGCCCTGTCCAAGTAGCACAATTCTTCCTCACTCCTCTAGGTCATTAGGTGAACTTTTAAATGCATATATTTACGTACTGTGAGGATCATGTACTAATCCCAGTGTAGTGCTGTAACCCAGGACCACACATTTAGGCTGCAATCCTATGCCCACTTATTGAGAAGTAAACCTCACTGAACTGAATGAGACTAAAATCTGAGTCAACATGCATAGGATTGCACTGTGATCCACATGTACTCTTTTCTCTGAAAAGCAATCTAAAAAGTATCTAGCTGTTTTGTGAATCATTGCCTTTTTGTTTGTTTTTGGCTTTGTTTCAGGTCTCTGAAGACCAAGCTGCCGTTCTCCAGGACCAGGGTACATCTCTACCCCAATTTCTTTCTTTCTGAAAACAAGCATGCAGCACAGATTTCTCCATTCTGTTGAGCAACTGGAACAGGACAGCATGCTCCAGAGGGGAAACAAAGCTAAAAAGAATATTTGTTTTGATTATCTGCAAAGACATCCCCAGGACAGAAAAACTGAGATTAACTTACATGCAGGATGGAGCTTTTAGGGCTTTGATGTATTTGCATTCCCCATGAATACAATAATCCTTGTATTTTCGCAAGCAGGGGTCTCTCTTTCTCCCTTTGCCCTTCTTCCTTTTTTTCCCTTTCCCTTCTTTCTTTGGAGTCACAGGATCTTGTGGACTGGATAGGAAAGCAACTAATAAAAGAAGAAACACACCAATTTCATGTTATCATATAGGAGACACACAATGCTTTATAGTAGTCAATATAGCCAAACCTGGATTTGGGGGTTACCCCATCGCTTTGTTCAGGAGAATCAAATTCAACTGCCATGCTACTTAATAAACATGACCCCGTAATTAAACTGGATGTGATCATTTGTTTCAGGGGTGGGCAGCCTTCAGGAGCCAGGACCTGCTTTATTTCCTACTGTAACCTCTGAAGTCTATCAACTGGACGTGTTAGAATTGCTTAATATGTTTTTTAATAATGATTTTAACCCTTTTTAAAAGTTGTTTTTTTTAAATGTTTTTAACACTGTTTCGTTTTAATGTATTTTAAGATCTGTTTTTATGATGTTTTGAACTGTTTTTAGCACTTTGTTTGCCGCACTGGGCTCCTTCTGGGAGGAAGGGTGGGATACAAATTAAATAATAAAATAAACTGGTACAAAATGGGGTGCGAGGAGCAGAAACAAAGATATGCACCTGAAACTAAGGAACAGGTTGCCTATCAGCACAGGCTCAGCCCACAAATTTGTTTCAGGTACTTCAACTGAGTTCACAGCACCTCTACATCAGTGGTTCCCAAACGTTTATTTCCACAAACCACCTGTGAATTGCTGAGGGTCTTGACAGACCCCTTAATGGTTCTTCTGCCTCTTGTAGCCATTGTAATTCGCTGTGCTAGATGCTGTGTGATTTTTAATTGTATTCTCATTGCTTCTTTTGTTTCTTATATTGCATTTTAGGGTGTTATCCCTTCCTTAGACTTCAAATGGTGATACTATAAAATGCAACATGAGAAATAAAAGCAGCAATAAAAATACAATTAAAAATCAATATGAACATTTAATGCTGCAGGCATGCTGCAGACCACCTGAGTGATGCTCACAGACCACTGGTAGTCCATGAACCATAGTTTGGGAACCTCTGCTCTACATAAAAATAACCTCCAGGTTTTCACCCCAACTTCCATATTTTTAACAGCTTGGTTTAGTTGGGAAAAGACTTCTTGGCCAACTGGAAGTCAGAGGAACTGGCTAATCTGCTTCAAAACTGCAAATCACCCAGAGATCTACCAACAGATCCCAGATCTGCCTGCCCCCATTTTACTGGAAGCACAATGATCTGAACCAAAATCAGAGTACAGCCTCACCTCCAATTTCCTCAGTGCTGCTGGAGCTCTCTTGAGCTCTGGTGGGTGCCTTCCCATCCCTCAGCTCCAGCATCCCACTGTGCCCATCACATATTTACCATTAGCTTTGTGGTGGTGGTGTGGGAGTTCTTCTCGTACAGAAGGGAACCAGACAGACTGTGGCTGGTGCAAAATTGTAAACTAAATGTCACTTGGCAGGTCTTTAATCTTTATGCAGCAGAGGCTTCTGTGTATATTGCTTTGTTCAAATAAGTACTTCCAGTTCATACATATACTACTGGAAATCAATGCAAGTTATTGCACACAGTCAATGCAATTGAGGTTTATGCCTGCCAAAGTTTGGTTTTGTACACACTGGCCTCCACCAAAGCACAGACACAAAGTATCATGTTCCTATTTGTCAATCTCTCAGGCATTTTGCATAATACTGCTCAGAGTCCTGCTCAAATGACTGTGTTGCCATTAACTGAAGGTTGGCTTAGAGCTACATTACAATACAGCCACACATAAGGCTATTAAGCCAGTAGCTGCTTTTACCTTTTTCAATGTGCCATCAGGAAGGGGTAATTTGCAGCAGAAGAGACTGAACAGGAATGAGGATCTTATCTTTTCCCCTGCCAGTGCATTTCTGCATTAGCTCTCACTCCCCCAAATCATGGTTCCAGACCTGGGCTTACTTTCCACCGTGGAATAGTTGAGACCCCAGTATTAAAAGTCTGATTAGCTCAGTGTCATTTACATCAACTGGGGTAAAAGAACAATCCCAGAAACCCAAACCTTCTTCAGGCTTAGAAGTGTATAAAGGGGTGGGGCACATGCAAGTCCCACTCCCAATGTCCTCATCCTCAGGGTCTCCTTTCGGACCTTCTTGGGAGACCCAACTGACTGAGTGCACTCAGAAGCTTCTGCAAAATCCAGAACCTTGAGCAGGCAGCGTTCCCAATCACACTGAAATTTCCATGTGTGTTCAGTTGCATGTGTGTAGAAGTCCCCCTCAGACCCTGGCACTCTACAATCAAGGCAGAAGGCTGTAGTGAAGCACCATGAAGAGTAAGGTCTGCTGCACATATTTATGTTTTTAATGTGTTCACCTAACAAGGCTATGTGTGCCAGTACCTGTGTGCTTACCCTTAGAGTCAGATATATCAATTCAGGGTGAGGAGTACCTCCTTCTTCGAGTCCCTGCAAAGTCAAGCAGCAGAGGCCAGACAGACAGAGCCATATGGCTATTTACAATTCTACTCTGCCCTGTTTGGAGGCTGTTGTGCTCCTAGTCCTATTATTGGCAGCTCTCTAGTCCCCCCCTCTTCCCTGAATAGCTGTGCACTAAGAATCAGTCTCTCTAGAGAGCAGGATGCGCTGCAGTGAGCTGTTTCACCAAGGAACAAGCCAAACCTTGTCACCCTCTCTCAGGCATTCTAGCTAACAATATTGTGGGCTAGTCTATGCCATGTGCAGACTACTCAAGGGAAGGAAGTCAGCTCCTCCCTCACTGCACTGGCTTCACCTGTAATGCATGGCACTTATCAGCCACCATTTATTTGTGACTTGCGGTGCCCTCACTTTTTTTTTTTTAATTCCCTCACTCTTTTCTAATCTATTCTAAGCAGAAAAACTGTCAAAATAACCCTTCAAAACCCCTGCATCAGTTTGTGGGGAAACCAAGTTGCTGCCTGAGAAAGTCACTCCTTTCCACTCAGGCCTCAGACAGGTTCAGTAGCAATGCAGGCAACACAGTGGCCAAAAGGTTTGAGGAGGAACACAGAAGAAGGAAACCAGATGCACATCTCAAAGGGTTTGTGCCTTTCCTTCATCTCCCTGCAATTAACAGCTGTTCATGACCAACAACTGGCAGAGCAGCTAGAGCCACAGCTAATTCTGCAGGGAGGGGCAGAATCAGTTCAGCTTGAGAGAGTGGATCCAAAGAAACACTGAAAAGTCCAAACGATTTTTCTAGGGAGACGAAATACCAACTCTCTCGGCATTTGAGGAGTAATGCCATTCAGCCAACCAAATATCCCAATATCTGGAATGGACAACTGAAGAGAAGCAGCAATGGAGGCCAACGGGAAAGTTGGAAGTGAAGGGGGAAAAAAGCAAAGGCGCTTGGAGAATAGAGTTACAATGTGCATAGATATAAGAACAAGAGCAAGCATGGAAGGAAGGAAGACTTATTATTATTATTATTTATTCAATTTTATTCAATTCAACTTACGACTTGCTGCAGTGAGAAAGAACGGAATAAAGGCTGCCTGTGAAAGACGAAGAAGCTGCCTATTGCTGGACCCACCCAATGGTTCCAATCCCATCATTTGGCCCAGGTCCTCCTTGGGTGAAAAGATGTGAGGACTGTTCCAAGATGAAGGGGAAGCAATACAGGGTTATTAAAAGAAAGGAAAAAGGGAATTGATGGAAGTACAGTCAGCCATGCTGAAAGTAGGCACAACTCTGCTGGTCTCCGTAGATCAATCTGATTAGTAACAGAAGCTCAGAGCTCTTCCCACTGTTGAACCTTCTCGTGCCTGTTGCACTCGGACCCAGATTTAGCAGAAAGCATGTAAGAGATTCAGGACATACATGGGCAAAGAGGAAGAAATAGAAAGCCAGCCAGATACCCCAGATGGCACAACTTAGCCTTGGTGACTAAGCTAAGCAAGGTAAGAAGAGCCACCCTGTGTGGGTGGGAGACAGGGAGTCATCTGTGGATCCCCTCCACCAACAAACAGCGCCCACAGGCTGGAAGGTTAATATTTCCGTCTGGACAGACCCACACAAAGTAATTAACACAAGGTGTCAAATGACTGATTTTCATGCTTTAGGGTAACTGTCCCTGTGACTAGAATTCGGTACAGTGGTACAAATGCCAAAAGGCCTCACTTGCTTCGTTATATCTAAGAATAATGTTGCTATGGAACCCCAGTGATGGCAAATGTTTTCCAGAAGGAGGAGGATGTTTTGCCAACGGGAGGAGGAGGAGGTGTGAGGGAAATGCTGAGGTTGCCAGGCTTGCAAGTCCTTGGAGAGAAATAGTTAAGGAGGAAGAAAGTAGGGCATGAAGTGTGAGGTTATGACCACACTAGGGTATTTGTGAAGATGGAGAGTATGAAATAATCATGTCTCCAGCAAAGCATGTCGTGTTTCCACAGAAGAGGGTGGGAACCAGCCGGAAGCAGCTGAAGTAGTAGCCATGCTATCCACATTCCGTGGCAGCAGGCAGACTACTCACAGAAGCCCCAGAATTTCATGGCAATTTCAAAGCAATCCTCTAACTCAGCGACTATCCAACTCTGTAATAATATTTAGGTGCAGAGGCTTGCGGGAAGCAAGTGGTTACATTTCATAAAAGGACTAAACATTGTGGGCAGCACAGGATGCAGCTCTAAGGTTCTGTGGGTAGTTGGAATGTTTGGTTGGCTCAAAGAAGGGGCACTGGGGCCCTCCAGGGTAACAGCACACTCAGAAAACAGAAACAAGGAACTACTAAAACATCAGCACACTGTGACATCAAGCAAATAAAACAAGAATTTCCGTGGGAACATTCCTGCCTGGTTCCCTCCCTTGTCCTGGGGATTAATTCCTGTTGCCAGGGTTGTGCACACACAAGAGAAAAAACACAAAACAGTTCAGACTTTACTCTCTGCAGAACTTGATGTTAGAATATAGTAGGGAAAAAATCAACTCCCAAGCAAATATGAAAGATAAAGTTACCAGTTTTTAATTTCACATATTACAAGCTTTTTGTCACCCCTCTAGCAACTGATTGTGCAAGGATCTGAGCGATGAGAAGCATTCAAGCTACCAAAGCTCTCCTGCGTAAACCTCCAATTCCAAGCACACTTAAATGGAAGTGAGTTTCACATTTGTGTCCAAGTAGGTGTGTTTAGAGTTGAGATGGAAGACAACAAAGCCAACCTATGGCACCAGAAATACAAGGGTGGATCAATCTCCTGAACTACTTAGCCCACAGAGAGGTCTGTGCTTAGCTTTTCAGGAGAGGCAGCAAACCATACCCCAACAAGGCAGCTCTAGCTATACAGACATGCATATGTGCTTTGTTAAATTGGTAGAAAGTTAAACCTATGTTGTTGGCTCACACCTAGGAGAGTGAAAATTCATTTGTTGTATGGCCTGTTGTAGGGTCCATAGAGCATAGCATTCTTGATTTTTTCCCCTGAAATGTAGCTGTTTCTACTTTTATATTGCCCTTCCAGATAGTTCAGAGGGAGCTGAGGTATATTTGATCCCTGAAGATTAAATAAACTATTAAAATAAAACATAATGAACTATGTTAGAACATGTCCCCTAGCCCACTACTGCCTGCTGTGACTGGCTGAGGTTCTCCAGTCTTGTGCCTTTTCCAACCCTTTAAATGGAGTCATCAGGGATTGGACTAAATAACAGATACAATGTGGGACTGTTAGGAAAAAGGTTTTCAAACAGTCCCACTGCAACATCAGATGATTGAGAAGTGGGCAAGTCCTGCCCACCTATCAAATTCAGCCTGCCAGGGATGGAGAGATTAAGATCTGGCCCATCAGCCAGAAAAGGTTCCCCACCCCTGATGTAAAGCTTTGATGGTAACAAGAAATTTCAAAACAGCCTATACTCCCATCTTAATCCTTAACTCTAGATATATTCAAAGTTTATAGGAAGTCATTCCATTTTCATTTTTTTATGACAAAGTTGCCCAAACTTCGATCCTTAAACTTGAATATGCCATGCCTCAGCAGCTCAGAGTTGTAGCACTCACTGGCCATAATCCAGCCAGGCATGCTTAAACTCCCCAATTTTATTCATCAAAATGAGCGGACTCAAATATGGTAAAGTCTGTGCTAAATGCTGGCCAGTGAATGTAACTAAAGGCAATTACACCAAAAACTATGGCAATCTGGGAGAAAGGGCGGAATATAAATTTAATAATAAAATAAAAATTA
This sequence comes from Rhineura floridana, assembly GCF_030035675.1. Taxonomy (NCBI): domain Eukaryota; kingdom Metazoa; phylum Chordata; class Lepidosauria; order Squamata; family Rhineuridae; genus Rhineura; species Rhineura floridana. The sequence goes on along the minus strand of NC_084480.1, from coordinate 174,576,256 downwards.
CACTCAAAGACCTGGAAGGAATCTGCAAAGCATTGCCCTGCTGATATGATCCTCCATTCCTCTCCAAATATTTGTACCACTCGCCACCATTTCCTTCCCTTATATAGGTAGATAGCAGAGAAACATTTACACCTCTTCTTACAATGCCCTTGGACATACCTTGAGGGAGCTCACGAAAGTCATCCCCTGTAGATGACACACCTCCTTCTCTCTCCCCTTCATGCTCCAAAGTCTCCCTGGCTGGAAAGAGCTGGACATCTGCCAGATCATCTCTGCCTTCTTTGTGGTAAACCTCATTCTCTTCACCATTCACTAGCATGGACCAACCTACAAGTGGGAACAAGGACATTGGGAGATATGCATCTAGCCAATAGTCTCCAACTCCCTCTCCTAACTATCTGTTCCATTAAAAAAAAAAAACAAGGAAGGCTGAAGTTTGGCATGCAATTCTGTAACACAACTGCCCAAAAGAAACTTGAAAAGGCAGTGGGGGAGAGGGGGGGGGAATAGGAAGAGACTGTTATTTATAGAGCTGCTGTACGGCAAAAACACAGACAGGATCAAAAACAATGTATAAAGGGCAGACGCATTTGACACTTAGATACGAATGCATGAACAGATTCATACACTCAAGTATAGCATGTGTGCCCCAATTTTCTGAGGCATGACACACATACACTTTGCCAATACCCTGAGGCCCACACAGAATGCATGTGTCTAGACAATTCAGACATACACTGGAACATGCCTGTTGTACTACCATTCCCGTGCATATTTATACACATATTTGCAGGTTAGACTTTCAATCTCCAGAGCTCCAAAAACTTTGACTTGATAATGCCTCCCGGTGGCCTCTTCAAGTTAGGAGGCAATCAGCAATTGGGGATGTGGAAATTATTGTGAGGCTCTTTCAGTTGTGGGAGTATTATATTTACAGAGCAAAACACCCTGTAGCCCGTTTTTTTCCTGCGGAGGGAGTCAAGCAACTATATACTCTGTCTACACCCACCACAGTGATTAACGCTTTCTCAGTACCGTATCGGCTATCAAAACAGGCTAAATTTAGTAATGGTGCTAAGCAGCTATAGCAGACAGCGTCAACGGGAGTGCATTCAGAATACCCCCGAGCATCGGTTTGGGTAGACTAGCAATAATATATTCACTTTAGTCGTAATACTACTGAAACGACCCAAGCAGGCGCCAGCGTTTTAAGTACCACGGGTTTCAATGCCCGCTTGTTTGAATCTCTTCCGCTGAGACCCACGGCGCTTAAACATATTTAAGAACTTTGACCAGACCGTGAATGCTCGGAGTTTTGTTACATTCCTACAAGACTCCTTTCCCTCTTCCCCTTTTGGTTCAAAACGTACAACGCACTATCGGCCAGGGAGCCAAGATTTGCAATTCCGTCCGTTCGGGGGAAAGTCCACCTTCTGCAGTAGTTCTTACCTGCCGCCAGAAGAACACTCAAGATCACCAGCACCCCCCTCATGTTACTCCTGGCCGCCGACAGAAAAACAACTGCTGGGTCCGGGGGGAAGCGGGCGATGCCAAAGATCCTCCTGCTAACGCCTCCTACGATACCACACAGTCCGATATAGACGCCTTAAAAGCGGAGCCGCCTCTGCGCTCGGCTCCTCCGTCCTCCCGTTGCCTGCAGCAGCTCCTTTTCAGACCGCGCGCGTCGGCGACTGTCCGCCGTTCTCCCCGCTGCAAGAAACTAAGCAAGTGCACCCACGTGTGATCCGCACCCATCCTCTGCCTGGCTGACTCCGGGCGCAAGCGGCCCAACTACAGGCTGGAGGGGGCGGGGCGCACAGACTCCTCGGTGTCCGCCCCGCCCTCATTCCAGGGTGACGTCACCGACTCTCCCGCGGTGCGTCCATGTGGGAGGGTTTCCTCGCCCTGCCCTCGGGTGCGGCCGGAGCGTCTAGTTCACCCAAGGGGCTTCCCTATCGCATTCTTTCGAGGGGGAAAAGGCGTCTCCCCAGTCTCGGTAGCTGCTTTCTCGGTGCTGGGAGAGCGGATCCCTTCCCCGGCCCGCCTACCTCCTACGCGTGATGTATGAAGCGTTTGGAAACGTGGGCCCAATGCCGCTACTTGTTTGCTACAAAACGAGAGTGTCGGATCAGCAGCTGGTGCTGGTGAGGCGAAGAGATTAAACTGGAACGAGCAGCCAAGCCGCGCTCTCTCCTCCTCCGCTGCCTTGTAGAAGGAGGGCCTCCCTCGTTAGGCAGCCCCCTGACTCTTCTGGTCCCCTGGGCCGGGCCGAGGAGGCGGAGATGGAGCAGAGCCGAGCCAAGCAAGAGGAGTTAGTGGCCCCTCCCAGTTCTCTGTCTTGCTCGTCCACTCGGAGGATTGGTGCCATAGCGCTGCCTAGCTAGAGATCACCCGCGGCCGTCCGCTCGGTTTCTCCTGCTGGCCGCCTCTCGAGGCGACGAGGCTCAGGGCAGGGGCAGCCGTCTCTCCCTGCGGGAAGTGCGCCCCAGGAGCTCCGTCCTCCCCGCCACAGCGCGAGAGAGGGCGAGCGAGCACGCAGTGGCGGCGGCGGCGGCTGCTCCTCCGACCGGCAGGAACTGCTTCCCTTTGTTTGCTCGCCCCCCTCCCGATGGCTCTTGTCCGGGCCCAATGCTTCCTGCTATATTGCCGAAAGGGACAGGAAGTGCAAATAATGCGAAGTAGCGGCAGTTCTCCCTTGCCCAGAACCGCCGCCTCTCCTCGCTGGCCCGACGGTCGAGAGGGGTCGGATTCACTGGATCCCTCCTGTGCGGGCACCTGAAGGGGCGAGGGCAGGTGAGCAAGTGAGAGGGGCAATGAAGGGGCTACTCCTTCCGTGACCATTCCTGTATGCTCCGCTACCAGTAGCGCAGTGGCAAATTCAGAAGCACAAGGCCCCTTCGTAATAGTTACAGCCACATTCCCTTCTCTTTTTTTGCTGCTAGGTTGAGAATGAGACCCTTGTTAATGCCTTCCCTCACAACAACAGATGTCCCTAGGAGCCAGTCAATGGAGAAGAGCTCCAGTGGGCAGGACAGGACAAGGCAGCATGTTAGTAGGGTCTTCTCAGTGGCTAACGCATTCCCCTTTCATGCCGATTGGCATGTAGGACACGGAAGGCAAAGGGACCTGGCTCCCCAAAACATAAGGAGTCTTAAGACCCTCCAAGACCCAAGTCAACTACACCCTGGGCCCTGACTACCACTCAGAGAGAGAGAAGCAAGTGGGCAGAGGAGGCCGCCTCCACTTTTTCTCTAGCCAAAAGGCCGAAGCCTCCCTGCCAGAGAGGGTGAGCAAGAGAAAGGAGATGGGAGTAGCCAAGTATTTTCTGGCTCGCTTGTTTCCTGGCTCCCCCCCCCCCAAGTGGCAGAACTCAGGCAAGGAAGCACTGTCTGCAGGGAAGGTGCCAGGGGGATTGCACACACACCCCTCGCGACCAGCTGCTGCCTCCACAGGATCGCTAGGGGCTTCCTTTTCTTGGCAGCAAGGACTGAGCAAGGGATGGTTGCCTCTCTCACTGCTTGCGTGTCCACTCTATTTTGAGTGGTGCAGCAGGAAGGATTGGGCCAGAGGGAGCAAGTGAGAAGCAGTCAAGCAGAAGGTGGCTCCTACTTGGAGGAACAGCTTGGCTAGCTTGTCTTTTCCTACTCGGTGTTATGGTAGGCAGGATTGGACTCATTGGGCCCTATCCCCACGGCAGCACCAGCCAGAGCAGAACACAGATGAATGAACAAGAGGTGGCTACTCCTTCCTTGACCACTCTCTAAGCTGCACTGCAGAGAGGACAGAGGAGGCTGCTTGCGATTTCTCTCTAGGCACAGACAGCACCATGCAGCCATTTCTCCCTGTGCAGTGCACCAAGAGTAACTCTAAGCATCCATTGCCTTCTGTTGCTTGTATTCTTCCTTGCTCCTGGACTGAGGATCATAGAGTTGGAAGGGGCCTATAAGGCCGTAGAGTCCAACTCCCTGCTCAGTGCAGGAATCCAACTTAAAGCATCCCTGGCAACTGGCTGTCCAGCTGCCTCTTGAATGCCTCCAGTGTTCGAGAGCCCATCACTTCCCAAGGTCATTGGTTCCATTGTTGTACCGCTCTAACAGGAAGTTTTTCCTGATGTTCATCTGAAATCTGGCTTCCTGTCATTTGAGTGTCCTGTACTATGGGATGATCGAGAAGAGATCCTGGCCCTCCTCTGTGTGGCAACCTTTCAAGTACTTGAAGAGTGCTGTCATATCTCTCCTCAGTCTTCTCTTCTCAAGGTTAAACATGCCCAGTTATTTCAGTCTCTCCTCATAGGACTTCTTTTCCCAGTTCCCTGATCTTCCTCGTTGCCTTCCTCTGAACTTGTTCCAGTTTAGATCTCTCCCCCATCCTCTTTTCCAGCCTCCTCTGTAGGGGAGGTGGCCATTTAATATTTGATTGCCTCTCCTCACCAGCAACAGCTGCTTATTGGCTAATCTTCCTTCAAAATAAAAGTGGTTGTGTTAAGCCAAAATGTGGCAATCAAGCCCTTGGAGCAATAGGAAAATCACCCTTGGTTACTCACTTCTGCCCTGTCTTAGCATGTGATTGGCTGCACACAGCAGCTAGTGGTGCTAAGGAAAATTAATAGTAATAGCAAATAGGAATATAAATAAATAATGGCAGGACAGTAGGAGGTTCCAGCTGAGAAGTGAACCTCGGGCTGGGGGATCCACCTCCTTATAGTATATGTTTCTTGGCTCAATTGCCTGAATTTTTTTTTACTAAAACTATTCATTGAATTCTGGTACATGTGAGTCTCTTTCTGGGACACTATAGTGTAATGTTCGTGGAGTAATGTGAGATGCAGATATTGGGGACTTTCAAAGGCCCCTATTTATTTAAAAATGAATAGTAATGTACCTTGCAAGGCTGTTGTGAGGACTAGTAACATACGGAAACCCTGAGCTTTGGTCTTATAATCTAGTCATTGTTTCAGTGGGTCTCAAGCAGTTAATGACTCCCTCTTAGAGAGGTTTTAAGGAGGTAATGGGTGGCTTTTAAAAATGAATGTACTCTTTGGCTGTGTGATCTTACTAATGCTCATCACATCACAAATCTTCCTTACACAGGTAAGGTATTTAAGAGTCTGTGTCTCAGCTCCAGAGTTTTCTGGATGAAACTAATTACTTTGCTCCTTTCCAGTATGGCTTCTGAACTGGTTTTGGGATGGCAACTGCCTTGGTCATGCTACTGGATGAACAGCACTGGAGATAAACGAGGGAAGTACAACCCTATTAATTCTGTGCTTGATACCATCAACTATTAGCCTTCTGGGACATCTGGTAGGGCACTGTGAATCAATGCTTCAGTTGCTTCCTGAATGGTCAGACCCAGGTGGTGCTGAGAGACCACTGTTGCACTTCAGGGTGTTCGATCTATTTCATAAGCTTTCATCTTTCCTCTCCTGAGCTTTAACATCTGCATGAAACTGCTAGGTGAGGTCATCTGGAGGTTTGGGCTGAAATATCATGTGGGTGACGCATAGATCTGCCTCTTCGTTTCTGTTGTCCAAACCCATAAGGGCAGTGGAAGTGATTCACCAGGGTCTGGAGACAATATAGAAATGAATGGGACCAACAAGCTGAAATTTGGGGTAGAAACACACTCACTGTTCTGCCAGTTCCAGTGCATCTCCAGTGCTGAAAATGGGGGCACATAATGTTAGGCACACCTCACCTCTTTTTACTGTGAAACCTGGTGGGAGCAGCTTGAGTGTGTGTTTTCTAAATTCAGCTTCAAAGAGATTTCACAACTGATCAGCAGATCAAACCGTTCCCCCTCAAAGTGTGGCTAATGGAAATGCTTTGCTCTGGCGGCTAGTGTGTTCACAATCTCTATCCTGTCAAGACAGAGGTACTAATGATCAAGAATGCTAGCAATCTGCAAGAGGTAGTTCAGCTCATTCTGAATGGGCTTGCATTCCCCTCAAAGAACCATTTGTGAAGTTTGGGGGCATTCCTCAATCCATTGCTTCCCTAGATTTCCAGTTGCAGTGGTTGTCCAGACTGCCTTTTATTAGCTTTGGCTGATTTGGCAGCTGTGACTTTTCCAGAGAAGACAGACTTGGCTCCAATTATTGACACTGTAGTTACTTTCAGGTTGGACTCCTACAGTGCTCTGTACATTTAATAACAATTCAGGAACTTCCACTGGTCCAAAATGTGTTGGCCAGATTTTTGTCAGGTCCTTGCAAAATAGAACATATTAATATGATCTTACGTCATTTTCAATGGTTACCATTTTGTTTCTGGGCTCAATTTAAAGTGGGGAAGGAGGACTGTAGGTCAGTTGTAGAGCATCTATCTGCCTTGCATGCGGAAGGTCCTAGCATCAATCCCTGTTGTCTCCTGGTAGGGCTTGAAACTCTGGAGAGCTGCTCCCAGTCAGAGTAGACAACAATGGGCTAGTTGAACCAGTGGTCTGATTCAGTATAAGACAGCTTCCTATGTTCCTATGCTAGTATTGACCTTGAAAGCCTTAAATGGTCTCAGTCCTGGTTACATTAAGGGCTGCTTGTTCTCATCACATATACCTGCTCAGATCCTGAGACTGGCCTCAGAGACCTTCTGTCAGTGTGATTGCAAGATTGGGTTCAGCAAGTGAGCACCAAGGATGAAGCATTCTCAGTGGAGATGGTGACGGCATGGTGCATCAGATCTCATCTTCAAGCTCCATTCAATGGAAATGAGAGCATTTTTTCCCAACAGGCTTTTAATGTGTGACTGAATATTGCCTTTGCCCCAGTTTTTAGTTTTGACAGCTATAGATTGTATCTGTGTTCGTATTCTTAATTTAAATGACTGTTTTTACTTTGAGTGTTGGACTGCGACCTGGGAGACCAGGGTTCAAATCCCCATACAGCCATGAAGTTCACTGGGTGACCTTGGGCCAGTCACTGCCTCTCAGCCTCAGAGGAAGGCAATGGTAAACCCGCTCCGAATACCATGAAAACCCTATTCATAGGGTCAACATAAGTGGGAATCAACTTGAAGGCAGTCCATGTCATTTTCATTATTAAGCCACACCATGAGTACAATTGCAGAAAAGTGGGGTATAAATACATTTAGGACTCATTAGAGGAAAGGTGGAGGGGGCCTGCTGTAATGGACCTGTGCTTTTGTACGAGTCACAGTGGTGGTGGGGGGAATCCATCCTGAAACCATTACAAGTCCTCATGTTCAGGGAGATTGATTACGTGCCTAGGAGGGACAGATGCAGTTGCTGCTACATGAAGAAAAAACAGAGAGCACCAATACTTTCAGGTCCTTAAGGAATACAGCTATCTCAGTGCTCATCTCAAGTGGGAAAAGGAAGTTAGCAATTCTGTTCACGAGCTTTCTTGCCATGCTTATGGGGCAGACTTCCTTGCATTCTCTGCTTAGTATGGCTTTCTTATTGCTCCCAGGTGAGTTTCTGTGGGTGATAAGACTTAGTGCTGGAATCACAGCTTGTCACATATTTGGCTAATAGCCATCTTGGATGATTTGCAGCAAGGAATGAGGAAACAGTTGTAGAAGCTTTACACATTTCTCCAAGTCTGGAAAAAGCTCTAGGGAAGCTCCACCCAACAACTACCATGAAAAAAGGTGTTTCTTAACACTCTGATGTCAAGCATTGGCACGTGTATGATGAGAAGGAGGGGAATCCCTGTTAGGTCAGCAATGTTTTATCCAGAAATAAAGTATCTCTTGGGTTTGTTTTGAGAAAACATTGACATAACAGCTGATTCAGAAATTTTAAAACATCAAGAAATCTCAGGTATCAAAAGCCAGGAGATGTGTTTTCACTCGACGTATATGTGCTGTAAAGCCATGGGCAATCAGATCTTCATAGCATGTGTATACACAGCAAAAGTCCCCCGGTAGGGTCTAAAGGCACATGAGGCCACCACCTTGCTGAAGTTAAGCAGGTCTCTGGATCTGGCCAGTGCCTGGATGGCAACTGTCTGGGGACTACATGCTATATCACCCACCTTGGCTTCCATGATGAAAGGATATAATTCGGAAATAAATAAGTGCTCAAATTTTTAGTTGCCATACTTGAGCATCTCATGGTTCACATCCCCCCACACACACACACCCCAAAGAGCTTTCTGGATAGGAAAATCTTTTGTGTATGAAACAACCTAACTGGTTCAGAGCAAGGGCCCATCTAGTCCTGCAGCTGTGCTCTGTCAGCAGCCATGCAGATGCAACTCAGAGCTTTTACAAATAGGGCAATGGTGGTTGTGGCCATTCCCAGCATCTGTTAATCAGCATTATTATACTGATCAGGGATGATGGAAGCTGTAATCAACATTATCGTACTGCCACACAGAGGTCCCATTTTTGTAGTTAATAGCCACTAACCATGCTTATTTGCTCTTATTGATTTTGATTTGATTTTGATGTTAATATTGAAAAAGATGCAATAAATTGTAAGCAAAGACCATTTTTGCCCACTCTCTCAGGCACTTCCACAGAAACCAACCGAATGCAGAGTGTAATAAACACACTGAATAACGTCTATCTTCCTTCTCAGTTAACCATTTTTTTCTTCTCTGGGGTTGTCACAAATTTCATCATCTTTGTACAGTCATTCTGGTTCAACTGAAACTGAATGAGAAAAGAGCTGCTTCTAGGAACTATCCCAGCGTCACATTCTCATTCATTCTTACTAAAAGTAGAACCGGTTTAGAATCAGATGATTTAGGCTTTGCTTACACCTCTTTGTACAGCAGGGGTGGGGAGTCCTTTTTCAGCCCGAAGGCCGCATTCCTTTCTGGGCAAACTTCTGGGGGCCACACGCTAGTGGTGAGTAGGACCAGAGGCCAAAGCAGGCAGAGCAACAAATGTGGATTTTACCTTTGTACTGTAGACTAGTTTCTACATGCTTGCCTGCCCCTCTCTACCCTCCATCCCGGCAAGCAAGAAGCATCAAGGGCACATTCCAGCCAGGCAAAACACCCCAGGAGGGTGCAAAGCACCCCCCACCCCAGGCTCAGAAGGGTCTGTGGCCTTAGGAAAGTCCCTAGACCCATGCAGAGAGGTTTCCCATCCCTGTTGTACAGGCGACAGGTGAATGGACAGGTTGCCACAGCAATATGTAGATTGTTCTTGCCTGCCAAATCTGTTTCTGTTCCCTGCATAGCTGGGAACGCTATGGAAAACATAGAAAAGGGACAGGAGGAGACAACAGAGGCTCATAACAGGCAGGATCTTGCTCAGGGAAGTCGTTGCCTAGGAGACAATCTCTACTATATTACATGCAAATGTGTGAAACAGTCCAGTGGCTTTTGCCTGTGGCGTTTCAAACACATGAAACTAGAGTTAGGTGTAATAATAATTATGATAATTTATGTTTTGCTCTGCTCCTTGACTATTGTCTCCAGCACATCGTACAGCAAAGAATAAACATCCATGCGATACTGCAATTTTTTAAAAAGTGATCAAGTTACAAAGACTTTGATAAAATCATATTAAATGATTCCATGAAAAACCTGGCAGCAATGATCTAAAGCAGCCTTTCCCAACTAGTGGGCCACCAGATGTTGTTGGACCACAACTCCCATCAGCCTCAGCCAGCATTGCCAATGGCCAGGAAAGATGAGAATTGTGGTCCAACAACATCTAGTGGCCTACTAGTTGGGAAAAGCTGACCTAAAGCATGTAATAAATTAAAGTCTGTCAGAACAGCAGCATCTTTAGTTTCTGATGAAACACAATCAAGGGCTAGAGATACACTGTATCTTCGTTTGGAGGGTATTCCAACAACACATCACCATCTCAGAGAAGGCCACGGTCTCTTGTGCTCACCTGTCAAATATTCCAAGGTGGCAGTGAGCCTCTGAAGATTATCCTAATCCCCCAGGCAAGCTTATCTGGGAGCAGGCAGTTCCTAAGGATCATTTAGGGTTTTAAAGGCCAAGACCAGCACTATGAACTGAACCTGGCTCTGATAAAAGTGCTAAGTTATATGCTCTGCTCTACAGGAGCCAGATGAAAGTCAGGCTGCTGCACTTTGAACCAATTATTCAGGTTTTCAGGCTGTCTTCAGAGGCAGCCCCACGCAGTGAGCATTGCAACAGTTGAGCCTGGAGGTAACTAAAGGATGTGAAGTTACCAGTTTCTCCAGAAAAGGTTGCACTGCAGCTGGTGAATCAGGCCAACCTAATGAAAGGCACTCCTAGCTACCACTGCAACCTGCGCTTCCGAAGGCAGCAGAGAGCCCAGGAGTATTTCTAGACTACAAAACTGCTCCAGAGAGAGCCCCATCCAGAACAGTTTGAACCCCACACCCCACTTTTTGGGCAAGATCATTGAGCGAGTGGTGGCTAACCAATTGTCAGCACACTTGGATGACACGGATTATCTGGATCCATACCAATCGGGTTTCAGGACTGGACATGGAACTGAAACAGCCTTGGTTGCTCTGGTGGATGATATGAGGAGGGCATTAGATAGGGGAGAATTCACCTTTCTTGTCCTCCTGGATCTTTCAGCGGCTTTTGATACCGTTGACCACAGTATCCTGTTGGATCACCTGGAAGGACTGGGAATAGGAGGCACTGTTCTACGGTGGTTCCGTTCCTTTCTCTCTGACAGGCATCAACAGGTAGCATTGGGAGATGAGGTTTCAGGCCCTTGGCCTCTCACTTGTGGAGTGCCACAGGGTTCTATCCTCTCTCCCATGCTATTTAACATCTATATGAAGTCGCTGGGATCCATCATCAGGAGATTTGGGCTGCGGTGTCACCAATATGCAGATGACACTCAGCTCTATCTCTCGTTTAAGTCCTCACCAGAGTTGGCTGTGGAGACCATGTCCAAGTGCCTGGAATCCGTGAGTGGATGGATGGGAAGGAACAGGCTGAAGCTAAATCCTGACAAGACCGAGGTGCTGCTTGTGGGAGACAGAGGAAGGTTGGGTCCTGTTGACCTGAGGATTAATGGGGTACAATTACCCCTGAAGGACCAGGTCTGCAGCCTTGGGGTTGTTCTTGATTCCAGGCTGTCCATGGAGGCTCAGATTTTGGCAGTGAGCCGGGCACCCTGGTACCAATTACACCTCATACGTAAGCTGCAACCCTACCTCCCTGTTCATCAGCTCCCACTGGTAGTACATGCCCTGGTCACCTCTCGATTAGACTACTGCAATGCGCTCTACATGGGGTTACCCTTGAAAACGGTCCGGAAACTTCAACTGGTACAGAATGCGGCAGCTCGTTTACTTACAAACAGTCGTCGCCGTGATCATATTACGCCAGTATTATTTAATCTACACTGGCTTCCAGTAGTTTTCCGGGCCCAATTCAAGGTGTTAACCTTTAAATCCCTATACGGTTTCGGCCCAGTTTATCTGAAGGAGCACCTCCAGCTTCACCAATTATGCCGCCTGACAAGATCAGCCACTCAGGGCCTTCTCTCAATCCCACCAACAAAAGCAGCTAGGTTGGTGGGGACTAGACAGAGGGCTTTTTTGGTGGCGGCCCCAACTCTCTGGAATTCCCTCCCATTCGATCTTCGGCATGCCCCTTCCCTGGATACCTTCCGCCGAGCCTTAAAAATGTGGCTGTTTGGACAGGCCTTTGGGACTGCCGGAATGGGCTAATTACATACTGAATGCCCGTTCTTGTGTACTGCATATGTTGTTATTTTTGTTACTGCTGATTATATTGTATTTTATTGTATTTATTGTATTTTATTGAAATTTAATATGTACGTCGCCTAGAGTGGCTTCGGCCAGATAGGCGACCTAAAAATTAAATTTACATTTACATTTACATTACAAGATATAAAGCAGGAGTAGCCAACATGGTGCCTTCCAGATGTTGTTGGACTCCAGCTCCCATCAGCCCCAGCCAGCATGGCCAATGGTCAGGGATGATGGGAGTTGGTCTAACAATATCTGGAAGGTGCCACATTGGCCAGCCTGGAGACAGAGCCTTGTGGAGCCCTCCGGTGAAAAGCCATGAGGAAGATTGTTTTATTATGTTCATAATATTGAAAAGTTGTTTTTGCTTGCAGTTATATTTGTTATGTTACTGTTCTATTATTTTTTGTTATTAGGACATTTTTTTGGCAATTGTTTTTGCGATGTATTTCTGTCCACCTTGTTGTAAGTTGCCTTGAGCACAATTTTTTGTGGAAAGGCGGCATACAAATAAAATGATGAATGAATGAAGAACACCTAGCACTGAACTATTGCCTTAATATTCCATGCAAGTAAAGTAATGCTCAAGATTCTACAACAAAGGCTCTTACCATAAATGGAACGAGAAATGCCAAACGTCCAAGCTGGATTTAGAAAGGGAAGAGGCACCAGAGATCATATCACAAACATAAGTTGGATAATGGAATGGACCAAAGAATTTCAGGAGAAAATCACCCTGTGCTTTATAGATTACAGCAAAGCCTTCGACTGTGTAGATCATGAAAAACTATGGAATGCTTTAAAAGAAATGGGGGTGCCACAGCATCTGATTGTCCTGATGCGCAGCCTATACTCTGGACAAGAGGCTACTGTAAAGACAGAATATGGAGAAACCGATTGGTTCCCCATTGGAAAGGGTGTGAGACAGGGGTGTATTTTATCACCCTATTTGTTTAATCTGTATGCAGAACATATCATACGGAAAGCGGGATTGGACCAAGATGAAGGAGGTGTGACAATTGGAGGAACATCAATAATTTAAGATATGCAGATGATACCAAACTCTTAGCAGAAACCAGTAGTGATTTGAAACGAATGCTGATGAAAGTTAAAGAGGAAAGCACAAAAGCAGGACTACACCTGAATGTCAAGAAGACTAAAGTAATGACAACAGAAGACTTGTGTAACTTTACAGTTGACAATGAGGACATTGAACTTGTCAAGGATTATCAATACCTCGGCACAGTCATTAACCAAAATGGAGACAATAGTCAAGAAATCAGAAGAAGGCTAGTACTGGGGAGGGCAGCTGAGAGAACTAGAAAAGGTCCTCAAATGCAAAGATGTATCACTGAACACCAAAGTCAGGATCATTCAGACCATGGTATTCCCGATCTCTATGTATGGATGTGAAAGTTGGACAGTGAAAAAGGCGAATAAGAGAAAACTCAACTCATTTGAAATATGGTGCTGGAGGAGAGCTTTGCGCATACCATGGACTGCGAAAAATACAAATAATTGGGTGTTAGAACAAATTAAACCAGAACTGTCACTAGAAGCTAAAATGATGAAACTGAGGTTATCATACTTTGGACACATCATGAGAAGACATGATTCACTAGAAAAGACAATAATGCTGGGGAAAACAGAAGGGAGTAGAAAAAGAGGAAGGCCATTCAAGAGATGGATTGATTCCATAAAGGAAGTCACAGACCTGAACTTACAAGATCTGAACAGGGTGGTTCATGACAGATGCTCTTGGAGGTCGCTGATTCATAGGGTCGCCATAAGTCGTAATCAACTTGAAGGCACATCACAACAACAACAAAGCACCACCTTCTAGGATTGATCACACAAGGGCAGAGCCACTGCAAAGCAGTATACCACAATCCCATCCCTACCAGGCAACCCAGAAGAATGCTATGGTTGATTATATCAAATGCCACTGAGAGGTCCAGGCAGTAAGGGCACACACTCCCTGTCCATCTCTTGGTGCAAGTCATTCAACCAAGGCAATTCTGTGCCAAAACCAGACCTAAAACCATGTAGGCATTCCTATGTGGTGATTACTGCTAAACTTGTAGCACACCTGGTTGGGATTAATCACCAATGAACTCAGAAATACTAACTTCTGAGAAAACAGGCAAAGGATATGTCTTGAAGCCTGGCTCCAATCTCTACAAATTAAAGAAGTTTTGCAAAAACTGAGTAAATCCTTTCACTGTGTATTTTGATACAAACAGTGTATCCACTGTGCTAGTTTTTCATTAGCAAAAGACATTGTGCATTCCAAAATGGCAACTTATAAACTGTAATCTCTATGAACTGAATAATTTTATACCAATAAAATAATGCTAAATAATGCAATTTGAGTTAAAAATTGGAACAGGAATAGGGAGGAGGTCCAGGAAATAAGGCAGACAAGCAGAAACTACGTCCATAGAAGTAGTGCCCAGATACACTGTGTTCCACTAAGAGTTGAAGCCAGCATCAGGACGGACTTGTAATAGCTAGACTGAGGCACAGGCAGGTTTCAGGTTTCAAAAGAAACTGTTATGTTTCACTCTCTCCTTCACAGGGTGGGAGTGAGAGCTCTTCATAGAAATCAACAACTGAGGCCTGCAATAATAAGTTGCAGTGTAGTGTGCTCTTGTTCAGTATTTTAGCCAGCCATGCCTTCTTTCAATATATTCCAATCCATTGCATTCCCCTTCCCAGTTTTCTGCTCCACCCCCTCCCACAGTTTTCTGTGGCTGCTGAGCATGTCCAGTCCCCCATTGGTCTGGTTTTGTGTGTTTGGGGGAGGGTAGCTTAGTGTTTTTCTACTTCTGCAAACCCCAGGGTTCCACTGAATGTGCTGATGACTCCCTTTTGTTTCCCAGTAGCCCCGTTTTGGCCCTGAAGTCAGTGAACTCAGCATCTGGATTCATATTGTATATTCAATGGGGAAACCGAATATTTCATCATACCTGTGGTTGAGCCACCACCATCTCCAAACAAAAGATAGAAAGAGTATGGATTCCTGCCTTTGCTGCTAACTCAGATCTTACGTTGTGTAGAAAATATTTGGGGTGTTTCTTTTTGGAGTTTGTAACTAATTAAAAGGGTAACACATCTGTGTCAAAGTCAGTGGAGCACAAGGCTACTGCACGCAACGGAGTGCAAGATTTGGTCTGCTGGCGGGGGGGGGGATTTAAACAGGCTGTTGGGCTTTGCTGCAGCCTAAGGAATGTTTTATATGGGAATTTTTCCCTGAAAATCCAAACCACCCCAAGCACAAAATGTGACCTGCAATATTCAAAGAGGATTATATTGCAGGTCTGTCATAAGCCACACTTTCCCAACTTTTCAATATAGGGATATATTTCAGTGTCATCAGCTATATCCTAATAAAGGATTGATACTTTAATTATCTGCTGTGATGCTGACCTGTGCTGTTGTGTTTTATTAATAAAGATGGAGTAGGTGGCTCTTTAAAGCCTTTATTTTTTAAAAACTGTAAGTAATTATCTCTCAAACTCAGCTTCCATCTGGTAATGTCGATCATGATCCAGGTTGGTGGGGATCTCCCACAACCTACAATAGGGATATCATAATGCTGGACTACACTGCAGCAATAAAAATGCTGCAATGGGCCTATAAATAAACTTTTCAATATATAAGAAGGTCACTAGCTCAGTTAATCATGTAGAATTCATGAACAACCTAATATTCAACAAGGCAAGACACTCCTGTCGAAACTCTACCCTCACGATAAAATGGTGAGATGTGATTGTTGGTTGACATGACAGCTTCTGAGCATCCCCTCAGGTGTTGTGGAGCCTGAGTGGCTCCTTGGTATTCTGGGGAGCTACACGCTATGAAGCAGACCAGACAAAGACTGGAGCACAAGTGGTGCAAGTCTCGCTCTGAGGTTGACTGAATAGTGGTGTGTGCACATCATTGTGCAGTACAGGCAGCAAAGAGGCTCCTGCACTGCATTCTTTAGTTGCTGGCCAGTGGAGCTACTTAGGATAGTCTGGAGTTTGCTGACTGCCATAACTGGGGAAGGACCCCTGGAGCCCTCAAGGGCCCATTGTGACCATCTAGCTGCTTGTTTTGAGGATAACATCACTTAACTATTTTGGAGTGTTTTTCATGTTTTATTTGCCACCCTGGGCTCCTTCGGGGAAGAAGGGCGGGATATAAATTTAGTAGTAGTAGTAACAACAACTTTAGAGTGACCTTGACTCTGCAGTTGTTTTAGTTCCAATCAAAGCACCCAGTGCTACAATCTGTGATGTGTTGTGGAATGGATCTATGCAGTCTGATTCTTGGAATAAGGTGCTTGTGGCTATACACCCAACCACCTGCCTTCTTGACCCCTGTCACTCTTGGATGATTGAATCTTGCAGAGAGGATTTGACTGATTGGGTCCAGAACATGGTTACGTGGTTAATGCATCATGGCAGGAGGGGGTGGTCCCTGTCACCTTGAAAGAGGCAGTGGTATGGCCACTCCTAAAGAAACTGGCTGACCAGCTGCCAAAACCCGAGGAAAGGTGGTGGAGAGGATTGTGACAGGGCAGCCCCAGGCATTTTTGGATGACATGATTATCTAGACCTATTCCAATATTGGTTCAGACCTAGCCATGGGACTGAGTTGGGTTTGATTGCCCTGATGGATGACCTGTACTAAAAGTGGGGCAAGGGGACTACGACCTTGTTCCTACTTCTCAGGCATTCTATGGCTTCTGTGGACTGTTGACCATGGTATTTTCCTGGACTAGCTCTTTGGGGTGGGAATTGGGGGCACTGTGTTACAGTGGTTCCAGTCCTACCTTAATGGTCAAATCCAGAGAGTAGCACTGTTTTCTTCCCAATGCTATATAATATCTATATGAAGCCATTAGGAGTGGTCATTAAAATATTTGGGGGCAAACTACCATTAGTATGCTGATGACACACAGCTCTTTTTCTCCATAACATCTGAATCGGAAGAGACCATGCAGGCCTTGGATTGGTGCTCAGATACAGCGGTGAATTATATGAGGAGAAATCAACTGAGCTTAAATCCTAGCAAGACAGAGGTGCTGTGGATGAGTGGTTCTCATGTCCAAGAAACTGGCCAATTGCCTGTACTGGAGAGAGTAGCACTACCCCTGAAGGAGCAAATACACAGTCGGGGGTACTTCTGGATCCAGCTTTGTCACTGGAGTTCCAGGTAGCTGTGACGTCCTTCCCCACCTGTGACCACTAGCGATGTCTCACCACTGTCAGGCCCACCTTATGATGTGCAGCCCACCTCTGGCCACCCCCAGTCAGGAACATCAGGTTTATTTTTACCTTTCACTGCACTAGCACAGATCTCAAAAGATCCCCCTGCTAGGCCACTCTACCCAACACTCTGTATCCCTTATAGCCTATAGACTGTGCCTTAGTCTCTGCCTGGCTGTCTCAATACCTTGTGTCTATGGGTATAGGTAATTCCCAACCCCCCCTGCAGCCTCTTGCCTCTGAAGCTTACAGCTCTGGGTTTCTCTGTGGTACTGGATACAATATATTTTCCTCCGCCGCTGCCACCATTTGATACAATTACTTTTCAGCCTTGGTTACACTGCCATCTCCCCTGGTCTGTGTATCCCAGCTGAAGAATCAGGCTTTTAGTAAACCAAGAAATATTTATTATTAGAAATAACAAGATTACTTAAGACTTTGTTTACAAGCGTATGGTTTCATATATGTTCTCTTATGTACTTTACTTCCTAATAATTGCCTCAGAACTCCTATTTCACTCTCTCAACAGCCACCTTATACTCTCCACACCAACCTCTCCAACACACCAACAACACACCACCAAAACACCACCACGATTCAACTGTCATCCTCTCATTTATACTTCCAGCCATTCAAACGCTCAGCCAATCATCCAGCATTCTACAGCCCATGTACTCCCCCTCCTCACTCACTTCCCTTACCATATGTCTTATATTAAACCAGCACTTACCATATTTACATTACAATCAGGAACATCACAGTAGCCTTAAGAACATAAGAACATAAGAAGAGCCTGCTGGATCAGGCCAGTGGCCCATCTAGTCCAGCATCCTGTTCTCACAGTGGCCAACCAGGTGCCTGGGGGAAGCCCGCAAGCAGGACCTGAGTGCAAGAACACTCTCCCCTCCTGAGGCTTCCGGCAACTGGTTTTCAGAAGCATGCTGCCTCTGACTAGGGTGGCAGAGCACAGCCATCATGGCTAGTACCCATTGATAGCCCTGTCCTCCATGAATTTGTCTAATCTTCTTTTAAAGCCGTCCAAGCTGGTGGCCATTACTGCATCTTGTGGGAGCAAATTCCATAGTTTAACTATGCGCTGAGTAAAGAAGTACTTCCTTTTGTCTGTCCTGAATCTTCCAACATTCAGCTTCTTTGAATGTCCACGAGTTCTAGTATTATGAGAGAGGGAGAAGAACTTTTCTCTATCCACTTTCTCAGTGCCATGCATAATTTTATACACTTCTATCATGTCTCCTCTGACCCGCCTTTTCTCTAAACTAAAAAGCCCCAAATGCTGCAACCTTTCCTCGTAAGGGAGTCGCTCCATCCCCTTGATCATTCTGGTTGCCCTCTTCTGAACCTTTTCCAACTCTATAATATCCTTTTTGAGATGAGGCGACCAGAACTGTACACAGTATTCCAAATGCAGCCGCACCATAGATTTATACAACGGCATTATGATATCGACTGTTTTATTTTCAATACCTTTCCTAATTATCGCTAGCATGGAATTTGCCTTTTTCACAGCTACCGCACACTGGGTTGACATTTTCATCGTGCTGTCCACTACAACCCCGAGGTCTCTCTCCTGGTCGGTCACCGCCAGTTCAGACCCCATGAGCGTATATGTGAAATTAAGATTTTTTGCTCCAATATGCATAATTTTACACTTGTTTATATTGAATTGCATTTGCCATTTTTCTGCCCATTCACTCAGTTTGGAGAGACCTTTTTGGAGCTCTTCGCAATCCCTTTTTGTTTTAACAACCCTGAACAATTTAGTGTCATCAGCAAACTTGGCCACTTCACTGCTCACTCCTAATTCTAGGTCATTAATGAACAAGTTGAAAAGTACAGGTGCCAATACCGATCCTTGAGGGACTCCACTTTCTACAGCCCTCCATTGGGAGAACTGTCCGTTTATTCCTACTCTCTGCTTTCTGCTTCTTAACCAATTCCTTATCCACAAGAGGACCTCTCCTCTTATTCCATGACTGCTAAGCTTCCTCAGAAGCCTTTGGTGAGGTACCTTGTCAAACGCTTTTTGAAAGTCTAAGTACACTATGTCCACTGGATCACCTCTATCTATATGCTTGTTGACGCTCTCAAAGAATTCTAATAGGTTACTGAGACAGGACTTTCCCTTGCAGAAGCCATGCTGGCTCTGCTTCAGCAAGGCTTGTTCTTCTATGTGCTTAGTTAATCTAGCTTGGCTTGTACAACAGCTGTGGCCATTCCCTGAATGGGATACCTTGATCACAGTAGTCCAGGCACTGATAACTTCAAGACAGGGTTACTGCAATGCATTCTATGTGGGACCTCCCTTGTGCTTGGTTGTCATGTCTCAGCCGGATAAGTCCTCATCAGAGGATAACAGCTTGGAACTAGTTTGCATGAAGGATTGGTTTACTGTATATGTGCCCACTCAGCCGCTTCAATTTGTGGAAAGGGGCACTTTTACAAGTGCCACATAATGCTTGTTCCACATTTGCAAGGAGTCTATCCTTGAGTGTGGCAGCACCTACTCTTGGGAACTTCCTGCCTATTAATATTAGACAGGAGCTTTCGACGTAAAGGGATTGTGCCTGCTAGAACTTTATTTGTTTAGGCAAGTCTACCCAGACATGTAATTTTAACATGTAATTAACATGCTATTTTAAAATGTCTTCTATTATGTATATTTATTTTAAAACTGCTGATTTTATATGTTGATAAATGAAACAAAGTCCAAGCAAAGCAGGGGCTGGTTTTGGTGAGGAAAAATCCAAAAAAAGCAGGTAGCACCCTGGATAGCTCCGTGTGAAGTTCAGGTTGAAGTATTATACAAATAGACTCAAATGTTGCTTCATTGTCAAGCAAATCCAGAGAGCCTGAAATAAAGGTGAACCTGCATTTGAGTGGCCTTGGTGAGTGAAGCCTCTTTAGTTAAATGGGCCTTGCCTACTTCAGCAGCTGTTGGCTCCAACATCACAGGGTAGACCATAGTTCTGCAGGGACATCTGGGCTGGTGTTCTCAGAGTCCAAGGCTGGCAACACAACCTCCTCAGACAAGAAAGGTGCTGGATCTTCTGGGGAAGGATGTCTGGGACCAGTTTTGTGTGGAAACTCCTCTCCAACTCCAATACTTCCTCTGCATCTCGGATCCTGTTTCCCAAACAAAGGGATCATGACAGTTATATGGCCTTCCTTCCCATTTGTCAGGATTTAACCCCCCCCCCATCATCACTAGGACCACAGGACCAGAGAAGACACTGAGTCAGGTAGCAGCTAAAGTGCCCAGTTAGTTGCATGCGAGTCTATTCAGAACAGTGGTGGCCTTAGGGTTTTTGGGGCCATGGGCAAGAGAGTAATTGGGGGCCCCTGAAATATATAAAATTTCTCATAAAAAAAATCAAGCCATTACCTCCATCTGTGATGCTCACATGTAAACAGAAACAGCCAAAAAACACTGTTAAAAACCCTATTGTATGTAGGAGGGCCACATGGTGAATTGGTGACTGCCAATTCACAGATAAATAACACTGTAGTGATTAATTATATAAGAGTCAATTGTCTAATACCCTATTTAATGAAATGAAGTTTTTCATGCCTTCTTGGAAGCAAAGTTGTCAATCAAATCACTGTAATCCAAATCTTTCCCAACTGAATATTGTATATTCAACTGAAACCAGTGCTAATCCTACTAGACATTCTTGTGACAGAGCAAGAAGAGGGCAGATATTTTTTTAAATCAATTTCAGTTTTGAAAATGACCTGTCAGCAGACACAACAGTTACAGGTACAATGAGAATAATATGAAATTACACAGAAATTAGGGTAAATATCTTGAATATTATTATGAATAAAACTGAAGGTCTGCCAAGGGTGTGCATTTTTCTTGAGGTTGATTATATAACATTAAACAACTTTCATCTCACTCAGCAACTCTGTTGAATCAATGTCTCCCTCAAGGATTTAACATCAAATATGAATCCATACTTGTCCTTAAACTGCATCATTTGCTAGAATCAGTCATGAATGTGAGCAGTGCAACCTCTCCTTTTGCTTCTGTGTTTGCAACAACAGTAAGTGGTCGATTCAGAAGAGATCCACCTGCCCCACTCCCTAAAACCCACAGCTCCACACACTGATCAGAAGAAACAGGAGTGAAAATAGTGCAATCCTATACATGTTTACTCAGAAGTAAGTCCTGCTCCATTCAAACAAGTGGGTATAGGATTACAGCCTTTCTTTGGGCAAAGAAGTTTGCAGAGCGGGAGGAGAGAGGACTCCAGCATTTTTTCTGCCTTCAGCAGATGTTCTGTCAATCAGCATTCAGTGCCACCTTCCTCTTCTTCAATTACAAATTGGAGCCAGCAAAAAAAGACCGAAAGACAATGTTTTCTCCACTCTGCTGAGATTTCATTATGATGCAATGCCTATGAAATTGTGACACTCTTCTCCTTTACCCTCTAAACTAAAACAAAATGGCAGCTGCCTCCACCTGATGTCCTGAGTTAAATGGGCAACTTGGTATGTGCACAGAAAAGGAATAGGAACAGCTTCCAGCCAAGGACCTAGTGGACTACTTCTGTGGATGAGCCTGACTTAAGGGGGGAAAGGCTGCCTGTCTGTATTTTTGTAGGGAGGGACTTGCTTGCCTGAAATGCTGCTGAGTTAGACAAGGCAGACAGACTGATGGACTGACTATAAAGTAGGCAGGATTTTGTACAAGGTTTTTTGGGGGGGTGTCTACTGTGGGATCCAGATGGTTGCCTACCTTGTCCATATTTAAAGCCACCACTGCTCAGAAGGAGGGGAAGCTCAGCTAAGGGCCTGCCTGGTTCAGAACCAGGAATGGGTGGAGCTTCCAGTCCCTATAAAAGCTCTCAGACTAAGCTAAATAGTGGCTGAAGAATAGACCAGCCTTGCCTTAACTAGGGAAATTGACACCTTTGTGAGTTGTGATCAAAATCAGGACTTCTGAATAGTGTATAAGGGGAATTGTACCCCTTTCTGTCTGGAACTGTCTGTGCCACAGGAGCTCATGGACTGTGCGTATGCAATGATGTTGTTAATGCTTGTTGTATGTGGGATGGGCAGGAAGCTATTTGAGGTGGGTGGGTGTCCCTGTTGCCATCAATCCATTGGCTTACTTTGAGTAGCACGGGGGTGTTGTTACTTCAGTGGCCTCTGATTGGCAGGCACTGGTATTATAGTCACGGCTATTGAGGTTGTGGCTATTGTTTTTGCTCTGGTGTGTGTATGTTTGAAGTGGTGTGTTTTCCCTCTTCTATTCTGAGCTGGGTCCATTATTATACCAGTAGTATATTTTTTCCCTGGCATAATTTGTGTGTTGGATTGCTTAGTTAATTTTGTGATGTCTTGTCTGGCAATATATTTCAAAAGTTGTTAATGTTCTATAAGTATTTCTGTTTCTACTCAGTTTTTGCAGACAAGTTCTGATTTACATATTGAAAGAAAGGAATGACCAGTCCTTCCATTTTTTAAGTCCATTTTTGAATTTCATTCCACAAATGATGTTGTACATTTTCAGTTAAAATTCTTATCTTATGCATTGACTGTCCATCTAAGACCCAAAATTAGAACTATTTCTTGCCATATTAAAGAAAGACTATAGAATATAAGGGCAAGTTGTTGATAAATGTCCCATATTTTAATAATGTTTTTATGTATGTCATTATTTGATAATGTGCTCCTTTCTTTTTTCCTACAAGATCCAAAGAATTTCTACTCCAAACTCTTACAGGGGAAGGCATAAAGCATTGGAAAGAATACTCATTTCATGTAGAACTATTGGCATAAAGCATTGGGAAGAATCATAATGCTCTACATTTGAGGACTGCCAAACTTCCGCAATTAACTGATTGAGATAATACCTGATCTTTAACGCTAGCTGGTTTGTTGTTTTATTAATAAATATTAATGCAGTTTTCAAAACACATAACCAATACTTGGAAGAGAAAGCTAAACTTGATTTGAAAAACAGGGAGGGTAAGCTGTTCCTGAAAAGATAACTCTAGCTATGAGATTAGTAAGTAAATAAGTACAATTTTATTTTGGTCACAGACCAATATCTACACATCATGAATAAAAATCAGAACCGTATAAAATATATGAAATCAGCACTGAATAAGAAAACTAGCTGTGATATTGTATGTCTTAGGATGGAGGGAAATGCTATAGAGCCACATTATTATTTTGAAAAGTGGAAAAAGTATTTGGAGAGCAGATGAAGGACAGGATGAATACCACTGCTAGTCTTTCTCAATATGGGTGATACACTCTCTCACATATATACTCACCATGCATTACATTCAGAATGGCATATAGCTGTTGAACAGGAAGTTGCAGAAATTGCAGACATATAGCATAATGTGGCTGGGTAAGGTTGTGCTTTGCCTGATTGTTTGGAATGGGCCTAAACATGTTCATTTTTGCCAAGAGTATTTGTCATTATTAAAAGTCTTTCTATACCTTGGCCTGAGACAATAAGCCTGAGATGGCCCTATCCTGCCACCTTGTGGTTGCTGCAAAATTCAGTTCACATTTCTCAAGTCTCCTGCCTTAACACAAACTTCCCTCTAGTTAAAGAACTGGAAAGGAAACAGATAAGTAGTCTTCTTAAACTTTAGGGCATGGGTTCTTCAGATTTATCAGAGATCCTCCTTAAAATCCCACAAAAATAAAGAATTGACCTAGTGACTTAGCAGCACTATGAGTCAAAGAACATGGGGGATGGGGGATAGTCAATTCAAAAGGGAAGGAGAGAACTGGTGGTGGGGAGGGTGCCCTCATAAGCCCAGCTCCCAACACAGAAGCTGGTGCTACAGCTCATTCTCTCCTGCAGGGATCTCTGAGCTGGGAGAAAAACATCTGTTGACGTCCTGTTCTGTGGCGGATGCACCTGAACATCAGCTGCCAGGCAGGTACACAAGACTACCAGGATGAAGGAAAGCAGCTAGCTAGGAGTGCCAATTCCGTTCTTTGTCTGAGCATGATTAGCTTTTGCCAGGGTAAGCAAAGATACAAAGAGCAGAAGCCCAAGACATTCTACAGGCAAGGGCACGACTTCTGTGCTTTCAGAACTGTTGGACAGGCAGAAAAACCAGCAGGTAAAGCTCTCCATCTTATAAGCATGGATGTCATGAGAAAATGAGTAGGCGAATTGCAAAAGCAAGCACCCTTGTTTGATTCCTCCTAGGGCTTTGCTTGCAGTTAGCTGTGAGTAGGGCTCACTTGACTTAAACCTCAAATGCCTGCCTCTGCTGCAACTTTTTCCCTGCCCGCAGGGGATCAGAAACTTGTCCACAGCAGGGAAAGCAGCAGAAGCCACATCTAATGCTCCAGAGTTCTAACAGAGTATCCATTCCTATCAGAAGTGGGGCTCGAATGCAAATTCACAGCATCCTTGATGGGGAAAATGGCACTATTTGCATCATTCTCTCCCAGAGAGAAGTTCCTCACATATGTTAAGTAACGTGACCAGGGAGATCCAGGACATAAGCCCTGTAAGAGACATTCAAGTCACGCCAGACCCAAGAGCGTGAAAGGCACAAGTCACACTGAACAAGTCTAGGTGTAGGTATGCCCTTGCAATGTGCCCTGATGGTGCACCCTTTACCCTGCCATATTCATTTGTTTTATTAGCCACCTTTATTTCATTTGGTATCCCTTTATTAGTTATACAGCGACTGTGACATTTACACAATGACTACCACAACATTACTGGGACATTTGACAGTACCTGTAATATGGACACCTTCAGGTTGATGCTATTATTGATAGACAGACATACTGCACTCTCTCAGTGACATTGATTTAAGTGTATTGTTGTTAATAAGTTTCTCTTTTATTGTTGCATCTGTTGGGAAAAGAAATAGAAAATGATTAATAAAATATGCTATATACAGGGGGGGAAATAGCCACCCAAGAACAAGAGTTCTCTACGTAATGTGAAAAATAAAAATAAATTAAAAACCACAACTTCAGTAAAACAGATTAAAAAGCCATAAATAAGTCAACAATATAATCACTTTAAAACAGAGCTCAAGACATTAAAAACAGTGCAGTAATTATCAATTGGAACACAGCTGAAAAAGGAATCTTTCACAAAGCTAAACAACTGTGCTAAAAAGACACCATAATACAAAATTTAAAAGATCTGGGAAAATAGGAAGGTTGATGCCTGGTGCTGAAAAGACATTCAAGTAGGCACCAGGTGCACTTCTCTAGCAAAGGCAATCCACAGCTGAGGGGGCCACTATTCAAAAGTGGTCATTTTTCAGCCTATTGAAGACAATCAGATGCCCAGTTCATGTGCATCGCAAACAGGGTTTGTTTTAGTCTGTGTCAAGCCATCTTGAATATGTGAGTTGTGAACTAGCCACATCAATCATTTTATCCTTATTGGGCTCTTGAATCCTGTAAAGACTGACAGCTTACTTTGGGGCAAGACCTCTGTGCTTTAATAACTGTTGGACAGGCAGAAAACCCAACAGGTAAAGCTCTCCATCAATTGTGCTTGTCTGTGGTGAGTAATTCATGCTCTATTGCTTAGTGAAGCAGGGATAGGGAACACTTAAGGCCCTCCAGATGTTGTTGGACTCCATCAGCCCCGGCCAGTATGCAAAATGGTCAGGGATGACAGGAAGTCATCTTCCTGCAACAACATCTGGAGGGCCACAGGTTCCCCACCCCTGGCTTAGAGAAACAGTGGAAAGGGGACATCCAGGACAAATCGAGGAAATCATCCCCATCAGAGAGAAACTGGGGGACAGGGAGGCATATGCAGGCCTGATTTTCAGGGCAGCCAGGAGTTATATCAGGACAAAGACAAATTGTGGAGACTAGATCCAGACCAGTCTATGGGTTCCAGGTGAGAGGTCAAGAGTCCATTCAGGAGACTGATGCTTCTGTCAAGACTGTATTTCCACACATTGCATTAGATTGCCCCAACATGGAAACTCCTAAAATCAGCTTCGTGATGTGTGAATTCCTCAGACATGATATGATTATTGTGCTGTGTGCCTTTAAAAAAAACTCTAGGCAAAATTAACTGCGTTTTGCAAGGCAAAACAAAAATGTTGTTTGTAGGTTGTTAACTTTAGTCCTTTCTTGGGTATCCAGGTATAACAAATAATGTGATGCCATGCCATGTTTATCAACCATACTGTGCTATAAAACATGAATCCCTTTGTTGCACTTGCCTGGAGACTTTCCACTTTCATTCTTATCTCCACCCCACTTATGTACAATGCGTACAGTAAAAACACCTCATGTTTTGATGCATGCAAAGTTATTTGAACTATATACACAGAGGTGGCTTCTTCTGCTCCTTTGCAGAAACTTGTGGTGCTAGCCCAAGGCCATTTGTTTTCTCAGCCTTTGCAGGTGTGTTGTCATTGCAGCCAAAGAACAAATGGACCCAGCAATGTCTAACAGCATGCTAGGAAACCCCAGAGCAGTCCTGAAGAATATGGACAACTTAGAAAAAAGCGGGAAGAGCGGGGAGAGTTTGCAAAACAAGATCTTCCCTAGCCAGTAGGAAGATATGAAATGCTTCTCAATGCTTGGACTGACAGATGCCGCTTATTTAACAGCAATGTTCTCCTCATTTGAAAGGATTATCATTTAGCCTCCCAGAAAGCTATGTGATGTGATGTAGGAAGAAGGGGTGCCTCTTTTTTCAAACCTCTAATCAAACCTCATCTTTCCATCTTTCCATCTTTCCATTTGGCTTAGCTCTTTAGTCCTCAACAGAAACAAAGCCTAACAAGAGCCCTCTGCTGTTCCTGAGCCCCAGAAAGACCATCATCCCCAGCAAACAGGCCCAGTGGCCCGGAAGGCCACAGGTTCCTCACACCTATTCTAGCTCCTATGTAGCACAACACAAGAGCAGAGCCGTGCTGAGCAGCCCCAACCCTGATACTTCCTGTGCTGAGAAGCCTCGCCCTCTGATGTCTGCACATATAGCGTGGATGTCTGGAGGAAGGGAGAGAGGCAATTCTGAAGACATTTGTGTTGTATGGACGGCCCAGAGGCAGCTGCCTCTTGGTTCACACAGTGTCAGAGATGAGGCTATTTGCTGCAGGTCTGCTCACATGCTATATCTGAACATCTGAAGAGGCAGTGGAAGAGATATTTCCCCAAATAAGACAACTCTGTCTGGACAACTCTGGGGAAAACCTGGAGGGGATTCCACTGCCCCAATGACATGGAGTCACCACCCTCCTCTGTGAAGAGTGACTGTAGCTGCACTAACAACATATCACATATGCCACACATTGACCTTAGGTTATCCTTGCCTAACCCTTTTATTCCTTCCTTCTGTTTGTTGTCTCTCAACCTGACAAAATTGAGATTGTGAGCTCCTTGGGTTAGGCCTTGTATTTTTGCCTATGAAACTCTGTAAAGTGGCATAGACATTGATGGGGCTGCAATGATTGCTGTTACTGTTATCCAAAAGGCCTGCAGTTCTATCAATCTCCAAAAAGCAAAAAGCCAGTGTCAGGGCCAAGCTTAATGTTAGAGCATCTGCATGGTATGCAGAAGGTCCCGGGTTCAATCCCTGGCATATCCAGGTCAGGCTGGGACAGATTCCGGCCTGGACAACCGCTGCCAGTCAGTGTAGACACTACTAAGCTAGATGGACCAATGGTCAGTGTAAGGCAGCTTCCCAAGTTCCTAAATGTTCCATCTGGCAAAGGGAATGAATCCCAATATCCCTTCCCCCACAGAAAAAGGAGCAAGCCACAACCAAACCCCTGTTCAAGCATCCTAATCCCCTATGCTATCTATTAGAAACGTGTGAGGGAGATTGGGGGTGAGCATCCTAGCTTTGCGCCCCCCCCGTTACCTTCCAAGAGTTTAGCAAACGTCTGCAGTGAGGAAGCTCCTCTAGGAGGATGAAGGGGCAAAGGGGGGCGCACAACTAGTGTGCACTTGTCATTACATGAGAGATTAGGATGCTTGATCACAGCAGGGTTATGTTTATGTGTAGGAGCTCTTAATGTCTTTTTTTAAGGAAGCAGGATAGGCTACCTCATCTCTGAGGGAAAAGGTGATTAAGCTCCCTTGCAACATCTGTTGTTGGTATGCTAAGGCGTGGCTTGGACAGCCTTCTTTCTTGTTTACCCCAACAGTAAAGTAACTATCATGTTGTATCTGTGAACAACTAGGAATGATGGCAATCAGAGGGCTAGAAACTAGGGAAAGCAAGTAAAAATATATTATGGGCAAGCAATGTTTTAGGAATGTAAATAAAATGTACACTTATTTTTAGTTTATTTATTTGCAGATTTGTACACTCCGCCATAACATATTCTCTAGGCAGCTTACAATAAATAAATATAAAGAAAATGTAAATGTAAATACAAAATAAAATTTAAAGCCATAAAATAACAAGCAACACAAATACCACAAAACCCCAAAGATCACCACACCCTGAGTTAAAACATAGGATGACATCCAGTGGTGTCAGCCTGCTTGCACAATGGACTCCTATCATGTAAATAGGATTTCCCCTATGTCTCCTCCCCTGCAGCCCCATACACCTCCAAAATCTGCTGTGGGTGTTTGGAGGACTCTCTGCAGCAGATGGAGGGGACATGGAGGCCTGGGGGGAGAAGAGAGAGGGGAAGTCCCATTGCATTCCAATGGGATTTCCCTTGTGATCTGACCAGAGAAGAAAGTGTTAAACCCCCCTCCGAGGGAATGGAAAGATTTGTTTGAGTTCTCTCAGTTTCTCATTTTTCCCATGTTAAATTCAGTTCTCTACATTTCTACAGTGATCTGCGATTTTAAAAAATATCCTCATGAAAATTCTCCACCATTTTAGTGCAAAATTCTCCAAATAAACATATTTTTGTAGACAGTTTTGACAAAGATACACATTTTTGCAAGCCATTTCTCATCATTTCATGTCTTTTTGCATGTTATTTTCACTCATGTATTCATTTTTATGCACACTTTCCCCCAACATATGCATTTTTGTTAATGTTGTTTAGTTGGCGAAGTGCATCCCAAAATTCTAATAAATGCAAATTTCCAAGGATGGCTGAGTTTCGGTTCTCATATTGTTTCGGAAATTGTGAATTTGATAAATTCTCCTTGAAATGCAAACTGAATCGGAATGTTCACCCAGCCCTACCCCCTCCACCTCTGCCATGATCCTGATCATTATTTTCTACCTCCGAACAGCAAAAGGTGCTGCTGGGAGCCAAGGTTCTCAAGCGTCCTTCAAGGCTGGGGGTGTCAGCCAAGTCAATAGCTCCTTGTTGTACTGGGCCCCTTTTTCACTCTCCAAGAAGCCAGTTAAAGTAACTGCTTACTCGGTAAGTGTTTTTGTACAAGGTAGGCAAGGGCTTTTCCCTTGTCAACATGAAGTACTAATCGCAGATGCTTGAAGTATGCTAAGAAACCCTGGCTCCAGACCACAAGCATTGTTTTGCAACACATGGAAGCTGAGTCTCTCTTTGTCATCTCACCAGTTCTGTCTCTCTCGTGATATATATATATATATATAGGATCAGCACACTGGCCACTGATGTCTCAATCTGTGTCAAAGCAGCAGAGCCCAATATGCTCTTATTTGGCCTAACAGGAAGGACTGAATGTGTATTTCCTGCAGCTGATGTAACTTCACATGCCTGCCTAGCAAGATGTTTTCACTTTGGTAACTGCTAGTGCATTTGGCAAGACTGCTCAGGTGTTTACCTGGATTTTTACCACCACTGAAGAGGGGCTGGCCCCATATTGCTGTACAGTTAAGCAGAAATCAGTGCCAGGTCAGTGACGCTCCTTGTTTTGCTCAGAGAGGAGACTTCCAAAGTTGGAATTTAAATCCGAGGAAATAGATCACTCCAAGATGAACTTGTTTGACATGATGAAATGATTCCAAAATGGGCATGTAGCTCTCCTTGGAACAACAAATGTCTGCAAGCAAACTTTTGGGAATATAGGAGTGTTGGTTTCAATGTTGCTTAGCCTCAGGGAAAGTTGTTCTCACTACAGGTGCAGGTGGACATAAGACAGGGTCTTGCTTCTACTGATTATGGTTCCAAGAGGCTCTTTATATGGTCATATTTATCAACATCATCTTCCTACTACTCTTTTACCTATTAATGTCCAATGGCTCACAAAAAAGAAAATAACAATATATTGTTAGATGATAGAGTAACTGCCTCTCCTAGAACTAAGGCCACATTCACACCATACAGTTATTCCACTTTAAACAGGCATGTCCTTCTCTCAATGAATCCCGGGATGTGTAGCTTGGGAAGGGTGCTGAGAATTGTTAGGAGACTCCTATTCCCCTCACAAAGCTACAGTTTATAGAGTGGTGTAACAGACAGTCCCTCTTCCCAGAGAACTCTGGGAATTGCAGTTCTATGAGGAGAATATGGGTTCTCCTAACAACTCTCACCACCCATCAAAAACTACATGTCTTCAGGGGAAGCCATGACTGTTTAAAGTGGAATAATAGTGGAATAAATGCAAGGTGTGAATGTGGCTTAAGGCTTCTTTAACTGGTAGCTAAAAAGCTTGGGACTTCCATGTGGTGGGCTATATATTACTAATGCCAAATGCATTGACAACTCATTACCAGTTCCTATAATCATATTATGTTGAAGCAACCCTGGCATATTCCTGCATTTCATCCCTGTGTCCAGAATGGGAGGGGATAGTTTAGGAGACCTAAAGAACAAAAAAGCATATCAACCTGGAGTAATATAGCTGTCTCCAGTGTATTCGTTCATCAGCATTTATTAGTAAAGTGACATACCTGGTGTTTTTATCATTCATGACTGTGTGCCAGATCAGGCTTTTGTCATAGATAAAACTACAGTCACACAGTGCTCAAGATGTTTATGCTGAATCACCAAGAACTCAGAGCTTGGAAAAGTTACTTTTTTGAACTACAACTCCCATCAGCCCCAGCCAGCATGGCCACTGGATTGGGCTGATGGGAGTTGTAGTTCAAAAAAGTAACTTTTCCAAGCTCTGCTCAGGACTCCAATCAACTTGCTCATTTCATATATTCATTCAGTCTGTCTCTGCACTCTGCAGGTGAGGGCCTCCTGCAGATACCATCGGCCACAAGTGATCGCCAATGAATGAATCAGGAGGTCCATTCTGCACAAAATAGGAAACGGACCTTTAGTGTAGTGGTGCCTACCCTTTGGAATTCTTTTCCCTTAAATATTAGGCAGGCACCATCTCTGTCATCTTTTTGGCACCTAGTGAAGATCTCTTTCAACAAGCCTTTTAAGTAGAGACCTTATCCCAGTCTGCATCTGTGTTGGAATTGCTTTTTAATATATTTTTAAACCTTTTAAAAATGTTTTTAAAGCTTTAAAAAAATGTTTTTAAAGATGTTTTGTTTTAATATGTTTTTAATGGTTGTGTTTATTTCAAACACTGTTTTTATGATTTTAAACTGTTTTTAGTGCTTTTGTTTGCCACCCTGGGCTCCTACTGGGAGAAAGGTGGGGTATAAATCAAATAAATAAATAAATTCATGAGTGGGAACATTTAAACAATGTATGTCATGAATGATGTTCACTGTTAATGTTAATAAATAATGGATATTGGATATAAATAGGGGTCTTCTAGAGGGTTCCTACTGAACTGGAGTGAATTTAAAAAAAGTTATTAAATTTAAAACATATTTATCTTCTGCAAACTACAGACAGTCTTGACAATATTGCATCATCACAGTGGACAGGAGAAAATGTTAGGACTACATGGTAGTTAAAATAGTTCTATTAGTTGTAATGTCATGTCTAGTTTGGCCCTCATCATCATGTTCAAATACAGCAGTCTCCCAGATGCCTGCAGTCTCCTTAGGAGTTCTCCCTTTGGAGGTTTGATACAAACTGGTCTTCACCCAGGGAAAGTCAACATTCATGCAAAAAAACCAATGTTTTTTTTAATACTTTATTTTACTGTCCTCCCTCAGTAGTTGTGCCAAAGCAACATTGGAATGTTTAAAAAGCAGATCAAGGGGTTCAACAAGCATCAAGGCCTACTCTTTTTTCTTTTTTAATAATTCCATTTTAGGAATCTTCCCCACCCCCTTCTCAATGGTGGCTCCAGGGTTAGGGGTGGGGGCTCAGGCACTGTATCCTCAACAGCCCTTCCCTTCCCTCTTTATGCCAAGCTAGTGCTGGAGACTCACCAAGTGCTGTCTGCAAGGAACAGAACAAGTAACAACAAGCTGAAGAACTGCAGCAAGGCCACATTCCCCCATCCATTGAGTGGAGGTAGGACACTGAGCTACTGGCACTGGACTGGGGCCAGTGGGAGTTTAGCACTAATGATACATTATTTTCTTTCTTAACTGGCTCCCTAGGACTGCTGGTTATAATTTGAGCAGGGAGACTCTGCTGCCCATATTACACTGAGAAAGAGAGGAGATGGGTCACCTTCCTAGCCCTGGCCCAACCCAGTGATGCACAAAATCTGTGCTGGGATAGGCAGAGACAAGGTGGTGCATTTCCCCTTGTAGGATGTCTCCTCTGCATCGGGGACTTTGGTGTTGGGTTTGAATCTGCAAATCCTTCCAGCTTCCACCACATTAAAGGTTCAGATGTGTCAGGTTTCTGTTCCTTCCCCCCACCTCAACATTTTTCTTGTCTCGGATTTCTCCACTGCCCAGGATGGCCTGCCCAATGCTTCAAATAGTACACCGTTGTAAACAAGCCCCAGCGCCTGTCCCATCCATGTGGGCTGAGCAGTCCCTGTGATTATGTGGGCAGAATTGAGCTGCACTAGTGAGTTCTGGCCGGTGTCTGCAGGGCAGAGCTTTTCTCCCTGATAATGTTGTTTTGGGCGGTGCTCTCATCCACTTGCCTGTGTCTGGCCTGAACAAGCTTTAGGCTCTTATAAAGGTAAAATGACTTGGATCTGCTCAGTTTCTGCTCTGCTGGGGCCAAATGCCTTGCCAAACTGGGGAGAGGGAGCTCACTGACAATCAGATGTACTGAAGGCAGGGGTGTTTGCCTAGATTCAGGATGTCCAAAGCAAGGACAGTGGGTGCAAGTGAGGTCTGTCTCACTGAAAGGATGGAAAGCCTGATTCCACAAGCTGAGGTGAATAGCAATAGCAGTGGTGCAGACCGGGAGCCCTCCAGCAGGAATTCTGTGGTCATCTGCCAGGCGGTTCGAAGAAGTATCTTCACCTCCAGCATCTCTTCAGCAGCAGAGAGAGTGAGCCTTATGCTGAAACCAGAGGAGGAGGAGGAAGAGGAAGGAGCAACCTGTCCAGTGCTCTTTATACAGCTCTCAGAGCTCTTCAGTACCCCTGAAGGACTGGAGTGGAGACAAACCGCCAGGTAGGTGCCCACTCAGGGGTAAATGTAGTGGCAGAGCCTATGCTCTGCATGCAAAAAGTCTCAGGTTCAATCTGCAGAGTCTTCATTTCTAGTTCTAGAGCAAGACTGGAGACATACTTCAGTCTGTCTGAGATCTTAGAGAGCTGCCAGAAGTCACAGTGGACAACTACTGGGCTAGATGAGCTAATGGTCTGGCTTGGTATAAGACTGCCTCATACTAGGGTCTGCCAGAGCAGACCTGGCTGAAGGCACCATGTCTGTGACTGCCACTAGTGAAATGATGTTCCTTGGGTGCTGCAGTTGGGAACCCTCTACTTAAGTGGCACCAGTCACGTCAGGCAAAAGATACTGTATCTGTTTCCCAAGCCAACAACTGGAAGTAAAACAGGGTTCAGCATTCAGTGATTTCCCCTAATGGATAATGTAGGGGCTGTCTACCTTCAAATGCCACAAATTCAACATTGCCCCTTTTAAATACTAAAACATTGTCAGTCAGCCTCTTGTCCCTCAAGCAACGAGATTGAGTAGATATCACTCACATCTAGGGGAATGCTCAACCAGTAATCCTGGCTACTTGGCAAACACCAAGGTGCTTTTTAAAACTGATGCAGGATGAGGGAGGATTTGTGGAGACTCATAGCAGGGAATGCAGAGAGAAGCTGAAATACTCGGCCAAGGCCACCCCAGACACAGTAATCGTGCAAGCAATGCCGCTTGATATGTTCTCATGCTGGAACATGGGCAAAACAGGGCAGCATTGTGCTATAGCTGGTACAGCACAGTGGTTAACAATGTGAGCTGTGAGCCTGGAAGTCCCGAGCTCAAATCTCACTTTAGACATGAATGATGATGATGATGATGATCCACCCTTCACCCAAAGGTCCCAGGGCGGGTTACAACAATTTGAAAATATAATAATAAAAAAAAACAACTAGGTGGCCTTAGACAGGCCGCTCCCATCTCCACCAGCAGTATAGGGCTAATCATGCCTTGTAAGTCTGTTGTGATGTGTGCAAAGTAGTTTGAACAATAAAAGAAGTGTTACAAATATGCCAGGTGTTATTGTTTTCAGTAAAAAGTTTGGCCTCACACACTTTCAGCAGCAATTCTCACTGATGTTGCATGATGCTATAGCATCGTGATCACATCATGCCACAGCTGGGGGGATGGAGTTACAGTCAGGCCACAATGGTAATTCCTCAGTTATTACTATGGCTGCCCCCTTCTCCAGTGCAATGGTGCATTGCCTGCTGTGTCGTATGGCAAGTAGGGGACACATACATTTGTAAAGGTCCTTGGACACAGACCCCACTGGAGATTTCACAGCTGTGAATGGCTCCTTGAGTACCAAACTATCACATCTTATTTAAAGGGTATTTTTAATATTCAAGAATATTTTGTGACCATTTAAAGTGTCCAAGGATTTGGCTTTGATGACAACAGATGTGTCTTTTTGGGAGATGTTAGTGATAAATGCAGTGGTAGAGATGCTTTGTTTATAACAGTATCTGGGGACTTGTTATAAAAAACTTTCTATATATGGGCATCATCTAGCCAGCATAAGTTGAGACCCATGAAATTTCATGTAAATGTTGTTGTGGGGAGACATGGGAGAGGCTTCAGAAATGGTCCTGTCTTGACCAGAGCAGGGAAACTGGGCAGCTATAGTGAATGCACCAGGGAAGCAGGAGACCTGACCTCCTCTCTGAGATATTGGACTGCCCCACAAATTTGTCAAAATGCGAACACAATTTGGGTTGGTCTTTCACAGTCCAATCCACTTCCTGTGTAGCTTGGAAGAGTTTGGTAACATGTGCTTCTGAGCATATGGTGAGTGGTGGCAACACCTGCCATCTCCAAAGATGGAGAATTATATTTGTGTATGTTTGTTGGTGTTCTTCTTATTTTGCTTCTTTCCTGTGTTGCTACTGTTTCTTCAGAGAATGTAACCTAGAAAATTATATTTATTTCACTGTTCATCTTAGAAATCTGTCTCAAATTTATTTTTATTAACTTCAAAGCCTTTTTATTGGTCAATGTCATATGATGGTGAAAACAGCTTTTTGTGTTTTAAACTGGAGGTTATGTTCTATTGCTATTTTGGGTGCATTAACAGTTGAATCTGAAACTCCAGTTTGATGTAAAATTAGACTGATTACAATATGTTGCTGCTACTCAAGCAATGAATCTAGTTGTTGGAAAAGACAAATTTGGCCTGCTGTTTTCAGTTTGCTATGCTTAAACCACTCCACTTAAGGAAAGGTGGGCATGGTCAATAAAAAACATAGATCACACCTAGAAATTTTTTAGAATATATTTCACCTCCCACTGTTTTATCTTGTGCAAACTGAAACACTCCTCATGTCCATTGGAGACTATTCTACAGAATAGTCAGTGCCATTATTCCACAATTGTTTCTGGAGTTTTTTAGTGTAAATTATGCAAAGTGCTGCTGTACTTGACACATGTTACCAAATTCTTCCAAGCTGCACAGCAAGTGGATTGGACTGTGAAAGACAAACCCAAATTGTGTTTGCATTTTGACAAATTTGTGGGGCAGTCCAATATCTCATAGAGGAGGTCAGGTTTCCTGCTCTCCTGGTGCATTCACTATAGCTACCCAATTTCCCTGCTTTTTAAAGTTTGATAGAAATATCTATTGGCTACAGCTATGTTCTTAAACCGGAAGGTTTCCCCCCCCCCCGCCGCCTTTTAGTGAATTTCTCTGCTTTTTAATCTGGGAGGTAAGAAATGGGATCCTGTGCAAGTTTGTTGAGAATGGATTCATCATTTGCATGCTTATTGAGTTCAATGGGATTTACTCCCCTGCTATCATGTCTAGAATAGGTGAAACTGACCATAGGGAGATACGGAGGGGAGGAGGATGAAGGGTAGGGGTAGGGGAGGAGGAGGAAGGGCAGAGGGAGGAGGGGGATGAGAGGAGGAGGGCAGGTTTGATCATTTGCATGCTTATTGAGTTCAGTGGGATTTATTCCCATGCAATCATGCTTAGGATAGGTGAAACTGAACATGGAGGGAGAGCTGAAGTGGGCAGAGGAGGAGGAAGAAGGAAGAGGGGAGGGGTGGGGCGGAAGAAGGGAGGAGGAAGAGGGGGGAGAGGGTGAGGGGAGGAAGAGATGGAAGGAGAGGAGAGAGGGGGAGAGGAGGAGAAGGGCAGGTCTGATCATTTGCATGCTTATTGAGTTCAGTGGGATTTACTCCTGTGCAATCATGCTTAGATAGAACTGTCCATGGAGGAGGAGGAGGGAGAGGGGACAGGAGTGGGAACGAGGAAGGGAGGGGGAAGGAGGGGTGAAGGGAGGGAGAGTGAAGGGGTAAAAGGGAGGGGATAGGAGGGAGGAGGAGGGGAGGGCAGGTTTGATCATTTGCATGCTTTTTTAGTTCAAGAGGATTTACTCCTGTACAACCAGGTTTAGGATAGGTGAAACTGACTTGGGGGAGGAGCAAGGAGGGGGAGAAGGGGGAGAGAAGAGGAAGAAGGGGAGGGGTAGGGAGGAAGGGGGAGGGGAGGGGGAGGAGGAGATTGGGTGGGCAGGCGGGTGGGCTATGGGCAGAAGGAAAGCCCCTTTCCCTTCCAAAAGGAAAACGTTGTGAACAGTATCATTGTTTTTCAGGGTTCCCCAACCTTTTTATTCCACAGCAGACGCATATAGTCTCCCTCCCAAATTTAAATCAAAGCTATCATTGGCCACACCCAGGCCAGACCTTTATTTCACTTTAGGCTGTCATGGCTTCCCCAAAGAATTCTGGAAAGTGTTGTTTGTGAAGGGTGCTGAGAGTTGCTAGGAGAGGCCCTATTCCCCTCAAAGAGCTACAATCCCCAGAAGAGGGGCTGACTGTTAAACCCCTCTGGCCACTGGAACTCTGTCAGGGGAATAGGAGTCTCCTAACAACTCTCAGCATCCTTCACAAACTACACTCCCCAGGATTATTTGGGGGAAGCTATGTGCTGAGCCCCAGCTCTCCCTCGAAGGGCAGGGAGGGAGAAGGCATGAGTTGCAGGCGCCTCAACTGCCCGAAGGTGCGGAAGATCCAGCTGTTGTTGTGTCTACTCCAGACCTTGAGGAAGAGTGCGATTTAGTCACCCTGCCAATTCCCACGGATGGTCCAGCCTCCCTTGGGGACAACGCTGAGCCTTCAAGCACCCCCACGGAGTCGTTAGGGGAGGATTCCGAGAGAGCAGTAACTCTTCCTTCACCAAGCCATGAATTAGCAGTAACTCCCCCTTCGACCCGCAGTAACTTAGAGACGCCCGACGCTTCCCAGCCCTCTACTTCCCTGTCTGTTGATAAGGACCCTGTTTTGTCAGATGAGCCCGTGGAGGCTCGCCCCCCCTGACCGCGCTCCCGATGGCTGGAAAAGCATACCGAGCAGAGGGCGGGGGTGCGAAGGAGTGAGAGATTGCGCTCCAAGACTTTCCCTATTTAAGTCTGCTGCGTTTGAGGGGGGGCATTGAGTCAACTTTCCTTTTACATCGCAGAGCATGACTAGAGAATAGTTAGGGATTTCTAGTGAGTTATTGTAGGGTTTTCTATGAAGCGCACTTCTTTTGATGTTTCTGTTACTTTAATAAAATGAGATTTAATTGCACCTGTGTCTCAGTTTTGTGGTTCCGACTCTGGACGGGACACCATGACTGTCTAAATTGAAATAAAGGTCTGGCCTGGGTGTGGCCACCTGATTTTTTTTTAATGGACTGCCTTCAAGTTGATCCTGACTTATGGCTACCCTATGAATAGGGTGTTCATGGTAAGCGGTATTCAGAGAGGGTTTACCATTGCCTCCTTCTGAGGCTAGTCCTCCCCAGCTGGCTAGGGCCTGCTCAGCTTGCCACAGCTGCACAGCTTGCCACAGCCCCTTCCTTGTCTGCAACTGCCGGCTGAGGGGCAACTGGGCTCCTTGGGACTATGCAGCTTGCCCACGGCTGCACAGGTGGCAGGGCACATAACCCCTGAGCCACTCGCTGCAGGGGTGAACTTTAGCTGGCCCTTGACACCCAGGAGACACGAGCGGGGATTTGAACTCACAGACTCTGGACTCCCAGCCAGGCTCTCCTCCCCACTGTGCTATACCAGCTCTTGCCACCTGATTAGCCAAGCCAAATAGTTGTGAGTCTAGCTTTTAGAACACTGACAGTTGGTTCTTACTGAGCATGCCTGACACTATAATATACTACAGTGTTAAATTTCTTACATTTGTTAAAAATCAGCCATGTATTTTTTAAACTTTTAAACTGCAGAAGATGAAGATCAGAGTATGGGGCAAGGTGAGTAATAGGATTACAGGTACTCTGTGAACATGGGTGATTTTTAATTAATTTCAACAAATTATGAGTCTGCTGACAGAAATGTCCAACAGAGATCTGTTTTTTTTCTCTTGTTTTACACTTTGAACTCTCGATTCTCTCTGACTGTTTAGAGGGTTGTTAAGCAAGTATTTCTGAGTTCAGGACTATAAGTTCTGTAAGGTTTTGTTTTGAAATGTGCTTATGGGAAGCAGCAGAATGGCATGGGGAGTATTTTCAATTTAACATTGCAGAATGAGAAAAATCCATGCTGGCTGGATATATATAGCCACTCTTGTGGCAGAATAATGTAGCCTCTTGTCCATCACCTTCCCACAAGGAGCGTTCACAAGTTCAGGTCAAGAAGTGCTTTTATGTTATTTTTGAAGATGGCAGGCACTCATCATAGGAGGCTGCTCCCCTATTTTGTTTTTTAAGATAAATTGAGCCCGTTTCCTCCAGCCGCTGTTGAGCAGAAAAGGTGGCTGTTTTTCATCTTTTCGTTCATGGTGTTATACGGTGTTGCTCATAGCGTCTTAATGTAAGATAAACCATCACTAAAATGTCAACTTTCCCCCCCTCCTCCTGTATGATTCCTTCATTATAGAACGTACGTGTGTAATTTCACTTGTAGTGTATGGCTTGGCTTACTTCCTTGGGTTACCTGCCTGCATGTGTTATGAGTTCCCTGCCCTAGGTTCACTCATTATCTCTGAGACTAGTCTTAGTCAGTGTCCTCCATCTGAATAACGGGTAAATGTTTTCTAGATGCTTAATTTATTGACCATAATATGAATGTATGTGACTTGATCTGTAGGATTTGGGTTGGCTCAATTTCCTGAGTTGCCTCATTTAGATTATTTCTTGCTTTCTAATATTGTGCACTGTGTGATCTATGGGGGAGTGATATATGGACAGCAGGAGTTGTAAGCATATGCAATACCTGTTCACCTCAGATGAACAGTGGGTTTCTGTGGGCATGCGGTACAGTTACCTTTAAAAAAAAGAGAGAGAAACAAATTTGTGTGCTCAGGGACATCAGTGAGCTAAACTTGTTTCCTTTTGCTAGTGAATTTAGTATCAGTTGATATTTGCATATTACAGTGAATGAGGATATGGGTCAGGATCACAGCAGCAAGCCCCCTCTCAAATGTGTTCCCTTTGTTTGTTCAGTCCCTATGTGCATGCAAACCTTGTAAACTAACCTGGAATCCATTCTGATGAAGGGTGGTATTAAAATGTTCCAAATAAATAGAAAGTGCATAGGGTTGTATGCACATCGGAACTGCACAGACTAGTGAATTCATGTAAGTGGGGAGTGGGTTTGCCACTCCTATCACACTACCCTTCCCTCCACATGCACGCCTTTAATGTACACATTAATATCATCTTCAAAATGCTAGGGTGAGGAAGGTCTTGCATCTCTTAACTGTGCCCATTTAATGTAGCGCCAAATTCAAAGAGAGCCACAACTGAGCTCTGCGCCCCCCCCCCCCGGATTCTGTTTCTCAGGCCTGATTTAAAAGTAACAGTTTGCATATAGGTCACAGACTTGTGGACGCTTATATCTTGGTGGTCTGATATGTAGCTGTTCTATTAAACAATTAACCAGCTTAGTTGTACCGCTGCATCAATAATCACTCCTAATTTCTCCCCTTATTTGTCAGCTCTTTTCTTGGAAGCCAGATTTCTGAAGTGTGCTAGAATGTGATGGAATGTGGATCTTTTAAAAGGGTGACAAAGAAAGAATGTTGGGGGCTGGCTGTTTATGTACAGAAAAGACTATAATGCAGCTTTTGAAAAATATAAAGTGGATCTGAAATTTGAAATGAATATAATTGATGACATGGAATAACAAAGAAGTGAAATATTTTCAATTCTGATGGAACAAGTGAGTAGGGATGGGGAAAAAATTCAATTCAGTTCAAAATCAAAGCTGAATCTATCAAATTTACTTTCCAAAACAATATGAGAACCAAAACACAACCATCCTTCAAAATTCAAACCAATCTGAATTCTGCAATGCAGTGCTCCAGCCAACCAATGTTTACAAAAATGCATATATTAGAGAAAAGTGTGTGTAAAATGAAGATATCAGTTAAATAACAATCAAAGATGCATTAGGAGAAATTTCTTGCAAAAATGTTTACATTAGTCAAAGCTGCATACAAAAATGTGTTGATTAATATATTCATACTAAAATGCTGAAGAATTTTTATGAGGATTTTTAAAAAATCACAAATTGCTATAGAAATATGGAGAACTGAAGATTGGAAAAATGAGAAACGGAGAGAACTGAAAGGGACAGGTCCTTCCATCCCTACAAGTGAGATACAGTACATGAGCCACATTAAGCTCTTTGACAACTGGGCAGCTTGGCTGTGCTTTGAACCCCAGATTTGTCATACAATGCCTTGAGAGATGAGTTCATCATGTCACTCTGACCTATTTCTGGAGAATAATTTGGCTTCCTTGTAAGAGAGGTCAGCACTCAGCAGGTCATAGTTAGGTTATTTGGATACCGGCATGTCGTATATCAACATCAGGATTTTTTTTTTTACATCCCCCCCTCCCCAGCCTTTTGGTTATGGTCAAAAAGGCTGAAAAGATGTTGATCTCAGTGCCAAGCATACCTCCATGGGGAGACCATCTCAAGCAGGGGAACTGCAACTGAAAAAGCCTTATCCCTGGTCACTACTTGCCCCACTTCCAAGGTATCAAATGGCCTCTGAGGGGAACCTTAATGCTTGGGCAAGTTCATGTGGCCTTGTTCATTTGGACAGGGTCATTTGTACTGCATTTATCATCTGTTGTATTGACATGAAAAAATGGAAATAGGCTGCCTTCACGT
The DNA here is from genome assembly GCF_030035675.1 of Rhineura floridana. Lineage (NCBI taxonomy): Eukaryota > Metazoa > Chordata > Lepidosauria > Squamata > Rhineuridae > Rhineura > Rhineura floridana. Next base: position 174,534,857 of record NC_084480.1, on the reverse strand, counting down.
CAATCCCAACTTATGGTGACCCTATGAATAGGGTTTTCATGGTAAGCGGTATTCAGAGGTGGTTTACCATTACCTTCTCTCGAGGCTGAGTGAGCTTCATGGCTGTGTGGGGATTTGAAGCCTGGTCTCCCAGGTCGTAGTTGTAAAATCCTGTTTTATCATTTAATGGTTAATGGTTAATGGTTTTATGGGTTGTAGTTTATTGTTGCATTGTACACTGCCCTGTGATCCTAAACTGGATGAAGAGTGATCTAGAAATGAAATAAATAAATGTGGGAGAAAGTAGATAACCTTCAGATAACTGAGTCCCAAGCCATTTGGAGCTTTCAAGCTTAAAACCAGCCCTTTGGATTGTACTCAAAGTGGACCAGCAGCCAGTACAATTGTTTCAAGACTGGTGAGGTATGTTTCAATTAATACCTTGCCACTGTGTTTTGTACTTGCTGACTAAAGTTCCCAGTTAGTCTCTAAAAGACAGCTCCACATACAATGCATTGCAATAGTCTAAACAAGATATTATCCAAGCATGTGGTCTCTCTCCAGGAGGGGTCAGAGATGGCTCTGTCTTCCCTCCTGAAAAGTGGTTCAAGCCAGCAGTGCCAGCTGGGCCTCCAGCTATAAGACCAAATTTAACAGCACCCCCCTTCCAAGCTGTGGATCTAATACTCTAGGGCAGGGGTTCTTAACTTGTGATCTATGGACCCCTAGTAGGGTTGGCAGGTCAGAAGCATCCCAAACCCTGAGATTTCAGGGGCAGGCCCTAGTGATGTCATTAAGCATCATACATTAAGCATCAACCACAGTTGTTTGGAGCATACGATTCAAACAAAAAAAAATTCTCTGATTGGAAATTAAGTGTCATGGCCCCGTCAGAGGACTCCTCAGATGAGGACGACTCGGGAGTAACAGCAGCAGACCCAGGAGCAGCAGGAGACACAGAGGAGCCTCCTGAGAATCCAGCTCCTTCTGCCCCTCAGCTGCAGAGCACCCCAGGGACAGCAGAGGCCCTGCAGCCAGACACAGACAGTGAACAGGATACTCCCCCCTCACCTGCAGAACGTAGACAGCAGAAGGTCAGGCAGAAGAGAGGCAGGCCTGTCTCCTTAAGGCCCAAACGCTGAGGGCTCACACCTGCTGTCCATCCTGCTCTTTATAAGGCACACCTTGGCTGCAGCTTGTTGCTGACTGCAACGTCAGGCGTGGCTTTGTGTAGACCTAGTTTCCCTGCAGCATCTCTTTGACTGACCCCTTGGCAATTGATCCCGGACCTCCACTGACCTCGCTTCTGGACTTCTGACTCGGCAAGTATGCTTCGGATAGGCCTGGCAGATTTACAACCCGACTGCTGGCTAAGGACTTTCCTTCCCTGCTAAAGACCCAGGAATTTCCAGCCCCCCCTGGCACTGCTGATGCAGTGTAGAGCTGACATTAAGATAGAAATCTTAAAAAGATGGAGCCTGGGTAGGGAACATTTAATCTAACCAACTCACATCTGGCAAAAAGGGTTTAAGTGCCCTCAGGCCAGGCCAGTCACCAGAAGGCCGTTGAAGGAAGAAAGCCTAGTGTTGTGGAGGTGTTAGATGGGAGCACGCAGAAGTAAAGATGGATGCCCCTGAAAGCTGCAATTCTAAATACACTTACTAAGGGACTAAGCCCCATAGAACTCAATAAGATTTCTAAGTAGATATGGTTTGGATTGTGCTGTTGGTAAAGCTCGACTAGGGATCCTCTGCAAAGATATCCATATCCAAGCAGGGTTGGCAACCTGCCTGGAATGCCCTACCCCTACCTTTTAAAATGGCTTTACAGGTTTAACAGTATCTTTACAGGTTGTGTAAATAAGAAACATCTTTGACAGTCATGCTTACATAAATATTTATTCATACTATGTCCTGATAAGTATTTGATTTCACACTGTGGTTGTATATTATTATTTCCTCTACATTATATGTGTGCCCTTCTTCCTTGGGGTGATCATGGTTCCCCTCTGTTGTTTTCACCCTGAGGGACAGATTAGGCTGAGGGATGGTAAGTAGCCCATGGTCACCCAGTAAACTTTATAGCTCATTTCCATTTTAAAAAATAATTAAAATGGTTTACATGCAGGCAAAGTTTATTAAGTAGATCCACACAATAAGTTTAAAGCAAATCCAACTTGCATTTAAAACACATGACTTCCACTAAAGAATCCTGGGAAGTGTAGTTTCCTCCTCACAGTTATAGTTCCCACCACCCTTAACAAACTACAGTTCCCATGATTCTGTAGTGTGATTAATGTGCTTCACATGTGTGTTGAATGTGCTTTAAATGAATGATGTAGATCTGCCCTAGGTATGATGTACATTCATTAGTGAATTGAAAAGAACTATTTTAAAATATACTTTTTTAAACAGGGGAAGGATTGTAGCTCAATGGTAGGGCATATGCTTTGCATGCAAAGGTCCAAAATTCAATTTCTGGAAAAGGGTATTTCCTGGAATCCTGGAGAGCCAATGCTAGTCCATGTCATCAGTACTGTGCTAGATGGTACCAAATGGCCAGAGTCTGTATAAGGCAGATTCCTTTGTTCCTAAAAATGGAAAGGGACCCAGGGACCACAGAGACTTTAATATTTATTTATGTATTTTATTTAGAACATTTATATACCACTTTACTGTAACAAATCTCAAAGTGGTTTACAGAAGGAATTAAAACAATAACAGTATTGGCAAAAACAGTTAACTGCAGCTCCCAGGTCAGGTTGTGCTGCATGGGGATTTCTGTGACCTTGGCTGACTGGCTGCCAGGATTTTTTAGTTTTGATCTTTTGTTAGGAATCCTGACTGGTTGTGGGATGCTGAGTTTTCTGCCTTACTCATAGGAATCTTGTTGTGGTTGGTATGGTATTGCATTTAGGAAATCATCACTCTCTTTTCTTTTTCTATTTGCATTTCATTTATGCAAGGACGGGAGAGTGGAACCCTGTTACTCTTACTTGATCTCTCAGTGGCTTTTGATACCATTGACCATGGTATCCTTCTGGGCCGACTTAGTGAGATCGGTATTGGAGGCACTGTTTTATAGTGGTTCTGATCCTATCTCCAAGGTCGTTCTCAGAGAATAGCATTGGGTGATTGTCTTTTGGGCCCCTGGCAGTTGTGCTGTGGGGTGCCGCAGGGTACCATCTTGTCCCCCATGCTGTTTAACATCTATATGAAACCCTTGGGAGCAATCATCAGGAGATTTGGGGTGAGGTGTCAACAGTACGCTGATGATGTCCAGTTCTGTTTCTCTGTAACATCTGAATCAGGAGAGGCCATGCAAGCCCTGGACTGCTGCCTGGACTCGGTGGTGGGTTGGATGAAGGGCAATAAACTGAGTCTGAATCCTTGCAAGATGGAGACACTGTGGGTTGGTGGTTCCCAAGTTCAGATAATTGGTTAGTTGACTGCTTTGGATGGGGTCATACTCCCTCTGAAAGAGCAGGTCCATAGTCTGGGGGTGCTCCTGGATCCATCTTTGTTGCTAGAGGCCCAGGTGACCTCAGTGGCTAGGAGTTCCTTTTACCAGCTTCACCTGGTAAGACAGCTGTGACCGTTTCTGGATCAGGGTAGCCTGACCACTGTTGTCCATGCACTGGTAACCTCCAGGCTGGATAATTGTAATGCGCTCTATGTGGGGCTGCCCTTGAAGTTGGTCCAGAAGCTGCAGCTGGTGCAAAATGCGGTGGCGAGACTGCTCAATGGGGCAGGGTATCGCCAACATGTCACCCCGCTGCTGAAAGAATTGCACTGCTGGCCATTTGCTGCCGGGCCAAGTTCAAGGTTCTAGTTTTGGTGTGCAAAGCCCTATACAGTTTGGGACCAAGATACCTGAAAGACCGTCTTATCCCTTATATACCCAGTCAATCACTGCGCTTTGCCGGTGAGGGCCTCCTGCAGATACCATCTTATCAGGAGGTCCGTTCTGCACAACATAGGAAACAGACCTTTAGTGTGGCGGCACCTACCCTGTGGAATTCCCTACCCTTAAATATTAGACAGGCTATCATATTAGACTCTGCTATCTTTTCGGTGCCTATTGAAGGCTTTCCTCTTTCCACAAGCCTTTTAAGTTGAGACCTTATCCCAGTCTGCTTCTGTGTTGGAATTGCTTTTTAATATGCTTTTTAAGACTTTCTTAAAAAAACAGTATGTTTTTAACCTTTTTTAAAGATGTTTTCAAAGCTTTTTAAAAATGTTTTTAAAGATGTTTTGCTTTACTGTATTTTAAATTCTGTTTTTATGATGTTTTAAAGTGTTTTTAGTGCTTTGGTTTGCCGCCCTGGGCTCCTGCTGGGAGGAAGGGCAGGATATAAATAAATAAATAAATAAATTTGCCTTTAACCTCACTCCCTTACATCCATAGAAGCAACAACAGTGGTTCCATGCGCTCAGCTCAACCTCCTTAAGCCCACTGGTGATGCACCTTGTTGGTTGCATGATAGTTTGTTTCCAATAGTGGTAAAAGAGAATTCACATATTTGGAAGTGTGGCTACAATTGTTGTTCCCAAGCTTCTGCCTGTGAAGGTAAACCAAGCCATGTGTGCTTTCTCTCTGTCAATTATTATACACTGGAATTGAGTTGGCTGTCAAAGTGAGTTTATAGCAGCCCACAGGGTTCACATAAAAGGGCAGAGAATCTTCTTACTCTTAAGCATTTCTCAGACCTCTTTCTGAAGTGAAGGGTCAAATCAAATCTGTAAAGAAGTTTGGAGCAGCCATGCAGGAGCAGGGCATTCCAGGCAGGGGGTCGCCAACCCTGTTTGGATATGGATATTTTGAAACTTGCAGCTTTTTTTAGGAGAGGGGAAATTTTGGTAGAGTGGAGAATCAGGTCTTTGACAGTATAAGCAGCCTCCATTTTTAGAAAAGGTGCATTTCTGGAAAACCAAAATGGCTGCCACAATGAAAACAAAAAGCCTATGCCGGTCACTTGGGACCACCATTTTAGCAGACAGCAAGTTAGTCATGTCCATGCAAGTCAAAGTTTGGCATACGCAAGGTAGTAATGGGGGTGTGCGCCGGGGAGTAACAAGGTTTCACAAAAGAGTGGTGCTATACATTAGCTGCAAGAGGATGTGGCTTCATGCTGTTGTGATGTGAGAGGAGAGGAATCACATAACATGATGCAGGCACAAGGCACTAGAAGTGGGGTGGGGGTGGGGAGGCAGGAATCTATATTAACTAGTCGTATGTAACAAAATTAAGATTGGCTAAAACTAGCTGAATGGCTGTACCCAAATTAATCTTTCAACACATGGCTCATCCTTGTGAAGGGGGAGGGGAGCAGATGGGGAGAACAAGAAAGGTCAGTGAGTGACTGATATAGGCTTCTCTCATGGAGAGTGAGAGATGGAATGGAAAATATCCCAGTGTTGCAGATCTGGATGTAGCCAGCAATCTGCTTCTCTCCACCACATTACCTGTGTCATTAAAATACAATTGCAATTTTTCTATAAATGTTTCTGTTGTATAATGGGATTTAATGTCCCTCTCCCTCTAAGGAAAGACTTTGTCAGTCACAGATACAATGCTCCTCCCTAAGCATGCTGAGGAGAGCCAGTGTGGTGTAGAGGTCTGAGTGTTGGGCTACGACCTGGGAGACCAGGGTTTGAATCCCCACACAGCCATGAAGCTCGCTGGGTGACCTTTGGCCAGTTACTGCCGCTCAGCCTCAGAGGAAGGCAATGGTAAACCCCCTCTGAATACCCCTTACCATGAAAACCCTCTTCATAGGGTCGCCATAAGTCGGGATCGACTTGAAGGCAGTTCATTTTTCAAGCATGCTGAAATCCCCAGGTGAAAAGATGGGAAGCACTCTGTACATGCTCAGTGAAACTGAAAATGTTTTACATATTTAAATTTATTTATTAAAATGTCCCTCTGCAACAATGAGCAAGAAAGCACAAATTTCCATTTGTGTTCAGCCAAAGGGTGGAACAGTTCAGTAATACTTTAAACACTTCTGTCATTTTTTATAATAAATGTTATGGTGATAGCCAAGGTCTGTAACATGAACCCTGTTTATCCAGAAGTAAACTCACTTATTCTCAGGCAAATGTGATGATTTAGAATCGCTGCAGTCACTTGTGTTTGTCAGCTGCATGCCTTTGACAAACTTAGCTGATGCTTCACGGTGCTGCAGTTTGCAGACAGAAGCAATTATGCTTAGCACAGAATCAAACAGAGCAATCACCTCCTGTGTTGCCAAGGCAACCAAAGAAAGCAAGCTGCTAGCTTTTGCACATTATTCCTTTCCTTTTTGGCCAGTGCCCTAAGGCAAGCACACTTTAGCACTCTTTTTTTGGGGGGGGAGGTATCAAGTAGAACCACTGAAGCAGCAATGAATTCTTTAAACAAAATAGAACTAGGTTCGATAAGGTTTCATGAATTTTGGGCAGAACACGGTTTCTCCCCAGCCTTACTCTGGACACATCCACTGACTATGCTACTGACAAAAAGGCAACTAAGTTGTTACACATGCAAGTGATTTTATCATCAAGTGCTTGACAGACAGTATGTATTATGCAAAGAGGGTTCCTTTACATAAGCATTCAAGTAGCCATTAAAAATAAAAAGAGACCAGCTTGCTAAACATAGTTTGGCTACCCTGTTTTTCCTTGTTTGCAGTGAGTGCAGCCAAGATTCACTCACAAATCGTAAGTGATGAGCTGATAGACTGTAGAAGGCATGCTCCCCACCCACCCCTCCACCTACCATTTAAGGACTACACCTCTAAGCAGAAGTGAGGGAGGTAACTTTCAGCAATTTACCCTTCCCTGCAGCCCCGACTGCTGTCTCTGATACAGTACTATGCTGGAGAACATGGGGGGCTCAAGGGGCTGCAGCGGAAGGGGGAATCAGTGAAAAATTATTTCGCCCTTCTGCAGGAGGGGTGATGTGCAAGCATGTACTCCCACTTGTCTCTCACAGAGAATCAGCTGTGTGTTACTTACACAGAATAAACTGCCTCCAGTCCCAATTATTCCCTAAATAAAATGGGGCCAATTGAGAACTAGGGAGATCCTAGAGAGTAGGGAAGAACCCTTGCCCAGCTTGCCAGTCATCACCAGCCCAGGGCCAACCTGTTGTTCCCACTTCACTTTCCTTAAAGGTATAATTAGTATTATGTAGCTGAGTGGTGAGGCAAGTGAGTGGAGGAGATCCTGAGTTGTTGGGCATACCTAACATTTCAAGAGGTCCAATTCAAGTAACGTTATTAATAGGCCAAGATCAAGAGCAGTAGAGAAATGACAAGTTGCATGGAAAATAAAAGAGAACTGGGTAGTTATTTTCTTAGCAAGCCTAGACTAGTACAGTCTTTAAACTAGCTTCACGTTTTCTTCTAATTCAGAACGATCTTGAGCTTGACTTCTCTAGGAGGGGAAATAGTTAAAGTTCCCCCCAGGTCAGCATGATGGAGTATGGTATATATAGCAGCAGAGTGCAGAAATGAGTATTTTATTTTAGTTTAGTTTTTGTTATTAGAATTTATTACCCACCCACCCAGAGGTCCCAGGGCGGGTTACAACAATTTTAAAAACACATAATTAAAACAGTTAAAAGCAACCCAAACAACATCACAGAAAATAGGGTGGGTCCTAAAAATATACATCTCAGGTGTCGAAGGTCAGGGTAAAGAGATGTGTCTTCAGCATTCACCGAAAGTTGTACAATGAAGTTGCCGAACGCACCTCGGTGGGGAGGGAGTTCCACAGCTTAGGGGCTGCCACAGAGAAGGCCCTCTCCCTGGCCACCACTGTCCAAGCTTCCAAGGGTGGCAGAACTGCCAAAAGGGCCGCCTCTGCTGACCTCAACACCTGGGAGGGTTTGTAGGGAAGGAGGCGGTTTTTCAGGTATTTGAGACCTAAGTAGTCTGGTAAGAGTGATGGTTGAAAGAATAATGTAAGTTAAGGTTTATTAGTCCTGGGAAATAAAACTATTCTGACTGCGAGTATATATGTGGTCATTACAGAGTCATCACTTGCACATACTAACACCAGCTCAGAAGACAGAGGAAAGAACAAAGCCTAAGAAAAACCAACAAGTGGTTACAAAAGAGGGAATCAACAAGGGAAGAATAGGTTGCCTTTTGATCTAACCCCTTCAGGTTACTTGTTACAATCATTGATGCTTCACTCCCACCTAATACATTTCCAAAAACCATGCTATTTTTATGGGGTGATTCTTGATGGTGGTGGAGGAGGGAACAAGGATCCAACATGTGGGGTTCTGATTGTGTTCTTTAGTATACTGTACTTAGCACATAGCTGAGTATTTGAAAGTGACTTTAAAAGGTGAAAGCGGTGGAGAGGTTTCTTTTCCTTCCCCCTCAGACACTTCTTTGTATATTAGGGGCTACATGTTAGATCTTTTGGAGATTATGGCTGAGGGGTATACTTGGACAAAAATGTGCCACAGGAGACTGGAGAACACTGACTTTTCATTACAGGAGTAATGACTTTTCATTACAGGAGTACTCTCAACCTGATATTTCCAGAAGCGAAGCTGAGCTCGCACTTTGAGGGTACCATCTTGGTTGTAGTACCAGCCTGAGCATCAAAGTCAGCTCACCCCAGGGAGTCAGTCTCACCTCACCAGGCTTTATAAAGTCCTAGCCTCAGAATTTGCACCTCAGTCTCAGCAACTTTTCTCTGGTATGAAGATACTGCCTAAGCTCCTAGTCCCTGATTGCTGCCTTGGACCATGAACTCTGCCTGGCTTTGACCACACACCTACTTTTGGTCCTCATGGGTTAGCATCTATCTTCTCCAGGTGCCAGAACCTGGCTACCTGGACCCTGACCCTTGCTGAGGCCTGGCAAGGAGGCCAGTAGCTGATGCACTGGAAGGTTCTCTGTGGACAGGGGATGGATTCCCTTAGATATACGTAGCCTGAAAACAACCATAAGCTCCCAAGGCAAAGGCTAAAGACCTGTTGAGGGAACAATGTTCCTGTGGTTTTTCCATGAAAGACAGGGGGAAGAGACAGAAAGGGTCAAATCGCACATTCAGGTGTGGTTTGTTAGTGTGTGATTCTGCTTTTTGAAAAAGATTACAACCATGGAGGGTGTGTGAGTGTGTTTCAACCCTTTATTCTGTCCTGCACTGCAGTCCTCACAATGGTACCTTCCCTCATCATGACACTGATCCTTCAGGGTGATATTTGTTGGGACCACAACCTGGGAGGTAAAAAAACAAAACACCTCACCTCACCATGCCTTGATTCTGTCTAGTTTTTAGCATATAAAGGTCAAATAATATCTTAAGCTTTTCTTATTAACCTCGAGCCAAAAACTTGTCATTTGAAAATTAAATAGAAATTCTGGTGAAGTCATACGGTCATGGCTTATGATTAAATTACAAGAAACAGCAATTCTCTTATGTACAAGGGTCTCAGATGTGGCATTAACTCAACATTTCCGTCTCAGGTGGATAAAGTTTGAAGAGAAAGTGGAAGACGGAGGAGAACGCTGGAGCAAACCTCATGTGACAACTCTGTCCCTTCACAGTCTGTTTGAGCTGAGGACCTGTATAAAGAAAGGAGCCGTCCTGCTGGATTTGGAAGCTCACAGTTTTAAGCAAATACTTGGTATGTGGTATGTGGGAACGGTGAATAGATCAACCCTGCTTCAGAGAAACCTGGCCATCTTTGGCCAAGTGTTAGATTACTAGCAACTCCTTTAATGTTTTCTTCAACAGTGCCTTGTTAATTGCTCACTGTAACTATCGTGCTTTCAGGTAAACATCTGTTCTTTATTCGTTGCATTTCCCACTGGCCTATGTTCCCTATCTCCGCACCTCCACCTTCCATTTCAGGATTACACGTCATGGATCTGATGGTGGATTATGATCCATGAAAGCTTAGGCCATGATACGCTTGTTAGTCTTTAAAGTGTTACAAGACTATTTGTTCTTTTTGTTTCAAAAAACTGACCTGGCTACCCCTCTGGAAATTTCTTCAGTGAAAACACCAATTCTTGTGTGTTCACACTAGGCTTTGGCAACTTAGGTTTGTATTGTGGGAGCACCTCTAGGTGACTGCCACAGTTATCACTCTGACTTCTTTATTTAAACCCAGTCAAGCCAGCATTTCAGTTGTACACTATCATCCAGATCCTGAATACAGTACGTGGAAGTTCCACTTGTGTGTGTGTGTGTGTGTGTGTGTGTGAGACAGAGTGTGTGTGTGTGTGTGTGTGTGAGTGAGTGTGTGTGAGTGTGTGTGAGTGTGTGTGAGTGTGTGTGAGTGTGTGTGAGTGTGTGTGAGTGTGTGTGAGTGTGTGTGAGTGTGTGAGTGTGAGAGAGTGAGAGAGAGAGTGTGTGTGTGTGTTCATTTTACTGGAACGTTTCAATGGAAACTCTGTGATGACTAAACTGCTCCGCTGAAATTACAGTGGAAGGCCTGAATGCACGTGAAAGCCATCCATATGAACTTTTGAGTATTTATCTGGATTGGGACTCTCATGCCAGTCTTATCAGTGGTTGCTGTTATGTAATGGATTTGTACCTGATACTGGAAGGTACCTCCCTGTTGTACCTGTTTGGCTTTTCTTACAGGTGGCCCACTTCCCTGTCTGGAGCACCAGTTCACCCACTTTATTTTACTTATTTTATATTTGCGAAAAGAACACCTATACTTTATTTGGTGCTATGATGATTTCCATTGATAGAATGAAAGCTTGTTTTCCATTTAGGAACATTTCTGCTAAAGCTGCACTTCAGCTACTTTGATTGTGAGCATGGCATAGTATTTAAAGGAGGGAAGGATCAATTTAAAGCAGAAATTGCGAACATCTCTAGCCTTGGAGCTGGATTCTCCCTGATCAAGCTATTTGGGGGACAGGCTTGCCTAACAATGATGTTACCTTTCCCCCTCCCCATGCAATTTGGCTTGGGAGGATCATATCCCCCTTCCCACACTGAAGAACTTTTGCAGTGCTGCATGAGAGGGTGCTGGGGAGACCTCTCATTTAGGACAGCCAGAAGGAAAGCGTGAGAGCAGTGGTGCCTTTGGCCTGGTCAGTGACATCCTCAGACTTCACTTCCAGCACTCTTTCCACAGCCTGCAGTTCAGTGACAGGATGTCCCAGAGGCTCTGCAATATCTCTGAGACCACTTTGGGCACCTTCTCGTTTCATGTAGGGCACCGGCTGGTGGAAATTAGCTACCTGCGTGCTACCAAGCTTCTGATTGAAGGAGCACCTTGCACCAATGATCCTATTGCAGAGGTTCCCAAACTGCGGTCCATGGACCAACAGTGGTCTGTGGGCTTCATTTAGGTGGTCCACGGCATGTCCATATCAAATATTCATATTTGTTTTTATTGTCTTTTTATTGCTTTTATTTCTTGTATTTTCATCTGAGTTATATGGAATGCAAATTATTATATAATAAAATACAGTATAAGCAACAAAAGGAGGAATCAAAATACAATTAAAAATCAAACAGTACTTAGCATAGTGAGTTACAATGGCTACAGCAGGCAGAAAAATCATTAAGTGGTCCACCAAGACCCTCAGCAATTTTCAAGCGGTGCATGGGGGAAAAAAAGTTTGGGAACTGTTTCATGTAAAGTGCTCTCTGAGTCAGGAGTCAGACTAATGCCTCAAATGGTGTTTTTCAGTGTGTGAGATGCTCCTTCCTCCCCAGCAGCTGCCTCATACAAAAATGAGAAGATACCCAAGAGGCCCTTGTAATATTTCAGAGACCTCTGAGGAAACACCACATTGTGCTGGCAGGTGTGATGGGAAGTAAAATTCCTTCCCAGACAATCATTAGAAGTGTGGTGAGGTGAGGGCTGCAGAAAACTAAGATGGGACTGGATGTGGCCTGCCAGGTGGCCATTATCAAAAGATAGATTTTAAAAATAAGATTACTTAAAGTGTATTTAGGTACCCCAAATCCCTTCAGACTTGTTTTAATATTTCAAATTTGTTTTTGTTTTTTTAATCATGAATAGTTATGATAGTTTAAAATCTATTTATACTGGTTTGGTTATATTGTAAGCTGCTTTGTGGAGGCTATTGGCCTGGAAAAGCCAAATATAAATAATAAATAAATAAACACCACCACCCCCAAGTTTACCCTAGGATGGTGGCAAATGCCAGAGTGACAACATACTACTAGCATTCTTAATTCATTCACACATCTGCACACCAGTTGTTTAGTCCATCATTAATTTTCCACTAGACTTATTTTAATCATAAAGTCATCCATAATCTATCCATTTTTACACAAGGAAGGAAGATGTTGATTATAAAAGGGTGAACATTTCTGAACATAACAACGGCTATTCTTGTTCAACTTTGTGATGCTATCAATTCATAGAAACTAAAATACATATAGATGCTTTGGCTTAGCATCTGGGTTATAGGAACTTCTATCGGTTATGAGGGAATCACTACCTTTCCGTTAATTTCTTTGAAGCTCTACCTGGAAATGTGCCAGCCCCACTTAGGGAAGAAGGCACAGCATCTCACTTCTTTGCCATTATATATTGAAATGTTAAATTCTGGAATTTTTATATTTGTATGTCTTGGTCAAAATGGCCTTGTGGGCCAAACGGGGAGGGCTGGTGGACCTCATTGGACCTGCTGTCCCGAGGATCCCTGTGGCTGTGGTATTTTGACTGCTTAATCCTATGGAGGGAGGCTGCAGCCTTAACTGTAGATAGTGTAAAGTGATAGAACCCAAACTGGCCACATACAAAAGAGGACATTTAATGGTTGTGTAGAAGACGGAATTTCAGCAGATGTCGTTTGCATGACAAGCTAAGCACAGGGCTGGCCCAAGCCATGTTGCTGCTTGAGACAAGACAGGATCTGCTGCACCCCTCAGTGCTGGCAGCCGCGTCATACTTCAGGCACTGCAGAGGAGGAGTCAGATTTTGTGAGCCTTTGCTAAATTGCCCAGCCAGGCAACTGCCATCAGTGGAAGCAGGAGGTGGCAAGGGGGTTCACCCATTCGGGCAGACCTGCAGCGGCTTGAGCAGGTGGTGAGAAAGGCTTGTTCTGCTGCCCCTCCCAGTCTGCCTTCTGAGACAAGTGGCTCAGTGTGGCTCATGATGGGGCTGATCCTAGTGAAGCACACGTGGAAGTGGGAATTCCAGTAACTATTAAAGTTGCAAGAAGCCTACCTTCTTTTGTATCTGCCCCCCTCAACTGTTGGATTCCCTGATTTTCAGCTGAGTCAATAAATGGGTGGTTTGTAGTGAATTCCTTCTCATCAGATTCATTTCCATGTCATTAGCAATTGCTGTTTATTAACATGATGGTGATTGATATTAAATGTTCTTCAGTAGATGCCAAATGTTTACAGCAGAGGAAAAACTAATTTTGAGTGGACAATTTGTGTTTGTTTTGTGTTCAAGAGAAGGTGATTGAGACCCAAATAGAGAACCATGCCCTCAGACCAGAGCTCTTGAAGCAACTCATGTATGTTTTGCTCCTCAAACCGCAGCACCATATAACCAAATCTCAGCTGAAGATGGTGGCTGAGATGAGTGTGGGCTCCTGCTCTGGTAAGTAGCGCTAGCACTACAGCTCTGGGCCCCATTGCTTGCTCCTTAACCCCCAGCCTACAACAGAGAACCAACACTAGGCTTGTAGAGCACTATTTGGGTGGTGGTATCGGAATCCGATTTTCCTATAAGAGGCTAAACATTGCCTCCTGTGACAGGCATGATTCAGCAGCACTGTCGTGCTAGTGGTTGGGAATATAATGTTTGGTTCCTGTGTTCATTGTCCGTTCCCATTATGGAGCTAATGGACTGTTTGAACAGATCACAGACCTCGGCTGCCATCCTACACATACTACCTGGGAGTAAAACTTATTCAACGCAGTATGACTGATTTATAATTAGGAGTACACTTAGGCTGCAATCCCATTCATGTCTACTCAGAAGTAAGCTCCATTGGGTTCAATGGGACTTGCTCCCAGGTAAGTGTGTATTGGATTGCAGCCTTAGACGCTTATCCAGCATGCCTAGCGGCATTCTATTTTATTCTTTCTTTTTTGGTAAAGCCCATTATTGGAACATTGCTGGAGTATCAGGAAATAATGCGTAGAGTGGGTTGGGCGGGGTTCTCTATTCATACCAAAGTGTGCAATGTGTGCAGTACTGAATTTATTTATTTATTATTTGATTTATATCCCGCCCTTCCACCCAGCAGGAGCCCAGGTCAATTAGCTAAGTGGTCAGGTCACTTTCCAAAGTTAGACAAAATTTCTGATGGCTGTGAAAGCCAGAGTTAGTAAGGAAGAACCAAAGGTGGCAGAGGATACTGGGGTTTGTAGCCAGCAAAAAATCTGCAGTGGGCACTGCATGAATGAATGGGATTCAGATGTGCTAACGCAACCATGATAAGCCCACGTTAAGATACCAAGCTGAAGATGGTACTTTCATCCTCACACCTCTTTAAGAGCCGGATTATAAATCTTTTACTCCTTGTAAAGCAGATGTAAGGTATGTGGTGGCTCCAGATGCTGCAGGACTACAGCTCCCATCATCCCTGACCGTTGGCTATGGTGGCTGGAGCTTATGGGAGCTGAAGACCAGCAACAATTGGAGGGCCACAGCTTCCCCATCCCAGTAGTAAAGACAATGCTCTCTGAAACAACAGTAACCCACTAATATGCTCCTGTATATAGTCTTTAGATGGAACTGCATTTAGAAGTACCATAGTGTTTTCTGTATTTTTGCTTTGTTCTTTAATTTCTGTTGCAGACAAAGCTAACAGATGCTCAGATCCGTCAGGTGAGGTCTCAGAGGTACCTCTAAAGGAACAGGTAAGTAATGTGTGTTAGGGGCTTATCCAAACGGAGCAGGATAATCCACGGTTTCCATATTCGGTTTGTCATCTGATAGTCCTCACTTTGCCTTTTAGTTCGCTCTTTCCCAATTAAAAAAAAACGCTTTTTTGCACCCGCACACGCAGCGTAAGGCCCCTACATTCTTTTCGCTTTTTCCAAGCTCCGCCTCTAAAACCTCCCCCTATCAACCAATTGGTTAGCAAAAAAATTACGTATGCTCCTCTCCCCCTTTGCAACGAAGCACAATATGGCTGTAAAGGAGTTCTCGCCTGGGAAGGAAAGGCTGCTGGTCGGTTTCACGCCTGCCTTGTTTGTATTTGCGATATTACACTTAAACGAATGTATGCTTTTCTGCATTTATTGATATTTAAGGAGATACACACGCTGGCAATTGCACTTATTTCTCCAAAAAAGCAAGAAACATGTCACCCCCCCCTCCTCCCTTTCCTTCCCTTCCCATGGAGAATGAAATTGACAAAGCTTTCCGGAGCAGGCCTGAAACCGACCAGCAGCCCTTTTCTTGTTTGTATTTGCGATATTACACTTAAACAAATATATGCTTTTCTGATTTGAAGCAAAAACCACAGCAAGTAGAATGAAATTGACAAAGCTTCCGGAGGCAGGCTGAAACCGACCACCACCCCCTTTCTCGCTTGCTGTGCATTGCAGATCTCATCCAGAGTATTTTGCAGGAGGGATTCAAATGCATTCTTTAGGTTTGTGCAATCAAAGTGGATTAAATCACTCTGTTGCCCTAGCCCAACAAATCTACTTTTTAAAAAAGGACACTTTGAGGTTTGCAAAGTGACAGGGAAGTGTGTTGAAAAGTGTGGGATGAACAAATGATTAACGGGGAGATGTGTAAACACTCTGTAAGAAAATCAGGATGAATGCTGAATAAACAGGTTATCTAGAGGAGTCAAATAACCAGGAACTTACCAACACATGTGATCCATATACTGGTACTGCAGAAAAAGAGTGAGCTAATATGCAGTGCCTGTAGCTGCCAGTACAGTGCAGTGTTCCACTCATGGGGGTCCTTCCTATCCATTGAAGAGATCCACTTCTGCCATGCTGCATTATAAAGTATTTCAATGCTTTTAGTCAGATGAATAAAAAGTGTACGCATATGTTTGTGTGTGGAATTTTGCTATAGCTATGAAATGCATGAGCAGCCCCTGCCTTGCTTCATTGTGAGTGAAAATACATCACCAGAATGGCCATTAATTTTGGATACTCAGCTGGCAGTGATTGGAAGGGTTGGCTATAACATTGAGACTGAGAAGCTTTCCAGGTGATGCTTTTATTTTTTAGTGGAAGGAATGGGCAGCAGTCACTAGTAGCATCCTTAAGAGGGTAGTTTGAACACTTCACACACACACACACAAAAAGTGTTAATGGTGCAGAGGCTTTTCTCTCATCTATACAGTCACCAGCACTCGTTCAGTCACCTCGCTGTTGCTCTCTGAGCTATGCATCACCAACTGTGGGTTTCCCTTCCTTGTAGCTTAAAAATCACTTTAAGAAGAAGATTCCAGCCGGGACTGAAGTGGCTAACATTCTTGTAGGAGAAGCCAGCTTCCTGGAGAAACCCTTCATTGCTTTTGTGCGTCTTCAGGAATCAGTGCTTCTTGGGAGCTTGGCAGAAGTTGCTTTCCCTAGCAGGTAACAAACAAGCAGGGAGGCAGGCAGACGGGCAGGTGACTTCTAGTGGAACAACATTTCCTGCATGAATGCAGGGAGGGAGAGGGGGAGGGAGAGGGAGAGAGAGAGAGAGAGATCAAGTTCCCATGCAGTTGTCAGTCTGATGCGCAACTAGATGGCTACAGGCTTTCCCTGTCCCACTACTGCTATGTAAACAGTCAGTTTGTGGTAGCTGGGTGCTAGCTACAGAAGATATATATAGGCAACAAGCTATCAGGGGTCAACAGTGAGCTGACCTGGGCCTAGAGAGCCCTGTGTGGTTGCCCCTGTCTCACAGCCACCACCCAAATGGCTGAAGTTATGGGAGATCATTTAAATTGGCTAACTGGCTTCAATAAGGTCACAGTTTAGGTCCTTCTGAAATATTCATCCTAATCTATGCTATGCTAAGTCTGTGAATAACAGCCAGTCCTTTCCTAGGCTTATGGAGAATAAGGCCAGTGGCAAGCCATGGTTATTGTGTTTCTTTCTCTTCATTCCTTTGAGAAATAATCCATCCAATTACGCTCACAGCTCAGTCCTATGGTCCCAGCAAGATGGCAGCCCGTCCCACACAACTTAGGGTATTGGTAGCCAATGTCATGACTTCCAGATGATGTTGCACCAGAATTCCCATCATCCCCAACCATATCCTATGTTAGCTTGGGCTGATGGGAGATAATCCAACAACATCTGGAGGGCACCATGTTGGCTAACCCTGACTTAGGGCATTCTCAGCTTGGCAGCACCCTGTTTACTTCTGTTAGGCCTAAACCAAACTCTGAGACAGACCACAGCTGGCGGTGTGTTTTGGGTAGAGGCAGACCAAGATCCTTAAGGCCAGAGGTAAAATAAGGTAGGCTGGTTCTACAGGAGGCAGATAAGTATGAAGAGGGCCAGAGACAGACATGTGTTCAAAGGTGGTCAGGTTCCAGGTCAAGCAGATAAGGAGGGCAAAATTAGGAATGAGTTGCCTAGACTGAATAACCACACCTAGAATGTCAGTCATATAGAGTCAGCCAACCCTAATTGGTTCCACAGGTCACCTGCTCTAGCTGGGCTAATGAGCCACAGTTCTCTCTTTCTCTGGCCATTATATCAGGCATTGCAGCATAGCAAAGATGAGGCCAGTAACTTCTTCAGTTTGAGAGCTGACCTGCTGGTGCAAGGAATAAAGCACCTGAGCCCTATTACCTCAGGTAACTTACAACTTCATAGCAATTTGTGCTTAGGATATGACTGTGGCCCCAATGAGCTGCTTGCTCTAAACAAGAGAAAATTAGCACTTGCTCATCTTTGATGCCACTCATGACAACTCTGTGACTCTGTCTAGGTTCCTCTTTATCCTCTTGGGTCCCAGAGCCAAAGTGAAGGCCTACCATGAAATTGGCAGGGCTGTGGCCACTCTCCTGACAGATGAGGTAAGTTTGGGTGTTGGTAGGGAAGTGCAAGGTGTTGCTGTTGCCCAATTAGGATATATGTAGTGCTGAGTGCTGCAGTTTTGGGATAGCATGATGGTACCAAAGCCTGGAGGAGGAGTCAGCAGATGATTAGTACCCCTGAGGCAATCTTTTAATTGCCCAGGAAGGAATAAGTCTCTCTCTAGAAACTTGGATTTCTAAATAGAGTTGTCACCAGTTCAGACTTCTCAATGGGCTGTTCATATTTTTCAGAGCCCTGTCCGTAATAATTATGGAATACATTATGGACAGAGTTTGTCCGTATTCTTTGTGAAAGGAGAATTGTATGACTGAACAAACCTCATATAGTCCTACTTTCTGTTTCAAATGTATGTGTCTTGTGGCCTGGTGGGGAGGGAAGGAGGGAGGGATTCTGGAGGCAGCAAAGAGCAACAGCATGTCTGCTTCAAAATAATAAAAAGAACTTATCAGAGCAAGCTATTCTTGTAGAAATACAATCCATATAATGTAGGAAAACTACAAATTGCTATGTAGGCTAAAAGGGAGTTATAGTAACCATTAAGCATTAGTCATTTATTTTCCAGCTGCAAATTACATGATTAAAATAATTTGACTTTAGTTATGATTATACTTTGGCCCCAATAATGGAACTAACACCATTTCTTTCCAGCTTTTCCAAAGGGTTGCCCGGAAAGCAAGAGACACAGAAGATCTCATTGCAGGAATAGATGAGTTTCTGGATGAACTGACTGTCCTGCCCCCAGGCAAATGGGACCCAACCACCCGAATCACCCCCCCAAAGTGCTTGCCCTCGCCACAGAAGAGGTATATACAGAGAGGAGCTGGGAATGGGAAAGGAAAGCATGAATCAAATTTTGATGAATCTGAGATCTCTTTAGCTAAAATTGTAATATTGTTTTAATATTTGGTTATTTTCATGTACACTGCCTTAGAATCCCTAATTTTGGATGAAGGTGTAGTTTAGACATGTTCAAAATAAAATAAACAAATTTATAAACAAATTAGCGTAGAAAAACCTGGAGCATAAAATACTTATTCTGAAGTACTGCAGACCCAATTTTTCTAGCCCAGTAACAGCTTGTACAGACATGATCACTGTGGGAGGGCGACAGAGCCCCACTGATCCCTCACTGATGGCAAAGCATCCAGACAATGTAATCCAAAGTAGCACACCTGTGGCTGAAATGTTACATTTTCCCAGCACTTCAGCCGCTATATCTTGTTACTGGGAAACTGGGGTTCTTCTCCTTGGTAGTGCGGTTCTTGCTAGCCTCATTTTCCAAAGCTGTGCATATGTTGCAGGTTTTTATTTGCTTCTTTGCAAAAAGAGAATGCAGTTGCTCTGTTCTGCCACACAGTTTTCCATGTTTTTTTGGAATCAGCTGGGCATGCCTAAGACTCCTCCAAGGCGATGTGTGCTACCTTTTTTAAAAGAAGAAAGCAAAGAGGGTGGGATGGGGTGAGACAATTGTCTGATTATATCTGCCTGTGGCAATGCTGCTACCAGCACTACAGCTAACACTTGGACTATGTAAGATAATGCTGTTAATTATTTCTCTGGACATTATGTTGTGAAGTAAATGTGGTATTATCTGATCATCGGTACAAACCATTGGAACCCCTGGTGGGGACAAGGGATAAGGCAGCTGGAGTCTGACAGTTGCAGGCAGGAGCAAAGAATATTGCTGAGGATCATAGAATCATAGAATAGCAGAATTGGAAGGGGCCTATAAGGCCATCAAGTACAACCCCTTGCTCAGTGCAGGGATCCACCTTAAAGCATACCCCACATCAACAGCCCCCAGCCGAATGTTGCTTGGTGCAAGGATGTGTCTTCCCTAAAAGTTGCCCCTTACATTCTTAGGATCTCCTTGCACTTCCGTGAATGGAATCCTCACTGTCATGGGAACGTGTCTGCCATAGAGGATCGGCACGTCCATGGACACCAGCATGTCAGTGAAGAGCTGAAGAGGACAGGAAGGTAAAACTCGGAGAGAGGCCTGGCTGGGGGGAATTGGTGGGGAGAGAGGGCTTCTCTCCAGGCCTCTGGAGTGGGGAGTCTTATACAGATACAGGGGTGGAACATTGCTAGCTGTGCACCAGGGTTGCATTGGCCTGGAACCAGAGGCAGTTTGTATTCTAATCTATGCCTTTCCCAAGGTTACAGCTTTAAAAGGGGGAAATTCCCTAAATAATTATATACAGCAAATGAAAACCCAGTATTAAAGAAACCTGTTTTTCCCCTTGCAGACTGTTTGGAGGGTTAGTAAAGGATATTCAAAGGAAAGCCCCTTGGTACTGTAGTGATTTCTATGATGCCCTCAACATCCAGTGCTTTTCAGCCATTCTCTACATCTTCCTGGCCACAGTCACCAATGCAATTACCTTTGGAGGGATGCTGGGAGATGCGACGGAAAACATGCAGGTATAAGCCAGAGCCCTGCTAGTAATGTACTGTACACAATCACTTGGTGGCTATCAACACCTCTGCTCCCTTCCCTCCTCTGCTTCATGTTGCCACAATATCCTGCACAGACACACTTGTTGTGGGACAGTAGAAGGGAAGAGAGCTGCAGCAGCTCCAGTGTGGAGCATGGGAAAGGGACCTCATGCCTGTCCACCCATCCACTCGTGTGTATCAATCAGCTGAGTGCTGCTGGCTTGCAACTACCATTCAACCAACCAGAGCCATGTGCTTCCTCGTGTGATTTAGGGTGTGCTGGAGAGTTTCCTGGGAACTGCGTTTGCTGGAGCTTTTTTCTGCCTGTTTTCTGGTCAGCCCCTCACCATCCTAAGCAGCACTGGGCCTGTCCTCGTCTTTGAGCGACTTCTTTTCTCCTTCAGCAAGTAAGTAAGGCCCTCATATCAGCAAGTGCATATCGGATGCAAGTCTTGAGGAGTTCTTTTTGCTTATTCCCCACTGAATGGTTTGAGATTGCTTGAGAGATTTGTCGGCTGAATAGCTAATGCCAGACCTCCAGTATTCAGAAGAAACTTTTCAGTTAAACAGGTGCACTTGTGCTTGCGGTTTACACCGTGCAGTGGATCTTAAGCTGCTCCCAAGCGATTGCTATTTTGCATACTATTTTGCATACTGGCAAATTCAGACTGCACAATTAAAGTGGATTTGTTGCTCCTGAATAAGAAACCTGATTCCCTTAAAAACTGGACTTTTTGTGATAAGGAAAGTACTGTAAAAATGCATTGGAAAGTGTGGGGTAACAATTGCTTTGACACAGTGTCATCTAACCTCCCCGCAAGTAAATAGCCGACTTTGGCTATCTTTGTGCAAACAAATTGGGAAGAATGTTTAATAAACAGGTGGTCAGGAAGTGACCTCAGATTTTAACACAACTGCTTATTGTCTACAGTGACATCCAGCAGCTCTCCAGGGTTTCAGACTGGGGGCTTTTCCAGTTCTACCTGGAAATGCCAGGGTTTAAACCTGGGGCCTTCTGCATGCAAAGCAGATGTTCTAACACTGAGCTTCAGCCCTTCTGCTGAAAAAATATTCTGAACAATCTTACCAAAGCATTTAAAACCAGGATGCTGTTCACTGTTACTGGGAGACATGTCAAAGCATTTACAGAGCATGGTTCAGCATGCCAAGCCCAGTGAGAAAATCAGCCTAGCTTAACTTCCCAACATAAAAACGATCATATAATAGGCCTTGGCTAATCAAGTGCAGGCAGGATATTTCAGGATGACAGTAAGGGTTTGTCTGTTGGTGCAATGTTTCTTTAACAGACAATACTACTCAGCTATGTAGAGTCTGGCAGCTGATCAAGCTGGTGGCACTGACTCACAAGCTGCAGTAATGAGAAAAGGGATGCTCTCTAGCCCTTTCTTCCCTTATGAATGCATTCCGTTGTTCATAATCGGATAGTTTCATTTGTCAACTGATTAGTGTGAATGTGTGAAATAGGTCACCTCAGACTATGATCTCTTACCATCTCTCAGTAAATACCAACAAGTGAGCCAACCTGTTCACAGTTGAGACAATTATCAATGGAGATTCACTACTAGTGGCTATTGAAATGTCAGTTTCCTGATATGGGGAGAGGGACATAAAATTCCATTGCTGGATTGGCTGTAGATGTATCTCCCTAGCTGCTATGTGCCTACCATGCTGAGATTTGGGGCAAGAAGTGCTAGAGTTGGATAGAGTGTCTAGTTATTAATATCCCAAGCTGACTGCTGTCTTGCAAGCAACCCAACCCATTCGTGAAATTATTTTGGCTCCTCTTTCCTACCAGAGACTACAGCTTGGATTATTTAGAATTCCGCCTCTGGATTGGCCTCTGGGTGGCCTTTTTTGGCCTCATACTGGTGGCTACTGAAGCCAGTTACTTGGTGCAATATTTCACACGTTTCACCGAGGAAGGCTTCTGTGCCCTCATCAGCTTCATCTTCATCTATGATGCGGTTAAGAAGATGCTGTCACTGGTGGAACACTACCCAGTCAACTGGAACTACAAGATCAGTGACGTCACCTTGTACAGTTGCACCTGCAGTGTGCCAGAGAGAGGTAAAATGAGGAGTTAATTCTAGTGTGATGGGTGGATTGGAATGGCTGGAGACTACCAGGTGTGCTGCTGACCTTTGTTTCATTTTATTATTATTACAATACTTATATCCCACTTTTTCACCCTCTTAGGATTTCCACAACATCCTACATTACAGAATTCAACAGCCTGGTTCCCCAGATTGGGATGGATGAGAGTTGTAGTCCAAAACATCTGAAGGGCACCAGGTTGGTGAAGACTGGTGCACAATAATATTCAACCCAGCCTTCATCTGTGAAGTCACAGGAAAGGCTCTTCAAACATTGGTTGGAGTGTGTTCTGAGCCACTAACATGATTCATGTTCATTCATGGCTTATTTCTTTCTTTAATCAACTGAGACTACTTATTATATATAAAATAACTGGTTTACAATAAGGAGTCAAAGGCTCTAGAACAACAGAGTCAAAGACAAAATGCTATGTTTTCAGTAAGTGTCTGAAATATACTATAGATTATGCCTCCTGGATTAACAGGGTAGTAAAAGGACAGGTATCACCACAGAAAAGGCCCATTTCCATATTGTCACTAGATGGCAGTCTGTGGGTTGTGGCATGGTCAGCAGTCTCCTGCAACGATCTCAGTAATTGCACAGGTGACCACAATGTTAGTACTTATCTTAGAGCGGGTCTGATATATTACAATATTCAGATACATTGTCACCTGTTCGGTAATGGATTTATTAGACCCCCTCCAGGAAGATATTCAAAAGGGTCTCTAGCAATTAGCCAGGATACTGCCTTGTAAGGGGATAAATTATGCATTTTTAAACTCCTTGATGAAACCTACAGTAGAAAAGCATGTGCAGTACTGTTTCTAGCTCTAAATGGTTACAAAGACAGTACCTACCCTTGAAGAGAACTTTAGCAGATCTGCCACCTGGGATCTTGGAGGGTAAAATGTTAAAACATGCCAACAAAACTGTTTTTCTGTCCTTGGATATTGTTAGAAAATTTAGATATGGCATTTGTTTTTTAGCTGCAGACCAAGTAAGGTCCAGTGACCGTTATGCCATAAAGTGCAACAAAGGTCATGGTCAGGGAGGCTTGTGGAGAGGAGATAAGGAAATGTGGTCCTCCCTCTTCCCCCACTTTTCTCTCTTCTGGAACCTTTTCATAGCATGAGGTTTCCTAATGGCATATAACATGCACTCCCCACTCCTATGATCCTCATGCCCATCTCCAGGATTCTATAAGCTCTTACTGGTTAAATTATTAAAAATCTGGGTATATGTAAAAACAATAAACCTTCAACAACAGCAGAGCAATGTAAACGTGCAGTGAAAATAAAAAATGCAGCCAAAGCCTGAAGAACATAGCCAAGCCACATCTTTTAACTCTTAATCACTATGTACCAAAGGCTTGGGAGAAAAAAGTTTTTGGTTGGCATAAAAAACCTAAAATGGTGCCTCCAAATAAAGCTGGGGAATAAAGTCCATGTTCTGCTGCAGCTGACAAGACCCTGCCTCACCCATTATATACCGTGACTTCTGACAGTAGTAGCATCCTGAGCAGGGCCACTGCAGATTATCGTCATGTTTCCTCTGTCTAAGGCAGTTGGGCTGGACTTGCAGTGGTTCCCATTTGCAGTGTCGTCCAACGCACTCTGAAGCAATCACACACCTGACCTGTGCTAACTAGAAGTGCTAAAAGAGGTCTCCCAAACTGTAAAAGAGCTGTGATTGGCCCAAGCATCCCCAGGTCATGTACACGGTGTAGTTGAAAGCAGAGCTTGGAAAAGTTACTTTTTTGAACTACAACTCCCATCAGCCCAATCCAGTGGCCATGCTGGCTGGGACTCATGGGAGTTGTAGTTCAAAAAAGTAACTTTTCCAAGCTCTGGTTGAAAGTGGATGTGATGCATTCTATGTGTGCTTTTCTTTTCATGTCATCTACACCACGTTGTACTCATCCAAGGGGCAAGCCACATTTCCCCCCTATTTAATTAGGATTTTCCCGATCTGTAGATAATAAAATAAGTGGGGGGGAAACCAACATAAAATCACATGTTACCTGAGCGTGGACACACTGAAGCAGATTGTGTGGGCGAGGTTTTTTAATATGCGGTTTGACATTTTGATGGATGCTATCTGTTGCCACACCCCCTACTCCCATTTCCTATGCACAACCTAGCCATTTTGTTTCCATCAGCCCAAAGTAAAGGATGCTGTGTGCCTATTTCCATGGTTGTTGCTGAAGGAACATTCACAGTAAATTAATTTATTTTTTAGAAAAACACAACTGTCTTGCGCAGAACTGCTCTTGTGCAAAAAAGCTATATGAAGAAGAAAATTGGTCCTTGCAGGTTCAGGAGGAAGGAAAGCAAAAGCAAAACACTGTCTCCAAATCCTGCTATCTGTGTCCTGCCTTGACTGTGTGTGCAACATCCTGTTTATGTTCTTAAATCTGATAAATAAAAAACACTTTTTAAAAAATGGCTGTTTTGCTCACTGTGAAACATGCTTGAAACTTTGGCTTTGATGAAGGTTCGTTATTGTGCTAATCCGATTGATAAAACCTTTTTTTTAAAAGTGTGTGCACAGGTAAGCAAATACCTGTGTGCATGCCCACAATTGAGCTCAGGTTTCTGGAACTTCCAAAGGGCAGGGAAGTAAAGTAGGTGTGTGTAGGGGGTGGGGAAGGGACAACTCTACAGAGGCTACATTCAGACATGGAGCTTATTGCATTAGTTAAATGGATTAAAATAGTAGTACTCCTGTCCTAATTTCTAAAATTCCTTTCACGCTGCAATACCTGTTGCACTGAAGAATCGTGGCTTTTTCAGCTGATATACTGGCATTTCACACAAATGTCTTCCACACTGCTGCAATGAACAACACCATGTTTTCATTTCTCACCCATTATATACATGTGCACTGTAGTTCCCCCATGATGAACTGTGCAAGCTTGTGTCTGCACACAGAGGTGGGGGGGGGAAGAGGAAGGAGAAGCTGCTACCCATGCCTAAGCTGGAATACTGGTACAATTTTCATTGGGAGCAAACCTAAAAGGTGGGAATGCATTGCATGCTAGGATGCCTATCAAGTGAGTGGCTGCAGCTAGCGTAAAACTCCAGTGATTTTTCTCGGTTCCCAAGCTTGCAAACAGATTATTTCTGGAATCATTTATCATGGAAATGAGCACCAAACTTCCACTAGATCTCCAGAACTAGCTTTCACATCGTGTGAAAGATCAAATAAAATGTGCAAATTTAAGTAAGAAATCGTCAGAATAATGGAATCAAGTGCAGTGTGAAAACAGCCACAGTGTGAATTCATCCCACCAGGCATGGATAGGAAACATCAAGATAAATTTAAACTGAAAGAGTCATGTGTAAATGAAGTGCACACAGAAAGATCGGTTGTGTGTGTATCAACATCCTGTCGACTAAACAGCCCCACTGGGGTCTGAAATCGGTATCACAAAGAAGCTGCAGGCTCTCTGCAGACTTTGATCCGGTTCTGTCAACATATGTTAATTGTCCAAATGTTTGACATCTTGTGCTTAGGCACAATGAATTCTCTGTCCACTGGAAACAGCTCAGCCTCCAGGTACCCGCCTTTAAGGATAGGGGAGACTCTGCTGCAGCCCTGTGTTTTAGGGTCCTGCAAGGAAGCAGTACTCTGTTATGTTGCTAATCTGTGTATGTGTGTAGCCTGACCAAATAATTATGGTACAACAGAAAACACATCTAAGGAATTCTTCAGCTTACTTTTTTTGCACCCTCTAGTCTTCAAGCTACTGTGGACCTGAACAATGGTCCAGGATAAGAACTGATTTTTGCATTGACTGTTTCTTGCAGACAACTCTTCTCTTTTGAACAAGACACTCTTCTCTGCCTTCAGCAGTTTTGGAGAGGTAAGAAATTAAATCATTGTCATTGGTTAGGATGTGAATGATAGGGCAAGGTTCAGAAAGTCTACTGTCACTAATGCAGTTGATTTAAGTTAGGATGAAGAATGTTATGTCCCTTGGTTGGAGAACTTTGATCTTTCCCCATAACATAGCTGGGATGGGTAGAATGCCCCAGGATGGGACATCATATATCCTATGCAGTAGCCCGCTTGCTTCCCCCATCCCCATGCTCACTCCACCCCCATTGCCAACATACATCATCACCCTTATGCTGATTTAGTATTGCTCATTTGAGAACATTACAGACTATCAAATGCTAGACCACTCTGGAGTCCCTAATACAAGCCATCCCATACCACCCCAAAAAAACAAATAAACTCTCCTCTCCCATTTTATTAGTTAGAGAACTCTAGGCCACTCCACTACTATGGCAGATTGCTATGATGGGATGAGCCTGCTGCAGGAGGGTGGGTAAAAGAAATATTTTGGCTGCAGTTGTCAGTGGCTATAGCCTGGAGATGCACCCACACGCCCCACACCCTTTCCCTTAGCAGGTGGGTTAAGTCTGTGATTTCAGCATCCTGGTGGTGTCCAACTGTCCAGATCTGTCGGGAGAGAGGCACAGTATAACTCTATGTTCCATGTGCTCCTCTTTCTGGAAGGGTGGACAAAGAGGCCTGAGGCAAAGATGGCCCCCATTCCATATACACAAGCCAACAGCACTTCAGCACTGACACAACACCTGAGGGCAGCAAGCTACTGTAGCTGGTAAAGGGTAGATCACATGGTACACAGAGCTCTGTCTTCTAATGGAGGGCAACAGATGCAGGGGTCAGGAGGAACAGTCAGGGGACTGCCACTGCTACCCCCACCCCCCCAGCAACCACTGCTTGAGGTAGCTGCCTCACACTGCCTAATGGTCTGGCCAGTCCTGTCTCTGGTATCAATCTTAGGCTGAGAACACCCTAGTTGCCTACAGCAAAGTGTTTCCATTAGCCACAACTGGAGGGGGAATGGGTTCGTTTGTCGATTACTTGCAGAATTGCTTTGAAGCTGAATTTTTTAAAAAATGCACTCAAGCTGCTCCCACCAGGTTTGACAGTAAAAGGGCAAGGTGTGACTAGCATTGTGTTCCCCACTTTTCAGAAGACAGAGGTGGAGACACACAGGAACCGTCAGAACAGTGTGTGTTTCTACCAGAGGTAGAAACCTCCAAGGTGCTGGAATGCACCAGGGACAGAAGTCCACTAGAGAAAGGCACAAAAGGATGCCGTGCGTACAGAGAGATGTAATGCCTCCCCCATTTCGTCACGATCCATGAAATTTGGATCAATTTCACAAAATATTTTTACCCTCCTCCATCCTTGATAATGGCACATCTTTCTGCCACACTCTAGGCTTGTGATCCATTTCCTTAAGTTACTGCATTGTTCTTGCTCATAGTTCCTTTTTTCTCCACAGCAGTCAGATTTGGAATCTGGGAACTGGTCCCTGCTGACCAAAAAAGAGTGTGTGCAACTAGGAGGCCACCTGGTGGGCAGTAGCTGCAACTTTGTGCCTAACATCACTTTCATGTCTTTCATTCTGTTCCTGGGAACATTTCTCTGCTCCATGGCCATGAAGAACTTTAAATCTAGCCGCTATTTCCCAACAGCTGTGAGTACCTCTCATCTCTCATCCATTCCCTGACTACAGTGACTGTTTTTTTAATCTGTGTAATCATTTAATATTTTATTATTGTGAAATACCTTGTATACCTACAGAGCAGACAGGTATGATATAAATAGAATTGATGATGATGGTTGATGATGATAGCATTCAACATGTGTGAACTTTCAAGAAATTGGGGAAGAGGCTGAAAGGCAACAAAGGAAGGCGTGTGACTTGCATTCCCCCCTCTACTTCTTCTTAGCCTCCTGCTTTTTGGCATTCAGGCCTAGCATCAGTATATGGTATGGTTGAGCAAATGCCAGGTTCCCAGGGCCCCAGAGAGTCCACCACAGCTGTCACCACCCCCCTTCCCCCTTTTAATTTAGGCCCCAGCTCTGAGAAGTACCAGATCAGTTGGCAGTTGCTGCTGCCACCTCCAGTACCCTCAATGTCTTTGGGCCCCATCCCCAACGTAGCATCCCGTGGCAATACTATATTGGGCCCCAGAGGCATTCTGAGTAAATGAAGAGGACAGTGGCTGCAGCTGCTTGGCCCATCATTTGCTTTCTCAGCACCAGGCTGAGAGAACAGCAGACAGCTGGACTAGCTGATCCATTTAGTGTTGCCTGTATCTGCACTGCTGCCTGCCACCACCTGTCCTTCCCATTAACTGCTGCAGGCCCCCATCCCTACCCCTGTGTAAGCTTGTCTGGGGGGCCCACCAGGATGGTGCATTTGGGGAGGCTCTGAGGGCCCATGCCCAGGGTTTCCTCAAACTTTGTGTTGGCCTTATCCCATTCACAGCCTCACTCGCATCCTCCCCTTCCTCATGTCCCCCCTCACATCTCACCAGCCTTCAACCCCACTTAAATCTCACCTGTTTTCCTTGCATCTTTCCTCCCCCCTCATCCCCTCCCTTCAGAGGTGGAAGTGCCCAACCATTAATGAAGAAGGGCAAGAAAACCGAGGCCACTGTTTGAGGTGCACCTATAGCTTTCCACAGAATCCTCTGAGCTGACAGATCCCACTCCCAGGGGAAAGGAAGGACACCTAATTATTTTCTTCTCCACCTGGTGGTCTCCCTTCCTTCAGTTGATGCCTTCCTGCCCCTTTCTGGTTTTTGTTTTTTTACATCCAAGGGTTGCTTGGAACAGAGAGACTAACCTTAACTTTGTGTATTGTGAGTGTAAAGTTTGTTTTGCCAAACTTATGGCAATTCTTCCATTTGGCTTCATAGCTGAGAAGGCTAGTGGGTGATTTCTCCATTATCCTGGCTATCCTCATCTTCTGTGGAATTGATGCTGCCCTTGGATTAGAGACTCCCAAGCTCATTGTGCCCAGCACAATCAAGGTGAGACTAGCTAGGATCATACAAAAGCATTATTCTGCTAGGTGCAGAATAGGTACAAGTGATGTTTCAGGTACCATATATTTCTATGGAATTTTAAAGGTGCGACAGGAAGGTGTTCCGATGTTGCATATGAAAGAAGTTTAAGTAAAGAATCTCTCTGGATATAGCACACTTGATCATATTTCCTAAGAAGGCAGATTGGTAAGGCAGCTCTGCATAATGTAGCATTGCTGTTTAATAATGGCAACATACTGAAAAGGTTTTGGACCCTTTGTACAAGAAATGATCTTTCTGATTCCAGAAGGCTGGGCAATAATGCATGATGGGGACTATGATTTCTTAAAGGCCTTTTCAAAATGGGAATGTCTTATCATGGCCTTATTTGACCTATATAGTCCTTTGGCTCAGCACACGTTATCGGGACTTCATCTGTGCTTTCTTGATGAAATGAAAGATCATATATTGCAGTGCAGCCTCTGGGTCTCTTGTCATACTAGTACTCTTCTTAAGAGGGCAGTACTGGCCTCCGTGTATGGGTGTGGATGTCTCATGCTAGGCAATGGGCAACTTTTAATTAGTGTGCGGTGTGCGCATTAGCATGAGTTAAATAACACACAGTTGAGAGGCTCAGTGAAGAAGCCAGAACTGGAGGAGTCATAGAGAAGAACCTGTCTTCTCCACCTGGACAGGACTAAAGTAATACACTGTATTGCTGACATTGGTTAGGGGTGTGTCATGGAAAATTTGCCCATGTATACCTCTTGGTTCTTTAGGGACTGACTGACACACCCTCTCTCCCTCTTTGAAGTACACCAAGAGGAGTAATAATGCATAGCAACTTTTAAGTGTTTAGAGTGCTTCGTACACATGATCTCTGTAACTCTTATCAGCACGCAGAAAAGAAGGTCAGTATTATTAGCAACATGTTGCAGATGGAGGACTGAGAGACAGTGGCTTGCATAAGACTACCTCGTGACTTAATAGCTGACCGAGGCAAGGTTTGAAGTGGGAACTTCCTGGTTCCCAATTTACACTCATAGCCACTACACAGTATTGACTGCTGGGTATAAAGGGAGAACATGGAGAAGTTGTACTTACCTTTAAAAATGTCCAGTGTAGTGGAAGCAGAGATAGTACTCATAGCTGTGCAGCATATCCGGAGACCTGCCTATTACAGCAGGTGGGGGGTGGGAGGGAGCTGAATGAAAGGATTGGGAAGGAACAGCGAGAGAAGCCATGGCTGCTGTATCAAGGAATTTACAGCTCCATGCATGTTCTCTGGGTTGCAATCTAGCAACCCTACCCATAATGCACCCTCAAAGAGTGCCAGGCCTGCACACCCTTGCCAAGTTTTATTCCTGCCTACATGCAGTAGCATAGTGGCAAATCAGAAGTGCAGGGTCCTTTCATGTTCGTCACAGCCACACACCCTCCCCCCTTCTTGCTGCAGGTTGAGAGTGAGATCCTTGTTAATGCCTTCTTCCGTAGCAACAGACAACCCTAGGAGCCAATCAGAATGGAAGAGGAGAGTGTTAGCTCCTGAGAAGAGTCTTCTCAGTGGCTGACTCGCCTCCTTTCACTCTCATTGGCTCCAGTCACCAGGAAAGGGCAAGGAAGCATTTTAGAAAAATTTTCTCAGTGGCTAACACACACCCTTTTCATTCTGATTGCCTCACAGGATGCTAGAGACATAGAGACCCTGCTGGGACCCTGTTTCCAAAAAAGTAAGGGGTCTAAGACCCCCAAGACCCTAGATGACTGCAGCCCTGCCTAGGTTTACTCATCTGTGCAACAAGGAGACTTTCTCTTTTGCCCCAGTCCATCCTCACCCATTGCCATCAGTAAGAGAGGCACCAATCAGCTCCTAAGATTCTTTTGTATACAGACAACATATTGGCTGGTCAGGAACAGTAGGAGACCCACTTTTTTCCTGGTGTGTTCCTGTGCTTTTGAAGGCCACCTGAAATGTGGAAACTAAGGGAAGCTTTTCCTAGCATGAAGATATAGTGATGTGAAAAGGAACATCTTCTAAACTGTGCTTTGTGTTCGGCTGATATTAAAAGCAAAGGGGTAGGATCAGTAAAAAGGTAGCAATCCTGCCAACCGGGCTCATTGTAAAGACTCATGAAGCCTGTGAGGCCTTTTAAGGCATCTACCCCCAAATGAGGAATTATGAAGGGAAGGCCTTTGACTGAATTCACCTTACACAGGGTGAGTTTAAACAAGCATTGCACAATAGTGGGCAGCTATACAAAAACCAACCCCAGATTCAAGAAGCTGAGGACATTCTCCCCCTCTGGGATGAGCCCAGCATTCTCCTATGTTTGGAATACAAATTACAGACATATTAGGTAGCTGATTGATTTTATTTATATGCTGCCTTTCCACAGCAAGCTGTGCCCAAAGCAGCTTACAACAAACATTCCATCCAATCCATCCAATCCAGATACAAAGCATTGGGATAGGGGAGAGAAGTCAGTTGACAAAAAGAAACAATAAATTCAAATCAGAAAAAAATCAACGATTTAGCAAACGTAGAATAAATCATATTACAAAAGAGACGGTCTTCTAGACTTAAACATAAAGCAAGCAAGTGACCAGACAACAAGGCTGCAGATGCAGGTCCCATTGTATTCCTAGGAGCCTCAGCAGAGCCTGGCTTAAATACAGTTCAGAGGGGAGATGGCCTACAACTGGCTCCTTCTCTCCTCCAGAGGAGACCAGCAGCAGCACAAAGGGCAATGATGGCGAGTCCTCTTTCCCTGCCTCCTGGAAGTTCTAACTGCTGGGTCAGGTCTTATTGCACTTCCTAGCACAGATGATTCTCCCAGCATAAACTGAGCATAGAATAGATTCAAATGGATTGCCTTGCTCTTCCCCCTATCCTATATGTAGTCTGTCTACCCTTTTTTTAATGTGCAGCGTACTGGTTTATTAAATATAATGTACGTTGATTCATTTATTTTAAAAAGACGCAACCACCTTTCATATAGCTGAACAGTGCTCCGGGGAGGAAGAGATGGTTTTGTAACATCCCTGCACTGGTCTCAGCCAATCAGAGCTGCCTTCTGCAGCAACACACAGAACTGGTTTCATCTGAGGTTGATCCAGGAAAGAAGATGGGATGTTTAAATAAAATGCGGTGAGTGCTCTCACCACCAGACTGTACGGTATGCACCCAAAAACTCTACCGTTCCTATAGTAAAGACTGACACTTCATGCTTGCAGCCCAAAATATTTTACAGAACTAGGTAATCAAATTAAATTATAGCATATTAATGTCTCAAAGAGTGAATGTCAGGGCTGAGCATCCATGGCATCAAAGTGCCTCTCTGCTAAACAGTGTAACAAGGGAACTCATTACTAATTTGAGGTTCACTTTCCATGACTCAGAATGCCAGTTGCTGAGGAGCCGAAGTAGGGAGAATGCTGCTTTACCTAGGGCCAGGATGTTGGATTAGATGGGCCATTGGCCTAATCCAGCAGGGTGCTTTTTGTCTTATAAGAGGGTTTGCAGAGCTAAGTAAGAGAGCTGTCCCCAAAATTCTGTTGCACTAGCAAGTATCAGGCAGACACAGAAGAGTTTTATAGTTGATCTAGCTTCCCCCACTTCTTCCTAGAGCTAAGCAGGGCCCTCAACCAGAGCATGCATTAGTATTTGCCTCCTCCCCCACTCCCTGAATCATTCTTGATTCCGTCTCTCCTCCCTCTGTGTTGAATATTAGGTTGTAAGCTTTCCAGGGCAGGGCCTGTCATATTGTTTGTTACTCTGTGAAGCGTCATGCACATGCAGTGCTATAATTTTTATTTATTTATTGCTTCCAGCAAATATCTATACATAGATTTTTAGCCCAATTTCTGTTTACTGAGAAATAAGCTCCAGTGATTTTACTCCCAAGTAAGAGTAAATAGAATTGCTTGTATTAGACTGTTTAAATCACATGTGAATAACCTGTGGCCCTCAGCTGCTCTCTTGGCCCACCAGATCGAGGGAGCCACACCTGCTTTCCCCCACTAATCAGCTGAGCAGGCATCACTGGGCAGTAGGAACAAGCTTGCTGTCCCTGAGCTGCTGCTAAGCAGTGTGGCAATTTAAGCAGCATCAAAATCGTGGATGTGTCTGTGTGGAGTTAAAGCCTCCACTCTCCAGTGACCCTGATGTTCAAAAGATTGCTGACTCCACATCATCCCCATTTCCCAGGGAACCCTGCGAACTATATTACTGTGAGGGAGACAAGTACTCTCTAAGAGACATCTCACTTTCCTTCCCAGACTGCAGTTACCAGGTTTTTTGGGAAATCCTGGACAGTTAAACTGCTATAAAACTAATACAGGTTTCTAGTATGAATTTGCCCCATGAGCCTTCAGTAGTTTTTCCTCACAAGGAATGTGCAAAGGCTGCCCTGAGTGCTGAGATGCCAGACAGGCCCTTAATCCTCAACTGCCTCTCTGGAGTGGTCTGGTTACAGCTATGGATCCCTAGCAGACCAGACATTGGAGACCTACAGACCCCCTTGGCCTTTACAGACTACTGCCATAGTAATTATGCCACAGCCAGGCAGCCGTGTAATGGTTCCACCGATGGCACAGTGCCCAGTGAAGCAGGAGCCAGCTGGTGGCTCATGTCCAAGCTGGAGCTGCCCTGCTGCAGGCCTGGGTGGAGGAGGATTAGCAGAGGCTCCACTGGGAGCAGCACTCCCTACATGCCAAGGGAGGGGCGCAGGAGCAGAGCTTGGAAAAGTTACTTTTTTAAAACTACAACTCCCATCAGCCCCAGCCAGCATGGCCACTGGATTGGGCTGATGGGAGTAGTAGTTCAAAAAAG
This sequence comes from Rhineura floridana, assembly GCF_030035675.1. NCBI lineage: Eukaryota > Metazoa > Chordata > Lepidosauria > Squamata > Rhineuridae > Rhineura > Rhineura floridana. Next base: position 174,500,655 of record NC_084480.1, on the reverse strand, counting down.
TAACTTTTCCAAGCTCTGCGCAGGAGCTCAGGGTCTCTCCTCTTACCAGGCAGCAAAGAGGCACGTGGGCCAATGTGGGTGAAGTGGCAGTGTCGACAAGAGGAGGTGAGGGCCGTTGGGGTGGGGAGGGTGCCCCATATAGGTCTGGCTGACTGGTTGGATGCTTCTGCACCCACAGTGATCAGCATCTGGCATTTTTCTGCCTGTCTTTACAAAGCTTAAGTTAATTAAACGTTACACAAGTGGGATACCTTGGCAGAGACAGGGAGGTAATTAGCCCCATTGTTAGATGCTGAAGCAGAGCTTCTGACAAGTCTTCCGACTCAACCTGGGTATGGGACTGGAATGGCTTGCCTTAGCCCTGGTACCAACCCTTACGCCAGTTGCACCCTGTAGACTCCAGTGCAGAGCAATGCCCAACATTTTATTTTATTGGTATTTAGAATTAGAATGTATACAATGGGCTCCTGCTGGGAGGAAGGGTGGGATATCAGTTAATTAATAAATAAATACAAAAGGAATACCTTTATAAAATGGTGTTTGTTTTTTAAAAAGTCATATAACTCTGTCGCAGTATCAACAAAAGACTATCAAGACGCAATGAAAGCAAGCCCTTTCTAATTTAGCCAGCTGGAAAGCTGACTTTTGGGTCCAGCCTTGCACTGCAGCCTGCTTGTTGGATGGGAGTGGAGGTATGGAAAGCTGAGGAGGCAGCACAGGTGTAGCCCAACAAATCCATTGTTGAAATTCTCCTGCCTGCCCTTGGCCCATCTTGTGCCCTACTAACCTTTCAACATACTAATCAACATTTTCTCTGCAGCCTACAAATCCTGCACGAGGCTGGGTTGTGTTTCCGTTTGGGGCAAATCCCTGGTGGATATGCTTGGCATCATCAGTACCTGCCATTTTGGTCATCATCCTCATTTTCATGGACCAGCAAATAACAGCCGTCATTCTCAACCGCAAGGAGTACAAGCTGCAGGTTGGTGCTGGGCTGGGCTGGGTTTCTCTCCCACATGTTGTGACAGATTTCCAAGGAACAAAACAACCATGCAACCAAAACATCTGCTCCAAAGCAAATGACTCAGAGGTTGCATCACCCCAATTCCAGCTGCAACCAGCAGCGACCAGGCTTCCTGTCATTCTGGCGTGACTTCCGTTCCAAAGTTTGGAAGAAGCTAAGGATACTTAAGCATTAGATTTCTGTCTGCTCCCCATCTCCTAGTTCTCAGCACTGGACATAGCAGCATATATTTTTTTCATTCTACGTCCATCTCCTCATCTCCCACAGTCACAAGATAGCCTGTTGTTACTAATGTATGCCAATCGTACAGCTTTCTCTCTTTTTTGTGCATGCATGAATTCGTAATTGCTTTTAAGTCTTTTTAAAGCAAATTTTTGATCCAAGGATTTCCTTGTGAAAGGAAATCCAGTAAATTACATGAACCAATGGAAGGGGTGTGTGTGTACATTTCCCCCCTTCTCCCTGTTTTACAGGGTTCTTTCCTCTCTACCCTATGCTAAAGGATACATAACAGCACACATTTGTGTTATAAAGTATCACTTGTGATTATCTGGGGTCATGTACGCTTGAGTCTTCATTCCAGAAACTTTTTTTCATATTATCAGTGTTAGAGGTCTTTAAGATCTTGGCATAACCTTTAACATGATCATCACTTTGATGCACGTTATTTTATTTATTTTGCTTTATATAGAATGTGCAGACTTTATAGTGGTGGAATGCAATTTGGCTTACCTGGGTTAACTATAACTGAAAACGTCATGCCTTCCTTGGTTACCCATGCTATTATCCCTCTTTTAGGGTGTATTATATTTTATTTATATTAATTAGTACTCCTGTGCCTCTAGAATTTACATTTGTAGTTATTTATGCAGATTTTCTCCTTTGCATACTTTATGCTGAAGCTTATATTTCATGGTGGTGAGTTTGCAAAATTGGGATGTGCAGAAAGGTATGGGGGATGGGCTGGCAGAATCCTTGGAAGACAATACTTCTCTGCCTTAAAACACATGGGCACACACCGCTTGACAGCCATAATGCTTTAAAACATAGTTTGAAAAAGAAATCTGAGGAACCTGAATTCTGTACTAGACTCCAGACCATGCAGAGATTCCCACTTAAGCAGAGTTATAAACAAAACTGAGTAGTCTTCCAGTTCTTGGGAAGAACATGACCATTGTCTTTCATAACCTGAAGATAAACAACTGGGCAAGTTCAAACCAAGGCACAAGTTGGAGGGCCTGTTGTAGCTCCCTTGGAAATGCTGCTCACCCGCTCCACTTCCATCCGCTGATCCGACATCATTGGGAGGGGGGAGAGTTCCTTCTTTGCCATCCATTCCTTTCCCACCAACATACGGTTATAAAAGTATTTATATCCCTCCCTCTCGCAAAACATCAGGGCAGTGTACGGCAACATAAAAACATTTAAAAACAACCCAAATGCTGTTTGTTACATATGCTGTTAAAAAGAGATAATCTCACCCTTCTGTGGAGTAGAGAGCTTAGCAGTTACTCTTCCCACAGCATTCCATGTTGGGTTAATGTGCTAGAGATATCCGTTCTCTGTGTTAGCAGGAACTGGTTCCTCTGGTTGGGTTGTTTGAGGGAGTGCCTGGCATTTCTCTGGTGTGCAGCCTCTTGCTCTTGCTGGGGTTTACCTGGCTGAGACTTCTGTGTGTGTATTGCTTTGTTTTCGTTTTGTTCTGTTGTGTGCCAGTCTCTTGATATAGCAGAGGCTTTTCCACAGGAAAGGAAGTGTTAGGTTCAATGAATCGGCACACAGGGTATGGGGACTAAGCCACTCCATGCACTCATCACAGCTAGACAATATGGACTAACAGAATTAACATGGATAGCCAACGAAGCACCAAGCCCAACAGTCGAAAATATGTCTGCTTTTAGGCTACTTCTGGTTCAGCTGGCTTTTCTTTTCTTGAAGGAACAGCCACCTAGAAACATCCACAGAGAAGCAGAAAACGCTTTTCTAAATATTACATCCTGTGTCCATTGAGACAAGAGGTCTGGTTGCTAATATGAGCAATCAAAGGAGGTCAAAGATTTTCAAGGAAAGGCTGGGCAGGGATCTATGAAGAGTGCTTAGACCAAGGTTATCATGTAAGAGTAGGATATGCCAAACAGCTGGGGTTTGAGCTAGATGTGACAGAAACATGTGCCCCAAGGGACGATTGATGACTGAAGCTGCTATTGATCATCTGTCTCTTAAGAGAATGTGTAAGTGGTAGATATAGCAAAGAGTGCCAAACTTACATGAGTCCAATATACCCTTTTACCACGAGACACTGAAACCAGTCTTGGGGTCCTGCCATTCACTCTGCCCTCATAGTCAGGATTTCACCTTGTTATAGCTATAGTGAATGGTGGTTATCAGTTAGGTGCAGCCTTTCCCAACCTTTGGATCCCTAGATGTTGCTGGACTGCAACTCCCATCAGCCAAAGCCAACATGGCCTATGGTCAGGAATTATGGGAAATGTAGTCCCACCCCACCCCCAGTGCTTGTTCACCTCAGTTGGCCTCAGAATAGGAATGATGGGGGCAGGAGTTTTCTTCCTATCAGAACTCAGTGTTTGCAGTGTCTTCAATGAGGGTAAGGGGACAGGCTCCTAACAGCTTATGAGCCTCCACGTACTGCTAATGTGATGAACCATGCAGTCAATTGGCATGGCGTAGAGGGAATTATGATAAACAAACCCACTTTTCTGCTATAAGAGGTCTTCCAGGAGGCTAACAATATACTCAAAAGATTCTTCATGTTATCCTGAAATAGCTATTGGTGTGTAGGAACTGTTTCCTGATAAGGTGCTCCGATCTGCAGAAAAACCGTGGCATGAGTGGTAGAGCACAGTAGCCACAAATTGGAGACTTTCAGACAGGAACAGATAATTCCTAGAATTTGTTAGAGCCAAATTAGCATAGACTCCATAAATTGCCTATCAGCTTTTCTGACTGACTCCCAAGGCTGCTCCTATAAAAGCATCTTAATATTTGCTTTTGTTGATGAAAATGTTATTTGCTCCAATCAATCAAAAGATACCTAAAATGGAAAATAAATTGGGCTTTCCTGTGTATTCTCCAGTCCATGTCTCCAATGGCTAACACTGCTGTCTTGTTGCAGAAAGGGGCAGGATTTCACCTGGATTTCTTCTGTGTTTCTCTTCTGATGATATTTACCTCTGTGATGGGCTTGCCGTGGTATGTGTCCGCCACAGTCATTTCATTGGCCCATATGGACAGCCTTAAGAAGGAGAGCACCACTTGCGCTCCAGGGGAACAGCCAAAGTTCCTTGGGATCAGGTATTGTGTATGGGCCCTTATCTGAAGGAGCCAAAATGTAGATTTTGTGATCATTGTTTCTCATCTCCCCTCTCTATGTGTCAATCAGTTCCCTTTAGTAAAAGATGCACTGATATCCAGCCTCTGTTCTGCTGGATATTTGTTTTCCACTGAAGCCATTGGGTGGGGGTGGCAGGGGTGATTGCCTGCTGAAATATAACGTGTTCTTTTTTGCAGGGAGCAGAGGGTGACAGGACTGATTGTCTTCATCCTTACAGGATTGTCTGTGTTTTTAGCACCTATACTCAAGGTAAGAGAAGCTTTTTAATATTTATACACACACAAACCCTTCTCCCTATCCTTAGCTGTTCAACACTTACTAATAGTTCCTTATGACAGATATAGACATGATTTAATTACAAAATATTAAACTTGCCTGTCAAGTACTCTGTGATCTTTGCAAACTCTACATTGGCAAGACTGCCAAAATTCCCTGTAATACACAGTTATTAAAAGTATAGGATTCTGTCCCCCTTTGCATCTAATCAGCCTCAAGCTGTCATGCACAATAGCATTTTATAGAATTCAATCTTTGCAGAAAGCCCAGTGTTAGTTGTACTGATATTTTGGATTTGATTTCCCCCAGTTTATTCCAATGCCTGTGCTGTATGGCATCTTCCTCTACATGGGTGTGGCTGCACTCAGCAGTATTCAGGTGAGTGCAAACCATCAGGGGAAACAACTTTCAGATTATGAGTAAGGAAATACTATGAGTTTTGCTGATTTCTAGCACCATCAGGGTAGCCATTGAATATGAAAATTGGAAAACAATGCCAATGGGAGTGAACAGGGTTTCCCAAACGTCTGAGTTCATTGACCCCTTCATGAGCTTATAAAGTTGTCATTGGCCTCAACCCAAATTCTTAGGAATGTAAATGAAGTAAAGTATTTTTTACTTACGTTACCATTGCATTATATTTTTGTGAATGGAGCACTGGAGGTGGGAGAAATAAGGCATTGCTTGCTGCTCCTCTCATTTTTAAAATAGGCTTTACAAATGGTGTCGAGAACTTCTTAAAATAGCAGCCTTGTGGAGCAGCCAGAAGAAGTGTATGTGTGGTGGTGGTGATAAGGAAGTCCAGCTCTGAAGTCTAACTCTGAAGCCTTTTCATAAGCAAACAGGAGCTTGCTTTTATATCTTTGCATCTTTGGGTGAGCAAAAGAGGGGTGTTAGAATTATTCTTTGGGCACTAAAAAATCCTTGTTTAAAAAGTGAAATTCTGCACCTGTATACAGTTGTTTAGCAGTAAAGCAGCATGGTCTGAGAAGACTGTTATATTAAATACAGAGGTTCCTCATTGGCAAGGGATGTGCACTCTGTACATGCCCATTCCTTTTATTTCTGAGGCTCATAGTTCTTAATTAAATTTTCTGCACTGTACCTCAGAAACTTCTTTTCCACCCCGGGATCTTTTAACTCCCCCCTTTTGACCTCTAAGTCTTTATTCATCCCTGCGCAGTCCCCATTGACCCCAGGGGGTCAATATCAACCACTTTGGGAAACCCTGGCCTAGAAAATGGAAGCTCTCTAGTGAGCTTTATGTGCTGCTTTTAAAAAACATTTTGTTGTTTGGTGAAACATACACGCAGTACTATTAAAAATAAGTGTGGCCAGCAGCCCACCTGAAGCATAAAGGAAGGAGCAAGATTGATGGCTGAGCCAGCATTTGATTCACTGGAATGAGAATCTCTCTTTTTTGCTGTGGACCTGGGAGGGAGGAAGCAAAGCTTACAATGCAGCTGAGGCAGGGCTGGATTAAGCTGAGGAGGGCCCCTAGGCTGATTGGTGTTTGGGGGGCCCTTCTCCTCTGAGGCAATATTTTTCTCAAACCCCTTACAATGGTAATGGGCTGATGGTATATATAGTTTTATTAATAGACTTGTATGTTATTTTGTTAGCATGGCTTACCTCTTTTACTAGTAATTATTATTTTCAGTAATGTTTTTAGTATCAATATTACGGTAAACACAATAAAACACATTTTATTGAAAACATTTTCTTGTTTTTCTCTCAACAATTTGTTCAATAATTGGCAAAAAATCTGTTTTTCTGAGAATAGTAGGTTCGATGTGCATCAATGCCAAATTGTTCAGTTTATCATCCTAGGCCTATACACAGAGCTGGCTCCAGGCATGACAGGGCCCTTGGCCACCAGCGTGCCCTGGGCCCCTCGGCTCCCCTTCTGCGATCCGCGGAAACAGCCGCAGGAGGGATCGCAGGACTGGAGCTTCTGAGCCGCCCGCGGTCCCATCCCATCCCATCCCCCCCGCTTCACCTACCCTTCTGCTTTTCTTGCGGCTGCGCACACTGTGCACACAGGTTTGCCATAAATCAAGATGGCAGCCGAGGTTTCGCTAAGGGGTTGAAGCCTCTGCCGCCATCTTGGTTGACGGCAGCAATGCGCGCATGTAGCACACATGCGTGCCATCAACCAAGATGGCAGCAGAGGCTTCAGCCCCTTAGGGAAACCTCGGCTGCCATCTTAATTGTTGGCAAACCGCAAAAAACAGTGGAGAAAAAGGTAAGTGAAGCAGGGGGATGGCGAGCGGTTTGGAAGCTCTTGTCCCGCGATCCGTAGCTCTTGTCTTGCTTCTGCGGATTGCGGAAGGAGAGCGGAGGGCCCTATGTAGCTCCACGGGCCCTCGCGCCAGTGCTCCACCTGGCCGCCCTTTAGAACCAGCCCTGCCTATACATACAGTATGCACGTCACAAACCGCGAAGATTAAAAACAGCGATCAACACTAAATATCGGCGCAGCGCGCAGGCGCATTAACATTCTGGAAAATAAAATGTTTAATGGACCGTTTTTATTTGGCTGGTGTGCATTATGTCTTTTAAGCCATCCTTTTAGAACATTATGAATGCAATTGCAAAGTGCAAACATTTTCTTTTTGTACATAATGAAAAATCTATAATTTTTTTTAGCTCATGCATGGGCCCCCAAGAGCTCTGGGCCCCTAGGGTCCCTAGCCCTGAGCTGAGGGATCTAGTGCCAGCTCTGTTACTGCATTATCTTTGTCTTCATGCTAAAATACATTGTAATCCCCATAATAGTGCCTTTAATCCAAAGGCTGCAGTGATCCTTACAACAGCCTTAGGAGGGTTGAGGGTGAGCAATCAGTGGCTTACCTAATGAGGCTACCTAGTGAGGCTGGGTCAAGATATGCACCAAGCACTTCCCAGCTCACTCTTAGCCACTATGCTATACCTACTTTAGAAAAAATAACATTTTCAGCAACCCTCAGGCTCCCTGACTTGCTTTACATAAAAAAAAAAATCAAGTAAATATATGATAGTCCATACCGTTCACCCTACTCTAGGATAGGTGTCCCCTCCCATCGAGTACTTGGTGCCTGCAGGAAGATGCTCCATATATGTTTCTTCTTTTCATATATCAGCTCACAGACAGACTCCAGCTCCTGCTGATGCCTGCCAAACACCAACCTGATTTCATTTACCTCCGCCATGTTCCACTCCGCCAAGTACATCTCTTCACCTTCATTCAGATACTCTGCCTGGCTGTTCTGTGGACCATTAAGTCAACTGCTGCTGCTATTATCTTCCCATTAATGGTAAGAACGTTAAGGGCAGCAATGAGTTTCTTGTGGTCCATCTACCTGTGGATTCAATGAGTGACTTCTTCATCTACCTTGTCTTGCTACATATTCAGAATTCAACCCTTTTATTATCTACTCTGGCGCGATGTAAATTTTATCTTTCCATTCCAGGCCTTTCTAGTCCGATTCCCCCTGATGATACCTGCCTAGAGTTAAAAAGAATTTGCCCAAAAAAGTATCTTAAAAATTTTCCCCTACAAATTTTGATCTCCACTATTTGCTGAATATTTATCAAATATTCTCTGAATATTTTACAACTGATGTTAGTGTTTTACTTCCACTGATATTTTACATTGGTATTTATACCGCCCTGGGCTTCTACTGGGAAGAAGGGCAGGATATAAATTTAATAAGTAGAAATAATAAATAAATAATGAAGCAAATATTACATTACTGGATCTTTGATAGTCCTCAATAGCTGTCATAGTGGCTAAATTTGTGTTTTGTGAGAAAAACGTTCCCATCATTTCAAGCAGTGACTTGGCCCTTGGCTACCCTAACTAGCCCAGCGCTGTTCCCTTAAAATGCTCACAGGAATGATGCCAAGTCATAATGTCATTCTCAGGAGCATTTTGTACCAAATTTCAAAGAGAATACCGTGAAGCTGGTGAGGGCAGCAAAGTTATTGCTTCAAGCAGTGTCAACACTTTTTTTCCTTTAAAAGAAGAAGCAAGGGTGGGGCAATTAGCCATCTTAAAGGATAAGCCCATCACCTCCACCTAAAAGTTCTTCAGCCTTGCCCTTCCTACCAATTAACCCTATCTTGGTGTGTATGGGGTGCTTTCACCTCATACCCGTGAAAGTGCCAAAGATCATTGAGTCCCAGCACTACTCTCTGTACCAGTCATCAGTATTGCCTTGTCATCACCCACCATTCTGACCAGAAATGATGTCTTGGCTTTATCCTCTCATTTCTCATTTATTCAATCTGTTGGGAAGCCATGGCATTTCTCACTACACAGCATTGCAAAACTCCATCCTTTGTTCTCTGTCCCATCAGCTAAAACTGGTTTGTGCTCCAGTCAACTCCTGCTTTGACTAATGCAACCATATTTGATTAATGAAATTCTGCCCTCTTGTTGATATCCAAAACTCGACTGCCAGAACTATTTCTCTCTCTCCCCCTCTCATATTGCTCTGATCATGTGATTCCCATCCTCAAACCTCTAATGTAGCATTCAATTTTTGTCATATTCAGCGCAAACTCCTTATTTTTCCTTTTTTATTTTTTAAAGTTCTCCTGCTCTCCCCCCCCCCCAATTTCCTCTTATCTCCTTGCTGTTATCTTCTCTCCCAAGACGTTGAAATGTGTCCTGGTCATAGGGCTAGAAGGATCTGTCAGTTTTGATTCTCTTTGTTTCTCATTTTTCTAGTCTTAAATTTAGTTCTCTTTTGTGCAGGAACTTACAAATTATTATTATTTAAATCCTCATGAAAATTCAGCATTTTTAGTGTGAATGTCGCCTAATAAACACATTTTTGTATGTAGTTTTGACTAATGTACAGATTTTTGCAATTTTTTTCTCCTAATATAATGCATTTTTGTATGTTATTCATTTTTATGCACACTTTCCCCTAATATATTCATTTTTGTAAACATTGTTTGGTGGGCGAACTGCATGGCAAAATTTGGGTAAGTGCAAATTTCCAAGGATGGCTCTGTTTTGGCTCGTATATTGTTTTGGAAAGTGCAAATTTGATAGAAATTTGAAATGCAAACTGAATTGAATTTCTCCCCCATCCCTGCCTGCTCTTTTAAGTGATTCGCTCATTCTTCCTGGGTGCCCCATGCCTGGAATTCCCTTTCAACTCCTGCCTCAGAACTTTTACATGAAGCCTTTGGCACAACCCCTTAGCCCTCCTCCCCAACTAAAACATGTATAAAAAATATGTATAACTGCACTTCCTTGCATTCATCCCATATTAGCTTTGTCTTTCCTCACCCCCTTTTCTCTTTTTTGTTCTCTTTCCCATTGTCAAAATGTAGATTGGATGCTCTTGGAGGCAGAGACCTATCTTGTTTTTTCAATTACTCTGCAATAGTGCTATGTAAATATTTAATAATCATAGTTCTACAAATTGTGTAAGATCCTCCGTGGCGCAGAGTGGTAAGCGGCGGTAACGCAGCCGAAACTCTGCTCACAGCCAGAGTTCGATTCCAATGGAAGGAGGAAGTCGAATCTCCGGTAAAAGGGGTCGAGGTCCACTCAGCCTTCCATCCATCCGTGGTCGGTAAAATGCGTACCCGGCATATGCTGGGGGGTAAAGAAAGGCCGGGGAAGGAACTGGCAATCCCACCCCATATATACGGTCTGCCTAGTAAACGTCGCAAGACGTCACCCTAAGAGTCGGAAAGTGCGGGGACACCTTTACCTTTTTTACTAATTGTGTGTTGTTGTTCTGGCCTTCTAGCTGCTGGCTCTAGTGGGTATACGGAAGGCGATGGAGTACATCTTCTCCCTGCATCACCTAGCTTGGTTGGATGACATTATGCCGGAAAAGGATAGAAAAGAAGAAGAAGAAAAGCTGAAGAGGAAGCAAGATCAGGATGAGAGTGACAGTGATGATGTAAGCAAGCAAGATTAAATTATGGGGATGGGGCTGGAATTACACAATCTACCCCCACCTCAGTGTGATGGAACAAAGAAGGAAGAAACTAATATAACCTGATTATGTGCAGTGAGGGGGCTGGCCTAACCACTTTGTGGCTGGTTCAGAACTCTTCATGAGTACCAGTCCCTTTTTCATTATCTGAGATCTCTCTCATGATCAGTTCCATTTATAAAGAGGGGGGCAACTACATCAGCCCATTTATAAGAAGGGAAACAAAGGAACAAGGCAATCAAAACTTTTGGCACTTTGCCTGTGAGACTGTCCGTTCTGAGAAGTGTTGGGCTGCCTGATCCTGTGCTTTGGCCAGTATTGGTGGGCATCAAGGTGCAGGTACTCATCGGCTGTCAGAGAAAGACACCTTAACTGTCAAATATATATAATGTATAGGAACTACTCCCCCATATTTTGCCCTCTACCACCAGTTCATTTCCCCATCTGCTCAAAGGGAGCCTCCAGTGGTCCCAGTGTCTATGGCCTTAGTGTATCCAGCACCTTATAAGTGTCTGGGAAGAGCAAACGGAAACTTGTCCTTTGAAAGGAGAAGGTGGCAGGACTTATTCAAATTTGTTTTTGGGCACACACAGGCACAGGTTTCCTGGGGGCTGGTATTTATTCTTCTGATTATGTACTTAAGTGCTCTAGGATCTCAGTGCTGCCTCACTTTTCATTAGGAACTGTCATCTAGGGGCCTAGTGGTACTTGTGTAATCCAGTCAAAGTTGGCCTTTAGGCAGCTTGCTTTTTTAATGGGTTTGGTCAGCTTGGCAGCAGGAAAGAGTGAGCTTTCAAGTTCACCTCCCTGGTTTCAGCCAGCAGTCTGCTAAGAACAGTCTGCAAAATTGCATTGAGCTTGCAGCCTACCCCTTTTTCTTCTAGAGCCTAGTCCATCTAGGCTCTGCCTTTTCTCCCAGTTACGCCATCTAAGGTGATGGAGGTGTGTTTCTGATGGGTGTGTGGCTTTTACAAATTGCATCACATTTCTCAAAGAGAAGAGCTGGCTTCACTTTCCTGGATTAGAAACTTCCTGCTGGCAAGGATGGGGAGTAGAAAGTCTGGAGTGGAGGGCCACTGGACCCTGCCCTCTCTGAGAATTTGGCATTTGGTCTTGTTCACCTATTATCTCCCCTGTTGTGTCACCCTTTGGAAGTTGTTTTTCAGAGGCAGGGAAAACCAAAAGCATGACTGTGTGCTACCATGTCTGGCATTTTATTAACTCCTTGGCCTGTGTTCCTTTTTAGTCCGAACGTATGTACCAAGAAAAAGGACCAGAAATCAACATCTCTGTGAACTAGACAGACTGAGACTCACCGGTGGACAAGGCAAAAAATGAAGATGTGTGATGCATAAGGATGGGTCTTCTGTAGGAGCTAGGGCTCATGGGAAAGATTAGCGAAGTCACAGAATAAATGTTTGAGGAAAACTTTCAAGGATTACTTAGCTCAAGCTTCTTTATTCAAGAAGACATAAAATCTTCCAGCTAGGCCTGGGAAGGACTCTGGGTGCTTCCAGATGGGAGTTTATTGTGGAATCAATGCTGCTCATGCACACAGGTTTGTTTTTTGTTTTTGCGGCAACCACATTACTTTCGGCCCCTCCAGACTTCCTTTTTATTGCGCATTCATCATGATTTGTGTACATGATGTTATGGGGGTGGTTATGTGTGATTGTGCTTTCAATACCATTTGCGCCTGCAAAGTTTTAGGGCAGTCATACTGCTTCATTTCCAATAGGTGCATGTCCTGTCATTTCATGCTAAAATCCTGCAACTTTTCATACTGCAGACATTCCAGGTTTCTCCTTACCACAGAAAATCTGATATGTAAAAATCACCCACTACACATTCTCTATAGGCACAGTATCTAGTGTGGAAGCTCATTTTGGGGGGGGGGGTAGTTTGTCACATATGTGTTAACTATTTGGTGAGTGGTCTCTAACATTATGCCTCTACTTCCATCTTGTTTCTGGTGGCCCAAATGATATGAGCATCCCTATTTCTACCAATTTCTACATGCTGAACATAGCCTGGTTAGCAGGAGCTGTTCTCTCAAGATGTCCATATAATACATGTGAAGGAAGGATTACATTGGGGACTATGATTGCAGTCTTATCAGGTTCTTTAAAATAAATTAATACTAAGGCCCTGAAAGTGTCACTCTTGTGCAAAACATTCTTCTTATTATGCAAACCCAAATGGAAATGGATATGGTCCCCCTCCACCCACCCAAATAGCACAAGCTTCTTTTTTGCCTCTTGTAAAACATAACTGGGCTCCTTTTTGGAGGAAGGACAGGATATAAATTTAATAAATAAGGCTGGTAATATTTGCTCCTGCACACTTCCTGGGAAGGCTTTTTTAAAAGATACATGTGCACAGTACATAAATATCTGCTCACATGCCTAAAACAGAAGGCCAAAATATAAATTTAATCAATCAATCAATTCACAGTAATGCTTGTAGGTCCTGCCTGTTTTCTTGCTTTACCTTGTCTTGAGAGGGGCTGAGATTTGTGATGAGCTGCCCTTTAATTGTTCCTTGAATGCTTTTTAATTGTCCCAGTGTCAACTTCTGTTCACACTGGGCAGGGGGAAGCTTTAATTACTGGTTCCCTTACATGTTTTCTTTTCATTTTTTAAATAGCAAAAGAGTGTTATTTCATAATAAAAATGAAACCAGGGAGGAACTGGCAATCCCACCCCATATATACAGTCTGCCTAGTAAACGTCGCAAGACGTCACCCTAAGAGTCGGAAACGACTCGCACTACAAGTGCGGGGACACCTTTACCTTTTTTGTTGTATGTATGTATGCAGACTGAGCTACAGAGGATAATTATTGGTTACTGTTTTATATCCTTTTATGGAGTTTTTGTTTTGTATTTTTTATATGTTTTATATGTATATAAGACAGTAGAGGGAGAGGAGTGACTGAGGGGAAGGATGAAAAACTCCCTCTCCAAATCAGGCTTTGCCCACTGGTGTGGATGGCAAGTGGCAGAATAGCAATGAATATCCATGACTGAAAAAAAGGAAATGTGTGGACGCTAGCATGCCAAACACACACATGGAAAAATTGGATCTGAATGACCCCTTTGTGATATAAGGCCCTCACCTGAAAATACTTTTTAATGGTACCAGTTATTCACTCCCATGAGAGAAAGTAAATTCAGGGCCACCACTGGGATGAAGGCTAATCTGCTCACTGCCCTAGTAAACCCAGTGTTTTGAGGGAGCAGGTTTCCCAGATATATTTTTCAATTACAGCTCCTTTGTCCCATGGAACGTAATGGGACCTACTGAGAAACAAGTCCCTTCCTTGATTTGGAATGGGGTGCAGAATATGAATAGCCATAATTGTGTGTGAGACAAAGACCATCAAAATACTCTTCTCACTTGCAGACAAAACCCCAAGCTGTTTCCTATGAGCTGTCTCAGAGGAAGGAGACAGCCTGCAATTAGAAGGCCATCTCTGGCACACCACTTAATCTGGTTGATGCATGATCGGTCTCACATGAAGATAAAGAGCAAAGCAGAAGGGAAAGAAATGCATGGGCATTCTGTCTGTTTCTCACATGTGTCTTGCTGGGCAGAAGAGACCCATGCCACTTTACACAGTTGTGGCTTCCCCCAAAGAATCCTGGGAACTGCCATTTGTTATGGGTGCTGAGACTTATTAGGAGACTCCTATTTCCCTCACAGAGGTACAGTTCCTAGAGTGGTTTAAGAATCCTCCTTCTTGGGTAACTCTGAGAACTGTAGCTCTGTGAGGGGAACACAGGTTTCTTCTCAACACCCTTAACAAACTACAGTTCCCAGGATTCTTTGAAGGAAACCACAATGGTTTAAAGTGGTAGAATAGTGGTAGAAAAGTGCTTTACATGTATAATGCAGATGGGGCCACAATGTGTGCAATTACCAATGTATTTATTTATGAAACCATTGACATTCCTGTGTAACAGCTTCATTTTAAATGCTCAGTAGAGTTATGTTCATTTGCTAAATAAAATATACTAAAAGAGGTGTTTCTGATGTATTCATCTATCTAGCTATCAGATGTTGGGCCAACTTTATCACCTATGATACTTAGTTTGTACAGAAATCATCTGAGGGAGATGTTGTCATTTTGGATCTTTGGTGCAGCCTGTAAGCAATATACTGACACCCAGCTCTCTATTTCTTTAGTTATAAGCTACTGGGACTGCTCTTGAAGATGGTTTGGAAGCTGCAGTTAGTTCAGGATGCTGCTGTTACTGCTTGCCCAGTCATGAGATTATGCAGGTGTCTACATATAGAACCCTGGGCTCCAATATGTGGGTGGCATCTCTGCAGATATAAGAGGCTCTTTACTACAAACCATCACCGTCCAACTCGTGGAAAGAGACAAAAATAGATTGGCATGGGCAGAGCTAGTAAGCTCATCCCCACTGCCCCTCTCACATGGGACCTTACCTGTATCCATAACAGCTGAAGAGTTTTTTGTACAACACAAAAAGATTTACATTTTGTCAGGATTCAAGATACCTTTGGCTTCGTGTCCAAGAGTTAGAAAAACTAAATGTAATTTTACCTCTATGTATTTATGGACTAGATTTGGGAGGAGACCCAAACCCTGAATCCCCAACTTCCATAATTAGCTGGAAGTGGAATTAAAATAGATGTTCCAAATAGTGCTTAATATAAGTATATTATACAGCAGTGTCTTTCCCCATGGTCAAGAATTATTTCTTTTTTGAATATGTACTCTTGAGTAAATCCCATGGCAAAAGCCAACCAAGCACAAGTTAAACTACATAACCACGCCTACTATGTGGCAGTGAGGGGGGCAAAGAAGGTCCACTTCTCTGCCTCCATCATAGCCTCAAGTAGCCATCCAGTGGAACTTTTTCATATTGTCTGGGGTCTGTTAACATCTACTCCAGGGAAATTCCAGTTTTAGACCCTCTGGAAGCCCACCATGAATTGTTTGTGGATAAAGTATCTCACCGCTGTAGCAATCTTGATGCTGCATTCACTGCAGTCTCCAGTGAGGCATCCAGTGCAACATCTGCTGCAACGTCTTGGGATCAGTTTCAGTTGATGCAACCTGATGACGTGGATAAGATGCTTGCAAGGATGCAGCCAACAACATGTCTCCTCAACCCTTGCTCCACATGGCTTATTAAAGGTTGCTGGGGGGGTATGATCGAGGGGATCCAGGGTGAGATCAATGATAGTGATCAAGCTATCACTGGTAAAAGGCACTCCTGGCCTCCTTATGGGAGGGAGGGGTCCTGGCCATCCTGGAACAGGCCGTAATCCAACCACTCTGGACCTATTGGTTTCTGGCAACTACTGCACAACAATTGCAAGTTGTCTTGGATAAAACTGATTATCTTGATGCATTTCAATCTGGGTTCAGGCCTGGTTATGGGACTGAATCGGCTTTGGTCACTCTGATGGGACAGGAGGAGTGTGACCCTGTTATTCCTACTTGATTGAGTGGCTTTTGATACCATTGACCATGGTATCCTTCTGGGCTGACTTGGTGAGGTGGGTATCGGAGGCACCATTTTACAATGGTTCTGATCTTATCCTGAGGGTTGGTTTCAGAGATTTTCTTTCAGCCCCCTGGCAGTTGTGTTGTGGGGTGCCACAGGGCACCAGCTTGTCCTCAATGTGGTTTATATGAAGACAGTGAGAGTGGTCTTTAGGGGATATGGGTCGAGGTGTCAGCAGTACGCTTATTATACCCAGCTTTATTTCTTGGTAACATCTGAATGAGGAGAGGCTATGCAAGCCCTGGATTGGTGCCTGGATTCGGAGAACTGGATGAGGGCCAACAAATTGATTCTGAATCCTAGCAAGATGGAGTTGGTGTGGGCAGGTGGTTCCCTAGTCTGGATAATTAGTCAATTACCTGCTTTGGTTAGGGTCGTACTCCCCCTGAAAGAGCAGGTTTGAAGTCTGGGGGTACCCTTGCATCCATCTTTGTCACTAGAGGCCCAGGTGACCTCAGTGGCTAGGAGTGCTTTTTACCAGCTTTGACTGGTAAGACAGCAGCAGCCATTTCTGGACCAGGACAGCCTGACCGCTATCATCCATGTGCTAGTAACCTCCAGGCTGGATTACTGCAATGCACTCTATGTGGGGCTGCCTTTGAACTTGGCCTGGAAGCTGCAGCTGGTACAAAATGTGGTGGCTCAACTGCTCACTGTGACAGGATATTGCCATGTTATACCACTGCTGAAAGAATTGCACTGATTGCCCATTACCTACAGGGCTAAGTTCAAGCTGCTGGTTTTGGTGTATAAAGCCCTATACAGTTTGAGACCAGAATACCTGAAAGATTAACTCACCCCTTATATCCCCCATTGATCACTGCACTCTGCAGATAAGGACCTTCTGCAGTTACCATCTTATAAGGAGGTCCATTTGGCATAACACATTAATTGAGCCTTTAACGTTGTGGCACCTACCCTTTGGAATTCCCTCCCCTTGAATATTTAGAGAAGCGCTTTCTCTGTTGTGTCTTTTTACCACCTATTGAAGACCTTCCTGTTAAGTAGATACCTGTATTTTAGTCTGCATTTGCATTGGAATTGTTTTAATATGCTTTTATTTATTTATTTATTTATTACATTTATATCCCAACTTTCTTTTCATGATAGAAACCCAAGGCGGCTTACATATGGTTCCCAGGCGGTCTCCCATCCAGGCACTGACCAGACCTGACCCTGCTTAGCTTCAGCAAGAAGCTGGCCTCATCTGCCTTCAGACCATAGCCTAGGACTTTTATGATGTTTTGTTTTAAAGAAGTTTTGATTGTTCCATTGCTTGTTGTCTGCCATTCTGGGCTCCTTTTGGGAGGAAGGGCAGGATATAAATGTAATAAATAAATAAATTCACAGTAACATTCACAGGTCCTGCCTGTTTATTGCTTCCTCATCTTAGCTCATCTTGAAGGGAGCTAGGGGAGTCATTATGAGCTACCCTTTAATTGCCCCTTGAATGCTTTTAAATTGTCCCAATGTCAACTTACATTCACACAGAGCAGGGGAAAGCTTTAATTACTGGTTCCCTTACATTGTTTTTTCTGTTCAAACAAAAAAGTGCTATTTCATTTAAAAAAAATGAAGCACTTGTTGATGTGAGTGTGATGTATATAGGCAGACAGCCACAGAGGATAATTATTGGTGACTGTTTTATATCCTTTTCTGGAAATTTTGTTTGTATTTCTTTGTATATGTTTTATGTGTTTGATTGATTGTATTATCTCTTTAAAATTAGATCTATAACTATGGCAAGCATTATTACATTTTCCCTGTGTGACACTGAGAATTGTGTATGTATATGCTTGAATATAAATTTCTGAAAATCAATAATAAGTTCTGAAAATCAACAACAATAACAACAACAACAATAAACAGGAAGATTAAAGTACAGGCAAGTAGTTCAGGCTTGTAGGGGTAGTATCAGGAAAACTAAAGCTCAAAACAAGCTCAGGCTGGCAAGGGACAACTGAGAACTTTTCCAGGTATGCTCAAAGGAAGAGGCAGGAAACAGTTGGTCTACTACTTAGAAAGGATGATGTGAAATGGTAATGAGTGATTGGGTTATAGCTAAGTGGATTGTAGGAATACTGTAGACATAATTCAATTCGATTTTCAGCAAACCATTTGACATTGTTCCCCATGATATTTTGGTTAGCAAACTGGTTAAATGTGGACTAGATTATAATACCATCAGGTGGATTCACAGTGGCTGGAAAACTACAATTAAAGAATGCTCATAAATGGTTGCTCATCAGATTGGGGGGAGGCTTTGAGTGGGAAGACATTGGGTTCTTGGACCTGGTACCATTCAATATTTTTATCCGTGATTGGGGTGGAGAGGATTGCTATCAAATTTGTGGATGACACCAAACTAGGAGTGATAGCTAACCCTGCAGAAGACAAGAATAAAATTCAAAATGACCTTGATACAATGAAAAACTTGGCTGAAACTAACAATTAAATCCTACAAATACAAACGTCTCCATTTAGGCAAAATAACAACCAATCCAATGCACAGGTATAGAATGGGGGATACATCACTTGGCAATAGTTCATATGGAAAGGATCTGAACTCATGGGGGGGGAGTGGAATGCAGCAGTAAACCTCACTCCACCCTATGTGCATTTACTACCTGTGTATAGGGCATTGTTGTTATTAAAGAGCCATCCTGGGCTCCTACTGGGAGGAAGGGCGGGATATAAATCTAATAAATAAAATATTTATTATCATCATTACCATTATTATTAAGTTTATATCCTACCCTTCCTCCCAAAGGAGCCCAAGGTGGCAGATGTTGAAGTGAGTAGACAAGTGAGGTTAAAGCCAGCTGCCCCAATGCTGGCTCTCACTTATGCCTGTTTATTCTACATGGTTACCATCTGGAAAGGGCTATTCTACAGTTCCTACACATGTATAAACTATGTGTGTGTGTTGGCTTGCGCGTGTGGTCTGGATGCTGATTTTTGCAGGGCATTCCACTGTGCATACAGAGCCAATGTGCAAATAGTTTTGAACACATGCATGCACAGATGTAATAAACACATGTAGACTGTATCATGGGAAGCACAACTCTTTTTAAAAAGATGGAAGAATAGCACTAAGAGTTCTTTTGTACCATGTCTTTTTAGACTGAAAATCTGAGGGCTGGGAATGTCCTTTTTCAGCCAGCTATAAGCTATAAGCTGCTCTGAGAGCCTTTTTTGGCTGAAGAGTAGAATAAAAATTATCTAAATAAATAAATAGTAATCAGGATACCTGACAACAGTTAGATGGTGGTAGAATGGTCTTTGGTGGGGAGAAAAAAAAATCCAGCTGGAGAAGGCTTTGAGACAGTCTTTGCCTACCTGTCTTCTGGAATCCTTCTCACAGGACAATGATGGCAGATGACCCTGTGTGGAAAGTCCAGCTGGAGCAGCTTCTGAAGTGGTCTTTGCCTACCTCTCTCTCTCTCTTTTGCCTGGAACACTTCCACAGAGTAGTTAGTAGTAGAACAGCCCTTTGGTGGAAAGGGGATAGTCCAGTTGGGATAGTCCAGGCTCTTTGCATGCCTGCCTCTCTCTCCTATGTTGTAATGCTAGTCTATATTATGAGGTAAATGACACAACAGTTTTCACAGTTGTAAAAAATTTCCTGCTTTCTCCAGTAGCTAGTGTGTCTTGCGTTACAAGTGTGCCAATTTCAGCTTTCTGGGTGGTCTAGTGGTACACTTCTTGCCCCGTTATTCCAAACACAGCTACTTCTAATTGCTAGTGAGAATGTAGAGAATATGGCTCTCCATATCATATGTGGTGAGCTTGCCCAAAGTTCAGCAGTTTTGGGATGAGGTATTACGAACAAACAATAATGCAGAACCCAATCACTGCTTTACTCTCAATCTATGATGACAAAGCACAGCATCTTCATCATAAATGTGTACTTACCCATATGATGATCGCTGCTCGCCGACTGCTGCCAGGTTTTGAAAACTTTACAGGTTGATCTAACGGACATTTGGCTCCAGGAGTCTGGGGACCTTGCTCTCATGGAGAAACTATGCAATGCTATTTGGGAACATAGGAAACATAAAGAGACAGATAACTTTTACTTTGTTTGGAACACGGCAACTACGGAACACAGTTACAAGCTACACGGTGAACTTTGGAGGGATATCTTTATTTGATAGACCTGTGATTTAAATCTTGCCTTATTTGCTTGATAATAATTGTTCATCCACATGGAGGGAGGGGTACTGTGTTGTTCTTGCTTCTTCTGCTGATGCTACTTTGAATTATTGAAAACTCAATAATTTTTTTAAAAAAGAAATGAACAAAACAAAAATAACTTGGCACACACACTGTAATCATTAGTAAGGCTGAGTGAAGAAGAAATAAAATAAAATCACACAGATGATTAATCACTCATATGGAAAGTCCCAGACCTAGAAATGGAAGAGACACTGCACTCTACTGAAACAAACTCGGACCAAACCATGAAGAAGATACGAAATCAAAATGGAAGGGAAAGGACTGCTAATGATAATGAACACTGGGAAATAAAACAATAATTTGAAAAGGGTGTAAAAAGAAAGGAAGGAAGTTGGTAATGTGATTGAAAAAAGTAGGCTGGAAGAAGTCTTCCGCTGTTCCAGAACTCTTTCCACAAAGAAGCTTAGATTTCTGGAGAGACAAAATTTGCAAAAGAGCAAGGAGTACACTTGAAAAAAGCATCTTGATTTCCATCTACATCTCTCCCCCAAAGCATTGGGAGTGGAAAGCCCTTATTACAAAGGACACCTGTCAGTCACAATGGAGCGATCCCTCCCTCCTCTCCTAGTCCTCCTCACTCCCTCACCAGTGTTTTGGCAGACACAATGTTTGTGTCATAGACACAATGTTTTCGGTGGGATTTCTTTTTGGGAGTGGAGGTTGAGTCAAGGCGGCACAAGATGCCTTGGGAGATCACTGTTTCTACTCAGGCAAGCCAACAATCCCTCGGAGGCACCCTGCTTTGACTCAGGATTCATCCTAATCTGATGCATACCCCTACTATATATGTCCTAATCTCACCTTTTCAGGACATACCTTAACCGTTTTGGGACGTCAGTTTCAGATGCAGAAGTACAAATGTCCCCTTACCAGATTTGCTGTTAATCAGTGTGTGTTGGACAATGGTAATCAATGAATGAGTGAGCTCCAAGCATATCTATCTATCACATGTCACGAACCACATGTGATGATGGCAGACTATTTGTTTAAACCTGGAACTTCTCCAATCACCGATAAAGCAGGAAGTGAGGGACTGATTATAAGACCAAAATGAGCACAATGATGAGGGGAACTAGCTATTTCGTCATGGCTTACCTCCTCACATTTTCTCTCTTCTGGCATGTGAGCCTGGCTGAAGGACGATAGTTCTGTTATTGGACTGAAGGAAGACAAGCTGAGGAAGGGTTCAGCTCTCTCCACGCGCATGCTTCCTCCCCCTTTATCCCTGCTCTTAAAATTAGTCCCCCCTCTACTCGCTACATCTATAACTGGGTCAGACTTGTTTGAACAAACAGGTCTGCTGCCATTACGTAGAATGAAAATGAGGGAAAGATACTTAAACAGCTGTATCAGCTGCAAGTACTGGAAAAAAAAGCCTTTACTCAACTGAGAAGAATTATAACAAATAACAATTGATTTTTCTGATAGAATGCTACTTGATTATCAGGTTACCAGATAATCGCAAACTGTTATATAGCCATTTATGATCACCAGATTGATTTGTCAAATGGATGTTCGAGGGATAACCAAAGTGGTAACCTCCATGTGTTGCACTTAAAATTCCCATCACCCCTAGCCAACCTGGCCAATTGTCACAGATGATGGGAGCTGTAGTCCACAATTTCTGGAGAGCACCACTTTGGTTACTCCGGGATATTCAGTCCTTCCTCCAGGTTGCTGAAGAGTACAATGATGATATAGGTTAGTTAGTTATTAGATTTATATCCCACCCTTCCTCCCAAAAGGAGCCTGTATCTTCGAGACATGCTTTCTGCTACAGAATAGGAAATGTTGCCTCTTTCGTTTGAGTTCAGATCCCAGCCTCAAAATCCAGGTATTTCCTGGGAATCGCTGAACTATGGCATTTGCTCCCACAAGTAGTAGTGGTGGTGGCCTCCAACTTGGGTGGCTTTAAATGAGGACTGGTCAAATTCATGGAGGATAAGGCTATCAAAAGCTGCTAGCCATTATGTCTATGCTCTGCCTGTCCCTGAACACCAGTTGATGGAAACTGCAGAAGAGGAGAGTGCTGTTGTGCTCGGGTCCAGCTTGCAGGCTTCTCATAGGCACTGCTCTTATCGGCCAATATCAGAACACGATACTGGACTAGATGGGCCATTGGCCTGATCCAGCAGTGAAATCTGCTTACATGACAGATTTGTTCATCTTCTCAATAAACTGAATTGAAATGAAATTGTCTAGATTTTGGGACTGCATGAATGGTTGGCGTGTACATGGTATTATTGATGTATATGCAGTATGAGCACAGCGTATGTGTGAATCTAGATGAAGTAAAAAGGAATGCATACATGGGCATCCATAGGAGGGGCAAGAGGGCAGCTGCGTCCACCCCCCTTCATGAACCATAATCCTGATTCCAGCTTTGGGGGGGGGGAGTAGTTCGAAGCATTTGTAGAACTTGAGATATGAGGCAAAACGTGTAGGCACTATTCTCCACATTTGTTTTGTGAGAAACTAGCCTGCTCCCACCTTTCAGTTTTTAGCCAATGAATGAAGTCATAGCAACGACTGACATTTAGGAACGGTCTAACCAATGAGAGAAAGAGAGAGCTAGAGTGCAACTCCCACTATCTTGGCTCTTGAGGAGTGATTGCTGCACACGGAAAACAATTCAGGTATCCAGGAGTTTAGTTTAGCTGCAATTGGGGAGTAACAACAAACAAACAAAAAGTAGCAGCAGAGACAGCAGTTCATGATCATTCTAACTCAGGTCTTATTTCATGCAAAAATGTGGGGTTTTTTCCTGAGCTTGTAAACATTTTTACAAGCTCAGTGTCAACGCAGATAAAATCCATCCTCACTATAATAATATTGGAGGGGAAGGACTGTGGCTGAGAGAATGTGGGTTATGCCAGCTCTGCAAAGTAAACTAAGGAAGGAGGGAGATAATATATGACAATCTTGAAGGGTAGTCTAATGTTGTTAACCTAGCAGGTTGTGTGTCTGTTTTTAGGAATTGCAGTGGGGAGGGGGCTGTGAAGCTGACTGTAGCAGCAGTAAACATAAGAACATAAGAGTCTGCTGGATCAGGCCAATGGCCCATCTAGTCCAGTATCGTGTTCTGATATTGGCCGATAAGAGCAGTGCCTATGAGAAGCCTGCAAGCAGGACCCGAGCACAACAGCACTCTCCTCTTCTGCAGTTTCCATCAACTGGTGTTCAGGGACAGGCAGAGCATAGACATAATGGCTAGCAGCTTTTGATAGCCTTATCCTCCATGAATTTGACCAGTCCTCATTTAAAGCCACCCAAGTTGGAGGCCACCACCACTACTACTTGTGGGAGCAAATGCCATAGTTCAGCGATTCCCAACATGGGCGGTAGCGCCCCCCTGGGGGGCATTAAAGCCTTTCAGGGGGCATTGGCATGACTGCAAACTTTAGGGGGGCGTTTGGGTTCATTTGGCGGTCTGATGCGACTGTTGAAGCATTTAAATTTAATTTTATTTAATACACAAATCATTAATTTTTAAACTGTTTTGTCCCCAGTTAGAATGTATTTAATAGTCTCAATTCATGGAAATAACACTATAAATAGCGTGTGCTCTTTACTAAAGAAATTCGGAATAGCGGCCAGTGTCATATCAAGGAATGGGGATATTAGCCACGCCCCGGCACTAGGTAATGTTCCAATGCTGTCTTGAGGGATGTTGGAACCAATCACGAGAGAGTGTTTGATAAGCTGGGTGTATTGGTGGAGGGCGCATTCTTCAAAAGGATGAGCACCGTGTGCAAACGGGTGACGCAGACAGTCAGTTATTTGCTGGTTTTCTTCAGGAATGGGACACACTCGCTACCCGTTGTTTCTGTGATGTTTAAATGAACTTGTTTAATATAAAAATGCGGGTAAACTGAATGAGTTTGTTGTTAAGTATATTAAGTATAATAGGAAGCATTGGCATATACTTAATCTGAGGGGGGCACTGGGCACAAAAAGATTTTGCAACGGGGCGTTGGGTTGAAAAAGGTTAGGTAACGCTGCTATGTGCTGTGTGAAGAAGGGCTTTTTGTGTGTGTTCTGATTCAGTCAGCTTCATAGGATGGCCCAAAGTTCTAGTGATATTATGAGAGTGAAAAAACATTTTATCAGTTCACTTTCTCCACACCATGCATAATTTTATATACCCCCATAGTGTATCCTCTTATCTTTTCTCTAAACCAGAGGTTCCCAAATTGTGGTCCGCAAGCTTCATTCAGGTGGCCTGTGGCATGTCTTACAATTTGAATTCTATAGAATTCTATGGAATTCAAATTGTAATACAATAAAGTACAAGAAATAAAAAAAGCAATGCAAAGACAATTAAAAGTCATACAGCATCTAGCACATTACAATGGCTACAGCAGGCAGAAAAAAATAATAATCAAGTAGTCCACCAAGATCCTTGGCAATTTTCAAGTGGTGCAGGGGGAAAAAAGTTTAAGAATCACGGCTCTAAACTAAAGCCTAAATGTTGTAACCTTTTATCATAGGGGAGTTGCTCTGTCTCCTTGAACATTTTAGTTGCCCTTTCCTAAACTTTTCCCTGAAATGAAATTGACTGCGTTCAAGTCGATCCCAACTTATGGCTACTCTATGAATAGGGTTTTCATGGTAAGCGGTATTCAGAGGGGGTTTCCCATTGCCTCCCTCTGGGGCTAGTCCTCCCCAGCTGGCTAGGGCCTGCTCAGCTTGCCACAGCTGCACAAGCCAGCCCCTTCCTTGTCCGCAACTGCCAGCTGGGGGGCAACTGGGCTCCGTGGGACTCTGCAGCTTGCCCACGGCTACACAGGTGGCAGGACATGTAACCCCTGAGCCACTCACTGTGGGGGTGATCTTTAGCTGGCCCTTGACACCCAGGAGACATGAGCGGGGATTTGAACTCTCAGGCTCTGGACTCCCAGCCAGGCTCTCCTCCCCACTCTGCTATATCAGCTGTTAGAAACCTTTCCAAGCTCCACAATATCTTTTTCTGAGGTGACCAAAACTGCATAGAGTATTTCAAATGTGGTTGCACCTTAGATTTCTGTAACTGCATTATGATATTGGCAGTTTTATTTTCCTTTCCTTTCGTAATGATTCCTAGCATGGATTTTGCCTTTTTCACAGCTGCCGCAGAAGATTGGGACAGTGCAGTTAATTAAGGGCTGGAGGTAGTAAAGAAAGCCAAGAAAAGAACTAAGGGTTTCAGTGGTCTGGAGGCCAGGGCCACCTGTAGATGGACAGAAGGACAATCCATTGACAACCAATGGACAGGTAGACCCAGAGCACAAGTTTCTCACAGAACAGGCCTCACCACCACTCAGTCACTAGATCTACCAGAAATGGTAGACCTTTTCTGTGAAGATACTTATATATATACACATATATGTATGTATTAGGAGTGTTCACTTTGCCCTTCCCCCCCCAAAAAAAAATTATGCGGAGTACTCATACCCATGAGTGCATGTACTGTGAGATTTTATTTGTATGTTTGTTGTGGGGAAAGCAAGAAAGCAAAGTTCTACTTAAATGTATTGGAGTGTGCCAAGTGTACTGTGTATGTGTGACACTGTAGAGCAAGAAGGCTACATGGAATACATGAATATGAGAATGTATGTGGGAAGTAGGGATGAAACTGGAGAATCAGGAATTGCATTTGTATATGTGAGAGCACATTTCCAGCATTCATTGTCGCTTCATGTTAAGAGATAATTTGCATAAAAGCTTGTAAATATTCCCGCAGATTTCTATAACAAGTAGAATAATTCATTTTTATCTGACATCCCATAATTAATTAGCAATTGTTCATTCAAACAATTTGCAGCAGACATAGCTTAGTTTTAGTGACACTGCAAGTAAGGCTTAAAAAGCATCAGATGTAACCGAGCTTTGCCACACTGGTCTATAAATTTATTTTTATTTATAAAATAATTGTTATCCTGCCTTTAGGCCCTACATCCAAGGTGGCTCACAGTCACACATTTAAAACATAATACACCAAAATAAATAAATAAACCAGAGCTAAATACAAGGAAATGGAAATGGACTGCCTTCAAGTCAATGCCGACTTATGGCGACCCTATGAATAGGGTTTTCATGGTAAGTGGTATTTAGAGAGGGTTTACCATTGCCTTCCTCTGAGGCTGAGAGGCAGTGACTGGCCTAAGGTCACCCAGTGAGCTTCATGGCTGTGTGGGGATTCGAACCCTAGCCCAACACACTAACCACTACGCCACACCGGCTCTCTAAATACAAGAGGCAACTAAAACAGCTCACAGCAGCAAGGGAAAAGACTACAAAAAAGCCTTTCCTCCTCCTGCTGCAGAATGCTGAAAAACCAACAAAAGAAAGGGCCATCCAAGTCTCACAAAGTAAGGAGCTCCAACCTTGAGGCTCGGATCACATTGTCAGTCAGAACCACTTATTTTGAAAACTTCCCATATGTGTAATTATCAATGCTGTACCATAATAGTCAATGGTGCATTCGGTAAGAGCTGACCCTTTCTCTCCACCCTGAAGAGAGGTAATCAGTCTCTTTAAAAGGGTGCAAATTCCTTTTCCTTTGACACTTCTGTCCCCTATGGCAGATTTTGTGGGTGGATGTAGCCATGAGGCAGGCAGCCGACTAACCCTGTGAACCAGAATACCATCGACACTGCTCTGGGTATAAATGCCAACTGACCCTATTTCCTGATAACTACCTCTGGTAAAGCATTGTCTCTTCTGAGAAAAGTCCACTGATGGCATTTACTCCAAAAGTAAGTTCGCACATGGGCTGTAGCTGAGCGAACTCAATACCCAGCATCTTCAGGTACAGCCGAGAAAGACCTCTGCTGAACTGCTGGAGAACCACTGCTAGTCAGTGGAGACAGTACTGAGCTTGATGGACCAATGATCTTGCTACTTACGTTCAAGACAGCAGCCATGATTTCTTGCTCTGAAATGAAAGAGAGGCAAGACAGCTTCTCAAGTTTTTCTCTTTTGTTGTTAAAAGGCTGCAATCCTGTGCACGCTTACTTCAGGTTAAATATGCATAGGATCAGGCTGCCAGCTGGAATCTTATTAAACATTCCTAAGTTTTGTAAAGAAAAATAGTAGTCATCACTTCACTAGCACACTCTACTCCCGAAGTCAGTACAGGACTAGCTATCACAGATCAGTGTTTTTTAAACAGTGAGCTGCCATCAGTGGGCCGTGGACCCCTTCCTGTTGGGCCTTAATGCCACAGCCTGCCCAGTGCCTCCTCACTTGCCTGCACTGCTTGCCTGCACTGTCTCCTAGTTGTGTGCCAAAGCCTTTTGGTTGGACTAATGCCAGTACCAGCACCTTCTTGAATGCTGAGTAAAGGTGGCTGGGAGACAGAGACATTCAGAGGGAGAGTGGGGAAGGAAGGTCTCCCTCCCGAGGGGAAAGGGCCAGAGGAGGTGTTGAAAGAAATAAAGTGAAAAACTGGTGGGGTGGGGGGAGGGGAGAGAATAAGGTCAATTTGAGTGCTAAAGGAGGATGGCAGAAGAAATTATAGGAAATGGGTAAAAATACTTTGAGAGGCATGTGGGGTGGGAAGGGAATAAGTAGAGCTTCTGGATCAGCAAATTCTGCATAAAATGGAGTGGCTGAGTCACAATACTTTCAGAGCAAATGTCTGTGCTTAGCTTGGGAAATCTGAACTATGGAATTCCTTGCCACAAGAAAAGCACTGTGGCACAGAATTTAGCAATTTCCAAAGATGGATTAGATATCAATAGAACATGTGATTGCCAGCTGATTACACCAATCTCTGCCTCCATCTGCCACCACTACTTTGTAACTAATGGGCCTCAGTAACTTTCAGCCATTTCAAGTAGGGTACAAAGTTTGAGAGCCCTAGGGGTAGATTGCAATGTGTAACAGGTGGAGAATAGGGCTTTAGCTCATCAGCAAAGAGCATGCATAAGATCCCAGGATCATGTCTTGGATTTTTTGTAAGAGTGTCTCCAGCAGCACGATTGGGGAAGACCTATCCCCAAAATCTTGAAGATTCACGTTCAGTCAGAGAAGACAATACTGTGCTAAATGGTCCAGTGGTTGTGGTATAAGGCAGCTTCTTATTGTCAGAGACTGTATTTCAGTGGTACAGCACATTCTTTGAATGCATGTTTCATGTTCAGCCTCCCACATCCCCACTCAAAAGGATCCCAGGTAGTCAGCCCTATGCCAGAGGCCTTGGTGAGCTGCTGCCAGTCAAAGGCGTGGGAACCTGCAGGCCTCCAGAGGTTGTTGGATTCCATCAACCCTGACTACTGGCCTTGTTAGCAGATGATGGGAGTTGGAGTCCAATGTCCTCTGGAGGGTCACAGGATACTCATCCCTGGAAAGATCAATGGGAGCGTCACAGTTAACATATTTGATGTGTAGAGTGGAGGTGGGCTCTGGTTATGACCTAGTAATAACAGGGGTGTGCTTTAGGCACACAACAATCTTGTTTTTCATCTGTGAAATGTCCTCACTTTCCATCACTTGGGGCAAGACCTTCAAGGGCCATCTGTCCTCACCTTTGTAAGGCACACTCAGAATCAGAGGTGCAAATCAACTTCACTCTGCTTCAGGTAACCTTGGGAAAGTCCAACAATGCCGAGATTGAAACACCTATGAATTTGAATGGCAAACTACACAAAATGGCAACTCGGAAGCTTTACTGTGGGATGGAGGTTGGCTGAGAATCAGACCTCTAGTCTCAATGACTGACGTACGTTTCATCCAATCACTTTCTGGATACGGAGTGGTTTGTGAAGGGATAGACAGACAGGTGGACTGTTACAGGTTGACCTTAAAATCAATAGACACACCTTCCTTCCAATCAATACAGGGTGTTTTGAAGTGGGGGAGTCTGATCTTTCCGACCGAGACCTTTACTCGAAAGGGAGATAGGTGGGAACGAAAAGAAACCGTAAGCCAATCACGCGCCGCCAAGAGGAGTACGGTATGATTGATGTATAGTTTATATAATCAAACTTAAGAGCATCTTGAATGACAGTTTTGATGTCCATTCAGATAACAGAGTTCGAGAATAGTACTTGATTGACAAATCAGTTGTCTAATAATATCGAAGCACTTTCAGGAAGCGAGTGCACAAGACTTAAGGTGGTGGGCGGGCAGTCTAAACCGCCTCAACGTGCACTCTCAAAGTATCTTGCTGGTGGGAGGGTGAAGGAGCTCGTGACGAAGGCATAGAGTGACGGTTATTTTGTCCAATAGAGCTGGGCCATTGGGCAAGCACGGCCAATGGAAACAGCGAAATGGGTTGGTGAGAGCATTGCGGTGGCTGCGGGTTAGGTAGGGTGTGAGAAGTTAGTGGCGCTGCTGCTGCTGTGAGGGGACGGAGACGGCGTTTCCCCCTCCCCTCCTCACACGGCTTAAGCTTGGATCAGCGCGCGATGCTCACGGACGGTACGACCGCCCCGACCCCCGCCGGCGATGAGGAGATAGACTCGGTGACGCCCCGTGCTGCCCCGGCCGCCATCGTTGAGGCCTCCACGGCCGGGCCTACCCGGCTGGGGTTGCGGACCGTACGTTTCTTTGGAGAGGCCGGGCCCTGTGGGCCGGCAGGGCCGGCAACAACTTCGGGAGAGGCCGGGGCTGCCGCCGCCGCCCTCGACTTTAAACTGGCGGCCGCCGTGCTGAGAAGCGGGGGCGGCGGCGGGTCCGGCAGCGACGAGGACGAGGTGTCTGAGGTGAGAGGCAGGCCTTCGCTCCCGCCAGGCTGTCCGCGGAGGAGGAGGAGGGGCCGGAGGGTGCCGTCTCGAACGGAGCTCCCTCCCGCGCTTGGGTACCAGCCCCGCCCGTCAGGTTGCAGAATCTTTCCTGCAGGCCGGCCCTGGAATAAAGGAGGGTGGAGACCCACCCAGATGCCCCCCCCGCCTGCCTCCCTGCTTTTAATGTGAAGAGTGCTGCGTTCTCCTCCTCCTTCTCTTTCTTTGTTCGTTGTGTGGGTAAAAAATAACTAAAGAGAAGACAAACATTGAGGTTCGCATGTCCCGTCTCATTGCCCCCCCTCCCCGTACCTGCTTCGGTCTGGATGATGGCGGAAGCAATCTTCCTTTCTGCCGTACCGTCCTCCTTCCTTCCTGTCCGCGCCTGCAAGGAGTTATTTTATTATGGAAAGTGTTGCTAAGTTAATATCTCCTTAAGGCCGGCGTGAGAGATTGGTGGGAATAATAAATCTAATTTTTATGTTTTCACCAATCTTTTTGACAGCAATTTTGTTTGGGTCTCAGAGTTTTGCTGTGGTAGGTATATCGTGATGGTTTTTTATTCCAGGTGTGCATTTTGCTTGCATGAGTGTTTAACTTTATCTTTACATTAAAAATGAAGACACAATTATGTTAGAAATCTACTTACAAAACAACTGGAAGTTTTGTGAAGTCACACTTGATTTGTACCTTTATATATTTGTGTCATATTCCCCGTTCAATCTTAAATATGTCATAGTCACAATAGAGGGTTATGTGCAAATCCTCTTTTTCCTTCATTTACATGTTATTTCTGTTCCTGACACAACAGTAAATTTGAAAGAAATTATTTTTTACTACAGCATTTACAGTAAGATTGGTAATATTCAGTTGCTCCATTTCCTGTGGTGAAGAAGAATTGCCTTCAGGCATCTGGGAGAAATTTGCTGGTTCTCTGAGGGGGGGCTGCTGTAAGGTGGGCTTGCAAAAATTGCATGTTCAGCCTATAAAGCTTGATCAGTTGTCCCTATTGATATAAATGTTAGAAGGAAATTTACTGTTTTTTTAGTATTGGGGTATTTCTGTTGTAACTTCTTGGGTTATTTTAATTTTTTCCTTTAGAAGGTCTCTTGGAAACTTTCTCACAACTTCATTTGGTTGGAATAAATAAAGCAAATAAATAAATAAGCTGCAAGTGCTTTTAAACTAGAATAATGCAGGTAATTTTAATAGTAACTGTGAGATGTGTAATGTGGTTCTGAAGGCACTTCTGTGTAGTGTATTGGATGCTATTGGAATTCCAAGAGACCAGTTTTTCAATTGGAAATAAGTTTCGAGCCCTCATAATTGCATACTTTTTTGGGGGAAAGTTTTCAGATCATTTTTGCCTGGATACTTTGCACATATGGCATTTAAACACACTTTGGAAAGATGAATCATAGCTCAGAAGGAGCTTAGTCTAAATAGTGGGTGAAGTAAAGGGAGGGAGGATGTAATGGAGAAATTTGTATTTTGAAGTAGAAGAAGTGAATCTCACTCCCTTACCTTTGTGGCTGTACATGTCTGTCACTTAGTGCTTCTCTCTTTGAAGCTCTGAAACTGTCCTGTTTCAGCATTTCTATCATCGAGGAATTCTTCCCACATTAATTTGTTTTCAGAGGATCCTGTGCATATCTTCTGCAAAACACCAGTTTACTGCAGTCCAAACAGCACATGCTCCAGATGTGTGTCAGAGTGTTTTAGCGGGTCTGTTCGGCCTAACCATTGTAAGTCCATTGAGGGCAAAATGAGATGTAACTGTGGCAGACTTGTTTTGGATCTGGCCAAGAAAATTGAATTTTTGTGACTGCCTCTTACCTTCCCCTTCCACCAGACACTTCTCTCCCTATCTCTTCCAGCGTTGATATTTGGCTGAGAAGAACTAGGGCAACAAACACTGGGTAGGTAAGCCATATGTGGGGGGAAGTTTTAAACCTCTCTCCCTCCTGGCAATCCATATTCCTCTTCTTGATCTATAACTTCAACTCCTTGCTATATATATATATATGTGATTTCGCTCCTCTGAACATGTTTGCTGTCATATTTTAGCAACGAGAGTGTGTCCTAGAACACTTTCAACAGTTTAGTCTGGTTGTACATTAGAGGGGCAGATTGCTAATGAATAAGCTGTTTTCAGGGAAATCTTGTCTGCTGTTTACTGATCATCTTATTGAAGAAACTTATGAGCTGCTGCTTCCAAAGAACCCAGGGTTACCCTCAATGTAGTTAGAAAAACATTGCCTTAATATAATGAGTTTATTTTTTCCCTAATCTTACTCACCACCCAGTCCATCTCCCCTTAGTTTCTATCCTAATAATAAATATTGTACAACAATTACAATATTTTTTATCCACTGGAGCTTTCATAGAATATGTTAATCAAAATATGATATAAGTTACATAAATCACTTGCATGTAGAAGCTAATTTAATTGCAGCACACATATGATGTCCTTCTACTGAACAGGCTGCTAACCATTTGATGTAGAAAGGTTTTTGTGGAGTTAAATATACCGTTATGGACAGAAAAACATGTTTGGTTGTAAGGTTTTGCAAATGGAAAAACATTTTCCATAATGTAGGAGAAGTGATAATTCCCATTTAGTTCGAAAGTCTTCTATGGTATACGTTGAGGAAAAAAGAAAATATTGAAACTGAAACATGGCCTGAGCAGTTTCAAGAAAATAATGTCAGTTGTACTGAATCAAATGGAGAAGAAGTGGTTCCTGAAATTCATACTTTTTTTCTTTGCAGTCTTGAGGATGGTTTGGAAAGCAAAGGCAGAGAGCAGAAATGCATTATTTGAAATGTTTTTAGGAAAATTGTACTTGCATGGAATGGGTAAGAAATTTAAGGGAACTATATTTGTGTTTTGAGGGAAAAATAGGAGTTTTTGATGGTCATGAACGAGTAGAAGGAAGTGATGTGTATTGTGGGAGTGGGTGGGAGTCCCTGTCAGTGGAGGCCTGGCTTCATAGTATCAGGGGTGGAAGGTAATACTGCGCTGCTTATGAAGGTGAATAGAAACTGTTCACTTGCATGGGAGAACATAAATGGCTCCATTTTTAAAAAAAATTCAGTGGCTCCCACTGAGTTCTGGGGAAAATTGTTGTTTATGGCAGGGTATGGCACCAGTGAAGAGCAGAATAAAGTTGCAATCTTAATATTGCTTACCTGGGGGGTAAATCCCATTGAATTCAATTGGACTTACTTCTGTGTAAACATGGTCAGGATTGCACTGTAATTACTGGTGCGTACATTTTGATCTAAACGTTATGAAATGAGTAGATACGTTACTCTCAGTGTTGTTAGCATGATATACTTTCTGTGAATGTGCATTAAACATTTACAGTTGGAATTCTAGAGTAATCTTGTACCAGGGATCTTTGTTTATACCCTAGTTTGTGTGATCATCTGATGCTTTATGAACCATGATGCCTCTCCACTTCTTCTGTTGTGTGGCATTATTGGTGTTAACATCATGGCTTGTATTAAACTGGAGCTCCTTATTATGTCTCTTGTTTTTGTTTTAATATTATGTTTTAATATTATGTGATATTAATATAACAAGAGACTGTTATATCAGCTTTGGGGGTTACTTTTGTATATTTTGGCTTGAGCTTTATTGTTAGAACTTTATGCTCATTTACATTTTGATGATACATTTTTTTTAGTGTTGTAGTGATTGTTGTTTTTATTATGTATTGTTATGCCATAGTATTTTGACTGTTTGTTTATGTAAACTGCTTTGAGTACAGACAATTTGTGGAAAATGCGGTATATAAATACATTGACTATTGACTGTCTCTTGATAACAAACCAGGAAAACAACGTGCAAGGATTACCAAAGTCATGCTGGTAGACAGATTATAATATAGGGGCGAGGGCAAGCTGAAAAGGCATTCTAATCTGCTGAGGTTCTGCTGGCTAGATATTTATCTCCAATTCATCTTCTCCCCTTAAATTATGGATTTATTGTTTTAAAATCTATGAGAGTGTTCTGGTCTCTGGCCTCAGTTTTCTTCATTCAGATGTAGATTGCATTACTACAGTTCTATCAAAAACCCAGAAAATTGAAAAAAAAAACACCCAGTTTTTTCCACGTTTTTTCTGGGTCTTCACATCTCTATTTCTATCTGGATTCAGTTAACAATGTAGTGACTGTTGGTAGGTTAGGTGGCTGGGGATAGTTATCACATGGGATTCAGATACCCTTGGATACTCATTACTCATATCCTTGGATACTCATTCATAGTTTTATGGTGGTGTTACTCAAATTCATCTGATGAGAAGGCTGCAACCATTGATTTATGGACCTAATTATTAATATTTCTCTATCCTTAAGGATAAATTACTGGAGTGCACTTAGCCCAGGGGTTGCCCTTGAAGACTTTTTGACAACTGTAGGTAGTGCAGAAACTTTGATACTTATGGTATGATGTAGCTAGGAGCATGATATGATTGGCTTTCATTCTTAAGCATATAGTGTGCCAAGCAGGGCTGTGGAGTCAGTACGCCAGACCTTCGACTCCAACTCCTCTATTTTTCTACTGTCCAACTCCTACTCCTTCATAAATGGCAAATGTATAACTAGTAATAACAAATTTACTGTAATAAAATGGTAGGACAAGGCATTTCATCACCACCACGTGAATCCAGAGCTTAGAAAAGTTTCTTTTTTAAACTACAACTCCCGACAGCCCTAGGGATTGGGCTCGTGGGAGTTGTAGTTCAAAAAAAGTAACTTTTCCAAGCTCTGGATTCACGTGGTGCTGGTGATGAAATGCCTTGTGCTACCATTTTACTACAGTAAATTTGTTATTACTAGTTAATATACATTTTCCATTTATGAAGGAGTCAGAGTTGGAGTCGGTACATTTCTACCGACTCCACCCAGAATTGCTCCTGACTCCACAGCCCTGGTGCCAAGGACCTCACATGATTGAAAATAGATGCAAAATCCCTTGATAACCATTTTATCTGTATGGAAATAGATATAGATATTTCCAAATAATTTTAGAGATCTCCCTTTAATCAATGCATATGAATTATAGATGGGGTACATGAAATAGCCTGTTGAAGTGAAGAGAAAGGCATTTTCGTATCGTAACAACTTTCATATTCAGTCAGTAAGGGCTAACTACATCTTTGGGGTTCTTGTAACAACCATTCGTTTTCCATACTATATCAGCAGTGTTTATTTTTCTTAAATAAAAGAGCTTCAGAGGCGATTGAAATAAGATCTTTGAAAGTTTTCTGTAAGACTTATGCTGATTGAGTAGATTTTGGTCTATTTAATGCATTTCCACAGCTTCAGAATTGTTGGCAAAGTCCCTTCCTTGCTGTGTCTTGTGCCTGATGAGAGAACACGTTACCTGTTCTGTTGAATAAAACTTAACAACATTTCAGATCCAGAGAACTTACAGACATGTAAATTTTCTGAAAAATTCTGAATTGAAAATAGTTCCAGTGCCTAAAATGATTGGGACCTGATTTAATATGTTTCATGATGGCTAAAGTTCTCAGTTTTGCTTACAGTATAAATCTAATGTTTTCCAATAACAAAAAGTATTGGAACTGAAATATTTGATTAGGGGTCAAAAATGCAATAAAATGCACATAATGTGTTTTAAATGTTCTATTCAAACATATTCAAAACTTTACTTGGAAATTATTTCTTTTGGAATAGTTGTACCTGTTAAGACATGTCAAGTCATAGTTGACCCTTACATTGTTCATATTTTAAGAAAAAAGACAATGAAAACTCTTAATATAATTTATATAAATTAACGGTTAACATCACTTCTGTGTATGTATACTTCCTTGGAATAGTTGCCTGAAAAATGTAAATTATTGCTTGACCATTGCCTTTTGTTTTCATTCATCATATTAAAAATTACTTTAGAAATAGAATTAAAAAAAAATCCTCTCCCATCATTGCAAAACTTGTTGAAACAGTAATAGCTCTTTGGAGCTAATCATTCTATTATTTATTGATTTTATTTAAAATGTTTATATTCCACCCTTGTACCCTACAATGGGGCACCCAGGGTGGCTCACAATGCCATCATATACAGTAAATAAGAACACAAAAATATTAAAATAGTCAGGTTAAACTAGTCAGTTCAATTGTTAGTCTGAAAGCAAAATTCTTATACCCTTCTCTCATTGATAACATTTCACCAAAGTTGCAAAATCTAATCTTCAAAAGAAGTTATACTTGACCCATACTGAATCCTATTCTGTGAACAATATTTTTAATTCCTTGGATCAAACTTAAGATCAATTGGAATAATTAGCAAAGAAAACCTTTGCAGACATTATGCTTTGGCTTGCTTAATCGATCCAACTTAGCGTGTCCTTTTTGGAGTGCAATCCCTCACCCTGGCTACTTGAACTTCCTTTCTATCCAGTTGGTTCCAAATCTTAGAGAGAATCCTGGCTACTATTACGTGCCAAAGTAATGTTTAATGATGTTTAGGGCCAGCAGGGCAAGGGTTGGAGAAACTAGTTGTGCACCAGGGATGGGTGAGGAACAGTAGTGTGCTAGCTTGTGACATTACATCTACACTTCCTTAGAATATCCCTGTACTTATTTTGTTATCAAAATAACTCTTAACTCTTTTCATTAATTTGTTTAGGTTTGTCTTTTCTAAATGCTAGAATGAGAGAGATGTAGACTGTCTTGTTCTAATGCATAGCAGGATGAATTACCTGGCTGTACCAAAAAAATGCTGCTGCTGCTATTGTTAGGCGGTGATATAAAATATTTGTCATTGCCATTTGCTTTTGTTTCATAATAATGCTTTCATTTTTTTCTAGTTTTTGGCCCAGGGTAGTTTACAAAAGTCAAACCATCATACCTAGTCAATTAAAGCAAGATGAATGCATCCAAAATTATGTTGAGCCTAAGCAAAGTGTTAGAAATACTTCTACTTTGAAACTGTCATCCATCCTGTGTGTATGCACGGCCACAAAATAAGGTACCCATTGGGTAAGCATATTTGCATAGAGAAACCATGTGTGTTGTGTCTCCATAAACAGTAATAGTAAACCTTATTGCATGATCTTCTAATGTTTTAAAGAACTTGCTTCGTTTATTGTCTAGCCTAATGAAGAGTTTTGAAAAACGTGAAAGCTTGTGCACTACTTCAGGACATTTTGGTTGGCCTCATAATGGTGTTGCCCTAATATGAATTAAAGAACACTATAAAACATAGGTTGTATAGGAGATATGGAAGCTGTAATCTCTTCTAAGACTGGGATTAAAAAAAAGCTTAACAAGCTCCTTTTGTTGCTAACTTTTTCAAACAAAAATCTTGCTGAAATTGTTTCTCGTGTGCTTTGGCTGAAAGACATTATAACAGTGAACATCTTGGAAAAAGCATACAAATAGAAAAGTTATTGACCCTCACTGGAAAACTCCTTTCCCTAGTTTGAGAATTGTTACAGCATGTGAAGAAGTTCCACTTTTGTGGCTTTTTATATTTTTAGACATGTCTCTGGCTGCTTGTAGAAATTTCCCCTCACCCATTCTTAAACTGCTTTCAGAAAGGTGTCCCTCTCCCCAAGTGGTGGTGCACAAATTTATACCTAATTTCAGGGTTTTAGCTCAGGAGATCCGTTTCTTATTATATTTATCTTTAATTAGTTTTTTAAAAAAAACCCCAATATTTTAATAATCCATCAAAAACCTCCTCTTGGAAAGGTGGGGGAAGGAAAGAAAGAGGAAAGGAGGATGAAAAGAAGTGTAGGAGATTATGTTGTAGCAATAGGGCAGCGTTCTCTGTGCAGAGTTAACTCCAACCTTGTATTTGTACAGTTTAACCTCAGGCTTGGTTCATAATGAGCTCTATCCATCCCCAGTACTTTCCTTTCCAAGCCTGATGGAAGCAGGTGGGCAGTAATGAGAACTGATAGCAAGACCTCAGGCCCTAGATGCTGGTGTTCATCATACAAGATGTATCAGGAAGCATGGAGTTCTGATGCCTGGAATGCTGTCACGAACACATGTTCCTAATGGGGAGGTCCTCATATCCTGCTGTGCTGCCAATGAAATTAGGAGTACTGTGAGGCTGCACTTCAGAATAGGCTTGGGGGGGGGGGCAAAGAGCATCAATTTAGAATCTTTCCTGTAGAAATAGTTTTTCTGACACAATTCCAAATCAGGCTAGGGGTTGTGGTCACACATTATAAATTTCCAGTGTTTTAATATGAATATTTTGGTTACCAGCACTTCTGTGGAAATCTAGTGTCTGTGTTTTGGAAGCCCATATTGCAGGCATGTGGTATCTCAGAATGAAGTCATTGATAGGGAAAGGTATTCAAATTGGCAGGGCCAGATTCATTTGGAATAAATCAAATACTTATTTCCAGTTGGCTTTTTTTTTAAACACCTTTCTATTTTAACCTTTACATATGTAATCATGTTAAGACCTTTACTTCCTTCAAGTCTATGCTAACTGTGAGAGTGTTGAGCACAACAGTATGAAAGTGTTTCTTAGGTGACTTGTGAATGATTTGATTTGAGGGTCTCCACTTAGACTCTGGAAGGCCCAATTCTATAGCCATTTGAGTGTATTAGTAGCAACTAAGCTGAGGAAGGTGTTCCACAGTTAATTGGAAGGAAAACAAACCCTCAGGTGAGATGTTACACAAAGTGTGTGTGTGTGGGGGGGGAAGAGTTTAGGAGAACTCAGAAGCTTGTCACTATTTTATGACATTTGGGCTGGCCCTAACAAAAATACTTACCAACTCTGGATTTTGGAGGGTTTTTTTATGGACCAGTACTGCTGCTTTTTTGTGTGTGCTTTGGAGAAGACCAAATGTAGCATTCAAGCATAATGTACAACCACAGGAAGATAATTTTCTACCACCTGAAGGTGATCCTTGAATGATGTTTACATCCCCTTC
Source organism: Rhineura floridana (assembly GCF_030035675.1). Lineage (NCBI taxonomy): Eukaryota > Metazoa > Chordata > Lepidosauria > Squamata > Rhineuridae > Rhineura > Rhineura floridana. The sequence goes on along the minus strand of NC_084480.1, from coordinate 174,461,641 downwards.
AACCACTAGGTAATACTATACAACTTGGCTTCAGTTGATTGTTTTACCTAGGTCACCATCCAAAATTAATATCTGGCTTTGTTACTATAAAGACCGCCATGTTTCTTTTTCTCTCTAACTAGGAACCTGTGTGTTTCACTTAAAGTATGGGACAGTTCTGGATAATAACTAGGCTTTGTTTTCAAAATGTGGAGCAGTCACCATTGTATCCCAGATTGCTAAAGTTGTAGCCTGATACCTGTAGCACCTAGCAGAAACTTACATATTCAGCCTGCAATCTCCATTTTGGAATTGAGTCTACAATCTGACTTTATGATTACAAAATCCACCCTGATTTTTATATTTGTTTGTTTTTCGTCGCTCCACCTCCTGCCTTTTGTAACAACTTGCCTGAAGAGTTATGGAGAACTCGAAAGCTTGTTATTACTTTGTGACATTTTGGTGATCCTAATAAAGGTGTTGCCCAACTGGATTTTGGAGAAAAATACTTGTGTTTTAAAGAGTATAGAACCTAAGTATCATTGAATCTTCCTTCTTATTCCCCCTCCCTATATGTCCACCAGAGTAATATCTTAGACCAAACCACTCCTTATATATTGAACCATATTTTGCATGTTACAGTGGAAAGGGGGAATGTGTTGGTATGCTACATGGACATTGTATAGGAAGGAAGAATATAGGTTAAGGAACACAAATGCAAATAAAAATACTCTCGTGTATAGCATGGAAAAATGAAAACCCTTCAGGAATTGGAGAGAAATTCCTTTCTAAACCCAGAAATGGCAGTCATACTGAATATCAAATTAAAATCTATCCGAAGTTCCTATGCATAGCAGTCATTGGATAAGATAATCCCCTTATGGATCAGTAGCTGGTTGTCTATCAGGAATCAGAGTAGAAACAAATGGACAGCTCACACAGTGGTTTGGTAAACCATAAGTTCATTGTAAACAAGCAGTGTGCTGGTATACACTGCTGAATAGTGTTCAGTTTGCTGATTCTCTGCTCCTGCCTTATCCGTGCCAGGGAGGACACAAACTAGAGGCCTTGGCTTTACCCTTCATGGTTTGTTTGGTTGAAACAAGCCACGAGTGCTGGTTTTTATGAAATGCAAAAGCAGCCTCTGGTTTGTTTCCTCCCACACTGATCATTCACATTAAATCATAGTTAAATTTAATTATGTGTCAACTGGACCATTTTAAACTATTGTTTAGTGTTGTGTATGAATCAATCCAATGGAGAGGTGGGAGAAGTGAGATCCCTCAAGGATGTGTGTTGGGACCAGTGATTTTGAACTTTAGCTGGAGTTAGGGATGAGCAATGAGGTGGCCAAGTTTACTGATGATACCAAATTCATGGTAGTGAAAACAAAAGGTACTGTGAGGAGTGCTAAAAGAATCTCAGAACTGGATGAATGAGTATTAAAATGGCAAATGCAGTTCAGTGTAAGTATAAAGTGATGCCATGGGGACAAAAATTCCTTTCACGTATATACTGTAGGTGCCTAATCAGGAAAGAGGTCTTAGGGTTCTGGTAAATATAGCTTGATGAAAATACTGATACATTGTGTGGAAGCTATGCAAAAGGTGAATTCCATGTTAGGAATCATAAGAAAAGGTGTGACACTAAAACTACCAATATTGTAATGTTATATGTTTTATGGTCTGATCACATGTACAGTGTACAGTTATGGTTGCCCCAACTTAAAAAGGATATTGTAGAGCTGGAGAAGATGCAGAAAAGGACATGCAAAATAGTCAGGGGGGCTTACCAAAATCTCTCATGAGAGAAGGTTATGTGTGGGGCTTTTTAGTTTGGGGAAAAGGCGAGTTATCAGTGGGGAAGGGACAAGATAGAGGTGTATAAGATCATGCATTGTGTGGGGAAAGTGATAGAAGTTTTCCTTTCTTCCTCATAATACCATAATCTAATGTTGGATAATTGATCATCCAACGAAGCTTAATTGTGGGAGATTCAGGAAAGACAAAAGGGAGTGCTACTACCTACCGTGCATAGTTTAAAGTATGGAATTTGCTACAACAAGTTATGGTGGTAGTCACCAGCTTGGATGGCTTTAAAAGGGGAGTAGACAAATTCATGATGGTTAAGGCTATCAGTGCCTACTAGTTATGGTGGCTATATTATCTTTAGTGTTGGCAGCAGTATGCTTCTGAACACCAGGAGAATGGGATGCTGCAGTAGAAATAAGAGGGTTCTTACATAATGGATGCTGATATGCTGCAACAGAGTGCAGGAATAATTGCAGCTATATCTCAGTTCAGATGTTTTTTTCCTGGTATGGCAAAATACACAAGGGGATGGTACATATGTAACATTTCTGAAAACTCACTGCATTATTTTGCATATTCTGTTTGATCAAGTGATTTAGGCTGTAATCGTAACCCCGTTTACCTGGGAATAAACCCCATTGAATTTAATAGGATTTATTTCTGAGTAGACATGGATAGGATTGTAGCCTTAATGAATAATCATAGTTTGCAGTTACATCTGAACTTCCAAAATATGGCTTGAGTGAGTCTGCAAGCCATTATTTCAAATTACATTGGAGAAAAATACTTGACAAATAAGGGATGATGGACAATTTACTATGTAAAGAGGGCTACTATTGAATTTTTTTATGTGTACATTTGTCCCCTTGGTGAAAATAAATTAGTCCTGGATGAAGACATTACAGCCTTTAATTCTGAAGTCTTGTGTCATCTAAGTCACAATTTGAACATAAATAAAAACGTTTCCTGCTGTAAGACCTGTAAATATAATCTGTGGTCATTACTTCTGAATTCCTACAGTTAAGCTTTCCCGGGAGATAAGGGAATGAGGGCTTCTTTGGCTGCCTGGGCTTTTACCTGCTAGGTGGGTAGCTATTTGCAACCTTGATTTGAGCCTTAAATCAATCAAATTTTGAGGCATTTTTTTAAAATCTGGCAACTCATGGCCAAGAATCGTAAAGTCTTCAAACTTCAGCCTTGTAAGTGCAAATGTACTAGCATGCCTCCCTGCAACAGGGTGCTCCAGGATCTATTCCTAAACAAAAAATTTTTGGTGTGGCTTTCTTTATCTTTCATACTGAGAAGCAAAGTTTCTTTATAAATATTATGAGATGTATAAATCCTTCCAAATGAAATAGACTAAGAATGGATGTCAATTACACCAACATGGAATTAAATTCCAGAGAAATCGGGGATTATAGGCATACTCCACTTAATGTCGCCTCGCTATAACGTACATGCTACATATGCCTGTATTTCTCCAGAAACGCAGCGCAGCAGCAGAGGCTTTAGCACGTGGGGGTGGAAATAGATGCGATTGCGCCACTGCAAATCAGCTGGGAGGCATGATTGCGATCGGCTGGGAGGCATAGCAGGGCAGCAGCAGAGGCTTTAGAGCGCGGGGTGGAAATAGATGTGATTGCGCCACCGCAAATCAGCTGGGAGGCGCGATTGCGATCAGCTGAGAGGCGCGGCAGCGCAGCAGCAGAGGCTTTCGCTTGGGGCTTTGAGGCTCCGCGTGAAGGAGAGGTAAAAAAAGTTTTAAAAGGTAGTGCTTCATTTTAAGGACGTTTTCGGTTTACGTACTCGCTCTGGTCCCATTGAGTACATTAATGCGAGGTATTACTGTACTCTCAAGTGATGCTGTTTAGGACTGATATGTATGCATCCATCTGCTGTTGGAAAACTAAATGCAGACACCTTGTGCTGGATGGTGCTTATTTATACGGTCAGTCCCAAGTATATCTTCCTCATGCAATTTTCTAAAAAGTGAAACCTTTTAACTGCTCCTAATTAAACACACTTTCCAATCCATTGAACAGAAAATCTGTAGTTGAAAGCTACCTACTTTAAAACAGGGATGGCTAGCCTTTTTTGGTCTGAAGGCCTCATTCACCCGTGGCCAACTCTCCAGGGGCCATATCCCCCACTCGTTGAAGCACAGGTCACACTCATGTGCACCATCTCCTTAGCTGATCTATGCAGATCATCTGAGAAGGGGGTAACTTGCATCCCTATCAAGCATCTACACCTACCCCAGCTCTGTGTCTATTTATTGTTGTTGCTACTGCCAAAATTAATGAAGATGAGGGTGGTGTGGAGATAGATTTGCTGGCGGGGGAGGAACCCCTGCTTTAAAACCATTATCACCATCTTTACTGCTGAGATTTTTCCACATGAGAAAATGGTTTTTTCTTTGAAGATATTTTAAAAAATACTGTTACTGAAGAAGGCTCTGAAGAGAGAGGTCTTGTCCTCCCCCATTCCCCAAATCAGCATTAGAAGCAGAAGTGGAACCGGTCTGTTGCTCCCAAGCTTCTAATCTAATACAACCAGATCCCTTTTTCAAAGCAGCAGCCCTTAATTGGATGAAGTGGTCTTTGACCTGGTATGCTGAAATCTCTGCGTCAGTTACTTAAACTCATTGGGTCTAGGTGCTTATAGACGTTATGGACTGCCAAGAGTAATATCTAGAGGAAAATCTATGATAACTACAAAAGTAAAGCTAATCTGTGAAAATTTTAAGTTTCACTTTTTGTTCCAGAGAAAAAATAAAATTGGTAACTTAACAGTGTACTTTTATGTATATTTACTCAGTAGTAAATTTCACGATGCTCAGTGGGTCTTTCTCCCTGGAAAGTGCATAGGAATGTCAGCAAAAAACTGATTTTTCTCCAAACTAGTTTTCCTAGAAAATAGTCAACCCAAAGTAGGTGATGAATAAATTATAGTTGGGAGTAGATTCCTTTGGATTTATGGTCAGAGCCTGTGTAGTGGAGAGGATTCATGGGGTTTGCACCTCTAGGAAGACCAGGTTTTGGCAAGTTCAGTATTTACATGCAATCTAAAATTTTGTCTGCAGTACTGTTTACAATAATGTGTGTTCTGTTAAAACTGATTGTAAATGTATTTAACTCATAATGTTGGCTCTGAAATTCCTTACTCCAGTAACAGTTGTCTTCAAAAATGCATCCTTGTAGCAGCTCTCGAATGTGTATCCTTGACACAGTACCTCCCAACTTTGCTCTGATTTGGAATAAATTGTTAAATAAAATAGAAGTAATGTCTGACTTCTGTTTCTTCAAACAGGTTGAGTCATTTATTTTGGACCAAGAAGATCTGGATAACCCGGTGCTTAAAACAACATCAGAGATATTTTTGTCAAGTGCTGCAGAAGGAGCTGACCTACGAACAGTAGACCCAGAAACTCAAGCAAGACTAGAAGCCTTGCTGGAAGCAGCAGGTAGTTTTCGTTTTCCTTTTTGATAGTTGTTTTGTTGGGGGTGGGGATGCTGCTAATTTTGACCTTACTGCTGTTGCATTGTGTTCTCACATTAAGAATTGAAGTCGAATCTTGGAACAAAATTGAATTTCTAGAATTGAGGCTTTTTGAGCTTTTTTCTAAAGAGACACCTAGAAGGGATTTAGAAGCACTTATGTCAAATGCAAGACATAGCAACAAAGTACAGTGCAAGGTTTTATGAAGATTCTACTGTGTAAAAACTATGTTCTGCTTACCCAGACTGTCTTGATTAACTCAGCTAAAAGATGCAGGAATAACACTTCAAATCATACTGGTGGGGAGTTTAGGAAGCTCAAAATAATATTGCTTAAAAAAACAGTGGAATATTTGGGAGTATAAACAGGGTCAGATTCAAGTGTGTATCTGAATAAGTAATTAATTTGTGGCTCGTGGTAGCAGCAAGTGAATTGGACAGTGATAATTTAATTTTGCAATATGCAAGGAAAAAGTGGACAGAGTGGGAAGTACAGGCAGGGCTGTGGAGTCGGTACGCCAGACCTTCAACTCCAACTCCTCTATTTTTCTACTGTCTGACTCAGACTCCTTCATAAATGGCAAATGTATATTAACTAGTAATAACAAATTTACTTTAGTAAAATGACCACCACGTGAATCTAGAGCTTGGAAAAGTTACTTTTTAAAACTACAACTCCCATCAGCCCCAGGGATTGGGCTCGTGGGTTGTAGTTCAAAAAAGTAACTTTTCCAAGCTCTGGATTCACGTGGTGGTGGTGATGAAATGCCTTATGCTACCATTTTACTACAGTAAATCTGTTATTACTAGTTAATATACATTTGCCATTTATGAAGGAGTCGGAGTTGGTACATTTCTACCGACTCCGACTCCACCCAGAATTGCTCCCAACTCTGACTCCACGACTCTGACTCCACAGCCCTGAGTACAGGAAAAGGATCAAAAGGCAATATTGCCACATGTGGAAACAGTCCTTAATCTTTGACTATAGAGAATCCCATGGAACATAGGGGAGGTGATAAGATGTAGTCCTCCTGTTTTGGATAATCAGGAATTTTCTTTGGGTTTGTTTTCCCTGATTCCCTTCCTGGCTCTCTGATTTGATCAAATTCAAAAGTAGCACTAATCCATAGGTTAGTGTTATGGGAATGAACCTATGCAAGCTTTAGCTCTGCATATTATTTATTTATTTTATTCAGTTTCTATACCGCCCGCAGCCAACGGCTCTCTGGGCGGTGAACAACATGAATATAAAAATACAATATGATAAAATCACATAATAACTACCGCACACATAACAGAAATACCCAAAAGCTAAAACATATTACACAATTAATTTAGTATACCAGAGTGTTATAAATATACTAAAATATATTAAAATGTATTAAAATGCCTGGGAAAAGAGGTAAGTTTTAACCTGGCACCAAAAAGAAAGCAATGTTGGCGCCAGGCGCACCTCGTCAATTAGAAGAGCAGGTGGCTGGGGTCTTACCAGTATTGCACTTTACAGTACAACCAACTGCCCTATAATTATAGAGAGATAGATGTAAATAGGAGGGAAAGGGGCAGAGGATCTAAGGTCAGCACAAAAGATCTGGTATTCCCTCTCTTCCTCTGCTTGAAAAAAGTGACTGAAAGCTTCTGCTCTTGCTTTAGGACTAAGCACAGCTCCTTGTGATATCAGAACTCGAGGGACTGATTTGTTTTAACTATTGTTGCCTAAATCAAACCAGGATATCAAACCACACAATTATGGGGAGTGTGTGAATCCCCTACTGCATCAGCTTCACTGGTTTCCAGTCAATTTCAAGGCCCAATAAAAAGTGCTGGTTATTACCTTCTAAAGTCCTAAATGGCTTGAGACCAGAAATTTAGAGGACCATATAAAAGATGCTAATATGCAGCATGCAGTATTGTTCAGAGGTTCCTAGTCATGTTCCAGCAACATCTGAGGTGCATTTTTGTAATGATGTGGATTTTCTAGAACATTTTGAATTGGAAAATTTCCCACTGTCCTATATTGAATAAGGTCTGACTTATGCTTTGACTTTATTTTGCAAACAAAACAGAAAAGGATGCCATTAATTTAACATGCTAAATAAATATCTCAAATAGCCAAAAGTAATTGAACTGAAATAATGGATTAAGGGGGAAATCACTAAAGCATAATTCTTGTGGTTTAAATACTGTATCCTGGGAGGGGTTGCACTCCTCCTGAAGTAACAGGTTCATAGTTCTCCTGGATTCCAACTTGTCACTGGAGTCACAAGTGGCTTCTGTGGGTAGGGGTGCTTATGCCCAGCATAGGCTGATTTGCCAGCCATGGCCATTCCTGGACCAGGAAAGCCTGGCCTATTGTCCATGCTTTAGTGACCTCCCATTTGAACTACTGTAATGTTCTGTATGCGGGGCTGCCCTTGAAGCTGCAGCCAGTGCAGATTGGGATGTACTGTAATTCAGTGGTAGAGCATCTGCTTTGCATGCAGAAGGCCACAGGTTTAGTCCCGCCAGATAGGTCTGAGAATGTTTCCTATGTGAAATCTTGGAGACCCACTGCCAGTCATTGCGGACAGTACTGAGCTGGGTTGACCAATGGTCTGATGAGGTATTCGGAAGCTTTTTATATTCCTGGTACAGCTGCTACGCTGGTAAGGGGCAACCAAATGAAACCATGTGTCACTGGTCCTGAAAATGCTGCATTGGCTGCTAGTGAGGTACCAGACCTAATTCATGGTGTTAGTGCTAGCATGTAAAGCCCTAAATGGCTTGGGACCCAAGTATCTAAAACAGTGCCTTCCCTAATATTGACCATCATGGACCCTATGATTGGCCAGTGAGACCTTGGTAGTAGGGCTGCCCAGTTGCTGCTGACCCATGACAAGGCCTTCTCAGTAGTGGTTCCCTGTTTCTGGAATGCTCTAACTGGTGAAGCGCATCTGTCTCACCCATTAACTGACTTACAGGAAGAATTTCAAAGTATTTTGTTTACTCAGGCATTTGATAACTAAAACATACTGTTCCTGGCAACCCTGAAATCACTGGTTGAGATGATGTTTTTAACTCCTTTTAATGATGTTGTTGATACCTTTGCCACTTGGTCTAGGCTCTTTTGGGAGGAAGGGCAGGATATAAATTGAATTGCTATTGCATTTTTTGTTATGGAACTGACGGTCCTTGGCATCCCTCTTTTGTTGTTTTTGCTGCCCATGGTACCAGTTTTGTGCTGGTACTCACAACATTTTTTTCAAGGTATGAGTACTGCCACCTCATTTTTTACTAAAAAAGGAACAATAACATATTTAAAACTTTACAACTATTTTTATTGAGTTGCATGTAAATATTAAGACATAACTCAATTGCATGTGTTTGGCTTACATTGAACATAAGAAGATGCCTTATACTTAGACTATTGGTCTGTCTAGCTCAGTATTGTTTACACTGACTGGCAGCAGCTCTCAATGGTTTTTAGACAGAAGTGGGTTGACCCGGGGATCTTCTACATGCAAGGCAGATGCTCTACCACTGAGCTATGTCCCTTCCCAATTGCTTGGTTTTTAAGTGTGCATAGGGGTGGAATGAAGGTACCAAACTGTTAACATGTTAATTGTAGCATGCCTGAAGCATCTAAATGTGTGCAGTTCCTAGGAATAGTCACATGAAAAGCTTATACTTTTAACCTTGAGGTCCACACTATTGGCCTATTTTTAGCAAAAAGTTAATCTGGGAGTTCAATCAAGGAATGACTAATTTTATAGGTTTTTCTTGGCAATTATCAGAAAAGGAGGGGAGATGTAATTCTTTTCATACTTTATGCTTTTCCATCCATGTTCTTGTTGTTACTATGTGCCTTCAAGTCTAGTACAACTGACCCTATGAATCAGTGACCTCCAATAGCATCTGTCATGAACCACCCTGTTCAGATCTTGTAAGTTTAGGCCTCTCACTTCCTTTAGGGAATCAATCCATCTCTTGTTTGGCCTTCCTCTTTTTCTACTCCCTTCTGTTTTCCCCAGCATTATTGTCTTTTCTAGTGAATCATGTCTTCTCATGATGTGTCCAAAGTATGATAACCTCAGTTTCATCATTTCAGCTTCTAGTGACAGTTTTGGTTTTATTTGTTCTGACACCCAATTATTTGTCTTTTTCGCAGTCCATGGTATGCGCAAAGCTCTCCTCCAACACCACATTTCAAATGAGTTTATTTTTCTCTTACCCACTTTTTTCACTGTCCAACTTTCACATCCATACATAGAGATTGGAAATACCATGGTCTGAATGATCCTAACTTTAGTGTTCAGTGATACACCTTTGCATTTGAGGACCTTTTCTAGTTCTCTTCTCTTTCTAGTTCTCTCATAGCTGCCCTCCCCAGTCCTAGCCTTCTTCTGATTTCTTGACTATTGTCTCCATTTTGGTTAATGATTGTGCCAAGGTACTGATAATCCTTGACAAGTTCAATGTCTTCATTGTCAACTTAAAAGTTGCATAAATCTTCTGTTGTCATTACTTTACTCTTCTTGATTGTTTGTTTGTTTGTTTGTTTTGTATCCCGACCTTCCTCCCAGCAGGAGCCCAGGACGGCAAACAAAGCACTAAAACCTCATAAAAACAGATCTTAAAATACATTAAAACAAAACAGCATTAAAAACATTTTAAAAAAAATTTTAAAAAAGGGTTAAAAACATTATTAAAAAACATTAAACAATTCTGACACTGATGCAGACTGGGATAGGTCTCAACTTAAAAGGCTTGTTGAAAGAGAAGTCTTCAAAAGGTGCCGAAAAGATAGCAGAGATGCCTGCCTAATATTTAAGGGGAGGGAATTCCACAGGGTAGGTGCCGCCACACTAAAGGTCCGTTTCCTATGTTGTGCAGAATGGACTTCCTGATAAGATGGTATCTGCAGGAGGCCCTCACCTGCAGAACGCAGTGATCAACTGGGTATATAAGGGGTAAGATGGTCTTTCAGGTATCCTGGTCCCGAGCTGTATAGGGCTTTGTACACCAAAACTAGAACCTTGAACTTGTCCCGGTAGCAAATGGGCAGCCAGTGCAATTCTTTCAGCAGCGGGGTGACATGTTGGCGATACCCTGCCCCATTGAGCAGTCTCGCCGCCGCATTTTGCACCAGCTGCAGCTTCCGGACCAACCTCAAGGGCAGCCCCACATAGAGCACATTACAGTAATCCAGCCTAGAGGTTACCAGTGTGTGGACAACAGTGATCAGGCTATCCCTGTCCAGAAACAGCCGCAGCTGTCTCACCAGCCAAAGCTGGTAAAAGGCACTCCTAGCCACTGAGGTCACCTGGGCCTGTAGCGACAAAGATGGATCCAGGAGCACCCCCAGGCTACAAACCTGCTCTTTCAGAGGGAGTATGACTCCATCCAAAGCAGGCAGCTGACCAATTATCCGAACTCGGGAACCACCAACCCACAGTACCTCCGTCTTGCTAGGATTCAGACTCAGTTTATTGACCCTCATCCAGCCCACCACCGAGTCCAGGCAGCGGTCCTGGGCTTGCACAGCCTCTCCCGATTCAGATGTTACGGAGAAATAGAGCTGGGTATCATCAGCATACTGCTGACACCTTGACCCAAAGCTCCTGATGACTGCTCCCAAGGGCTACATATAGATGTTAAACAGCACTGGGGACAAGATGGTACCCTGCGGCACCCCACAGAACAACTGCCAGGGGGCCGAAAGACAGTCACCTAATGCTATTCTCTGAGAATGTTCTGGAGATAGGATCGGAACCACTGTAAAACAGTGCCTCCAATACCCATCTCACCAAGTCGGTCCAGAAGGATACCACGGTCAATGGTATCAAAAGCCGCTGAGACATCAAGTAAGAACAACAGAGTCGCACTCCCCCTGTCCTTCTCCCGATAAAGGTCATCCATCAAGGCGACCAAGGCTGATTCAGTCCCATAACCAGGCCTGAACCTGGACTGGGATGGGTCAAGATAATCTGTTTCATCCAAGAGTACTAGCAGTTGCTGCACCACAACCCTCTCAATCACCTTCCCTATGTAGGGGGTATTTACAACCGTTCGGTAGTTGTCACAAACCAATGGGTCCATGGTGGGCTTTTTCAGGAGTGGTCGAATCACTGCCTCTTTCAAGTCGGTTGGAACCACTTTCTCTCGCAGTGATGCATTGACCACACCCTGGATCCACTCGGTCAGACCCCCTCGGCCAGACCCCCTCGGCAAACTTTAATAAGCCAAGAAGGGCAAGGGTTGAGAGGACATGCTGCTGGCTGCATCATCACAAGCACCTTGTCCATGTCGTCAGGCCGCATCAACTGAAACCGTTCCCAAGAAGTTGCAGCAGATGTTGCACTGGACACCTCATTGGGGACTACAGTAGATGTGGATGGGGCATCAAGACTGCTATGGAGGCCAGCGACTTTACCCTCAAATTGGCTTGCAAACAATTCACAGTGGCCCTCCAAAGCTGTAGTCCTGCTTTTGTGCTTTCCTCTTTAACTTTCATCAGCATTCATTTGAAATCATTACTGGATTCTGCTAGTAGTATGGTATCATCTGCATACCTTAAATTGATATTTCTCCCTCCAGTTTTCACACCTCCTTCATCTTGGTCCAATCCTGCTTTCCATATGATATGTTCTGCGTATAGATTAAACAAATAGGGTGATAAAATACACCCCTGTCTCACACCCTTTATGATGGGGAACCAATTGGTTTCTCAATATTCTCTCCTTACGGTAGCCTCTCGTCCAGAGTATAGGTTGCGTATCAGGACAATCAGATGCTGTGGCAGGTAGGGAACTTAAAATGGGTTAGGATTTTATATGTTACTTAATATGTTAATGAAAATATATTTTGTGATTTGGCAATAAAAGAAGAGCCTCAGCAACCTGTGCCCTGGTGACTTCAGCATCTCAAACTGAAAACTGAGTTACTACAGAGGTAGGGAACCTTTTTGGCTCCATGGTCCAGGTCCTTATCAGGGCAGGTGGGCAGGGCCATTCATCTGTCAATTGCATGTCATTACGGTGCCACCTGATTGACTGTGAACATCCCTTCTAGGGGTTCCCAAGCACCTGGGGAAACTTGAGAAAGAAACCTGCAACTTAAAATGCAGCTCTTGTCTCCCGCTTCCTGGGGGGAGGGCAGGCAAAGCGGAGAAGGATTTGTTGCTCCCTGTCCTGCAAGGGGGAGCAGAAAACCTGCATTTTAAAATGTAGGGTTTTCTTCTTTCACATAGCCCAACTGCAGGGGTTGGGGTGGAGCAAAAGGGAGCACTCACCCCAGTGGTGACAGCAATGGGAGTTGAGACGTAAAATTTCTGGAAATTTTGAAGCCATGGAAAAAACAGAAATTTTCAGAAAAATTGAAAAAATGCAATATTAGCACTTATACAGATTGAAAGTCACTTCGTTACTTCAGGAACATAAAGTGTAATTATGTACATGTTGGTTTGACATAAAATTACCACATTTGGTATATTAAAAGTACATTTTATTCAAACAATTATTCAGAATTGAATTTGAAATGGAAATGTACTGCCTTCAAGGTGATCCTGACTTATGGCGACCCTATGAATAGGGTTTTCATGGTAAGTGGTATTCAGAGGTGGTTTACCATTGCCTTCCTCTGAGGCTGAGAGGCAGTGAAGGTTTCCCAGTGAGCTTCATGGCTGTGTGGGGATTTGAACCGTGGTCTCCCAGGTCGCAGTCCAACAGTTACTTTTTAAATTTTTTCCTTTTTTTGTAACAAATGGAGCTACAAGCTCCTGAACTGTAAGGAACCTCTTTCATTTTGCCAGTTTATGAGGAGCAGGCAAAAAACAATTAAAAAAACACACAGAAGAAACCATCAACATTAATAACAAAGAAAATAATTTGTCTCTGCTAGTCCTCCACAGTGTCAAGCAGACATAAAGCACCCTTTCCCATAAAAAGAACTGAGAAAAAGAGGGGACCAAGAATAAGTGAAACATTTTATTCATCATGCTAAAACAAAACATTCCATAATCCATTTTTCTTCATTTTTTCCATTTTTTTGGATAAAAACCAAAAAAGGCTTTGGGAAAAAACAGAACCCCCCCGGTATTTTCCTGAAATTTTCCAGTTTTTCCCCAGGCCTTCACATCTCTAAATGGGAGCAGGGAAGGAAGCAGAGAATTATTTCTTTACTCCCTGCCACCACCACTCCTGGGAGGGAGAAATGGTTTCCATTGAATAGAAACAGATTTCTCCTCCTTGAGGAAGGTGCACTCCTACCACTTATTATGTTTTCAAGATAGCTTAGACGTGTAAGTGGGAGTTAGACAAGATCCAGTCTCCTGAAAATATCCCATAAAGAGTGAGAGTGTTAAAGTTTCCATGTTATTGTGGTTTCTACCTTTGATTTTTTGACTGCTTTATGTGTGGCTGCCTTTAAACTGCTTGAAAGCTGCACATGGTGCAAAATGCTGTTGCCCATCTCTGGTTGGGAGAGGAAGCATGGAAATGTGTATAAAATTTTCTAAATATCATCACCCTTTCCCCAAAGGTCTGAGTTAAAGATGTGTATCTTCAGCTGCTGACAAAGTAATAATGTTGGTGGTAGATGCACCCCAGAGGGGAGGTCATTCCATGGGGGGAGCCACCACAAAGAAGGCCTACCCGTCCATGGTGGCACCTGAATTTTCCCAGGTAGTGAGATCACTAGCAAGGCTTCTTCTGAAGATCTTAACTCATGGCAAGTTGATATGGTTTAGCGCTCTTTCAGATATTTGGGTCCTAAGTCACCTTTATATTTCAGCATATGAACATTGCATTAGGCTTAGAAGTAAATCTGGAAGTAGTGCCATTCTTTTAATACCAGTGTTATATGAGCTGAACTAACCATGCCTGTTGACATACTGGTGCCTGCATGCTGCACTAGTTGATTCTTCTGAACTGTTTTCAAGGACAGCCTCACATAGAGTACGTTGCAGTAGTCCTGTCTAGAGTTTACTGCAGTATGAATCACCAGATAGGTTTTCCATAATGAAGAAGGGTTGTGGCTAGTAAACTAACTGTTACTGGGTGTAGGCACCCATAGCCACTGAAGCTCCCTGTGCTTCAATGACAACGCTAGATAAAGAGCACCCTCAACCTAATCACCTGCCTTTTCAGAGGGAGACCATCAAGGACAGATTTTCCGCCCAGTTCCCAGAACCCACAATCTACAGCGCATCTGTCTTGTTCACATTCATCTTCATATTTTTTTTGGCGCACGTCTGTTATTGCCTCCAGAAACTGGTCAGGCACTTGTCCCACCACAACTGATTCAGATGTAACTGAGAAAAAGAGTTGGGTGCCATCTGCATACTTTTGGTTTCATAATGTTGGGGATCCCCCCCATGCTAGTTCAGACCCCATAGAGTCGATACTGATAGAACAAGTCACGTTTGGATTCCTGAAGACTTCTAAAAGGTTTTGAAAGCGGGTAGTTTGCAAACTGTTCTCCGTTGTCTCCACTGCTAAACCTGTCGGGGGTGCGGGAGAGTCTTTTTATATTGTCCTAAAGCTTTAGGCTTTAACCTGACCGAGTACAAAACATTTTCCTTGTCTGGGGCAGGGGACACTAATCTTTTGGGCCACATTCACCTTTTCCCAACCCTCCAGGAGTTGCATGCTAACAGTGAGTGTGGTCATGCTCCACTTGTGTGCTGTCTGTGCACATGTGCATGAACACACATGATGCGCAGCCCCTCCCCTTCATCAGAAGATCAATTTGATGACCAGAGAACAGGCGGTTTGCACCCCCATCAGTGTATTAAACTGGGTGTAGACATAATACTATGTCTACTTTAGTTGATTTTTGCTGCTGCCTCCTCCAAAATTGGTGCAATCTTGGGTAGGGTGGTGGGAATTTATTTGGGGGACCTGATCTGGCCACTGGGTTTAGATTAGCCACCTGGTCTAGGACATTACTTTTATAGGAAACTGGATGTGGTGTCTAATCTCTTCCGCATTGAAAGACCATGGTGTTTTGCCAGACTGGCATTGCTACCTTGGACAAATGTGCTGGAAGAAGCAATACAGCAAGTACCATAGTTATATAAAACTAGTACATTTGTAATCCTAGAGGTCAGTATGATGGCAACTGCATGAGTAGTTGGGTATCTACGTTTTGGGATTGATGTGCTACCCATCTGAATCCCACACTTCAGTCTTTTGATAGTTAACTGTGCCATTAGCTTGTTTGCATATACCTGCACCTCTTAAATTTACCAATAACTGAAAATAAAGGTATAGAACTTTGCACTCTGTTTTTTAAAAGAGCAATTTTAGACAGATTGCAGAAGCTCTGTGAAGTCATGCAGGTATGCTTTTATTAGAATTAGTGCTGCCGATGATTTGGGCCATTTTGCTTTATCTTTTGGAGAAGCAGTAGAGAAAGTGTGGTGTAGCGGTTTGAGTGTTGGACTATGACCTGGAGACCAGGGTTCAAATCCCCACACAGCCATGAAGCTCACTGGGTGACTTTGGGCCAGTCACTGCCTCTCAGCCTCAGAGGAAGGCAATGGTAAAACCATCTCTGAATACCATGAAAACCCTATTCATAGGGTCGCCATAAGTCGGAATCAACTTGAAGGCAGTTCATTTCATTTTTTTTAGCTCTTCAAAAGTATGTTACTCTAGAATAAAAAGAATGTTACTCTAAAACTCTAGCTTGTAGTTTCTACTACTTAATACCATTTGCCATTTGGCTACACGTGTTTTGCTGCTAATTCTGACCACTTGGCAGATTGTGCTTGTTCTCTTCTAAAAATTGGTAGAGCCTATATTCTGGGAGCTGCTTCTTTGGTGGTTCTTCCCTTGCATCTGCTTTCCTTCTCCCAAGTTGCTATTGATGTTCATAATGTTGAATATTTCCCTATAGATCAAATTTCCAAATTCACACTTATTCATAGGTTATTTGCAAAACCTGTCTGGTACAAGTTTACAGTAGACTTCAGTTAACAAATCCTCCAGGAAAGAAGCTCCTTTTAGCAAAGTGGTTTTTTTTATGCGAGGGATGGGGGGGGCACGCACTCTGACATAGTCAGAATGTGGCTCCCTGTCTACTGGATTAGGGCTGCTGCAGGCAGCTCTCTCACGTGTGGCTGGAATAGCACTCCTTGCCAGGTAGCACAGGCCCTGGCAAGCATTGTTTACTGCAGACACATCTGCTCGAGTGTAGGGGAGGATGGCGCAGAGAGAGAGAGAGAGAGACAGCAAGCACAAGGTGGTGGCAGTGGCCGCTCTGTGCCTGCCCGCTTGAATGTATGGAGATTGCTTTAGATTGCTATAGCAAGATGATCCATGATAAAAGAAAAAAGGAAAGGCAGGCATCCCTGGATGCATTTTGGAAGAAGCCTTCAAATGGTCTGTATGCAAGGCTTACCTGACCTGATTGTTTCATTTCAGACATGTGTATTGTTAGTTCTGAATAAAAAGTTTGCTGAAATATGTTGTTCTTTTTGTTGTGGTGTAGGAACCTATCCCTATTCTTTCCATGTTATTCCTACCTCAGGTCCCAAAGCTTTTGTTAAAGTGTGGGAACACATGTACAGTACTTCTTTAACTGAGGTATTACTGTATTTGGGTTTGGCAATAGAAAATCCAGGTTCCAGTGACTTTAACTATGAAACTTGCTTGCAGTCTTTCTCTGTCCCACATATTCTGCCTCTCTCAACTCCCAAGTTTCATAGTATGCTTAAAAATGAAAAGGGTTTTTTGATGTGCTGAACCAGGAAAACAATTGCAGTTTTGAGTTTTGGTACCAGTAGGGAAGCTGTGTAATAAGGCAGTAGAATAGTCCTGGCATCTGTTCACCATTTTGGCAGTACTGTTTCACACCCTTTCTCAGTGATGTGAAGCAAAACATTTTCACTGCTATATTTTTCTGTGGGTTTTTTCCTAAAAGTGTTTTGGGTTGGATCCAGACTTTGCCTCCCACAAACGGAAGAGCTTCTTTCATACGCAGAAGCGGAGAGATCCTGTTTGTGAGATGAGGGAGGAGGCAATTTTCCTTTTCTCTCCCTGCAGCTCCCATGCCCCTCCCCAATCTTTCATGGACCAGAGTCCACTTCATCAGAAACCTTATTATGCCATAACAAATTTGTTAGTCTTCAAGTTGCCACGAGACCCTTCGTTTTTGCTGCAGCAGACTAACAGCATAATCCCAACCATGTCTACTCAAATGAATTCTTTTGAATTCAGTGCGGTTTAATCTCAGGGAAATAGGGTTAGGATTGCAATCAGAAATAGTCTCTGTGCTTGACTAAAAGTGAGCATCAGTGGGGCCAGGCACATTGCTTTTGAGAGTTTGCCCACTGAAAAGCCCCCATCTTTATTGGGCTTTTTCTATTTGGGATGCTGTTGGTGGGCATTGTCAGAGACAAAAGTATTTTGGATTAATTAATCTGTAATAAAGACTGACCTGCTTCAATGTCAGCAATGGTTACCCTCAATTCTAAACTGGTCCTCCCAGAAGTAAGCCCCATTAGGTTTGATGGGGTTATTCTCTATGCATACAAAGGATTTTTTTGTGCAACAGACTAATATAGCTACAGTCCTGGAAAGTAAGAGAAAGTAATTCCCTTCTGAATCTGGTGTGCTGTGTATATGTGAAGGGTGTGTCAGAGTTTTTTTGCAAATAGAATGTTACCTGTTCCAACTGTATAGGAAGGGGGGCAGCTTTAAGAAGCCAGGAAATAGAAGGAGGAAGGAAAGGAAGGAACTTTGAGATGGAAGAAAGGGGTAGCTTCAGGAGGCATTGGGGGCTGTATCAAATGGGGGCTGGTGCTCTTGTGCATCTGAGACCGGTTTGTGGGGGAGGAAACAGAGGTTCAGAAGAGGTGTGAAGTTCTGCGGTAGGTTCATTTGGAAAGCCACTGTTTTAAGATACTGCTGCTCCGAGGTCACTTAGGGACTGACAAATCAAAACAGGCACCTTTTAATTCAAGCCTGGAAACTTGGAGCCAGTGGGTCAGTTTAAATATTTTGAACACTTTATCCCACTTGAACCCCAAAGCATTCTCAGAGTGGGTAATGTTAAAATGGTAATTAAAACAAACCAGATAAAATAAAATAGCTGGATGTTAAAATGGCAGAGAACCAGAGCTGAGCAAGGATAAATACCTAAAATGCAGATCTGCAAATTATCTTCAGCTGGTGCTGAAAGAATGTTCAAAGTTCGTACCAGGCAAGCCTACCTGGAGAGGCATTCTAAAATGGGCACCATCACTACAATGCTCATTTTCGGTCACCACCTGCATCTCCTCCAAAGGTAGGGTGCCTGAAGAAGAGGGCCTCAGGAAAATCTCAACAGTCAGACAGGTTCATGTGTGAGCACATTGTGTGTGAGGTTTGTTGATCTTTAGCTGTATAGGGCTTTAAAGGTAAGGACCAGCACTCTGAATTGTTCCTGGAAATGGTCCAGGTTCCCATGTAACTGCTTAAAACTGGCAATATATATTGAGAACTCCTGGTGTTGGACAGTAATCTAGAAGCAGTGTTTTGCGCCAACTTCTGAACAGTTTTCAAAGACATCGCCTTTGAAAATGCATTTCACTAATCTAAACTGGATGCTGTTAGAGCATGTGGGCAGGCTATCTCTGTCCAGGAAGTATTTCATCTGATGCATCAGCCTAGACTGGTGAAAAGTATTTCATGGTAAGTTGGCCACTAATACAATCTAGGCTTCTGGCTCCAGACAAAATCCTGGCAGCTATGTTCTATGAACTATGTTCAGTTGACATTACTGGGCTACCTTTAAGGGTACATGCAACAATCTAACTTGATGTGACTAGGACATCAGTTATTGGGATCAGGTTTGGTTCCTTCTGGCAAAGGTGAAGCTGATATATTAAACTGATAAAAGCCCTCCTGGCCATTGCTGACACGTTAGCATCCAGGAGCATGGCTAGATCTGGGAGTGCCCTGAAGCTGCAAACCTGCTGCTTCAGGGGGACTGTAATCTTATCCAAAACAGGCGGTACCCCTTCTCCTAAATCATCGATCGCAAAACATTTGGCTCTGAACTTTGATCATCCTGGCTTCAGCAGAGGCTTCATTCAGGCACAGAGTTCACTTGGGTGGGGCAGGGCTGGGTGGGGGGAGATCAGTATGAAAAATTTTGTACAGTATTGAAAACTGGACATATAGCTGTCAGTGGAAAGAGATCTAGTGTGGTGTTGAATTACATTAGGGAGACTCTGGTTCAAAGCAGTGATGTGGGTTTTCTGAAAAATCTTGAATTGGAAAACTGAATCCCTGATTGAAGGTGGTTGCTGCTTGATGCTGTCTCTAGCTGCACATACATAGCCAGTTATTTTAGGGCTCTTGTGCCCTAGAAGGAGGAGCTAGGGTTCCATGTACCAGAAGTTTTCGTATTATTATATTGTCAGGATTAGGAGACAGCATATCAGAAGCTTCCACTTCTGTTTTAGATTAGCCATGGTTGACAATTAGGTCCAAATCTAAACTGTGGTTAATCAGCTATGATTTATAGAAATAAACTTGCTTCATAAATCACTGTTTGAAGTTTGTTTCCACTAACAGTAGTCAAAACTTACTGCAGTTTGTCTGGGTTGAGATGTCATAGTAAACAATGGTTAGCATAAAATGGAAGAGAAAGCTTCCGAACTGCACCAGCCACATTAGAGGAAGGGAGGGAGGCATGTAAGCCCCTGCACACTATAACGCTATAGTGATAGTGTCTTTATAACACTAAATCATGGTTGGCATTTTGTGCACAGTCATAAAATTGTGTGTAAACGATTTTCAAAGTGAATTATAGGAACTTTAAAAAATGATTGTAAAACTGGCCAACTTAAAAGTATTATTTCAGCATTATTTTTCAACATGCTTTAAAACATAATTTTAGGATGGTGTTTCAGCAAAAGCCATAATAAAATATGTAGAATACTTTGTTACACATTACACTTATGGGTAATTGATTTTATATAGCCACATCCAAGCCTGCCAAGTGTTCTGATCTTTTCATTTAAATTTGCATTTGACTTTAAATTTAGTTTTGCTTAATTAACAGAAAATGTTCATTGGAGTATCTAAAAAAATGAAGTCTCAAATGCACATGCCATTGAGTTCCCCCCATTCCTATCCTATTTGTAGTTCAGGATGGTGTTTTTACACAAACCTAAGAGTTGAATTTATGAATGCAGTGAGAATTGTCAGGTCCTAAAGCTAGCATTGCTTTTTCATTGTTATATTTGAAGTTCCTGATACTATAGGGACAAAGTAGCTTCTAATTTTCTGGCATGTCTGCAGCTGACAACTTTAACTAATAGTGCATGTGGCTGAAGTTTAAAATGGTGTCTCTGCATTTTTTGTGTGGTTTTCATACTAACCTGATTGATGAACGCACATACGCTGAAGGGATTGGTAAATTGTCCACTGCCGATGGTAAAGCCTTCGCAGATCCTGAGGTGCTCCGAAGATTGACTTCTTCTGTCAGCTGTGCATTGGATGAAGCTGCTGCTGCATTGACCCGGATGAGAGCAGAGAACAATCACAATGCAGGACAAGTGGACAAGTATGTATTGAGTTTCTTTACATCTTGGTTTGAGTCTATCTGTATTTGACTTGAGAAGCTGAACATTATGGATAAAATTGTTCTTGGTGCAGAATGTTTCGTAACTTACATAGCTTATAAAACAATATAAATAGGGCCTAGATCTGCTTCTGTCTCTTAAATTCAAAAATATAAATTGAATTGTGACCACTTGAGGCTTTACCCAAAGCAGTGTTTCAGCCATATCAGCCCTTGAGTGGGTCTCAAATGAGAGATTCTTTAGACAGGTTGGAGAGATAAAGTAGCAAGAAAAGGTAATGTCGCAAGGCAGAATTGTCAAATTTCCACTTTTTTGGCTCTAAACTATATTTACATATATGTTGCATCTATGCTGTATACAGTTTAATGTTGCCTTAAAAATTTATAGCTGTGAAATGAGGCAACTTGGGGTACACAAAATTGGCTTAAATGAGTATTGTACAATCATTTATAATGTATGGTTGAGGCAGTAAAGCCTCTAACACAGATTGGCTGATCTGGTGTCATTCACGGGACATTCATGAACGTTCTAGCAGCTCAGGGAACTTAGAGTTACCAACTTAGTTGATGTAAAAACCTTGCACAGCTCCTTGGAATGGAGGAGCAGGATGAGGACTGCGTAGGAAGCAGTCTCTGAAAGTTAGGAAGGTCACAGAAAGGAGTGAGAGCGTAAGTGGGCTGAGAAACACGAACTTGAGGGAATATGGTAGATAGTAGTCATAATTAATCAAGTGAATTAATCAAGCTTTTCTGGCTACTAACTGGTATTCCACATAAACTAATAGCAGATTGACATGAGTAATCCAACCCTAGGGGCATAAGTAATCCAAGGGACATTGAAGTGAGGTAGTGGGACTGAATTTTACCTATTGGTTTGAACTAACCAGCCAATATTTGGCTGCTGGCTTCTGATAGAGAAAATTGTTTTAGTAACAAACTACTTATTTTAGTAATTTACTCAAAGACTGCTCTAACAGCAGATCTGGCTTTCCTGGCCTGTGCAATTTCAGCGTGCCAAATGGGGATGACATTTATTTATAAAGTGCCCCAGCATTGAGGTGTTCTTTAGTAGCTAAAAGGAACCAGTCTCTCTTGTAGGCATACAATCTAAAATGTGATTATTATTGGCCAATATGAGATTGGGTCCCTCAAGTCCTCCGTAGTTGACATTAGCTACATTCTGTCACAGTAGCTGCCTTCACAGGTCACTCTAAACAAGGGATAGCCAACGTGGTCCCCCCCCCCGATGATAGACTGCAACTCCCATCAGCCCTAGCCCGCATGTGTTGGCTGGTACCACTGACGTGGGTTTTCTAGATAACTGTGAATTAGGCTAAATTGCATAAGGTAATTTTGCATCAGAAAAAAAAAGTTTGCATTGGAGAAAGTGATCTAATTTAGCATGCTTATTTTACTTGTATTTAGTAAACAAAGAAAAAATGTTGACATTTCTAACCTTGCTTAATTTTTTATTTGCAGTTGGCATCTATTCATTGTTATTAATGAACTTATGAAACGGAAATTTTCTATCCCACATCACTTGGCTCAGGCTGATGGGAATTGTAGTCTGACCACATCTGGAGGGCACCATGTTGGCTATCCTTCATGCTGCTGTTCTCTTCCTGTGCAGTGGAGGAGTTTTGCCTCCACTTTTTATTAACCACAGTTTTGATTAGCCACAGTTCCAGGTCTGGATGGCATGACAAGCTGTGGCTAATTTTAGCTGTGGTTATTTGAAACAAGCCAGGTTCATAAAGCATGGTTGCAAGTTGTTTTGTTTTAAACTGGTTGTAATTAATAGTAACCACAGTTTCAGTCCAGATGACATGACGAACTGAGGTGAAGGGGAAAGAAAAGTTTGTGAACTCCTGAAGCCCAAGGCTTGCTGTCGTTTGTTCCTGGTTGGTCATATCCCATTAAGCTATAGTTTAATGTAGGAATAGGGAACCTTTGGCCTTTCCCATTGGAGACGATGGAAATTGTAGTCAAACAACATTTGAAGAGCCACAGGTTCCCTATCTTTAGTTTAGTGTAATGTGGGAAAAAAACCAATCTGTCTGTCCTGAGGATCTCATTGTTAGCCTCTCCTTTGGTTCTCAATGATGGCTCTTGCTGTTTCTGTATGTCAGCAAGGAAGTGAGGCCAAGCATTATTTCATAGAATATTTAAATGTCAGACAGTTCTTGCCCTCTGTAAAACTATGGGGAGAACTCTTTGCATGTCTTATACTATTGTTGGGGTTCTGTAGTTGATTGCATATCTAGAAACATTAATACTGAACTTGCTTGCATCTGATATGATAATTGCAGCAAATGAAACTTGAATTTTGGAAGGATTAGACTTTAGACACTCAGATTGTGTTGTCCTTTTTAAAGTGACAGGTAGATTTCAAATATTTTACCTTTATTGATTAAATTTATATCCCACCCTTCATCCCAGAAGGAGCCAAGGGCAGCAAACAAATGATAAAACATTAAAAATACCTTAAAAGCAAAGCATCTTAAAATATATTAAAAACAAAACATCTTAAAACCTCTTTAAAATATTTAAAAACATGTTAAAAACAATTCCAGCACAGATGCAGACTGGGATAAGGTCTCTACTTAAAAGGCTTGATAATACAGATTACTAATTTGGGCTAAAGTGGAGACAGAGATAGTCCCTCATCTACCAGTGATCTACTTGTACTGTCCTGTGAACTGCTCTATAGCTGTATAAAGACCATGTGATTTATGATAAGTTTAAGATATACTTTATATCTATGTATGTATATAAGCTTTGTGTATTTTGAATATATAATCAGATTATTTAAAAAATAGACCAAGTGAGTCTTAAACTCAAAGCCTGTTTTCCCCAAACAGAAACTTCCAAGATGTTTACAATAAAATATTTCAATTCTGTAATCTGGAGTAGCGATGTAGTCCTTTCCAAATTATCCGTTTTGCATTCTTTATAATTACATGTCTCCTGGTTCAGACCTTCCCTTTTATGACTTGCAGGGAAAGAGTATGTAAAGCTAGTGCCCCCACATCCAACATCTTGGATACAATCACAATGGGAGAACGTTGTCTTAGGGCCAGATTTGTCAGCTGACAGGGTTTTCTTTTACATAAATCCATTTTTAAAGGACATCAGCTGTCAGTTTTTAGTCAATAGCGAGTGTAATCTGTGTAATTCATTTCAGCTAATTTCCTTGTGTGCTCAGTGTATTTAAACTATTATCTTCTAGTCGCAGTTTGGCAGAAGCATGCTCAGATGGGGATGTAAATGCTGTCCGGAAGCTGTTGGATGAAGGAAGAAGTGTAAATGAACATACAGAAGAAGGGGAGAGTCTCCTTTGCTTGGCGTGTTCAGCTGGGTATTATGAATTGGCACAAGTGAGTGAGTGATGGTGATCTAAGCCATTCCTTTAAATAAGAAATACACTTTGTAGTTCTCTGATTAGTTTTCAGACTAAAAAGAAACTTCTGACTTATTGGTACAATATGGTATGCTTTCCATAAAACATGCATATCAATCCCTTCATGTTTTCATTTGCATGAGTCCAGAAATAATTGATATGCTTACACAACACAGCAGTGATTTAAAAGGACCAGCAAAATATTCAATAGCTTTTGAAGGGCTTAATCCTGCAAGGTTTAAGTGGAACAAGAAAGCTGAGAAGATCACACCACCAAACTGAATTCTTCTGGCTTGTTGACATGTTATTGGGTAAAGTCAGTACTTTCTGACTTTTTGAGCACAGCATCAATGGTCAAGTATTCTTGGGAACATCACTGTACCTGCTTTGTACATCCAACACTGGCAATATCACTATCATTTTTAGTGAATTGGCTTCATTTATTTCTATGGCAGAAAGTAAACATCTTCATTGGTGACACCAGATTGCTCTGTTATAAAGAGCTGTCCTCACACCATGATGGCTTGTTTCCCCCCTCACTTCCCTCCCCCAGTCATGGTAGAAACATTCAGGAAGAGCTGTCGCTGTTACGAAAAGAGAATGGTAGTGGGTTTTCAGTAGCAGGTTTGGAGAACTAACCATGTCCATCTACAGTAGGGCCCCACTTATACGGTGGGTTACGTTCCAGACCCCCGCCGAAAAGCGGAACAAGTGCCGTATGAGTGGGGTGTTACTCTAATTGAAAGCCGCAGTATTAGTGGAATGCCGAAAAGCGGGGCCCTACTGTATATCGTCCCACCCCTATCTGCATAACCCTAAGGATATCTTAGTAATTGGACATTATGGAGTCATTGTCAAGATTCTGAGGTCAATATAGTGTTGGCTATTAAACCGAGAAAGCAGAGGTTAAATTTCCACAAGTGAGCTACGTGACTTAGAAGCGAAAGTTGGCAGAGCTCGAGCCATCTTCAAGGACACGTTGCTAAGCAACCTAGGCTCGGGCAGCTGGCCTTATCTATATAGAGGGCCAGCAGACACTTGTGAGTGTGGGGGTTGAGGAGTTTGTACAGAGAGAGCTTGTGATATATTGTCAGTAAAGTGACTCTTAAAACTTATTGCTTGTCCGGCTCATTGCTTCAACTGGCATCTAGCCTGTCACTATACTGTTCTGCATCCTGGGCATCTGCTTGCGCCAGATACAACATCCAACAAATGGTAGTAGAGGATGGTTACCTGGTGCTGATGGTTACCTGGTGCTGAGGATTGCAGAAAAGCGGCAGAGAAAAGCCAGAACTGCAGACCAGCGAGTAAAACAGCAGAGAGACGGAGAAACCGAAAGCTGAGCTGAAAGCTGTGAGAGAGCCGTGGGAAAAAAACCTGACTGAAGGACAGAGGTGAGAAGCTCTAATTACAAAGGCGGTGAACTGTGAAAAGTGAAAGTATGTCTGTTACGTTATCGGCCGGGATTCCCTTGGAAAGGCTGACAGGGAAAAAATTATGGCACTTGGAAACAGAGAATGCAGGCTTTTCTAGTGAAAGAAGACCTGTGGAAAGCTATCGCAGAAGACCCACCCGCCGGGGTGCCTATTCCAGCAGATTGGAGAAGGCTGGATGAGAGGGCAAAGGCGTTAATTGTTCTTGCTATTGATGATTCTCAATTACTGCACGTGCGTGATGCAACAACGGCAAAGGAAACCTGGGAAACTTTAAGAAATATTCATGTGAAAAAGACTGCCAGTTCTAAAATATATCTTGCCAGAAGATTGTATCAGATGCGCTTATCTGGAGATACAACCATGTCAGAGCATTTGTTGGAAATAAACAGACTGTTTACTGAGTTGTCAGAACGTGAAATTGAACATTCTCAAACGCAAAAAGTGTATATCACATTAGCTTCACTAGATTCAAGTTATGATAGTCTGGTGAGCTCTTTGGAAGCAATGGACGATGCAAATCTCAATATGGATTATATAGAAGGCAAACTTTTACAAGAATTCCAAAGGAGGCAGGAAATGGCAAAGCAGGAAAAGACTGAGTCTAAACACAACGTGGAAAAACAGAACAACAAAGCTGCACAAGACATACTGTATGGACAAAAGGCGTGTTATTTTTGTGGTTCCAGGCAACATCTGCAAAGGAATTGTGAAGCAAGAAGAAGAGAAAGAGGAAGAAAACCATGTGTACAGGTGATCTATGCTAGTAAGAATAAGCAATGTATTAACAATGAGCAGGGAAATAACTGTAAAGATTTATGGGCAATTGACAGTGGGGCAACAAATAGTATAATCAAAGATAAATCTATGTTTCATACATTTTGTGATGTAGAGGATCATGTAATAATGGCTGATGGATCTAAGAAACAGATCAAAAGTAGGGGTACAGTGAAATTAGCAGGTTTCAATACCATTATGACAGATGTGCTGTTTGTTCCTGATATCGAATGTAACATTATGGCTGTGTCGAAACTCAATGAAATGGGGTTCACAGTAATGTTCAAAAGGGGTTCAGTGCATGTAATGAGAGGAGAAAAAATATTCATGAAAGGAATAGTGAGGAACTCATTGTTCTTCTTACACGTGAAACAAACAAATCATGTACTCATGTATGCTAATAAGAAACCCCATAATAATTGTGTTCATTTATGGCACAGAAAACTAGGCCATATAGGATATGAAAATGTGGTGAAAACAACAGAGAACAGTAATGATGTGACATTGAGGAACTGAAAAATATGTAGACTGCCACGTGTGTAAACAAACTAGGGCAGTTGTGGCTGCAAAGAACAAAGAAGCCATGCCCAGCACAAATGCACCTTATCAATTAATACACGTGGACTTAGTGGGGCCATTTCAACCTACTCAGGGGGGGGCAAGATATTTCCTGACAATAGTTGATGATTTTTCAAAATTCTGCACTGTTTATTTACTAAAAGCTAAAAGTGAAGCTGCAGAGAAACTGAAAAGATTTATTACAAAAATTGAAGTGCACTTTGGTGTCAAAATACAGAGAATAAGATCAGATCAAGGAGGAGAGTTCTTAGGACACTCTTTTACTGAATACTTGGATAAAAGAGGAATAAAACAGGAGTTAACAGCCCCTTATAGTCCTCATCAGAACGGGTTAGCTGAACGCTGGAACAGGTTGCTTCAGGACTCAATAAGATCAATGCTATGTGACTCCTCTTTAACACCAGGTTTCTGGGGAGAGTGTGTTCTGTATTCAGCTTACATTCAAAACAGAATATTCCATAAGGCCACTGGAATGTCTCCTTATCAGAAATTGTATGACAGAAAACCCAGATTAAACCATTTGATTAGGTTTGGAGCAGAATGCTGGGTACATGTTCCCAAAAATAAAAGGACAGGGAAGCTGCAAAGGAGAGCAGACAAAGGGTACATGCTGGGATTTGAAAACACGTATTACAGAATATGGCTGCCAAAACAAAGGTCTGTAGTGTTAAGCAGAAGCGTGCAAGCAATAGAGCAGGATTGGGAAGAGAAAACATATGTGGAGTTGGGAAACACTGAAGGTAGTAATGAACAAGAACAGGCAGACACAGTACCTATAAAACAAGAAGAAACAGGCAGCAGTAGTGAATCAAGTTCTAGCTCTGAGAGAGAAACAGAGGAATCGCCTGACACAGACACAGACACTAAGGCAGAAATACAACCACGCAGATCAGAGAGAACAACAAAAGGTATTCTACCTGTTAGATTTAAAATAAATTCCATTAAACATATAGACTTCAGTAACTGGAAAAAGTGGGATGATGGAAATCATGAAGAGTAATGAAATATAATGAAAATAAGAACATAAGAACATAAGAAGAGCCTGCTGGATCAGGCCAGTGGCCCATCTAGTCCAGCATCCTGTTCTCACAGTGGCCAACCAGGTGCCTGGGGGAAGCCCGCAAGCAGGACCCGAGTGCAAGAACACTCTCCCCTCCTGAGGCTTCCGGCAACTGGTTTTCAGAAGCATGCTGCCTCTGACTAGGGTGGCAGAGCACAGCCATCATGGCTAGTAGCCATTGATAGCCCTGTCCTCCATGAATTTGTCTAATCTTCTTTTAAAGCCGTCCAAGCTGGTGGCCATTACTGCATCTTGTGGGAGCAAATTCCATAGTTTAACTATGCGCTGAGTAAAGAAGTACTTCCTTTTGTCTGTCCTGAATCTTCCAACATTCAGCTTCTTTGAATGTCCACGAGTTCTAGTATTATGAGAGAGGGAGAAGAACTTTTCTCTATCCACTTTCTCAATGCCATGCATAATTTTATACACTTCTATCATGTCTCCTCTGACCCGCCTTTTCTCTAAACTAAAAAGCCCCAAATGCTGCAACCTTTCCTCGTAAGGGAGTCGCTCCATCCCCTTGATCATTCTGGTTGCCCTCTTCTGAACCTTTTCCAACTCTATAATATCCTTTTTGAGATGAGGCGACCAGAACTGTACACAGTATTCCAAATGCGGCCGCACCATAGATTTATACAACGGCATTATGATATCGACTGTTTTATTTTCAATACCTTTCCTAATTATCGCTAGCATGGAATTTGCCTTTTTCACAGCTGCCGCACACTGGGTCGACATTTTCATCGTGCTGTCCACTACAACCCCGAGGTCTCTCTCCTGGTCGGTCACCGCCAGTTCAGACCCCATGAGCGTATATTTGAAATTCAGATTTTTTGCTCCAATATGCATAATTTTACACTTGTTTATATTGAATTGCATTTGCCATTTTCCCGCCCATTCACTCAGTTTGGAGAGGTCTTTTTGGAGCTCTTCGCAATCCCTTTTTGTTTTAACAACCCTGAACAATTTAGTGTCGTCAGCAAACTTGGCCACTTCACTGCTCACTCCTAATTCTAGGTCATTAATGAACAAGTTGAAAAGTACAGGTCCCAATACCGATCCTTGAGGGACTCCACTTTCTACAGCCCTTCATTGGGAGAACTGTCCGTTTATTCCTACTCTCTGCTTTCTGCTTCTTAACCAATTCCTTATCCACAAGAGGACCTCTCCTCTTATTCCATGACTGCTAAGCTTCCTCAGAAGCCTTTGGTGAGGTACCTTGTCAAACGCTTTTTGAAAGTCTAAGTACACTATGTCCACTGGATCACCTCTATCTATATGCTTGTTGACACTCTCAAAGAATTCTAATAGGTTACTGAGACAGGACTTTCCCTTGCAGAAGCCATGCTGGCTCTGCTTCAGCAAGGCTTGTTCTTCTATGTGCTTAGTTAATCTAGCTTTAATAATACTTTCTACCAGTTTTCCAGGGACAGAAGTTAAGCTAACTGGCCTGTAATTTCCGGGATCCCCTCTGGATCCCTTTTGAAGATTGGCGTTACATTTGCCACTTTCCAGTCCTCAGGCACGGAGGAGGACCCGAGGGACAAGTTACATATTTTAGTTAGCAGATCAGCAATTTCACCTTTGAGTTCTTTGAGAACTCTTGGGTGGATGTCATCCGGGCCCGGTGATTTGTCAGTTTTTATATTGTCCATTAAGCTTAGAACTTCCTCTCTCGTTACCACTATTTGTCTCAGTTCCTCAGAATCCCTTCCTGCAAATGTTAGTTCAGGTTCAGGGATCTGCCCTATATCTTCTACTGTGAAGACAGATGCAAAGAATTCATTTAGCTTCTCTGCAATCTCCTTATCGTTCTTTAGTACACCTTTGACTCCCTTATCATCCAAGGGTCCAATCGTCTCCCTAGATGGTCTCCTGCTTTGAATGTATTGATAGAATTTTTTGTTGTTGGTTTTTATGTTCTTAGCAATGTGCTCCTCAAATTCTTTTTTAGCATCCCTTATTGTCTTCTTGCATTTCTTTTGCCAGAGTTTGTGTTCTTTTTTATTTTCTTCATTTGGACAAGACTTCCATTTTTTGAAGGAAGACTTTTTGCCTCTAAGAGCTTCCTTGACTTTGCTCGTTAACCATGCTGGCATCTTCTTGGCCCTGGCGGTACCTTTTCTGATCTGCGGTATGCACTCCAGTTGAGCTTCTAATATAGTGTTTTTAAACAACTTCCAAGCATTTTCGAGTGATGTGACCCTCTGGACTTTGTTTTTCAGCTTTCTTTTTACCAATCCCCTCATTTTTGTGAAGTTTCCTCTTTTGAAGTCAAATGTGACCGTGTTGGATTTTCTTGGCAATTGGCCATTTACATGTATGTTGAATTTAATAGCACTGTGGTCACTGCTCCCAATCGGTTCAACAACACTTACATCTTGCACCAGGTCCCGGTCCCCACTGAGGATTAAGTCCAGGGTTGCCGTCCCTCTGGTCGGTTCCATGACCAACTGGTCTAGGGAATAGTCATTTAGAATATCTAATGATGCTGAGATTGCAATAGAGTAACTATATTACAAATGAAAGTGATGAAAACTGAAATAAAAGGAAATGTATCAGAAGAATAAAACCAAATGATGTAAATGTAATGACATGTAAAATGTAACACATGTAAATGGAAGAGAAATGTAACTGGCTGAATGTGGAAATTTAAGGTGGGGGATTGTTGGCTATTAAACCGAGAAAGCAGAGGTTAAATTTCCACAAGTGAGCTACGTGACTTAGAAGCGAAAGTTGGCAGAGCTCGAGCCATCTTCAAGGACACGTTGCTAAACAACCTAGGCTCGGGCAGCTGGCCTTATCTATATAGAGGGCCAGCAGACACTTGTGAGTGTGGGGGTCGAGGAGTTTGTACAGAGAGAGCTTGTGATATATTGTCAGTAAAGTGACTCTTAAAACTTAATGCTTGTCCGGCTCATTGCTTCAACTGGCATCTAGCCTGTCACTATACTGTTCTGCATCCTGGGCATCTGCTTGCGCCAGATACAACATCCAACATATAGGGCCATAGTTCAGTGGTGCAGCACATACTTTGCATGCAGAAGGTCTAGGATCAGTCTCTGGTATCTCCAAGTAGGATTGGGAAAGTCTGAAATCCTGGAGAAGAACTGCTAGTCATTGTAGACAAAGCTGAGCTAGATGAACCAACGATGTGACTTGGCAGCTTCCTGTATTCCTATAAATACAGAGTGGCACAATCTGAAGATTTTCTGTCTTAAAATTTTGTATTGCATCTGTTTTGTGCCAGAGATGATTATGGCTAGAGAACTAGAAGCTAAAAGTAATGATTTACTTCACCTTGTTTGGGAGAAATTTAAAAAGAAAAAGTGAGCTGAATGTTACGCTATGTGAATCTGGAGCCACCTGAGTTAGTCTCTTCAGTATTTGGTATAATTAGTATTTGTAGTATTCTGGTTTTCTGTTACTTTGCAGCCTTTCAAACAAGTATTGAGGCAGTGTTTTATCTCCCCTTTGCTATTCTCATTTATCTTTTCCCTGGCCTAGAAGATGCAATTGTCCAAAGCTCAGCACAGAACTAATGGTGCCTAACTTCACCAGCACCACCATTGTGTCAAGACCAAGAGAAGAAAACAACTCCATGCTATAGTGGTGGCAATGTGCAATGAAATCAAATTTAATATTTGATTGCTAACTCAGGGCAGTTCCCACATAACAAATCACATGACAACATCTGTCTTTACATAGCCTGGTTTTTTAATTATTTCCCATGTTTCTCTTCCACACCCTTCTTGTCTAGGCTATTTTCTGCTTATGCCTTCTTTCATCTTTTTCCTCTGTTTCCCTTACAATCACTCTGTTTCTTAATTTTTTAGTTCTAAGTGGAAACTCCTTTGTACTGGGTGTTAAATAATTCTTCATGAGACTGAACATCTGATTCTTCCCCTTCACAGGGAGAATGACTAAGTGATGAGGAATCTAAGGTTAACTTCTGTTTCATTTTGCAGGTATTGCTTGCAATGCATGCAAACGTTGAAGACAGAGGGAATAAAGGAGATATAACCCCACTCATGGCAGCAGCCAGTGGAGGCTATGTGGACATTGTGAAATTGCTACTTGTTCATTGTGCTGATGTCAACGCCCAGTCTTCAACAGGTAAGTGTACATAAGGAATAAAAAACAGTGAATATGTGGATGTAATATCCAACTTTCTGCTTGTAGTTTTCATGTGATTGGAAGTATATGCAAATTATTTCGCTAGAGAAGTAGTAAGTGTGACAAGTAGCGCAGTGTTTGTCTTTACGTGAGCACCCATATAAACCTGGGTGAAGAAGCTCAGGTAGTGTTAGGCAACATTCATATTTTAAAAGCAGCTCTGTCAATTTTGGGAGAAATTAAGTACCTTGACACTGACTTTTTAGTTGTTGTAAAGCATTTCTGTGTAGTAAGAAATATATTCTAATAATTGCTCATTAGAAATGAATATTAAAATAGAAGTACCAAATGGAAAGCTGCTCAGAATACTAATTGTAAATTTTTAAAAAGCTGTATTGGTTATTACGCAGATTAAAAACCCTATAGAATATTTTGCACATTTAGGGATTGATACAATGCTGACAGCAGGGCAGTCAAGCAGGTAGAGGTTAACGGCTATCCCCAGGTGACATTTTTCCGAGTCCTGCCTATCTGCTTCCTTTGAAGTGGGCAGAAGGGGATGCGACTCCTGAGTGTTTGCCAGAATTGGGCACTGGAATATGCTGTGCTGTGGGAATTTTTCAGATGTACTAGCTTGCCAGCATCTTGAAAGACAGATTAAGGCACCCCTTCATATCCTGGGAACGTATCTTCTGGATATGTATCCATCACAGAAAATGAGTTTCATGATTCGAAGAAGTTGGAAGGCATCACATTGTTTTGCTTCAGCTACAAGAAAGAATTTAATTTTTAAGGTCTGCCTTTCTGCCGGTGGCTAATCTCTGGCAAACTGAACATTGGACCAGATATGAATATTGGACACGGCAGGCTAGTCACCATGTGGTGAGATGATTCCTCACAGCTGGGGATTCACAAACATTTTTGGCTTGGTTTGGAAACCAGACAATGTATTTGTAGTCACACCAGGTGTTGGTTCTGTTAGGAGGATTCATTCTATCAGCATGCATGCGCACGCACACACACGACCTTCATTTGCACCTTGGACTACAACATTTTTTATTGTTTAGATTGCCCAGATAGGGTCTAAGCATGTTGAGTTCTACAAAAAACTGAACACTGAACAAGATACAAATATTGGATACTGCAGACTAGTCACCATGTGGTGAGGCAATTCCCCACAGCCAGGGATTCACAAACATTTTTGACTTGGTTTGGAAACCAGACAGTGTATTTGTGGTCACACCAGGTGTTCACTCTGTTAGGATTCATTCCATCAGTCCTGCACATGCGATTGCAAGCCTTTCTGCATTATAGCAGGGGAATGATATCCCATAGATGCATTCCACAGTGCTGCTGTAATATTAAAGGCACCATAGTATTACTACTAACTGTGTGGAAAGAACTAATTTAGAGTGAAGAAATTTAATCACAATGAATAAATAGTTAAACTTATAAAGTCAGGGCTATGAGTAACTTTGATATATTTTCCCTTTTTTAGGAAACACGGCACTCACTTATGCCTGTGCTGGGGGATTTGTCGACATTGTCAAAGTGTTGTTGAAAGCAGGTGCGAATATTGAAGATCACAATGAAAATGGACATACCCCCTTAATGGAAGCAGCCAGTGCAGGTCATGTTGAGGTTGCAGGAGTACTTCTGGAATATGGTGCAGGAATAAACACTCATTCCAATGAATTCAAAGAAAGTGCTCTTACACTTGCTTGTTATAAAGGTAGGACATCTTGAAGGAAGTGCATGGAAAACATAAGTATCCATGTATATTCTGTTGACAAAAAAACTTCTTTATTGCTTGTAGCATTACACTGTGTGTTAATTATAATGTAAAGGCACAATATGCCTTGCATAATTCAGTAAACCCTAATGCAGTCAGGAGGCAGAGTGGGGGGGAGGGGCATGGGTTGAATCAAAGGGCCCTCACCCCTGGCTTTGCAGATTTTTAGTTTGGACTAATTCCTTGAAGAATTCCTGTATTCTGACCTTTTGAAAGTATTTTTCAACACAGCATGTTGCGTTTATGAATACAGAGACACAGTGGAAGTGCTATTGCTACTGAGTTTACCTTTAAATCTGTTTTGTAGCAGTTTAATTGGATGTAACAATATTTCAACACTACTTCCTAAAGTTTGTCTGATTTTGAAATTGCAAGTATTGTATGAGAGGTTTGTCCAGTTTCAAATTTCAGATTTTATTTCTGGAAAAATGTTGGGGAAAATAAAGGAGCCAAATGGCAGTGCAACATGATTCCTCCCACCATGTGTACCCATTGGTGTCCCCAGATCTACTCTTAAAGGTTGGGTGAACCCATACAACAGATTTAGTGGCGTAAATGGGAGGGGGAGTCCTGTTGTGAAATCCTTGAGCTGTTGGGACCCTGACTTAGCACTACTTTGGATACAATCCAGAGAGTTTCTTTTTTTTCCCCAACCCCACCCCAATGCTAGGCCTTCACATTTTTTTAGTACTGGATATGCTCAAATACTGAGAAGACTGATTAATTTGTCCAGAATCACGGTTCAGAGCTTTGACAACTTGTATTCTTTTACCCTAAAATACTTCAACATTCCTTGTGCCACAGGGGAAATGTTCATAGCTATACATGTTCAAGGCTATTTATATTCTGTATTTAAAAGGCGTAGTTCGGCCATTGGTTTTGTATGAAACTGAGTGTGGGATTAATGTCTAACAATATTGTTATCAGCATCTTAATGCAGAACCTATCTCAGGTTTCCAGCTTTCACATCTCTTTCAAATGTAACCATTTTATTCAGGGTATACTTTTTTCCTAACCCTGTTTAGGGGCAGGGGGCAAGGCTCAGCACTGCCATGATTACTTATTAATACTGTTTATTACTGCTGCTGTGAATTTTTTAGTTTTATCTTTAATTTTCAATTATGCATACAATATAAAATAATCGTACATTTAGCTCTTATTCAGTTGTCATAGACTGTACCGTTTGCATTCCATTGCCATTTAACTCCAACCTTTACATTTCCCCCCTTTACACCCATAGGTAAGCATATGTTACTCAGTGCATCTGACAAAATGGGCTGTAGTTCACAAAAATTGCCATGTACCATAATAAAATTTATTAATCTTTCAGGTGCCACAAGACTGTTTTTGCTGCAGCAAACTAACAAGGGCTACATCTCTGGAAAACATCTTTTGATGATGATTTATTAGATTTATATCCTGAACTTTCCTCCAAAGGAGTCCAGGGTGGCAAACATGTCATTACTAAAACAATACAATTAAAACTTCTAAAAACAGTTAATTGTTTTAAAAACAGTCTAAAAACTCCTAAAAGCAATCACCTACTCTCAAACTAATAATTTCAGAGTTGCCAGGGGTAGGACTATCAGCTATCAAATGTTTTAACATTTCTCCTAAAAGTTAGTAGTGAGGTCTAGTAGTGAGGGAGCCTGATGCACCTCACTAGGGAGGACATTGCAGAAATAGGGGACTACAATCAAGAAGGCCTTGTCACAGATCACTACTAACCAGGTAGCCTCCAGCAGCAGCACAAGCAATACTGATAATTTCAAGGGCTGTTCACATGTAAGGCCATGGTTTAAAGTTGGTTTGGTCTGAAGCGGTTAAGCTTAGTTAATAATTTTGAACCATTATTAAGTCTTGTAATTTGTGATTTCACATTTGTGTTTGAAGGTCACTTAGATATGGTTCGTTTCCTGCTTGAAGCTGGAGCTGATCAAGAGCACAAAACAGATGAGATGCACACAGCTTTAATGGAGGCTTGTATGGTAAATGATCATTGGAATAAATTGTGTTTTGGTTGAAGAGAACTCAAGAAAGTGAACACACTTAGCCTTACCTTTCTAGTTGTTTAAAGAACACAGATTACAAAAATGCTTATGCAAGATCACAGCTCCTAGATATTCATGTTGTATGTTTTTTTAAAAAAACATCCCACTATTCTGTCATGGCAAGCAGTGTTCAGTCTAATGCTTTTTTCCCTAAGAGTTTGGTAAAATTTGGAAAATTAGTAGGGGGGAATGGATTGTTAAGAGCTGCAATTTCAACTCAGGTTAGTGGTAAACTTACTGAAGCTTGAAAAGGGGATAAGAATAGCATCCCCCTCTTTGAAGATGAATATGCTAATGCTGTACTAGTCTTCTATATGCCATTTGCACTGATGGTGTATCAGGATGCAGTGAGCAATCAAAACATTAATTGTCCACTGCCTAGTGTATAACTAGTTTCCCTAGTTACAGCAGGGAAACTGTATAGAATTCAGGTGTATTTTATACATCTATGATATGCTCTATATTCTGCATATAAATACAGACTTTATCTTAAATGCAATAAGAAACAGAAGTGGAATAAAAACAATTACACAGTATAAAATGACAGCCATAAATGGCAGCAGATTAAATGGCTTCAAAAAGGCAAAAATTCTAAAAGGCTCAACGGAACAATGGTGTCTTCTGCTGCCTAAAAGTTGGCAGCAGTGGGCACAGACTTATCTCTTTTAGTGAGGTTGTGCCACAACTGAGAAGGGAGTGGCTGTGTTCACACATCACATGAAACCCTAGTTGATGTTCAGCTGTGGCCTAACACAAGCGAGCCACGTGCTAGTATACACTACGTGTTTCATTCCTGCATTGCTCTTGGCAGTGCTGCATTGGGAGCAATAAATCACAAGTCTTGGCTTATGTCATCTGAACCTAAGCTCCTGCTTTGTTCCCCCTCCCCCCAAAAAAACCACAATTTGTATGCCATGAATAAACCTTGGCTACTTACTAGTTTTGAGAGAGAAAACAAGAGCCCGGGTTCACACAACACCAAGGTTTGTAGTTAGTTGCTTCCTTTGTGATGAGGGAGGAGCAAAGTGGGGCTTCTCAGCGGCATGTATTAGCACACTGCTCATGCATGTTAAACCATAGTTAAATATCAACAGAGCTTGGAAAAGTTACTTTTTTTGAACTACAACTCCCATCAGCCCCAGCCATTATGGCCACTGGATTGGGCTGATGAGAGCTGTAGTTCAAAAAAGTAACTTTTCCAAGCTCTGAATATCAACTATGGTTTAATGTGACATGCAAACCAGACCACTATCTCTCATGCACACCCTCTGCATTTCTGACAGTGGGAGTATTCAGACATGCCCCTATTCAACCAGTCCAGACTCGAGACCCACCTCTTCCTCCCAATGCACAACATGGGACCTACTTTAACATTTTCACTTTTGATGTGATATCACCAAATTAACAGGAGGGCTGCCCCACCCACCTGTCAGAGCTGGTCCACAGGGTGGGATCAAAAAATTAGTAAGGGGTGGGTGGGTTAGACCTGGCTACTCCTCCCTACCTAGCCCCCTACCTTACTCCCTTTAGACTGGCTAAGCTCCCCCATTTACCCACCCACCCAACCAACCCCTTTGGACCTGGCTAAACCTCCCCCCCCCTTTAGACCTCGCTGAAGCTTCCTTTGTTCCTCCTCCCATTCCCTCACTCCCTTTAGAGCTGACTAAACAGAGGAGGGAGATGGAGGTGGGCGGTCCAGGCAAGTCACAGGGAAAATTCAGAACGGGCCAGGGCAGTGAGGCAGGCAGCAGAGCAGGACAGTTTCTGTGGAGCTGTCCTGGTCTGTCATGAGTTTTCCTCTGCAGTTTGCCTGCACCGCCCCTCCCCTCCGCCTCTGCTGCCTCCCTCCTCTGCTGCTGCAATGAACCATGAAGCTTCTGTGATGGTGGTGGTGGTGGGGAAGCGGCAGGACAACTCCTCCTCCTGGAGAGGAGGCGAAAGTAAGGCTTTGTGTGATCCACAGGTTGAAGACCTATACTGTAGTGAAGAAGGTCTTGAGTATGATCGTGTGGGAGGAGGTACTTCTTGAGATATTCTGGCTCCAGGCCATTTAGGACTCTTAAAGGTCATG
This sequence comes from Rhineura floridana, assembly GCF_030035675.1. Taxonomy (NCBI): domain Eukaryota; kingdom Metazoa; phylum Chordata; class Lepidosauria; order Squamata; family Rhineuridae; genus Rhineura; species Rhineura floridana. Next base: position 174,423,517 of record NC_084480.1, on the reverse strand, counting down.
ACCAGCACTTTAAATTGAGCCAAGAAATTAATTGATAACCAGTGAAGTTGTTAAAAGGCCAGTGTAACATGATATTATGTCTTGATCCCAAATAAAACCCAACTGGCCACATTTCTCAACCAGCTGAAGTTTCCATACCATCTTCAAGGGCAACCCCATGTAAAGTCATTACAGTAGTCCATGGGTGGTAACCACCCACCTATCAGTCACCTGCCATCATCATGATGTCATATGATTGGCATGAGGGCAAGTCTACCCACCTGTTAAAGTTGGCCCACAGAGTGAGGGGGAGATAAAATCTAGTACATTGGGCCAAAAAGGTTCCCCATCATGCAGTAGTCCAACTAGGAGGTGACAAGAGCATGAAGGATTGAGGCCAGGTTATACTTCGCTAGGAAAGAGCACAATAGACGTACCTGATAAAATTAGTAGTGCTGAATCCAGGAGTACTTCCCACCTGTGGAACTCTTTTAGGGGGAGTGTAAATATGCACACAATCTCCAGCGTTGTTCATTTTGATTTTTAACATGTCTCCCAGACATAAGAATTCAGAAAGTTAAAAAAATATATTAATCTGCAGTGTTCTGTCAGGTGATCCCTGCAACCATGATGAAATGGAGAACAATGCCAATTCTCTTTTTTCTCAAGAGCAAACTAATGAACATGGGATTAAATTACTCTTCACCCAACGCAACCAGTAGAGGTGCATCTGAAAATAGAATGGGTGGAATTTTAAGGTGGAAGCTTTTGGTGATCCACAAAGAATAAATAAACCAGAATAGGATCCACAGTATAACTAAACTATCCACTCAGCATCCTTGGGTCACAGGAAGTGCTCACTTTTCCTCCTATAGTAGTACTTGGGAATCCTATCTTAGTTGTTCCTCTACATTTTCACCTGACACTGCAAGGTGTATGTCTGGACTGCTTCTAAGGTGAAGCTTGGCTTGGAGGATATTGCAGGATCGCTTAGTAAATTGAATGCTCCAGAACACTGCAGACTCCCCTTCGTGGGATCCGCATCAGCAGGAGTTTGTTCTACCTCTCCTGCTGGGAATTAGCTGCTTAAAAGATTAAATAACCAAAAAGAGGAAGACTATTATTTACACTTCCATTTTTCTAGAATGCCTAAATGTTTGTGTGACTTATGTTGATCTGAAATGGAGCTTATTCTTGTTCAGCAGAGGAGTGGAGCATACAGGCAAGTGTTAACTCTTCTAGAAGGCAGGGTTAAAATGTAGAAATCTTTTAGTCTGCCTTCTACAAGAGAGCAGTGTTTATCCGTTGCTCCTGTGTGCTATTCTCGATGGGAGCAGTTAATTTTTTTCTGCTTATTGGACAAACTTATGCTGGCTTTCTCTCCTCTGCTCCCCTCTGTCAGCTCTTTAGCCAGGGGAAGCAGAGACTTTGATTTTAGGAGTGGGGCTAGCTAGAGAGCTCTCCAAGTCCTCCTCTCCCTAGTGCACCATATCTGGGAGCCCACAGAGTGAACTTCATATCTGGGGTGGCAGGGAATGTGTCCTTGCCCCTTAGATACTGTGCATGGTGGCTGCTTGTCAGCAATCAGAAGAGCAGCAAAGGTGAAGGAAGCACAACTGAAGGAAGATAGCCTATTCTTTGCAAGTGTATGCACTTCCAGTGAAGAGGTTTGGTGCCCTGGAAGCATATTCCCTGTCCACCTTTCTCCCACTCAGGGATATGGTGCATGTTTTGCACAGAGAGTACAGGTGTCATAGGATACATGGGGGACTGTCGGGGCCTGCCATGTCCCATAGGGACCCCATAGGGACCCCATGCCTGGAAAGCCCACTAGACATTCTAGTGCCCCTTAGGGGGTGCCATTTTCAGTCCTTGCCATAAAGTGTTTTTCTGGTCAGTGGAGAGTGCAACATTCAGCCCAGCCCTTCAAGTTAAACCTGATTCCATTGACACCTCTAATGTTCTGTCCCTCTGTTTCCTTCTGTATGTTTTGTTATGTTCTTGTTTCATAGTTGCTTTACATAGACTTAGAAGGGTTCTTCTTCAGAGACATTTTGGTCGTTCTAGTTAAGTCTGTGGACTGCCAGGAATGTCTCCTCTTGTGGATGGCCACAGGAAACTTTTTTTTATAAGTTTTGACCCTGCCTTTTAAAAGAGTTACTCCTTTCCTGTGTGCTCCACTCTCTGTTGACCAGAAGAACACTTCATGGTAAATCCAACTTTCTGTTTGTAATTTAAGCTGAAGAGTGAGTGTAGTTTTCTAACATCATTTAAGTGATATTGAAAAATTCCTTTCTAGGACATTTCCCTGTGTTGCTTAATAGCTTTTTTCCTTTCCTTTAAATAGGATGGGCATGTGGAAGTAGCTCGTCTGTTGCTGGATAGTGGTGCTCAAGTGAACATGCCTGCTGATTCATTTGAATCTCCACTGACACTTGCCGCTTGTGGTGGTCATGTGGAACTAGCAGCTCTGTTAATAGAAAGGGGAGCAAATCTTGAAGAAGTTAATGATGAAGGTTATACTCCATTGATGGAAGCAGCTCGGGAAGGCCATGAGGAGATGGTGGCTCTGTTACTAGCACAAGGTAAGGAGACAAGTTTATAACAATGTGGAGCTTTAATGTTCTTACTAGCTCCTGTTTTGATGGCTTTGGTACTAATTTGGTAGCAGAATAGTTGAATAGTTGGTACTAATTTGGTAGCAGAATAGTTATTTCGAGACCCATGCTTAGTCCCCCCAGCCAGCCTGAGGAATTTCTAAGCATCTGCTCTTTACTGCAGGATGTCATGTTTATTGGCTTGGATACTTTTATTCTGTGTGAAAAGAAGAGGTGGGGGTGGAGGAGGTTAAAATGGGCTGTGCCTCATCCAGCCAGTTTTGAAGACGACATGCAGAAAGGATTCTGCTCTTTACCTGAGCTAGCAGCACTAACATCAGCAGCAAGCTGTTCAGGCTCCTCCTCTAGGGAGAATGCAAACACTGCCAGTGCTTATCATCTGGCATTGCTTCTGTGTTTCTTTCACTTGTTCTTACCCCGCATGATAATACTTTGCAGACTGGATACGGTGAGCCACCAGCAAAACATTGCTGTGTTGGCTAGCCTTGCAGGGAGAGTCAAGTGTAGTCAAAGAAGCAGATACTGCAGGGAGGCATCTTGTTTAATTTTGGAATGTGTGGAAATTCTTTAACTAATGAGGTAGCTGGTGGATACGTTGGGGGTTACACTTGAAGATTAGAAACTTGCTCCATTGTACCTTTTTTAAAACACTTTTTTTCAAGATCCCAGATGCTTCAATCTTGTTTGATTTTTTTCCTATTGTGGAATTCCAGCAGATCTATTTATTTATTTATTTATTTGGTATTTGTTTTTGACATTTATATACTGTCCATTAATTAACCATGTCTTCTGGGCCGGTCATAAATTAAAATAAAGTACAAATATAGTGAACTAAAACAATCAATACAGCAGCAGAACTAGCACAGAAGTCAGCAGAAAACCACATGGATGTGCGCAAGCTCAATAAAACAGCACTAAATCCAGTGAGTGGGCACAGAATATACAGTTGGGAGGTGTAGCTACTGCTAATGAAAGTGAAAGCCAAGATCAAATATGGATGGTAATGATTTTATTAATTTTTGTAATCATACTTTATTTTGTAGGTGCTAATATAAATGCACAGACTGAAGAGACACAGGAGACAGCTCTCACTTTAGCATGCTGTGGAGGGTTTTCAGAAGTAGCTGACTTCCTCATTAAGGCAGGAGCTGACATAGAACTTGGTTGTTCTACACCTTTGATGGAAGCGGCACAAGAGGGCCACTTGGAGCTGGTGAAGTATTTACTAGCAGCAGGTATGTTTGCATGCAATTACAATTGGAAGGGTTATAAAGGTTTTGGTCTTGTAGATGTTTTTGAATTCCAACTCCCATCAGCCTCAGCAGGCATGGCCAGTTGTCAAGATTGATGCAAGTTTAGGGGAAGGGCCGTAGCTCAGTGGTAGAACCGTCTGCCTTGCATGCAGAAGGTCCCAGGTTCAATCCCCGGCATCTCCAGGTGGGGCTGGGAGAGTTCCCTGCCTGAAACCCTGGAGAGCCACTGCCAGTCAGTGTAGACAGTACTGAGCTAGATGGATGAAGGGTCTGACTCTGTATAAGGCAGCTTCCTATGTTCCTGTGTACTCCAACAACATCTGGGGGGCCACAGGTTTCCCGCTGCTGACTTGCAGCTTGTGACCCTCAATGCTTTTTTACATAGCTCAGATTAGTTTCTCCAGAGCAGTGGAGAATAATGATTCAGTGGAAGCATAATCATAATTGTGGAACCATTAGAAATTAATATTAATGATTCCTGTACAAGTATTTAGTTTACAAAATGCTTATCTGGGTAACATTCACAACATTTCTGTGACGTGAATAATAGTACCATCATACAGATTGGGAACTGGGATTTAGAGGATGATCTGCTCCAGACTTAAGTGTCCAGGTCACTTGACTGGTTCTGTTTTCCCAAGGGTTTTTGCGTTCTGTGTTTTTCAGTGGCAGCCCCCCTCCATACTAAATGGCAAAAGACTTCTGAAACTGAGGGAAATTACTGAAACACTTTGTTATATGCAGTGGGGTGATCTGCTGCTCAGAGAATGCTAGCCTGAAACAAGTCTCTATTTACTTTTAAAAATAAAATGGTGCTTCCAAATGAAATATCCTCTGTTATCTCTACTGTACTGGCACTTGTTAAAGGAAATGATTTGCCAGCAGTCCCAGGCTGAGTGTTAATTGGGTGAGTTCTTAATGCATTGTGAGTAATCTAATTCCACAATCTTTCATAGGTGCAAATGTTCATGCTACAACTGCAACAGGAGACACTGCCTTGACCTATGCCTGTGAAAATGGACACACTGATGTTGCAGATGTTCTGCTTCAAGCTGGTGCAGATTTAGTAAGACTAATATCTATTTAAATTATTGAAATGTAACAGGGAGTATTTATTTGCACTGAAAACAAGCAAGAAATGTGCCTAGGCAAGCTAGATGGAGAGCAAACCATATTGTCATCTAGAGGAGTGAATGCAAAATAACTCATCAGTGCAAGTATAGATTAATGACTTGCCTAATACTTGGATTTTGTAATGGCTTTATTTACACCACAGTTTTTCAGTACTTTGTAATTTCACCACTTTGAAAGCATGGCACCAGTTTTCAAACTTCAGGTTCTTCCTTCCAGCAGTGCACGTTGCTTGTGTACCTCTACAGCCTTCTCATCTTTCTTGTCAGGTTTCTGTTCTTTATTTGGTTCCTGTTGTAGATTTGGCAGGAAGTGCCAGTGGACAGTGTGATGACATCTTATTAAACCTATTTAACTGGGCTGAATATTTAAATAGTAGTTCAAAATTAAAATTGTTAGTTGTATTATTTTGCATGCTTCACGTGCAAACATGGGTGAAGTCAGTAAGTGGTGCTCTCAAGTTCTTGTGCACAGTTTGTACTATAATATCAAAAACACTTTATCCTTACCTGTTTGCAAAAGCAAAAGCAGTGTCCTATACCACCTCTGGTCCACTTGCCAGGCAAAGCCCCTTTCCTTATTCTTCCCTAAGGCTGTTGCAAGGTTACAATAATTTCCAGGCTCTGTTGGGTCTAAAGAGCTGTGTAAGGTTCTGCAAGCGCTGTTGGGTAAGACTTCAGTCTTCTCTCTGCATTGATTAATTATTTGAATATATCCTTGCATGGGACTTTCCAATCTGTTTAGAAAGAGGCTTTCTGCTGTAGCACCAATGGCAGCTTCTATTGCTACACTTGGGATAGGGTTGGTCTCCCTGGAAAAGCACCAGATATATCTTAAGTCCGTGGTGGGACTCCTAAGCCTGCCTACCTTGCTCTAGATTGGATGGTAGTCTGCTCACTTTCCCAAACAATATGGATTTCACTTTCTTCATAATGTTTTTAAAACAGGAGCATGAATCTGAAGGTGGAAGGACGCCACTGATGAAGGCTGCGAGAGCGGGTCATCTATGCACCGTACAGTTTCTTATTAGCAAAGGTTGGTGGTGGTGGTGGTGGTGGTGGTGATAGTAGTAGTTACATCTGTAGCTGAAGGGGTGTTCGACAAATGGCTGTCAGCAATATTTTGCAGAAAGAATGTGTTGCTTTATAGCAAACACTACCTTTTGTTATACCTATAATGCTTTGTACTAAATGTATGGGATGTGTTTACTTTGCCATTTTATAGGAACAATACTTGGGTCATATATAGCCATTTCTTTGAAAGCCCAGAATGCTTCAGAAACTTTTTTTTTACTAATCCTCCTAATAGCTCTGTAAGGTATGACGACCCTCATATTACATACATGGAGTACAAGAGTAAGAGTATCTTGCATGAGACTATACATTTGTGGCTGAGCTGATATTTCAGGAGATGCCTAGTTCATGTTCTTAACCACTAAGCTACACCAGCTTCAATTTAATCCAAACTGTAATTTGATATAAAACGCTTAATGAAAATTCATTTTACCAATGTATAAGAGAATCTCCTCTTGAGTATGATGTAGTGGTACCACCCTTTGGAACTAAATTATTTAATTTCTATTCCAAAATACTCATTGAACATAAAACTAATAGTAAATTTGCTTTCAGTATGAAATGTTCTTTTAAAACCTAAGTGTAAGCAGTTCTTTCACTTGCAAATTACTGTGCATTATTAAAATAAAGGGTTTGGAATCTGAATGCTAACTAAAAATGTCCCTGCAGTAATTTTGTTCCTTGGAATTTCGCCTTTTTGCAATAGGTGCCAATGTTAATCGGGCCACAGCTAATAATGACCACACGGTGGTGTCACTGGCATGTGCTGGGGGCCATCTTGCTGTTGTTGAGCTGCTTCTAGCTCATGGTGCGGACCCCACTCATCGTCTTAAGGTATTCCAAGTAACTCATCTTATTATTGTACATATCTTTTTGTTAATTGTCTTTGACTAATGGTCCCCAAAATATGTTAACTACAAGGTTGATTTTGTTGTGCATAATCTTAAGAACCTTATTTGCACAATATACGTATCACAAGCCATTTTATGCTGTTTTCTTAAAATGTGTATTCCAGGATGGCTCAACTATGCTCATTGAAGCTGCAAAGGGTGGTCACACAAATGTTGTTTCTTATTTATTGGATTACCCAAACAATGTTCTGTCAGTTCCAACTACAGATATGTCTCAGCTCACACCGCCATCTCAGGATCAGTCTCAGGTAAGCTAAAGCTTTTAACTATAGCAGTGGAAAACACTTTTGCAAGTTTGGCATTAAATATAAATAGTGCAATTTGAGTAAAAGTCAAATAGGTAGGGTAAGCAAATGTAGTTAACTGGTTGCTGCTTTAAAATAAATCTGCAGTTCCTTCAGCCTCTTCCTTCTCAAGGAACTAACTGCCAGGGAGCTGAGCTGTCTGCATATCCCTATCATAATGGTGACTCTGTGCATGTTAATTATAAGCTGCTTTGAGGGCCAGTCTAGGTTGTAAAGTGGGATATTAATGTAAATACTGTACAGTCTGTGTAAGACTTTGTCCTATGAGACTAGCTGAAGACATGCTTTAGCTCAGGGTTCCTTGAAAAACAATATCTGACTTAATTTCATCTAGGTTCTGCATTTCTGATTGTTTATAATTGTAGTTTGCTAAGTCTCTAGATGTTGGATCTAGCACTGAGAGGTTCGGTTTATTTAGAAACAAGTTACTTACATGTATAGATGTGAAGGCCTGGAAAAAGGGGGGAAATTCAGAAAAAAACCCACCCACCTCCAATTTTCTCTGTTTTGGCTGGGAGGGAGAGAAATTTGGGGGGGAAAGAGCCCAATTTTTTCATTTTGGGGGGGGGTATTCACATCTCTACTTGCATGTAATGGGTGTTTTAAATAGGTTAAATTGTTTCTAATAGGCTAAGTTAAGCACTTCAAAAATCCATAGATCTCGGTGAAAGAGTTTACATCATCACTTTTGAAATCAGTGGACTTTAAGATGTCTTGCCTGATTTGCCCAGCATTTTTAGTATTGTCATGTCCATTGAAGTATTTGCTTAAAGACACAGTGGCTTACATACAAAGAACTTTTGGTGAAAGGCGAAAATACATTAGTGTTGTTTTGTGGACTTGTGCTCAAGAGCTAAAGAAAATCTCATAATATATGAGGGGTTGCAATACAAATAAAAAAAACCAGGAGTAAGGAAAATATAAACTGTCTTTTAATGCTAGTTGGCCATAAAATGGTTTTGAAAATGAGTTTGTACCAGGTCTTGTGCAAGTGCATATCCAAACAGAGGAAGTCTCTGGTTTTGGGGTAATTTTTTCTCATGCAGTGCTCATCTGCTGAGTCAGAAAGAAGCAAAAGTAAAAAACAATGGGGTACACAAAGAGGTTTATTGATCCAACTCATTTTGGACTCCACTGGTCCTTCAGGGAAATTCCAAACTAGCTTTTTGCTCTAGCATAATGATTAATGCTAGTGCAAAGGGATTTCTCCTCTTCTCCCTCGCATGCCCCATACCATCCCCAAATCCGCTCCAGAGAGTTGAGGGAGCTCCCAGAACAGATTTAGATGTGTGCAGGGGAGGATGGGGGAGATGTTCTCTTCTGCAAGGAGATCTTAGCCTTAGCGCTATGTTGAATAAAACCCTAAGAAGAGTGATTCAGGATTCAAAACCTCTTCTATTTCTTATGCTGTTGAAATTCTTAAAAAGCTAACTCTGAATTCTTTAATTGTTGGAGAGGAAACTTCAGTCCCATACTAAAAGCTCACACAAATTTATTTGAATAGTACAGTTAATGCTCTGAATATGTAAGGCATGCTGACAGTATCCTATTTACTTGGATTAATTTGTAGTTTATCCTTTAAACCCACTGACATTATTTTTTTCTCTGAGTTGATTTTGCAGGTTCCACGCGTACCAATGCATGCACTTGCCATGGTTGTACCTCCCCAGGAACCTGATAGAGCTCCTCAAGAGAATCCACCTGCACTTTTGAGTCTCCCAAAAGGTTAGTATACAACCATTTTTAAGTTATCTTATCTTATGTTAGGATTCTGAATTTGTTGTGTGTCTGGGGCATGAAAACTACTTCGGATTTGATGTTGAATGGTGCAGGTCTGTTTATCTTAAGCAATTTTAGTAAGCAATTTTGAAAATATGCTAGCATGGGTCCAAAGAACTGCTTGGGCTCCATACCAGGAGTTGTGCTAGTCCAGTGATATTTTTGTTTTGAATAGCCAGTGTCAACCCCATCCCTGTGCCAATTGCAATAACTTTTGAAACTCCCTTCAGTTTCAAAGCTCTATGCCATGTCACATGGAGGCTGCTGTTGACAAAAACAAGCTTTGTCTATTTGAAGAATATATTTGGTATTGTACTTTAGTAAAATACTCAGCTACCTTTAATTATCCTTTTGGAAAATTGTTTCTAATAGGTTAAATAGATTTCTGAAATTGCAGTAAAAATTGCAGAGTCAGAGATCCATCTTCACCAATACTAAAAGTTGGCATGGCCTCAGATTCAAAAAGCAGTGATCAACTAAACATACCAATTATTATCTATGCACACATTTCCTTAGCTGGTTTTATTACTGATCTGTAAGGTCAAACAAGAGAGATTGCGTGTCTTGCAGAATTCTGAAGTACGAGGAAACTCCTCTTGTACCTGTTACAGAAAAATGACTTATCTTGGGCCTGCAAAAATCAAGCCAAACATATTTTATGTCAAGCAAATGCTTGACATTCCTTCTCCACGTTGGTAACATACACGATTGGTAGGCCATATTCGACTTGGTGGGTCATATGCTGTGTGGGCTGTACTGTCTCATTCTAGATATTTTCCCCAGCTCTTAAATGGTAGCAGGCATATTAAGTGAGTGATTTGACTTTGATTTCAAAGCATCAGCCATTTTGTTCCTGAGACCTGTGAATGTGATTAATCAAAGCTTTGTAGGGTCCATTAAATAAAATGTGTATTAGTGGGGAGGTAGATGAAATGAGCATGGCTATACTCAAAACTGACAAGATGTGCAAAGTGATTTTGCATAAGTGTTAATTAAAACTGATATGTTTGCTTAGTATTTATTTATGTTTGGTACTGTGCAGAACATAAACGTGACTGCTTGTCTTGAAGGGCTTTAGAGTAGAGGAACTAAGTTGTATTAAAGGCCAGAAAGATGGGAAGGTATTGGATAACCTGGGAATATTTTCAATGAGCATTTTGAAGAGAACAGTGTGACCTCATGAATATGTGCTCACAGAAACATGAAAGCTTACTATTTGCCACCCTGGGCTCCTGCTGGGAGGAAGGCTGGGATATAAATCAAATAATAAATAAAAATAAATTTGTCTAGCACTGTAAAGTGCTTTTTCTAATTGTTCAAAGTGCTTCATGCAATATCTTGGTAAACTTAAGCTAGGCTGCTATTATCAGGCGCATAAGTTCTGCACATAGGCATCTAAATTCTTGTCACGGAAAAGCAAGATGCTGTGAACTCTATATGTATGAACTCTATAAATTGAGCACCTTTTAATAATTTACCTTATTTCACTTGATTGATTTTTGCATGATTTATTTCGATTTTGGTAGTCCTGGAGAGGGATAAGACGCTATACAGGACACTAAATTCTTGCCTCCAGCCACTCGAAAGGTTTTTGAACCTATCTCCAGAAAGAGAGGAGGGGTTGTGCCTGGAGAGGAAGTTCCATACATTGGGGACCACCACCAAAAAGACTTTGTCCTTCGCTGCCATTGGCCTAGTTTCTGAGGTAGCGCACACCATGGGGAGCTAACGCAATGTTATATTCTGATAAATGGCTCTCCTGTCCAAGTATATACAGATATATTTCTGCCAGACTTGTAAACCTCTTCATCTCCTGATTAAGTAAGAAATTTGTAAAAGGTTCTTAATAATTCATGAAGTAGAATAGAATTCTATATTAGAAATACCTTGTCTGGGGGCCCAACGGCATGTTAGATTATTGCCCTTCTAAAAGAAGTGCGTTCAAACTGATCATGTAGCTTGAAGAAAAATCAGCTATTCAGCCCCAATCTGGAACATGTTCCTTATAGGAATCGGAGTCCAGTGCCAGTCTTGTTGAAAACTTCCCCCTCCCCATTGCTGCTTGCCTCTAAAGATGCTCTTTTCTGCAAACAGCATCTGCTGGGAGCAATAAGTTGCTGGGAGAAGGTTTTGGTAGTAAATCAGTATGTACCTTGTTCTGGATTGGGGCCTCAGAGTTGTTGTTTCTTCAAAATAAGTGGCCACCTTAAACACTTTTTAAAAAGTGAAGAAAACAAGTGAGACTTCCAACAAAACAAAATGTTCTAGTATTTTATTTATTTATTTATTATTTGATTTATATATCCCGCCCTTCCTCCCAGCAGGAGCCCAGGGCGGCAAACAAAAGCACTAAAAACTTTAAAACATCATTAAACAAACTGTAAAACAGATTAAAACAAAACATCTTTTAAAATGCTTCTTTAAAAAAAGCTTTCAAAACATCTATGATTAAAAACTTTTTAAAAAGGTTTAAGAACATATTAAAAAGCAATTCCAACACAGACGCAGACTGGGATAGGTCTCAACTTAAAAGGCTTGTTGAAAGAGGAAGGTCTTCAATAGGCGCCGAAAAACAGAGATGGCGCCTGTCTAATATTTAAGGGGAGGGAGTTCCACACAGTAGGTGCCGCCACACTAAAGGTCCGTTTGCTATGTTTGTGCAGAACGAACCTCCTGATAAGATGGTATCTGCAGGAGGCCCTCACCTGTATAGCTCAGTGATCAACTGGGTATATAAGGGATAAGATGGTCTTTCAGGTATCCTGATCCCCAGCTGTATAGGGCTTTGTACACCAAAACTAAAACCTTGAACTTGGCCTAGTAGCAGATGGGCAGCCAGTGCAATTCTTTTAGCAACGGGGTGACATGTTTGGCGATACCCTGCCTCAGTGAGCAGTCTTGCCGCTGCATTTTGCTGCAACTTCCGGGCCAACCTCAAGGGCAGCCCCACATAGAGTGCATTACAGTAATACATTTTACCAGTACGTGGACAACAGTAGTCAGGCTATCCCGGTCCAGAAACGGACACAGCTGCCTTACCAGCCGAAGCTCGTAAAAGGAACTCCTAACCACTGAGGTCACCTGGGCCTCTAGCGACAAAGGTGGATCCAGGAGGACTCCCAGACTACAAATCTGCTCTTTCAGAGGGAGTACAACCCCATCTAAAGCAGGCAACTGACCAATCATCCAAACTCAAGAACCACCAAACCACAGTGCCTCTGTCTTGCTAGGATTCAGACTCAGTTTATTGGCCCTCATCCAGCTCACCACTGAGTCCAGGCAGCAGTCCAGGGCTTGCACGGCCTCTCCCAATTCAGATGTTACAGAGAAATAGAGCCAGGTATCATCAGCATACTGCGGACATCTTGCCCTAAATCTTCTCATGATTGCTCCCAAGGGCTTCATATAGATGTTAAACAGCATGGGGGACAAGATGGTACCCTGGAGCACCCCACAACACAACTGTCAGGGGGCTGAAAGACAGTCGCCCAATGCTATTCTCTGAGAACGACCTTGGAGATAGAATCGGAACCACTGTAAAACAGTGTCTCCAATACCAATCTCACCAAGTTGGCCCAGAAGGATACCATGATCAATGGTATCAAAAGCCGTTGAGAGATCAAGTAAGAATAACAGGGTCGCACTCCCACTGTCCTTCTCCCGATAAAGGTCATCCATCAGGGCGACCAAGGCCAGTTCAGTCCCATAACCAGGCCTGAACCCAGACTGGGATGGGTCAAGATAATCTGTTTCATCCAAGAGTACTTGCATACAGTTCTCTTGTTCAGGACACTTTGTTCCATTCACCCTGCACCCCAGTTTCCTCTGAACAGGGCCACTTGGTTTTCCATGGCAACCAAGCACACTCAGTCCTCCTTGGACTTTTTTTGTGGGGGAACCTCTTTAGCTTTTCTCTAAATATTTTTGTACTTCTCTAAACCTTAGTATCGCCCCAAGCTTGTTGATAGCTTCCTCTTGTGCATTGATGATGCCATTTTGGCTACATAAGGACTAGCACTCACAGGTTGACCCAAAAGGTCCTTTGAAGTTCAGAGTTTTTTAAAAAGGCTTAGGCTGCAATGAAATACATGTCTTCTCAGAAGTAAGGTCCATTGGGTTCAATGGGTAAGTGTGTATTGGATTGTAGCCTTAATTAAATAAGCCAGTTTTACTCAAGCAATTTCGATTCAGGTTCTGACAACTGTATAGCATGTTAGAAGCTGGCACATCTCAGATTGTGATGGAGCAGTGGAATTTTAGCAAAAATTATAAGTATCTTGTACTCTGCACTCAGAAATAGATAGTATAATATAAAAATTGTGAACAAGTTATCCCAAAGATGTTGTGTTTTATTGATGCGTGTAATGCATTAACATGAGAAAGAAGTGCTGTGACCACTTTCAGAATCTTCCAAATACATCCCCCAAAGCTACTTGCATGAGTGCCGGCCTGCCTAAATACCTGCATGTTGATCACTGTGGTCTTAAAAGGAGAAGTTAAAAAACAAAACAAAACCCCACACTTTTGTAATGCTTCCCTGCCTAGTCTCCTGAAGTTACCTCACCATAGCTGAGCAGACAGTGGCTCTTGTACATGTCAGAGGCACAGGACTGTATTAGGGCTGAGCTGACAGATCTCAAAGCAAACTGTCAGGCTTTGAACTGGATAGTGGTGGAACTGGATTGATGGAAGACCACTGGTAGAGAGTGGCACCAGCAGTGATCCGTTTTTCTAAAAAAAAGTCTGTGCCACAAAGATCAGCAGAGCTCTTCTCAGCAGTCCTCCAGAAATCCCCATTCTGCATACAAAATTGCAGCTGCCTGCCAGTAGGACAGACACCTGTGGTGGTGCTTTAAAAAAAATTTAAAAAGAGAAAAATATCTCCCCAATTGTTAATATCACACCCCACAGATTGTTTGAAGATCCCCAGATTTGCTGCCTGTGAATGAGACAACAGATTTAGGATTGGGCAGGGGGAGGGGAGTATTTTTCTTCTACATGTTAGAGATGTATACAGGCATTGTGTGCTTAGGTGTAGTTGCAGGCTGAGCCACCTATTTATTTATTTATTTTATTTCATTTCATTTTTAAACCGCCCATAGCGAGTAGCTCTCTGGGCGGTGAACAAACAAGATTAAAATACAATATTACAATAAAATTACAATAAAATCAGCAACAAGTTAAACAAAAAACATTAAATGAAACACATTGAACTTTAAAATGCTTGGGAGTATAGCCAGGTCTTAACCTGGCGCCTAAAAGAAAGTACCAAAGGCGCCAGGCGTATCTCCTCAGGTAGGCTGTTCCACAGTCAGGAGTGATGGGCAAAGCAGATTTGGAGACACTGTAGGATGTGTGTGGAGGCTAAATCTTGACTCTGCCCCTTCTGATTCCAGTGCTGGGGTAAGAAACAGCTGTGTCCAATAGTGCAGCTTGTTTATCCTATAGAACACAATGGGAGCAACTTGGAACCAAGTGAGGTCTAGGTCATTCTGTTGAGTCTGGAGGGCAGGTGCATTTCTGGAAAATGTTACTGTTATGGATATTTTGGAATAAAAGTTAGGAACCAATGTTTTATCATTGGTAGGTATATTGAAGGCAAAAATGTTGGTTCCCCAAGCTCAGTTTTGAGTGTTTGACCTTCTAACTTTTAAAGGGGGGGAATGCTTTGAATTTTGTACTACTTCATATATATGGATTATTTTGCTTTAAATTTATTAAAGTGACTACTTGATTAACAAAATATGAGTGAAAACAATATTTGATTACGGAGTTCACAGCTCAGTGTGAGTCCAGTCACTGTGATTTGTTGTCTATTATATAGTCCCTTGGACAGTCACCAGCATAATTTTAGAATATTGGGCCATACTTTATGTTCCAAAAAGTCAAATGGCACAAAACTAAAATTAATCTTTACCAAAGTCTGAGAAACAATTAAGAGATAACAGCACTACCATTCTAGTTGAAATCTTATGTGTTGTGAAAAAAAATAGACGCAGTTAACTGGAATGTATGCTGCTTCTGCTGTTGTGTACATCCTAACAAGTATGTGAACTTAGTTACAACTGCAGACATGAGAGGTTAGATACTAGAGGCTGCACGTCTTGACTAAAGTATTGGTGTTTTTCACTGTTATGATTGACTTTATAGAAGCTGAAGCTAAATATCACTGAATGAGTCTTAAGAAAGGTTACTAGATCTACCACTGAGGCAAAGCAGAACTGGGAAAAGAGACCTTTCTGTGGCATGACTGCATAATGAATTGTGTCCAGTTGAAAAAGGTCAAGTATTCCAGCTGAATTATGATTGGGAGTGCTATATAATGCTGGCTAAGGAGTCTTCCACTGTCATTCTGAACTACTACAGTCATTAAAGGAAAATCCTCAATCTCAGCTTGGCAACATTTTCTGTTTCTTTCAGCTGCTTGCAAAACACCCTTCAGATGACTGATTTCAGCAAAATTTGGACATACAGCTGTGACAACAGCTGATTCTTGAAAACCAGGAAACTGACAAAACTATAACTATACCCCAGTAGCACTGGAACAGGAGAACATATTTTTGTCTTTAATTTATATAACTCTAAACCTGTAGCAATATAATGACAACACCAGGCCACACAGGATTAATTGTAAGGATAGGGGATGTAATAACATGCATACCAGAAAGCCTCTACATGTCCTTGAGACTTCTACATGGTGGCCAGGTTGTTCTGGAGGATGACGCTTAAGCTGAATGCTCAGTACTAAGAGTGCTTCACTGGGTCTTGTCTATGGAATTACCAAAGGACATTGGAGTCATTTGTGCTTTACACCAAACCACGTGACCAAAGAATATGCTGTGCTTATTCCAGAGAGCAGACCTCTATCTGTGCTCTAAACAGGTATTCCAAATGGCCATATTTTGTGGCCTTGAATAAGGCTCATCTTGCCAAGTGTTTATCTAAGAAACTTTTCTAGTACACCAATCAATAAGGAAACTTGTTGCTGATAGACTTTCAGATGTAATAGAAAGTCATCAAATCGGACTAACTGATGATTCTTAGGTCAACACATGAAGCAGACACAAGGTTGATGTTGCATATTATAGAGAAAGTTCAGTACAGTTCTATCAGCAAGAGATACTGATTTTTGGCTGTCATCTAATTTTCATTATACACGGTATATAGAAGCTCTAGAAGTAGGTGGCATCCCAGAAAAGGCATTGTATACCCATCAGTGAAGTATTCAACAAGCAACTGAATGATTCAGCAACAGCATTGCTACCTTCTGTCAATGTGTACCACTCCTGTCTGGCTCAGATTTCTACTGCAAAGTCAGAGAGCTGTCCAGTAGGTCAGGGATTGGGAGGCTTTGTGTGTCAGACAGGCAAGCACTGCCCATTCATTCTAAGTGACTTCTTAAATACAGAGTCATCTTAAGTCCTGAGCGTGATCTTGTAGGATCTGGAGCTGAATCTGCAGTCTCCTGAAGCAGGCTGCCTTTCACAGTGGTAGTCTTGGGAGGGTTTCTCAGTATATGTTGAATCGCCTTGAACCTTAAAGATGCTGGGGCCTCAGTAGAGTTGTTAGGATCATTTGATATTCTTATCCAGTTTTGGCTACACCTGACAGGAAGCTGGTAGGGCATGATACATTTCATGAATTCACTGGGTGTGACATTTTATACTACATATTGGATCACACCAAACTATCACTTTTGAAAATCTGCAGAGAGAATCATCACCTGCCTGATAATTTGGAGAAGGCAAGCTCACAGATGAAGCCATCAGATCCGCTGGGAGGTTTGTGTGCAGAACATACCATGTGAGGGTAACTGACTCTGATACAGCATGGCATCAGAAAAACTGAAAATGTTGCCACCAACAAGCAATGCTCTGTTTTCACTTAATGAGTACAGTGAAGCCATGATCTGGAGAAATACTCATTGTACCATTCCAGAATACTCAGTGCCAGCAAATACTGGTTGGAAGTGCTGTGCATCAGGTCTTGAAGCTGTTCTTACGTTAGAGTCTCATTTCAGCTGCTTGTTGGGAATTAATCTGCTGCTCATGCCAAATGAAGTGTGTACCTCCTGAGATGCAAAACTGTACATGGCCGGGTTCACGCATATTGGCAAGCCATAGTCCGAAATTGTGGCTTACCTTGAACAAGCAGGGTGCTGGTGCATACTGGCTTAGTATTACATGCGAAATCAGTGTTTTTCGTTTGTTTTTCTCCAGACAAGCCCCAGTTGGAAGCTAATGATTCTTCCTGGCTTACCACCTGTGTGCTTGGAAGTAACAAACCACAAACATTGGTTAGCATATAACACAGAGGCAGCTTGCTCCATGGTTTGTTTCCCAGCTCTGAAAAGGGATGAGCCAAGCATGCAACAGCACACAGCTCATATGTGATAAGCCATTGTTTGTTTCTGACCATGACTTACTGTTATATATGAATGAGGCCACTGGCTACTAGAACACATGCATGAATATTTAACTTGAAATGCCTTTCACAGTAACATTACTTAATGATTTTCAAAGGAAAATGCAATTCCTTTTCTTAGTAGGTACCACTGGCATTTACAAGTTCTACAATATAACTCTGTTTTAATTGCAACTTTTCTTTGCTATATCCAGCTATCATTTATTTATTTTTCAGTTGAGGTAAAACTATGGACAGTGTTGCATGAAATATACGAAAATCACATTTTAAAAAAAAAATTAGAAGGTCAAGAACTCAAATCAGCTTGGGAGCCATCATTTTCATAATTGGCAGCTAGAATGTGCTTTTTACCACTGTGATGTTATTTTCCAGGCTGCTTTTCCAGAAATCCATCTAGACTATTAACTAATATGGGAGAAAGTAAAGGGATGTAGTGAGAGAAGCTAAATCTGCTTCTCGTTACTCCATTCATTAAAAAATAATCTGCTCCTATATTGTATAGCTTCATTTTATGTTCTGTTTCTTGGTCACATTGGAGGGGGTGTTGGCTTTTATATCGTTGTTGCTGTTGTCATAATTTCTTCTAATACCAGATCTGGATCTTCCTTTAGTACCAAAAAATGGATCTATAGCTCCCTTGTACCAAACTGGGATCTGTTTCTGTTGGTTTGATAGTGAAATGGTGTTACAAGTTAATGGTTCTGCATATTTGGGAGACATGACTTCCATGATCTGTTAAATGTTGGAGTTGTCATTTGGGAAAAGGAAAGTGGGGGTGGGGCTTAAACAGGTTAACTTTCCTTGGCTTGTAGATCCTGGTCCTGGAGGAGTTATCAGGGTTAGGTGTGTGTGTGTGTAGTGAGGTGAAGAACCTCCTCTCCTTAAGCTGCATGGGGAGGGGAGGGCACACAACCAGCTGTGAGCTTTTTAGAGCTTTTATAGCAAAGTGTGTTAATATTTCAGGAGGGTAGGAAAGAGGGCAAAAACAAACATTTACTGCTTCCTGAAATTTCAAATTCATTTCAAATGCATTTCTGTTGTGTACTCTCTACATTTGTTTGAAGTGGTAGGATTTTAAAACTTTATAATACTACATGTGTAGTATAGAAATTCATTCAGAATTGTTTATCATTATGGCTTTGCCATGGTTTGAAATTTCAGGAAGCAGTAAATGTCCATTTTTGCCCTCTTTCCTACCCTAACTTTATATTACTTAGATCAGATGTAGCAGACTCCATTAAAAATAAAGATCTACTGAGTATGATAGATGACACAGATAACTGTTTGCAAATGCAGAATTCATATGGTTGCAAGCATCAGGAAGTGTCACCACAGCTAACAGGAGAACTATAGCATCACTTGGATGGTGGCTTGCCCTTAATGGCGCTAGCCCTGACCTCTCTGAGGCTCCAACTAATCAAATCATATATTTGAGGAGTTTGAAAAAATAAAGGACAAACTTGCAGCACAAAACCAATATGGCCAGGAAGCCCCATCTTTCTCCATCCTCTGATATTTTCATGTCTCTCTGTATTCCTTTCTCTATACATACATAGTTTTCCACCCCTATATATGCATGCTTATGCAGTTTCAGTTAAATCCACAACTGTGTCCTGGGCATACTATTCTAGAGTGGTCACTTAAAAATATAAGAATAGGTCTTTAGGGCTACGTAGCTTATTTCAAAATGAGGACACTGGCAGGGGAGGAAAACATGAGGAAATATTCAATTTGTGGTGCCCAAATAGCAGTTATTGAGCTCATATTAAAAACAGCATACAGTATAGCAGTGTACCTGTTACAAATGAGCCAGGGGATTAAACCATGCCTCTGCGTCTTCATTGTCTCTGACCATCACTGGGTACTAAATTGGTTGCCACAAATGACAGGTTTTTATGTTTTGCAGCTATGTGAAAATGACACTCTCTAAATGATTACTCTTGTTTCTCCAACTTTTGGGGAGGCATTTTTGTATAGTTTGGTCACTTCCCCTCTCCAGTTCACATTCATGTGCTGTTTAACATGTATATTGGCTGCTTGAAGTTTGGTTCCATCAGTGTGGTGGTGATCCCCAACTTGTTTCCCTGCTGAATTCTAACCAAGGATTAGAATACTATGATAGGGACCTTTAGCCTGCAGATCTTTCTCCTGAAACCACACCCACCTGCTCCACCCCCGATGTCATATGTGTTCTCTTGTGTCGGGCAGGTAACGATGTGACTGCAGAGGAACAATCAGAAGCCTTAAGTTAGATGCTGGTGAGCTGATAGATTGAATCTTGACAATATTGGAATAATGATGAGCCACTGTTTCTGTTATTTGATCAGAGGAGGAGTAATTCAGTCAACTTTCTTTGTCTTTCTAAGTGCATCTTTGGAATACTTCTGGATTGAGTCACCAAACCTTGGTGGTGATATGAAGTGTTTTCATCAGCTCTATCGGTATGAAAGTTGTGCATTTCCTTTTAGTTCTGATTTAGATCTTCATGTAGTTACCCATACCTTCAATATGCTGTATGCAAGATATCCTTGAAGGTGTAGAAAATGGCTGGAGTAGGGATTGGTCAATGGGAACTCGCTATATCAGGGTCTGTTAAGTTTCCCACTGTCTTCTGGTTGTAACCGGAGGTGGTTTTAACTTAAATTAGCTTCAGCTCCAAATGGCTTCCTGTCAGATGTGTCTTTGTGATCTCCTCACTCTTATCAAGAAAACCCTCGTAATTGTTTTGTCTAGATACCACATTATGCCAGCAAGCTTATTGTCATTAACGGTCCACATTTATGGAAATCTCTCTTGCTGGAGATTTACCAAAACACAAGTCTCTTTTTTAGAAGCACTGCAGGGTTAATTGGGACTGGCTTTGAGTTGAAGATTTAGAATTTTGATTGTATGAAGTTCTGGCATATTTTTATATATTTGATTTTGCTAGATACATAATTCATAAAACCCTATGGAGAGATTGGGCTTGAAATTAAAATCTGTGAAGATGTTGGGCAACTAGAGTACTAGTTACCTGTTGGCAATAAATTAACCTCTCTCAATTTTTGTTGAATGTCCTCTTCTAAAATTAGAACGTGACTTTAATCACCTTTAGCTTACGGGTCATAGATAGCATTTTCTCTTAGAACTTAAATGCTTGAATGCATATTAGTAAGTTGTCGTTTTGGATTCCTAAATTTCAAGCTTCATGAACAAGTTAAGGGAGTTGTGAATTGAACTGATTTTGCAGGTGGTATGATTTTATTGTTTCAAAATGGACTTCTTGAAGAGTGAGGTAAATGCTAGGCCTCCTTTATCCTGATATCTATAAGTTGTAGAAGTATATTGATCATAATAAGACTTTAGGATTTAATTTTATAAAAGTACCATCTTTACCTTAATATATAGCTATGAATAAACTTTCTTTATCCTTTATTTTTTAAAAAGTCCTTTCCAGCTATAGTGCAATTTTTCATACTCTTGGTCTTGCTGAGTTGGATGTCACACCATGAGTAGATTCCTTTATTTGTGCAATAACAGCTGGGTGAGCAAAAAGTACCAATTAAATCAGGGAAGAAGCAAGGATTGAGCCAGTTATCAATACATCAAAAAGTTTCACACGCAACTCTTTCACTTACATGAGAACTAGCTTTGAAAAGGTATATTTTTATTTCACAGATTTATAAACTGCTTCCTAGCCAGTAGCTATTGAAGCAGAGTGCAATATGATGGGTTAAATTCAGTTAAGTCACTGCAGGAGTGGAATGACTTCTGCATGTGTAATGGAACTCCTCATCCCACGTGAGTATCGCCCCCAATCTGCTGTGGAGGTGTGGGGGAACCTCCAGAACATATTTGGGGGGTAGATGGGGAAAGGGAGAGAAAGTCGCATTGCATAGGCAGTAGTTCTTGTGTGGATACAGGCCTTAGACACTAAAATATACAGGGATGTATCCAGCACTGCAGTTCTGCTGGTGCAAGGAACTTGAGTGCATGCAACAGAACTTCCTCTCCCCCTCCTTCCCCCTCTGCCCCCCACGTGCCCTCAAACTTTGCTCCAGAGGATTGGGGGACCCTCTATAGCAGATTTTGGGGCTGCATGGGGAACAGGGGAAGGAGAAGAAATGGAAGTCCTGTTGTGCCATTGGAACTGGTACAGCATTGGAAACAACCTGCACACTATAAAATACAAAAAGATGCAGACTATAACATATGAAAAGTACAAAAGATACCAATTCTTTAAAATACAATAAAACAATTTCTCCAATTATACAATTAATATTCCATAAGATGGCTGGCTCACACTTTAAGGAAAGCCTTCTTTAAAAAAAAAAAAAAACTAAAACCCTTCAGCAGCCACCTAAATACCAAGATATCTGGCGCTTGTAACTGATTCCAGAGGGTTGGAACTGCTACACTAGGAGCCCAGTTTCTGGTACAGCAGTGTCCAATAGTTTTTTCATATTTGCCAAAATTGTGGCGAATATGTTAACATTTTTGCCACATGGCAAAAAAAAAGTTAAGTGTGGTTTTGACGGTAGAAAAATACAGTGTTTTGAACAGGGCTGTGGAGTTATTACACCAAACCTTCGACTCCGACTCCTCTATTTTTCTACTCTCCGATTCCGACTCCACCCAAAATTGCTTCCAACTCCACAGCCCTGGAAAGGGCTGTAAATGTCTTTTTAAATTGGAAGCTCTCATAGGAGCATTTTTATCGCCTGAATATGCGCTGATCTTGGCATCACAGCATTTGTCTTCATCTGGGTCCTGTGTCAAACACTGACACACAAAATGTTTTCCATCTTGAGTTATGGTGAAATGCTCAACTACAGCTGACTTCATGGGAAGCTTCTTTGACATTTTGAATTTATATTTTAAAAAAATTGTCAATCAAAATTTATTTTGAAGTTGGAGTCGGTACATTCCTACCGACTCCAACTCCACCCAAAATTGCTTCCGACTCCACAACTCTGACTCTGACTCCACAGCCCTGGTTTTGAATTATTTATTGGCAGAATTAGTGAGAAATCTGACATATTTTTTCACTAAGTAGTGCAGGGAAATAAAATCAGACTATGCCTCCAATTTTTTATCCAGTATCTGCAATCTGTATTTTGATTTCACCATTTTTACTGAAGAAAAAGTTAATTTGCACAGCCACATTGAACCAAAAATAGAAAAGTTTTGGAATAACTGTATTTAGAACTGTAAACTCATTTCGATTTAAAATAGGAGTCTACATCATAATAGTCGAATCATCTTTCAAATGTTGGGTGCTTTGAAGTACAATCATAATGATATTGAAAAGGTGCCTCTCCAAAGAAAGAAGTCTCATAAACTCTTGAGGTAGTTGAGAATTGTAGATGTTGAAAGTGCATTTTGCAGCGTACAGGACCCAAGGATGAATCTGTGATTGTTAAGGGTGATGGGTGGACCCTTTCTTGAACTTGTACATGTATAAAATAATGTTATTAAAAGTTTTATTAATAAAAATAGGTGGTAGAAGTAAAGCACCAGTTTGCCACAAGCCAATAGCCATTTTGCCACGTGGAGAGTGGTAACCATATTGGACACCAGGGTTCTAGTACCAACTAAACGTACCTCTGGGGCATGCAATTGTGTCAGCAGTGCCCTATCTGAGGAGTGCAGTTGCCAGGCAAGGATATGAGGGATGAAGTGGCATGTTAGGAAACCTGGTCCAAGTTGTTCAAGGCTTTAAATGCTAAAAGCAAAACCTGGAACTGTGCCCAATAGCATATCTGTAGCCAGTCCACTTCCCTCAGCAGAAGGGAAGTATGGTTAATAGGATACCCCAGTCAGCAACCAGCTGCATCATTCTTCACCAGCTGCACCTTCCTGGTTAAGCCCAAGGGAAGCCTCACATACAGCACATTGCAGTAATCCCGTCTTGAGGTTACCAATACCAGGGCAGCATGGTCAAGCGGTATCAGTCCAGGAACAATGGTAGTTATCTTACAAAATGAAGCTGGTAAAAGGTACGCCTAGCCACAGAGGCCACCTATGTCTGAAATGACAAAGAGCAATTCAGGAGCACTTCTAGCATATGTATCTGTTCTCTCAGAGGGGAGTGCAAGCCTGCCCAGAACAGGTAACTGACCTGTCTCCTGGACATAGGAACCACTCATCCACAGGGGCTCCATTTTGCCGGGGTTTTCATCCAACCTACCACTGCATTCAGACACTGGTCCAAAGCCTGCATGGCTGCTCCTGATTCAGATGTTACAGAGAAATAGATCTATGTGTCACTGGGATAGTGACAATTTGCTCCAAAATCTGTAATGATCACTTCCAATAGCTTCATATAGATGTTTAATAGCATAGGGGATGAAAAGCTACTATTTGTCAACATACAAGTAATGGCGAGGATACCTTCATTGGGGTACACATTGAGATTGCCAAAGACATTTCACCTCAGCCTTTCAGATATTTCAAGGCACATATTTTTTCTGAAACAAATTTTTGATACTCCTTTAGAAAAAAATCCTACATGAAGCATCTTCTAGCATTGCCCTTCTTCCTGAGTTTATAGCAGGTGGCCAGCATGATGCCCTCCAGATATTGCTGGACTAAACTCCCACCTGTTGTTCTGTTACAAGCACAGTATTTCACCTATGCATCTCTTTGGTTTGTCCTCCAGGACTTCCTGATAACTTAAATTCTGGTTTGTTGAAAAAAAATGTAAAAACATGGTCCATTTAGTTAGTTGATGAGATTGATGCTTGAAGGTTTAGTTTGTGGCTTGCATACTGAGGCAGTGTCAGTTTAATCTATATCTCAGTGGTTCCTGTGAGAGGCAGGCTTGACAGAGTTTCATGATTTGGTACAACCCCAAAGATAGGATAGTCTCAGGCTATGATCTGAAGGCACATGAGGTCAGCACCCTGCTGAAGCTAAGCAGGGTCAGGTCTGGTCAGTGCCTGGATGGGAGACCGCCTGGGAACCATATGTAAGCTGCCTTGGGTTTCTGTCATGAAAAAGGTGGGGTGTAAATGTAATAAATAAATAAATATATTAGTTTTGCATCAAGGCTAAGATATATAACTACCTTTTTATCTTTAATGTCAAGAATTTAAGCATATCTTTAGAAACTGAAACCAATGCATATGTAGGTATTATCCAAAACCCCACACATTAGTCCAGTTTCAGCTTTGTTGTATTGATGAAGTAGTATAGCAGTTGCTATGAGTATGATAAAATCTGAGTCAAAGCACGCAGTGTTAAAAGCCAGTAGTAATGCTCTGGTTTATGAAATAATCTTGTCTGAGATTATTAGAACAATGTGCATGCTGTCATCTAGTTTTGAATCTTGAGGGCACGTAAAGGTCCTCTTGAAATAATATGTGCCCTGTTAAATATTGCATATTCTAGTAATGTCTCTTCTTCACTCTTCTCCATCAACTTTGTATTTTAAAAAATAGTGTATTAATGAAAACCCAGTGTTGAATTTTGACTTCAACACAGCAAAGCTCCTGGGCAAGGCTGACTTGAATTAATAGAGGTATTAATGCAAGGTGCTATTTCTTGCTAGATGAGTTTTGTGAAGGATTTAAAAGTTTGAACTGCTTAGAGAAACAGGGCTTTCTAAAGCAAATTCATATTTGTTTTTAAGAAATGTTCAAGAATTTTACATTGGTAGGGTCTTCATACTGAAGAGTATAACTGTTTGAAGTTTTGTAGTCTGTTTCTAAAGCACAACTCCCAGAGATAGGTCAAGGAGTGTGTGTGTTGGATGTGTTGTCTGTGTTGTGTAAGCTAAGACTTCAGTGTTGAACTGTATTAATAGGATTTTGCTGCTTTTGTCTATCTGAACAGTGGGAGTGAAGACCTGAGTAAATATTCTAATTTTTTTTTGTTTGCAGTCTAAATTTTGTTTCCTTGATAACCAGTATCTAAGAAGACATCTTGGTACTTTTAATATTAATATAGTTGTATTACAGCTGTAAGCTAGGATCAGTTTTTAAATTCCAATTCTGTCTTGTGCTGTCTATCCTATTACGAAATGTAGGCTTTAATCTATTTTATCTTAATGTGGTTAGTTATAAAATTTTGGGTGGGGAGGTATGGGTTAACCTCGGCATGGCATTTTTTCAAACATTTTTCATGTGCTTAGGTACATCCAAGCAGAAGTCAACTTCCCTTCAGGTAGCAGATCAGGACCTACTGTCACCTTTTCACCCTTACCAGCCTTTGGAATGTATAGTAGAAGAAACTGAAGGCAAGCTGAATGAACTTGGACAGAGAATTAGTGCTATTGAAAAAGCACAGCTTAAATCATTGGAGTTAATTCAAGGTGAACCTTTGAATAAAGATAAGATTGAAGAGCTCAAAAAGAACAGAGAAGAACAAGTACAGAAGAAGAAGAAAATACTGAAGGAGCTGCAAAAGGTGGAAAGGCAATTACAGATGAAAACACAACAGCAATTTACCAAAGAATATTTGGAGACCAAAGGTCAGACAGAGGCACCCCTTACACATCAGCAACAGTGCCCACACACAGGTGTCCTCCCAGAAGTGGAAGGAAATGAGGGTCTACCTGGGGATAACTTTTCAGGGTTATCGCAGGTTGACAGTATCCTGTGTAAAGATGAGCAGCAACAGTCTCCACCATCTCCTGAGCAAACTGAGTTTGCCCCTCTCCAACCTTTGTCAACAACACCGCAGTGTAATTTTTCAAGTAACTTAGGTTGTAATGGGCCAGATTCTTTTGAACTTCAGAAAGTATTAGGTAATCAGCAAAATGTAGGACAACAGCAGCCAATTGCTGGACATGGTCAGGGACTGTTAGTTCAAGAACCAGACGGATTAATGGTTGCCACTCCAGCACAGACGCTTACCGACACTCTTGATGACCTGATAGCAGGTGGGTTGAGAAATATACATTTTCTTGCATTAATGTGTGTGTGCTCCGTTTCCTTTGCCCTCATAGGCTATCTCGCAGTTTTCCCCTCCAGGAGTATTTGTTTTAAGGATCTATCTTACTTAGTACTCTTAACGTTAGCATTCAGTTCTACATTCCCAAATGTTTCATTTGCTTTATCAAATGTAAAATATTAATAGTTTGCTTTATTGAAATCTTCCTATAGCAATCCTTTCAACTTCTGTAGTGATAACTTTTTAAGGAAATCAAATGCGGTTTGAATTTATAGAGTTATGCAAATATGTTTAATTGACACTAACTGCTAAGAGTATGAGAGGCAGTTTCCGGACCCATGATATGTCAGCACTCAGGTGGAGGTGTCATTTGTATAAACTGACATTTCTCTTCAGGGACTGCATGAGGAAACCTTGGTATAATACATGAGCAGACTTATATGGAACTTCACATATAGGCTTACTCATTCATATATAGTATAGTACTCACATAATATCATATACCTGTTATTAGTGGTGAAGATGAACACCTTTGAAATACGCTCTTGCCAAATGGTAGGGCTGAAAATGCAGCAGAAAGTTGATGATGGGTCTTGCTTAGTAACAAACTTGGGCTATGTCACCTATTGCCAGTCTAGCTATCTCACCACTTTAACATCTCAAATTAGAATAGTTGATTAAGAGTAATGGAGTAATATTGAGAAGTAAGATTATATACTGTATTATATGTACACATGTAGTTTATATATAGGCTGCAAGCTTTAATTAAAGCCCTCATCATAGAATAATTGGTGAGGCTAAAAATAAAGGGAGAGCATGAACACTCAAGAGTCTGGGGGCCCTGCTTGGCGATGCCAGGGAAGGCCCTCATGGGTGCCTATGAGAGTGTGTTTGGCAAACCCTGGTCTAATCTGTTGAAGTTTGCTTGAAATCGAAAGGTATATGTAACAGTTTTGATAGTACAATTCACTAGTAGATTATTTTATGTAATAAAGTGATTTCCCATCTAAGCACGAGTGTTGGCTGCATTCACTGTTGCTGTGCACTATTTCTCCATTCAACTGTACCAAAGTGAGAGCAGGAAAGATTAATCTCACTATGATTTGTCTTCATGATGTCAACATGTGACTATTAAATCTGATTGATTACATGATACGATGGTGCCAAACAAAGCTGTGGTAGGTATCACCACTGTCAAGACTGTACACAGGTAGTGAAAGAAGGAATACATTAAGTTCACCCCTAATACGTTGTTTTATAAACATTGTGTAAACATTTATACCTCTATGACAACACTTAAATAAGCTTCCTCTAATAATGTTCCTGAAACAGTCCAGATCTATAGTTTCATTGTTAGCAGTCTGAATTCATGTATTTAGAACAGAGTACAGTAGGCCCCTGCTTTTCGGCGTTTCACCAATACGGCGCGAGCTCCGTCCCCGTCTCAGCTGTAGCACAGGAAGCTTCAGGGGCCAAGCGCTGTCAGCTGGAGCACAGTGGCTGGAGCTTCCCACGCTACAGCGGATCAATCAGCTGTAGTGCGGGGAGCTTCAGGGGCCAAGCACTGTCAGCTGGAGTGCGGCAGCTGGAGCTGCCCGCACTACAGCTGATCAAAGCCTGCTGCTGCACCGGCACAATCAGCTGGAGTGCGCTACAGCTGGAACGTGGGGAGCTCTATCCTCCGTGCTCCAGCTGACAGCGCTTGGCCCCTGAAGCTCCCCGTGCTACAGCTGATCATGCCAGTGCAGCAGCAGGCTTTGCTGTCTCACTCTTTCAGGATGGGCTATGTTCTACTTTTCAGCGATTTTCACTTTTCGGCTAGGGTCTGGAACCTATCTAGCCGTATGAGTGGGGCCCTACGGTAGGTGAAAGTTTGTTGCCAAATGAGGGCAGGAACAAGCTGACACAGCTTGTAGTAGCCCTTTGTGTGCTCCACAGAAGCCACTGTAAAGAACTGTTTGGTTGGGACTTAATGTGGGCTGTGCACAGTTCTGCCCGATATGAGGTGATATCTGGCAAACAAATGTGCAGTTTTGTAGGTTCATGTGCCTTTATTTCTATTTGAGATTAAGTTTAGGGCTAAATTTTCAAGTGTGTTCATGTATTACAAATCTTGTAAGGAGTGCTTTTTATTTATTGCAAAGTATTTCGATAGAGGAAGAGAAAGAAGAGATTGGTATAATTACTGGAGCTGAGCCAGTGAGTAAAAGCAATAATATAGTTCTCAGACGTCACTGTATTGCTTCAAGCCTAAATCAGCTCCCACATGTAAAACCAATGCAACTTAAATTTACAAGCGATGCATATGAAGAGACACGTTAACTCTTCTGTCAAATTGATAACCAAAATTTAGTTAGAGTTCTTCTCTTGGTTACAGTTTTCACTGCTTAAAACTATTAGTTGAAGTGTTTCCCAAAAATAGAACAAAAAATCCTTAGTGTGTGTTTCCATAGCATTTGAATAAATACTCAAAAGACATCTCAACAATCATCTAAAACTATATGCCCTGTAACATGTTTCTGAAATTCCGGTGCCGCTTTAACAGTAGCAATCCAGAGCTGATGTATGAAAAAGGAGGTTCCCCCATGGTAGTGTTCATTTGATAACAAAATAATTTCATGTTGCTAGTTTTTTGCTTACCCCATATAACATCTTTAGTGCTACTAAAATTTAAGCATAACCTTAGTGGTTAAAATGTAAATGTACTGCCTTCAAGTCGATTCTGACTTATGGCGACCCTGTGAATAGGGTTTTCATAAGGCTGAGAGGCAGTGACTGGCCCAAGGTCACTCAGTGAGCTTCATGGCTATGTGGGGATTTGAACCCTGGTCTCCCAGGACGCAGTCCAATACCTTAACCACTACACCACACTGGCTCTTACCTTAGTGGTTAAAGGTTTATCAATGACCAGCCAGAGATTAGGAAAATTAGAATTCACAATTGGGGAAATCAGAAATTTAAGTAGGCAAAAATTCACGGGTGTGGAGATGTTTAGGAAATGTTTAGTGAACTTAATATAGTAAGGAGGGTCAGTTAAACTCTTTTGCCAAGTTGTGCAGTGTTCACTGGTTGATGCCTTGTATTATGCTATTAACCTTATTGAGTATGTAGGTTTCAAAAACCTGTCTGCAGTTCTCCACTCCTTGTTTGCCACTGGTAAAATGAGTGGGGAAGGTTTCATATGGCATGTGAGGAGAAGCACTTGCAATTACAGGAGTTTCCTTCAGTACCCTGATGAAAAACTTGACAGCAAATATTCTAGTGCTCCTTGCAGTAGCTCAGTCAGCCTTAGGTGCAGATTCGTATGTTTGAGGAATAGTAAGATACTAGTAAGTATTGCATTGTTAACATGGTAATAAATCAGCAGAATCTGATGTGGATGACCAGATGAGGGTAGTACTTGAGTCAAAGTTGGTTAATGGTTAAACTTTGATTCGTGATGATTTGCCAAAATATATTTTTTTATGGAATTGCTCTTCCAAATGAAAAATCTCCAAACTTGGACTGACCAGCATTATAATGTTACTAGCATGTCTAGAATAATAAACAGTAGATCAGCCTTTCCCAACCAGTGTGCCTCCAGATGTTGTTGGACCACAATTCCCATCAGCCTCAGCCAGCATTGTCAATGGTCAGGAAAGTTGGGAATTGTGGTCCAACAACATCTGGAGGCACACTGGTTGGGAAAGGCTGCAGTAGATGATAAAGGAAGGAGGAATGCTGACAGTTTGAACTGGGAGGGGCTGAGAGGTTTCTTCTTTTTCTAAAAAAAAATGCACTTGAGGATATGAGAAACTTGCCTACAGCACTTTGTTAGAGTTAGGCAAGTGATGGGAAGGAATGGTGCAGAGGAAATAAGATGAAGTGTATGTTGTGGTATAAAAGCCATTTTAGAGTGGGTGTGTACATTTTGAATGTAAGCTATACAATATTTGGTACAAAAAGGGTTTTAACCCCTGTTGGCAGTTTTACAGATTTCTACTTGTCATACATCTTTCAACAAGCCTTTTAAGTAGAGACTTTATCCCAGTCAGTATCTGTGTTGGAATTACTTTTTCAGATGTTTTCAATGCTTTTTTTTAAAGATGTTTTTAAAGACGTTTTGTTTTAATGTGTTTTAAAGACTTTTGTTTTTAAGATGTTTTAGAGTGGTTTTTAGTGTTTTTGTTTGCCGTCCTGGGCTCCTTATGGGAGGAACGGCGGAATATAATTTTAATAAATAAAATATTTAAGCAACTCTTCCCTTTTATGGAGGAGATGAAGAGGGAGATACGTTTCTGGATTCTAGCAATCTTCTGCAAAAAATACCCAAGAAGAATCTTTCCACATCTACTGTTCAACAAACTACAGGTAGTAGTAGGAAAATGCCAAAACGCTGCAACTTTGAATCTTGTGTAAAGTACCCCTGCTCTCAAATACCCATTTTGGCATGATTTCATTGGTTCAGTGGGTTTTCACCAAACTTCATATTGGGTAGTTTTCAATCCTGGTACTAGGATTCTGGAAAAAGATACTGAATTTCTCAATCATTGATGGTACAGACCCCAGAATTTAGAGTGGAGGTGTGTATTTGCTTCTTTTGGGTGTGTGTGTGTTCAAATCTGCACATTTATAATATTTCATTACTAAATACGAATCTAGTTGTAGTTGGTGTACCCTTGGATTTTGAAAAATTTCTCTCTTCAGGGGTCCTTTTCATTTGTGGATGATAAATACTAGTTACTAATTGTCTGGCTACTCTCCTTGTAGTAGGACACATCACCTTGCCTGGAGATGGGAATGTTGTAATCTTTCTGGTTCATAAAATGCAGTTATGAAAATGAAGGCAGCAACATAATTTGATTTAAAAATTATGTTTTGATTAAAGTGTTGGCCCAGTTAAATCTCCCTCATCCTTTTGTAAATCTGGCATGGTAACATAAGTTTTTATGTCTCTTTTCTTGGCTCTGAGTCTTGGCTGACTCAGTATTCTTATTTTTTGATTTGATTTGATTTGATTTCTGTCCCACCCTTTCTCCCAGTAGGAGTTTCATTGAATTTGTATTTGTTCTTAGGCCAGTTTCTCTTGTGTTCAGCATCTTTGGAATGGGTTGGATCTGGACTTGCTCATATACAAATAGAAGGGCTCCTTTTGTTTGCAGAAAGAGCCAAGAGATGGCAGAGGCTCCCTCTACATGAAGCAAGGGAGGCTGTTTTGCTGTTTTCCTCCAGGGCTGCATCTTATGATGCTGCTGCTATTGTTGTTGTTGTTGTTAATAATAATAATAATCACCAACCCTTCACCCAAAGGTCAGAGCAGGTTACAACAGTTTTAAAATACATCATTAAAAAGTTAAAAATAACCTAAAAAACCAGTTGGTTCTAGATGGTTTACTGATCCTCTAGAACAGAAATCAGTGAAAATTGCCTCCACACCTTCCTCCAGCAGAGTGCTCTGTGGGTGGAGTTCCTCTCATGAATAATCTGGATCCATCTCAGTGTGTCATGACAGTCCAGCAAATGGGATTTTTTTTTAATATAAAGAATATTTTTGCAGTATTGGTCCTTCAATAAGCAATTAGCATAACCATTTTAGTATCCATTTGACTGCTAGATATTGTTTCATACATCTTACTCCTTGTAAAACAAAATAATCCAGGTTCAGTTAGGTTCAAACCCCAAAATGTGGATTGTGAAAGTTCATCTGATTTATATGTAAAAGGTTTAACAGTCAAGAAAAGGCTCGTGATGGAATTCTGCAGCTGTGCTTCATAATAGCTTCCCTCCTAAATGATCTCTGCCATGCGCCCTCTATGATGAGCTTCCACCGGGCCTTGAAGACCTGGCTCTTCAGGCAGGCTTTTGGGGTGGGTTAGGTTTTATTATTATTGTTTGAGATTTTTAATGCTCTAATGTAATTTGTATGTTTTTATGTTGTATGTCGCCCAGAGTGGCTGGATAACCAGCCAGATGAGCGACTAATAAATTCAATAAATAAATAAAGGCTTAGATACGAACACAGATCTCAGCTAGCAGTTGTGTCTTGCTAAACTTTTAGAACTCTTTTGAGTGTCAGCAAGGATGTAGATGAGGCTGATCTAGTCGACATTACATACTTGAACTTTCAAAAAACTTTTGACCGAAGTCTCTTTTCAAAGATAATTGTTTAAGCTTAACAGTCATGGGATAAGAATAACAAGTTAAAAGAACAGGAAGCAGGGAGTAGGAATAAATGCACAGTTCATTCATCATAAGTGGAAAGTGCTGCAACTTGGAGCCAAAAACTTTAACCACACATATACATTAATGAGCTGGCAATAATTGATCTTAGTATATAGCTTAATGAAAATGCTAACCTAATATGTGGCAGCTGTGAAAAAGACAATACCATGTTGGGGATCAAGGATCTGAAACTAAAACGGCCAGTGGTGTAATGCCCCTGTATAAATCTATGGAAAAACCACGCCTGGAATACCGTGTGCAGTTCTGGTCATGATCAAGGGGCTGGAGAAACTCTTAGAAGGAAAGGTTACAACATTTGAGGCTCAGTTTAGAATAAAGGCAAGTAAGGGAGGGCCATGATAGAGGTGTAAAATTATGCATGATGCAGAGAAAGTAGAACAGAACCCTTAGGTGAAAATTCACTAGCTTCTGTTAACTGTAGTTTAACTT
This sequence comes from Rhineura floridana, assembly GCF_030035675.1. Lineage (NCBI taxonomy): Eukaryota > Metazoa > Chordata > Lepidosauria > Squamata > Rhineuridae > Rhineura > Rhineura floridana. Next base: position 174,390,519 of record NC_084480.1, on the reverse strand, counting down.
GCCTGTCTTACAAAAAAGTTCAAATATTTTACAGTTTTGAACCTGCAACCTACTTTATCAACAAACTATATGTTTTACCACTGAACTATAGTTTATCCAGAATACTTTTTCTCTGTGAAAGCAAGTAACTGCTGTACAGTTAAATTACTAAAAAGCTGATTCCTGATTTCTGAGTGCATTTTCCTAAATCTGAGAAAAGATTCTCACGGCCAATTTCAGGAAAGTTTCACTTACATGGAAGCAACATTCAGTGAAACTGATATTCGTGAATCAGTTCTTACTTTAAATGTTGTACTTGGTTATGGTACTGCTTCAGGAGCTCAGTTGGAAAGTGACATAGAACTGTAGTTAATGGAGCCCCAAGTCTCAAATACCAGCGGAGCCCATCAAGTTCAAGGGGTGTGCAACTGTAAAATGTGGTGCCTGTTTCTTTTAAATTTGTGGGAGAAATCCTTTCCCAGCTACTGCTTCCAAATATTTTAAAGGAGTATGCTCCAGAACTTATGTGTGCCCTTTACACCCTTTAGGACTTGCATATATTTTCTATTTTTATATGTACCAGAGTACAAAATTTAAAGTCAGAATCTATCCCAAGTGTTTCTGGAGTTGGAGTACTATTTTGAATTTCCCTAGTAGTTCATGATGCAATAAAAAGTTTAGTAGCTGATAGGACACGATCTATACTCTAGGAAAAAAGCTCTTCATGCATGGGATGTTAACATTATCCTTTTTTTCAGCTGTTAATAGCAGAGTACCCACTGGCTCCAATTCTTCACATGCTACGGAATCGCCTACACCTGAGCCTTGTTCACAAACCCTCAATGTGACTTCTCAGTCTGTACTCCCCACATATCCTTCAGTTGACATTGATGCCCATGTGAGTAATGTAGATTAGTTATAAACATGTTTTGTTTTAATAGTTATTTCTCTTATAAAATAGAGCAATAGTAAAGTTTTACTGTAGTAAACCTAACATGTCCTTTCCACTGTTAAGACGGAGAGTAACCATGATACTGCGCTGACTCTTGCATGTGCTGGTGGTCATGAAGAACTCGTTTCTGTGTTGATAGCACGGGGTGCCAGTATAGAACACAGGGACAAGAAGGGTAAGCTGCTGAAGTGCTGCTGTTTGTATATTTTCAGGACTTGGTGCATAAATATTGGACATTCCATTACTTTTCATAACTCTAGCTGACGGAAGGGCATTGTGCTCTTTCCTAGTTTTGGAGAACTTTGTTTGTAATATGTGCATTAACTGAGAATGGAGCAAGTGTCTCTTCTGGTACAAGCTTCTTGTTGACTTTGCTTCCCCTGCCACAAGTCCTTTACCACAAATTCAAAGCATTGACCATTATTTCAGTTTCTCATTCAGTGAATACTATTGTCAATGTTTATTGTGAATTATTGGTTTTAATAACTACCTTTCATTCTGCCTAGCAGTTCACTTTGACTCTCTTTTGAGAATGACTTTTTAATATAATCATCTCTATTAGGATTTACACCGCTAATTTTAGCTGCAACTGCTGGACATGTTGGTGTTGTAGAGATTCTTCTAGACAAGGGTGGAGATATAGAAGCACAATCTGAACGTACTAAGGACACTCCACTTTCATTAGCATGCTCTGGTGGGCGCCAAGAGGTAAATGTTATAATCTTTAGTAGGCTTTGCGTGGAGTTCAAAGTTGTATACTGTAGTCTTTCATTGGGAGAAGAGGGCATGAGCTAGCAACCTGATATGTTTCCTCAATCCTTGCAGCATTTATTTTGCATATTTTAGTTATATGCTTGTATTGTAAAAATACATTTTTTTATTTGTGAATTACCAATTCTGGAAATTATTTTAAAAAACACATCTTTAAAACAGTTCTTAATAGATTTGACTTTATCAGCCAGGCAAATAAGACTGTTCAAGAACTTACTTCTCTGTTTGGTGTGAAAAAGGCATCCAAGCTGGGTTGTCTGCACACGATTCCTCCCCATCCTGAGCAGTATACTGGATCTGGCTCCAGGAGACTCCTCCCCAGTTTCTTCCCTGCCTTTTTCAGGAACAGAGCACTCTATTTCAGCTCCTTTCTAACTTCTGCAATACCTTCTGTGACTTCAGTAGCTTTTCAACCTTCATGATTTTTACTTCTTAAAGTCCTCAATGATTCCTTTTTCTCTTCTTCTCTAAGCTCCATTTTAAAAAAGAAAAAAAATTATTCCCTTCTTTCCATGCTCTTATACCATAGCTCTCTCTGGAAAAAAAAATGTCTTGCAAGCCAGCAGACAAAAGAAGGCATGTTAGAATCTGCAGAGAGAAAAGGGACATCACTGTTGCTGCTGCTGCCGCCAGGTCTCACAATGCGAGAGCCGAAGGTGTGCCTGCCTCCAGTTAAGAGTCTTTGGCAATCAGCATTTCTTAGAAGTTACTGCAGAAGTCTATTCTAGCTTGTAGAGAGAGGAGCTAGAATAGAGAGAACTAAATTGCCCCATGAGGTTTTCATATTAAAGCCCATAAAATCTGGCATACGCAGTTTTAACCTTGATTTGTGGGATTGGAATCCAGTAAGATTTGCATGTTAATTATATGTAAAATTAATTTTGAGGAGTGCTGTGCTGCCATAATCTTTCTGCACTATTTGTAGTGACAATTGGCAACTGGTTCTTTGTATAGCCATTGAGCAAAATAAAAGCTATTACAGGAGAACCTTTGTTCCCTGACTTGTCCTGTTGTGTTCCAACTGGTTATTGACGTACCAGTTTGGATGTTTGCAAATTCCACCCAGTGTCAGAGTTTATTATTGCCCTCTGATCCTGCTAATATTCTACATTTCAGGTGGTTGACTTGCTGCTAGCACGAGGAGCAAATAAAGAACACAGGAATGTGTCTGATTACACGCCTCTTAGTCTTGCTGCATCTGGGGGATATGTTAATATTATTAAGATCCTGCTTAATGCTGGAGCAGAAATTAATTCAAGGTAACAGGCTGTGTTGGCTGGGCTCTGTGGAAGCAAATTTTAGTTCTATCTAGAGAGGAGGAATAAAAGAATGTATTCAACTGTCATGATGCAGTTCCTGGTGACAAATGTGTAATTTTTTTGTTCATCCCTATTACTTTTATATTTTAAAATACAGTCTATATGATTTAGTGTTAGTACACTCTTAAATTTCTGCTAAGTGTTTTTAGTCTGTAATATGGTGGTATTAGTTGAGATCAGTTTGTTATAGATCACTTTTATATCTGTCAAATTTCTCTTCCAGTTTTCTGTAAACTGTGTCTATCTTTCAAGGAAAAATACTTGTTTTGTCATTCTATCCAGGTTCTACCATTCTGGTGGCTGTATTAATTATCTCTTCCCTTTAGGACTGGGAGTAAGCTAGGCATTTCTCCTCTGATGTTGGCGGCTATGAATGGCCATGTTCCTGCAGTGAAGCTGTTGCTTGATATGGGCTCTGATATAAATGCCCAGATTGAAACCAATCGGAATACAGCACTCACTTTGGCTTGTTTCCAGGGCAGAGCAGAGGTGGTCAGTCTGCTTTTGGACAGAAAAGCCAATGTTGAACATAGGGCAAAGGTGAGCCAGCAGATAATTTTCTTCTCAAATGCTCTTGTGGTAAAAATTGTATTTGTGATAAACTTCATACTTTAAAATCTCCAGTGATTTCAGTGGTTTGAAGGCAAACCAACCTATCTGGCCAAAAAAAGGCTTTATTGCTTTTTACTTTATATAATAAACTTTTATTCATAATATCCCATAATGGCTGATACCTCCAGAATTACAGCTTATGCGGAGAGGATCCTACTGATTATCATATCAGTCTTCAAATAGTGGGTTGCAACTGTCCCAGCCTAATGTGGATCTCAGCCTAAGTGTGTCACAACACTTGTTTTGATTTTAAAATTGGGGAAAACAAGAAAACTGAAACAAAGACGGGACTCCAGAACTTTCATGTAGAATAGCTGTTGCACAATAAATTGCAACTGTTAGGTGGGGAGACGCTTTTACAATAAGCACATTTTGAACTGGTGGCCCTAGAAAGAAAAGGGAAAAGATGTACATACACAGTAAAAAAATTAAGTGTGTTGTATGTTGGAGATGGGGGTTAAAAGATGAGTCTTGGTTCTGAAAAGGATGAAGACTGCTGGTATAGAGTAGTAGTGAGGAACCTCTAGACCACAGGCCAGATGCAACCAAGGGACCTCCTCATCTGGCCCACCAGCCTATTTTTCCAGAGCCTGCCCACTCTGTAATCACTTCCTGCTGAGCAGCAAAAGGGCAGTGGTAGAAGAGAAGTGCTGATATATTTGGGTGGATGTGGCTTTGGTCCTAACCACTACTGCCATGCAGCCTCTGGAAGATTGTCCACAAGGAAATGCAACCTTCAAATTGCAAACATTTCCCCATCTTTCTTCCCTCATTTCCAGTCAATAAGGGAAGTGAGGGGAAGAGATAAGGAAACTTTTGCAATTTGAGGGCTATATTCTTTTGTGGACAATCTCCCAGAGGCTGCATGCCGTTGGTGGCTAGGACCATTCCTCTTCCCTTATTGACTAGGTAAATCAAAGAGCAAAGATATAGAAGAGCTCTTACTCAATTTATTCCCACCCTGCTCCCAAACTATAACCCTTCAACCTGGCAAACTGGGTCTGTGTAGCAGGAGTCATGCAGATGTATCTGAGAAGAGCAGGACAGATAGCGGGTTGTGGGGAAAAGCCCAAACTCTAGCCAAAGAAAATCCAAATTCTGCAACCATAATCTTGAATATCATGCTGAGTAAATTAATAATAAATATTCTGAATACCATGCTGAACAAATTAATGGTGAGGTAATTTTGTTCTAATTTTTAAGTATAATTTCAAAGCATAAAAGTTCAGTACTAAAGTATTTTGATGTAACACCCATTAAAAGTGAAAGATCATGCTGCACTGATTTTACTCAGAATAAATTATATAACAACATGCAAGATTCCAATTTTAATGCTTTCCGTTTGCATGGCATATTTTGAACTGAAATAATGTGTACATAGTACTTGTTTAAATGGCTGTGTTTTGCAAAGTGCAATTAAATGTGCACTTTATGATTACAAGAAAGTGACTGGGTGCCTGGGGTGGAGTGAATTGCAGAAGCTCTACACCTGACTTGAGAACATGCAGTCATAAGCCCTCATAGCTTTTTTCCACTTGTAAATCCAATGTGTGTGACTCTAGCTATCCTGTTTTGTGGGTCATGTTGACAGTGCTGGGGAGAGGGATGCAATGAGGCTGGCCTGTGTTGGGGCCCTTACATAGTGAAAGAGGTCAGTAATTATTTCTAGACTATTTTTGGAACTGCTTTATATTGACTGAATTTCAAACATACTTTTAAACAGACTGGGCTTACCCCTCTGATGGAAGCTGCTTCTGGAGGTTATGCTGAAGTTGGAAGAGTTCTTCTTGATAAAGGAGCAGATGTCAATGCTCCTCCTGTGCCTTCCTCAAGAGATACTGCTTTAACAATTGCAGCTGATAAAGGACACTACAAGTTTTGTGAGCTCCTGATTAACCGGTATGTCATTTCCTGTTACCTGAATTACTGTTACGTGGTATGACTAATCTACACAGCGCTTGACAGCATAATATATCCAAAAAAATACAGTTCCCTGCTCCTAAGAGCTTATTCACTTCAATAGCCAAATCACAGCTTTTTCTCTCATACTCTGTTTTTGAACTTCTGGGGAGAGTGCCCACCATGATGTAGTCAAAACAAAAGCACCCACATACAAAAGGGAGATAGCAGCAGACTCTGGAGAACCCAGATGTTTTGCAAAGTCCAAAAAAGATCTTTAAGAAAAAATCCCTAACAAGGAGGGGAAGAAAACCAAAACAGCCTTTAGGAATTCAGTGGCGTGAAACAGTAAGAGACTGTCAGTATTCACATGTCATAGTAAACCATAGTTAATGGTTTATCATGACACTGCAGGAGGCCCCTGTTATGCTCTTTCCCTCTAACCAGCAGGAGCAACAAACCATGATCTCTGGATATTGTACTATACTAAAGTTGTGCTCTTAATAAGCCACAATTGTAAGCCAGGCTTACCAGTCGTGATGTGTTTGAATGAAACAAACTACAGTGCCCACTTTGGACATAATGCTACTCTTGGCTTGGTGTTTGAATGAAACAAACTACAGTGCCCACTTTGGACATAATGCTACTCTTGGCTTGTTGCTTCCACTGGCTAGAAGGGGCAAAGCAGAATCAATCATCGTATTCGCAGTAAACCATTACTATGACTACAGGATGATTCCAAACTCCCATCAGCCCCAGTCAACATGGCCAATGGACCAGGATGATGGATTTTGTAGTGTAATAATACCTGGAGGGCTGCAAGTTCCGGTTTCTTGCTGTTAATGTGCCAAATGGTTGGGAGGGGGAACAGAATGGAGTGATTGGAAAGGGAGATAGGAGAAAGACAGGTATTTTGAAAGGCTGCAGAGAGCCATCTCATTGTCTGGATAGGTCATTTCCTTATTCACACCCAGAAACTATTTTAATGCAAATCCCAAAACAAATACAGCTCATTCTCTATATTGCAGATTGGAAGGAACTGCAGCTAGGCGAGTGTTATAGCCCTATGGTATAGTCCAGTAGCATTTAACTCCTGTTGTTGGTTGGGCTGAAGCTAAGAGAGTACAAAATCTTGCAGTGTTATACTTTGCATTTATCCCAACATTACAAATTGGGTTGAGAAAGTAGTATGCAACAGCCCTGCAGTGTAGTTCACTGTTTGTTTCATTGTTGGTCAGAGCTGAGACTGGTTTGAATTTCCAGTAAAAAAATCCATATATCTCAGGTTGCAGCAAAGGTCAGTATCCTAAAACTGCTTTTTCAGACCTCCTCCCAGCCCAATTAAGCTCTCAGTTGCATCCAGCAACACCATTGATTTGTATGCAGACTGATCGCAGTTTTAAACTAAAAAATACGTATTTTATATCAAGGACTTCCTTCTTTAATGTTCACTTCTGTGTTTTCCACCCTTTAGCAACAGGCCCAATTAATACACACGCACATATACCAGTAATACACTGCAAGACTTTGTTGTAGGACACACCCCACATGTGTCCCTTGTTGTGGGACACATCCCATAATATATTAAGGGAATTCATACTCCCAAGTGCCTATCTTTATGTGGCTAAATGGCATTATCCATGCACATGTATCAGCGTGCTTAGGGGAACTCCAGGGTTTGCAGAAATACATACATAAATCCCACCATAGGAAAGAAAATGCTAAGTGGGTGGGAACTCCAGCTCAGTGGGGATCGAGCATGTTCAGTAGATCCAGAATGATAACAAGTTGTGGGGGAGGCAGGAATGGAGTTGCTGGAAACTTAAAATAGGAGCACTTCACAGTTAAACATTTTGTTGCAGGTTCCACTTTTGGAGTTCTAAATCTAAGTTTAGTCTTGATGACATACATCTCAGGTTTTTGAAGAATATTCTGAAGTTCTGAATGGCTTCTGTTTAACGAACCAGTGTTCATAAACTGAAATTTAATTTCAATTTTAACCTGAATGATTTGTCAGCTCCAATTTTCTGATTTCTTTCAGGGGGGCACACATTGATGTTCGCAACAAAAAAGGAAACACACCGCTCTGGTTGGCAGCAAATGGTGGCCACCTTGATGTAGTGCAGTTGCTTGTGCAGGCAGGAGCTGACGTGGATGCTGCAGATAATAGAAAAATCACACCCCTTATGTCTGCATTTCGTAAAGTAAGTTCAGTAGTGATTCACAAAACTGAAGTCTGCAAAAAGTCAGCTTGATGGTTTTTCTGTATCTTATTTTTTATAATGAACTTTTTCCTCTTTCTGTTTACCCGCTGCTGTGGGCTTTGGGGCTGAGGTGTTAGGACAGCCCTTCTTGACCTAGTGCCCTCTAGATACTTTGGACTACAGCTCTCAGCCAGCATGGCTATGATTGGGGTGGGGGGAAGTAGTCCAAAACATCTGGGGGGCACCAGGTTCAGGAAGGCTGCATTAGGAATTGGTGTAAACTGTAAGAACCGTACATACTTAAATTGGGAGACAACTGCCTGGAACAGTATTTCATTCCAAGATGTTACTGCTAACTAGTTATGTTTATTCAGTTGAGTAGGAAAAACTTGAAGCCCTATCAGTGTTCTACCACAAAGTCCTGACAGTGAAAATGGATTGTGGGGCTGAGCTGAGCCTTGATTCAGATTAAGTTAGGGTTATTGGGGACAGGCATACTTCTTTGTTCTAAATAGGTATCTGTCTGCGGAAAAAATGAAAATTGGCACTTACCATGAATGTCTATTTGCAGATTAGGTTGGAGGACATTCTGTAAACAGGATGACGCCTCCCTTTGGATGTGATAGATAGGGTCTTTAAAGTCTTTTGCCTCCTCTGCCGGGGGAACAGTTGTCCTGCCCTCCAGACCAAACTGGCAGAGCAGAGAACAACACCTTAATCCCAACACAATATGCAGAATGCACAAAAAAGGAACAGAACAAAGTGAAAAAAAGAAAAATGTAGCAGGACATAGGCACAAACTAAACAATGTGTGTGGTATGTAAGACACAGGCAGAAGCCCCTAATCTCCATACCCAAAAGATTCCAGAGGGTAGCACAGAAGATACAGGTGGGAAGAACGTCCTCCAACCTAATCTGCAAATAGAAATTCATGGTAAGTGCCAATTTCCATTTTTGCCAGATCAGATTGGAGGCCATTCTGTAGACAGGATGTAGCAGAGCAGTGAGCCATACAGGGAGGGTTTCCTTTGATCCCAAACTACTAACAGACTACACTTTGGAGAGTTCCTTACAAAAGCTGCATTGCTGATGAAAATGAGTCTATCCTGTAATGTTTGAAGAATGTGTGTAGAGATGCCCAAGTAGCCACCCTACAGATCTCAAAAATCAGGAAGTTCCCTTTATAAGCTGCTGAAGTGGCTGCTCTCCTCATGGAATATGCTGTGACGCCCCTAAGGGGATCCATGCCCAAGGCTTTATATGCCTGAATGATGGACTCTCTCAACCCCTAGAGATGGAAGAAGGCAAGACCTTGTGGCCTTTCAAAGGACCAGAAAAGGCTTCAAACAGAGCTTCCGACTTTCTGAATTCCAGCATCCTGTCGAGATATAAAACCATAGGGTGCGTGTTACATTAAGTGAATGCCATCTGTGCTCCTGATGGCATGAAGGATTAGGACAGAAAGAGGGAAGGATCGCTTCTTGTGTCCTGTGAAAAATCAAGTTCGTTTTAGGAATAAAACTCTGGGACGCAGAATAACCTTGTCCTGATGGAAAATGCAGAGTTGGGGTCAGCAGAAAGAGCTGCCAGCTCAGAGCCTCTACGTGCTGAAGTGATTGCCACTAGAAAAAACGTCTTATATGTCAACAACTTAAGGTCACAAGGGGAATGAAAAGAAGAGTGGCGGGAAAAACTGTTACCAGAATGTGTGCCCGCTGGCAGTGGCTGAAGACACTACAGCGCCTCTAGACTACTCTCTAGTGCTGAGAGTGCTGAGTGAAGGGGGGTGGGGGTCTAGGCAATCCCACTCGTAACAGAGGGTTGTAGGATCTCACCTTCCAGCAGAGCAATCGGGTCGGTAGAAATGGCGTGCGTATGGCCACACACGTTTCCCAACTAAAAAGTGTTCCTGCTCAATGTGGGTTGCGGGACCTGCCAAGCTTCCCCAACATGCCACAACTAGAGCACTTGGTTGTCTGGGCCCAAGCAGTGCTTCGTGCCAAAACAAAATGGCAGTCCCTCTGCATGAGGTGTAGAGGAGAAGGAGGAAGAGCACACTGCACCAACTCACTATTAGAAGTCCTGCTGAAGTTAGCTGCAGGATCCGCCACAAAGGCTTCCCCCTGCTGCCCCTGTACAGCCACGATGAAGGGAGGAAACTGGAAAAACAAAACCTTTTTTTTTTTTTGAACGGGGGAAATGAAGAGGAAAGAAGGGGGCTACAAACAAGGGAGACCCCCCTCTTCCCCAACAAACAACCATAAACAAACAAGGAAGAGGAGAACAATAAAAAACAGAAAAGAACAGACTAAACCAAAGATAAAGGCTCAGATGCTGGGAATTTCTTTTCAAGAGAAAAGACCCTACCACTCTCCAGCCAAGGCAAGGCAGGTCTGGAGGGCGGGACGACTGCTCCCCCTGGAAGAGGAGGCAAAAGGCTCTAAAGACCCTGCCTATCACATCCAGAGGGAGGTGTCATTCTGTCTACAGAATGTCCTCCAACCTAATCTGGCAAAAGTGCTTATTTTTATTGGCAATTAGAATATCTGTCAGCAATGCAGGGCTCCTATGCAACCGGTAGCCATGATTTCCTTCTTGTTGGGAAGAGGAGAAGAATTCATTCTTCTGAAGCGGCATCAGAACATAAATAAGTTTTGTGGTTTACTGGGGATTTGGACCCTAGTCTCCTAGATCCTAGTCAAACACTCTAACCATTAGAGTGGATCCTCACAATTTTGACAAATCATAGGTCACCTCTGTGTCCACAGATGTGTTTTGAAATTTGATGGTGGCCTTTTGGTATCTCATGTAAAAGTTATGAAGGTGCCTTGGATTCATATTTTGTGTGTCATGGAGGTGCTGGCAAGTGCCAGATACTCTTGAAATTGCATAGATCTAAGACTGCATACTAAGCTTTAATTTGATTTGGTTTGGGTGGAATCCTGTGTAAAAACCATGCCATTTCAAGAGGTTCATTTTAATTCTATTGGATCTGACTTCACAGGGTCAAAGAGTGTGTGTGGGAGGGAGAAATGATGGATGGGGGAAGAATACCACCCATGGCATGTCTCAAAAATTTCAAATTTGCCCATGGGCACAAAAAAGGTTGAGAACCTCTTCTGTATAACTGTGTGCAGACACTGAGGGCTGAAAAGCAGGGAGTGTTGCAGGTTTGTAGAGTTCTCCTACTATTTTAGTAAAGCATCAGGGGATTGGAATCCCCCTTCTATAAAACTGCCCCTAACTAGAGTTACGCATGTAAAATTCTCTTGTGCTGGTTCTCTGAAATCACTGGGTGATGAACTTTTTGATAATAAATTCAGACTGCCCTCTCACTGCAGTCCCAAAAGGATGGAAATTTTAGCTCTAAAGGTATATCCCACAACCTCAAGCCTTCCTTCCTAAAAGATCTTGTTAGCAGCAATGACTGACGTGAACCTTTTGTCCAAAGTATTCCAAGAGGAGGGGGAGAACTGAGCACTAAGGATACATTTCCTCTTAAACTTCTTTCTTTCCCACCCCTGCTATTGATTGTGAATTTTCATAGTTCCCCATTTGAATTTACTGTTTTACAAGATTCTGGTTTTGCTAATCATGATGTGGAACAAGAAACTGCAGGGCTCTTACAGCTCATCCCCACCACCATTGACATACCCTACACATTTCAAGCATCTTTTTGCATCCTTGCATTTTAACAAATAATTAGGGTAAGATTTTCTAGGAGCTGAATTTGATGCTTATTGGAGTCTTCCAAGATCACAGCATGTAGAGAGCTCTGAATATAGATTAGTAGAGCTGGGCACAAACAGAAAATGCCTGTGTTATGCCATGCTTGTTAGCCTTCCTGGGCATCTAGGCTAGATGAGCCTTTGTCCAATATGGCATATTTTGGATACTACATGCTCAATATGGGATATTACAATACTACATAACTGGGATAATTTACACCAGAGCAGGATTCCTTTGATTTAAGATGATATATGCAACAGTTATAAACATTAGCTAAACAAGAATTTGTTCTCCATCACCAGGAAACCCCTCCTCCTTGAAGCAGGCCTGGAGGGCCTGCATCTGATGCTGGGCTAAAGGGATAGGTTAGGGTTGCTGTTGATTACCACCCACCCTGCTACCTAACAGCTGGGCTGGCTGAGGTGATCTCCGGTGTGGTATGTCATCAGCATTCATGCTGAGAATGCCTTGGGTCCAGCTCAGTATTTCATGTCCTCCATGGTACCTGTGGGGCTGTGTCAAATGTTCGTTAACCTGACACACAGAGCAGGGCATACTCTCAACTTGAGAGAAAGGTGGGGTATAAATGTAATAAATAAATGAACTAACTTGGTCTTTGCTCCAAATGGGGAAGGTAGTGGTCTGGAAGTAAGTGGGGTGGATACTACCCTATTATCATGGTCAGACCGCTTCTTGATGAAGTTTGGTCTTGAAGCAACCAATCTCATCTGCAAGGGTGGGGGACCAGTTCAGATGGTCTATCCTCAGAGGCTGATGGACTCTGATGGATTTCAGATGGCTCTAGGGGATTTCCCAGCAGATAGAGGAAGTGATCATATTGAGGCTCTTGTTTCATTGTGGAGTAGCGAGATGAGTAGGGGCATTGACATGATCACTCCTAAAGGCCCTCTCCATCACTGTTGAAATCACATTGCTCCCTCGTATTACAAGGATCTGTAGTTGATGAAGAAGGCTGGACGATGACTAGAGCACAAGTGATGGAAATCTTGCTTTGAAGCCAATCAAACGTGTTAGGATGCATAAATATGCTTAGCGCATGACAGTGAAGGAAGCAAAAAAAAGTCATACTGCACTGTGTCTTTTGCATCCTCAAGAAATCAGCCAGCAAGTTGTTCCATGTGGTCCAGAGACTAGTTACTTTGGATTCGGGGGCAGACCCCAGTGCACACAGTGATTACCTGTGAGAGGTTTGCAAGACACTTTGAGAACAAAGTTACTCAACTTTGTAGTAGCTTAGATCCCACTATTGCTACAAATCCAGTTAAGCTGTACAGTGCTTCACCTGACCCAGTGTTATGGGATCATTTTCCATTGATGTGGCCTGATGATGTGCTCACTGGACCCTTGTCCTTCCCAGCTGGTCAAAGCAAGCCAGAGTGGTCAGGTGGGTCCAGGATGTTATGAACTCATCATTGGTGTGATGGGGTAGTTCCAGTCACTCTTGAAAAAGTGGTGGCGCAGCTGTTCTTTTAAAAGCCCATCATGGACCCAGTGATGTGTAATAACTGCTGGTCAGTCAACAATGATCAGAACCCCCTTCAGACTGTGGTAAGGCCTGGCTTTGGTACTGAATCAGCTTGGGTCACTCTGATGGATGACTGTGTGTGAGAGGGAGAGGGAGAGAGAGATGGATGGGGTGTGCAACCCTTACTGATCTGGTATCCTCTTGGATCAACTGTGGGATGGGTATCGAAGGCATTATGGTTCTGTTCCTACCTGTGTGGTCAAGTCCAGACAATAATATTGGGAGAATGCTTTTTGACCCCCTGGCACTTTTGCTATGAGGTTCTTCAGGGCACCATTTTGTCCCCAATGTTATTTAACATATATATGATGCTGTTGGCAGGCGTTTTGGAGCATGGTGCTATCAGTATGCTGATAACACACAGCTCTATTTCTCCATACGTTCTGAATCAGGAAAGTCTGTGCAAGACCTGAACCACTGCCTTAATGCAGTGGCAGACTGGATGAGGGCCAATAAACAGAGTTTGAATCCTGAGAAGATGGAGGCCTGGTTGGTAGGTGGTTTCAGTATCCGGAATATAGGCCAGTTGCCTGTTCTGGACAGGGTTGCACTTCCTCTAAAGGAGCAGGTATGTAGCTTGGGGATGTTCCTGGGTACATCTTTGTCATTAGAGAACCAAGTGATTTCTGTGGCTAAGACTACCCTTTTTTCTTTTCTTTTTTTACATTGGCTATGGCTCTATATAGATCGGGATAATTTGGTCACTAGTCAGTGCACTGTTAACTTTGAGATTGGATTGCTGCAATGCATTCTGTGTGAGGCTGCCGTTTGCCCTGGTCTGGAAGCTCTCATAAGGTTAGATTGCTGATGAAGGTAGAAGACTGACAGCATATGACTAAAACATATGCTACCAGGCCAAGTTCAGGGCTCTTGTTTTGATATACAAAACCCTGAGCAACTTGGGTCCAGGAGGCTTTAAAGACTGCCTGAGACCTTAAATCCTAGCTTGGTTACTGAAATTATCCAGAGGAGTGCTGTTAGTTGCCCCCCAGAAATTGAGAATTTAGGGTGATATTCAGTGCTAGTTTTAATTGGAGTTAATTGACATGACTAACTGAGGGTCATTAGTTTCAGTGGGTCAACTCCAAGTGGACTTAGTTAATACAACCCATAGTTAATACAACCCATAGTGTCTCTGGTCCCATGCTGTGAAATACTCTTCCAGCAGAGCTTTGGCAAGCATCCTCACGTTTGACTTTCAGAAGTCTGTTATGCTGACAGGCCTATGTAGCTATTTAAAGCTTTCTTGATTAGCCAGTCGTTTTAATTAATTTTAATTAATTTTAATTAATTAATTTTAATTCTTATGTACTGTTTTTAATGGTGTTTTATCTTTATTGTATATAAATTGCTATAAACCGCCCTGATAAGAAATGGCGGCATATAACTACTTTTATAAATAAATAAAACCTTGGTGGTGGTGTTCTTCTTTTCAGGGTCATGTAAGAGTAGTACAGTTTTTGGTAAAAGAAGTTAACCAGTTTCCTTCAGACATTGAATGCATGAGGTACATAGCAACAATAACTGACAAGGTAAGTGCCAGAAAAAACTCCAATGTGCTCTCAAATGATTTGGTGCATTACCTGTCGAAACTGAATATTTAGACAAAATGAACGTAACCTGCCTTGGGTTTTTTATAGGGAAGGTGGACTATAAATAATTTTTAAAAATAATAAGATGTCTCTAATTTGTTTTATGTTTGTAGAACTGATTGTTAGCCACTTTATTTGTAAGTTAATAAAGCAACCCATCTGAAAATGAAATGCAGCTTCCTCCCACTCTTGAATTTTTGCATGAGGACATTTTCTCAGTCACAGTAGATGTGATGTGTTGGTGCTAGGAAGGTTTCACAAAATGTCATGGGGATTTCTCTCTGTTCATCCCTTTTCTTTAAAAAAAACTTGCTAAAATTGTATAGTCAAAGATCATAGCGCTCCCAAAGAATTTACAGGAAAGGTCTGAAACAAAAAAGGTTCACAAAATAGGGCAAGAATAAAGTGAGGATTTTCAACACTAATTACGTCACTCTTAAAATATCTAGTAGGTGCCCTATAGATTGTGGAACCACCACTCTACAATCATACTAGTAGTGAAGGTTCTATATATAGGTAGAACTGTATTGTTCATGTATCAGATGTGCTTATTTTTTAAAACATTACTGAAATTAGAGATTTTATCCATAAAGCACATCCTTGGTGAAAGTTGTGTGGACTGTGCACAACAAATTGGAAACAAAAGTATGTAGATTGAACAAAAATTAGAGGTGCAGAGAAAGTCTACAACCCTGCAGCTACCCAGGGCAGTTGCACAGAATCTACATAGGGCTCCAAGCAATTATTGTTCGTTTTTTAATTGCATTTATATCCCACCTTTTCTCTATTGCATTGAAAATGTACAAGGAAGGTGTTGCATCTATTATCCAACAAGCCTGCCCTCCAATAATGCCAGTGAGCTGGATTTCAGCAAGCACTGATATTTTTACAAAACAAAATTTTGTTCAGTTTTGTCGCATATGGCTTAACTTTCAATATAGAGAGATAAAGAAGCAACAGCTTGGATAAAGGTCTGTATTACTTCAAACTGAAATTGGTGGATTGGCACATTTGAATACTTCCCTCATTTGGGGGGGAGGGAACCACCTTTCAGTGGAAACTAACATGTCATCAACAAGGCTACGATTGAACACTGGTTTAAGATGCTAGATTTATCATCATAGGAATATGTATGGGAAAACATTTGGACTGCAGGTGGGAGGGAAGAAATATTGTTTGAAGTAGTAAAGGTCTTTCTGAGCAGTACCACATTCGACTTCTGCACATTTTGATATGCCTAAGGAAAGTTAAACACCTTGACTTCTATTAGTAGTTATATTTTTTGCACCTGTTATCAAGATCAGCATGGAAAAAGCTTTCTAAATTTGGAATGCCGTGCTACAGGGTATTAAAACAGGCAGATGAACATCTGGGCCCTTTGCAACAGTAAACTCTGATAGTATGAAACTTTCTGCTTCAGTTTCAATTCCGTTATTTGCATTGAAAGATCAGCTAGCACAAGTACAGTGAACAAACTGACATTGCTTTAAAAGCTGTATTTTCAGAAAATTGTAGATCAGCCTAATAGTATTCTAAAATTGTTGACTTTAATTTATTACCTACAGATATATTCTCCAATACTGCATTTGTACATGTAGATGCAGTGGTTTTTAGTGTCCAGCAACTTGCTGAACATATATTTCATTTTCACAAAATCTTTGCTATATAGGATCTGTTGAAGAAGTGTCACCAGTGTGTTGAAACAATTGTGAAGGCTAAGGACCAGCAAGCTGCTGAAGCAAACAAGAATGCCAGCATCCTGCTGAAAGAACTCGATTTGGAAAAGGTAAGATGATGCAAAAGGTCATCTTGCTTAAATGCATTTACAGAAATCAAGTGGAATGCCACATTCCTTTAACCTAGGGCTCATTCCAGAGCTTGGAAAAGTTACTTTTTAAAACTACAACTCCCATCAGCCCCAGCCAGCATGGCCACTGGATTGGGCTGATGGGAGTTGTAGTTCAAAAAAGTAACTTTTCCAAGCTCTGGCTCATTCCTAATTCTGAGGGATAAGTGTAACAGAGGATTAATCTGAGTCTAAACTGGATTTTAATTTTCTGGAGTAAGCCACCACCACCCTTCTTCACTGCCCAGGCTAACAAGCCCTATAAATCACATAGTTATGGATCTAAGAGTTGAAAATCCTAACTATTTGTTCGTGCTATTTTCTGGATTAGGGAAGGGTACTTGGGTCTCCTCCCTACATCCTCCTGTGTAACATAGTAAACAACAAAGGGGAAATTTCCAAAGTTTTAAAGTTATTACTACTGTTAAGTAAACTAAGTTTTAGATAGTTATTAGAAAATGGTCCATTGTAGTATGGACTGGTTTGGGCACTTGTTTCCACCTTCATAAACTTCCAAAGCTTAGAATAAGCATTGGGGGCCAAATGTTTCCCCTTCCCCTTGTGCATTGCTTCACCACTTCGTTTTTAACTTGTATTAAGTAAGAGCTCCTTGTTGCATCCAAAGTGGGGAACGCTGACTTAATGTCGGTTCATGGTTTCATGTTCATGGCTTGTGAAGCCTAGAGTGATTGCCTGAACCAGTACATAGGACAATATAAACCAAAGTCATAAATATGTGCTTAATAAAGCATGTCTTAAGTTAATTGTAGCCCACTAAAAACAGGTATAGAATATTGGTCTAGATTGTAATATGAAAAAAGCAGCATCAGATCAGAGGTATTGGTTTATTTTCTTATTTATAGGCCACCTTTCAGGGTTGCCTCCCTTATCCCAACTTACCTATAACATTCCAAATCATGAAACAATAAAGTGATAATCTAAAATACTTCTAAAATCACCGCAGCAGATAAAAATAATATTGGCAGACTAACATAATACAGGTATAAAAGTAAACTGCAAAAATAATACATTACTAGCAGCAGAAAAGATCAAAACAATTTTAAAGATACAGTATTTCATTCTGTCAGATGAGTAGATACACTAAAAAGACTAGCAAGTGGTTTGGCTGCATCTGGTTGATAAATATGTGCAACCCTTTTCAGAGTTTGCATATGCTGGAGTTAAGATATTGGAATATACACCAGCAGATTCAGGAAACCTTCAACTTGAACTGGGATTTTTGTTACAGCCAAGAAACAGAATGCATTTGTAGTGACCAAGCAACTGGATGTTTTCCCACACAGGATGTGATTTGTGTGGGCTAAGCCAGATTGGAACAAACATTTTTGTGTCTCACTTATAGTTTTGGGGCTCATGCAGTATGGAGGTTTCGTGAGCCAAAAGGATTACAGTTAGGAAATAAAGAATTCTTTATATTATGCCTTCTGAGGTTCTACTTCTACAGTTCCACTGCTCTGATTATTGAAGTAAAAATGCTTGTTTTATATTGGTGTCTAATAAAGTGTATTGTAAATTACCTTTCCACAGTCCAGAGAAGAGAGTAGAAAGCAGGCTCTTGCAGCGAAGAGAGAGAAGAGGAAGGAGAAGAGGAAGAAAAAGAAAGAAGAGCAGAAACGAAAACAGGAAGAAGATGAAGAGCATAAACCCAAGGAAGCGCTAGAACTGCAAGAAGATGAAGATGAAGATGAGAATGATGATGATGGTGAGGAACCCATTCTTCCTCCAACTTACATAGTTTTCTAAATGAGTACTTCAGGGTTTTGAAGGGAATTTTACAAATATTTAGGTAGTAATTGCAGTAATTTCAGTTGTGTAGGGAAATCCAAGTTATGTCTGAGAAGCTTTCTGAATTCGTCATATACATATAATACACAATATATTGTTCATAATCATTCCTTTCCTGGAGGCCAGTCATTGGCCTTGGGAATGGCGCCTCCCTCTGGGTCAGCAGGCAGGGTCCACTTCAGATGACTTCACCCTGGGGAAGGGGCCATCGCGCTCTCCCCAGACCGGCCCTGCCTGCTGCAGCGTTCGGTTGGGTCCTGCTGAGCTCCATAAGAGCTCAGCAGTTTCAGTTTTAAAACTTTGCCCTTTTATCATTTTTTTCTCTTCTTTTGCCCTCCCTTCTTCCCCCCCCCCGCCAGCCATCCTTAGCTTAGCGTGGGGGCAGGGATTCACTTAGGCGCGTCAGCATGAGGAGGGAGGCTTTTTGCAGCGGGACGCGTCTTCCTCGCAGAGGCACGACCGCTACCCAGACAAGTGGCGGTGGCGGCTGCACCAACGAGACTTCTCCCCCCCCCCCCCCCCGTGCCTTGAGTGGAGAAGCTCGATTTCTCAGCTGTGGAAGGAAGACCGGCTTTATTGCCCCCCCAACCCTCACCATAGGATCGGGTGGGGTCACAACGCATGGAGGTGCCATGGAGGATGCGGATCTAGGCTGCCTCTCAGAGGAGCCTGAGGCCTCCAGCCACAGCCTTATTGAGGGGGCACATGGCTAGGTTTTGGCGCCAAACACGTGCAACCAGCAAATGGAGGGGATGAGTACTGATTTTTTGCTTTTCCCAGGGGAACAGGAGTTCTCTAAATTCCTGCATTGGGTGAAGGACATAGTGGCCAAGGAAGTACAGGGAATAGGTTCTTTATGCCCCTCCCCTCGTGAAAAGAAAAAGAGGAAGCCTTCCCAGAAGAGGACTCGGGCAAAGAGGAGGCAAGCTAGGTCCCCTTCTCCAGTTTCCTCCTCCTCTTCCTTCCCCTCCTCCTCCCACCATTTCTCACCCCCCCCAATCTTCCCATTCATCCCCAGAGCCAAAGAAGAGCCATGGCAAGGGCCACAAATGATCTTCTAAGTCTAAAGACAACCAAGGGGGAAAGGGTTAGGAAAAGGAGACATAGTAAGGCAGTGGTGACTGCTTTGGGGCTGCTTTCAGATTCAGAGGGGCAGTATTCTTCAGAGGACAGGGAGGAGGGGGAACTTTCAGAGGAAGAGCTGGAAGCCCCGCCTTCCAAGGGCAGGCTTTTCCAGGCTGAATTTTTTCCACCCTTAGTAGCTAACGCTAGGTGGATCCTGGAACTCTCTGAAGAAAATGAGAAGAATCTGGAAACGTCAACACTCTCTACTTCAAAAGGTTCCAGATCTGCTTTTCCGGAGGGTCGACCACGAATGGCCAGCCTTCCCTTTCCGGATTCCTTTCATGTTTTGTGGAAGCAGGAATGGGCGAATCCTACAAAACATAAACCAAAACACACGCTTGTCGACAAGCACTACTCCTTCCCAGTTAAAGTCATGGAACAGTTGAGAACTCCAGCTGTAGACCCACGTGTGGCTGCCTTATTTTCATCATCGGTCATCCCTTCGGAGGGAGAAGAGGGCCCCAGAGACTCTTGCGACAAGCGTGTGGAAGTGGCACTGAAAAGGGACTTTGAAGCGGAGGCAGCTGCATTCCGGACTTCTGCAGCTACATAGGTGATGGTAAGGGCTTACATGCTCTGGGCAGAGGAGCTCGTGTCCAGAGAGGATGTTCCCAAAGACATTAAGGACGGGCTGAAGAAAATTTCTGTAGCATCAGCCTTTCAAGCAGACACTTCCAGGGACACCCTGCAGTTCAATGCTAGAACGGTGGCATCCAGCACAGTAGCCCATCACAACATCTGGCTACGAAGCTGGGAGGTGGATCTGGGCTCCCAGAGTCGTTTGGCAAGTTACCCCTTTAGCGGGTCCAGGTTATTTGGGGACCCTCTGGATAAGGTGCTGGTGGAAGCGAGAGACAAACAGAAAGCCCTCCCAAATGCCAAGAAGGATGACCGCAAGTACAGGCAGCAACAATCATTTCGGAACTTCAGACCTTATAGCAAACAGCGTTCCTGTAGAGATTACAAGTCACACTTGGGGAAGTTGGACGAACCTTCAGGAGCATCCATCTGACACGCTGCCACCTACTCTTCTGGAAACAAATTACAGAAAGGAGCAAAGGAGGACCAGTCAGCATGACGCCATGTCTCCAGTCTCACAGGAAGCCATTGGGGGCAGGCTTTTGCAGTTTGCACATGTGTGGGCAGAAACAACAACAGACAGATGGGTTCTCAAAACTTTCTTACAGATACTCCCTGGAGTTCTCCAAACAACAAGGGAGAGATTCATAGCCACACCAAGGT
Source organism: Rhineura floridana (assembly GCF_030035675.1). NCBI lineage: Eukaryota > Metazoa > Chordata > Lepidosauria > Squamata > Rhineuridae > Rhineura > Rhineura floridana. Next base: position 174,369,897 of record NC_084480.1, on the reverse strand, counting down.
CTAGGAATCCACACAAACATCAGAACTTTACAGTGGCCATCAGTCACCTATTGGCGTACAAGCAAAAGAACCTGTCCTGAGTCAGGAACAGGGGAAGGGGGTGTATTCTATTTTCTTTCTAGTTTTGGGGGTAGGGAGTACCAGTGGCTCAACAAGAAGGTGGCCTACAAGCTCTTCCGGATGGAAACGCTGAAGTCCATCTTGGAGGCCATCAGAACGACTGGATGGCGTCCATAGACCTGTCAGAGGCCTACCTTCATATCCCTATCCACAGGGAGCACAGAAGATTCTTGCGCTTCTGCTACAGTCAGAGCCATTTTCAGTACAGGGCACTTCCCTTTGGGCTCACCTCCTCCCCCAGGGTTTTCATAAAGGTCCTGGTGGCGCATCTGAGAACTCGGGGTGAGGGTGCACCTTTATCTAGATGACCTACTGGTTAGGGCACCATCAAGAGTTCGGTGCCAGAAGGATGTGGAAACCACTCTGGAGTGCCTTCAGAGGCATGGGTTTGTGGTAAACTTGGACAAGAGCATGTTGGTACCATCACAGGTGATTTCACATCTGGAGGTGGTGATAGACTCAAGAAACTTCCAGATCCGGCTCAACGAAGTGAGGGTCTCCAAGATTCAGACTCCAACGCAGAAGGTGGTCGCATCGGAGTCGGCAGACTTGATGACTTTGGCCAAGCTACAAGGCATGCTGGTACCCTGTCAGGATTTAGTAAGCTGGTCCCAGTTCCACTCCCGCCTGTTACTCCAAAGGTTAATTCCATTTCAACTCCAGATCTCCCAGTCGAAACACATGTTAATATCAGTTTCACCATCCCTACTCCAACAATTGACGTGGTGGCTGGACTCCCACAGACTGACACGGGGGGTGAGTCTACACTCCCCAGTTCGCAAAGTGGTGACGCCAGCTTGTTGGGCTGGGGAGCACACTTGGAGACACATGTGGCTCAAGGTACGTGGTCAGCCAGTGAAACCAAACGAAGCCTCAACTGGCTAGACCTTCGGGCAGTGATGCTAGCTTTGCTGACTTTTGCTCCGCACATTTGGGGCTGCCATGTTCTTGTTTGGACCAACAACGTTTCTTCGACAGCATATCTCAATCATCAGGGAGGGTCCAGGTCGAGGACCCTGATGGAAGAGGCACAGCACATCTTCAACTGGGCAGAGCTGCACCTGCTGTTCCTGCAGGGGGAACACGTGGCGGGACTTCAGAATGTGAAGGCGGACTGGCTCAGTCAGACCACAATCTCCGACTTGGAGTGGCAGTTGCATCTGGAGGTTTTTCACCAGGTGACCGAGCGTTTTGGTTGCCCGATCATCGACCTCTTTGCAGACACTCACAATGCCCAGGTAGTCCTGTTCCTCTCTCGGTATCAGACCCAAGGGACACAGGGACTGGATGCCTTAGTGGTGGATTGGCCAGAGGGCCTACTGTATGCCTTTCCCCCCTTCAATCTCTTACTACAAACTGTCAGGAGAATCCAAATGTTGAGGGCAGAAGTGATTCTGATAGCACGTTTTTGGCCAAGAAGGCCATGGTTCCCGGAAATAATGCACCTGGCCTCAAGGAGACCATGGACACTGCCTCACAGGGAGGACCTGTTGAGGCAGGGCCCAGTGGTTCATCCCAGGCCAGAACTCTTTCAACTGACAGTGGTTGAGCGGCTCTGGTTGAAGGATCTGGGTTTTTCAGGGGCTGTGTTGGATACTTTACTAGCCTTCAGAAAGGCTTCAACTAACCGGGCATACTGTTCTACATGGCGGGCCTTCCTTATCTGGTGTCAGGCGAGGGGGAGGGACCCATCTTTCAGGATCATTGCAGATTTCCTGGGGTTTCTGCAGTCAGGTTTGGACAAGCACCAACATAATTAAACGACAGGCAGCAGCCATTAGCAGTGTTTTAGGATGCAAGGGAGATTTTTCAGTTCCTTCACATCCACTCTTTAAACGGTTTATCAGGGGGTGGGCCTGAGGAATTCCCCGGTGGTCCATTGTTTCCCCTCATGGAACCTCAACTGGGTCCTTACAGCGCTCATGGGTCCTCCTTTTGAATCACTAGCCACGTGCAGTTTAAAGTTACTAACCCTGAAGATGGTGTTCCTGGTGGCAGTTACCTCTGCTTGGTGGGTGTCAGAGCTCGGGGCTCTCTTCTGATGCTCAGTTGTGTATCTTTCACACAGATATGGTGGTCTTGAGGACAGATCCCTCCTTCATTCCTAAAATCAATTCGCTCTTTCACAGGGCTCAGGAGGTGGTTTTGCCGTCATTTTGCCCAAACCCTCCTTCCTCTGGATGTGTGTAGGGCTCTGCGTTTCTACTTTACTTAGAAAATTGGAAGCACTGTTCGTATCTTTTGGAGGGACCTCCCAAGGAGGTAAAGCTTCCCCCTCCTCAATTGCCCACTGGCTTAAGGAGGCGATAGTTCAAGGCTACTAGTCTTTGGGAAAATCTCCACCCGGGGGGTTAACAGCACATTCTTGGGGGGGGGGGTTCTACATCAGCAGTGTACAAGGGTAGCTTTCCCATACTAGACATTTGTAGGGCAGCGACATGAGCTTCTGTTCACATGTTTGCTAGACACTATGAAGTTGATTCGTGGGTCTCTACCGATGCAGCCTTTGGGCGGTCTTGCAGAGGGTGGTTAAGATGTGACCTGTAGTACTGGAATCCCACCCTGTTTAAGGGCTCTAGTATGTCCCAAGGCCAATGACTGGCCTCCAGGAACTTCCAGGGAAAAACGGAGATTCTTACCATGAATTTCTATTCCCAGGGGTTTCTGGAGGACAGTCCCTGCCGCTTCATTCCGGGTTTTTCGGTCTATGCAGGTTGGGGGTTAGTGGCTTCTGCCAGCACCCTACATGTGGGGTGGTAGGGCCACCTGGGGATTTCCTGGCAATTTCTACTCCAGTTTCTGTTCAAGTCAGGAAATGTCAGAAGATTGGACTCTTGACACTCGAGTCAGGTGATCCGGGGGGGCGAAGGGGTGATCTTGCTTGTCCAGCCGGTCTGGAGGGAGTGGGATGGCCCCTCCCCCTGGGTGAAGTCATCTGAAGTGGACCCTGCCTGTGTACCCAGAGGGGGGTGCCATTCCCAAGGCCAATGACTGTCCTCCAGCAACCCCCAGGAATAGAAATGCACTGTAAGAATTTTCGTTTTCATTCATTTATACATACGTTCATACATACATCTAATTATATGCCATCTTTTGGAGCATAGACACCCAAAGCTGCTCACAATATCATAAAAATACAGCGAATACAACAATCTAAAGTCAAAACTAACAATGGCAGCAACATTAACAATTATTCTGTTAACTACAACAGTTAACAGAAACAAATAGAACTGTATTCTGTACTAGTACTCTGCAATGGAGGCTTATTCCAGAAAAGGCAGTTTGAAAAAGGTGAGTTTAAAACCCCATTTTAAAATTCACAGGGTAACGGCCATGTACACCTCTGAGGGGAGAGAGATTCACAAACGGGGGCTGGCACAGAAAAGGCCCTCTCTCTTGTGTCCTGCAACTAAATTGACTTCATAAAAGGGCACACAAACGGGGCCTGTGAGGCATATCTCAGTGCCTGAGCAGGTTTGTATGATTGCAGGTGGTCCTTCAAATAACTCTGTCTCAAACTTTTTGGAGTTGTGAAGGTTGAAACCTGCACTTTGAATTGGATCCAGAAATGCACATGTATAACCAGCGCAGTTGATAAAGAATTGGTCAAAACACAAACGGAAAGACCCACACACATGAAAACATGCTGTAATGTACTCAAGAAACATATATAAAAGGGAATAAACAATAATGCAAGTAGAACAATAAACAGTAACTTGTGACCGAACTACCAGTCATGGATGCTTCTCGACCAATGAGCCTTTTCAATTTTGTCCCAATAATCGTAAGTCCTTGGGAACTAGGGTCATATGTTCTGATTGCCTTGCTTGCCATCACCATCCTAGCGGCAGTATTCTACACCAGTTACAGTTTCCAGACCATCTTGAAAGGCAGTCCCACATAGAATGCATTACAGTAGTCTAGCTTGGATGTAATAAGTGCATAAATTACCTAGGAAAGGTCTGGTCTATGGATTACTGAGGCAAGGCCTAGTCTTTCTAAATAGGGCCATAGCTGGTGTACAAACCTAAGTTAGTAAAAGGCACTCCTAGTCTACTTGCACTTCCACAGAAAGCACTTTGTGCAGGAGAACTCAGAAGCTACAAACCAGGTCCTTTAGGAGTGTATCCCCAACCAAGACTGTTAAATCATATCATTCAGATCAACTAGTTTCCCCACCCACAATACCTCCATCTTGTCTGGATTAAGCCTCAGCTTGTTTACCCTCATCCATGCCAAAACCATCTCCAGTTCAGAAGTTCCACAGGCTCCCTAAGATATGCAGGTGGAAATGAGAAGTAAAGCTAGGTGTCGTCTGCATATTGGTAACACCAGAGCCCAACTCTCCAGATGACTTCTTCCAGCAGTTTAATGTAGTTGTTAAACAACATGGGAACAGAATAGAACCTTGAGGCACCCCACAGACCAAGGGCCATGCATTAGAACTGAAGTCTCCCAGCACCATCTTCTGGAGCTGATCCTTCCGGGTACACTAGAGGCAGTGGAACACCGTGCCTCCCATGCCCAACCTAGCAAAACAGACCAGAAAGATTATCTTTCTCTAGCTTTCTTCTTCTTCCCCCACCCCACATAACCAGTCAAATTGTAGATTGTAAATTTCTTGGGGAAGGGGTCTCTGTGTCTTATAAAATGTATACTGAAGGCACTGTGTCTTCCATCCTTGGGCAACCAAAAATCTCTCGGGTATCTCTGCCTGCTCTTCCTTTGTATACTTGGTATTGCCTCCCCAGAACATATGGCATGGCCTAGGCTTTTTTAAAAATCTAATCTTGGTGGCTGGAGCACCACTTCTTCCCATACCCCTGGGTAAAAGTCACCGCATGCTATAGCTCCTAGTGCCCTAGCTAATCTCTTGTACCCTGACCATGTGGGAAGAAGTGGTGCTGCGGCAGCTCTCCCGTCACTGGTGGTAATGCAGAAATGGAACCCAGGTGGTGGTGCAGTTTTCTCTACCCCCTTGTTAGTCACACATCCAAAGCCACCTCTTCCTTGAAGCTTTTGGCTTAACCCTTTAATTGTCAACCCCCATGAAGCTTTGAAATTTGTCATTATTAACAAACAGATGATATTCTGCCATTTCGCTGAGTACTTGTTACTCTGTAAAGTACCATCTATATTGATGCTATATAATTCTGCCGCCCTGGGCTCGTTCTGGGAGGAAGGGCAGGATATAAATTTATTTAATTAATTAATTAAAAGTGATTACTCTTTTTATTATGTATTATTATGCTACAGTATTTGGGCTGTTGGTTTATGTAAACCACTTTGAGCTCAATTTGTGGGAAATGCAGTATATAGACTATTGACTAATAAATTTAATAAATAATAATTCTATGCAGCAGGAAACCAACAAGAAGTTCCTAAAATAATGGGTTTAAAAGGAAGTGCTTTTTACTTTATTCCTATTTAAACAGCTAATTAAACATTTGTTTTAAAAATAGATTAAAACCAGAATCCTAAAAGTGTGGTCTAACTAGAAGAAAAATTCCAGCTTAGATGTCACAGTACAAAGCACTACTATTCTGATATACTCTGTGTGTGCGTGTGTGTAAGTAAAATACTGTTCTGACTCACAATTAAGTCTTGCTTTTTAATTCACGTTTGTTTCAGTTGATCAAGAAGTTCCTTTAGAGCCTCCAAGTGCAACCACTACAACTACTATTGGAATATCTGCAACATCAGCTACTTTCACAAGCGCTTTTGGAAAGAAGAGGGCCAATGTGGTAACAACTCCCAGCACAAATAGAAAAAATAAGAAGAATAAAACAAAAGACACTCCTCAAAATGTGCAGATAATTTTGCCAGACCAACATATAACTCTAGCACAGCAAAAAGCAGATAAAAATAAAATCAACGGAGAGCCAAGAGGTGGTAGTGCTGGTGGGAACAGTGATTCTGACAATTTAGACAGCACAGATTGCAATAGTGAGAGTAGCAGTGGTGGGAAAAGCCAAGAGCTGAACTTCACTATGGAGACACACTCTTCAGGCGATAGACGATATGCCTCAGTACTGCTCCCTTCTCAGGAAGACAAGGCTAACACCTCAGTTTCCAAAGTGCAAACCAGGTGAGTCACACATTCTGTCTGCTATTCTCACCTAATTAAAGCTTGTTCATACTAGCTTGATATCGAAACATTTCTAAATGCATATATCTTGGTCTCAGGGCTTCAGGCTTGGAGGATTAGAGGCTATAAATTATTTTATAAATCCCCAAATTAAAAGTTATTAAGGAGATGAGTTCTATCCATCCCTCCTGATCAAAAGCAAAGATAAGATTAAAACTAAAATAAAAACCACTTTAATAATCCAGGACAGCAGCAATAGCAAATGGATTATCCTTCATCGTCTAGTTTTGCCAGAATCTAACTGAAGAAAGGGTTAGAGAGTGGTGGGCCCAGAAGTTCTCTGCCCTCGTGGCAAAGCTGGCTGCAACAGATACTGCTTGCTCTGCACATGAGCACCTACATGCTCCTCAGACCTTTATCATTTGTTAACCTGCATTGATAGTTTCCTTATGTAGAAGGGGGAAACCATTAACATGGAAGTGTGTTTCCCAACCACAGTCGGATATGCTAATGGTTCCTAATTCCCCACCACCTAGAACGAGGGCAGCTAACATGAAGGGGCTGTGGCTTGAATTCAAGTTGGGTATGCAAAGAAAGAATGCAGGCCCTGCTTGTGGCAGCAATCAGCTCCACTTGGGAGCTCCTGAGTGGAGCCCATCCCAGTGGGCTTTTATTCAGCACAGAATTTAAATGCATCAACAAGACCTCCAGGCATAGGAAATCTCTGGCCCATAGGCCATGTTAGCTCTGCCAGGATCCTAATTTAACCCACAAGGCCATTTCCCTCCAGCCATGTCCACCTGTCCCACACCTTATGCAAAGGAACAATTAGGAGTATTAGTGTGCACTGTTTATTGTTCCTCTGCAAGCAGGATTTAGTGTCAAATGCAAGCTGTCACTGGAATCAGCTCCGCTTACAGAAAAACTCCTCTTTAACACACTTGTAATGGTTCATTTGCAGTTGTGGCTTTGCCTCTCTCACCCCTGATTTCCATCTGTGGAGCAAGTGGTGTGGCTGAAGGGAAACTGCCACATGAACCAAATTAGGACCCTGGCAGGTTCCCCATGCCTGTTTAAAATAGATTGTGTTAATGCATATTAGCTATGGACCTGCACTTCATGATTATTTAAAAGATTTATACCCCATCTTGCTTAAATAGTCCAAACCCATCACCACTGTGGGTTGTACTTGGCTAACTACTCAGAGTAAACCCATTAAAATTGATGAACCAAAATTAGTAATGTATGTTAACTTCAATGGGTGTACTCTGAGTGGGACTAGCACTGAATACAACCCTATTAAAATAATACAACATTAAAAAATCAGGATCTAAGCAGCATAAAACAGATAAAACAAATCTTTAAAAGCAGCAACAAAAGATGAAACAATTGTAACTGTTCTCTCCTGTCAGTAGCTTAAAACCATCTTAGCCAACTATTGAAACCAGATGTTATAGGCCAAAGTCACTTCTAAAAAGAAAGATCTTTACCATCCACCAAAATATCATAAGAGAGGGAGAAAGATGAATTTCCCTCCTCAAAAGAGCATCAGTGCCTTGGTGCAGTCCTTTCCATGGTCACAGCCAGATGGTTTCCAGTTGTAGTTGCAACGCATACTACTTTTTTATATACACATACATGTGTTCTGTCCCTGAACAGCATCATTTGAACCTTCTAGAGTTAAACCAAGATACTTCTAAGATCCTTCTGGTGTGAAGGATCTGCCCCCCTGACTATAGTGTTTATGGCCCAAGGGGTGAATTCCATAGTTTTCTGTTCAGTTCTCTTTTCAACCACTACAACAGCAACATTACAGAGAATTTCCGCTTGGTCTTTTTTCAAAGTAAGTGCCATCTTTAGCACTTTGTAATCTGGATTTCTTTGTTTATCAAGTAACATTATGAATTTGTCCAATAATCCTATATGTGTGCCCACACAAAAGCTATGAAGAAGAGCTTGCTTACCTGTAATTGATATTCCCCATATAGTCATCTGTGCAGCCACACAATATGTCTTTCCTTTTCTGGGTAGCACTATAAGTGCCTACGGAAGTCTTTAGGAAGTTGCAGTGCATGTGCACTACACTTGGGCAGATCCTTCACTCCCAAAAGCTAGTTTTTAGCTCTAGAAGGTTTTGAATAATGTGTTGCACAAGCACATAACTCGTAAGCATATCTGCACAATTATCACTCTTAAGAACACCAGATTCAGGTAAGCAATGTGTTCTTCAGTTACTTCTATCTGTTTTGTGTGTAACTAATACTACAAAACAATTTTTCCACTCTGCCATGAAATATTTTCAAAAGGTCTTAACCTTTTATCAAAATAACAGTGCCCCTGTTCGTTCATTACCACTGATCTGAGAATAAAGATTTCTAAATGATGAAAAAATGTTCCATATTTGGTGCTGGCCTGAGCTCCTTCGGAAATAGCCTTGTGCCTTCTGAGCATTTTGAGGACCCCACTGAGAGTCTTTAGTTTTGAATTCAGTCCCTGGTGTTGGATCACAGTTTGTACATTGACTTATATCAGTGTTTCCCAGATTTTTTTCTCCACGGAACACTTGAAAATTGCTGAGGGTCTTGGCAGACCACCTCATTTTTTCTGCCCATTCTGGCAATTGTAATGTGCTGTGGTAGTTGCTGTAGGATTTTTATATTTGTATTGTTGCTTTTATTTACTATATTGCATTTTATTGTGTTACAACTTGAATTCTGGAGAATTGTAATTCAGTTACAATTCAGATTCTAAATGTTCTTCACTACAGACCGCAGTGAATCTCACAAACCACTAGTGATTAGCGAACCACAGCTTGGGAACCCCTGACTTAGATGGAATTCAGTAATTGGAATAGAGGCTTTCATAGCTTGGTATCAGGCAATCAGTAATCACACTATCTTTGTTCTTAGACTTGAAGGTGAAGCAAATCCAAACTCCTTAACAGCAAGTTATAAATCAGTGTCCCTGCCTTTAACATCTCCGAACATAAAGTTGAATCTGACTAGTCCGAAAAGAGGGCAAAAAAGAGAAGAAGGCTGGAAAGAAGTTGTGAGAAGGTAAGTTTGTTTGTGTGTAGTTTCATGTAGAGTCTAACCCATTTATGAGCATAAGAATTGATAATTTGATCAGTTTCAAATTGGAGATGAGAGTGTGGTGATGGTAGTGGATAGGCACTTGTCAGATTTAAGAAATACTTAGCATTTGCTAACTTAAACATACATTGTCAGTTTTGCATGCCATGTAGTGCAGGAGCAAATATTAGGGTCATGTATTGTCTCCCCTATCACACAAACTTTACTGTAAAGTAAGGTCTACATGGATCACATAAGTGCATCACGTAGGCAGGACTGACTCATATGGTCCCTAGTTCACAGTGAAAGTTCTACACAGGATAGGCTGGGGGTCTGAGCCTGAGGCTTGTCCGTGTACCTCACCAAGTGTAAAACTGACATGCTTGAATTTTTTAGAAGTATGTATGTTTTCAAATCCTTCTCTGTCAAGAAACTATTAAAAAAAGTGTTCTTCTTTTTTCACAAACCTGTAGATTCTGACCTAACTAGATCATAGCAATCTTAGTGGAGCACTGAATCCTGTTGGAATGGATAGGACTTAAACTGTTAACTGTTCTGTTGATTTCAAGAGGTCTTAAAAATGTAAGTGTACTGCCTTGAAGTCGATTCCGACTTATGGCGACCCTATGCGTAGGGTTTTCATGAGGCTGAGAGGCAGTGACTGGCCCAAGGTCACCCAGTGAGCTTCATGGCTGTGTGGGGATTTGAACCCTGGTCTCCCAGGTCATAGTCCAACACCTTAACCACTACACCACACTTAAGTATATTATTACCTGAATTATGCCAAATGTCAGTTTCTTTATGTTTGACACTGGTTTTGTCAGACTTGCTAGAGTTTTTAAAAATTCTTGTGGAAATTTAGTCCTAACTAATCTAGGGATAACTAAATGCTTTGGAAGTTCCTACAATACTTCTGTATGTGAAGCGAAATAGATCTGGGACCTGCCAGTACTTCGCTTGAAACCCATGAATAGTTGGGTTTCAGAAAATGGACCATTGGTCTCATCTGAAAGGTGGCTGTCCTGGGTATCTTGCCATCAGGTGGGCTGTAGCATCGCCTAGTGTCCGAAGGCAGCAGTGCTTACAAGTCAAGACTTGGGCTGCTCTTTCCGGTCTTCAGTCCATTCCAGACGAAGCTGAAGGAAGATTCTTTGACAGCAGTGACATAGTGAATACAAACTCACAGCACAAGAAGAAAACACAGGCAGAACAACTGCACACAGAAAAGAGCAGCCAAAACATTGGTAATACATGCAGCTTTAGTAGAACATGTACTGAAAAACCTTAAGGAGAAGAGAAACATATAGGCAGCCGCCCAGCAGAGAGGACCCTGATGACATGCAATCTGGGGAAACCACCTTTCAGGTGAGACCAATGGTCCCTTTTCCCCAGGTAGCATGCCATCAGGTGGGCTGTACCAAAGCAGTCCCAGTAAGGAGGGTGCACCCAGGCTGCCTAAGCATGAACTACCACTTGTTGCAAAATCTGCCTCCCAAAGGAGGCATCAGCAGAGGCATAACAATCTATTTTATAGTGTCTGATGAAAGAGTCCGGAGTGAACCAAACAGCAGTTCTGCAGATATCACCAAGAGGGGCATTAGTGACAAACACAGCCAAAGTTGCTGCCAACCAAGTGGAATGTGCTGTGATTTTACAAAGCACTGGGAGCTTAAGGGACTCGTAAGCCAGAGCAATACATGCCTGCAGCCAGCAGGATAAGGTAGAACTGGAAACCTTCTTACCTAAAGTCCTAGGCAGAGCATGGAAGTAATTCGTTACAGGTAACGAATTACTTGTAATTCATTACTTCTTTGAGTAACGAGTGGGTAATTCCTTTACATTTTGATTGTAATAGGAGTAATTTTATTACTTTTGTGGAGTAATTGTAATGTTTCCAGCATTACTTTTGGGCATTACTTGGGGGGGGGGAAGCAGGGGAAGTCTTCTGGTCCTCTGATTTGTGGATGAAAATCATGTGCCTCAAACTGGGCTTCTGTGCAGCGTCGCTCTTCCCTCATGCTCTGTGGGTGGTTAGGAGATGACGAGGGAGGAGGTGGAGAGTGAGACAGGGTGAAGTAGAGAAACAGTTGTTTAAAAAAAATGGATGGTGGAGGTGAAGAATGGAATGGAGGGGGAAAGGAGCCAGAGGAATGAAGGAGGCAGCAGCAGAATGGAGATAAAGAACTGTGGAGGTGAAAGATGACAAATTGTGTGTGTGAGGGGGGGGGGGGAGAGAGAGAATGACTTTCAGAGCAATTGTAATTCTAACGGTAATTACTACTTTTGGGGCCATGTATTTGTAACTGTAATTTATTGCTTTTTTAAAGTAATCTTCCAAGCTCTGGTCCTAGGATAAAAGGAAACGAACAATGACTCAGTTAATTGGATGTCTCGAGTGCGGGCCAGGTGAACTTTTAGGCCTCTGTGGACATCCAGGGGATGTATCGGATTAGGACAAAACTATGGCAGAATAATGTCCTGGTTATGATGGAAAGCCAAATTAACCTTAGGGTTAAACGATAGATCAGTGCGTAAGATGACAGCATCCTTATGAAATATACACAAATGGCAAGCCGAGGACAGAGCCCCCAATTCTGACACTTGTCTCACGAACGTAATGGCCCCAAGAATAAACCTTGAAAGACAAACTTGTAATGGGACAGTCCACAGAAGTTCAAAAGGAGGCTGTTGCAGGGCATTCAACACCTTCTGTAGGTTCTAGATGGGAAATTAATAAAGCATTGGTGGTGAAAGCAAAGCAACTCCCTTCAGATGTGAACTGAGAGAGACGTGTGATGGTGTGACCAATAGACTAGAAGAAATAGAAGAAACCTGATGACACAAAATATTTGGCCTCAGCCCCATCTTTAACCCCTTGTGGAGAAAGTTCAGAACTTGTTGCAAAGTGGCCATGGAAGATGGAAATTCTTGGGCAACGCATCAGTTGGAAAACTTGGACCATGTACTTTGATAAACCCGGATAGTAGAGGACTGTCTAGAAGCAAGCACTGTATCATTGACCTCTTGAGAGAACCCCAACTGGTTCAGCTGATGCTGCTCAAACACTAGGCTGTCAGACTCAGCCAGTTGGGATCTGGATGCCAGATTAGACCCTGTGCCAGAAGATCTTGCTGCGTCTGCAACCTCCATGGTTTCCCTGCCAACACACTCAGAAGATCCGAGAACTGTGGGCGACGTTGCTAGTAAGGGGAGAGAAGCACTACTTGAGCCCGTTCCTGGTGAAGTTTCCTTATTATCTGGCTGAGCAATGGGATCAGTAGATAGGTATAGAGTAGACCATGGAAGGCATCGACTGACTGCATTGACCTGTAGGTATCTTGAGAAGAACTGGGGGAGTTGAGCATTGTGTCTCAAGGCAAAGAGATCTATACTCAGAGGAGTGAACTGGCACTGCAGCTGATGAAAAACATCGGGATGAAGTTTCCACTCCCATGGAGCCGCCTGCTGAGCTAGTCCGCCGTGACATTCAGTTCACCCTTGAGATGTTCTGTCCTCAAGGACAGCATGTAACACTCTGCCCAATTGAAAATGAGGGTGGCCTCCACTTGAAGACTGTGAGCGTGTGCCCCCTTGCTGGTTCAGGTGCTGGATCCTCTACAATGGAGAAAGCTGGGTCTTCTCCAGGTTGACCAGGAACCCATATTCTCATAGGGCTGCGAGAGTTTAGCGCACATGGGCTGTTGCCTGATGCAAACTGCACTCCTGGACCAGCAGATCATCCAGATGAGGGTAGATGTGGATACTCTGGAGATGGACGTGAGCCACTAGGGTAACCACCACCTTCATAATCACTCTTGGAGCCAACAAGAGACAAAATTGCAGGGCTCAGTACTGGAAGTGAGTCAGGCCACACGCGAAGCTCAGGAAGTGTCTATGAACAGGTCGTATGGGCATGTGTAGATAGGCCTCTGTCAGGTTGATTGACACGAAGAAGTCTCCCTGTTGGAGTGCTTCCACAATAGAATAGACGGACTCCATTTTGAAGTGCCAATACAGGTCTAGAATAGCTCTCTGTGAGAGGTCTTTCTTGGGGACCACAAACAGAATGGAGTATACACCTTGATAATGCTGTTCCAGACTCACTGACTCTGTGGCTTGTATATCCAGGAGGTGACGAATGGCTTCCCCCCATCACGACCTGCTTCTCTGGAGACCGAGAAAGAGGAGAGGGAAGGAACCTGTTTGGAGGAGGAGGATGAAACTCGTATCGCGTAGCCACAAGAGATTACATCTCTTACCCAGGAGTCCATTGTCATCTGTTGCTGGACATTTGGAAAATGAAACAGTCTGCCTTCCACCAGGATGGTGTCAATACTGACTATATGAACAAGCCCCTCATCCTAAAAAGAGGGTTGATCTGTCCTTCCCTGATTCTGGGTCTGACTATGGAAACACTGCTTTGACCAGGAACCCCTCAAAGCGCAGAAATGGCAGCCCCTACCTCTGGGCCACACTCCCCAAAATGGCTGAAAGGAGTGGTACGGGGCAAATCTCCTGGACATTCGGCGATCCTCTCTCTTTATTGGAAGCCAAGACTGCCTTTTGTTTTTCCTTTCCGTCCTTTCCAATACTGACTTGAGGGCCTCCTCACCAGAAAGCTTGATACCAGCGTATGGGGGCTGTGGAGAGGTTGGTTTTGGCAGTATTATCAGATTCCCAATGACAGATCCACAGCATCGGCCGTGCCACCACCCCAGCAGATGGCACAGGCTGTGAACTGGGTTGCATCCAAGGTGGCATCAGCCACGAAGGCAGCTGACTTGTGCAATTTGACCAGGTTATTCCTCACCTTAATGGGATCAGGATCCGAATCATCCAAAAGGTCATCAGGTCACATCATGGAGGCTTTAGTGAACAAGGACACAATGCACAAAGCTCGAATGGAATAGACTGTGGCATCATGGTTCTTCCTAAGGGCAAAATCCAACCTCCTTTCACATGGGTCCTTAAGACGAGAATCCCCTTCCTTGGGCAGAAGAGCTTTGGAGACCAAATTCAAAATTGGCAGATCCACTGCTGGGACTTTCAAGAAGTTAATCAACTCAGGATTTAGCAGCTGCTGAAGTCCATCGAGCATGTAGAGGACAAGCCTATTCATCCTTAGTTAACTTGCCCAGTGGATCCAGAACTGTAAAAGAGGGGACAGCAGATTTGGGAGCCTTCAACACCTTAGCGCCCTTATCGAGGGATGGGGTAGGCTCTAATGACGTTGACTCAAGTCCCAACGTGTCCATAGTCCTTTGGAAGAGGGGCAGAAAGTCAGCTGACTCAAACAGACAATAGGACGTATCCTCTTCCACATCAAATTTGCCACTCCAGTAGTCACATCCTCATTGGGCGTGACAGATCTAATGGGTCCATCCCTAGATCTAAGGCTCTACCTCTGTGGACGTCAAATGGATTTGGAGAGGAAGGGCAACATTCATCAGATTGATGGTGTAGAGATGAGGACCTGATTTGAGACTGAGCAGGAGGTCGTGGTGGTAGAGTAGGTAAAGAGACCAGCCTCCTCAGTTCTGCAGAAAGCAGGCCTAACAGGGCATTCTTTAACTGACCCATGAAGTCGGGTCAACTGGAATCGCAAGAGCGGGATCTGTGCTGAATAGTGTAGTTGCAGTGGTAGGGAGCCCAGATTGGTGAAAACAAGCAGAATTGATCATAGATTCCAAGTTCCCTGACAGGGAATTAATTAATGTAATAGATAGGAGAAAAATCAGCTCATTCGAAATGTGATGTTGGAGGAGAGCTTTGCGCATACTATGAACTGGGAAAAAGACAAATAATTGGGTGCTAGAACAAATTAAACCAGAACTATCACTAGAAGCTAAAATGATGAAACTGAGGTTATCATACTTTGGACACACCATGAGAAGACATGATTCACTAGAAAAAACAATGATGCTGGGAAAAACAGAAGGGAGTAGAAAAAGAAAGGCCAAACAAGAGATGGATTGATTCCATAAAGGAAGCCACAGACCTGAACTTATAAGATCTGAACAGGGTGGTTTGTTGTTGTTGTTGATTCATAGGGTTGCCATAAGTCATAATCGACTTGAAGGCACATAACAACAACAAATGTAACATTAAATAGGGAGGATCAGAGAGCATTTTCTTGTCTAAGCTTAGGTTTGAAATTTATGGTTGCGTTCTCTTTCCATCTTTTGCCTATGAAACTTTCTTCTCTTCTATTTCTCCCCTCCCCCCATTGAAAATGATATTTTCTACCCTTGACAGGCAAGTAGGCAGAGTTTTGAAAGACCCTTCTCCTAGCAACACTCTGCAATCAACACCAATTGAACAGTTTCAGCTACAGAGAGGTGGACGCTGTTCAGGAGCAAAAAGGTACTTTGGGGCATTCAAATTAAAGTTCTGTATTGGGACAGAATGGGAATGTGAATAGGCTCAAGATTGGAATCTTGAGTGTTCGAAACTTCAGGGGCAAAGAGTTCTATTGAGCAGGGAGTGTGCACTGAAGTGGCTTACAGTGCCTTGCAAAAGTAATCAGACCCTTGACCAGTGCTCTCATATTACTGAGTTACAAATGGTACATTCTAATTTTGTTCTGTATATTTTATTTTCAAACACTGAAACTTAAAATCAATTGTAAGGTGTCATTGGTTTTTTGTTGGGAAATGTTTGTAAGAAACATAAAAAATTGAAACATGTTGCTTGCATAAGTAGTCAACCCACACACATTAATATTTGGTAGAGCCACCTTTTGTTGCAATAACAGCTTTAAGTCTTTTGTGGTAGGTATGTACCAGCTTTGCACACAGTGTATATACATATGGTATATAACCAGTTAAAAGGTATGCATACTAATTAAAAGATACGGTAAATGTTCAATTTGACAATAGCATAGGCTATGTTCTTTGGGTGTGTAGAGGGAGATGTTTTTTAAAATTCTGACTGTAATAAGAGCTTAAGAACCATTAACCTAAACTAAATGAATATTCATATAATGTATCTAACAAGGTCCAATATACTAGCTGTAAATAAAAATTCCAACAGTGCTCTTAGTTATGTTGTGCGAGACTGGTAGGGTCAAAAGATTTGATAGAACATCCATAAAATGTCACTTACTGTCCTGAGATATCTGTCCGGTTATCAAAATTAATATCATTTTTCTGAAGCAATAAGAGGCAGGATGCTGGGTCAGATTATTGCCAACTTTTCTGGCTTATAAGTGGAATGCATCATCTACTTTTTGGTGGATGCATTTCCTTTTGTTAGCTGTCAGGTGGCCATTTTTACTCTTAATATCAGAAAGAGCATTTGTAAATCTTACTAGACGTCTGGCTAAATTGTAGTTGTAGGACTTGCTCTAGAATCTGGACCATTTATATTAGTGTTGTTACTACTGTTCTGTATTTTGAATTCAGTTTTATCTTTATTTTATTAATTTTGGGATACACAATGTTTTGATGCTTTTAAATTCTATTGGATGTATGATGTATTGTTGTTTTTGTGTATGTTTTGATTTATTGTGTTACAACATTAAACTGACTTACATATTATATAAATCTCTTAGACACAAAAGCAGGATGCCCTCAAGACATTTATAACTGTTGTCTTATAGGTCAAAAAAGCTCTCTGTCCCAGCATCAGTTGTGTCTCGAATAATGGGAAGAGGTGGGTGCAACATCACAGCAATCCAGGATGTCACTGGTGCTCATATTGATGTGGACAAACAAAAAGATAAAAATGGAGAGAGAATGATAACAATAAGGTAGTGCATAAAACTTCATATTTAAAGCTCATGTTTTTCAAATGGATTGAAGCCGTATTGAACTGAGGCTTGCATTCCAAAAGATGATACCACTTTCTCTATTTCAGGGGTGGAACAGAATCAACAAGGTATGCAGTACAACTTATAAATGCCCTTATTCAAGATCCTGCCAAGGAGCTGGAAGACTTAATTCCTAAAACTCATATAAGAACACCTGCTTCCAGCACCAAGTCAATCCATACAAATTTTTCATCTGGCGTCGGTACTGCTTCAGCTTCAAACAAAAACTCATTTCCTCTTGGAGCTCCATCTCTTGTCACCTCCCAGTCATCAACTCTGTCTACTTTCCAGTCTGCTAACAAATTAAGCAAGAACGTCCCAGCAAATGTGCGCTCTTCTTTTCCAGTCTCTCTTCCCTTAGCTTATTCCCACCCTCACTTTGCCTTATTGGCTGCCCAAACTATGCAACAAATTCGTCACCCTCGCTTACCTATGGCCCAATTTGGAGGAACATTTTCAGCCTCTCCAAACACTTGGGGACCATTCCCAGTGAGGCCAGTTAACCCAGGCAGCACAAATAGCTCTCCAAAACATAACAGTTCAAGTCGTGTAGGTAACCAGAATGGCAATATTTTGCAGTCTGAATCCACGGGTTTAGCTTCCAGCTGTCCTGTCTCTTCAGTAGTTGCATCCTCCCAGCCACTCTGTGTAACGAGTAACCGGACTCCATCATCAGTCAGAAAGCAGTTGTTTGCTTGTGTTCCTAAAACTAGTACCATGACAACAGCGATTTCAACTGTGACAACTACATGTAGCACACTGCCTTTGACTTCTCCTGCACCTGAAAACACTGGGCATGTTCCCACTACATTTTTGTCCTCTGGTGTTTCCCAGGCACAGCAGTCTGCACTTAAAACAGATGTTGTTCCTTCTGTCCCAGTACCCAAAGAAAAGGCATCAACAGCAGAACAGTCTATTGGAAATGCATGTGTGCTATCATCAGTTGCTGCTAGCGGCAATATCTCATCTGCCAGCACTTCCGGAGTCATAGAAACGTGCACATCTAGCAGTCCTGCACCCGCAAACAATGTCCAAGATGAAACACTGCCGACCAATATGTCTGACTTAAGTCCTCCCATATCTATGCCTTTTTCTTCCAATTCAGAACCCACTCCATTAAGCTTAGCTTCACCCAGATCGGTTGCAACAGATAATCAGGACAACAGTAACTTACCTCAGTTAGCTGTACCAGCACCCCGTGTTTCTCATAGAATGCAACCTAGAAGTTCATTTTATTCAATGGTACCAAATGCAAACCTACACCAGGAACCTCAGTCTATTTTTGTTACAAATGCAGTACCTTTAACACCTTCACAAGGTCCACCACCTACAGTTCAGCTGTCATCACCCATGAACGTTATGAACGGTTCTCAGATGCATATTAACCCAGCAAACAAATCCCTGCCTCCTACTTTTGGCCCAGCAACACTCTTCAATCACTTTAGTAGTCTTTTTGATAGTAACCAGGTGCCAGCTAACCAGGGATGGGGAGACTGTCCACTGTCCACACGAACAGCAGCAGACCAACCTTTCACTGTCCAGTCTACATTTTTGGGTAACTCTGTGCTCGGACACATGGAAAATGTGCATCCTGATAACTCCAAGGCTCCAGGATTCCGGCCTCCTTCCCAGAGAGTTTCAACTAGTCCTGTAGGTGAGTTGCTATGTTCTGCATGGAGAAGGAGATAATTGTATTGATGGCCTCTTGATTGCAATTGAAACAGTTTGCCAAACTTACAAAAAATTGTTTCTGTGATCCTGAGCCAGAGAACTACGGTAAACAAGAAATGTGATGGGTCTTTGGCTGTTTTTACCCAGTTTGTTTTCTTCATAATATAATGTGACTTAATACAACCAGGGAATCTTGGAATTGATATGACCAAGTATCATGGAAGTTGGTACACAATGCAGGTTCAAGTAGCTCCTGTGGAATGATGAAAAATCTGAGCATTACAGTGAGTGGCTCAGGGGTACGTGCCCTGCCACCTGTGCAGCCGTGGGCAAGCTGCATAGTCCCAAGGAGCCCAGTTGCCCCCCAGCTGGCAGTTGCGGACAAGGAAGGGGCTGGCTTGTGCAGCTGTGGCAAGATGAGCAGGCCCTAGCCAGCTGGGGAGGACTAGCCTCAGAGGGAGGCAATGGCAAACCCCCTCTGAATACCGCTTACCCTGAAAACCCTATTCATAGGGTCGCCATAAGTCGGGATCGACTTGGAGGCCGTCCATTTCCATTTCTGGCCCGTATCAGTGAAGGGAATTCTTTTTGCTTAAACCTTTCAGAAGTCTGTCTCCCCATACCAGTCCCTCCCCATTCCTGTGTATCTTCCTCTACTTGTACTGTGATGTACTGATCAATATAAGGCAGCATCTTTTTCTACTCCGTAACAAAATGGAACAAAAAGTCCAGGTTTTGTAAAAGAAAACATGTTAAATTGCACAACTAGAGTAATGCTGACAATGCACCATATGTGGGAACTGCTACAAAAGGTTGCAGTGTGAAATGCTCCTCTTACACACATTTCTGTCCTGCCCTGGTTAGTTTTCCACACACACCCCAAAGTAAGTCAACCTTCCATTGGTGACTGAGCATACACAGTCCTCATTGGGCTGTGTTCTGGGATTCCCTCCTTTGAGCCTTTTTCTAAAGATTTTTGTACCCTCTTTTGTGTGAAAGGAGTTTCTTTAGCTACAGTAAGCTGTGGCACTTCCTATCTGAATATCAGAAAAGCAGATAATGGTTTCCTTTCTCTGCGCTTAAAGTTGCCTTTTAAAAAGCCTTCCTTAGAACTGCTCATCAGTATCTTGATGAATCTAATAGGTGTCTGGCAAAGTCAGTTGTGTTCAAAGGTCCTGTATCAACCTTGTATGTTAGCATGGATCTCTCTGAAAATTGCACCACTTTGTATTCTGGTTTTGAAAAGCCATGTTCATTATCACTTACAGCGTTTTGGAATATTTTTGAGGAATCCAAGGTTACTTTATTATCCTTTATGATCTTTTATACCCTTACAGCAGAGGTGTGGAACATTTTTCAGCTCAAGAGCCCACATTGTGGGCAACTGGGGGCAGCATGCCTGTTGGTGGGTGGGGCCAGAGGCAAAAGTGGGCAGTACAATTAATCTCTCACACCTCCCAATCGACATCCCAGCAAGCAAGAGTTTGTATAATAGTGTAAATAAGGACAAATTCTACCCAGGCAAAAGCACTCAAGGAGGGCCAGTGAGAGGTGTTGCCTAGGGTGAAGGCATGGCCTGGGCAGAGTTGAGAGGGCCAGATAGAGAGGTCTGGGTGGAGAATTCAGTCCCCAGGCTCAGGACTCTCCAGCCCTGCTTTCAAATTACTTGAAAGCTCAATGAATGTTGTAGTTGTTACACACTAGAACATGCTAATAATTTTAACTCAAATTACACAGACTGATCACTGAACCTCAGACACCTCTTGCCTATTAAGATGGAAATTCTACATGTAAATATGTTTGCATCTATCTTCATTGTTGTTCCGTAACCTGAAATGTGTTGCCAAAACCTGGCTGCATGAGGCCCATAGGTGATTCCGGACCTAGCGGTTTTGACCAAATTTGCTGAGAGAAGATAGGGTAATGATGTTTGGTAAGAGACGAGAGACCAATGGACAATGTAAACTTTTCAAACCATATCATTAAAACTGATCTGAGAATTGACAGGAATGATAAATTATGTTCGACCTGTGCATGACATATAGTTAACCCTGCTGAACATGAACTCTTCTAAGGTTGAGCTATTAAAATTCATTCCTTTACTACATAACTGGCATTTTCCAAGTTGTTTTGGGGAATTGTTCTTTTTCATTCTGTGAGCTTTTCTGTGGAATACCGTTCTTGTCCATCTGCCCCTAGGAGCAGGTTTAAATTGATTCCACACTATAGTAAGTATGATGATGTGTGGCCCTTGGAATGTAGGGATCGGGCAGGGCTTGTCATGGATAATGTTCCCCCTTGTGTGGTTATCTAGAGCTCAAGCATCTAATTAATTGAAGCTGTTCTCTAGAACAGTGGTTCCCAACCTTTATGAGCACGGGACCCCCTTTATAAGCTGAAAAAAAATTGTGACCCCCTCCCCCCAGGGAGGCAGGCTGGCTGCCAGGAAGGAAGGGGGAAAGCAGCCTTTCTTTGCAGGCTTGCTTCCTTTTGCTTCACAAGAAGCCCTCTCCTCTCATTCTAAGCAAGGGCTTTGCCAGTAGCAGCAGTGCAAGGAGATGGGAATCGGTGATAGTAATCCCCTCTTCTTCTTGGTAGCTCCACCCTCAGCCTCCTTTGGCATCTGCCATGTATTTTATAGGCAGATGCCTGCCCTTAGTGCACCTGAAAGGCACTCTGGCGCTTCAGCAAAAGGCCTCCCCTCTTGTTTGGAGCAAGGGGGAGGTGTCATCTGCAGCTGCAGTGGAAAGCAGACAGTGTAGAGGGAGTGAAGACTTTTTAAAAAAAATTAATAAATTCATTTCTTTACTGTTCACGGCCCCCTCTGGATTACTTCGTGGCCCCCCTGGGGGTCCCAGCCCTCAGGTTGGGAACCACTTCTCTAGAATATGAAGTATGATGGTGATGGCCTTGAATGCCTTTTGTCAGTGACCTCTAATTTGCCATCTGTTACTTTTCATTGGAAGGTAGAAATTAACTGCTCTCATCCATGCTTTTGTAACCATGAGGACTGAATTATTATAACTCATTTTCGTGTGAGTTTTCTCTGCATTCGGGGACTTCATGTTGTGCATCTATTGATCAGAGTTATAAAGACCATAAACCATACAAGAGAGCTGTACTGGCTAGGACAATTCAAGATACTGGCTATTTCTTTTAAAGCCAGGATTCCATTGCATTTTAAGGAAGCTGTTCCTCACCATATGTTCCTACCTATTAAGATTATCTGAGAGGCTTTGCTCTTTTATTTTATTTTTGAGCTCTTCTCAGAACCATATTGAGACAGGAATAAGCTACATAATTAAGTAGAAAATGGAAGTCTGCCCCCTCCCTGTGTTGCTGATCAGTGGTGTTGACCTGTGTTGTCAACAGGGATGATAAATGGAGAGCTAACTTTAGCAATATAGCAGTTTTTCAGAGGCTGTGTTAGCTTCTTTATTCAGAAGAACTGTGGCCTAGATTGATGTAACTCATCAGGATTTTGAAAAGGAGTTTAGGAACATCCCTGGTTCATTTAAACCAAGACTAGCAATAACGTGCAGTGTCGAATTCGAATAGAGGGGTTGTGACAATTTGTGCATATACAAGGAGTCTGATACAGAACAGTTTTAGTTGGAGGCACACAAGTCATGCTCCTGGATGATATGTTTGCACTAAGCTTTTGCAGTGTATGAATTGTGAAGCTTGCTTTATGCTTATCAGATTAGATTTCTTTTCAGAATTAGCTTTGACTCTTTACTGATGTAGTTTACGGACATTTATCTTTTTGACATGTTGATCTAAAAACCAATTGTTGAGCATAGGCAGGATTTCTAATTCTCAGTCCTGTTAATACTGTCAGCAATGCACCTTTACAGAGGCTAGTTTGTTATGTGCCTTCAAGTCAATTACGACTTATAGTGACCCTATGAATGGGTGACCTCCAATAACATCTGTCATGAACCACTCTGTTCAGATCTTGTAAGTTCAAGTCTGTAGCTTCCTTTATGGAATCCATCCATCTCTTGTTTGGTCTTTTATTCTTTTTCTACTGCCTTCTGTTTTTCCCAGCACTATTGTCTTTTCTAGTGAATCCTGTCTTCTCGTTATGTGTCCAAAGTATGATAACCTCAGTTTCATCATTTTAGCTTCTAATGATAGTTCTGGTTTAATTTGTTCTGATCCCCAATTATTTGTCTTTTTCGCAGTCCATGGTATGCGCAAAGCTCTCCTCCAACACCACATTTTAAATGAGTTTATTTTTCTCTTATTCCCTATTTTCACTGTCCAACTTTCACATCCATACATAGAGATTAGGCTAAAGCTGGTAGAAAGTCAGAGTTTTGCTCAACTTGCTAGTATTCATAGCTCTAACCAACTGTATCACATCCATGCTATATTCCTTTGACCTGCTTCTATGGATTCCATTGCAAGGGAAGTAACTACTATAAAAAAAACCTGTCTGCCTTTAGAAGACGCTTAGGAAACTAGCTGTTGCTAGGTAGACATGACTGCATCAAAGAGAACATAACACTCTTAACTCACCTTCACATTAGTAAAATGGCATCGTTTTGATGGTAATTTTATTATCCCCCTGCACTGGCAAGATTTTCACTTGTAACATAGTAGAGGTTGCAGTGATCAAAATTAATATTGTGCTGTTAGGTACTCCGTAAATAATACACCAGTGCATCTTGAACTTTTGTGTAGGGGCTGTTTAGCACTTGCTTGTGGTCCCAGAGATTGTCATGAATACAGAAGAAGATGCTGAGAAGCAAAGGCTTTTTTTAAAGCTTCTGTCACATGCTTTAGAGGCAATGTATTCAAAGGGCTTGTTCACGTATGCATGTCCTCTGTGAACTGCAAATCAAGTGATGATTTGTGTGTAGGTCATCACAGATATAAACTTTAATTTGCCTCAGTGTTTTTCAGTGAAATTTGTTTATGCAATCAAGTAGTGTGCATACATGTATGAAGCAAGGCAAAGGCACTTGCTACATGTATGGTTCTCCCTCAGGCATGCCTGTGTTATCTTGGAATCACAGCCATAAAGGAGAATGCAGCATTTGGGTTTTAATTTGTTTTTTTTTTTTACAATAATTTTTATTCAAATTTTCATAAAACATAGAAAACAAAATCATAAAACATTCAAAGACAAAAAACAAAACAAAACAAAAATGATTAAACAAAAAAAAATAAAATGTTGACTTCCCATTTGTCACAAATCAAATCAGTTATAGGTCTACAATATATAACAATCCTGACTCTTAAATTATATTATAAAATCACTTTCCTCCAGTAGTTATCTTAATTAATCATCAAATCTCATAAACATTACTTTATTCTTTCCACAAAAAGTCAAAGAGAGGTTTCAATTCTTTAAGAAATATATCTATCAATTTTTCTCCAAACAAACATGTCGATTAATCCATCTCGTTAATAATAATAATAATCTTATTGTCATAACCATAGTCCAAATAAACATATCGATTAATCCATCTCATCAAAATCTGTTAGGTCCAATAATTTCAATAGCCATTATTCCATTATCCCTATTAATTCCATCTTCCATCTTCAATAGTCCTGTTAAGTCCAGTAATTTCAGTGTCCAATCTTCCATTATCAGTATTCCATAATAATCTTGCCATAGTCATATAATAAGAGTCTGATGGGAATTTCCTCTATCCCAAATGTTTTCTTGCCATCAATTCTGAATAAGTTGCTGAAATATTGTTGTAAAGTCATATCTCTGTTCTTCTTTTTTACAAAATGCACTGGTTCATCTCTTGAGAGTTTTTCCATTGTCACATGGCTGCTGTTAATTCCATAGATTTTCTCTATATCAAGCTCCATCACGTCATTCCAGTCCAGAAGATTATCCAAGCCATTGATAACTTTATCTCTAATATCTTCATTAATTTCTTCAGAGATAACGTTAAATTCCAAACAGTAGATTTTATTTCTAATATCCATAAACTCCAGATCTTTTTCCAATTCCACATTTGTTCCAATCTCCAGGGATTGTATCTTCCCTTTATTTTTTCTTTTCTCATCTCTGATCTCATTCTCCTCTCTCACAGGATCCCCTATTTCTTTAAGCTCCTGCATCATTTTGTTCAGTTCAATTTTCAGCTCCTTACTGCCCTGTCGCAGGGTTTGTTTCGTTATCTCAATCTCATCCATTATTTTCTGAAACATAATTACTTTCAGATTCTCAGCCACTTTCTTGATTGCCATTTTTTAAAACCACGAAAACAAAGCAAAACAAAAATAAAGAAGAACCACTTCTTATTTCAGCAACAATTGGGTTAATATTCCAGGCTTGATGACATCACAGTATAAACAAAGCAGCCTGCCTTATCTCTCTATGTTCAAGAATACAAAACAAATTTAGTTCCCAGCATCAAAACAGTTAGCGGCGTCGTGAAGAAGCAGATTCGTCAAAATAAAATAGATCAAAAAGAGAATAGTCCCAAACAATATAATGTTCCTCGGAATAGAAATCCCTCTTCTGTGTATATCTTTAGAATGCACTTCCAGGACAGCTTTTTGCAATAGAAACAGAGATAAGCTATTAATTTCGTGAATAACAGAGAAGAGTTATAACTCACCCAGAAGCTCTTTAAAGCTGATTAAATTGACAAATCTCTTTTTGCTGCAACAATTTAAGCCAAGTAAAAAAAAATAATAGAAAGAAGGGTGCTTGCCTGTTAGTCCGTTTTCTCTTTGAAGAAAAGATAAACGTATCGCATTAAACAGATAGAGCTTGTTCGGAAGTCCGTCCGGCATTGCTGGCTGGACCTTTTCTCATAAATTAATGAAATCCAGTCCTCCCAACAAAAACAGGCTTTTGAGGTTGATCTCTACGTTTCTCCCTGCCCGGGAGAAATTTCATCAGTCAAAAAAAAAAGTTCTGACTGATTTATATCTGAATAAGCTTCTTTTGAGGCGGGAGCCCGTCTCAAAAGCAGGCACAAGCGAAGTCACCCTTCCCGGAAGTCCAGCATTTGGGTTTTAATTTGGAAGCCTTTCAAACAGCCACCATGCGGTGGTATTCAAAGAACAAGCAAACTAGAATAGTGATCCTCAATACAATAAAGTGTAAGAACAGAACCCGACAGATGCAGTAAACTACGTTGAGAGATAAATTTGAAAAGTACCTATACTGATTAGCCATCTGGGGAGGATTTCTCTCTAGTTTAGTACCTGAATATACAAGCAATATTGCTTTGTCAACCATGAGAAAATAGTCTTGAGCACCATTCTATCATTGGATATGGCTGTAACAGAGGAACAAAATTAGTCTGCAAAAGTGGTGTGGAACCTGTGGCTTTTCAGAGGTTATGGGACTCCAGTTCTCCTCAGCCAGCTTGGCCAGTGGTCAGAGATTATGAGAATTGTAGTCCAACATCAGGTTAACCACCCCTGGTCTCTTAACATCTAGAAACAGGTTGTGTTTTCCTTATGCTGAAGTTTTGACAAACTTTAATGGATGCAGTGTGACAGTTTAACATTGTGAAATGCTAGTATTGAGCAAGGCCTAAAGATAAGCTTAAATTGCAAAGCTATGTAGGTAATGTGGCTTCTTAAGATTGTTGCATATATTGGGGTTTTGATTGGCTTGGTAATAACTAATAATTTTCCCATTGTGGCTTAATTATATGGGCCAAATCAACGATGTACAGAATATCTACAAATGCTTCTTGCCCTTAATTGTAGGTAGGATTGTGGTGGACGTTAGTTCAAGGCTAGAAATAAGTAATATTAACACACAGGATGTAATTGTTTCTTATGTGGACATTGCTTGAAATATCCCATATGTAATCCAGACCTACTTAATGCTAGAAATCAGGATTAATGAGAAGCTGTTTAACTTACAGACCTCTACAATGTCATCAGAACATGATGGAAGGGTTTCTGTAATTCTTAGGGAAAAAATGGTAGCAAGTAGGGTCTTTGGAGTTATTTTCTCAGACACAGTTGTATTAATTGTAGACTTACTTCTCTAGATCCATCCAGCAGCTCCTCAAACTCCTCTTCAGCGCCTATGTCCGGTTTTTCAGCAAACATTCAAGGAGCACGGGTTTATCTTCAAGGGCCAGCACCTGTTGGGACTCCCAGCTTTAACAGACAGCATTTTTCACCACATCCTTGGACAAGTGCTACAAATTCATGTAGGAGTTTTGGGGGTCTGTCTAATTCAGCTCTTCAGTCTGTTGGTATTGACCTTTTTGCTGGTTGTATGATTTTAACACATACAATTGTTTTTGAGCATCGATCAGAAACTGATGCAATTTGTAGAGATCAAATTACTGAACTGTTTAAAATGGCATCAAAAATTAGACATGACATGCAGTCACATGAAGATTCCCTTTCCTTTTCAGAGAGTTTGAGCAGAATAATAGATGGGGTGAAGGTTGCTGAACTTTTTGGCTCCCCCCCCCAATATGTTTCAACTACCTTTCTCTCTGTAGGAAGGAATATGAGGGTTCCCTTTCTTCCTCACTATTAATCTGCTCAAATTTGCAGCTTCCCATGACCACTACCAGTGTTTAAAAACAATTTAAGGGAACGAGTCATGCAATTGCATGTTACATTTAGTTTAGACCCAAGGTTTTAAACCACCTTTTAATAAAGGTATGCATGATCCTAGACAAGAAGAGTATTTGGAGAAGTTATATATAAGTAATACTTATAGGTTCAGTCTAAAGAGTTGAGCTATGCTTGTTGCATGAGATCAGTGCGCGCTTTGTTTAAGAATTATGACTGTTCATTCAGCTGTGTATGCACCATAGGGCTGTTCCTGGCTACCTGCCTTTGGGTTGTTTCTCCCATTATCTCTCTCCCTCTCTCCCCCTCCCTCTCCCTCTCACTCTAGTGGCTTATTTACCCTAGAAATTGTGTTGTGTGTGGAGAAGGGAACATTAGCTGATTGGCCTTTAACTGACCACTGGGCAATCTGGTCTAATTTACCCTGGTCAGTGTTTAGTCATGGAGAAAGATTCCTCTATGATTATTTTTAAATTGAAGATGAGCTTGGTTAAATGGTTCAAACTACAGAGCCATCTGATTCTATGTCTGTAAGGGACAAAGATCAAGAAACCTGGAAGATGGTAGAGAAAGTATAAAAGTTTTAAAAGCCTAGATAACTTCTGTGTGACCCAAGTTTTTGTTGACACTGATCAAATACATCGGGGTGGCCAGGGACCTTCTTGGACCAATGGGCAAACCAATATATAGTGTTTTTTAAACTGTCAAGCACTATATACATTTTTTAAAATAACAAATAAAATCTTTATCTACCCTCGATCACCTGTCAATCATCTGACATCAGGTGACTGATCAGTGGCAGATCTGGCCCACCTCTCAAAGCTGATCTGCGGTGTGGGGAGAGGGGTCTGCATTGCCAGCACATTCCCCACAGTGTGTGCTCAAACAAATCCTTGACTAACATATAGTTTTGAGGACATAAACTGTATCATGAAGAAAAGGCTTCCCAGCCCCTGAAGCAGCCTGTTATAACCTTACTTTAGATACATTAAAATTCAAAACAATTTACTCTCTTTCAAAGTTCTGACACTTTTAAATACTAAAAACATTGCTTTTGTAGAGAAAGTCGCACTGATTTCAGTACAAGTCTACTTTGGTTGAAGTATTCAAAATCTCATCCCTAATGAAAACTTCCTAGAGCAGCAGTTAAGGGAACTGAGGATTTCATATGTAATAAAGCAAGAGAACTGTTTTTTCATCAGGTGAATCTCCTATTCCATCAGTTTCCTCGGGATCATCTTCACCCCTTTCAGCTGCTTCTGCACCTTCTACTCTGGGCCAGCCAAAGTCAGGGAGCACAGCACAAGATCGAAAGGTGCCACCACCTATTGGAACAGAAAGACTTGCTAGAATTAGGCAAGGAGGTTCTGTCACACCTACCCCCTTGGGAACCAACTTCACAGCTCCTGTTGGGCACAGTGGTATCTGGTCATTTGGAGTTAACAATGTTTCAGGTAAGAGTGTTCCTAAGGAAATGATCTCAAGAGTGAAAGGAAATAGTAATTTGCAAATAAGCAAGAGAAATGTCTCTTCCCCTCCCCCCAGCATACTCAGTTTATCAAGCTCGTGAGCTTTTACTGAATATTTGCATAAAGATCCCATTATTAAGACAGAAATTATTTAAATATGTTTAGTACTTTAAACATGTACTCATATGTATTGTGTTCTTCCTAGTTTATATAAGAGTAGAAACCTACTATGCAGGAATTTAATCATGTCAGAAGTAGCCCTGAATAGACTAATGTTCCTCAGAGTAGCAGAAAGAGGCTAAAGAAGTGAACTGTAGGAAAATTAAGGCTGTGCAGGCACAAGGATCTGTTACATATGATAAACTGCAGAGATGAGGATAGAAAGGTTGTGTGTGATGATGAGCTTTGTGCAACATAAAAAGAATGAAGATAGATGAGGGGACAGAGCTCCAAAGTAAATCTTAGGACAGGGCAGTGTAATGCTTCCTATAGAGTCAATCTAGGAAACAAGGGAGAAGGGTGATTAATGTGGAAGAGACATAATAGTTTAGAAGGGGCATTCAGATCAATGGGAGAAAGCAGTTCACAGGAAATAACTTCTTTCTAGAAGTTATTTACAATAGATTGGGAAAGGACTATTGGCAGGAGGTACAGGGATTAAAGTCGATCTTGGAGATGCTAGAAAGGAAGTGGAGACAGGATATGGGAAGAGAGATATTCCAGTGGTCAGACTCCAAAGAAGGGACATGCTGGTGGAAAGGAAGCCCTGTGCTAGTTGAGAGTTGGTCTTTGGGTTTTTTCCATGGAAAGGTCACTGCCCTTGGAGAGCAGTCCATGTAGAGGTGGATGGGATGAATTTAATAGGCATGAGCAGGGACATTTCTGGCTTGCTGATAATATGAGAGATAAAAATATGTGAGAGGTGATTCCGATCTCTAAACAAGTACTTCATTATCTTTCTAGAAGGCATGTCAGGTTGGTCTCAGCCTGTAATGGGAAATCATCCAGTGCATCAGCAGCTGTCAGACCCAGGCACCTTTTCCCAACATCAGCCAATGGAGAGAGATGACTCTGGAATAGTGGCTCCTTCAAATATTTTCCAGCAGCCTATGCCAAACAGCTTTGTGGATTTCTCTAAAGTACGCTTTCAAACTCCCCCACCCTCTCTCCTACACACACACACACACACACACACAGTTGCTTCAAAGGAAACCATAGGTGCTATAGGATATATTGTGTCTCTGAGTATTCAGTTTCCAGTCATTCCAGGGCTGCATCACTTGTATTTGTCTAGGGTGGGGGTGCAGGTGAGGGTCTAGTGGCCAATCAGAACTACTCATTTGGGGATAACATCCTGGATTGCTTACAGTTTTGTGTATTAAATCCAGTTTAAAAGAAGAGCCTATTACACAGGAATAGAATTACTGCTGAATGTTTAGGGTCTGTTATTATTAAACCACAATTGGCACAAACCCCAAATGAAAAAAAAGCACAATAAAATACAATATATTGCACAGAACTAAAACAGCCATTACATACTTTAAAACACCAACCATATCACAGAGGCTTAAAAGCACATCTTACAGCCTTGGAGAAGTATTAACCTGGCATCAAAAAGAAAACAATTTGGGCTCCCTAGGAAGAACATTCTAGGAAGAAAAAGGACCCTTCACTTGTGGCTGCCCTCCAAGCTTCAGTTGGAGGGGGCACACGGAGAAGGGCTTCTGTAGATAACCTTAGGGAAGAGGCTGCAACCCTTTTTGAGCCAGTAGGCATGCTTTGAATTTTGAGAAAGCTGTGGGCATCAGTTGCAAAATGGTTGCTGTGGGGGCATGGCATGACACAAAATAGGAATGGCATAGTGGCTGCCACATCTTAAAAAGAGTAGAAAAGGAGACAGGACCACAAAATGGTGCTGGTACATACATGCCACCCTGGGCTCCTACTGGGAGGAAGGGTGGAATATAAAATAAGTAAATACACACACCAGCCACCCCATCAATGGAGGAAAATGTACCTACATCAGCCACTGCCGTGCAAGAAGCTCTTTGCACCTCTGTATCAAACAGATGGGAGAGTGGGCGTCCAATTCTGGCATCTAATGAAATGTGGGCATATTTAAGTGTGTGTGTAATGTTGGAGAGGCTGATCCAGTGCAAGCAGGAACTGAGCAAGAAGTGCAGTCTCCTTGTGCAGTGTGGATTTTTGAGGGGATATTTGCTGTGATCTTTTGTGGGTCTACGAGCTCAACATTGGCAACCTCGGCCTTAGGATACAGGTAGATATGTACAGGAGGTGGTGTGCCATTAGGTATTGAGGTCCACTAGGTACTGAAGTCCCAATTTGTATAGTATCTTATTGGAAGGACCAGATTTATTAAGATGGAGGAGGAAAAGAATCTTAATTGGTAAGGAAAGCAATGGAAATCTTAATTTGGGTGGGGAAATTTTGGGACTGTCCAGCCCTCTGTTGGGTAGGATATTCACAACTTTTTAAAAACATGCCAGTATCTAATAAATGAAGCCTAGTTAGTCAACTTCTAAAAGAGACATCTCCATTCCAGATAGGCACTAGAATGTGCTTTAAAATTATATTTTAATTTACATTATGATGAATGTAGGGACGACACAGATAAGTGGTTCTAATGTAGAACATGAGTGAGTTGTTTAGTCTATTTCAGGAGCTGCTTGTAGGTGCTGTAAAATATTTGCAGACAATGTCCAGCCGAAGCCCCATTGAAAGAAATGGAAAATGCCCAACTGTTGACTTATCGCATTGTACTCATTAGTTGTTGTTATTTAATATGCTTATATACGGCTTTTTGTCACAAGTGACCTCAAAGTAATATATATAAAAAATAAAGAAATCATATAATTACAAAATACAGAACATAATCAAGATAACAGTAAAATATCAGATACATCAGTATCAATAATAAAACTATAAAATCAGTACTATAAAGCAAAATACTCTCAAGGATCAAAAGTCTAACCTCAGCTGTCAAAAGCTAGAAAAAAGCATGTAAATGTCCATCACACACTGAACTCCCAACAGACATGTGGCCATCCATGCCTACAGAAAGAGGGTGTTCCAGAACTGGCACCGCTGCCATACTAGAGCCATTTGCTCTTGTCGGTCTCAGTACTGATCCTCCCTGGATTGACAAGACACTCCATTAATGTCCTCTCCATCTTATTTTCCAACTGCTCACCCTCAGTGGAGAGCTGCAGTATGAGAGCCCCTTGCCTCACACTCTTGCCAGGTACTAGCTGGAGAATTGGGATGAGAGGAAGAAAAAGTGTTGCCGTTTTGGTCAGGAACTCCAGCTGAGTCTCTGCCGCCAAACACACAGCCCCATCCTACCAATAGAACAAGCACTGCTTTCTAAACCTGTTTCTGTGCTGCTATTTGCTGTAAACTGTTATGTCTCTTCTGTCTTAGGGCTTACCAATTTCCATGTATGGAGGGACTATTATACCTTCTCATCCTCAGCTAGCTGATGGACCAGGTGGGCCTCTTTTCAATGGACTGCATACTCCTGATCCAGCATGGAATCCCATGATAAAGGTTGTCCAAAATTCAACAGAATGTACCGATGCTCAGCAGGTGCAGTATTTAATTCCCATTTTTGTACTATTAAAGTTTCAAGCATCTGTCTTAAATGATATAATTGAATTTTTGTTAAGAGTACAAGTGTCTAGCTTTTCCAACCTAATGTTAACATTTTCCTAAAATGTGTGTGATTCTGCTAAAAATGAAGGACATGGTTAATGAGTGTTGGTGGAACCTGCCTCCACAGTAGGATAGCTGATCATTAACATGTGGATGTTGGGGCCAAGCCTTAACTAGGTAGAACTTGTTTTTGGTTCCACCGAAGTTATTATATGTAGGTCTTTATAGTGACATTGGAACTGTACTCTGAAATTAACTTCCTATTTTGTTTCTCCAACTATAGATTTGGCCTGGCACCTGGGCACCTCACATTGGAAACATGCACCTCAAATACGTCAACTGATTTAGGAAGGCCTACCTTTTTCTTTTCTTTTTAAAAGCCTTGTTTGGAGAAACATATGACCTTGGAAGAACTTGGGGATTTTTTAAATGTGCCTAACTAAGCAATTTTTTCTGTGGGCTGTAACAAGAGAAACTTGTGGCCCGTTGTGTAAGAACAAAATGAGTTACCTATTCAACTGATTCTGTTCTCCAGGTAGTTTAGCCATTTTGAACTCAAAATCGGATGAACCTAGTGCTTTTGGCTAAACACTACTGAATGCTACTTGTATGCAGCAGAGAACTAGATTGAGTACATGATTTCAACCTTTTAGGGTGGTAAATACATGTATAATTGTTTACATACTTAAAAGGAAAAACGTTGAGTAAATTTCATGTCGTATAGTGGCTCTACTTTATGTAGCCTGTATTAATGTGAAATATTTACCTGAATATTCAATAAAAAGATGAACATTAAAGATTTTGTGTAGTAATCTTAATGAAATACAGATTTTTCTGAGCGTTGGAAGTTTGTGCCTTTGTATAGTTAACTGTCAGTGTTTAATTTTAATTAATACATTTTCAGCATTTTAGAGAAATGTCCTCCTATATATAACACAGTTTCCATTACTATTAACTGTTCTGGTACTTGCTAGAAAGTCAGGATAGAATATGTTGAATACACAGGAGGGCCATGTAACTTTACCTTTAATATTGCAGCTAAGGATAGTTTTATTCACTGGGCACAGTCTACCAGGTTGTGTTAAAATGGATACTCAAAAAAATTTAAGGCTTTAAAAAAATATATTTTAAATAAAGATTCCAGTATCTCACAAACACAACAAACGAAACATCAACAACAGACTGCAGATAACAAATTTAGTTATTTTTTAATAGATCCATGCATTATTGTAAATCTGTTTCACATTCAGGTTTAAGTTCATACAAAAAGTCTGTACCAGCCTAAAATTTCTATACCCAACTTAATGGGTATAGAACTCAGAACTAAAATTTAGTTATCTTTGAACGTGGTGAGTTCTAAGATTTCAGCTCTAAAGAATGGGACTTGATGAATTAAAAGACGCTATGCCAAAGCCATGTTTCTCATATGTGAGGTAGGTGACTTCACTATGTTGGTGCCCTAAGTCACATTTTAGAGCAGGTGTGGGGAACCTTTGGCCCTCCAGATGTTGCTGGACTATAACTTCCATCATCCTTGGCCATTAGCTCTGCTTGATGGAGCTGATGAGAGCTGTAGTTCAGTAACATCTGGAGAGCCAAAAGTTCCTCTTTTAGAGCCATGCTTTAAAACTTTTATTGGGCAGGAAGGTACACCAGCCAATCATAATTTAGTTTTCTGTGTTTAAAGTTGTTTGAATCTGAATGGCAATATCTTTTAAGCCCAAAGATATGACAAGCTGAGTGACAACTTTATTAGTGGCTTATGGACCAAAACAGGTTCTCCCCTAGTTTGTATCCCAGAAGCGAAAGAAGGATTTCTGTAGAAATGGAGTATGCCAGCAGGCCATGCTCCCATCTGCTTCATAAAGTGGCCCACCAGCAAAGACTATGTGCGGACCAGGGAAAAGCCAGCTCTTCAGCTTAATGGTGCAAAACAGTGGTATCGTGTGGTGCACTAAAAGTCTTGTGATAGCCAATGATGAGTGTGGTGCATGAGAATCTTTAGTGTTGTATGTTTGACACAAGATATAATAATCACCAGTATTTCTTGCAGGGAAATAAATCAGAAAGTTCTCCAAATGGTCTGGATGTGGAGAAGAACTGGGAATCTGGAATTCTATGTGGTAATTCCCTTTGGTGCAACATGAAATTTGTTTAAACAAGTATCCCACACGTTTTTACTCTCAATTCTTACAACACTGAGATAAGTTAGGCCAAGAGATGAATTACCCAGTCATCTAATGAGCTTCATAACTGAGAGAGCATTTTGAATTCAGATCTTCCTGCGCAGCTCCAACACTCTAGAGCACAGGTGGGCAATCCTTTTGGCCGAAGGG
The DNA here is from genome assembly GCF_030035675.1 of Rhineura floridana. NCBI lineage: Eukaryota > Metazoa > Chordata > Lepidosauria > Squamata > Rhineuridae > Rhineura > Rhineura floridana. The sequence goes on along the minus strand of NC_084480.1, from coordinate 174,335,131 downwards.
ACCAGATGTAGATGTCTCCCCATGCTGCCCCATTTGACATGATTATATCAGGTAACTGATAGGTGGGCAGGATATATGTCAAAGTTGACCTGTGGGAGAGAGGGTCTGCTTTACCAGCACAGTCTTCACAGGGGACGCATTGGTTAAGCAGCACCTAGCAGGACTGAAAGCCCCCCCCCCCGTGATGTCAGCTGATGGACAGGTGAATGTGATTTGGGGGAAATGGCCTTGTGGGCCAAGTTGGACGCCCTGAAAGGCCAAGGTTGGCCTGTAAGAATGTTAGTTCCCCACCCCCTGCTGTAGAGCCCAAGACAGTCCTTTTAACTGTGAAGAAATGCATGAACAAGTTTCCTTATCCTCAATAAATACTATGTTAATCCAGATACTGCAATATGTAAGGCAAAGGAGGAGATCCCCCTTTTTTTTACAGCAGTAAGATCTTAGCTGTCAAATCTGTTCACCTTCCATTATATCAATTTCCTAGATACACCCCAGTAGCTTTTTAAACAATTTTGCCAGTCTGCCTGAACAAAGTCTGTTCCTGGACATCAGGAAAAACTTCCTAACTGTTAGAGCCATATCACAATGGAACCAATTACCTAGAGAGCTAGTGGGCTCTCCAACACGAGGCATTCAAGAGGCAGCTGGACAGCCATCTTTGGGGGATGTTTTGATCTGGATTCCTGCATTGAGCAGGGGGTTGGACTTGATGGCCTTATAGGCCCCTTCCAACTCTACTATTCTGTGATTATGAAAGTTGAGAAACTGCTATACTATTTTGCAGGATTTGAACCTTAACCCATTACAGGTGTAAATTTTGTGCAGGAAATGTTTGCCTGTTTTTAGAAGTGAAAAAATGTTTTTAAAAGCTCAAGCCCATCTATTGCCTTACCTCAACCCCACCAAAATCCCTGTTGGAAATGTTCTCTGGCTGCCTTAATTTCAGGTACACATGTCCAGGATTGCAGCATATGCAAACTCAGCTGGGAGAGGGCCCTACAGAGTGTACTTAGAACAAAGACTCAAATCCCTGGTAGCAAAAGCAGCACATTTTCTCCCTTGAGAGAGTCTTGGTAAGGGATGAGTGAGTGGAGTATAACCAGCCTTGGGAGCCTGAGACACTGCCATTCTCTTTCCCCTCATTTTCAGTGTGTACTGGCTGTACCTTGTGCATTGGTTAATGCTGATGGAGTCTGTCCTACCCTTGCCTGTTGGTTTGCATTAGTAGTGTGTCAAGCAGCTCCAGCCCACATCCTGTAGGGGTATGCCATTATAATCCACTACTGCTGGATTTGCTCAGCCTTCAAACTGGGCGCAGACTGCTAGGGGAAAGATAAATGGCTAGGCAGCTACAGCACTTTCCAGAAACAACTGGGAGTCCAGGTAGCAGAAGACAGTGAAAAGGAAAGTGGGGATCCTTTGGTTCAAAGGCTCACTTGTCTTAGTTGTACCAACAAAAAGGGCGCATTTTGCTTTCACAATTCTGGAAACTGCAAGGTCATTCTGCTTAGCATGCAGAACATGATATTCAGTTGCAGTTACCATTCAAGCAGTGTTGGTTGGAGAGCTACCAAGGGCTAATAGACAAATCCTAGAACTAAGCATGCAGTAGTATTTAATGAAATCAAATGAAATTGCACACACATCCTGTACTTAGCTCAAAGTGACTGAGGCTTTGCAAGCATTCCGGGGGAGGGGGGTTGTCACAAAACCCTGATTGGAATCAATGTATTCCTTTGATTTCAATAGGTAAATTGAAACAGGCTGCATGGCTTTATGGCAAAAGGATCATTAGGGGTGAGTCACTATTTGTCCACCACCACCAATTTTCAGACATGCAGTCTGCTTAAATCTGCTTATTGAAATCAAAGGAAACTTCAATTGGCAATACCAGCTTTTTTGGAGCAGCTTGAGATTATGGATGCTGACATAACCAGTCTGGTAACCTGACCAATCTAAAGAACAGGGAACTATCTAGTTTTTTAATATGAGGAAAGCATTCAATAGGATCGAGGGAACTTGTATTATTTGCTATTGCATATTAATCTCTTGCTGTCACAGATTTAATAAATAAGGTATATGCAGATTCTGCCTGATCTTCCAGTTTAATTTGTAGATCTAGTACTTGATCCATTAACTTGTCTGTTCTGATTGTTTGTCTTAAAGCCAGCTCAAAAGCTTCATCAGCAATTGTAGTGATTTGTGCAACTTGGGTGGTCAACTCCTTAAACAACCGTTCAAGGGGTTTGAGAGCAGCTTGCCAACTCTCCATAAGGTTAATTTGCATTTGTTGCATTTGTGCAGCTAAATCTGCCAGAGAGTTCAGCAGGGGCCTTTGACAGTTCTCCTGCCTTCACTTTATTGGTCACCATTTTGAATGTGTCCATTTCAGTTTCGAGCTGTCAAAAGTTGCAACATAACAGAACAGGGATGTTAAAAGCTAGGAGAACTAAAAGTAGAGTATTTGTGATCTCCTCTAAGTCCCCCAACCGAAGCTACTCACGGGCCATGAAAACTATAGACAATCATCCCCCGCAGTACAAAAGAAATGAGGAATATCTCCGAGATCCAGGGTTAAGCAGCCATCTTGGCAGCAGGCTAGCCACGCCCCCAATTTTTAAAAAAGTTTTATTTAATAAATGAAATGAGATATAACAGAATACAAAATGGAAAAATACAGCTAATGTCATTTGTATACACTTGGACAATAATTAACAAATTGTAAAACCATAAATTAAAACATTACAGGTGAGTCAGAAGTATTCTATAGCACTGGATTATCAATAAGAGTTCACAAGTATACCTTTACACATGAGTAGTCAGCGATCTTTTGGGAAAACACATTTACTATCCAAATTATCTGCCGTACTGGGAGGTGGTTCGAGTTCTGGATATTGGTGTATTGTGCTGAGATCATGTGTTGTGCTCACCATTTACATGAAAAATAAAGTCTTTCCAAATAATTTGGCCTCTACTTAATCTGAGTTTATAGGTCAGTTTTTCTGCTAGGGCCAGAATCCATATTTGGTCATATATCATTCTTTGCTTACACCTAAATATCTCTTGTATCTTGCTATTAGCATTTTACTGTTACCATTAGTATTGGAGCTGTTCCAAATTCCCAAAAGAGACAAGGGTGAGTATTGGACTCAAGGTTTGTTTTGTGATCAGATTTCTGCAAATACTAGTTCCCAAAATTGTGCTATTTTCTGACACTCCCACCAGAGGTGAAAATACATGCCTTTTATTTTCTGCATCTCTAGCATAGTAGGGAAAGATGTGTTTATGTGAGATAGTGTTACAGGTGTAAGAGGTACCATCTGAAGGCTATTTTTAATAAAGTCTGGTGGGTGTGGGCTGAGATTCAGCAGGTTAGGACTGAGGACCAGGTTTTTCCCCAGTCTGAGGACTCTGTTGCAGTACCTAAATCCTTTCCCCACCATCCTTGAAGACCGGTCAGGCTGCCCAAGTCTAGCCCTGCCAAAAATCTATAAATTTGGGAAACTTGCCCCCTGGGTTAAAATCATAAGCTCAAAGGCAGTTAAGTCATTTTCCCTGCACTTATACGCTTATTTACAATGAAGGTACTGACCTAGGTTCTAGTCAGTCATAATCTGTATCTTCTAGAATTTCACATAGCTCTTCTGGTCACCTTGCACTAACATAAAAATCTCTGAACCTATAAAGGTCCTTGGCTGCCCTACTCAAGAGACCCCACCTCACCCCCTTTTGCATTATTTTATTTACACTCTTACATATATTGAGCCTCATTGTTATCCATTTACACAGTGGAGGTCTTTTTGTGGAGGTCTTTGCATTTTTAACATTTTTGACATGTCATTTGCCACCTTACAGCTCAGCCACACCACCAGATCATTGATGAAAAAGTTCATCATGAACCAGTTTTGGATCATAGCCCACCAGCTGAAAAAAAAAGACATCACTATTGTTCCCTTCAGAGCTTAGTTTTAACTGTCAATATTTCAGGGTGGCAGCTTGTGTTCCACAAGAGGTTTATTGTAAAGTGTAGGTCTGTCACAAGTTCCCTTGATACTTTAGGAACATTCTACCTTCTTGGAGAAAAGAATGAACCCCTTTTCCAACTGGATGAAACAAACACTTAACAATGCCCTTGTATCCCTTCGAAAGGAAACTACTACTTGGGGTTTTCACATCAAAGCATAAAGCAGGTTTTGCTTAAATGTTAATGCATTTGTTCAGATTGCTCAGATTAATTTTAACCTGCTTGCTGATTTGATTTCCTAGCTTTGTGTGAAGTTATGATTTGAGAAACAACATCCCTGATCTCTCTAACCAGCAGTAGGGAAGGACTGGTCCTGATGTGGATTTTGAAACCAATATGGGTACACCTCAGAATGGGAATACTAGCTTTCCAAGTCCTTTGGTTTGGTTTCGTTCCTGGTATGTATCTTTAACATTCAGTTTTCTATTTAAACTGTATCTTAAATATGCATATGCATTGGTATTTTATATTGGAAAGTTTCCTGTTATCTTTGTTATCGGACCTTTCTAAGATAGGACTCCAAGATTGTTGTTAATCCATTAAAATTCAAAATCATGCAAATTAAGAACCAATTACCAGTATACAAAAATGTAATGCTGCCAAAAGCCTGAGCAAACAAAGAGTTTTTATTGGCAACTAAACTTAACTTGGGAAAGGACTATAGTTCGTTGGTAGAGCACACTCCATGCAGAAGGTCCTAGGTTCAATCCCCAGCATTTGTAGATAAGACTGGGAAAGCACCCTGTCTGAATCCTGGGGAGCAGCTTTCAGTATGGAGCCTATACTGAGAAATTAGGAAAACTGTTCTAAAGTCGGAGAGCCATCACGGAAAAGGCCCTTCTCTGTGGCCACCAACCTTTCCAAATGCAGGGTTCACATGCAGTATGATCTCAGCAGAATATTTTAATAGATTGGTATGTCCATATTTGTATTTTATAGAAAGAGTAAGACCTTTTTAACATTGAAAACAAACCACAATAGGATTCTAGCAGATTTTTATTTTTTTATGTGCAATTATCTCCTGTGTTTCCTCCCAGCTCCCAACCAACACTCTTTTATTTTTTATTTTAATTTTTTAATCTCTCAGCCCTATGGGTAAATTAGAGCTAGTAGACTATGAATGGAGCTTCATAGCTGAGTGAAGATTTGAATCCTTGTCCCATACTCTGTCTAACCCCTACACTGCCTTGCAATGGTTAGTTTGACTCTCTTTCGACAGCATGTTTGGTGAGCAAATTCCCTTTAGCAGGTAAGAGACTAAGGCTGCAGTCCAATACATGTCTACTCAAAAGTAAGCTCCATTGAGTTCAATAGGACTTACTCCCAGGTACTCCCAGCCTAAGGCAGGGCAGTTGAATGCAAACCATTGGTAAGTAAATCACTGACTACAATGGCTTGGGTAATGTTTTTCAATGTTAAATGTTTCTGAATAGGAATGGCTTGTTGCTCTTATATATCTGTTGGAAGGTTATCCTCACACTTTAGTTCCCTCCCTGGAACACCGAAGATTAGATATATGAGGAACAAAAGAATAGTTACATAGTAACAACTCACAGGTCATTCTGGAGAGAGCTAAACCATGTCAGATGACACGCTAAGCCAAATTATGGCTTAGCTCAGTATGATGGAGGAGCAAAGTGACCCAAATATCCTCTTCTGGAGCTCACACGCTCATGATAAACCATGGTTTGGCTTAGCATGATGCGAGAGTCAGGCCAACGTGTAGAATGTGAAATGGCATTGTCCCAGTACAGCCCAGATAGAGGATGGAGACTGTTAGGTGTCATTAGCTTCTCCCAGCTGCTATTATGCATGGGTACAGCAAGACATTGCAGAAACCCACTTGTGGCCAAGAGCTGGAAGCTAGGAACTGGTTTAATATGTCAATTATACAAGTTAAGGTACAAGACTTACTAGACAGATTCTAACAATTAGCAATATAAAGGTAACATCATAAGCTTTAACTTGTTTTTAATTATTTTGTGCTGATAGTTTATGTTACAGATATCTGCCTCCTCTGTCACCTTTCACTTACTAACACACAATTAGCTGACTGGGGGGGGGCAGTAAATCACACACACTGATGTGTTGTATACAACCAGGGGCTCAAGACAGCAGAGGGAAATGCTGCCAGCAGACCGGACGGATTCTTGCTGAATGCAGCCAACTCTACCCACCCATCCACCCATGGGATAATGAAACTTTGTTAATGGATTTTTATATTACCTTCAATAGTTATCACAAAGGTCAAACTACTTTTAGTATTAAACTGCAATATTTAAGAATAAAAGAAGCAGGGCACACAGCAAGTGTCACCATTATCCTCCATCTGCTGCCCTAAGGGCATGGAGAAAGAACACCAGAGGCAAATGACTGAATAGAAGTCAGTAGAGGGTCACAGTGAAAAAAATGCAGCAGCACAATGTCTTTTCTATAATGAAGACACTGCAGTAAAAAAAATGTTCCTTTTTTTAAATGCTGAACCTTCATCCTCTCATTTTGGTAGAAATGCAACACCTTGAGACCACCCTTTCACACAGTCCATATTTCCCAACCAACAAGCTGGAAAGGTTTGAATGAAGATACAGGGTACATGAAGACCAGGAGCCTATCCTAATCCATCCTGGAAAAAACTCAGGAACAGGACTTTGCAATAGCTATAGGTTCAAGCTCTTAGTTTCAATACCACATATGTCAGTATGAACTTTTAATTATACAGTGATAAATAGTTCCTGAAACAGTTGTATTGAAATTGTATTATCAAGCCACTTTCTTCCATTTTGTACCAAGTGCAGAAAAGGTTGGCATTTTTAACTGTTAACTGATTTCAGAAAGCTGCCCAGAGTCCTCCAGCCAACCTGAGACATTCTCCTTGATTAAGGTTGGGTCACAGTGGCAAAAACTAACTCCAGTAGTTTGCCAGTGCTTAGGAGATAAACAGCTTCTCTGCTGCTTAAGAAATCAATCCCCAGTGAGCCCAGCTTTATAATGCCAACTCCCTAGGCTCAGCCTAATTTTACTGGCATTCTGGCTCCAACGAGGTTTCAACTTTTTGCTCAGACTCTACTGTGGCTAGATCCTCTGTAGGCAAGTTCCTTGTTTCTGCAATGAGCCTTTTGACTCCAACCATCCACTGGCTTACTTCAGTGACATGGTCCACCATTAGTGAGCGATGGATCTCATCAGCCACATCCCAGTGCTGACTCTTGAGCTCTGAAAGGAACAAGAAAGCGCTTCAGAAGTGCAAAAGGTAGTGAAAAAGTGGCCCAATTCATCTGCTCTCCCCCAAATCACTCACTAAAGAACCAGCTAAGAAACGCAGATGTATACTACTCCACCTGCCACACACATGGACTGTGAGCTAATTCTATTGCAGCAGTGCTTCTGGCACAGGAATTATGAAGGGTGGCCATAAGATGTAGGTTAAAGGTCAGAAAAGAAATCTTGCAGCAGAGCACCAAGCCTTGAACTTGGGTACTTACTTACCTTGTGTAAGGATCTCCATTCCCTTTCTCACAGGAACAGAGAGTTTGCCTTGTGCCCACATCTGCTGCAGGATTACCAGGCGCTTGCTGATATCATCACAAACCTGTTTCTGAAAAGAGAAACATCATTCTCACTAATAAGCACCTCTCCCATGGGCTGTATTTATAACTTCTCACCACAGCAAAAGTTCCACTTTCCTGAGGAAAGAGAATGGCAAAAGCCCTCAGTAGCTCACTCTGAGCTAACAAATAAAAAAGCAAACCCTGATTTAGAGCTGTTTGCCTGCTTTCATTTTCCACCCTCTCAGTCTGATCATTTCACTCTAGCTTCTGGAGGTACAGCAATACTTAAGGTTTGCCAATGCAGACATCATGCCAAACTATTATGAAGTGTGATGTCGAACTAAGCCATCTATTTTTCCAGTCTTGCTGGATGCCACCTTTTCAATATTACCTGCCATTTTAATCAATTCTTCCTTGCATAAAATTCACATGAATAGAGTCCTGATTATAAAGAAAATCTAGACCTACGTGTACCTCCAACCAAGAAAGTCAAAACCATTTCATGTGAGATGTTACACTTAAAATAAAAGTCTAATTATAAGAAGCCAGAATTTGGAATATGAATATTTTTGCTCCTCCAGATGTTACTGAACGACAGCTCCTTTCATCCCTGATCACTGTCCATGCTGGCTGAGTCTGATGGGATTTGTAGTACAACAACATCCTGGAGGGCCATAGGTTCCCCATGCCTGTGCTAGATTCTTAATATGCCTCAGACACTTCTCAAATTCTCAATACAGAGCTTATGCCCATAGAACTCCAGAGGTCTCTGCACAGCTGCAAAGGCTAGAAATGTGCTGCTTCTAAAATTTTGAGATTCTGAACACATGCAAGCCTGGGCAATACCCTACAATGTCATCTTCTGTACTCATGACTCAGAAATCCAAGAACAGTGGACTTCCTCTAGCTCTAGGTCTGACACCAAGGGCACCAGGATGCGCTCAGATACCGAACGGCCTCTGCCCCTCATCTTTTTTTTAAAGGTATTTGGCTCCTCATCTGTGTGCATGCACGTGTGCACATGCACAGTGGCACTGAGCTGGCTAGAAAACAAAGTGCAGGCATCAACCCACTCTATTGTCTTGCATATCTTTCCCCAGAATGCTTCTGGCCTCTACATGGGGTATTTTTGCCTGGTGTGTCTTTTATTTGGCGGGGGGGGGTTGCTTGTTTGTTTTTTCCTCCTTTGGCTGTTTGTTTCTTAGACTTCCAAATGTGCCCCCTAGACCCAGAAAGATTAGGGGCTTTTGCTCTAGTTAGTCAACTAGTCCCTTCAGTGCAAGGAAGCAGACAACAACTGCTTATACAGAGGCACAAGAACTTTTTTCCCTCCAAAATAAAATGGGGAAACTCTGAAAAGGCCTGTAACTCCAGCTCACCATCACAGATCTCCTGCAGTCGTCCAGAGCCTCATTCAACAGGGAAAGAACATCCTCCACATGGCAGTCCTCTTCAGCCTCAGTGGTAAGTGGTTTTGTGGCATCTGCCCTCACAGAAGGGCCTGGTAAACCACAATGAGGGAAGCCCACAGGTGGCGGGGGAACAGTTGGCAACTTGGGTGAGAAAGTAGCACTTTCGGAACCAGGTGCTAAAAACAAAAGCCAGGGGAGAAAGGCATGAGAAAGGTTCAGAAGAGGGCAACCAGAATGATCAAGGGGATGGAGCGACTCCCTTACGAGGAAAGGTTGCAGCATTTGGGGCTTTTTAGTTTAGAGAAAAGGCGGGTCAGAGGAGACATGATAGAAGTGTATAAAATTATGCATGGCACTGAGAAAGTGGACAGAGAAAAGTTCTTCTCCCTCTCTCATAATACTAGAACTCATGGACATTCAAAGAAGCTGAATGTTGGAAGATTCAGGACAGACAAAAGGAAGTACTTCTTTACTCAGCGCATAGTTAAACTATGGAATTTGCTCCCACAAGATGCAGTAATGGCCACCAGCTTGGACGGCTTTAAAAGAAGATTAGACAAATTCATGGAGGACAGGGCTATCAATGGCTACTAGCCATGATGGCTGTGCTCTGCCACCCTAGTCAGAGGCAGCATGCTTCTGAAAACCAGTTGCCAGAAGCCTCAGGAGGGGAGAGTGTTCTTGCACTCGGGTCCTGCTTGCGGGCTTCCCTCAGGCACCTGGTTGGCCACTGTGAGAACAGGATGCTGGACTAGATGGGCCACTGGCCTGATCCAGCAGGCTCTTCTTATGATCTAGTATATATATTCAGTGTATGGTACAAAGAGAAAATCTAATCTTGAGCCTCAAAAACAGGCAAGCAAACATATTTTCAGTCTGAAGACCCACCCCTTAGAAACTGACGCCATTAATCAGTTTCTGGGCTGCTCAGTAACCACCCTCAGGATCTATGCAAGCACAATCCTTAGAACACATTACACAAAAAACAACAATTCCCAAATCAAAATCAGCTAGCCCTCAGAGGATGACAGGTTTTTCTGAAGAATATCTGTGGATCACTTTAAAAATCAGGTTTGATACGCAATTGCATGTTGCACAGAATAATATTTTAAAATATGTATCTTTCGGGAAACCACTATCAAAGAGTGTGTGATTCTATGCAGAGTACATATCAGCAGGTCACAACTTTCTCCAAGCAAAACAAAAAAAAAAGCTTTGGATCAAAATGGTTTGATTTTGTAATGTATGAGAATAAGAAAATGCACGATGTAATGCTACCATCTCAGTATGCTACTTTGTGGAACCCATAGTTATTTGTTTATGCTGTGGTAACAGTAGCGACACTTATTTTTATTCTGCACTTTATAATCCCCGTGTGACTTATGGTTAGTCTCTGGAACTGATTTTTTTTTAAAGTTTGTATGATTCTACGGATAAAATCAATTAAAAAATAGCCAGCGGGACTGCCACAGCCTCTCAAGCAGGACCGATGCGCCTGGAGGCACGGCTGAGGTTGGCTGCGGGTGGAAGAGACCGCGGGGCAGCGCTTTCCGAGCGGCTCCCCACCTGAGGCGTGGGAAGTGCGAGGCGGCGGCGGCGGCGGCGGCGCTCCGTCTACTCCCGCTGCTGTTGCTGCTACGCGTCGTGTGAGCAGCCCTCGCTTGGCCCCGCCGCCTCCGCCACGAGTCGCCTGGAGCTGCTGCTGCTGCAGCCCGTACGAGAACTGAGGGGGGTCGTTCCAGCCGCGCTCCCGGTTCCCTGGGGAGGGGAAAAGACGACACGCCTGTTGTTAGACTCATTCCCTCCGCTTATCCCTTAAGAAGCAATCTCCGCGACTTCGATGCTCCTTACCCGGCTTGACATACCGCTCCGCCATGGTCGCGTCACTTCCGCCTCAAGTAGACTCGCGCTGTATGACGTGGCGGACCCGAGCCTGACAGCGCAGGGCCCGGATACACCATCGTTGCGGTGCCCGGCCCTCCCCAGAGACAGAGCGTCACTTGCTGATGAATAAGCAAGTCTGGCAAACAGGCTGGCTAGCTGGAGGGTTGGTCGGCTCGCCCGCCTTCTTTCCTCCGCTACCTGGCCCTAAGCAGGAGTTTAATTAGAAGTAGGCCCCATAGTTTGGTAGGGAAATGAGGCCAACCACGGCCAAGGTAAAGGTTGCTGAGTACTCGGTGGGTTCCTGAGGTGGTGGGAAGACTGTGTTTCTTCCGCATACCAGATTTTCAGAGAAATGAGGCTGGGATGTAAAAGTGTCCCTTCAAGGGGGAGGGGAGAAAGCAGGGTTAAGATGGATTTATTTCATCTAATTTTTTTGCCCTTTTTAAATATACAAATGCATTTAAAGTAGCATACAAAAAACAGTAATACAACCATTAAAAGGTCGCCTTCCTGGGAGTAAACCCCATTGAAAACAAGTGACATTAGCAGGTAGAAGTTATTGATCAAATGTATTCCTAAACAAAAAAGGTTTTACAGCCTGACTGAAAGGAGGTCATTCCATCACTGTGGTGTCATCACCAAAAATGCCCTATCCCTGGTGCTCATCTGCAGTATCTCCAGTAGAAAAGGTTTGAGCACATTTAGATGGGTCAACGTGGTCCTTCACTCTTTAGAGAGGCCAGAAATGAAAAAGGTTCCATTCTTACCTTTGTGGCTAGAGTAGTAAGTTCTGATCACTGTATATAAACCAACATTTTGGCAGCTGAATTTTTGTACAAGTTACAGTTTCTGAGCTATCTTTAAGGATACAGAATCCTGATGAAGCACAACAGCTTCACCTCCCCACCCTCAAGGACACATGTGGGAGAGGTTCGTTCCTCCCTACTTTATCCAGTGCCAGACTGACACATCCCCCCAGGATCTAGTCCTTGATCACAGTCATCTTTCTTGGCATAGAAAAGCAGCACTTGCAAATCTGAAAGGTTGTCCATATGGTTACCAGAATCACCAAGGCTGGAGAAATGACCAGAAAGCAGAATAACCCATATTGTCTAATACATCCGGCCACCATATTTTCCTGGGTGAGACCCCTCTTCCTGGGACCCTCAACCAAATCTATTGAGCTCCCCCAATTTTGCAACCAACAAAATTAAAAGGAAGTTTAAAAGCAAAGGTAAGGGCAAATAAATATAAATCTGTTCTAAAGGTTCTGTCAAGAGTAAGATTACAAAGGGATGGTTATAATTATATTCCATGAAAAATATAATCCATGCTGTTCCATCCCAGCAGAATCCTACAGACACTGTCCGTCTGTGTTCTCACCAGGAGCAAATCACATCCTCCCTTTGTGCCAGAAACTATAGCTATTCAAATAACTTCTTGTGCCAGTCTCACCAGCACCAGTTCCAACCTACTGCCTAACTTGAGGGAGCAGTTTCAAAACTTTGAACTACTGAGTCAGAAGAGTATCACCCATGCTGGAGTCAGCCTCCCAATAGCTGTCCATCAGCGGCTGTCGCACCTCTTAAAGCAGAAACAGGTCCTCCCCGAAGATAGGGTCCTTCTCACTGGGTGATATAGATTGCATGTAGTGGAATATATAACTTCCTGTGCTTCTCAGCTCTTTCTGCCACACTGTCCTGCTGCCTTGTTTTTCTACTGGACCTACGGTGGCTCTGAGAATTAGCCGCTCCCTTCTGAAGCAGAAATAGGGCTTCCCCAGGGGCGGAATTGGCCTTCTCAAACCCCTAACAGCTTATAATGTTTTGGAAAATTTTGACCAGGTTGCTAACCCAAGGCTATTCTGTGTCCCCTCCCCCCAACTCATGAAGATGCCAGGATGTCTGCCAATCTTTGTACGTGTCTTGACAAGTAGGTCACCATCACTGGGATAATTTTCAGCTTCTGGGATGATGGTGTCTGTAATAATTGTATTGCTTCTACTTAGACTCTGTTCCCCTTCCTAGGATATGACCACGCTGTTTCTCTTGCTCCATTCCAATTTGCATTGTGTTGGTGTTTAGCTTTAGGTTGTTCTCACTGCCCTTTGTCTGTAGTTTTTTTGTGCTGATCTCTAGAAAGTGCATGTATTGGAACATTATCAGCTATGCTTTTTACATCCTCCAGACCCTTTAAATTTCATTAATTTGCTTTGGATGATGTCTTGTGGAGATGATATGCCAAAGGGAAGTCTTTTGAAGTGCTATCTTTTGAAGTTTGTATATAAGGTGGTGTGTTTGATGCCATTTTCTTAGAATTTGCTCTGCTAGTATCTGGACTGGTCATCCAATAAAACACTAAATAAATGCACTGCCATCCATTTGTGAACAGTGTCATTAAACACTGCTATATTTGTCAGTCAGTGCTGTCATTGTGATCTTTACTGTGTCTAGGGCCTTCAGTCCTTAGTACTGGCGTAGCTGATGTATCTACCATATAGAGATCTAGAGGCTGGCATCTTTCTTTGTATCCGCACTTTACACTTCACTTTCCTATCATCCAGAATTAATTTATATTGGGGGCTATCAATGCATTTTTAAAAGAATTGTCATTGGGTGTCCATTTTTTCATTCATATGGCTTGCACATGGAAGCCCCTCTACCATGTACAAACCCTGAAATTTGGATTGAGGCAAAAGTGGTTCAAACTTTTTTTTAAAAGGGGGGAGTGAATACAGCCTTGCAAATGCATTTATACAAGTTACCAGCCTAGCAAAATTCTTACTAGCCTGCCCACCCATCAGTAATTGCATGAATTAAAAGCAAATTAAAATTAAAAACTGTTGCGTATGATCCATGTCCTGCTTTAGCAGAATTATTATGAAAAAAAGAATGAAAATATAGAGAACCAGACATCACAGTATACAGGGAGAGAGATTTGTTAAGGAATTTTTCAGAAAGACTTGTAGTTTATAATAACCCTAAGAGTCAGGGCCTGCACCAGAGGGTGGCCAGGTCAAGCATTGGCCAAGGGCTCATGCAGCCCAGAAGGGCCCCTGAACAGCCTTTCCTTAGGGTGGGAGGGTAGTGCTCCTGTTCCATGATCTGCAGTGGCAGCAGCTCCCAACTCTGCCATAGATTGAGGAGAGGGAACTTTCAGGCACAGATAGCATGGGCTACAATAAGCCCACACACATGCTCCACCTACCTCTTCCATTGCTGTGAACGTCATGTGCACTGCACGCACATGCCTATCATCAACTAAGATGGCAGCAGGGGCTTCCCTAAGGGCTGACGTCCCTGCCACCATCTTGGTTGATGGTAGGCATGCACGCATGGCATTCACAGCAACAGGAGAGCTTGGTGGGACTGGCAGGCGGTCTCTGCAGGCCTGGAGCAAGCTGGTGCCCAAGGGCGTAGTCATGCCTGGCGCCAGCCTGCTACAAATTATTGTTTAATGTGCCCCTATATTCTACTGTTTTTATCAAATTTCATTTCTCCAGTCAATGTTTCAGTGGCTTCCAATCTAAACTTGGTTCATTGATTACACTTAATATGTCCATTTGAGTCCACCAGGTGTCCATTTGGACACACAACTATTACTTTAAAAATGGGCTATTGTATTCTCTCGCAGGAGTGCAATTTACTTGTGCTCCTGGGTGAATCTTAGAATTGTATACGCTTTTCCCTGAGTCCTCTGTGAATGATGATAAATGTTTCCTTCATTCCAAAATCCTTGTTATGTGTTGTAGGTAGATACAGTGTTGCATCTGAATCACTAAGAATTTTAGTTTTTAAAATTTTAAGGTATGGGTGTCACTTTGTGTCACTGATACAGCACCCCAAATTAATGACAAGGGAATTCAATCATTTTCCCATTCATGTCAGCAACTCATTCCAACACCAATCAAATTACCTGAAAGTGGAGACCAAAGATGAAGCAAATCTAGTTCTCTTCCAATATTTGTAATTTATTTGCACAAATGATCAGATACAAAGTATTACTGAGGTAGACTTGAGTCTATCTTAATCCAGGGCTAGTTATAAATAAGATAAAGATGACGGGTTACATGAGGCCCAAAACACAAAAGAAGGTAATATACTTGGAGCTCTCCCCTTTCTTCTCACCAGCCTCACTCCTCATTTCTAGACACAGATAAAACAGGACCCAGCAGTTACTTTTGCCGATGTTGGTGCAATAGGCTCTCAGTATTTATACACTTTTTAAAAATCCACAGGCAGCCTTATATTCTCCCCTGCCTACTTCTCACAAGCGTCAATCACTTGTGACTGTTGGAGTTGCCCGCCGGCATTGCGCCATACAGTGATTGTCTGGTCTGATTGATTGGTTGTTCCCAATCCAAGTGCCTGACTAGGCACGCTGGTGTTGTTATTAGGACAGTCATGAGTGCTGGTGCCACACACACACAAGCACACACACACTCGCACGCACACACACACACATAACAGACATTTTGCTAGTGAGCGCTGGATCTATGTGCGCCATTTGATTATCCTAGGCTTAATTATGGTCACTGGTGTGTTTCGGAAGGATTGTTGCTCAAACATGATCAGAAGTCATATTGCAGGCCTCTACCATTCTCAGTTATATTATAAAGGGGTAATCATGTGGTGACATTGATGGTACAGCGTCTATGGCTCCATGCATGGATTCAGAAAGAGTAGATTATTTGTAACTTTTTCAAGGGAAATGTTTGTCTGTGTGAGTGTCTGATAAATCTAGAGGCTCACAGACATCTGTTCGCTGCCTCAGATGAACACAAGTACCTGCTCCATGGCCTGCCTAGAGTTGCAAGATTGCTTCCTTTTACTGGGCCTGCACTTGGGTTTCAGATACCAAGCATTCATGCTACAGCTGGGGAAGGAAGGGTGGAGGCACTCACAGCATTCACTACATAAAATCAAGTGGAGCTACTGCCTTAAGAAGCTGACATGCCTGCTCTGCCCTGTTCCGTAAACCACCTGGTCAGCAGGAACAAGGTTTTAAGCCTGTGTGGCGCATTTGATGCTGCCGCTCCACATGCCAAGGAACATTATCAAACATTTATGTGCAGCATTTTTTCCTCTTCCCCCAAAACAACCTTGCTTTCTTTTCACAGCATATACATGGCAAAGGGCTAACAAAACTATGTATAGCGTGTCCAGAATCAGCTGCAGTCCTCCCTTGGGGGCCAGACTTGCTTGGATCTGTTGGCTCTTAGTTTCAATGAAAGAGTCAACAGACAACATTACACTATTTACATTCTGAACCTGGACATCAGAGGAAGGCCACTGTTCAGTATCATGTGGGCCCCACCATCTCTTATCTCATATATCTTTTGGGCTAAGGAGTGTGTAGCAGGGAATGTTTTTGGCGGAATGCTTCAAAGAATGAGAATACCCCCCTCTTGCGTGTAGTGGCCCCACTGCTATTTTTCTGCAGGGAGTGCCCTGTGACAGGAAATGGGCACACTGATGAGTCCATTGACACTGTCCTTTTCATCTTCAGGATGGAGCGTGAACCACTTTTTGGTCTCATTCGCGATGTAGAAGCCACTAAGCACTTCTGATACTGGACCTACCAAAAAACAATAAGTAAATCATGATGGATTTACAGAGTGTAAAGCTTACAAAAACCTGATGGTTACTGACTCTAGTTCTTGCCTGGTTATAAATTATTTCAGTCTGTGTTGTAGTTTACCAAGATTGCAACAGTCTTATCCATTCATATATATGAAGGCTTCAATGCCATCAGTGTTTACAGTGCACAGATGAGAACCTTTGACGTATGATCCCAGCATCAGGTGCTTTGAAACTGTGGAGGGCTCGGATAGCAAACTAGGGTTTTGAACAGGGAGTGAGAGTGGTCCACTCTGAAGCTCAAAGTGCGCAAGGATGGCTAAGAGGCCTTGCAAATGATGCAGCCACCTTGCAGAAGCTAAGCAGTGCCTGAGCCTCATCAATGTCTGGAAGAAAAAGTGCCTGGAAACTTTATGTATGCCACTTTGAATCCTATGATGGAAATAAAAATGGAAACGGACTACTTTCAAGTCGATCTCGACTTATGGCTACCCTATGAATAGGGTTTTCCTGGTAAACGGTATTCAGAGGGGGTTTACCAGTGCCTCTCTCTGAGGCTAGTCCTCCCCAGCTGGCTCATCTTGCCACAGCTGCACAAGCCAGCCCCTTCCTTGTCTGCAACTGCCAGCTGGGGGGCAACTGGGCTCCTTGGGACTGTGCAGCTTGCCCACGGCTGCACAGGTGGCAGGGCACGTAACCCCTGAGCCACTCACTGTGGGGGTGATCTTTAGCTGGCCCTTGACACCCAGAAGGCACGAGCGGGGATTTGAACTGACAGACTCTGGACTCTCAGCCAGGCTCTCCTCCCCACTGTGCTGTAAGGGATATAAATGTACTAAATAAATAAATAAATGGGTGCATTCATGGGTTCATAAATGGGATCAGATGATCAGCAGGTCAGGCCTAGATGTGAAAGATATTAAATTATACGCAGACCTGCTTAAATGACTTGGCATTTACCATGCATGCAGCCTGTACTGCTTCCGAGATGGTGCCGGCATCTGGCTCACACCAAAAAGCTGTGCACTGGAAACGTTGTTGGCCCATGTCAGTGATTAGTGCAAATGTGTGGGCATCTTTCCCAATACCAATAAAAGTCACATAGCGGACCTGGCATTCCCAGATGCAAGTGTCATTCTCTTCCTCAGCCTAAACAAAGAACACAAAATAATTCAGTCAGATTAGAGTAAGGGTGCATCCAGACCAGCATTCTTGTTGCATTTTACTTCAGTTCTATCCCATGTACTAACATTTATTTGTTCCTCGCACAAAGGTACCTTTCAAAGTATTTTCTTGTCTAAGCCAAATACTACTGGACCTGTTGGCACATTCTAATCAATCTGATGCAGTGGCCAAAGGGCTGTACACACCTTGAGCCATGATCCCAAAATAGTAGGCTTTCAGTATTATAGAACAGCTACATGTCATTTCACTAAAAGAAAATAATAAAAATACTTAGGATTTAGAGTGATCCAGGTATTTCACAAACAACAATGGGATCCACAGGAATTTACAAATTTTAGTTGGCTTTGCTAGCCAATCCAAAATATGTGGTTGCTAAGACTCTGCCCCTCTCCTTCAGCCCAGACCTATGCAGTGTTCATTGAGGCTTGCTCCCCCATAATTGTAATTAAGCTAGGGGGGAAGAAAAGCTGGGCTTGGTTTGGCAGTGAGCAGCAGAGGCACTCTGAGTACCAATAGAAGCCATCTGTAAGCCTTCCTTTCCAGCTTGGAGTTGGAGAGAAGGATGGGGATCTGCTCCACAACTGTGTTGCACCCTCAGAAGCTCAGTGCAACTTCAGAAAAGAATCCCAACCCCTTTCCCAAAATTTTCACAATTTTAATAAAATAAAATATAAGTGCCAAGTGCCCAACTATCTGGAAGAGGGTAGCAAGAGAGAAGAGCATTTCAAAAGATGCTAGGAAACCTATTTTCGGAAAATGCTGTAGCCCGGTGAATATCGGGGAAATTAATTTACTAATTTCTGTCACCAGTTAATGTTACTTTTTTGCTGTCTTTTATGCCAGTTAAATCCTTCCAAGGAAAGATTTTAACAAAAAAGGCACTGGGCTGCAGTATTTTTCTACAATAAACACTTTTCTGTCACCTTGAGATGTTACCCTCCCTTGCTTCCTTCATTAGTTTCTTCTTGACCCTTGGCACTCTTGATAGTGAGCAGGACAGGCTTTTAAAAAAATGTACAATTTTTGCACTGAAAAAGGCATGTGAAGTGGTGTGCAAAGTTCTTTTCACCCAGAGTGAAGAAAAGTCCAGCAAACCAAGGAAGCCATCAGTTGACGCACATGCAGTTTTCAGAGACCCCCACCTATGCCTTCTAATGATTTGTGACTACAGCTAAAATTAATATTTTAAGTGGCAACCTAATTCTGGTATAGATTGTCTTGCTTCAGTGTAGTTATTTTACAGAGTTTCCAAAACAGAATTGCCACCAGTTCATAATTTTTAGACAGTTTGTTCTATTTTGGGAGCTTTGTCCATAGTAAGAAAACCTAAGAACTGAATTTATATGCATTTTCTATGACTGCACAACTGTTTGTATAAACAAATTGTTTTAGTTCTCCCTTCAGTTTCAAAAATATGTAATTGTGAATAAAAAGGGCTTCTGCAGGTAGCAAGGAGCAGCAACAGCAAGTGTGCTTTTAGAGAGAAAAAACAATATAGAAAAGATTTTGTAAACATATAAGCCCCATTCCCCAGAAACGATTTTACGTCTCATTGCAATCAATGGAACAAATCAGTTGCAAGTTACTTTCTCTGGAATTGAAGCAATATTTATTGTGTTTGCCATCCCCTCTCTGAAGACTGAAATTACTGAGGAGAAGAAGTCTAATAAGAGGCCTGAA
The DNA here is from genome assembly GCF_030035675.1 of Rhineura floridana. NCBI lineage: Eukaryota > Metazoa > Chordata > Lepidosauria > Squamata > Rhineuridae > Rhineura > Rhineura floridana. The sequence continues at coordinate 174,315,819 of NC_084480.1, read as the reverse complement.
TTTCCGCTAGGTATTTGTGAACAGTTTTCCAAACTTGTATTTAATAAATTAAGTCAAACTATGGGCACCATCCAACCCCATTGGTTTCAGTGGAGAAGATTAATGAAAGTGTTCAGTTCTCCAGTTGAAATCAGTTGGACTTGAATGATCCAGCCAGAACTAAGCACTTTAAAGCAGCTGCATTAATCTCTCTCACTGAAATAAATGGGAATTGAAAGGTCTTAGCTTTGGCTAGATCATACAATTGCTATCACACAACAAAATACTAAGGCTGCAGTCAAAAATCCTTGTTTCCATTGCTTAGCTCTGTTGCCCTCTGTGCCTTGAGGGAGAAACCTCTGCTGTACTCATGGAGGTTCCCTACAGGATCAGGTTCTTTCTAAATTGTAAAGAGGAGGTTCCCCATTGCAGAGGTTACCTATCCATCACACAGAAGACAGAGTTCAATTATAGGAACATGATGATGTGTGGGGGGGGGAATGAGTAACAAGCACACCCTCTCTCTCCCACAATACAAATCATATATTATTATTATTATTATTATTATTATTATTATCTAAAATTTATTAGACGCCTATCTGGCAGGTGAAACCTGTCACTCTAGGCGACGTACAACAAAAATAAAATACATATCGAAATACAAATTACAGCACACTAAAACAAATTACAGCATATAAATAAAACAACGTAAAAATCAAAATGAATTATGACAGCCAATCCACATCCAACACTGAATGGCTATAACAGATATCCCCACCAACTTAATCAAAAAATATAGTGGGCAAATGCCTGAAAAAGACTTTAATTGGGAATAAATTCTGTTGAACACAGTGAGGCTTACTTCTGAGTCAACACACATAAGAGTGCACTCTGAGGGTGTAATCTAACCAATGTTGATACTGTGTTAGGCACATGCTTACTTCTCTCCCACTGAAATCAGAGATCAAAATTGTTTACATTTGGCTGGATCCTGCCCTAACATTCATCAGTTATTATTATACTGTATTTGCAATACAGCTCTTAATGTTCTATTATTACTCATGCACTAATGATACTGTGACCAGTTGAACTGTCCATAAACTACCAGATTAAAAGGAGAACTCTAATCAAGAATAATTATGACAGCAAGTTTAAATGATCTAGTGTTTTCAGACCAGGACAATGAGTTTGATCATGCACTTAAGATGGATTATGATGACCAGATCTGAGTCTTATACATCCATAAACTAGGGGGTGGGAAATTGGCTATAAAATCATTGGGTTTATAGTTAGCATATGTAAATCTAAAATGTCCTGAATACAGATTTCCAAAGCATGTGGCAAACTTCAGATTATGCCATTCAGCAGCAGGTTCTTCACTAAAATCCATCAATTATCTCTTCGCTCTGATCTAGCTCCTTTTCCTCTGGTCTCTCTGCCTCTGGGGCAGTCAGGCCATGGCACATACAGTATGCCAGATAGGTAAGCTGCACTCAGCCACTTGGTGAGAGGATAAAGCTGCTGGCATGGCTGATATCACAGAGAGCCTTACCTCAGTTTGGTCTGCTTGCATCACTGAGTCTGAAACACTGATAACAGATGGAGTCCACTGGTCATGGCCACGGCTGCCCATCAGACCTTCAATGGCATTATTTAGCACATCCATCCCTAAGATGGTGAGGCAAGAAATAAATGGGCGATCCAAGGGAAAACTGGGCTTCCTCATCAGCCAGAGAATGGGCTCTCTCAAGACCCAGGCTCTAGATTCCAGGAGCAGCCAAGCTGGCTTGGCTGGAGTTAAAAGATGTATCATTCAGAGATAAAGAGGAACAAGGAGATGTGAGGGAGGAAGAGATGGCATGTAAACTAGGCAGAAGGGTGGCAAAATACACATTTTGTTCTGAGATCTTTTCAGGAGAGTAACCTTCAGTTTGAGAGCAACACCCCTCCCTCACACAACAAGAATGTTGATCCCTTAAACACAGACTTGCCTCAAGTTTCCAGCCCTTTATCTGAAAAAGGGTCCTGCACCTTTAAGAGGTTCACAGCAAGAAATAATCTGGCCGATAGGACTTCTCCTCTCATACTGCAATAGCAAATAGAGCAGGCCATTTTGACAGGTGGGTGAGACCCCTAATTTGGCTTGTGGGCCACAGTTTCCCCTTGCTGGCACTAAAGCATGCTATACCTGCTGAAGGTCTTGACAAGCAGCTATTCAAGGGTCAAACTATGTGTTACATGGGAGATCTGCAAGTGGAATTTCAAATTTTAAATAATTAAAATACAGCATCAAGGTTGCAACTGTGATTGGAGGCTCAATCTCTCCAACCACAGTTTAGCTCCAGCTCAGGGATGGGGAACTTGTGGCCCTTCAGATGGTGTTGGGCTGCCAACTCTAATCAGTCCCAGCCAGCATAGAAAGTGGTCAGAAATAATGGGAACTGAGTCCTGCAACACTTGGGTAGCCATCCATTTCCCACCCCTGCTCCAGTTCAACAACAGAATGATCTATGAAAAAGTAAACGGTTCTGCCCTCTCTCATTTCCTTAACAAGGCTGATGCACTAGTAAGAATGCTTCTACCACTGACAAGATCTTGCAGGACCCCCAGCGGAGGATACCTTCATAAACACTCTACTAACTTAGCTCAGACACCTGTAAGCATCAAAATCATCCAACACATTTATTTAGATGAAAATTTATATCCCACCCTGCTGGTTGAATGTATCCTGCCTGGTAAGGGCAACTAACAACAATTAAAATCAATCATACAATACAAGAACCCCATCTCCTCCTAAAATACAATAAATGTTTGTTTATATATAAGTTATATATAATCTAATTAAACATAATAAAAACAGAGACAAGTTCAGCAGATGAAACAGAGGCACAGGAAAAAAAACTTATCTGGTAAATGTGTGTCTAAATTGGATGGTTTTGCCAAACAGCAAAACACTGTCACGGAGAAGGCTGGCTCAACCTCCCAGGACAAAGAGTTCCACAATTTAGGTGGGGCTATAGAAAAGGCCCTTTTTCTAATCCCCATCCGGTGGGCCTCCACCATGATTGGGGCATAGAGAAGAGCCTCTCCTTCAGATTTTAGAGTGTGGCAGGCTGGCATGGGAGGAGGTGGCCTACAAGTGATAACCTCACCTGTTGAACACGCAGACATAGGTTGCAGAATTCAATGAGAGCTACTTACCCATGGCTTTGGACACTGGTAAGCTGCCAATAAACAAAGCTTCGTATTTCTGGACAGACTCTCTCATGGCATCCAGAATGTCAACTGCCAGGAGCAAAAGACAGTGAGTATAGCCTCTCCGTTCTGCTGCTTAGAACATTTGACAAAAGGAGGTGCTGAAAATGGCACTCAATAGGAAGTATTAGCCTTCCAGCTGGATCAGAAAATCCTACTGAGTTCAGCCATCAGACCCCTAAGATTGCCACATCATCAGAGCTTTCATCCGACTAAAACTGAAATCAGAGACCTGCAATTTCTGCATTGGAGGCCATATTGATTAGGGGTACAGGAAAGATCATGCCAATTCCTTACATGTCTGAAAGTGAGCCCAGAGTGCCAGGGGAGCTACTTTGCCCAGGTGGCCTGGAACAAGTAAGTGTCTGCCTGGCAGCACATCCTCCTATGCTTTCTGGTGGAGCGAACATAAGAACATAAGAAGAACCTGCTGGATCAGGCCAGTGGCCCATCTAGTCCAGCATCCTGTTCTCACAGTGGCCAACCAGGTGCCTGGGGGAAGCCCGCAAGCAGGACCCGAGTGCAAGAACACTCTCCCCTCCTGAGGCTTCCGGCAACTGGTTTTCAGAAGCATGCTGCCTCTGACTAGGGTGGCACAGCACAGCCATCACGGCTAGTAGCCATTGATAGCCCTGTCCTCCTTTCTTTTAAAGCCGTCCAAGCTGGTGGCCATTACTGCATCTTGTGGGAGCAAATTCCATAGTTTAACTATGCGCTGAGTAAAGAAGTACTTCCTTTTGTCTGTCCTGAATCTTCCAACATTCAGCTTCTTTGAATGTCCACGAGTTCTAGTATTATGAGAGAGGGAGAAGAACTTTTCTCTATCCACTTTCTCAATGCCATGCATAATTTTATACACTTCTATCATGTCTCCTCTGACCCGCCTTTTCTCTAAACTAAAAAGCCCCAAATGCTGCAACCTTTCCTCGTAAGGGAGTCGCTCCATCCCCTTGATCATTCTGGTTGCCCTCTTCTGAACGTTTTCCAACTCTATAATATCCTTTTTGAGATGAGGCGACCAGAACTGTACACAGTATTCCAAATGCGGCCGCACCATAGATTTATACAAGGGCATTATGATATCGGCTGTTTTATTTTCAATACCTTTCCTAATTATCGCTAGCATGGAATTTGCCTTTTTCACAGCTGCCGCACACTGGGTCGACATTTTCATCGTGCTGTCCACTACAACCCCGAGGTCTCTCTCCTGGTCGGTCACCGCCAGTTCAGACCCCATGAGCGTATATGTGAAATTCAGATTTTTTGCTCCAATATGCATAATTTTACACTTGTTTATATTGAATTGCATTTGCCATTTTTCCGCCCATTCACTCAGTTTGGAGAGATATTTTTGGAGCTCTTCACAATCCCTTTTTGTTTTAACAACCCTGAACAATTTAGTATCGTCAGGAAACTTGGCCACTTCACTGCTCACTCCTAATTCTAGGTCATTAATGAACAAGTTGAAAAGTACAGGTCCCAATACCGATCCTTGAGGGACTCCACATTCTACAGCCCTCCATTGGGAGAACTGTCCGTTTATTCCTACTCTCTGCTTTCTGCTTCTTAACCAATTCCTTATCCACAAGAGGACCTCTCCTCTTATTCCATGACTGCTAAGCTTCCTCAGAAGCCTTTGGTGAGGTACCTTGTCAAACGCTTTTTGAAAGTCTAAGTACACTATGTCCACTGGATCACCTCTATCTATATGCTTGTTGACACTCTCAAAGAATTCTAATAGGTTACTGAGACAGGACTTTCCCTTGCAGAAGCCATGCTGGCTCTGCTTCAGCAAGGCTTGTTCTTCTATGTGCTTAGTTAATCTAGCTTTAATAATACTTTCTACCAGTTTTCCAGGGACAGAAGTTAAGCTAACTGGCCTGTAATTTCCGGGATCCCCTCTGGATCCCTTTTTGAATATTGGCGTTACATTTGCCACTTTCCAGTCCTCAGGCACGGAGGAGGACCCGAGGGACAAGTTACATATTTTAGTTAGCAGATCAGCAATTTCACATTTCAGTTCTTTGAGAACTCTTGGGTGGATGCCATCCGGGCCCGGTGATTTGTCAGTTTTTATATTGTCCATTAAGCCTAGAACTTCCTCTCTCGTTACCACTATTTGTCTCAGTTCCTCAGAATCCCTTCCTGCAAATGTTAGTTCACGTTCAGGGATCTGCCCTATATCTTCCACTGTGAAGACAGATGCAAAGAATTTATTTAGCTTCTCTGCAATCTCCTTATCGTTCTTTAGTACACCTTTGACTCCCTTATCATCCAAGGGTCCAATCGCCTCCCTAGATGGTCTCCTGCTTTGAATGTATTTATAGAATTTTTTGTTGTTGGTTTTTATGTTCTTAGCAATGTGCTCCTCAAATTCTTTTTTAGCATCCCTTATTGTCTTCTTGCATTTCTTTTGCCAGAGTTTGTGTTCTTTTTTATTTTCTTCATTCGGACAAGACTTCCATTTTCTGAAGGAAGACTTTTTGCCTCTAAGAGCTTCCTTGACTTTGTTCGTTAACCATGCTGGCATCTTCTTGGCCCTGGCGGTACCTTTTCTGATCTGCGGTATGCACTCCAGTTGAGCTTCTAATATAGTGTTTTTAAACAACTTCCAAGCATTTTTGAGTGATGTGACCCTCTGGACTTTGTTTTTCAGCTTTCTTTTTACCAATCCCCTCATTTTTGTGAAGTTTCCTCTTTTGAAGTCAAATGTGACCGTGTTGGATTTTCTTGGCAATTGGCCAGTTACATGTATGTTTAATTTAATAGCACTGTGGTCACTGCTCCCAATCGGTTCAACAACACTTACATCTCGCACCAGGTCCCGGTCCCCACTGAGGATTAAGTCCAGGGTTGCAGTTTGTCCTCTGCCATTTAGCTCCTCTCTAGTTTCCCAGCCACTTCCTGAATTCTCCTCCTGAAAATGAGCTTTCACTATCGCCGATATCAATTTTTTGTTTTTTTTATAATAGGACGTAATGGCAGTCACATTTTGGTTCATGGTGCATGGCAGGTGGGCATGGCTTGGTTAAAACGGCCTCACAGGCCAAATGGTGAAGCCTGGCAGGTCTAATTAGGCCTGTGGGCCATAAATTTCCCTACCCCTGTTATCAACAGTTTATTTCAAGGTGCAATAAACAAGGGTGCTTCTTTAGACCACAACCCGGGAAGAATTATTTTTCAATTCTGTCCTGGCAAGGAAATTATAACAGTGCAGTTAGGAGGCCTGGAAATGGACTCTTGGAATGTATAAACTTGTTACCTTGGAGAGAGAATTCATCTGGTGTGACAGGTTCCAGAGTAACATATTGTGTGAGGCTGTTACTTGGCCCTGCTCTCTCAGCCATGATCTACAATACAGAGAAAGGCCATTAAAGGTTGGGGCCTCCTGCTGGAACATACAATTTACACCAGGGGTGGTGGTAAAACTCAGGAAAAAGACTTCCCTATATGATAACCCAGGAGAGGACCAGTTAAAGATAAAGATATAGAAATATTTCTGATCTGCTAGAACATGGCCAGCAGTCAAAATTCAAAAATGAAGCCCCCTTGCTTTAATAGGACTACAACCTGATCCTATAGCTATTTACTCAGAAGTAGATTCCACTTAGTTCAATAGGACTTCCTGCCAAGTAAGCATGCACAAAATTGCAGCTCTCTTTGTAGCTGTGCCCCTCCACCAACAAGAACTACTAAATTCTTATTAGTCCGATGAGATCCATATAATAAAGAGGCCTGATGAATACACAGTTGAAAGGAATTATTTCTGGCCAGCAGCCAACTGGGATGTAACTCTTATCAGCTACCTCCTCACAAAATGAGAGCCTGCGGGTGCTGAGAATTGATGCTGCACTTCAATAGCTGGAATATTCTTCCTTTCTCACGTGTGTGCATGTGTGTGTGTATATGTAGGTCAAGAACCATGCCATAATCAGGAGGGATACCTTGGAGCACATTTCATGCAGGGCCTTGGCAATGGCCTTGGCAGGCACATTGCAGTGGAAGACATGGCACTTCAGCATACACGTGTCCTTGTCGCTTGCCACGAAAGCAAAATCCCTGCAAGGAGAGGGGAGCCCAGTAAGCAAGGGCAGGGTTCCAAGCGCTGGTCCTTGCTGCAGGAGGAAGAGGGGGCCTTACCTGTCCCTTGGTCAAGCACAGCATGTAGGGAAAGAAAAAAGTCTGGTTAATGCAGAATACCTGAAGGAGCAGCCTAGTTAATGGGCCGGGACTTAGTAGTAATAACATCTAGCAAGATGTAGCAAGCAGAAGAACCCCATGGCAAAGCAAGGACAACAGGATGGATACACACACACAGCTGCCACCGCTGCCATTCCAAGATTCTGCATCCCACAGTGCCTGTGGCTCACCACCCATTGTGGTGCAATGCTAAGAGATTGGGGCGATGTCCTTCAAGTTAAATTCTAGTAGCATAAAAGCCCATCTCCTCCCCTCCCCAGGGAATAGGTCACTACTCACCTGCCATTGTTGCAGCCCACACTCCAGACACGGATATTGATGATGGGCTGGCAGTGGATGAGGCTATGGTCCAAAGGATCCACTAAACTCATTGTGTCCTTCTTCAGAATCATCACCATGTTTTGGCCCTGTAAGCGAAGACTAGAGAACTGTGACTGAGGGACAGTGCAAGAGCGCCTCTCCTAACAAGAGCCACAATGATGTCCCTTTCATTGGGAAAGACTGGGACTGGGATGTTGATCCACCCAGCAGTGTGTGATACCACCTGCCTGTAATGCAATGGAAGGATGGGAGTACTATGGATGCTTTTTTGGTGAATGTGCAGGAGGAGCAGGAGGAATGGAGACACTCAGTATCACATGCGTTTCTGGGTTCCTACCACGGCTGGAAGGGAAGGAAAACAGCACCTAGACCCAGGAGACCAATGACTTCATTCAGCACAAGGGTTGCTGGAAGTCCATGCGGGAGAACTCATGTCAGGGTTTGAGCAAATCTCTCCCTGGGTCGTATGCCTTTGGCACTTACCTCACCCCACCTGTCTGCAGCATCCCAGTTGTCACTCTTGCTTTGAGAGAGTTGCTGGATGCAATTATTCACAGCAATGCTGCTTTTGCCAGGAGCCATGTCCTCCTCAGGGATCTCCACCCAGCCCAATGAACGCACGATGAAGCACTGGCAAGAGAGACACACAAGGGTCACCTTGAGGCATGTCTTGGGCCTCTCTAGCCCTTAATCGGTTATATAGCACTGCCCATTTGCTTCTTTGTGGAAATTTTGGCTAATGTGCTGAACAGGAGCAGCCTCTCCCTGCCTGACTGCCAGCAACACTGTGCCAGAGGTCAGAGACCTCAAATCTAGCCATGGCTAACACTCTGTGTCCTTCTCCACCACATTGCATGTCACAAAAGAGTCCTCCTCCTTGTCCTTATTCATTGGGTGTTCTACTCGACCAGCCTTTCCCAACTAGTGGGCCACCAGATGTTGTTGGACCACAATTCCCATATTTCCTGACCATTGGCAATGCTGGGTGAGGCTGATGGGAGCTGTGGTCCAACAACATCTGGTGGCCCACTAGTTGGGAAAGGCTGTACTAGACCAAGGGTGGGGAACCTTTTTCAACCAGAGGGCCACAACCTTTCTGGGATAACATGCCAGTGGTAGGCAGAGCCAGAGGCACAAGAAATGTGATTCTTATTTTACCTTTACACAGTAGACTAGTTTCTACCCATGCCCCTCTCTATCCTCCATCAAGGCAAGTAAGAGGCATTCCAGCCAGGCAGGGCCAGTGAGAGATGTGGACCTGGGGGGAGGCCTGACAGCAAGACAGAGGGGCCTGGAGGGTCATATTTGGCTTCAGGCCTGGGGTTCCCACTCCTGTACTGGTTGGAGACGGGCTAGAGCTTAAGAAAACAAGACTTTTCCATCTCCTTTTTTCTCATCAAATTATAGCTCGTCATGGATTCATAGGTCAGACTGGTGTGTCAATGAACCAATTTTCAGCTGTCTTACTCCCAATCTGTAACTAATTGCCCATATAGGAAAGATGTTCCACCTCCTTCAGGTGAGGAAGCTTAGCAAAGCAGTTCTGGGTCATTTTATAGGAACTCTCAAAATGAAAGTAATCACAGAGAATATCAGCAGGGGAGAAGTTGCTAAGGGTAAACCTACTAAAAGTGCATGGATGGGAAAGGCTGGTGTCTCTCACCCACATTGGAGGCTAGTTCTTCAGCAGATAACATCTGACTAGAAGTGGCCTTTACCTTAGAAGCTGCAGTCCTCTCCCGCCACCCAGCTTCATCAAGTTCACACAAAGCATGATTTAATTACTAACTTGCTATAAATTGGACTATGGGTGTTTTGTGATTTCAGAACTATTGAATTCTGATTAATTAGGAAGCTGCCTGAGTCAGGCCATTGGTCCATTTAGGTCAGTATTGTCTACACTGACTGGCAGCAGCTCTCCAGGGTTCCAGGCGAGGTTCTCTCCCAGCTCAACCTGGAGATGCCATTGGGGACTGAACCTGGGGCCTTCTGCATGCAAAGCAGATGCTGGACCACTGAGCCATGGCCCTTAGCTAACTCTGGATAGAATAATGTATTCTTCTGAGGCAGGGTACCTTAAATATTTTTATAATGATCTGGCAATAGAGATGGATTGCACATTTATTTATTTAAGCATTTATACCTTGCCTTTTGACCAAGCCAGGGCTCAGAAAGCAGCTTACAATTAAAATTACAATTTCCCCAACTAATACAATGGATCCTAAAATATTTAGGCTCTACTTGGTACTGGGTCTGGGAATAATTTTAAGAGAGTTATTCAGTTTCAAAAATCAAAAAAGAGGCCACAGGGTTTAGGATAGTTGAGGGAACATCACAAAGTGACTGGAATGACACGGGCGAGACCACTCAACACACTTTGTTACTCATTTACACCATCTAACCAGTCTTTTACATCAACAAAAGTGTGGTTAAAACTTACTGAGTGATTTTGGGAACACAAAGGGGGGATTCTAGGCAGTTGTAATTATTGTCAGAGCGGTACCAGAAAGTGGCACATTCCAGCTTCCAGAGAGCCCCCCCCGAATCCAATAAACAGCCTGGCATTACATGTCAACCTCACAGAGGAGCCGCCTTTCTAAAGCTACCTGCAAGAAAGGGCCTTACCTATGCTGAATTCAGCCCCTGTGTCCCAAAGAAAGGGGCTTCCTCAATCAGTCATGTTTCTGAGCTAAGTACCCCCTGTATTCCCCGCCTCACCTGACTGTACCTTGGAGCCAGGCTCTGTGTGGCCTTGATGATGCTCTTCCCCATGCCAGGCCAATGATGTCCTGTAACAGGCAGACAAGCATAGTAGTGACATGGAGGTTCTCAGTCATGTGGTATAACCCTAGTGGGTTTCTGTTCATCTCCCGGGAGTCAGTTGTGGATCTCATCATTATCTCTACTCTTAACGCATCACTAAGCTGAATTCAGTCTCCACTGGTCCCAGTAGTATAGTGGCAAATTCAGAAATACAAGGTCCCATCATGAGAGTAACAGTCATGCCCCTCATAGCCATGCCCCTTCTAAGATCATACAACCTTCTAAGATTATAGAATAATCTGGCCAGGTTTGCATACTGCTTTCTGCTTCTCTATCCTTGTTAATGCCTTCTTCCACAACAATGGAGTCCCTAGGAGTTTATCAGCACGAAAGGGGAGTGTGTTAGCTACTGAGAAGAATTTTCTCAGTGGCTGACTCACTTCCTTTCATTCTGATTGGCTCCAATCAGCAGGAAAGAACAAGGAAGCAAGTTAGAAGACTATTTTCAGTGGCCAACACACTCCCCTTTCATGCAGATGGGCTCATAGGATGCTGGAGACATAAGGACCTTGCTAAGACCTGGCTCCCAAAATAAAAAGGGGTCTAAGACACACACACACATGAGATCCTAGATGACTACACCCCTGACTGGTCTTATCCAAAGACTTGAAAGCTCTAACACCATTGATGTGACTTGCAGGCACGAGGCACATTCAGCCTTTTAGTCCCCCAGTGCTTTTTACTTCAGTAGAGTCCCTGTTGTGAAGATAGCAGGAAACAGCCATCTGAGTAGGATGGGGACTGGAGCAGAGGATCAATATTTATTTTTGACTGAAAAGATAGACCCAAATACTTGCGGGATGGGAACAAACCTGCTTCCTTCTGCATCTGCACAGAGTTTTGCTACTTGAGAGATCACCAGAGGAGACCATGACCAGGCCCTAAACACCTCTTTCACTTTCCCTCAGATTAGATGTGTCTGGGTGCTTTGGTGAAGTGGCTTATGAAGACAACCCTACCTTCTGGGCAGTGATGCCATCGGACTTGGGATAGGCCTCTCCCTTGGCACACGTCTTACTGTAGCAGCCTGAAGGTCCTGAGTGAGGACAGAAAAGAAGCTCATGAGATCTCCTTTGAGCAGGAAAGAAACCAAAGGGAGAAGGAATGACATCTTTTTTAACATTGAGGCTCATCTGAACAGGACATTTTGTGGAGATTAAACTAACTGTTAAAGGGAGCCTGATCCCCACAAGTCATTGCTGATCCCCACCTCACCCTGACCAATCAGCACTGCAGATGGATATTAATCATGGATCACAGGTAGCAAAAGGATCACAAGTTTCAAGGGCTTGGTAAAGACTCTTCCTAGAACATCACTGTCAGTCAAAGTAGACAGTACTGGTATTTTTAAATGTTCATATGGAACCAGTGAAAGATGGCTCCTTCTTTCCATACCTTTTGAATAATATATGTAAGGAATTATTCAGGGTTACTCTGTATTGTCAAACTGGACTAACAAGGGTTTATTACCCAGCCAGAATTTTCTCTAATACCAAAAGCTGAGTGGTCAAATCAGTTTAAAAGCAAAAGAAGGCCATTCAAAAATATGATGTCTGTGCACTCATGAATGTCCTGTGTATGCAGAGGTATATCTGTTTGTAAGTTAAAAGAAAAAGAAACTAAAAAACTACAACCACAAAATGACCCTCTGAGCTTCCAGGAATGTTGCAGGCATAGAAATAAGAAAAATAGTAAACTCATCTTATTGTCTAGAGAAGAAACTTCCATGTTCACACTGAATGCCAAAGACAGAAATTATCGGTCTTTGTGCCTACCTTTTGTGTTTTTGGGGGGCAGAGGGGGAGCAGAGTGTGGAACATCTTGCTCTGCTAAAATCCTGGGCTTCTCCATTGTTTTCTATGGGCAGCTCACTTCCACTCTTGGGAAGAAGAAAAAAGAGGGGTCTACAGACAGGAAGAAAGGGGCTCAGGTAGACTGCATGTTTAGAAATTCAGTCTCTGGTTGAGAGCAGTTGAGCCACAGAACACTGATGGGGAATTTAAAAAACTCCCCTAACTACACCCTCTTCCCCAATCCTACAGCTATATAGCAGTGAAGTACTCGGTCCTTCATTTAGCATAGCACAGGAACATTTCAGAAAGGTAGGAAAGGGGAAAAGGTAAGCCCTAAGCAGCAGTACCAGTCTTCTGTTCTGATCTGGCTAGAGCTCTGAATGAGAGAACTCCTGAAAGGGGTTCTGGACATTTAGTTGTAGGCTCCGCTTGTTTTCTTCTAAAACACAACTTCTGTTATTATTTTCAAAACTGTTGGATTGAGCTAAGTCCTAATGGAAAGCACTTTGGTACCCCAATAGACAAGCTGACTTTACTGCATTAATAAAAAAATACCATTATGTCAAATCAATAGATGTTAGCATTGATTACACTGATTTTAACCTAAGCAGCCACAGTACCTTAGTAGATCTAATGCTGCAGTCCTAAACATACCTGGAAGCCCCACTGAAATCAATCCAAGTAAACTTATTTAGATAGCTGGTATAGCACAGTGGGGGAGAGCCTGTCTGGGAGTCCAGAGTCTGTGAGTTCAAATCCCCGCTCATGTCTCCTGGGTGTCAAGGGCCAGCTAAAGATCACCCCCACAGGGAGTGGCTCAGGGGTTACATGCCCTGCCACCTGTGCAGCCGTGGGCAAGCTGCACAGTCCCAAGGAGCCCTGTTGCCCCCCAGCTGGCAGTTGCGGACAAGGAAGGGGCTGGCTTGTGCAGCTGTGGCAAGCTGAGCAGGCCCTAGCCAGCTGGAGAGGACTAGCCTCAGATGGAGGCAATGGTAAACCCCCTCTGAATACCCCTTACCATGAAATCCCTATACATAGGGTCGCCATAAGTCAGGATTGACTTGAAGGCAGTCCATTTCCATTTTCAAACTTATTTAGTGTCATGCTTAAGGGCTTCTTCAGGCATTGTATTTTGCAGCTTAAACTCCATGGAAAATGCAGCCGTCTCCACTCTCCACAGCTGTTCATCCAGTCAAGTGACTGAACTGATCCCAGTTCATGCCCTCTGGACATTACCAGTCTTTGGTGTCAGCTTTAAAAGCTAGAACTGTCTATTGCACAGTAAGACCAAGAAGATCATGCAGAAGCAGGCACACAGACAAAAGGGTCAGGTGGGACTGAGTCCACATCTACCACTCTGTTAAATTTAACACAAGGCTCTGCATATGTCCCACCACGAGAGACATGCGAGTCTGCATGTATTAATATATAAAGAAAAACTGCAGCTGGTGATATCATGTTGGAATCAGCTCTACAGAGAGCAAGGGCTGAACTGTTGGGACTGGACTGTGGCGGCCCCTAAGTTGTTGAACTCCCTCCCCACACACAGGTGTGCCTGGCAAATTCACTAAACAGTTTTCAGCAAATGCTGAAGACTCATGTCTTTACCCTAGCCTTTGACACCTGAGATGTAATTTTTTTAGGATCCACCCTATTTTTGTGATTGTAAGTTGTTGTCAAATTGTTATTAAGGATATATTTTACACTGTTGTAACCTACCATGGGATCTCAAAGTGAAGAGTGGGTAATAAATAAATAATAACAATAGTATTACTCTTCACACAGGTGTTATTAATCATAAACAAAAGGCTTTAGAATCCCGATACCATTTCTGGTAAAGCAGTGTCCCCACCATGTACCAAGCCAGAAGTGCAAGATGGGTGTTGCCACTGGGTGGTGCCTGTGGGCACATGCCAATAGTAGGTCCCCGAGGAGTCATGGATTTTCCTCCATCCTGAGGGAAGATCAAGATCTGCCTCCAGATTCTGGTCATTCCAAAGGTTATCTAGAGAGAGAGAGAGAGAGAGAGAGAGAGTACATCAGATGGGCAAAAGGGCAAGTTTAATTTCAAAGAACTGGGACAACATCCACCAAAAGAGAGAGATGGTACATCAAAATGCCACTTTCTCTATTGTAACACAAGTCAGATTCATTAAACCATTCCTGATTATTTCAGATTAAATATCTTATGTGGAACAACAACAGTGGTGGTGTATGCCTAGTGTACATCTACATGCTTCCACCTATTCATACACATACACCAGAATATTTCCCCAGTCCAGTCGATTACTTGCTGGGCAGTCTAGTGGAAAATTTCAGTCATGTGCCACCCTATATTTCCAATGGAAAAACTTAAAGCCCTTCTCTCCCTAGTCAGCTACTGGAGTTAGCAAAAGTCAAGTATGTTCAATCTTGAGTAGAAGACTCAGCAATGTAAGAGATGAAATCAATACCCACAAATACAAATGCTATCATGCAGTTAGCAAAAGCCTACAATTCCAACATCAGATATGGCAACCTAAGCACACAGTAAACTCTCATAGGGAGCTCTGAACAGAGAGGACTAGTAAGGTTATGCCCTCAAATACAACCGAGAGCTGTGCCACTATTATCAGTCTTTTTCCTCCACTAAGGCAAGCACCAAAGCACACTTTAGTCTTTCTCTTTCCTGTCAGTAGATTCCCCTTATTGTAATAATGATAGGCTGCCTCTGCTCGGTCTTGAACTTAGCCTGATAAACTTTAGATTGTCCAGCTGTTATGGGATTTCTAAGCCCCACTGGCAAGGGGCCCGACTTCTAGCCCAGCTCTAGCAGCAGGGCAAAGAAAGGAACTTTAGTTTTACTTTCTCAAAGGCCAGAGTATACTAAACAGAACTTAGATCACAAAAGTTATCTTAGAACCCATGGGGAAGAATTTTGGTGAGAAATTCCACATTAATACACTTTTTAAACCAAGGATGCCAATTGTCAATGTATATAAAGAAAATTCTTTGAGGAAAGGAGTTTTGAAAAAGGGAAGGCATCAAAAACATGGACATATAAATAAAAGCCAAAAAAATATATATAAATCTAATTCAGCTAGTTACATTTTACCCATTTGAATAGTGTCTTGAAAGTTAGAGCAGAACACCCTAACCCTTTTGTCCCTCAAAATCACCCCCTCTCCCGGCAGCTGCTTTCCCACCCCTAGAGAAAAAGGCATGGAATCCCCATATCATTTCCCCCAGAGAGAAAAACAGAAAAAATCAGGAGGTATCAGCCTAGTACTCACGGGTGCTATGGCACCCACAAAGGCCTTATTTAGTGCCCAGGATGGACCATGATCCCAAGATCCTCACCTTTCATTTTTTAAAAAGTAAGTTCTAGCATTTTTAGAACCACAGATATGAGGCAAAATGTGCAGACACTATTATTCCCATTTTGTGTGAGAAATTAGCTGCTTCACCTTTTCAGTGTTTTACCTCCCCCCCCCCAAAAAAAAAACTGCCATGAACTCTCCGAGACCCTGGAAAAATTCCTGTGGATACCCATGTGTGAGAGAGAGATCCACTGGGGGGGAGGAGAGAGGCAGAGATGTACATGTGGTGTGTGGGAGAGGGGGGGAAAGCATATTATCTATGTGTGGTCTGTGAATGGGAGAGATGTGGGGAGGAAGGGAGGTATGTGAATATGTGGTCTGTGTGCATGTGTGATCTGTATGAGAGAATGAGAGATGTGCTTGGGTGAGAGAGAGAGATGTGTAAATGAGAAATCGATGTGTGTCTGGTGTGCATGTGTGCAGTAAGGGTGTGCATGTGCACGAGAGTGAGTGTGGTGTGGGCGTCTTGTATATTTTTCCTGGCACTAGATTCTCTCTAGTTTTGTGCTATGCCATGCCCCCACAATAGCTATGCTGTGTTATGTCATGCCCTTATGGCAGCCATTTTGTGACTGGTGCCCACAGCACTTTCTCAAAATTCAAAAAGTACCCACTGGTCCAAAAAAAGGTTAGCAATCCTTGGATTAAACAGTCCCAAATACACGTTATGTGCACACCTAGACACACACCATTTTTTCTCTACTCAAACAAGTGGCTTCCTGCATTTCCTGTTCAGCCAAAAATAATCAGCTGCAAAAGTGTTCCCATTTTCCTCATGTCATCTAGTTTGGCCCTTAACTTCCTAGGCCTGTGTTCCATTTCCAGTAATGTATTTTGTGAACCATAGCTTTAGTTGTATGCTAGTAAAATTGCAGTCATCATAATAGGACCAGAGGTGGTGGTAGAAGACACATCTATTTAATGATATTTGGAAGGATGTGCCTCTTCTGTACGCGCAGAAACATTACACACACACATACACACACATACACACGGTCCATTTCAGCATCAAAGATGGGCCAAGTTCCCGTCCCCCAAAGAAGCACACACTGTGAATTTGTCCCCAAGCATAGCACTTAATATGATCAGCCAATCAAGACAAAAGTGTGCTCAAAGACACTGATGGGGTGAGGGGCACTCTAGCGGTGGCCCATTTCTTGGGGCAGGAGGATAATTTTCTGCCCCTTGCTGATTACAGCCGATTTACTTTGTCCACTGAACCCACCATTATTTCCAAAGCCTGCTCCTGGGTTCTGTTTCTTTACCATGCTAGACTATGACCCAAAAGGGGAGGTTTTACACCTAGTACTAGCTAAACGCCCAACAAGATTGACAGACTGCCAGAGGGAGGAGATACACAGAGCTCCACTCCTTTTCCTAACACCCTCCGCTACCCTTGTGAGCACCTCTATTTCTCCTTCCCCAGATTCCAGACATCCTACCCTTGCTCCTCCCATCACAATGGCAATGGCCACAGAGAAAGATGGAAAAGCAGAAAGATAGGAGTGGAGAGCTTTTCTGCTCATCCCCCGCCCTCCCATCCATCACTGTAGAGCAAGGGACACAACCAAGCCCACTTTCCCAAACCTAGCCCTCTGGGCCCTCATTGCCTGAGCCAACCATGGCCTCTGGGTCTCAAGCAGGAGGTAAGGAATGGTTCCCTTCCTTGCAAGCCATTTCTCCCAGGGAACGTGGAGGCAGGGGAAGAGGAAAAGCATCAGAAGTACATTGCCCCTCTCCTAAAGCCCCCAGAGCTTCTGTCATGTCAGAGAAGGACACTGCTCCCCATACTGTCTCTTTCCATGGTGGTTGAGCCACTCAGTGCTATACAGTAGTGTAGTGACAAATTCAGAAGCACAGGATCCCTTCATGATAGTCACACCACACTCCCTCATAGCCACATCCTCTCATTCATTTCCTTGCTCTCCGTCATCATCTCCACACTCCTGAGTCCTTCCCACATGCACCTTCTTCTATGTCCATGGGAGCCAATCAGCATGCAAGATGAATGTGTTAGCTACTGAGAAGTCTTCTCAGTGGCTGGTTCATTTCTTTCCACTCTGCTTGGCTCCAATCAGCAGGAAAGGACAAAGGCACCATGTAAGAAGATTCTTCTCAGTGACTTTCCTTTTATGCTGATTGGCTCATAGGACGCTGGAGACATAGGGACCCTGCTCCCAGAAAAGTAAGGTGTGTAAGACCCCCCAAGACCCTGGACCACTACATCCTTGGTGCCAGAACCAGGATGTCTCCAGCATGGAAAATTTCTGGATATCCTAAAGCGCACAGCTTTCATGAGAAGTGAGGAAGAGCCCAGTTTCCCTCACGCTCTGCTTTCTTGAAAATGAATGTGTAGGCACCAGAGACAAAACCAAAGCAAAATGTGCAACCTGGTATTTCTCTGCAGGACTTCCAGGAGCAGGGCTATGACTGTAACTGTATCTGCCCCAATGCGCACAGCTAAAAATAGCCAAAGGTCAGTGTGCCCCTTCTGCTTTATTATCCTGTTGATTCTCTCAGAATGGAGGGGACAGAAGGCGAATAATCCATTCAAGTGATGGATTATTCATACTGCAGGTCCTGCTAACGCTGCCTGCCAAGCTGCAGTCTATTTATTCAGGTCTTGCCATCCATTAGAGTGGCTCAGCCAGCGGCCAGAAGTAGCAGCACAGCAGTTGACACTGTCCACATGCACAGATCAAAGCAAAGAAGCACCGGCTGCACCACTTTCTGCCACACACAGGCACACATCTCCTGACTGCCAGCTGTCTCCCAGGAAACAATGCCCAATGCATGACCTGTGCTAGCAGTTGGCAAAGAGGCCAAGGGCCGCACTGATTGATGACTATAATACACAGGCCACGTGAAATCACTCTCCATAGTGGCATTCTCCAGGTGGAAAGTTGTTCACATGCAGGGTCCCACCCTGCAGATTGGCCAATTTTCTCTCTGTCACTCAAAGCAATTTCTGTGCCATACTTTGTGGTAAGATGCTGGATGTGAACAGATTGGCATGTTGAGGCTGTTGCTATGGGGAATAAGATGACACAGCCTCCAAGCAGCAGGCTGCTTTTCAGTGTATCAGCTTCAGAATGGACTAAATGTCACTGACTGTTGTTAGGAATAAAATTATTCCCGACCCCAAAAAGTTGCCCAGGGTTGTCAGGAGTGGTTTAAAGGAACCTACATTTCTGTCAGAACCAATGTTGCAAAGATTTCTGGAACCCAGAGAAATACAACTCAAAGTTCAGTTTCTTCCCCCATGAGAAAAACCCCGAAGGCGCCTCTCTGACGGTAAACATCTCTGTAAAAACGAGATAACATGTTTCCCTTCTGATGTTATTATTTCACTCTGTCTTAAAGCCACTATACTCTTCCTGCAACATTGTAAGCTAAGTCAGTACAAACAAGACATTTTCTCATAATATCTTATTACAATGTTTCCTTAAGTTTTGTGCAATATTGCTGACTATGCTAAGTTCATAAGCACATTAGAAACATTTTTTATCTCTTTGGTGTCAATCTGCCCCTTTTCCTCGCCTTCTTGTAGCTCTGATCTCACAACAAGTTTCCTTTTGACTGACAAGTGTATAAATATGTTATCACAACTCTCGCCTTTTAGAATCAAAAGCAAATGTAACAATAATGAGCTAACGCGCTTACTTATCTCTGTAAAGATGTAATATTGTATTTCCTTTGGGTATGCCTTTTTTAATAACAAAATGCCTTGTTTTACTGTAAAAACCTATATAATGGGACTTTTACCTAATAAACGCGGTTCTCTCTCCCGACAGACTGTGGTCTGTGTGGTTAGAGACCCCTTTCTTGATCAAGCAAGTAATTGTCTGTGTGTCTGCTTTACTTTTGGTATCTGGCTGGAACATTAACAGGTAGAAAAGAAGCATACTAGGCTTCTAGCTCACCCTTCTGAGGGGAGGGGAGGGGGTATTTTAAATTTGTTCCTAACACTGTATACACCATTCTGGAAAGGTTAGCCAGAACAACATGCAGACAGCCTTAGCGACTAATCAGTATGCATAAGCTTGAAGTGGGTGCTGCACTGTCATTGTTTTATCTGCATGGCTATTTAAACTGAGTTTGCAGTATTCTAAATGTTGTTCAATGGTTTTAATATTTCAATAGTTTAATTATATTGTAATGCAGATTTATGTATGTTCTTAATTATGTGTACTTTTTATCCGGAAGCCGCCTTGAGTTCCACTTTGGAAAAAGGGTGGGGTATAAATAATAATAATAATAATAATAATAATAATAATAATAATAATAATAATAAGCACAGTAAAAACATAACTGCTAGGGTCAATAGTAAAACTGCCACAGAGTTCAGCAAATTGGCTACCAATTAACTAATTGAAAATTAAAATGAAGGCTGTTGACTTCACACTAAACATACCCCTGTTCAGGCATTTTCTGAACTTGTGAGGGCTCAAAGTGGGACAGGGAGGGATGTGCATTCATGTCTCACACTCGGCATTCCCAGGCATGTTGGCTCCTCCTTTTTAGACCTTCTTATGTCTGCACAGGATTTCTAAGCTTGTTTGGATGAGTGTGCTTAGAAACCTCCTCACAATCAGGATCCCTGTCTTATCAGGGTTTCCCTTCATGAGAAGGTTTCTAAGCATGTTCTCACGAACGCACCAAGAAACCCTGTGTGTGCATTGCAGACCTTCATGCTAAACATGCAAATGTCTGAAAAGGAGCCTGTGTGCCTAGGGAATGTTGGGGTGGGAGTTATGTGTGCACATCCCTGCCCCTTACCCACTTTGAACATTAAAATTTCAGACAAATACCTGTACATGGACATATCTTATGTGTAAGAACATAAGAACATAAGAAGAGCCTGCTGGATCAGGCCAGTGGCCCATCTAGTCCAGCATCCTGTTCTCACAGTGGCCAACCAGGTGCCTGGGGGAAGCCCGCAAGCAGGACCCGAGTGCAAGAACACTCTCCCCTCCTGAGGCTTCCGGCAACTGGTTTTCAGAAGCATGCTGCCTCTGACTAGGGTGGCACAGCACAGCCATCATGGCTAGTAGCCATTGATAGCCCTGTCCTCCATGAATTTGTCTAATCTTCTTTTAAAGCCATCCAAGCTGGTGGCCATTACTGCATCTTGTGGGAGCAAATTCCATAGTTTAACTATGCGCTGAGTGAAGAAGTACTTCCTTTTGTCTGTCTTGAATCTTCCAACATTCAGCTTCTTTGAATGTCCACGAGTTCTAGTATTATGAGAGAGGGAGAAGAACTTTTCTCTATCCACTTTCTCAATGCCATGCATAATTTTATACACTTCTATCATGTCTCCTCTGACCCGCCTTTTCTCTAAACTAAAAAGCCCCAAATGCTGCAACCTTTCCTTGTAAGGGAGTCGCTCCATCCCCTTGATCATTCTGGTTGCCCTCTTCTGAACCTTTTCCAACTCTATAATATCCTTTCTGAGATGAGGCGACCAGAACTGTACACAGTATTCCAAATGCGGCCGCACCATAGATTTATACAACGGCATTATGATATCGGCTGTTTTATTTTCAATACCTTTCCTAATTATTGCTAGCATAGAATTTGCCTTTTTCACAGCTGCCGCACACTGGGTTGACATTTTCATCGTGCTGTCCACCACAACCCCGAGGTCTCTCTCCTGGTCGGTCACCGCCAGTTCAGACCCCATGAGCGTATATGTGAAATTCAGATTTTTTGCTCCAATATGCATAATTTTACACTTGTTTATATTGAATTGCATTTGCCATTTTTCCGCCCATTCACTCAGTTTGGAGAGATCTTTTTGGAGCTCTTCGCAATCCCTTTTTGTTTTAACAACCCTGAACAATTTAGTGTCATCAGCAAACTTGGCCACTTCACTGCTCACTCCTAATTCTAGGTCATTAATGAACAAGTTGAAAAGTACAGGTGCCAATACCGATCCTTGAGGGACTCCACTTTCTACAGCCCTCCATTGGGAGAACTGTCCGTTTATTCCTACTCTCTGCTTTCTGCTTCTTAACCAATTCCTTATCCACAAGAGGACTTCTCTTATTCCACGACTGCTAAGCTTCCTCAGAAGTCTTTGGTGAGGTACCTTGTCAAACGCTTTTTGAAAGTCTAAGTACACTATGTCCACTGGATCACCTCTATCTATATGCTTGTTGACACTCTCAAAGAATTCTAATAGGTTACTGAGACAGGACTTTCCCTTGCAGAAGCCATGCTGGCTCTGCTTCAGCAAGGCTTGTTCTTCTATGTGCTTAGTTAATCTAGCTTTAATAATACTTTCTACCAGTTTTCCAGGGACAGAAGTTAAGCTAACTGGCCTGTAATTTCCGGGATCCCCTCTGGATCCCTTTTTGAAGATTGGCGTTACATTTGCTACTTTCCAGTCCTCAGGCATGGAGGAGGACCCGAGGGACAAGTTACATATTTTAGTTAGCAGATCAGCAATTTCACCTTTGAGTTCTTTGAGAACTCTCGGGTGGATGCCATCCGGGCCCGGTGATTTGTCAGTTTTTATATTGTCCATTAAGCTTAGATCTTCCTCTCTCGTTACCACTATTTGTCTTAGTTCCTCAGAATCCCTTCCTGCAAATGTTAGTTCAGGTTCAGGGATCTGCCCTATATCTTCCACTGTGAAGACAGATGCAAAGAATTCATTTAGCTTCTCTGCAATCTCCTTACCGTTCTTTAGTACACCTTTGACTCCCTTATCATCCAAGGGTCCAATCGCCTCCCTAGATGGTCTCCTGCTTTGAATGTATTTATAGAATTTTTTGTTGTTGGTTTTTATGTTCTTAGCAATGTGCTCCTCAAATTCTTTTTTAGCATCCCTTATTGTCTTCTTGCATTTCTTTTGCCAGAGTTTGTGTTCTTTTTTATTTTCTTCATTTGGACAAGACTTCCATTTTCTGAAGGAAGACTTTTTGCCTCTAAGAGCTTCCTTGACTTTGCTCGTTAACCATGCTGGCATCTTCTTGGCCCTGGTGGTACCTTTTCTGATCTGCGGTATGCACTCCAGTTGAGCTTCTAATATAGTGTTTTTAAACAACTTCCAAGCATTTTTGAGTGATGTGACCCTCTGGACTTTGTTTTTCAGCTTTCTTTTTACCAATCCCCTCATTTTTGTGACGTTTCCTCTTTTGAAGTCAAATGTGACCGTGTTGGATTTTCTTGGCAATTGGCCAGTTACATGTATGTTTAATTTAATAGCACTGTGGTCACTGCTCCCAATCGGTTCAACAACACTTACATCTCGCACCAGGTCCCGGTCCCCACTGAGGATTAAGTCCAGGGTTGCCGTCCCTCTGGTCGGTTCCATGACCAACTGATCTAGGGAATAGTCATTTAGAATATCTAGAAACTTTGCTTCTTTGTCATGACTGGAACACATATGCAGCCAGTCTATGTCCGGGTAGTTGAAGTCACCCATTACTACCACATTTCCTAGTTTGGATGCTTCCTCAATTTCATATCTCATCTCAAGGTCTCCCTGAGCATTTTGATCAGGGGGACGATAGATCGTTCCCAGTATTAAGTCCCTCCTGGGGCACGGTATCACCACCCACAACGATTCTGTGGAGGAGTCTGCCTCTTTTGGGGTTTCGAGCTTGCTGGATTCAATGCCTTCTTTCACGTATAGAGCGACTCCGCCACCAATACATCCTTCCCTGTCCTTCCGATATAGTTTATATCCAGGGATAACCGTATCCGTATACCGTGTAGCTGCCAACTGGGGACAGTCATGCATCTGGTGAAGCAGACTAAAGTCCATGAAATCTTATGCCATCATATATTTGTTTATCTTTCAGGTGATACAATACACTTGGTTGTATTTGCTGCAACAGGCTTTCTCTCTAGACATTGTTACCAAAACCCTAGAAATTGATAATGGAGCAGGCTGGTTTTCCTGAAAAAGAATGTTCTAATTTCCAGTTCCTGCCCTACAATTCATTCTCATTGAGAGTACAGCTCAGTCAGTGAGCTAACATCCTAATTCAGTCAAAGCTGAGTTCTAGATTTACTCTGTACCTCTCAGGTATATCTCATTTGGTTCTACTGTCTGTTCTTGTTTTCAGCAGTAGTCACCATGCAGAAATTGATGGCATCCATATTTTGCAAAGAGAAATTATGTGTCTTGCATTTGAATAGTGCCCGGCCTCTCTTTTACTTCAAAATTCAAGGAATACGGGAGGAAAGTTCCTCTGTTTACAAGCCAGCTGTGGGTTTCATTTTCTCTGTTGTGGTGTTTTGGGACTAGAAGGGAAAGACCATCCATACTAAACAGCAAGGCATGTCCACCTTCTTCATTCCATAGGGTTTCTCAACCCAAGAAAAGAGTCACAAATGTCAACAGAACATCCCACCAAATCATGGCACCCTGTTGCTCTTAAGGAGAGGGTTAATCATCTGAGCCCTTACAAGATTAATTATGCACCTGGGAATCCAGGTACCTAGAAAACTGAAATTAATTTATGCTCAAAACTCCATTTTTCACCCAGACAACTCAACTGAAATTATTTAAATGGATATTAATGAAAATGGTCTCATTTTGCATGCATTTGCTCAAATGTCACATGAATAAAATATATGATACACACACACACACGTGCAGAATTTTACCATTTTCAAAATGCAGTGTAGTGACATACTACTAGTACCCTCAAACTGCAAATTGGAGGCATTTAAGGGTAGAGAAACATCACATGACATTATGGACCAGAACAGAGATATGTACTTCTGGAGAGTTCAGATGCAACAGTACCACAAATCTTTTTGAAGACACTCCACATGCATTTTCAAACAAACCTGCACAACCACAAAGGTTAACAATGTTGATTGTGTATGAAGTCACAAGCCACATACCAAATTCTGCGTGGAATTATGTGCATGTTCACACACAGGCCCAGCACGTAGGATGTACCAGTAATGGAGCACAGGTTTAAGCCTTGGGTCCCCCCCCACCACTGTGAATAGAACCCTTAGTGTGAACTCATGCCTATGTATGTATGTAAATGGCAACACAGGTGGCTCTGCTCAGGGTTGTGGGATCTTTCAAATGCAATCAAAAAGGCATGGACAGATATTTACAGCAGATCTCTCTTGTAGATACATCTATGTGCAGAGATCCTAGTTCATATTCCAAATTTTGTAGATTCATGGGTGGGGGGAGATGTACAAGCTCTTTTCTATACCCCACTATGTACATAACCCTACACACCAGGCTGTGTGTGAGCTGGACCAAAAATTACAGGAAAGAAATAGTCCCAGTTCTGTGTGCGCTCCTAGCCTTTAGGATCTGATGGCAGTTGGGAACATTACCTCAAGGCCCCCTCCTTATTTATTTTTTAAATTTCTATCCCACCCTTCCTCCCAAAAGGAGTCCATTCTTGAATCAGTAGGAGATTCATTATCAAAATGTGTCAACTGATAGTTGCAGTGGCCAGAAGCAAAAGAGGACTAGGCCCTGCATCTTCAAGAGCTCTGTAGAAGAGGGACTTTCAGCAAATGTAGCTTATCATGTATACTACACCTGCTGAAACTCCCTCTTCAGCTCAACTATTAAAGGTGAGGAGCCTGGTCCTCTTTTGCATCTGGCCATTGCAATTGTCAAATGGTCAGTGGGAAATGGGTGAAGCATCTACTCCCTATCATGACTGCCATGAACAAATTCAGACTTCAATAGAGTAAAAAAAATAAACAAATATTTCATGTGTCTCACCATTATATCTTGTTTGTTAGATAGGGATATGATGGTTGCTATCAGATTGGTGCTTTGTACAGCAGAATTACCATTTCTACTTTTCCGTTGCTGAAATTGTTGCATAGAAGAAAAATAACATCTTAACTTTAATACTCCCCAATTTGGCAAACCAATAAATTATTACACTTGTACTAGCTCTGGGAATTTAATCAAAGAAATGCAGCTTTCACAGATGGGAGTAATCTGGCTAGAACAGGCTACAGTAATGTCCATATGCCACAGCCTCAGTCAGTTCAGCCCATTCCTCCCAAATGCTCAGGCCTCAGGGATGGGGTATTTGGGAGGAGGGATGCTAACAACTTTCCTTCGTTTTTATTTGAAAAGAACTGGAAACATTTCCACTCCTGGACAAAGGCAACAGTTGGGCACAAAACTGCTGAGAAATGTTGTAAGAGTGATTTTGTGAGCAAGTACATATCTTTAAGAAAATCCTACCATTTTTGCAAGTATTACAGATTCAGAACCATTTGATTGTTCTGAGCCTGAATCACAAGAGTCTCCAAATAACAGAGGCCTTGTCCCATATAACGCAAGTACATGTTAGGTGAAGTTTGGCAGGTGGTAGCCAAGGACAGGGTCTTCTCAGTTGTGGTGCCCTGCCTGTGATATGCCTTCCTCAGGGAGGCTAGGCTGGCATCATGTTTGTTGTCCTTTCAGCACCAAGCAATTATGTTCATATTGGCCAAGGGTCACCAATGTGGCACCCATAGGTGCAATGACCCCCCTTAAGATATCCCTGGCACATGCTAAGACTCTGTGCCCCTCTCCATATCCCTTTCTTCCTGAAGTTATTACTTTTTTTCATCCTTAAAAGGTACATATAGCTGGACGAGGAATTGGGAAGAGCAACATGACAATCTCTATGAGTTTTTCAAGGCTCAGATTCACAGCTCAGCAGAAAGCAGAAAGGCAGAGAGGATAGGAAGGAAAAGGAGGATAGGAGGGAAAGGAAAACAATGACCAAGGGAGAAGTGGGGAGAAAATAGGGTGCCTCGGGACTCTAGGAGGAAGCAAGAGCCAAAGAGAGAGAATGGAGTGGCAGAGACAGAAGAAACGTGTTTGTGTGCGTTTTTTCACAGGTTCCCCACCATTTCCTGAACCATAGAAATCACAGCTCTAGCATTTTCCAGTGCTGCAAAGGCACAAAATCATGGATCTGAGGGACAGATCATTATGGAGCCCCATCATTTTTACAGGGGAACTCCTCAAAACCACCATCAAACCACAGGTCACCCCTCTGTCCACAGATTTGTTTTGTGATTTGTTGGTGGTTTTCTTATTGTCCAATGCAAAAGTCATGAAAATCCATGCCTTGGATAATTTTTTTAGTGCTGGCAAGCACTGAATCTGTGATTTTTACTGTGCAGTCTACCATGGTAAGCTTTAATTTGATTGTGATTTTTTAGGGCCCCATGTAAAACCATACAAATTCAAAAGGATATATTATTGCTTTTATTTTATTTTAACATTTTATTATAAAAACCAAATAAAATTTCAAAATAATATACACAGCATAAACACATCTGAATAATATAGCCATATATAACAATGCATAATAACATAAAAACCCTAAATACAGATGAGAAGGATTTCTGTATTTAATTGCATTTTTGTCTTTCGCTGACATTTAGGTCATCGTGGGGACTACCCTTAAAAGCAGCATCTCCCAATCCTCTACTGCAAGTTTGAATGTACATGTTATGAGCCCCATATCTATGTATACTGGGCTGGGACTTGTGTCTCACCATCTTCCTGACTAACAAAAGAAATCAAGTTGCTCAGTTGTTGAAAATGAGTCTGTTGCCTTTGGATTTCTGAGTGCCTTAAGATGGTATGTTAGTTTCTCCATTATTGCCCAGTCCCAAAGTTTGGTGTACCAGTTCTAGATATTCAGTGCTGGATATTCAGTCCCAAAGCATTTTTGAGTGCTGTGTGATAATCAAACATGCTGCAAAAGGATTTGTTTTAATTCTGCTGGATTCCATTTTATCCAGACCCCATTAGCAAGCAAAGTGTGTGTGTGCGACCATGTGCACACATTTGGGGGGGGGAGTGTCACAGGGGGGAGAGAAGGAACCAGAGGAGATACTGTCCATGGCAATCTCTCAAAATTCCAAATGTGGCCTGAAAATATTTGGCAACCGCTGGCCCAGGCTTTCCAACATGCTTTATAGCTGGTTTTAATTAAATTTTCTATTGTTCTGTTTTATTTTATCATTTGGCTATGCTTCCCTGAATTTAAATCAAGTTTTTGTAGTTGTACTTTAATGCATTTCAGTATTTTAATATGTGAGCTGCTAATGTGTGAGTTGTTAACTGAAGGGTGGCATACACATTTTCAAGATAGAGGCCTGCAGGATCCAGCCAGTTTACTGAGACTGGAGAGCACCGTGACCTATGTCCACATCGCTTAACAAGACATTTAATACATAGCTCATACAAAACGTTATATAGAAGGAAACAACTGCAGATTCCCATTTCACAGATGGAGAAATGAGGCAGAAATGAGCCACAGTTAGTCCATGGCCATACATCAGACATGCGAATGAGCCCCAGGCTACAGGTGCCACAAGCAATCATCATATTCCCATGTGTCAGATCACACTGCCTCTCTTTAAACCAAACACATGACACAAGAGGCACATTAAGTGTCCCCTGACATTTCCCCCTTTTAGTGCAGCCACTAGGGGCTGTGAATTTGATGAGCAGCAGTGGAGGGGGGGGCAGGTGCTTACCCTTTCACTACAGGCCATTTTCCAATCAAAACCACACACACTGAGCTGTATGGGGTACTGAAACCCCACATTCTGACTCCTGGAGGCCTTATCCAACAACTCCTCTGGGTTCTCAGATTTTACCAGATGTCATTCGCACACTTCCAAACATATCCACAAAGCCATGAGGACCAGACAATTGCTTTTGAAAAAAATGACTGAAATAACCAGGAATTTGAATGCTGCAGCATACACAGATCTCAGTCTATACTTAATAAATGTCTTCATGTAAGTGCCCTGTCTAATAATCACAGAACATCCTGTGTCTACTTATAATCACAGCATGTTCTGTAATTTTTACACAGGGCACTTACAGTATATAAGCTTATATTGGGCTTCAGGATTTGGTGCAGAACCTGCTGTGGGTCTCTGGAGACTTCCTTGCAGTTCAGGGTGCCTGAGGTATGAAAACTCCTATCAGCATAAGAGCAACTGGGAGGAAGTGTATTCCAGTTTGGGGGAACAACATGACCAGATGACACTAGGATTTTTTTTAACAGTGGCATTTAATTGAGTTAGCTCCCTTTATTTAGCATCCGTGATGTTTTTAGTCAAAGATACCAGTATGCCTATGTAAATGGATAGAACTAAACTAGAAGAGGGCATTGAGTTCAAAAGATTCCAGTAGCGACAGGACTCACCCAATCAAATCTTTCTAACTTTTGAGCCATTCATAAAATGGAGCAACTGTAAGTTCAACACTCAGAGAGATGTAAATAAACTAGGTTTTGCATAGCTATTAGATGTGCTGTGTTGCTAACAATTTACCAAGCTGGGATAATGGAGTCACAGAGAAACACAACTGTCAGTGCTTTCAAGGCTGGATGCATTTCCAGCAGTATCCATTCAATTTTCTGTACACTTCAGCAAAAGATGAGGGCTGTGTAAATGTTACTTTTATCTAAAGGAGAAGTGAACAACCCACAGGCAGTCCTTGGGCTCAGCCAATATAGCCAACTCTCCCTTGGCATCTCCTGAACCTTGCTTTGATCCAGTGCCACTACCACATGCTTGTGTTTATGTGAATGAATGTGGTTTTCTGTGTGGGTGAGAGAAAGAGTGGATGATAGATGATTGATAATTAAGTGAACACAGAGAGGGAGGGAGGGGGAGGGAGAGAGAAGAGTTGCCTCTGTCCACTTTTGGCTTAAGCCATGCCCGCTACCAGTATGCAAACTCCAACTACATTTCCCTGAGGAAATGAGGTCCTCAGCTTCAAAAAGCTGCCCAACTCTAGAGTAGAGTGAATATGTGCATTGGGAAGGGGACTCCTCCTCCACACGTTCACCATAATATCAGCACAGGTCCTGCCCCAGGCTCTTAGCGAATGCTATGCTAGATGGCAAGCAGGCACAATCCCTCCTCTCCCTCTCTGTACAGGAACAGGAACCTAATATAGTTCTAATAACTATTAGGACTAATAACTATTTCGTAGTCTGGAAATGGAAAGAACTCTCACATTGGTTACCAAAGAACAGTTTGATATTAAGGTGTTGTCTTTAAGTATACCATGGAATGTGTCACTTTATCAATAATCCTTTAAATGTTCTGAGGAAAACACCAGTCGCTGGTTGCTGAATTACTAAAAGTTATAACTGAGGATTTTGGATGAGCTAGTGAACAGAAAATATTTTCAATGATCTGTTATAAAATCTAATCAATACACCTATTACATACAGAATCGGTAAAACTTTATATTATTTTGAGTCTTATGACTCCTCTGTTTAAAAGATCTGATCAGATTTTTTTGTAACAAATAATTGCAAATGTCTTGTTTCCACTAACCCAACCAAAATATTCAGTTGCAAGTGGGAGGTCTTGAAACCTCACCTGTGTTTCCCTAGCAGACAAGCACTGAAAACCAGAGTCAATTAGAGGCCGGAATCCCTACACTGCACCCCAACTCCATATAATGGAAGTAGTCATGTGGTACACTGCTATGCATAATAGCTGGATGTGTGATTATAATCTCAAAGCCATCAGAGAGCATTTACGGACCTGGCCTAATACAGATGGAGAGGAATTCCCAAAGATACTCAGCTGGATCAGGATTATTTGGACATGCCCCATAGGAAGCATTTTATCATCAGAGACCACAAAACCATAGCCCTATCTTCTAGAAGAGAGGTGAGGAAAACCTTTTCTTGTTGAGGGCCTGAAAGTAACCCATCAGGGACCACGTGGCAACAGTGAGCGGGACAGAAGCGAGTAGTGGGTGGGTCTGGAACCAAAAGTGAGAGGGTCAGGACCAATAGTGGGCAGCACACCTCTCTCTCTTTCTATAATTTCTGTTCTAATTTTCTAATTTGGCAGAGGTCCACTACTTGGGCCACAGGTTGCCCACCCCCTTTCTATATAGTTGGCTTCAAGTATCCCTTGCCACCAATGCTTGATTCGATGGCTCCTTCTTCCACAACTTTAGGTACTGCAGGGGAAGAAGGTTTCTGCCTCTATAATCAACTCTAAAGGCTATCTGAGGAGCTTTGCCCATACCCCCCATCCTCCAGAATGTTTCCATACATAGCTGCTATTGGAGTCTTGTTGGCTGAAGGATAAAAATGCCTTTGTACATGCCAGACTGTTTTGTAAGTAGGTGAAGGGGGCCTTTGGCATGCACCCCTGCAGCAAAGGATCCCAAGAATTCTCCCCGCCTCCTCTTTGCTTCCACTGCACTAGGAAGCCCAGCTTTCAGTGATATCCATTATATCAATCTAAGCTAGGGATAGGAGCCTGTGGCCCCCTAGATGTTGTTACCATCATCCCTGACCATTGACCATGCTGGCTGAGACAGATGGGAGTTGGAATCCAACAATATATGGAGAGCCACAAGTTCCCCATCCCTGATCTTAGCCCTCTACGTAGCCACAAGAATGGGGAGAACCTAGATTGGATTTCTTGCTCATTGGCCACAAAGGAGTCTGTTGGGGATCCCTAAAACAGTGCATCTTATCTACTTAGACTCCCAGCTGCAATGCGAAGATTTGAACTGAGAGTCCATTTCACAAAACAGAGTAAGGCCACTGGGTTCCTGAAGATGAATACAAAAATATGAGGTTTTGTATCCTTCTCACAATTCCCTGAGCCAGTTGTACTCCATAAGATAAAGCTGCAACAGAACCCATGAAGTGCAACCCAATGTATGTTTACTTGGGAGTAATGGGGCATATTCCCATGTAAGTATGCAGAGGCTACAGTTCTAAGCATATATACTGGGAAGCCACTGAATTCAATAATCATTTTTATTTATTATTTATTAAATTTATTATTCGCCCATCTGGCTGGTTGTCCAGCCACTTTGGGCAACGTACAAGATAAAAAACAATACATTAAAACATTAAAATTTAAAACCATAACAGTAAAAACCTAACCCACCCCAAAAGCCTGCCTGAAGAGCCAGGTCTTCAAGGCCCGGCGGAAGCTCATCATATGTTTAGACTTCATGTAATACAGGGGCAACCAGCTGGTAGTCTTTGGTCTGGATCCAGCCCCCACAGGCTGATGCTATTTTACAGGTTAACATGCAAGGAACACAAAAAAGGAATATTTAGTGTGCTAATGTTAAATGTTTCTTTTAGATTTTCTATATACCTAAATGTACATCTATGTCTGCAATGCTATGCCTGAGCAACAAATGCTTATTACTGTGAAGCCCTTACTGCTTGATTAATTTTATGACCATCATCATCACGGGTTTATTTCTGAACTGTTTTTTGGCCAAGGTCCCCTTAGTGATGAACAGATGAACACAAACGAAAATACAATAAATTACAACAAATACAAATACAAAAGTTCAACACAATGATATATCAATAAAAAGATAAAATAGTAAAAGCCCAGGCACATCATGAATTGCACTTTATACATTCATGAGTTGCATGTGTGTTCTCAACACAACACAACTGTCATCCACAAAATAATTGCCCAGCCGGTAGGCTTCTCCCTGACAGTTCTTACAGTTCTTCTCCAGGACAGGACTAGCTCAGTTAACCGTCTGGCTGCTCATCAGGCTGCAGCTCTCCAGGTACAGGAGCAGGGGCAGGGGCAGGGGCAGGGGAAGGCTACGGTTGGCATTCATCTCCTAGCCAGCAATAGTCCTATTTCTGCTACCCACCACTGGCACTTATGAGAGGTCATTTTACGCAAGAAAACATAGTTCCAGCCCCCGGACTGCTGTCTGGAAAACAGAGTGGTCCCGACAATACGGAAGTTGGTAATCTCTGATTTAGTAGACTGAGATCCTAAACCTATCTCATGGGAATAAATTCCACTGAAACCGGAGGAGCTTGCTTCCATACCGTTGTACTGTATACCTGGATTGTTGTCGGACCTGTACATTGCTCTGAAGCACCAGCCATCCCGAGCTTGCCTTTCTACTGTGCATATTGGGGGGGGGGGGGCGAAATGACAGATGGGAGAGAAGTTCCACAATTTCGCCTTTGCACATGTGTTATACTCCTAATCTTGCACACCTGAGGAATCCAAGGGAGATTTAAGAACTAACCCAACACCCCCTAGGATTGACGGACTTCTGCATTCAGCACCATGGAAAGCTGCCCGGAGATTGACCCCAAAATGAAAATGACGGGAATGGAACAGCTTGTTGCGTTTGTCCTCTGCCCCGCCCGCCGTTTCTTTTACGCTGGAAAACGATTGCGGGTGTCTTCAGGTTGAGTGTAGGACCGTCAAGGTGGGTCAACGCAGGGTGTGGGAAAGGGGCCATGATAACCCTTGCACTGCTAGCCGTGTGTCCAATCAAAATCGCCCCGCCCCCAAACTTCATTTTGTCCCCAAGTGGTAAACGGTATGGGTGTTTGTGCGCACCAAGAGAAGGGGTACGTGGGGATGCCACGGAGATGCGCCCGCGCGCGCGCGCCCGCACACTCACTGCTCAAAGCGACCCGCTGGAACCCAGAACCGCTGGAAGCAGAAGTTGAGCAAAGAGCCCGAAGTCCCAGCCCAGTCTGTGCGCAGGATGGCGGGAGTGGGGGGGGGGAGGACGCTTGCGCAAGGAAATGCCCCTCCCCGACCCTTCCAAAGCAGCCATGCTGGTGGTGGACAGAGGCACACGCCCGTAGCCGTCCTGGAGTCACACGCTCCAGGCCCCCGCTCTGCTGTGTCCCGAGTCTGGTGCAGCTCCCTGGCTCGCTCGGTGCTGCCGCTCCTGGCATCCCTGGGTGCGTGCCACAAACATCCCCACCATCACCCGCCGCTGCTCTTACCGTCGCAGTTGACCAGGATGATGGCCAGCATATAATCCTTGCCTAGCATGGCTTTCCTCGATCTGGAGGCGAGGAGCCGTGGAGCCCCAAGCCGGGCCGGAGGACAGCAGAAACCGTGTGCCTGAATGCGGGGCGGGCCGAGCTTGGCGAGCTTAGGCGGAGCAGAGTGGAGACTGGGCTGGGTCAGGAGGCAAGAGATGCTGAAGAGGGAGGGGGATCCAAATCCATGACGCAAGAAGGCACATCGAATATTCCGATGCTCACTGACTCTGGTGGGATTTATGCGTAGGACTGCAGCCCTGCTCAAGCTGGAAGGAAGGAGTCTGCTGGTCTGACTTCTGAGTAAATATAAAGAGGGTCGCAACAGTCGGGCTGGGAAAAGACATAATAAGACCGTAAGAGCTTTGCTGGATCAGGCCAAAGGCCCGTTGACAATGGTCAACCAGGTGCCCGTGGGAAGCCCGCAGGCAGGGCCTGAAGGTAACGGCACTCCCTCACCAGCAATGCTCTTCAATAGCAGAGGTAGAACACAGCCATAAATCTTCCATGAATTTGTCTAATCCAGGGGTTCCCAAACTGTAGTCCGTTGTGGTCCACCAGCTTTACTCAGGTGGTCCACGGCATGTCTGCTTTAAATAATCATACTGATTTGTAAATGTATTTTATTGCTTTTATTTCTTATATTGTACTTTATTATATTACAATTTGAATTCTGTGGAATGCAAATTGTCATAGGAGTAAAAAGCAATATAAGAAATAAAAAAGAAATACAAATTCAATTCAGAATCATACAGCATCTAGCACAGCATATTCAACTACTACAGCACGCAGAAAAACCATTAAGTGGTCTGCCAAAACCCTCAGCAATTTTCAAGTGGTCCATGGGGGAAAAAAGTTTGGGAACCACTGGTCTAATCCTCTTTTAAAGCCAGTCATGTTTGTGACCATCACTACTTCTTGTGGTAACTAATTCCAGTTTCACTATTCACTGTGTAAAGAAGTACTTACTTTTGTCTGCTCTGAATCTTCCAACATGCAGCCCCACTGGCTGGCACCAAGTTCTAGTATTAAGAGGGAGAAGAAACGATCTCTTTCAACTTTCTCCTCACACCAGGCAAAATATTATACACCTGTATCATTCCCCCATTCACTTTTTTTTCTAAACTGAAAAGCCCCCAATGTTGTAATCATTTCTTATAGGGGAGTTGCTCCATCCCCTTGATAATTTTAATTGCCTTTTGCACCTTTTCCAGCTCTACAATGTCCTATTTGTGATGCAGTGACTAGAACTGTACACAGTAAACCAAGCGTGGCCTCCCCATAGATTTGTATAACGCCATCATGATATTGGCAGTTTTTTTTTCAATCCCTTTCCTATTGAACCATAATATGGAATTCAACTTTTTCACAGTTGCCATTCACTGGGTCAACATCTTCATTATACTTTTTCTGTTCCTTGCAACATGTGCTCCCCTTGTGGGTTGGTCAACCAAGTCAGAGCCTCATGGGTATATAAAAACTGCCTTATACCAGCTCAGTATTGTAGTGGCTTTCCAGGGTTTCAGATGTGGGTCTTTCCCAGTCCTGCTTTGAGATACTTGTGACTGAACCTGGTATAGTTTCCCCTTCAGAAAACAGCCACAGCAGTTCCACTGAAAGAGGATGACAATCAAAACATGCAATTGAAAGGACAAAAAAAAATGGAACCACAACAAAAGAACACAGCAACATAAGTGAATTAGTTCCAATGGATTAAGTTATCTTTATCAGGTGGATTTTTTTTCCAGTGGTCATTGGAAAGGTCTAATGCAGAACAGTCCATCACCTCATGAGGCCGTCTGTTCCATTGTCAAAGTCTATATCATCAGGAAGTTCTTCCTAATATTCAGTCAAAATCCTCTCTCTTGTAATTTGAACCTGTTAGTTTGGTTCTTACCTTCTTGCAGCCTTTCCCAACTAGTGGGCCACCAGATGTTGTTGGACCACAATTCCCATCTTTCCTGACCATTGGCAATGCTGGCTGAGGCTGATGGGAGTTGTGGTCCAACAACATCTGGAGGCACACTGGTTGGGAAAGGCTGCGCTAGAGCAACAAAAACCAAATATGGTACATCATCTATGTAACCACCCTTCAAATATTTTAAGGTGCCTATCATTTTCCCTCTTAATTTTCTCTTCTCCAGGTTAAACATACACAGCTCCTTCAACATTTTCTCATAGGACATCTGGGTCCCTCACCATCTTTGTCACTCTCCTCTGGACAGATGCCAGCTTTTCCATATCCTTACTAGAATGTGGTGCCAAGAACTGGATACAGTACTCCAGGTGATGTCTGACCAAATCAGAACAGAGTGGCACCATTACTTCTCATGATCTGGATACTACAGTTGCTGTTGCTGCTGCTGCATGCCACTAGACTTAGGATCTAGGGATTTCAGCAGATCACAAGTTCTGCTGAGACTAAAGGGAAGTTAGTCTGAATAAAATCACCACCTTACAAACCATCTTATGCAGAGTTACACACTCCTAAACACATTGATTTCAATTGGCCTAGGCCCGTCTATCTCTGCATAGGATCAAGCTGTTAGTGTTCAAGTACACTCATTTGGCTGCTATTCATGTGGTGCCCTGAAACAGGTACACCATGGTGAGATGCATGGAATTTCAGTCACTTGCAGAAGCTTCTTGTATTTACAGATGGGGCAGTCCATAAGTGGATTATGAGAATATAAGCACTGTCATGCTAGATCAGTCCATGATTTCAACAGCCAGTCAAATGCCTCCAAAAGCTCATGAATAGGGTATAAAGGATCCCTGTTGAGGCCTGTGGCCAGGGGGCACAGAGGAGTTAGCCCCCTACTTTTCTTTTTTTTTACAAAAAATGCACAATTAAATTTATTAAAGAAAAATTCCCCCCTACTTTTTTTTTATTCCCCTCTGAACTTTTAGGTTGGCATCTAGAAGCATAGGGTCTCTGAATAAGACACTTCAATTTTAGCTCTCATGAGTAATAGCCTTTTGTTGTATTAGGTGCAGCTGTAATGCTTTATTCTGGGACATCAAGATGGTTCCATTCCCCATACTTGATTGGCACCAAAAATAATATTGAGGTTTTGGGAAAGGAAAAAATGTTTTAAAGATAGTAAATAGATATTGCAAGAGACAAGACTATGAAAGGACAGCAGTAGGGAAAGAGAAAAAGCAGAGAATGCGCAAAGCAGCATGCCTACATACCTAATCACACTCTAGGAGAAAAGATCTACATCAAGTTAACATCTTGAGGTAAACAGGGACCCTGCTCCCAAAAAAGTAAGGGGCCTAAGACCCCCCCGAGTCCCTGGATGACTGCACCCCTGGATACAGACCAAGAGATCAGACTCTGTGGCAGAGCCAGATACCACCCCAGTCTCTGTATCTACCCTGACAGCACTATTACAGAACCTAATAATGTAATCTACAACATCAGGGGCTAATTCACCTGCTTATCTTTCAATGTGATATATGCCATCATCTGCCAACAATATCTTTCTGCATTCTACATTCGGCAAACAGTCTCTAGGCAAAGAAAAATATGGACACAAATCTGACATCAGAAATGACAATATAGAAAAGTCAGTGGGGAAACATTCCAGCTTCTCAGGATATTCGGTAACTCACCTTAGGGTGGCCATCCTCAACAAAGAAACATCAAAATAAATATGCAAAGTGAGTCCATTGAATTGCAGTACATCAAGAGGTTCAATGCTATTATTTTTCTTCATCATCATAACTTTATTTGTATGCCACCTTTCCACAAAAAAACTCCCAAAGTGGCTTACGATGAGAACAACACATCAACACAAAACCAACAATTGCAAGCTTTATTTAATAATAATAGCAATAATAAAACAGCAACACTTGGTAATTGTAACAGCATACAGACATACATTTCAATATTATAAATGTAGCAATGCTACATTTCCTGGCAGTAAGAATACCAAGGGAGTTTGAACAGTTTCACCATGTTCTAGCCACTGATGCTAGGCTTGCTAAAGATTAGCCGAGGATCAAGTTACTTGGATCAAATGTCTAGGCCATCCCCAAAGAATTAATTTTTGGATTGAATTGGCACAACGAATTTGTATCACATTACATGTATTAATTAGCTTACCAATGCCAAGATGTCTGTGTTATCTGTTACTATTTTGGGGAATGGCTACTATTAATAAGGTAATTGTCACCGACTATACTTTTCTGCATTGTATTTTCTTCTGCCTTCACTGTGTACAATCCCACCACAATGTATATATAAACCTGATACTCAGGATAACACTTCAGTCACCTAATGAAATAGCCTGTAGTCCATCAAAGCATACACTGGGGGTTGCCAACTAAGCATCTATTACATCCTCCACTCGCACCCCTGGGCACTAGCCCCAGACTCTGTTTACATTTGAAAAAAGAAAAGTTAAGCCTCCAGTCCTCCTAAAAAGAATGTTTTGAAGCAAAATGTGCAGGTACCCTTCTAAGCAATTTCTGTGAAATGAGCCAGCCTGGCTGCTCCTGTCAGTGTTTTCAGTCAACAACTGAAATCAGAGCTATGACTAGTGAGTGAGTTGTTTGGACAGCCGGCAATTGGAATCCCTGGGATCTTAAAGAGCTTCAGTTTTCCCCTCTGCTTTAGTGTACTTTGCCTGCTTCTCTCTTATTTTCTAATAGTCCCTGGAATCTCTGTTGTTCCTTCCTTTTCCCCCCCAGCAACCAGGATGCATCTTCCCTGTGGTGGGTTCATCTGAGAATAGAAAACTCCCTTCAAGTTATTTTCTACAAATATATGACTGCACAGTAAGCGTGGGTGGATGTTAAAGAATAACCTTCCCAAATGCCAAATGCAAAATATGAAGAGGCTTAGTCATGCTATTGTGCAGCAGCTGATGTCCAGGCACTTACTAAGAATTCATTGTATAGTTAGCTTACAGTACAATGGCATACATGTCTACTTTAGAAGTCTCTTTGTGTTTATCAGGGTTATTCCCAGGTAAGCAGGTACATGATGGCAGCCTAGGCCATGGTTTAGGATTGGCATTGAGGAAAACAGGGATTCTTGTGCCTTTAACAGTTGTATTTCCATAGTCAGGACTAGCATGACATAGCTGCCTTCCCATGGTAAACCATGGGGGAGGGGGAGCAGCAATGAATGTAGTCTCCCTAATTTTGTGTTCTGCTATGCCTCCCAAGACAGCCATGTTGTGTTGTGTTAGGGAATCTCTGACTCTCCAGATGCTGATGGACTACAACTCCCACCTTCCCTAACCATTGGCCATGCTGAATGAAAATTGAAATTCAACATGTGGAGGGCCAAAGGTTCCCCAACCCCATCTTAGGCCATGCGTCCTATGGCAACTATTTTGTTTTATGCCACACCTCAATGGCAGCAATTTTGTTACTAGCACCCACAGCACTCTCAAAATGTGCCCACTAGTGAATTGCAAAGCCTATGCCACAATCAATCAGTTTGTCTTTATAGTGCCATAGGACTGGTCTTCCCCCCCCCCCCGCAAAGAATCCTTATGGCTCTTCCTGCCCTTTTTTCATGAAAAGGAACTCCAGCTATGCTTAAACTGCCACTATGCTGCTACCTGATTATTTCCTCAGAATGTTCCCTTTAAAAAAGAAGCCCCAACCTCTGATTTTCCCTCCGTCAAAAAACTTCTGTCTGCGTAGAGCAGCCCTGACATATGAGACAAAGTGGGGCTGCCAGTGGCAGGTTGGTGTTATCAGGACCTTTGAGCTGAGAGACCACTACAAAGATGGCAGAGGCCGCAGC
Organism: Rhineura floridana; assembly: GCF_030035675.1. Taxonomy (NCBI): domain Eukaryota; kingdom Metazoa; phylum Chordata; class Lepidosauria; order Squamata; family Rhineuridae; genus Rhineura; species Rhineura floridana. The sequence goes on along the minus strand of NC_084480.1, from coordinate 174,276,524 downwards.
TTTTTCCCAGCACCTATTTTTGGTCAAAATTAACAATCTCTCCTGCTCAGGGCGACATAAAAGTGACGTTGTTGTGTTGAAATTTAAGAATTGCCTTAAATATTATAGTTTGCTTTATACCCTGTCCATATAAATGTGAACAGTGCCCAGATTAGATTCAAAGTGACCCCTGACTGACTTTTGATATCAAGAAAGGTTTATTTCCTGGTGACCTGACCCTTACCTACATTCCAGTGGCTCGAATAATAAAGCCGGTTTAACCTGGAAACTTCACTATTATGTATTTCTTGTATCACATCTATGCCTATAACCTTGCTTATTGTTACAAATGTGCCTTGCATAGAAATGTTAAACGCTGTTCCACTGCCCCACAGACCTTGACTTGTGAAACCCTTTGATATGCAAGTACAGTAATTTCATGTCTGTCTCCAACTTATGGGGCGCCCGGTTGCAGCTGGGCCTCCCCTTTTGCTCCTCTCTTTGTCTGTTCCTGCAAAGTGCTTATCTCAAGGACATGTGAAATATGCAGACATAGAGTTTAAAAGATAGTCTCAATGTTTCCACTTATGCCCTTCCTCTGTACCCCTTTACCTCCTTCTACATATCTTAAGGCTGTAATAACTAGCAGTTGCCTCTTTTGTGTTTATGACGTTACCCCCAATATTGTAAACTTCGGGGAGAGACTATATATACCCTAAGATATCAATAAACGAGGTTCCCATGCTGGCCTGCCTCGGCTCGTGAGTACTGGGTCCCCTTTGCAAAGGATCAGTGTTTGTATTACTTGGCCTCTGGTAGTGGGTAATTTGCATTCAACTCCGCACCCCCCCCTGGGGTGTTATGTGAGCTGGGTAGACAGAGACGGCTTGCGTGTTGGGTTTGGACCTAACAACGTCAAGAAGACGTCTTCACGCTACAGCAGGAAAATTCCCTAGGTAGGACGCTGCTCAATCTATAAAGGTAAAGGTGTTCCCGCACTTGTAGTGCGAGTCATTTCCAACTCTTAGGGTGACGTCTTGCGACGTTTACTAGGCAGACCGTATATATGGGATGGGATAGCCAGTTCCATCCCCGGCCTTTCTTTACCCTCCAGCATATGCGGGGTACTCATTTTACCGACCATGGATGGACGGAAGGCTGAGTGGACCTCGACCCCTTTTACCGGAGATTCGACTTCCTCCTTCCGTTGGAATCGAACCCTTGCCGTGAACAGAGCTTTCAGCTGCGTTACCGCCGCTTACCACTCTGCGCCATGGAGGGTCTTGCTCAATCTATAGATGTAAGAAAATGTAGAGCCAATATCTTACTGTCTGGATAGGGATCTTCCGGGTTGACATCCGAGGCTGTATTTCCCCACCCCGGGTGGAAGCGAGAGTTGCCCATAGTGATTCAGGATTTTAGTTTAGCAGTGACTGGGCACCAGCCGGTCCCCACACACACACACAAACCCAAGTAAAAGGTAAAAGAAAAGAAAGCAGTACGCGTTCTTTTCCCCCTAGATCTTATTTCATGTGTAAAACTTAAAATTAAAACTAGCCGCAGGTCAGTCTTTTTAAATCTCCCCTTCCACCCAAATTCAGAGCTCAATTGCATGAATAACTTTTGTGCTCTGTTGACTTTGCCACGCCACCGCGTCGCGCTTTTAAATCTTAAAAACTCAAAAACAATATTTCACACTAAAATAAGACGCGGGTTAGAAAAAGAATGAACTCCTGCTTTAGCGGCTATCTGCGGCTCAGCTGTGTGGATAACTGCTGCCCAATCACAGCCGCGCTAACATCCTGGATTTTCCCGTTCATGGAAAATTTGTGGGAACTGTCACAAGAAAATAAAAGTTGAGAAACTGTCCGTCTCCTTTCATTAACGGCTGAATCCAAAACGAAGGTTGCTCCTTGTGCTGCGCATGTGCAAGCGGAAGCTGAGTAATTTTTGACAAGGAAGATGGCGGACGATAAGGTAGGAGCGGGTTTAGGATCCGGGAGAGATCCCTCGTGAGATGCTACTTGGTGTCGCCCTTTCTGGCTCCGCTCTCGGTCTTCTCCTTTTGGGCTTGGAAAGGACAAGGAAGTGAAGCCTCGAGGACCCGGGCCGGAGTTAGCGCTGATCTGAGCGGCGCCGCCGCCGCCGGATAACTGGGGGTAGGGGAGAGAGCACGAAGCATGTTACTCGGGAGTAACTCTTGGCATGCTTGGCCACCTACTCTTAGCTGAACACTGTCCAAACATAGAAAGACTGTCGCTGGCTTCAAAGCCCCTCGGTACAGACTACAAAGAGGAGATAGTGATGGAGCCTCCAGGTCAAGAAAATAGCTTCAAAATGGGACTTTTATAGGACAGCCTTGGGGAAAAGTAACATAGATGTGGTACTTTGACTGGGGAAAGGCCTAAATCCGGACACACTCCCAAAGTTCACTGGGAGATCTTAGGCCACAAGGACCAACGTCTTTCCTGTATTTTAACCTTATTTAGGGAACCTGTGCAGCTTTGCCCTTTAGGCATAAGTGGAACATTCTTGTTTAACCAGTACTTTGGAGATAAAGCCTTGAGCTTTTTGTTTATGCTTTTTGAGTTCGGCTTTAACAGATACTAGTACAAAGTTTTTGTGATGATTGTTAGACATCTTATTTTTGTAAGCTGCCTTGTAGGCCCAAGTTGGATACTAAGTTAGGATAGAAGTGTATTAAGTAAAAATAAAAAGGAAAGCGTAAAACTACCTGTATGAATGTATGTACCTGCTTGTGTAAGTTAGAACAATATTATTATTATTATTATTATTATTATTATTATTATTATTATTATTATTTACATTTGTATACTGCCCCATAGCCGAAGCTCTCTGGGCGGTTAAAACAATTAAAAACATTAAAAACATTGAAAATTATCAGTCTTTGGGAGGAACTAAAGTAAGAATCTTTCTCCAAAAAGTGTTTTTTTTATCCAGAAAAATACTGCTGACCCAAAATGAAATCCAAGTAAGTGTCTCTTGTTAACCTATGCAGACCAGAATAGCTATCCAGATGCAGCCTATTATTTTGCTAGCTAAAGACCATAGCAACTAGGTATAAAAACATTAGAGTTGTCAATTGTAGCTATCACAATTTTTCATTGATTTATATCAAAAGCAAGACTTTGAAAATTAATGCACTGGTGACCTCCATTTCCCACACTTGAATAGCAACATACTAAATTGCTTTGTACTAACTTGTGGAACTCACTGGGGTTACAAAAGCTGAAGAGTAAAACCTACCTAACATGCTCCCTCTGATGTGGCAGCAGTGATAGCCAGAGACAGAACATTGGTGATGTTAGGTATTAGACATGCAATTAGAATGAGACAACTTCTGTCTTCTTAGATCTTTGCTTTCTGTAACTAAGATACTAAAATGCACGTGTGCATGCAATATGGAATATGCCATTTTTGTTTCCAATGTATAGGACTCTCTGCCAAAGCCAAAAGATCTTGCTTTTTTGAAAGACCAGTTGGAAAGCTTGAAACGAAGAGTGGAAAATGAGGTACAGGCTGGAGTGGGACAGGTAAAAGTGGAGCTATGTAATACTTATTTCTAGAAATCTGTCTTCACAGTATTTATCTCCCAAAAGTCAATAATAATGTGTTTGAGAAATCTACCCAAATAATGCAGCAGAGAGTAGCTCAACTATACCTCCAAGGAACTTTTTTTATTTGATGAGCATGCCACATCTAGAAAATACTGAGACTGTGTGTTTCATTCTTTGGTATAAATGTTGTATCAGCCTTGAATTGTAATGCCACATATTAGAAAAAATGGATGAACCATGAGAACATGTCCTCGCCTGATTTTTACTTGTGTTCAGATGGCTGTTTCAACTGCCCATTTGTGTTTGTTTTTTCCTACAGGAAGGTTCTTTGCTGGCATCCCCATTTCTCAAAGGGTTTCTTGCTGGGTATGTTGTAGCCAAACTCAGATCTTCAGCAGTGCTTGGATTTTTAGTGGGGACTTGTACTGGTGTGTATGCTGCTCAGACCTACGCAGTTCCTGATGTGGAAAAGACAGTCAAAGACTATTTCGGCTCATTCAGGAAAGGACCAGACTAGAATATAATCCCTCATGTAGCAGTGCGCTCCAGAAAACGCCCCGTCTCATCTTAGAATGTCAAAACAATGTTAACTCGATATAGGTCAGAAATGACTTCTGCTCCCCTTTCACTATCCAAATCCATTGGAAGCTTTTTTATATTAGATGAGATGAAATTTCAGCAGGCCTGATTACAATTGTTCTCAGTCACTCTATCATGAAAGTCTTGGTGACTGCTTCAGCCATCCTGGGGATTGGATGCTTTCAGACTGTCGAGTCAGACGGCTACATTTCTTTTCTCTATTCTCATTCTGATGGAATGAAGAGCTGCTGTTGGGTCATCACGCTTGCCAGCTTTAGACTCTGGAACCCACCACATATCCTTTTCTTTGCCAAGGAAACGGGACTTGAATAATTCTCATTTAAGATGTCCAGCTGTTTCCTTAAACATGCATAAGTCTTATTCTGTGTTTCCGTCTTTCCATGAAGACGATACAGGTTTTCAAAAATAAAACCTGTGATTTTCTCCTATAAAAAGGTAGAGAGTGATGTTTCCCTTGTCTCCACGTTTCAGAGAAATGTTATTTGACACCACTTGTACTGCTGATAACCCAATTGGCCCTGCTGCTGCTGTGGTACTTGGGAAAGTCCTGTGGGGGCTGATGCTGATCGCATCTGTTGTTATTTATGGCTCTCATGCTCCACTCCTGAGTCTTAGTAAGGAAAATGGCCAGATCCCATTCAGTGCCTCCTCTGTGGTGATTTTGATTGAGTTAACCAAGTTAATACTCTCCTTAGTCTTCCTTATGATCTGGGACTGGAGACAACAAAAAATATCTGTGTCATGGTATCATGCTACTCCCTTTGCTCTTTCAGCATTGCTCTATGCAGCCAACAACAACTTGGTAGTTCATTTGCAGCTGTTCATGGATCCTAGTACCTACCAAGTGCTGAGCAACTTGAAAATTGGTAGCACCGCTTTCCTATTCAGCATGTTCTTGCACCAAAGACTGACTCTGCGCAAGTGGCTGGCCCTTTTCCTGTTGACAGCTGCTGGAGCTTTTTATACATACGGAGGCCTGCAGGACCCACAGCACGTGCCTGCCTCTGACATGAAGCTGCACATCACTTCTCTTGGCCTATTGTTGATCTTTCTGTATTGCCTGATCTCAGGCCTTTCAGCTGTCTATACTGAAGTTGTCTTGAAGAACCAGAATCTGCCTCTTAACCTCCAAAATGTGTATCTTTATTTTTTTGGTGTTTTGTTGAATGTAATCATCCATCTATCAAGCAGCTCAGCAACTGGGTTGCTGGGCGGTTTCTCAATTTGGGTTCTGATAATTATTGTGAGCCAAGCCTTGAATGGCTTGATAATGTCTGTGGTCATGAAGCATAGCAGTAACATCACTAGACTCTTTGTGATCTCCTCCTCCATGATGGTTAATGCTCTACTCTCTGTCCTCTTATTTAATCTGCATCTCACTACCTTTTTTTTCCTTTCTGTTCTGCTGATTAGCTTAGCTGTTTACTTGTATTATGGAGTCAGATAGTTACATGCCTCTGTATGTTTAGAGAACCCACTCATGTGGAAGCAATTCATTGCCTAATATGGGCTGTTTTGAAAAGAGTATAATAGACTGTGCATGTGCATGCTTTACAGGTTTTCCTTAAATTTCACCTCACTTGTGAATGGCTTAAGAGCAATTATTTCGTACTTCTCTCTTAGCTCAGAGAAAGCATATGTTTGGGTGAGCTCCAGCTTAAACCTAAATATTAATATTCTAATGTCATTTGCTAGTGAGCATAATTTGAGGAAGCAGATTGCTATATAGGAGCCCACTTTCCTGTTATCTTGGTGACAGATCCTAGAAACGTTGTGACTAAAAAAAGGAAATGGTATCTTTGGCCTCTTGTGGGATGAAACCAAATATATACGGAACACCCAGAACTCTTGTCTTCTCTCCCACCGATCCCCATTCAAAATAACAGGGAAGTGGTCTTCTGTATAATAGCTACTTCACACTGTATTCTTAACCCAGTGTCAAGATTTATCTGAGTCTTCAAAAGGAAATAATTAAAAGATCTTTCTTAATGGGCAGCAATAGAATCTTTTCCTGGGCTCCACTCTCTAAGCCTGGCAAGAAGGAGATCTATATATATTTTTTAAAAAAATATACCTTTGATGGTGTTGATCCAGAAGACTAATTAGAACAGAGTTAGCCGTTGTTCATTCTCCACAGGGAAGTGGTTTGCTTTCGACGTTCTCTCTGTCCAGAGGTACTGCTGCAACCTGATGATCACAGATGGCAAGTGCCTTCTGTATAGTCTACTCCTGAAGGAGCCTGTTGTTTCCAGATAGTTCATGGCAAGAACTTTGGATATGTTGAAAAACCCTCCAATCGAATTGGAGTCAATATTTTCCTATTGCTCTTCCCTTGAAAAGTTTGCCAAACATGACTCACTTTTTCCCTTCAATGTTGGATCTGAATGTGTAGCCCCACTTCAACATACAATCACAGGTTGCAGCCATGTAAATACAGGTGTTTCCTTTTCCAGGTGAAGTTGTTTACCGTACCCTTCATGTACCTTCTGTGCCAATGTCTGGAACACGTGTGGGGGTAACACCTTTAGATGAGAGCTGGGGCTACATATGTTTTTTTTTTGTTATAATTTGTCTTTGGCATTCTTCTGTGTGTTTATGTTTGGGGCAGTCCCATTTCTTCTAGGTCATGATTATAAATTTTGATGGATCAGTGATGGGATTGTGTCTGGATTTATATACTCTCAGGTGCAACTAGCATCAATTCAATGCAGCAAAAAGTCAATTTGAAAGAAGATATTAAAATTTAGTTTTCAGATTTGTGTGTTGGTGTGATCTTATTAACTTGTTGCAAAGGAAGCTATTTAAAATGTTAGAACATACAAGACCACTTTGAACACAACATTCATTAAAAAGAATTGCATGAGTAGCTTCATGTTTTATTTATTTATTTATGAGATTTGTTAGATGCCCATCTGGCAGAGGTTAATCTGCCACTCTGGGCGACTTACAACCAAACACAAGTACATTTCATATAAACATAATCAAAATCCTAAAAATTAGAAATTAAAAGCTTAAACATTTAAACCCCCCAAGAGAGTAGAGGAAAGCTTAATCACACAACTCATCCAGGGCTGGTTCTGTGGACAGGATCCAAAAGAAATTACTGTCTCCTTCAGAGATCAACTAAAGAAATGTTTTAATAATGTTACTAGGTTGGTGTACAGCCCTTCTGCTTGTGAGAACAAAGTTTCACTAAGCAGCCAACATTCAAAAGAACTCTTCTGCAGGGCAGCCATGCCTCTGTTATTAATGTGACTTGGGATCATTCCTCCAGAGAAGATTCTTTCAAAAACTGTTTGGCTGTTTTCCATTATGGTGTATGAGTCTTTCTTAATCTAGTGAAGGACTGTTTTTTCTTCGCCACTACCTTCCTCAGAACATGTCTACTGAAGTAAGGGTTTGGGTCTCACTCAGTTTTTATGTTTCACTGCATTTAACATAGCAGAAATAAACAGTTCAGTGAGGAGGCACATACTTAGCACATATTCTCATGATGTTAGTTACATCTCCAGTTAAAAGACTCAGTGTAGTTTCTTTGTCTGAAGGCTGCTACTAGTCAGAGTAGACAATATGGGACTAGATGGTCTTGAGTAAAGAAGCTTCATATTTATTTTAAAACAGTTACATCCCACTTGCTGTTTGAAGGTAAATATCACAGTGACCAACAAATGTCTAATACATGCAAAAGTAAATATAATAAAAGCAATTAATAAAAAGAATAACTGAAGTAAATACTTTAGGCCAGTAGGCAATACCTTATTTAAGGTTGGCTTACAGCATTTATTATGAATGCCCCAAGATTTCAAGGAGACAGTATTGCAATGAGTGGAGTTCTTTTATGAGTGTGTTTACCAATATGGGACAGATATAAACATTTACCCCCAAAATGTCACCTATGTTACCAGTGCTTGAGGATGAGAGATTTACGTTGGACAAACACTTTGTGAACTTACACAGTTGGGAGGATAAAGGGCTGTACTTAGGTGGAAATATGAGCAGGTGGTAAGAAAATACAGCTCACTGTACACATACCCCTACTTCTACTATTTGAATAGGTTGGAGTAGTGATACAGGCTGGAATGAGAAAAAATGAAATTTGAGGAGGGGAGGAGGTAAAAGTATTCTTTAAAATTTATGAATTACTTAAAAAAATTGTAAATGCTTACATAGAGACATGTAAATACAGAGTGCAGTGCCAGGTGAGGTTTGAATGGTTCTTTTTCACTGAGGTTTTGCTCTCTCTGTGCCATCTAGTTACAAAGAGCTGTTGTGAGATGGCCACATAATGGTAGAAAAGAAAAAAAGATAAACCAAGAAGGAGAGGGTAGGTATTGGTTCAATAAGAAATAAATAAAGGGAACTTCTGCCACCTTCAGTGAAATGCCAGAAAGCAAGGAATTGCTAGTGTATCATGGTCAACACCATAAATTTCATCATTAACGACATTTATCAAATTACTAGGTGGCTAACATGCCTGCTGATGTGCCCCAAAATTAACAGCCACATGCATTGTATATACTTACACTGATAAGACTACTTTTTATCAGAGGTTGGAAAGAGGACTGAAAACCCAATGAATTAGATTTCCTTAAGAAACCATGGGAACAGTTGTGGATTATTATTAAGTTGACAGCAATGTTAAAGAATGAATACACATTTAATGAAGCTCTTAAATTGGAACTCAATAGTATGTTTTGTTAAGAGAACTAGGAATTTCATGTGTAGGAACTGGTTATATGCTGCTTTAGTTTGTGTAGCTCTTTTGTGTATATAATTATGGTATAAAAAGACAATCTGTGTGTATACACAGTGTGTGTATAACACCTCTCCCGATATGAACCTACCCGTACTCTGCGTTCAACATCGAAGGGCCTCCTTCGGGGGCCCACCCAGAGAGAAGCCCGGAAGGTGACAACAAGAAAACGGGCTTTCTCTGTGGTGGCCCCCGAACTATGGAACTCTCTCCCTGATGAGGTACGCCTGGCGCCAACATTGCTGTCCTTCCGGCGCCAGGTAAAACCCTTTTTGTTCTCCCAGGCTTTTTAACAACATTTTAACAACATTTTTAACATCTATTGTAACACCTACATTTGCACTGACGCTCTTAATATTTTAGTAATCTTAATTACTTAACATCTTAACATCTTAATACTTTTAACTGATTTAATACGTTTTTAATATTTTTAGGCTTGTGTTGTAGTTGTTTATATGTTTAATTATGTTCTACTACTTTGGGTATATTGTTTTTAAGTTGTTGATATATGTTTTTACTTGTATATTGGATGTTTTTATGTTGTGCACCGCCCAGAGAGCTACGGCTATTGGGCGGTATAGAAATATAATAAATAAATAAATAAATAAATAAATAAATGTGTATATACAGTATGAAAATATGTAAACTATCACCCTAATCAATTTGTACACAAACTTTTAAAAAGAATATCTGAAACAGAAATGAAACGAGCGCAAAGAGAACATAAGCTAACAAACCTCCTACCCTACCCTAAACTAAAAATGTTTTTCCTCAGCAGCTGAAGACTATGAAGGAGAGGGCCAGATTTGTTTCCTGGGGGAAAGTTCCAGATTCTCAGTCCAATGTCAAAAAAGCCCAGTCCCACACAACCATCCGTGAAGCCTAGCAAGACTTAGATTCAGCTGAGGCTCTTAAGTGGGTGGCAAGTTCATATGAGAGGAGGTAGTATTGGGGACTCAGACCATGCAGGGCTTTAAAAGTCAATGGACAAGTGAAAGTGGAGAAAGCCTCAAATGTGCACAGGGGACAAATTGTTGCTCTGTGCATTTGTAGTATTAAAAACCCTTCTTCAGGAGCGAATGCTTTAGTGCTTTCAAAGGGAAACCAAAACTGTCTTCCAAACCATCTCAGTGGTAAACACCAGCCTTTTTAATTGGGTGTAGTTGTTCGGGGTCTTGGACCCTTTACTTTTTTGGGAGCACGGTCCCAGCAGGGTCCCTATATCTCCAGTGTCCTACAAGGCAATCGGCATGAAAGCGGAATATGCTAGCAACTGAGAAGATTTTTTTAACTTGCTTCCTTGTCCTTTCCTAGTGATTGGAGCCAATCAGAGAGAAAGGAGGTAAGTCAGCCACTGAGAAGACTCTTTTCAGTAGCTCACTCTCTCCCCTTTCATGCTGATTGGCTCCTAGGGACATCTGTTGTAGTGGGGGAAGGCATTAACAAGGATCTCATTCTCAACCCAGCAGCAAAAGAAAAAAAGGGGATGGCGTGTGGCTGTGACTATCATGAAGGGACCCTGCAGTTCTGAATTTGCCACAGCATGACTGCTTTTATTTGGCCCAGAAACAAATGGAGAACCAATGAAGGTGACACAGTATTGGTATTTTTATGCTCCTGTGACAGATCCAAGCTAGAACTTTTGTCCCTTTTGTATGAACAGAAGCAGCTCCACATAGTGTAATAATCTAACCTGGATATTGCCAAGGCATGAATAATTCTGGCTAAGTTACATTTCACAAGGGAAGGGCCTAAGCTACTGAAAAGCACTCCTGACCATCTGGGCCTCTAGGAGCAGAGCTGGGACCAGAAGCAATTTCACGCTAGGACTTTTGCTCATCTAGCAAATAGGGATGGGTCAATCCAGTCGTCTTCTGTCTTGTTATCTGGATTAAGTTTCAGTTTGTCAGCCACACACAGAAGAGTATGCCAGTGACGTATTCATACCCCCAACCTAAGTTTGATCAAATCTAAATGTTACTCAGTTTTAAGTCTTTGTTCTGATGAAATAGGTTTCATTTCTTAGTTAAGATTCCTTTAGTATTGTACGAGCCAGATGTAGTTAATACTGTGGAACTTTTGTTCTTGTCTTGGAATGCAATTCTGCCCTCTCATATCTAGTCTCAGAGAGATGGCTCTTCAAGTTAACTGTTAATTTATTTCTTTACATTTCAACGCAGACACCTGGGAATGACCCAAGATAATGGGCACAAATAGGCAAATGTGGACAAAATATTCTGAAAGTTCTTGTTTGCCTAGGTTCTGATGGTTATGTAACAGCCCTGAAAGAAAATCTCAGGTGACGTGTTAGCAAGACCTTGGCTGTGAAAGCTAATGTTTCCAAACCAGATAAAAATGAAATTACAAAACACAAACACAAGCTCTTAGGATGGGGACTGGCTGTCACGGCTCTATGTAACGTACTGCAAGTCAGTCTGGGTTGCTTTCTCCATGCAGCCCAGTTGCTTCTGAGCTCGGAGTTGCTGGTTCTGTGTGGAAAGAAGGATAGCATCTTGGAGAGACTCCTGCAGCAGCTTTCGATACTTCAGTTCAAGGGCATCTATCTGTTCTTCAGCATGTCTCCTATAAGCCTGAAACACCTGTAGAAGTTCAAGGAGCCTTTTAGTAGATAAGAGAGACAGAGAGACTGAGCCTGAAAAAGCCATTTGGCAACTGCTGAACTCTCCCTTCCCTTACACATTCAACAGGAAATATCCTGGCAGTTTAAGCTGTGCTCTCTTCTTTTACTGCTACCCTGCAGAAACGAAGAATATATGGGGAGATGTCATAGTGGTTCAATAAATTAAGAATTTGCAGGATTTTTATTGTAATGTGCAGGGACTATTATTGTTGTTGTTGTTGTTGTTGTTATTATTATTATTATTTATTAGATTTATATCCCGCCCTTCCTCCCAGCAGGAGCCCTGGGTGGCAAACAAAAGCACTAAAAACATTAAAACATCATAAAAACAAACTTTAAAACACATTAAAACAAAACATCTTCAAAAAGCTATCAAAACATCTTCTAAGATTAAAAACATTTTAAAAAAGAAAGTTTAAGAACACATTAAAAAGCAATTCCAACACAGATGCAGACTGGGATAGGTCTCAATTTAAAAGGCTTGTTGAAAGAGGAAAGTCTTCAATAGGCGCTGAAAAGATAGCAGAGATGGCGCCTAATATTGAAGGGGAGGGAATTCCACAGGATAGGTGCTGCCACACTAAAGGTCTCTTTCCTATGTTGTGCAGAACGGACACCTGCAGAGTGCAGTGGTTGACTGGGCATATAAGGGATAAGATAGTCTTTCAGGTATCCTGGTCCCAAGCTGTATAGGGCTTTATATACCAAAACTAGAACCTTGAACTTGGCCCAGTAGCAAATGGACAGCCAGTGCAATTCTTTCAGCAGTGGGGTGACATGCTGGCGATACCTACCCAGTGAGCAGTCTCACCATCACATTTTGCACCAGCTGCAACTTCCAGGCCAACCTCAAGGGCATAGAGCGCATTACAGTAATCCAGCCTGGAGGTTACCAGTGCATGGACAACAGTGGTCAGGCTATCTCAGTCCAGAAATGGCTGCAGCTGTCTTACCAGTTGAAGGTGGTAAAAGGTTCTCCTACCCACTGAGATCACCTGGGCCTCTAGCGACAAAGATGGATCCAGGAGTACCCCCAGACTATGAACCTGCTCTTTCAGAGGGAGTACGACCCCACCCAAAGCAGGCAACTGACCAATTATCCGAACTCAGGAACCACCAACCCACAGTGCCTCCATCTTGCTAGGATTCAGACTCAGGTTATTGGCCCTCATCCAGAACACCACCAAGTCCAGGCACTGGTCAAGGTCTTGCACGGCCTCTCTCGATTCAGGTGTTATGGAGAAATAGAGCTGGGTATCGTCAGCATACTGCTGACACATTGCCCCCAAACCCCTGATGACCACTTCCATGGGCTTCATATAGATGTTAAACAGCATCGGGGACAAGATGGTACCCTGCGGCACCCCACCACACAACTGTCGGGGCCGAAAGACAGTCACCCAATGCTATTCTCTGAGAAACAGCTTGGAGATAGGATCAGAACCACTGTAAAACAGTGCCTCCAATACCCATCTCACCATGTCGGCCCAGAAGGATACCATGGTGAATGGTATCAAAAGCCACTGAGAGATCAAGTAAGAATAACAGGGTTGCACTTCCCCTGTCCTTCTCCTGATAAAGGTCATCCATCAGGGCGACCAAGGTCAATTCAGTCCCATAACCAGGACTGAACCCAGACTGGGATGGGTCAAGATAATCTGTTTCATCCAAGAGTACTTGCAATTGCTGCGCCACAACCCTCTCAATCACCTTCCCTAAAAAGGGGGTATTTGCAACCGGTCAGTAATTGTCACAAACCAATGGGTCCAGGGTGGGCTTTTTCAGGAGTGGTCGGATCACCACCTTTTTCAAGGCTAGAACCACTCCCTCACGCAATGATGTGTTGACCACACCCTGGATCCACTCGGTCAAACCCCCTCAGCAAATTTTAATAAGCCAAGAAGGGCAAGGGTCGAGAGGACACGTTGCTGGCCGCATCAACGCAAGCACCTTGTCTACATCATCAGTCCACATCAACTGAAACCATTCCCAAGAAGTTGCAGCAGACGTTGCACTGGACACCTCATTGGGGACTACAGTAGATGTGGATGGGGCATCAAGACTGCTTGATTTTTCTAACAGTCTTGCTCCTGCTCAAAAAAAAAAATCCCTGTTGGGATCTTTAGGGGAATATACCATTGGAAGCCCCTGTTTGAGTCATACAGGCAAGTTGCTATCAGCTATGCTGATCTTGATTGCAGAGCATAATGGTTTTCATGCTGGAGAGGGCTGCTTGCAATTTATCTCACACAATCAAGTGAAGCACCTGTGCAATAATGCCACTAGAGGTCCTTCTCTACTAAAGGTTCCCATTGTGCTTCCAAAATAAGGGAATAAATGAGCTAGTTATAAGATTACCCATTCTATCTCAACGGCTTCCAAACAGCAACTGGGTTAAATCTTTGAAGGAAGGAGGGCTAATTTGATTAGGATTAGATTGAAGTGGGGAATGACAACTCTCTTAACCTGCAGGATGTGCTGTTTCTGAGTTTCTGTTTCATGTAGGTGTTCCTGGTACAGCTCCTCCAGATCCCTTTCTGCTTCTGCCTGTTCTCTTTGCAATGCCTCCATGCGCAGAATCAACAAAGACTTTTCTTTCTGCCAGAGGAGAGCTTCATGCTGGCCTGGAGGAAGCTGGAATTTGGGAAGAGAAGGTACCTTCAGATAGGCTGTTGTAATACTACAAACTGTAAGGCACATAAAATGGATGTTTTAAATCTGTTTAGCTACCATTTTAAGTGTGGGAACTGCTTCCATCATTGGGTGATTGGCAGGAAAGCCCGTCTCACATGGTCTCCCTTGCTGTATGTTTTCCTCTTGTTCCCTCTCATACACATGATTTTTTAGCTCTCTAAAAGAAGCTGATAGCATCAGACTGCAAACCTGCCTCTTGCCAGCACAAACCCTAGCAGCATCTTACCTCTTGACCTGCCAACTCCTCTTCCATTCTCAAAAGCTCCTGCTGTATCAGGAGATGGTGTTGCTCCTGGGGAAACTGACTCCTGGCTTTGGCTTGAGAGAACCTCACCTTCGTATCTTGGTGCTGCTCACCAACCAGGCTCTGGAAGAGAGTAGCCTAGGGATGCAGTCCATATTTAAAATACCATATTTCTATAAGCACTCGCTAAAGACAAATCTTCAATCTCTGGTTTTCTTGGGGCAATATAAATAGTTGTCCATACAGCTCAAGCTTTTTGCAAGACTGCATTGAGTGTTATAAAGTATACACATGAAATATTTGCCATCTGGGGTGGCTTTTTTTTTCCCTGCCAGGGCTGTGCCTTTAGCAATTGCTAAGCAAAAGGTTAGCAGATGAAGCTTTTCCTGCTAGAGATGGGAAAATATTCATCAGCGTATCAGACATTCGTTACAGGCCCAGGCCAGGGAAAAAAAAAAAAAGACGGCAACCGACCCATGCTCTGAAATCTTTCTGGATTGTATTTAGGATGTCTAGACTATAAACTCCATATTCTGCAACAAGAAATGTTACAAACTGTGTAATTAAAACATCCAGACTCAGCTGAAATATCTTCAATTGATTTTCATACTTTACTTTATGCTTTTTTCCTCACCCAGGCTTCAGTTTGCTAGTTCATAGTTCTTTCCCTTATCCCTTCTCTCCACATGGTTTAAGAGCCTGATTGGTAAACTGACATTAAACCACAGTTCTCCATTTTAGATTTAATGGGGATCTGTACTTTTACCAGGATTGGTGCACTGAGAATGGTGCACTGTGGCCCAGGCCTTATATCTAAGGGCCTGTTTTTATATGCAAATAGCCATGTGATTGCTATTTGAAACACAGTTGCATGGATGCAAGATGCATATTAAAAGGCTGCCCACAAAGCTGTGGCAAAGTTCGTATCACTGGCACAAGCCATAAAATGGGGGTGGAGGGTGGACTGATGTGGTGAACATCACCATACAGCTGCCTTTATGCAAATTACATTTCAAACAGCAACATACAGCTATAGTATTTGCAGTTAAAAATTGTTTGCAGGTGTTAGGGACTGGGGAGGGAAACTGTTAGCATGTATAATGTATTCTCTGCAGTCCATGGCCAATTATTAAAATATTCTACATTGAGGGGGCACACTTCATGCTGCGTAGTCTGGATGTGAGCTATTGTAGACTCTTGATCCCCTGTTACATTTATAAGCACTTCATGTACATTACACTTAAAACATCTCACTGCTACTGGCAAAATCAAATCTGCCCTGTCTTTTGAGGACTTAGATTCAGGCACAAATCAAGATCTGACATCCTCATGGATTACTTACTGGGCTGGGTGTTTGGGTTGCCCCATCCAAGTCCCTGGCTCTGTATGTTGCAACTGTGAAAGGGTTCTCTTCTGTGACTCCTTCCTCTACACCAACCTGCTCCAGGTGGATCTTTGGGGTGCTGCCACCTCCTGACAGAAACAAGCCTTGTATGAAAGAAAGTTAGTACCAAGAAGGGATGGAAGAATATTCATATACTGGGAAAGGGTGAAGATGTTTTGCTGAGCATTAAATGTGCTGATTTCTCTGCTCCTGCAAATTTAAATCCATAAAATGTAAAGACACATCATTTATATAAGTACATCTTCACCTGCAGCATGTTGTATATACATGTAGTTTAGGGTTGTGCTAGAATTCCTCCTCATTTAGATTTGGTACCAAATTTTGCATTAATTTGCTTAATCTTGATCATTGCAGATTGGATTTTTATGTAGTGATTTTCTGTGTCTATTTTCAAAAAAGATTTTTTTTAACAAAAATCTGATTCTAAAGTATCAATATCGTTAGAATTATCTTTCTTAATATTTCCTTTCAAAATATTGCTATTTTTAAATATTGCTATTTTGGGGAACAGCTGCAGCACTGGGGGACTGGAGAAGACCTGCCCTGGGACTGAGTATCTGAGCATCTGAGCGCTTGCTTGCTCATTCCTCTGGCTTGCTATCTCTTGAGAAAGCTGCCCCCTGGTACGTGCTGCAAGGACTGGGACACCCTGCCTGATGGTGACTCCAGAGAGAGGCTGTAGTCAATCTTGCAGCCTCTTGCATCAACTCCTGGCTGGGTCAGGTGGCATAAAAGCCTGGCTGCCCTTGGGCAGAGGATCTGCCGCCGGTGAGGTTGCCCCTTGGGGAGTCCCTTCGAAGTCCCGAGGGTGAGGATGCTAACCCCTTCTATTTTTAAAAAAAACAATCTAGAGGAGATTGGTAGTGGGGAGGGTGTATGGTGCATGTGTATTTCCTGCGCAGAGGGAAAGCCTGTGCAGTGAACTGAACAATAGGAGAAAGTCACCAGATGCCTTCAGAGTGAGAGTCTGCAACTGGCAGAAGGCTGGCCCTCCCTGGATGTGAGATGGGGGGGAGTAGATGTGCCCTATGTTAAAGTATTGAGTGGGTCTGCCTGTTCCAATTCTTTCAGAGGCCTACTGGGATAACTGGTTCAGGTAGGTTTTGTTGGTGAGCTCTTGTTGGGTCCATATAAGGTGTTTCAGAGGAGTCTTAGTAAGGAGGAACATGGGTGATGCCACCCCAATTTCAGTGATCATGGGTAGAGGGAGGTATAGCCATGGGGAAGAGGTATAGCCAGGAGAGAGATAGAGGGAGTGCAACCCTGCTCATTTCCCTTAAACTCTCAATGATACCATTGACCATAGTGTTCTCCTGGACTAACTTGCTGAGGTGCACATAGGGAGCAACATTTTATGGTGGTTCTGCTCCTACCTTCAGAGTTGCTTCCAGTGAGTAGCTAGGAGAGGGCTATCACTCTGTGCCATGGGAATTAACCTGTGGCACTTTACATCCCTTTTTGCTGTTTAACATCTAGAAAGATGAAGCTGCAGGGAGATGTCATCAGGAGTTTTGGAATGAGGTTTCATCAATATGTGAATGACACCCAGCTCTGTTTCTCCACACCATGATGGATGAACATTACAGAGTGCAGGACAGAGGGAGTGCGACCTTGCTCTTGCTTCTTGATCTCCTTGTGGCTTTCAATATCAGCTCCATGGAATACGAATTGGCACCGTGTTACAGTGGTTGCAGTCTACCTACAGGAGCAAGAGAGTAGCATTGGGTGATTGTCTTTCGGCTCCCTGACAGCTGTGTTGTGGGGTGCCGCAGGCTACCATCTTATCCCCAATGCTATTTAATATCTATATGAAACCTCTGGCAGTGGTCATTAAGAGTTTTGTGGCAAGGTGTCATCAGTATGCTGACGACACTCAGCTCTACTTCTCTATGCCATCTGAATCAGGAAAGGCTGTGCAGGCCCTGTACCAGTGCCTGGATGCAGTCGTGGGATGGATGAAGGAAAATAAGCTGAGCTTGAATCCTGGCAAGATGGAGGCATTGTGGATAAGTGCTTCCCATATCTGAGAAATTGGTCAGTTGCCTGCCTTGGACAGGGTGGCATTCTCCTTGAAGAGCAGGTACACAGTCTGGGGGTGCTTATGGACCCAGCTCTGTCACTGAAAGCTCAGGTAACCTCAATGGCTAGGAGGGCCTTTTATCAGCTGAGCCTGGTAAAACAATGATGACCATCCTGTACTGAGAGAACTGGAAGTGTGTCTGGCACCTACACTTAAGTTATTTTGTCAGCTACTTAAGATATTTTATCAGCTACTTAAGTTGTACCTATTACCCTGGCCTTTGGAAGTAAACACTGTAAATGGTCTCAGTTGTCTCTGTTTTATGCTTTTATTATTGTTTTATGGCTTGATGGTTGTTCATTAGGAACATAGACAGTGGGGTGTGTGATGGGCGTGTAGACCACAAGGTGATTTGCCTGCCTGGTGCGAAGGTTGAGGATATCGCCCGTTGTTTAGATAGTTTGGTAGACAATGCTGGGGAGGAGTCAGTGGTCGTGGTGCACGTTGGCACCAACAACATGGGGAAATGCAGCCGTGAGGTCCTGGAAGCAAAATTTAGGTTGCTAGGTAGGATGCTGAAAGCCAGGACCTCCAAGGTGGCTTTCTCTGAAATGCTACCGGTTCCACGCACAGGACCAGCCAGACAGGCACAGCTTTGTAGTCTCAATGCGTGGATGAGACAATGGTGTCAGGAGGAGGGGTTTGGATTTGTTAGGCACTGGGGAACATTTTGGGACAAGCCGGGCCTGTACAAAAGGGACGGGCACCACTTGAAGCAGAATGGAACCAGACTGCTGGCACTTAAAATTAAAAAGGTGGCAGAGCAGCTTTTAAACTGACTGAGGGGGGAAACCCGACAGGAGCTGAGGAAGGTCCGGTTCGGAATAAACCTCCCCCCGGGATAAAGACCAAAGAAATGATGAAATTTTAAAAGGGGTAGGCCTAGAAGTAGGCATTGTGAGAGCAGGGGCACAGGATATAAATTCAGAAGAGCAAAATTACCACAGGCCAAACCACAAGTGCCAAAGACACTTGAAGAGAGACACTGCTTACAAGTGCCTGTACACTAATGCTAGAAGCCTCTGAACCAAGATGGGAGAACTGGAGTGCTTGGTCTTAGAGGAGAGCATTGATATAGTGAGCATAATGGAGACCTGGCGGAATGGAGAAAACCAGTGGGATACGGTTATCCCTGGATATAAACTATATCGGAAGGACAGGGAAGGCTGTATTGGTGGCGGTGTAGCTCTATACGTGAAAGAAGGCATTGAATCCAGCAAGCTCAAAACCCCAAAAGAGGCGGACTCCTCCACAGAATCGTTGTGGGTGGTGATACCATGCCCCAGGAGGGACTTAATACTGGGAATGATCTATCGTCCCCCTGATCAAAATGCTCAGGGAGACCTGGAGATGAGATATGAAATTGAGGAAGCATCCAAACTAGGAAATGTGGTAGTAACGGGTGACTTCAACTACCCAGACATAGACTGGCCGCATATGTGTTCCAGTCACAACAAAGAAGCAAAATTTCTAGATATTATAAATGACTATGCCCTAGACCAGTTGGTCATGGAACCGACCAGAGGGACGGCAACCCTGGACTTAATCCTCAGTTTAAGTCAATCCTCAGTCCCGCACCGGGACCTGGTGCGAGATGTAAGTGTTGTCGAACCAATTGGGAGCAGTGACCATAGTGCTAGTAAATTAAACATACATGTAAATGGCCAATTGCCAAGAAAATCCAACACGGTCACATTTGACTTCAAAAGAGGAAACGTCACAAAAATGAGGGGATTGGTAAAAAGAAAGCTGAAAAACAAAGTCCAGAGGGTCACATCACTAGAAAATGCTTGGAAGTTGTTTAAAAACACTATATTAGAAGCTCAACTGGAGTGCATACCGCAGATCAGAAAAGGTACCACCAGGGCCAAGAAGATGCCAGCATGGTTAACAAGCAAAGTCAAGGAAGCTCTTAGAGGCAAAAAAGTCTTCCTTCAGAAAATAGAAGTCTTGTCTGAATGAAGAAAATAAAAAGGAACACAAACTCTGGCAAAAGAAATGCAATAAGGGATGCTAAAAAAGAATTTGAGGAGCACATTGCTAAGAACATAAAAACCAACAACAAAAAATTCTATAAATACATTCAAAGCAGGAGACCATCTAGGGAGGCGATTGGACCCTTGGATGATAAGGGAGTCAAAGGTGTACTAAAGAACAATAAGGAGATTGCGGAGAAGCTAAATGAATTTTTTGCGTCTGTCTTCACAGTGGAAGATATAGGGAGATCCCTGAACGTGAACTAACATTTGCAGGAAGGGATTCTGAGGAACTGAAACAAACAGTGGTAACGAGAGAGGAAGTTCTAGGCTTAATGGACAATATAAAAACTGACAAATCACCGGGCCCGGATGGCATCCACCCGAGAGTTCTCAAAGAACTGAAATATGAAATTGCTGATCTGCTAACTAAAATATGTAACTGTCCCTCAGGTCCTCCTCCATGCCTGAGGACTGGAAAGTGGCAAATGTAACACCAATCTTCAAAAAAGGATCCAGGGGGGATCCTGGAAATTACAGGCCAGTTAGCTTAACTTCTGTCCCTGGAAAACTGGTAGAAAGTATGATTAAAGCTAGATTAACCAAGCACATAGAAGAACAAGCCTTGCTGAAGCAGAGCCAGCATGGCTTCTGCAAGGGAAAGTCCTGTCTCAGTAACCTATTGGAATT
This sequence comes from Rhineura floridana, assembly GCF_030035675.1. Taxonomy (NCBI): domain Eukaryota; kingdom Metazoa; phylum Chordata; class Lepidosauria; order Squamata; family Rhineuridae; genus Rhineura; species Rhineura floridana. The sequence goes on along the minus strand of NC_084480.1, from coordinate 174,255,884 downwards.
CTTTGAGAATGTCAACAAGCATATAGATAGAGGTGATCCAGTGGACATAGTGTACTTAGACTTTCAAAAAGCTTTTGACAAGCTACCTCACCAAAGACTTCTGAGGAAGCTTAGCAGTCATGGAATAATAGGAGAGGTCCTCTTGTGGATAAGGAATTGGTTAAGAAGCAGAAAGCAGAGAGTAGAAATAAATGGACAGTTCTCCCAATGGAAGGCTGTAGAAAGTGGAGTCCCTCAAGGATCGGTATTGGGACCTGTACTTTTCAACTTGTTCATTAATGACCTAGAATTAGGAGTGAGCAGTGAAGTGGCCAAGTTTGCTGACAATACTAAATTGTTCAGGTTTGTTAAAACAAAAAGGGATTGCGACGAGCCCTAAAAAGTGTTGACCATTGTACTGTACTGTCACTGAGTGTTTTTCCATCAAGTCTGAAAGTCTGGAAAGTTACAAGAAGTGTCTGGAGAAGCAGCCTTATCTGCTGTGCCTGGCCTGAGAGAGCAGACATCCAAGGCCAGCAGTTGTCATGGTAACGGGAGATAACAGCTTGGGAAAAGGTCTAACTGTTGATGTTAGAGTGCTGTCTGTGTCTGTCTTACTTTTGCTTTTGAAGAGGGAAGAAGGGGGGAACTATGCCTTAAGCCTTAATGTCTCAGTAAAGACTCTTAACTTGATCTATTGCCTCTGTGATGTTTCTTGCTCAACTTAACTCCAAAGTAACGTTCGCTGTCACGCAACAATGCTCACGCAGCAACAAAAAGACCTCTCCAAACTGAGTGAATGGGCGGAAAAATGGCAAATGCAATTCAATATAAAGAAGTGTAAAATTATACATATTGGAGCAAAAAATCTGAATTTCACATATATGCTCATGGGGTCTGAACTGGTGGTGACCGACCAGGAGAGAGACCTCGGGGTTGTAGTGGACAGCACGATGAAAATGTCGACCCAGTGTGCGGCAGCTGTGAAAAAGGCAAATTCTATGCTAGCAATAATTAGGAAAGGTATTGAAAATAAAACAGCCGATATCATAATGCCGTTGTATAAATCTATGGTGCAGCCGCATTTGGAATACTGCGTACAGTTCTGGTTGCCTCATCTCAAAAAGGATATTATAGAGTTGGAAAAGGTTCAGAAGAGGGCAACCAGAATGATCAAGGGGATGGAGTGACTCCCTTATGAGGAAAGATTGCAGCATTTGGGGCTTTTTAGTTTAGAGAAAAGGCAGGTCAGAGGAGACATGATAGAAGTGTATAAAATTATGCATGGCATTGAGAAAGTGGAAAGAGAAAAGTTTTACTCCCTCTCTCATAATACTAGAATTCATGAACATTCAAAGAAGCTGAATGTTGGAAGATTCAGGACAGACAAAAGGAAGTACTTCTTTACTCAGCGCATAGTTAAACTATGGAATTTGCTCCCACAAGATGCAGTAGTGGCTACCAGCTTGGATGGCTTTAAAATAAGATTAGACGAATTCATGGAGGACAGGGCTATCAATGGCTACTAGCCATGATGGCTGTACTCTGCCACCCTAGTCAGAGGCAGCATGCTTCTGAAAACCAGTTGCCGGAAGCCTCAGGAGGGGAGAGTGTTCTTGCACTCGGGTCCTGCTTGCGGGCTTCCCCCAGGCACCTGGTTGGCCACTGTGAGAACAGGATGCTGGACTAGATGGGCCACTGGCCTGATCCAGCAGGCTCTTCTTATGTTCTTATGTTCTTAATTATTTTGTAATGGTATTTTAGTTATGTAACCCACCCTAGGATCTTAGCGTGAACAGCAGGTAAGAAATCCCTGAAAAAAGGGAAAGAATATTACATTCTTTCTTGAAAGAGTGGGGTAGGACTTATTCTACAAACCAAAGAGTTATCTGTATCCAGAGATTCTTGGATGAAACGGATTATCTTGACCCATTTCAGTCTGGTTTCAGGCCCGGCTACGGGACAGAGACGGCTTTGGTCACCTTGGTGGATGACCTACACAGAGAGCTGGACAGGGGGAGTGTGTCCCTGCTGGTTCTACTGGACCTCTCAGCAGCTTTCGATACCATCGACCATGGTATCCTTCTGGGCCGCCTTGCTGGGATGGGACTTGGGGGCACTGTGTTACGGTGGCTCGGCTCCTTCCTGGAGGGATGAACCCAGAAAGTGGTGCTGGGGGATTCCTGTTCAACTCCTTGGCCGTTGACATATGGGGTCCCTCAGGGCTCAGTTTTGTCCCCCATGTTATTTAACATCTACATGAAACCGCTGGGTGAGGTTGTCCGAGGGTTTGGGGTTCAGTGTCATCAGTATGCGGATGACACCCAACTCTATTTCTCCTTTCCACCTAAAGCCAAGGAAGCTGTCCTGGTCCTGAACCAGTGCCTGGCATCAGTGATGGACTGGATGAGGGCGAACAAATTGAAATTAAATCCAGATAAGACAGAGGTGCTCCTGGTTAGTCAAAAGGCAAATCAGGGTATAGGGATTCAGCCAGTGCTGGATGGTGTTACACTCCCCCTGAAGACACAGGTTCGCAGTTTGGGTGTGCTCCTGGACTCAGCTTTGAACTTGGAGGCCCAGGTCTCTGCAGTGGCCAGGAGTGCTTTTGCCCAGCTAAGACTGGTGCGCCAGCTGTGCCCGTTCCTGGAGACGCCTGATTTGACTACAGTGATGCATGCTTTAGTTACATCCCGTTTAGTTACTGTAACACGCTCTACGTGGGGCTGCCTTTGAAGACTGTTCGGAAACTTAAACTGGTACAAAGAGCTGCAGCCAGAGTGCTAACTGGGGCTGGTTACAGGGACCATACAACCCCCTTGTTACGACAGCTCCACTGGCTGCCAGTTTGTTTCCGGTTACAATTCAAAGTGCTGGTTTTGACCTATAAAGCTCTATATGGCCTAGGTCCAGGCTATTTGTCGGACCGTATCTCCCCATATGAGCCTGCCCGTGCGTTGAGATCCTCAGGAGAGGCCCTTCTCTCAGTCCCAACACCTTCGCAAGCGCGATTGGTGGGGACGCGAGATAGGGCCTTCTTGGTGGCTGCCCCCAGGTTCTGGAACTCTCTTCCTAGGGCAGCACAAATGGCCCCTTCCTTTATATCCTTTCATCGGCAGACAAAGACTTTTTTATTCCGACAGGCTTTTGGACTAGGAGATGTTTAAGATAGGGCCTCCTAAGGTCTGTTGTATTGTTCTATGGTCCTATTCTTAATGTTTTAAATTGTCTAAGTATCTTAAGTGTATGTTTCATGGTTTTAATGTTACGAATAGTTTCATTCTATTTTAATTGTATATTTTTGTATGTTTTTTACCTATGTGTAGTTTTTATTTGTAAGCCGCCCTGAGTTCCAGTTTTGGAAAAAGGGCGGGGTAAAAATAAAGATTCATTCATTCATTCATTCATACTGTATTTACCAAGCTGTCTAATATTTGAATGTCAACAAAATCTTCTGAAACCCACATGGATGGGTAGAGAGTAATTTTGGCCCTGAATTGTTTTCAAACCTGATGTTTCTTTGTCCTGATGTGTATTATCTTGGCTTTGCTGGTTTACAAGTTCATCTCCATCATCCATCTCCGACAGGATCTGGCCCTAAGGAGAACACAGGCAAATGATTCAAAATACCAGTGTGGCAATACTTGTCTTTTAACAGAACTCTCTCCACCTTGAACCTCCTCCATACACAGGCTGGGACAGACTGTTATGGAAATTTTGGGATACTAGCAGGTTCCCTGCTTTGTTCAACTAGGATTGCAGATTGGCAGATATTCTGTATCTGAAGATATATGCAAAGTTCCTTCTATCTCTCTCTTTCCCACACACGTACGCACGCATGCACATGTGCGCACACACACACACAGAACTTCATGTAATGCTGCTTATTTTTATCATTCCTAAAACAATAAACCAGGTGAAACCAGGATTTTTATAAATGAAAGGGATGAAAATGGAAATCAACTGCCTGCAAGTCAATCCCGACTTATGGCGACCCTATGAATAGGGTTTTCATGGTAAGCGGTATTCACAGGGGGTTTAAAACTGCCTCTCTCTGAGGCTAGTCCTCCTTCTCAGCTTGCCACAGCCGCACTAGCCAGCCCCTTCCTTGTCCGCAACTGCCAGCTGGGGGGCTTCTTGGGACTATTATTTATTTATTTTTATTTAATTAAGCTTATATACCGCCTGACTAGCAACAGCTCTCTGGGCGGTGAACATTAAAAATACAATAAAAATAACACAAAACTGTACACAAAACTGTACAGTCTAAAATCAAAATATAATAATTTACAATTAACAGGAATTAAAATGCCTCAGAGAAGAGAAAGGTTTTAACCTGGCGCCGAAAAGATGATAGTGTCAGCGCCAGGCGCACCTCCTCGGGCAGACCATTCCATAGTTCGGGGGCCACCACTGAGAAGGCCCTAGATCTTGTCACCACTCTCCGGGCTTCCCTATGAGTCGGAACCCGGAGGAGGGCCTTCGTAGTAGACCGTAGTGTACGGGCCGGTTCATATCGGGAGAGGCGTTCCGACAGATATCGTGGTCCCGCGCCGTATAAGGCTTTATAGGTAAGTACCAACACTTTGAATCTGGCCCGGAAGCATATTGGAAGCCAGTGCAAACGGGCTAGCACAGGTGTTATATGCTCAGACCGCTTAGTTCTTGTTAGCAGTCTGGCTGCCGCATTTTGCACTAGCTGTAGCTTCCGAATCGTCTTCAAAGGTAGCCCTACGTAAAGCGCATTGCAGTAGTCCAGACGCGAGGTTACCATAGCATGTACCACTGATGAGAGGTCCTCCTTACTCAGATAGGGACGTAGCTGGGCTACCAACCGAAGTTGGTAGAACGCATTCCGGGCCACCGAGGCTACATGAGCCTCAAGTGTGAGGGAAGAGTCTAAGATGACTCCCAGACTACGCACCTGTTCCTTTAGGGGGAGTGTAACCCCATCCAGGACAGGGTATATATCCACCATCCGATCAGAGAAACCATCCACCAACAGCATCTCAGTCTTGTCAGGATTGAGTCTCAGTTTGTTAGTTCTCATCCAGTCCATTGTCGCAGCCAGGCAACGGTTCAGCACGTCGACTGCCTCACCTGAAGAAGATGTAAAGGAGAAGTAGAGCTGCGTGTCATCAGCATACTGATGACAACGCACTCCAAAACTCCTGATGACCGCCCCCAGCGGCTTCATATAAATGTTAAAAAGCATGGGAGACAGAACCGAACCCTGCGGGACCCCACATTGGAGAACCCACGGTGTTGAGCAATGTTCCCCAAGCACTATCTTCTGGAGACGACCCGCTAAGTAGGAGCGGAACCACTGCCAAGCAGTGCCTCCAACTCCCAATTCCGCAAGCCTCTCCAGAAGGATACCATGGTCAATGGTATCAAAAGCTGCTGAGAGGTCAAGGAGAATCAACAGAGTTACACTCCCTCTGTCTCTCTCCCGACATAGGTCATCAAACAGGGCGACCAAGGCAGTCTCAGTGCCAAAACCAGGCCTGAACCCCGATTGAAATGGATCTAGATAATCGGTTTCATCCAATAGCGCCTGGAGCTGGTCAGCAACCACACGTTCCAGGATCTTGCCCAGGAACGGAACATTGGCTACTGGTCTGTAGCTGCTGACATCCTCTGGGTCCAAGGAAGGTTTTTTCAGGAGTGGTCTCACTGCCGCCTCTTTCAGACAGCCAGGGACCACTCCCTCTCGTAAAGAGGCATTAATCACTTCCTTGGCCCAGCTTGCCCACGGCTGCACAGGTGGCAGGGCACGTACCCCTGAGCCACTCACTGTGGGGGTGATCTTTAGCTGGCCCTTTACACCCAGGAGACCTGAGCGGGGATTTGAACTCATAGACTTTGGACTCCCAGCCAGGCTCTCTTCCCCACTGTGCTATACTAGCTATCAATGAAAGGGATAGTGCACCTCAAGAGTTAATTGCGACTAAACAGAATGGGGGTACTTTTTCAGATCTTTGGGTCCCTGACTGTTCCACCGTGAAGAATGGACAGGGCTTACTTCTACATTGTGTACTACTACAGTAAAACATTTGTTTCCTTGAAGTCACAGGATGGGCCTGAGAATCTGTAGATCTTGTACTTACCCTGGCTTCAAGACAAGTGTCCTTCATTTCATATGCAGAGGTCTCTTTCTTTTTCCCCCAGCTTTGGCTTTTCAGAACCTTGAAAACAGTTCAGCTCAAGATAGTTTGTACTTGTGGGCATGTTTCTTGTAGTCCTCCACCCCACCCTGCTATGCCTGGCAAATGTTTAGCAAGCAAAGCTATGCAAATGGTCACCGTCTGCACAGCTTCCAGGTGCCACTAGTTTCCATGGCCATTCAGAAAGAATCTATGCATTTATCATCTCAGTGGACAACTGGTTCATTCTATTTAGTATGTGAGTTTCACTACCAATCCAGCCTCAGGGTTTTTTTTGTTTAGCTGCAGATGTTCAAGGAAACTGGTAGCAACTAAAGATAGCTTTCCCTAGAGCAGACTGAGAAGCACAGAGATGTAGCATTTTTTGCTTATTTGTTTAGTCGCAGACTGAAAGCAGGGCACATGAAAAAGCCACATATACCACACAGCAACCTTTATAGATGTATGTAGTGTTGATGTAGGCATGTAAGGCAGAGTAGAGGGTATAGTTGCATGGCACATTTCTCCCCCGCCAGCATCCTTTGAACAAGGACACATACACACACAAGTAGGCTTCTACCAGTCCCCATCCTATATGAAATCTCTTGCAGCATGAAGAAACAAACTGTTCTGTTCCTGTTGCTGGGCAGGCCACTGTATTTTACATTTTGCCTATGCTCTGTCATGTGAAAAAAAAAACCCCATATTCTGAACCGTTGGAAACTTTAAAGGTAACAACACAAGGTGTCCACTATACGTAATTTTATTAGCTCACCCAACTCTGAAACATTTTTAACCTACTGTTTAGTCTAACCAGTGGGGATGGGGAAGATATTCAATTAAGTTTGCATTTAAAGCCAACTTTATCAAATTCACACTTTCTGATATAGTCTGAGAACTGAAACACAGCCATCTTCTGAAATTCGCACTTAATAGAATTTTGCAATGCAGTTTGCAAACCAATGAATGCCAAAATGCATGTATTAGAGGAAAGTGTGCACAAAATGGACATATTGGTGAAAATAACATACAAAGTTGTATTACATTAGGATAAATTGTGTGCAAAAAGTATGTATGATAGTCAAAACTGCACACACAAATGTATTTATTAGGAGACATTTGTGCTAACATGCTGGAGAATTTTCATGAGGATTTTGTTTAATCAAATTGCTGCAGAAATGTGGAGACCCGAATTTAAGATGAGGAAAATTAGAAACTGAGATAACCGAAATTGACAGATCATTCCATCCCTGCTACTCAGTGGTTATGCTATATCTCCAGATCTACACAAATGCACATCTGCACATATGTGTACCTTCGAAGATATACGAGATGATGAGAGACACCTTAAACTTTTAAAACCAGATAAGAACTTTCCCAAAAGCACTTCATGTAATGCCTTGGAAGACTCCTGTGCAATAAAATGTAACATCTGAATGACAATGGCAGCTAAATAAAAGTTTCATGCGTAGAGGCAGCTGGGAACAAACAACAGGGGAGTTCTGCCTTCAGTTCTTTTCTGAAGAGCTTCCCAGAAGATTAAGCCCTCTGGAAACAGAAGTCATCTGATCCAGGATGCTAGTTCATATGTTCTAACCTAATTTAAAGAAACAAAATTATTTAAAATCGCTTTTCATTTCATTTTCAGGACAGTGCTATTGCTTACTATGAGATCCCTGGAGGCATAAAGATGGCCCCTGTGGGAGGCATGATGCTGGACTAGATGGCCTGTTGGCCTGATCCAGCAAGGCTCGGGGGGGGGGAGTTGTGTTTCACTTTTATTCTTATGCTGAATGCCTGGGAGATTCTAGGTTTAACTGCTGTACTTAAAATGCAGCCTTTCAATTCTGTCTGATTTCTGGCACATTATTTGCACAGCCAGGTGGTTACTATGCAGAATTCATATCAACATACTTTAACCACATTACCTGTAGCTCTTTTATCATTCTCCCCAGCTGGCTGATCATGCTCTCCTGCTCTGTCCAACTGCTGAAGGAGAGCTGGGCTCTCAGCTCTCCTATCACCGCTCTTCGCTTCTGAGCCTCTTGAATGGGATCCCAATAGGTTGGTGCAACTCTCTTTGCTACAGCCCTCACTTGTTCAGTCAGTGAGAGGGCAGACAGTATCTCTTCTCCAGAGGCATCTAAAAAGAACACAAAACTCTCAGCCAGGCTACAAGCAGGCCTCTCTTTGTAACGCCTGGGTTTCTTGGTTGGCCTGTAGAGCAGTAGTCACCACTTGACATGAACAGAGTTGAGAAGGCAAGCCAATTAGTCTCCATTTTTCTCTGATAGAGTTGCATGAAGGTAGCATAACTCTTTCCATCAAAACTAGTAGCACTCTACAGAGATTTTGCTTCCAGATTAAACCAGTACCTGCCACTCTCCAGCTGTAGCTGCTGAGATTGACAGCCTTGTCTGGTAATAAAACCAGAGTTTCCTCTAAAGCAGTGGTTCCAAACCTTTATGAGTATGGGACCCTCTTTATAAGCTAAAACAAATTAATGACCCTTCCCCCCCCCAATGCTAATTGTAATTTTAGCCTCTGTTAATTGAAAAAATGGTGTGTGGCAAAATCACATCTCCAAATATCCCTTTCTATAAAAAGCTTCCTGCAGACAGGGAGGTGTTGCCTTAGTGCAAAGGTCCAATCAAATTGGTATCCCCCTCCGCCCCCCCAGTCTGAAGATGTACAGTCCTGTCTCCCAACACCAGTGGGTTACAGTGTTGGACTAAGATCCAGGTTCAAATCCCCACCCAGCCATGAAGCCCACTGGGTGACCTTGGGCCAGACACAGTCTCTCAGCCTGACCTATCTCACAGGGTTGGTGTAAGGAGAAAATGGAAAGGTGACTATGTGCACCGCCATGAGCAACTTGGAGGAAAGGTGGGATATAAATGCAGTAATAATTAAATTCATTTCAGCTGCCGTATGTGGACCCCAGCCTCAGCCAACCTGCTGAGATGATGATGATGATGCTAATAACAACAACAACAACAACAACAAACAACAACAACAACAACAACAATAATAATAATAAAGCAATGTGGTAGTGGTGGGGATGCTAGATTGTGAAAATAAAAGGGTGGATAGATTGAGTAGGGGGATTAGTGCTTTTAGGCCTTGGGATGATTATCAGAACCGATGGCTTGGTGAGTGTGCACTTGGGGAATGAGAGGGGAGCAGAAGACAGATCAATGCATGTGCACAAACACATTCCTGCTCCTCCTGCAAGCATCTGCAGTCATGTAGGCATTCAGGCACATGGGAGGGGGGAACCCTCAACTGCCGCAGCATCTTGGAGAGAGAGATTGAGGGGGCAGAGTGTAGGTGGAAGAGAGGGGGAACACTGGCACACGCTCTTAGCCTCAGAGATGGGTGTGTGTGAGCAAGTCCTGAGCTTCCTCACTGTTCCTTGGCTCCGTCTGGGCCGAAGGAGAGATCTGGGCGGCCTCACAAGTAAGAATAATTTTTTAAAGGAGATGGCAGTGAATCAGGAGGCAAGAAAGGCAGGCAGGCTGGCTGCCAGGAAGGAAGGGGGAAAGTAGCCTTTCCTTGCAGCCTTGCTTCTTTTTGCTTCACAAAAAGCCCTCTCCTCTCGTTCAGAGTAAGGGTGTCGTCAGCAGCGGCAGTGCGAGGAAACAGGAGTCGTAACAGTTATTCCCTCTTCTTCCTGGTAGTTCCACCCTGAGCCTCCTTTGGCATCTGTCATGTGCTTTATGGGCAGATGCCTGCCTTTGGCATGCCTGAAAGGTGCTCCAGCACTTCAGCAAAAGTCCTCCCCTCTTGTTTGGAGCAAGGGGGAGGTGTCTTCTGCAGTGGCAGGGGGGAGCAGACAGTGTCCAAGGAATGAAGTTTTTAAAAAATAAATAAATAATTCATTTATTGTTCACGGCCCTTAACCATTTAGTCCCTATGGACAAAAATAACCTGTGTCAGACCAGACTTGGCCAGCAAAATTGGACCAACTTTAAGCAGTCTTTCTGTCCTCATTAACCCCTACTGTCCATTAACACCCATCTTATAACAGTACTGCCTGAAATGGATTATATGGTGTGGGGAAGGAGTTGTTTTGCTCGTTATTAGCAATATTACAAATTGTGTCTAGTAGGAGCCCATGATGCTTCCAGAAGTACCTTCCAGTCTGTAGAAACTAGCCTATTGTACAAAGGTAAAATCAACTCCTTTGCCCACTTTTGTCTCTGGCCCTGCCCACCACTGGCATGTGGCCCTCAGAAGTTTGCCCAGAAGTGAATGTAGCCCTTGGGGTGAAAAAGGTTATCCAGGCCTGCTCTAGAAGCTGTGCGCTCTCATGCTGTATGACTCCTGCATTCATGCAATTGGAACTATGCAATAACTGTCCTCTGTATTCCCTTTGCCACCAATTTTATTACTGTTATCTTATTGGTCATTTTTACTTATATCCTTATGTCCACCACCAGCTGCGCAAAGTAGCTATCAATAACGTAGAAGATAATCAAAAGCATTTTGAAACCAAAAAAACACCCTATAAGCCAGCTTTCCTCACTTGCTACCCTCCAGATGTTTTGGACTACGACTTCCATAATCCCTGACCTTTAGTCATGCTGGCTGGGGGTTATGGGAGTTAACAATCCAAAACTTCTGGAGGGCATCAGGTTGGGGAAGACTGCTTAAACATTAAACACCTATCAATAACAACATCCAAAAGTAGCGGCCTAAAACATGAACACCTGGTGAAAGAAAAATGTTTTTGCTACTCTCTTCAAATATCAACTGAATGGTAAATCTCTGGTAGATTTTCCTCAGGTGAAAATTCCATAAACATTGGAGGGGGGGCATTAAAAACACCCTGTTGTTAATACAGGTTGCTTTTATTAGTGTAGGTAGGTGGCACCCAAAGAGTGGCTTCACTTTTCACTCTAGAGTTCCAAGGGAGGGAGTGGATGGGATGTGCAGATGTCCTAATGTGATACTGTCACACAGGGGTTTAACAAGGCAGTCACATATTCTGAAAGGCTCTAAGAGTCACACTCCATCCTGTCAATAAGACCTTCCTTGAGTGTCCTGATTACAAGCTGCCACTATAAAATGTGGAATCCTTGATAGGACGTAGATGCCATTCTGCCTTAGGGTCAGGAAGGCCATGTAGACAAGTACCTGGAAGGGTCAGGCACAAAAGCAAGAATGTGAGGGCACTTTCTTCCAACAAATGCTTCAGGATCCAGGAGAGGAACCCTGCGTCAGCAGGAAGGGGCACAGTAGACGAAGCCTGGTAAAGAGGAGAAAAGCTGTACAGGGAAAAAGCAGCAATGAACAAATCACTGCAGCATTTAGAGAATATCTAAACACATTTTAAAAAGCAGAATTAATTAGGCTGAGGCCTGAACACAGGTGACTTTGCCCCGGTACCAAATATTTAGGGGCTACACCTTCCCAGAAGAGGAGGCACTGCGCTTCCTTTGCATTCTCTGGGAATCTGCTTGATCTCCATTCAGGCCCACCCCATACTCACAGATTAGCACAGGGCTGCTCATCTTCTCCAGAAAACGCAAAGATCTTGACAGTAGCACGTTGAAGCCCCTGACTCTCTGCTTTTGTCTCCATGGTGATGCTCAAGAGGTTGCCACATCTCAGGGAGAAGGTAGGTTAATAGTTAAGTCTGGGCAGACAGATGAGTATTGTCATGTCTAAGCCCCCCCAACTAATAGCTGCCCATTGTATACTTTATATATAGCTGATATATAATTGTACATCTGAGTTTCACTACATTAATGTACCACTGTATAATATCCAGCACAGTCTTCATCTTTTCTCCTCCAATATGTGGTGCTTGATGGGATGTATTTGTGCTGTGTGTTGTTATCTCTTCCCCTCGATAAGTACTTCTCCGCCTGCCCACCAGAGGTTCGAGAAAGCTGAGGTCCACTGTGGGCTTGCACAGAGGTATGAGGGTTGTGTTCAATGCTGCAGCTGCCCTGCTACAAGGGACTTCTGTGTGTGCAACAGAACTTCCTATCCTGTTCCCTTCACAAACCTATGCACACTCAAAATCAATTCCAGAAGGTTGGGAGACCCTCCAGAGCAGGTTTGGGGGGCATGTGGGGGGGGGAAGGAAATGGAAGTCCTGTTGGGCCAGCAGAACTCTGCTGTCACAGCATGGGATGCAAGCCTTTGTTTACCTGTGTATGGACACCTTTTTTTAAAAAAAACTAAGTTTTTCAATATGCCAAATTTGCACAAAAGAACAGGCAATAAATAAATAAATATGTGCATTTGCTCCAAGCCAGGCAAGGATTTGGAGTTCCTCATATGAAAAGGCTGCTGCTTCCTTTCCTCTCCCTTCCCCCCCATCCTGCTGTACCTGAAAGGGCAATATTTGTTTTTTACACAACTCTTTTACACAAGTGCAGTTCTGCACAAAAGAGCTGTTTTAAAAGTAAAAAGACCACGAACAGCCGGTGAAAAAAGTCATAGTTATTTTTTCTTTTAAGTTTCATAGAGAAATAGAGCTAGAGGATTATTTCACTATTTAAAAAACGAAAAGAAAAAATAATGCAAGGAAAGCAATAATTAAAGCAGTCACAGTATGTGACATGGGGTGCTGCCACTGTGCCGCCCTCCCAGCTGCTGTGGTGTTACACATCTCCAGGATCGTGTGGGGCAAGGAGGGGGTGGCAGGGGGGTACAAATGCGTATGCATCTCTCTCCATTTCCAACCCAGTGTGTCCCCTGCCCTTCCCCCTCACAATAGCAGTGAGTGATAGCACCCCACCTCCTGCTCTGACTGTGACTGAGTTAATTAACTGCAATGCTCAGAATCCTGGAAAAGCAAGGTCCCAAACTCACAGAGAAGAGATGTCTACTGTTGTGTCTAAGTGTCTTTTCAACTTTAAAATGAATGTGTAGAGGTCAAAGGGGCAGAGCCCACTGTTGTGATGCTGCTTCCCACCCCCTTCTCTGTGTATACATTCGATGTACAGTCTCAAAACATGTCAAAAGGCTAAGGAGTTATTGTGAAACCTGCGAGTGAAGAGCTGGCTGCAAAATACATTCCTAGCAGGGCTTGTGCAAGTTCTTAGCTGTTTCCTTCCTCAAACTGAAAAGGCTGGCAGGGGATTTCCTTGTGTCTGACAGGAAAGTGTACTTGGGCAATCTGACTAGTTCTCTTGAGTAAAAATAGCCTTGAGGATGGCCAAGGAATGATGCTGGCTTAAAAGATTAAATATTTGAGAGCAAGACCCCATTGCACCATAGATTTAAAGCAGCATTATACCATTTGAAACAGTCATGGTTTCTTCCACAGAATCCTGGGAACTGTAGTTTGTGAAGGGTGCTGAGAGTTTTTAAGACACCCCTATTGCCCTCACTGAGCTACAATTCCTAAGGTTCCATCGGAAGAGGGATTGATTCTTAAACCACTCTGAGAATTGTAGCTGCCTGGAATTCCCTGGTTAGGGAATACAAGTCTCCTAACAACTCTCAGCACCCTTAACAAACTACAGTTCCCAGAATTATTGCGGAGAAGCTGTGACTATTTAAAGCAGTATAATAGGGCTTTAAATCTATAGTGCATATAAGGCCTAAGTCATAGAAGTGAAAGGCCTACTGCAGGAGTAGCCAACATGGTGCTTGTAAGGGTGTGCCCATGGCAGACCAGCATGTGGTTCACTTGGAGCCTGAGATTTGGCAACCCTAAAGGCACCCTGACTACTGCCCCCCTTCTCCTTATTTTCCTGTCCCCTTGAGCCTTCCAGATTATTGTAAAGACATGCATGCAGCCATGAGTTGCAATAATCCTCAAATTTAAAAATTTGGCAACTCCCAAGGGACATAATACAGGAACTTTATCTTGCCTCCTTGGCAGATTTCCCTTATGCTTGGCAAAAGAAATCCCATTCCTTAAGATAGTGTTAGAAAGGAGAAATCTTTTTTTCAGTGTCAGCAATATATAGATCACCCCTTGTGATGTCAAATAAAACCCTCCCTTTTGACATGTTCATTTTTGGAGGAAAAAGAGTATTTATGAGCAGCGTTGGAGACATAAGATGGCAGTCTGAGCTGCAACTTTTATCTACGCTCCCAAGAACGCAACACTGGATCACAAGCCTGGAAGGAAAATCTGTTGCCTCAGTGTAAACCTGGGAGGCACAGAATTCCATTCCTGCCTTGGACAGAGCTCCCCCATAATATTCAAAACACTGGATGCTCAATCCTGAGCCATGCATAAGCGTTTATGCCACCTATAACTATAATCACTGGGAGCAAGGGAGCTTTCACGCCTCTTCATTTTCTCCTCATAGCATAGGGCTATTACCTAGAGTTATGAATGGATTAGCATATTAATAATTAATGCTGCCACACACCCAATGACTTTATAGCTCTACTCTTCTCTTCTCTTTCAATAAAAGAAAGCTTTGCTTTAGCCTAGTCTGGATCTACATTCTTGGAGTTATATATACACTGCTCAGGCACATTCCAGGGAAGCAAATGGTTCATCTCTAGCAAAAGATCCCTCTTTCCTCTAGGAGGCATATTTAAAGGGATGAATGGGTGGCAGGTTCATACACAAGAGTCCCCAATAGACACATATGTAACATCTCCTCCAGATGTTCTGGACGACAACTCCCCTCATTCCTGGCTATTGGCTATGCTGACTGGGGCTGATGGAAGTTGTAGTCCAAATAATCTGGAAGGCACCAAATTGGCTATCCGTGGCCTAGTGCATGGGTTATCCAGAAGGAACAGGAAAAAGTGCAGTACAGGATGACTCATTCTCCACTCTCCACCTAAGAACAGTGATTGAACCAGTGACTGTGCAGCTCCTCATGCTAAATTGCACATCCAGACTACAATCAACCTGTATGGCACATTGCAAGATGCACAGGTAAGCTGCTGCACATATGTGAGTCTAGCCAGCACACTTCTAAGTAGCACTCAAGCTAGCTCACTGGCACAACTTAGCAGAATTAGAATATTCAGCCTCTGGAGAGGAGATCTCCAAGATGCATTCAGGAATGCACATCAGAGAGAATTTCAGAGTTGGCGGTGTGTGCTACTTTCTCCCCCTCCAAAGTGCACTCCTCCTCTTGTGGCCCTTACATGGCTTTGTGCTGCTTCTGGAAAGACTGCTGCAAATAACTTTGGTAAAGTGACACCCCCTGCAAGTAGAACTGAGTGGCAGCTTGTGCATCAGCCACAACTATTTCAGTCGCGTCTTCTATCACCCTACAGAGAGAAGGAGAGAGTTGACAGTATGAGGCATCATTGGCTGCAGACACACAAGCTGATTCAAAAGCAGCCAGACTTTGGTTTAAAATGCTTTTAAAATGTGTTTGCACATGGCTAGAAACATCTCCCTTCCCTTTTGCTGATCTCAGACCTTTTGGGACTGCCCACAGCAAAGCATTGGACCAATCATTCTCTCTGCCCAACCTACAGCAAAACATTTTCACTGGACACACCAAGGAGCGGCAATGAGTTGATCTACCAAACAGTTTTGATTTCTAGGAGAAATGCACAGGAGCTGCATTTCCTCAGGTTTTGGAGTAAAAAGGGGTGGAGTTTGACTAGTGTTGTCTGTCTTCAACTTCAGAAAATAAAGCTGGAGATGCACTGAAGCCAGCGCAACCACAAGAGTGCCGGAGAAATAAGGAGGGTGGTGGTCACACAGGTACATCAGAAACTCAGTGGGTACAATGCAAAGGTTGCCCTTTTAGCACTTAGCCTAGCCTCCATCTTCTACTGGATCTCTTGCCTAAAAAGCTGCCTCTTTAGTCTTAATTCCAGTATGGCTAGGCATACAGAATGCTCTGATATCTCAACTTAGAGGGAGCAAACAGGTCTCCATAGCACACTGGTTTTAATATCTTGTTAGCTCTGCATGTCTGTCAAAGGACGTGTTCACATCTCTTTCAACTGCCTTAGATAATTTGTAGTCTAACTGAACAAAATTCCATGTGCATGCCATCCAATCAGATCTATCCCAAGCCATTCTGTTCCATTGGGTGAAATTCTTCCTGATCCCTGAGCAATAAAAAGTGAAATCCCAGTTTCCTCTCCGTTTACTGTGCTGTTTCCTTTCTCAGCAAAGGCCAATCCGACAGCATAACCTTGGAACTAGATGCTTACAGCCCCAGCGGGGGGAGGTCCATCACCTGCAGGACTTGGCTTCCGGGACTGAGGAGGTCTTGGGCCTTTCCATCTGTGTAGATCTGAAATGGCACAGATGTGAATAATGAATCAATACAGCTGTGAGTGGAATGAAAGCTGGAAAATGGCAGTGGCGAGCAAGAATGTGCAAATATTAACGTAGTCATTGTTAAGAACTTGTCAGGAAGCTTGAATGTAACATGGCTCTCATGCAAAGAACTGTGGGGTTTCATCTGGTTCAGAAATGAGGCCTTTGAGTGAGTGGAAAAAATTGCTGTTTCATTCCAGCAGCTGCTGCTAATTAGCAGATCTTTGAAGACACCTGCTTGTCTCTGAGAGCCTAGCACCAAGGTCAGCTTGGCCTGAGAATAGAGAGGCGAACATGCTTCTTAGGTGCAGAGACCTGAAGAAGAATTACATCATGAGAAAGCCCCCTGATTGGCTAATTAGTGTGGTCTGTTACTAGGGATTTTTCCTTAAGTATAGGGGTGAAATCTTTAGCCTTTGTTCCCCTGGGTTCCATCTTGTTTGGGTGGTTACCTGTGTGGGATCCACTGCCTCATTACCCATGCTATGCCTCTCTGGGGAGAGGTGAGACTTTGCAACAACTACCTCTTCAGTAAGTATAGAATAGGTTAGTTAGTTTTGTTATTTTGTGTTGTGTTAGAACTCTCTATGTGAATTTTACCTTGTCCTGTTTTGGGTATGGGATTTAAGGGACTGTTTTGCTGCTATTAATTGTGCACTTATATTTTATTCAATAAAGCTACTTCTTATTTGCCTATGTGTGTTCATTGCTGGAGGAGAGTTTTGGCTCTGAATCTGGTACCTTGGCCACTGACTACTGTGTTCTGGGTCTGCTTGGGGCTCCGGGATGAGGAGTGCCTGTTTGGCTTTTGTCTTGTGGAATCCCTGGCAGGGTTGTTCCTGTGCTCTAGGTTTTCCCTAACTCAGAGTGGTTAATCAGATTAAGGGGTGGTGGCAGTCTACCTACCTTGCAGGGCTGGTGTTGGAGTGCACAACTTTAGCAAGGGGAGATATTTTGCAAGGATCAATTGCCCTGGGTGGGAAATTGGGTCTTGGGTCTGCACTGAGTCCCTGGTTTGGCACTAGTGCATGCAATTAAAATGCAATTGCCATGGGCTGTAGAAGAAACAGATGCTTGGGACATTGACCCCATGGACCATAGCAATGCTTCTTAAAAGGACATTTTTATGGAAGAGCATTGAGTGTATGGATCTGGTGTCACCGTATAAAGGTATGCTTACCAGAACAAAGCTGATGGTTTGGAGATACCGAGCACTATTTTTGGGAGGGCTGGACTCTTGCAAGGCAGATTCTATTACCTGAGGACAGATGGGAGAACTCAGAAAATGTTATTCAACAGAGTTTATGCCCTACATACACTAGTGGCTGCTTACAATGAATGCTTTCACATCACCCCTCTTTTGGAATTATTATACTTCATTTACTCATTCCAAAACAAGCCAATGATTTCACTGTCAGCCCACACTGCAATCCAGTGTTTTCTGAGCTGTCCTCCCATTTACCTGACTTGTAAATTTCAGTGTATAATGGAACAGAAGCCTTTCACACGTGGACTGGCAGAGCACTATTGGGCCAATGAGGGGTGTGGCCTGGGGAGGAGGCATGGATTGGGGAGAGTCCTGAGGGGTACAGAGAGAGAAGCTTGGAGGGCCACATTCAGTCCCCGGGCCTGAGGTTCCTTGATAGAAGGAGGCAGATCCCCTGGGAGGCCAGCTGCTATCACTCCCCCTCCCTTGGCCATAATTTGATTCTGTAGTGACTACATCTTCTATAAGTCTTCCTCACCTTCTGGACAAAGGCTTGGATTTGCACCCGGGGTTCATAGTGATGGGTTTCACACACCAGCAAGGACACGCTGTAGCCAAAAGGCACCATAGCCAACAGAGGTTGTAACTGGTCCAGGAATAGCTTGTCCTAGAGAGGAGGTCAAAAATATATATCTGGATGAGCAGCCATTTGCACATATTAATGCAGGAAAGATCTGTAACAGACAGGCCTGGGGTAACGTCTCAAAGGCCCCAGACACTTGAAAAACTGAAGCCCTCATTACTGGGTCATTCCCTGAATACAACCTACACTGTGAACCAAAAAAAGGGTTTTTGACAAATTGAAATGTTGAGAATTTAGGAAAGTATCCTCCCAAATCCATTTTCGAATTAATTTGCAATACACAGTAACTTAGGCTGATAATGCTAACATATCTATCTTTCTCACAAGGAAGAAAAGCTCAACAGGATACAAGGATCTTTCCCAGGACATTTAATATTCAAGATTTCCAAAATTACCTCCACTCTGATCTGAGGCTTCTTAGTTTAGAAAAAGGGCAACTGGTGTGTGTGTACGGGGGTATGATAGAGCTTTATGCCTGTTGTGGAGAAAGTGGACAGTGAGAAGATTTTCTCCCTCTCCCACAATAGTAGAACTCAGGGTCATCCAGTGACAGACCAAAGAAGATATTTCTTCATACAGAAAGTGCATACAGAAGGGCCCTGCTTTACAGAGTTCCACTAATACAGTGGTTGTCAATTGCAGAAAGGCCCCGCTCCTACGGCGCTTGTTCCACTTTTACGGCGGTTTTTGCTCATTGCAGGACGCGCACCATTATCTTCAATTAGTTCCGCTTTTCAGTGGTTTTTGCTTTACAGCGGGGGTCCGGAAGGTAACCGCTGTGTGAGTGGAGCCCTACTGTAATTAATTTGTGGAATTCATTGCCATAACAGGTGCCATAGTTTTTGTCATTTTTTAAACCTGGAAAAATCTGTTCTAAGAACTAGCTCTCCTTCTTCTAATCAAAGCTGTCATGTCACAAATTAAATAGCTTGGGTTGGGCTGAATCAGAATTCTCAGTGATGTGGTCACCATGTGCTCCATCCTGGCTTTGGCCCAGTTTACAACTTAGCACATCATCTAGTTATATACTGCATGGACTGCACAGGACAATATCCTGGGTATGCTGTACCTGCCCAGTGTCCAGACTGAAGACTCCATCAATGGTGAAGCAACCTTCCTGGAAAGAGACAGCAGTGCTCAATTAGTACTTGGAACAACCAGGGACTTGCATCTACAGCTACAGTTGACTTGCTCATCCCTTTATTGTCGTTGTTTGGGAGTGCCTGAACCTATCCAGGGTTCACTTTACCTGAGCACACAGATTGATACATTTAAATCCACCTGTGTCAAGATGCCTTTAGAGATCTGAGCTCTCCCTTTAACCCAAGATCCAGAACAAACAAAAAAATCAATGAAGATTATTTGTTCAGTGATTCCATTGCAACCAGCAAAAATTTCACTGCTCCATCCAGCAAGAATCTATACAGTTTAAATGACACCCATGTAACTCCCATGTGATTTGCCTGAATCCACATGATTACGTATATGAAAAAAGCTTACCTTTTGTGGGAGAAGAGAAATTGATGTGTCTGGGACAAAAGAATCCTCTTGGAAAAGTCAGTCTAGGCCAGCCCATGTGTTTCAAAATTCACACTACAGCATTAACCAGGCATTCACAAATAAATGAATACCAGCAAACATCACTTTAGGACAGGGAAGACCAACATAGTGCCCTCCAGATGTTTTTGGAGTTTCACTCTCATCTGTCGTATTCAGGCTGAGCTCTGAGCTCACAAGGGATGTGAACTGAACCAGTGTTACGCACTGGCAGGGCAGTGTAATAGCAGGTAGGGCAGAGTCACATCCAGTAAGGTCAGGGCAAGGTAGGTAAAGCAGTCTGGCTTTAGACAAGGCAGAAGTGGTCAGGATCTTGGACAAATCACAGTGTGAAAGCTGGCTGGTGTATTCTCACCCACAGAAAGGGAGCTGTTACTTCAGCAAGGTACACAGATATTCCAAGGGCACCTGAACGCCTGCCAGCCTAGCCCTGCTGTTGACTTTGCATAGGAGCTGTCTGTAGCCTTAAAGGGCCACTGCCTTTTTCTGCAGACATTGGCTCATAGGGCATTGGGGTGATGGGGAGTGCCCTGAGAGTGAGTCTTCTGAATCTAATAAAGCAAAGTCCCGTGGCTTGGAAGGATGGGGGGGGGGGTTTGGCAACGCTCCAAGAGGTGCCTCATCCATAGCAGTGTCTGCCTTTGTGCTTCAATGAGGGTCAAGGCTGGGGAACATGATACCATAATCCCTGATCACTGGCCATGCTGGCTGTGGCTGATGCAAGCTGGAGTACAACAATATGTGGAGGGTACCATGTTAGGTACCGCTGTTTCATTCAGACCATAGTATTCATGATCTCTATGTATGGATGTGAAAGTTGGACAGTGAAAGAGGCGGATAAGAGAAAAATCAACTCATTTGAAATGTGGTGCTGGAGGAGAGCTTTGCGCATACCATGGACTGCGAAAAAGACAAATAATTGGGTGTTAGAACAAATTAAACCAGAACTGTTACTAGAAGCTAAAATGATGAAACTGAGGTGATCATACTTTGGACACATCATGAGAAGACATGATTCATTAGAAAAGACAATAATGCTGGGAAAAACAGAAGGGAGTAGAAAAAGAGGAAGGCCATTCAAGAGATGGATTGATTCCATAAAGGAAGCCACAGACCTGAACTTACAAGATCTGAACAGGGTGGTTCATGACAGATGCTGTTGGATGTCACTGATTCATAGAGTCGCCGTAAGTCGTAATCTACTTGAAGGCACATAACAACAACAACTCACCTGCATTCCTTTGTCTGCCTTATTAATGAATATCAGACGGTTAGAATCTTTATTCACCACCAGGAAACTCTCTTGCTTCAATGAGCCTGGAAGGAATATCAAGCAAAGGAAGTAATTAGAAATACAGCCGCCTCTGTTCCCTAGCATATGCTCTGTCTGACCTGTTCTTTTATCATACGGGCATGAGGAGAGTCTTTACCTATTATTGTTTCTCCCCATCCTTTTCTTACTATACAAATAACAATGAGAGGAAGTAAAGGCTCTCCACCCTTATGGGAACAAAAAACTAGCAAAACAAAAATCCTGATATCCAGCCAGGATCAAAAAGAAGCAATAAAATGGGTAGAACCTGAAAGCAATAAAATTTGTTGAAGTAACCTTTACCAAATGGAATCTTTGTCAGTAAATGTTATAGAAGGATCTTGACCATGGGGAATGACATCACTGGTTAATAAAGTACAATGGTAAATGTGGTGCAGAATCTCAGTTTTAAATGTGCTTCCATCTGATTGTGGGGAAGCAATGTGTGGGCAGCACTAAAGGACTTTAGTGTGGAAGTGCTTTAGTTGCGTGGCACAGAAGTCTACATGATGGCCCTATGATAATACATATGAAGTGCCACATTGCCTTCAGCTTTAATCTCAGAAGATTAAGAGGAAGGAAATTTAACTTGACAAAAACACTGGAACTGAGTCCTTTCTAGAAGAAGGTGCACAGTTCACAGGCCTTCTCGCAGTCCCCTGCAACTAAGCTAGCTCCAGATGTGCTGGTGTCAACCCTTCCTCTAGATTTAGCCCTTGGAAGTTGAGAGGAAGGACTGAGATGCTGGGAAAGTTTGAATCTCCATAAAGATCAGAGGGAACACTTTGTCCTTGGTTTCATCCAGAGGATCACATTATGAATGAATATCGAGTTGTACCAACCACGGTGCTGAGTAGGACATTGTCCACATGCAAATAGATCAGGATGTAGAATTGGGCAAAATAATAATTTATCAAAGAAGAGGAGGGAATTTGTGCTCTTTTTTTGTACCATCATTTATTGTCTCCATATATAAATAATCTAAAAAGTCTCATTTTTTCTTACAAGAATTCTTTTCTTTTTGCTGGAATATATAGCTCTCTTGTCTACCTGTCTGTCATTGCTGTATCAGGAGAGAAGCGCTACCAACCTGAGTAGTTCCAAGTGTAGTTCTGAGGCTGTTCCAAGCGTACCACTGAGCAATGGTTGGAGATAATGTACTAGCTGTTAACGTGGATCTACCATGAGGTCACTTGGTTATGTGAATAAAAGATAACTAAAAAGATTATCTGTGGAAGAGGAAAGGGAAGCCTGCATTGCATTCACATGCACATACCCTACCAAGAGAGTAGGGTGGTGGGGGTGAAGGTAGGGGTTCAGGGTGGGAAGCAGCTATAGTTACAGCACAGTGTCTCTTTATTGCCACTTCCAGTTGATGTATTCACACAATAAGAGACAGTCTCTTCAGGCCTTTCTGCACAGTTCATGAACATATTGTTATAGGATTGGCAGGTTGGGGTGGATGGTTTCTTTGGGGCCCCTTTCCAGCCTTTGATTTGGAATCTGTACAGGTGGAACTGTAGGAAAGAAACCTACTCCACTAGTCAAACTAGTTCCTTTCATAAGCTATTAGATTCAGCCAAGTTTGTCAAATGGCTCCCATTAACATGTGTAAGGATTTGGACGGGAAAGCAAGGCCATAGGAACTTTTTGAGGAGAGAAGCTCTTCTCCCCTCCTCACCTGGCTGGAGGCCCTCTCATCCTGGAGCAAATAAGAAGCTTGTGAGTTAGTGTTTAGTCTTGAGTAGAAGCTGGGAACTGGAAAGAAAGAGAGGCTTGCTGACTCTCTGTGCCATGGCTGTGGGATGCCTCCCTGGAAGCCTGATGGTGAAGCAAGATCTATCCAAAAGACACCACCCTCTCCACTGACCTTCATTCCAAGGAAACCAAACCCTGGGTAAGCACAGGAACCCTGGAAATCTCACACTGCTCAGAGATTGGGGTGCGTGCAACAGTATTTTTATTAACGACTTGGATGAGGAGGTACAGAGCATGCTTATCAAATTTGCAGATGATACAAAATTGGGGGGCATAGCTAATACCGTGGAAGACAGAAAGAAAATTCAAAGGGACCTTGATAGGCTCGAGCATTGGGCTGAAAACAATAGAATGAAATTCAACAGAGATAAATGCAAAGTTCTACACTTAGGAAAAAGAAACCAAATGCACCGTTATAAGATGGGGGATACTTGGCTCAGCAATACGACATGTGAGAAAGATCTTGGAATTGTCGTTGATCACAAGCTGAATATGAGCCAACAGTGTGATGTGGCTGCAAAAAAGGCAATTGCTATATTACGCTGCATTAACAGAAGTATAGTTTCCAAATCGTGTGAAGTATTAGTTCCCCTCTATTCAGCACTGGTTAGGCCTAATCTTGAATACTGTGTCCAGTTCTGGTCTCCACACTTCAAGAAGGATGCAGACAAAATGGAACAGTTTCAGAGGAGGGCAACAAGGATGATCAGGGGACTGGAAACCAAGCCCTATGAGGAGAGACTGAAAGAACTGGGCATGTTTAGCCTGGAGAAGACTGAGGGGAGATATGATAACACTCTTCAAGTACTTGAAAGGTTGCCACACTGAGGAGGGCCGGGATCTCTTCTCGATCGTCCCAGAGTGCAGGACATGGAATAATGGGCTCAAGTTGCAGGAAGCCAGATTTCGACTGGACATCAGGAAAAATGTCCTAACTGTTAGAGCCATACGACAATGGAACCAATTACCTAGAGAGGTAGTGGGCCCTCTGACACTGGAGACATTCAAGAGACAGCTGGACAGCCATCTGTTGGGAATGCTTTGATTTGGATTCCTGCATTGTGCAGGGGGTTGGACTTGATGGCCTTGTAGGCCCCTTCCAACTCTACTATTCTATGATTCTATGAGTATATACCAACTGCATCTTAGCCAAAATAAAGTGTCTTTTCATTGCCAATAGTGTGATGATTTTCCATCAGTTGGCTATAGAAATGTAGCCGTGAGAGGGAATAGCCTGGGAGACCAGGGTTCGAATCCCCACATAGCCATGAAGCTCACTGGGTGACCTTGGGCCAGTCACTGCCTCTCAGCCTCTGAGGAAGGCAATGGTAAACCCCCTCTGAATACAGCTTACCATGAAAACCCTATTCACAGGGTCACCATAAGTTGGGATCGACTTGAAGGCAGTCCATTTCCATTTTTTTACCTGTTGCAGGGTAAAAGGGCTAAACTTCCCTTCACTCCCTACACAAACATTTGGCTACACATGTAGGCCAGGCTTTGGTCAGATTCTGGGGCTATCATAGAGGTTGAATCCCTGTCTGATATCCCTCATATCCAGGATTTACTTTGGACTTATGTCCTTACACTATCTGGTTGCCATGTTCCAACGCAGGCGGACAAATAGGATTTATTCACAGAGGGCATATAATCTAGTTGGGTGGATTAGCACCAAGGTTTCAAGTTCATTTCTGTATGGGTTTTAGTAGCAAGGAGAAACCAGCCCAGTTCTGCTCTGCAGCAGCTTCACTAGCATTTTTTTGTATTTTTGCTTGCATCAGGGCATGGATTACAAACATCAGCTGATGTTGTGCAATTTGATAAAAGAAGAAGTTGTGGGTGAGACACTATTGAAAAGGGGATTATTGTTTCTTGCATGCAGCATATGATAGGGTTAGCAGTTGTGGAGCTGCTAGATTAAGTGTTAAAGGATTCTATGCTTAAACAAAAAATCTACAGAACTCCCCAGGAAAGACTCCCTTGGTTTCAGGAAAACCTGAACAGAAAGCAGCTTTTCAGAAGACTGGAAGTATTTATTTATTAAATTTCTTAGTCGCCCATCTGGCTGGTTCTCCAGCCACTCTGGGCACCGTACAAATTAGCATATCAGTGCAATAAACATTAGAATCTGAGCCAGTAATAATAAAATCTATCTACACATCTAATAACATAGCAATCCAGTATTGTAGAGCTGTTATTTCCCATGGCGGTGCACATACTCATCTTTCTCTTCTATCGTGGTCTCTGCTCAGAGCAGTTTTACAGATTCCAATGCTGCTGAAATAGATGTATGTTTTAGAGTGATTACTGCAGACACCTTATTGGATGATGCTGATAATATCCCCTTTCCTTGCTGAACAATAGAACTGAGACACAGCTGCTTTAGGTGAGGGACTGATCTCATTCCTCCTCAGAGAGGATTATCTGTCCACAGTAGCCCTGTCCACAGACTCCTTCCACACACAGGGCTGATGTGTGGAGGGATGAGTGGGTCTGCTCCCTCCTGTGTGCCCATCCAGCTCTGCCCCTCTGATCTCCACAGAAATGATCTGCAAGGTACTGTCCTCATGCAGGCTCCTCCACATGATGTGGAGTACTGATTGCTCAGGGCTTGTGATCATACAGAGGAGGCCATGTGAGCACAATCCAGTCCTCAACCAAACACACAGAGGTCACAGGGGCAGAGCCAGCAGGGCATGGGGACATTAATGATGGAATCACCTTGGGACAAATGTGCTGTGGGTAGAACCCTGGTTCACCCTCCATGGAGGGAATTCCTCCATAAGGCTAAGCTCAGACTGAGATCCTGCAATGGCGAGTCAACACGCAGGGGATAGAAATAAAGAAAAAATTATTTCAGTGGGTCTATTTGAATCTGGATCTGGAGGGTGTATTTCCCAGCCCAGGGTTCTTGAGTTCAGGTGTTGAAGCTGGAGGCTCAGGTAAGGGCTTGAATGCAGTAAGGAGAAGGTACTGCTCAGTCAATCAGTTAGGGGCAGAAGGCCAGACTATCAGTATTTATCCTAGGCCTGGCCAATCCAGAAGCTTCATGCTGCCAGCCAACATTATTGGCAGATTTGGCACATTAGGATGTTCATTGTATTACCTGCAGACAGCCATGAAGGGTTTTTTTAAGCAGTTTATTTGCCATGCTTTAGGAATAAATACAGTATTTTCCCTTGAAAAAAATCATGCCCAAATATTTTAGGAGTAAAACAGCAATCCGTGCAGCTGTTTTCTTTCCGTGTTGGATACAGTACTGCTACGTTTGATGCCTTGGTGTTCTGTAGCTGATTGGGCACATCCCTTATCCCATATCCCTGTCAGCATCTTAAGATAACTCTGAAGCCTCAGCAGCACACATAATCCATTATACCATTAACTAGGCTAGCTCCCAGCCCCAAAAGCTTCCTGCTGAAACCCTGGAATCTCTGATAGGCACATCCTTTTGTGTAAAGGTCTCCGCATAATGCTGGATCTTTCCTGTGTCATCACGATTGGCTTTAGAGACAATCAAACGTATGTCAGCTAGATTTTCACATTAGAATAAAAAGAGAGAAAGCTGAGAAAGAAAGGCTGCATACACACCATACATATAAACCACATAACTGCCCCCAAAGAGTCCTGGGAACTGTAGTTTACCCCTCACAGGGCTACAATTCCCAGCAGCTTTAACAAATGACAGTTCCCAAGACTAGGGTGGAGTTGATGTGCTTTAAATGCATAGTGTGTACATAGCTAAAGGGGGCAGCACCTAGTAAATAAATACATATTAAAGACATGCTTGGATCAAGAAGGCAATAGGCATGCATTCTTACACTACATATACAAATAGAGAAGATAGTCCAGATTAGTAAGCAGGCAACATTGACCTAAAGAATCTGGGGGAGGGGGGGATATAACTTTGATTGTCAAGACAGAGACCATCTTTATTTCTACCAGACAGTTGGTATAGCACAGTGAGGAGGAGAGCGTGGCTGGGAGTCCAGAGTCTGTGAGTTCAAATCCCTGCTCGTCTCTCCTGGGCCAGCTAAAGATCACCCCCACAGTGAGTGGCTTAGGGGTTATGTGCCCTGCCACCTGTGCAGCCGTGGGCAAGCTGCATAGTCCCAAGGAGCCCCCCAGCTGGCAGTTGCAGACAAGGAAGGGGCTGGCTTGTGCAGCTGTAGCAAGCTGATCAGCCCCTAGCCAGCTGGAGAGGACTAGGCTCAGAGGGAGGCAATCGTAAACCCCCTCTGAATACCGCTTACCATGAAAACCCTATTCATAGGGTCGCCATAAGTCGGGATCAACTTGCAGGCAGTCCATTTCCATTTTTTTATTTCTACCAAAGGCCCCATCAGCAAGAATGTGATACAGAAAACTGCTCACTGCTTACTCCTGCTGATACCTAATTGTCTGTACATGTTGCTCCTCATTACCACTTTTTCCCTCGCTAAGAAGAGGCCCTCTCTCACTGTAGATGGTTGAAAAGCTCCAGCTTTGCCCTGAACATTTGTCATTGCCTACATGTAATTAGTCGATATGAAAGACATCGCAGTGTTTAGTGCTAAGCGACAGTCCCCTAAGAAAGGGGTACCCGTCCTCCAGCTGCTTGGCTACTGTACCTGGCATCTGTTGAATTCCCACAGCTGCTTGAACACACACTTCCTGGTCAGCCTGTAAGGAAGCAAAGCACAGAAGGCTCAATTTGTGGCATCAGGGAGCGGCTGAGCCAACTCTTAGGCGTCTGTTTTGGAGAGGCAAGTGCAATCTGGCAGCCTGGTCCCAAACCAGGGTAGGCAACATGGATATCAGCTTAGAGCTCAAGCAAAAGATGGAAACACATTTAGCAGGATGCAGCGGAGCTAGCATAGTTCACAGCTAGCTACAGAGTATTTTCTACAATGCCCTGCATGTTTAATAGTTCATCTGAAGCTCCCCTCTACAGTACCCACCTGCAGAGCATCCATGGCTGACAGCATTGCTCTCTCATTTGCCTGACTCTTTCACTGTGAGCGCTGTGAAAAGCAGGTAATGTTACTAGTGTGATTGAGTTACTGTTAATGTTTAATCCTTGTGTCTGGCCAGGGCATTTCCTGGCAGCTGTCCTCAAAGCACCAAAAGGATGGGGGCAGCAAGGGCCAAGACACCCCCTGATCATGACTACAGTTTGGAGAGAGAAAAACAACAGATATGAAGGCAATGCTATTTGGAAAGTGAGGGGTTAAAGTGACAGACCTGATTTCTAGAATGGAGAGATGGACCATAGAGAAGTAAACTTCTCTACAGCAATCTCTACAGGAGGTACTCGGCCACAAAACCTAGTGAACAGCTGGGCAACAGGCTATCTGCACCTGGGGAATTGTACAGCTGTTCCATTGTGTTAAAAAAATTGGATTTTTTAAGTGGAGGAAGGCAAAAGCACAGGGAAAACATGAACGGGGTATGTTCTGTTCACAAGTCATGCGGATGCACTCCAAAAATCCACAGCAAATGCCCAGTGTGAAAGTAACCCCAGTCTTCAGCTTCATGCAGTGAAGAGAGACTGAAGCAACACCCTACTGACAGCTTTTCTCCAGCAGAGTTTGGGGCACAAACAAAAGAGCCACATTCTGTTCAGGGCTGGGGAAACTCCAGAACACATTTAGCGGGCACACCGGAGAGGGGTTGGGGAGAATGTTCTATTGTGCATGGAGAAATCCTTGCATGAATGGACCATTCATCTTATTGCTACACTGAACACCAAATGGAAATGGATGTTGCCCTGGCAACAAAGCACAAGCCTCCATTTTGCCCACTGTGAAGCAGGATAACTAGGGGCTGATAACAATGGTTCTTGTGCACCTGTGGAAAAAAAGTTTTTTCATAGTATTTTTTAATTGGTTAATATTTTGTTAAATATTGCAACAAACAGGTAACACTAATTACAAGATAAAGCGAACAAGTAATGATATCTGGAAAAATGTTTTTAAAGGCACATGTGAAGACGTTCATGCCCAAAATGGGAAAAGGTGGGAAAGGGTGGAGGAGTAATGACTGAGGCCGGGAAACACAGCACAGAAACATTCTGTTAAGGACTACTACCCACCAGTGTGGGCAGGGAACAGCAGGATACCTATGAACAATCTCAGACTAAGAAATGGAGTGCATGGACGGCTGCATGCCAGTCGTGTACACAGAAAAATCAGATTGGAATGATCCATTTGCAACTTGGACCCCTAGTCTGGAAGCACCCATAATCTTTAGGGGTTTTGCGTTGACTACTGAGCTAAATTGTCTGCTAATTCAGTGATAGAGCATCTGCTTTGCATGCAAAAAGTCCCAGGTTCAATCCCCGGCAACTCCAGTCAGGAGTTAATCCTGGAGAGCAGCTGCCAGTCAGCGTAGACAATACTGGGTTAGATGGAGCAACGGTCTGACTCGGTGTAAGGCAGCTTCCTATGTTCTTGGAAGAGGGGCTGTATTTCATAGTGATACTCCACCCTTCTGTAACAAACGCCCACAATATTTGTTTTATTGTTAGGCGAGGATCCGCTCCCAAGTACAAGGTTTTAATATTACTCAAGGAACGACGAAACGATCTTAAAAGTAAAGCCAGAGTTTTATTGAATCACTTGCAAGTGGAGAAACGAACAAAGCCAAGTCTGCCCCTCCCTGGACGCAGCCAGGTCTTATACCCTTGGCACTACATACATCATGCATACATTAACTGCTTGCTCAGCCTACTTCCTTATTTTCATGCCTCTCCATATAAGGCTTGTTTGGCCCTTCGCCACATTCCTTAGCCAGGCGTTGTCTCTTCACTCAGCGCCATTGAAGGCACTTGCACAACCGGTTTTTCAGGCCAAGATAGTTTACACAAACAGCGAGATAGCCAGGCCAGTTTACATAAACAGCAACGTCCACTGAATCACCAGCATTGTCCTTATTTCCTGCAGCCAAGCAAATTTTACAAAAGCCAAATAAGCATTATTTCTTACAGCGCTATTTCCTA
The DNA here is from genome assembly GCF_030035675.1 of Rhineura floridana. Lineage (NCBI taxonomy): Eukaryota > Metazoa > Chordata > Lepidosauria > Squamata > Rhineuridae > Rhineura > Rhineura floridana. The sequence continues at coordinate 174,226,087 of NC_084480.1, read as the reverse complement.
CAATTCCCCCCTCAAGAAGCCCTTGAAAGTTTACTTTCATATGGCTTCTTCCTCCTTTGGAGAGCTTTTCTACACTAAATGCTTGAACTACCTTTTTACTTAAAGGGCTAATACAAGAAAGTTACTTCTAAATTGTATCACTGTCTTGAATGCTTTTTCCATTAATTCAGACCAAAAAAAAAAACACTTCATCTTCGCGCTTGGCTGATCCTTGACATTTTGTTTTTAAAATTTCAGCTCTTTTCCATTCGGGCCTGTGGAGTATATCTGCATATATGCTTTTAGTTGGTACTAAAAACAACTAAGGCTCTTTGTAACGAACAATGAGATTCACTGTATGATGGGAGTGTACACGCCAAGGAATAATATTTATGCAACAACGTTTAACTCTGCCCTTGCTTTTCCTGCACACAAACCTCTAGAACACATTACCAGCCATACCAACAGTTGGGGTATGTGAAAATGGGGTGGGAAAATGGGGTGGGAGTTATAGCTCTTGGCCTTTCACCTCCTGGGTTCCACCTCAAGCAAAAATGGGGTTAGCCAAGCCGTATTACTCCCCCCTCTTTGAAATGTAGACTTATAGTCCTTTCACAATTCTGCCCCCAGGCTCCAATGCTGACTTCCAGGGTATAACTGTGCCATATGAGATAGATCCATATTACAAGGGCCAGATACCAAAATCACCACAATGGGGTGCATTATAAGGATTAGACCTCTTTTGGCGACTTCTCCCCAACCAAACAGGGAATTCAAAATTTAAAATCTTCCATGTGCCTAATCTATGAGTACTTATCTATAATGTAAATGACTGTATGGCAATCATGTGCTATCTAGAGTGTAACTTGCTCTCCCATTTTTAATTGCTTCTAATTGTTTCTGTACATAGAATAAAAAATAACTTCTGAAGATTATATATATATATAAAAAAACAGTTCATTGCAGTAGCTTTCTTTCTGGAAGGAAAAAGTACAAGGACTGTGTTTCTCAAAACCATCTTCCCCGTATGACTTATTAGAAATGCCTTTTCTCCCACTAACATGGGCAATAACAGCCTTTAGTTGCTCCTGGAAAAATCCAAATCCATCAGGTCCTTTAAAAACAATCCTTTTGAGGAAAACAAAGCATCGGGGGGTGTGCATAATATAAATAATCTTGATATCTTTCCCTGAGGAACTTTTTATTTTGCCTCAAAGATTTACATATCCATTTGATCATAATTAAAGACAAACCCTAATTCAAGCACTCTTTTATATAGCATCTGTAACATTCTCTCACATTATAAGACCCAATATAAAACCACTCATTATTTGAATAAGGTATGGAAACATGTGTATAATTCATACATATTCTCACATAGATAACCAAACACTAAGTTATAATGTTGTTGTTGTTTTTTCCACATTATTAATATTCTACATACATCTGTACATATCATACAACTTAACCTTCACCATTTGAAAACAGACCTCTACTAAAAGAAAAAGGAGGGGTGAAACTCTCATACACCCTTATATTTGCACCTTTGCAACCTTATACACAAACCATTGGTAGTGGTTCCATGGCAGTGGAAGAATTAAGCAGGCCTCTATGCTTTTAGCACATGCTAGGGAATAGCACATCTGTTGCATAGCTATATATATAAAGGCCCAATGCGTTGGTACCAGCTTCATATGAGGCTCCAATCAAAATACCTGCAATAAATCTCCTGTGTCTCACACACACGAAAAAATTTATTTGGGGGTTAATACTTCCTTTGCAAATCATTCAGCACAGGAAGGAAAATATAAAAATAATACCTTCATGGCTACAAATGAGACTTCTTCTCAAAAGTGCACAAAAAAAAAACCAAAATACCATGTTGCAACAAACAAACACACAACATAACTACACATTCTAAAGGCCTTCAATTTTCTCTAGCCTCTGATCGTATGCAGAGGTTGCTAAAAAGATACAAAAATACTAAGAGAAACAAAGAAAAGGGGCTTCAAAAAGGAAAATAAAATTTCTCTTTACAAATATAATTCTATCTGTAACAGATATAAAGAAAAATAAAAATAAAAGCCGGCATTGGTTGTAAAAAAAAAAAAATTTTGTATCTCCAAAAAAAAAATTCTTCCAGCTGTTCATAACTCGGCTGTAAAGAATTAGCATGGTTAAAACAAAACATATTACACCTTTTAAACTGAGCTTATCAAAGAATATCATATTACTATAAATCTTATCCTTATATTCTAAATATACTTTCCCTGTTTCTTACCATAATCCATCCAATGTCCATAACCATTGGACTTTATTGACTTTCATTTGTACCCTATTAGGAAATTTTCACCAATGAATACCCTGTATGAAATCAATTACTCTAGGTTCCTTGTTATTTAACTTAACAAGGATTGCATGCAATAGCACATTTACCTCAGTACCTGTATTTGCACGCACAAAGTGTGACAATGACGAAGGCAACACCCTGTTCTAGGAGACAATCGCCTCCTCCCAAATGCGCAACTCTGTGCACATTCCTTAACAAAAACAGGGAGTGAGAATCTGTCCTCCCTCTGTGGCTGCTTGATGTTCTCAAGGTTGTTTTTCTCTGAAACTTGATCTGCTAAACATTTGCCCTGGCAATTACAACTTTTAATTCAACGTTTTGCCTTTTCACTTAGAATTTATAGGGTCAATATTTAATCCTCTTTATGCTTTTCTAACTACCATTCTGCCAGCCTCTTTTTGTTTTTCATCCTACACAAAGAACCTAAATACTTCAACAGATACATGTTAACAGATATAAGGAAATAATAAAGGAGTTAGCAGTTAGACGTTTGCACCCTTTGCCGGTACCAGCAAAACATCAGTTTACATAAACAGCAACGTCCACTGAATCACCAGCATTGTCCTTATTTCCTGCAGCCAAGCAAATTTTACAAAAGCCAAATAAGCATTATTTCTTACAGCGCTATTTCCTACACTTCTGTTCTTGTCTCAGAATGACCCTTTGGCAATTAAAATTAAAAAGTGGGGAAGCCCCAGAAAATACATGCTCCACTCCTTTCTTGAGCTCTCTTAGTTCAGGTGCAAAGTAGCTATACTGCTTGACATCAACAGAAACATGGCATCAGTCATGGCACAAAATGTAGTGTGTGTGACTTCATTGGCTTCTCTCTTTGACTGGTCTGTAATAGAAACTCCCTTCCCCTCCCTGGGTGCGGTTCCCTCCATAGTGGGGAGTAGTTGAAACCTTAGCTTTACCTATGTAGCAAGTTCCAGCTGCTATGCAGAGTTGCTGATCTATTGTTCACAAATAAATAAGTGTGGCTGGCTATTGAAGTTTTCCAAACTCCTGCTCAGGAGTGTAGTGAGACAATTTTCACTGGGTGGGCAGAGGCAAAAATGGGGGGAGGGGAGAAAGACTGGAGCATTGGTCACCATAAAAGAGGTTTCTGGGGGGGATTTTCCTAGGTAATTACAAAAATTAATTTATGAATTTTAATTAGAAACTATCATTTAAAATACAATATTTTCCACATGCAAAATAGCGATGTAAACTAAATAACACTGACTAGGAAGTAAATGGATATTGTGCAAGTCATCCTACCATAATAATCTGAAACGTTAAAGTCTAATGCACTGTGATTTCTCTGTAAACTTGCAGAGGAACTGTTCACTTGAAATTCCTTCAAATATGCTACTTTCAAAACCCAAGATTAGTTTGCTTTTCTCTGATTTCGCCTGTATGATGTCAACATATGTGTCAAAGTTGAGAATGGATTTTTACACACAGCTATAGATGCGCCAAAGGCAAGTGCTGCAGCATACAAAGTGTACATGAGTGGAAAGGCCTCCTTGTACAGGTACAATGTTTTAGTAAGCTGGTGAACTGTGAGTTCAGTTCCCTTGAGGCAGCTACTTCCTGGAACGTCATGCCAGGAAAGCAATTAAGAGAAGTTTCTCTTTAAAAATTAAATTAATACTTATAAACATCACTTCTCATAAGGAAATGCTTGACAGCATGTCATGTAGGAACTACGCATCTCTCCAAACTACAGGTGCTAGAATCAACTGTATAAACACACAGTCTCTGGTCTACAGAAAGGTCCAGGGCCAGCCAGCTAACACTGCTTCTGATGGCTCTACCAGCTAATCTCACACACCTTAATTTGGTAGTACGTAGATTTGCATGAGAAAAGTTAAGTAAGGTGAATTATTTATAATGATCATTTGCACAGTTGGGTGGAAATCTAACACTGTTGCAACTAAGCCTATAGCCGCATTATACCCTTCAAAACCATTTTGAAAAGGAACCAGCTTCAAAGGATTGAAAGGATATATTTTTCAACTTTTTTTAAACAAACTAGGGAAGAAATGCACATACCTCCATATGCATGCACAAACAATATTGCCTGGGCTAAGTTAGCAAGATCTCATTAGGCTTCCTGAGCCTTGGAGAGCCAGGTCACTCATTTCTCTGCTTCTTCTCATGTCCTGCTCTGGACTAGGCTAGGCTGCTGCACTTTTTTGGCCCCAAAGCCTAGGCACACCCAGCAGATGCACTAATAACACCCACCACCTACAGAGGCTGACTGAGCACTACAGGGGAGGGGGAGATGCTCTGCAGTGCATAACAATACTGTCCTTCCCTCCTTCCCTTCCTCCAATTGCAGACCCTTAGGTTTGCCAACTCCCTTCCCCATCCATCAAGATTTGTAGTCACTTCATTCACACCTTTAACACTTATATTTGCTGTGTTCACATTCCCTTGGTAATCTTGCCTTGCTCCTCTCTTTGGATGCCTAAACTACATTTCTAGAAGCTCAACTGAAGTTTTAAGTTCCTGCAATGCTAGAAATGTGTGGATTGAAGGGAAATTTCATTTGGGGGGCAGAAGGTAATGCCTTCATCCTAGCCCGTCATTACACCCCTGCTCCTGTTGCAAGGTTTCCTCATACAGTGAGTACTCTTCCCAAACCCTACAAGATGCTATATGAATGTAACACCCCATGTCACTAAATACTGGAGAGAGCTCTGAGCTGGATACAAACAGTAGCAAGCATTCATAAATAAATGAGCAGTACCTTTGAAACATAGATGATGCCCAGATGAAATAGAGCACATAGCTGGGAAAGACTCAAATTATTTTGTAGCAAAGGAATTAGTAGGGCCTGATTCCTTCCTAATACCTACAAAGCCCACTGCAGCAGGGTGTTGCAGTCTTTCACACCAACTGCAGCCATCACACTCATGCACTATTAACATGAAGTTCAGAAGTGTAAGTATAATGTAAACTCCGTTGTTGAAGGTGCTGCAACAACAAAAGCCTCTTCCTTTCCAAGCATGCTGTGTCGGGGGATTTCTGATGTCTGCCACTTCAAAATGCATCCAGGCTTATTTGTGGTCTAGAGAAAGGACAGACCCCTTTCTCCACCAAAGCTTTCAAAATATTTATTATTATTATTATTATTATTATTGAAAGTTTTACAGACCACTCCCCTTAACATCCCTTTGCAATCCAGCCAACTCCATAGAGTAGACCAGAGAAAAAACAGGTTCCAGAAAGTCAAAAAGAAAACCAATCAATATACCATACAGAAAGATTTGAAAGCTGCTATTATCAGTGTTACTTGTATAGGCAATAAAGCAATAGCAGTCCACAATAAATTGGGCTTTGTGTTTCTTTCCTTTTGCCAAACATAACTTGGTCAATTTTTCAATGAGCGCAGCTTGCCAGACTCCGTTAAATTAATTGTCCAGGGTTGCCCCTTTTAAATCCTTCTACTATTAGTCAATTTACTTTAAACCATCCATGGTTCAGAAACACTATTATGATATAAATGAGCCTCAGGTAATGAAGCCTGCAAAAGCAGGGAGTAGTTCCTGCCTGGAGCTAGCTAGGGTAATTTCTAAAAAAGAGATTGCAAGCCCCTCCTCCTTCTCCCTGATTATCCCCTTTCCTGTTTATTTTATAATTTCCATTTTATTATTTACAGACAGTATTTGCTGTTAAGATAATGCTAACACAAATTTAGAAATTCAAAATTAGATAAAAGGAAATAAAGGGAAAAAAGGAAAGTATATTAATGCAAATTCCATTCCTTATAATAAACGCCCAAGAGCTTTTAGTGCAGTTTTTTGAAAAAAAAGATTGTTAGACTCTATGGTTGATTGTGTCTAGATAGGATTTTTAAAAAAATGTGTTTCAGCAGCTAGTAGTACATATACAGCAATAGTTACAATTATATAAACAAGGAATATTCCAAGAGAACCATATTCTTCTTTACAAATTCTGCACTCATACAATCTTTCCAATAATATTTGATGCCCATCTCCACATTCTAATTTTATTATTTCTTTATTAAAATGTTTATATGCCATCCGTTATACAGACATTTCAAGGTAGTGCAGCAGTATCTTAAGACATAATACGAAAATACACAAATACAATTAAAATGTAGTCCAATTAAGTACCTTACACATAATTTGCACCACCATAAATTGTGATCTGCATGCTGCCAACATGACTAGTCCTAACACTTTACAACTGGTGAAAGGAAGTGTCTGAAAATGGTGGCACTGGCAGCCAACAAAAAATGAGGTAAAGGCTTATTAGCAAGTTAACTATTGAGCCATGACTGACCAGAGCCTTGTTGCACAGCAGTGATGAAAGAGGTACATCTTTTACCAGGAAGTCCTGGTAATGAGGAGGGGACTTGCATATATAATCCTGAGGCCAATCAGGCAGCAAAGATGGTTTAGCTGCCAAGTCCTGGATTTCCCTGATGTGGTGGGAACAAGAACAATTATAGAGATTGTGGCCAGCTTTTAAGCTATGCAGATGTTTCAGACCCTTGCTGGGAAGCTCCGAGATCTGATTTTGATCTAGGTTGAGGACCTCCAAGTGAGGAAGCCTACTGAGAGAAGGAACAGTTTGCAGACTGTTGTTGGACAGGTAGAGTTCTTTCAAGCCAGGGAGTGAGAGGTCAAGGGTAAAAATGTTGTTGGCGCTCAGATCTAATATCTCAATGTTAGGTGGCAGAGATCTGTCGATATGCTCTAAGCCTGTGTTGGACAAATTAAAAACATGAAGTGAATGTGGCCACATGCAGGAGGAAGAAAAGTCTCTAGGCAGAAAGCCATTCTGACTTAGATCTAAGTGAGTGAGCATCTTGAGATGACCAATGGTCTTGCACACTGTCTCATAAGAGGTTAGATTGTTGTGATGGAGTTTTAATACTTGGAGCTGTGGGAAAACCCCTTCACAGAATGATGACTCCATGCTCCGGTCATGGAAATGGTTTCCTGAAACATCCAGAAAATGCAATGCTGTGAACATCTTGCCAATTTTGCAGGGGATAGATGTGACTTGTGACTCTGTAACTGTCAGATTCTGCAGGATCTTCAGCCACCGTTTCAGTTGGGCCATGTCCAGTCTGTCATCCAGGGGGGCAGCAGTCACTTTGTGGAATCGCAAGGAGGAAACCTGCATGTTCAGTCTACCTGTGGGGGGCCACTGGGAAGTTCTAAGGAAAGTGCAGTTTACAAACTCAAGTTCTGAGACCAGGGGAGCATAGGAAACAAATTCCATGGCAGATGGCAAGATATTTTCTGGCACAAAGAGGTCTGTAAATATGAGCTTACGTACTTGCAGGGCCTTCAGAATTTCAACAATACGTTCATCTGGCTTGATTCCAGCAAAGCCTGCAAATTCTTCCAGGTTTCCTTCTCGAAGCTCATATGTAGCAGCTGGGAGGCACTGAATGAAGTTTTTCATACCTGTCGACTCCAGTAGTGAACAAACACAGTGACTTTGGGGCTCTATAAAGTTACAGTTGCCTTTTGCTTTGGGGAGTTTCAGTTCCAGGAGAAAGAAGAACATAAAGGCCTGAGTTCTGAACATGATGCAAAGCCTGAAAAGAGAAAAGCCACAGTAAAGTCACAAAATTATTTTCTAAAGTGTTAGCGACTGTCCATGTGCTGCAGGATTTGATGGATCACGTGTGAAGTCAGAGAGAGCCACATGTATCAAAGTCTTGCACCTCTGTGAGTTTGTCTGTTTTCTCATCCTGAATTGCTTTGCTAGCATGGATGTGAGTGAGAGGTAGTATAGCACCTGAAAGAGAGATACTCCAATGCCTCTTCCCTTTAGAAACTGCATAGGAAGGCACAATGCCAATCTGGCCCTGTGGCACCTCTAGTCACTACTCCATTTCCCACTCTTAGCTCAGAGTTATTTTCATGTCAATCAAAAACATATAGCTTACAGCCTTACACCAAGGAAAAACTGCTGGGTTACATAAATTCTTCCTTTGCGTAGAAAACAAGCATGCCTATCGGCAAATTCTAATTTTAGAATTGAGAATTTTTAGAATGCAGAATTTTAAAAGTTAGATGGGCATGCTTCAACAAGCATGTTAAATTAGAATGCTTCATCCTGATATGCAAATTTTCAAAGTACGTGTTTTTTTGTATGGAAATGCATTCCATCTTGTGAACACCTGGACCTGCAGTCAGAAGTGGCACACCTGCCTTAAAAAAAACTAGGCCTTAGAACTGGCAAGGACATTGCTGCTCGCTCCTTAACAAAACAAAAAGAAAGTGGCTTTTGTTGTTCAAGAGCACAAAGTCAAGGAAACACTCCTACCAAGGCTATTGTTAGCATAAACGTTACAAAAATGGCACTCATGTTACAACTGCGGTTGGTTTATCGCTGTGCATAGAGATGTGGGGCACATTTTCTAGCGCTTAATTTTTCTGCAGAAAATTTTAGGTTTCATAAGTTTCTTTAGTATCAATGTGTGGATGCCAGCTGCAAATAAATATTAGGCAAGGTTGGCAGTTTCAAAGTTTTTAGCCTTTTTTACTAAACACAGCTAAAATAAACATGCTAATTAGATCACACTGTAGGAATCGGATCATTACCCTATGCAGATTATCCTGATTTAGCCTTAGAAAGTAGGAACCTTTAATTGTTGTTTATGGTATTCTACCAGCCATGCTGCTCTCCTGAAACTCAAATCTAAGTAATTATTTCCATTTGTAGAAGCAGGACAAAAAGCTTAAAAAACTGGAAAACAGTATAACTTTTTTAAGACTTGAGTTGACTTCCTTTACCAGCAAGGCATGTCAGAATCACAAAACGCTTTGCACACTTATCTGGATGTAAGGTGCCACTCAATACCGTAGACAGCTTCCTTCTGAGAATATGTGCATAGGGTTGTACTATACATGTGCCAGAATAGCCCTCTAGTGCATAATGGGGGAAAATTGCATGACATCAAAATTAAAACTCACCTATCAACTGCTCTGGATGTAGAGATTTATTTCTGTCACAGATGTGGTTTGATTCCTTTGGCTTCCAGAATATTTTGGATGAAGAAATGTTAATTCTTTTCACACGCACAATGCTTTGTATTACTAACTGTCCCTTTGTGTTTGAAAGCAGCAAAGTCACAGAGAGGACTTTTCCAGCTGGGTTCCTCTTTTCAACCTACTTCCAGTTCTTTCATCAGAATCACACTACAGAAATAATACAAAGGTGGTTTGTCCAGAGCTTGGAAAAGTTACTTTTTTGAACTACAACTCCCATCAGCCCCAGCCAGCATGGCCACTGGATTGGGCTGATGGGAGTTGCAGTTCAAAAAAGTAACTTTTCCAAGCTCTGGTTTGTGGACTGCCTCTGGAATGCTAATTTTGCAAGCCTTTTGAGGAACTTCCAACACAAGGCATGGCTGTAACATTATATAACATGAAGACCTCAGAGTTTGGAAATAGTGAATAGAAGGGAAAGTGATCTCAGCTTTTAAGCTCATTCCGTCTCTTTCATTTCTGAAAGTGCACAGGCAGAAGACATTATTCATGTCACAATTAGCCTAGCAATTTTACTAATTCTATATATCTGTCTTACACATCCCGCCTAAAGTCAGGCTAGCTTAAAGGTAAAGTATCTGCTGACATCCTAACCACAAGACCGCTCAGCCCACCCAGGCTGGCTCCTGGTCAGAGCAGGCAGCCTGTGATTCACTTCTGTATAAAAACCAAACACTGTTGTTAGCCAACCAGGTTACTGATCATCAATTACTGATTATACTTATGTAACAATTTTACATAATCATGGTTGGAATGCCTGATTGTACTACTAAGAACTCCTTTTTTATATAAACCTATGAGAAGGCAGACACAAAATACTTTTTAGTGCTTTACTCAGTCTTATACTGGGTAACACAACCTACAAATATAATAAATCAGTCCAATATAAACATTCTGTTCTAATAATCTTAACATTCAAATGACGCTGAAGTTGGTTCCTAGTTCCCAGTTCCTTATTTGTGTGAAATTTCAATCACTAACAAAGAAGAAAAGTTGACAGCTACAGCAACGTCAATCCAAATTTAGCATGCCCCTGAACCCCAAAATAAATAATGGGGTACCTTGTATGATATATTGCTGTAATCAGGAGACTCTCCCTGTCAAGACTGACAATAAATTTATACAATCAAAATCATCAGGATTCTGATATTATCATAAATACATAATGATGTCATAAAATCATGAAAAATAAGTAACTGGGGGTACACACCCCAAACTCTGCTCTGGGCCAGGACAAATCATATACCCCAGGAAAGGGGAGGGTGTCCCCTACGAGATGCCATTGTGTCCCACCCGGCCCAGAGCTTCTGCTGGGCACAGGGCACTCACGAGGGCATCTATGCAAAATCGAACTGGACAAAAACACGCAGAAAAAAATAAGTAACTGGGGGTACACGCCCCCAAATCTGCTCTGGGCCAGGACAAATCATATACCCCAGGAAAGGGGAGGGTGTCCCCTACGAGATGCCACTGCGTCGCGCCTGGCCCAGAGCTTCTGCTGGGCGCAGTGCACATGGCAGGGCATCTATCCAAAACCAAAGCAGAAAAAAGCATACAGGAAAAAATAAGTAACTGGGGGTACTCGCCCCAAAATCTGCTCTGGGCCAGGACAAATCATATACCCCAGGAAAGGGAAGGGTGTCCCCTATGAGATGCCACTGCATCCCGCCCGGCCCAGAGCTTCTTCTGGGCGCAGGGCACTCACGAGGGCATCTACGCAAACTCAAACTGGACAAAAACATGCAAAAAAAAATAAGTAACTAGGGGACTTCCGGGAAGGGTGACTTCGCTTGTGCCTGCTTTTGAGACGGGCTCCCGCCTCAAAAGAAGCTTATTCAGATATAAATCAGTCAGAACATTTTTTTTTTTGACCGATGAAATTTCTCCCTGGCAGGGAGAAACATAGAGATCAACCTCAAAAGCCTGTTTTTGTTGGGAGGACTGGATTTCATTAATTTATGAGAAAAGGTCCAGCCAGCAATGCCGGACGGATTTCCGAACAAGCTCTATCTGATTAATGCGACACGTTTATCTTTTCTTCAAAGAGAAAACGGACTAACAGGCAAGCACCCTTCTTTCTATTCTTTTTTTTACTTGGTTTAAATTGTTGCAGCAAAAAGAGATTTGTCAAATGAATCAGCTTTAAAGAACTTCTGGGTGAGCTATAACTCTTCTCTGTTATTCACGAAATTAACAGCTTATCTCTGTTTCTATTGCAAAAAGCTGTCCTGGAAGTGCATTCTAAAGATATAAACAGAAGAGGGATTTCTATTCCGAGGAACATTATATTGTCTGGGACTATTCTCTTTTTGGTCTATTTTATTTTGACGAATCTGCTTCTTCACGACGTCACTAACTGTTTTGATGCTGGGAACTAAATTTGTTTTGTATTCTTGAACATAGAGAGATAAGGCAGGCTGCTCTGTTTATACTGTGATGTCATCAAGCCTGGAATATTAACCCAATTGTTGCTGAAATAAGAAGTGGTTCTTCTTTATTTTTGTTTTGTTTTGTTTTTGTGGTTTTAAAAATGGCAATCAAGAAAGTGGCTGAGAATCTGGAAGTAATTATGTTTCAGAAAATAATGGATGAGATTGAGATAACGAAACAAACCCTGCGACAGGGCAGTAAGGAGCTGAAAATGGAACTGAGCAAAATGACGCAGGAGCTTAAAGAAATAGGGGATCCTGTGAGAGAGGAGAATGAGATCAGAGATGAGAAAAGAAAAAATAAAGGGAAGATACAAGCCCTGGAGATTGGAACAAATGTGGAATTGGAAAAAGATCTGGAGTTTATGGATATTAGAAATAAAATCTACTGTTTGGAATTTAACGTTATCTCTGAAGAAATTAATGAAGATATTAGAGATAAAGTTATCAATGGCTTGGATAATCTTCTGGACTGGAATGACGTGATGGAGCTTGATATAGAGAAAATATATGGAATTAACTGCAGCCATGTGACAATGGAAAAACTCTCAAGAGATGAGCCAGTGCATTTTGTAAAAAAGAAGAACAGAGATATGACTTTACAACAATATTTCAGCAACTTATTCAGAATTGATGGCAAGAAAATATTTGGGATAGAGGAAATTCCCATCAGACTCTTATTATATGACTATGGCTATGACAGCAAGATTATTATGGAATACTGATAATGGAAGATTGGACACTGAAATTACTGGACTTAACAGGACTATTGAAGATGGAAGATGGAATTAATATGGATAATGAAATAATGGCTATTGAAATTATTGGACCTAACAGATTTTGATGAGATGGATTAATCGATATGTTTATTTGGACTATGGTTATGACAATAAGATTATTATTATTATTAACAAGATGGATTAATCGACATGTTTATTAGGAGAAAAATTGATAGATATATTTCTTAAAGAATTGAAACCTCTCTTTGACTTTTTGTGGAAAGAATAAAGTAATGTTTATGAGATTTGATGATTAATTAAGATAACTACTGGAGGAAAGTGATTTTATAATATAATTTAAGAGACAGGATTGTTATATATTGTAGACCTATAACTGATTTGATCTGCGACAAATGGGAAGTCAACATTTTATTTTTTTGTTTAATCATTTTTGTTTTGTTTTGTTTTTTGTCTTTGAATGTTTTATGATTTTGTTTTGTATGTTTTATGAAAATTTGAATAAAAATTATTGTAAAAAAAAATAAGTAACTGGGGGTACACGCCCCCAAATCTGCTCTGGGCCAGGACAAATCATATACCCCAGGAAAGGGGAGGGTGTCCCCTATGAGATGCCACTGCGTCCCGCCCAGCCCAGAGCTTCTGCTGGGCGCAGGGCACTCACAAGGGCATCTATGCAAAATCGAACTGGACAAAAACACGCAAAAAAAATAAGTAACTGGGGGTACACGCCCCAAAATCTGCTCTAGGCCAGGACAAATCATATACCCCAGAAAAGGGGAGGGTGTCCCCTACGAGATGCCACTGCATCCCGCCTGGCCCAGAGCGTCTGCTGGGTGCAGTGCACATGGCAGGGCATCTATCCAAAACCAAAGCAGAAAAAAGCATACAGGAAAAAATAAGTAACTGGGGGTACTCGCACCAAAATCTGCTCTGGGCCAGGACAAATCATATACCCCAGGAAAGGGGAGGGTGTCCCCTACGAGATGCCACTGCGTCCCACCCATCCCAGAGCTTCTGCTGGGCGCAGGGCACTCACGAGGGCATCTATGCAAACTCAAACTGGACAAAAACACGCAAAAAAATAAGTAACTGGGGGTACACGCCCCCAAATCTGCTCTGGGCCAGGACAAATCATATACCCCAGGAAACGGGAGGGTGTCCCCTACGAGATGCCACTGCGTCCCGCCCGGCCCAGAGCTTCTGCTGGGCGCAGGGCACATGGGAGGGCATCTATGCGAAATCGAACTGGACAAAAACACGCAAAAAAAATAAGTAACTGGGGGTACACGCCCCCAAATCTGCTCTGGGCCAGGACAAATCATATACCCCAGGAAAGGAGAGGGTGTCCCCTACGAGATGCCACTGCGTCCCGCCCGGCCCAGAGCTTCTGCTGGGCGCAGGGCACTCACGAGGGCATCTATGCAAAATCGAACTGGACAAAAACACGCAGAAAAAAATAAGTAACTGGGGTACACACCCCCAAATCTGCTCTGGGCCAGGACAAATCATATACCCCAGGAAAGGGGAGGGTGTCCCCTACGAGATGCCACTGTGTCCCACCCGGCCTAGAGCTTCTGCTGGGCGCAGGGTACTCATGAGGGCATCTATGCGAAATCGAACTGGACAAAAACACGCAAAAAAAATAAGTAACTGGGGGTACATGCCCCCAAATCTGCTCTGGGCCAGGACAAATCATATACCCCAGGAAAGGGGAGGGTGTCCCCTACAAGATACCACTGCGTCCCACCTGGCCCAGAGCTTCTGCTGGGCACATGGCACATGGGAGTGCATCTATCCAAAACCAAAGCAGATAAAAACATACAGGAAAAAATAAGTAACTGGGGGTACACGCCTCAAAAACTGCTCTGGGCCAGGACAGATCATATACCCCAGGAAAAAAGATGGTGTACTCTATGAGATGCATGTCTTTCCCAGCTAAAATAATGAAGAGTAAATATGGCAAAACTTGTACAGGACGCGGCGGCGCGCCTGATTAAAGGCAGGTGCTGGCGAGATCATATCACTCCAGTGCTAAAAGAGCTGCACTGGTTACCAGTTGCTTACCAGGCCCAATTCAAGGTGTTAGTTTTGACCTTTAAAACCCTATACACTTTCGGCCCAGTCTATCTAAAGGTGTGCCTGCAGCAACATCAGCTATGCCGCCCAACAAGATCAGCCTCAAAAGACCTTCTCTCCATCCCATCAGTCAAAACAGCCAAACTGGTGAGAACGAGAGAGAGGGCTTTTTCAGTTGTGGCCCCCACCCTGTGGAACTCCCTCCCAAATGATCTCCGCCATGTCCCTTCTATGATGAGCTTTTGCCAGGCCTTGAAGACCAGGCTCTTCAGGCAGGCTTTTGGGGTGGGCTAGATTTTATCTTAATTGTTTTTAGATTTTCAATGTCTAGGTATTATATGCCTATGTTGTATGTCGCCCAGAGTGGCTGGACAGTCAGCCATATGGGCAACTAATAAATTCTATAAATAAATAAATAAATAATTTGTGGTGACCACTACAAAATCTTCTGTGGGCTATGAAAAATCATTCACTTGAGCAAAGTGAATAGTGTCCTCTGCGAGATGCCACTGCATCCTGCCTGGCATGGTTTGTGGTCATACGGAACAGGTATCGACATCTATGCACAACAACAATAATCAAGCTATGTAGAAAATACATAAGGAACTGTGGGATTCCACCATCAAACATGCTTTGGGCACTGCAGGTCATACACCCATGCATTCTGGAGAGGGTTCCCACCCAATTCAGAATTTCTTGTATCTGTATGGCACAGACAAGGGCATATATGTATTAGAAAATATAGCAAATATGTACAGGAAAAGAATAAGGAAATGAGGTGCCCATCACAAAAGATGGTTTGGGGCACCATAAAACATACTACATTGCACCTGGAAGAGTGTCTTCTCTGAGATGCCATCCATGAATGCTTTTGAGTGTCAATTATGAAATTACATCTTCAAGAAATCATTGTTGTTTAACCTGCCACGTTTCCTTCTGTCGCCAATACCAATGGCTTTTTAAAATAATAATATTTGAGCTGTAACAAGGTGAGTAAGAGGGTAGACCGATACAAAAATTAAACATAAGAAAATCCCATCTTTCAACAACCCTTTTAAGGAGAGACCTTGTCCCAGTGTGCATCTGTATTGGAATTATATTCAAGATGTTTTCAACAATGTTTTATAATTTTCAAAAGGTGTTTTTCAATGTTTTGTATTTGATTTTGTAAAGATCTTTTGTTTTTAAGATGTTTTTAAAAGACTTGGGGGGGTATCGCTTTTTTGCCACCCTGGGCAAATGTGGTGATGTTTGTGCAACAAATGAGTTGTTCCAAGACTTCACAAAGAAAAATAGTACTCCAAGTCATATTGTAGTGATGAGGCTATAAAGGACCAAACAATAACGATGATGTGCAATGTGCAGTTTAGAAAGCCCCCTTCTAAATCTACTACTATTTCAGAGATGTTTGAAAACCAGGAGATTATTTCGAATGGGTGAAATTGTTTAATTCCAGCCCATGTGAAATGGTGTTGATTTTGTAAACTGCAAAAATGTTCTAATATATTTCTAAGCAAAATGTTTTACCAGTTCTGATAAATGTGACTTTCTTATTTGTTTTTTAAATTAAGTCTGCACTTGTTTATATGTTCATTTGTATACTTGGTTCTTACCTGTTGGAGAAATATAATATATATGTGTAGTAATTTATTTAGAGATATAATAAATCAAATGCACAACAATTCTTCTCACAGTATGACTCTATGTTATCTGGTGCCATGGCAGATGGAAACTTGGCCGGATCACCAGACAACGATTCACTCAAGAAGCATAAAGATGTAATTTCATAGATGAGACTCTAAACTATGCATGGATGGCATCTAATAAAAGACAGTATCCCTGATGTGTGGAACTATGATTCGTGGTGCCCCAAATCATAATTTGGAATGGGCATCCAAGTTTCTTATAATGTTTCCTATAGATTTTATTTATTTATTTATTTATTTAATTTCATTTATAAACCGCCCATAGCCAATGGCTCCCTGGGCGGTGTACAACATACAATAATACAATAAATCAACCAAAATCACTAGATATAAAATACAGATACATAATAACACTAAACAGTATTGAGATAACTAAAACATTAAAACATTAAAATATATAAAATGCATTAAAATGCCTGGGAGAATAGGAAGGTTTTAGCCTGGCGCCGAAAGGATAACAATGTAGGCGCCAGGCGTACCTCCTCGGGGAGACTGTTCCACAATTCGGGGGCCACCACCGAAATTAATTAATGTTGTTGGTGTTGTTTAGATTTATTCCCTGCAGTTAACTAAAATGTTTCGGGCGGATCACAAAAGTTATAAAATGCATAATTAAATACAGTTCAAAACACTCTAAAATCAGAAATGATAAATGACCTTGTCTGAGCTATAACTGAACAAAAAGCTCTGACCTGGGTTGGAACCAATGCCATCTTGTAGAGGACCCTGTCCTGTATGAATATGTGTATGGATCGTCACCTTGCAGTGGTGAGTGGAATTGCGTGTTCCAATGAACCCTGTGAGCGATGCCGTCGGGAGTCATGTACTCCCAGCAGGGTCATCCATGGCGGTAAGGTCAAGGGAGAGGAACCAGACAAAGAACGATCAAAGAAAGTCCTCAACGGCAGAACAAGTGGAGGATAACAATGTGTACGTTACAACGGCTGTGAAGGCGGATGAAGGCTGCAGCAGATAAAAGACTTCCAATCAACGTGGTATCCATGCCATTGGATCAAAGCCTTTTTTTTGTCAAGATTGTGTGTTGATCGTCGTGCACCGATCTCCCCACATAAAACAAATTCACGCACAGGCGTCTTCCAACCAAACCAAACCAAAAGTCTCATGGCGATCGGCGGATGGCAACGGAGGCAGGACTGTGAAATCCGGAAGCCGCTAGTCATGGACCGGCACATGGGCAGTGGATACAGACTCAGTAGTCCTGGCTTAAGGACCGAGGCAGTTGAGTTGTTCAGCAGCTGTATCCATGACTGAGCATTCCTATTCAGGATCCACTCTGCTCACCCCTTACGGGGAAGGTGCTAGAAAAGGTGCCCTAAATATAGTCTGCCTCATCTCTTTCCCTGACTGGATTACCACGTCCAGTGGGGTCACCACTTAGCAGTTGCAAAAGACAAATGAACTTTGGAACGTGGAATATACGGACATTGCTGGACAATACAGATAGTGAACGTGCTGAACACAGAACTGCCATCATTGCGAGGGAGTTGAGATGTTTTGGTATTGACATAGCAGCACTCCAAGAAACTCGAAGAGCAGGAGAGGGACAATTGAAGGAAGAAAAAGGTGGTTACACCTTCTTCTGGAAAGGACTGCCTGAACAAGAACGACGAATACATGGAGTAGGCTTTGCTATTAAAAATGGTCTTGTGAAGCTCTTGTCAGAAGTTCCTACTGGCATTAATGAACAACTCTCAACTCTCCGATTAAAACTTGCCAAAAACCAGCAGGCAACTATTGTAAGTGCTTATGCACCAACATTAGATGCTGATGAAGACATCAAGGAAAATCTTTATACCTAGCTGGACACCATCTTATCAGAGATACCTAAGGAGGACAAAATTATCCTCCTGGGCGATTTCAATGCAAGAGTTGGGTGTGATTTTGATTTATGGCCAGAAACCATTGGGAAAGAAGGAGTTGGCAATAGCAACCTGAATGGAACTCTACTTCTGACTTAATGTTCAGAGCATAATCTTATTATTACAAACACACTCTTTCACCAGAAAGATAAATGTAAAGCATCATGGAAGCACCCTCGGTCGAAGCACTGGCATCTCCTGGATTACGTAATTATCCGTGCCAGAGATTGTCATGATGTACTCCTTACCAGGGCCATGACGAGTGCCGATGACTGCTGGACAGATCACCGATTAATTCAATCCACTATGGCCATTAATATTGTTCCTCAACGTAGGCTACAAGGAAGAAAACCAAGGCGTAAAATGAACATCCACGCCCTTCAAGATCCTATTAAGCGAGCTTGCTTTCAAACAACTCTCAAGAAACATCTACCTACAGAACTCCCTGAAAATGTTGAGGAACACTGGATTAAACTGAAGACATCCATTATTGCAGCATGTGAACAAACTATTGGATACCAAACTAAGAAACATCAGGACTGGTTTGATGAGAAGGATAATGAGATTGAACATATCATTGACAAGAAAAGGAAAGCCTTCCAGATATGGCAAAAAGACATTAACTGTGCTGCTAAGAAAAAAATCTATGCTAGTGCAAAGGCTGAGGTCCAAAGAAGAACTAGAGAAGAATGCCCAGTGGATAAAGAAAGCTCAAGAAATCCAACATTTTGCAGATGCTCATGATGCACGGGGCTTTTTTAATGCCACAAAGGCCATCTACGGACCAACAAATTATGGTACAAATCCCTTACTTTCAATAGATGGTACCAAACTTCTAAAGGACAAAGAGTCTATTGCACTGCATTGGAAAGAGCATTACCACAATCTCCTTAATCGTAACTCTATTGTGGCTGATGAGGTCTTTTCGCAAATCCCGCAACAATAAATTAGAGATGAGCTTGCAGTATCCCCTAATTTGGATGAAGTCAGTAAAGCCATTAATCAAATGAAAAATAACAAAGCTAGTGGACCTGATGGGATTCCTGCTGAAGTCTTTAAAGAAGGTGGGCCTGAACTTACACAACAACTTAATAAGCTCATCAAAAAAATCTGGATGAGGGAGGAGATCCCGGAAGACTTTAGGGATGCCATAATTATCACTCTTTTCAAGAAGGGTGATAGAACAGATTGTGGGAACTACTGAGGTATCTCTCTTCTTGCTACCGCAGGTAAAATCCTTGCAAGGATCCTTGCAAATTGCCTCCTACCTATTTCAGAAGACATTCTCCCTGAATCCCAAAATGGTTTCCGCCCTTCTAGGCAGACAGTGAACATGATCTTCACTGCACGACAGCTTCAAGAAAAATGCAGGGAGCAAAACCGACCTCTGTATATGGCATTTATTGATCTGACTAAGGCCTTTGATACTGTAAATCGAACTGCCCTCTGGACCATCCTTCTGAAAATTGGATGCCCTGATAAATTTGTGAATGTTTTGCGACTCCTCCATGACGACACGAGGGCAACAATTCTGGATAACAGTGGCTCTCAAAGTGATCCATTCAAAGTGGGATCAGGCGTCAAACAGGGATGTGTCATTGCTCGGACCTTATTTGCTATTTTTATCGCCATGATTCTACACCTTGTTGAGGGGAAACCTCCCACTATCGTGGAAATCACATATCGAACAGATGGAAAGCTTTTTAATCTCAGTAGGCTGAAAGCAACAAGTAAGGTAATTACAACCTCTGTCATAGAACTTCAATATGCCGATGATAATGTAGTCTCCACACATTCAGAGGAAGATCTTCAAACTATCCTAAATGTCTTTGCAGAAGCATATGAAAAGCTTGGCCTCTCGCTTAACATCAAAAAAACCAAAGTGCTTCATCAGCAAGTGCGAACCAATTCCTCTGTAGCACCGTCAATCCAGCTTAATGGTGCAACGCTGGAGAATGTCGATCAATTTTCTTATCTTGGCAGCCATCTCTCTGTAAAAGCTGACATCGATGCTGAAATTCAGCATCGTCTGAGCTCTGCAAGTGCCGCATTCTCCCGAATGAAACGTAGAGTGTATGAGGATTGGGATATTCGCAGGGAGACCAAAATGCTTATTTACAAAGCCATTGTACTACTGACCTTACCGTACGCCTGTGAAACATGGACCATCTATAAATGCCACTCCCAACTTCTTGAAAGATTCCACCAACGCTGCCTCCGGAAAATTCTGCAAATTACTTGGGAAGATAGGCAGACTAATGTTAGCGTATTGGAAGAAGCAAAGACCACCAGTGTTGAAGCAATGATCCTCCAACCCCAACTTTGCTGGACTGGCCATGTGGTTCGAATGCCTGATCACTGTCTTCCAAAGCAGGTACTTTGCTCCCAACTTAAGGATAGAAAAAGGAATATCAGTGGACAGCAAAAGAGGTTTAAAGATGTTCTCAAAGCTAATCTTAAAAGATGTAACATGCATTAAGAACTGGGAAGCCTTGGCCCATGAACGTCCCAAATGGAAGTCGGCCATTATCAAAGGTGCTATGGACTTTGAAGAAGCACGAGTAGAGGGCGAAAGGGACAAGCGAGCTAAGCGGAAGGCACGTCAAGCAAATCCTCATCGTGACCATCTTCCATCTGGAAAACTATGTCCTCACTGTGGGAGGCTGTGTGGATCCAGAATTGGCCTCTACAGTCAGTTACGGACCCACCGCTAAAGACCTTACAATCTTACTCGGCCATGAGTGATCGCCAATGAATGAATGAAATGAATGAATGAATGATATATAATACTTCAAATAAAGTTTTGGGGTGGGCATCACCAGATCCTTTTTTCCCCTACCTAATTTAAACATTTGGGTGTGTATAGTTGCTCAGATCCACTCCTTCTGCACACAAGAAATTCTGGGCAAGTCAGGAAGCCATGGATTCTCGTAGAGAATGTTTTTGTCCATTTTAGTTGTGAGTACATGCCATCATACGCGCCCTGTGCCCTCCACAACCTCTAGGCCAAGCAGGACGCACTGGAATGTTATAGAGGACACCCTCCCCTTTCCTGGGGTGTATGATTTGTCTTGGCCCAGAGCAGATTTTGGGGTGGGCACCCCCAATTACTTATTTTTCCTGTATGTCTTTTTCTGCTTTGATTTTGTATAGATGCACTCTCACGTGCCCTGCGCCCAACAGAAGCTCTGGGCCAGGCAGGACGCAGTGGCATCTGTTAGGGGACACCCTTCCCTGTCCTGGGGTATATGATTTGTCCTGGCCCAGAGCAGAGTTTGGGGCGTGTACCCCCAGTTACTTATTTTTTCCTGTTTTTGTCTGCTTTGGTTTTGGATAGATGCCCTGCAACTTGCCCTGCGCCCAGCAGAAGCTCTGGGCCAGGTGGGATGCTGTGGCATCTCGTAGGGGACACCCTCCCCTTTCCTGGGGTATATTATCTGTCCTGGGCCAGAGCAGATTTTGGGGCGTGTACCCCCAGTTACTTATTTTTTTTGCGTGTTTTTGTCCAGTTCGATTTTGCATAGATGCCCTCGTGAGTGCCCTGCGCCCAGCAGAAGCTCTGGGCCGGGCAGGATGCAGTGGCATCTCGTAGGGGACACCCTCCCCTTTCCTGGGGTATATGATTTGTCCTGGCCCAGAGCAGATTTGGGGGCATGTACCCCCAGTTACTTATTTTTTTGCATGTTTTTGTCCAGTTCGATTTCGCATAGATACCCTCCCATGTGCCCTGCGCCCAGCAGAAGCTCTGGGCCGGGCGGGACACAGTGGCATCTCATAGGGAACACCCTCCCCTTTCCTGGGGTATATGATTTATCCTGGCCCAGAGCAGATTTTGGGGCGTGTACCCCCAGTTACTTATTTTTTTTGCGTGTTTTTGTCCAGTTCGATTTTGCATAGATGCCCTCCCATGTGCCCTGCGCCCAGCAGAAGCTCTGGGCCGGGCGGGATGCAGTGGCACCTCGTAGGGGACACCTTCCCCTTTCCTGGGGTATATGATTTGTCCTGGCCCAGAGCAGAGTTTGGGGTGTGTACCCCCAGTTACTTATTTTTCATGATTTTATGACATCATTATGTATTTATGATATCAGAATCCTGATGATTTTGATTGTATAAATTTATTGTCAGTCTTGACACGGAGAGTCTCCTGATTACAGCAATATATCATACAAGGTACCCCATTATTTATTTTGGGGTTCAGGGGCATGTTAAATTTGGATTGTCGTTGCTGTAGCTGTCAACTTTTCTTCTTTGTTAGTGATTGAAATTTCACACAAATAAGGAACTGGGAAGTAGGAACCAACTTCAGCGTCGTAACATTCAAAGCAAATAGTAGATATACTATTTCAAAACCAGGCCAGTTGCTCAGTCATATCGGGTAAGAATCTTATCACGCCAACAGTTTTATGATGTTGCAGTCTAATAAACTGTGACTCCCCGCCCTCCGTCAATGAGGCTAGCATGGGCCCTTTTAAGATTTCACTCACGATTCCTTGGGTGGGGAATTGGGTATAGTGGGTGGGCCCCACCTTAGCTGTACCTCTAACAATCTGAGGCTCACGGTCAACCCATGCCGTTCTGCTATCTGCATACAACACTCACATTACTTCTTGCCATTCTCTCTACCCCCGAGATGTATGGCTTGTTTTTCAGGCAAAGCAACCCTTCCCACCTGCAATACGGGGCTTATGGGGGATTTTATTTTCATTGGAATTGGCAGGGCTGTTTTTTTTTTAATTATGCAAAATAAGTTCTGAATGAAGTTATCGCTTTGCTGTTATCTTTTGTTTCTGGGTGACGTTGGTTGCCAGTCACTGCTATGCTAAAAGCTCGGATTTCTCCATCGATGCTCAAGGGCAGCCCTCACTTCTTCCCTCGGGGATGGTTAACAGCTGCTTTTCAATCCAGCCAGAGCACGCGGCGCCTCTCTACTTTCTTGGCGCTGTCATTCCCTTCGCGGAGCATTTAAATAAAAAAAAAAAACAGCTTCCTTTGCCTGGGCGCTGAGGGAAAATTTTCCACCGCGCAGGCGCCCTGAACCAAACGTCAAGCATAGTATATCCGCGAAGATGGCGGCACCGTACAGCGAAGTGTAAGAGTTCAGCCCGTGGGCCCCTCGTTCCCCTCTTTTCACATCTGACGTCTTTGTTTGTTGTCCTGGTAACCGCGTAGCGTTCCTCTGTCTCTGGAAAAGGGCATCCGTCGTCCGTCCCCCTTTTCTGTTTCACGCTGTTGATGCTGGTCTACTTTTCGAACTCTTGAGTCACACTTCGCTTTTTTCGCATTCATAAAACCTGCCGGGGTTGGCCTCGGAGAGGCGGGCTGGTGGCTCCAGCGGCCTGTCCTGCTGGGAAGAGTGAGAGTTACTTGACTGGTGGCCCGAGAGACTCGGGTGAATATGGGTGTTGGGAGGGAGTCATGTTGCACGCAAATACTATGCTAGCACCGACTCTGTGAACACATTGCAGCTGACAACTGTGACTGGCTAGTCCTTTAAAGATACCGCTGTGTCCCGTTTAGGACGGATTTGCTCATAGCTAGGTAGGGGCAGCACAGGATTGGAGCAGTAGTTATGCTTTCTTTCGGATCAGTCCCAGGTGCTGGACCAGTAGCAGCTACTGCCTCACCTAGAATTGCTGCTGCAAAGAGATGGAGGAGAAGCCACTGCCGACCACATGGCTGCAGTGTTGAGGATCTGCGAATGTGGCGGAGAGAACGTGAATCAGGTTTGTGTGAGGCTTCTTTCTGATGTGTTGGATAAAATTATTTAACCAGATACAGGCAACAAGTACAGATAAAGATGGATTCAGCCATTCATCCCCTTCTACCCCCTCAAATTTGCATACCATTGTAGAATTGATCAGTCAGATCTATTCAGTGACAGGACAATATTCTGTCAAGTGAGTCAGACAGTGTATTTGCCTCAAGTGGGTAGTCATGACATAAATAAATATGCAAGCCAACAAATACGTAATTTAAAAACACCTCTATCACCGGCAGAATGGTTGTGTGCAAACAGTTCAGCTGCCTAACTTACCATGAACAGAATTTTGATTCTTTTTTTTTTTTGCATTGCCATTTTTTAGCCCACATTGAGAAGATCAGTGATGTACATAATTCCAGGTACTGGTTGTGATAAGTAAGGCATGTGATCCTTTGCTGAAAGCAGAGGCTGCTTGCTTGCTTGTAATAAGACCTCTAAGTGGTTTACAAGAAACAGTAAAATTATCAATAAAAATGGTTAGAAACAAGTAATTAAAACATTTAAAAGATGTTTGTTTTCTTTAATCTTAAACTTCTTAATCTTAAAACTCAAATCCTCGCACTGCGGTTAACCCATTTGGTTAGACTTTGAAGATGTGATTCTATAAACTTATTTGACTTTGTTAGTCTGTTTGGATAGGCTGACAATTTGTTGTTGTTATGTGCCTTCAAGTCGACAATGACTTGTGGTGACCCTATGAATCAGCGACCTCCAATAGCATCTGTCGTGAACCACCCTGTTCAGATTTTGTAAATTCAGGTCTGTGACTTTACAGAATCAATCCATCTGTTGGCCTTCCTCTTTTACTACTTCCTTCTGTTTTTCCCAGCATTATGGTCTTTTCTAGTGAATCATGTCTTCTCATGATGTGGCCAAAGTATGGTAACCTCAGTTTCATCATTTTAGCTTCTAATAATAGTTTTGGTTTAATTTATTCTAACACCCAATTATTTGAGTTTTTAGCAGTCCAGCACCACATTTCAAATGAGTTGATTTTTCTCTTATCTGCTTTTTTCACTATCCAACTTTCACATCCATACATAGAGATTGGGAATACCATGGTCTGAACGATCCTGACTTTAGTGTTCAGTGATACATCTTTGCATTTGAGGACCTTTTCTAGTTCTCTCATAGCTGCCTTCCCCAGTCCTAGCCTTCTTCTGATTTCTTCACTATTGTCTCCATTTTGGTTAATGACTGTGTCAAGGTATTGATAATCCTCGACAAGTTCAATGTCCTCATTGTCAACTGTAAAGTTACATAAATCTTCTGTTGTCATTACTTTAGTCTTTTTAACGTTCAGCTGTAGTCCTGCTTTTGTGCTTTCCTCTTTAACTTTCATCAGCATTTGTTTCAAATCATTATTGGTTTCTGCTAGTAGTGTGGTATCGTCAGCATATCTTAAATTATTGATATTTCTCCCTCCAGTTTTCACACCTCCTTCATCTTGGTCCAATCCTGCTTTCCGTATGATATGTTCTGTGTATAGATTAAATAAATAGGGTGACAAAATACACCCCTGTCTCACACCCTTTTCTATTGGGAACCAATCAGTTTCTCCATATTTTGTCCTTATAGTAGCCTCTTGTCCAGAGTATAGGTTGTGCATCAGGACAATCAGATGCTGTGGCACCCCCATTTCTTTTGAAGCATTCCATAGTTTTTTATGATCTACACAGTCAAAGGCTTTGCTGTATATAAAACACAGGGTGACTTCTGAAATTCCTTGCTCCGTTCCATTATCCAACATATGTTTGCAATATGATCTCTGGTACCTCTTCCCTTTCTAAATCCAGCTTGGATATCTGGCATTTCTCACTCCACATATGGTAAGAGCTGACGATATATGGTAAGGCTGATGATACCCATGATAATTATGCCTACTTCTGATGATAGAACTATCAAGGTAATGCCTGTCTTTCCTGACATAACAGATGCTCCACACACTGCTCTCTGAGGACCAATTTTTTGACATCTGATCAGAGCAGAGAAGGGAGGTGATGAACAGCATTAGACGAATCATTCAAATACCATTCCACAGTCTGTTGTTAAATAATACCTTTATTAGGCCAATCAAAATAAAGGTGTAATAAAGGTATTGCCCTAATAAGGACTTTGGAACAGTTCTTATAGGCCAATATAGCTATCTTTACTCTTCATAAAACAATGGAAATGTGTTGTATGATTAGATTATTGAATATGAATATTGTGAAATAAGGATTAGTTAGGGAATATGGTAAACACTCCTTCCCTTTTTAAAAAACTGTCAGTGTTGTACTAGATATTGATCCCTGGAATAACTAAATTCCTCAATCTAAATAGAATATTGGCTGCAGTTTAGGAAAAGAGGAAGGAGGAGTGTACTTCAAACCAAGTGTTCTCAGTGAAAATATGCAGGTTTAACCTAAGTTGTTACCATACAAAATAGCCAAATAAAACTGGTCATGTGTTTATCTATAGTCCATACTATTGCTATTTAGGTTCTAATATATAACTTTTAGCCTTATATGATGGTTGTAACGGCCTGGTTTCCATGACATGCTAAGCCCAACTTGCCTTTGTGAGACCATGTGAATGCGTGGGCTCTCGGAGAGGAACTTGCATAGCAGCGTTGTTCCTTCCTGCTCCTGTTGTCTGCTGTGCCGTGCTGAGCTAAGCCAAGATTTGGCTTACTGTGTCTGAACCTGGGATCGTGGTTAGGTCTCCCCAGACTGGTGTCTGTGCTTTCTTGGCCCCTCAGGAATTCTCCTGAGCACCTACAGATTGCGCTATCCTTTTGTTTGTTTGGCAGTGTGTTGACCAAATGACAAACAAGTATAAGCCTTGCTCATTCCTGCCCTACTTGATGGTTACCAAGGAGGATGTCCTTTCTACATCTTCCAACATACCTTCGGTTGGCAACTGCAGCTTTATAGGGCAAGGGAGATTTACTTATACTTTGCTCTGTGCGGCAGTCTCCTAATTACATTAGAAAGCTCTTTTCACTATTTTGCTCTTCTCCTTGTACTGGGACACCTTGATGACTAGAGGCTGCTTTGTTACAGCCCTGAGAAGTGCACGGAGGCTGCAGCAGTTGATCAGCAAGCGGCTTTTATGTGAAGACACCTTGACAGATGAAGGGCAAATTGGAACGGACAGTGAGACAGCGGCTCCTTTATCTGAAGAAGAGGTAGGAAGATCACCCATCTCTCTAAATAGAGTGGGATTCACTGCAGTGCATTTAATCTCACAGTCCTTGGATTTGTTTAGAGATAACTCACCCTTTTAGTTTATAGTCGGCTTGTGATCACAGTGTATGAAAGCGCCATGTAAGCTGTATAATGTCAGAATGTTAGTTCATGTCCTTTTTCTTTCAAAAGAGATGTTAAATAGTTAAACAATAACTTATCGCAACCAGGTGTATTCAGTTCCCCCCCCCCCACACACACATAGTAGGTGTAGGCATGATGTGGTCAAGAACCAAAGAAGTTCAAAATGTTACACCAAGGAAACCCCACTTTTGTGACTTTTGTGATCTTTTTGCCTAATTGTGCTTTCAAGACTGAAGGTTTTTTTTAATGTGTATTTTTAAAGGGGCAGATGGGCTATGGAACAGGGGTCAGTGAGTAGCAGCCACAAGACAGGTTACTGTGCAAGGCACTGAATCTCCACCACCTGGTCAGTGACAGTGGTTTCATGTTGTCATGTGGAGATTCTGTGGATATAATTTTGTGTGACTCATGAAATTCTTTTGTAACGTATTACGATTCAGACTTCTATCTCTCTAAAAAAAAGGTTTCTTCTGGTTTCATAGATGCAGAGAGTAATTAGAAAATCAATGTTCAGTCTCAAAGCTAACTTGGGTGGTTGAGTGCCTATCAGTATTAAAGCAAAATGGGATCACCCCCAGGTAAGGTAGTGGCTAGGGTAGGGACTCGCTAGGTATATAGAAGTATGTAAATCTGTAAATTTTTAAAAAGCTATTTTTAAAAAATCTGGTTTGACAGCTGAGAGAGAGAGAGAGAAGGGAATTTGAGGTGTGGAGGAAGAAGAGGGAATTGGTCTCCTAAAGCCCCTAAAAGCTTATAATATCCTGGAGGTGAGCATTAAGGGTGAGGGTATTCTTGCCATAAGCTTAAATCTCTCCACTCTGTTACCCTCCCAGCTATATAGCAATAAAGTGTTCAGGTTTGGACCTGGTCACCAAGTCTTATCCTGAGTTCTCTAGCACTTCTAGCATAGAGAGAAAGAGTGGGAAAGAAAGTACTCTGCAGGCCCCTGAAAGTGCTACAAGGCTTCTATTGTAGGCAGAATGGAGCCCTGGACAGGACAGTTCATGATAGGGCTGGGGATACACTGTTGTGAGGGGGACCGGTATGACAACAGAGGCTAAATGCTGAAGGAAACAAGAAGGCTCTTTGCATGTGTCCAAATTTAGGTTTTTCAACTTCATGATTTCTGAACCTATATCAGGACATTATGAGGACACAATCATGTTTTGATAAGTTTCAATATCAGTGTGACATGAAGACCAGTTCTGCGCCAGTCGTTTTGCAACATGGCTTTTGATATCATGTCGTTTACCTTGTCTAGTGACACCAGTGCATTTTGGTTTCTCTTGATCAGTTCTTGTGGTTTCATTCTTTATTTCCTTATAACACCAGTTAAGAATATTAGAGCACGAGGGAAACTGCATTAATACACTTAGATGTTATACTTGGGGGCCCAGAGTTATCTACAAAATGTGATGGATTTTTTTGTTGATTCCCTTGTCACAATCATGTCATTTAACTGGTGAGGCTTACACTTGCAGTGGCTATTTCCCTCTGAGGGGTTGGTGGGTCTATTAAAATGGTATACCTTGGAGGCTAATGGAATCTGAATGATTCCTGAAGGACTCTTAGGAAATTTCCAGCTGGTATGACTGGCACTCCTGTTGAAACTCTGGTTCGTGGCTGAAAACTCACTGTGAATCCAGCTAGACACAGGCAAACACTCATTATTGAGTGTACTCTGGTGGTGGCAACACCACCACCATGGCAGTGTTTTGTCGCACAACTTTTCAAAGTGGGTCATGGTCTTCTTCAGCTTGATACACAAAGTGACCTGAAAGAACCCTCCGAAGCATGCTGTTATCCTTTAGTTGAGCACTTTCAAGGTCACATTTGCCACCACTTGGACACCACTATTGTTACAGTTCAGTCTATGGATGTGTCTACAACACCATCTCATTCAGTCATAGTGTCTTGAGGATGTGAACAAGATGCTTGTAAGAACGTAGTCTATCACTTGTTTGCTTTTTTGTAATATCTAGCAAGAGCAGATTAACCGCCAAGATCTAGGAGGCTGTGAATAGCTCTTTACAAGGTGGTCCTAGCCACCTTGAAAGTGCCTGTTATGAGACCATTTCCTGAATCTTCAGGATTGTTTCAGCCCTCCATTTTACAGAGGAGGACAGCAACAACAACCTTCCATCTCAAATTTGCTTTCTCTTCAAAACTTGCATTGATTCAGTACTGCTCGCTATCAGGTTTCACAGCTGCTGAGAAACATCCGAAGAGGAACAGAAGACAGGGCAACATCTCTGCGTTCACTTCGACGAGGACTACAGCACAGAGAGACCCAGCAGAAATTCATCAGGTTAGTTAATGTGTGCTCTCCTAGTGAAGCCAATCCTGGGGCATGCTGCTAATCTGTGTTGAAGTAAATGGAACCACTTAGGAACAACGTACCCTTTTGCGTAGCTCAGGAGCAACCCAGTTTGAGTGGAGGCAAGCCCACACTTCCTTGGTAGCCAGGTTGCTGTTAGACGTTAGTGACCTTGAAATTGTAATACCTCCAGAGATTAGCTAAACTCCACAGAATAGGGGAGCCATGCTGTAGTGCACATAAATGCTGTCCTCTCCTTCATCCACCAAGGTGTTGAATGTTAGTCTGTTAGAACCTCTGTCCTACTTGCTGTTTTCCAGGTTGTTAAGAGGAGGGCAGAGTACAGAAATACGAACATGCCTCCCAAAGACAAACATATTGGGCAGTGTTCAATGAAATAGTTGTGCTAGCACAACCTACAATTTGGAATTCCCTCCCCTTAAATATTAGGTGCCATCTCTGTTATCATTTCGGTGCCTGCTGAAGACCTTCCTCTTTCAACAAACCTTTTAAGTTGAGACCTTATCCCCGTCTGCGTCTGTGTCGGAATTGCTTTTTAATATGTTTTTAAACCTTTTTAAAAAAATAGATGCTTTTAAACCTTTTTTAAAAAGATGTTTTTTAAACTTTTAAAAAAATGTTTTTAAAGATGTTTTGTTTTAATATATTTTAAAGTCTGTATTTATGATGTTGTAAAGTGTTTGTGGTGCTTTTGTTTGCCGCCCTGAGCTCCTACTGGGAGGAAGGACGGGATATATATATATGAATGCAACCCATTGGATTTTTGTTCTTATTCTCTGTGGTTAGGGCCAGTGAGTGTACTACTTCAATTTTTTAGATAAACTCTGATTTTGAATTGATGATCTAAATATGTGGAGGTTGATGTGGAGAGGCGAGGGAGAATTTGTGTAACTGTTCCAATCTGGGTTCAAGAAATTTTCAGCTGGTTTATGTTCTGTTCCAGTTTATACGTTCAGTCAAGTTTTTTGTTCAGGTTCAATCAATGCTTATTCATTTGGAATTAGCCCAATATCCTGGGTCATGCAGAGCATAGTAACCTCCTAGGGAATATTTTTAATATAAATGCAGTAAATAAAAATAATAATAACAGTAACAATAACCAGGAGATTGGGTTAGCTTTAACTGCATATTTTCTTTTCTTCACTGGAACAGATAATAATAATAATAATAATAATAATAATAATAATAATAATAATAATAATAATACAATTTTATTTCTAAGTCGCCTATCTGGCCGAATTAACGGCCACTCTAGGCGACGTACAGAAAATTAAAATATCACATATAAATACAAATACAACATCAGACTCTACTTAATCTAAACCCACCCACATCTGAGTGAAAAGAGTATGTGATGTGGCAGGAGACTGCATCAAGTCTTGTGTTTTTAATTTTGTAGGCTGGAGGGCAGCATGCGTTTGCTGATAGGTCTCTTTACTGGCAATCTGGCAGATCTGCAGATGGAAGCAGCTCGCTGTTTACATGAACTCTCACACTCCAGTGACCCGGATGTGGTTGAAGCATGTTTGCCAGCATCCTCCTATCTCCTGACCTACCTCTCTGGACACAGTATAGCCCTTATAGTAAGATCTAAGTCTGCACTTCTCAATTGTTTTTGCTTCTGATAAGGGATATGAAGTGTGACCTTCTGCCCGTATCAGATTCCACTTTTCTGAGCATGGTAGTATGAAAATGATTTTCTCCAGCAAGCTCTGTTGTTGTTGTTTTAGTTAAAAAGGTGGCTCAAGATGGAACAAAGTACAGTGCTGTCAACTTCAGTGTAATTGAGTGTTTTGAGTTCAGAGACCTAGATCCGATAAAACAGTCCCTTTTGCGTGCTTGAAGTAAATGTGCCCCAGAGTAGGCCACTGGATGCTGGAAAAGTGGGGAGGAAAGGTCTGAAGAACATGGGAGAAATAAATGTGAGAACTGAAGGAAGTTGCAGCCTCTTGGGCCTCTTGCAATGGCATGAACTTGGCTGCAAGTACATTCTGGAATGAGCAAGTGACTGTATGGTGATGAAAGAAGTCTGGGCACAATAGGTAGAGTGCATTGTAAGGTCGGTTGGATAGGAGCGTTCCCATTGAGGGCTGGCAGCAAAGGATCACATTGATCCTGACCTCTGAGAATTGCTTGACGAAACCATCTGAGAATGCTTAATGTAAAATTATTGCTCGCATTAATTTTATTTCTGTAGCTCCAGAAATTTATACTTCCTTTGCCCATATTTCTTTTTGCTACTTGCGCAGTTACAGCTTTGCGTCTCCAAATCTTCTTGGCTGCTCTCTGCTCTAGTGGGAATGCTTCCAGTCCTGAGAGTTATTAGCAGGTATTGTAGCATTGTGCAAGAAGTTGCAGTTACAGAATGGTGAATATGGAGCATGCACCTCATTGTATTTCAGGAGCTGTGTTTGTACACATTGGGGAACTTGGTGGTTGAGATGAAGGCTGTGAAGAAACAACTTCTACCTCAGGGCATTATCCCAATACTGGCATCCTGCATCCATGTGAGTGGCAAACGGTCTTTGCCTAGACATTCTAAATACCAGCTCTGTACAAACATTGTCTAATAGGAGTGCACTTGATTCGTGAATTAATTATCCATTTGCTGCTGTTAGAATAAGTAGAATCCCTTAAACCCATACGCAACGTGTCTTATAGAGACAGAGGATGATATAACCGGTTGTCCAGGACTGAATAAGATGCTCTCAAAGAGCAGCTTGCTGTTCTTAGTGTCGCTAAGCTTGTTGCTTACATTTTTAACTTCTTGAGAAATATCTGAAAGAATATAGCAGTTTCTGAGTTCTTCTCTAACCAGATATGTTTGTCCACAAAGTTCATAATATACCTCTGTTGCACAACATCATGAGAGATATTAGTGGGTTTTGGTGTGCTGGCTGACCAGTTGCCTAACAATTTTGTCTGTGTTGATCTTGCCAGCTAAATCTTTACTGATTTCCTTCTGTATGTATTGCTTTCCCCGTGTCTTCATTTGGGTGTATGAAGCCTTTTACCCTGAACCAATAGGTGATGAGTGTTGTACTCTCTGATTTCAGTCCCCTCATGTGGTGGTGCAGGAAGGTGTTGGCTACGTTCTGTCACAGCTCTTGCAGTCTAGAGAAGCTCCAGCTGAAATCATACCGTAAGTGGAGTAATCTCTTCATTCAAGAATTTGATGCATATCTGTGGGTGTGCATGACATGCCCAGTTTCCTTCTTGGCTACCATAACATCTCCAAAAAAAGTATTTGCACATGCCAGGGCGCTAGTCACTGTCACTCGTTAACTGACTTCTTTTGTGCCTGGGTCTCAAATATGCTGGCAGTAGGGAGCAGAATTGAATCAATGAGCTCCAGAAGGAAGATTTTAGGATGTGCTCCAGCCATAAACTGTCATTAACATTAGCGAGATAATCTGATTTCAGAATCTTGGAGATTTCTTTTGCCATATCACTATCTTACTCATTGGGCTTCTTTGCATGGCATTAACCACTTTAGGTTGTGAACCTTGCCTATGCACAGTGAAAGTTGTTCTTTTATTTTTTAGGATGTCTTTGCTACCACTTTTACAATTAGATTCAAAGAAACAGTCTTTTTTATGTATATGTTGCAACAAGATTAACCCCACAAAATATACATTGTATTTTGATATAAAGTATCAAACGTTGTGATATGAATCTCTGTACCCTGACCTGTTCACAGTATCCTCTTGATAATATTTAGTGTACATCTCAATTTGCAGGTGCACACAAAAGAACTTTCATAGTTTAAGATCTTAATGCACAGTTGCCATTTTGATCCAGGCAACTCCTAGCAAACCCTCCAGTAGTAAAGATGAATCTCCACATTCAAAGAATAGTGGCTCCTTGATCTTGAGACATTCTGGTTTCCTAGCTACACTCTTTTCAAGATTCTCAGGCAGTGTTCAGTAGAGCTCAAGTACATTTCAGGTCTGTTTCCTTTCCCAAAAACTGGGCTAAATTAAAAGCTACAAATCTTCTAATTTCCTCTCTTCAGGTTCTGATGAGAAAACGTAAATGGAGGAGGAACTGGAGTATGCTTATCAAATAAACTTGTTTCCATATTGATTTGCACAACTAATAAAAATGCTACAAATAACCTATCAATAACATTTCAATTTAATACTTAAGGGAAAAATAACTATGTAAGGTATGGTATGAGGAACTTTCTAGAATATCTCTGGCTAAGTGCAGCCATGTCTTCATTAAAAATGAACATGTCTGTGACTGAAATCCTAACACACACTTATTAGAGAGTAAACCCAACTGAATCCAGAGGGACTTGCTGATGAATAAACGTACATAGAAGTGCACTATGTATGCTGCACTACTGAATTTTTGGAACGTTTTAACTATGCTGTGACCCCGAAGGGCAACTGCTGACCTTTTCCTCATCAATAGCAACTTCCCCCTTCTCTGGGGCATTTCCACAACACTTTCAAAGACAAGGTCTTAGGCTGCAGTCCAGTACGTGTCAACACAGAAGCTCCATTGGGTTCAATAGGACTTACTCCCAAGTAAGCGTGTATTGGATTGCAGCCTTAATCTTTTAACACGCGAGATAAAAGTTACATGCAGAAGGTTCAATCCCATGGTTCAACCCCTGGCTTCTCAGTTTTTTTAAAGGATCATATAACAGGTGATGTGAAAGATCTCTGTCTGAGATCTTTGACTGGCAGTGCCTCTCCATGTGGACTATTCTAAACTATATGGACAAACAGGTTGAGCTGGTATAAGGTAGCTTTCTACTTAATTTATTTTTTAACATTCCAAGCAGTGACATCTGGTAACATTTTGACTTGGTAGGGCTGCAATTTTTAACCTTTCTGTTTTCCTCATAATAGGACTTGTACAACCCTTATATAGGAAAGTGTGCCATTACACATGCACAGAGTGCCATTGTATCCTCACTAAAAATGTCTGTTATTCTCTGCACATCTATAGATGAAGGGAAGTGCTTCCATGTAAGAAAGTCCAAATATGAATTCCAGACAATATTGGCTCCATCCCTCTTATTTAGAAATTAAGCTATACCACAGTACATATGTTTTTGAATTATGTATTGTTTACAACTTCACATCCATTGCCAAAAAAATGAACAAACACAGACTTTTTATTTATTTATTCATTCAATGAAAACAATGCAATAAAATCTTTTAACGCATACAAACTTTTAAATTGTGAGAAACACTTACTTCAAATTGCATGCAGCTTTCCTCTCTAAAAAAATTACTGTAACTTTTCATTATCTAAAACACTTCAAGGAAGCAGCTATGGGCATGCTCACAACACATACCTATGATTTAGATAGGCCTACTTTGTCTACCCTGAGGCTAATGTTGTGCTATGGCTGTATGTCTTATGTTATTTATTTATTTTACTTTCATAAAAGTCCATGCAGGCAGCTTACAACGTACAAAAACATTATAAAATTAAAAATCAATAAAAACATAATTTAAAAACAGTAAGAGCATCAACAAATACAGCCTTGGTTGAAATAAAATAAAAAAATACAATGTTAAAAGGCCTGTCTAAATTTTTCAGTTTTCAAGAGACACTTGAAAGAAGCGATGATTCCTGCCGAATCTCTATTGGTAGGAGTTCCATAGGGCAGGGCCTGCCACACTAAAGGCTCGGTCCCTGGTGGAGGCCAACTGAACCTCAGGGCATAGGGAACTACCAAAAGTGCTCCATCAGATCTCAGTGATCGAGATGGAGCATAGGGAGTTAGGCAGTCCTTAAGGTTATGGCTGTATACTAATTCCTGTGTCCTGATTGGCTGGATTGCCTTTATAATGGGAGAGGGTGCCCTGACAATGGAGCTGTTTGAGAAGTATCATGTGTATCTTCCCCAGCCCTTAGCTAGAATATTTATTTTTTAAAATCAAGCTGTGTGTCAAATACATAAGGACACATAGCCTGCCCTTAAAACTGAACAGAAAAGGCCTGTGCAAAGCTAAGGAAAGCAATGGCACTATTTTCTGTCTACCAACTAAGCCTGCTCTTTGCTCTTGCGATATGATGGTGCTTGTCTGGTTTCAGCTTGGTTCTCCCAATAGCTAAAAAAATATTTTTTCTATCCCCAGCTTGGTCCTAGATTCCACTCTCCCGCAAGATATGCTCCACTTAGTTTGTTCCAACCTGGAAGAGGGAATAGGAGCTGCAGTGGAATTTGCATGGGGTCTTCACTACATTATTTGTAGGTAAATGTGTTTTTGTGGCACATAGGAGGTCCCAAATAGTGGGTCAGGATTTGTGAGACTTGGGAGTATATTGTCTGTGCATGTTCGCTGGGCACATTAGGGGCAAAGGCACAAAGAGTTAGACAGTAGCAGTGGCTTCTAGTTCAGCGACATGAAGATGGGTCATAGAGAATCTAGCTGGTGGTCAACTTATTTTTTAAAACATGAGAAATAATAGCATAGTGCACAAATATTTGTTCTGTAAAGACATTGCATTACCCACCCACCCCCATTGCTGAGGAAACGTGAAGAATGGGAAATGTTGGTTCTTTAATAGCAGCTCATTTTTATCCATGCCATGTGGTCCACATAAGTACTGTCCTTTGGGTCTTAATGCTGCTGGCCCCCAAAGCTGTTGCCACTTATTACCTGCCAGAAACTCGACAGGGTCAAGGCTCCTGGTCTCCTGTTGGATCATTTTATCATTTATAACATCCTTGGGAAGGGATAATGGGGTGAGAATAATGCCTCCAAAATGGATTCTTGCACATAGCTTTCCTCTTTATAGACTTATATAGTCCATCCTGTGCTTGGGACTATTTCCAACATGTCAGTCTAGCCATTTATTTACGCATGAGGAACTGATGGAACGCTTAGGCCAACCCAGGGGTTTTCAAACTTTCTACCTTCAGGGCCCACTTGAGATGGCTGAAAATTGCTGAGCCTCGTCAGTCACAAAATGGTGATTAAGGGGCAGAGCCAATCATAAAATGGTGGCAGATGAAGGGATAGTTTGGCATAATCCATTGGCAAATACTTACAGTATTTTCTACTGATATTTTATCCATCTTTGGAAACTGCTAAATTCTTTACTACAGAGTGTTCCTTGTTGGAAGACGTTCCATAGTTCACCTTTCTCCAGACTAAGTACAGGCATTTGCTGTGGAGGCATTGTGTCTCAGCCACCCCATTTTAGGCAGAATTTGCTGATCCAGAAGCTCTACTTATTCCCTTCCCACCCCACTTGCCTCTCAAAGTATTTTTAACTCTCTCCTGTATTTATTTCTTCCATTCTCCTTTCGCACTCAACTTGTACCCTGCATCTTCACCCCACAACTGCCAGTTTCTTTCATCCTTACTCCCTGGTCCTTTTACATTCACTTCTTCCTCCTGCAACAGCTTTCCTCTCTTATTCCCTTTTCCATTCCCAGTTGATATACTAACCTTTTATGTTGCTTCTAATTTCCTTCAACACCTTCTTTAGCCCTTTTCCCTCAGAGGAGAGAAACCTTCCTTCCCTCCTCTCCCCTTGAATAGCTCTGTCTCCTGGCCACCTTTACCCAGCATGCAAGCAGGTGCTGGTACTGGCATTGGACCAACCAAAAGGTTCTGGCGTGGCAGGCAAGTGAGGAGGCACTGGGCAGGCTGTGGCAGTGAGGTCTACCTGAAAGTAGTCCAAGGCCCACTGGTGGATCCCAGCCCAGTTTTTGAGAAATGCTGGTTTAACCCTTTGTTCAAAGCCTAGGTAATGAGCTAGATAATATAGCAGGGTCACAAAGCAAGTTAACTTGGTTTTTCATGGTCACTGCCTCCTGTACCACACTGTATTTCTGTCATCCAATTTTCCTTGATCACCCCCTGCCTTCCAACTTTGAAAATTCAAAACTGATTTCTTGAGATATGAGTAGCCTGAACAGGAGAAAAGCCTTTAAATGGGATGGATAGAGATGGGACTCTAGCTAACCCTATTGGAGTAGGAGAGTTGCCTTTGTTTTCCTTTTTGTAGCTGTGTGAACAACTCACTGCTGATCTCCCTAAAGACTGTGCCAGCCCTAGTACAGTTGTTGCTGGAACTGGCTTCTGCAATATCAACAACTTCTGCTGAGGGTGTGGAACTGGTAAAGTAAATGGAAAATATATTTGAGTTGCCAGGCTGTGCCTGTGACTCTCCTTCTCAATATATCTTATTCTACTCTATTTTTAGTTAATATGTCCTGTGGTGCGGTGTGTTGCCAATCTTCTTGCAGAAGATGAGGTCGGTGATGGTGAACTACTAATAGAGGAAGAGTGCCTTCTGAGGGCCTTGTTTGTGTTCATAGAGTACCTCCTTCCGAAACATCTCTTTGTTGTACAGGAGTGTCTGTGGCTCATCAACAACCTCACAGGTATGTCCTTGCACACGTCTCACAGCCTACGCTGTGGATGAGAAAGCAAGCACTACTCCTGTTTTGCTGCTGCTTTGTATCTGCCAGATTCTTCCAATCAGCCAAAGAGCAATAACCTTGACAGTGCTCAAAGTAGGCAGGTCTCCTCAGTTACAAGGAATTGATGAGAAAATTAACACTTGCTGTCAGAACCTTATACTTATTTATAAAGTCACCCTATAACTTTGTTTTTTGGGTGACTTACAGCATAAAATAATTCTAAAAACATTATCATAGAGCAAATTTCCAGTGTAGAGATGAATGCAGAGAGAATATGTCTTGTGAAAAGATCTAGTATCCTTGGTGCAAACAAGTAGGGTGATTTGCTCAGGCATAAACGGCTTCTCTCCACTGGGGATGGGAATGGCCAGATTCAGTAGTCCAAGCCTAGTTTAGCCTCCTCCAGGTAGCTCACCTTTTTGCAGTGAAACAGAACGCCAATAGGGATTGCTGAGATGTTTGCTTTGTTTGCTTTCCCAGCTGACAGCATCGTATCATGCTCTGCTCTGCTCAACCCAGACCTCTTTCAATCTCTGCTGAAGCTCTTATGTTCTCAGAGGCTGAGCTTGCTGGTAGGTGACAATATTGATCTAGCTTGAGGATGGATTTCCTCTCCTCTATAAACACTAGAGAATTTGAAAGTGGATATTCACTTTGTACAATTTTGTGGGGAAAGGTGACTTTTGGAATGGGACTCCCTCTCAGCACTGACTGGCACTAACAGGGAACCCCATCAGGATCAGCTTCACTCAGAAGCACCCCATCAGGAACCGCTTACTGCAGCTGATTCTGCACTTGGTACTGAAAACCATCACTTCAAAATCTGTGGTATTCAAACTGCTTGCAAATAGACTTTCAAGGGGATGGCTCTCAGTGCCCATTTCAGCTGTTGGTGAAAATGGCAATCCATAGGCAGTGGAATCAGAATACTAATTTAGAAATATTGATTTGTCTTTGGTGATTAGATTCGTTCTGTTTTGTAATCCTTCTTAGCTCTTGACTTTTTTTTTTCTGGCCAGTCCATTTTCGTGTTCTGGTAAAGTGTTCTATATACTGGCCCATTTTTTCCTGGGTTTACTTATTTATTTATTTATTTTATATCTTGCCTTTCCTCCTGAAGGGGCCCAGAGTGGCAGACACAGCAATAATAGTAAAAATAAAACATTTTTTTAAAAAATGGACTGCCTTCAAGTCAATTCTGACTTATGGCGACCCTTTGAATAGGGTTTTCATGGTAAGTGGTATTCAGAGGGGGTTTACCATTGCCTCCCTCTGAGGCTGAGAGGCAGTGACTGGCCCAAGGCCACCCAGTGAGCTTTATGGCTGTGTGGGGATTCGAACCCTGCTCTCCCAAGTCGTAGTCCAGCACCTTAACCACTGCACCACACTGGCTCTCAAAACATTTTGAAAAGCATGCTAAAAACACTCTCTCAGCCAGTGATTTCAGGGATGACTGGAACAGTATATTTCAGCCATCAAATGCCAGCATAAATAGGAGTATTTTAAAATTTCTCCTGAAAGTCAGTGATGAGGGAGGCAGATGCAGTTCACCAGAGAGGGTATTCTACATGTAGGGAACTGCCACTGAGAAGGCCATCATGGGTAAATGCCAACCGGGCAACCCCCAGAGGCATCACCATCACCAAGGCCTTACCTACCAGACCAATGGCAGGGTCTGAGATGGTTGTTACTGGGGGAAGTTGCTCTTTTAAGTACTTGGGTCCCAAGTCATTTAGGTGTTTGTATGCTAGTATATTTCAGGGTTCCACTAGGTATGTAGAAACCTTCATTTTGGTTGTGGGCCCCTCTTCTTGTTCCCAAACCAATTGGCACAAGGTCACCCACTTTGCAATTACGGGGAATGATGTGGTCTCAACTAAACCTTAAGATGATCTGTCAACTGAAGTTGCAGTTGGGAACTGAGCAGATTACATCTACTGATCAGTACCAATTCAGTATATGAGAGTTCTAGGTATGTCACTCGCTGGTACAGTTTCCTGAATCTTGGAAGAGGAGGCACTGAAAGACAAATCTAAGCAAGCAGCATATAGGGAGGCAGTGTAAGATATTTAAGACCACCAAACTTTGATATTACTGCATTAACTAGAGTGACAAGTTCCTAACCTCAGCCTCTTGGTGTTGTCTTCTTCAGGTTTTAACAGTACTGTGCAACATAGCTGCTAAGGGTTCTGCCTGCTGCCAGATGCTGCACCAGAAGGCTGTACTTCCTCCTCTTATTAGCATCCTTGCCCTTCCTGATGCCCAGGTGGTGGTGCAAGATCTTGAACTACTGCATCTCCTCTTCCTTCACTGGCCAGAGGTAGAAATTGCACTTAGTGTATCTGCTAATCCTGCATTCCCTAAAGGCTTAAGCTCAGCACTAACTTTGGTCTTCTCTTTCTTGGCCCAGGCTGCCACTGACTTTGTAGCTCAGTCAGGACTACAGGCGCTAGAACAGCATCGGGATAACCTACAGTTGCAAGAACGAGTCAGTGCTCTCATTTGGACTGCCAGCCAGCCAGCTGCTCGCTGTCAGGATTTTCCCCTTGGTGCTTCAGCTGAAGATCTACAGTTTACTTCCTATCAAAGCTGAGATGGTACATACAAAGTAGCTGTGCTGGCTTGTTGCCAATGGACCTTTGAACAGAGCACTGCCTTTCTCCTTTTTTGAAGAGCAGTATTAGTAAATATCCCTCCCTCCCTAAGGGGAGTCTTGTTCTATGATGTTCACTATCCTTTAAACTATTATTATTATTATTTATTGAATTTTTATACCACCCCACTAGCATAGCTCTCTGGGCAGTGTACAACCATTACAATAAATACAATAGAATCACACAGAACAATACAAAAAATATAAATGCAAATCCACAATCTAAAACCAATTAAAACATGTTTAAGAAAAGCTAAAATGCCTGATAAAATAGGAAGGTCTTGACTTGGCGCCGAAAGGATAGCTAAGGATAGCCAAAACTAATTAGCCTAGCACTGGATGTATGGAGATGAACAGTAGATTGTGGGAAGAATCAACGTGCAAGAGAGCATCTTGGCTTAAACAAGATATTTGAACTTTATTTTCTAAGTTGAATTATTTTATATGCAAGCTACACATGAAGTGTTCTACGTCTGGAATTGGACTCAAATGCGGGTGCCATTTGTTATCTTCATGCTTTGCTGTTAACAACATTCTCCAAGGCTTTGGCAACTTGGTCCACATTTAGGTTAATCAATGACACACTCCTCTCTCTGCCAAAAGCTGAGGAAATACAGAAAAGTTGGATGAAATACACATCCCATGGATTATCTTCATTTGAAGAAACAATTTCAGAAATTCAGTCAAATTCTTAACCTGTGTCTCTGACTAGACAAAGATGCATATGTACTCCCAGGAATAAAACAGAGAGAATGCACATGCATAGCAGCCTCACTTTTCTACAACTTCATTGGACAAGCAATGTTAGAGGACAAAATAGGTCCAGCACAAGAAATGCACAATTTTGCTCCATTTCTACTTTCAGGTAGTTGCTGCATTAGAAACTGCAATACAGTACCAAAGGGGGAGGTGTCATTCTACCTACAACGTGCTTGCTGGATGTGCTAGAACAGACTTTCCCCAATAAATTATGCCACAAACAGTTGTTTTTCATCAGAGCTGATATTCACTTCTGCTCCAGTGTGGTGAACAAGATCCAGCCAGGAGGCTGAATCCTTAGCTCCCCACACACGCTGTGGGTTGCCCACTTGTTAATCACCTGCCATCAAGTGACTTAATGTCAAAGGAAGAAATTGGGAGCATGTGTCTGATTCTTTTTTTCCTTTGCAGCCTAGATTGAGTTCAAGCTGCATCTACAAAGAAAAAAATATTCCTCTGCAGGTATGGCTGGAATCCAAGCCACACCTGCAAAGGAAGATCCTTGCTCCAAGTGGGGCTTGCATTTGTTGCAGAGTTTAAAAGGCATCAAACGCAAATCCAAGTTGTAGAACAGTCGGAAGTACACTGTAACTCTGATTGTTATTTTGCAGCTGCAGCTTTTTAGCTGCCCCACACCAATGTATGTGGGCTTAATTTGGCCTGCAAGCCAAAAGTTCCCTCAGCTGGTTTAAATTTTAAACTGAGAGTAGGGGACTGATTAAATGATAAAAAACCTGGTAAAAGAGTATATCAGTGACACCAAGCCACATTCAGACATGCAGTAGCCTTCACAACCAGCAAGTCTCACCTCCCTGCCAAAGAGTTCTGAAATCTAAGTGGCTTCAGTATTCAGCTAAAGGAGACAAACTGAATTGATCATTCACTCCACAGGGACCTAGGCAGTCAGGTAAAATTACCATCCTGTCCATGATGATACTGTTTTAACATCTTACTTCAGAGTAAGTGCAAAACAAACACTCTTGGCACAGGCCCAAGGTTGGTCATTTGCCCAATGCAGGTAATATTGTCTAATTTCTTTGGCTGTGAAGCACTGAAAGCCTGTTGGGTGAGACGCCCCCACACCTGCTAAAGCCAGAAGAAAGGTTTTCATTATCCTCTCTGGCTACTGCGAACACTGCAGAATGCTGTAGGAATGACACCACTCAGTCAGTGTTTAAAGAAGGTACTGAAGCATATGACTCATCAACACTAGTTGCCATTAAGGAAAACATTGCCAAGTCCTAGTCAAGGTGCCTCCTTGAGCCAGGAGTTAGTAATACAGAGTCAGGGGCCTCAGCCTGAATTAAGTCAGGACAAGCTGATTTGTTTACTTTAAAACTTGGTCTGTTCAACTTAAATTTAGGCGCTTTTAAGTTCCTTTTTTGGAAGAAAATGAATGGGATCAGCATTTTTGCCATGGCCTATGTGTTCAATTAACTTTCTGGCAGTCATAGACCATTCCTCCCTACTCACTTATCTCAAGTTTATCAC
Organism: Rhineura floridana; assembly: GCF_030035675.1. Lineage (NCBI taxonomy): Eukaryota > Metazoa > Chordata > Lepidosauria > Squamata > Rhineuridae > Rhineura > Rhineura floridana. The sequence continues at coordinate 174,183,182 of NC_084480.1, read as the reverse complement.
ACTTCTCTTCCTCCCCTCTGCACTGCAGTAGTGCAGCAATATAGTAGTCCATCAGTAGTAAGTCATGAACAAAATAAACTTTTCTAACTGATTTTTTAAAATATTTTTTGTTTAAAAATTCTGAAAGATAAACTTGGGGCGGGGAAGACCTGGGCACACAAATTTGGAATATTTCCCACAGTTCTATCAGAAATGTACCACTTCTGTTTCCACTAGACTCTTCATGTAAGGTGCCAGCGCAATATTTGAAAATCCCACCCGCCGAGGTTTCTTCGTTTTGATAGAAAAAATGTTCAGCTAGATCAAATCATATTGAAGTGAGAATATGACAGCAGATTTGGACAGCAGCAGCAGAAGGTTCAAGTGGCTTGTTGGGCTTAAGTTGCTCAGAGAAATGTTTGCTAGTGTCCTTCAACAACAGGAATCCAGGCAGGGTAGAAAAGGCACAGAGCTATTTAGAATAACTGTTCAGCTTTATTCTTCTAGAAAATCAATACTTGAGCTGCTTAACACATTGTTTCTATCTTACTTAATAGCAAACATCACAGAAAATTCTGTCCCAACTCACGGTATCTAGCCCAGAGCATGGGTTGCACATCTGAGCACTCTCTGATCAGGATAGGGAAATCTGGATTTGCCTTCTTCAAAGTCACATAATGTTGTTCAATGAAGTCTCTGCAAAGAAGAAGCCAACACATACCAACATGTGTCAGATTGAAGGTCTTCCACTCTTTCAAGTCACCAACACAACAGAAACAAGTTGTGCTGCAGTTGTGACCTTCATTATAAGTCAGTAAGACACAGATAATGGCTTTAAAGAGTCAAGCATTCAGAGAATACTTTCTCCATCAATTTAGCCGAAGCAGAGGTTTTGAAGGCATGTTCTAGGAGCCTTGATATCTTCTCACATCAACAGAGAGTGTCCTAGGACACATCTGAACCCTCCAGATTGGTAGTGCTAGGTGAAGTGTCTGTTCAGAGTAACTCCTCCAATATTACCTGTTTCCCACTGAAGAACATTATACATTCCTAAGAAAACCACTTTTCCATGAACAGAGTTTGAAAAACTGAGCTAAAAGCTCAGCAAGGTGTGAAGTAGCCTATCTTTTGTATGAGATGTATATCATTCCTTTCTTAAAGTTATTCTAGTAGTGTAAGCTACTGAATAGTACCCTTTGATATAAACAAGTATCTATTAAAAGATAGGAACTGCCTCAGGAGAAGGACTATGAGGGGAGAGAGACTCTGTTGCCATCAGGGGAGGCTGTTTCCACCTGCCTCGCCCCAGCCTTCAAAAGGGAGCTGCCTCAGGAGAAGGACTATGAGGGGAGAGAGACTCTGTTGCCATCAGGGGAGGCTGTTTCCACCTGCCTTGCCCCAGCCTCCAGCCTTCAAACGCAGCTTCTTTAGGAGGACTTTCTGATCTTTGGGTTGGGGGATAGCTTCTAGTTTGTTGTTTAGTTTTATTGCTTGTTTTTTGATGTTTATATACTTTTATGTTTGATGTTTATATGCCTTTATTTTGTACGTTGCTCAGAGTGGCTGGGTTTCCAGCCAGATGGGAAACTAATAAATCGAATAAAATAAATAAATACATCACATCAAAAATCCGAATATGAACATGAAAACGAATTTCACCCCAACATTTCAGGAGCTATTAAGAACATGAACCAAATGTTCTGTCGATGTGAAAGTTGCCTATACATACACAAGCGTTTCACACTTCTACACAATTCAAAATATGTTATCAAAATATCCAATATCTCCTGATGATGCCAGACTGTTTGGGCTTTAGCAGTCTTCTTTAGTGACATATACAGTGCCCTGCAAAAGTAATTGGACCCCTGACCAATGCTCTTATATTACAGAATTACAAATGGTACACTATACTTTTGTTCGGTATGATGTTTTTAAACACTGAAACAAAATCAATTATTGTAAGGTGACATGGGTTTTATGTTGAGAAATGTTTGTAAGAAACTTGAAAAACTGAAACATGTTGCTTGCATAAGTATCCTACCCTCACACACTGATATTTGGTAGAGCCACCTTTCGCTGCAATAACAGCTTTTAAGTCTTTTGGGGTAGGTATGTACCAGCTTTGCACACAGTGTCAGAGGGATTTTGGCCCATTCTTCCTGGCAGATTAACTCAAGGTCAGGGTTGTTTGGATGTCACTGGTGGACCACAATTTTCAAAGAGCGCCACAGATTCTCAATGGGATTGAGATCAGGACTTTGACTGGGCCACTGTAGGACATTCACCTTTTTGTTCTTGAGCCACTCCAGTGTTGCTTTGGCCTTGTGCTTGGGATCATTGTCCTGCTGAAAACCTTCTAACCTTCAGTTTTTTAGTGAAGCAGGGTCTCTTGCAGTATTTCCCTGTATTTTGCTCTATTCATTCTTCCTTCAATTTTAACAAGATGCCCAGTCCCTGCTGATGAGAAGCATCCCCACAGCATGATGCTGCCACCACCATACTTTACTGTAGGGATGGTGTGTCTTGAGGCATGGGCAGTGTTAGGTTGGCACCATACACAGCACTTTGAGTTTTGGCCAAAAAGCTCTATCTTGGTCTCATCTGACCACAAAACTTTTCCCCACATTGCAGCTGGGGCACTCTTATGCTTTCTGGCAAACTTCAGATGTGCTTTTGAGATGGTACTTTTTGAGTAAAGTTTTCTTTCTTGCCACCTTCCCATACAGGCCAGTGTTATGCAAAGCTCTTCCTATGGTTGACTGGTGCACCATTACTCCATTCCCAGCCACTGAACTCTGTACCTCCTTCAAAGGGATTGTTGGCCTCTCCGTGGCTTCTCTCACAAGTCTCCTTGTTCAAATGCTGTGTTTTGAGGATGGCCTTTTCTTGGCTGTGCCTGGGTGGTGTGATGCAGCTTCCACTTCTTGATTATTGATCCAACTGTGAATACTGGAATATCTAAACACTTGGATATTATTTTGTACCCTTTTCCTAATCTGTGCATTTATATTACATTATCTCTCACTTCTGTAGAATGCTCTTTGCTCTTAATTTTCCTTCAGATCCACAGCCTGACCAATGATCCTTCAACACTGGGCTTTTTATCCTGACAATGTGACAGCAACTTTAATGGTTCACAGGTGGAGGCCAATGTTAAGGTGATTGTTTCCTCAATAGGGCAATTTCTTTCATCTATGTAAACTAAGAACGTCCACAGCACAGGGGTTGAATACTTACGCAAGCAATATGTTCCAGTTTTTTATGTTTCTTACAAACATTTCCCAACATAAAACCAATGTCATCTTACAATAATTGATTTTGATTTTCAGTGTTTGAAAATAAAATATAATACAGAACGAAATTACAATGTACCATTTGCAATTCAGTAATATGAGAGCATTGATCAGGGGTCTGATTACTTTTGCAAGGCACTATATTCAAAAGAAGTACTGCCTTCTGCATTGGTTCAAACATCAATCACTTAGAAGATTAGAAAATGAATTAAAAGAATCCATCTATTCTAATTTAAAAAGGGGGCAGTATGAATGCATGACATGTGTAAGTGCTCCGATAGTCTTCCTTTAGTGAAGTAAGATTATATCTCAAAGACTGTAGCAGCATGCACAAGTTCTACTGAAACAAGTCTTAAAAACAATGTAGTATCATAGTTAGAAATTTTTTTTTAATCTAATGACATGCAATCTCAAGCCTACTTTTCCTAAATAGCTCTTCTGAACCCATGCTAAGATGTTATTTTTATATCAATTACCATAATGCACACACCTGATGCACCAGAATAATCAGCTGTATTGCTAAATACAAGCTATGTTCCGTATATCCTGCAAGTACTTACATTTACATAGTTTCTCTATTAAGTTTGCCTATTGATCTGGACAGAATTTAGCTGATATTTTTTACTGTAAGTGTTTAAACTGCAGATACATATTAGGGGTAGTTAACAGTACTCCCTACCGCACATTCACTCTTAGAGAGGGAATCAAGACTGGTGGGTGCTATAGCACTGTGTTGCATCTGCCAAGCCTGTAGTTCAAAATGGAAGAACACCACTGTGTTGACTGCCAGACGTAGCTTTCCCTCCGCTTGAAAAAAAAGTATGGTCCAGGTCAGTGATTCCCATACTTCCCCCCCCCCACAGACCACTTGAAAATTACCAAGGGTCTTGGCAGACCACTTGATTTTTTCTGTTTGTTGTAGCAACTAATGCACTGTGCTTGATGCTGTATGATTTTTAATTGTATTTTTATTGCTTATTTTATTTCCTTTGTTGTGTTTTATTGTATGAGGATTTGATTTCCATAGAATTCAGTCTGTAAGTGTTCTTCACAGACATGCCATGGACCACATCAATGAAGCTTGTGGTTCACGAACCACATTTTGGGGACTCCTAGTCTAGGCAACTAGCATGGTTGCTCAGTCTGGCTCCCAGGAGCTTTCTTCTATCATAGCACTGAACTGCAAGTCACACACATTTGCAGCTCTTTAAACACATCCTGCATGAAATGCACCATCTCCACTGATGTACCTCAGCTAAAGCCTTGGCTGGGGTTCACACTAGGGTGGGATTATGGCCAAATTTGAGATGATGGCAGCTGCTACATGAAATCCTGTGACTGCACTTTCCACATGGGTGTTAAATTTTAACACCGAAGGACACAGGACCAAGAGAAGTTGAACACCACTGTATGTCTCTGTGATCCATCACTCCTGCCCCATCATAGATATTGGAGCTCATAGGGTTGCTGTGAGAATAAAAGTGGGAGGAAGTCTTGGGGGCTTGAGGCTTCCAGGATTTACTTTTTTTTTTACACTAGAACCCTGATATCCACTATCTGGAACCATGTACAGAAGAGATAACACATAAAAAAAAATCTGATCCCAGAAATTTGTTTTTACTAGAATTGGATGAGCTCACAATTCTAAAACAAAAAATCTGTTCCTGGTTACTAACCCCACCCCCTCAACTTTCTTCATTTCAGCTACAATTGGGGAGGCTGGGAGGACTCATATTGTTGCCATTAAATAACTGGGAGTTTTTGTTAATCTTCAAATAACCCAGAAATAGATCCCAGTCTGTCTTCTGTCCATCCCAATGTATGCCATCTTCACCTAGGAAGAAAGGCAGCATATAAACAAACAAAAATAAATATCCCTGCTGATGTTATTTATTTATTTATTCAACTTTTATACCGCCCGACTAGCAATAGCTATCTGGGCGGTGAACACAAGTACGATAAAATCACATAATACAATACAATAGAGCATATAAAAACAACACAATCTAAAATCAATTACAACACATTTAAAATTGAATTAACTTAAATTGAAATTAAATTAAATTGAAATTAAAATGCCTCGGAGAAGAGGAAGGTTTTAACTTGGTGCCAAAAGGATAATAGTGTCGGTGCCAAGCACACCTCCTCGGGGAGACTATTCCACAGTTCGGGGGCCACCACTGAGAAGGCCCTAGATCTTGTCACCACCCTCCGGGCCTCCTTATGAGTCGGGACCCGGAGGAGGGCCTTCGTAGAGGACTGTAGTATACGGGCCGGTTCGTACCGGGAGAGGCGTTCCGACAGGTATTGTGGTCCCGTGCCGTATAGGGCTTTATAGGTCAATACCAACACTTTGAATCTGGCCCGGAAGCATATTGGGAGCCAGTGCAGGCGAGCCAGAACAGGTGTTATATGCTCGGACCGCTTGGTCCTAGTTAGCAATCTGGCATTTTGTACTAGCTGTAGCTTCCGAACTGTCTTCAAAGGTAGCCCTACGTAGAGCGCATTGCAGTAGTCCAAACGCGAGGTTACCAGAGCATGTACAACTGATGTGAGGTCGTCCTTACTCAAATAGGGACGTAGCTGGGCTACCAACCGAAGTTGGTAGAACGCATTCCGTGCCACCGAGGCTACATGAGCCTCAAGTGAGAGGGAAGAGTCTAAGAGGACTCCCAAACTACGGACCTGTTCCTTTAGGGGGAGTGTAACCCCATCCAGGACAGGATATGTATCCACCATCCGATCAGAGAAACCATCCACCAGCAGCATCTCAGTCTTGTCAGGATTGAGCCTCAGTTTGTTAGTTCTCATCCAGTCCATTGTCGCGGCCAGGCAACAGTTGAGCACATTGACAGCAATGTTCCCCGAGCACTACCTTCTGGAGACGGCCCGCTAAGTAAGAGCGGAACCATTGCCAAGCAATGCCTCCAACTCCCAACTCTGCGAGCCTCTCCAGAAGGATACCATGGTCGATGGTATCAAAAGCCACTGAGAGATCAAGGAGAATCAACAGAGTTACACTCCCTCTGTCTCTCTCCCGACATAGGTCATCAAACAGGGCGACCAAGGCCGTCTCAGTGCCAAAACCAGGCCTGAAACCCGATTGAAATGGATCTAGATAATCGGTTTCATCCAATAACGCCTGGAGCTGGCCAGCGACCACTCGTTCCAAGATCTTGCCCAGGAATGGAACATTCGCCACTGGTCTGTAGCTGCTGAAATTTTCTGGGTCCAAGGAAGGTTTTTTCAGAAGTGGTCTCACCGCCGCCCCTTTCAGACAGCCAGGGACCACTCCCTCTCGTAAAGAGGCATTTATCACTTCCTTGGCTCAGCCAACTGTTCCATCCCTGCTAGTTTTTATTAGCCAAGAGGGGCAAGGATCCAGTACCGAAGTGGTCGCACGTACCTGTCCAAGCACCTTGTCCATGTCCTCGAGCTGAACCAACTGAAACTCATCCAATAAAACATGACAAGACTGTGCTCCGGACACCTCACTAGGATCGGCTGCTATAAAATGGGAGTCTAAGTCCCGGCGGATGCATGAGATCTTATGCTGGAAGTGCTCAGCAAACTCATTACAGCGGGCCACCGATGTATCTGCCATGTCCTGTAGGCCTGGATGGAGTAGCCCTCGGACAACTCTGAAAAGCTCCGGTGGGCGGGAGAGGGATGATTTAATGGTAGCAGCGAAATGTTGTTTTTTCGCCATCCTCACCGCTCCTACATACAGCTTGGTGGAAGCACAAACCAGTGCATAATTGCATTTGTCGGGAGTTCGTCTCCACCTCCGCTCAAGCCGCCTCCTATCTTGTTTCACCGCTCTCAGCTCTGGAGTATACCAAGGAGCTGTATGAGCTCTACAGAGGAGGGGGCGCGCAGGAGCGATCGTGTCAACAGCCCGGGTCATCTCTGCATTCCACAGATTAGCCAGGGCTTCAACAGGAGCGCCAGTCCTATCAGCCGGAAAGTCCCCCAGAGCCCTTTGAAAGCCTTCAGATTCATTAGTCTCCAGGGGCGGACCAATTTAATAGGTCCCCCACCCTTGCAGAGGGAAGAGGCCGCTGAAAGTCTAAACTTCAACAAGTGGTGATCTGTCCATGACAAAGGGAGAGATGTAAAACCCCCCACATCCAGATCACTATCCCCATGTCCAGTAGCAAAGATAAGGTCTAGAGTATGCCCCGATATATGTGTTGGACCACTAACATATTGAGACAGCCCCATGGTTGTCATGGCGGCCATGAAGTCCTGAGCTGCCCCAGACAAAGTAGCCTCGGCATGGATGTTGACATCTCCCAGTACCAATAGTCTGGGGGATCTCAACAATACCTCCGAGACCACTTCCATCAGCTCAGCTAGGGAAGCCATTGGGCAACAAGGTGGGTGGTACACCAAAAGGATTCCCAGCCTGTCCCTCTGGCCCAGCACAAGGTGCAAACACTCCAGACCGGTAGCTGCATGGACATAGTGCTTGGTGAGTGAGATAGAACTCTTATAGACCACAGCAACCCCACCTCCCCGACCCTCAGATCTACCATGATGCTGGACCAGGTACCCCAGTGGGCAGAGCTGGGAGAGACTAACTCCTCCCTGCTTGCCCACCCAGGTCTCGGTTATGCATGCCAGATCGGCCGCCTCGTCCACAATCAAATCGTGGACGAGGGAGGTTTTATTATGTACCGATCTGGCATTAAAGAGCAGCAACTGGAGATCTGAGAGTTGGCTGATAGGACAACCAACAACCCTGCGGGTATGAGAAGGACCAGAACGCGGCACAGCCACATGTCTGGGCCGTGTTCCCCTTACCTGGCATGTCCTGCTCATACCGCCATACCTCCCTCTGCCCGTCACTACGGCAATTGGGGGCCCCTCAAGTCTCCCCACTTGATGGAAAGACCTCTTCCCGAGGCACATAATAAAAATATAAATACAAAAAACTTATGTACACAAGCATACACACTCACTCACAACAGTCATACACACACCCACTCATCCAAATCAAACCAACACAACAGACATAGTCCCGCACTCTGTGCATGCAGACGCCGGCTCTGGACCTCTCTCCTTCCCGCGGAAAACGCCACCCTCGAAGGATCCAGATGGCAGTGATGACGAAGAGGCATGGGCAGCCACAGCACAAAAAAGGGCCGCAGCAACAACAGAGCCCAGGCCACAACAAAGACGAAGCGCAGCAACAGCAGCAACAATAAGGGGCACAGTCACACCAGCGATGGTGAAACACAAACCGCGGGAAAAAACGCTGCGGCTGCAACAACGGCAGAAGAAAAACGAGCCGCCCGGCAGCGACCAGCCACAGCTCCACATTTACATACCACATTTGCACATACCATGGACTTAAAACCAATGGGATCAAGCAAGAGCCAGGATCAGAAGCCAAGCAGTCTGTAAGTAACACAGGTAAGGGCCAAGGCAAAACATAGGTCTGGAGCCAAGAAGTAATCTTTAGACAGGGCCAAGACAGAGTTAAAATCAGACACCCACCTCAAATGTGAAAAGGGTAGATGTGTTTGAACAAACATAACTGCCATCATCATGCCCACTTTAGCCTTTAAAGAGCCTTTTGGTTTTGCCTCTGTGTTTTCAAACCCAAAACACAAGGCAATGTTGCTGGCTGATCTGCTCTCGCTCAGCCCACAAAAAGTGTCTGCGGCATACAAAGCACATGACACCAGCTGCAGGCCTTGTGCCCTACAAAGTCAATGGACCTGCGTGCCCAGCTAGAGTAATGACTCAGATCTGCGTTGCACTTCTGTGCTGCATTGGTTCATAAAAAGAGCCTGCAGGATCTGCCAGTGGCCCATCTAGTCCAGCATACTGTTCTCACAGTGGCCAACCAGATACCCACAGGAAGCCCGCAAGCAGGAACGGAGTGCAAAAGCACTCTCCCCTCCTGTAGTTTCCAACAGCGTACTGCCTCTGACTATGGAGCCAGAACATAGCCATCAGGGCTAGCAGCCACTGATACATTTATTCTCCATTAATTTTTCAGTCCTTTCTTATGTTAAATCAACCCCAGGGAACAGGCTTCAGGAGAGCTTTACTATTCGCTCCCCACCTCTCCAGGGTCCAACCCTAGAAGAAAAGGCAGATCGAGGCTCTTCCCTTGACAAGGTGTCACTAGGCTCTTCCCACCTTGCCTTGGCACCACCCCTTTGCTCCACAGCCCCGCCCTCTGGGCAGCCAATATAATAACTAAAGTGCAAACAGTCCAAACCCTACCACTGCCCAACCTGGGGAGAAAAGGCGCTCCGCTTCACAAATTGCCTCCCCCAAACACACGCATACCTGACCCCCCCGCTGGCCGGCGAGCGCTGGCAAAGGTGGATCCGAATTTCCTTGAGGTTCCGAGCAAGATTGTTCCCAATGACACGCACAGATGAGGCAGCCGCCATCTTGGCATTCGGCCCCTAAAGCACATCATCACCCAATCGCTCTTCTGATTGCTTCTTTATTGTCCCCCTGCCAATCCACAGAGGCAGAGGGCGTGACTATGCAAAGCGTTGTTTCGGAGTTGCGCGCGGTACTGTGGGGAAAAAAAAAAGGCTGATCCCAACCATAGATTTAATAATTAGATTGACACACAAGTCTCAATATCCGGTACTAGTAAATCCCTCCCCGCGGGGCTGAAGGGATGTGAAGGCCTTGGAAAAAATAGGAAAATTTTGGAAAAACCCTTTTATCCCGGGTTTTTCTCCCGCTGAATTTTTTGGGGCCTTAACATCTCTACCTGCCCATAGAAATCAATGGGGGAATCCTGTTCATGCTGTTTTTAACTGGTTTGGAAGCATTGTTTTGGATTATTATTTTTTTGCTAAGCGTTTAAACGGCATGCAAATCAATAGGCATTAGCAGGGCTATTTCATAAGAACATAAGAAGAGCCTGCTGGATCAGACCAGTGGCCCATCTAGTCCAGCATCCTGTTCTCACAGTGGCCAACCAAGTGCCTGGGGGAAGCCCGCAAGCAGGACCCGAGTGCAAGGACACTCCCCTCCTGAGGCTTCCGGCAACTGGTTTTCAAAAGCATGCTGCCTCTGACTAGGGTGGCACAGCACAGCCATCACGGCTAGTAGCCATTGATAGCCCTGTCCTCTATGAATTTGTCTAATTTTCTTTTAATGCCATCCAAGCTGGTGGCCATTACTGCATCTTGTGGGAGCAAATTCCATAGTTTAACTGAGCTAAGTAAAGAAGTACTTCCTTTTAATTTAATTTCAATTTAAAAAGTACCAAGAAAATCACATGAAATAACGCCCAAGTTAGAAGTGAAAACTGCTGTATCTTTTGTTTCTGAATGAATCGTGGATTGATTTCTAATGTTACTTCCATCCCAGGGGAGACATCCCGGAAATTTACAATTCAGACAATGAGATTTGCAAATTTTTCTCTCTATGTTCTCAATCCCTGCGCGATGATGCATTGTGGGTCCAAATACCTTCTATCCTATGGCTGTCGTCGTAGGCTGCATCCCTTTCCCCGCCTTCAGCTGCGTGGTGTCTTGTGGGAAAAAGGAAAGGTTTCGTTGCGTTGTTGTTGTTTTTTCCTGCAGGAGGAAGCCGTTGGTGGCGGCAGTAGAAGCAAAAATGCCGGAGCGAGACAGTAAGTGCTATCGGGGAGGAGCTGCCTGATGGGGCGTCCGGTTCTCTGCTTTTTGTTGACCTTATTTGACCGATATGTTTTGTATGCTGTGTGGTTTTGTCTTCCTTGCAGAGAGCGTAGGGCAGTTTGCATGGCATTTAATGGTGCTTGTGACACGTTGTGGCTGGATTACGTGGGTTGATCTGTGGGCAGCTAGGATGCGGATGATCCTGCCTTGGACAAATGGTTACTCTAAGAGACTCGTGTTCTTTTCCGTGTTTGGTTCCAGTACTTCCTTACAACAGGGATAGCAATCGGGTTTCAGTGCCTCGCAGAGCAGTGAATGTTCTCTGTTAGGCTGAAGCCCCATGGCTGTTGTTAGTTTCTCTCTGGATGGGTTCATTTCATTATTAGAAGTTCTGTAATAATCTGTGCAAGTGGGATGTCAGTTTTTTTGGCACATATTGTATACGTATTTGGCACGTGTATTGTATTGGCTTGTAATAATTTATTTCTCTTCTTCCTAGGTGAACCGTTCTCCAATCCTTTGGCCCCAGATGGCCATGAGGTTGATGAGTCTCATTCTTTTCACCAGTGAGTAGAACTTTTCATTATATTTTGAGGTAGATTTTTTTTGGTCATTGCTGTTGTCTGGGTATCCACTAATCCACTTGTTATTGGATGTGTTTAATTACTTTCTGGTAAGGGTGATTAGATGACTTTCCAGCCTTTCCCTAATAGCCCACAGTTGTGCTGAGCTAGAGAATTCTAATTGCAACCACATGGATAGTCCTGGACTAACTGGGGCTGGGACCAGGGGATTGGCCCTAACCTCATACAGAGTTACAGTGTGCAATTGGGGATAAGAGGTCCTGGCATCCACAAGCTTGGCTCCCAAGATCAGTGAAAAGTAGTGGACTTCTTCTACTGCCATTGTACAGTGCCAAAAGAGCACTAACTATCTGGATAGGTGGAATTCTAGCCAGTGTAGGGGAGAGAATGATGTGTAGCAGCACTAGAGCTACCAAATCATTCATGCTGCAGCTATAGTGTGTCCTGCAGTGGCATTGATGTATTTTGTTTCTTTTTTTGTGGCTCTCCCCCTGCCTCCCCATCCCACTGGCTAACCTGCATACTTCAACCAGTGGGAGGGAGGACAGGATAACCAATGAATCCCAACTTTTATTTTTGCTTTTATTTATTTATTATTAGTAATACTAATACTTATTATTATTTACATGTAGTAATTTCATAGTTTTTCTAGTCCATACAAGCAGGTTGAGCGTTTGAAACAGAATTTGGAAAGTTTCTGTCGTGTAGTAAATCTTGTGCCATGATATGCTGAATGCAGGATAATGCGTTGTGTCTTTTTGCAGTAAATCACAATTGTTTTTATCATAGATCTAAACTGACCAATGAAGACTTCCGCAAGCTTCTTATGACTCCACGAGCAACACCAACATCAGCACCACCTTCCAAATCTCGCCATCATGAGTGAGTTTGTAATTTCTGTGCTACTTAACAAAATATTGTTGAACTGTTCACCCCACCTCCAGCTGATGCATATTTATCTAATATTCAGTTCTAGAATAAACTTGTTTAATCTATATTGCCTGTACGCATGTGATCTCTGTATTCTATATAATCTATACGCAAAGGAAGCAGAAACTAAATTTAGAATTAGGTGTCTTAATAAAGCTATGTTGAACTTGAAACAATGGTGATTATGCTTTAGAGCAGTAGTAGCCTACATGGTGTCCTCCTGATGTTGCTTGATTACAACTTCCATAATCCCTGACTATTGGCCATGCTGGCTGGGACTGTGGGGAGTTGTAAGTCCAACAACATCTGGGCACCACATTGGCTGACCTTGCTCAAGAGTGTTCAAAGCATTCCACGTACATTGTCTCAGTCCTTACAGCAATCTTAAAAGGTACAATGGTGTTATCCCCAAACTGTTAATAAGATGGGCTGAGACGGGGGGGGGGGACAGTGGATTGCTTACAGCCATCTCATAACCTTATGAATGAGACAGGATTTGATTTGGGGATTTTGCAGCTCATATGCTTTGCCAGCATATTATCTAGCTTTCAAAATCTATATGTGGCACTTGAAAACATACTTTTATCTGTTGTTCTGAAGGCTTTCATGGTAATCTTTGACTGACAGAGCTAGTTGTCCTATTAGTTAGATTAACAAATAGTGAAATGACCTACCCCAAGCGCAAGCGCTCTCTCTTGAAATTGGGCGTTCTGTTTTACTACATTGTAAACTGTCCTGTTGTCATGAGCGTAAATTTTCTTGACCTGTGTAGGATGCCAAGAGAGTACAATGAAGATGAGGATCCAGCTGCTCGCAGGAGAAAAAAGAAAAGGTAAATACAAAGATTTTGTTCCAGATGTTTCCTAAGGAGGTGATGCTCTTGGTTGGCTCCTCTTTTAAAGCGGGAGCCAGAGGATGCCCACTGGTTGGCTGACATTGACATGAAGAGTGGAATTACTTTCCTAAGTAGTGGTGGTGATAGACATCTTCAGAAACACCTGAGTGCTCTTAGTCTTTTGGGCTTCAGCCATCCTGGCTTTTACCCTGGCTGTAGCGCAGAGATTGCACTTGTGACCCCAGACAGTTATTCACTTGAAGATTGATGGGGTATTGTTTATCCTGTTGATCTTATTAGATCTTTCTGTGGCCTTTGAAATCATTGAACGTGAAGTATTGGTGACATGTCTACAGAACCTGCAGCCAGTGCAGGTCATATGTCATGAAGGCAGGTTGCTGGGGAAAAAAGCCATTATAAATGGAGATAAATGAGTGGCTTTCCTATGCAAAGCATGTCCTTTATCACCTAGGCTGTGCTGACTCCTCGGCTGACTCCAATGTCTACATGGGTTCCTTCTTGATTTTTTAGCAATAATTGAAGATGATAGCTATTACCTCTGAAGACTGTCTGGCACTCTCTAAGCATATCATTTTTCTCCTAATATTGAACAGTTAAGGCAGGTGTGGGGAACCTTTGACTACAACTCCCATCAGCCCCAGCAGGCATGGTCAAGCATATTGCCATAGTCCAGCAACATCTGGAATGCCAAAGGGTTCCCACACCCAAGTTATGGTATGAGGAGAGATGACATCTGAGACTCTGCCCCAGCTGATGGCTTGTCAAGAGCAAAGCTCAAGGATGTTCCAGGAGTACTGTAACAATATTGCTGGATAAATGGAGCTATTCTTTTTTTTTTAAGTGCTGTGTTTTGCTTCAAGCACTCAAAATGAGGAAAAATCAAATATTCTGGTCCCACTGCATGGAAAAGCTGAGCCAAGAACTGATGATCAAAGGAAGTGGTATAACAGTTGTAATGGCAATCAAGCTCCAATGGCAGTCAAGATGTATGTTAAGAGAATTGGGAATTTCTTATAGCGCCATGGTCTGCATGTTCTAATAATTTTTTTAAAATGCCAGCTACTATGCAAAACTACGCCAACAAGAGATTGAGCGAGAGAGGGAACTGGCTGAGAAATACAGGGACCGTGCAAAGGAGAGAAGAGATGGTGTCAACAAGGACTATGAAGAAACAGAACTGATCAGCACAACTGCTAACTACAGGGCAGTAGGACCCACCGCAGAGGCGTGAGTGCAGTCACTACTGTTTCTTTTTTCCGTAGCAATACTGCGTGGCTCAAATTTCATGCAGCTTCTTTTTATTCCTTTAGGGATAAATCGGCTGCAGAAAAGAGGCGACAGTTGATTCAGGAGTCCAAGTTCTTGGGTGGTGACATGGAGCACACTCACTTGGTGAAGGGTCTGGATTTTGCTTTGCTGCAGAAGGTGAGCCCAGATAATGCAATAGTACACCAGCAGTTCTTAAGTGAGGGAACTGCTGGATTACATTTTCTGCTCTAATTTTTTTAGTGCTTGTTCTGAAAAATGTATTTCATAAGTCTTCAGTGTCTTGCATGGGTTGCTAGAGACTCACTTATTAATATATTATTGTTGGCATAGAGATTGCTACAAATAGCCCTGCAAAACAAGTGCCTGTTTCTTCATCACTGCATGACAGAGCAGTCCCTGCCAGAAATGATGTCTGGAACCAGGCATTGGCTCTTGCAGGGACTGCTCCATCATGCAGCGATGAAGAAAAAAGCCTGGTCTGCTTGCTTTGGAAAGTCTGCCCCATGCTGATCGTTTTTGGAGGTTGAATGGATCAGGCAGGGTGGACTTTCCCTTCTCATTGCAGAGCTTGAAAGGAGGAGCATAGGGCGCATGCAAGTGCAAGAGATTTGGATGTGTGGTTGGGGCAACCCATCTATCAGTCATGATGTCATAGTGATGCCATAGCATTTGACAGGTGTATTGCCCTGTCCACCTGTCAAGATTGTCCTGTAGCATAGGGGCAGGTAAAGATCTGGCCCCTGGAGTCAAAAAGGTTCACCATCTCTGATCTAAGACCTTTATAAACATCTAACCTTGTGTTTGTTTTGTTTTTTACTGGAAAGGAAAGGGTTTCATAAAATCAGAATTAAACAATTTTCTCAGACTAGTTTATGGGGAAATGCAGGCTTCTCTCCCCACCTCCAGTCTATCTCTTGTGACCAGGAACAACCAGTTGAGGCTGAAATAGATAGTGGCGCTTATTTGTTTCTTTGACTGTTCACATTGTTGAAATGATATACCAGTCTGTCTGGGAAACTGCCCATAACCTCTTTAAAAAAAGTATTTTGTTGAGTTTTCCCATACAGAGCACCAATGGCATGATCAAAATCCAACAACAGTAACAAACCCAGGAGTACCATAACACTTTCGTATTTGTATGAGACTATCTTGAGGTTCATATATTCTGTGTAGACCAACAACTGATACTGCCTCATGAGCATAGGTTGTTTCAGAGCAACCCACATTCCTTTGACAATGTGCAAGATGAAGGGCATCCAAATGTTAGCAAACTTGCCCTTGCCTTTTGGGCCTCTCCTAGCATTTTGAAGAAAATTTCTCTCTGGTCAGGTGCGTGCTGAGATTGCCAGCAAAGAAAAGGAAGAAGAGGAACTGATGGAAAAACCTCAGAAAGAAACTAAGTAAGTGGGGACAAGCAGAGTTCTGGCTTGTGAGTTTTTTGCCTGATAGAGAAGGTGGCATAGAGGTTGTTTTTTTATAACATTTCTTTCCTCTCTCTCTTTTAGAAAAGATGAAGATCCAGAAAACAAAATTGAATTCAGAACTCGTTTGGGTAGGGATATTCAAATATGTGCTACGAACCTTGGACTGGAATGTTGTGATTATCATAGTACTGTAAGCAAGTGGCTGAAATGTCTTACTGTTACTGAAACTCCTTTCTTGCTAGGTCGTAACATCTACCGGATGCTGTTCAAGGGCAAGGCATATGAGCGAAATGAGCTATTCCTGCCAGGGAGGATGGCTTATGTGGTGGATCTTGACGATGAATACGCAGACACAGACATTCCCACAACTTTGATACGAAGCAAGGCAGATTGCCCTACCATGGAGGTAACTGTTCTGAATGCTTTCTCTGAATTACCAGAAGTATGGTTCCTTTTGTTGATTATGTGGGTATGATGAGTCACACATGATCTGTCAGGGTGTCATTCCTTTGGCTTTTCTTTTAGGCCCAGACAACCCTGACTACAAACGACATTGTCATCAGTAAACTGACCCAGATTCTTTCCTACTTGAGGCAAGGCACTCGTAACAAAAAGCTGAAAAAGAAAGACAAAGGTGGGCCCCTATTTTGTGATTTGAGGGGGGCATACATATATCTTCTCCCTTAAAATCCTCCTGTGATGAGGGGCATTAAAAGGGAAGGTTCCGTTAAAATGTGGGCAAACTCTAAAACAGAGTGAGACATCAGACTTTCGCTTATTGGTTTTTGTTCTTGTAGTGTCCTTTTGCCCTGCAGGGTGAGTTCCTAGTAGAGGAAACTACTTTAAATGGGGGAAGCTAGCATAAACTTTGCTTAATCTACATCTTCCCACCTCTTTGGCAGGATAAGAGGCAAAAGCTGAGTGAGCAAAGGCAGAGAGGGCTACCTGACCTGTCAAGCTTGTGTGGTTTCATAAGCCACAATGCAATAATGCCGTATATATATATATATATATATATTATCTGCAATAAATTATCTCTGCTATATAGTGTTTCCCAGAGCTTGGAAAAGTTACTTTTTTCAACTACAACTCCCATCAGCCCCAGCCAGCATGGCCACTGGATTGGGCTGATGGGAGTTGTAGTTCAAAAAAGTAACTTTTCCAAGCTCTGTTTATCTCCTAAAATAACAAAGTTGAAACTGATAAGAGAAGCAGGCTTATTCTGACTGCTCTTTGTTTCTAGGAAAACTGGATGAGAAGAAACCTCCAGAAGCGGATATGAAGTAAGCTACTTCTTTGCTGAGTGGATTATATTCCAGGGCTTCAGCTGGACCCCTTTCGGTTGTATTTGAGACCCTTGCCAAGAACCTCTTACTAGGCTTGAATGAGAGGTCTTGAAAACGTTTCCAGCGGCCCATTGGAGGGAACAAGCAAGGGCCAGGTTTTAGCTTATCCTTCCTCCAGAGTTCAAGAAACTGTCACTTTAGCAAGAAGAATCCAGCTCAGTACCCATCAGCTTGGTGGCAGGATTGCTTGATGGAGAAATAATTTGTTAGAAGAGCTTGTAGGGAATGTTCTACTGTCTTTGAGACTTGTCTATATCTCTGTCTGTTGCCTTTTTAATTTGTATCTGTTTGACAAACAGTATTTTTGAGGACATTGGCGATTATGTGCCATCTGCGGCAAAAGTGACTCGAGAAAAGGAGCGAGAGAGGTACAGGGAACGGGACCGAGAGCGCGAGAGAGAGCGAGACAGGGAACATGAGCGAGATCGTGAACGGGACCGAGAGAGGGAACGTGAGGAGGAGAAGAAGAGGCACAGCTACTTTGAGAAACCCAAAGCTGATGATGAGGTAAGCGAGCAGCATTTGAGATACAGTGTTGTATATAGGACTCTTGAGAGTCAAGTTGGGAATAATTCCCAACCGCTACTGGGACTTGCAGTGATAAAAAGGGTATAAAATTATCTCTGTCTCCTCCCGGATATTTATTGATACTGTTGGCGTGTTTTCAGATAGTTGAATAGTTGAACTGAGATTGCATGTATTAAATTGGGTGTCAGTGGTGCAGAATTTTCCAGTGGTCTCTGTCTGGGCTCAGGGTGAAGCTTCTGGCATGGGAGAGAATGGTGGAGAAGAATTAGCACGTAACAGGCATGTACTGCTCTGCCCTGTTCCCAGTAGAAGAGCCTGGTGTTCATCTTACTTGTTTTGTTGTCTGTCAGAGTAATGTGTTCTTTCTTTCCTTTCAGCCGATTGATATTGATAAAGGTACGTTTCTTTGTTAACCTCGTTATAAAACTGATTGTGGCTGGTAGTCTATATTAATAACCAATCCTATGTGATGGTGGGCTTTCAAAGGTCTGGGTTTTATTCTGAAACATTGTTGGGAATGTTAAGAGTCTGTTGTTGAAAGTCAAGACCACTTAGGATTAGATTGTTGAGTCTGGGACTGGAATTCCTTTTTGCCATGTCGCTTTGACTTAGCTAGACAAGGAGGGCTGTGTATATTTCAGCTGACCTGCTTAATGGTCTTTGCTTTTAAGGTTTCCTTTTTATAATGGGTTTCTAACTAATGCAGCGTCCTGTGGTTGCTTGTAATTGTTACTTACTTTAGGACAACAGAATAAGAACGATCCTTGTTTAATGTTGCAGTTGGGAATAGAATTGCTTCTTTGTGAGAATGATAGTCTTCCTCTGTTTCTAGGACCTGGCTCAGCCAAAGAGTTGATTAAATCAATCAATGAGAAGTTTGCTGGTGCAGCTGGCTGGGAAGGAGCAGAATCATATCCTTTTTATATGCATGCACAAAAATGTGCTGGGGCTGGATGCAACCTTAGGTTCAAACCTTCTTTTGAAGGTAATAAATTTCTCTTGTGTGCTATGGGGAGCTCCAGAAGACACGGATCCTTTAGACAGGAGCATGTAGTGTGCTTTTAAGTATTTAGTTGTCGTTTATAGGGGAACTTTTTTTTCTTTTCATGTTGGAGATTGGTGTATGTTTGAAGTGACCAAGAAGCTATTGAGAGCAAGGGTGAGGAGCTTTCCCTGCTCTGAACTGGCATTGTGGCATCCCTTTTTGATGGTGTTCCCTGTCAGTGTTTTTTATTACCACTATGGGGCAAACAAGTGTTGGGAAAAGGTCTCTCCATATACCTGTAACTCATGTGCTACTGGTGTCAGTAAAGAAGCAGTTGTTACAGGGAAGGGGATGGAGGATTGGAGCAGTAGGTTGGGAGGGGTCCATCTCCTCCCATCAAATTAATGGACCATTGGCTAGTTTTGGCTTGCTAGAGAAAACAGAGGGACCCGGTTAACTCTAAGGAACTTATATATATTCTGCTGCCATCTCATGTAGATCCAAGTTGCCCATTTATTTTGGACAACAACCCCTTCCTATGTCAGATGCTTTCTGCTTTAGTAATGCCTATCCTGTTTTCCCCCTTAACCTTTAACACATTAAAAAAACCTGAAGACAAAAAGCAATTGGGTGACTTCTTTGGGATGTCCAACAGCTATGCTGAATGCTACCCTGCAACGTAAGAATACTACATTCCTCAAACTGGGGCATGGGCTCTGGGGAGTCACTTGAACCTGGACAAGGTTTTAGCTTGCCTTACCCTAATTCTTAGTGGGCCATTTTAAGGACAGCTTCTCTTTATTTATTTATTTATTTATTCATTCATTCATTCATTCATTCAACTTATAGACCGCCCCATAGCCGAAGCTCTCTGGGCGGTTCACAAGAAAAAACAACATTAGAAATACATAGGCATATACAACATAAAAACACAATTTAAAAGTACAAAATATTAAGAATTAAAACAGTTCCAATAAATGCAACATGATTAAAATAATTAAAATGATTAAAATGCCTGGGCGAAGAGGAAAGTTTTAACCTGGCGCCGAAAAGATAGTAACGTTGGCGCCAGGCGTATCTCCTCTGGGAGGGTGTTCCACAATTCGGGGGCCACCACTGAAAAAGCCCTTTTTCGTGTTGCTGCCCTCCGAGCTTCCCTATCAGTAGGCACTTGGAGGAGGGTCTTCAATGTTGAGCGTAGTGTGCCGTTTCATATCGGGGGGAGGCGTTCCAGCAGGTATTAGGGGTGTGGAAATTCTTGATAATCACCGTTTCATCTAGTATTTGAAGAACATACAGAAATTAGGTTCTGTATTATTTTTATTTTAAAAATATATAACCCAGCCTATACAAATTTTATCTCAGGCAGGGTACAGAAATGCAAATAAAACAACAATCTAATATATGCAACATCGGTAGAACAATAAATAACCAGCATTAATCTGAATTTAGTTATAAGCCTCCATCTTTGCCAGTGTTCGTTCTTATCTAATCCATATTTCCTCTCCAAGTTAAGCCAAACTTGTTCCCTTGGTATGGAAGTACTTGCTCCTTAGTCTAGGGGTGGGAAATCTTTGGTCTTCCAGATGTTATTAGACACCAACTCCCAGCCAACACTTCCAATAGTCAAGGACCATAAGAGTGGTAATCTAGCAACATCTGGAGGGCTACAGGATCCTCACCCCTGCCTCAGTCCATCACCCCTTGCTGTGGATAGTAAAGTAAAATAAATGGGACTTTGTTACTTCAACGTTCCCACTAGCCCCAAAACCATGCTATCACCCATTTATATTATTGTGCTAACAGCTGTTGCTCTGTTTACTTGGAGAAACAGAACTCTAATATGAACTGGGGGTAGTTACTTAGATTTTGGATTAGAGATCTATGTATGAATTACTGAGGTTCAAGTCTCTGCTTTCCAATCTCTGTCTGCACTGTTTATTTGGAGATTATAATACCTTTCTTAGTAGTGTAACCAAACAATCTGAAAATGGAAGGTCAGCTGAGGTTTTTACTTGTTCTGCTGCTGGAGCAGTAATTGCAAATTAATCAAATATTCTTATTTATTTGAAATATTTGTTATGCATTGTATGCCATAGCTCTTACAAGGTGGCATACCACTAAAGGAGATCCAATTGAAATACATTGGAATGGTTAAAAAAACCCATAATCTAGAATCATAAGGAAGCACTAAATCTCAGGAATCAGTGGCATGAAAGCACTGTAAATGTTAAATGTGCATGTACAACATTTGCCCTATAGGTTAACTTCATGTTGTTACTGCAGTTTCCAGATTTCTTATTAGGAGCTGGTGGTATTGAATAGTAGTATGTAGGTTAGGGTTGCCAGGCTCAGGACCTGAGACTGATCCTGTATCTTTAGGAGAAGAGAAAGTCAGACAAGTGCAGGTGTTCTTGCACCACTGTAATGGGAAAAACCACAAGGTGGAATTCTCCCTCCCCCCCTCCACAACTTTTAAAGATACAGAAGACCTCTTGGAGGGTGGGCCTGGCAACCAAGAGGTCTTCTGTATCTTTAAAAGTTGTGCAGGGGGAAAAGAGAATTCCACCTTGTGGTTTTTCCCATTACAGAGTTGCAAGAACACCTGCACTTGACAGACTTTCTCTTCTCCTAAAGGTACAGGATCAGTTTCAGGCCAAGAACCTGGCAACCCTAATGTAGGTAATTGAATTAAACTGTGCATCAAGGATGGCCAATGTGGTGCCATCCAGATGTTGTGGACTACAAATTCCCTCATTCCTGACATTGGCCATGCTGGCTGGGGTTGTTAGGAGCTGGAGTCCAACAACATCTGGAGTGTGTACCACCTTTGCTACTGCTGCTATACATAGCCAACTAAAAGCTATTGGGAACTAAGATCTTTTCAAGAAATACAAATAGGCTGAACAGTGAACTTGGGGAAATTTGGCATATTCACTGACGGAGGCTGCTTCCATAGTTTTAGTGCAGAGACTGCAGGCCAACCTTCTAAGGAGGATATCTTGCTAGCTGTCTTACAGAACGTAGGCAAAGGATGTCCAGATGTATTTCAGTAAGCCTTGATTCACAGGGGATTGTCAGTAGCAGGAAAGAAGTTGCATGTCTTCCCCCCCCCCCAGAGTTTTCAGTGTCAGCAGATAGCAATTAGACCTGAGAGTTAGAATATGTGAGATCCAAAGTCATGGTGATATTTGGGTGATGCCTCATTGTGGGGTCTCATTTGTGCAGCAGGATTCTACTTGTGCAAGCCTCTGGAGCAGATTTTGGGGGTGTGCAGCAGGCGAGGAAAGGAAGTTTCATTTGCACAGGTCTGTTGCACAGATTTGATGCCACAATTGAGTATCGCCCACTTATCTTTGCTGCTTGTCAGTTGAGTCATTTAGGGTCATACAGTCACAAGTTAATCCAGGTTAAGGATACCCTAGCCTTAAAGTGTTACCATGGAAGTCTGAAAACAAAGACTAGGATAAGCTGTTAATAGAAGACCAGTTGCAACTCCCAAGTTTGCTCTTTTACTGCATTTCTGAGAACAGATCTCCAAAGGACTTGCTTAGATAGGCTTTGAGTTGTCTTATTTGTATCTCCCTTTGTATCAGAGATTGTCCCAAATGAGCTTACAGTATTTGTAGTTAGGTAAGCCTCCTCTAATTATGCTGATCTAGAAAATTTGCAGAACAGAACTCTCCAAAGTTGGGGCTACAAGACTGTCCAATTGTTCTCTTTTTTCATTCTAGCATGGATGACATGGCTGTGGATAGTGATGAAGAAGTAGACTATAGCAAAATGGATCAGGTATGCTGTCAATTGTTTACTTTCAAGATAATTATTCCTGTCTTGGCAGGCCTGATACTTTGGGGAAACGTTTCCATTGGTTGTGATGTCTCTCAGAGTGTAGATTTTGAACTGTCTTAAGATTTCACATGGCTCCCATTTCCCTTTGGAGTTTGTAGTGGCAGATCTTAACACTCCGGCCTGCCTTGCAGCAGAATGAGGTTGTTAGATTGGATTCTGTTACTTCAAGCTGCATGTGTTGGACTGATCTCGCCCCCATGCTCAACCTCCTTGCAAGCAGGAAACTATTATAGCAAGGAGCAGACTGGCCTTGGACCTTTCTCCCTGGTCTCATCTGGTGGGTTTTTTAAAAGGGGGCATGCAGAGTGTGCTCTGTCTGCTACATACAGTGGAACAGATCATTCTCCTACATGTGTATGTTTAGTTTTAGCTTTTTTCTCTCTCTCCTCAAGGGAAATAAAAAAGGACCTCTTGGTCGCTGGGACTTTGACACACAAGAAGAGTACAGCGAGTACATGAATAACAAAGAGGCTCTGCCCAAGTATGTTTGCCACTCGTCCTGAGGGTAGGGATGGGAGAAGCACAAGCAGTGGGCTATGGGGCTCCCGCATTTTAACCTTTTGGGTGGACCCTACACAGCTGTGTCCTGTAACATTCATGTGGGCATAGATTTCTGTTCTAGACTGTGGGAAGGCTATCCGCACCTAGCCTTCCTGCTGAAGGAATTTTCCCTCCATGTCTGAGTTTCTGCTGTTTTATCCTAGAGCAGCATTCCAGTATGGAATTAAGATGTCTGAAGGCCGTAAGACGCGTCGTTTCAAGGAGACCAATGACAAAGCAGAGCTGGATCGTCAATGGAAAAAGATCAGTGCAGTGAGCATTTTGAGCAGAACCGCTCTCCAGGAATATCCCCCATTCCCATCTGAGGATGTCGTTTTTTCAGAGCTTTATTCAGAGTTCACAGATACTTTGCAGAGTTATGTTTAAGATTCAGAGGGCAGTGGATCTTTGGCTAGCCAGCTCACTCAGTCTCATACATACACAAGGACCAATAATAGAGGCTGCATTAGCCTTGGGTGTTCCCAAGTTGTTCCACTGTTCAGTTAAATTTGAATGCTGAGAAGCCAGGCAAGGAAGACTCTTGTCTCTTCCCACAGAGCCCTTGGACTGCTTCCTGCCCTTTCTCTTGTGTAATAGATCAAATGCTGATCCAGCCTGCCAGAAATCAGTTTGATCTGTTGATTTATGTGCTGTTGCATGCCCCTTTGCTAAACTTAGTGCCATCCCAACACAAGAAACTTTAAAAGTTGTGGGTTGTATCCAGTGAAGTTGTTATTTGCGCAAGGACTTCTACTCTGGAAGGTTGGGGGAACCCCACAACAGATGTGGAACGCATGTTGGGGGAGGAGAGGGAGGGGAAGTTTCACTGTGCAAGCAGAAGTCCTTGCCTGAACTGAACAAGTTTATTGGATGCAACTGTGTCCTTAGTGCAGTGATTGTAATACAGTGATTGTAACTTCTCTGCAGATCATCGAGAAAAGGAAGAAGATGGAGGCTGATGGGTTAGTAGAATTGCTTTTTCTTTGAGAGTCTGCTACTGTTTGAAAGCTGTTCTTGGAGTCTACTCTCTACAGTGCACATGTCCTTGTGTGTCTCCAATGGAGTGCAGCTACTTAGTTGTGGCACTCTCATGATCCAGGTGGTGGGAGGAAGCATGTGTGGCCTGAGGAACCTTATCCTCCAAACATTTTTAGCTCTCAGCTGTGCAGCTTTTCCACATTCCTGTTGCCTGCTTGCCCCCGAATCATACCCTCCACCTGTGTAATTGTCCTGACCCAAACAATATTTGATCAGCTATGGGTGCACATAAAGCTGAATTCAAGCCTCACCTTTATTCTGTCACCCCTTAATTGCATATTCAAAAATCTGCATGGGCTCATAGTTGCAGGATTTGTCCGAAACAATTTATTTCTACTCCATCCCCTTTTTACTGGCAATATGTGGGTGCTGATAGGAAATGTGAACCCCACTGAAATTACTTGCCTATTCAGTCTTTGCTATGTCATCCTTGTACAAAGGCTGAGGCTTGCCTCAGGTCCTTTAGTTCTGCTGCCTTGTTCGTATCTGGATTCTAACATAAGTCTCTTCTTTGCAGAGACTTGTTAGGTGAAGTAAAACATTTTGTGACATGGCATGTGCCAGAAGCACTTGGATATTTTAGTAACATTGCAAGCTGCCATCCCTGAGTTATACATGGTCATATTTTGTTCCCATGGATTCTTCAGGTGGCCCTGGAAAGGTGATTTATGTGTTACTGCACACAGTGTGGATTCTCTGAAGATTTGAGTGCAGGCCAGGAAGAGTTAAATGCTGAAGTAAAGAAATTCTAGCAAGTTTTTTTACTTCCTGTGGGTTGCATTCTGTACTGCATTCTTCCAAATCCTGTGCCTTATACTTGTCTGTATTTTCAGGGTTGAGGTGAAGAGACCAAAATATTGACATCTCCATGAACTGCTGATCCCTTCTGCTATACTGGAGATGGGGCTTTCGTGGGAGTGTTTAGACCTTCCTCACGCTCTGGAGCAACTCTAATTTGTTCCCTGCTCTCAGGATCATGTCATGAGCATATGAGCACAAAGGGCAGCTGCTGAGTCTGCTGAAGAGACTTGTTGCTACTTTTCCTCATTTTGTATTGGCAGCACAAGTGCCTGTTCCTGGGAGCCTGCACTTAGGTTGTCATGTCTTGTAATCCTGTTTGATGCAATAAAATCTCTACACGTCTGTGTTACTGATCCTTTGTTCTGTTCTTTGGTAAATAGCAATGCAGTCAGACTGCCATTGAATAGCATGATGGAGTGGAGAATGACATTTGCTTTTGAAAGGAAATTATTTCTTCATTCTGTAAAAAGCATTGGGGAAAGTCTGACCTTGAATTGACTGTTAGAATTTGATAAGGAAGTATCTTCTGCATTGTATTTGTCTTAAATCTCTCTCCTCCCCTGCCTCCATTAATGTCTGTGGGAGACAATTTATTGGACCTTTGTTTTCTCAAGTTTGGATGCTCAGCTTCTTTTAAATAAACAAGTCAAATACATATCACAGTAGAAAAAAACATGATTTGGGCACAATTTCATTTTAAAAAATACTTTCTCAAAGAGCGAACTAAAATTGAGATATACTACCAGAAATAACAGGCTAGGAAGGTAAACCCTAAAGAATAAATAATACCTAATTCAGTTGCAAATAATCTATGTACTGACTAGCATGTTTTGATCAAATACAGCACAGGTTGTGTGTACTTTTTGCAGTCTCCATTTTGCATCAAGAAAAATTGGATTCTGTTACATGCATTAAAGTGAATGTAAATCTGCGCAAATTGAAATAATTTGATTTTACATAACTTGTTCTGGTTTGCCAGTCAGTGAGTGGTATAAAAAGCAGTACAGGATAAGCCCTGCCCCTTAACCACTCAACTGAGATACCTGTCTGGTTTCTGATTTCAGCAGCTTCGGTCCACATATACTTGAAAGTTAACTTTATAGCTATTAGGGTTAAAAACTTTATTTGAAACATCTGTATGCTGGTTCCTAACTGAAGTTCTTGAAACAGCTTACAATACATTTCAAAATACAGTGAAAACGGCAATCAGCACACTAGTTTCTCACCTATGTTGCTGTTAATGTTGTTCGCAGCTTCTCACACCAAACACAAGGCAAGCATTTTATATCTATATAACATTTAACAAAGTGAGTAGGATAAGTTGTTTTTAACTAGCAATAAGAAGTTGTTTTTGACTAGTAATAAAAATGTGAGGGTTATATTCCAATCTAGGAACAAACACTTTATGGAAACTGTCTACACACATTAAAATTGGTTTATATAAATAGTAAGATACTTGGAGATTAATAGAACATAAATCTAGTCCACAATTATGTATATCAAGAAAAGCTTTGTTTTGGCTTTTTCCTTTAACCTTCTGACAATGAATGTGATCCCTGGGAAGTTCAGAATGAACATCTCCCATCATGTCACTGGGATTTTCATGTGAAAAACTTAAGGGATTGCACCAAAAGAGGCTGCTTTTCCCTGGACTGTAATGCAAAAATTGTTTTACATTTATTATAGGACCTACAAAACGTATTTATAAATATGATTCTTCAGTTGCTTCTATTTAAAAAATCTTCAAAGGACAGTTGTGCTTTGCGATGGCATATGTGACAATGTTTGGATATCTGCCCATTCTTGGCAATGCTTGGGCCAAATGTTGGTAGGAGATTGACATACCTTCAGCACATTTTTTTTTAAAGTCCATTGCTTTGGACAAAAAGATGAAGACTGAAATGCACTGACTTGCTGTTCTCTCATTCTTGGGATTTGGCAAATACTATAGAAGAGTATTGTTACATGCCGTCAAGTTGATTACACCTTATGGCGATTACAGCAAAGCCCTTGATTGTGTAGATCATGAAAAACTATGGAATGCTTTTAACAGAAGCAAAAGCTGAGAGTAGCCATAAGTGCACCCTGGACTTCAGGAAAGCTGATTTTAATGAACTCAGAACAATTGTAAGTACGGTTCCATGGC
Organism: Rhineura floridana; assembly: GCF_030035675.1. Taxonomy (NCBI): domain Eukaryota; kingdom Metazoa; phylum Chordata; class Lepidosauria; order Squamata; family Rhineuridae; genus Rhineura; species Rhineura floridana. The sequence continues at coordinate 174,155,986 of NC_084480.1, read as the reverse complement.
AAGCAACACTAATGAGAAAAGGAGTCCAAGATGGGTGGGAGTTTCTTAAAAGAAATTCTAAAAGCGCAATGGCAAGCAATCCCAACAAGGAAAAAGGGGGGGAAACAACAGAAGAAGCCAATGTGGCTTCACAAAAAGCTTAGAGAGGACCTGAAAACAAAAAAGGACACATACAGGAAGTGGAAAGAAGGCCAGGCCACAAAGGAAGAGTATAGGCAGGTATCATGGAATTGCAGGGATGGTGTCAGGAAGGCTAAAGCTGAGAATGAGCTGAGGTTAGCGAGGGATGCTAAAAGCAACAAAAAAAGCTTTCTTCAGGTATGTCCATAGTAAAAGACAGAGAAAAGAAACTGTGGCACAGCTACTCAGTGAGGAAGCCAAAATGTTAACAGATGACGAAGGAAAGGCAGAATTGCTCCATTCCTACTCTGGCTCAGTCTTCTCCCCAAAAAGGGTCTATGAACCTCCTGGGAAACATGAAGTAGAAGGGGCAGGATTGGAGCTGGAGATTGATAGACAGTCAAGGAATACTTAATCACTTTGAATAAGTTCGAATCAGCAGGGGCTGATAAACTGCATCCTAGAGTATTGAAGGAACAGGCTGAAGAACCCTCAGAACTGCTGTCTATTATCTTTGCGAAATCATGGAGGACTGGTAAAGTGCCAGATGACTGGAGGAGAGCTAATGTTGTCCCTATCTTCAAAAAGGGCAAAAAGAAGGAACCAGGGAACTACAGTCAGCCTATCATCAATCCCTGGAAAAACTCTGGAGCAGATTATAAAACAGTCAATCTGTAAGCACTTTGAAAACAATGCAGGGATTACTAGGAACCAACATGGATTTATGAAGAACAAATCCTGCCAAACTAATCTCATTTTTTGACTGGGTAACCTCCCTTGTAGACCGTGGGAATGCTGTGAACATAATATATCTCAACTTCAGCAAAGCTTTTGACAAAGTGCCCCATGATATTCTGATTAGCAAGCTAGCTAAATGTGGACTGGATGGAACAACTATCAGGTGGATCCACAGTTGGCTCCAGAACCGTACTCAAAGAGTGCTTATCAATGGTTCCTTCTCAAACGGGGGGGGGGGGAGTAACGAGTGGGGTACCACAGGGCTCAGTCCTGGGCCCAGTGCTCTTCAACATTTTTATTAACGACTTGGATGAGGAGGTACACAGCATGCTTATCAAATTTGCAGATGATACAAAATTGGGGAGTACAGCTAATACCATGGAAGTCAGAAACAAAATTCAAAGGGACCTTGATAAGCTGGAGCATTGGGCTGAAAACAACAGAATGACATTCAATAGGGATAAATGCAGAGTTCTACACTTAGGAAAAAGAAACCAAATGCACAGTTATAAGATGGGGATACTTGGCTCAGCAGTACTACATGTGAGAAGGATCTTGGAATTGTCGTTGATCACAAGCTGAATATGAGCCAACAGTGTGATGTGGCTGCAAAAAAAGCAAATGCTATATTAGGCTGCATTAACAGAAGTATAGTTTCCAAATCGCGTGAAGTACTAGTTCCCCTCTATTCAGCACTGGTTAGGCCTCATCTTGAATACTGCATCCAGTTCTGGTCTCCCACTTCAAGAAGGATGCAGACAAACTGGAATGGATTCAGAGGAGGGCAACAGAGATGATCAGGGGACTGGAAACAAAGCCCTATGAGAACAGACTGAAAGAACTGGGCATGTTTAGCCTGGAGAAGACTGAGGGGAGATATGATAGCACTCTTCAAGTACATGAAAGGTTGTCACACAGAGGAGGGCCGGGATCTCTCCTCAGTCATCCCAGAGTGCAGGACACAGAATAATGGGCTCAAGTTGCAGGAAGCCAGATTTCAACGACATCAGGAAAACCCTCCTAACTGTTAGAGCCATACGACAATGGAACCAATTACCTAGAGCAGTAGTGGGCTCTCCCACACTGGAGGCATTCAAGACGCAGCTGGACAGCCATCTGTCGGGAATGCTTTGATTTGGATTCCTGCATTGAACAGGGGGTTGGACTCAATGGCCTTGTAGGCCCCTTCCAACTCTACTATTCTATGATTCTATATACCACTATCACAGCTAATTAATCAAGAGTAAATACAATCAATATGTACAGCAACAACTGTTGGGGTAAAATATCACAAATACATAACAAATACAAGAACAACTTATGAACTGAAATGCCTAAACGTGACCAAACGTGTTTCGACATGGTCTTCTTCAGGAGCTGCACCTTGAATTACATTGTCATATTTAATGTTGAACTGTGTAGTAGTTGTTCACACATATGTTGACCACTGAAGACCACTGCAAAGTTAATCGGAGCAGCAGAGCTGCCGAAGGGAGGGATTAGTTCTTTTCCTCTTTTTGGGGGGTGGGGTGGGGTGGGGGTAATCAAAATTATTTCCCATCCTCACATACTTTTCCACCCATGGGAGAAAACATAGGGGGACCTCTGTGGGTCAGGAAGCAGGTGGAGGGGATAGCGATAACAATGAACAACCTGTAGCTCCCAGGCCCAATTTCAGCTGGGAGACTGGACTACGCTACAACGTTGTCATACAGTACTCTCTCCTCCCGATATGAATATAATACTGAACTACATTGCAGTGTTATTGTAAACCGCTCTTTCAGCCTCGGCTCTACTTCTAATCTCTAATGTTAACGGTGGGGTCACTTGCTGGGCTGCCCTAGCCACAGCGCTCTTTCACCACCACCCGCCTGCACCGGAAGATAATTTGATGGATTGCGTTTGTATTATCACGGGCGTGACCATTTTAAAACTTTTAAAAACTCAATAAAACGACTTATGTGAGTATTGTACGCGGCCCTTCACTACCACCAACCCTATCCCACAACTGAGTTAGAAAGAGCGTGAACGCCTTCCTTTGTTGGTTCTTTTTGCACACGGCTTCCTAGTCCCAGCACTGCTATCAGTGGCATACCTAGCATATTTGACACCCGGAACGGATCATTTTTTAACATCCCCCTCCTCTGTACGACAAAATTATTTTCAGTAATAATTGTGAAATGAAACAAATAATAATAATGATAAGTTTGGCAGAGATTCATAAAAATCCCATTCGCCCAGTCTGAGGAGCACGGCCAGAGGAAGGCGGGGTATGGGGGTGTTTCAGTCCAGGGTGGAAAAGAGCCATGCCGCTGCCTCCCTCTAGGTGGCTGCAGGGATGGGTCCTCTTGGACCCAAAGCAAGGAGATGACCCCTTCCGCCCACCTGCCTGCCTGCTTCTAGCGGCTGTTCCTGAAAATCCTGGCTCACCCAATCTCCCTCCCCGCCAGCCTGTGTGTGTCAATCAAGCAGCTTCTTCCCTGAGTGGGGACTCTCAAGAGTTGGCTTATCACCATCAAGGGTTAGGCAACAAGTGTTGGCCTACGATGTAATGGGTGACTAAATAGCTACGTTCCTGCCCTAAAAGTCCAGGCAATTCTGTAGACCGTCCATCCATCAGTGGCACAGAATTCTAAAGCAGAATAAACAAACTTCAACAAGTGGTACCATTTTAAAATTTGCTTTCAGGATCAGCAATTCTTGCAGGAATCCATGAGATGGGGAAACTGGGGGGGGGGGAGAGGGGCTGCAGGGCACAGTCAGTTCTCCAGGCGGCCCAAGTAAGTTGCTCAAGAGTCGCTGGAGCTGGTAAGGCAGATGCCCACACAGGGTGCCGCTCTTGGGGGTCCAGAGGAGGAGGAAGGGGAGAGGGGGCAGGGCAGCCAAGAGCCAAAGGAGGCTGGAGGAGACTGGCCGAGGGGTGCACAGTGGGCAGCAGTGGCACCATAAAAGCCTTTGGGGGGAGGGGTAACAGAGGGGGCAAGTATAATTCTAGCTGTGTCCCATGTGTGGGGAGGGGCAAGCAGTGAGGCCCGTCCAGGCTGTGTGCAGGCAAGAGGGCCACATAGGGGGGGTAGAGAGGTGCAGCTGGAGCCGCCTGCTCCCCCTGCCCACCTATGGGAGTTACTTGCTCCTTCCTCCCAGGGAAAATGACCCAGGCAGCAAGTGTGGAAGCGCTGCCAGGCTGAGCCAAAAGAGCCAGGGCTCAGCCACGCGGGAGTTTTATGTGGACTGGAAGCTGCGTGTGTCTATTTTTATTTTTTGTGGTATCCACACACTTCCTCCTCATCCCAGTGACTGCCTGCAATTTCCCCCCTACAAATTTGGATTTGCCCATCTGGAGGTAATCTGGTAAAGGAAGAAATTTTAAAATGGCATGTTACCTGACTGTGGACGCCGTGTAGTGTATGGTTTGCTGCATGCCATCTATTGCCACCCTCTCCATTTCCATTATGCAGAATTGCCTTTGCACAAAATGGCTGTATTAAAAAAAAATTAATTCCCCTAGCTGGGGTGGGGGACGAAGAAAGGAAAGGGGCGGCCTTGCAAGTCAGTGCGAATTAAGCAGCGCCCACTACTGTGGACGGTCCAGGGAGATTTCGGAGGATGTGCGAAGGGACACTGCGCCCAAATGCCCTCCTGTGGCCGCAGCCCCCGTGCAGCAGGGGCAACAGCCCGGGCCTGGCCAGGTGGGGAAAAGGTGGTGCCGACTTGGCTTTGGTTGGGCAGGACTCTCTGCAGCTCTCCTGGGCCGGGCCTCTCCTCCTCCTCCTGGGCCGGGCGACTCTTCCCAGGTAGGCTTCCCAGAGGGCAGATTCTGGCGCTGACTAGCCCCGTTGTCTTCCCACCCCGAGGCACTCTGCACAAGCTCAGAGGTTGCCCTTGCGCATGGAGACTCCCAGTTCAGCGCAGCTGCCTAAACGAAGGCTTGGCACGTGGGGCGAGGGAGGGAGGGAGGACGCCACGCCCTCCCTCTGTCTGACCAGGCAGCCGGCCCAGGCCAGGAAAGCGGCAGAGCTGAGCCTTTACCTGGCCCAGCGCGGGAGCCCCGTCGCCGCAGCGCCATCGGCAGGCGAGGCGCAGTCCAGCCCAGCCCGCACACCTGGCCTTGGCCCCATCCCAGCCCGCTGGTTGGTCAGGGGCTTCCACCGGCTGGGGTGGGGGGAGGCAGCCAAGCCATGCTCTGGGGGCTGGAGGTCTCCCCTGGTGCCGCCGCTCCCACCTTTGGCGGAGCCTCGCCGGCTCTTTCTGTCCCCGCTCACCTCCTCCCCTCCAACTTCGCTCGCGCCTCCCTCCCAGGCGTCAGGGTCCCGCAGGCTCTCTGCACATGGTCCAGAGCAGTCCTTGCCTCCTTCTTGGCTGGGGCCAGGGAGGGGAGGTCCGAGGCGCCCTTGCTACGCCACTGACTGATATATGTCCCGGCTTTTTCCACTGTTGCTACCTTCCAAACAAAAATTGTGTGAAACAGAGCTAAAGGGTCCCGCATTTCAACAATGAATGGGTGCTCTAATTTTAATTACATCTATGAATCCCGGCTGGACGAAAACTCTTCCTTCTCTCCGACCTTCGTCTCCGCGTAAGCGCCCGCAGCTTCCGGCATATCCGGCCGTGAACACGCCCGCTTGTAAACATGGCGGCTCCCATGGAGGTGAGTACCTCTTGGTGTCTCCTAGCGATTGAATGGAAACCCCTTTGCCAGGAGGAGGCTCCATTCCCCACAGCGGCTGGTGGTGGTTCTTCGGGAGCTTGCCTGCGTGGCTGATGCTTTTCTCGCGCCTTCGGCTCGATCCCAGAAGAGTGGACCATCAAATGAAGGGGTTGGGCTACCTAGCAGTCTGCTTCCTGGGATGAAACAGCGGAGTTTGTATTGGAGAAATGCCGAGAAAGAGGTTCCTCGCTGACTGTATCAGGAGTGTAGCTTTTTTTAAGGCGTCACGCTTTACAGGTTATCAACGGAAAAGATGTAAACCCTCCCCCCCGCGGTATTAAAAAATGATCCCCTTCGGGTGTTAAATACGCTAGGTACGCCGCTGGAAGATTTGGCTTAAAAAATCTAGCAAAGTCAAGTCAGTGCTGTTTTATTTGCAACCATACCCCATTTCAGGATGCTTGAATTAGAGGCCAGTAGTATCCCTCCCTCTGTAGGGACAGAGAGGGGACTAAACAAGTGAGTCTGGGATTGTTTGGATGCAATTCAGTGTAAACGTGTAAAATTTTATATATTGGAGCAAAATATCTTAATTTCATATATACACTTATGATGTCAGAGCTGGTGATGACTGACCAGGAACAAGGCCTTGGGATCGTAGTGGATAGCTCAATGGAAATGTCGACCCAATGTGTGACAGCTCTGAAAAAGGCAAATTCCATGCTAGAGATCATTAGGAATTAACTTTTTTTCACAGTTATTGCACACTGGGTTGACATTTTCATCAGGTTATCCATTATAAGCAAAGGTCTCTTTCTGGGTCTGTCACCACCAATTCAGACTCCAGTTCAGCATTTATGTGAAACTAGGATTTTTTGCCCCAATGTGCATCGCTTTGCAGTTTCTTATACTGAATGTATTTACCATTTTAGTACCTATTAACCCAGTTTGGAGAAGTGAGGCAATCAGAACTATACACAGTATTCCAAGTGTGGTTGCACTGTATGTTTGTATATCAGCGTTATATCAGCAACTTTATTTTCAGTCCCTTTCCTAAGGATTCCTAACATGGAGTTTACCATTTTACTGCCACCCATTCACTCAGTTTGGAGAGGTCTGGTGTACATTCACAGCATGTTATCCATGAAAATAAAACAGTCAGTACAATACCATTAACAAATCTATGGTGCGTACACATTTGGAATACTGTGTGCAATTCTGGTCGCCTCTCCTCAAAAAGGATGCTGTAGAGTTGGAAAAGGTTCAGAAGAGGGCAACCAGAATATTCAAGGGGATAGAGCGACTCCCCTATGCGGAAAGGTTGCAGCATTTGGGGCTTTTGGGATTAGAGAAAAGGTGAGTGAGAGGTGACATTATAGAAATGTATAAATTATGCCTGGCATGGAGAAAGCGGATAGAGAACAGTTTTTCTCCCTCTCATAATACTAGAACTTATGGACATCCAATGAAGCTGAATTTTGGAAGATTCAGGACAGACAAAAGAAAGTACTTCTTCATGCAGTGCATAGTTAAACTATACAATACACTCCCACAAGAGGCAGTGATAGCCACCAACTTGGGATGGTAAGAGAGGAGTGGACAAATTCATGGGAATATAAGGCTATCATTGGCTACTAGCCATGATGGCTATGCTCTGCAACCATAAGAGGCAGCACGCTTCTGAAAACCAGTTGCCAGAAGATGCAGGAGGGGAGGCACTTAGGTCCTGTTTGCGGGCTTCCCATGGTTGGCCACTGTGAGAAAAGAATGCTAGACTAGCTGAGCCACTGGCCTGATCTATCAGGCTGTTCTTATGTTCTTAAAAGAAAATACTTCTTCACACAACACATAAACTGTGGAATTTGCTTCCACAAGATGTAGTAATGGCCACCAACTTGAGTGGCTTTAAAAGAGGGTTAGATAAATTAATGGCTGATAAGGCTATCAGTGGCTACTAGCCACAATGAACCGTTGGTTCTCACCTGAAAGGTGATTTTACTGGATGCCAGTCCATCACGTGGATAGTAGTCTGTCGTCTGAGTCCAAGGACAGGAAATGTGCTGAAGCTTGAGGAAGTAGTTGGGCGTCGCTGGCTTGCAGTCCCCAGTTCATTTTCGGACGCTGTCCACCAAGACATAATCCTGGAAGAGCTTCTATGCAGCCCTGCAGCAGGGAAGACAAAGGCAGCGGCCCTGCCATGGGCCCAGAAGCGAAAAGGAAAACAATGCCGCAGCCAGCGACGTCCTAAGCTAGCTGGAAGAACTGCGGTGCTAACTTAGCCTAGATATGTACAATATATCTACAAAAAACTGTGATTGGCCTAACAGGTCGATCCTCCTTCTCCTCCTAATGTGGACCTTCGCATGCACTGGAAGCATCTTGACTCTAGACTTGAATTAGTGGTCGAGCCCCAATAGACCGAACTGGGTGGGCCGTGATGGACTGGCATCCAGTACAAGCACCTTTCAGGTGAGAACCAACAGTTCATTTTCCCGGGATGCCAGTCCATCATGTGGGACATACCAAAGCTGTCCCAGCAGGGTGGGTCGGGGCCAGCCCATTAATCTGTAGAGATTGCTTGCTGCAAAACCTGTCTCCCAAATGAGGCCGAGGCCAAGGCGTAGCGGTCTATCCTATAGTTTCTGATGAAGGTCGAAGGAGAAGACCAGTTCGCTGCTCTACAGATTTCCCTCAGGGAAGCGTTGGTGGTGAAGGCTGCCGAGGTGGAGGCTGCCCTAGTAGAATGGGCGGTTATGCCCGGTGGTGGTGTCAGGTTGCTGACCTTGTAGGACAGCTGGATACAGGTCCTCAGCCAATGCGCTAAGGTTGGGGTCGAGGCCTTTTTGCCCAGGGACCTGGGGTGGACCAATATGAACATCACCTTCGTGGTCCTCAGTTCCCTTGTTCTGTCTATGTACACCCTGAGTGCCCTAGTGACATCTAGGCAATGCAACTCTTTCTCCCTTGGGTGTGCTGTGGTAGGTTGAATTGACCTTTGGAGTCCTCGTGAAAAATGCAGAGCTGGCGTGCATTGACAAGGTGCCCAGCTGTGAAATGCGTCTGGCCGATGTGATGGCGATGAGGAACAGAACCTTATAAGTCGGGAGCTGGGATGGTCTCTATCAGCTCAAAGAGTGATCTCTGTAATGCGCCCAGGACCCTATGTAGATCCCATGATGGGAAACTGTGGATGACGGGAGGCTGTGAGGCTGCCACTCCCCTGAAGAAACGCCGGAGCAGCGGGTTCCTACCATCTGGCTGATTGGAAGTGGGCGAAAGGAAGGCAGATATGGCTGATGGTGACCTTCATGCCTAGCAGGAGACCTCTATGCAGAAAATCGAGAATCTGCGAAGTGCTGGCTTTAGAGGGCCGAATTTCCCTGGACTGGCACCACCTAGTGAATGTCTTCCAGGTGGCCTGGTAAATCCTTGTCGTAGATGGTCGACTTGCTGAAAGGATGATGTCAATGTCTCCTGAGGTGAGGCCCGAGCACCTCCGGGCTCTCTGCTGAAGAGCCACGACGTCAGGCTCAACCAATCCGGATCTGGATGCTGCTGTTTAGAGGCCATGAGGAAGGGCTATAAGGAAGATGCCTGGCCTGTTGACCTCTGGGGTGAGTCTCTGTTCTGCCCGCTGCTGCAATTGGCTGGAGAAGAAAATGCATCCAAAGCAGGTTAGCCCCGTGGTTGTAGTCTACAGAGACTTGCTCTGCCCAGTACCGTGATTGGTATGGGGTGGGCGCTTGACAGTCTTAATGACAGGTGAGGCTTGCTCTGCCCAGTACTGCGATTGGTATGGGGTGGGAGCTTGGATCTTAGTAACAGCCGAGGTTTTCTCTGCCCAGTACTGCGATTGGTATGGGGTGGGAGCTCGACAATGTGAATGACAGGTGAGGCTTGCTCTGCCCAGTACCGCAATTGGTATGGGGTGGTAGTTTGAATTCTGGTTTACTATTAGTATCCTTATTTTACTTTTTAATTTAATTTTATTTATTTATTTTAACCAGGAGGGGGCGCTGGACGGCCCTAAGCCAAGAAGACAGGATGTAAGAAAGCAATCCAGAAACCTCCATTGGCCCCCTGGGTCGATTGAAAAATCCGCCACGTGGGGGAGGGACGGTTTGCATTGCCCCCCCCCCCGCTGGCCCTCTGATCGCTGACAGCTGCAGCTCAAAGGCGCCGCGTTGCCCTGGCTGGAAGCAAAACAGCGGCGGCCAAAAGGAGGAGGAGCTGACCGGGGCCGGCTGGTGCGAGTCCTCTGGCTGGCTGATCGCTGGTGCTGGGCCTGTTGGCCAGTGGAAGCGCGGCAGCGGCAGCACCAAAAATACCAGCGTTAGCTGCCGCGGGGCGGTTGTGGATGCCTGTCTCCATAAGCGTCTCTCTTGGGCAAGCTGCTGGATACAGGCGGCCTGCAACCCTCTGGCGGAGGGGGGAACCGCCAACGAGCTATGGCTCGGGCTGCCCCGGCCCCGGCTGAAGGGAAAAAAACAAGATGAGACTGGTGATGAGGTTGCAAAGGACCGGGTAAGTCCCCCCAAGATACTGGCCGGGGATGGTTGAACTGCGCTCCCGACCGCGCGGTCTCCGCCAGAGCAGGCCAAAATGGCGCCTGTTTGCATCAAAAGGATTTAAGGGGGTGAAAGCTGGAACGGGCTTAGGAAAGAATAAAATATAGAGAAAAAGAGAACGGGGGGGGGAGAATCCCCAGCCCCACCGCCCAGGTTCAAAGGGGGAAAAGGGAAGAAAAAAATCAGAGAAATTAAGAGGCTAAAGAGAACTCGTGGAGAGTAAGTCTGATATGTCTGCCTTGGACCAGGACAGGAAATGAACTGGGGACTTCTTCCAATGGAGTTTTATGGCGAAGCAAGGCCAAATAAGCCCTATTACCGCCACCTACTGACGACAAAATAAAACCTCATTCTCACACACATACACATACAACATTCACAAGAACTGGGGACTGCAAGCCAGCGACGCCCAACTACTTCCTTAAGCTTCAGCACATTTCCAGTCTTTGGACTCAGACCCATGTGATGGACTGGCATCCAGGGGAAATGGCTGTGTCCTGTATCCACTGTCAGGAGCAGTACATCTCTGAATACCAGGTGCTGGGAACACAAGTGGGAAGAGTGCTATTATGCTCAAGTCCTGGTTGTGGGCTTTCCATAGGGATCTGGTTGGCCGCTGTAAGAACAGGCCTAAGTGGACTAATCCAGTAGTTCTCTTCTTATGTGAGCTAGGCGGATGGTTGGTTTGTACATGTATTGCTATCAACTGTTTTCTCCATGTTGTTTACTGTATAATTCATGACTGGCATGGACTGAACAAAGTATAGCCTGACTCCACAGGAAACCAGAAACCAGAGGTAACTGTTGGCCCATTAGAAAAATCCCATAATTCATAGCATGGCAACTTTGGTTGGCCCTACTATGGATTTTGGAATTCCACTGAAAAAATCTAGGAAGTTCTGTGATAGTAAATCTATGATGGCTATGACTAGGAATCTGTGATTCATATCTATGACTATGAAGTGAGGAGCATGCATGCATAAATCACTTCTAAAGGTATCAACTGCTATATAATATGATGATGAGTTTTCTGGAGGTTAACGATTGTAGGGCCTCTGTGGAGGTTTGATTCTTTTGTTTTCTTCCCCACCAAGGCCTATTCAGGTGAGGAGGAAACAGAACATGAGCCTAGACTTCGAGACACCCCTGGAGACATTTCCCTTGAGGCCGCAGCAAACACCATTGCCTTTCACCCTTGCCAGGATATCATAGCTGCTGGAGATGTGGATGGTGATGTCTATGTGTGAGTACTGCTTATCTGGGAAAAGTATTGACCGTGTAACTGGATGAGCCCTTATGTTGGCTGATGCAACAGTGGAACTCACAGCGCACTTCTCCTTCCCACATCATCAATAGTCCAGCAAGATAAAAACCTTCCATTGTCAGTTTGTACTGTAGACAGAATCTTTCCTGAACAAGCTATCTGATGGATGAGAATCTCAGAAATACGGGATCTTGGTGAGGGAACTGTTGCGGGGGCATTCTTTTCCCTAACATCTCAACTGCAGGCTAAAAAGTAACAAATATACTTTCTGCAGCCAGATAAAGGAAATGGAAAGAATACATTGCAAATATTAATAATATCCCACTTGCCCTTTTAAAATCTTTCTTGGTTTTTCTTTTTTGTTCCTTGTTAAATTTAATCATCATCATCCACTTGCAAGATTTTGGAGGGTATGAAGGCAACAGCTTTCACGGCTGCAGAACTGAGTTTTTCAAGACACAATTCTACACATATCTAGCTTGCCTTTCATTTTCAGAAAAGATTATTAGAAATTTTTGTTTCGTGCCAAATTTCAGACTGAAATTTTCTCTCAACTCTTTTCCTGCCATGCGTTACCAGTCCTACTTCTTAGCCCAGTCTTCCTCTGGTACAGCTTTCATCTTTAGGTGTTGCCAGTTACTTTCAGACAGGTTCCCTTTTTTAATTTCAGATATTCATACTGCTGTCTGGAAGGTGGGAACAAGGAGCTTTGGTCATCAGGACATCACTTAAAATCCTGCCGGGAAGTGTCCTTTTCCCATGATGGACACAGTGAGTGCTTCCCTCCTCAGGGCTCGTTTATGCCTTGGTTCTTAATTATACAATGTCTTGGAAATGGATTCACTGGAATAGTGAGTAGCTTCTCGTTTTCCCTTGAGAAGAGATGTTAAGGCTGCAATCCTATGCATACTTTTGTGGGAGTAAACCCCCCTGAATATGATAGGGTTTCTGAGTAAACATGTATAGGATTGCACTGAAAGTCTGCTTGAATCTCAACAAGAGAAAAAGCTGAAAGAGAACTCTGAAAAATACATAATGTACTGGGACATTACAATTTACTAGCTGTAAAATAAACAGCAAGCAAGTATGATGACTGCTCATTCTGGGGACTCAATCACAGGCGATGCAACTTCATGGTGGAGAACACTACATATTTATTCATATGCATTCAGGCTCAGACATTCTGGAAGAATTATCACTAAATCAGTATTTTCAAATTAATTTTCATCCTTAATAAACTTCTGAATAATACTGAGACAACATCCTTTGAATATTTCTTGAAGGCCTAAACAAATATACAAGGTTGCTTTTAAACTCTGTGGTGCACCCACACATGGAATTCAGAGTGTCATTCTGGTCATTCTAGCTAAAAAGGGGGACAGAGCTAAAAAAGATGCAGAAATGGGCAACCAAGATGATCAGGAGGCTGGAACTACCTCCTGATGAGCAAAGGTTACAATGTTTGAGTCATTTTAGTTTAGAAAAAGGACAACAAAAGGAAGACATGGGTAAAGGTTTATAAAGTCATACATGCTGTGTAGGAAGTAGATTGAATCCTTCTTTCTCTTGTATCCTGCTTGTAGGCCTTTGGTTAAATAACATATATATTTTACAACAGAAAGTCTTAAGCCCTAACATGGCTAAATTGAAAAACCAGGTCGCATTTAAAAGAAAAGGTGACTTGTAATAATGAAATTTGCTTAAGTGAAGTGTTAAACATGACACAAACCTTGTTATATTAGACCTGTGGATTTGGTTATGAATTTCATTTTCCTCTCTGAGTGAAAGAGTTGGATCGTAAAGGACATGGAGTGCAGAGTGGTTCTGTTTGTTGTAGGCCTTTGGTTGACTACTGTGGGAAACAGATAGTCCTTTGGTATGATCCAGCAGGACTCTTATTATGTTCTTAAAGTCATGCATTATCTTGGCATTTTCCATTTCTAGCAAATGTAAGCAATATAACAAAGTAACTATTTAGGAACAGTCATTTATTTGTAAGAAAGACACTAGTTAAGGAGTCCCAACCTTTCTGGGTCTATGAGCACATTTGGAAATCTAAGCAACTGTTGTGGGCGCCACAAAATGTCAATTTCAAAGAAAAATTACTGATGTTCAACAATGCCCCCCCCTCTGCAAAACAGGCAAACCCCAAAATATTCTCCCCATAAACCACAGACCAAAGAAAAGCAGACAATCCCTTCACAACTGAACAACCAAACAATCAGAAAAACATTCAATTTTTATAAAAAGATTGGGAGGGACCAAGGGTTTTGGTGCATGCCACGGAGGATATCTGAGGGCATCACACGGGGACGCCAGCTCTAGTTTTTCAAATCTGTGTTACAAGTGTTACATCAGTGGTGCTATACCCTTGTCAGGTGTGACATTTCCCTGGAGAGCTCCTTGTACTAAAGCCTTGCCTCCTTAATCCACAGCTTTTGGCAAAGGATTTCTGAATGGGGGCCCAGTTATCACACTGGCATTTCATTTTCATTATTAAATGCATTTGAGTTATAAGAGCAAATAATGGATACAGATTACATAGTAATCTATATTTTATATCCCACCTTACTGCTGAAGCCTCAAGGTGGGTTTTGTTATAATAATTTATGTAGCACTTTTCCTTAGCACTGCCTCAGAACATTTCATGTACATTATTCCAGTAAACCTTAAAACGGTCTTGTAACATAGGGCAGTATTATTAACCCCAAATTGTAGACAGAGAGGTCTGGGGCTAAGAGAGGATGGCTTGCCAAAAGTTATATAGTTTGCTCGTGGCTTTATTGACTTTTAGGCAGCAGGTGAAAACATTTTTAAAAAAAATTCCATGCTTTTAATAACTGACTTTTCCTCTGAGATTTCCATTGCTCTGTTGTTTTGTGATAGGGATTTTTAGGAATTGATTTAGGGTTTTTTTGTTTTGTTTTGACTGGGTTTATTCAACCCACTCATTGTTTGGAGTCAGTGGCTAACAAGGTTCACTCTCTTGCTTCTTAAACTGAAAGATGGGAAACAAATAGTCAAAATGCCTGACGTGAGAACTAGGCATTTCCTGGCTCTTTAACCCCCATGTTATGCCAGCTTCTTTGATTTACAGTTAAACTACTGGCCTAGTATGTCCTGAGTGCCCTCACGGAAGACTCACGGAGTTGGGAGTTGGGGGTACTGCTTGGCAGTGGCTCCGCTCCTACTTGGTGGGTCGCCACCAGAAGGTAGTGCTTGGGGAACATTGCTCGATACCCTGGACTCTCCATTGTGGAGTCCCGCAGGGATTGGTACTGTCCCCCATGCTTTTTAACATCTACATGAAGCCGCTGGGTGCGGTCATCAGGAGTTTTGGGGTGCGTTGTCATCAGTACGCTGATGACACGCAGCTCTATTTCTCCTTTTCATCCTCTTCAGGTGAGGCTGTTAACGTGCTAAACGGTTGCCTGGCCGTGATAATGGACTGGATGGGAGCTAACAGACTGAAGCTCAATCCAGACAAGACCGAGACGCTGTTGGTGAGTGCCTTCTCTGCTCAGATGGTGGATGTTCATCCTGTTCTTGATGGGGTTACACTCCCCTTGAAGGAACAGGTTCGTAGCTTGGGAGTTCTTTTCGATCCTTCCTTGTCTCTTGAGGCCCAGGTGGCCTCGGTGGCATGGAATGCTTTCTACCATCTTCGATTGGTAGCCCAGCTACGTCCCTATCTGGACAGTGACGACCTCGCCTCAGTCGTTCATGCTCTGGTAACTTCTAGATTGGACTACTGCAACGCGCTCTACGTTGGGCTGCCCTTGAAGACTGTTCGGAAACTACAGCTAGTCCAGAATGCAGCGGCCAGAAGGTCTGCTCATATAACACCTGTTCTGGCCCGTCTGCACTGGCTTCCTATTTGTTTCCGGGCTAGATTCAAAGTGCTGGTTTTGACCTATAAAGCCCTACACGGCATGGGACCGCAATACCTGGTGGAACGCCTCTCCCAATATGAACCTACCCGTACACTGCGCTCAACATCTAAGGCCCTCCTCCGAGTACCATCCCATCGAGAAGCTCGGAGGGTGGTGACTAGAGCTAGGGCCTTTTCAGTGGTGGCCCCCGAACTGTGGAACAGTCTCCCTGATGAGGTGCGCCTGACGCTACTATCTTTTTGGCGCCAGGTGAAAACCTTTTTATATTCCCAGGCATTTTAAAGTGTATTTTAACAGCATTTCTGTATTTTGGACGTTGTTTGGTTCTTTTGTTGTTTGTTTGTTTTGTTTCTTGATTTATTGTATTTATTGTATTTATATATTGTGCTTGTTTTTATCTTTTTGTACACCGCCCAGAGAGCCTTCGGGCTTAGGGCGGTATATAAATTAAATTAAATAAATAAATAAAATAAATAAATTAATAAAGGAAAGAGGAACCCTCCATGCCCTTGCCCCCCTTACTCTTTTGTGAAATTCTAGTCTATTTATACTTGGCAATCAGAAAACCTTTCCTACATTCTTGTGTTTCTCAAGCTTTTCCATATATAATTATTAGAACTGCTATTACCCATTCTTGGGGTGGCTTCTCCTCCTTTTTGAATAGTTGCAAAGGAGATTTCCAGATCCTTGTGTAGAAACATTGCTTGTAACTTCAGATTTGGGGTGGGGATTGAATCCAGATCTGGCCCACTCTTCATGGACTACTTTTGACAGGTGAGTGCGGCTGCCCAGTTGCCAAACACCTGTTGTAATACGGTATTAGGTGCCAAATTTCAAAGGTAGGATCACACTCTCTTAAGTGCACTTCCCAATTCACTGAATGCAAGCCCCTCTTGCAGAGGACCTTGTTGTTCTGTTGCACTCAGGGCTTTGCCTGCCTCACATCTGATGTCATACGACATTTGGTGTGGAGTAGATGGGCGTGGCTTGAAGAAAATGGCCTCTCAGGTGGGCCTAAATTTCGTCCATAGGCTGGAGGCTCACCATGCCTGCTTTAAATGCTTCAAGGATCCAAGAAAGGATACTACCACTCAAAGAGAGTGGTAAAAAAAATGCCTTTGTGAGAGATGTGTGAGGCAAGTGGTTGCAACCTGCCTTGGCACCTCACAGTTTTTAAGGATACAGATCTGGCAATCCTAATGTCAGAGAGAGGCTTAATAGGAGAAGCAGCACCTGCCATGCAACTGGTAAAGGAATAGGTACATTAGGGACCAAGACTGGGGAAACTTAGCTAAGCTGCTGTAGGCAGGTCAAGATGCCTTTTGGTTTTCTTTGATGTATAGTTTGCAAATGTTATGGATTTATAAGGGCTGAGCACTCTAAAACAGCTAATGTGCTAGGAGACAACCTATTTTCTATAGACTCTTTTGCATGTTCCAAGCAAATACTCCCTTGGAATGACTAGGCATAGGCAGTAATTTGTATGTTCCCTTCCTCCCTTTCTAGAGCTCTTCACAGTGTCCAAAGATAAATCCATTCATATCCTAAATGTGGAGGAAGGCCGTCTCATGACACGGTTCTCCAAGGCTCACAAGTACGCATCTGAGTGGTAAAAGTGTATTTTTGCAGTAAGCTGCTTGCTTTAATTTCTGCCCAACACATTTTCTTATAAAAGTGAGGAAAGAATTACATTTTTTTTCAAGAAGCAGGAGTCCTGTGGCACCTTAAAAGTAATAACTGTTTTGCAGCATGAATAAATGTTCCTAGGCCAGATCAGTGATGGAGAAACCTGTAGTCTTCCATGGTATCTTCAGGTAGGGCTGGAAACATCCCATGTCTGAAACCCTGAGAGCCAGTCAGTGTAGACGGTTCTGAGCTAGATATACTCATCTTTGTACAACTTCCATCATCCCTGACTATTGACTACGCTAGCTGGGATTCATGGGAATTGGAATACAACAGCACCTGATGGTCACAGGTACCCCATTTCTGGGCTAGAGTCTATTTTTCAGATGCCATTTTTCTAACTAGATCTCTGCCCACAAGATTTGGAAAAGCTATCATTGAAGGGTTTTTAAAAAAAATAATAATCAAGGATTAATGCTGAAATTAGATTATTATTTTTTTTGCATTTAGGGCTCCTGGAATAGCCCAAAAAGTGATGTTGTAAAGTTCACTATTCGAAAGAATAGGGCTTTCTGTGTCTCCTTATGTTTTGAATTGTACTTTACAGTGTGTGTGGGGGAGGGGGGCGGCATTTTCAGGCTAAGGGCCACATAGCAGTGGTGGGTAGACCCAGAGGGAAACGTGGGCAGAGCCATGAATGTAAACTTTACCTTTGTACAGTAGGCTAGTTTATGTACATACTTGCATCCTTCATAGGCATTATCAAGGATACAATCCAGCCAGGCTACATCACTTGGAGCATGACGCAGGGCCAGTGAGGGATGTGGCCTGGAGAGAGTTTCAAGGGGCAGATAGAGAGGTCTGGAGGGCTGCATTTGGCCCCTGGGCCTGAGGTTTTGCAATTGTGCTTTAAACCCTGCCTGAACTTTATTCAGAGTGAGGAGGGAATATTGGAGTTGGAAGGGGCAGTTGCCATGGGGAGTGCATGAGGGTTCGTAGTCAGGGTCTAACTATGGATAAAGCAAGTCTTCGCATCTTTTAGGGAGGGAAAACGGATTTCCATCTCCTCATGCGAGTCCCTTAATAGGTACAGAGAAAAGTGTTCTTTAGTCATAGGGTCAGATGAATTAGCGCACTCTCTCTTAAGCCCTTCATTCTTCCTTTCAGAGGAATTCCAATTGCTTTCCTTCTTTATAGTGCCCCTGTGCTCTGAGTAGAGGTGCTGTGTGGCTGTTGAGACCTTGCAGAGGGCAACTGCTCTGAGAGAGAATAAGGCAATTGTGTAATATATTGGCCAGCTGTAGTCTTGATTCTGCCGCTACACCTCTGGAATTTCCACAGTTCTGCTTTGAACAGTCTGCTGGTGATAGATGAGCACTTGTTTGCCACAGGAGATGACCGTGGGGAATTGAAAGTGTGGGATCTGCGTAAAGGCAACTCTGTGATGGAGATGAAGCAGCACGAGGAATACATCAGTGACATGGCCCTGGATGGAAACAAGAAACTCCTGCTTACCACCAGGTACTCCTACACTCTCCTGTTAAGCAAATGGATCAATGGGCTCGGATAGCGCAGATGCTTTGCCTGCATGGAAGGCTAAGAGTTGTTAGATCCACCCCATCTTCCCCCTAGTGGGGTTCTTCCTGATATCCTCAAGTCTTTTAGGGCTAAAACACCAAGGTGTCTAGAAACTATTGCAGCCACACTTGTTTCCTTTCTCTCTCTCTCTCTCTCCCCCCCCCCTGCTCTCAGAAACTTCTCTGGAGGGTTGCTCAACCCTCTGGAGCTGATTTTGAGGGTGCATGGGGGGCTGCAGGGGATTGGAGAAGAGGGGAATGTTCCATTCTGCTAGTGCAAGTCTCTCGTGCTAGCAGAGCGAAAGCATTGGATACGGCCATTGGAGCTGGAACTAACTGATTGTACTGTCTTTGGTGTTTCTTACCAGTAAGTAATTACTGTCTACTATTCTGTTTCTTGCAGTGGAGATGGAACAATGGGAGTCTTCAACATCAGGAGAAGGCGCTTTGAGCTACTTTCAGAGCCCCAGAATGGAGACCTGACAGCCATCTCTCTGATGAAGGTCAGCCTTTTACTCAGTAGTCCTTGAGAAATGGCTCTTGCTTGACTGATAGCAACCAGTAAGCTGACTATAGCAGGGAATTAAAAATAGTTTCTTGCCAAGTATTAAGATTGAGAGTTTGTGTTAACTGGCAGTATAATGTTCCTCTTCATTGTGATTTGCTTTATAATAAGAGAAAAGGCCTTTGGATAGGTCTCTTTTTCTCTTGTACATCAACCTATAAGCTCCTCTTTGTTGATGGTGAGAGAAAGGGAAATCTTTTTTGTTGTTGTTAAGCTGGTTTTTTTTTTTTATTGCTCAGAGAGGAAAGAAAGTGACCTGTGGCTCCAGCGAGGGGACCATTTACCTCTTCAACTGGGATGGTTTTGGTGCTACCAGTGATCGTTTTGCACTGAAGGCAGAGTCCATTGACTGCATGGTTCCTGTAACAGAGAGCATTGTATGCACAGGGTCTATTGATGGAGTCATCAGGTGAGAGTGCCTTGGGTTGCTTGTCAAGAGAAGGCTCTGACTGTGTGATAACTCTGCTGAAGTGTGGGGTTGAGGGTGGGAATGAAAGGTGATGGGATCAGAGCTCTTGGATGGAGATTGTCAAAGGCAAAATATATCCTTAAACAGGAGACATCCTAATATTGCATGGGATTACAGAGACCATCCTCCTTGAAAGGATTGTACCTCATTGCCTGGGCCAGTCTCCTGATCAGAGCATTGAAAACTAGTGACTGGCTGGAGTCTTGCCTAGTGTATAGGATGGGCTTTTCTAGTTGTGAAATGTATTAACAGTATCTAGGTATTTTAAGTTGTCCAGGAACAGAGTCTAAAGGCCCACGTCTTGCATAGTTGTTCGAGATTTGCATTTTGCTTCCTTTCTGGCTTCAAGTCTTATCCTGATTGTGTTGTTTTTTTAACGCAGTGTTTGTATAGTATTTGTTAATATTAGTCTCATTGTTTGGCATGAGTTATCCTCCATGAGAGTAGTTAAAGCCTTTAAAATAAATTTAGGGACCTAGCAGCATTCTGTGCAAGTAGAATGAATTTCGGGCACTATTACAAAGGAACTGGCTTTTTATTAATCGGGCTTTTCTTGTGTTTCAGAGCAGTGAACATCTTGCCCAATCGGGTGATTGGCAGCGTTGGGCAACATGCAGGAGAACCTATTGAGCAGCTAGCCAAATGTCATACTGGCCCATTCCTGGCCAGCTGTGGCCATGACCAGAAGGTGAAGTTCTGGGACATCTCTTCACTTAGCTCAGTGATTGTGGATGATTACAGAAAGAAGAAGAAGAAAAGTGGGCAGCTGAAATCCTTGAGCCGCAAAGCATTTAGTACCGGAGAGGATTTCTTTGCAGACTTGAGAGAGGAGGTAGCAGGCCCAGAGGAGAAGGAACATGACAATACTGAAACAGACAGCGACTAAAATATGTACACTGATCAAATATGAGGAGTACACTGTCCTGAAAGGGGCCTTTATAGCCACAGACTGCTTGAAACAGCTGTGGGTTTGCAGAGATTCAACTGAGATTTGTCCCTATGCTGTAGAACAAACAGGATAGTTGAGTTTGGCTTCTTATGGGCAAAGTGCTGGTAGCCTAGTGGAATCAGTACGTGTCTTCCTGCAATTCAGTGAAAGTAATATTAAGTTTTTGAAATATGTTCATGAGAGATTGCTACAGAAAAGCAAGATGGAGATCTGTTATAACCTATGACAATTACTTCATTTCCTGTCAGAAGAGTCCGTCTTGGAATAAAGAAGCTAGAAAACCTTTTTTTCCTAAGAGGGATTAATACTTGTATCTTGCCAGTTTAGGAATAAAGTTATTGATCCTAAATGTACTAGATGAACTTCTGCTTTCCTTACTGGGTGGCCAGATGCAAAAGAGGACAGAGCTTTTGCACCTTTAATAGTTGTGTAGAATTTCAGCAGATGTAATACAAACTATACCTGCTGAAATTTCCTCCTCTTTGCAACTATTAACTATGCAGAAGCACTAGCCTTTTTTTTGCATCCGGTCACCTGCTTCCTGCACCAATAAACCAATCCGAGAGCTTTTGAAGAAGGGCTTCTTAGCACTGAGGCATTCTTTTTTGCAATTAGCTCGATGCAGAATTAAAACTTTAAATGAAGTGATTCTGTATTTATTTATTTAAATTATGTGTATACCACCTCACATTTCAAGGAAATATCAAGGTGATCTACAGAACAATTAAGACCACTTTCAATGCAACAGTAAATGACCATTATCAGTTGCAGGAGCCAGAGAAGCCAGCAGCTGGTAGTAGCAGTCAGGAAGAACTTGGGTGAAGTAGTATGTTTAATGGCCAGTGGAAGCACCCAGCAACCGATGCCTGTCTGATCTCTAGTGGCAGATCATTCCACATGGTAGGCATCATCACGTATGTGTATTATATACAAAACCCAGCAATGCTTATCCACATGGGCAAAATCCTAGAATGTTCTGTTCAAAGGTAACCTGTCATGTTAATTAGTAGCTTCCTCCCTGTATGTCCTGCCTCATTTTCTGCTTCCTGTACAGCACAGCTGAGGGGTTTAGGGATGATTCAGTCAGCTTCTGTTCCCAGTGGTGTTTGTAGTTAATAACCTATTTCATGTCAAGTTTTTATTTCACAGTGAAACAGCCCTATTCCACTCTAAAAATATGTGTGTGTGTGGGGGGGGGAAGAGAAAATAAAAGGAAAACCACAATTACAGCCTCCCCTTCCATTGCAGGAAGTAGAAGCCGACTATTTTAATCACCAAGTGCCCAGCTATGCTAAAAATAAAGCAATAAATAGAACAGAACGTGCAGGGAGGACTATCTTAATTAAAAATGCAACATCTCAGTACCACTTTACCAATCTACCTGCTGTGGACCGGTATTGCAATTGTGTTTTATGGTTGAGTCAGGTTGCAAATGGATAGTGTTGCAACACAGAAAACATGGGAATGCAATGTTCTGGCAACAATATTGTCTAATCTGTGTAAAAAGTGAGTGAATAAAAGGATAATTCCAGAAAAAGGCTAGGTTAGAAAGAGCCAGAAAGCCATATGTGAACAAACTCATTGAGTGAATTGGTTTTGCTTTCTTTGATAAGCTATTTGACCAGCAGAAGGTCCTTCTCTGCAACTGAAATGATACATGGGGCAAAATTATTTGAACATCCTTTCCATCCAAGGATTTTGGTTATTAACTTTTATATGTTGTAGTCTGAGCAAAGCAGATTCTGGCAGAGCTACAGGCAGCTGCAAATAGTATAGCAGTAGCAGGCCCAGAGCACCAGTAAGGAGCACAGATTGAGCTTTCTCCCCCCTTTGGTTTCTAGTTTTTAGAATGAAGGCTATGAAGCCAGCTGTGCAGGCACTCTTCAAAGCAATTGGTTTGTGAGGTATGAAACTGCCTGCTCCTGCCTTTCAGTGATTTTGAAGACTACTGTGATACATCAGTACTTTACAGAATTGTAGAGTTACACACACATAAGACCCAAAACTAGCTTCACAATTACTCAGAACATCCCTTCTCCCCAGTGTAGAAGGTACTTCTTGGTTCATTTTGAAGCTGTGTATTTGGTTTTCCTTTGTTTGTGCACTGCTCTTAATTTTTCCTCCGGACTCAGACAATGGGGAAGTGACTTCATCTCTCCTGGTGCAGGACTGTTGCCCAGAGAAAATAACTGAGAAATGAAGGATTTTAGCACAGCTGTACCTGGGGTGTAGGGTCCAAAAAGCAGAAGGTAGCAGCTACAGTTGATACGCTTTCTAGAACAGATTTAATTTCATGGAAAAATATTTGTACTTGGAAAAAATAATAAAAACCCTGCTAATGTGTATGAAAATAAAACCCATTTCTAGTATTATCCATATTGCAATGGGATATTGTAGGTTTTTAATTTAAACTATTTTATACCAGTTATTTACTATTAAGAAAAACTCAAAGTGGTTCACAACATCAAAACTTTAAACATTAAAACCATTTCAAAAAGTGTAAATAGAAGATCAAGGCACATAGGACTACAGGCTTCTGTCATAGCCTCTTTATATCAACACACGAGAGCCACTGACAAACAGCAACATCTCTGGCTTATCAGTTTCTTACATTTCTAGTTTTCTACAAAGCAGGTCTGGGATTTGAAGTTGGGCTGAGGGAAATGATGCACTGACAATACCCCAACTTCTGATCATCAAGTGGTCTGAATTTTTGTGAAGTGTGCAGTACCATTCATTCTAGTGGCAATTAAAGGCCAGATACTTGTGGAAGAAACAACAGCAACTGTGTCTAGAAGCAACCTATACAATACCGTCCACCAGATTTCAAATGCTTCAGATGAGGACACTGAACACTTAATTTTTTTCAAAACAACTTTTAATAATAAAGTGCCTCTGTTTCCAATGTTGCATATTCATTCACTATTTTTGATGCACTTTTTAAAAAGGCAAAGAGTTTAAAGGGACTCAGAATAATCCTTTCTCTGAAATACACCCTGCTTGTTATTCATTGGAGCTGTTTTTTATGTTTAAAAAGGCACCTGGTGTTCTGCTGTTAGGTTCAGGAAAGTATTAAGGGAACATCACCCCATACAGTTCAATCCAGCTTGAAGAAGTGGCTTCCATTACAGAAAGACATGATCACTGGGAGTGATTTTCTTCCTAGAGAAACAGGTTTAGTTGTACAGCCCATCAAGAACTTGTTACAGACTATCCCTGTTTAAGAAAGATTGTCCGATGCCTCCCTCTCCCAAGGAATCTGGCTATAAAACAAATTCAAGCACTCAAACAAATGAGAAAGCTAGCCAAACTGTCAAGTACAAAGGAGAACAATGGTTTTTATAAACATGCAAACAAGGAAAAGGAACTAAGGACTGAATCCCTAGCTGGAGTCATTGGTATACTTTTTAAGAGAGTCATGCTTAAGAAATGGAAAGCAAGTTGTGAACCCAAAATATACCCTCCTTTTAGACTGCCTACTAGCAAACAAGCATGGCAACTCAAATGAATTAACTTAAAACATTTTAGTTCTGAAATTTGCATGCACAACCTATTTAAAATATAGCCAGAAAAGAAAAAAAGACTCCAAAGGAAACAATGCCCCCAACCAACAAATGAACAAATGACAGAAGATGCCAGGCACTCCCCTCCCTGTGGCTTTGCTCCAAGCTGGTTTTAGCCGGCAGGAGCGGCACACGCAGGCCTCTCCTGAACCTGAGAGCTGTCCTTCAACATGCCTCTTACACCACAGGGCAGCCTGTTGGAAAAGGAAAAAAGGGTTGTTTAGGATTTTAATGCTGAATTTTAT
Source organism: Rhineura floridana (assembly GCF_030035675.1). Lineage (NCBI taxonomy): Eukaryota > Metazoa > Chordata > Lepidosauria > Squamata > Rhineuridae > Rhineura > Rhineura floridana. Next base: position 174,131,761 of record NC_084480.1, on the reverse strand, counting down.
TGTATTTTATTACATTTTAATTTGCACTAAGAGAGTTTTGAGGCAACTAATATTAGTATTTTCCCCCATCATCCCCAAGCATTCTGCTTTCTCCAAGCAGAAAGGACGGTCCTTTGTTCCCAAGGAAAAACAGAACAGGCGGCACATTATATCCTACAGTTATGTGTGCGTAAAAACCTTAGCAGCAGTTAGGTTCATTACTTCCTCTTGGAACCATGTGCACCTCACTTCCAATATGGCAGTAAGAAAACTGTTTGTGGAACTCCATTTTACAATCCTAGTTTATTTCTGTGGATTAAGCAGATTTAAACAGCTATGCTTAAAAATGTAGTTAGCATGCCTAGGTTTCTAAAGAAAGTAATAAAAAATGTCACAAAAGCCACTGTGACAAATATAGGCTCCCTGTGAACCTGTAGAATGAAGGGAGGAAGTGGTTGTGTATTGACTTGAGAATCAATGACTGATGTTCCTACAAGGCAGTGGGTGCAAATTGCACAGGGTAGGTACTGTACAAGGTACCCAAATCAAGCTCCAAGTTAAGACCACCAGCCAAATCTATTCGGTAACTAGTAAAGTAAGAAGATGCCAAGGATCTGCAGCTTGAAGCTTAAGTTCTCAAGAAATAGAATTTACAACCCCCCACAAGCACCTTCTATTTCTGATTTCCTTTTTAATCATTTCCAACTGTTTCAAATGAGCTTCTTATTCCTCATTTTGCACTGTGTGGTACAAAGAATTAGATATATGGACTAACTGATAGCACATGCTTTGATATATCTATTCCAACCTCCTGCCCTTGCAAGGAGAAATCTTAGAAGTCTTTTCTATGAACTCATCCCTTAAGAGTGCAACCATTTCTTGCTTCCATGTGCTCATCTGGAAAACCATAATCACCTGAACTTCTCAACACTGATTAGCTTCTCAAGTAAATTGTGAGAGGAAGTGGGGGGGCACACAGCTGGAATGTGCAGAACTACCTTCGAGGCAAAGGTAATAATGAGCAGCTAGCCAGAGTGGAAGAGAGACTGGTGCAGTAACAGACATTACTGATATTGAAAAATGGAAATGGACTGCCTTCAAGTTGATCCCGACTTATGACGACCCTATGAATAGGGTTTTCATGGTAAGCTGTATTCAGAGGAGGTTTACCATTGCCTTCCTCAGAGGCTGAGAGGCAGTGACTGGCCCAAGGTCACCCAGTGAGCTTCATGGCTATGTGGGGATTCAGACCCTGGTCTTCCAGGTCGTAGTCCAACACCTTAACCACTACACCACACTGGCTCTCATATTACCTGTAAGAATAGTTGTACTGTGTTTGGGCCAGCAGGTATGTTATGTTTAGAGATAGGCTTACTTTTATTATGCTATGGCAGCGGTCCCCAACCTTTTTGGGCCTGGGGCACATCTGAAATCTAAGATGTGGGAGTTTCATGGGCACCACAAAACACCCATTCCATAGAAGAAAACATGCATTACCCCCAAAACACACACACAAAACATTAAAGCAGCCCGCACACTCAAGCACAAAACATGCAGGCAGACACCCATCCCCCCAAAAACACAAGGCAGTGGCAGAGAACCTTGTCTTCTTTGAGTTTTGGAGAGAGGCTGAAAGTCCAAGTACTTGGCTCCCAACAGCCCCACCCTCTCCTTCCTTTCTCATTAAGGATGGCCCCGGGCCCTTGCGGAACCCAGAGGCACTCTTCTCTTTCTTGGCAGCCCAGGCACTGCTGAAAGTAGAAAGAAAAGCTGGAGTTGCAGGGGGCCCTGGAAGGTGCCAAAGGTATCAGGTACAGTAGGGCTCCACTTTACAGTGATTCGCTTTACAGCGATTCGCTAATATAGCGGTCTCAATTAGATGCAATTAGACTAAAGCCCCACTCATACGGCGCTTGTTCCGCTTTTACGGCTGTTTTCGGGCACCGTGCGCCATTCTATTCAATGGGTTCTGCTTTACAGCGGTTTTCACTTTACAGCGGGGGTCCAGAACGTAACCCGCCGTATGAGCGGGGCCCTACTGTACTGCATTGGGGACTCCAAATAAGCTGCAGTCTGACACAAGCGAAGCCAAGTGTTCCATCCCCCCTCCTTAGCTTTTCCATCTCACCCTTACTCTGTTCTACATGATGCTGTCACCCTTCCAGAAAACTTTTCAACTTTAAAAGCTGCAATCTCTCACTGTAGGAAGTTTCATATTCCTACCACTTGCATTGTGTGAACAGATGCGACAAGAAATTAACAGAAAAGAGGTACCTTTCTAGAGACCTCGCCATTTGGGGGTGTTCTACTTGTTATGCACTTTTGTTAAGGTTAAAGCCTCATGACCTAGCCGAGGATTGCACATGCCTTGCTGACCACCTGAACGGCACAAAAGCATTCTCTGGGCTCCAGTCTGCAAATACGAAGCACTTCTAAGATGAACTTGTACAAGGATACTTACCCAGGATTTTGAGTAGCTGCAGAGCCACTGCGTTCTTGGCCTCTTCATGGTCCTCCATGCCAGAATGACCTGGCTTGATCCAGATGAACCCACTTAAGGGAAATGGGTATTTGGGTATCACCACCTGATACCAGAACCGTAACCATCCTTCACGATTCTTTTGCACACATTTGGTAAGAAATAGAGGCAGCCCCAGCTGCCGTTCCTCACATTGCAAGTTCAGGTAGTCCAGCACACTGCCCACTGCTGGTTGCATGTAAGAGTCCACAAGCCCAGAAGGTATCTTGCTGGGGGCATCTCTGTGAAAATATTTGGATGGCAGGATCCCTGGAAAGGCTTGTTTGGAGGTGTTATGGAGTTTCTGTTTTATATTTGGTTTCAGCCAATCCACTTCTATGTCATCTCCACATAGACACAAACTACCTGCATAATAGAGGAAACAACTTATATTTGGATCTAAATGTAGCTTGCCCCACCAGTATCTCAGCTGCAGTTTACAGCTACATATATCAATGCCGTGCAAGGAAAAACAAAAGTAGATTACATATGAATAAGACAGGGTTACCAATTTAAAGACAAAAACTGATTATATGGCTAAAAAATGTGCATCGTTTGGGTTTACGTTTATACCAGTGATAGCTCCAAGCTTCTTATATACGGTAACAGACGTTAAGAGCTGGAGTAAGAGTTTCCATAATGGTTCATAAACATGTAAATGTGCTGCCTTCAAGTCGATTCTGACTTATGGCAACCCTATGAAGAGGGTTTCCATGAGGCTGAGACTGGCCCAAAGTCACCCACTGAGCTTCATGGCTCTGTGGGGATTCGAACCCTGGTCTCCCAGGTCGTAGTCCAACACCTTAACCACTACACCACACTGGCTCCATAATGGTTAACACTGCCACTGAATTGTCCATGAAGGCAATATTGACAGGTAACTAAGTGCCCAATGCCCCATTTCTAGGACACCTGCATAGGGGAGCTGGCCCCTGCATTTTGAGTGTCGGGTACAGTGAACAGCACACTGCATTCAATGCCCCCAGCCTCTATTGCCCATGGCACAAGACTTTACTATCACATTTATGAGACAAACCTTCCACAAGAGCTTTCTTGGCTATTGCAGCAGCGTGATGGGAGATATATTTCACCTCTGCCAATTGTCTCTCCCTTCTGCAAGGACTGAGGTGCAAGGAAATGCTCAGGACTCCTGTGGTAAGTTCCTGCAGCATTGGCAGAAGATGATCCTCTCTCACAGAGAGCGCCAGACCATCAATGCAGAGCTCACACTTGTCAGTGCTCCTACAGACCACAATGGGGTAGCTGGCCTGAATTTCAAAGTTGTTGAGTGTGGCAATTGCTTCTTGGGCATTGTGCCTGCTTGTGTATCGCGCATAAGCAAAGCCACGGTTAAGCCCACTGAACGTCATCATGAGACGAAATTCATAGAGCCTTCCCACACTTTGGAAGAGAGGAATTAGTTTATCCTCATATATATCCTGCGGGATCTTCCCTATGAAAACCTCTGAACCAGATGGTGGGGCACTGCCAGCCCAGCCTGTGGAAAAAGCAAGAAAAAGACAGCATCATTGATAAGACTGTTGTCACTGTATTGAAGCACAAGACACCCTGCCAAAAACTTTTCATACCAGCTTCATCCCCCTAAAAGATTCTACAGCAAAAGGAAAGACGGCAGAAATACTTAGCTGGATACAAGTCTCCATCGAGCTGCTATGAATTTGGATATTTTGGAAACAACTGCTCCTGACAGGACAGAGATTTTTAGCAACTAGTTCCTAGCAATGACAATGGAAAGGCTGTAACCTCTTGGTTAACTGAAGTTGCTGCCAACACCTAACCACCTTAACTACGCATGACACTATTTTTAACAGAGATAGCTGGTTCAGCAATCTGTATATCCCAGGCTGAGAATTTTCTACTTACCTGGTGGAGGACCACCATATTTCCTCTGACCATTGATCTGGACTAACTGGATTCCAGTCTCTTTCACCCAAGCCTCATGGGCAGCTTTATTAGCCTGGTTTACACTCCACATATAAATAGTCCCCTACAAACACAACATGGATAAAGTTAGGTCCACCTTCAGGATCTTCCAGGAGTGAAGCTCTGGGAATGACAAAGCTTTTGCTCAGCACCATGCAGCTAAACAGCAACATTCTCTAGTGAGTGGGCCATTTCCACAGTAATTAACCACTTGGATTTAAAACAGTAATGATATTTATACAACACTTTTAAGAGGAGTACTGTATAAAGACTGAAGGCAAGAAAGTGGCTTACACAGAAGGCCACTTTACTAGCAAGTTCATTCACTGCAAAGGCTAGGGGATTTTTCTACTTCACTCATAACTAAGTATCTCAGCCCTATGCTAAATGGATTTTGTTTTTTGGGGGTAATGAAAGGAAATCCCTGGCCATCATTAAGTACACGAGCCAGGTTCAAAATTGGTACCAAGTATGCTGAATAAGGTTGGATGTGATTTTCTTTGCAAGATCTCTAACTCAGTAGTTGGATAATAGGTGGTGTGTAAAACAAAAATGACTTAAGCAAAACGACCATTTCTGACTTGCCCTTTCTACTAAAACTCAGAAATATTGATTCTACAATTGTTCAACTGCCTCTATATAAAGCCCACATTTCAAAATTACAGACATGGTTCCAAACCCTACATTTTCTTAATCCAAACAAATGTATAACACCAGCAGACCCCAAAGCACAGACCTATTATCATTTCCTAATCTAAACAATCCCACTGATGGCCATACAAATATCAGAACAGTATAAAACAATACATAACACACAACCAAAGAAAGAAAAAACATTGTTGCATTCAATTTTGTGTTAATTGCCCTTGTTTAATAATTGTTCTCTTGTCCACTTTGAATTTTCCTGTATAGTCTTTTTAGAGTGGTCCACACACACACACACACACACACACACAACCCCATATGTAATAAGACTTGACCAGGATGCTCAAAATTCTTCTACTGCATTTCTTAAATTATTATTTTCTTTTTCTTTTTTTAAATCAACTTCTTAAGTGTATAAATCAAAAACTTCTTAACAATTTAAACGCCTGTTACAATGTACTGACATACAGCTTATACAATCAAACATATATACATAAATAAATTTAAAAAGGAAGAAAAAATAATAAAAATGTTTTAAAATTATAATAAGAAAACTAAGAAATCAATGAATAAAAAAGAGGTGGAGAAGAGAGTTACTGAGATTAGTGTAAGCTTTAAAAAACAACATTTAATACATGGAATGCCATAGAGATCTAGAAATTTACTTTTGGTAGATGGATTTAGTGCAATAAACTGCATAGACTACCCAAAGACATCCCTCCATAATGAGGCATGAAATCATGCTTCCCCACTGCTACATAGCTTATAAACATAAAACCATGTAATATGACAGTTGTCTTTTTTATTTGGATCCTGCCTCGCCTATCTTTGTTGTGCTATTTTTTCCATTAAAGCTATTTTCCACACGTGAGAGTACTATAATTCTATTAAATTGTAATCAATCTTTTTCCAATTACAAGCAATTACAATTCTTGCTGCCACTAGTAAGGTTACTATTAGATCCTTGGAGTGCAGTGATAAATTATCTCCTTGGAAAAGCAACAAGAGAGCCTTAACAGGATCAGACTTGATGTTCTGGCTGTAATCATCCCTGATGGCTTTCTATTAACAAACATTTCATTACACATTTGAGACTTAGCAACATGGATTCAAAATCTGTCAATTTTCCTTTTGAATTATGTTTCCCTTCCACTTTCCATATCAGAATCCTTATTTGTAGATACTGAAAACCCAGGAGTCTGTCCATTTCTATATTGTTAAAGCAGGGGTGGGTAAACTGTGGTTCTCCATGGGTGGTTTAGCTATAGGTCCCATCATCCCTGACCACTGGTGATGATGGATGGTACCAATCAGAGTCGGTGTCCAACAGCATCTGAAGGAGCACAGGCTCTCCATTCTTGCTAATTCTTTGTCTAAACAGACTTCCCTAGAGAAATCACTAACTATTCTTGCTCCTACTGTTAAATGTTTAGCATATAACAGTGATGTAGGAGAAATCCTGGGGTTGTTATCTTTCTGAATTACCCCAAGGCGGTAATTGAGCGGCGTGGCTCGTGTACTAATTGGCCATTATAAATGGTAAAGCCCATCCAAAACACATTCATCCACTCAGGCAGCTCCCTACGCCCGGGTGGGGAAAGAGAACGACCGAGAGCAGCAAACGCTGATAGCCAGAACTTTCCAGAGGATACAAAAAGCAAACATATTTTAATCGTTCCACAGATTGCATACCTATTACGGCAGCAATCAAGACAAATAACATTAAACCAATAGAGGGGGGGTTACTACTACTTACTAAGAGTGCACTCAGAAGTAAGCCCCGTTAAGTACAAAGGGACTTGCTACCGAGTGTAAAAAAGCAGAACTACAATTGATTCAAACCGAAGGAGAAGTACCCCCTTCCATTTTTCTTTCTTCCCTCCCAGGAAAAAAAGTCCGCGCGAATCCTAAACACGGAAAAGACTGCGCCTCCCAACCAGTACCTCGGCCATCGTAGTAGCGACTGCAACTGCTTCCGCACACACCTTCACAGCCACACCCTCCGTACTCGGGCGCGGCCGCTCCTTTTATAGCTTGCCGAAACCAGGGCGTTTCTCTTTGCTTCTTCTGATTGGGTAGATAAATAGCCTCGCCCCCCCCCGAACGGCGAGCACGTGGTCCCCAGAAGGGGCTCCCCTGCTCAATGGATAAGCGGCGTGAAAGAGGCATAGAGGCCTTTCCCCAAAAAAACTGTACCGGGGTCAAGACAAGCGAAGTGTTCTGTCGAGCACATGCTGCCTTAGCAAACAGGCAAAGAACCCGCTGCGGGAAGGACTAAGAACCTTGTGGTCAAAACACCCACGCGCGCACGAGCACACGTACTCTGCTGAAGTTGATTCCTAGTTCCCAGTTGCCCATCTGCTCCTAAAAAAGAAGTTCATAACTCCCTGAACTCTAAAGTAAAGTTTATATGTCCTTGAACCCCAGATTACATGATGGGCTATCCCATATCATATATCTCCATGATTTGGTGACTCTCCCCTCCAAGAACAATGTTGTTATGTGCCTCCAAGTCGACTACAACTTATGGCGACCCTATGAATCAGCGACCTCCCAAGAGCATCTGTCATGAACCACCCTGTTCAGATCTTGTAAGTTCAGGTCTTTATGAAATCAATCCATCTCTTGTTTGGCCTTCCTCTTTTTCTACTCCCTTCTGTTTTCCCCAGCATTATCTTTTCGTATGAGTCATGTCTTCTTATGATGTGTCCAAAGTATAACCTCAGTTTCATCATTTTAGCTTCTAGTGATAGTTCTGGTTTAATTTGTTCTAACACCCAATTGCCACTGTGGCAGAAGCCCCAAGCTGCTCCTCCTTGGTGGGTGGGAAGTAATTGGATTTAAAACTGGCAATTGCCAGAAGAAAACCAAGAAATGGGATGAGGCCCTGGAAGCTTTGGCTCTAAAGATCTTTGGCCCCTTTCAGCTGTATCAGCCTGAAATTGGCAGAGCAAAACGTGTAAAAAAAATCCCACCACTGACTTCCACCCTGGCTGACAGGAGCCTGCAAGGCCTCAGATGAGTTGGGGGGTTCATCACCCCAACCCTACTTGGGATTGCTTGTCCTGTCTGAAAACAAATTGCAGGTTCTGCTGCACTAAACCTGTCAGCACAGGCCCTGTGGTCAGATTTTTTTTCTGGGGAAGGCCAACATTTGGCAAACAGGAACAGCCCATTTATGGTAAGCACACAGCAGTGCTAACACAACTGAAACAGCTGCCTGTTTCGTTTGGGTTGCTGGTTACCTTGATTTAATGGCTTGAGAAAAGCAGTGGGCATTGGAAATGGAGTTAACCACTAGGATGATTTTCAAGTGGAAGGAAATGAGAAGGCAGCACTTTTCCTTGGGAGATGTCTTATTTATCTTATGTGTTTGTGTGTGCCACATTTTATCTTTACAATAGTCTTGTGGTTCAGAGACAGCAACCCCAACTCAAAGTCAAGCTGGGCAAAGATTTGAATCCAGTTTTCCCCACCAAAAACTTGTACTCTAGCCACTGCACCACACTGGATCTCTTGTTAGCCTGCTGTAGAATAGGAAAGCATTATCATATGAGTGAGACTGAAGAAAGTTATTGTCAATTTAGTGAACCTTGCATAGAATACTTCATAACTGGTTGAGGACAGCAGGCATAAATGATCAAAAAATTCCCCTGCAGCCCTCCTCCATTCAAATGGAACCTATGTGGGAGATCCTGATAAGTTTGTGTCCAGCTCATATACTATGTAATGAGAAAGCAAGCAATAGTTCTTGCAAGGTGCTTAATCTGAATCACAGTGCTTTCATAGGAGTTTAATGGAGGATATTTTGCTTTTAAAAGTTTACAACAACATACATCTTATAAGCAACAAGGGGACAGTGGGACTTGCTTCTGAGTAACCATGGGAGGAAGGCTGAGATAGAAAATGAATTCATAACAATAAAATAACTGTCAGCAGTCCTGAGATTTCTACACCCTGGGTCCGGCATCTAGCATACCCAAAATGTTTTTTTTATTTATGCAAGATTCTGACAGAACAAATGTCCTTTGTAAATTTTTGGAGCTTTTGAACTTGCACTAGTAAAATAATCTGTTTGGAATGAACACACTTGTTCAAAAAATGTGATGGGGCATCTTATAGTGACTCGTGCCCTTCTTCAAACTTTGGAAGTGAAACTTCATATCCAAATTAGTTTGCTGCAAGACATTCTGTGTGCATTTGCTTTTTGTGTGTGTGAATAAATGTTGAATTTACAGTGTATTTCATTTATTATATTTTGCTTTAAGAAGAAAGTGTGTGTACACATGATTTAAGTGTGCCCAGGATGTAGAAATAACATACTCATGATGCAGGATGAATGCACCATTATAGTGATCCTGAAAATAGGCAGTACAACAACCATATCAATTTAAACAGAAATACGTACACAAGAGAATTTTACCTATACACAAGGTCCACCATTTTGAACTTGCAATCTGACATGCCTACTACTCATAAACAAATTACTTATGAGTATAGTTGCACATCCAATCAGAGGAGAGCCAGATTTTTTCAACATGTTCTGGGATATGTGGAGAAAAAAAGCTTTGCAGTTTCCTTCCTTCCTGTCACCCCCTCTGCTATCTAGTTGAGGGAACTGTCATATGATACAAAGTAGGTACTATTACGTTTTGTTAGACCAATAGTGTAACAATGTGCAAGTTTTCTAAGTCTGCAGAACTCTTTAACAGGTAGAAGCTCACCTGTTCCTACACCAGCTATTAAATACTGTTTTACTTACTTTGATCTCTCTATTCAGGAATGGCCATGGGAACAGGGACAGAAGCTTTGGGAACAGGGACAGAAGCTTTTGCAGAAGGCACTGAAGGTATCACAGTTTCAGGATATAGGGAGGTATTCAACTATATAGTTGCACTAGCACAACAGGATTTTCCCTCTCCTCCCCCCATGCGCATCCTGCACTGTCCCAAATTTGCTCTAGAGGGTTGGAGGAGCCCCCAGAAGAGTTTTAGAGGGCACATAGGGGGAGGAGAGGGAAGAATGTTCTGTTGCACAAAGAGAAATCCTTGCGTTGATGGAATGTTGTCCTCAGTGCTACTTTGAATACAACCCCTAATTTTCAGCTACATCCCAGATGAAAAGAGATGGGCTTGAGGTGCAGTTCTTGCAGGATGAAATCTTTCCTTCACACATACACACTTGTGTACATCTACAGTTTTATGCAAGTAGTACTATCAGAAGCATCATGTTTTTAAGTGGCAGGAAGATTTACATTTGCATTTTTCACAACAGGGATAAAATTGACTATTCAGTGTAAAATACCCCATACTGTACAACATTCTTCCAGCAGAAATTCAGCAGGCATCCTCGCTTTTGACAGTCTTTAGAAGACTTTATGCCAACAGGCCTTTGCAGCTGTTTAATTTTTTATTAGCCAGTCACTGTAATGATTATTTGTATTGTTTTCATTGGTGTTTCATGCTTTATCACTGTCACTGCCCTCATATTTTATGATATGGCAGGCACCTAGGGTTGTCACCTTTTTAATGACCCTGTTCTGGCACCTACAGCAGCAAACTGATATGCAGAAATAAAAAGCAGGTGGAGCTTTTTCTCATCATTTGAGAAAACCTTGATGGATTAATATGATGCATTTGTAAAGACACACTGGAAGTCAATTTGCCTACATTTGCCCCAAGCTGGCTAAAAATATGCGGTGTGGACTTTTACTTATGGCTGCTGCCATATCCTTTTTTTGCCCTGCATTTTAATCCTCCAATAGCACAGGGGAAAACAACATTAACTGGTTTGTCAACTCAACACACAATTTACACTGGAAGTTGCTTTTGCCTGACAAATGCAGAGAGTAGGAGTATATTTTGAATAATCTGGGGATGCACAAAGAATGCAGACAATAAATGTTAATTTTCAGATAAGGAAACCACTGACATAGAACATGCTGCTATTATTAGTGTGTGTATATATACACAGACAATACAAATTCAAATAAATACAAATATTAATATTAAAAAGTTAAAATGAGACATCTTTGCTAACACTGGTACAATGATAACATATGCATACACAGATTCATTAAGGATAAGCCCTATTCCCTTTTAATGTTACACATTACACTACGTTTTCTGTTTTAATGCTTACTACAGGAATCCAAAACTAGGTTTGCTAACATGTTGCATGTGTCAGAATACTGCTAAGAAGTCCCTTGCTTTTTAAAGAGGTTTAGTGGTAAATTCTGAAATGCAGGCTGTCTTCAAGACAACCTCCATAGCTATGCCACTGCTCAGACTAATCAACAAAAAATGGAACTTTGGGCAAATGCAGACGTAATGTCTTTAATATCCAGATAAACAGTTCTGGTGGATTCAGAACTTTGCTCACTTTTTTGTCATATTTTGATTGTTCATAATCAAGGGATTTTAGAATTTTTCAAAATAAGCAGCAGTTTAACCCTTAACCATGCATGCTAATGTAACCAGTAATGGGGACTGCTATGTAGCTTGGCGATCACTCGTGACCAAGTAAGATTGTCTTCCAAACTAAAGTCTTTCCATGGGACTTTTGTTATGGAAGACACCTGTGTGTGATTTTGTTTTACATGGGGAGATCGGCGCACCACGATCAACATACAATCTTGACAGAAAAAGGTTTTGATCCAATGGAAGTCCTTTATCTGCTGCAGCCTTCATCCGCCTTCACAGCTGTTGTAACGTACACATTGTTATCCTCCGCCTGTTCTGCCGTTGAGAGGAACAATAGGATCACAGGGGACAGTGAGTGCCCCCGACAACAAGCTTTCAAGACTCAAGTCAATATTTGCAGACTGGAGACTGTGAGGCTACCCCACTACAGTATCTTTAATTTAAAAAAGTATGCCTGTGAATCACTGTGATGAAGACTTCCCCAACTTCCCAACATTAGTCCACACCAGCATCCTTTTTTGATATACCATTGTTAAGAAAGATTGCAAAAGCTGCAGCTGCTTGCTTTAAACTGCACCAGTCTGGACCTTACTTTATCAAGCAATTTGCATCCAAGTTTGGCTGGACACAGGACAAGTGGGTTGTTTACGCAAATTCTGTTGTTTTGACTATTGTCACAACTGCTGCCTGGGTAAACTGAATTAAAAATGCTAACTTTGTTTAGGAAGGAGTGGTAAATAATTGCTGAGAGCAATGATAGGACCATCAGGGTTGTTCCTGAGGCAATACCTGGCCACATCTACAATTCAATGACAAAAGAACAAAAGAGCAATAGGCTGTTAAGGGTTTCCAGGGGGACTAATGTAGGTCACTTTCCAAAATCTCTCTCTTCTTTTGTTTAGGTGGTTTGGTGGGTTTCTCTCTTTATTTACTTCACATGCAGAAGGTTGGTAAAATAGCACCTCAGATGCCTTCATTGTCCCTGCATTTGTCCCTCAAGAGGCAAGCATGTGGCTGTAGTATGTTTTTATTAAAACTGCCTTTCAAAATGCTAACAATTGATGTCAGAATAGGAAGAGTACATGCACCAGAAGGCTGAAAGGGAGAGAAGAGTTCACAGCCCTTGCCTTTGCCACTGTGCTCCCTCATTGCAGAAGCACCAAAATGCTCACAGACCAGATAATATCCTCTAGAATAACTCAGAAGGGTTCTTTTGAGTTCTCTTACAGGACGGACCTTAAAAATACCCCTCTGTCACTTTTCAAACCTGGCAAAAAGGAACTTTACAGTAAAATAAATACAGCTTTGAGTACAATTCCCCTCCCACTGCCATGTCCAAGGATGCATTATGAACAAAACTGGTTTGTCATTTTTAGAAACAGCAGACCTTCCAAAGAGAATTCAGTAAAAACCTCTAGGGAAGACATGTTCGTCTCTTGATTTCCTCAACAAGATTTCCTCTGCAAATATCCACCTACAAAGCAGAAACATGATCAAGTTACAAAACATATGTGTCTCAGACCCCTCCCCCAGTATACACCCCTCAGCAGCCTATTGGAATATCCCATAACACAGTAAGCCCAACTATGGCTTACTGGAATCATGCAAATGTGCAGGGCCCTGGAGCGGAGCTCTCTGCTGCTTTGCTCCTTTGTACTCTCAGCCAAGGTTTAACTTCGTATGTTGCACCAACCAGGACTCATGGCTAACCTCCCTCCTCCCTAACCACAAACTATAGCCAAGAGCAGACCATAGTTTGGCTTACTGTGTCAGTGAGTAAGGCCAGTGTTTTCAGTGTTCTAATAAGCTATACCTTTACGTCTTTTCATCAAAATAAACTTGCCATTTTCCATCACTTTAAAGCAGATAATTTGCATCTCAACAGAGAAGACTTATCAAGCCCCCAGCTACATTTCTCATTCACCAGATATTTTTGACACTATTCAAGACTGCATATGTCTTGCACTGTAGTTAAACTAAAAAGGTAAAGGTGTCCCCGCACTTGTAGTGCGAGTCGTTTCCGACTCTTAGGGTGACGTCTTGCAACGTTTTACTAGGCAGACCGTATATATGGGGTGGGATTGCCAGTTCCATCCCTGTCCGTAGTTAAACTACTTACCTGTTTTTACACTGTGTTTTTTTGGATGTTACAGAATAGGAGCATAGTGTTTTAGAAGGGCTAGAGAAAGCTGCTTGCCTTGTTCAGTCTGACTCAGCCAAATTAATAGTATTTCCTTGTTCCTTACTTAAATCAGTATTATTATCCACGTGTGGAAATGAAAGATATGACACCACATTTTCCGTGCTGCAGTATTTTAACAGAATGATTCACTTTGTACTGCCCTATGAAATGGTCACCTCCATATAAACTGGGATGCATGTCTAGGAAAGTTCTGTCAGACATAAGTAGGCCGTGAATGTGTGGTTAGGGTAACATGAGTTTAAGCAGGGATTCATATATGTTTAGTATATATTTTAAGCATAAGTGTACAATCTAGGTTCCAGTCTAGCTTGTATATATACATCAGCATCAAAAGAGTTACTTCAGTTGCACTAAAAGGCTGGCCACTCTGTGGCTCTCCAGATGCTGCTGGACTACAGCTCCCATCATCCCTGACCATGAGCTGTGTTGGCTGAGACTGATGGGAGCTGTAGTTCAGCAGCATCTGGAGAGCCACGGAGTGGCCACCCCTGATTGACCCTACATTCTAGAACAGTTAAGCAGGTTCCTTAGCTTTTTATTTCCCATCCTAGTTGCTGTAGCCAGCCAAACAAGGATATAAGTGCTAACTCTTTCAACTCAAAAAAGAAAATTTTTGAACTACTGGATTAGAAAGGAGCGTGTTGTTGTCTCAAAATATATGGGGAACTGGCAAGTTTTAATTGCTTAAATGGTAATCTAAATTAGAATAAGATGTGAAGTACCTAATTCAAGAGGTGAAGGAAACAATACTGAATTAGGTATTTCACACCTTATTCTAGACTCCCCTAACCCCAGACTCATTGTCTCCTGCATCTGAAAGCCAATACACTAAAATAGCACCAGAGATCCTGATTAGTAGCAAACAGCAACAACAGCTTTCCATTTAAAGGAATGGGCAGAATTGATTAAATAAATCTGAGAACCAGTGCAATTAGAATGCTGCTCAGCCAGGAAGCTCACTTAGTGCCTAGGCACTATCTCTCAGTTGAACGTACCTCACAGGATTGTTGAGAGGATAAAATGATGTGGGGAGAACCATGTACACTGATTTGAGCTACTTGGAGAAAGGTAGGATGCCAATGTAATAAATACAATTATGTTGTGCTTGTGCAGATTATACAGCCACAAGAGTGGCTGTATATTATAGCCAGCATGGATTTTTCACATTCTGCAATGTTAAATTGAAAATACCCCCCATGACATTCTGCTGTTTCCCATAAGCTCATTTCAAAACAAAACCTTACAAAACTTATACCCTAAACTGAGAAACACTTCTTAACAACTCTCTAAGTTGTCCTGGCGATACACAAAACACTCAGAGAGAATCGAGAGTTCAGAGTATTAAAAAAATAAATAAAACTGAACTGCCTTCAAGTCAATTCCGACTTATGGCGACCCTACGAATAGGGTTTTCATGGTAAGCGGTATTCAGAGGTGGTTTACCATTGCCTTCCTCTGAGGCGGAGAGGCAGTGACTGGTCCAAGGTCACACAGTGAGCTTCATGGCTGTGTGGGGATTCGAACCCTGGTCTCCCAGGTGGTAGTCCAACACTCTAACCACTATGCCATACTAGCTCTCCAAAGTGTAAGAGAGGAGGAAAAAATCCAGACCCCTATTGGACTTTTTTCTGTCAGTGGTCTCATAATTTGTTGAAATTAATTAAAAATCAACCATGATCACAGAGTACCTGTAATCCTATTACTGACCTTGCCCCATACTGACCTTCATTTTCTGCAGTTTAAAAGTTAAAATGCATGGCTGATTTTTAATTAATTTAAGAATAACGCTGAAGTATATTATAACGTCGGGCACGCTCAGTAACAACCAACTGTCAGTGTTCTAAAACCAGACTCACAGCCATTTGACTTGGCTAATCAGGTGGCCACGCCCACACCAGACCTTTATTTCACTTTAGACAGTCATGGCTTCCCCCCAAGAATCCTGGGAAGTGTAGTTTGTGAAAGGTGCTGAGAGTTGTTAGGACACTCCTATTCCCCTGACAGAGCTTCAGTGGCCAGAGGGGTTGAACAGTCAGGGGATTGTAGCTCTGTGAGGGGAATAGGTCCTCTCCTAGCAACTCTCAGCACCCTTCACTAACTACACTTCCCAGGATTCTTTGGGAGAAGCCATAACTGTCTAAAGTGAAGTAGTCTGGTGTGGATGTGGCCAATAACAGCTTTGATTTGAATTTGTATGGGAGACTACATGTGCCTGTTGCAGAATAAAAAGGTGGGGGAAACCCTGAAAAAGAATGATACCGTTCACAATGTTTTCCTTTTGGAAAGGAAAGGGGCTTTCCCTCTGCCCAGTGCCCACCCACCCAATCTACTCCCCTCCCCCTCCCTGCCCCTCCCTCAAGTCAGTTTCACCTATCCTCAGCATGATCATACAGGAGTAAATTACACTGAACTAAAAAAACAGGCAAATGATCAAATCTGCTTTCCCCTCCTCCCCACCCATCCTATTCCCTCCATTTCCCCCATCCTTCCCTCTTCTTTCACCCCTTCCCCTCCTTCCCCTCCCCTCATCCCCTTCCCCTCCTTCCTCTCACCTTCCAATCCCCTCCCTTCCTCCTTGCCTCTCCTGTCCCCTCCCCCATCCCCTCCACGACCTCCATGATCAGTTTCACCTATCCTAAGCATGATTACACGGAAGTAAATCCCATTGAACTCAATAAGCATGCAAATGATCAGACCTCCCTTTCCTCTCCTTCCCCTCTCCTCTCCCTTCCCCTCTTCCTTCTTCCTCCTCCCCTGCCCACTCTAACCCTCCCTCCCTCCTCTTCCTCTTCCCCCTTGGTCAGTTTCACCTATCCTAAGCATGCACAGGAGCAAATCCCACTGAACTCAATAAGCATACAAATGATCAAACCTGCCCTCCTCCACTCCCCTTCTTCCCCTCTCTGCCCTTCCTCCTCCCCTCTCTCCACCTCCTTCATCCAAGCTACACAGGAAGTGGATTGGACTATGAAAGACTAACCCAAATTGTGTTTGAATATTTACAAATTTGTAGGGTAGTACAATATCTCAGAGAGGAGGTCAGGTCTCCTGATCCACTGGTGCGTTCACTATAGCTGCCCAATTTCCCTGCTTTTTAAAGTTTGATAGAAATATCTGTTGGCTATAGGTACATTCTTAAACCACAAAGGTTTTTTTTGCCTATTAGTGAATATAATTCTATGCTGCGTGCAAAGTCCTTCTGGCTAACAAGACAAAGTGGACTTCCATTTTTATGCTATGGGATTCAGTGCAGAAATGACTTTTACAGTTGTATTTCTACCCTCAGACTTCCCTCTTCATAACCCTAAAATGAAGTGAGCACCTCTTCTCTAGTAGCTACATCTCGCAGTTTGACCACTCCATCCTTTAACTCTTGCTCTCCCAGGATGGTGACAAGAGGGATTCCTGTCTCCTCACAGTACTGCAACTGG
Organism: Rhineura floridana; assembly: GCF_030035675.1. Lineage (NCBI taxonomy): Eukaryota > Metazoa > Chordata > Lepidosauria > Squamata > Rhineuridae > Rhineura > Rhineura floridana. The sequence goes on along the minus strand of NC_084480.1, from coordinate 174,114,619 downwards.
TTCAGTAGCTTGGGGTTCTTCTTATAAAGCACCTCTGCCTGCAAAGCAGAGGAAAAAAGTCAGTAGGCAAAGACAGACTAACCTCCATCATTCTATGCCAGTAGTTTTCAAACTGTGTCAAGGTTTTCTCAATTAAAAGAACAGTGACAGCACATCAGCTTCTCTGAAAAGGCAGCTTACGCATCCCAATTCTCCCTAGCAATCTGGAATTGTATGTTGAGTGTGTTTTCTATGGCATATATTCAATTAGAAATTTGAAGGCCTGGAAAGGCCTGGGGGACAAATAGTTTTTCCATTCCCTCCCCCTGAAAAGTGGAAAAAAATAAAAGAAAAAGGGTTTTTCCTGAATTTTCCTGTTGTTTTTTTCCTGAGCCTTATCTCTACTCTCAGTTCACATGATATCCAATAGGCCTGACCAATGCCCTGCGTAAACCAAGCACATACCCCAGAATCTTTAACAATGCAGTTTCCTTGGCAGTTTTAGAGGTTTATTGGCAGAAGAAGTTATGCAAGAAATATTCCCCAGTGACAGAAAGACTGAGGCCTGTTCTATGCACTTGGTACTTGCAGATGCCTTTAAATGCCAGGAATAGGTTGTGACCAGTACCTGCCCATAGACTGGACTTTCTAAATTTCCTTATTTCAGAACATGATGTTCCATCATAACACAAATGTAATTCAAGCTATGCTAGCTCAAAGCCATCCCCACCCATGTGTTTCACTTAAGGCTAGGGACAGATCCAGGCAACTTCTGGATTTTATATTTTTAAAAATGGGGAAGAGGGTTAATTAATCCGACAGGATGAAGTATTGGGCTATTTAATTAACATACAGGGCAAATCATGCAGCCACGTTACTGAAGCTAAGCAGGCCTGGTCAGTGTCAGGATGGGAGACTGCCTGGGAACCACATATACACCATCTTGAGTTCCATGATGAAGAAAGGCCAGATGTAAATTAAATTTACATTTAAATTCACTTAATTTAAAAAACCAATCAGGGACAGCAATCTGTACCTACTGTAGCAAAGAAGAGCAAACGCAGCACACAGCTACATAGAGTTAGAAGGGACATCACAAGGGCATCTAGTTCAGCCCGACCCCTGATGCAGGAACCCTATACTACAGCATCCCTGATAGGTGGCCATCCAGCCTCTGCTTCAAAGTCTCTACTGACAAAGAGCCCACCACTTGCTGAGGCAGTCTCCTCCACTGTTAAATAGCTCAAGCCATCAAGATGTTTGTCCTAGTGTTTAGGCTCAACCCTTTTTCTTACAATTTGAACTCACTGGTTTGGGTTCCATCCTCTGGAGTAACAGAAGATAAATGTGGGCTACTGTCTATTTGTCAGCCCTTCAAATATTTGAAGATGGCTATCATATTGCCTATCAACTTTCTCTTCTCCCAGGTAAACGTTTTCAGCCTTCTCTCATAGGGCTTTTCTCCAGGCCTTTCACTGTCCGCTTGTTGTTTTGGAGCAGGAGTGGGGAAACTCAGGCCTGGAGGCCAAATACACCCTTTCGGGCCTCTGTATTTGGCTCTTGGGATTCTTCTAGTGCTTCTCCCTAGGCTGGCTCCGCATCCTCCTCAAGTACCTTGAGCTGTGATGTTTACTGCCAGAATAGAGGATGGAGAGATGTGTGTGCAGGAAGCTCTGATTTTTTATGCCTGGAATGTAGCCCTATTCCTATTATGCCTTCCTGTCATGCTGCAAAAACAAGAGAAACAGAAAAAAACCCTCCCTGCCCCATTCTATGACCACTATTCTTGGCTTGAGCCCATATATGTACTGCAGTTGCACCTTGATCCCAGAATCCCACAGCTCAGACACAAGCTTCAGTCTCTCTTCAAGGAGTTTCTTCTGAGCAGATGCCACAAGCACCTGGGTCCCTGTCGTCCGGATCTTCTCCTCAGAAGCCTGAAGGTGAAAGCAGACTTTTCAGTTAGGGAGTGATGCATGGAAATGTACTAAGAAGAGAATCCCAACAGTTCATGTTTGCAACACAAATTCAAGTAGTGTGGACTATCCCAAGAGCCATGCCAGACACTTTGTGCTACAGCAGACAACAGCTGGTGTGGTACTTTAGAGACAGACAAGTTTATTGCAAATTTGTAGGCAAGATCACTTCTACGAATACATCACCTATCCCAGAGTAAAAAGCAGTGGGAATCAAGAAGACTCCCCCAAACACAATGAACCCCACAGTAATAAGTCCTTTCTACTACTTAAAAACCTGCTAGCTATCATAAGAAAAGTTAAGTACCACTTCAAGACTTAGATTCTAGTTGATAAAACATCTAGCTATTATCATCAGACTATAAGAAACTGGTCTCTGAACAATGAAAAAGAATAGTATTTTTGTTGAACAGCAATAATTTTTTTCCAGTTATGTTCATAATTTTTTTAAAACAATAAGAATAAATTTAATCAGGGCTGTGGAGTCGGTACGCCAGACCTTCGACTCCAACTCCGACTCTTCCATTTTTCTACTGTCCGACTCCTTCATAAATGGCAAATGTATATTAACTAGTAATAACAAATTTACTGTAGTAAAATGGTTGCACAAGGCATTTCATCACCACCACGTGAATCCAGAGCTTGGAAAAGTTACTTTTTCGAACTACAACTCCCATCAGCCCCAGGGATTGGGCTCGTGGGAGTTGTAGTTCAAAAAAGTAACTTTTCCAAGCTCTGGATTCACGTGGTGGTGGTGATGAAATGCCTTGTGCTACCATTTTACTACAGTAAATCTGTTATTACTAGTTAATATACATTTGCCATTTATGAAGGAGTCAGAGTCGGTACGTTTCTACTGACTCTGACTCCGACTCCACCCAAAATTGCTCCCGATTCAGACTCCACGACTCCACAGCCCTGGATTTAATGTTATTTGTTTCCCCAAGTAAGGCTTTGTCTTTGATGTTAATGTTTTTGAAGTTCGAGAACATTTAGCTCCTTTATTGGATGAAAGGGTTTCCCAAATGTTGGGAGGTTCTAAAAGCTTCTAAATGTAGATGCTTTAAAAGCATCTTTGCTATGCACACTTGACTGTCCCTCTCCTCTACGATGCTACCCCTAGGAAAGGTTAATGCATTGATGACTTTTAATTTTGGAAAAAATACAATCAAAGAGAAACATATGAAGTTTATGAAATTATGAATTGTGTGGAGGCTGGAAAAAAAAGGAGGAAATGGAAAATATTTCACTTTCTCACACCCTCAAAGAACTTCAAAAGGCTTCTAAAGCCTTCTTGGCGGAATCTATGCTGGCAGTTCTTTAAGAAGTGTTGTTCGTCTATGTGCTGCTGCTTAATGTTCTCCATCAATTTACCTGGAGCAGATATTAGTCGTAGTCTATTTATTTATACACACATGTTCCACAAATACATATATGCTCAAAGTGGTTCACACAAACAAACAGTCCAAATAGTGTAACACAACAATACATAATAAAAAGTATAATCGCTACAACACTAAAAAAAGTTAGTATACATCAAAGTGTAAATGAACATAAAGCTCAACAATAAAGCTAAAGCAAAAATATTGAAAACTAACCCCCAAGCTGATATAAAAATCTTTTATCCCCCTGACCCTTATGCCACAACCCAAAGGGCCAGAAAGTCTTCTGGAAGAAGCTCCCTTTTGGAGGCTCTCAGGCCTGGAGGGTGGGGCAAAGCAGGTGGAAACAGCCATCCCCTGATAACAAACAGTGTCTCTCACCAGCTCACTGGCTTGTATTTCCTAGTTCCCTTGTTATGTGCCTCCAAGTCGACTATGACTTATGGCAACCTTATGAATCAGCGACCTCCAATGGCATCTGTCATGAACCACCTTGTTCAGATCTTGTAAGTTCAGGTCTATGGCTTCCTTTATGGAATCAATCCATCTCTTGTTTGGTCTTCCTCTTTTTCTACTCCCTCCTGTTTTTCCCAGCATTATTGTCTTTTCTAGTGAATCATGTCTTCTCATGATGTGTCCAAAGTATCATAACCTCAGTTTCATCATTTTAGCTTCTAGTGACAGTTCTGGTTTAATTTGTTCTGACACCCAATTATTTGTCTTTTTCGCAGCCCATGGTATGTGCAAAGCTCTCCTCCAGCACCACATTTCAAATGAGTTGATTTTTCTCTTATCCGCTTTTTTCACTGTCCAACTTTCACATCCATACATAGAGATCGGGAATACCATGGTCTGAATGATCCTGACTTTAGTGTTCAGTGATACATCTTTGCATTTGAGGACCTTTTCTAGTTCTCTCACAACTGCCCTCCCCAGTCCTAGCCTTCTTCTGATTTCTTGACTATTGTCTCCATTTTGGTTAATGACTGTGCTGAGGTATTGATAATTCTTGACAAGGTCAATGTCTTCATTGCCAACTTTAAAGTTATATAAATCTTCTGTTGTCATTACTTTAGTCTTTTTGATGTTCGGCTGTAGTTCTGCTTTTGTGCTTTCCTCTTTAACTTTCATCAGCATTCGCTTCAAATCGTTACTGGTTTCTGCTAGTATGGTATCGTCTGCCTTTCTTAAATTATTGATATTTCTCCCTCCAATTTTCACACTTCCTTCATCCTGGTCCAATCCCACTTTCTGTATGATATGTTCTGCGTATAGATTAAGCAAATAGGGCGATAAAATACATCCCGTCTCACACCCTTTCCAATAGGGAACCAATCGGTTTCTCCATATTCTGTCTTTACAGTAGCCTCTTGTCCAGAGTATAGGTTGCGCATCAGGACACCCCCATTTCTTTTAAAGCATTCCATAGTTTTTCATGAAATACACAGTCAAAGGCTTTGCTGTAATCTATAAAGCACAGGGTGATTTTCTTCTGAAATTCCTTCGTCTGTTCCATTATCCAACGTATGTTTGCGATATGATCTCTGGTGCCTCTTCCCTTTCTAAATCCAGCTTGGACATCTGGCATTTCTTGCTCCATATATGGTAAGAGCCTCTGTTGTAGAATCTTGAGCATTACTTTACTTGCATGGGATATTAAGGCAATAGTTTGATAATTACTGCATTCCCTGGGATCCCCTTTCTTTGGAATTGGGATGTATATTGAAAGCTTCCAGTCTGCAGGGCATTGTTTAGTTTTCCATATATCTTGATAAATTTTTGTCAAAATTTGGACAGATTCCTATTTCCCTACCCTTTAAAAAGGACCTCATTAAAAAAAAAGTATGACAATGATTGCTCTCCTATTTTCCAGTATAGAGGATAACTTTAGAAACAAGCTGCATATTTTTGTTGCAAGATCAGCAACTTCCCATTGGACTTCTTTAAGAATTCTGTACCCACTGGTTGGTTAATTTGTCAATTAGTCCCCAAATTTCGTTATTCAATCACCATGTCTGTTTGACTTCCCAAAAGAGAGATCAGCTGTAGGCCAGTGAAAATAATTCATTCAGATTCTATACAGTCTCTCTCTCCTTTAGTAACCTTTTACTCCTTTATCAGCTAATGGCCCAATCATCTCCATGACTTTTCCAATAATCCCTGAGGTTTCCTATTGTCTGATATACAAAGCAGTATTTATTTATTTAATCATTTGCATTTCCATACAAACAAAGCGAAACATAAAATAAACACAAGAACAATAAAATAATAATAAAATCAAACAAAGCCAAACATGAATTTATTTAATGGCCTGAGGGTTGTTTTTAGAGTGGAAGGACAGGAGACAGTATATTAAAGTTACTGAAAGTATGAATACATATTGTTGATTTTTATGGGTTTTTTTAAGCACACATTAATTTTTCACTTTCCTTATTGTCAACTTCATTTTTTTTTATTAGAGTTTGTTTCCCTTTTTGGTTTCAAGACTTCCAGTTTCTGAAGGAAACCTTTTTGCTTTCTTGATTCTGCTGATTAACCACACTGGCATCCCCTTAGATTTATACTTAATCTGAGGTATACATTCTAGCTGATCTGCTATTATTGTTACTTTAATAACTTCCTGATCTCCTGAAGAGATTTAACCTTTTGCTTTCCCTTTCAGTTTTCTTTTAACTAATCTCATTTTCGAGATTTCCCCTGGATTTCTTTTCTGGTAGATGTCACTATGCTGGACTTTTCTTTAGTTGTCTCCCTCATTTCTTTCTCTACCTCAACACCACCCTCATAGTTGTGGTAGGCGGGTGTGTGTAGGAATAGTGTGTATCCTCAGAACTGAATTACATTTTTAACTTGGTATTTCATGCAAGTGATTCTGTGAAGAAGTTTATTCCTCTCCAGATGTCTAGTTAGTTTGCCTCTATGTGCTGACATACAGAGCAACCTCTTTTCCCTTCTCTGGCTGTGTATACACCAGACCTTTAGATTACAAAGCACGTCACCACCCCAAGAATTCTAGGTACTGTAATTTATCCCTCACAGACCTGCAATTCCCAGCACCCTTAAACTACAGTTCTCAAGATTCTTTTATTTGGGGGATATGCTTTAAAGGTCTGATATGTATGCAGCCTCTGCCTTTTCTATAGAGGTTTTTTCTATGGATAACCTTATCCCACCAATACTCCCCATTACATTGTGGCACTGTTACAAAAGTAATTTAGCCCTCCCCACTTTAAAGACTTGTGTAAAGAAACTGTTATATGGTTATGTAATTACTTAAGTGTTATCAATAACTATGATGTTCAGGTAAGCTCCAATAATGGAGATTTCCCTCAACACCTTGGCATTCACACAGCTTGACTTTAGTTGGCATAAACAGCCTCTCCAAATGCACAGAACAGAGTACTCACAGACTCCAGAACAGGCAGCGCTTGTAGTCACTGTTGCAAGCAGACTAGCCATCACCACAGGCAAGCCCTGGGGAAAGGGAATAGTGAGCAGCCCTTACCTCCACCTTTTGTTCCACGATAGAGAAGATCCGTTCAATGCCAATGCTGATTCCCACACAAGGCACCTTCCGCCCCTTGGGGTCAAACATTCCTACTAGTCCATCATAGCGGCCCCCTCCAGCTATGCTGCCCACACCAACAGACTCCTCTGTTTGGTTACTTTGCTGCTGGAGAAGGACAGCCTCACAGATTACTCCAGTGTAGTAATCCAAACCACGAGCCAGGCTCAAGTCAAAGGAAACCTGCAAAACATAAACCTTCTTAGATGTCAGACACATTGACGTCCAAGTAATGAGATGGGCCAGGAATAGCCCTCGCTCACCTTATCCAAAATGCCAAAAAGGGTCAAGTACTCAAAAAGCAGCTTCATTTCCTCAAGGCCTTCTCTGGCCAGCTTGTTCTGCAACAGCTTTGGGTCTTGGAGCAACTGTTCAATCAGACTTAGTCCACCTGCAGAAGTGACACACGCATCACATATTATCCTGTGCGACAGAAGCATCAGCACCAACAGAAGACCTTCTCCAGGCAACCCAGCTCAAATCTTTCTTCTCCTTTCTCTCATTTGATGCAGCTCCATCTGTTTTATGACAGCTACACTTATGCTAAATTGAAATGAAGATATTGGAAAGGTGAAGTATATTCAAAACCTTATTACCCAAACATAATAAAAAGATTCCACACACTGGAAATGAGACTGTTGATGGGTCAGCTGGCTGCTTCACACACACTCCTTTCCCATCAGCTCAAGAATGTTAAGCCCCTTAGCTTCGAGATCCAGGGCCCCCTGGAGTGGGCGGGAAGGTTGACCACCCCTTTAGTATTTGATACTATGTGTGGAGTCAGACATGACAGCCTGAGAAGAAAACACAACCACCACGAAACCTGTCTGCTTTCACTTCCAGATTTTGGATCCTGCTTCTCTTTTGATCAGTATGGAAATGTGGGAGGACAGGAGGAACATCTCTCCCCTTTCCCTGCCCAGCATGCATGAAAATTCTATGCTGGACATCTGGATATGTGAGGGAATATGCAGCTTGTGCCTCTTTGCATTTCCTGTTCTCTGCCCCGCCCCCACTCAGTCACATATGAATTGGCGCTGACACAGCATCTCTCTCCGTATCACTGAGATTATAGACTCTCTAGACCAACAGCTGGATGGATTGTATGAGCATAAGATCTCAGTCCACTTGCCTTAGAATTGGAACAAGAAGACTTTCTTGTTTTCATACTCACCATTGAGCCTTACATATTCACCAATATGATCTGCAACCTCTGGTGAGAGCCCCTTCTCTCCGACCATCTCACTTTTCACATCTTCCCAAGTCATCTATAGACAGGATTGACAGCTATGTGGTCACTTGTTTTAATGAGTCATTTATTTATTTACACAGTGTTTTTACTATTGATGATCGCCTGGGATGATTCAGGAATATTTTCCTTTCCTCTCATTGCTATTTTGACTCCATGGAACCTCCCACCATATTTCTAACCTCTTTGACTCCAAATGAGAAACAGTCACCTCCATAACATTCTACACAATCCTTGAAGTATGAGATACAATGAGGAAAGCAAAAGTTTGCAGTGAATATCAATATGCAATTATAAGAAAAGGTGCTTTCTTTGAATAGAACCTGTAATGGGAGATACATATAAGGAGTGTTCAGGCATTCGCCAAAGTGTGAAGAGGGTGAGGAGTGTCCCCCCCAAACACGCAGTTTGCCCCCTGCTCAGTCCTTGACTTTCCCTATGTTGCATAGGATAGGGTTTCTACTTGCAATCTGGGATCCGGATAAGGCAGGATCCCCGATCATGCTAAGAGTTCTATTTGTGTTCAAACAAACACAGGTAGAAGCCCTATGCAGACCTTTTCCAAACATATTCTGGTCACCTTGTGTGCCCACCTTTTGCTTTCTTTGCTTTGGAAAGTTGATTGGTCATACCATACTTTGATGCCAGTTGCCTCTGGGCATAAGGGTTGGGACTCCCAGCATGGTTCCAATCTACTACACTGGGGGAAAATGGCACCCTTCTCTCTCTGTCCTGTCAGTGCTCTTGACCCCTCTCACCAAGAGTCTTGGAATACAGTGAAGATTTGTGACTCAACTGCTTCCCCTTACATGGTCAGAAATGGAGATGAAAGGAGCAAAGGCAGCTCACACTTGCCCATTGTCAGACTGGTACACTCTGCTACAGAGGCTGAGCCGCCTATGCAACTCAAGGCTACCTACAAGAAATCTTCTCAGCAGTGCCTGTCACTTCTCAGAACTCTGAGGTGTGTCTGGCTAGTGTCTTCCCTATTTGTCAGATAGGCACCAGACAAAGTATTTATTTCTTTAATTAATTTCTATCCTGCCCTTCGTCCCAGGAGCCCAGGGCAGCAAACAAAACACTAAAAACACTTTAAACATCTTAAAAACAAACTTTAAGATATATTAAAACAAAACTTCTTTAAAAACATTAAAACAAAATACCTTTTAAAAAAAGCTTTAAAAACATCTTAAAAAGCAAGCAGACTGCATGTGCTGTTTGCAGTTATCAAGCTGCAGTTAACAGCTATCAAGGCACAACCACTAGGAGCAGCAGCCCCAAGACTATAACTGCATTGGATGGAAGCCTGGCCTCCCCAAAACATCATTCCCTTGGGAAACAATCCCATCCTTTCCTATGTTTTCCAAACACTTGAGTCACAGTAAAAACAGTCTCTTCTCCTAATGTCCTTACCTTGTCTAGCTTGTCCACAGAGGAGCAAGCAGTCCGGAATTTGCTGTCCGGAACCCCGCAAGCCGCAAACATCCCATCAAGAATACGTCGGTCATTGACCTACAAGGAAGTTGAATTGTTTTCAATAGAAATCCATGGCTCCTGCTTCTGCATGTATTACCTCTGAGGCATGGGGGGGGGAGGAAGTGGGCAATAGATGGGTGGCTGCCTCTGCTTCACTTTCTTTCCACAAGAAAGCAGAGTAACCATTGCCAAAAAAAGGCCACCTGACTTGGGGCCCTGAAGCATTGTAACTGAAACCCATGCAGTTTGTCACAGGTATTTGCTTCCTTCAAACTGAGTGCAGCTGTGAAGGGAGAAAGGAAGTTACGGGTTGTATCCAACACAGAGCGAAGTAAGCAGTTCTGCCAGCACAATTATTTCTGCTTCTGCAGTGGAACTTCCCCCTCTTCTCCCCCCATGTGCCCCCTAAATCTGTTCTGGGGTTTCCCCCAACCTCTTGGAGCAGATTTGGAGAGGATACAGGGCACACATAAGGTGGGGTGTCCTGTTGCACTAGCAGTAATCCTTGCACTGATGGGGTAAGTTACTTGAATACCATTCCGAGGCTTCATCCACCAACACTTATTTATTTATTTATTGTATTTATATACCGCCCCATAGCCGAAGCTCTCTGGGCGGTGTACAGTAACTAAGTGTTACAGTAACTCAGTTAACACTAAGGTACAGATACTGTTCTACTGTCACATGCTCTCACTAAAACCTGATGTCCCTCAGATTATGTGGTAGATATAAATCCTAGATGCTGACTAATCTTAGCTGCCTGACAAATATATTTGAAAAGTAACTAGGAACCAGTAGCAAGGGAAAAGCCTGTGACGCCTGCCTTTTGCTACAAAATTATGTACAGTGGTGGTGGAGTAGCAAAAGGATCATGTCTTCCTCCACCCCTTTGCTCAGTCTTTTTCCCCACAAATATTTGGACTGGCACACACTCATCTTTCCCTGGAATGGGAAGTGAGAACGTTTGGATGTCCAAAACCATCTGGTGTTCTATTACATAGGAAATTACTGCTTTTATTAGAAATGGCGAGACTTAATTCTGGTTTAAGATGGGCAACAAACCAGTTAAAAAGAAGTGAAGTGAAAAGGCTGTGTAACAAGACAAAGTGTCAAGTTTTTATTTTTAGTATTATTTTATTTATTAAATTTACATGCTGCCTTTCCTCCCAGAAAGAGCCCAGGGTGGCAAACAAAAACACTAAAAGCATTTTAAAGCATCTTAACAAAAGACTTTAAAATATATTGAAAAAAAACATCTTTCAAAACATATTAAAACATCTTAAAAGCATCTTTAAAAATATCTTAGAAAGTAATTCCACCATAGACACAGCCTGGGATAAGGTCTCTACTTGAAAGAGGAAGGTTTTCAGTAGGCACCGAAAAGATAACAGAGATGTTGCCTGTCTAATATTGAAGGGGAGGGAATTCCAAAGTGTTGGTGCCATTTGTCGGTGCCAACTTAAATTTCAAGAATGATTGTTGGGGTTTATTTTATTGGCTCTTTCTTAATTATCTTGACTACAACTGTCAGCTATAAGACACCCAATGATAAACCTAGAAAAATTCTGAAAGAGGGTAAGTTTATAGAGACCTGGTTCCCATTCTTCACATATATTAATGGTGTGTATCAGACCAGCGGTCATTTTGAAGGGATTTGCTGAATAAACTGGAAGGAGGCAAACCTTGATTTTTCTTTAATGTCATCTTCTGTACTCAATGAAAAGAACCATATTTATTATAATAATGTTAAAAATTTACAATAAAAATGGTATCATTTAAAAAATAAACCTAGAAAAATTCTAATCTCTAGCCTACCTATTTGAGTAAAGTTACAAGTGTTTCTTTCAAGAGCATTAAAATGTATGCATCAGTAACATTTATTTTGCAGTGATGGGGAGAGGCCTTAGCTCATTGGCAGGGCACATGTTTTGAATGCATAAGGTTCTAGGTTTTAGTCTCCAGGCTAAAATCTTCTAGTTAAAAGGATTTCAGAGAGGAGGGCTGTGAAAGACCCCTGCCCAGAGTAGAGATCTGCACTAAAGTACCTAAGCCAAATGGACTCATGACCTGTCTAAGCCACCATCATTAACGTATTCTCCTGCCCTGTGACAAAGGCATATTGAGTGAGGTGGATTTGTGCTAAAGAGGAACAACTTTTTTTTGCTGGTGATGGGGAAGAAGAATCTCCATGCTTAGGGCTCCAAGAGTATATCGGAATCTGTGTTTAGAAGGATTTCTCTCCAGATAAGACTAGCTAGTAATATTTTGATTAAAAAAAACACAAGGGCAGCTAACAAAATCTTACATCATAAAAGTACAAAGAAAATGCAAAAAATACCACAATTTTTTCAATAAACCACAGAAAATAAAACCATATAAAATGTCCATATTAGATCAAGCAGCAGGAAACACTGGAATACGGCATTCCCTTGCAGTGCTTATAAATTTGAACTATCCAGGTTATATTATTCAGGTCCCTTGAACTGAGTTAAATTATATCTGAGTTAAATTGTTACCTGCTTTAACAACTTTGCAAAGCATTTTAGGGACAAAGTTGCTCAGATGTGAACAGAGCTGTATGGCACAGTTGGGAGTATAATGGAGGCATCCAGAGCACTGTCTGATCCATTTGTACTGGATCCGTTTCAGTTGTTGTGGCCGGAGGATGTGGAGAAGCTGCTTGAAGAAGTGCTGCTGACCACCTGCCCCCTTGATTCTTAAGAGCTAGCAGTAGGGGGATGACTGGGTGGGTCCAGGGAGTGATCAATGCTTCACTGGCGGAGGGGGAAGTACTATCCGCCTCAGAGGCAGTGGTTTCCTCTTCTTAAAAAGACTCCCTGGAACTCCCTCCCCAGAGGTGAATCTGGCACCTTTACTGTACAGCTTCCATCATACAGAGTATGGAGAAGACAGCAATATTGTGAGACAATTAGCAATAACCTAACACTGAAAAACACAGGCACTCCAGGTAAATAATGAATGCCTGAAAGAGACACAGGTATTAGCCTTTCAAGTGGCAGGTGTATCAGCCTGTTTCTAAAAGTCTATAGGGCTAAATATAAGGCATAAGTGATTTATGTTTGCTAGGGACTCCCAAATACATATAAGGAAAAGGCGGCAAAAGCTGGGGCAAAGAAAGAATTTAGACTAATCAAATTTGTGAAAGCACAATGAATGCATACTGACAAATTAAGACAAAATAAATTAAATTGCATTTCTCATTTTATATTCCTTGCAAAAGACAAGATTGCTAAACAGATTTTATTTTATTTATTTATTATTTGGTTTATATCCCGCCCTTCCTCCCAGCAGGAGCCTAGACCGGCAACAAAAACACTTTAAAATATCATAAAAACAGACATTAAAATACATTAAAACAAAACAACTTTAAAAACATTTTTTTAAAAAGCTTTGAAGACATTTTTTAAAAAAAGGTTAAAAAACATGGGTATTTCATGTATATTCTGGATAAAACAGCTCTAGATTTCTAGCCTTATTCTCACCTTGATGCAAAATTCTCCTATTTGTAGGGCACTCAGGATCTCATGCACAATCTTCAGACACTCTGCATCAGGAATCATAGGGTCATACTGGCCAGCAATGTCAAAATCCTGAGGTACAAATTGTGGAAGTGAAAATCCTTAAAGCATAAAGAATCCAGTTGAGTGGCAAACCTATTGGTTGCCTGATACATTGGGTAATATTCAGTGCTAGTCCTTATCAGAGTAGATCCATTGAAGGTTAATAGACATGTTTAACTTAAGCTATTAATTTCAATGGGTCGACTCTGAATAGGACGTAGCTGAATACAACCCATAGTTCCCAACTTTCCAAGAAATCCAAATAATAGTAATAATAGTCAGTCCAAGATAGTCAGTCACCTGGGAACTGGAACATGGGACACATTCAGGCAACTGGCATCTTAACCCTTGAAGGATACCCACAAATATAAAAAAGGGAAAAGGGTGCCATCAATGATAAAATAAAATGTTTAGGCAGCACAAGGCTGAGAAAGCAAGATGTCCGCGTACATTCACCTTAAGACAAAATGTCAGTTCAGTGTAGTTTGACTGGAGTAATAGTTGTGGATAAGCAAGCAAACAAGCAGTCAGGCAATGTATCATGTCATCAATGCAGATACAAAGCAACAGAAAGAAGATAGATACAAGCCCTATTCAGGCTGAACAGGGTGCCTCAACATGAGTTTTGGGGCAGGAGGCTCGTGTGCTAATCCTGCCTCCTAATGCCCTGCTGGCTCCATCCCTAACCCTGAGTTCACTTAGAAGTGTTATCACGATTTCCAGCTGAGAGGTTTCACAGCTGAATGCACTTAGGAGCTCCCTTCAGACCTGAATACAGGAACGGCAGAGGTGGTGAGAGGCGGCGATGCATGCAGGGACACAGTCCCATGCCCCCTATTCCAGTGTGATTCCCTGTTCAGCCTTAACATTTGAAGAGGGCTACAAAAGGTTGAAATGCAGGTGCTGTGTCCAACAGCAACTTCATTTCCAGGCACTTGGGGGGGGGGAACCTCCCAAATTTAGGGAGGACCAAATTTAGCCTGGCCTGGGTCCCAATTTGACCTGTGAGGCAGTTTTCTCCAAACCATGCCCACCTGCCCCACGCTGTGATGTCATATGTGACATCAGTTATAAGGCTGAAAAGAGGTGTAGCTGTATCAGGTGTTTGACTAAATTTCTGGGGAACTGTTATGCTGCCATTCTCTTCAAAAAGCCACTGCCTGTCAGCTGATGGGCAGAGACTTCAAGCCTGCTGATCAGTGGTGCTTCAAAGCACCACACAGGGCTTTTTGCAAGCCCTTGTGTGTGCTTTGAAGTCCTGACCATCATCACCTGATGCCACTGTGTGGGCCACAAGGAGGATCTGGCCTGCCAGCCAGATCAGGTACCCACACCTGATATGAAGGCCACATCCACACCATACATTTAAAGCACATGGCTTCCCCCAAAGTATCCTGGGAACTGTAATTTAAAGGTGCTGGGAATTGTAGCTCTGTGAGAGATAAACTAGTTTCCAGAATTATTTGAGGAAGCCATGTGCTTTAAGTGGAAGGTATGGATGTGACCCTAGATTTAAAATCTATTTCTATATTTGATTTTGGAAGACACACATTGAGCTACTGAGAGTTTTTCACCTTCTCCCATTGGCAGCATTCCTTCCCTTGTTTCTGCAGGGCTGTAGCCCTACCTTCCACCACTGATCTTCAGTCTACAGCCTGGCCAGTATAGTGATTGTACCTTCTTTTGCAGCTGTTCCAGGCCCCATTATAGAGTGGAAGTAATTACTTGTGTGTACTACTTCCTTTATGGTATTTGCCCTTGGCTTTCACTGGAGAGAAGGAAAGGGTTCCTTTAGTGTCCGGAAAGGCAAAAGGACAGGTGCAAAGCAGTCTGGGTGTTACATTGCTCTTAGCTCTGGAAACAATTCCAGCAGGGGAAGGACATGACAACCAAGTGGAAAGGATGGGGAAGACACCAACTGGCCTGACTGGGAGAAGAAAGTGGAACCAAAAAGTTACAGGCAGCATGAGAAGGACAGAACAAACAAACAGGAAGCCAATTAGCCACAGATGCCCTAATGGTGCTTTACAGATACTCACACACTGGTAGAACTCTCTGTAGCGGCCCCTTGTCATGGCTGGATTGTCTCGCCTGTAGACCTTAGCAATATGATAACGCTTAATATTGGTGATTTTGTTCATAGCCAAGTAACGGGCAAACGGTACCTGAGAAGACAAGGCTAAGGAGAACATCTCAAATCTTGAGCCAGCCAGACTCTTGTACGTGGTTCGGTTTATTCTTGTACGGGGTTCTGTCAGGGGGAGGGAGACATCCCAGTATCTTTGCTCCTAACACAGCCACCTGTCGACAACAGGGACCATCAAAGCAATAGCTCTGTCACAGGCATTAAAACAAAAAGGGGGAATGCCTCATTCCCAGGCTTTCTGAATAGCTTACAAAAGGTACAGCCCAAATTTAATAATTTGGCAGGGGTGGGTTGGAAACCCCAAACAAGCAGCAGCACTGGGGATCTGCACTGTGATAAGATGCCACTGCCTGGATCCAGCCTGCCCGATTTGAAGATGAGACATTCCCATATTGTCTGCTCAAGAGAGATCTCGGTATCTCCAAGTTTTATGTACATGTTTAGTGATCTACACGGTTATGATCCTCTTGGGTAGCCTGAAATATGGTTTCCAGCAGCTGTCATAGTATTCTGGGGTTTTCTTTGAAAAATGTATATGCCTCATGGTTGAGGTGGGAGCCATTTTTGCAAAAAATGCAAACATCAAAACATTCTTCTGTTCAGAGAACCGTGGCACTCCACTCAGAGTAGGTCACAGGTGGACCTCCCCATGGCGTCCCTCTCCTCCATGGTTGTCATTTCAATTTTGTCCCTCTCTCTTGGAACAAATCTTTGCATTTCCCCACTTGCATGCATTTTGCCTGGAACTGCAGCCTTGGATTTTATTCTCTTCCCCTCCTAATGTGTTGAATGTATATAATTCAGCTTACATTACTGGATACAGTTGATCCGGTGTGTTTCAAAAGTTAGATTGTGCAAAACCTGCTGGTCTGCATAACCCCAGATATATCTATTGCCTCAATTCCTACATGTCTTTGCCTCTTCCATGTTTGTGATGAAGTAACGAATACAAGAAATTACAAATTTTAAAAAGAACTGTGCCATCAAAATAACACTCCAACAGTTTCTGAATTTGTTTGACTTGAATAATTTAAACCCTGGATTATTTGACTGGAACAAGTGCAGAGTTCCAGGTCTGCTGAAGAGTCACTTTCTGCCCAAGTAGGAGCATGGGGTTCAAGGATACAGTTAAATCATAGCGGAGCGAAAGGAGCTCTCCCCCCTGATCTTTCAAATCGTAGATCAACTTGGAGTCTTCTCCATACTTCCCTGTCAAAGTTTCCTAAAGAGTAAAAGAGGGTGGGGGTGAGAAGACAAGTTGGACAGATAAAGGCAGGTAATAGGTGTTCACAGAGGAAAAGAAATACATCTTCAGGCATTTTTTCCTCTTATAAAGGCCTAAAGTGCCTGGGGACCTGCATATAATTTATATTATTTCTATCTGACTCTTCTACTTTCATACCCAGAGCAGCTAACAAAATGTATAAAGCAAAGGGCAATACAGGCATAAAATGCTGTAATCAGAGTCAGAATAGCAGCAAGTTATACAAGACAAATACAGTTCAAATTGAAATAGGCAGAGGTTAAAAAGCTACATGTTGGAATCATGTCAAAAGTGGTGTGGCTTCAGTTTCTGGTAGATCTCAAATGGAAAGGTGTTCCAGAACTGCAGCCCTGCCACAATCTCTCATGGTCACCAATCACACATCTTGCGATGCCATGGAGAGCAGGGCCCTTAAGCCAATCTCAGGGCTGCATTCAGCTTAGTGCTGAGCAGATCATTCTGTCAGCAGAAGGATTTCTCCTTACACCAATGGAACAATTTCCTCCTCCCCTCCTGTGTGCCCCCTAAATCTATTGTGGGGATTCCCCCAATCCTCCAAAGCAGATTTGGGGACAGTGTGGGGCACATGCAGGGGGAGGAGAGGGGGGAAATCCCCTTCTGCTACTGCTAGTTGAATATGGCCCCGAATGCTTGGGCAGGGTCATGCAAATGTTAAGTGGTCCCTTAAGTAATTCTACCCCAGACCACTGTTCTGCAACCTTGGGTCCCCAGATGTTGTTGGACTACAACTCCCATCAACCTTGGGCATTGGCTAAGCTGGCTGGGGTTGATGGGAGTTGTACTCCCACAACATCTGGATACCCAGTGCCCTAGACCATGTAGAACTTTAAAGGCTAGCCCTCTGAAATGAGCCCAGAAGCAAACGGGTAACCAATGCAGCAGACATAAGATCCAAATAAGATGTGGGGATCTACAGATGCCACATAAAACTCTTAGCAGTTACGTTTTATCTTAAGGAGAACTTCTGCCCACTGAGAGAGAGGAGGCAATGTCCTGAGCCTCTTCCTTCCATTGCATAACACTGAAGGCATGGGGTAGGGTCCGCACTACTGAGCCCGGAGTTTATGGGATTCTCTCCCCAAGGAAGCTTACTGCCTTCTGTTTTCAGAAAAATCCAAATTTCTAAAATGTCTGAACAGTCTGTCAGGTTTCGCTACCTTCATTTTATAGAACTATGCTTTTAGCTGTTGCCTGTTTTCCCAGTTTTATATATTAGGAACTACTTTGTGTTTTCCCAGGAAAAACAACAACAGGGTACACATTTTAAAATAAATGAATGGAAAATAAGTGACACTACAATCTATATCCATATATTTCCAGGTAAGTGAATATAGGATGGCAGCCTAAGTTTACAAATCTACATGAAGCAAATTCAATGTGGTGCTGGCTCCTTAAAACATTTATTCTCTTTTCCTTCTGTTGCAATTAAGTTCTAGACTTAAGGGCTTATATTTGACTTCTCAACTAACATTTGATACCTCTGCCAGCACCTTTTCTCCCTTGCCTTACTTACTCCCTCTCCTATCCTATCTCACCTTTAGTTCAAATACTGGAGTATCTATTGTCTCAGCTCCATGGCGTTTGAAGCAATCGATAATGATGCTGAAGACTCTCTCTCTGATAGCCATCTGTTTCGGACTGTAATCCCTAGTACCCTGAAAGCCCAGGAAAGAAGAGACAGGTTACAAGACAACCTGATGGACTTCCATCCCACTGAACAAATGCTGCGTTACAGAAAAATGAACAGAGAAGGTGAACACAGTGGCACACCATCTCCAGCACTGAGACATGATTCACTAGAAAAAGACCATAATGCTGGGAAAAACAGAAGGGAGTAGAAAAAGAGGAAGGCCAAACAAGAGATGGATTGATTCCATAAAGGAAGCCACAGACCTGAACTTACAAGATCTGAACAGGGTGGTTCATGACAGATGCTCTTGGAGGTCGCTGATTCATAGGGTTGCCATAAGTCGTAGTCGACTTGAAGGCACATAACAACAACACAAAAAGGTAAAGGTGTCCCCGCACTTGTAGTGCGAGTCATTTCCGACTCTTAGGGTGATGTCTTGCAAAGTTTACTAGGGGTGGGATTGCCAGTTCCTTCCCCGGCCTTTCTTTACCCCCCAGCATATGCCAGGTACTCATTTTACTGACCACGGATGGATGGAAGGCTGAGTGGACCTCGACCCCTTTTACTGGAGGTTCGACTTCCTCCTTCCGTTAGAATCGAACTCCGGCCATGAGCAGAGCTTCGGCTGCGTTACTGCCACTTACCACTCTGCATCATGGAAGATCTAACAACAACATAGAGGTTTTAAAATTATGACTTCGCTCCCCCTGCCTCCCACCACAGGGCCATCTACCACTAATGGCCCTATGGGAAGGACCCCATTGTATATTACATTTTGATTTTCCTTGTAAGCTGCCTTGTTTTCTGTGCCCCTGCCAATGCAGCTAAAATCTAAAAGGGCATCAGGGTTGCAAGGAGGAAGCCTGTTCTAGGGTGGAAGACCTACATGTGAAAGTCTGCTCCTGATGAAAATACAAGTAACATAATTCAGAATGTTTGCAAGTCACCTTGTATATATTTAGAAAAAGTTTCTTCTCCTATTTACTGCCCGCCCTTCACGAGTAGGTCCCAACACAGGATACAGAAATTGTAACTGTATGTAACGAAGTAATCAAAAAAGCAAAGATAAACTAGAGAAAAATAAGCAAAATTCTTAAAACAAATACAAAACTATGGAAACCTCCTTGAGATAACTCAAAGGGTTATACAATCTAACTTAAAAATAGCCTGCTAACATTTCCCCCCCTCCTTTCTATATTTGGGTAATTTTATGGTGCTGGGTTTTAGCAGCAGTTTTATCTGCTGCTATGATTTAATGTGATTGTTAATGTTATGTTTATTGTTATCTTAATAATTTGGAATCTTAGTATATTGTTATTTATGATGAAGCTACAAACTGTTTTGTGAAGGTAGATACTCAAAAGATGGGTTAATTTAAAAAAATTGTATGGACAATTCATAGGTACAGAAACCAGGGTTGCCAGGTTCAGGGCCGGAGACTGATCCTGTACCTTTTGGAGAAGAGAAAGTCAGCCAAGTGCAGGTGTTCTTGCAACACTGTAATGAGAAAAACCACATGGTGGAATTCTCTCTTCCTCCTGCACAACTTTTAAAGATACAGAAGACCTCTTGGAGGCCAGGCCTGGCAACCAAGAGGTCTTCTGTATCTTTAAAAGGTGTGCAGGGGGAAGGAAGAATTCCACCTTGTAGTTTTTCTCATTAAAGTGTTGCAAGAACACCTGCACTTGGCTGACTTCTCCTAAAGATACAGGATCAGTCTCAGGCCATGAACCTGGCAACCCTAATAGAGACTGTACCAAGCTTTGGACCACGAACTGGAAGTAGAATCCAACATAAGATGTTATTGGTAACAGTTGCAACTTATAACGGTTTAAAGCTTTTTACTGTAATAAGCCAACTAAACAAGGAAACAAATTAACAAAGAATATAGCAGCCTCAAAAAGCTATCTATTCTATATTCTACTTTTTATATTAAACTTGGGTTTAAACTCAGTTGGTTGCTTTTAACAATGCACTTACCTTGGAGTAAGTCTCATTTAATTCAGTGGGACTTAGTTCCAAGTATATATACATAGGGTTGTACTGCAAAAGTTGCAGCACTATGTGCACTTATCAGGGATTAAGTCCGATTGGCATAGGACTTACTCCTGAGCAATAATCCTAAACTTCAATAATCCAATATTTGTTTAGGTACAAATATGCTGCCCTCATGCAAATGAACTGTGCATTACAAAAACATGTAAAAATAACATGGGACCTAAATATAATTTTTATACATTCCAGAAATATGCCTTGCAGCCAGGGAACTCATTAGATCAGGGCTAGGGAACCACTGGCTAGGGAACAACTCCCCTCAGCCTCAGCAAGCATAGCCAGGGATGATGGGAGTTGTAGTTCAGCACCACCTGGAGGGCCAAAGGTTCCCCACACCTGCATTATATGATCACTATGCTGTCTAGCTAACAGAAACATCAACAGTGTTTCTATAGCAAAGTATGGCAAATATTTTATTAGACTTGGGGCAAAGCATTTCTTAAACTCACTCCATCATGGATGTCAGCAACTTTTATTATTTCCAATAGAAGGGGAGAAAAAAGGTATACCTCAAAAGAGGAGGGATAATCACAAAACAGCGGATAACCCAACAGCAAAACAAGATTAAGAATATAAAGAACACAGAGGAAAATATTGTGTATAAACCTGCCAAAACATAATAGCATAGGGTTAAGATTCCAAACAATTCCATCAAACATTATTTTTACTATACAGTATTTATAGTCCACTGTCCTTTTTCAAGCAACCCCCCCAGAAAGATAGTAAACAGACAAATACATTGTATAAACAAGTCAAAGATGACGAACAGAAGGTCCTTATGCTCTCTCCCCCTCTCTTTCCCCTAAGATGCATAAGAGCTGGCTGCTGCTGATGTATGAATGAGGAGAAAACACATTTTTTCAGAACTGATGATTTTCAGAAGTCCTATGAAGTAACAGAATTGCAAAGTTCATACACTCCCACAGAAACTAGAATTAATTTTAGCGGTTTCCCCAAGGTGAACTTCAGATGAACTGAAAGGCTACTGATTAACCAAATGTACTATGGCCCTGACTTCTGCCTTAAAGGAGGCAGCAACCATACACCTGCTCCTTGGCTCATTAACGTAACAGTTTGTGGGAATGTACCCCTAGTTCCCTCTCTTGTACTAGACTCCATCCAACCAGCCCCTCTTTTGCTCCTTCTGGATCTTTATTTCCTGTGCTCTGACGTCTTCTTAGTGTCAGGTCTCCTTGTCTGCCTACTGTCAGGCTCTTTCTTCCAGCAACCTCCCCTACACCTGCCTCCTTCCCTTCTTAAAGCTCATGGCAGCTTTTTCTCTTAGCAGTGTCTAAGAGATACGTGCACAGTACATGCACACTGCATGCTCAACTTCAACCTGTTTCTCAGAACACAGTGTGGAGCAACAGTATGTATGATGCAGTGCGTTATGTGTGCAAGAGCATCCTCTAGTGGCTGCATGCTTCAATAATGGCTGTATTTGAGATACAGCGAGAGTTGGACTTACCATAAAATACTCTTCTGGTCAATGGAGAACAGAATTTACAGGAAAGGGTTAACTCTTCTTCTGGGAGGTAGGTTCAACAGGTTATCAAAACTTTGTTAGGAAGGGGAAGGAACCTTCTTCCAACCTCCAGACTGAAACACAGCTGGAGCGGTAACCATAACTTTAAAAAAACAGGTAACCAATTTTAACACAGAACAATATAAGGAAAAGCAAACCTCTGAGATTATGGGACAGGAGGGGTCATGAGAGACCCTACCTCCTCTGCCCAGAACACAAATGCAAAGCACCGAAGACCACACCTCATCACCCAGGTTCAACTTCTAGGGTGGGGCTGTACATGACATTCTCCACTGACCAGAAAAACACTTCTTGATAAGTCCAACTTTCTGTACGCAGTCAGCAGAGGAGTGGAGCATACAAGCAAGAGATGTAACAAAGCAACAGCTCCCTTCCAGAAGGGAGGGAGGGAGAACCTTATGACAGAACCTGAGGAGCCCCCTCCTGCCAAAGGCTGCTTCTGCAGAGGTATAGCTTTCCACCTTATGAGGTCTGATGGATGTGGACAGACAGGCCCAGGCTGCTGCTCTGCATAGGTCTTCCAGGACAGCATTCGTGTGCAGAACTGCCTTGGTTGCTACCTCTTAGAGTGGGCTGTGACATCTATGGGCTGAGCCCAGGATTTGGTACAATAAGCCTGTACAATGCACTCCCAAACCAGCTGCTGATAGCGGAATGGAAAACCTTCTTGCCCTGGGCCACTTTTTATAAAATATGAGTAAGGATCCAGCTTTCCTGAAAGGCATCGTTATTGACAGATACACCCCGAAGATCCTCCTGATAGCAAGTTTGTGCCATTTTCTCTCTCTCCAGTGAACCAGACGGGCTGAAACCCACAAGGATGATCTCCTGAGCCCTGTAGAAGGTCAAGTTGAGTGCTGGCAGGAAGCTGGGGTTGGGTCAGAGAACAATTCTGTTGGGATGGATGATGCAGAGATTGACAAGGCCCCCGAGTCCCCCACTCTTCTAGCCGATGAGATTGCAACCAGGAACAATGCCTTGAGGGTAAGTGGTATGGAATGGAAAGACTTGAAGGACTAATGATAGGTTCCGCTGGGAAACTTGTGCACCACTAGGAAAGCAAGGATGGAGGCCTCTCAAAGGAAATGAGTGTCTACGAGGTGGCTTGCTAGGGAACACTCCCCTAAGGAGGCGGGGGGGGGGAAGTACAGTCTCCAGGATCACCACTTGCCTGTTCTGAGTGTTAGGTGTCAGGCCCTGGTCAAGATCATCTTGTAAGAACTCCAGCACCTCCACAGTCTCAGAGGAGAACCTGCTGGCATATGCACCACCTCTTGAATACCCTTCATATCATCTCATAAATTTGGTTGGTGAAGGATTTCAAGAGGAGAGGATGGTGTGACCTTGTCTGAAAAGACTTCATCCCTCAGGGCACTCTGTTCAACCCTCCAGACATGGAGCTGGAGAATCAAACCTTGCAACAATAGATCTGGATGAACAAGGAATCTCTGACAGGTGCTGGAACTGAAATTGACGAGATCCAAGAACCAGAACTGTCTTGGCTAGTGGGGGGATGATCACCACCACCTGGGCTCAGAGGGTCCTCACCTTCGGGCAAAAACTTTGAAAGTGGCAGGAAAGGAATACAGTAGGCCTTGGGGTTGTATTGGCAGATGCATTTCCTTTTGCTCAATGGCCCTTTGATGGCCACTCAGCTGAGCTCTCAATGGAGAAGAACCAAGAGGAGAAAGAGGGGGCATCTGGACTTCTATGGCTAATGTAGGACAAATGCTAAAGCAGCTACAGTCTCTTTTACCATCTCTTGGTTGAGTCATGAGAGGACTGGTGGAGGCCAGTCTTCCAAGGGATAGAGTTCCTTGGGTAGAAGTGGTCTCCTTGAATCTTTCCTGCAGTCCCACTCCCCGGGACAGCTGACTATGGCTTCCCATGAGAGTGTCCAACATGGTGCCTGCTATAGACATGAGTGTCTCTAGTGCACTTGCTGTATATGAGCTACCACCTTCTCCCCTGCTGAGGGACATAAGGGCCACCTGCCTAAAAGGAAAGCTGAGGACCTTCATCTGGTAAAGGCCCCACCCTCAGAGCAGAGAAAGAGCAGTGTGTCTGGAGCTCAGTGTTGGGTGACTGCCCCCTTGCCATGTCTGGTACCTTCATTGGTAGCAGCTGCAGCCAATCTCCTAGCTCTTTTCCCACCGCCAGGAGAAAGCAGCAGCACAAGAAGAAATTGTAAGGAACTCCAAACTGGGTGAATGGCAGTAAAAAGCAAATTCAATTCAACGTAAGCAAGCATAAAGTGATGCACATTGGGGCAAAAACTTCAAAAATCACATATATGCTAATGGGATCTGAACTGACAGGAATGAGACCTTAGGGTCATACTGGATAGCTCGATGAAGGTAAAAAGGTAAAGGTGTCCCCGCACTTGTAGTGCAAGTCGTTTCCGACTCTTAGGGTGACATCTTGTGACGTTTACTAGGCAGACCGTTTATATGGGGTGGGATTGCCAGTTCCTTCCCCGGCCTTTCTTTACCCCCCAGCATATGCCGGGTACTCATTTTACCAACCACGGATGGATGTGCGGCACCTGTGAAAAGGGTGAATTTCATGTTAGGAATTACTGGAAAGGGGTTGAAAATAAAATGCCAACATCATAATGCTGTAACATGAATCTATGGTGAGACCATATTTAGAATATTGTGTACAGCTCTGGTTCCCTCACCTCAAAAGGGGTATTTTAAGGCTGAAAAAGGTTCAAAAAAGGGCAACTAAAAACTGTGACACCTTTTAGTAGCTATTTATGGACCGTTCTATACTGCTGGATCTAGATCTTTGCTTAAAGCTAAACCTGTAATGATTGTTTAAAAATGTTTATTGGAATGTTTTCAATTGGTGGCTAAGAGACTTATACTGCAAGGCTGGAGGGACAAATACCCACCATCCATTACTCAGTGGATTGAAGATCTTGCTGCCCTTTCCTTTCTGCATTTGAATACCTGGCTTATAATCAACAATCTTGTTTTCTTTGGACGTATGGACTGCATATAGTAATCTATACATTTTTTTAAATTACATTTATATCCCACCTTTCCTCCAAGGAGCTCAAGGTGGCACATATGGTTCTCCTCCCTCTCCATTTTATCCTCACAACAACCCTGTGAGGTAGGTTAGGCTGAGAGGCTGTGACTGGCCCAAGGTCACCCAACAAGCTTCACTGTGGAGTGGGGATTTGAACCCTGGTCTCCCAGGTCCTAGTCCAGCACTCTGACCACTACACCACACTAACTCTCTTAAATTCGTTTACATTTGAATTGATGAAGCATTCTTATTGTTAATGTCAGCAGGTGGGATTTTATTCAGTTCCACTTCTTTATTTTTTATTATATTTGCAAATCAACATTCTTAAAAAGAAAAAAAAGGGCAACCAAAATGATCAAAGGGTTGGAGCAACTACTACGAGGAACGGTTGCAACATCTGGGGCTCTTTAGTTAGAGAAGAGGCAAGTAACGGGGTGGGTGGGGATATGATAGATGTGTATAAGATGATGAATAGGGTGGAGAAAGTGAATAGGAAATAACATTTTCCCCTCTCCTGTGATACTAGAACCCAGGGCTACCCAATGAAGCTCAATGTTGGAAGATTCAGGATAGACAAAGAAAGTACTGCTCCACACAGGGCATTGTTAAACTTCAGACTTCGCTCCCACAAGAGGCAGTGATAGTCACCAACTTGGATGGCTTGAAAAGAGGATTAGACAAATTCATGGAGGATAAGGCTATCAATAACTACAAGCCATTATGTCTAGGTTTCACCTCTGCTCTCAATAGAGCTGCACAACTGGGGAGAAGGCTGTTGCACTCAGGTTCTGCTTGTGGGCTTCTCATAGATATCTGGTTGTCCACTGTGAGAACAGGATGCTGCGCTAGATGGGCCACTTGGCCTAACCCCGCAAGTTTCTTGTCATGTTAAGCCACACAGCACAGGGGAAAAGGAACTCTTTTTTAACACCAAATATGGTGGATGTCCAACCTGTTCTGGATGGGGTTGCATTCCCCCTGAAGGAGCAGGTTTGTAGCTTGGGGGTTCTCCTAGAACCATCTCTGTCACTTGAGGCTCAGGTCGCTTCGGTGGCATGGAGTGCCTTCTACCAACTTTGGTTGGTGGCCCAGCAATGGATGTATAAGCAGAGGGTGGCTAGCATCCTAAAGAGAAATCAAAAAAGGGGTCAAAGACCAAGATGCTGGAAAATAGGAACTTTTATTATAGATAAAACCCAACACGTTTCAGCCTGTTATCTGCAGGCCTTCATCAGGGGATAATAGCTTATAAGCAAATCGCTTTCTGTACTGTGTCAATATCAAATGTCTCAATCTCAATAGTACAACGCTGAAACGTGTTGGGTTTTATCTATAATAAAAGTTCCTATTTTCCAGCATCTTGGTCTTTGACCCCTTTTTTGATTCCAGCAATGGATGTGTCTGACCTTTGTACATTAATCGACATCACAGCCACATAGGTGTCAGAAATGTCTTCAGACATTCGCACTTCTCTCCACCCAGGCAAGGAAGAGGAATTAGAACAGTTCAAGGACATACGACAGCCAAGCAAAAGCATTCAGAGAGGACACAAGAGCAGGCCCAGTGAGGGAGCGTGGCCTGGGGAGGGAGCTTAGCTTGGGAAGCAACCTCAGGATCAGATAGAGAGATCTGAAAGGCCACCTTCACTTCTTAAAATTTAGGTTCCCCAAACCCTGCTATACACACTTACTAGACAGTAAACCCCACTGAACTCAGTGGGGCTTACTTCTAAGTAAACATGCACAGATTTTGCACTGGGAGAAGCGGCAAGGGAAATTGCCTGTAATTTCACTGGGAGAGAGAAAGACATGCTTGATCCCAGCAGGACACGACAGAGCCATCAGAATGGAAATCACAAGACAGGCTTCCTAAACCCTCATAAGCTTTGTTTGCAAACAAATGGTGCGCATATGAGAACAAAAGTACGCATGCAGAAACCTTGCTGTGCCACGTGTTGGTGCTCATCACAGAGCTCAAACGTTTACCTTTGGCGTTTTGAGGACGAACTTATGTTTCCCTTCTTCAGGGCACATTTTTGCCTTCATCTCCAGCAGCTTTGCCACCTGCTCTGCAATCTGAAAGAACATCTTTTTAACCAGTGCAAGTTACACACTTTTAGCTACTTTGTATTTATACAATGGCTTTAATTAAATTTGGCAAATGGGAAACACCCTAACCTAGCTAATCTTCCAGGTTCCTAAAAACTCAATAATAATGGAAAATTTTACTGTAGGTGTAGTCTCTTTCCTACTCTCATCTTACAACATAAGATGCATTTAAAACTGTTAGTATTTTTCCACTGATTGCTCATTTTATTCTGTATACATTAGAGCTCACTTATCAAAATGTGGGAGAAAAGAAAAAAGGAAGGACAAAGGAAAATGGGGGAGACCAATTTTAATTTATTTTTGAAAGTGACAAATGTCAGGAAAAGGCAAAAGGAAGGAAAACAAATACAAAACAATGTGGACAGCAAAGGAATTCAGTACATCAGCAGAACATCTAAAAGAAATGCAAAGATTATACAAAAGCTGAGACACAAAAGACTAGAAAATACTGAAAAAAGATTACGAACTACAGAAGAAAAATGCAAGCTAATATTTCAAACTACAAATGGGATGAAATAACTAGGAAAAAATCAGGAAGAACTCTTTCTTCAAATACAGAAAATGGAAGGTAAAGTACATGTACAAAAACAGAAGAAAAAAATAAACACAAAATAACTTAATTAGAAAATAAGGTGAAAGAATTGGGTAATTAAGAATTAAAAATTAGAGGACTGAAATAAAAGCTGGAAGGAGATGATTTGATATTGTTATTTCGAAGAGTTATTTATAACAATTCTAGGGGTGAATTGCATGAAACAATTAGTATTGAAAATGCATATAGGGTTATCTCAGATAGGTGAAAGGGCAAAATTGGGAATGATATAATAGTAAAATATAAGGATCAAAAAAATCAAAGAAGATACGGATGTCAGCTATTAAAAACAAAGTTTACGCAATTCACTCCTCCTCCTCCAATGACCCCCTGCCCATTTGTTGTGGGTTTTCCCCCAACCCTCTGGAGCAGATTTGGGGAGGGCATGGGTGGGGTAAGGAAGGGGGGAGTCCTGTTCCATAAGCGTAAATCCTTGCACTGACAGGACACTTAAGTGTTGCGCTAGATACAAACAATAGTCTATGATTTCCAGTTATATGGCTGTTTTTTTGTCTCCAATACTAAGACTAATACTTAAAGAAAAGTTGAACGTTTACAAAAAATTAAAAACAAGTTAGACCATTAAAGTACCTGCTCCTTTTTTATGTAAGTAATTGTTGTATTTATATCTATTTATAATATTTATTCTAGGTCTGTAATAGAAAAATGGTTTAATTACATAACGATGTTGAAAAGTTAACTTTTGATGTTCTTGACATTTTTGGACGTATAGAACGTGTATTGATTGTATGAAAAATAAAGTCCTTTCGAAACATCTGAAAACCTTATTCGTTGCCAACATGAGCAACTACTGCATTAGGGCGCCGACTGTCCATGCCGCCGTGTGTCATCCATATAGAGCAGGCAGGTGACAGTTCCTAAAGCTTTTTACTAAGGGACCTGCTGCTGCTGCTGCAAGTCACTCTCTATCAACCGTCTACGCCCTAATCTGAAATACGGAGAGGCAGACTAGTCGTGACCCCCCATGCCCACTTCACCTCACCTCCTCCGGGCTGGCCTTCTCCTGTTTCAGGCGCCGCACCATGTCTGCCTGCTTTCTCAGAGCCTCTTCCTCAGCCATGACGACCACCGTCCTCCACGTTCGGCAGCAAAAGGGAAACGAAGCCCTACACACCTGCTCCTTTCCTTGCCTCAATGGTCTTGCGCAGCCGCAGACAATATCGCCTCCGGGCATGCGCACTGGCTTGAAGTGAGGCCACTAGATCTGCCCACCGTGCAACTGTGTAGCCAGTCCGTGTCAAGACTAGAGCCCGGGAAGGTGAGGGCGGATGATGCAAGACAGGCTTGGGATGGCGAGGGGGGTGGGCGTGGAAGAGACAGGGAGGAAGTGACGATGATAGCGCACTGTTTACATTCCCCCACCCTCTGCGCCCATGTGCTTATTTATCTCCCAAATCTGACATCAGAAATGGCAACCAGTGGGGGAACATTCCAGCCTCCTATGATACTATATTAACTGACATACAAATTGCAATTCTTGACCCATTTTAAAAGGATAGTTGAATTCATCAAGAGATTCAGTGCTATCGTTCGTGGACCGAATCGGGACAAAGTCCTGGAATGCCAGGACGTCTGTGTTATCAGTACCTGTTTTGCGAATAATAATAATAATTACGGAATTATCACTGTCTGTGCTTTCGCCATTTAATTTCCCTCAGACCTCACTGTTTACACCCCCCCGTCCAACCATGTGTCTATGTACCTGTAACTCAGCATAACATGTCATGCATCAGATTAGGCTACAAAAGCTTATGCTGTAATAAATGTCATACTGTAGTTTTTAAGGTACCTCAAGACTCTTTTTTGCTGCAACAGATGAAGATCATCTGGAAAATATTTCCCGACTCTTGTATTTAACCATGCAATTCTATACATGTCTACTCAGGCTTCTAAATCTCATTGAGTTCAGTGGGACTTGCTCCCAGATAATTGTATATAAAATTGCTGCCGAGCAGTGTCATCTAATACATGTCTCCTCAGTTTGATGCAGCTTACCCCAAGGAAAGTATATAGGATTGCAGCCTAAGACTATTGCCTAAGACTATTTTGCTGCAATAGACAAATGTATCTACCCCTCTGGGACTTGGCACTGAAACCAGTCTTTGTATTAGAACCTCTCCTAAATTAACAGCACAATCCCATCCAAGTTGCTTTTGATAGAACATACCTTCAAATCTGAATTCAGAGGGACTTACTGAAATCAATATGGTTAAGATCAGGTGGAGGTATATTAGGTGTTAGGTCAGATAAGTGCACATAGGACTGAAGACTAAAATTCAAGGACTTTTACAGTTCTGAATAATATAGATCGGATAGCATCCAGGGTCAATCTGACCCCTTCCCTTCTACAACTGACAGAGTAAGCATAGTAAGAACACACACACCACTCTCCCAATTTTCTGCAGGTATTAACATCTAGTGACTGTGTTCTATGAGCTGCTGTAAAATCAAAGAAAATGTACTAAAGCTGCAGATTTTTAAGAGGCCAGGAAATGGTACAAATAGCTTGTAGGAACTGAACATTTCCCATCTCAGTGATTAAAACAGGGACTAATTGCTCTGACATTGCAAAATCACAATGGCCATTTTGTCTTGGCATTTGATGCTGGTTAGTAGTACACTTTGAATTGTGGCTACTGCAACAGAGCAGGAGCAGTAAAACAGATGGTACAAGGATGAGCAGATATGGACTCCAACACCATCTGGTTTGGTAATAACTCACTTATGCACTAAATCAGGAGGAAGCAGAAAGCAGAGCAGGATCTGCCAGTAGATCTGTGGATGGTTTGAAGTAGATCAGCAGGATTTCTGACATTATGCTGTCTGAGATGAAAGTGGCACCCAGACTAGTTTCTGAATCTTAACACTGCTGACAGGACAGTATACATGAAGGCAGCAGGTTCACTTAGGAAAAGAATGTGTGGCATACACGCTGCTCTGTTACCCAGTACCTCAATGTTGCTGAATTAGACACATACAGATTTGGGTTCAAGGTTCTCTTCAAATGCTATGAAAACAACAGAAAGGAAGCTAAATTGCTTATAACGCTGTTGTTCTTAGAACTGAAGACTAAAGTGAGCTGCTTGGATGAACGAACTCTAAAGTTCTAGCAAGCTCCCCAATGTGAAAATGGTCATACAGATCAGTCTGGATGGGCATGACTTAGCCACATTTAGGAATAGTCCATCATCAACAAGAGAGACATACATTCTTTATTTTAATACCTACAGAATTATTTTATTTGTAAGACAATGGTTCTTTTTAAATATAAAATACATAAGCAAACTTTTTGTTAAGGTAAGTTGTTATTTTGGCCAGTCATGCCCAGAACGTGGACACTGTACCAGAGAAGAAAATGTGCAGGTTTTAAATGTATGTGCTTTCTTTGGGCTCTGAGTGGGTTGCCACTAGGTTTCTATTTGTTTCTATACTTATTTTTAGCCAAGCTTGCCTCAGTTAGATTTCCTGCCAGATAAAGGAGTGCATGATAACCAGTGAAGGTTTAGCTACAAAGTACCAATGACAAATCATCTCCACTATGGAACATTTTAGCTTGATTCAATGTCATGGCCAACCTCCACTTTGTGACTGTACTTTATATTACACAGCATAATTTAAATAACATTTTGAAAAAAATCTAAAAGAAAAAAGAGCTTGGGTGATATCCAACAAGTCACACTCAGAGCAGACCCACTGAAATCAGTGAACTTAATTCAATTTATTTCAATAGGGCCACTCAGAGCATGGCTAACACTGGGTATCACCCTAACATTTTGGTTGTTCAAGATCAACAAAAGGAAGCAGAAAAGGGAACTACTACAGATCACATTGTTCTAACTTAAGGTGGGTGGTGTGGTATTTTAGAGAGGAAAAAAAATAAACTAAGACTGCAGGTTTCAGTATTAATAGCTATTTAAGCACTTCTGCGTGGATGCAGAATTAACTATTCTTTCCGTTTAGTTCAATGTGGCCCATTCCACTGCTTAGGAAGTATGCAGTGTTTGCGAACAGAAAGGAACAGCACCTGTACTATCCTGGGTGCTGCTTTTTCTGCAGTCTCTACAAAACCAAAGAAGAAACAAAAGGAAGATGGAATGTTTCTTCTACCGGACCATTTGGTCTAACAGCATTCTTATGGGAGAAGGAACAGAATACACAACATATTAACCCATACATTTGCTAATTCAGGTCAAAGTCAGTAATTTTTAGTCAGTGACCAGCAGGACACCTGCCCTCATCATCTCGGTTTTTAGAAATCCATTTTCAAGTGAAATCTTTCACTGCTTTGTTTTATGGGGTTCATATAACTGGACAACCTTTGTGGACAAGAGCAATGTCATCCGATTTTTTAAAAGCCTCCTAAGATTTGTATAAGCAACATGTTCTTTCATTTTGAGCTCTGAATAAATATATATGAAGAATTTTAGTTTTCCCTTTTGGCAGCTTAGATTCAGGAAAATAAACCTGCTAAATGTAGTTTTATCAAAACATCAGGGAAATCAACTTACTGTTTTATCCCTATAAACTGGTCATGGAATCCTATTACTTTGCTTCCACAGCAGAAATATTTATCTTGCAGATATAAAAATAGTAATAAAAAGCAGATATAAAAACAGGAAGTCATAAACAGTTGTTCTAAGGTAACATCAGATGCTATTTCTGTGCTTCTAAAGGTTTCATTTTTCCGACTACAAAATGATGCATACATCGCTATATTAACTGAGATGCAGTAACTTTAGCAGCCTTTAAGGATTTTTAAATTTCCATCAGGATATCATAGGAGGCCAGTTTATACATAAAATGACCCATCATTTAATATTCTAAGACTCACAATTGGCTTCATAACATATATTGTGACATTACCCAAAACAAATTTCAATTGACCGCAGTTTTGAATTTCTCAACATAGGCTTTTAAAAGCTTTGGGATGGATACTAGGACATGTGTTTTCTTTGTTGTATTATAACTATTGTAAACTACTTTGATATTCTTTATGAAATTGAGATATACAAATATTTTTATAAACAGATAAATATTAACTTGCTTTCCCATTTTCATCAAAATTTAGTTATGCAATGTGACTGCAAGAACCAATTTATGCTGGTAAGAAGTTGGCATCAGCCATCTTGACTTCCACTACTGGTTTTAGGGTCAAAGCTATAATATATTGCTTAGATATAGGTGATTTAGATTCCACAAACAATTCTGCATCAAATAGCCTGAAAACATGGGAAATATGGATTATTATTAAAGGCACAAAGGGAAGATCAGGAAAAGAGTGTCAACTAAATTGAACATAAAAATTTGCTTTCAGGGTTTTAAACATATTTGTTTCAATAAAGGCATCGTCTCATTCTGTTCAGGATTCCCCAAGGCTGAGTGCCCAGCCAGAAGGAAAAAGAAGAGAGGCATGTGTCCAAAATTCCAGTTCCTCAGAAATGCTGAATACCACCAGTTGGCTTTACAGGCCGACAGCATTCCAAGCTGCACAATGATGCTAGATTAAAAGAAGAAAAGAAGGGCTCTCTTTTTCCATTCTTTTCTTGATCTCCTCTATGAGCTTCTCTTTAGGAACATTGACCTGAAAAGCAGACAGGGAACATGGGATTAGTACAATGTATCCACTGAAGGAATATCAAATTATAAACATCTATGGATGCCAGGTATGTCCAAAGAGCTGTAGGGATTTTTTTTTTTTTTGGAGTGACAGTTCAATGGGTTCTGGGGGCCTCCTTTGAGACACCAACCTCTTTCCTGCTAGTGACATCCCGAAGTTTCACAACTCCATCATTTTGTTCCTGTTCCCCTATGACAACAACAAGTGGGATTCCCGTTTCTTCACAGTATTGCAGTTGGTTCAGGAATTTGGGGTTTTTCTTATACAGCATCTCTGCCTGAAAGAAGTTCACAGCAAATGGAAAGTTAAACATTCACACTGTGTGTAGCATATACTGCCCAGGGAATTACTTGAATCATCAACACTACCTACAGGCTTTCTAAAGAGACGCTTCTAATCAAATCAGAGGCTAATGCTGCTCCTGAATTTCAGGCCTGCATCAAACATGAAACTGGTTGAAGGGCCTGGTTATGACCTTATTCTTTGAGCAGACTCTCCCACCTCCTTGTACTTTGGGCTTAAAGAATACTAGCTTCTAGGAATATAGCAGTATAACATTGACTTCTCCATGTTACCTTGATGCCAGCATCCCAGAGTTCAGAGATGAGCTTCATTCTCTCAGCAAGGAAGTTCTTCTGAGCAGCTGCTACCAGCACTTGTGTCTCTGTTGTGCGGCTCTTCTCCTTGGACATCTTAAGACAGAAGTTCATTAAAGCAACTGGAAACTTATAGTACTTACCAGCCAATTTGCTCTCAGGCCAAGTTCAAGGTTTTGGTACTAACATACAAGGCCCTCCACAGCTCTGGTTATGTGAGACTGCCTTATCCCTTATATAACCCATTTGGTTACTATGGTCTGTGAGAGAGCTTCTCCTTCAAGTTCCAAAGATCTCAGAAGCCTGCTCCATGGTACCTCAGAGCAGGGCTTTCGGCGTGGCTGTCCCTGTTCTGTGGAACAGCATTCCTGTCGAGATACAACAGGTGTCCACTATCTGAACCTTCTAGAAACAACAGAAGACATTTCTGTTCCAACAAGCCTTCCCAGCTGGATGAAAACATCTCTGCCTTGGGTGTCTACTCGTTTTGTTATCATTATTATTTTTATTTATTAAACTTGTATACCACCCCATAGCCGAAGCTCTCTGGGCAGTTTACAATAACTAAAAACAAATACAATTTAAAATACATATTTTTTTTAAAAAAATTAAAACACAATTTAAAATTTTAAAACAATATAGAACATATTATATAGAACAATATAGTTTTTCCCCTGCTGCTGTTTTCTGTATTGCTTTAAGCTGTTTTTTAGCAGTTTTATTGCATTTTGCACATAACCTTGAGACATGTGTGAAGGCAATTCATTAACAGCAACCACCACCACGCCACAATTCAGTTCAGGTCTTCTTTGAGACCTGGTAATTGGACCTTATAAAAATATTCTATTACTGTTACTTTTGGATTTCCCCCCCCAATGAACCACTATGGCTACCTGTCATTTTTTTCCAATGAAATTCTGTTTCATCATTAATTTTAAGAAGTTGGCCATCCATATTTATCAAAATTCAAATTATTTCAGAA
Source organism: Rhineura floridana (assembly GCF_030035675.1). Taxonomy (NCBI): domain Eukaryota; kingdom Metazoa; phylum Chordata; class Lepidosauria; order Squamata; family Rhineuridae; genus Rhineura; species Rhineura floridana. The sequence goes on along the minus strand of NC_084480.1, from coordinate 174,079,797 downwards.
TAATTATTAGGTGTATACCATTACGCGATAATATTGGCAATAATACTTTAAAATGATCTCAGCACCAAAATTGTAATATGGGAGACAATTATTTCAGCAGTCTCTGTAGGAGAGACTCCTATAATGTATATGTCATGATTGCCATTAACTTAGATGACTTTTTAAAAAGATTCAGCAAATTCATGGAGGATAAGTCTGCCAATGGCTATTCACCATGACAGCTAAATGGAACATCTAAGTTCAGAGGCAGTATATGAGATGCTTGGGACTGGGACAAAAAACAGGAAAAGATCCCTCCCCCAAAAATACGCTGCTTGCGATTCTGCTGAGCACCTGATGGAGGGTGCTGATGGAAACAGAATGGACTTTTAGTCTGATCATGAGAGTTGGGTTGAGGAGTAGAGACATATAAAATAACGCAGTGTCTGGTGTAGGGCTAATTTCAAACACACATTTCTTTTGGTGGACTAATCATTTTTGTTGTGAAGCTAATCTAACACGTATTAGCCAACCAGTTGTTATTTAGTTATTCAGCAAAAACAAGCTATCAAAAAAGTCTAGTAAGTGCCAGATGTTCAGTTGCTTGTGCAGCCTCACTTCTGTGCCATTCCGAATGCATGCTTGGTGTCAGAGACTTTAGACACAGAAGTTCACATGCATTGTTCCTCGTCTGTCATTGAGTAAGAGGGCTGGTGTTGGAGGAGTCAAGCAATAGTTTAGCATTGTTTTCTGCTCTCCATTACAAGATGCAGTTATTGAAATCCTGCCCTACACAGTTTAGTGGAACTTATCCCAGTATCTGAGGCAATGTTAAATAAGTATCAGTGATTTTGCTTTCACATAATGCAGGGTAAAGAATTTTATGCAGAATAATAATTTAGCAACGCTTCTGATGTGGGTTGCCTACACATCCATTTTCAAACATAGCACATACTATGTTTCTTCAAAGCACAGCCTGCTTATACCAGTATTGAAAGTCCCTAAAAATAAGCAAACTGTAGATAGCTGCTAGCGACAGAAGGAAGCCAAACCACAGGCAATTTATACCTCTCCAGCAACTAATGAAGTTCACAGAGCAATACATACAATAACAATCAGATAAACAAACCTTGCCACAATAGCACCATTTAAAAGAAAGGAAACCATATATTGTGACATTAAGTCAAATGTCTGCTTTTTTATTCAGTTTTTTTAAAAAATGTCTGCTTGAAAAATTAACCCAAGTGTTCAAAGGCAAGCTTTGACAGGCTTCCTCTTCCTAGTGAGAAAACAGAACTCAGGTGTGTTGAATGAAGCTTCCATAAAAAGGAAGGAGGGCTAAGAATAATAACCTACCAAATATTTGGTTTAAATAACTTATTTAGTTAATATCCATGGGCTATAGGCGAAAGGAATTTATTTTCTCACTATTTCAGATGATGAATGACAAGCATGCTTTTTACTTTCCTGTAAGTCCTGCATTATATAGAACACGCCTCCCATTTTTGCATCCATATGCAATTCTGATTCTACCATTTCCTCACCACCTTCTGACCACACATTAAGAACAGACCCTACCTCAGCATTCCATTCTATGATGGAAAAGATCCTTTCGACACCAATGCTCACTCCTACACAGGGTACTTTCTTTCCGTTTGGATCAAATGTTGCTACAAGACCATCATAGCGTCCACCTGCAGCCACACTGCCCACACTGAGAGACTCCTGTAAGTGATCTTCCTGTTGGTGCAGCAGGACAGCTTCATAGATCACTCCACTATAGTAATCTAGACCACGTGCCAGACTCAGATCGAAGGTTACCTGTGATAAAGCCAGGAAACCCCTTAGTGGGTAAAAGCAAGATAACACCAAGAAAAGTCAGACAGACCTAGTATAGCATCTCAGCTCACCTGATCAATTATGCCAAACAGAGTAAGGTATTCAAACAGCAACTTCATGTCCTCCAGACCTTCCATGGCAAGCTTACTCTGTGACAGCTTTGGATCCTGAAGTAACTTGTCAATCAGGCACAGTCCCCCTGCAGGAAAGACATATTCAGGGTAAAAGATGCACCAGCAGTTTCCAAAATACTTGTTCCATCTATCTTAGTCCACCTCACAGCTGCTATTCCTTACCCAGTCTGAAATGTTTCCAACTCTCTGAACTGCCCATGAGGTTGGTCTGGAAGCAGCAGCTGGTGCAAAATGCGGCAGCAAGACTCCTCACTGGGGCAGGGTATCGCCAACATGTCACCCTGCTGCTGAAAGAATTGCACTGGCTGCCCATTTGCTACCGGGCCAAGTTCAAGGTTCTAGTTTTGGCGTACAAAGCCCTATACAGCTCGGGACCAGGATACCTGAAAGACCGTCTCACCCCTTATATGCCCAGTCGATCACCATGCTCTGCAGGTGAGGGCCTCCTGCAGATACCATCTTATCAGGAGATTCATTCTGCACAATATAGGAAATGGACCTTTAGTGTGGCGGCACCTACCCTGTGGAATTCCCTCCCCTTGAATATTAGGCAGGCATCATCTCTGCTATCTTTTCGGCACCTTTTGAAGACTTTCTTCTTTCAACAAGCTTTTTAAGTTGAGACCTATCCCACTCTGCATGTGTGTTAGAATTGCTTTTTAATACGTGTTTTTTAATAATATGTTTTTAACCCTTTTTTAAAAGATGTTTTTAAAGCTTTTTTAAAAAATGTTTTTAACGTTGTTTTGTTTTAATGTATTTTAAGGTCTTTATGATGTTTTAAAGTGTTTTTAGCGTTTCTGTTTGCCGCCCTGGGCTCCTGCTGGGAGGAAGGGTGGAATATAAATCAAATAATAAATAAATAAAACACTATTTGAGTTGTGAACAAACTTGGGCCTGAACACAACACTGGGAACACAGGAAACAGTAGTAGGGCACTTGGACTGCACTGAAACAGGCATGAGTTCTCAGCTAGTTGACTTGACAGTGTCAGACTAGGGACTAAGTACTGAAACTCTAAATGGAGCTTGCGTTGAAACTCACCATGAAGCTGAACGTATTCACCAATATGATCTACAGCCTCTGGTGAAATCCCTTTCTCTTCTACCATTTCATTTTTCACTTCCTCCCATGTCACCTGTAGAGGAGATGAGAGAATTAGCTTGGCATATTCTCAACTAAAGCAATTCATCTTCTGGCTGATCACTAAATCTCCTCGATAGCAATGCACTAGCAATACACCATTTAAATGGATAGTTTTGCCAATACTTATGTGGTAAGGGCATGGGGAATGTCAGCTTGCCAGAGCCTAAGAATAATAATTATGCCACTTATTTGGTGTATGCTCAATGAGGACATAACTATGCTTAACGGATCATACTGTACTGAATGTTTACCTTGTCCAGCTTGTCAAGGGTAGAGCAAGCTGTTTCAAATTTAGTGTTGGGGACACCAAATGTAGTAAAGATCCCATTCAAAATACGCCTTTCATTGATCTGGAAAAAAAGAAGAAACATTCAGAAGAAGTCGAGCAGAGACTTCACAATAAATGCACTCATTTCAGCATCCCCTTTTTCCACCTTGACTTTCATCCCATTTATATCTTTGACAGGCTTGTAGCATAGGCCCTTCTGGCCAAGCTCTCTTACTTTGATGAGGAAATCTCCAACCTGCAGGGCACTTAGGATCTCATGCATGACCTTCAGACACTCTGCATCGGGAATCATGGGATCATACTGGCCAGCAATGTCGAAATCCTGGAGCACAGAAGGCAGTAATCAAAATCCCAAAAGCACAGCCTAGGTGTAATTAGCCGAAATATTCAACAAACCACTTCCATCTCCTAGGAGTGTGAGGGAGGCAAAACTTGTATCAGCACCACACTCGCTTGCATATTGTTTGCCAGAGAACCCCCTCGCTCCCTACCCTACCTCAGTCTGCTGTTTTAAGAGAGAAAGCTTCGATAGCTCTCACCTTCTATCCATAATTGAGCAGCCTGCAAATACTCACACACTGGCAGAACTCTCTGTAGCGCCCCCTTGCCATCAATGGGCTGTCACGTCTGTAGACTTTTGCAATGTGATAGCGCTTAAAATGGGTAATTTTGTTCATGGCCAAATAACGAGCAAATGGCACCTGGAAAGCCTTTGTTAAGAAAAAAGTTGCCTGTAGCTCAGAGTGTGATAATCCTGTTTTGTCAGCAGTTTGACGGTTCCTATTGTGTCACTTCTCCTTCACAAACTGCTAGTTCCAGTGCCTTGTGTACTGCAGGTCCAAGCACAAGTTTAGAAGCAGATGCAGGCATGTCTTCTAAAAAGCTGCACAAGAATCTTTCTGAAGAACAAATACTGTTATCTGTATTTCTCTGGTCTTCTTATGTTAAAGCTAGATAAATCTTCCCTCATATCCTTACTTCCACTACCTTGGAATTTATCATATTTCATCAAACCTGCTGTCTTGTAGAATTGTTTGGTGAGACAAAGGTAGATGAGGTCTAGGAGTGGGCAACATACAGCTCTCAGGCTGCATGTGGACATCAGTCTAATTTCATGAAGCCCAAGGGAGCCAAGTGTGTGCATGTGTGTGTGTGTGTGTGAGGGGACCGAAATAGGCAGAACAGTGGAATGAGGAGAGTGAAAAAGGCCTCTGCAAGAGAGCAATTCAGGCTCTAGCAAGAGCCATCTTTCCCTTCACTGGCAGCCTGCTAGGTGGGAAGGAAAAGAGAGAAAGAGAATGGGGTGGGTCTGCCCATTTTTGGCTCCAGCCTAGCACACAGCTGGCTTAGGCCCTTGACAGAAAAAAAAATGGCTCTCTACCCCTAGTTTAGAGAAAGAGACCCTGGTTCTTCTCTGAAAGCCAACAGTGCCAGCCTTTCCACTTCTGACTGATTTGTCACAAAGATTATAAATTGCTCTTTTTAAGTGCCTAGGGTGATATCCAGAGAATACACACACACACTTAACCTAGAAAGGGATATGCAAAGCTCCTTTTAAAACAACAGCAGCAGAGTGAAATATTAAAAAATTTCTAAATGTCTGGCAGATTAAGACAGAAAAATAGTAAAAGCCTAGAACTTAGTAAAGTCAGAGCGAGATGAGCCTCTCTAGGGAGAGCATAGGAAAGGCAGGATATAAATTTAATAATAAATAATAATAAATAAATGTGTTCTAGCTTTCTAAAAGAATCTTCCTAACAAATGGAACATGGAGCAATACTTCTCCACAAGATCTCAACTGTTCTGGAGGCTTTCGTGGAAGAAAACACTCCTTAAGCAGAAGGTATGCTAGCTCTATGCCACTTAGGGCTTTAAAGGTTAACACCAGCACCTTTGGTTGTGCCCAGAATCACACTGGCAAACAGTGCAACTGTGAGAGCCTTGATCTTATGTGTTCCATATAACCACAACCTACTAAAAAGTAGAAGCTATCTTCTGAATCAACTGCAGTTTTTAACCCTTTTCATGCAAAGCACACTCAATCATTGGCATGAACGATAAAGCAAAGTCTCTGTTCTCTGAGAAGGTTTGGGTGAAGTTGTGATATCCTAATTCCATAGTCTTGTCCAAGAGAGACTAGCAACTCCCTCTGTAACCGAGGGTTTCCTATCCTTGGGTAGGATACAGTCAAGTCATAGCGAAGAGACAGCAACTCTCCCCCTTGGTCTTTCAGGTCATAGATTAACTTTGATTCCTCCCCATAGTTCTCCAACAAGAGTTCCTTGAAGAAAAACAAAACAAGGAGATACACAGTATATTTTGTCAAGTATGCCTCAGTATTGAATATCATGGGATATATCTCTATATATCTGTAAAGAAATCTAATATTTTCTTCTAAGTAAGTTATCCTGAACTTAGCCAGAGTAATTCATGCTTTTTTCACAACTAAATTATTGTAATGTGCATTACACGGGATGCTTCTGAAGAATTCTCAAAAATACTGTTACACAATATCACCACTAGACAGTCAAGTGAGGTAGGCCGAAAAAGAACACAAGCCAATTCTAAACCAACTGCACTGGCTCTCAGTTGGTTTCAAAGCCCAATTCAGATTGCTAAATGCTGAGTTCTAAAACCGTACATGGCTGGATTAGGAATACCTAAAAGGACCACCTCCTCCCATAGGCACCTACTTGCCTGTTCAGAGCTTCTCTAAAGCCCTGCTCTGTGTTTCCCCTCTGACTGAAGTGGCCTGGGGGGATTACCTGGGATAGGACTTTTTCTACAATGAGCAGTTTGGGAGGAAGTGTGGCCTGAGAAGAGTCCCAAGGGCTGGATAAAGAGACCTAGAAGACCACATTTGACCTTGGACCTGAGGATTCTCATCTTTACCTTAGACAAAGTATTTTGGTAGAAGTTAGAGGCTACTAGTCCACATTTTGTGCTACCTATTGAACAAATGCACTTTCCATGGAAGAGTCTATGCTTTATATACCTGTTCTAATTATTTGGAACTAAATAGCACCAAAGTCACTAGGGTCAACTTTACAAAAGTTTCCATCTTTTACCTAAGGCTTCATGCTATACACAGTTAAGTTGCTTCAGTTCCACTGAAGTCAATGGAACTGAAGCAGCATATGGGCAGAACAGCTGGCCTTCAGCAGATATAGGCTAAAGGTCAAAGGCTCTTATCAGACATAGCAGTCAGCTCCATTTCCAACAAAACAGGTAACAGATTGTCCTCACCTTCCGCTCAAACACAGGGGTATCTATTGTTGCAGCTCCATGACGCTTGAAGCAGCTGATTATGGTGTTGAAGATTTTTTCCCGGATGACCATCTGCTTTGGGCTAAAATCCCTGGTGCCCTAAGGGTCCAGGCAGAGGAAAAGGTAGGAATTTAGAAAATACTTTTAAAAATAAATAAATATGTGCTTAATAAAAATTACATAGTTGTAATAACAACAAGCCAATTGCTGAAGGGCTTCCAGATGTTTCAGTTGTTGAATACTAAGCATCTGGATCAATGCCAAAAAAGCTCCCAACAAGAATCAAGTACAGCTGAAAATAATAGAAAGTGATTGGAAGAAAGAATAAAACTGAACAAGCAGCAGCTTAAGCTGGTTAAAAAAAGAGCTGTATGCCGTATGGGAAACTGCAGGATCATATAGAGGAATGATGGTGCAGCTTGTTCCACTGAAGGGAGTACTAGAGCCAAACACTGCTTGAAGGGGACTCTGGGAGAGGAAGCAGAATACAGAAGACCCACATGAGTAGCTGAAGTGGACAATTACTTTGGCAGTTTTGATAATTATGTTTCCTTTTTCTGCAGCAGCTTCCAGCTGTGGTGATGGTTGATTTACCACATCTTCAATCACCTGGAAAACAGCACAGCATATCTGATAACACAGAAGACAAAACTGACCTTGGAGTCCTTATTACCATCACAGAATGCAAGATTTCCAAGAGACAGCAAGCATAATGGTAGATCTCCGCCACACTGCCAGCGATTCCTTTGAAAATCCACCATTTGCATTTTATGCTTTAAAAGCTCAGTTAGAATGCACAGGATCCAGATTTTGTATAGCATTTGTACATTTTATTCTATAGAAATTTCATTAAAACTCTTCTAGATTTTAATGGGGAACTAGAAAGCAGGCAAGTAATAATAGTTTCTAAAGATAATATTCTGTAAGGGGTATATGCAAAAGGTCCCATTTTAATCCTCAGCATGTCCAGCTAGGATTAGAAGAGACCCTTGTCTGAAACTCTGCAAAGCCACTGTCAGTGTGCAGTGTAGACAATACTAAGCTAGATGGACTAATGATCTGACTTAACATAAGGCACCTTCTTATACTCCTATGCATGCAAGCCATGCTACCAATTGATGGCTTTCCCCCAAGTACTACATTAGTACAATCTAAGTAAAAGAAATATACTAGGGGTGCAAGAGCGCTTTGTGGATAATAAAGATACAATGAGAGGGAAGATCTCCAAAACAAATATTAAATCAATATTTTTTCACTTCGCTAACATTCCAATTGGTTAGAAACAGATCTTGGTCAAAGAGATACCCTGTTCAGAATTCCAAGGCCATAGAACCAGACCTCAAGAATCCCTAAAATCTCATGATCCCCTAAAAGGAGCAATGCTTTTCCTACACACACAAGTATGACAGGAGGCTCATTTGGCTTTTACCAACACTTATCTTTCTCTTCTGCTGTAAATCTGATACTTCAAAGCAGAAGCCTTGTGCTTCAAAACCAAGCAGCGCAAAAATCTAAAAGTTGTGAAGATGAGGAAGATGTGGAAAATGAGACACACCTGGTTGGGGAGTTGACTGGAAAAGGCCTGTAAAATGCAAAACTGTACTGGCTGGTGATGTCTCCTGTGAGCAGCTTTTATGAAGAAGGGGCAGATCCAACGCATGGTGGGGAGTTTAGACAACTGGCCTCAGCAGCTGGAGTTCCCAAGTCTATCAGGACTTACTGCACCAAATATGAAGAACTCCCTGAATTCTATTCGGTAGCGGACACAGCTGTGAAGTACATGGCATAAAGCAGGGAAAGAAAGAAAAAAACAGTTTGACAAAGAAACCCCTTTTGCGGGAAAGTCATGTAGACCATCCTTTAGTATCAGAACAGGCAAACTTTGGCTGCATTGCTCATGGAACTGATGTGGCTGCTCTCCTTGCAGAGCTAACAATGCCCTCAGCAGATTGTATCTGTTCTGCACCCTCGGATGATATGTATGCAGCTAAGAAATCTGCTCAATGACCAGATTATTTTACAGCGTACTGATGTTATTTGTGTCTTATATTTTTATCACACCCTTTCTCCACAGTGCTCAGGATACACGTGCCCCTTTTACCTTCTCAAAGTAACGACTTGCCCAGGAATCGCTTAATAAGTTTTGAGGACGAGTGGAAGCCTGGTCCGCTACGTCTAAGTCTGCCCCTTTAGCTACTTACACCAGCTATCACTGTAGCTGAACCATTCTCACAACCTCCCCTTAAGGTTGGCCAGATTGAAGAGACTGGTGGGCAAAAGGGGAGAACTAAAACGTTTAATCCCCATATTTCAGGTGAGGGGCGCGCAATCTGAAGACGAAGGAATCTTGGTTCGTCTAAGGCTACCTACTGAACCCATGGCTTCGAAAACAAAAGAGAAAGCCCCCAATATCCGCCTAGAGAGGACACAACTTCAAGAGGTAAGAGCCAATCTCACCCCGGAAGTGCGCCTTCTTACTCTCCGGCTCTACGATACAAAACGATAGACTGATAGTTACTTTGTCTATCAAGAGACTGCCTGGTTACAATTTTTTTTCCTCTGCAGAGGGATTAAAAATGACCCTTACGGGAAACTGAGATATCCAAGCATTTATTGTAGTTGTGATTTGGGAGTAACGTATCGTCACACCTCCCCGCCCCCCGAATAAAGCAGAAGCAAATACAGGAGTGTTTACTTACTCAAACTCGGGTCTATTGTGTGCGGAGAAAGTAGACTCAAAAGTTCTTTAAAAAATAATTAATTTCACTATAACTGCAGACATAGCGCATAGTAATATACAGCGATCAATACAGCCCCCATAGAAAGGTTTGAGAATTGCTCATTATAGCCCTGTATTCTCATTATAGCCCTGCAATATGGTCAATTAGGAAGGGGACTGGGGCTGAAAAATAAATAATAAATTTAATTTCTTCGTCGCCTATCTGGCCAATGGCCACTCTAGGCGACTTACAAAATTGTTAAAATACAATTGATAAAATACAGTAATACAATATAAAAACAATACATCTGCAGCAACAATATTAAAATTGGGCAGGAGGCATTACAGTTATAACAATTAACCCTCCCCGGATACCCCGAAGGCCTGCTGAAAGAGCCAGGTCTTTAAGGCTTTCCGAAACAGAGTGGGGGCCGCCACTGAGAATGCCCTCTCTCTTGTACCCGCCAATCTGCCTGTTTTTGTTGGCGGGATTGAGAGAAGGCCCTGTGTGGCCGATCTTGTCGGGCGGCATAATTGGTGGCGTTGAAGGCGCTCCGTGAGATAAACTGGGCCGGAACCGTGTAGGGATTTAAAGGTCAATACCAACACCTTGAATTGGGCTCGGAAAACAACTGGTTTACGACAATCCTGTGATGTCACCTACTGTTAAAATCCCCATATTGCAGATTGAGATTGAGTTTACAATCAGCCTATATTGTGATCTCCACATTTCAGATTAGGGCTCAGAAGGCTGACAGACAACGAATTGCAGCAACTCCCGAATAAAGGCTTTGCAGGGTTGAATTGCAATCTTAGACTGTCGACTCAGAAATAAGCAACACTGAGTAAAATGGGATTTACTCCGAAGCAAGTGGACAAAGCACGGCAGCCTAAAGAATGGTCACCTACTTGCTTTGTATGGAGGACATGCAGCGTCACAGATAGCCAGACCACTACTGCAGTACTACAAACGTCGCCATCACGACGCAGGCAGCCTAATAAGATTCTCAGATGCTTCAAGAGGACCCGTTTCTCCAATAGCGTTGGTATGTCTAGATGACGCAAATTCTTCAGGCAGTCATGTTGGAAACAAACAGTACAGCCATAGATGATCAGTACAAAACACCTCCAGGTGCAGAAAATGTGAATCTAGTTAAACTGCGAGCTTCATCTCCTCCTCCCCACGCCCCAAATACAATTCCTCAAAGCCGGCACTGAATGACTGCAGAGGGGACTGTGCTCCGTCCGCTTGCATATAGGGAATACATGCTGTACTTAGATCACTCGTAACGGTGTAAAATGCAGGTCTCAAATTAATACAGAAAACACAGCCCATGCAGTCCTCTTAACTTTTTGCTGTCTCTATGGTCTCGCGCGCTGCTGTACTGAAAGAATGCACCTCCCGGTGTCTATGGTTCTGCCCTTCCCGTATGCTTTACGATCGGCCTGATCGTGTGCGACGCTTTCCGGCTTCCGGGACACTTCCTAGGCACGATGGCGTCGGGCAGTGGGGTAGGTAATGGGCTTGCTTTAGACGAGGAGGGGGAAGGCAGACTCTTTCGCTTTCCTCTTCTTGTGCTGAGGAATCGTCATGCTTGGGAGAAAGGAGCAGAAACGGTTCCAGCGAGGATCCACACCCCTGACTTCCTCTGGGGAAATCGGGGACTTCTCGCCTATACGTTGGGATGGATGAGGGTCCTGCCTTGCTGGCCGCAGCGGTAGGCAGACTTTGCCGCCCGCGCTATTCATCGGCTACATGTGCACGTTGATCTTATCTGTATTGCTCAGACGTAAGTCCCCTGTGAGCAAAGTCTTTACAAGCACCAGAAGGGCAGCCGTGTTAGTGTGTTTCTGCAAAAACCACAGGGAATGGCACCTTAAAGAAAAGAAGATCCGAGTTTTGCGCAGACTGGCGTTCAACATAAGCTGTAAACGTAAGAGTTAGAAGGTCATAGTTTAAGATTGTAGTGAACCTTCGGGGATTATTCAGAAGATAAACGTATCTCAGGAATAGCCTCTTCATTCTGGGTTGGTGTTGCTTTGAGTTCCTGGAAAGCATTTCAAACATTATTCGAGAGAGTATTATATATTTTACAGCTTTTGGTGCTCCATGACCATGGTTACTTCTCACTTGTCTGCAGTCACTCACTTATCTGCTCTCACTTCGCTCTGCACCTTCTAATTTATGGGTGAAATCTGGGACTGCTGTGCTAGACTAGGACAATGTGCTCACTCTTGTTTTGTATACAAATCGCTCTCATCATCACAGTCCAAAAGACTCACACCTTGACCCTATGGAAAGTTAGGTGAGCCCATTAAATCAGTGGGTTCAGGCAGCCTAACTCTGCATAAGACTGTACTGCCAATGGAATATGGAAATGATATGAATGAATGATATTGCTGGTGTGTAGGGTGTGTTCTTGGAGGTTGTAATATTCGGGGCACACACAAAAAAGTACGAGATGAAGATGTCTCCTACAAAATTAGAAGGCACAAAACTTTTTAAATTGCATTGCCTTCCAAGACCCCAAACGGCATGAGAAATTTTCAGACACAAAAGCTGCCTCTGTTGGTTGCTTTCTAGAGAGGAAGTTAAATATTTTATTTATTGATTTTTAGTGGAGAGCTTTATTTTTATTTACTTATTACATTTTCATCCTGTTCTTCTTCCAAGCAGCTTTAAGTAGCACATCTTCAAGACAATCTGTGAGATAGTGGAGGATCATTCTAGAGTGGCCATGAAATGTCACCTGGTTAGTTTTACAGCTGTGTGCTTTGAACCCAGGTCTTCTTGGCCTAACCTCTACCTCCCTCATGGAGCAATTCTGTACTCACATTACTCTGGGGCCAAAGATACATAGCTTTTATGCAGGTGGAATAGCAGCTGCATTCCAGTGCTTGCTTAGCTCAGGTAGACAGAACTTGCAAAACCAGAAAATAAAAAAATGGTGTAAAAACATTAGATATGCACCAAGTGACTCTTGGTGTCTTCCAGTCACCACTGTGCTGGTGCCCACATGTGCCATCTCCACACAGAAGAAGCCAATGAACTCACAACATTTGGGACACACCTCTGCATCACCACATGCATACACCCCTTAAGACGATGCCATAGCACCCCCAGTCCTCAGCCCCAGTGGCACAGAGCTAGTAGCAAACCTGCTATTGCAAGGCTCCAGGCATTCCAAATCCCCCTATCCCACAAGTTGCTCACAAGCACTGTTTTGAAGCACAACTCACAAAAGAAAGGAAGGAGATGATACAAAACATAGCTCCCGGGGCAAGAAGCTTGCAGAGAGAGCACACAGCCCTCCTGGGGGAAGAGTTCAAGATTCACCCAGCCAGGGGGCAAAATACACTTTTACCAAGAAGCCAAGGGAAGACATACACACAGCAGCAGTTTCCAGTGACTCACTTCACAGGGCATAGGATTGAGAATCTGGAGATTAGAGCCCCACCCGGGAAAGGGTTGAATATTACCCCATTTACGTTTTACATGCCTGGCCTAATAATAATAATAATAAACAGCAGCAGCACTGAATGCAAGTTGGGAGCTCACTCTACGACTCCAAATAGTTCCGTTCCAACTGCACTTTACTTGTCTCACGCCTGACATTATGTGACAACAGGTGAGTATGCCAGCCCAAAATAGCCTAGCAGGCTTCAGATTCCCCACTGCTGCTGTACAGGGTGACAGCGTATTCTCCTTCTTACCTTCAGGCTATGGTGATGCAAGGCAAATGTGTTTGTGAGTCATTTCCAGTAGTGGGAATGACTGGAGTGCAGTGTCTGGCTTTTATCCACAGAAAGCTTCCTTGTGTGGGCGATATGCTTTCCTTGTGTGGGGGAGACTCTCTTCGCTGCTGTTGAGGGGAAAGTGTTAAAGCAATATAGTTCTAAGAAGATACAGTATTCACATATAACAAAGAGGGTGAGGGGAGACATAGGAAACAAGTTACAGTACTTTTCATTGTTGCGTGTGTTTCCCTCTTCCCTTGCTCTGTTGGATGCTGTCCTGGCACCTCTAGTTGTTGGAATGGAGTGGTGTTGGGTGTTTGCGTCTGGGGTCCTGAGGAGGAGAGGAACTTCTTAGAGTTTTAGGAAGAGCATTGTGCTAAAGTTTCCTATGTGTGTTCTGTGGCCAGGTTGTTTGTGCAAAGTGCCCTTTGTAAGCTCTAAAGGGTGCATATGAAGCCAGAGAGACATAGACCCATGTTTTTTAACTTGTTCATAAATGATCTGGAATTGGGGGTGAATGGTGAGGTGGCCAGGTTTTCTGATGTCATCAAATTGTTCAGGTTGGTAAAAACAAAAAGGGATTGCAAGGAGGTCCAAATAGATCTCTCCAAACTTGGTGAACGAGCAATAAAATTGCAAATGTAGTTAAATTTAAGTAAGTATAAAGTGATACACATTGGGACAAAAAACCCTAACTTCATATATACACTGATGATGTCTCAACTGGCAGTGACTGATCGGGAAAGAGATCTTGGAGTCGTAGTTCGATATGAAAATATCGACCCAATGTATAGCAGCTCTGAAAAAGGTTAATTCCATGTTAGGGATAATTAAAAATAAGATCAGAAAGAAAGCTGCCAGTATCATAACATGTTTATACAAATCTCTGATATGACCACATGTGGAATATTGTGTATGGTTATGGTTGCTGCACTTCAAAAAGGCTTTTGTAGAGTTAGAAAAGGGCAAGCATAATGATGAAGGAGCAGAAGAAACTCTCCTATAAGAAAAGGTCACAATTTTGGGGGCTTCTTAGTTTAGAAAAAAATAGAGTAAAGGGAGACGTGGTAGAGGTGTATAAAATTGTGCATGGTATGGAAAAAGGAGAGGGGGAAAAGTTTTTTGTCCCACACAATGCCAGAACCAGAGTCATTCAATGAAACTGAATGGTGAGAGATTCAGGACAGACAAAAGGAAGTCCTTGTTCACATAGCACATAGTTCAGTGGTGGAATTTGCTACCATAGGATGTGGTGAGGCCCACAAACTTAGGTGATTTTAAAAAGGGTTGTAGACAAATTCATGGTGAATAAGGCTATCCGTGGAACTAATCATGGTGGCTGTATTACCCCCAGTATCAGAGACAGCGTGTCTTTGAATGGCGGTTGCCGGGAATCTCAAACAGAAGAGTGCTGTTGCATGCATGTCCTGCTTGTGAGTTTCTCATAGGCATGTGGTTCGTCACTGTGAGAACAGGATGCTGGATTAAATAGGCCTTTGGTCTGATCCAGTAGGACTGTTCTTATGTCCAAGCCATATTCTATGTCATTTGAATTATGGTCTCTCAGTCTATTTGTATTCTGGTGGTGGTGTGCTGTGATTGGGTGCTGAGGTACTCTATATCCTGTGTTCTTGTGTGATCTGGGTAGTGAGTGCATCATCAACAAGCTATTTTGGGGGTTATTTTCCCTTCCCATTGAAGTCAATGCACCAGGTTGGTGTAAAGTTATGATGTTGATGGGGTAGCCATGAATTAAAGGGGTATGGAGGTACAGCATAAGTGTGTTCCTGCTCTGTGCTGTCCACATACTGCCCACGATTCTGGCCTGTTTCGACTGTTCTGCTGTTGTATCTGTGGAGATGGGAGTATATTTGATGTTCTGCTGGCATAACGGCTTCTGTTGAATCAGGATGGTCTTCCTTAGGCATGGAGATAAAATGATAGGGAAAGCTTCACTTTCTTTATTGCTCTACATTTCACCTAGGGTTGGGCATTTGACCAGTCAAATATTGGGCAAATATAATCATTTCTTCTAATTGTTGTTGTTGTTTACTTATATAGTGCCATCAATGCACATGGCACTGTACAGGTAGGGAGTAAGACAGGCACTTCAGGTACACATACTCTGGATATGCAGAATTATAAGGTAAAACCTAAACCGAGATTCCAAAGGCTTTGGAAAAAAGAGACTTTAATAGTGACCTTTGGTAATCACAAGTGCCTATCAGTTAGGAAGTTAAATGGGTCCACCCAAATATTGGGAAGTGGTTTCTACATTCTTGACAAACTCCCTAGATATGCAGAAACATATATGTTTTGTAAATGAAAATGACCCCAAAAAACCCACCCACCCTTAAAACCGTGCTTGCTGGGACTGATGGAAGTTGTAGTCCAGAACATCTGGAGGACATCAGGTTGGAGGTGACTGCACTGAAGAACCAGAAGTTGAACCAGACACATACAGAGTCTAGAAATTGTGCGGTTGAGGGTTGCTGTGGACTGTCGAAGATATCAGTTTTTTAAAAGGGGGAAATTGAGGGCAGGAGGGAGAATTGACCTGCTAGTAGCTTATAGTATTGTGGAAGCAAACATTAGGTGGGGGGCAGTATTACATAGCCATCCCTGGTCTGAGCCTTTTGGCGTTATTTGGCACAGTGGGAAAGAAAGTTGTTCTCCATGAGCCCGTTTAGGGTTGAGATACAATGCAACATTTGGTCACAAGTCCCTATTTATGCCCTCTGATATCAAAAAGGCACCATGCTACCAAGTGTATTTATTATTTCAACAATTTATATACTGTTTAACTGCAATAGTCTCTAAGCGGTGTACAGAAATTCAGTACAATGAAAATAAAAATGAGCTAAAACTATAAAATGAGAATTCAGTTAAAATGCCTGTTGGAATAAAAAAAAAGTCTTCAGTCAGTGCTGGAAGCTGAACAGGGAGGGGACATGTCTGGCCTCGCCTGAAAGGGAGTTCCATAAAATTGGGCCCACAATACTGAATGCAGGGATTCTGATGGATACAAACTGTGCATCTGAGCCATGGGGGACCACTAACAATGACCTTTCCAAAGAGCTCACTAATCCGATAGGGATATAAAGGAGCAGGTAGTCGCTGGACCCAAGTTGTTAAGGGCTTTATAAATTAATACAAGAACCTTGTGTTGTGGTGTAAATTTGTTAAGCAGAGAGTAACAGCGGTCTGCAATGCGAGTGTGCCAGTGTGTGCGTGTGACGTCCTTCCCTGGTTCTCCCTGTCAGGTTCCCACCTGCTTGTGGCTACTGCCTTTCACTAGGCACCACCAGGGATACCACCAGTCCGGACCGTCCTTTATATGGTTTCTCACTCCGCTCTAGCACAGATCTCACTAGATCCCCCTGCTAGGCAGCACCACCAGTCACGTCCTATAACCAATACTCCCAGAGACTTTGCCTGAGTCTCTCTCTAGCTGGTTACTTTTGTGACTGCGTGCTTATGCTGTTCCCAACCCCCTTGTATCTTTATAGATAACGCATACAACTCTGGGTTGCTCTGGGTACTTGAATTGTTATTATTCCTCCCTTCACCGCTGCCACCATTAGATACTGTTTCTGTTCAGCCTTGGTAATTACCTTGCCCTCCCTTCTGGTCTGTATATCCCCCAGCCAAGGATCAGGCCTTTGGTAAACCAAATAAGTATTTATTAAATATCAGAAATAACAAGATTAGTTTTAGAATGTTTCACAAGCGTATGGTTTCATCTATTCCTGTTTTGTACTTGACATTATTAATCAGAACTCCAACCCATAGAGCAGGTCATACCCTCGACCTTGTTTTTTACGCGGGACGGGAGGAGGATGATTCAGGAGTGACGGATCTTTCCATAACTCCCCTGTCATGGACGGACCATTACCTAATCAGTTTTCGGCTAACTGCGACTCATACTCCCCGCTTGGAGAAGGGGCCTATTAGGATGGTCCGCCCTAAGAGATTAATGGATCCGGGTGGATTCCTGACAGCTCTTGGGGAATTCCCTGTCCTTCAAGTAAACGATTCTGTCGAAGCTCTGGTCACTCTTTGGAATAGTTCAATGACCAGGGCTATAGACACAATCGCTCCTGAGCGTCCCCGTACGCGTGCTAGGATAAAATCAGTCCCATGGTTTTCTAATGATCTGTTGGTGATGAAACGCACTCGTAGGGGTCTAGAGCGACGTTGGCGGAAAACTTGCAGTGAATCTGACCGACTCCTGGTTAAAATATTTTCCAGAATTTACTCAGCCACAAGACGAACTGCGCAAAAGGCTTTTTTTACGGCTTCTATTTCTTCAGCCGTCAATCAGCCAGCAGAACTTTTCCGAGTAGTCAAAGGCCTGCTTAATTGTGATCATTCTGAAATTACAGAAGATCTCTCTTCAACTCGTTGTCAGGAATTTGCTACTTATTTTGCGAATAAAGTCGATCAGATCCGTTCCGACTTGGACACCAATATTGATGCAGTCCCTAAGGATGTACCTCCGGCCTCTGTCTGTCCTATTAAGATGGATTCTTTTCAACTTGTTCAACCTGGAGATATAGATAAGCTTCTTGGAGGAATGAGGCCTACCACCTGTCCACTTGACCCTTGTCCCTCCTTGATCTTGAAACAAGCTAGAGGAGGGCTGACCACATGGGTATGTGGGGTGGTTAATGCCTCCCTCCACCAAGGCTCTCTTCCAAGTTGCTTAAAGGAGGCACTTGTACGACCATTACTAAAAAACCCCTCCCTAGGTTCACTGTGTTTGAGTAATTATCGACCAGTTTCCAATCTACCTTTTCTTAGTAAAATAATAGAGCGGGTGGTGACCATCCAATTGCAACATTTCCTAGTGGAAACAGATTATCTCGACCCACTCCAATCTGGTTTCAGGCCTGGCCATGGGACTGAGACGGCTTTGGTCGCCTTGGTGGATGACATTCATAGGGAACTAGACAGGGGGAGTGTGTCCCTGTTAATTCTTCTAGATCTCTCAGCGGCCTTCGATACTATCGACCATAGTATCCTCCTGGACCGCCTAACCAGGATGGGGCTAGGGGGCACTGTCTTGTGTTGGCTCCGCTCTTTCCTGGAGGGTCGGACCCAGAAGGTAATATCTGGAGACTCTTGTTCAGCCCCTTGGCCCCTGACTTGTGGGGTGCCACAGGGCTCTGTCCTTTCTCCTTTGTTATTCAATATCTATATGAAGCCGCTGGGTGAGGTCATCCGGAGGTTTGGAGTTCAATACCATCAATATGCAGATGACACCCAGCTTTATTTCTCCTTTCCTCCTGATGCCAAGGAAGCTGTCCAACCCTTGAACCAGTGCCTGTCTGCAGTGATGGATTGGATGAAGGAGAACAAGTTGAAATTAAATCCAGACAAGACAGAAATGCTCTATGTCAGCCGTGGGACAAATCTGGAAATAGGGAATCTACCTGTATTGGACGGGGTTACACTCCCCCTAAAGACGCAGGTTCGCAGTTTGGGGGTGCTTCTGGACTCGGCCTTGAACCTGAAAGCCCAGGTCTCTGCAGTGTCCAGGAGCGCTTTTGCCCAGCTAAGACTGGTTCGCCAACTGCGCCTGTTTCTAGAGACGTCCGATCTGACGAGGGTAACTCATGCCCTAGTTACATCCCGGCTTGATTACTGCAACGCACTCTACGTGGGGCTGCCATTGAAGACAGTTCGGAAACTTAAACTGGTTCAACGAGCAGCAGTGAGAATGCTGACCGGGGCCGGCCTTCGAGCACATACTACCCCCCTGTTACAGCAACTCCACTGGCTGCCGCTGTGTTTCCGGACTCAATTCAAAGTGCTGGTGTTAACCTTTAAAGCCCTACACGGCTTGGGCCCTGCCTATTTGTCCGACCGGTTGTCTTGTTATGTACCCTCCCGTACATTGAGGTCCTCTGAGGATATGCTTCTTGTGATTCCTTCAGCTTCACAAGTTCATTTATCAAGAATTAGAGATAGGGCGTTCTCTGTCATCGCTCCCAGACTCTGGAATGCTTTACCAGTAGAGGTACGGTTGGCCCCTTCGCTTTTGGCATTCCGCTGCCAGGTTAAGACACTCCTTTTCCGGACGGCGTTTAAACTAAACGCAGAATAGGAATTTTAACAAATTACGATAGTAGCATAAATTTTTTGTATGTTTTTTTAACTTGTTGACTGTATGTATTGGGTGTATTGTATAGTTTTTATTCTACTGCTGCTGTCCGCCGCTCTGAGTTTCTGGTTAAAATAGAGCGGGCTAGAAATATTTTAAAATAAATAAATAAAATAACTCCCTCTTTCTCCACACTCCCAACATCCACCCAGATTCAACTGTCATTCTTCCATTTATACTCCCAGCCATTCAAACGCTCAGCCAATCATCCAGCATTCTACTGCTCATGTACTCCCCCCTCCTCTTTCACTCCACTTACCATATGTCTTCTATATAAACAGCACTTACCATATTTACACTATAAGCAGGAACATCACAGTGCACGTGTTTACCTAAGCAGCAGGCTTTTACCCTGCATTGAGATCACTGAGACTTAAGACTTAGTAAAATAAGAAAAGCTACTTTATTTATAGAAATACATAGTAGATAGAAAGGCATACCTAGTTCTAACTAACTAAGTTGGAGGCGCAACACCCAGGCGTGGGATTTGCCCTCATGGCTAGGAGAGCGAGAGCGAGTAGAGACAAAGGTGTCTCCTGTCTCCTGGACAGTTGGAGAAGAGAAGAGAAGAAAGGGAGGAAGGAGGAGGGGCAGAAAAGCTTCAACGGAAGGAAGTCAGTCAGAGCATCACAGGTAAATGTAATCAAGCCTATCCATCTGGAGGACCCTAACTCTATCTCCCTTCTGGAACATAAAAGAACAAAACAGGAGTTGCTCTTGCCCCACTTCCAACACCTTGAAGCTGGCCTGGTAGCATATGAGCAGCCAGTGCAAGTTTTTGAGCACTGGAGTTATGTGCTGAAAATAGTCTGTCCCCATCAACAATCTAGCAACAGCATTTTGCACCAACTGTTGCTGACTAGGTCCAAAGCTAGTGCCACATAGAGTGCATTGCAATAAGAGTCTTGAGGTTACCAGTTTATGAATCACCACAGCCAACTCTGCTCAAGAAAGGCTGTAGTTGGTGTACCAGCCATAGTTGTTAAAAGGCATTCCTTGCCACTGGAGGCTACCTGAGCCTCCAGTCGTTTGGAAACAAATTGGGTCACCAAGCAACAAGGTGATACTTGGGGGATTGTCTGACTGTGTAGAAGTACATTAGTTTGTAAGCTGAAAGAGAAAAGGTTTTAATGTATACACTAGTATAGCGGAGGAAAAATTCAGAAGTGGGGAGGAAGGTTTTTTTTTTTTTGCCTTTTTCATCTCTCTAAAACTTTTGTCATCCTTGCCCCTTCCACACACACACAGCCTTGAAACAGCGCTTCAGGGTTCCTGTTCCAGGCTGGCTGGAGCCCTCAACAGCAACATTTCTGTTAGGGACTGAAGTTACACTGCAACATTTTGTTAGGGTTCCTGTTCGTTGTAAAATAATGGTCAAGTATTTTAAAACATTGGCTTTATCAGAACAATAAAAATATACTTGGACTAATTACACAAATAAATCAGTTAACTTACTGTAGCAGGGAGCACTTTGAGGAGGTATGGTGTCCTTTCTTGACATTTGTAAATATGAATGTACCTGTGTTTAACCCTCCAATAACACATTTCTCTCTTTGACGAGGAATGGGCATGGTAGATGGACTGCAGAATTGTAATAAGGGCCCCATACAGACAGCCTTGTAAGCATTTTCCTTATATGACTTTATTGTTTTTAAGTCGGTCAGTAACATGCCGTTCTACTCCTACTTTTGTTTTGCTATTACTTGGTTTGACTTACATATGTTGTTATAAGTTAATATAGTATATATTTTAAAAAAACAAACACCTCCAGTTATATCAAGTAGCCGGTGGGAGATGCTTTGCTGTGTGGCTGGTTAGCCCTGCAGCAGGCAAAAGCAAGCCGCTAGATGAAGTGAAGAGGTAAGCTGCCACCTAAAGAACATAAGAAGAGTCTGCTGGATCAGGCCAGTAGTCCAATATCCTGTAATCACAGTGGCCAACCAGATGCCTATGGGGAAGCTGGCAAGCAGAACCTGAGCACAATAGCGCTCCCCTCCTGCAGCTGGTATTCAGAAGCATACTGTCTCCGACAGGGGAGGTATGTAGTGGCATTTTTAGTTTCATGGAATGTTTGACTGTGTCACATAATAGACAATCAATGGACTGGCACACCAATCCTTTCTTATGCTGCAGTTAAATGAGCAGCAGCAAGGCCAGGGAAAAGGTGGTGTTGCTAGTTGACAGAACTTTGGCCTTCTTACCAACAGGGCTTCTTACCAAAGAAGAGGAGTGTTCTGCTGCAAGTTGTGGCATCTGTCAATAATATGATGATCTGCTAACAATGAAAGATTGACCAAGGAAGGGCTAAGAGACAGTTTGGTCAACTGCTGAATTTCCCATATGACTAAACCAGCCAATTACTTGGCTGCAGATTTTGCTGATGGCAGTAAGGGAGTGGACAGACAAGGGAATTCTGAAAATTTGAAAATCTGAGAAGAGAGCTAGGTCTGCCAGGTCTGCATACTGGATTGCCTTCTGTCTTTTTAGAGTGGCATAGACAGGGTTTGAATCCCCACAATGCCATGAAGCTCACTGAGTGACCTTGGGCCAGTCACTGCCTCTCAGCCTCATGAAAACCCTATTCATAGGGTTGCCATAAGTCAGAATCGACTTGAAGGCAGTACCTTTACCTTTAGAAGGGAAGATTCCACTAGAGAGAGGTTCTTCCATCATGATGTGTTGGGGAAAAGCTACCTCTGGTACAGTTTCCCCATCTGCACCCAAAGGTTCCGGGGCTAGGGCTGGATCTGGAAGTAAGGTCCAGATGAAAAGAAGTGGAGGGTGTTTGCGTACAAATTTCACGAATTGACAGAGTGCTCTGACAAATCTTTCATAGCAAGGCAATGCAAACTCTGGCCTGACTTGCCCTCAACAGCAGTGTACAAAAGCCCTGTGGGTACAGCTGAAAAACTTGTACCAGGGTCAAAAAACTTGCATGGTGTGCGTGCCCAGCTCAGACATCAGATTGATGAGCTCTGGCTTGCTGCTGGTAACTGAAATTCTGTCCTCAACTCTAGGTTTGGAAAAGAGATGCTGGGCAGTGGCCACTGTGAGAACAGGGTGCTGGACTAGATAGACCTTTGGTATGATTTCTTCTTTTGCCTCCCCCCACCCAGCAAAAACAAACACACTTTTTCTTCACATAGCTTCGCCTTAGTATCAATAGCGGTCTTGTTTATCCAAACACTTTGCTACCCAAATGTGTTTTTTGTTTGGATAAATGCACTTTTACAATTGTGACGAACAAAGGTGTTGCATTAGAAGTCCTTTTTCTGGTGGCAGCTTTGACTGCAACTTGTTTTATGCAGCTGAACATTTCCTGTGTTTTTGTGCCCTGTGATGAACGTTTGGGGGCTGAGGTCCTTTTTTCTCCTTAGCTTATTCCTCCTCTTGGGAAGAGATTCACTGTAGCTGCTGAGCACTTGTTAAAAGACGTTGAGGCTTCCAGCAAATCCTTCGTTTGATCACACTGGAAAAAATTCTTTGGAATCATAAGCCATGCCTTATTACAGCAAGATCTGAGGTTGAGTTTGATTCATTTTTCTCTGCCTGGCCTAGGGACATGGCTAAAAGATCTTCAGAAGGCTACAGCTTCTTTTTATTATCTAGGAGAAAAGTGAAGCAGCTAGTAAATTGCCTTCTCTCCAGGCACAGGCCAACTTTGATTTGTGATAGCGCTGCTTCAGTGAGGTTGAATCTGGAAAATACCCTCCCCCTCAAATGTTAATTTCTGCCTTGTAAATCTCCTTTCTTCTTTTACCTGGAGCAGTGGCTAATGATCTTCATGGTGACATGTTTAAATCACTTAACAGGCTCTGGGAATAAATGAATCAAGATTTCAACCTATCTCTAGGGCTCTCTTAATTCCTAGCTTTAGTTGTTTGCAGTGATTCCATTTTTTTAAATTGCAGGGGATGAGAGTGGCATGAAAATTTGATTCTGGTACGGCACTTCTTTTAAATGAGACTTTTGTTGTTTGCTTTTTATTGGGGTGAGATCATTCATTTGACTAAATAAGGGAAAAGATGACATGAAAGGGTGTCAGGGCTTTTCATGTTTCCCCCAGAGACATAATTAGAAAGAGAATGGGTCACAGACCACTTTTCCCCCTACTGCTTTATCAACACAGATTTTTTAAATGCATATTTAAATCCATTCTGTACTGCATCCCATCTCATATGCATGCCCTGGAGTGCCCACCTCACTGTTAAACAGGTCCTGCTGGAGTGTCCGTAGTTCTCAAGTACAACATGGCAGACCTTTCTGCATACCCAGTTGTCTGTTCAGAACTTAAGCCTCAATTCTAGGTCGCAGTGTTGATCTATGAACTTGATTCTGGTTCCTGCACTCTGTTAGATGGCTTCCCTTTCTAAAACGACTATCTGGATTATTGGGAACAAATAGCTGACCTGTTTTTGCAACAAGACTAGCGTGTAGCACGATATGGCCTATCTACTGCTGTCACATGAACTAAAATATACCTACCTACTTCTGGTGCATCATGTAATTCAAAGTAAATTGATATAGACAGAACAACTTGCTAATTTATCTACAATATGAGGTGTCTAACCCAGCACTGCTATTGTCCTGGCAAGCCAGTAGCCAGTTTACATGTGTGTAATGTGAGTGTCACTTAGCTGAGATCCTAGTCATCTCTCAGAAAAGTTGAGGAAGGAAATAAAGTCGCTTCCCACTCTGCAACCCCCCCAGGAGCAACCCCACAAGTCACTCCCTCAGTATCCATGGTAATGGCCCTCCCATCAATCACAGATTGCTATGCTGACAACTTCCCCCTCATTAGCCTGGCACAGGGGGAGCCAGTCTGTGCATAGTGACAAGGAAAAGTCCCAGTGACACCCTTCCTCCAACACCCACCCACACAATCTGCTAGACACAGAGACATCTTAGTGCTTACATGAACTGCTGTAGGTAGTGTGAGTCCAGCAACAGTGAATATCTGGGAATCCCTGCACACAGGAGTTCAGGTCCTTATACCAGTCAAGCACAGATTGCTAACCATCTTTGAGTGCACAGAACAAAGGGAAGGGAAGGTGGGCAGTCCAGCAGAGCATTTGAAATGATCCATCCATGCAAGAAAGATTCCAGGCCCAGTGAAGAAGAGCAAAGCCTTGTGTTAGGCAGGAAGAGGTAGGAACTAAGACAACAAACAATGAATGCCACAGCTTAACACCCCCAGTAGCGAACTGCCTAGAACTAGAGATATGAGACTGGAAAAGGGGAGGTGCAAGTTTAAGCCCCATCATGAGGAGTGATAGGGACAGGGCCCAGGTCACCTTTTGCATGCCTGGCCAACAACAGTCATATCAAGAAGCAAAAGAAAGGGATCAGACAAAGCTAGAACCCATACCGTGCATGCCACCAAGCAGCTCTACTCACAACCTCTGCAGGTGAAGGACACATCACAGGACATTTGCTATCCTGCAGCCACCTTCCCACCCACAAACCCAGCCATACACACCAAGATCACATAGTTTGCATGTGGAAGCCTAGCCCTGTAGAATAACACTGGGCTCTGGGGTAAGAGACCCCCAGTTCAACTCCTGAAAGTGGCTTCCCAATAGGCAAGGTTGGAGGGAATCCACACCTGAGACAGTCTCATGCCAGCCAACAGCCTCATTTGGCTTATTGTCTGCCGGTCACCTAACTGTCCATCAAGGGTTTCCTTTTCCACCCACCATGTTTTTGAGTCACACTCCCCTGCTCCTTTGCTTGATTACCTTGGCTTACTTCTTATTATTTCCACCCATGCCAAGTGACTGCCTCATTCCTCAGAGCAAAAGCTGCTAGGCTGTCTGTGACTTTTGAGAGACATACAGATTGTTTGAAAAACTTAAAGCTCAGGCCCTGAGATTATACTCAGAGGCCCCATTCTCTGGCCCATAACTAAGAAAGATCAGGCTAGCGGATACCAGGAAGAAAGTCTTTTTAGTGGTGGCCCTATGTCTTTGAAACTTCTCCACCTTATTTGTGAACCCTAAAAACCTTTTTAATCCAATAATCTGTATTGCCAATTTCCTGTTTTTAACTTGATGTTGGTTTGTAATGTTTGTAATCCTAATGTCTTATTTTGTAAGATGCTTTCACTTGGCCTTTAAAAGCAAGATAAAAATAATGTAAATATATATTAAAAAATTGTCAGTCCAGATGTTTATTCTGAATTGATTATGTCTGTTATAGTGAAGAAAATCTTTAACCAAATGAAATCAATTATAGATATATGACTATTTCTTTACGAATTTTGGAATAGTGCCTGGTTTCTTAGGCTACTTCATGTGCAGTTGCTTATTCTTAGGAATGAAATTATGTAGAATTTGTCACGTGTTAACACACACACACACAAAAACCAATCCATAGGTTCTTGCACACAACTGCTGTACTGATTACCACAGAAGGGTGTAGTGGGATCTGAGTTCATTCTCTCTTCACTGTGGTTGATGGTCTCCCCCACAACTCTGTTCTGTGTGTATAGGGAGAAATCCAGAATGGGAAATCATGCATGGAACCTGTTTCTGTGCCCAGATAGTCCTTGCAGGGTTGGAATGCAATGTTGGAGTAAGTAGAGAAAATGCTGTCTTGCTGGGTTAAATGAAAATGCATCTACCAGTAGTTCTTAAAAGTGGCAACTAAACTACCCATATTATATATCCAGTTGATGGGGGATTCTGGGATTCGTTGTACTGGGGGCCCTAGATGAAATTGAAGACACAGGCTTGTAGCAAAGTTAGGCCTTTATTGGTTACGTGTGCACGGTCAGTCTCCCATGATGTTGGTGGAGAGCTGCGTCATGGCACTGCTTGCCTGGAGTTTTTATACATTTCAGGACAAAGACATTTGTATTAACGAATCAGGAGGTTACACATCAGTATTACATAAGCATTGCACAGGCACTGCATTGGCATTGCATTATGTTCTAGTCAATTTGGCAATGTTCAGCGCTTCACATACTAATACATTTTTGCTATGAGCTAAGCATTTCAGTTAATGTGATCCTTCAGATGTCTTGGAGAATACAGGAATGTTCAGTGTCTTTTCAGTGTTATCTTATAGAGTTCAAGCTGTACCATACATCTCAGCAGTCAGGGAAGACAGCTCTGAAAAGAAAAAGGTTCTGGCTAGCTACTAAATTATTAAAATATTATAAACCTTTATAGCTTTATGAAATAATATATTTTGCTTATTGTTTGCATATAAAAAAATCCCCATCACAGTCACCAGTCATTAATTTGGAAGGCTAGGTTCGGGAAATCTACTGCTTCAGAACATCCCCTTGTTTTTGCTGTTACATGCAGGAAGGGCAGTTTCAAGCGGCTGGCTCAACCAGATGGAGGGCTGGGCCATGGAGGCACCCCCCTTCTCTGTATTTCAGGCCACGTGTGATTATGCTTGAGGAGCCCATCTGTCTGGCCCAGTCGCTGATTCTATACACTGAAGGGCTGTTTTGTATTAACTGACCCAGTCTAGCAAGTAAGCATGCCAAAGGACCCAATTCTTTTACTTCCAAAAATGGAGTCTGTTTGTCCTGTGCTGGTAACATTGCTATTAACTATTACAAGGTTTTTAAAAGATGAGAAGTAATTGTAACCCATCCTCTTAAAATGTATTGCTTTTTTAAAACCTTGAATGGGTCTAAGAGTGGATCTTTGGATGTTGTTGAGTTTTCCACTCCATCACTGAAATTATGCTGTTGCAGTCCTGTAGTTTATTTATGTGTTGAGAGTAGCATAAAATACCATTTTAAATATTTACATTGTTTTCTCTGTAATGTCAGACTCTGTGAGCTCTGGCTTTATATACTGAGGTGCATGCAAAGTGGGAAGAAGGTGGCACACATGCAGATTTTCATCCTTGTCCCAACACCCCCCTTGTTTAATCAGAAAGTGAATATGCCCTAGAGATTCCTAACAGGACATTTGGGGGTCTGGGTGCCATTCTTCTCCTATTATACTAGGGAAGCCTCTTTCTGTTTTTTAGAGAAGGGTTTTTTTGCCCTTGGGCAGAACTTAAGGCACACTCTGCCTTCTCCTTTTTTATAAATCTGCCTTGCTCCAAACCTTATATGAACATAAGAGGAGTCCTGTTGGACCAGACCTGAGGTCCATCTAGTCCCACATCCTGTTTCCAACAGTGGCCAACCAGATGCTTCAGAGAAGCCCAGGAACAGGACTTCAAGGCAGCAACTTTTCCCTGTTATACGTGCCCCAGCAACTGATTGTCTCAGAAATTGGAGATTATATTTAGCTATCCTGCTCAATAATAATTGATAGATTTGTCTTCCATGAATTAGTCTAATCCCCTTAAAAAACCATCTAAGGTAGTGACCATCATCACATCTTGTGTCTGCAAATTCCATAAGTTAGTTCTATATTGTGTGAAGAAGTACTTCCTTTTGTCAGTCCTGAATCTATTTGCCTTCCATTTCATTGAGAGTGTTTTACTTGGTGAGAACACTCTCATTTCATGGATTCATACCCTTGCTGCATGTATCTGTCTGTTCCCTGGATACACTCAAATTCCTGTGTGCTTATCAGAAGCCCAGTGTCCTTATTTTACAGAAGTTAGTATTGAGCCAGTGTGGTGTAGTGGTTAAGATGTTGGACTACGACCTGGGAGCCCGGGGTTTGAATCCCCACATAGCCATGAAGCTCACTGGGTGACCTTGGGCCAGTCACTGCCTCTCAGCCTCATGAAAACCCTATTCATAGGGTCACCATAAGTCGAAATCGACTTGAAGGCAGTACATTTACATCTTTAGTATTGAATAAGAAAGAGTTTTAGTGTCATAGGAGAGAGAGAGAAAAAATCTCTCTGCTTTCTTCATACCATGCATAATTTTATTTTTAAAAATAATTTAAGTCTTTATTTACAGTTACCCAATCATTTTAATCAAGAACATATAGTCAACAAAATAATATTGTAAACAATAATTGTTTTTGTATCCTTACACATTATACCATGCATAATTTTATAAACGTCTTATCATGTCCCACTCTTATTTACATTTTTCCCTAAACAAAAAGCTCCATATTGAGGTAAAGTAGTCTTTATTTAGACTATAGTCAAAACCTTTTCAGGTAAAACACTGTTTTTCTTTTGGTGATAACACTTACATTTCATACATGTACATCATGATTGTGCCTGCCTCCCATATCTACTCAAATTCCTGGGTGCTTGTCGGAAGCGTGCCGCCTTTATTTTGATACAGTTAGCATTGAATAAGCAATACTATAAGCAGTGCCAGCTTCTTGGTCTTGTAGCTGTCTCCATGTGCTGTGAAGTACATTTCACTCGGTGAGTAGTAAAGTCACAGCCCTTATTTGTAAAACAGCCGTTTAAGGAAAGAAGAAGAATATTTAAAAATTATGCTGTTATAGAGACTTACAGTGCAATCCTATACATGTCCCAAGTGTGAGGACATGTGATGCAGCTACCCTGCTGAAGCTAAGCAAGTCTTGAGTGTGGTTGGTGGCTTGATGGAAGACTTCCTGACAACCCTGTGCATGCCACCTTAAGTACAATTATGAAGTAAATAAATAAAATGCTTACTCAGAAATATGTCCCACAGGGTTCCATAGGGCTTGCTTCATTGTAAGAGTATTTTGGATTGTACTGTTAACCATTTCACAGCGAAATCATAGAGCTAGAAGGGACGAAAGGACATCTGTCCATTCATTGCTCTGCCCAATCCAGTGTGTTAACATTAGCACATGAAGTCCTAAAAAATTATAGCCCAATATTCAAGGGACTACCTCCTCTCATATCAGCCTAATCGGGCCCTGTGTTCCACAGGGGAGGTCTTCTGGGCACATGGACAGGGATGGTTCCATGTACAGTGACACAAAATAAGGCTTTCTCCATAGCTGTGCCCCAGTTATGGAGATATGACAGCCGTCCTCACTGGTGACTTAAAAGGCAACGGAAAACACATCTCTTCATATGGGTGTGTGGGTTAGGACTGTTGGTTGAATGTTTTGTTTTAAACCACTGCTGAACGGTTTTAATGCTTGAACAGTTTCATTGTTCCCCCCCCAAAGTATTTTACTGAAAGATGTTTATAATGCAAAAGAAAAGAGGGAACACATACATAACCACAAAGTCTCAGTATGATATACAGAAAATAACAGAGAGATGGAGAGCAGTAAGGGATAGCAGTAAAGACCAATGGTGGTCAAAATGCTGTACAAACAAATCTTTAAAGAAGGAACCCCCTCCAAAACTGTCACTGTGATGCAGGCAGCTTCATATCTTCCAGTGATTCATTTACAAAAGAAAAAAGGGAACCAACTTTCCTCAAAAAAGCCTGGCTTCAGGTGACCTCTGGCACATCTAACAGCTTGTGTCAATTTCTCAGACAAGGCTAAGGACCAGATGCGGTTATACCAATTGTTTAGTATAAAATCAGAAGACATTTTCCATCCCCTGCAATCATCTGCCTTGTTGCCACTTAAAGCAGCATTTTAAGTTCCAGGTGCACTAACTTAGGACCCAGCTGCAAAAAGAGGAGAGGTAGGGCAAGTGATTTGGGAACTATCAGCTTGGTGATCTTTGAAATATGGTTGAACACTCTGTCCCAGAAAACTGGTGCCTATTGGCATTGCCACCACATATGAAACAAAGTTCCTTGCACTGCACAACCCCTGGTAGCCAAGCCCGACCGGGTACAGAAAAGGAAGGCAACAATTGTTCTTGAGAAATAGGCATCCCTTCTTGAAAATATCCTGCTATCATAGAATCCCCCCCCCCAATCTTCCAGCCCTCCAATTGGGCAGAGTGATTGTGTTGGGCAAAGTCAGGGTGATCTGGAACAGGGAAAAGAGTAGAAGGGGGAGGGGGCAGTTGCTATCATCACCTTCTCCACACTTCTAGTGTGCAGCACAAAAATGAGTTATTAAGCAAGACCAGCTTAGCTTTAGAAAGGCTGCCAAAAGGGGAATGCCTGAAGTCTAGGCCTGCCATATTCCATGGAAACCCAATATACTGTTTGTGTTTTGTGTAAGATTGGGATTGGCTGCTGCAATTGACAAGCATCCCATCAGAGTTTCAAATTAAGAATACCTAGGTTGCCCTTAACGATTTGTACATTATGTGACCACCCATGTGAGCTCCCTTCTCCCTACTAGAAACCACTGCCAATGCTGTAGAAAAAGGGATATTTACCAGTGTCAGGGCCCAGCCAGGAGAGTCCTCATTAGAGGAGAACCAGGAGGCTCCGGTCTTGGATCCAGCCCTGGCACAGTCTCCATTTGAGGGTGAGGAGCCAGGGTCTGTGACAAGGCTCAGGAAGGTCCATCTGCACCTGGGGCAAATTCAGCCTCTGACATCGAAGCTTAATGAGCCCCAAGCCCAAGGGAGAGGTGTTGCCTCCAACATGAGCTGGAGACCTGGCCCATCAAGAGGAGTGCTGGATTGCAGGCCTGGACTCCATGGGAGGAAAGGGCTAGCTGCAGGTGATTAATAGGAGTCAGCTAAGGTTTGGGGCGTGGTTCCAGCAGCGCGAGCATAAAACCCCCAGTGCTAGTCTGGAAGAGCTGCTGGAACACCATCTATAACCAGCTGTGTACCTGACCTGTCTGTTGATTGCCTGTGGACTCCAGAGCTGATCTTGGACTACTGTGGACCTGCGTCTTGCATTGCTCTTGGCCTGCGTTGCCCACAGATTGCTTGGCTCCTGACCTTGAACTGCTCTGACCTTGCTTCTTGTCTGACCCTTTGTTGTTGTGGACTCTGACTTTGGACTGGCTTGGATACTGCCTTGGTGTTGCCCTCAACTGTCTTAGTGCTGGAAAGTCTCTTGTCTTCTGAAGAGCCTGGTGAGAACAGGACAACTGGCAACGTTTGAAAAAAATATAACAGCCTTAGAAGAATCATCATCTTAACTGCAGCAGTGCACCCCAGCCAAGAAAGGTTTAACAGTAGCCAGGATTTTAATTTGCTTGATATCCAATATGAGAGGGCCATAATTCCAACTCCTCAGCTGGGCCAGATCCTTCATTATGAGAACTCCCAAATATTTAAAACACGTTCCCTGCAAATATAGGTTGGCTAAATATGCTAAATGAACCTGCTCCTCCCTTGGGATATTGAGGCATAAGAGTAAGATTTAGAATAGTTAACCTCCAGTTGGCCTTGACAAGAGAGATTCTCAGTCCCACTGAGCAGCTTATAAAGATTGTCCTTCACAGTAAAGTGGTAAAAGCAAACAATAATGTCTTTTGGAAGATTGTTGTCAGGGAAGGCTGCGCCTAGGGCCCTATGTGGCCATTCAGTGGTGTCCACTGATAGATTTGAGATCAGGGAAGCATTCATTGAGTCAATTCACTAGAAAGGATACCATGTCTTGCCCCTCTAGGCCTGTTTTCATCCCACGAAAACGTATGTTCTGGCGATGATCTCGGTTATTCTGATCTTACACCTTGAGCTGTAATTCCTATATCGCCCCAACATTTTTCCTATTTTCTTTTGGTGTTTTATTCCTAGTTCATAGGAGTTACTCACTTTCGTAGCCACATCAGGTAATTTGGTGATTAATTCTTCCACTTGTTGCCCCATAGGCTGCATCATATTAGCCCAGTCATTGTTTAGTTCCCTGCGGAGTAATTGTAAGTGCTCAGGCAGTACTGCACTGTCTCCCAGGCGGGCTGTCATTTTGGTGGGTTTCAGGGCTTTACCCAGGCCTTTTCCCATGTCAAGTGCTGCCTCACTCTCTGATAAGTCAGAAGAGCTGTCGTCTGAGTCCGAAGAGCAGAAAGCCTCTCTCAATCTTTTAAAGGACTTAGTAGATGTCCACTGAATTCCCAGAGTGCTCATTCTGGTCAATTTCAAGTCAGTTTCAAGTTGGCATGTTCAGTAAATGTCAATTAAGCTCCATTAACTGGAGAGCAAAAGAGTCCATCTTGGTTGCCAGCCAAGCCACATCCCCAGTTTTATTATTTTGATTTTACATGATCTTACGCTATTTGTGCACTGCCCTGAGATCCTTTTGGATGAAGTGTGGTCTAGAAAAATAATAAATAAATCTAATCCAGCCCTCTGCTGATGAAACAAACTGCTACTGCAATGACTCTGTTAGATGGCTATCCACAACCTCTGCTTAAAATTCCCTGAGTGGTTTAACAGTCGATCCCTCTTCCCAGTGAGCTCTGGGAACTATAGCTCTGTGAGAGGAATAGGGTCTCCTAATAACTCTCAATACCCTTAACACGCTACACTTCCCAGGATGCTTTGGGGGAAGCCATGGCTGGTTAAAGTTGTATGATGCTGCTTTAAACGTATAGTGGAGATGGGGCCTCAATTTGGAGAAATTCTTTTGGAGCTCTTTGAAATCCCTTTTTGCTTCAGTCATCTTGAACCATTTGGTGTCATCAGCAAACTTGGCTATGTCACTAGAGGTATCAAGGCCTTGGGGGGAAAACGGGGGGGTTGATTTTTTTTTTAATCAATCAAATTTTATTATGTGGTCACAGACCCAATATACAAATCGATTAGATAGGCATTCTATAAAACATACAAAATAAAATAAATATAAATAACAATATAACTTTAAAATGAAGCATTGGTATTTAAGAGGAGGACCATCTTGCGTATATTTTGGATTGAATTAAGAAACTTGGCTACTAACTCTGTGGTCGACTGGTTCGTATCAGCCAACAGGTATTTCAGATACCAATCCGCAGACGTACCAGGCAAAATAAAATAATTTTTTTTAGATTTTTCTGAAGTCTTCCGCCCCCCCAAATTGAAAAAATTGAAAAAATTTGCACTATGAAATACTTTATTTTAGAATGATGAATAAAATGTTTAAGATGAGGTGTTCAAGTCTACGCCTAGTTCCTCACTCCCACTCCTTGCATGGACAGGTTCCTTGTTGCTCATCTGCTGTGCCCACTGGCCTATGTGTGCTGTTGTTTAATGCCAGATCGGTACACAATAAGACCACACTCATCCATGATTTGTTCATGGATGAGGGTGCAGATTTGGTGTGCATTTCCAAGACCTGGGTGGGTTAGCTGGGAGGAGTTGATCTGACCCAGCTTTGCCTACCTGGATACTCGATGCAACACCAGCACAGGCTGCAGGGATGGGGGAGGGGTTGCTGTGGTCTACAAAATGTCCATCTCTGTCACCTGGAAACCACTCTCTCTTGGAGCTGGCTTTGAGGGCCTGCACCTGGTGTTGGGCCAAGGAGACAGAAAACTAGGGTTGCTGCTGGTGTACCGTCCACCCTACTACCCAGAAGCTTCTCTGACTGAGCTTGCAGAGGCTGTCTCCCCTGTGGTATTGGGCATTAGAACGATAGTCCTGGGTGATTTCAGTGTCCATGCTGAGGCTGCCTCTTTTATTCCAACTCAGGACTTCATGGCCTCCATGATGACCATGGGGCTGTCTCAAGCTGTCGCCGGCCCAACACATAGGGCAGGACACACTCTCAACTTGGATTTTGCTCCAGATGATGGAAGTGTTCTGGAGATTTGGGGGTGTGTGTGTGGATGTCACCCAATTGTTATGGTCAGACCACTTCCTGGTGAAGTTTAGACTTGCGCTCCGATCCTCTCCTGCAGGGGTGGTAGACAGTCTAAGATGGTCTACCCCCAAAGGCTAATGGAATCCACTGGATTTCTGAATGCTCTGGGAGAGTTCTGAGTAGATAGAGCAGGTGACCCTGTTGAAGTCTTTGTCATGCTGTGTAACAGCAAGGCACTTCAGGCTTTCAACACAGTTGCCCTTGAGCACCCTCTCTGGCATTGTGGAGCCCGGTTTGCTCCTTGGTACACAGTGAGCTAAGGGCAATGAAACAGGCTGATGACAGCTAGAGCGCAAGTGGTGAAAGATGTGCTGTGAAGCTGATCAGGCACAAGTAAAACATCATAACCATGCCTACTGTGTGGCGGTGAGGGTGGCAAAGAAGGCCCACTTCTCTGCCCCCATCGCATCCTCAAGTAGCCATCTAGTGGAGCTTTTCCGTATTGTCAAATCTGTTGATGTCAACTCCAGGAAATGGAGTTTTAGACCCTTTGGAGGCCACTGTGAATTGTTTGCAAGGCACTTTGAGGGTAAAGTTGTTCACTTCTGTAGCTGTCTTGATGTCCCATCCACATATACTGTAGTCCCCAGTGAGGTGTCCAGTGCAACGTCTGCTGCAACTTCTTGGGATTGGTTTCAGTTGATGCGGCCTGATGACGTGGACAAGGTGGTGGTGACAATGTGGCTAGCAATGTGTCCTCTCGACCCTTGCCCTTCTTGGCTTATTAAAGTTTGCTGAGGGGTATGACCGATCCAGGGTGTCATCAACACATCACTGAAGGAGGGAATGGTTCCAGCTGCCGTGAAAGAAGTGGTGATCCAACCGTTCCTGAAAAAGCCCTCCCTGGACCCACTGGTTTGTGACAACTACCGTCTGGTTGCAAATACCTTCTTTTTAGGGAAGGTGATTGAAAGGGTTGTGGTGCAGCACTTGCAAGAACTCTTGGATGAAATAGATTATCTTAACCCATTCCAATCTGGGTTCAGGCCTCATTTCCAGAAGTAAAGCTTCTGTACTTTGCTGAATGTTGAATTCCTGTATTCTTCTGTGGTTTATAGGCTAAAAACCTGGACTTCCGCCGGAAGTGGGACAAAGACGAGTATGAGAAGCTTGCGGAGAAACGGCTCACGGAAGAGAGAGAGAAGAAAGATGGTTCGTAATATGCTGACTGTGGGATGGCACAGGTTATTCAGTTAAGGGTCAATAGTTTGGTTGATAGAATGAGATGCAGGGGGCAAAATTGCAGAGGGAAAGTAGAGACCACTTCGGCCTCTGTTTGGCTTCTATCCAAAACAAATCTCATTACTTTCCTGATACTCTTGCTCCAGTTCAGGAAACAAAAAAAAAAGATGGAGGAAGGATTCACCTGCTCTTACAAGCAGAGGATTTAAAAGTCAGTTTGAAGAGTAAACTGAGATTTTCTTTGTCCAGTGTAGGGAAAAAACAGTGTTTTGCACTTTAAAATATAGTTTAAAATTCCCAATTTCAACCAAAGCATTTCAAAAATCTTCCTGATTATGTTTTAGGCAAACCAGTCCAACCTGTCAAGCGCGAGCTTCTTCGGCACCGAGACTACAAGGTGGACCTGGAATCCAAACTGGGGAAAACCATTGTTATTACCAAAACAACTCCTCAGTCAGAGATGGGAGGGTGAGTCATTTCAAGTTTCTGCAATACTCATTCATATGTCAGTTTAACAGAGAGGGCCCAGCAACTAAACATCCATGCACTTCTATCTCTGTTCTAAATCTGTGTCTGGAAACTATTGTCAGGTGGATGAGGGCTAACAGATTTGAACTGAACCCAGACACGACAGGAGTGTTGCTAATAGTCTCTGGTTACAGAGGGCATAGTTTTTGCTGTGATTAATGTGGTTGTAATTTCCTCATTGGAACTGGTCCTAAGTCTGGGTGTTAGTTCTGATCCAGTGCTGTTTTGCGATAAGCAGATTGCAGAAGTTGTCAATAGTGCATTCCACCAACATCACTTGCTGCATAGGCTGTATCCCTTCTTGGGCAGAGAGGACCCTGCAATGCTATTCCATGCTTTCCTAACATCAGTCTTGATTATTGCAACACAGTCTGAATGGGGGTGCCCTTGAAGATAAATGGAAGCTTCTTGCCCTTCTCTATCAACCTTTCAGAGAGTGTGTGGAATGCTAGTTTGTTATTTTGCAGGATTTTAATGTCTTTCATTTATGTGTTTAATTTTTCTTGTACAGCGCCTTATACATTTAAGGTGGTTAACAAATTATTTTAAAATAAGTGAGCCCCATATAAAGTAAAGGATTCTTGTAGCTTATCTGCCCTATCTACCATGGAAGTCCAAGAAGGAGAGAACGTGCAGTGGGACAAGTGCCCTGATTTGCTTTGCAAGTTCTTACTAGCTGCTCTTGCTTTGCAAGGTGCCCATGAGCCCCTGGATACCTGACAAATAACAAAGTTCAGCTCTTTGGGCGTAGCAGAATTATGTGCTGCACATTAAGCACTCCACTGCATTAATGGTCTGCTGTTAAGTGCACATATAGTGGAAAGTGGAAACCCAGAAAGCCTATTCAATAAAAAAAGTATTTTTTCTGTGCATACAAGCTCCAGACCACAAAAAGGGCTTTGGGGGATTATTTACATAGATGGCCACACCTATGAAGAGAAATTGTGCCTGTAATTGACCAGCTTCTGATCATGCAGTAACACTGACTGGACGGCCTTTGTGTAGTACGCACCTTAATTTGATTTGAAAAAGAAACTGAGAATTTTACATAGAATTAATCTTGTTTTATGATGCCCCCCTTTTTTTGTTCTTTCTAGGTATTACTGTAATGTCTGTGACTGTGTAGTGAAAGATTCCATCAACTTCTTGGATCACATCAATGGCAAAAAACGTAAGGATAACTGCCTCTTTTCTTTTACCAAGAAATGAGATGACTTGTTTTAGTCAACAGAAGAAGCTATCCTGTTGGTCCTTCAGCAGCTTTTGGTCCTGTGGGACTTGGCAGGTGTTTATTCACAGGTCTAGTCCCCTTTGATTCTGTTCATTCTTTCATTGGGACACCCCAGAAAGTGGGCAGATGCTTGTTATCCCTTTGGAAACTTGTCTCTAAGTTTCCATCTTCCTGTTTGATGTCAACATGAAGCTCCAGGACAGATGGTATAAAGATATGAAGTAACAGGCTATTAGTACTCCTCAATTCTCCATGTACAGCTCTCTTTGGTCCTGTGATCTCAAGTCTTTCTCAATTTTGATTGGTATTACATGCAGACAAACAAGTTTCAGTTGAATGATACCAAAAAGAAAAAAAAAGCTTGAGATAATAGTGGGTAGCGGGCCATGTGAGGGAAAGGGCTCACCTCTCACTGATGGAGTTCAGTGTTCCTTCATCATGGAAGCTTGACTCTTGGGGTGCTCCTGGATCCATTGCTATGCATTCCTCTTCATGCATAATGAGGGCATCTAGGAGCAGTCTTCACAAAGTTTATCTGACAAAAAGACTGCAGTCCCTGCTGTCAGACTGGAACTGAGCAACTTCCATTCACATCTTCACGGTGTCAAGAACTGAGCACTGCAGTGCACAGTTGATTAGTCTCTGTAGACAGGGCTTCTGTAATGATGGACCACTGAGAGTGCATTATTTCAGTGTAGAGTATTTATGGTGGATATATGAACCTGTTTTATACTAAGTCAGACCACTGTCCCATCTATTTACTCTGACTGATAGCGGTTCCCCAAGACCTCACAGAGGTTTTTCCCTGCTCTGCTACCTGAGATCCTTTTACTTGAGATTCAGGGTCCTTCTACATGCAAAGCATGTGTTCTCCAATTGAACTTTGGCCTTTCCACAGTGACTTCCTGTAGTCAAGCATAATTTATGGTTCGTGTTTCAATGTATAAAGCAGCCTTGCAGCTATTTATTAAGCGAGTGGTTGCCTGCTCCTCTTTCCCTGCCGCTCTGCTACCGTACTTGCTTCCCCTGTACCTAGGAAGATGCATTCCCCTTCATCCAAATGGGAAGCCAAGATTAAGAACATATTCCCCTCAGCTGCTTCCCTTGGGACATGGTGGCCCAAGGAAATAAGCAGCGGAAGTTGAATTGTGTTTCATATGACTTGGTTTAAGTCTTCGTTTAATAAGAAAGGGGTATTTCTGACGTTTCCGTATAATGATCAGGCTGCTTTTATCAATTATATGTAAAACTTAAAAGTTGTTGGGGATTAGATAAGTACTTGAAGCGTGGAAGCCATCACTCAGAAGACCAGAGGTCGCTCGATACATTGCTAATGTCCCTGATCCACTCTTTCCCCCAATTTCATTTTGTGACTTCCTTGATCTCAGGGTGGCTGCACATGAACACCCATCAGAGGGTGTCTTCTTGTGTGTGGCATTTTTTATTTGGAGTAATCCAAACTCTCCAGAAGACTGCCAGGCCTCTACATTCCCTTTAAAATGGTGTTGTTGGAGAGGGTAGGGTTCTTGGTGTGTGAGGCCATTCTGCAATAATGACATATGGTGACAGACTCCATGTGATGCTTTGAAAGCAAACATTACATGGTGAAGGTGAACTGTATCTCTCCACAGGGAGCTATTGTTTATTTACCCCAGGCAGCAGAATGCTGATGGAGATACAATATTTGCTTGTATTTGTCATGCCCTCGAGCCCTCAAGAGCCACAGGGTGCATGCTTCAGACCCAATTCCCCCACCTTGGGCAATTGATCTGGAACCCAATTCCCCCACCTTGGGCAATTGATCTGGAACCCAATTCCCAGTTTCCCCTTGTCAAGGCTGTGCAAACCAACACCAACCCTGCAAGGTAGAAGATAGGCTGCCACCACCCCTTCAACTGGTTCCACTCTGAGTTAGGGGTCATCCAGAGCCCAGATATAGATAAGCCAAGGATTCCTAAAGACAAGAGCCAAACAAGCACTCCTTGTCCAGAAGCCTCTGGTAAAGCCAAAATACGATCCCTTCTTTGGTAGTTATGGTCAGTGGTCAAGGTGCTGGATTCAGAACCAAATTGGTCTCACTCAGTGAATACACAAGGTTAATAAGAAGTAGCTTTATTAAAAATATAAGTGCACATTTAATATATAGCAGCAAAACAATTCCTCAAAACCACACCCAACCAGGGGTTTAGGAATAACACAAGAGAGTTCAACACACAGCAGAAAATAATAAACTAACTAGCCTGTTCTACTTACTGAAGAGGTAGTTGTTGGTAAATCTCATCTCTCCTCAGAGAGACATCAGCATAGCAAGAAGCAGTGGAACCCCACAAGGCATCCCAAGAACAACCAGGGGAACATTCCAAGAACGCCCAGGGGAACGTTCAGGGGAACGTCCAGGAGAACAAAGGCTATGGGTCTCATCCCCTATACTTAAGGAAAAAGGCACACAACGGTTCAGGATGGATCAGCCAATCAGGGGGCTTTCTGATGCAATCATATTCCCGAAGCTTCTTCACTTTTTCGCGCCTTGCATACCCCCCTCCCTTCTCTGATCTCAACCTGCTCAGGCCCGCATGGCCTTGAGTACCAGGCTCCTAGCAGATTAGCAGACATAAACAGGTGTTTCTGTTCAGGCCTCCCAACTGCTTGCAGCTGGAAATGAAACTTAAAATTTTCCACTCACAGAGGCCCGTCTCCTTCCAAGATGTAACTCCCACAATTCCCTGCATCTGAGCCATGTTACAAGAAAACCAGGTTAACAAATTTGCAAGTTCATGACAGTATTAATATAGATAAAAGCTTATATTGTCTTTGTCAAGATTTGTATCTTGAATGCAAGCATGAACTGAGGTTCAGACATTAGGAATGCTATATAGAGCTGGCCTAACATGGAGAAAGATCCTCCATGGCGCAGAGTGGTAAGCGGCGGTAATGCAGCCGAAGCTCTGCTCACAGCCGGAGTTCAATTCCAACGGAAGGAGGAAGTCGAATCTCCGGTAAAAGGGGTCGAGGTCCACTCAGCCTTCCATCCATCCATGGTCGGTAAAATGAGTACCCGGCATACGCTGGGGGGTAAAGAAAGGCCGGGGACGGAACTGGCAATCCCACCCCATATATACGGTCTGCCTAGTAAAACGTCGCAAGACGTCACCCTAAGAGTCAGAAACGACTCGCACTACAAGTGCAGGGACACCTTTACCTTTTTAACATGGAGAAACTAAACTGAACTGCTATCATATCAAGTCTTTTCAATCTCACTGTTCGATAGTCAACCAAACAGAAGGCCTCGGCATTTGCTTCTTCTGAACTATCCCCTCCTCCACCCTCACCATGGCTGTCTACCATCAACTGGCTTGTGGGAAGGAACAGGAAAGCAAAGGAGGCAGACAAAGAGGATTTTAGAGCCTGCCCCAGCTGGACTGTCCCCTCCCTGTCACAACCAGCTGACATTAGCTGTACTCTGGGAGGAATCTTGATTACTGTCATGTTTTGATATTGTTTCATTGTAGTAAGCCACCTTTGAAGGATTGGTATCCTTAATGTCAGGATAAAAATAAAAATAATGGATAAAATTAATAATAGGCATTTCCTGATACAGGGACAGATTTCCTTCCGGAATTATCTGTGTAAGCTGCTGTTCAAACTACAAGCTAACTTCTAGCGATTCTAAATATATGTCTTTATCCCTTGAACATGAGAGAATCTCCCTACCCCAAAGGTAAAGGTTTGTGCTCGTAGCATATAGTATTCTTCCTTGGTATGGATATAATCCGTATGAGTGAATGAATTCAATTGGAGGACAGACGCGTTCTTGGCATTTGGACATCATGTATTTATCAAGGGGGCTCTTTTAGCTGTCAAGCATTTTGACCTTGACTGTTAGTCTCTTTACATGCATTCATTTATATTATTGCATTTTCTATATATTTCATTTTCTTATATGCCTGAAATTATGTTCTGATTTTTCCTAAATAAATTTGAGTTATTCAAGAGTCTTCCACTTACATAACACTTTGGTCACTTCCCCCAGGTTATTAAGGGTTTATTATTAGTAATAGTAGTATATTTATATCCCACCTTTCCTCCAAGGAGCTCAAGGTGGCTTACAAGCACAGTTCTTCCCCTCCCAATTTTATCCTCAAAGCAACCCAGTGAGGTAGGTTAGGCTGCGAGGCAGTGATTGGCCCAAGGCCACCCAGTGAACATTGTGGCTGAGTGGGGATTTAAACCTTAGTCTCCCAGGTCCCAGTCCAGCACTCTAACCACCCCCCCACACTGGCTCTCAGTTATGCTTAACAGCCCCAGGTTAGTCATGATCATATTTGGCCAGTCCACTGTGTAGGTATATCATGACAGCTGTGATTTTGCTGTCTTTTATATTGTTTTGAGGATTGATTGATTGTATTTTATTGTACTTTTATTGTATTAATAAGTTCACTTTATTATTATTATTATTATTAATTAAGCTTATAAACCGCCCGAATAGCAATAGCTCTCTGGGCGGTGAACAAAGTACAGTAAAATCATAATACAATACCACAGGACATAAAAACAATCAAAAATCAATTACAACAATTTGTATAAATTTAAGTTAAACTAAATTAAAATCCTTCAGTGAAAAGAAAGGTTTTCACTTGGCGCCGAAAAGAAAACAGCATCGGCGCCAAGCGCACCTCCACGGGAAGACTGTTCCACAATTCGGGGGCCATCACCGAGAAGGCCCTAGATCTTGTCACCACCCTCCGGGCCTCCCTATGAGTCGGGGCCCGGAGGAGGGCCTTCGTTGTGGAATGTAGTGTATGGGCCGGTTCTTATCGGGAGAGGCGTTCCAACAGGTATCGTGGCCCTGCGCCGTATAAGGGCTTCTGGGCCAAAAGGTGCCATATAAGTATTACTTCTAATATATGCAGAGGAGTTATGGATGGTAAAGTTGGGGAGCCCTAATTTCTTTTAGTAAGAAAGAGGAAAACACAGGTTTTGAATTCTTATCTCTTATTTATGGTAACTAAGTTTAAGATCCTCCGTGGCGCAGAGTGGTAAGCGGCGGTAACGCAGCCGAAGCTCTGCTCACGGCCGGAGTTCGATTCCAACGAAAGGAGGAAGTTGAATCTCCGGTAAAAGGGATCGAGGTCCACTCAGCCTTCCATCCATCCGTGGTCGGTAAAATGAGTACCCTGCATATGCTGGGGGGTAAAGAAAGGCCGGGGAAGGAACTGGCAATCCCACCCCATATATATGGTCTGCCTAGTAAACGTCGCAAGACGTCACCCTAAGAGTCGGAAACGACTCGCACTACAAGTGCAGGGACGCCTTTACTTTAAGTATCTCTATAGTTACAGACTAACGGATAATTTTGTAATAGACATTTTTATCCCACCTTTCACTTCAATATATAAACCAAAGCAGGTAATAAAAGATAGATAACCAAGAAGGTCCTACTCCTGGCCCATATTGATTGCACCTCAAGTCTAGATGATATATGGTGCATAGTAGCTTAATTAAACTCTGACAAGTATAGATGGAAGAAGCAAGCAGAGTATGACTCATTAGTTACCTGTTTCTAGGAGTCACAAGTCCAGCAGGCAAATTTGGTCTCATCCTACTTTAGACATGAAGTATATGGATTTTACCAACATGATCACTCAGAGAGTTCTACGATGCACCTTTTTAAAAAATGGAACTGCTTCCTGTAAACCTGAAAGGAAGTCATCACAAACCCAGGTGGCTTAGAATTAATCCTGAAGTGTTACTGGAGGCACCAGTCACTTGGAGCCCAAGTCTAATTTGCTATGCATGGTTGGATATTAGCTGGCGTGAGGATAGAAGTAATCAGCAAGGAAGAGAAAACAGAAGATAGTTATTCCACTTCTTCCCTACTGGGTCAATCAAGACCTCCAACTCTGATAGACTTTTAATTAAGAGCTTGGTGAGCATGATTGCTTATCCCTTTAAAATTCACTATAGTTCAAATTAACCTTAAGCATACCCTGCCCATATAAAAACATGGCTGGACTGTGCAGAACCG
Source organism: Rhineura floridana (assembly GCF_030035675.1). Lineage (NCBI taxonomy): Eukaryota > Metazoa > Chordata > Lepidosauria > Squamata > Rhineuridae > Rhineura > Rhineura floridana. The sequence continues at coordinate 174,037,015 of NC_084480.1, read as the reverse complement.
CCTGTTTCAAAAGCAGCATTTTCACAGTTCTTAGCCAAAGTAATGTAAGGATGAAAATGATTTTCAAGATGCAAAATGGAAATGGACTGCCTTCAAGTCGATTCCAACTTGACCTACGAATAGGGTTTTCATGGTAAGCGGTATTCAGAGGGGGCTTACCATTGCCTTCCTCCTAGGCTGAGAGGCAGTGGCTCTTAATTATGTTCTTTATTGCCTAAGGGAGTCTGAAGTTTGGTCTGTTATGAAGAGAGACGCTGGGATGAGACGAAGTTAAGTATCTAGAGAGGTATGATATTTTGCTCCCAAACAGAACAAAGGTTTATACTTGGCTGCTGAAATATTGACAGGATTTCTGAGACTGCATTCTTTACAGTCTTGTCGGTTCCCTCCTTTTCCAGATCAGAGGAATCTGGGTATGTCCATGAGAGTGGAGCGCTCTACACTGGATCAAGTGAAGAAACGCTTTGAGGTGAACAAGAAAAAAATGGAGGAGAAACAGAAGGATTATGACTTTGAGGAGAGGATGAAGGAGCTCAGAGAAGAGGTGACGTGTTGCCCAGAATTGAAACAGTTACCATACCTGGAAAGGAATAACACCTAAAGTGATGGGCTTTCTGTCACAATTAGATTGCTAAAAAGAGACATTTAACATGCTAAAAATAGATGCCTGGCGACATGTTTTCTCACCGTTCCAGTATTTCTGAAATAGTGGTTGTCGAAGTGCGAGTATCACTTTATTCACTGTCCAGAAATTGCCCATGATCCTGCTGCTTAGAGGGCAAAAGCTGCCAAGGAAATACTTCCCTTAGTTTGATCTCTCCAGTGCAGCACTGGCCTGCAGGTGGCAGTAGATATTTTTTTTGCATTGTAGATCCTGGATCATTCTATCTACAGCTTGTAAGAGGTATTTTGAAGGCTTGTAAGAGGTATTTTCAGTGTTTCTTACCCTGTGTATAGGAAAGCTGTGCCTTTCTTTTTTAAACCAAAGTGTGGCAAAGATTAGAATGATTTCTCACTCACAGCAGGTGGACAGACTAGGGGTGTTTGGCAGCCCCTCTCTTTCTGATCTAGTAGAATCTATTCTTTTAACACCCTTTTGTCTATGGGGGATTTTCACTTGTCATGAGCAAGGCTTCAGCGCCATCCATTGCTGCTTACCCTTCCAAGATTCAAAATAAATCATTTCTTTATTTAGCTCATCAATACATAAGTGGATATTTTATGCAGGTTGCAGAACTCAACCCCCATAGAATGTTTATAAGGAGTGTAAAGGTCTCCTTATAGGTCCCAACGAAGAACAGAGGAAGTCTTCCCTATCATCTACAAATGTGTGACTTGGGTCTGCTTGATAGACCTTCTTTTGTAGGCAAGTTGATCTTCTGCAAGCACAGTCCCCTTTTCTCCTCAGAGAATCCCAGAAGAATTACTGTGATTCACCAGGGTTTCACAGCAGCCTTGGTGAAATCTTTAGACAAGCTCCACCTAGCTGTCTTCCCTCGCTTATTTGCTCTTTGGCTGTAGATGAGGACAACCAGTTGCTCCCCAGTTTGGGAAAATGAAATTACAATGCCCTGTGGAAGTGGATTTCTTTTAATATGCCAGTAGCAATTCTTTAACTTTGCCAATCAAGCCATGATTTTGATCTCTCTGTATTTGCAGATGGCTGTTTTAAAAAAGCCCCACGATGCCCCTGTATGTTGAGAGACTTGTGCAAACAGGAAAGTCCTTTGAGCTTTATCAGCCTCAATAGCTGCAAAGGAGTCAGTAGCTGAAGTCACATTTCTGCATCCCCCAACATGTCTGGCACCATTCCAGGCCTTGCAATCGCACAGAATGAAACATTTTGATTAGAGCTGTGGAAACCCTTTGATGCCAAAACCCCCCAAAGCCACTCAGAGCACAGCTTATGTTCCACTGAGCAGCTGTCACTCGGCTGTTCCAACAGCCATCAGATACTGACGTTGTCTGTCGCCATCGTTCAGCACCACAGTTGTTGGAACGGGGCATCAGGACAGAATGCATGTCCATTGCTTTAAAAGCAAAAGCGCATTTTCATCACTGTTAATTTCTGATGAAGTCTTTGGCATTTATTTAATAGCAGATGCTGACAGTTGCTGGATGCTCTGGTACAATCATATCACTTCTGTGTGGACTGTCTTTGGGCTGATGTCTTTCCCTGCTTTTCTAGAACCCCTCAGAGGAGCCAACTATTTCTCTTCCATCCATTGTTTGCTGTTCAGACCAGAAAAAAATGTTGTCTCTGGTCTGATTCCGAGGTTGTTTCTTTCCTCTCTTCAGATTTTGGCTGTGTAAGGAAGCCTGATTCATTTGGCAGTTATTTCCTTTCGTTGCAGGAGGAAAAGGCCAAAGCCTACAAAAAGGAAAAACAGAGGGAGAAGAAAAGGAGGGCCGAAGAAGACTTGACATTTGAGGAGGATGATGAGATGGCAGCCGTGATGGGATTCTCTGGTTTTGGCTCCACCAAGAAGGGCCACTGATCATCCATGAACTTTCACCTAGATGGATATTGTTTCTGCCCATGAGATACTTGAAAACCCTTGGAAGACTTTAGAGAAACTATATCTCAATGTCCTGATAGAAGTTGGTTGTAGGAGCCAGGAAGCAGTTCCATACTCTTCCTGTGTGGGGCTGGCTACGCCCTGCGGTTGCTAGTATCCTCCTGCCTGTAAAGATAGCCTCACAGTTGCCTGTATGGTGGTAATCCTAAGTATCAGATAAAGAACTTTAAACTAGCATTTCCCATCCCTCAGGCTCCCCATAGTATTTGGGAGATAAACCCATTTTTTAAAAAATATTTTTTTTAACGTTTCATTTCCTCTGATGAGCTTGCAGTTGAATGTTTCTTTTAGAGCCCCCCATCTTTTGCCCTTGTCCTGCAGCTGCCTCTTTCCCTGGATGAGGTCTGCTTGCTTTTCACTTTGTGTTGTATGGCCTTGTGTGCACGAGAGGCACTCTGCTGGGCATGTTTTCTCTGTTAATAAACTGATAAAAATCCTGTGCATGGCTTTCTTTTGGAATTGTTCTTTTCTCTAGAAAATGGTTATAGTGTGTGTCATTCTTGCAGGCTGAGGTAGTGTCTGTTATCTTCAAGGAAGGTTGGGAATTTATTATAGCTGGCATAGCGGAGCCTCGACTCTGTTTGCACTCTGCACTTCCTGAAACCTCCCCCTTATTTTTTATATCTCCAATATATTGCTTATAAGGAGGGGGAGTGTGCTCCCCCCTTCCAACACACACACATTCATACACACCCATACACACTCAGTGATATATGTAAGACATGAGTTTGGGCCTTCAGTAGGGTCATGCTAATAGAAACAAGAAATAGGGAGATCGAAATTGCTGAAAATGGCAGCAGATTGTGGTGCTCTAATCTAAACTAAGAATGTGGACCCTCTCAACAGGAGTAGATGACTTGGCTGAGTTTGTGTGTGTGTTAAACCCCACACACAGTCTGTCTGTCTCTCTTTTTTCCCATTTGGAGGTTAAAACAGTAAATTGGCCTCCTTTGGGCTTAATGCAGGTATTGAGAAGGAATCTCAAGTTGAGTTGCAGTATCTTGCCACTAACCATATTGAAAGCACATCCTCAAATTTTACTGAAGCAGGTGAGGGCTCCTTTCCCATCTTGGTTCAGGCTGGGGAGGTTATCTGTGCTGCTCCAGCTCCCCTTTATGCCCCATGCGAGTTTCATTGCTTTCTTGATTTAGTGCAGCCAAACTTGCCCCAACTCATTCATTGCCTTTTTGGGTTTAGGACGATTTACAACTGGTGTAGCTGATTTTCATAGTGCCTGCCTTTTTTTTATATTGATGGATTCATCGTCCTTGCCTTTTTCTGTGCCTTTATGGAGCTTCACGGTGTACTATGCCTTCTTTTAAATACATCTAGAATAATTCCTATCATGCTTTGCTGCTGTTTTAATTCCTTAATCTTAGACTGCTGACAGCTTCATTGCTTCAGATATTTCCACTTCAATTCAGATTATAATCCCCATTGAAGATGCCATTGAAATGATACATAGCTTGTAGCGCTGCCAGTTGAGATACAAATGTCCTTGGAGACATGACCCTTTAAACGAAAAAAAAAAAATCTTTTAATGTGCCTCAAACTCCTTCTGTGCACCAAACAGAAACGAGCATTTCATTCTAATCACGTACCTGTCCCTGTTCAAACCAAAAGAGTAAACTCTATTTGAATGTGTGAGAGAACTGAAGCCTGTGACTAAATATCTTACAAGATTTGAGGAGTGCAGAAAAAGAAGTGAGGTTACACTGCCATGTAGCTCCTTTCATGCACATTAAAAGTTTGGTACATTTTGGATGATTTTACCCTAGGTAGCAGCTTTGTAGCTTCTCACAGCCCCCCTGTCCTGCCTAGACACATTTACAAACTGCTCATTATTGCACATTGAACTAATTGAGTTTGGTTAGCGTTGATGGGAAATGGCATGGTCCAGTGGATCCTTGATGGAGACGGGCACTGGGACCTGCTGTGTCCTAATCCTAGTTCTAGAGCTGCTGCTGTGTGATCTTCAGAGTGAGATGCCTTGGTCCCACTTTTGTTCAAGAGTTCTGAGCAGCTGCTGGAGATGACAGTCATGCTAAGTGGAACTGCAGACACAATCTCAGTTCATCTCCAATTCTCTTCCCTACTTTGTGCCCTTGTGGAGAAAAGATGTGCCTTTGTTTATGAAAGACAAATCCATAGTTTTTTAAGCCACAAGATATAGAATCCTGCTCTCATCATGCATATTCATGTCTTATGCTTTCCTGTGCTAAGTCTGGATAACCTTTTGTTTGTCAAATTGCTACAGTCCTGACAGAGGTAACTTGTAAAGGATTATCGTTTTGATAGCTAATCGGAAAACTAGCCAAAGCGAAATAATGGACTCCCTTGACAAAGGATAGATTCACAGCTGTTGCCAACCTGATCTGGATGTGGTGATGGGTCGATGAGCTTTCCTGCATAACAGGGTAGTGTGTCTCTGTGTTTCAGCGGGGAGAATTTCATTTCCACGCTACTTCTTCCCTGCAACCTATTCTCCTTTAAAAGCCTTTTACCTAAACTCCAGCCTAAGGGCATCTTCTTCCACAGGGCCTGAGCATCCGCCTATCCATGCCAATATTTCTGCCTGTCTCTTCTGTCCCAGCGCAGGGGCTTTGCTCTTGGGGATGGAGGGGAGTCTCTCTTTGTCTTGGTTACTTGCTGGGAGCAGTGGAGTGTGTAGTAGCAGAGATACAGGCTCCTGCTGCATTCCCAGCAGCAGAAGCTGCCTCCAGCCAAGGATGAAAAGCTAGTTTCATGGGAGGAAATAATATTTAGAAAAGAGAGCAAGGGAGAGAGAACGCTTCCTGCAAAGAGCATTAACCCTCTGCTCCCTGTGCTTCTCAACAGAGGTGTTAACTCTATCTTTGTCTTTCGCTGAAATGAAGCCTTCTGTTTCCAGCTGTTCATATCAATGCTCCTTAAGCTGAACACTAGTAATCCACTGGTCTTTGCTTTCCTTTGCATGCCACTTTCCCTTTGTCCTTTCCATCTTCATGTGTAACGTTCTTCACAATGGGACCAGAGGCTGCAAAGACATCCCTCATTGGAAATCATGTGTCTGCATTTCTGGCTGAGCTGTTACTGTGCTTTAGCTGTTCGTGCTATCCTACTTTTGTAAGGTGCACACAGAGGAGATGTGAGATGAGGAGGCGGTGGTCTTGGGTATGGTTTACTCCCTTGCAGGAGTATTTATTGGGTATGGTTTACTCCCTTGCAGGAGTCATTTATTGCTGCAAAAGCTACATCCTAGATGTTATGTACGGTCAGAATGTGTAGGTTTCGTTGCCTAGTTTTAAACCAGCAGGCAGTTGAAAATGGATTGCATCTGAACATGAGGGTAATTAGGATCAAGCACCAAACATATTAAACTGCCTTATATTGAGTTTTCCTATTGGTCCATGTAGCCCAATACTGTAACAGGCAATAATTCTCTAAAGGCTCTGGCAAATGTCCTGTTACCTGAGATCATTTGTCGCCAAAGATTGAACCTGGGATCTTCTGCATGTAAACTATCAGTTCTACCACTGAGAGAGTAAGAAGAGTTCTGCTGGATAAGTCCAGTGGCCCATCAAGTCTCACATTGGCCAACCAGATGCCTATGAGAAGCCAAAAAGAAAGACTTTTGTGTAACAGCACTTTTGCCTCCTGAGGTTGCCAGCAACTGGCATTTGGAAGCATACTGCCTCTGACAGTGAAGGTGTGCCCCTTTCCCATTAAACAGGGAAGGCTAGCTTTTTCTAGTGGCCAGCACTGACAGCCAGCTGCCCCTCCAAGAGCCATGTGCAGGGCTGAGGAGAGGGTAACGGGCAAAATCCCTGGGGCCCAGACCTCTGGAGTGGCCTGGACCATGAAAAAAACAAGCAATACATTACAAAATAAATGTTGGTATCTCAACAGACCAGAGAGTAGCTATAATGCCTGTTGCTAAATCTCAGCATATCCAAGTATTCTTGGATAACTTTTACTGAGAGTGGGACGGGGGAATGCGACCTTGCTTCTGCTTCTCAATCTTTTGGTGACTTTTGATATAATTGACCACAGTATCCCCTTGTACCGGCTCCATGGAATGAGAATTGGGGGCACTGTGTTATGTTGGTTCCAGTCCTACCTACAGGACCAAGTCCAGAGAGTTTGTTGTTGTTGTTATGTGCCTTCAAGTCGATTACAATTTATGGCGACCCTATGAATCAGTGACCTCCAAGAGCATCTGTCGTGAACCGCCCTGTTCAGATCTTATAAGTTCAGGTCTGTGCCTTCCTTTATGAAATCAATCCATCTCTTGTTTGGCCTTCCTCTTTTTCTACTTCCTCCTGTTTTTCCCAGCATTATGGTCTTTTCTAGTGAATCATGTCTTCTCATGATGTGTCCAAAGTATGATAACCTCAGGTTCATCATTTTAGCTTCTAGTGACCGTTCTGGTTTAATTTCTTCTAACACCCCATTATTTGTCTTTTTCGCAGTCCATGGTATGCGCAAAGCTCTCCTCCAACACTACATTTCAAATGAGTTGATTTTTCTCTTATCCGCTTTTTTCACTGTTCAACTTTCACATCCATACATAGAGATCGGGAATACCATGGTCTGAATGATCCTGATGTTGGTGTTCAGTGATACATTTGAGTCCAGAGAGTAGCTTAGGGCAATTGTTTTTTGACCCCCTAGCAGTTGTGCTGGGGGTGGGGGCACAGGATGCCATCTTATCCCCAAAGCTATATGAAGCCACTGAGCAGTCATTAGGAGTTTGGGGACAAAGTATCATCAGTATGCTGATGACACTCAGCTCTGTTTCTCCATAAGAGAGACCATTTTGGCTGTAAGACCCTCTCTCTGCTTGCTGGCCTCTTTCCACCTGGCCTGGAAGGGTGGGGCCTTGATTGACTGCAGCTATAAAAGGTATCACTACCTGAAGATGCCAGAGACCACCTTGACTGTGGGGTGGTGTTTAGGGGCTTCTGTTTGGGTAAAAGTTTAATTTCTGATGGTCGTTTTTTTGTTTTGCTGGTATTGGTAAGCGGCGGTAATGCAGCCGAAGCTCTGCTCACGGCAGAAGTTCGATTCCAACGGAAGGAGGAAGTCGAATCTCCGGTAAAAGGGGTTGAGGTCCACTCAGCCTTCCATCCATCCGTGGTCGGTAAAATGAGTACCCGGCATATGCTGGGGGGTAAAGAAAGGCCGGGGATGGAACTGGCAATCCCACCCCATATATACGGTCTGCCTAGTAAATGTCGCAAGACGTCACCCTAAGAGTCGGAAACGACTCGCACTACAAGTGCGGGGACACCTTTACGTTTTATTTTATTGTTGGATTTTATGAGGAATTATAAGGATGTATCAATTTATTGTATGCTTTTTATGATGTTTTTGTTAACTTATTGACCATTTGAATTTATTTCTTACAGTGAGTTGAGTAACTTTTTTCTGTTCATGTTGTGAGCCGCCTTGTGCATAAATTGTTATGGAAAGGCAGCATACAAATAAACAGTGATGATGATAATGATGATAACATCTGAAACAGGAGAGGCTGTGTGGCCCTGGACTGATGCCTGGGTGCAGCGATGGGATGGATGAAGGAAATAAGCTGAGCTTGAATCCTGGCAAGACAGAGGTATTGTGGGTAAGAACAGAGCTTGGAAAAGTTACTTTTTTGAACTACAACTCCCATCAGCCCAATCCAGTGGCCATGCTGGCTGGGGCTGATGGGAGTTGTAGTTCAAAAAAGTAACTTTTCCAAGCTCTGGTTCAAGGAATTGGTCAGTTGCCTGCCCTGGATTATTATTATTATTATTATTTATTATTATTATTATTATTTATTAAATTTATATACCGCCCGACTAGCAATAGCTCTCTGGGCGGTGAACATAAAATAGCATAAAAATACAATGAATAACAAAATAATACTAAAATACAATCATCAATCCAATACAATAAACATTTTAAGAAGTAAATCAGTGTAACTTAAAATGCTTCAGAGAATAGGAAGGTTTTGACCTGGCGCCGGAAGGAGAGCAGAGTCGGCGCCAGGCGTACTTCCTCGGGGAGACTGTTCCATAGTTCGGGGGCCACCACTGAGAAGGCCCTAGATCTTGTCATCACCCTCTGGGCCTCCCTGTGAGTTGGAACCCGGAGGAGGGCCTTCGTAGCAGAACGTAGTGCACGGGTCGGTTCATATTGGAAGAGGCGTTCCGCAAGGTATCGTGGTCCCACACCGTATAAGGCTTTATAGGTTAATACCAACACTTTGAATCTAGCCCGGAAACATATTGGCAACCAGTGCAAGCTGGCCAGAACAGGTGTTATATGCTCGGACCGCTTGGTCCTTGTCAGCAATCTGGCCGCCGCATTTTGCACTAGTTGTAGCTTCCGAACTGTCTTCAAAGGTAGCCCTACGTAAAGCGCATTACAGTAATCCAAACGTGAGGTTACCAGAGCATGTACCACTGATGTAAGGTCCTCTTTACTCAAATAGGGACGTAGCTGGGCTACCAACCGAAGTTGGTAAAACGCATTCCTAACCACCGAGGCTACTTGAGCCTCAAGTGAGAGGGAAGAGTCTAAAAAGACTCCCAGACTACGAACCCGGTCCTTTAGGGGGAGTGTAACCCCGTCCAGGACAGAGTATATATCCACCATCCGATCAGAGAACCCGTCCACCAACAGCATCTCAGTCTTGTCTGGATTGAGCTTCAGTTTGTTAACTCTCATCCAGTCCATTGTCGCGGCCAGGCAACGGTTCAGCAAATCGACAGCCTCACTTGAAGAAGATGAAAAGGAGAAGTAGAGCTGCATGTCATCAGCATACTGATGACAACGCACTCCAAAACTCCTGATGACCTCTCCCAACGGCTTCATGTAGATATTAATGGATGGGGTTTCACTCCCTCTAAAGGAGCAGGTTTGCAGTCTAGAGTGCTTCTGTTTCCACTTTTGTCAACAGAGGCCCAGGTAGTTTCAAAGGCTAGAAATGCTTTTTACCAGCTGCTGCTCATACAACAGCTATAGCTGTTCCTGGACTGGGGAAACGTGGGCAGAGTAGTTCATGCATTGGTGATTTCAAGACTGGATTACTACTGTGCACTCTGTAGGAGGCTTCCCTTGCTCTTGATCTGGAAGGTGTAGTTAGTGCAGAATGCTGCAGCATGGTTGCTGACTGTCAGCTCTGCACTGATACAGCAGTGCAGGCGGGGCTGGAAATTCCTGGGTATTTACCAGGGCGGGAAAGTCCTTAGCTGGCAGCTTGGTCGTAAATCTGCCAGGCTACAAGGATGAAGCGTGATAAGGGCAAGGCCCTTTCCAAGCTTACGTGCCAAGCCAGAAGTCCAGAAGCGAGGTCAGTAGAGGTCCGGGTTCAATTGCCAAGGGGTCAGTCCGAGATCAGGTTCAGGGAATCTGGAAACAAACGAAGCCACACCTGACGTTGTAGTCAGCAACAAGCTGAAGCAAAGGTTTGTCTTTTAAGGAGCAGGTTTGTCAGCAGGTGTGAGCCATCAGCTTTTTGGCCTTAAGTGGACAGGCCTGCCCCTCTTCTGCCTGACCTTCTGTTGTCTATGTTCTGCAGGTGAGGGGGGAGTCTCCTGTTCACTGGCTGCATCTGGCTGAAGGGCTTCAGCTGTGTCTGGGGTGCTCTGCAGCTGAGGGGGAGAAGGAGCTGGGTTCTCAGGAGTTTCCTCCATTTCTCCTTCTGGGTCTGCTGCTTCTTGGTCTGCTGCTGTTACTCCCGAGTCATCCTCGTCTGATGAGTCCTCTGACGGGGCCATGACACTGACAGGAGTGAGACCCTGTAATCATATAAAACTTCTGCTCAGGGATCTGCACTGGTTGCTGATTTGTTACCGGGCCAATTCCAGGTGTTACTATTGGTATATAAAGCCCTTAACAGCTTGGGACCGGTTTACTTGTGGGACTGCCTTACCGCGTATGTGCCCACTTGAGCACTTTGATCTGTGGAACTGACAGTTACCGGTGCCACAAAATACTCATTCCACATTTGTAAGAAATTGTTCTTTTAGTGTGGCAGCACCTAGGCCCCTTTCACACTGCACTTTATTCCATTATTCTGAGGATTTATTTCCTGTTAATTTGCGCATAAAATTTGAGCTTTCACACAACATAACAGGTAGCTCCGGAATTCTGGTGGAATGTAGTGGAAGTTTAGCGCTAAATTCCGCAATAAATGATACCTGAAAAATGCCGATAGCAGGCCGGGGACATGGAAGATTGCGGGAGTTTTGTGCTAGCTGCCGCTGCTCACATGTCAGGCATCCCAGTATGCAGTGCGTTCCCACCCTTACCACCGCTTCTGCTGCTGCGCTGCCGTGCCTCTCAGCTGATCGTGATCGCGTCTCTTTCAACCTCCCCACACACAGAAGGAACAAGCAGAGCTTTTGAATAGAAAAGGCGGGAAAAGAAGCAGTCTTCTAACGGCCGTAGGTGAGAGTGCTGCGTGAAAGACCATTGTGCAAAATGCCGCTAAATCGGTACTGCAGTGTGAAAGGGATTTCTGAAATCTCGAATGAAGCACTAGATTTTCAATCCATTAAACTAGCGCCATTAGCCCCATGTGTGAAAGGGCCCAGAGTCTTTGGAACTCCCTGCCTGTTGACATCAGGCAAGCACCTTCGCTGTATTCTTCTCAGTGCCTCATTAATTTTTTTTCATTTAGGCAAGCCTATCCAGGCACATACATTTTTATGTGTTTAGATCTTTTTAGTCTGTTGCTATTGTAATTATTTTTTTTAAAAAATAATTACTTGTTTTTAAGTGTTTTATCAATAATTTCAATTGGTTTTTTTTTGTAAACTGCCTAGAGGGTTTTTTTTTTACAGTCAAGTGATACATAAATTTTATTGAATAAAAAAAAGCACCAACATTTATTAATATGATTCAGACTTGGCAAAGTGCAGCATATACCTTGAGACCGGAACTATTAGTAGTAGGCTCCAGTTCACAGAACTGTATTAACTTTGCTAATTAAGTAGTTTTGTAATGCAGCAGTACTAAAAAGGTTAAGTTTATTTATTTTCACATGGGTTTGTGGACAGTGTTATTTCTAATAAGCATATGAATTATCGTTCTGATAAATGTTTTTCATTTATTTTCAGTCTTTTTCACCCTAAGTGAAACCTAAGTCACTTAAAAACTTGTTTGAAGGAAGTGGTAACATTTGGTTTGTAGGAAGATTTGGGGGGGGGATCATGCATCTTACCCTGGGCCCAGTGCCAGTTCTCAGCAGCCACATCGATGAGATTGCTCACAGTAGCAATCGGTGTGGCCAATTTATGTGCATGTATATGTATGCACACACCACACTACACATGTGGACTACATACGCACTCACCACATATGCAATGCACACACTTATTGCGCATGAAATCACTCAATGCTCTCTTCGGCTTTGGCTATGGGGCAGTCTATAAGTTTAATGAAATAAATAAATAAATTTTGCTCACACACACATGCATCTCTCTCTCTCTCTCTCTCTCACACACACACACACACACACACACAGAGCGGGTTCAGGCCCCGGTCAAATTGTTTTTTCAGGCCCCCCAGCAAGGGCAGATGGGCTAAAAATCTTTACACAGGATTTGTATTGATGTGCAAAAAACCCACAAATATCCCCTGCCTGATATACGAATGAAACCTGGAATATGAAAAGAAAACATTTATTCTTAAAGAACAAAAATGTAAAGAACATAAAAAAAACTTAAATCAAAATCACGTATCGCATTATTATAATTCTCATTGCAGTAAATACTTGCAAAATGCAACCTTGCAAATTGCAACTTTTTGCAAATTGCAATACTCGTATAATGCAACATATTTAAAATTAACTACTCACAAAATGCAACTGCTTTTTGTTTTTCACTAGAATGTTAAATTTTTAAATTTTTATAATTTTGACATGAAATCTTGTTTATTTGAAAACTAAGAGAAAATACAGTTAGAAATATTTTAAAAATAAATTGTATTTTTTTTGTAAAATATATGTAGGCTATTTAACCTTTTGTAATTAAAGAATAACTAAAAAATTTAAAATATATACTTTATCATAATAAAATAAAATTGTACTCCAAATTCCCAAATGGCAACTTTATTCATAAAAAGCTACATTTTTAAAACAATCGATTTAGGAAAGTTGCATTTTATGAAATTTACTGTATCATATTTATATCAGTGGAGCTTTATGAGCTTTGCAATTTGCAAATAAATCAATAACTTCAGAAAAAATGGCATTTTCTCACTGATTCAGCCTCAACTGATGGTAAACCTAAATCTGCCAATCGGTTTTGGGCCATTGTAGACCTTCACACATCTCTTATTCTAGAAAGACAACTGAAAGAGCTTTCTGCTTGAGTCGCTGTTACTGGTATTGTGCAGAACAACCTTAAAGCAACAACTACGTTTGGAAAAAGAATTTCAAGTTTTAATTGTCTCAGTTTATTCAAAAGGTTTATTGGCGAAATAAATTTTTCTTGCGAATTTGATTTATATACTGCCTTAAGATGTATTAGCTCATTGCAAATATTTTCACTAATATCCTGTTCATAATTACTTTGCAGGTTTTTTTGCCTTTTCTAGAGTTTCTCCATCCTCCAATTCATGAAATTTCCATAAAATGCCGAATAAATAATTTATTGCTTTTGCCACCTCAAATTGTGTTGTCATATTGCCAATAACAGTGTCCAAAAGAACGTTAAATGAATTGTACTTGAATATCTCTTCTAGTCTTGAGTTTAAGGATTCTTCAGTTATTGTCAATTTGTCAGATTTTCTAGTCCTTTTTCTTTGTCATATTATTGTAAACTCAGCCTGCATACCTAAATAATTATATTACCGAGAAAGACAAAAACATATGCAACATAGTCTGGCTCTGGGCCCCCTTCTGGACCGCCGGACCCCAGTAATTTGTACCGGCTTCCCCAGAGAGTGTTCTGTGCAAAATAAAAGGCAGTATTTTTCACCATCCTCTCTCCAGTGTTGGGGTGGGAATTGGTGGAAAAGCAGGGCTGGAAGCGGGGGGTGGGGTGGAGGAGGAGAAGGAAAGGAAAGACGACGACCCCGTCGGGGAGAAAGGAGGGAAAGGTGGTCAAGTAGCTGGGCTGGGCTGGCCAGAAAAAGACACAGCAACAGCGGAGCTCCAGCCGATTGTGTTACTTCCTCTCTGCAACCATGCACGCATGCATGCATGGATTTAGGCGGGAAGGGTGAGCTCGTCCCGTGCAGTGGGAGGAGACAATGGGAGCGTCATGACATCGACAACGTCATGGGTGGGAAAGGATATGGTGCTGGCGGAGGGGCAGTCACCACAGAGATAGAAAAGGGGTAGAGGCAACACTCCATCTGTGGCTTACCATTATTTGAGGTTCCTTTTTTTAAAAAAAACCTGTCTTCTTCATGACCCCCTTTTGATTGTTTTGTGACCCCCTTGGGGGCCTCAGCCCCCAGGTTGGGAATCACTGCTCTAAAGGATCAAGTTTGTAATCTGGAGGTACTCCTGAACCCAGCATTGTCACTGTAGGCTTAGTTAGCCTTTATGGCAAGGAGTGTCTTTCATTAGAGTAGGCTGGTGCACCAGTTGCAGCTTCTCCTGGACAGAGATAGCCTGGCCATAGTTACCCATGCTCTAGTAACATATTGGACTGACTACTATAATGCTTTATAAATGTGGGTTGTCTTTGAAGACTGTTCAGAAACCTAGTCTCCAAATATAGTCACCAGGCTGTTGACATGGACTAGTTGGTGGGAACATATCTCACCAGTATTGAAAAAATTTAACTGGCTTCTGATCCATTTCCAAGTATAATTCAAAGTTCTGGTGCTGTCCTGCCCAGAGTGTGAGGCACAAGACGGAGATGAGGATGAAAGCAATTCTTGTTTTATTAGGGTAATTGAAACATCAAAGGCAGCACACCTCATTAACTCAACTAAACTAACTCACTGCAATCCCTAACTAAGCTCCTAAGCATACTCTGCAGCATATGAAGGAAATTGACTCAGCACCCCGGTCAGGGGGGCGCAACCTTAAATAGGAAAGGTCTTCACCCATAATCTCTCACTCCTTCGAAGAACCTCCCTCTGACCGGCGCGCTTCTCGCGACATCTGGCGCGGGGTGAAAGAGGGTGCGCCTCCGATGGCTCATCTGACAATACCGACTGGATAGGTGCAGGCTGGAGGTCAGGAGGCGGGGAAGCATTTGAAGTGTCAAGAGGGGGATCCAGGAGGTTTGGAACTGGCGCACAAGCCAGAGATTCCCCCAACGGTTCTGTTGGCACGTCTTCAGCAGGACTGTCTGTGAGACCTGGCACAGTGTCAAGCACACTCCCTCCCCCAGTGTCCTTGAAAGTCTCAAATTCCTCTGGCTCTGCCCCTTGCTGCTCTAGCTGAGGGGGCTGAAGCTCCTCCAGCCCGCTTCCTTGATTTCCCTGAAAGACCTGGGGCTTGACAGGTGCCTACATTCTCAACATGGCTCAGGACGCAGGTACCATACATTAAGGTGATCTTCAGAGGTTCCCCTTCATACCCCCTCCACAAGGTAAGGTGGGTGGTGATTAGAGAGAGAGAGAGGGAAAGAGAGAGACTTCTCAGTGATAACACCCCATTTCTGGGATTTCCTCCCTGGAGAGGCTCACCTGGTACCAACATTGTTATATTTTCAGTGCCAGGCAAATATGTTTTATTTTCCAAGGCTTTTTAATGTATCTTAATATGTTAACATTTTTTAAAAAATATTCTGTTTTATTTGTATTTTATCTTGTTTTGGAAATCATCCTGGAAGCTCTGTTGAATGATCAGTGATAAGCTGGCAGGGAGCAAAGGTGTGGAATCCAGGGGCCAGGGAGTGAGAGAGAGCTCAGAGAGCGTGGGTGGATGAACAGACTGTGGAGGCTAGGGCAAGGTATGGTGTAAGCTGCAAGGGATTTCAGATTGCTCTGCACAACTGAAGAATTTCTATTGGATGCCAGAGCAAATTGCCTGCAGCCAAATAGAGAATGTTAAAAAAATGATGATTGAGTGTTCGCAATTTATAGTGCCTCTGACTGGCCAGCCTGGGGTGGAATGGGCTGTAGTGGCATTTCAGTAGTTCTCAGTATCTAAAGAAATTTTTATTTGACCTTTCCTTAGAGCTGTATGAAAGTGTAGCTGTAACTTATGGCAAGATTTTGACATGCAAATAGTTAGGGTTGCAATCATTTAGACCTCTTTATGCAGCCAAGCTCCAGAATTCAGAATTTTGCAATTTGATATTTTCTAAAAACACTGCTCTTGACCACGAACAAGATGACCAAAATACTAGTACCCCTCAGCAAGAGGCCTCCTAAACTTCCAGGGAAATGAAGTTCTTACTCTTCATTTGCAATTTTATGTACAAAAGGCTATATTTTAGTTTTAGCCCATTTAAAAAAATCTGCTGAGCTGGGGTTGAGCTCCTTAGTATTAGGGACATTCTTCTCCATTAAAGATATGCTAATAGAACGATGTCCCAGTTAAGCAGCAGCTACAGCCATTCGTTGTCATTAGGGGCAAATCACTTTCACCGAGACATCCCAGTCAGAGACAGCCTGATTTACCTTGGAGCATAAAGAGTATACCTTCCCATCTGAGCCATTTAAAAGTTGCTTGTGTGTAGCAGCTGGAAATCGGAGAGGCGTTGCAAAAATGTATCCTTCTAGGGATGGCAGCTGTGCTCCGCAGCGTAAGGTATCCTTGTATTTCTGTAGGCTAATGTGGAAGGAAAGTTTCCTACTTCTAAAGTGTGGGGGGGATATGCATGCGATGATGTTGGTCCAACAGAAAAACCCAGCCACCAGCAGTAGCATCGGACTTTTATTAGGACCAACTGAAAATTCACAAAGTATTGAGCAAGCTTCTGAGTTCAACAGAGCCCTTTTCCAGGCTGGATATTAAGCAAAACAACCAGGACTGATACTGGATTAAAGAAAACTGATGATTAATGATGTGTTATTATTTGATTGAATAAATCTGCATCTATTTGCATATGAGGAATGGTTTAAAAGGGGGAAAAGATATTTTGTTTATAGATTATGCATACACTTAACAGTAGACATCATTAGAAGAAGGATTCTCTCTTCTCACCCACACAGGACATTTTTTTTGCTACTTCTGAACACAACTTTTTAGTCAATCAAAATGGGAGGAGCAAATATGCTGCTAGGCTTACTGAAAAACCCCAGTCTACAGTCTGACTTGCAAGAGGTACAATGCAGATTTAATTGGGCTAACCAATGCTGGATGCAAAATAATCTCAGGTTGCAGCAAGACATTCTGGGGTGAAGGAGTGATCACTGCTCTCCCTTTGAAAATATAACTGCTGGCAGTTGTTTGGATCTGTGCCTGGCACACCTAAATCACTGCCAGCTTTTATATTTTGAAAGGGAGAGCAGTTATTGCTCCTTCACTCCGGCAGGTCTTGCTGCAACCTGAGATTATTTTGTACCCAGCAGGGTCTAACCTAATTAAGTCTGCATCACCTCACCTCCATTCCAAACTACAGACTGGGGCTTTTCGGCATGTCTAGCAACATTTTCTATCCCCCCCTTTTGTTTTTTAAAGAGATGCAATGTGTATTGATTAAACAATTAAATTAAACCATTTTAAAACGTGATCGACTAAAAAGTTGTCTTCAAAGGACAGCAGATTTTCAAAACTCAGTAAATTAACTAAAATGTATTTTAGTTTTCTGTAATCAGGTGTTAGCCACAGTTGTTTTGCTTAATATCCAGCTTAAAACGAGCCCCAAAAACCTTTCTCGCTACTTATGACATTTTTGTTGGTCCTAATAAAGGAATAATGCTACTGCTACAGGATCAACCATGAAATTCAGCTACTTCTGCCCATGGAGAGTCAGCTCCATTGTGCATTGTTGAACACATGATAGGACTGTTACTGGCAATTAACTGTCATGTGAAGTTGAAACGGGTCTAGGCAGCATATATGGCTCAGAAAAAGCACTTTTACGGAATAATGATCATACAATCAGTCTTGCAGTGTGACTTGTATTTTCCAGCTTTTCAGGCATTAAATTTAAATGGGAGGAGGGGAGGAATGGTATGCATGCAAACAGGAGAATGTTAGGTACAAATTTCGGTAGACTTAGACATGGGCTGTGTCCACACTAGGGTGTTAATGGGCACATGGGCCACGGTTTCCATGTGTGCCTTCATCCACATGATTGCTTTCAAATGTGTGCCTCCCAAATGTATCTATCCACATTTCTGCATGGTGCTTCCTGGAGTGGGTTTGTGTTGCATGTTTTTGTCCCTTCCCCTCGATTAGCACTTCCTCACCCTCTGTGAGTTCTGGAAACTTGCAGTTCTTTGTGGTCATGTACACAGGTATCGGTTTACTTGTGTGTGCTCCCCCCTGCTTTTTAAAAATTATCTGTGGACAACAGCCACCCTTTCCCAAAGCCAACACTTCAAGCATGTTTTGCAATTTGCAGTAGCAAAACAGCCAATTTTTTTTTTTAAAAAAATAATTTTTGAAATGCACATTTTTTGACCTATCAGATTTGCACGAAAGGGCAGGTTAAAAAATAAGATGTGTGTGTGTCGCACCCGGCTGCACCAACAGGCCATGAAGGAGCACCTCACAAGGGCAAAGAACAGCCAGGCAGATGGTGGCACAGAGAGAGAGAAAGGGAGGCCCTGCTTTGTCTCAGGATCGTGCAGCTCAGGTGCTGAGAATAGGCCACATCTCTGTAAGCTGTGTAATAATTACCGGGAACATGGCTCAGCCTTCCTGCACTCCATCTGTGCTACTCTCACTCATTCACATGCACAAAGCAATTTTTATTTTTTAATACCACTGCTTTGCACTCGTGCAGTTTTGTGGGAAAGAGTTGTTTTAGTATTTTTTTAAAAGATTACTGTGAACACTGCATCCTTTCAAACTCAATGGGAGCAGGGTGTGTGGCAGTAGACGGCCCCCAGCAGAGACATATCACGAAACATTGCTGGTGGTGTTCATGCAGAGGCTGCTGCCTGGTGCCATCTGCATAAGGTGTGCTTTAGCTCCAGATTTCCTGCATCAAGCAAGAGGGTTGGCGTAGGTGGCCTACAAAGGCTTCCTGCATGATATTAGAACTCTCCTCGTTTGACAGTAGTCTTCTAACATTACGTGAATGATTCAATCTAGACGGAGTTGCAGTTTGGAAAAGAAAAGAAAAGTTAAGACAACAGGCTCCAATCCAAAACTCTCTGTGCAGGCGATTTCTCATTACTTCAGAGATGGGGGGAGCTGTGTGTACACAGAAGAAATGCATGCATAAAATGGCACCTTACCCTGCAGGTACTAGAGAATCCCTTGTGTGGATGGGAGCTCTGTGTATGCATTAGAGCTCCCACTTAATACTGGGGGGATATGTAGTGATGTCATGCAAAGTCAATGGCTGCTTAACTTCAGAGCTCCACTGTCAGAAAACAGTCTGCAGTTGTGAAGCGGAGAACCTAAACCTCCAAAAGGGTAGGATCCAGAAAAGAGATGTTGGTGGGATTGCAAACTGCATGGCAAAGTGTGTTAACCTCATATTTTAAAGTGTGCCAGGCCTCTGACAAAGTTAGTCCTGGAAATCAATGCATTCACCATTTCTCTTTTTTATGTAAAACAATTATATATATATATATATATATATATATATATATATATATAAACAAAAAAAAAATCCAATTTATTAGCAAATGGCCTAAAAAAGAGGAAGGGGCAGTAGGAGTGTCTTCTTATGCACTTTGGAAGGGGCTAAAATGTTTGACTTGAGATCTGGACTTTTACTGTTTACTTCTCCCAGTTGTATACCTCTTAAAAAACCAGAATGTTAAAATCATTGGGCTGTACTGAACCAAAACATCATGGTGGAAGAGGCTTTCAAGGCTATCACTAAGTTAAAATTTGTAAGTCCCTGGGGCAGCCTGCCAGGAAACTTTTACATTCTGTCCTCTCACCTAGTGACACCTTTTAATGTCACAATGAATAGGAGTGACATTCCTGAGTCCCACCTGACCTCAAGGTTGGTAGTGATCCAGGGTTGGCCCTAGGATAAATAACAGAGAGTTTATGGGGCACGATGCAGATGTGATGTTGGGGTAGGGATGGAAAGATCTGCCTGTTTCAGTTCTCTCAGTTTCTCATTTTTCCAATGTTAAATTCTTCTCTACATTTCTACAGCGATCTGCGAATTTTTTAAATAAAAAATCCTCATGAAAATTCTCCACCATTTTAGTGCAAATTTCTCCAAATAAAAACATTTTTGTAGGCAGTATTGACAAAGGTACACATTTTTGCAAGCCATTTCTCATCACATCATGCCTTTTTGTGTGGTGTAGTGGTTAAGGTGTTGGACTACGACCTGGGAGACCAGGGTTCGAATCCCCACACAGCCATGAAGCTCATTGGGTGACCTTGGGCCAGTCACTGCCTCTCAGCCTCAGAGGGAGGCAACGGTAAACCCCCTCTGAATACCGCTTACTATGAAAACCCGATTCATAGGCTCGCCTGTAAGTTGAAATCGACTTGAAGGAAGTCCATTTCATTTTAACTCATTTTTATGCATTATGTATTCATTTTATGCACTCATTTCCCCCCTAATATATGCTTTTCTGTAAATGTTGTTTAGTCGGTGAACTGCATCCCAAAATTCTAATAAATGCAAATTTCGAAGGATGGCTGTGTTTCAGTTCTCATATTGTTTCAGAAATTGCGAATTTGATAAATTCCGCTTGAAATGCGAACTGAATTGAAATTCTCACCCATCCCTAAGTTGGGGGCCCTGCTGATGCCGCCTACAAGGACCCATACCTGTGTCTACAAAGCTGGGGGGCACATGAGAGCTTGGAAAAGTTACTTTTTTGAACTACAACTCCCATCAGCCCCCGAGTACCATCCCATCGAGAGGCTCGGAGGGTGATGACTAGAACCAGGGCCTTTTCAGTAGTGGCCCCCGAACTGTGGAATAGTCTCCCTGATGAGGTGCGCCTGGCGCCGACGCTACTATCTTTTCGGTGCCAGGTGAAAACCTTTTTATACTCCCAGGCATTTTAAAGTGTATTTTAAACAGCATTTCCGTATTTTGGATGTTGTTTGGTTCGTTATTGTTTTTTTTTTTTTAATTATTTATTGTATTTATTGTATTTATATATTGTGCTTGTTTTTATCTTTTTGTACACCGCCCAGAGAGCCTTCGGGCTTAGGGCGGTATATAAATTAAACTAAATAAATAATAAATAAATAAATAAATAAATAAATCCAGTGGCCATGCTGGCTGGGGCTGATGGGAGTTGTAGTTTAAAAAAGTAACTTTTCCAAGCTCTGAATTACATGTGCTTCATTTTTTCTTACATGGGGATAAGAGAATAGGCTGTACGTCTCCTGAGCACCTCTTCCAAATTCCACACCCCCTTCAGGCAGAAGGGGCTCAGTCTCATAGGCATTCTGGTGGTAGCCTGCTGCTGACCTTCTCCACTATTCACTCAGGAAGGATTCCTCCATTAAAGCCTGTCCTCGTGCCACTGCTATGCCTTTCCCTGAGAAAACTGCCACAGAAAATTACTCTCCAGTGGCACCTTATCTGGCAATCTTAGGTGGCGTTCAGTGACTCACTCACTCATTATTTGAACTCTTTCCCTGGCAGGCCTGGAGTTCTTTCTGTGACAAGAACAGGCCACCTACTCTGCCACAGAATCTCTCTTTAAAGCCTTCCCTGGTCCTTTACTCCTTACAACAAACTCTGTAACCAGGGCTACTTGGTCTGGAACAACCATACGTCTGCCTGACCAACCTTATCTCTATTGCTGTCTAGACATAAAGACAGTTCTTACCTTATTGTGATTGGTTTAGACTCCCTTACAGTTGGGCTGCAGACCTAGCTAACAAACAGCCGCCCCCCCCTTTCAGCTTCCCAAGGATATGTTTTACAGCCAGCTTATGTGTCAAATTAGCATCAATTCTGTTTCATACACAACTATGTAAAATATTCACTTCATCATAGTCAGGGACAGGTCCCATTATGTCACAATTACATGTTGAGACTGAGTGTCATCTTATACTCTATCATTTCTTCTTTTTATGAAAACATTAAACAAAATAGCAAGAATTCTGGTGAGAAATCTGACAGGCTGAGGGCAGGGGCCAACGGTACACACAGGAGCTGAGGCAAATAGGCCCAGTTGCTTCTCTCTGGGCATCCCTGCAGCTCTGCAAGTTACCAAGTTACATGGCTTGTGCAGGATTGCAAGACATCAATGTGACAGACCCTGCTATTCCCAGACTTTCTCCCAGCAATGCCTATGAAAAGGGCCCATTGTAAGTTACCTCTTATTTTCTGCTCTCCATTTAGTGCATCCTCCCCCAGTTCTAGGATCCCAGTGAAGTCTCTATCATGTGATGTGGGTGGCTCTCAAAGGATTACTCTCATGGAATTATAGGCCTCACTATGTTGTTGGCATATTTGCTTTATTACAGTTCAGCACATGCACAAAATGGTTCCTCCCTGAGCTCCTACACTCCCTACTCCAGAAGCATTATTCATTTTGGAATATCCATTATTTTTACCTTTACAAATAATAAAGAACATTTATGAATACGAAAGGTATCCAGCTGACCTCTCAGAGTTTATGGATTTGTTTATTATTATTTATATAATGCTAGTGTTTATAGTATTTGGAAGTTGGTAACATTGCCTTGAAAGTAAAGCTGTGTTCCATGAATTTTTGTCTAGCCCAAATGAGATCAAAGTGGAAACTGAAAAAGAAACATACTTTAAAGCTCATTGAGGATCATTTTTGTAGTTAGTACCCAAACAACCCGTAGTACCTTGAAAAAAGGATTACAGACACTTGCTTTTTGCCACCCCAGCTCACTGCAGACAGTACATTAAAAAACACAGCCACTGAGCTCAGCTTGACACCCCGGGAAACTGCCCTGCTTGCCCACTCCTAACACCAGCCCTGTGGTAATCCCAAAATGGAGAAAGGATCTGGAGGATGTGTCTTCTTATAGCCCCAGCACCAATCTTAACCAAGATCAGAAAATATTAACTTGCCCATCAGATTTAATTCAGCTTGGTAAGCAGATTTAATTCATTTATTTTAACTATATAGAGCCATACCAAATGGGCTTTGTTCTCAGTAGACAAATTTCATATTCTATGTTACACCTTCTATATATCTGAAGACATAGGCCAAAGTGACAATCAATATTTATAAAGCTTTCAATAATTTGAAATGACTTTACTCTGGCTATTAACTATATTAAGAAAATATGAAATGAGAGATAAAATGTGAACAGTCTGGTTTTTCTGCCCCCCCCCTTCTTCATATCTCTAAACAAGACTTGGAGTCTAGACTTGAACTGGCTGACTGAAATAAGATTTGGTCAATGAAACCTTTTGTATCCATCTCAGTAATATATATGTAAGAACTCACAGAAGTTAGTCCATAGATATTTTACCCCTTTGAAATTGCCTCAAATTCAGAAAAATGGGTTCAGAAAATTTCTGGAGGAACTCTCAGGCCAATGGTACATACTGGCATATGTGGTGGAAATGCCCCTGGGCAGAGACTTTTTAGGGGGAAATAATTCAGGAGATAGGCCTTATCATACATAATGGCACTTTTGCTCTTTGAGTACAACTCTAGGATTTCTTCCAAACTGATTCTGTTTATGGTAAGGCACAACTCATGATATTACAGAACTGGAAAAAGCAGCCAATATATTGCTATTATAGAAATCCAAGGTGAGAAATCACACTTGGAATACTGTGTACACTTCTAGTCATTGAACCTCAAAAAGGATATTGTAGAGCTGGCAAAGTTCAGAAAAGGCAACCAAAATGATCAAGGAATTAGAACAGTCCTCCTGTGAAGAAAGGTTACAAATTTGGGGCTTTTTAGCTTACAAAAAAGATGAGTAAAAAGCTGAGTAAGGGGGAACACGTGATAGAGGTGTGTAAGATTATGCATGATGTGGAGAAAGTGGATAGAGGTAGGTTTTTCTCTTTCTTCCTTAATTTTAAAAACCAGGGCCATCCAGTGAAGCTGAATGTTGGAAGATTCAGTACAGATGCAAGAAAGTCGTTCTTAACATACCACATAGTTAAACAATGGAATCCACTTCTACAAGAGTTAGTGATGGGCATCAACTTGTATGACTTTAAAAGCAGATTAGACAAATTTATGGAGGTAATACAATTTATGGTAATAGGATGGCTACGTTCGGCCTCCACTGTTGGAGAGCTGCTTGGCATTCTGCCAGAGACAATTTATTATGCCAAAGACTAAGGTTCTTTGCGGATCTGGATATAATACTCACACAAATGGAATGAAAGTTACAGATATATTAGCAATTAAGAAGAACATACAGACAACAGAAATAAATCAGCTTCACGTTCCTTCTGCTTTCGGGAACCCTCAGGATGACTGCAAAAGTGGACCTCTGGAGCTTTTGACCACAGCACTGTCCTAGAAGCTGGTCTGTGATGAGTTTCAATATGGAACAGTTTTACAGGACTTTTACTATTAGAGTTAACTGACTACACCTGCTAATTAGATAATTTCTTGCTGCTTGTGATGATGTTTACATTTTCACAAGGCTGGAACAGCACTTGGCACACAGCCAAGATAGAAAGCTGACCAGCTATCTCTCCTGATGTCAGGTGATCATCATGAGATGCCTGGGAGAGTAGTGAGCTCATCTCTGGGAAAGAGCTGAGTGGTCATCTTTCCCATATACTGCTGGGGAAATGCTAGTCAGAGAATATTTCAGAGCATTTTACAAAATAATAAGTATTGCAGGCTGGCATTAATCAGTTATATATCTATTTAAATGCTTTCTGGCCCCAAAGGATATTTAGGCATGTAAGGAGCA
Source organism: Rhineura floridana (assembly GCF_030035675.1). Classification (NCBI taxonomy): domain Eukaryota; kingdom Metazoa; phylum Chordata; class Lepidosauria; order Squamata; family Rhineuridae; genus Rhineura; species Rhineura floridana. Next base: position 174,012,568 of record NC_084480.1, on the reverse strand, counting down.
AGTGCAGTGTGCCAATATCTAAACCTTTCTGAAGTACAGTGATCTTCCAGATTGTGAGGTGAGTGCTGATATGCTCATGTCCTGCTTGTGGGCTTTCCATAGACATTTGGTTGAGAACAGAATGGTCATGCCAGATGCTGTGTCATCTGAATTATGATCTCCCTGTCTAGCATTTTGTATTCTGGTAGCAGTGAGCTGTGACTGGGTGTTGAGTTATGCTATATCCTATACTCTGTTGTGATCTGGGTGGGGCATCATTCAACACTGAGTCCTTCTCTTGTAATATGAGTAGATCCACCCTGCATTCTTTCTTGGGTTGCATTGATGCGTGCGTTCCACTTGTCGATCTGTAAAAGAAAGATGATGAAGTTGGATTAGTCACATTGTTAAAGCTTTTCTTGTGTTTTTGCTGTTGGAAATTAGCTTTAAAAAAAAAAAAGTTCCCACTACACAAGCTCTACTCCTTGTGTTGCAGAGTAGCGAAATCAGATATTTGAGCATCTGAGTGAGCTTTGTGTATCTGAACCTTTGTCAAAGATTACACCTTTCCTGGAATTAGTCAGACAGAGACTTTAAGCTTTAAAATAAGAAATAACTATTTTATTCTGGAAGTACATACTTGATAGGAAAGAGTTCTACATCTAGCTAACTAGCGAAGTTGGAGATGCAAACAATAAGCCTAGTGTTTGCCCTCATGCTTGGAGGAGAGGGAAAGACAAAGAGAAGATGTCTGCTTTCCCTCTCAAGAGAAAGAAGAAGAAGGAAGGGGATCGGTAGATGTGGTCAACATCCTATGCAGAGCTTGGAAAAGTTACTTTTTTGAACTACAACTCCCATCAGCCCCAGCCAGCATGGCCAATGGATTGGGCTGATAGGAGTTATAGTTCAAAAAAGTAACTTTTCCAAGCTCTGATCCTATGCATATCAGTCTAGCGGGAAAGGAGGGTCAGCAGGAGATCCAATAATAGGTATTAGCCTAGCAATCAGAAGGTCTCTCCAGCTACCCTTTTTAATCCCATGCAGCCTCAACCCACCAGTTCGAGTTGAACCACATATTCCAACACCTTGTTTATCATCTATCACCCTCCCACACTCTCCCCCTCCTACACTTCCCCCATTATATCTCCAGATATTTTCCCTGGATATTTCTCCAGATATTTTTATCCTGGTGTGTGTTGCACCATCTTTTCTCTCTCACTACACCTTCTGTGGATCGCTCAGAAACCTGTCTGAAGCGTTATGCCGAGCAGAACCATTTCCTGTTCAAGTAAGGTTAGTTGGACATTGGCCAGCTCTCCATCCTATGCCACAGTCCGAAAGGCCCAGAAAAGTCTGTTGGTTTACTGGGAGAAATATAACAAATATTTTAATATTATAATTCTGAGTACATTTTAAATATTTTGAGGGGAATTCTCTGATTAGATAGCCACCGATTTGTAATGCTGTATCATGTTATGCGTGCAGTAATCTTGTTTGATCACTTCTAGAACTCTTTCACTGAAAGTTCTTCAAGAAAAGGTGCAGGCTCCTGTTGGGATGCCTTACTTCAGCTTAGAGTGGACCCTTGTGGGGACAGGGATGGCACAAGTTGGCTCAAGAGGGAGCCTGATGAAGTAAGTGTGTGTTTCATATGTGTGTGTGTGTGACAAATACTCTTCTTAAGCCAAGCAGAAAATAGCCTGCTCCTCGATAATGGCCGCTACCCTGATTTTTTTAGTCCTTTCTCCGGAAAACCCTGAAGGGAAGAAGAAAGCTGGAACTCTGAAACATCTAATCATATTGTGAGACCTGGTGGCAAATTTAGTAGCTGTCCCAATTCCCACACTTTAGTGCTTTCTGTGAGAGTTTTCTGTGCATTATGTCTTCTTCCTGCTCCTTCTCAATCTACCAGCAATAGACAACAACAGGATTTTGTTTAAAGCTGATACTGCTATTTGCTCTCTAGCAGCCGCCGCAGTTATTTCCACATTGCAAATTGTGCTACTGCTGCTTGAAAGCATAGCAGAGCTTGAAAGTCTCTGTGACCACCATCTGCTGGTCAAATTGCTACTGGTCCAGGTTGTATATACTACCACCAGTCCAGTAGGCCTCAAAGAACCCACAATCTCCTCACCCCCATCCTGGCAACTCTGTCACATTTCTACCAATATTGGAGAATACCCTAGAGGGGGGAAATCTACGATGCCGAATGAAACCTTGTAATAGAAATCGCTCTGTGTTCTGTACTTAGAACAAACTCATAGTATGTGACCTGTTGATATAGCAGCATATGCCTGCTGTTTGCAAAGTACAGCTCCCTGAATAAGGTCATTTATTCACCCAAGTTCCCTAAGGATCCCAATATCTGACCAACATTTATAAGGTTTTTTCAGCTTGCCCCCATTTGCCAACACCTCTGCCAGTCTGCCCTGTGCCCGCTTTCTTTATATCTGATGTTTCCAAAGGCAGGCAGCTGCTGTTTCAAACAAATTGCTAAAGGCAAGGAAAGGGGTGGAAGGGGCTGGAAACTGAGTCACTTAAAAAAAATTCTCGGTGGGCAATGGAAAAGAGATGAGTAGAAAAAGTGCTTGTTTGGAACTTCTGTGGAGGGGAGAGATTTGGGACTGACAACTGGGCCAGATGGTGGCTCTTTTAAAACTCTGCCTTCTGATTAGAAATACAGGAAGCTGAGAACACATATGGATTAAGCCCATTGGAGCTGGAAGGTGCACCATCTGCCCCTCCACCTCTTGGCCTTAATAGCATGTGTGTACTGGTAATATAGCTATGGTTCTCTTGTGATGCAGTGAAGCATGTTATATGCCCTGCTCTCCTCACTTCCAATATACTAAGAATACCCAGTACATCTGCAGCTGTGGTCATTTTGTGGTGCAGGAAAGACTCTGCAAAAGGTAAACGTTTGTCCAGTATACATTAGCTTTCTCTGTGAAAAATTATGCAAGTGGCCACTGGTTTCCTGCTTGCAGAAGAAATGGACCCCATCCACCTATTTGAATTTGACACCCATACCTTGGTGGCTAGCCAGCAGACAGGTGGAAACACCACCCTGGTTGACTGTCTTGATCTGGAGCTGAAGGCAAGAGGCCCACCTTTGCAGAGAAGACAAGAGGACCAGAGCATTTTGTCAAAATTCTCAAAGGCTGCAAACGAAAATCCCAATCCTCATGTACAGTTAGGGAGTTTTGAATGTCAGTTGTGAACTTGAAAAGCTCTGTTCATTTCAGCCCTAGACATAAAGATTAATGAGCCGATTGCAGAGTGCTTTGTTTGCTGATGAAGCACGATATAACTTAATAACTTCTTATCTAGCACTCATTGCTGGGGAAAATGATGCAGAATCAAATCCTTGACTCCATTTTCTTTGTCACCTTTTCCCAGGAGCCAATTGCCTTATCTCTTTCCCAGCTGACACTGCCTCTTTTCTGCCATCTTCCTTTATGTTTATGCCATTTGCCATGTGGTTTCCCTTCTTTTCTTTCTTCTTTCTCCTCTCCAGTTTTCTCAACTCTTGCTTCCCCATAAGACATCCTCTTTCCCTGTTCACTTCTGAACCTCATTCCCCTCCCTCCTTCCAGTTTCTTAGCTCTTATTCCTTCTGCTAAATCCCCCTGGCCCCACTATAATTGTGTGTGGTGATGATGCAATAAATTGTGCTCATATAGATCAGCAGAACACTTTTTCTGTGGGTATTTGATCACATACTCCTTGGAGAAGCTCCACCATCAGGATCATTGTATTGTTCCCTCTTCTCAGAGGTTAGAATTAGGCCTGTATCCCAAGACCCTGTGGACTCTTCTCCACTCCCTCTGCTTCTGGATCTATTTATGTACTTCCGCTTTCCTCAGTAGCTTCGCACACCTTCCTCCTCCTTCTCGTTCAGGTCCACATTCACATCCCTTCTTCTCTCTCAAGGTCTCTGCTTTACCTCAGCACTTCTCCCTCCCCACTCCTCACCTTCTGGTAGGAAGGGCGGGATAAAAATTTAAATAACAACAACAGCAATAATAGTAATAGAAGTCTGCCACTCCCGGCTGCTACCATGCTTCAGCAGCACCATTTCAGGTATTTGCTCTTTCCAGGGCTTAGGCATCACATTGTGGTTGCAAGAATCGGCTCTACCTCTTGAAACCATGAAGCACCTCTTGACGTCGCTAGGCAATAGTCTGATTGTGTTGTATTGTACAATAATGTACAGCACAGTGCCCATGTGTACGCTGCCGCTTGGTCAGGTGACATCAGATGATGATGTCCAGTGGGATGTTGGTATAAGAAAACGATAAGGCTCCTTCTTAGCTGCAAGATCATTGGGAGGAAACCCTGAGATGATTGAATCAAAATGACTCCCCCAGTTGGACATAAATTTACAGACACTGCAGAGGCTGCAGAGCGAGTTTGGAATTTAACAGCTTTATGACATGGAGGGAAACAAATAAAGCTTCTTATGCATTACAACAGGCAAACTCTTCTTATCTGAAGCAAAACAAATTATGACACTGGAGTGCTTGGGCTGGTGCGTACTTGAATCCAGACATCAAAAGTTATCAGGCATGAATTCCCTAATTTTATTCTCTTCTCCCCCACCCAAATGTATGCCCTTTCACTATAAAACACGAATGCCGTTGTTCTCTGCTCACTCAGCCCTTGTCCCTTCTGCTTATACTTCAGACACCCACTTCCCTATCCCTTTTTCTCAGCTTTCTGTGCAACGTCTCCCCCTTTCTGTTGTTCATACTCTTGTACTCTACCTAAAAATGTTGCCTCGGGTATTTGCTACTTTGCTTGGGCTCCCTGCATGTACCATCACTGGATATATGGATAAAATGTTTATGCTATTTTACTCCAATAAAATTACATCACAAAGTAAGCACCACAAATTATTTCCTAGCAATTATATCTCCTTAAAGATGGCACTAGAATTACAACTTTCGCTGGCCAGAGCAAAGCTCCACTTGGTGTATAACGTGCCATAGATCTTCAGCAATCGTGTAGGTACTGGATCAGCAGGTGCATGTGGAGGGAATAGCTATGCCCCCCCATGTAAAGAGAAGGGGGGAGTGGGATGTGCCTTCAGTACATGGCACCAATATGCTCAGTGGTGGCCATTTACCTCTGTCTTGGCCAAAGTGGTGTCCTGATTTGGAGGACTCCGAGAGAAGATATTTGGGGCTTGGGTGCGCATGTGGGAAATTTGGGGAGGATTGATCTTGGGTGGGCATCTGGAGGAGGGTATTGAGTGGTATTCCTTGTTACTTAAAAAAACTCTTTTGTTTCAAACATCAGTGATAGTTACAGTCTATATTTTAGACACCTATAAAAATACAGTGTAGGTTGCAATGCATACTTTACTTAATTGATATATTTCAGCTTTAGTCATCTGGTGTAGCATCGTGATCAATGGACTAAACTGCAAATCAAAATGTTTCTGGTTCAGATCTCACATCTACCATGGATTTACAAGGCAAGCACTGTCCTTTCCAGCCTCAGCCCCTCATCTGCAATATTGTGATGGTGACAATTACGATGATGATCTAACTTACAGGTTTGCTGTAAATATTACAACACAGTTATGCATGGGAAGTGCTTTGAACACTCTAAAGCGGGCAAGGAGAACCTGTGGACCTGCAAGATGTTCTTGGACTACAACTCTCATAATCTCTGATTACTTATGCTGGCTGGAGCTGATAAGAACTGGAGCCCAACAACCTCTGGAGAGCCGTAAGTTCCCCATCCCTACTCTCAATCACTATGTAAATGCTAATTATTTGTATTTATCCTTTATCACTGTTTAATTTTAATTAAATAGTTTGTTCAAACTGTTTCTGTAAGTTTGACATATTCGAGAGAGCTGAAGAGTGCTTCATTTCAGGTGGCCATGGAGAGTTGTTGCAACTAGAATTAATAGCGGTTGGTTGCACCCTGATTGTGTATGATGGATGGGGATCTCTATGTACCCAAAGACTCCCATCCTTCATCAGACAAATAAACATGTGATTCTTTCCTTTCACTCTTTGATTGGTGCTGTGCATAATGTCTAGCTAGGTCAGCATTAGAAGCATGACCCACAATGGAGCCCCAAACACTATTTCTGCTGTGGCTCCTGGTCCCCTTGGATTTCAGCATAGGCCATGGCTGAGGGCTGCCTGTGGATAGAAGCAACATACCTCTTGGTTACTTGCTTGGATCATGACTCCCCTGTTGGCATGTAGATGACTGGTGGTTTTATATAGCAAAATAGGGGTAGGTAGTTGTATGTGGGCACTGCTTTTCAGTTGGATGTGGTATGTACAACATGCTGGAGACAGTCCATGTGCATTCATGGTTGTCTCTAGATATCTTCTGCATCTTTTCCCATAGCTCCAGCCCAGCCTCTTTTCTATCCCATTGGGTATGTGCTTATCTGTTCTTCTTTCTGGATTGTTTATTTGAAGAAGGTTCACATGCTGGGGAAGAAAATGGTGTTGGGGCTATATCTACATTTGAAATGAGGTGTGTGTTCTTGGGCTGTCTCCAGTCATTGTCTGATCTTCTGGTTAGTCTTTTCTTTGGCTGTGCTCCTGCAAAAGTGAATGTTTGGTCAGCAGTGCCACTAGTGGTGTTTGGTGTCCAGTCACTGTTGGGCTTGATGCTTGATGTAGGCCCTTGCACTTCAGTGCCATGGAGTTTACTAGAATTGCAGCATCAGTGCTTAGTACTTCGGCATGATCCCATACTCTTACAGTGACTTGTATTAAGGATGGAATTGTCACCTTCTGGCTGTTTCATACAGTACACAGCACCAAACCCTGGACTGCCACAGCCAGTACCAGCTACCTGATGAGGATATCTGCATGTTGCACGAGTTTGCAAATGTCTGCTTTTTGTATTTACATGTTTAGTTTCATGCACTTAGGACTATACCTAGAGAACATAGTATGTGAAGCAGTACTTAGAAGCCTCACAACTTGTACTAGCTGGGATCAGGAGGCTCTAGTAAATGGAAGTGCATTCTGCAGGGAGTTTTTACAACACACCATCTTGGCAAGCTTGCCAGAGGATGTTCCTGGGACCTTACCATGCACAGAGAAAGACATATTTCTTTCCTTTTGCAGTTGGTTGCTCTTCATCCCTGATTAGAAAGGTTTATTGCAGACTGTGGCTTGGTGTTGCTAGCCTTGTGTGGTGTTTAGGTTTTAATATTTTCTGTCCCACCACATGGAGATCTGCAGTCCATCTTGTGAGTTAATAAATACAAATACCTCATTGACACAGCCACTTCGCTCCCCTAAAGGCACCTGTGTTCACCTCATCCAGTTTAATGCAGAAAGCTGAACATCCTTGAGGGAAGGATGGATGATTAACTTACAGAGGTACCTGCATCAGAGAACATCTCCACCCACCACTCCTTCTCCTCCCCCACCCCCCCACCCCCAAGCATCTGATTGTAGAAATGTAACTTGCTGCAATTGACTCTCCACATTAATAACAATATTGTGAGTTTCACTCCCATTCTGTGCCCTTTCTAATCTTCATACAGATGCTCCCTAGGGCAGCATCAGCCTATCAGGCATGTGTCAGCTTTAAACAGTTGATGCATCCACAGATATAATAATTGTAGATGAACTAAATATATATAAAGAATGTAATAAAACCAACAAAACAAAACAAAACTCAGAAATGGAAGAGTTTATTCCCAAACCAGCTCTTGCAATAAGAGCATTTCCCTCACCGCTTAATCATCCAGCATTTGTTTAAATTCCTCTGTGAGAGATTTCTAGCACATTATTATTTTAACCATCTTAAGAATTTGGTGTGCATGAAAGTGGAACAATAACATTGACCAGGCTAGGCTGGGAGCCAGGAGGCAGCTGTGCCAAGGCATCTCAGCTGTAACCTGCAGCACCCCCTGCTATTTCCAACTCTGGTTCTTTGCCCAGTGCTGCCAATGTGCATCAGTGCTGACCAGCAACACCCCTGCTATTCCTGCCCTGGCCACCCACACAACCCTTCCTGAGTGCATCAGTGCTGACCTACAGTAACCCCTCCCTGGAAGAAGCATGCAGTATTGCCAGAGCACCACACAGTGTTGTGCTCTGATGGGCAGGGCCTCTTGCTGCTCCAGCCCTGGGCTGCTTCTGTTACAGGCTGCCAGCTGTGCAGCATTTATGAAGTACAGACATTCCTCTGTAGGATGAGATAATCAGAAAAGGCTGTTTTAGTCTTCTCTGTTCGTAAGTCAGTATTTCACTTGGCAGTTCAGCTCAACATAAGCTTCATTTATAAGTAAGCCAAAAGATGTGTCATTGAAACAATCACATATTGTTCCCCTGGCTGGTTCATTTCCCCCTTCCTCTGTTGTTTTGCTGTGCCTGTTTTAGATTGCAAGCCTCTTAAGGTAGGATCTGTCATACCTGTTCTTTGTAAAGGGCCCTGCAGATAGATGGCACTATATAAATGTTTCTATGTTTGTATGTTCAGGATCATGACCACATTTGCACCAGTGGTGTCTGGTAGCTCCATGTCAGGGGGACAGTAGAATCTGCTCTCTGTTTTAGTCTGAAATTTTTAAGGAACTGTCCAAGGTGCTGAAGCTCATGGAAAATGTGGACTAAAACTCAGAGTGAATTCCACTGCCCCACTCACATGGAGCCACCAGCTTCCACTGCTGCACTATACATTTAAAGCAGTATAATACCACTTTATGGTTTATGTACCATTTATGGGCTGTGACCATGGATTCCCTGAAAGAATCTTGGGAAGTGTAGCTTTTAAGAGTGCTAAGAGTTGTAAGGTGACCCCTGTTCCCCTCCCAGAGCTACATTTCCTATAATTCCCTGGGTAGAGGGACTGATTGTTAAACCACTCAGGGAAATGAAGCTCTGTAAGGGGAACTCTCAGTACCCTTAATAAACTACAGTCCCAACATTATTTGAGGGATGCCATGGCTGTTGTAAAGTGGTATGATACTGCTTTAAATGAATAGTGCAGATGGGGCATATGGCAAGTGCTGCAACTTCCTCCTATTTATATAGGTCTCCTTTTCTGTTGGCTCCAGGAACAAGTCCTTTCTATATCTCTGTGTGTAATCATGCAACAGGCCTATGGTGTTGGGATCATGCTTTAAATCCATGTTGGGGAAAGGGCAGAATAATTGTGTGTTTTAGGTTCTAGTCCTGTTCACTGTCAAAGCATGTGCCAAGGAGGGTAGGACTCTCACTGACAGACCTTGCAAGAGTGCAGGGGGCTAGTCTTCAACTCTCATAGGTGCAACCAGATAGCCTGCGTCCTTCTGGCTGTAATGAAAATTAGTTAGCTATATAGCTTTACATTTTGGCTAGCCAACTTAAGTAATAGCCATATTTGTAAGATCCCAAAAAATCCATTTTTTATTCCTTTTGTCTGTGTGAAGATGTTACACGTCTGAGTAGTGCCAATTAGTTTTGGAATGTCTGAGAGGAATATTCTCCTTCTGACGAAGGATTGGTGAATAGTTAAAAGAATGGCTGCTCTCCTCTGAGCATGATGGCTCAAGACTTCACACAGAGCTAAAGCAATATCCCCTCTGAATAGAGTAATCTCCAAGTTCTATCCAAAACTGCATCAATCACTCCCCATTCCAGTTGAACTGTCTTTGTCAATTTAAAGGATGGGAATTCTCAATGGCAAGTGGAATGACCAGATTATAAGTATGCAGATATAGTTTTCCAGAGAAGAAACCACAAGAATGCTCAAAAACAATAGAAAGGAGACCTCCTCCTCCATCATCTATGTCTGTAACATGAGCCTGGAGCCATCTTTTTTTAGGATGAGGTGAACTCTTGGAACTATTTTCTGCAACCAAGAAGTAAAGGCCTCCTGGCCAGGTCAAAAACATTGAGCCAAGTAGTGAGAAGCATAGATGTTGGTTCCCCCCCCCCTTGTTTTTACTTAACATTTTGTCTATACTTTGATTTTTTAAAGATAGACAGACAGACACACACACACACACACACACACAAATGTATAAGTCTATAACTGGGAATAAAGTTTCCACTAGCCCTATTCATGAACTGCTTGACCTCACTCTACTATTTTGAACTTACCCTAATTTCAAGGGGTATTTTGTGTGAATCTTTCTTCATCTGAAAACGCTTTGTCTCTCTGCAAGAAAACCAGAGCTACATACAAATTGTATCCCTGTGGAGTGGTCCTATTTAGAGTTCCATCCATCCAGCCTTGCCCTTTTCTAGCATGTTTGATTCTACTTCCTCACCCTCTGTTTTCTGTCCCTTGCCCCTGCTACAGACAGTATTCTGTGGCCATCAAGTATGTTCAGACCTATTGGTCTGGTTTCTGGGATCCCCCCCTCAATTTCCCCCCCTACAGTATTTTTGTTCTTCTGCAGACTTTGGCATTCCCTTAATTCTGTTGTTACTATTTGGTTTCATGAGCATCGGCACTTGGAGAATTAATTTTCAATTGGTATTATCCTAAACAGTACACATGTAAACAGAGAATCTGACAGTCTGGTCTTGCATGCAAGAAGCACTGACAACCAATTGACAGTCTGTGGCCTTGATTTTAGCCAACTTGAGACCCAGTCGCTGAGGACAAGACTGTGATTACAGACAGCATTTCATTGGCACCATATTGAATGAGATACTTTTCTTCCTTTTTTCTGCCTAGGTGACCAGACTCAACTTCCTCATCCTTAGGCTCTTGAAGGTCAAAATCCACCCTCCTAGAAATCCCCTACAAGGCTTAAGTAGCTGGCCATCCCTAACTTATAGGGATGTGATTTCTATAGTCAAGATGGCAATACTTTCCCTAAGGCAATATCATATAACACATGCACGATATTCTGCATTTTGATTTGCAGAAATGTAAAATTGTTCAGCAAATTTAATTTCAGCCTAAGAACACAAAAGTCAGAGAGAATATGGTTCTGTTGAGACAAAAGGATTAATGTTGCTGTTGTCCATAATTTTCCAATGGGAGTCTGAGATCTTAAGGACAGTTTGATTTCGGCAAGGTAGTTTTTCATTGGACTCATAATATGTGCAGTTATTGACAGGCATAGATCAAATGCCACAAATGTCCTAAAAGATCTTCAAGAAAGATGTTCTTCAGTTGCTCAGATATCATATACACTTTGGAATCATGCTTTATGCTGGGGCATACTTGTGATGTCTACAAACTTTTTCTGAGAAGTCAGTGGAGTTTTTCCTGTGCCCAGCATGCCTGTGCAATGTATGTAGACTGTTCCTGGTGTGGTTACGATCTATCTGCTTCCTCTGTTCACACCAGCAGGTTGAAACTGGAGCAGCACGTTTTGCCCACTCTCTAAAGATGTGTCTGATCTGCTCTAGGCCATGTTTTACTAAGACATTGATCACTAATGATCCCTGAATGTCTATGATAGGCTTTTCATTTGCTGTTTTTGGCCTACCCTTCAGTGTTGAAGTGGGTGGCTCTTCTGAATTCTCACTGAGATGTAGATTTATTTGCAAATTCATCTATAATTTGTACATTTAACCCTGTATATCCCCTCTGTTGTTGTTTGTGGTTAGCAACTGCACTAACATGTCACGATTGTGACAGTGGATACTACTCTACTCCTACTGTCACTCACAATATTTGTTTTACCTATATATAAAAGTTGGTTCATAAGCTTCTACACAGCCTACTCAATTCCCAACACAACAAATTAAAATAGGTTTTAGTAGAGTCTACAGATGTTTCCTTGCTCAAAGTTGCAGCCTTGAACCGAGACTGGTTCTGCTATTTGTTGTTGTTATGTGCCTCCGAGTTGACTGCGACTTATGGCGACCCTATGAATCAGCGACCTCCAAGAGCATCTGTGATGAACCACCCTGTTCAGTTCTTGTAAGTTCAGGTCTGTGGCTTCCTTTATGGAATCAATCCATCTCTTGTTTGGCCTTCCTCTTTTTCTACTGGTTCTACTATACCATCGCAGAATCTGGGCCTTCCCAATTAGCAAAAAATTGGAAGTGATGACTGTTAAGAGTATTCAAAAATTAGCAGTTTAGATGAGTCTAGCTTGCTCAACAGTCTGTGCAGTATGTGTGTGTTATTTACCTGAGAGAATGCAAGCTTTTTTACCTTGCTTTGAATCACAGAGCGTTTAGACTTGTTTTAAAGATAAGAAAATACTACTTTATTAATAGAAATACATACTTGATAGGAAAGGCTCTAGTTCTAGCTAACTAACTAAGTTGCAGGGGCAATGGCCAGGCTTGGCCATTGTCCCCATGCTAGAGGATAGAGACAAAGCCAAGATATCTCTTTCTCCTTCAGTGGTCAGCAGAGAGAAGGTTAAATAGGAAGGAGAGTTAGAGGTGAGATCAGCTTCCTAAGAGTATCAGTTTACATGGAAGGAAGGCAGATAATATGACTACAGGTCAGTGACTGCTAGTCCTCCTGGAGAACTATCTCTCCATCTCGTCTCAGACATGCAAAGAGAACCAAGTGGAAGTTGCTGTTGCCATTTTAGCATACATATGATTCTGAGGCCATCCCAGAGTATAGTCTGAAGGCACCAAGACACCACCTTGCTCAAGCTATGCAGGTCTGGGTCTGGTCAGTGCCAGGGTGGCCACCTAGCAACTACACACCTGCCACCTTAGTGGGATATAAGTGTAACACAATAAATAAATAAATACTTTATTTATTTATTTATTATTAAATTTACTAGTTGCCCATCTGGCTGGCAATCCAGCCACTCTGGGCGACGTACAAAATTAAACCATATAGTTACATTAAAATATTAAAATCTCAACCAATAATAATAAAACCTAACCCACCCCAAAAGCCTGTTTGAAGAGCCAGGTCTTCAAGGCCCAGCGAAAGCTCATCATAGAGGGGGCATGACGGAGATCATTTGGGAGGGAATTCCACAGAGTGGGGGCCACAATTGAAAAAGCCCTCTCCCTAGTCGTCACCAGTCTAGCTGTTTTAACTGGTGGGATGGAGAGAAGGTCTTTTGAGGCTGATCTAGTTGAGCGGCATCGCTAATGATGCTGGAGGCACTCCTTCAGAGAGACTGGGCCAGAACTGTGCAGGGTTTTAAAGGTCAAAACCAACACCTTGAATTGGGCTCAAAAAACAATTGGTAACCAGTGCAACTCCTTCAGCACTGGAGTAATGTGGTATCGCCGGCGGCTGCCTTTAATCAGGCGAGCCGCCGCGTTCTGTACCAGTTGCAGTTTCCGGACCTTTTTCAAGGGTAACCCCTCGTAGAGCGCATTACAGTAGTCTAGGCGAGAGGAGGCCAGGGCATGTATTTTTTTATATATATTTATATTTTTTTAATATAAAGCCTGGGCAACCATAGGGAGATACAGTAGTAAGCAATAAACCCAAGATGCCTTCAGATCTCTGGGTTCCCCCGAGCCCATCCACCACTCTCTGGAAGATACCACCAACAGCGATTTGTGGTATCTTCTCATATAGTTTGGTAACCATTTATATAGAATATTTGCCTTGAAGATGTATTCTGATAATTAATGAGTCTTCACCTGCTTCCTAGCAAGCCTTCAAGCCTTAGCTGCCTGCTGAGGAATTAGTTTCACTGGAGAGTGAGTGAGCAAGGATAGGGAAATACCCGCTGTGACTCTTCACATTTTGGTGGAATTATTGGGTTTTGTGAGATAAAACACTTCTGTATTTCTATCTGTAGCAGAGTAAAATCGACAAAATGGAATTGAACTCTAACCAGCTGACCTCCTCCTCACACAGACTAGCTGAATAAAGCAAACAAAGTATTCTTTAGTAAAAATATGCATAAAGCAGTTTGCTCACAACCTTTCATATGTTTGGGAAACTTAGGCTTTAGCTTGGAGGGAAAATGTAGAAGTAGATAGTAAGTTTAGTCCATGATTAGAGCAGCCTTTATGGCTGTTCTCTGCTATGGGTAATGGAGACTAGGCAAGACAAGAACCCTAACAAAAGAGTAGGAAGAGAAGGGAGAAAAACAGGAAGTTACATCACACTAAACAAACGTAGAACTGTACTGATACTAGCTAGAGGTGATATCTCCCTGTTGGTAGCATGCCAGCTTGCTTATCCCCAACAGGAATAAAGGGTGAGGGTTATGAGACAGGGTCTGTTAGTGAGGGATCTGAGGAACCTAGGCCAGAAACAGGCAAATAATCAAAGAGCTGGTAAAGGTAGTCAAGCCTAGCCATTTGGAGGACCCTAACTCTACCTCCCTTCTGGAACATAAAGAAAAGAACAAAACAGGAGTTGCTCTTGCTCCACTTCCAACAACATACACACCCAATCAAGCTCCCAGCCACTATTTAGCAAAGGAGGTAGAGTGGAGAAACAACAGTGGCAGAGTTGGTTGGCCCTAGTCTTTCTCATCTCCAGCAGGACATCTCCGCTCAGAGTTAGTCTGCTCAGCTAGTCCTCCTAAGGCAGTTTGACTTCAGGGTCTGTCCAAAGAACATTGAGGGCCAGGCTTGGATTCCTTGTGTGGCCCCTTTGGGCTCCTTCTTGCCCCCTGGAGACACTTTGGCTGATGGAGTTTTCTCCTTACCCTACCTCCTCCTGAAAAGGTGCTGCAGCCTGCTGTTGACTCCTTGTAACTCTATCATTAAGTTTTGGCTCCTGCTTCAGAGGGGTGCTGGGATGGAAGAGACACAAGAAGCTGCTATATACTGAGTCTACCTAGCTCTGGTTTACCTAGCTCAGTATTGTCTACACTGACTGGCAGAGGTTCTGCAGGGCTTCAGAGTCTTTCCCAACCCTAGCTGGAGATGTTCAGAACTGAACCTGGGACCTTCTTCATGCCAAGCACTGAGCTACTGTTGGGTTTAAGCAAGCTTGCATGCCACCCCTTTTGATAGGGATATGTCCCCTCTAGCTAGAATTGGAGAATATATCTATGCTTGTTTACCATGATGTAACTTCCTAAAGGGTGGGGTTATTTACCTTCTCTTCCTCCTTCTTTGTTAAAGGATATTGATCCTTTTTGCATATTCTCCATTAAGCTTGAGGGAGTGTGAAGCATACATATGCTTCTCTTCCAAGATGACCATTACCATGGACTAAGACTTCTATTTTTCTATCCAAGCTAGAGCCTATGTTTCCTGAACATATGAAAGGTCATAAGAACATAAGAAGAGCCTGCTGGATCAGGCCAGTGGCCCATCTAGTTCAGCATCCTGTTCTCACAGTGGCTAACCAGGTGCCTGGGGGAAGCCCGCAAGCAGGACCTGAGTGCAAGAATACTCTCCCCTCCTGAGGCTTCCGGCAACTGGTTTTCAGAAGCATGCTGCCTCTGACTAGGGTGGCAGAGCACAGCCATCATGGCTAGTAGCCATTGACAACCCTGTCCTTGATGAATTTGTCTAATCTTCTTTTAAAGCCATCCAAGCTGGTAGCCATAACTGCGTCTTGTGGGAGCAAATTCCATAGTTTAACTGGTCGTGAGTAAACATTCTTTATACTTTTTACCTGAGAAGACTGTGTTGATTATTTCAATTTAACTAGTGTACATAAGAGGAAGATGGGACTGGTCATTCTCAATTCCACTGTTGCGTATATACTTTGCTAAGAAATAGGACTGCAAACTGTTCTTATTTCATTTAAACCAAACAGCTGCTGCCCTTCCTAGATGTGCGCTGGCTCTGACTGAGGGAAACACACTCTGCATATACTCAAAGACACTTGATTATTACATCATTATACTGGAAGACCCTGGTCAATGTGAGAAGAAGATGGATAACAGTGCATGGCTTGCTCCCACCTTCCATGGATTTGGAATATTGGGGTAGAGTTTGGCTGAGGGAAATTCTGTGTGCAGTCAGTGGAGGGAATGGGAGGGTTAGGAGGCTGGGAGTGAAGCAGAGGAGGCTTCAGTGCTTGCCTGTCCACTCCTCACTATTTCCCTGTCTCTATTCCACTGCGCTCCCAGCAGGATTCTCCACCAAATATTCATAGCCTTTCTTCCCTGCTAGCAGGAGAGAGAGGTCTGATTTAACCAAGTCTCCAAAACTGTAATGTAGCCATCCCCAGCTTGGTGTCTTTCAGAATGTTTTGGATGATAGTTCCCATAATCTCAGCATGGCCTTTGACTAGGGGTGATGGGAATTATAGCCCAGAACATTCTGACAGACCACAGGCTCCCCTTAGGCCCTGATGATCACCAGGCCCAGTTTCACACAACTAGTTGGGCCCAGATGGGATGTGAATCTAGCAGTGGAACCCACATGGTGCACATTTGCACTCTTGTCAGATCCTGGCATCAGATTACAGAAGCCACCTGTGAAGTCATTTGCTGTGGTATCTTCAAGAGGGTAGAGTCCAACATGATTGGAGTTGCACTTTTGGGTTCCATTGGAAGGTTAGGGGATCTCCTCTTTGCGAAGCGGCATTCGAAGCAGCCAATGGATGGGGGATGGGAAGGGTCCCAAACAAAACAGGGCAGGGTTAAGAGCGTCTTTTCTCTGCAAGGCTGTGACAGCATCTTGATCTTCCTCACCAAAAAGTCAAAAACAAATTAGAACTTCAGGTAAGTGCTGTTGCTGTTGCTAAATTAATTTAAGCAGCACAGCAGAGAGTAACAGCGGTCTGAAATGCGAGTGTGCCAGCGTGTGTGTGCATTTACCTAAGAAAGGAGGCTTTTACCCTGCATCAGGAAGAGGCACCAGAGATCATATCACAAACATACATTGGATGAACAGTGCAAGGAATTTCAGAAGAAAATCACCCTGTGCTTTATAGACTACAGCAAAGCCTGTGTAGATCATGAAAAACTATGGAATGCCTTAAAAGAAATGGGGGTGCCACAGCATCTGATTGTCCTGATGCGCAACCTATACTCTGGACAAGAGGCTACCATAAGGACAGAATATGGAGAAACGGATTGGTTCCCAATAGAAAAGGGTGTGAGACAGGAGTGTATTTTATCACCCTATTTGTTTAATCTGTACTCAGAACATATCATACGGAAATCGGGATTGGACCAAGATGAAGGAGGTGTGAAAACTGGAGGGAGAAACATCAATTATTTAACATATGCAGACGATACCATACTACTAGCAGAAACCAGTAATGATTTGAAACGAATGCTGATGAAAGTTAAAGAGGAAAGCACAAAAACAGGACTACAGCTGAACGTCAAAAAGACTAAAGTAATGACAACAGAAGATTTATGTAACTTTAAAGTTGACAATGAGGACATTGAACTTGTCAAGGATTATCAATACCTCGACACAGTCATTGACCAAAATGGAGACAATAGTCAAGAAATCAGAAGGCGGCTAGGACTGGGGAGGGCAGCTGTGAGAGAACTAGAAAAAGTCCTCAAATGCAAAGATGTGTCACTGAACACCAAAGTCAGGATCATTCAGACCATGGTATTCCCGATCTCTATGTACGTATGTGAAAGTTGGACAGTGAAAAAAGCGGATAAGAGAAAAATCAACTCATTTGAAATGTGGTGCTGGAGGAGAGCTTTGTGCATACCATGGACTGTGAAAAAGACAAATAATTGGGTGTTAGAACAAATTAAACCAGAACGGTCACTAGAAGCTAAAATGATGAAACTAAGGTTATCATACTTTGGACACATCATGAGAAGACATGATTCACTAGAAAAGACAATAATGCTGGGGAAAACAGAAGGGAGTAGAAAAAGAGGAAGGCCAAACAAGAGATGGATTGATTCCATAAAGGAAGCCACATACCTGAACTTACAAGATCTGAACAGGGTGGTTCATGACAGATGCTCTTGGAGGTCGCTGATTCATAGGGTTGCCATAAGTCATAATTGACTTGAAGGCACATAACAACAACTTTATTTATAGAAATACATAGTAGATAGAAAGGCATACCTAGTTCTATCTTACTAACTAAGTTGGATGTGCAACGCCCAGGCGTGTGAGTTGACCTCATGGCTAGGAGAGAGAGAGCAGAGACAAAAGGTGTCTCCTTTCTCCAGGACAGTCAGAGAAGAGAAGAAAAGGCGGAAGGAGGAGGGGCAGATAAGCTTCCCTAAAGACCTATCAGTCTACCAATGGAAGGAAGTCAGTCAGAGCATCACAGGTAAAGGTAATCAAGCCTATCCATCTGGAGGACCCTAGCTCTATCTCCTTTCTGGAACACAAACAAAAGAACAGAACAGGAGTTGCTCTTGGCCCACTTCCAACAAGTGCAGGCCGCTTGTGTAGAATAAGTGATTCGTAATTGCATGTATGATCAAACAAGTGTAACTCCATTCTTGGCAGCCAATTTAGCTGTTCATGGATGGCTCCCCACGGTATGCAGTTGGAGTGAGTTGGTTTAGTGCTTTATTAAGTATTATTTTGGGATAGTTTTTTTAACACTGCCTTGCGAGTGTCACTGGGGGGGCAGAGGGAGCAAGTAAAGTTTATTTTTAATTTTGTCTCCAGTGTTTTACTTTTTGAGAGAGAGTGACAGTGAAAGAGTATGTGCATAAATAGATGGATGTCTTGCATCGGTGGGTGCTATGTTTGTCGGAATTCTATTGAGTTGCGTAGCAGAGTTGCATAGCGCTGCAGAACGGAGAGTATTGAGCAAGCTTAGTGTGTGTGTGTTTGAATCTTTGCTAAGATTCTACCTTCCCTGCAAATTAGTCAGACAGTGTCAGGCCCAGGATGTGACTCAGGAACCAGACCAGCGGTTGTAGTTAATTCATGTTTTATTAGGGTAATGTCCAAACAAAGACTGCGTTTTCTCATGAAGCAATACAGGGATACAGGTCCTGCGGCATTGGGAGAAAGTTGACAGAGCAAGGGACTTCTTCCCGCCTGTTCTTTAAGAAGGGGCCAAACGGGCGCGCAATCTTTCGCTCCTCCTTAACTGCCCCTCAGGTACTGTCCGCCTTCCCCCCCTTCTCTCCTGTCTTTTCAGCTGTCTGCGTGTGCGCGGTGAGGGGGGAAGCATCACCCCCTCCTCTTCTGAAGTTTCCGATTCCAGGATGGGGGATAGGGGAGGGGCTGATGGTAAACTGCCTCCCCGCTTTTCGGCTGTGAGCAGCCCTCCCTCTTCCCCCTCTTGCTCTGAGCCTGAAAGAGGGGGAGGCGTGAGAATGTCCAGGGAGGGCTCAGGGTCCCCATTGCTAAGCGACCCTATCACTGGCAGTTCCTCTGTTTTGTCTTCGCTCCAAAGGGGGGAAGTTCCTCCCCCTTCCCTCTGCCATCCATCCGAATACTCTTCTCCCAACTCTCCGGGATCCAGCTCCCCAGGATTGGGACCCCAGCTCTGCCTTCCGACAGACAGAGACTTTAAGCTTTAAAATAAGAAACAACTACTTTATTCTGGAAGTACATGCTTGATAGGAAAGAGTTCTATATCTAGCTAACTGGCTATGCTGGAGCAATGACCATTGGTCCCAGTGCTGGCCCTCATCCTGGTTGAGAGGAGAGACACAGAGAAGATGTCTGCTCACCTCTCGAGAGAAAGAAAACACTGAGAAAGGCGGGGAGGAACTGGGATCAACATTCCTTTGCTTATCAGCCTAGCAGGAAGGGGAGAGACAGCAGAGGATCAAAGGGATAGGTATAGCCTCAACCAGCAAGAGGTCTAGCTCTCTAGCTACCCTTATTAACCCCATGCAGCCTCAACCCACCAAGTTGGAGTTGAACCTCATACATTCCAACAATGTTTGTATTCCTGTGTGTGAATGAAACACATCATCTCTCCTGCCTGGGATTGCAATTAAGGTAAATCTAGTGAGAGTTGTCTTTGCTGCTGCCACCACCATGCCTTGCCCAGGCCCAAATGCTCACGTATAATGTAAGGTGTGCTATCTACCACTGCCCGAGAGCTCTACTGCCCCACAGCTAAATAGTTCCCCTCCTTTCTTTTGGCTAGGATTAACTCTTTGCCTTCCTTAGCCCTGAAACCCCCCCCCGCCCACTCCCAATGGGAAGGGCCTTCGCTCAGTGCCAGAGCACTTGCTTTGCATTCAGAAGGTCCCAACACTCAGCCAGACGGGTCAACGGTCTAAGTATAAGGCAACTTCCTACGTGTCCCCCTCCCCGATCGCCCCCTCCAGCTCCACAGCTATGGGGTCTCGGCCCAGCCTGTCGCACAGCGGTAGTAACCTCGCCCAGTTCCCTGCTGAAAGAGCAGCCCTCCTTCCTCTCACCTGCTCATCTCTCCCCCTTCCCCCGCCAGGGACTGCCACTTCGGTGAACAAAAAAAGGAGGGCCCCGGAGGCTCGAACACTGAACGGGGGGCGGCGGGGAGAAGCTCGCTCGCGCTCTGCCTTCTGCACAATATCAGCGCAGGGCTCAGCCTCCTCTGAAACCGGCGCAGCTTCCAAATCCCTTAAGTAGATTGTTAACAGATTATCCTTCTCCCCCACCCCTTTCCATCAAGTCGGCAGGGTTTGGTCGGAGGACTCCGCGGGCTTCCACAATATCCCCTAATTAAGGCCAGGAGAAGCCCCTGGCCCTTTTCAGCCGCCTTAACTAGGGCGACGGAGAAGTGAGCAGCCGCTTCCCAATTGGACCCGAGATGCTTAACTGGGGATGTTGCTGGCGACGAGAACAAGCTCGCGTCCACCGAGGGACAGAGGAGCCAACGGAGGAAGCCGAACGGGGTGGCCCTCGAAGGGGCCGGGCCATCAAAACCAAAGAAACAAGCCGCGCAAACCGTTTAGGTGTGGAAGAGAAGGGGACCGACTTCTGGACCCTCAACACGTTTCCTGAGAAATAAGCCCCATTAAGCTCACCGGAACTTATTTCCAGCCAAGTGTTGGGAATGGGCATGGAAGACATTTGATGGGGGGGGGGGGTTAAAGAGGAAGGAGAAGGAGGAACTTGTCACACCGATTCAACTGAAGTCCTATAGTACGATGTCAAGCGGGTGAGTCGCTTCCAAAGGGCGTACATAAGCTTATGCGACGCCTTGTGGTTCGCAGAGGCAGGCTGTGGACGGGAGTCCCATCTCTGCCCACCGGATCATCGTACCTACATCACAGAAAACACCCGGAGGCGAAAAGCAAACGGGCCACTCTCCCTCGAGCGGAACCAGAATAAATAGCAAAGCTAGTCCTGCGCGGTGGACTGCAGTCAATTGATTTCAGCCTCCCACCTGCGCCTGTGGCTGGCGTGTCGGCCTACCTGGACCGCTCTGCGGAAAGGTTAATGTAAGACCTGTAGAGCAGCCGCACGGTGGAGCCTCCTGCCTTCCGGCACTTTCCCCTGGTTTTGCTCTCCCCGTCGGAGTCGGTGGGATTAGAGGCACTGGGGAACTCCTGCGGCCCAAGAGCGAGGAGGAAGGAGCGCCGGGGGAGCAGCGAAGGGGAGCGCCTTCTCCCCGACTCTTGCGCTGATGGCATCAGCCTTGATCCGGCTGTCTGGGCTGTAATCCTTCGGTAATTAAAAAAACAAAACAGCATTACAAGGAAAACGGTGTGCAGGAAAATGTAATCAGTTCCGTGGAAGCGTAACCATCTGTTAAAGGTTAAATCCTTGCGTGGAGTCTGATGGCAGGATAGGGAGGATTTGGCTTTCGATGTGTTTGAGGGCTCTTTAATCTACCCCAGCGATGCTGCTGTAGCTTGTAGTGGCAGCATGGAGCTATAGTGGGGGAGGGGAAATCCTCGCAATCCCAAAAGGGAGCGAACTTTGTTTCTCTGGGCAGAGACTGAAGCGGAGAGAGCCGGAGCCCTTCCCTCTGCCGACAGGGAGTGAGATCCAGCTTCGGCGTCAACTAGGGCTGCTCTATCAACAAATTCTCCATCACAGCCAATTTATTCTAGCAGGGAGTTCTAAGCCATCCTCGCTCGCTTTGCTGATAATGTGCCGCGCCCTGCTGGGAAAGGTACCTGACCTTTTTCTGCACGAAAATGATTGCAGTCTCCTGGGTATAAGAATTAAAATATACACACGCTCTCTCTCTCTCTCTCTCTCTCTCTCTCTCTCTCTCTCTCTCTCTCTCTCTCTCTCTCCACAACCTCCCCTCCGCCTCATACGGCTACCAAGGGGTTAACCATTCCGCCAGTCCTCGTCGCAGCCGCTCCGGCTCGGGCTCGACGGCGCTGTCCACCAATGCGGTGCTGAAATGGCAGGCGGGTCCTCCCTTGCCGGCTCCCCCTGCCAGCCGAAAGTAGTTGGAAGTCCAAGTCAATTGACGATGAAGACGCGCAAGGGCGGGAGCGGAGGCTGCAGCTGCGGCGGTGCCAGTGCTCTGCCGCGTCCCAACTGAGCCCACCGATGCCTTCTCCCGATGCGGGCAGCGGGACTGCCCGCTGGGTGGGGAGTTCCGAGGAAATCGGGCTTTGCCGGAGCCTTGCGGGTTGCGCTGGGAGTTGGGGGCGGCCGGAGCTGTTGCTCCTGCTAACTTCTTGCTTGGCCCTGACTCTGGCTCCGGCAGCTAGCCAGCTACACTACTCGGTGCCTGAGGAACTGGAGCATGGGGCTTTCGTGGCCAATATCGCCGAGGATCTGGGGCTGGATGTGTCCAAGCTGTCGGCCAGGCGGTTTCGCATCGTGTCCCGGGCGGGCAGCAAGCAGCACTTGGAGGTGAACCTGGAGAATGGGATCCTCTTCGTCAACGAGAAGATAGACCGGGAAGAGGTGTGCGAGGTCAGCGGGGCCTGCCTCCTGCACCTGCAGCTGGTCATCGAGAGCCCTCTGGAGCTGTACCGGGTGGAGGTAGAAGTGCTGGACATCAACGACAACGCGCCCACTTTCCCTTGGCAAGAATACGTGCTGGAGGTGACGGAGTCCGCGCTGCCTGGTGCCCGCTTTCCCCTGGAGAGTGCGCAGGATCCTGACGTGGGCACCAACTCCCTGCGCACTTACAGGCTCAGCCCCAACGGCTTTTTCTCGCTGGAAGTGCAGACCCGCAGCGATGGCAGCAAGTTCGCGGAGCTGGTGCTGGAGAGAAGCCTGGATCGGGAGCAGCAGCGTAGCCACCGGGTCTTGTTGACGGCTTTGGATGGTGGGATCCCCGAGCGGTCCGGCACGGCTAGGGTCGTGGTCACGGTGCTGGATGCCAACGACAACGTGCCAGTCTTTGATCAGTCCTCTTACGTGGTGAGCCTTCCAGAGGACGTGCCCAAGGGGACTCTAGTCATCAGACTCAATGCCACCGACTTGGATGAGGGCACCAACGGCGAGATTGAGTACTCGTTCAGCGGGCACGCCCCGCCGCGAGTCCGAGAGCTCTTCAGCGTCGAGCCTCGCAGCGGGCAAGTGCGCCTGAAGGGCCAGCTCGATTACGAGCGAGCCAACGTCCACGAACTATACGTACAGGCCAAGGACCGGGGCCCCGCCGCCGTCGCCGTCCACTGCCGAGTGCTAGTGCATCTCCTGGACGTCAACGACAACGCACCGGAGGTGACCCTCACCTCAGTCTCCACGCCGGTCCTAGAGGACGCGCCTCCGGGCACCGTCATCGCCGTGATCAGCGTGCTGGACAGAGACTCCGGGGACAACGGCAAGGTGAGCTGCGAGATCCCGCCGGACGTGCCCTTTCAGCTCCAGTCCTCCTTCCACAACTACTACACGCTGGTGACTACCGAGCCACTGGACCGGGAGGCCGTGCCCGCGTATAACATCAGTATCACGGCTCGAGATCTGGGCTCGCCAGCCCTGGACACCAGGAAGACCCTGACCGTCCACGTGTCGGACATCAACGACAACGCGCCCCGCTTCCTGCAGCCTTCCTACAGCGTCTACGTGCTGGAGAACAACGCGCCGGGGGCGTCTATTTGCTCGGTCAGCGCCCTGGACCCGGACTGCAAGCAGAACGCCTACCTGTCCTACTCCATCGCGGACGGCCAGATCCAGGGCATGCCCGTGGCCACCTACGTCTCCATTAACTCCGACAGCGGGCACATGTACGCACTGCGCTCCCTGGACTACGAGCAGATCCGCAACTTCCAGATCCAGGTGCTGGCACAGGACGCCGGCTTCCCGCCGCTCAGCGGCAATGTCACCGTCCACGTCTTCGTGCTGGACCAGAACGACAACGCCCCTGTCATCGTGGCCCCTGTGCCCCGCAACGGCTCGGTGGCCGTGGAGGTGGTGCCCCGCTCGGCAGATCCGGGCTACTTGGTGGGGAAAGTCTCCGCAGTAGACGGGGATGCGGGGCAGAACTCGCGCCTTTCCTACCAGATCCTTCAGGCGACCGACAACAGCCTCTTCAGCGTGGCCCTCTACACGGGCGAGATCCGTACCATCCGCGCCTTCCTGGAGAAAGACGCTCCGAGGCACCGCCTTCTCGTCCAGGTGCGGGACAACGGGCAGCCCCCGCTCTCGGCCTCGGTGTCCCTGCTGCTCTCCGTGGTGGACAGCGTGCCCGAGGTCCTGTCGGACTTCAGCGAGTTCCCGCTGGGACCCGAGGCCGCCTCTTCCACGCTCACCCTCTACCTGATCGTCTCCCTGGGCTCCGTATCCTTCACCTTCCTGGTGGCCATTGTCATCCTCACGGCGATCAAGTGCCACAAGGACCGGCTCACCCTGCAGGACTATGGCTGCTCGCTCCCGCCCTGCGGCGGCGGCGGCAGCTGCTGCTCCTGTGACCACTCGGGCCCCCCGTCAGACGGCTTCAAGAATTCCAACAACATCAACCCCCAGATCGCCTCGGGCAACAAGGGGGCCACCAACTGCGGAGAGGGCGGGGCCGCTGGTGGCCCTCCTGGCTATTGCTACAAAGTCTGCCTCACCCCGGAGTCGGCCAAGAGCGACTTCATGTTCCTGAAGCCCTACAGCCCCGTCCCTCCCAGGAACAACGAGAAAGCCCCCGACAACTTGCCACCAGCTGCCGGGAAGATGCCCCGCGTGGCCAATAACTCTCTGCAACCCTCCAGCCAGGTAACCTCGTGGACGTGGGGTGTGGGGAGGGGGGTCTCTGTTCGAAGCTGTACCAAAAAGTGGCTGGGAAAATCTCTCGAAAATGCGGAGAAAACTCCCCCCTTCATCGCCCTCCCCTCCTTCGTCGCCGTCCCCCCGCCGTCTTCAAAAAACGCATCCGAGCAGGGCGACATCTTTTCATTTCCCGAGCAACTTTTTCAAGATAATTACCCGGCCTTTTGATCAAGTGGCAGCGTCGATGTCAGGAACCGTCAGACGGCAAAAACATTCTCCGCCAGGCTTCTTGCCGTTATCGTTAATTATTTTGAAAACGTCAGGCTGCTTTTAACTGAGCGGGACGAGCGGGAAGCGCGGGGGAGTGATCCTGGAGCGCCCATGCACGCTGAGGCGAGGAGCGCGCCGAGGACGTCGGGGCCGGCGCTCTTCGCAAGAGGTGACGGCTCCCCTTGCCCGCCGGCTTGCCTCGCTCTGCCCTTCCCTCTCGGCTCCAGGTCTCTTTCCCAGCACGCTGGGAAGGCGCCAGGGCGACTCGTGGGATCCTCCACGCCGCGGCATACAGCCACGGCCGGGGCGTGTGTGATTGAGCGAGGCGAGCAGCCCAGGCCAGGGGGCATGTCGCCCCCAGCCCACTTTGGCTGTGAGAAGAAGAAAGTCCGGCAGAGACAGCCGGGCTGAAGCGCAAGCCTCAGTCCGCACACTTACTTGGAAGGCAGATCGAGTCCCGTGGGATTTTCTTCCGAGTAAGTTATCCTGCGCAGGCCGCCTTGAAATCAATAGGCAGGTCCCATTCTTTTCAATGCGTGTGAGCAGGAGAATGTTCCCGTGCGTTGTGCCTTCGGGTTACTCCATCATCAGAGACGGAGAAGGGAAGGGGTTAAGGGGCCCAGGGCTGCTGCCGCCGCTGCCGAGTTTGCCTTGGCGGGTTTTGAGCTTCGGAAGGGCCAGCGCTGTCTGGCGTCTTGTTTGGCACCTTCAGAGGCACCTCCTTACCTCGGCCATGATCCCTTTTGCGGAGGACCCCTCCGCCCTTCTGACATCTACTGAAATGAAAGCCGAGCTACTGTCAGTGGAAAAGGAACGGGGGGGGGGAGATGCCTTATGGGGAAGACAAACGCATTTCAAAGAGCTGATCACTGGGATGGTGTAAAAAGAACAGAATAGACTGGCTGCTCCGGGTGGGCGGGGGAGGAGAAAAAATGACAGCTAGCAAGAGATTTTTATGTCAACATTTGTTAAGCATATGAATGAATGGCGTCTAGTTTTTTCCGATGAAGTACTCTTCCAATAACACGATTACCCAGGATGAAGGAGGATGAGAAGCATAATCCACTTACAAACATTAGAAAACCACTTTTAACAGTCGAGCCCTTGTGAAACGAGCACAAGTCATTCTGCAGACAGGTCTTCTTCTTACATTTTCCCTTGGATCGTTGGACACGCTTGTCTAATATGTTAATGCGATTTTCCTCTAGTCAGTTACAAACTCCCCCTAGTGACTTGATGTGCGGAGCTGATTTCCACACCTCTCCGCCTCAAGCGGACCAAGAAGAGAGCAGCAAGGCCACAAAAGCTACCTCTCTACGGGGGGTGGGTGGCGCTGCGGGGGAAGGGTAGGGTAAAGTAATATATGCCGCAGAGGAAGGCTCACATGCTTCTGAGAGAGAGAGACGGAGACGAACAGGCGGTGATCTCAGAAAGAGAGATGCAATGACAGAATCTCTGGGGATGTGGGGCATGAAGTGTGGTATTCATTCATTCCTCTCGATCTAAAGGCTGGCGTTTTATGGGGGGGAGGGGCAACACAGCGGGATCTTTCAGAAAGAGGCTTGTGGAGTCTCCTGGTCTCCGTTTCGCCCCCCTCCCCGTTTCCCCTCCTGGAATCGGCTGACTGATTCTTTTGCAGGCCACAACGCGCGGGGCAGCCGAAGGCTCTCTAGAAAGGCCCTCGAGAGGCCGGGCCTTTGTGTTTCAGAGGGGCAGGTTGTCTTTAAGGGTCTCCAAAGCTGTGGCATTCGGCTGATCGTCGCAGGGAAGCCGCCCCCCCGCTGAAAAGAGGTGGCGACCCATCGACGTGGGGATGAGGGGGGCATTCCGGGCTCCCTTGGCACTTCCCCCCGAACTAGCTCCCGTCCCCCCCCTCCCATTTCGGCGAGGACCTCGGAGGCTGGGCCGTGGAAGTCGCCCCGGCCTCGCCTTGGAATGATGAAGGTTGCCTTTCCCAAGACCAGCAGCTCCTCATCGGTCTCGATCCAGCGGAAGGAGGGCCGGCGAGACACTCGCCCGCCTGGCAAAGGCCTCTCCATCCAGCCAGGGTGGCACGCTGACAGGCAAGGAGCGAGGGAGGCAGCGGCTCTCCCAGTACGTGACCCCCATGCTAACAAGGCAGGCATATTAAGTCAAAGCGCATAACAATAGGATCATAATTGGGGATTTTCAAAGTAAGCCGAAGCGAACGGCGTTTCCATTTCACAAGCCAGCGAGTCTGACACCGAGATTAAGAAAATCACTTCGGCGAAAGCCAAGGCGGAGCGCGCCCGAGGAAACACAGAATACCAATGAGGAGCAGGGGGGGGTCTCTTTGAAAAGAGCGCCTCGCCGCTCTTCGCCCCCGTTTGCCACGGAGGCGGATTAAGCGCGCGGGGCGAGTCGCCGAGACCCGCAACGCATATTTTACAATAGCGGAGGCGGTCCGGCAGACGAAGGGTCTCTCGCCACTGATTTCAGGCACCTCAAACACATCAGAAGAAGCAGGTCATGTCATCCCTCCCTGCCCCTCCAGGAGAGAAAAGCCATAGGCAGGCAGCCTCGTAGGCCCGGTGCTTTTGGAGGTCCCAGGGATCCAATCTTGCTGAGAAGCAGCGGCTGACTTGGCAGGAGCCACATGCTTTGGGGCAGAGAAAGCCTCCTGGTAATCTAGATGGTCATATGAAGCTGCCTGATAGAGGCCATTGGTTCATTTAGCTGAGGGCTGGTGGTGTTGGAATATGTGGTTTGTTGCGCTGTGTGTAGTTGTGTTGCTTAATTTCATTTAAAAGCAGCACCACAGCAGCAGAGAGTAACAGCAGATGCTGAAATGTGAGTGTGCCAGCGTTTGCATGCGTTTGCCTAAGAAAGTAGGCTTTTACCCTGCATCAAAATCACTGAGACTGGAGACTTAGTAAAATAAGAAAAGCTACTTTATTTATAGAAATACATTGTAGATAGAAAATGTCAGAATTTCTCTACTGAGATGCATAGCAGAGTTGCATTAGCGCTGCAGAACGGAGAGTATTGAGTGAGCTTAGTGTGTGTGTATGAATCTTTGCTAAGATTCTACCTTCCCTGCAAATTAGTCAGACAGAGACTTTAAGCTTTAAAATAAGAAACAACTACTTTATTCTGGAAGTACATGCTTGATAGGAAAGAGTTCTATATCTAGCTAACTGGCTATGTTGGAGCAACGAGCACTGGTCCCAGTGCTGGCCCTCATCCTGGTTGAGAGGAGAGACACAGAGAAGATGTCTGCTCCCCTCTCGAGAGAAAGAGAACACTGAGAAAGGCGGGAAGGAACTGAGATCAACGTTCCTTTGCTTATCAGCCTAGCAGGAAGGGAAGAGAGGGCAGCATCAAAGGGATAGGTATAGCCTTAACCAGCAAGAGGTCTAGCTCTCAAGCTACCCTTATTAACCCCATGCAGCCTCAACCCACCAAGTTGGAGTTGAACCTCATACATTCCAACAGAAAAGGCATACCTAGTTCTAACTAAGTAGCTAAGTTGGAGGCATAACACCCAGGTGTGGGAGTCAGCCCCATGCTTTGAGAGAGCAGAGAGAAAGGGATGTCTCCTCTCTCCCGGACAGCCTGAGGACAAAGGAGTGGAAAGGGCGGAAGGAGGAGGGGCAGGTAAGCTTCCCTAAAGATGCAACAGTCTAGCAACATAAGGAAGTCAGTCAGAGCATCACAGGTAAAGGTAAACAAAGCCTATCCATCTGGAGGACCCTAGCTCTATCTTCCTTCTGGAGCTTAAACAAAAGCTTAAACAAATCACTTGACATGACTTGACTTGACACGACAAGACTATCTTCCTAGCCTTGAGCACCTTCCCCCAAATTTTTGCCCCCTGCTATTGAACCTCCATTCCCACATGCCACTCTTTACCCACAGAATACTCACACCTGGCAAAACAGGTACCCCAATCCTGGTAGCACAAACATCCCTGTCATTCACATCTCCTTCTCTGATGGCCCCAGGTCACTATCACTACCAATACCACCACTGCTTACAAATATCAGCAGATAGGTTCTGCTCCTTTCTGTGCAGTGCTCTGTCTATTCTGTTCTTCCCATAATTCTTGACATCCACACTATTATTTTATTTATTTATTTATTTATTAAATTTATATCCCACCCTTTCTCCCAGAGGGAGCCCAGGGCGGAGAATGGTGCAAGGGAATGGTGCAAGGTGTATGGGAAATAGCTGCCACTTTGAATTTGCATCTTTGCGCTACTAAAGTCAAGGCTTCTTGGTGCTGAACGTAGTTAAATAATTTGTCTGAAGTTTGTACAGGAGACCTTGATAGGGCCTAATTAGGTCTCCATGTCTTCTGTTTTACGTCTCTGCTGTAAAACATTGCTACTAGTTGCTGTAATTGCAAACAGCCTATTGAAAATATGTTGGTAGAACAGCACCCTGTGGTCAAGTCATGAAGGCAGATATTCTGCTCAACATCCGCTTTTTTTTTTAATTTGCAGGTGAAACAGCCCAATACAGACTGGCTGCCATCTAAGCAATCAACACTGAAGAGGTACTGGGGTTGATCTGGGTTGTTTAGTCATAGAGCAATGACTGTGGAATCTGCTTGGAGTCCTTGCCCTAATCTTTTACATCTCTGTTTCTTTCTCTTCTTTTTTAGTTCACAGAGTTTGGAGGATGTAGGGGGAGTTTGTCGAGGAATCCAGAAAGAACACGATAGGCTGCGCACTTTGGTCACTCCAGTCTCTGGTGAGTTTTGGTCCTTGGAATCCCTTAATTGTAACTTAAGAGCTGATAATCAACTTCCACCAAAGATTTCACTCCTTTGAAGTGCTCCATTCTTGTCATATTTATTATACAGCCACAAGCTATAGTCAGTAGGGATTTTTTTGCGTTCTATCATGTTTATCTTGTTTGTTCACCGCCCTGAGAGCTATTCTGCTAAGGGCGGTATATAAATTGAAATAATAAATAATAATAAATAAATAAATGAAAATACCCCCCCCACACACACACACCTTTCTGGTGCTTTGTATAGTCCCACTTCAAAACAAAAACTTACAAGTCTTATACTGTTGGATTCAGAACCGCTTGCTCTACAACTCTGGAAGTTTTCTTGGTGATACACCCCCCCCCCTACGGAGAATCCATATGTTAAAGTGAAAAACGGGAGAGAAAAATCTAGAAGCCATTTGGACTTTTCTCTTGAAAAGTTCTCATAATCTGTTGTTAATTAAAACTCAGAGATGACTGTAAGGTATCTCTAATCAAATCGCTGAGCTTGCCCCAAACACAGACCGTCATCTTCTGTAGGTTTAAAGTAAAAAAACCGCATGGTTTGTTTTTGGTTAATAGATTAAAAAATGCATTATCCCCTCCCCTTCCAGTTACTTGGAGGAAGCAGGGGAAGTCTTCTGCTCCTGTGATTGGTGGGCAACAGACATGTGACTCACACTGGCCTTCTGGTCAGCGTTGCTCTTTCCTCGTGCTCTCTGTAAGGAAGCACGAGGGAGGAAATGGAGAGCCAGACCGTCAGGAGAGAGAGAGAGAGAAAAAATGGACAGTGGAGGGAGAAAGCCACAGGGCAAGGATGACTGAGAAGGCAGCAGCAGAAGGGAGGTGAGTGACGGTGATGTGTGTGTGTTCCCACCCCTGCTGTCTCCCGCAGCCTGCTCTTTCTGCTGGCTCAATCGACCTGCTACCCCCACCCCCACCCCCTATCCTTAAATGGGTTTATAAATGACAAAAGCTCAAATACTTTTTGTTTGCAGTGTGTGTGGCTGTTTGACGTGTGCTCATAACATGGTTGTAGTTATTTTGAGATTGTATGAGACTCTTTGTTTGTAACACTTTAATCCTGAATTTAGCTCTTGGTTCTTAAATCTCTCTCTCTCTCTCTCTCTCTCTCTCTCTCTCTCTCTCTCGCACGCACGCACGCACACACACACACACTCTCTCACACACACACTCTCTCACACACACACTCTCTCACTCTCTCAATCGATCATTAGTATGTGCCTAGTGCAGCAGTGGGGAGGGGTGGATATAGTGCTGGATAGGTTACAGCAGCCCTGCATAGTAGCCTAGTGTGGCTGTACAGATATGGGGGGGGAGCTGAGACGGAGTTGTGTATGACAACCCTGAAGTGTAGTCCAGTGTTGTTCAGTCTCTTGGTTTTGTGTTTTTTCTTTTTCTTTTTTGAAAAGAACTTTTAAATTGACTGTGGCAGCAGCATTTATTTCTTTAAGTTATTAAATTTATATCCCACCATTCCTCCCAGAAGGACCCCAGGGCGGCAATGGGTGGAGGGATCATTGCTTTCCCACTCATGGGAGAAAAACAAGGGCTTCTTGTGTTTGGGTTGATGCTGGTGGTATAAATTCTTAAATGGGTTTATAAATGACAAACGCTCAAATACTTTTTGTTTGAAGTGTGTGTGGCTGTTTGACCTGTGCTCATAACATTGCTGTAGTTATTTTGAGATTTGATGCGACTCTTGGTTTTTAACACTTTAATCTTGAATTTAGCTCTTGGTTGTTTAATCTTAAATCTCTTTCACTCACTCACTCTCTATCTGAAATTAGTCCTGTGTTGGAGCCCCCATCTGAAATTAGTGCTGTGTTGGCCACTGCCTCCCACTTTTCCTTTGCTGTATAGGGAAAAGGCATTTTCCTCTTCATCTTTTGCAGAGAACAGAAGGTCTTCATCAAACATTTGCAGGGGCATCAAACATTTGCAGTTAGTGTAATACCATATTACACTAATGAGGTGGCCAAGTGGTTTTTCTGTTTGTGACCAGTAGTGCAGTAGTAAATTAAAAAGTGCAGGGTCTCTTCATGATAGTCACAGCCATGCCCCTCCTTTTTTTGCTGCTGGGTTGAGAATAAGATCCTTTTTAATGCCTTCTCCCATAACAATAGACGTCCGTAGGATAAGCACAAAAGACGAGAGTATTAGCTACTGAAAAAAGTCTTCTCAGTGACTGTCTCACCTCCTTTCACTCTGATTGGCTCCAATCAGCAGGAAAGGACAAGAAAGCATGTTAGAAGACTCTTCTCAGCAGCTAACACACTTCCATTTCAGGCTGATTGGTTCATAAGATGCTGGACACATACGGACCCTGCTGGGACTCTGCTCCCAAAAAAGTAAAGGGTCTAAGACCCCCTGAGACCCTGGACGAGGACCCTACTGTTTGTGACTTAAACAAAAAATTCCTCCTGCATCCATACACTGCAATGTAGAGTTCACCCCCACCCCCGCGCCCTGCCCCCAGCCCCCTGCTCTCTCCTCCCGCCTGTCCTCTCTGCTTGCTCACTCGCTCAATCGCCCTGCCCCCCATCCCCGCTCTCCCTGTCTTCCTGCATCTCTGCTCGCTCACTCGCTCAATTTAAATAATAAATAAGTCAGAGGTTAGCTTGGAAAGTGACTTGCCTGTAATATAGCCTTCCTTTGCAACACTGCTGTTGTCTGCTACGATTTAATTTTAATCAGTATTTTCCATACTGTGGATAATGTGACTCTTTCAGGTTTAAGAATCTCAGAACACAAAGTTGCTTCTTAAGTGTATAATCTGTCACGGTGAGCCCTATGACTGGCATTCAGAGATTAAAGCAGAAGAGGTAGTACCTGCTGATACTTTGCAAAGTATTATAGATTGCAAGATGCACAATGTTTAAAGAAAGGGTCTCAAGCATATTTCTTTGTGTATCCCCTGTAGAGTATAGGAAATATAGGAAGCCGCTTTATACCAAGTCGGACCATTGGTCCATCTAGCTCAGTACTGACTGACAAGGTTTCACATAAGGATCTCTCCCAGCCCTAACTGGAGATGCTGGGTATTGAACGTGGGGACTTTTGCATGCAAACCGTGTTCTCTGCCACTAAGCCATGACCCTCTTGTAAAAGTAAAGGCATTGTTGATGGTAATATAACATTTAAAATACACTGCTGAACTATTTCTGTTACTGCTGGTGCTAACTTGCACAGGAACCCATTTCTTATCTCCCGGATTAAAAAGCAGGGAAATTCACTAATAGGAAAAAAACCTTGTGGTTTAAGAATGTACCTATAGCCCACAGCTATTCTATCAAACTTTAAAAAGCAGGGAAATTGGGCAGCTGTAGTGAATGCACCAGGGGAGCAGGAGACCTGACCTCCTCTCTGAGATATTGTACTGCCCTACAAATTGGTCAAAATGCAAACACCATTTGGGTTGGTCTTTCACAGTCTGATCCACTTCCTGTGTAGCTTGGAAGAATTTGGTAACATAAGAACATAAGAACATAAGAAGAGCCTGCTGGATCAGACCAGTGGCCCATCTAGTCCAGCATCCTGTTCTCACAGTGGCCAACCAGGTGCCTGGGGGAAGCCCGCAAGCAGGACCCGAGTGCAAGAACACTCTCCCCTCCTGAGGCTTCTGGCAACTGGTTTTCAGAAGCATGCTGCCTCTGACTAGGGTGGCAGAGCACAGCCATCATGGCTAGTAGCCATTGATAGCCCTGTCCTCCATGAATTTGTCTAATCTTCTTTTAAAGCCATCCAAGCTGGTGGCCATTACTGCATCTTATGGGAGCAAATTCCATAGTTTAACTATGCACTGAGTAAAGAAGTACTTCCTTTTGTCTGTCCTGAATCTTCCAACATTCAGCTTCTTTGAACGTCCACGAGTTCTAGTATTATGAGAGAGGGAGAAGAACTTTTCTCTATCCACTTTCTCAATGCCATGCATAATTTTATACACTTCTATCATGTCTCCTCTGACCCGCCTTTTCTCTAAACTAAAAAGCCCCAAATGCTGCAACCTTTCCTCGTAAGGGAGTCGCTCCATCCCCTTGATCATTCTGGTTGCCCTCTTCTGAACCTTTTCCAACTCTGTAATATCCTTTTTGAGATGAGGCGACCAGAACTGTACACAGTATTCCAAATGCGGCCGCACCATAGATTTATACAAGGGCATTATGATATCGGCTGTTTTATTTTCAATACCTTTCCTAATTATCGCTAGCATGGAATTTACCTTTTTCACAGCTGCCGCACACTGGGTCGACATTTTCATCGTGCTGTCCACTACAACCCCGAGGTCTCTCTCCTGGTCGGTCACCGCCAGTTCAGACCCCATGAGCGTATATGTGAAATTCAGATGTTTTGCTCCAATATGCATAATTTTACACTTGTTTATATTGAATTGCATTTGCCATTTTTCCGCCCATTCACTCAGTTGGGAGAGGTCTTTTTGGAGCTCATTATTACGACAGTTGATATAGTTCAGATGGTCACTTTGAATATGTCTGATTTCCTTTGCAATTTTAGTGAAGTTTCCTATAGGAAATCATTTTCTTTTGTTTCTATTTCTGTGAATATGTGAAGTATAGCAACACTTTGCAAAATTTACACTAAAAAAATCTCCAAACATAATAATGGCACTGACTTCTGCAGAATAATCTCCAGTGGACATCAGGAGTGTCTCAATTTGCACAAGATAAAACAGTGGGAGGTGAAATATATTCTAGCAAAATGCTAGGTGTGCTCTATGTTTTTAATTGACCGTGTCCACCTTGCCTTAAATGAAGTGGTTTAAACATAGCAGGCTGAAAACATGCATCCTCTTTTTTCCCACAGCTAGAGTCATTGCTGAAGGAGCAACATATTGGAATCAGTCTGGTTTTACATCAAACTACAGTTTCAGATTCCACTGTTAATGCACCCAAAATAGAAATAGAACATAACCTCCAATTTGAAACACAAAAGGCTGTCTTCACCATCATATGACACTGACCAATAAAAAGGCTTTGAAATTAATAAAAATAAATTTGACACAGATTTCTGGGATGAATAATGAGGGAAATAAAATTTTCTAGTTTAGATTCTCTGTAGAAACAGTAATAACACAGAAAAGAAGCAAAGAAGAACACCAACAAACATACAAAAATATAATTCTCTATCTTTGGAGATGGCAGGTGTTGCCACCACTCACCATATGCTCAGAGGCACATGTTACCAAATTCTTCCAAGCTACGCAGCAAGTGGATTGGACTGTGAAAGACCAACCCAAATGGTGTTTGCATTTTGACCAATTTGTAGGGCAGTCCAATATCTCAGAGAGGAGTTCAGGTCTCTGCTCCCCTGGGGCATTCACTATAGCTGCCCAATTTCCCTGCTTTTTAATGTTTGATAGAAATAGCTGTGGGCTATAGGTACATTCTTAAACCGAAAGGTTTTTTGCCTATTAGTGAATATTTATTATGTTTTACTGGTGGAATTGAGTTATGAAGTGTAGATCTATAGGAGTGGGACTCTGGTGGTTCATAATGGCAAGGACAGCTTTGTAGAGGGAATGGTTATAGAAGCCCATCCATTTCCCAGCCCTTAAAGATTTATTTTAAAAACATTTTATGTTTTAGACCCCTCACACGGAAGCAGAATTATTATTATTATTATTATTATTATTATAAATATGGCATTGGGAACTGGATGGAGCATTTACCAGGCATGCCTCATTAGCTGGACAATGTTTGATGGGCTGTGATCCCACCAATGTTTTCCTCCTGTCATTAGATAACATTTTGCCTTTTCACAGAGCTCCAGAAAGCATCCGGGGCCTCAAACAGCATCTGGACTCCTCGGTATGCTCCTGTGTACTCCCAGCATATATCACCTCTGGATTACCAACACAACGTATATATTCCAGGGACCCCTACCATGCCTGCCAATAAGGATGGGCCCTTGTTTCTGGATCAGGAAGCCAAAAACAGCTTCTCTACTTTTGGGAAGAGGAAGAAAATGACCACTTATTGTGATATACATGACAACATGGTTATAAACAATAACTTGAAATAACGTTTGTACTGGTCAATAGTGGGTGCAGAGGATGCCCAGGTGCTGTCCATGGCGCTGGAGAAGCTAGGCTGAGATTTCTGGCCTTAGCCACCTGCGCTGTTCTGCCTAGTACAAGCGGCTGAGAGGTCTTCTGTACATGCTGCCTTCCCTGAAAGCTTGATGATCTGTGAAAGACTGACATGTTAAGTCATCAACTGCAGTTGTAATTTGTGATGAAATTGGAGATAAGTGCCAGTGGACAGCAAATGGTTAGTAGCTCTTGGAATGAGATAATGAATGCAAAGGAAGTTTAAAAAATGTAGATTCTTCCTATTTCATTTGCCAAGACTGGTGGTTGCTCTAAGCAGGAAACACCACAAGGCAGGTAATTTGATTTGGCCATCCAATGTTAAGTGAAAAACTTGTCTTATATTGTAGAACAAAAATGTCTGGGGAAGGGGGAGTTTAGAGCAGGGATGGGGAACCTGTGGCCCTCTGGATGTTGTTGAGATACTGCTTCCATAATCCCTGACCATTGGCCATGTTACCTAACAACATCTGGAGGGCCACTGCCCCCCCCCCGCTTTAGAGAATGGATGTCTGGAAGTCAGAACAGCCATGTCCTCCACACTTTGACAAGTCTTTTAGCAAGAGCTCCTTTTTGTAAAAGTTGTAGTCTTGTTTTCCTTCTTGGTCTGTGTGAATGTATCAGGTGCACTTCTGTGTGTTTCTCATCTTGTTAGCACACACAAAATGGCTGTAATGGAAAATTATGGAAAATGAAGAAAATACTTGAGTTAAAGCCAGTAGGGAGTTATGCTCTCATAAGAAGGAGGTTTTACTTCTCAAGAACGTGTGAATAATTTCTTACTGGAGATGGTGGTAATGCCCAGCATGCAAAAACCAATCTATTTATTTAATATTTCACTGAACGATAAAAACATTACCTAGTGGTTTATGTTTTTTATCAGATACACTTGGATGTAGAGCAAAACATACAATACTTGGAAGGGGAGTATTTTCAATTGACATTAATATTGTGATAAGAAAGAAGCAGGTTCTAAAAGGATTGATTTGATGAAGAACAAGGCTTACACATGACTGAAGTTTGGAACAGAGGTCAAAGAAGAGTGTTAATAATGTTGTCTTTTTCTCCCCCCTCCCTGCCCACTATCCTCTGTCTTTCAACATGGGACTTTGGTGGGAGAATGAGACAGAAACTGGGCGAGTAGGAGACTTTGGGGTCCAGCCCACTGAATGGATGTAAGGGTGCATTTGCCCAAGAAGGGATGGTATTATCTTATGAGTCTAATCCCTATCAACTATCTAAAAGAGCAACAGTGATCTGGGGAGTCAGGGCAGTGTATATTTAATTTCGCACACAGACAATCCAAATCCTGCACTAAGGAAAGTGTGATCTGCACAAATTATGCACATTTTCATAATTTCTTTCATTTTGCAGTGTTTACAATTTCACATACTATATTCTGGTTTTGCTTGTCAGTGGGAGGGCAGGACTATGCAGGGCAATGAAGTCCCCACCTCAGCTACTAGAAATCTTATGCAGCCATCCCTCTAGATTCTGAGATTTCAGTTGGCAGTCACATTTTCAACCATATCTCCATAACCATAAGGGCTGGAAACTTGCTTTTTCAAAAATGAAGGCTAAGAACCTCAGGAAGTCAAATTCTGCACCCAGTTCTACATCCTCCACTTTCCTCAAGCGCCCCCATAAATCTGTCATATACACTGTCCACACTTTTGAGTATATCTTCATAGCCATAAAGACGGATGTTTTTTTTAAAAAAAATAAAATTAATATGAAAGGCTTTACTTTAAAGCTGAGTATTTCAGGAAACCAAATTCTGCACCCAATAAAACATTTTGTGCTTTTTCCTGAGCTCTCATGGAAACCAGGCATACATAGAGCTCCGCTAACACCAAGTTTTTTTAATAGGGGCAAATCTGGCAAGAAGACAATTCTGCAGCTCCAGAAGGTACATTCTTAAAACTTCAGGCACAATGGATGCCTTTGCACTCCCACAAGGACCCTGTAATCTACCAGGTCTACAGAGGAAGGCAATGCTATCTGCCTTTCTGCTAGCAACTTATGTGGGTGGATCTCAATACAACATCTGTGGGAGGTGGCAATTATGGATCTTCAAAAATGGCTAAATTGCCCAAGCTTCTACTACTCTGCTTCACCAAACATGGCAAATTTTAAAGGCAAAAGAGATATTGAACACAAAGTCTTCACTTGCTGAAACTGCACTGAGGGGGAAAGTGACTGAGGTGGGGAAATTTCACTTCAAGTGGAGGACCAATTTCAGTATTTTCCTAAAGAGGCAGGACTGATCTACTGAAAGTCTTGCCCTCTGCTCTGTACCACAAGGTCTACATCAGCCCCCTTCATCACTGCTACAGATAACGTAATAGTTCATCTTTCTCCCTTAGTGATTTGCAGTATATCACTTTCCTTCCTCTTTAGCTGTGTGTACCTTCAATTTGGGGCTTGCACTGCATTTTTCTCCATACATCTAAGGATTTTAACTTGCAGCTGAATTGGCTGCAGGCAAGTAGGGATAGTCTATGAAGCACCGGATGTTTGTACGCTATGTAGGACAATACTGGTACTGCATCCACTTAACCTTTTGCCCAGGGCAAAGCTAGCTCAGACCACCTGGAAGACAACAGGATATGATGGAAGAAAGCAAGCACTAACCTGAGGTACTAACCTGAGTCTCCCTGTGCTTGCAGTGGCATGTAGGAAGACTCTGAGGTACATTGCACTTGCATTTCACCAGTACTGCAGCCTCCTTGTCTGGCTCGTGGGGGATCAAAGGCAAGCGAATAGGCCAATTCTGCTCAGCAGCTGATGTCAGATCATGTCGTCTGTAGTTGCATTCATGTGCCATTTTGGTCTGTGGGGAAAACCAAAAGGAATCCCTAGACTCTCAGCTGGCTCTAGGAATGCCCTAGGTATGGGATATAAGCAGGAGGAATGGCAGATAGAATCTGAACTCAAGACAGGCATGAATCTTCATCTCAAGATATTTGCTGTGCATTTGTCAATGTGTGTTTGTAGCAGGCACTTCAGCTCTAGACATTTGTGCCTCCACACTAATCTTTTTCAAGATTGGCCTATGTGAGCAGCAAGTTCTTTGTTGAACAGTTCAGTCTGACAGCCCTATTTAAGATAATGCAGAGGTGGGAATAATCTTTCTTGAAAGATACATTTCGGCCTTTATGCATGGAAACTATGTTGACAAGTCTGCCAGAACTGCAGAAAGAAAAATTGCTAGTATTTTTGTTTGAATTATAGCTTTTTGCCTTTTGAACAATACATGCAATGCATGAAGAATTCTTTTCAAATAAGTAAAAAGTTTATTACACAATGTTTGATTTATACCAATAAAATTGTTCTTTAATAGTCCACAATAGAAACCTGCCTTTTTTATTTTGCCACATCAAGGCAATGCGTTTTTGTGCTTTGAGGGGGCGGGTGGCTTTGAGGGTATGGCTTGAGAGCCGCTGAGCTGCAGTTCAGTCAAAGCATTCTACAGCACTCTTTTGAAGTACAGTTACTTGTTGCAATTACAGTCTCAAATGTGAGCAATATTAAACTACTTCATCTTGTAGTTTTCAGGGAAGGAAATTTACTCTTCTCCTGCAATCCCTGCTGGGCAACTTTATTGCAGAATGATGGACCTTGAATGCCTAGATTGCTTAACTTTCACTGGGGGTGAAGTTATCTCTGTACATATCTGGGACACTAAGATTGCTGATAAGAATGGCTATGGGTGGAAAACCTATTTACATCCACAGCCTTCTTACAAAAGGAGGAATTCTGAGTGAGTTTGGCCTTTCTCCTCTGGTCTGATAAAGGAAACATCCCAAGGGAAAAGGGGCCCTACACTGGAGCAGAGCCAGGTGTGGATTATTTTGTGAGGTAAATTGCACCCTCACAAGATTTATTTAAATATTGAGAGTGTAGCTGACCTCATCCCAGAATCTCTGGAAAGGGCAGCAATATATTTCTAAACTGTGTTTTTATACAAATAGACTTATACATTTTAGATCAAATTCAATATATGTTGGCAGACCTTTTCCTTCTTAAGATGATGACTTTGAAGTATTCCACTGAGGTTCCAACATTTCTTTCTGTAGTTTGCTTCAAAAGCCCAGGCAGTGAATTAGAGACTCAAACTTGCCCAATGTGAGTGAGGGTGGGTGGATATGACCTTAGAGGCTGAATCTAGATGGGCAGCTGCCACTTGGCAATGAAACCCTTTCTAACTATATTGGAGCTTGTTTTTTGGGTCTTCAAATGATCCAATCGCTAGTCCCATTGTAACCTGATATATGATCTGCCCACCTGTGGATACGCTTGGCAGCAATATGGTTTTGCCAAAGAGATGTGAAATATTAAGAGTTAAAACGTGCGTGTCTCCAAGTGATATGATGTTGTAATACAGTGCTAAAGGTATTGCTAGGAAAGCACTACCCTTGTTTGAAAGATACCAACAAGACACAAGGGAAGCGGTTGTCTCCAAGGTGTGTCAGGCTCAAGCCATGTCCAAATTTGCATATTTGGTCTTCGGCTCAGTGCTGAACATAAGAATCCAGGTGTTTTTTTTTTAAAACCTAATTTTAAGTCTTTCTGGATATATGTTGCAAACTAAGTACAATAGCTTATCATTTTTCATCAGCTCACATGTTCTAGTGGCTTTTTAAAAATCATCTAGTAGAAAAGCCCTGGGAGCAGCAGGAATCCTTTCCTATAAGAATGCTAGTAGTGAATAAGTGTTGATGATCTGCATAGCAACACCACCAGCAGTATTTCTCCCTCCAAACAAAATGAAACAAAAAAAATTGAGCCCCAAAGGATTAGGTGACTAACATGAGAGCAATAAGGTGTGCAGTGCTTTCTTTGAAACTGTGAAGTCAGTTTCTCCTTAAGCTGCAGCCAGACAGAATTGGCACATGCCTCTTCAGAAGCCTGAGTCCACAAGAGCTTCTGCTTGTCATCTTCTAGGTGTCAGGGCTGATCTAATCTGCAAGCAAACCCATCTGAAGGTTGAATTAGATGTTCAGCAGCAGCCCCAGGTCACTACCAAACAGCTGCAAAGCTGTGGGAAGAAGGTACAATTTGCAGTGGAGAAGCAACATCATTAGATAGATAAATGCAAATGATGTACGTTGGGGCAAATCATTCTAACTGAAAATAAATGCTGATACAGTCTAAACTGAC
Source organism: Rhineura floridana (assembly GCF_030035675.1). NCBI lineage: Eukaryota > Metazoa > Chordata > Lepidosauria > Squamata > Rhineuridae > Rhineura > Rhineura floridana. The sequence continues at coordinate 173,971,495 of NC_084480.1, read as the reverse complement.
TGATTACCCATGAAAAAGATCACAGGGTCATTTTGGAAAGTCTATGGAAAACATCAGCTCAGTCTGCTGCAGCTGTGGAAAAAGGAGGCCAAATCAAGGCTAGGAATGATTACAAAAGGGATGCTAGAATAGCGAGTATCATCATCTGTGATGCAGATAAATTTAGAATATTGTGCACAGTTTGTTTGCTTCATTGGATATAATAGAAAATGGTTACTAAGATGGCCAATAATTGGTTGGACGGTCTTCCACTTCAGAAAAAGCTAATTCAATTTTTAAAAGAAAAAGGTTGACAAAGGAGGCACAGGAAAGAAGCATACAAAATTTTATAACATTATGACTAGCATATTATGTGGGGAAAGTGAACAGAGAAATAGTTTTCTTGCTTACATGCAATTCTAGAACTTGGGTTTGCCTTACAAATGCAACACAGGAAAAACTCTGCTGGATCAAGCAAAAGGTCCATTTAAGTCCAGCAGTCTGTTCCCAATATTCAGTCTTAATCAGATGCCCCTGGGAAGTGGCAAAGCGGGATATGAGTACAACAGTCCTCTCTCGTTCATGGCCTGCAACACGCTGCTCTTCACACAAATGGCTGGACCATCTGCAGGACTAGGAAGCAATGGCATTAGCAAAGCAAAGGGTCTCAGTTATTTAACACTGGCAGTTACTGCATGCTTCAACATCACTCAACATCAGATGTCAAGGAATATTGAATTTTCAATTCGGAGCCTGGGGAAACTTTTGTAGACTAGGGAGTGGCAGTGGCAACTTTAGCCCATGGATAAAAAGGCATGAATCATAGGAGTATTTGGACTGGTGTTAGGTGTTGTGGGGCTCAGATGCTGAGTCCTGCAGATCAGGTACTTTTTCTTGTGTCACTTGGCCTGCTGGCTAGAGGGAAGAATCACACAATAACTCATAGTCATCCTGGCCTAGGAAATCTGGTGATACTGGAGGGTCAATCAAGTGCCATTGGCATCTAGAAAGGCTCTCTGGACTGCTGACTATCTTAGGATGCAATCCAACCTCCTGGTCAGCAGGGGCTTAAAGGAGTGGTGTAGCCATTTTTGTAGCCATAGCCTTGCTTCTGGTGCCAGCCAGGGTTGGGGTGAGGAAAAATGCTTTTTCACTATAACAGCCTCCAAGCTGGCACAGTGAAGAAGCTTGGATGAGGCCCATTGCTGCCACATGATGGCAGTAGGGGTGGTTCAGGATACAGTGGATCTTATGCTGGCTCAGCTGTTCCCCATCTCCCTCCCCGTGCCCCATTAAGGGTGTTTCCAATGGCTACCACCAGTGGGTATACTGCTAGCAGCAGCTTCTGCCTGCCTTTTGTTTGGGAGGGTACATTGGGGTGGTCTTTGGCAGTGGAGCCCTACCAGAGGAGTCAGGAAGAGCTGAGTAGAGGGACACCTCTGCTTCATCCAAACCTCCTTCAGCACAGTGGATCAGAGAGCTGGATTGTTTATATTTATTTACTAATGGAAAGTGCCTGGCATTGCTTGAGAATTCTAAGAAAACAAAAACAATAAAACGAGTGCATTTTCAAAATCATTAATTAAAATCAGTGGACTTTTGAAAGGTTGAGTCTACCATCTTGATCCAAAATGGTGTCCAATTGTATTCAGAGATAGACAAAAATCCACTCCTTGATCTCAAGAACCATCATGCAAAATTTGCTTACAGTATCTTAAAGATGGGAAGACGGCTTGTCCTGGATGGGGTTAGACTCCCCTGGAAGCAGCAGAGTCGCTTGGGGGATACTCCTCTCTCCAGCATTATCACTGGAGGCTCAGGTGGCTTTGGTGGCTAGAAGTGCTTATTTCCAGCTTTGGCTGGTTTGCCAGCGACGGCCCCTTTTGGAAAGAGATGATCTGGCAATAGCACTCCATGTTCTGGTAACTTCCAGATGGGATTATTGCAATGTGTTCTACATGGGGCTGCCCTTGAAGATGACTCAGAAACTTCAACTGGTCCAACATGCAGCAGCCAGATTACTAGCTGGGGTTATTTTTAGATCTCATATAACCCGTTTTAAAACAGCTGCACTGATTGCCAGTTTGTTTCCAGGCCCAATTCAAGGTGCTCATGTTAGTGTCATGTTCGGCTGCTGAGATGTATGTTTTCAGAACCCACTCTATTATTGTGATTGAAATGTGTTTTAATTCTTTTTAATATTGTATATTAGATGTTATAACCCACCCTGGGCCTATTGGTGAAGGGCAGGATGATAATAATAATAATAATAATAATTTGCTGTTATGTGTCTTCAAGTCGATTACGACTTATGGCGACCCTATGAATCAGCGACAATAACAACAACAACAATAATTAGTCTCTTGATACCCAAAGGTCCCCAAGTGACTTACCAATGTTAAAACAAAAAGAAATAAAACACACTATAAAAACATAACCAGAGCTTGGAAAAGTTACTTTTTTGAACTACAACTCCCATCAGCCCCAGCCAGCATGGCCATTGGATTGGGCTGATGGGAGTTGTAGTTCAAAAAAGTGACTTTTCCAAGCTCTGCAATAAACAACCAAAAGAAAAGTAATGACTACTAGTAGTAATTTTCTCAGTTGGGCAGGTCTGTAGCCAGTTGGGTGAGGGATAGGTAGGATGAGAAGCATGGGGAGGAGAGCATGATCTGAAGAATGTGGTGATTTTCTATTGCTCTTGGGATTTTCTGGTCTGGGGTCTTTAATATTTTGTACTTTCGTAGGGTATACTAAAGGTCTCTAAAAATGCTTTATGTTTGTGTGTATGGGTTGCAGGTAAAAATAATCTGCTCTGAACTTTTGGGAGATGCTGAGATGGTTTTATAAACAAAGGAAGAATAAAAGGTGTCATCCCCCCATCAGAAAGCATCAGAATCCTTTGATTTTTTTAGTTCAGTACATTTGCATCTCTTCTCTTAAGCCAGTGTACCATTACTGAAGACCAGGGAACTTTGATTAATGATGGAAATCTGGTAACCTTTACAGGTTCATAGAATCAATTTTACTCTGAGCTGCTTGTGTCTTTTTTTGAGTAGAAATATTTGGTACTGGCCATTGCAAGAAACAAGGAGAGATGGACTCACAATCTTCCTTCTATATTTATTTTCCTAATGATGACATGGAATCAAATTTAAGCCCCAGCTTAAATGCCTTGCTACACCAGGATTCTTCAGCTTTTTGAAAGAGTTAGGCATGTATGTCTAAAATATCTCTGTGTTTGAAGACCTCCCAAAGGGGAAAAGAATGATTAAAAATGTAACATGCTAGACCTACAATCCATTTATTTTTATACAGCAAGTGCTGAAATGCATTCCATATGCACTTGCTTTCAGTACCCAGGATATACAAAACTCATAAGGCTACTCTGAAATATGGTCAAGATTGGTGAAAATTAAATATAGAGTGATTCTGCAATATGCATTTGTTGAATAGCATGCTTGAAAACACCATGGAGAACTGAAACAGACTGATGCATTCATCTATAGATATTCATAAGCTGCCATGGCACGCTACCTCACACCAATGCAGATGCAATACCATTGCATATATACAGGTCCGGCTCTATCAGTGGGCCAGGTAAGGCACTGAATGAGGGGCCAGGTGCTCAGAGGGCTCTCGCCATTGGCCCCAGCTCAATGCCACCAGCTGATACAGCTTATGAATGTTGCTATAATATCAATTATTATTTATGTACACACTTTGCCTGTACAAAAACGCTATGCTTTTATCTCTGAAAAAGGAAGTATAAAATGAGATTATAGCAGACAGACACAAGGCTTAATTTTAGTTGTGTGAGAGTGGTGTATCCATTCCATGATAAAGAAATGACATTCATTTTAAAAGTTCAACTGTTATATTGTTTTTCTTTGACAATAGAGGGTTGCAGTCAAGATCTGTTTTACTTTAAAGGGGTAGGGCCAAGAGGGAGGAAGAGTGTGGTTTGAGGAGGAAAACAAGCCAGTGCCCAGAGCCTCTATAAACCTGGAGCTGGCTCTGTATATATACACTTCTCAAGTGTGGCATGCCCCTCCTGCTATGCTTCATGCTATTTGAATCCCATGATAAACAACTACCTTTCAAACATTAGTTTTGTAGGATTACACCGACATCAGCTACTGACATGCCACCCTGGGCTCCTACTGGGAGGAATGGCAGGAATAATAAACAAACAAACAAATAATACTTCATCTAGCCAAAACCACATTTAGGAGACTGTGGTGAGTCATCCCAGTGCTGCTTCACCACTCACGTAACGGTGCCATAGCTGTTGCAGTGGACCTGACCCAGAGCTTGGAAAAGTTACTTTTTTGAACTACAACTCCCATCAGCCCAATCCAGTGGCCAGGCTGGCTGGGGCTGATGGGAGTTGTAGTTCAAAAAAGTAACTTTTCCAGTCTCTGACCTGGCCTGTTTGTTGTGCTGGAAGGAAGACATCTCAATATGGCCTATGATTTGAGCATAATGTAATGTTGTGTGCAGCAGCCATTGTGCCCCAGTCATATATGCAAATGTGCAGATGAGGTGGCATGTAGCATTGGCCTTGGAAGTTCCCTTTAGAGGACTCTCTTTTTCTGGGAACAAGTATAACTCATAGCTACTTTGTTGCTGGGGCGATATGTGGTTCAAATTCAGCAATATCCTAGATTAGATAGCTAAAATGTGACAAAAGCTAGATGATATGGGAAGGGGGAATCTAAAGTCTAATTACTGCCAACATTTAGTCAGTGTCTATCATCATCCATGTGAGTAATTAAGCTCGTACAAACATATTTGGGACCCAATTCTACATAAGTACATAGGTAGAATCACAGAACTCCTTCAATGCACACCAATATCCTAATGCCACAAACCTACACATTAGGAATAGCCTGAAAAAGGTGTGAACTTGAAATTACTAGACATCTAGAACAGTGGCTCCCAAACTCCCCACCCTGGACCACTTGGAAATTGCTGAGAGTCTTGGTGGATCATTTAATAAGTTTTGTAACTCTTGCCACAAATGCAATCTGCGGTGCTAGATGCTGTATGATTTTTAATTATTTTTTTATTGCTGCTTTTATTTCTTATATATTGTATTTTATTGTATGGCATAGAATTCCAATTTTAATACAATAAAATACAACATAAGACTAAAAGATGCATAAATAAATAAATATGAATATTCAGTGCTTTTTTGGTAAAAGAAATGAGGTGCTGGCACTCATATCTGGATAAAAGTGTTGTAGGTGCCAGCACAAAATGGTTGCCATGGGCAGCAAAAAAAGGGAGGTGCCAGGTCACTGTACTGGTGAGTACTGTCACAAAAAAAGCCCTGTGAATCCACAGATACACTGTGGACCACTTGAATGGATCTTGCGTATCACTGGTGGTCCATGAACCACAGTTTGGGAAAATTGACTAGACTGTAGAGATCTAGTCTTTGACAGATCTTGTATGGAACCAAACATAGCAGTAGAAAGAACTTTAAAAAGAAAACCACAGAGAGAGAGAGAAATAGTGGCAACACATATATTCTCATATCTAGCAATTATTAGGTATCACTCCAACCAGGACAGCATCTGCATCTAATCATATCCCATAAATAAGATGACTAAACATTAAGAATCCAACTCCTCACCCCCCTGCCTCCAAATTTTATCTACATTATTCCAATCCTGTTTTGGGGTTTGTATCAATTGTTTTCTTTCTGATCAGTTAGCCTTGGACTTATTGTGAGGTCAGATTGCCTCACATCGTCCTTTCCCCTCCTTTCTTTTCATTTTATGCTCAGCTGCAAATATCACATCCCACGTTGCCTACAAAGATAAAATGCAGAATGTGGCCTTTGTTGGAGCAGATCTTATAACTCCCACTTTGCCTATAATGCATTTTCAGTCTAAAGCAGTGGAAATGTCACAGGTTCTGTTTGCGGTGTTCACTCCGCTGGAATGAACGTTTCTTGTTAGTGATAATACAAATTAATCAGCCTAATTATTGTGAGATGAAAGTAGACACCTTTGTGTATTGGATGACTTATGACAGTTTTGTTTGAAGAGCACAAATCAAGCCTCAGAAAATAAATTAAACACAACCTCCAGCACAGGCTTCACTTTGCCTAATGGCTCTTCTCCCATGAAATTCAATGATGTACAGTTAAATAAATGATAGATTTTAAACACGCTTTAAACAATAGCAGCATTTTTATTGCAGCCATTGGAATTCAAAGTGCTGCTCCGATCCCAAGAAGCAGGGCAAACAAGTTCATGCTAACTGAATTGAAAAATAAAATATTTGTGCAGCCAGCCATCAGAAATACATTCAAAGGGTCCAGAGGCATTTGTGATAAGTTTTTTTTTTCTTTTTAGTTCATTGCTTGGAGTATCTTCTGCAGGTGAAAAAATGAAGAGAAATAACAAGAGGGAGAGGATTCCACGAAAGGTCTTTCTGATCGTATCAGGTCTGCTTATTTTAATCATGTCTATACTGGAAAATATCATGAAATGGCTACAGCATTGTATGTTTTACTTATTCAGAAAAAATGTTATGTATAAAGAAAAGATAAGAGCAGAAACCCAGGAGAAGAAATTGTCAGCTGAGGAAAACATTATAAGTGCCAGCAGCATTTCAGATAGGCTGGGTTGGCACGTATGGAAGAATGGCAGCTGCATCTGAAAACACAAGAATTGGGGTTAAATTGAAGCTTGAACCTGAAGGAAATGATAGGCTGTCTATATTTGCTCTGGCTGTCTACATGCTGCACAAGAATAATCAGAGCTGAACATTTTTTTAGCTACTATAAAATATTTCAACTCTGATTATTCTTGTACAGCATGTAGACGGCCAGAGCAAATATAGGCAGCGTATCTGTCATTTCTTCCAGTTATTTATAGATGGGTTTACTTCAGGCTCCCGCAAATCTGTGTGAAATTCAGATGTTTGCCTATGTCTTTTTAGTGCGGCTAAATATGGCTGCCTGAGAGTAGCTGTGACCTGAGCTAAGAAGCCTGTTAAAGGTCTCATGATGAAAGATGGACATCTATTATATGAAAAAAGACAAAGGAGCCAAACTCCTTCCTGTGTTGCTGACAAGAACTGATATAGTATAGAGGCTAAGAGTATAAGGCTGTGAACCTGACCCCACTTACCTGGAATTAAGCCCCATTGAATTCAGTGGGACTTATTCTGAGCAGGTCTGGTTAGGATTGCAGCTTAAGAAGACCTTTTTTCAAAATGTTGCCCTTTAATACCTCATGGCACATTAGCCATTTAATTTGTTTTATGGAAGATGTGCTAGGACAAGGAGTTCATTATTGGAAGGTGAGGAGGGTGGGCAGCACCCCTATATCAGTTGTTGTGTGAAGATGAGTTATGATACAGCCAGTCAGGTGAGCCATGTGAGGGAATATGAATGGAATCAGACAGGTGGTCTTTTTTGGCTTTTCCTAGACCTCGGTGCCCCCATTTGCTCTGCCAGCCTGCCCTCAGTCCACTTGATGCTGTTGCTGGAATGCCAGATCAGTCCATAATAAATTTCAATAATCCATGACTTGATCATTTGCATCACTGAAAAGTGGATGGATGAGCTGGATAGGGCTTATCTCTTTTAGTTGAATCTTTCTTGAGTAGTCAGTTTAGCACCAGCATAGGCTTGAGGCTGGAGAGGTGGTGTTGAATCTTCCATATCCACTCCCTAGACAGGCTTCCAGTATGACTGGCGTCTAATTTCTAATGGCTGACAGAGGTAGGCTTGGATCTGGTTTTGTGAGACCCCAATATATGACAGGAATGGTTCAGTACTTCATGGCTATCATGACAACTGTATAACTTTCCCAGCATGCCAAGTTGCCATCAGCCTAACCCATGTAGCAGGACACGTTCTTGACTTGGTTTCCTCAACTAGACAGGAGAATGGTGATCTGGGGTTGTGTTCAACGTGGCACTAAGTCGTTTGTTCTGTCAGCATAAGGATTTTTCCTTGTGCAACAGAATGTCCTTCCTCTCTCCTGCGCCTCCCCTAAATCCGTTTTGGGTTTCCCCCCAACCCTCTGGAGCAGATTTGGGAATGACATGGAGCACATGCAAGGGGAGGGGAGTGGGGAAAGTCACATTGCAGTGGTAATCCTTATATGCACACAACTATTTAGTTGAATACCGCTGCTGGGGCTGGAGGGCCAGATTTCACTCTAACTCCTTTATCATTATCACTTACTATCAGAGCAGCTCTCCCCTCTGTCAGGGTGGGAGACCAATTAGGATGGTTCATCCCAGGGAGCTTATGGAATCCATAGGATGCCAAAGAGCCCTGGGGCAGCTTCTGGATGCCATGGCTGGTGCTGCTGTCAACATCCTGGTGATTGTGTGCAGAATACGCAGATGACCTAGGTGATTGATTTGACACAATCTCTCCTTAAGTGCCCACTTCTGCTGAGCAGAGCCCAGTCAGCGCCTTGGTATTCTAGAGAGCTAAGGGCAGTGAAGAAAGTAGGAAGATGGCTAGAGCACAAGAAGAGAAGGACTTACTGTGAATATGATCAAACACTACTCAGAGCTCATTACAGAAGCAGTTCTTTGGTGTTGCTCGGATGACTTTTCTTTGGGTAGTTCTGGGCCTTTTTCAATCTGGTCTATCTAGTGATGTTAAAGAACCTCCACCCCATGCCCACCCCCTACCCCAAAGCCTGCTATGACATGTTTGTATTGCCTGATTTCAGTTACCATCAAACATAATATCCTTGTGGTTGAGCTAGACGTGGAAGGACTAGAGGCATAAGTGGTTCCATTCCTAACTGGCCAACACATTCAATCTAGGGGACTTCTTGACATGTATTTATTTATTTGTAACATTTTTACTTCAGATATTCACCTGGTACCTACTTTATTGTCTTTTGGTGCCAGGTAAGGACCCTTTTATTTTTCCTGAGCTTTTCAGATGCCATATAAATCTTGTTGACTGTGTGAAATTGCTTCTATAATGTGGTGGTTTTTAGTTGAAGACGACTTGGAAACTTAAACTGGTCCACAATGCAGCAGCTGGGGTTTCCTTTACATCTCCGATAACCCCTGTTTTAAAATAGCCGCATTGTTTGCCAGTTTGTTTTCAGGCCCAATTCAGCATGTTCACCTTAGTGTTTAAAGCCCTAAATGACTTATATCCCAAATATCTGAAAGACCACTTCTTTCCCTACAGACCTTCTTGGGTGTTTTGGTAGCCTTTGGAAGCTCAGGTGGTGGTGATGGCCCAGGAGAGGACATTCTTTGTGGTGGCCCCCAAGTTGTTGAACTCCCTTCCTACTGAGGTGCATCTGGCAACTTCATTGTACAGTTTTAGGGGAATGCTGAAGACACACCTCTTTTCACCCTGGCCTTTGACACCTAAGACATATATTTTTATAACCCACCCTATTTTAGGTTGTTTTTAATTGTTTTTAATGCTGTATTTTAAAATTGTGGTAACCCGCCCTCGGATCTTGGGTGCGTATTGGTAAAATTGATAAAAGTATTGGTAAAATTTGCAGAGTTTAGCTGAGTGTAGCTTGCTCAGCTTTCTGTGCAGCATGAGTGTGTGAGGTTTACATGAGACAAAGCAAGCGTTTTCCTTGCTTTGAATCACTGAGACTTTAGACTTGTTTTAAAAATAAGAAAAGATGACTTTATTAACAGAATTACATACTTGATAGGAAAGGCTCTAGTTCTAGCTAAGTAAGCTGGAAGTGCAATGGCTAGGCTTGGTCATTTCCCCCATGCTAGAGAAGACAGGAACAAAGACAAATATGTCTGTTCTCCCTTGGATGGTCCAAGAAGAAGAAGGAAGGAGAGGCTGGAAATGAGGTCAGTTCCCTGAGAGTATCAGTTTACAATGGAAGGAAGACAGGGAGAGGGACACAGGTAAGGACAGCCAGCCTAGCCAGCTGGAGGACATCTCTCTCTATTTCCCCTAAGGAAAGCAAAGAGAACACAACAGGAGTTGCTCTTGCCACATTTCTAACAGGGTGAAGTGCAAATAATAAATGATAATTATAATGAAAAATAATATTAATTTATTTTAGTTTTTGTATTGACATTTTTATTCCTTTATTTGTTTTATGAACCGCATTCAGATTGAAGGGTGGTATAAAAATGCTTAAATAAGTGACAATAAATCTCAGTTCAACTAGAGACTTCTGGTAGGTGGCCTTCAGCAAGCCATTGTCTCTCAGCCTCAGCACCCCATATGCAATATGAGGATAACAATTCTGGTCTGTCTTACGGGGGTGTTGTAAGGATTGCTGAGTGTATACGTATGAAAAGCTTTGAGCACTCACTATATGATTGCAAAGTATTTTTGTAAAAATGTTGTATTTTTGTAATAATCCACATTGTGGAGAGGTAGGAGGCATCTTTGCAGGTGGTTTGTCTGAAAGGGAGATGTGCGGCTAGGCTCTGCCGTGGGGGCTGGCCACTGGGAGTGGGGATCCTCTAGCCATTTAAGGCAGAAGACCTGCCTGGAGAAGTTCATCAGGAGGGCTTTAAACTGAATCCTAAGGGGCCGAGAGTATCTGGATTAAAATTAATGGGGCAAGTAATAAAAGGAATGTAGTGCTTGGAGTCTATTACTGACCACCCAATGAAGGGGAAGATGAGAACGTAACTTTTGAAAAGCAAATTGCCAATGTTTCAAAGAGGCATGATGTTGTAGTAATGAGAGATTTCAATTATCCCAATATCTGTTGGGAGACAAATTCTGCCAAACACAGCCCCTTCAATAAATTTCTGACTTGTGTTGAAGATAGCCTTTTCCTACAGCAAGTGGAGGAAGCAACCAGAAGTTCAGCTATCCTTGACTTGATTCTAACCAATAGAGATGATTTCGTGGATGAAGTGGCAGTTATGGGAACTCTGGGGGAAAGTGACCACACCATACTTGAATTCTTGATTTTGACAGAAGCAAAAGCTGAGAGTAGCCATATGCACACCCTGGACTTCAGGAAAGCTGATTTTAATGAACTCAGAACAATTGTAAGTACGGTTCCATGGCAAGCCACCCTAATGAGAAAGGAGTCCAAGATGAGTGGGAGTTTCTAAAAAAGGAAATTCTAAAAGCACAATGGCAAGCAATTCCAACAAGGAAAAAAGGGGGGAAACAACAGAAGAAGCCAATGTGGCTTCACAAAAAGCTTAGAGAGGACCTGAAAACAAAAAAGGACACATACAGGAAGTGGAAAGAAGGCCAGGCCACAAAGGAAGAGTATAGGCAGGTATCACAGAATTGCAGGGATGGTGTCAGGAAGGCTAAAGCTGAGAATGTGCTGAGGTTAGTGAGGGATGCTAAAAGCAACAAAAAAGTTTTCTTCAGGTATGTCCATAGTAAAAGACAGAGAAAAGAAACGGTGGCACAGCTACTCAATGAGGAAGCCAAAATGCTAACAGATGACAAAGAAAAGGCAGAAGTGCTGAATTCCTACTTTGGCTCAGTCTTCTCCCAAAAAAGGATCTGTGACACTCCCGGGAAACATGAAGTAGAAGGGGCAGGATTGGAGCTTGAGATTGATAGACAAATGGTACAGGAATACCTAGTCACTTTGAACGAGTTCAAATCAGCAGGGCCTGATAAACTGCATCCTAAAGTATTGAAGGAACTGGTTGAAGAACTCTCAGAACCGTTGTCTATTATCTTTGCGAAATCATGGAGGACTGGTGAAGTGCCAGATGACTGGAGGAGAGCTAATGTTGTCCCTATCTTCAAAAAGGGCAAAAAGGAGGAACCGGGGAACTACAGACCAGTCATCCTAACATCAATCCCTGGAAAAACTCTGGAGCAGATTATAAAGCAGTCAATCTGTAAGCACCTTGAAAACAATGCAGTGATTACTAGAAGCCAACATGGATTTATGAAGAACAAATCCTGCCTAACTAACCTTATCTCATTTTTTGACCGGGTAACCTCCCTTGTAGACTGTGGGAATGCTGTGGACATAATATACCTCGACTTCAGCAAAGCTTTTAACAAAGTCCCCCATAATATTCTGATTAGCAAGCTAGCTAAATGTGGGCTGGATGGAATAACTATCATGTGGATCCACAGTTGGCTCCAGAATCGTACTGAAAGAGTGCTTATCAATGGTTCCTTCTCAAACTGGGCGGAGTAACGAGTGGGGTACCATAGGGCTCGGTCCTGGGCTCAGTGCTCTTCAACATTCTTATTAATGACTTGGATGAGGAGGTACAGAGCATGCTTATCAAATTTGCAGATGATCCAAATTGGGGGGCATAGCTAATACCATGGAAGACAGAAACAAAATTCAAAGGGACCTTGATAGACTGGAGCATTGGGCTGAAAACAACAGAATGAAATTCAACAGGGACAAATGCAAAGTTCTACACTTAGGAAAAAGAAACCAAATGCACCGTTATAAGATGGGGGATACTTGGCTCAGCAATACGACATGTGAGAAGGATCTTGGAATTGTCGCTGATCACAAGCTGAATATGAGCCAACAGTGCGATGTGGCTGCAAAAAAGACAAATGCTATGTTAGGCTGCATTAACAAAAGCATAGTTTCCAAATCGCATGAAGTATTAGTTTCCCTCTATTCAGCACTGGTTAGGCCTCATCTTGAATACTGCATCCTGTTCTGGTCTCCCACTTCAATAAGGATGCAGACAAACTGGAACAGGTTCAGAGGAGGGCAACAAGGATGATCAGGGGACTGGAAACAAAGCCCTATGAGGAGAGACTGAATGAACTGGGCATGTTTAGCCTGCAGAAGAGAAGACTGAGGGGAGATATGATAGCACTCTTCATGTACGTGAAAGTTTGTCACACAGAGGAGGGCCGGGATCTCTTCTCGATCATCCCAGAGTGCAGGACACGGAATAATGGGCTCTAGCTGCAGGGAGCCAGATTTCGACTGGACATCAGGAAAGACTTCATAACTGTTAGAGCCATATGACAATGGAACCAATTACCTAGAGAGGTAGTGGGCTCTCCGACACTGGAGGCATTCAAGAGGCAGCTGGACAGCCATCTGTTGGGAATGCTTTGATTTGGATTCCTGCATTGGACAGGGGGTTAGACTTGATGGCCTTATAGGCCCCTTCCAACTCTACTGTTCTATGATTCTATGATTCTCCCAGCACACTTATGATCTAGCCCAGGAGTAAGCAGGAATCTTGGCTGTTTCCTCCATTTCCTGTGCCAGATTGGCTGATTGACAGAATGTAGTAAAGCAGAGCAGAGGAGAGCAGAGCAGAGGTTGAACAATAAGACAGGAAAAGCTAAGGAGGGAAGGGTTACACTCCAGGGAAGCCAGTTCTGGGGGTGAGAGGCTACTGAGCCCAGGGGCACCATAACTGAGTGCAGGATGAGGGCAGTGATGTTTGACTGTGAGCAGTGCTTGAAGGGGAAGGGACCACAAAACGCAGCTGTGTCTCCCAGGTCACATTGGGGTAGGTAGTTTGCCACATTTTCCCCAGTCAGTGGGTGGAGGGAGGGGGCTGAGGAGTTTGATCATCACAATATATCAAATTCTCCTCCTGCTGGACCTTTTAAAATCTCAGAATTTTCTCTCTTTCTTGTCTTTTTGGGATGGGTGGTCCCTGTAATTTGGTTAGAGGGGCCGCATGTAAAGCACATTCCTCTAAGCACTTGCTGGGCCATCAATTCCAGGCCTGCTGTGGGTTTGCCTTGGTGGAATCCTCTCACTCTTCTTATGCCTTGCGTTCCCCCCCCCAACTCTAAGCATTTCTAGGAATGAAGAAATAAAGACGAAAAACAAAACTTTACACTTATAGGTAGCCTTAGATTTTGCTGCAGAAACACAGAGTGAGAAAGAGAAGAGGCTGGTGTTCTCTAGTGGTGTGCTTGGTGGGAGCCCAAGAGTGGGCATTCGCAGTAGCAGCCACGTTGATTGTGGAACTCCATCAAAAAAAGCGGTTCAGATGGGCCTCCCTTGAGATTTAGGAGGGTGGCAAAGATATTCATATTTCACTGTGCATTTAATCTGTTTTAACCACCTGCTGTGGTTATCATATTTTTAAACTGACCCAGTTGTTTTATGTCCCTCTTGTGCTGTTGTCTTAATGATTTTATTGATATATTATATTTATTATACAGTATCGTATTTTTGTATGTTTAACTTGGAAGCCATTTTGGGGGCCTTTGGGGGACTGAACAAATGCACAACAAGAACTATGCTCTCAAACTGGCTACTATGGCATATCCAATCTGTATAATTGTCAGGCCTTTGCACTAGGCTGGTGTGTATTGAGACCTATGGGAGCTAGTTGTCAGTGCAGAAGGTGGGGAAAGGGGCGTGGTCAAAGCAGGCACACTTGAGTTTCAAGAAAGGCAGATCAGAAACTGAGGGGGCCAGAAGACAAAAGGTTGGCAGAAGGTTAAGTTCCTAGCACTGGTAAAGTTAAGTACGTTTAGATTCTGGACTTATTGGTCTTATGGAGGAGGGGGTCTTTAGGTATAATGTGTATTCCTTCACTTACTTCAAAATGTGATAAGACAACCTGCTGCATTTAGTGGGTCCTCTTGCTCATTCTGCAAAGTGGAGCCCTGTCTGCATACAAGGGGCTACAGCAGGTGCCAGGCCAAGTGAGGCAGGGGTCAAGATCCAATGCGGCAATCAGGAGCAAAGTGGGCAGGAGTTAGACAGGCTCCTCACAGTATAGACTTGCTCAGGGTGAAGAACTGGCTCTGAGGTCCAGGTGTTATATGGTTTGGTGTGTTGAGCTGGTTGGTACCGCAACCAATTGTGATGGCACCCTTGAAGACCAGAATGTGCTCTACCAGGTTTAGTGTAAGAATAGGGCACAAGAGACAAGGGGCTTATCCACATGGGAGCATTACGTTGTACTAAAGACACTGTTTTTATCTCCATTTTCTATTTGCACCGTCCACAGCAAGGGTTCAATGCCAGCTGCAAACATGGTGTTTTCTATTCACACTGAGGGGAAGGATCAATCACGCAGTTTCCTAATGACCACATCCTCTAATTTAACATTTCTACTCCCTCTGGTTACTTGGCAACCAAGCATGCTCAGTTTGTTCTATCAGTTAGTTTCATTTAAAAAAAAAACAACAACAATCCAGAAGTGCGATTATTTGTATTTTCACTGGTACAATACAGCTGAAATACAAATCTTTGTTTGAGCAGTGTTATGCTTTTGCACACAAGTTAGGGGGAAACGAGAAATAAGGCACCTTTTGCAGCAACATAAAAAAAACTTGCAGAACGGGGGAGACCACCCGGAAGTTGTTTGTCAGCCCACAGGAAATGAAATGAAAGAAGAGAGGAGGAAGGAGTGGGCGTAGAGAGGGGAACGATTGACACACACACCTAAAAGCATCAGAGCACAGTGTCTGCAAGCACTAGAAAAGAGTGAAGATGTTTTTTCCTTCCCTTTTTGTATTATCAGAGGATTGGGTTAGTTACGGGGGGAAACTGTGTGATAGCCTCTGTTTGCCAGTAACATCATGTGAACCATGCGAATTAAAAGGGGATGTACATAGCGCCAAACACACACTAAACCACAGTGTAGATGAGCCCAAGGTGCTGGAGCCTGACTACTGGGAGCCCCAGTTTGAGACACCCTCCTCTACACCTTAAAATGATAGATATTTAAGAGGAAACTGAGGCTACATCCATCTCCATTAAGGTTGCTATGTTACAATTAGCAGTCCTTTGGGGAGATATTTCCTGTTGGTACCAAAATGGGCTGGTTCAGGTCTGTGTTGATGTAAGGAAACGGGGTTTTAACATTCTCTGGAAAGGCCGACTGGGAGGACATAAACCACCATTATTTTTTATTATTTCTAAGCTGGAGATATATTGAATGTTTTAATTTAAACATTTGGAAACACTCAGGGAAAAATGGAAGCAGAATGTGCAAAGACCAAGGTTAAAGCTTTTAACAGGGAAATTGGAATGGCTTTCTAAATTGGATGTGATTAGATTAACATTTCAGTGTAAGTGTGATATGGATATAGGCAAAGCAATATTGAAGGAAAAATGGGCTTGGATTTGGAGAAGTAGAGTAAAACATTGATTGTTGCAACTCTTACAGAAAATTACTTAAAATTACAATTTTGCTGGTACTTGATCCCTTTTCATTTGAATCACACATACTTTCTAAATAATGATTATTGTTGAAGTTGTCAAGTGTCACACACAGATTTGCCTCATATGGTTTGGCTATGTCCAGTTATTAAAGTTTATTGGAAGGAGATCATGGGGGAAATAAAGGAGATGACCGGGTATGATATTTTATTTAACCCCAATATAGTATGGTTAGGATGTTTGAAAGATGTGGTTATGAAGGAAGACTATGACCTTTTAACATTTTTATTAACCACAGCTAATGTATTGCTATGTATTGCTGCAGGTTGGAAATCACCAAGAATGCCAAACCTCTGGGATTAGTGTAAAATGAGTTGGTCAATCACAGTATTGATTAAGCTGATGTATTAAAAAAGGACTAAAGAAGGAATTTCAGTAGATAGAGATGTGGAATGATGGATCCTGCCTGTGAATTATTAAACAATAGCTTTCAGGTTACCATGCAGCCATATGTATTGTTGTGAAATATAACAACAACAACAACAAACATTCTGTTTCCTGATTCCTAACTGAGCAGAGCAGAAGGAGCTGTCTCAGCTGGTCCAAGGAGAGGAGATACAAGCAAGCCAGCTTTCAGAGAGGAAGTGAACAGAGCGAGCGAACAGAGAGAGCAAACAGGTGTTTGACAAAGGAGTTCGACAGGGGAGGTCAAGGGGGAGGTCTCTAAAAAAATAAAATAAAAAAACTAATTCTTCTTGTACAGCGCACCGCATACCAGTGAAACTCTCAAGTTTACCCTGTAGTAGGACAGGACAAAGCACAGGCTACTCCAAAACAAGTAGTTAGAAAGAAACAAAAGGTAGAAGAGAGTATGAACGGGAAGGATACTCCAGTGGTTGTGAACTGCAAGGTGTGTGCCATGTTTGTTTTCTTGCCTGAGAACAACATGGCGTACAATGTGCAACAAATGCAAGCTTGTGGCCCTGTTGGAAGAAAAAGTGAGAGACCTGGAACGGCGGGTGGCCACACTGAGGACTATAAGAGAAGATGAAGTGTTCTTAGACAGAATGCTGGAACAACAGCAGCAAAGAGAAGTGGAGGTGGAAGAATAACAGCATGTTGTAGCAGAAGAGGAGACTGCTTTGGAGAGGAACAATAAGGTGGAGGAAACTCTATGGGAAAGGATGACAGTTAGGAGCAGAAGAGCTAGAAGATACCCTTCACCAGTGGAACTATGGAACAGCTTTCAACCACTCGAGGATGAGACTGGAGGACAGCCTGCGGTGGAAGAATTACAGGAGACCCCGTGCAACAATGAGCAAGAGGCAAAGCTCAATCAAGCAGGGCCAATGAAACCTCACCCCACAACAATAAGAAGAGAAGAGTACTAGTAGTGGGAGACTCCCTACTGTGTGGGATTGAAACCCAAGTATGCCAAGAAGATCCATGGACTCGCCAGGTATGCTGTCTACCAGGAGGACAGATTAGAGATGTGACGGAAGGGTTGCCATCACTCATCAAGCCCACTGACAGGTATCCCTTTCTCCTCATCCATGTGGGAACAAATGATACTGCCAAACGGAGCTATGAAGAAATCACATCAGACTTTGAAGCTCTGGGAAGGAAACTCAAGGACTTTGGGGCCCAGATAGTTTTTTCATCCATCCTTCCAGTACTTAGAAGGGGAGTAGAAAGGGAAAGAAAAATACTCTGTGTGAATGAATGGCTACAAAGGTGGTGCTGGCGTGAGAGATTTGGATTCTGGAACTACAGGCTATGCTTCCTAGAAGATGGACTGCTTGCAAATGATGGGTTGCATCTCACAAGGACTGGGAAGAATGTGTTTGGCCACAGCATGGAGAAGTTCATCAGGAGGGCTTTAAACTGAATCCTAAGGGGGAGGGAGACGTAAACTTGGTGGTAACGACTGATGAAGGCTTGTGCACAGTAATGGGAACAGAGAGGTTGGCTCTAATGGGGCTCAGTAACTGTTCTTAGAAAAATATAGTAAGGAAGCCAAGCCATAAGTCACATGGTCCTCGATGTCTGTATACTAATGCGCAGAGCATGGGAAACAAGCAGGATGAACTTGAATTCTTAATAAAGGAGGGTAATTACGACTTGATAGGTATAACTGAAACTTGGTGGGATAAATCCCATGACTGGAATACAGCAATTGAAGGTTATAACTTGTTCAAAAAGAACAGAAGGAATAAAAAGGGAGATGGAGTCGTGCTATATGTTAAAAATATATATCCCTGCACAGAAATAGATGAGCTTGGTAGCTCCACCGAGAGTATCTGGATTAAAATTAATGGGACAAATAATAAAAGGAATGTGGTGCTTGGAGTCTACTACCAACCACCCAATCAAGGAGAAGACGAGAATGTAACTTTTGAAAAGCAAATTGCCAATGTTTCGAGGAGGCATGATGTAGTAATAATGGGGGACTTCAATTATCCCGATATCCGTTGGGAGACAAATTCTGCCAAACACGGCCCCTCCAATACATTTCTGACTTGTGCTGGAGGTAACTTTCTCCTACAGAAAGTGGAGGAAGCAACTAGAGGATCAGCTATCCTTCACTTGATTCTAACCAATAGAGATGATTTGGTGGATGAAGTGGCAGTTACGGGAACTCTGGGGGAAAGTGACCACACCATACTTGAATTCTTGATATTGACAGAAGCAAAAGCTGAGAGTAGCCATATGCACACCCTGGACTTCAGGAAAGCTGATTTTAATGAACTCAGAACAATTGTAAGTATGGTTCCATGGCAAGCGACCCTAATGAGAAAAGGAGTCCAAGATGGGTGGGAGTTTCTAAAAAAGGAAATTCTAAAAGCGCAATGGCAAGCAATTCCAACAAGGGAAAAAGGGGGGAAACAGCAAAAGAAGCCAATGTGGCTTCACAAAAAGCTTAGAGATGACCTGAAAATAAAAAAGGACACATACAGGAAGTGGAAAGAAGGCCAGGCCACAAAGGAAGAGTATAGGCAGGTATCACGGAATTGCAGGGATGGTGTCAGGAAGGCTAAAGCTGAGAATGAGCTGAGGTTAGCGAGAGATGCTGAAAGCAACAAAAAAGCTTTCTTCAGATATGTCCATAGTAAAAGACAGAGAAAAGAAATGGTGGCACAGCTACTCAATGAGGATGGCAAAATGATAACAATTGACAAAGAAAAGGCAGAAGTGCTGAATTCTTACTTTGGCTCAGTCTTCTCCCAAAAAAGGGTCTATGACCCTCCTGGGAAACATGAAGTAGAAGGGTCAGGATTGGAGCTTGAGATTGACAGACAAACGGTCAAGGAATATCTAATCACTTTGAATGAGTTCAAATTGTTAGGGCCCGATAAACTGCAGGAACTGAAGTTGAAGGAACTGGCTGAAGAACTCTCAGAACTGCTCTCTATTATCTTTGTGAAATCATGGAGGACTGGTGAAGTGCAGGAGGACTGGAGGAGAGTTCATGTTGTCCCTTTCTTCAAAAAGGGCAAAAAGGAGGAACCGGGGAACTACAGACCAGTCAGCCTAGCATCAATCCCTGGAAAAACTCTGGAGCAGATTATAAAGCAGTCAATCTGTAAGCACCTTGAAAACAATGCAGTGATTACTAGAAGCCAACATGGATTTATGAAGAACAAATTCTGCCTAACTAACCTTATCTCATTTTTTGATTGGGTAGCCTACCTTGTAGACTATGGGAATGCTGCGGACATAATATACCTCGACTTCAGCAAAGTTTTTGACAAAGTCCCCCATAATATTCTGATTAGCAAGCTAGCTAAATGTGGGCTGGATGGAACAACTATCATGTGGATCCACAGTTGGCTCCAGAATCGTACTGAAAGAGTGCTTATCAATGGTTCCTTCTCAGACTGGGCGGAGTAACGAGTGGGGTACCATAGGGCTCGGTCCTGGGCCCAGTGCTCTTCAACATTCTTATTAATGACTAGGATAAGGAGGTACAGAGCATGCTTATCAAATGTGCAGATGATACAAAGTTGGGGGGCATAGCTAGTACCATGGAAGACAGAAACAAAATTCAAAGGGACCTTGATAGGCTCGAGCATTGGGCTGAAAACAACAGAATGAAATTCAACAGGGATAAATGCAAAGTTCTACACTTAGGAAAAAGAAACCAAATGCACAGTTATAAGATGGGGGATACTTGGCTCAGCAATACGACATGTGAGAAGGATCTTGGAATTGCCTTTGATCACAAGCTGAATATGAGTCAACAGTGCGATGTGGCTGCAAAAAAGGCAAATGCTATATTAGGCTGCATTAACAGAAGTATAGTTTCCGAATCACGTGAAGTATTAGTTCCCCTCTATTCAGCACTGGTTAGGCCTCATCTTGAGTACTGCATCCAGTTCTAGTCTCCCACTTCAAGAAGGATGCAAAGAAACTGGTTCAGAGGAGGGCAACAAGGATGATCAGGGGACTGGAAGCAAAGCCCTATGAGGAGAGACTGAAAGAACTGGGCATGTTTAGCCTGGAGAAGAGAAGACTGAGGGGAAATATGATAGCACTGTTCTGGTACATGAAAGGTTGTCACACAGAGGAGGGCCGGGATCTCTTCTCGATCATCCCAGAGTGCAGGACACATAATAATGGGCTCAAGCTGCAGGGAGCCAGATTTCAACTGAACATCAGGAAAAACATCCTGACTGTTAGAGCCATACGACAATGGAACCAATTACCTAGAGAGGTAGTGGGCTCTCCGACACTGGAGGCATTCAAGAGGTAGCTGGACAGCCATCTGTTGGGAATGCTTCGATTTGGATTCCTGCATTGAGCAGGGGGTTGGACTTGATGGCCTTATAGGCCCCTTCCAACTCTACTATCCTATGATTATATGAACAACAACATGTTGCTCCCTGTGATTGGTTCTTCAAACCTGATTCTTAAGGCAGCCACTTTATTCTAGCTCTTGATGTATGGCTGGGCTTGCGACAAATACTGTATGTTGTTAGCTTGTTATGTCTCGTTTAGCCTTCCCAATACTTGGGTCCTTAAATATTATGTACCACCCTCAATGCTCCTTATCTGATCTACTAATATTGCTTTCATCTCTGCATTCTTTTCCACCACTCATTATTTTTGATGCTTCCGTTATACTTGGAATGGCTTTCTTATGTTGCACATTCTTATTTATTTATTTATTACATTTATATCCCGCCTTTCTTTTCCTCATAGAAACCCAAGGCGGCTTTCAAATGGTTCGCAGGAGGTCTCCCATCCAGGCACTGACCAGACCTGACCTTGCTTAGCTTCAGCAGGGTGCTGGCCTCATGTGCCTGCAGACCATAGCCTGGGACCTTGATATTTCTACTTCATGCTTCAGTGACATCACCTCTAAAAATAAAGTTTCTTTGATGAAACTTACAAATGCTAATCAAATCTACATCAGTCAAATCTGTGCACATACTTTTGGATAAGACCCAAAGCAACCTTGGTCCCCTGGCCTCTCTTGCTACTTCCCATTGCTTATCACAGCACTTTAGACCAGAGGTTCTCAAACTTTCTACCCCCAGCCCTCACTTGAGATGTTGAAAATTACACATACTGGTGGTGTAGGAGCTGAGCCAGTCACAAAATGGTGGCAGATGGAAGCAGAGTTTGGTACAGACAAGGGGCAAACACTGACATCACTTTCTACTGATATCTAATCCATCTTTGGAAATTTCTAAATTCTTTGCCACTGTGTCTTCTTGTGGCAAGGAGTTCCATAGCTGCTGTCCTCAAGCTATGTACAGACATTGGCTCTGGAGATATTGTGACACAACCTTCCCATTTTAGGCAGAATTTCCTGATCCAAAGACTCTAAAGAGGCAAAGGCTTTTTCTTTTATATTTTCTTTTCCCCATCCCACATTACTCTCAAGGTATTTTTACCCATTTCCTATAATTTCTTCTTGTATTCTCCTTTCACACTAAACTTGCACCTTATTCTGCCCCCCTGCTCCTTTCTTTCATCCTTCCTCCCTGGTCCTTTTACATTCACTTCTTTCTCTGATAACAGTTTTTCTCTCTTATCTCCTTCCCTCCTTCTCCCCCTCCTTGTTATATCATCATCATCATCTGACCTTTTATCTCACTTTCTAATTTCCTTCAACATCTCCTCTGTCCCTTTTCTCTCAGAAGAAGGAGACCTTCCTTCCCCCCTGCCCCCACTTCTCTGCTCCTGGCCACCTTTACCCAGCATACAAGAACTTGGTGGTGCTGATATTCACCCAACCAAAGGCTTTGGCATAGCTAGGGGGCAAAGCAGGCAGATTAGGAGGCACTGGGCAAGCTGTGGCACTGAGGCACACCTGAAAGTGGCCCAAGGCCCAGTGGTGGGTCCCAGTCCACTGTTTGAGAAGCATGGATTTGTGGCTGAAGATGGGAGACAGCACATCCGTTGCATTAAATATTCATATTGATTTTTAATTGTCTTTTATTGCTTTTTAATTTCTTACATTGTGTTTTATTGTATTACAATTTGAAATCTATGGAATTCAAATTTTAATACAATAAAATGCAAGATATAAGAATACAATATATAAAATACAATAAAAACACAATTAAAAATCATATAGCAAATAGCACAGCACATTACAATAGCTACACTAGGCAGAAAAGTCATTAAGTAGTCTGCCAAGGCCCGCAGCAATTTTCAAGTGATCCACAAGAGAAAAAAATGGGGAACCACTGCTCTAAGCATTTACCTGGCATGATGCTGGAGGAAAACAGATCATCATCTATAAGCAGCCAAAAGATCAACCCATTAAACACATAGCCCACAACACATTCTCTTCCAGCAATTCCAACCAGCACATAGTTAAGTCAGAGTTGTCAACTTTTATCTTGACACTTTCAAGGGGAGGAGGGCAGTGGGGTGAACTAATTGGGTGGCCTCAAAGTTCTTTATAAGCTACATTCTTTCTGCAATTGAGATAAAAAGAGAGACTTAAGTGAGGCCTTGTCACTGAAAGCCTCCCTGAACTGCTGGTGAATGTTAAGTGGGGCCTTGTCACTGAAGGCCTCCCTGAACTGCTGGAGATGAGATGATGCCTGGGTACCCATCACCAACAGAGAAACTCACCCCCTTGCCTGGTCAGCTGGAGAAGCAAGTTGGGGAGGTGAAGGTCCAATATGGTCTGAAGAGGAAAATGTTGTCATGATACTCTTGATCCTCATGGGCCACGATTCTACTCAGCCCCCGCTGGCATGGCCCAGTTTGGTGAGTTGCTAGGATACATGGACAGTGTTTGTGGAGGCCCTGGGCAAAGTGCCATCTGCAGCTCCTCTCTCCTGTGTAGGTGGACCCTGGACAGGCTTTTCTAGCAGTGGTGGTGACTGGTATCTTCTATTTTAATTTTCCACAATGCTCCAGAGCAATGCTGTGTTAGGGACATTGTGGAAAATTAAGACAGCAGCTACACCCAGCTGCTTAGAGTACCTGGGCAATGTTTTTTTTTTAAAGGGGGGGGGCTAGGCCAAGTGTTAGCTGAGGGCTCTGCCAAGCAGTTGGGGCCCTGCTAGCTGTGCAAGGATTTCAGGTGCTGACACTACTCCTGAATATGGACTAGTACCTCAGAGAATCTTGGGTTTTACATGTTCACATAACTGTCAACATGTCTGCAGTAAATAAACATAGTGGTGCCAACTATGAGCATTGCAGTGTTTGTGTATGGACAATTGCACACACATGCTCATTGCTACCTTGCACGATGGCACTGTGGGAGGCAGCAACAGCTAAAAAAATGTACTGGGGACAGCAAGATCTAGTAGTGCAAGGGAATGGGTCCCTGTTATTTATGTCTATTTATCTGGATATCCAGCTGAAATATAGACAGTATAGGCCCAAATACAACTAACTCAAAACCTATTGCAAGAAGGTCAAATACCAAATAAAAAATAACTGAAAAGTTCACATTTTCTATTGTTCTTTGTCAGTGTAATTCTGACTAAACAATGAATAGAAGCTTCTCTAGAAGAAAAGGGTAAACTAGATAAGCAATATGTTTTGCCTTGCATTTCTTCATTGTGGTGGAATTTGAGTGCCTTCTAGTGGCAAGGAATTCTGCATATGTTTGAACGTGCTGATGAATGCAGTGACTGGTGCCGCCAATACAATTTCTCTCAAAGCCACCAATATATGCTATACCTTCAACTACAAAAGAAAAAGAAATGTGGGTATTTGCACTGATTGCAAGGATGACCTTAACTTTCCACTTCCCACTATTTGGGGGTGGTGGTGTCTTCTGTAACTTGTTCAAAACTTTTGGGCTACATATACAAATGAATATTGATTCAATTACTAAAATGCTTGGGTTGTTGTGAGTTGCTAAACAGGAGTATTAATTATGAGAAAAGCCCAGGCAAGTCTGTGTATGAAATATGAAATGACGTGCTTAGAGTCTTCACACTATTGGGCTAGAGATGCTTCCACACTGCCGCTTATTGTGGACTCAGTGCTGGTCAGACATGCAAGTTTTGTCCAGCACCCACCTGATGTCATCAAAATGCCATCCCATATTATTTTCCCATATTAAATGGTATATTAGTCTCAACATTTCCACAGAAAATCTGTTGTTAAAAAAAGCACGTCGAAAAGGCCAATCTGGATAAAGAGGGGGGGGGATATGGGATGGCACTTTGATGAAAATGATATTGTATGGATGTTACACAAAACTTCTATACATGAGCAGCACTGAGTCCTCAATATTGTTGTTGTGATTGTTGTTATTGTTGTTAACAACACAGGGTGGACGGTACACCAGCGGCAACCCTAGTTTATTGTCTCCTTGGCCCGACACCAGGTGCAGGCACAGCCAGCTCCAAGACAGAGTGGTTTCCTGGTGACAGAGATGGAAATTCTGTAGACCACAGCAACTCCTCCCCCCCCCTATCCCTGCAGCATGTGCTGGTGTTGCACCGAGTATCCAGGTGGGCAAAGCTGGATCAACTTTTCCCAACTCACCCACCCAGGTCTTGGTAATGCACACCAAATCCTCACCCTCATCCATGATCAAGTCGTGGATGAGTGTGGTCTTATTGTATACTGATCTGGCGTTAAACAACAACACACACAGGCCAGTGGGCACAGGAGATGAACGAGGAGTGAGAGTGAGGAATAAGGTGTAGATAGCCTTGCTTTCAACTTCTATGGTAGCTCACTACCTCCGCATAGCTACACTTCCCTCTACCCATGATCACTGAAACTGGGGTGGCATCACACATGTCCCTCCATACTAAGACTCCTCCTAAAAACCTGATATGGTCCCAGCAGAAGCCCACCAACAATAAACTGTAGTATGGAGGTGCCCCCCATTTAGGGCTAGATGATGTTGATTTCTTAAGCACCTGAAACAAAACAAAATAAAACATAACAAAGAGCTGGGTGAGGACAGATGTAGCATTTTAACAGTGGTCACAGCTTGTCCTTGACCACAGAGTGATTTCAGCTTCACAACTTCCCTCACACATACAGACACAGATGCAGGCAGACACACAGATGTGCACCAGCACATCAAACACTGTTGCAGTCCTTCCCATTGCCTAATAAAATTAAGGTGACTTACAAAATAAAAAAATCTTTGTAGACCTCACAGTTGGAAATGTATGTGCTACATTGCCTGGTAGTTCAGAAGCTGAGTCCAGAGACAAACAATTCCTTCATCCAAAGAAGATTTGCATGGTAGTATACAAAGGAATTTAAAATCAACAATATTAAAACATAAACATTAAACCACAATAAAATAAAATAAAATAAAATAACAAAACTATTCAAGCAGATGAAAATACAATAATTCAAAATGCCTGGGCAAATAAAAAGGTTATCTGATATTTGCTTTCCCCTCTCAGTCCTCCTGTCTCTACTCCCCTGCTTTAGGTCATTTCCACACTCAGTCATTTAGTGTTATTGCTCTTGTGCAGTCAGCTGAAAGCAGAATTAAAACATGCTCCACTCAGCAGCACTTAATAATAGGAGTGCTCCTATAGCAAATGTGAGCAGCAAAAATCTACCTGATGAGGTGTACAAAAGTTGCACATTTCCAACTGCTCCAATAAAAATTTCCACAGGTATAGGTAAGTCAAAAAGTGCTAAAAATCACCACTGAGTCCTTTCCTCCAAGGTTTTTTTTTATTAAATATAATGTATTTCTGATTTTGATTAAAACTACTGACATACTTTATTCAGGCTTGTTGTTGAACAGACCCTTTCATTTGTTTGGTGAAGTTCTGATCTGTGGTTCAAAAGTTATGAAGGGTTTCCTGCCCCATTGAAGTCTATGGAAGACAAGTACTGGCAAAATATTGTTGCACATGGCTGAAAGTAAAAGTGAAGCTAAAATTTTGCCAGAAGTGCAGTGTTTGCAGAGGGAGCCATCTAGTGGGTGCAATGCTTATTCCTTTAGCTATGAAATATTACTATGTGGTACAGTGGTTTGATCAGAAGTGGCTCACCCGGTGGGGTGGAGACATAATACTTGCTTCCTGGCAAGTGTGTCACTGTAGTATATCGGGAGAAAGAGGGGGAGGTATGAGAAGGTCAGTGGTGCTGGCATACCTGTGGACCCAATATGGCAGTCCCATTGCACTGATATCCCTGATGCCTTGACACTTCCCTTCTCCTTCTTGGTAAGTGGCAGCGACACACCTGTTGAGAAACAAGCGTTGTGGCTCTGCCCTACTGGGCGAGCTGCTTCTGAGTTAGATGAGGGTCTATCAACATTTTTGCGTCCATGGGCACAAATGGAAACTTGAAAAACTGTCATGGGGTCAACACACCCCATAGCCTTAAATGCACCCACCTCACACTGCAGTCCCATAATACTCTGTCCTGCAGTGAACACCACGACACACTGGCCAGCACTGAAATTTCCCTCACAAACCACCCCCATCACACACTGAACTTCCTCATTCCCACAAGTGGTTTGTCAGGAGGACAGTGCTGATACTCTTGTATTGTTAATGTCACCATGACCCTGTGAAGTAGGTCATGTGGAGAGATCACAACTATGGCAGTATAACCCTGTGAGACACGTGCCATATGTTTTAACTAGTCACATGGTTAATACACTAGAGGGGACCACATCCCACAACCACACATGCATACTGCACTGCAAATCCTCAACCCCACTCTATGCTGCAAGCCCCCAAATATCCAGCCCCACAGTGAAACACATAAACTTTGTCCCACACTGAATCTAATTGCCCCACATTGAAACTTTCTACACACTCTGCCCCACACAGCCCCAACTACACACACACACACACACACACACACACATTCCACCCCACAATGAAACCTCAGAAACACACCATGCCCCACACTGAAACCCTACAGCCCCTCTTACATGACTCCACACTGAAACACATACATACCTTGTCTCACACGGAAACCCTGCCCCTATACCCGCATCCATACTGAACCCCCTCTCACACACCCACATTGAAACACACTCCCCACATCTTGCCTCACACTAATCTTTCCTCATAAACACACCCCACCCTAGACTGAAACACACACACATATCCCCATTCCACACTAACTCCTCTTCCACAGATCTTGCCCTCTGCAGCCCACCCCCACCGCTCCCACTATCACTAGGAGGACAGCAGTTAATCTCACACTGATCCAGTCAAGTAGGCCATGCAGACTGATATTGATTGTGGCAATGTATAGTGCAGACAGGGCCTTAGTTGGCAGGAATTGGTAGTTCTCTTGAACAGAGAACTACTAAACTTTAGATACAGGCCCAGCTTGTTCTGTTATGCAGGAGTAGGGGTGTCAAACTCAAATTAATTTGAGGGGCAAGTATCTCTTCTAGAGATTCTGGGTTTATAGTTTGGTAGCTGTTCAGTTTTAAATGGGTTAATTTTAAAATTATATGATTTACAGTGTGTTTTATTGCTTTTTTCATTAGCTGCTTTGAGCTTTTTGAAGAAGTAATCTATAAATGCCTTTCAACCAACTAACACAGAAGAAAATCACATATTTCAGTGCCCTCCAAGCCATCAGTTTCATCTTAATTCAATCACAGCGCTCAACTAAAAAAAAGAAAAGAAAAGCCAGAAAACAGAAATGTGAGCACACCCTTCACAAGATCTCACTCATAATTATAGTGGCAGAAACAGAATGAGGTGATCTCATGTTCAAACATTGGCCTCCATAATCAGCAGCTCATGCACCACTCAATAAGGAATGAAAATTTTCATATCACTAATAGCCAAAATCCTCGGATACAAGGGCAACAGTAGGGAGCCTCAAGAGCAAGAAATAATTGAGAGACTTCCGGGAAGGGTGACTTAGCCTGTGCCTGCTTTTGAGACGGGCTCCTGCCTCAAAAGAAGCTTATTCAGATATATCAGTCAGTTTTTTCTTTTTTTTTTGACTGATTAAACTTCTCCCGGGTAGGGAGAAACGAAGAGATTAACCTCAAAGCCTATTTTTGTTGGGACGACCAGATCTCATTAATTTATGGGACGAGGTCCAGCCGACGAAGGTGGGACGGATT
Organism: Rhineura floridana; assembly: GCF_030035675.1. Taxonomy (NCBI): domain Eukaryota; kingdom Metazoa; phylum Chordata; class Lepidosauria; order Squamata; family Rhineuridae; genus Rhineura; species Rhineura floridana. The sequence continues at coordinate 173,942,953 of NC_084480.1, read as the reverse complement.
TTCAACAGCAAGCTCTATCTGTTAAAGCGAACGTTCATCTTATCTTCTAAGAGAGAACGCACTAACAGGCAAGCACCCTTCTTTCTATATTTTTCTTTTACTTGACTTAAATTGTTGCTGTTTAAAAGAGATTTGCCAGATTGATCGGTTTTTGACATCTCACTGGGGAGCCGTAACTTCTCTCTGCTACGCACTAATTAATAGCTTATCTCTGTTTTTGTTGCAAAAAGCTGTCCTGGATTTGCATTCTAAAGATATACACAGAAGAGGGATTTCTATTCCAGATTTTTATTTTGAAAAATATTATACTGTTTTGAGACTACTCTCTTTTTGGTCTATTTTATTTTGACGAATCTGTTTCTTGACGATTGCCATTAATTGTTTCGATCCTGGGAACTGCATTTTGTTTACTTAACTATTGGAGAGATAAGGCTGTCTGCTCTGTTTATACTGTGATGTCACCAAGTTTGGAGTATTAACCCAATTGTTGCTGAAATAAGAAGTGGTTTTCCTATATTTTTCTTTTAAAATGGCAATTAAGAAAGTGGCTGAGAATCTGGAAATAACTATGTTTCAGAAAATAATGGATGAGATTGAGATAATGAAAATTGAATTGAGTAAAATGAAGCAGGAGATTAAAGATATAAGGGTCCCTGTGAGAGAGGTGACCCTGGAAGGGGTCCCTGTGAGAGGGGAGACCCCGGAGATTGGAACAGGGGTCCCTGTGAGAGAGGAGACCCTGGAGACTGGAATAGGGGTCCCTGTGAGAGAGGAGATCCCGGAGATTGGAACAAACGTGGAACAGGAACAAGATTTGGAGTCTATGGACTTTAGAAATAAAATCTATTGTTTGGAACTCAATGTTATCTCTGAAGAAATTAATGAAGATTCTAGAGATAAAGTTATCAATGGCATGGACTATCTTCTGGACTGGAATGATGTGATGGAGCCCAATATAGAGAAAATCTATGGAATTAACTGCAGCCATGTGACAATGGAAAAACTTTTAAGAGATGACCCAGTGTATTTTGAAAAAAAGAACAGAGATATGATTTTACAGCAGTATTTCAGCAACCTATTCAGAATGGATGGCAAGAAAATATTTGGGATAGAGGTAATTCCCATCAGACTCTTACTATATGACTATGGCTTTGACAGCAAGATTATTATGGAATACTGATAATGGAAGATTGGATATTGAAATTACTGGACTTAACAAGACTACTGAAGATGGAAGATGGAAAATGGAATTACTAGAGATAATAGAACAATGGCTACTGAAATTACTGAACCTAACAGATTCTGATGTGATGGATTAATTGAAATGTTTATTTTGACTATGGTTATGACAATAAGATTATCATAATTAGTAATGAGATGGATTAATCGATATGCTTATCTGGAAAAAAAAATTGATAGATATATTTCTTAAAGAATTGAAACCTCTCTTTGACTTTTTGTGGAAAGAATAAAGTAATGTTTATGAGATTTGATGATTAAGTAAGATAACTACTGGAGGAAAGTGATTTTATAATATGACTTAAGAGACAGGATTGTTATATATTATAGACTTATAACTGATTTGATCTTTGACAAATGGGAAGTCAATATTTTACTCTTTATTTTTTATTTTTGTTTTTTTTTTCTTTTTTTCTTTTTGTTTAACTATTTTTGATTTTGTTTTTTGTCTTTGAATGTTTTATGATTTTGTCTTGTATGTTTTATGAAAATCTGAATAAAAATTATTGAAAAAAAAAAAAAAGAGCAAGAAATAATTGCGTGAAATTGATATTAGTAATGTTGATTGTTTAATATATTTTATGAACTTTTTAGTCAGCAGCTTTGATTTATTTTATAAAGAAAAGGGGTATTAATATAAATATACCTTTTAAAAGCCTCAGAAGCGGGAACTAAATGTGCAGGCATGTGTGCACACATATATACAGGCGTGTGCACAGACATTTCAGCTTGGACTATATAAAAATAACAATAACAATAAAGAATACCATGTGAGAGAACATGATGACAGTCATCACCAAACAGCTGTTCTTAGCCTTGAAGATAATCTTTGTGTTCAGGGTAACATGGACTGCATTGGAGATCCTGTTGTAATGCAAAGGATGGATATGTTCAACATACCTTCATAGCCTCTAATACAGGTCTGATAGGGAGAAATAGGAATGTGATTGGTTTGTGCTCTTTTCTCCTTTCATTTCACTGGGAATCCAAGAATTGCATCTGCACGCAAATTTAGTTTTCTAACATTGTTCATTTTGTTGTCCCACCAGATTTTACAGTAAAAAGAGGTGGGGTTTGACTAGCATCATGTGCCCTCGTTTTCAGGAGAGGTAGAGAAGCACTGGAACTGGCAGAACAGTAAGTGTGTTTCTACCCTGTGTTTCTACCCAAAGTGTCACTTGAAGGGATGAAAACCCTCTGAGTTTGTGGTGCTTCCTAAATTCACTATTTTGGAAAAGGTTTTTACTGAAATCAGTGAGACTTAGGGCTCATCCAGACAACTGCAAAATGTGTGACACACCCGCTATGTGTGTTCATTATTTTTCAGTCGTCCAAATGACGTCTCGCGCTGTTATGCATTTTCGCAGGTTAAATCCTCTCCTTGCAATACCGGCAAAAATGCGATTTGCTGTTTAAAATCGGGAATCATCTGCTGTGCCTTCAGGAGTTAGGATGCAATACCGCGGACTTTACAGCTGATGGGTGGTTTTTGGGTGTTTCCCCTTGCCCCTTCTCCTCATTCCAGCCAATCACATATCTGCACTTTTGCGCATGTGTGAGAATAAGCCCAGGAAAATTGAACCAATCATCGCAATGGTGGGGTGTTGGGGGGGTCTGCAACTACTGCGCAGGTGCATTTTATTTTTTGCCAGCCTGCAAACTGGGCGGCTGCTCTGGGTGAGATCTGCAATGCAACAGCAAGCGAGAAAGGGGGGGTGGTCGGTTTCAGCCTGCCTCTGGAAAGCTTTGTCAATTTCATTGTACTTGCTGGGGTTTTTGCTTCAAATCAGAAAAGCATACATTCCTTTAAGTGTAATATGGCAAATGCAAACAAGAAAAGGGCTTCTAGTCAGTTTCAAGCCTGCTCCTTTAAGCTTTGTCAATTTCATTCTCAGTGGGAAGAAAAGGGAGAAGGGGGGGGGTGACACCTTTCTTGCTTTTTTGGAGAAATAAGTGCAATTGCCAGTGTGTGTATCTCCTTAAATATCAATAAAGGCAGAAAAGCATACATTCATTTCAGCATATCGCAAATACAAACAAGGCAAGCATGAAACCGACCAACAGCCTTTCCTTCTGAGGCGAGAACTCCTTTACAGCCATATTGTGCTTCGTTGCAAAGGGGGAGAGGAGCATACATAATTTTTTTGCTGACCAATTGGTTGATAGGGGGAGGTTTTAGAAGCGGAGCTTGGAAAAAGCGAAAAGAATGTAGGGGTCTTACCGCTGCGTGTGCGGGTGCAGAAAAGCGTTTTTTTAATTGGGAAAGAGCGAACTAAAAGGCAAAGTGAGGACTATCAGATGACAAACTGAATATGGAAACCATGGATTATCGCACTCCATTTGGATAAGCCCTTACTTCCAATTAAGTAGATTTAGTTCTGAGATGCCAGGGACTATAAACTCATTTCAGACTGATTTTGATTATGTCAAACTGGAGTACTAGAAAGTATATAATTCAAGTAATTCAAACATTGTATTTAAATTGAGGGCACCTTTTACACAAATTTGGATTTGGACTGTAAAAGTAAGGGTAACTCTGGTCTGTTTGGATACATGATTATTTCCTCCCATTAGTAGATTTTTGAAGGCTCTTACCCATGCTTTATTTGCTAATTAATATACTCTTTCATTGTTTTCTTTTTTAAAAAAAGGACAGGGGAAAACATTCCTGGAAGCCTTTTCATAGAGATCTACTTTATGTAGGCCTTACAATCTTTTTTAAATCAGACTGAGGAACCAGATTGAAGATGAGAAGCAGTCATAATTCTTTGTGCTCCCTGGAGCTAAAATTGAAATGTTGCACAAAAAGATGTTCCGGTCTGCACATTCTTTAAGAACTTAGAATGTGGCCATCTAAAAGCACACACATTCTTGAATGACTGAACTGGCCTTGAATTTCGCTGCTTATTTATTTGTAAATGCCAGCATCCTGGTAACATGTGTAGATACACATAGAATTATTAGTTTAATTTTGTTCTGAATTATAAAAGGAGAGAGAATAAGGAGAGTAGGATGAGAGAGAGAGGGAGAGAGAGAGAGAGAGAAAGGGAGAGAGTAAATAAAGTTTTAAAGTTGAGTTGTTGCAAATGAAATCATTTTTCTGGTCCATGTCATTGAGGAACACATGCCCAGTTCCTAAGCTAATTGGGAGCTGATGAGATGAAGTGGTTTGTTAGAGAAGGAAATATATAGCTGGCTGATAGGCTGAGCTTGTTGCATATGATTTTATCAACTTACAGACAACACAGTGAGAGTGGCTTTGGATATTACACAATACAGTGGAGGTGGTAGACAAATAGAAAGTATAACCCCTCCGCATCCTGACCCAAAAAACTGGTCAAATTACATGCTGCCATTGTAAGGACAGCTTGCACATCTGACTACAGAAAACATGAACGTTCAGTGTTGGATAGTATAAAGAAGCATGGATAATGGGGGGGGGATGCTTCTTGCCTTGTGTCCTCTATGTTATATAGTATCTAAAGCTATTCTGAGAATATGGGAGTAAGTTATACCTGTCAGGACAAGCACTGTAAGTTGGGTTCATCTTTGAGGTGGCTCTGCAGGCTGTTGTGAACTCGATTAAGGAGCCAAAGAACATAGTCAGCCCTTGGAGCACCATCATGTAAACAGTCTCTTGGAAGGCCAGGGCAGTGAATAGTATCTGTAACAGGAGCCAAGGCAACAACAACAACAACATTGTGGGAAGCTCACAGTGATCTCCACCATTCTTTATACCTGGAAGACAAAGAGGCTGTGGCAAGAGGGAAGGAAAATTTTGGCTGGAGGAAGCACAAGAGGACGTAAACTGCACCAAAAGGGATGATCTAGGAAAGGAAAGAAAGAGGAGTGTTCCTATTCACCTTGTACAGCAAGGATGAAAGAACCTTTTTTACCTTTCGTAGGGAACCTTCCAGGGACCAGATGCCAGTGGTGGGCTGGGTCAGAGGCAAAAGTGGGCAGACCGATGGATATGATGCTTCACTTTGTAGGCTACATTTTAGCCATGCAAAAGTCAGAGGTTTTATTTACACTCACACATCTCCATCCAGGCAAACAAGAGGCATTCATAGCTCAAGACACAAATACACATCCCAGCCAGGCAAAAACATGCAAGGACGTGGATCAGGGCCATTGAGAAGCAGGGTCTAGGATGGGGCCAAAGGAGAGCCATAAGGGCCTGATTGAGAGGCCTGGATGGCCTGAAAGTTCCCCACTCCAGTCCTATAGGAATCAAAACTAAATGAATCTGCCAGGGATATGCACAGTCATGGATGCAGCAGAAACATGTTCCTTTGTAAAAAAAATCTGAATGGGGGGTATCCTCTCTAAAGCAGGCTGTCTAATGCCCCTGATTGCTGCTGTTTTCCACCCAATATTTAACAGAAAAATGCACCAAACAATGTAGAAATAATACAGACTTGTGACTCATGTATTGTGTGTAGTTCATATGAGTGGTCATTAGGGGATTTGGAATGAGGTGGCATCAGTATGTGGGTGACACCCAGCTCTATTTTTCTGAAAAGTCTGTGTGAGGTGCGGCTGTGCAGGTTCTGGACTGGGGTTTGGATGCACTGGTGGTCTGGATGAGGACCAATATGCAAAAACTGAATCCCAGCAAGATGGAGGCACTGTGGTGGGTGGATCCCAGCTCCAGGTGTTAGGTAGGATACCTGTTCTGGATGGCATTACAAGTTGTACTTCCTCAGAAGGAACACTAACATAGGCTGTAAACACACTAGTTGCCAGATCAAAGCGTTTCCATTAGCCACACCCAGAGGGGAAATGGGTTGATCTGCTTATCAGTTGCGAAATCTCTGTGAAGCTGATTTTTTTAAAATCCACTCAAGCTGCTCCAACCAGGTTTTACAATAAAAAGGGGTGGGGTTTGACTAGTGTTTTGTGCTCCCATTTTCAAAAGAGAGAGGTGCAGATGCACTGGAACTGGCAGAACAGTGAATGTGTTTTCACCTGTAGTCTGAGGGTGCTCCTGGATCCAGCATTGGTGTTGGAGACAAAGGTGGCCTCTGCAACTAGACAGACACAGCCCGGCCACAGTGATTCGTGCAATAGTAACCTAACAGTTGGGTTATTCTAATGCAGAGATTGCCAATCTGGTGCCCCTCATGCATATTTGGATTTTTTGGGGGGAGGAGGGGAAATGAGTTTTTTTTTTAAAAAGGCAGGCACTTTCTCCACCCATGGAGAGGCTTTTCTGAATAGCAGAAGTGAGAGCGCTGAGATATTCTCTCTCTCCCTATGACTTAAAGAAATGCACTTGGGCAGAGAGAGAGAAGGAGGGAGAAATATACATGTGATCTATGTGTGTGTGTGTATGAGAAAGAGAGAGAGCAGAGAGAGGGAGAGATTATTTGTGGCTGTGTATATGTGAAGTGTATGTCTGTCTGTGTGTGAGAGAGGGGGGGGGAGAGAGAGAGATCTCCACAATCAGGACCTGTAGGACATAGGTGAGTTCCCATGGCAAACATGACTTCTGGGGTAGGGGGAGGAGCAACAATGACTGTATTGTCTCTAATTTTGCACTATGCCATGCCACCGTGGCACCATTTTATATTATGACATGCCCCCATGGCAGCCATTTGGTGACAGGCACCCACAGAACTTTCTCAAATTTGAAATATGCCTGTTGCTCCAAATATTTGGTTGGTGACTCCTGCTGCAATGCGTTATATGTAGAACTACCCTTGAGATTGACTCAGAAGCTGCAGCTGGGGCAGAATGGGGCAGCTAGGCTATGATGAGATGCAGCTTACTGGGAATGCACAACATCAGTTCTGAAAAGTTTGCACAGATTGCCAGTTTGCTGCTTAGCCAAATCCAAAGGGCTTTTGTTCAAACCCTATACAACCTGGGGCCTGGATATTTGAAAGAGTGCCTTCTCTCACATAGACCTGTCAGTATGTTAAGATATGTGGGCAAGGTCATCCTTGCAGTTCCACACCAATCTAAAGCACCTAAGATGCCAACCCATGGTGGAATGGCCTCCTTAGTGGTTGCACCCCATCTATGCAATCCTCTCCTGTTTAGAATTTTGTTGGGTGGCACTGACTTTGATGAGCTTTCACTGCTAGCTGAAGATACACTTGCTTCCTCAGGCTGGGCATTATGCTGGAGCCTGTTGTGACTTATTGTTTAATAGTTGTTGATATTGTGAATAATATATTTTTGTGTTTTATTTAAGTGTTGCATTTTAAAATTGTAATGGGATTGTTTGTAACAATGAAGGACAGGGAAAAATGTTTTAAATATATGAAATATAATTTCAATGGACCTTTAGTAGGGATATTACATTTTCCTGTCATTGGATGTGTGGACTATTAAAATTCTCCCCGCCAGAGAGTGCATCGTTTGGTATGTGAAATGGGGCTGTGCTAACATTACAGGATGGGCATAACTGGTGACACATAATACATGGTACAACTAATGTCCCCTTCCCCTAGTGCCATTTCCTGAAAATGTGGCGTTGTGTGCTCCTTCATCGTGGAGCTCCAGCGGATGGAGTATTCAACCAAGGCTAGTGTAAGCAAAGTATAAAGAGCAGAATGACTCCTTCCCTCTCTCGGCTGTGTCCTACCACTTTGGGAACCTTTACTTTACAATACGTTCCTTACATTTTAATTTTCTTTTCTGGTTCCTCTACTGTGCAAAGACACTGCTGGTACATTGTAAACAGCAGCCCAGCTATTACCCTTCAGCAAGGATTTACTTCCCATCTTTTCTTGATCACACAGAACAGCTAGTTTCCTTCTGCTGCCTGTGGAAAAAATGTTGTAAAAGTCCAGATGGGTAGGAAGGGGATCAAGAAAAGCGTATTCCCCCAGTCATAATACATTACTTCTCCCGCAAGCCCTTGCCCAGCACCAGCAGCATGCTATCCCATCCCCATTTAATGGCAGATGCATGCTGCTGGTGCTGGACCAGGACTTGTGGTGAAATCACACTATGTGTGTGTGTGTGAATGAGAGAGTGAGAGCGTGCGCATGTGCTTTTCTTTATTCATTAATAGTCTTGGGATCTGTGCATTACAAGCCTGTGTGAGGGGACAGTGAGCTGTCTGCGTGGTGGTGAGAAAGTGGTTGAAACATCTACCTAAGCCAGGGGTTGCCAACCTCTTTGGACCAGACAGCATATTTCACATTCAGAGAGAGTGCTGGGGGCAGCAGTCACAAAATGGCTGCAGTGGGAGTTGTGGCATAACATAAAATTAGAAAGTAGTCATGGTGATGCTTTTCCCATAATTTTATTTCCATACTAGGAAAGGCATGACCCATTGAATGTTGGCCTGCCATTCAGCTGTTAATGGCAGAAGAACCCTGCTTTTCCCTAACCCTAACCCTAACCCAAAGCCTAGGCTGCCAAACAACTCATTTATCAATCACAGCTCTGACTTCAGTCATTGCCTAAAACCACTGATAGGCAGGAGCAGCCAGGGTGGCTCATTTCACAGAAATCACTTACAAGGATATCTGCACATTTTGCTCCATAACTTTCTAGGAGGGCTAGAGACTTACATTTTTTAATGAAAGCTCAGAGCCTGGGCCTTCACAGGTGCCATGGTGCCAAAGGGTTACAAGTTGCTGATCCCTGACCTGAGCAGTGAAGTACCCTCAGGCCCAGACCTCACTCCACTAACTCAGGGTGGCCACTGCACCCTCCAGGAAGGGAATAAGTATAAAAAGGTTTCTTGTTCCAGTTATGCCTTAACTGAGCAACACCATCGTTCTGAGCTTTGGTGTACCCTTGTGTTCGTTGGTTGTTCTTTGGCTCTGCCTCCTAGTTTGTCCTTAGATACTTTATTGACCTCTGGGGCTGACCTCTCAGGCCTGCCAACTGGTGCTACTCCTGGCTCCTTGTTTCTGGCTCATCTTGGACCAATGCCTATAGTTCATCCCAACAGGTTGTAATCAGATCTGCCTCACATTCAGTCATTCCAGTCGCTTGTCATAACTGGGACAATCTTAAGAGCATTCCTTGTCTGAGACTCACACTGCATGTTAAGTGGAATTATGTGATTCTCTCCTACATGCTTTTTTTTTTTTTATAAACCCAAACCAACTTGGGACAGGCTGCATCTTAGCAGAAAAGGGGAAGTTGCGGAGTAGTTGCTACTCAAAATCACCCCATCTCCAGCTGTTTTTTCATCTGTAAAGGGAAAGGTACAGAGACCCCCATATATCCACCCCGTGTATGAAAAATCAGCCTGAGGAGGGTAATTTTGAGCACAAAAAGGATTAGTTTGTGAAAGGTCGCTGCAGTCTCCATCCATGGAGATGCAGCAGTTTGAGCCTGAGACGGGCTGGGCTAAGTCTTCTTCGCAGATGGCTTTTTTTCTGGCACATCCCATGACACTTCTATTGTCTCAGGGATGTTGGCTGGCCTGTGCCATTGGCCTGATAATAGGAACATAGTCGCTCCTTCTGCCAGCCCTTTATGTAAACATGACCATAACAGCCTGGGTCCATGAGCCACCAGTTGCCCAATAGCACTGTAAAATCTAGAAAGGACCCTCAACAAATCTTTGTATCCAGCTCTTACACGAAATCAAAATAAAAATCAAACTCTTCTTTTAAATGCATTTGCCACAATATTAAACATGAATTTCCCCATGCTCCTCAAAGATGTAAAACATTAAGAAGATACTGGGGTTTTCCCCAAAAGCAAATTCCCCCTGTGGGATTATTTTCCAAGATAAAGCCATTTACATAGAATCCCTGTGTGAAATGTCTTTGGTTTATTCAGCAGGATAAATAAAAGCCTTGCAGGTACTCTTTTTTATATTGTAATATGTGTCATAGATAGGAACACTTACTCTATTCGTTAATATTTAATACAATGCTGGTGAAAGCAAAGGTTCCTTATGAGCTACCTTGCAGTCTCAAATCTCATTGTTTAGCACGAATAATTCCTGACATGGAGAAAATAGCCTTTACTTGCACTAAACAATCCCTCCCCTCCCCCTGGACTTCCCAAATGGGGCTCAGCTGAGTCTCTTTATTCATTCCCTTTCTGACCTCACCTTTGGAGTCTGCCAAAGAAGGTCTAATTATTAAGAAAGATGACAGTACTAGTGATGAACTACTTTAATTTCCCTTTGTTTCTCTTTGTAGTAGGCAGCATGGTTTGGAAAAGTGGGCTGAAAAATGTCATCAGCGTCATTATTTTGCAACCTAGTTAGATAAGCCTAGGAAATAAATAACCTATGTACAAAAAATATACGTTAGTCATGTCAGTTTTTTAAATGGCAGCTTGCACTCTACTTTAGAATTCTTCTAGCAGTGGCAGAGCAAGTCTGCATGATGCCCTCTGTTGTGTGTTGGCACCCCATACCTATCCCTGTCACCCCAAAATATTAATCAGCAAAGAATGAATGCCATCTGACCCATGACTGGATCAATCTAGCCTTTTCCCTTCTCTTATGAATTTCCCTCCCAGCCCAAATGGACAAGCAAACATGATATGAAAGGTGGGCTGGAGCCATTGCCTTGCCTGAGCCCTGTCTTGTGAATGGACCAGAAATGTATACTTATTTTATTTATTATTTATTTGTTAGATTTTTATACCGCCCGACTAGCATAGCTCTCTGGGCAGTGTACAGCAAAAATACAAAAATACTTGGCTCTGTGGGAGGGAGACATGGCCAATGTCAGCATGCAGCATCCTTGAGAAGTTGCTGAGACATCACTAACACCTGTCCTGGGTCCCCTGTTGATTAAAAAAATCCAGTCCAGAGCTCTGAGTAGTGCCAGGTGGATGGGTCTAGTATTTTAATTTCTCACAACTGTCCACTAGACTCAGCTACCCAGTGCTGCTACTGCCTGCTGCAGCCCATCATCACCATCAGGTGAGCTTGGCAGAGCTCACTACTGTAGGAGAGGTCCCATCAGAGCATACACCTCTCAGAGTCCCCTGAAATCTGGAGCTGAAGCCGGTTTGGAAAAGATTACACCAAGGGAATTTTCTAAAGGATGACCAAAGCTGATCACATGGCCAGCACTTTTGCCTGCAAGTATGCCCCTTGCTTGTTTGTCTAGCCTTTTAGATTTTAAGCTTGAGGGCAGAGTCTGTATCCCATTTTGCTCTATATTTAGCAACTAGTTTTAGCAACTTACAAGATCTGAACAAGGTGGTTTTTGACATGCTATTGGAGGTTGCTGATTCATAGTCCCCATAGGTCGTAATCGACTTGAAGGCACATAACAACAACAACAACAAATATTGTACTCCTGCTGCTGCTGCTACCAGAGCTTGGAAGTAACTAGTTACAAAAAACGAATTACTTGAAATTAATTACTTTTTTGAGGAATGAGTGGGTAATTTCTTTACATTTTGACTGTAATAGGAGTAATTTTATTACTTTTGAGGAGTAGTTGTAATGTTTCCATCATTACTTTGGGGCATTACTGAGGGGGGGGGAGCAGGGGAAGTCTTCTGCTCCTCTGATTCATGGATGAAAATCATGTGCCTCAAATTGGGCTTCTGCGCAGTGTCGCTCTTCCCTTGTGCTCTGTGGGTGTTTAGGAAGCGACGAGGGAGGATGTGGAGAGCGAGATGGGGGTAGAATGGAGAGAAAAAATGTTTAAAAAATGGACAGTAGTGGAGAAGAGTGGAGTGCAGGGAGAAAGGCACCAGAGGGCAAGGACATGTATGAAGGAGAAGGAGGCAGCAGCAGAATGGAGATAAAGAACTGTGGAGGTGAAAGATGATGTGTGTGTGTGAATACTGTGTTTGCACTTGGCGTGCAAAGCGGCCTCTACTGCTCTCCCTGGCTACTTTGCTGCATTTGCAATATTTTAACTTTTTTGCACCCCAGGGGAAAATGTTTGCTTGGGTTGGTATGCCTTAGTGGCCGGACAGGGTCCAGGAGGTGGCTGAGTGTGAGAGATGACGCTTGGTGGCTGAGTGTGTGTATGGGGGGGGGATTGTACTTGGTTTGATGCTCAAAGATCTGAGCAGTGGCCTCCTCCTACCTCCCCACCTCTCCTACCAGTGGAGAGACCACCACTCCTATCTTATGGATAGAAATAATTATTCTACTACCTTTCTCTGTTTACTGTTTATTTTAATGTTGTTTTAGGCTACTTAGGTGTGTAGCAGCCAAGACCAGCACCTTGTAAACACTCGTCTAGGTTTTTTTTTTAAAAAGTAACTTAATTGTAATTGTAGTGATTGCTTTTGAGTAACGGTAAAGTAATCAATTCCTTTAAGAACAATTGTAATTGTAATGGTAATTTATTCCTTTTTGGGGCCATGTAACAGTAATTGTAATTTGTTCCTTTTTAAGAGTAATCTTCCAAGCTCTGACTACTACTGCTACTACTACTACTGATGTCTTCCCACAGCACTGTCTTTCTGTCTGTCTATCTTCTGCTGAACATGGGTAGAAAATGTACGGTCCAAAGGCTGAGAGCAAGGAGAGGATGTTTGCAAACCTTTCACCAGGAAGAGAGCAGACCTTGAAATGTCCTTTCTGTCTGCAGGAGTTGCAAGGGAGGCTAACATTGCTTTCTAAAGAGGCATCAGTGCCTTTGTGATATACACAGCTGTTTTATATATTTTGCTGTTTTTACTCATATCATAGCTAAGGGAAGTGAAAACAACTGCTATATAAGCAAAGTACTTGTGGACATACCAAGATGTGAAAGCACCAACACAGCTATTGTCTTGTAGCACAACAGAGTGAGGGACAAGCTTCATGTGATGCTGAGTTACATGTAGTTTATCACCAAGGTAGTAAATGGAGAAATTGCAATTTGCCTCAAAAGGCAGGTGTATGTGTGCATGTCTTGTTACAAAAATACGAATGCCTTCTTCTTTAGGCTTCCATGACCTTTGTTCAGGTTACTCCCATGAAAGGTCAGCCTTCTCCAACCTGGTGCCCTCCAGATATTTTGAATACCTCCCATCAGCCCTAGCCAGCACAGCCATGCTGGCTGGGGCTGATGGGACTTGCAGTCCAAAACACATGGAGGGCACCAGGTGGAAAATGGAGACCAGACGTCTTGTACAGATTCCTCACTGGCCTGTTCTTCCCTTCAACATTATGCTATTTATTTATTTTAATTTATTACTTAATTTGTATCCCGCCCTTCCTCCGAGCAGGAGCCCAGGGCGGCAAACAAAGCACTAAGAACACTTTAAAGCATCATAAAAACAGATCTTAAAATACATTAAGACAAAACAGCATTAAAAACATGTTTTTAAAAAAACAACTTTAAAAAAGGGTTTAAAACATTATTAAAAAACATATTAAACAATTCTAACACAGACGCAGACTGGGATAGGTCTCAACCTAAAAGGCTTGTTAAAAGAGGAAAGTCTTCAAAAGGCGCCGAAAAGATAGCAGAGATGGCGCCTGCTACAGCATATTTTTGTTAGACACTGTTGTGAAGTGTGTGGGGATTGCTTAATTGTATATTTATTGAGATGTTTTCATTAGTTTGTTGTTTATTATTATTGTTTGGCTACTTATATACTGTGTATATTTATATTTCTTTGTTGTATTATTTCTCTGTTGTACACCGCCCAGAGAGCTATGCTAGTCAGGCGGTATAGAAATTTAACAAATAAAATAAATAAAAATAAATAAAATAAATAAATAATATTTAAGGGGAGGGAATTCCACAGGGTAGGTGCTGCCACATAAAGGTCTGTTTCCTATGTTGTGCAGAATGAACCTCCTGATAAGATGGTATCTGTACCAATGGTAGCTATGGTAGCTGTACCAATATTTTGGGGTCATTAATATATATTGTTCAGGCTAAAGTTAATTTTTACAAGACAACCTGGCCTCATTATTATAACTATAAACTAGAATTGGTGGTATTCAGATATTTTAAAAATTTGCAAGTCCCCCTGCTATACAAATCTGAATAATCATTAAATATAATCCTTGTGTTGGAAAATGCTCCAGCATCTGGCAGGTTATTAATAAATTGCATGCAATCTGTAAAGGAGGGGAATCCAAATGGGTGAGTAAACCATCTGCTCCACAGGATTAATCCTAATGGTGCTTGGAATCTTTTGGCAAAGAACTTAAAATGAAGAGGACTTAGTGCCCAGAGAGAATTAAACTGCCAGGCAGAAAAGATGTAAAATGCATACATGGGTCAAAACCAACAGTTTTCCTATGTAGACTCTGGAATATAAGTTGACAGAGAATCTTGGTGAGGCAAGTAATATAAGTGGCTTGGATAAGCCAAGGGAATGTCCACTTCTGAAGGGGTCTCTTAGCTACTGCTACTGTGTTATAAGGCCTGGCAAGTTTCCACATTGTGAACACGGCTGCTTGTAAAAGGCTTAAAGAACCATCTGGTGGTTATGGCCCCATTAAAATCATGTATCAAGATAATGAAGCATAAAATCTCTTTATGTGGTGTAAGCAAGCCTCAGTAGACACGTGTTTCATTAGCACATGTTCTAAGTCTTGTGTATTACAGTCTTTGAAGCATGGCAATAGTGCACCTTGGCAGATTTATCCAGTAGCTTACACTCACATGAGTCTATTTCACACCAGGGATCACACACAGAATCAAGATGTACAGATTTATTACTGCAACGGGGACTAGCTCAGCAAAATATATACCTTTCTTTGGGGAAATTAGCCCTACTAAAATATGTATACATTGACTACTTTGGTGTGAGAGAATTAGATAAACATATCTAGCAGTGACTAAATCAACGCAAGTGTGACTTATATGCAAGAAGGAGCAAGCACACAAGGGAGGAGAGGAGGTGATGCGGGTGGAGGGACTGAGTCAAAATGGGAAGGTGAGGGAAAGAGAGTGAACTGGAGGCAAAGCAGTATGTTTTGGAGAAAAGGTGTGCCTCATCGCTTGCAGAGGCACTCTTGTCCGTTCTTTCTGAGCTCACATTGCAGGCTAGGTCTCAGTCATGTGCAACTGGAACAAACTCAGTCTAAAATACTTGTCTAAAAACAGATCTAAAACTAGAGATGCGGAAGCCCAGAAAAAACCTTGAAATTTTTGAAAAACAATTTACCCTTTATTAAAATTTTCATTTTCCCCAAAGAATTCTCAGAAAGGAAAGTAATGGGACACCCCCCCTCCCTGAAAAGAAATGTTTTTCTCCCAGTACTTTCCATTTCCCCCCTGGGCCTTCACATCTCTACTTAAAACACAATCATACACACTCTTCTGCCAGTTCCACTGCGTCTCCACCTCTCTCTTCTGAAAACGGGGGAACACAATATTTGGTTCAAAATGAAATAGAAGCAGTTTAGTAATTCTATTTCCTAGCAGAGTATGTATTTTGCCAAGTGGAATGAGAATTAAGCAGCCCACCTTCCCCTCATACAGACTAGCTGAATAAAAACAACAGAGACAGTCTTCTTTGGTAAAAAGTATTAAGAATGTTTACTCACAACCTTTCATATGTTCAGGAAAAAAAGGCTGTAGCTTACAGAGAAAAGACAGAAGTAGGTAATAGATTTAGTCCATGATTGGGATCACCTGGCAGGCTTCTCTTTCCTGTGGCTTAATGGAGAATTATGCTAATAGGAGAACAACATCTCTTAACAAAGAAGAGGAAGAGAAGCAGGGAAATAACACCTATCAATATCAAGTTACATCACGGTAAACAAGCATAGAGGTGCCCCCAAATTCTGGCTGGAAGGGACATCTCCCTGTTAAAAGCATGCAAGCTTGCTTATCCGAACACTCCTCCTCATGCTGGCATGTAAGAACCCCAGAGCCCCATCTTGACTCGAAGGTTCTGGAAGCGGGCTCTTGGCAATGGTTTTGTCAAGATGTCTGCTGTTATCTTTGTACTTGGACAGTAGTTCGTCTTGATGAATCCTTTTTCTGTCAGCTCACGCACTATGCGATATTTAATTCCTATGCTCTTAGTGCGTGGTGTGATTCTGTCAGTCTGAGAAAGTCTAATACAACTCTGGTTGTCTTCCATCATCTGAATTGGCCTTTGTACTCTTATTCTAAAGACTTTTAGCAAATGGCTTCTTTGCATGCTTCTGCAGCAGCTATGTATTCAGATTCTGTAGAAGAAAATGCTATTATATCTTGCCTGTGGCTGGCCCAGGAGATAGGTCCATCTCCATATGTAAACAAGAAACCACTAGTGGATTTGGAGTCTGAACCGTCTCCAGCCCAGTCTGCATCAGTGTAACATACAAGTTTTGGATCACTATTAGCTGGCAATCTCAGCTTAACGTCCATTGTCCCTTTCAAGTACCTAGCACCCTTTTGGCAGCAATCCAGTCCTTTTGTGTGGGTGTGTTAATTTTTCCACTTAAAATCCCTACTGTACTTGCTATGTTGGGTCTGATGTTGGTGGTTAAGTACAGAGGTTTCCCTATTGCTGCTCTGTACTGGTTGTTATTTGGTAAAGGTTCACCTACATCACTGTCTTTAAGAAAGTCTGTCACCATGGGTCACCTACAGGGTAGGCATCTTTGAGTTCTAGAATCTCTAAAAGTTTGACAGTCATTTGCCTTTGGTTGAGGAGGTAAGAGCCATCTCCTTCCCTTTCAGTTTGGATGCCTATGTAGTATGTTCCAGTGGCTAATTCTTTGATTTCAACTTCTTTGTTAAATGATGTACAATTTCTGTGTAGTCCTGCTCTCACTGAGTTGCCACAATCACATCATCAACATAAGTCAGGATCAGGGGTGTCACTAGGGCAGTGCGGCAGGTGTGGGCTGTACTGGGTGACACCCCGAGACGGGGGTGACACCACGAGCCACCCCCCCTAGCCGGCAAGAACTCCCCTCCTCCTCCATCCTGATAAGCAGAGTAAGCGAGTGAGCGGGCCGCTCCTCGCTCTGCCGCCACCTGCGTCTCTCACTGTGCTACGAGAAGCTCACCGGTTCCCCGAAGGGAAGCACTGACGCAGCCCGTTGCCAAAGAGTCCTGGGAGAGGGCGGGCAGGGAAGCGGCTCTCTAGTCGTTCTGGACTGGAGGACGCAGCTTCCCCCCACCCTCCACCCCAAATCCCCTTCCTCTCTAGGAGCCCAGTTCACTTTCCTTAACCCTTCCGTGGCCAACCTCCTCCTCCTCTGCCCAAGAAAGGCGCTTTGCGTGGGGAGCCTTTTGCCTCCTCCCTGCGCGCCACTTTCCCCCTCGGCCCAGGCCGGGTTGGCTTGTCCTGACTCCTGAGAGACTCCTGCTGGGCGAGGCTTGCCCAGGAGGGGACCCTCTCCCACTCGGGTGGAGCTGCAGCCCCCGGGAGCATGTAAATTAGTATGTGTATTTGGAAAAGGGAGCATCTCTCTCTCTCTCTCTCTCTCTCTCTCTCTCTCACTCACTCACTCACACACACACACACACACACACACACACACACTGCTTTTTTAAAAAAGGCGTACATGCTGTTAATGCTAAAAATAATAGTGTATGGGTGTGACTGATCTGGGACTGGGAGAACGGGTAACTGCTGTGGTGTATAAAATCCTAAACTCATACATCATATTAAGTAATGTGAGGAATTACCTGACCCTGTTTCTGCTGTCATAACCCCTGTTCTGGCTCAACAAATGTACAAGAGGCTTGTGGTCCTTTAAAAAGCAGATGTGTGTACAATCCTATTTTTATTTAGAAACTTCTCTTGTCCTATACAAACTTTCAATGCAATAATAATAATGTTATACAATAATTGTTTATAGAACTGGTTGTGGCATGAGCTTTTGTCGGTAAAATGAGCGAGCTCTAGTTTATGGAAACTTGTGTCACAATCTGTATAGTATGTGTTTGCTCTGCAATTTGTTGTGTGTGTTACAATCCCCACTTCATCCAGAACTATGTGGTCCAAGAGGAGAAAATAGCTATCTTTGTACCCATACATTAAATCTGATTAATCTATGTTTAGTGGTCTTGTAAATGCATAATTTATGCAAGTTGCAAGCTGATGATGTGCATGCATGTCAAAGAACTGAGAGTGAAAACCAGCACCAAAGAGTAATAGTAGTTAACATTTTTATAGCACTTTCAAATTTAACATTGTTAATTTAATATTCTGTATTTTAATTGCGTTTTAATGTGTTATATACTATTGTGTTTTTATGTTGTTTTGTTCTTGTTAACCGCCCAGAGAGCTTCGGCTATGGGGCGGTCTATAAGTTTAATGAAATAAATAAATAAATAAATAACACACATTATCCAGATGTAGTGCTGGTATAGCACAGTGGGGAGGAGAGCCTGGCTGGGAATCCAGAGTCTGCGACTTCAAATCCCCGCTCGTGTCTCCTGAGTATCAAGGGCCAGCTAAAGATCACCCCCACAGTGAGTGGCTCAGGGGTTACATGCCCTGCCACCTGTGCAGCCATGGGCAAGCGGCATAGTCCCAAGGAGCCCAGTTGCCCCCTGGCTGGCAGTTGTGGACAAGGAAGGGGTTGGCTTGTGCAGCTGTGGCAAGCTGAGCAGGCCCTAGCTAGCTGGGGAGGACTAGCCTCAGAGGGAGGCAATGGTAAACCCCCTCTGAATACCGCTTACCATGAACACCCTATTCATAGGGTCACCATAAGTCGGGATCGACTTAAAGGCAGTCCATTTCTATTTCATTCAGATGTATGTCAAAGGTAAGATTCAAACCAGAGGCTTCCTGAGTATGTGATGGAATACGTATAAGAGAAATATACATACAGAAAAAAACAGATGGATACATGCCCATGAAATTGATAGACATGATCACACATGTCATCATACTTACCAAGGATGGCAGTAAATTTACAATCTTGTTTTTACAGATACCTTTAATCCACATGGAATAATCACAAACAGTACAAAAGCATGATAGGGGAAGAGCTGTAGTTCAGTGGTAGTATTTCTTTTGCATGCAGAAGGTATTGCTATTGCCATTACATTCAGTGATATACGGGAATTATGATTTACGAGTAACATTAGTACAAAAAACATTAGTAAGGATTCTGTATGGTCTGGTATGGGAGGAGGTCCATGGGGTGACACCATGAGTTACAGCACTGGGTGACACCAACCCTAGTGACGCCACTGGTCAGGATAAAAGTCAAATGTCCATCTTTGCTTCTGGTGTACAGGTACTGGTCTACCTCACCTTGCTTGAAGCCTTGATCCTTGGGCATTTTATCCAGTTTCTCATGTGAGGCCCTTGCAGCTTATTTGAGTCCATGCAAGCCCTTTTTAAGTTTACAAACAAGATGTGTTTGCTTCTGGTCCATGAAGCCTGGAGGTTGTTGCGTGTATAACTCCTCTGTTATTTCTCCATGCAGAAAGGCAGTCTTCACATTGAGGTGTCTGACGTGCATCTGTTTTGAGGCTGCCACACTTAGTAGCATTCTTATGGTGCTATGTTTAACAACGGGAGCAAACGTTGCATCATAATCCTCTCCGTATGTCTGCAGGAAACTTTTGGGAACTAGTCTTGCCTTGTAGCATTCAATTTTTCCTCCTTTGTCTTGCTGAATTCACCTTGAACACCTATCTGCACTCTATATCTTTCTTGCCTGGTGGAAGCTCTGTCAGGGTCCACGTCTTGTTCTTGTGCAGTGCATCTATCTCCTCCTGAGCAGCTTTTCTCCATTGAGCAGCCTTAGCTGCTGGCATCTGGTTAATCTCCTCCCAAGTTGATGGTTCACTAGGTAGTGCTGACTTTGCGAGGAAGGACAGTTGTAGAGGTGGTACACCTTTGTTGGTTTGTGATGAGTATCTAGGAGCCTGTTCTGGGATCTGGTCTGGTTCTGCAACATCTTCCAGCCCAGGCATCTCGACATCCTCATCTGTGTCTGTACCGCTTTCAGCCTCTGACTCTTTTTTGCAGTCTCTGCCTCTTCCTTCTGCTCAAGGCTTGGGTCAGGTTGTGCAAATATCTATAGTGTTACTGGTGTCCCATATGTCGGCATTGGCATATCTATGAGGGATTGGACATGGTGCCCTTGTTCTTCTGAGAAATCTAGCACAGTCCCTCTTTTGTCAGCTCTGCATTGCTCATCAAAGTAGACAATGTGTCTTATGCTGGCTTTGCCAGTTTTCAAATTCATTATTCTATAGCCTTTGCTACCAGGAACACAGCCAATCAAAACAGTCTGTTCTGTCCTGGCATCTAGCTTCTGCCTCTATTGTTTTGCTATATATGCAAAAGCAATGCTCCCAAAAACCTGAATATGTCCAAGGTTTGGAATTCTACCATGCCATTACTGGAATGGTGTATGTGTGGTGCCCTTGGTTGGCAATCTGTTCTGGAGATATGTTGTAGTGACAATTGCATAACTCCAGAGTCTGCTGGGTAAATCAGTGTCAGCCAGCAAGCATTTATTCATTTCTGGAAGTGATCTGAGTTTCCTTTCAGAAATTCCATTCTGCTCAGGAGTATGGCTGACAGTCCTCCTGTGCAAAATGCCTTGCTCATCCAGGAAGCTCTGTGTATGGTGCAAGATAAATTCACCACCATTGTCTGTCTGTAGAGCCTTTGGTTTTCTCTCAAACGTCATGCTGAGCATCAAAATGTATTTCTTCAGCATCTCATGCGTTTCCCTCTTCTCCTTTAGTAGGTAGGTGACACAATACCTCAAAAAATGATCCACAAAAATTAGAACATAATCTGTCCTTCCCAAGTGAGGGTACATTCAATGGTCCACAGAGATTACTGTGTATGAGATCTGGCACCTTGGTGCTTCTCCTCTCTGTCCTTGGTGGAAATGAGGGCCTAACTCACTTTTCTTCAGTACAGTTTACAGACCTGCTTGTGCCATCACTGTACTTTGGGTTTACCTTGATACATGTTGCAGGGTTCTGGTTCTGTAGTTGCAGGATTGCCTTTGGATCATGATGTCCCAGATGCCAGTGCCACAGATCTAAGCTGGTCTCATCCTTATGCACTATGGTTGCATTTGCTTGCTCAGCTGAAATGCTCAGTTCATAAACACTATCATTTTCAAAAGCTTGTGCAAACAAAACATTATTTTTGGTTAGTGGAGAAGAAAGCCTGGCTGGGAGTCCAGAGTCCGTGAGTTCAAATCCCCGCTTGTGTCTCCTGGGTGTCAAGGGCCAGCTAAAGATCACCCCACAGTGAGTAGCTCAGGGGTTATGTGCCCTGCCACCTGTGCAGCTGTGGGCAAGCTGCATAGTCCCAAGGAGCCCAGTTGCCCCCCATCTGGGAGTTGCGGACAAGGAAGGGGTTGGCTTGTGCAGCTGCATCAAGCTGAGTAGGCCATGGCCAGCTGGGGACGACTAGCCTCAGAGGGAGGCAATGGTATGTTGACCCATAGGCAGGACTGTCACTAGTAATTTTCCATCAAGCCTGTAAGCCTGTAAGCAAGGAAGAGCAACAGCAGGAGTTAAGCTGCTTGAAGATACTTGCTGAGCCTTGGCATGGCCTGTCAAGGCCAGCACCTGCTGTCAAGGCAACCAGAGAGATAAAGGCTGGGGAAGTTCTGCCAGCCTTCTGTGGGGGTTTTGTTTCAGTGTGGAGAGGTTCTTGTTAGGAGGTGTCGTGGGGGAAAGTGAAACTGCTTGTAAGCTGTATGCCTGAATGTCCAAAAGTAAAGGACTCTTAAACTATCTCTTGCTCTTGGATTTCTTGTCCGCCTTACTCTCAACTGTAACTGCGCTGAACACACGCAAACATCCGCAAACACCAACAGGGTTATGGGCCCAGATCCAGCGCAAGTTACAACGGAGTAAAGATCCAAGAAAGAGTTCCAGAGGGCAGCTTGGTCGTGCCTGGCAGAGGTGAGCGGAGATGGCTGTCAACATGTCTGGAGGCATGCCGATAGAAAGGCTTACAGAATCTAATTACGCCAGCTGGAAGCTAAGGATGAGAGCTTTCCTGTTCAAAGAGGATTTATTTGAAGTAATCGACACCACCCCACCGGCGGTTCCGCTGGCGGCCTGGACGCGTAAAGATGAGAAGGCGCAGGCGTTTATCACCTTGGCTCTATCCGATTCTCAACTTCTGTACGTGAGAGATGAACCCTCAGCCAGGAGGATGTGGGACGTGTTACAAGCCCTACATGTGCAGCAGACAGCGGGGTCCAAACTGTGTCTGGCAAGACGGCTGTATCAGATGCGTCTCATGGAGGAGAGCACCATGAGTGAGCATCTCACTGAATTCAGACGTTTATTTGCTGAATTGGAGGATAGAGGGATGGAACATAGTATTCTTCAGAAAGTCTACATTGTTCTGGCTTCACTGGATGAGTCCTGGAATAATCTTGTGATGTCAATGGAGGCTATGCCCAACGGAGGTTTAAATTTGGACTTTATTGAAGAAAAATTGAACCAGGAATGGCAGAGACGACAAGAGAAGAAAAGGACTGAGCTGCAAGCTGTCAAAAGCAAGCAGGTGAACTTTAAGGAGCAGCAGGGTCTTAAAACCTGTTATTTTTGTGGAGCGCGTGGGCACATTCAAAGGAACTGTGCAGTCAAGCGAAGAAACAGAGACGGAGGCTGGAGGCAGTCCAGTGTGAACTTTATCAGCGCAGAAAAGCCTCAGATTGAGACGGATTGGGTGTGTGACAGTGGAGCATCCCATTGTCTCGTAAAAGACCCCAGTTTATTTCACACATCGAAAGCAGTGCAGGACTCTGTTCTATTAGTGGATGGTTCCAGGAGAGCCGTGATGGCACGAGGGACGGTGAAATTACGTAAGATTGGCATTCTCACTGATGTTTTGTATGTCCCTGAATTGGCCAATAATATTCTGTCTGTCAGGAAATTAGTGAGTATTGGATTTACAGTGGTGTTTGAAAAAAACAAATGTATTGTACAAAAAGGGGGTGAGGTCTGCATGCAAGGGAGCCTGAAAGATTCACAGTTCGTTATACAGAGCGATCAGGCAGGGTGTGCTGCATTGAGTGCTGAGGTGCAGACACATAAAGGCTGTGTGCATGATTGGCACAGAAGGCTGGGGCATGCTAACTATGACACAATTAAGAAAACCCCGACTTATGTTGAAAACATGAAACTGACAGAGTGTGGGCAGTTGATGGATTGTGATGCCTGTCGTGAAGCGAAGGCTACAATTGCACCCATAAATAAAGAAGCAGAAAGCACCACAAACGCTCCCTACCAGCTAATACATGTTGATCTATCGGCCAATACAGAGTTCACGAGGGGGTGCGAGGTACTTTATGGTCGTGGTTGATGATTTTACGAGGTTCTCTCATGTTTATTTGCTCAAGAAAAAGGATGAGGCAGAACAGAAGCTATGTTTGTTTATAAAGAATATTGAAACACAGCATAACATTACTGTGAGGCGCATCCGCTCAGACCAAGGGGGGGAATTCACAAGCAAAGCGTTACATGAATTCCTGGAAAACAAAGGAATAGAGCAGAATTTCACAGCTCCATTTTCTCTGTACAGTAACGGGATTGCGGAGAGAAAAAACAGGGTGCTTCAGGAAGCATTGAGAGCCATGTTGAGGGATTCTAGTTTAACAGGCTCTTTCTGGGGAGAGTGTATTTTGTATGTGAATTACATACACAACAGGGTGTTACACAGTGCACTTGGGATGTCTCCCTATGAAAAACTCACAGGCAAAAAGCCAAGGGTGCAACACATTGAGAGATTTGGAGCTCGCTGCTGGGTTCACATTCCACAGGGGAAAAGACATGGCAAACTGGCACCCAGAGCACAGGAAGGGTTTGTGCTGGGGTTTCAGAATGCTTATTACAGGGTGTGGGTTCCCAAGACACAACAGGTTGTGTTGAGCAGGAGCATCAAAGTCTCAGACAAGCCTTGGGATCAGAACCAGACAGTTATGCTCAATGGGTCAGACAATGCACCTACACAAGGGGTGAAAACAGAAGACACACAAATTCCACTAAAAGATGCTTTAAATGAACTGATTTGGGGCAAACGTAAAACAAAGAAATGGAAGGCTGACGACCTGATATGTCCTGAGCAAGCCTTGCCAGGTACAAGTGCTGCAGGTGGTGGTGCAGTGGGAGCCGAAGCTCCAGTTCCCTTAAGGCGCTCTGAAAGAGCTAACATTGGGAAGCCGCCTGACAGATTTACAGTGGGTATAGTCAGCGGCCCGGGTGTGTGCAAAGAAGTTGAAATGGATGCAGAAACATTATATCTGACCTGTGTACAGCCGAAGTTCGATTAATAAAGTTTAAAGGAACCAATGTAAAATGTAAATTGAACATGCAACTGAGATGTAATGTCTGTAATGATATAGAAATGTAACTGAAGTGTAAACGTCACTGGAAACTGAAATGTAAAAAGTTGCAATGTATTGATGTGCAGTCTTGATGGAAAGGTGGGAACTGTTGACCCATAGGCAGGACTGTCACTAGTAATTTTCCATCAAGCCTGAAAGCCTGTAAGCAAGGAAGAGCAACAGCAGGGGTTAAGCTGCTTGAAGATCCTTGCTGAGCCTTGGCATGGCCTGTCAAGGCCAGCACCTGCTGTCAAGGCAACCAGAGAGATAAAGGCTGGGGAAGTTCTGCCAGCCTTCTGTGGGGGTTTTGTTTCAGTGTGGAGAGGTTCTTGTTAGGAGGTGTCGTGGGGGAAAGTGAAACTGCTTGTAAGCTGTATGCCTGAATGTCCAAAAGTAAAGGACTCTTAAACTATCTCTTGCTCTTGGATTTCTTGTCCGCCTTACTCTCAACTGTAACTGCGCTGAACACACGCAAACATCTGCAAACACCAACATGGTAAACCCCCTCTGAATAGGATTCCATCCCTACAATACTGTAGGATTCTAAGCCAAATTAAAAACCCATAAGGCTGAATTTTAGTGCCTCATCTGATACCCTTTCAGGATAAACAATTCCTTGTAAAGGTACATCACATGATTCTTAGACTTTCTGTCATATATTTCTTCTAGCTTCTGCCGCATTTCTTTTACATTGTTACATCCTATGCAAACATTTAGTGCCTCATCTGATAATGCAGAAATAAGCAAAGACTTCACTTTTGCATGCTTACGTCTCCAGGATGCTGTAGCAGTTTCATCCTCTGCTGAGGGTTCAGAATTGGTCAGGATTCCATTTAAATCTTCCCCTTCAATGATCGCACTGAACCAAAGATTCCATACTCCATAATTATCCTTTCTAGCCTCGGGATGCTTCTCTTAAATGCTGATTCTTCAGTCATCCTTTCCTATCTTTTGTTCTGCTTTTCTTTCTCTAACTTAAAGTCTCCTTTATTTGTTGATCTCTTTTGTAAATCACACACAGTATTTAGCCTTTTTAGCTTTTAGGCACAACTTGCAATTCAACGTAGCTTACTGGCCCGTAACCCTTGTTGTGTAAATTTGTATATTTTTTAGCAGAGAATGTCAACGGTCTGAGCTGTGTGTGTGCCAGTGTATGCATTTACCTAAGTAAGCAGGCTTTTACCCTACATTGAGATCATTGACACTTAAGACTTAGTAAAATAAGAAAAGCTACTTTATTTATAGAAATACATAGTAGATAGAAAGGCATACGTAGATCTAACTAACTAAGTTGGAGGCGCAATGCCCAGGTTTGGGAGTTGCCCTCATGGCTCAGGAGAGAGCGAGCAGAGACAAAGGTGTCTCCTCTCTTTCAGAAAGTCGAAGAAGAGAAGAGAGGAAAGGGCAGAAGGAGGAGGGGCAGATAAGCTTCCCTAAGCATATCTAACGAGGGAAGGAAGTCAGTCAGAGCATCACAGGTAAAGGTAATCAAGCCTATCCATCTGGAGGACTCTAACTGTATCTCCCTTCTGGATCATAAACAAAAGAACAAAACAGGAGTTGCTCTTGCCCCACTGCCAACAGTCTGAATCTATCTTACGTGGGATACCAGTAACTAAATCTAGGAACCAGTAATGAACCAAATCGGTTTGCAGATTTGAAAGAAATTTGCAGATTGCAGATTTTGAAAAGGCACATAAAACCACTTGTGAGCATTCTGGATGGTGGTCTCTCTCTGCTGACAAGTAGCACAGGAGGATGTGACGTGCTGCCTCCACTTGAATACCTGGTGCATACCAGTGTTTCAGGATTTTCTCAGCTTATTGGCTCAGCTAAGTTCAGCTATCCCCCCATTTCATGGGTCACCGAGCAAGGGACGGATCAGGAGTCTGGGGGTCCCCTCTGCAAATCTGCTGCTAACATCTTGGTGTTTATAGGCATAGAGACATAACTTAGAAATCATAAAGGAGCCGATGATCCATGAGTCAAGCAGCTTGTCAGCTTGCTGATTACCTAGGGAAATGGAATCTGTTAGATTAGTATGTGCCTCACAATAAATAACAGAAATGACAGATGGAGTAGAATCAAATCAAATCAATTAATCAAATGTCCATGTGACACAGGAGACTAAGAAATAGTCAGGAATCCCCTGGTCTCCAGTTTGACCTACAAAATGATAGACACCAAAAATATATTTAGATATATAAATGAATACATTATAAATGAATACAGTTTGATCAGAGGGTAGGATACAGGCACTTTTGATAAAGGTAAAGGTGTCCCCGCACTTATAGTGCGAGTTGTTTCCGACTCTTAGGGTGACGTCTTGCGACGTTTACTAGGCAGACCGTATATATGGGGTGGGATTGCCAGTTCCATCCCTGGCCTTTCTTTACCCCCCAGCATATGCTGGGTACTCATTTTACCGACCACGGATGGATGGAAGGCTGAATGGACCTTGGCCCCTTTTACCAGAGATTTGACTTCCTCCTTCCGTTGGAATCGAACTCCGGCCGTGAGCAGAGCTTCGGC
Organism: Rhineura floridana; assembly: GCF_030035675.1. Classification (NCBI taxonomy): domain Eukaryota; kingdom Metazoa; phylum Chordata; class Lepidosauria; order Squamata; family Rhineuridae; genus Rhineura; species Rhineura floridana. Next base: position 173,916,051 of record NC_084480.1, on the reverse strand, counting down.
TGCGTTACCGCTGCTTACCTCTCTGCATCACGGAGGGTCTATATGGCACTTTTGATACCTGGAACAAAATGAGCTTCAAGAATAACATGATCAGAAACCACAGCATAGCCACAATTAAATTCTCAAATTCATCGCTTTTACAAAAGCCATTAGTGTATAAAACCAATCCAGGTTAGGGAAAGAAACATCGCTAAGATCAGGTCTGGGTGTAGTAGGAATGTAGTAGCTATAAGGGTCTAAATCATGTGGTTCACCATCTGTAAGGAGAGGGAGTAACATAGGGTTAAAACTGGTGCAGCATACAATGGTCACAGCAGAGAGAAAAAACCTAGGGATTCATTGCCTGTGACATCCTGCAGCTCACTGCAGGGTGCTTCTTAGTAGTTAGCTTGGGAAGAGACTGCATTAATCCTGTCATTTCTACATTCTCTGTGATTATTAGAGATGATATGACCCAAATATAGCACTTCTGGTTGACAAAATTTCAGCTTTTCCAAGTTCACACAAGAGATGTTTCAGATTTCCTTACATGCTTGACTGTTAAAATTAGGGTGTTACAAACAGACTGGTTTTTCATAAGTACTTCTTGCTCTGAAAGGGAGGTGGTGACAAGGGCAATGCCCTCCTCAGCCTCTTAGGTCAAGGGGTACTGAAATACCTCAGAGAAAGGCCTGTTGCATTTCTGGTATGTATATATATCGGCTCAGCTTTCAGTAGCTTTTCCCACTTTATTGGCATGGGAAGCCCACAAGAACTCGGGGAAAGTCTGGGAGCTCAGCAGGAGGATACCTTCTCTGCGTTTTCAGCTTCCTGGTCTGTTACTATTAGCATGAGCAAATTTGGAGTCCAATTCTGAGGGAAATTGACACATACTGCATCAGGTGTACAGGAAATAGTGGCATTCGATTTGCACAACAAGCCTTACCCATTACGTTGTACAGGTTGTACAGATGGTGGGGGAGAAGAAAAGAAAAGAAAAGCATGTTCAAATTGAGCCCAAAGTGAACCGGACAGAATGTGGAAAAGCCTGGCCTACCACTCTCACATCTTGAATTATTTCTGAGAAGGACTGAGTGTGGAAGCCTCAGTTTGTCTGATGGTATAAAAAGAAACACCAGTGTCCACTAGAACGGTGCAGTCATTAACATTGCCATTAACATTCATAGCAACTGTTGGTTCAGGAATGACAGATGAAATGGAAAATTGAGGTGTAATATCCTGGCATAGTCAGTAGGGGGTCTCATTAAACTTTTGATGTTCTTGGCGTGGGGGTGCACCCGAAGACTGACGGCTGCTGTGAGGGAGAACCCCCCAAGCACCCTGGCCCCCAAGCAATTTGGGCCCCTGAAAATTGATTAAGGAAAAATGGATTTCTTTCCCCTCATTCACACACAACAGGCATGAAAAGCAGAGCCTGTGTGTAGGGAAAAGCAGAGAGGTTGGGCTCACCTCTCTGAAAATTCCTGAGCATCTCTCTGTGCCAAGAATGACTAGAGCGTGACCGCTGATCATTTATTTAGTATTGTTTCTCTTCATTAATATATTTTTACTATGTGATCTTAGAAAGCAGGTTTCTGATATTATAGAGCAGCTAAGGGAAAATCTTCATAACAGAATCAGAAGTGGAAGATAAGATAAAATTTTAGTTTGATATTGATTTTTGTTCTCTAATCATATTTATATTATGTGGCTTTCAGCTATAATATGGTGATTTGAAATTAATCCTTTTCTATAGCAGTCTATGGAACTTCCAGTTATTCTAAGGAGAGCCAATCTCAGTCTTACATCATGGTGTTACGCCCAACTAGGGGCTAGGTTCGTGCTCCCCAAGTTCGAGTCAATTAACTTGGAGACGAGACGAGGATAGAAAATATGCCAGCAGGTTTATTGTACGTTTGCAAACAGAGAGCAGCAAGCACGGGCTAACTCTGACGTTCCTCTTTACATGTCATGCTTTTAAAGGTTTGTATGATACATGTTTATTTGTTTTTCTTCCAGGCGAGGGCTTATCTGTTCCATTTCGGGCATGGAGATTGCCTAAGGTAAGTAATTAACACTGCATATTTATTTAAGGGCTGTGTCCTTGTTGCAACACTTATGATTGTATCAGCACCTATGATTGTATCACCATCTCTTGATTGTATCAGCCTTTAATATCACATTGTATCAACCTTCAATATCACATTGTATCAACCTTCAATATCACATTGTATCAACCTTTAATATCACATTGTATCGGCATTTAGCCTCACAATCCCCTCTCAGAAGCCTCAAAAAGACCTTTTGTCCTTTTTGAGGTCTTCTACCCTCTTTTCTATGGTTCGGCGTTTTGTATAATACGTTGGTACAGTATCTTTTCATACCTGATTTGTTGTCTTATCAATATTCAGGAGAATATCTTCATTACACATGAGACAATGCATGGCGTGGTAATTAGAATAAGCAAAAAGATGCATCCTATGATAAATAAGTGTCTCAACCATGCCCAACTGGGTAGCCAATCAGTGAGCCAATCCCAATTCAAACCTTTCCATTCCTGTACCTGTACATGTGCCACTTTCTCTGCTTCTTCCACTAGTTGATGAATGACATTACTGCTATCATCTATCTGCATACAGCAAGTCCCGGGGGTTGCATTTAGGGCCGCGCACAGCCCCCCTATGTGTAGGAAGACGATATCCAACCCCCTTCTGTTATTCATCTCCTCCCTCCTCAACTGTTGGACTTCCTCGGACAGGATTGCCTGGCCAGTGGCATTTGTAGCTACTTCCACTACTGCCTGTAGGTGAATTATGCTATTGGTCATGGAGCGTGCGCCTCTAATTCCTATAGCACTCCAGATGAGGGGCTCATAATAGTCAATTAAATCCTGAGGGGTCCAGTATTTTTGCCCCCATTTTTGGTTCCCTGCGTGTAGGGTGCCACGGGATTTCCGGTACGGGGGGTGAGTATTGGGGCCCCTGTGTCAAATTTCTGAAAGGCCGGTATTACGTATCCCAAGTAACAGCTGCCTGCCCATCCTGGTGGTAGTGCGGTATACGCCTGACTTCCACATATGAAATAATGGTGCTGGAGGGCTCTCTTACCTCTCCATGGGAGGGTTTTTCCATTTTGTCCCTCCGTGGGTTTGGAGCCGTTGGGTTCCGATCGGGCTCCTGTTTGGATGTGGTACCACCCGCAAAGAAAGGGGGCATTAAAGAATTTTGAATTGGTAGCGTTATGGCTGCATTGGATAAAGGAGGAGTTAGATGTTTTGTTTAAACATCCGTCACTTCGGCTATACCAACTGTTTTGGAGGACCCATGATTCTTTGGCGTACCAGCTACTCCCGTCTTTCCGCCTCCATTTAAGGGAGGTGGAGTTATCCCGTAGGGTCCCGGTTGATACGTTGTTCACTCTGCAAATAGCACATAGCGCATAGTTAAACTATGGAATTTGCTCCCACAAGATGCAGTAATGGCCACCAGCTTGGATGGCTTTAAAAGAAGATTAGACAAATTCATGGAGGACAGGGCTATCAATGGCTACTAGCCATGATGGCTGTGCTCTGCCACCCTAGTCAGAGGCAGCATGCTTCTGAAAACCAGTTGCCGGAAGCCTCAGGAGGGGAGAGTGTTCTTGCACTCGGGTCCTGCTTGCGGGCTTCCCCCAGGCACCTGGTTGGCCACTGTGAGAACAGGATGCTGGACTAGATGGGCCACTGGCCTGATCCAGCAGGCTCTTCTTACGTTCTTATGTTCTTAAATACACGCTTCCCAAGCCGAATAAAAGTGAGAGTTGCAGTGGCCCGTGCCTAATTTCTCTTGTGTACACAATTTTTCCTTATGTTTACACCACCTGTCGCGTTTTTACTGGAATACCGGAGGTGGGTGCCATTCCATCTGTCAGTACAATTAATCATTAAGGTAGTCACCAGGTCGGGCTCCCAGGAAAGGGTATAATTACACTGGCTATGCCCTACCGGAATCGCAGCATTCCCTTCTGATGTCCTTTTCCAACACCAATTGCCCCTTTCTGGAGTGACCGTGAGCGACGTGTTTGTGGCCCAGGTATGGTTCGTGGGGTAATCCACTGGGGTAATTCGTGGGGTAATCTTCGTCAGCAAATGCTGGAAGGAGGGGGGCTATGGGTTTCTGTCTTTCTTCACTTTTGCAATCTTTGGCCCAGTGTCCTTTTTTAAGACACTTGGCACACTGATCCTTATCCAGCTTTCTTCTGGGGCGTTGTCCTCTACCTTCTTCTCCTCTTCTCTTATTCCCATCTCCTTGCAAGGCAGCAGCCATTATTGCACACTGCCTTTTAAACGTACGCTGATCCTCCCTCTTCTCTCTCTCATCTCTATTCACAAACACTTTGTAAGCAATGTCCATTAATTGACTCATATTCATTCCCATAGCTCCCTCAACTTTCTGCAGTTTCTTTCTAATATCCTGGGCGCTTTGTCCTATGAAGAGTGTAACTAAAAGTCTCTGATTGTCAGCAGCAGCTGGGTCAAGGGGGGTGTATTCCGCATATGGTCCTGCAGCCGCACAAGAAAGGAAGAAGGGTCATCCTCTTTGCCTTGTCTAACCTCATACAGTTTGGCCATGTTGGTTGGCTTGGGTATGGCATTTCATAACCCATAAAGAATGAGGCAGCGGTAATTTTCAGCCCCAAGCTTGGTCTGAAATATACATAGCTTCCAACTCTTGGTACGCCAAGGGGCGGAAGGGCAGGGGGATAGATACCTGTATGCCCACAGCCCCAGGAGTAACTAGATGCAATGCTAGTGGCCCTATATACACTGAGCCATTGTTCATGAGCTGGTACTTCACCCCACAGCATGGCTTTCAGTCTCATTTGAATGGAACCATGCAAGCCCATCATTCACAGATATGGCCCTTGGGTAAATGTGCACTTAAGCATCATTAGTTTGTTTGTGGAACTACTGCATATACATGCTTCCCCCTGGTTGGAGAGGAAGCTGTTATGTGGCCTACTTAATACCTAACATCAATGTTAAACCCAAAGGGCAACATATCTTTAGACCCCTATACACCAATACCAGAGACAAAAGGCATGCCTTACAAGCTGGAGACCATAACTGGGGAAGTAAGGTTTGGACCCCCCAAGATTTGATTGATGAATACAAACCACTAACATGGAGCTCTATTGGGATCGTTGGAGCTAGGTCCATGACCAATGGCCTGTTGAGATTGCAAGCTGTAGTAGAAGTAGTTACTAATGCTACTGGCGAGGCAATACGCACCTTAACGCAGGAAACTGAGCAGATACGTAAGAGATTGGTCATCCACCAACAGGGCCTTGACCTCTTACTCGCCAGCTCAGGTGGGCTCTGCGCTACCTTAAACACTAGCGGTGAGTGCTGTGTTGAAATTGGAGATGAATCACAGGTAATTAATCATTGGCACTGGTTGCCAATATGTTTCCGGGCTAGATTCAAAGTGTTGGTATTAACCTATAAAGCCTTATACGGTGCGGGACCACGATACCTTGCGGAACGCCTCTTCCGATATGAACCGGCCCGTGCACTACGTTCTGCTACGAAGGCCCTCCTCCGGGTTCCAACTCACAGGGAGGCCCGGAGGGTGATGACAAGATCTAGGGCCTTCTCAGTGGTGGCCCCCGAACTATGGAACAGTCTCCCTGAGGAAGTACGCCTGGCGCCGACTCTGCTTTCCTTCCGGCGCCAGGTCAAAACCTTCCTATTCTCTGAAGCATTTTAAGTTACATTGATCTAATTTTAATAATGTTTATTGTATTGTTGATTGTATTTTAATATTATTTTGTTATTCATTGTATTTTTATACTATTTTATGTTCACCGCCCAGAGAGCTATCGCTAGTCGGGCGGTATATAAATTTAATAAATAATAATAATAAATAATAATCAATTAGTAGACCATGCAGAAATAACAGCGTATGTGGGCAATCAGCAGTGGAAGGGCCTAAATTGGGACTGGCTTACTAGCTGGCTGCCAAACTGGGCCTGGCTGAAACATCTCTTTGTTATTGGCTGCATTGTATTCCTCATCCTTATGTGCTTACCATGTATCATCTCCTGTGTATCTGGCATGCTTATTCGGGTAATGAAAATAAAAGGCCAGTTGATGATGTATCAACAGCTAGCTTTGCATGAGATACAGGGAGAATATACTGAAATGGCACCATCTCATGAGGAGGTATGGAACCATACTGTTTATGCCCCCCAAGCTGTTCCTACCGGAGAGGAAAATGTTTATGCCACCATAGATAATTAAGAAGATACTTTCTCACTTTTTGAAATTAAGAAAGTATCTGAGGGGCAAATGTTACAATGAGTTAAAATTAAAATGTTATACTGAAATGAAATCAAATAATGCAAAATGAAACATATGCTTGTTTTCCTTGCTTTGTGAAAAGTATGGGAGTTTTCTGCTTATCTGCTTCGTTAGCAATTAAAGATGTTATTCACAGCTTGTAGCATCAAAGGTCAAGGATAAAGGAAGTCTGAAGATGAGAACAGAGAAGTGGACCAGAATAGACAGATGCTGAGAAATTAAACAATGATGTATTCTTAATGAGCTATGCATTTCTGATACTATGTATGTGACGCATCTATAGCCTATAAATATGATGACTGTCAGCTATTCGGGAGAGCCACTTGATTGGGGCCCTCCCTTTGCAAAGGTTTTAATAAAGGCAAGACTTTTTACTGATCTGGTCTCGTCTCCATTCCTTATTGGCATCTCAAGGAATTGAGAGCCTTTATCAGTCGGGCTTTCATCCAGGCCTGGCTCCTTTTGTAACATTTGTAGCTACTTCCACTACTGCCTGTAGGCAAATTATGCTATTGGTCATGGAGCGTGTGCCTCTAATTCCTATAGCACTCCAGGTGAGGGGCTCATAATAGTCAATTAAATCCTGAGGGGTCCAGTATTTTTGCCCCCATTTTTGGTTCCCTGCGTGTAGGGTGCCACGGGATTTCTGGTACCGGGGGTGAGTATTGGGGCCCCTGTGTCAAATTTCTGAAAGGCCGGTATTACGTATCCCAAGTAACAGCTGCCTGCCCATCCTGGTGGTAGTGCGGTATACGCCTGACTTCCACATATGAAATAATGGTGCTGGAGGGCTCTCTTACCTCTCCATGGGAGGGTTTTTCCGTTTTGTTCCTCCGTGGGTTTGGAGCCATTGGGTTCCGATCGGGCTCCTGTTTGGATGTGGTACCACCCGCAAAGAAAGGGGGCATTAAAGAATTTTGAATTGGTAGCATTATGGCTGCATTGGATAAAGGAGGAGTTAGATGTTTTGTTTAAACATCCGTCACTTCGGCTATACCAACTGTTTTGGAGGACCCATGATTCTTTGGCGTACCAGCTACTCCCGTCTTTCCGCCTCCATTTAAGGGAGGTGGAGTTATCCTGTAGGGTCCCGGTTGATACGTTGTGCGCTCTGCAAATACACGCTTCCCAAGCCGAATAAAAGTGAGAGTTGCAGTGGCCCGTGCCTAATTTCTCTTGTGTACACAATTTTTCCTTATGTTTACACCACCCTGTCGCGTTTTTACTGGAATACCAGAGGTGGGTGCCATTCCATCTGTCAGTACAATTAACCATTAAGGTAGTCACCGGGTCGGGCTCCCAGGAAAGGGTATAATTACACTGGCTATGCCCTACCGGAATCGCAGCATTCCCTTCTGATGTCCTTTTCCAACACCAATTGCCCCTTTCTGGAGTGACCGTGAGCGACGTGTTTGTGGCCCAGGTATGGTTCGTGGGGTAATCCACTGCCATTTCCAGAGAAGGCAAGGGGAGCGGTCTTAAAGGGACATGGGCCCTACCCGTCGGTATGCAGACCCAACACTTAGTCAGATTAAATTCCTTAGAAATGTTCCTAAATACGTCGAGCACCTGGTTTTCTCCCCGTGGCGTCTGGTCATTTGACCATGCGCCTTGGCTCCAGGGGCCGGAGAGGAATAGGAGGGGAAACCACAGGCATGTTTTTGTTCGTGAGGGGAGCATATTGTCCTGTGCCTGCCACTTTTATGGGCTATTTCGCGAGGGTCAATTTCAGCTTCAGGCTGAGACCGGGGACTGTCTCCGACAGCCACTTGTCTTCAGGCTCTTCTGTCCTACCTGCCCCTGCTGTTGGGGAATCCTTGGCTATTCCCGTACCTGGCTCCACATGAATAGGGGCTGCCGCTCTTTTTACCCTGCTGACGTGGGTCTACTTGGCTTGGCCGAAGACCTTGACCGCGGCCTCAGTGACGATCGCAATCTGGACTGGAGGCCCCCAGGTGGGCTGCAATGCCTCCTTCTTCCAGGTCTTTATCCGGATCCAGTCCCCCGGTTTGAACGGATGGATCGCTGCATCTAGAGGCAACCTTTGGTATTCTCATACATGCCTGTGGATAGAGGAGAGAACAGACTGCAAGGCAACAACATATTCTTTTACAATGACATCTCCTACCACCTAGCTAGGCTCAAGGGGTCCTGTCTGTGGCGTTGTCACAATGGGAGGCCTCCCATACAAGACCTCAAAAGGGGTCAATTTAGTCTTTCCCCGCGGGGTATTCCGGAGTATGGTAAGCGTCAGAGGTAGCGCTTGCACCCAGTTCAGTTTTGTCTCTATGCAAAGTTTGGTTAGCAGGGCTTTGATCGATTTGTTACACCTCTCGACCTGCCCGGAAGATTGCGGTCTCCATGGGGTGTGCAACTGCCATTTGAATCCTAATGGCTCCTGTAGCTGCTGCACCACTTTCGATATGAAATGTGAGCCTTGATCTGATTCTATAACCTCAGGCAGGTAGAATCGGGGAATTATTTCCTTTAGCAGTGTTTTGGCTACCACGTGCGCCGTTGTCTTTCGGGTAGGGTAGGCTTCCACCCACCCGGTCAGCTGATCCACAATTACCAAGAGATATTTAAAAGTCTGGGTTCTCGGAAGCTCAGCAAAGTCTATATGTAGCCTCTGAAAGGGGTAATATGCCCAGGGCCGTCCTCCCATCGGTTGTGGCGGAGTGTTACCCTTCTGATTTACTGCCGCGCAGGTTGGGCATTGGAATGCTGCTCGTTGGGTTTCGACATAGAGTCCAGGTGCAATCACCTGTCTGATGAGGAGATCCCCTAGCGCCCTTCCTCCCATGTGCGTCTGTGCGTGTGCCTTCATTACGATATGCCGCAAAAGGGGCCGGGGAACTGCGATCTGCCCCGTGGGCAGCTGGAACCAACCTGATGCCAGCAAAACTCCCTTTTGTTCTAGGAGCTGATTTATGAATACTGAGGCTCATACGCTGTTAAGGGCATGGTCACAATCGCTTGGAGCGGGGGCTCTTCTCTTTCGTTCCCTATGGCTGCTTCTTTGGCGCATGAGTCTGCTGCTGTATTTCCCTTTCTATGTTCAGGAGATCTTTCCCTTCCATGGGCTAATATATGCATAATAGATACCTCCGCGGGGAGCTCCACCGCTTGCAGTAATTCTTTAATCAGGTCTAAGTTCTCTATTGGCTTCCCGCTGCTTCCCGTGTATCCCCTTTCCTTCCATATGGTGGTGAAAGCATGCACCGCATTAAATGCATATCGGGAATCGGTATAGATATTCACCCGTTCTCCCTTTGTCATTTTCAAGGTTATTATGAGGGCGGTTATTTCCGCTTGTTGTGCTGAATAATGGTCCGGGAGCCGGCCCTTTCTCACGCACTGGCCGTCTTCCACTATCGCGTATCCTGTACATCATTTTCCATTCACCACCCTGCTGCTACCATCTATGTATATTTCCCTGGCTTGGGGAAGGGGATTGTCCATTAAATCTAATCTGGGTTTAGTTTGTATCTGTAGGGCAGCTTCGCAATCGTGCATGAGGTTCCCTGGTTCTGGTAATAGGGTGACAGGATTCAGGGTGTTACAAGTCCTTAATTTCAGTCCCTGCCTTCCCAGGAGCTGCTGCTCGTATTGGGTGAGTCTACTTGGGTTAAGGATTTTGGATGCTTCTGACCCCAGTATTTTTACTAGGTCGTGTGGTCCTGTTATCTCCACGTCCCCCCCCCATCATGATTTTGTCAGCCTTTTTGAGCAACACCGATGCTGCCACCACCGTCTTCAAGCAGGCCGGCCAACCTTGTGCCACTGGATCTAATTTTGTGGAGTAATAGCCTATTGGGACTTGTTTGAGGCCAAATTTCTGGGTCAACACTCCCGCTGCCACCCCTCTGTTTTCCGACACATACAAGCGGTACGGTTTCTTAGGATCGGGGAGGGCCAATGCGGGGGCTTGTTGGAGCGATGCTTTTAATTGGGAGAAGGCGACCTGGCATTCTTTTGTCCATTTCCACCCCTCCTCCATTTGGACTTTCTCCAACATTTGGTACAGGGGTCTCGCGATTTCTGCATAGCTGGGCATCCAAGCTCGGCAGAAGCCAACTAGACCTAGAAATTGTCTTAGGGTCCTTATGTTGTGAGGGGCGGGCAACCTGCAGATGGCCTCTTTCCTCTCTGTTGACAAAACCCTTCCCTCTTGGGACACTAGGTATCCAAGATATGTCACTTGGGGCTGGCACCACTGGACCTTCTCCCTTGATACCCAGTACCCCTTCTCTGCCAGGTAATTTAGTAGGTTCACTGAATCTTCCTCACATTGGGGGCCTATCGGGACTACAAAGGAGAAGATCGTCCTCGTAAACTAGGAGTGCCGAGGGTGGCTGTCATGGCCCCGTCAGAGGACTCCTCAGATGAGGACGACTCGGGAGTAACAGCAGCAGACCCAGGAGCAGCAGACTCAGAAGGAGACACGGAGGAGCCTCCTGAGAATCCAGCTCCTTCTCCCCCTCAGCTGCAGAGCACCCCAGATACAGCAGAGTCCCTGCAGCCAGGCGCAGACAGTGAACAGGATACTCCCCCCTCACCTGCAGAACGTAGACAGCAGAAGGTCAGGCAGAAGAGAGGCAGGCCTGTCTCCTTAAGGCCCAAACGCTGAGAACTCACACCTGCTGTCAACCTTGCTCTTTATAAGGCACACCTTGGCTGCAGCTTGTTGCTGACTGCAACGTCAGGCGTGGCTTGTGTGTTCCTAGTTTCCTTGCAACCTCTTTTGGACTGACCCCTTGGCACTTGATCCCGGACCTCTACTGACCTCACTTCTGGACTCCTGACTCAGCAAGTACGCTTCGGACAAGCCTGGCCCTTATCAGCTCCCCTCCTCCTAGACCTGGCAGATTTATGACCAGACTGCTGGCTAAGGACTTTGCTTCTCTGCCAACCACCCAGGAATTTCCAGCCCCCCCACCGGCACTGCTGACGCAGTGTAGAGCTGACAGTGGCTTCCGTTCATACCACCCCAGGAGGTCTGTTTGGAAGGCTTTAGTGAATTTGAAGGGGGACCCCAGGAATCCTTGTGGGAGGACTTGCCATGTGAGCTGACAGTTCCTCCCTGTGTCCGGGTCTTCCCATTGGAACGCGAATAGTTCCTGGCTGTCCGGGTGCAAAGGGATCGAGAAGAATGCATCCTTCAGGTCCAAGACTGTGAAACAGCGGGATCCCGCCGGGACTCGCGTAAGGATAGTGTGGGGGTTAGGGACCACTGGCAGGTCCTCCTGTACTTTATTATTGATAACCCTCAAATCTTGCACCAACCTATATTGGCCTGGTCTCCCTTCCTTGGGTACCCCGAAAATGGGGGTATTATGTGGGCTGGTTGTGAGCCTAACCCAGCCGTCCTTCTTGAATTGGGTTAACAGGACTCCCAGTCCCCTCCGGACCTCTGGTTTCAGTGGGAACTGTTTCACAGGGGTGGGCTTCATGTTTGGCTTTAATCGGACGCGTACCGGTTCTGCATACCTTGCCCTTGCTGGGTTTCCCTTCCTGGCCCAAACCTCCTGGCTTATGGGTAGATCATCAAGCTGGGGGCCCTCCCTCTTCGGAGTGGGGGTTCCCCCCTCTATTATCGCCATCTGGTAATTGGCCTCCTGTTCCTTTGGTATCCAGATCCTCAACGTCCCATTCTTAAAACTAATCTGGGCCTGTAATTTCGTTAGGAGGTCTCTCCCCATGATGGCGAGTGGACAGGTTTCCGAGATTAAAAATCGGTGCTTGACTAGTTGGGTCCCCGCCTGCACCTTTATCATGCGGGAGAGGTGAAGTCTCTGTTTTTGTCCAGAGATGCCCATTACAGTTTTAGTTTCGGGGCTTAGGTGGTGGGGGTCCGCCCCTGGGATCATGGAAAAGGTGGCTCCGGTGTCTACCAATGCCGTCATGTCATTTTCCCCGACCTTGATGGGGATAAGGGGTTCCAGACATTGGGGGCCATCTTTCCTGCCCGACCACCTTCATTCAGATTCTTCCCCCATGTAGTTGATGTTCCCTTCATTTTCTACCCTCTCCTTCCTTGGAGCTTTGCAATCCTTTGCCCAGTGGCCCTTTTTTAAGCATCGGGCACACTGGTCCCTCTCTAGGTGCCGCCGCGGGCCTCTGGGGCGAGGTTGGGAGGACGGGCGGGGGTGATCTTTCTGGGGTGCAGCCACAGCTGCGGCTATCATCGCACACTGTTTCCTCAACAACTTCCCTTCTTCCTTCCTCTCTTTCTCACCTCTATTCACATATACTTTATATGCGATCTCTACAAGCTGACCCATAGTCATTGCCATGGTGCCGTCCACTTTCTGTAGTTTTTTTCTAATATCTGCGGCACTCTGGCCTATGAACAACGTTGCCAGCAGCCTCTGGTTCTCTTCCCTATTTGGGTCCAGTTCACTAAATCTCCTCATTGTATCTTAGAGGTGGTTTAGGAACGTGGCCGGGTCTTCCTGTTTTCCCTGTCTCACTTCATAAAGTCTGGCAAGGTTTACTGGTTTGGGGATGGCCGTTCGGAGGCCATGGAGAATGAGCCTCCTGTAATCCCATAAGGAGCGTGGCGCCCCTCCCCTTGCGTCCCACTTTGGTTCCTCTGTCGGGAGGGCCTTGTCTACCGGAATTCCCCTTGTCCCTGCATCCGCGAATTCCTGGGCTGCCTGTTTCTGTGCCTGGGATAGGACCAGTGTCCGTTCCTCCATGCTTAGGAGGATATTCATCAGGGTCTGAATATTTCCCCAGGTGGGATTGTGGCTCGCGAATATTGTCTGCCACAGATTAACCATTTTTTCTGGGTCCTCTCTGAGGGTGGGCGTCTGATTGCGCCAATTAAAGAGATCAGACGTGGTGAATGGCACATATACATAGGAGGGACCTTGGTCCATGGGCCATGGCACCTCCCTCATGGGTGCCTGGAACTGGGATTCTGGGGTTCTTTGGGGCCTTCTTTCTCTTAATGTCATCCCCTCACCCTGCTTCTCCGCTCCCCTGGAATCCTTGATTTCCTGTGACATTTTGAGCCTATGTTGTTTTGCTTGGGCTTGTTCGGGGGGGGTCTATCGGCTCGTCTTCAATCAGGGATCGACATGCCCCTAGAGGGGGGTAGTATGGTGCGGTCGGGTCTGGCCTTGAAGGGGAGGGGGGAGAAGTTTCCTTTTCTCCTTCTGCCCTCCCTCTGTAAGGCGGGGGACAATGGGATTCGTCCTCACTCTACAGGACCAGCATTTTTTGTTTCCGGGGGGTTATTCCGCATTGTGACAAGGCCATGGCCAGCGCACATTCTGGGTTTTTTTTGTCCAACTCCCTCCACATCAGGGCATATTGGATAGAGTCCCATTGGTGTTGATCCCACAACACTCTAAGCACTGTCTCAATTTTGGCTAATTCAAACGTCCCCTGGGGGGGCCATCCCACCTCCAGGGAAGGCCACAGCTTTTGACAATAAAAAATCAGTTTCCCTTGTTCGAGGGGGTAAGTGGTTTGTTCCTGGATGGTCGGAAAGGTACTGAGCGCACACTGAAGACGGGTGTCTTTCCCCGCGTGCCTTTTCCCCGGCTTTTCCCCCTTTCCTCTCCTTCTCTCCTTTGAAGCCCCTTTCCCCATCCCTGCACAGGGTTCCTCGTCTATGCGGGTGGTATGGCCAGCTTCTTTGGACACGGACAGGGGTCAAAGCCACATGCTTCGCTGGGTTCCCGGCCCAGTCCCTCGCAGAAGTAGGGAAACGCGGTACTGCAGCTCCACACTCACTTCGGGACAAGTCCCGTCTCACTCACTCCAGTTGCACTCGTTCTTTCACACATGCCAGGAAGGACTATACTTACCCGGGTGGACATCGGCCTCCCTACCCTTCTGTCGTCTCTCTTACGGAGCCGCCGTTGCGATACCCTCTCTCCTCCTTCCGAATCCTTGCGGCCTCGGGGCGGACAAAGCTGGTCCAGAGCGCTCTTCCCACTCTCCGCGGATTCCCCCAAGGGGGAGCGAGGGATCGCTAAGGGGCTCCTGGCTGGCTCGCCAGTTTTTGTTACGCCCAACTAGGGGCTAGGTTCATGCTCCCCAAGTTCGAGTCAATTAACTTGGAGACGAGACGAGGATAGAAAATATGCCAGCAGGTTTATTGTACGTTTGCAAACGGAGAGCAGCAAGCACGGGCTAACTCTGATGTTCCTCTTTACATGTCATGCTTTTAAAGGTTTGTATGATACATGTTTATTTGTTTTTTTTCCAGGCGAGGGCTTATCTGTTCCATTTCGGGCATGGAGATTGCCTAAGGTAAGTAATTAACACTGCATATTTATTTAAGGGCTGTGTCCTTGTTGCAACACTTATGATTGTATCAGCACCTATGATTGTATCACCATCTCTTGATCGTATCAGCCTTTAATATCACATTGTATCAACCTTTAATATCACATTGTATCAACCTTTAATATCACATTGTATCGGCATTTAGCCTCACAATGGCTTCACCCAAAGAACATGCTGTTATGTCCTAGTGATGTTCCTTGACCAGCTTGGCTGATCAGAATCCATGATGGGAATGAATGCATAGTACAAAACCATCAGTAATTATGACAGTAGAATGGTGAGATCTGAAAAAAGGGAACAGATTGACATTAATCTGAGAAAGATAACCACACAATGAGATGGGATGTGTCTACTTGGTTATGAATATACATGTATTCATTTTAATAAAGTTATCTGGTTGGTTGGAAACATGTCACAGAGGGAAGAACTTGGGGGGATTGGTTAACTACTGTCACATGCTGTAAATGTACCCTATAAAAATATCAGTGCATACCATATTTCTTTACAGTCTTTTCCAGATTTCTGGGGGGCTGTCCTTGCATATGCTTGTTTTTTTAAATAAAGGCAAAGCTTGGAAAAGTTACTTTTTTGAACTACAACTCCCATCAGCCCAATCCAGTGGCCATGCTGGCTGGGGCTGATGGGAGTTGTAGTTCAAAAAAGTAACTTTTCCAAGCTCTGGATAAAGGCCTACCTTTTGCTTTAAGCCTGTGTCTTTAATTTACTTAAGGACCCCCAGCAAAGATCCCACAGGAGAAAACAACAATTTCTCCATCAGTTGAGGTTGCTGGAACTCTAGAACAGGAGGAGAGAAAATCAAGGCTTTGATAATAGCTTCATGCCAGTGATCCGTTAGAATTTGCCCAAAATGTACTTATGAAAAAAAAATCTGCGGTAAACACAAAAACAGGAGAGAGGATGGGGGGAAAGAACTTCCTCAGAAAAATAAAAAAAAATGTCAGTGGCCATAAATGAGAAATAAATGGATTAATTAAAGAAAACCCAAAAACAAAGTGCTTTGCACTTGGAACTGAGCATTCCCATTATTGGGGATTCCCCATTATTGGTAAAAGAAAAATAGACTTAAAAGGTTTCAGACAGACAAACACATAATAATACAACATATTCTAACTCTTTAATATTCTATAGCCTCTGGCCACGCACAAAGTTCTCATCTAAAAATAGTCATGAAATTCTCTGGTCCTGGTGTCTGTGCCTGACTTAATTGCCCCTGAAAGCTGATTCCCTATTGACATCAATGTCCACCAGATACTTAGAAATTGGCTACAAGGTGCTTCAAAGAACAAATTCAAAAGGCTGTTTACCGTGTCCCTTCTTCTTTCCCCTTTTTAATATTGCATTTAGACAAAGAAGCAAGTAGGACAAAGGGGAGAGAAAAACACTTCCAGTTGCAAAATTGCTCAGTGTTCCCTGACTAGTGAGAAGAGAAAGGGGGGGTAGAACATTCCCGTCCCCCTTTGATTTGATCTCCATGATGACTCTTTCCTTTTCCTGACGCATGGCAACCCCAGGACTAGGGATTTCATGGTAAGCAAATGGAGATTTCATTTCTTGGGGATTTTATGGTAAAAACAACATACAGAGGGGTGGTCTAAAGAAGAGCTGTAAAAGCTGTAAGCAAACAGAGGCTGTAAAAGGGAACTTTGCACCTACCAAGAAAAAAAGACAAATAACTGGGTTATAAAACAAATTAGGCAGTTTAAACCAGCACTACCATTAGAAACTAGTGTCATATTAGATGTCATACTTTGGACACCTAATATCATAATAAGAAGACAAGATTATCTGGTAAATGACTTTACCACAGGCCTGAAATGGTAAGATCTAAACTTTTTAGACTCGTCCCTCTCACTTGAGGCTCAAGTAGCCTCGGTGGTTAGGAATGTGTTTTACCAACTTCGGTTGGTAGCCCAGCTACGTCCCTATTTGAGTAAAGAGGACCTTACATCAGTGGTACATGCTCTGGTAACCTCACGTTTGGATTACTGTAATGCGCTTTACGTAGGGCTACCTTTGAAGACAGTTCGGAAGCTACAAGTAGTGCAAAATGCGGCGGCCAGATTGCTGACAAGGACCAAGCGGTCTGAGCATATAACACCTGTTCTGGCCAGCTTGCACTGGTTGCCAATATGTTTCCGGGCTAGATTCAAAGTGTTGGTATTAACCTATAAAGCCTTATACGGTGTGGGACCACGATACCTTGCGGAACGCCTCTTCCGATATGAACCGGCCCGTGCACTACGTTCTGCTACGAAGGCCCTCCTCCGGGTTCCAACTCACAGGGAGGCCCAGAGGGTGATGACAAGATCTAGGGCCTTCTCAGTGGTGGCCCCCGAACTATGGAACAGTCTCCCCGAGGAAGTACGCCTGGCGCCGACTCTGCTCTCCTTCCGGCGCCAGGTCAAAACCTTCCTATTCTCTGAAGCATTTTAAGTTACACTGATTTACTTTTAAAAATGTTTATTGTATAGGATTGTTGATTGTATTTTAGTATTATTTTGTTATTCATTGTATTTTTATGCTATTTTATGTTCACCGCCCAGAGAGCTATTGCTAGTCAGGCGGTATATAAATTTAATAAATAATAATAAATAATAATAATAGTGTTCATGACAGATGCTATCTGAATGGTTTAAGAGCTAAACAGAAGTAGTTGTTTAAAGGTTGTTTGAGAGTGGTTTGTAAGTGGTTTGACTTTTAATAGCAATTTCAGAAAGTATCAAGAGTTGAATCACAAAATTGTTTGCAGCGCTGTACTTATCCCTAATTAATATTCCAAGTACAGAATTCCAAATTCAAAATGAAAGGAGATGCACAGAAAGAAAACCTTTTTCACTGGTGATAAAACAAGCATTTGTAGCTAACAGACAGACATAAACATTAATAAGCCCCCAAAGCTTTTTCTTTTTCCCACTGTTCACGGCCCACCTAGGCAGTGTACTGCCAAACACCCCTGTCTCTCCAACGCCGGAAATTCAGAGCCCCAACCTGCACACCCAAACATTCCCCAGAACCAAAAAAATGAAAGAAAGCCACCTAGTTGCTATCTAGCTAGTGTAAGGCAACAAGGGGGGGGGGTCAAAGCAAAGTAAACAAATGGCCTTCAGTATAGGGATCGTTAGAAGGAGAAAATCCAGGAGTGGGGGCTTAAGGAGGAACGCAAGCACGATTTATCTGTCTTGTAACTGTTTCTTCAGTTCTGTCAATTGTTTTTGTATTTAGTCAAGAAAATCGTTTTGGCTAGCCATTATGCTTTTATCTCTCAATATTTTTTTTTTTAGGCCAGATCAGATATACACCAAATCAATCATTTTCTTATTTCAATTTTAAACCAGCTGGCAATTTCCCAAATTGACCGTAAAGTTTTATCACTTACAGGGTTGTCCTTGGTGCAGGATTCCTTGTTTCTCTGTTTTTATCCTTTTCCTGTTTTTATTCTGTTTTCTAATTTTATTTTCTGTGTTTATTTTTTTAAAGGGGAAATACAAAACTGCTGGCATTAACTTGTAGGTATTAGGAGGCAATTAATTAGGAGTCAATTGAAAATATTATAAGGCAAGATATTACCTAGCCAAATCCAATACATTTGCTGCTACTTTTAAATTCTTTAAACAGTTTTGGTAACTGGGAATGTTGTGGCGGAATTTGTGGTGGAAAGGAATTCTAACCAGAGAGAGAATGTCAATCTGAATTTCTGCAAGAAATTTTTAATTCTGAGGATGGGCTTAGGAATGTTAACACTTTGGAACATCCCCCCTTTTAAAATTCATTTTAGCCTTCAATACTAACTCTGCTAATTTTATGTTCTAAAGTCAGGGCCTCTTATAAACCAACTTCTCCATTATATATACTGTTAACCATATTTGCTCTTATTTTACCACAAGGTGACCTGACCTCTCATTTGGAGGTGCTTCATCTTAATCAGATGGCTTTAAATTTTACTCATCAGATATTTTATACCTCGCCCTTTCTCAAATCCAGAGCACAGGACAGCTATCCATAGTTTGTACAATTTATACAGATCTCATTCCCCCAAAATGACAAATTCTAATTTCCTGGGCTTTTGGAAGCCTTCTGTTTCTGTCCCTGCACAAAGTGCTCATAAAAAAATTGTTCGGGAACTTTGGAATGTTTTGGAATTCCTGGCATTTAGCCTACTTGTAGTCAAGGACTAGCTGAATGCATGAAAAATGTTGTGTACCCAAATGTTCTTCAAAACCAATTAAAGTAAAAAAATTACAACCATACTGTTTTGAAACGGGCTGGAGAAAGGAGGGGTTGCTGTACTCAGCCTTGAGTTTGCAATTATTTTACTGTTCTCAAGCCTCCCTTCAGAGAGCGGGGGAAAGAGGAGGGGTTGAACTGCTTGTCATTAACTCATTCGTTTGCTGTCTCCCTTTTAGCCATATTGTTTGCCAAAAACATTTCTTAAACCCTTTATAAAACCCTTTGTTATCTGCAAAGTAAGATAAGCAGAAAAGTACATTTCTTAACCCTTCAACTTAGCTCTCCAGCCTTCTCCATACACCTTCTTCACAACATACTATATCCCAATCATTTATAGCCTTAACTTCCCTTTCCCTGTAATGGGCACATGGGGCTTTATTTACAAAATACCTAGCTTTTGCTTTGACTAGTCTTTGACTTCCGAGGGAATGTTTTAACACAGTTCCCTGACTTTAACTCCACTTTAACTCTCCCAACTTTACACATGCTCTCACCTTCAATCTACATCCTTCAATCACCTAGGCAAACCAGTGTTTTGTTTATTATTCGGACAGCAGAAAACTTTCTCACAGCATTATTTAGACATGGGGGATTGCAAAAACTAACGTTTCCTTTTTCCTAAATATCCTTTGAAACTCCAGTTGCAAAGCTTGCCCCTCCCTTTTTGCTGCTTTAGGCAGTATGCATGACTTCCTCAAAGCTTTTAGCTAGGAATCCGTTAATTTGTGTCATCATTGGCAAATGTGAGTTAGGGTGCAGCAGTAGTCATGGCGTATGTTCTGTCAATGTGTGTCCTTTTATTGCCAGCGATAGTCTGCCCCCAGGCAGAGGTGCTGTTTCTACCGTGCTGGGGCCTGCCCAGCATCCTGTTGTTGGGGAATTTACTGGGAAAGTAGCTTTTTGTTATGCTGTGTAGAGGGTTAATGTCATGCCCCCCTCAGAGGACTCATCCAAGGAGGAAGAGAAATGGGAGACCACATTATTTTTATGTTGATGTTTATTTTTTCTTATTTTTATTTGGAGTTTTTTGTATTTTTCTATTGTTTATAATTTTCTATAATTTCCCCTCCAGCATTCAATCTATTGTACTTACCCCTAGTCTGTCCAAGACGTAGGGAGGGACTTTACCAGCTGCCTGTATTTTACTTACCCCTAGTCTGTCCAAGATGTAGGGAGGGGCTTTACCGGCCACCTATCATAAAAGATGAGGGAACCCAGTCTATCCAAGATGTGGATTTGGGCATGTTTCAGCCGCTACCCTGTACCTAGTCTCTCCAAGACGTAGGAGGGGGCTCTGCCAGCCGCCCTGATTTTGACCCGGGTTTTCCAATAATGAGGGAATTCAGTCTGTCCAAGATGTGAATTTGGGCGTGTTTCAGCCACTACCCTCTCCCTGGTCTGTCCAAGATGCAGGGTGGGACCACTTCATTCTCTTTCAATCACAAGTTCAAACATACATCAACATGCACACACAACATTCAGGTCCGCATTGCAGCTCGAGCAATAACCAGTAATAACAAAACTGCAGTATTGAAAACCAACAATAAGAAACCCAACAATGCTTCCTCCCCTTTCCCCAATAACAGTTTGATACAAGCCTGTATTAGTATAACATAGGAATGGACACTTACCACCAATGAAAGATGAAAGCCTGTAGGAAAAGGGAAGAGACGAATTGCAGGGGGTGGAGATTTTCAAATGGATCTTGTATTAACTGTTTTGAGACCACCGTTGTTCGGTCTCGCCATTTCCAGCCCAGCTTTCATGATCATCTGATGTTCCAGTCTATCCCACTGCTAACACTAAAAAGTTGGGGAATTTAGGGGTCCGATGGACTGGGAGTCCTGAAGAAATTGAGGACACAGACGTGTAGCAAAAAGGTAGGCCTTTATTTAGTACGGAAACTTACAGATGGTCAGTTTCCCATGATGTTTGATGGAGCCCTCTCTCATGGCACTGATGTTCACAATTTTACACCCTCCAAGACAAAGAAATTAGCATCTTCCAATTGATATATTTTTTTACTAAAAGATACATAGTTCATTAGTTTATTATAAAAATTCCACATCATTCCTGCCTCAACATGGAACTGTAAAAAGTCTGTTGTGTTACCTGTGGTACTGGTCTGCCCATGAAGAACAAGGCCATATGACCCACAATACATAATGGTTGATATTATAGAGCACAGTTTCTGTTTACTTTCATCTCTTGCTCTTGCATATGAGCTATTAAGTTGCTGTTCAATTGACACCTTTTTCCTGTGCATGACATAAGGTCATAAGCATCTTCATGTGAACCACATGCCATCCACTTTGTCAGTAGTCTCTTGTAGATTCATTGAAGTCTTTGTATGTGGTACAAACTTTGGTAATGAATGTACCCTGTTTCCTCATGCTTACTGGTTGGAGAAATACAATGCTTTATGGCTTACAGGTCCTTGCAAAGCAGCAGAGTATGCTAACCAAGGAGAATATTTAGAAAGCCATGCTTGGCTAAATGCTATTGGACCCGTATGATCATGCCTGAAGTCATAATTGTCCAGTAATTGTCCAATGGAGCTTTTTCATATTGTCTGAGATCTGTTAACATCTGCTCCAGGAAATTAGATCCTTTGGAAGCCCACTGTGAATTGTTTGTAAGGCACTTTGAGGGTAAATTTGCTTGCCTCCATAGCAATCTTGACGCCCCATCCACATTGACTGTAATTTCCAGTGAATGCCCAGTGCAATGTTTGTTACAACTTCTTGGGATCAGTTTCAGTTTATGCAGCCTGATGACATGGACAAGGTGCTTGTCATGATGCTGCCAGCAATATGTCTTCTTAACCCTTGCCCTTCTTGGCTTATTAAAGCTTGCCGAGGGGGTATGACTGAGTGGATTCAGGGTGTGGTCAACACGTCTTCATGAGAGGGAGTGGTCCATTCATCCTGAAAGAGGTGGTGATCAGACTGCTGCTGAAAAAGCCCCCCCTGGAACCATTGGTTTGTGACAACTACTGCCCGGTCAGAAATACCCACTTTTTAGGGAAGGTGATCGAGAGGTTTTGGTGCAGCAATTGCAAGTACCCTTGGATGAAACAAATTGTCTTGACCCATTCCAGTCTGGGTTCAGGCCTGGTTATAGGACTGAGTTGGTCTTCAATGCCCTGATGGATGATCTTTGTTGGAAGAAGGACAGTAGGAGTGCAACCCTGTTGTTCTTACTTGATCTCTGCAGCTTTTGATACTATAGACCATGGTATCCTTCTGGGCCAACTTGGTGCAATGGGGTTGTTTTCAGATAATAACATTGAGTGATTGTATTTTGGCCCTCCGGCAGTTGTGCTGTAGGGTGCTGCAGGGTACCATCTTGTCTCCACTGCTGTATGACTTCTTTATGAAGCCATTGGGAGTGGTCATTAAGAGATTTGGGGCGAGGTGTCAGTAGTACTCTAATGATACCCAGCTCTTATTTCTTGGTAACAACTGAATCGGGAGAGGCCATGCCAGCCGTGGACCAGTGCCTGAACTCAGTGGTGGGCTGGATGAGGGCCAATAAACTGACTCTGAATCCTAGCAAGATGGAGGCACTGTGTGTTGGTCGTTCCTGTGTCCAAATAATTGGACAATTGCCTGCTTTGGATGAGGTTGTACTCCCTTTGAATTAGTAGGTTTGTAGTCTGGGGGTGCTCCTGGATCCATTTTTTTTGCTAGAGGCCCAGTTGACCTACGTAGCTAGGAGTGCCTTCCACCAGCTTCAGCTGGTCAGATAGCTGTGGCCGTTTCTGGACTGGGATAGCCTTCAGGTTGGATTACTGTAATGTGCTCTATATGTGGCTGCCCTTGAAATTGGTCCAGAAGCTGCAGCAGGTGCAAAATGTGCTGGCAAGACTACACACAGAGGCAGGACATTGCCAACATGTTACCCCACTGCTGAAAGAATTGCACTGGCTGCCCATCAGCTATCAGGGTAAGTTCAAGGTGCTGGTATTGGTGTATGAATCCCTATACAGTTTGGGACCAGGTTACCTGAAAGATCATCTTATTCCTTAAATAGCCAGTCAATCACTGCACTCTGCAGGTGAAGGCCTTCTGTAGAAACCATCTGGAGAGGCTTTGATTCACATTCCATCTCCATCTGAGATGAGATTGGGAAGTATGTGGGACAGGACCCTCTCAATAGTGGAGCCTAGGCTCTGGAATTCCCTTACTCAGGAGCTCTGTCCAGCTCCCTCTCCTTCAATTCTAAGAAGTCTTGTGAAAATGTATTTTAAAAATTCAAGCATACTTTAAATCTTGCCTACTCCCCTAAATTGATGTTTGTTGGAACATCCCTATCCACTCTTTAAATTGACACTCTCAAAGAATTCAAAGATTAGCAAGGCACGACTTCCCTTTGCAGAAGACATTCTGATACTTCTTTTGTATTCTGTTCTTCTATATGGTTGATAATTTTATATTTAGTGATGGTTTTCTGCCAATTGACCTGGAACAGGAATTAAGCTATGTAGCCTTTCATTTCCTGGACCGCCCCATCCCCTTTTAAAGATCAGCATTATATTTTAAATATCAGGATGATTTTGAGATATGATACAAATTTTTGATAGAAGATAAGCAATTTCACATTTGCTTTCTTTAAAACTCTCAGGTGGATACTGTCAAGACCCAATGATTTTTAATTTTTAATTTGTTTATGTGTTCTAGAACAGAGGTTGCCAACATTTTGGTTCAGGAGGCATCTTGCAAATTTCGAGAGTGCTAGGAACCCCAATCACAAAATGGCTGCCATAGGGGAGCATGGTATAACTAGGGTTGCCATATTGCCTGGTTAGCCGGGTTTTACCTGGATTCTTTGCATGCCACCCGGCGCCCATTTAGCCTCTTAGGTGGCCCAGATTCTCAGCTTTAATTTTTTAAAAAATTAAGTTTCTAGGTGGTCCGGTTCTCAAGATATACATAAAAACGTCAGCCGCTCCCGACTGTTAAATCTTTCTTTAAACAGTACTGTATAACACTTCGTAGCTTTAACCCTGCCCGTTCAGGATTGCAGCCAATCAGTGAAGCCAGGGTTGTGTTTCTTTTTGGTTGACCTCAGGCAGTGTCTAGAAAACCTCATTGCAAGGCCAGAAAATGGTGGTTTCCCCCCCTGTTTATCTGAAAATCTCATAAATTGGGTAAGTATATACATTTCAGGTTTTTTTCCTCTTGTGTGCAGGAGTCAGATCCTGGGCAGTGTTTTGAAAACCTTCTCAATACTTGCTTTTGTAAAAGCAATGCTAATCCCATATGCCCAGAGTAAATCCCATTGAATTCAATAGGACTTTCTTTTGAGTAGACATGGTTATGAATGTGCTGAAAATCAATGGGACTTTGGAGTGAATGTAAAAAAGAATTGTGTTTGTGTTCTAACTCTTTCTGTCCCCTTCTCCAGTCCTATTTTAAAGCAAGTAGGCAGGGCTTACTTAGGTATTACAGTTTTTATTCTGTAGGAAACTAATACTGATTTTTTAAAAACTAATACTGATTTTTCTGCAGTGACCAACTGGTTTGACAATAAACTGTTATATGGGGTGTATGTATTTATACATCTGCAGTGTGTGTGTGCGTGTATGGAGTCTTATGATTCGGAATTTTGGGTTGTGTGAATGAAGTTGCTTATCACTTGAGGTTGCATTTCTGTCCCTGTTTGAGTAAGCCCCACTGAATACACTGGGACTTGCTTCTGAATAAATAAACCTAGGATTGCACTATAAATATCTTTA
This sequence comes from Rhineura floridana, assembly GCF_030035675.1. NCBI lineage: Eukaryota > Metazoa > Chordata > Lepidosauria > Squamata > Rhineuridae > Rhineura > Rhineura floridana. The sequence continues at coordinate 173,891,440 of NC_084480.1, read as the reverse complement.
CAATTTGTGTAAATAATAAATTTATTTGATAGTCATGCTTATATAAATATTTCTTCATTTATCATATTTTTGGTTTTTAGTTAGGAATCCTGACTGGTTGTGAGATGCTTAGTTTTCTGCCTTACTCATAGGAAACTTGTTGTGGTTGGTATGGTATTGCATTTAAGAAATCATGGTACGAAATGGCCTGAATCAGTATAAGGCAGATTCCTTGGTTCCTAAAAGTGGGAAGAGACTCAAGGGCCACACAACATTTACAACATTTATATACTGCTTTATTGTAAAAAAAATCTCAAAGCAGTTTACAGAAAGAATTAAAACAATAAAATTATTGGCAAAAGCGTTAAGGACAGATACTTAAAAACATTCAAAATAATAAAACGAACAATGAGTTAAAAACATATTTAAAAACACAATAGCTTCCATATGCCTGGAGAGGCTTGCCTCAAGAAAACTGATTTTAGCAGGTGATGAAAAGAGGCGTCTGCCTAATGTCAATAGGCAAGGAGTTCCAAAGCGTAGGTGCTGCCACTTTACAGGACTGATTTCTTACAAGAGCAGAACAAGTACTATGTGGCACCCATAACATGGAAAGCACAGCTTGAACTTGGCCTGGTAGCAAATCAGCAACCAATGCATATTTCAGAGCAGAGGTATTATGTGCTGATAGGATCTCACTCATGTTAGCAATTGTGCTGCAGCATTCTGCATTAACTGCAGTCCCCAGGTCATGTGCTGCATGGGGATTTCTGTGACCTTGGCTGATTGGCTGCTAGGATTTTTTTAGTTTAGGTTTTTGGTTATGAATCCTGACTGGTTGTGGGATGCTGAGTTTTCTGCCCTACTGATAGGAATCTTGTTGTGGTTGGTATGGTATTACATTTAGGAAAGTGTTACTGCCTTTTGTGTTTTTTTTTCCTATTTGCATTTCACTTATCTTTAACCTCACTCCATTACAGCCATAGAAGCAACAGCAGCATATGTAAGATAATTAACTCCCATTAGTGATAAGAGCAAGAATTTATAATTATTATTTTAATTAAAACAAGAGGCTTATCAGTACTTTGAAGAGGACCATATATTTATTTTCTTTCTGAGCCCAGGACTGGGTCTTTCATGATGCCCGGTGGGGGGGGGGAGCAGGAGAGTAGTCGATAAGACAGACATCCTGGCATTGGTAATCTAATTAGCAAGGTATGTGTGGGGTTGTTGCACACTTCCAGGCCCAGTTTCATTTTGAGTATGGAGGTGGGACCTGTGTGGATGTGGTTGATCAAAGGGAGAAGAAATTTTGAGTTAAGCAAGCTCTGCTTTTATAAAACCTAATAAACATACAGATACTTTGAATGTCTGAGTGCCTGCACCAGTGGAATACTGGAGGAACTTGTAAAACTTGCTGCAACAGTATTTAGAACTGAGCATGTGGTGTGAAAGACTCCTTTTCCTAACATTTTGGCTTCTTGTTTTTCTCCACCCACCACATCTTTGAAATATATTGTATATGGTTAACCGTACTGCTGCCCTGACTTACTTTATGTTTATTGCTATTTTGTGTTTTTATTATGTTTTTATATTGATTGTGTATTTTTATTGTTTTTATTATATTTGTAAGCTGTGCTGAGCTCTGTTTTTAACAGCAGAAGGGCAGGATATAAATCCTCTTAATCAATCAATAAATATTCCATAGTGTTGGAAACTAGAGTCTAGGCCAGTGGTTCCCAACCTTTATGAGCATGGGACCCCCTCTATAAGCTGAAATTTTTTTGTGACCCCCTCCCCCCAGGGAGGCAGGCTGGCTGCCAGGAAGGAAGGGGGAAAGCAGCCTTTCTTTGCAGCCTTGCTTCTTTTTGCTTCACAAAAACCCCTCTCCTCTCATTCTAAGTAAGGGTGTTGTCAGTAGCGGCAGTGCAAGGAGATGGGAATCAGTGATAGTAATCCCCTCTTCTTCCTGGTAGCCCCACCCTCACCCTCCTTTGGCATCTGCCATGTATTTTATAGGCAGATTTCTGCCCTTAGTGCACCTGAAAGATGCTCTGGTGCTTCAGCAAAAGGCCTCCCCTCTCATTTGGAGCAAGGGGGGGTGTCATCTGCAGCGGCAGTGGGAAGCAGACAGTGTCAAGGGAGTGAAGACTTTTTAAAAAATAATAATAAATAATTCATTTCTTTACTGTTCACGGCCCCCTCTGGATTACTTTGCGGCCCCCCTGGGGGTCCCGGCCCCCAGGTTGGGAACCACTGGTCTAGGCATTTAAGGCTGAAAATGTTGCTTTAAAAAAAGATTTCTCACGTCTTTCCCCAATTTTGGGGGGTAATTCCTAGGCACAAAAACAAAACAACGGGACAATCCAAATATTAATATGGAAATTAGTATAATATGCAAACAATATGCAAATAATTTGCATAATATGCAAATTAGCCTGCTTGGATTTGTGGAACTGGAATATGGCAACCCTAGGTATAACACAGCATGGCTGCCTGGAGGGGGGGATGACATAACACCAAAGTAGAGAGAGTATAGTCAAAACTGTTTCTCACTCTCCCCCTGGGGACAGCCTCGTGTACCATGGGAAGTCAGCTATGTCCTGCTGGTCCTCATTGTAGAGATAGAGCTGTAAAAAGCACAAAAACCTTGTTTTCCCAAATGCCAACCTTAAACCAAAGACACATACACCATTGTACTGCAAGTTAACTATACAGTGAATTCTTAATAAGTGCCTGGACATGCCTAAGCCCCTTTGTAAAGTTTTCACATTTTGCATTTGCTGTTTGGGGAGGGGATTCTTTAACATCCACCTACACTTATTGTGTATTAGTATTTGCAGAAATTTGCAGAAAATATCTTCTAGGGAGTACCTGATCCCAGATGAATCCAACACAGAAAAAGTTGTCCTGGTTTTTAGGAAAAAAGGAAGGGCAAACTATGGAGATTCAAAGGACTTCTGGAAAATAAGATAGAAGCAGGAAAAGCACACTAAAGGGGAGAGGAAGACAGAAGCTCTTTAGACCTGAGATTCCTATTGCCTGGTGTCCAAACAACTCACTTATCAATCACAACTCTAACTTCACTCATTGGCTAAAAATATTGACAGGTAATAGCACCCAGACTGGCTTATTTCACAGAACTTGCTTAGAAGAGTACCTGCACATTTTATTTCATAACTTTCTTTCAATGAGGGCTAGAGGCTTGCTTTTTTTTAAAAAAGGGAAGCTCAGAATCTGAGGCTCCTGACTGGAGGTGCCACCTCCCCACCCCAGCCCCCATCCTCAATCTTCTATCAACTAATTGCATAGGGCAAACCTGAGTTTTGGCATTATGGGGGAGAGAATAAAATAATCTATATTCACTTTCTCTATACCTTCATGATTTTGTAAACCTCTATCATGTCTACCTTTAGCCATCTTTTCTCTAAACTAAAAAGTCTCAACTGATTTTGCCTTCTTCACTCACAGGCAAGGGGCTCCAACTCCTTGATCACTTTTTCTGCATCTTGTTACTTCAATATGATATTCTTCTCTGGAGGGGGAAATCAGTATTTCAAATGTAGTCCATTCCCCACCATAGATTTATTTTTCAATCCTTTTCCTAATCCTATCTTGAAATCTGCCTTAAAAACAAAAACAAAAAAGCCACAAATAGAGTCTGTTTTCCTTGAGTTATCCATCATGATGGAAGATCTCTTTCCTGGTCACTGTGAGGTCAGACCCCATGAATGAATACATGAGGTTAGGATTTTTGTTTCAATGTGCATCATATTTAAGTAATTTAAATAAAAGTATAATTTAATTCAAATCTAAATAGAAATGAAAATGACAACACACCCAAGTTCAATTGCAAGAAGAATGCCAACAATATATACATGTTACCAAATTCTTCCAAGCTACACAGCAAGTGGATTGGACTGTGAAAGACCAACCCAAGTTGTGTTTGCATTCTGACAAATTTGTAGGACAGTCCAGTATCTCAGAGAGGAGGTCAGGTCTCCTGCTCCCTTGGTGCATTCACTATAGCTGCCCAATTTCCCTGCTTTTTAAAGTTTGATAGAAATATATGTGGGCTATAGGTACGTTCTTAAACCGCAAGGTTTTTTTTGCCTATTAGTGAATAATACATTAAAATGTGGTTACAAAAGCTTTAGAACATATAATCAAATCAAGTAATTCTCACATAGAATATGTCCTGTGGAAAATATGAGATTAAATCACATATACGTTTTGCATTTACACCTTTGTTAAATTAAGCAGTGTGACTTGAGTTAAACAAAAAGAGTTTTCAGTGGCACCCTCAGCATATGTAATAGGCCAGGTTCTGGTTAAATGACTTTAGTTCAAGATTGCCCCACAGTACAATTCTAATACAGAGAACCCTGACACATGATGCCACTATATCAGAGCGTTACTGAGAGTTATCAAAGATAAATTAGAAAATTATTTAGAATAAAGTCTGGGGGGTACAAAGCACATTATATAGGATAATGACTATATAAGCTGCCTATTAATAAACTAAGGATAGAGATTTGTAAAAGTAAGTAATAGATTATGGTGCCAGAGCATATTGTTGCTCATTCATGCTAGCCTAAGTTCTGTGACATCATCTAAGCAATACAAAGGACATTGTGCATCACTGTGTGCAGTATATGGAGCATAGTAGTGATCTAGACGCTAGGTGTTGCTGTTGTCCACAACTAGAAAGGAAGAACCAGCAACTCTAGCAACGTGAATATTCTAATGGCTGAGAATTCAAGCTGAGAGAAGAATGAAACGACTGTTTTGAGTGCAGATTTCATGTTCTGATAGTGAAAGAGAGCGAAAAAAATAGTGCTAGTGAACCAGCGGCAACAGGAAATGATTTTACTGCAAAACCTTTATTTTTCTGCTGCTATGAAGAAACAAACAACATAATAAGTTGGGTTTAGGGCAGACATACTACCATTCTGTTTTCTGACCATTGTTGTGGTGTGCCTGTCTTTAGCCAGAGAATCTTGGTACTTGATCCTACAGGATTTGGAACCCTATGTTGCTACTGAGTCCTCTGCAGCAGATAATATCAGAAACCTACACCCTGCCTATTGTGTTAAAAGCAAGAAAACATCTGGATCTACAGCTTAGTATATGACAGTGGACAATGGAGGAGCTGCGTGGGCAGACAGTAAGTTAAGTATTACAATTTGAGCTTCAGATTGAAAATCTTCATGCATTGTATTATCTGGACATAGAAATCCTCAATATTAATGATGAATTCACAGCGTTTACTTCTAAAGAGATATTGCTTCTCAGATCTGAATTGGTAATAGTGACTGCCATATTTCCAGATGTTGATAAACTCTTTTGCTGCTTTGAATGGTCTTTGAAAAGATCAAGCAGCAGGTTACAAATTGTTAAAAAGAATAAATAAATAAGAAGGTAAAGTACTGTGGTGGACAGAGTAAGATACTATCTTTAGCTTCTGAAAAGTCATTAGACAAAGTTACAGTTCACAATTTCTGATAAACAACAAAGGGTGGCAGGTCTTCCCAGAGGTCTCACACATTAGTGTCCTGGATTCCAGTGAGAACATGCTTGCGTTTGATTGGAATATCTACAGTTTACTTGACAGTTTGGGCAAAGGCTTAGTCATGAATCTGATAAATGCAGCAGATATGGACAAAGAACGTGGAAGTGAATGGGGGAATAACATTGCAATGAAATTTGTTAATAATTATTTCCTGTAGATCAGACTGCTGCAGATGTAAAGGTGGAAAGTGTTCTGGATTTTGAAGACTATGAACGCTTCATACTAGAAACAGAGGACACAATGAGGATGAGCATCCACAAACATCCTCGTTGCTGTGCATCTAAAGATAGATGACCTGAAGAAGAATGCTCCTGTCATATGATAAATATCCTTTCTAACATATTTGTGGTGTTAATCGTTGTTCAGACCATCGTAAATTGATAAGATGGAAAGACTGTGGAAAATGGCAGGATGAGATGCCACATCCTTCAACATGGACTCGTTGAGACATTTGATTTCAGCAACTTCACCCTGGAGACATCCTTTAAAATGATTTTGTTGAAAAATGGAAACGTTAAGGCCAGCAGCAGAATGTCCTGGGTGTGTTCTCGTACTGGTATGTGAAAGTTGCCATCCAGATATGAGCTGAATGGCAGAACACGACTGCCACTCTGGAAGATGAAGATGTAGTGTTTCAGATGAAGGCACGGGCAAAGGCTTTCCAGTGGGGGCTTGTGGCCCTTTCAGAGAGGGAATTCACCACTAAGTGCAATCTCATGATTGGCATCACTATGTGGATCTAAGTTACAACCTTCCACACTGAGGACAACATTCTCATTTTGGATGGTTATATTGTCTTCACATTTCTGAAAAACGGTAATCTGCTTTTAACCTGAGATTTAACTGCTGCTGCTCCATGAAGCCAATATTGTAAGCTGCATATTTTATTCATACAGTTGTTAGTGTAATTGATGAACCTATTTTAAGAATATGCTCCCAAAGTGAAGTAATGCATATGAGCCAATTAAGAAGAGCAGGTGACCATGAAGAAAAAAAAAGTAAAAAGCTTGGAGAACTTGCAAGTCTTGAAGAACTGGTCTTTAATAAGGTGGTGCTGATAACTGCTGTCTTCTTTAACAGTCTTACTTCCTTGACTTGACAAAAGGAGTATGACTGGCGTTAGTGTTACCTCCATTTCGGCACCAGGTCAAAACATATTTATTTGCCCATTTTAACGTAGAAGTTTTAGGGTATATTCTATTCTGCTTGTTTTAACTTCCTCTGTTTGTTCATGATTATGTAGTTTTATTATATTTTGGGGGCTAGATTAGCTTTGATTATGATGTGCGGTTTAAATGAGTAAGTAATTAAGTAAATAAATACCAAGACTATCACTTTGGAAGAAATAACAGACCTAAAATTACATGAGGATGAAATAATGGCTATCAGCAAGAGCCAAACTGGAGTCTCAAATGGGAAGAACTTCCTGAGGGGTAGCTGTAAACAGTGGTAGTGTGTTGTAGCACAAAAAATAAAGAGCCTTGTGGCATCTGTTAAAGACTAACATATTTTTTATGGATTAAATATTCATGGACCAAAGTTCACCTCATTAGATGCATGAAGTGATGTCCTCAGTTGGCAGGCATACTCAAAATACATGCATGGATGTTGAGGAAAAAATGGTCAGGTGGGGCAAAATGGCCATGCAAGGGGTGCAGTCCATGCCTACAAGATAAGCCCAGTGACCATTCACAAGAGCAATATATGTCCCTGTTTTCTAAAAAAAATCCAGCTATTCATGTCCTATAATAATACGAGATATTTTAGCATCTTCTAACAATGTATATAAACATTACTATCTCATAATTAATTCTCCTGAATCCTCTTTATGAAAAGTGGTATAAAATATTTTGAACAAAAAAAATCAAAGTCAGACAGCTTCATGCTCAGAAACAAGAAGACTTTGGAACTGGATATTGGAATGGCAAGGTGGATGAGAATTTGCAGCATACTCACCAGAGGTTCTACCTATATCTCAGATAGCATTTGACAACAACCTTTTTCAACCACCTTTTTAGGATCAGATTACATTTGTTTTCTTCCCCAGTACTGTCTCTCACTATTTGAAAAGCAAATTGCCAATGTTTCGAGGAGGCATGATGTAGTAGTAATGGGGACATCAATTATCCTGATACTTTTTGGGAGACAAATTCTGCCAAACACGGACCCTCCAAGAAATTTCTGACTTGTGTTGAAGATAGCCTTTTCCTACAGAAAGTGGAGGAAGCAACCAGAGAATCAGCTATCCTGGACTTGATTCTAACCAATAGAGATGATTTGGTGGATAAAGTGGCAGTTATGGGAACTCTGGGGGAAAGTGACCACACCATACTTGAATTCTTGATTTTGACAGAAGCAAAAGCTGAGAGTAGCCATATGTGCACCCTGGACTTCAGGAAAGCTGATTTTAATGAACTCAGAACAATTGTAAGTACGGTTCCATGGCAGGTGACCCTAATGAGAAAAAGAGTCCAAGATGGGTGGGAGTTTCTAAAAAAGGAAATTTTGGCCAAGCGATTCCAACAAGGAAAAAAGGGGGGAAACAGCAGAAGAAGCCAATGTGGAGTCACAAAAAGCTTAGCAATCACCTGAAAGCAAAAAAGAACACATACAGGAAGTGGAAAGAAGGCCAGGCCACAAAGGAAGAGTACAGACAGGTATCACGGAATTGCAGGGATGGCATCAGGAAGGCTTAAGCAGACAATGAGCTGAGGTTAGCGAGAGATGCTAAAAGCAACAAAAAAGCTTTCTTCAGGTATGTCCATAGTAAAAGACAGAGAAAGGAAATGGTGGCACAGCTACTCAATGAGGATGGCAAAATGATAACAAAGAAAAGGCAGAAGTCCTCAATTCCTACTTGGGCTCAGTCTTCTCCCAAAACAGGGTCTATGATCCTCCTGGGAAACATGAAGTAGAAGGGGCAGGATTGGAGCTTGAGATTGATAGACAAATGGTCAAGGAATACCTAATCACTCTGAATGAGTTCAAATCGGCAGGGCCCGATAAACTGCATCCTAGGGTATTGAAGGAGCTGGCTGAAGAACTCTCAGAACCGCTGCTTATTATCTTATCTTTGCAAAATCGAGGAGGACTGGTGAAGTGCTGGATGACTGGAGGAGAGCCAGTGTCCCTATCTTCAAAAAGGGCAAAAAGAAGGAACCGTAGTCAGCCTAACATCAATCCCTGGAAAAACTCTGGAGCAGATTATAAAGCAGTCAGTCCGTAAGCACCTTGAAAACAATGCAGTGATTACTAGAAGCCAACATGGATTTATGAAGAACAAATCCTGCCAAACTAATCTTATGTCATTTTTTGATTGGGTAATCTCCCTTGTTGACGGTGGGAATGCTGTGGACATAATATATCTCAACTTCAGCAAAGCTTTTGACAAAGTCTCCCATGATATTCTGATCAGCAAGCTAGCTAATTGTGGGCTGGATGGAACAACTATCAGGTGGATCCACAGTTGGCTCCAAAATCGTACTCGAAGAGTGCTTATCAATGATTCCTTCTCAAACTGGGCGGAAGTAACGAGTGGGGTACCATAGGGCTTGGTCCTGGGCCCAATGCTCTTCAAAATTTTTATTAATGACTTGGATGAGGAGGTACAGAGCATGCTTATCAAATGTGCAGATGATACAAAATTGGGGGACATAGCTAATACCATGGAAGATAGAAACAAAATTCAAAGGGACCTGGCTAGGCTGGAGCATTGAGCTGAAAGCAACAGAATGAAATTCAACAGGGATAAATGCAAAGTTCTGTACCTAGGAAAAAGAAACCTCATGCACAGTTATAAGATGGAGGATACTTGGCTCAGCAATACGACATGTGAGAAGGATCTTGGAATTGTTGTTGATCACAAGCTGAATATGAGCCAACAGTGCGATGTGGCTGCAAAAAAGGCAAATGCTATATTAGGCTGCATTAACAGAAGTATAGTTTCCAAATCACGTGAAGTATTAGTTCCCCTCTATTCAGCACTGGTTAGGCCTCATCTTGAATACTGCATCCAGTTCTGGTCTCCGCACTTCAAGAAGGATGCAGACAAACTGGAACAGGTTCAGAGGAGGGCAACAAGGATGATCAGGGGACTGGAAACAAAGCCCTCTGAGGAGAGACTGAAGGAACTGGGCATGTTTAGCCTAGAGAAAACTGAGGGGAGATATGATAACACTCTTCACGTACATGAAAGGTTGTCACACAGAGGAGGGCTGGGATCTCTTCTCGATCGTCCCAGAGTGTAGGACATGGAATAATGGGCTCAAGTTGCAGGAAGCCAGATTTTGACTGAACATAAGGGAAAAACTTCCTAACTGTTAGAGCGATATGACAATGGAACCAATTACCTAGAGAGGTAGTGGGCTCTCCGACACTGGAGGCATTCAAGAGGCAGCTGGACAGCCATCTGTTGGAAATGCTTCGATTTGGATTCTTGCATTGAGCAGGGGGTTGGACTTGATGTCCTTATAGGCCCCTTCCAACTCTACTATTCTATGATTTGCAACAGCTAGGTATCAGTAGAAAAGTGAATTACACCCTTCTAAATTAAAACAACAGCATCCTTTTTACCATCACCTCCAGAATGAAGACATAGGAGACAATAGCTGGGTTATATATATGGGCCACAGTTTTACTGACTTTAAAAAGTCTGTTCTGTGACACCTACTTAATCTAACTCCACACCTTGCGGTGTATGCCTCTTGCTACTGAGAGTGCAGTTCCTACAACTCGCCTTGGATGGATGACATCTTGGTCCTGAGTCTCACATCAGTAATAAACCAATATTTCCCCTTAATTACCAGCTACTTTTTAATTGAGTGCCTAGAATGCCATTCAATCATTAGTCCTAAGCCATGATCCCGAATCTTAACCTTCTTTCTTAATTCTTCTCAAGGGGGTCAGCCTTGAAGAGTTGGCTTGGCAAGCCTCCCATCACCACTCTGATGTCCCAGGATGCTCATGATGGAACTCTTGTGTGGTTTGTCTCTTCTGTTTTCCAGCTGCCACTGATCCTGCAGTTTTAACCAAAATATAAACAATGCCAAATACTGGAGTGCCTTTCTGAACCACCCAACTGCCTTCAAGAGCAAAGCAGTGCAAAAGAACGCTGGCAAATATGGAATGAGAACCCCAAAATGGCCTTAAATGGTGATGACTGGCTAATTCTGCTCTGCCAACAGTACGATAGGTGGGCAGGTTTACACCTCACCATAAGGGAGGCTGGCACAAGTGCAGCCACCTTAAATAGGCATGTCCACACACCCTCTAACTGATAACACTGCATAAAGAAGCATTGCTAACCATTCTGTATCGCTCACCCTTTATAGGGTTGAGGCAAGAATGCTGCCCCTTCTGCACAAGGAAGGGAGGAATACAAATATAATGAAAAAAGGAAAAAAACACTGTCATTGCCCTCAGTTCTGACAACTATAATGCAAAAATATGTCGTTATCCTGAAATGCCATATAGCTAGGAATAATCCTAAAGAATTATCGAAAATCCTAATAGAAAGAGGCATGAAATATCAGATCATCACCTGAGCAAGCGCCAAAATTGTTGAGAAGAAGAAAATAATAAATGTGTGCCAAATGTCATAGGAACATAGGAATATGTATAGTACTGAATCAGACCGATGATCCATCTAGCTCAGTAATGTCTGAAAGTGGCAGTGGCTCTCTAGATGCTGGGGAATGAACCTGCAATCCTCTGCATGCAAAATAGATGCTCTACTCTGCTCTAGGCCTTTCTAAATGCAGGATAGTATTGTTATGCAAACTCTAATCTTCCAGTAATAAGAGACTTCAGAGGTGCCAACATGTGTCCTATGATAGTATGCCATATGAAGTATAAAAGATAGAAACTTTCAATAATTTAGCAAATGTATTTAACTGATCATATTCACCAGCAAGTGAAAATATACATGTTGAATATATTAAATACATCTTCAAGAAAAGATGTATGTCATGATTATCATTTGAGTATAAAATTCACTAAACAAATTCATGACATCAAATGTACTAAAAAATACACCCAATATCTAAGTCTATTGTATTTACCCATCTAGTCGCATGATGTCGCTCTCTGCTTAAATATCTTGCTAAGAATAAAAGGGGAACAAAAGGCTCTTCCACTGCTTTGTCACCAGAGATCATTCCGGTGCTTATAGTTGGGGGAACAAAAGGGATCTCAGTAGGCTGGATTTAGTTTCTTTAAACATTTTTACACAGATATTTCATAAAATAAGGGAATTATTTGAAATATTTCTGAGATGGTTTCCCCATGGGGAGACTCTTCCTCAATTGGGAAAAGGCGGCTGCTGCAGCTGATTCTTCTCCACACAGCCTGGTTGATGGGGAGCGGCCAGCTTCATTACTCTGTGCCGGAGGAATCCCAGCATGGCACCTTTGTGGGCCGCATTGCCCAGGATCTGGGACTGGAAGTGGATGAGCTCATGTCTCAAATGTTCCAGATGGAGTCTGAAGATCATAGGGACTATTTTGAGGTAAATGTACAGAATGGGATTTTGCTTGTCTTTCCCCCTCTTCAAGTGAATTGTCTTTCTGTAATACAAATGAAAACATACTCACGTTTGTACAACACACACTTATAAGTATGGGAGTTCCCGAAGGCAAGGAAGTGATCTGAAACAACTCCTGCCGCACATGATTATGTATTTTAATATATTAATTTTTAAATCTTATGTCAAAAGATTACAAAGATATATATGAATATTTTCACATCTATTTAAAGAAACACAAGAAAACAAGAATGCAAAACACCAGAATAAGATGAATTCAACTAAATATTACCAGAATTGCATTTCTCAATCTTTTCACATGGTGTCGCTCTTTACTGTTAAATATATCATACAGACTCAAAGAAGAGCTCCTCCTCCTTGCTGTCATCAGAAAATAGGCAGCACCTGAAACTGAGAGCAGAAAAGATAATACAGCATGCTGGACTGACACCCTCCCCAAATATTGTACAAAACGGAGGGGCATTTCAAGGAATATATCTGAGATGGTTGTTCTATGGAGAGAGTACTCAGTGAGGAAGCAGCTATTGCAGCTGATTCTTCTCCACACAGCCTGGGAAATGGGGAGCGGCCAGCTCCATTATTCTGTGCCGGAGGAATCCCAGCATGGCACCTTTGTGGGCCGCATCGCCCAGGATCTGGGACTGGAAGTGGATGAGCTCATGTCTCAAATGTTCCAGATGGAGTCTGAAGATCATAGGGACTATTTTGAGGTAAATGTACAGAATGGGATTTTGCTTGTTAATTCCCGGATAGACAGGGAGGTGCTCTGTGCTAAAAGCCCTTTGTGCACCATTCACCTGGAGATGATTGTGGATAAACCTCTGACGGTCTTCCATGCAGAGGTGGAAATTAAGGACATAAATGATAATTCTCCTGTTTTCTCAGCAAGTAAGCAATCTCTCAGTCTTGCAGAATCATTGCTGCCTGGTACACATTTTCCTTTGAAGGGACCCTCTGATGCAGATGTTGGTGCTAATGCTCAGCTCAAGTACAAGCTTAGTTCCACAGAATATTTTGTTGTTGAAGAAAAAATAAATGACCGGCACAGTGTGTCACTGGTGCTTGTTTTAAATAAGCCTCTGGACAGAGAAAAAATGCCTATGCATCATTTAGTGCTAACAGCTACTGATGGGGGTCACCCAGAACTCACAGGCACGGTCCATCTTGAGATCACTGTGATGGATGCAAATGATAATGCACCTATATTTAACCAATCTGTTTATAAGGTTCAGTTGTTAGAAAATGTGGCAGATGGAACATTGGTTATTCATCTCAATGCAACAGACTTCGATGAGGGAATGAATAAAGAAATCACCTACTCTTTTACTAATAATGTTCCTTCCAATATATTTAGCATACAGTCTGATACAGGTGAGATCAGGGTAAAAGGGCAAGTGGATTTTGAAGATATTGATGTGTATAATGTTGAAATTGAGGCTAAAGATAAAGGTAGCCCTCCTTTGTCTGGACACTGCACTATCCTTATTGAAATTTTAGATGTAAATGACAATGCTCCTGAGATGTCATTGAAGTCTATGCTTGTGCCATTACCCGAGGACTCCTTGCCAGGGGCAGTGGTAGCCCTGATCAGCATCTCAGACAGGGATTCTGGGACCAATGGGCAAGTGAGCTGCTCCATGTGGCCCACTGGGCTTCCGTTCAAGCTGGTGTCCACTTTCAAAAATTACTACTCACTGGTGCTAGCTGAACTTGTAGATCGAGAGCAGGTGGCTGAGTTTGGACTGGTGGTTGTGGCCCAGGATCAAGGGGATCCATCACTATCAGCAAGCCGCAGCCTAGTGGTGCCCATCAGTGATGTGAATGACAATGCACCTGCTTTTGCTCAGCCATTCTACACAGTCTTTATGAAGGAGAATAATCCACCAGGTGCTCACATCTATACAATGTCTGCCTCAGATCCAGACATCGCTGAGAATGCCTTAGTCAGCTACTGGCTGGATGAGAAGATCTGGCCGCTGTCGAGCTACATCTCAGTGCACTCAGAGAGTGGGAAGGTCTATGTATTGCAGTCCTTGGACTATGAGGAGTTGAAGTTGCTGGAGTTCCAGGTGAGGGCCAAGGATGCTGGGACGCCTTCTTTGTGCAGCAATGTGACAGTGCAGGTCTTTGTGGTGGATGAGAATGACAATGATCCAACAGTGTCTGGGCTAGAAGAGGCCCCTGTCCTGCTGGTGGTCCCTGTCATGGCTGGACACTTAGTAAGCAAGATCCATGCCCTAGATGCTGACTCAGGCTACAATGCATGGCTGCGCTATGAGTTGCATGAACTGAGCAGTGGTCCCTGGCAAGTGGGACTATACAGTGGTGAGATAAGCACCAGACATGCCCTGGATGAGGTAGAGGGCAGCAGCAGCCAGACCCTGCTGGTGTTGGTGAAGGACCATGGGAAGCCACCACGGTCAACCACAACCACATTGAGTGTGTCACTGATGATGAGCACCCAGGCGCTCCATGCTGATGTCCATCTTCCCAGGATTGGAGGTGGTTTAGTACCCCGAGTGGACAATGTCAATGTCTATCTAATCATTGCTATCTGCTCAGTGTCCAGCTTGTTCCTGCTTGCAGTTGTCTTGTATGTGGCTCAGCGATTCCAGAGCCAGGCAAAGGAGACAATGGTGTATGGTCCTGGCACAGCCACGCTGGTGTGTGCAAGTGAAGTGGGCAGTTGGTCATATTCAAATCGCCACATTTTGGCTGGAGTGAGCGGGGAGGCTGGTGCTAAAGGTGACCTCATGGTTTTCAGCCCCAACATACCTGTCTTTGCAGAGAATGGGGATCTGGGGAATATGATAGAAGTGGTCCCCAAGCCATCCGGACAGGTGAGTTCCTTATATTCTCCATTTGAGTTTCTCGTGTGATGTAGCTGTCTTTGGGAGTACCTAACACGTTTTTAATATTCATTGGGGTATAACAGAATAATTTCAATTAAAAAAATATGTTTTAGTTTGAAATCTGTTTGTTTACTCTCTTGATGGTTTAATGGTAACTGTGCCTTAGTTATTTCTGCTAATAATCAAACATGTGATTTGAATATACAGTATAGTCATGCAGAATAAATTGAGCTTTTACCAGGAAATCACTCTAGTAAAATAAATTGAAATGTATTGGGCAAGGTTGTTATTTGAAATTATTATGTTTGGGAAATAGGATCTGGAACCCAGTAAGACCACCTAGTCTCAGTGGGTAATGATATAGAAATTTTAAATATAGAAAAACTCTATCTTAGAAACAAGAGAGCACATTCCCAACCCAGCCTTTTCATTCTTAACCATCTTTTCTCGTCTACATGAACTATCCTGCCTCCGAGCAAAGGGAGGTTTCCCCACAAATGAAACCTCCTGCCAAGCCATGCCTCCCCCCACAGCAAGAAAGCAATCACAATATTCTCAATGAACACACAGACACTGCATGTTTGCAACAGACATACATTACAGTATGCAACACAAGATAAATGCCTAGTGCTAGGGAAGATATGTAGGAAGTACCATAAAACAAACTTCTTTGTAGTAGCACATTGTGTAAACAAACAGAGGAGAAACTTTCCCGGGATGAAGAAGCCAGTGACTCAGATGCAACATTATGTTATTATTACCACCATAATTTATTACCTGCCCTTCACCCAAAGGTCCCAGGGCAGGTTATAATAATTTTAAGATACGACATTAAAAACAATGTAAAAACAGCTTAAATATACATTGCCATAATATAGGACAAAAATTTTGGAAAGGAGGTAGCATTTGTCACTATGTGCACACAGGACTCAATGAAACATCAGTAAAGGCTGAGATTGACACTAGAGCTGTAGACTCTATCCTTGAAAGAAATACAGTAGGATAACGCAGGACACAAAACTAGTATTGTCTGCATCAGTGAAAACAGTAGGATCCATAGGTCACCCTCTCCAGGTGACAGAGATGTGTTTATGTCATATATATGGATACAAGGAAAGATGCCATGCTTTAGATTACTATGTGGTAGGTTAAGCAACTATGTCGTTATTGGGATTGAAGGCCCTGCAGTCTCTAAATTCGATAAAAATCTTATTGAGAGTAGAATTGACTGGCAAATTCAGTAGCAAACCAATTATCACATGGTCTCTTGACTTGGTTGTGGATCTAAGACGTTTGCAGGGATACATCAAAGTCAGACTGCTTGCAAATGAAGTGTCAGTTGTGTTCATGCACAGCAGTGGTTGCCTCTAACCACCACACAAAAGACGAAGAAGAAACTTCAACATGTGGAGCAGCAAATTGTAACTGAGAAGGATGAAGAACCTTCCACAATGGGTCACCTAAATGGTTGCCGTAGGAAAAAAAGGTCTGTTGCCAATCAATATGCATAGACCTCCAACATCAGAACAGAGCAATAATGTAAGACCATTACTGTTTAAACATGCTCAATCTCATCACTCACAAATTGGCAGTAGCAATTACGCTTTACTGTTCTTGAAGCCCAGTCCAGATACCGCCAGATCAAATTGAATAAAAACAGCAACGAACTCATTAACACACCATTCAGATGATAACCTTCAGCATATCATCTGCAGAAAAGAGCTTTCAAAAATGAATGTTTTTGAAGCAAGGAAGCAAGGATCCCTTTTCTAGAAATCCTGTGTCTGGGAGTCCTGTTTGTATATCACATACTTGCTTTACACTGCACACACCCAGACTGGACACCACAGAATGGATAGATAAAATGTGTTATCATACTATTCATGTATTCCCTTGAAGAATAAAGGAAAAGGCTTGTGCTCAGAAACAAAGGATGCTGTAAAAGTGTATAAGAAAGAACAGCAAGGAAGATGGAATTAATCTATACCTTTCCATAGTTTAAGAAACATCATGTGATTATTGGCTCCCACGCGATTACCTTCTGGAACATAAAAGGATTTCCACTTGTTCTATTAGGGTCATAGTGCTTCTTTTTCTCACACTTCCCATTTTTCTGCCTTCTCCCTCGCTCCCTGTCTTTCCCCCTCTTCAAGTGAATTGTCTTTCTGTAATACAAATGAAAACATACTCACGTTTGTACAACACACACTTATAAGTATGGGAGTTCCCGAAGGCAAGGAAGTGATCTGAAACAACTCCTGCCGCACATGATTATGTATTTTAATATATTAATTTTTAAATCTTATGTCAAAAGATTACAAAGATATATATGAATATTTTCACATCTATTTAAAGAAACACAAGAAAACAAGAATGCAAAACACCAGAATAAGATGAATTCAACTAAATATTACCAGAATTGCATTTCTCAATCTTTTCACATGGTGTCGCTCTTTACTGTTAAATATATCATACAGACTCAAAGAAGAGCTCCTCCTCCTTGCTGTCATCAGAAAATAGGCAGCACCTGAAACTGAGAGCAGAAAGGATAATACAGCATGCTGGACTGACACCCTCCCCAAATATTGTACAAAACGGAGGGGCATTTCAAGGAATATATCTGAGATGGTTGTTCTATGGAGAGAGTACTCAGTGAGGAAGCAGCTATTGCAGCTGATTCTTCTCCACACAGCCTGGGAAATGGGGAGCGGCCAGCTCCATTATTCTGTGCCGGAGGAATCCCAGCATGGCACCTTTGTGGGCCGCATCGCCCAGGACCTGGGGCTGGAGGTGAGTGAGCTGGTGCCTCGGTTGTTCCGGATAGTCTCCACAGAGCACAAGGATTATTTAGAGGTAAATGTGCAAAATGGGATCTTGTTTGTGAATTCCAGGATAGACCGGGAGGAGCTTTGCAGCAAGAACCCTGTTTGTGCCATTCACTTGGAGGTGATTGTAGATAACCCCCCGAGGGTCTTCCACATAGAAGTGGAGATTGCAGACATAAATGATAATGCTCCTTTTTTTTCAGCAAGGGAGGAAAATCTGTCCATTCTAGAATCAAGACTTGTAGGATCCCTTTTCCCTCTAGAGGGAGCCTTAGATGCTGATGTTGGTACAAATGCACAGTTAACTTACCACCTGAGCCCCAGTGAACATTTCATGTTAGATTTCCAAAGGAGCAGTGATGATAGTTCCTTAGGCTTTGTAATAAAAAAGCCTTTAGACAGAGAACATGTTTCTGTGCATCACTTACTGCTCACAGCCACTGATGGTGGCAAACCTGTGCTAACAGGAACAGTTCAGTTGGTGATCACAGTGCTGGATGTGAATGATAACCCTCCTGTCTTTAACCAGTCAGTATACAAGGTGCAAATGTTAGAAAATTCATCCAGCGGGACACCAGTGGTTATGCTCAGTGCCACTGATTTGGATGATGGCGTTAATGAAGATATTACATACTCTATTCGTAGTGTGATTCCATCTAAATTGAGTACCATGTTTAGGATAGATCCTAGTACTGGGCAAATTATACTGAATAATAAATTGGATTATGAGGACACTAATTCGTATGAAATTCGAGCAGAAGCAACAGATAAAGGCAGTTACCCCTTATCTGGACATTGCAAGGTTTTAATAGAAATTCTGGATGTGAATGATAATATTCCAGAGGTGTCAGTGACTTTCTTGTTGGTACCAGTGCCAGAGGATTCTTCACTGGGAACAGTGGTAGCTTCAATCAGTGTCTCAGACAGGGATACTGGGGTTAATGGGCAAGTGGCCTGTTCCCTGTGGCCCACTGTGCTTCCTTTCAAGTTGGTATCTACCTTCAAGAACTACTATTCACTGACACTGTGTGAGCCCTTGGATCGGGAGGAGACGTCTGAGTACAGGCTGGTAATGACAGTCCAAGACCAAGGGTCTCCATCACTGTCAGCTAGCAGCAGTCTTGTGGTGCCCATTGGTGACATAAATGACAATGCACCTGCTTTTCCTCAACCCTCCTACACGGTGTTT
Organism: Rhineura floridana; assembly: GCF_030035675.1. Taxonomy (NCBI): domain Eukaryota; kingdom Metazoa; phylum Chordata; class Lepidosauria; order Squamata; family Rhineuridae; genus Rhineura; species Rhineura floridana. Next base: position 173,872,482 of record NC_084480.1, on the reverse strand, counting down.
GTTAAGGAGAATAATCCACCGGGTGATCACATCTTCACTGTGTCTGCTTCAGACCCAGATATAGGTGAGAATGCCCTTGTCAGCTACTGGCTGGATGAGAAGCTCTGGCCACTGTCAAGCTACATCTCAGTGCACTCAGAGAGTGGGAAGGTCTATGCGCTGCAGTCCTTGGACTATGAGGAGCTGAAGATGCTGGAGTTCCAAGTGAGGGCCAAGGATGCTGGGCTCCCCCCTTTGTGTGGCAATGTGACAGTGCAGGTCTTTGTGGTGGATGAGAATGACAATGTGCCTGTAGTATCCAGGCCAGAAGAGGTGTCCCTTGCTCTGCTGGTAGTTCCTGTCTTGGCTGGACATGTGGTGGGCAAGATCCATGCCCTGGATCCTGACTCAGGCTATAATGCATGGCTGCGCTATGAGCTGCACGAGACAACCAGAGGCCCTTGGAGGGTAGGACTGTACAGTGGTGAAATCAGCACTACACGTGCCTTGGATGAGATGGAGGGCAGAAGCAGCCAGAATCTGCTAGTTCTGGTTAAGGATCATGGCAAGCCAGCATTGTCCACCACAGCCACACTTAGTGTATCATTAGTGGCAAACACTCAGGTAATCCACACTGATGCTCACCTTCCCAGAATGGGAGGGAGTCCAAAGCCTTTTGTGGACAATGTCAACATCTACCTGATTATCGCCATCTGCTCAGTATCCAGCTTGTTTCTGCTGGTGATCATAGTGTATATTGCCCTGAGATGTCAATGCCAGTCCAAGGAGCCCATGATGTATGGTCCTGGAACAGCCACACTGGTTTGTGCCAGCGAGGTGGGCAGCTGGTCATATTCTAATCGCCACAGCCACATCCTGGCAGCTGCGACTGGGGAGGCTTGTGCCAAAAATGATCTGATGGTTTTCAGTCCTGGCATTCCTGCCACTGTGGAGAATGGGAAACAGCAGGGCCTGCTCTGTGCAACGGTTAGTGACCCTCTTTGAACTATTTTGATTATGTATATTTTGTGTGATAACATTTTCCTATATATGTTTTATTAATTTGGTTTTTTATTTTTAAATAATTAATTACCAGTTTCCCCCAAGATATATTAATGGAGTTTAGAGTGTGTTTAGAGCATCTTTTGGCCTTTTCTAAATAATATTTTTGGTTTATGGCAAACATTTCTGTACTATAATAAGAAGCATGAAAGTTGCACAAGACTTCTTTTATCAGAGTTTTACAAATCTGATGTCATCTACAAATACTTTATCTTGTATTCCCCTGCCCCTCAAATAGTATCGACATTTTTCATGACTTTACTAAGCAGCAAAAATTAAGGGGAAAAAACCACCCTTGCCTGTTATGTTGTAAAAATGGCTTTTGATATTTTCTCAGTGCATGAGAATCCTATCTAATGAATCCCACATAGAAAGAACCATAAAATAGTGAGGGAGAATTGAGTTTGATTTCCCCTTCTTGTTTTAATCCCTCTCCCCTTGCCAAACACACAAGGAAACCTTTTGATTTATGAATAAACAATCACCTCCTCCTATTGAAATAATGGATGTTAGGGATAGCTCCTTGAAAGGGTTTTTTTTCAAAAGTTGCATTAGATTGAAGAGGTATCATTTTGAATATTATTTGTAAACAGATTTTAGTGTTTTGATTCTGATGTTATATATATAATTTGGTAATAATAAAAAATGGAAGTGGTGTACAACACTGGTATGAGAACTTACCTAGAGAGAGAACAGTATGACTGTCTCCTTTGACAGACATCATCCCATGCCCTCTGTCTTGGAAGGCCTTCTCTGGCATATTGGGTCCTAGGGACCTTGCTTTCAGTTCAAGGACAGGCATTGTGCATGTGCTCAAAAGCATCCTTTTTATTTTTACTTTCTCTAGGGTTGTATTTTTGAACACCACAGAGGGAAAGGTAACTTGTGGAGGCAGATTTGGAGGCAGAATTTGCAGGCAGGGAAATTTTCTTTTAGCTTCCCTTTTGTTTCATATTGGCAACTAATTGGCAATATAAGGCATATGCTGATTCAGATGAATGAGTGGCAATTTTGAAGCTGGATAGCGAAAAAGCCTTTGATCAACTGGACTGAACTCTTTTAAAATGCTTGCTCTGAAGAATGAATATAAGCTAGCAATTTTAAGTTCATTCATACATTGTAGAGTTCATCAGTAGTGCAAGTAACATCAATGATCGTTCTTCAGAGTGCTTTCCATCAGAAGAAGTATTGCACAGGGACTTCCTCCATCACGTTTGCTGGGTGCTACAACTGTAAAAGTCCTTGACAGGTCTATCAGACAGAATTTTAACATCCTTCTGCTTACAGATTCTGTGGGTAATTTTGCTAAAACTTAGAAGCATAGAAGGAATTGGAAGAAGCCAAATCTGGTTACAAAACAGATTTTCAAAAAACAAATAATGGAGTGAATCTTAATCAAAACTGAATCTCTACTCTAAGACCTAATGAGACAGGAGAAAAGTGAGCTTTTCTTTCTTCTTTTCATGATTGTCATAGTACATTTTTCAGTAGGTTTTATTTTATTTATTTATTTTAATAACTATTTTGGGCAGTTACCTCCTAATATTCAAGTTGAGGACAGAAACTATTTGCCGGATGAAATTATCAATTGCAAAATCAAATGCATACGCCTTGTAACATGGCAATAGAGGGGTAGCCAATGTAAGCCTATAAACATATGGACAATTTCTGGAAATATATAGAAGATGCCTCTGGGTAGACAAATGCTGCAGACCACTGGGTCATACTACTAATTCACTTAGTGAGAGTACACTGGAAATTTGTGAAGGAAAATTAACACAGGACATCATATCTCTTACTCTGACACAAATCCTGTATTTGCATATGGTAAGCAACCGGGTAGTTTCAAAAAAGTGGCATCAATTTCAGATAGGCTTTATCAAGCATAAATAATTATCTTATATGACCTAGCTAGAAAAAGCAGAAGGGCCTGAAGTAATAATTCATATCTACAAGATACTTCCTGAAGTCCCTAATATTTTGCGTGGTGTAAATTGCGACATCTTCGCTTTTAAAGGTCTCCTAGAATCTGGGGTTGCATTCACAAAGGGTTACCTTTTGAGGGAGGTAAATATATGTATTAATTTCTGTGCAACAACAAACAAACATGACATATGGGGCTAAATGGAATAAGAACTTCATCAAGACTGTGGAGGAAAATAAACTGGTGGACAGAAGGGGTGTGGATTCCACATTGTCTCTCTGTAGCCTTTCCTTTAAAGTGGCCTCTAGGCTGATTACATAGATGGCCCTCTATTCCTGTCCAAGTCAAATGTATATAAAGTTGACAAATGGCTGGGCTGGAAGGGCTGGGGCAATCACAAGGGCACATATAACCAACAATAATAAGTTGATATAGCACCACTTCACATATACTATGTTGTAAATACAACAATCCTTATTTACTTAATCCTATAAGACTGCGTAGTATTATTATCCCCATATTGCAGATGGGCTGAAGCAGTAAGAAAGTGGCTTGTCAAAGGCCACCTGCTGAATTCATGGCAGAGGTGAGATTCAAACGAGGGATATCCTAATTTATAGCTCAGTCCCTTAGCCATTTAGTTACTCTTTGCATATTTGATGGTCTAGTGTATATATTAAGATCCTCCGTGGCGCAGAGTGGTAAGCGGCGGTAATGCAGCCGAAGCTCTGCTCACGGCAGGAGTTCGATTCCAATGGAAGGAGGAAGTCGAATCTCCGGTAAAAGGGGTCGAGGTCCACTCAGCCTTCCATCCATCCGTGGTTGGTAAAATGAGTACCCGGCATACGCTTGGGGGTAAAGAAAGGCCGGAGAAGGAACTGGCAAACCCACCCCATATACCTTGAAAACATCGCAAGATGTCACCCTAGGAGTCGGAAATGATTCGCACTATAAGTGCAGGGACACCTTTACCTTTAGTGTATATATTAAACTCTTCTGGCAAGATAAGTATCATCAAGCAATTACTGGTCACACAATTCTCCTGGACCTTCAGCTTTTGCTAACGGATGACAAATAAACCCTGGAGGATGGAATGGGAAAGGCATTGCCTTGATTTGTAGTTGCCTTGATCTTTGCAGGAAGGCAAGTCCCAGAAGGTGATGTTGGGAGACTGTTGCTCCATTCCATGGCTGAGGGCTTGCAAGGTCCTACAAAAGATTCTGTCTTGTCTCCCTTACTATTTAAAGTGCACATGAAATTGCTGGAGGAGCTCATCCATTTAGTTTGATGTGCCACCAATTTGCTGATGATACTCATCCCCCCTCCTTTATTTTCCATTTGATCCTAGGAAAGTAATGGAACTTCTAATCAGATGTCTGAAATTCAATCCAGACAAGATGGAAACACTATTGCTGGGGGAATGGGTTTGATATATGGGTAACAAATAGCTGCACAGCCTGTTTTGGTTGGGGCTGCACTCACCCTGAGGTCTCAGCTTTTCAGTTATGGTCATGTAGGAAAAAACAGGCAGTCCCATAGGAAAAGTTAGGGAGCATCATGATATATTTTCTTCTGTTCTGCAGAACTGTTCTGGTACATCACAGCATGTGTTTCCTGGGAGTTTTACCAGCTGTCCCCATGCTTGGTGTGAAAATTAAAAAAGTCAGCCACTGCCTGATAAGGACTCAGACACAAGTCAATCAGGCTGTTATAGAGCCTATCTGAGTGAGACAAATGGTATTAGGAGTGATAATGGAAGAATTGCTTCCCGATTATGCTGTTCCAGGAATGTTTGTCTGAATGAACTTTATCAATGTGGTCAATGATGTTGTTGCTTCTCACACAAATGTTTCACTGAAACAGGCTTCCATGCCTCTGGTGGTAAGTATGAATCAGCCCAAGATTGTCCCCAAGCAACTCAGAACAGTGCATTGCAGGCAGTTAGCAGAATATCCATGTCCCACAATCTAGGACAAAGAAACCTAATACCCAATTATGGATTGAAATAGCTCTGGAACAACCATCCTGCCAGAGCAAGCCACTGTTTTGTGTTCAACAATGAGGAATGAGTGTGGTAGTGAGTTAATGGGCATGATATTGACATGCCTCTTTAGTGGACATGTTGATGCCACCACTCTACATGTGTCAAAATACATAAGGCCAGCAAACCCTTTTATGGAAAGCTGGATGGTTAATACATTCAAATGCAGTGTTAGATTTATTTAATTGAATGAATCCAGTGAACTCTGAGTTATAATATACATTAAACATAATGCCTAAGATCAGGTACCAAGAACAATATTTAAAATTTCCGTCACACGGTGTCGCTGTTTAATAAAAAATAGTGCCAGAGGGCTGGAAAAGTCAGCTCCTCCCTCCTTTGTCCAGAAATCTGCAGCAAGTAAATGCACCATCATGACTGCATGACATAGGAACAGAACTGGATATTTTGGGTACAGTTAAGTCAAATTCTATTTGTACCCCAGAAAGAAACAACAGTGTGTGTTTGTGCTCTGCATGAACTCTATTTACAATGGATGTTTGGCAACAAGGCTCCTTGATGAGGCGGCAGCTGCTGCAGCTGGTTCTTCTCCACACTGCCTGGGAAATGGGGAGCAGCCAGCTCCATTATTCTGTGCCGGAGGAATCCCAGCATGGCACCTTTGTGGGCCGCATCGCCCAGGACCTGGGACTGGAGGTGGACGAACTTATGCCTCGAATGTTTCGGATGGCGTCTGAAGACCATAGGGACTATTTTGAGGTAAATGTTCAGAATGGGATTTTGTTTGTTAATTCCCGGATAGATAGGGAGGAGTTGTGTGGCAAGAACCCTGTTTGTACCATACACTTGGAGGTGATTGTAGATAAACCTCTGAGGGTCTTCCATGTAGAAGTGGACATCAAAGATATAAATGACAATGCCCCCACTTTCCCTGTGAACCAATTAAATCTCTTTGTCTCAGAATCAACAGCATATGGTTCTCTCTTCTCTCTAGAGAGTGCTTCAGATGCAGATATTGGTAAAAATGCCCTCATTGCATACAGGATCAGCTCGAATGAATACTTTATTCTAGACACTCAGAATATGCCTGCCAAAAGCCCCCTACCAGAGCTCGTTTTAAAAAAGACTTTGGACAGAGAGGAGATCTCTTTGCACCATTTATTGCTTACAGCAACAGATGGGGGTCAATCAGAACTCACAGGAACAGTACAGCTAGTGATAACTGTGCTAGATGTTAATGATAACAGACCTGTTTTTAATCAGTCAGTTTATGAAGTGAGTTTACTAGAAAGTTCAGCTAATGGAACCCTTGTTGTGAAGTTAGAAGCAACAGATCTTGATGAGGGCATTAACAAGGAAATTACTTACAACTTTAAAATACCTTTACCCTCAACAATTCAAACAATGTTTGAGATTGATAAGAATACTGGGGAGATCAGGCTGAAAGGAAAACTGGACTTCGAAGAAGTGAATGGATATGAAATTCAAGTACAAGCCATTGACAAGGGACATGCACCAATGGAAGGAAATTGTAAACTTTTCATAGAAGTGTTGGATGTGAATGACAATAGCCCTGAGATGTCACTAAAGTCACTATCAGTGCCCGTTCCAGAGGACTCCCCACCAGGGACAGTGGTGGCTCTGATCAGCGTCTCAGACAGGGACTCTGGGGCTAACGGGCAAGTGAGATGCTCTGTAAGGCCCTCTGGGCTACCCTTCAAGCTACTGTCCACCTTCAAGAATTACTACTCACTGGTGGTGGCTGAGCCCTTGGATCGGGAGCAGGAAGCAGAATACAAGCTGGTAGTGACAGCACAGGACCAAGGGACTCCATCACTGTCAACCAGCAGCACACTGGTGGTACCCATCGGTGATATAAATGACAATGCACCTGCTTTTCCTCAGCCCTTCTACACAGTTTTTGTGAAGGAGAACAACCCTCCTGGTGCTCACATCTTCACAGTATCTGCCTCAGACCCAGATGTGGCTGAGAACAGCCTGATTACCTACTGGATGGATGATAAGCTCTGGCCACCGTCAAGCTACATCTCGGTGCACTCAGAGAGTGGGAAGGTCTATGCGCTGCAGCCCTTGGACTATGAGGAGGTGAAGCTGTTGGAGTTCCAAGTGAGGGCCAAGGATGCTGGGTTGCCCTCCTTGTGTGGCAACGTGACGGTGCAAGTCTTTGTGGTGGATGAGAATGACAATGTGCCTGCCGTGACTGTACCAGTAGAGGAGGCTCCCATTCTCCTGGTGGTCCCCATGACAGCTGGGCACGTGGTGGGCAAGATTCATGCCCTGGATGCTGACTCCGGCTACAATGCATGGCTGCGCTATGAGATGCACGAGGGGTCCAGTGGGCTTTGGCGGGTGGGTCTGTACAGTGGCGAGATCAGTACAACACGTGCCCTGGATGAGGCCGAGGGCAGCAGCAGTCATAGTTTGCTGGTTCTGGTGAAGGACCATGGGAAGCCAGCTTTGTCAGCCACAGCCACGCTGGGTATTTCATTGGTGACAAGTGTCCAGGCCCTCCCAGCCGATGCCCGCCTTCCCAGAATAGGAGGGAGCCCAAATCCCCTGGCAGATAACACCAACATCTATCTCATCATAGCCATCTGCTCAGTGTCCAGCTTGTTCCTGCTGGCCATCATTGCATATATGGCCCTGCGATGTCACTGTCAGCCTAAGGAGGCAGTGATGTATGGTCCTGGAGCAGCCACACTGGTGTGTGCCAGTGAGGTGGGCAGCTGGTCATATTCAAATCGCCATAGCCACATCTTGGGTGGTGTGGCAGGGGACTCCAGTGCCAAAAGTGACCTCATGGTTTTCAGCCCCAACATACCTGTCTTTGCAGGGAATGGAGAGGTAGGGAGTACAAAGGTGCTGGTCCCAGATTCTTCTGGACAGGTGAGTCACTGATGTTCTTAGAATGACATATATGCATTTCCCCCTGCTAATATGTTAATTATCTGGATAGAATGAAAATATCAGATTAACAACTCGGAAATTGCTTTTAGCATGTACAATGCTAAAATCGCTGTACAGTCGCTGGATGCCTTTCACTGATAAAGGCAAATGATTTTTTTAAAAAATAAACAGAAGTAATGCATTTGACCATGTAAATGAATTACACCTCCCTACAAAACTTTAATTAACTGCATCTTATCCAGTCCAAATTGTACCTGCTGAAGGTGTTGGTGAAAATTAACAGGAAGGGGGGAAAAACAGAATTTTCTATTGTGCAAATTTGTTCTAAGGCTACTTATGCAGGAAGAAAATATGATGCAATGATTCTGAAAGAAACTTTGTGAATACCCAAATTACATTAACTGTTTATAACAATGGACATTATCTGTTCATATATGTCAAAAATATTAAGAAGGGAAAGCCTAGAAAAAACAAAGTTCTTTATATGTCTAAGAAAAAATAATGTTACTTGCATTCAATCTCCGAGTGGTGAGATATTTCAGGGATGCAAGCACATACCATGGTTTTGGTTTCCTTAGAATGAAGGTAAATGGAGACACTGGCATCTTTGTGATATATTGCTCTATTTACACATATATGAATAGGCTCAGCATAAGATGAAAGGCCTCACAGCATTAACATTCCAACATTCCAGCTTGCTCCTCCCTTAGGTTTCAAACTCCTCCCACCATAGCTTTGGACTCAGCAGTACAGAGAGCAAGTGATATCTCTGCATCTTCCTAGCCTCGGATGATACTGGCCCAGGTTGACTGTTCTTTTATACTCACTGAAGGCATCACCTCCAGCCAGGGGAGGAGGGGAAGGTCTGTCCCCCTTTAGCCCCCTTCTGAGGGTTCCAGCTAGTAGTTTCTCTGTCAACCAGGCATTTGTACACTTTAGTCATGCAAAGAGATGCTTAACACACTTGGCTACAGCCTTTAATGTAACAAAGAGATTGGTTTGGCCACTTTAGTAGCCTCCTTTTTTACAAAATCACATCTTACAGATATAAAACCACAGGCTTGGAGTGGATGCAGACATGACATTCAGACCAACCCCCCCAATCCTATAACATTACAATATGAGAAAAAGACATTTCAATTTGTCCTTTTATTTAGCAAAAGCTTTCAGCATAATCCTGTCTCTTCCCCATACAAAGAGTAGCGTGCAGGAGAGGTCTGGACAGCAAAGGGTCATACTCCTTCCCTGCCATCATTTGGTTTCATGTGGGCAGCAGACACAGCCATTCATGATGAAATCAGGTTCACCTGTAAAGAACTGGACAAATATCAATAATTGCTTATTACTTAAACAAGAAACAACAAGCTTGATTTAGAGCATATTTTATTTTATTTATATGCTTTTTAATCATCAAATCTCTAAGCAGACTACTTTAAACTCTTAAGTCGTTGAAATAGATTAAGAGTTGGGATAGAAATAACACTTCCTAACTGTTAACAATAAGCAATAAAACAGTTTTTTCCAATAAACAAAAGGGGATAACTTCAAAAGGAAAAAATGGTATGCTTCATTCCTGACACATAGAAACTCTTTTTCAAGGACAGTTGTCTTACATAATGAAAGACATGGATTGCCACCCCACCCTCACATTGGATTAGTAGTGAATGGACCGCTGCTGTTCACTGCCCACACGCATTAAGTGTAACAAGGAGGCTGTGTTAACTTTAGCAGCCTTGAGCTAGTAACTGTTGGTCTCAATGACCTGTCAGAGTCCAAGGATTAACTCCCTAACCCAGATCCCCATTAACTGGTAAGCTGTGATGTACTAGTTTGGGTAAGCCATTCTGCACCACTCCAGTGCTTCAGAGTGCTCTCCTATAGCTGCCCTGTGCTCCAACCTGTGGATCTATTTAAGTGGGGACAATATAAAGCTATTATTTAGCCAATTTTTCAACCCATCTGAAGACACACTAGCTGCTTCAAAAGCAGCCACAATGTTTTCTCTTTCAGTTTAAAACACATTTAAAATGTGTTTGCCCATGGCTGGACACATCTCCCTTCCCTACTGCTGATTAGGACTGTCCACAGCAAAGCGTTGGGCCAATCACTGTGTCTGCCCGAGCCTACAGAAAAGCGTTTTCATTTGACACACCTGAAGTGAAAACGGGTTGATGGCCAATCAGTGTTGAGTCTGTGTGAAGCTGACTTCAAGATAAAACACACTGGAGCTGCAACTTCCAAGGTTTTGGAGTAAAAGGGGGCAGAGTTTTACTATTGTCATGTATGCCCACGTTCAGAAAATGGAACTGAGGATGCACTGAAGCCAACAAAACCACAAGTGTGTCTGTACCCTAAGTAAGCAAAAAGGGGTTATATCGTGCTGTCAATTTGCAGTCAAATTTGGTTAATCCTGACCTGACAAAGGGTGGTTAGATGGACAGGTGACCACTCTGTCAGGAACTGAATGCAGGGGAAATGTGGCAGCCATGCATGTCCCTGATTGGCAAGTTTGCACAAGCCCTCTCTCGGTCTGTGTGCATCAACCTTCCCACCAACATTGGTCACATCCACACCATACATTTAAAGCACTCTAATACCATATTAATAGTCATGGCTTCCTCCAAAGAATCCTGGGAACTGTAGTTTGTTAAAGATGCTGACCTCTCGGACCTACAGTTCCCAGCACCCTTAACAAACCACAGTTCCCAGGATTCTACATAACTCTTAAAGTGATATAAGAATGCTTTAAATGTAGGTTGTGGACTGGCAGAAAGTACAGATCTGTTTACTCTCTTGACACTGATAGTCAAAAACAGTCTTCTGTGGATATGTCTCTGAATGAAAGGCAGAAGATTTGCTGAAGCTCACTTTAAAAATGATGTATTGCATGCACATTCAGAATAAAGAGGCAAGATCCTTTGGTTAACTAGAGCTTAACATAAAGAGGTCTGCAACAGTCTCAGGGAGCTCCTGATCTACAGCAAGCAAACAGGAGCAACAAATGAAGAGTATTAACTGAGAATTTAATGGAAATGTTTGAGAGGGAATCTAGGAAGATCACATTACCACCTACAGAGAACCAAGCTATATGGCTGGTGAGGGAGCTGCTGTGCTGACCTTCAAGATCTGTGCTAGGTTTGTTTTCCTCTCTGAAGGTATACAAAACTGAACCTGCAGGAAATGCAAGCTGGTATCTCTTCTGGAAGAAAAATTACAAGGGCTTGAGGGATGTCCACCCATGCTTTGGGTTATCATGGATGATGAAGAATTTCTAAACAAAACATGGGAAGTGGTTTTGGGAGGACAAAAGGAAGGAGCAATTTCTAAGGAAAAGGAAGAAAATCAGATGCAGGAAATTTGTTTTTTTTGTTGTACTAGAATGTAGGACACAAACCAGAGGGTCCATATTGCAAGAAAATAAAACTTAGACTAAACATTAGGAAGAACTTCCTGATAGTATGAGCTGTTCAACAGTGAAACACACTAAGAAGGTTAGATTTTCCTTCATTAGAAGTTTTTAAGCAGTGGCTGGATGGTCACCTATCAGGAGTACTGTAGTAGTGGATTTCCTGCATTAGTAGGGGGGTGGACTAGATAACCTCTAAGGTTCCTTTCAACTCTGTGATTCTATAATTACTTAAACTGTGTGAGCACTGTGAACTTTGTCTAAAGCAGGACCCAACCTGCAACTTCTTGCCTAAAGTAAGGGTGAGCCTGACCTAGCCCCGAGTTGAAAGCAGTGTCATGACAGTATGTGGCCACACCTTTTCCAGTGTTGAAGGAGGCCCACCAACCTCTTGAGCCCCCAAACTGCATGTGAAGTAAGCAGGGTCCCAAAAGGATTCCTTTCCCTGCCCCCAGATCCCAAAAGTCCTGGGGGCAGGCCTAGGGAATTCTCATTCATAATCTTGGTGTCTCCAAGTACTTTCCTGCACAGATCTTCCTGTTGTGAACAGATTCCCTCTAATGTGCAGTCATCCAACATTAATTGCCAACCTCCCCAAGTCGCACAGTGCAGAGCAAGCAGCAAACCTGTTATATTCCTCCCTTTACTAACTTCATTGACCAAAACAAACAAAATCCTACTCAGTTGTTTCATAGCCAGCTATTCTAGCACAAGGATGGATAGATGGACACTGATGTGATCTCTGATCTCTGATTACACAGCCCTTTCAATGCTCCACTCTCATACCGGTATGCATGCAAATGTGGCAGATATTCAGTTACAGGCTCCAACATGTTCCACTCCCATCCAAGCCTAGACTCAATGCCCTTCTCACATTTTTCAGAGACAGGGTGTGGGAACCAGATTACCAGTATCAAGAAGGTGACCAGAGCCAGCTGCTTTTCTAATACCATACATTTAAAGAACATTCAAAATGCATTGCCCCCCTAAGAATCCTGGGAATTGTTAGTTTACCGCTCAGTCCTGCACAGAGCTACAATTCCCAGCACTCTTAACAAATGACATTTCCCACAATTCTTTGGGGAAGGCTGGATAATGTGCTTTGAGTGTGTTTTAAAGTTTTAGAATGTACGCAGAGTAAATCATAATAAGATAACTTCCTTTGGGGGAAAAAAGAGTTCAGCTTGAAATAAAGGATATTGTATTTTTGAAATAAAGGATGCTGTATTTTTCAATTTAGCTGTTGTAGCACATATGATCCTCCATTTATGTAAGTTTTGTCAGTATTTGGATGGACGTCATGAAGGAATCTTTGAGTTAAGAAAGTCTATTGTTGAAGGAAGATAATCAAACAATTTCATTCTAAATGTACTTGTAAATTTCATTCTAAGTGTATTTGTAAATTTAATTGATATTAATAGGGTATGCTTCGAAACAAATGGGGGTGGGTGGGTCAGTGGGATGTCACTAATCACTACGAGATCCGGCTGCAATCCTATGCATACTTACCTCAGAGAAAGCCCCATTGAACGTAATGATTGTTGATTGCGGTGCGCATTATTCAGGGCTCGGATTTGATACAGCTAGCCACTCTGGATTGCCTGCAATATACTTCCTTCTAAATTCTGGAGCCTCCTAGGTTTATAGAAAATAAATGTGATTGCCTATTTCAATAAAGCATTCCTCTCAACATCCAATAAGGTATGCCCCTCAACAGCTTGTGAATGTGGTAACTGAGAATCAAAATATATTGGAGGATGTAGTTTTATTCCACCCCCCCAAAATCAATTCATTATATATATATATATATATATATATATATATATATAATATTTTCACTAAATAAAGTAGAAAAACTGCCCCAAAGGGAAAAGCCTTTATCCTTAAATACTGGTTTGAAATATATCATATCCCCATCAAGACTTTTCCTTGCATTGAAATTCTGAAACAAAAGGAAAAAAAATCCCAAAATAAGTTTGAAACCAAACACAATAAATACACCATAGTATTTGTGACTATGACACAAGTTGGAGGTTGTCAAAAACAGAGTATACCTGAAATGATCACATTTACCAGGAAATAAGAATATACATGCTGAATATATGAAGTACTCTTATCAGGTAAAATATTATTCCCTATCACTCATTAAAATATGAATTTATCTTCATTCACTACAAAAAAGGGACATGCAACTACCTTCCAAAAGCCCTGTTGCCTTTTAGTAGAAGGTAACTGTATTTTCCCATCTAGTCGCACGATGTCGCTCTCTGCTTAAACATCTTGCTAAGAACAGAAGGCGGACACAAGGCTCCCCCTCTCCTTTGTCATCAGAGATCTTTTACTGCTTGCAACTGCATGTATGAACAAAAGGTATATTATGAAGCTGGATTAAGTTTTTAAAAATTCATTTCATAAAGCTATATCATTAAATAAGGGAATTATTTGAAATATTTCTGAGATGGTTTCCCCATGGGGAGACTCTTCCTCAATTGGGAAAAGGCGGCTGCTGCAGCTGATTCTTCTCCACACAGCCTGGAAGATGGGGAGCGGCCAGCTCCATTATTCTGTGCCTGAGGAATCCCAGCATGGCACCTTTGTGGGTCGCATCGCCCAGGATCTGGGGCTGCAGGTGGATGAGCTTAAGCCTCGGATGTTCCAGATGGAATCCCAAGGGGATGGGGACTATTTCAAGGTAAATGAGCAGAATGGTATTTTGTTTGTTAATTCTCGGATAGATAGGGAGGGGCTGTGTGGCAAAAGTCCAATCTGCACCATTCACCTGGAGGTGATTGTGGATAAACCCCTGACAGTCTTCCATGTGGAAGTGGAGATTGCAGACACAAATGACAATGCCCCTGTTTTCTCAGTCAGAGAGCAGAATTTAGCTGTCTTAGAATCAAGAGTCCAAGGTTCCCATTTCCCAATAGAAGACGCTTCTGATGCAGACATTGGTAGCAATGGTCACATAACCTACAAGCTCAGCCCCAATGAATACTTTTCTGTGGAAGAGATAAAGAATTATGAGCACAGCAAGTCTTTGGTTCTAACATTAAATAAACCACTGGATCGTGAAGTATCCCCAGAGCATCACTTGTTACTTTCAGCATCAGATAGTGGACAGCCAACCCTCACTGGCACAGTTCTGTTGGTGATCTCTGTCGTGGATGTCAATGACAATGCACCTGCATTTAACCAGTCAGTTTACAAAACTGAATTATTGGAAAACTCTGCAGTTGGAACCTTGGTGATTAAATTGGAGGCAAGAGATATGGATGATGGAATAAATAAAGAGATTTCCTATTCACTTAGTAACCTTGTTGCTCCCAATACAAAGGAAAGGTTTAGCATAGGTCCAAATAATGGAGAAGTTAGAGTGAAAGGAGCTGTGGATTTTGAAGAGTGTACAGCATACGATATTCAAATTGAAGCAACAGATAAAGGTGGTTACCCCTTGTCCGGACATTGCAAGGTTCTCATTGAGGTTTTGGATGTGAATGACAATAGCCCTGAAATGTCACTGAAGTCACTATCGGTGCCCGTTCCAGAGGACTCCCCACCAGGGACAGTGGTGGCTCTGATCAGCGTCTCAGACAGGGACTCTGGGGCTAACGGGCAAGTGAGATGCTCTGTAAGGCCCTCTGGCCTACCCTTCAAGCTACTGTCCACCTTCAAGAATTACTACTCACTGGTGGTGGCTGAGCCCCTGGATCGGGAGCAGGAAGCAGAATACAAGCTGGTAGTGACAGCACAGGACCAAGGGACTCCATCACTGTCAACCAGCAGCACACTGGTGGTACCCATCGGTGATATAAATGACAATGCACCTGCTTTTCTTCAGCCCTCCTACACAGTTTTTGTGAAGGAGAACAACCCTCCTGGTGCTCACATCTTCACAGTGTCTGCCTCAGACCCAGATGTGGCTGAGAACAGCCTGATTACCTACTGGCTGGATGAGAAGCTCTGGCCAATATCAAGCTACATTTCAGTGCACTCAGAGAGTGGGAAGGTATATGCTTTGCAGCCCTTGGACTATGAGGAGGTGAAGCTGTTGGAGTTCCAAGTGAGGGCCAAGGATGCTGGGTTGCCCTCCTTGTGTGGCAACGTGACGGTGCAAGTCTTTGTGGTGGATGAGAATGACAATGTGCCTGCCGTAACTGTACCAGTACAAGAGGCTGCCACTCTTCTGATGGTCCCCATGACAGCTGGGCATGTGGTGGGCAAGATTCATGCCCTGGATGCTGACTCCGGCTACAATGCATGGCTGCGCTATGAGATGCACGAGGGGTCCAGTGGGCTTTGGCGGGTGGGTCTGTACAGTGGCGAGATCAGTACAACACGTGCCCTGGATGAGGCCGAGGGCAGCAGCAGTCATAGTTTGCTGGTTCTGGTGAAGGACCATGGGAAGCCAGCTTTGTCAGCCACAGCCACGCTGGGTATTTCATTGGTGACAAGTGTCCAGGCCTTCCCAGCTGATGCCCGCCTTCCCAGAATAGGAGGGAGCCCAAATCCCCTGGCAGATAACACCAACATCTATCTCATCATAGCCATCTGCTCAGTGTCCAGCTTGTTCCTGCTGGCCATCATTGCATATATGGCCCTGCGATGTCACTGTCAGCCTAAGGAGGCAGTGATGTATGGTCCTGGAGCAGCCACACTGGTGTGTGCCAGTGAGGTGGGCAGCTGGTCATATTCAAATCGCCATAGCCACATCTTGGGTGGTGTGGCAGGGGACTCCAGTGCCAAAAGTGACCTCATGGTTTTCAGCCCCAACATACCTGTCTTTGCAGGGAATGGGAAACAGCAGGATCTGCTCTGTCTAACGGTTAGTAACCTCTATTTCATTTGTCTAGTTTCACTGCAGCATTTGTGTGATAATATATTACTTTGCATAATATTCACTTATTTTCATATTTGTCCAAGTTCAGTATGAACCCCCTTAAAAACTATGCCAGATATCTCATTTATTTTTAAGAGATTTTGCATTTGCATTTGTGTTTGATTTTGTATCTGATCAGATTTTTCCTTGGATTTTTCTAAATAATGTTTTGACCCTTATTGAATTTCCAAGTAAGGGAAGGATGTAAATGGTGCATGTAATAATAGTAGTCACATAACCAGAATGTTAACAATACACTGGATAGGATCCTTGGTTTATACTTTTTAAGAAGAGTTTACGTCTAATGTTGTCCTTTGTAATTACTAGTTTTATGATTATTACCCGGTATCTTAGGAGCAAGACAAAGAGCTGTGCTCTTTCATGACAAATTTTGAAGGTGAAATGCTCAAAAATATTCTCCAAATTATTTATTGTCATTTCTAGAGCACTCATCACCTGAAGTCCTCTGTGGCGCTTACAAAAATCTCCATATTCTTTTTGGCATTTCCAGAATGTTGTCAGATAATTTTTATTAATTTTCTGCACATTGGTAAAAACATAAAGACCAACAAGAAGAATGTCTTTAAATACATTAGTAGCAGGTGATGGGCTAGGGAGGCAGCTGAATCTTTGGATGACAAAGGAGCCAAAGGTGTAGTAAAGAGGACAAGGGGATTGCAGAGAAACTGAATAAATTATTTGCATCTGTCTCCACAGCAGAAGATATAGGACAGATCCCTGAATCTGACCAACTTTCACAGAAATAGAGGCAAATACATGTGACAAGACATGGAGTTCTAGGCCTTATTAACCTTATTAACAAATTAAAAACTGGGAGTTCTTTAAAAACTCAGATATGAAATTGCCAATCTTCTAGCAAAAATATGTAACTTGTCCTTTTGATCATCCTTTATATGTGGGTACTGGAAAATGGCCAATATAATATCATTTGGATCTGGAAAATTACAGGCTGATTAGTGTAACATCTGTTTTGGAAAAACTGGTACAGAGCATTTATTTATTTATTCAGTTTTATTAAATGTATATCCTGCTTTTCTTCCTAGTAGGAGCCCAGGGTGACATTGTTAAAGATATAATTACAAAGTATATAGAAGAATAAGACTTGCTGAAGCTGTGCCAGCATGGCTTCTGCAAGAGTAAATTCCGCCTCACTAACCTATTAGAGGACTTTGAGAGTGAACAAGCATATAAATAGAGGTGATCTAGTTGACATTGTGTATTTAAACTTTCAAAAAGCTTACCAAAGACCCCTGAGTAAGCTTAGCAATTATGGAATAAGAGGAGAGGTTCTCTTAGTAACTGGTTAAGAAATAGGCAGCAGAGAGAATGAATAAATGAATAGTTCTCTCAGTGGAGGAATATAGAAAATGGAATCCCTGAAGGATTGGTATCAGGACCTGTGTTTTTAATTTGTTCATAAATTATCTAGAGATAGGTATGAGCAGTGAGGTAGTGTGTTTGCTGATGATAGCAAATTGTTCAAGGTAGTTAAAACAAGCAGGGATCTCAAGGTGTCCCTCCAAATTGGGTGAGTGGGCAGTAAAATGGTAAATGCAATTCAATGTAAGCAAATGCACATTGGGGCAAAAACCCATAATTTTGCATATATGCTAATGGGATTTGAACTGGCAGTGACTGGCCAGGAATGAGACCTTGGGGTCATAGTGGATAGCTTGATGAAGATGCCAACCCAGTGTGCCGCAGCTGTGAAAAATGTGAATTCCAGGCTAGATATCATTAGGAAAGGACTGAAGATAAAATTGCCACTATTGTAATGCCTCTGTGGTGAAACATCAGTTGGAAAGTTATGTGCAGTTCTGATCACCTCATCTGAAAAAGGATACTATAGAATTGGGAAAGGTTTGGAAAACGGCAACAAAAGGATCAAGGGGCTGGAGCAATTCTGCAATGAGGAAGGTTACAACATTTGGGGCTTTTTTAGTTTGGAGAAAAGGTGAGAAAAAAAGATTTGAAGGGAGACATAACAGAGGTATATAAAATTATGCATGGTGTGGAGAAAAGGCACAGGGAGAAGGTTTTCTCCTGCTCTCATAATACTAAAATTTAGGGCTGTCCAATGAAGTTGAATGTTGGAAGTGTCAGAACAGACAAAAGAATGTACTTCTTCACGCAGTGTATAGTTAAACAATGGAATTCTCTCCTCTAAGAGGTAGTGATGGTCACCACCTTGGTTTAAAAAGAGAATTAGACAAATTCATGGAGGATAAGGCTATCAATGGCTCCTAGCCACAATGGCTATGTTCTGCCTCCACACTTGGAGGCAGTATGCCTCTGAATACCACTTACTTGGAATTGCAAGTGAGGTGAGTGCTGTTGTACTCAGGTCCTGCTTGCTGCCTTCCTGTAGGCATCTGACTGGCCTCTGTGAGAACAGGATGCTGAACTACATGGGCCTTTGGCTTGGTCCAAGCAGGATTCTTCTTGTGTTCGTACGTTCCATTTTGTCCATATGTACTTAATTCCAAAGAAACTTGAATTCCTTTAGAATCAGTATCAGCATTGATAGAAGTCACTTGGCAGAAGATTCACTGAAAAATAAAATGTGGGATGTTAGAACCATCTTGCAGCTGAATTCTCCCATTCCAGTATTGACTTTCAAAAGCTTATTTTCACGTTTGTACTTGTGTGTGATGTGCACACCTCAGATCAAAGGATTACAAGGGAATACTTTGTGAACTAACAGTGATGACCGAATGGATGTAATTTTAAGAGAAGGCTATGCATGACATTCCCTTCCTTTTTTTCTTTGAAACATTTTGCATATGACCATACAATCTCTGTAATGTTTAGGACTGTGTCATGTATATTACAGTGAACAGATGCTGATTTTTTCATTTTTACTCTTCACAAGCTTGGAAACACTGTAGAAAAGCAATACTGTAAAGACTAAGATTTTATTGTGCAACCTCACTAATTTAACAATAGATGTGAATGAAAGCAGGGTTACTAAAAATCACAAAAATATATATTTCTTTATTTTAAAGGTTTTAAACTGACTTTCAAAGTTGTGTCTCAAAGCAGTTTACTAATGTGTACAAATATAAATTCATAAAATCCAACAGTAAACCAAGAGTAAGCGACTAAAATACTCAATTCATCCCAGGAACACATATGCCAGCATACCAACAAAATAACCATATACTTCTAAGGAACAGCATTTGATCCCAAAGACCAAGATGAAAAAAAAATGGGTCTTTCAGGCCCATTTAAAATTAGCTTGAACTAATTTGGAATTATATTCCATAATCGGGGGAGAGGACATTGCTGAAAATACATTATGAAGATCTAATTTGGCTGATTCAATAAAAGTCCAAGATGTATTTATTAATATTTATATTTATACTACCCTTTCCCCACTGAAAGTTGATAACTTGGAATACCTCAGTTATGGATTTAAGATGAGTTGCTGTATCACATAGCAAGAGTTTTGTTTTTCAAATTTTAACATGATTTGGTTCATGCCTACCATTTCTGGGGGAAAGAAACACTAAACTATTAACAAAACAATTAAAGTTGATTAATAATTATTTAATAATTGAAAATATTAGAAGAGTCTAAATCAGGGGGAACCATTTTTTAAAGCATGCTCTCCTGCCAAACCACCTGTGCTTCTGAATTCAGACACATGGTGTCGCTCTTGCCTACAAAATCTGTTTAGGAAACCTAAAGAAATTTACTGTCCTGCTCACAGATAAAAAGCAAATCATCTGATGCAAGAGTCCAGAGGAAAAACCCAGATGTCATCAAACAGAATGTGACAGGACAAAGTAGATCCCACCATTGCAGGTGCAGTTTTCATTAACCAAAGGATGAATTCATAGCATCAAGAAACGACACATTTTGGCCATCGTTGTCATAAACCTCAGCTTCATGGAGAGAAGGCAGCTGCTGCAGTTGGTTCTGCTTCACACAGCCTGGTTGATGGGGGGTGGCCAGCTCCATTATTCTGTGCCTGAGGAATCCCAGCATGGAACATTTGTGGGCCGTATTGCCCAGGACCTGGGGCTGGAGGTGGAGGAGCTGGTGCCTCGGATGTTCCAGATGGTATCCAAAGGACAGGAGGATTATTTTGAGGTAAATATACAGAATGGTATTTTGTTTGTGAATTCCCGAATTGACAGGGAAGAGCTGTGTGCTCAGAGTCCCATGTGCACCATTCATCTAGAGATGATTGTGGATAAACCTCTCAAGATCTTCCATGCAGAGGTGGAGATCAGGGACATAAATGACAATGCTCCAATTTTCCCAGTAAATGAGCATCAACTGTTTATTTTGGAATCTAGGCTGCCAGGCTCCTATTTCCCACTAGAGGGAGCTTCAGATGCTGATATTGGTTCAAATGGTCTGCTAACCTACATTCTTAGTCCAAATTATTATTTTCAGCTACGTGAAGAAAAGCATGGTAACCTCAGTAAATCTTTAGCACTTGTGCTACAGAATGCCCTGGATCGAGAAAAATTCTCTGTACACCATTTATTGCTCATTGCCACTGATGGGGGACTACCAGAGCTAACTGGTACAGTGCAACTGAAGATAACTGTACTAGATGCAAATGATAATGTACCAGTGTTTAACCAGTCTGTATATGAGGTGCATCTGCCAGAAAACATCACAGAGGGAACATCACTCCTTACTCTGACTGCTTATGACTTGGATGAAGGAACAAATAAAGAAATAGTATATTCTTTTAGTAATATGATGCCTTCCCATGTAAGGCATATTTTTTCTATAGATTCAAACACAGGTGAAATCAAAATGAAAGGAAAGATAGACTTTGAAGATATTAACTTATTTGAATTACAAGTGGAAGCTGCTGATCAAGGCTCATACTCTATGGTTGGACACTGCAAAGTTCTGATCCAAGTTTTGGATGTGAATGACAATGCTCCAGAACTGTCTGTGACATCCCTTTCTGTGCCCATTCCAGAGGACTCCTCAGTGGGGACAGTGGTGGCCCTGATGAGTGTCTCGGATAGGGATGCAGGCATCAATGCTCAGGTGAGTTGCTCCCTATGGCCTTCTGGGATTCCCTTCAAGCTGGTATCCACCTTCAAGAATTACTACTCACTGGTGCTGGCTGAGCCCCTGGATCGGGAGCAGGTGGCCGAGTACAGGCTCTCAGTGATAATTCAAGATGAAGGGACTCCATCACTTTCAGGCACCAACAGCCTACTGGTGCCCATTGGTGATATAAATGACAATGCACCTGCTTTTGTACAGTCTTCCTACACAGTTTTTGTAAAGGAGAATAATCCACCAGGTGCTCACATCTTCACAGTATCTGCCTCAGACCCAGATGTGGCTGAGAACAGCCTGGTCAGCTACTGGATAGATGAGAAGCTCTGGCCACTGTCAAGCTACATCTCAGTGCACTCAGAGAGTGGGAAGCTCTATGCCTTGCAGCCCTTGGACTATGAAAAGCTGAAACTGTTGGAGTTTGAAGTGAGGGCCAAGGATGCTGGGCTGCCCTCCTTGTGTGGCAATGTGACAATACAAGTCTTTGTGGTGGATGAGAATGACAATGCACCTGATGTGTCTAGGGCAGCAGAAGCTCCCATCCTGCTGGTGGTCCCCGTGACTGCAGGACACATAGTGGGCAAGATCCATGCCCTGGATGCTGACTCAGGCTACAATGCATGGCTGTGCTATGAACTGCATGGAGGAAGTAGTAGTTCCTGGCGGGTTGGCCTTTACAGTGGTGAGATTAGTACTACGCATGCCCTGGATGAGGCAGAGAGTATAGGCAGTAGCATGATTCTGTTGGTGCTGGTGAGGGACCATGGCAAGCCTGTGCTGTCAGTCACAGCCACATTGAGTATTTCACTGGTAGCAAGCACTCAGGCCGTTCAGGCTGATGTCCGTCTCCCCAGAATGGGAGGTAGCCTGAAGCCTGTGGAGGACATTACAAACATCTTCCTGATCATTGCCATCTGCTCAGTGTCCAGCTTGTTCCTGCTAGCCGTCATTGTATATGTGGCTCTGCGATGCCGGTCTCAGCTCAAGGATGCTGCCATGTATGCTCCAGGCACAGCCACACTAGTGTGTGCAAGTGAAGTGGGCAGCTGGTCATATTCACAACGCCATAGTCGGAACCTGGGATGTATGGCTGGGGAAGCTGGTGTCAAGAGTGACCTCATGGTTTTCAGTCCCCATATTCCCATCTTTGCTGTGAATCCAGGGGTGGGAAATGGAAAGGAGCTTGATCCACACTTATCTGGAGAGGTGAGTTATGTGAAAACCTTAAGATCCCTGTAACTGACACTCTTATATTCCTATCTGGCTTAAATATGTTGCGTTATCATGGAGGACACTTTTTTGTGCACCACTGGGGCTTGATCGGTCTGGGCACATCTTTATGCTTATTTATCTTTGTTAACTGAATTTATTTATTTATTTATTAAATTTATATACCGCCCGACTAGCAATAGCTCTCTGGGCGGTGAACATAAAATAGCATAAAAATACAATGAATAACAAAATAATACTAAAATACAATCAACAATCCAATACAATAAACATTTTTAAAAGTAAATCAGTGTAACTTAAAATGCTTCAGAGAATAGGAAGGTTTTGACCTGGCGCCGGAAGGAGAGCAGAGTCGGCGCCAGGCGTACTTCCTCGGGGAGACTGTTCCATAGTTCGGGGGCCACCACTGAGAAGGCCCTAGATCTTGTCATCACCCTCCAGGCCTCCCTGTGAGTTGGAACCCAGAGGAGGGCCTTCGTAGCAGAATGTAGTGCATGGGCCGGTTCATATCGGAAGAGGCGTTCCGCAAGGTATCGTGGTCCCGCACCGTATAATTTCTTCCCTACCTTTTCACTCAGGCTCAAGACAGGTACAGTTTTGCTTTAAATAAAAACTGTTAATTCAGTTCTTACTTATAATCTTGGTGGACCTGGTGAGAATATTACAGCACAGAGGTGGGAGGGGGATTTTCTCTTCCTTTACTCTATTTGAGAAGTGAAGGGATCTGTCTAAATGACAGACTTGATTGGTTGTAGCTGTCTCTAAGGATGAGGTCTTTTGGGTGCGTAGGCTTAAGTTCTTTAATGATGGTGATGTAGCTTTTCTAGAAAGCATGCAGGACTCTTGGGCAGATTCTGGTACCTGTGATGTACCACAGTCTCTAGGCTACTGTGACACATGTGTGTTTCAAACTAGTTTCATTTCTGATTAATAGTGCTGTGAAAATGCCTGAATTTTCTATAAACTCTGGTCAAGATTTCAGGGGGTATCCTGCATTACTAATAAGTGTGGTATTCAACTTTTTGTGTTAGTGCAAGGGGATTTCCCCTCTGCACCTCCCGCAAACCCTGCACTGTCCCCAAATCTGCTCCAGAGAATAGATTTAGGGGGCACAGAGAGGAAGGAGAGGTGGAGATCATTCCATAGTGCAAGGAGAAATCCTTGTGCTGACAAAACCTTAGCCTTAGCGCTACATTGAATGCAACCCATAGGGTTGTATTCAACTAACTCCTACCCAGAGTAAGGTAAAGGTGTCCCCGCACTTATAGTGTGAGTCGTTTCCGACTCTTAGGGTGATGTCTTGCGACGTTTACTAGGCAGACCATATATATGGGGTGGGATTGCCAGTTCCTTCCCCGGCCGGGGTACTCATTTTACCGACCACGGATGGATGGAAGGCTGAGTGGACCTCGACCTCTTTTACCGGAGATTCGACTTCCTCCTTCCGTTGGAATTGAACTCTGGCCATGAGCAGAGCTTCGGCTGCGTTACCGCCGCTTACCACTCTGCGTCACGGAGGGTCTTATCTACCCAGAGTAGATCCATTGAAATTAATGAATCTAAGTTAGTCATGTCTATTAACTTCAGCGGGTCTACTCTTAGTAGAGTTAACATTGAATATCACCCTTAATGTTTTAATTAAAAAATCCCATTGGGCAGGATCAAACCAAAGTTGAGATAAATTGGATTGAATTATGATGATGACATAATGACAACATTATTAAAAGTTGGTTCAGCTTCTATTTATCTACAAATTGCACAAGGTAGCCTAGTGCCACTCATAAGCCTCCTGCTCAGCAACAGCTGCTGCTGCCGTGTCCTCCTCCTCCAGGCAAGGCCCAGGTCCCTGAGCCCGAGCTCACGCAGCCGCCCCCTGACATAAACCATCACCACCACCACCAGCAGAAGCCCGGGGAGCAGCAGCTGAGCAAGCCCAGGGGCATGGAGAGGAAGACAACATTGAGACAGCAAACAGCTTCACTGTAACAAATGCCTGTCGCCCTTCTGCCTCTCGGGAGCTGCCACCCCCGCTAACACCACCTCCTCTTTCTTGGCGGTGCCAATAACAATAACGTTATCTATTTAATTTTATTTGTTATTATAATGTTATAATTATAACAGAACTTTCTAGTTCTGCTATTTTCCCAAAATGATATACATATAGATCTTTTGAATATTAATTTGAAAGGAACTCCCACTTTGTTCAAACATGCACAGGATTGCTGCAGCCGTAATTAATTTACTGACTCTTTTAAGGAATTCATTAATATTATGCCACTAAAATATTACATTAATGCATCTGACATTTTGGAGATGTATACTGAAGGTAAAAAATAAAGACAAATAATACATGGAATGGAATTTTAAAAGTATTGGCTAATTTAAGAGACCACATAGGTCATTTACTTTGCCAGCACTGATTTTCCACTATCAGGGGCCAACATTCTCATTATAATTTCAGTTCCAGATTTTAATCTGTGCATGGTCTTTTACTGGCACCGGCTCTGCTTTGAATTTTAAATGATTTATTTAGGCAAAGCAATCTTAGGTTTAAAAACCATGACCTTCAGCACAGTTTATCACATTAGTAAGGTAAGCAGAAAGTAATTTGGATTAAATTGTATTATCCTTCTCTTATGCACAATTTTAAAAAGTAAGAATGTTTTTTTGTAAAAGGCAAATCATGGACATTGATTTGTTTTTGGATCAAGTTAGAAGTTGTAAGAGAATGTTGTCTTTTGATAATGTGTGGATTACCATTAAATGTGTTAATTTACTCTGCAATGATAAAGTAAAAGTTGTGAATGATGTAATCAAATGACTATGTTTCTGCAACTTTTTGTTTAACTAATGCTTGGTCAGTGCCATTGTTGAAAATCATTACAGCAAATGGGCCATCACTATCTGTTAGCCTAATTTACTTCACAGGGGGTGTGTGCAATTAATAAGAGAGGGGAAAATGTGTGCTGCTCTGAGCTGTTTAGAGGACAGGTTATATAGAAACCATCGTAAATGAAATGAACTTCTGATGGAAAAGTGCTCTTTGACTTCAGATGCTTATCAGTTCAATTTAGCACTTCCACCCACGCCAAAAATCCCAACTCCTTGGTCTAAAAAAAAAAATCCTCTTAATATTCTTTAAGAATAACAAAATCCTCAGACCTTTAAACACTGACATATTGAGCAAGAAATACATGGCATTTGTCTGGACAGAATTATTTCAGTTTGAATTAGAGGCTCCATGATAAAGTATGCACTGAAACTTTTGATTGGTTACCGTAATTGTTTAAATAGTGCCATCAGTGTGTATGGCATTTTATAGAGTGTGAGAGGACACGTCCCTTCTCCAAGGAGCTTACAATCTACAGTTCAACCCTGGGGAAGCATAATCAGGTGGAGCAAAATGAAACTGATTGCAAGACAGACTTCGCCATATTTAGAAAGTCTATCTTGTGATATCCATTCTCATGTCCCATCAGTTGTGACACATGTTGTTCCTCTGAGACGCCAGGGATTCCCATAACTAAAATGTGGTTTGCCTCCTTCCTTTTTCTTTTTTTACTTGGCAGATGGCCTTGATCAGAGTTTGGATTGTCTTTCATATTTAGGGTCTAGAAGGAGCTCCTCCTGCCCCAGTAGCCTTTGACTTGCTTGACCCACATGGATCGCTGCATGTACATTTGGCAATGCATCTTACTCTCAGGCTGCCATATTCTCTGACAATGGCCTTCGCTGTATAGGGTGATGGGAGGATTATGGACTGGTGGCCAGATATAAACTTGCCAGTGAGGCAGGCACTTTTAGCCCCTTACAGAAACATAGTTATGGGGAAATGACCATGTATCCAAAATAGCAATTTCTAAAATATGTAGTGCAATTCTAACATCTATTTTGATCTAATTTTGGCCAATTAAAGTCAACATGTACTTCTACCTAGAATATGGATGGATGGGGCTTTTAGTTTTTAAAAAGAAAATATTGAAGTGATATAGTTAACTTTCCATTATAGTATCAGCAAACTACATATGAACTGTAGCATAATATTGAGCCTAGAAATAGGAAAAATAAAAAAATAAGGAAGGAAAATGTGTATGCCATTTATGCTGATTTGTCACAAGATGTCGCTATCTACTGCAAACCAGAATGCTCTTTTGATACAAAGATCAAAGCCCCTCCCAATTATCCAGCAAGAACTGAGGCTGTCGGATGACGGAATGGATACAACAGCATAACAACTGGCCATTTACCAGCCTTTAATGCCAACACTAGAGAGTGGATTTAATTTTAAGAGCAAGGAATAAAACCCATCATTGCCATGGTTGTTTTGCTCCGATGCTGCCTGGTGAGAAAGCAGCTGCTGCAGCTGTTTTTTCTCTGCATGGTTTGGGAGGTGGGGAGTGGCCAGCTTCATTATTCTGTGCCGGAGGAATCCCAGCATGGTACCTTTGTGGGTCGCATTGCCCAGGATCTGGGACTGGAAGTGGATGAGCTGGTGCCTCGGATGTTCCGGATGGAGTCCCAAAGCCAAGGGGACTATTTTGAGGTAAATGTCCAGAATGGAATTTTGTTCGTTAATTCCCGGATAGACAGGGAGGTGCTGTGTGCTAAAAGTCCTTTGTGTGCCATTCACCTGGAAATGATTGTGGATAAACCTCTGAGGGTCTTTCATATTGAGGTGGAGATCAAGGACATAAATGATAATGCTCCTACATTCCCTCAAAAAGAACAAAATGTCTTTGTTTCAGAAATGAGAATGCCTGGATCATTTTTCCCACTGGAGGGAGCTTCTGATGCAGATATTGGTCCAAATTCTCACCTCACCTATACGCTCAGCCCCAGTGAATACTTTAGTCTAGATGTTCAGAAGAAACATGATGAAAGCCAATCATTAGGACTCCTTTTAAAGACCTCTCTAGACAGAGAGGTCAAAGCTATGCATCGCTTGCTGCTCACAGCCATTGATGGAGGGAAGCCAGAGCTCAGTGGCACAGCACAGCTGGTGATTTCTGTGCTCGATGAAAATGACAATGCACCTGCCTTTAATCAATCGGTTTATAAAGTCCAAATGACAGAGGATGTTCTAAGCGGGATATTAGTGATTAAATTGAATGCCACAGATTTGGATGAGGGAATCAATAAGGACATTACATATTCATTTCAGAATCGTGTGCCTGTTAAATTAAAAAATATATTTACCTTAGATGCTATTAATGGGGAAATAAGAACAAAAGAAAAATTAGATTTTGAGGAAAATCATCAATATGAGATTCAGGTACAAGCTAGTGATAAAGGGAGCAATCCAATGACAGGATATTGTAGTATTGTGGTTGAAGTGCTAGATGTCAATGACAATGCCCCTAAGATGTCATTAAAGTCTCTCTTGGTGCCAGTGCCAGAAGACTCCCTGCCTGGAATGGTGGTGGCTCTGATCAGTGTCTCGGATCAGGACTTTGGGGCCAATGGACAAATAACCTGCTCCCTGCATCCCCCTGGGCTTCCCTTCAAGCTGGTGTCCACCTTCAAGAATTATTACTCTCTGGTAGTGGCTGAGCCTCTGGATCGGGAACATGTGGCAGAATACAAGCTGGTTGTAACAGCACAGGACCAAGGGACACCACAACTGTCAGCTTCCAGCAGCCTGGTGGTACCCATTGGTGATGTCAATGACAATGCACCCACTTTTGCACAACCTTCTTATACAGTCTTTGTGAAGGAGAATAATCCACCAGGTGCTCATATCTTCACAGTATTTGCCTCAGACCCAGATGTGGCTGAGAATGCCCTTCTAAGCTACTGGATAGATGAAAAACTCTGGCCACTATCAAGCTACATCTCAGTGCACTCAGAGAGTGGGAAGCTGTATGCACTACAGCCCTTGGACTATGAGGAGATGAAGCTGCTGGAATTTCAAGTGAGGGCCAAGGATGCAGGACTGCCCTCCTTGTGTGGCAATGTGACAGTACAAGTCTTTGTGATGGATGAAAATGACAATGCACCTGCAGTGTCTGGGCTGGCAGCAGAAAATCCTGTTCTGCTAGCGATTCCTGTGATGGCTGGGCATGTGGTGGGCAAAATCCATGCTCTGGATGCTGACTCAGGCTACAATGCATGGCTACAGTATGAAATGCATAAGGGGACTAATGGTCCTTGGAGAGTGGGGCTGTACAGTGGTGAAGTCAGCACAACACGTGTCCTCGATGAGGCAGAATTTAGTGGTAGCAGCCAGAATCTGCTCGTCCTGGTGAAGGACCATGGGAAGCCAGTGTTGTCAGCAACTGCTACGTTAAGTGTGTCACTGGCAGCAAGCACCCAGCTCATCCACACTGATGCTCGGCTTCCTAGAACGGGAGGGAGCCCAAAGCCTCTAGTAGAAAATGTCAACATCTACCTAATCATTGCCATCTGCTCAGTGTCCAGCTTGTTTCTGCTTGCAATCATAATATACATAGCCCTGCGATGCCAGTCTCATGCAAAGGAGGCAATGGTGTATGGCCCGGGCACAGCCACACTGGTATGTGCCAGTGAAGTGGGTAGTTGGTCATATTCAAATCGTCACAGCCACATCCTGGCAGGTGTGAGCGGTGAAGCTGGCATCAAGAGTGACCTCATGGTTTTCAGCCCCAATATTCCTCCTTTGCAAGGCAGTGAACAAATACCTGGTGATTCATCAGTGCAGGTGAGTAACATATTTTGAGGAACATTTTGGGCACTTTTATCATATGTAATTGTAGCCATGAAATCAGCATCACATTACTGAGAATGATGGCTATGGAAATAGCGAGGTAAAGAGTTTCAAGTGTCAATGTCTCTGATATTTAATCTAATTAAAAAATTTCTAAGCTGTCCTTAAATTTAAAAGCTTCCCAGGATAACTCACAGCTGTTGCAAAGGGATAAAATAACCCCCAAATAATAATAATAAAAAACTAGCAGCAACCCATGCAAAATACAATTAAAGGCAGCAGAATAAAACCAGCTAGATAGCATGCTGGAAGGCCTGGCAAATAAACAGTTTTAAAAGATATTTTCCTGACACTGGAAAGACATCAGACTCAGTGGTACACAGGCTCCATGGAGAGGGTGCTTCAGAGGAAAGATGGCACAACTGAAAAGACCCTTTCCTGGCCCATCTCAGTTTAGAAGGCAGGGGTTCTTAAATGAGGGCCTCTGATTGAAGACTTTAATGCTAAGGGAAGGTTCATCTGGGAGAAAGTGACATGTACTGCAAAATGTTTATGGTTAACCTAATCTCTTCTTGCCATGACTAAAACACTGACTTATCTTTTGAGATAAATACAAATAAATATGACTTACCACAAATACTGTTGTTTTACCATTATTTTGTTGTTTGTGTTTTCATTTATGTTGGTCACTTTGTTTTAAATATATTCCCCATTTAGAGAGTTTGGACTGTGAAGAATTAAATGCATTCAGTATTTCAACTTGCCCATTTTATTAGTACTTGTTGCTTTTTTAGGAATGTGGGTTTGAAAACTGGATCCGCCAACAAATTACACTACAATTCTTGGTCCTATTCAAGTATAGTTGTGCATTGCCTTTTGTGACTGCTGGCCTCAGGTAGGGTTGCTCTTTCTCAGCTGCTTCCAGTGCATCCATTACATTCAGTGGTGACAGGATGAACAACTCAATGGACATCTGTATCCAAATGCTCCTCCACATGTGCTGCACTTGCAAACCTCATTTGCTGTTTGGGAAATTGGAATTAAGTCTAGATTTGTTGGAACAGACCTATTTAAATATAAGCATTTGATTGACCTAATGTGTGGAGAAACATCTTTTTCTGTAAGCCATTACATTCATTCAGTATTATAGTTATTCTTTATTGAGGACTACTATCTTTTGCACAGTGCATTGTCTCTACATCGCAGGTCATGACAGTGCCAATGTGTGGACATCTAAGGAGTGGGACCAATGATGTATCCAGTGTTTGGAATTAGGCCAGTGTTGTGGCTCTGCTTCTTGTTAGTGCATGGGTAACATGTGAAGATGGTTTGTAAGATCCTTTCATCAATAAAGACATCTCATCTTGCTAGCTTTCTTTATCCTTACATTGAATCTGATGAAAGTATTGAAGTAGTTTATTTGATAATATTAGAAGTATTATTATTACTTCAAAACAAAAATAAGAAACAGCAATTCCCATTTTGATGTTGTTTCACATTCAGAAGGCCTTTGATAGATTAGAATGGTAATTTTTTTTTTTTGCGAGAGAATCTTGGAAATCTTGGCCTGGGAAAAACATTGAAACACTAGTGTAGAATGACATATAATTCCCAGGTATACGAAAATGATTTTAATAAATGGAAATTATACAGAGTAGCTTTTATATCCAGGGAACAAACTGTCAAAACTCTCTTATGCACTTGGTATAAACCCCTTTTCTACGGAGTTTGGGAGAGTCATATACAAATAATCAGTTCTGTACAAAACAGCCATAAAATTTGTAGTTGATGCCCTTGTTTCAATTACCAAGTTACAAAGCATAATGCAAAGCTTTAGTAAGGCATCTGGATATATGGTGATTGTGGGGAAGTTTATAATCTTAGCAATATATATCTCTTTAGAAGAGCAAGCTCAAATTAAACATCTATCTATAAATACAAGTGATGATAGGTGGGCTTCTTCTGGTTCACATAGAGCTGCCTCTGACATAAGCCAAGCTACTCCCCCTTTCCCCAAATAAGGAAATAACTCAGCTCATTTCTGAGCCAATAAAAATGTATTTATTTATTTATTATTTGATTTACAGTAGGGCCCCATTCATACAGCGGGTTACGTTCCGGACCCCGCTGTAAAGCGAAAACCGCTGTAAAGTGGAACCCATTGAATAGAATGGTGCTCGATGCCCGAAAACCACCATAAAAGTGGAACAAGTGCCGTATGAGTGGGACTTTAGTCTAATTGCGTCTAATTGAGACTGCTGTATTAGCGAAGCACTGTAAAGTGGGGCCCTACTGTATATCCTGCCGTTCCTCCCAGCAGGAGCCCAGGGCGGCAAACAAAAACACTAAAAACACTTTAAAAGATCATAAAAACAGACCTTAAAATACATTAAAACAAAACAACGTTAAAACATTTTTAAAAAGCTTAAAAAAATCTTTTAAAAAAGGGTTAAAAACATATTGTTAAATATATATATATATATATTACAAGCAATTCCAACACAGACGCAGACTGTGTGATTGAGCCCACTCCCACCCATGTAATCCTCAAACCCTAACCCTTTCTTCCTCTCCTACTTTGTCCCCTTTTCTCCCTAAGACCACTCATGTGATCCTCAAATCTAACCCTTTCTCCTTCTCCTACTTTGCCCCCTTTCCCTCCTCAAACCCTGCTTCGGTGGTGGTAGCAACTGCAGGAAATGGAGAGAGGGAAAGGAAAGTGGTCTCTTCCTTTCTATCCTCTCTCTCCTTGCCACAGATTGCCTCTACCATCACTGGAGCATCAACTTCATAAATGGGGTGGAAAGGGATTTGGATCTTGGAGGAGGGGGCTAGGTCAGCAGAGAGGGTGGGAGGAGAGGGTGGGAGGAGAGGGTGGGAGGAGCTAGATAATCATTCAGGAACTGTAATGCTTATCTTGTACTTTGGATAAGATTTACAAGTTCCTGAGGTTTGTATTTCAAGTCTGGAAAAATGAGCTTTAGTGAGATCACTAGAAAAAACTATGAAAGATGGAAAATCCTGTTAATGGAAAATGGAACACAGTCATTAGATGTTGGAATCAATTTATTTGGTTTGGAATAGATTTGAAACAAAATATATTGTTACAGTTCATTTCTATTTTTGAATACATATTATCTATTAAAACATAATGGTTGTTGTAAGTTTATTTAAATTATATTAATAAAGATAATTCAGTCAAGTTAGAAGATTGCTGGGAAACTGTTATGTGGATTTGATAGATCTCTAGAATCATGCATAGTTATGATTGATGGCATGTATTTTACCTCACTTTTTTAACCAAAGGGACTGCAGTCTTGAGTAGAGGAGAAAGGGGATGCTTAACTATTTCACCTCTGACAATTCTTCTGCTCAACATCACTCTCTTCCATGCACCAGTTGAGTTTTCATCCACAGGGAGAAATATATTTGTTTCCTCATATTTACCCAAGTGGGGTAAAAGCCAATTGGGGGGAATTTTCAGTGGGCAAATGGCCCAAGGAGAAGGGTAAAGCAGGTTCTCCATTCAAGACTGGAAATTAAATGTCAGCTAGTGTTGATCATAATTGATCGAGCTGCATTCGTTCTGCATTTCCCCTATCCAAACACTGGCTCTTTGGTCATATTGGAGTTCCAGATTCTCTACTGTGAAAATATGATTTCCCTATTTTGTTCACTATTTGGGCTCAACAAAAGATGGTGGTCAGTATGAATATACTGGAAAAGAGTGTTCAAAACTGGAAATTCATGCCCCAAATATATACCTTTTATTTTAATGATACTCAGCTGATTTGGTCAACTGATTGTGAAAACCTGATTTGTATAGCAGCAGGATTTTAAATACTAGTAAAGCATCTTAGATCTTTCCAAAAGGATCAGTTAAATGCATCAGTCACTCACTCTTATCGCAAACTCAGGTTGTCAGTGTTGACAGGCATGGAGCCAATATGGTGCTACTGAGAAACAACAAGGAGATATCAGCTTGCTTGGGGGGATCCTGAGGCTCTGGAGCATAACAACAACAACAACTTCACTGCCTCCCCCAACAGCCCAATGAAGACTGAGTATATCCAGTAGCCGTAAAATGTTGACTGTCAGGTGGAAAATAGAAAACTGGGGCAGGGTGGGGGGAATGGAATGATCTGCTGGAGGAGGGCATAGCTGGTTAACTGGCAGCCTATTTGGAAGTGAGAATTCACTGCAGCATTTTGTTGCAGGTCCTCCTTGAAGGGATATAATACCCATCCACATATTGATGATTGGTAACAAATACAAGAATACCTTCCTGGTATTTCACATTGGATGTTCAGGACAGATCTTTTGATCTTGAGGGCTACCAATCGGCAAACTGTCATTATTTTCAGTTGTTTTTAATTATTAAAAATAATACTCAGATTCAATTAAGGAATCACATGGAGTTTGAAACAAACAGAAAATGCCTTTAAAGCAAAAGGCTCATATAAAAATATAAGAATTACATAAATGAGTGTTTGGAAAATGGCACTATTTCAATATATCTCTCTATAGTTTTTCTCTAAAAGATTAGCGTAAGCAAAACTGGTCAGATATTTTAGAGCTTTCTCTATGAATGGAAACATGGCAAAAGAGTGGATAAAGTAGATATATCAGTGTCATTGTTTAAGCCCTTGTAGCTCCTGTAGGCATTTTGTATGCTTCCCTGAAACAGACTAACCACTTGTGCTGGTCAGTTTTCAAGTAGAATTAACACACCCATTATTTGGTAACTTTACATGTGAATGGGCCAGCTCATGTCTTATGGGACAGGGTGGCATAGAATGTTAGAATAGCCAAGCACATTTTGTGTCTGGATTTAGATCTCATAGAGTTGTAGAGTTGGAAGGGGCCTATGCTCAATGCAGGAATCCAACTTAGAGCATACCCAACAGGTGGCTGTCCAGCTGCCTCTTGAATGCCTCCAGTGTTGGAGAGCCCCCCCCCCCAGAATAATTGGTTCCATTGTTGTACCCCTATAACAGTTAGGAGGTTTTTCCTGATGTTCAGTTGAAATCTGGCTTCCTGCAAGTTGAGCCCGTTACTCCGTGTCCTGCAGACTGGGATGATCTCACAGATCTCGATATTCTTTAATTGTTGAAAATTGAAGGCAGTCAAAATGTCACTCAGAGGCATATGATGAAATGCAGAGTATATATGTCTTAAATAATGTGATATGATATGATATATTGATGCCTGAAAAATTTAATATCAAAAGAGTAATTTTACCATCTGGAAATCTCATCAGGCTAGTGCTACTTTTCTTGGTATATGGTGGAAGTATGTGCATAAATCATATTAGAATAAAACTATAATTTCTATAATAAAAATGTCCCAAAGCTTTACTGTGGTGTCACTTTCTCTAGGACCAGCAGAGGTGGAGAAAATTGCAGACATCACATGGGCGAGCACATTGGAGCATCTCCATACACTCTATGCTTAATCCCCAAGTGCATTTATTTATTATACTTTTACTTTCCACAATGTGTTCAGGGTGGCTTCCGTGTTCTCACTAATTTTGTCAGTGGAGCAGTTAGGCTGTGAGGTAGTGATTGGCCTACTCCACAGGTCACTCAGTGAGAGCTTCACAGCTGAGTACAGATTTGAACCTAGATCTTCTCAGTCCTAGTCTGTCACTGAGACTAACTATAACACTACACCGGTATTTTAATGCCATTGTAGTGTAATATGTAAGTGTATGTGTAAACTGGTTATAGATTGCAGTCCGCATTGTCAAAGGAAAGAACAACTACAAAGAAACACTTGTCAGAAGCAACTCATTTCTAGAAAAGATGTCACACCCTCTTCCAAATTACTGGCTAATCAGAAGACATAATTTAAAAAATGAATGGATAAAGTAAATTTTTGTGTCCATCACCGTGGGAAGCTATCAGTAACACATTAGGTTAATAGATCCCTATAATCACATTTTTTTAAAAAAAAATGAAAATGAAGAGAAAAATCCACACTATGTAATCTATATGAAGGCAGAATGAACTCTTGCTGACTCTTGAGGTCTTCCCTTTTCATGAAGTGTAACAAATAAATGAATTGATTCTCTTAAAAGTGATTCAAGCCGAACATTCATAGCATAGGCAAAAGGTAGAAAAATGGTTTTGTCTGCACTTAACATAGTCAGTCACAGGGTGTCGCAATTGCCTAAACAATCTTCTTGGAAACCTCTAAATACAGCTCTCTACCTTTAAAAAAGCATTTGAAGAAAGACAACCAGATTCGATAAGATTACATGATCTAGAGAGATTTCTATCAGGGATACTACTCCCTGGTGATCCCTAGACTATCCACATCAGCTGCATTTGAAAGAAATATTTTAGAAGCATCCTGATTTCAGATCTCCATCGTTATTATGCAGATAGATTCTTTGGTAAGGAGGCGGTTGGTGCAGCTGGTTCTTCTCCACACAGCCTGGGAAATGGGGAGCGGCCAGCTCCATTATTCTGTGCCAGAGGAATCCCAGCATGGCACCTTTGTGGGCCGCATCGCCCAGGACCTGGGGCTGGAGGTGAGTGAGCTGGTGCCTCGGATGTTCCAAATGGACTCCCAAGGCCATGAGGACTATTTCAGGGTAAATTTGCAAAATGGGATTTTGTTTGTGAATTCCCGGATAGACAGAGAGGAACTGTGTGCCAAGAGCCCTTTGTGCTCCATTCACCTGGAGGTGATTGTGGATAAACCCTTGAAAGTCTTCCATGTGGAAGTGGAGATTGCAGATATAAATGACCATGCCCCTGTTTTCTCTGTCACTGAGCAAACATTGATTATTGCAGAATCAAGATTGCCACATTCTTCCTTCCCACTAGAGAGTGCTTCTGATGCAGATATTGGCACCAATGCTCTGTTAACTTACAAGATCAATCCAAATGATTATTTCAGGCTTAATGTTGTAACAAATGAAGACCACACTAAATCTGCTGGGCTTGAATTAAAGAAACCATTAGACAGAGAAGACATCCCTGTGCATCATTTATTATTGACTGCCACGGATGGGGGCAAACCAGAGCTCACAGGAACAGTCCAGCTGGTGATAAATGTGTTGGATGTAAATGATAATGCTCCATTATTTAGTCAGTCTGTTTACAAAGTCAGACTGCCAGAGAATCCAGTTAATGGGACAACCATAATTACACTCAATGCCACAGACTTGGATGAAGGAATTTTTAAAGACATTGATTATTCCTTTAGCAGCCTTGTTCCTTCCAAAGTTAAACATACCTTCCAAATAAGTGGCAGCACAGGTGAAATCAAGGTTACAGGGCCATTAGATTATGAAGATATTAATTTATGGGAAATTCAGGTTATAGCAGAAGACAAAGGGAATCCTCCTCTGGCTGGACATTGTAAAGTTGTTATAGAGATTCTAGACATGAATGACAATATCCCTCAGCTGTCACTGAAGTCCTTCTCAGTGCCTGTGCCAGAGGACTCCCCACAAGGTACGATGGTGGCCTTGATTAGTGTCTCAGACAGAGACTCTGGACCCAATGGGCAAGTGAGCTGCTCCCTTTGGCCTCCTGGGCTTCCCTTCAAACTGGTATCCACCTTCAAGAATTACTACTCTCTGATGCTGGAGGAAACCCTGGATCGGGAGCTGGTGGCTGAATATGTGCTGGTGGTGATGGCTCAAGATGAAGGAATTCCATCACTGTCAGCCAGCAGCACTTTGTTGGTGCCCATTGGTGATGTGAATGACAATACACCTGCTTTTGCTCAGCCTTCCTATACGGTCTTTGTGAAGGAGAACAACCCACCTGGTGCTCATATCTTTACAGTGTCTGCTTCAGACCCAGATGTGGCTGAGAACAGTCAGATCAGCTACTGGATCGATGAGAATCTTTGGCCACTAACAAGCTACGTTTCAGTGCACTCAGAGACTGGGAACCTCTATGCTTTGCAACCCTTGGACTATGAGGAGATAAAGCTTCTGGAGTTCCAAGTGAGAGCCAAAGATGCTGGGCTGCCCTCCTTGTGTGGCAACGTGACTATTCAGGTCTTTGTGGTGGATGAGAATGACAATGCACCTGCAATATCTGGCCTACTGGAGACCCCTGCCCTGCTGCTGGTCCCTGTAAAAGCTGGATATATAGTGGGCAAGATCCATGCCATGGATGCTGATTCAGGTTACAATGCATGGTTGCGTTATGAACTGCATGAGGCAAATAATGGCCCCTGGCGCGTGGGTCTTTACAGTGGGGAGATTAGCACCATACATGCCCTGGATGAAGTGGGGGGTAGTGGTAGCAGCCAGAATATTTTAGTTCTGGTGAAGGACCATGGCAAGCCTGTGCTATCAGCCACAGCCACACTAAGTGTGTCACTTGTGGCAAGCAACCAGGCAGTTCAGGCTGATGCCCACCTTCTGAGAATGGGAGGGAACCCAAAGCCCCAGGTGGACAATGTCAATGTGTACCTGATCATTGCCATCTGCTCAGTGTCCAGCTTGTTCCTGCTGGTGATCTTAGTATACATTGCCCTGCGATGCCAGTGCCGGGCAAAGGAGACCATGATGTATGGCCCTGGCACAGCCACACTAGTGTGTGCCAGTGAAGTGGGCAGCTGGTCTTATTCAAATCGTCACAGCCATATCCTGGCAGGTATGACTGGGGAGGCTGGTGCCAAAAGTGACCTCATGGTTTTCACTCCCAACGTTCCTGTATTTGCAATGAACGGGGATGCGGGAAATGCAAAGGAGCTGGTTTCAAATTCATCAGATGAGGTAAGTTATGTGGAATCTTTAAAATCCTTGAAATTGACTGTTTTGTTCTTTTTTGTTTGTGAAAGTGCTGAAGGAAAATGTGACATTGGAGAATGTGATAACACTGAAACATTTTGGGCCTTATAGGTAGCTCATTGCACTTATCTGTTTATTTTTACCTATGGACCTTCAAGGCTTCTATCAAAATCATAACCTAAATAATACGTAATAAAAATGAACTAATAAACACAATACAGTAGAAAGCCAGCCTCTGAAATAAATCTACCACAGAAAGCTAGAAACAAACAATGCAATCAAGGACTAGCCCAGTGAAATGAAACCATTTGGATAGCAGACTAGAATGTAGGCAGTGTGTGTATGTGATAAAAAAACAACAACTGCAAGGGCAGGGAAATTCACAGTCTAGGTAATGCGATTTAAAAGGCCCTTCACAGTGTCTTATGTGTCTCTCCATTTCTTTAATTTTTTAAATCACATTTTGCATTTAAAACGTGCAAACTTTATTCATACTCATGATCTTACTTCTTTTACTTCATGCAGCGCATATGGAATTTGCTTCCACAAGAGGCAGTGATAGCCACCAACTTGGATGGCTTTAAAAGAAAATTAGACAAATTTATGGTGGATGAGTCTTTCAGTGGCTACTAGCCATGATGGCTGTGCTCAGCCACCATAGTGAGATGCAGTACGCTTCTGAAAACCAGTGGCTGGAAGCTGCAGGAGCGGAGAGTACTCTTGCACTCAAGTCCTGCTTGTGGGCTTCTCATGGGCTTCTGGTTGGCCACTGTGAGAACAGGATGCTGAGCTAGATGGGCCATTGGCTTGATCCATCAGGCTCATTTTATGTTCTTATTTTTGGTGCACTTACAGTGAAAGTATTGTGGAGGTATGGGAGCAGGCTCTACTATTCTTCTTTGGCAAGTGGAGGGGGCTGCTGAAATAGCACACTTAACTGGCTGTAGCTTTACTGGTAAAGGAGGTCCTTTCAAGCTCTTTAGGGTTTTGTGGGCAAAGAAGAGGTGCTCGGTCCTAATATCTGTGCAATGGTGAGCTGATAAACTATTTGAAAAAATTATGTGCTGCATTCAATGTCCTTCTGCAAATGGAAGAGCTTCTGAACTATTGAAGATCTCCAGTAATAGAATGGCAGAAGTAATTTTTGCCAATTCTCCCTTTCTCCTGCAGCCCCTTGCACCATCTCTCACACTGTTTTGGAGGGTCTGTGAAAGCACAAGGAGCTGTAGAATTATCCTGAGTTTCCGATTTATACAAAGTTTAGACGGCAATGCACCTAGGCCGAGATTGTTGCAGTGTTTTGAACTATTTTATTCTATAGGCGTTGAAGAAACATTTTGTAGCGAGTATCCTCTAAAGTAAATGTATAATGTTAAGTGTTTTATTTCCAAAGTCTGCATTTAGTTTTTGTCTTTTCTCAGTTCCTGTTTGCTTTGTGGTTTGGCATTTCTGTTGATAAAGGTAATTCTTTGATGCTTCACGTTCCTGAAAGGTTCTACTTTCTATATGACGCCAGAGGCACTTCCAGATTGCTGATATCAGTGCACCTTCTTTCTAAGAAAATGTTTACAACTGATGTGTATCATAAAAGGCTTTCTGAAAATAAATGTAGAACTTCCTGCCAGACATTTCTCTAGCTTGCAGAATGTGACCCTGCTCCAAAAGTATCTAAGTGCTTGTGTTTCATTATGAAAGCCATCCAATTTAGGATGTTGCTTTTCAGAAACCAGTTGTCCATGTGGTGCTGGGAGAAGAAGGCACCTAAGAGATGTACCTTCTTTTACCATCAGCTCTTTTTGACTCCTCCCTCTGGTGGAAAGACCCTGGAATCTGGACTATGACATTAACTGCCAGAGTCTCAAAGATGCTTCTAAAGCATACTGCCTCATATCCTTATTATAACTGTATTTTAATTGGAAGCCAACTTGAGAGCCAACACAGGCAGAAAAGTGGGGTGTAAATGTAAAATAACAATGATGATAATAATGTACATTTAGAATGGTATCCAAATAAATTATTCTCAGAGTTGACCCACTGAAAAATGTACTTAACTGACTTAACTCGTTTATTTCAAGGGGTCTACTTTGAGTATGACTTAGTTGGATACCATTCTTATTTTTACAGACAGGCAGAAAAAACAATAGACGGCCTAAGATACTGGAGTAAACAATTATTCTTTAATAAATTGCCAAAACTATGCAAGAGGCAGTGAGAAGATTGATAAAGTATCAACAAATTAACTAAATAGAAAAATGAATGTTTAAGCCAAAATGTTAAGTATTTGAAGTAAAACAGAGCTTAGTAATTAAACAAGATAGATACTTTACAAGGTTTTTAGATGACTTGAGAAAGATGTTGAGAAATGAGAGAAAATATAGACAAAAAGTTTATTGTTTAGGTTTTCTAAATGATTCGAAGTAGAAAATGTAATATACAGATTAAAGTCTAAAAGAAAGTAGAGGGAAATCACTGATATACACTTTGAAAACAACTGGCAAAATTATTATAAGATTTCTTACCAATCAATTGCATTATAATTACATTTATTACGTTTATTACATTTATATACCACCCCATAGCCAAAGCTCTCTGGGCGGTTTACAGCAATTAAAACATTCTATCTATACAAAATATAAAGTGGGGAATATGCATGCACATCAGAAGTTATAGCAGATTTTCTTAATTATAAAATGCCACAGAGCAGTGACACTCCCATTACCAAGGATATCCAGAGATTTCTTTTACGGATGAATAGTGCATCTGTTGCATTGAATCATATAATGAAGTTGGAAAATCCATTAGAGTAGAGGAATATTAGAAGGCAATTAAAAAATGTAATAGCCCTCCCCCATTTCAATGGCTATACTGGGCTCCTGCTGGGAGGAAGGGCGGGATATAAATCTAATTTACTGAAGTTTTATAAATCACTTGGAGAACAGCTGACACTAAAATGGAAGAATTGTTTACTTATTGCCTAAGTCAAAATAAAATCTCCCAGACATGGACAGAAACTAGGCTTCATTTACTATAAAGCCTAATATATGTGAAGTGAAAAAAACATAGGATCACATCCAGTTGTGTCTCTCTGCTCATGGAAGACACTTTGCTCCAATGCATGCTTCCATGAATGCAAGGAGGAGAAAGGTGAGGGTTTTTTGTTGTTGCAAATTCATCTTTTCACCTTGCACCATCTCTTCCAATGTTCTAAATGGTCCTCCAACCCACTGGAACAGATTGGAGGGGAGGGGGCTACAAAAGAATCAGAAAAATAGTTCCCTCCTCCATGCATGAAAGGTTCCACTAGATGAAAAAGCCTTCAGTTTTAAAATGTTAAGAGTTTACTTAAGGAGGACTTCAGACATCCAGAGCATTCCCCATTCCTTGAGCCCTGCTGGTAGACCTTTAGTCCTCCATAACTCTGAAGGACTAAAAGTCCTTCTCATCATAGGTCTTCTCCTCAGCCAACTTATTCCTTTGTTTAAAGAGTACCGATACTGGCTTGCCACTGAGCTTTACATTCAGACCCCTCTAAGGAGCCTCTCCATATTGTCTCCATTTCATCCTTTGGTCCTTTCCCCTTTTCAAGAAAGTAGTTCCCACACATATTCTTTTCAGTTTCACACCTTCAGTCTTTGTTTCCCTCTTGCCCATTACCAATCACAGGTTTCCACTCTTGATTAGTCTCCTTCATCCCCCCCGCCACGGTAGCATTCTGAGCTGACTGCCTCCCAGGCTCCCAATGTCTGTCCTTTATGTGGGCTCAGTGTATCTGCTGGCATCCTTCCAGACATGCTCCCACAGCCACCTCTCTCTTCTGGCCCAACTGTTCTCTGCCAGGCAGTCTGCAGGAGGGAGGCAATAGCAAGCATCTCCTGTCTGCAGCCTACTCTTTCCCACCGAGATCCCTGAGCAGGTGATCCATCATCCTCACCCAGCTTCCACTGCTCCCCTCCTCACACAGACTAATTTCACTTCTGATTGTTGTCATAGCAGAAAGGCTAAACAAGGTTCTCGAGGAATATATACACTGAGATTAAGTGAGATTTTTAAACAGCTGACAGTTCAGACAAAAGACAAGAGAATTTATCAATATAATAAATCTCAAAACAAGATATCAATAGTACTGTATTAAATGCAGAAAAGGCAATTGATAAGATTGAATGGACATTTTTAAAAGTCATATCAAATACTGTTAGTTTCTTACGTAAATAATGAATATACTCCTTCTGCAAGATTAATAGTAAACAGCCACTTATCCAAACTGTTTACATTCAAACATGGAGTCAACAACTATGTTACTATCTTCACTATTATTCAATTATGTGTAAATATCTTTTCAATATGAATGCAAGTACAAAACCATGAACATAAGGTGGAAAATAATGCTTTTAGTAAGACAGCTGAGGAGTTCTTTAAAGGAATTAAGTAATATTTCTGAATATGGGAGAAACTATCAGAAAATAAATTCAGCCAACGAGTGTCATGACTTGTAAGAATTAATATGGGTTTCTGATGGAGGCCAGAGTGAACTAGTCAGGTGTGTTTCTTTTTTTAAAATGTGAAAGCTCTTCCACTATTGTGTCTCATTGCCATGACTACAAGACCATAGGTTCATTCACCTATCAGCTTACATTACAATACATTTGCATATCAATACAACCATTTTTGTTTACACATACAGATCAATATATACCATGTAAATGTCCAAATACATGTCCAGGTGAATTTATATTCATATCCAGGTGGCATTTATAGGAAGTATGCTGAAATGTAGCAAGGATGCATAGATCATTAAGGCATTGCATAATAGTTGGTGGGTTTGTCCCCCAGGCTTGAACTGTAAGTCTCTTAGTGACCATCAGGGCACATGCAGTCCATTCTTCTTGCCCTGCCATTAATCCTATACAAGAGAAATAGTGCATAAACATCTGCAAATTTCAAGGATTTTGCTAATACAAAGTTAATACTGTGACTTCAGACCCCAAAGAAAATATCTCTGGACATGCCATGTGCCTCAATGAGGCATTTCCAGCATTGCACCTCCAGCATCTCTCTGAATTAGACAGTGCCTTCCTATAGAGACATTGTGGAGTCCATTATACCTGAAACACCAATTTTTGCTAAATCAATCTCAATTATAAATCTATAGAAACATTTCATATAGATTCATAAGAACATAAGAAGAGCCTGCTGGATCAGGCCAGTGGCCCATCTAGTCCAGCATCCTGTTCTCACAGTGGCCAACCAGGTGCCTGGGGGAAGCCCGCAAGCAGGACCCGAGTGCAAGAACACTCTCCCCTCCTGAGGCTTCCGGCAACTGGTTTTCAGAACATGCTGCCTCTGACTAGGGTGGCAGAGCACAGCCATCACGGCTAGTAGCCATTGATAGCCTTGTCCTCCATGAATTTGTCTAATCTTCTTTTAAAGCCATCCAAGCTGGTGGCCATTACTGCATCCCGTGGGAGCAAATTCCATAGTTTAACTATGCGCTGAGTAAAGAAGTACTTCCTTTTGTCTGTCCTGGATCTTCCAACATTCAGCTTCTTTGAATGTCCACGAGTTCTAGTATTATGAGAGAGGGAGAAGAACTTTTTTCTATCCACTTTCTCAATGCCATGCATAATTTTATACACTTCTATCATGTCTCCTCTGACCCGCCTTTTCTCTAAACTAAAAACCCCCAAATGCTGCAACCTTTCCTCGTAAGGGAGTCGCTCCATCCCCTTGATCATTCTGGATGCCCTCTTCTGAACCTTTTCCAACTCTAGAATATCCTTTTTGAGATGAGGCGACCAGAACTGTACACAGTATTCCAAATGCGGCCACACCATAGATTTATACAAGGGCATTATGATATCGGCTGTTTTATTTTCAATACCTTTCCTAATTATTGCTAGCATAGAATTTGCCTTTTTCACAGCTGCCGCACACTGGGTTGACATTTTCATCGTGCTGTCCACTACAACCCCGAGGTCTCTCTCCTGGTCGGTCACCGCCAGTTCAGACCCCATGAGTGTATATGTGAAATTAAGATTTTTTGCTCCAATA
The DNA here is from genome assembly GCF_030035675.1 of Rhineura floridana. Classification (NCBI taxonomy): domain Eukaryota; kingdom Metazoa; phylum Chordata; class Lepidosauria; order Squamata; family Rhineuridae; genus Rhineura; species Rhineura floridana. The sequence goes on along the minus strand of NC_084480.1, from coordinate 173,828,526 downwards.
TGCATAATTTTACACTTGTTTATATTGAATTGCAAAAGCAATTATCCATTGTTTAGGTTGTATAACATATTCTAACTTCCTGTTCCATTCTTCACTAAGCTCTTGAATTTCCACTTCACATTTCCAGTAGATATTTATAAACAACAGTTGTGGGTTTGGGTTTTTGTGAAGATCCAGTTATTCCTTCCAATAAGTTAGGGGATGCTAAGGCACTCAAAGCAGATGGGCCATAAGATACCAACAGGTGTTGTAATTTTGAATATTGCCATTCAGCTCTCACATTAAATGAACGTTAAATGAAACTGCAAAATTTTTCCATCTGTTCTTAGCTGATTTAGTGTATAAATTCCACAATCTAACAATTTCTTCCACAAAAAAGGTTGCTTTTCCATCTTCAAATCTTGGTTACCACATAAAGTTAATTTACAATGAGCATATGGATCAAGCTGTAATCTTGGAGCCAATATATGCCATGTCTCTCTAGCTGCTAAAGTTGAAGGCAGTACAAGTCCTTTCTTTTTTACATATCTAGTCCCCAGTGCTGCCCATCAAAAATAGGGACTAGATAAGCCATCTCTAAAATTACCTATGCTGGGGTATTCATAGAAACGGAAACTTGCCAATCATTTTTGTGTGCTAACAGATATGCCTTATGGTAAAGACTTATGTCTGGAAAGTTAAATCCTCCTTCCACTATAGACTACTGAATTCTTTCAAGTGATATATGAGGTGGAGAACTACCCCTAATAAATTTCCAAAATATCAAATCAATATTTTTAAAATATGTTTGGGGAATATATAAACAAATAACATGCAACACATATATTTGTGGCACGTTATTCATCTTTAATGTGTTAACCTTATCTCAAGTAGTAAATTTAAGTAATGTAAAGGTAAAGGTAAAGGTGTCCCTGCACTTATAGTGCGAGTCGTTTCCAACTCTTAAGGTGACGTCTTGCGACGTTTACTAGGCAGACCGTAAACATGGTGTGGGATTGCCAGTTCCTTCCCTGGCCTTTTTTTACCCCCCAGCATATGCCGAGTACTCATTTTACCGACCACGGATGGATGGAAGGCTGAGTGGACCTTGACCCCTTTTACCGGAGATTCGACTTCCTCCTTCTGTTGGATCGAACTCCGGCCGTGAGCAGAGCTTCGGCTGCATTTATCAATCTGTTTAAATTTACTTTAATGATTTGGGAGATATCCATAGGAATCAAAATCCTTAAATATGTTATAACTGTGCCACCAAAGAAAATGCCAATTGGCATACAAGGCAGATGATTTATACTTTCCATTGGCAGAAGTTCAGATGTTGACCAGTTTATCATATACCATAGTTTAAATTCCACTTGCACATGTGCAAAACCATACATTTCCCTATTCTGTTTAATTGCACCTGCCCATGGCTCCAATCATAAATAAAATATTCACTGAGAAAGAGGGCAGCCCTGTCTTGTGCCTCTCTCTAATCAAATAGATCTGAAAATATTCCACTTGTCCTTACTTGAGGTTGCGGAGGTAAGTATAAAATTCTGATCCACTTTATAAATTCTTGAAGAAATCCAAACATCTCCAAGTAACAAAAATATATTGCCAATAAATCTTGTCAAACACTTTTTCAGCATCAAGAACCCAGCTAGGGTTAAGGAAGAGGAGGGCGAAAAGGAAGACTCCCCATAGTGCAGTGCAGGGATTTCCCATTGTCTGAAAGGGAGCAAGAAAAATGCATTTATAACAGGAGTGAAGCACCTATCTATTGTAACAAGAGTGAAGAAACTATATGTCTTAAATCAAGACCACGAGTAGCTATATCCACATTCTTTTTTGCCTGATTTAGGCAAATATGTTTGAGCTATCCACCATGAATATGCTCTTGCATGGCTAACCCATCACATGCATGCTAGATGACTACAAAGTGAGCAAACAAAAAAGAAGAAAAACCTCTGATATTTAAAAAGCAAACTAATAGTGTTACAACTTCTAGCGAAGAGATTATAGCAATATTTTAAAGAACTTACGTAGATCAGAAAAAAACAGCCAGAATTTCAGGACTCAGAAAGGGACTCCAGGTACTTGGGTTCTAGAACTGGGATGAGCTGACTGTTAGTCCAATAGGGCCATAAACAGGTATATGATCCAAAACAGGCTGAGGTAAGGTTCCAAAGCAGAAACTGAGGATCAAAACAGCCAGAAGCAGGTGCATAGTTAAACAAGGCAGCAATCAGGAAAAGGTGCAGGAGCTTATTTAGGCAGTGTCCTCACAAAAGATAAAAGCTTCTTGGAGTGAGGAGCTAACTCTGAGCCTAGAGCTTTGTAGGACCAGATGGATAGGGATTGGCCTTGAGGGCAGTTGGCTGAGTGGGTCAGGCAGGCTGGTACCAGGGTCAAAGACCAGTCTGCCAGGTTTGTAATGGAAACAGAATAGCTGGTGCAGGAAGGAAGGTATCAGAGTCTCACTACTGGGAGCCCTAGTTTGAGGTGTTTCCTGCTACAATATTCAAAAACCTTGATTTTTTGGTGATGGTTTGTTTGCTGAGAAAAATATTAATACTAAAACTGAGTGAGGAGCAGAACTTTATTCTGGAATGTTCTGTAACTACATGAAATCTTGAACAGATTATGAAAAACTCAAAAGAAAATAAATCTGCTGGACCAGATGGGTTTCCAACTAATTATGTCTTTATGTACTGTCTATCTATTTCGTTTACTAACAACATTAATTAATGCTTGTTATAATACCAAACTCCAACTAATTTGAGAGAATGTTGATATCATTAATACATAAGAGAGAAAACATCAAACGTGGCTGATTTCTTTAGACCAATACCAATAATCCAGGATTATAACACATTTGCAATTATCCTTGCTACCAAAAACAACAAATGGGCATTCTGTTTCCCCACACAGAAGTGCATGAGGAACAGCAGGGTGAGCACACTAGTTCTGCCCTCCCCACTGCTCGCCATGTCACCCTTCATAAGTTGGAGGGCTGAATGTTTCCAGTAGAGAGACTTCTCCACTTCTGAAGGCTCACTGCAAGATTTAGAACCCTGAACTTCCAGCGTTCTAAACTGCATGGAGAGTTTTCACAGGCAGAGAAGGCTTTCTGCTGCAGACCTTTGTCTTCCCAAAATGTGGAAACTGATGAAGCTGGTAACAGGCATGTGACAGAGGGGCAGGGCCAATGGACTTATCCCAGCTCTCCTCTTCATCAAATGAAGCTTAAACACTGGAAGAGAGTTATAGTAAGAGGCAATTACACAGACTAACTTTCTTGCAGGCAAGCCTTTCTCTACTGAACAAGTACTGAATGTTAACAATGATAAAAAGAAGTAGTTCTATGCTTTTAGATGCAGAAAAAGGTTTTGAGTGAGTGGAGTGGATTTTTTAAAAAAACAAAAACAAATGTATATCTCTTCAGAAGTTTTAATTAAGGAATAAGGTTTTGAATTATATACTAAACCAATTGTGTTAAACTCTATGCCATAATAATGATTGATGGGCAAAATATGTTGAGTTGACATTAGAACAAGGCAGTAGACATGGCTGCTCTTCCTATTCTCTATGAATCGCAATTAGTACAGAACCATTAGCAGCCTTGTTTACATCTAATCTAGCTATAACTGGGACTGCAAAGAGTCAATACAGATTTTAAATTTCCCTACATGCAGCTGATATGACATCTCATTAACACATTTAAAAGACTTAGTTCCAGAAGCTGTGAACTGTTTACAGCAATATATTAAAATTTCTGGATTATCAGGAAAAAAGGAATGTATACATATTAAGAACTAAAATAAAAAACTTTTAATATGTTGTGGTTTAACTTTTTTGGAAAAATATGTTAAACACATTCATTTTTCTGGATTATTTTCATTAGAGGCAGAATGAAACGTAAAAGCTAACAATACATCTAAGGAAAGGTGGATGACAGAGACTGGTGGGGAAAGAATGGTCCTTATTCACTGTATGCAAGCTAGATAAAATTTAGATATTGCAGGTAGTATTCAATTATGTCTTACTCAGAGTAGACACATTGAATTTAATGAACATAAGTTAGTAAATTATTAACTTCAATGAGTCTGAGTAGGATTAGCAGTCGATACCATCTAACATCTAAATGGATTTAAATACCTTCCCTGTTACGAGTAGTTATTAATATATATTTTTGCCTGTTTCCATATTTATACTACTCACATTTGAAATATTTTTAGCTTTAGCTGCTTGAGCAAATTCCGAGCCTTGCGGTTTCACTGTCAACCTCTTGTATATTTAATCAACATTTACCTTTGAGTGGAAAGATGATAAATTGAATTACTCAATAATAAAGTTCAGAATGCTTTCACTCTGCCTTTAATCTGTTCCACTCCTTTGTAACGTTTGAGTCAAACTGTAAAGCAAGACAAATAGTGCTTCCGCTCTTTTGCAGAGTGGCCTTTAGTTACTTTTCAATGACTACACCAGATTGTAACTTCTTGCAAGGGAGGTCAACCACTGAGACACGTGAAACAAGAATAATAAAATAAACACCCAGGAAGATGAAATGCAATTTGTGTGAAAAAGATCTTGCAGAATATTCGCCAGAACAGTAACTGGTTGGGTAAAGGGTTAAACACCCCTCTCCACCCACATTTGCCTTACAACCAAAAGTCCCATTGAAACCAATGGGGTTTCATGACTAAATTTTCCCATTGATTTCAATGTGACTTAAGCATGTCTAAGGCTACAATCCTATATTGATATAATTGGGAGTAAGCCTCACTGAGCTCAGTGGGACTTATTTCTAAGTCAACTTGGGAATTACACTGTACATTTCAGTGAATTAGGGCTGGGTTTGGGAACCCTGTGTTCGCCTCATAGCATGTTGTTGCACCCTCAGAGTTCTAGTATTAGCGGATTTATTATTTATGTAATCTATCTATAGGATGCCCTACAGTTTAAGACACCTAGGTCAGCAATTGAAAATACCAGCAAATACAATAAAAATCTACACAAAACATTACAAGGCAGAAGTAACATCATCCTCAATAAAATCAAGCAGAACGATAAATCTAATGCTAAATATCCACTTTCTACAGCCCATTCATAATTCTAGTTGTCATTTTCTTCAATGAAAGAGCCTCACATTTTAAAACTTTTTCTTTTTCTTTTTTTTATTAATAATTTTTATTCAAATTTTTCAAAAAACAAACAAAACAAAGTCAAAAAAACATAACAATACCACAACAAAAAATAAAAAATAAAATAGTTGACTTCCGATTTGTCGCAGATCAGCTATAAGTATACAATATACATCAAACCTGTCCCTTAATATATACATACAGAATCCCTTTTCTCCATAGGCTGTCTTAATTAATCGTCAAATCCCAATATCATCATTTTATTTTGATCTTTCAACAAAAAGTCTAAGAGAGGCTTCCATTCCTTAAGAAATGTATCTGTCGATTTTTCTCTAAGTAAACATGTCAATTTATCCATTTCTACTAAGTCCATTAATTTCAATAGCCATTCTTCCATTGTTGGTGTTGATTCCATTTTCCACTTTTGTGCATATAATAATCTTGCTGCCGTAATCATATATAATATTATTCTTCCATATTTCTTTTCTATTTGTTTATCCATAAAACCCAATAAAAAAAATTCTGGTTTTGATTGAATATTTATCTTTAGAATTTTTTGCATCTTCCTACCTATCTGTGCCCAAAATGATTTTGCCTTTTTACACAGCCACCACATATGATAAAATGATCCTTCTTGTTGTTTACATTTCCAACAAACATTAGAAACATTACTATACATTTTTGACAACTTTTCTGGAGTCATATACCAACGGTACATCATTTTATAAAAATTTTCTTTAAGATTATAGCATAGTGTAAATTTCAAGCCTTTTTTCCACATATTTTCCCATTGATCCATTTGTATATTATAACCAAAATTTTTTGCCCACTTTACCATACACTCTTTTACTTGTTCTTCCTCCATATCCATTTTCAATAAGAGTTTATACATTTTCGCAATTATATTTTCATCATTTGTACACAATCCTATTTCAAAATCAGATTTACTTATTTCAAACCCATACATTTTCTTATCTATTTTATATCTTTCTAACAATTGTAAATAGGCAAACCATTGAAAACTATATCCTTCCTTTGTCAGTTGTTCTCTCTCTTTCATTATATATTCTCCATGTACATTTTCTAATAGTTCTTGATAAGTTAACCATTTCTCTTTTCCAGCCATTTCTCTTCTGTAAAACGCTTCTTGACTTGAGACACATAATGGTATTTTCGAATAAAACCTTGGTTTATATCTATTCCATATTTTCAACAGAGGACGTCTTATAAAATGATTGTTAAAGTCTACATTTACTTTTGCTTTGTCATACCATAGATATCCATGCCATCCCCACTTCAAATTATGGCCCTCCAAATCCAATAGTCTTTTATTCCTCAATAAGATCCATTCCTTTATCCAGACTAGACAGCAGGCAGCAAAATAAAGTCTCAGATTTGGTAATCCCAGTCCTCCTCTTTCTTTGGCATCTTGTAGTAGTTTAAATTTAACTCTTGGTTTTTTTCCTTGCCATACAAATTTAGAGATATCTTTTTGCCATTGTTTAAAAGGTAAATCAGAGGATATTACAGGTATTGTTTGAAACAGAAACATCATTCTCGGTAATACATTCATTTTTATCACAGATATTCTACCCATTAATGACAGTTGTAGTTTATCCCATTTTAGCAAGTCTTTCTTAATCTCTGTCCATAATTTTTCATAATTATTATGAAACAACTTTGAATTTTTGTTTGTCATAATGATACCTAAATATTTCAACTTTTTCTCTATTGTAAAATCTGTCTTGTCCATTAACTCTTTCTGTTCCCTTAAAGTTAAATTTTTCACCAACATCTTTGTTTTTTGATTGTTGATCTTAAATCCTGCTAACGATCCAAATTCTTTTAATTTGTCCATCAATACATTAATTCCTTCCAAAGGGTTTTCTAGTACAATTATCAAATCATCAGCAAATGCTCTCAATTTATATTCTCCTTTTTTTATCTTTAATCCCGAAATTCTTTTATCTTGCCTTATATCTCTAAGCAGCACTTCTAAAACCAGAATAAATAAAAGGGGAGATAAAGGACATCCCTGTCTTGTACCCTTTTGTATTTCACATGAATCCGTTAAATCTCCATTAACAATTATCTGAGCCTTCTGAGATGTATAAATCGATCTAATCCATTTTATAAAATTATCTCCAAAATCCATTTGCTCCAAAACCTGAAACATAAATTTCCAATTCAAATTATCAAATGCTTTTTCAGCATCTAAAAAAATCAAAGCTGCTTGTTTATCATTTCGTTGTTCTAAATATTCCAAGACATTCAAGACATTCCTGACGTTGTCACGTAATTGTCTTTTAGGTAAAAACCCTGATTGATCTTCCTGAATAAATTGTTGCAATATTATTTTCAATCTTTCTGCCAAGATCGTTGTAAAAATTTTATAATCATTATTCAATAGAGATATTGGTCGATAATTTTTTGTTTTAGTTAAATCTTGCTCCTCTTTAGGTATTAATGTTATATTAGCATTTTTCCAACTATCCGGTATCTTTCCCTCTTGCAGAATAAGATTCATTGTAGACTGTAAAGGTAGTAAGAGTTCTTCCTCCAAACATTTATAATACATTGCAGATAACCCATCTGGTCCTGGTGCCTTTCCTAATTTAATTTTGTTTATAGCTTCAGATATCTCTCTTGACGTAATAGGGCCATTAATAGCTTGTCTCTGAAAATCTGTAATTTTAGGCAAATTCTGTTTAGATATATACTCTTCTATTTTTTCAGATGGAATTTCCTGACATTTGTACAATGTTGAGTAATATTGATGAAAAATCTTTTTGATTTTTACATTATCTGTCAACGTCTCTTCTCCTTCTTGTATCTTTAAAATAATATTTTTTTGACGTTCTTTTCTTAATTTATATGCTAACCATTTCCCAGGTTTATTTGCAAATTCAAAAGTCCTTTGTTTAGCAAAATTTAGTTTTCTTTCAATTTCTCTAACTGTCAGCATTGATACTTGCTTCTGTAACATTTTAATTTGATTTACAATAGAAACTTTAGTTGGATTCTTTTTCAATTCTTCCTCTTTTTGTTTTATTTCTTCCAAAATTAATTGCATTTTCTGTTGTTTCTTTTTTTTTAATTCAGAGTTACATTTAATAAAATATCCCCTCATAAATGCCTTACTTGTATCCCAAACGATATTTTCACTTGTTCCTTTATGTAAATTATGTTCAAAAAACTCTTTTAATTTCTTCTTACATTTTTGTACTACTTTGTCATTCTGTAATAAAGATTCATTTAGTCTCCATCTAAATCCAAGATTTTTTTTTTTTTAAATTAATATCACAGGATTATGATCCGAAAAAGTTTTTGGTAATATATCCATTTTAAAAGTATCCTTCGCTAAAATTTTAGACATCCAAATCATATCAATCCTCGAGAATGTTTTGTGTCTTTCTGAAAAATAAGTAAATTCCTTTGCATTATCATTTATATATCTCCAGGTATCCACCAATTCTAAATGTTCCATCAGTTCACAGCAAATCTTCGGTAATTTACCCTGTGTCTCTTTGATATTTTTTTCAGAAAGCCTATCAATTTTTGGTGAGATTACCCCATTCCAATCACCCATGACACACCAATGATCATATGAAAACTCTGACAATTTTTCCATAAGTCCTGTGTAAAACCTTGTTTTATCTTCATTGGGGGCATAAATACCCACTATCAAAATGTTTGTACCCTGTAGAGTAATTTCAACCCCCACAAATCTACCACTATCATCCAGTAATACCAATTTAGGAAGCAATTGTGGGTTAATGTAGAGAACAACTCCATTTTTTTTTTTTGGTCCAGCCGAAATAAATTCTTCACCCAAATTTTTACAAATCAAATATTTGGAATCTTTCTTCTTAATATGAGTTTCTTGTAAACAAATTATATCCAATTTTAGTTTTTTCAAATAATGAAACACTTTCTCTTCTGCGCCGTGTTGGCTCCATTTATATTCCAAGTTAGATATTTGTAATCCATCTTTAAGCGTGTATTTTAAAATGTGCCTGATGCTCCTTTTAATCCATCATCTTCCTTCCCTTTGAGTTTATCTTCATCCATGTCTTTTGAAGCTTTTCTCAAGAAGTCCCTTACTTTTTGAACAGTATTCAATCTATATTTCTGTTGTCTGAATGTAAAAATCACTCCTTCTGGAACATCCCATCTAAATTGAATTTTGCGTTGCTTGAGTTTCTCTGTAAGGAAAGCATATTCTTTTCTCTTACGTAAAAGTCTAATAGGAATTTCCTTCATCACCAGTATTTCCTTACCATCAATTTTAAAGGTATTTTTAAAGTGTTGCTGTAATACCATATCTCTGGTCGTCTTCTTTATAAAATGAACAAGCACATCTCTTGGAATTTTATTCATTGTTGCATATCTGGAATTAATTCTATACACTTTGTCTATTTCAAATTCCATCCGATCTTCATTCAAATCCAGAAATTTTACTAAAGCATTAACAATTTTATCTCTGATGTCTTCACCTGTTTCCTCAGGGATTGCACGGAATCTCAAACAATGTTCTTTGTTTTTCATTTCAGTCACAGCCATATAGTCCAAGTTTTTTTCTAATTCCAGATTTAATATATCTGTTCTATTCTCCAAGATTTGTACCTTTTCTTTAGTATTTTTTGCATCCTCCTTTATTTGCCCAATTGTCCCTTTAATCTCATCCACTTGTGTTTTAATATAGTCTTTTATGTCTGTCAGTTCAGTTTTCATTTCCTGTTTTATATCATTAATCCCTTCCATTATTTTTTGAAACATATCTGGGGGTATAGCCCCTTCCTGTGGATCAGTAGAACCTCTTCGTTCCTGGGCCTTAGTTGCTTTTTTAGTTGTCATTTTCAAGAGAAGCCTTTAATTTCTGATATTAATCACTGTTCCAAAACCTAGAGGCAGTCTATTTCTTTTTTTTTTCCTCCACCAACAAAAAAGTTAATATTCCAGGCCTGTTATTGTAATCCAGTCAGCACAACACAGTTCTTATCTACGTCCAAGAATGCAAAACAATTCTGGTTCCCAACACCAAACGATTAGTAACATGTACGAGCAGCAGATTCGTCCAAAAAGAAATAGTCCAAGGAGAAAAATAGTCCAAAATATATTTCCATCAAATAATAATTACCTCTCATCCGTTTTTAAGCTTTAAAACTCCAAATTCAGGCCAGCTTTTTGTTGTAAAAAAAGTATATAAGTTGTTTACATTTTCTTTCTTCCTTAATTATATTTAAAAGAGAAAAAGTATGACTCACCCAGGTTTCTCAGTTGCTGATTCGTAAACAAATCCCTTTTATTGTAGTAATTTAAGCCAAATGATAAGATTTAGACAGAAGTAGGCTCGCTGGTTAAGGACGTTTTTTTAAGAAGAAGAAAAAAACGCTTCGCTTTTTTTCAGTACAGCTTGCATGGAAATCCTGATTCCGTCTTCAGCTGATCGGCATGCCTTCTTATCTCAGGGATTTCCTGGTCAATTCCAGCCGCTGACAGCTCAACGAAGTCTTGTGGAAAATCTGATCGGTTCTCCTATACCTTGGAGAACATTTAAGCCAGTCAAAGTTTCCTCTGGCTGGCTTTTAACCTGAAAAAAGCTTCCTCTGAGGCAGAGATCTCTCAGAGACAGTCACCAGCTGAGCACTCACTTCCGGGAAGTCTCATTTTAAAACTTTTTCTTCATGAGTGATCCTTAATCCACACTAGCTGCTTCCACACACCATAAAGTCTATGAGCTGCTTTCCTATATTTCATTTGACAAAATATTGCCTTTCCCCCCTTGAAAACTGTAGCTGCTATTTTTGTGCAGCTAGCTAAAGCCCTGAATGACAGTTCTTAATTTTTTTAAAATGATCAATTCTTTAGGTAGTGCTTACGTGGAAATTTCTAGGGCAAGTAAAATTCTCAAACATGTGGCCCGACCCTATGCATGCTCAGAAATAAGCAATTGTGACTGGTAGAGTGGAAGGCATGTAGCCCAACAGTAGTTTGAGCCTGGGCCAGAGCTAATTAACTGTGGTTTTGCCCCTACTAAAATGGCAACACCGAGAGTAAGGAAGAGGAAGCTGACAGGCAGTGCCACTGCTCTGGACTAGATGCAAGTAAGAAGGCAGGCAAGTGGAGGCTGGCGGAGAGCAGGCTGAGGTTGTTAGGGCAGGGCCCCATTTGCCGTAATGAATCAGCCTCCACTGGTTAAATAGGAATGGATGCCAGGTAAGTCTGCAACTTCAAGCCCTATGGACTCTTAAGTGTGCTTACGACTGCAATCTGCTGTTGATTTTGAAGGTATTTGTTAGAGCTAGGAGCGTTTAATTACCCTCCTTTTTTGTTAGGTCAGGTCGACTTTTCATGCAAGCATGTACAACTGATGTGTTAAAATTAAGCAGCTGCTCCCGCTCCCATTCCTCTGCTCAAGATCACAGTATCCCATGCCAGGACTGTCATACGCATTTGCTGTGTAATGTCTAATGTGTATTGGGTTTCCATAGGACTCATCACGAGGCTACTCCTTGCTGAGTTCTCAGGGTGTAGGCTACTAAAAATATGGTTCTGCATTCTAGAGGCTGTTGGAAAAGTGCAAGATGAGAGAGGGCTTCATGTTAGTAGAAATAACAGGCACATTAATCTTGAAAAATACATGGACCTTTTTCTTTCGTTGACTAATTAATAAAAATAAAAGTAAATGTAATTATAGAAGAAGCATCAAGTGCAGTATCACTTCAATATCAGGTTGTGAATGGTCCCTCGCACATCTAACACCGCCGGCAGAATTTCATATCACTGGATGCCAGCACAAATGCAATATTCTTTTAGTGGAGTCAGTCCACCCATTCAGATGCAAGCTGTCAAGTATATAATAATTGAGTGTACAGCAGTAAATGTGATGAAAGTGTGTACCACCACATGATAAGTATGAATGGGCACGAAGAATTTCATTTGAAAGAAATATGCATACAATCAAATGAAGAGAAAGAAATTACTACAAAACATTTCTATAAACTTTAACCATCTGCTACTCCAGTGCAACATTCATTCACTAGAGGTCACTGTTGCCTAAGGAAATATATAAGAAGAATGAACATTCAAAGCTCCTCCCTCAGAGAGACTGAAAATCCTGCCTGTGAGTTTCACAATAGCGATATCAAGCACAGAATGCAGCAGCACCAGCGTCTATTCAAATGACTTTACAAATGCCAGTTGAGATGAGCTTCTCAGACTCTGCTCTACACTCCTTTAACGAAAGGGATTTATAAAAAAAGAAGACTCTGCTGGTTTTTATGTTTGCAATGGTTGCCTGGCAGAATTATTTGGTGGGAAAGCAGCTATTGCAGCTGATTCTTCTCCACACAGCCTGGTTGATGGGGAGCGGCCAGCTTCATTATTCTGTGCCGGAGGAATCCCAGCATGGCACCTTTGTGGGCCGCATCGCCCAGGACCTGGGACTGGAGGTGGACGAACTTATGCCTCGAATGTTCCAGTTGGAGTCTGAAGATCATAGGGACTATTTTGAGGTAAATGTACAGAATGGGATCTTGTTTGTGAATTCCCGGATAGACAGGGAGGAATTGTGTGCCAAGAATGCTGATTGTGCCATCCACATAGAGGTGATTGTGGATAAACCTCTGAGGGTCTTCCACATAGAGGTGGAGATCAGGGACATAAATGACAATGCCCCCATTTTCTCTGCAAATGAACAAATTCTGAACATAGCAGAATTTATAACAGCACCTGGCACCAGATTCCCTTTAGTGGGGGCCTCCGATGCAGATATTGGTACTAATGCTCTGTTAACCTACAAGCTCAGGCCCAATGAATATTTCACTGTAGAGCAGAAAACAGATGACCAACGCAATAAACCCTTAGCAATTGTTTTAAAGAAGCCATTGGACAGGGAAGAGGCCCCTGTGCACCATCTTATACTCACAGCCACTGATGGGGGCAAGCCAGAGCTCACAGGCACAGTCCAGCTGGTGATCAATGTGCTGGATGCAAATGACAACCCTCCGGTATTTAACCAGTCAGTTTATAAGGTAACATTATTGGAAAATGCAGCTGCTGGAACACTGGTTATTAAACTGAACGCCACTGACTTAGATGAAGGAATTAATAAGGAAATCTCCTATTCTTTTACTAATCATGTACCATCAAATTTTCAAAAGATTTTTATCATAAATCCCAATACTGGGGAAGTAATAGTAAATGGAAGAGTAGATTTTGAAGACATTAGTGTGTATGATCTCCAGATAGTGGCAGAAAATAAAGGCAATCTTCCTTTATCTGGACATTGTCAAGTGATAATTGAAGTGCTGGATGTAAATGACAATGCACCAGAGGTGTCAGTCTCATCCCTCTCAGTGCCCGTGCCAGAGGACTCCCCACTGGGGACAGTAGTGGCCCTGATCAGTGTCTCAGACAGAGATTCTGGGGCCAACGGGCAAGTAAGTTGCTCACTGTGGCCACCTGGGCTCCCCTTCAAACTGACATCCACATTCAAGAATTACTACTCTCTGGTGGTGGCTGAGCCCCTGGATCGGGAGCGGGAAGCAGAATACAAGCTGGTAGTGATAGCGCAGGACCAAGGGGTCCCATCACTGTCAGCTAGTGGTAGCTTATTAGTTCCAATTAGGGACATAAATGACAATGCACCCGCTTTTGCACAGTCCTCCTACACTGTTTTTGTGAAGGAGAACAACCCACCAGGTGCTCATATCTTTACCATGTCTGCCTCAGACCCAGATGTGGCTGAGAACTCCTTGGTCAGCTACTGGATAGATGAGAATCTCTGGCCACTGTCAAGCTACATCTCAGTGCACTCAGAGAGTGGGAAGGTCTATGCCTTGCAGCCCTTGGACTATGAAGAGCTGAAGCTGCTGGAGTTTCAAGTAAGGGCCAAGGATGCTGGGCTGCCCTCCTTGTGTGGTAATGTGACTATTCAGGTTTTTGTGGTGGATGAAAATGACAATGCCCCTACAGTGTCTCAGCCAGCAGAAGAGAACCCTATTCTCCTAGTGGTCCCTATGGTGTCTGGGCATGTGGTGGGCAAGATCCATGCCCTGGATGCTGATTCAGGATACAATGCATGGCTGCGGTATGAGCTGCATGAGATGACCAGTGGTCCTTGGCTTGTGGGCCTGTATAGTGGAGAGATCAGTACCGTACGAGCTCTAGATGAGGCAGATGGCAGCAGAAGTCAGATCCTGTTGGTTCTGGTGAAAGATCATGGGAAGCCTCAGCTCTCAGTCACCGCCACAGTGAGTGTGTCACTGGTGACCAGTGCCCAGGCCATCAAAACCGATACCCGCCTTCCCAGGACAGGTGAGAGCTCAAAACCTCTGGTCGATAATGTCAATGTCTACTTGATCATCACCATCTGCTCGGTGTCCAGCTTGTTTCTACTAGCAATCATCGTGTATGCGGTCCTGCGATGCCACTGCCAACCCAAAGAAGCAGTGGTGTATGGTCCTGGCACAGCCACCCTAGTGTGTGCCAGTGAAGTGGGCAGCTGGTCGTATTCAAATTGCCACAGCCACATCTTGGCAGGAGAGGCTGGAGCCAAGAGCGACCTCATGGTTTTTAGCCCCAACATTCCTACTTCTGCTGAGAACGGGAAGCAGCAAGACCTGCTTTGTGCAACGGTTAGTAACTGTCTCTGGGTTTTTCTCTAAGGCATCATGCAATCCCTGTAACACTGAAATAGACTTTGTTCTAATAATTCAGTACTGAATTTGAAATTATTTTAGCTGAACTTAATTTTAATAAGCATCCACCTTGTTCCGTAAGTTTTCAAATAGATGATTTATGAAAAATGTGCATTTCCCCCACTTCAGTTCAGTCTTCCTGGTCTTTGCCTCCTGAGAATTTTTATTTATTTATTTAAAAAATATACACTTAATATAATAAAATTCACTAAGCAGCTAAAATAAAAACAGTAAAATGACAGCAACATTCAATAAAATTCCTAAAATCTAGATAAAAACAAGATAAACAAAACACAACTGTGTTTGTCAAATTAAATTGAGCAGTGCACAAAACAAAAATTTAAAAATTGAGTCAGAGGCCAGGAACGATTGGGTATATAAAGACAGGCATTTAAAGGTCATTACTGTGACCGTCTCTGCCTCATGAATTGCCTGAGGCCTGGCATTCAAAGGGTGGGTGTTATCACCGAGAAGGCCCACTTCCGCATTGTCTCCAAGTGTCTATCCACTGGTCATGGAATGACCAGCAGGGTCTCCTCAGAAGATCTTAAAGATTGGCTTGGATTGTACTGGGCAGGTGGTCCAGGAGACATACTTCTCGCAAGTTATTTAGGGCTTTCAGTGTCAACAGAAAAATCTTGAACTTGGCTCAGTAGCTAATAGGTAGCCAGATCTTTTGACACCAGTGTAATTTGTGTAAAGCTGGGTGTTCCACTAAGCATCCTAGCAGCTGCATTTTGAACTAACTGCACCTTCCAAATTAGGCACAAAGCTACCCCCACAAATCAGTGCATCACGGCAGTCTAATCATGAGGTAGGATGTATGGACCACTGTGACAAGGCTATCTCTATCCAGGAACAGCCATAGGTGGTAAACCAATCAAAGCTGGTAATAGGCACTCCAAGCCACAGAGGTCACCTGGGCTTCTCGTTACACTGATGGATTCAAATCATCCCTAAACTATCTACCTGCTCCTTCAAAGGGAGCACAATCCCATCCAAAGCTTATAAACAACCCTGAACATGGAACCACCAATCCACAGGGCCTCCATCTTGTCAGAATTCAGTTGTGGTTTATAAGCCCATAATTGTCGCCAGGCACCTGTTTAGAACATGCACAACCTCTCTTGATTGTGACGTTACAGAGAAATAGAGTTGGGTCTCATCAGCATACTGGCTCCAAATTTCATAATGACTACCCCCAGAGGTTTAATATTGTTGGGTGAGATTCAGTCTCAATCTCACTGTGCCTCCTTCCCCAGGTAAGGCACGAGCTGGATTGGACCCTGAACCAAATTAGGAAGGAAAACACATTTACACACAAAAGAACTTTGGCTAAAGGTTCCACCCGTACAAAGCAGCTCCCAGTCCAACCAGACAACAGCAATGGTCAGATGGATGAGTTAATTTAGGAAACATCAACATTTTATAGAACATCAGGGCACGGCAAACAGTAAACAGATCAAAGACAGGGTCGTCAAGGCTGTAAACAGACGTAATAAAAGAACAAACAGTGCTTTTTCACTCTTCCTGTCTTCCTGCCCTTAACGTTATCATCCCTTTCAAACAGACACTTTGTGACCCGTGGATTAGAGAAGAACAAACATGTTTTGTTTCTTCTCAGGGTTGAATGTGTTTTGAAATGCGTATCTGCAGGGAACACATTCTTTGCCTTTGTCCCAGAGGCAGCAAGGCAACTTCAATTGATTTTGGATGCCAGTGCTTTACTCAAAATTAACATAAGAATTTGCACAGCTCAAAGGTTAGGGAAAGATACATTTTTATAACATAAACAACAGAAAGAGGGAGAATTCAGATCCAGTGGGGTTGCTTCTGAGGCACTCATATTTTCCACACCAACAATATTATATAGCACTGGGGAGAAAATTCTGCGTTGTAAAATTCCAGAGATCACATGCCAGGGGGCCACAAATAGGAGTGAAATCACCACAAAACAGTGCTTTCAACTCCCAGTTCTTGGAGGCAGTCCAAGAGGATACTGTGGTCAATGGTATCAAAAGCCACTTAGAGGTCCAGGAGGATCGACAGGCTTGCATTCCTCCATCCCTCTCCTAAAGGTCATCCATTAGGGTGACCAAGACTGATTCTGTCCCAAATCCAGACCTGATCCCATATTGGAATGGGTCGAGAAAGTTTTACTCAAGAGCATCAAAATGCCCGCATTCTCAGTATGATGCCTCCCTTACAACAAATTTATTGCCAGTGCATTAGTTCAAGAAATCATTAAAGATCAGATTGCTGTATGCTTGGGACTTACTCCCATGTAAAAATGCACAGGATTGCAGCCATGTCCACAAAGGTGGAAATACTTCAGAGTAAGCTATAAGCCAAGCATTCAATTTACTTCATTATTTATTTGTTTACTTACCATTATTTATGCACTGTGCTGCAACAAAGTTCCCAGAGTGGGTCAAAACAAGAAACAAAATAATTTAAAATTCAACAACAATAACTATAATTGAAATACAGATGCAGTGGGAAAACACACACGAGTTCAAAACCAGCACCTTGGTTAATGGGAGGCTGGGATTTGTTTTGCTCAGTTCTTTGTATGAGAACTGGATAAGGATCCTGCCAAATTTGGGATGTTACAGAGGAAACGAGGAGGATGAAAAGTGTAAAAGGAAATCACATATTAATGAATTGAAGGAACTGCTTATGTTTGTCATACATAAAATACAACTGAATAACAAAACGAGACTGCTTCTGGACAGAAAACTAGAGGTTATGCAGACATTCAACTATGCATAGTAATTCATATAGAGGGGAGAAGCCCAGTGCCTAATGTGCACAGACCCAGCACTTGAGCAAACGATAGATATGTAGGCTTGTCTGCTGCTTTTTGCAAAGTTGTCATTCATCTACAGTACAGAGAATGTGTGTGTACAGTTTGTAGAATATGTGCAGTTTTGTAGGGTATGTGCACATTTGTAGAGTATGTGCAGACAGAACATGGAATATAGATTAGAGGTGTGGCTTGTCACAATGACACCATGATCCTGTGCTCTTCAATCCATACACAGTTTGAAATCTGCATAGGGCTTAGATCAGATGGTCTGTAGACCTATAAGATTCATGGATTCTTTGTTTTTATTTCTTTGTTGTGATTTCTTTCTAAGATGATTTATACCAACACTATTTAAATGCCCATGAAATGCATAATTCAACAACCATTTCAGTTTATTGTGGTCTACAGACCATAAACATCAAATATATTGTTTCTGCCAGGGTTACCAAGGCAGACATAGCAGAGTGAAGAAAGGACAATATGCATGTACACAATTTGTGCTCTTTAAAATGAAAGCATAACAAAATCCATAAACAATCAGAAATAGTTAAAAATACAGACCATTTTGACTCAAAACTCATGGGTTGTATTCAACATAGTGCTAAAGTGAATGTTCTCTTAGCGCAAAGATTTCTCCTTGTGCAACATAATGTTCTTCCCCTTTTGTATCCCTGTACCCCCCCAAATGTGTTTTGGTGGTTCCCCAGTGCTCCGGACAAGATTTAGGGGTGCTGGGGGCAGACTCAGGGGGAGAAGGCGACATCCTTTTGCACTAGTGTCCCAGGTTCCCTTTAATAATTGTGACCTGATTTTGATGGCTTCAACAAAAACCTTGGACAAACTTTCTGTGACTTTAGGGCTAGAACCTGCCATTAAAATGGAAAGACAGAATTCATCTGTGCAGATAACGTACTGGAGAGATAAATTGAGATATTATAGTCTTATAAAAATTACAGTATAAGAGAACATGGTTTAACATTTTGACTGAGCTGCTTTTGCAAGGACAAACTCAAGTGTGAAGGCAGCCTGGTAAATTGACCTTCCATAACTGCTGATGGCAAAGCATTGAACCTAGCCATTGAAAATGCTCTTTTATATTTGATGTTGCTAAATACCTTACCAGTTGATAATCACTGCTAGGTTGTAGATCAAGGTACGGTGCAGTGGTATGCAAATCTCATTTGCCTGAGTTAATCAGTTTTGCAAATTAAGATCTGTTTAATGCAACCAGTTGCTTTTTCTAATCCAAGTGGCAGAAGATGGGGGGAGTGAATAGCCAATGTTGTTATCACAGTTGTTAACAAATTTTACTCAAGAGCAAGCAAAGCCAGGGATAGATAGCCCAAATCTGTTGAGAATAAGTATAGGTGAAACCAGTAACCAATTTCAAGGGATAATGTTATTGTTTCCAAACAACGAATGCCTGCTTCAAGTAAGCTACACTGGAGACGCATCTTAGGATACTAAAAATCTTTTTTTGAAAAGTGGCTTGAATTAATAATTACGTGCAATATATTGATTGTTCAACTGCCTTGGTGAATGGATGTAGTCAAGAATTGGTTCTCTGAAGAATGGAAAAAAATTATTTGGAAAGACAACTTGGAAATTCCACTGGATATGAAGTCTGAACAATTGTATACAATAATCTTTAATGTTGACTCATTAAAAATGACCACCTCGTACAGATTTGTTTGGTTATCTGTATTAAGGAAAGAGTGGTAAGATTCCACCCCCCTGTCAGATTCTAATTAGTGTTGGGAGCCTTATCAAATCACCATAGTTGGTCTATTTAGTAATCTGTGACAGGTGTCATGAAGTGAGGGAGGGTTTTTCCCCAAGCTAAAGTGTCTCGCATGACTAGAGCTGCCTTCTAAGGAACTGTTTGCTCTTCCTATTTTTGCTCCATGACTTCCAAACCTTAAATTTAAGATTTTTAATCCAAATCCAGGAGGGGACAATCATGATTTTGAAAAATGACAAGATGCACGGATAAGCTAAAGTGATACGAATAGTTGACTTCAAAGGTGTAATAGAAAAGCAACAAAAAAGCTTCAACTTGTTCCTGAGAAAGAACACAATGCCAAAGAGAGCGGAACATGTTTTATTGAGCTCTTTGAAATCACTATTTTCAGTATGAATAAACTCTTGAGTCTCTGAGAACCTATTAAACCATCTACTTCCTTCAACAAAGAACCAGGAAATAGTGACAGAACACTACAACAATGCCATAGGGATGGGTCTTCAGAGCAACAGAATATGATCAGTCACAGGATGGTGCAATAGGAACTAACGAATGTCAGCCATGTTCACCACACATTTAACAAGCAGGCAAAGTTCCTCACAGATGGTCACCTGTGTTCACCCACTATCTCTTGGATGAAATGTTCTCTTTTTTGGGATAGGTCGTTTCCAGATGACCTGTTTACTAAGCATTCATCCTTATTGTTTGTGGAGAGATTCAATGACATTGTGTCGAACATTTGTGATCCCTTACTTTTCAATGCATGTTCCTGTCACTTTTCATATTGCAAAAATCTGATCTTTTGGGGAAGCAAGAACTTCAAATCAGCTTTCATTGCACAGCCTGAATTTGCTGGGATGTGGTTGAATCTCACCTGAAAATAGTGACAGTCTGGAAGTGTCCTAAGTTTAATTGAAATGAATGGGATTTTTTTCCTCCCAGTGTTTTAGGGCTGAGTGTTAAACAACAAACTCCATTGCAACGTAATAAGTTGGATGCAAAATGAATCCTTCCGCATTGTGTCTTCATGAAAACCATATGAGGTAGATTAGACTGAAAACTGGTGATTGGCCCAACATCACACAGGGAGCCTTATGACTGGACACAGGTCTCACAGTTCAAGTGCCAAACTCCCATGCCCTAGAACATATTGGCTCTCAATGTAGCCAGAAAAATTAATGAGTAGAAAAATAGACACTTTCTTGTATTGATTGTTTTGAGATTTCCTATGGGAAATAAAAGCTGGTTATAAATATTAAACAAAATATTGAAAATCTTGAAATATTCATGTTAAAGTGGTTATAAATTATTATTTGTTAATACTTTGCCTGCAGTACTTCAGACTGCAAAGTGATAAGCCATATTAAGTACAATAAATAATAAATTAGTTCATTTCATAAGATGGGTGACAAATTCAACATTTAAGTTGCATATAAAGTTTGTAAATATACATGAATCATCACAGCCAGTAAGGTTATTAAAATTTCCATTAAAAAAAATACTAGTGAAGGTCCTTGGTTCAGGTGAAATGCAGCATTAAGAACTCAAAGTGTCATAAATTGATTCATTAGACCCCAAGTGAAGAAGACAAAATCCTTACAGAATTTTGTTTTGAAATGCTAATGGCTGTAAGATTAGATAGATATGAGTACTTATCATCTGAAAATGCAGGTATCATACAAAGGCATTGTAAATAATAGAGTTTCAAATAGAAACAGGACAAGGAGCTGCATGGGTAATCGTGACTCTTCTATCTGAATATGCCATTATATATTTTAGAATTCCCATATTTAGTGAAATAGCTTAAACATAGAGCTCCAAAATTAATATTACGTTTATAAAATAAACATTATGTTTGGATTGATCAGAAGGATACATTTATTCTACTGGTTAGAAGAGAAATACTGTGTAAGCAAGAGTCTTTTAACACAAGGGGGAGCCGTTGACTAACAAGATCGTGTCTGAAAGGGTATGCTCCTCCCTCTGACTAGATAAAAATTCTGCATGTTACTACATTGGAAACCTCTGATCCTGGATGTAAAAGGACTAGCCCTGACTCCATCTTATCCAGGTCTGTCAACATTATCTCAGTTATTGACAGACAATTTATAACATATCATCGTACTTGCGTTTGCCATGCCTGTTCTGCAAAGAGATTTCCAGGTGATGATGAAGCTGCTGCAGCTGGTACTTCTCCACACTGCCTGGGAAATGGGGAGCGGCCAGCTCCATTATTCTGTGCCTGAAGAATCCCAGCATGGCACCTTTGTGGGTCGCATTACCCAAGATCTGGGGCTGGATGTAGGAGAGCTGGTGCCTCGGCTGTTCCGGATGGTTTCCAAAGACCATGAGGATTATTTAGAGGTAAATGTGCAAAATGGGATCTTGTTTGTTAGTTCCCGGATAGACAGGGAGGTGCTGTGTGCCCAGAGCCCAGTATGCACTATTTACCAGGAGGTGATCCTAGATAAACCCCTGAGGGTCTTTCATGTGGAAGTTGAGATCAGGGATGTAAATGACAATGCTCCTGTTTTCTCGGAGAGTGAGGAGATGTTGAGCATCGCAGAGTTAACGGTGCCAGGTGCTTATTTCCCTCTAGAGGGAGCCTCTGATGCAGATGTTGGTGCTAATGCTCAGCTCAAGTACAAGCTCAATTCCACAGAATATTTTGTTGTTGAAGAGAAAATCAATGACAGGCACAGCAAGTCATTAGTGCTTGTGTTAAAGAAACCTCTGGACAGAGAGAAAATCCCTATGCATCATTTAGTGCTAACAGCTACTGATGGGGGTCACCCAGAACTCACAGGCACGGTCCATCTTGAGATCACTGTGATGGATGCAAATGATAATGCACCTATATTTAACCAATCTGTTTATAAGGTTCAGTTGTTAGAAAATGTGGCAGATGGAACATTGGTTATTCATCTCAATGCAACAGACTTAGATGAGGGAATGAATAAAGAAATCTACTACTACTTCAGTAAGCATGTTTCTCCCAATGTAAAAAATACCTTTAGCATAGATTCAGATACAGGTGAGATTAGGGTAAAAGGAAAAATGGATTATGAAGATATTAATCTATATGACATTGAAATTGAGGTGAAAGACAAAGGAACCCCTCCTCTCTCAGGACACTGTAATGTCATCATAGAAATAATGGATATAAATGACAACAACCCAGAAGTGACAGTGACATCCCTATCAGTACCTGTGTCAGAGGATTCCCCACTGGAGACAGTGGTGGCCCTAATCAGTGTCTCAGACAGGGACTCTGGCACTAACGGACAGGTAAACTGCTCTCTGTGGCCTCCTGGGCTCCCCTTCAAGCTGGTGTCCACCTTCAAGAATTACTACTCACTGGTGCTAAATGAGCTCCTGGATCGAGAACAGGTTGCAGAATACAAACTGGTTGTAACAGCACAAGACCAAGGGACCCCGTCACTGTCAGCCACCAGCAGCCTAGTGGTGCCCATTGGTGATGTGAATGACAATGCGCCTGCTTTTTCTCAGCCTTCCTACACAGTCTTTGTGAAAGAGAACAACCCACCTGGCGCTCACATCTTTACAGTGTCTGCCTCAGATCCTGACATGGCTGAGAACGCTCTGGTCACCTACTGGATAGATGAGAAGCTCTGGCCACTGTCAAGCTACATCTCAGTGCACTCAGAAAGTGGGAAGGTCTATGCTTTACAGCCCTTGAACTATGAAGAACTGAAGATGTTGGAGTTCAAAGTGAGTGCAAAGGATGCTGGGCTGCTCTCCTTATACAGCAGTGTGATTGTGCAAGTGTTTGTGGTGGATGAGAATGACAATGCCCCAACAGTATCTGGGCCAGAGAACACTCCCATCTTGCTGGTGGTCCCTTTGGCTGTTGGACAGACAGTAGGCAAGATCCGTGCTGTGGATGCTGACTCAGGCTACAATGCATGGCTGCGCTATGAGCTGCATGAGGCAACTAGTGATGGTCCGTGGCGAGTGGGACTATATAGTGGGGAGATCAGCACCACACGTGTCTTGGATGAGACGGAGGGTGATGCTGGCAGCCAGAGTCTGCTGGTGCTGGTGAAGGATCATGGCAAGCCAATGCTTTCCACCACAGCCACATTGAGTGTGTCACTGGTGGTCAGTGCCCAGGTTATCCACACTGATGGCTACCTTTCTAGAGCAGGAGGGAGCTCAAAGCCCCTGGAAGAGAACACAAATGTCTACCTGATCATTGCCATCTGCTCAGTATCCAGCTTGTTCCTGCTGGCAGTCATTGTCTATGTGGCTCTTCGATGCCAGTGCCAACCCAAAGAAGCAGTGATGTATGGTCCTGGCACAGCCACGCTGGTGTGTGCAAGTGAAGTGGGCAGCTGGTCATATTCAAATCGCCACAGCCACATCCTGGCAGGCACAACTGCGGAGGTCAGTGCCAAGAACGACCTCATGGTTTTCAGCCCCAACATCCCTGCCTTTGTGGAGAATGGAGACGTCAGGAATGGGAAGGAAATGGCTCCAAATTCATCTGGGCAGGTAAGTCTCAGGGGAGAGTTTTCCTCCTTTAATTTTTCTATGTCAGCATCTACATACAAAAGAAATATCACCCTTGAAACTTACTGTAGAGAATAAGTGCACACAAAATTGTAGGCTTGGGGGTGGTGTGTGTTATTGTCCCCAACACCTACTGGGAGGAAGGGTAGGATATAAATCTAATAAAAAAAAAATCTTAGGCAGGTAGTCTAGAAAGATAACATGATCACTGTTAACAAATGTTGCTGAAAGGTTCTGGAGAAACATGAGCTGCACTCCCCTTGGCCCTTTTCTGACAAAGGTTGTCTGCCGGGGAGACTAAAGCAGTTTCAATCCAAATTGTCTGTGTCAGACCAACAGTTCATATAAGCCAGCATTCTGTTTCCAGCAACAACTAGTCAGATAATTTGGGAATCTTACTGGTGGTGTATGAAGGAGACCTACTGGCCTATTATTTGTTCCCATCATCACAGAGATATACTGCCCTTTAACATGGAGGTTCCATTCAGATACCATGCCAAATAGCTGTGTTAGATCTAGTTCTTTTGAATTTGTCTAATCCTTTTTCTAAAACCACCTATATTAGAGGTTACTTTCTGCCAATTGATTTTAAAAGGTGACCAATTGATTTTATTGGGTAGTGTGAGAAAGAAAAAAACTCTTTACACCATAATCAGTTATGCCAACATTTAGTTATTTTTTTTATCAGCTAAAAATCTTCAGTGATTTAGCCTGGCCTGGGGTAGGGGTGGTTGAGGAAGAAGATGGTTAAGAGTGCAATCCTAACCCCCGATCCATACCACTGGAGCTGTTAGAATAAGATGCTGCACCTGATGGGGCAGGAGGTTGCTGGTGGTTAACCCCTGGAGCAGGGCACTTCAGGATGGGGGCCGGGTGCTAGTAGCTTTGGATCACATGGATCCAATGCCCTGTGCAGCCCTTGAGGGCTCCAGTCCTCAGGCCCTTCAGCTGTATTAGTCTGGAGCTGGTCCAGCAAAACCTGAAACAAGACAACTGCCTGTCTTCTCTTCCTGGCCAGTAACAGCTTGCAAGACTTGAGATGTGGTGGTGGATCTGATGCCAGTGGGCTGTGGATTGCTCTGTAAGACAAGGCTTCAGATGCTGAGTGCAATGGGCAGCATTGTTCATGTGGTAGGGGGTAATTCTTCTAATATTCTGGCCCCAAACGATTTAGGGCTTCATAGGAAATAACTAGCAAATTTAATTGTGCCTAGAAACTAATTGGGAACCAATACAGCTAATACAAAACTGGATAAATATGCCCTGAAAACAAACTCCAGAGATTGATTGATTGATTGATTGCACTTGTATTCTGCCCCATAGCCAAAGCTCTCTGGGCGGTTTACAGAAACCAAAAACATGAAAACAAATACACAATTTAAAACACATATTTTAAAAACAATTAAAAAATTTAAAACAATTAAAAAATTTAAAACAATTTAAAACACATGCTAAAACGCCTGGGAGAAGAGGAATGTCTTGACCTGGCGCTGAAAAGATAACAGTGTTGGCGCCAGGCACACCTTGTCAAGAAGATCATTCCATAATTTGGGGGCCACCACTGAGAAGGCCCTCTCTCTTGTTGCCACCCTCCGAGCTTCCCTTGGAGAAGGCACTTGGAGGAGGGCCTTTGATCTTGAATGTAGTGTACGGGTGGGTTCGTATTGGGAGAGGTGTTCCATCAGGTATTGTGGTCCCAAGCCGTGTAAGGCTTTACAGGTCAAAACCAGCACCTTGAATCGAGCTCAGAAACATACAGGCAGCCGATGCAAGCAGACCAGAATCAGTTTTATATGTTTTGACCATCTGGTCACTTTTACCAATCTGGCTGCTGCATTTTGCACAAGCTGCAGTTTCCAAACCATCTTCAAAGACAGCCCCATGTAGAGTGCATTGCAGTAATCTAATTTGGAGGTTACCAGAGCATGGACAACTGAAGCCAGGTTATCCCTGTCCAGATAGGGAGGTAGTTGGGCCACCAACTGAAGTTGATAGAAGGCACTCCGTGCCACCGAGGCTACCTGAGCCTCAAGTGACAGAGATGGTTCTAGGAGAACCCCCAAGCTATGAACCTGCTCCTTCAGGGGGAGTGCAACCCCATCCAGGACAGGTTGGACATCCACCATCCAGTCAGAAGAACCACCCACTAGCAGCATCTCAGTCTTGTCTTGATTGAGCCTCAGTTTATTAGCCCTCATCCAGTCCGTTGTCGCAGCCAGGCACCGGTTCAGCGCATTGACAGCCTCACCTGAAGAAGATGAAAAGGAGAAATAGAGCTGCATGTCATCAGCATACTGATGGCAACACACTCCAAATCTCCGGATGACCGAACCCAATGGTTTCATGTAGATGTTGAACAGCATGGGGGACAGAACTGACCCCTGCAGAACCCCATATTGGAGAGTCCAGGGTGCCGAGTAATGTTCCCCAAGCACCACCTTCTGGAGGTGACCTGCCAAGTAGGAGCGGAACCACTGCAATGACGTACCTCCCACTCCCAACTCAGCCAGTCTCCCCAGAAGGATACCATGGTCGATGGTATCGAAAGCCGCTGAGAGATCAAGGAGAATCAACAGAGTCACACTCCCCGTCTCTCTCCCGACAAAGGTCATCATACAGGGCGACCAAGGCTGCTTCTGTTTTTCGAGATGACTTTGGCTGCTGTGTCTTTTTCTAGCGGAAGGTTCCAAATATTTTTGAAGGCAGCCCCTTCATTAATACATATATACACACATATATAAACCAGAATTTAACGGACTGCCTTCAAAAATATTAACATATATAATATTGTTATATGCCTTGAAGTCGAATACAACTTACGGCGACCCTATGAATCAGTGACCTCTAATAGCATCTGTTATAAACCACCCTGTTCAGATCTTGTAAGTTCAGGTCTGTGGCTTCCTTTATGGAATCAATCCATCTCTTGTTTGGTCTTCCTCTTTTTCTATCCCCTTCTGTTTTTCCCAGCATTATTATCTTTTCTAGTGAATCATGTCTTCTCATTATGTGTCCAAAGTATGATAACCTCAGTTTCATCATTTAACTTCTGGTGACAGTTCTGGTTTAATTTGTTCTAACACCCAATTATTTGTCTTTTTCACCGTCCATGGTAAGCACAAAGCTCTCCTCCAACACCACATTTCAAATGAGTTGATTTTTCTCTTATCCGCTTTTTTCACTGTCCAACTTTCACATCCATACATAGAGATCAGGAATACCATGGTCTGAATGATCCTGACTTTAGTGTTCAGTGATACATCTTTGCATTTGAGGACCTTTTCTAGTTCTCTCATAACTGCCCTCCCCAGTCCTAGCCTTCTTCTGATTTCTTGACTATTGTCTCCATTTTGGTTAAGGACTGTGCCAAGGTATTGATAATCCTTGACAAGTTCAGTTTCCTCACTGTCAACTTTAAAGTTACATAAATCTTCTGTTGACATTAATGATAATAGTTATGCTGCACAGGGAATTATTTGTGCTGCACAATCCAAGCTGAAATCTGTATTATATTTCTCAGATAATAAGTGAATCATCTGTGTTGTTGTGAGGTGCACCATGAATTCGTGTTTCATTTCACTTTGTGAGTGCTTAGTAGTTGGAGGAGAGCCAGTGTGGGAGGGTTAAAGGAGAATGATGATAAAACTTGGGAAGGAAGGGTGCAGCTGCTTTTGTGCAACCTTTGAAGGGTTTATTTATTTAGTACATTTATACCCCACCTTTCTTTTCATCATAGAAACCAAACATATGGTTCCCAGGCGGTCTCCCATCCAGGCAGTGACCAGACCTAACTCTGCTTAGGTTCAGCAAGGTGCTGGCCTCGTGCCTTCAGACCATAGCCTGGGCAAATACTACAATTGGGCTGGCATTTTAGATGGCAATAGATAACTGTTCTTGGTTTATCAGCATTTAGGAAAGTAAGCTCAGGGTGGTATTCAACACTAGTCCTATTAGTCAGAGCAGAGCCATTTAGTTAGGACATAACTAATAGATCTGCTCTGAGTAGGACATATTTGAATGTAACCCATTGCTTAGGAATTGCACATAAATATTTTTAAAAGATCTTAAAATAAAAGAGGGAGCTTCTTTCAGCTCTGAGATGGTGATGAAGTCTTGATGAAGGGAAGGCTGTTCACTGAATTACTGAATTCAGTCTTGAATTGAGTCTTGAAGCTCTGAAGTATCTCAATTTGTAAGTATTGGCATTCCACTTTCAGGAAAAGGGCGTATCAAAAGATTTCTGGCATGATAAGTTCATAGTGGAAGCAAATAATTACAAATAACTACAGTGGAAGATAGCTGAAGAAAGACATTAGTACCAAGTATTTTATCTGTGTGATGTCTTTTCAACTGAGCGCTGCTGGTACCTCCTTGTCCCCATCCAAGGCTGTTTTCCAAGTTTTATATGATCCCCATTTCAGAATATTCTACATATCACCGTATTTTGTTCTCTTTCAGTCATCTGTTGTTCTGTTCTACTATTTCTCTTGTACTACTTCATGTTCAGAGCAAAGGAGGTCTGTGGGAAACAATCAGAAAAAAACAAACAAAAATGGCTGCATTTGAACATAGTGCTAAATCACTGTTTATTGCTACAGGAATGAGGCTCTGACACCTTTAGGCTTGCATGCTCCCCTTCCTCATCTCTCTCCTCCAGAACAGCTGGGAGAAGGGGATCAGAAGCTCCAAGAACTGTGGTTAGTCTTAACTATGACTTAGAAAAGCAAGCCGAAACTCTAAAGTACAGTTTAAAAGTTAGCTTGTTTCCTCAAACAACAGTTAAGACTAACCACTGTTGGTCCAGGCTTGGTTTTAACAAGTAACTGTAGTTAGCTGTAAACAGAAGAGAAAGCTTCCAATCTCCTTGCAGCTGTACTGGAGGGAGGGGGGGATGTAATGGGTTGGTGGTGCTGTGTGGAGAATGTCCATTGTAAGTGACATATTTTCCCCTCCCACCATGACTGAAATGTTTTTGGAATTGTTCCTTGCGTTTCTGTTTGGAGAACTCAGATAATGGATTTATTTCTCTTCCCCCAAGACCACTCCTACAATTAGGTGTGTTTTTCCTCAGACACTGAAATATTGTAGATGGGCCCTGCCCTCTCCTCACACAAAGGAAGGGTATCTCACCATGACTATAGGCTTGCAACATATTATTGAATTCAGTTGTGTATGTAGAGTCCATTGTGATGATTGCTGTCTTTAGGCTGTATTCAACATACTGCTAAGCAGATTGTTCCATCAACACGAGGATTTCTCCTTGCAGAATGGAACTATCTCCCCCTCTCCTCCCCCTTTGCAAACCCTCAACTTGTTCTGGGTTTCCCCCTAACCCTCCAGAGCAGATGTGGGGACTTCATGGAATACATGCAATGGGGAGGATAAGGGGAGAATCTCATTATGCTAGCCCTTGTGCTAGCACAACTTTTTAAATTGAATACTGCTCTTTGTAGCTATCAAGCTTTTTTGGACTAGTATCACATACCTTCTTTTTTCTCTAGATAATACCTATTATTTAAGTAGTACATTTCCTCCTAATTGACCACTATCTGTCACATGCATCATCACAGTTAATTACTATGATCACCCTGTGAAGTAGCCATTTGGCAGAGAGACAGTGACTTGCTTATGGCCATTCCAAGAGCCTATAAGCACTGAGAAAGTTCAGTGTAAGGGTTAAACAGTGTACACAGGAACAAACTATGCTCTTCAGGCCCTCTTTTCATGCTAATCTCCACAGTTTTCTGCTGATCAGCAGTTAAGTTATATATATTTGTTTCATCACATCTGCAGATATTCACCCTCATGCAAGAGTTTTTGCTAGACAATGTATCTCTTATACCTTATACACTTTGTCAAGCAGACGCCTGTCTTCTGTGGTGGCCTAAGCTTTCAAGCCCATGACTGACCTCCCTCTGGAAATAGGGACTTTCAGATCACACCTTATATTGATGTTGGGTCATTTGAACTATACCTTTAAGTATGAATGCTAACCATCATTCACAGGCAACTTGTGAACTTTCACGTGTCTCAAGACTCCTCTTCCACCTTCAAAAAATTTCAAACAGGGAAAAAGTTGTTTTGGGGAGATGACATGGTGTTAAGCTTCTTCCTCCATCTGAAATTTGCCTAAGTCTTAAGATGAAAGTAGTGGTGATGAAGAAAGAGTTTATTGCAAGGCGTGGGTTAGGGTCAGTCAGTAGTGGTAATTAAAATAGTGGCATTTACTTGACTTCCAAACACTGGCATTGCTGCAGCTTACCAGGAGAGAGAGGAGGAGGGGCAAGGCAGTGAAAAAATTGGTACAGAGCAAATCTGGCACTCCCTACCAGTGTGTTTGCACTGCGCTGACCTCACCCCTCATGGCAGGTGTTCTCATAATTCAACCACAACCCATTCTTTTGTACATCAAAGGGGGAAAGTGGGTGATAAAAATTCTGCAATTAATTAAAGATTGTTTATCAATATATTTGATAATCACGTAGCCTTTTTTCTACTTAAGAAAGCTTTCATTGAACACAGAGTATCTATAGTTTGCATCCAATGCTCTGCACACAGAGTTGCATTGGCACAATGGCGCTTCCATTTCTCTTCCTAACCATCCATGGAGATGGAGGGACAGGAGAGGAAGAGGAAGCTCTGTTCACATGGACATCTGCTGAACCAGTGGAACTGCAATGCTAGATATGGCCCTACATAATTGGATTATATTACCAAACAATTATAGCCTGAAGGGAAAAAGTTGATTTCTAGATACAAAAAGGCTTTTAACAGATTTGAATGGGATTTTAAAAGGCTTTATTCAGGAAGTTTGGATTGAAAGAGAATCTGTAGCGATAAATATCTTTAGTATAGGCAAGCTATGCAAATAATTTCTGTTAATAGAATATTAATAAGATGTTATGATTGCAAGGATGCCCCTTTTAACCATTTCATTTGTTTTATGCATTAAAATCTTTGCCATTGTAATTAGATGTAATCGTATAATCAAAGAACTAAAAGCATGAGAAAGAGTGAATTAGTATTATACTCTGATGATGTAATACTAACATTAACTCATCTGCTCCTAATGAAGCCTTAACTGTTATTCAAAACAGTGGGCAGATATTGGGATATAAACTGAATGAGACAAACTCTAAATTAACATATTAAGTATTTTTTACCTAATATGTAGTATTTTTTCTGTATTTCAAGGAGAAGGGAAGTAAATTGACTGAGTATTCAATTAGCATCAGACATAAAATATTATTAATTTGAATTATATCCCCTGTATTATAAATGTGGGGTGGCATCTGAAATGGCTAAATTTTGTAAGCTGTCTTGGATATTTTATAGAAAGATGAGATATAAATCTTAATCATCATCATCTTGAATAATCATGTCTATGAAAGAGTTGCATTTGAAAAAAATGAATCTTTTTTTAGCTCTGTTAAGTGCTATAGGGATTCCCAAAGTATGGGTGCTGTGTTCATGCAGGGAAGGAGCATGTTCTTTATGTGTAAGCACTGGAAAAATAAAGGAACTAATTTTTGCATTTTCTTTCTCACCTTATTAACTATCATAAATTTGTCTGTAATATAAAAATAATAAAAACCTGTCAATTTAGTTTTTCTCAATATACTGCAATGGCTTGCAGTTCCAGCTACAGATTTTTGTTGTTGTTAAATGACATAAACAACATAATTGAGTAGGTGCCACTCTATTGTACATTTAACCCTAAATGGTTATAATTATCTTGTATTCATTATTATTATTTTAATTGATTGCCTGTCCCTTTTCTGTCTTATAAGATGGTCCAATATTTGAAGAGTGTAAAAATATTTTTATGTTCTATCCTACCTGAAATGAATATTCTGTTTCCCATCACTGAGACATCACAGTGAGGATTGCAGCATAACAACATCATGTTGGAATATTTGGCACTTCCAAACTACCTTCCACTGCACAATTCTCAAACCAACTAAGAACAGAATCACAAAACCCCAAATCACAAAGAGAGTCCAACAAGAGATCATGATCAACTGTGTCAAAGACCACAGAAAGATCGAGTAAAATAAGAACTGAATAGAGACCTTTAGACATGGCAGTAAGGGGGTCATTGTGATCTTCATAAAAGCCATCTCAGTGGAATGCAAGGGACAAAATCTGGATTGAAAGGGATCTAGAGCAAAGGTACGAGAAAGAAAGTTGAGGAAACATGAATAAACAGCACTTCTAGAACTTTCAGAACAAAAGACAACAAAGAAACAAGGTGGTAATTAGAGAGAGAGAGAAAGAATCAAGTGAAGACATTTTGAGAATGGGAGAAACAATAGCATGCTTGAATGCAGAAGGAAACGTGTCAGAAGAAACGTGTCAGAAGAAAGTGACAGATTAATAGTGTAAAGAAGAGAAGGAAGAACAGCGGGAGCAACAGTTTTTAAAAGACGAGAAGGAACCAGATCAAGAGAACAAGTGGAGGGATTTGAAGATGAAAGCAACCTGGACTGTTCATTAGATGAAATCATAGAGAAGGTAGAAGAAACAGACATTTGAATAGCTGGTAATGGAAGAGACCCCTCACTGGATCGTCACCTTGTAGTGGTGAGTGGGCTTGCGTGTTCCAATGAACTCTGTGAGCGATGCCATTGGGCATCATGTACTCCCAGCAGGGTCACCCATGGCAGTAAGGTCAAGGGAGAGGAACCAGACAAAGAACGATCCAAGAATGTCCTCAATGGCAGAACAGGCAGAGGATAACAATGTGTATGTTACAACGGCTGTGAAGGCAGATGAAGGCTGCAGCAGATAAAAGACTTCCAATCGTTGTGGTATCCATGCCATTGGATCAAAGCCCTTTTCTGTCAAGATTGTGTGTTGATCGTTGTGCACTGATCTCCCCACATAAAACAAATTCACACACTGGTGTCTTCCAACTAAAACAAAATAAAAGCCCCATGGCGATCAGCGAATGGCAACAGGGGCAGGACTGTGAAATCTGGAAGCCCCTAGTCATGGACTGGCACATGGGTGGTGGATACAGACTCAGTCGTCCTGGCTCAAGGACTGAGGCAGTTGAGCAGTTGGGCAGCTATATCCATGACTGAGCAGTCATATTCAGGATCCACTCTGCTCACCCCATATGGGGAAGGGGCTAGAAAAGGTGCCCTAAACATAGTCTGCCTCATCTCTCCCTGGCTGGATCACCGCATCCAATGGGGTCACCACTTAGCAGTCGCAAAAGACAAATGAACTTTGGAATGTGGAATATATGGACATTGCTGGACAATACAGATAGTGAATGTCCTGAACGCAGGATTGCCATCATCACGAGGGAATTGAGACGTTTTAATATTGATATAGCAACACTCCAAGAAACTCGAAGAGCAGGAGAAGGACAATTGAAGGAAGAAAAAGGAGGTTACACCTTCTTCTGGAAAGGACTGTCTGAACAAGAACGATGAGTACATGGAGTAGGCTTTGCTATTAAAAATGACCTTGTGAAGCTCTTGACAGCAATTCCTACTGGCATTAATGAATGACTCTCAACTCTCTGATTAAAACTCGCCAAAAACCAGCAGGCAACTATTCTAAGTGCTTATGCACCAACATTAGATGCTGATGAAGACATCAAAGAAAATGTTTATACCCAGCTGGACACCATTTTATCAGAGATACCTAAGAAGGATAAAATTATCCTCCTGGGCGATTTCAATGCAAGAGTTGAGCGTGATTTTAATTTATGGCTAGAAACCATTGGGAAAGAAGGAGTTGGCAATAACAACCTGAATGGCATTCTACTTCTGACTAAATGTGCAGAGCATAATCTTGTTATTACAAACAGTCTTTCGCCAGAAAGATAAATTTAAAACATCATGGAAACACCCTCAGTCGAAGCACTGGCATCTCCTGGATTATGTAATTGTCCGTGCCAGAGATCATCATGATGTACTCCTCACTAGGGCCATGACAAGTGCCGATGACTGCTGGACAGATCACCGATTAATTCGATCCACTATGGCCAATAATATTATTCCTCAACATAGGCTCCAAGGAAGAAAACCAAGGCATAAAATGTACATCCACGCCCTTCAAGATCCTATTAAGCGAGCTTGCTTTCAAACAACTCTCAAGAAACATCTACCTACAGAACTCCCTGAAAACGTTGAGGAACACTGGATTAAACTGAAGACTTCCATTATTGCAGTATCTAAAAAACTATTGGATACCAAACTAAGAAACTTCAGGATTGGTTTGATGAGAATGATAGTGAGTTTGAACATATCATTGACAAGAAAAGGAAAGCCTTCCATATATGGCAAAAAGACATTAACTGTGCTGTTAAGAAAAAAATCTATGCCAGTGCAAAGTCTGGGGTCCAAAGAAGAACTAGAGAACTTAAGAACACCTGGTGGATAAAGAAAGCTCAAGAAATTCAGCATTTTGCAGATGCTCATGATACACAGGGCTTTTTCAATGCCACGAAGCCCATCTACGGACCAACAAATTATGGTACAAATCTCTTATGTTCAGTAGATGGTACCAAACTTCTAAAGGACAAAGAGTCTGTTGCACTGCATTGGAAAGAGCATTACCACAATCTCCTTAATCGTAACTCTTATGTGGCTGGTGAGGTCTTCTCATAAATCCCACAACAAAAAATTAGAGATGAGCTTGCAGTATCCCCTAATTTGGATGAAGTCAGTAAAGCCATTAATCAAATGAAGAATAACAAAGCTAGTGGACCTGATGGGATTCCTGCTGAAGTCTTTAAAGAAGGTGGGCCTAAACTTACACAACAACTTCATAAGCTCATCGAAAAAATCTGGATGAGGGAGGAGATCCCGGAAGACTTTAGGGATGCCATAATTATCACTCTTTTCAAGAAGGGTGATAGAACAGATTGTGGGAACTACCGAGGCATCTCTCTTCTAGCTGTCGCAGGTAAAACCCTTGCAAGGATCCTTGCAAATCGCCTCCTACCTATCTCAGAAGACATCCTCCCTGAATCCCAAAATGGTTCCACCCTTCCAGGGGGACAGTGGACATGATCTTCACTGCACAACAGCTTCAAGAAAAATGCAGGGAGCAAAACCGACCTCTGTATATGGCGTTTATTGATCTGACTAAGGCCTTTGATACTGTAAATTGAACTGCTCTCTGGACCATCCTTCTGAAAATTGGATGCCCTGGTAAATTTGTGAATATTTTGCGACTCTTCCATTACAACATGAAGGCGACAATTTTGGATAACAATGGCTCTCAAAGTGATCCATTCAAAGTGGAATCAGACGTCAAACAGGGATGTGTCATTGCTCCGACCTTATTTGCTATTTTCATTGCCATGATTCTACACCTTGTTGAGGGGAAACTTCCCACTGGTGTGGAAATCACATATCGAACAGATGGAAAGCTTTTTAATCTCAGTAGGCTGAAAGCAAAAAGTAAGGTAATTGCAACCTCTGTCGTAGAACTTCAATATGCCGATGATAATGTAGTCTCTGCACATTCAGAGGAAGATCTTCAAACTATATGAAAAGCTTGGCCTCTTGCTTAAAATAAAAAAACCCAAAGTGCTTCATCAGCAAGTGTGAACCAATCCTCTGTAGCACCATCAATCCAGCTTAATGGTGCGACGCTGGAGCATGTCGATCACTTTTCTTATCTTGGCAGCCATCTCTCTGTAAAAGCTGACATCGACGCTGAAATTCAGCATCGTCTGAGCTCTGCAAGTGCCGCATTCTCCCAAATGAAGCGTAGAGTGTTCGAGCATCGGGATATTCGCAGGGAGACCAAAATGCGTATTTACAAAGCCATTGTACGACCAACCTTACAGTACACCTGTGAAACATGGACCATCTGTAAACACCACTCCCAACTTCTTGAAAGATTCCACCAACGCTGCCTCCGGAAAATTCTGCAAATTACTTGGGAAGATAGGTGGACTAATGTTGGCATATTGGAAGAAGCAAAGACCACCAGTGTTGAAACAATGATCCTCCATCATCAGCTTGCTGGACTGGCCATGTTGTCTGAATGCCTGATCACGGTCTTCCAAAGCAGCTACTTTACTCCCAACTTAAGGATGGAAAATGGAATATCGGTGGACAACAAAAGAGGTTTAAAGTTACTCTCAAAGCTAATCTAAAAAAATGTAACATGAGCATCGAGAACTGGGAAGCCTTTGCCCATGAGCGTCCCAATTGGAGGTTGGCCATTATCAAAGGTGCTATGGACTTTGAAGAAGCACGAGTATAGGGCGAAAGGGACAAACAAGCTAAACGGAAGGCACGTCAAGCAAATCCTCATCATGACCATCTTCCATCTAGAAACCTATGTCCTCACCATGGGAATTGGCCTCCACAGTCACCTACGTACCCATTGTTAAAGACCTTACCCTGGAAGACAATCTTACTCGGCCATGAGTGATTGCCAATGAAATGAATGGAAGAGAGTCAGTTGCAGCAAGAACAGAACAAATAGTTTCAATTTTAGTATTAAAGAAAGTCACAAAATCATTAGCAGAGAGTGAAGGGGGAAGAGGTGGCAGGGCAGGCTTTAAAAGAGAATTAAAAGTAGAAAAAAGATGCTGAGGATGCCTAGCATTAGCATGAATTAATTATGTGTAGTACTCCTGTTTGATTAGAGAAATGGCAGAGGAAAAAGAAAGAAGAAATTTGTAATGAACGAATTTGTAATTTCCCAGAAAGTACTTAAATTCCCATCTGATATGCTTTCTGAAAAGAAAAAGTTTATTTTCACCTATTGTTCAATTAGTTGAAATTCCAGTGTTGATGGCTGTCTGACTTTCAAATTCATTCTAGAATTGTTGGTATATGTTCTGCATATAACCCAGCACTCATTTTGCTGCATTTATGGTAGAAGTTATCTTAAAGGAACTATAAAACAATAACAACCAAACAGAAAGCCCTCAAATGGGGCATTCCAAGGGTAGGAAGTGGCTGAACCAGCCCCTCTCCCATTATGTGATGTCATCATGCTCAGTTTGGACCTGCTGTGCCACCTCCAGGCTGGCACAGTGATTTGCTTGCCTCCCACCTTCCTGCAGATGTGGTCCCCACTGCTCAAGACCCACTTTTGCCTGGTCAATGTTTGGATTGCACTGTAAGTTTCCTAGTAAGCGTTGATAGGACAACAGCCAGGCAGAGCAATCCAAACCCCTGATCTGCCGCATTGGAGTGGGTTTAGATGAGGGGGAGGTGTCTCTCTGCCCAAATCCTCCTGGCTGCACTGGGTTCCACCAGCGTGGGGGCTTCATCACTTCAGAGCTTCTGACAGTGCTCAACTAAACTGCAGGCAGAAGCTTCTACCAATAGGATCACTGTTGGCAGTAACCAGCCTATACCCCTATATAGGGCGTTTCCCGGATAAGGAGAGGATAACGCTGGATTGGCCAAGGATGTTCTGGAAACTAAGCCAATGGGGCTACCAGCAAGTTGCAGCAATGGGCCCAATCCAGATCTCTCTACTGGGCCAGCCTGGAGCTAGTGCAGCAAAATAAAATAATATTCCACCCCCTCTCATCTTCCACCCTGGTCAGCACAAGCAGTGGGGTTCCAGATGCAGCAGTGGGTCCACTGCTCCATTAAATCCCACTGCTACCCATAAGTCACTGGCTCTTTAAATGTTTTCACCCTCTGGATTAATTATGCAAACAGTCTTGTGGGGACACCAAGGCCACTCAGGAGTGCTTCAAATTATGACAGTTGGATTTGGGGGAGAAAAAAACGTTCTGAAACCCAAACGTTTGTGATTGCACATTGTGTGCCTATGAAACAGCTTTTTCATTTGCTTGTTTTAAGGATTGATATGAGTTCCTAGGATGGTATACAAGTAATCAAAATTACAATAAAAACAATTTCAAACAAAATTACATTTTTTTAAAAAACACTATTTAAAAGAGCAGTATAAAAGTGATCAGTTAGAGATAAAATGGATTGGATTTTAAAGCCTGGAAATTGAAAAGGCCAATGCCTGGCACTGAAATGTCCTTGTGGAGAGCAATCTTCAGTCGGGGAGCCACCACTTAGAAGGCCTTGTGGTTCTACCCTGAGAAGAGAACATTAAGATATCATACAATACACAGGCTATCTGCCATTTCACATACTGCAGCTACTGATGTGAGTGTGTGTGTACTGAATTTAGTAAGACTTACTTCTGAGTAGACATGGTTAAGATTGTGAATGACACAATGTCTAATAAAACTGTAGGATTTCTGTACAGAAAAACCAATGCTAGATAAGCAAGCCATGATTATTTGATCAAGAATTTTATTAAAAACGGAAGTCACCATGACGCAATTAGTTTCCATGCAAAATTATTTCCTTGATGCATAGGACTTATTCATGAAACATCCTTATAATTTCCCTCTTTTTTCTTCTGCTTTGTACATTAATTTGAAGAGAGAGTTCTTCCATTATATTCCAAAAAATAGATGGGAAGATTATTTAACTTTATGCTCAGTTAGAATCTAATAGAATAATAGTAGGAGAATCACTCAATAAGCTGAAATTATGTGAAATCATTTAGAAGAATGCTAGGAGGAGTTATTGATCACTAACAATATTTGTTGTTGTTTGGGTAATTACAGCTCTTTCAGTTTCCCTGTGATTGTTATTAGAATCTCCATAATTTCTGTTCCATGGGTGGAATGGGGTTCCATTTACAAAATAGGGCTTTCCTGCCCCTCCTTCTCTTTGCAGCTCTCCCCAGCCCCTAACAGCCTGCTTCTGGGGATTAGGGAACTCATCAGAACAAGATTGTGTGTGCTATGAGGGGTAGCAAGAGGAAGGTGGAATCAGCAGAAATCAGCCCCTGCTGTTGGGAATATGGAAAGAGTACTGGAAATTACAGTCATATATGGTAGCTGTCTAACAAAGCAAAGGAATTCTGTTCACAAATCAGAGGTGGCAAACCTCTGGTCCTCCAGCTATTGGACTACCACTCCCATCATCCACGTTTATTGGCCATGCTGGCTGGTGCTGTTGGTGAGTTGGAGTTCACAGTTCCCCACCCTGGTCTACGGGATTGCAACGCAAGATCGTGTTAGGCTAAATATTGGGAAAAGGCTCAAATTCCAGTTGTAACAGAATATGAAGTAATAGCATAAATATGCAGCTAAACCAAAGCTTAGAAGCAACAAATGAGTGAAAGAAGAAAGAAAGATGCTTAATAGGTTTAGACAGAATGGGACGTTTATTCATTAATGGCATAACAATTTCTCACAAGATCCAAAATATTTGAGATAGCATAATGTAATTTCAAAACATGAATGCAATATTTTTAACTGTTCTATTTTTCTTTCCTAAATTATCCTTTGAATAGTTTGTGTTGTTTGGTTTACAAAACTGCATATAATATTTAAAGATAAATCAGCCCCCTGGTTTTTTTTAATGAAAAAGAGCCTATGCCTTTGGTTCAAAAGACCTTAAGATCCAAGAAGTTAATTATTGTTTCTGTCTTTCTTTTTAAATGATTATTGTTTTATTGTCGTGTATAACCTTTATATTATATTTCTGTTGCTTATGATAGTCATTTTAAAAAAAATGCTCATACAATAAGGGCTGGAGGGATCTTGCTGCAGTTGAGAATATACTTGAAGTTTACTTTAGAACACATATTTTGGATTGGAGGTTCCTATGCACGTGTGCAGAACAGATATTATGCGCCAACCACGTGAACAGTACAGAGCTTCCTGTAATACATTTTGCTTTTGAAATGGAGAGTATGCACTCGTATGGCAGTGGGAGAACTAAATATTAAGATGTAAAGAGAGTTGCTTCCAGTGATCAAATCATCCATTACTTCTGAAAACAACTTGTCAAGCAAAACACCTACTTGTTGGAGCAGCATAATATAAAAACAAGAAACTAGTTTGATTGTCACTTTTTGCTTCTGTAAACTGGAAAGCTTGCAATTTCAGTATATATTAACAGTTTGTCTATGGTTTATGGAGGTGTGAAGGCTCCCAATACGTCCCTGTGACTAGAAATTGTTGTGTCCTAATATAGCCGAATACATTTAAAGGATCATTTGGAAGATTTATATAGATTGACACTCAGGCCATTTCACAATCACTTTTGGTTTAATGCATTTTTGTGTCCTGTTGGAAAAAATAAGTGCATTCCAATATGCTTTTAGAAAGAATCACATCATTCCAATAGCCATTTTGGATCTTTTTAAAATGTCTGGAGTTGACATATGTTTTTAATTGTTGTAAACCGCCCAGAGAGCTTCAGCTATGGGGCGGTATACAAATGCAATAAAATAAATAAATATGTAAGAATATGGACATAGCAGGTGCTTCTGGATGACCTGTTTACTGAGCATCCATCTTGAATTGTTTGCAGGGAGATTAGGTGATGTGTCAAAGCAATTATTATCACACACTTTGCAGTGCAGTTTCCTGTTGCTTTCCTTATCATAAGAAGTCCAATCTTCTGGAGAAGTGGGTTTGTTATGCAAGGTCTTCCAATCAACTTGCTGGTATGTGATTGAATCCCACCCCAAAATAGTGACCGTGAAAAAGAGCCCAGAATCACACAAGAAACTTGGGATCATTTTCATGATGGGGGTGAAAGAATTTGTAGTTTGATTTGTGCGAGCCACTCAAAGAAGTTTATCAAGTTGAAAGATTATCAGACAGTTGACTCTAGTTCTGTATTGTTGATAACCTGGCCAGAGTGCATGGAACTGATAACTACAGACAGACAAACATATAGACAGATAGCAAAAGTACTTGCAAAAGAGGTCCCTCTCACCATATTCCAAACTCTTCTCAGGAATCAACTATTTAGAAATCTAATGAAACCATTCATTTTCTTAGTATTATCATGTCTAAATGCTTCCCCACATCACAACTGCAAACCTGACTCACAAATAAATCTTGACCAATGCCAAGATATAACTAGGCGATCCTAAATGGAGATGCCCTTCTTCTATGCATATGTAGTAGTATATTTTTATAACGACCAGCTAACCGTGTCCCTCCTCCTTTGGTCCTCACTGCTGTCCCCAGGTGAACATCTTTGTTTCTGGCAACCTCTACTAAACAGCCCTTTTATGTCTGGAATTTACTTGATGACCCAGCCAACTCATTGGATAATGTGGTATAACATCAGGCAAAATTAAATTATTATTTTTTTAGATTTTACCAAAGGCTTTTGAAAGGCAGAAATATAAACAACTGAATTGTTGTGAAGACATTTTTAGAGAGAAAAAAACTATTTTAAACACACACACATCCATTAATACATAAACACAGCAGACATTATAGAAGTGACTTCCTAGATAACTTCTTACCAGCAAATGCTCAATATTACTATTTTCCAGTTGAAACAAAATAAAACATACCCAAAGCAATATGATCATATCATTTTTTCCAGGAGGGTTAGCTCTTATATGCTGAACATAAATATTCCTATAATATACTTTCCCACAATGAATAGACTATAAATAGATACTTCCTGCAGTAAATATACCATGAATACTCTTTCAGTAATACATACTCAAGGTCTGATTGATTTATTACCTCTCCGTTCTTGAGCAGTTTAACAGATAACCAAAAGTTTAATATTATTATTATTATTATTACTCTTTATTTTTACCCCGCCCTTTTCCCAAAACTGGAACTCAGGGCGGCTTACAAATAAAAACCACACATAGGTAAAAAACATACAAAAATATACAATTAAAATAGAATTAAACTATTCGTAACATTAAAACCATGAAACATACACTTAAAATACTAAGACAATTTAAAACATTAAGAATAGGACCATAGAACAATACAATAGGATATGAACATGAAATAGGAAATAGGAAAATGCATCTAACTAGTCTAGACTGTTTCCCTACTTAAGCCAATACTTAAGCAGTTTCAGCTCATCATTGTCCAGAGGACATCTTCCAGCCCTCTCAGCTCAACTTCTTTTGTCCTTGGACTTTGGGTCTTCTACATCCTCCTTAATCATGGCTTCTTCTGATTTCAGCTCTTTCTTCTTACTTTAATTCCAACTCTTTTCCTCTTTGCCAGCTTTAATTATATACACAATTTCAACTTGCACTCCCAACCTCTTGGCCAGTCAGAAGGGCAGTAGGGTTTTCCTTTAAGTTTCTGTTTCTGACAATCTTTAGGTTTCTTTTTTTCTTAAAGTTTTTATGTTTCTTTCTCCCTTTAAGTCTGTGTTTTCTGGGCGTTTTCTGGTGAATGTGACATTGTTCACGAGCGCCCTGAAGTAACACAGGGAGGAAGTCCAATGCAAGAAGATTGGTGCTAGTGGGGCCAAAAAGAACATAACAAAGCCACAATGTTTTCTCTACTGCTGTCATGTAATCCTCTTGTCAGGAATAGGAGATCAAGGAGAGCTTCTGCATCACTGCAGAGGGATTGCTAGGGTGGGATCAAACTTTTTAACAGGAGGGGTGCTTAGTAATCATATCCACCGGAGATCTGCAAGCATCCTGCTAGAGAAGGAAGCATCAGTATGAGAACTACAGCTTTAGAAATGAGGGAGTGGAAGGTGGAGGTTGTTGGTCTGTTGCCTTGGAGGCTGCTGCTGCAAGACTCGTGCCTGCCCAACATGGAGCACCTCTATAAATTGGGGGTTTTGTGGAATGAAGGGTGGTCTAAAAGTGCAATAAATAATACATTTTTAAAGATTATGTATGGCAATCTAGAACTTTCAATTTCAGAATATGGAAAATGACAGCACATGCCATGAGCAGACTAAAGGAAATAGATCAATTAATGTCACTCACCCATTTCATGGCAACAAACCCAGATTTGCCCCACAGGAATCCACAACTAATCCCATTCCTTGATAAGTGTGCCTAATGAGTGTTGACAAACACAGAGACGTCAAATCCACATGTTATATTTTTAAGTGTATTTAAA
Source organism: Rhineura floridana (assembly GCF_030035675.1). Lineage (NCBI taxonomy): Eukaryota > Metazoa > Chordata > Lepidosauria > Squamata > Rhineuridae > Rhineura > Rhineura floridana. Next base: position 173,785,721 of record NC_084480.1, on the reverse strand, counting down.
TATTTAAAAATATAATGCGTGAAGTGGCTGTATGTGTACAAGCTTTATCTTTAACCATTTAAAAGAAGTTAAGATGAATTTTTGCAAGGCGTTCAGACAAACAAAGAAAAATAAATGCAACTGTAAGAAAAAATTAAGCACGTTATCTAAAAGTAAAAGGTGTGTTAATCAAATGGGGAAAAACAGATTATTGGAAACATCTGATGAAAACATGGAATGTAATAGTTTGCTTCTCCATTTCAAAATTCAGTCACAAGGGGTCACTGTTGCCTAAGGAAATAGTTAAACGGCAGAGAAAATTCATAGCTCCTCCCTTAGAGTGACTGAAAATCCTGTCTGTCAGATTCACAATAGGGATATCAGACACCAGATGCAACCTACTGGGATCTATTCAAATGATTATACCAACGCCAATTCAGATGAGCTCCTTGGACCCTGATCTTCACTACTTCAAAAAAAGAGACCTTTAAAAAAGAGAAAACACTGGTGGGCTTTATGTCTGTGCTTGCAATGGTTGCTTGGCAGAATATTTCTGTGGGAAAGCAGCTATTGCAGCTGATTCTTCTCCACACAGCCTGGTTGATGGGGAGCGGCCAGCTCCATTATTCTGTGCCGGAGGAATCCCAGCATGGCACCTTTGTGGGCCGCATTGCCCAGGACCTGGGGCTGGAGGTGAGTGAGCTGGTGCCTCGGTTGTTCCGGATGGTGTCTAGAGGGCATGAAGACTATTTTGAGGTAAATATGCAAAATGGGATCTTGTTTGTGAATTCCCGGATAGACCGGGAGGAGCTTTGCAACCAGAACCTTGTGTGCTCCATTCACCTGGAGATGATTGTGGATAAACCTCTGAGGGTCTTCCATGTGGAAGTGGAGATCAAGGACATAAATGACCATGCTCCTGTTTTTTTAGTAAATGAACAGAATTTGGCTATTGCAGAATCAAGATTGCCAGAGTCTCGCTTCTTATTAGCTGGTGCCTCTGATGCAGACATAGATGCCAATGCCCAGCTAACCTACAGGCTCAGCCTTAATGACCATTTCATTCTTGATGCAGGAAGTGACGAGGACCAAAGTAAATCTCCAGTTCTTATACTAAAAACTCCACTTGACAGGGAGGAGACTCCTGTGCATCATTTTGTGCTCACAGCCACTGATGGGGGCAAACCAAGGCTCACTGGCACAGTCCAACTGGTGATCAATGTGCTGGATGCAAATGACAACCCTCCGGTATTTAACCAGTCAGTTTACAAGGTAAAATTACTAGAAAATTCTGCTGATGGAACAACAGTTATTAAACTGAATGCTACAGACTTAGATGAAGGGATTAATAGGGAAATCACTTATTTTTTTAGTAATAATGTACCTTCACGTTTCACAAAGATATTTAGCATAAATCGCAACACAGGGGAAGTCAGAGTGACTGGGAAAGTGGATTTTGAAGACATTAAGTTATATGACCTTCAAATTGTTGCAGAAGATAAAGGCAACTTTCCTTTGTCTGGACACTGTAAGGTTCTCATCGAGGTATTAGATATGAATGACAACATTCCAGAAATGTTGGTGACTTCTCTTGCTGTGCCTGTGCTAGAAGACTCCCCTCCAGGTACAGTGGTGGCCCTCATCAGTGTCTCAGACAGGGACTCTGAGGCCAACGGGCAATTGAATTGTTCCTTGTGGCCTCCTGGGCTGCCCTTCAAATTAGAATCTACATTCAAGAACTACTATTCACTGACTCTAGCTGAGCCTCTGGATCGGGAGCAGGTGGCTGAGTACAGGTTGGTAGTGACAGCTCAAGATCATGGCATTCCACCACTGTCTGCTAGCAGCAGCATCTTAGTGCCTATCCGTGATGTAAATGACAATGCACCAACTTTCACACAGCCCTCCTACATGGTCTTTGTGAAGGAGAATAATCCACCTGGGGCTCACATCTTCACTGTGTCTGCTTCAGATCCGGATGTGGCTGAAAACTCCTTGGTCAGCTACTGGATGGATGAGAAGCTCTGGCCACTGTCAAGCTACATCTCAGTGCACTCAGAGAGTGGGAAGGTCTATGCTTTGCAGCCCTTGGACTATGAGGAGATAAAGCTTCTGGAGTTCCAAGTGAGTGCCAAGGATGCTGGGCTGCCCTCCTTGTGTGGCAATGTGACGGTTCAGGTTTTTGTGGTGGATGAGAACGACAATGCACCTACAGTGTCTGGGACATCAGAGGACACCCCAATTCTTCTAGTGGCCCCTGTGGTGTCTGGGCACATGATGGGCAAGGTCCATGCCCTAGATGCTGACTCAGGCTACAATGCATGGCTGAGATATGAGATGCATGAGGGGACAATTGGCCCTTGGCGGGTTGGGCTGTACAGTGGAGAGATCAGTACCACACATGCTCTGGATGAGATGGAGGGCAGAAATTCCCAGACTCTCCTAGTATTGGTGAAGGATCATGGCACACCTTCACTCTCAACCACAGCCACACTGAGTGTGTCAATGGTGGCAAGTGCCCAGGCTATAAAAACTGACACACTTTCTCGGACAGGAGAGGGCCCAAAGCCATTGGTGGACACCGTCAATGTCTACTTGATCATTGCCATCTGCTCAGTGTCCAGCTTGTTCTTACTGGCAGTCATTCTTTATGTAGCCCTACGGTGCCAATGCCAAGCAAAGGAGGCAGTGATGTATGGCCCGGGCACAGCCACACTGGTATGTGCCAGTGAAGTGGGCAGCTGGTCATATTCAAATCGTCACAGCCACATCCTGGCAGGAGTGAGTGGGGAGGCTGGTGCCAAGAGTGACCTCATGGTTTTTAGCCCCAACATTCCTGTTTTTGCAGATAATGGGGAGGTTAGGAATGGGAAGGAGCTGCTCCCAAATCCATCTGGAGAGGTGAGTGATGTGCAACCATTAGAACCTTTGAAAAGACATACTATATTTTAATTTTTCTGATACCATATTACTTACTTACTGAAGGACTGTTTACATATACAAATTTAGGATCAACCTTGATGCAATAAACATTTTCTTTATAGATTTAAAATGGCGTTTAGTAAATACAGAGGTAGCTTTTACATAAGCTAGAATATGATTCCACACTGGATAACATTCTTTTAGGATATACAACCCCCCTTGTTTCTTTGTACTGATGTTAGACTTCTTCAGGGGGTGTGTGTGCACATGTCTAGTTTGCTGCCATAAAAAAAATGGAAATGAATCTGATTATCTTATGAAAATATTGTGCATATATTTAATTGAGCAACAAAAATATATTTGGGAACTGATGACTATTTTCTTTTGTAAATATGCCACATAGGTACCATGTCAAGCATGTGGTCTTCCCACTCTTTAATGTATTATGTGGGGGAAGCACTCTCCCCTCCTGTGATTTCCAACAATTGGTATTCAGATGCATACTGCCTCCCAGTGGAGGTAGACAGTGAAGGTAGTTCTGGTGGAAATGCTATCAAGAGCCAGAGCAGATGCTGGCATGCTGTGATCTCATCCAGTCTCTGATATTGGTGAAGGATATGAATAAGTTTAAAACTGGGTTCTTTGATTTTTCAGTGAACATTGTGACAATGATTGTATCTGTCTCAGAGCCACATTAACATTAACTACGTGTGTGTTTGTGTGTACCTTTGGTGGGGGGCATTAATAGTCCATTATGCTTAAAGTTATTTAACATTAAACCAGTTCAGTTAAATTAAGAAACGTGCTAAGTGACCAAAATGCTTGCCAGTCATCCCAGTGGTTCTGTTGGTGAGAACAATGGAAGACAGAAGAACCTGCCATAACATTGCGATCAGTTATAAAGGGCCTGCTTATGTGCCCCCCAGAAAGGGTGGTTAATTTGGTGGGGAGGAGGGAGACGACCTTTTCAGTGATGGCCCCCAAATGATGGAACTCTCTTCCTTGGGAAATACAATCCCACTCCCAGTCTTTTAGGCAGGTTTTAAAAACATTTTTTTCAGATTGCTTTTCACTGAGGGAGTAGAGTGGGGAGGGGGGTTATTCATAATGGCCTGTTTTAGTTCTGGTTGGGTAGCCTGTTAAAATGGGTGCTATATTTTTATTTTTTATTCTTATGGAGTTTTACTGTAATATTGTGTAACAGTGGTTATCAGATATTGTATGCCACCTTGAGAAAAAAAGGTGGCTAACAAATGTATTAAAATAATCAGTTTAGTCCAAAACAAGTTGTTCTAACTAGGGATAAACATGAAATGGAACCCTAAATTTAAGCACTATTTGGCACATACATTAATTTCTGAGGAATTAATGAATCTGCAAGGTGATGCAGGCTACTGAGGTCATGAGAGCTTTTTCAAAATTTAAATGTAGACGATTTGGTGTTTTTCCTTCTACACTATATTGCAAATTTGGTTTGTTTGTTTAAATCACATTTAAAGACAGCCCAGCCCTATTTTTTGAGGTGGTGGTGGTTAGGAGAGCATATTACTTCTGAAACACCTTCCACTCATTTTCTGAAAGGAGAGAAGGAACTGGGAAGTGAGACTGAAAGTGAACTTATCTTCACACCATAGATGGGATTAGAATTCCATGAGTAATAGGATACTGAGCATTTTTGCTACTTGATGGATGCAGGAAGAGACAGGCTGTGATGAGACACACGACCAGCAGATTCACCTCTTTCATATTTTGCATTTGGTATCATCTGAAAAGATACATGCCAGAGCCATGGACGCAATTCTTTGAAGTGTTTCTTTGGGTATTTAAAAACATGTAAAGTATGCAGGGGGGAGATTCCCCCCCCAAACCTCATGAATTTCTCTGCCTGAACAACAAGATCTCCCCTCAACCCTCAAAGTGTCAAGTGCCTTTGTAAGGGCCAAGCTATGTGTGACATAGCCGGGGTGTATGTGATGGTGGATCCGTTGGGACTGTGACCCTGGAGGAGGGAGGGTTTAACCCTCCTCCCCACTGTGACACTTCTCTGCTTTCAGATTCATGAGAGGCATGCTTGAAATAAAATTGCTTGCCCTTTTCTCTTCCCTTTGCTCCCTGAATGTGAATTGTGAAAACTTGAGATATTTGCTGCCCACTTCCCATTGAAAGTGTCTTATATCCAAGAATAGGAAATGAACAGCACAGCCTGGTGGAAAGCAACAGTTAAACAGACACCCAAGCTTTTTGTTCTACAAGGTCCTAAAAGTGAACCAGGTTGTCTAATTCTGCTTTGCTAAATAGTCAACAGAGTTATTTGGGGAAGGGGAAATGGAATTGCTTTGGAGACTGAAAGAGGACAGAGACTTTCCACAATCATCTACTTTGGACTTCTTACGAATCCCATTCCTTTGCCAAATATTTGGAACAGCTCTTCAATTGACTAACACAGTCAGGTAAATAAATGCTCTAAAATTACTATAAGCTTTTCCTGCCTGGATGTTGTGATTGGGAAACGGGACTGAGTATTTTAGAATCCATTTTATTTTGCATCGTACAAACATCTTTTTAGTTTTGATTTGACAGATACAGGGGAAAGGTTTGGAAAGAGGCCTCTTGTATTAAAGTCTTGATAGTTTACAAATGGAAGAAACCTGATTCTAAATGTTTTTAGAAAACAAAACAACCTTAAACAGGCTGCAGAAGTATTCTCCTAAACACTGCAAGCAGCAATTAGAGGAATGAAAATGAAATCTTAAGCATGTTTACTGAGAAGTAAGTTCCACTGAGCTCAGTGGGGCTTATTCCCTAGTAAGTATGCTCAGGGTTGAATGGTTAGGGTTAAGGGTAGTATAAAAATTTTAAAAACCTGTCGCTTTCCAATGGCTGCTTGTGCTAAACCAGCTATTCAAATTACAGTAGGGCCCCGCTTTACAGCGCTTCGCTTTACAGCGCTTCCCTAATACAGTGGTCTCAATTAGACGCAATTAGACTAAAGCTCCATTCATACAGTGCTTGTTCCACTTTTACGGCAGTTTTCAGGCATCGCGTGCCATTCTATTCAATGGGTTCCACTTTACAGCGATTTTTGCTTTACAGCAGGGACCCGGAACATAACCCACCGTATGAGTGGGGCCCTACTGTATAATACCAGCAAGGGAAAGACGTGAAAGAGATATACAAAATTATGTATGGTGTGGAAAAAGTGGGCAGGAAGATCTTTTTCTCCCTTTCTCAGAATAGTAGTGCCTGAGGTTATCTAATGAATGATGTGAGATTCAGGATAAACAATAGGAAACATTTCTTCCCATGTGCATAGTTAAACTGTGAGATTCACTGTTGCACGATAGAAAGATGGCCATCAACTTGAACAGCTTGAAAAACTGATTAAGCAAAATGCACAGAGGAAGAGGCTCTCAGTGGCTACTAGTCCTGTTGGCTGTAGGCTACATCCAGTGTCAGAGGCAGTATGCCTCTGAATGCCAGTTGCTGGGGAACACAAGCAGAAGGGTGACACTGTGTTCATTTCCTGATTGTAGGCTTCCCACAGGCACCCAGTTGGTGATTGTGAGAACAGGATGCTGAACTAGATGGGCTTTGGTCTGATCCAGCAGGGCTCTTCTGTTCTTATCTAGAATCTTTCCCCTCTCATTTTCAGGTTCAGTATGTGTGTAATACCTGCAGCGTAAGAGGTTTGACACCCAGAAATGGTTTTGTATTTGCTCTTAATTGACAGCCCTAAGGGCTAAAAGAAAAGAGCTGTCTGGAGGGAAAGAGCCCATCAGAGCACAAGCACTCTGACTGTCCTCACCCTTCCTACTAAAGATTATCAAAAGTTTTCCTAGTTCCATGTGTTGTTGGTATTATCCTGACCAGAGAATCTGAAATTGATATTCATGGACTGATAAGACTCAGAGACATCAGAAGAACTTAGAAGAGAAGTCTTGGATGGATTGGGATTTTCCAAACTCTGCTCAAGAATTAACTATTTGGAGATCTAATGAAGCCACAGTCTGCCACTGGGCATCTCGATGTCTTCCTCTTGGCTTCCCCCCGATCTAGGTGGTCGTAAGTGGCAGCTGGAATTCTACTCCAACCAGACTTACTAGTATTTCTTTATAATCTCAAGCTGCAGCTCTTTGGCATGAACCCTCCACTGTTCCACATCTCAGTTACATCCCTTGGTTTTATACAGTCTAAAGTCCATTAAAGCTATATCTCTCAGTCCTGTAAGATTCCCATAACACCCTTTGCATTTGTCCACCAAATTTCAATCTATTATTTGACTCCTCTTTAAGCAAGAAGAACATGGAAAGACACCAAGACACCACAGAGAGGACAAAGAAGTAGTCAGTCCTTCCTGGAAACAGGAAGGTTTTGTTGGTGTGGATTTTATTCGCATACCATTTTCACTTGTGAACAATAAAATAAACAACAGATCCCATGCAAAGGATGGGAAGAATGAGACATAGAAGCTCAGCAATACCCTTGGAAGGATCACGGGAAAGGACCCTAGTTCAGTGGTAGAGCACATGGGTTGCATGTACAAAATCCCCAATACAATCCTTGATATCTCTAGATAGCAGATGATGGGAAAGGACTCTGCTGGAGATCCTGAAGACACGCCAGTCAGAATAGGTTATGCCAGACTAGATGGCCAATGGTCTGATTCAGTATTGGACAGTTTCATCTGCCTGTGCCCAGCATGTGAAGTGGGAAAGCACATTGTTCATGTGAGTGACAATCTTCCTAAATACCACTCCTAACAAATGAACTGGAAAAAGGGAAGCTGGTGGCATTGCAAAAGTTTTCAAATTTTTCTACTAGAAAAGGAAAGAAAAAAGGGCATGGTAATTATTGGCTGAGTTACATGGGGAGCATCATATGAATCTTCTGATGAAACAGAAAGTATAAGGTTTTTCTCTCTCTGAAAGTGCATGTGGCAACTAAGAACATTCAAATGAATGAAAACAATGGTGGTACATTATTTATTTATTTATTCTCCGCCTTTCTTTTCATGAAACCCAAGGTGACTTACATATGGTTCCCAGGTGGTCTCTCATCCAGGCACTGACCAGACCTGATCCTGCTTAAGCTTTAGCAGGGAGCTGGCCTTATGTGCCCATAGCCTGGGACAAAAAAGAAGCTGAGTGAATTAAGGTAAATATAAGAAAATTAACTCAAATAGAAAGACAAATGGAGGCTAAGAATTGTACTTGGAAATAAAGATGTATAACATGATATGTATTGGCACAAGATTGTTAACAACATTTTTTAAGAACACAGAAGGTAATAGCCTATTTCTCCATTTCAAAATTCAGTCACAAGGGGACACTGTTGCCTAAGGAAATCTTTAGGAAGACTGAAAATTCAGAGCTCCTCCCTCAAATGAGACTGAATATCCTACCTGCCAAATTCACAATAGAGATATCAGACATCAGATGCAGCACTACTCCAAAGGATTAAACGAATTTCAGACGGATTTCCCCAGTTTGGATGAGCTCCTTGGACTCTGCTCTTCACTCCCTTCAATAAAGAGATTTATCCAAAACAAAAAGGCAAAGACATTGCTGGGATTTGTGTCTGAGTTTGTCATGCTGGCTTGGAAGACCAATTCTCTAAGGAGGTGTCTGCTGCAGTTCATTCTGTTCCACACAGCCTGGTTGATGGGGAGAGGTCAGCTCCATTATTCTGTGCCAGAGGAATCCCAGCGTGGCACCTTTGTGGGCCGGATCTCCCAGGACCTGGGGCTGGAGGTGAGTGAGCTGGTGCCCCGGATGTTCCGAATGGTGTCCAAAGGACAGGGGGAGTATTTTGAGGTAAATGTACAGAATGGGATTTTATTCGTGAATTCTCGGATAGACAGGGAGGAGCTGTGTGCCAAGAGTGTTGTGTGCATTATTCACTTGGAGGCACTTGTAGATAAACCTCTGAAGGTTTTCCATGTGGAAGTAGAGATCACCGACATAAATGATAATGCTCCTGTTTTCCCTGTAACAGAGAAGCAATTAACTATTGCAGAGTCTAGCATTCGTGATTCACGTTTTCCTCTAGAGGGAGCCTCTGATACAGACATCACTGCAAACTCTCTGCTCACATACAAACTCAGTTCAAATCCACATTTCATTCTAGAGGTAATTGAAAATAATGAACACTGGCCATCTTTATTTCTTGTTTTAAATAAACCTCTTGATAGAGAAGAATGTGTAGTCCACCATTTATTACTCACAGCTACTGATGGAGGCCAACCACAGCTCACTGGCACAGTCCAGATAATGATCAAAGTGCTAGATGCAAATGATAACCCTCCTGTATTTAACCAGTCCATTTATAAAGTCCAGTTATTAGAAAACTCAGAAAATGGGTTACTAGTAATTAAGCTAAGTGTTACCGATTTAGATGAGGGACCAAATAAGGCAATCACATACATATCAAGCACGTTTTCTCCTACAACTGGAAAAGAAAAGTTTATCCTTGATCAAAATACCGGTGAGATCCACGTGAAAGGGAATTTGGATTTTGAAGACAATAATTTTTATGAAATACAAGTTGAGGCAAAAGACAAGGGGAATCCACCATTATCGGGTCACGGAAAAGTGTTGATTGAGGTTCTAGATGTAAATGATAATGCACCTGAAATTTCAGTGATGTCTCTGTTGGTACCTGTTCCAGAGGACTCCCCACTGGGGATGGTGATAGCCCTGATCAGCATCTCAGACAGGGACACTGATGTCAATGGACAAGTGAGAGGTTCCTTATGGCCACATGGAATCCCCTTCAAACTACAGTCCACCTTCAAGAATTATCATTCGCTGCTGCTAGCTCAGCCCCTGGATCGGGAACAAGTGGCTGAGTACAGGCTAGTAGTGACAGCACAAGACCAAGGGACTCCATCACTGTCAACCAGCAGCACCCTCTTGGTGCCCATCAGTGATGTAAATGACAATGCACCTGCTTTTCCTCAGCCGTCCTACACAGTCTTTGTGAAGGAGAACAACCCACCCGGTGCTCACATCTTCACTGTGTCTGCCTCAGACCCAGATGTGGCTGAGAACAGCCTGATCAGCTACTGGCTGGATGAGAAGCTCTGGCCACTGTCAAGCTACATTTCGGTGCACTCAGAGAGTGGGAAGGTCTATGCTTTGCAACCCTTGGACTATGAGGAGGTGAAGCTCCTGGAGTTCCAGGTAAGAGCGAAGGATGCTGGGTTGCCCTCCTTGTGCAGTAATGTTACATTGCAAGTGTTTGTGGTAGATGAGAATGATAATGCACCTTCAGTATCTGGGTCAGAGGTGATTCCCATTTCTGTGACAATTCCTGTGGCTGCTGGATATGTGGTGGGCAAGGTCCATGCCCTAGATGCTGACTCAGGCTACAATGCATGGCTGCGTTATGAGATGCATGAGGCAATCAGTAGCCCTTGGCGTGTGGGATTATACAGCGGTGAGATCAGCACCACCCATTCATTGGATGATGCAGAGAGCAGCTACAGCCAGAGGCTGCTGGTTCTAGTGAAGGACCACGGCAAGCCAGCACTGTCATCCACAGCAACTTTGAGTGTGTCACTGTCGGTGAATTCCCAAGCTGTCCATGGTGATGCTCACCTTTCAAGGATGGGCGGAAGTCCAAATCCACTGATGGAAAATGTCAATGTTTACTTGATCATTGCCATCTGCTCAGTGGCCAGCTTGTTTTTGCTGGTAATCATAGTATACATGGCCATGCGATGCCAATGCCAGGCAAAGGAGACCATGATGTATGGTCCTGGCACAGCCACACTGGTATGTGCCAGTGAAGTTGGCAGCTGGTCATATTCAAATCGTCATAGCCATCTCCTGGCAGGCTTGGCTGGGGAGGCTGGTGCCAAGAGCGACCTGATGGTTTTCAGCCCCAACATTCCTGCCTGTGTAGAAAATGGGGGAGTAGGAGTTCCAAATTCATCTGAGCAGGTAAGTTATGAGAACTGATATTATGATCTTTAAAAAGCTGTTCTATTTTGGTATGCATGACGTGATTTGCTTTTTGCCTTTTCCTGAATTAAAATGGTTACTTTGATTCACACTTATGATCTCTGGTCAATCATTAATGAGTGTATTGTAGAAGCAGGGGTAGGGATGGTGCTATTCTTATTTTATATGATATGATGACTATTCAGATGTCATTGGCTGACAGCATTTATACTCGTGAAGGTGATCTTTTAGCCACTGGTGTTTTTTTCCCCTCCTTGGTGTAAGAAGTCAGAATATACATTGGCATATCCCTGCAACATGCTTCTCTTTCTGTACCAAAGTATTTGGACAACCTGTGCATGAACGTGTTTAAAACTGGTTATTTGGTTTTTGAATGACAATCATTTACAGTGTAGCAAGTGAGCTGTAGCTAAGTTTCAAGCATTATCAATGCATCCTTAATGAATACATTGTGAATGCATGAATCAACAATTGTGATTAAAAAAAGAAATATCTTAAGAAGAGGATTAGGTTATAATGAAATTAGGTTAAAATATTTGTGCTAGTGGCATTTGCAATAATAGTTTTCCACTGTTGTTTCTCTTTTAAAAATGGGATTAAATCAATATTTGGCTTTTAGGGGAAAATATTTAGGTCATTTGAATTTATACCTGCTAACCAATGAAAATGATCCTATCAATAAGTTATAGGACTGTATGCAATGCTGCAGCTGCACTCGCACAACAGACGTCCATGCAGTGGAACTTCCTCTTCCTCTCCTGTCCCCTCCAGTCCCCTGTGCACCCTCAACATCAGTTCCATAAGGCTGGAGGACATTCCAGGGCAGATTTTGGGGAGTGCATGGCGGGAGGGGAGAGAAAATAGAAGTCTGCTTGCATAGAGGTGGATACAACCCATAGCTTTTAAGTAATTGTGTGCTATCTTTCAAGTCAAATCAAAATTATAATTATACATAACACAGGTATGATGAATCTGACACTTGAAACATATATATTAAACAGAATTTAAATGGCAAATATAGACAAATTATCAAAATGCCCGTTGTCAAGATGGGCTAGGTGTGTGTGTCAGGACGGCTTGTATACCAAAAGAACAGGAGGGATGCAGTACATCTTTGTGTGCCCTGTGCACAGCCAGTTGTAGGGTTGTGTACAGCCTCTTAGTGAGAGCTGGGCCACCCAACCTCAGGGGTGCTTTGCTCTTACACTTATTTATTTAATTAATTTATATCCCACCCTTCCTCCCAGAAGGAGACCAGGGCAGCACTTTACTTCTCAGGGATATCTCTGAAATGAGGGTGGAACCTTCTCCCTGTATCTATGTGTGTGTGTGTGTGTGTCTGTCTGTCTACCTATCTAACAGTCAATCATACAATATATGTATATAGGTGTGTTCAATGTTGAATAGTTTCTCCAGTTTCTCATGAACTTATTTTGTCTTTGTTCTCCTTGTTTGCTCCTTAAATAATGTCAGTTTTACCACTGTTACATATTCCCAAAGTATCTCACACCGTCCTTCCATATGTTCCATAAAAGATAATTTAAACATATTTGCCCAAATCAAGAGACCTATATGAAGTGTTTACACTACCATCAGCAATCATTTATTCCAGTCATCTAATGTAAATGCGGTATTTTAAATCTTGCTGCAAACCAACTAATCACATAGGACATGCTATTTTAAATGGCTTCTTCAGGTAAATGAATACATTTTAAAATCCTGATCTTGTGCCTAACCACACTCTTGTATTTTGTAATTTGTATTTATTGTATTGTGTTTTAATTTTCCACATGTAAGTCGCCTAGAGTGGCCATTGGTCAGATAGGCGACGCATAAATTAAATTTATTTATTTATTTATTTGTTGCTAAGTAGAGGGGGCGGGATCAAGAGGGTCTTGTTGCTAAGTAAATATTAACAATACTTAATGGGATGTGAGCTGCCCTGCAAAAGAGCGAATTCCATTTCCTTATATACTACTTATGGTGGTATGGTGCATCCTATATGCATTTATCAGCATCAGCTGGAGATTTTCACTTAAGTTTATTAGGATGTGAGCTGTATGATGTATTAGTTAGGAAATACTTAAATATATCCTTGATAGTAATACAGGAAATGACATTCCCAACCCCCCTCCAAAGTGCCTCACCATGGGCACTTGCGGTGTGTGTGTGTTAAGGGATGTAGCCCATATGTCAGTTTCAAGATACAGGCACTTAAGAACCAATGGAATTTGAAATTTTTATTTTGAAGGGGCAAGCTACAAACTACTACAAAAATACTACAAAAGTAAAATATATGAAGGGATTTTCGGTTTAGACTTAACAACTGCTTGGAGAAAGATTTGGGACAGGAAATTAAGCAAGAGCAGTGGAAGTTGTTATGGCTGAATGTGCCCCAGCAAAGTCAGTGTAAACCTTAAGGAAAATTTTAATAAGTTTCTGTTCCATTAGTATCAAACACTATTACACCTTAACTGTATATATAGTAGAACAAGTAATTCTTGTTGGAGATGTAAAGCAGCGAATGTTAGGACGCAACATATTTTTGGAGCATGTCCTAAAATTTAAAAATTCTGGGTGGATATAAGAACTGAAATTGAAGTAATAACAGGATTTATATTGCAAATGGACCCTCTAACTATGCTTTTTGGCTATATCAAAGATGTAGCACTTGCAGAGGACAGAGAAATAGTTTAGCATTTATTGACTGCTGCTGGAATAATTATTTGTTATAACTAAAAAAAAATGAGAACACCATCCTTAGAGGAATGGATCACTAACGTTTGGGACATTGTATGTATGGTGAAGTTTCCTTTCTCTGAGACAATTAGACAATCTTTTTGTAGAAAAATGGAGTGTATTTATAATTTATTGGCATAACAAAACACAAGATAATGTAGACCCATTTACATTACTTGGAAGCTGGAACTTTGTGACACATGATTTGTCTGACTATAATATGGCAGTCAGCCTTATACCCAGCTATTAGGTTTTTCTTTCTTTTCCTTGGATGTTTTTCCCCCTTATGTATATTATTCTCATTATAAATAAATGAAATTAAAAAACAAAGTTTCTTAGGACATGTTGTGTAGTAGTGCCTCTGAGGGAGGCCACTATTTTTGTCAAAGCAATTTGTATTCTTAATTTTAAACTTGATATTTACAGATTAGTAAACTTTTGATACAGGAAAAAATACTACAGTTAACAACTAAATAGAGCATCCTCTTGAGTATCAAAATAAAACATTTCACATGAAAATCAACTATAAAATACAATGAAAATTCCACATTTTAGAACATAATTAACAGTTAAACAAAACATCCTCTAAATCAGCCACAAAATATAAATTCCACATTTTTAAATAATGTAACTGACAGCTAAGCACACAACCATATACCCAGTTAATCAAACAAACCAATCCAACCGCTTCCAGCGTGGGCTGAGCAAATTCCCCCTGCTCAGCCCCACACTCTTTCCTCAGAGGACAACACTAAGGAAGACTAAGGCTGAGGGCAGGACATGCAACCTGCATAACGTTGTCATCACAGTTCTGTGTCTGACATCATTTTTACTGTGAGAATTTTTTGACAGCTGTTTTGAGAGCCTCTGGGGGCTATAAAGGGGGAGGTACTATTCCCAATTAATTAATTAATTATACAGTGATAAAGACAATTTAATTTAACTACAGCTAAAAATGCATTCTGCTCAAATACATCCTTACATAATCAACACACTCACAACAATCAAACATGCAAACCAAGAATCAATGTATTCAGACTTCACTCTTCTAGCACAATGCACACCCTCCAGTCACATTATCCACACTCTGCAACCACTCCTGTATATAATGTTAACCTTTAAAGGCTTGAGCCCTGAGCTATCTGGTGGACTGCTTGTACCTGTACTATCCCGCCTGCACACTGAGATCTCAATTACAGGCCTTATCAGTATGTACATCTCCTAGGTGTGTGAAGTAGGCAACCATGAGAGGACCATTTCTGCGTGGCTCCATAGCTTGGAAGTCTCTCCTGGTAGACATGCAGTGGCTGTCTACCCTTGAAGGTTTATGGACTCATTTCTTTCAATTGACCTTCCCTGAGGATTTTTCCTTCTGCTTGCCTGGTGGAGGCTAGAATATTATGATGCTATTCTGTTTTTATTTTTGTGAATTCTGTATTATTCTTGGTCTTAGTGATTTTTAATACTTGTAGTTTTTATTGGGCAGGCCTTTCCTGGAAAAGCTGCTTTGAACAGGTTTTTCCTGGATAAATGGCATATAACTATTTTAAAATGATAATACAAATATAGGGAGAGATGAAAGTGACATGTGTGTGCTGCAGGAGAGAGTCAAAGGACACCTTGGGCTTCCAGTAAGAACAGACACTGCTGCTTAGTAATGGAGCTTGTTGTTTATTTTCTCATTTTTAAATATTTTTATATTAAAATAAAGAATAATGTTATTGCTTATTTCAATATAAAACACAACTGAGGCCTCGAGTGTCTATCAAGAATCAGCCATCTTTCCAGTAACAAAGCATCAACCAGGGGTTCTTCTTCCTCTGCTGCCTGTGGGAGCAGATGGCCCCTCCTACAATGATTCACTCTTTACTCTCCTAGTATTGTTGCTTGCACTTTACCGCAGTGTGGATCAGCACGCATTAAGTAGTGAATAAGTGCAGCTGGATGCAAAGGGTGACTCAATCATATCCTTATAAATTATTGTCCTATTTAAAATGGATAGTGGGGATTTGTATTTTATGATTATTTTTAAAGGGGAATAAACACTAATTTTCCAGAGAGCTAATGTGTTGTAGTATGACCCTCCGTGGAACAGAGTGGTAAGCGGCTGTAACGCAGCCGAAAGCTCTGCTCACAGCTGGAGTTCAATTCCAATGGAAGGAGGAAGTCGAATCTCCGGTAAAAGGGGTCGATGTCCACTCAGCCTTCCATCCATCAGTGGTCGGTAAAATGAGTACCCGGCACACGCTGGGGGGTAAAAAAAGGCCGGGGTGGCAATCTCACCCCATATATACGGTCTGCCTAGCAAACGTCACAAGACGTCACCCTAAGAGTCGGAAACGACTCACACTACAAGTGCGGGGACACCTTTACCTTTTTAATGTGTTGTAGTGGCTAGAGTGTTAAACTAAGACTGGGGAAAACCAAGGTTCAGATCCTCACTCAGCTATGAAGCTCTTGCTGCGCGACTTTGGGCAGTTGCTATCTCTCAACATAACCGACATTACAGAGGACTCCTTTCAGTTGCGTGAAGCGATAAATATACAAAGCAGTCCTAACTATAGTGTAATTCAAGCCATTTTAAGGTAAGCCAGTGAAAACTACCCCATTGCTAACTCCATTCAGGAGCAGAGCTACTGCCGTTCTGGTTGAGTGGTCCCAAGCCTGCCAGAGGGAAAACAAGAATTCAAAATAGAGTATGTCTTACACCACCCTTTTTACTGGTATATCTTCCTCTGCGTTGCCAGGTCCCATGACTGAGCTGAAAGAGGTTTGGACTAGGTACATGTCTTCCCTGTCCCATCCCTGCCACGTCCCTGGGATGCTCCTTTTTAGGGACTTATGCCAGTATCAGCTGAGTGGGCTTTGGCTGAGCCAGGTGAGTTCCTGATGAGCTGAGGTTGGAGACTTGTGCTGGCGTAGCCCCAGCTGAGTTGGAGATCCGCCAGATCCTAACTGACGGATCTTGGGTTTAGATTTTCCCCTTAATAAGTTAAACTAAACTAATTAATTTGCATGACAAACTAATGATGTACTAAAATTTAGTTTTAGCTATAAAAATACACAAACAAGTATAAAACAAACTACATTGAGGCACATACATAAAAAGAAAAAAATATATCCGTATTTAAAAACTTATCAAACCCACTTTTCATTAATGACCTACAGAATAAAAAAATATTCAAAATTATTGTTTTAAACACATGATGTGCTCACACTGCAGCAACTTCTTTTTTTTGGCAAATAATTAAAACTTAAGAGCATAACTATTTTATGTTCAAATTAAATTAAGTCTCGAGTCTTCAAATAAAATGGGCCAAACCGTTTGTCCCTTGCAATCTGTAGCAAAGTCATTCCAGTGTATAATGCAGGAGGCCCCACCCTCTGCCTCCCCAGTCCCACAAATACCAAACTTTTTTCAAATGGAATTCTAGGAAATTATTCCACGTGAAGCTCCTTGCTCTGTAGGCTAAGGATAGGTAGGAAAGGAATCATTAAGAAATAGCATACATGCTAGGAATAATTAGGAAATGGATCAAAAATACAACTACCAGTATCATAAATGCCTTGATGCAAATCTGTGTTGTGACCATGATTTAAACTAGTTAAAAGGTTATTGCAGAGATGAAAAAGTTGCAGAAGAGGGAGACCAAAAGGATCAGGGCATTTTAATTTTAATTTAGAAAACAAAATATGTGAGGGAGGGACATGATAGAGATTTATAAAAATTATGTGTGGTGTGGAAAAAGTGAACAGAGGTTTTTCTCCCTCATAATACTGGAACCTAGGGTCATCTAATGAAGCTGAATAGTAAGAGATTTGGAACACTCGTAGACAAAAGGGAGTACTTCACACCGCACATAAGTAAACTGTGGGATTTGCTCCCATACAATATGGTGATGGCCACCAGTTAATTTTAATTGGTTTTAAAAGGGAATTAGACATATTCATGGAGGATAAGACTACTCCATGGCCCAGGATCCTGAATACTACTCACTGGGGAACAACAGTGGGAGAGGGCTATTGCACTCATGCCCTACTTTTGGGCTTGCTGTAGGTATCTGGTTGTCTACCATGTGAAACAGAATGCTGTAGATAGGCCTTTGGTCTGATCCAGCGGATTCTTCTTGGGCAAATTTTGTGAGGCTTCAGTTCTCTGTCTGCAATACATCATGCCTTTGTTGGGTAGACTGAGAGAGGGCAAAGGAGAGAATACTCTGCTGGACAAGGTGGTCCCAGAAGTAATGAATTGATCCCTTGTGATTATATGGTGAAGGAATGCAGTTGAGAGGGTATCATAACTCTCTGTAATGTATGCTTCTATATTGTGTGTATGTCCTTACAATATCAACACGAAAGTCTTCTAATATAATTAGCTCAAAATGCCGCCTGTGGGAGCCACAATTTTGATTGAACCCTATTAATTGAAAGTATGTACTCTACCTAATCTGTGAGTATTCTGAAATTTTAAAATTATATCTCTAAAACACACAAGTTAACTTCGCAAGGAACAGTAATAGAAAATAATAGTAGTAAACTACACTATACATATATTTCAGAATGAAATTATGAGATTAATCTAAGAATTAAGGAAAAATAAAAATAAAAATCTGTGTGGCATTCATACCAATTGTCACAAGATGTCGCTACCCACTGAAAATCAAAATGCTCTGTTCAGGCAGAGATCAAAGCCCCTCCCAGTAAAAGAGAAAGAACAAGGGACTACGAGAAGCTCAGGATGATGGCATGGATACTGCAGCGTAACAATTGCCTGTTTCCCACCATTTTATGCTGACACAAGAGAGTGGATTTAATTTTTTCAAAAACTAAAGGACTAAAAAACCTACCGTTACCATGTCTGTTTTGCACCAATGCCCCCTGGTGAAGAGCTGGCTGCTGCAGCTGATTGTATTCCACAGAGTCTGGGAAATGGGGAATGGACAGCTCCATTACTCTGTTCAGGAAGAATCCCAGCATGGCACCTTTATAGGCCACATTGCCCAGGACCTGGGGCTGGAGGTAAATGAACTCAAGCCACGGATGTTCTGGATGATCTCCCGAGGCCATGAGGACTATTTTGAGGTGAATGTCCAAAATGGAATTTTATTTGTTAATTCCCGGATAGACCGAGAGGAGCTGTGTGCCAGGATCCTTGTATGCATGATGCACCTGGAGGTGATCCTGGATAAACCCTTGAGAGTCTTCCATGTGGAAGTAGAAATCAAGGATATAAATGACAATGCTCCTATATTCCCCACAGCTGGGCAAAACCTGATCGTTCCTGAATCTAGACTTCCGGGCTCATCTTTCCCACTAGAGGGAGCATCTGATGATGATATCGGTTCAAACTCACTCCTAAGCTACAAAATCAGCCCAAATGACTATTTCACCTTGGAGGTTCAAAACAATGAGAAGCATGGTGAGTCTTTAGTTCTTGTGTTAAGGAAACCTCTTGATAGAGAATTAACTCCTGTATACAATTTATTACTTACGGCCACTGATGCAGGAAAACCAGAGCAAACTGGTACTGCTCAGTTGGTGATCAATGTGCTGGATGCAAATGATAATGCACCAGTTTTTAATCAGTCTGTATATCAAGTAAAACTTTTTGAAAATGCGAATGTAGGAACATTAATAATCAGTCTCAATGCAACAGATCTTGATGAGGGAATTCACAAAGACATTACATATTCGATTCGAAGTGTGAACCCACAGCATTTAGGTGCATTGATAAATTTAGATCCAAGCAATGGACAAATCAGATTAAATGGAGAACTTGATTTTGAAAGCATTAAGTTAGGTGAAATTGGGGTAGAAGCAACAGACAAAGGCACCCCACCAATGAAAGGACATTGTAAAGTTCTGATTGAGGTCTTGGATGTGAATGACAATGCTCCAGAGATATCAGTCTCATCTCTGTCAGTGCCAGTACCAGAGGACTCCCCACTAGGGACAGTGGTGGCCCTGCTCAGTATTTCTGACAGAGACATTGGTGCCAATGGACAAGTAAGTTGCTCCTTGTGGCCACCTGGACTCCCCTTCAAGTTGCTGTCCAACTTCAAGAATTATTACTCACTGGTTCTAGCTGAGCCCCTGGATCGGGAGCAAGTAGCTGAATATAAGCTATTGGTAATGGTGCAAGATCAAGGGGAGCCATTGCTGTCGACCAGCAGCAGCCTGGCTGTGCCCATCAGTGATGTAAATGACAATGTGCCCACTTTTACACAGCCCTCCTACATGGTCTTTGTGAAGGAGAACAACCCACCAGGTGCTCACATCTTCACTGTGTCTGCCTCAGATCTAGATGTGGCTGAGAATGCTCTGGTCAGCTACTGGCTGGATGAGAAGCTCTGGCCACTGTCAAGCTACATCTCAGTGCACTCAGAGAGTGGGAAGGTCTATGCCTTGCAACCCTTGGACTATGAGGAGGTAAAGCTTCTGGAGTTTCAAGTGAGTGCCAAGGATGCTGGGCTGCCCTCCCTGTGTGGCAATGTGACGGTTCAGGTTTTTGTGGTGGATGAGAATGACAATGCGCCTTCAGTCTCTGAACCAGAAGAAGCTCCTGTCTTGCTGGTGGTCCCACTGGAAGCTGGACGTGTTGTGGGCAAGATCCATGCCTTGGATGCTGACTCAGGCTATAATGCATGGCTGCGCTATGAATTACATGAGGCAAGAAGCGGCCTTTGGCGGGTTGGGTTGTACAGTGGTGAGATCAGTACAACACGTCCCTTGGATGAGACAGAGAGCAGCAACAGCCAGAATCTGCTGATAGTAGTGAAAGATCATGGCAAACCAATGTTGTCAGCCACAGCCACGTTTAGTGTATCACTGATATCAAGTGTGCAGGCTGTTCACACTGATACCCGGCTCCCCAGCTTGGGAGTTAGTTCAGGATCCTTGGTGGACAATTCCAATATCTACCTGATCATCGCTATCTGTTCTGTGTCCAGCGTGTTCCTGCTTGTGGTCATAGTATACATGGCCCTACGATGCCAGTGTCAACCCAAGGAAGCAGTTATGTATGGCCCTGGCACAGCCACACTGGTTTGTGCCAGTGAAGTGGGCAGCTGGTCATATTCAAATCGCCACAGCCATATCCTGGCAACTACAGCTGGGGAGACTGGTGCAAAGAATGACCTCATGGTTTTTAGCCCCAACATACCTATCTTTTCAGAGAATGGGGAAGTGCAGAATGGAAAGGAGCTAGTCCCAAATGCATCTGGGCAGGTCAGTTGTAAAGAGAGTTTCCTTTCTTTAATTTTTCTGATGTGTTATCATGTGAAGTCACTATCTATTTAAAAAAATAATTTTTCCTATGAACTTGTCTTTAGGGAATGCATTTCCTGCTGACACACAAAAATGGATTTTGTAGGTTATTATGATTAATTTATAATAATTTTGCATTCTCTTTATACAACTTTTAAAAACAAAATTTACAATATTTGTTTATGGTTTCACTTAGAAAATGTGGCCCATTTTGTTGCTGAAATGAGAAAATTATATGGTCAAGTTTGTTTTAAAGGGATTAGTTTTTAAAGTTATTAATTCATCTCTAGATTCATATTTTTTCATAGCTGATAGATGGCTGAGCTCACTCTTCTGTCATTTAACTATAAATACCCAATCAGGCAGCTAAGGGGGGGGGGGTTGGAGTAGAGATGTGGTGGGTCGGCTGATGTTTAAGCACACCCTCCCTCCTGTATTTCTTTGCTTGAAATCATCCCCTTAGAAATAGTAGCCAGCCATTAGGAGGGTTAAAATATGCTTAGTTACCTGAATTTGTTAGGACAATTCTCAACCACTGTGGAAATTAGAAAGACTTTTCCCCCTTGCCTTTATACAACAACCCATGCTCTGACAACTATCCGCTTGGATTGTGATAATGCACTCTATATGGGGCTTCCCTTGAAGATAACTTGGAAGTTTCAGCTGGGACAGAACGCATCTGCCAGGTTTAGTGGATCAGCTAGCTGGAGCCACTTAATACTGTTTCCAAAGGAGCTGCTCTGGCTGCCAGTACACTTCCAGTATGGAATCAAGGTGTTAGTGGTGACTTATAAAGTCCTAAATCAATGACTAAATACTTGAAGGAGTCATCTCCCTATATTGCCCTGCCTGGATATTAAGATCTTCTGGAGAGACTTCTTCTCAGTGTCCTGTTGGCTGGAATTATATATGATGTAGTGATACCAGAGAGGACCTATTCTATGGTAGCACTATGTTTGTGGAATGCACTGTGGTCCATGGACCACTAGTGGTCTGCGAGCGTCATTCAGGTGGTCCGCAGCATGGCCACATTTTGTTGTATTTTTATTGCTTCTTTTATTTCTTATATTGTATGTTTGCGTGCAAGCCAACTTGTGCCTGAGGGGCTGAGGGGAATTGGATATGGCGGACCTCCGGCTGAACCAACTGGGTCCCGGCTCAGCTGGGCTATGCTGGGGTACCCTGGCATAAATATCTCCCGCCAGTCTCTGGCAAGTTGGATTGCTCTGTTATTGTATTACAATGTAAATTCTGTGGAATTACAATAAAATACAACATAAGAAATAAAAGAAGCAGTAAAAATCACACAGCATCTAGCCCAGAGCATTACCACTGCTACAGTAGGCAGAAAAATGGGTAAGTGGTCTGCCAATATTCAAGTGGTCCGCGGGGAAAACATTTGGGAACCACTGTTTTTGTTTGATGCCAGCTTAAAACACGGCTCTTTACTCGAGCAACTGAGATTTGTTAAGTTGCTCAGCTGGATGGAAGTGGACACCATTGTGTTATTTTACCATTGAAACTGTTTATTGATTTTAACTGCTCTCTAGTAATTATTATAGATTTGCTGTTTTAAATGTATTTTTATTGTACCTCATCCTGGAATCATTGTGATGAAGGGTAGGATATAATATTTTTAGATAAATAAATGGGGTTTACTTCCATAACACAAACATGGATGCAAGAACTTCTTAAGGATTTGAGAGTCCCTTTTCATAAAGAATAGCAGCTATTAAAATGGGGGAAAATACTAGATAGAAAATAAAAAGACTTTTGAGAAATGTGCCCTGAGAAAAGACGCACAGATGGAGAGAGTTGTTTGGGTTAAGATTTTCTAACTGAATATTTAAAAAATCAAAGAGCCACCACTGTTGATCTGCATGTGTACTTTCGGGACTAAAGAGAGGGGCTCTCTAAAAATGGGGGGGGGTTGTCTATAATGTTCATGTAGAATTTTCTGCTTCAGTTGCTAAAATAACTTGGTTGGCCTTGGGTGCAATGTACCATTGCTAGGATGGGAGGTGCCATTTGCTGATCCACCTCAGGCAGCAAAATGTCTTCAGCCGGCCCTATGTGAAATGATGATGCCAAATTATGGGTTTGGCCAAGATGAACTGAGAATTCTTGAGCATGATGATACAGCCAGGCAACAAACGGGGAATCAGGTGAAAGTGGTTGATATCTGATTAAATATGGAGTGTATCTTTAGTACACAATTTCTTTGTGGTACTAATTTTGAAATACAAGCACTTTCTATAAGATTATCTGGAGGATATAGCAATCTGCTTCCTAAAGGCTCTTTGGTTTCACACTGTGTCCACAGCTGAAGGGAGATATGCAAAAATCCCTGGAAAGAAATGCTGGTGCATCTGTAAAGATGGATACTGTCTACTGTATGTTACTTTGGATGTTGTTTGTAGCCCTTAGGGATAAATTGGGCCTTGGTAGGCTTGTTGATAGAAGTTATTTTTAAACTGACAAAATGTGTTACACCTTATCTGATAAGATATATCAGATCAAACCAAGTTAAGTACATAAAACTGCTTCATTGCTTGGATGCAAAACAAAAGATATACATTTGTACAATAGAATGTGGTATTATGGCATGGAGAAAGATGGAACGTCTGGTGTTCCTGTATTTTCTTACTTCCTTTTTTGTTTTTCCCTTTGAGTATTATTGGATTTCAAAAGTGGAACTGAACTGGATCAAGCACATATTGACTAGCAAATAGTTCATACTTTACTGCTAGGTGTCTGTGTACAATTTTTGTAACTTAATTTTGCCTTCATATATAATCCAAATTGGTCAGGGCATTGTATCTATGGTTTATGGTTACATAATCTATGGTTTCTGACATTGCCACATTTCTGACACTATTTTGATTCATATGGCATTGTGGTAAAGCTAGTATTTTGTCTGAGTTATTTATTCCAGATGAACTAAATGAATTAGCTTTCAAGTTTGGTAGAGTACTATTGTTAGAAAAAACCCACATAGATTAGATTCTTGAAAAGATTTTTGTAAAGGGTAACCTGTGTCCTGCAAAATGCAAATGAGTTATGAAGTTCTCCCCAATAATTTTAATTTTATATAAAGTATCTCAACCAAAGAAGTTAGATGGTGTGATGGAGAACCATCATTGTCCTTCTTGTTAACTGATCTAGTTTATTCTGGTCAGCATCAGATCATTTGATTATACCCATACTAAAGAATATGTCAGGATTGCTGATGTGTTGATTCTATCGGTTTTATCCAGTTCTCTCTTAATTTTTTTTTGGGGGGGGGAGTATTTTTTGTAAGCAAATTATGCATAGTTTGATTATGTGTATGTTGGATCCAGTAAGAAAGGTATTTTCAGTGCCATTCATAGGGTTGGTTCACATATAATGCTAAACCATGGTTTTTACTTTTTTGTTTGTCCCTTTGAGTATTATTATATTATATTATATTATATTATATTATATTATATTATATTATATTATATTATATTATATTATATTATATTATATTATATTATATTATATTATATTATATTATATTATATTATTTATTTGCAATATTATTGGATTTCAAAAGTGGAACTGAACTGTATCAAGAGAACATTAACTAGCAAATAGTCATAGGTTAGACTCCAAATTATTATTTGTGTTTGAGATGTACATCCAAACCAGCTTTCACTGACAATCTCTGAATGATATTCCAAAGTTTCGACTGTGAAGGTTGAACAATGCCCTGACCATTGTTTGTTAAATCAGATATAAGAAGAAACTAATATGCTCAAACTTTAAAAACCAGTTTCAAGCCATTGTTTTAGATAGTGTACTGGTGCCCACTGCAAACCATGGTTGGTTGGTGTTGGTTTAGACACAATGACAAACTATGGTTTGACATTGTAGCTAAACCATCTCACCTGAGTATTCCTCTATGTTGCCCTTTATTACATTTAAAATTGTATACTTCTAGATCCAAATGTCGTGCATAAATCTTCAGTTATCTCAAAAGCAGAATATTTTTCAACATATTGTATAACTCCACAAATAATTTTAGATATAATGTGAAGGACTTGTGTCGGTTTTGTGTAATCATCTTCTCACTATGGATATAGTACAAGGGCTGAGTTGAAATTTCAGTGGAAATTAGCATTCAGGTTTTGAATTTCAGTATTTGGTTTTTTGAGGTGAATGAAAGCATGGCTAAGAAGTTGTCAAAGTGACTAGCTTATTATAGATCCACGTTTATTTGGGTGTTTTGGACAGTTTTACATAAGAAATGTGTAGCAGCCATAGTACTTTGAGGGGAAATATGGGCAATCCTTTGAATATCTCGAACAGTGGTAGCCTATGGCTCTGAGCAATAAAGACTCTCTCACTCTCTGCTTTTGTACAGCTGAGATTGGTGTGCCAACTGTTCCTGTTACTTGAAATGTCAGATCTGATCACAGTGACACATTTTCTACTTATACCTCACTTGGATTACTGCAACACACTCTACATGGGGCTGCCTTTGAAAGCAGTTAAGAAACTTCAGCTGGTCAATAATGTTATTTTGTGGCCTTTAATCAGGGCCAGTTATTGGTAGCACATGATTCAGCAATGCAGCCGAAGCTCTGCTCACGGCTGGAGTTCGATTCCAACGGAAGGAGGAAGTCGAATCTCCAATAAAAGGGGTCGAGATCCACTTAGCCTTCCATCCATCCGTGGTCGGTAAAATGAGTACCCGGCATATGCTGGGGGGTAAAGAAAGGCCGGGGAAGGAACTGGCAATCCCACCCCATATATACGGTCTGCCTAGTAAACGTCGCAAGACATCACCCTAAGAGTCGGAAACGACTCGCACTACAAGTGCGGGGACACCTTTACCTTTTTTAGTATATTTCTGGGCACAATTCAAAGTGCTGTTTATAACCTTTAAAGCCCTAAATGGCATGGAGCCAGGTTATCTGAAGGGTCACCTTCTCCAATATGAATCTTCCCAGTTTTAAAGATCTTCAGAAGAGGCCTTTCTCTAAGTTTCATCAAGGTATGTTTGGCAAGGGATATGAGAAAGGGCTTCTCAGTGGCCGTGCCTGTTCTGTAGAACTCTCTTCCCAGGAAGGCTCGTTTAGCTCCTACTCTGATGACCTTCCATCAGCAGGTAGACTTTTGGCTGTTGATGTGATTTCTTTTTCTGCTATTGGTTTTTATATGACTTCTGCTTTTAATTTGGTCTCCTATTTTATCTGTTCTTGGATTGATTGATTTACACATTTGCTTTATAGTGATGTATGTGTGTACACACACAGTTACAAAAAACAATAATTTCCACCCTTCTGATTATCTAAAAACAACTTGCAGTTAGGGAAATGGCATATTGAACCCAAGGTAGCATCATAGAATAGGTATGTGGCATGGGTTTAATTGCAATTGTGCTATCCAATGTATTATTAAATATCTCAGACCAACCTTGTTCAGTAGAGTATGGATTTCATTACAATTTGCAGAACTATAGAGATAATTACAATGAAGCAAATGCAGTAAAATAAAAAACTGAATTGAATTCTAATTGCCATTAAGTAGCTCCAGAGGATACAAGGCTCCACTGTGATGTCTATACATTGGACCTGTGTATGGCTTATCTGATCTTCTAGTTAATAGGATGCATCTAAAACTGCATCCCTTTGAATTCATCCCCCCCCCACCGCAAGGTTTGGAGGTTCCAAACTGTCCTCATCTTGGAGTGGCATTAGTAATCTACTATTCTTCTGGACTGTATGTTTGCAATTTGTAAAGAATATTGCAAAGCTTAGTTTGCTCTTGCTGTATGCCCCCCCATGTAAATAATGTATACAGGTGATTATGTGCATTGAAATTATTGTTATTTTATTATGCAATTATGCATAATAATTATTTTTGTCAATGTAAAGTATAGGTGCTTTACTAGCCCTGAAATCTCATGCACAGGGTCTTGCAATGTCGTTGGTCCACCATTAGAACAGGCTTATAGAAGGTCTGCTTTTATAACTAGCAGTTTTTTACTGACTATATAGATAGGACAATATCACTTAGGACCTACATTTACGTGCTGATTCATACTTAAAAATTCTTGCAGCATTGTAAAGACAAACGAATGCATTATGGCATAAACCTTAATGGACTATAGCCCATTTCATCAAGTGCTTCATCAAAATCGTAGGTTACCATAATAAGCCTTAAAGGTGTCATAAGAAATTTTGTTTGCTTTGCTGATACAGACTAACATGTTTACCCCTCTGGAAGTGCAATAGGAGGAAATAAAGTGACTGATGGCCATTACAAATTAAAATAACATTCCAGTCAACTCTGGTTCCCATACAGCTCAATCCTATACATGTGTATTAGGAAGAAATTCCTCTCTAAGGTAAATGGAACTTGCTCTCAAATAATAGAATTTATTTTATTTATTTGGATAATTTATATACTGCTTATACATAAATAAAATTCTACGTGGTTTACAACATAGGTTAAAACATATTAAATAAAGAGCAAATACAAAAAAAAAACCCAGGACATTTCTACATTCTATAAAACACAAGTAACAACTAAATAGAGCATCTCAGTATCAGAATAAACATAACACATAAAAATTGGCTACAAAAATACAAAGAAAATTCATAGTGACATAAACTAAACAAAATATCCTCTAGACATCAGGAATTAAAAAGCAGTCTTAGTGTACTATTGTTATGCTGTTCAGCATATGATAAGACAGAACAGGGGACATTTTAATTCACCTTAGATAGCTGAAAGCTTTGGGCCAGCTCTGTCCCTGGGTACCTAATTCTTTCAACTGTGTTAGCCAAAGTGATTGGACATGATATATGGGCACAGCATTTACCACTCTAGTGTAGGCCTCATGAAACTACATTTGTCTTGGTGATGCTAGCCAGGTGGCTTTGTAAGAACTTTGATATGTGGCTAGAACACTAGAGGCCAGGAGTTAGATCACAGCATAGTGATTTTTAATGGGACTGGAAAATGAAACAGCACAGGATCTGACTGCATAAGAAAAAAGGGCCTATAGCAATGATGGTACCTGTAGGGCTTAATACTGGACCTACATAATCTTGTTCACATGCTTATTACCATTTTTATTTAGACATTTTTGCTGTTTTTTCTCTAACAAAGAGAAAAACAGCTTAAAATAGTAAATATATAATAATAAAAATAAAACTCTGATAGAAGCTCAATTTATTTTGTATTCCATGTGATTTTTCTTTCTTTCAGTGACTCTGCTGTGCTGCCAGCTTCAGGGCTATACTGCACATTACTCAAAGCCATGTGTAATGCTATTCCAACAACAGTTTCTTCACTACAAAGCACCTTTGTGAGGTGGCAATTTGCAGTGGGGAATCAGCAGTGAGAATCCTGGTTTGGAATCTTGGTTTCAAAAGAAAATTGACAAGGAGAAGGTTAAGCAGCTCCCCTTCTATTCTGCTACAAAGTTCTTCCTCCCATACTTCTTTGCAGCAAAGAAGAAGCCTTAATTACATTGCCCACAACTGTGCTGCTGTAATGTGTCATTTTGGATACGAACTGCTATTTCAGAGTTTTCAGAGATAATCCTAAGTGCTGTTCTAACCGCAGAACATCTGCTGTTAGGATGAATACCTGGCTGGATGGCTAGGAGGGAACAAGTTCAAAGTAACTGATGGAATTCCTGCACTGCGCTGAGCTAGGCTGATTTTCCCTCCTCCAGCCACTGGGTCCTGACAGTTCATAGAACAGTTTTCTATACTTCTAGCCATGGCTGAAAGTAAATTTTAAGAATGCATTTGTTGACAGAGCAAATCATACAAGCCTTGCGAGTCACAAAGGGCCCTCTCCAAAATGTGAGAAAAACAGCTCTGTAAGATGACCTACTCAAGATGGAATCAATCTTTTGAGAGAGGGTTTCTTAAGAGGTGGGCTGGTGCCAGGCATGACTTGGCCCTTGGGCACTAGTCTGCCCTGGGCCCACGGTGCCTGACCGCCCCTACCTCTCCTGCTCAGGTAAATGCTGGCTGTGCTGTGTGCACATGCCTGCCATCAACCGAGATGGTGGCTGAGGTTTCCCAAACGGCCTGATGCCTCTGCCGCCATCTTGGTTGATGGCAGGCATGTGCACAGCACAGCCAGCATTCACCCCAATGGGAGAGGTAGGTGGGGCATGGAGGCAGGCATCGTGGGCCTGCACAGTTGTAGGGGGGTGCCTAGGAGCTCCCTCTCTGCAATTCACGGCAGGATCGGGAGCCAATGTTGCCAAGGATCGCAGAACGGGAGCACTACGCACCCTAAGGATGGACCCTTTAGGGGCCCATTTGGGCCCCAGGGGCCCACAGCCAGAGCCCGACCTGGCTGCCCTCTGGTGCTGGTCCTGCTTAAGAGGGTGGTTGCCAACCAGATCCAGGTACTCTTAGAGAAGGCAGATTTTGTAGATCTATTTCAGTTGGGATTCAGGCCTGGTTTTGGTATGGAAACTGCCTTGGTCATCCTGTATGATGACCTGTTGATCTTTCTTGATCTATTAGTGGCTTTTGATACCATCAATCGTGATATCCTTCTGGAGTGACTGAGTTAGGTATTGGGAGCACTGCAATACACTGGGGAACACTGCTTGGTTCTATGGGTTCTCCATTATGAGGTCCTGAAGAGGTTGGTTCTGTTCCCCATGTTGTTTAACATCTACATGAAGCTGCTGAGAGGGGTCATAAAGAGTTTTGGAATGTACTGTCAGTATGCTGATGGCACACAGCTCTATTTATCCTTTTCATCTTCTGCAGGTGAGGGAGTGGATGTGCTGAATCAGTGCTTGGTTGTGAAGCTTAATCCAGACAAGACTGAGAAGCTATTAGTGGGTGGTTCCTCTGTCCCAATGAGTGGTGTGTGACCTGCTTTAGGTCACATTCCCTCTGGAGTGGGCTTATAGTTTGGGGGTTCTCGTGAATCCATTTCTGTTATCTGAGGCACAATGACCTCAGTCTTATGGAGTGCCTTCAGTGAGTTTAGACTGGTGGCCCAACTACAGCCCTATCTGTACAGCAATCTGCAGTAATCTATGCTCTGTTAACCTCAAGATTGGACTATTGCAATGTACTTTACATGGGGCTGCTTTGAAAATGAATCAGAAAAGCAGAATTTGGCTGCCTGACTGTTGACAGGTTTGAGGTGAACAACAGATCATATAACACCAATTCTGTTAAAGCTAGGCTGCCTGCCTGAATGCTTCTGGGCCCAATTCAAAGTGCCTGTTTTGACTGATTAAGCTCCTTATAGCTCAGGATCTCAATATCTTCTGGGACCTATCCGGACCCTTAGATCTCCTTCTCAGGCCCTTCTCCAGATCCCCTCTCTGAGGAAGTCTTGGAGGGTGATGACAAGGGAGAGGACCTTTTCAGTAGTGGCTTCCCATCTGTGGAATGCTCTCTCCAGTGAGGCCTTTGCAAACATCTTTTCGGTGCCAGGTAAAGACAACTTTTCCCTCAGTCTTTTGATGGATTGAGACCCTGTTGTTTTGCTTTCAGTGTGCTGTTTCCTTTTCACTGTTAGGGGCTCTGTGTGTGTGTGTGTGTGTGGTGTGTGTGTGTTTGTGTGTGTGTGTGGTGTTTTGTTAATAGTATAATGTATTTAAGTTTATGTTTTTTATGTGTGTTGTAAGTCACTTGGAGACATTTTGGATAACAAGTGATTAAAAAGTCTAATAGATGACAACAACAACGTGTATATTCATAATTTAGGTGTTCTTTGAATTTAATTCCTGGTCTTTGTACAGATCAGTGCTACTTCCTCTCTCTCTCTCTCTCTCTCTCTCTCTCTCTTTGCTTTTTAGTATCATCCAGCATGTTTCCCTAGTTGTTGACTTTTTTAAAAAATAAGTCTGCTATAATCAGTAATATCATGTGAAAGTGCCCTTCTTTCGTTGCATTACTTTGTTGCATTTTGGTACTTTGATTATATGGTGATATAGCAGCATTAAAATTTTTCAGTATGTAAAGAAATCCTAGTATCCCTTTATAACTGTAGAGAATTAGGTTTTTTCCTGTCTTTCAAAAACAAAAGAATGTTCTTTTTTATCCAAGTCAATTCAGCAGGCAACAAGGGGAAAGCCCAACAATGCTAGATGTGGATCTAAATTTATTTCCTGTACTTTTGAGTAGATTCCTCTTTTGAAGTTCTGTCAGAGCAAAAGGTCAATGGCTACAACCTGCTTTAATTGCTGATTCTGCTAGCTTCATAGAATTTCCTTCATAATGGTGGATCAGCTGGGGGAACCTCATTTGCTTTATTAACCATTCATGGAATCCAGAGCCCTGGCCAAATTTCCAAGATTTTCCTGTCAGAATTCAATGCTGGTTGCATGTGGGATGTATTTATTTAACAACATTTATATACTGCTTGAATGTAAAGACTCTCTAAGCAGTTTATAAAAAAAAAAAAATTGTGGGATGAATGTATCCACATTTATAATATATCCTTGAAATTTAAATATTTAGTTTATTCTGAGTAATACAAGGGTGAGATTGGCAGGAAATGTTGTTGCCCAGTCTCTCCTCATGCTAGCCTATGGTGTCATGAAGATGAGAGGGGGCTGGGTCTACTCTTGCTTTGCCTTTTTCTTTTTACTAGCCTCCGTCTTACGAACCTCTGTCTGCAATGCATCTGTGCTGTATCTGGGAACTGCAGGTCAGAAACCAGCTGCTTCTTTCCAGGATCTCCTCTACTAATATAACAAATGTTCCACCATTGGCAAGCTTTGTCATCACTTGCTCATCTGTGCCAGTCAAGTCAGTTTACATATATGAACTCCTACTGGGAGGAAGGGCGGGATAGAAATCAAATAAATAAATACATGCTTTTCTTTTTTTTCTTTTTTTCTAATTTGTATCTATATCTGTCTAGTTAATTTGTTTAAGTACTTTCCTGTTTTGCATGCGAGTTTCATGCCCTGCACCTCTCAGAGTACCACTGGTCACACACTACTAAGGTGCTTCATCGCGGTGACTAGGGGATAGAATGGTATTAGGGCTTCTGGTGTCAGAAAGGGCCTCACTATTTAACACCTGTTTGGCTCTTCTTATTGCTCTTTGAAAATAGGGGTTTGGTGGTTTCACCCAGAACTATGAGGTATTTTACCTGTTTAATAGCATTTTTAAAGAAATCTGTCACATCTGACAGGAGAGATCATTTCTGAAAATTGTTGTTGGGCTTAAGACAGCTACACAAGATCTTTCATGTTTCAGTTTATTTTTCCTCAGACCAACCTCATTATCACTCAGCTCAAGTGTATATTGTAATAGGTGTCTCTGAGTCAGTCTGCAGTTTACAAATCATTCACTGTATGCCTCAGAAGAATTTGCTTCATTTTTTCTCGTTCCACTCTACTGGTCTACCATTACAACAGCTCTGTGGACCAGTCGAACTTCAAGTAACAGCTTTCTAGGTTATTTGTCTGTGGCAGGGAAAAGGAAATCCACACAGCATTTGATATGTGCATGCTTACTCTGCGAAAAAGGCAAATAATTGGGTGTTAGAACAAATTAAACCAGAACTATCATTAGAAGCTAAAATGATGAAACTGAGGTTATCATACTTTGGACACATAATGAAAAGACATGATTCACTAGAAAAGACAATAATGCTGGGAAAAACAGAAGGGGGTAGAAAAAGAGGAAGGCCAAACAAGAGATGGATTGATTCCATCAAGGAAGCCACAGACCTGAACTTACAAGATCTGAACAGGGTGGTTCATGACAGATGCTCTTGGAGGTCACTGATTCATAGGGTCGGCATAAGTCGTAGTCGACTTGAAGGCACATAACAACAAACTTAGGGTAGATACACACTTACTGTTGTGTCACTTCCAGTGCATCTCCGCTTCTGTTTTCCGAAAACGGGGACACATGATGCTAGTCAAACTCCATCTTTTTACTCTAAAACTTGGTTGGATCAGCTGGAATGTGTTTTTTAAAAAACTCAGCTTCAGACAGATTTTGCAATTGATTGGTAGATTAACCCATTGCCACTCCAGGTTTGGCCAATGGAAATGTCTTACTGTAGGCTCAGGCAGAGACAGTGTTTGGCCCAACGCTTTGCCGTGGTTGGTCCTGAAAGGTCTGAAGTCAGCAGTGGCGAAGGGAGGTGTGTCTAGCCGAGGACTGAGTTGTTTTAAAATACAGATAGAAAAACTATTCTCGCTGCTTTTGAAGCAACTAGTGTGCCCACAGCCTTATGGGGGTAGGTGGGAAAAACAGTATATGGAGAGCTGCTTGGATGCCTGGAAGCAACATAGACTGAGAGTTAGTTTGCATGTTGTGCTTGCCATATAAATGTAATATTTATGCCGGTATGTACGTTACTGAAATTTATTTTGTATGATTTTGTAAATAGATCATATTAATATTGGTCAGCCAAAGGACTGAAGTGTAATGTTAGACAGTCTTGGATTATGTTCTCTATGGTATCTGTCTGGTGTCTGGGTTAGCATGCTTGGAAAAGTAGAGATAAAGCCAGATGTCTCTGTACTGAAACTGTTGCTCTAGAAATTCACTCTGGTTTTTGCTGTTATGATGGGGTCCTGAGATATGTTTTCTGCTTCAGGGTGGGCTTCTTTCTCACTTGGTGGAGGTGATAAGGAGAGAAAACAAAACTGCAACATGGAAGCCTATTAATAATTTGTCTGTATGTGCTAATTTAAGAGGGGACTGTTTTAAGCTAATAACGAGTTGGTATATAACACCTTCTAAAAATCAAATCAGATAACAACCCCTTTTATGTTGGCGGTGTCAAAAGAAGGGGGGAGGTCTCCTCCACATCTTTGCTAGTTTTGCTCAGTAGTTAAAAGATCAAGGTAGCAACTGAAACAAGAAACAGGAATAAAGCTACCTTTGGATCCCTTGTTTTTGCTGACCCCTTCATCTCTTGTGGAGTTTATAAAATGATTTGAGAGTGTTCAAAGTTACTTGTGTACATTTAAAAAAAAATCTTTACCACATATAATTGATACATATTATTGTCCCCATATTGTTGAAAGGGTTCCAGAGCTAACCCAAGTTTGACAAGTGAGTTCATGGCAGAGTTTAAATTCATATATATCAGTCTAAGGCTGCATTCCTATTATACATTTGCTTGGGAGTAAGCCCACTGAACGCTGTAGAACTAATTTCTGAGTTCCATAAGCCACTATACTTTGGACTATAGTGGAGCACTTTGGAGAACATTGCCTGCCCCTACAATAGCTGAATGGGAAAATAATTCATTTGAATGTTAAAGCAAACCAATTATACGACAGTAGGGATGGGCGAGAATTTCGATTCAGTTTGCATTTCAAACCAAACTGATCAAATCTGTACTTTACAAAACAAAATGAGAATCAGAACACAGCCATCCTTCAAAATTCACACTGACTCAAATTTTGCAATATAGTTCACCAACCAACCTATGTTTACAAAAGTGTATATATTAGGGGAAATGTGCATAAAAGTTAATATATGAGTGAAAATAACATGTAAAAATGCATTATATGATGAAAAATGGCTTGCAGAAATGTGTACATTAGTCAAAACTGCCTACAAAACTAAGTTTATTAGAAGAATTTTGTACTAAAATGCTGGAGAATTTTCATGAAGATGTTTTTAAAAAATCACTGCAGAAATGTGGAGAAATGAATTTAGGACAGGAAAAATTAAAAACTGAGAGACCCGAAACCGACAGATCTTTCCATCCCTACAAGAGAGTATAGGAAGAAGACAAATGAATTCCAATATTGTTCAGGAATGGGCTTCCTTTATTATTGGTAGAACAAGCCACATCTCATCAGAAGGTGACTCAATTTTCAACATTGTAATTTTGGTATTTATTTAATTTATTTTCACATTTTTCCTGCCATCCTCTAAAAAATGTTAAAGGTGGCGAACAATATTAACAAGTTATATTATAACAATGTACAAAATAACACATTAAACCAAAACAGTATAAATGAGAACATAAAAAACAGCACAGCCAGAAAAAAAAACACGTTTTCAGGTTGAGCAAGAACAAGGAGTTGCACTTGAGCTCTTTGCTTCCCCACCCCCCTAGAAGAAACACACTCACTGTTCTGCCAGTTCCAGTGTGTCTCCACCTCTCTCTTCTGAAAACAGGGGCACACAACACTAATCAAACCCTGCCCCTTCTTACTGTAAAACCTGGTGGGAGTGAAACACTTTAATCTGGCAACTAGTGTGTATACCAGTGGTTCTCAAACTTTTTTGGTTCACAGCGCACTGTAAAACATATAAAAATGTTCTGGCGCACTTTGTGTACAAAATTAAAAATATATTAATATATTTTAAACTATGAATAAAAATAAACTGTAGAAAACTATTACTTACCCTATACAAATGTGTTTCTTCTCATTTTTAAAATATACTTTCATAATATTTGAGGCACACTTAGCCACCTCTTAGGTGTTCCTGGGAGCACCGTTTGAGAATCACTGGTATATACAGCCTAGAACTGCAATAAGTGCCAGGCAGTGGCTAATAGGCTCAACCTGCTGCTGCAAGGTTCTCATCAAGGAAGTAGCTGGTCCTTATGAGGAGCCCCTAGTCAGCCTCTGTTGCTGAGGAGTCATCTGAGTCTCTAAGCCAGGACTGTAGGGATAGGATCTGGCTGTTCTGCAATGATCCCCCCATGTACCCTTACACACCCACCATAAAACCTCTGGACACCAGCACACCCTTAAACCCTCTACCCTCCCTAAAGTTAGAATTCCTCTCCTATAAAGCCTGCAGTCCCACAAAGAGCCTTTCCCCTTCCACTCTTTATCTTTGCAGCCTGGATGCTAGCAGATGGACACAAGCTCCACCTGTCCCTTCCATCAGGCACAAGCACCCACAGACTTAGGGTGCAGTCCCATTCATGTCTACTCAGAGGTAAGCCTCATTACAGTCAATGGGACTCAATCTCATGAAAGTATGGATAGGAAGATGTTCAAAGTAGATTAAATTTAATATGAAACAACATGAGTAAAGGGAAACAGATAGAGATGTCGTATGACTGAAGTGTAATGAAAGAAGAAAAACAGGCAAAAAGGTTGAGAACAGATGACAGTTTAAGAGGAGAGCCAAAAAGACCAATGTGCGAGCGATGACAAGAATCAATCTAAGATAGCATGAGAGACCGAAGGCTGTAGATAAAAAAGAACTGTAGAAAATGGGGACCGATGCGAGCCCAAAGAAACGGATCAAGGCAACAGGTTCCTGTGAGAATCGGAGGGGAATGTTGTCAACTGAACGAGGAAAAGAAGGCAAAAGTGAAGTTTTGAGATAAATGCTGTCCTGCACGTTCGGCTCTTTCCAGGACAACTTCACCTTTCCCTACAAAGCGCCCTTGTTGCTGGAAAGTCGTCTGTCCCCAGAACTCCTTTGGATGACTTGTTTGCATTCCTGCCAAACGCCTTCATGGGGAGAGCCATTTCCCGCCATTCCTTCTCCTTTGTCCTCCAGGGGTTCAAACGAGGGCGTCTGTGCGTGCGCGTGGATCCCGGTCGGAGCTGACTCCAGAAGACATCTGACGCGGAAGCAGCGGCGGGACGCGGGATGGGATGCAATGGGGAAAGCGCGCGGCTGCTTCCTCGCTCTGCCAGTGGCGAGTAGCTGTGTCGCCGCCTGGTAGCCTCTCGCTCCTGCTCGAGCTCCGTGAGAGGGCTGGCTGGCTTTGGCAGCTACAGGCGGGAAGGTTGTCCGGCGTCCGGGCTTGAGCGATCGGAAATTAAATGGCGCCTGGTGGGAGAGCCTGAGGTCGTGAATGACACTGTTGAAAGGCGGGGGGGGGAGGGAAGCAGGAGGGGAGGGGACACAGCGAGAGGGTTAGCTGGAGGGGGGGAGCCGCCCACCTACCACCCCCTCCTCCTGAAGAGCAGCGTTAACCCCCCCCCCCAGTTTTAAAGACTCATCAACAGCAGAGCGCACATGCCATTCAAGCAAACCCTACCAGGAAGGCCGGGCAGTTCGGGGGCAACGCCGTCGTTGGCAGATGGAGATGGGGGCAGGCCGCCCAAGAGATGGGGCTTGGCTCCTTTCTGCTCGCCTCTGTGCGTGAGAGAGGGGGTGGGAACGGACGCGATCTTCCTTTGCAGCGCAGAGAAGTCCCTGGACGGGCTGAATCTTTGCCCGGCGAAGAGAACTCGAGGAAGGCGGCTCCGCTTTCCTTCCTTGAAAACCTTTCCCTCGAGCTGCCGCGTCCGCCGGCTGGAGGCTCTGGCTGGCGGAGATGTGCTCGTCTTCCCTCGCACCTCAGGAGGCAGGAGGCTGCCTTACAGGAAGACCCTACGCCCGTGTCGTGGAAAGCCAGCGCCATGGGACTTACTCATGAGAAAGCGTGCACAGGATGACGTGCGTAGGATCGGGCTGCTCCCGGTGCCGCCAAAGAACCCCGCGGATCTCGGCCGTGCCGTTTTTCTCCCGTTGCTCCTGCTCTGCTGCAAGTGGTGTCGAAGTAGGCTTTGCTCTCGATTCTGCCGCTGCCCAGGATGCCCAGCGGGTGACCGAGGCCGCTCTCAGCGGCCAGTGTAGGGGGTTCTCTTAGCTTGTCAGAAGTGGGGTGGGGTGAAGGGGAGCTGCCTTCTCATCGTCTGCCAGGATCCTGTGATCTGAATCTGGAGAGGATGGCGGCTCCCCCGAGGGACGTTTGGAGACGCAACGAGTTCTCGGGGAGGTGTCCTGAATGGAAAGTGTGTGTGTGTGTGTGGGGGGGTACAACCTGCCTTTTCAGCTCAGCGCCGAGGATATGGATGGCTGCCACGAATTCGGGGACGCCGGCCTATCGGGGCTAGAATTTCAGGCGAACATACCAGAACGAGGACTGCTAGCAATGGCGGCTACCTGGGGGTTCCTCTTGGCCTGCCAAGAACAGGCACCACCCGGATTGGGAAGCCCATCACGTTGACCGCTATGTGTCAAGTGCAAAAACTCTGCTGGGAGGAACAGGGCAGACGTTCACGCCGGTAACCCCGACGTATTCCCATCGATGTGTGGGTCTCTTCATAGCTAAGCTCTCTCGGAGTGTCTCTGGTCTAAATGGATAAAGCGTGGGTGTCACAAACAGATTTTGAAAACGCCTGCATGGTCCGGGTACGCTCGTGGGAGCGGACAGCTGGGATTGTTGAGAGAACCCCCCATTTGTTACCCGCGTATGCGAAACTAAATTGTTGTTGCCTGTGTGAAACAGCCCAGACGAAGGAAATGCGTTTTTGCTATGCAGGACGGCCGGGGGTGGGGAGGGAAGTCTCTCCCCCCTGTCCGCAAGGTACCAAAACGACGGAAGGCAAACGAAATAGTTTCTTCCGGAATAGTTCTGTTGACTTCGAAGGACTTGCTCTTACGGCAGAAACTCTGAACACCAGCCTCCGTTTGTCCTTTAACACCCCCCCCTCCAGGGCTCATCTGCCATCTTGCCCGAAGGAGATGCGATTTGCGCCTTCCCAGAAGGCAAAGGCTGCGTACACACCAGACATTTAAAGCACCCCCCCCAAGAATCCTGGTTTTCTGAATTGAATTGTAGGATGCGGGGGCGGGAGGAATGTACTTCTAATGCCCGACGTATGGGCAGCCAAGCACAAAGGCCCTTCCAGGTCGCCGAGTTCCAGGCGCGTGTGGCACTCGGAAGTCTCGAGGCTAGGCGAACGTGTCCAGCTGGGATGGAGCTATCAAGCTGCCTTGACCGGCCATCAACTGAGCTGCGATCTAGCCTCTTCTTTCCTACAGTTCTGAAGCGGGTAATTTGTTCAGTGCTGTAACTACTCATCTCCGTTTCCTCCGGGCAAGCTTCCAGGGCTATGGCCCTTCCTCCGGGCCGGACCTGGGGAGGAGGCGGTGCTGGCACCCTAAGTCTGAGCCTTGACTTCTGTGGAAGGTCACAATTCTCTCTACCGGGATAGACGCCACCCACAAAGAAGCTGTTGCGTAAACACAACGAGCAACCTTGCTCACCAATGTCACCCCGCCCATCAACGGCTTTCATCGGCTAAGCACGGCTTGCTGGGTGAGGCTGCAAGCAGAGGCCCAAAGAGAAGCGGCAAGGGTGCCACCCTGCCTGGCCTTGGCCCACAGTAGGCTTCTTGACAATCGGGCTTCTCGTCTAACATCTTGGAAACGGGGGACTCTGAATGTTTTAACAACAGTTTAACGTGCAGCCCATTTAATAAGGGCTGCCAGATTCAAGCAATCATAATTAAGGGGCGGCGCCAAGGAAGAGCAAACACCGCCCCCCAAACTAGGAGGTATATTTCGCCCGCCTAGAAATATGCTTTGCCCCGTCTGTGCCCCCCCAGATTTTTTTTCTGATGTCGTTCCTGATTAAGAAACGTTCCATGGATGCAAAAGGTCCTCCCTTTTAAACAGATCAGAACAAACTGCCTGCAGCCACCAAAGAGGATGCGCGAGTCTTCCAGGGGCTGCGAGGCGTCGTTATGTTGACAAGAGCCGCTCGCAGGTGCAACTATTGCCTCATCCTTGTTACACTGATCCAAGAGCAGTCCTGAAGATCTGCCCGCTGGGACCCAAGTGATGCTTCCCTAGGTAAGTTCAAGACGAGGGCGTGGAGGCCAGACGGCTGGGGCTAAAAAAGACGAAGTGCAAACCAGCCAAGCCCAGCGGCAACAACAGCGACACCCTCGGGCGAAGCTTCCGGCTCAGCCGGGTGGCAAGAACTCCAAGGGTTCTACTTATGCCCGCTTCCCCCTCATTTCCGCCACCCCCAATAACTCACTCCCCTATAATTCGTGGTCCCTTCAGACGGCATCGGTAGCGTGTGCAATCATATTTGCGTCTCCTCAGAAGCAAGCCCCAACGATTTCAGTGCGACTTACTCCCAGGTAAGTGCGTATATATGATCGGCGCCTACGGCATGCGTGCTTACATTCTCCAGACCTTGAATGTGGATTCCGGCTGCCCTGACCTCCACCCCCATGGTATAATGACCACCCCCAGGACTTTCACTGAGGGGGGCATGAAAAGGCAGTGTAATGTAGTCACACACACGGAGAATCTCAGAGTGGTGTTTAAGCACTAGTCAGCCATTCCATTCTAAACCTTTTGCACTGAATTTAAGGGATGAGGATTAAGAGATCCCCGTCCCGATTCTAAGCAAGTTAAACCTTTACAGACACCCCCCTCCTTAAAACCCCCGAACCAATTCCCCACTCAGATTTCAGTTCTCTTAGAAGTCCGAAGAGGAGGTCGGTAGCGCGGCCCTGAGTGCTAATGTGTGAGCCTCTTCGACATCAGGAAGGCCTCTGCCGCTGATCATCCAGCAGAGACCCCCAAAAGCATTCCCTGGACATGGGGAAGAGGAAGAAGGAATGACACGCGACACTAACAGCTCACTCCCACGTTCTCTCGTCAGTCACATTTGCAAAGACGCGGCTCCGGCCTCCATTCCTTTGTTGTGAAGCCGACCGGAATGCTCACGCCGAGCGCAGGTCGCGTCCATCTCTGTCGATCGATTCCCCGCCCGAGTACATGCCGGCTCTCGCACACCCCCTCCGCTGGCGAGCACATGGCTGGGCTGAGCTGGGCGTTTTCCATTGCGGGGAAACCAGGACTTGCGGCGCGCGGCAAAGGACGGCAAACTTGAAGGTTTTCGTCACCAAGACTTACGGAGTTACGGAGGTGAGGGAAAGGAAAGAACGGCCCGCCCCCTCCGTAGACGCTCCCTCCTCCTCGGAGGGTGTTCCATTTCCCCGCTGACCTACTGATACAGTCCACAGTAGGGGCGGTGGAGCTTGCAGTTCGCGCGCAGGCCCCTAGGCGGCGCTGTGCACCAGTGAGGCGCCCATGGATGCCGTACGTGCGCTTTCCCTTTCCCGTGATCTTATCCCGAGCCAAAGGCAGCGGCTGCCTTCGCGAAGGACGGGCTCTCGCTGGCTCAGCACAAGAGAACCGAGCGGGCAAGCCATGATTTCGGCCGGCGCTGGGCAGAAGAGCGAATGCTCTCCCCCTGGTTTGAGCAAGCGGGCTTCTTAGAGCGGCTGTTCCGGTCCGCTCCGGTATTGTTCGCCTCGGCAATTTGCTGAAAGCCAGGGATTATGGTACCATTGACTCGGTCTGCAGGGAGCTGAGGAGGAAGGCAGGGAAAGAAGAATGCGGGTCTATTTAATGGTGTGCTGCCTTATTTTCTACGCCGTGAATGGACAAGTAGAGTACTCCGTCCCTGAAGAAACGGAGCGTGGCGCGCCTGTCGGGAACCTAGCGAAGGATTTGGGAATCGTTGCAGCGACGCTCCCCTCCCGCAAATTCCGCATGATCACCAGCTCAAGTAAGCCATATTTTAGCCTTGATGCAAGCACCGGAGCTTTGTCTGTTAACGAGCCCATCGACCGGGAGGAGATCTGCGCACTAAAACCTACCTGCTCTCTAAATTACGAACTGGTGCTAGAAAACCCCTTAGAGCTTTATAAAATGCAGTTTAAAATACTGGACGTGAACGACAATGCCCCCGTCTTCCCGCTAAACGAATACCATTTAAACGTGGCCGAGTTCCTGGCTCCGGGAGCTCGGTTTACGCTCCCCAATGCCCAGGATCCCGACGAAGGCATCAACGGCGTGCAGAGCTACACGCTGAGCCCCAACGAACATTTCCGACTGGAAATGCAAACGCGTGGGGATGGCAGCAGATACCCCGAACTGGTGCTTGAAAAGCTCTTGGACCGGGAGCAGCAAGCCACGCTCAGACTTGCTATCACAGCCAAAGATGGAGGGACTCCCCAGAGGTCCGGAGATGCCCAGGTTGTGGTCACCGTCCTTGACACTAACGACAATGCCCCTGCCTTCGAGCATTCCGTCTATAGGGCCAGCGTTTTGGAAAACTCCCCCAATGGCACTCTGGTCACTCAAGTGCATGCCACGGACTTAGATGAAGGTCAAAATGGAGAGGTCCTGTATGCGTTCAGCAACAGCACTCCTGCTGAGCTCCAGAAGATGTTCCATATCAACCCCCAGACTGGGGAGATCAGAGTCAGTGGGATTTTAGGCATCCGGAAGCCCCTTCTGGAGATGTTCATTGAGGCAAGGGATAAGGGAGTCTTCAGGATGTCCAGTGTAGCCAAGCTGCTGGTGGAAATAGCCGATGTGAACAACAATGCTCCGGAGATCACCGTCACCTCTCTTTCCAGCCCCATCCCAGAGGATTCCTCGCTGGGCACAGTGATAGCGCTCTTGAGTATTACTGATGAAGATCCTGGAGAGAATGGGAAAGTCATTTGCCAGATCCCCACCAACATCCCCTTCCAACTCAAGTCCTCTTTCGATAGCTACTACAGTTTGGTCACCAGCGGCCTTCTAGATCGGGAACGGGTCAGCGAATACAACATCACCGTCACTGCCTCTGATCTGGGCTCCCCTCCCATTGCCACTCAGAAGACTCTGCAGGTCCACATTGCAGATGTGAATGACAATCCCCCCAAATTCCTTAACCAGATGCGTGAAGTTTCTGTAATGGAGAACAACAAGCCCGGGGTGTCTCTTTTCCGCGTGTCAGCCTCTGATCCAGACCTGGGGGAGAACAGCCGGGTCTCCTACCTACTCAGGGACATTGATATCCAAGGCAGCTCCTTGTTCAGTTATTTGGCCATTGATGCAGACAGTGGAATTGTCTATGCAAAGGGCACTTTTGACTTTGAGCAACTCCAGAGCTTTCATTTTCAAGTGGAGGCGAAGGACAATGGCTCTCCAGCCCTGGCTGCAGCCTTTATAGTCAGCATTACCATCCTAGACCAGAATGACAATGCCCCAATCATCTTGCACCCGGTGGTGAGGAATGGCTCAGTGGCAGTGGAAATTGTGCCCCGCTTGGCAGATGCGGACTACCTGGTGGCCAAGGTGGTGGCTCACGACCCGGACAGTGGGCAGAATGCCTGGCTTTCTTACCACCTCCTGCAGTCTTCCGACAACAGTTTGTTTAGAGTTTCACCCAATGCTGGAGAGCTCAGGACTAGTCGCTCCATGAGGTCTAGTGACCCCATCAAGCACAAAGTTGTGGTCTTGGTAAAGGACAATGGGGAGCCCCCTCTCTCCTCCTCCGTGACTCTGGGCATCCTGCTGGCTGACTCCCTCCCACAAGCCCTCCCAGACTTTGATGACAGCTT
Source organism: Rhineura floridana (assembly GCF_030035675.1). Lineage (NCBI taxonomy): Eukaryota > Metazoa > Chordata > Lepidosauria > Squamata > Rhineuridae > Rhineura > Rhineura floridana. The sequence continues at coordinate 173,742,734 of NC_084480.1, read as the reverse complement.
GGAAGCCCGTGGGCATCAGCTGTCCAGTTTGAACTTCTACTTGATTATTGGTCTAGCTTGCCTTTCCTTTGTCTTCCTTGGGTTTCTAATCTTCCTTCTTGCCATTCGGCTTTTCCACTGTAGGACTAGCCCCTCCTGCAGTTGCTGCTGCTGCCCCACAGATGAGTATGAGAAGTACCGCTACAATGTGCGTATGCTCCCAAGCTCTCATTTTGCACCAGAGATGGTCGAGGTTGCAGGGATGGGGAAACTTACACACACCTATTTGTATAGGGCATCCTTGGGCGTTGGGCCTAGCAATAACAACCTGATGACCAATGGAGATGCTGGAAACCTTTCCAAGGGGGCAGGATTATTACAAGTGCCAGCATCTTGCATTCAAGTGCAGAAGGTGAAGAGTGACCACTTTAATGCCATTTTGGTGGTAAGCAAATTTTAAAAGTTAAATCTCTTTCTTGGTGTGTGTGTGTGTTTTGGGGGTAAGGGGTAAAACCAAGGTGCATACATGCTGTTCGAAAGTGGAAGTATAATGAAGTGATTTAAAGAAGAAAAGGATGTCATTACATTTACAAAGGCAACATTGAATCTACATTTCAGAAACTAAAGGACAGAATGAAAGAAATAACAGCTAATAGAATGTACCTGCTTCTCATAATTTTTATACCTTTCCCATGGATACTAATGGACAGTAGATTCAAGATTGTCTAAAAACATAATGCGTAATTAATGTACAGCATTTATTGACATAATGTGTAGTGATGATCTGTGCCTTAGATCACTTTATCAGAAAGGGATAGACAAATTCATGTAGGACAGTCCATCAGCACTGGCCTGCGTGGCCAGTGGTCAAAATCTGGAGGGCTACGGTGGACTATATGGCTCTTTGGTGAGATCCAGCAGGGCATTTCTTATATTCTCCAATAGAATAATGGGAATTATGTGGTTAGTTGTTTCTCAGCTATAGGAAAACGGTACAGTTACATTTTTGATTCAAACATTTGTTCTATCCTTATTCTTCACTACCTGTGTTGAAAACTACAAAAAGACTTGCATTCCTTGTATTGGTTATAAATTGTGCCATTGCTTTCTTAAATAAAATTTGCAAAGAAGTTAATGCAGTACAGAAATCCACATTATGAAAATACCAGGGTAGAAAGATGCAGGGGGAGTTCTGAATACCTTTCATTAGTGGAATTTCCTGGTGACCTTGCTAATATGTTTCATACAGTGCAACATGACCTAGCCTAAAATTGCTTTGAATGATGATAAACTACCACATTCTAGAACAAGATTGGGCTAAAAGTAGACTGGAGTCCTGTCAAATTTCCAGTGCTGGGAATGAACTAAATGGGTTGAATGAAGTTCAACGAACTAGTTCAAAAATTCCTGAACTACACTTGAAAGTAATTAGTTCCCATAATTACTGGGTGAATGAAAGCTGAATTAAGTTCATTTTGGGGTAGAACTTTGAATGATTTCTAGTTCATCTTCAAGTTCATTCTCTCTCCCCCACCCCATAATGCAGGGGGCGTATAATTTTGTTTTCATTTTTTTAAAAGTAAGTAAATCAGACATCTGTAGAGAAAGTTAGAAAGCAAAATGTGGAGGCAGTGTTCTGAGACTTATTAGGCAGGTACGGAGGTGCTGCTGTTGCTAAGGATGCTTATGCACAATCACTGTTGCTAAGCAATCAGAAGGAAAGAATATGAAGCATTGTTTGTATCTTCTGTGCTGAAGAGATTCTCTCTCTTCCAACAGGAGCAGCTTGTAGTGAAAAGTACAGGAATAAAGCGAATGATGTCTTGTGCTTTTAAAAGCTATGGGGCAGGCAGAAATTAAGGGTAAGACTTTTCTAATATGGAAACACAATTATGGGGAAAGCATCACATGTTCACATTTTGTGTGTCAGACATCTTACTACTTGCGTGTGGACCCTGATTTACTTGTGGACCCTATACTTCAGCACAGCAGCTTATAACATTCTGAATGCTGAAACAATTGCCAAGGATGAACTTCTATGAACTAAAATGATTCATTTGGATGAACTTGGACTGAACTAGTTCATTTTATAAAAGTACAAACGAGAACCAGGATAAACTTTAACCAGAATCAGTTCCTTTTGAAAATGAACTTTTCAAGCACTGCCAATATCTGGTAGACCACTTAATGCCTGGCAGTTGCAGTGATTCTTGCAAAGACTGCTGGTCTAGATGGATCCCAGTCTGAGCCAGAAAGCCACTTATATTCCTAATAGAATATGCCTTAACTGTTTGATCCTAGGTATGCCCATTTGCTATGGAAATTTAATACACATTGGGCCATAGGAACTCTAGTTGGGGAAAAAAGGCCATGCAACCAGCCCCATCTCTAGAAGGGGTTAAATGTTAAGTGCTTTTAAGTTCAATTGATGTGAATGAGATAGATCTAAGCATGCCTTAATTTCTCCACCGAAATGAATAGGAACTGTATTTTAGCTAGAGGTCTGCACAGTTTTCTTCCCTGAGGGCAAAATTGGATGTAATTTAAACACACACACACACACATGGTTGTGGCCAAAGAAAGTAGCCCTATATTGAGTCTATTCCCCCCTCCCTGTAACATCTAGTTCATGTCCACAGAGCATTGCACTGATCATTTATTTTCCCACTTCTGCACCACACATTGACTCTGCTGGCCAAGGCACAAAAAGGCCAGGGCACAAAGTAAATAGAGTTACACATTATGAATGGGATGTTGGAGAACTTGACATAGGGCTGCTTTTTTTTTGTCAGCAGCTCTGTATTTTGTGCAATGTATGCCATAGGTGCTTTTTGTAGTAGAAATTAAATCAGTAGGTTAATAAGTTGTTGCAGTATTCTAATAGGTTCAATGTGGAGTCATGCATGCTTACAAGAATAATTTACTTTTTACTCTCGGATACAAGCAGCCATCACTTAATGACTATTGCAAGAAATATATAAATGAAGAGTAGCAGCAGTTGTTTGTGGTTGTGTAGTTATATACAAGTATAAAGCAAAGGGAACGTTAACCCTGGTCAATCAATACAGAGTGTTATTCTGTTTATTATTGTCCCTCTCTGTGTGGTGTACAAACAGAATGTTACCTTTTTGCTCTGAGATTTGCACATTCATTTTATGGCTGCAATCCTAAAATAACCTTGGAAAAATCCCTTTCAAACAATGAAAATTACTTCTGAATAAATATTAGAATTGGGCTACAGATATTTATTTTCCTGTATCACAGCAGATTCTACACTTCCCCAAGCAGTATGATGGATGACACAAGCCACAGCCCTTTTAACATAGATAGTAAATGCAAGGAAATAATACAACAATTGCAGCTTGTTAATTTGGGATTTGTGTTTGTTGTTTATGTTTTAACAATATCATCTAAACTGTTGGGCTTAGATGTTGCTTTCACAAATAGAATTTGTGATCCTGCAGTGTTTTGTCTGTGAAATCCAGGCCAAGCCTCTAAGAACAGAACTGTAGGCTTTTAGTAGAGGAAATGAGATGGAGCTGAACTACATGTCATGCCACCTTATTTCAGTCTATGCCCTGTGGTGTGTAATACAGAAAAATGGAAAACATCACATGCTCCAGCACTCTAGGCTTTAAAAAATACATTTTCTATTGTAAGGACAGCTGAATTCTGTGACCAGGATGTTGTTGTTGTTGTTATGTGCCTCAAAGTCGACTACAACTTATGGCGACCCTATGAATCAGTGACCTCCAAGAGCATCTGTCATGAACCACCCTGTTCAGATCTTGTAAGTTCAGGTCTGTGGTTTCCTTTATGGAATCAATCCATCTCTTGTTTGGCCTTCCTCTTTTTCTACTCCCTGCTGTTTTTCTAAGCATTATTATCTTTTCTAATGAATCACATCCAAAGTATGATAACCTCAGCTTCATCATTTTAGCTTCTAGTGAGAGTTCTGGTTTAATTTGTTCTAACACCCAATTATTGGTCTTTTTCGCAGTCCATGGTAACCGCAAAGCTCTTCTCCAACACCACATTTCAAATGAGTTGATTTTTCTCTTATCCACTTTTTTCACTGTCCAACTTTCACATCCATACATAGAGATCGGAAATACCACGGTCTGAATGATCCTAACTTTAGTGTTCAGTGATACATCTTTACATTTGAGGACCTTTTCTAGTTCTCTCACAGCTGCCCTCCCCAGTCCTAGCCTTCTTCTGATTTCTTGACTGTTGTCTCCATTTTGGTTAATGATTGTGCCAAGGTATTGATAATCCTTGACAAGTTCAATGTCCTCATTGTCAACTTTAAAGTTACATAAATCTTCTGTTGTCATTACTTTAGTCTTTTTGATGTTCAGCTATAGTCCTGCTTTTGTGCTTTCCTCTTTAACTTTCATCAGCATTTGTTTCAAATCATTACTGGTTTCTGCTAGTAGTATGGTATCGTCTGCATATCTTAAATTATTGATGTTTCTCCCTCCAATTTTCACACCTCCTTCATCTTGGTCCAATCCTGCTTTCCGTGTGATATGTTCTGCATACAGATTAAATAAATAGGGTGATAAAATACACCCCTGTCTCACACCCTTTCCGATGGGGAACCAATCAGTTTCTCCATATTCTGTCCTTACAATAGCCTCTTGTCCAGAGTATAGGTTGCGCATCAGGACAATCAGATGCTGTGGTACCCCCATTTCTTTTAAAACATTCCATAGTTTTTCATGATCTACACAGCCAAAGGCTTTGCTGTAATCCATAAAGCACAGGGTGATTTTCTTCTGAAATTCCTTGATCCGTTCCATTATCTAATGTATGTTTGCAATATAATCTCTGGTGCCTCTTCCCTTTCTGAATCCAGCTTGGACGTCTGGCATTTCTCATTCCATATAGGGTAAGAGCCTTTGTTGTAGAATCTTGAGCATTACTTTACTTGCATGGGATATGAAGGCAATAGTTTGATAATTACTGCATTCCCTGGGATCCCCTTTCTTTGGAATTGGGATGTATATGGAACACTTCCAGTCTGTGGGACATTGTTTAGTTTTCCGTATTTCTTGACAGATTTTAGTCAAAATTTGGACTGATTCAATCTCAGTAGCTTGTAGCAACTCTATTGGTATGCCATCTATGCCTGGTGATTTGTTTCTTCCAAGTATTTTAAGAGCAGTTTTCACCTCGCATTCTAAAATTTCTGGTTCTTCATCATATGGTTCCTCCGTGAATGAATCTGTCATCCTGGCATCTCTTTTACAGAGTTCTTCAGGATGAATTATGCCAATTAGTCACATTTCCATAGATTTATTTATTTTGCATAAGATGCTGCTTCTTGAAGACAAGGGGAGGAAAAGGCATTATGCAGAGCACCAAAGCCCCTCACTCACCTCCTTGACTCTTGATAGTACTGCTGCTCCTCCCTTGCACTTCAAAGATTTCATGAGCATAGTCCACCACATTTTCAGAACTATCTTGTTGTATGAAAAGAAAATGAAAGGTGCAGTTCTTGAGGATGTTCAGTTCATTTCCTGATGCAAAATTCCATGTTTGCATGGTATGTTCAGGAGTCCTCCTTTTTATTCAAAGTTCAACAATAAGACTCCAGCAAAAATATCCAAAAGTAAACCCAAAGCTGAAACAGCAATCTCTTCTATCCCCCTGCCCCTTATGCCTCATCCCCAAAGGCCATAAAGTCTTCTGGAAGCAGTTCTGTTATGAAGACTCCTAGGGCTGGAGGGTGGGAAATGGACTGCCTTCAAGTCAATTCCGACTTATGGCAACCCTATGAATAGCGTTTTCATGGTAAGCAGTATTCAGAGGGGGTTTACCATTGCCTTCCTCTGAGACAATTCCATATAAGATATTACCTTCTGAAACAATGTGTATTCCCCCAGGGTTGGGGAAAATCTATATATGGCAGGCTACAATGTAGAAGCACATCCACCTTCCTCAATACTATATACATAAATCCAGATGTTCCCAGATGCAGTTACTGGGTAGAGTGTAATAATTTTCATCTTATGCTTCTGACAAAGTAAAGTCTTCATGAAAAAAGCTCGTTTCGCAACAAGGAAGGGTAACTGCGTTATGTTTTCAGCTATGGTTTTCTGTGTCAGAAGGTGCATCTCACACAGAGGCACATGCCCAGATGTATCATTTGTAACACGTCTCTGATAACCCCTCCTGGTTTGGGTAGCTTGCTCTTGTTGGCGGTATATTTTAATAAACTAAGTAAATGTATATCAGTGAAGATTTTGTGTATTTCAAAGAACCGTGTATATTGGGGGGGAGATGAGTTGCACATTGCACTCACATGTGGGATTCTTTTCAATGGGATCTGGGTCATCCAGTGATAGGAATAGTGAGCAGGTTTGTTTCTTATTGGAACAGCATCACCAAGTGCAGTGCTTTACTTTACTGAATGGCAACCATTTGCTTATTTGGGAAAAAGCAAACTGATACACCCAGGGTGAAAGTAACCTGCCCTGATTCTTCATTGTCATAGACTCATGCTAGTTTCTGGTTGTTGTTGTTTTTGTCCTACAATGAAGGGGAATAGTTTATTTTTGGTTTGCTGCTGAAGTGGATAGCAAAGTTAGCATGATTCAACAAGACATGTAGCACCCATGAGGGCAGGGGAAAGCAATGTCAGGGCCAGGGTACACATTCACAATTAAGCCATGGTTTGAAACAATGGTGTAGCATGATGTATGAAGCAGCTCAGTGCTTTCTGATACCTGACTGAAAAAGAACACAAGGTATTAGTTTGAGATGCTTATGTGCAATTATATTGTACATAGCATTAAATACACATATTTAGAACAATGCTTTGTCTTCTACTTAAAAATATCTCAGTTTATATGATAATTCCCCCCTTCTTAATTTTTACATGAATGAATCTGACCTAGTACATTGTACGGAAACATTGCCAATTACAGTACAAGAACTCTCCTGTATGTGTCTATTGAGAGCAAGTTTAAGCAGAGCTAGGAAGTGATTTGTTACAAGTAATGAATTACTTGTAATTCATTACTCTTTTGAGGAATGAGTGGATAATTCCTTTACATTTTGATTGTAATAGAACTAGGTTAATTTTATTACTTTTGTGGAGTAATTGTAATGTTTCCAGCATTACTTTTGGGCATTACTTGGGGGGGAAGCAGGGGAAGGCTTCTGCTCCTCTGATTTGTGGATGAAAATCATGTGCCTCAAATTGGGCTTCTGTGCAGTGTCGCTCTTCCCTCATGCTCTGTGGGTGAGTAGGAGGCGATGAGGGAGGAGGAGGGAGACAGGGTGGAGTGGAGAAAACAATTGTTTTAAAAATTGGATGGTGGTGGTGAAGAATGGAGTGGAGGGAAAAAGGAGCCAGAGGGCAAGAACATGGATAAAGGAGGAGAATTGCAGCATAATGGAGATAAAGAACTGTGGAGGTGAAAGATGACAACGTGTGTGTGTGTGTGTGTGTGTGTGTGTGTATGTGTGAATACTGTGTTTGCACTTGGCACACAAAGTGGCCTCCACCCCCACCCCCCTCTGGCTACTGTGCTACATTTGCAGTATTTTAACTTTTTTGCATCTCAGGGGAAAATGTTTGCTTGGGTGGGTGTCCCTTAGTTGGTGGCAGGGCGGGGTCTGGGAGGTGGTTAAGTGAGAGAGATTATGCTTGCTGGTGGTGTGGGGTTGCACTTGGTTTGACGTGCAAAGATCTGAGTCATGGCCTCTGCCTCCCTCCCCACCTCCCTTACCAGAGGAGAGACCACCATTGCTATCTTATGGATAAAAAGAATTATTCTACTACCTCTGTATGTGTGTTTATTTTTAATGTTATTTTAGGCTACTTGGATGTGCAGCAGCCAAGGCCAGCACCTTGTAGGTGTTTTTTAAAAAAGGAACTGAAATGTGATTGTAGTGATTACTTTTGAGGGAAAGTAAAGTAATCCGTTACTTTCAGAGCAATTGTGATTGTAACGGTAATTACTACTTTTTTTGGCCATGTAATTATAACTGTAATTTATTACTTTTTTAAAGTAATCTTCCAAGCTCTGAGTTTAAGTTCAATGGGGCTTATTCCCAGGTAAATGTAAGCTATGAAATAGAAATGGTGTCATAGTTTAAAGCAATAATCCAGAGGCCTCTCCTCTTGTTGAGGAAAAAGGTTTAAGACTGTCGATAGCTCAGTGGTGTTGAGTCTATGAGACCTGTCAGCACAATTCCTTCCTTTTTAAGTGGGAGGATGTGTGAACTGTACTCCCTGCCCTCTACTCCTGTCCTGCTGTGAGTAGTTTAGGATGATATGGCTCCCCTTAAACATATATGCAAACAGCTGTTGATTGGTTTACTCTAGTAACTATTGCATCTAATTTTTAGTCCAGCCACAGAAGTGTAATCGATTATTACAGCATGACATTTCAAGGAATGACAGGAAATGTTGGCATTCATTAAGATTCTGAAGTGATTATTTCTTTTTAACCTCTTAGCAACCACAATGCTTACTATTATAGAGTATTGTTTGGAGTGTTCAAAGCACTTTATATAATTTCCTCAGTAAACTTTAGAACAACCTTGTAAGGCAGGTCAGTGCTTCTACCCCCTATTGTAGCAGAGAGGCTGAAGGCGAGAGAATAGCACATTGTCTCAGGCTACCTTTGTGGGTTTTTAGCTTGCTTAAGTGGGCTAAGAGTTGAACCAGGGGCTTACCAGTTCATACTTTTAGCCACTTTGGTTCTGGTCTTGTCTTCAGGGATGGTTCCAGAAGATGCTATTGGATGGGTGTCTCTCAGCCCCCTGGCTCTTGGACTAAGAGGTGCTGGAGGACACTGTCTTGTCCCCAGTGCAATGCAGGATCAGGTGTCCTCGGCGGGTAGGAGTGCCTTTACCAGCTTTGGCTGGTAAGACAGCAACAACTGTTCTTGGATTGTGATAGCTTAACCACAGTTGTGCATGCATTGGTAACCTCAAGGTTGGATTCCTGTAATGTGCTGTATGTGAGAGTACCCTTGAAGTTGGTTCGGAGGCTACAAATGCAGACCACAATGGCTAGGTTGCTTGTCAGGGCAAACTACCACCAGCATGTAACACCTTGTTTTCAGGATTTGCACTGGCTGCCAATCAGACCAAGTTCAAAGTTTCAGTACCAACATGTAAGGCCCTATATAGTTCAGGAGCAGTTTACCTGAGAGATCATCTTATGCCATATATAACGATACGTCCCTGTGTTTTGCAGCTGAGTTCGCATTCAAGTCTCAAAGATATCAGAAGCCCACTCCACAAGTAACAGGGCTTTAGGGCAGGGTTTTCAATGTGGCTGCCCCTGTTCTGTGGAACAACATTCCTCTTGAGATATAACAAGGGCCCACATTCTGTACATTTGTGTTTCGACAAGCTTTTCCAGCTGGCTGAAAAGGTTTCTGCCTTAGGTGTTCATTTGGTATTGGTTTTTAAACCTATCCACAGTTTTTTTATTATTTAAAAAAACTATTTTAGCTGTATTTATGTCATGTCTGTAAACCATCTTGAGACATATGTAAAAGGCAATTCATATTCTTCTTCTTCTTCTCCTTCTTCTTCTTCTTCTTCTTATTATTATTAGTGAGAGTTGCTCATAGAAAATCCAGGGTGTGGGTGTAGCTGTGATTGGGCAGCTGAATGTCCCTCCTCAAACCAAAAGATAGCAGCAAAGACAGGACACCCTGTTTCTGGCATTCAATAGGAAACCAGAAGTTCCCTCTCAAAACAGTGAGATGTTACCCTATATATTTTTTTAACTCTTTGCCTTCAATATTCCATAGGTGTCAGAAGCTCATGGTGCTTTATAAAAAGCAACTCATTTTCTTTGGATATACAAATGTATATACTTCAGATACCTAGGGAGTCCAGCAACTACATAGGACCCTTAATTTGAATGGCTCGTTTATATTGCCTTTTAGACCTCTTCCCCCGACCGTCTTCCTTATGCGTCTCATGCCTCCTCTTCTCTCTTAACCCATTTCCCAGAATCCTCTAGTTTCCCATTTCTTGTCCTTCCTTGTAGCTCTTATGAGAGCCAGTGTAGTGTAGTGTTTAAGGTGCTGGACTACGACCTGGGAGACCAGGGTTTGAATCCCCACACAGGCATGAAGCTCACTGGGTGACCTTGGGTTAGTCACTACCTCTTAGCCTCAGAGGAAGGCAATGGTAAACCCTCTCTAAATACCGCTTACCATGAAAACCCTATTCATAGGGTCACCATAAGTTGGGATTGACTTGAAGGCAGTCCATTTCCATTTTTGTAGCTCTTGCATTTCTCACCTCTGCATGGGCTTCATTCCAATCTTGCTTCCTGGTTCTCTAGCTTAAATATCTGTCAGCAAAGAAATAATGAAAATTGACAGTGAAGTGTCATCACTCTGTTTTTAAGCTGATACACCAATGACATTGGTAGAGGCAAGGAAAATGAAACTGCAAACTCAGGAAGAGAAGAGGTATATTGGTTTACTCTTGAGTTTCACTTGGAAGGTTATCTTCAAAAACTGAGAAAAACTAAACATTAGATGGAAGAAAAACAAGAGGCCGTGTACACATTACCAGTTTAAAATGCAGTAGGGTGTTCTTTTTCTTAATTCAGATTGAAGGTGGTTTGAGGAAAAATGTATCAAAACCCAGTATTTCATAAGAAACAGCAGCATAGATAGGGATTGTGGCTGTTGCGTATATACCACTTCCCAAACCAGTGGTGGGAGTGCACTGGATGCAGAGTAAACAGGAGTGTGCAGCACACAGGCAGCGTTTAGTTTTTCACAACCCACTGGAATGTTGTGGGCTGTATAATACATTTTCTGACCTGATTCCAATCCCCAATCAATATGCCAGACATCTCTAGACTAAAACAGGTTGTAAAGTAGAAAGTGTGCATAACAGATGAGTGGGAGCTCATCAATCCTGGTTGGTTTTCAAAATGTCCAAATTTTAATGGGAGAAAAGGTAGGAAGATAAATTAATCCACAAGCCCCACCCCTTTACCCCTGCCCACACCTCCGGTTTTAGCCAAAGAATGCCTCCAAGCTTTATAGAATCACTAGTTAAGGGGGCAGGTACAAAAGCTGACTCTGGTCCCAACTGTCATTTGAGGATTGGTTTGTCTGTGGTTTATGAAAAGTTTATAAAATGATAAATGATGTACATAAGGAGAAATGTTTTATCTTCCCTCTGAATGTTAGAATTCCAGCGTTCCTGTCAATGAAGCTGACTTACAATGGGTTTCCACATAAACAAAAGAAAGTACTGCCATCACACACAGCACACAATGGGCTGGTTCGCATGGGAGCTGAAATTTGGATTAAAGATGCAGCTTTTTCCTCTGTGATAGATTTTCACGGTTCACACACGTCTGTCCTCCCTACCTTCCAATTCACTGTTTTCAATCCACACATGTTCGTGTTCATTTAGTATAGCTGTTTCCTTGTGGCCCCGCCCCCAAATTTACATGTTAACTCCCTCTGGAACATCCATATCACTAATGGAGAAGGGGAGGGTTTTTTTTGTCAATTGCATGCTAAGCCCGGAGGGGTGTGTGCAATTGACATGACATAACTTTTTTCCTCTTGTCAGTTTCATTTCCTACAGACAAACCCTTTTTTTGTTAAGAAGGAATGAAATGCAGTTTTTATAGTGCACTCTGTGTGTGTGTGTGTGTGTGTGTGTGTGTGTGTGGTTTTCGGAGATTGATGTTTTGTTAATTTGTGCCACAATAGCTAAACCCATGCAAACGTGGTTATCATGGTTTGAACACATCATGAGAAAACATGCCTCAGTAGCAATCAGAAAGAATGGGTTGGAAATTAAGGGAAGTAGCAAAACAGTTATAAAAAGCAAGGGATGGATTCACTCCATAATGGAAGGAAAAGAAAGGAGCGTACAAGACTTTCCCGTCCAAAAATGCGGCAGTCCCCTTTATCGAAACCCACCAATTACAAATCTGCGGGCATTCCAAGGACGGGAAATCACCTGCCACTGTCTATTGTGATGTGGAGTAATAAATGAGACGTTTGATTCAAAACTCCAATGAACGGTTAAACATAGAAAAACATATGTTGAGAGAAATTAAAAATAGCGAGTAAATGGAGCGCATCGCTGATTTAAAGGATCAAACATGGTACCCTTTGAAGCAAAATCTCTCTTCAAGTCCTGCACATTTCATCATGTCACTTCCTCTCGGAACGAACTTTGCCAGTTTTTGTGTGTGTTTGTTCCTTTGCTTGTTTTGGCCCACTTGCCCCACATTTTGCCCCCTGCCCCTTTGCCTTTAATGGCAGAAATGGAGCAGGCAAGGCTTCCCCCCTAGAGCTCTATCTTTCTTCAGGTGCGGAGGAGCACTCACAGCGCGCCTGAAGGGAGGCCCCAGCAGCCTGAAGTTTGGGGGCTGCAGGTGAGGAGCAGCAGGTGGCACCGGAAGCCCCGCAGGACCCACGCCAAGCTGGGACCCTCTCAGCCCCCTCCAGAAGATCAATTACTGCCGGCCGTTCGGGGGGGGGGGACTGGCATCACAGTCCAGGCAGCCACTGCCACAGAGCCTCTCCATCCTGCAGCCGATGCCAGCCCTGCTGTCCTGCTGTCTTCCCTCCTCGCTGCTCTCCCTGCCCAGGTAAGGAGAATCCCTCCTGGGGCAGGAGGGGCCTGGGACGATACCCCTTGCGAATGGACTGGGAAGGGGCAGCAAAGACCTTCACTGGGCTCTTCCTTAGCGATTTGGGGGGAAATCTTAGGGCAAGTGGGGGAAAGGAAGGCTAGAGTGACTGGAAGTTTGTTGTTAAGTGGCAGGAAACAAAATGACATTCATAGAGAGTGTAACGGGCAGAGAAAGGGGAAGATCTAAAGTGGCAAACCACCCGCGCAGCGAAAAACAGCGGAGAAAAGCAACTACATGGCAGGTGGGCACTGAAGCGGAGACACATTTTCCATCACTTTTCGGATTATTATCGGATTGATTTAATCCAGATTTAAAGGCAAAAGCAGCTGAGTGCTTTCGCATTGCCAAAAAGTCATGTCAACCGTGCAAATTAAAAGGGTCTGCCAATAGCACCAGATTCATACTAAACCTCGTGTGAACTAGCCCTATTAACTTGTGCCATTCACTGCCAGAAACTGATTCTGGCCACTAGCTAAAGTGGCTTTTAAAGGGGGATTAGACAAATTCATGGAGAACTGATCTGTTCAGTAGCTATTGTCAAGATAGATAAATGAGATCTCCATGTTCAGAGAAAGTATACCTCTGCATATCACATGCTGGAAACAAAAAAGGGGAAGACAGCCACCTTTGTACTGCGTTTGTGAATTCCCAGGGGCATCTAGCTCACCAATGTTGGAGGCTGAGTGCTGGACCAGACACCCACTTTGAGCATAATATATATGGAAAAGCAAAGTAAAATAAAATTAGAATGGATAGACCTTGGTCTGTTTCAGGATAACATTTCTTACTTTCTCAGGTTGTGATCCTCTGGTGCCTTTTCTGTGTATTTCTATAATTTTCAAGCTGGTTGTTTGTCACACACTTAGCACAGTCACTGTTGTTTGATGGCCATATGTTTACACTAAGCACCTGTGCCTTGCGCATTCAGAATGAATTGTATATAAATATCTTCATACAGCAGATAAGTGTCTAACCACTTCAAAGTGCATCTCTGCCAATGACCCTCAAGATATGGATCTCCAGATGCAGACCCCTTCTGTAGTTTGTGCCAGATGTGGTGCTTTTATGTGTAATGACCCTGGAAGCATGATATTAATATTTCATGTTGATGTTCTGATATAATGCTTTTCTTGGTACAAAAATGAGATGTCGGTATCTTGATAAAAGTGCTGTGAGGGCCAGCACAAAATGGCTGCCAATGGCAGCAAAAAGAGAGGTGACAGTACTCCGTACCAATGAGTACCATCACAAAAAAGCTCTCTCTCTCTCTCTTTCTCTCTGTATAATTTCCATCTAGCTGTGGTATTGGTGAAAGTATCAGACCTTTCTCTCTCTCTTTCATAATATTAGAATGCGAGGTCACCCAATGAAATTGTAGGGTGGTAGATTCAGGACAGACAAAAGAAAGTTCCTTACTGAACACTGAATTTGCTGCCATGGGGTGTGATTATAACCACTGGTTTTGAAAGCTTTAAAAGAGAATTAGACTAACAGTGCAATCCTGTAGTGTTTACTCAGAAGTAAGACCCACAGTGTGCGACAGGGATTTACTCCCATGTAAGTGTGCATAACATTGCAACCTACTTTGAAAAGAATGGGTATGCTGGTGACCTTGTGTTCAGAGGCAATGCCTCCTTGAATACCAGCTTCTGGGGAACAAAGTAGGGGAGGGTTATTGTCTTCTTGCCCTGTTTTGTGGGCTTCCAGTGGTATTTGGTTGGTTCCTGTTGGAAACAGAATGTTGGACCCAATGGACGTTAGGTCTTGTCCAGCAGGGCTCTATCTAATGTTCTTAATGCATGCATGTTTTATTGTTCTCTGGGAGCATTTAAATTTGGAGTGAAACATTACGGGTCGTAGCCAACTAAATTCTATTCAGAGTGAACCCACTGAAATTAATTAACCCAATTTGGTCACATCCATTCATTTCTGTTGGTCTACTTGGAGTATGGCTAATGTTGGAAACAACCCAATTTGCTATTTGTTGACTCTAGTGCAGTCTCCATGCATGACCTTGGTGATTGTGATTACTGTGGCTCAGCTTGTTCATCTGAAAGTTTGGACAGATTTCAATAATTGATTAAATGCTCTGGTATTTATCCCATTGACTGAATAGGAGCCGCAGTTTCCTTTCTTTTATTAATGTCATTGAAAAGGTGTTTCTCTGTCCTTGAATTTATCTTACAAAAGTGTTTTTCTTCTGCTTCAGTGACGATTTTCCAACTGCAGCTCCTATTCTTGATCATTTTCAGTTTAGGTTCTTAAAACTCATTAAAGTGTCCCCACTTAAGAACAAAATCTCCATTCTGAGATGACACATTTTATTCCTTTCTTGCAGATGATAAACTGAGGCACAAAAAATTAGGGGTTTTGCCCAAGGTTACATATTAAGCCAACTCATTTTTAACTTGAGTATTTATTTAAAGTCTGTGGCCTGATCCTGAGATACTTCTTAAGCTTTTAGGCCTACAGGTTCAAGTGTAAGGACAGACCTATGGGTGCAATAGCGCAGCAAAAGGTTGTGCCAGCATGACCTATGAACCAGCCCAGGTTGTTTTGCCATTTCAACATGTTGAACATGCATGAGTGGTGAGCAAAGTCACAAGATAACATGGAAATGGGTGAACAGTGTGGATTGAGAATGCAATATTAGGGAGCGTAATAGGGTTGTCAGGTTTCATGATGTAACCTAAAGCATTAGGTTTTTAACTACCTCCTCAAGATCTTCAGAAGAAGGACTAAAATTTCAAGGTGAAGGGATGGAACCAAGAGAGCAGGCTTCTTTCTCCTTGGCTTGATCAGAGCTTTTGCTACTCATTCCACCATCTATGTTCATCAACTTCTAGCCTGAGGAATCTTTCCTTGGCTCACTGGATATCATCCCCTGCTTCTACAAGGCTCAACTAAATCCCATCCCAACCTACAGTCTACATCCCCTCCTTGGCAGCCATACAGACTCAGAAAATGTAAACCAGAAATGTAAACCAGAAAATGTCCATGTAGGGATATTATTGCTGACCAACACAAAGGACATCAGTCCAAGCTTTGTATGCGAGTGTTCATATGCTAAAGATCGTCCATCTCCACTTCCTGTCTGAATATTAGGATATCTATGGGTCTGGTGTTTTGATGACTATCTTTTCTTTTAAAATTAACCTTTTAAATTGGAGGACAAGAGAGTGAATCTCCAGATTTCTCTTTCAATGAGATGGCAAATAGAAGGTGTTATCCAGATAATTACAGAAGGGATTAGGAAACAAGGTTGCCTATGCCTAAAAATCCAGTGGGTGGTAAGGGTGTAGAGTTTTATTTCTACTGATAATTTTCTTTTCTTTCTACTGCAACTTTAAATTTTCCACAGGCTCTGCCCGTTTGCACATGTTAGATTCTATTACGAATGGGACGACATATTACCTTGGCATAAGTGGGTTCCCAAAATGTTTTTGCCAAGATAATGTGACTGTGTGGGTAGAGGGGTATTTGCAGGGAAGAAATGGTAATCAGACCGGGGGTACTTAATTCTTTCCTTCCCTGCCCACTGATTTTTCTCTCACAACCCCCTCTGCACACACATGTAAATACACATACACACAGAGACATAATCCAGCTTATTTCTCATCTCAGAGCCAGGTTGGAGAAGGGAGATAAAGGAGAGAATTTGCAGATGAGTGAAAGCTTGACCGCGCACCACATCTATCTGCCAGTTCTCCTCTGCAGATGTCCCCTCCTCATTACCTTTGTAAAAGAAACACAGGTCGTGCAATGTGTAGCTCCACCTCAGTGGTTGCAAATACGTTTCAGTTTAAGACTTTATAGGACTTTACAGTTTATTGGAACACACTGGAAGTATTTGACCATGTGTTTGTTTTTCACTGGTTTTGAGAAGATTTGCCTGTTTTTGTAAAGGAATAGTTGAAGGCACAACAATAGTTTAGGAGCAAAAAATAATGAGAGAAGGACAAATCAGAACTGAAATAAAATCATCTAATAGTAGTACATACTTGTACATGTTAGTGAAAAGTCACACTATGTTCAGTTATTCTCTAGTGAGAGCCAGACTACACATAGCGCCATTCATTCAACTGGCAATTGTGTGCATGATTTTTTAGATTTAGAGCAGGGATTCCCAAACTGTGATCTGTGCACCACCAGTGTTCTGTGAACTTCACCCAGGTGGTTTGTTACAAATCAGTGAGCAATACCAGATTGCTTGAATCTCTCCCACAGCCACATGTTTGATGGAAAATGGCAAGACAGCAATTTCAACAGGAGCAGGCTCACAAAAATTCACTTACAGAGATTTCATTTTCTGTCCGTGCATTCTGAGACTGTAGCAGCAGTCTTTGTGCTGAAAGTACACACCCACATTTTAATTTTTGAGCAAGTAACCTCCCATCCCAAAATAATATTCACTAATAATAATTAGCCAAGTTAAAATAGCTTTGGAAGGTTCCCCTGTGGAAAGGTCTTAAATTTGATCACTGAAAAAAGGAAATTTACCTGAATCAGTGACCTCCAATAGCATCTGTTATGAACCACCCTGTTCAGATCTTGTAAGTTCAGGTCTGTTGCTTCCTTTATGGAATCAATCCATCTCTTGTTTGGCCTTCCTCTTTTTCTACTCCCTTCTGTTTTTCCCAGCATTATTGTCTTTTCTAGTGAATCATGTCTTCTCATGATGTGTCCAAAGTGTGATAATCTCAGTTTGACTGTTTTAGCTTCTAATGATAGTTCTTGTTTAATTTGTTCTAACATGCAATTATTTGTCTTTTTCATGGTATCTGCAGACATTTCAGATCTGTTGGTTTTTGTCTGTCTGTCTGATCTAATCTCATATAGCAAAACCAGGTTTAAAAAATCAGTGGAAACACTAAATGATGAAGGACAAGATCGATTGATGGCACAATGAAGTACTATGATGGTGCCCTTGAATAGGATTCCTGATAGCCTATAACTTACCCAGCCTTAGGCTATTTACTGTCCAGCATCAGTGATAGTGACAGTGGCATCTTAAACCTGATTTTCACGAACTAGTTGCACTGTGGTTGCTATCCCAAACTGCTCTGCCACAGCAGCATTTTCTGTGCTGCCATTGGAAATGCATAAATTGCATATCACTTTCCTTTTCCTCTTCCTCTATTATATTTAACAGTCCCATGCCAGAGTTGCACCTCCCGGAGGCCTACAGATGCTGGTATGAACCTGTTTTAAATGACGGGGCAGAGGAAGCAATGTAGCAAGCAATTCCTATGTTCCTATTATTGATACATGAAAATATGGCTTTTGGTGGCAACCACATTACTACCAGCACTGATGAATCAGGCCTAAGTACAAAAAGAAATTATCAATCCCTTTCTTCACCTATGAAGGCTTATGGAAGTAACTTCAAATGTGAACATTGTATATGTTATCTTCCATTCTAAAAACTCTACTAAATTCTGGTGGAGACAGCCTCTTTATTGCGAACCCTAATAATAATAATAATTATTATTAATAATAATAATAATAATAATAATAATAATATCTGTGTGAGTTTATATAAATGTATGTATGTCTGCACTTTCTTGGCACCATTATTCCTTGCATGGATAATACTTCTGCTGGATAGCGAAAGCCTGATTGCAATCTTAAGGTCATCTAAACAGTGAATGTTGCTAAAGTAGAAGATGAACAAATTCTACATGTTATCTGCATATGAGAATTGGTATGGGTAAATTATTGAACTCATTTTCAGGAACTTCATACAGAACATTCCTTCATCCTATAGGAAGGACCAAGATTTTATTTCCAGAGGCAAATACAAGGTAAATTAAGAAAACAAACTTGGCAATGAATAAATGAAGTTGGCAGCACATGGGCCTTGGTGTAGAGGCCATTCATAGTTACAAGGCTGTTCATAAGCACAACATGACCTCTAGCTGTGGAAATAATTAATTTTGGCTTTAATAATTCATCAAAACACTATGGAAAGCAATAGTGGATGGGAACTACTTTGTAATTTCAGCTTCCCAAGTACTTTATAGGAGCCATTAGCATCTTCTGATTATGGAGAGTATTGCCATAAGATGTAATCTTAATGCTCCTGAACAAAATACCTATAGAATTCAGTGATACATGGTTGTAGTTTGCAGGGGGGGTTGTATTTCATGATGTGGACCTGCAGTCAGAAGTGGTATAGCTCAGACACAGGTTTACTATCTCACTGAGAACTAAGCTGCATTCACACAGGCATATGCACAGTTTAGGGGTCAGATATTTTTAAGTGACACAGAAGAATATTGACTGAGATCCAGTTCCCATAGGCAGGATTGTGTACTTCATGACTAGGTTCCATATGGAAATATTCTCCTTAGGGAGAATTAGAACATCAACTAATGTTCATCAACAAAAATCAGAGGTAACGGTCAGGTTATGAAATTCCATACATTAGAATGGAGGCATGAGCTTAGACATGCCTATTTTTCTATACTTTTTAGTTTGTAAATGTAGGGTAGAAATCTAATACAGATTCATATACAAAGTGTTCTTCACTCATCAGTAAACCACCACATGTGGTCTCCAATCTCCAATGCATTTGAGAATAGAAGCCAAGACTTCTTAGAATGGAGGCTGGATTCTATGGTTTTCCATGACAATATTTTGTATATAAAGATGCCTTAACACTACAGACACATCTGAAACACAGCCAAGAAAATCAACACCATATAAAGATGACATAAAAACCCTGTAAAAACAAGAATTTCCTCAACTATCCTGCCTCTGGAAATTGGCCTAACCTTGGCCACTAAAAGCTGGCCCCCAACGTGAAACAATTTCCAGTACTTCTAGAAAATGCTCATGATGCCCCTGTGCTAGCTCTCATAAGAGAACAAATTCCATAATTCTGATCACAGCAGTTCAGTTGAATAACCTTGGTATATAGGCTTTATAGTCAATCCAAGGCTTCCAGGTTATTTTAGAGATCATAATGGAAACATCTACATCTGAAGCCATCCAGGGATTCATACACCTTGAATAACCTTGAACTGTATCTGCAAAGAAGTTAGAACACTTTGGTGACCCACTTAGAAAAAGGACTGTTGCTGCTATTACTATGACTATTTTATTCTGCAAACTGTGAACTGTATAGGGTACATAACACTTTCCTATGGTATCCTGAATCCCTACAGTATGAAAGCCCAGGTGCAATGGCAACCCCAGGAGCACTCTGTAGCTATAAAGCTGTGTGACCTGGGGAAATGGAACATCCTCTCTAAGGAGTGTCCTTCTGTTCTCTGCCAACCACCATTACCTCTGTCTTATCTGCATTCAGCTTCAATTAGCTTGTCTACAGTTAGTCCTCAGCTAGAAATTGAGTAAGGAGTGCAAAATGACCTGAACAGAAAATGAGAAAGAGAAAGTGCAAGAGCGAGCACTAGACCTAGTTGGTCAAGTTGTGTCTGGGCTGTACTACTTCAGAATGCTGATTTGGGGCTCATTTGAGGGAACATTCCTCTATATAAAACAAAATCCATCCACACACACAAGTTAAATATTAGGGACAAGGGTTCTAGCCTAACGTTCTCTCTTAGTATGCTTGCTTTTTATTTGCAGGTATTTCTTGCTGCTGCTGTACAGGGGAGGATTTAGTCACTTCAACATGTGTATGAAGCTGCTGGATGAGACTGGGATTTAGGTGGATTTAACTAAAGACTAAGGTTGCAATGAGAGATCAATAGAATTTGAGCTGCCGAACTGTGAGCATGACTGTAGGCTAGAAAAGATCACACAGCTATCTGTAGATCAACCCCCTATGCAGTTAACATCTAAGGCTGCAATCCAATACACACTTACCTGGGAGTAAGTCTCATTGAACCCAATGGGGTTTACTTCTAAGTAGAAGTATTAGATTGCACTGTCAGCCTTGCTGTCATTAAGGTAAGCTGTGACTAAGCCCTACTACTTTTGGTGCTTCGTTCTGTTATCAGCAGAAAAAGAGATGTAGGAAGAATGCTATCATTTTTTACATACCCATTTCTGAAACAATGGCAAAGTCTGCAATAACTCCTAATCAAAGAATGTACAACCTAAATACAGTCAGGATTTTTAAATGGTTGGTTGACAACTTTGTTTACAAAAGCAGCTACTGTATATAAAAGATGCATGGACATGCATGGCTACCCCCACTCCACTCCCTCACATCTAGACTAATGAAATTTACATCAAAGATGAGATGAGATTTAAACTGAAACATGGCATAGGGGTGGAGACATATTAGTATCAATGATCAAGTAAATAACAACACAATGACATGGCAAACTAAGGCCAAGAGCTTCAAATGAGGAAAGAATATGTAAACAAGCAAGTTGGGCATTAAAGAGGATTGAAGCATGAAACAAAATGTCTGAAGCAGAACTGGAACAAGAAATGCATACCAGCTCAGGAGGGGCTTAGAAATATATTTAGAAAGGGGGAGAAACAGAAGCTTTACAAGGAGATTATCAGCAGTGAAATTCCACATTGTGTAAGGAGAGTCCACAGTGTCTCTATAAAGACATTTATATCCCAGCCTACAACTTTGTTTGTTTCTTTAATATATTTGTACCCTCTTTTTAAGAATAACTTCTAACAAGACATCTTATAAATTTTTCTAATAACCAAACATAAAAAATAACATGAAAACAATAAATGCTTATGATTTTCTAGGCATATTCTGCTGAAAGTGCTTGGATCCATTTGGATTCAACAGCACAGCGAAAACGTAGGCCTAGTTTTAACCTCACTGAGATGGTAAACCTCTCTGTGGGCTGCATCAATTCATATTGCAGATGGGGCTGAGATTGTTGAATGCTCCTCAATACAAAAATTAAAATCCCTATACATGGGGGGGGGAGTAGATGTCAGGGAAAGGCTAGCCTAGAACCTTTCTCCCTGACATGCTAGTTTTCTGTATGGTGATTTTAAAAATTATTTATATGGAAGAGCATTTAATCATGTGAGCCTCCAAAGCAGTCCAGCCCAGACATTGATTCACCACCTTAGTATGAACTAGGCCATACAGATGGTCTCTGTTTACGAGAAGTGCATGCAACTATTCCTTGCATAGGATGCTTTGTACTGCTTCTCCTCACTCCCCACAAAATAGACATGGGGAGAAGAAGACAATGGCAGGAAATCATTGGGTCTCACGGCAGGTATGAACTATGGCATAATCTGGTGATTCTGTAATTTTTCTAGTGGATCTCCATATACAATTTTAAATTCAGCTTCCATGTTGCTATTTTTTAGAAACTGTACTGGTGTTTGTAATTTCTATACAGGATGCTTTTACATACGCACATCTGTACAGGACATTGATTGTGATATGATTATAGAAGGTTGGATGTTTTGTTTTATTTTGAAATCTAGAGATTGTGTTGCACACAGTGGATCCAAATTTATTAGAGAACATCCTTCGCATGTGTAGGAATACTGTTATTTTGATTCTGTATTTTCATTTCTTATTACTAAAATACTATCATTAATTTGCAGTTTTATGAAGCATGCTATTTTGAAAGCTTGTGATTTAATTTCCAGGGTGGGTGGGGGAGGAGAAATCTGGACCTGTCCAACTTGTGATCCACCAAGACAAACATAGTCCACCAACCTGTGGCCTGCCAGACATTAGACACTCTTTCCCTTTTTGCAGTCCCAAGCAAACAGCAAAATCAGGAGGTTTGTCAAAGAAATGAGGGCGGGATGATTATATAGCTAGTGACCTGGGTTTGGTTTGGCAGGTCACTACTTGTGTGGTCTAGTTCCTGAAGGTGAATTGCATATACCAGAGACCAGTGTTGGCACATGAAGGGATTGGGGAGTGAACAGGGACTTCTAGTGTAAGTAAATCTTACTCTTTATGCAAAGTAAGAAAAAAGACCTGACAAGTAGACCATCAAGAATGTCTAAGACTGAAAGCTTCAAGGGGTTGTGCCACAACTATGGAACTCCCTTCCCTGGTAAAAGGTTTGTACCACCTTTTTGTGTGGCAGGAAGCCTGAAATTGATCAGAGTTGCAGTTTATGTTCCTTTTGAAATGGAGTACCCCTTGTACTGTTTTTGATTGGCTGTTTTTCTCTTTGGTTACTTTCTGGAGTCTGAGGGACCTGGGGGGCTAAAAGTCCATATCTCTGTATAAGCGTTTGAACAGTTATTTTCCTTTCCTAATTTTTTTTTGGGGGGGGCATTTGTCTCTAAGGTTTGTTTCCCGTACCAAAGAGAGAATGAGGGGGAGAATACTGGTGTGGCTGGTTGGGAGAAGGAATGTTTGGCGGCGGGAGGACTCACGTTGTCTTTTCTTGGATTTGCAATTGGAATGGAAGGTGTCTTGACGAAAGCTTGGAGTTGGGAGAAGAGCCTTGGCTCGGCGGGGAGCACACATAAGTTGCTTGCGAAGATATCCTTTCAGTCCCTGGCATTTTAGTTGAAGGGGTTCCAGGTGTCAAGGATGGGGAACATCTTTGCCCGAGATCCCAGAGTAGGGCCTATCAGGCGGAGAAAACTGAACTGGGCTAGATGGACCACCGGTCTGAGTAGCCAGAAGACAGCTCCTGTGTTCTAGTGGGAAGGCGGGCGGGCGTGGTGGAGCTTGTCGAGCGTTTAGTGAAAGGGGGCAGGGTTCGTGGGGCAGTTGGCCTGCCTAGCTGCGCCCTGGTGTCCCGCCCACCTCCCTACACTCTCGCTTGCCCCCACCCCGCCGCCGTGTCCTTGTCCCTGGACGGTCTCTCCTGGCTGGCTGGCTAGCGGCCCGCCTCGAGGTCGCTGTTCCAAGCCCAGGTGCTGAAAGGGAAGCAGCTTCGAGCGCCCTTCCCCAGCGCGCACTCCCGACAGAAGTAGCCGTGGAGCAGCCGCGTCAGCCGCCGGGGAAGGAAAAGGAAGAGGAGGAGGAGAACAGCCGGATCGTCGCCGGAGAAGAGGCCATCACAGCCGCGGGCCAGACCTGGCGACTGGGAGGCATGAAGGGCTGGGCGGTCCCAGTGCGGAGGAGGGGCGCGGCGGCGGCGGCTGAGACTCCTGGCGGCGCCTGGTAGCCGCTCGCATGACCCTCCTGCTGCTGCCGGGAGGCTGAGCGTGTGTCTGCCCGGAGAGGGGGCAGCTGTTTCGGGGCCTCTCTTCCCGCACTTGCCATGGCGCCGCCTGGTTCCTGGCGCGGCCGCGGGGCAGAGGCACTCGGCTTCCTGCTGCTGCTGCCGCTGCTGCTGCGCCTGGGGCCCGTCGGCGGGCAGCTCCGCTACGCCGTGCAGGAGGAGCTGCCCCGAGGCGCCGTGGTGGGCAGCGTGGCGGACGACCTGGCCCTGGAGCCGCGACTTCTGGCGGCGAGGGGTGCCCGGCTGACCTCGGGCAGCGGCAGGCAGTACTTGGCGCTGGATCTGGGCCACGGGTTGCTGCTGGTGAAGGAGCGCGTGGACCGGGAGGCGCTATGCGAGTTCAGCCCTTCCTGCTTCCTCAGCTTGGAGCTGGTGATCGAGCAGCCTGTCGAAGTGCACGACGTGGAGGTGGAGGTGCTGGACGTCAACGACAACGCGCCCAGATTCCCGCGCCAGGAGTACCGGCTGGAGATCAGCGAATCCGCCCTGCCGGGCGCCCGCTTCCCCGTCGAGAGTGCGCAGGACCCGGACGTGGGCTCCAACTCGGTGCAGAGCTACCACCTCAGCCCCAATGAGCACTTCGGTCTGGACCTCGGGGACTTTGAGCGTGGCAGCAAACTCCTGGAGCTGGTGCTGCTCCAGCCCCTCGACCGCGAACAGAATGCCCACCAGCAGCTGGTGCTCTCTGCCGTCGACGGGGGCAATCCTACCAAGTCCGCCACGGCCCAAATCTCTGTGCGGGTCTTGGACACCAATGATAACCCCCCGGAATTTGACCGCAGTACCTATGTGGCAACCTTAATAGAAAATGCCGCCCGGGCCACCCTGGTGGTAAAACTGAACGCCTCTGACCCAGACGACGGCTCCAATGGGGACTTGCTCTATTCTTTCAGCAGTTACACCCCTGAGAAAGTGCGCCAACTCTTCAGCGTGAACCCAGTGTCTGGAGAGGTGAGGGTTAATGGCACCTTGGACTATGAGGAGGCCTCCTCGTATGAGATCTATGTGCAAGCCACTGATAGGGGCTCTGTCCCCATGGCTGGGCACTGCAAGGTGTTAGTCAAAATCGTGGATGCTAATGATAATGCTCCTGAGATTGTGCTGACTTCTTTGTACAGCCCAGTCCCTGAGGATGCCCAACCTGGCACTGTGG
The DNA here is from genome assembly GCF_030035675.1 of Rhineura floridana. Taxonomy (NCBI): domain Eukaryota; kingdom Metazoa; phylum Chordata; class Lepidosauria; order Squamata; family Rhineuridae; genus Rhineura; species Rhineura floridana. Next base: position 173,717,839 of record NC_084480.1, on the reverse strand, counting down.
TAGCCTTAATGAGCGTCACTGACCAGGACTCTGGCCAGAACAGGCAAGTCAGCTTGAGCATTCCTCCCAACCTTCCTTTCAAACTTAATTCCTTCAAAAACTCTTATACCCTCATCACTCAGGGGAACCTGGACCATGAAAGAGCTTCCACCTACAATATTACCATCACTGCAACAGATGCAGGGATCCCTCCTCTATCTTCTCACAAGGTCATCCAGGTGGACATCTCGGACATCAATGATAACCCACCACAGTTTGAAGAACCCACTTACTCTGTTTACATCCCTGAAAATAATGCTCCAGGAGTTTCCCTCTGCATTGCCAAAGCCATTGACCTTGATGCTAATGAAAATGCCTACATTTCCTACTCTCTGCTGAATGGAGAGATTCAAGGGCTTCCTGTGGCCTCCTATGTCTCCATTAAATCTGACACTGGCAACATTTATGCTGTCACTTCTTTTGACTATGAAAAGCTGAGGGAATTCCAGGTTGTTGTGGAGGCCCAAGATTTGGGGGTGCCATCTCTCAGTAGCACAGTCACAGTGAACATCTATGTGGTGGATCAGAATGACCATGCACCACAAATCCTGTATCCTGCCTCAGTGAATGACTCAGCAGCTATGGAGATGATCCCTCGCTCAGCCAACATTGGATACTTGGTCACCAAAGTCATAGCCGTTGATGCAGACTCTGGGCAGAATGCATGGCTGTTTTTTCACCTGGCCCAGTCTTCGATTCCAGACGTCTTTAGAGTGGATGTTCACAGTGGAGAAGTTAGGACCACTCGAAAACTGGGGGAGGACACTGTGACCACCTTCAACCTTACTGTCATGGTGCGAGACAACGGTGAGCCACCCCTGTCTTCCTCTGTGCTAATAATCATTGCTGTGGTGGACAGGGTTTCCAAAATTATTCCTGACACTAGGAGGCACATAAAAAGTCCCAGAAATTACTCCGAGATAACCCTTTATCTCATTGTTGCCCTGAGCTCCGTGTCCTTTATATTTCTCTTGACAATCATTGTCCTTGCTGTGATCAAGTGCCAGAAATCCAGTATGCATGGTGACTCCTGCTGTGCGGGGTTCTGTGGGACCCCCAGAGAAAGGTGCCCTACTGAAATGTACAAGCAGGGAAACAACAACCTTGAGACCAGAATGCCACATGGCTTAAAAGTTCAGCCCCATTTTGTTGAAGTGCGGGGCAATGGATCTCTGTCCAAGACTTACTGCTACAAAGCCTGCCTGACTGCAGGCTCAGGAAGTGATACTTTCATGTTTTACAATACTGAGGGACCTACAGGAATCAACTCCCAGGCTGTGCTGGCTGAGAGACATCTGACTGGGCAGAGTGGACAGAGCTCACAAAACCTGATCATACTTAAAAGTGAGCCCATTACTCCAAATGAGGTGAGGACTGAATGGAGAAATGACCTGAACGTGTTCTGTATTTAGCTACCAGTCCTTTAGAAGTAGCTTAGCATTGTCCAATGATAGGAAGTGAGTGTGTGTAAAAGGAAGGGTAAGGGATGCTGTTCAATATTTTCCAAGACTAAATCTGAGGCTTTTAACTCTGCTAGCTCAGATGTTATTCCATGTCTGCAGCACATGGTTGTTAAAGAGTCTTGCCTTGTCCTTGATATCAGGATCTCCTGCCACCTTTCTACTTGTAGGACAAAGGTCACCCCAGCAGTTTATATTGATAGCACTAAATATGCACAGAAGTAACTAAAACAGACACAGTCTGAGAATCAATATGCTTCAATTGATGTTCAGCACAAACCTGCATGCTTACTTGGAAGGACTGTGTTCAGTGGGGCTTATTCCATTTTTTTGTTCCCTAAAAGCTTGGTCATTTATTATTCAGTTTTATCTGCTGGATCCCCATATTAATATATATTTGGCTTTATAGTTTTGTATTTTTCAGGAGCCTGAGGATGCATAAAGCATATTTAGGTTACAATCCCATGCTATTTTTCCTTGGAAGAAGCCCCGTTGAACTCAGTAGGACTTCTTTCTGAATCGATATGATTAGATTGAACTGATAACATACTGTTTTTACTTACCACATGGTGTTGCCTCTTCTTCCTGTCCTCCTCTCCTACCTCCCCCACCTCCCCCTTTCTCTGGAAGTCTAGTGACATATTTCACTGTGTTGTTGATCCAGTTTGCCAGACATCTGGACTGTTGAAGTATGGCAGCCTGTAACCAGCCAGTGTACTTGTTTAGTACCTACGGCCTCATCATTAATTGATCATGCTCTTTTGCAGTGATACACTTGTGACTTTAAGTAAACACATGCTAACACAGTATATTGTCAAGGTTCCAGTTTTATGGCATCTGGAACACAGGAATATAACCCTGGGTGTTTCGCTGGGTGGCATATAGTATGGTATTCCAAAAACAGTCACATTGTCTCCAAATGGACTTTAGCAGTAGAAAACAAAATGTCTTCAGTTTCAAAGTTTTGGAAAAATGATACAAACACACTTTGCTGAAGGTAAATTAGTGTAGTAAAAAACTGCATGGCCAGTTTTTAGTATGCAGAAAACAAGTTAAATAGTCAAAATACTTCCTATTGAAAGCTCTGAGATGAAGTTGTTTCAAGGTGATTTTTCTCCAAAGCTCACTTACCCACTTTTAAAAGGTTCTGTTACATTTTTTAAAATAGATCCTATATAGAAAATTGGCATAATCCTTGAGAAAATAGCATGGATCATGCCATGGACAGTTTTAATGGACTTGGTGTGACGGACATTCTATTGAGGATTACAATGCCATTTTGGTAATTTCTGAATTTTTGAAATGAATCAATAGGTATAATTTATTTGTTTGACCTCAGTCCAGATAAAATGCTTGCTGAACAGTGTGATTTTTAGTGTCACAAACCTAAACATGCATCCTTGCTGTCTCATTTAGTCTGTTCTTTATGTTCAGTAAACTTGACACAGCAGAGATACATGACTGGAATTCCTATCTCTTAAAATTTTGGTGAAGAAAATCTGTATTAGGACCATGGTGTTAGAAGAGGAGAGATTAACTCTTTCTTTTTGCACCATTTTCCTGATGATTTCCGCACACACATCTGCTATTTATCCCTGTAGTACAAGTGTATGCGCACAGGCTGTGTGATCTGGTGGCTCCATGCTCATGTGAAGGTTCCAATATATACATGGAGTTCCCACAAGTTCCCCCAATCACTTTAAGGGTGGGTGCTGCTCCTTCAGTGCATCTTTCTGTGCTTTCCAAGATGACCCAGTCATTCAAGACATGTAGGAATTCTTCATGCCTTTCCCACTGCATACGAAACTCTGGATCTAAGCCATGATGCCAACATTGGTTTCACTGAAAATATTGACCTTATTTCCATGTGGTGGAATGAAGAGACCACATTGTTAATTTATATACTGAGAGAAAAATATCTGTCTATTTTTGCCCTTTAGGGTAAATGACAGGTGTGTGTGTGTGGGGGGGGGTTAGACTGCCCTTTTCCAGTACCATGGCCCAAACTGATTGCCCTCCCCACACTCCTGTTTTTAATTTTGACCCCCACTAGCACTTCCAACTTCAGGAGATCTGATCACAGATCTTGACATCTCATTTAGTTTGCTCCTAAGAATTTTACAATCTTTTTAAAAAAAAATTGATAACATGTTGTGCAAAAGATATCCCTGTGGGATTAAAATGCATTGATCAGAAACCCTAAAATACAATTCTGGAGACTTTCCTTAGCTTTAAAACAGTACTAGATTATCTACTTGCTTATTGAAGGGGAATTTACCAGCACCTTACCTGAAATCATTAATACTATGGTGGGGTAAAAGGGGAAGTTGTGCCAGTTTTGTTCAAATTAGGAGATGTGTAGTAGCTCTGTAGCTTCTTGGTTTTCTGGTACTGTGCTGTGTTATCAGTATAAAAAGGGATTGTGGATGTTCTAGGGATGCAATAATCACATGGTTTTGAGTATTTGTATGTGCATGACAGCATTTTAGCAATGATACATGGTTCTTTCTTTCCCCCCTCCCTTGTTCCACTTCTATGTGAGGCAGAGCTTTCAGCAGTCAAAATCAATTTTTTCAACAAGTGCTGAATACACCTCAGTAGCTTTCAGCATGGCATCTGTGTTCAGGGTTTTTGAAAGTAACTGGGTAACTGGAAGGTGAGCTGTCTGGAAAAATAAATCAGAAACTGCAGTGCTTGAACAGGAATCTGAACCTTGATTTAGATGAAATAATAGATTTACTGTACAGTTGCTTACTGTAACTGCGATATAACAATGGAACATGTTCCCGAGAGGCTATGGTATCTCTTTCTTTGAAGATTTTTTAGAATAGGGTTGATGGGCATCGGTAAGGAATAGGATCTGTAAGGGATTAGATATTGATGCTTCGGGTAGAAATTGGACACACAGGGTTGTATCCAATGAACCTTAGTTAGTCATGTCCATTAACTTCAATGGGTATACTCTGAGTAGAACTAACATTAGATATAATAAACCAGTGTCCTTTGGTGGCCTTGCAATTTTGTGATTCTGTTTACCAAGACAGGAGCCATTATGAGACAGATAACACACACACATGCATGCACACACACCCTTTCTACCAGTTTAACTCTCATGCCTTCCCACAATGAATCCTGGGAACTGTGGCTTGATGATGCTAGGAACTCTACTACAAATCTCTTGTTGCCCCTGGCTGTGTGTCTGGGTAGACACACCCAGAATAGGATGCAGGCAAAAGAAAACTATGAATCAGCAGACGGGATAAAGGAGTTAACCAAAGAATGGGCTCTCTTTTTGCCACCAGGCAGTTTCATCATCTTCTCTCTTCCTGAATTTGCAAATGAACAATTACCTTTTCCCCACTGGTTCCCAATCTTTTCTTCCCAAGAATAAAATGGGCAGGAACAGGAGTGAATCTCTAGATAAGACTTTGAACGCAAGCAGGACAACAGCAACAACACAGGAAAAGTGCCAGGGAAAGTGGCTAATAAGCCTCCCTCTCTGAGGTCTCTGTCCTCATTTTGACCTTTGATGTGCCCGAGGAAGGCTGGTCAATTTTTGCTAAGCATGGGGGAGCGGAGGAACCACTTTCTTTCTAATCTAGGAATATTTGAGAAATCCAGTCGCTGAAAATTTCAACACAAAATGACCTGATATACCTCTTGGGCTAATATGCAGGTAGGGATTTGGATATCCATGAGATTTTGCATTTACCCACGTTTTGAGATGCACTTCTCAGCAGTTTAAATCTATCAAAATATGCATTTAAATGCCTGTTTGAGAGGGTCACATTTCATTATCCATTTGTATATGTTCTAAAATAGTATTATATTATGTTTAAATATATATTTTGAGAGGATTTTAAAAAAATGCATATTACTGCAGAAATGGAATAGAATTATGAGTAAAAATGTGAAAGTGACATGGACTAGAAATAGATCCATCAAGAGTGTTCTAGAGCCAAAGGTGCAATTTTCTTCTAGAGAGAGAGGTGTGTGTGTGAGTATGTGTATTCTTCCTGGAGATGCTGTCCACCAGGGCATGAATTATAGGTTGTAATTTAGTGGGCTTTGAAAAATACATGCTCACTGTGACTATTAAAAGTGTTTTGTCTGTCTGCAAATGACTGTTTTAAATGTTTTGTGCAAAGGAAAAAGAGAAGAAAAGCTTTGGGGTATTTTGGCAGCATTAGTAGCCAATATCCAGCAGGTACCAGAGAGACTGTTGGTGGCACTGGAGGGGCAAAGGATCAAGGCACAGGATTTAATGAATGTCTAGTGTTATAATTCATGCCTGCTGGATGAACAAGGCAGTCAGGGCAGAATAATCATCTAAGGGGAACAGCAAGCTCTGGCAAGTCGTCTTGGCTTCAATACTGAAACACTGTGAGATTAAAGCTAGCATTTGCAATTGCTTTTTTGCAGGCGGAAGGGAGAAATCTTACTTTACTGTTGGGCTTTTAACATAACCAGCAGGCTTGTCCTTTTCAGAGAATATGTGCCATTGCTTGAATATTTGAATATTTCTCTCCCATCCTCAACCAGGGAAGTGCTGAAATACATATGGCTACAGATCTGAGCTGGGTTTTTACCTTTGCCATCTGTTGCTCTCCTCAGCAGCAGTTAAGTCTGATCAGTTTGCTTTGTCTGTTATGACAGCCCTTTCACTTCAGTTGAAGAATAAACCAGAGTGACACTTAGCTTCAAAGCTGTGCCTTCAGCAAATATGCATTGTGGGACGTTATTATTTTGTAAGTTGCCATACTGAGCATTTACCTAAAAATAGTGAAGTCCATTTTGGTCTTAATATTTTCTCTGCCACCATTTTGAATGCTCTAATAGGAAGAGCCAAGACATTTGCTGTTTGTTGAATAATGCACTGGGTACACTTTTAAAAAACTTGGATTTTTTATTTGTGTTACCCTGTGTGAGCCACCTTGGGGGTCTTTTTTGGCCAAAAATGGCATAGAAATAAACTAACAACAATAACAACACTTTGACGCATGAATTCTGAGGTTGCTTATAACCCAATTTCAGTTGCTTAATTGTGCTCACATATTGTTTTGTAGCAACTGATCTCCCAGTCAGCGTGTGTTGTTGTGTATGAGGAGAGTATTGTGGAAGAACAGGCCCCACCCCAGCAGAGGAGATGAGAGAAGATGGAGCTGAAAGGCTAGTTGGAGGTTGATATCTGTGTCACTGTCAACCAGAAAGTGATGGCAGGAGATGGCGTTTTTGCAAAGGTGAATGCCTGGGTACTTTCCTGAGAAACTTCAGCTATTGGTGAGCAAGGGAGGAAACAGGATGACTATGCAAAAGAAAGAAAAAGGGGAACTGAAAGTGGAAGTGGCCTGAGAAAGCTTCTGATAAAGGGCAGTAGAAGTCTGTCTTAAACTGAAAGGAGGGCTAGTGAAGGAATGAAGGATAGGAGGTCCTTTCCAGTCCCTTCCCTCCATCTGAGCCACATGGAAAACTCTCACTGGACCTGAGAGCAAGGTAATAGCTGCCAGTCTTTCACTCCACAGAACTCTGGCCCTTACAGATGTCTACAAACACACTTGTTAATGGCATCCTTAGCAATTGTGCTGGACCGGAGCCAATCCAGAGTACAGGCTTGTGCAGATAAATCACACACATACACATCCAACATTTCTTATATGACTTAATAGTATTTGGAACAATGAAGTGGGAATTTCTTCTGACCAGAACCCATTAAAATCAACAGCAACTACACAAGAGTCCAGTGGGACTGAGACTTTTCCTTGATCAGCTATGATCTGTTCATGACAAGTGGGATTCCACCAGGTTTTACCATCACTGCCACCCCCATATATTTTACCTTGGACAATTCCAGTCCCACCCCATTGGGGTGTACTGGGCAGTATTTTTGTACAGAAGGCTGGCAGCCTTAGCAGAAACCTGCAGCTACTATTCAACAAATAAAGCTGTTTTTGTCTTTCTGAACTCATGAAACATATTTCTATTACAATTTCTTTTTAATTTCATTTTTGTCTTCCTCATGCTAGAAATGCAAATTGTGATTGCTAGCACAGAATGATTTGGTACAGAATTAGCAGAGCTTGGAAAAGTTACTTTTTTGAACTACAACTCCCATCAGCCCCAGCCAGCATGGCCACTGGATTGGGCTGATGGGAGTTGTAGTTTAAAAAAGTAACTTTTCCAAGCTCAGAGAATTAGGGGTTTCTTCGCTTTTCATTCCCTGAAGTGCCTGAAATATGCTAGGGCTATACATAGCTGATTCCCCACATCCAATTAGCAAGCAGCATTTCCCCCCTTACCACCCTGCATTGAATTTACAGCAATAAAATAAAAGGAAACTTAGAACATCAGGTCTGGGGCATCTTATTATTGTATTTATTGATTGATTATATTGATGCCTTACCTTTCTTTTCATGATAGAAACCCAAGACAGCTTACATATGGTTCCTAGGCTGTCTCCCATCCAGGCACTGACCAGAGCTGACCCTGCTTTAGCGTCAGTAGGGAGCTGCCTTATGTGCCTTCAGACCGTAGCCTGGTCTTACAATTACTTATTTTCTTTGTAGAAGGAAAACTGAGGTGCATCGATTAAATGATTTCATTGCCATATCACACTTACTTCAAAAGAGATCTTTTCATGAAAATATACTAACTCATTGTTCCTTTGTGTAACTAACTGACTAAATATGTGTATGTACAGCAGCCTTAGCTTTTTAAAATTACTGTTTGTAAATGTGTGATTTATACTTCTCTACCTTGAATAGGATTTGAGCCAACACAAATTGAAGTTAACAAAGAATTTCTATGGCCTGTACATTACAGTTCTGTATATGTCTGCTCAGAAGTAAGTCTCGCTGAGTTCAGTGAGGCTTACTCCTAGGCACATGGGTAGGACTGCATGCTCAGTCACTGAACCAGACATAGAAACCCTTTGTACAAATGAGTGCATGGAGGAGGGGGTTGGCCCTGCCCCCAAACTCTACACATTCAGGATCCATTTTGTATTATTTATTTATTTATTTAAAAGCATTTCTAAATGGCTTAGTGGTTAAAAATCTCTAAGTGGTATTCAAAAATACAACATAAGAACAATAAGACAGTATCATAAAAACAGACTTAAAAACCAATAAAACAGTATAAAAACAGGAATTCAGCAATTGCAGGGTCCAATCTTATGAATCAGGGAAAGCCTGAGAAAAAATATATGCCCTTACAAGATGTCTGAAGCAATTGATGGATGATCCTTCATGTTTGTACAAAGGTCTTCACATGCATAGCCTCATCTTTATGCCTTCCCCCCTGCCCCTGAACTCATTTGTACACTTAGTGACCACCTGCAGAAGGCTTCCGTGAGTGCTAATCCAAGCAGGATACTCATGACTCAGAGGTTATATGAATAAATTTTCATCAACAGTCTTCTTTTTGTCTAGTGAAATGAGAGCCATATATAAGTGCATCAACTCTCTCTCTGTCTCTCTCTCTCTCTCTCTAAGTGCTAGCTTAGCCACTGTGATTCATGTGTTGGTAACCTCATGATTGGACTGCTGTAATGCGCTCTGTGTGAGGCTTCCCTTGGGATTGGTCCAGAAACTGCAGGTGGTGCAATGCTGCAGCTAGGTTGTTGAGTGGAGCACCTGGACACATGCATATTGCATCTGTGCTGAGGGGAATGCACTGACTGCCAATCAGCTATTGGGCCATATTTAAGGTCATGTTGTTAACATACAAAGTCCCGAACTACTCATGATCAAGTTACCTGCTATACCACCTGCCCTGCCCTGTATAGATCTGTAAGATCACTTAACTAATCTGGGGAAATTCTACTTGTGGCACTGCACCCTACAGAATATCACAAGGCGGAGACCTGAAAAGGGAGTTTTCTGCTGTGGTGCCTGCTGAATGCTGTTCCCTCTGCCATACGTGAAGCAGCAACTATCAGCTGCTTCAGACATCTTGTAAAGACTTGTCATTTTGTCCAGGCTTTCTCTGACCCATCAGATTGGATGCTGTTTTATATGCATGAATCCCCTGATTTTTGTTTTACATGTTTTTATACTGTTGTTCTATTTGTTGTATTTTTATTTTAATGGATATGGTTTTTATATTGTACATAGTGTACACTGGTTAGAGATTTTTAAATTATTGTGTGGTTTAGAAATGCTTTAAAATATAAATAAATATCATTAATGCATCTAATTAAAATGCAGATATGTCCTATTGAGAAAGAATGGGTTCTTTTGTATTTGATCACATGTTTGTTTGTTTGTTTCTTTTCCGTGGATTTATTTTGCTGTGATTCTTCATGTCTTCACTCAGGAGTGGCAACAGCAGAGAAGGTCATGCATTTGTAGAAAGAGTTCATCCTGCTGCTTTCTCCCCAGAGACCACCATCCAGAACCACTGAGCAAGATTGAGAGAGATGGAGAGAGAGAGGATATTTACAGTTAGGATTATAGCTGTTAAATGGAAATGCGGTGTTCTGACAGAAGGGACACCATTAAAACAGCCATTGATTGCTGTTAGCGCTTTGGACCAAAAACCGATTAACACTAAAATCTGTCTTAAAGCTCTTCATTGTGTTTCAAGATAGGGAGAGCATAGAAGCTGCTAAAGAGTCAGGATGTGTAAAATAGTTTTTAATTATCTTCCTCCCAACTCTTCTCAAAGAGTTAAGAGTACTGTAGTGGCTGGATTCTGAATTAATTCTTAATCATTAGTTACTTTCACTGGATTGTATGCATTCGTTGTAAACTGGAGAACCATAAAATTTGCTCCACATATCTAGCAGGGTTTTGGACTTCTGTATCTCAAGCATCAGCCCCCACCCCACCTTCAATTTGCATGCCTCATGACAAACCATGAATGCTTAATATCCTTCTGCACTGAATGAAACCTATTGCATGTTTGCAAAATGTCAAAGGTTAGATTATCACACGGGCAAGGAAACTGTGAAGTTTATTATGGCCTCTAATTAAATAAAGGAGGAGATGGGTGAAAAGTCTTTGTTTGTATAAAGCATATTGATATAGGAGAAATAAGAAATAAAGGCAGAGCTAGTTTTAAATACGTTACTGAGTTCAATGCATTTAATATAAAAAATAAAAAGCTGGACTGGGCATTCATCTCTGATCTGTTTCCAACAATTCCACTACAGCAGCACTTTTATTATTATGTATTATTTGTGTACTTTAGTGAATGTCATCCATTATGGCATTAAGCCAGCATTTCAAAGCATGGCCTTTTGAAGCTAGACAAGGGCACATTAGTCCAAGAGGGATTTTTTTTGGGTGCTCCGAATGCATAAACAGCAGAGTCCTGGAACAGGTCAGTTGCATTACTGTTCCTTGTTGTCCTCAGTTGGCAATTCACCATTACAAGATGTAATAATATCAGCTCCACTATCAGGATTCATTCACCTTAATATACGCCAATGTTACATACACCATCACCTGCCAACAAAGCCTTTCTTTTTCTTCCTAGGACAAATAAATCTGTATCTGCGTAAGAAAATAAGTGGACATAATTCTGACATAAAAAATTGAACACCCTGGAAATGGGAGGGAGAACATTTTCAGTCCCCCAGGATAATCTGCTGCTGACTTCATCTTAGAGGGGCCAGCTTCAGCAAAAAGACTTCAGAGGAAGGCCTCCAATGTGCTGCACAGTTTATAAGCAAATCTGACTCTGTTCAGTTTGGACTTAATTTCTAACTATGGAAAGCAATTGTTTCTCACTGGGTGAAGAGTTAGGATAGCAAGTAAGACAACGTTGTCAGAATGACTGTTACTGAGAATGGGCCATGCTCTCTCCTTAACATACCGTATGTAAATTTGGGTTCTGCATAGAAATGTGACAGCCCTACTGTTACCTTTTCCATTTCATAGCCTTTTGTCTTCTCTGTTTTGTGTGTACATGTATAAGGAGGGTGCTGGGCTCAATGAAATGGCTTGTATGGTGGCTTGAATACAAGTGGAACAAGACATGGGCTGAGTCTGACCAAATACAAAACTTACCATCAAACCTACTTTATGGTAGTATCAGGAGCTGCCCGGACTAGAACCTGGCAGCCTGGTTCTGTGCATAGCTCCCAATTTTATGAGCCTACAGTGCTGCTGGTAGAAGTACCTCCTTAGATTAGGGATGGCTAATCTGTGGTCCTCCACATGTTGGAATATAATTCATATAATCCGTGATCATTGGCCATGAAACTTGCAAGTAGTTTAGATAAAAGGAGAGTAAGAGGTGACATGACATGCAGTGATGGCCACCAACTTGGATGGCTTTAAAAGAGGATTAGACATTTAAAAGAGGATTAGACAAATTCATGGAGGATAATGGTATCAAAGGCTACTAGCCACGGTGGCTGTGCTGTGCCTCCACAGTCGAAGGCAGTATGCTTCTGAATACCAGTTACTGGGAAACTGGGGGGAGGGGGGATACTGTTGTACTCTGGTCCTGCTTGCGGGCTTCCCGTGGGCATCTGATTGGCCACTATGAGAACAAGATGCTGGATTAGATGGGCCACTGGCCTGATTCCAGCGGGCTCTTCTTATGTTCTTATGTTAATTACTCTGACCTCTTTAAAAAAGGTTAACTCCTGTCTACCCTTTTGATTCATTTTGTTAATCATGCTCTTTTACCTGCTGCCTCTAGATAGTCCTGCTGAAATTACAGGTCAGTAGTCCGCTGCTTCTAACCAGATTCAGGGACTGAGTTAATTTGCCTGCCCCTTTCTATCAGTTCAACACGACCAGTTTCTCTATGCAGGTGGAAAAGCAGCTTGAATATGGCAATGCTAAGCTTAAAAATGAGTTGAAGGCATGAGTTTAACGAACTCTGCCCTCTGACCCTCCATAGGGAAGAAAGAGTCAGCTCAACATAATGTGTATTTTGATCCTCAAATGAAACTCCCCCAGGTCATCCTGAATGCATCACATGGTCTAAAACTGTGGTACCCAAGTCTGTCTCTCGTCCGCAGTGTCATGTCCAACTGTAGGACAACCAGAGGCAAAGGAAGCTAGAGAGCTCATGCCTTTAGCAGTAGTATAGAAGAGAGCATTTTGGCAGGTTCACATTCCATTATCAAATCTCGGCTTAAGAAACTGAGATACGCATGAGCTTCATTCATACAGCCTGTTTGCTCCAACCCCTTTTGTGTGAGTGAGGAAATAAGACAGGAAGCTATATAGCTTCCCATTACGTCTAAACTGCAACTAGTCAGGATCAAGAAGTCAACTTTTTTTTAAGCCATAGCTTCATATTGTGGCTTGTTGGGAAACCGTTATCCATAGTTTTCAGTTTGGATATAACAAGAAGTTATGGTTAACTGCAGTTTCTGATTTATTTCACCACTTGAATGGAGGGAAGAGCAGATTGCCTTCATGTGGGTACCTGAAGCTTGTGCATCTTGATCATGTGCACATGTCATAACAAAGGGGAACAAAGAGCCAATTCTGCTGTAATCCCTATTATCTCAAAGAGAAAACAGAAGGAAAGAAAATGGTGGTGAGTTCTTTGTTGCAACACACTTGTGAATCCACCAGTTTAAAAACAGTGCTTTAAAGGACCACAAGATCTCTGCAGTGTCATTTGGCTGCCTATATTATAAAAGTGACGGTGTTATGGAAAGTATGCTCACATGGAAGGGTCTTAATGGACTGAGGGTAGAGCCTGACACTGATTTTATGCCTTCTGTGTTAATTTTTACCTCTGTAGTCCCTTCAGTACCACTCCCTATATATGTGTGTGTGTGTATGTATATAGTATTTTATGTATTTTAATTGCGTTTTATGTATTTTAATTTATTTTAATGTTTTTGTGATGTGCCCTATTATAGGGTAGAAGGGTGAGATAGAAATCTTTTAAATAAATAAATAAATAATGGAAAGTAATAGTCACAATTATTGTGGGAGCTTGTGTGCACATTTCAGGGGAGCTGCCGCATGGCCAGAGCTTGGAAAAGTTACTTTTTTGAACTACAACTCCCATCAGCCCAGTCCAGTGGCCATGCTGTCTGGGGATGATGGGAGTTGTAGTTCAAAAAAGTAACTTTTCCAAGCTCTGCGCATGGCAAGAGGTTGCCCACATACATACAAAGGGGACCTGAATAGAACTAGTGTGCCAGGCTGAGATGATCTTTCTTGCCTTTTGAGGATAATAAAATGGAAATATATACCTCCGGGAACTTCTTGAGGATAATAAAACGGAAATGTATACCTCCTGGAGCTTCTTGGAGAAAGGAGAGGATGCAAACATGAGCCATAAAATACAGTTGAGTCACAAGTCACCCATTTAGATGTCCAGACAAATATGCTTAACAGCAATATACGGCTGTAAAATATGATGAATATTTCTCTTGTAACCAGTGTAACAAAGAAAAGTAATTTAATATTTTGTAGTTTCAGGTGACAAATAGCCACTATTTTGCAGCAAAAACAATGAAGAAATGTCACATTGTAAAGATTCAGATTTATTGGGTATTAACCTTTGTAGACTAGGGTCCATTAGTCTTGAATCTAACAAAATAGTCTGTGGTCCACACAAACTTAGGCATCAATAAAGCTATTAGTCTAAGATATCACAGGACTTTTTTGTTGTATTCTCAAATAACTCTGATACAGTTATTATGTCTGTGATCACTGGTTATGGCTGAGATTTGAGTTTGAAAACAGGGTATTTGGTTTCCATTTCTTCCTCCTGTTTTTGTACCACTTTGCTTGAGGCATAAGCTCCTGTTGTGACAAAACATGTCTGCTTTTGACTAAAATCTGCTGCAGTCAGCAAGCCTGATATAATCTAGTATAATTCTCTGCAGTCCATAAACCCCAGCAGAAAACCCATAACAAATAGAGTGGCTTAAATCCATTCTTCACAGGAGGCTGCACTTAATAGGAACTCCGTGAGGCACCTTACAGTAGAAGAGAATCATTTTCTCACTTTCAGTGGATAAACAAGCAAAGTTTTTTTTCAAGAATACAAAAATCTCTGTCTTCACACATTTTCTTGTAATCCTTAACATCCAGTCCTTAGCAATATTAACTGAGAAGTAAGTACTGTACATCTCAAGCTGGTTTGGGATTGTAGACGTGATATTCAGTTTCCTAACACCTCATTTTCCATTTTCCTGTGTCATGCCTTTTGAGTTTTGCACGCTGCCCATTGTTCACAGTGCATATGCACTTCTTCCTCTTTGTAATTATTGGACCTGTTCTTTGTTTGCATGGGGTTGCACTCCATTTTAAAAATCTAATAAAAAATTGTGCACAGTCAGAAGCATATGTTACTTTATTGTTTTAAACGATTATTTTAACATTTGTATAGAAAACCCTAAGCAGTTTACATAGAACATATAATATATATTAAAATTATCTATAAAAGTCAGAAGTTTAAAAACAAATTGACCTAAATAATTCCAGGTATATATAAAATCAGTAGTTAAAAATATACATTATATGTATAAAAAAGGAAATTACCTATTGACATGCATGTCAATCTTTCATATCTGGATAAGCTTGCCTAAACAAGAAAGTTTTTAGCAAGCACCAAAGACAACAGAGCTAAGATGTCTGCCTAATGTCAATGGGCAGGGAGTTCCAGAGTGACCTTAATGATTATTTGTAACAGGAGTGGCTAACGTGTGGCCCTCCAGGTATTGTTGAACTCGGCTTCCATCAGCCACAGCCAGCAGGGCCAATGGCTAGGGATGATAGGAGTTGTAGTCCAGCAACCTCTGGAGGGCCACACCTTAGCCATCCCTGGATTTATACGATGGAACTTCACTTTATGGCAGCCAACAGGCTGCTCACAAACATGGCAACCTTCTGTTGAGTTCTCCATTGTGTAGTGACAAGGCCAAACTAAATGTGACAGGGACAGGCAGTCACATTTATTCTTCAGGTGACTAACCTATTCATGTAAAAAGCAGACCGAAGTGGTCCTATTTTTTATTTAAAAAGGTACAATTTGGAGTAGAACCTTTCCCCTTTCCTCTTACCTCTGTTGTTTCAAGCCCAGGTCCAATTTCCAAAGTGATTCGTACTGGAGAGAAAAATGATTAAAGTGAAGGAACATAATGAGCTAAGGTTGGAGAAGGGGGTGTGGAACCATTCAAGTTCCCTTATCCACATAACTCTTGTAATGTTAAAAGCAACCCATGTACTCTTTTTTGTGAATGGGGCAGACATGAAGTT
Source organism: Rhineura floridana (assembly GCF_030035675.1). NCBI lineage: Eukaryota > Metazoa > Chordata > Lepidosauria > Squamata > Rhineuridae > Rhineura > Rhineura floridana. The sequence goes on along the minus strand of NC_084480.1, from coordinate 173,702,154 downwards.
AGCTGCCCCCATTGTATTTAGTTTGCCCCTGCTTAAATGTGACCTGACATGCTGACATTAGTTGCTGCTAGTAAACAGTAGGAAAATGTAATTGTACTACAATAGCAGTTGAATGTTATGAGATGTTATGGTGCATGTGGAGGTTTGACAGGGGAATGCCATTTTTGTGGCAGCACCTTGCCTTCTATAAAGCATGGTTTACTAGTTCTGTCCTTAGATGTTGGATTTATGGTTGGAAGCTGCCTCAGATATTGTAGATGGGATTCCAATGATTAAATAAACCTCTCTGTTAGGCACTTTACTAGGATGCGCGAAATCTTTAAAAAGCGGGAGGGGAGATTGGGGTCTCTAATATGATGACCTTTTGGTTGGCCAAGAGTTTAATAGTGACAACTGATGAATGGATAAAAGTGTGTGTGCAGTTCAATTTAAAAAGTGATCAAGAAATGCCATGATTACAATGACTCAAGTGTAATTATAACAATGTTCCTTTGAAATGTATAGGAGTTGGCAAATCTTATTGCATTCAAGTGAGTATATTTATGTGATCTTTTGGCAAAACATTTTTTAAAAAGCTGAAGAACTTTGGAAGGGATCCTATATTAGAATGCATAGCTTTTAAAATATCTTTAAGCACAAATTAATATTGATTTCTTTCTTTGCTTTGCATTGCAGCCAAAACCACCCAATCCTGACTGGCGTTATTCTGCATCTTTAAGAGCTGGAATGCAAGGGTATGTATTACATAAATCCTCATTTTATGGCACTGTACCTTCGATATTCTGTGAAGGGAACTATTCTTTTGCAGTCTGGTTGCTTTAAGCTGGATATGGCACAAGTCACCAGGAAGATCTCATATCCATGCTTCACTGACATGAATGGGAGCTGTTCAAGAGCATGACCCTTGTGCCCTTGTGGTTTGGGAGGAGAACTTCCTGGTGGAATTAGCCCATAAATAGCTGTAAGGGAAGCACCCAAGTTTTGATCTTTGAAGACGTAGTTTTCAGATGTATTCCAGACTTGTTTTAGTAGCTGTTTACAATATAGAATATGCTTTGTGCATTTAGATTACAACCCAGCTTTTCATGTATTCAGGTAATGACCAATTACTGAATGTGCCCTATCATGAAGGCCAGCCCTATGATAAATAGGGGGAGGAATGACTTTGGTGCCCCCTCCATGGTCAGCTTTGCAGGGCCACCCAGAGGGTTTATGGGGTCTGGTGCAGGTGTGATGTTATGGGCCCTGCTGCTGCTCCTACAAGGACCCAGGCGTGTATGTACAAAACTGGGGCGATAAGCGAGAATACTTGCATATATACATGTGAGAATTCTTGCCTGCAGCTCTTTGCCATGGAATCAAGCAGAATGATAGATGTGCTTCACTTTTTCTTAAATGGAGACCAGTGATGTAGTTGTCCAGGGTCTCAGGGGGTCTTAAACCCCTTACGTTTGGGAGAGTGGGGTCCCAGCAGGGTCACTATGTCTCCAGCATCCTACAAGCAAATCAGCATGAGAGGGGAGTGTGTTAGCCACTGAGAAGAGTCTTCTAGCATGCTTCTTTATTCTTTCCTGCTGATTGGAGCCAATCAGAGTGAAAGGAAGCAAGTCAGCCACTGAGAAGACTCTTCTCAATAGCTTACACTCTCTTCTTTAATGCTTATTGGCTCCTAGGGATGTCTTTTGTTGTGGGAGAAGGCATTGACAAGGATCTCATTCTCAACTCCACAGCAAAAAAAGGATGATGGTGGCTGTGACAAACGTGAAGGGACCGTGTACTTCTGAATTTGCCACTACACTACTGATGGGGACAAGGGAATAAGGATTGGGCTGTGCTTCTCCTGAACACCTCCTACAAATTCCAAAGCCTTTCTGGCAGAGCTTCTTTCTGTTTCCTGGGGCTCAGTCTAACAGGTCTTCTGGTTGTGGCCCATTGCTGGGCTTCTCCACTACTTACTTAAGGCCTGGCCTCACACCGCTCAGTTCTGTGGTAACTTCCACAGAAAAGTACTCTCCAGGAGCACCTTGCTTGGAAATCTTAGGTGGCATTCACGCACTCACTCACTCCTTGAGCTCTTTTCCTGGTGGGCCTGCAGTTCTTTCTGTAACAAGAACAGGCCACCTACTCTGCCACAGGATCCCTCCTTAAAGCCTTTCCTATTCCTTCTCTCCTTACAACAGACTCTGTAACTGGGGCTACATGACCTGGGCCAGTCATAAGCCTGCCTGACCAATCCTATCTCTATTGCTGCCCAGACATAAAGAAAGATTTTACCTTACCATGATCGATTTAGACTCCCTCATAGTTGGGCTGCAGGTCTAGCTAATAGCCTCTCAAGGATATATTTTACAGCCAGCTTAAGCCTCAAATTAGTATCTATTCTATTTCATACATAATTATGTAAAATATTTACTTAATCATGGCCAGGGAGAGGTAAATTGCATGCTAAGATTCAGTGTAATCTTACACTCTAATATACGATTTCCTCTTTGTATGAAAACTTTAAACAAAATACCAAGAATTCTAGTCAGCAATGTGACAGGGTCAGGGCTAGAGATGTGAAGGACCAGAAAAAAAGATTTTTTAAAAAAAAAAAGGTTCCCCCATTTTCCTTTCCCCCGTCTTATGTGAAAAAAACCCAGAAAAAATGGATGGGAAAACCCATTAACCCCCCCCCATTTTTCTGGGCCTTCACACCTCTAGTTAAGGCAGAGGCCAATTATATGCACAGGAAGTGAGGCAGGAAGGCCCTTGCTTTGTGGGAGCCTTGAGCAAATTGCCCCAGTCCCCCCACCCCCCGGGCAGCCCTGCAGTGTTACCAAGTTGTATGGCTTGTGCAGGATTTCAAAACATAGTAATGTAACAGATCCTGCTACTCCCAGGCTTTTCCCAGCAATGCCTATGAAGAGAGCTCAGAGCGAGCTACCTCTTCTTTGTTGCTCTTCTTTCAGCGCATTCCTGTTTAATTCTAGGATCCCAATGAAGTCTCTGTCATGTGGTGTGGGTTGCTCTCAAAGGATGACTCTCATGGAGTTGTAGGCGGATATTCTTTGTTAGGTTCAACACACACACAATGGCTCCTGATGGAAGCTCTCCTCCCTGAGCTCCAACACTCCCTCCTTAGCTATCACAGGTTTTACTTTTACATTTTTGTTTACTTTTTTATTTTTTGTTTTGTAGCAGTTCCTATCTTTCGGTAAGCATTCTTTATTTTAGAATACCCATTGTTTTTATCTTTAAAAATAATAAAGAAAAGTTATAAATAAAAAGTTATCTAGCTGAGCTTACGGCTTTATATTATTAATTATTGTTGTTGTTTTGACTCTGAAACTTCAGCTGGTCCAAAATGTAGAAGCCAGATTATTGGCTGGGGTTTGCTTTAGAACTCATACAGCTCCTGTTTTAAAACAACTGCATTGGTTGCCAATTCATTTCTGGCCCCAATACAAGGTGCTCATGGTAGAGTTTAAGCCCTAAACAACTTAGGTCCCAAATATCTGTAAGACTGCCTCCTTCCTTACAGACCCTCTTGACTGTTGAGATCAGCACAGGGGGCCCTTTGGGTAGTTCTGCAACTCTCAGAAGCTCAGGTGGGGGTGGCCTGGGAGACGGCAGTCTCTGTGGCAGCCCCTAAGCTGTGGAACTCCCTCCCCACAGAGGTGTGTCTAGCAACTTTACTGTATAGTTTTTAGTGAACTCTGAAGACACACCTCTTTACCCTGCCCTTTGACATCTGAGATGTATATTTTTAGGACCCACCCTATTTTTTGTGATGCTCTAATTTTATGTTATTTTTAACTGTTTTTGGTGATGTATTTTTAAAATGTTGTAACCCTTCCTGGGACCTTTGGGTGAAGGGCGGGCAATGCATCTAAATAAATAAATAAATAATATAGTGCTTACAGTGTTTATATTATTTGAAGTGCTAAGTGCTCAGTAACGTTGCCTCAAAGTAAAGCTGTGCCCCACTGATTTCTACCTAGTGCAAATGTCATCAAAGAAGAAATTGAAAAAGAAACCTCCTTTAAGACTAATTGAAGGAAGATCATTTTTGTAGTTAGTATGCAAAAAAAACTGTAGAACCTTGAAATAAAGGTTACAGACGCTTGCTTTTTGCCACTTTAGCTCACTGCAGACAGTACATTAAAAAGACACAGCCAGTGAGCTCAGCTCGGTGTCTTCCTCAGCTCAGCTTGTTGCCCATCGCAGCTCAGCTAGGCACCCTGTCAACAAGGCTTGGCATCCCCCTCAGCTCAGCACCCTGGGTGACCACCCAGCTTGCCCACCCGTACGGCCAGTCTTGTCTGTCACCACCACCACCACCATCATCATCATCAACAACAAGCATTTCTATAAAAATACTGGATTATATCCAATGAAATAATCCCATTAGTGCAAGAACCTCCACTTGCACAATGGAACTTAGTATTCCTCTCCTCTTCCTGCATGCCCCCACCCCTCAAATCTGCTCCAGAAGGTTGTGGCAACCCCCAGAACAGATTTGTGGGGCCACTGGGGGTAGGAGAGGGAAAGGAACTTTCATTGTGCAAATAGAAGCCCTTGAATTAATAGCATGACTTCATTGGATACAACCCTTTATCTCAACAAATACTTTGATCAATTTACTATCATTACTATTATTTATTTATTAATTAATTCAATTTATATACCGCCCCATAGCCGAAGCTCTCTGGGCGCTTTACAACAGGTAAAAAACATCTAACATAGAATTAAAACCTCATATTAAGCAGTTTAAAAATAAGTTAAAATATGTTATTAGTTGCTTCTGTTCAGTGTACAAAGTGCATTATGCTGGAACACTGAGCAAGTTACACGCAGCTAAACTCTGCTAATTTTAGCAGTACTCCAACACGTTATACCTTTTATACTATTTATTTTCCCAGTAGCCATTAGAAGTGGTTAGGTGAAGAATGATCTGTCCAAAGCTACACAGAATGAGTTTCATGGCTCAGCAAGAATATGAATCCAGCAGGTCTGCTGCATCCAAACCCATCACTCTGTTCCATATGGCACCCTAGCAGTAGTAACTGGAGGCATCTTCAGGGACCATCTAAGTAGGAATCAGATACCAAAAATGGCATTGGACACCTACTTTGGTTATGGGACTGAATCGGCCTTGGTTGCCCTGGTGGATGACCTTTATCGGGAGAAGGACAGGGGGAGTGCGACTCTGTTATTCTTACTTGATCTCTCAGCGGCTTTTGATATGATTGACCATGGTATCCTTCTGGGCCGACTTGATGAGATGGGTATTGGAGGCACTGTTTTACAGGGGTTCCAATCCTATCTCCAAGGTCGCTCTCAGCATTGGGTGACTGTCTTTCAGCCCCCTGGCAGTTGTGCTGTGGGGTGCCTCAGGGTACCATCTTATCCCCCATGCTGTTTAACATCTATATGAAGCCCTTGGGAGCGGTCATCAGGAGGTTTGGGGCGAGGTGTCAGCAGTATTATTATTATTATCTTTATTTATACCCCGCCCTTTTTCCAAACTGAAACTCAAGGCGGCTTCCAGATAAAAATAAGTACATATCATTAAGAACCTATAAACATATAAAACATATAAACATATAAAATCAGCATTAAAACAGTAACATCTGAATCGGGAGAGGCCGTGCAAGCCCTGGACTGGTGCCTGGACTTGGTGGTGGGCTGGATGAGGGCCAATAAATTGAGTCTGAATCCTAGCAAGACGGAGGCGCTGTGGGTTGGTGGTTCCCGAGTTTGGATGATTGGTCAGTTGCCTGCTTTCGATGGGGTCGTACTCCCTCTGAAAGAGCAGGTTCGTAGCCTGGGGGTACTCCTGGATTCATCTTTGTTGCTAGAGGCCCAGGTGACCTCCGTGGCTAGGAGTGCCTTTTACCAGCTTCGGCTGGTAAGACAGCTGTGGCCGTTTCTGGACCGGGATAGCCTGACCACTGTTGTCCATGCACTGGTGACCTCCAGGCTGGATTACTGTAATGAGCTCTATGTGGGGCTGCCCTTGAGGTTGGTCCGGAAGTTGCAGCTGGTGCAAAATGTGGTGGCGAGACTGCTCACTGGGGCAGGGTATTGCCAACATGTTACCGCTGCTGAAAGAATTGCACTGGCTGCTCATTTGCTACTGGGCCAAGTTCAAGGTTCTAGTTCTGGTGTACAAAGCCCTATACAGCTCGGGACCAGGATACCTGAAAGACCATCTTATCCCTTATATACCCAGTTGATCACTGCGCTCTGCAGGTGAGGGCCTCCTGCAGATACCATCTTATCAGAAGGTCCGTTCTGCACAACATAGGAAATGGACCTTTAGTGTGGCAGCACCTACCCTGTGGAATTCCCTCCCCTTAAATATTAGACAGGCACCATCTGTGCTATGCTTTCGGCACCAATTGAAGACTTTCCTCTTTCAACAAGCCTTTTAAGTTAAGACCAATCCCAGTCTGCGCCTGTGTTGAAATTGCTTTTAATATTTTTTTAAAAAAACATTTTTTTCCTAAAGAATATGTTTTTTTAACCCTTTTTATTTAAGATGTTTTTAAAGCTTTTTTAAAGAATGTTTTTAAAGTTGTTTTGTTTTAATGTATTTTAAGATCTGTTTTTATGATGTTTTAAAGTGTTCTCTGTGGCGCAGAGTGGTAAGCGGCGGCAACGCAGCCGAAGCTCTGCTCATGGCCGGAGTTCGATTCCAATGGAAGGAGGAAGTCGAATCTCCGGTAAAAGGGGTCGAGGTCCACTCAGCCTTCCATCCATCCGTGGTCGGTAAAATGAGTACCCGGCATACGCTGGGGGGTAAAGAAAGGCTGGGGAAGGAACTGGCAATCCCACCCCATATATACGGTCTGTCTTGTAAATGTCGCAAGACGTCACCCTAAGAGTCGGAAACGACTCGCACTATAAGTACAGGGACACCTTTACCTTTAAAGTGTTTTTACTGCTTTCATTTGCTGCCCTGGGCTCCTGCTGGGAGGAAGGGCGGGATATAAATTAAATAATTAGTAAAATAAATAAATAAATAAATGACCTATTTTATAATAGGGCCATTATAAAAGGCAAATAACTTGGCCAAGAAATGGTGTCTGTTTAAGCAAAATTAGCTTGGAAATTGACAACAGCTTTGCCATCAATACAGGTTAATAATTGACTTCAGGATTTTGGATCCAAGCTTCACATAAAATAAACAAAGCACATATATTGATTTCTTTACCCGCATTTCCTTTTTGTCATTGCCTCTTGAGTTTACACTTTAATAATGTGTGGGAGTTACATTTGCTGGTCTCATAGCAGAATGTTCACCATATGATGTGTCAGAAACAGATTCTGTGCACTGTTTCCTGCTGCCCTCTGTTTCTTCCAGCCAGAGGCATAAGGTGCAATCACTGATGGGTTTCATAAATTACAGCAGAATACTTGCTGTAAATTTGGTTAATGGTAACAAGCTGAAGGATGCCTGGAACTGACAGGCCAGTGTTTTATTATTTACTTCAATAGTATGGCAAAAACACTGCTGGGATTTAGTAATTTCCCAGCTATGTTAGACAGGTCACATCTCATTAATGGAAACAAACCATTCAGTAAAAGTAACATTTATGCAACACAATGCCCTTGAATTAAGTTGTGGAATGCAGATATAGAATGAAAGTCCACTATTGTACATTTTGCAGAATGAAACATTGGTTAGATCCTTCAACAATACTTTTGGAGGTGACATTGTGCATACAGGGAAACTGGCAATGCCACATGGTTTTGCTGAGAACTGTATAATCTAATCACTGTGTACATTTGTTTAGTGCTGTGCACATGGAGGAGGCAGGCGGCTTACGTGGAGGACCTGGAGGACCGGAACAGCAGTGGCCAACAGTATCCAGTGCAACAACAGGTGAGGGTATGAGCTCCAGGTGAATCTTCTCTTCTCCTTGGAGCCAGCATTTCCGCTGTATTGTTCATAATTGTCCATCTTCTTGTTTGAAACCTGAATACACTCTCTGTTAAAGAACCTCTTGAATATGAATAAACAAAGCAGAGGAACAGTTGGGTACCAGATAATGGTCTGAGTTCCAGCAGCCTTCATCAGAAAACAATTTAGGATTGTTCTGGTAAAGAACTGTGGTTTGAAGAAAATTTCTAAACAACATTTCTTAAAAATCTTGCGAAACAGGGGCCAAAATAATTACTGCAGATTGTCATTTATCTTCCCATTCTTATTTTACACGCTCAGGTAAAATGCATCTCCTCACACTTTTCAGATGAGGCTTAAGATTAAGGAGGTGTAGTGTCCCCACTGGAATACAAAATTGCTTTGTTTCAGTTAAGGATTGGATTGATTTCAATATTCTTATATTATTAGAACATAACAGCCATGATGCTGCTTCCACCAGGAACGGGAGGAGGGAGTGTTGTAGATGCTCTGCTACATGCATACAAGCACGGCAGGGGTCAGGTATGCACACATTGTCTCCCTGCCCTCAAAATTCAGAAGCTCCATGCATGCATAGCTCTCTTGTTGGGTCACAATTGTGCCACGCATGTCCCACTGCATAGACAGCAACCATCTGATCATCCCTGCTGTGTAGCTAGCAGGCCTCCCCTCTTACCAGGGATTAGGCAAAGTCCACACAGTGGCAATTTAGTTTGTTTAATGCCTTGCAAACAGCTGATATAGCAGAGTGGGGAGGAGAGCCTGGCTGCGAGTCCAGAGTCTGTGAGTTCAAATCCCCGCTCGTGTCTCCTGGGTGTCAAGGGCCAGCTAAAGATCACCCCCACAGGGAGTGGCTCAGGGGTACGTGCCCTGCCACCTGTGCAGCCGTGGGCAAGCTGCATAGTTCCAAGGAGCCCAGTTGCCCCCCAGCTGGCAGTTGTGGACAGGAAAGGGGCTGGCTTGTGCAGCTGTGGCAAGCTGAGCAGGCCCTAGCCAGCTGGGGAGGACTAGCCTCAGAGGGCGGCAATGGTAAACCCCCTCTGAATACCGCTTACCAGGAAAACCCTATTCATAGGGTAGCCATAAGTTGGGATTGACTTGAAGGCAGACCATTTCCATTTCAGGAAGAAGTGGAGGGCCTTAGACGGTCAAAACGCATGAGGGGAATCATGCCATCAGGTGGCTGCTGCTGTACAGTGAGCAAAGTATAGGGAAGAGGAGGGAGGCCAAGCCATGCAGTGTATAGATAGAATCACAGAGTTCTGCCTGTTCCAGTTCGTCACCATCTCTCCCTTCTGAAAGCAGGGGCACATGACACTAATCAAACCCCACCCCTTCTACTGTAAAACCTGGTCGGAGCAGCTTGAGTGTTTTTTTTAATTCAGCTTCAAAGAGATTTTGCAATTGATCGGCAAATCAACCCATTCCCCCTCCAGGTATGGCTAATGGAAATACTTTGTTCTGGTGACTAGTGTGTTTACAGCCTAAATGTCACACTTGTGCAGCAGCCTCCTGCCATCAGCAAAGCCTGGCAACATCAATTCATGTCCAGGCTGATTGGTGGCTAGTGTTTGCATTGCACAGCAGGGCTCCCTGCCTTCTCCTCCCTGCCCTCTCTTGTTCATTGCTTAGTGGTTTGGTTTGGTTTTAAAATTGCAATTCCTTCCATTCTTCCCAAAGGAACTCAGGGTGGATCATAGCAAATGAAACCACTAGCATTACAATACATAAAATGCAATTATAGCGTAGACTGTGTCTTTTTAAAAATACATAGACTGAAGAAAAGAGAATCCGATCAGACAACAATCATTAGCAGATAATGACTGCATTTGGATAGCACTTTATTTCATTTTCCTGACATTTCCTTACCTGATAATTTCTGCATTTGATTTGATCTTTCACACGATGTAAACACTAGTGCTGTGTATAGCCCTCCCAATTTGCCCCATGGCCTCGAACTGTGGGCCCTGAGGAGAACCATTCTGTCCTGTCCCAAAAGATGGGACTACGCACCCCGTCCCAGATCTGTCTCCAGAGTTATTCAGGAGCGGGGCTAAGGGGTTTTTAAAAATTAAAAATATGGTCAAGAGTGGGGAAAGGAGATGCTACGTCTCCTTCTCCCCCAACCAGAGGGCAGGTGGGTGCAACCAGCACCATCCAAGAACTGCAAGTGAGTGCAACCAGCACTATGTGTTTGTGGGGTGGCGCACACCCCCTGGAGCAATGGGAGGGAGATTCCTCCTCCCACCTCTGCTTGAGCAGGGCAGGGTCAAGGCCAGGCCTTAGGGCTAAGCCTGCCCGACACTGGCCCCTTCCTTCACCTACTGGCTTTGAAGGTAGGACATGGAATAGACCATCACAGAGCTACATAAGAGCTTTGCAGCCTCCTCCCTCCAGAGGCTGGTGCCCGGCATTGGATGCTGTTGCTCACCCTCCCGATACCCCGCCCTCTTATAGTCCTGGGTCATTCTGAGCTGCCATACCTAACCTGTAGCGATCTGGGGCTATCTGAACCCCACTCGGCTGAGGAGGCCCAGTTCGGCTTGGGCCTCGGGTGTCAGCTAATTACAGAACATAGCCTTAGTAAAAACTACTTCTGTAAACCTAGCAGAATATAGTGGAAGTTTAGCACTCATTTCCATCTTAATTGTTTCCAGAAATAATCCACTTGCAACCTCGTTAACCCAGAAAATCACGGGAGTAAAGCGGGAACATTTGGGGCAGTATACCAGCATAAAGGTCTTTCCCACCATTTTCATGGAGGAATCATGGAGAAAAAGAAGTGTGCATGTGCGGAAAGGGTGGGGGAGTAGCAACGTGATCAGTGACCAGTAGTGCAGTGGCAAATTTAGAAGTACAGAGCCCTTTCTTGATAGTCACAGCCACAACCCCCTTATCCTCTCTTTTTTGCTTCTGGGTTGAGAATGAGATCCTTGTTAATGCCTTCTCCCACAACAGACATCTCTAGGAGCCAATAATCATGAAAGGGGAAAGTGTTAGTTATTGAAAAAAGTCTTCTCAATGGCTGACTCACCTCCTTTCACTCTGATTGGCTCCAATCAGTAGGAAAGGACAAGGAAGCAAGTTAGAAGACTCTTCTCAGTGGCTAATACCCACTCCTTTCATGCTGATTGGCTCATAGGATACTGGACACATAGAAACCCTGCTGGAACCCTGCTCACCAAAATGTAAGGGGTATAAGATCCCCCTCGAGATCCCAGATGACTAAACCATTGTCAGTAATATTCATTGTTGTGTCACACCGCCCCCACTGGTATGAATTAAGTTTAGTGGGACATGGTGTATATCGGCCGAAAAAGCCACGGTTCCTTAACACAACAGGTTCTGCAGTGTGAAAGGAATGTTAGAAATCGGGACAGAAGTGCTACCGTTATAATCAGAACAACTATGCAATAAATCCCATGACTGAATGCAGCCAGTCAAGATCTGTAAGTTGATCCCAATTGCCAGGCAGAACCCAAAATTCTTTAAGTCCGCTGAGCTTGGCAGGCTTCTCTTGGAAAAGATTTCACAAGTGTAAAGTTACTATGGATGGCAGCTTGGTTGTGCAGTTTGTTTCTCCTCGCTAGTCTTCATTGGCATAGAGGTTGTGCTTTTTGGCCTCCATGTGGGAGAACAGGATTGTGGCCATAGCCAACATGGCCACAGTGGCTTTAATTGGGGGTGGGGGAAGGGAGAAATCTCTTTTATTATTGCTAATAGGCTTGCTATATTAAATATAGAACTGGGCAGTTGTGTAAAGGTGAAAATACTGGATGATATTATCATCTACTATTTTTTCTTCACCACAGTAGAAAACCTTTCTTCCTTCTATATAACTACTAAATGCACCAAATACCTGTCCGGGATTAAATTTGGCAGATCTATGGTGAGAACATTAAGATTAAAACCTAAAGCAATTAGTTATTGAAAAAAGTCTTCTCAGTGGCTGACTCACCTCCTTTCACTCTGATTGGCTCCAATCAGCAGGAAAGGACAAGGAAGCAAGTTAGAAGACTCTTCTCAGTGGCTAATACCCTCTCCTTTCATGCTGATTGGCTCATAGGATGCTGGACACATAGAGACCCTGCTGAAGGGGCATGGAGGATGCTTTTTATGGCTGTGATACTGTATGGATCATATTTTCAATTATACATATTTGGAATGTGCATTGGTTTCTGACACATTCCAAATCCTGAGCTGAGGAGAGTGCCTCATATGGATTTTTAACTTTCCTGAAGCAAAGGAGAATCTGTACAAAGCTACCTCAGTCAAAGTAGGGATCCCTGAACCACTCTGTGGCTCCTCCATGATCCTGACATTTAAAAAAATGCTGCAGACAAGCATTTACTAAAATGAAACTATGTCCCTTAGTTTATCATACATTTATTTATTTTATTTTTATTTATTTATTGTACTTTTAGATCGCCCTTTAGCGACAAGCTCTCAGGGTGGTGTACAACAGAATAAAACCACATTAAAATACAGGTGAATGAGGGTACAATACAACTATAAAAACATTTTAAAAGCAAGGTGAAGACAAAGATTAAAATAAGATTACAATTAAAATTAAAATTAAGATTAAAATGCCTGGGCAAAGAGGTAGGTCTTTACCTGGTGCCGAAAAGATAACAAAGAAGGCGCCAGGCGTATCTCGTCAGGGAGGGCATTCCATAATTCGGGGGCCACCACTGAGAAGGCCCTAGATCTAGTTATTGCTCTCCGGGCCTCCCTGTGAGTTGGAACCTGGAGAAGGGCCTTCGACGTCGAGCGTAGCGAATGGGTAGGTACATAGCGGGAGAGGCGTTCCACCAGGTATTGCGGTCCGATGCCGTTAAGGGCTTTATAGGTAAGAACCAACACTTTGAATCTGGCCCGGAAACATATTGGTAGCCAGTGCAGTTGGGCCAGGACAGGTGTTATATGGTCAGATTTTTTAGTCCAAGTAAGAACTCTGGCCGCAGCATTCTGCACCAGCTGAAGTTTCCGAACCGTCTTCAAAGGTAACCCAACGTAGAGTGCATTACAGTAGTCCAATCTAGAGGTTACCAGAGCATGGATAACTATGGCGAGGTTCTCCCTGTCCAGATAGGGTCGTAGTTGGGCTACCAGCCGAAGCTGGTAGAACGCATTCCGTGCCACCGAGGCTACCTGAGCCTCCAGTGACAGGAGCGGATCTAATAAGACCCCCAAACTACGGACCTGCTCCTTTAGGGGGAGTGTAACCCCATCTAGGGTAGGTCGGACATTAACCATCTGGGCAGAGAGCCCCCCCACCAACAGCATCTCAGTCTTGTCAGGATTGAGTCTCAGTTTATTAGCTCTCATCCAGTCCATTATCGCGGCCAGGCAGCGGTTTAGTACATTAACAGCCTCACCTGAAGAAGATGAAAAGGAGAAGTAGAGTTGCGTATCATCAGCATATTGCTGGAAACGCACTCCAAATCTCCTAATGACCTCACCCAGCGGCTTCATATAGATATTAAAGAGCATGGGGGACAGAACTGAACCCTGTGGGACCCCATATTGGAGTACCCAGGGACTCGAGTAATGTTCCCCAAGCATTACCTTCTGGAGACGATTCTCAAGATAGGAGCACAGCCACTGCCAAACAGTGCCTCCAACTCCTAAATCCGTGAGTCGCCCCAGAAGGATACCATGGTCGATGGTATCAAAAGCCACTGAGAGATCAAGGAGAACCAACAGAGTTACACTCCCTCTGTCTTTCTCCAGGCACAGGTCATCATACAGGGCGACCAAGGCTGTTTCTGTACCAAACCCCGGCCGAAAGCCGGATTGAAATGGATCCAGATAATCAGTTTCATCCAAGAGAGCCTGGAGCTGGCGAGCGACCACACACTCTAAAACCTTGCCCAGGAATGGAACATTTGCTACCGGTCTATAGTTGTCAAGGTTATCAGGGTCCAAGGAGGGTTTTTTTAGGAGCGGTCTCACCACCGCCTGCTTCAGGCAGGGTGGTACCACTCCCTCTCGTAAAGAGGCATTAATCACCTCCTTGGCCCAGCCGGCTGTTCCATTCCTGCTAGCTTTTATTAGCCACGAGGGGCAAGGATCCAGAGCAGAAGTGGTTGCCCGCACCTGTCCAAGCACCTTGTCCACATCCTCGAGCTGTACCAACTGAAATTCATCCAATAAAACAGGACAGGACTGTGCTCCGGACACCTCATTAGGTTCAACTGCTACAATGTTGGAGTCAAGGTCCCGACGGATGTTCGTGATCTTATCTTGGAAGTGTCTCGCAAACTCATTACAGCGGGCTGTTGATGGTATTATTGCGTTCTGAGGACCAGAGTGTAAAAGTCCCCGAACAACTTTATAAAGTTCCGCTGGGCGGTTAGAAGATGACTGAATGGAGGCAGCAAAGTACTGCTTCTTTGCTGCCCTCACCGCCTTCACATAGAGCTTGTTAGAGACCTTCACAAGAGCATGGTTACAGCCGTCGGGAGTTCGTCTCCATTTGCACTCAAGCTGTCTCCTTTCTTGCTTCATCATTCTTAGCTCCGGGGTATACCAAGGAGCCAATTGAGCTCTGCAAAGGAGAGGGCGCACCGGGGCGATCACGTCAGCTGCCCGGGTCATTTCCGTATTCCACAGAGTGACCAGGGTTTCGACAGGAGCGTCAGTTTTATCAGCCGGAAAACTCCCCAGAGCCTTCTGAAAACCCTCAGGATTCATTAGTCTCCGGAGATGGACCATCTTAATTGGTCCTCCACCCTTGCAGAGGGGAGAAAACATTGTGAGTCTAAACCTCAATAGGCGGTGATCTGTCCATGACAAAGGAATAGATGTAAAATCCCTCAATCCCAGATCACCATCCCCTAACCAGTGGCAAAAATTAAGTCTAGAGTGTGCCCCGAGATATGCGTAGGGCCAGTAACAAATTGAGATAGCCCCATGGCTGTCATGGAGGTCATGAAGTCCTGAGCCGCCCCAGACAAAGCGGTCTCGGCATGAATGTTGAGATCCCCCAATACCAAGAGCTTGGGGGATCGCAACAATAAATCCGCGACCACCTCTGTCAGCTCAGTTAGGGAGGCTGTTGGGCAGCAGGGTGGACGGTACACCAACAGTATTCCCAGTCTGTCTCGCTGACCCAACGCAATGTGGAGACACTCCAGACCATTAGCCACCTGGATAGGGTGCCTAACAAGAGGGATGGAACTTCTATAGACCACAGTGATTCCCCCTCCCTGACCCTTGGATCTACCCAGATGCTGAACCGAGTACCCAGGTGGGCACAGCTGGGAGAGATTGATGCCTTGATACATGGAAAACACCAGGGGGTGGGTGGAGAGGGAGAAGCTTTGCAAAATAAAAACATATGTTTCTAGCTTAAGGAAAATGTCAAGTTCAAGAGGGGAGAGAGGGTGCTCCTTCATGACTGGCAGCTCAGAGATAATAATTTTATCAGGGGAAGGAGCATCTTTATAAGAGTGAAACTTATGTCTCTAAGTTTAAAGAAGATACCAGGATAGGGAGGGAGACCTCCTTCATGACTGACAAGTCCAACTTATAATCAAGGGGAGTGATTTTACAGTTTCTTGCCCCAAAACTCTAAAGATGTCTAGGATAAAACCGCCTAGACCTATTTGCCTTTTGGAAGTTTTCTCACCCTAGGGCAGCGTTTCCCAACTAGTGGGCCACCAGATGTTGTTGGACCACAATTCCCATCTTTCCTGACCATTGGCAATGCTGGCTGAGATTGATGATGGGAGTTGTGGTCCAACAACATCTGGTGACTCACTAGTTGGGAAACGCTGCCCTAGGGCAAGTCTGCGGTTTTCAAATCAATTGCCACAAAACACCAGGGCAGATTGAGGGCTCATCTACACCATGTTTTACTGTGTGTTTGGTACTACTCTCTTCTCCTTTAAATTTCAATGGTTCACATAACGTTACTGGCAAACAGAAGCTATCACACAGTTTTCACCCTGTAAATCTGTACTAATCCAATCCACTAATAATACAAAAAAGGAAGAAAAAAAGTCTTCCTTTCTCTAGTGCTTGCAGACATTTGCCCCAATACTTTTAGGTGGGTGTGTCAATTGTTCCCCTTTCCATGCCTGCTCCCTCCTCCTCCCTTTGTTCATTTTATTTCCTGTAGACTGACAAGCAACATCCAGTTGGTCTTCTCCATTCTGCTGGCCGTTTTTATGTTGTTGCAAATTATGCCTTTGTTTTCTTTTCCTCCTGACTTGTGTGCAAAAGCATAATACTGCTCAAACAAAGATTTGTATTTCAACTGCATCCTACCAGGGAGAACACAGATATTCGCACTTATGGGTTTTTTTTAAAAGGAACCTACTGCAGCTGGTAGAACAGACTAAGCATGCTCAGTCACCTTAGCAACCATATGGAGTGGAAATGTATAATTAGAGGGCGGGGCCACAAGGAAACAGTGAGACTAATCCTCCTCAGAGGAATGCCTACTTGTGTGAATGGAAAAAGTGATTGGTAGCTACCTTTAAGCAGGAACAGTGGATGATGCAAATGGAACGTGAAGGTAAAAGAAGCATGTTGTTGAGCCCTAATTCATTCCTTTTTTTACTCACCAAAAACCGATAATAGCTATCCTTGCAGGAAGGTTTTTACAGCTATCCTTCTGAAATCTGGCAGGATTCATGCTCTCAGGAGGAATGAACTTGCCTGCAAATTTCACCCAATTCCATCCCAATATGTTTAAATCAAACTTACATAGCACAAAGTCCCTAGACCTATTTGTTTTATCTGTTCTGGGGGGTTACTTTCCTGGTACATTTCATCCACTACTCTCAAAAAAAAAGTTATAAAAGTTATAGCTGTGGGGAAGAAACAAAAGTGAGCTCAGACTAACACTGAGCCAAATTGGGCAGCTTTTGAAGTACTTCAGACCAAGGTGGATTGTTTCCTGAAATGCCAAATCGAGGCCCGAACTGAATCTTGTGGTCAGTGCAATGCCTCCTATATATAATGTCATAATTAAAGCTCTTTATTTTCAGTTTCACTTGTAATTTTGTGCTCTGTTGCTCAAGTTCATGAACTCATGTATTCACCCCCCATCAAATTAATATACTGTTTTGTTAGGCAATTGACCCATTTCATGCCATTGCGCTAAAATGAACCAACCAAACCTTTGGTTTTGCTGTGTCATTGCCACAGTGTCACACCTGTGTCTCATCATGCATTAATTAGCTGCTAACAGGCATATTCAGCAGTTGCAGCTCTCACTCTGACTGGAATAAAGTGCCTCTGATCTGAGTTTCAGATATACATCTTCTGTATAATTGGTTTGCTCAATTTATTATTTCCAATAGGTGGGTCACTAAACCATTCATTTAATTTAGTGGTCCACAAAAGCTTTGGCCAAAGTGCTTTACTGAAGGAATCAGTGAGTTAATCAATGAGAGTTTCAGAAGATGATGCCATAATAAGTTTTAAGAAGGATAAAGAAGTTAATTGGTAAGCCACCAAATCCTTAATTCCTTCCACACAGTTGCACTCTGAATTTGTGTGACATAGCAGCAGTTCTGAACCTTTAGCATTAAAGCCTGTTCTCAGTTACATGGATCAAACTTCCATTGGATTCAAATGGAGTTTCACCTAAGCAAAGAGGTATATATCCTGTTGATGCTTATTCCGTTTAAACTAATGGCACATCCTGAATTTCACTCTGGCATAAAGAGAGTGCTCCAAGCTGAAAAAGAACAGCTGAGCTGCTTTTAAAATCTGTGACCTGAAGTGTTGTTCCCACCAGGAAGTCACGGAGTATGAAGCAGAAAAAGCAATTAAGAGCAGGCCTTTTATTGGCTTACTGAATTTCTGTTTTTTCTCCATTGCTGTTATGACATCAGTGTCAGCAAAAGAGAGGGCATTTTCTAAAACAGGTCACCATCCTGTCAACCACGGGCACGATGGTTCCCACAAAGGCTTTCAGTGAAATCCCCAGCAGGTAGCCCAGAATCTAAGTTGTTTTTTTTAAAGAAAGTCTCTAGCCCTCCTAAAAAGAAAATCATGGAGCAAACTGTGCAAGTATGCTTCTAAGCGATTTCTGTGAAATCAGCCAGCCTGGCTGCTCCTGCCTGTCAGCGTTACTAGCTAATGAGTGAAGTCAGAGCTGTGATTGACAAGTGAGTTGTTTGGAAACCAGGCAACAGAAATCACTGGGATCCTAAGGAGCGGCTGTTTTGTTCTCCCTTTCAGTGCATTTTTCCTGCTTCTCTTTTTTTCTAGTCCTTGGAATCTCTATAGTATGCCCTTCCTTTTTCTCTAGCAACCAGGATTCATCTTTCCTCTGTTGAGTTCACCTGAGATCAAGGAGAGCCTAGAAAATATTTTCTGCAAATATTACTACACAATAAGTGTGGGTGAATGTTAACGAATCTCCCTCCCCCCAAAAGGCAACTGTGAAAATTTTGCAGAGAGGGTTTGGCTTGTGTCCTGCTTTGACCAGGGACTCATTAAAAATACACTGTATAGTTAACTTACATTACAATGATATACATGTCTACTTAGAACTAAGTCTCTTTGTGTTTAATGGGGCTTACTTCCAGGTAGGTGGGCATAGGGTAGCAGCCTAGGCTTTGGTTTAGGGTTGGCATTGGGGAAAAACAGGGGTTCTTATGCCTTTAACAGCTGTATGGCAGGCAAAAATTAAACAGGTCAAGCCTTTTCTAGTATGGAAATACAATTATGGGAAAATTCCTATGACTACTCCCTAATTTTTTATGCCACACCCCCTGTGGCAGCCATTTTGTGTTATACCATGCCCCATCGCAGCCATTTTGTGACTGATACCCGCAGCACTTTCCCAATATTTGAAATGTGGCATCTGTTCCCAAAAGGTTGGCAACCTCTGGTCTGGATCCTGAACCAAAGAGTAGACCCAAGTGTTAATAAGTATTGCTCCATTGATTATTTGCAATAGTAGCAGAAACAAAAAGGGGGAAAGCACCAAACGAAGATCAAGAAGTGGAGAGAGACTGGCTCTGGTGCTGAGTGGAGATTTATTGAAATGCTCTGTTTCAGAAATGCTTTCCTTCCTCAGGAGCTAAAAACATTCAAACAAACCCAAATTAGTGTCATGGAGACAACACAGTGGCCATATACATAAAAATAACATTTTTAAAGACCACATTCAATTTAAATCATTTAAAAACATATAAAAATATTTTTATACAAATCAACAAAGATACTGACCAAGAGCCTAAACTCCTAGCAGGATCACCCAAGGCGGAATGGTCAAAGCTGAGACACCAGCCTAAGATGCATCCAAACTAATAGAAAGGCAATAGTAAACCACCTCTGAATACCTCTTATCATGAAAACCCTATGAAGAGAGTATCCAAAATGCAACACGAGATAGTGCTGGAAGATGAGACCCCCAGGTCAGATGGCACTCAGCGAACTACTGGGGAAGAACAAAGGACAAGTACGAGTAGCGCTGTGACTAATAATGCCACTGGGTCAAAGCCGAAAGGAAGCCCAGAGGCTGATGCGCACAGATGTGAAAGGAGAGTCTCGAGTTGTACGATGTACACAATAGGTACATTGAATGTGAGAAGCATGAACCAGGGAAAGTTAGAAATTGTCAAGCAAGAAATGGAACACATCAATATTGCAATACTTAGCGTGAATGAATTAAAATGGACAGGAATTGGACATTTTCAATCAGGCAACTACAAAATATTTTACGCAGGAAATGAGAAATTAAGAAGAAACGGGGTTGCTTTAATAGTGAGAAGTGATGTAGCAAAAGCAATTAGGCGCTATAATGAAAGGTCTGAGCAAGTGATATTAATGAGATTAAACAGGAACCTATTAATATAACCATCATCCAAGTCTATGCTCCAAAGGCAAATGCAGAAGAAGAGGAACTGGAGAGATTTTACGCAGAAGTAGAGAAAGAAATTGATCACACACCAAAACAAGATGTGCTGATAATCATGGGGGACTGGAATGCAAAAGCAGGGAACAGAGAAACTAGAAATTGTGTGGAAATGGGGCTTAGGAGTCAGAAATGGAGCAGGAGAAAGACTTATTAAATTCTGTGAAGCCAATAATTTGTTTCTTGCAAACACATTTTTTTGAGCAACCGAAAAGACGACTGTACACATGGACATAATCAAATGTCAATATGAGCATCAAATTGATTATACAATTGGTAGCAGAAGATAGAGAAGTTCCATACTTTCTGTGAAAACAAGACCTGGAGCAGACTGCAGTAGAGATAACGAACTGGTAATATCGAACATCAGAGGAAAGCTAAAGAAGAACAACAAAGCAATCATAATGCCAAAATACAATTTAAATAATGTTCCAGAAGAATATAAAGATCAAATAAGGAACAGATTTGAGGCTTTAAACTTAGTTGATAGAGAACCAGAAGAACTATGGATTGAAGTCAGAGACATTATCAGTGAAGAATGCAAAAAGACAATACCGCTAGTTAAAAAGACCGCAATCAATGACTGAAGAAACTCTTAAAATGGTTACAGAAAGAAGGAAAGCAAAAGGAAAAGGAGATAGAAACATGGTCAGAACCCTAAATGCAATAATACAGTGACTAGTATGTAGGGACAAAGAACTATTACAATAGTTATTGTATAGAAATAGAAGAGGACAAGAAAAGAGGTAGAACAAGAGCCCTATTCTAAAAGATTAGAGAAATGAAAGGGAAATTTAAACCAAAAGTAGGGATGTTGAATAATCAACAGGGGAACCCACTGACTAACCGAGATGAAATAAAAGGAAGATGGAAGCAGTACACTGAAGAAAGGAGATGTGAATAGCACCAAACACACAGTAAACCACCTTGCTGATGAACCCATAAACACATGGACAGTCAGTCACACAACAAATTAGAGTAAATTTGTTTGTAGATGAAATAAAAGGAAGATGGAAGCAATACACTGAAGAACTCTATAAAAGAGATGCCAGGATGACAGATTCATTCGCAGAAGAATCGTATGATGAAGAACCAGAAATTTTAGAATGTGAGGTGAAAGCTGTTCTTAAAGTACTTGGAAGAAACTAATCACTAGGAACGGCATACCAATAGAGTTACTACAAGCTACTGAGACTGAATCTGTCCAAATTTTGACAAACATTTGTCAAGAAATATGGAAAACTAAACAATGGTCCACAGACTGGAAGTGTTCAATATATATCCCAATTCCAAAGAAAGGGGATCCCAGGGAATACAGTAATTATCGAACTATTGCCTCAATATCCCATGCAAGTAAAGTAATGCTCAAGATTCTACAACAGAGGCTCTTACCATATATGGAGCGAGAAATGCCAGACATCCAAGCTGGATTCAGAAAGGGAAGAGGCACCAGAGATCATATCACAAACATACTTTGGATAATGGAATGGACAAAGGAATTTCAGAAAAAATCACCCTGTGCTTTATAGATTACAGCAAAGCCTTTGATTGTGTAGATAATGAAAAACTATGGAATGCTTTAAAAGAAATGGGGGTGCCACAGCATTAGATAGTCCTGATGCGCAACCTGTACTTTGGACAAGAGGCTACTGTAAGGACAGAATATGGAGAAACCGATTGGTTCCCCATCGGAAAGAGTGTGAGACAGCAGTTTATTTTATCACTCTATTTGTTTAATCTATATTTAGAACATATCATACGGAAAGTGGCATTGGACCAAGATGAAGGAGGTGTGAAAATTGGAGGGAGAAATATCAATAATTTAAGATATGAAGTCAATACCATACTACTAGCAGAAGCCAGTAATGATTTGAAACGAATGCTGTTGAACGTTAAAGAGGAAAGCACAAATGCGGGACTACAGCTGAATGTCAAGAAGACTAAAGTAATGACAACAGAAGATTTACATAACTTTAAAGTTGACAATGAGGACATTGAACTTGTCAAGGATTATCAATACCTTGGCACAATCATTAACCAAAATGGAGACAATAGTCAAGAAATCAGAAGAAGGCTAGGACTGGGGAGGGCAGCTGTGAGAGAAAACTAGAAAAGGTTATCAAATACAAAGATGTATCACGGAACACCAAAGTCAGGATCATTCAGACCACGGTATTCCTGATCTCTATGTATGGATGTGAAAGTTGGACAGTGAAAAAAGTGGGTACGAGTAAAATCAACTCATTTGAAATATGGTGTTGGAGGAGAACTTTGCAGATACCATGGACTGTGGAAAAGACCAATAATTGGGTGTTAGAACAAATTAAACGAGAATTATCATTAGAAACGAAAATGATGAAACTGAGGTTATCATGCTGTGGTCACATAATGAGAAGACAGGATTCACTAGAAAAGACAATAATGCTGTGAAAAACAAAAGGGAGGAGAAAAAGAGGAAGACCAAACAAGAGATGGATTGATTCCATAAAGGAAGCCACAGACCTGAACTTACAACATCTGAACAAGGTGGTTTATAACAGATGCTGTTGGAGGTCGCTGATTCATAGGGTTGCCATAAGTCATAATCGACTTGAGGGCACATAAGAACAAGTCCCATTGTCCTCATACTGTTTTGTAAAGCAAAAGTTTAAAGGGCTGAAAGTGAAAAATTGGTTTTACAGAAACTATATTTAATAGTTGAGGATGAATATATCAACACCGACAATTTCACCATTTATTCCCCTCGCACACCACCCCAGTTTTTATAATACATGCTGAACATATGATATTAGAGGGTGGTGTGCCACGGGACTTTATCATATAAAAGGTTTTTATGTAAATAGTAATCTTATTTTGGAGGGGGACATATGGAATAAATTGGGAGAGACTGACCTTCCATGGCTACTCTGAAGACAATTAAAACCGTTTTTAATGCCTAGGGGAGTAAAAGAAAGTGCAACAAGAAAACTGACTTGCTTTGAGGTATTAGTGATGTCATAAAGGGTGAATCAAACAGGTTAACCTTGGCAATGCGTAATTTGTCAAATGTAATTTGACAGAAAGTTTGAAAAGATATTGGGAACATGAATTACAGATAGAAATAGATCCAGCTGTGGTG
The DNA here is from genome assembly GCF_030035675.1 of Rhineura floridana. Classification (NCBI taxonomy): domain Eukaryota; kingdom Metazoa; phylum Chordata; class Lepidosauria; order Squamata; family Rhineuridae; genus Rhineura; species Rhineura floridana. The sequence goes on along the minus strand of NC_084480.1, from coordinate 173,679,240 downwards.
GGAATACCCCAGAGTACAAATATTTTGGATATACATATTCCAGGAAATAAACAAAATAGCAAATCAACAAATTAATGCTACTCCACATTTGGCTATCTTAAATTTGTTCATAGATGATAATTCAGATCTGCAAAATAAAGCATGACACATTTACTATACGTGGCACGTTTCACAGTCGCACACTTTTGGAAGGCCTTATCCGGAGCTAACATAGAATATTGGTATAAGCTGGTCTAAAATGAAGCGTTGTTAGATAAACTAACCCAAAAAATACAGAGTCCCTAGAGGTCAAAGTAAAAGAGATAAATTTATTTTGACTTGGTATGATTCTGTACAATACATGAACCAGGAAGAATACGATCAAGTTCCTTTGCCAGCGTATAGATGGATATGGTTCGTTTAAATGGGTCTTTCCCCCTCTCTTTTCTGGTTTATCCCATACCCAAAAAGAAAAGGGAAAGAAGAAGCACAAGTAAGATAAGCAGTATACTGAAAATTGTAGATGAAAACATCCTGGCTTTAAAAGTTGAATTCCATAAATGAGCTGTAATACCAACTAGTATGAGTTTATCTTAAATTATTAAATTTGTTAATGTTGTATGATTTATATGTGATGTTTTGATTATGTTTAATAATGGTGTAAAATTAATAAAGATTGGATTAAAAAATAATAATGAATAATAATTCAATAATTATTCAAAGTTTTAATATCCGCTATCTCTTTTCCACACCATTCTCACTTTGCACAGAATGACTTCTGTCACACGCCTGAACATGTGAAGTCTAACTCTGTCCAGATTATACATAGCCAAACTCTTAAACTTGTTCACACAGAACACTATAAATCACTGCCTATCTCCAAAGCTCCAGATTTTCTCCCCATTTATTAGATTGCTTTGGTCGGGGAGAGAGATACCCAAAACATTTAGGATAAACAAGGCTGTATATATTACAAATGTAGATAGGGCGCTTTTTCTTTTATTTGGTTGACCGCTGCTGCCAGACCTGAGCAAACTATAGAGATTCCATGGATTAGAAAATGAGACAGAAAGTGCACTAAAGGGAATGGGAAAATAGAAGTTGTTTAGGACCCAGGGATTCCTGTTTCCTGGGGTGGAAACAACTCACTCGCTCATGGCTCTGGCTTTACTCATTGGCTAAAAGACTGAAAGGCAGGAGCTACCGAAATGGCTCATCTGCCTAAATCTTTTGCTTCCTAACTTTCTTTATAGGAGGCTGATTGACTTTCTTTTTTTTAAAAAAATGGAAGCTCAGAGTCTGGACCCTGTTGCAACCATGATCCCAGGTGCAATTGCACCATTTTAATCCAGCCATGATATTTTACTTATGCACTCTTATTTTAACCATTATTTCCCACATCCTGAGGATGGGCCCTGGCATTGAGAGTAAGGGTTGGTGCTGTCTGTTCGGGTAAGGTCCTATTCAAATGAAACTTTGGAAAGGAGGATATGTCCTTCCTTGCATTCAGTGCAGTGTTAAAGTGTGTAATCCTATCCGTGTCTCACATGGTGGGACTTATTCCCACCTGAATTGTTAGGAGAATTTCTCTTTTCTCCCTCATGCTCTTTCTCTGTCTCCCTCATGGCTTCCAATGCATTCAGCTGGTTTCTAAGGTTTTCAATAAAGAGAGAGATAAAACACAACCCGTGCAAATAGCCCAGTGTAGCAATTTCCTGCGAGTGAGATTCCAGTGCTGCATGCAACTCCTTGCCTCCGAAGGGTTTCTGTTTGCCTCCGTGGAGGGGGCTCCACATGCAAAAGGTGGTGTGCAGAGGCTGAATACCTGAAGGGGACTCCAGTGAATGCCCTTATTTGATGCTTTGTATGCCTTATAGTAATGATTTGCCCAGTGCAATTCAGACAGTGTGGGTGATATTGAATGCGAATAGACCTATTGAAGTTAATAAACATGGCTAACTTAGCCTCATTAATTTCAATGGGTCTACTTTGAGTAGGACTTAGTTCTCTACAACCCCATGTATTTCAGTTGTGTTATTTCCTAGGGGCCTCATTAAATACAGAGTACAAAGTAGAAGAAAACTACTTCCTTAGGTGGTTATTTTGTCAGGAGTCATAAATTAAGCAAAGGCACCTGTAGGCTGTAGCTCTCATGCAAGACAGCAGCTAATATTTTCTGCTTTACTTCTCACGTCACAGATATATATTGCCTCGTTTTAGAATGTTTTTGAAATTAAATTTGATCTAGCAATTTTTTTCTTTTTCTTTTTTCAGCCATTTTAAAGCCTGCTCTTCACCTCATATTTGTTGACTGATCTTTTCATACAGGGAGAACATTAAGGATTTTATCACATTCTCAAAAATTGTGCAACTACACTGTGAAGGAATTAAAGCAATTCAGCCATTTTGTGTTTTATAAAAAGTGTTTTGTGTTTAGATTGTAAAATGGCTGCTTTCTGTTCTAGTAGCAGTTTAGTCCTGTCTGAGAAACTGAAATTTAAGGGGGGAAAGAAACCTAGCAAATTAAAGGGGACATAAATTTAAACTGAACTTGATTGGCCAAAGAAGGAATGGAAATTTTGTATATCAGTAAACTAAAGTTAGGAAATAGAGCACTTCTGAAAAAAGATGAAGGCGCTTAAATCAGAAAAACCAAGTTGGAGGCCTGTAGTGGACCCAGTTTCTAGAAAAGGGGTTGTCCAGTGGACATAGTGTACTTAGACTTTCAAAAAGCGTTTGACAAGGTACACCACCAAAGACTTCTGAGGAAGCTTAGCAGTCACGGAATAAGAGGAGAGGTCCTCTTGTGGATAAGGAATTGGTTAAGAAGCAGAAAGCAGAGAGTAGGAATAAACGGACAGTTCTCCCAATGGAGGGCTGTAGAAAGTGGAGTCCCTCAAGGATCGGTATTGGGACCTGTACTTTTCAACTTGTTCATTAATGACCTAGAATTAGGAGTGAGCAGTGAAGTGGCCAAGTTTGCTGACGACACTAAATTGTTCAGGGTTGTTAAAACAAAAAGGGATTGTGAAGAGCTCCAAAAAGGTCTCTCCAAACTGAGTGAATGGGCAGAAAAATGGCAAATGCAATTCAATATAAACAAGTGTAAAATTATGCATATTGGAGCAAAAAATCTGAATTTCACATATATGCTCATGGGGTCTGAACTGGCGGTGACCGACCAGGAGAGAGACCTCGGGGTTGTAGTGGACAGCACGATGAAAATGTCGACCCAGTGTGCGGCAGCTGTGAAAAAGGCAAATTCCATGCTAGCGATAATTAGGAAAGGTATTGAAAATAAAATAGCCGATATCATAATGCCGTTGTATAAATCTATGGTGCGGCCGCATTTGGAATACTGTGTACAGTTCTGGTTGCCTCATCTCAAAAAGGATATTATAGAGTTGGAAAAGGTTCAGAAGAGGGCAACCAGAATGATCAAGGGGATGGAGCGACTCCCTTATGAGGAAAGGTTGCAGCATTTGGGGCTTTTTAGTTTAGAGAAAAGGCGGGTCAGAGGAGACATGATATTAGTGTATAAAATTATGCATGGCATTGAGAAAGTGGATAGAGAAAGGTTTTTCTCCCTCTCTCATAATACTAGAACTCGTGGACATTCAAAGAAGCTGAATGTTGGAAGATTCAGGACAGACAAAAGGAAGTACTTCTTTACTCAGCGCTTAGGCAAACTATGGAATTTGCTCCCACAAGATGCAGTAATGGCCACCAGCTTGGACGGCTTTAAAAGAAGATTAGACAAATTCATGGAGGACAGGGCTATCAATGGCTACTAGCCGTGATGGCTGTGCTCTACCACCCTAGTCAGAGGCAGCATGCTTCTGAAAACCAGTTGCTGGAAGCCTCAGGAGGGGAGAGTGTTCTTGCACTCGGGTCCTGCTTGCGGGCTTCCCCCAGGCACCTGGTTGGCCACTGTGAGAACAGGATGCTGAACTAGATGGGCCACTGGCCTGATCCAGCAGGCTCTTCTTATGTTCTTATGCCAGTGCGGTGCCAGCATTTTATACAAACAATTTTAAAAATGTCAGTAGAGAGTGGGGGGGGAGAGGAGAGGGGGATGGGGTTCTTCTGCTCACGCACCATTGAGAACTTGCTAGAGGACTGTGCAACAGCTCTGTTGTTATAAGAACTTTAAACATAAATTCTGGATGTGATATGTCAAAATATACTAGATACATACTACATTTGGTATACTAATCAGATAATTTCCCATTAGGGATCATTAAGAAATTGGCTTCTGCCATCCTGCCTACTTTCTCTTCCATTAATATCTGTAATGATACAGACACTCCTTTCTATTCCGATGGCATTTAAAGGTATACTATATCTGATCACTGCTTTGTCTATTATTTCTGTATAAGGTTTGTTGTTGTGGCTTGCTTGCTTGCAGAACACAGAGCAGGGGACAGCAGTGTGCAGCACTGCCATTTTTTATGCCTCAAGTGCATAACTGAATTATTTGCTCAACATTGACTGAGAGATGCTGCATGTGCTGTGAAATCTTTAAACTGGGCAATTCAGTCACTACTTGGGTGCACTCTGAGGGTATAATGAAGGATGTAGAACAGTCACAACAGCACTCAGCACTATTCCCTTCATTATGGGGATTTAGTTCCCAGAAAATCAAGGTTCTGGCTGTAAAGGGAATATGTGTCAGAGTGCACTGTCTCTGTTGTTGTTTTATGTAATTAGATTCATGCATCCTTAAAAGCGTCCCCATCCAGCATAAATACACAGCTAAGAAGGAAAATGAATTAGCTGGAGGAAAAATCCAGCCCTTGTAAGCTGCAGTAGAAATTGCTTCTGTTTGCAAATGGGAGCAGTTATTACACATGCAGGTAGATAGAATCATCCAAGAAAAGGCAAAGGGGGCTTGCTTGGTCTCTACTTATTTACCCCTTAGCCTCTATTTTTCTGTTTACTGGGCAAATTAAAATGGATTCAGACCAAATTAGATGGTATAAGAAAACTGTGAACGGTGTCACCTTGTCCAACACATGACGACAACACAGCTCGATTACAGTTTATTGTTTCTGCCTTGAACATTGTACAGTAACTGCTGAAGTTCTGTTTATTTAGGTATCTTGTAAGTAATATATATTTTGCATTTAGCTTGTTACTGAGGAAAGAAGTTGCTTTGTGTAGTTGTATATCATTCTGATTTCCATTATTTGTTTTGTTTTTCGTTGTGGGCAAGGAGTTGCTATGTCAATGCAGACATCATCAGTGTGTACCTGCTAAAGGAACAGGGAATCATCCCTCACTCCACACTCACCAAGGGCTGCAAATGAAGCTGCCTAATATCAAGCCCGACCATCAGTCTATCCAGTTTAGTATTGTGTACACTGACTGGCAGTGGATCTCTAGGGTTTCAGATGAGACAGTTCGAGCCCTGCCGGGAGGTGCCAGGAATTAAACCTGGGACCTTCTGCTAGGGGTGGGGTTCGCTGCTTAGTTCCGATCTGCTTGCATTCCGACAGTCCGTCTTTCCATCCCAATCTACCCTTCTTCTGTTCCCGCTTGCTTGCCAGTTCGATCCGCTGTTTTAGTTGTGAAAAAATTGCATAATTTTAACATAATTGCCTGTGCAAATTAGCACGGTGTTCCGCGTGGCTTATTTTTCCTTTTTATCACACCTACACAGTGTTACAAATGCATCACCTTAGATGAAATTACAAAGATAATTACGTAAAATCAGGAAACAAATTCAAAAAGGATATCCATGCTGATTACAGCCGCAGCCCTGTGCAAGAAATCAGTGCCGGTCTGAAAAGATAGTGGACTGTCGAATTCAGTCGGAATCCTGTACTAAGTCAAATTTAGCGGATATTCTCCTCCAGCTCTACCTTCTGCACACAGAGCAGATGTATGCAGCTACACTGGAGCAATTTATCTATGTGGCCATTCCCCAGCGGATGTGGCTTATGTATGAAAATAAAAAGCATGTGGACAGAAGGCCATTATCACGCCACTTACTAGCCACTTAGTTGCGGCATTCATACCTGCACTGTGGTCTGTGGATTCTAAAACTCAGAGAACGACTCCAATCCTTCTCATTTACATTTGATGGGGTAGACCTGGCTTTACATAAGCATGCCTGCTATATAAAGTTTGAGCCTCGTATATACTCTCATGTTATTGTCACAAGGTTCTATTTAGTTCCTAGAAAAATCAAGGTTCTGGCTGTAGAGTGCCCTTTAGCTTAGCCAGTTTCAGGAGTGTCCTGTAAATGAGGTTTATACAGATGGCTCTCAAATCACAATGTCCCATGCTAGCTAGGGAAAGAACTACATACAGGCATACCCCACTTAACGTTGCTTCACTTAACGTCGCCTTGCTATAACGTGCATGCTCCATACACCACCATACCCCGCTTAATGTACGCGTGCTTTGCAATTACGGACACTTAATGGCATGACGCTGCTGCCATCTAGTGGCGATTGCAGTGCAGTACATGCATAGAGAATTGCTTCACTTCAAGTACATTTTCACTTTACATACACGCGCCGGTCCCATTGCGTATGTTAAAGCGTGGTATGCCTGTACTGCCAGCAGCAATGTGTTCAGTACTGAGGAAATGTGCTTATCTGAAAACAGAAGCATGTCCTTGGGAACATGAACACAAACAAAATCAGTGAATGGTTTTTGAAAAGGCTGCCAGAAAGTGAAGAGGGGTCACCTGTTAGACTCAGAACAAACATAGATGAATGACAGGCAGGGGTGTAGTTGTCCAGGGTCTCAGGGGGTCTTACGCCCTTTACTATTTTGAGAGCAGGGTCTCAGCAGGGTCACTATGTCTCCAGCATCCAAGGAGCCAATCAGCATGAAAGGAGAGTGTATTAGCCACTGAGAAGTGTCTTCTAACATGCTTCCTTGTCCTTTCCTGCTGATTGGAGCTAATCAGAATGGAAGGAGTTCCTATTAGTTTCTACTTCAAAAAGCCATGTTGTTGAGAGTGAGAATTCTGTAACTGCAGAAGAAGAGACAGTGAATCCTGATGATGACATCCCGTCTACATCATCAAGCAATTTGGTAGCAGCAGGAGATAAACATATAGACACTGAATTCATTCATTCAAGCAATATCTCTGACAGTGAGAAAGGAGAAATGATGACAGTGATAGAGAACCAGAAAGCAGAATTCAAGCCTGGCCAGATTATTCTATCATTTTAGAAGGTTGTATGATTTTAGAAGGGCTGTGACTATTATGAAGGGACCCTGCACTTCTGAATTTGCCACTACACTACTGATGGCAGGAAACAGAAATGCCATGATTTTTGCTCCAGAGATTTAAAGATGATTAAATACTACAGTGTATTGGTAGGCAGAATAGCAGAATACCATACAGAATAGTATTTTAAACTATTTTGATTTCAGTGGGCTTTAATGGTGTAATTCCTGCTGCTATTATTAAAATAATAATAATAATAATAATAAAATAATTTAAAATTTTGTTCCAAAGTGATTTACAATACAATAAAATGCACACTGTCATTTCACACTTGCTTCATGAGATGGAAGCTATCAGACAGGGAAAGGGACCATTCATTTCTGGATCACTGGAATGATGTGATGATCTCCTATTAACAATTGTCCTCTACTCTTCTTCCAGAGAGGTCAGAACAGCCGACATTTGATCCCTCCCATCCAGGCAGTATTCAGGTTCAGGCCCACTTAGCTTCAGCAGGAAGCTGCATCATGTGCCTTCAGAACATTTTCTAAGCCTAGCCTGGCTCCCAGCAGACACGCAGTCAAATAAGAGGAAACACTCTCATATAAGCCATAATAACAGGCAGTCTTAGCAGGGTAGTTAATGGGTTGGGGAGCCTGAAGCCCTTGGAGGTCAAATTCAGGTTGTGTTTGGAACACAGCTGGATTTGCAGTGCTCATGGAAGGCTGCACTTCCATTATATGCTCTGTGTTTGCTATGTGGGAAACTGTTACAGTTCCAGACCCTGAAAGAAAGGTAATGTGGTACACAGTTGTACAGCAATAAATTAGCTTAGCTGTAAAATAGCATTTTTAAAATACGATTTTCTAGACACTTTCTTTTTAGCATTTGTAGATGCATAGAAAATTAAAAATACGAATGTATGAGGCACTGCAATAATTTTCATTGCTCTTTTTATCTTTTTCTTTCTTCATTACACAATAACCATGAGAGGCTCATATGATATTTCATTTGTTGAAAGCTGCATCTGGGTCCTTTTTAGATTAAAATGGGATCAATCCTGACTGCGGGACTTATTTTTTGATAACACCAGTTGCGCAATTCAGCTTTCTGCATCCAGAATGATATTAAATTTTGAAATGTCTCTGAAGTTGTTTCCTTTGTATGCAATAATTTATTTGTGGGAACTAGCACAGGGTATGTGCCAGGTCAGTGGGAGCAAGTTGTAGGTTTATGAGCCCAGAGCAATGCTTATAGGGAAACCTGCATCATATTTAAAACATTATGACACATCTCTCATGTGTCAAATACAAAAAGCAACCTAGGAGAATGGAAAATGTAGTTAACACTAAGGCTGTGAGCACACTAGTTACCTACAGCAGAGCATTTCTATTGGCCACACCTGCAGGGGCAACAGGTTGATCTGCCGATCAGTTGCGAAATCTCTTTGAAATGAAATAATAATAAAAAAACACTCAAGCTGATCCCATGAGGTTTTACAGTAAAAGGGGTTGGGATGTGACTAGCATTGTGTGCCCCTGTATTCAGAAAAGAGAGGAAGAGACACACTGGTACTGGCAGAACAATAAGTGTGTCTCTACCCTAAGATGGGCTTACATTCTGACGTATAGTGGTTTGAATACACAGTCAGGTTTCATTCGTTGGCAATCACTCGTGGCCAAGTAGGATTGTCTTCTAAGATAAGGTCTTTAACAGTGGTTCTGTAAGTGTCTGTGGAGTCCAGTTCTGGATCCACACAGCCTCCCACAGTGAGGACATGGGTTTTCAGATGGAAGATGGTCACGATGAGGATTTGTTTGATGTGCCTTCCGCTTAGCTTGTTTGTCCCATTCGCCCTGTATTTGTGCTTTTTTGAAGTCCGTAGTACCTTTCATAATAGCCGACCTCCATTTGGGACGTTCATGGGCCAAGACTTCCCAGTTCTCGATGCTCATGTTACATTTTTTTAGATTCGCTTTAGGTATTCTGAAAGCAAATATATTGAAATGCAGTAAATGTGTGTACTAATCACTTAATGTGAAGAGAATTATAGCATTCTGAAGTGTGGAGGAAGTGTTTTTCGACACACATTCACTGCATTCCAAGGCATTTGTTTTCAAGACAGAGAATATGTGTTCAAATCACTTCCACCACACTTAACATTTCTACCTCTTGTTCAGACATTAATCTGAACATGTGAGGGCTAAAAAGGTGGCATTTGATCTTTTGGTTCTCTTGAATGCACTTAGAAACGTCCCTGTGATCAGGGGGTTTCTAGGGATCCTGATAGATCCTGATCTGCAGGTGTTTGTGCTAAATGCATGAAGATCTAAAGAGCATGTGTGCCTGAGAACATTGGGGTGGGGCTTCTGTGCACATCCCTGCCCCAATCTACCCTTTTAGCCCTCATTTTGTTAGGCAAATGCCTGAACAGGGCTTCTGTCTTCATCCTTGCCATGTCTATTTTTACGCTAAGGCTGCATTCAGACATGGGGTTTATTGGATTAGTTTTACAGATTTTAATGATAGCGCTTCTGTCCCGATTTCTAACATTCCTTGCACGCTGCAGTACCTGTTGCATTATGGAATGGTGGCTTTTAGAGCACTATACTGTCATGTGGGCAGCAAATGGTAGTAGGCACTCACTCACCCAAATTACCTTCCTCTTCCCAGTCTGCTTTCCAAACTTGCAGTCACAGTTTATTAAGCTCCTATACAAAGAAGGCTCTTTCACTCGGCTCCCCTAACAAGCTTCAGTCTCCCAGCTAGACCAGCAGGGCTGGTTCTAAAGGGTGGCCAGGTGGGGCACTGGCCCGAGGGCCTCTGGAGCTACAGGGGCCCCTCCACTCTCCTTGCGCGATTCGCGGAAGCATCCGCGGACCGCCATCCCCCTTCTATCCCCCCGCTTTACCTACCTTTCCATTGTTTTTTGCGGCGTGCAGATTTGCCATCAATCAAGATGGCGGCTGAGGTTTCCTTAAGGGGCTGAAGCCTCTGCCGCCATCTTGGTTGGTGGCACGCATGCATGCTACACGTGACACGCACATTGCTGCCATCAACCAAGATGGCAGCAGAGGCTTCAGACCCTTAGGGAAACCTTGGCCACCATCTTGATTGATGGCAAACCTGTGCGCGCCGCAAAAAACAATGGAAAGGTAGGTGAAGCGGGGGGATAGCGGGGGATGGCGGGCAGCGCAAAAGCTCCTGCCTTGCGATCCGTGGATGCTTAAGTTCCATGGATCGCAGAAGGGGAGCAGAGGGGCCCAGGGCAGGCTGGTACCCAAGGGCCCTGGCATGCCTGGGGCCAGCCCTGTAGACCAGGCCAACCCCCTCCCCATGCAGCGGTTTTGCTAGGACCTCAAGGGCTGAATGAGCCCATCCGTCCGTCCATCCACCCATGCACAGGGAGGTGCAGTGCAGATAACTTGTACTGCAGCATTTGAAATCACTGTTCAAACTAAGAGTGGCTGTTTCAAGTTTTTGTTTTTTTTAGGGAAATGCAGATGGAGGGCTGTGAAGTTTATTTCAGAAGTGGCACTGGAGGAGGAATGACTGACACTTTCCTTTCAGGGTGATTGTGCACCCAGAATCCACTGAACTACCTACAAGACCCCCATTTTCCCCAACTACATTTCCCTACACACACACACACACACACACACACACACACACACACACCTCACACCACATTCTAAAAGATTGGATAACAACACTGAACTACACTGCAGGGGTATCAGAACTATTCTTTCCCAGCCCTCCCCCCCCAGCAATATCAATATAACAACACTGGGCTTGTCACCCACCCCAACAATATAGTTATAAATTATAACTTATAATTTATTTATTTTTATTTATTTAACAAAATTTATATACCGCTTGAATATAAAGACCTCTACACGGTTTATAAAAAAAACATTAAAGATAACAGTAAAACAGTTAAAAACAAGTATTAAAAACATATTTTAAATAATTAAAACAGCTACTAAGTAAAAAGATTAAAAGAGATCAACATTGAGATGTCTGGAAAGGTTTGCCTAAACAGTAAAGTTTTAAGCAGGCGCTGAAAGGAGTACAGTAAAGCAGAGAGTTCCAAAGAGTAGGTGGTACCACACTAAAAGAACAATTTCTTAAAAGGGCAGAATGAGCATTATGTGGCACCTGTAGCTCAAGTGGGCACATATGAGACAAGGCAGTCTTGCAAGTAAAATGGTCCCAAGTTGTTAAGGGTTTTATATAGTACTGTAGTAGGAACATCCTGAATTTGGCCCAGTAACAAATTGGCAACCAGTGCAGATCTCTGAGCAGAGGTGGTGTATACTGACATGGTCTTACCCCCATCTTCAATCTGGCTGCAGCATTCTGCACTAATTGCAGTTTCCGGGTAAAGGGCAAGGGAAACCCCACATAGAGTGCATTGCAGTAATCCAGTCTTGAAGTCTTAATATAATAGTGGATTTTATTTTCATCATCAGGGATTTTTTTTAAATTTACAAACTCAGATTTTGTTTTATTTTTACACGAAGTAATATATGAACTAGAAATAGCACAACCCTCCTGTTGCCGCTACCTTTTGTTTTGCACTGAATATGCTTGTGCCCAATCACAGCTATACTAAAATTCTGATTTTTCGATGGGCAGTAATCACTACTCCACAGGGAGTAGACTAGGAATGGTCTCCGTTTCTGTAATAATTGGATTTGCCATCAGATTAATTATTATTTCTAATATTCTCTATCTTTGCAGAGAGAATTTTGAAGTAGCAACTCTCTGTACCTGGTTTCTGATTCATTCTTCCCCCCCCAACTCATATTTTAAAATTTACTTTGAAATCATCAATAGTGTGATATTTTTATAGATCTACTTTCTATGTGAGCTCTTCAAATGTGTATTCCCTTTCACTGATGTCAGTGAAGTCTTGATTGTAACTCTGACAGACAGAAAGCAGCAGGGGGGATTAAGGTGTTGATTGTAAGTAGCAGGGGGAAAGTCGCTGACTTGTTTATCTGCCTTAATCTGCTCTGCAATGCACTTAAAAACGTAAACAGGCAATAATTACAGGGTTCAGAATAAAGATTGATACCAGTAGAGACTGGTGAATAAATAGCAATTATAATCTAGATCAGTGGTTCCCAACCTTTAGGAGTACGGGACCCCCTTTTTAAACTCAAAAATTTTTGTGACCCCCCACATGCTAATTGTTGTAATTTTAGTATCTGTTAATTGAAAAACAAATACATAATGAAGTGTTAAGTAATGTCATTTTTTGTTCATCTCAACAACAAATATGATATTTATTATCTGCCCTTCACCAGAAAGTCCCAGGGCAGATTACAGAATATAAACAATTTATAACAAAATTTGAAGGATAGTCAACTTACTAGGTAACTAGGGGCTTCACACACCAACCCCATACACATACACATACATGTACACACACACACGAGCTCCCAAAACACACACATCCACACCCACACCCAGGGACTCCCACTGCTCAAGGATGCTGTGACAGTGGCTCACTGTCTTACCATATTTCGATTTTGCTAACATAAAATAATAATAATAATAATAATAAATTTAATTTTTGTGTCGCCTATCTGGCCGAAGCCACTCTAGGCGACGTACAAACTAAAATTCAGTAAATTACAATACAATACAGATAAAATACAATAAAATCAGAACGATCATTAATCACAGCAGCATGAAATCAGTTAGGGCGATCAATAGATAATAAAATATCCCAAAAAAGTTAGCCCTCCCCGGAATTCCTGAAGGCCTGTCCAAAAAGCCAAGTTTTTAATGCCCGGTGAAATATATCCAGGGAAGGGGCATGGCGAAGATCGAATGGGAGGGAGTTCCAGAGAGTGGGGGCCGCCACTGAAAATGCCCTCTCTCTAGTCCCTACCAACCTAGCTGTTTTCGTTGGTGGGACTGAGAGAAGGCCCTGTGTGGCTGATCTGGTTCGGCGGCTTAATTTGTGGTACTGGAGGCGCTCCTTCAGATAAACTGGGCCGAGACCATATAGGGATTTAAAGGTTAATACCAACACCTTGAATTGGGCCCGGAAAACAACTGGCAGCCAATGTAGGTGAAATAATACTGGCGTGATGTGATCACGGCGGCGGCTGTTTGTAAGCAACCGAGCTGCCGCATTCTGCACCAGTTGTAGTTTCCGGACCGTTTTCAAGGGTAACCCCACGTAGAGCGCATTGCAGTAGTCTAATCGAGAGGTGACCAGGGTGTGTACCACCAGTGGGAGCTGATGAATAGGGAGGTAGGGTTGCAGCCTCCGTATGAGATGTAATTGGTACCAAGCTGCCCGGCTCACTGCCGAAATCTGAGCCTCCATGGACAGCTTGGAATCAAGAACCACACCGAGGCTGAGGACCTGATCTTTCAGGGGTAAACTCACCCCACTAAACTGTAGGTCAACAGCACCCAACCTCCCCCTGTCACCCACAAGTAGCACCTCGGTCTTATCAGGATTGAGCTTCAGTCTGTTCCTTCCCATCCATCCACTCATGGATTCCAGGCACTTGGACAAGGTCTCCACAGCCATCTCTGGTGAAGATTTAAAGGAGAGATAGAGCTGCGTGTCATCTGCATATTGATGACATCGCAGCCCAAAACTCCTGATGATAGCTCCCAGCGGCTTTACATAGATGTTAAATAGCATGGGAGAGAGGATAGAACCCTGTGGCACTCCGCATGTGAGGGGCCAAGGGTCTGAAACCTCATCTCCCAATGCTACCTGTTGATGCCTGTCAGAGAGAAAGGAACGGAACCACTGCAAAACAGTGCCTCCTATTCCCAATCCTTCCAGGCGATCCAACAAGATACCGTGGTCGACGGTATCAAAAGCCGCCGAGAGATCCAGGAGAACAAGAAAGTGTTGGGCTGTTGACCCATAGGCATTACTGTCTCTAGTTGTTTTCCATGAAGCCTGCAAGTTTGGAGAAGTAACTGTTATCTCCTGGCCTGAGAGAGAGCAGACATCCAAGGCCAGCGGTTGTCATGGTAACGTGAGATAGCAACTGGGAAAGTTCTAACAGAGTCTGTAAGTTGTGTCTTCTGTATATTGCCTCTGAACTGAGAGGTTGTCTTCTGTGTTTACCTTTGGAGAGAGATGTACCAGAAGGGGGGGTGAATGAAGAATGAAGAAACTCTACATGTATTTACTCTTAAGCCTGTTGGCCCTAATGTCTTAATAAAGACTCTTAACCTGATCTAATGCATCTGAGAAGTTACTTGCTCAACTTAACTCCAAAGTAACGTATGCTGTGTCACGCAAGAACTGCCACCATCAACAGGGTTATGGGCCCAGATCCACAGCGCATTACACAAGAGTAAGTTGCTGGTCTGAACGGCAGACGGAGTTCCAGAGAGGGCAGCTTGATTGATTGTGCCAGACAGAGGTGAGCAGGATGGCTGTAAACATGTCTGGAGGCTTGCCGATGGAACGACTTAATGAAAAGAATTATGGCAGTTGGAAGCCAAGGATGCATGCTTTCCTGATAACAGAGGATTTATTAGATGTGATTGAAGGAAACCCCCCGGCAGTACCGACCGAGGCCTGGAAGCGTCGAGACCAGAGGGCGCAGGCGTTTATAATCTTGGCTCTATCGGATTCTCAACTGATGTGGGTGAGAGATGAGCCGTCGGCTAAACAGATGTGGGACGCGTTGCAGGATTTGTCCCAGGAATGGCAGCGGAGGCAGAAGGCGCAGAGAGCCGAGCTGATGGAAGCTGTCAGAAGCAAGGAGGCGAAAAGTGCCGTGCCGAAGGAGGCAGCTGGAAGCAAGCAGGAACAGCAACGGCTAAAGGCTTGTTATTTTTGCAGAGCTTGTGGGCATCTTCAGAGAGACTGTGCAGTCAAGCGAAACTCCAGGGACGGAGGCTGGAAACAGGGAAGTGTGAACTTCGTTTGTAAACAGAAGTCTCAAGATGTAGGACCTGTTAACTGGATTCTTGACAGCGGTGCGAGCCATATATTAATCACAGACAGGAGTTTGTTTTACACTTCAGAAGATGTGCAGGAGTTTGTTTTACTTGCGGATGGATCGCAGAAGAATGTGGAGGCTCGAGGACTGGTGAGATTTGATAAACTTGGAATACTGTCAGATTGTTTGTTTGTACCAGAACTGTCTCATAACGTATTGTCAGTCAGAAAACTGGTGAGTTGTCAATTTTCAGTCTTGTTTGATTCTCCCCCGTCTAATGCCCTCCTCATATCATCCACCAGAGCGACCAAGGCTGTTTCAGTACTATGTCCAGTCCTGAAACCCGATTGGTATGGATCCAAATAATCCGTTTCATCCAAGTGTGCTGCCAACTGGCCAGCCACCACTCGCTCAATGGTCTTCCCCAAAAATGGCAGATTTGAAACGGGGCGAAAGTTGTTCAAGACTTTGGGATCCAAGGAGGCCTTTTTCAAAATAGGTTTTATAATTGCCTCCTTGAGGGCTGGTGGCAAAACACCCTCCTTCAAGGATGCATTTACCACCGCCCTGATCCCTTCGCCTAATTTCTCCCTACATTTCATAAGAAACCATGATGGGCAAGGATCAATCAGACAGGTGGTAGGCTTTACCGTTGAAAGCACCTTGTCCACATCCTCAGAAGGGAGAGGCTGAAACCGATCCCACAGAACCAGACTGCAATTGGTCAACTCTGGATCCCCCACTGCATATACAGCGTACGGAATCGAGTTCTTCAGGTGCTCGACTTTATCAGCAAAGTGCTTTGCCAATTTGTCACAGGAAGCCTTAGAATGTTCCAAGGGTTCCTGAGCAACTGGACCGACCAGGCTTCGGACCACTTGGAACAGCTTCCTGGGGCAGCACTCTGCGGATGCAATAGAGGCAGCAAAGAAATCCTTCTTTGTTGCCCTCACTGCCACCTGATAGGCAGCTATTGCTGCTCTAACCTGTGTCCGAGCATCTTCAGAACAGGATTTTCGCCACCGGCGCTCTAGTCGTCTCACCTCCTGCCTCAGACTACGCAACCGGGGTGTATACCACGGAGCCGTCTGAGTCCTATTCAGGGGGAGAGGACATTTCGGAGCCACCCGGTCTAATGCCCTGGTGATTCCCTCATTCCACTCCATCACCAGGGTTTCGACTGGGCGACCTTCAGCAGGTTCCAATTCCCCCAGCGCAGTCAGGAATCCCTCTGGATCCATCAGGCGCCTAGGGCGGACCATTCTAATAGGTCCTTTACCCCTGCGGAGGGAGTGTGGCATCGAGATGTCAAAATTCACCAGATAGTGATCTGACCATGACACGGGGGTAAAAGAAATAGCCTCCAACTTCAGAACACTTCCTACCGCTCCCAGGACAAATACAAGGTCGAGAGCATGACCGGCTACATGGGTGGGCTGAGTATTATTAAGGTGCAGTTCCCAGGAAGCCAATGGTTTCCAGGAAATCCCGAGGGGCTCCACTGAGGGTGGTCTCAGCATGCACGTTGAAATCCCCCAGTACTAAAAGCTCTGGGGTCAACGCTCGTACATCCGAGACCACCTCGAGCACCTTGGACAGGGAATCTGCCATGCAGCGGGGCGGGCGGTACACAAGCAAGATCCCCAAACTGCCCTTCGGGCCCAACCTCCAGTACATGCAATCAGCAACCTTGGTCCTTGGGAGCGGAGGCCTGGTGAAAATCAAAGACTCCTGGTAGATGACTGCCACTCCCCCTCCCCACTTACCTACCCTCGGTTGCTGTGCATAATAGAAACCCGGCAGACACATGGCCTTAAGGATGGGAGCTGAGGCCTCGTCCAGCCAGGTCTCCATGATACACACCAGGTCTGCGCACTCATCCAGTATCATATCATGGATGACAGATGTTTTTTGTGTCACAGACCTGGCATTACACATCAGCAATCGAAGGTCGGTAGGAATCCTGCTTCCCCCAAGGAAGGGAAACAAGGAATAGAAACTAAAGATAAAATCCCTTATATCTCTTTATCAAAGGGGGGTTGACAGAGATACACACACACAATCTTCCATGTGTATGGGGTTGGTGCGTGAAGCCCCTAGTTACCTAGTAAGTTGACTATCCTTCAAATTTTGTTATAAATTGTTTATATTCTGTGATCTGCCCTGGGACTTTCTGGTGAAGGACAGATGATAAATATCACATTTGTTGTTGAGATGAACAAAAAATGACATTACTTAACACTTCATTATGTATTTGTTTTCAATTAACAGATACTAAAATCGCAACAATTAGCATGTGGGGGTCACAAAAAATTTTGAGTTTAAAAAGGGGGTCCCGTACTCCTAAAGGTTGGGAACCACTGACTTAGACTAAGCAGACACTAAAACAAATAATTAATAACCATGAAGCAAATTAACATAACTAATAACAAAGCACTCCTACACCCTTATGAGGCACATACCTGTTTAAAATCAGTGCTCCTAAAGTAGGTAGACCATACATGTTTCTACCTTTTGGTCTTCTTCTTTGGGGGAAACCATGACTGTTTCAAGTGGAATAATAGTGGAATAAATCTGTGGTGTGAATGTGGCCTTTGACTGATATACCGCTATGTCATGCTAAATTTCATTCACACCAGGGGTGTGGAAATACAGAAACAGAGCTCAGTGTCATCAGAATATTGATGACATCTCACCCCACTGGGGACCAAATATTGCCCTGTGACACCCCACCCACAGCATAACTGTCAAGGGGTACAGGGACCCAATGCTACTCTCTGGAACTGGCCCCTTAGATAGGACCAGGACCATTTAATACAGACTCCAATCTTGTGCAGTCAGTCCAGGAGGATCCCATGGTCAATGTTCTCAAAAGCTTTGGAGGGAGAAAAGAAGAGCAACAGGGTCACACTCATCTGCTCCTCTCTTGAGAAAGGCACCCATCAGGGTGACCAAGGCCGATTCTATCTCCAAACCAGGCCTGAACCATGACTGGAATGGGTCCAGATAATCGGTATCCTTCAAGAGCACCTGTAGTTGGGCTGCCACACACACCACCATCACAAGCACCCTCTGTGGTCCACATAAGGTTATACCATAATAAATCTGTTGATCTTTAAATTGCCACAAGGCTCTTTGTAGCTTTTGTTGCAAGAGACCAACACAGCTGCTCCTCTGGAAATTGAATTAATATTTCACTCTTAATATATCAGATTCTCTCCCCTTCCCCATAATGTCTAGGTTTATTTAACCCATGCCATGATTTCATTGTACGTCACATTGAACATTTCTCGGTCGCTACTCCATTAGTTGCTGTAAGGAGTAAATTCCTTTGGGATTGTGTGTGAGATACATACAAGGAGCAGTCCTGTCCATCTCATCTATCTGCATGAATATGGAGGACTGGGGCAGGCCATTGTTATATCCATCCAAGAACATGTGAAAGCATCCTTACATCATGTGAGCAAGGGCCTCAGTCACCCTATAGTTTTTGTGCAGAGATAGTGTTTTTTTCTATCAAGAATGCTAAGAGGAAGGTAATTGAGATCTGGATCTGTCTCATGAGAAACTGACACAGCTCTATCAGCCCTATCCTTTCAAATGCATTGTCAAGGAGGCATGAATGAGGCAATTGCAGGATTAAGCTGTATTCAGGCCAGTGATCTACAGATGAAAGGCTTCATATCACTTTAGCTGTTGAAATCTCCAGAGGTTTAAGCTATAAACCTCTGTAAGCTATAGGACACACACACACACACACACACACAGCATTTCCAGAAAGTATTTTCCAGGATAGCTGCAGAATGCCCTCTGTACTGAAATAACAGTCTGCCATGAAATAACAGTCTGCCATGTACAAATGGAGCTTCTAGGATCAATTGCCTAAACGGGAGAAACATATTCAGGTCAAGTGCCAGAATGCAGTTATGCAGGGGAATAGTGTAGGTCCTTGCAGCCTTTGGGAAAGGAGCATAATACCAGACTTCTAAAGAAGAACAGAGAGGTGCCTGCAAATATGTGAGGAAGCCTATGGTATGCATTTTCCCCCCAGTGTTGCAGACCATGATTATTGATTACCCGGTGCTGTAATTCTGGAGTGGAAACTGTTCATCTGGAGAGAGGGAGAGAGAGCACATTTTCACCTTTGACAGCATATTTCAAAATGTCTTTGTTATAGAAAGGTGTATGTAGGCAGGGCGAAACACACTTGTGATTGAAGTCCAAGATTGCAAGTCCAATAATTTATACTGCATGAATGAATCCAAAGAATGAATGTATACTGCTTGATGAGATCCAAAAGGAGAGTTAAGCCTGAAACAGTTAGAAAACCATGTAATCGGATAGTCTCTCTCAAATAATAGCATGTACTCATGGTATACAAATGCAGAACATGCCTATGTGGTCCCAATGTTGCAAATACTGAACATTCATCTTTCACATCCCCAAAATGAAGACATGGGACACAATAGATGGGTTTAATTGTAGGCCATAACTTTATTTAGAGGAGGAATAAGCAGATTAAAATAAAATTATATTTTATTTAAGGTTATTGCAGTGCTCTCTATGTGGGGTTGCATTTGAAAACAGTCTGGAAGCTTCAATTAGTGCTGAATGCGGCTGGCCGATTGTTGACAGGTTCAAGGCAAACAGATCATGTAACATCAGTTCGGTTCCAATTACGCTGGCTGCCTGTACACTCCCGGGCCCAATTCAAAGTGCTGGTTTTAACTTATAAATCTTTTTATGGGTCAGGATCCCAATATCTTCTGGAACACCTCTCCTGATATAAACCTACCCAGACCCTTAGGTCTTCTTCTGAGGCCCTTCTTTTGAGGGAGGCTTGGAGGGTGGTGGCAAGGGAGAGGACCTTTTCAGTTGTGGCTCCCCATCTGTGGAATATGCTCCCCAGTGAGGTCTGCCTGGTGTCTTCATCGACATCTTTTCAGTGCCAGGTAAAGACTTATTCCCCCCCCCCCCCCCGGGATCTGATAGGCTGAGATTATGTTGTTTGTATGAGTGTACTGCCAAGCTTTCTGTGGCTGTATGGGGGTGGGGGTGGTTGTTTTATTATTTTGTTTTTATGATATGCTATTTTTACTTTTGTTTTTAACAATGTTGTAAGTTGCTTGGAGACCTTCAGGTAACAAGCATTTAATAAATTCAATTAATGATAGTAATAATAATGATCAGGAGATGAAAAGCCATTGGATTGGACCATTCATCATAGTAGCTCTCTGTCTTGATCAGTACACTGCCTATGAAGGTAGATGCTTCAGCACGTCACCCACCCATCCTTCTTATAGCTAAAGATAGCCTATCCCTGTGAATGCTTACAAACCCTTGTTCAAAAAGTAATCTACACTGTTGGCCCTCACCCAAACTCTTGTGCTGTGCTTTAACAGCTTATGGCTAATGGAACAGAACAGTGTAGTAATGGCTAAATTGGCTAATGGCTATAAAGAGCTTACATTAGCAGTCAGTGGCAGAGCCTAAAACATTAAGGTATACTATCCCTAAACATGAAGGTTCTATTAAGTCACCAAGGCTAACGCCCAGTATTTCCCCCCTACTTGAAATCACCTACAACAACCTTCTAAGGTAGTGATATGATTCTTATGTTGCAAACCGAGGCCAAGAGGAAGTAGCTTGTTCCATATTATGTGGCCATACACAAAGATTGAGACATTCTGGAATTTAGTGTTGTCAGAAATTGAAAGTATTTTGACCTTCCAAGAGTCCCTATGGTAATGCTATCTGGGTATCTTAAAGACACCATGAGAGCTAGTGTGGCCTAGTGGTTAGACTGTTGGACTATGACCTGGGAGACCAGGGTTCGAATTACCACACAGCCATGAAGCTGACTGGGTAGCCTTGGGCCAGTCACTGCCTCTCAGTCTCAGAGGAAGGCAATGGTAAATCCCCTTTGAATACCACTTACCATGAAAACCCTATTCATAGGGTTGCCATAAGTCAGAATCAACTTGAAGGCAGTCCATTTTCATTTTAAAGACACTATACCAAAGGAAGATACAGAAATAACAACTTATATAGAAATGATAATATGTCAGAATTGGAAGAGTGCCATCATTCCTTCTATAGACTCTTGGCTAGCTAAAATATGGGATATGCCATCCATGGTTAAACTAAAAAATTTAGTCAAGATGAGAGAGGCTAGACAGCAAAAAAACACCTTTATAGAGAAATGGAGCTTGTTTATTTCATATTGGAATAACAAAGTGCAAGTTTCTGCAAACCCATATTTGTTATTGGGAGAAATTTTAACAACTAAGGGTGGAGAGGATAGAAGAATAAATGGGTTGAGGAAAGATTATTGATGAGGTATTTTCTTCTCTTTTTACTTACTTTTTTCTCTTGGGAAAATAGTATTCTATTTAATGATTAATTGATGAATGACGTTCATAGAAAAAACAAAAACAAAGTGCTTTTCAAGACCCAATGATCAGGTGATTGTCGGCACTTGCAAAATGCAGGGTTTTATAGGCACTGCCAATCAGCTGATCAACAATGCTTGCAAAGCCCCATCAGCTGACTGGGGGTGTCTGCAAACTTCTTTCACCTCAGCTCTGTCTTTACCTGCTTCACACATGACTTTATATATGACATCAAATGCAGAGCAGATGAGTGTGGTTTAGCTGATATGGCCTTTCAGGCCAAATGGGGAGGCCTGGTGGGCCTAATAAGGTCTGCAGGCCAGAGGATCCTCACCACTGGTCTAGCATCATTTATTTATTTATTGAAATATTTATAATCGGCACTTTCATAAAATATATCAAGGCAGTATACAACATACAAATACAAACCAGTAAAAGCATCCATTAATTAAAAACATAATTAAAGATATCAATACAACATCAGTAGATACTGGCTGGTTAATTTTTAATTTATTGAAATATTTTTAGTTCTCATTTTCACAGAATATGACTATTCAGCTTTTGGCATATGCTGAAGATGCACCTCTTTACCATTATCAGTTGAAAGGCATTTTTGTAACCTACCTGAAAACTGTCGATGATTGTTGTATAAGGTTGTTTGTTGGTGTTGTAACCCGTCCTGGGATGTTATGCTGAAGACTGGGCAAAAAAATGTAATCATCACCATCATCTGCGGCTCCAGAAAATATTCCATATTGTAAGGATTCCATGATATTCTGCTTGTTCCTGGATTTTGGCAGCATCCTTAGAGGGGATGGTACTACTAATAAAGACACTTGTTTAAAAAGGTTAACTGAAACACATTTGTAGTGAGAATACAACCCTTCTGAATTCCATTTTTGTGCTGCAAAGACTGAAGACCCAGACCAGCACACTTGCTTAAATCCCACTGGAATTTATGGGATCTGTGTAGAGTTAGTCTGAATCCCATGTTCAATCATAGTATAATGGGAGGAGATGAGAGCAGAGGATTTGACATAGGTCTGCTCTTCCACTGTCCCATGTCTCCATCCCTTTTGGGACATTGCTGGTAGCGTTGTGCTTGCATATCTCAAGTGACACACCAGTTTAGTAGGCTTTCACCTCAGTCCCTCAGTTAGCACAAGTATAGGATTGTATTTGTAATATATCCCAAGATGATGTGGTTTTTCCTGTCTAAAAAGCATTATTTCCTGTCCAACAGGAAAAAAATGAAAAAGCCTTAACTTACAATTGACCTCTTTCTTCAGCTAACACAGTTGGCTCAATTCTCCTTCTATAAGCAGGAGTCAGCAGTGCCACTATATCTGTCTACCTACATAACTATCACATGTGCTTAATGACATCACAAATAGCATCTTTAAATGCACTTTGGCTATATTCTTTCTGGGTATGAAGTGGATCTACTATCACTATATTCCCTACACTTTTCAAAGCCTTGCTGAAATTTGAGTTGCTGATTATGTATGACTTTGAATGAAGTGCTCACCATTCTTGGTATCAGCAGGAAATGATATAAATAGACATTCATTCACATATTAGGCAGCTACTGCTGCTGGATCTGTGTTTATATTGAGAATATGAGGTCACGGGTTATCTTACTACTATTGCGACTTGCCTTGGGATTCAGTGGCACTGTACTCAGAGTCCCTTCATTCATTATAAATCTCCTTAAACTGGCTTAAACACATCCTTATAATATAGGGAGCTATGCCAATATTTAGTTTTACACTTGCTGAGATGCTGCAACCTGTATACTATTGCAAAAAGACTGTGTAAACTGTAAAAAAATTCTAAGATCCAGAAATGTATTTTCAAAAAAAGTATAGATGGCATATTGGTAAGCACACAGTCATTTAAAAATAAAAACATAACATAATAATACAGAACTCATTTATTGTATATTTCCAAGCCAAACCACAGGCAGATTAGGCTGAACTGATACAACTGAAATTTACAGTTTTGGCAGAGCAACATTTTTATCACACCCTTTCTTAGTTCTTCTGATCAGTTCAGGCAAATGGATAATTATTCAGCCAGTTTAGATGAAGAAAAAACCCATTGTGACTAACTCCAATTTAATAGAGGAAATCAATGATGGAGGGTGGACCTGTTATGAGAGACTCCCTGGGGAAATTCGCCAATCCTAAAACCTTCCCTTTAGCTGATTGGTTTAGTTCTCTTCTCTTAGGAATGTATAGAGGCTTAATCAATGAAGAAGAATTCTATATAGAATCAACCCTTCTCGATCTAATTAATTAAAATAAATCACTCAAATGAAATTGAAAAGCACTGAAATGGAAAACATAATGTTTTCTGCAAACACAAAACCACTTCCTTAATAATCAGAAAGGAAATAGCAAGTTTGCTGGACTTCCACTGCAGAGCATCCAGGCATTCTGTGTGAGATGTTTTGTTCAGCTGAATTTTGCAAACAGGCAAGGTTCAATGAAGAAAAGGTTTTCTTTCTTTCTTTCTTTCTTTCTTTCTTTCTTTCTTTCTTTCTTTCTTTCTTTCTTTCTTTCTTTCTTTCTTTCTTTCTTTCTTTCTTTCTTTCTTTCTTTCTTTCTTATGTGAGCATGTGATGCATGACCCTTGCCAGTTCTCATATCAAATACTTGGCATATTGTATTCCATAATCCTGATTTTAAGCGTTATATTGCCAATGTTAAAAAAACCCCACAAAATCTAGAAGTCACTTCCTACACAGACAATTTCACATTAAAGACATACATAGTCTCTTTAGTGAACTGGATGCAGTTCACTTAGTGAACAGTATCAAGGTGCAGCCTGATCTGAACAGAGTGCCCACAGCTACTACAAACTAGATGATATCACCATGAGAGTGGCTGTATACTATAGTCAGCATGGATTTTTTGCATTCAGCAATGTTAAATTTAAAATACCCCCATGCCATTCTGCTGCTTCCCATAAGCTCGTTTCAAAACAAAACTTTATAAAACTTACAGTTCTGAACTCAGAAATGCTTGCTTAACAACCCTGCAAATGTTCATGGTGATACACAAAATAGAGTGAATCGAGAGTTCAAAGTGTAAAAAGAGAGAGAGGAAAAAACAGACCCCTTTTGGACTTTTTTCTCTCAAAGTTCTCATAATTTGTTGAAATTAATTAAAAATCAGCCATGTTAACAGAGTACCTGTATTTTTATTACTGACCTTGCCCCATACTCTGATCGTCATCTTCTGCAGTTTAAATTTTTTTTAAATGCCTGGCTGATTTTTAATTAATTTAAAAAATTTAGCATTGGAATCGGTTATAAGCCCAGGCATGCTGTCCTGCCCAGAGCATGAGACACGAGGCGGAGATGAGGCTGGAATTAATTCTTGCTTTATTAGAGTAATGGTTACATCAGAAGCAGTGCACTTCATAGACCTGACTATGCTAACGCACTACTGACTCTACCTGGATTATCTAGGCATGCTCTGCAGTGTGTGGAGTAAGTTGACTCAGTGCCCCAATCAGGGGGGTGCCTTAACTAGGAAAGGCCTTCGCTCGTAATCTCTGACTCCTCCGAAGTATCACCTTCTGACTGTCCTGCTTCTTGCATCGTCTCGTGCGGGGTGAAGGGGGGCAATCCTCTGGCTGTACATCTAACAGCACCGGCTTGCTAGGTGCCAACTCGACCTCAAGGGGTGGGGAGCGGGTTGGAGGGGAAGCATTTGAATTGCCAGGTGGGGAATCCCGGGGGTGTGTGGAGTTGGTGCACAGGCAGAGTCGCTTCCCAACGGCTCTGTTGGAGCGCTTGCAGACAGAATGAGATTCGCATTGACAGGAGGGCTGTCCGTGGGAACTTGAGGGCTGTCGGCATCTCCCCCTCCCTCAACGCCCTCAAAAGACTCATCCTCCTCTGACACCTCTCCCTGGTCTACCTGGGGGAGCTGGGGCTCAAAACATGTTCAGTAAGAACCAACTGTCAGTGTTCTAAAAGCAAACTCACAGGTGCTGGGCTCATCAGGGGGTCACACCCACACCAGACCTTTATTTCGCTTTAGAGAGTCATGGCTTCCCCCAAAGAATCCTGGGAAATGTAGTTTGTGAAGGGTGCTGAGAGGAGACTCCTATTCCCCTGACAGAGCTTCAGCGGCCAGCATGATTTAACAGTCAGCCGCTGTAACTGTTAGGGGAACAGGACATCTCCTAGCAACTCTCAGCACCCTTCACTAACTATACTTCCCAGGATTCTTTGGGAGAAGCCATGACTGTCCAAAATGAAATAAAGGCTTGGTGTGAATGTGGCCAGGGACAGCTTTGTTCTAAATTTGGGTGGGAGGCTACATGTGCCTGCTGTAGAATAAAAAGATGGGGAAAATGCTGAAAAACAATTATACTGTTCACAATATTTTCCTTTTGGAAAGGAAAGGGGCTTTCCCTCTGTCCAGTGCCCACCCACCTAATCTCCTCTCCTCCCCCTCCCTTTTCAATCTCCTCCTCCCCCCTTCTCCCCCTCCCCCTCCCCTTTCAATCCCCTCCTTCCCCCTCCCCTTTCACTTCCCCCTCCCCTTTCACCCCCTCCTTCCCCCTCCCCTTTCAATCCCCTCATTCCCCCTCCCTCTGCCCTCCCCCTCCTCCTCCCCCATGGTCAGTTTTATCTATCCTAAGCATGATTGCACAGGAGTAAATCCCACTGAACTCAATAAGCATGCAAATGATCAAACCTGCCCTCCCCTCCTCCTCCCTCCAATCATCTCCCTTTTGCCCATTCCCTCCCCTTCTTTCACCCCTCCCCCTCTCCTCCCAAATACAGTACACAGATATTTTAAAAAATAAATCAATAAATTTGGTCTTGATAAATCCATATTGGCTTCTAGTACTCACTGAATTGTTTTCAAGGTGTTTTCAGACTGACAGCTGTATAATCTGCTCCAGAATTTTTCCAGGGATTGATGTCAGACTGACTGGTCTGTGGTTCCTAGGTTCCTCCTTTTTGAAGATAGGGACAACCAGGGCTGGTCCCTAAGTGCGGCCAGGTCGGACCCTGGCTGAGGGCCCCTGGAGCCACAGAGGCCCCTGCGGAGCATCTCAATAGGCTGGGGGAGGAGTAGTGCTCCTTTTCCGTGATCCATGGCAGAGTAGCTGCTGTGGATCGCAGGGAGGGAGCTTCTTCCACTTGCCTGTCTCTCCTAACTTTTGAGGCTGCACGTGCAGGTCTGCCATTAATGAAGATGGCAGCTGAGGTTTCCCTAAGGGGCTGAAGCCTCTGGTGCCATCTTGACTGATGCACGCACGCAAAAGACAGTAGAGATGGAGCCAGCAAATGGGAGGGTGGAAGAAGCTCCCTCTGCGAGAGAGAGGCAGGCGTGCGTGTGCGTGTCAGGCCCTGGGGCAAGCATTAGCCCTCCTTCAGTCATCCGGCACTTCATTTATCCTCCACGATTTTGCATAGATAATAGACGGTGGTTCCAAGAGTTCTTCAGCCAGTTCCTTCAGCATTCAGTTCACCAGCCCTGGAGATTTAAATTCATTCAAAGCAATTAGGTATTCCTTGAGCATTTGTCTATCAGTCTGAAGCTGCAATCCTGCCCCTTCAACTTTATATTTGCAAGGAGGGTCATATACCCTCTTTTGGGAAAAGACTGCGCCAAAGTAGGAATTGAGCATGTCTGCCTTTTCTTTGTCATCTGTTACCATTTTGCCATCCTCATTGAGTAGCTGTACCATCATTCCTTGTCCCTGTCGTTTGCTATGGATATCCCTGAAGAAAGCTTTGTTGCTTTTAGCATCTCTCACTAACCTCAGCTCATTCTCAGGTTTAGCTGTGTGAGCAGCAGGGATATAGTCGTCCAGGGACTCCATCAGCCTACGAGTCAATCAGCATAAAAGGGGAGTGTGTTAGCCATTGAGAAGAACTTTCTAAGATGCTTCCTTATCCTTTCCTGCTGATTGAAGCCAATCAGAGTGAAATGAGGTAAGGGAACCACTGAGAAGATTCTTCTCAGTAGCTAACAATCCCCTTTCATGCCGATTGGCTTCTAGGGATGTCTGTTGCTGTGGGAGAAGGCAAGCACAGGAAGGACTGAGGAGAGCGGAGATGACAACAGAGAGCCAGTGAGGGGTGTGGCTATGAGGGGGCATGGCATGACTATCATGAAGGGTACCTGCATTTCTGGATTTGCCACTACACTACTGGTGAGCAGCTACTCATAATCTGAAATGATATAGTCCAAGCACAGGTTATCCATCTCATCTGCTCTTTCTGAGGGCTAACCAGATATTATAAGAGTAGTCACAGTCTTATGTCTGCCCCATTCGTGTATAAAGTGGAGGCGGATAGGGGTTTAATTTCAACGTTAAATATTGTGCTTGGTTGTGAGGAGGTGAACCATGCCCTGCCTAAGTTCTAGTGCTCTGTTGCTTCAGGTATGTTCTCCCTTGTCCTCTTGAACAGCTCACTTCTGGCAGCTGAGCTGAGCTGAGTGTTAAGTGCATTTTATTGTAACAATTAGGCACATCCACTTTATATATTAATTGGATAGATATATGAAGAACAAATCTGGGTGCCCCCATGAAGCTTGGCCCAAGAATTAAGCTTAAATCTCACCCTGTCTGAGGAAGTGTCATGCGGAGCTAGGCAGTATAGCCCTTGTCTAAATAAATAAATAAATGGCATTCAACCACAGTGATAACAATAGCACAATGGAAAGCAGCAAGCTTCCAGCGTGTTTACCTCAACCCACAGCAACCTACCTAGAAGGCATTCTTTTCATTCCAGTGCCCAACAGAATGGAAAAGTCACTCAGATGAGACATAAAGCCAATAGAAAAAGTTGTGGGTTGGAATGGTGTAGGAGTGTATTTATTTATTATTTATTTAGTTAGTCCATTTATATACTGCTTATATTTAAATAAAACTCTAAGCGGTGTACAACAAGTCCAACATCTTAAAGCAACAACTACAAAAAAACAATAAAATACAGTTAACTGAACAAAACATCCTCTTTAGTATCAACGTAATATAAACATTGCATATAAAATTAAGTACAAGAAATACAAGAGAAAAATCATAATATACATAATAGACTAAACAGAATATTCCCTACGTTTCAAGGAAAAACAAGCATGTTAAAACAAGCTTATTTTAAAACATAATAGATTAAACAAATCAGATTTCTTAATCACAGTATAATAATTTAAAAAAAACACTAAAACAGCCGGCCCCCATTATATCAGAATTTTGTCTTCCTACCATTGGGAAAAGAAAAGAAAATTTTTTAGTTTACTCAAACACACTCTTACAAGATTAGCACATTCATATTTAAACATATCAATATTCTAAGCCAACACACTCACACTTATCTCAAATCACACTCTAGTTCCTAAACAGATAGGAGGAGGAGATGGAGATGGAGATGGATTAATGTGAGAAAAACAGGACAGGGTCAAAAAATTAGAGAGACATGAAAAAAAATGACTAGCAGTAAAGGGGCATGGGGAAGGGAATTCTAAAAACAACAGAAAATTATTTAATTCAGCACTGGGGAATAATAGGAAGAAAATAAAATAAGAGAAACAAACATTTCATGAAACTATGAAAGTATAGCACCTTTAAAGATGTGAACAGTTCAATCAAGCAAAGAAAACCCCTGATTAAATATATGGCAGGGAATTAAAACGTCAGTGGTTTAGGTACAAAATAGGAAGTGAAGAAGATTAAAATTATTTTTAAATGAAATAAGAAAAACGGAGTTTAGAAATTATCTTGATGCATACTATGTTATTTTTACACCATGAGGCAACTGCCCCCTCACTACAGGTGCACAATACTGTCTTGGCTATAGTATACAATACACATGGAGATTTGCCTTCATTTTTATAAGGGGGAATAAATGGGGAACAACTATTAAAGTGATAGCAAGAGATGGGTTGGCTGCCCGAGGAGCCGTTCAGTTGTTCACTCTCATTCCCATCTCCCTTAGGAGAAGAGTAATACAATGTTTGCTTAATATTGCATGTTAACGGTACTATGGCTCACTCAACCAGAACAGGAAGGGAAGGGCATATTCTTGTCCCAAACAGGTGAAGGACACAGTGAAACTCTCACACCTTCTCCCCCTAAAATAAATCCTTTTGGTGGTATTTAGATTCAAGTCACACAAGACATTTCATCTTACAAGGGAACAGCCCCAGTTTCCTCAGGCCTACATTCATGCAAATAGACTAAGCAGCTGATCACAGATTTAGCTGTTACCAATTCCCATGATTACAACGGTGGAGGTTTTCCCGTTGCTGCGACCATGGAAATTGCTGCTTAGCTGTATCTGTGATCCCCAGATGCCTGGGACTGGCTTAGATGGAGAACAAAACGTCTTCGTCTCCTGGAGGAAATTATTCCCTACACTATGCTTTGCCTCCCCAGTCCTATAGCAGCCATCTACTGATAAGCTGATAGCATAGCAGATATTCAGCTCTTTACCTAAGTTAAACTCTAGAACAGCCTTTCCCAACCAGTGTGCCTCCAGATGTTGTTGGACCACAACTCCCATCAGCCTCAGCCAGCATTGCCAATGGTCAGGAAAGATGGGAATTGTGGTCCAACAACATCTAGAATCTTCACCATCCATTGGAATGGGCTGTTGGCCTTTAGCGGAGCTTTGTTATGCAGAAATCTGCAGGTGAAGCTTTTCATGGAAGAATGTTCAGAGCTTGGAAGTAATTCGTTAACTTTTTTGAGGAACGAGTAGGTAATTCCTTTACATTTTGATTGTAATAGAATTAGGAGTAATTTTATTACTTTTGTTGAGTAATTGTAATGTTTCCAGCATTACTTTTGGGCATTACTGGGGGGGGAAGCAGGGGAAGTCTTCTGCTCCTCTGATTTGTGGATGAAAATCATGTGCCTCAAACTGGGCTTCTGTTTAGCGTCGCTCTTCCCTCATCCTCTGAGGGTGGGTAGGAGGCAACGAGGGAAGAGGTGAAGAGTGAGACAGGGTGGAGTGGAGAAAGCAGTTGTTTAAAATAATGGATGGTGGTGGTGAAGAATGGAATGAAGGGAAAAGGAGCTGGGGGCAAGAACATGGATAAAAGAGGAGAAGGAGGCAGCAGCAGAATGGAGATAAGGAACTGTGGAGGTGAAAGATGACAGTGTGTGTGTGGATACTGTGTTTGCACTTGGCACACAAAGTGGCCTCCACCACCCCCTCTGGCTACTGTGCTGCATATGCAGTATTTTAACTTTTTTGCATCTCAGGGGAAAATGTTTGCTTGGGTGAGTGTCCCTTAGTTGGGGGCAGGGCAGGGTCTGGGAGGTGGTTAAGTGAGAGAGATTATGCTTGCTGGCTGAGTGGGGGGGTTGCACTTGGTTTGATGCGCAAAGATCTGAGTCGTGGCCTCTGCCTCCCTCCCCGTCTCCCTTACCAGCAGAGACACCACCATTGCTATCATGGATAAAAAGAATTATTCTACTACCTCTGTATGTGTGTGTTTATTTTTAATGTTGTTTTAGGCTACTTAGATGTGCAGCAGCCAAGGCCAGTACCTTGTAGGTGTTTTTGTTTAAAAAGTAACTGAAATGTAATTGTACTGATTACTTTTCAGAAAAAGTAAAGCAATCAGTTACTTTCAGAGCAATTGTAATTTGGGGCCATGTAATTGTAACTGTAATTTATTACTTTTTAAAAGTAATCTTCCAAGCTCTGAGAATGTTACAGCACTATCCTTTGCTGCATGCTGCAGATCAGACTGCTATACAGCCTCTTGTGGCTGTATAATTATAGAGACAACTACCGTGACAGTTTCAAAAGCTGGCAGCCCTACAAGAGAACACAGTGGAGGTTCCTTATATCCAGGCTTTGTGTTTCCATAATAGAACATGATGCACATCTATTATTTGGGCTGTTTTACTATCCCTTACTTCTAAAATTTTGATATGACAGCTCTGTGCTAGCAGATGAACATCAGCTCCATTGAATTTCTCTGTTTCCACATGAGGAAGGGTTGCTTAATTTATACAGGCAGCTGCCTTCAGCCTTTCCAAATCTGGGGTCCATCTTTAGCACAGACATACATCAAGGGACCAACTTTTACTGTATGGGTGTTTGGTGATAGTGGAAGCCAAGGTTGGTTATTGGTTTACCCCTTGTGGTTTTGGGGAGAAAAAAAACCACAAGGGCTGGTTCACATGTCACACTAAGGTGAGGCTTGTCATTTGTTGCTCCTGGCTCCCTGCAGGGCGGAGTAAAACAGGAACTATTCATTAGTATGCTGCTGATTCATAGTAAGCCATAAACCATAGCTTAACTGATGTTTGTGCATCAGCCCTATGTATGACTAGGGGGATATGTTCTATTGAAATCAGTGGGTCTTACCAACTTCCAAGTCAATATTGATAGGATTGAATTACATGCTCCATAACTGATGGCTGCCATATATGGGATGACATGCTAATGCAGAAGACCCTAAAAGTAAAAGGTTTATTTTGAAGCCACCTCTGTATTTTCCTTTAAATTAAATTAGTGCAAGATCCAATCCCTTATGATAGGGAAAGTGATAATAAAATAACTGGTGTTCAGCTCACAAAGGATGATATTCTTAAAAGGCAGCATTATATGTGGGCAGAGGGTTTGCTGAATCTTTCCCAAAAGCTTGAATTAAAAATAATTCACATTGAAGTGAATGTTAATGGTCTGGGGAAAAACACTACCCCACTCTGCATTGTGCTGTACGTCCTGGTTAGTGAGCTCCCACATCACACCAGGCAGTTAAGCAAATAGAAAATCATAGATAAATACTTGTGGCCCACTGGTGTAGGTTAACAGGCTGCAGGTGATGATACAAATAGTTTGTCTTTTTATTTCTGTGCTGCTAAGACTAATGTTATCATTCAGCCTATTGCTGCCCATAAACCAGAACTTTTATATCACCATGGTGAAAGGATTGTTATTTTTACATACTTGGTAGGCTGAAAAGACTGTTTGGTGGAAAACTGGTAACTCCCAATAGTCTTGAGCACAGAAACATTGCCTTTTAGCAGTGCAATTGCTTTTACTGGTTATCCCACAGATTATTCTGCCAGTGGGATTATCCAGTGTTGTTACCGCTGGACCGAGTGTGCCACTGAACAATGCCTGTGGTTTCTCCTGGTGTATATCACAGATTATGAACACAGGGAGCTGCCTTATATAGAGTCAAACCACTGGTCTATCTAGTTCAGTATTGTGTACTTACTGTGGGCATTGTCTCCCCATGGTTTCAGACCCTGATTTCTTTCCCAGCATTGTAGAAATGCTATGGACTGAACCTAGGACCTTTTGCATGCAAGGGATGGTCTCTTTTGCTGAGCAAGTGCTGATGATAATTGGGGTGGGGGGAAAGGCTTCCATTGTTTAGCTATAGTATTAGTGAGTATGGAAAAATGGAAATGGACTGCCTCCAAGACGACTCCGACTTATGGCAACCCTATGAATAGGGTTTTCTTGGTAAGTGGCATTCAGAGGTGGTTTACCATTGCCTTCCTCTGAGGCTGACAGGCAGTGACTGGCCCAAGGTCAGCCAGTGAGCTTCATGGCTGTGTGGGGATTCGAACCCTGGTCTCCCAGGCCGTAGTCCAACACTCAGACCACTACACCACACTGGCTCTGGCAAGGAGTAATGAATGATGAGGAGTTATTTTGTATATGGTACTGGAGTACTGAATAGTCAAATTTGTACTTACCATATTGCAATAATTACCTAGGTTAGGTTTTGCCAGAGCGGCGGCTGTGTTAATCTGTTGCAGCAAAGAGTCTTGTGGCACCTTAATAACTAGTTAATTTATTATGGCATAAGCTTTCATGGACTACAGTCCACTTCATCAGATGCATTCTGAGTTAAAGGTATATATAATGGTGTATGTGTGAGTGAAAGGATTATAAACACTGAGGTTAAAGGAAAATGACATGAAGAAAGTACAGAGACAGTAATATTTGCATAATTAATAGTGGCAATTTACAAAACAGGACATCCTGGCATTGGTAAGCCAATTCATACATGTAGTGTGATAAAAATTCAATGTCCAATTCAATCAACAACTGAGAGCACTGAACTCTGCAGCTTTGACTGCAATTGTATACACGCTTACTTGGAAGTAAATCTCATTAAACACAAAAGGATTTACTTCTGAGGAGACATGTAAAATGAAGCAACACTTAAAAGCAGCAGACTACCTCATAGGAGAAGTTGTTTTTCATTTTGTCTTGCACCTATGCATCAAGTGGAGAACATACACGAAACCTTGGCTTTTGTTTGGTGTAACATGGATTTTCAGCCTCTATCACTTCCTTTGCTGTCAGTTCTAACATTCATTATTTTTCTTGATTGACTACTAAAGCAACAAAAGATTGCATGGATCTTTTAATCCAGAATAGGTTTAGGGAAGATCAGAGCATTCAGAATATTTGCAGAGAGAACAGTCTCTCTCTCTTACACACAGTTGTCTCTCAGCAAGCAATATAATGTTTGCTGTCTGTGAGCTGTTCCAGAAGTAGTCGGAATTTTCAGCCTCTATCACTTCCTTTGCTGTCAGTTCTAACATTCATTATTTTTCTTGATTGACTACTAAAGCAACAAAAGATTGCATGGATCTTTTAATCCAGAATAGGTTTAGGGAAGATCAGAGCATTCAGAATATTTGCAGAGAGAACAGTCTCTCTCTCTTACACACAGTTGTCTCTCAGCAAGTAATATAATGTTTGCTGTCTGTGAGCTGTTCCAGAAGTAGTCGGCAGAATGTAGGACTCTTCTGTAGCAGGAAATACTCATCATGCCAGCCAGAGGCAACAGCAGCAGCCAGTTTAGTACCAAAAAAAAAAAAAAAGGAAAGGAGAGAAATGGGGTTCTGCCTGCAATTTCCTGCCAATCTGCCTTCCACTTTGTGTTCTAAAGAATTGTATTTACTAAATAATAGTAGTAATTGACACTGACCCTAAGGATAAATGAGTGAATCTGTCCTAAATATATAGAGAGAGTATTTATTTACAGTGTGGATTCTGGTAGTCAATTGGGCAACCAAAAATATTTTCTTTTAGATGTATGGGTAAAGGCTTTTATCTGAATTTTATCTCAGACGTACCAGATGTCAAAATCCTTAAAGAAGAAGGGTGGGGGAATTGATGAATGAAAAGAGGTGGGGCTGCATGCTGTCTGGGTTGAACATGCCACATAGATGCAAATGTCTCTGCTAGGAAAGGGAGCTACATGATAACGCCTCACAATTTTATTTTATTTATTTGCATTTTTTAAAAGCTCCCCTTTTTACGACAACAGTTCATTAGAAGAAAGACATGAGACACAGCCAAAGCATGGTGCTTATAATGTAGCTTTCATTATGTAGAGTGAGTTTCACCTGTTCCTACAAAATGACAGATTGTGGCTTTAGGGCTGCGTGAAGACTATGGGAGCATGTACATGTCCCCTGCCCCAGAGAAAGAGACTAAAATGTCAGCTTAAAAAAAAATGAAGACGGAAAATACTCTTTTTGATGTTGCTGCCAGAACACTGAATTGCTAATTGAATGACACTGTGCTTTGTGCTCAGTAAGCAGCCATCTTGTCTGCCTGTTGAGAAATCTCAGTTCTAGCCTATTTTCACCTGTCACTTTGTACTGCCAGCTTTTTTCTACTTCTTCATTTAAAATGGATTATAACCAAAACCCATCTTCTCCAACTGAATGAGTTTACAGATTTTGTGCTTTGGACAAGGGAATCTCATTGCTAGACAGGTTTTATATGTGCAGAAAAGCCCATAATTCTGTGCTAAGGAAATAATTGGGCAGAATTCAGTGGGAAGTTCTTTTGCACTTATCTACTGAAATGAATGGGAGATGGCACAAGTTCAGATTCTGCTGCAAAATCATACTGAGTCTCAAGGTTTAAACTAATACTGAATTGCGCATGCTTTGTGTTTTAAGAGTTTAGACATTTTATTTTTATTTATTTATTTATTATTTGATTTATATCTTGCCCTTCCTCCCAGCAGGAGGCCAGGGTGGCAAGCAAAAGCATTAAAAACACTTTAAAACATCATAAAAACAGGCCTTAAAATACATTAAAACAAAACAACTTTAAAAACATTTTTTTAAAGTTTTAAAGACATTTTTTAAAAGGGTTCAAAAACATTGTTTTAAAAAAAGTTTTTTAAAAAAACATATTAAAAAGCAATTCCAACGCAGACACAGACTGGGATAGGTCTCTACTTAAAAGGCTTGTTGAAAGAGAAAGGTCTTCAGTAGGCACTGAAAAGATAACAGAGATGGCACCTGCCTAATATTTAAGGGGAGGGAATTCCACAGGGTAGGTGCCGCCACACATGCACCATCCACAGTTTTTACTCTAATTGTTATGCAAATTAATACACTATGTGAAACTTTGCTGTGTTATATATTTTCTCTGTTTTTCAAATTCTAATCTGAACTCACTGCTGAAGCATTTACAGAATTTGGATTTTAACTTTCTTGTTCTCATAAAGGACCCTGGTCATCTAGCCCTCCACACAGAAAGAGGAGTGTGTGGAGAATTCTTACAGTATGCATGAAGACA
Organism: Rhineura floridana; assembly: GCF_030035675.1. NCBI lineage: Eukaryota > Metazoa > Chordata > Lepidosauria > Squamata > Rhineuridae > Rhineura > Rhineura floridana. Next base: position 173,643,177 of record NC_084480.1, on the reverse strand, counting down.
GACTTCACTCTATGCTGCAGCTATGCTCCGTGTATCAGGCAACCTGAGACTTTTCAGCTGAGCCATCCAGAGAACCATGCAGACTTTTCCCTTGCCATCCCTTCTGGTGATGCCAGAAATATGAGTGAGCTAGAGGGCTTGGGCTGCCTGGTGCTTGGATAGGCAGCTGTTGCCCACTGAGAAACAAGCATGGAGGAGGATGGAGAATATTGGGGAGCATGCATTACTGCTTCTGCTTCAATCCTCCTTGCCTGTCATTGACAAAAGCCCAGTTTCCCAATCTGTTTGTGTGCAGTGGGCAGAATCATGACCCTTATAAGTGATAAGGGAAGTATGCATAAGAGATGAAAAGCACAGCAGAGGGAGGGGCATGTACTAAGGCAGGATACAGAAACTCCACTCCTAAACACTGAAGCCTTTTCCAGATAACTGCCCAGACTAAAATTCCCTGTGTGCTTGGATGTGTGTATATGGAGCCTTTCTCTTATATGAGAATCCCTCCCTCATTCATTTCAATCTGGGGGTGGGTATTGCCACCTTCTGAAAAAGGAATACACTCAAAGTTATCCTGAGCAGGCTGGCCAACTTTTCAGAATTAGGAACGATTATTAAATGCAAGGACATTAATGACTGCAAATTCTTTTCATGCAAAATATTGTCAGTGTTCAATAACCACCATTGTAATGATATGAGAACAGTAGTTCAGGACAGCATTTCGACAATGGACCTTTCCATTTATTGCATTCTTAAGATGAGAAAAAATACCATTTAATTACTGCATGCATGCATCTGTTAAGCTACACAAGCTTTGTTAGGAAAAAGAGGTGTTGCTCTGTTCTGTTAGAATAAGGATATGAAGCTACAGGTTAGAAAGTTCTGCTCAAATTCTTCTGTTTCCCTCACTGTAAATCGTGGAAGGAAAACAAGAAACAATGATAGAACTCATGCTTGGTGTGCATATGGCAAAGCATGATGGTAGAATGGACTTGTACCACTGCGGTCTGCACGTAAGACTTACTATTGAATTCTCCACATAAAAACTTATTGCAAGTGGAAAACTAGCATGTCAGATAGAAAAGTTCTCTTCCAGTATCTCCCTGATGTGCAAGCTTTCTACTGGCAGGGAGGGGTTTGTTTGATTTTTTTAAATAGAGAAGACTTCCAAATGTGATTTTATTCATTTGATCAAAAGCTTGTGGTCATAGCTGCTTTCCATAGGAACATGGTGCAGGGGGAGAGGTTAAAAAAACCCTTTTTGTACCCTTCTGACTATTATTTTTCAAGCAAAAACAAGACCCATATATGTGTACATTTAATCTAGTTTGGCCCTGAGCCTAATTTAACTCAGATGGACTAACTTCTGAGTAAAAATGCACAGAGCAGACAGCGGGTGGCATAGTAACTTTAGAGATATCTGGAACCCATATTAAATCCCACTCCCTCTCAGAAAGTAATACTATTAATAGCTCTGAGGACATGTGACTGTTTTAAATGTTCCAAATGTTCTTAAATGTTTTTAACTGGGTTTTTAAATAAAAAAATGTACTGACTTGTCATTTCATTATTTGCCACCCTGGGCTCATTTGGGAGGAAGGGTAGGATAGAATTTGAATAAATAAAATCCTTGAAAATACTGGCGTATCTCTCAAGCCCCCCTTCCCCGCAATGAGAATTAGTGCCTGAAAGATACAGAGCTTCTGATCTTGAATATTAGCTTTGAATTTAATATACATCAGAAAATGAGGTTTATGTCATGGAAGGCTTAGATCAGGGTTGGTGAACCTGTGGCCCTTCAAATGTTATTCAATTCTCATCAGTCCCAGCCTGACCTGGGAAGTTACAGTATCTGGAGGGCTCCAGGTTCCCCATCATTGGCTTAAAGGGCATACCAGCCAGGAAGCTCTCTCTTTATTTGTTGTTATGTGCCTTCAAGTCGATTACGAATTATGGTGGCCCGGGTGATAAAATACACCCTTATCCCTTTCCGATGGGGAACCAGTCGGTTTCTCCATATTCTGTCCTTACAGTAGCCTCTTGTCCAGAGTATAAGTTGTGCATCAGGACAATCAGATGCTGTGGCACCCCCATTTCGTTTAAAGCATTCCATAGTTTTTCATGATTTATACAGTCAAAGGCTTTGCTGTAATCTATAAAGCACAGAGTGATTTCCTTCTGAAATTCCTTGGTCCGTTCCATTATCCAACGTATGTGTGCAATATGATCTCTGGTGCCTCTTCCCTTTCTAAATCCAGCTTGGACATCTGGCATTTCTCACTCCATATATGGTAAGAGCCTTTGTTGTAGAATCTTGAGCATTACTTTACTTGCGTGGGATATCAAGGCAATAGTTCAATAATTACTGCATTCCCTGGGATCCCCTTTCTTTGCAATTGGGATGTATATTGAATGCTTCCAGTCTGTGGACCATTGTTTTCTTTCCATATTTGTTGACAATTTTTTGTCAAAATTTGGACAGATTCAGTCTCAGTAGCTTGTAGCAACTCTATTGTTATGCCATCTGTTCTTGGTGATTTGTTTTTTCCAAGTATTTTAAGAGCAGCTTTTACCTCACATTCTAAAATTTCTGGTTTTTCATCACACGGTTCCTCCGACAATGAATCTGTCATCATTGCATCTCTTTTATAGAGTTCTTCAGTGTATTGCTTACATCTTCCTTTTATTTCATCTCGGTCAGTCAGTGTGTTCCCCTGTTGATTATTCAACATCCCTACTCTTGGTTTAAATTTCCCTTTCATTTCTCTAATCTTTTAGAATACGGCTCTTGTTCTACCTCTTTTATTGTCCTCTTCTATTTCTATACAATACAATAACTATTGTTAATAGCTCTCTTTGTCCCTATGTACTAGTCACTGTATTATTGCATTTAGGGTTCTGACCATGTTTCTATCTCCTTTTCCTTTTGCTCTCCTTTTTTCTCTAACCATTTTAAGAGTTTCATCATTCATCCATTGAGGTCTTGCTCTCTTTTTAACTAGAGGTATTGTCTTTTTGCATTCTTCCCTGATAATGTCTCTGACTTCAATCCTTAGTTCTTCTGGTTCTCTGTCATCTAAGTTTAAAGCCACAGATCTGTTCCTTATCTGATCTGTATATTCTTCTGGGATGTTATTTAAATTGTATTTTGACATTATGATTGCTTTGTTGTTGTTCTTTAGCTTTCCTCTTGATGTTTGATATTACCAGTTCATGATCTGTACTGCAGTCTGCTCCTGGTCTTATTTTCACTGAAAGTATGGAACTTCTCCATCTTCTGCTACCAATTATATAATCAATTTGATTCCTATATTGACCATTTGGTGATGTCCATGTGTACAGTTGTCTTTTTGGTTGCTCAAAAAATGTGTATGCAAGAAACAAATTATTGGCTTCACAGAATTCAATAAGTCTTTCTCCTGATTCATTTCTATTCCCTAAGCCCCATTTCCTCACAATTTCTAGTTCTGCTCTGTTCCCTACTTTTGCATTCCAGTCCCCCATGATTATCAGAACATCTTGTTTTGGTGTGTGATCAATTTCTTCCTGTACTTCTCCATTAAAATCTCTCCAATTCCTTCTCTTTTGTGTTTGCTGTTGGAGCATAGACTTTGATGATGGTTCTCATCTTCCAGCACTATCTCGTGTTGCTTTTTGGATACTCTGTTCATAGGGTTTTCATGGTAAGAGGTATTCAGAGGTGGTTTACCATTGCCTTCCTCTGAGTTTGCATGCATCTTAATCTGGTGCCTCAGCTTTGACCATTCCGCCTTGGGTGACCTTGCTGGGAGTCTAGCCTCTTGGTCTCAGCTCTCAGCTTCTTTGATACTCTCAAACCCCCCCACCATGTTAAGGTGTGCATCCTAGAGGAGGAAGGTGTGCATCCTAGAGGTCCTTTATTAGGACCAGGAAACTCCTAACTTCTTCCAGATACAACCTAGGGCCACATAATGACTAATGTGTAATGCTGTATACATAATAAATCTAGCCACATAGTTTGCATGAACTGCAGCTCTTGTCCACTCTTTCACATTTTAATTTTCCTTAACTGTGTGCCTATGCATTTTCAGGCATTTGTCCATTTATTTCTATTGATACACAAAACAGAAGAATTTTATGTAAGTGAAAAGTGAATGGAGTCAGAGTCTGTTGTACAAATGCATTGTTACCATGTTGTAGGATCAATGTATTTGGCAGATTTCCATTTTCAACCAACTAGGAAGTATTTTTCCAACATCAAGTCGTAAAGCGTTGGTTATTTAATAATCCAGATGGCAGTACAATCATATCTAACCTTTGCAGTGTAATCTCTACCCTTGGATCTAAAAGCTGTGCAGAAGTATAATTCTGTATATCACCATTATTTTAAAGCACTACTTTAAAATATATTTCATTCATCATTCTGAAAGAAAATCCTGAATAAAAGTTTTTTCCCCCCATTTTTCTCAGCAATTCCAGTTTTTCCACATTGGATTGTCATGAATTTTTCCAATTCCTCTGGGGCTTTCTATCTCAAGCTCTAGTCCTTCATCCCAAGTCAAAACCTCTGGGCCCTTCCCAGGTATCAAAGTTTTGTTTTTCAAGAGCTGGCGATCTTGTGCTATCGCCAGGCTCTGCGGTATGAGTCTCAGGTGGGGGATGTGGGAGAAATTTGATTCACTTTGCATTTAAAGGCAACCCTACCTAATTCAAACTTTCTGAAACAATACAAGAACCTCAATATAGCTATCCTCTGAAATTTGCATATCTCTGAATTTTGCAGTGCAGTTCTCCAGCAAAGTAATGTGTATGAAAATGCATATATTGAGGTGAAGTGCATATATTAAAAATACATATATTACGGAAATTAACGTACAAAATACATTATATTAGACTGAGAATATGCATTGCAAAAATCTGTATATTAGGCAAAATTGCATACAAACATTTGTATATTAGGAGAAATGCTCCAAAATGCTGATAACATTTCATGAGAACTTTTTTTTTTTAAATTGCAAACTGATGTGGAAATGTGGAGAACTGATTGGAAAAAAGAAACAGAGAAAAATCAAAACTGACAGATTCACACATCTCTCTGTCAGGTTCTGGAAAGCTGCTTGAGACTTGGCAAGAGCCAAAAATTGTTCTTCCCCTTTTGTGGAGCCATTTGTCTCCTGTGAAAGTGAGAGGAGGACATTTTCAGAGAATTTACAGGGGAGGGCAATGGATATAATTTTCTGGGGGCCAGTTCCTATTAAGACAATGCAAGAGAGGGTAAAACTCTCTCTCTTCAGAATCAGCTTTAGCTGCGATGAGCAGGCCATCCCTGTAAAATGCCCCAGTGGGAGCAATGCTACTTCATGAGGGGCTATTAATCCGTGGTAGGGGAAAAAAGATTGTTGCCCCTTCAGTGCCTTGAAGAATTATGCAATGTCATGGTATAATGTCATTCTCATTGGGGCATTTTATATGACGGAAGAACAGGTTTGGCTCTTCACAGTACCTAGGCTGCTGCTTGAAGTGGCCTCAAAATTTATTCTGTAACTGGGGAGAGGTAAATTTTATTCTCTGCCACCTTGTCCCCTGCTCTCTCACCAAAAATAATTAGGATTTGCCCTCACTGCAGTGAGGCAAGCCTTCACTTGCCCTGTTTGCTTACCTCCTCCCAAAAGTACCCCAAAAGAGGAGGATGAATAATTTGGTCCAATTTTACAGATACCATTTTTAAAAAAAAAAAAAAATCTCCATAACTTCTGGGGTCCTGAAGGGGTCCCTGAGCTCCTAGTCCCTCAGGAGCTGTTAAACCCATTGTATCCACGCCAGACCTCAAGCTACTTTTGCAGCATGGGCTTCGCCCTTCAATAAAGTGTGTGTTGTTTGGGGGAGAGGAAGAGAATAGGAAAGCCTTTGTAGTAGGGCTGTGCAAAAGACTTGGATGAGGCACGAATCTGAGGTGAATGGCTTCACTTTGGAGGTATTCAGAGACAGCTTCCACATCCAAGGTCTGAAGCAATCCAAAGTAAAGAGGCCTGGTCCTGGGGCTTCAGAGATGTCTTGGAGAGTATTCTTTTTCTCTCCAATTTGATACATTTTTTGAACCTTCCAAAAATGGAAAATGCCGGCAAAAGAGTGGTGGGGAGCTGGGGAGAGAGGTGTAATTCTGTGAATGATAGCTGTATCTTCCAATCAGGGAATGACTTGTCCAGGATTCTCCTTTTTTACTTCCAATCACAGTACTTTGGGAAAGGATAGACAGGGAACTTATCAGAAGCTGTTTCAATGGTTTCACTGTTTTTTTTTACTCTGGCTGGCAGCAGAGAATGGCTCGAAAAGCTAGTTTACTAGTACTGCCTATTCTGTGAGTGGCTGACACCACTTCCATATATAAAGACGAACATATTTTGGAAGCTCTGTCCATACTAAGTATAGGTGTTACTATGGACAATTTTTTAAAAGTAGCTTGTGTGTTTAAGCAGATGTCTATCAATCCTGTCATCAGTTTCAAAAATGTATTCATTAGGTGGGGAAAAGAGTTTTTGTGGTAACAGAGAACAACAGCAAGCATAATGTTGAAAAGAATAAGGAAATCTATCTATACTGGTTATTTTGAAGACTGTAACGCTCCAAAAACTAATTCTCCAAGTCTGAGGGAAGATAAGCTATGACATCTTCCATCAGTTAATAGAAGAGTATATAACTTGCATGCAGAGGTTCTTCAGTTCAGCACCTTAACTCAAAAGGATTTCAGTCAGAAGTGGGAAAGATGCCCCCTGCCTGAGACCCCCCTCCAGCTAGAATAGGCAACACTGGGATAGACAGATTTGCCTGACTATAGCATAAGGCTCATATGCTCGAACTGTTGTATTAGGTAGATAGGTTCTCCCTTCTACCCAGTGGGTCCTGGTGGTGGAGAGTGAATTGTGCAGAGAAAAGCTATGGCAAAATATGTATCCTGAGTTTTATTCATTGTTGCACACAGTGCTGAACTGGGAACAAGCAGTAGTGAGGGATGGTTTCTCGGTTCTGTCTCTTGGCCTCTCATAATTTTATCCTCATCCCTTCCCTTTCAGACATAAAACAGAAAAGCTGTGCATCTAGGTCAGGGTTGTTGGATCCAATTAAAGAGGTTTTGGACAAATACACTGTTATGTGACGAATAGGTTAGTTTAATATTCAGAACACAAGTTTCCATTTTGTACAACGGGAGAGGATTGAATCATGATTTGTATTAGGCACATAGAGTTCACCTGTGTAATTTATTATTCCAAGGAAGTGAGAGGGATAATGGAAGTGAGAAGGATACACAATCTCCAGTCAGAAAAGATTTAATTAAGCAAAAACCAAACATGAAGATATATGGCATGGCCTTGTGTGTTAAAGTCATTTCTGGAACACTGGAGTCACCAATAAATAAGCACGAACAAAGTAAAGACAGGTGCTGGAAGTTATAGAAGAATGCTAGAGAATAGCAAAACATTAGATGATGCAATTTAAAAACATTCAAAAGAAAGATAATTCATAGTTAAGGTGGACAAATTAAACTTTATTCTGTTCCCAAATAAAATGGAAACTCTAGAATAATCTTATTTTTAAATATTAGAAATATATGAGTCACTGACTGTTTCAGACACTTCCTTTCACCAGCCACAAAGGCAGTCCATTGTAATCATGTCAAAATCTGGCAGACTTTTTTTTAATTACTTGTGCCAGACTCCAGAAAAGCATGCTTCACAGTTTCCTAATTGGATATAGTGATCTGAACAAATATATTTCCTTGCAGCCTATGCAAAATAATCAACCTACCCATTATGCAAAGTGAAATCCATATATATGTTTACTCAGAAATAAGACATACTATTGTTTGATGGGGCTTCTTTCCTAGTAAAGTTATTTAGGACTGAACCCTTAGAGCAAAAAGAGATTATACATCAAATGGGTGAGTGCATTTAAGTTTTTGTTTTAATTGCAGTTTGTGAGACGAGCAGCCATGGGGAGAGGTTATGTGATGAGGATCAGGACCATGGCACACAGAGAAGGGATGAATCCTTTTAATCTGTACCAAGTTCCTAGTGGAAACAGCCCCTGTAAGCTGCTCTTTGCCCTAGGAGTGAAGCTACTCTTGGTGCCAACGGCAGCTTCATTACAAGGAGAAAGGGTTTGGAGGACATTTTGTTTAGGACCACAATTGTCCCATCATGTTGTGTTGTATTCTATTTGTTGAAAATGGTTGCTTTTCATTTTAGAGTTTGTTCTGACCAGGAGAATCAAAAGTTCAGCCCAGGAATTTGATGCTTAAGGGGAAAATAAATGTAAAGATTAAAAGATGGGGGAAGAAACTAAAGAAATTGTGGGAAAGAGAAATGAAAACAGAACTCCACTGCCATTCTGACTGGCCAAGAGGTTGGGAGGGGAAATTAAATAAATGAAGCTCGGAAACAGAGTTAGAGTACTCCTGGAGAAAGAAGAAAGACCTGAAATAGAAAAGGAGGCCAGAGGGCTAAATTACAGCCAGGTTCCATGAATGGAAGAAGCTGAACTCTGAGAGAGTGACCTTTCTTGGTCTGGCAGCAGTCAGATATTAGAGCCTTTCAGAAACATAGGGTCTTAAGGAAAGGCTGAGGTCAAGCATGGTGAGATAGTCCAAGGGTGCGCATGAACCAGTAAGATTATGAAGCAAAACCAAGATCACAGCAGAACAGTTCAAAGGTAAGCAGGATTGAGAGTGGGGATCAGAAGCACAAGATCAGTCAGCATAGGAAACAAGAAGCTGGGTTGTACAGAGCTAAGGACTTAGGTTATTCGAGCAACTAGCAGCCTTAAACTTATGTAGCCTGATCACCCACACCCCACCCACATCCAGCAGCAACTGGTTGGCCTAGGTTTCAAGGTTCCCTACTCCCAAGGAAACCCCTTGCTCCCAAGGAGCCTGATTCTTTTAGGTATTGAGATGCACACTATGCTGGGACTGTGAGGAAGTTTTACCTCCCCCACTGATTCTGCCGGCAAAGGAGCTGCCCAGATGAGTCAGGATCTTCATCCATGGGTCCTTACAGATTCTCTGTTACAGATGGGCTTGCTCTTGCTTCTCTAGATATGCTGGAGTTTTCCTGGGTCAGGCATAACAGATAGCTGGAAACTCTTAAGTATTGGCTTGAGTAGGGGAACAGCCTAGCCTAGGGTTAAATGGATGCATTTTCCAATGATATTTTCATTTGTCCTTAAACTATTTTAAAATATATTTTTCTACAAACAATGTCACGATAAATTTAAATTGCTGCCTTTAAAAAGGCATCAGTAAAAGCCACATTTGTTTTGGTTTAACTTGGTCCGGGGCCTTGCTATTCACCCACACCTAATTTCCTTACCACGCTACCTGGTACAGAGAAGAGTTGGTTGGGTCAGTAAGTTCTAGAGTTTACATGGCTGTTTAGTGGATGCTACTGGGGAATAAAGATACTTGCTTGGTGACGGGTGAGAACCACAGAAGGAGGGGCTGGGTTAGCTGGTCTGCCAGGCTCCCTCCCTCCCTCCCCTCCCCTCATTGTACAGTGCATGCTGCCACAGGGGGAAAGTGTTAACTCTGTTCCCTGTGTACCATAGTCTGGATCTTGATTGCCCTCCTCCACCACACATTGCATGCATGTTCTACTGACATGGATTCATACATTTTAAGATGTCACCTGTTTGGGCTCTTAGTCGGATACTTGCAGCAAAATCACAAACCCACCCTCCATATCTTACCTTGGACTCAGAAGGATATTGGGTGCAAGTATTACACCATTGTTCCACTGGAAGAAAGAGAACACCGCAAAAGACTTAAGTAACAGTGTAATATTGTGGTTGATAATGTTGCTCATATCCATGCCAACCTAGCTGTGTCTTTAGGAGCACCTTCCGACATTACCTCTGTTGTATGACTCAGCATCTTTCTCTGTCACAAAGGTAACATAAGAACCCTTGGATCCCATGGGAAGAGTCCATGACATGGCAACATACCTGGCCAGTGTTGCAGCAGCTTATGGGAGGGGCAGTACTGGTTTGTGACCAAGCTGCAACGTGGGTGGATTAGAAGGAACTGCGCTGCAGCAACTTCCGTGACATGAAGGCAACATGAGAAGGGGCCCTTTGTGCCATTAAAGAGACTTGATTTAACTTGCTAAAAGTGAATTCTCAGCTGGGTACAATAGATTAACTAATTCTAAAAATTGAAACAGTTCAGTCAGCCTATTGTTTTATTTCATGTCTGCTAAAGAACCTTTCTGCACTGGGGCAGGTGACTGTAATTTCTTTAAATTTATGCATTTTAAAAGTATCATTCCTTCACAGGGAGCACTTTGTAAAGAAAACTGGACATAACCTAAAATTATCTAGTTAGATATAAGCTTTTATGGACTAGACCCCACCTTGACAGAGGCATTAAATTAGAGTTCATTAAATATGAAATTAAGTACATGCTTAATGAGTCTTCTGAGAAAGTGAGGACTGCTAAAATATTTGTTGATATGCATATAATATTGCAGTTGTGAAGATGCAGTATGATAAAAGGGGTCTTAAAATGTTTGTAGCTATTTCATTCACTGAAATGTTGCTATCCCAAAACATTGAATTTGGCACCCCTTGTCATTACTTAGCATTCCAGTTTGCTATTCCCTGCAGTTTTCTTCTTTTGGTGTTTTGAAGGAGCACTAAGCAATATTGTATTTTTCTTTAAATTAGAGAAGACAAAGCCCATCTGTGAAGGTGTTGTGCCTTATTTATACCCTTATTTGCCTCAGTTCACATGTAACGGTAAGCCAAACTCTGGTTTAGAACAAACATGCAGGCTTCTAGAAAGATCAGGGCCATTTTACTCCTCCCCGAGTCCTGCTATTGCTGCTGGGAGCTAAACCATGGTTTGGCTTAGTTTGTTGTCCCAACCTGGGATTTTGCTTTGTTTCCTCCAGACAAATCATGAGCTGCTGTAAACCAAGAACAAACTTTACTTACAGCTTATGGTTTGTGAGGCAAACCACAAGCTTGGGTTTGGATGACACACTAAGTCAAACCATGGCTTAACTCCCAACAGCAGCAGGATCAGAGGAAGAGCAAAGTGGTCCCAATGTCCTCTCCAGGATCCCTTGTCCTTCTACACTTGTGCAAAACCATGATTTCACTTAGCTTTATATGCAAACCAGGTCTTTGAGAGAGCCCAAGGGCATGATACTATGAGCAATAGTTGAACTGTAATACTAATGTCATAAGGGTTTAATGTTTGCTTTGACTTTTTCCAGAACCAGAGGCTGGTGAGGTATCCCCTCCTGTAGGAGCTGGCGTGAACAGCAACAGCTGGACCTTTAAATATGGACCTGGCAACTCCAAGCAGCCTGGTCCTGGTGAGTTGCCAGACAAATTCATTATCCCAGGATCTCCTGCAATCATCTCCATCCGTCAAGATCCACCAAACAGCCAAACTGACAAAAGTGACTTCATAACCTTTGGCAAGAAGGAGGAGACCAAGAAGAAGAAGAAGAAGAAGAAGGGAAACAAGGCTCAGGAGAAAAAAGAAAAGGGCAACAGCACCACTGACAACAGTGACCAGTGAGGAGTTTATATACAGAACAATCTACTTAGCCAATTTTTGTAATCTTGGAATATCTCTCCTATGTAGCAACTCCCAACTTCTTCCTACTGTTACCCAATTTCCTATATGTGCAAGACTTCAGAAATCCGCAGGGAATTCACAATATCTGTCTAGATGCTTAACAGTTTTGTCTTGAAAGCTTTATTAAGCCTGGTGTTAACTCTTTTTCTCCACTCTGGCTTGTTTTCAGAATCTAAAAAGCAGACACAAGTTTCTTTTCTCCTACGCTGAAAAGGAGACTCTTCACAATACAGCCAGTGCGAGGTTGGACTCTTTGCATTGTGGTTCCTGTGATCCTGTCCTGATGACACTTTCTGGGGGTGGGGAGGGTGGGAATTAAACATCTTTTGGTATTGTGCACCATGTATCTGACTGGAAACTTTTGTGTGCTGATTATCAGCTAGGTGATGCAAGATCAGATTAAAATGACACAAGCAGAGTTGTAAAACAACAAGGAACAAGTCAAGTTCCTTGTGAAATTAATGTGCAATGCTGTGTGGCCTGGGGAACTATCTTAAAATTTGCAATTAGATTTTTCATAATCTACAAGACCTAGTGCATAGTATGCTGGAGATTTTATATATTTTATATACACACTCCAGCAAAAAGACTCACTCAGACAACTCTATACCATGAAGTATATCTTCTTCCAAGCCATCGGCCATATTGCCACAATAAGGCCTTTGTTCTCCTAGCAAGGATGTCCCTCAGGGAACGTCTGCATGGCACCTGCCCACGCTCTTGGCTCCGTGCTCTAGTGCTAAAGAGAAGTATGGGAAACCTCTCTCTCAAAAAAACCAAACAAACCTAAGAGGAACTTTGGGAAGTGGGGATTCCTTTGTTCACATTTTGTATTCAGCTATGTAGACAGAACTGGTCCTGCTACACAGAACGTGGCATGCATGTACCGCAGGGGATTCGATGTCCATCCAGGGCACATCCGATGCCTTTTGAAACCACTGTGCAGACATGTCCTCAGAGTTTAACAAGGGAAGAAAGGGCTGACATCTCAGGAATGTAACTGACTGTGATGTTTCCTTTATGTCCTTGTTTCTACTCTATTTAACATTCTTTTGCACATAATGTCTCTGAAAAGATCAGAGTATTTCCATAACACATATGCAAAAGTAAGGACAAAAAACCCACACACCTTATCTATGCTGTTTGTGATTTGATATCTTTATTTATTAAGGGAAAATAGCTGTAAATGAAGAAATATGATTCCTTTAACCCAAACAGAAGTAAATTTACAGCCATTAGAAAATATAATTGCTGCTATTGAAGTGCTTTAGAAAAATTTGCCTGAATCATCTGTATTATATCTGCCAATCACAGCTTTATTCTGTCAGGTCACTGGTTGGGGGGGGGAGAGAGACTGCCTCTTGCATGCATAAGGAAATACAAGATTGTCTCTTTTTCTTTTTGCATTACTTATTCTGCACTTTGAGTACACAACATCTGTAAGCAAATTTTCATCAGAGGAAGCTGAAGCAAACCCTTTCTCACACAAGCAGATCTACCAAACTGTCGGCTGTGTGCAGCGTCTTGGTGTTATTATCTCCCACATGACTTCCTTGGGTTTCAGTTTAATTTCTCTATGAGTTTATGAATTTCTGACCCTACAGCTATCACTCATTATGTAAAATTCAAGTACTGTATGTATGCTCTATGCTCTTATAAGCATCCTGAAATATTTATTCTGTGCTTGTGTATGTGAATGTCAATTAAACTATTACCTAGCGTGGACATTAAGCTTTACTGTTGAATGTAAATCCATTATTATTATTATTATTATTATTATTATTTTGTACTTTTGTGAACAAGTGCAGTAGTGTCAATATTTTTAAGCACTGTTAGTTACCAGTTTTTGTGTATGAATTGAAACACAAGTAAAATATCTTTCTTAAATCAAGAAATTAGTAAACCACAGGATATTATTTCAGAAGTGGGGGGGGGGGTAAAGAACGTTTGCCTCCTGAAAGATAAATGCATAACTGATGGACTGGAATCTCTTTTGGACTCAATCCATTGTGTGTATTAAACAGCATATGATATGTAAAGGAATTATATATAATGATTGAATCATGTTTTTCTCCACAGAATAAAGCTGGGATCCAAAGCATACATTCCAACTGTCCCTATATCCCAAGGATGAGCCCTGATTTTAATCCCTTTCCCTGCTGTGATTTTATCTTGTGAGATTTTGGGGGATGTGTTTTCTAATATTGGGTGTGAATTGCCATTCTTGTGGTTTCAGCCTCCACTTTCTGGAGCAGGGATGGGGAACCTGTGGCTGTGCAGATCTTGCTAGACTATAATTCCCATCAGCCCCAGCCAGCTTGGCCAGTGGCCGGGTTGATGGAAGCTGTAGTCTAGCAACATCTGGAGGGCCAAAGGTTCCCCACCCCTGCTCTAGAGGTTAGGTCTGCAGTCCTAAATGCATACTTAGCTAGGAGGAGTAATCCCTGTTGACCATGCATAGAGCTGGACTGTAATTCTCCAAAGGGAGCAAAATGGAAAAATGCCTAGCTAGAGTGCAAAAGAAAGAAAGAAATGTTCTGAGTTGTATCTAACCTATAATAATTATAACCAGATCCACTGCAAAATTCTAACCTATAATTCTAAACAGACCCACTATGCTATGGGAATAGCGTGTCTGTTTTTTCATATATTAGATGTTGGAGGGTATGGCAAAGGGATACAGGTGAAGCTTCCACTCCTCCAAACTTCTGCTAGCCAAAGAGTTGCTTTCAAAAATCAGAGGAATATCCCATGTGACCTCTGACAAACCATGAGGAGCTGCAGTTGAAAGAGAAAATCTTACGTTCTTAAGGTGTATGAGCATGGGGATCTCTTGGATGCTAGCCTATAGCTCAGAGTGAATGTGAGTTCTTCAAGTTTTAATGCTCACTCTGATATTTGATCAAAGATTTTTTTTTTTATGGATCCTTGATATATATTATTTTAAATTTGCTGGCAGTTCATTTAGTCCAAAAAGTTGCTTTGTAAAAACTTCCAATTTTGATCAGTAAAGGTGTAATTCTCAAACCTTTTAATCTGTAATAATCCCACAGAAGCTATTGAAAAGAAGGTTGAAAACGCCTACCACCTTTACTCTAAGAACATTTTTGGAAATAAGCTCCATGGGACATATTTCCAATGGGCAATATGCAACTAAATAATAGCGCTAATGCAAGTAGGGGACTTGTCCCCCTCCTCTCCCTGCATGCACTCTCCGCCTTCCCCAAATCTGATCTGGAGGATTGGGGGGAAACCCAGAACAGATTATGGGGCACTGGAGGGGGGAGGACAGTGGGAGAACATTCCATTGCACAAGAGGAAATCCTTATGCTGACAGAACTGATACCTTAGGACTACGTTGAATACAATCCAATGTTTAGAACTGGGAAACAAGAGATCAGGTTTTTTTAAAAAATATGCAGCCTATGTTACACTACATAGATGATGTGAAGCTATTCCAACAATGAGATCTCTGTTACATTTTCAGTTATGTCTTTGGCATAACTGCATGATGAAACATCTTCCTGATTTTATATTTGGGGTATAGGCAACTACAAAAATATTCTGCTGAGTTTTAGAAATGCAATCACTTACATTCATTTTTCCGTACCTGATACTTAAAAATCAAGGGCCAAATTTAATAGTCAAATCATTTTCATTGACTAATGCATCTTCAAAAGAACTTACTCAAAGCCTTCTTTGGATAAATTCTTGTTTTAAAATACTTATAAATATCTCTTCACTTAGTGTTCCCTGTTGAATGATTACAGTGCGGCTTATAATAATTAATTTGAGAGCAGGTAACACAAACGAGAATTATCAGATTATTGTTGTGACAGAATGGCTACAGGGAAAAACTATCCCATCACTTAAACCCCCTCCCTCCACTGACTAACAGGGAAAGAAAATTAAGGAAATGACTAAATCTTTAGGTTAAAATAATTTTCTTCATACTGTAATGTAAGTGTAGGATCTTTTGCCAAAGGATGTAAGACTATGGATCTGGCCAATATTCAAGGAGAAATTGAGCAATTTATGAATTCCAAACCCAGACTAGGAATAATACTGACCTCATGCTTCTAAATCAGAGGTGGGGAGCCTGTGGCCTTCCAGATGTTGTTGGACTACAACTCCTAGCTTCTCTGGCCTTTGGCCATGTTGACTGGGACTGATTGAAGTTGGACTCCAATAACATCCAGAGGCCCACAGGTTCCTCACCATTGTCTAAACCCAATATTTGTAGAGGTGGGATAAGATGGTTTGATTCTGTCTTATGATGGATCCCTTTGCTGCTATGGACCAGAAGAAAGAATCAGGCCATCTGATTTTTTAAAAATCTACTTACAAAAGCAATGTATATTTTAGGAGAATAGATCCATTTTCATAAGTCAGATAGAAAGTACTAATCTTTCAAATTAAAGGCAAGAGCTGTTCATAAAAAAATTTTTTTTAATGGACCCCTGGTCCAAACAGTCCCTGTACATTGTTTGTTGTATTGCCAAATATAAGTCTGATTTCAGCAATGGCACTCATACAGACTTTGTATTTCAAACAAAGAAAAACAAAGCACTACTTTGTAACTGAACTTAATCCATGTAATGGTTGAGAATCCTGCAGTAAAGACAACACATTGTACTATATATTATGCTCAGAGCTTGGAAAAGTTACTTTTTTGAACTACAACTCCCATGAGCCCCAGCCAGCATGGCCACTGGATTGGGCTGATGGGAGTTGTAGTTCAAAAAAGTAAATTTTCCAAGCTCTGATTATGCTGTGTTTGTGAATGTCTTGCTACGGGTAGATTTGCACAAAAGATATTCAAAATAGATCAATATGCAAGTAGCTGCAACTATCACGTGTATTTCACAAGGTCACATGGCTCACTAACTTGATCACTATTAATGATGCAGTTACAAGTGTACTGATTAACATGGGACTGAGCAAACAAGTTCATGCTAAAATAATTAATGGCACAAGATCTGTGCAGGATTGTCACCTATTCATATTTTTATACTTTCCATACAATTAGTTGAGATTAATTGATATAAGTCCTTTCGTGAACAGATTCAGGGTGTTCTGGAACTTTAAAGACTAATGAATATATTATGATCAGAGGAATCAGATGTGTACAAAATAAGAAGAGTGACCATTCATAACAGCTGGTGTATAACACAATCTTGCTAAAGGTAAAGGTGGCCTCGCAATTGTAGTGCGAGTCGTTTCCAACTCTTAGGGTGACGTTTTGCAACATTTACTAGGCAGACCGTATATATGGGATGGGATTGCCAGTTCCTTCCCCGGCCTTTCTTTACCCCCCCAGCATATGCCGGGTACTCATTTTACCAACCACGGATGGATGGAAGGCTGAGTGGACCTCGACCCCTTTTACCGGAGATTCGTGTTCCTCCTTCCATTGGAATCGAACTCCGGCTGTGAGCAGAGCTTCGGCTGCGTTACCGCCACTTACCACTCTGAGCCACAGAGGATCTACAGTCTTGCTAGTTCTCCTATATTAATTTTGTTATGATCTTCCACTGCAAGTGTTAAATTTACAAAGCAGTCTAGGAAGATTGTTATCACTACTTATTAACAGGGTTTTGGTACAATCCTTCATGACCCACCTGCATGGAGTAGTGTGTGGAAATGGCACACAGGAATTAGTTGATTCCTCCCCTCCTTGATGCCAAGCCACCATTGGGTTGCCACCTGCTTGGCACACAGTACTTGTAGCTACAAACTATCCACCCCAAGGCATGCTCTTCATCCCCTGCAAACATCCACAAGCTCAATCCTCCCCAGGTCCCAGTGCATGGGTTTCCTCCAGGAAAAGGAGGAGTAGAGCCACACACAGGACACTTTAGAATTTCTTTGTAATGTTGGGTACAGGACTGAAATTTCTTCATAGCTCTAAGGTGGCCTTGGGTGGTTTACATGCTTTTCTTCTCATTAAACATTTCTCCAGCACTTGGCAGCCTCCCCAGTTGCCCATGCTTCTTGATGTGAAAAAGTTCTAAAGGAGGGGTTATCTCATGACACCTTCCTTTGGGTTTAATTGAAGTGTGGGAAACTGAGGGTTGTAGGTACTGAATTCCTGAGATGGATGCATTCACTGATTTTATTTTTAAAGGAAGTCCTTCCTTTTACCTTTCTGCACTGATTTCCTTAAAAGCAAAGGCTGCACTTAAGGTCTTTTTGCACTGATTTCTGTAAAACTAAAGACTTTACTTAAAAACATAACAATTAGTAGCAGTCAGGCTCATGGTAGGCAGCCTCCCTTCCTTTTCGCACTTACAGGAAAACCCAGTCAAAGATGTCATGGGTTTTCAGGATGCATAAGCATCTGGGGCAGCTGAAGAGTGCAGACCACTGGTGAGATTATTTGTAGAATGAAATAAACGTGAACACATCCATGATAATTTTAGCAACATTTTCTCTTTCCCTTGTTAATTTCTGAGTGCAATTTCTTTTCTCTTGAAGAGGTGGATGAAAAAAATGTAGGAGAAAGTTTTGGAACAGCACTACAACTGCATACTACAGAGCAACTCTACACATTACTCTGTTGCTGTGGGAAATGCAAAGCTGCACTCAAATATTGTTTGGTACTAATTCCTAGTAAAAGTGTTTAGGATTGCAGCCTGGGTGTTGATTGCTGCCGCCTCTGTAGTTTCTCCCATGATGCTCTGATATTGTATATATTAAGCCAATGTGGTTAGGCCAAATTGCATAGTTACATTCCACAATGACAACATCTGCCCCATCAGTGATCGCTATAATATCCACAGTGCAAAGGACAAACCTGTAGGAATTATTGGAAGACATAACCAAAATTCATAACTATCTGATGGTTTAATACATGAATTTGGTCAGCTTATTATACTCAGCTGTACTATGTATGAATCAAGTACCATTTCTCCTAGAAGGTCTTCATTGGCTCAGGATGTTAAATGAGATTCAGCACATGAGTGGTCATCATTCAGAAGACCAGGCAAACCAGCTTATTCATGATGAACCTCTCGGCGACACTGAACTATGTGACCAGAACACCTGACCAAGTAACCTTTTGTCTGGTGAGTATATTTTCTATTTGGGTCAATTAGGCCAACTATTGTCTTGTAAAGTTTTATGTGGTGTTATCCCTCATTGGGGTAAAAAATCCTCTCTTGTTCCTGAGTGTGATTGTTTTGAAGATGAGGCAGCTGATTTTCTAAGCAGCTTTCTGCTATGCCTGCTGCTGGGGGGGGGGGGTTCAGGGCAGGTGGAACCAAACTACAATTCCCTGGGATCAATATGGCAATGTCCATGCAGCCCTATCAGCACCTGAGGTAACACTGTGGACCAGGAGAGAACTTTGGATTACCGAACTGACAAGCTTCTCCCAACCAAATGCTTTAGAAAAAACTCCCAAATACCAGGCTGATTCTATATAGAGCCGAGAAGAGTTTACCCATCACTAATGCACTGTAGTCTCAGTCTCTAGAGTATCCACTGTCTGAATCTTTGCATGTTTACTTTGATGTATTTCTTTCCATCCACTTTATGCATACAAACCCCAAGAATAGGACCCAGCGCCATGCTAATTCTGCACCTTTCCTAGTTGTAGCCTCTAAGGCCCATTTCTTAAATTATGCTAGTGGTGTGGAGCCCAGGGTTCTACTGCTTCTTCTTGTGCTGTCATCTCATAGGTTAATGTGAGAAGGTATAGAGGAAGCCCATGACCCATCTCTTCCCCACACCACTGCTATCCTTCACAAAATCTTAATGCTTGTGGGGGCAGCAGGAGGAGCTGCAGTGGGGTCTCTTCCTATGTAATCTGGGATTTGTCACATTGCTCTGGGCAGCAGTGGCAGTGGAGTAGCACCAAACCTCTAGCATAATGTGGATATGGTCTCAGTACTTGCTCATGACTGTGGGTGTGTATACATCTCCTTGTCACAGCCTGAAATCGTACATGGAAGTTTGAGCTAAGATGCCATTAATATTCTGGTATTACTAGAGACAAGAGTTGCTGGGACTTTCAAACTGTTTTTCGATCTGGATGGTCAGGTTGCATCTGGAGTACTGTGTTCTGGGTGCCACAATTTATGAAGAACATTGACAGAATACAGCATTGTCCAGAGGAGGGTGACTGGGATGGTAAGGGGTCCAAAAATCCAAGTCCTGTGAGGAAGAATAGAAAGAGCTGCGTAAGTTTAATCTGGAGGAGAGAACATTAAGGAGGGGGACAGGACAGTGGTCTTCAAATATCTGAAGGGCTGTGTCCAGGCCTGTAGCGGGGGGGGTCCTCCCTCAAACTGTGCTGTGCCATCCCTAGGATTTTTTCTTAAATTGTCTTCTTTTTAATTTGTGACATGACAGCCAATGACAACATCCATTTAAAGAATGATAGCTTAAAGAATGACAGGAGCAATTTAAGAATAGGCCTTTCTCCTCAAATGCCCCACTTAGAAATGTGGCTGCCCCACCTAATGAGGAAGGCTGGCTACAGGGTTGGCTGTGTTACACAGAATGTGAAGCAGACTGAAGTCTCATTCACACGGCAACTTACAGTGAGATTGGTGCTACTTGCATCCCTGTTTAATTTGCACGGTTCACATGATGTTTCAGGCAAGGAGAAGCTATAACGAAGTTTTCCCCTTTAATCTGTATCAACACAATTGGCTAATAATGCGAAAAGTAAAGAAAAAAATGTCTCCGCTTGGCTGCATTCCTTCATGTAGGCTCTTTGCTCTGATGTTTTTTGCTGGGTGGCTGGATCGTCACTTTCAGATACTCCCCTTTCTCCCCCCACTAAACTCTCCATGAATTTCATTTTGTTTCCGGTGGCTTAACCAGCCACTTCCGACTCACTCTGTCCTTCCGCATCGGGAGGAAGTGATTTGTTACTGGCGCCTCCTACTACTATCACTGACACTGTTCTTTCTTTCCTTTTTTAAACTTCGGCACAGTTCCAACTCTTTCCACCCAAACTCCTTCAGACTTTGCAAAAGTGAAGCTGAACTACCCCCGTGACTTTCCTGCACAGCGCCACCAATCTGCAGGAAGGAAGGGAATGCTGGGCTGCGACGCATGTGGTGGCGGCGGCGGCAATGCCCTGGCACGATAGAAATGGGGCAGCCCAGAGTGCATAATGAGTTCTGCTGAAATTTATTTATTTATTTATTTATTTAATTCAATTTTTATACCGCCCATAGCAAGGCTCTCTGGGCGGTGTACATTGGATAAAAAAATATATATTTACATTCAATTTAAAAATCACCTGATCATCAAATCAACAATTTAAACATACAACAAAAGTGAGATTAACATAAATCATTTTTATGACCCAGGCTACCAACTTTGGCAGCTGCATACAAGCGTGCACACACGCGTAGCCCATGCTGATCTCTCTCTCTTGCCCCCCCATCACCCATTCTTTCCCCAGAGATCAGCAATAACTGAAAGAGAAAAGGGAAACTTCAGGGTGGGACCCACAGTTAAGACTTTGCTTTCTGTGGCAAGGCCGAGGGGAAAGGAGGGGAGAGACAGCAGGCAGAACAGGAGGAGGGGAGGAATAATCATTGGCCTTATACAGTAAAAGAGAAAGGCAAGTTCTGGCTCCACATGGAGCAACTGTCCTGAGATAATTAGAAACTAATCCTGTGCACTGCACGAGCTTTTCTTCAGACCACGAGGCGCTGCTTTTCCCTTCCATTTTGCTGTACGCCACCCCAGCGGAGGTGGAAAGGAGCAGCTCTGGGGTAGCCTGAGCCACCTCCACATCTCCCCAAAACCACAACGTTCTCTAGACCCGGACCATTCTTTAAGGGTTCCCCCTCCTTGTTTACATGCACACACATTTGTCCTACAAGATTTTTTCTTTCCTAAGAAAGATCTTTCATAAGATTTGCAGGCAATCCTGTAACTCTTGCAAAGCAAGATCAGGGTCAGTATTAACCAGTGAGTGACAGTTCTTGACAAGGATTTAACTCCCACCTAAACATCGTTTTATCTGCCAGTTTCCAGCGATGTGACAGGAGGCACAGTCTCTCTCTCTCTCTCTCTCTCTCTCTCTCTCTCTCTCACACACACACACACACACACACACGACTAGCTAATTTAACTAAAAAAGGAAGAAAGGATTTTACTAGGAATATGTCAAGAAAGGAAACTGACAGACAGAAAGAAGGAGCAGGGAATGAATCAGAGAAGAGGAGGGGGGGTCTAGTCAGTGTCATGTCAATTTCACATGGAGGCACTCTCCCAGCTTCATACTTGAAGCCTGAACAGTCATGGGGATTGCAAATTGTTCTTTTCAAGACAAGGAGGGAAATTTACTCTAAAAAAAGGGAACTTGGAGAAATGAGGGGCAGATGACCCCACTTCTTTTCAAGTGCCCAACTTCCAGAAGCAGTTGGGGGCAGGAGGTAGTTGAAATACTGCACAGGTGAAGAATTTTTGCACATGCCCAGTAATTGAGCAACTAGAGGGAATAAACATGTAAATTGGGGGTGGGGCCACAAGGAAACAGTGATACTAAACCTTTCCAGAAGAACACCAACTAGTGTGAATGGAAAACAGCAGATTGGAAGGTAGGAAGTGTGAACCTTGCAAATCTATCACGATAGTAAAAGCTGTGTCTTTAATACGAAGTGTAGCTCCTGTGTGAATGAGCCCTTACTGTTTGTTGCTCCAGGGGTCTGAGTTAAAACCAATGGATGGAAATTGCAGGGAAACAGTTTTTTTATTATTGTGGCTATACTCCCTTATACATTGTTTTAAAACTTTTCTGCTGATTATTCTCTAATGTATTCTTGTATTTTTATTCATATTTTAAGCTACCTTGGAAAGATTTTATCCTGAAAGATCAGGTATAAATGAATGTAAAAAAATAACAAATACATTTTGTGATTTTTTCCCCATCCCTAGTCAGGATTAATGTCTCTCTTAAACAGAGGTTGCATACATACCATCTATTTAAAGCACATGACCTCCCAAAGAATCTGGGTAACCATAGTTTTAGGGTACTGGGCATTGTAGCTTGTGCAGGGTAAACTACAGTTCCCAGGATATACAACCAAAAACAGAACAGGTAACTCTTGACTCCACCCAGATATTTCCTCCTTTTTATTCAAAGTTGCAACAATTAAACAAATCAGCCCAATATTTGGTAGTTCAGGTAATTAGTCGTCTTGAAATCTGAAAGGCTTCCGAATAAATCAGAACAACCAGAATCAGTATGCTATGCAGTATGCAGTATGCATAGTGATATTGCTGCCTTAGGCAGAATTTCAGAGTCCTCAGTAGAGGTACCTTGGTTTTCAGGTTCCACTTCTGTATTTGGTGATTGTACCTTCTCAGGAATAGGAAGATGATGTGATTGGTTTCTTTTAAATATCCTATGTTCAGTCTCTAAACAGAATATCACCCAGACGTTCTATTTTTTCCTGCCCTGTAGTTCTCAAATATTTGCTTTACAAAGCTAATTTTAACACCAAGGCATCATATTCCTTCATTTTGTTTTGTTGTCGTTATGTGCCTTCAAGTCGATTACGACTTATGGTGACCCCATGAATTAGCGACCTCCAAGAGCATCTGTCATGAACCACCCTGCTCAGATCTTGTAAGTTCAGGTCTGTGGCTTCCTTTATGGAATCAATCCATCTCTTGTTTGGCCTTCCTCTTTTTCTACTCCCTGCTATTTTCCCCAGCATTATTCTCTTTTCTAGTGAATCATGTCTTCTCATGATGTGTCCAAAGTATGATAACCTCAGTTTCATCATTTTAGCTTCTAGTGATAGTTCTGGTTCAATTTG
The DNA here is from genome assembly GCF_030035675.1 of Rhineura floridana. Classification (NCBI taxonomy): domain Eukaryota; kingdom Metazoa; phylum Chordata; class Lepidosauria; order Squamata; family Rhineuridae; genus Rhineura; species Rhineura floridana. The sequence continues at coordinate 173,619,771 of NC_084480.1, read as the reverse complement.
TTCCAACTCCCAATCATTTGTCTTTTTCACAAAGCTCTCCTCCAGCACCACATTTCAAATGAGTTGATATTTCTCTTATCCGCCTTTTTCACTGTCCAACTTTCACTTCCATATATAGAGATTGGGAATACCATGGTCTGAATGATCCTGACTTTGGTGTTCAGTTATACATCTTTGCATTTGAGGACCTTTTCTAGTTCTCTCACAGCTGCCCTCCCCAGTCCTAGCCTTCTTCTGATTTCTTGACTATTGTCTCCATTTTGGTTAATGACTGTGCTGAGGTATTGATAATCCTTGACAAGTTCAATGCCCTCATTGTCAGCTGTAAAGTTACACAAATCTTCTGTTGTCATTACTTTAGTGTTCTTGACATTCAGCTGTAGTCCTGCTTTTGTGCTTTCCTCTTTAACTTTCATCAGCATTCGTTTCAAATCATTACTGGTTTCTGCTAAGAGTATGGTATCGTCTGCATATCTTAAATTATTGATGTTTCTCCCTCCAATTTTCACACCTCCTTCATCTTGGTCCAATCCCGCTTTCTGTATGATGTGTTCTGCATACAGATTAAACAAATAGGGTGATAAAATAAAACCCTGCCTCACATCCTTTCCGATGGGGAACCAATCGGTTTCTCCATATTCTGTCCTTACATCCTTCATTTTAGCAGCTGGTATTAATGTGATCAAGCCCTAAAACAAAAATCATAAATGTACCTGCAGAGAGTGTTCATTTGAATTACGGCTATTTTCTCAGTGTGCAGTCAGCTTTATATATTTATCTCCTTTTTCAAAGACAATCAATTTTTTTCTTTTTAAAAAACCCCTTATTGCAATTTTTCACTAGTGTTGTTTTGAAAAGTGTTTCCATTAAATTCCACTACTATTTTTTTTCTTGGAATTGCTTAAGCTAAAATCCCAAAGTTCAGATGTAGTCTTACTTACCTTGCACCCGGAAGTTTCACTGTGTACATTAATTAAGTCCAAGAGGTTGTCCAGGAATCATCTATATTAGTCAAAGTTATTGCAACAACATCTTCAAAAAGTTTTTAAAAATTCTCTCTCCTTAACATTAAAGTTATGAATGTTTTGTAATAGCCAAAGCAATTGCATGTTTTTAATTTGAACATTTTTTAGAACATTTGCATTCCTTTACATTAAAATAGCTGCTAGATACTGATGAGGAGCAACTTTAATTTAAATTGATAGATGTGGAATTCAAAGGTCAGGTATAACTGGGGATCCGCTCCTCCACACAGAGGTTAAAGGCACTTCCATAACATGAGTGGTTTACACTGACAATATTACTGATGCTTGCAGCATCAAAATGCACATCACTTGAATGGGTTCCCATCTACGACCTTCTGGTCTCTAACATACATTCACAGAACAGTATTTTGTTGCACCTGCAGATTCCATGGCAACAGTCCATCATGTGCTGCTGTGAACCTTCCATTCAGGTAAGCCTCACTGAAAAGAATGAAGACTGTCCTGCAACACTATTGGAGATGGTTCCTCTCACATATCCATTATTCACTAATAGGCAAAAAACCTTGCAGTTTAATAATGTACCTATAGCCAACAGATATTTCTATCAAATTTTAAAAAGCAGGGAAATTGGGCAGCTATAGTGAATGCACCAGGGGAGCAGGGGATCTGACCTCCTGTCTGAGGTATTGTACTGCCCTACAAATTTGTCAATATGCAAACACCATTTGTGTTGGTCTTTCACAGTCCAATCCACTTCCTGTGTAGCTTGGAAGAATTTGGTTACATGTCCCTCTTGTGTGAGGGGGAGGAAAGGGAAGGAGGGGATTGGAAGGGGATGGGGATGGGAAGGAAGGGGGAGGGAAGGGGCAAGAGGGAGTGGATAGGAGGGAGGAGGAGGGGAGAGCAGGTTTGATCATTTGCATGCTTTTTGAGCAGTGGGATTTACTCCTGTGCAATCATGCTTAGGATAGGTGAAACTGACCTGGGGGAGGGGCGGGGGGGAGAAGGGCAGGAAGGGGAAGGGAGGGGGAAGGGAAGATATTGGGTGGGTGGGCACTGGGCAGAGGGGAAGCCCCTTTCCTTTCCAAAAGGAAAACATTGTGAACAGTATCATTCTTTTTCAGGGTTTCCCCCACCTTTTAATTCTACAACAGGCACATGTAGCCTCCCACCCAAATTTAAACCAAAGCTGTCCCTGGCCACATCCACACCCAACCTTTATTTCACTTTAGGTAGTCATGGCTTCTCCCAAAATATCCTGGCAGGTGTAGTTAGTGAAGGGTGCTGAGAGTTTCTAGGAGATGCCCTGTTCCTCTCACAGAGCTTCAATCAGAGTGGCTGACTGTTGAACCATTCTGGCCACTGGAGCTCTGTTAGGGGAATAGGAGTCTCCTCTCAGCACCCTTCACAAACTACACTTCCCAGGATTCTCTGGGGGAAGCCATGACTGTCTCACGTGAAATCAAAGTCTGGTGTGGGTATGGCCTCCTGATTAGGCAAGTCCAGCAGCTGAGAGTCTGGGTTTTAGGACACTGACAGTTGTTTCTTACTGAGCATGCCCAACATTATCATTGAGTTCAAGCCAAAATTTCTTAAATGAATTAAAAATCAGCCAGGCATTTTTTTAACTTTTAAACTGCAGAAGATGAAGGTCAGAGTATTTATTTATTTATTATTTGATTTATATCCCTCCCTTCCTCCCAGCAAGAGCCAAGGGCGGCAAACAGAAGCACTAAAAACACATCAAAACATCATAAAAACAGACCCTAAAATACACCAAAACAAAACAACTTTAAAAACATTTTTTTAAAAAAAAGCTTTTAAAACATCTTTTAAAAAGGGTTAAAAACATATTGTTTTTTAAAAAACATATTAAACATATTAAAATTCCAACACAGATGCAGACTGGGATAGGTCTCAACTTAAAAGGCTTGTTGAAAGAGGAAAGTCTTCAAAAGGCACCAAAAAGACAACAGAGATGACACCTGCCTAATATTTAAGGGGAGGGAATTCCACAGCTGTCGCCACACTAAAGGTCCATTTCCTATGTTGTGTGGAACGAACCTCCTGATAAGATGGTATCTGCAGGAGCCCCTCACCTGCAGAGCGTAGTGATCAACTGGGTATATAAGGCTTAAGACGGTCTTTCAGGTATCCTGGTCCGGAGCTGTATACGGCTTTGTACACCAAACTTAGAACCTTGAACTTGGCCCGGTAGCAAATGGTGTACCAAGGTGCAAACTGGGCTCCGCAATGTCGGAGAGGGCGTTCGGGGGCAACTGTGTCAAGAGCCCGACGTTCCTCGCTGTTCCACAGCGTGACAAGGCCTTCAACAGGGTCACCTGCTTTATCTACTAGGAACTCCCCCTGGGCATTCAGGAATCCTGTGGATTCCATTAGTCTCCAGGGGCAGACCATTTTAATCTATCCATCACCCCTGCAGGGAAGGATCGGAGCCATAAACCTAAACTTCACCAAGAAGTGATCTGACCATGACAATGGGGTAACATCCACCCCCCCATCCCCAGACCACTCCTTCCTCCATCTGGAGCAAAAACCAAGTTGGGGATGTGCCCTGCCCTATGTGTTGGGCCAGTGATGACTTGAGACACCCCCATGGTCATCATGGAGGCCATGAAGTCCCGAGACAGAACACTAGAGGCAGCCTCAGCATGGACATTGAAATCACCCAGCACTATCATTCTGGGCTCCTCCAACACCTCAGCCGAGATGGCCTCCGCCAGCCCAGTCACAGAAGCTGCTGGGCAGCAGGGGGGACGGTACACCAGCAACAACCCTTGTGTCCTCGGCCCGACACCAGGTGCAGACCCTCATAGCCAGCTCCAAGACAGAGTGGTTTCCTGGTGACAGAGATGGAAGTTCTGTAGACTGCAGCAACTCCTCCCCGTCCCTGCAGCCTGTGCTGGTGTTGCACTGAGTATCCAGGTGGGCAAAGCTGGGTCAGATCAATTCCTCCCAGCTCACCCACCCAGGTCTCAGTAATGCACACCAAATCGGCACCTCCATCCACAATCAAATCATGGATGACAGTGGTCTTACTGTGTACCGACCTGGCGTTAAACAACACACACAGGCCAGTGGGCACAGCAGATGAGCAACAAGGAACCCATCCATGAGAGGAGTGGCAGCAAGGAACAAGGCGCAGATAGCCTTGTCCTCGTCTTCTATGGTAATTCACCACATCCCCATGGTTATATTTCCCTCTGCCAGTAATCACTGAAATTGGGGTGGCATCACCCATGTTCCTCCGTACTAAGACTCCTCCTAAACACCGAATATGTACCCACCACGAGCCCACCAACAAAACCTGTCGGAGCCAATTATTCCAGTAGGCCTCTGCGAGTATGGGGCAAGGTCAGTAATAGGATTACAGGTACTCTGTGAACATGGCTGATTTTTAATGAATTTCAACAGATGATGAGAACTCTGACAGAAAAAGTCCAAAAGGGCTCTGGTTTTTTCCTCTCATTGATTGATTGATTGATTGTACTTATATACCGCCCCATAGCTGAAGCTCTCTGGGCGGTTTACAGTAACTAAAAACATTAAAACAAATATACACATTTAAAAACACAACTTTTAAAAACAATTTAAAACACAATTAAAAAATTTAAAACAATTTAGTTTGTACACCGCCCAGAGAGCTTCGGCTATGGGGCGATATAGAAATTTAATAAAATAAAATAAATAAATAAATAAATTTACAACACATGCTAAAATGCCTGGGAGAAGAGGAAAGTCTTGACCTGGTGCCAAAAAGATAACAGTGCTGGCGCCAGGCGCACTTCGTCAGGGAGATCATTCCATAATTTGGGGGCCACCACTTTTTACACTTACAAAGAGTTTTTACACTTTGAACTCTCGATTCACTCTGTTTTGTGTATCGCCATGAAAATTTAGAGGGTTGTTAAGCAAGCGTTTCTGAGTTCAGAACTATAAGTTTTGTAAGGTTTTTTTTTGAAATGAGCTTATGGGAAGCATCAGAATGGCATGTGGGGATATTTTCAATTTAACATTGCGGAATGTGAAAAATCCATGCTGACTGACTATAGTATACAGCCACTCTTGTGGCTGTATAATAAAGTTTCCACACACAACCCCCATTTTTATATTGCTTATTTGTATCGGCAATGTTGTTTTGTTGACAGCATAATGAACTGTCAGCAGCTTAGGGCCAAACTAGATATAATATTGTTCATGGCTTTTGTCCTGATATGCAGTAATTAAAAAATAAACAGCTGACATAGAGGAGGGAGATGGCAGCACTTCCCACAGTGTGGGAAGAGGGGAATTTAACCCTCTGTCCCTCCTGTGGTCCCAGTCAGAATCAGCTCTTCTCCACTTGTTATTTGCAATGGGAGGTAAACTCTCTCTGGCATTATGGATGGGCATGAAGCTCTTGGACTATATATTTTTGTGTGGGTGTTTGGGAGCCTGGAGGGGGAAGGAGGAGTGCAGGAGAGAAAAAACATGGGTAGGGGATACACTAGTATATCTATAGTCACACACACACACTTCAAGCTAGTGTAAACCTTTCCAGTACTAAAAGGATGGTATTTTCCACAAATAATTTGGCAACCCATATAGATGAATAAGTATAACTCCCTATCCTGGCAGTCTACATTGGTACGATATATATGTTAGAAATAGCTTTCTGCATCTCTCTCTCAATGTTGCATACCAGGGGGAAGGGAGAAGGGGAGATTAGGTGGGTGGGCACTGTGCATCAGGAAACCCCCTTTCCTTTCCAAAAGGAAAACACTGTTAACAGTATCATTTTTTTAGGTTTTACCCACATTTTTATTCTTCAGCACACACATGTCATCTCCCACCCAAATTTAAACCTAAGCTGACCCTGATTAGCCAAGCCCAACAGCTATTGGTCCATTTTTAGAACACTGACAGTCGTTTCTTATTGAGCATGCCTGAATTGATCATAGATTCCAGTGTTAATTTTCTTAAATCAATTAAAAATTAGCCATGCTTTTTTTTTTAACTTTTAAACTGCATAAGATGAAGGTCAGAGTACTTGGCAAGGTCAGAAATAGGATTACGGGTACTCTGTGAGCATGCCTGATTTTTAATTGATTTCAACAAATTATGAGACCAGTGACAGAAAAAAGTCCAACAGGGGTCTGAAGTTTTAAAATCCTGTTTTAGGCTTTAAACTGTGGATACTTTCTGTTTTGTGTATTGCCATGAAAGAGGATTGTTAAGCAAGCGTTTCTGAGTTCAGGAATATGAGTTTTGTAAGATTTTGTATGAAATGAATTTACGGGAAGCAGCAGAATGGCATGGGGAAGTTTTTTAATTTAACATGGTGGAATACAAAAAAACCATGCTAGCTTTAGTATATAGTGGCTGTATAATTGTTAAATTGGCATTCACTATAAACTCAGTTCTACATTCTGTCAGGGACAGACTACAGGCGGTTCTTTCTTGCCACCTGAAAGGTCTCTTTCACATAAAGAGCAGACAGGAGGTTAGAACTACTACCACTGCTGGAGAAAGAAAGAGAGAGAAACTATGTCTTCAGGTGGCTCAAGCAAGCAAGCAAGCCTAATCATGTGCTGCAGGTGAAGGTTTGCATATGTACTCCAGCACAAATTTGACAGTATATATTCAGTGCATTATTCTATATTTCAGAGTCAGAGTAGACATGACCTGTCTCTTGAAATGCAGGTTTGCCCCAAGCCCATATAAAGTAGAAGTTGGGGGTTGTGTATTTTAAAGGGCAACTGGATATGTGGATGAGAAGCATTCCCATGACTTCTCCACCTGCAATCTGTTCTGCTGAGAAAAAAATCTCTCTCATTTGGGAACTACCAGAAGTGAGCCTTTCCTGGGAGAAACCACCCGGGTGAAGGGCTAGAGAGAGGTAGACAATGGGTATGACCCTATAATGTAGCCATTGCTCTTTAAAATGAACCCCACGAGCCCTGGTTTATATCTGACTGAGACATAACTTTAAAGCTGATATTCTATTGACTGCAGTTCTGCCCCTGTTCACTTACAGAGCAGGGTGTCTGATTTTAATAACAAGTGGAGTTGCAAGACGAGGAGCTGAATCCTCCCCTGCCTTAACCTTCTTGTACTCCATCAACCTCTTCACATTTCTTCAGCCTGGCTAGCTTCCTGTATTGAAACCAGGCTGAGGGGAGAAGGAGATTGGGATTTTAAAAATAGGCCAGAATAGGGATGCCTGACTGTGGGGTAAAAAGATGGGGAGTGTTCAGCTCCCCACACCTGCATAACCCCCTTTGATGCTATGCTTGAGTGATTCAACATACATGGCTGCTGCTGTCAAGTCTAAATTGTTTCAAAGACTCAGTAACTGCCAAGGTGCTGCCAAGCTGAAGCCCCCCTCCCCCCTAGATGCTGTGAACAACCACAAACATTTTATTATTATGGACGCAGAGCTGGGATGTTTTGCACAGATAGGAGTCAAAGTCTCCTTTTAATTTCCTCCAAGATATTAGGGTGTTTTAAAATGACTGCTGAAACTGATAATAGTGTTGTGAAATAAAGTGACTAGATTAGCCATCGTTGCAATCTTTCATTTCTTTACTTTGTGTTATCTCGGATGATTTTCTATATCTACCTTTCTGCCTTAATAGTTCTCCTGTAATAAGTATTTGTTTGGCTATATAATTTAGTTAGAACTATGCTGGTGTTGGCTGATTTCAAAAATGCTTAATGTGTGCATTCAGAAAGATTTCAATAAACATAAGTCCTATTTTAAAAAAACAAGTCAGCAAGCTTTTATATAATATCTGCCTATGTCAGCCACTTAGTGAATTCATGGCAGAAGCAAGATTCAAACTGGGAACTTCTTGTTTCGTAGGTGAGTTCCTTAGGCTCTCCATCCCACCAAATATTTTACAGAACCTATTAGAATAGGACGTGATGCTCTCTCAGCAGATACTGAATGTGTAGTGCACATGTGAAGTACATGCACTTACGTATGTAATGTTCCATGAGCATTCTGGCCCACCCCCAGCAAGAAATGTGGCAGGGTTGGGAGGTTCAGGTGTGCCTTGAAGCTCTGCACAAGCCATGGGGGGGGGCAAAGTTCAAAAGTGTGTGTGGAGGGGAGAACTCAGCACCTCCTTTAAGTAAGACAAATCCTTCCTCACAAAAACGTCACTGAAATTCATCCACCCACACCAAAAGGAGTAGAATTCCCCTTTCATGGGGCATGAATGGTCCTCTGAAAGCGGGAAGGGAAACTCAGTTCCATTTTAATGTACAATGTTTTTAAAACTTCAACAACAACTTCATCAACAACATCAATGTTTTTAAAACTTCATATTCATTCAATATTCAATTGTTTTTATATTGTTTTAAATTTTAAAATTGTGTTTTAAATTGTTTTTAAAATATGTGTTTTTAAATTGTATATTTGTTTTAATGTTTTTGATTGCTGTAAACTGCCCAGAGAGCTTCGGGTATGGGGCGGTATACCAAAAGTATAGGGAATACTGCTTATGAGTATGTGAGCCATCTCAGACCACATTAGACACTATGAAGGGAACACAGGGTCCCCAACTACATATTTCTTTCATAATGTTGAAATGTTCATAACGTTGAGATCCTTAATCCTTTCCTTGCCTGCCAATTTATTTCTGGAAATGCCTCTCTCAGTGTTTAATGCTTTCCCACAGGCAGGCCACTGAATGAACCTGTCTGTAAGAAGAGCAGCCTCTGAGTGGGATTTGCAGTAAAAATCAACAAAGGTGGGATATGATTGCCAGGTCTCTGGTTTTTGCCTGGAGAGTCTGGATTTTGGGGTTCACTCTGGGTACGTCACCTTAATCTCTGGATGCTCAGCTTTAATTTTTTTTAAAAAAAGTTTCTAGGTGGTCTGGTTCATGAAATAGACACCAAAACGTCAGTTCCTCCTGTTAAATGAGCTCATAGCTGGCTGCTCTAACCCTGCCCTTTCAAGTTTGGAGCCAATAAGTGAAGTCAAGGTTGTGATTGACAAAGCAGTCATCCCATCACTAGACACCACTGCAAGGCCAGAAAACTGTTGTTTTTTCCTGCTTCTCTAAAAATGTCATAAATTGAGTAGGTATATAGCTTTCAGTCTTTTTCTCTCTTCTGTGCAGGAGTCAAACAGGTTTAAATTTTCCTGGGCTGTTGAAGAAGGCAGTGTTTTGAAAATCTTCCCAATATGACACTTTAATCCTATACTCACTTTTCTGGGAGTGAAGCTGCAATGCTAATCCTACATAACAGAAGTAAACCCCATTGAATTCAATAGGACTTACTCTTGGGTAGACATGGTTAGGATTGTGCTGTAAATTAATGGGATTTTGAGTGAACATAGCAAAAAACTGTGTTTGTGTTGTAAGTCTTTTTCTCCCCCTCCAATCCCATTTTTAAAGCAATTTGGCAGGGCTTACTTAGATATCACTGCTTTTATTATGTAGGAAATGAAGACTGATTTTATTTTATTTTTTAATTTCTGCAATGACCAACTGGTTTTGATAATAAACTATTATATGGGGTGTAGGTATTTTTACTTCTCCTGTGTGTGTATATATGGAGTCTTTCTAACAACCCTGTGAGGTAGGGTTGCAGACTGGAAACCAAGGCAGCTCACAACAAGAAATAAATCCCTTTAAAATTCAATAACCATAAAAATAAGTATAAACAGTTGCAAAACGGCTTAAACTGGCATGATTCTGAATTTTGGCTTGGGTGAGTGAAGTTCCATAACACTTCAGGTTGCAGTCCTGTGCACACTTCCCTGTTCAAGTAAGCCACATTGAATACATTGGGACTTGCTTCTGAGTAAACATACATAAGATTGCACTATAAATATCTTTACAGGTTATGTAAATAATAAACATCTTTGACAGTCATGCTTATATAAATACTTCTTCATACTATGTTCTGATAAGTATCTGATTTCATACTATGGTTGTACATTATTTCCTCTACATTTTAAGTGTGCCCTTCTTCCTTGGGGTGGTCATGGTTCCCCTCTGTTGTTTTCCTCCTGAGGGGCAGATAGGCTGAGAGATGATGAGTAATCCATGGTCACCCAGTAAACTTTATACCTCATTTCCATTTTAAACAATTAAGACGATTTACATGCAGGCAAAGTTTATTAAGTAGGTCCACACAATACATGTAAAGCACATCCAACTCGCATTTAAAGCACATGACTTTCCCTAAAAATCCTGGGAAGTGTAGTTTCCCCCTCATAGTGATAGTTTCCACCATCCTTAACAAACTACAGTCCCCATGATTCTGTGGTTTGATTCATGTGCTTCAAATGTGTGTTGAATGTACTTTAAATGAATGATGTGGATCTGCCCTAGGTATGATGTGCATTCATTAGAGAATTGAAAAGAACAATTTTAAAAGATAATTTGTTTAACGGGATGGGTTGTAGCTAGTGTTGCCAGGTCAGAAGCATTCCAAACCCTGAAAAATAAGAGATGTATGGTAGGGTGGGAAGAAGGGGTTATGCAGGGGGGAATGGGGTTAAGGCAGTGTTATTTAGATTGTTAATGGAATATATACATTTTTCAAAATTTCTAAATAAATAAAACAAAAAACCCACATCGAATAAAAACACGATTTTTGGGGGGGAAAGAAAAGAAAACACACATGGTTTGGTCTACCTTCACAGGCAGTAGATTGGGAACAACAGCAACTGAAGCCACACTTCCCAGTATGTGAATTCTCCTTTACCACTATTGGACAAGAAACAAACCATCATGCAACCAACAAAGTGCATCATCAGTGGGTTTAAGGGGGTTGAACCACTGTTATTGCTTCTATGAATGTAAGGGAGTGAGGTCAGAGGTAAATGAAATGCAAATAGAAAAACAAAAACAAAAGACAGTGATGATTTTCTAAATGCAATACCATACCAACCACAAGATTCCTATGAGTAAGACAGAAAACTCAGCATCCCACAACAAGTCAGGTTTCCTAATCAAACCTAAAAAAGTCCTGGCAGCCAGTCAGCCATGGTCACAGAAATCCCCATGCAGCACAACCTGATCCAGGGGCTGCAGTTAGTGCAGAATGCTGTGGCATGAGTGCTGACATGAGTGAGACCCTATCAGCAAATAATACCTCAGCTCTGAAATCTGTACTGGTTGCCAATTTGCTACCACGCCAAGTTCAAGGTATTTTCCATGTTACAGGTTCCAGATAGTACTTCTGCTTTTGTAAGAAATTGATCCTTTAGGGTGGCAGCTACACTTTGGAACTCCCTGCCTATTGACATTAGGCAGGCAGCTACATTGTACTCTTTTGGGCACATGCTAAAAACTTTTTTGTTTAGGCAAGCCAGCCCAGGTATGTAGAAGCTATTACATTTTTAGCTGTTTTTAACTCATTGTTAGGACACCTAGGACAGATCCACACCATTCATTTAAAGCACAATCAACACACATTTGAAGCACATGAATCCCACCATAGAATCATGGGAACTCTAGTTTCCTAAGGGTAGATTAGAGATTATAGCTATGAAGGGGAAACTATACTTCCCAGGCTTCTTTAGGGGAAGTCATGAGCTTTAAATGCGAGTTGGATGTGCTTTACATGTATTGTGTGGATCTGCTTAGTAAACTTTGCCTGCATGTAAATCATTTTAATTAATTTTTAAAAATGGAATTAGTTACAAAATTTACTGGGTGATCATGGGCTACTCACCATCTATCAGCCTAATCAGCCCCTCAGAGTGAAAACAACAGAGGGGAACCATGACCACCCCAAGGAAGAAGGGTACACTTAAAATGTAGAGGAAATAATAATGTACAACAATAGTGTGAAATCAGGTCCTTATTGGGACATAGTATGAAGGAATATTTATATAGGCATGACTGTCAAAGATATTATTGACACAATCTGTAAATATATTTATAGTGCAATCCCATGCATGTTTACTCAGAAGCAAGTCCCAATGTATTCAATGTGGCTTACTCAAACAGGGAAGTGTGCACAGGACTGCAACCTGAAGTGATAAGGAACTTCACTCACCCAAGCCAAAATTCAGAATCATGCCAGTTTAAGCTGTTTTGCAACTGTTTCATACTTGTTTATGGTTACTGGATTTTAAATGGATTTATTTCTTGTTGTGAGCTGCCTTGGTTTCCAACCCTACCTCACAGGGTTGTTGGAAAGACTCCACATACAGACACACACAGGAAATGTAAAAATACATACACCCCACATAAAAGGTTATTGCCCAAACCAGGTGGTCATTGCAGAACTTTTTTTTAAAATCAGTATTAGTTTCCCACATAATAAAAGCAGTGATATCTAAGTAAGCCCTGCCTAATTGCTTTAAAAATGGGATTGGAGGGGGAGAAGAAGATTTACAACACAAACACAATCCTTTGCTATGTTTGCTCAAAAGTCCCATTGATTTACAGCACAATCCTAACCATGTCTACTCAAAAGTAAGTCCTACTGAATTCAATGGGGTTTACTCCCAGTATGTGGGATTAGCACTGCAGCTTCACTCCCAGAAAAGCGAGTATAGGATTAAACCTTCATATTGGGAAGGTTTTCAAAACAGGCTATGAATTAGACAAATAAGCTGCCGTCTTCAACAGCCCTGAAAGGGTGGGGTTAGAGCAGCTAGCTACGAGCTCATTTAACAGAAGTTGTGGGGTGGCGGCGGCTGACATTTTGGTGTACATTTCTTGAACCAGACCATCTAGAAACTTTTTTAAAATGAAAGCTGAGATTGGGATGACTCTCCCAGAAACCCAGAGAGCACCCCAAAACCCCAGTGTCTCTAGGCAAAAACTAGAGACCTGGCAAATCTGTCCTGCACCTGATGTTGTATGCGTGGGGTGGGGCAGGTAGATGCAGCTGGATCAACTGTTCAACCAAGTTCCATATGGGGAACTTGATTGTGCAGCCAATTCCTGCAGAAAGCCATGTTGCCAGCTGTAGGAAGCATTAAACATAGCTCTGGCAAACCCCCTTGTGCTGCAGTTTTCAAGCATCTGACAACCAGTTTGCCAAAAGGGTTCCCCAGGCCTGGGATAGGAGCTAACATACCAAACCAGTTGAACATTGCAATAGATCCCAGCAAGAGAAGACCCCTATTCATATGTTAAAATAACACATGTGGGCATAATGTGTGGAGAGGGCACATGTCATGAATGTGTCCGCTTTGCCCCCAACTTCCCCATCCCTGGCTCTATCCCCAAGCTTCCAACTTTGAGTGGAAAGGTCTGAAAGGGGTTCTAAGCATGTCTGGCTGAATGAGAGTGTGTGAGAATCCTCCCTGTGATTGGGGGACCCTAATAACACAGAGTTCCCAATCACAAGGTGAATACTAAAGTAAAAAAGTAATCAAAATATTAAGAGAGGGCATGAAAAAGTAGGGCTGCCCTTGAAGACAGTTCGGAAGCTTCAGCTAGTGCAAAACGCAGCAGCCAGACTGCTGACGAGGACCAGCCAGTCAGCGCATATAACACCTGTTCTGGCCCGTTTGCACTGGCTACCCATTTGTTTCCGAGCCAGATTCAAGGTGCTGGTTTTGACCTATAAAGCCTTACACGGCGTGGGACCGCAGTATCTTGTGGAACGCCTCTCCCACTATGAACTGACCCGGTCACTTCGCTCAGCATCTAAGGCCCTCCTCCGGGTACCAACCCATCAGGAAGCCCGGAGGACAGTTACAGTTACAGATCTAGGGCCTTTTCTGTAGTGGCCCCCGAACTGTGGAACAGCCTCCCCGAAGAAGTACGCCTGGCGCCGACGCTTCTATCTTTTCGGCGCCAGGTTAAGACCTGGCTATGCTCCCAGGCATTTTAAGCGTTTAATGTTATAATTTTAAATCTTTTTTTGTTTGCTGTTTATGTTTACTGTTGGTAGGTTGATTTTATTGTGATATTCTGTATTTTAATCTTTTGTACACCGCCCAGAGAGCCACTCGCTATGGGCGGTTTAAAAATGAAACAAATAAAAATAAATAAAATAAATAAATGTGTTACACAGATTTCAGAGATACAACAGCAAAGATCAACACATTTTGCCCCTCTGCTATGTGTTAGTTAAATTAAGATACGTAAAAGCAGCCAGGTTTTTTGGGGTGTGTGTAATAATAATAATTTTAAAAGATATAGAAAAGCAGGCATGCAATCTGAACCCAGGAAGACACAAGGTCTGTTTGGCTTTTAAAATTTATGGTCTTATTCTCATATATCTCTATGTGTTTTGTAACTTCAGTTATACAGTCTAGTGTGTGCATAACTGTATCAAATCAGTCTGAAATGTCAGGTGATTATATAGACCCACCATTTCTAGTATTTGTAAATACTTTGCAGTATTTTATCGGATTTGTAGGGAATAATCCTTCATGTGTGAATCCTATTCAGCCTAACTTGATTTAATTAAATCAGAACTCTCCAGCTGGCCTCAGTTCCAGAACTGTTTTTGACCATTTCCCTTCCTATGCATTTGTGATCTTGAATTTGCTTGGGTGTGTGTGAGAGAGAGAGAAAGAGAGAGAGAGAGACTAGGCACACTCGGCAAGTGATTTTAGCTTCCACAGATATTCTCAGTGCATATGCTAATATTGCCCTATTTCCTCTGGCACTTGCTATAGGATTCTGGGATGAGGTTTTCTAATTTTGTACAGCTGCTTAATCTTCAAATGCTCTCATTTTTAAGTACCTATTTTGGCAAGACTCAGATTTCTTTCAGTGGGTTTTTGGAGGCCTGATTTACATGTTCGTGTTCCAGTTTACAAGTTGAGGTGGTCCTTAGACATGTTTGATTGTGGTGTGGTTTTGCAGCCATTCATTACACAACCATCTTTCTTGTGTAGGACAATAGCCATAATCATTTCTGAGAGTGGCTTTTCCAAGCATTCTCTCTGTATTACTATCGCACAATTCTCTGGGAGGGAAACGTTTGATATATTTCTGCTGGCTGCCATGCCAGAAGTTAGACACCATTCAGCCTATAAGGACCCAGGAGACTAGGGTTCAAATTCCCACTCAGCCATAAAGCTTGCTGGGTGACCTTGGGTCAGTCACAGTCTCTCAGCCTGACCTACCTCACAGGGTTGTTGTGAGGATAAAACAGAAAAGGAGGAGAACCATGTATGCCACCTTGAGCTCCTCAGAGGAAAGGTGGGATATAAATGTAATAATAAATATAAGTAAATAAATAAAGCATTTACATAAATACAGAACTATTCATAAACAGATACTCCAAAGGCAGAGGTCTGTTTGTATTGCTGTGAGATCCAGTATCCTTATAAATATATCTAAATAATTACACAGATAATATATAGATGTTCATATTAAATGCACATATAATTATGCATTATGCTCTGCAGATACAGGTTTTACCAATAAAGGTTGAATTGCAGGATTGAAACTGATACAGCTGAAATCAAACAATTATTTTTTAAAAAATGTTGTCTTTTATGAATCAGCTGAAAGATGAAAACAAAATGAAAGAGGAAAAAGAACCTTTGCCTTTCATGCACACAGCTGGAAACTTCACCACCATCCCATCCGCTGGAGGCTTCTACCTAGTGCAAGTGGGGCACTACCCCCCCTAACCACCCCCCCCGAGCTATAGCCCAGTTCCTCCTTGGTTCTTTACATTCATATTCAATACACTACCTCACATTTAGAGACACTCTGGACTTGTTTCTGTCCATCTCCTGTGCTGGTTAATCATTTCTGGACAGCAGATCCAATCACAATCACCCCTAAGGTCCCATCTGTGTCTCCAGGGGTAAAACAAATGTTTCAAAATAATACATTCCTGTAGGAGTGGCTTATAGAAGGCATGGGGGCCCTTTGATTTATTTCCTACTTTCCATAATGGATTAAACTACTAGCCAGTCAGGAGTCCCTCAGAAGTGCATTGAAGGTTCCATAACATTTGGGCAGGATTATGAATGTCCTCCCCCACCAGTCAGATGCATGCATTTGAAAGCTGCTTGTTGCCCTTTTGCTGAGGTGTGATTCCCTCTTTTTGCAAGTGCCAGGTTAAAGCTACAAGCACAATATTTTTTTCTTTTTTGTGGCTAGCCAGCCTACCAGTCTTTGAAATCAACAATATATTTCTGTGAGTTTTATTTATTTATTTATTTTATTTGTTTCATTTATAGACCGCCCATAGCGAGTGGCTCTCTGGGCGGTGTACAAAACAGTTAAAATACAAGATATCACAGTAAAATCAGCTAACAAACAATGAACACAAGCAGCAACAAAAGAAAAGAAAAATAAAAAATAAAAAATTATAACATAAACGCTTAAAATGCCTGGGAGCATAGCCAGGTTTTAACCTGGCGCCGAAAAGATAGAAGCGTAGGCGCCAGGCGTACTTCTTTGGGGAGGCTGTTCCACAGTTCGGGGGCCACTACAGAAAAGTTTATTGTTCAAATTATATAAATTGTTCGATGGAACAAGAGGAGTGGTGGCAAAGTATCCCAAAAGCATGTGTGGCTGGCGGGGGGGAGGGTAATCTGGCTTCTTCATAAACCGGACTAGTTTTTTTGATTGTCAGGGTGGGAGGGGATGGAAAGGAGATTATAAGTGGCAAACTCCCCCCCCCCGTGTTTGGCTAGTATCATGTCTGGGTGGGGGATCTGATTTCTTCTTGTTCTAGACTGAGCTTTTAAAATCATTTTTATTTATTTAAAGCATTTGAAAAATTGTATATGGGTTTATGCAAGATAATTCTCATTAGGGATAAGAGCAAGAATGTATTATAATTATTTTAATTAAAACAAAAAGCTTAGCAGAGGGCCAGAAGTTTATTTTCTTTCTGAGAAAAGAAAAAGAAACTCTGGAGCCAATGACTATTGCCCACAATACTTGAACACACTGCTCCATGTCAGGGAGGTTCTTTCTCCATACCAGGGAATAAACCAAGCATAGCTTAAATAAATTATAATATTTCTGACTGTAATATTTGCTATTTTCTCCTTAGGAGTGATACAGTATCCTTTATGTATTGATTAACAATACCGAAAAGGAGGTATGATTTAGCTGTGGTACTAACACAATCCTGTTTGTTTTACTTTGAAGTAAGCTGCACTGTGCTCATTTAAATGGGTATAGAATTGAACCACAACTTTTTCCCCATCAGATCCAGATCCGGGTACTCTTGGAGGAGACAGATTTTCTAGATCCATTTCAATCGGGATTCAGGCCTGGGATTGGTACGGAAACTGCCTTGGTTGCCCTGTACAATGACCTATGTCAGGAGAGAGACAGGGGGAGTGTGACTCTGTTGATCCTCCTTGATCTTTCAATGGCTTTTGATACCATCGACCATGGTATCCTTTGGGGGTGATTGTCCAAGTTGGGGATTTGGGGCATTGTGGTGATTCCATTCTTACATGGATGGCCAGTTTCAGAAGATGGTTCTTGGGGAGCATTGTTCAGCTCCGTGGGCTCTCCAATATGGGGTCCTGTTGGGGTAGTTCTGTCCTCCATGTTGTTTAACATCTGCATGAAACCATACATTAAATTCTACATGAATTGAGGTCATATGGAGTTTTGGAGTGTGCTGTCATCAGTATGCTGATGACACACAGTTCTATTTCTCCTTTTCATCTTCTGCAGGTGAGGCAGTGGATGTGCTCAATCAGTGCTTGGTTGTGAAAATGGACTGGAGGATAGCCAAGAAACGGAAGCTTAATCCAGACAAGACTGAGATGCTGTTGGTGGATGGTTCCTCTGACCGGCTGATTGGTGTGTGATCTGCTCTAGATGGGGTCCCACTCCCTCTGAAGGAGTGGGTTGGTAGTTTGAGGGTTCTCCTGGACCCACTGCTGTCGCTTGAGGCACAGGTGGCCTCACTGGCACGGAGTGCCTTCCATCAGCTTCAGTTGGTGGCCCAACTGCGACCCTATCTGGACAGGGATAACCTGGCTACAGTAATCTATGTTCTGGTAACCTCAAGGTGGAATTATTGTAATGTGTTTTACATGGGGCTGCCTTTGAAAATGGTTTGGAAGCTTCAATTAGCACAGGATGCAGGTGCCCGATTGCTGACAAGTTCAAGGCAAACAGAGCATATAACACCTATCCTGTTCCAATTGCATCGGCTGCCTGGTTTTCTGCAGGTTTTGACCTATAAAGCTCTTTAGGCTCAGGACCCCAGTACCTTCTGGAACGCCTCTCCCGATATAAACCTTCTCGGACCCTTAGATCTTTCTCTGAGGCCCTTCTCCAGGTCCCCCTTCTGAGCGAGGCTCGAAGAGTAGTGACAAAGGAGAGGGCATTTTCAGTTGTGGCTCCCCATCTGTGGCATATGCTCACCAGTGAGGTCTGCCTGATACCTTCACTGATATCTTTTCTGTGCTAGGTAAAGACCTTTGCTTGCAGGCATTTGCTAGATTGAGATGATGTTTTGTTTTAATATGCTGCCAGACTTCCCTGTGGCTGTATGGGGGTGCTATTGTTATTGTTTTGTTGTCATTTATTGTTGTGTTTTTATAGTGTTTTGTGTTTGTTTTAACATTATGTAAGTCACTTGGGGACCTTTGGCTATCAAGAACTAATAAATCTAATCATCATCATCATCAGAGACAGAGGGCCAAGTATGACTGGGCTCTTGTGCACCATACTGTCCCGGGCCCACAATGCCCACCCGCACCTACCTCTCCTGCTGCGGTAAATGCTGGCCGCGCTGCGTGCACATGCCTACCATCAACCAAGATGGTGGCTGAGGCTTCCTTAAGGCGCTGATGCCTCTGCCACCATCTTGGTTGATGGCAGGCATGAGCACAGCACGGCCAGCATTCACCCCAATGGAAGAGGTAGGTGTGGTGTACAGGCAGACGGTGCAGGCCTGCACGGTTGTGTGTGTGTGTAAGAGCTCCCTCTCTGCAATCCATGGCAAGATTGGGAGCTGAAGCGCTATCCATCCACCCTAAGGAGGGGCGCTGGCCATCCTCTGGCACCTGCCCTGATCAGAGAAGCCACTATGACAGCAGGAACCCCTTCTGAACCAAGGTAAGACACTTTTCAGTTTAGTTAGGTGCTGTTTGTACAACCGCAATTCTTAAGCATCCACAGTATATTTGCAAGGAAGGAGGATGGGGAGAAAGCCAAAACTTTACCATGCTCCATGATTTTGTTGGCTATGCCTCCTGTCATCCTAGCAGTCCCACCATGTCTGGTGGGCACCAGCTGGCACTGATCCTATCTGCATTTTTGCACCATTGAAGTATCTCTTATTGCTCTGTTCAGCTGGCTGGAAAGACAGATGGAAGAAGACTACTGTGTAGGTGGAAGTGGATCATCTTCCTTCAGACCCTTCTCTGTATCAATGGCTATCTATGGCTTGTCAAGAGACATCCATATACCTACTCCAACAGATTTTTATCATGATAGCTCCATACTGAAAAAGGGCAGACTCTAGGCCATGAAATGTACAGACATTACTTAATCACTTTTCTGATCCTTAATCTTTTCAATCTATGGTGCGATGTCAGAGAGAGAGAGGGAGAGAGGAAGGTGGCAGTAAGAGAGAGAAAATCTCTCTCTCTCTCTCTCTCTCCCTCCCCCCCCTCTGTGTAGCCCTGATCACCTTTGGTTCTTTCTTCACCCCTGCTGGCTTCAGTCCCACCTCCCTAAGCATGCAGCCCCAACAGATTGACCCCAAGGAAATGTGGAACTCAACTGAAAAGATTTCACCCCTGGCTTAAACCAATTGATTTTGAAGGGGGGGGGACCATATGCAGAGAAGTGGATGTATCACTGAATTACAGGTATTTAACTGTTGTCTAGCAAAAATGTAAGGATTTGCCACAGACTATACAAGATTCTCTGTGGAAACCTCAGTGCTTGTGTTTCTTTCTCACCAGGCAGGCACACATAGAGATATTGGTGAGGGGGAAAGAGGAAGGATAACCATTTTGGGGATGGATGATCCATCTGATATTGTGTGCATATTACAATGTGCATGCGCAGTACTCCTTTCTGTGCAGCTCTTCATATGTGGGAGGGATGCTGAAGGGGAGGGGAGTTCAATGGGTAGGAAATTCACATGGAGATTAGGGCATGTGGGAGAGGGAGGCAATTGGGCATCCCCTTTGGTTTGGGATGAGGGACTCTGCCACTATTTTATTCCACAAACCTTGCTTATACTGAGGTCTTTTTAAATCCAAATCTCATGTCCAGCGTATCAAATATTGTGAAGGGCTGACTTTGTGGTGGCAGTGTAGCGAATTGCAAATTCTGATTAGGAAATTGCTCATTTGTCCTAAGAATCTTCATCTGACCAAGAGCAGAATCCCATGATGTAGAGACAATGAACATTTATTATCTAATCTGAGGTCGCAAAGCACTCAGCTATATTAATCATAAATTATAATTACATGTTTTTGCTATGGCAACATTGGGAGGCAGAGGAAACGCTGGGAGTCTCTTCACTGCTCAAAAAGACAAGAAGTCCTCAAGAAACTTGGTATGTAACTTGTGGCACGACTTCCGCAGCCTAAATATAGGTACATCCACATACTTTCTTAGGGGTTTTTAAAAATTGTTTTAGGTGGCCCCTTAACTGATATTGCTTGTGTTTTTAAAATAGTTCCATCACTCCCATCCTATTTTCTATTCTTAATCACCGAGTTTCATTTCCATAAGGAGCTGGGTTATTCATTTGCTTCTTTTTCAGAGCAAGAAGGGATATCAGTCTGCAAAGCTAGTTACATCATCTGTTCTTGCTGCTTCTATTATCGTTTATTTAAATAACACTATCAATGTATGTGGTATTTTATAGTGTGACATAACAAAAAATACACAAAGTTTACAGTCTATGTTTTTATATTTTTCTCACATTTCTATCTTGCCTTTTCTTCAAGGACTTTAAGATGAGTGCAATGTCCCCCTCCCAATTTTATTGTCACAACAACCCTGTGATGTAGGTTAGGATTAAAGATAGTGAGTTGCCTAAGGTCATCCATGGATCTTTAAAACTGAACAGGGATTTGGATGTGGGGTACCCTGTCTAAGCTCCACACTCTGTCCAGTGTGTCATACAGGTACTCTTTCATAGGTGGGGAGACAAAGGGCCAGCTAGGTTTCCGTTTGGGATGGGAAATAAATAATAAATAAACAAAAACTTACGAATTCTTCATGGACAAGGTTAGGTTTGAGAAGAGATTTGAAGGAAGAGAGAAAGGGAGCACCAAGTAGCTTTGATGGACAGGGCCTTTACACATAAGGGGAAATAGAAACATATACACAGTTGTTTAGGAAAGCTGCTGAGGAGTGGAGGACCCAGGCTTGTGTTTTGCTTCCACCTGAACTACAGATTTCTTGCCAACAATGACTTTGTTTCCAAGAATGAGTTCATACCTGAGCTTGCCAAGATTTAGCTGTGAGCACTGCCTCTTGTGCTAATATGCAGGGTCTACATGTTCAGCCCCAAGCTACTTTGTAGCATTGCTTGTAGTTCTGTCTCCTGGCCTTTCCCCTCCTCCTTCCCTTCTTTTTGTTGTTGACACACTTGTGTGTTTTCAGGCTTTTACCTTATCCTTTCATCTCCCTTTCCCCAGGCTATGCTTATTTAACTCTCTTTCCTCATCTTTAATTTCCTTCAAGCTCTTTATCTCCTGCCACTCTTTTGCTTTATTGATTTCAGTGCATCAGTATGCCGCATTTGAGTTACTCTGAAACGGATATTATAGGAATGAAGAAAGTATGTTTTTAAGGTTTTTGTAAACTTAGGATGTGTAACTAATTAAAAGTATTACAACTTTTATTACAGATAATAGACAATAACGATCACAAGCACATTGTGAAGTTCATTCAAAAGTTGCTCATTTGGATCAATAGTTAGTGCAAATTATTATGAAGATGTGCTCCAAATGATAATTAGACTGTTAGCTTGTTGAGAGCAACCAAAAGCTTTGGGGAGAACTGTTGTAAATGTAATCCGCTGATCCCCAGTCTGTAGACTGCTGCTTTGAGAAACTTGTTACTAATTGTGCCCTGTGGCAACTCTGAGGATCTGGATGCACCCCAAGTGTCCCCACTATTTACTAGTCTATCTTTACTTTCTGGTGCCTGACCCTGGTAAGGATGGGGAAGAAATTTGATTCAGTTCACATTTAAAGGTGAATATATCAAATTCACTCTTTCTGAAATAACATGAGAACCGAAATACAGTCATCCTTTGAAATTTACACTTATCTGAATTTTCCAGTGCAGTTCTCCAGTTACCCACTGTTTACAAAAAATAATATATTAGGGGGAAATGTGCATAAAAATACATTCATGAAAACAACATACAAAAATGTGTTATATTAGGAAAAATTGCTTGCAAAAATGTGTGCATTTGTCAAAACTACATACAAAAATGTGTTTATTAGGAGAACTTTGCACCAAAATGCTGATGAAATTTTCATGAGGATTTTTTTTTAGATAGTAAATTGCTGCAGAAATCTGGAACTTGGAAAAATTAGAAATGGACAGAACCAAAACTGACAAAACCTTCATTTTCTAGTCCCTGGTAAACTACTATCTCCATTTTGGTGTTTGGGGGATGCCTTGTTAACATTTAATGAGTGTGAGTTGCCTATGTTGTCATTCTTCAGGGTGCAGCTCCTTTCCTGGGATCTTCAGAAGTTATATCTCTGAGTGGATACATCTCAGTACTAGTATCATGTATAATCATTTGCAAAGACTGATGTGCTTATCTTTTAAATCAGTGGATGGCAGATGATTCTATGGAATGCAGAGATTACTTGAGCAGCTGACACAATCACTAAGTGCCTTCTTCCAAAGCATCTTCTCAGTTGGCTCAATGGTTTACCAAGGAGCTTGGAGTGATGAAACAGTTTTGGGAGATGAGCACATTATTGGATTTAGTGGCATGATGGCAGGGAAGATAGATAGATGATTAATGTCTCCTTGCAAGATTGAGCAAACCTAGCTGCTTTGAAGGAGGCAGTCATATGACCTCTCCTCAATATCCATGCATCCATGCATCCATGCATCCATGCATCCATCCATCCATCCGTCGTCTGTCATCTATCTATATCTATGGATTCCCAGGAGTGCAGTAACTATTGGCCAGTCAGACTCATAACAAATATGTCCTTTATGGGCAAGGTACTAGAGCAAGTGGTGGTTGTACAACTCCATTATCTCTTGGATGAAACAGATATTCTAGATCCATTGCAATTGGGTTTCAAGCCCTCGTGGAAACCACCATGGATGACCTACACTGGGAGAGAGGCAGAGGGAGTGCAGTCTTGTTCATTTTCTGTCAGCCCATTTCCAGGTGCTGGGTTTGACACTGAAAGCCCTTCAGTATGGGACCCAGATACCGTAAGATGGGAAGGCCCATAGCTCTGTTGTAGAACATATGCTTGACATGCAGAAGGTCCAAGATTCAGTCCCCAAGATATCCAGGTAGGACTAAGAATGTGCCTTCTCTGCAGCCTTTAAGAGCTGCTGCCAGTCAATGTAGATAACACCGAACTAGATGGACTAGCTGGTTTAGTATAAAGCAACGTCTTATGGATTGTATTCAATGTAGTGCTTAGGAAAATGTTCTTCCAGTGCAGGGATTTTTCCTTGTGCAACTAAATGTTCTTTCTCTCTCCAACCCCCATGTCTCCTAAATCTGCTCTGGGAGTTCCCCCAACCCTCCAGAGCACTCTGAGGATGGCATGAGATGCACATGGGAGAAGAAGGGTGGGAATCCTCTTGTACTAGCACCAGGATTTAGTTGAATACTGCCCTCTGTTCTCCCCTATTAAGCTGCCTGAATGCTGAAACCTTCCAGAGATTGCTCTCAGCATATCACTAAAGGTGGAGATGATGTGGGTGGCAACAAAGGAAAGTGCTTTTTAATCTGTGGCCTCCTGGTAGTGGCCCATCCTCGACATAGAAGTCTGCCTGCTGGTACCCATCCAATGAAGACATCAAGTTAACATGTTATTCTGTTAGGCATTTTAGGCTGCAATCTTATACACACTTCCCTGGGTATAAGCTCCATTGAATTCAATTGGGCTCTTTCCTGAGTAGACATGCCTAGATGGCATGTTGACGAGTTTATATTTTAAGCACTACTCTGCTAATAAGTTTTCCACCCTGCTGTTTTACCTCATGTAATTGTGTTAAGGTTTATTGCTTTTCCTTTTCTTACTGCTTATTCTTATGTTATTGTTTTGGTTTTGGTTAGGATAAGATTTTGTTTTTGGCCCTCTGCTGCCCTCAGCTCCTTTGGGAGGAAGGGCAGGACAGAAATGTACTAAGAAATAAAAGGAAAAGAGCTCATGAAGGGAAGTTTATAAATGCCTTAAATAAGTAACTTTTAATACATAGGACTACAAAACTGAAAGAGACTTTAGGCTCTATACCACAGAGTTGAATACAGTTGTCATGTCTTGAAATTGTTGAGGCTTAGAGTTTGGCAGACTTCCAAAGAAAGGGCATTAGAAAACCACTGAGAATTACTTTCTTTTCTACACAACCTTGTAGCAGTTTATTTAATTGACAGATACATGGATTCATGCCCTGGAAAGCATGATTCCCCCCCCTTCCCTTGAATACTTACCATATATTCTATATTTTGCATCAGATACTGGAGTCTGATTTCTTTTTTTGGCATTTGATTCTGAGCAAACATGAAGTGCTGCTTAATATTTTTGATACAAAATGAGCAGAATCCCTCAAATTTGGCCTGTTGACCTAAGTGCAGTAGACCAATTGTGGTAGACCAAGGGAATGCTTGTTAAAGGTGGTGAAGACAGTTGGATTGGAGAAGCATGGGTGTGTGTGCCAAAAACCTGGAATCAGCCATGTGTTATCTTGTATATCCATTAGACACTCCCCCATAATCTATTACCTGCTAATTTCAGTGCTGTCTCTAACTTGGTACAACTTGGTGCTTTTGCAGCCTCATGGAGACACTTCCAAGTTTCCCACACACACACTTTACGAGAGGAACCATCTACTTCTTATCTTAATTGAGCACATGGGATTGATTTTTGCAGAAGCAAGCCTCTGAAAACATTTCTAAACTGTCTCTCAGTTTGATTATGGCCAGGGAACCATGCTTCAGCTTCATAAAAAATTTAAGATGGGGACTTAGCAGGAAATGCTCTGTCAGATACTAGCTCTTAGTCTAAGGGTTTGCTGCCAATTCAGCACTGGGTTCAGTTATACATAAAAACAGACTGTATCGTAGGGTATAAAGCAGCAGGACTTGAAATGTTCCAGACTTTATTTGTGGCTGATTTTAACAGGGCTCTGTGAATGCAACATGATTGTGTGTGTGTGTGTGTGTGTGTGTAATCTACTTAACTCCAGTTTGAATGCTGAGTTCCTTCTCCAGTTAGGGATATGTCTTTGGAAGCCAGACTCCCTCTGCATGCTTTTGGCAGGCTGGCTATAAGCCTTTAAACCTAAGAGACACTCCACCCCAATATGGCCTATATGATTTTTAAAATGGCTTCAGTTTGGTTCATTTTGCAAAGAGGCTGCTTGAGACCTGATGGAAAAAGTCGCTGAAAGACTTAAGTCTGTCATTTCAGCCGAGAAGATGTTGCCAGTCATATGCACAGGACATGACCTTGGTCAATCCAATCAATGCAATCTCAAAAGTAATTGTAAAGGTTTGGCCCTCAAGAGAGGAGCCTGTTGTTTAAATCTTATCAAGTTAGCTAAAAGGTGAATGACACCACCTGTGAAAGAAAAGTCCATTACCCTGACCATATGACTCATAATAGGCATGGAAATTAAGGAAGGATACCTGCCTGATCCAATCAATTCTGCATTCTTCTTTGAGGCTTTTGTCCAGAAAGGTATAAAAACTGGACTCCTAGAGCCATGCTTTGGTTCTGGTTGCTCAGTTCCACTATGAAATCGCCTGCTGAATTGCTGTTCTGGGCTCTGGGTCTTGGTCACCTACTCTGCTGAATACCTGAAATAACCTGCTGAATCACCTAGCCAGCCAGAACCCAGAGGTCTGACTCTCCCCTGCTCTTCCTTTACTGTCTCTGGACCCCTACCTGCTGAAAGAGAGGTCCCTGCTTGCTGAAGCTGTTTCAAAAGCTCTTTTCAGGGCTCCACTACTATTCCTGCTTTGCTCTGGACTTTTGCTAGCCATAGAGATTCAACAAGCCATTTCAGGACCTGCCTGCTGCATCTACTGTTTTCCTGCGTGACCCAGGAGTCGCAACGTGCTCCAGTCCAGAGCTTGGAAAAGTTACTTTTTTGAACTACAACTCCCATCAGCCCTAGGCAACATGGCCACTGGATTTGGCTGATGGGAGCTGTAGTTCAAAAAAGTAACTTTTCCAAGCTCTTCTATGTCTAGATTGCCCATCAGGGCTGGGGAAAGTGTATCTTGCTCTCTATCCTGTCTTCTGGAGGTCCTTTCCCTACAAATTGTAGCCTCCACATCTGCTCCCTCTGTCTATCTTTGACTGTTTGTGACTGTGTCTCAGAAGCCACACTATGGTCCTCCCTGCCCGGCTGCACATGATTGAGGCCTAGTCTGCAAAGTGAGCCCAGATAGAGAGAGAAAGGGCAGGCTAGTGTGCCTTCCTCAGTTCTGCTAAACTCAACCCCCCCCATCTCCTCTTATGCCTGCTTGCTCCTTTGTGTGTGTGAATTTGGTTATGATTAGGTTTATTTAGCTAATTCCCTCATGCATATTGTTACTGAGCTATCCCCATTGATGTCAATAGATATGTGTTGGCACTTCGTACTGAGCTATTCCCCATTGAAGTGTTCAATGTGTATATCTTGATTGTGTGTGTATATGCTCAATAAATATCCCCATATTTAAGATCTGTGTGAGTGTAAGTTACTGGGTAAATCTGCCAAGATGCACGATTGCCAATGTCTAAAGATCTTAATTCACAAGACTTGTAGAACAGGTGAATGTGAAACACGTGTCTACAGAGGTGTCGTGCTAACAATGCCAAATGGACACGACACTTTAAAGTTGCCTCTTCTTTATCAAATAGTGGTGTTTGGAGCAATGAACACCACCTCCCCCTCAAATTTAGCTTTTTTCTCGTTTGGAGCTTCAGGTTAAGTCACATGAGGATATTGTGGACATAAATTTAACCTGCTACTTATCAACCCCTGGGTCATATTGTTGCCAATATCCAAGTGATTTTTATTTTGAAATATGTTGAAAGTTGGGCTGACACTTTTACACACACACACACCCATCCATCCAACCATGCTGGCCCTGCCATACATCTTGAGGTGACCTGCTTCAGGCAGCACCATGAAGGGTCAGTGTGTGTGTGTGTGTGAGAGAGAGACAGACAGACAGACAGACAGATTAAGTCAGAACTGTTGTCTGAATGAATGGTGCAACTGTATTTTTTGAAAGTGCAGGCCCAAGCTGGGGAGGGGGAAAATGCCTTTTGGGTTCCACTTCAGGCTAGCACTCTGTCTCTCACACACCCAACATACACCTTTGGTGTATGGGGGGGGGGCAAGAAGAACTGAGCAGATACAGTCAATTCTTCAGTTTTAAGAGATGATTTTTTTTTTAAAGTGATATCAGTTATAAGTAAATTAAATTAAAATATAAACTTGGTAACCTTCTCTGCTTATAGGAAATGAATAAATTTCCTAGAACCAAATCTAACTTTGAGACTGTCTGCATCTCTAACTGCAGAACAAAACAAACCAGAAGCCCTTTGTGACGTGATGTCAGTTGTGAGCAGAAGTCTAAAGAGGTAGGCAGGAGAATAAGCAGATGTAAAGTTTTCCAATGTTTCAAATTGGCCTGTTTCTGCCCCCCCCTGCACCCTGCTATATTGTGAAGAATGAACTCCCATGACACTTGAATATGCTTCCTGATCTTAAAACAAAATATAGTTGGCAAAGTAGTGAAGCCAGGACATCCTCCCTCTCTCCCCACTAACACACTCGCTACCTACCTATTTGCCTTCCTATAACTATGTAATTTCTCACTGTCAAAAGACCATATTCCAGATGACGGTGATCATTAGTCAGCAATATGAACTCCCCACCTAAAAGGGAATATTGTTGCTTTGTCCTAAATGGAAAGGACCCAAACTGGGGATTAGCAAGGTTTGTCCTGTGAGCTCAGGTGCTGCCAGTGAGCCTAGAAACAGAATACTAGTGCTAAATCCACTATCCTTCCATTTCCCTCCCTCTAGGCATTTGGAAATGAAAATTCCATTTGTCCCACTTTCATTCTCCATTTGTCCCACTTTTCTTCTAAATCCGGCTCAGATAGCTCACACTGTCTTTGTAGGCAGGTTCCTGTGTATCCACGTACAGACTGGAAGTATGTTGCACTGCTGTCTTTTTAGGGCCATTTCAAACAATATATTTTTTCCATGCATCAAGTGTACACAGCAGTTGTAAACACACTGGTCGCCAGATCAAAGCTTTCCCATTAGCCATACCCAGAGGAAGAATGAATGAATGAATGATTTTATTTACGGTCATAGACCAAACTGAGAGGAAGAATGGGTTTACCTGTTGCTCAGTTGCAAAATCTCTTAGAAGCAAATATTTTTAAAAATGTAAAGTGGCTCCCACCAGGTTTTACAGGAGAAAGGGACAAGGTTTGAGTAGCATCATGTGCCTCAGTTTTCAGAAGAGGTAGCTAGAGATGCACTGGAACTGGCAGAAGAGACAGTATGTTTCCACCCAGTGTCTCTACACAGGAAAATATACATCCTGGCTTGACAAAAATGGCATCATCTCATTTTCTACTAGCAGAGGGAATTCAGGCAGAGCCTTGTGCTCAAAGGCCACACATCATTTCAGTGACTGAATGACCAAAATGTATACTAATGGTCTAGTCTGTGCATGTTTATGCAGACGTAAGTCACCCTGAGTTCAACGGGGCTTATTCTCAACTAACTGTGCACAGAATTGCAGCCTGCGATAGGATGCAAAGCTCAGGCCATCAGAAATCATTTATTCTTGGTTCATTCCGTTTCTGTTTCTCATTCAGGATGGAATGGGATTTCTGAAATAATTGACAGAAGATTCTTTGCTTCCAGTTAAGTCAGGAAAGCAGGAGAGTGGGAAGCTTGCCCTCTGGTGGTTCAATACAGGAAGCTTATCAAATACAACAATTCGATTCACAGAAATTATTTGAAAGCAATTTTTGCATTTCGGTGTTTTACTAAATTAATTCTGTTTAGAAAAGCTGCTAATCATGGTCTATGCATCTATAAAAGTACTTAATATATTTGTCAAAAGACAACAACTCATGAAACATGGGCTCTTTATACACTTTCCTATATTGATATATGTACATGATATGAAAATTTCTAATCAGATGTGCTCTTTATAAAAATCATTACTTTTTTTTAAGGAACACTTCAGCCCCTACCCACTTAAACCACACAGGTGATATTGAGTAGAACTATAGTCCAATTCTAGGATCAAAAAATTGTGATTTAAGAGAATTATGGAGCATATTCATTCATTCATGCCTGCAAAACATGGAAATCATTTAAGGCCCCTGCCTTAGTTTCTATGCATTAAACCAGCGGCGTCACTAGCGGGAGTGTGGGGGGGTGCAGAACTCCAGTGTGCGCCCTCCCAGGGGCATGGACGAGGTGGCCGGGCTTGCGTGCGCACCCAAGGCCAGCCACCCCGTCCATGTCCCTGGGAGGGTGCGTGCCGGAGGGGCACCCAGCCAGAGAAGGCCTGGGAAAGCTGGCGTGCCTCCCTCGCCCCGCCGACGCTGCTCCCAGTCTCGCCCGCCTGCCTGCCCGTCTCCGAGGAGGAGGAGTTGGAGCAGCCTTGCAGGGCAACAGCGCGGGGTGGGGCGGCTCTCGGTGTCACCCCCCTCATGGTGACACCCGGGTGCAAGCCGCACCCTCCGCACCCTGGTAGTGACGCCCCTGCATTAAACACCACATTTTCTATAGTTTCCCATACTGTATTTGCTTATAACTTAGGGCCCATCCATACCTAACCTCAAAATTCACGTTTTGCATATTCGGATGGTGCCTCAAGATCCAAACTATGTCCTGTTTATGGTTGCATTTATTTGTTAAAACCCGATTTTCAAGCATCCATACGTGTGGGCTTTTTGGGGGTCTAATTTGCTTTGCATTTTGTCACACCCTAAGTCCAACCCTTTACAGTAATTGGCCCATAACAGCACTTTGCATTTTGCGCACTTTTCCGGAACAGTACAAAAACATATATATTTTTTTAATTAATGCGCATGAACAGATTTTTGTTTAAATAGAAATTCCTGCAACTGCAGAATGTGTAAATTAGTATTACTTATTATTATTAACAAACTTTATTGATTTTTTAAAAATAAAATACCCTTGTCTGGGCTGTTACATATAACATAGTACATGCTACTTAAAATTTACTAATACAGAGGTGTATTCTGTGTTTTCAATAATGTATTTATTTATTTATTACATTTATATACCGCCCCATAGCCGAAGCTCTCTGGGCAGTTTACAGCAATTAAAAACAATAAAAAGAAATGTATAAATTTTAAAACACAAAAAACAATTTAAAAACACAATTTAAAAACACATGCTAAAATGCCTGGGAGAAAAGGAAAGTCTTGACCTTGCGCTGAAAAGATATCAGTGTTGGCGCCAGGCGCACCTTGTCAAAACAATCATGCCATAACTTGGGGGCCACCACTAAGAAGGCCCTCTCCCTTATTGCCATCCTCCAAACTTCCCTCGGAGTGGCACCCGGAGAAGGGCCTTAGATGTTGAGCACAGTGTACGGGTGGGTTCATGTCAGGATTTGCATAATATAGCAAAACAGCTTTTAAGTGGAAATATTAATTAAACATTAAATTTTACATTTGATTGCAAACTAGTAGTTTAAAAAAAGCAGTAAAAGACGTCCTCACTACAGAAGTTAGAGTGGTTAATAATTGGGACAGAAACAATAATCTGTTTATACCAGGGTATGGGGAATGTGGGTTTCTCCTGGAGAAAGTCCAAAATGGCGGGGAACATTAAATGGATGCCTGTGAATTAATGGACACACAAGGGGGTTAGATGGCAGATTAAAAGGAGGTATGGATGGGCCCTTAGCCTTCACGCATGCATACTTTTTCAACCAATCTTGTGTCTTTGCAGGTGGGAGAGGCAACACTGGGGTTCAACATAGCACTATCCCCCTTCCCATGTCCTATCAGCAGGTGCAGGCAAACAACATTTCCAACCCCTGCTCTTTCTCTTGAGGATGCTGATTGCTGTCTGTCTTAACTGGTAAGGACCACAGAGTACAAAGATGGGCGAGGCCAGCATATCGTCCTGCTCAGCCTTCTCTAGTAGCCCTACCAATCTTGAGGCCTGTGAGTCTTGGCAGAACTGGGAGAAGGAGAGAAACACCAGCTGTGGTTCACTAACTGATGTTTAGCCCAGAGAACACTATTTATTAAGTACAGCCTTGGAGTCATCCTTTTGGGCAAGAGTGCCACCCACTTTTTCTTTGGGGTTTGCTTTTTGTTCTGTTGCTATTGTGCAAGAAAGAGGATGGTAGGTTTCCACTGTGGATACTTGTGGGCAAGTATTCATGCCACTCAGGGTGAGAGCTGGGGTGGGTTGGAGAGTAAGGGTAAATGGTGTCAAGTTGCTCCAAGCTGCAGAGAGAGAATCTATTGGCATGGAGCGAGACCCTCTTTGGGTGAGAGATGGAAGGGGAGTGAGTGGGCTGCCTCAGGTGTGACATAGGGTGGGAATTGTTGCTAAGGTGATTTGGTTGTTAGTTGGATGTCCTGATTTCTGTCTCCAGATGTTTGGTTATATTGGAAATTCTAGTAGTTGTCCTGACTGCTGTTTAGTTCAGCTTTACGTAGGAATTGTTCACTTATTTATGTTGCTGGTATATGACTTGTTTTTATGGATTCTGTAATTTTTGTATATTATCTCTCCCTCCCACCCCCCCAGCAATTTCTGCTGCTATTTTATGTCATTTCTCCCTGCTTTGGGATGAAAATAGTCAATGAATAGCAGGATATATATATAAAAAATAAAAAATACATGGTCATTGCTTGCTATGCAAAGTTCATGCATACCTCCCATGTATAAATTCTACTATCCCACTCCTCTACAAGTCTGCACACACATTCAGAGTACCATGGGGTCCTTTGCACCCAGTGGGCAGAGTTCCATTGGGCAGGAAATTATGTCTGACAATACCATAAAAATCAAGACAAATATATTAGAAAATATATTTCTGGGCTCCTCCTGGGAGGAAGGGTGGGATATAAATCAACTAATAAATAAATAATAAATAAAATGTTGGAAACACATAAATAATAAGTGATACTTTAAAAAGACCTTGAACAAACCACCCAGTTTCCTGCTCCATTGCATTGTTCGAACGGTTGAGATGTGGCAATATGCTCCAGCTCATGCCTTACAGTGATTGGGCCACTCCTCCAAAGGAGGGGCTTCTTTTGCAGCACTCACTCATGACCAGTAGGAGTTAGTAAACAGGGAGGGAAGGAAGAAAGAGCTTCTCTGTGTATGGAGGGCATGTGTGTTTCAGAAACAGAAACAGTTGGATTATGGACAGCCAAGTGGGGAGAATCGATATGATAAAATGTGATATGCTTCCAGCCCATCTAAACTATTTCTCATCTGTGCAATGGTTATTTTCTTGAATGCTGATTTCTTATCTGAGCTTGCAAAGATCTAAATGTAATGTAAGTATAGTTTTCTCTCCTGTATGTATTGTCTACATGTTCTGCCCTAACCCATTGTATAAATATTGCTTCTAGCTCTGTCTCCCTGCATTTTCCCTAGTCCTTCCATTTTCTTTTTGTTATTTTTCACACTGTGTGTTAGGTTTGCATCTTGTCCTTTTATCTCTCTCTATTGTCAGTTAACTCTCTTTCCTCATGTTCAATTTCCTTTGAGCCCTTTATTAACTCTTCTTCCACACTGACTTTAGGGCACCCACATGCTGCATTTGAATTATTCCGTAGAGATCTAGGTGCAGTCTTCTGAAATTGGTATTACAGGAATGGAGACAGTATCAGCCATCCAGAATTTTATAAGCCTAATGCACTAATGCTAATCTACATTAGGGCAACTTTACCATGGGCTTCGTACTTTCTGTAAAAGTATTGCAAACACTCTATCTCAGCAATTAGAAAATAATATCACTGAAGCATAATTGTAAGCAGTGTTGTTGTTTGTAAAAAAAATTGAGGTGAGGGTGAGCTTGATAAAAGTGTCATTTGTGCAAGCACAAAATGACTGCCAATGGCAGCAAGAAACCTCACAGCTAATTAAAAAGCATAATGCAGGAGTTATAAAAGGTTGTTGGATCAACCTTTAGTGCAAATTATTAGGAAGAAATGGTTCAGATTACAATATGGCTGGCATATCTAGTGATAGATACTATCACGATGTGCCCAATTTAATGAGTTTTTTGAGATTGGATTCAGTGGATTACTGCTTGGAAACTTGTTGCTAGTGCTAACTGAATTCTCATGACACCTCTGGGGATTATATGGGGGAATTTGCTACTATTGTTACATTTTAGAACATTTATCAATGTTGAAATTAGTAATGGGTGAGTTCCCCATCATCTCATCTCATAATTTGCTGTGTCCTCAAACATTCTTGGAAAACTCCCAGAGAAAGCTTGAGGTCATTCCAAGAGTTATTATTTTATTATTATTTATTAAATTTCTATCCCGCCCTTCCTCTCAGAAGGAGCCCAGGACAGCAAAGAAAAACACTAAAAGCACTTTAAAGCATCTTAAACAAAAGACTTTAAAACATATTAAAGCAAAACATCTTAAAAACATCTTTAAAAACATCTTAAAAAGCAATTCAGAGTTCTCAGGGAAAGCTCAGAAAGACAACGTCCGGAGCGCCTCCCTGCCAGCATTCCTTGCTGGTCTCCCCCTTTCCTGAGCATGTTTACTATTGTGAATGGTGAGGGTGGGAGGGGTAATTGATAGCGAGAAGGGCTGGCAGGCACTAGCAGAGGCCTTTTCGAATGCACTGGGATATATGGGAATTATAGTTTCTAATCCCTCTCCATTCATCAGTTTGTACTATCTGCTAATCTACATTGAGGAAACTTTATGATAGGCCTTGTTTTCCGTACCTGCTTCTTGCTAGAAGTCTGAAGGGTTTGGACCAAGTTTGGTTTAAGTCCAGATCCAATCCTTCTTTCTTCTTTCTCAGTAGCTGGTTTTGCCAGCATCACCATCTCATTATGGAGGAAACTTGGGGTGGAGACAAAAAGATCTGTGTGAGATGATGGCCCAATTCAGATGATAGACTAGGACCAGGGAACATTTTCAGTGCTGAGGACTGCATTCCCTCTTAGGGGTCACATACCAAGCAAAAGTCAGCTGTGGGCACAGCCACTAGCGGTGAGCCGCCCATTTTCTTTCTGCCATCTCCTCTCTGTCTTTCCTTCTCCCCACCAAAAAATGCCCCCATGTAGCAATTGGGTTTAGAGAAAGGTCTAAAGACCTTTCTTCTTAGCCTAATGCCCTGTCAGCACTGGACCAGGATACTAAGCCACCACTCTGCCAGCACCCAATCTATACCCATCCTACTCCCTAAAGAATTAATACATACCTGTTCAGTAGAGAAACCCAAGGGAACAACACAGATATAGTGGTATAGAATCTACCCAGATAAGACCACATTACATTTCTTTGAATAAAAATGTAGATCTATTGAAAAGAATACATTGAACCTAACACTGCAGTTAATTAAATAAATGTTTTGTTATAGGATTGTGAGGATAGGTTTGGATGATATCTGTGAGATCCTTTCTAGCTTATAATTGCATGGCTGTAAGAGATACAGTCTGCAAGCAAGAAACCTGCTCTACTGGTCAGACTAGTTTTCTTTGTTAATCTAACAGAGTGGCCAAGTCAGCCTGTGAGTGACTGGGCTTTTGAGTGGTCAATCTGCATATCCAAAGGGATGTGGCCAAGAGAGATCCTGTTGCTATTGGAACTCTTTTCAGGGGAGAGGCCCTCCTCCCTTCATCCTGGAACCAAGGAGAGGCTTGTGGCTTTTAGTCTTATCTTGGGATGAAGCTGGAAAGACACACAGAGAGGCCTGTTTTCTGTCTATACCCCAAAAGCTATGGGTTTGGGGAGCAAGATGTGATGAACTGTTAATGCAGAGAACCCCTCCTTATGCTCAGGCTGTAAATACATGTAAATAAACCACACTGTCTGCTGACCTTCTTTCCAAGGAAACCAAACCCTGGATAAGCAGAGGAACTTCTGGAAGTCTCTCACCACTCGGAGATTGGGATGGCACACAAAAATATCCCTTATAACATAAATCTGACCTAGCTGGTAGAATGGGCAAATATTTTCTTTCTTCATGGCTGGCACCTGCACACTATAGGATCCCACCCACCCCTGAGTGTGTGTGCACGCCTGCACACATACACTTAAATACACCCTGTCACTTCACCTCATACGTCAGTGCACATGCCTGCCATCACCCAAGATGGTGGCGGGGGGGTTGCTGATGCCCCTGCAGCCATCTTAGGTGATGGCAGGCATATGCCCTGATGCATGAGGTGAAGCAACTGGGTGTATTCAAGTACCTGACGGCTGCACATACATGGAGGTGATGGTGGCTAGGAGAGCGGAGCTCCTGCTCTGCAATCTGCACCTCCATCAGGTTGAATCATAGAATCATAGAATCTTAGAGTTGGAAGGGGCCTTGTAGGCCATCGAGTCCAACCCCCTGCTCACAGCAGGAAATCCACAGCTAGAGCATCTCCCGCAGATAGCTGTCCAGCCTCTGCTTGAAGACATCCAGCGAAGGGGATCCCACCACCTCCCTAGGCAGTCGGTTCCATTGCCGAACTGCCCTTACTCTCAAGAAGTGCCTTCTAATGTCCAATCTGAATCTACGCTCCTGCAACTTAAAACCATTAGACCTAGTCCTATCCTCTGGGGCAGCAGTGAACAAATCTGTACCCTCCTCTATGGGACAGCCCTTCAGGTACTTAAAGAGTGCAATCATATCACCCCTCAGCCTTCTCTTCACCAGACTGAACATGCCAAGTTCCTTCAACCTTTCCTCATAAGACTTGTTCTCCATACCGGCTATCATCCTCGTCACCCTCTTCTGAACCCGCTCTAACTTGTCTATATCTTTCTTAAAATGAGGCGCCCAGAACTGAACGCAGTATTCCAGATGAGGCCTGACTAATGCAGAATATAGTGGGACTATTACTTCCCTCGACCTGGAAACTATAGCTCTGTTTATGCAGCCCAAAACCGCATTTGCCTTTTTTGCCGCAGCATCACACTGCTGGGTCATGTTCAACTTGCGATCCACTACAATTCCAAGGTCCTTCTCACACGCACTACTGCTAAGCTGGGTATTTCCTATCCTGTACCTGTGCATTTTGTTTTTGTGGCCTAAATGCAGAATCTTGCATTCGTCTTTATTGAATGTCATTTTATTAATTTCAGCCCAATTTTCTAGTCTATCCAGGTCCCTTTGGATTTTATTCCTGTCTTCCATTGTGTTAGCTATCCCTCCCAGTTTCGTATCATCCACAAACTTCATAAGGCTTCCCTCCACTCCGTCGTCTAAGTCATTGATAAAAATGTTGAAGAGTATCGGCCCCAGGACAGAACCCTGTGGCACTCCACTCGAGACCTCCTTCCAGTCCGAAGCAGAGCCACCAACAACCACTCTTTGAGTACGGTTTTCCAAC
The DNA here is from genome assembly GCF_030035675.1 of Rhineura floridana. Taxonomy (NCBI): domain Eukaryota; kingdom Metazoa; phylum Chordata; class Lepidosauria; order Squamata; family Rhineuridae; genus Rhineura; species Rhineura floridana. Next base: position 173,583,107 of record NC_084480.1, on the reverse strand, counting down.
CAGTTGTGAATCCACCTGACAGTATTTCCATGTAGTCTGCATTTGACCAGTTTGCTAATCAAAAGGTCGTGGGGGACTTTGTCAAATGCCTTGCTGAAATCTAGATAGATGACATCTACAGCATTTCCGCCATCTACTAAGCTAGTGACCCGATCAAAAAAAGAGATGAGATTAGTTTGACAGGATTTTTTCTTGGCAAACCCATGTTGGCTCCTTCTAATCACAGCATTGTCATCTAGATAGTTGCCAATGGACTCTTTTATTATCTGTTCTAATATCTTTCCCGGTATTGAAGTCAGACTGACCGGCCTGTAATTCCCCGGATCTTCTTTTTTACCCTTTTTAAAGAGCGGACGACGTTTGCCCGTCTCCAATCCTCCAGCACCTCTCCTGTTCTCCATGATTTCTCAAAGATGATGGCAAGAGGTTCCGAGAGTACATCCGCAAGTTCCTTCAATACTCTGGGATGCAGTTCATCAGGCCCTGGAGATTTGAACTCATTTAGGTTAACTAGGTATTTCCTGACTATCTCCTTATCAATCTCGAACTGCAATCCTGACCCCTTACTGAGATTGCTACCGATGCAAGGTTGCACACTGTTCCCTTTTTGGGAGAAAACGGAGGCAAAATAGGCGTTGAGCAGTTCTGCTTTTTCTTCGTTATCTGTCAACATTTTGCCATCCTCATTGAGCAGCAGTCCCACCGTTTCCTTGGTCTTTATCTTGCTTCGAACATATCTGAAAAACCCCTTTTTGTTGTTCCTCGCTTCCCTCGCCAGCCTCAGCTCATTCTGGGTTTTAGCTTTCCTTACGCTATTCCTGCAAGCCTGAGCCACTCGTTGGTACTCTTCCTTGGTGATGTGTCCTTCTTTCCATTCTTTATACATGCTCTTTTTTACTTTTACCTCCTCCACCAGTCTTCCGTGTAGCCACATTGGCTTTTTCCAATGTCTTCCATTTTTCTTCCTCTTTGGAATTGTTTGCGATTGCGCTTTTTGTAATATGTTCTTCATGAACTCCCACGCTTCTTGTGCTCCTTTTTTCTTTAGTCTATCTAGCCACGGGATCCTACCCATCATTTCCCTGAGCTTGCTAAAATTGGCTTTCCTGAAATCCAAGGTCCATGTTTGACTATATTCTTCTTTGGCTTTCCCCAGAATCACGAATTCCAGCATTACGTGGTCACTTTCCCCCAAGGTACCGACTGCTTTAATTCCCGTGACCAATTCGTCCGTGTTAGTTAAGATCAGGTCCAGGATTGCCGATCCCCTTGTTCCTTCTTCTACTTTTTGAAAGAGGAAATTATCAGCAAGGCCCATCAGGAATTTGTTGGAGGCTTTGTGCTTCGCAGAGTTTGTCTCCCAGCAGATATCCGGGTAGTTGAAGTCCCCCATCACTACTACTTCTTGCCTCCTTGAGATTTCAGAGATTTGTTTGAGAAAGGCCTCGTCTACCACCTCTTCTTGGCCAGGGGGTCTGTAGTAGACACCTACTACCATGTCGGTTTTATTTGTTTCTCCATTTATTTTTACCCAAATGGTCTCTACCGGACCCCTTTGTTCGCTGTCTTGGATTTCCATAGAGGTGTATTTGTCTTTGACGTATAACGCTACTCCCCCTCCTTTTCTGTTGCTTCTATTCTTTCTGTAGAGTTTATATCCTTGAATGGCTATATTCCAATCATGGGAGTCATCCCACCAAGTTTCTGTTATCCCTATGATGTCATATTTGCCTTGATGCACTAAGACTTCAAGCACCCCTTGCTTGTTTCCCAAGCTCCGCGTGTTGGTATATAGACACCAGAAGTCTCTTTTGTCCTGATTGGATTCCTCCGTTAATATACCGTGAGCTTTGCCGTGCATCCCTTTCTCTCTCCCAGTGTCTGCTGTACCCTTCAAATCGTTGCGTTTACAACCCGCTGTTTTTGGATCGGTAGTTAAGCTATCATCTCCATCCCCCAGAGGCTTTAGTTTAAAGCCCTCTTGATGAGTTTTGCAGGTGACCCAGTGCTGGTGAGGATTGTTGAGTGGAAGTTCCGTCCTCCTAGCTGCATGAGCCCTCAGCCAGTGCCCAACCTGGCCACCTGCTGGTGCTGGACCTGTCTCTCCTATCATTCTAGGTCCATTCTAGGAAGCACTCAAATCAAAAGCATCTTCATCCTGGCAGAAGAACAGCATGGACTTCAGGGAACACGGCTAGCTAGCGGCAACTGGAAACTGGACATAAGACTAGAGACAAGGCCACTGACTCTAGCAAAAAGACTAGGTTCTCTACTTATAGGAACTCAACATGCAGTATATTCCTCTGAGGAAGGAGGGGAAATTAGCATTTGGTTATAACAAAAGATCAAACTTTCAAATTAATATTATTTTAATTAATATTAATATTATTTTCTATGAGTTAACCGCAAGTCCTTGTGACAAGGATTTCCCTATGTTTATGTGGGCTGAGACATGCCTGCTAGGATGGTATTTCTGAATAGGGCAAAGCATTCAATGCATATCGCACTCTGATGTCTTAGATGGAGCAATTAACAAGTAGCACAGAAGGAGATAGTTCAGAATAATGTCATTGTCAAGGTACCAAATGTTGCAGAGAGTCTAGCAGAATCAAGAGGGCTGTACTCCTCCTTTTCATCTCCTGGCACAAATTGTCCACTAGGGTAAAGGCAGTTTTTTTCTCCAATGTGGGCCAAACACCAAACTGGAAGGGATGTAGATATTCAATATTATCCAGGAAGATCTGGAGGTGGATTCACTTTACCCAATCACACCTGGAAATCAGAGTGGTCCAGTAATGGTGTTTTACATAAGGAGCTTACCTCCACCTCCTCCAATTCAGGTGGACATGACCCTCTCTTAAAGAAACATTTATCATCTAGCCCCAGCCATGTGTGTGTGTCTTGCATGTTAAATAACCAGAATTCACATGGCTGAATACTGAAAAAATAAAATCTTTGTATGCTTTGTATTAGGTATAAACGGGGAACAGAATACTGAATTAAACAGGCCTCTGGTTGGACCTGATGGGGCTGTTTTTATGTTCTCCTGGAAACAAAAAGAACCAGTTACTACTGGGGTCTTGCAAGTTTAAACATCTGTTCAGACAGCAGTTAAGTACAATCTCACCACTGTCTGTAGTCACCACATGTGGCCCCCACCCTCTGGAACTCCCTCCCTTTTGATCTCAGACATGCTCCCTCCCTGTCCAGCTATCGCCGAGCCTTGAAGACCTGGCTGTTCAGGCAGGCCTACAAGATTGGGACAGATTAACTTATGTTACAATTGAATTAATGAATGGTTTTTTAGCTTAAAATTTGATTATGTTGATCTATATGTATTGTTTTTATTCTTGTTGTTCGTCGCCTAGAGTGTCCCTAACCCGGACAGATAGGCGGCTGAAAAATAAAATTTATTATTATTATTTATTATTATGTCTATATGATTTTTAAAACACATCCTATTGAAAAGTGAAATCCCCCCCTTTATATACATTCAGTCTCTCCTACTGCTGCTTCTGAACGGTCTTTTTCATTATTTGGAAATGGGATATGTGATTTTGGCAGATTTTTCTCTACAGATGATGTCAGGCAGACTAGTGTAAGCATGCCCTCTGGTGGTTGAAATGAGGATGTAATTAAGCAGTTTCAGAAAAAGGAAATAATTTGGATAAATATATCCAGTGCAGAGATAAAATCCCATAAAAGCAGTGACAGATGTTTAGATAGGAATATCTTACATAGCACAAGCATCTTGAATCTTTAAACCCAAGAACATTTTTTATGGTAAATGATAACAATATTAAGAACTTTGCTTTCCTGGTGAAACAGAAAACCAGGTCCATTAATGAAGTCTAAAAGAAAAGAAAAGTATTAAATCAGAAGCAAACTTACAATGGAGTAAATCCCACTGAACATTGTGGGATTTGATTCTGAGGAAAGACACAGAAGTTGGGCTGCACATTCCCAGAGTTTCCTTGCATCAGTTGTACCGAAACTAAAAGGGCTACCTCTAACCCTAGGAACACTTACCAGGGATGCCTTTTCTCATTTTTGTCCCCAACTGATCTAAATAGCCGTCACCCATTAATGTATTTAGATAGTGATAACAAACTTTGAAACAAAAAGTAAACAAATGCTTTTTTTTACAAAATGCTACATGAAATATATGAAGTACACAAAAGTAAAGGAATGAGAGAAAACAAAAGAGAGTGAGCCCCGTTGCTGCCATTGTGGGCAGACTACAATGAGTAGATCAGAGCCCATGAGCAGGGAATAGCCATCCTGATGCAGCAGGAGCAAACAGCAGCTGCAAGACTCAGAAAGCCTCTGCACAGGAGATCAACCCCTCCTCTCACTTCAACTCACTCCCAGCTCCAAGATATGCTCAGGCGGTTTGGTGTCCCCAGGCAAGGGTTGTGATATCCACTCTGGCATAAACTCTGTGCATGCCTACCCACACCCCTTTAGTTGCAATCTGGACCTCCACAGTCAAAGGAACAGCAATTGACAACCACCTGGGCCTGAGCAGTAGTATACCCATCTGGTAGATGTAGAAGGCCCCCTTGGGACTATTTTATGTGCATAAGTCATCTTCTAAGGCCTTCCACATATAAAGTCTCAGGGTGAAGCAAGGTGAGATCCATTAGTGAATACGTAATAAATAAGGGGGGTTATTACAAACAAGAATGGAGTCCCAATTGACAGCCCTAGTAAGAAAGCATCAAGGTAACAAGCAAGTTCAGCAGCACGACAAGGATGCCAGGGCAGATTACTCTCTTCTTATTTGATTTAACAAGTCTCAAGTTCCAAAGGAAAGAAAATGAGTATACAGCAAGTATGCACGTAGAAAGCCAGCAGGGGCGTGGGGGTTATCCAGTGTACCATACAAAATGTCACATGTCTGATTATCTGCCTGCTTTGTACTTGATGCAATGAGCTATTAGTAGTTGTAGTATACTAACTACTAAACATATCAGCAACTAAAATTAAATTATACAAAAAGGTATGATTTGGATGTGCTGAGGATTTGGATGAATCACTAATTTGGAACCAAACTGGATGGTTTGGAGGGCTTGTCCAACATTAAACAGGTCTGTCTGAGGACCCCCAACCTGAAGCACTTTGTGGCTGCACTGTGGATGGCTGATGGATACCCAGTTCAATTTTTTGTAATGGCCTGACCCATTCAATGTACAGGGCAGAGCTGAGGAGAATCAATGTATGGGTGAGATAGTGGTTGAGGAGGAGGGATTTGTATTTGTTAGGCACTTTGGGACAAGCCAGGCCTCTACAAAAGGGATGGGCTTCAATTGAAACAGAATGGAACCAGACCGCTGGTGCGGAAAATAAAAAAGATGGCAGAGGACCTTTTTAATTTTAATTGTTCTCTGAGGGCAAGGTGCCAGGAGCTGTGGAGCATCTGCTTCAGGATGAATTATCCCTAATGGACAAGGGTGAAATGTTTATGATTGCCCAAGTGGAGCTGGGCAGAGCTGGGCAATGCAAGTGAAGGGGGACATGATAACCTTCCAGAGAGGCCAGAGTGCCAAAGGAGCGGGGGAGAGTGTCATCTCTGACATGTGGAAACACTGTGTTTATATGCAAATGTTAGAAGCCTCTCAGCCACGATAGGTGAGCTGGAAGACTTGGTTTGAAAAGAAAGCATAGGTACAGTGGGGATAATGGCAGAGCTTGGAAAAGTTACTTTTTTGAATTACAACTCCCATCAGCCCCAGCTAGCATGGCCACTGGATTGGGCTGATGGGAGTTGTAGTTCAAAAAAAGTAACTTTCCCAAGCTCTGGATAATGGAAACATGGTGGGTTACAAACTCTATAGGAAGGACAGGGAAGCCTGAAACCCCAGAAGAGACAGACTTCTTCACAGAATCATGGTGGGTGGTGATACCAGGTCCCCAAAAGTAATTTAGCATTGGTGACATACTATCACCCCACCCACCCACCCAATATTACTACCAAATTTCTAGATAACCTAAATGACTGTGCCCTAGAACAGTTGATGATGAAACCAATGAGAGGGGAGGTGGCGCTGGACTTAGTGATACCTGGTGCCCAGGACCTGATGTGAGATACAAGTATTGTTGAACCAACTGGGAGCAGTAATTATGGTGATATTCAATATGAATGTCAATGGCCAACTGCTGAGGAAGTCCAACACAGTGTAATTGGATTTCAAAAGAGAGAACGTACTGCTGGTCAGGAAAGGTACTGCCAAGTCCAAGACGATGTCAAGTGTGGTTAACAAGCAGGCTTAAGGAAGCTACGAGAGGCAACAAGACTTATTTCAGAAAGTGGTAGTCTTGCCCAAATGAGAACAAAAATGAACACAAATTGGCAAAAGAAATCCAAGCAAATAATAAATGACAGTAAGCAAAGTAAAAAATAGTGGGGGGGGGGGAATCCCTGGGGTTGCTGAGAAATTACAGGTTGTTTAGCACAACATCTATTCTGGGAAAGCTGATAAAAAGCATTATTAAAGATAAAATTAATGGCTATTCTATTGGCTATTCTACCAAGCATATAGAAGAAGAGGTGTTGTAAATTAAGTGGGATAGGTTATTTTCTCTCTGGAGCTCTGCCCAAAAGGTAGATGAATCTTCACTGCCAGGGCCTGGAATGATCCTCCTCTCTAGCAGCAACACCAATAGCCAACAAATGTGCTGCAGAGTTGAATGTGCTCGGTGGGGAGTACACTTAATTCCTGGGTGTAATTGATAGATAACCATGTACTGTACATGCATGTGTACTGTTATGATAGTACCGGAGGCTTTTTCTCTTGTAGGTTACTATTCTGATGGACCAGCAAGCTCAGAGTTAATCTTGTAGTGGGTGGGTGGAGAAAACACATAAGAACCTTTTTTGAAATAAGAACTCTATTTTGTTTGTCAGCATGGCTTGGTCCATTTCACATCTGCCTTCTCTTCATGTTCCATGCATCTGACACACAACCAGGTAGCATCTTCATTAATTCCTCTGTCAACCAGGAAGCGATTGGGCATGTTCTACCAATTCTCACCTTTCCCTTCACTGGCACTTGAACAGTGTTGAACTACTTATCTGCAAGCTGTCAGATGTTGACATGAAGACACATCTAATCCTAGGTGTTAAAAATGTGCCCTCAAAGGTGTGTCCCAGCCCCCTGGCGGTTAACAGTAGTCCCTATCTGTTACCTATATAACATCCAGAGTTCATAAAGTAGCAGTATTTTTAAATATTATATAGCAGACAGTATATCATCATCATGATGATGTTTTGTATGCCACCTTTTCATACTAATCTATGCTGAAGGCAGCTGACAACATGGAAAAGATTACAAAATTCACTATTTACAAGACATATTATACTGTATATATACAATTATATAGAAAGACAGTATCGGAAGATTGCAAAAACTCTATAGGAAATTCTGTATTTAAGCACAGGGCTTCAGGCTCTGACGACTGACAAGAAATAGCTGTTTTGCCCAGTGCAGATGGAAAGAGAACAGAGTTGAATTTGAAACTTTTCAACTTCTCTAAAGATCTATGGAAAGTCGCTCAGGGAGGAGAATCAAAAGTTCAGGCCTGGCACCTCTTACAACCGATATTTCCCTGTTCTTTGTCCAAGCCCTTTCTGAGCTGACAGTGTGGAAGCTGGGCCAGTGGGGCAACCCTTTCTTTTCCTTGGACTATTTGCTCCCTCCGTTGGCTTTGATTGTTCTGTTTACTTTCCTGAACTCTAAGATTCCCATCCTATTGGTCTGTGCATCAGGCCAAACTAGATATCAGAATATCATGACTGGACATCTTATGTGCTTTTTCAAGAGGCAAATGCAGATAAAGGGGTATGGGGTGAGATCAGGACCATTGCACTATAGCAAAAGCCATTTTCCTCATTGAAACTAATGTTCAGCCTATAATTGCAGCTGAGTTTTAAAAAAAACATTCATGCGGGTGGGGGTGAAAAGAAATCCCTCCTAAAATCTGTTAAGGGTGGGCAAATTTTAAAGAAAATTGAGGGTGGGGGGTTGTTCTGTCACAGGGTGCTACTCCTGTTCCAGGCTGCCAATTCATTGTTTAGAGGTAGTTAGTTTGTGGTTTGGCAATTAAGAGCACCAAATATAAATATCTAGCATTTATTGTTGAGTGTACACATATAAGCAAAGAATTAATATTCTAATGCTCCTTGTCAACAGTATTTGATAGATCCTGTGGATGGCAACCAGTTTCCTCTCTATCATTCTCAGCCTGAATTGACTTTTAGCTGTGCAGGGTGATGTTGCTCTTCCTCTTCCACCACTGACTTCTTTGTTTGTCCTCTGCTGTTTCTTTCTCCTCCCCCCGTCTGAGAGAGTGACCTAATATAGTCTTTTGACCCCTTCCTAATAGTAGAGTAGAATGAGTCACTCATCATGAGTTAAGAAAGTTTTGTTTTCTCCAGGCTAGTCGTGTGCCTCTAATGACCTAATAGGGATACTATGCTGACCTGCTGTAAAACCGTTCAGTGTTGCCTTGTTTCTGATCGAGGAGGTGACTAATACATTTCTACATAGTCTATTTCAGTGGTTCCCAACCGTTATGAGTATGGGACCCCCTTTATAAGCTCAAACCATTTCATGACCCACTCCATGCTAATTGTAATTTTAGACTCTGTTAATGGAAAAAATGGTGTGTGGCAAAATCACATCTCCAAATATCCCTTTCCATAAAAAGTTCCCTGTAGACAGGGAGGTGTTGCTTTCTTTTCTTAATGCAAAAATCCAATGAAATTGGTATCCCCTCCTCCCTCACACATAGTCTGAAGATGTACAGTCCTGTCTCCCAACACCAATGCGTTACAGTGTTGGATTAAGATCCAGGTTCAAATCCCCACCCAGCCATGAAGCCCACTGGGTGACCTTGGGCCAGACACAGTCTCTCAGCCTGACCTATCTCACAGGGTTGGTGTAAGGAGAAAATGGAAAGGGGGGGGGAGACTATGTGCACCACCATGAGCAACTTGGAGGAACAGTGGGATATAAATGCAGTAATAAATAAATAAATAAATAAATAAACAAACAAATAAATAAATAAATGCATTTCAGCTGCAGTATGTGGACCCCAGCCTTAGTCAACCTGCTGAGCTTTTAAAATAATAATGATAATAATAAATAAACGAAGCAGCGATGTGGTAGTGGTGGGGATGCTAGATTGTGAAGACAAAAGGATGGATAGATTGAGTAGGGGGGTTAGTGCTTTTAGGCCTTGAGATGATCATCAGAACTGATGACTTGGTTAGAGTGCACGTGGAGAATGTGAGGGGAGCAGAAGACAGATCAGTGCATGCACACACACAAACACACCTGCCCCTCCTGCAAGCATCTGCAGGTGTGCATGCATTCAGGCATGTGGGAGGGGGAAAGCCCTCAACTGCTGCAGCATCTTGGAGAGAGAGATGGGGGGCAGAGTGTAGGTGGAAGAGAGGGGGGAACACTGGCACACACAGCCTCAGAGATAGGGGTGAGCAAGTCCTGAGCATCCTCACTGCTCCTTGGCTCCGTCCTCTTCTCCCAGGCATTTTAGCATGTGTTTTTTAAATTGTTTTAAATTTTTAACTGTGTTTTAAATTGTTTTTAAAAGATGTGTTTTAAATTTGTATATTTGTTTTAATGTTTTTAGTTACTGTAAACCGCCCAGAGAGCTTTGGCTATGGGGAGGTATATAAATACAATAAATAAATAAATAAATAAATAAATAAATAAATAAATAAATAAATAAATAAAGGTGAGATCAGGGCAGCCTTGCAAATAAGAATAATTTTTAAAAAGAGATGGCAGTGAATCAGGAGCCAAGAAAGGCAGGCAGGCTGGCTTCACAAAAAGCTCTCTCTTCTTGTTCTGAGTAAGGGTGTTGTCAGCAGTGGCAGTGTGAGGAGATGGGAGTCGGAGATAGTGATCCCCTCTTCTTCCTGGTAGTTCCACCCTCAGCTTCCTTTGGCATCTGTCATGTGTTTTATAGGCAGATGCCTGCCTTCAGTGAGCCTGAAAGATGCTCTGGCACTTCAGCAAAAGTCCTTCCCTCTTGTTTGGAGCAAGGGGGAGGTGTCATCTGCAGCAGCAGTGGGGAGCAGACAGTGTCCAGGGAATGAAGACTTTAAAAAAAAATCATTTCTTTACTGTTTGGGCCCCCTCTGGATTACTTTGTGCCGCCTTGGGGGGTCACAGCCCCCAGGTTGGGAACCACTGGTCTATTTAACAGATTAATTCCATCCCCTACTCAGAGTGGACAGACTTCAATATTATCCCTATAATATCCTCTCTATCCTCTCTCCCATGCTATTTAACATCTATATGAAGCCGCTGGGGGCAATCATCAGGAGATTTGGGCTGCAGTGTCATCAATATGCGGATGACACTCAGCTCTATCTCTCGTTTAAATCTTCACCAGAGTTGGCTGTGGAGACCTTGTCCAAGTGCCTGGAATCCGTGAGTGGATGGATGGGAAGGAACAAGCTGAAGTTGAACCCTGATAAGACCGAGGTACTACTTGTGGGGGACAAGAGAAGGTTGGGCGACATTGACCTGAAGTTCAACGGGGTGAGTCTACCCCTAAAGGACCAGGTCTGCAGCCTTGGGGTTGTGCTTGATTCCAGGCTGTCCATGGAGGCTCAGATTTCGGCAGTGAGCCGGGCAGCCTGGTACCAACTACACCTCATACGAAGGCTGCAACCCTACCTTCCTGTTCACCAGCTCCCACTAGTGGTACACGCCCTGGTCACCTCTCGTTTGGACTACTGTAATGTGCTCTACGTGGGGTTACCCTTGAAAATGGTCCGGAAATTACAACTGATACAAAATGCGGCGGCTCGACTACTTACGAATAGTCGCCGCCGAGATCACATCACACCAGTGTTGTTCGACCTACACTGGCTACCAGTTGTTTTCCGAGCCCAATTCAAGGTGTTGGTATTGACCTTTAAATCCCTACACGGTTTCGGCCCAGTTTATCTCATGGAGCGCCTTCAACGCCACCAATTATGCCGCCCGACAAGATCGGCCACACAGGGCCTTCTCTCAATCCCGCCAACAAAAACAGCCAGATTGGCGGGTACTAGAGAGAGGGCATTCTCAGTGGCGGCCCCCACCCTTTGGAACTCCCTCCCACAAGATCTCCGGCACGCCTCTTCCCTAAATGTGTTTCGGAAAGCCTTAAAGACCTGGCTCTTTCAGCAGGCCTTCAGGGTATCCGGGGAGGGTTAATTGTTATAACTGTAATGCCTCCTGCCCAGTTTTAATATTGTTGCTGCAGATGTATTGTTTTTATATTGTATTATTATATTTTATCAATTGTATTCTAACAAATTTGTAAGTCGCCTAGAGTGGCCATCGGCCAGATAGGCGACGAAGAAATTAAATTTATTATTATTATTATTATACAAGATCCCACACAGACCATAAATATGGCATTTGAGATGAATGTCACTTACATCTCCTTATCAGAACAGTAATCTTCCAATTCAGGGATTGGCACTTACTTTCCTTAATTACTGTAAGAACTGTCTGAGGATTTTTATTCTTAATTTTATTACTCCTTTTAAAACTTTTTTTTAAAAGCCTTGGACTGCAGCCTTCTGGTCCAGTGCAGAGCCTGTGGAGATACTGGAGAACAACAGAAGGCTTTTAAAAAAAATTAAAAGGATAACTTTTTTTGTTTTTGTTTCCACTAGCCTCTGGTGATAATGATAATGTCAGGGAAACTTCAGTTATATAGGTATCAAATGAAGCAGCAACTTAATTATTCATCAAGACAGGGAAGGCATTTGACTGTATAGAATGGAAACATACTGTTAGTTCTAAAATGCATTGCAATTCATTCTGTGAGTATTCAGTGGTTAAGCTTGGGAATATGGCAATTAATTAATTAATTAGCTGGCCTTCACCCAAAGGTCCCAGGGCGGGTCACAACAGTTTGAAAATACATCATTAAAAACAGTTAAAAGCAACCTAAACAACATCACAGAAAATAGGGTGGGTCCTAAAAATATACATCTCAGGCGATGATGGCCAGAGTAAAGAGGTGCATCTTCAGCATTCACCAAAAGTTGTACAGTGAAGTTGCCAGACACACCTTGGTGGTGGTGGTGGTGAGTTTAGGGGCTGCCATAGAGAATGCCCTCTTTCAGGCCACTACCCCAAATTTCCAAGGGTGGAGGAACTACCAAAAGGACCCCCTCTGCTGATCTCAACACCCGAGAGGGTTTGTATGGAAGGAGGCATATTCAGCTTTTTGGAACCTAAGGCAGCAATCCAACACACACTTACTTAGGAGTAAGTCCCATTGAACCCAATGGAGTTTACTTCTGAATAGACATGCATTAGATTGCAGCCTAAGTCATTTAGGGCTTTAAACACTAACGTGAGCACCTTGAACTGGGCCTGGAAACAAACTGTATGCTCACAATGGTGTTATTTCAGTGTCTAAACTATTACAGAGTTTTAGGCAGATTACTGATCAGATCCAATTATATCGTGAATTATCAGGATACGCAGCAAATGTTCAAATATCTGATATCATGGTTTTGAAGACCAATTTAAAACAAACAGAAGAAAATTAAATGTATTTATTTAAAGAATTTCTAAATCATCCTTCAACAATTAAACAATCCCTGGACAGTATACTTTAAAACTAATAAAACATACTTACTGATGAAATAACATCAGCCAAATAAACATAAAAATGAATGTGCTCACCACATTTATATTTCAGAATTTGTTAGTACCTAGATCCATAGTGGTGGTGGTAGAATGGCAAAAGATAATATATATTTTTATTTGGCAAGGGAAGAAGCCATCAATATTTCAGATAGTAGGAAGAGAAACTAAGGAGGAGGTCTGGGTATTCTGGATATAAGATGGTATTATGAAGCAGCAGATTAACTTGCTTAGCTCGATTGTTTGATATAAAAGAAAGATACAGCAGACCAATGGAAGAGTTTTCAGTAAATATTGCAACTGATGATTTTGCTTTCTGACTGTTATTATACTTAACAAAAGTGTTCCTGTCTATATTAGTAATTAAGTTGCAGAAGTATTTTCAAAACATGCTTTACTGGCATACTTCATAGATTTTTATTAATAAATTGCATGTAAATATTGATGATAATATCCTTTTAGTATATTGAAGTTCCAAATTAACTTTCCTACCTTACAACAATTAAGTGTTTAATTTGATTGATACAAATTAAATAGGAAGATGGTAGAGCATAAGGAACTATTTAGTAAAAAATAAGTACTGCACTAAAGTAAATGCAATAAGGTTTTTTCTCTCCTCTTTACCTCCTCTATGTAGTAAGCTCTCCTGTCCTCCTTTTGGTAGTGAATTTTGAGATTATGGAGCAGTAATAAATGTAACAATAACTACTATTACTGAGCTAGTTAACGGGTTTAGATAAAAGAAAGCAGGATGAACACTTTTTAAAAAGGGAAGGAAACAGGAGAATAAGGAAATAAGAAAAGAGGTCAGGGAAGCTTTAAGAAAAAGGCAGTTACAAGACACAATGTGACAGCAGGACAGTTTAGTGCAATATCAGCAGATCACTGTGAAAGAAATGAAGATCGGGGTGTAGTGATGGGGGAAATGAGGGCATTGTCCCCCCAAATGATAATTCTGCCCCCCAAATGAAAATTTCCTTCAACCCCCAAATTTCTAGCATTGCAGTAACTTAAAACTCCAGTTGAGCTTTTATAAATTCAGTTTAGGCATACAAAGAGAGGGTTTATTTATTTATTTATTTATGAGATTTGTTAGACGCCCATCTGGCAGAGGTTAATCTGCCACTCTGGGCGACTTACAACCAAACACAAGTACATTCCATATGAACATAATCAGAATCCTAAAAATTAGAAATTAAAAATTAAAAGCTTAAACATTTAAACCCCCCAAGATCTGCAATCTGCCAGCCTAAATTTGAATTTAACCCTAAATTTGAATTTAAAGTTATCAAGGGAATGTGAACACAGCAAATACAAGCCTTAAAGGTGTGAATGAATTGAACACAAATCTTGATGGATAGGGGAGGGAGTTGGAAAACCTATGGGATTGCAATTGGAGGAAGGAAAGGACAGTGTTATGCACTGCAGAGCATCTCCCCCTCCACTGTAGCGCTCAGCCAGCCTCTGTAAGTGGTGGGTGTTATTAGTGCATCTGCTTGGTGTGCCTAGGCATTTGGGACCAGACAGTGCAGCAGCCTAGCTTAGTCCAGGGCAGGACATGAGAAGAAACAGAGAGGTGAGTGAGCTGGCTCTCCAAGGCCCAGGAAGCCTAATGAGATCTTACTAACTTAGCCCAGGCAATCGGGAGCTGGAATATTGTGTGTGTATGCATTCTGGGGAGAATTCCTTGCCTAGTTTGTTACAAAAAGTTGCAAAACATATCCTTTCAATCCTTTCAAGCTGGTTCCATTTCAAAATGGTTTTGACGAGTATAATGTGGTAAGAGCCTTAGTTGCAAGGGTTTTAGACCTCCACCCAACTGTGCAAATGATCATTATAAATAATTCACATTGTTTACATTTTCTCATGCAAACTTATGTGCTACTAAAATAGGGTGTGAGATTTGCTGGTAGAGCCATCAGAAGCAGCTGGCTGGCCCAGGCCTGTATGAAAAAACAGAGATTGTGTGCTTGTACAGTTAATTCTAGCACTTGGAGAGACGTATAGTTCCTATGTGACATACAGTCAAGCATTTCCTTATGAAAAGTGATGTTTATAGGTAATTAATTTATTTTTTAAAGTGAAACTTCTCTTAACTGCTTTGCTGGCATGGCAAAGGAGACCAGGGTAGTTAGTTCTGGGAAGAAGCTGCTTCAGGAGAACTGAACGCACAGTGCACAAGCATTCTAAAACATTGCACTGTACCTGTAGTAGGAAGCCTTTCCATACATGCACACTTTGTATTCTGCAGGACTCACCTTTGGTGCATCTACAGCTGTGTATGAAAATTCATTTTCAAAAACTTTGACATGTATTGTCACCATGCAGATGTGCAATGTCTCATCAGAAAAAAATTAACTTAGTAACCTTGGTTTTGAAAGTAACATATTTGAAGGAATTTCAAGTGAACAGCTCCTCTGCAAGTTTGCAGAGAAATCACGGTGCACTAAATTTTATTAACCGTTCAGATTATTATGGTAGGATGACTTGCACAATATACATTTACTTCTTAGTCACTATTATTTACACAGCTATTTTGCATGTGGAAATATTGTATTTTAAATTGATTTGCTGTTTTGTAAACTTCACAAGTCATAGTTCCTAATTAAAATGCATAAATTGGGATTCCTTTTTGTCATTACCTATGAAAACCTTTTCTCCCAGAAACCTCTTTTACAGTGACCAATGCCCCAACCCTTCTGTTCAACCCCCGTTATTATCTTTGCCCATCCGATAAAAATTGTCTTGCTATACTCCTGGTGAAGATAAGAGAATTATACAGAAACTTGAGAATACAAAGGAGGATTTAGAAAAGAGACTACGAACAGCAGAAGAAAAAAAGTGAGCTAATCCTTCAAACTATTAGTGTAATGAAATAACTGAAAAATAACTAAGAGGAATTATCTCACTAATTACTGTTAGAGAAGAAAGCATAATTAGAAGAGCAAATTATAAGAAAGGATAAATATAAGAATAACAGAATGGAATTAGAGGAAAAGTTTGAAGAAATAGATAACACAACAAGAAGACAAGGAATAAAAATTAGAGGACTAAAGAAGAAGATAGAAGGGACAGCTTAATGTGCTACTATTTACATCCGTTCTGGGAGAAGACTGTAAAGAAACCAAAAATACTGAATCTGCCTACAGAATAACCTCAGAGAAAGAAAAGAAGTGGGAGAGAGATATAAAAGTGAAATTTAAAGATCTGAAATTTTAAAAAATGTAATGACTAATATTAAAGGTAACCCCTCAATAATATCTGACAGGGAAAAAAAACTTCAGTTCTTCTTGGATCTTTCTCCAATTACACTGAAAAAGAGGGTTTTTTATTATTACAAACATTTTGAAAATGCAGAAGTTGATGTTTCAATTTCAAAGTAAGCTTTATATACTCAATACAAGGGGAGAGCAGAAAAAGCAGCCCAAGAATTAAACAACCAAGAAGATTTTAACAAAACCCATGAGGAGTAGGAACAAAAGAAAGAAGGCCATACAAGATAAATAGATCATACAACAAGAGTTAATGATTAGTACATTGTGTAATATTTTGTTACTAAATAAAGTTTATTATGATAAACATATTATACAGATTCTATCAATAAATGCTAGGGGTTTAAATAATGTGATTATGCATAAGAAATTATTTTCAAAATACAGAAAAAATGTGATAAACTATTATAAGAAACACAAAGTAAAGCTTAGTACAATTACTTAGTTAATAAGTAAGGTCTAGGAGATGTTTATGTAGCAGCTAGCACCTCTAAATCTCTAGATACTAATCTCTAGATTAGTTGTTACCTTCCTAAGATCCTCTAAAACATAAGTAGTGAAACATGAAAATAAGAAAGGTAATGATCATGCAAATGACACATGGTAAAAAAACAATACATTGGGTAAATATGTCTGCAGCAAATAATAGCCAGCAAAAATTCTATAAAAAAGCTAGTACAAAAAATCAAAAAGTTTGGTGATTGAAATAATAGGAGGAGATACAAATTTAGTTATGAATGCCCAGTTAGATAGATACTCAGGTAGCAAAGATAAAACAACATTATACAAAACTGTGAAAAGCTCTTAAAAGGTATCTGAAGAGGACAGCACCCATCAGAATAAGACTATAACTTTTTTCCTCAAGCAAAACATTCTATTTTAATAACACCAAAGCTAGGTCAGTGAGTAGAAAAAACACAAAGAGGAACATTAATATATGCAGACCATAGTCTAGTTTACTAAGAATTAGAACAAGAAAGGGAAAAACAACAGAGTGGGAGTCATGTTTAAGGATGATAAAAAGGTAAAGGTGTCCCTGCACTTGTAGTGCGAGTCGTTTCCGACTCTTAGAGTGACGTCTTGCGACGTTTACTAGGCAGACCGTATATATGGGGTGGGATTGCCAGTTCCTTCCCCGGCCTTTCTTTACCCCCCAGCATATGCCGGGTACTCATTTTACCGACCACGGATGGGTGGAAGGCTGAGTGGACCTCGACCCTTTTTACCGGAGATTCGACTTCCTCCTTCCGTTGGAATCGAACTCCAGCCGTGAGCAGAGCTTCGGCTGCGTTACCGCCGCTTACCACTCTGCGCCATGGATAGGATAATGCAAAAAGTTAAACAAGAGTTGCATAATTTTTTTTGTACAAAATAGTACCAATGGAATGTCCAGTATAACAATTTGGAAAGCTAGTAAGGCTTTCGCTGGAGACCAGTTTGTAAGTATACTGGCCCATATTTTTAAAGGAAAACAAAAGTAAGAAAAGAGATAAAGGTGTAAGAGATGAATTATTTCAAAAACTAAAGAAGGAGAAAAATAGAATCCGCATGAAAGAAGAACAAAATAAACTAGATATTATGGAACTTTCTAGGACATATCAAAACATTATATACTAAACAGATGTATTCTGAATGTGGAAATAAATGTGGTAATTAGCAAATAAACTAAAAAAGAAAAAAGCTGGATTGTCTCACTGTCAAGTAAAGAAAAAAAGGGTGGTAATGATAAATGAATTCTTGGAATTTTATGGAGAGTTATATAAGACCCAGTCTCCAACAACAGAGATCAAAGAATTCCTTTTTAAAGTTAAACTGTGTAAGATCAGAATAGTGTATTGTGAAATGGAATAATTACACAAACAAAAGT
The DNA here is from genome assembly GCF_030035675.1 of Rhineura floridana. Taxonomy (NCBI): domain Eukaryota; kingdom Metazoa; phylum Chordata; class Lepidosauria; order Squamata; family Rhineuridae; genus Rhineura; species Rhineura floridana. Next base: position 173,565,282 of record NC_084480.1, on the reverse strand, counting down.
ATATCAAACGACAAAAGGTTTTAAAACAGAAAAAGCACCTGGACCCAATGGGTCCTGAATATTATAAAACTTTCATAGACATATTAGGTGAACCACTAACAAAGGCTATTAATAAAATACATGAAAGTTGGGGGATACCAGAAGAATGCATAAGTGGAAGCTAATTTACATCCACACAAAAAAGGAAAGGGAAAAACAGCTCATATAGACCTGATGAATTTAGAATTATTGACATCCATTCTTACTAGTAGCCTAAATAAAGTCATTTTTCATTGGACTGAATAAAACCAAATACTGTAGGTTTCAAAAATGGGAGAGTGCTAATATGAAAATCAGATAAACAATTGTTAGCATATTAAGAACAGAGGATTGACAACAATCTGTCATCTTAGATATGGTAAAAAAGCATCCAACAGGCTAGAATCAAGTTGTTTAAAGGAATGCTGTTAGAAGTTTCAGTTTGGAAGAAATTTTTGAGAAATGTATAAATATTATATATACCAAATAATCTGCTACTCTTTCAATAAATGGAAAAGCTTAAAAAATCAATTTAGAAAGAGGAACCAGGCAAGGGTGACCATTATCCAGTCTAGTGTTTATCTTACTTTAAGACCCCTAGCACATAGGTTCTGACAATGTAACACAACAAAGGAATTCAGATTGGTAAAAATGAATACAAAATAGGATTGTATGCTGAAAATGCAATAAAAGTGGAAGAGATATTATCTGGAGAAATCTCTGAGTTCAAAATTAATTTAACAGAAAAACAACTTTTGATATCGATTTGAAGGCACATAACAATAAAAAATGGAGAAACAAAATATAGAAATGCTTCAAAATGGAACAAAATGATGTAGCTGAATATTGAGGGGTAAAATTAGATAAGCATTTGGAAAAAGAGTTTGAAAATTATGATCCAGTAATGAAATAAATGCAATCAGACTTTTGTAAATGATCTGAAAAGAAACTCTCCTTAGACAAATTCAAGCAGTGAATGTTCTGTCCAAACTGATCTTTTAATTTCAAAATCTACCTACACACTGCCCAAAAAAGACATTGTGATTAATAAATTAACAAATTTATGTGGAATTTGGAAAAAAGAAAAAATAGCAAAAATAACAGGATACACAAAGTGGAAAGAAGGTTCTTTACAAATCTCAGGTATTTTTACTTATCATGAAACTGGTGTACTGTGATGGGTGTACAGTGCTTTAATAAGGAAAATAAATATTCTTGGCTTCCCGGAAGTGAGTGCTCAGCTGGTGGCCGTCTCTGAGAGATCTCTGTCTCAGAGGAAGTTTTTTTCAGTTTAAAAACTAGTCAAGAGGAATCTTTGACTGGCTTAAATGTTCTCCAAGGCAAAGGCGAACCGATCAGATTATCCACAGGACTTTGTTGAGCTGTCGGCGGCTGGAATTGATCAGGAATTTCCTGAGATAAGAAGGCATACCGATCGGCTGAAGACGAAGTCAGGACTTTCAACAAGCTGTACTGAAAAAAAGCAAGACGTTTTTTCTTCTTCTTAAAAACGTTCTATAACCAGCGAGCCTCCTTCTGTCTAAATCTTATCATTTGGCTTAAATTACTACAATAAAAGGGATTTGTTTACGAATCAGCAATTGAGAAATCTGGGTGAGTCATACTTTTTCTCTTTTAAATAAAATTAAGGAAGAAAGAAAATGTAAACAACTTATATTCTTTTTACGACAAAAAGCTGACCTGAATTTGGAATTATAAAGATAAAACGGATGAGAGGCAACTTGATTAATTGATTATTTGATGGAAATATATTTGGGACTATTTTTTTTCCTTGGATTACTTCTTTTTGGACGAATCTGCTGTTCGTGTATGTTATTAACTGCTTGGTGTTGTGAACCAGAATTGTTTTGCATTCCTGGACGTAGATAAGAATTGTGCTGGCTGGACTATAATAACAGGCCTGGAATACTAACTCTTTTGTTGGTGGAGGAAAAAAAAAGAAAAGAAATAGACTGCCTTTAGGTTTTGGAACAGTGGTTAATATCAGAAATTAAAGGCTCTTTTTTAGAATGACAACCAGAAAAGCAGCTAAGGCTCAGGAGCGAAGAGGTTCAATTGATCCACAGGAAGGGGTTGTACCCCCAGATATGTTTCAAAAAATAATGGAAGGGATTAGTGATTTAAAACAAGAAATGAAAATGGAATTGAAAGATATAAAAGACCAAATTAAAACACAAGTGGATGAGATCAAAGGGACAATTGGGCAAATAATAGAGGATGTAAAAAATACTAAAGAAAAGGTACAAATCTTGGAGAATAGAACAGATATATTAAATCTGGAATTAGAAAAAAAATTGGACTATATGGCTGTGATGGACTTGAGAAATAAAGAACATTGTTTGAGATTCCGTGCAATCCCTGAGGAAACAGGTGAAGATATCAGAGATAAAATTGTTAATGCCTTAGTAAAATTTTTGGATTGGAATGAAGATCGGATGGAATTTGAAATAGATAAAGTTTATAGAATTAATTCCAGATATGCAACAATGAAAAAAATTCCAAGAGATGTGCTTGTTCACTTTATAAAAAAGACAACCAGAGATATGGTATTACAACAACACTTCAACAATACCTTTAAAATTGATGGTAAGGAAATACTGGTGATGAAGGAAATTCCTATTAGAATTTTACGTAAGAGAAAAGAATATGCTTTCTTTACAGAAAAACTTAAGCAATGCAAAGTTCAATTTAGATGGGATGTTCCAGAAGGAGTGATTTTTACATTCAGACAACAGAAATATCGATTGAATACTGTTCAAAAAGCAAGGGATTTCTTGAGAAAAGCTTCAAAAGACATGGAAGAAGATAAACTCAAAGATATGGATATAATTCCTGGGAAACAAAGTCAACAGGAACATGCAGAGGAGGGAAAGGAAGATGATGGATTAAAGGGAGCATCAGGTACATTTTAAAATACATGCTTAAAGATGGATTACAAATATCTAACTTGGAATATAAATGGAGCCAATACGTCGCAGAAGAGAAAGAGTTTCATTATTTGAAAAAATTAAAATTGGATATAATTTGTTTACAAGAAACTCATATCAAGAAGAAAGATTCCAAATATTTGATTTGTAAAAATTTGGGCGAAGAATTTATTTCGGCTGGATTAAAAAAAATGGAGTTGTTCTTTACATTAATCCACAATTGCTTCCTAAACTGATATTATTGGATGATAGTGGTAGATTTGTGGGGGTTTAAATTACTTTACAGGGCATAAAAACTTTGATAGTGGGTATTTATGCCCCCAATGAAGATAAAACAAGGTTTTACACAGGACTTATGGAAAAATTGTTAGAGTTTTCATATGATCATTGGTGTGTCATGGGTGATTGGAATGGGGTAATCTCACCAAAAATTGATAGACTTTCTGAAAAAAATATTAAAGAGACACAGGGTAAACTACCGAAGATTTGCTTTGAATTGATGGAAAATTTAGAATTGGTGGATACCTGGAGATATATAAATGATAATGCAAAGGAATTTACTTATTTTTCAGAAAGACATAAAACATTCTCGAGGATTGATATGATTTGGATGTCTAAAAATCTAGTGAAAGATATTTTTAAAATGGATATATTACCAAAAACTTTTTCGGACCACAATCCTGTGATATTAACTTTCAAAAAAAAAAATCTTGGATTTAGATGGAGACTAAATGAATCCTTATTACAGAATGATAAAGTAGTACAAGAATGTAAGAAGAAATTAAAAGAGTTTTTTGAACATAATTTACATAAAGGAACAAATGAAAATATTGTCTGGGATACAAGTAAGGCATTTATGAGGGGATATTTTATTAAATGTAACTCTGAATTAAAAAAAAGAAACAACAGAAAATGCAATTAATTTTGGAAGAAATAAAACAAAAAGAGGAAGAATTGAAAAAGAATCCAACTAAAGTTTCTACTGCAAATCAAATTAAAATGTTACAGAAACAAGTATCAATGCTGACAGTTAGAGAAATTGAAAGGAAACTAAATTTTGCTAAACAAAGGACTTTTGAATTTGCAAATAAACCGGGGAAATGGTTAGCATATAAATTAAGAAAAGAACGTCAAAAAAATCTTATTTTAAAGATACAAGAAGGAGATTTGATGCTGACAGATAATGTAAAAATCAGAAAGGTTTTTCATCAATATTATTCAACATTGTACAAGTGTCAAGAAATCCCATCTGAAAAAATAGAAGAGTATATATCTAAACAGAATTTACCTAAAATTACAGATTTTCAGAGACAAGCTATTAATGGTCCTATCACGTCAAGAGAGACATCTGAAGCTATAAGCAAAATTAAACCAGGAAAGGCGCCAGGACCAGATGGGTTATCAGCAGTGTACTATAAATGTTTGGAGGAAGAACTCTTGTCACCTTTACAGTATACAATGAATTCTATTTTGCAAGAGGGGAAGATACCGGATAGTTGGAAAAATGCTAACATAACATTAATACCTAAAGAGGAGCAAGATTTAACTAAAACAAAAAATTATCGGCCGATATCTCTATTGAATAATGACTATAAGATTTTTACAATGATTTTGGCAGAAAGAATGAAAATAATATTGCAACAATTTATCCAGGAAGATCAATCGGGGTTTTTACCTAAAAGACAATTACGTGATAATGTCAGGAATGTTTTGAATGTGTTGGAATATTTAGAACAACAAAATGATAAACAAGCAGCTTTGATTTTCTTAGATGCTGAGAAAGCATTTGATAATTTGAATTGGAAATTTATGTTTCAGGTTTTGGAGCAAATGGATTTTGGAGACAATTTTATAAAATGGATTAGATTGATTTATACATCTCAGAAGGCTCAGATAATTGTTAATGGAGATTTAACGGATTCATGTGAAATACAAAAGGGTACAAGACAGGGATGTCCATTATCTCCCCTTCTATTTATTCTGGTCTTAGAAGTGTTGCTTAGAGATATAAGGCAAGATAAAAGGATTTCGGGACTAAAGATAAAAAAAGAAGAATATAAATTGAGAGCATTTGCTGACGATTTGATAATTGTATTAGAAAACCCTTTGGAAGGAATTAATGCATTGATGGACAAATTAAAAGAATTTGGACCGTTAGCAGGATTTAAGATCAACAATCAAAAAACAAAGATGTTGGTGAAAAACTTATCTTTAAGGGAACAGAAAGAGTTAATGGATAAGACAGATTTTACAATAGAAAAAAAGTTGAAATATTTAGGTATTATTATGACAAATAAAAATTCAAAGTTATTTCATAATAATTTTGAAAAATTATGGACAGAGATTAAGAAAGATCTGCTAAGATGGGATAAACTACAACTGTCATTAATGGGTAGAATATCTGTGATAAAAATGAATGTATTACCGAGAATGATGTTTTTGTTTCAAACAATACCTGTAATATCCTCTGACTTACCTTTTAAACAATGGCAAAAAGAGATCTCTAATCTCTAAATGTGGAAAAAAGACTTGAGATTCACATTATGCTATAATCTTAAAGAAAATTTTTATAAAATGATGTATCGTTGGTACATGACTCCAGAAAAGTTGTCAAAAATGTATAGTAATGTTTCTAATGTTTGTTGGAAATGTAAACAACAAGAAGGATCATTTCATCATATGTGGTGGTTGTGTAAAAAGGCAAAATCATTTTGGGCACAGATAGGTAGGATGATGCAAAAAATTCTAAAGATAAATATTCAGTCAAAACCAGAATTTTTTTTATTGGGTTTTATGAATAAACAAATAGAAAAGAAATATGGAAGAATAATATTATATATGATTACGGCAGCAAGATTATTATATGCACAAAAGTGGAAAATGGAATCAACACCAACAACGGAAGAATGGCTATTGAAATTAATGGACTTAGTAGAGATGGATAAATTGACATGTTTACTTAGAGAAAAATTGACAGACACATTTCTTAAGGAATGGAAGCCTCTCTTACACTTTTTGTTGAAAGATCAAAATAAAACGATGATATTGGTATTTGACGATTAACTAAGAAAGCCTATGGAGAAAAGTGATCCTATATGTATATATTAAGGGACAGGTTTGATATATATTATATACTTATAGCTGATCTGCGACAAATCGGAAGTCAACTATTTTTTTTCTTTCGTTGTATTGTTATGTTTTTGTTGTTTAACTTTGTTTTGTTTGTCTTTTGAAAAATTTGAATAAAAATTATTAAAAAAAAAATAAGGAAAATAAATATTTTAGACCATTAGAGGAAGTGGCAGTTAACATCATGTTATGGATTTTAAAAAATGGAAGAAAAAGTTTAAAGAACCGAGTTACATCATAAAAATATTTTTGGAGATTTGGAAATGGTACAAAAACAAACTAGCACTAGGTATTTCACTGACAGCATCAGTGTTCGAAGATGAGAGATTAATTTAAAAGGGCATCTAGGAACATATGCTATTTGGAAGGAAAAATAATAATTCCAAGAATGGATACAACATGTGAGCAGGCAACACAAAAAACACAGTATAATCTCCACTATTTTCAATTTGTACGTATTAGGACATTTATTAATAGGCTAAACTGAAATAGAATACACTCAGAGAATTAACAGACTTTGACTCATTACTCAGAGAACATAAACCAAAACTGTTTCCAAACATCTAAAGAATACTGTCTGTAGAATAAATATATAGTGTGAGGTCTAAAACAAAATGGGACAGAGAAATGAATTATAACATGTCAGAAGATGTTTGGACATTCCTGTAACACAGAGGATCTACCTTTTTGGTTGCAAGTAATTACATATAAGGAAAATTGAGTAAAGATGATACATCAGTACCATTGGTCACCTTAAACCAAATGCTACATGGTGGTGGGGAGGGAATGGCAAGTGCTGGCATTGCAATGCAGATAATGGTAACTTCTCTCATTTATGGTAGAAATGTTGTGAAGTGAAGAGGTACGTGAAAATGGTAACTGCTGTACTCACCAAGATCTTCAAATATGAAGTCCAGTTAGACCCCCTTTTATGCATACCAAATATGCAGAGCAGGTGAATAAATCTTCCTGGCTTCTTCAGAGAAATAATGTGTAATTTGTACTTTTTTTATTAATGTATAATTTGTACTTGGTTTTTTTGTACTTGTACTTGTTAAAACAAGTATCTTTGTACTGAATTTTATAATTCTGTGACCATAATAAACCACTTGACTTGACTACTGAATAGGGATGGCGTAAGACTTTGTGTGAGCCAGATGTGTGTCCAGATTTCCCCCGAACTGTGAACTTACACACACACACATCAGGACCAGATTGAATCGCTGTGAATGCTTGCTGTGTTCATCCATGCTAGGTTTGTTTGTTTTTAAAAATGAGGATTTAACAGTAAATATTTATGTTGTTTATATGTAGCTTTGTGTTTAGTTCCTGACTGCCTTGTCATTTCAATGTAAATGAAGTAGCAAATGGCCCACTCCCTGGACAGATTTAAACAACTGCTGACTTTTCTATTTACCACAGGGGACAGGACATAAAAATATCATTCCTTGTATCCTATCCCCCCTTACTTTTGAGAAGGCCACCCTTCTAGCATCCCACCCTGCAATAAATGTTTCTTGAAGTTGGTCTTGAACAGTAATGTAGGATGTGCTCTCTAATTTGACAGTGCAATCTTAGGCAGGCCTACTCAAAGATAAATTTCATTAGGATCAATTAGATTTACTCCCAGGACAGATTTCAATAGGCATAGAGCCAATGCATGCATAGGACTGAGACTGAAATTCTAACCATTTACCCAGAAATAAACCCATTGAATTCAGTGGGTTTTACCTTGGAGTAGACACTTTTAAGACTGAAGTCTGTACTAAAGTGGAGTCCCCAAGAACTGGTATTGGGATCGGTGCTTTTTAACTAGTTTACAAGTTAGTGAGCAGTGAGGTGGCCACATTATTATTATTATTATTATTATTATTATTATTATTATTATTATTATTATTATTACTACTACTACTACTACTACTATTTATTACATTTGCATACTGCCCCATAGCTGAAGCTCTCTGGGTGGTTTACAACAATTAAAAACATTAAAAACAAATATATAAATTTACAAATTTAAAAACACTTAAAAAAAACAATTTAAAAACACATGCTAAAATGCCTGTGAGAAGAGGAAAGTCTTGACCTGGTGCTGAAAAGATAACGTTTGCTGATGATACCAAATTGTTCAGGGTCATTAAAACAAAAAGGGATTGGGAGGCGGGGCTTGGACACAAACAAATAAGGTGGCATAGGGTGAGAGCTCCCCAGCCTGATATATCATTAATGCCCTTAATCACAGAAAAAAACAGTTTTTTCGTTTATCAAACAAATTCCCCCTATGGGGCATGCTGTGGGGACAGCAGAGAAATAAAAACCTGGACCTTACAGGATATTTTAAACTGATGGGAAGGATACTGATTTCGAGACCAACTCAAGACAGACTCCCAATTAACTCCAAAATGGCAACAAGTGTGAGTAAAACCTCTATTGGTGCACAAACAGAGGCAGAGGTGGGCACTCCTGAAACAATTGCAGGGACAATTAAAGAGGAAATTTCAAAGCACTTTCAATCCCTTAAACAAGATTTGATGGCTAGCTGGATGTCAATACTAGAGGAAAAACTGGGAAGTGTGACCAAAAGAATAGACACTGTGGAAAGAACTATCACACAAATGGAGGAGACGCTTAGGGATCAAGATACCAAATTTAAAATGTTAAAGAAAGACCACATAATTATTAAATTTAAACTGGAAGACCTGGAAAACAGAAATAGAATATCCAACCTTCATTTTAGAGGGGTGGATGAAAATGAGGAACAGAACAATGTTAAAAAATTTCTTACAAAATGGCTGATGACATTGCTGCCAGATTTTCCCCTGGAGGAGGAAGACTTCAAAAGAGCCCATAGAGCCTTTGGACCAATGCACAGAGAAAGCCCCAGGGACATAGTAGTCTGTTTTGCCAAATACTCTAAGAAAGAGGCTTTACGTTAAAATCTCAGGGAGAAGGGTGAAGTTAAATATAAAGACTCCACAATTATGGTACTCCAAGATCTTGCCCCAGAGACGTTAGAGAGAAGAAGAAATCTGAGACCTTATACACTTATATTGCAAAAAGCAGGGCTAAAATACTATTGGGGGTTCCCATTTAAACGTATAGTTCCCTACAAAGGGATTACACACACGGCATCTACAGAAAAAAAGGTAGCAAATATATTGTTATGAGCATGGGGGTTGGGATGGATGATTCCTGTGGGTCCCCTTTCCAGCCTCTGATTGGAATCCCATGCCTTGGGGCTGGCTCTGCTGGCCAGATGAATTTCCTTTGTTAAACAAATAGAGTGGCCAGGTAGGATAATGGGATTACTGGTGAATGGGCCAGGAAGACCGTTTTGTCATTGAAACTCTTCAGGAGAGCACCCCCCCTCCTGCAGCCCAGGAGAGGCTTGTAGTTTTAGTGTGTCTGGAGAATGCTTGGAGAATGGAGGCAGGCAGAGAGGCTGGCTCTCTGCATCATGGCTATAGGATGCCTCCTGTAACACAGATGGAAAAACTGGATATTGGACTGCTGATGCATTGAACCCCCTCCATCTGAAGCTCAGGTTGGAATGTGTGTAAATAAACAAACCATATTTCATAAAGACACCGCAGTCTCCACTGACTTTCTTCCCGAAAGGAAACCAAACCCTGGAGGAGCGCAGGAACCCCTGAAATCTCACCGCTCGGAGATTGGGGAGGCGCACAACAATATTAAAAATATTACAGTTGGAACAACCAGAAGGAGAAAGAGAATCAGAAAAAAGGGATCAGGCTGGAGAAGCAGAATTAGAAGAGGACAACGACGATTTTGAACTGATCAGGCGAAAAAGGCAGAACAGAGGGAGACTGGAAAACAGAGAATTCAAGTCTGCAACACAGTCTTCCAAACAGATGCAAATGAGAAGGAGCATCAGATCATCATAAATAGTTCCAAGCAGAGTTATATCTAAGTTGAGTTTGTGCATAATGTAAACTAAAGGTCCAGGTTGGCTTGTGTGAGTTTGAGCCATTTCTCCCCCCCATTAATATTATTTTATTTCATTCCTTTATTTTAAGGGCATATAAAAATAAGGATGAAAATAAGGGCTGGGATAAGGTCTTGTCCTCCGTTATTGTCCGATGAGGTAATAGGTCGAATCCCTGTGAAGTATAATTATTTTTTAAATATTTCAAAAACTGGAAGTAGAAATTAATTTACTGGGTGACACAGAGAAGGTCACCTGAGGGGGAAAGAACCAGGCCTCTAAAAAAAAAAAAAAGGAGGGGTGAGGTAAAAGAGGGGAGGCACGGGAAGGGGTTAAGTAATTAAGTTACAGTTCAGTGAAAAGAGTTAAATTAGAAGAAATAGGTGAGGTTATATTCAAGATTTGTATGACAACATGAGAATTTCAACACTTAATATTAAAAGGATGGGCATGGTCATTAAAAGAAACAGATTAGCCAAACTAATAGGAGAATTACACCCTAATATACTGATGTTACAAGAGGCACATAAGACCAAATTGGCAGATGGATTTCTAAAGGGCACTCAATGGAAACATAAATTCCTGACAAAAGGGACCAGTAAGGCCAGAGGAGTGGCACTTCTTTTTCATGAAAGGCTTGATTTTGAACCCAGCAGACAAATGTTAGACCCTCAGGGTAGGTTTATCTTTGTAGAAGGAATGTTGGAAGGGTGTTTGAAAACCATGTTTGTGACTTGCTATGCTCCAAACAAAGGACAAATGCAATTTTTCCAAAAATTGTTGAGGAAGCTACACAAATTCACAGAGGCAAATATAATTCTAGGGGGAGACTTAAATCTGAATACGCAGGGGTTTAATCCTAATAAACTGACAAAAGGACACGACACTTTAAGAATTTCTAAAAACTCAATGATGGGGGGAAAATGACCCCCAATTTAAAACAGGTTGTAAATTTCTGTACTTTGATACATAAAGCAGGCTTAAGGGAAGTATGGTCAGAGACTCATCCAGAAGACTTTAGCCATTCTTTTTACTCTAGACCACACAGAACTTTTTCTAGGTTGGATGCTATTATAGTCTCAGAAGAAGTACTTCCACTAGTACAGCAGATAGAGATAGGAACAATTCAAGTCACTGACCATGCTCCAGTAATTGGGGAGATCATGAGTAACAAATCCGAAAAACAAGTCTGTCCAAGATGGAAGTTGCACCCAACACTTCTCTCCTCTCTTCAAAGTAGAACTAAAATTGAAGAAGGGTTGGAGAACTATTTTAAAGATAATATGGATGAAGGAATTGGTGAAGAAACTAGATGGGAAGCAATGAAAGCAATGATCAGGGGGCAGTATATAAGTGAATGGGAGTTTATTCAATGTACACATAAAGAACAAAAAAGAAATTAGAGAGGGAACTACAAGACTTAGTGGCTCGTTATAAAGCAACAGGTTCGCAAAATATCAGACAAGAGATGGAAAAGAAACTATCAGGAATTGATTTAGCTGAAATAGATAAAACAATGGTAAACATGCTTTATTGTAAACAAAAATATTATGAACACGAAGGCAAAGGAACAAAACATTTAGCTAAGAGAGTTAAAGAAAGGAGGGAAAACCGTATTTGCTGTTTAAAACTAAGAATCTAACGTCCTAACAAATAATAATACACAAATAAGAGAGGAACTAGCTAAATACTATGAGAAGCTATATACCCCCCCCAAAAAAAAGTGGAGGAGCAGAATATACAAGATTACATGGACAGGGTCAGACTCCCAACATTAACAGAGGTAGACAGAGTAATGCTTGAAGATTCAATCTCAGAAGAAGAGGTAGGGGCAGCAATAAAGGCATTAAAAGTAAATAAAGCACCAGGACCCGATGGATTCACCAATAATTTTTATAAACTTTATGGTACCATTCTCATTCCTCACATGACTAGATTATATAACACAATAATGACAGGGGCAAGGATGCCCCCAACTTGATCTGCAACACATACTGTATTGCTACTGAAACCAGGTAAAAATTCAACTCTTCCAGATTCATGCCGTCCAATATCTCTGTTAAACACAATTACAAAATTTTTGCAGCAGTCCTTGCTAACAGACTGAAAACAGTGATTACCAGATTGGTTCATGCAGATCAATACGGATTTATTCCTGGAAGGTACATAGCAGACCCAGTAAGCCATCTATTTAGTATAATAAAAGTGTGTCGACTCAAGGTGGCTCCTTTGACCATAGCGGCAGTGGATATTTATAAAGCATTTGATAGTGTGAATTGGAAGTTCTTATTAAAAGCACTGAAAAAATTCCAATTTGGCCCTAAATTAGCAATCCAAGCCATCTATACTTTGTCCACCACAAATATAAAATACAAAGGGATGGAATCTAGAACTATAGAGTTATAAGCAGGTACAAAACAAGGTTGCCCACTGTCTCCTTTACTTTTTACCCTTGCGATAGAATTTCTGGCTAGTAGACTTAGGGAGAATAACAAGATAGTTGGAATTAGAGTGGCTCAAGAAGAACATCTAATCAGTTTATATGCTGATGATATGTCGCTTATGTTATCTAATCCAAAAGAAGCTCTGCCACACCTTCAAAAAGAACTGGAGAATTTTGGAGGATTGGCAGGTCTAAAGATAAATTTTATAAAATCAGACCTCATGTGTTATAATATTCCATCCAAGGCACAAATCTAGATATCTCAGGCCTTAGGAATTCCATTGGTACAGTCCCACATTCGTTACCTGGGAGTGAATATACCCAGAAACAAAACAAAAAAATCCCAAATTAATTATACAAAAATATGGCAGCAGGTAAAGGAAGATTTTGAAAAACGGACAAAATTGATTATGTCACTCTCTAGTAAAATAGCAGTTGTCAAAATGATGATAGTCCCAAAGTTTACATATCTTTTCTATGTTCTCCCAGTGCAAATTCAAAAAAAGCATTTGACAGATTGGCGATTGCCAAATATTGGAAAACGTTGGACGGTTTAACAATGCAAAACTGGCAAAGGAAACTATGGGAAATTGATCTATTAGAGAAGTTAACACAGAAAATAAGACTGGCAGAAGGAAAAAAGAAAGTTAAGGACTCTTTTGAAGTGGACTGGTGGCCTTTTATCTTGGCTGCTACATCAGACACTAGTTTGGGACCAGTGCCTTATCCATTCAGATCGTTGTGGATATCTTAAGAATGGAAGTTTGAGAGAAAAATGTAAATGTACTTACTGCCTTCCAGTCGATTCTGACTTACGATGACCCTATGTATATGATTTTCATGAGGCTGAGAGGCAGCCCTTCATGGCTGTGTGGGGATTCAAACCCTGGTCTCCTAGGTCGTAGTCCAGCACCTTAACCACTACACCACACTGGCTCTCAGAGAAGAAAACTATAAAATAAAATCTTGAAAGTTAATTGTTATGAGGGGAAAGGGAGGGAAGGGAGGACGATATTTGCTATTTGTTATACTCCAATGTAAAATGAAAAGTTATCTATTCTAAGGTGAAAGGGAGGGAAAGGGAGTTAATATGTTATTTTTTATTTTGTAACTCGATATATGCTAATGCAAAATGGAAATAAAAATAAATTTAAAAAACAAAAAGGGATTGAGAAGAGTTCCAAAAGGACCTCTCCAAACTGAGTGAAAGGGTAATAAAATGGCAAATGCAATTTAATTTCAGCAAGTGTAAAGTGATGTATTTCTGGGCAAAAAAACCTTAAATTCATATATATGCTCATGGGGTCTGAAATGGCAATGACTGACCAGGAACAAGACCTTGGGATCATAGTGGATAGCTTGATAAAAATGTTGACTGTAGTAGCTGTGAAAATGGCAAATTCCATGATAGGGATAATTAGGTAATTAATTGAAAATAAAACTGCCAATATCATAATGATGTTATACAAATCTGTGATGCAATTGCATTTGGAATACTGTGTACAGTTTTAGTCACCTCGTGTCAGAAATTATATTGTAGAAGTGGACAAGGTTCAGAAAAGGGCAACCAAAATGATCAAGGGGATGGAGCAACTCTCCTATGAGAAAATTTGCAGCATTTGCGGCTTTTTAGTCTAGAGAAAAGGCAAGTAAGAAACAACAATAGAAATGTATAAAATTATGTATGGCATGGAGAAAATGGATACAGAAAAGTTTTGCTCCTTCTCTCACAACACTAGAACTCATGGACATCCAATGAAGCTGAATGTTAAGTATTCAGGACAGACAAAAAAAATTGCTTCTTCAAATAGCACATAGTTAGACTATGGAATTTGCTCCCAAGGAGGCAGTGATGGTCACCAACTTGGATGGCTTTAAAAGATGATCAGACAAATACATGGAGGATAAGGCTATGCTCTGTCTCCATGGTTGGGGACAATATGTTTCTGAATACCAGTTGCTAGAGACTGCAGGAGGGGAGAGTGGTCTTGCACTCAGATTCTGCTTGTGGTCTTCCCACAGACATCTGGCTGGCCACTGTGAGAAATGTGAGTTGAACTAGATGGAAAAAGCAGGGGGTGGCTAGCATCCAAAAGAGAAACCAAAAAAGGGGTCAAAGACCAAGATGCTGGAAAATAGGAACGTTTACTTTGACCCCTTTTTTTAACTAGATGGGCCACTCACCTGATCCAGAAACCTGTTCTTATGTTCATACTAAGACTCTCTCCCCCACCCCATCCCAACTATATTGGGCATCTTGATGGACCATTAGCTACTTCATTTACTTTGAAAAGACAATTCTGAAACACACTCACACACTGAGTGAAGAAGCAGAAAACACTTCATAATGAAATCACAGAGTAAACATAACAAAATGCATAAAATTCCACTCATAGGGGACAGTGGGATGAGTAACATTGTATTTGGCAAATTCCAAACTGCAGTAGAAAGAAATTTGGTCTGTTTAAGGAGAATCCATGATGGAACAGACATTGCTAGCTTCATACATCTCTACTACTGAATTATGTAAAAACTTACATAAGACCAGAACATCAAAACCAGACCAAGAGACATAATAGCAAGGTTTCAACAAACAAAAGTTAAAGAAATACTAACCAAAAGACTTAGAGACCTGGGAGAGATTGAATTTGAGGTCAAAAAATCTTAACATGGGTAGGTTGATATGGGACAAAGTGCTGTTTTTAAGTATTTGCGTCCCAAGCTGTTTAGGGCTTTATAAACTAGCATCAGAACCTTGTATTTGGCCCCGTAGCAAACTGGCAGCCTATGCAACTTCTTTCAGAGTGGTATTATATAGTTCCTAAATTGAAGAATTGAGGGGCTACTTTTGCAGAAGCTACATTCTCCAGACTGTCATATCTAAAGGGTATATGAAAGACATTACTGTTATCTGTCCAGGAGATTAACAGCACATGGACCACTGTGGTAAGACTATCCCTGTCCAGGAATGGCTGTAGTTGATGAATCAGCCAAAGCTGGTACCACATGCTCTTAGCGACCAAAGCCACCTGGGCCTCCAGCAACAATGATGAATCCAGGAGAACACCCAGACTGTGAGCTTGCTCCTTCAAGAGGGTGGAACACCATCCATAACTGGCTTTCTACCCAATTCCTGAATACATGCACTACTTACCCACAGGGTCTCTGTCTTGCCAAGAATCTGTTTTGCACCAGTCCTGTATTGTTTTTTAGGGGATGTCTGCACAAATCCCAAAGGACCCACAGAGAAAATATGTTTTTTACATTCATTCATTCAATCATTCATTCATTCATTACAACCACACTTTTTAGGGGATCTGAGGACAGAACTGCTAGTACAAGTCTGGAAAATGGAAATGGACTGCCTTCAAGTCGATCCTGACTCTTGGTGATCCTACGAATAGGGTTTTCATGGTAAAAGGTATTCAGAGGTGGTTTTACCATTGCCTTCCTCTGAGGCTGAGAGGCAGTGACTGGCCCAAGGTCACCCAATGAGCTTCATGGCTGTGTGGGGATTTGAACCCTGGTCTCCCAGGTTGTAGTCCAGCACCTTATCCACTACACCACACTCACTCTCTGTATATGAAGTTTTAAAAGGTCCCAGCTGCCTAGACAAACTTAGACTAGCTAAGATTATTTTTTGTTCCTAACATCTGGTTAAAAAAGGTACAGAGGCAGTAGTGGACATCATGTTGGCCACAAATCCAGTGCTCCCAGCAATGTGTTTGTATTGCACCAGCCTTGCCGCCAACTACCCCCAGCCCTTCTACCTTCCTGTAAGCAGCAACGACGCAAGCAAACGGAGTTCAGGTAAGCACCTGTCCCCACCACACCATCTGCTATTGTACAGAGGTAAAAGAGATGTGGTGTACCCCTGGGATCCTGTCACACTCCAGGGTGTACTCTCACGAGCTGGGATCTCAGTCCCAGGAGATATAAGCCATTCACCAACAGAGGCACGGATGCAGGTGCAGGACAATCCCCAAAAACCCAAGATTTCATTTCCCCCTCTCCCCCACAACAGTGTGTGTGTGTGTGTATTCACATACACACACACACACCCAGGATAACACTTCAGGCATTTGATGAAGTGTACTGAAGTTCACCAAAGCTTATGCTATAATAATACATTTGTTAGTCTTTAAGGTGCTACAAGACTGTTATTACTCTACAGTTACTTTTGGATTTTTTAATGCATAACTACATTATTTGCACATTTATTAAACAGGCAGAAGTCAAATTTTGACAAAAGGAAAAAGCATGTTGCAATCATCTGCTGTCTTTGTTCAGTGAAAACGCAAGAGATGTGCTTGCAACGTCGCACAAAATCTGTGCAGTTCCGGTTTTGGCCATTCTGTGTCACTGTTGGTCAGCACTGTGCTGAAGATGAGCGAAGAATCTGCAGGAAAACAAGAGACAGTTGGGAAATGGCGACTGGGCTTGCGATTCAAATCATGTCTGCTTGATTCCAGGCCCTTTCAAAAAAAATTTTCATGTACCATAGAAAGAACCTGACTTTCCCCCACAATAAGAGAAAGGAGCCAGAAGAAGAACACTCCTGGAAGAAAAGGTAGGGGCTTTCTTTTACTTTGTGCAGTTCATTTTCTCTATGATCTCTTTTTTAGGTCCTAAAGAATCTGGGAGGATTTGCTGTCTGGACCTTTGCTTTCTTCACTATGAAACATATGCAGATGACGTGATGATAAAACACAAGATTATTTCAAGAAAAAAATATGGTGAATATTATAAAGGTAATATTCATTGGATTAGAAATAAAAGTACTGAAGCTATGAGGAAAATATTTATTTATTTATTGAAATGAAACTGCCTGATTATAGACACTGTTGGACAGATCTACAGTTTGAGTAGCCTTCAGTGTTTAGTCATTCATGTGGAGAAACCTGCCCCCAAAATACAGGCAAAATGAAGACTTACTTTATCAAGAATCATCACATTTGCAATTTGGACCATGGTAAAGAGGTGGATGAAAATGGAAGCACAGTGCTAACCTAAGGAAGAGAGGGATAAACAGCTAAACCTGAAAAGCTGCACAACAGCTGAAAACGACAATGAAACTCTGGTGTTATATTTTTGCCAAAGCAGCAGGATGGGAGAATAACTGGACAGATATTGCGATGACACAATGTGAATGAAAAGCATAAATAGAAGATCTTAGGAGGCAGTGTCAGCATGTGTGTGTGCAGCTCTTGCAACTGGATAGACTGCCCAAAGTCTATCATGAAGGAACACCTACATTTTGCAACATTTTCACTGGACATTCAGGAATCAAATGACATGATTAATTTAAATACATGAGTCACCATTAGAACTTCTTTTCTTTTGCTTTTCTTTCCCTAAATATCGCAAAGCTCGTCACAGTTATATCAACATACTTGCCCTTCCATTTATGGAAGTAATACTATATCCGCTTAAATGCTGCTAGTGGTGCTGCAGCTGAACAAAGATTAGGAATTGAGTTCTACTGTGCTTTGGGAAATAGCTGACAGGGCACCTACCCAATTTTCTCGTGGAAAAGTTATTTGATGCATACACAGGAACTAACAATATTCAGACCAGAACCCTCACCACTAATGAACATTTTCATCTGGATATATAAAGTTCTAGTTTGAGCAACAAATTTGTAATTAGCAGTTAAGTATGGAGGAATGAGCAGAAATGAACTGATTTTCCCATCTACATAAGGGGATTGCTGATAAAGGACTGCAATAGCTCATGCACATGTTAATGATCTGGGCAACAATGATAAGCCATCCCCCCTGTTCTAGACATATTGGAATGGTACTCTGCAAACACTGGGCAAGAGATACAATGTAATGGACCCAGTTTTAATACCCATATTGAAGATATGGTTGGAAAGTTTGGCATTTGTGGAAAGAGCCAGATATAAAATTGCAAAGAGCCCATGACATCTGGAATCCATACAGCAGGGACAAGTGCTAGCAATGGATCTGTTCAAGGTTAGTGGCAAGCAGTGAATTACTACAGTTACTACTACTTTGACATAACTACAAAGTACATTTGCAAGTGCTGTAATATATCACACCGAGGCTATACTTGCCAGTTTGGGAGTTATGCTGATTTAATCTTCAGATAATCGACCTCAGTACACATCAACAGATTTCCACATGTTTGCACAAGACTGGAGGTTTATTCATGTCATAACAAGCCTATACCTTTTGACAATGGTCTAGCTGAAAGATATGTGAATGCAACCAAACAAATGCTAAAAAGGCAGCCAAAGGACAACACAAGGAAGTGTACAGGGAGAACCTTGGGTCATCCAGTGAAGCTGAACAATGAGGGATTCAGGATGACAAAAGGCAATATTACTTCACACAGTGCATAGTTAAATTATGGCATTTGCTGCAAGAAGATGTATTGATGGCCACCAAATCAGACAGATTTAAAGGAATATTAGGTAAATTAAAGGTGAATAAGGCTATCAGTGGCTATTATGAATATATATTACTTCCATATATCATGATTGATTGATATATATTACCTCCAGTAAGTCTCTGAATATCACCAAGCAGAAGACTGCTATTGTGCCTATTTCCTCTCTGTGGGCTTCCCCATACACATCTTGCTGGCCACTGTGGAAAGCAGACCACTGGAATAAATAAGTCTTTGGCCTGATCCAGAAGAGCTCTTCTTATGAGCACAATCCATACCTTACTAAACTAAACCAAACCATTGGAACACTGTGCTAAAATCAGGGATTTTGCCTGTTACCGAGGTGTTCCATCTTCTCAACTCTCCAAAAGTTTTGCTTCACATGTGACTACAAAGCAAGGGCTTCGGCTTCCATGACTGAGGAAGCAAACCATGGTGTAGTCACTGGCTGCTATCCCAACGAGGAATAAAATGTGGACTCATTATCTATACAGTGCAAAGACTCCAGGTAGGTATCACAGGTATACTTTTCTATATGGTCATTCATTAACCCTGGTGAGAACAAAAGTAAGCATTGTCTCTTTGAGTAAACAAATCAGCCATTCTTAGCATATCTTGAGATTGGGATCTTTTACCTTAAATGTACACAGAGCCTCTTTTGTACTTAGTACTTCTTTACTAGGCATTCATGGTCAAGGCTGATCTGAATTTCGGCTCCTTATTCAGTTCTGCTCATGGTGCCCACCTTAAACTATCTTACCTCTTTTCTTTAAAGTGCTCACCTTTTGTTTTAGGCAATTTCTTCCTTTGGGGAACCTTTAAAAGTTTAACCGTAATGTAACCATAAGTAACCATAACGTTCAGCCTTTGTGGGATTTCACTAAGGATAGATTGCTCCCCTTCTTTGCTGCCTTTACTCCATACGCTAGCCTCGTCTCCATGTTTCAGAACCCTAAAGGGAGCACGGAGCCTCACGCTTGCCTTTAAAGCCATTTCCCTATTTTTTCCACCAAATTGCGACAGTTCAGGTGAATTCACATTGCTTGTTTGGGAACTGCACTGTGCTGTACTTATGAACGCCTGTGAAAGCTTGCCTGTCTTTGGTCCCCCGTCATTGTTTTCTTTGATATTTCTAGACAACCAAAGAAATCTTATTGTCTATGAGTCATAAAGTGTTTAAGAATTCATACCGAATTCATACTGAACTGTTTCAAGAACCTTCAGACTCATAAGCACCCAGAAAAGTACTTACATCCTTTATCCCATCTCTGGAACTGGTAATTATTAATGCTTCAATCCTCTCAATCTTTATTTACAGTCAACTGACCACAAATATAAAACATAATTCTGGGAGTTATAAAATAAGACTACATAGTAACACAGGATACAACGAGCAACAAACTGGATTATATAAACAACTCAAGTTATTTAATTACTGTTGGCAATCATACAGGGTCTAGTCCGGATGGCCAAGTTCAGGAATTTTGCCACTTGCTCAGTAATTGCCTAATCTGAACCCTCAAGTAAAACAGTCAAAAGGGACTCAAAAGAACGGCCTGGAAAAGACTGCATAATAGGGTATAGTAGGTCTTTTCTGGCCCCTTCATAATAGCTACAATTAAACAGGATGTGTGAAATACACTCCGTCATTATCACAGGGGCAACATCTGTTGTTTCTTGGATTTTGTTTTGTTTAGAGGGTAGGACATTAAATTGAGCCAAAGAGAATGCCCTCCTATACTTGGGAATAAATAACCAGTTTAGGTAGGGCATCAATCCTTCTGTTCCCCTCTTCTTTCCCTGGTTTTGTTCTTCACTTTACCATTGTGCAGCTCAAATCCATGTCCTTTACATTACACATTTCTCCAATGTGCTTAGGCCTCCAGAACGAAGCAAGTTAAGATGTTGGTCCAGGCAAGATTGCATCCGAATAGGCTTTGCATGCATATTAAGCACTTTTCAATTCCGTAATAAATTAGAGACTATGCTGTATTGCTATTCCCATCCCCCCCTGCATTTGATGCGTGTGGAAATGTCTTCATGGCACACCATGACTCTAAGAACAAGATGATGATGATATTTATTAGTTGCTTTTTTCGGAATGAAACTCAAAGCGACTTACAAAAAACAATCATGTATAGCCACACCTGTCCCAGTACTCATGAATAAAAAGCGCTGATCTTTCAAACAAGCAAAGGAAACCTTTCTATGACCAGCTGATGGCAAACATGCCCACTTGGACTCCCACAAAGGCCCTGACATTCTGGTTAAGCGAAAAGAAAAGGCAACACATAATCAAACAGCATTTCCATTAGACAACATAACCATGGACAAATATGTGAAGTCCAGCCAGTGTTTCAAAGATTATGATAAATGCTGATGTCAGTGTGAGCAGAGTTATCATCATCAACAGTCTACCCTTTTCTCTGATTGCTCCAGAGATGTGCTGTAGTCAGACACTGTAAAATCACAGTGCTCTGTCCCTTCAAGTACAACTCAATCCAGGCTACTCTCTTCCCCTATGCCATTAGACTAAAGAGACACTCAGCTGTAGATGTGTGCTTAGAGCCCTGCCATGAAACTATATATAACCCTATTTAATTACGGATGGGGTTCATTGCCTAATTCCAACTGCTTGTATTCAGATAGTCTTTTTTTTGCTCCCGCTTGCTTGGGCACTTGCTGATTCCATCTGCTGGTTATATTTTTTGGTGGCGAAAAACATTTGCGTAATTTTTAACGTAAATGCTCATGTAAATTATCACGGGTGTTCCACTTGGTTTCTCCCCTGTTTACATATCAATGAGGCAGATAATCACCTTTGAGTCTGCCTCTTGCCTCAGGCTAACTTATGCTTAATGATTCCCCTCCCTTTCGCTATTCGCTATTCTTCTTTTGTTTGCAGTACTTTTGATTTTTTACTGTTGAAAACTTGACCACCGCCACTGCCTATTTTTAGCGTCTTTTCTCCTGCTAAATTTTACACTTTCTTAATAAAAAAAATTAAAGTAACAAATACTTTTTATCAATAATGATCAAAGCCGAATGAATTTGCTTGCTGAGTACTAGTAGCAGCTGAGTGTCTGCTGTGCTGTGTGCAGTATCCATAAAGTTAATGGATGTTAATGGCGACGGTTATCACATCTACATATGAATGCATCAACTTAGAGGAAATTATGAAGATAATTATGTAAAATAGGGGGAAAGTTTGAAAAATAATTGTGCTGATTACAGCCTCAGCCCAAAGCAAGAAATCAGTGCTGGTCCAAAAAGACAGCGGACTGTCGGATTCAGAGGAAATCCGATACTAAGTCTGATTTAGTGGATATTCTCCCTCATCCCTATGTTTAATAAACCTGTTGCTTTACCAGCATCTGTATGGAGCTTGAATTAGTAATCAAGCTCCAGCAAACCAATGGAGCATGTGGCTTCAGTCAAGTGCTGGCTGTGTCTGGGAAGCAGTAAAAGGGGACAAACACCTAAGACTCACATCTAAGAGAATTCATACTATTAATGCAAAGGGTCAATTTTATATACAAGATAACAGATCAACAGGTGGCTGATTGACTAACTGTCACATTATATTGTCTTAAAACCAGGGATAAAAGATCTGCCCATTTTGGTTCTCTCTGTTTCTCATTTTCTCAATCTTAAACTCAGTTCTCCATATTCCTGCAGCAAATTGCAATTAATTTTTTCCCCATGAAAATTCTCTAGCATTTTAGTGTGAATTTATCCTAATAAGCACATTTTTGTAAGCAGTTTTAACTAATGTACATTGTTGCAAACCGTTTCTCGTCATATCATGCATTTTTGTATGTTATTTTCACTCATATATTTATTTTTGTGCACACTTCCCCCTAATATATGCATTTTTGGAAACATTGTTTAGTTGGCAAACTGCACTGCAACCTTTGAATAAATGTGAATTTTGAAGGATGGCTCCGTTTTGGTTTTCATATTGTTTCTGAAAGTGCGAATTTGATAGATTCAGCTTGAAATGCAAACTGAATCAAATTTCTCACCCATCCCTAGTCAGTTAGTCAGTGTGTGAAGAAGAGGACAGAAGAAGGAGCAAAAGCAGAGCTGGAAGCTGGAACCAGGCAGAGGAACACCAAGGCTCGGGGAGCATCACAGAAGTTAAGAGTTGAAATCACTGGTTGCAGCTGAGGTCTGTGAGGGAAAGCTTGTTGGCTTTAAGCAAGCTTGCATGCTGCTCCCTTTGATAGGGAGATGTTCCCTCTAGTTGATTCTCAAAATCCGCTGTTGTTACTAAATACTTCTGCTAAGAAATAGGACTACATACAGTTCCTATTTCATTTTTAAACCAAACAGGTTATACGGCCCAGAGTAAATTGAGAATTAAACCAGATTTCTCGGGATTTTATTTTGAGTATTTTTAGCGTGTCTGTTTTCCCCTTTGCTCTGTATCAGACACTAGTTTTTAAAGAGACTTTTGGACTGCTGTGCTAGATTTCTCAGAAGAGCAAGGACACCATGTCCAATCTCTCATAGATATGCCAGTACCCACATACAGAACACCAGTGACACCACAGACATCTGCACAACCTGATCCGAGCCTTGAGCAGGAAGAAGAGGCAGAGACTGCAGAAAATGAGGCTGAAGCTGAGGCTGAGAGAGGTACAGACGCAGATGAGAATGATGAGATGACTGGACTGGAAGATGCTGCAGAGCCAGACCAGATCCCAGAACAGGCTCCTAGATGCTCAGTGTGAACCAACAAGGGTGTACCACCTCCACGCCTGTCCTACCTCACAAAGTCAGCGCTACCTAGCGAACCATCAACTTGGGAGGAGATTAAGCAGATACCAGCATCCGAGGCTGCTCAGTGGAGAAAAGCTGCTGAGGAGCAGATGGATGCACTGGACAAGAATAAGACGTGGACCCTGACAGAGCTTCCACCAGGCAAGAAAGCCATAGGATGCAGATGGGTGTTCAAGGTGAAGCAAGATGCAGGAGGAGAAATTGAGTGCTACAAAGCAAGACTAGTTGCCAAAGGTTTCCTGCAGAAATACGGAGAGGACTATGATGCTATTTTTGCTCCTCTTGTCAAACACAGCTTGATAAGAATGCCACTAAATGTGGCAGCCTCCAAACAGATGCACGTCAGGCACCTCAATGTGAAGACTGCTTTTCTGCATGGAGAAATAACAGAGGAACTGTATATGCAACAACCTCCAGGGTTCGTGAATTAGAAGCAAGCACATCTTGTATGCAAACTTAAAAAGAGCTTGTATGGACTCAAACAAGGTGCAAGGGCCTGGAATGAAAAACTAGACAAAATGCTCAAGGAGCAAGGCTTCAAGCAAGGTGAGGTAGACCAATGCCTGTACACCAGAAACAAAGATGGACATTTGACTTATATCTTAATTTATGTTGATGACTTGACCATGGCGACTCAACAAGATCAAGACTACAGAGAAGTTGTACATCATTTAAACAAATAAGTTGAAATTAAGGAATTAGGCACTGCAACATACTACCTAGGCATCCAGATTGAAAGGGAAGCAGATGGCTCCTACCTACTCAACGAAAAGCAAAAGACTGTTGATCTTTTAGAGACTCTAGAACTCAGAGATGCCTATCCTGTAGCAACGCCCATGGCAACAGACTTTCTTAAAGACAATGATGTGAACCTTTACCAAATAATAACAAGTACAGAACAGCAATAGGGAAGCTTCTGTACTTAACCACAAACACCAGACCTGACATAGCAAGTGCAGTAGGGATCCTATGTAGGAAAACTAGCACACCCACACAAAAGGACTGGATTGTTGTCAAAAGGGTAGCTAGATACTTGAAAGGAACTATGGACTTTAAGCTGAGATTGCCAGCTAATAGTGATCCAAAACTTGTGTGTTACATTGACTCTGACTGGGTTGGAGACAGTTCAGGCTCCAAATCAACTAGTGGCTTCCTGTTTACATATGGAGATGGACCTATCTCCTGGGCTAGCCACAAGCAAGATATAATAGCATTTTCTTCCACAGAATCTGAATAAGTGGCTGCTGCAGAAGCATGTAAAGAAGCCATTTGGCTTAACAGATTACTAAAGGAATAAGAGTGCAAAGACCAATCCAGATGATGGAAGACAATCAGAGTTGTATTAGACTTTCTCAGACTGAGAATCACACCACACACTAAACATATGGGGATAAAGTACCATATTGTGTGAGAGTTGACAGAGAAAGGATTCATCAAGATGAACTACTGTCCAACTACAGAAATGACAGCGACATCTTGACAAAACCATTGCCAAGAGACTGTTTCCAGGGACTTCGGGTCAAGATGAGACTCTTGGGTTCTTACATGCCAGCTTGTGGAGGAGTGTTGGGTTTAAGCAAGCTTGCATGCTGCCCCCTTTGATAGGGAGATGTTCCCTCTAACTAATATTTGGGGAATATCTCTATGTATCTGTTTACCATGATGAAACTTCCTTAAAGGGTGGGGTTATTTACCTTCTTCCTCCTCTTTGGCCGGGGATATTGTAGATTCCTACATATCCATCATTACTGAGCTTTAACCTCTAGCAGAGGCAGCATGGCAGATGCTCTTCCAGGAGCATCATCACCAAAGACTAAAATGGACTAAGTCTTCTACTTTTTCCATCTAAGTTAGAGCCTATGTTTCTTGAACATATGAAAGGTCGTGAGTAAATATTCTTTATACTTTTTACCTAAGAAGATTGTCTCTGTTGTTTTTTGTGTCTGAAGGAAAAGTGGGGTGGTTGATTCTCAAAATCCGCTGTTGTTACTAAATACTTCTGCTAAGAAATAGGACTACATGAGGCTCCTATTTCATTTTTAAACCAAACAAAGCTAGTGTCCCAAGAGGTAGTGTTCAAGAGAGTTCTGAACCCAAGAGTCAGCAGGGCTGCTGAGTGACTGAGGAAGCAAAGACTGATGGACATGGGTAAAGACCACAGCAAGAGTCCTCACAGAAGCCTGAGAGTCTCCAGAGGGAAGTGGTTGTGGACCTAAGCAAAGAGTACAAGTATAGTCCTTTGTGCCTAGACTGATGAGTGTTAAGTGGGCTGGAAGAGTTTATGAAAATAAGTTTAAATGGGAAAGGAGCTGAATCTCTCAGAGCTGTCTTCTTAAAGAAGCAATAACAATGTAAAGATCAACAGATAGTAACCACGCAAGCAAACATCACTATCTGGTTTTATTAACTGTTTTTAAAAAATAAAATATAATTTGTGTTTTACTTTAAACTGGTGTCTGTGCTGTTTTGTATCACGTTTATGGTGGGTAAACTGAGGGGTATATAATTGACTTGGTATTTAGATACATGGTAGCAGTGGTAAAATAAATAAAAGGTTTATCCTAAAGTAGAGAAAGCAAAACACTAAGATTGTGCAAGCCCACCCCCTTCAAAGTAACTAACTAGTGTGGGACATTGGGATGCTTTAGCGAAATATTACAGACTATGCAAGCTGCTATATGAGTTATATTGAAGTTCAAACACAAGGTGGTGCTATAACACAACACAGATGATATATTAGTGAGCAGCTGCTCTCCCAAAGAACTTGTGGCCATTATACAAAGGAATCCCAAAGAGAGAGGGAACAGATATTTATTTAGGCAAATCTTTCAAAAGATCACAATGTCTATTCAATAAATAAATAAATATAGCAAAAAGATTTGCCTTGGGGACATAACAGACAAAAGGACATCTTACCTACCTCGTTTCTTAGATCTGACTGGAAGTGAGGCTGGGAAAATGGAAACACAATTCAGCAGAAGGCAAGTTTTGTATTTTTTCCTCTATCTATGTGTGTCTGTAGCAATGTGTGAGTCCATAGTCTATTCAGTGCCAGAGGAAAAGAAAAATGGGTCTCTGGTGGCTAATGTGCTGAAAGATTTGAAAGTGGATGTAAAGGAGCTGTCTGCTCGGAGAGCCCGGCTGGTTTCTAAGCGCCCCAAACAGTATTTCCAGCTGGATCTGCATTCTGGGGATGTGATATTAAAGGATAAAATAGATAGAGAATCTCTGTGTGGTCAGAATGACCCTTGTGTTCTACTTTCTGAAATTGTGCTGGAAAATCCATTGCAGCTGCATAGAATCGAAGTTCAGATAGAGGATGTGAATGATAATTCCCCCAAATTCTCTAAAAATCAATTCATTTTTGAAATACCTGAGCAGACTCCCATGGATGTCCGATTCCCTTTGGAAAGAGCAGAAGATGCAGATAAAGGAGAAAATACTGTCCAGGACTACATACTGAGCCCTAATGAACATTTTAGGCTAGATGTACAAAGTCACAGTGATGGTACCAAATACGCAGAACTGGTACTGGGAAAACCATTAGACCGTGAGGTGAATCCACAGATTGCCCTAATTTTATCAGCTGTTGATGGAGGGATCCCCAAAAGAACTGGGACAGCTCAAATAATCATTGACATTCTGGACAACAATGACAACGTGCCTCAGTTTAGTAAACCTTTGTATAAGGTGAAACTAATGGAAAACAGTCCATTGGATACGCTGGTCACCAAAGTTGAAGTAAGTGACAAAGATTTTGGCTCCTATGCGGCTATCACCTATTCCTTCAGCCAGGTAGGAAAAACAGTACTAAAATCATTCAGGTTGAACACATTAGCTGGTGAACTTACTGTTTCAGGGATAATTGATTATGAAAAAAATAGAAATTATGAGATGAACGTCAGAGCCACTGATGGAGGGGGGCTTTCTGCTTACTGCAAAGTCGTTGTGGAGGTTGAGGATGAGAATGACAATGCCCCAGAGGTGGCCATCACAGCCATCACCACTCCCTTACCTGAGGACTCTCCCCCAGACACAGTGGTGGCCCTCTTCAGTGTCACAGATGCAGATTCTGGAGACAACGGCAGAACTGCCTGCACCACTGAGACAAACCTGCCCTTCATATTAAAACCCACTGAGAACAATTATTACCAGCTTGTGACGCAACAGCCTCTGGACAGAGAACAAGCCTCCGAGTATAATATCACCATCACAGCCACTGACCGGGGCTCTCCCAGACTCACTGCAACAAGAATAGTTCATGTTCACATCTCAGATGTCAATGACAACCCTCCAGTTTTTGAAACAACATTCTATGGAATGCAATTAAAAGAAAACAATATTCCAGGTCTCCTGATTGGTTCGATCCATGCTGTTGATCTGGACACAGAGCAGAATGCCAAAGTGACATACTCTCTTTTGCCTGGGAAGGTCAGTGATGGCCCCACATCCTCTTACGTCTCCATCAACTCTGAGACGGGGAACCTGTATGCCATTCGGTCTCTGGATTATGAGGAAGTAAAAGATTTCCATGTGACTGTGAGAGCTCAGGATTCAGGTTCCCCTCCACTGAGCTCAGAGTTGATTGTCCGAGTTCATATCGTGGATGAAAATGACAATGCCCCCTTCATCCTCTACCCTCTTCAGAACAGCACTTCCCCATCAAACGACCTGGTTCCCAGGGGGGCCGAGGCAGGCTACCTGGTCACCAAGGTGGTGGCTGTGGACAGGGATTCCGGCCAGAACTCTTGGCTTTCCTATCAGCTGCTGAAGGCCACAGAACCGGGTCTGTTCGCTGTGGGGGCCCAGAATGGAGAAGTGAAAACCATGAGGCCAGTTAGCAGTCGAGACGCCTTCAAGCAGAATCTTATCGTTGTAGTCAGAGATAATGGACATCCTCCCCAGTCCTCCTCGGTAACTCTGAGAATTCTCCTAGTGGACGGCTTTTCCGACCCTTACATGAAAAGTGTGGATCTTCCTAAGGATGAAGCAGTAGAGGAGGGAGACCCCAGCCTGACTATGTATTTGATCATATGTTTGGCTGCCATCTCAACTATTTTTCTCATTTCCATAGCTGTATTTACTGCAGCCAAGATTCAGAAAAACAAAAAGTTCATAGGGAATTATAACTCTGCACCCAATCTCCCTGTGGGACCTAATTCTCACGAAAACTGTGTGGATTCTGGTACCGGCTCACTATCTCGGGGTTACAACTACGAGGTATGCTTAACTGGCGGGACTCTGAACAGCGAGTTCAGGTTTCTGAGGCCCTTATTTCCTGTTTTCTCTGTGCGGCCTCCTAACACTCAGGTGAATCCAAGGGGTTCAAATGATTCTGAAGGAGTCCCAAGTCATGCTGAGGAAAATCAACATATGATTCAGGTGAGAATATTGTTTGAATCGTTTGTATGTAATGACAGTTTAAATCCCTGATATTTGAAAATCAAATGATGACTGTGATCTATGGTTTGGTCCCATTGAAACAGTGAGGTCTAAGCTTGCATGCAGTGGGTTACAGCAAATTGGAATGAGGTTTGAAATGGTTCTTTGTTTGGTTCCCTGTCTCTGTATTCTCATAGCTTTATTCCTGTCCATGTACAGAGGATTTATTTTTATTTATCTTTTTGTAAAATTGTAGGTACAATAATATCGCACACATCTGAGTCTTGGCACCCTCTTCCTGTTCATCCAAAAGCTGAGACAGATAGGAAGGTAGTAGATTGTGAAT
Organism: Rhineura floridana; assembly: GCF_030035675.1. Taxonomy (NCBI): domain Eukaryota; kingdom Metazoa; phylum Chordata; class Lepidosauria; order Squamata; family Rhineuridae; genus Rhineura; species Rhineura floridana. The sequence continues at coordinate 173,535,871 of NC_084480.1, read as the reverse complement.
CTCCAGCCTTTTGCTTCGGAGGGGATCCCTGAAGAGTCTTCTCTTTTTATGGTTTGCCCTGCTTTGATATTATTTGCCTAAGGAAAAGAAAAGCAGGCCTCAGGTTGCTTACATGAGGAAAGATTTGAACTTGGAACGGAATGCTTTTAGCTTGTAAAACCACTAAGCAGCACCTGGAATGCAGTATTTTGCTCTGGGCATATACTGTATTGGTAAAATTGAACAAAAATCCTTGTGCAGCTCTAGTGATACTTATTTGCTTCTGTCTAAATTTGTGCTAGGAAACGCCTTAAGAGTGCTGTAGTTTTGAAATATGGTTAGAAGGTGTAACTTAATAATTATGATTCTAAATTCTCTTAAAAAATGAATTTCATCCTCTGAATACTCTGAGGGCAGTTTAAAAAAATGGTTGTAAACTGACATGTAAGACAGCTATTCAAATGGAAGGGCAGCCAAAAAATCCACTAGATTAGTGTAATCCTCCCCTGCCCACCTTATGTTAGTATTGGATTCATAATGTATTATTAGGGATGATGGGTGATGTTTCAGCTGCATAGTTAACATTAAAAAAACTTAATTGTATGACATGTCATCTGCCAGTATAAGAGAAAGATGTCTAAATTTACCAGAGTGTCTTTTAATACATGTATATTTCATTCTTCATATCAGACTGTGGAAGGTTTTGCAATCCCAGTGACTGAATATGTGGTGCTCTGTCAGTTGGTTCCAACTGACATCATGTAGGTAATATTATATATATGTTTGTGTGTGTGTAGGCTGGTAAGTGGAAACATTAATGGGAGTTGTATCATAGTTCAAACACAAGGTGGTGCTAATACACAACACAGAACATATCAGGGATCAAGTGCACTCCCAAAGCTGAAGCTACTAGACAAAGGAATCCCCCAAAGAAGGGAAGCATATCTTCATTACAATTATATTTTCAGTAAAAAGGAAAAGGCCAGTGCATCAATTTTAAAAAATTAAATACAGTTAAGGAGACATTCGCCTTGGAGACACGACAAACAGCAGGAAAACTTAGACAGATCCGTCTTCTGATTCAGCCTGACTGGAGGTGAGGGCTGGGACAATGGAGATACACAGAAGGCAAGCTTTGTCATTTTTTCTGTATTTCTGCATGTGTGCTGCAGTGTGTGAATCCATCCTCTATTCAATGTTAGAGGAAAAGAAAAGAGGGTTTCTGGTAGCTAATGTGCTGAAAGATTTGAAATTGGATGTAACGGAGCTCTCTGCTAGAAGAGCCTGGTTAGTTTCTAAGAGCTCCAAGCAGTATTTCCTCTTGGATCCTCATTCTGGGGATGTGACATTAAAGGATAAAATAGATCGAGAGGCTCTGTGTGCTCAGAATGACCCTTGTGTTCTACTCTCAGAAATCGTGCTGGAAAATCCATTGCAGCTGCACAGAATTGAAGTTAAAATAGAGGATGTCAATGATAATTCCCCCCAATTCTCTAAAAGTCAATTCATTTTTGAAATACCTGAGCAGGTACCCATGAATACGCGATTCCCTTTGGAGAGAGCTCAAGATTTAGACATAGGACAAAATGCTGTACAAAATTACACACTTAGTCTCAATGAACATTTTAGACTGGATGTGCAAAGGCATAGTGATGGGAGCAAATATACAGAATTGGTATTAAAGAAACCGTTAGATCGTGAGGTGAGTCCACAGATTACCCTTATTCTGTCGGCTGTTGATGGAGGGATCCCCAAAAGAACTGGAACAGCAGAAATAATAATTTATGTTCTGGATGCCAATGATAATTTCCCTCTGTTTGGACAATCTGTGTACCAAGTAAAAGTAATGGAAAACAGACCATTGAAGACACTGGTTATTAAAGTTGAAGCCACTGACAAGGATGTTGGTTCCTATGCACATATCACTTATTCTTTCAGTGAAGTGCCAGAAAATGTGCTCAGGTCATTCAACTTAAACAAAAATACTGGTGAACTTACTGTTTTGGGGATAATTGATTATGAAGAAAACAGTAATTATGAGATGCAAATCAGAGCCACAGATGGAGGAGGGCTTTCTGCTTACTGCAAAGTCGTTGTAGAGGTTGAGGATGAGAATGACAATGCCCCAGAGGTTATCATCACATCCATCACCAGTCCTTTACCTGAGGACTCTCCCCCAGACACAGTGGTGGCCCTCTTCAGTGTTACAGACGCAGACTCTGGAGACAACAGCAGAACTGCCTGCACCACTGAGACAAACCTGCCCTTCATATTAAAACCCACTGAGAACAATTATTACCAACTTGTGACGCAACAGCCTCTGGACAGAGAACAAGCCTCTGAATATAATATCACCATCACAGCCACTGACCGAGGCTCTCCCAGGCTCACTTCAACAACAATAGTTCATGTTGAAATATCCGATGTCAATGACAACCCTCCAGTTTTTCAAACACCATTCTATGAGATGCAATTATGGGAAAACAATATTCCAGGTCTCCTAATTGGTTTGATCCATGCTGTCGATCCGGACACAGAGCAGAATGCCAAAGTGACATACTCACTTTTGCCTAGAAAGGTCAGTGATGGCTCTGCATCCTCTTACATCTCCATCAACTCTGAGACTGGGAACTTGTATGCCATTCGGTCTCTGGATTATGAGGAAGTAAAAGATTTCCATGTGACTGTGAGAGCTCAGGATTCAGGTTCCCCTCCACTGAGCTCAGAGGTGATTGTCCGAGTTCATATCGTGGATGAAAATGACAATGCCCCCTTCATCCTCTACCCTCTTCAGAACAGCACTTCCCCATCAAACGACCTGGTTCCCAGGGGGGCCGAGGCAGGCTACCTGGTCACCAAGGTGGTGGCTGTGGACAGGGATTCCGGCCAGAACTCTTGGCTTTCCTATCAGCTGCTGAAGGCCACAGAACCGGGTCTGTTCGCTGTGGGGGCCCAGAATGGAGAAGTGAAAACCATGAGGCCAGTTAGCAGTCGAGACGCCTTCAAGCAGAATCTTATCGTGGTAGTCAGAGATAATGGACATCCTCCCCAGTCCTCCTCTGCAACTCTAAGAATTCTCCTAGTGGACGGCTTCTCTGACCCTTACATGAAAAGTGTGGATCTCCCTAAGGATGAAGCAGTAGAGAAGGGAGACCCCAGCCTGACTATGTATTTGATCATTTGCTTGGCTGCCATCTCAACTATCTTTCTCATTTCCATAGCTGTGTTTATTGTAATGAAGATTCAGAAAAGCAAAATGTTCATAGGAAATTATAACTCTGCACCCAATCACCCTGTGGGACCTAATTCTCAAGACAACTGTGTGGATTCTGGTACTGGAACACTTTCCCAGGCTTACAACTATGAGGTGTGCTTAGCTGGTGGGTCCCTGAACAGCGAGTTCAGGTTTCTCAGGCCCCTATTTCCTGTTTTTTCAGTGGAGCCTTCTAACTCTCAGTTGAATCCAATAAGCTCAAATGTTTCTGAAGAAGTCCCCAGTCATGAAAAAAAAAGTCAGCATATGATCCAGGTGAGAGTATTGCTTGATTACTTTTCATATATTTAATTTGTAAATCTATAATGTTTGAAAATCTAACAAAAGCATATTGGCAGTTATATAGAGCAATTTATCTATGGTTTAATCACACTGAATCAATTAAGCAAGCATGAATGCATATAATCTGAATCAGAGCTTGGAACTTTTTTGAACTACAACTCCTATCAGCCCAATCCAGTGGCCGTGCTGGCTGGGGCTGATGGGAGTTGTAGTTCAAAAAAGTAACTTTTCCAAGCTCTGATCTGAATGAAGGGTTGAAATGCTTCATTCTCCCCGCCTTTTATTCCTTTTCTCAGCATATCTCTTGATTTCAATATATTTGTTCCTGGTTCTGCATAAGGAAACAATCCATCTAATGAGTAACTATGTTATCTTATATCGAGTATAATCAATTTATATACTACTCTTCATCTTTCATGTGGAAGGTCTGCCTGCCTGGCAGCAGCCAGAGCTCTCCAAACAGTCGAGTAGCATGAAAATGAATCATATTCTGTGGGAACAGGAAAGGCAGCTTGTGGGAACATTTGGGCCTCCTGGCCATATTGCCACACTCAGGAGTTGAGAAGAAGGGCATTCATGCACTCGTAGGAAAAGCCGTTCCCAACCTTGCTGGAAATGTCTCTCAAAAGCTTCTGAAGATTTTTGGGGGGGTTATAGAAAGTCCACCTGCAAAAACTTCTGTTGCTTTCTTGGTTTGCCCAATCCAGCCAGTAGAGCACCTCTTTGCAGCCTTCCTCACAGGAACCTGAGGCACTGGCACCGAGAACAGCCACAGGTTGTGGAATGCACTGCATAAATCAGGTGTGGAGAACCCCTGGCCCTCTGGATGCTGCCAAACTACAACTCCCATCAGCCCCAACAAGCATGGCCAGTGATGATGGGAGTTGTAGTTTCAGAGGCATCCGAAGGTCCAAAGGTTTCCCACACCTGACATAAATTGTGGTCACATCCACACCATGCATCCAAAGCACACTTAAAGCATGTGGCTTCCTCCAAAGAATCCTGGGAATGTTTTACAAATGTTTTATAAAATATGTTTTGATGTGTGTTCTTATATTGTAATGGCCATTGGCTAAAAACAATAACAATAAAGTAAAATTACTACTCTAAATATTCTTCCCAAATTACATTATCGTTATAGAAGGCAGAGGGACTTCACCATCATTTGGAAGCATAAGTATTTGCGTCTTTTAACTAGAACAGAGTACAGAGCTTGGAAAAGTTACGTTTTTGAACTACAACTCCCATCAGCCCCAGCCAGCATAACGCTGGCTAGGGCTGATGGGAGTTGTAGTTCAAAAACGTAACTTTTCCAAGCTCTGAAATACATCTCTAAAAGTTCACATCAACACCAAGCATTTAAGCTCATTTAAAGCACCTTTAAAATACATGGCTTCTCCTCAAGAACTATAGTTCTCAAACTAGCTTGTTAAGGGAGCTGGGAATTGTAGCTACAGTTCCCAGGATTTTTTGAGGGAAGCAGTTTGCTTTAAATGTGTTTTAAATGTATGGTGTGAATAGTGTGTCCATTGACGTTTGAGGATGAGAAGCACACGGCTCTAACATATCCACATGGTGGCAGTATACACAAACACATTAATTGAAACCTCAGAATTTTGTTTTCTGAAGAAACACACCGGAAGTGTGTCTGCATCTGCAACAAGAAGACAGCTAGTTTTTGCCTATGATAAAGAAATAAAAAATCAGCAACACCGCAGCACCAAATTTATTTCCTCCTCAGCCACAGCCACTGGATGCTTTATTTTTTGTCCAGAAATTGTAAAGCAAGAGCCTAGAACTATGGGAGACTGCTCCAGGAGAAAACAAGGTCTGTATCTTTTTCTTTTCCTCTGTCTTCCTGGAGCGTTATGTGTTTCAATTCACTATTCTGTGCCTGAAGAAAAGAAAGGTGGGTCTCTGGTGGCTAATGTGCTAGAGGATTTGAAATTGGGAATAGGAGAGCTTTCAGTTCGCAGAGCCCAGGTAATTTCCAAAAGTGCTAAGCAATTTTTCCACCTTGATACCCACTCTGGGAATCTGTTGATAAATGATAAAATAGACAGAGAAGCTTTGTGTGGCCAGACTGATCCTTGCTTACTTCTCTCCCAAATTGTGCTGGAAAACCCCTTGGAGCTCTACAGTATTGTAATGAAGATAGAAGATGTGAATGACAATACTCCCAATTTCTCTAAAAATAAATTTGAACTGGAAATTCCTGAGAATGTCCCTACAAATACACAATTCCCCTTGGAATCTGCCCAAGATGAGGACCTGGGGAAAAATAACATCGAAAACTACACACTCAGTCCCAATGAGCATTTCCAGCTCAGTGTGGAAAGCAACATGGATGGAAGTAAATATGTGGATCTTGTTCTGGTGAAACCACTGGACAGGGAGAAGGAACGATACTTTGAACTAACACTCAAGGCTGTTGATGGAGGAGTGCCACAGAGAACAGGAACAGCTCGAATAAATGTTAACGTTCTGGACAATAATGATAACTTTCCTCAATTTACTCAGCTTGAATATAAAATTAAATTAAAGGAAAACAGCCCACAGGACACTCTGGTCTCCAAAGTGAAAGCTACAGATTTAGATTTTGGTTCAAATGCACAAATCACCTATTCACTCCACCGAGTACCTGAAAAAATACACCATTTGTTCCATTTAAATGAAATTACTGGGGAAATCACTGTTCTTGGACATATTGATTATGAAGAAGAAACAAACTATGACATGAACATCAGAGCAACAGATGGCGGGGGTCTTTCTGGGCACTGCAAGGTCCTGGTAGAGATTGAGGATGTGAATGACAATGCCCCAGATGTGTCAATCATATCCAGCACCAACACCATACAGGAGGATTCTCCTCTGGACACAGTGGTGGCCCTCTTCAGTACCACAGACCAAGACTCTGGAGACAATGGAAGGACTGTGTGCTCAGTGGAGGTGAACCTTCCCTTTGTGTTAAAACCTACTGTGGATAACTATTACCAGCTTGTGATCCAAAGTCCCCTGGACAGGGAGAAAGTTGCTGAGTATAATATCACCATCACAGCCATTGATCGGGGCTCTCCCAGGCTCACTTCAACAAGAATTATTAATGTTCAAATTTTAGATGTCAACGACAATCCTCCACTGTTTGAAAAGTCTTCATTTGAAATGCAGATACAGGAAAATAATATCCCTGGATTGCTAATTGGCTCAGTCCATGCTGCTGATCTGGACACGGAACGGAATGCCAAAGTCACCTACTCACTTTTGCCCGGGAAGATTGTTGATGGTCCTGTGGCCTCTTACATCTCGGTCAACTCTGAAACTGGAAATTTGTATGCCCTCAGATCTCTGGATTATGAGGAGATCAAAAATTTCAATGTGACAGTGAGGGCTACAGATGGCGGGTCTCCTCCCTTGAGCTCAGAAGTTATTGTCGAATTTGTTGTCACAGATGAAAATGATAACGCTCCCTTCTTCCTCTATCCCCTTCAGAACAGTACATCGCCCTGCAGTGAGTTGGTCCCCAAGTCGGCAGAGGCCGGTTACCTGGTGACCAAGGTGATTGCTGTGGATGGAGATTCTGGTCAAAACTCCTGGCTTTCCTATGAGTTGCTGAAGGCCACAGACCCTGGCCTTTTCAGCATAGGAGCCCAGAATGGAGAAGTGAGAACCAGGAGGCCCCTGAATGAGCGAGACACAAGCAAGCAGAGACTCATGATAGTGGTGCGAGACAATGGGCTCCCTCCCCAGACCAGCACTGTAATGCTCAATGTCCTTCCAGTGGATGGCTTTTCAGAACCTTATATGAAGGCTGTGGAGGTTAGTAACCAAGAACACGAAGAAGATGGGACCTTGACCTTGTCTTTGGTGATCTGCCTGGCTGCAGTCTCCTTTGTGTTCCTAGTTTGCATTGTTTCATTTATTGTCATCAAGATCTACAAGAAGGATCCCAGGGGAAGTTTTATCGCCGCACCTCCTCACTTCCCACCTGCCAGGCCTGATATCCCAGAAAACTGCACCGATTTTCAGAGTGGGTCACTTTCCAGGAGTTACCACTATGATGTTTGCTTAACTGGTGGGTCCCTAAGCAGCGAGTTCAGATTTCTCAGGCCCCTCATTCCTGTTTTTTCTGTTGGGGACCCAAACATCCCTGTGAACCACAGGATGCCTTCTTGTTCCCAAGATATTCCTGATGATTTGGAGAGCAGAAAATCAATGGAACAGGTGAGAGAGAAGGGTATGTTTTTTTAAGTCTCAGTATACCAGAAAAATTAAAACAGGTCACAATGACATTGGGAATGCTTGTTGTTAGTCACATCTGTTTGTTTCTTCATATTTGCCTCCTTGCAGTGCCCTATGTTGATTAACTACATAGTGGCTAGAGAGTGAGGCGCTCAATTTAAATATGTTCTGTTTATTTCATTTCTATTTGTGAAATTTAACCGGAAACCTTCATCTGCTTTCTTCCTCATTTCTCTCCTACTGCTTCTTTTTTATCCCAGTTTCTTCCCCTATTCTGTGTCTTTCTTCTTTAACAAGAAAACCCTGCTGTTTTAGTCTAATTTGAGTTTTTCCTTGCCTTTCTGTGCTTTATAGGGGCTGTCTCTGTTTTATTCCTGATCTCCTGCCATTGTTCCTCTTCTTCTTCTACCCATCATTCACTCAAATTTCTTCTTTCAAGCCCATTCATCATTCTGGGTGCCTTTCTTCATCCCTCCTGCTTTCTGAGGTCCTCTCTCTTAGGACCCTTGCCATGGACCGTCTCTCCACAGAAGATGACCCAAGAGTTTGTGCATAATAACAACTGCTGCTTGTACACCAGTGTGTTACGGAAGAAACTAGTAAAGCATGAGTGGTAATGCCTGCATCTTGAAATGCCTATGTGCATTTATTTATTTACTTAAAGCTTAAAGCATTATTTAACCTGCTCTTCAGCTGAAAAGGCACCCAGAGTGGCTTATATGAGTTTAGTAACAAAAAAGAAGAAGATAATCCCAGGCTTAGAGTCTAAAAGACACAACACAAAAGTAAGAGGTATGCAGAAGGAAATGGGGAGAAAGCAAACCCAAGCACCAATCTGTAAATCTATAACTTTTTTTAAAAAAATTGCTTGAGGGAGAAGAGAGGAGGAACCAAATGAAGCTGATGAAATATAGCTTTGCTTCCCATCTCTCCCACTTCTGCAGCCTGATGGACCAGGGTTCCTAGATACATGTTTTAAAATGCAGATATGTACATAATTTCCTCAGTAATCATTTTTGTTACACGTCTTTATTATTATTATCATCACCCAAAGGTGGGTTACAACAACCTCAAAACATGACATTAAAAACAATTTAAAAACAACCTCAAATCCCAAGATAGGGTGAGTCCTAAAAATACATCTCAGGTGTCAAAGGCCAGGGTAAATGTTTCTGGAAGAAAAACCCTGTTCTATATCTTTCTGATACCTCTATCCTAAGAGTCCCATCAATCCTCAGAACCAACATATGTCAGTTCCCTGTCCTTGTGTTTTACCTTGCCTGCAAAAAGTAAAAACTATAAAGAACACTCCCCCCCCGTATTGTCTGTTTTACCTTTCTGCAAGAGCATACTCAAGGAGGCAGTGAAATTCAAATAAAAATGTGAAATGTGAAAAGCCTACATTTTATCTCCATTTCTTTTTAGTTTGGATATCTGCAAGAGCAAAGGTGATGTTGAGAATTGCTGCTCCACTCCATAGGAACTGTCCTGTGAGGTACTTGTTGTTGTTGTTACAGTAGGGCCCTGCTTATACGGCGGGTTAGGGACCAGGCCCCCGCCATAAAGCAGAAATCGCCGTAAAGTGGAATCCATAGACTATAATGGGGCCGTCGCACGAAAATGACACGAAAACGTTGCAAAATGTCGCAAAAGAGCAAAAATCTGCTTTAAAATGGAAAATGAAAGCCGCCGCATTAGTGGAACGCCGGGAAGCGAAGCGCCAGGAAGCAGGGCCCTACTGTATATGCCTTCAAGTCGACTACGACTTATGGCTACCCTATGAATCAGCAACCTCCAATTGCATCTATCGTGAACTGCCCTGTTCAGATCTTGTAAGTTCAGGTCTATGGCTTCTTTTATGGAATCAAACCATCTCTTGTTTGGTCTTCCTCTTTTTCTACTCCCTTCTGTTTTTCCCAGCATTATTGTCTTTTCTAATGAATCAGGTCTTCTCATGTTGTGTCCAAAGTATGATAACCTCAGTTTCATCATTTTAGTTTCTAGTGATAGTTCTGGTTTAATTTGTTCTAACACCCAATTATTTGTCTTTTTGTAGTCCATGGTATGCGCAAAGCTCTCCTCCAACACCACATTTCAAATGAGTTGGTTTTTCTCCTATCCGCTTTTTTCACTTTCCAACTTTCACATCCATACATAGATATTGGGAATACCATGATCTGAATTATCCTGACTTTAGTGTTCAGTGATACATCTTTGCATTTGAGGACCTTTTCTAGTTCTCTTATAACTGCTCTCCCCAGTCCTAGCCTTCTTCTGATTTCTTGACTATTGTCTCCATTTTGGTTAATGACTGTGCCAAGGTATTGATAATCCTTGACAAGTTCAATCTCCTCATTGTCAACTTTAAAGTTACATAAATCTTCTGTTGTCATTACTTTAGTCTTTTTGATGTTCAGCTGTAGCCCTGCTTTTGTGCTTTCCTCTAACTTTCATCAGCTTTTGTTTCAAATAGTTGCTGGTTTCTGCTAAGAGTATGGTATCGTCTGCATTTCTTAAATTATTGATCCCCTTCAGTTTTCACACCTCCTTCATCTTGGTCCAATCCTGCTTTCCATATGATATGTTCTGCGTATAGATTAAACAAATAGGGTGATAAAATACACCCCTGTCTCACACCCTTTCCAATTGGGAACCAATCTGTTTCTCCATATTCTGTCCTTACAGTAGCCTCTTGTCCAGAGTATAGGTTGCGCATGAGGACAATCAGATGCTGTGGCACCCCCATTTCTTTTAAAGCATTCCATAGTTTTTCATGATCTATACAGTCAAAGGCTTTGCTGTAGTCTATAAAGCACAGGATGATTTTCTTCTGCAATTCCTTTGTCCGTTCCATTATCCAACTATGTTTGCAATATGAACTCTGGTACCTCTTCCTTTTTTAAATCCAGCTTGGACATCTGGCATTTCTCGCTCCATATATGGTAAGAGCCTTTGTTGTAGAATCTTGAGCATTGGGATACATAAAAGTTGTTTTTTTATCCCCCATAGTATTCAACAGCTATATGTTAGTAATAAACATTCCAGTAACGCAATACAGCTAGACACTGAACAGAAGTTTGAAACGAGCCCACCTTCTCTCAAGGAAGGAAGTGAAGAGTCTGAAGAGGGAGAGTTTCAAGACAGTTGACGTGAGAGTGAAAAACAGATGGATTGTTAAATTGATGGCTGGTGGTTAATACTGGATATCTCTGTTAACAATGCACTTTTCCAATAATGATTTGCCTTTTCTAAACTCTTGACTCTGCCTCTCCTATTCCATTGGAAAAGAATTAATATTTGGTGGACAGTTGAAGGTGAAGGAGAAAAGACCCAGGCACTTGATCCCCATCAGAAAGGGACAGCTGAAAAGGCCTCCTGGAGAGTATTATCCTTATGAATGTAAAGCCACTGAGTGAGACATTAGAGAAGTTATCAATACGCTGATGACATTCAAGTCTCTCCTTTTCCTCTACCACCACCAGTGAGGCATGGGAATCCCTGAATAGGCATTTGCAGGCATCAATGATCTGGATGAGGGCTGAAATGAACGTGAAATGCTATACAAACTTGTCACAGCAAACCACCAAGCGATGCCACCCCACAAAAACTCTGACTGAGTTGAGTTCTTGTCCATCTGAGCAGTTCAGTAGATCGCACTGCACAGGTACAGTGGTGTTTTTTTTCACAAACAGCAATTAATCCTCCTGTAAGAGTTTTCAGAAACTCCGGAAAATTAGGAGAAATTGTCAGGGCAAAGCATAAGCCTTTTGAAACTACTTTAGTATGAACAAACACATAAGGTGAGGCCTGCCAGAATCTTTTGTAGCTATCTGACAAGTTCTAGATTGTGCGGAGAGTGAGAACACAGGAAGCTGCCTTGTATAGACTCACAACACTGGTTGTATTACTCTGTATTGCCTGCACTGACTGGCAGCATCTCTCCATGGTTTCAGAAAGGGGTCTTTCCCAGTCATACCTGGAGATGTCAGGGACCGAACCTGAGGTCTTCTGCATGCAAGGAATATGGCCTATCACTGTTATGGCCCTTTCCCATAGTCCAAAGTGCAATCTGATTGGAATTGCATCTGCAGGGTTGTGGTCAGTAGATGACATGGTTGAGCACCGGCTGATTCTCACAACCTGTAATATGATCTATCACAAAATCACCTTGGACATCCTCATCATCATCATTGCAACCTGCTTCCTCACTTGCCCCCCCCCAAAGAGGTGAACAAGTGAATGAGGGTGGTGATAATGAGAAGGAACAGCCACTGCCAACACCTGTTTGCTCCTTACCTCTTTGAGAGCATATAGAAACAATGGCAAGGAAGAGTGACTACAGCTAATTATAACGGTGTGTGGGAAGGATCGCATTAAGGCAGGAGGGCACATGAAGGATGCCTTGTTCAAAACCTGAAGCCAACTGTAGAATTGCTCCACAGATTATGACATGTTAAAACTTCCAGAAAAACATGGCATAGACTTCTAAACATCATGTCTTCCTGCCTATAAGCCACACACATTTTTCTTGTCATCATTTAAAGATTCTGTTGAGCTTTTAGGATGGGTTGTATATATGAATCACCTTAAGAAATTAGAATTGGTTCAAAGAGAGAAAAGGGGACTCCGATTCCTTCTCTTCTCCAAAGTGTGTGTGTATATTTTCAGACTTATCAAGAATCTGTATACAAAGGTTTTTCTAGGCATACTGACCTTTCACATCCCTCACAGAGGCTGAATAAGTACATTCACAAATGAGGTTTGCATCCATCTACAAGCATAGACCTCAGTCACAGTTGCAGCTGGGAATCTCCCTTCCCCAGTACAAACATTTATTTTATCTATGATGAGATTTTAACTTGTATACTGTGTGTGTGTGAGAGAGAGAGAGAATGCTAGGAGGCGTTAGCTACCTAGCTCAGCCTTTCCCAACCAGTGTGCCTCGAGATGTTGTTGGACCACAACTCCCATCAGCCTCAGCCAGCATTGCCAATGGACAGGAAAGATGGGAATTGTGGTCCAACAACTTCTGGAGGCACACTGGTTGGGAAAGGCTGAAGCTGAACACAATCATTTGGGGGCATGATTCAAGTCCCACAGTCAAAGTGAAAGAGGTGGGTGGTGCTTTGCTGAAACAAACAGCAGATGTTACAGGAAAGGAAGATTCATAGTTATGAATCGGGTACTGTGTTATCTGCTGAGAAAAACTCAGCTAAGCATATATTCCCCGCAAATTACTGTCATGCCTTGCTGACAGCTTCCTCTTTGAGAAGCTGGAAGAAGGAATGAGGGGATTAGCCATCACTGACTTTATCTTAACCGATAGAGAAGAGTTTGTCAGTGAGGTCCAAGCTACATGCTGTATTTACGATGCGATTTGCCACTGAGTGAAAACTTTTCTTTCAGAAATAACCAGAGTGGAGCTCTGGCATGGGGCGGGGTAGGGTTTTTTAACCCTTTGCTCACAGTACTGACCCATTGTACACACAGACACACACACACCCTTATTATTTGCACAGGAAAAAAAATCCATTTTGCTCCAATGGGAGCTTTCCCCCACCCAGATAGGATTGTTGGGACTGCAGCTGGGGGCAAAAGGTTAAAGCCCCGTTTACATGCACACACCCATGCCAGGGTCCCAATCTGGCTATTTCTGAAAGAAAAATCTTGCACTCAAATGCAAACCTTGTGATTAATGTAACGTGGTGTGTTACCCACAGATTCGAGTAGTGGGAATGTTTGGGGGGATGTGGATATGTAATGCTGGAATTCTTGAGCCTATGTTAAGCCAAAGGTGAGTATAGTTAAAAGTGTATGTTGGATCTCAAGAAAGCTGATTTTGATAAGCTCAGACATATGCCAGATGGCTAGATATACTAACAGGAAAATGATCTGAAGATGGGTGGGAATTCCTGAAGGAAGAATTCCTGAAGGCACAATAACAGACAATTCTAAAGAAAAATGGTGTCATGTAAAAAAGCTATTGTGTCTGCACAAAAAGGACAGTGAGGAGATGAAAATAAAAAAGACATGTACAAGAAATGGAAGGAAGACCAAGTAATCAAGGAAGGGCAGGTAACCAAGGTCAAACACAGGCAGGTAGCTCAGAGTTCTAGGGTCAGTTGTCAGGCAAACTAATGCTATGAACAAGCTGAAGCTGGTGAGGGATGCTAAGAGGCACAAAATGGCTTTTCCAGGTGTGCTTAAAGGAAGAGGGAGGAAACAGTAGGTCTGCTGCTCAGTAAGGATGGTGAAATGGTTAAGGTGACAAAAAGAAGGCAGATCTGCTGACCTCCAATTTTGCCTTCATCATCTCCCAAAAGGGGAATTGTGTGCAACCTTGCAAAAGGTGCATCACTGATTGGTGTGTGTGGCTCAGGACTGAAGTTCAGGATTGATTAGGAATTGCTCAGGGATTATCTAGCTACTTTAAACTAGTTCAAGTCTTCAGGGACAGATGAATTATTTCCTAGGGCAGTTTCGTTACATCCTTGGGAATTTGCTGATCACTTCTCAGAACTATCTATCGACTTTGAGAAAGCTTGGAGAGTAGATGAAGTGTCATGGGACTAGAGACAGGCAAATGTTGCCCCAGCTTTTTAAAAAAAATTGGAAAGGGGAAGATCTGGGAGACTACAGACAGGTCAGTCTCACTTTGATACCAAGGAAAATACTACAATATATTACAAATGAGTCAGTGTGTAAACATCTTGATAACAATGCAATGATTAGAAGAAGCCAACATGGATTTGTTAACAATAAATCATGTGATAACTACTTATCTCTATTTTTTATCAATGTACTAGCCTAGTAGATTGTAGGGATGCTATGGATGCAATTTATCTTGACTTTAGCAAAGCATTTAACAAACTCCACAATCTTTTGGTTAGTAAACCACAGATATGCAAGCTAGGTGATCAGGTAGATTCACAGCTGGTTGAAAAACTGTAATCAAGGAGTGCTCATCAACGTTTCCTCATCAAACTGAAGAGAGGTTTTGTAGGGGGTGCCTTGGGGCTCTATCCTGGGCCTGGTACTCTTCCCCCTTATATGCCACCCTGGGCTCTACTGGGAGGAAGGATGGAATATAAATTTAATAAATAATAAATAAAGGATGGTAGCCTTATGAAAGTTGAAGATGACACACAACTGAGAGGGATAGTTAACACCTCCTAAGACAGGAATAAAATTCAAAATAACCTTGACAGGAAGAAAAACAGACAAAATGAAATTCAGCAGAGACATATACAGAATTTTGCATATAGGCAAAATAAATAAATAAATGAAATGCAGTTGGGGGATACATAACTTGGCAGTTTAGTACATGTGAAAAGGATCTTGTAACTGATCACAAACAGAACATGGGTCAGCAGGATTCACCCCCAAAAAGGCAGCAAAGGAAGCAACAGCTATTTTTGACAGCATTAATAGAACCATAATTTCCAAGTAATGGGAAGGAATAGTTCCACTTTATTCTGCACTAGATGGATCTCACCTGGAGTAGTGTCCAGTTTTGGGCACTACCCTTTAAAAATAATATAGACAGAGCAGGTTCAGGGGAAGGCAATGAAGAATACAAGCTGCATGGAAAACAAGTCCTATGAGGAAAGGTTGAAGGAACTGGGCATATTTCCAGGGAGAAGATTGAAGGGGGACATAAAAGCACCCTTCAAATATCTGAAGAGATGTCACATAGAAAAGGGCTAAAATTGTTTCTCTGCTGCCCCAGGGGAAAGGACTTGATTTAATGAGTTTAAGTTACAAAAGGGAAGACTCCAGTTGAACATTGGTAGAAGCTTCTTGATAGTAAGAGCAGTTCAACAATGAAGCAAATTCCCCAAGAGGTTTTTTTGGGAAGGGCTCTCTGTTGTTGGAGCCATTTGTTGGGGATGCTTTACCTGTGGATTTCCTGCATTGATGAAGGGGTTGTAGTAGACCCTTCCAACTCCATGATACACAAGCCTATGATTCCATGTACACAAAGTATTTCTCATTCTGTGTTTTCCTACTCATCAGGGTGTCTTGGTCTATTGTCTAATTTTAATGGATGAGTGAGTAAGTCCAAAGTAAATGAAACACAGGTTATGAGAATACACGTTATGGAATATTATAAACATTTCAAACACTAGTTTTAGAAGATTTTTTTAATGTAGTCTGCTAAGAGCCAATATTTATGAGAGTCATGTCAAAGCTCGAGCACAAGATGGTGCTATTGTACAACACAGAACAAACAATCAAGGAGCAGCAATTGCTCTTGTGAAGGTCTGTAAAGATGACACAAAGGAATCTCAAGGAGAAAAGCAGCAGATCCTCATCACAACCAAATCTTAAGAAATTGTGGAAGGAAGAGGCCACCCTATTTTTTTCCCTAGAATTAACTATAAGAAAAACGATTTTTCTTGCAAACTTGCATTGGACACTCAGCTTCAGCAGCTGCCAGAAAGAGTCACTGTGTTTCTGTGCTGAGAGGAGGAGAGGGTTGGAAAATGGAAGTACATCTTAACAGCAGGCAAGTTTTGTCCTTTTTTCTGTATCTCTATGTAGTAATGTGTGAGTCCTTTCGCTATTCAGTACCAGAAGAAAAGAAAAGTGGGTCTCTGGTGGCTAATGTGCTGAAAGATCTGAAAGTGGATGCAAAAGAGCTTTCTGCTCGGAGAGCCCGGCTGGTTTCTAAATCCTCCAAGCAGTATTTCCAGCTGGATCCTCATTCTGGGGATGTGATATTAAAAGACAAAATAGATAGAGAGGCTCTGTGTGGTCAGAATGACCGTTGCATTCTACTCTCAGAAATTGTGCTGGAAAATCCATTGCAGCTACATAGAATCGAAGTTCAAATAGAGGATGTAAATGATAATTCCCCCAAATTTTCTACAAATCAAATCCTTTTTGAAATATCTGAGCACATTCCAACATATACCCGATTCCCTTTGGAGAGAGCTCAAGATTCAGACAAAGGAGAAAATGCTGTCCAGAGCTATACACTTAGTTCTAATGAACATTTTAGGTTGGATGTTCAAAGTCATAGTGATAGTAGCAAATATGCAGAACTTGTATTGGAGAAACCATTAGACCGTGAGGTGAATCCACAGATTTCCCTTATTCTATCCGCTGTTGATGGAGGGACCCCAAAAAGAACTGGCACAGCACAAATAATCATTGATGTTCTGGATGCCAATGACAATGTGCCTCAGTTTGGCCAATCTGTGTACAAAGTGAAACTGATGGAAAACAGCCCATTGGATACACTGGTCACAAAAGTTGAAGCCAGTGACCGTGATATTGGTTCCTATGCACAGATCACTTACTCGTTCAATCAAATGCAAGAAAATGTCTTCAGTTTATTTAAGTTAAACAGCCGCACTGGAGAACTGACTACTTCAGCAACAATTGATTATGAAGAATACAGTATTTACGAGATGAATGTCAGAGCCACAGATGGAGGAGGACTTTCTGCTTACTGCAAAGTCATTGTGGAGGTTGAAGATGAGAATGACAATGCCCCAGAGGTGGCCATCACATCCATCACCACTCCATTACCCGAGGACTCTCCCCCAGACACGGTGGTGGCCCTCTTCAGTGTCACAGACGCAGACTCTGGAGACAACGGCAGAACTGCCTGCACCACTGAGACAAACCTGCCCTTTGTGTTGAAAGCCACTGAGAATGATTATTACCAGCTTGTGACCCAACAACATCTGGACAGAGAACAAGCCTCCGAGTATAATATCATCATCACAGCCACTGACTGGGGCTCTCCCAGACTCACTTCCACAATAATGGTTTATGTTCAAATTTCAGATGTCAATGACAACTCTCCAGTTTTTGAAACACCATTCTATGGAATGCAATTAAGAGAAAACAATATTCCAGGTCTCCTGATTGGTTTGATCCATGCTGTTGATCTGGACACAGAGCAGAATGCCAAAGTGACATACTCTCTTTTGCCTGGAAAGGTCAGTGATGGCCCCACATCCTCTTACGTCTCCATCAACTCTGAGACGGGGAACCTGTATGCCATTCGGTCTCTGGATTATGAGGAAGTAAAAGATTTCCATGTGACTGTGAGAGCTCAGGATTCAGGTTCCCCTCCACTGAGCTCAGAGGTGATTGTCCGAGTTCACATCATGGATGAAAATGACAATGCCCCCTTCATCCTCTACCCTCTTCAGAACAGCACTTCCCCATCAAATGACCTGGTTCCCAGGGGGGCCGAGGCAGGCTACCTGGTCACCAAGGTGGTGGCTGTGGACAGGGATTCCGGCCAGAACTCTTGGCTTTCCTATCAGCTGCTGAAGGCCACAGAACCGGGTCTGTTCGCTGTGGGGGCCCATAATGGAGAAGTGAAAACCATGAGGCCAGTTAGCAGTCGAGATGCCTTCAAGCAGAATCTTATCGTGGTAGTCAGAGATAATGGACATCCTCCCCAGTCCTCCTCGGTAACTCTGAGAATTCTCCTAGTGGACGGCTTCTCTGACCCTTACATGAAAAGTGTGGATCTCCCTAAGGATGAAGCAGTAGAGGAGGGAGACCCCAGCCTGACTATGTATCTGATCATATGTTTGGCTGCCATCTCAACTATTTTTCTCATTTCCATAGCTGTGTTTACTGCAGTCAAGATTCAGAAAAACAAAAAGTTCATAGGGAATTATAACTCTGCACCTAATTTCCCTGTGGGACCTAATTCTCAGGAGAACTGTGTGGATTCTGGTACCGGCTCACTATCTCGGGGTCACAACTATGAGGTGTGCTTAGCTGGCGGATCCCTGAGCAGCGAGTTCAGGTTTCTGAGGCCCCTATTTCCTGTTTTCTCTGTGGAGCCTCCTAACACTCAGGTGAATCCAAGGAGTTCAAATTATTCTGAAAGAGGCGCAGGTAGTGCCGAAGAAAATCAACATATTTTCCAGGTGAGAATTCTATTTGAATCCTTTCTGTATTTGCCACTTTCTAATGCCGTTTGTTTAATGTTTCTCCCTCCAAATCAATACAACCTAACCCTCAAGTAATTCATCTCAACACATCAGAAAGACTGCTCGAAATGCTCCCCATTTTTTTGTCCCTGCTTCAGAGCTTGTTTGAATTCTGATATCTTTGCTTTTGTTCACTCACAAAGGAACATCATATTGATCTTTCACATGAATTGTGTTGTGTGATATCTTGCATGATGAGTTTATATACCACTATGAATCTCACTCTCCTTGTCTTCCCAAGAGAAGTGGCATACTTTTGTCATTATGGGTTGAAGATGTATTATCCAAACATTGAGAGGGAGAGGGAGAGAATAAACTATTTGGGGAAATGCACAATATTGCTATTGGGGGAGAATCTCCAAGAATGTGTACTTTCCTAGAAGCGGCATATTGAAATATTTCTTCTTTAGGAAAGCATCAGCGTCTCTATATTCGCCTCTGTCACACCAGTTCCAACCTTCCTCTGAAACCCATATACACACCAAGTGAGGTGTGAGGACTAGAGAGAGGGCATTTTCGGTGGCAGCCCCCACTCTCTGGAACTCCCTCCTGTTCGATGTTCGTCATGCCCCTTCCCTGAATGTTTTCCGCCGGGCCTTAAAGACCTGGCTCTTCAGGCAGGGCTATGGGATTTCTGTGGCGAGTTAGTTTTGCTGCTGCTGTTAATTATAGTTCTTGGTTTTAACCTATTAATTATTGTGTTTAATTGTTGTTATATTGTATTTTATTAATGGATTGTACGTCACCTAGAGTGGCCATTTTTTGGCCAGATAGGCGACTCAGAAATAAAATTATTATTATTATTATTATTATTATTAATATTAATATTAAGATTGAACAATTGCCCTGCTTCACTATGGATGGCTGAATCTGTTAATGTTGGTTGTTCTCAGTTTCTCATTTTTCCATTCTCAAGTTCTGATCACCATAGTTCCGCATCAGCTTGCAATTATTTTTTTAAATTTCTCATGAAAGTTTATCAGCATTTTAATGTGCATCTCTCTTAATATACACATTATTGTAGGCATTTGTGCCTAATATAATGCAATTTTGTATGTAATACACATGCATTACTGTGCACTTTTTTTGTGATATACACATTGTTGCAGACTTTTTTTGTTTGGAGAACTGCACTGCAAAATTTGGAGAAATGTGAATTTCAAAGGATGGCTGTGCTTCAATTCATACATAGTCTCAGGAAATGTGAATTACGCAGGTTCACATTAAAATGCAAGAACTGAATTTCTCCCCTGCCTCATGCCTAACAGGCCTGAACAGAAACAGATTAGCAATGAGAGGCTTTCAACAAGAAGCAGTTTTTCATCTTTATGGCCATAGTATCATATTTTTTTCCAGCATTTGCCATCCACTTTCTTAGTAACAAAACAATCTGTTATGATGACATTTTTATTTATTTATTATTTGATTTATATCCCGCCCTTCCTCCCAGCAGGAGCCCAGGGCGGCAACGTTACCAGTAAATTACATTACCATTACCAGTAAATCTAAGCCTTTCCTACTAAGTATATTAGGGCTGGTTCACATGGGACCTGAAATCCGAATTAAAGACTCAGGTTTTTCCATCGCAATGGATTTCCACGGTTCACACACGTCCATCCTCCCTACCTCTAATCTGGCATTCACACACGTTCACGTTCATCTGGTATTGCTGTTTCCTTGTGGCCCAGCCCCCAAATTTACATGTTAACTCCTTCTGCAATATCCATATAGTAGGGCCCCGCTCATACAGCGGGTTACGTTCTGGACCCCCGCTGTAAAGTGAAAACCGCTGTAAAGTGGATCCCATTGACTTACATTGACCAAAATGGCGCCCGGCAGCAAAAAACCGCCATAAAAGCGGAACAAGCGCTGTAAAGTGGGGCCTTTCTACAATTCACAACTGCTGTATTGTAAAGCAAAGCGCTGTAAAGCGGGGCCCTACTGTATTGCTAATGGAGATGGGGAGGGGTGTTTTGGTCAATTTCATGCTAAGCCGGAAGACAGTGTGGGGGGTTGCAATTGACACAAAAAAACTTTTTTCTAACAGTTTCATTTCCTCCACACATATTTAGAGTAAAACCTCTTTTTGTTAGGAAGGAATGCAATGCAATTGTTATAGTGGCAGGAGGGCACCGAAGCGGAGATTTTCAATCAATTTTCAGATTATTATCAGATAGATTTAATCCAGATTTAAAAGTAAAAGCAGCTGAATGTATTCACATTGCCTAAAGTCATGTGATCCGTGCAAATTAAATGGGGCTGCAAATAGTGCCAGATTCACAGTAAACCTCTGTGTGAATGAGCCCTCAGGCACTGAGCAGTCATTTAGCAAGCAATCCAACTTGAGTTGAAGGAGTTGGATGTGGTGGGCTCCCAGTGCCCCCATTCTGGCTGAGCTGTGATGCAGATGGAGAGTCAATGGAAGCTGGTAGTACCCCAAAAACCGGGGCATAGGGGGAGAGGAGTTATGCAGCATCAAAGTTCCCCTTGGAGCGCTCCCAAGGGTCCTGATTCAGCTCAAAGTTCTGCTGGAAAAAAGGCCAGCACAATAAAATTATTCTAATGGTGGTCTACAAGGAACGCCAACTCCCTGGTAGGTCTGTTTGTGGGAGTTAGCTCTTCCCTTCTGGCTCCTACACACAGCTCCCAATGAGCTCCAGGCGCTATTGGATGAAACCGATTATCTAGATCCATTTCAGTCGGGTTTCAGACCTGGTTTTGGCACTGAGACGGCCTTGGTCGCCCTGTGTGATGACCTATATCGGGAGAGAGACAGAGGGAGTGTAACTCTGTTGATTCTCCTTGATCTCTCAGCGGCTTTTGATACCATCGACCATGGTATCCTTCTGGAGAGACTTGCGGAGTTGGGTGTTGGAGGCACTGCTTGGCAGTGGTTCCGCTCCTACTTGGCGGGCCGTCTCCAGAAGATAATACTTGGGGAACATTGCTCGACCCCGTGGGTTCTCCAATATGGGGTCCCGCAGGGTTCGGTCTTGTCTCCCATGCTCTTTAATATCTATATGAAGCTGTTGGGTGCAGTCATCTGGAGTTTTGGAGTGCGTTGTCATCAGTACGCTGATGACACGCAGCTCTACTTCTCCTTTTCATCTTCTTCAGGTGAGGCGGTCGATGTGCTGAACCGTTGTCTGGACGCGACAATGGACTGGATGAGAACTAACAAACTGAGACTCAATCCGGATAAGACTGAGATGCTGCTGGTGGATGGTTTCTCTGGTCAGATGGTGGATACATACCCTGTCCTGGATGGGGTTACACTCCCCCTAAAGGATCAGGTTCGTAGTTTGGGAGTCGTTTTAGACTCTTCCCTATCACTCGAGGCCCATGTAGCCTCGGTGGCATGGAATGCGTTTTACCAACTTCGGTTGGTAGGCCAGCTACGTCCCTATCTGAGTAAGGAGGACCTTACATCAGTGGTTCATGCTCTGGTAACCTCACGTTTGGACTACTGCAACGTGCTCTACGTAGGGCTACCTCTGAAGACGGTTCGGAAGCTACAGCTAGTGCAAAATACGGCGGCCAGACTGCTAACAAGAACTAAGTGGTCTGAGCATATAACACCTGTTCTGGCTCGCCTGCACTGGCTTCCAATATGCTACCGGGCCAGATTCAAAGTGTTGGTATTAACCTATAAAGCCTTATACGGCGCAGGACCACGATACCTGCAGGAACGCCTCTCCCGTTATGAACCGGCTCGTACACTACGGTCTACTACGAAGGCCCTCCTCCGGGTCCCGACCCATAGGGAGGCCCGGAGGGTAGTAACAAGATCTAGGGCCTTCTCAGTGGTGGCCCCCGAATTGTGGAATAGTCTCCCCGAGGAGGTACGCCTGGCGCCGACACTATTATCTTTTCGGCGCCAGGTTAAAACCTTTCTCTTCTCTGAGGCATTTTAATCTAAGTTATTTATGTAAATGTTGTAATTGGTATTTTAGATGATGTACTTTTATATTTGTTATATTGATCTTGTAATTTTATTATTGTATATGTTTCTATGTTTGCCGCCCAGAGAGCTGTTTGCTAGTCGGGCGGGATATAAGCTGAATAAAATAAATAAATAAATAAATAAGCCTGTGTTTAGAAGGGCCAGAGGCTTCTTAGTGGCAAGTGGATGGCGTGGAATTTTCTGCTGCCCCCCCCATTGGCTACCCAAGTTGGATTGCTCTGCCCATGAGGAACATAGAATCCTAGGGAGGTTTTTTTTAAATCAAGTTTCAGTTTATTAAGTCTAGAGACCCTAAACATCAAAAACAGTATGCTTATTAAGACAACCACAGCAGAAAACAAACAAAAATAAGATTCATGCTAATAAACTGTTCCTTTTAAATTAAGGGTATAACAAAATCCATGCACATTAATATTATAAAATCCATGATCAGAAATAGCTAAAAATACAGATAAATTTGACTCAGAACTCATCTTCCTTTTAATAATTGTGGCCTAGGTTTTATTGCTACATCAAGGCACTTGGCTATATTCCTTCTAATTTTAGGTTTGGAGTCTGCTATTAAAATTGAAATATAGATTTATCTAAGTTCCCCAAGTGTAGAGAAGGTACTAGTGAGATAAACTGGGATCTTATATCCTTATCAAAATTACAGTATGGGAGACCATGGGCTAATATATTGACTGAGCCACTTTTGCATTGACAAACTCTCAAGAGCCAAGGGATCCTGGCAAATTGGCCTTCCATAACAGCTGATAGCAAAGCACTGAATGTAGCCGTTGAAAATGCTCTCTTGTATCTAGGAATATTTAATGATGCTAAATACCTAGCAAGTTGATCATCATTACATTGGGGACACATCATGGTACACAAAATATGTTTCTCAAAAAAAGTGGTTTGTGTTGTCTCTAAGGATTTATTAAACCCCAGTATCCGAGTCTAGACTCCATACATATCCTTGGTAACTACTTTGACTTTGTACACCTCCTGGCCTCCTTTTGAATCTAAAATGACCAGGACTGAAAAGCAACTCCCTGGTATTTAAAGATATTAACTTGTTCTGTTACATGTCTGTCGAGGACCCATTTATATTTCCTACATTCCTTTTTAAAAATTATAACTTTAGTTTTATCATAGTTGATCATGAACCAGTCTGCCATGCAGTATCTTGAGAATTTAGTCATGAGTCTTTTTAGTCTTTTTAGTCTAATCTGAGATTGTGAGGGTAGTACAGCATCATCTATATACAGTATCAAGGGGGTTTCTGTACCAGCCAGACTGGGCAAATGGTGCTCTGTTTAGAGTTTAAGATCACCTTTGGGATTACACGTAACCTGCACTGTTGAACTATCGTGTAGCTGTTCTAGCCTTTTTATTATTCAGCCACACGGTGGCAGTATAGGCCAACACATCAATTGGAATTCAGGATTTTGTTTTGTGAAGCTCATATGGATGTCTGAAACAAGAAGACAGCTAGTTTTGGTCTGTGATGAGGAGATAACATTCAGAGCAGCAAAGCCATCAACATTGCAGCACCATATTTATTTCTCCATCAGCAAAGAAGTCAGAGACTTCATATTTTGGCATAAAATTGAACAGAGACAGTCTTAAACCATGGGAGACTACTTCGGGAGGAAACAAGGTCTGTATCTTTTTCTTTTCCTCTGTCTTCCTGGAGCATTATGTGTTTCAATTCACTATTCTGTGCCTGAAGAAAAGAAAAGTGGGTCTTTGGTGGCTAATGTATTGAAGGACTTGAAACTGGGAACAGGGGAGCTGTCTGCTCGCAGAGCCCAGCTAGTGTCCAAAAGCACTAAGCAGTATTTCCGCCTTGATACCCACTCTGGGAATCTGTTGATAAATGATAAAATAGACCGAGAGGCTTTATGTGGCCAGACTGAACCTTGCTTACTTCTCTCCCAGATTGTGCTGGAAAATCCCTTAGAGCTCTACAGTATTGTAATTGAGATAGTAGATGTGAATGACAACACTCCCAAATTCTCTAAAAATGAATTTGAACTGGACATTCCTGAAATAGTTTCTACAAATATGCATTTCCCCTTGGAATCTGCGCAAGATGAGGACCTAGGGAAAAATAGCATCCAAAACTACACCCTCAGTTCCAACGAGCATTTCCAGCTTGATGTTACAAACAATGAGAGTGGGAGCAAGTATGTGGATCTTGTACTAAAGAAACCACTAGACAGGGAGAAAGACCCACATTTTGAATTGACTCTCATGGCTTTGGATGGAGGGGTCCCACAGAGAATGGGTGCAGTTCGAATAAGTATTAATGTTTTGGACATCAATGATAATTCCCCTCAGTTTACTCAGTCTGAATATAAAGTAAGGTTAAAAGAAAACAGTCCACAGGACACTCTGGTCGCCAAAGTGGAAGCCACAGATTTGGATTCTGGTTCAAATGCGCAGATTACCTACTCATTCCACCGGGTGCCTGAAAAAATATACCATTTGTTTCATATAAATGAAATCACTGGGGAAGTCACAGTTTGGGGGCATGTTGATTATGAAGAAGAAATCAATTATGACATAAATATCAGGGCAACAGATGGAGGGGGTCTTTCAGGGCACTGCAAGGTCCAGGTAGAGGTTGAGGATGTGAATGACAATGCCCCAGAAGTGTCAATCATATCCAGCACCAACACCATACAAGAAGATTCTCCCCTGGACACAGTGGTGGCCCTCTTTAGTGTCACAGACAGAGACTCTGGAGACAACGGAAAAACTTTGTGCTCAGTGGACATAAATCTTCCCTTTGTGTTAAAACCCACTATGGATAACTATTACCAGCTTGTGGTCCAAGCTCCGCTGGACAGAGAGAAAGTTGCTAAATATAATATCACCATCACAGCCATTGATCGGGGCTCTCCCAGGCTCACTTTAACAAGAATTATTAATGTTCAGATCTCGGATGTCAATGACAACCCTCCAGTATTTGAAAAGTCTTCATTTGAAATGCCGATACAGGAAAATAATATCCCTGGATTGCTAATTGGCTCAGTCCATGCTGCTGATCTGGACATGGAACGGAATGCCAAACTCACCTACTCACTTTTGCCCGGGAAGATTGCTGATAGTCCTGTGGCCTCTTACATCTCGGTCAACTCTAAAACTGGAAATTTGTATGCCCTCAGATCTCTGGATTACGAGCAGATTATGGATTTCAAAGTGACAGTGAGGGCTACAGATGGCGGGTCTCCTCCCTTGAGTTCAGAAGTTATTGTCGAATTTGTTGTCACAGATGAAAACGATAACGCCCCCTTCTTCCTCTACCCCCTTCAGAACAGTACATCGCCCTGCAATGAGCTGGTCCCCAAGTCAGCAGAGGCCGGTTACCTGGTGACCAAGGTGGTGGCTGTGGATGGAGATTCTGGTCAGAACTCCTGGCTTTCCTATGAGTTGCTGAAGGCCACAGACCCTGGCCTATTCAGTATAGGAGCCCAGAATGGAGAAGTGAGAACCAGGAGGCCCCTGAATGAGCGAGACACAAGCAAGCAGAGACTCATGATAGTGGTGCGAGACAATGGGCTCCCTCCCCAGACCAGCACTGCAATGCTCAATGTCCTTCCAGTGGATGGCTTTTCAGATCCTTACATGAAGGCTGTGGAGGTTAGTAACCAAGAACACGAAGAAGATGGGACCTTGACCTTGTCTTTGGTGATCTGCCTGGCTGCAGTCTCCTTTGTGTTCCTAGTTTGCATTGTTTCATTTATTGTCATCAAGATCTACAAGAAGGATCCCAGGGGAAGTTTTATTGCCGCACCTCCTCACTTCCCACCTGCCAGGCCTGATATTCCAGAAAACTGCACCGATTCTCAGAGTGGGTCACTTTCCAGGAGTTACCACTATGATGTTTGCTTAACTGGTGGGTCCTTAAGCAGTGAGTTCAGATTTCTCAGGCCCCTCATTCCTGTTTTTTCTGTGGGGGACCCAAACATCCCTGTGAACCACAGGATGCCTTCTGGTTCCCAAGATATTCCTGAGCAGGTGGTGGAAAAAGAATCAAGGGAACAGGTGAGAAAGATCAGTTTTTTTAATTACTCTATGCACCAGCAAAATTAAACCAGGTTGCCATGACATTGGAGATGCTTTTTGCTTCATAATAGGGGGCATCTGTTATCCATTTCTTCTCATATTATCTTTTTTGATAAAATATGTAGTGGCTAGATACAAACTGGTTTTGGAAATTGTGTGTTTATTTCAAACCTCTGAGAATATTTTGATCAGCATCTACCATTTTTATAGCTGGTTCATTGTTTCTATTCTCTTTCCATGAGAGTTCTTCTTCTACCCATCACTTAACCATTTGCATTCTTTCAACTACATCATCAAGTCTTTACTTCATTATCCACCCTTCCTGCTCACATCCCGTGGCTGCCCCTACCTTTGGATCTTTCCCCTTTAAAACAGTCTGAAAACATTGTGTGTTAATCATGGTTGCTGTATATATATTCTACAGTAAACCCTTACAGTGTAGATGACATACTTGTAACTTTAAAGCTCAAATATATGCATGTAGGAAAACTGATTGGGCAAAGCTTCCCATATACATATGCACAGTTGTTTAGAAATGCAGATATACTAATGAAGATATCTAATCAACACTTTTTCTGTAGCAGAATGTTTGCTGGATATGTTGTGGAGCCAACCTAGTCTTTCCACTCTAGATCCTTTGGTACCTGAATCTTTCCTGTAACCAGCATATGTGAGAGCTAGGGATGGGTGAGAATTTCAATTCAGTTTATATTTCAAGTTGAATTTATCAGATTCACACTTTCTGAAACAACATGAAAACTGAAACACAGCCATCCTTCAAAATTTGCACTTATTTGAATTTTGCAATGCAATTCATCAACCAATGTTTACAAAAATGCATGTATTAGACAATTTAGATAAAAATGAATATATGAGTGAATATAACATGCAGAAATGCATTATATGATGAGAAATGGCTTGCAAAAAAGTGGACGTTTGTCAAAACTGCCTACAAAAATGTATTTATTAGGATAAATTAGCACTACAATGCTGGAGAATTCTCATGAGGATTAAAAAAAAGATTGCAAATTGCTGCAGAAATGTGGAAAACTGAATTTACAATTGGAATAATGAGAAACTGAGAGAAGCAAAACTGACAGATCTTTCCATCCCCAGTGAGTGCCTATTTGGTTTCATTTGGGCAAGAGGATTCTGACCAAAGCCACTTCAAGTCACAAGCACGCTTCTATCATGGATCTGCCAATTTCTCTTCTGTTCCCTAGGGAACCACAGCACTGCCTGCAATAAACCTAGAGCCTTCAAAGATGCACAAGGATTAGATAAAGGATTGCTATCTCTAAAGAATCACTTTCCCAAAGTAGGCCAGCATACTTCCATTCCCCACCTGATAATTGCACAATCTTTTCTGTTGATGTAAGGTAATCTGAAACAAAGTTTATCAAGAACGGAGAGTAGTTGAGTAATACAAGACAGCAAAATCTAAATGAAATTTCTAGGCTGCGCTTGACTCCTAATTTGAAAATGCAATTATTATTGCATAATCCTGCCCACCCAGCCCAGCTTAGTGGTCTTTGTTTCATTCTTAGAATATGATGACAAACCAGTTTGATCTAGTCCTCCCATCCTAACGCATTTCTTGACCCATTGCTGGTTTGAATATGTATCAACTACGTCTTATCCAGAGGCTGCAACCCTACCTCCCTATTCATCAGCTCCCACTGGTAGTACATGCCCTGGTCACCTCTCGATTGGACTACTGCAATGCGCTCTACATGGGGTTACCCTTGAAAATGGTCCGGAAATTACAGCTGGTACAAAATGCGTCGGCTCGTCTGCTCACAAATAGCCGCCGCCGTGACCACATTACGCCGGTGTTAGTTCATCTACACTGGCTTCCAGTTGTTTTCCGGGCCCAATTCAAGGTGTTGGTATTAACCTTTAAATCCCTATATGGTCTCGGCCCAGTTTACCTGAAGGAACACCTCCAGTACCACCAATTAAGCCGCCTGACCAGATCAGCCATGCAGGGCCTTCTCTCAGTACCACCAACAAAAACAGCTAGGTTGGTGGGAACTAGGGAGAGGGCATTCTCAGTGGCGGCCCCCACTCTCTGGAACTCCCTCCCGTTCGATCTTCGACATGCCCCCTCCCTGGATGCATTTCGCCGAGCATTAAAAACTTGGCTTTTTGAACAGGCTTTCGGGACCTCCGGGGTGGGCTAATCTTTATCAATATTACTGAATGCCCGTTGTTTATACACTGTTTTATGATGCTGTATTGTATTTGCTCTGTATTTTAAATTGTAATTTTACTGGAATTTAATTGTGTACGTCGCCTAGAGTGACTTCGGCCAGATAGGCGACACAAAAATTAAATGATGATGATAATGATGATGAAATTTATTTCATCATCATCAAAAGGTTACACAGCCCATAACTTGTTATTCTATGAGTGATGGGCTGTGTAACCTTTTAATTCTCTGTCTAAAACAACAGCTGGTATAGCACATCCATCTGATAAATAGGAAAAGCAAATGAAAGGTCATTGCTTTCATAATCACTTCAACCAACTCCGTATCTTCTCCTCTAAGAGTTCACTCTATAAACGGAGGAGGAACTGGTCTCGTGCTGCTAGCTCTGACACTGGCACCGCTGTATGCCATTGGGCCAGCTCCAACCCAGACATATAGAGGTGTATGCACACACTGTTATTATTCCAGAGTTCCATTATGCCTTGGGTTATGTTCTGGTTGACTTCCAGCATGAAAAGAAAAAATTGGGATGTTGATTACTGACTTTGCTCATGTGCTCTTACATTTTGCTCTCTGCATATATTATCCCTTTGAATAGTTTTCAGTCCCCCCCCCTTACTTCACACAGATGCTCTTGGAGTCACTGATTCATAGGGTCGCCATAAGTTGTAGTCGACTTGGAGGCACATAACAACAACAACAAAGAATTTAAAGCCCCACTTCCCCAGATTAAAAAAACACAATATGAAAAATGTTCTTCTGGTATATCTTTGACATTTCTACAAGAGCACACTTGTGTTCTAGCATGAAGTAGAAACAAAAGATTATTTTTTAAAAAAAAAAGGCTCTGAAGATTAAAAAATTCTGTATTGTGTATTTTTTCTGCAAGGTCACACCTGTACTCTAGCTGGGAGTAAAAAAATGCATAGATATAAAGTCTACTTGTACTATGCTTGCCCAGGATACACACCTCTACAAACATCTGATGACTGGGAGAATTTAGTCTAGTACTGGTCCCTTTGCCCTCTGGCTCCATTCATTCCAAAATACAAGCTGCTGTTACTGCAATATACCTGATTCTGTTGGCCAAGGCTGACGAGACTGCACTTAATAGTGGTAGTGTGTGAGACTTGAATAAATAATTATAAGGATGTTCGGCTCTCCCATTTATTTTCTTGATATCTCCCAACCCCCCAAAAGTCTTGGGGTGGGATCGCTTACCTTTAAGCCCACTTACTCAGACAACTGCTGTTGGAAACACTCAAGCTTGGGTGAGTTAACATCTGACATATAAGGACACTGAATAGGCAAAGGGCAAAGGGCAAAAGGGAGAGAGTAAGAACCCTTGATCCTGTGCATTCACTAGAAAGGGGTCTGGTCTTGCCGGTTTCAGTAGGATCACTTGCTTTGTCCTTAATTCTCCAAACTACAACACAAATGAAAGCATTCCTGTCTCCTGAGCCATCTGCATGTGCCAGAGAACCCAGAAGACAGGTAGCTATTGGTGGCAACAGGTAGTTAGTATGCCAAACCTTCTGTAGATCTATGTATGATGGTGACTAAAACATTGTTTCCCAAGAACAGACAGTGTCTAAATGGGGAGGGGGATGCTTCTGGCCACAGTTGCCCCTTGAGAATCAAACAGTAGCATTGGCTCAGCCTTCGCCAACTGGATGTCCTCCAGATGTTTTGGACAACAACTCCCATCAGTGCCAAGCCAACTCAGACATGTTGGCTGAGGCTGACAGAAGTTGCAACCCAAAATATTTGAGGGCACCAGGTTGGCAAAATCTCCTAGATGCAATCTCAAATTGCAAAACTCGTAACTTCTGTAGCAACTACACACGACCCAGGCGTGTTATAAAGGGAGGGACTGGATTATCCAGTCTCTACTATACCAGGATGAAAGCCTAGGCAATTAATATACCAGGCAAATAAATGGAAACCTGGAGTAAAAGGTCAACTCATTCCCATTCCTTATGTTCTTTGTGTGCCCAGCTTTCATGCTTCTGTACATTCCTTTTGTTGGAGAATGTGGGAGCAACTTAACTTGTTCTGAAAGGGTTAAGAGGTAGATAGACGTTAGGATCTCCATATGCCTAGGCTATTTCTATCCTTTACCTCTGCTGACTCACCTTTCCTGTCTGAAAGATGATAAACTAAGGTTGCTGACCACAATATCCAGTCTCTCCCTTTCTCTTTCTTCTCTTTGTTCTCTTGGGAGAAAGGACAAGTCTTTGCTCCTTTCTCCTCAAGCATGAGGGCATGCACTGGGATCAGTGCCATAGACCTCCAGTTTACAGTAACTGGAGACAGATAGAATCTCTTTCCTGTCCAAGTATGTATTTCCTTAAATAATGTAGCTTTCTTATTTTGAACCTTAAAGTCTCTCTGTGAGTAACTTCCAGACAAGGTGGGCTGCTTAACTAAGATTCACATATAAAGCTCACT
Source organism: Rhineura floridana (assembly GCF_030035675.1). NCBI lineage: Eukaryota > Metazoa > Chordata > Lepidosauria > Squamata > Rhineuridae > Rhineura > Rhineura floridana. The sequence continues at coordinate 173,504,447 of NC_084480.1, read as the reverse complement.
TAGTGATCGCTGCTTACTCGCACTCTGTAACAGGTTAATAGGCTCAGGACACTGAGTAATTAAGGAAGCTTTTGTAGTGTAGATCATGAAAGCTGGCAAAGACCTTTGGAAGTAAGTGCAGAATTACAAGCAAAAGGCTTACAGAATGACTAGTGTGGAAGCTGCATTTCAGATTAAAAAACTAACAAAACACAATTACCAGCAGTGGGAATTTCAAATGAGAGCACATCTTCGGAAACTGAAGGTAATGACAGTCATTATAGACACCTCACTGGGTGCTGCAGTATCGAAACAGGAGAAAGCACTTTGACGGGAAAAGGATGAAACTGTTCAGGATTCGATCATATATTCTGTGAGTAATTTGCATATTTCCCTGGTATAGAAATGTGAATCTGCCAAACAGATATGGGAAAAGCATCAGGAGAATCATATGCCTTCAGGGCAGGCTCACTTAGTAACTTTATTCAGGAGTCTAATTCATTTAAAACTGAAAGAGTGTGACTCATTCACAAATTGACCTGATAGAGCAAATGGCTGAATGTGAGATGATTTTAAATGATCCAATGCAAATTGCTCTTTTCCTGGAACCCCCCCCCCAAAAAAAATTATATGGAGCCTCTCATTCTTGTTCTTCAGCAACAGGAGAAATCTCTGATCGTGAGCTGTACAACAGAGTAATATTTTAGAATAGGAGAGATAAGAACGTCAAGCTATGAAGCTACTTCCTCATTCCTAAATCATGCTGAGCGAAGAGCAGGAAGAGGAAAAATTAGTGAACAAAGCACAGATCCCAAAAAAAGACTAGAGTTTGCTATATCTGTGGATCCCTAAACCAGTATAAAAATATGAAAAGGAATGCAATCAAAGGGACAAGAATGGGAAATCCTCCAAGAGCTGTAAGGGCAAGGAGGAAAATAAATACTTTTAATTCCTTTGTGATAATTGGAAGCCACATGTCAGAAGCTCTCAAGAAGAAACCTAATTCTAAAATCTTCATGGATAGTGGGGCAAATTCTCATATGTTCAGAGATAAAGGATTGTTTATTAATCTGGAGAATTTCAAATTACTTTGTGAGACAGAAGGGGGCACCAAATAGATTTTTCTTTAACATTCTCTGTTAGTTCCTTGACTGTCTGCAAATCTTATCTCTGTGAGCCAAACTACAAATAGTCGATGCACAGTAATATTTGAGGATGATTCATGCAGCATTTCTTGTGATAATGTCGTCCTTTGCCCAGCCATTAGAAGGGGAGGGGATGTATGAATTGGACGAAGGGACTCCAAAGACTAATGTTGCGGAGAACCTGTGTAACTTGCAATGTGTGCATTTTTGCCACTGACATTATGGTCATTCATCTAAAATTGACATACTCCAAAAAGAGGACTAAACGATGCACCTTGCAAAACAAAAGATGTGTATGTTATGTTAAAGCCAAGCCTACCTCACTCAGTTTTCCAAAGCAAAGTGAGAAGAAACTGAAGCACCCCCTAGAGTTGATTCATAGTGATGTCTGTGAAATGCCAGTACTTTCACATGGGAGGAAAATATTTATTTTGAACTTTATCAATGACTATTCGAGATTCACTGTAATCTGTATCCTGAAAGAGAAGGGGCAGATGTTTCAGAAACTCAAAGAGTATGTAGCTATGGTAACCACCAAATTCCAGAGAAAGCCACAGATACAACATTCAGATAATGATGGAGAATATATGTCTAGAGCTACCCAGAAGTTCCAAGAGATAGATCAGCAGACCACTGTACCCCATAACCCAGAACAGAATGGGGTTGCAGACAGAAAATTTAGGGCACTCATGGAAATGTCACATTGAATGCCCCAGAAGCATTGGAGAAGCCGTGTGCACAGCCACCTATCTGTAGAATTGTTTACCAACAAAAGCAATTGGCCACAAGACACCATTTGAACTATGGCATTGTCATGTACCTAACTTGGCTCATCTAAAAGTATTTGGGTCCAAAGTTTATACTCATGTTCCAAATTAGAAAGATCCAAGTTAGATAATACAGCCAAAGAAGAACTCTTTGTTGGATATGCAACAAAGCAGAAGGGATACAGAGACCTGAATCCTGGAACAGAGAGAGTTGAAATTGAAAGGGCTGTCTGATGAAGGGGAAACCAAACTTCAATCAGAAGAGGTGCCATCCCAAGAACCTGATGGCAAAGAAAAAGTAGAGATGCCAATCAGCATCATAGACTGCAGCAACATACCAGTACAGGAGGACAGTGAGGAATCTTGAGCAAGAAGAAGAGGAACCTGCACTGCCAGAAGAGGCAGCAGAGAGTCCTGTACCAAGATGCTCAAAGTGCACCAATAGAGCTGTACCTCCACTAAGGACTCTTCTACCTTGCAATGGCTGGTGAAATTCCAGAGCCAGAGCTATGGGAAGATGTTGAAAGCCTACCCAGAGCAAAAGGGGACGAGTGGTAGGAAGCAGCTAGGGAAGAGCTGGAAGCTCTACACAAGCACAACTCGGAAACTGATCAAATTACCACAAGGAAGAAAAGCAATTGTATGCAAGTGGATCTTCAAGAAGAAGACTGATGCTGAAGGCAACATCCAATATTACAAGACAAGATTGGTTGCCAAAGGATGCTCAGAAAAATATAGAGTGAACTACAATTAAATGTTTGCCCCAGTAGTGAAGCACACCATCATCAAAAATCTTCTGGGTGTTGCAGCAACAGGAAGATGCAAGTAGAGCACCCAGATGTAAAAACTGCATTTTTGCATCATGTGACAGAACAAAACCTCTGCATGCAACAATCACCAGGACTTGAAGCACCCAGAATGGAAGCATTAGTGTGCAAGCTACAAAAGAGCATCTATGGGCTGAAACAGACAGCAGGACCATGGAATGAGAAGCTGAACCAAATGCTTCTGAAGGAAGACTTTTAATAAGGCAACGCAAACAAATGCCTGTTCAATAGATTCAGAAATAATAAATGGACTTATATTCTGACCTACGTAGATGATCTACTACTAGCTTATGAGAGCCGTCAAGACAAGCAAGAGCTAGTAGATCATCTGAACAAGAAAGTGGATGGAATACAAATGGAAAGGGATGAAGATAGTTCCTTCACACTAAATTAAAAAGAAACATACTTGAGATGTTACGGCTAGCAGACGCACATGCAGCATCTACACCAATGGAAGTAGGATACATGAAACCAGACACCAACACTGAAGTGTGGCTGGACAATGAAAGTTACATGCAAACTATAGGAAAACTCCTACACAGTATATAAGTACAGTAACTAGGCCACATGTGGCTGCAAAAGTGGGATACCTATGCAGGAGAACCAGCTCACCAACCCCAAAGCACTGGGAAGCAGTCAAGAAAGTGGTAAGAAAGCCACAGCAAACCTAAAGCTAAGGCTATCAGCTACCCTAAATCCCACACTCCTGGGAAATGCAGATGCTGACTGGGCTGGAGATACCAAGAATCACAAGTCAACCAGTGGATACTTGCTCTACTATGGAGAATCAGTTATCTGCTGGGCGAGCCAAAAGCAAGAGACAGTGGCACAATCATCCACAGAGGTGGAGTATGTATCAGCTGATGAAGCATGCATGCATGTGATATGGCTATGCACACTTCTACTAGACTTTGGCATATCTGAACCGGAACCTATCAGGATACTTGAGGACAATCAAGCCTGCATCAAGCTTGCATAATCAGAAAGACTGAGTCCACACATGAAGCATGTTGATGTGAAGTTCCACTACCTGAGACACACGTGAAAGAAGGGACTTCTAGAGATGAAGTACTGTCCAACTGAAGACATTATTGCTAATGCATTGACTAAAGCATTGGGCAAAGTCTGACACAAGGAACTATGAGGCAAGATGAATCTTGTAGAGTGAACCAAGTCTCATTAAGAAGGGGTGTTGGAGAACATGGAGCATCTCAACTTGTTCTGAAAGGGTTAAGAGGTAGATAGACGTTAGGACCTCCAGATGTTTAGATTATGTCTATCCTTTACCTCTGCTGACTCATCTTTTAAAACCAGTAGAGTTGCTCCCACGTTCTCAAACATGAGGGCGTGCACTGCGATCAGTGCCATAGACCTCCAACTTAGAGATAAATAGATAGAATCTCTTTCCTGTCCAAGTATAAGTATTTAAGCATTTCCTTAAATAAAGTAACATTTTTATTCTGAAGCTTCAAGTCTTTGTGTGAGTAACTTCCAGACAAGGTGGGCTGTTTAACTTAAGATCCATGCACAAAGCTCACTCAGTGATAGCTGCTTACTCACACTCTGCAACACCGTTCACACATAATTCTTCTGTAAGTTACTTCGGGGACCCAGCAAAATGTAAGGAAGTGCTCAGGGAAAAGTATGGTTTTATTAAAATGATGTTAATATAAACAAGTATTTATAGTGAGGTCTACCAGTATCTTTCATAGCTGCTAAAAGCTTGAAGGGAAACGGAGAGCGGGAGAATTCTAAGGTTACGTTCAGACACAAGGGTTATTGTGTTAGTTTTATGGATTATAATGGTAGTGCTTCTGTCCCAGTTTCTAACATTCCTTTCACACTGCAGTACCTGTTTCATTATGGAACTGTGGCTTTTTGACCAATTAACCACCATGTCATTCTAAATGTCATTCACACAGTGGGCGTGGTGTGACACAACAATGAATGTCATTGATCATGTGGCTACTCTCCCACTCTCTCTGGCCACGTGCACTTCTGTTCCCCCATGATTCTCCCATGAAAACATCAGGAAAGAATAATATGCCAATATGTTGCCCCAAATCTTGTCCCTTTACTCCCAAGATTTTCTAGGTTAATGGGGTTGCAAACAGATTTTTTCAGAAGCAATTAATTACGGAAATGAGTGCTAAGTTTCTACTACATTCTGTTAGATTTCCTGAAGTGGCTTTTATGTCCTGTTAAAGAGCAAATAAAATGTGGAAATTATCATGTGAAGAAATGTCAGGAAAATGGAATAAACTGCTGTCTAAATGCAGCCTAAGTATATCCAAGGATCAAACTGCTTTATATTCTGTTGTGTTCGAACTACTAGAACAGGTGTGGGCAAAGTTTAAGGTTCTCCGATCCACAAATCAAAACCTTAATGGACACAAGTTTTATGCACACGTATCTTAAGTTGTACATTAAAAGGTAAAGGTGTCCCCGCACTTATAGTGCGAGTCGTTTCCGACTCTTAGGGTGACGACTTGCGACGTTTTACTAGGCAGACCGTATATATGGGGTGGGATTGCCAGTTCCTTTCCTGGCCTTTCCTTACTGCCAAGCATATGCTGGGTACTCATTTTACCGACCACGGATGGATGGAAGACCCCTTTTACCGGAGATTCAACTTCCTCCTTCTGTTGGAATCGAACTCCGGCAGTGAGCAGAGCTTCGGCTGCATTACCACCACTTACCACTCTGCGCCACGGAGGATCTTCAGTTGTACATTAATAATATTAAATAATATTAACTGTATACATACCATGTCACAGCTAGAGGTTGAGGTCTTGTCGGTGTCCGTGATGGTTATAAGCCTTTTGAAGTCTGGTTGATAAGGTAAAAGGCCTAGGAGGGTGCAAGTTAATCCCCTCACACCTCCCTAAGGGAAGCCTGCAGAGTATGAGTAAAGGAGAAAGGCCTGAGGAAGAGGTGGGTTAATCTCTTCTCCTGGTCTAATGCCCCATGAAAAGGAAAAGGGGCATATCAATACCTCTTCCTAGGTGAGGAAGAGCGCAAGTAGAACATAAAGGGGGTGAAGACCCCACAGCGTGGGCCTAGTTTCTGCAAGTGGCCAGAGATCCCCAAAAGGGGGCAGTAATGATTGATTTCTCACCCTTTTCTAGGCCTCAATAGCCTCCTCTCTGTTCTCTTTGCCACATGCATTGTATTTGTTACTTTTTGGCTGGACCTGCACTCTCTCTCTTTCTCTCACTCCCCACCTCTGCCCCATGTTCATATTACTTAGCAGTCTTTAGCAGCCAGTAATTCTCTTCTTTCCAAACTGACTATGCCTCTTAGGGAGCTGCTGCTCTCTCCTTCCCCTCCATGCTTCTTTGGCAGACTCCTCCACCTCCTCTCCTGCATGCTGCCCGTGTCTTTTCACTTACTTATTTCTTCTGCATGTCAGGTGCTTCCCTTTGCCCTTATGAGGTGGCTGCAAAGGGCCGAGATTATCCAGTCCGTCAGCATCTCAGGGAAGACGCTGGGAGCTGCAAAATGCATGAACACCTTCATTGGCTGAAAAGTTGCAACTGAACTATCAAAAAGCCACATGTGGTTCCCAAGCTGCAGCTTGGCCAGCTCGTAGTAGGAAAACATGAGGTGAATTTAATCATTACAATTTCCTGCCCTTACATCTAGCACAATATTTTCTAGTTATGTTTTAAAAGATTTATTGAGCATCAGTGATGAAGAATTGTACATTATTCCCACTTTCTGAAGTTCAAGGATGAGCGCCAATCACAATGTCTGCAAGACAGCACCATCCACAAAGAAGAGGGAGGTCTCTGTGCACTCAAGGAAATTACCTTCCCCTCCACCAATAAAATTGCACATGCATACACTGCATGCCTGGCTCACTTGGATCTGTTGCCACACCAGGGCTTGCACAGCAGACTTCAAAAAGCCATTGCACAAGCAGGAGGTGAGAAAAACCAGGAGAAACGAAGGGATTGACAATGATATTAGAAAATGGACTGGGATGCAAATGACCAAATGGGAGAAGAGACTAATGGGTGGAGAAGCATCTGGAAGAAGGTATCAAGAGGTGGGAACGAAGAAAGAGAAATGATGGATGCAGAAATGACAACAGTTGTGGGTGGCAAGTGACAGAGAGGTGTTGTGTGCACCCCAGTTTCCAAACAGTGAGAGACTTCCAGAGGTTCCAGCACTTACTCAGGGTTCCATTTCCTTGGAATGAAGGTGATTGGAGACAGTGGTGTCTTTATGATATATGGCTTTATTAACACATATATACAACCTGAGCACAAGATGGAGGGGTTCACATAATAATAATAATAATAATAATAATAATAATAATAATAATAATAAAGCCACTTCTTCCAAAAAGAAATTCAAAGCAACCTACAAAAATAAAAGCAGATATAACAACAAGAATAAAAACATCCTAAAATACTCACAAAATACATAAAAAGCATTAACACTCCAACAGATCTTGCTTCTCTGTTAGGTTTGTAGGGCAGTCCCTAAAGCCATACCTTGAGATTCAGCACAGAAAACAGTCAAGCCCCTCTTCCTCTTTCAGATTAAAACACAAAAGCTACCTTCTGGCCCTAGCCAGGTGAGGGGGGTGGCTACCCTCCTGAAGAGCATAACTGACCAGTTGTTCCTAAGGCAATACATCTGCTCTTGACCAAGTCTTTAAACATGCAAGTTGGGTGCTTGGTAGACTTGGCCAGAGCCATTAGCTTAACAAAGAGAGCAGTTTGACCAGTTCAGCAGATTCCTTCCACTATAAATGTCATCCTTACAGCTACAGAATCACAGGCTTGGAGGGGACCCCACAGATACCATCCATACTAACCCCTGCAAACCTGTAACAAAAGAATGGGAGACACAGAAGGGATTGTGGAAGTAGGAGCCATAAAAAAGACAGATGGGTAAAAGGTAGAGAACTGAGAATATGTGGGGGGCACTAAACTGATTTACTAACTTACACAGCATTTGTTGGAGGCCCCATCTATATGAATCACATTGTGAAAATGTGCTTTCCTTCTGTATATGCATTCACTTCAGCATCTGATGAAGTAGACTGTAGTCCACTAAAGCTCATGCCATAAAAAAGTTGCTAATCTTTAAGGTGCTACAAGTCTCTTTGTTGTTTTTGCTTAGAAGAGACTAACAGGGCTATTGCTTTAGAAATTATGAAAACAGAAAAAGGTAAAGTAAAAAGTGTCTTCCTCTATTCTCCAAAGTATGTGTGTATACACTACACACACACACTTCCTTAGATATATTAACAATCTGTGTATGAACGAAAGTTTTCCAAGCCATATGCCTTTCCTCACAGAGGCTGAATATTTGCATTCAAATATAAAGCTTGCATTCTGGGGGGGTGGGGTGGAGGAAGACACGAGTACACAGTTGCAGTGGTGAATTCTATTTTTCCCCCTTTCTTGCTTATGAGATAAACAGTTATGAGATACGTAACTATATTGGGGGAATACATTAGGAAGTTTCAGCTGCCTAACAAATGTACACGTATACATTTCCTATTTTAAGGTTTTTCTAGTCATGTCATGAAGGCATTTCAGTTTACCCATTTTTGGAAAAACATACTAACAGTTTTAAAAAACAACAAGACTGACAAAAATCAATGAGTGGCTCAGTGAGTCTTGATAGGTCAGTGAGAATACACATGAAATATTATAAACATTGCAAGCTTACTGAAATATTTATGGGAGCCATATCATGCCTTGAGCACAAGATGGTGCTATTACACAACACAGAACAAATAGTCAAGGAGCAGCGATTGCTTTCTGGGACATCTGTAATCATGACACGAAGGAATCCCAAGGAGAAAGGCAGCAGATCGTCATTGCAAGCAAATCTTAAGATTGTGGAAGAGGCCATTATAACCATTTCCAAATGTAAATATAGGAAAAAGAATTTGCTTTGCAAACTTACATTGGACACTCAACTTGGGCAACTGTCTTAGAAAGAATCACTGTGTGTTTCTGACTGAGAGGAGGAGAAGCTGGGAGAATGGAAATACATCTCAACAGCAGGCAAGTTTTGTCTTTTTTTCTGTATCTCTATGTAGTAAAGTGTGAGTCCTTCCGCTATTCAGTACCAGAAGAAAAGAAAAGTGGGTCTCTGGTGGCTAATGTGCTGAAAGATTTGAAAGTGGATGCAAAAGAGTTTTCTGCTCGGAGAGCCCAGCTGGTTTCTAAATCCTCCAAGCAGTATTTCCAGCTGGATCCTCATTCTGGAGATGTGACATTAAAGGATAAAATAGATCGAGAAGCTCTATGTGGTCAGAATGACCGTTGCATTCTACTCTCGGAAATCGTACTGGAAAATCCATTGCAGCCATGTAGAATCGAAGTTCAAATAGAGGATGTGAATGATAATTCCCCCAAATTCTCTACAAATCAAATCCTTTTTGAAATACCAGAGCTCATTCCAACAAATACCCAATTCCCTTTGGAGAGAGCTCAAGATCCAGACATAGGAGAAAATGCTATCCAGAGCTACACACTTAGTGCTAATGAACATTTTAGGTTGGATGTGCAAAATCATAGTGATGGTAGCAAATATATAGAATTGGTGTTGGAGAAATCATTAGATCGTGAGGTAAACCCACAGATTTCCCTTATTCTATCTGCTGTTGATGGAGGGACCCCAAAGAGAACTGGCACAGCACAAATAATTATTGATGTTCTGGATGCCAATGACAACGTGCCTCAGTTTGGCCAATCTGTGTACAAAGTGAAACTAATGGAAAACAGACCATTGGATACACTGGTCACAAAAGTTGAAGCCAGTGATAGGGATATTGGCACCAATGCTCACATCACTTATTCTTTCAGCCAAGTGTCAGGAAATATGCTGAGAGTGTTCAAGTTAAATAAACAGAATGGTGAACTTACTATTGCAGGGATTATTGATTATGAAGAGAACAATAATTATGAGATGAGCATCAGAGCTATGGATGGAGGAGGGTTTGTTGCTTACTGCAAAGTCATTGTGGAAATTGAAGATGAGAATGACAATGCCCCAGAGGTGACCATCACCTCTATCAACAGTCGCTTACCAGAAGATTCTCAAACTGGCACAGTGGTGGCCCTCTTAAGTGTCACAGACCAGGACTCTGGAGACAATGGCAGAACTGCCTGCACCACTGGGACAAGCCTGCCCTTTGAGCTAAAACCCACTGAGAACAATTACTACCAGCTTCTGACACAACAATCTCTGGACAGAGAACAAGCCTCTGAGTATAATATCACCATCACAGCCACTGACCGGGGCTCTCCCAGACTCACTGCAACAAGAATAGTTCATGTTCACATCTCAGATGTCAATGATAACCCTCCAGTTTTTGAAACATCATTCTGTGAAATGCAATTAAGAGAAAACAATATTCCAGGTCTCTTAATTGGTTCGATACATGCAGTTGATGCGGACACAGAGCAGAATGCCAAAGTGACATACTCTCTTTTGCCTGGGAAGGTCAGTGATGGCCCCACATCCTCTTACGTCTCCATCAACTCTGAGACGGGGAAACTGTATGCCATTCGGTCTCTGGATTATGAGGAAATAAAAGATTTCCATGTGACTGTGAGAGCTCAGGATTCAGGTTCCCCTCCACTGAGCTCAGAGGTGATTGTCCGAGTTCATATCGTGGATGAAAATGACAATGCCCCCTTCATCCTCTACCCTCTTCAGAACAGCACTTCCCCACCAAATGACCTGGTTCCCAGGGGGGCCGAGGCAGGCTACCTGGTCACCAAGGTGGTGGCTGTGGACAGGGATTCCGGCCAGAACTCTTGGCTTTCCTATCAGCTGCTGAAGGCCACAGAACCGGATCTGTTCGCTGTGGGGACCCAGAATGGAGAAGTGAAAACCATGAGGTCAGTTAGCAGTCGAGATGCCTTCAAGCAGAATCTTATCGTTGTAGTCAGAGATAATGGACATCCTCCCCAGTCCTCCTCGGTAACTCTGAGAATTCTCCTAGTGGACGGCTTTTCCGACCCTTACATGAAAAGTGTGGATCTACCTAAGGATGAAGCAGTAGAGGAGGGAGACCCCAGCCTGACTATGTATCTGATCATATGTTTGGCTGCCATCTCAACTATTTTTCTCATTTCCATAGCTGTGTTTACTGCAGTCAAGATTCAGAAAAACAAAAAGTTCATAGGGAATTATAACTCTGCACCTAATTTCCCTGTGGGACCTAATTCTCAAGACAACTGTGTGGATTCTGGTACCGGCTCACTATCCCGGGGTTACAACTATGAGGTGTGCTTAACTGGCGGATCCCTGAGCAGCGAGTTCAGGTTTCTGAGGCCCCTATTTCCTGTTTTCTCTGTGGAGCCTCCTGACACTCAGGTGAATCCACGGAATTCAAATGGTCCCCAAGAACTCCCCAGGCGTGCAAATGAAAGCCAACATATGATCCAGGTGAGAATGCCATTTGCATCCTTTGTGCGTGGTTTCCTTTCAAACTGGCTTTTGTAACTTTCCAATGCTATATTTATCTCTCGTTTGGTCCTACTAAGGTGAGGTGTAAGCTTGAATGCAAAGATGTGTAGGAAATCAGAGGGAGGGTCTGAAATTCCCATTTTCTTCTGTTCCTGTTTGCCTGTATCTTTGTATTTCGATATTGTTTCTGTCTATGGATAGAGGAATATCATAATGATGCATGAATATTTATACTGCGCAATATATAATTTTATACAGCTCTTTGAATCTCACTGTCCCCTTCTTCCCAAACTATTTTGGCCAGTATCGGGGAGGGGGAGATATTACTCAAAAGCTGGGAAGCAGGTTGCTTCCAGGTGACCTGTTTATTGAGCATTCCTGATTTCTTTGCAGGAGAGTTATACGTCAGCTGTTAATTGAACATTAATTCAGGTGAGTTTGTGGAGAGGTTATAAAAGATTGCATCAAGCAATTGTTGTCCCACATTTTTCTGTCACTTTTCCTACTGCAAACAGTTTGATTTTGGGGGCCAACAAGTTTGTTGTACAAGAGCACCACATCTATGGTACATACTGAATATTCTGGGATGTGATTGTATCCCATCTGCAAAATAGCAACAGTCTTGAACAGACCGCAGAAGACAATAAACTGTTTTTATTATCTGCAATCTTTCATATAGCAAAGAGTTTCTAAACTGTAGCTTTTCTCACTGCTTTTTGGAATATTTCTTAGTAAAGTATCATTGTCTCTGTGATAACAGGAGCTGTTATACTAGTGCTTATCTAGCAACCAACATGCAAAGAGATAGATGCTTAAACAGGCCCAGAAATAAAAGGTTCAAAATAAATTTATGTATGGAGAGGTTTGCACCAAGAAGTTTTCAGTTACATCTAATCTTTAGGGTGACATTTCCATAAACTTTCTCACCTGCTGAGTATTTTCTTAGTAACAAAATAAGATTTTATGAGCACAGAAACACTAAATCTGAGCCTTTCCTGTTAAGCATATTGTTCACTGGGAAATTCAATCTTAGTGATTGTTCTTCATTCAGCCACATGGTGGTAGTATAGGAAAGCACATTAACTGGAATTCAGAATTTTGTGAAGGACGTCACATGAAGCCATGAACACAAGGGTGCCTGAAACAAAAGACGGTTAGTTTTTTTTCTGTGCTAAAGAGATAACATAGAGTACAGCAAAGCCATCAACACTGCAGCACCACATTTATTTCCCCATTCTTAGAGATGGTCATTGGATGCAACAGTCCGAAACGTCATATTTTGGCCTGAAACTGAAGAGGGAAAACTTTGAACCATGGGAGACTGCTTCAAGAGGAAACAAGGTCTGTACATTTTGCTTTTTCTTTGTGTTCCTGCAGCACTGAGTATTTCAATTCACTATTCTGTGCCTGAAGAAAAGAAAAGTGGGTCTTTGGTGGCTAATGTAGTGAAAGACTTGAAGCTGGGAACCAGGGAGCTCTCTGTTCGCAGAGCCCAGCTAGTGTCCAAAAGCACTAAGCAGTATTTCCACCTTGATACCCACTCTGGGAATCTGTTGATAAATGATAAAATAGACCGAGAGGCTTTGTGTGGCCAGATTGATCCTTGCTTATTACTGTCTGAAATTGTGCTCCAAAGCCCCTTAAAGATCTACAGTATTGAAATCAAGATAGAAGACATAAATGACAACACTCCCAAATTCTCTAAAAATGAATTTGAACTGGACATTCCTGAAATAGTTTCTACAAATATGCATTTCCCCTTGGAATCTGCGCAAGATGAGGACCTAGGGAAAAATGGCATCCAAAACTACACCCTCAGTTCCAACGAGCATTTCCAGCTTGATGTTAAAAGCAATGAGGGTGGGAGCAAGTATGTGGATCTTGTTCTTGAGAAACCACTAGACAGAGAGAAGGAGCCAAACTTTGGATTGACTCTCACAGCTGTTGATGGAGGGGTGCCACAGAGAACGGGCACAGTTCAAATAAATATTAATGTTTTGGACATTAATGATAATTCTCCTCAGTTTACTCAGTCTGAATACAAAGTAAGATTGAAGGAAAACAGCCCACGGGACACTCTGGTCTCCAAAGTGGAAGCCACAGATTTGGATTCTGGTTCAAATGCGCAGATTACCTACTCATTCCACCGGGTGCCTGAAAAAATATACAATTTGTTTCATTTAAATGAAATCACTGGAGAAATCACTGTTTTGGGACAAATTGATTATGAAGAAGAAAACAGTTATGACATCAATATCAGAGCAACAGATGGAGGGGGTCTTGCAGGATACTGCAAGGTCCTGGTCGACGTTGAGGACGTGAATGACAATGCCCCAGATGTGTCAATCATATCCATCACCAGCCCTTTACCAGAGGATTCTCCCTTAGAGACACTTGTTGCCCTGTTCAGTGTCACAGACAGAGACTCTGGGGACAATGGAAGAACAGTTTGCTCCGTGGACATAAATCTTCCCTTTGTGTTAAAACCCACAGTGAATAACTATTACCAACTTGTGATCCAAAGTCCCCTGGACAGAGAGAAAATCACGGAGTATAATATCACCACCATAGTTATTGATAGGGGCTCTCCAAGGCTCACTTCAACAAGAATTATTAATGTTCAGATCTCAGATGTCAATGACAACCCTCCAGTATTTGAAAAGTCTGCATCTGAAATACAAATACAGGAAAATAATATCCCCGGATTGCTGATTGGCTCAGTCCATGCTGCTGATCTGGACACAGAGCGGAATGCCAAACTCACCTACTCACTTTTGCCTGGGAAGGTTGGTGATGGCCCTGTGGCCTCATACATCTCAGTCAACTCTGCAACTGGAAATTTGTATGCCCTCAGATCTCTGGATTATGAGCTGATCAAGGATTTCAAAGTGACAGTGAGGGCTACAGATGGCGGGTCTCCTCCTTTGACCTCAGAAGTTATTGTCAGATTTGTTGTCACAGATGAAAATGATAACGCTCCCTTCTTCCTCTACCCCCTTCAGAACAGTACATCTCCCTGCAATGAGCTGGTCCCCAAGTCAGCAGAGGCCGGTTACCTGGTGACCAAGGTGGTGGCTGTGGATGGAGATTCTGGTCAGAACTCCTGGCTTTCCTATGAGTTGCTGAAGGCCACAGACCCTGGCCTATTCAGTATAGGAGCCCAGAATGGAGAAGTGAGAACCAGGAGGCCCCTGAATGAGCGAGACACAAGCAAGCAGAGACTCATGATAGTGGTGCGAGACAATGGGCTCCCTCCCCAGACCAGCACTGCAATGCTCAATGTCCTTCCAGTGGATGGCTTTTCAGATCCTTACATGAAGGCTGTGGAGGTTAGTAACCAAGAACATGAAGAAGATGGAACCTTGACCTTGTATCTGGTGATCTGCCTGGCTGCAGTCTCCTTTGTGTTCCTAGTTTGCATTGTTTCATTTGTTGTTATCAAGATCTACAAGAAGGATCCCAGGGGAAATTTTATCGCCGCACCTCCTCACTTCCCACCTGCCAGGCCTGATATTCCAGAAAACTGCACCGATTCTCAGAGTGGGTCACTTTCCAGGAGTTACCACTATGATGTTTGCTTAACTGGTGGGTCCTTAAGCAGTGAGTTCAGATTTCTCAGGCCCCTCATTCCTGTTTTTTCTGTCGGGGACCCAAACATCTCTGTGAACCACAGGATGCCTTCTGGTTCCCAAGATATTCCTGAGCAGGTGGGAGAAAAAGAAGCAGAGGAAAAGGTGAAAGAGTTTCTCAGTTTACCAGTGAGTCACCATGACATTGGGAATGCTTTTTTGCTTGGTAATTAATCACATCAGACGTTTTTCTCATTCTTTGTTGATAAAATATATAGTGGCTAAAGAGAAAGCTTCAGTTTTAACTTGGTCTCTTTATTTTAAATCCATGTGAGAATTTCATTCCCTTCATACCCTCTATATTTATACTGGTCAGTCATTTTCTTCAGTATTTCCTATCTGCTCCTCCTCCTCCTTTCCCATCCTTTATTTACTCAGGCAGGTCACTCCTTCCAAGCTCATTGCTGAGTTTAGGTATCTTCCTTCATGCGCCTTAGTTCTTCCGCCACTGAACCATCTCTCTATTGAAACTAGGTCAAACACTTACACACTAATTGCCAGTATGTCCTAGAATATACCCCTGAAGTGTGGATGTCATATCTACACCTTTAAATCCCCAAGTATGTGTACACAGGAGACGTGTTGGACCAGGCATCCCAGTTACATATATGAAATTGTTTAGAGAGCCTTCTTGGTGGTGGCACCCCAGCAATGGAATAGCCTCCCAAGAGAGACTTGCCTGGCATCATCTTTATGGCTTTTCAGTGCTAGATGAACACTTTTTATTTACCCAGGCATTTTTTAAAAAATGCATTTTATACAAACAAAAAGCTCTGTTTTGCTATTTGACCTGCTAATAAATACATTAAGGGTGAGTCAGCTGAATCTCATTCTGCCATTCTGATGAGAAACTGGGAGCAGGGGAGGAGCAAACAGAAGAAAAAACATCGCACCGGGTCAGACCATCAGACCATCTATCTCAGAGATAGTGGAGGTCCCAGGGATTACACTTGGGACTTGCTGCATGCAAAGCAAATGCTCTACCGCTGACCTATGGCCCTTCAGTGTAAGGAATAGGTTGTACAGTTTATCATTAGAAAATGGTTCAACAGACTGACTTGAAACTTGGCAGTGTGGGAGAGGTTTGGAGGTAGTCCATGCCGAATTTGGGATAGAAAGGATAAGAAATAGCTTATTTTGATTGAGTTAGATGTTTGACAAGGGACTTCATGGCAAATTGACAGGTGCTGTGCGTTTTTCTTCCACGGACTTTGCTGGGGTGTTTTTTCCATAAAGATTTCTCCATTTGTACTGCATCTTTTGGGAAATGGTTTGTTATGTTAGGCCAAGGGGAAAGTCTAGCATGTGCTTCTGTCTAATAGTAGTGTGAAACATTTGTAGTTTTTATTTAAGTGGCATTTTGGGGCCATGTTTAATCAATGAAATTTTATCAGGATTTCAAAGATGTCACTCTAATGTGATCTAGCACTGAACTTTGGCAAATACATTACTGCGTGATGTGCATCAACAAAATGTATCTGTTGCTTTCCATCTTTGTGATAAATACATGTAATTATGTGAGTGTAATCATAAGTCATACATTGTATACAAGTTCCACAGGTACAACTCACGATGTTCAGGATGCAACTGAAGTTGGTTCTGTTCCTACATGGTTCTTCAAAGGACCTTTCATTGGAACAAATGGCATGTTCTACAGGCAACTCTCATACCACATCATGGACCATGACGCGTCTGGAAACATGACTTGCTATGGAAACTCTCATGGCCATTATGTTGTTCTACAAGACCTATATGGTCTCACATGATGCAAGTTATGCAAAAGGATCACTTCCTGGCAAGTGTTGTATTGTATTTCTTCCAATGATTGCTGTGGGTCCTATGGATATGCCATGTGTTTATTGAACTCTTAACTTCTGTGTGCAAAGAAGCTAAGTAACATGGCAATCCTAACTTTGACTGAACCCTGTGGTGGAAGGCCCAGCTAACTGGGCCTAAGATCTGATAAAGAAGTCCTTCTCTATCTCTCAGCTATAGTGGGACACTCAGGTAGAAAAGCGGGGAATGAAGAAAAGGCCCTCTCTGTGGCTGCTCCAAATTGTGGAACACTTAGCTCCAGTATGCTCAGTTGGCTCCTCTCTTATGGTGTGTTTTGATATAGCTAAAAAAATTTATTTACACAGACATTTGATGAGTTAGATATGTTTTTATTCAATGCCTCTATTTTATCTGTTGCACTTACCTATGCCTTTATTATGATGACTTGTACCACGAGCGGGACAGGGCAATTGTGAATCTGCTTGTACTGCTCAGTCTCTCAGTGGCTTTTGATACTATTGACCATGGTATACTCCTGGAACACAGTTTTACAGTGGCTCCGCTCCTAACCTACAAGGCCATGTTCAGATAATAACATTGGAACACTGTGTTTGAGCCTGATGGTCCTTGTGTGAATGAAGTGAACACAAATCTTGTTGGATGGGGGAGGGAGTTGGCAAACCTAAGGGTCTGCAATTGGAGGAAGGCAAGGCCATATTGTTATGCATTGCAGAGCATCTCTCCCATTGTTGCCAATTTAATGATTTTCCCAGTAAAATCTGGTGTTTTTAGGTGCATTTCTGGTGGCAAATTTTCCTGTCTAGTGGGAAATCTAGTGGATGTCAAATATTTTATGGTCAGAATCTGGTGGTGTTTTAACAAATATTTCAATTTCATTCTTCCCCCTCCACTATTACATATGTCACAAAACTGTCTAGCCAAAAGCTAGCTTTTTAAAAACAAACAAACTACTTTTGGATATTTTCTTGTATTTTTCGTTGTTGCATTTCTGTTCCTATGTTCCTAAAGTGCTACTTGACTATTGTTTCATTTCTGCTGTAAGCCATGGCCAGTTGGGTACCCCTTTGATTGAAAGGATACCAGAGTAATTTACCCAACACACCACGAGCCAGTGACAGAGAGAATGATTTTTAAGTCAAGTCTCCAAATCCTGTGGTGTGCTTGTTTTTTTAAGTTATAAAGACAAGGAGGTTCTTGCCAATTAGCTGACTGAGAAGAAAAATGTGCAGGCAAAGCAATATCCTACCCAATCAAAGTGTGAAGCAGCCTAAGCACACCACCAAAGGAGACATGATGATTAGGAACTACAAGGGCTCCTTCACACGTGAGGTGAACTTTGCAGTAAAGACACAGCTTTTGCCTTTGTGATAGATTTGCAAGATTCACACTACAGGCGGGCCCTGCTTATATGGCAGGTTCTGTTCCGGACCCCCGCTGTAAAGCGGAAATCACCGTAAAGCGGAACCCCAATGAATATAATGGGGAGTGTCGTGCAAAAATGCTGCAAAATGCCCAAAATGCCGCAAGATCAGCAAAATTGGCTTTAAAACGGGGAATGAAAGCCGCCGCATTAGTGGAATGCCAGGAAGCGGGGCCATACTGTACCTTCCAGTCCATTATTTTCCACTACCTTCCAATCTGCTGTTTTCTATTCACATTTAGTATTGCTGTTTCCTTGTGGCCCCGCCCCCAAATTTACATGTTTACTACTTCTGGAGTATTGCTAATGGAGAAGGGGATGGTTTCCCCCCCCATTGTTTCTTGTCGATTGCACGCAAAAACTTTTTTGTCAGTTTCATTTCCTCCTGACATATTTATAGCAAAAACCCTTTTTATTAAGTACTTCTGAAATGCAATTTTTAGTGGACGAGTGTGTGTGTGTCCGTGCATGCGTGCACCTTCTGTCACATTGGTAATTGGGCAATACAGTGATATTGGGGGGGTTCCATTGACCATCATGCAGGGGACTGTTAAATAACGAACACACATACTCATGATTTGGTTGGAAGAAGAGACTATGGAACTCAGAATGGAGAGGGGGGGTGCAATCCCCCATAACTGTTTGGGCTTCAAGGCTGAAGCCAGGAGAGTGCCTCGGCATGAAATTGACATCACACTGATTAGATCCCCCCCTATTCCTTTTTTTTTTTAATTAGGTAGTCAGAGACAGGTTGTCTGTGTGTGTGTGTGAGAGAGAGAGAGACTAAAACGATGCTGCAATGAAAAGTAGACGCCGACACTGAACCCACATGCTTCACAGCCCAACATTCCCTTCCTTCCTGCAGATTGGCAGCGGTGTGCGGAAAAGTTGCAGGGGTAACTCAGCTTCACTTTTGCAAAGCCCGAGGGAGTTTGGATGGAAAGAGTCTGAAACATGCTGAAGTTTAAAAAGGAAAGAACAGGAGTGAAGGAAGGCAGTTCACTGGGAGAGAAAGAGGTGAAAGGAAGAAAGGCTGCAGCAGTTCAGAAGCAGTCAGTCGGAAGTTGCTTCTTGAGCCACTGGAAATAAAATGGAATTTATGGAGAATTTAGTGGGTGGAGAAAGGGGAGTATCTGAAAGTGACGAGCCACCGCCCAGCAAAAAACATTGGAGCAAAGCGCCTACATGGGAGGAGCGCAGCGAAGCGGAAAAGGTTTTTCCTTCACTTTTCGCATTTTCAGAGGGTTGGTTTAATTTGGATTTAAAGGGAAAAGCAGTGACACACCTTCCCTTTGCCTGCAATGTTATGTAAACCCTGTGAATTAAATGGGGATTCAAGTAGCACCAATCTCACATTAAATTGCCATGTGAACCAGCCCCAAGCCTCAGAAATAAATGGCCTGAGCCTGCGTACTTTTAAATTCTATTATTCACCTTGAGACCTTACTAACTTAGCCCAGGCAACAGTGACCTGGAATATAATGTGTGTGTGCATCCCTGGAGGACATTTCTTCCCTAGCTTGTTTAAAAAGTTGAAAAATATATCCTTTCGATCTGGTTCCATTTCAAAATGGTTTTAAAGAGTATAATGAAACTTCTCTTAATTGCTTACCTGACATGGCAGAGGAGACCAAGGTAGTTAGTTCCAGGAAGCAGTTGCCTCAGGAGAACAGAACCCGCAGTTCACGAGCTTACTAAAACATTGTACCGTACCGGTACAAGGAAGCCTCTCCACGCATGTAAAGTTTGTATGCAGCAGGACTCACCTTTGGTGCATCTACAGCTGTATGTGAAAATTCATTCTCAACTTTGACATGTGTGTTGTCACCATACAGGCGTTCAATGCTTCATCACAGAAAAACAAACTTAGTAATCTTAGCTTTTGACAGTAACATAGCTGAAGGAATTTCAAGTGAACAGTTCCTCTGCAAGTTTGTAGAGAAATCACGGAGCATTAGACTTTATTAACAGTTCATATCATTATGGTAGGATGCCTTGCACAGTATACATTTACTTCCTAGTCACTGTTATTTAGTTTAGACAATTTTGCATGTGGAAAATATTGTATTTAAATTGATTTGCTTTTTTTGTAAACTTCACAAGTCATAGTTCCTAATTAAAATTCATAAACTGGGTTCTTTTTGTCATTACCTATGAAAGGTTTCTCCCCAGAAACCTCTTTTATAATGACCAATGCCCCAAATCTTCTGCCCCCCTCAATTTTTGTCTCTGCCCCCCCCCATGAAAATTGTCTCACTACACCCCTGACTAGAGTGTGGCTTCTGAAAAACAGTCACACACAAGTCAAAGATAGGCAGAGGGAGCAGATGTGGAGGCTACAGTTTATAGGGAAAGGACCTCCAGAAGACAGGATAGAGAGCAAGATATACCTTTCCCAGCTCTGGTGGGCAATCTAGACATAGAACTGGAGCACATTGAAACTCCTGGGTTAGGCAGGGAAGAAATGAATGCAGCAGGCAGGCCCTGAAATGGCTTCTTGGATCACTGCTTTGGCTAGCAAAGGTCTAGGGGAAAGCAGGAAAAGCAGTGGAGCCCTGAAAAGAGCTTTTGAGCAGCTTCAGCAAGCAAGGACCTCTGTTTCAGCAGGCAACAGGGCTGGCGCCAGAGGGCAGCCAAGTTGAGCCCTGGTCAAGGGCCCCTGAAGGGCCCCTCCTTAGGTTGGATGGGTAGTGCTCCCTTCTGCAATCCACGGCAGCATCGGCTCCCAACCCTGCCACAAATCACGAGAGGGAGCTCCCAGGCACCTCTTACTGCCTGCCACACAGGCCCGCTGCATGCAGGCCCCCTGCATGCCCCCCACCTCTTCCTTAACATAAATGCTGATTGCACTGTGGTCGCAAGCCTGCCATCAACCAAGATGGCGTCTGAGATTTCCCTAAGGGGCTGATGCCCCTGCCACCATCTTGGTTGATGGCAAGGATGCACATGCGTAGCACCAACCAAGATGGTGGTGGAGGCATCAGCCCCTTAGGGAAGTGTCGGCCACTATCTTGGTTGATGGCAGGCAGGCATGCACAGCGCATGCAGCATTCACCAAGGAAAAGGTAGGTAGGTGGAGTGTGCATGCGTGTGCCAGGGCCCGGGGCAGGCTGGTGCCCAAGGGTCCCAGCCTGCCTGCCGCCAGCCCTGGCAGGCAGGGTCCAGAAATAGTGAAAGAAAAGCAGGAGAGTCAGACCCCTGGGTTGTGGCTGGCTAAGTGATTCAGCAGTCAATTTCAGGTAGAATGATATTCAGCAGAGTGGAAGTGGGTGGGTGACCAGGACTCACAGGCGATAACCAAGAACCAGTGATTCAGCTGGTGATTTCAGAATGGGACTGGGCAACCAGGACCCAGAGCCCTGAGCCCAGAATCCAGAACAGAAAATGGCTCTAGGAGTGCAGTTTTTATACCTTTCTGACCAAGGCCTCAAAGGAGAATGCAGAACAGATTGAATTAGGCAGGTGTCATTCCTTAATTCCCATACCTATTATGAGTTATATAGTCTTATTAATGGGCTTTTCTTTTGTGAATACAGGTGGTGGCATTCACTTTTAGCTAGCTTGATAAGATTTGAACAATGGGCTGCTCTCTTGAGGGCCAAACTTTTACAATTACTTTGGGGGTTGCATTGATTGGATTTCCAAAGGCCATGTGCTGTGTATATGACTGGCAACATCCTCATATAATCCTTATATAGTAAGAGATGATAATCTTAACTCTTTCAGCTAGTTTTTCCATTGGGTCTCAAGCAGCCTCTTTGCAAAGTGCAGCAAACTGAAACCATTTAAAAAATCATACAGGCCATGTTGGGGTGGAGTGTCTCTCAAGTTTATAACCTGCCAAAAGCTTCAGGTCCATGGAAGGTAGTCTTCATGAAATTCATTATGAATTTGAACCCTGGGAAGATGGAGGCAGTGTGGATGTGTGGTTCCCGTGTCCGTGTGACTGACCAGTTGCCTGTTCTGGACTCAGATGCACTTCCTCTGAAAAAAAGTTTGGAGGATCAATCTTTGTTGCTGGAGGCTCAGGTAGTGTCAGTGGCTAGGAGTATCTTTTGCCAGCTATGCCTGGTATACCAACTACAGCTATTCTTGGGCAGAGGTGGCCAGGCCACTGCGATTCATACACTGGTAACCTCAAGACTTTATTATTGGAATTGCCTTGATGTAGGGCTATTCTTGGCCTGGTCTGTAGGCTCCAGCTGGTACAAAACACTGCAGCTAGTTGGTGGGGACAGGCTACTGTCAGCACATAACTCTGTTGCATTTATTTATATGTTTATATAGGACCATCAGTGCACATGGCACTGCACAGAAAAAAAATAAACGACTAAACACAAATAAAAACATATTCTTACAACAAAAGGCATACAATCTAACTAAAAATAAAAGGGGAACATAGGGGGAAAGAACGGGGCTGAAACAGGTAAGGAACAAGACAAAACACTTCAGGTACACATAGTCTGGATATGGAAAATTATAAAGGTAAAACCTAAACCAGGATTCAAAAGGCTTTGGGGAAAAAGAAAGGCGTTTAGCTGAGATTTACAAACAGTAATTGAAGGAGCAGTCCGCAAGCGCTCCAGGAAATGGTTCCACGAGTACGGAGCAACAAGGGAAAATGGATGAAGCCGAGCTAGAGAACAAAAACTCCTGGGATGGGTAAGAAGCATAGAGTTCAATGAATGAAGCTCCCAAGCAGGGCTAGAATAAGAAACAAGGGCTGAGAGATAAGGGGGAGCCAGCTCTTGTAGGGCCTTAAAAGTTAGAACAAGAAGCTTATACTAAATCCTAAAATGAATAGGGAGCCAATGGAGCATCTTCAAAAGTGGAGTGACATGACTGAAAGGATGGGCCAAATAAATGATCTTAGCAGCGGAATGTTGAATAGAAACCAGTGGACTAATACAAGTTAGCAGTAGGGCAATCAAAAGGAGACGGCAATAGTCAAGGCGAGAAATGACTAAAGCATGAACTAGAGTCTTTGCAGAAGAAATGGACTAGAAAGGTCTGGTTCTGTCAATATTCTGGGAGGAAAGATAAGCAATTCTGTCTTCACCATATTAAGTTTCAGGCAATGATGAAACATCCGTGCAAAGATATCCAAGAGGCATGCTGTAATTCGATATTGGGGTTGAAAGATGTAACTGTATATCATTGGCATACAGATGATAGTGAAGGCCATGAGATCAAATAAGATTACCCAGGGACGGAGTATAGAGGGAAAATGACAAGGGGCCAGGACTGAGCCCTTGGAACCCCAACTGCGAGGGAAAGGAAGATGATGCACAACCTCCAGCCAACACACTGAATGAATGGCCTGACAAATATGAAGCAAACCAACTAAGGACTGAGTTGTGAAATCTCAGATCATGAAGGGAGTCCAGAAGAAGATTACGCGTAGTATTTAAAAGAACAAATGAATATAGCACCTAGTCGAGGCACACATAGAAACCCACCAGCAATGATCCATCTCTATAAAGCACTGCAAGTGGATTGATATCAGGCCATAAAACATGTATAAAATATGGGCTGCAGGGTGCAGTGGTATATGGATACAGTCTTGGTGTCATATGTTTTATTTAATCAGCCCTTTCTTACAGTGATCTCAATGAAACATGGTAAATTTGTGACACCATTGCTATATTACCTCTAAGATGAGTATCAGTACTCATCTTAGGGGCTCCCCAAACCTTTTGGACCAGTGGGCACACTTTTTTGAGAGAATGCTGGGGGTGCCAGTCACAAAATGGCTGCCATGGTGTGTGTGGCAGTCATGGTAAAACTTTTCCCATATTTGGATTTTCATACTAGAAAAGAATGTTAATTTCTGCCTGCCATACAGCTGTAAAAGGCATGAAAACCCTATTTCTTTCATTGTAAACTACAAACCAAACCTCAGGCTACCATCCTGTACTTACTATCTACTAACCTGGGTGTAAGTCCCATTAAACACAAAAAGGCTTGCCTCTGAGTAGACATGTGTACACCTGTACTGTAAGTTAACTTTGCAGTGGATTCTGAATGAATGCCTAGTCTTTAGCTCTTGCACAGCAGGAGACATGCCTAAGCTTCTTTGCAAAGTTTTCACATTTCACATCAAATGAATCCACCACAGGAAAGATGGATTCTAATTGCTAGGGAAAAGGAAATGCAAACTATGGAGATTCCAAAGACTAGGAAATAAGTAAGAAACAGGAGGGAGGAGGAGCAGAAGTTTAGGGCCACAGGGATTCCAATTGATTGATTCCAAACAACTCACTTATCAATCACAGCTCTGACTTCACACATTGGCTAAAAACCCTGAAAGGTGGGAGCAGAAATTGCTTTGAAAGGTACCTGCATATTTGGCTTCATAACTTTCTAGGAGGGCTAAAGATTTTTCTAAACAATAAAGACTTAGAGTCTGGGTCCCCTACCTGGGGGCATGAATGAAGGCCTTTGTGGGTACCATGACATTCACAGATGCTAGGTTGGCAACCCTTGATCTACAGCATCTCTCCATTTCATCCCTTCCAATTTGAAGTTTTGAGTAAAGGCTTGATTGTCCGATCCATCGATGGCCCTTGGATAAACAAAACAAAACAAAGATTTGTTTTAATTTGATTTGCCAAATTTAAGTGCTAGATCACATTAGAGTGGTGACCACAAGGTTTGAATAATAAGAGTACACACTGTAGAATATTGTAAACTTTGCAAGGAAGGGTCATCTGGAGCATTTTTCCAGGGGAAGGGGGGCAAAGAGTCCTACTGAATGGGGGAGCAGGCAGTGGTGACTGGTGCCCCCATGAGGACTGGTGGGGGAGAAGGCAGGCAGTGCGACAGTAAGTAAATCCAGCATCAATCAGATGCAGAGCCAACTAATTCTAGTTTCATCCCCATCCTCCTCCCTACTTAATTCTACAAAGGCAACACTGAAATTAAGGAGGAGGAAGCATCCTAGGGGTGGGATCTGCTTGCGTATCCTGATTCGTTCAAGTTCTGGCTGATCAGCAGGCCATTATGCCCTGTGACTGCTCGTTTCCATCATTTTCTCAGTTTATCTGATCCGATTGGCCAGGTTGGAGGAACCACTGCTGCCGCCGCTCCACCCTTTCCTTCCACCTGGGCAGGGGGTTGCTCCTTCCCACCTGCTCCTCCTCCAATGCTGATCTGCTATTTTGCAGAAGGAAAGAGAGGTGTGGCAGCACTGGCAGCGGCTCCTCTGAGCTGGGTTAGATTGAGGTGGTGGAGGTGGAGGGGTGTTGTTGACATCCTTTTGCAGGGCAGGGAAGTTTGTCCGGCAGTGGCAGCAGCGGCAGCAAAAAAGCAGATGAAAAAATCTGGTGTTGGGGAAAATCCATTCTGGCTCAGGCAAGCATGCTTGCTCTGCATGCACAGGGAGCATGCAAATTATTCAAAATTCCTCTTCCAAAATAAGTGGAATTCTCCTCCATCCCTAGTACCACCTCCTGGTCTGGTTGTGAGTAGGAAGGCAAACAGGTGAGGGTTGGCCAAGGGCAGACAGAAGTTGGAGGGACACTGTCCCATTTGCCTTAACAGACAAGCCTCCACTGGGTGCAGGCTAATTTCTTACCAAAAAGAAAAGTAGTAGTTGTTGTTTTTGTATATTTTGCCTGATTGCTCAGCTTCTATAAAGGCTAGAAATATACTCTTTTTAAAAATAAAAGCTGGGAATCTGGAGATTATGGTTCATCCAGGGGAGGGAGGAAATTGCCCCCTTCCACCAGCCCAGACGCTCATGTTTGTAAGCTCTTATTACAGAACTTAATGGGAGTCCTATCACAGTTGAAGCACAAGGTGGTGGTATTGCACAACAAAGAACAGATAATCAGGGAGCAGAAATTCTATTAGTCAAAAGAATCCCCAAAGAAAGGCAACAGATCTTTATTGCAAGCAAATCTTCAGAAATTTCAGTGGGAAGAAGGAGGCCACAATGTCCATTTCAAAAACTAAATGCAGTTAAGAAGGCATATGTTTTGGAATACATGTGATAGAAAAGAGGACAATACCTTGTATTTTTTATCGGACTGTAAGTGAGGTGAGGAAAATGGAAATACATCTCAACATCAGGCAAGTTTTGTCTTTTCTTTTGTATCTCTGTGCATGTGTAGCTATGTGTGAGTCCTTTCGCTATTCAGTACCAGAAGAAAAGAAAAGTGGGTCTCTGGTGGCTAATGTGCTGAAAGATCTGAAAGTGGATGCAAAAGAGCTTTCTGCTCGGAGAGCCCAGCTGGTTTCTAAATCTTCCAAGCAGTATTTCCAGCTGGATCCTCATTCTGGGGATGTGATATTAAAGGATAAAATAGATCGAGAGGCTCTGTGTGGTCAGAATGACCCTTGTGTTATACTCTCTGAAATCGTGCTGGAAAATCCATTGCAGCTGCATAGAATCGAAGTTCAGATAGAGGATGTGAATGATAATTCCCCGAAATTCTCTAAAAGTCAATTCCTTCTTGAAATATCTGAGCACATTCCAACAAATACCCGATTCCCTTTGGAGAAAGCTCAGGATTCTGATAAAGGGGAAAATGCTGTTCAGAACTACACACTTAGTCCCAATGAACATTTTAAGCTGGATGTTCAAAGTCATAGTGATAGTAGCAAATATGTAGAATTGGTATTGGAGAAACCATTAGACCGTGAGGTGAATCCACAGATTTCCCTTATTCTATCCGCTGTTGATGGAGGGACCCCAAAGAGAACTGGCACAGCACAAATAATCATTGATGTTCTGGATGCCAATGACAATGTGCCACAGTTTGGCCAATCTGTGTACAAAGTGAAACTAATGGAAAACAGCCCATTGGATACACTGATTATTAAAGTTGAAGCCACTGACAGGGATTTTGGTTCCTATGCCCACATCACATACTCTTTCAGTGAAGTGCCAGAAAATGAACTCAGATCATTCAAGTTAAACAAATACACTGGGGAAATTATTCTTGCAGGAATAACTGATTATGAAGAAACCAGTGATTATGAGATGTACATCAAAGCCACAGATGGAGGGGGGCTTTCTGCTTACTGCAAAGTCATTGTAGAGGTTGAAGATGAGAATGACAATGCCCCAGAGGTGATCATCACATCCATCACCAGTCCCTTACCTGAGGACTCTCCCCCAGACACAGTGGTGGCCCTCTTCAGTGTCATAGACGGGGACTCTGGACACAACGGCAGAACTGCCTGCACTGCTGAGACAAACCTGCCCTTTGTGTTAAAACCCACTGAGAACAATTATTACCAGCTTGTGACGCAACAGCCTCTGGACAGAGAACAAGCCTCCGAGTATAATATCACCATCACAGCCACTGACCGGGGCTCTCCCAGGCTCACTTCAACAAGAATAGTTCATGTTCACATCTCAGATGTCAATGACAACCCTCCAGTTTTTGAAACAACATTCTATGAAATGCAATTAAGAGAAAACAATATTCCAGGTCTCCTGATTGGTTCGATCCATGCTGTTGATCTGGACACAGAGCAGAATGCCAAAGTGACATACTCTCTTTTGCCTGGAAAGGTCAGTGATGGCCCCACATCCTCTTACGTCTCCATCAACTCTGAGACGGGGAACCTGTATGCCATTCGGTCTCTGGATTATGAGGAAGTAAAAGATTTCCATGTGACTGTGAGAGCTCAGGATTCAGGTTCCCCTCCACTGAGCTCAGAGGTGATTGTCCGAGTTCATATCGTGGACAAAAATGACAATGCCCCCTTCATCCTCTACCCTCTTCAGAACAGCACTTCCCCATCAAATGACCTGGTTCCCAGGGGGGCCGAGGCAGGCTACCTGGTCACCAAGGTGGTGGCTGTGGACAGGGATTCCGGCCAGAACTCTTGGTTTTCCTATCAGCTGCTGAAGGCCACAGAACCGGATCTGTTCGCTGTGGGGGCCCAGAATGGAGAAGTGAAAACCATGAGGCCAGTTAGCAGTCGAGACGCCTTCAAGCAGAATCTTATCGTTGTAGTCAGAGATAATGGACATCCTCCCCAGTCCTCCTCGGTAACTCTGAGAATTCTCCTAGTGGACGGCTTCTCTGACCCTTACATGAAAAGTGTGGATCTCCCTAAGGATGAAGCAATAGAGGAGGGAGACCCCAGCCTGACTGTGTATTTGATCATATGCTTGGCTGCCATCTCAACTATTTTTCTCATTTCTGTAGTGATGTTTATTATAATGAAGATTCAGAAAAGCAAAAAGTTCATAGGAAACTATAACTCTGCACCTAATTGTGCTGTGGGATCTAATTCTCAAGAGAACTGTGTGGATTCTGGTACAGGATCACTATCCCGGGGTTACAACTATGAGGTGTGCTTAACTGGCAGGTCCCTAAACAGCGAGTTCAGGTTTCTCAGGCCCCTATTTCCTGTTTTCTCTCTGGAGCCTCCTGACACTCAGGTGAATCCAAGGAGTTCAAATGATTCTGAAGGAGTCCCCAGTCATGCAGGGGAATGCCAACATATGATCCAGGTGAGAGTATAATTTTAATCTCTTTCACATCTCTTGGTGTGCTTGTCTGTATCTGTAACAAAAAGGTCATAGCCATTAAGAATGAAAGCACTGAATTGCAGTCATCATTGCAAATGGGGATATGATATATTTTTCTCTTTGTTCTTATTTCATTTAATGTATATTGGAAAATAATAATTATATTATCTATATATTAACACCTGAAGATTCAACAAACTAAGATATAATTAAAAATAGGTTTCCTCTTAAGTGTATCTGCTGTTTACCTGGATAATGCAGAACTGTATGGATTTTATATTCATTTAACCACAAGGTGGCAGACTTGGCAAACTTTTTCCATGGCTGTTGCGTTTTTTGAAGTAGCATTTGCTGAAAACCTTGAATAGGCAATATAAAAAGGATAAGGAAGGTAGATGTTGGTGGGAAGATGTCAGGTTCTGGAGAATAAAACAATAAAAACTGCAGAACAAAGGTTATTTATCCAGCCATATAGATGATCAGAGGATGACAGAAGCTTTGGCCAGTACTTAAACAATCTGGAAGAAGAGACCATGAAGAATATCTTCAGAAACATGAAAGGTCTGTATCTTTTCCTTTTACTCTGTCTGTCAAGAACAGGGTGCATTTCAATTCACTATTCTGTTCCTGAAGAAAAGAAAAGTGGGTCTCTGGTGGCTAATGTGCTGGAGGACTTGAAGCTGGGAACAGGGGAGCTCTCTGTTCGCAGAGCCCAACTAGTGTCCAAAAGCACTAAGCAGTATTTCCGCCTTGATACCCACTCTGGGAATCTGTTGATAAATGATAAAATAGACCGAGCGGCTTTGTGTGGCCAGATTGCTCCTTGCTTACTACTGTCTGAAATTGTGCTCCAAAGCCCCTTAAAGATCTACAGTATTGAAATGCAGATTGAAGATGTGAATGATAATGCTCCCAAATTCTTTAAAAATAAATTTGATCTGGAAATTCCTGAGAACGTTCCTACAAATACACAGTTCCTCTTGGAATCTGCCCAAGATGAGGACCTAGGAGAAAACAGTATCCAAAGCTACACACTCACTCCCAATGAGCATTTCCGAATTGATGTGGAAAGCAACAAGGGCAGAAGTAAATATGTGCATCTTGTTCTGGAGAAACCATTGGACAGGGAGAAGAAACAATACTTTGGACTAACACTCACGGCTGTGGATGGAGGAGAACCACAGAAAATGGGCACAGCTCAAATAAACATCAGTGTCCTGGACAATAATGATAACTTTCCCCAGTTTACTCACTCTGAATATAAAGTAAGGTTAAAGGAAAACAGTCCTCACAACACTCTAGTCGCCAAAATGGTTGCCACAGATTTAGATTTTGGTTCAAATTCACAGATCACCTACTCATTCCACCAGATTCCTGAAAAAATATACAATTTGTTTCATTTAAATGATATCACTGGAGAAATCACTCTTTTTGGTCAGCTTGATTATGAAAGAGAAACCAGCTATGACATGAGTATCAGAGCAACAGATGGAGGGGGTCTTTCTGGGCACTGCAAGGTCCTGGTCGACGTTGAGGACATGAATGACAATGCCCCAGATGTGTCAATCATATCCATTACCAGTCCTTTACCAGAGGATTCTCCCTTAGAGACACTTGTTGCCCTCTTCACTGTCACAGACAGAGACACTGGGGACAATGGAAGAACTGTGTGCTCGGTGGACATAAATCTTCCCTTTGTGTTAAAACCTACGATAAATAACTATTACCAGCTTGTGATCCAAAGTTCCCTGGACAGAGAGAAAATCAGTGAATATAATATCACCATCACAGCCATTGACCGAGGCTATCCCAGGCTCACTTCAACACGAATTATTAATGTTCAGATCTCGGATGTCAATGACAATCCTCCAGTATTTGAAAAGTCTTCATTTGAAATGCCGATACAGGAAAATAATATCCCTGGATTGCTAATTGGCTCAGTCCATGCTGCTGATCTGGACACGGAGCGGAATGCCAAACTCACCTACTCACTTTTGCCTGGAAAGGTTGGTGATGGTCCTGTGGCCTCATACATCTCAGTCAACTCTGCAACTGGAAATTTGTATGCCCTCAGATCTCTGGATTATGAGCTGATCAAGGATTTCAAAGTGACAGTGAGGGCTACAGATGGCGGGTCTCCTCCTTTGACCTCAGAAGTTATCGTCCGATTTGTTGTCACAGATGAAAATGATAACGCTCCCTTCTTCCTCTACCCCCTTCAGAACAGTACATCGCCCTGCAGTGAGTTGGTCCCCAAGCCAGCAGAGGCCGGTTACCTGGTGACCAAGGTGGTGGCTGTGGATGGAGATTCTGGTCAGAACTCCTGGCTTTCCTATGAGTTGCTGAAGGCCACAGACCCTGGCCTATTCAGTATAGGAGCCCAGAATGGAGAAGTGAGAACCAGGAGGCCCCTGAATGAGCGAGACACAAGCAAGCAGAGACTCATGATAGTGGTGCGAGACAATGGGCTCCCTCCCCAGACCAGCACTGCAGTGCTCAATGTCCTTCCAGTGGATGGCTTTTCAGAACCTTATATGAAGGCTGTGGAGGTTAGTAACCAAGAACACGAAGAAGATGGAACCTTGACCTTGTCTTTGGTGATCTGCCTGGCTGCAGTCTCCTTTGTGTTCCTAGTTTGCATTGTTTTGTTTGCTGTTATCAAGATCTACAAGAAGGATCCCAGGGGAAGTTTTATCGCCGCACCTCCTCACTTCCCACCTGCCAGGCCTGATATCCCAGAAAACTGCACCGATTCTCAGAGTGGGTCACTTTCCAGGAGTTACCACTATGATGTTTGCTTAACTGGTGGGTCCTTAAGCAGTGAGTTCAGATTTCTCAGGCCCCTCATTCCTGTTTTTTCTGCCGGGGACCCAAACATCCCTGTGAACCACAGGATGCCTTCTTGTTCCCAAGATATTCCTGATGATTTGGAGAGCAGAAAATCAATGGAACAGGTGAGATAATTGCAATTAATTTTTAGCTTAAATTATTGATTTTCTTATAGTACAAGTTCTGCAATGCTGTGCTCAAATTACCTCAGAAGACTGGGCCTACCTTTTGGTAAAGTGCAGCAGCTACTATTTGGGACAAGTTGTTGGGATGGAGTGGGGGCTTGGTATCCATATCCACACAACCAGTGTGGATCAACCAGGGTTCTCTCCCAGGGATTATTCAGCTCACCCAGGTCTCAGCTGTTACACTGTACCTGATTCAGGATCCTGTCCTTCTGTGGAATGCCTTCGGGCATGCTCGTGCCAGAATCACTGGTCAGAGAGATCACAGTTCAAATCCCTATTGAGCCATTAACAAATGGGGTGGTCTGTGAAATCCATTATATTTTAGTCTCAGTCAATCAAAGCAGTGCCTGCCACCTTGTTGTAATAATTATAATTTATTATCTGCCCTTCATCCTGAGGTCCTAGTGCAGGTTACAGCAATATAAAATGCAACCTTAAAAACAATTTAAAACAACTTACAATCACAAAATGTCAAATTTTCCATATGCTTTATATGTGGTCCCCAGGATCAGTTTCTGGTATCTCCAATTAAAAGGTACCAGGCTGGGAAATACCTTTTCCTGCCTGAAAATGTAGAGAGCTACTTCCAATCAGACATTATGGAAGTAGCTAAACAAATGGTAGGATTTTGTATAAAGACCTTGTGGGAGGAAAAATGGAATAAAAATGGAACAAGCTGGAAAAGGGATGGTGAAAGATAAGAACCAATGCATGAGCATGGAAGTATAAATGTGCAGAAGCCGGTCAAAGCTTGAGTAATTTCCAGATTCCCTCTGCCAATGCCTCCAGATTCTGGAACATTTTTTAAACAGCCCAAATAGAGACAGTGGGATTGCTTGACTCTACCACAACCTGTAGCTCTCCTGCCTCCCAGCTCTCCCTTCAGTGCATGCCTTATAGTAGGCAAATATTTCATAGGAGGCTTTATCCTTTAGTGCCATTTCTCACACCTCCTCTCTGGCTGTCTCTAACTCCTCTTAGTCGTTATCTTCTTCTTCTCATTCATTGCCCACATCTCACTTTTCACTCACCAAAGATCCCTAATAGGGCAGACAGATATAGACTCTGCTGATGCTTTTGTTGTTAAAATCGAAAGTGCTTTTTCAAATGATTAAGCAGGGTAATGTGTGTGTGCGCGCTTTAAACCATATTTCTAATTCTAATCATGTTTTATGTTCACAGTCTAATATGGTGTACACAGATGTTTACAGAACAGGTGTAACAGAAAGTAACACAAAGGTGCACCATATCTAAAATGTTCAATGATCTGCATTACATAAGAAGACAGAGTTAAATCACAGAATCGTAGAGATGGAAGAAGCCTATAAGGCTATTGAGTCCAACCCCTTGTTCAATGCATGTATCCAAATCAAAGCATACCTGACAGGCAGCTGTCCAGCTGCCTTTTGAATGCCTCCAGTGTTGGAGAGCCCACAACCTCCCCAGATAATTGGTTCCATTGTTGTACTGCTCTAACAGTTAGGAAGCTCAGTCAGAATCTGGCTTCCTGCAGATTGAGCCCACCCTGTACTCTAGGATGATCAAGAAGAGATCCTGGCCCTTCTCTGTGTGGCAACCTTTCAAGTTCTTGAAGAGTGTTATCATAATCTCCCTTCAGTCTTCTCTTCTCCAGGCTAAACATGCCCAGTTCTTCCAGTCTCTTCTCAGAGGGCTTTGTTTCCAATCCCCTGATCATCCTTGTTGTGTTCCTCTGAACCTGTTCCAGTTTGTCTGCATCCTTCTTAAGATGCAGTGTCCAGAACTGAATGCAGTACTCAAAATGAGGCCTAACCAGTGCCAAATAGAGGGGAACTAATACTTCACACAATTTGGAAATTATATATTTGTTCTTCCTTGTCGTCTCCTTGGTTGGGTGGTTGGTAGTAAATTCCAGCCACCATGTTCTTTTTATTCTTTGCCCCATTAATTTTAATCCAGATACTCTTGGTGGAGCTACTAAGCTCATCCTCCTGTATTTCTGTTTAGGGATATGTATCTCACTATCATATAGTGAGATTCTGCCTCCCTTTCTATTCCTTCTGTTCTTTTTGAACAGGTTATATCCTTCAATTGCTGTATTCCAGTCATGGGAGTCGGGAGTCATCCCACCAAATTATACGTATCAAGTTGTATTTATTCTTCTGTATTAAGAGTTCAAGTTTGTCCTATTTGTTTTCTATACTCTGGGCATTAGTATACAGACATCAAAGACCATGCGATTTATGGTCTGGATTCTATCCTACATTTTTATGAAGACTGTGTTACTGGGCCATTCTCCCAGTTCCTCTTACTGTGCACAAGCCTTTGTTAGTCATTACCACCAAGTTTATGTCTTCCTCCCCCTCAGGATTCCGTTTAAAGCCCTCCTGATAAAGTTCTGCTAAAGCACTCCTGATAAAGTTCTCCATGCTGTGGCCAAACACATTCTTCCTCATCCTTGTGAAGTGTGACCCATCACTTGCCAGCAGTCCATCTTCCAGGAAGCAATGCCCATGGTCTCAGAATCCAAATCTCCAAATTTTTAACAGACAGAACGGGTTATTGACTGAATAGGCTTCATATTTAAAGAAGTGAAGATATTTGAAACACTGAAAATATTTGAATTCTAATATAGCACACGCAAGAATCATACATGAAAAAGATGCCATAAGATATTGATCGTTGCTCTTCTTCCGCATTTCCAGAACTTTGTCGAAGTATACAATCAATTAATTAATCTGTGTCACTCTTGGTCTCTGTTGATCTTGCTGACAGCATATTGCTGCCCTCAAACTCCAAACATCCACCTTGCTCTGTGCATGGCATATTACTTTGTAAGCAGCTGCAGGCCACAGTTTTGCCACCTATACATTCACATAGGTCCCCAAAAGCTTGGAAATTGTAACTTAACTTGCAAGCCGTGTAAAGGTGGTGCACTGTCTCACGTTTTGTGCTACTTACAACTTAGGCTCTGTGTACCAATAGTTAGCATTTGACTTTCAGTCCCAACACTCTTCTTCTGCAGGTTCAGGGCAACACTGAAGCTGACAACAACATGGGGGCAGTGGGCACTCAGGTGCTGCCGCTCTCCGCACCTCCTGCTGCTTTCCTCATATGCTTTTGTTTGGGTCCGGGAGAATGGAGATCAAGGTCAAGAGATGATGCAGGATGTGGAGAGGGAGACGAGACCAAGGCAGCCAGTAACTGGGCAACAGTCTCTAATACGGAGACAGGCAGTAATTGGGACAGCCAGGTGCTTGGGGACTTTTCTTGGGGAAGAGGTCTGCAGCCATAGGGATAGGGAGAGGTGTATATATTGGTAATAGAAACACAGGTGTTGGAAGGTGCATGTAATAGGGGACAAGGTTATATGATGTTAGATGTTTTATGCAGCTATAAAGTCTGCAAAGCAGGTCAAAGCAGGGAGACATTCTTTGGGAATGTAGTAGGTATTGCAGAGTTACTCATGGGCCCAAGGATAAGGAAAGGAGACACAAGGTTAATGGGGTAATTATTTTACAAGAACTGCAATGACATAAATTCTTGTTCTAAGTAGTTGCCCAGGGCAGGCATTTTTAACACCATTTGGCTAAGATGAGGGAGACAAAGCCCCCAAGCCAGGCAGCCCTATAGCCAGCCTTCCTTTTTAGCTGGTGCATCAACATTTCTGGGTGACTCATGGGGGGGAGCTGATTCCCCCTCCTCAGTGGAAAGGATGTGAGGGCCAGGCCAGGGGAAAGGAACAGCAGTGACCTTCCCCCTCACTCCTCCTCCATCTAGAGCAGCCTTTCCCAACCAGTGTGCCTCCAGATGTTTTTGGACCACAATTCCCATCTTTCCTGACCATTGGCAATGCTGGCTGAGGCTGATGGGAGTTGTGGTCCAACAACATCTGGAGGCACACTAGTTGGGAAAGGCTGAGCTAGAGAGTGTGTTAATCTGTTGAATTGTCTCATCATTTTTAAAAGATCACCAGGAATACCAGACCCAAAAGCTTGACTTTGCCTATACCTACAGTCCTTTTTCATCTGTGATCTGTCCCTGTGTCCTGATTCTTCGTGAACTGAACTACTTGGTCATGACAGTGAGTTCCTGAGCTTGGCTTTGATGTTGGATTAGGTATCTCAGTTTTAGATTCAACCTGAAAAACAAACTTATTCATGCTACAAGTTTAGAGAAGGGCAGAAAGAAAATAAATACTTTAGGGAGTGTCTGTTAACTCTTTCTTGAGGGTCCCTCGTTCTAGTCTTCTTCCTGACCTTTAGATTTTCCTTCCTATTGGACAATCAAGGGAAAACATTTTAACTCATTGCTGTATAAAGGATTAGAGAGCCAGTGTGGTGTAGTGGTTAAGGTGTTGGACTACAACCTGGGAGACCAGGGTTCGAATCCCCACACAGCCATGAAGCCCACTGGGTGACCTTGAGCCAGTCACTGCCTCTCAGCCTCAGAGGAAGGCAATGGTAAACCACCTCTGAATACCGCTTACCACAAAAACCCTATTTGTTGGGTCACCATAAGTTGGAATGAACTTGAAGGCAATCCATTTCCATTTCCATATAAATGATTAACTAAGTAATTGGAAACTAATTGTGGAAAGCAATTGGATTTTTTTTGTACTGGTTGCTGGGTTGATTTTTCTGCCCAGAAACACTGAAAATACCTCATGCTGAGTTGTACACATTGGGAAAATCAGAAATTAGGCCTGAGTTACAGCCTCCAGCTTACAGGAGTGTACACAGCAGTTTCTCTAGGGCTGTTTCCATCCTTTGCTATCAAGTTCTCAAGAAAAGGAAGAAAAAAATAACCACTATGATGATTAATATACTTAGTGCTTTAAAAGAGTAAAGGGATATAGCACTTTTGGAAAAAAGTAACAAAGTTAAGGATAGCATGGGATATGAGAAAGACAAATTCTTTGTGATATGGTTCAACTTTATTAGTTATGTAAATGAACAGACAGGTAGCCTGACTTTGCTAGCGGCATTCACTTAAACATGGAACAGTTAATTGGAAGGTTAGTAGGAAAGAGAAAATGAAGTTCCCTAAACGGATCCTAGGAAAAGAAAAAGATAACATGAACAAGAGATTAAAGAATGAAAAAAGGCCCAATTAGTGCCGTGTTATCAAAACATAATAATGATTTTGTTTGTAGTTTTAATTAATTATATTTTTATGATTTTGTACAGTGAAAGAAAACCAATATTTTTTAAAGAAGAGTAAAGGGTAGCCATATTTTCAGATAAATTTAAGTTAGCACTTTATTTCACCCTTTAGCAATAAGTACCTAGTCCTGCTCTACTCATTATAACTGCAGAATAAACAAACCTTTATTTCTTTCTGCAGGCATACAAACATGCTTCTTTATTGCTGTCTGGGTAGATACTAGAAAACACAACTGAAACTGAAGCTGAAAAGCTGAGTAAAACAATGTCCAATGGGTGGAGTCTAATTCTAGCACATAATACAAAGTTCTATATTTGACCCTTCAAGGGCTGGGCTTTTTTCAGAATCATGTATAGGGTGATTGTGACAATGAAAAAGCCACCCTCAGTCAGACCCTCAAAGACTTGAGTGTGCAGAGTCACTGGGGCTCTTCCAAATGAGACGTTTGTTCTCTTATTCACTGCCTTGTTGCCTTATTCACTGATTCACTGAAGTTTTCAGAGGGTCCTATTCTTAAAATGTTCCTGTTCTTAAAACAAGGTATCATTCTTTAAATGGAGGTTGTCATTGTCCGTCATGGCAAAAACTGAAAAGACAATTCCCTCCCCAAATCCTAGGGGGAACAAAGCACAGTTCTGGAGGGGTGCCCCAATCCTCCCCTCCCTGGGTATAGGACTGTATCCAGGCAACCCCTGCTTAAGAGCTCCTGGCTCCTCATAGCCCACACATCCAAAGACATGCCAAGGGAGACCAGACTGAGTCATACTTTTTCTGAGCTGATTAGCTTTGTGCAATTGAACAGGGGCGTCACTACCGGGGTGCGGAGGGTGCGGCCCGCACCCGGGTGTCACCATGAGAGGGGTGACACCCAGAGCCGCCCCGCTTCACGCTGTTGCCCAGCAAGGCTGCTCCAACTCCTTGGAGGTGGGCTGGTGGGCGAGCGCGGGAGCAGCGTCGGCGGGGTGAGGGAGGTGCGCCGGCATTCCCAGGCCTTTTCCGGCTGGGTGCCCCTCTGGTGCGTGCCCTCCCAGGGGCATGGATGGGGTGGCTGGCTTCAAGTGTGTGTGCACGCATGTGTGCGTGCAAGCCCAGCCACCTCGTCCATGCCCCTGGGAGGGCGTACACCGGAGTTCCGCACCCCCCGCGCACTCCCGCTAGTGATGCCGCTGCAATTGAACAAGGTGTTCTGGGCCCTGATCTTCCCAAGCCAAGGACCCTTGAAAAGCGTGTCTGAAGACACCCCACACACTTTACTCATCTAAATGATCCCAATGGTAGGTGACCCAGAATGCTCACCAAGTTACATCCTTTACCAGCAAGTTTTGGCCTATTTAATTACATAGCCAAGTTTATTAACACCAGTACCAATCCTGAAGGGAGGCTGCTCCCAGAACAAGTGTGGTGGGACACAAACACCTTTGCCCCATAGCTAATTTGTATTAAAAGAGAGGGTTCCTCCTCAGCACCAGTGGTGACTAGCTCACCAGAAGGGACCAAGTGATGGCCGGTATCTCTTAGACTGGGTGTATGGGAAAGAATCAGGGAAAGTGGCCTCAGCTCTAATCCCATTACTCCCCCCCCCGGCACTGTATTAACCTCGCCACGGATACTCTTGCTGTCACAGAGCACTAAGTCCCCCATGAATCCAGCACCAGTTAGATGCACACATGGGGCACCTGTGGCTTAATGCTCAGCTGCTGTTTTTCTCTTCTATGTGCTTCTTGTTGTCTCTTGGGCAAAGCACTTCTAGAACTCCAGCAAACTTTCCCAACAAAACAGCATGGCTTGAGTGGGAGGAGTAAAAGCCATATTGAACTTGTGAGCAGGGATATAGTTGTCTAGGGTCCTGGTGGATCTTAGACCCCTTTCTTTTGGGGGAGCAGGTTCCCAACAGGTTTCCTATGTCTCCAGTGTCCTTTCCTGCTGATTGGAGTCAATCAGAGTGAAAGGACGTGAGTCAGCGACTGAGTGATGTGTGATGGTGTCTAAGCTTTTAATGGCATTGTATGTATATGTGTGTCCTGCATGGTAAGGTGACATTTACTAAGATGTTGTAAGGTAAGGAAATTCCTTTGGTGAGTTTCCCTACTTCATTGCCATACTAAGACTCAGAGTAACTGCATTTGGGCAGAGCTTTTGAGTTTTAGGAGGAAACTTAAGCACTGACGTTCCTGATACTAACATCTGGTGTTGGACACACACACACAAACACACATCCCTCTGAGGTATATTGCATTCACCTATGTACGTGCACAGAAAATAGTAGATATAGCTGAAAGGCAACACATGGGGATCTGCATTGATTGTTGCAATGCATCACTAACGGAAGGTGCTCCAAACAAAGTAAGAGACTCATTTTATTGTATAATCTTAGGAGGTTGTATAATTTTAGAAGGGGGCATGGCTGTGAGGGGGTGTGGAGTAACTATCATGAAGGGCCCCTGCACTTCTGAATTTGCCAATACCCTGTTGTTTGTGAGAGAGCCTTTCCAGGGTTACTTCCACAAAGGAATGTCTGGGAAACGTCCCCAACAGATATTTCAAATCTGCTATCTCTGTGAACGAATGATGAACTTTCTGACTATGGGTCTAGAGGTGGGCTACACACTGTCATGACTTTATCTAGGTGTCCTAAATTTTATCAGATAAAGGAGGGACCTTAAAGATTAGTAAACATGTTACACTTATTCCTTGGCCTGTCTGCACACCCAAGTGTTTCTTCTTCCTGTGAGGACACAGTCATGCACATGGTTGTTCCCTTTATGACCTTTTTCATATTATAAATGTTTTACTGAGTTCTATGATGGAGAAATATATATAGGTGTGTGCGCGTGCATGCATGATTATAGCTATTTAATCCTTGTAAAAGGTAAACTTAACAGACTCAATCCTGAAGAATGTTCAGTACTTATCAACTAATAAGAGTACTTTTATAGCTGCTGTATTTGACTTCAGACACACGGTGGTGCTATTGCACAAAACAGCAGAAATCAGAGATGAAGCGCAGGTTGCCAGAAAGCTGTGGCCATTAGAAAAAGGAATCTGGAAGAAAAAGACAACAGTTCTTCATTGCAAGAAACTCTACACAGTTTTCAGGCAGCAAATACTGCTGCATCTGTTTCCAAAAAGGAACCTTATGACAGGTGAAAGGAGAACTCCAGCAGCTGTTTTATAAAGAGCCACCTTGGTTTCAGATCTGCCTTGAGAGAGAGGCTGGGAAAATGGAAATACTCCACACTAGCAGGCAAGTTTGTTTCTTCTTTATCTATCTCTGTAGCCTTGTGGTGGTGTGTGAGTGCCTCCGTTATTCAGTCCCTGAGGAAAGGAAAAGTGGATCTCTAGTGGCTAATGTGTTGAAAGATTTGAAAATGGAAGTAAAGGATTTATCTGCTCGTAAAGCCCGCCTCATTTCTAAGACGTCCAAGGAGTATTTTGAGCTGGATCTCCATTCTGGGAATGTGATATTAAAAGATAAAATAGATCGAGAGGCTCTCTGTGTTCAGAATGACCCTTGTGTTCTGCTCTCTGAAATTGTGCTTGAGAAGCCATGGCAGCTGCACCGGATTGAAATTGAAATAGAGGACGTGAATGATAACTCCCCCAACTTCTCTAAAGACCATTTCATCTTGGAAATACCTGAGCAGACACCCATGAACACCAGATTCCTTTTGGAAAAGGCTCAAGATACAGACCAAGGAGAAAATGCTGTTCAGAACTACACACTTAGTCCTAATGAACATTTTAGGCTGGATGTGCAAAGTGACAGTGATGGCAGCAAATATGCAGAACTTGTATTGGAGAAACCATTAGACCGTGAGGTGAATCCACAGATTTCCCTTATTCTGTCAGCTATTGATGAAGGGACCCTAAGGAGGACTGGCACAGCACAAATTACAGTAGATATTCTGGACAACAATGACAATGTTCCTCAGTTTAATAAATCGGTATATATCATGAAACTAATGGAAAACAGCTTGCCAGGCACACTGGTCACAAAAGTTGAAGCCAGTGACCGTGATATTGGTTCCTATGCACAGATCACTTACTCATTTAACCAAGTGCAGGAAAATATCCTGAGATCATTCAAGTTAAACAGCCGCACTGGAGAACTGACTACTGCAGCAACAATTGATTATGAAGAAACCAGTATTTACAAAATGAACATCAGAGCAACGGATGGAGGGGGCCTTTCTGCTTACTGCAAAGTCATTGTGGAGGTTGAAGATGAGAATGACAATGCCCCAGAGGTGGCCATCACATCCATCACCAGTCCCTTACCTGAGGACTCTCCCCCAGACACAGTGGTGGCCCTCTTCAGTGTCATAGACGGGGACTCTGGACACAACGGCAGAACTGCCTGCACTGCTGAGACAAACCTGCCCTTTGTGTTAAAACCCACTGAGAACAATTATTACCAGCTTGTGACGCAACAGCCTCTGGACAGAGAACAAGCCTCCGAGTATAATATCACCATCACAGCCACTGACCGGGGCTCTCCCAGGCTCACTTCAACAAGAATAGTTCATGTTCAGATCTCAGATGTCAATGACAACCCTCCAGTTTTTGAAACATCATTCTGTGAAATGCAATTAAGAGAAAACAATATTCCAGGTCTCCTGATTGGTTCGATCCATGCTGTTGATCTGGACACAGAGCAGAATGCCAAAGTGACATACTCTCTTTTGCCTGGGAAGGTCAGTGATGGCCCCACATCCTCTTACGTCTCCATCAACTCTGAGACGGGGAAACTGTATGCCATTCGGTCTCTGGATTATGAGGAAGTAAAAGATTTCCATGTGACTGTGAGAGCTCAGGATTCAGGTTCCCCTCCACTGAGCTCAGAGGTGATTGTCCGAGTTCATATCGTGGACAAAAATGACAATGCCCCCTTCATCCTCTACCCTCTTCAGAACAGCACTTCCCCATCAAACGACCTGGTTCCCAGGGGGGCCGAGGCAGGCTACCTGGTCACCAAGGTGGTGGCTGTGGACAGGGATTCCGGCCAGAACTCTTGGCTTTCCTATCAGCTGCTGAAGGCCACAGAACCGGGTCTGTTCGCTGTGGGGGCCCAGAATGGAGAAGTGAAAACCATGAGGCTAGTTAGCAGTCGAGACGCCTTCGAGCAGAAACTTATCGTGGTAGTCAGAGATAATGGACATCCTCCCCAGTCCTCCTCTGCAACTCTGAGAATTCTCCTAGTGGACGGCTTCTCTGACCCTTACATGAAAAGTGTGGATCTTCCTAAGGATGAAGCAGTAGAGGAGGGAGACCCCAGCCTGACTATGTATTTGATCATATGTTTGGCTGCCATCTCAACTATTTTTCTCATTTCCATAGCTGTGTTTACTGCAGCCAAGATTCAGAAAAACAAAAAGTTCATAGGGAATTATAACTCTGCACCTAATCTCCCTGTGGGACCTAATTCTCAGGAGAACTGTGTGGATTCTGGTACCGGCTCACTATCCCGGGGTTACAACTACGAGGTGTGCTTAACTGGCGGATCCCTGAGCAGCGAGTTCAGGTTTCTGAGGCCCCTATTTCCTGTTTTCTCTGTGGAGCCTCCTGACACTCAGGTGAATCCACGGAATTCAAATGGTCCCCAAGAACTCCCCAGTCGTGCAAAGGAAAGCCAACATATGATCCAGGTGAGAATATAATGTTCATGTCTTTAACATAGCATAGGATAAGTAAGAATAATGACTGTAGTAAGATTACATTTTGAATGGCTTAAAATAACTATCTGCAAAAATCCATGTCAGTTTGTGGATGATTGAGCCTCACTGAAAATCAGGACAAGACCAAATATTTTGAATTGCACTGCATTAAGGCTGTGAAATGTATTTCACTTCTTATCCGACTGTTCTTTTTTTCTGTTCATTCACATAATGAAGACAATAATAATCTCATATATGAATTGTCAGCTAGCAGTTAAATGAGCATAAATCTAAACCAAATCTCCACTGGGCTCCCATTAAGTGGACAATATATATTGTTAATATGTTTTTTGTGGCTGGACCACAAGGTGGCAATATTGCCAAACACATTAATTGCAATTCAGAATCTTGCTTTGTAGCAGCACTGTAAGGAAGCTTTGAGCAGACAAAACTGAACCAGAGGGAAGCAGGATCTTTGACTTTGAAGGAAGTATAAAATTCAGGGGAGCAAGCAATGGACATAGCAGAAAAAAAATAATTTACACAACAGCACAGAGAAAATCTGGAGAAAATCTGAAATTTTGCATTTTGGCCTTATAAATCTCACCAAGACGAGACTGAAACCATGGAAGCTTGCTTCAGGAACAAGCAAGGTCTGTATCTCTTGCTCTTATTTTCTGTGTCTAGAGTAGTGTGCATCTCAACACACTATTCGGTGTCTGAAGAAAAGAAAAGTGGGTCTCTGGTGGCTAATGTGCTGGAGGACTTGAAGCTGGGAACCAGGGAGCTCTCTGTTCGCAGAGCCCAGCTCGTGTCCAAAAGCACTAAGCAATATTTCCACCTTGATACCCACTCTGGGAATCTGTTGATAAATGATAAAATAGACCGAGAAGCTTTGTGCAGCCAGACTGATCCTTGCTTACTACTGTCTGAAATTGTGCTCCAAAACCCTTTAAAGATCTATGATATTGAAATTCAAATAGAA
The DNA here is from genome assembly GCF_030035675.1 of Rhineura floridana. Lineage (NCBI taxonomy): Eukaryota > Metazoa > Chordata > Lepidosauria > Squamata > Rhineuridae > Rhineura > Rhineura floridana. The sequence continues at coordinate 173,461,142 of NC_084480.1, read as the reverse complement.
GATGTGAATGACAATACTCCTAAATTCTCAAAAAAGGAATTCAAGCTAAACATTCCAGAGAATGTCCCCACCAATACTAAATTCCCTTTGGAATCTGCACAGGATACAGATTTGGATAAAAACAGTGTCCAAAACTACACTCTCAGTCCCAATGAGCATTTCTGGTTGGAGGTAAAAAGTGATGAGGGTGGAAACAAATATTTGGACCTCCTTTTGGTGAAGCCTCTAGACAGGGAAGAAGCAGCAGAGTTTGAGCTGACTCTCACAGCTGTTGATGGAGGAGTGCCACAGAAAACAGGCACAGTTCAAATAAACATTAATGTTTTGGACATAAATGATAACTTCCCTCATTTTACTCATTCTGAATATAAAGTTAGGTTAAAGGAAAACAGCCCTCAGGACACTTTGGTCTCCCAGGTGGAAGCCAGAGATTTAGATTTTGGTTCAAATGCACAGATTACCTACTCATTTGATCTAGTGCCTGAAAGCATACATCATTGTTTCCATTTAAATGATATCACTGGGGCAATCACTGTTTTGGGTCAAATTGATTATGAAAAAGAAACCAGCTATGATATGAATATCAGGGCAACAGATGGAGGGGGTCTTTCTGGGCACTGCAAGGTCCTGGTCGACGTTGAGGACGTGAATGACAATGCCCCAGAAGTGTCAATCATATCCATCAACAGTCCTTTGCCAGAGGATTCTCCTTTAGAGACACTTGTTGCCCTCTTCACTGTCACAGACAGAGACTCTGGGGACAATGGAAGAACTGTGTGCTCAATGGACATAAATCTTCCCTTTGTGTTAAAACCTACAATAAATAACTATTACCAGCTTGTGGTCCAAAGTTCCCTGGACAGAGAGAAAATCACTGAGTATAATATCACCATCACAGCCATTGATCGAGGCTCCCCTAGGCTCACTTCAACAAGAATTATTAATGTTCAAATCTTAGATGTCAACGACAATCCTCCACTGTTTGAAAATCCTTCACTTGAAATGCAGATACGGGAAAATAATATCCCTGGATTGCTAATTGGCTCAGTCCATGCTGCTGATCTGGACACGGAGCGGAATGCCAAACTCACCTACTCACTTTTGTCCGGGAAGATTGCTGATGGTCCTGTGGCCTCTTACATCTCGGTCAACTCTGAAACTGGAAATTTGTATGCCCTCAGATCTCTGGATTACGAGCTGATCAAGGATTTCAAAGTGACAGTGAGGGCTACAGATGGCGGGTCTCCTCCCTTGGCCTCAGAAGTTATCGTCCGATTTGTTGTCACAGATGAAAACGATAACGCTCCCTTCTTCCTCTACCCCCTTCAGAACAGTACATCGCCCTGCAGTGAGTTGGTCCCCAAGTCAGCAGAGGCCGGTTACCTGGTGACCAAGGTGGTGGCTGTGGATGGAGATTCTGGTCAGAACTCCTGGCTTTCCTATGAGTTGCTGAAGGCCACAGACCCTGGCCTATTCAGTATAGGAGCCCAGAATGGAGAAGTGAGAACCAGGAGGCCCCTGAATGAGCGAGACACAAGCAAGCAGAGACTCATGATAGTGGTGCGAGACAATGGGCTCCCTCCCCAGACCAGCACTGCAGTGCTCAATGTCCTTCCAGTGGATGGCTTTTCAGAACCTTATATGAAGGCTGTGGAGGTTAGTAACCAAGAACACGAAGAAGATGGAACCTTGACCTTGTCTTTGGTGATCTGCCTGGCTGCAGTCTCCTTTGTGTTCCTAGTTTGCATTGTTTTGTTTGCTGTTATCAAGATCTACAAGAAGGATCCCAGGGGAAGTTTTATCGCCGCACCTCCTCACTTCCCACCTGCCAGGCCTGATATCCCAGAAAACTGCACCGATTCTCAGAGTGGGTCACTTTCCAGGAGTTACCACTATGATGTTTGCTTAACTGGTGGGTCCTTAAGCAGTGAGTTCAGATTTCTCAGGCCCCTCATTCCTGTTTTTTCTGTGGGGGACCCAAACATCCCTGTGAACAACTGGACTCCTTCTGGTTCCCAAGATATTCCTGAGCATGTGAAGGAAAGAAAATCAAGGGAACAGGTGAGCAAATACCAATAATTTTTGAACAAGTCAAATTAGACAGATAATCAGCCACCTTTTACATCTGTTTCTTCACATCATCCTCTTTCTGTTTATTCTCTGTGTTGCTTTGTTGGTAAATAATAAAATATACCTTTTTCTTAGTACATTTTTGTTTCAGTGCTTGCCTTTTTTTTTTTTACGCATCTTCCCTTTTGCCCTGTATCTCCTTTTCTACTAATGTGATCTTCCATTATTTTTATTTTCCTGATCATTCTTGGCTTTACTGCCCCCTAGAACCAACTGTGATGATTTCTCCCTTGCTCTCTTCTGGTCATCAGGATTATGACCACAAGGTTCCTGAATTGCTTACAAACTGAGCTCAAGCATTTAAAAACTTTTTCATAAGTTTACCAAGAAAGTCCAGCAAATATCCACCCAAATCCTAGAACTCTACCAGGAATTCAGAAAGAATTTTAAAGTGTTTCTGTTCCTTTAAACAATCAATATCTCTAATTCGACAGGCTTACTTCATTGACATACCATTGAACACGTAATTAATGTCTGGTTAATCAGTGAAGAACTATGTTATTGACTAGAAACAATTGGATTTGAAAAGGAAAAAATTAAAATTAGGCACCACGTTTCTAGGAGTTCCTAGATTTCACTTAATTTTTTACCATATTAGTTTATTAATGAAGACTCTGTGTCTATAGTGGATTACAGTGCTTGAAATTTCGTTTTAAAAAGGAACTTGCTCTAGTTCAAGTTCACTCTGCCCAAAAAGGGACTAGCTCCAGTTCGTACTTTTACAAAATTAATGAGTTTAGTTGAAGTTCATCCAAAATACCTTTTAGTTCATAAAAAGTTCATCAGGAATACAATTAGCATTCAGAATGTTACAAGCTGCTGCACTGTAATGTCAAAAAGTAAATCAGGGGCCACACACAAATAACGAAGTGTCTGACAGACACAATGTCAAAAGGTGAAGCTTTCCCCATAATTATATTTCCATACTAGAAAAGGCTTATCCTGCTTAATTTGGACCAGCCACACAGCTGTTATAGGCACAGAGGACCGTAGCTCATTTATAGAGCATCTAGTTTGTATGCAGAAGGTACCTGGTTGAATCCCTGGTATCTATAGGTAGGGCTGGGAATGTCCCCGGTCTGAAATTCACAAGAGCCCCCACCAGTCAGTTTGGACAATACTGAGCTAGAGAGACCAATGGTCTGACTCAATATAAGGCAGCTTCATATGTCCCTATAGGAACCGAGGCTTGATTTCTTATTTTCCCAATATGCTCAGCTCAGCATGAGGCCTTTTAATGCTTTCTGGGCAGAAAAATAAACCCAGCAACCAGTAAAACAAATATTCCAATTGCTTTCCACAATTAGTTTCCAATTGCTTAGTTAACCCTTTTTATATCACCCAAAAAGTTTTCCCTTGATTGTCCAACAGGAAGGAAAATCTAAAGGTCAGGAATAACACTAGAAGGAAGGACCCTCAAGGAGGAGTGAACAAACACACCCTGAAGTATTTATTTTCTCTCTGCCCTTTCCTATTTGTAATATGGACAATTTTGTTTTTTGGGTGGAATCTAAAATTAGATACCTAATCCAACGTCAAAGCCAAACCCAGGAGCTTGCTGATTACCAAAGTAGTTCAGTTCAAGAAGAATCAGAACACAGGGACAGGTGAAAGAGGACTATAGCTATAGGCAAAGACAAGCTTTGAAAAATCCTACAATGGAACTGAGGGGAAGAGAAAGAGGAATGATCCTATGAGCTCTTGTAAAAGGTTGCGAACGTCCCTCTTCCAAATCATTATGACTGGAGTGTTGGGGGGGGATTAACTGTGATTAAAACCTAGACCTGTCCATCAAAACAGCAGTATCCCTTGTTGTTTTTGGCAACTGGCCAAGACAACAACCACCTCGTTGCCAGGCCATTTTTTTCTGATCAGTTTGCAACCCTAAGAAGTAGGCAAGAAGCCTGAGGGCATGCATTGCTTATTCAGGCTTGAGAACATATTTTGGGCCACATGGTGTGTTTTGTTCTGCTTTGAGAACTAGTTTGTGGGCATGGCACTGCTTTCCTGATTAGGGAAAGAGTTTGGAAGCCTTCAAGGGTGGGTGGGTGGAGCTATTGATGTGCAATTGGAATGAATTTTATTTTATTGAAATTTACAATACGTGCATTCTTCTTTTGCTCAGTCTCTACATGGATGTGCTTTGAGGCTGAAATCCTAAACACAGTTTCCTGGGAGTAACTGCCACTGAACCTATGGGACTTGCTCCTGCTGAGATTTTATTTATTTATTTCATCACATTCGAAACCACTCTTCATCAGTTAAGATCCCAGGGTGGTTTAGAACAATTACATTTAAACAATAACATATTAAAACCATTTAAAATTCCCAAAAATTAATCAAGAGAGCCAGTGCAGTGTGATGGTTAGGGTGTTGAACCAGGTTCTGGGAAACCAGGGTTCAAATCCCCACTTAGTTTTGAAGCTTGCTGGGTGACCTTCGGCCAGTCACAGTCTCTCAGTCAAAGCTACCTCACAAGGTTGTTGTGAGGATAAAATGGAGAGGGAGGAGGGATATATGCCACCTTGAGCTCCTTGGAGGAAAGGTAAGATATAAATGAAATAATAAACAGAATAAAATAAAATAAAAACAGCAGACAGATGGCATCAATCATAGCTGGCATTGCTATATCAATTTCTTCAAATTGCCTGGGTCAAGAGGTCTTTGGGAGAATTTTTAAGCAGCACTGAAGGCTAGATAGTGACAGCACTACATGCCACCTGCAAATGATGTGCTGTCACAGAGAAGGCCCTACCCCATGTCACCACACAATAGGCTTCAATGCCCATTTGTCAGAACAATGAGAGAGAGATGCATAGAGTTGCTGTCTGGATGGACTATCCAGATAGTGGCTAGCTAGTTTCAGTGCCAGGGCAATTCATATTTTCAAAGAGGAGATAAATATATTGGGACCGTGAGCTGCAGTAAAACCTGAGGGTCCCACTTTTTGTTACCCATTTTTGGTATAAAAACTGGCTTAGCATTATAGAAAGAAAGGCAGTAATATAAATAAAATTGATATTGACACTGATGTCTTTCCTGCTTACTCCCTATCACCAATCTCTCTGCCTCCTGCATGCCAAGAGCACACAGCCATTTGTGTCCCAGTGTCCCATAGGCAGTTCTTTTTCACTCTATGCTACAGCCCTGAACTGTGATCCTGGTTTAGATACACACTTCCACTTCCTAACCAACTCCATTTCTGTTGTTGACTTCTTATTATTATTGACTGCACATTGGACTTGGGTTGACTAGGCAGGGACAGATGATAATTGGAAGGGAAAGGGTAGGTTTGATCAGTTTATTTTGCGATAGGAATACAATGATACATATCTCAAAGTGAACAGAATTGGTTAATAGAAAAAAAGATAGGTATTTAACTGGTATTTTAGGGTAAATGATAGAATATTAATCAGAAAGTGACAGGAGGCATCCAGTCTTAACCTATTGTGGCTCGTGTGAGTTGAACTGAGAATACAAAAAAACACTGGTGGCTGTACACTGTCTCCGTAGTCCCCCTTGGAGGAGGCTTGGTGTGCTCATTTAATGAATGAGAGTGGCATTGCATTGCAGGCAGCAGAATTTCTCCCATGCATGTTTGTTGAATGTATAGTGCATGCACCACCCTGCAACATCTGATAAGGGCCGAGATGGCATGCAATATGTATATAAACAGACAATGTGGTTAGATATATTGCCCAGACAACATGCAAACTCTCTTGATGAATATCCCAAGACCAAGCAACCAATTTGGTAATGTTTATATTGGTTTGGCAACCAGTGGTGGCTGGTGTCCATGGGGGTTGGCAGGGTGGAAGGCAGGGAGACCAACAGTAGGTGGAGCCAGAGCCAATGACAGGCAGACCCAACTAATTCTAGTTTTGTTCCCATTCTCTTCCCTGCTGAGTTCTACAAGGGCAACAGTGAGACTAAGGAAGGGGAAGATGGTGGGCAATCCTACCTGCTGAACTGGTAGTATGCAAGTATCAAGCAGGTGAGGGCAGACTGAGGTTGATGGGACAATGGCCCATTTGTCCTAATGAATTAGCTTCCATTATTGGGAATGTGCATATTATTCACACAGGGACTGTGCATATTATCTTACCAATGTGTAAAACATACCCAGGGGTTAAATTAGTTCATATTGTCGGGAATTAGTGAGAGATTGCCTGAGCTATGTGCAAAATTCCATGTTCATATAATGAATTTGTACACATTCTCCATACCTTGCAATTAATATGCATGGGCACTGATGTTTATGCACATTCAGTAGAAGGCCAACATTAACCTCAATATCTGCATCTATATCTACATCTCTATCTTTATCTATATGGAACTTTCCACGTAGCTTAATAGTAAAACCATCAATAACTGACAAAGATGGCAAGAGTTATGTGTATTTCCAACACAAGATGGTGCTATTGCACAACACAGATTCTTAGGGAATAGCTGCATGTTTGGAAAGCTGGAGACAATAGGCAAAACAATCTGGATGCAAAAGGGAATAGGTCTTCATTATGAAACAATATTCAGAAATTTCAAACGGAGCAGACAACAGTATGAATTTTCAAGAATAAAAATACAGCAAAAGGATACAGCTAAATACGGCAACACTTTTTCCTGTGTGTTGAATCTATCTTGAGTGAATCTGGAACAATGGAAACGCATCATAGGCAAGTCTGTTTTTTCTTTCTATCTTTCTGCATGTATGGGGCAATATGCAAGAAAATCCACTATTCAGTACCAGAGGAAAGGAAGACAGGATCCCTGGTGGCTAATGTGCTAAAAGATTTGAAAGTGGATGTAAAGGATCTTTCTGCTCGGAAAGCCCAGCTGGTTTCTAAGAGTTCCAGGCAATATTTCCAGCTGGATTCTCATTCTGGCAACATTATATTAAAAGATAAAATAGATCGAGAGGCTCTATGTGGTCAGAATGACCCCTGTCTTCTACTCTCTGAAATTGTCCTAGAAGATCCACTGAAGATGTATAGAATTGAAGTTCAAATAGAGGATGTGAATGATAATTCCCCCAAATTCTCTAAAAATCAATTTATTTTTGAAATACCTGAGCAAACTCATATAAATACCAGATTTCCTTTGGAAAGAGCTGAAGATTCAGATAAAGGTAAAAATACTGTTCAGAACTACACACTTAGTCCTAATGAACATTTTAGGTTGGATGTGCCAAGTCACAGCGATGGTACCATATATGCAGATTTAGTATTGGAGAAACAATTAGACCATGAGGTGGAAACACTGCTTTTCCTAATTCTGTCAGCTGTTGATGGGGGAATCCCCCAAAAAACTGGAACAGCACAAATAATAATTGAAGTTCTGGATGCCAATGATAATGCTCCTCAGTTTAATAAAGCTCTATACCAAGTAAAACTAATGGAAAACAGCCCATTGGATACACCAGTCACAAGAGTTGAAGCCAGAGACAAGGATATTGGTGCCAATGCTCAAATCACATATTCATTCAGCCAAGTACAAGAAAAACTGCTCAGATCATTCATGTTAAACACAAATACTGGCAAGCTTACTGTTTCAGGGGCAATTGATTATGAAGAAACCAGTATTTACGAGATGAACATCAGAGCAACGGATGGAGGGGGCCTTTCTGCTTACTGCAAAGTCATTGTAGAGGTTGAGGATGAGAATGACAATGCCCCAGAGGTGGCCATTACATCCATCACCACTCCCTTACCTGAGGACTCTCCCCCAGACACAGTGGTGGCCCTCTTCAGTGTCACAGATGCAGATTCTGGAGACAACGGCAGAACTGCCTGCACCACTGAGACAAACCTGCCCTTCATATTAAAACCCACTGAGAACAATTATTACCAGCTTGTGACGCAACAGCCTCTGGACAGAGAACAAGCCTCCGAGTATAATATCACCATCACAGCCACTGACCGGGGCTCTCCCAGACTCACTGCAACAAGAATAGTTCATGTTCACATCTCAGATGTCAATGACAACCCTCCAGTTTTTGAAACAAAATTCTATGGAATGCAATTAAGAGAAAACAATATTCCAGGTCTCCTGATTGGTTCGATCCATGCTGTTGATCTGGACACAGAGCAGAATGCCAAAGTGACATACTCTCTTTTGCCTGGAAAGGTCAGTGATGGCCCCACATCCTCTTACGTCTCCATCAACTCTGAGACAGGGAACCTGTATGCCATTCGGTCTCTGGATTATGAGGAAATAAAAGATTTCCATGTGACTGTGAGAGCTCAGGATTCAGGTTCCCCTCCACTGAGCTCAGAGGTGATTGTCCGAGTTCATATCGTGGACGAAAATGACAACGCCCCCTTCATCCTCTACCCTCTTCAGAACAGCACTTCCCCATCAAACGACCTGGTTCCCAGGGGGGCCGAGGCAGGCTACCTGGTCACCAAGGTGGTGGCTGTGGACAGGGATTCCGGCCAGAACTCTTGGCTTTCCTATCAGCTGCTGAAGGCCACAGAACTGGGTCTGTTCGCTGTGGGGGCCCAGAATGGAGAAGTGAAAACCATAAGGCCAGTTAGCAGTCGAGACGCCTTCAAGCAGAATCTTATCGTGGTAGTCAGAGATAATGGACATCCTCCCCAGTCCTCCTTGGTAACTCTGAGAATTCTCCTAGTGGACGGCTTCTCTGACCCTTACATGAAAAGTGTGGATCTCCCTAAGGATGAAGCAGTAGAGGAGGGAGACCCCAGCCTGACTATGTATCTGATCATATGTTTGTCTGCCATCTCAACTATCTTTCTCATTTCTGTTGTGATGTTTATTATAATGAAGATTCAGAAAAGCAAAAAGTTCATAGGGAATTATAACTCTGCACTCAATCACCCTGTGGGACCTAATTCTCAAGGGAACTGTGTGGATTCTGGTACTGGAACACTTTCTCAGGCTTACAACTACGAGGTGTGCTTAGCTGGTGGGTCCCTGAACAGCGAGTTCAGATTTCTCAGGCCCCTATTTCCTGTTTTTTCAGTGGAGTCTTCTAATGCTCAGGTGAATCCAAGGAGTTCAGCCACTTCCCAGGAACTCCACAGAAGTTCAGAGGAAAGTCAGCATTTTATCCAGGTGAGAATAACATTTCCTACTGTTAGTAGCAGCTGGTGCACTCCAAAAGTGGTGATGCTCAGTGCTCCAATCCAACTCCTCTTTAAGTCCCATTTACATTTTCCTTCTCCCTCCGAAGTCCCTGCCTACAGCTGTCCCAAGTTAACAGATGTCCAAAGTCCGATAGTAGTCCTGTGGCTTAAGCTGCATTGAACCATGATTTCCTGTGAAGTCCCTCATACAAACTGGGAGTAAACCCAAGGGAAAAAATTGCTGTTTGACTCTATGCCAAAAATGAGTGCCTGTGCCATAAATACTTGGTTAGAAAGGAGTATTTTGATGGGAACAGATGAATTTATCATATTGATCCGGCACGCCTTCTGGAAATGTAAGTGCAGAAATGTGGGTTTCTGAGCTGAATGTCCTGTCCTCATCGCTAAGTAACCACAGTCAACATCTGCTTATCTGAGGTTAGGACGGAAGAGCATCTGGTGTGATACTGGCAATTTACAAGTTGTAATTTTGGAAACTGAGTGCTGAGGGCTAAGTGGAGGTCCTGAAAGGCAGATTTGGGGAATGAGGGAGAAAATGATCTACAGAAACTGGAAACAGAGCAGGACAGTGAAGGAAATGGAGTGGCTGAGAAGTATGAGAGACTGGGGACCAGATAGGAGATTATGCCTAGAAATTGCTATTTACATAAACTGAGATGAAGGGATGGAGAGATGTGCTTGTATTTATATGTAGGACTTGTGAGAGAGAACTGGACTTACTTGTGGGGTAATGATGGTAGAAAGGACATTCAGCTTGGATTATGATGCAGGAAGCTTGGCCTTTTTGCAATATAACACGATCTGATTGAGCTGCTCCAGTCAGAACCTTGGTAGCCCTGGAGCTTCCAAACTGGCTTCATGGGCAGTCCCACATAAAGCACAGGACAATAATCTACCCTGGAAATGCTGAGAGCATGAGAAATAAAAACAACTCTTTTAGTTACAAATCAGGATGTTTTTAAACAGAGCCTCATCATAATGGTTAAAGACAACGGGAACACTCATCAGTCCAGTACCTCAAGTCTTAATGTGTTTCCTGTTGATGGCTTTTCAGATGTGTATATGCAGGCCATGGATCCACTGCCTGGGGGAGAGTTGCTCTGAGACTCTTCCTCAGTCAAATTGTTGAGGTCTTCTTGACATCTGGATCTGAACCAATTTCTCAGGCCTCTGCTTTCTTGCTTGGCTGCAGACCCCAAATCTCCTATGACACCAAAGCTTGACAGATGAAATCCTATATAAAGATCAAAAGCAAGGGTGGTATCCAGTGCATTGAAGATAACAGACATGACTAACTTAGGTTCATTAATTCCAATGGGTCTAGTTGGATATACAACCCAAAATCTTTGGATTAAATGCTTTGGATTATGCTTGTTTTTATAATGTGAGAAGCCTAAACGTCATTTTAAAAAAAGTTGGTTCAATCTAAAAGATAGTGATTGATATAGTGAAGATGCTGATGATCAGAAGTATGCGCTCACAGAATAGGAAGTGTCACTGCCCAGTGACAGGAATTGTCATGCAAAAATTCTAAATTAATGCATGAAGATCCTGCAAGTGTTTTCTATTTGGCCTATGAAAGAATGTGATGGAAGAAGAGTTATTCCTCCACATAGTCTGTTTGCTAACAGTACTTTATTTATTGATTGATTTCCCACCTTTCCTCCAAGAAGCTCAAGGTGATGTACAAACATGGTCCTCCCCCATTTTATCCTCACAACAACCCGGTGAGATAGGCTAGGCTGAGAGACAGCGGCTGACCCAAGGTCACCCAGTGAGCTTCTTGGCTGAGCAGGGATGTGAACCCTGGTTTCCTGGGTCCCAGTCTGACTCTCTAACCACTACACCACATTGACTCATAGTACATGCTTCTTCTCTATGTCATGTGGCCAGAGATCACCTCAATATGAAAAACTCTCTCTGTTGAGTGTGATGCATTTCTTGTGTGTTTTACTGAGTGCAAAATAATGCAAACTTAATAAAATCCTTTTCTACCAACCTCTCCTTAAATAGATCTATGATTCTATAAATGGAAGGTTAGCACAAAACAACAACCCATAGTTGTCCATTGTGAGGAAAGTGATCTGTTAACAGGTAATTATGACCATATTATGCAAAGTCTCAGAAGGCTCAAGGTCTCAGAATATTTTCACAAGTGACACTTAGGATCCCTTCTAACACATACATCTTAGTAATGCATGAAAGATGGAGTGCAGAAGAGAACCACTTTCAAATTAAATATACAGTTTAGCCAGCAAAAGTTTTACATATAACATATGTGGGAATGGGAAAAAACAGTTTACATGCCATTTGTGAAAATGGATGGAGGTGTTTCCTTCCAGTTTACTCAAATACAATGTCTCTATATTGACCACCATATTTATGTTGGAATAGGCAAACTTGCATGTTCCCTTGTAAAAAGGGAGATGCTCCCTTTAAGGGATATTTGGGAAATATCCCATGTACCTGTTTACCATGATGTAGCTTCCTAATGGGTGAGGTTAGTTACCTGGCTTCCTCCTCCTTTGTCCTGGGGATTCCTGCATAATCTCCATTACTGAGCTTTTACCTCTGGGAGAGGCCGCATGGCAGATGCTCTCCTGAGAGCATCACTACCAAAGACTAAAATGGACTAAGACTTCTACTTTTTCTTTCATCTAAGCTAGAGCCTATGTTTTCTGAACATATGAAAGGTTGTGAATAAACATTCTTTATCTTTTTACCTAAGAAGGTTGTGTCTGCTGTTATTTCTGCCTAGGGAAAGGCGGGCTGGTTTATATTCTCACTCTGCTGCTTGCGCTTATATCTCTGCTAAGAAACCACAAAACTTAGTTCCTATTTCATTTTATATTTTTAAAATAGCAAACAATTTAATCAACCATGTTTACCAAAAAATTGTTCTTTACATTTCTGAAAATAAGCCTAGGGTAGGTTATTTACCTAAGGGAAGTCTTTCTGAAAGAAGAGAATGATTTAAGCTACAGACTTAATTTGCAAATGAAATGGACTTTTGCGGTAGGGCTTAATTAGGGTGGTAAATGGCTATTTGCTTGTTTAAGATGCAATTCTATAATCTCTTAACTGGGAGTAAGCCCCATTTAGTTTTATGGGATTTACTTGTGATTACATATACATAGGAGTGTGTCCTTAATGTCAAAAGTCGAAGGAGGACTGAACCTCAACACACACACACACACACACCTCCTTCTCCTTTCCCAATCCCACTTGCTGATGAAGATGTTATTTTTATCTACAGATCTTTCCCATCTTGATGGCTTGGTAGAAATATCATGTTAAACAACCAACAAACCATACTACCATATTTCAGTATATTTAAAATTATCATGTGATGAATGTTAAGATGCTTGGAAAGGAACTGTGACAATTGCTGTGTGTATTTCATAAGTCAATCAGTTGAAAATCAAATATTTTTCACTACATAGTAAATATAATTTTGGGGAAATATAAAACAGGGAATCATATGATCTAGGATTAGCAGTTTAGCCTGTTTGGGATGATGTTGCACTCAAGAATCAGGTGCATATTTTGGGGATGCTGCTGTACCCAACATTGACCCTGAATATCCAGTTGGCAGTTTTGAGCAGGAGAACTTTTCATTAACTTTGACCATTGTGCCAGCTCAGCCCCTTCCTGGAAAAGATGGGCCTGGCGGCAATAATCCATGCCAACATAACATCCACATTAGATTCCTATAATGTAAATTATGTTGGGGCTGCCTTTGTAGAGTTCTTGGAAACCACATTTGGTTCATAGGGACACAGAAAGCTTCCTTATACCAAGTCAGTCCATCTGTCCATCTAGTGGAATATTGTCAATGTTGACTGGCAGAGACTTTCCAGGATTTCACACAGGAATCATTCCCCACCAGAGCAGTCAAAATATGGCTGCTACAATATTCTGAGCATTAGTTGCATGCCTTAAGGATTGTCTTCTGCCATACCTAACTACCTGCACATTTAGATCAGTATCAGTTGCGATGCTTCTTTTTCCTCTGCTGTTTGAGCCAAACACTAAAGTCAGGATCATTAAGACCATGGTGTTCCTGATCTCTATGTATGGATGTGAAAGTCGGACTGTGAAAAAAATGGGTAAGAGAAAAATCAACTCATTTGAAATGTGGTGTTGGAGGAGAGCTTTGCGGATACCATGGACTGTGAAAAAGACAAATAATTGGGTGTTAGAACAAATTAAACCAGAACTATCACTAGAAGCTAAAATGATGAAACTGAGGTTATCATACTTTGAACACATCATGAGAAGACCTGATTCAATAGAAAAGACAATAATGCTGGGAAAAACAGAAGGGAGTAGAAAAAGAGGAAGGCCCAACAAGAGATGGATTGATTCCATAAAGGAAGCCACAGACCTGAACTTACAAGATCTGAACAGGGTGGTTCATGACAGATGCTCTTGGAGGTCGCTGATTCATAGGGTTGCCATAAGTCATGATCAACTTAAGAAACATAGCAACAACAACATTGCCGCCCTGGGCTCCTGCTGGGAGGAAGGGCGAGATATAAATCAAATAATAAATAAACATTTGAGCCAAAATGTGGTTTAGCCAAAGGGCTATATGAGATTTTTGTTGTCTGATTGTTGGTAAGTGATGATGATGAATAGTTCTTAACTCCTGTATTTGTTTTGAGCTAGGTTCTTGTTTTGTTACTGTATTTTATTATTGCTTTATTGAAAATGTTGTTGCCTTCCACTAATAGAAAAGTTGGATATAAATTGTGCAAACAAACTGACAACTTTTAGAATGGTTCTAATGAAAGAAGTAGCACTTTGGAATGGAGGTTAATAGCAAAGAAGAATACTACTGAGCTACTCCTAGACCAGAGGTATACTGGATTTTTACTAGCTTCTAGAAAAATGGGGTCTTTCCGTGTTATGAACTCAGACTTTGTCCTGTGTTAATTCAAGCTGGAAAGACATTGGATTGTCACCAAACTCATAGAATTACCACGTGGCAACGTTGATGTTTGGCAAAACCTGACACATCCTCAGGACTATGACAAGCACACAGTTACGGTTCATACTTTGGGGTTTCCAAAATCTTTTCCTAATCATGGCATTTTATTGCACCCCTTTGATGCAGCTCAATGCCCTGGCAGCATTCCTCTAATGGAAACCACATCAGCTTTCAAAAAATTACAATGCATTCTTTTATATTCTTTGCAGGGTAGAGCATCTCTTTCTGAAGACTCGGCTCCCAGATCTGGAGCCCCAGGTTGCACTGTTAATCAGGCAACTGGGGCAAATGTGAACAGTGACTGGCTTTCCTATCAGTAGATGAGGATAACCAACTCTGCCCATCATTCTGTCTCTGAGGACCAATAATCAAAAGCTCAAGGATCATGCAAGAAACTAACCCCCGGCCTGAAAAGAATGGGTCTTCTGCCTAAAAGAAAATATTTTGAATCACTCTTGTGCAAGCCAAATGGAAATGAACAGGAATGCTCTAGTGCTGTTCCCATTCATTTCAATAGGGCTTGTTTAAGACAACTTGTAGGTGGATTGTGCCCATACACTTACCTGGTATAAAATTATATTTCTGCTTTGTAGGGTTTTGCAGTAGCATACTGCTCTTTTGGTCTAGCTTGTTAAGGAAATGTAGGTGACTTTGTTGCATGCTTATTGTTGTGATGCTTCCTTAAGTTTCCTTAGGCTATTTTTGCTGCTTTAAAATATTTTCGATGGTTAGCAGTCTCTCAGAAATTCTAATTGCTGATTGTAATGCAGCTGTTACTAGTATCCTGTACCTTCCTTGAAAGACTTAGCAAGATAAGTATATGAATATGTCCAGTAACAAAAAAGAGCATGCACACAATTCACTGGGAAGTAGAAAGGAGCAGGAGCTTTGTATGAGAATATTTCTCCCATTTATGTCACTGGAGCTTGCAAATGGGACTTCCATTTCTCAGTGGATTTACACATTATTTTCTAGTCATATTTAGTCTGTATGTGCACTTTCCTGTCTAAATGCTCAATGCTACCATTGTCTGTTATAGTTGTGCTAGTAATTTTTCTTTCATTGGCCGAGTTTGCACGTAATGTTAAACCATGGTTAACACTGACCATAGTTAATGTTAACCATAGTTAATTAATCATAGTTAAAGCCTAGGTCTCTAACAGGCAATCACTTAAACCTTGCTTTGTTACATCACGGAATAGTTAAAAACACAAGAACAGAGCAGATTGAATTTTTTGCCACTCTACACTCACAACTCTGTAGCTTTTGGGTGGTGACGGCTCCTTTCCAGATTCACACATAACACTATGCTATGGTTAATGCTAAGATTTATAAATCTTGGTTAATGAACCATAGTTAAGCTGCTAGGCTGGGTTCAAACATAATGGTAAGCCATGGTTTAATAAACCAGACTATAGTATCCATGTATGTGCACATATATACACATACATGTATGCTCACACATACAGGCACACACATTTTCACTGAAATTTAACAATTCCTGTTTTCCTGTAAATTACCCCAACTCATGCTGAGAAAAGTGTTGCAAGCTAATCAATACTCCTTTGCAACAATTAAAGAATGAAACATACTATATTTGAAAAGAACACTTTGTCCACTTATTTTAAGTTAATGTGCTAAATCACATTCTTTACAGCTGCCCTTTAATGTTGGTTTATTTATGGTGCTTGAACTACTCCAGTGGTAACTAAAGGATTTAACACCAAATTGAATCTGATCTCATCTTTATTCTCTACAGTGAAGGGGACAGGTCAGTGGTAAATCTAGCTCCACCCCTATGATAAACTGCTACTGTAAACACTTTAAAAAAAAATGGAAGACTGTAAGAGTGTGGGTTCACAGTTATGTGGTTATGTAGTTGTGCAGTTTGGAGTAGAATTTTCTGTGAACCTGTGTGTTTTGGGAATAGTACTATATTCTGACAATGAAAATTTCACAAGGGCATTTTGAAGTCTATGAATGAAAGAAAGTAGCAAGTAGTGTAGTGAAATAAGAGGTTAGATAGGAAAGAGTGCAATTTATTTACAAATGAAATCAGCAGGAAAACCTGCTAGTTTTAGGATGTAGAATGCACATGTTATTGTTTATGTATTGCCATTGTCATCTTTTCATTATAAGAAAATAAAAAAGATGCAGTGTACTTTTACATATTGTTTGCTGGATTTTAATATCATTTTTGTATGTTCATAAAATAATAAAATCACTTTCTAAAATCTGTGGATGGAAATAGTTTGTGAAACAGAATCCCAGGATTGTAACCATACTCATTATGCCTAGAGTGGACAAATTCTCGCTTCAAGCAACATAAAATATTTATTTATTTATTCTCAAAAAGCAATGGAACTTAGAATATTTTCTTTTGGCCCACGCCCATCCTGGCGTGTTGTTCGAGAGCAACGACACAGAATCTGATGTAGGTTGAAAACGGCTACAACTTTATTTACTATGATGATACGATATGATGATGATGATTTGGTGTGGCATAGATGGCCCATCATGGTATAGGCTGTTCCTGTGAGTTCTGCTAGCAACCTGGGTGTGTTAGCCTAGCCCCCCCCCAAGCTGGAGCTACTGCTATAGTGTGATACCCGCAAGACCCCTTATGGGAATCTGTCCTAAGCTTGAGGAGCCTACCCAGTGCCTCTCCTCACTTAAGCAAAAGATGAATTGTACTCATATATGCAAAGACCTTGCTCCAGGGAAGGCAAAAACCTCACATTGTCATGATGGCCACTTGCGGATGTGAGTAAAATTCCTTTTCAGCTACATTAACCGGCAACTGACTGCCATCCAGAACAAGGTTATTTGATTGGAGGGAGGGAGTTGGGAAGGATCCAGGATGGACCATGGGGGACCCTCTGTAGGAGGGGAAGGCTCTCTCTGTCAGGGGCATCACTAGGGAGGTGCGACAGGTGCGGGCCGCACCGGGTGACACCACCAGATGGGGGTGAAACCCAGAGCTGCCCCCCCAGGCACCGCCTAGGCACCAACAAGAGTCTTCGCGTGGCGCGCCGGCTGCCTTCCTCGGCTGTTAGAAGGTGGAAGCGGCGGCAGACAATGAGGCGGCGGCACGCTTCCGGGCCCTGTTGGTCAGCCACGTGGTCCCAGAGGCCGTGCGCGTGCTCCGCCATGCACGCACGATCACTCAGAGTCTGAGAAAGAAGGCGCTGCGGGCTGCACTGGGTGACACCAACCCTAGTGACACCACTGCTCTCTGTCCATGGCATGTAGGCAGTAAACAAAGAGAGGCCCCCACATAATGTTTGGGAGCTGTTTCTTATAGGAGATACATGCAGTTTACTTTCAATACATAGAACA
Source organism: Rhineura floridana (assembly GCF_030035675.1). Classification (NCBI taxonomy): domain Eukaryota; kingdom Metazoa; phylum Chordata; class Lepidosauria; order Squamata; family Rhineuridae; genus Rhineura; species Rhineura floridana. The sequence continues at coordinate 173,443,574 of NC_084480.1, read as the reverse complement.
TAAAAAGAGCTTGCTGGATTAGGCCAATGGTCCATCTAGTGCACCATCCTGTTCTCACAGTGTCCAACCAAATGCTTATGGGGAGGCCAAAAGCAGGACCTAACAGTGTTCTCCACGCTTTTCAATCCCAACGACTGTCATTCAGAGATATACTGCCTCCAACTGTGGAGTTAGTAGCCTTTTCCTCCATGAATTTGTCCAATCCTCTTTGAAAGCCATCCAAGTTGGTGACCATCACTTCTTAATTCCATAGTTTAACTACGTACCACATCTGTATGAAGTAGTTTCTTTTGTCTGTCCTGAATTCTCCAACATACAGCTTCACTGGATATCCCTGAGTTCTAGTGTTATAAGAGAGAGAGAGAACTTTTCTTTATCCACTTTCTCTACCCCATGCATAATTTTATACACCTCTATCATTTCCACTCATACTTGCCTTTTCTCTAAAGAAAATGTTGTAACCTTGCCTCATAGGAGTATAGCTTAATTCCCTTGAAAATTTTGGTTGCTCTTTAAGGATCAATTCTTGTTTTGGTTGCTCTTTGGTTTGCTCTTTAAGGATCAATTCTCCAGGATAGGTGAAGGACAAAACTAATACTGGCAAACAGGAACAAAGCACCAGGAATCCTGGGACCTGCAGTATGACACAACTGAGATCTGCCCTAAGCTGCAACCACTCTTATAATTGAGAAAAGAAAACAGGGTTGGAGAAGAAAAGATGAGGAGCCTGCACAAAGAGCTGAAAGAAGAGCCGGGACCTGTCCTGTGATTTTCTAAGATGCCTGCTGAAAGAAAGAGAACAAACGGTGCTATGAGGCCTTCTGGAAGGGCTGAGCAGGAAGTAGGCACTTCAAGGCCTGAGAAGAACTGCAGTTCCTGGAGACGGTGTTTTGGACCACAGACTGCTGAACATTAAACTGCACCACTTGGAATGAGTTCCTTGCTGGCTAAAACAAGAACAAAGTTTGTGTCCGTAGGGATATTTAAATAATGACAGAGGAGAAAAAATTATTATATTGCTTTCTGTTAACTGTGTATTCCACTCAGCCACTTCAATTGCTAACTTTTTATAGATATCCTTTCAACCTAAAAGTTCTTTTTGCTAAGTCTATTGCTGTATCAGAATGAAAAAAAAAATCAATCCCAAACTGCTGGTACAAAAAAACCTCCCTTGCAGCACCGGTTAGCAGCATCCAACATTTCACCACAACCACCATCTACAGCAGCTCACGTACCTCATGCCAACAATATTTGCAGCTATGTGATCATCTACATCTGCTTATGAACATCAAGAATCTACTGCTGCACCACTAACACTCAAATATGCGCCTGCCCCCATCAACAATCTAGAGGAAGTTGGGGAAGCTCACACTGCCAGAGACACTGAATGCACTATGTCTAAGTCAACCACACCTGCAAGAGTGGTTGTGAGTAAAGTAGCATCTGCTTTTTCCTTTAATAGTACAGAATCAGTATATGGACTCAAGATGGACTTTCAGTTCTTGATACAGTTTCCCATGAAGAATTTCTGCAGTGCATTGTAGAAAATGACAGATAGCCTCACCAAGAGACTGACTGCTGTCACATTGGCACTGACCCTGAAATGTGATGGTACTGTGGACTGAACCAGAATTGACAAAATTTACATCATGCAAAAGTCATTACAAAATCTGGTGATGAGGACCTGCATTTTCTAGGTGCCAGTGAACTCTACAGCAGTCGTGCAAAAGGAGTACTGGATACAGTCGAAGATACATGCAGCAAGACAGTCAGAGTTGTGGTACCAATGCATATCTTCATGCATGCATCCTCCTTGGTCACAGATGGAGTATCCAACAATATGAGTGAAAAGTCTGGTTTGTGGGCTCTCTTCCAATCCAAAATGAAGGGTGATTGTTAAAAATGTTTTGTCCCTCTGTTGAAGATCTGGTGTGGAATCCACAGGATTAATCTTGCATGGAGTTCAACAAATAACTCAAGTTTGTGAAGTTGGGCACATGCTCTATCAACTTGTGGGGCTGAACACATATGTCCACACATCAGATCCAGAGAACTTTGGGCCACTGCAGACACCAACAACTGCCACCTTTTTGCCTCAAACTTTCTGAGGTCAGGTGAAAAAAGTTTTCCTTCTCACTGGTGAATTCAGTATTAGTGTCCTGGCATTCTCTAGTGTTCTTCTTAAAGAAGTCTGAGGAGAAGGCAGCATGTGTGTTTCTTGTATTACTCCTTGATGAGGAAAAACTTTTACTTATGCCTTTTTTGGCTGATCTACTTATGGTCTTTAGTAGATACCAGAAGCAGCTACAAGGAGATGGGATCACCATCCTTGATATAGAGAAGCTGACTACATCAGTAAAATGTAAGCTCTCAACACTGAAAGAACAGCATTTGATTGGTGGGTGTCATGAGTCCTGTGGGTTGGCAATGGAGTGATGAGGAGGAGAAGGAAGAGGAGAAAGAGTTGGCAATAGCAACCTGAATGGCATTCTACTTCTGACTAAATGTGCAGAGCATAATCTTGTTATTACAAACACACTCTTTCGTCAGAAAAATAAATTTAAAACATCATGGAAGCATCCTCGGTCAAAATACTGGCATCTCCTGGATTACGTAATTGTCCGTGCCAGAGATCGTCATGATGTACTCCTCACTAGGGCTATGATGAGTGCTGATAACTGCTGGACAGATCACCGATTAATTCGATCCACTATGGCCATTAATATTGTTCCTCAACGTAGGCTCTAAGGAAGAAAATGAATATCCATGCCCTTCAAGATCCTATTAAGTGAGCCTGCTTTCAAACAACTCTCAAGAAACATCTACTGATGGAAAATGTCAAGGAACACTGGATTAAACTGAAGACATCCATTATTGCAGCATGTGAACAAACTATTGGATACCAAACTAAGAAACTTTAGGATTGGTTTGATGAGAATGATAGTGAGATTGAACATATCATCGACAAGAAAAGGAAAGCCTTCCAGATATGGCAGAAAGACATTAACTGTGCTGCTAAGAAAAAAATCTATACCAGTGCAAAGGCTGAGGTCCAAAGAAGAACTAGAGAATTTAAGAACGCCTGGTGGATAAAGAAAGCTCAAGAAATCCATCACTTTGCAGATGCTCACGATGCATGGGGCTTTTTTAATGCCACAAAGGACATCTATGGACCAACAAATTAGAGTACAAATCCCTTACGTTCAATGGATGGCCGCAAACTCCTTAAGGATAGTCTATTGCACTGCGCTGGAAAGAGCATTACCACAACCTCCTTAATCGTACCTCTATCGTGGCTGATGAGGTCTTCTTGCAAATTCCACAACAAACTAGAGACGAGCTTGCAGTATCCCCTAATTTGGATGAAGTCAATCAAAAGAAGAATAACAAAGCTAGTGGACCTGATGGGATTCCTGCTGAAGTCTTTAAAGAAGGTGGGCTTGAATTTACACAACAACTTCATAAGCTCATCGGAAAAATCTGGATGAGGGAGGAGATCCCGGAAGACTTTAGGGACGCCATAATTATCACCCTTTTTAAGAAGGGTGATAGAACAGATTGTGGGAACTATTGAGGTAACTTTCTTCTTGCTACCGCAGGTAAAATCCTTGCAAGGATCCTCGCAAACCTCCTCCTGCCGATCTCAGAGGATGTCCTCCCCAAATCTCAAAATGGTTTCCACCCTTCCAGGGGGACAGTGAACATGATCTTCACTGCACGACCTTTATATATAGCATTTATTGATCCCACTAAGGCCTTTGACACTGTGAATTGAACCGCTCTATGGACCATCCTTCTGAAAACTAGATTCGCTGATAAATTTGTGAATATTTTGTGACTCCTTCATGACAACATGACAGCAACAATTTTGGACAACAATGGCTTTCAGAGCGATCCATTCAGAGTTTGATCAGGAGTAAAACAGGGATGCATCATTGCTCCTGCCTTATTTGCTATCTTCATTGTTATGATTCTACACCTTATTGAGGGAAAACTTCCTACTGGTGTGCAAATCATATATCGAACAGATGGAAAGCTTTTTAATCTCAGTAGGCTAAAAGCAAAAAGTAAGGTAATGTCAACCTCTGTTGTAGAACTTCAATATGCCGATGATAATGTAGTCTCTGCACATTCAGAGACAGATCTTCAAACTATCCTAAATGTCTTTGCAGAAGTATATGGAAAGCTTGGGCTCTCACTTAATATTAAAAAAACCAAAGTGCTTCATCAACAGGTGCGAACTAGTCCGTCTGTAGCACCATCGATCCAGCTTAATGGTGTGACACTGGAAACGTTGATCACTTCCCCTATCTCGGCAGCCATCTCTTTGTAAAAGCTGACATCGACGCTGAAATTCAGCATCGTCTGAGCTCTGTGAGTGCCGCATTTTCTCGAATGAAGCGTAGAGTGTTCGAGGATAGGGATATTCGCAGGAAGACCAAAATGCTTATTTACAAAGCCATTGTACTACCAACCTTACTGTAGACCTGTGAAACATGGACCATTTATAAACGCCACTCCTAACTTCTTGAAAGATTCCACCAATGCTACCTCTGGAAAATTCTGCAAATGACTTGGGAAGACAGATGAACTAATGTTAGTGTTTTGGAAGAAGCAAAGTCTACCAGTGTTGAAACAATGATCCTTCAACATCAACTTTGCTGGACCGGCCATGTTGTTCGAATGCCTAATCACCGTCTTCCAAAGCAGCTACTTTACTCCCAACTTAAGGATAGAAAACGGAACATCAGTGGACAGCAAAAGAGGTTTAAAGATGCTCTTAAAGCGAATCTAAAAAAATGTAACATGAACATCGAGAACTGGGAAGTCTGGGCCCTTGAACGTCCCAAATGCAGGCCGGCTATTATCAAAGGTGCTGTGGACTTTGAAGAAGCACGAATACAGGGTGAACGGGACAAACGAGCTAAGCAGAAGGCACTTCAAACCAATTCTCATCGTGACCATCTTCCATCTGGAAACCTATGTCCTCACTGTGGGAAGCTGTGTGGATCCAGAATTGGCCTCCACTGTCACGTACAGATTCACTGTTAAAGACCTCATCATGGAAGACAATCTTACTCGGACACGAGTGATCGCCAATGAATGACTACTGGGGAAGCACTGCCCAATCAGGAAGTTGTCTCTCCCCCTTCCCTTCACCCCTTCCTCACTCACCCTGCTCCTGCCACCGTTGGCACCACTGAGCATGCCCTCTCCTGAGAGGGATGTTGATGAGGGGGTCCAGACGCCCTCACCTCTGACATGTTGGCTATGGCGCCAGCAACCTTAATGAGTCCTCATTGTCCCTTTGAGGAGGATTGCTCGTCTGCACATGCACTCTCCACAGTGACACTCAATACATGTAAGTTGGATGCCCACCCATCTTTACTTAAGGTCAGTAGAGAGGCGTGTCTAGTTGCTGCAACAACATCTTAGTGCAGTGTAGTCGTGCCTTGTCAATCCTAGTCATGATGCTGAATCCTGTGTAACCAAGCAGATTCATGAAGCTCTCTGAAGTGAAACTTTCTATTAAAACTACTAAAGAAAAGAACACCTCCATGCTCATGTCTGGGTTCAGGCCTGGTTATGGGACTGAATCAGCCTTGGTCACCCTGATGGATGACCTTTATTGGGAGAAGAACAGGGGGAGTGCAACTTGTTATTCTTACTTGATCTCTCAGTGGCTTTTGATACCATTAAACATGGTATCCTTCTGGGCCAACTTCGTGAGCTCTGGGTATTGGAGGCACTGTTTTACAGTGGTTCAGATCCTATTTCCAGGGTCGCTTTCAGAGAATAGCATTAGATGATTGTCTTTCGGCCCCCTGGCAGCTGTGCTGTGGGGTGCCACAGGGTACCATCTTGTCCCCAATGCTGTTAAACATCTATATGAAGCCCTTGAGAGCAGTCATCAGGAGCTGTGAGACGAAGTGTCAGCAGTATGCTGATGATACCCAGCTCTATTTCTCCATAACATCTGAATCGGGAGAGGCCGTGCAAGCCCTGGACCACCGCCTGGACTCGGTGGTGGGCTGGATGAGGACCAATAAACTGAGTCTGAATCCTAGCAAGATGGAGGCACTGTGGGTTGGTGGTTCCCGAGTTCAGATAATTGGTCAGTTGCCTACTTTGGATGGGGTCTTCCTCTGAAAGAGCAGGTCCGTAGCCTGGGGTGCTCCTGGATCCATCTTTGTCGCTAGAGGCCCAGATGACCTCAGTGGCTAGGAGTGCCTTTTACCAGCTTCGGCTGGTAAGACAGCTGCAGCCGTTTCTGAACCAGGATAGCCTGACCACTGTTGTCCAAGCACTGGTAACCTCCAGACTGGATTACTGTAATGCGCTCTATGTGGGCTGCCCTTGAGGTTGGTCTGGAAGCTGCAGCTGGTGCAAAATGCGGCGGCAAAACTGCTCACTGGGGCAGGGTATCGCCAACATGTCACCCCACTGCTGAAAGAATTGCACTGGCTGCCCATTTGCTACCGAGCCAAGTTCAAGGTTCTAATTTTGGTGTACAAAGCCCTATACAGCTCAGGACCAGGATACCTGAAAGACCGTCTTACCCCTTATATACCCAGCCGATCACTGCACTCTACAGGTGAGGGCCTCCTGCAGATACCATCTTATCAGGAGATTCGTTCTGCACAATATAGGAAATGGACCTTTAGTGTGGCAGCACCTACCCCGTGGAATTCCCTCCGTTTGAATATTAGGCAGGCGCCATCTCTGCTATCTTTTTGGCGCCTTTTGAAGACTTTCCTCTTTCAACAAGCCTTTTAGGTTGAGACCTATCCCACTCTGCATCTGTGTTGGAATTGCTTAATATGTTTTTTAATAACGTTTTTAATCCTTTTAAAAAGTTTTTTAAAAAAATGTTTTTAACGCTGTTTTGTTTTAATGTATTTTACAATCGTTTTTTATGATGTTCTAAAGTGTTTTTAGTGCTTTGTTTGCTGCCCTGGGCTCCTGCTGGGAGGAAGGGTGGGATACAAATTAAATAATAAATAAATAAATAAATGTCTGACTCCAGTGAGTTTGGGCAAAGCAGTGGGTGGGTCAGTGCTTTCAGGGATGAATCCACTGCAAATCCAGGTGGATCCACAATGCTGAAAGGAATTCAGCTGATGAGAAAGTGCAGACACTGATGCAAGAAACACCACCAGCATGTATTTGACAGGAGATATGTTGGTGCTGTTTGTAATGAAGTAGTTGACTCTCTTGTTGAGTTCTTGAGTAAATGTTTTGAAGGTGATGCTGATCTGTTGCTCAGTATGAACGCTTTTGCCACTTTGCAACCTTCACTAAACCTGGAAGAAGTTCACAAAGTGCTAGATGCAGACCTTGATCTGGCAGAACCTTCACTAGAGTATGGAGAGATACTTCTGCTTGATAACATCAGTGATGTTCACAAGATAACATTTCCCATTTGGTTCATTTTCTTGCATTTTCTGTATCAAAACGCCCATGGCACATATTCTGGCAGCTAAGCCACCTAGTGCTAATGTTGAATGTCTCATCAGCACAAGCACCGCCTTGAAGTTACATGTATGTCCTCCCAGCAGGAGCCCAGGGCAGCAAACAAAGCACTAAAAACACTTTAGAACATCATAAAAAACGATTGTAAAATACATTAAAACAAAAAAGCAGAGCAGCTTTTAAACTGACTGAGGGGGGAAACCCGACAGGAGCTGAGAAAGGTCCGGTTCGGAATAAACCTCCCCCCTGGGATAAAAACCAAAGAAATGATGAAATTTTAAAAGGGGTAGGCCTAGAAGTAGGCATTGTGAGAGCAGGGGCACAGGATATAAATTCAGAAGAGCAAAATTACCACAGGCCTAACCACAAGTGCCAAAGACACTTGAAGAGAGACACTGCTTACAAGTGCCTGTACGCTAATGCTAGGAGCCTGCGAACCAAGATGGGAGAACTGGAGTGCTTGGTCTTAGAGGAGAGCATTGATATAGTGAGCATAACGGAGACCTGGTGGAATGGAGAAAAACAGTGGGATACGGTTATCCCTGGATATAAACTATATCGGAAGGACAGGGAAGGACGTATTGGTGGCGGAGTCGCTCTATACGTGAAAGAAGGCATTGAATCCAGCAAGCTCGAAACCCCAAAAGAGGCAGACTCCTCCACAGAATCGTTGTGGGTGGTGATACCATGCCCCAGGAGGGACTTAATACTGGGAACGATCTATCGTCCCCCTGATCAACATGCTCAGGGAGACCTTGAGATGAGATATGAAATTGAGGAAGCATCCAAACTAGGAAATGTGGTAGTAATGGGTGACTTCAACTACCCGGACATAGACTGGCTGCATATGTGTTCCAGTCATGACAAAGAAGCAAAGTTTCTAGATATTCTAAATGACTATGCCCTAGACCAGTTGGTCATGCAACCGACCAGAGGGACGGCAACCCTGGACTTAATCCTCAGTGGGGACTGGGACCTGGTGCGAGATGTAAGTGTTGTTGAACCGATTGGGAGCAGTGACCACAGTGCTATTAAATTAAACATACATGTAAATGGCCAATTGCCAAGAAAATCCAACACGGTCACATTTGACTTCAAAAGAGGAAACTTCACAAAAATGAGGGGATTGGTAAAAAGAAAGCTGAAAAACAAAGTCCAGAGGGTCACATCACTCGAAAATGCTTGGAAGTTGTTTAAAAACACTATATTAGAAGCTCAACTGGAGTGCATACCGCAGATCAGAAAAGGTACCGCCAGGGCCAAGAAGATGCCAGCATGGTTAACGAGCAAAGTCAAGGAAGCTCTTAGAGGCAAAAAGTCTTCCTTCAAAAAATGGAAGTTTTGTCCAAATGAAGAAAATAAAAAAGAACACAAACTCTGGCAAAAGAAATGCAAGAAGACAATAAGGGATGCTAAAAAAGAATTTGAGGAGCACATTGCTAAGAACATAAAAACCAACAACAAAAAATTCTATAAATACATTCAAAGCAAGAGACCATCTAGGGAGACAATTGGACCCTTGGATGATAAGGGAGTCAAAGGTGTACTAAAGAACGATAAGGAGATTGCAGAGAAGCTAAATGAATTCTTTGCATCTGTCTTCACAGTGGAAGATATAGGGCAGATCCCTGAACCTGAACTAACATTTGCAGGAAGGGATTCTGAGGAACTGAGACAAATAGTGGTAACGAGAGAGGAAGTTCTAAGCTTAATGGACAATATAAAAACTGACAAATCACCGGGCCCGGATGGCATCCACCCGAGAGTTCTCAAAGAACTCAAGTGTGAAATTGCTGATCTGCTAACTAAAATATGTAACTTGTCCCTTGGGTCCTCCTCCGTGCCTGAGGACTGGAAAGTGGCAAATGTAACGCCAATCTTCAAAAAGGGATCCAGCGGGGATCCTGGAAATTACAGGCCAGTTAGCTTAACTTCTGTCCCTGGAAAACTGGTAGAAAGTATTATTAAAGCTAGATTAACTAAGCACATAGAAGAACAAGCCTTGCTGAAGCAGAGCCAGCATGGCTTCTGCAAGGGAAAGTCCTGTCTCAGTAACCTATTAGAATTCTTTGAGAGTGTCAACAAGCATATAGATAGAGGTGATCCAGTGGACATAGTGTACTTAGACTTTCAAAAAGCGTTTGACAAGGTACCTCACCAAAGGCTTCTGAGGAAGCTTAGCAGTCATGGAATAAGAGGAGAGGTCCTCTTGTGGATAAGAAATTGGTTAAGAAGCAGAAAGCAGAGAGTAGGAATAAACGGACAGTTCTCCCAATGGAGGGCTGTAGAAAGTGGAGTCCCTCAAGGATCGGTATTGGGACCTGTACTTTTCAACTTGTTCATTAATGACCTAGAATTAGGAGTGAGCAGTGAAGTGGCCAAGTTTGCTGACGACACTAAATTGTTCAGGGTTGTTAAAACAAAAAGGGATTGCAAAGAGCTCCAAAAAGACCTCTCCAAACTGAGTGAATGGGCGGAAAAATGGCAAAGAGTTCAATATAAACAAGTGTAAAATTATGCATATTGGAGCAAAAAATCTTAATTTCACATATACGCTCATGGGGTCTGAACTGGCGGTGACCGACCAGGAGAGAGACCTCGGGGTTGTAGTGGACAGCACGATGAAAATGTCGACCCAGTGTGCGGCAGCTGTGAAAAAGGCAAATTCCATGCTAGCGATAATTAGGAAAGGTATTGAAAATAAAACAGCCGATATCATAATGCCGTTGTATAAATCTATGGTGCGGCCGCATTTGGAATACTGTGTACAGTTCTGGTCGCCTCATCTCAAAAAGGATATTATAGAGTTGGAAAAGGTTCAGAAGAGGGCAACCAGAATGATCAAGGGGATGGAGCGACTCCCTTACAAGGAAAGGTTGCAGCATTTGGGGCTTTTTAGTTTAGAGAAAAGGCGGGTCAGAGGAGACATGATAGAAGTGTATAAAATTATGCATGGCATTGAGAAAGTGGATAGAGAAAAGTTCTTCTCCCTCTCTCATAATACTAGAACTCGTGGACATTCAAAGAAGCTGAATGTTGGAAGATTCAGGACAGACAAAAGGAAGTACTTCTTTACTCAGCGCATAGTTAAACTATGGAATTTGCTCCCACAAGATGCAGTAATGGCCACCAGCTTGGACGGCTTTAAAAGAAGATTAGACCAATTCATGGAGGACAGGGCTATCAATGGCTACTAGCCATGATGGCTGTGCTCTGCCACCCTAGTCAGAGGCAGCATGCTTCTGAAAACCAGTTGCCGGAAGCCTCAGGAGGGGAGAGTGTTCTTGCACTCGGGTCCTGCTTGTGGGCTCCCCCCAGGCACCTGGTTGGCCACTGTGAGAACAGAATGCTGGACTAGATGGGCCACTGGCCTGATCCAGCAGGCTCTTCTTATGTTCTTATGTTCTTATGAAGTCCATCAGCAGAAACACAGTCTCAGTTCATTCAGAAAATGAATACCTCTATATCTATCACAATATGCCACCATTCATCAAATGGCATCCTAGGGCATCAGTGCTCTTATGTATTAAAAAATGAGAGCGCAAAAGCAAATACATGGCTAAAGCAAGAGAGCAGATGAGATTTAAGGGAATTTTTAAGAGGACTGCAAAAACTACTCACTACACTCAGTCTCAGATGGTGACAATCTGATCATGTTGAAACAAATTTAGCATGCTCAGCATAATGTTTCCACACATTAGCCTGTTTGTGCTCCGCCTGGATTTTCTATAAGAAGTTGTTGTCAAGGATTTTCATACTGCCCTTGAGAAAGGGTCTTACTGACCTAAAACTCTTCGGGCCTGAATAAACATTGGAACAGTTTGCATTCATGCTGCCTTCTGCCTTCTGTTTGTCCTTGGCACCCTGAGGCTTTCATCCTCTGGGTTTGTTTGTATTTGGTGCTTCCCTGATGTTGATGTAACAGTTGCAAACCTACATACTGTTTAAGTAGAGTTCAATGTGAATCAATAAATGTCTTTGACTAGTCAAGTAATTAATCCCATCATATACTATTAATATAAATTATGAAGATTTGAAAGGAACCAGTATTCATCTTTATTTTCCATTGCTTTTTATTTGTTCTCTATTTCTTTTTTAGAAACTAGCTAGTTACTTATTAAATCCTATATGCCCAACCACACAAAAACTTACTTCACACTGCACAATTTTTGACACGGCACAAAAAGTGTCTAACTGCACTTTAGAATAAACCTTGCAACACCGTGATGTCATATACATTTTGTTTTACTTACTGTCAGGAACGGAGAGCAAGGTGCAGGCTGCTACTTTTGGTGTCATACATACAGCTCCTGTAATAGTTAGATCCACCTTCACACTGCTAGGCAAGCTAACTGCACCCTGAATTTTCAGCAATTACAGTTCTGCCATTTAATTATCAGGAAAACTTGAGTGAGACTCCTTTAGCATGAAAATAATTTTAATCCAATTGCTGCACTCTAGTTACTGCACAGTTTGCAGAGCTTGGAAAAGTTACTTTTTTGAACTACAACTCCCATCAGCCCAATCCAGTGGCCATGCTAGCTGGGGCTGATGGGAGTTGTAGTTCAAAAAAGTAACTTTTCCAAGCTCTGATTTGTATGCTTAAAATGTTACTTCGCTATTCTGACAGATACCTCTGTGTATGTGAGCGTGTCTTGTGGGTAGAAGCTGGAAGGAATGAGGTCTAAGAACATGCTGAGTCCTTATGTTCCAGCCCTTCCATTTCAGATAGCAATTGTGCATCTTTTGATTACCATCCTTTCTTCACCTACCTGAAAGGTCCCAAAGAACACCATTAAGGCCACAGCTCTGAACAGGGATATTTCAAATGGGGAGGAGCAGAACTCAACAAAATGCCTACTGAGGTCATGGGGCACCTTGGAAAATTGGGGCTGCTCATTCAGCTGGTAAGATAACTTCCTGGATCACTCCTCACACATTTTGGGTATTCTGAAGTCAGTCCCTGGCATCTCTTTTGAGATGGCCTTGAACCATCTCTATCTGTGAAACTGTGCACTATTCTTGTGTCTCCCCTCAGTCCGTGTCCACCCAGGTAACTTGTATGACAAACGTTGAGGTAATTTAAGCTTCCACTGTTATTGCCAGCAGTTAGATCTGACTCAGCGAACCAAATGGGCAGAGATCCTACTTGAGAACCTTCTCAAATCTAGGGATGTCTCAGGTAGAAAATGGTAGAATCATCAACGGAAACTCTTATTCTTTTCTATTTATTATAAACATATAACATACATATTTGCAGCTACAAGTGGACAGCCGTATACCAGAATCCAGATCATACACAGCACTGATATTGGGGATGTACGCTAATACATTACATTTCATGGTATTGCCTGCATCACTTCGAGTCAGTAAAGGAGTACAGTAGGGCCCTGCTTTTCGGCGGCCCGCTTTTCGGAGTTCTGCTAATATGGCGGCTTTCAATTAAAGTAAGGCCCCACTCATACAGTGCTTGTTCCACTTTTATGATGTTTTTTGGGCATCGGGTGCCATTTTATTGACGGAGTTCCGCTTTTCAGTGGGTTTCACTTTTAGGTGGGGGTCTGGAATGTAACCCACCGTATGGGTGGGGCCCTACTCAGAGCTTGGAAAAGTTACTTTTTTAAACTACAACTCCCATCAGCCCCAGCCAGCATGGGCACTGGATTGGGCTGATGGGAGTTGTAGTTCAAAAAAGTAACTTTTCCAAGCTCTGGCCCCACTGTATTCTCATCCATGGAGTGCATAGATCTCAACACCCAGAGCAGAGCAGATGTTCTCTTCTGTCTTCGGTCAGTGTCAGACAACTGACCCTGAACTTCATGGCCGGCTGGTTTTTACAGCATTTGCTTATCTTAATCTAGGCTTTGCATACTCACATCCATGTGCGTTCTAATTCTGCATCCTAGCCTCCTTTTCTTTATTATTTTTACCTAATTCACTTCTATCAGCCACAAGCACTTCGGTTAGCTGAATGCCCGGACTTCTTATCAATGTTTCACTGAGAATATTGCCTCAAAGTGGAAGTAACACAATCCAAGGGGGAAAGGAAAATTTTAACTAGAGCCTTGTTTTTTATACTACATTTTTATACTATCTTTTATATAATTTTCTATGGTTTTATGTACTTATTTTGAATACTAAGAACTCGGGATGACCAATATCCATAGGGAAAACAGAGGTGGCCCATAACACTTTCCACCTGAAATCTGAAAGGAAGGCCAATGCTAGAGGGTTTGGAGAATGCCAGTCCAACTACACTTGTCTGTGTAAATATTCTGCCTCTCTCTATTTTGCAGTGCTTTTAAAGTCCATTTTAAAAAGGGATAGTTCTAATTCAAGCTCATCCTGTCCAAAAAGGAACTAGATAAAGTTCAAGTTCATCCTTTTACAATATGAACTATAGTGACAGAAAAGCACAGAGTACAAGAAAACAGAGTGAAAGAGCAACATAAGGCTTTTTGAGGGCCCTGTCCTGATTCAGGGCACTTGATTGACATTGGGGTTCAACTTAGGGAGGGGCAAAATCACCCCAATCACAGAATGGTTGTGCACCCCTAGTGAAAACTAACTAAAGGGGCTCCAAAGGGATCTTTGCCTCCACAGCACACCAGGAGCCAGCATCTGAATCTCTCCACCCTCTGCCCACAAGCCAAAGGTAAGGGTCAGGGTCTGTACAGTTTACAGTCCCTCTGGTTACTGCTGGCATCATAACCATGCAGTTGGGTTGCATTAAGTGGAGGCAGGGGAGGACAAATAACAAAATATATTGAGGAAACAAGAAGCATAGGAACATAGGAGGCTGCCTGATATCAAGTCAGACCATTGGTCCATCTAGCCCAGCATTGCTGACGCTGACTGGCAGTAGCTCTCCAGAGTTTTAGGCAGGGGTTTTTCTTAGCCCTACCTGGAGATACCAGGGATTGAACCTGGGACCTTTTACATGCAAAGCAACATGTATGCCCCTTTTCTCAGTCACAGGCATCAAGCCAATGATTATTTAGGAGGTTTGGGCAGGATTAAAGGGGTAGACAGCTAAACTGTTAGTTAAGTGGCCTTGGCCTCGCACTCTTTCAGAGGAATTTCAGAAATTATTGCATGATTAATGGATGTTAGAAAGATAGCAGCAGGCTCTGCCCATTCTCCCAAGTGTTCGTTGAATGCCTGAAAATAGCCCCTGCACATATAGCTGTACATTCCAAGCTGTACATTTTATCTACCTTTAAGATTCATTGGGAGGGATTTCCTACCATTAGGCTGCATTCAGAGTACTGCTGTCAGCAACCATGCATGCCTAGGTACACACAATGGCAGACAAATAAAGGATCTGAATAGTCCCGGACCCCAGGCAAAGGGAAGAATGTGAGAACCCTCATTCCTGTGCATTCATTTCAAAAGTGACAAACTCTCCATCTACTGGCTCTTTTTTACTGACTCTTTGGAAGGCAGCCAAAAAGCCCTCTCTATCAGCAAAGGGCTGTGCCATGATTGAAGTATGTGCCTTCTCAAGACTACTCCTGCCTTGAGGGACAGGCAGGAGAAGTTACTCTACCTGCTTTCCAACTATCTCAGGTTGGGGTACCTCTAGAGATTTATATGTTACAAGGTTCTCTCAACACCTTAGACCAAATATTTAAAAACTCCAATTTTACTGCAGCTTATCAGAATTCTTCCTCAGAGCACTCTCCTGTAGGAGGAGTCCTGTATGGGGTGCTACTGAAATGCACAGGAATGAGGGTTCTCACTTTCTCCCCTTTGCCCAGTGACTCTTCTGTGGATTTAACCTAGAATTTCATTTGCTTTTTTTTTTTGCCGACACATCACACTGCTGACTCTTTTCTAGCTTGTGAAAAATCTTGAAATCTCTAGATCTTTTTCTACATGTAATACTGTTAAGCCAGATATCACCCATACTTGTGCGTCTAACTCTTCCTACCTAAATTCAAAAAAATAAATAAAAAATATATCCATTGGAATTCATTCTGTTAATTTTGAGCCAGTTCTTCAATCTGTCAAGATCATCTTCAAATGGTTTCTAGACTTATGAGGTATTAGCTACCCCACCCATTTCAGTTTCATTGGATGAGCATCCCATCTACTGCTTCACCCAAATCAGTTTAACAATACTGGGTCCTGGACAGAATCCTGTGGCATCCCACTTGTCACAGCTCCTCCCCCCTTCCACTGATAATAAAAACATCATCAGAAAATTAGGAAAAGATTGCTCTATATCTGTATCTATATATCTATATCTATTCACTAATAGGCAAAAAACCTTGCAGTTTAAGAACATACCTATAGCCAACAGATATTTCTATCAAACTTTAAAAAGCAGGGAAATTGGGCAGCTATAGTGAATACACCAGGGGAGCAGGAGACCTGACCTCCTCTCTGAGATATTGGACTGCCCTACAAATCGGTAAAAATGCAAACACAATTCAGGTTGGCCTTTCACAGTCCAATCCACTTCCTGTGTAGCTTGGAAGAATTTGGTAACATGTGCCTCCGAGCAGTACTAATGCAAGGATTAGCTTTGATATTTAATAGATTTTTGTAGTTACAATACTATAAGGTGTGTCTCAGCTTTACTGATAAATCATTTTGTTCTAGAATTAATATTAAGCTAAGAAAGCATTCTCTTTAAAAAGTTAACTCTGCAGCCTGATGGTAATACTTTATATTTGGAAAATACTGACCTTCCTGTTTCCTACAGCTGGAGGACATGCATCCATATTCCCAAGCAGTTTGACCAGATCATTAATATAAAGGCTAAAAAGGAGGGGAGCCTGCTGATAGCCTTCTTAATTGGGATAGGGTGAAACACCAATAAGATATTTAAGTATCTAGTTAACCCAGACTAACCTCAGTGATAATAAACAAATATGGAAAGTAGAAAATGTTTTAAAGAAATTGAAATATTTAAATATGACATGGATAGGTAGATTCACAGTAGTTAAAATATACTCCCTTATAGTTTATATCTATGTATGAATATACCTTTTAAAACAAACATAACCAGTCTTACAAGGTGTCAAAAATTATTAGATTTCATCTGGCAAGGAAAAACTCACCCAGTATTTATGAAAATACTTTATAAGCCAATAATGACCGGTGGGCTTTCTTCTCTTACATGCAGATGACATGGTTGTATTACCCTAGACAAGGGGTGGCCTGAACAAGCAGATGGATTTGCTGGCTAAATATTGTCAGCAGGAATAGCTTGATGTCAATTTCTCAAAAACTAAAGTGGTTGTATTTGGTAAGAGATTTCCTATATTCAATTGGACAATTTTTAATAATCCTATCCAACAGACTAAATCATTTTGCTATGTGGGAGTCTATTTTGCGGCAAACTCCTTCTGGAAAGTTCACCTGGATGCTATTACTGCTAAAACAAGATGTGTTGCTGGAAATATTTTGACATTCTTTTACACTAAGGGTGGGAAATTGGTTGTTCCAGCCCTGAAAAATGTTTTGGCAAGGGTTGTCCCTTCTATGCTATATGGTGCAGAGCTTTGGGGTCTTAGCCACTCATTAATTCATGAGCAGGGCTTGGAAAAGTTACTTTTTTAAACTACAACTCCCATCAGCCCCAGCCAGCCTGGCCACTGGATTGGACTGATGGGAGTTGTGGTCCAAAAAAGTAACTTTTCCAAGCTCTGTTCATGAGTTGGAGAAGGTTCAAAGCTCTTTTTAAAAGAAAGTTTTAGGCCTATCTGTTGATACTCCTGCTGCGCATATTCATTCAGAAGGGGGCTAGCCTTCTGTCTAGGTCAGAATACAGGTTCAACTCCTAAATTTTCATGACAGAATATTAGCTTTGCCACCCTCCCTTCTAGTCTCCATAGCTTATGGCTTACCCTTAAATGCCCAAAAGCGAGTTGCTGCTTTACATACACTTGCTAGAGAATTTAATAGTGAGCTGACTGAGATTCAGTTACTGTCTAAAATACAGTTAAAGCAGTTTGTGTACAGGAGAGCTTCTTTAACTTATATGCTAACTATCAGTTCTTTGAGATTTTCCAGGCTGTACCCATGCTTTAAAACAGATCACCAGAAAGCTAATTGCTTAGAGGTAATTACTTTAGCTCCATGCAGAATTGCTTTTACTGAGCTAAGGTTTAATGTCATGCCTTCCGCCTTTTTTGATGGTCGTTATAAAAAGTTTCCCTTTGAACACCGGTTTTGTGTGTTTTGTAAAACATCTATAGAGGATGTTGTTCATTATGTTACCCAGTGTCCTTTATATAAAGATCCTAGTGAGAAATATCTGTCTGAATTTAATCGTAGGAAAAAATTTGTTTCACCAAATAAGTTTGTGTGTTTTTTGCTATCGGACAAGGAAAATTATATCTCAATGTGTGTTTCCTTATTTGCCCTGGCAGCTAGGAATTTAAGAGCTAAATTTGTGTCTCAGCTTTGAATGATCTATGTTTGTAATGGCATATTGCTAAACAAGTAAAATGATTATGTTATATATGATATTGGTGTATCTCTCTAAGGTTTCCAAAACTTGCATGCTATGTCATCCCTATCTTGTTTTGATTAATTAAATCCCATCCATTCTGATTTACTTTGTATCTGGAAATCTGACTAAATTCTTCTAAAAGCTTTATACATGCCTCTGTGTTTGTTTGCTTTTCTACAATTAAAGCTACATCATCTGCACATAGAGTGATTTTTTGTTGTCCTGTACCACATCTAGGACCTCTCACAGCTAAATTACAGCATATAACTTCTGCCAAAGGTTCAAGAAAAATATTAAATAGCAGAGGTGGCATAGGACAGCCCTGTCAGCCCTGTCAAGTGCCTCTTGACAGTTTGATATGTTCCAACATTGATCCATTCACTAATATTTGAGATGTAGGCATCATATAAATCAGTTCAATCAATTTGTTAAAGTCCATGTTGAAAACAAAAAAAATAGCATAACATAAAACAGGCAGTTCCATTTCATCCAGTCAAAGGCTTTTTCAGTGTTTAAGAGAAGTATTCCGTATGGGTTTTTATAATGTGAATCACAATTAAAACTTTTTGGATACAGTTTATGGTTCTTTATGAAGCCTAAATGGTGCTCTCATATGTACTTCTCCATAAAGTTAAGTTGGTCCATAATTTAACAAGGCTATTGATCTTTCTAAGGCCTTTCCTGGATTTTGAATGTATAACTATAGTTTCTTCCCCTATTTTGGGGGAGCTGTGATCTCATTAAAGGTTTTCAATAGTGGATTTACCAGCAAATATAAAATAATTTGTAATATTTTGCTGTAAACCTGTCTGGATTGGGTTCCATTTTTTAAAGTGTTGTTTGCATAACTTCTGCTGTAATGTGTTTTGTAAGATTTTCCACTTCTGGTCGCATTCTAGGGAATTGAATTTTCTCCATAAAATATTTTATCTTCTATTTACAAGGTTTCTCTGACATATATAATTTAGAATATTATTTATCAAATTCTGTTGCTATACTTGGTTTTGTAGTGATTTTCTCTCTCTTGTCACTAAGTTGGTGATCATGTTCTGGTATTTATTTCTTTATTTGTGCTGCTAATAAATTATCGAGTTACCTTACTCAAAATAACATTGTTTTAGGTATTTCAATGATTTTTCAATTTATGAGCAGTTTAATAAATCCAATTGTTTTCGTTCCATCTCTAATTGTCTGTATGTTCTTGTTCTTTCTCTAATTCACATAACTGCAAAATAAATTCTTGTGTGTTTCTTTTCTGTTTCTGGTCTGAGAAGCCATCTGTATTAATTCTTCTCTAATTGCCGCTTTAGGGAGCAATCAAAACCCAAGATCTGCTGGGATGAGCGGAGTTTGGAATAGGCTCAGCCAGTCCCTAATCCTGACTCAGCCGAAGATATGGGAGAATAAGTCTTTGGGACCAATTTACTTGCAGGATCACCTCACTCAGCCACTTCAGTCGGTGGAAATGACACTTTCACAGGTGCCACATAGTACTCATTCCACAGTTGTAAGAAATATTTTTGTGTGTCAGCACCTACTCTTTGGAACTCCCTGCCTATTGACATCAGGCAGGCACCTTCGCTGTATTCTTTTTGGCACCTGTTTAAAACATGTTTGTTTAGGCAAGCCTATACAGACACATAGATGTTGACATGTTTTAATCTGTTTTTAGTTTAATATTAAATGCTTTTAATCACTTGTTTTTAACTGTTTATATTGATAATTTTAATATTTCTTGTAAACTGCTTAGAGATATTATTATAATCAAGTGGTATATACATTTTGTTAAATAATAAAAAAATATGTCCTCCATCCCAGCTCCACCAGGGCTCTGCCAACTCAGCTGGGCTCATCCAAAGCCAGCTCAGCCAAGGCTGGGTAAGTCCCCAAAAAGGGGTGTTCCAGGGAAGTGGCTGGGGCAGGGTAGACTTAATCCAATTCCAAACTCTGTTCAGCTCAATCATGTGACCTAGCAACCCAGCAGAAGTTAACATGGGCAAAAAGGGTGGTGTAAGTCAAACTCTATTTTAAAGACTTGCTTTCCGTCTGCCAGGGTCAGGCTGGCTCAGACAGCTCCTGAATGGAGTTTGGAATAAGGGTAAAATTCATTGGCATAATTTACCCTGGCATACATTTTGTAGGCTTCCTATAGTTTGGATTGCTCTGCCCATTGTTAATTACAAATTAATTACAAATAACCAATCAACTTAATAGGGTTAAAAAGGTAGGGCAGGACAAATTTAATCAGATAACAAAACATTTTAAAGCTTGTTATAAATTGTCATTTTCTTAAGATTTAAGACTTAATCCCTCATTTCAAAATTAATTTGTACATAAGAACATAGATCTTTAGCTATTTAATTACTTTTCCTAGACCCCCCAGTTTCTCAAACAGCTAATATAGTATCTTAACAATAAACATCCATTATTTCAGATCATATGAAATTTCTCTAATAACCGGTAGATGTTGGGTATTAATTATCAGTTGGTCTTTCATTCAATTGTTAAATATTATTGTAAACAGTAATTATTTCTCATTAGTCATATATATGATATGTGTTTTTGTGTGTTAGAATTCTTGATAGATCTATGAAGTTTAGAAGTCATTTTTCTTATTTTTAAAAGTTTAAACTTTGCTTATACTGTATTAAAATGTCTGTGTCTTTAAAATACTCTCACAGACCTCAAATGTTGTTCAGTGTTGTTTCAGGGTTCATTATTATTTCCTGGCCTCTGAAGTGGGGAAGGGAAACTTTTTTAGCTACCATTTTGAATTAGGGCCACCATCTTGAAATCTGACTACATAATAAATCTCCAATATTTCTTAAGCACATGGCTTCTTTACCAGCCTTCACAGTAAAGCACAACAACAGTCATAAGAACCAAATGAAATTATGGTAAGACCTTGTATTCCTTGTTATGTGGTAACAGCTGATGGACCAAAATGTTAATGGGCTGTATTCAAATGTTCATTATAATATGATTTGTTGACACTTCCAGCCCCGGGTATCCTGCCAGCAGCGGAGGAAGGGAGAACTTAAAGACAGAGTATGATAGCCCTGGGTTGGTCACCAGGTTTCCCAAGGCGCTAGAAGCCCCAGCAGCAGCAGAAGTGATAGCCTAGCTAGGTGCTGTTGCTGGGTGTCTCTGGGCACCACCAGGCTGCAGAGGAGCAGGAGCACCCAGCAATAATTGAACTGCCTCACCTTACTGGCCATTGCACTGCCATGTTGTCTCGCCACAATCTGTGTTGCTGGGGCCTTTCAGGTTCATAAGAACATAAGAACATAAGAAGAGCCTGCTGGATCAGGCCAGTGGCCCATCTAGTCCAGCATCCTGTTCTCACAGTGGCCAACCAGGTGCCTGGGGGAAGGTTCATCCCATGCTGTGTTGTTTACTTGCATTTTGGTGGGCTTTAATTGTAATTATCAGATTCCTCCTCCTCCCAGATCTCTGACAATATGTTACTTTTCCCCCACAGCATTTATTCAGAATATCCTGAGTTTTTATGATATACATATATGTAGTATATTCTTTCATATGTGGCATATGCTCACCTAGTGAGAAGCCAAGGTTGAGCCAAGCTCATGAACCTGTCACAATCCATATAAATAAAAAACAGCATTTTAGTGCGGATTTCTCCGAATAAGCACATTTTTGTGTGCAGTTCTGACTAATGTACACATTTTCGCAA
This sequence comes from Rhineura floridana, assembly GCF_030035675.1. NCBI lineage: Eukaryota > Metazoa > Chordata > Lepidosauria > Squamata > Rhineuridae > Rhineura > Rhineura floridana. The sequence goes on along the minus strand of NC_084480.1, from coordinate 173,421,942 downwards.
GCAATTTTCTCCTAATATAATGCATTATTGTATGTTATTTTCACAAAGATATTCATTTTTATGCACACTTTCCCCAAATATATGCCTTTTTGGAAATATTGTTTGGTTGAAGAATTGCAGTGCAAAATTTGGATGATTGTCAATTTCAAAGGATGGCTGTGTTTCGCTTTTTAAAATGTGAATTTGATAGATTTGGCTTTAAATGAGAACTGAATTGAATTTCTTCCTGATCCCTAGTTTAGAAGGAAGATTAGCTCAGCCAGTAGATGTATTTAAATGACAGCATCCACAAATCAGGCAGTGTTCTGGGACTCATGTGGGTGTAGATCCAGTGTCATCTGCTCATATCAGTTATAGGCTGATAAAATAGTACTATTTTATTCTGACACCCAAATGAAACATGCTGGATGATGATGATGAACTATAGCTTATGTCTATCTGAAGGAGCGCCTCCAACATCATCAGGGATGCCGCTCAACAAGATCAGCCTCAAAAGGCTTTCTCTCTATCCCACCAGTTAAAACAGCTAGACTGGTGAGAACTAGGGACAGGGCTTTTTCAATTGTGGCTCCCACTTTGTGGAATTCCCTCCCAAATGATCTCCGCCATGCCCCCTCTATGATGAGCTTCCGCCAGGCCTTGAAGACCTGGCTCATCAGGCAGGCTTTTGGGGTGGGTTAGGTTTTATTATTAATGTTGAGATTTTTAATGTTTTAATGTATTTGTATGTTTTTATTTTGTACGTTGCCCAGAGTGGCTGGACAGCCAGCCAGATGTGTGATAAATAAACAAACAAACAAACAAACAAATAAATAAATAAATGGCAACATTCTCAACACTTATAAAATAATTTCAATGGCAAGGGGAAAACTTATTTCAATAATGGGGGCCAACTAGAAAACACATCCAGAGGACTAGCTGTCTTACTTTGTTTTTTTTTAAAAATAGTCTTATGGCATCTTCAATATAGTCTAAGCTTTTGTGCATTATAGTCTACTTCATTAGATGCAACAAAACATAGCCATCTTGAGTGCTATGTGCAAAAAGGTGGGATATAAATCAGAAAAATTAATATAATATTAGCAGTAGGAGGCTTGGGCTTAGACATAATGTGTCTCTCTGTTACAATTGTTAGAAAGAAATGAGCAGAGAGAGGTGACACAGGAATGGTGGTAATGCCATTCTTGTGGTAAGCTTCAAATCATATTCCATGCTTTTGATTTCCAGAGGGGTAGCCATGTTTCTTGCAGCAAAAACAACAAAGATTAACATTATTTATGGTATAGGCCATATAAATTTATTGTGGCATCTGGTGAAATGGATTGTAGACCATGAAAGTTTACGCCATAATTAATTACTTTGTTTTTAAGGTGCCACAAGACTCTTTGGTGTGTGTATATACTGTTGATTGTCTACCAACCAGACAAGATGGTACCTAACAGTGCAAGAAGATGGTACCTAACAGTGCAATATTCAGTTGAAGAATTTATGTATATTTATGCAGGATAGTGCTGCAAATGGCTGTTAGCCATGATGATAGCTAAACTGAAACTTTATATACAGAAGCAGTATACCTTCGAGTGTCAGGTGCTGGAGATGAACAATAATGAGGAATGGTAACCTTTCTGTCTTGCATGTGAACACTCTGAGAAATCTGGTTGACTACTCTTGGAAACTGAATTGGACTAGATAAATCTTGATCTAATCCTGAATGGCAGTTCATACATTCTTATGCCAAAAATGTTGTTGACTGGCTGAACACAAATGTATCACTAAATATGATGGCAAAAGACTTGGGTGACACAGGCTTTTAAAGATGTTCAATAAGTGTTCATTATACTGATGGCATGGATCTGTAGTTTGGCTGCTGTACTTCCTGATATTTACTACCATTGGTCCAAGGCCAGGTGATTAATGGAAATCACCCATTTTTATGAAAATCCTGTGTCTCACATTTATTACCGCTTGTTATTAAAGGGAGTCTCTCCATACTTCTCTTTGTTTTCTTTAACAATCGTGACAAAGGACTTTGTTGACAATAACTTGAGTAGAGTAGAACTTTTCTGACAATGACTTGCATCATCCCCCCCACAATGTTAATCCATCAGAATGCATCTGCATGACTATAAATGTGAGAGCCTATCATTTTTAAACTGGACTTTTAATAGGATGGAGGAGTTGCAGTTAGAAATTAATCTTCTCACTAACACCCTCTGCTCTTCAGATTTATGGAGGAAGTTTGATAAAGAACCTGCTGCATAATTTTTTGGTCTTTCAGGTAAAATCTATGGATGACAACAAGGGTTTAAATGCAGAGAGAACCTACTTTTTAAACAGTATACATGAACCATCTTGATCTCAAATGGTGAGATTATGAAAAGCACTTGCAGATGTACATTCCAGATTAGAATGACCATGCTCCTATTTTGGAATTCAGTCTAATTTTTAAACAAATCCCAGGCAATTTTGCATCTGAGCATAAGGATTTTCCCTATTCCATTTTATTATTGTTTCTTTGTATAACAAAGAATGTGTATGACATTAATTGCTTACAGTAAGATTGTATTTTGGATTTTTACAAGGCATGGCTTCTTTAGTTTTGTAAAATCATAAAATCAAATTACTTTATAAAAGCAACAAATGATAAAAGTTAAGTGTTTTAAAAATGAATGCTGCCTTAAAAGAAAACTTAATCATCAGAAAAATACCTTGACACAGCCTAATCAACATTTACCTTCAAAAACGTATTTGCACAAATTTACTTGGCTTTTTCCATAGGTTGACCTCGAAAGTGTAAGGCAAGTTGGAAAACATGACAAGTTACTAGTTGATCATTTTTAGGAATAATAGACTATAATTTAAAAAATTAATTTGGTTATGCTTGAAATATTTGTTCTTTCCTGGAAAACACCAAGGAAGAAGAGCTAATACTAGTGTAATTATTCGTTGAAACTCTGTGTGTCGCTGTTTCCTCATAAGACCGAGAACCTCAAATTCCTGTTCTCTCATTCAGCAAAGAATGCAGAAAGCTCGCATTCACATTAAGCAAACCTGGATTTGCAGAAGGAATAATCTGGGCAGCCTTTGGAGCCTTTATAGGATCTCTGTCCAAATTAGACAACAACATTGCACTACAGCAATTTGACAATGTCTATCTGGAAATGGCTAGAAGGAATCTACACTATCAAAAGTATTCTGCTTTGCTTTGTGGATGACCATCTGGGAAGTAGCTCTTGGCCAAATAACACTATTTTAATTCCAGAGGAAATGAAGAAAGGTTCTTTTACTGGAGATATTGCAAGAATCTTGGACTGGATATAAAAGAGTTGTCAAGTGGAGACACCCCGATAATTTCCAGAGGTATGAAGCAATATTTTGCACTTGATTTGAGAAATCGACATTTGTTTGTCAATTAAATAATAAACAGGAAGCAGATCTGCCACCAGATAGAAAGATGTCTGTTAAGTTTTGGGATTCTTGTGTAGGCTAACAAAGGCTTGTGTATGGCTAAAGTTAAAAAAGTTGATATTAATGACAACTCACCCAGCTCCCCTGCAGAAGAGCTTCAGTTAACAACTGCTGAAAACTCAGGTTTCAGGGCATTTCTTTAATCAGAGCCTCAGGATCCAGATCTGGGGACTAATTTTCTCCGGAGATATCATCTGAGTAGTAACGAATACTTTTCCCTGGATGTACAAACTGGAGATGATGGAATCATATATGCGAACTGATAGTTGAAAAGGTATTGGATCGAGAAGAACAAAAAATGTACCAACTGATTCTCACTGCTGCTGACAAAGGAAAACCAGCAAGGTCTGGTACTGCACAAATCCGTGTTGCTGTTGTAGATGTCAGTGGCAATGCTCCTATTTTCAGTAAGTCTCTGTATGAAATGAATGTTATGGAAAACATCCTTAAAGGGTCCCAAGTGCTAACCCTGAATGCAACTGACTTTGATGAGGGAATAAATTCAAAGGTAATGTATTCATTCAGAAAAAAATCAGACAAAGCTTCCAAATATTCCACTTGGATTCTGTAACAGGGCAGATATCAGTCACTGGGAATATGGACTTTGAAGATTCTGTAGCACAAGAAATGAAAGTGCAAACACAAGAGGGGTCTAGATTGTCTACTCATGCCAGAGTAGGAATAAGAATCATGGTTGCAAATGACAATGCACCAGAAATTACAACTATACCACTTTTCAGCAAGGTTGTAGAAAGTTCTCCTCCAGGAACTGTTATATGCCTTATAAATATAAATGACAGAGATGATGGGGAAAATGGAGAGGTCACATGTTCTATACCAGTAAGGCTTCTGTTTCTGTTGAAGAAATCATTTGAAAGTTATTACAGCTTGGAGATGGCAAGTGCCCTTGACAGGGAGTCTCAGAATATAACATCACAATCACAGCAAGTGACCAAGCAATTCCTTCTCTCTCAGAAATTGCTTACTTACTATTAGAAACATTAGATGAAAATGACAACCCTCCCACATTTAAAACTACAGCATTCACTTTTCATATTAAGGAAAACAGCCATAGAGGTGAATTCATTACAATTGTGAGGGCACACAACCCTGATTGTGAGGACAATGACAGAATAATTTATTCTATCATTGAAAGAGATATTGTGCAGCCCAATCCTATGAAAGTCTACTCAGAAGTAAATTCCACTGCACTCGATGGGACTTACTCCCAGATAAGTGAGCATGAGAGCATAGCCAGAAATTCTTCCCTACCTCTCTATAAACTCTGGAGCTATCTATACTCTATTTATCTATACTCTATACTCTAGATTATTTTCTAGTACTTGTTATGGATTCACAGTATTTTGAAAGAAAGACAGAAAAATTATGCAGAGTGAGGTCAGATATGGTGGATATGTACAAGAAGTGCCCCATGTGTTGCAGATCCCAAGTACATGCTTTGTAGAATATCCAACGAAGATTCCTTCTTTTGTAGTGTTGTCCAATTTGGTTCTCTTCTGGTGTGGAATGTGACCATACACTTTTGATCCAAACACCTTTATATGAGCCAAACTGGGTATGCGCCCATACCATAATTCGAATTGAGTCTTCTTGTCATTCACCTTTGTTGGCAAACGATTCTGTAGATAGGTGGCAGTATACACTGCCTCTCCCCAATGTTTTTGTGGGAGATTGGCATCTTCTAGCATTGATCTCACCATCTCAATAAGGGTTCTGAATTTTCTCTCCAAGATTCCATTCTGTTCTGGGTTGTGGGGTACAGTGGTCTGATGCTCAATCGCATGTTCACGGAGAAACTGCTGGGTAGCATGAGACATGTATTCCCCTCCGTTATCAGAAAGTAGAATTTGTGGCTTTCTCTGAAATTTAGTGGTCACCATTGCAATATACTCTTTGAGTTTCTGAAGCGTTTGCCCCTTCTCCTTCAACATATAGATTACAGTGAATCTTGAATAGTCATCAATAAAACTAACAATGTATCTATTTCCACCATTTGAAGGAATTGGCATTTCACAAATGTCGCTGTGAATCAACTCCAGGGGGCGCTTAGTCTTCCTTTCACTCTATTTAGGAAAACTTGGTCTTGTCCTTTTAGCCTTCACACAGCATGTACATCTCCTCTTTTCTTTGCAGGGTTCAATTTTCATGCCTCTTACTAAATTATTCCTTTGAAGGGTATTGATCTTTGCAATGTGTTTATGCCCAAGCCTTCTATGCCATAGGTGCAAACATGACTTGTTACAGCAGTCCTCTACAACATTAGCTTCTGGACTTCGCTGATCAATTTCATACATTCCCTTTCTCTTAGTAGCTGTGCATATAATTACACCATCTTGAGAAATTGCGCAGGAATCTTGTTCAAATAGCACTGAACATTATTTATTGGTTGCCTCACTGACTGAGATCAAATTATTAGAAATTCCTAGAGTCCAGAGCGCATTCCTAAGGTAAATGTCCTTTGTACTGCTTGGCATCTGGCAGAGCAGCTTTGCATCCCCTTCCCCCTTTATGGGCACCTCCCGTGAGTCAGCGACCTTGACTGATCCTCCACGTGGGGTTAGAGTTTCAAACAGGGTCTTTGCATTTATCAGATGAGCACTTGCTCCTGAGTCTACATAGACTTTATTATTATAACATTTTCCAACATGAGTTACTTGTAAACTCTTGGCATCTTTCTTGTCTGTCTTTTTAAATCCTTTATTTTGTCCCTCAGACTTCCCCTTTTTCTAGTTGCACTGACCTTTAAGGTGAGTCTCTGAACCACATAGGAAGCAGCATTTGGCTTTAGCATCCTTTTGTTTTCCAAATCTGCATGTGACTGGCAGTCGGCCAGAAGTTTGTTTACTTAGGAGAGAGGAGACGCCGTCCCCTCCTGCAGCTCTGCAGCTCTTTCGCTGTCTTGAAAGAATTTTATTAGTGCAACTGAAAGTATTCACTGCAACCCTGGGAGGTGCTATTCACCCATTTTTTTAAAAAAGGCAGCTAGAGATTCAACCCACCCAGGCCTGCAGCTAACAGGAGAAAAACAGATGCCTCAGCCTTGAGAATGCCAGACATTCATAGGACAGAAAAAAGAGATTCACAAGGAACGATAAACAATCAGGGAGAACATACATTCTGTTATGAGCTAACAGTTGTGTATTTCAGCAATTTAGAGATGGCAGAAAAGTATCGATACTACAGAAAGATCACTCTACTTTGGTTTACAAAGATGATTGTTTGGAATGCTGTCTCTGGACAAATTTACTATGCGATTCCTGAAGAAACAGAAAAAAATTGTTTGTGGGCAATTTTGCAAAAGATTTGGAACTGGATATTAATAGGTTCAAACTAGAGAAAACATCTGTTAAAAATGTTGAAATATTTGAGAAGTCCTTGGACAGGGAACAGAAGTCTCTTCATAAAGTCTCTTCATAACCTAATCCTAACAGCCACTGATGGAGGAAACCCGGTTAGGTCTGGAAGTGTGCAAATCCGTGTCACTCTTCTTGACGCAAATAACAATGCCTCCATCTTTACTTATATAGTCAATGTAACAAAAAATGTTCCATAAGGTTTTATTTTGACTATAGTGAAAGCTACAGATCTCGATGAAGGAATGAGAAGTCACATACTCATTTAGAACAAAAACAGGAAAAAAATCCCAAATATTCCTGCTAAATATTCAACAGAGAAATAACAGTTGAAAGGAACTTAGATGATGAGATTGGATTTTTTGAAATAAATGTCCAAGCTCAGGACCCAGGAGGTGTATCATCACTGGTTTAAAGTATTGTTAAGTTATGGATGCAAATGTTAATGTTCCTGAAATCATAGTTTCATCCTTCTTCACCTCAGTGGCAGAAGAGTGCGACTGTAATTGCCTTTTGCATGTAAAAGACAAAAAAAATGGGAAGATCACCTGCTCTATTTCTTCCAACATTCCATTTGTGTAACTATTACACATTGGTGACTGAAGGAACCCTCGACAGAGAGTTTGTTGAAGATTATAATTTGACAATCACAGCCACAAACAGAAAAATACCCCCACTCTCTAGAGCTGCCTACTTTCCAATGAAAGTATAAGATATAAATGACAATCCACCCATCTTCAAACAAATGTTTTATCACTCATGCGTGCTTGAAAATAACCCTACTGGACCTTTGTTGATGACTCTGGAAGCAAATGACCCCAACTGGGGCACTCACCGCACAGTGACCTATTCCATTCTTGATGGACATATAGAAGCACCTTCAGTCACCTCCTACCTCTTCATTAGCTATGAGAGTGGAGCAATCTGTGCCCTGTGCTCCTTTGATTATGAAGAGATCAGGGAGATTTAATTTCAGGCTAAGGCCCAGGATGGAGGCTCCCCACCACTCAGCTCCAATGTCTCAGTGACCTTCTTCATCCTGGATCAGAATGGCAATGCTCCAGAAATCTTGTACCCCTCCCCTCCCACCGATGGCTCCACGGGGATAGAGCTGGCCCCTCACTCCTCTGAGCCAGGCTACCTGGTCACCAAGGTGGTGGCAGTGGATGCGGACTCTGGGCAGAATGCCTGGCTCTCCTACCAGCTGATCAAGGCCACAGAGCCCGGGCACTTCACTCTGGGGCTCCACACTGGAGAGATCAGAACAGTCCATTTCTTTCTGGAGAAAGATGCCCTGAAGCAAAGCCTGGTGGTTTTAGTGAAGGACAATGGGCAGCCACCTCTCTCCGCCTCAGTCACTGTCACTGTGGTGCTTGCTGACACCATCCCTGACATAGTGACTAATCTAAACAGCTTTTCAACTTCTGCAGACACTGAATCAAATCTCCTTGTATCTTGTGTTTGCAGTGGCTTCAGTCTCCTATTTATTATTTACCTTTCTCACTGCATTATTGGCTCTCAGGTTACACAGGTGGAAAAATTTGCAAACATTTGACTCAAAGAAAATGAATTATAGTGGAGTTTCACAGTTTGTGGGCATTGATGCAATCCGAACTGTTCTTCATTCTTATTGCAATGAGGTTTCATTAGCAAACAGCTCTCAAAAAAGCCAATTTTCCCCCCATTGGAAGCTGTATAAGTACTCTCATATCTCAGCAGGTTTTTAGGGACCCAGGTTCCAAATGTGTTGCAAAGGATATAAAACTTGCAAGGTAAGCTTGATTTTTTAAAATCATTTTGTTTTTCAGTATAAAGTAAATAACTGTCTTTTTAGATTTGTTAAAATCCTGTAGAGTTTGGATTTTTTTCCCCATAGACAACATGGCTATTTTTGCTTTTTGTGTATTTTTAAAGCCCATCTTTAAATTCAAGGAAGAAAATACGTTGTCTGCATGAGTTCATTTCATTTGTACATATAATACATGGAAAATGTATTTTACTTTTAGTCTATAGCAATCAAGTTGTCCAAAGAACAACTGTAAACATTGTGCATCACAATTTCATTACGTTTTTGTGTGCAATCCTATTTCCATAGCACAGAAATGTATCTGAATCAGTAATTCTTTCTTTAAAAATACATCCATGCTTAAGGCTGCAATCCTGAGTAGACATCCATAGGATTACTCTGTAAGTCACATTTTACAGCAGATATGCTATTTTTGGATAGGATTCAATTTGTGGGGCCCTTGGGAGCAGTCATCAGGAGCTTTGGGGTGAGGTGTCAGCAGTATGCTGATGATACCCAGCTCTATTCGTCTGTAACATTTGAATCAGGAGAGGCCGTGCAAGCCCTGGACCACCGCCTGGACTCGGTGGTGGGCTGGATGAGGACCAATAAACTGAGTCTGAATCCTAGCAAGACCGAGGCGCTGTGGGTTGGTGGTTCCCATGTTCAGATAATTGGTCAGTTGCCTGCTTTGGACGGGGTCATACTCCCTCTGAAAGAGCAGGTCCGTAGCCTGGGGTGCTCCTGGATCCATCTTTGTCACTAGAGGCCCAGGTGACCTCAGTGGCTAGGAGTGCCTTTTACCAGCTTTGGCTGGTGAGACCGCTGCAGCCGTTTCTGAACCAGGATAGCCTGATTACTGTTGTCCACGCACTGGTAACCTCCAGGCTGGATTACTGTAATGCGCTCTATGTGGGGCTGCCCTTGAGGTTGGTCTGGAAGCTGCAGCTGGTGCAAAATGTGGCGGCGAGACTGCTCACTGGGGCAGGGTATCACCAACATGTCACCCCACTACTGAAAGAATTGCACTGGCTGCCCATTTGCTACCGGGCCAAGTTCAAGGTTCTAATTTTGGTGTACAAAGCCCTATACAGCTCAGGACCAGGATTGGAGATGGGCAAATGTCATCCCGCTCTTTAAAAGGGGTAAAAAAGAAGATCCGGGGAATTACAGGCCGGTCAGTCTGACTTCAATACCGGGAAAGATATTAGAACAGATAATAAAAGAGTCCATTGGCAACTATCTAGATGACAACGCTGTGATTAGTAGGAGCCAGCATGGGTTTGTCAAGAAAAAATCCTGTCAAACTAATCTCATCTCTTTTTTTGATCAGGTCACTAGCTTAGTAGATGGTGGAAATGCTGTAGATGTCATCTATCTAGGTTTCAGCAAAGCGTTTGACAAAGTCCCCCACGACATTTTGATTAGCAAACTGGTCAAATGCGGACTAGATGGAAATACTGTCAGGTGGATTCACAACTGGTTGGAAAACCGTACTCAAAGAGTGGTCGTCGGTGGCTCTGCTTCGGACTGGAAGGAGGTTTCGAGTGGAGTGCCACAGGGTTCTGTCCTGGGGCTGATACTCTTCAACATTTTTATCAATGACTTAGATGATGGGGTGGAGGGAAGCCTCATGAAGTTTACAGATGATACAAAACTGGGAGGGATAGCTAACACAATGGAAGACAGGAATAAAATCCAAATTGGGCTGAAATTAATAAAATGACATTCAATAAAGACAAATGCAAGATTCTGCATTTAGGCCACAAAAACAAAATGCACGGGTACAGGATGGGAAATACCCGGCTTAGCAGTAGTGCGTGTGAGAAGGACCTTGGAATTGTAGTGGATCGCAAGTTGAACATGACCCAGCAGTGTGATGCTGCGGCAAAAAAGGCAAACGCGGTTTTGGGCTGCATAAACAGAGCTATAGTTTCCAGGTCGAGGGAAGTAATAGTCCCACTATATTCTGCATTAGTCAGGCCTCATCTGGAATACTGCGTTCAGTTCTGGGCGCCTCATTTTAAGAAAGATATAGACAAGTTAGAGCGGGTTCAGAAGAGGGCGACGAGGATGATAGCCGGTATGGAGAACAAGTCTTATGAGGAAAGGTTGAAGGAACTTGGCATGTTCAGTCTGGTGAAGAGAAGGCTGAGGGGTGACATGATTGCACTCTTTAAGTACCTGAAGGGCTGTCCCATAGAAGAGGGTACAGATTTGTTCTCTGCTGCCCCAGAGGGTAGGACTAGGTCTAATGGTTTTAAGTTGCAGGAGCGTAGATTCAGATTGGACATTAGAAGGCACTTCTTGAGAGTAAGGGCAGTTCGGCAATGGAACCGACTGCCTAGGGAGGTGGTGGGATCCCCTTCGCTGGATGTCTTCAAGCAGAGGCTGGACAGCTATCTGCGGGAGATGCTCTAGCTGTGGATTTCCTGCTGTGAACAGGGGGTTGGACTCGATGGCCTACAAGGCCCCTTCCAACTCTATGATTCTAGGATTCTATTATTCTACCTGAAAGACCATCTTATCCCTTACATACCCAGTCGATCACTGCTTTCTGCAGGTGAGGGCCTCCTGCAGATACCATCTTATCAGGAGGTTCGTTCTGTACAATATAGGAAACAGACCTTTAGTGTGGCAGCACCTACCCTGTGGAATTCCCTCCGTTTGAACATTAGGCAGGCGCCATCTCTGCTGTCTTTTCGGCGACTTTTGAAGACTTTTCTTTTTCAACAAGCCTTTTGAGTTGAGAGCTATCCCAGTCTGTTTCTGTGTCAGAATTGCTTAATGTATTTTTTAATAATGTTTTAACCCTTTAAAAAAAGTTTTTTAAATGTTTTTAATGCTGTTTTGTCTTAATATGTTTTAAGATTTGTTTTTATGATGTTTTAAAGTGTTTTTGGTGCCCTGGGCTCCTGCTGGGAGAAAGGGCGGGATACAAATTAATTAATTAATTAATTAATAATATATGAGCAAATTCAAGTTGTGCAATTACAGTTGATTGGGAGGTCTTGTGCTACAAACGCACAAGTGTCACAACAAGAAAATAAAACTAAAAGTGCATGGAAGCAGGTGGTTCTAGATGACAATATAATTAAGACAAGTACACATTTGTACATACATGCGGTACGTTGCACTGATTGTCGATTCTGTTCAGTGACAGAATTCTCAAGGAGGCTGCTGGATATTTGTCCCATTTTACAACTGAAGAACAGTGAAGCATGTCTACAAATGACTAGCCAACATCAGCACAGTGAATCCGTGAAACTTTTAAACAATAATAATATTAAATATGTAACAATATTAAATATTATGCTTCTGAGTGTCTTTTCTATACTACCTTCCAGCCTCCCCTACCCCTCACACATAAAAATAAGAAGCATGCCTTACAGGGTGATGGCATAGGCATTAATGCATATGTGAGTCATTGTTTCTGCGTGCACCTTTGTGCACTTTCATTCACACACAAGTGCTTTCAATGTAATGCCGCCAAAACCTATCTTGATATTTTTCAACACTCTACTAGTGGGGCCTGATGGGATATATTTTCACTGTGTATTGTTACTTGCCCACAATTAGTACTTCCCCACCCACCATAAATTCCTTTAACCTGAGGTCCATTGTGTCGGAATTCTGTTGAGTTGCGTAGCGGAACGGAGAGTATTGAGCGAGCTTAGTGTGTGTGTGTGTGTGTGTATCTTTGCTAAGATTCTACCTTCCCTGCAAATTAGTCAGACAGAGACTTTAAGCTTTAAAATAAGAAACAACTACTTTATTCTAGAAGTACATGCTTGATAGGAAAGAGTTCTATATCTAGCTAACTGGCTATGCTGGAGCAATGACCATTGGTCCCAGTGCTGGCCCTCATCCTGGTTGAGAGGAGAGACACAGAGAAGATGTCTGCTCACCTCTCGAGAGAAAGAAAACACTGAGAAAGGCGGGAAGGAACTGGGATCAACATTCCTTTGCTTATCAGCCTAGCAAGAAGGGGAGAGGGCAGAGGATCAAAGGGTAGGTATAGCCTCAACCAGCAAGAGGTCTAGCTCTCTAGCTACCCTTATTAACCCCCATGCAGCCTCAACCCACCAAGTTGGAGTTGAACCTCATACATTCCAACACATTGTTGGCATGTGCACAGGTATCTGATTACCAGTACATCCACACTTTTAAAAAATACCTCTTGAAATACAAGTTTTTTATTTACTACATTTGCACAAAAGAGTAGTTTTATATATATATACAGTATATAGAGTAGTCATCTATATCTATAACATCTATATATCTATATATAGCGTGTGCGTGCGTGTGACTCAAAGCCAGACAAGAATTTGAAGTCTCTCATAAGAAAAGTTGCTGCTTCCTTCCCTTCCCTTTTCCTTTCCTGCCTCCTTTTTTTTATTAAATACAGCTGCTTTGTGCAAGAGCAGTTCTGCACAAAAGAGCTGTTTTAAAAATGAAAAATGAAAATACCATGAACATGCCTTCAGCAACAACTGGTGGAAAAAGGCAAGTTGCATCCTTTCCTTTGGGCTGATGGAGACAAAAGGGGTGTGGCAGTAGATAGTGTGGTGAAACATCACCACACATGTAAAAAAACTGTCCATGCAATGTGTCTCAATAGGTCCACAGTCAGGTAACATGCAATTTTATATTGGATTTTTTTCTTCCCTTATTGGATTATCCACAGATTGTGAAAATCCGAATTTAGTGGGGGTGGGGGAACTGTGGGGTTTCACTTGGAGGAAGAGGATGTGTGGATGTTTGAAGAAAACAACACAGAGACACAAACAGCTTCAAATGCAAGTTAAACTCCAGTGTAAATGAGCCCTAAACCCCCAGCACCTCTCTTTTTGAGAAATTAAGCAGTGAGTCCAGAAGGGAGTAGAAAAAGAGGAAGGCCAAAGAAGAGCTGGATTGATTCCATAAAGGAAGCCACAGACCTGAACTTACAAGATCTGGACAGGGTGGTTCATGACAGATGCTCTTGGAGGTCGCCATAAGTCGCAGTTGACTTGGAGGCACATAACAACAACAACAACCGCTGCTGTTGCAGACTACAACCAGAAATCATGGACATTCTGATCCCTTCTCTGTACAACAACCACTCCTCATTTTCTGTCCTCCAGTAACAATGGTATGTAGTATGTTAATGACAGTTTGTTTTTATGCCTATCATGAAATAAAAATAAATGAAATGTTATTTAGTAAAACAACTTTTTAAAACACTGCATTTGCTGTTTGAGCCATTGGGTGTCAGTGTTCACCAATAAGGAGAGAAACTGGATTGATCCAAACAGACCACTGAGATGCAAAAATACAAAAGGTTTATTACAGTTTCCTTGTCTGAAAGCAAAAGGAAAGGGTGGATCTTGTTTGATGGAGAATAAAAGGAAGTTTTAAATAAATACATTAGTCTGTGAAAAGAGCTTATTTTAACCATTTGTGTCTGCAGAAACCAAGGACCAAATTTAAGTATCAGTATCTGTGGACTGATAGGATTAAAACCTGGCAGAGGCTGCAATGGCTAATACACAAACACTCTCGGATACAAGAAGATGGTTATCTTGCCTCGTGTTGGTAGGTGTTTTTCAAGCAGTTTCTGGGCAGATGCATTATTCAGTTCCTGAAGAACTACAGGAAGGTTCTTTTGTGGGGAATATCATACAGGATCTGGGGATGGATTTAAAGCAACTCTTGCATGGCGGTGTCCGGATTCTTACAGAAGGTAAGGCACAATATTTTGCCCTCAATTTGCAAAATGGTCATTTATATATTAATGAAAGACTAGATAGAGAAGAAATATGTGGACGTCTGCTAACTTGTATATTAAAGTTAGAGATTCTTATTCAGGAGCAGTTGAAGGTTTATACAGTCGAAATTGAAATTGAAGATATCAATGACAATGCACCAGCATTCCAAGTGGAGACATTAGAGCTCAAAATCCCAGAAAGTACAGCTGTGGGGTCCCGATTTCTTCTTCCAGATGCACAGGACCCAGACTTAGAAACCAACTCTTTACAGAGCTATCAAATCAGCCCTAACAGAAACTTTTTTCTTGATGTACAAGTGACAGCAAGTGGAGCCAAATATGCTGAGTTAGTACTGGAAAAGTCTTTGGATCGGGAAGAAGAGGCTTTCCATGATTTAATCCTTACAGCCAGCGATGGAGGAAATCCTGTCAAATCCGGAACTGCACACGTCAAGGTTTCTGTTGAAGATGCAAATGACAATGCACCAGTTTTTTCAGAATCTGTTTATAAAGTGACCACTATGGAAAACATTCCTATTAATTCCCTGCTTGTAACAATCAATGCTACTGATTTGGATGAAGGAATTAATTCAGAGATAACATATGCATTCAGACAGATATCAGAAAAGGCTTCAAATATATTCCATTTGGATTCGAGAACTGGAGAAGTGAGGGTGAGGCAGAACATAGATTTTGAAGAATGTGCTTTGTATGAAATTGAGGTTCAAGCTCGTGATGGAAGGGGTTTATTGGGTCGAGCAAATGTTTTGTTGGCTATTACTGATGTAAATGATAATGCACCAGAAATTGCAGTCACATCTCTTACTAATGCTGTGAATGAAGATTCCGCAGAAGGAACTACAATTGCACTGTTAAAAGTAATAGACAGAGATTCAGAAGACAATGGGCTGGTCACATGCTCCATCTTTGGCAACCCACCATTTCATTTAGAAAAAACTTTTGATAATTATTACAGTTTAGTGATTGGCAGAGCCCTGGACCGAGAGGAGGTATCAGATTACAATCTTACTATCATTGCAACAGATAAAGGAAATCCTCCTCTCTCCACAACCACCACTATTCAATTGAAAATATTAGACAAAAATGACAACCCACCCACCTTTAAAAAGAAGTCCTATATTACTTCAATTACAGAAAATATTCCAACTGGAGCCTCTGTTTTTACACTAAAAGCAACTGATCCAGACTGGGAGAAGAATGGCAAAATTACTTATTCAATCACTGAAGGTGAGATTAGCTACTCCTACTTCTCCTCCTGTCTCTCTATAAACTCTGAGACTGGAACAATCTATGCCCTACACTCCTTTGATTATGAAAAGATTCAAGAGATTCAGTTCTTGGTCAAAGCTCAGGATGGTGGCTCCCCACCACTCAGCTCCAATGTCTCAGTGACCCTCTTCATCCTCGATCAGAATGACAATGCTCCAGAAATCCTGTACCCCTCCCCTCCCACCGATGGCTCCACAGGAATAGAGCTGGCCCCTCGCTCCTCTGAGCCAGGCTACCTGGTCACCAAGGTGGTGGCAGTGGATGCGGACTCTGGGCAGAATGCCTGGCTCTCCTACCAGCTGATCAAGGCCACAGAACCCGGGCTCTTCACTCTAGGCCTCCACACTGGAGAGATCAGGACAGCCCGTTTCTTTCTGGAGAAAGATGCCTTCAAGCAAAGCATGGTGGTTTTAGTGAAGGACAATGGGCAGCCACCAATGTCAGCTTCAGTCACTGTGACTGTGGTGCTTGCTGACACCATCCCCAACATACTAACTGATTTGGGCACCATCTCAGCAGCTACCAACCTTCAGTCTGACCTCACATTCTACCTGGTGATTGGAATAGCTTTTGTTTCTTGCTTGTTTTTCACTTTTCTTCTTATGTTGTTAGCACTCTGGCTTCGTAGGTGGAGAAATTCTCAGCTGGGTGACAATGGAAGTGTAAATTTAAATGGGGTTCCAGTTTCACAGTTTGTAGGCATTGATGGAGTCCGGGCATTTCTTCAGACTTATTGCCATGAATTTTCACTTACTTCAGACTCTAAAAAGAGTCAGATTCTCTTCCCTATTGAAAGCTGTACAAACACTTTGACAGTTCACCAGGCTTCTGAAAAATCTGGACCACTGTTTACTACAAATGATTCAAATATCAATAAAGAAGGGCAATTCTTCGGACAGGTGAGTTTTGTTTTCTCTGGTTTTATACTTCCAGTTCTAGCTGATGAATATTTGTGTGAATCTTCCTATGTTATGTCAACAAAACATTTATATGCCTGGATTATTTTCTCTATTTTATGTTCATGGATCATAACATCACTGCAATCGAACAAGTGATAATTATCCTGTTATTATAATGTTTGTCATTGAAGTAGCACCTACTCATGTCTTATTCAAATAGTCACATTTTCATGAATGCACTGCATGAATTGAAACATTTTCAAATATTGATCATCTTGTAGATTGTTTTGCTTTCTTTGACTGCATCTGTACTGTAATTTGATGTATCTTGCTGGATCTGAGTTTGTCAAATATGCAGTTTTTAAGAAATCCCCCTTTTTGTTTACTGGTTGGGTTTAAAGTGTAGTGGCACTTCAAATGTCTTTATATAAGAAGAACACAGGGAATGGTAATCACCTACTTCATATTCCAGATACACTGGTTTCCCATAAGCAGAATGTGAAGGGTCTGCTTTGCATACAAAACAGCCAAGTTTCAATCAACAGCTTCTTGCTGGGTTGACCGATTGACTGATGAGATTGGTACTTTTTATAGCTGGAAAAGATATCAGGTAGCAGAGTCATAAAATATCTGTGCCTGAGACCCTAGAGAGATATAGAGCTACTGCAAGTTGTAATAGTTTTGGCTAGTAGGACCGGCGATCTGACTCAATTTAAGGCAGATCCATTTACTAATAAAATTTGTTTCCATTGTTTATTATTATTATTATTATTATTATTATTATTAGTAGTAGTAGTAGTAGTATCCCATTGATGTGTATGGCAGTTTACAGAGGAACATAAAATAAAGAAAGGCAAGATCCTCCTTAATGGAGCTCACAATCAAAAATTTGATAGAGGAGTGATAAGGTGAAAGAACTGAGAATAGAAGGCCAGAGAAGAAAATATAGCAGTAGTCAAGGTGGCAAATGAAGTAGAATTTAGGTAAGAGGATAAACAACAGAATCAGTGATAGGGGAAAGTAATGGACTCAATATGGGGAGCACCGGAAGGAGGATTCAAAGATAAAGCAACAACTTCATGCTTGATATGTGTTTTGACTGTTGGAAACATTTTCCAGATTCTTTCATAAGACCCTGTTAACATGCAGCCAAGTATTTGCACAACACTGGAGTTTTTTTCATGATTGCAGATGATATCTCACATTCTAGTCTATCAAATGCTTTAAAATGGCTAGAATCACTGCCTGTTAATCTTTATTTCCTTTATTAATTAGATTATTTTTAAAACTTTTTTTAGCATGTATCATTTTATAAAGCCTTCTTGATCGATATGAATCTACTTTGGTAAATTAAATCCAAATTAAATCCGTTCACCATAACTCTTTTTATTATTTTAAAACCTTAATTCATCACAGCTATGGTTTGGTAAGAATGAATCTTTTCCTTCATTCTAAATCAAATTCATTTAAAATCAAGATTCCAGGATATTTTTACTACCTATGGCTTCATTCATTAGTTGGGTTAATATATCAATTGTGTCTTCCTTAAAAATTAAATACAAGTCAGTGAGCAATCCATCCGGTCTCAGTCTCAGTCTCAGTCTCAGTCCCTCTACAACAGACTTAACCTCCTCCTGAGTATTCTCCACATCCAACAGGTACTTATCATCCATAATTTTGAATGGCAGTCTACATTATTTTTTTTCTAAACGTTTACTAGAAATGCATATTTAAAAATATATTTTTTCAAATTATTTTGTTATAGCTTGCTATCTGACTTTAATTCGACTTGAAGCATGAATAGGTGTCCCCACCCCTTTTTATCCAATTGACTTTATAAGCCAATAATTTCCCAGGTATATTCCCCAAATTAAAAATCTTTGTGTAGGAAAAGCTAACACCTTTGTTCTCTCTTAAGTTCAGTTGATTTTTTGTGTAAGTTGAGAGTTCTTCTGGCTCACCTCTCTTTTGCCTAGCTTCTCCGTCTTTAGCTCCGTCTTATACTGACATGCCTGAACTTTTCATTGCCCCATTTGTAGGAGTCAAAAATAGGAGTGATTTTTGTTATGGAGGTGGGCAACTTTTAAAGACAGTGCACACAAAACCTACTGATGAGAGAACCCTGAGCCTCAGAAGAAGTTTCTAATATACAGGCAGGTGCATTTGGAAGCAGCCTGTCAGTCCTTCAAATATACCTGTCTAAAACCTAGACAGGCTTTAAATTGTGTTCCCAAACAAATGTGTAGCCTGTGTAGATCATTAAGCATTTTACACATGAGTAAAATATCATAACCTCTCTGGAACCCAATAAATCTCCAGACAGCCACATTTTGAACCAGTTCAACTTTCCAAACAGTCTACATAGAAAGCCCCACATGTAATGCATTACAATAATTTAACCTGGATGTTACCAAAGCTTGGATTACTGTGGCAAGATGAAGCTTTCTCAGGGAGACTGCAGCTAGTACATTAACTCGTGCCAGAGATGCTACTTAGGCACTCATCTGCAAAGCCAAATAAAACTGTACTGTCGACCTGAGAAATTGATCTTTTAGAGGGAAACAACTCTGTACAAAACAAGCTGAACAGTGAGTCACTAGCAACTTCATTCCCTTCCAACAGAACATCTATCTTCTCTGGATTGAGCTTTGGTTTATTAGCCCACACCCAGCCCATTACTGCTCTAAGCACCTGTTCAGAACATCCACTGCATCATACACACTAGAATAAAAGGAGCATACTGATGGCATCTCTCTCCTCATCTCCAGATGACTTCCTCCAACAATTGGGTACATTTTACACAATAGCATAAATGTTGTGTGGTGAAAGTACTCCAGTATCACTTTTTGGAACCAGCCCGCCAGCTAAGAACAGAACCAAGGCGGCACAATGTCTGCATCCTAGAAGATGATCCAGGAGAATCAAAAGCATCAAAAACCATTGAGAGATCCAGGATAATCGACTGAACATCAGGAAAAACTTCCTAACTGTTAGAGCCATACAACAATGGAACCAATTACCTGGAGAGGTAGTGGGCTGTCTGACACTGGAGGCATTCAAGAGGCAGCTGGACAGCCATCTGTCGGGAATGCTTTGATTTGGATTCCTGCATTGAGCAGGGGGTTGGACTTGATGGCCTTATAGGCCCCTTCCAACTCTACTATTCTATGATAATCAACAGAGTCCTTTTAGCACATGCTGTCTGCTGGGGTGACTATTTCAGCCAGACTGAAATAGAACCAGATAATGCATTTCAAGCTGGCATGTCTGGAGCTGTCCAACCACTATCTATTAAAGCCATTTACCCAAGAAAGGAAGATTAAGAACTGGCCAATTATTAAAAAAAATGACCTGAGGGTTTTTAAGGAGCAATCTCAGAGTGCCTCCTTCAAGGTTGCTGGGACCTTCTCCTTTTTTTAAGGGGATATTTATCACCTTCTGAACCTAATTCACCAGCCTTTCTTGGTTAAAGCTATGGTGGGCAAGAACTGAGCATAGAGGAGCCATACCTCTCTAATAATATTAAGCTGCAAATAACATTTAGCTGCAACAGTGGAAATTCATCATAGCAAAAGTGACTAGATGAGGCTACCGGAACTCTAGGACTATAAACAACGTGGTACCCAAGTCGGAATGGATGCAAGTTATTTTATCCATGAAATGCTTTGCAATTAAGTCACAGTGGACCACTGAAGATTCCAGTAAACTGCCTTGCAGATGCAGATGAAGAAACTCCTTAGCGATTTGGAACAGCTCCTCTGGATGGCACAGATAGAAGTGTTGTGGTGAAGTGATCCCTATTAGCCACTATCATTACATGACTGAACATCTGAAACAAGTTCTAGCTTGTGTGCAGTAATCTTTGCTCCTCTACCAGAGATCTAGACATCCCATTCCTGATTCCTGCAATCAATTTATTTCAAGGATAGAGGGATCCAGTGCCAATATCAGTATTATCTTATAAATGTGCGTGGAAATACACCAGCATTTTCACTTCTGTGAATGTATAAATGAGACTATAACCATCTTGTTACAGGCAATTTTTCATTACGCTCACAAGCATTTTGTTAGTAAGGCTAAAAATATTTCTATTGCAATAACGAAGCATTATTTTAACTATAAGGAGTTAAACTAAGGAATTAAGGAATTAAACATTTTTTAAATATAAGGAGGAAATGACATAATCAGATAATTACTACTGATCTTAAAACCAAAGTATATCAATGTAGACTGAAATAAACTAAAAGACTGTAGCTCAGCATATGCTTTACGTGCAAAAGATCTCAGGAACTATCCTTATCTCCAGATAAGGCTGGGTCAGTCTCCGATCTGAAACCCTAAAGAAACCCACAGTATATCAGGCAGTTCAAGATTAGCTGTTTGCTCACTCTAGGTGAAGTAGGAATCTTTTGACCCTCATTCCCTAATCAGCCTTGGGAAGAGAGTTATTTTTGTCAACTCTGCACTACTGGTAAGGGAATACTTGCTTTAAATGAAGTTTCCTTCACTTTCTTTAACATCCAGATAATGATGTTATACCAGCAGGTTTAGTGAGGGTGGAAATCCAGGACAAAGTGGCAAGCACCTACCACCCTTGAAGCATCCAAAGCATGAAGGGGCTGGCTTACCTAACCCAGCCTCTCACTGACTTGTGGGGACCTCAGATGAGAGGCGCAAATGGGCAATGCAGGGCTCGTTGAGCCCCAGCAAAAATTACAGGCTGTCAGAGGAAGGGCAGACAACCCTGAGAGAATCTCCCCAGTATAACTTTCATGTGTATGGGCAAGAAAGAGCAAGGAATTGTTGTTACAATTGACAGGAGAATCAGAGCCAGGGTTAGGTTGTACAATCAAGGCGGGGAACAGAAAACGATCTCCCAGCTCCCACGTTGGTAGAGGGATAGCCACATTGCAGATTGTAAGGAAGGCTGGCAGTTAAATGGTTAATTAGGTTGCAGCTCCTCTATTGTACTTAATAAAATTGTGGCATAATCTGTCGTCCTAGTTCAGTCTACATTCTGTTGTTCTGTGTATGTTCATTCCAGATGTGGAAGCAATACGTTTTTTATCTTTTAAATTCAGGTCCTTTAGTCTAACTGGGTAGAGGTTTTAAAGGCTATAAAATCAGATATATTTCTTAGTTGTAAAAGTTATTTGTGATAAAGAAGAAAAAAAGTATACAAATATGTATGTCTTCTAATATGTCTGAACTAAAATGAGCCAGGAACAAGAAGTTGAGGAAGCCTGCCTGATTATATTGAAATGTTTTCATAAGGTATCAATAGCGTAGTGGCAAGTTCAGAAGTGCAGGGTCCTTTCATGTTAGCCACAGCCATGCTCCCTCCCCACTTTTTTTGCTGCAGGGTTGAAAATGAGATCCTTGTTAATGCCTAGGAACCAATAAGCATGAAAGAGGAGAGTGTTAGCCCTAAGAAGACTTTTCTCAGTGTTTGACTCACCGCCTTTCATTCTGGTTGGCTCCAATCAGCAGGAAAGGACAAGGAAGCAAGTTAGAAGACTCTTCTCTTGGCTAACACCTTTCATGCTAATTGGCTCGTGGGATGCTGGAGACATAGGGACCCTGCTCCCAAAAAAGTAAAGGGTCTAAAACCCCCTGAGACCTTCCACGACTATACCCCTGTAAGGTATACACAATGCAATTGTGGTATTTGGCATAAAAAATTATGTCCTCTGTATGTCTACTCAGAAGTAAATTCCATTATTTTCAATGTGGTTTACTCCCAGGTAACTATGTGTAGGATTGTAGCCTTAATGTTCTGTTAGCTACAATGATCTTTTACTGAAGAAAAACAAAGAAATTCTCCATCCAAGGAAGAGATTGCAGTCATTTCACTTGACATTAAATATGTGTTTGTGGTTAATGTTATTTCTCCAAATAAAGACAGGATGCATTAAATGTATACATTTTGAGAAAAAAGAATGAAATAGAATAGGTTCTTTGTTAAAATTAACTATTTCACATAGAACAGGTTTATTGGTGCTTTTCTGGTTTATACATTGTTCCTTTGAAAAGGACAGAATAAATAAGGACATCAAAATTATAGTCTTTTTGATATAGGCACAGAAAGGAAACTACACAAGGTGTCAACACGGCTGCATTTGCTTTTTGACTTAGTCAGTGCAGGTTTTGGTTGAGACTCTGGGTGCCGCTGTTTACCAATGAGAAAGCAAACTGAAGGAAAGATCCAGGAGAAGTTCTCCAGTGTAACACATTGCTTGGCAAGGCAACACACACTCCCAGTGAAACAGCGCAGTTTAATCAAACTGGCAGAAAGGGGATTCTTTGATAAAAGAAAGAGAAGGAGGTAGATGATCCAAAGGTGATCCTTTGAAATGGCAGCTGCTTTGAGACTCCAACAATGCAGTGCTTCATTCTGGCTTACTTTGATTGCCATTTGGCAGACAAATTATGCGCAAGTCCACTACTCAATTCCTGAGGAAGTCCCGAAAGGCTCTTTTGTTGGGAATATAGCTGAGGACCTGGGACTGAGTTCCAAGGAATTGTCAGACAGCAGAGTTCGCATCATTTCTGAAGGTATGCTTCAATATTTTACTCTGAATTTTAAGAATGGCCAGTTATATGTATCTGAAAGAATAGACAGAGAAAAAATATGTGGGTGGGAAGAAAAATGCATTTTAAATCTGGAAGTCCTTGCTGAGCACAAAATGAAACTTTTCACTGTTGAAGTTGAAATCACAGATATAAATGACAATGCTCCAACTTTCACACAGGAACACTTAGATCTAAAAATAAGTGAAACGGCTGCTGTAGGAACTCATTTCCTCTTGCAAGAAGCTCAGGATTCCGACACTGGAGATTATTCACTTCAGAACTACTATCTGAGCAGCAGCAAATATTTCTCCTTGAAACTTCAGAGGAGATCTGATAAGGACAGATATCCAGAACTGGTGTTAGAGAAATCCTTGGACAGAGAAAGAGAAGCTTTTTGGTCTCTCATCCTAACGGCCACAGATGGTGGGCATCCAGTGAGGTCTGGCACTCTGCAGATCTCCATAACGGTTCTTGATGCAAATGACAATGCACCAGTTTTCAACCAGCCCCTTTATAAAGTGAGTGTTTTGGAAAGTGTTTCCATAGGTTCTCTACTCCTTACTGTAAATGCTACAGATGCTGATGAAGAAACAAATTCTGAAGTGACGTACTCATTCCTAAAAATAAAGGAGAAAGCATCACAAGTCTTTCAAATAAATTCCAGAAATGGGGAAATATCAACAACAGGGAAGTTGGACTATGAAGAAGATGCAGTACATGAAATGGAAGTTCAAGCAAAGGACAATGGTGGTCTGTCTGACAGAGCTAAAGTACTAATCTTCCTTATTGATGTTAATGACAATGTTCCCAGGATAACCATCACTACTTTTTCTAGTTCAATCAGTGAAGGAAGCTCTCTAGGAACTGTGGTTGCTCTACTAAACATTCAAGACAGAGATAGGGGTGAGAATGGAGAGGTCTTGTGTTCAATTCCTACAACTCTTCCCTTTCATTTAGAGAAATCATCTGATAACTACTACCACTTGATGACTGACAGCGTTCTTGACAGGGAAGAAACATCAAATTACAGTATAACTGTCACAGCTACAGACAGAGGGAACCCTCCTTT
Source organism: Rhineura floridana (assembly GCF_030035675.1). Classification (NCBI taxonomy): domain Eukaryota; kingdom Metazoa; phylum Chordata; class Lepidosauria; order Squamata; family Rhineuridae; genus Rhineura; species Rhineura floridana. The sequence continues at coordinate 173,397,734 of NC_084480.1, read as the reverse complement.
ATCAGCCACTGCGATGTTCTTTGTACAAATTTCAGATGTCAATGATAATGCCCCAGTCTTCAGTAACATTCAATATACTTCTTATATAGCTGAGAATAACCTCAGAGGGGCATCTGTTTACTATATGAAAGCAACTGATCCTGACTCCATGGAAAATGCTACAATCACTTTTTCAATAATTGAACTAAGTGTCAGCGAATTTGCTCTTTCATCCTACCTTTCCATAAACTCTGAGACTGGAGTTGTTTATGCCCTGCACTCCTTTGATTATGAAGAGATTCAAGAGATTAACTTCCGGGTCAAGGCCCAGGATGGAGGCTCCCCACCACTCAGCTCCAATGTCTCAGTGACTCTCTTCATCCTGGATCAGAATGACAATGCTCCAGAAATCTTGTACCCCTCCCCTCCCATCGATGGCTCCACTGGAATAGAGCTGGCCCCTCGCTTCTCTGAGCCAGACTACCTGGTCACCAAGGTGGTGGCAGTGGATGCGGACTCTGGGCAGAATGCCTGGCTCTCCTACCAGCTGATCATGGCCACAGAGCCCGGGCTCTTCACTCTGGGCCTCCACACTGGAGAGATCAGGACAGCCCATTTCTTTCTGGAAAAAGATGCCCTTAAGCAAAGCCTGGTGGTTTTAGTGAAGGACAATGGGCAGCCACCTCTCTCGGCCTCAGTCACGGTCACTGTGGTGCTGGCTGACACCATCCCTGCAATCCTGTCAGATCTGAACAGCATCTCAACTCCTGTAGATCCCCAGTCAGATCTCAACTTCTACCTGGTCATTGCAGTGGCCTTTGTGTCCTGCTTGTTCTTCACCATCCTCCTTGTGTTATTGGCGCTCAGGTTTCGCAGGTGGAAAAACTCTCAGATGTGTGACAATGCAAGTGTGAATTTCAATGGTGTTCCAGTTTCACAATTTGTGGGAATCGATGGAGTTCAAGCATTTCTTCAGTCTTATTGCCATGAGGTTTCATTGACTTCAGGCTCTCGGAAAAGCCAGCTTCTTTTTCCATTTGGAAGCTGTACTAATACTCTGACACTACAGCAGGTTCCTGATAACCCAAATTCTGTATTAGTAACACCTGATTCTAATACCATTAAGGAGGGGACAACAGCCTGTCAGGTGAGCGTGTAAATTTCAATACTTCAATTTTATTTTAAAGTTAATTGTTATTTGTTCCAGCACATTCAATGGGTTTCATTTTATGAAATTTAATTCAGTTTCTTAAATTATGAAGCCTAAACCTTTTGCCTTTTGAAGCCTTTAAATGTTCTGTTTGTAACTGATGAAGGAATTACTTTACTGATTCAAATAAATAATGTATTTTGATCTAGATAATATTTTAAGGATACCTCTGAGGATAAGACTTACTACTGACTAATTAAAAAAGCCAGATCATATATTGCATCATAGTAGATTTATCTGCTTAATTTCTATAAGATGTTGACCATGCTGTTTAACATCTATATGAATCCTATGGGAGATATTATCAGGGGATTTGGAGTGCAGTGTCACCAGCAGATAGACAATACCCTGGTCTATTTTTCCACATCATCAGAAGCAGGAAAAGCTGTTCAGGTCCAGAACGACTACCTGCAGATAGTAATGGAATGGATGTGGGCCATTATATTGAAGCTGAATCCTGACCTGACAAGAGGGAGGTACAGTGAGCTAGCAGTTTCCAGGTCTGGGAATTAGTTTGATGGCCTGTCCTGGATGGGATTGCGCACTCTCTTTAAAGGAACCACTTTGTAGTCTAGGACTGTTGTTGAATCCTGCATTGTCACTGGGGTCCCAAGCAACATCCCTGGCAAAGTGTGTCTATTTCCAGCTCATCAGCTACAGTTGTTCTGCTTCTGTGACCCATGATCTAGTAACCTCCTGGCTGGATTACTGTAATGCAGTCTACATGGGGCTATCTTTGGCGATAATTCAGAAGCTAGAGTTACTGCAGAATGTGCTTGCCAGGTTGCTGAGTGGTACCACACAATACTGGTCCTGAAGAGCCCACAATGATTGTCTCTACATTTCTGAGCCCAGTTCAAGGTGTTAATGTTCATCACCTATAAAGCTCTTAATGAATCGGGGCCCAAATATCTGAAGGAACATGTGTTTCTCTACCAATCTGTCCAGATTTTTTTGGGGGGGGTCCTCATTGTTCTACAACCCAGGAAAATACAGGGGGTGTACAGGAAAGAGCCTTGTCCTTGGTGGTGCCTCCTGTTGGAGATGCATTTGGCACTGGCATTATTGTGGTTTTTTGGCACCACTAAAAGACACAGTGCTTTGTTCAGGCTTTTACAGAGGAGTAGGTACCATGATCAGTCACTGTTAGGGTATTACCTGTTATATAAATAATTATTTTTAGAATAGTTATGTATGTCTTAAATGTTTTATATGGTATGTTACGTTTTATGGAATTTAACCTACTTGGCTCAGGTCTATATTTTGTTATAACCCACCCTGGGGTCAAGATGATAAAAGGTGGATTTAAAATGGAAGAAATGAAGTAAATAAATAAACAATCTGTTCCTAAAGACACTGCTTACAAGTTACTTGCATTGGAAAACATGTCCTAACAGGATTACAGCCATTAATGGAAAGACCAGTGTGACTTTGTACCAACACAGATTTTTTTAGGTGGGTTGCATTGATGCTTGGATTCAGCAGCTGTCTACCACAATGTTAGAGTACAGCAGTAGCCATTTCATTGTGAGTAACATTGAAAAATGGGTGGAGAGGGGGTTAGATGAAATGGAAAAGAAGGAGATGAATCAGCTACAGATCACCTGATTAATATTCAGGCCAACCAAGAGGCACACACATTAACAGAACTCAAGCAGTCTAGAATTTGTTTTTTGTTTTAAAAAATATTGTTATTGGAGGGCATCATGCAACAAGGCTGGGGTACTGCAGGGCTGGGGTCCATACATGGCTCTCCAGGCCTCCCCTCTCTCTCTCAGGCCCCTCCCCAGGCTATATCCCATTCTGGCCCTGCTCTACACCCTCTTTGAGTGCTTTTCCTCAAATGGAATATGTGGAATATGTCCCTTAACTGTGATAAATCCCTCTTGTTTGCTTGGAGGATGGAGAGATGTGTGTATGTATGTAAAACTCTGATTGGCTAGAATGTAGCTTATTTATGCTAAATGTGGGCTGGATGGAACAACTCTCAGATGGATCCACAGCTGGCTCCAGAATTGTACTCAAAGAGTGCTTATCAATGGTTCCTTCTCAAACTGGGTGGAAGTAACGAGTGGGGTACCACAGGGCTCGGTCCTGGGCCCAATGCTCTTCAACATTTTTATTAACAACTTGGATGAGGAGGTACAGAGCATGCTTATCAAATTTGCAGATGATACAAAATTGGGGGGCATAGCTAATACCGTGGAAGACAGAAACAAAATTCAAAGGGACCTTGATAGGCTGGAGCATTGGGCTGAAAACAACAGAATGAAATTCAACAGGGATAAATGCAAAGTTCTACACTTAGGAAGAAGAAACCAAATGCACAGTTATAAGATGGGGGATACTTGGCTCAGCAATACGACATGTGAGAAAGATCTTGGAATTGTCGTTGATCACAAGCAAAATATGAGCCAACAGTGTGATGAGGCTGCAAAAAGGCAAATGTTGTATTAGGCTGCATTAACAGAACTATAGTTTCCAAATCGCGTGAAGTATTAGTTCCCCTCTATTCAGCACTGGTTAGGCCTCATCTTGAATACTGCATCCAGTTCTGGTCTCCGCACTTCAAGAAGGATGCAGACAAACTGGAACAGGTTCAGAGGAGGGCAACAAAGATGATCAGGGGACTGGAAACAAAACCCTCTGAGGAGAGACTGAAAGAACTGGGCATGTTTAGCCTGCAGAAGAGAAGACTGAGGGGAGATATGATAGCACTCTTCAAGTATATGAAAGGTTGTCACACAGAGGAGGGCAGGGATCTCTTTTCAATCATCCCAAAGTGCAGGACATGGAATAATGGGCTCAAGTTGCAGGAAGCCAGATTTTGACTGGACATCAGAAAAAACTTCCTGACTGTTAGAGCCATATGACAATGGAACCAATTACCTAGAGCAGTGTTTCCCAAACTTTCAACATGTGCGTACCCCTTTTGAGACATTGATTTTACCGGCGTACCCAACTTTCACAAAAATAATTGGGAGAGGGGTAAGGTATTATAACACATTCGTAATTCCTATAATTTTATATGAAATGTTTGTAAAAAAATAAATACAAAGTAAGTAATAAACATTTTAATAATAGAAATAATATTTATATAACAAAAATATATATTCAAAAATATAGAAATAATTCATATACTAATAATTAAAATAACTATTATTCAAACAAAAAAAACCATTCTGGAAATAAACAGTAATACTTTTTTGGTATTAAAATTGTCAATACAAAACAACTGTTTAATGGGAGGGATGGAACTGCTTGTGACCAGATATTAGTGCGGCGATATCCGGTTCGATATTTCTGATCTTAAGACGAAGATGGGGCTCCACATCAATAATTCGGTTTTGTTTTTTTGTTTTGACGTTCACAAGCACAGAGAATCCTACCTCACACAAATACGATGTGGGGAAGGGGAGAAGATACTTAACGGCTTTGTTCGATAGAGCTGAATATTCGGAACTAATGCTTAACCAAAATGAAGTCAGTTCTTTTTGTCCAAATTTTGCTTTCAGGAAACCATCTGAAGTCAGCTCCAAGAACGGTTCTTGTTCTGCATTTGAGAGATTATTTGGCAATGTATGAACACTGGTGAGGAAAGGATTCCTTATCCACTCAAAACTGCGATCTGGTTCAGGAAACTACTTTCGAAGATCTTTCTGTAAACTTTCCAAGTGTTCTTTCATAGTTTGCAATACATAACTATCAAGTTCGTTAGTTGAGTTTGTTACTAAGTCATGAAGACATGGAAAGGAATCAAATTCATTAAGACTGAGACGTTTATGCCATAGCTTCAATTTTAAGATCATCACGCTCACTTTGTCTTGAACCTGGAAGATGGATGTGAGTTTTCCTTGCAAGGAGAGATTAAGGTTATTTAAATGAGCAAAGATATCTGCAATGTATGCTAATTTACAGTTCCAGTCATGTATATGGTCCCGCAGGTTACAAGTTTCATCCAAGGAAACTTGAAGTTCTTCTCGTAGCTCAAAGAGGCGATTTAGGACTTTTCTCCGTGAAAGCCAGCGCACTTCAGTATGAAATAGGAGTTGTGTGTAGTCACTACCCATCTCATCACAAAGCAAAGAAAAAAGCCGAGCATTCAGAGGGCGACCTTTCATGAAACTGATAATTTGAACAGCATCATCAAGCACTTGCTTCAGATCTGTGTGCATGTTCTTGGTGGCAAGCGTTTCTCTGTGTATGCAACAGTGAGTCGATTTTGCTTCTGGTGCAACAGCTTGAATACCTGCCACAACTCCTTTCTTAGAACCAATCATGGCTCTCGCACCATCCGTGCTTATTCCAACACAGAAACTCCAATCCAAGTCATTGTCTTTCATAAAGTCATTAATAACTTTAAAAATATCATCTCCAGTTGTTCGGGTTGGTATAGGTTGGCAGAATAAAATATAATCGTGAACTTCATTGTCCTGCTCGTATCTGACAAAACACAAAAGATTTGCTAAATTCACAATATCAGTGGATTCATCTGCCTGAAGTGCATAGAAGAGACTCTGTCTAACTCGTGACAATAATTGCTGCTGCACATTTTCGGCCATATCTGTGATTCTACGATGAATTGTATTATTTGAGAGAGGAACAATATCTATTGCTTTGCTTGCCTTGTCTCCAATCATTACTTGCGCCATTACTTTTGTTGCAGGTTTAACTAATGTCTCACCAATCGCTTCAGGAGCTCCAGATTTTGCTATTAAATACGCCGCTCTATAAGAAGCTTCTACAGCATTTAAATTTCTACCTCCAGTCATAGCGTTCATTGTTTTTTGAGATTTTTGAAGATCTTTGCGCCTATTTTCGAAGAATTCTATAGGTTTGTCCTGGTATTCTTTATGTTTACTTTCAAAATGGCATTTGAGGTTGGATGGTTTCATACTCTCATTTGTGAGAGTTTCATAACAAATTCCACACAGTGGAACAGGTTCCACCTCATCACCATTCCACGAAAATCCCAATTTAAGATAATCTTCACAATATTTGCGGGCTTTTTTCGTTTCATTGCAGTTGATTCTTTCAATGAACTTACAGATGGTTCACATCATTTACTAATGTCATCTGATGGAGGTACATCACTACATTTTTTGTTATAGTTTTCAGTAGGGCTCGCATTTTCTTCATAATTTTCATTTTTGCATTTCAAACTTCCCTTTTTTAGCCAGCGATCCATTATAAAGAGGCTTAATAAAATCAAAAAGAATAAATTTTTATATTAATATAATACACTACTTTTCAACAATAATTTGCTACAATCTTTAGATTACTATATTCTTACTTACTCAAACTGAAGACCTCAAAACCACCATTTTGACGTTGTAATGAAGCCTAAGCTCTGCCTGGGTCAACAAATCACAAGCCTGGCTCCCCTTATTGGCTACAATCATGAAAGGGCGGGATTAGAGGCCAGAGCTTGGAAAAGTTATTTTTTTGAACTATAACTCCCATCAGCCCAATCCAGTGGCCATGCTGGCTGGGGCTGATGGGAGCTGTAGTTTAAAATAACTTTTCCAAGCTCTGACTTAAAGCTGCTATACAGATCGGTTAAAAAACAGATTAAACAGTCGTGGGGGGCTGACGTTTTGGTGTATATCTCGGGAACCAGATGACCTAGAAACTTAGTTGTTGTTTTTTATTGAAGCTGAGAGTCCGGAGATTAAGGTAAGTTAACTGGAGACCCGGAGGGGACCCCCCAAAACCGGAAACTCCAGCCAAAAATCATGCAGCATGCAGCAGGTTTACAGAGGCAGCACTTGCCTGGGCTGGAGGTTTGAATCTCGCGTTTTTTCCCCCATCCTGGCTGGGAAGCCACTCAGGCACGCAGCCCAACAGCAGGCAGGGGATTCAAACCTCCCACCTAAAATTCACAGCTGATGAGCGGGCAGGCCAGGCAGGATGGTGGAAAAAACCTCTCTGCAGCTGAAGAGCGGGAGATTCCCCAGGAGGGAAGTGGCTGGCAAGATGGCCACTGCAGGGTTGAAGATAGAGGAAAAACTCCTCTTCCCCGCTTCCCGGTGTGAACATTTTTGTAGTCGAGCACACACATAAATATCTTTGTGGCACTATCTGTCTGTTTGTAGAAGCATTTTTTGGTGGCCAAAGTCATTGTGAGGGAGTCCGAGTCTTATGAGAAACTGGAAGGGAGCACGAAAAGACAAGGAATGCATTGAGAGCGAAAGAGACTACGCATTGAATAACATCGGGATAAACCACTGTTATTATATTGATCTTCCCTCACATGATTGTGTGAGAAACTGGAGAAATCACAAGAACTGTATTTTCTCTTAAAAGAACACACACACGATTTTTGCCGCTAAAACCCAATGATAAAGTATAAAAAAAAACATTCGGCCGCATACCCCTTGAAACCCTTTTGCGTACCGCCAGGGGTACACGTACCACACTTTGGGAAACACTGACCTAGAGAGCTAGTGGGCGACACTGGAGACATTCAAGAGGCAGCTGGACAGCCATCTGTCGGGAATGCTTTGATTTGGATTCCTGCATTGAGCAGGGGGTTGGACTTGATGGCCTTATAGGCCCCTTCCAACTCTACTATTCTCTGATTCTATGTGCAAGGTAAAAGTTAAAACCGTTGCTCCACTGACTTTTGCCTTTGGCCATGGTCACCACTGGATGCTGCAGCATTGTATCTCATGAATCAGCAATGGGTTGGACTAGATAACCTGTGAGGTACCTTTCAACTATTCTGTACTTCTACATTTATCTTAGGATATGGTTCCACAGGGTGAGGGGTGTGTCAGTGAAGGAACAACCTTCAAGTGATCCCATTATTTTGGTTATTGTGATACATTGCGGCTGGAAGACTTTTTCTTACTGGCCAACCCCTTTTTTGTCTAATAGTTTTCCCCAAACCAGAATTACAATAGGCTACCACCAGACAGGATAGTTTCTATCACACCCTTGGGCTTTCAGTTGCTTGGGAATCTACTGAGCCCTGCTGTCAAGGGCACCTCTTTTCAGTCCAGCTCTAGAAGGAAAATCAACAAAGAAAAAACTATGGGTTCTATGTTCCCAATGCCCAGTGGACAAAAAGTCTAACAAATTCTTATGATATATAATTAGAATACAAAGGGCAGCATTAACAACCATGCAGTCTTAGCACACAGCAAAGTTTTTAGTAAGAAATTCCTTTTTAAACCAATGAAGACAAATGCCCAAGTAAAAAAGGAAGTTTATTTGACAAAATGGAGGGGAAAGGATGAAGGAAAAGAGAAGGCAATAATCACACACAGAGATTTGCACATGAAATCAATAAAGTCGATCTAACGTAGCTAGTTACATGTTACCTGCTTGAACAGAAGCTTTGGTTTCAGAATATGTCCAGAGTCCCTTGCAGAAGAGGTCCAGAGAGAAAGTATCTTTGTCCTCCTGATAAGATTGGTCCAAGGGGACAAGACTGAAAATAAAGCCTCACATTTTTATGGGAATCTGAGACTAGTAAATCAGTAAAAGCCAGCCCCTTGGTGGATATGGATTGTTTGGCTGAAACATGAGATCTGCTCCATCTGTGATGTCAGTGGTCTCTGTGGCCAATCAGAAACTACTTAGTGGCTCATTCCAGCTTCTTAACAACCCTGCACTTATCTGTACAAAAAGCTAGCTTGTTCTGGCTAGTAAGCCTATGTGAGAAATGAATTAACTTAAGGATGTTTAACAGAAATGAAACCATGAATTGCTGTCTATTCAGGGTTCACTGTGGTGGACTGAAATCCCAGACCCTCTAGGTGGCACTGTTGAGCTATATTGGAATATAGGGCTATGTCAAAGTTACTGTGTTGTGTAAGGCACTTGTATTGCATTAGCTACAAGAACTCAATAAATATATTTTTAGAGTCATTTTTAATAGCTTCTTGAAATTGCCAGCTCAGTGCACTGCAGCTAACAGTTAGAAATCCGAATAGACCAAGAACATAATGCAAAACCTGTTATTATAATGGTCTAACCGTATTTTGAGAATATTGTGTAGTTCTGGTCATTCTTAAAAAGAATACAGCATAACTAAAAATAAAATAAATAGACATGGCCAAAGAAAATTATCTTCCATGTGAGGTGAGTTTAAAAGATCCTCATCCATGTTGCATTGCTGCTGGGAAACAAGGGAGTGGGTGCCCTGTGCTGAGATTATAGTACAACTCTTTCCCTCTTTCAGGCTGGGTCTACCACACCATTAGCAATTTACAACTATCTTACAAAATGCTACAATCAAATTAAATACAATTAAATGTGTCAGCAAACAATAGCAATAACAATTTATGGAATACACAATACGATACTGGATTTCTCTCAGTTTTTAATTTTTTATTACCTTTAATTGTATGTCTTGAAAATGGAAATGGATTGCCTTCAAATTGATCCCGACTTATGGCGACCCGATGAATAGGGTTTTCATGGTAAGCGGTATTCAGAGGGGGTTGACCATTACCTCCCTCTGAGGCTAGTCCTCCCCAGCTGGCTAGGGCCTGCTCAGCTTGCCACAGCTGCACAAGCCAGCCCCTTCCTTGTCTGCAACTGCCAACTGGGCTCCTTGGGACTGTGCCCACGGCTGCACAGGTGTCAGGGCACATAACCCCTGAGCCACTCATTGTGGGGGTGATCTTTAGCTGGCCCTTGACACGAGCGGGGATTTGAACTCACAGACTCTGGACTTCCAGCCAGGCTCTCCTCCCCACTGTGCTATACCAGCCGTTATTGTATGTCTTGGTGTTACATTTAACAGAGATTGTGACCCTGAATATTATTATGGAACAAATGGAATGTAAATAAGAGTGACTATAGGGTAACTGTAATCCTGTTACCCGGATAACAGCTATATGTGTGAGATTTCATTGTATTTAGGGATTCCATTATCGCACGAATCATTAAAAGTATATGTGAGATGTGTGGGTATGTGGGAATCAAGTACACAATATCACTGCCATCATGATGCAAAATACCTAGAACACATCACTCCTATATTAAATGTAACAGAGTCTGCTATAGGCTGATCCATAATTTTTTTTTTGAATCTGTAAAAGAAATGTTTAAAAATTAGTTTAATTGGATCATGGACCTTGCTACTGCAGGTATTTTGCTTACTGTAGAAAACAAAAAAAGAATGGCAAGAATCATTTGTAAAATCTCAACCAACATCACTTGCAAGTATGTGCATATAGACTTAGAAAAGTAATGCAATAGGAACATGATGCACAATTTCTGCTTTTTTATTGTAATATTTGAGTCATTTTAGTTTGGAGTGTCTCTTTGGAGGAACATTTGCTTAGAGTGACAAATATTCCTATGTCAGTACAAAATGTATACACCCCATTTGAAGAACTCTTGTAGTGTGATGGTGCAGTTTTTGGTTGAGACTCTGGGTGTCGCTGTTCACTAATCAGGCAGAGAAATGTGCTGAGAGATACTGCTATCTTAGCCCTGCTGTTCCACCTAGAAAAATAAAGCAAGGGTACTGAAAGAGAAAGAAGTTCTAGGAAGCCACCCATTGTATTACTTGATGGACTTTATTTCCGCTAAAAAATTGACAAAATCAAATTCAGAGCATCCACATTTAAGGGGCTGAAAGAAAGAAGATAAGCATTTATAGAAATGGAATTGACTGTTGCAAAGCGGTTCTGTCTTTGGGTCTACAAGGATACAGCTTTCATTTCCATCATATTTTTTTGCATCATATGTGAGGCTGTTACTGAACAGATTCATTATTCAATTCCCGAGGAAATGCCAAAAGGTTCCTTTGTGGGGAACATTGCAAAAGATCTTAGACTGGATATAAAGGACTTCTCACACCATGGAGTCAGCTTTGTTTGCAGAGGTAAGATGGAATATTTTGCTTTAAATAATAAGAGTGGCCATTTATACATGAAGGAGAGACTGGATAGAGAACTGACCTGTCCCCAGGTAGAAAGATGTCTCTTTAGTTGTGAAGTTATTTTAGAAAGTGCAATGAAGATTTATAGAATTGAAATAGAAATTATTGATATCAATGACAATGCTCCAAGCTTTAAATCAGACATATTCCAGTTAAAAATCAGTGAGGTGACAGAAGGCGGGACACGATTCCGTCTACATGATGCCCACGATCCAGACTTAGGGATGAATTCTGTTCAGAGTTATAAACTCAGTGTGAATAGACACTTTTCTCTGGATGTGCAAACTGGATTGGATGGTGCAATATATGCAGAAATTATATTGGAAACACCTTTGGACCGAGAAGAGCAAACTATGCATGATCTTATTCTCACTGCTTTTGATGGGGGAGATCCAGCCAAATCTGGCACAACCCAAATCCACATTAGTGTCCTCGATGCAAATGACAATGCACCCATTTTTAGCCAACCTGTATACACAGTGACTGTTGCAGAAAATGTGCTCCCTGGCTATATAGTAGTTATAGTAAAAGCCACTGATCTCGATGAAGGAATCAACAGAGAAGTAACATACTCCTTCAAAAAAATATCTGACACAGCTTCTCAGAACTTCTACCTAAACCCAGAGACAGGTGAAATTATTCTTGTAGGGAAGCTGGATTATGAAGAATCTACACTGTATGAAATAGAGATTCAAGGCACTGATGGAGGAGGGCTATTTAATATATCAAAAGCTGTGATTTTTGTAAGTGACGTTAATGATAACATACCTGAAATAGCTGTCAGGTCACTGACTCATTCAGTTCCTGAGGATTCTCCAACAGGAACTGCCATTGCCTTGCTAAACGTACATGATGAAGATTCAGGAGAGAATGGGAAAGTCATATGCTCTATTCCTACTAATATTCCTTTCCAGTTAACAAAAACATTTGATAATTATTACACTATGGTCATTGCTAGAGCATTGGACAGAGAGCAGGTAGCAGCCTACAACATCACTATCACAGCCTCAGATCAAGGCGTGCCACCTCTTTCATCAAAAACCCTAATTGTGCTTCAGATTTTGGACAAAAATGACAATGCTCCAGACTTTGTGCAAGCAGCATACACTTTCTACCTTGCAGAGAACAACCAGAGAGGGGCCTCCATATTTCATCTAAAAGCAGAGGATCCAGACTGGGGGGAAAATTCAAAAACCATCTATTCCATTATTGAAAGTCAAATTATTGACTCCTCTCTCTCCTCTTACCTATCAATTAATTCAGATACAGGAGTTGTTTATGCCCTGCACTCCTTTGATTATGAAGAGTTTCGGGAGATTCGGTTCCTGGTCAAGGCCCAGGATGGAGGTTCCCCACCACTCAGCTCCAATGTCTCAGTGACCCTCTTCATCCTGGATCAGAATGACAATGCTCCAGAAATCCTGTACCCCTCCCCTCCCACAGATGGCTCCACGGGGATAGAGCTGGCCCCTCGCTCCTCTGAGCCAGGCTACCTGGTCACCAAGGTGGTGGCAGTGGATGTGGACTCTGGGCAGAATGCCTGGCTCTCCTACCAGCTGATCAAGGCCACAGAGCCCGGGCTCTTCACTCTGGGGCTCCACACTGGAGAGATCAGGACAGCCCGTTTCTTTCTGGAGAAAGATGCTCTTAAGCAAAGCTTGGTGGTTTTAGTGAAGGACAATGGGCAGCCACCTCTCTCGGCCTCAGTCACAGTCACTGTGGTGCTTGCTGATAGCATCTCTGACATACTGACTGATCTAAGCAATGTCTCAGTATCTGCAGACCCACAGTCAGATCTCACCTCCTACTTGGTGATTGCAGTGGCTTTTGTGTCCTGCTTGTTCTTTGCCTTCCTCCTTGTGTTATTGGCACTCAGATTTCACAGGTGGAGAAATTCTCAGCTGTGTGACAATGCAAGTGTGAATTTCAATAGTGTTCCAGTTTCACAATTTGTAGGGATTGATGGAGTCCGGGCATTTCTTCAGTCTTATTGCCATGAGGTTTCATTGACTTCAGGCTCTCGGAAAAGCCAGATCCTTTTTCCAATTGGAAGTTGTTCCAATACTCTGGTACCACAGCAGGCTCCTGATGAGCCGGGTCCTTTATTAGTCATAGGTGATTCTAACACCATTAAGAAGGAGGCAGCAACCTGTCAGGTGAGCATGTAAATTTCAGTACTTTGCCCCTGCTTATGCAATATTTTGAATTATGCTTCTTAAATGACAAAACCTAGAGGAAGACTGTTTATGCTTTTTGTTACAAAGATGTAAAGAGATATAATGTTTCAGGGTCATGAAATGTGTAATTATGGATCAATTATGTTATTGATTAAAATAAATATGGTGTTTTGATCTCGGTGATATTTTAATTATACCTGTTAGGATAAGACTGGCTATTGAATGAACAGGAAAGCTAGATTATATATTGCTTTGATAGCAAACTTGCCTAGTGTTCCTAAATACACTAGTTGTACGTTATGTGTATTGAAATCTGATTCCAATACAAGCAGTTATGATTAGTAACAGGAAGACCAGTGGTCTCTCTTCCAGCACAGAAGTGTTTAGGAGGCTTGCAATAATATTAGGTTTCACCAGGTGACTGTCACAATGGTAGGGTGCAGTAGCAGTCTTGCCACAAAAAAGGATGGAGAGGAGGTTGGCGGAGATGGAAAAGGAGCAGAACTAAGGATGGGTCATCTACGTATAGTCTGAACTATATTTAAGGCAATAGAGAGGCACATACATTAGCATAACCGTAGTGATCTAGCATTTCAATTTCACCTTTTATAATACGTTTCTCACTGATGGATGGCATGCAAGAACAGACTTTCCACTCTTATCCATGACAGCTATGCAGGTTTGCAGGCAAAGCATTTTGTAGTAGTACATTTAGATATGATTTCACCAGATAAGACATGTGTCAGTGAAGGAACAGCCTTCATATGACCCCTGAACTCAATAAAGAGATTTTGGAACTGTTTCTTCTTGAAATGGTCAGCTCAGTGAAGTTCAGCTGGCAGAAATCATTAGAAAAAAGCAAGGACATAATGCAAAAACTGTTACTATGACATAATTGCCAATATTATGCAGTGCTGGTTACTTCCACATTAAAAAGTTATAGCATGACTTTTAAAAGTAAGCAACAGTTATAGTATGATTGAGAAGAGCAATGAAGATTTTCAGCGATGAAAAATCCATATAAGGTGAGTTAAAGAGATAAATGCAAAGGTGCATGCAGCAGTGGATGGCATGGTGCGGCGGAGACACTTCCCTGATCTCCCTGAAAGTGAGTTGCTGCTGGATATCAGGTAGGGGAGGGGTAAGGTGGTGGTTTATTTTATTTATTTAAAATATTTATTTAAAGATAAAGGTTGGCACGGTGAGGTTGGCACGGTGAGGTTAGCATGGTGCAAACGCACCAGCAGAGCCAATCTAGAAAAAAGATTGGATATTGAAATCAATACTCTGGATCTCTGGATTATGCCCCTGAGATTAAAACTAAAGTGGCCATAATTCTAAGAAGGGGAAATCAAATTTGCTTTAATTTGTTGCTCCTTTTCAGTTGCCTACATTGAGACTATGGATTTTGTAATGTCAATCAAAACCAGTATGGGTCAAGTTTCTTTATTTAGATTGCTTAGCAGTAATTAATGTTATGATCGTAATCTGTGTTGGTATCATTGTTATATGCATGTACAAGCTGCTTTTTTCTGTTTGATCGAATGATTTCAACATTGGGTGTGACATGTGTGGCTGAGAGACCATTCATTGAAGGTTTCTTCAGTGGTCCAGATTCAAACATCAAACAGTGATGAAGGTTCAAACATTCACTTCATCTGGTTACATTAAATTACACATCTGAAAAGACTAGGCTGGATTCAGTTTAAATGCTATACGTGTTGACATTTAGAGCTGAGCTGAATGTTCCATACTGAACTTATTTCAATGGAAACCGGGGGACATTGACATGAAAAGGAGGAAGAAAATTGAGAAATGGGTCGAGGGGCTTTCAGAAGAAAGCAGTAGTGAATTCTCCCTCCCCTCCCCTGCTTAAATATAGTTCTGCTGCATCTAGGAGCAGTGGTAGCAATGGGCCACAATGTTCCCCCACAATGCTTCATTTGAAATAGCATTATGAAGTCCTTGCAGAGGCCTTGTTGCAGGGAGGGGAGGAAGTAATATATGGCAGCCCCTCACTAGCAGAGAATGTGTTTTCCACCTCACATACAATGGAATTTCCCCCCCTTTGGAATGTATTCCTTCATGAGTTCAAAGAGTACATGGAGAAGAAGTTAGGTTGTATACGCTGTCCCTGTCCCCAACATCTGCATCCCTACTGGCTCTTTCCTGACTTTTGTGCATTGTGTACGAAGATATAAAGGGGGAATCTTTGCTGAAGAAGAACCAAACTTAGAATTCTACATGTAATTGGAAACCCTATGTGAAAGGGATTCCCCCCCTGCATTCACCTGAACACATGAAGATTTCCCCTTCAGGCTTTCCTGCTCAATGTGCAAAGGTCAGGGATGGAGCTGGCAGAGACATTTGGGGCAGGACCAGCACATGTGTCATCACTTGCCCTGCCATGCATTTGAACTGAATGCCTGAACTTAGGTAGCATACACACACCAACCTGTTTGTAGCACAAAACTGTAGTTTTTTCTCAAGCCAGAATTGTTCATGCTTGTCCTCAACATTCTGCATTCAATCTAGATTGATTCTAGATCCTACAATCCACAAGGGTGGATGGGGTTATGTCATACGCATTTGAAACCCATCCCCTTGATTAGGTTATCCATACCTTTTCCTTCCTGCACATGCCCAAGGAAGTGATATCGCAGTCTCGGTATACAGCCACCCACAACGTCATTAGGCAGGTATAGATGCACTCCCCATTGCTGGGAATGCCTGCATCTGTTTTTATCTGTTTTCAAATGAACACACAGTGGGGTAATGTAGCATTAATCTGCAATGATCTTTCATTTTTTTTGAATGAAACCAGTTTTTCAAAAATGCTTTTTAGGAGCAAAAAAAAGTAACAATAGATCTAGATTATGTGTGGACTATGTACAATAAGCAAATACTTGGTCTCCATTGATTCTTGAATAAAACATGTGTAGCATGTGGTCTGAGATCCTATCTTTACCCTATGTGTGATAAAAATAGTAGCAATTTTATTTCAGTTAAAGACCAGGAAATGTGATAAAAGTGGCTTCAATATACATTATCTCTCCTGAAAACAAATGCCCTGAAATGCCCCAGATGTGTGTCAAAACCATGTCTATCACACTTCAAAATGCCTATTTGTTTTATTAACCCTAAATGTGTCAATAGTATTTGAATTAGTGCTGGGCTGAGGTAGTTGGCTTTTTCTTACGTTCAGGAGGAAGAAATTTGCCCACCCCACCCCCTGAAGACTGGGTTAATCTTTGTGGAGAAAGAATCTGTGGGCAAGAGGTTCCTCCCTCTTTTTAACAGAAAAAGAAAGCTTTGAAGTAGCATCATAACATCATTCCCAGGAGGCATTCTGTCCAAAATTACAAATTACGTTCTCTGTCATTTTGGACAGAGTATACCAAGGTTCTTTTTAGTGTAAAGGAAAAAAAAATGATGAAAAATTCCTAACATTCAGCCCCCATACTTTAAAGGTAAGACCAACCACACCCAATCGTGTTTTTTTTAAAAGATTCCTCCCTCCCCAAAAGTTGCCAACACACACGCACATAAACATCAATGGGAACAAATGGTCCTATAAAAAGGAGAGATATTGGCTGACCCTTACTTCAAACCATTTCTAACACATTTTATCTGTATTAAGCCCTGGTCAAATGTTACAAATAATGAACAGTAAACATGTGAAGGGGGGGAGGCAGAGTGGATGAGCATGCTAGCTCCACCTCCTGTTTTGTGGAAAGTGATTGCCTGAAGTGCGTAGCCTATTTATTGACTGATACATTCATTATTCATTAGATTTCTTACCTACTCATCACCATCAAGTCTGTGGAGGTTTCTTGCATAGTTAGACTCCTGGAAAACCCAAGGTTGTAAAATGTGCGAGGAGCCTCCAAATGGACAAAAGACTTCAAACAAAGACACCTTCCACAAGTTGGAAGACAACGGAAACAGCAACAGAGTAGTTGGAGCTAGCATCTTCGTCCCACTGCACCCCCTCATGTGCTGACCTTTTACTATTCATGACGCCTGAAGTGAGCATTAGTGACATAGGAAGCTGCCTTATATCAAGTCAGGCCATTGGTCCAGTGTAGTATTGTCCACACTGACTGACAACTGCTCACTGAGTGACAGAGGTTAGTTTTCTATACCTTTTCATTTTCTTGGCCTATCAATCCTCTCAATAGTCACTGATCTGTGTTCTTAAGATAATATATTGACATATTCTCTGAGGATTTTCCTTTAAAATTAGAATAAGAAGTAAAAGTATGTCAAACCGTACATTTCCCATAAATACTTTTAAACAAAATGTTAAGAGGCAATTATATAAAGCAAGCACAAATAAGTACAGGTTTATTTGTATAGCTTGAATACAAATCTCTGCCTGCTGCCATGGACCTACCTATTTCTACATTAAAAGGGTTTCAGCATAATTAAACACATTTACATCAGACCCAGATGGGGTTCTCCACACTTTTTAAAAAACTTTTTATTTCATTATAGCTAGGCTTCAAACTGGGCAAATCTGATGAAATCATTAGATCATTCTATATGATTTAATAGATCGTATTTCCCTCTGGGGGGCTATGATACAAGGATATTGTAATGTTGGGCATCGGAATAAGTAGCTAGCCATCAAGGCTCTGATGAATAATTTCTGAAAATTGAAGCCAAGGAATTAACATACATGTTCGTTCATGAAATTCAGTCCTGTTTTATTAAAATAGATGAATCATTGCTTAAACATACTATTTTATGTAGAGTTATCAATGAGTGGATAAAATATCAGTCTATATTTTTATTAGTGACCCATCACCACCAATCAGTAAAAATATATCTGAAGCCAAAAGGCTTGATTTTTGGTCACAAATATTGTTTCTGTAGGACAATTTTTTACTCACAAAAAATTAGGCTTACATTACGCCCATTCTTAAAGTAAAAGAATTATTTTATAATGCCAAATATGAGACTATGAGGGTAGCAAAAAACAATCTACAGTTTTCAGTTGAGCCTCTGAGTGTCGCTGTTCACTAATCTGACCGATTATTCAACCAACCCAGCATTGCAGTTCTCTAAAAAAGTAAGCATAAAATATCTGATGGTTCATACTTGCACAGATATTTCAGGGACTGTAACATAGACATTTCCTTTTAAAAAACACATTAATTTGATATACAGAAGCTCCTGAGTCAGAGACAATAGCATTTATCTTGTTCTAAGGTAATGGAAGAAAAACAGAGGGCGTGGAGCTATAAAGAGAGAATCTTACAATGCCTGACAATGATGCTTGTTTGGAAGATAGTTTCTGGGAAGATTCATTATTCCATTCCAGAGGAGATGCAGAAAGGCTCTTTTGTGGGGAATATTGCAAAGGATCTAGGAGTAGAAGGAAATCAACTGTCAGACCGTGGACTCCGGATTCTTACCAGGACAGGTATGATTCAGTATTTTGCTTTGAACTACAACAGTGGACATTTACAAATCTCTGAAAGAATAGACAGGGAGGAAGTCTGTGGAAGGGCACAAAGGTGTGTTTTAAGTTTTGAGGTTATTATTGAGAGCAAAATAGAGATCTATAAGGTAGAAGTAGAAATTACTGATATAAATGATAATGCTCCCCAGTTCTCATCAGGGAAAAAGGAACTGAAAATCAGCGAGACTTCTACCCCTGGATCCCGGTTCCCTTTACCTGAAGGTCAGGATCCAGATCTGGGGATAAATTCTATACAGAGCTACCAACTCACAGGCCCTAGTCATTTTTTTCTGGATGTGCAAATGGAAGAAAATGGTGCCAAGTCTGCTGAGCTCGTGTTGGAAAAAAATCTGGACCGGGAAGAGCAATCTGTTTACAATCTGATCCTCACAGCTATTGATGGTGGTGATCCAGTCAGGTCCAGTACTGCTAAAATCCAAGTCATTGTTATAGATGCAAATGACAATGCACCTGTTTTCAGCCAACCAATTTATGAACTGAGGGTCAAGGAGAACATTCTTAAAGGGTCCCAAGTTGCAACAGTAAGAGCTACTGATCTGGATGAAGGACTCAATGGAGAGATAAAATATTCATTCAAAAAAATCACAAATAAAGATTCCAAAATGTTTCTTTTAAACTCAACAACTGGTACAATTATCCTAATGGGGAACCTTGATTATGAGGAATCATCGTTATATGAATTTGAGGTGAAAGCTGAGGATGGAGGAGGTTTGAGTGACTGGTCAAAAGTTGTGATAATTGTTATGGATCTTAATGACAATGTACCTGAATTAGCAATAAGCTTTTTCATCAATACCATCCCTGAGAATTCACCAATAGGAACAGTTATTGCCCTTCTTAATGCACAAGATAAAGATTCAGGACTCAATGGGGAGGTCACATGCTCAATTCCCCAAAAGTTCCCTTTCCAGCTAAAAAAATCTTTTGATAACTTTTACAGTTTGGTGACACAAAATAACCTTGACAGGGAGCATATAGCAGACTACAACGTCACTATTACAGCTACTGATAATGGGACTCCACCACTGTCTATGTCTACTTTTATCTTACTCCAAATCCTAGACACAAACGACAACCCTCCTCTGTTTGCAGAATCAGCCTACATATCTTATTTCATAGAGAACAATCAAAGAGGCGTCTCGGTCTTTTCCTTAAAAGCAAATGATCCAGACTGGGAAGAGAATGCCAGAATAAGTTATTCCATCATTGAAGGGGACATGAGCAAATTCCTTATTACCTCCTACCTATCCATTAATTCTGAGACTGGGGTCATCTATGCTCTGTGCTCTTTTAATTATGAAGAGATCAGGGAAATTAACTTCCTGGTCAAGGCTCAGGATGGAGGCTCCCCACCACTCAACTCCAATGTCTCAGTGACTCTCTTCATCCTGGATCAGAATGACAATGCTCCAGAAATCCTGTACCCCTCCCCTCCCACCGATGGCTCCACGGGGATAGAGCTGGCGCCTCACTCCTCTGAGCCAGGCTACCTGGTCACCAAGGTGGTGGCAGTGGATGCGGACTCTGGGCAGAATGCCTGGCTCTCCTATCAGCTGATCAAGGCCACAGAGCCCGGGCTCTTCACTCTGGGGCTCCACACTGGAGAGATCAGGACAGCCCGTTTCTTTCTGGAGAAAGATGCCCTGAAGCAAAGCCTGGTGGTTTTAGTGAAGGACAATGGGCAGCCACCTCTCTCCGCCTCAGTCACGGTCACTGTGGTGCTTGCTGACACCATTCCTGCAATCCTCTCCGATCTGAGCAGCGTCTCAGCTCCTGTTGATTCCCAGTCAGATCTTACTTTCTACCTAGTCATTGCAGTGGCCTTTGTCTCCTGCTTGTTCTTCACCTTCCTCCTTGTGTTATTGGCCATTAGGCTGCACAGATGGAGAAATTCTCAGCTGTGTGACATGGGAAGTGTGAATTTTAATGGTGTTCCAGTTTCACAGTTTGTGGGGATGGATGGAGTCCGGGCATTTCTTCAGTCTTATTGCCATGAGGTTTCATTGACTTCAGGCTCTCGGAAAAGCCAGATTCTTTGTCCGATTGGAAGCTGTACTAATACTCTCACACCACAGCAGGCTCCCGATAAGCCAGATCCTGTGTTAATAACAGATGATTTGAATATCAGTCAGGTGAGCATTTACATTACAATAATTCTATTATCTTTTAAAGTTCATAAAGAAGCATTGTACTTAAATGAATTTCCTTTATATTTGCCTCAGGGGCTGTGCAATTATTCAGTAGTATTCCAGTCCTTTAAGAGGAAAGTTGATGATAATGACATATGAAGACCCAATTCACATATCCTTAAGAGAGAGAAAAAAAGGAGCTATGACATTGTATCATCTATTTAGCCTCTAAACAGTAACTCCGTTTAGATGTGCACATTTAGGATTAAAAAAACATGTGAGGTGCAGAGGAATGAGCAAACTAGTTCTGCCCCTCCCCCCCCAACATTCTTCTCCTTGGTCTCTCCTTACTCAGGGAAGGCAAATCTCTGAAGCAGAGTGTATGCTGTATTTGTGGGGGTTCCCTGGGCATTTTAGCTCCCTGATTTCCCAGGGATTCTTGTATCAGGCAATCATCCTCAATGAGTTGAAAGTTGACAACAGTGGGGCGGAGCTAGCACATCTGTCCCTGAGGACACTCCCTTGCATGTTTAGTTAACCCTAAGTGTGCATGCCTGGAGAAGGCTAGTGCCTAGTAGGTATAAATGAAGTGCAAGCATTTCTTCACTCTTACTTGTGTGAGGTCTCTCTTACTAAGAAAAAGCCAATTTAACATTTCCAAGGCAAAAAACAAAACAAAATCTGAAAACACTCTGACCAATCAACAGATTTGTGAGTTAAAGGACCATGTCATACCTCCAGAGGATTTAAATTCAATCATAAAGGAACAAGATTTAATCTTGATTCTGCTGCATTTAACAATCATGACAGGGTTTTCCCAAATGAGCAGGGGATTGGAGTCTATGGCCTTATAGGCCCCTTCCAACTCTACGATTCAATGATTCAATTTTGTTTTCATTCTACCCAGTCTCCCTGAAGCTCCAACTCTTTTCATTAGGTTCCCACACTTGTCTATAATAAATTTGAAAGGGATGCTAAAACTGTTCGTGAATTTCTAAACAAAACAAAAACATCTACATTCAGCAGAATTTGTTTTATCCAAATCTCTTTTATGCTTGCGGTAGTTTATTAACAATATTCATAATTGATGTGTTCCAGACATCAATTGTCTCAAAGAGGTTTGTGGGGATCAGGGCTAGGAGCCACCCTTAGGGCCTGCCAGACTCATCCATTCAAAGCTGAAAGGCCCTGGCAGGCTTCCCTCAAGACATCATTGGGTGTGTGCGGCGCGCTGTGAGGAGACATGAGCAGGAAGACTTAATTGCTTTGTGGTTCCAAGCCAAGGGAGGTCATCCAATGAAAGGTGGAGGTAGAATGCAATTTCAGTTTCAAGTGTCTGAAAAAGTCAAAACTCTGGAGAGTAAAACATTTTTGAGGCTAGACAATTATTAAATTGACAGTTAAACATTTCTTAAAGCACTGAGGGGCAGTGAATAACTCAATAGTGTAAAAAAAGTGCAGAGGTTTCTCTTTCTGTCACACATACACGTATATAACATATAATATAAAAATAAAATGTCTCTTAATAGTTTATTCAGCTAGCCACGTATATCGTGGGGAGGGTATTTAAAACTTGTGCGTAAAACTGCCTTTCTTTAGCAATGGACCAGAGTCCTTTCCCTCTCTTTCAACTTTGTTCTCCAGGGGGTCAGTATCTAAGCTGATGTAAAGCCAAGCATCACCACTAGGATCAAAACTACCCTAAAATATCCCAGCAAATTTGTTTATTTATTTATTATTTGGTTTATATCCCGCCCTTCCTCCCAGCAGGAGCCCAGGGTGACAAATGTATAGATGCCAAGAGGACTTCTAAGTATCTTGGGGAAAGAAATTCAACTGGGATACCAGGTCCTCAAACCTCTGCCCATCCAACACCCCTAGGATCAACATATCTACCTGATCAGTAGTTTGCCTAGGAAGACCTAGACAGAAACATGAAGTGATATATTTTGGTTCAAAATCTACCCAGATCACAATATTAGATTACTTTAAAAGTATATTTATGAATAAGAACAGACATATCATTGCAGTCAATTAAATAAACAGAATATTGTTTCTAAGACTTCTCAACTCATAGAAACATACCCTTCCTGGTATAATAGGTATATACTTTATTTGTACATGCTATAGGATCCTTTCTGAGAAACAGTTGAGTCAAATCAAAATGTTTCTATCTTCCTGGCAGCCTGGATTTCAGGGGAATGCCTAGCTAGTTCCAGTTGGAGACTGGATAATTGAAGACTACTCACCATAGCCCAAAGAAAATATTCTCTCCTTCCAGGAATTTGGCTGAGAAACTGACATGACGTAAAGTCCTACTTCTGGATTTTAGGCAGGGTGAAAGCAAGGTCAACATGTAATATCGCCCCCTCAGGAAGGAAGGGATATTGGGGTTTGAGCGTAACAGAAGGTCAAACCTATTTATTGAAATGTATTTTCATGTAACCCATAAGTTCTCAACTCTCCGTCAAGCAAGGTTTTATATTTTGATTATTAAACACTAGCAAGCGATACAGTACCTGATCTTGTTAGTGATCCTTGTTCCAATTTTAAAAAATAGAAGAAAATTGGATGCTGCTGCATGAGACAAAGATCTAGAACATTTGGTCTGAGTTCTTATGAGACAGGTCATAGATTTGTCTAATTGAGTGTTTGAAAACACCAGATGCCGTGCTTGAGAACCCCCTTCCCACATGCTGGAAAGACTCTAAGCAACACCGTTAGCTCTGGTCCCATCTTAGATTATTTTCAGAGCAAACCTATAACCCAGTAATGGAGAAGGGGGCAACTTAGAGCAGTGTAACTTTGCAGCTACACGTGCATAACTCAAGTTATAACTTGGTTCTGTCACTGCAGGAGTCCTGGAACCATATTTTGTAGCACTTCAGCCAGCTAATTTGAAGTATAGGATTATGCCATTGGAGTGAGAATGAACACCCAGACCAGTGGTTCCCAAACTCCCCCCCCCCCAATAAACCACTTGAAAATTGCTGAGGATCTCGATGGGCCACTTAATGATTTTTCTGCCTCTTGTGGCAGTTTGTAATGCTAGATGCTGTATAATTTTGAAATGTACTTTTATTGCTTCTTTTATTTCTTATATTGTATTTTAATGTATTGCCATTTGCATCCCATAGACTTCAAACTGTAATATAATAAAATACAATATAAGAAATAAAAGAAGCAATAAAAGTACAATTCAAAATTAATATGAATTTTTAAGTTGTGGATATGCTGTGGACCACCTGAATGAAACTTGTGGACCACTGGTGGTCCACAGCCACAGTTTAGAAAACGTTGACCTAGACTATTCAGTGTTGGCTTCCTCTTCCTGCCTTGAAGAAGTGATTGTGGCTGACAGAAAGAAAGAAAGAAAGAAAGAAAGAAAGAAAGAAAGAAAGAAAGAAAGAAAGAAAGAAAGAAAGAAAGAAAGAAAGAAAGAAAGCTTTTTTCTGGCTTGCATTATTCACATGTATTGAGAAGCACTGGATCTGAGTTTCACTCAGCAGCCTTTTACACTCACTGTAGCCAAGATTCATACAGAGAACACTGTTGCCATTTGCAGATCTCCCTTCTTGGATAATGCTGATTTCTCCTTCCATATCTAATTTTCAACAAGTTGTAATTTAACATTCTTCACTGCTTTATGATTTTGTTTCCCCTATTTTTATTTGTTTTATTTTACACTTACAATAACTCTTCTGTTCTTCACTTTCCTCCCCATTGTCTTTCTCTTCTTTTTTAATCATTCCTGTAGGTGTAGAATTACTAAATAATGAATGTGTTCCAGGGTTGTGTGACTTCTGAATTGTGAAAGATAAAAGCTTTCCCTAAAGATATATTCTGTCCTGTTCAGTCACTCTTTTCATGGAAAGGCAGTTTTTGGTTTTCCTATGGCCAAGTTCAGGGATTTGCTGGCCTGGTGTATAAGTCAAGTGATTATGGAGCAGGTGTGTGATCCATCATTCATGTGGGATGCCAGAGAATTCCAATGAAAACAGAAATGGGAACTGAAATTGCTGATGTTAGCTTTTTTTTAGTTTTCTTATTAATTGTATGACATCAAATACAGAACAACAAACAATAAACAAATCATATCTACCCCCCACCCTTTACCCATCTATATGCATCAGTCTTTTTATACATGAAGAAAAAGTGTCACACGGAATATATTAAGAAAATATGACTAATCTATATAGCCTTATATAAAGAGAATAATAACTTTACAGCTAATCCCATAAACATAAGAATATACTGAACAAATGTATTTTATGTCTGTTAGTTTTGAAATAGTTAGTAAGAGGACTCCACGTTACATAATAGTCCAATGCATCTACTGTCCATTTAGCAAGCTTTGTATTAAAAATCAATTTCTCAGCTAACATGATATTCCAAAGTCTGGAAAGCAAATTTCCAAAAGACAGTTTATCCGCTAACTTCCAGTTCCTTGAGATTTCCATGTGAGCAGCCAACAGCATAAAAGAAATAACAGATTTGCTTGTGCAATCTTCATTAGCCCCTTCCCAAATATTAAGAAGGGCCAGTTGTGGGCTAAACTGTACATATTGCTTCATGCCAACTACTATTTCATGAAATAGCATCTTCCAATACACAGAAATGTTACCTTATTTGTCCCAGGTGTGGAGCAGAAATCAATCCAGAAAATACAATCAGCATTCACTGTTGTTGATTACAATCCACAAACAATATGTAATTGATTACATTCCCTCCCCCTATTTGCATTGTGTTTCCTTTGCATTGAAATGAATAGGGTGGAATAACGTAATGACAATATAACTTATGTAATTTACATAATTTATTAGGTAATTACATAAATGTAACTTATGTAAGTTATGTAATTTCACAACAGCGGGCAGTGAGACGAATTATGTAGTTTTTGGCAGAAGATGAACTGTAGTGGAACGGAAACAGTGCTGCATGCAACAAATACAGGGTGAAACAGAAAACGATAACTTCTTGTGTTGCTATCATCCACCAGGCCCATAACATGATGTGTGATAGGGCACTCCATATGGATGATGATGCACACAGTTCTTCACCCTTAAAAACTGGATGATTATGCATATGGGCTTCCATATGGAGTGCTCATGTGAAATCTTATGAAATGTCCATGGTGGAGGGACAGGACATGTGCCCGTTCTTCCACAACTCAGTTGCAGCTGCAAACTTGTAGATGTCTCAGTCAGTGCTGTGTGTCAGTATTCTTTCTATGTGGGTATGATTAATGTGTAACATCATCTACTGTATATATTTTCTTATGTGTTCCATTTAAAAAGGAAATAAAATCTGAGATCATACTATCTGAAGATACACCTCATATCAATTATTACTATTTAAGACCATTTTCTAAGTGCTTAATTTTTAAAATCTCTAAGTGGTGTACAGTAAAACTCTAATGGACAAGAAATATGTCAGTATAAACCACTAAAACAATTGGGCTATAGGACAGGGTCCAGCTTTAGTGATCAGGGAAAGCCTGGGAAAAGAGGTACATCTTCAAAAGACACCTCAAAGCAAGGAACTTATGGTGCTTCCCATATGGCAGGGGGAAGAGCATTCCAAAGAAAAGGGGCAACAGCAGAAAATGCCCTGATTGGGTTACTGCAATGTGATAGTCCATCATGCATGGTGCTACAAATAGGAGCTCCCCAGATGATCTCAGTGACCCACCAGGTGTGTATGGGTTAAGTGGTCTTCTGGGTAGCCAGGTCCCAAGTTGTTCAGGGTTTATACGCAATATATTTACGTTATTTACCACAACGTGCCTGTACCTCTAAAATGCTTTGAGGCACTAAGAGGATGAAGCTGTTGTGCCTTCTGTTCTCTTCCTCTACCAGTCCTTTCTCACTTCTAATTCAGTATCCCCAGAGCCCCTCCTCATAGCAGGTGTGAGAGGAAGTTGGACTGAAGGAGAACAGGATTGCTGGGTGCTGGCTGAAGCTACAATCTTCTCTACACAGTACACTTACCTGTATTGTTTATTTCTTTGCTTAACTCATATCCCATCCTTCCTCCCAGAAGAAGGCCAACAGGGCTTACATGTGAGTAAACACATGTACTGTCAAATCATTTAAAGGTATAAGTACCTTACTATCCTATGTGCAG
Source organism: Rhineura floridana (assembly GCF_030035675.1). NCBI lineage: Eukaryota > Metazoa > Chordata > Lepidosauria > Squamata > Rhineuridae > Rhineura > Rhineura floridana. The sequence continues at coordinate 173,370,724 of NC_084480.1, read as the reverse complement.
ATAAGCTTAGGGTAATTTATAAGACATGCATAAACCTCCCTTCCTACGTACACAGATGTATTCATAGACAAGGAAAGCAAAACGTCTAAACACAACACCCCAGATGCGCCTGAAATATCCATCAAAAAAGCAATTGTATTAATTTTTTAAGTACAAGGACTTCAGCATAATAAGGCTTCAGTTTAAGATGGTGGGATTCACTTGCCATATCTCTCTCTTCCATCAGTTTAAACAGGATGTGGATCTGTCCGTCCATTACATTCCTGACTCTAGATTGTTTAGTCTCTGAACAAAATGGTTTTTTTTTAAAAAAAAAATGAAGAGAAGAATTTAACGATGGCAAATATGAAAGTAGTATTACATCAAAAATAATCTATAGTTTTCAATTGAGCCTCTGGGTGTCGCTGTTCACCAATCTGGCCAAGGAACACGCTCAAGAGTTCCAGCCAACCCACCAGCAATTCTCTAATATATAAACAGAAATATCTGCATGATCATACTTGCAGAGACATTGCAGGTAGTGTAACAGAAACATCTTTAAGTAAATAAATAGACAGCATTACTTTCATACTCAAAACATCTCTGAGAGAGAGCCAGTACATTTATCCTGTTGCAAGAAAATGGAAGAAAATCAGAAGCTGTGGAGCTGTAAAGAGAGAATCTTGCTACAATGCCTCATATTGGTGTTCATTTGGGAGACAGTTTCTGCACAAATTCATTATTCCATTTCTGAGGAGATGGAGAAAGGCTGCTTTGTGGGGAATATTGCAGTGGATCTAGGAATGGATGGAAATAATCTTTCAGATCGTGAACTCCGGATTCTTACCAGGACAGGTATGATTCAGTATTTTACTCTGAACTACAACAGTGGTCATTTACAAACCACTGAGAGAATTGACAGAGAGGAAATCTGTGGAAGGGCAGAGAAGTGTAACTTAAATTTTCAGGTTATTGTTGAGAGTAAAAGAAAACTTTATGGAGTTGAAGTGGAAATTACTGATATAAATGATAATGCTCCCCACTTTCCTCCTGGAGAACTAGAGGTGAAAATTAATGAAATATCTATGCAAGGAACTCGGTTTCCTCTGCCTGAAGCTAATGATCCAGATCTGGGGATAAACTCTGTACAGAGTTATCAACTCACAGGCAGTAGCCATTTTTCTCTGGATGTGCAAAGAGGAGAAAATGGTGCCAGACACGCTGTGCTGGTGCTGGAAAAATCACTGGACAGGGAGGAGCAATCAGTTTATGATCTGATCCTCACAGCTATGGATGGGGGTGATCCCATCAGGTCTGGCACTGCTCAAGTTCAAATCATTGTTTTAGATGCAAATGACAATGCACCTGTTTTTAGCCAACCAGTCTATGAAATCAGCATTCAGGAGAACATTCCTAAAGGGTCCATTATATGTACAGTCAGAGCGACTGATCTGGATGAAGGAATCAATGGAGAAGTGAAATACTCCTTCAAGAAAACCACAAAAAAGGATTCACACATGTTTCTTTTAAATTCAACAACTGGCATAATAACACTCATGGGGAAGTTTAACTTTGAGGCATCATCCTTCTATGAATTTGAGGTACAAGCTGAAGACTATGGAGGACTGTTTGATAGGGCCAAAGTTGAGATTGTGGTCACAGATTTGAATGACAATGCTCCAGAATTAACAGTGACCTTTCTTACCAGCACTATTTATGAAAACTCATCAACTGGAACAGTTATTGCTATTATAAATGTAGAGGATCAAGATTCTGGAATCAACAGTGAGGTCACATGCTCAATTCCTAGAAGCCTCCCTTTTCGGCTGATACAATCCATAGATAATTTTTACAGTTTGGTGACAGATGGTCCCCTTGACAGGGAACAAGTTTCAAACTACAATATCACTATCACAGTAACTGACCATGGAATCCCTCCACTTTCTACAGCCACTGTAATAGCACTGCACATTTTAGACACAAATGACAACCCACCTCACTTTGCAGAATCAGATTACACATTATTTTTTATGGAAAATAACCACAGAGGAGCCTCCATCTTTTCCCTAAGTGCAAATGATCCAGACTGGGAAGACAACTCCAGAATAACTTATTCAATCACGGAGAGTCAAATGACTGGCTTCCCTCTCTCTTCATACCTCTCCATTAATTCTGAGACTGGGGTTGTCTATGCTTTAAGCTCCTTTGATTATGAAGAGTTTCGGGAGATTCGGTTCCATGTAAAGGCTCAGGATGGCGGCTCCCCACCACTCAGCTCCAATGTCTCAGTGACCCTCTTCATCCTGGATCAGAATGACAATGCTCCAGAAATCCTGTACCCCTCCCCTCCCACCGATGGCTCCACAGGAATAGAGCTGGCCCCTCACTCCTCTGAGCCAGGCTACCTGGTCACCAAGGTGGTGGCAGTGGATGCGGACTCTGGGCAGAATGCCTGGCTCTCCTACCAGCTGATCAAGGCCACAGAGCCCGGGCTCTTCACTCTGGGGCTCCACACCGGAGAGATCAGGACAGCCCGTTTCTTTCTGGAGAAAGATGCTCTTAAGCAAAGCTTGGTGGTTTTAGTGAAGGACAATGGGCAGCCACCTCTCTCGGCCTCAGTCACGGTCACTGTGGTGCTGGCTGACACCATCCCTGCAATCCTCTCCGATCTGAGCAGCGTCTCAGCTCCTGTTGATTCCCAGTCAGATCTTACTTTCTACCTGGTCATTGCAGTGGCCTTTGTCTCCTGCTTGTTCTTCACCTTCCTTCTTGTGTTATTAGCAATTAGAGTTCAGAGATGGAGAAATTCACACTCTGCAACTGAGAAGTTCAGTGGTGTTCCAGTTTCACAGTTTGTGGGTATTGATGGAGTCCGAGCATTTCTTCACTCTTATTGCCATGAGATTTCTCTTACCACAGATTCTAGGAAAAGCCATTTTAAAACTTGCAAAGCAAATTATTCCAATAGTTTGACCAATCAACAGACTTATGAAGTAAATGATCCTATCCTTGCTAATGAGGATTTAAATTTGAACAATGGAGATGAAATCAGAGACCAGGTGAGCTAACTTCTTCTTCTTTTTGTATCTGTACTTATAAATCTGGACAGAGAATTTCTCATTTTCTCTTTTCAAAAAGAAGAGAAATACTGGATTTGATTTTATTTCATGTATAGCCGATATCTTATTTATTGCAGGAAAATTCCTTTCAGTTTCCGTCCATGTCTTCTTAAATCCCTGGGACTTACATGACAGGAAGCATTTCATATTTGAAATTTATTGTGGTTTGGCTCTGTCCAGGACATTTGAAGTACTGCTTTTTCCTGCGCAAACCAGCCTGCCCACTAAATTTGTCATCATAGGCCTTGCTCTGTGCCCTGCTGTAATTGAAAGCCTGATCGCCTGGGACACAGGACCGGTCCTTCTACGTCAGGGGTGGGTGGCAAGGAGGGAAAAGGAGGGGAGAAGAGCTGTAGCGGACGGTGGGGTGAAGCAGGAGGGGCGGCACTGCTCATCTGCCTTTTGAACACCGAACATCACTGCCGGTTCCTGAGAGAAAGGGGCGGCGCGGGGCGGGCATGGCAGAAGGAGTGTTGGATTGGCTGTGCTGCCGTGTTTTCACTGCCCCTCACTCCCCACGCCTTGCCTCTCTCCTTATCAGGGACCAGCAGGGTTGCTGCAGGTGAGCAGTGCTGCCCCTCCTGCTTTGCCTCACTGATTACTGGGAATGAGGGTGGCAGAAAAGAAAGATGAGAAAGGGCTGGCCCTCTCACATTTTCCCTGGCACCGCCTCTCTCTCTCTCACTCTCTGACTATGCCCACATTTGGTTCCCACCCTGCCCACAGCTGGCTTTGGCCTTGCCCAGCCTCAGCATACAGTCCCTGGGAGATTATGCCTGAGGGAATATGGCCCTCAGCACAAAACAGGCTCCCAACCTATTCTACACAGACGTGGGATTTCTTCCCTTGGGAAGCCTGATTGGCCCCCTCACGCCACTAACAGACAGGCTGTTATGACCTTTATGTGCTATTACACATCCAGCTACTTGATTGTTTTGATTTATGTGGTGAGCTACCTTGAGGGTCTTTGGACTAAAAGATGAGAAAAACATATTTTGAATTAATAAATCAATTTTCCAGTGGTAAACAGATTCTGATTCTCTTTGCCAATCACAGCTTTTAAATATGTGACGTCTGTGCCTAGTTATGTGCAAGTAATAGGTGCTCACAGTAGCCCCTGGTATTAGACTGTCCCAGGGGATGGAAGGGAAAGTGCATCACTGTCTGCACAGTGAATGCTGATGAGAACTGCATGTACAAATGGCTACCATATCCTAACTGTATACACAGTTCCCAATCCCACACCAGGAGCCGTATGCCTCAGCTGCTAGAAGGCGGCATCCAGCTAGGTGATCCGTAAGTACAGACCCTGCATAGATCCCAGTCCAGCAAGGAGATTGACAGCGGAGCTCTCCTTCCAAGCATGACTCTACCTTATTGGACTGGAACATTAGTCATGTGGGTGGTGCATTCAGATTTAGACAGAGCGTTCAGCTAATCGTTCCATACAGAACAATGGTGTTGATATTTACTAATAACTCCACATCTTCAGGCCATAAGAATGGCAAGAAATCAAAACAATATTGACAATAGGACTGATGGAATGTCAGAAATGTATTTTGAATTTATTATTGCATCCAAGTCAGCATATATATAAGCAGTTCTGTCAGTGAGGTGCTTAATAAGCATGTACCCATGATTAATCTGAGAGTCCCCTTAATGCAAGTCTCACCACTCAAAACCTCTCAGCTGGATTTCTCTGTGCTTACACAACAGTGGCAGCAAAGAAATTTCTTGGTTCAAAACAAATTTCCATAGGTTAATTTACAGTTCTGACAAGCTGAAACTCTGGCAGGGAAGTGTACATTTTGAATGCACATATTTAAGTCCTTTCATTTCACATAATAAATACTTATATTTAAATACAATAAAATTTTCACATGTGCCAAAACATTTTAAAAGTGCAATCCTCTACATGTCTATTCAGATATAAGTCCAATTGACTTCAGTGGCAAGTAGGTATAGGACTTCAATGGGGGGGGGAGTAATAAAACCCTGCTAGCGAGGCTTGTAAAAGTTAATAAGCACAGATACTATGAAAATAGAAAATTAAAATGAATTAATAATATGAATCTTCTTGGGAAATACCACTGAAGAGCACCTGAAAAATGAAAGGGAGAATATTGAATAGTTCACTAAGGAATTAAGATACGCTATGTAAGAAAAGCATAGTGCAAGATATATCACCCAAAAGTTTCCCCAGTCCAGCATCTTTTTTGCAACAGTGGCTAGCCAGATCCCACAGGGAAGATTACAAACATGTAAGAAAAATGTAGAAGGAATATGTGTAGGAATAAAGAATCAAAGAGTTATGTGCTAAACTAAATTTGTTCATCTTCATTTTATTATGAAGACCAGAAATAAGGCCAGTAATAAACCCTACTGTACACCAAGATGTTAAATACAGAACAAAATACAAAATTTAAATTTCATAAAACAAGACCATAATTAGGTGCAGATCAACTTCGAATTACCACAAACCAGAATTCTGGCAGGGATATGGGTTTTCTGAATTATTAAAAGGTTCTCTTCAGTTGATAACTTAATGTGTTTATGTTCCATTGAAGACATCCTAAAATGCCATGATCATCTTCTGGTAACATTAATTTTTTTAAAAAAATAACAGATTGTACGAAATAGAAAACAAATCTGAATTCAATATATGAGACTAGTAATCATGCAATACTAAAGTGCATATGAAAAATTAGTGAGAGAATGTTGAGTCATTCTCCATAGATAGGGGGAAATAGATATATATAATTGTAAGGATATATATCAGCAAATACAGTTCCCCATATGGACTCAGAGTGTCACTGTTGGACAACATGGGAGCAGACAGGGATTAGCATTTGAGAAGCTCTTGCAGCAATCCCTTTCTCTTGTACTTCAGCTGAGGAGAAAGGAAAAGCTTTTATTTTAAAAGCTGCTCAAGAAAGGAAACCTCTCAGTTTCTCAAGGATCAGCTAATAAGAATAATATTTCTGCTATCTTACTTCAATCTTCTGGGAGTCTTGAAAATCAAAGTGGGTGGAGAAATCAGGAAAGTCAGTGGAAGTGATGGAAGTAAGGCATACAGAGAGAACAAGAGAAATCATCAGGAGGCAAGTACTGTTTCTGTTCATATTCTGGTCTGTGTTCTGCCGCCGGGTGGTGTCTGAGCACGTTCAGTATTCAGTTCCAGAGGAAACAGAAAAGGGCTCCTTTGTGGGGAACCTGGCTAAAGATTTGGGGTTGGATGTCAGAGAATTGGCAAAACGTAAGCTTGGTATTTCTTCAGAAAAGCAATACTTTGATCTGAATGAACAAAATGGCAACCTGTATGTGAATGAGAGGATAGACCGGGAAAAGATTTGTGGGGAATCATCCACTTGTGTCCTAAAATTAGAAGCTGTGGTACATCATCCTTTGAATATTTTCCACATAAGTATTTTCATCCAGGACATTAATGACAATGTCCCACGTTTCCAGAATGAAAATATTGATCTTAAATTGAGTGAGTCTAGTCTGCCAGGAGCTCGATTTGCTCTTGGAAATGCTGAAGATGAGGACATTGGAATGAACTCCCTCCAGAATTATATTTTGAGCTCAACTCCATATTTCAAGCTAGAAATTCAAGACAGCAATGATGGTGGCAAATATGCAGAATTAATATTGCAGAAACAACTGGACAGGGAAAAGGAACACAGGCACCACATGGTCCTTACAGCCATGGACGGTGGAGAACCTCCAAAAACAGGAACAGCCAACATATTGGTTATAGTTATTGATAGTAATGACAATGCACCTATTTTTACCCAGATAATCTACAAGGTAAGCCTGAAGGAGAATGCACCCATGGGGACTTCTGTGCTTCATGTTAAAGCATCTGACAGTGATGAAGGGTCAAATGCTGAGATCACTTATACTTTCAGCAAAATCCAAGATAATGCTCAGCAGAAATTTAAACTGGATCCAAGAGATGGAACAATTACACTCACAGAAAGAGTTGATTTTGAAGAGAGAGAAAAATATGTGATGATAATACAGGCAAGTGATGGAGGAGGATTGGTGGCACATTGCAATGTGGAGATTGAGGTTCTTGATGAGAATGACAATGCTCCAGATGTGATCCTTACTTCTGTATCCAGCCCAGTTCCCGAAGATATTACACCTGGAGCTGTGATTGCTCTCATTAAAGTTCAGGACAAAGATTCTGGAGATAATGGTGAAGTCACCTGCTATTTGAGAGACCTTGTACCTTTCCTGATAGTGTCATCTTCGGATAATTACTTCAAGCTCCTCATAGATGGTTCCCTTGACAGAGAAAGGACTCCAGAGTATAATATTACAATCACAGCAACAGACAAAGGCACACCTCTAATCTCCACACACAAAACTATCTCAATACAGATCTCAGATATCAATGATAACCCTCCAGCTTTTGAAAAATCCTCTTACACTGCCTATATTCCAGAGAACAACCCATCTGGAGCTTCCATTTTCCATGTCACGGCCTCTGACCCAGATCTGGATCGCAATGCCCAAATCATTTACTCCATCCTTAATAGCAACGTTAAGGACCTGCCTCTCTCCTCCTTCGTCTCCATTAACTCTGAGACTGGAATCATCTATGCTCAATGCTCCTTTGACTATGAGCAATTCAGGGAGTTTCAGATTCAAGTGAAGGCCCAAGATGGAGGCTCCCCACCACTTAATAACAGTGCCATAGTGAGGGTGTGTGTTTTGGATAGAAATGATAACACTCCCCAGATCCTGTACCCTTCACAAGGAACTGAGGCCTCATCTTTCTTTGAGATGGTGCCTCGGTCAGCTGAGCCAGGTTATCTGGTGACAAAGGTGGTGGCAGTGGACTCTGATTCTGGTCACAATGCCTGGCTCTCCTTCCATCTCCTTCAGGCCACAGAGCCCTCGCTCTTCACCATTGGCTCCCACACAGGAGAGGTACAAACAGCCCGAGCATTACTGGAGAGAGATGCTGTCAAGCAGAAACTGGTCATCATGGTGAAGGATAACGGACATCCTCCTCTCTCAGCCACCACGACTCTGAACCTGGTGTTTGCTGAGAACTTCCAGGAGGCTCTTCCAGAAATGAACTCCCAACCGAATGACTCTGAGTATCAGTCAGATCTACAGTTTTATTTGGTATTAGCCTTGGCTTTGCTATCCTTTCTCTTCCTGGTGACGGTGACATTGACCATTATGATGAAACTTCAAAGGTCGAGGAACCCTACTTTCCTTCAGTGCTTTATACCTGATTCCCATTCGAAAGCTGGTGCCATTTTCCCACCAAATTATGAGGATGGGACTTTGCCTTATTCCTACCAGGTCTGTCTGTCCTCTGAATCCAGGAGAAATGAGTTGACATTCCTGCAGCCCAATGTCCAAATAGCGGAGAATATCCTTTGCAATGGCAAATCTGACATTTCTTTAATGGTCAGTGGAGGTAGTCATTTGAATTCTGAAAAGAAGAATGAAGGCATGGTGAGTTTCATTTCATTCTCTTTATAGAGGAATCTGGCATAATATCACTTGTAAGTAGTAGGTGTTACCAACTGTTAAGTCAGAGAATCATTTTGCATTGCTCAGCCGCTGTGACCAGTGAAGTAAGTAGAGGGTAGTACCAAGCCACTACTCCTGCATATCAAGCAAATGGGATGGCCTTTCCAGTAGCTGTTGAGGGGTGTATTGCAGAGCCTCTGTCAGAATTACAGTATATAGGTGCACACACTGAATTGCCTACTTGAGGGTGCACTGCGGAGATCACTTATTTTATTTTGCAGTATATGAAACTGAATATGTAGCTATTTTAATATATTGGGTTGTATTCCACTAAGTCCTACTCAGAGTAGACCCATTGAGATGAATGACTCTTGAGTTAGTCGTTTCTATTAACTTCAGTGGGTCTGCTATGAGTAATACTAGCAATAGATACCACCCTCTGTCTTTTAAGAATTTTACAAGAAGAAATACCAAAAAGTCTTTGTATTCTTCAAAAAAAATTGGCAAATTTCTTAGTAATGGGTACAGTTTTTAATTATTCAACTGAATATTAGGGGAGTTTGTGGGGATTTTTTCAGGTGTTGGATTCTTGCATGAAAGTAAATGCAAGATTATTCACGACTAAAACTTTGAGAATAATCTGGTTAGCATTTGGCTTATCAGTGCAGCTTGGGACTTGGGTCTGATGACAGAAGCTCACTGTATGACATGGCAGAGTGGGGATGAGAGCTATCAGTGTACAATCACTTCTCAGGTCCCGTGACTTCACGCTGGTTGCAGAATGAAAAAGTCTAATATACAGCCTATGGCTAATGAATGACAAGAGTGGGGAGCCTCTCTATCTTGCTATGTTTTACAGAGTGAGAGATTCTACAAAAGATTAACTAAGCGCTCCTAAATTCTAAATATTTTACCTCATCTTTCCAAAACAACTTAGGACAAGGTTATTTGACAGAGTGCTGGTTCACATATCAGCCTGCCTGTTCACTAAGATCTTCAGAGGAGGCCCTCCTGCTGGTGTCATGACCTGTGTCAGCCCATGTTATGGCAACCATGAAGAGGGCATTCTCTGTCGTGGTGCCAGCATTATGGAACAGTCTCCCCTCTGTGCTGTGTTTTCACCATCAATTACAGACATATCTATGTGCCCAAGCATTTGCTTGCCATTGATGTTCACCTCAATTATGTTCCTGACTGTTGTATTATATACTGTATCTATTATTACATATTTATTGAATTGAATTGGAGTTTATATGGTCTTATATTGATGTTGTACACCGCCTAGGTACTCTGAGTGTGTGTGTGTGTGTGGAGTGGGTATACAACAACAACAATAATAAGTTAATATTGTCCACCTCCAAAAACACAAGTCCTAGGATGATAGAACATAGGTAATGAGCAATGTGGTCCCCAGATTGACCCATACTTTGAACATGACAGCAAAACCTCTTTTCCCCAGGTCCTGTATTCCCTTATATAGTACTGATGTCCAGTGTGGATACAGTCCCAAAGTACTGGCATTCCTTCTCTGAACACTTAAACAGCATAGAGCATTTGCAGTATATGACTGGAGATTATGGCAAGTTGGAACAGTTTTGATGAACAGTTTGTGTAGAGGTATGTATGGGTAAGGTTACAGTAGGGCCCCACTCATATGGCGGGTTACGTTCCGGACCCCCACTGAAAAGTGGAACTCATTGAATAGAATGCTGCACGATGCCGGAAAACCACCGTAAAAGCTGAACAAGTGCCGTATGAGTGGGGCTTTAGTCTAATTGCATCTAATTGAGACCGCCACATTAGCGAAGCGCTGTAAAGCAAAGTGCTGTAAAGCGGGGCCTTACTGTAGTTAATATTTCCATCCATATCAGCTCCAGTCATGCTTCCATACTGTAGAAACATTGGTGACAAATTACAATTACGTCACAATTAAAAATGATAAGAGCTGAGAGATACTCTCTTACCTCTTTGGCATGGAATGCTTTCTTATGTAGAGGCTATCTGGGCGGGACATACAGTGTCACACCCTGAATTTGCTGGTTCATATATATTAATGCTGGATCATACCTGTCAAGAATAGCTAACTTTGGTAAGCTGAAATGAGACAACCAGAGAGAATTCTGGGAGCCTGTGGCTTCCTTAAGATTCCCTACTGGGGAAGATCCGAAGCTCAGTGTCAGACAGGCAATTTACAACCTTGCAAGGAAATGCAACTGATTCTTAGGTGTTGCCCCTTATCAGCTTCCTGGGATTAAAAATCAGGAAGAGGGGATGTTGTAGATTGGGACACCTGGATGATGCTGTCTAGCTCTCTCAATCTTCAAAGACTTCAAAGGAAGGGATCCCCAGCAGGGGTGGGATATGGCTATTTACTTTTTCCCCTCCTTGTTGAGGAAAAGAAACCCATAAATATGAAGAAGGTTCTTTCAAAATGGAGTTCCTCCTTGTTCCATCTACCTCGACTCGCTGACGTATAACGGACAGCCGTTTGGGAACCCGGCTGCTCCACGAAGGAATAGAGTTACTTGGGTGTAAGTATAGGATCTTAGTTAAGTCTTTCTTTTGTTTCGTGTCTAAGGAATCAAACTGCTGTTTCTCCTCTTGTATATACCAACGTATCTACTCTTAAATAAACAATCTTTGTATAAAAGGTGTGTATTGGCTTGGAACTGAGGATTCTAAATCTAGTGCTGGAAGGCTGAACGCTACGGATTGATTAGTGAGGGTAAAGAGGTCAGGTTCTGCGTGGATTACAGAAACTTGAATGTTATCTCCCAGAATGACCCTTACCCTGTGCCTCGCATGGACCATCTAATAGAGCAGCTCAGAAGTGCCAAATACATTACTACTTTGGATCTGACCAAAAGGTATTGGCAGGTGCCCTTGGATCCGGATGCTGCTCTTAAATCTGCTTTTGTGACCCACATGGGGTTGTTCCAATTTAAAGTGTTACCTTTTGGGGTCAAAGCAGGGGCCACAGCCTTTCAGAGGCTATTTAACACAATGCTTAATGGGTTAAATGACTTTGCTTGCGCCTACCTGGACGACATAGCGATATATAGCTCTGACTGGGATTCTTATGTCGAACACCTGACAACTGTATTTAAAATAATAATAATAATAAATTTTATTTTTCAGCCGCCTATCTGTCCGGGTTAGGGACACTCTAGGCGACGAACAACAAGAATAAAAACAATACATATACATCAACATAATCAATTTTAAAAGGATCAGAGATGCTGGGCTTACTGTCAAGGCTCAGAAATGTCAGTTTTGCTTGGGACAGGTCATTTATCTGGGTCATTACATAGGTGGGGGAGAAATCAGACCCCTGGAAGCAAAGGTAGAAGCCATTCAGAAGTGGCCTGTTCCTAGGACTAAGAAACAGGTCCAGGCATTCTTAGGTCTGGCTGGGTATTACAGGAGGTTTGTGCCTCAGTTTAGTAACGTGGCAGCTCCTTCAACTGACCTATGCAAAAAGCAACAACCTAACAGGGTTCAATGGTCTGATCAGTGCCAGAAAGCCTTTGATGCGCTGAAGACCTTGCTGATGCAGTATCCCATCTTGAGAGCACCAAACTTTGATGCTCCATTCGTAGTCCAAACAGATGCATCAGAATCTGGGATCGGGTGTACCTTGATGCAAGCCAATGAGGAGGGTAATTTGCATCCTGTCGCTTTCCTTAGTCGGAAACTGTTGCAAAGGGAGAAAGTTTTATCCACGATAGAGAAAGAATGTCTGGCTGTTTTCTGGGCGTTAAGCAAGCTCCGTCCATACATATGGGGGTGGCATTTCCAACTACAGACAGATCATTCTCCTCTGTGCTGGCTTGCCAAGATGAAAAACTCTAACCAGAAACTTTTGTGTTGGAGTTCGGCATTACAAGATTTTGATTTCGATGTAAAGCATGTAGCGGGGAGAGAAAATGTCCTTGCCGGTGGATTATCACGTGCGTTTACCCCTGATGACTGATGTTTTTATGCTTATGTGTGTAAACAGTTATGTAACTATGTGATTATGCATGATACTGCAGTTGTAGCTATTCTAGAAGTTTTCTCCGAGATGGAATCGAAAGCTTTGCTCTCGGATTCCATCTTCCCAAAAAGGGGCATGTCAAGAATAGCTAACTTTGGTCAAGCTGAAGTGAGACAACCAGAGAGAATTCTGGGAGCCTGTGGCTTCCTTAAGATTCCCTACTGGGGAAGATCCGAAGCTCAGTGTCAGACAGGCAATTTACAACCTTGCAAGGAAATGCAACTGATTCTTAGGTGTTGCCCCTTATCAGCTTCCTGGGATTAAAAATCAGGAAGAGGGGATGTTGTAGATCGGGACACCTGGATGATGCTGTCTAGCTCTCTCAATCTTCAAAGACTTCAAAGGAAGGGATCCCCAGCAGGGGTGGGATATGGCTATTTACTTTTTCCCCTCCTTGTTGAGGAAAAGAAACCCATAAATATGAAGAAGGTTCTTTCAAAATGGAGTTCCTCCTTGTTCCATCTACCTCGACTCGCTGACGTATAACAGGGACAGCCGTCTGGGAACCCAGCTGCTCCACGAAGGAATAGAGTTACTTGGGTGTAAATATAGGATCTTAGTTAAGATAAGTCTTTCTTTTGTTTCATGTCTGTATTGAACATCTCTCCTTTTGTTATGCCAGTGACCGTGTGTAGCCCGCCAGAGGGTGATTAGCTTTAAGGAATCAAACTACTATTTCTCCTTTTCTATATACCAATGTATCTACTCTTAAATAAACAATCTTTGTATAAAAGGTGTGTATTGGCTTGGAACTAAGGATTCTAAATCTAGTGCTGGAAGGCTGAATGCTACAAATTGATTAGTGAGGGCAAATCCCTCTAAAATCACATAGTTCTCTGAGGGGAAGAATTTAGAAGGAAGGGTGGTGGCAGTGAATACCAGGGATAATTATTTCCGTGGAAAGGGAGAAGTGGGAGCCCAGTGGGGTGGGGACTGTTCTCAGAAGCAAAGAACCCCCTTGGAGTACTGAGGGTAAGGACCCCAGGGGGATGGATCTTTGACAATACCCAGTGTGTCAAAAAGTTTACCACGCAGTGCTTATTCTGTTAGCAAAGATGAAGACTAATCTTGAAAGAAAATTCAGTGGTATTACCTAGTGGATAGAGTTATCAGTTTTGTGTCTTCTGGAAAAAAGCATTCAGTCTCTTGTCCCCTCTGCTCATGGCAAAATTCAGCATAGCAATTTTAGCAGGCCTGTTGATCCTGTAGAACAAGAAGCAGATCATCAAGCTCTCCAGCCAAGATGGTCAAACACCAGCTACCTTTGCTGCTTAACAAGCCACCAAATGCTAGGCTGAGGGTCAGTGACTGGCCCAAAGTCATCCAGTGAGCTTCATGGCTATGTGGGGATTCGAACCCTGGTCTCCCAGGTTGTAGTCCAACACTCTAACCGCTACGCCATACATGAACAAACATCCTTTTCAGACTTTCAGTCCATCTGAATTTATTTGGTGGAATTTGTAAATTTCTGCTTGTTGTCCTTTTGGTTCTTGCATCTGTTAACCCAGTGGATGTCCCTGATATTTCTAGATGTACCTTGGCAGTGCATGTTATGTTATTGTTTTAGTCATTTGCTTGAATTTATGTTTAATATTTGGTAGATGTATGTGACATTCTGGGTTTTTTTAATTAAAAATTTAAAAAAGGGAAATGTACATAAAAATGAACATATCAGTGAAAATAATTTTTTAAAATGGAAAAAGAAAAGCTTAGAGATGTGAAGCAACAAATAGGAGCTCGGGGAAGCAAAGTGGAGGGTGCAGCAGGTTGATGGAAATGGGAGGAATGGAAATAGGAAAAAAGAGAGAGGAACGCAGAGGAAGGAAGGGAAGATATGGCAGTGGAGAAAGTGGAGAGCTCAGTGGATCTCTGTCTAGCAAATATGGGGAACAATGGAAATCAGCAGACACAGAGAGCCTGAGGAGAGATGGATGAAAGTCAGCCCTGAAGAAATGAACAAGAAGGAGGGAGAAGTCATCAGGGAAAGGAGGAAAAGAAACAGAGCAAGGAGCTAGGCCTGCACAGAGAACGAGGAGGTGGAACAATGACATGTTTTAATTCAATATAAGCAGCCAAATCTAATATTAAAAGCTTGCTGCTTTTTTTTAACAGCTGAAGAACAGCTAAAAGCAGCTTTCAGACATTACACTGACATAAAGAATACAGGAAGTCCCAGTGGCATATTATTCTTGTTTCTCTGTCCAAAATAAATCTTTTGAATGTCCCCTAATAAAGCCAGTTGACAACACTGCTGTGAAAGATCCATAAGATTTTTTTTTTCAACATTCCAATAACGGGATCAGGAACCCCAAACCCACTTCTCCTTCCAGCTCAGTTGGATTAGATAGAGCAGCAAAAGTAGTCAGATTCTTATTTATCCTTTGTGGGTAAATTCTGAGAACAAAGAAAGAACACTGATAAATATACCCACCTATCCTAGCTATATTTGTATGTATTAGCAGTAGTGCAGTGAAATAGTGTTTTTGCAGTTTAAGGTTGAGCCTCTGGGTGTCACTGTTTACCAGAAAGGAGGAGAAATGAAAAATCCTGCCAAATCGGAGTTGCTATTCTGTTACACCCAAGCACAAGATATTTTAAGGAGCAAACTGCTTGACAGTGCAAAGAACAAATGGGGGTACATTTTGCTTGGGAAAAAGTTAGATACGACATCTTTTGAAACAGAACTAAAAGGACCCTTAACCTGCTGCAAGAATGGAAGGAATTCAGAGGCTATGGAGTTGCAGAAAGGGAATCCTACAATGCCTTATCATGATGATAGTTTGGAAGGCAGTTTCTGGGCAGATCTACTATTCCATTCCTGAAGAGATGCACAAAGGCTCCTTTGTGGGGAATATTGCAAAGGACCTGGGAATAGATGGCAAACAGCTTTCAGACCATGGACTCCGCATTGTTTCCACTGTAGGTATGATTCAATATTTTTCTTTGAATGTCAATAATGGCCATTTACAAATTTCTGAGAGAATAGATAGAGAGGAAATCTGCAGAGAGGCAGAGAAATGTATGTTGAAATTGCAGGTTCTGATTGAAAGCAAATTAAATCTTTATGGGATTGAAGTGGAAATTACAGATATAAATGATAATGCCCCACACTTCCCACTATGGGAACAGGAACTGGAAATCAGCGAGGCATCTCCAATTGGATCCCGGGTCCCTCTTCCTGAAGCTCAAGATCCAGACTGGGGTATGAATTCTATACAGAGCTACCAAATAACAGGTAGCAATGATTTTTCTCTGGATGTGCAAACAGGACAGAATGGTGCCAGACATGTGGAGCTGGTGTTGGAAAAATCATTGGACAGAGAGGAGCAATCAGTTTATGATCTAATCCTCACAGGTACTGATGGGGGCGATCCAGTCAGGTCTGGCACTGTACAAATCCAGATCATTGTTCTAGATGCAAATGACAATGCACCAGTTTTCAGCCAACCTCTCTATGAAGTGAGTGTCAAGGAGAATATTCCCAAATGGTCCATAGTTTCTACAGTGAGAGCCACTGATGTGGATGAAGGAATCAATGGAGACATAAAATACTCTTTCCAAAAAATCACAAAGAGGGACTCCCAAATGTTTCTGTTAAATTCCACAACAGGAGATGTTGTCCTTGTTGGGAATCTTGATTATGAGGAATCATCTTTATATGAATTTGAGATACAAGCCAAAGATGGAGGAGGGCTGAGTGACAGGTCAAAGGTTGTGATATTCGTTACAGATTTAAATGACAATGCACCAGAATTATCAGTTACCTTTGTCACCAACACCATACTTGAAAGTTCACCAACCAAAACTGTTATTGCCATATTAAATGTCCGTGACCGAGATTCAGGAATTAATGGAGAAATCACATGTTCAATCCCTGACAACCTACCTTTCCAGCTGAAAAAGTCCATTGATAACTTTTACAGTTTGGTGACTGATGGTATACTTGACAGGGAACAGGTACCAGTATTCAACATTACTGTCACAGTGACTGACCATGGAGTTCCTCCTCTTTCCAGAGCCACAGTAATTACACTACACATTTTAGACACAAATGACAACCCACCCCTCTTTGAAAAATCAGGTTATACATTCTATTTTGTTGAGAATAACCAACGAGGAGCCTTGATCTCTTCCTTAAGAGCAAATGATCTTGACTGGGAAGAAAATGCCAGAATAACATATTCCATCATTGAAGACCAGAAGAGTGACTCCCATCTCTCTTCCTATCTCTCTATTAACTCCGAGACTGGGGTTGTCTATGCGTTAAGTTTCTTTGATTATGAAGAGTGTCAGGAGATTCGGTTCCATGTAAAGGCTCAGGATGGAGGCTCCCCACCACTCAGCTCCAATGTCTCAGTGACTCTCTTCATCCTGGATCAGAATGACAATGCTCCAGAAATCTTGTACCCCTCCCCTCCCACCGATGGCTCCACTGGGATAGAGCTGGCCCCTCGCTCCTCTGAGCCAGGCTACCTGGTCACCAAGGTGGTGGCAGTGGATGCAGACTCTGGGCAGAATGCCTGGCTCTCCTACCAGCTGATCAAGGCCACAGAGCCCGGGCTCTTCACTCTGGGGCTCCACACTGGAGAGATCAGGACAGCCCGTTTCTTTTTGGAGAAAGATGCTCTTAAGCAAAGCTTGGTGGTTTTAGTGAAGGACAATGGGCAGCCACCTCTCTCGGCCTCAGTCACGGTCACTGTGGTGCTGGCTGACACCATCCCTGCAATCCTCTCCGATCTGAGCAGCGTCTCAGCTCCTGTTGATTCCCAGTCAGATCTTACTTTCTACCTGGTCATTGCAGTGGCCTTTGTCTCCTGCTTGTTCTTCACCTTCCTCCTTGTATTACTGGCTATCAGGCTGCACAGATGGAGAAATTCTCAGCTGTTTGAGTCAGGGGGTGTGAATTTCAGTGGTGCTCCTGTCTCACAGTTTGTGGGGATTGATGGAGTCCGAGCCTTTCTGCACTCCTACTGTCATGATGTTTCCCTGACCTCGGGCTCTAGGAAAAGCCAGTTTAGCATTTCCAAGCCAATTTATTCTAATACCTTGAGTAATGGACAGACTTGTGAGGTAAAGAATCCTATCATATCTGCTGAAGATTTAAATTTGAATGATGGCGATTCAATCATAGTTCAGGTGAGTAAACTAGATTATCTTTTGATTTTATATGGACAATGATATTGGTAAATTTTACATCTTTCTGCTGATATGCAGAAATATCTTTACTATTATTATTGTTGTTGCTGTTGTGTCTTTTCCATTTTCCTTTTGTGTTCTTTGCAGTTATATTGTTTGACCTAGAGCTAGATATTATCAGTAAGGCCATGATTGTTTTTTTCCAGTATCTATGTTTGATGTTACAGTGCAGAGACTTTCCTGAAAAGTTATTTCCTTTGGTTCCATTGCTCATCTATACTGTTATATGGCTCAGTAGTAAAGTGACTTTCTGTTCATCATTGTCAAATATTTTTTATATCATGTTAAAAAAATAATTGATGCTGTGCAACTCTTTAATGAATGAAATATTATGGGTACAATCCAGCATTTTTATCCACCTGATTTCAGGAGGAGAGGTAAGTACATGCTTAAGTGTCTCCCCTGAAATCAATAGGGCTCAAAAGTGCTTGCCTTGGCTGGATTGTACCCTATATATTTTGGTATATTTTAGAATGTTATACATGCAGAAGAGAATGTCATACTGTGCACTGTAAGAATAGTCATGAGTTGCATACTTGGTTAACTGATTCTCCAACATGGAAAAAATAAAAATATTACATAATGTTAGTCCTTAAAAAATGCTAATTGAATGTGGATTAATATAGCATATTTCAGGCTGGGTTTTATAGACCTGGATGCAAGCCCATATACACAAGAAAATCACTGCTTGAGTCAGTTCAAAGCCCATGAGGAGGACTTATTTGCAGACACACATTCCTGTTAGTAGATGAGATGTGGAATCTCACTTTCTGTTGGGAGGAATAGGGCAGAAGGGAAAACAAAGATGTAAATTGGCAGAAGAAAACACTGCCACATGCAAGGATTAAAGAGAATCCCCTTGTACCGAGCACGAGCGCCTCAGCCACTTCCCACCCCTCTAAAAAGATTAAATCAAAGATGGGGGGGGGGAGACTCATGTAAGACTAGACAGAAACAGGTCTGCTTGTAATGGCTTTAAACTGCCAAGCAGTCCTTAGCTTTTCGCTACATACAAAACTATCTCTGGAGAAAATATCCTGTCACATGCCCATCACTAAATATGGTAATTAATTACATTGACTGGTTAAACAAAATCTCAACTATGAAGCCTCCCTCAGAGAATGCTTTTTTTTTACTCAGTTCAGTCTCTCATGTGTAACTGTGGCAACCTTTGGTGTTTTAGAAGTGATCCCTGTGTTCCTTCCCCATTCTTAGGGGGAAGGTATTCTCTTCCCTGAATACTGTTTCTACTGCCCTCAAAATTAAGCAAAAGTCTTCCATCTCCCCATATTACACCTCACTAAAAATATCCTCCAATTGTGTATGCAGTGTTGGAGCACAATCCAACCTACACCACATATATTTAAAAGTGACATTTGTTTAAAGGCAAGAAATTTGAGCTTTTGTTTCTCCAGTTGAAATCCATGGGACTTTGGGTGGTTTACTTTTTGCAAACCTGAGTATTTCCACATAATAATATGGTTCACATAATAAGAATAAAAATGCTTATCACTCTCATATGTTCAAAGTGCTCCACATACATTAGACTTGTACACACATGCCACTGGTTAATGGTCAGCAAGTCCTTTTGTAGGAGTAGGACTGCAGCTAGGGATGTAGTTCACTTTTTGGTGCTGGTTCAGTCCTCATCTTGCCGAACTGGCACCCATTTCTGTTTTGTGTCAGTTCGCTTTTTGCTATCTTCTGCTTTTACTGTTTCACTTCCCTCTGAAAAATAATGTTCTTGTTCTTGGTCTTTCTACTGATGATTCTACCAATGTTTTTGTCCTTTCTACTGATGTCCTGTGTGTTTTTCTATCCAAGTACAAATGAGGCAGGTGATTGCCCATCAAGTATATCTCTCGCCTCAGGCTTACTAATCCCCCCACCAAAAATTAAAGAGGGTTTGTCCAGTTGAATTTTTTTCCAGCTATGTGATGTATGTTTGAACGTTGTAAACTTAACCACTCATTGGCTACTGCATTCTGCATTTTTACATTTTGCCTGTTTGCCAACCAAAACATGGTATTGCTGGATCCGGCATAAATATCACAGCACTGGTGACCATTTTTATGATTATGTTTCTTCCTTTCTTCCTTGACCCAGCTCTGGGTCATGAAGCAGACATCTCTGGCAAACAATGACTGTATAAATGACTGCTGAGTCTGTGAGTTTTTTTAAAAAAAGATACATGGGGAAGACAATTTAAAAATAAAACAATGAATGTTAATGGCTACTATCATCACATTGACACAGAAGTTAAAGGGAATACATATGTGCCACTGTTTGTTTTTTAAATCTAGTATCAGGAAAAGCTGCAGAAGCTCATACTAAACAAGATCAGTCAACAAAGATAACGGATGTGCGAACTATCGGGTAATCTGCTCCTGTGTTGCATATTTGGAGGGCTTGCTTGTGTTGTAACTACATTTTTTTAAACCTCTCAATTCTTGTGATAATGTCTTATATTTTTATTCTTACATATAATGCAAATTTCAAACATCTCAAAGAAACCCAAATGTGGCTGGCTCTTCAGTTTTTTTATATTGAAACAGACATTGGCAGAAAGATGATAAACATAAGAGACCTGGTGAGTCTTTTTTAAATCCCTTTTTTAAAACAGTGATTGAGTGGCAGACTTTCCTGCAATGGGAGTGCAACCTGTTTTCCCCACAAAAAGTGTTGCTACTTGTACAATCTTTCCTAAAGGAAAGAAAAACCAAGATCTGCATATGCCTTTAAAGATCACAAAGGAATTTATGAACGTTTAGTCTACTGGCTAGGCAGAGCGCTCAATGTCGCTTTATTGTCAAGGATAGTAGAGGAAAAATAGATAGATATTGGCCTCAGAAATCTCTGCTCTAGTGCTTAATGCATCATTTCACTTAGTTAATATGAAACTTGTAAGTTCTTACTGCCTAAACAGCCTGTGTAGTAATCTTTGCTTCATGATTGGTTGCTTATTATATTATAGAAATATTTATTTATTTATTTATTTATTAAGTTTATACCTGCCCTTCCTCCCAGAAGGAACCCAGGGTGGCATACAAAAACACTAAAAGCACTTTAAAATATCTTAAAAACAAAAGATTTTAAACATATTAAAACAACACATCTTTAGAAACATATTAAAACAAATCATCTTAAAAACATCTTTTTTAAAAAGTACATTTCCAGTACAGATGTAGACTGGGATAAGGTCTCTATTTAAAATGATTGTTGAAAGAGGAAAGTCTTTAATAGGTGCCAAAAAGCTAACAGAGATGGTGCCCATCTAATATTTAAGGGTAGGAAATTCCACAGGGTAGGTGCTGCCACACTAAAGGTCCATTTCCTATGTTGTGCAGAACAGACCTCCTGATAAGATGGTATCTGCAGGAAGCCCTCACCCGCAGAGCGCAGTGATCGACTGGGTATATAAGGGGCAAGATGATCTTTCAGGTATCTTGATCCCAAGCTGTGTTGGGCTTTGTACACCAAAACTAGAACACTGAACTTGACCCAGTAGCTAATGGGCAGCCAGTGCAATTGCTTCAGCAGCGCAGTAACAGGTTGGCAATACCCTGCTCCAGTGAGCAGTCATGTAGCCACATTTTGCACCAGCTGCAGCTTCCAGACCAACCTCAAGGCCAGCCACACATACAGCACATTGCAATAATCCAGCCTGGAGGTTACCAGTGCATGGCCGCAGCTATCTTACCAGCCAAAGCTGGTAAAAGGCATTCCTAGCCACTGAGGTCACCTGGGTCGTTAGTGACAAAGATGGATCCAGGGGCACCCACAGACTATGAACCTGCTCTTTCAGAAGGTGTACAACCCCATACAAAGCAGGCAATTGACCAATTGTCCAAACTCAGGAACTACCAACACACAGCACCTCAGTCTTGCTAGGATTCAGTATAATGGCCCTCATCCACCCCTCATCAAGTCCAGGCACTGGTCCAAGGCTTGCATGGCCTCTCCCGATTCAAATGTTACATAGAAATAGAGCTGAGTATCATCAGTGTCCTGCTGACACCTTGCCCCAAATCTCCTGATGATCACCCCCAATGTTAACCAGCATTGGGCACAAGAAGATCCTGCAGCACCTCACAGCACAACTGCCAGGGAGCCAAAAGACAATCCACTCAATATTATTCTCTGAAAACAACCCTGGAGTTAGGATCAGAACCACTGTAAAACAGTGCCAATACCTATCTCACCAAGTCAGCTCAGAAGGATAACTTGGTCAATGGCATCAAAAGCCACCAAGAGATAAGAATAACAGGGCTGCACTCCCCCTGTCCTTCTCCCAATAAAGGTCATCTATCAGGGTGACCAAGGCCGATTCAGTCCCATAACCAAGCCTGAACCCAGATTCGAATGGATCAAGATAATCTGTTCCATCCAATACTTGCAAATATTCAGAGAAAAAGTGAGAATATTATTTCTTTATTTATTACATTTATATTCCACCTTTCCTCCAAGGAGCTCAAGGTGGTGCATATGCTTCTCCTCCCTCTCCATTTTATCCTCACAACAACCCTGTGAGATAGGTTAGGCTGAGAGGCTGTGACTGGCCCAAGGTCACCCAGCAAGCTTCATGGCGGAGTGGGGATTTGAACCCTGG
This sequence comes from Rhineura floridana, assembly GCF_030035675.1. Taxonomy (NCBI): domain Eukaryota; kingdom Metazoa; phylum Chordata; class Lepidosauria; order Squamata; family Rhineuridae; genus Rhineura; species Rhineura floridana. The sequence continues at coordinate 173,348,286 of NC_084480.1, read as the reverse complement.
TCTCCCAGGTCCTAGTCCAGCACTCTGACCACTACACCATATGATGTGAATTTATTCTGATTCTAGCAAATTATGTTATGCTCATGCTGTGACCTCTCATTTAGAAACCTACTGTACTTTTAACCTCTGAACTCTTGCCTCAGTGTTTTCTAATCTGTATTTGCCAACAGATGCATTCAGAGGATATGATAAGCCAAACTTTGGCTTAATGGAGCAAGGCAAGCATGTAGGATCCTGGAGAAGAGCATGCTTTGCTCCTCCTTGGTCTTTTTTGCTTCTGTGGTATACTGAACTAAATAATAATAATAATAATAAAATTTAATTTTTGTGTCGCCTATCTGGCCGAAGCCACTCTAGGCGACGTACAAACTAAAATTCAGTAAAATACAATACAATACAGATAAAATACAATGAAGTCATTAATCACAGCAGCATGAGATCAGTTAGGGCAATCAATAGATAATAAGTATCCCAAAAAAGTTAGCCCTCCCCGGAAATCCTAAAGGCCTGTCCAAAGAGCCAAGTTTTTAAGGCCCGGCGGAATGTATCCAGGGAAGGGGCATGGCGAAGATCGAATGGGAGGGAGTTCCAGAGAGTGGGGGCCACCACTGAAAATGGCCTCTCTCTAGTCCCTACCAACCTAGCTGTTTTCGTTGGTGGGACTGAGAGAAGGCCCTGTATGGCTGATCTGGTTGGGCGGCTTAATTTGTGGTACTGGAGGCGCTCCTTCAGGTAAACTGGGCCGAGACCGTATAGGGATTTAAAGGTTAATACCAACACCTTGAATTGGGCCTGGAAAACAACTGGAAGCCAATGTAGGTGAAATAATACTGGCGTGATGTGATCACGGCGGCGGCTGTTTGTAAGCAACCGCGCCGCCACATTCTGCACCAGTTGTAGTTTCTGGACCGTTTTCAAGGGTAACCCCACGTAGAGCACATTGCAGTAGTCTAATCGAGAGGTGACCAGGGCGTGTACCACCAGTGGGAGCTGATGAATAGGGAGGTAGGGTTGCAGCCTCCGTATGAGATGTAATTGGTACCAAGCTGCCCGGCTCACTGCCGAAATCTGAGCCTCCATGGACAGCCTGGAATCAAGAACCACCCCGAGGCTGCGGACCTGATCTTTCAGGGGTAAACTTACCCCATTAAACTGTAGGTCAACAGCACCCAACCTCCCCCTGTCACCCACAAGTAGCACCTCGGTCTTATCAGGACTGAGCTTCAGGTTTGTCTTAGCATGTATGTCCAAACTCAGGTTCATGTTTAATCTCCCTCTTCACTAATCACGAGCTGTAACCAAGAACAACCAGAGTTTGAACCAAACCAATATGGTTAGATATTTGTTCATCTGCATTTCACTCCTTTTCTTTCTATCTCCAGACAAGTAAAGAAAGACTTTTAAGGAGCTTAAGAGAAAAGAACTTGGCTTAGCTAGTACTGCTAATATTGCTTGCTAACATGAAATGCCTTTGCCGCTTCAAAGCAGTTATATTGAGAATCAGAGGTAGGAAACTCAAATATGATCTATTTGTTTGTCTTGTTTGTGGGAGCTCATAGTTTTGGAAATGTTGATATGTAAGTGACAAACTGGACTTCAGACAGTTCATTGTTGAGAAGTTATTTCAAGACACATGAAAGGAATATTAGTAAAGTTCAGGCAGGTCAATATTATAATTAGGAAAGAGAAATGAAAATGACACAAATAATGGTCTTAATTTATAATCTGTAAATTAAATAACTCCACCGTTAACGTATGTTTATCAGAGAGCTTTTATAATATTACTGGTAAAGCGTAAGGGTATAAATATTAGAATCAATTCAGAGGAAATGTTGAGGATGCTTTTGACACCTTGAAACCTCCTATTATCATGACTTCTTCCCTCTTCCTCCTTTGGGACAAGCTCAGAGAGGTCATTTAGGTTAGACTTTTAAATGAATGACACCCTCCTAAGAACTTTCAGAAACCTGTGTTTTGTTTGTCATAACTACCACTATTATGCTTTTTTGTGCATATTCTATATTCTCATATTATATTATTGAAGTTAATTTGTTTTATAAATATATATTCTCAAGTCTTTTTTCCCTTACATATTTTTGTCAATGTAACACCAGTGTAACAGTAAAGGTCAAACAGGTACACTTTCTGTGTCATGTGAACCCTTTTTTGTTGTCCTTTTTTGGACATGTTTGTCAACATCCTTCTTAAATGGTGATGCCCAGAAGTAGACACAGTACTCCAGGTGAGGTCTGACCAAAGCAGAATAGAGGGATACCATTACTTCTCACAAGCTGAACGCAATACTTCTGTCAATGTGACTTCAAATTGCATTAGCCTTTTTAGCTGCTGGATCACACTGCTGACCTATGACCTAGTCTGTGATTTGCTAAAATCCTAGATTCTTTTTGCGTGTACTACTCTCAAACCAGGTGTCACCCATGCTGTATGTGTGCATCTAATTCCTCCTACCTAATGTAGAACTTTACATTTATTTCTGTTGAAATTCATTTTGTTAGTTTTGTCCCAATTCTCCACTCTGTCAAGATGCCACTGCATCCTGTTTCTGTCTTCTAAAGTATTCACTATACAGGAAATATGAAAACTGGAGATATTTTGTGGCCCTTTACAGATTGCCCTAGTCAGATAGGAGCTGCTTTCATTGAGTGAATCCTACCCAGTTTGGATCTTTTAAATGGCCCGTGTGGATTGGGTCCAGTCCAAGAGGAGTATGTGCAGTTTACGTGGGCAGGACCTGCATGATCAACCCTCGCACATGTGGCCCCAGCTGCATGGGAGCTGTTTGTGGGAAACCAGTCCCCCATACAGGAGGTTACCATTTAGAAAGGCTTCTGAGCTACCACGAGTTAAGTGACATCCATCTAAGCCTTTTGTTGCAGATATTTCAGGTCCCCACTTTAGCAACAGTAGAAGATACATTGGCGTTTATCATCTTACCTAAAAACATACCACATGAGTGACTATCTAAATACCTCTAAACTCCAACTACACTATGAAGTGATGACATTCCTAGATTTTGAGTGGTTATGGAAGCATGGATAGAGGCTATAGATAGTTACAGTCACACTTCCCAACGGCCATCATGTGGAATTTGAGAAGAGGTGACTGGGTGGTTGGCCAGTCAAATTGAGATGGTTTCAGGGATAAACCAAGCCACACAAAGAGCAGCTGTCAATGTCAGTGGTTACAGTCATAAGAAGAGGATAATGGAATACAGAGACATCTGGGATGGATTATCTTAATTGTTTCCCCACTTCAGTGAAAACTTAAAAGATTCAAATCTGTGGCCTTCAGGTGTAATGATGTGACAATGACGGTGTCTACTTGACACCCTCAGTAATTTATACATCTTTTGTTTCAAAATGGCAGTGCCAAGACATTATGTTATCAGAATGGCTATCTTATAAGTCCTAGCTCTTAGGAATTCTTAGTTTTTGAAATCTTGCTCTAATTGTTGGCTGCCACTGGGAAGTCATGGCAATTCCACTTACTGGATTTACTGAAAACATTTCATTTGACAGCCAGCTAGCCAGGGGTCTGAACAGCAATCAAATGGGAACTGAAGAAAGAAGCAGGAAACAAGGGAAGAAGGTGGAAAGGAAGAAGGAGGACACATGGGTGCTTTTTAAGCACAGCCACATTAAAACTACTTTTCTGTGATGCAATTCCCTACACCTGGGGCTGCCTGTACAAAATGCAGCTACATGGACAGGGCAGACCATGCAGTTTGCCCATACAATCTGCACTCATGGTTTTATCATTCACAGGCAACCCCCAGCCACTTGGAGGTCACATCATGGAAAAGTACACAGCTGCAACTACATGTGAAGGGCACTATTTAGACAAATGGCTTTTTGGACAAAAACATGGGCAAATCATATGGCGGGGAGATACTTAACCCTGAGAAGGAGATGGGGGAGAGAAAATGAGTGGAGAGGAGAGGTACACAAGATGAACCAGCATGTACAGATGAGATAAGCAGGGCTGAATTGCCGAAATCATAGTATAATAACCTGCCAAATCATTGGTTATAAGTCTCTAATATTAAATATTCTAATATAAAATATCTTAAGTACAACTAAGCTTGGGAGTCAACATGAGAACACCCAAGAAAAAGTACCCAGTGTCCCTTTAAACAGTGTTTGTTTGATGAGGATAAAAAATGTCTTATATGAACCATATATCTATTTCTATGTTGGAGAAAATGTTAACCTGAATTTATTATCATATCAAGTTGACATATCCTGATAATACCATAAATAAAAGTTGAAAATATGGAAGGAAATATATGTTCAGTATTCCAAAATGAGGTTTCTGCAGTTTGGGGTTGAGCCTCTGGGTGTCGCTGTTCACCAATAAGGAATAAAAATAAAAGATCCAGCCACACAACCTTTGCTATTATGTTCACAAGCACACAGTAACTAAGGCCAGGCTGAATGACAGTATCGGAAGCAAAACTGGAATACATTTTGCTTAGAAACGAATTGGTAACATGCTATTTTGAACTGCAACTAGGAGCAAAGCAAGGGGAAACCAGCAGCCAGTCATTACTGGCATAAGAGCTTTTGAATCAGAACCAGTGTGCCTGATCCTGCTGCAAGAGAATGGAAGAAACTCGGAGACTGGGAAGTTGCAAAAAGGAAATCCTGCAATGTCTTGTAATGCTGACTCTGTGGAAGGCAATTTCTGCACAGTTCCACTATTCCATACCTGAAGAGATGCAGAAAGGCTCTTTTGTGGGGAATATTGCAAAGAACCTGGGAATGGATGGGAAGCAGCTTTCAGACCATGGACTCCGCATAGTTCCCAGTGTAGGTATGGTTCAATATTTTGCTTTAAATGTCAATAATGGCCATTTACAAATTTCTGAGAGAACAGATAGAGAGGAAATATGTGGGGAAACAGAGAAATGCTTGTTAAAGTTGCAAGTATTTGTTGAGAGTAAATTAAAACTTTATGGAATTGAAGTGGAAATTACAGATATAAATGACAATGCTCCTCGGTTTCTACCAAATGAGTGGAAAATGAAAATCAGTGAGACACATACATTTGGAGACAGGTTTCTTCTACCCAAAGCTCAAGATCCAGATCTGGGAATAAATTCTATACAGAGTTACCAACTCACAGGCAGTAACCATTTTTCTCTAGAGATGCAAACAGGAGAAAATGGTGCCAGACATGCTGAGCTGGTGCTGGAAAAATCTCTGGACAGGGAGGAGCAACCTGTTTATGACCTAATCCTCACAGCTACTGATGGGGGTGATCCAGTCAGGTCTGGTACTGCTCATATTCAAGTCATTGTTTTAGATGCAAATGACAATGTACCGGTTTTCATTCAACCAATATTTGAAGCAAGCGTGAAGGAGAATATTCCTGAAGGTTCCATAGTCTGTACAGTAAGAGCCATAGATATGGATGAAGGAATCAATGGAGAGGTAAAATACTCTTATGAAAAAATCACAGAGAAGAATACAAAAATGTTTCTGTTAAATTCCACAACAGGAGATATTATCGTTCGGGAAAGCCTTGACTTTGAAGCTTCATCCTTATACGAATTTGAGGTTCAAGCCATGGATGGGGGTGGTCTGAGTGACAGATCAAAGGTTGTTATCTATGTTACAGACTTGAATGACAATGCACCCAAAATAGCAATAACCTTTGTAATCAACTCTGTCCCTGAGAACTCACCAACTGGAACTGTCATTGCCATTCTAAATGTGCAAGATAAAGATTCAGGAGTCAATGGGGAGGTTAAATGCTCAATTTCCAACAGCCTCCCTTTCCAACTGAAGAAAACAATGGACAATTTTTACACTTTAGTGACAGACAGAGCCCTCGACAGGGAACAAGTGGTGGCCTATAATATCACTGTTACAGCAACAGATCATGGGACACCAACATTATCAACATCTGAAATGATTTCACTGCAGGTGTTAGACACAAATGACAACGCTCCGCTCTTCATTCAATCAGCCTATACCTCTTATCTCCTAGAAAATAATCCGAGAGGATCCTCAGTCTTTTCCCTGAAAGCAAATGATCCAGACTGGGAAGAGAATGCCAGAATAGCATATTCCATCACTGAAAGCCGTACAAGCACTTCCCTAATCAGCTCCTACCTCTCCATTAACTCTGAAACTGGGGTTGTCTATGCCCTGAACTCCTTTGATTATGAAGAGTTTCGGGAGATTCGGTTCCTGGTCAGGGCCCAGGATGGAGGCTCCCCACCACTCAGCTCCAATGTCTCAGTGACTCTCTTCATCCTGGATCAGAATGACAATGCTCCAGAAATCCTGTACCCCTCCCCTCCCACCGATGGCTCCACGGGGATAGAGCTGGCCCCTCACTCCTCTGAGCCAGGCTACCTGGTCACCAAGGTGGTGGCAGTGGATGCGGACTCTGGGCAGAATGCCTGGCTCTCCTACCAGCTGATCAAAGCCACAGAGCCAGAGCTCTTCACTCTGGGGCTCCACACCGGAGAGATCAGGACAGCCCGTATCTTTCTGGAGAAAGATGCCCTGAAGCAAAGCCTGGTGGTTTTAGTGAAGGACAATGGGCAGCCACCTCTCTCCGCCTCAGTCACGGTCACTGTGGTGCTGGCTGACACCATCCCTGCAATCCTCTCCGATCTGAGCAGTGTCTCAGCTCCTGTTGATTCCCAGTCAGATCTTACTTTCTACCTGGTCATTGCAGTGGCCTTTGTCTCCTGCTTGTTCTTCACCTTCCTCCTTGTATTACTGGCTATCAGGCTGCACAGATGGAGAAATTCTCAGCTGTTTGAGTCAGGGGGTGTGAATTTCAGTGGTGCTCCTGTCTCACAGTTTGTGGGGATTGATGGAGTCCGAGCTTTTCTGCACTCCTACTGTCAGGAGGTGTCTCTGACAACAGACTCTAGGAAAAGTCAATTTAATATTTCCAAGGCAAAATGTTGCAATACATTGAGCAATCAACCTCTGACTTGTGAAGCAAAGGATGCTATACTATCTGTTGGAGATTTAAACTTGGACAATAGAGATCAAATCATAGTCGAGGTGAGCAAACAATTTTAGATGAATATTTTATTTTGATTACATAAGCTTTTTTAAAAAAATAGGATAATGATAAATGAATTTATTTTAAAAACCATGAGTTCTTTTGGACTTGTTTGTATTCTTCTGAGAGTTTTGAGCTTTGGGTAGAGGATTTGTGTTTTTCTTGGGTGAACCACCCTGGAGCTCCCATTGTCATATCATAAAGTTGGTTTTGGGTTTGTGGGTGATGATATTGTTGTTGCTTCTTTGGGTGGCATAAGAGAAAAGGATGTGCAGGCCAGTCCATGTAGTGTGACAGACATACAGTGAAACTGGTTGACAGCTGCTTCAGGGTGGCCTTCAAAATTACATGGAAGTGTTCAGTGCCTGTGGAAATACAACTTGCTTTCCGGTGAGACCTGAAACTAAGGTGGGAGAAGGAGCATAAAACAGAGAGGGGAGAGGGAAGGAGACAACGTTACTACTTTCCTCAAAACTTTTGGTCTTCCTCAAAATCTCGGAGCTGTTCACCATAGCAGGATCCTCCAGATTTCTCTGTGAGCAAAGCTAGTGGCAAAAAGGAATGGGCAAAACTGACATTTTTAATTTCTCTCAGTTTCTCAATTTAATTTTTTTAAAATAATTAAAAATAATATCAAAACAGTGCATTTGTAGTTAATAGGAATATTGATTTTTGTTTTCATCAGAAAAATCTGCACTTATGCCATTGTTCTAATATTATGGTGATATTGACATATTTAGAGCATTTATTTACACGGTCATGCAGAGAAAAAAAGTTTACACTCAAAATACATTGTGGAAAAAGTAATAGTTTAGAAAATTATAAAGATAAAATGTAAATTATGCTGTGCATAATATTCTGTTTATTTTTTAAATCTATTTGTTTCTATTTTTATTTATAGTGACTGGACATTAAATATACATAAATATGTCTTGGTTTCTCAGAAATTCCTTTAATTATTATTATTATTTCCAATAGTTTTTATTCAAATTTTCATAAAACAAACAAACAAAAAATAAAAAAAATAACACAATAAGAATAAAAATAAAAATAAAAAATTTGACTTCTGATTTGTCACAGATCAGCTATAAATATATAATATATATCAAACCTGTCCTTTAATACATACAAAATCACTGTTCTCCATAGTCTATCTTAATTAATCGTCAAATCCCATTATCATCATTTCATTTTTATCTTTCAACAAAAAGTCTAAGAGAGGCTTCCATTCCTTAAGAAATGTATCTGTCGATTTTTCTCTAAGTAAACATGTCAATTTATCCATCTCTACTAAGTCCATTAATTTCAATAGCCATTCTTCCGTTGTTGGTGTTGATTCCATTTTCCACTTTTGTGCATATAATAATCTTGCTGCCGTAATCATATATAATATTATTCTTCCATATTTCTTTTCTATTTGTTTATCCATAAAACCCAATAAAAAAAATTCTGGTTTTGACTGAATATTTATCTTTAGGATTTTTTGCATCATCCTACCTATCTGTGCCCAAAATAATTTTGCCTGTTTACACAACCACCACATATGATAAAATGATCCTTCTTGTTGTTTACATTTCCAACAAGCATTAGAAACATTACTATACATTTTTGACAACTTTTCTGGAGTCATGTACCAACGATACATCATTTTATAGAAATTTTCTTTAAGATTATAGCATAATGTAAATCTCAAGCCTTTTTTCCACATATTTTCCCATTGATCCATTTGTATATTATAACCAAAATTTTTTGCCCACTTTACCATACACTCTTTTACTTGTTCTTCTTCCATATCCATTTTCAGCAGAAGTTTATACATTTTCGCAATTATATTTTCATCATTTGTACACAAACCTATTTCAAAATCAGATTTACTTATTTCAAACCCATACATTTTCTTATCCATTTTATATCTTTCTAACAATTGTAAATAGGCAAACCATTGAGAACTATATCCTTCCTTTATCAGTTGTTCTCTCTCTTTCATTATATATTCTCCATGTACATTTTCTAATAGTTCTTGATATGTTAACCATTTCTCTTTTCCAGCCATTTCTCTTCTATAAAACGCTTCTTGACTTGAGACACATAATGGTATTTTCGAATAAAACCTTGGTTTATATCTATTCCATATTTTCAACAGAGGACGTCTTATAAAATGATTATTAAAATCCACATTAACTTTTACTTTATCATACCATAGATATCCATGCCATCCCCACTTCAGGTTATGGCCCTCCAAATCCAATAGCCTTTTATTCCTCAATAAAAACCATTCCTTTATCCAGACTAAACAACAGGCAGCATAATAAAGTCTCAAATTCGGTAATCCCAGTCCTCCTCTTTCTTTGGCATCTTGTAATAATTTAAATTTAACTCTTGGTTTTTTTCCCTGCCAAACAAATATAGAAATAACTTTTTGCCATTGTTTAAAAGGTAAATCAGAGGATATTACAGGTATTGTTTGAAACAAAAACATTATTCTCGGCAATACATTCATTTTTATCACGGATATTCTTCCCATTAATGACAATTGTAATTTATCCCATTTTAACAAGTCTTTCTTAATCTCTGTCCATAGTTTTTCATAATTATTATGAAACAACTTTGAATTTTTATTTGTCATAATAATACCTAAATATTTCAACTTTTCCTCTATTTTAAAATCTGTCTTGTCCATCAACTCTTTTTGTTCCCTTGAAGATAAATTTTTCACCAACATCTTTGTTTTTTGATTGTTGATCTTAAATCCTGCTAACGGTCCAAATTCTTTTAATTTGTCCATCAATGCATTAATTCCTTCCAAAGGGTTTTCTAATACAATTATCAAATCATCAGCAAATGCTCTCAATTTATATTCCTCTTTTTTTACCTTTATTCCCGAAATCCTTTTATCTTGCCTTATATCTCTAAGCAGCACTTCCAAGACCAAAATAAATAAAAGGGGAGATAATGGACATCCTTGTCTTGTACCCTTTTGTATTTCACATGAGTCCGTTAACCCCCCATTGACAATTATCTGTGCCTTCTGAGATGTATAAATAGATCTAATCCATTTTATAAAATTATCTCCAAAATCCATTTGTTCCAAGACCTTAAACATAAATTTCCAATTCAAATTATCAAATGCTTTCTCAGCATCTAAAAAGATCAAAGCTGCTTGTTTATCATTTCGTTGTTCTAAGTATTCCAACACATTCAAAACATTCTTGACGTTATCACGTAGTTGTCTTTTAGGTAGAAACCCCGCTTGATCTTCCTGAATAAATTGTTGCAATATTATTTTCATTCTTTCTGCCAAAATCGTTGTAAAAATTCTATAGTCATTATTCAACAAAGATATCAGCCGATAATTTTTTGTTTTGGTTAGATCCTGCTCCTCTTTAGGTATATTGGCATTTTTCCAACTATCCGGTATCTTCCCCTCTTGCAAAATAGAATTCATTGTATACTGTAAAGGTAATAAGAGTTCCTCCTCCAAGCATTTGTAATACACTGCTGATAGTCCATCCGGTCCTGGCGCCTTTCCTAATTTAATTTTACTTATAGCCTCAGATATTTCTCTTGACGTAATAGGACCATTAATAGCTTGTCTCTGAAAATCTGTAATTTTAGGCAAATTCTGTTTAGATATATACTCTTCTATTTTTTCAGAGGGAATTTCCTGACACTTGTACAAAGTTGAATAATATTGATGAAAAACCCTTTGGATTTTTACGTTTTTTTCCCCCTTAAAAACGTTCTATAACGAGCGAGCCTCCTTCTGTCTAAATCTTATCATTTGGTTTAAATTACTACAGTAAAAGAGACTTGTTTACGAATCAGCAATTGAGAAACCTGGGTGAGTCACTCTGTTTTCCTTTTATATAAAATTAAAGAAGAAAGAAAATTTAAAGAACTTAATTTATAGTTTAATGACAAAAAGCTGGCTTGAATTTGGAATTATAAAGATTAAAACGGATGAGAGACAACTTATCCGATAAGATGATTTGATTATTTGAAGGAAATATATCTGGGACTATTTTTTTCTTTTTTTTTTGGACTATTCTCTTTGGACGAATCTGCTGTTCGTGTATGTTACTGACGGTTGGGTGCTGTGAACCAAACTTGTTTTGCATTCCTGGATGTGCAGGAGATAAGAACTGTGCTGGCTAGATCATATTAACAGGCCTGGAATATTAACTCTTTTGTTGTTGGGGGGAAAAAAAGAAACAGACTGCCTCTAGGTTTGGGAACATTGGTTAATAGCAGAAACTAAAGGTTTTTTTTTTTCAAGAATGACAACTAGGAAAGCAACTAAAGCCCTGGAGCGAAGAGGCTCAACTGATGCACAGGAAGGGGCTGTCTCCCCAGACATGTTCCAGAAAATAATGGATGGGATTAGTGATCTTAAACAAGATCTCAAACAAGAGATGAAACAGGATAGACAAGAAATTAAAGATGAATTTGGCAAAATGAAGATGGAATTGAAAGATATAAAAGAACATATCAAAATAGAAGTGGATGAGATTAAAGGCACAATTGGGCAAATAACACAGAAGGTAAAAAATGTTAAAGGAAAGGTGCAAATCTTGGAGAACAGAACAGATTTATTAAATGTGGAATTGGAAAAAAATTTGGACTATATCGCTGTGATGGAATTGAGAGATAAAGAATATTGTTTGAGATTTCGTGCAATTCCTGAAGAAACAGGTGAAGATATCAGAGATAAAATGGTTAATGCTCTGGTAAAATTTTTGGATTGGAATGAAGATCTGATGGAATTTGAAATAGATAAAGTTTATAGAATCAATTCAAGATATGCAACAATGAAAAAAATTCCAAGAGATGTGCTTGTGCATTTTGTAAAAAAGAGGACCAGAGATATGGTATTACAACAACATTTCAATAATATCTTTAAAATTGATGGCAAGGAAATACTGGGGATGAAAGAAATCCCTATTAGAATTTTACGCAAGAGAAAAGAATATGCTTTCTTTACAGAAAAACTTAAACAATGTAAAATTCAATTTAGGTGGGATGTTCCAGAAGGAGTGATTTTTACATTCAGACAACAAAAATATCGATTGAATACTGTTCAAAAAGCCAGGGACTTCTTGAGAAAAGCTTCAAAAGACATGGAAGAAGACAAACTCAAAGACATGGATATAATTCCTGGGAAACAAAGTCAACAGGAACATGCAGAGGAGGGAAAGGAAGATGATGGATTAAAGGGAGCATCAGGTACTTTAAAAAAATACATGCTTAAAGATGGATTACAAATATCTAACTTGGAATATAAATGGAGCCAATACGTCGCAGAAGAAAAAGAAAGTGTTTCATTATTTGAAAAAATTAAAATTGGATATAATTTGTCTACAAGAAACTCATATCAAGAAGAAAGATTCCAAATATTTGATTTGTAAAAATTTAGGTGAAGAATTTATTTCGGCTGGATCAAAAAAAAAATGGTGTTGTTCTTTATATTAACCCACAATTGTTTCCTAAATTGATATTATTGGACGATAGTGGTAGATTTGTGGGGGTTGAAATTACTTTACAAGGTACAAAATTTTTGATAGTGGGCATTTATGCCCCCAATGAAGATAAAACAAGGTTTTACACAGGACTTATGGAAAAATTGTCAGAGTTTTCATATGATCATTGGTGTGTTATGGGTGGTTGGAATGGAGTAATTTTACCAAAAATGGACAGACTTTCTGAGAAAAATATTAAAGAGACACAGGGTAAATTACCAAAGATTTGTTTTGAATTGATGGAAAATTTAGAATTGGTGGATGCTTGGAGATATATAAATGACAATGCAAAAGAATTTACTTATTTTTCAGAAAGACATAAAACATTCTTGAGGATTGATATGATTTGGATGTCTAAAAACCTAGTAAAAGACATTTCCAAAATGGATATATTACCAAAAACCTTTTCGGATCACAATCCAGTGATATTGACTTTAAAAAAAAAAATCTTGGATTTAGATGGAGACTAAATGAATCTTTATTACAGAATGATAAAATAGTGCAAGAATGTAAGAAGAAATTAAAAGAGTTTTTTGAATACAATTTACATAAAGGAACAGATGAAAATATTGTTTGGGATACAAGTAAAGCATTTATGAGGGGATATTTTATTAAATGTAACTCTGAATTAAAAAAGAAGAAACAACAGAAAATGCAATTAATCTTGGAAGAAATAAAACAAAAAGAGGAAGAATTGAAAAAGAATCCAACTAAAGTTTCTATTGTAAATCAAATTAAAATGTTACAGAAACAAGTGTCAATGTTGACAGTTAGAGAAATTGAAAGGAAATTAAACTTTGCTAAACAAAGGACTTTTGAATTTGCAAATAAACCGGGGAAATTGCTAGCATATAAATTAAGAAAAGAACGACAAAAAAATCTTATTTTAAAGATACAAGAAGGAGATGAGATGTTGACAGAAATTCCTTTAATTATTGATGAATCTTAGATCTGGTAGAATGACAACAATATTCAGTCTCAGATTATTTTATACTGCATTATTTTCATTTTCACCAAATATAAGATCAATACTGAGGTATTTCTGCCCACACATTAGACATTTTTCCCCTAAAGCATCCTTGATGACTGCCTGTTCCATGTTTTCTTGGAAAGATGATCTCTCAGCTTGTTTGTGCTTTTCTCAACCATCTTACTGTTCAAAATGTGATACATTTGGTATGATGAAGCCATATGGGATTAGTCAAGCTGTTGGTGAAATCAAGATATATTATGGTGACCCCCAAATCTTCTAGACCACAGGTGGCTAACCCGTGGCCCTGCAGATATTCCTGAACTACAACTACCATCATCCTTGATTATTAGCCATGCTGACTGGAGCTGCTGGAAGTTGTAGTTTTAACAATGTCTGGAGGACCACAAGTTAGCCATCCCTAGTCTCAACCATTAACAGTCCAATCCTATACATGTTGTACTGAGACGTAAGCCCCATACTGAGAAGTAAGCCCCACTGAGTTCGTTGGAACATGCTACCAGGTAAGTGTATGTAGGATTTCAGCCTAAGCTATATTAAAAGAGAAGACTAGCAAAGCAATCCAAGCTCAGCCAGGCTGTGATAAATCATGATGGAGCCGTATAGCCACCACAGTATCCACAGCTCTGTCAGACATGCTGGCTGACATGAGTCAAAAGCTGGAATGGCCAATGATGGCAGAGGGTTGGCTTGGGATCGTCCTCCTTCCTACCACCTGGAACACCCCAACCCCTCCCCCAAGCACGGTGACTGCGGGGTTGTATTGTGCTGTAGGACACTAGGATTGCTGATCTAGCTTGCTATTTGCAAATCATCCTGGCCTCTTATAATCAATCTGTTTATCTTTAGCTTCTTCTAAGTCAGCGTTTTGTTAATTGGTTTTTGTTAAGATTAATTCAGTTAATCTTCATATAACTGAAGTTGTATGTCATGGCTTTGATTTATGGTACTGAATGTTAATTTATTTTGATACGCTTCTTTGCTTGGTATACAAAGCTGCTGGAGACTAAAGATACAGCTAGGTTAGATAGCAAGAGATCTGTGATTGGTAGGAATGGGGGAGAAATTCAATTTGGTGTGCATGTGAAGGTGAACCACCCTAATTTGCACTTTCTGAAACAATCTGAGAACTGAAACACAGCCTCCCTTTGAAATTCACACTTTTCCAAATTTTGAAGTACAGTTCTTCAGCCTAGTAATATGTTCACAGATGCATATAATAGGGAAAGTGTGCATAAAAATGTATATATTAGTGAAAATAACATACAAAAATGCATATATTAGAGAAAATTGCTTTGCAAAAAAGGGCATATTAGGCAAAATCCCATACAGATCTGTGTATATTAGGCAAAATCCAAACTAAAATGCTAATGCATTTTCACAAGGACATTTTTAAAAAAACAAACAAACGTAAACTTACATGGAAATGTTCAGAACTGAACATAGTTGGACGCAGATGCCTCCAAAGATCAGTTGCTGGAAACCACAGGAGGGGAGAGTGCTCTTGTGCTCAGGTCCTGCTTGTGGGCTTCCCATGGGCATTTGGTTGGCCACTGGGAGAACAGGATGCTGGACTAGATGGGCCAGTGGCCTGATCCAGAACACTTTTCTCATGTTCTTATTGGAAGAATGAAAAATTGAGAGAAGCGGAAATTGACAGATTCACCCCATCCCTAGTGTTTGGGTCTCCTGTAGGAATGGGGCAGTTCAGATCAGGGCCACAGTACCTGAGGTGAGGTGTAACCCTTTCTCCCCAAATCATTTTTCCTAATATGATTTTACTTCCACCCTCTTTTGAGTTATTTGCCCCACAAGGGAAAAAAAGGACAGTATGAGGACTTGTATTATATTTTTTCCTCCATCTTGTCTAGATGGGCCTTAGAGTTAAGCTTTTAATTTGTCAGGTTGGGTTTATCCCCTTTGTGCTATTTATTTATTCATTCATTAATATACATCTTAATGCCAAAACAGGCATCTAAGCAGTTTACAAAATATAAAAACCTGTTGCACAACGTTATTGAAGGATCCTATAATTAAAAATACACAATAATTAAAATACACAATAAAACAATCCCATTAAAAACATTAAATTACTGTATAAACATCCATATGTGGCCTGATGACGTGGACAAGGTGCTTGTGATGATGTAGCCAGCAATGTGTCCTCTCAACCCTTGCCCTGCTTGGCTTATTAAAGCTTGCCGAGGAGGGTTGACTGAGTGCATCCAGGGTGTGGTCAAGGCATCATTGCAGGAGGGAGTGGTTCCAGCCGCCCTGAGGCAGTGATCTGACCACTCCTGAAAAAGCTCACCCTGGACCCATTGGTCTGTGACAACTACCAACCAGTCAGAAATACCCCCTTCTTAGGGAAAGTGATTGAGAGGGTTGTGGCGCAGCAGTTACAAGTACTCTTGGATGAAGCAGATTATCTTGACCTATTCCAATCTGGGTTCAGGCCTGGTTATGGGACTGAATCAGCCTTGGTTGCCCTTTATCAGAAGAAGGATGGGGGAGTGCGACCCTGTTATTCTTACTTGATATACTTACTTGACAGTGGCTTTTGATACCATTGACAATGGTATCCTTCTGGGCCGACTTATTGAGATCGGTACTGGAGGCACTGTTTTACAGTGGTTCTGATCCTATCTCCAGGATCATTTTCAGAGAATAGCATTGGGTGATTTGTCTTTTGGTCCTCTGGCAGTTGTGCTGTGGGTGCCACAGGGTACCATATTGTCCCCCATGCTGTTTAACATATATGTTGAAGCCCTTAGGACAGTGGTTCTCAACCTTTTTTGCTCCATTCCCCCCTTTCACCATTGTTCAGAATATAATTCCTCCCTTCCCAAGATAGTCTCTCATAGCATGTTGACGTTTCGCGAGTGACGGTGGTGTTTCTCGTCAGAGAAAAATTTCTTAGTTTATATTATAACAGAATTTCTTGGAGCACTTCCTGGTCTTTAAATAATAATTTAATTTTGCAAATGAAAATAATGCTGCACGTTCAAGAATCGATTTTAATCTGTGACATTCAATAAACTTTATTGAATGTCGCAGATTAAATTAAAAACAAACTACAATTTTACAGATTGTACATAATCTACAGGACATCACACTTTGCTGAATAGTGGTCCCAATTCACCCCCTGGAACCCTAAAATTCTCCCCAGGGGGAATTCCCCCCTTGTTGAGAACCCATGCCTTAGGAGCTGTCATCAGGAGATTTGGGGCAAGGTATGCTGATGATACCCAGCTCTATTTCTCTGTAACATCTTAATCAGAAGAGCCCGTGCAAGCCCTGGACCTGTGCCTGGACTCGGTGGTGGGCTGGATGAGGGCCAATAAACTGAGACTAAATCCTAGCAAGATGGAGGTGCAGTGTGTTGGTAGTTCCCGAGTTTGGAAAATTGGCCAGTTGCCTGCATTGGATGGGGTCGTACTCCCTCTGAAAGAGCAGGTCCATAGCCTGGGAGTGCTCCTCAATTCATCTTTGACACTAGAGGCCAGGTAACCTCAGTGGCTAGGAGTGCCTTTTACCAGCTTTGGCTGTTTCTGGACCGGGATAGCCTGACCACTGTTGTCCATGCACTGATAACCTCCAGGCTGGATTACTGTAATGTTCTCTATGTGGGGCTACCCTTGAGGTTGGTCTGGAAGCTGCAGCTGGTGCAAAATGCGGTGACAAGACTGCTCACTGGGGCAGGGTATTGCTAGCATTTCACCCCACTACTGAAAGAATTGCAGTGGCTACCAATTAGCTACTGGACTAAATTCAAGGTTCTAGTTTTGGTGTGTAAAGCCCTATACAGCTCAGGACCAGGATACCTGAAAGACCGTCTTATCCCTTATATACCCAGTCGATCACTGCTTTCTGCAGGTGAGGACCTCCTGCAGATACCATCTTATCAGCAGGTCCGTTCCACACAACATAGGAAACAGACCTTTAGTGTAGTGGCACCTAACCTTTGGAATTCCCTCCCCTTAAATATGCATTGGCGATCACTCGTGGCTGAGTAAGATTGTCTTCCAAGATAAGGTCTTTAACAGTGGGTCCGTAAGTGACTGTGGAGGCCAATTCTGGATCCACACAGCCTGCCACAGTGAGGACATAGTTTTCCAGATGGAAGATGGTCACTATGAGGATTTGTTTGATGTTCCTTCCGCTTAGCTCATTTGTCCTGTATTCGTGCTTCTTCAAAGTCCACATCACCTTTGATAATAGCTGACCTGCATTTGGGACGTTATGGGCCAAGACTTCCCAGTTCTCAATGTTCATGTTACATTTTTTTAGATTCGCTTTAAGAACATCTTTAAACCTCTTTTGCTGTCCACCGATGTTCCATTTTCCATCCTTAAGTTGGGAGTAAAGTAGCTGCTTTGGAAGACAGTGATTAGGCATTTGAACAGCATGGCCCGTCCAGCGAAGTTGATGTTGAAGGATCATTGTTTCAACAATGGTAGTCTTTGCTTCTTCCAAAATGCTAACATTAGTCTGTCTGTCTTCCCAAGTAATTTGCAGAATTTTCCAGAGACAGCATTGGTGGAATCTTTCAAGAAGCTGGGAGTGGCATTTATAAATGGTCCATGTTTCACAGGCATACAGTAAGGTCGGTAGTACAATGGCTTTGTAAATAAGCATTTTGGTCTCCCTGTGAATATCCCGATCCTCAAACACCCTACACTTCATTTGGGAGAATGTGGCACTTGCAGAGCTCAGACGATGTTGAATTTCAGCGTCAGTGTCAGCTTTTACAGAGAGATGGCTGCCGAGATAGGGGAAGTGATCAACATTCTCCAATGTCACACCATTAAGCTGGATTGATGGTGCTACAAAGGGATTAGTTCGCATCTGTTGATGAAGCACTTTGGTTTTTTTAATATTAAGTGAGAGCCCAAGCTTTCCATATGCTTCTGTGAAGACATTTAGGATAGTTTGAAGATCTTCCTCTGAATGTGCAGAGACTACATTATCATTGGCATATTGAAGTTCTATGACAGAGGTTGACATTACCTTTTTGCTTTCAGCTTACGGAGATTAAAAAGCTTTCCATCTGTTCGATATATGATTTCCACACCAATAGGAAGTTTCCCCTCAATAAGGTGTAGAATCATAGCAATGAAGATAGCAAATAAGGTAGGAGCAATGACGCATCCCTGATCCAACTCTGAATGGATCGCTCTGAAAGCCATTGTTATCCAAAATTGTTGCTGTCATGTTGTCATGAAGGAGTCGCAAAATATTCACAAATTTATCAAGGCATCCAGTTTTCAGAAGCATGGTCCAGAGAGCAGTTCGATTCAAAGTGTCAAAGGCCTTAGTCAGATCAAAAAACGCCATATATAAGGTCGATTCTGCTCCCTACATGTTTCATGAAGCTGTCGTGCAGTGAAAATCATGTCCACTGTCCCCCTGGAAGGGCGGAAACCATTTTGAGATTTGGGGAGGACATCCTCTGAGATCGGCAGGAAGCGATTTGCGGGGATCCTTGCAAGGTTTTACCTGCGGTAGCAAGAAGAAAAATACCTCAATAGTTCCCACAGTCTGTTCTATCACTCTTCTTAACAAGGGTGATAATTATGGTGTCCCTAAAGTCTTCCGGGATCTCCTCCCTCATCCAGATTTTTTCGATGAGCTTATGAAGTTGTTGTGTAAGTTCAGGCCCACCTTCTTTAAAGACTTCAGCAGGAATCCCATCAGGTCCACTAGCTTTGTTGTTCTTCATTTGATTGATGGCTTTACTGACTTCATCCAAATTAGGGGATACTGCAAGCTCGTCTCTAGTTTGTTGTTGTGGAATTTGCGAGAAGACCTCATCAGCCACGATAGAGTTACGATTAAGGAGGTCGTGGCAATGCTCTTTCCAGCACAGTGCAACAGACTCTTTATCCTTAAGAAGTTTGCTACCATCCATTGACAATAAGGGATTTGTACCGTCATTTGTTGGTCCGTAGATGGGCTTTGTGGCATTAAAAAAGCCCCGTACATCGTGAGCATCTGCAAAGTGCTGGATTTCTTGAGCTTTCTTTATCCACCAGGCGTTCTTAAGTTCTCTAGTTCTTCTTTGGACCTCAGCTTTTGCACTGGCAAAGATTTTTTTCTTAGCAGCACAGTTAATCTCTTTCTGCCATATCTGGAAGGTTTTCCTTTTCTTGTCGATGATATGTTCAATCTCACTATCATTCTCATCAAACCAATCCTGATGTTTCTTAGTTTGGTATCCAATAGTTTGTTCACATGCTGCAATAATAGATGTCTTCAGTTTAATCCAGTGTTCCTCGACATTTTCAGGGAGTTCCATCGGTAGATGTTTCTTGAGAGTTGTTTGAAAGCAGGCTCGCTTAATAGGATCTTGAAGGGCGTGGAAGTTCATTTTACGCCTTGGTTTTCTTCCTTGGAGCCTACATTGAGGAACAATATTAATGGCCATAATGGATCAAATTAATCAGTGATCTGTCCAGCAGTCATCAGCACTCATCATAGCCCTAGTGAGGAGTACATCATGACGATCTCTGGCACGGACAATTATGTAATCCAGGAGATGCCAGTGTTTTGACCGAGGGTGCTTCCATGATGTTTTAAATTTATTTTTCTGATGAAAGAGTGTGTTTGTAATAACAAGATTATGCTCTGCACATTTAATCAAAAGTAGAATGCCATTCAGGTTGCTATTGCCAACTTCCTCTTTCCCAATGGTTTCTGGCCATAAATCGAAATCACGCCCAACTCTTGCATTGAAATCACCCAAGAGGATAATTTTATCCTCCTTAGGTATCTCTGATAAGATGGTGTCCAGCTGGGTATAAACATTTTCCTTGATGTCTTCATCAGCATCTAATGTTGGTGCATAAGCACTTAGAATAGTTGCCTGCTGGTTTTTGGCGAGTTTTAATCAGAGAGTTGAGAGTCGTTCATTAATGCCAGTAGGAACTTCTGACAAGAGCTTCACAAGATCATTGGTGACTTCCGGTTAGACATTCAATGGCGCTGGGTGAGTTTTTCACCTCTCTGAAGACTCTGCTGAATCTTTTATCTTTCACACTGTTAGCATTAATACTGGGAGGTTGAAACTACTGTAAAGAAGTTGCAAGAGATGCCCCCCCCACAATATCTCCCACTGGACAGAAGGTAGAAGATAGTGAGTCTAATTTGGCAATTAGAAGCCTCCCTCAGACAACAGCCTTCAATCTTCGCCCAGCGTCTTCACTTTTAAAGAATCAACATCCTTTTAAAGAACCGACATTCCAGCTTACCCTTATTTATGAGCTGTGCTGCTGGATACGGCTGGATATCTAGTTATATACGTCGCCGGAGGGTACCTATTTATCCAGAGGATACAGTACAGCTAGACTGAGTCAAGCTGCTATATTTTAATGGTTTTAACAAGGAAAGCAAGAAAAGCCCTGGGAACGCCACCCTTACTTGAAAGTTTGCCTCTGCAGAAAGCTAAAAGGAAGTGGAAGAAACAGACCTCACCCCCCTCCTAATCAGACGACGGACATGACATCTATGCAATGTAAGGAGCAAAAAGATCAGCTAAAAATAGCTCATTTCTTCTCCATCCTATCTCATAAGCGGTCAGAGACGGATAATACTCAAGTGTTAACCCCTCTTGATTGGACCTTTACTTCCAAGGGATTTACCCAGATGAATGTGGATGAATCTTCTTCTATGAACTTGGCCACTGAAATTGCTTTGGCTGAGAACCACAATACAAATTGTGTGATACCCTCTCCAGGAAGCAACCAAATAACTTTACCAACCGACAAACATAAGGACTCACCTGATGTCTGGACAATGAGCGCTGATGATCCAATCCAGTTAATTACCTCGGGAGCAAGAGTAACACCCTCAGGATCCACGCAGGCGCGATTCTGTCCAGAAAAGGATCCTGGAATGGAGGAAAATCCTGGAACTCCCTTGGAGCTACCCCAAGAACATACTTCAATAGATATCCCTGTCTTGGGCCTCCCGCTAACAGGATGTTAGTGACAGAGCTGGAACACGTGAAAACATTTCTAAATGAATCTAATTGACTATTAACAACCTTAGTCGAATTACACCAAAAATTCTCGGTATCCTCTCAGAGTTCCGATCCATCTGTTATCCAAAACTATATACCGGTAGCCCCTCCCCCCGGGACAAAAGCTATACATCGGAGGGGCAGGATTTTCCGGAAATGAAAGCCAGTAATTAATATAAAAAAGAGTAAAAATTTAAAAAAATCTAAGATCGATACGAAGCAATAAAATGAATTTTAAGAGATTGTTTGACCTGTTGGACCGGCTAACAGCGACAGATGTAGAGAAACTAAGGTCTTCTCCTCCAAAGCAGCCCCGCAGGGAAAGAATATCTTTACAGCGGGTAGATTGTACTAACTTCTGTACTAACCCTTGTCCGCTTCCCGCTCCTCTGGCTTCACCAAAATTAATTTCTGATAGGGAGCCAGATCGCCATATTCCTTTTCAAGATCCATGGCAAGACGTACTCCAGAGGGAGCATAGAGTCCAGACCAAGATGACAACTCCCACTATCTCACAATGGAACCTGGTATTAAACCAATGTAAGCTCATTGCAAATTACCCTTAACCCAGAGGCTTCATATTACCAACTGCTCGGAAATGCCATCTGGTGGAAACCCTGAAGGGCTTCCCTATATCACCTTTTAATATAAACAATATTGAGCAGGTGGAGTATCTGTACCATAATGGTCACAGGGCCCATGCCGTGGTTACCTTCTCCTCGTGGAAAGCTGCCAGTCAAATCTGGCATAAGAGGAAGGCTCTAGCCCACTCGGGTTTAGTTCCACTAAGATTTTTTGAGAATAGGGCTCCACCAATGGCCCTAATATCGCACTTACAGACACGAAACAAATACCCACAGGGTGAGCCCCAGATGAAACAAAGGTTGTTGATTGACCTGGACCCTTTGGGATCGCACTCCAGGAATGGAGTTGCTGAGTTGCTTTCCTATAAGGGCACGACGGAATCACAACCGCAAGATGGGAGTCACACTGTGGATGGGTCTGATGACCTCTTGGATGAAGAAGAAAAAATGTTGCTACACTCTTTCAGTTCTCTTCCCGCTGGAGACCGGACTGAAATTTTAAAAAGACTTAACCAGCTAAATTCACACCTTGTTAATATTCATGCTCAGGCACTCAATATGACTCTTTCATCTCTGTGTAGACCTACCAAGGAAGAGGAGGAGGAAGAAACACCAACTGCAACTCGTGGCCAATTACTGGAATGTGATGACTCACTGAGCCCCTGGGCTGTACTTCCATCATCATCGGTGCCACTGGTTAGCGTAAAGACAACTAGGGCCACCAACATTTCCCCTCACTCTTGGCTAAAAATGAGGTACGTGGAAGAGGCCGAATTAGGTGACACTGAGTATTCTTATAGTTCCAATAGAGCACCTCCTATTTTACAAACGGTCTCAGCAGAGATAAATATACCCAGTATACTGAACCTCTCGATAACTGATGCTGACCGGATCGATAGAGGCCCACCTACATTATGCCCACTCCTTCTAGGAAACGGCTGTTCTAGTTCATATAATGAAACTGACGTAATCTGCTCAGACTGACAATTTTCAATCCTCTCTTGGAATATCATGGGCTGGTTCAACAAACACAGAGAGGCGGATATGAGCCCATTTCTTAAAAAGTATAAGATTCTGTGCCTCCAAGAAACATGGGCAACACAAGACAGCCCCCTCTATCTTAGTGGTTTTCAAGTCTTTTCCACCCCAGCGGTCAAACACAAGACCAAAGGCCGCACCAGTGGCGGTCTCAGTATCCTTATTTCGGTAGATCTGCTGGCAGAGACACAAGTTCTGAACATGAACTGCCCTCAATACATTCAGGGGCTGTGACTAACTGGGAATTGCACTGGTTCTCTTATTGTTTTAAATGTGTGTTTCCCCCCTGTGATAGCTAGGAAGATCACTTCGGGATGTATTTGGGATCAACTCTCAGAATGTTTGACCCAGCTGGAATACCAGTATCCCCACGTTAGGCTAATATTGTGTGGTGACTTTAATGCCAGGCTGGGAGGTATTGGATGCATGGTGGGACCTATTTCGAACCATGTCCCCTGTCCTTTAGTCCCCGTGTTTGAGAGGGTCACACAGAACCAGCTGTCTAACAAGCAAGGTGAAAAGTTAGCAGACCTCTTATTGCTCCATCATCTGGAATGTCTGCACGGCTCCCCCATAGATGTGACTAGAGGAGCTTTCACGTATCTGACCACCAGGAGTGCCAGTGTGATTGACTATGTGTTTTTATCCAACGCCTTGTATCCTGATGTGTGTAAACTAGAAGTGGTGAATAGGACTGAAAGTGATCACTTCCCCCTCCTGTTTTTGTTGAGAGCGTTTCAAGTCATCCCCCCTCCTCCCCTGCTAACTTTGGAGGGTGTTCAGGTAGTCACTTGCTTTGCACTCGTCCATCACACAACTCCTTGACAGCAATGCTCTTCTCTCCCTTAGGCAAGGATTTTTAGACTCAGAAATTGATATTCTGAAGTCTTATCAATCTATTCTCTCTCAATTTGACCCATGCTGACTCAAAAAAACAATTTACGGTCTCTTGGCTAGTGGGTAACAGATGGTTCGATTATGATTGTAAGCGCGCCAAAAGACAGATAGCGAATTATGCATGGATGGCAATTAGAAATCCGGAAAAATACTGCCACGGCCACTTGGTGTCTCTTCAATCTGCTTACAAGTCAATGATAAAACGGAAAAAGGACTTGTATGCAAGATTGCAATGGCAGCAGCAGGGACAAGCGGCAGAAGGTGGAAATGATCGCCAGTTCTGGGATCTGGTGGCCAAAGGACTGCGTACATCCAGATAATTAATATCTAGCCAAATACCCGCCTCTGACTGGCATGAACATTTTACTAACCTTTACACGGACCCGGTTGCCTATAAGGAGTCTAGCGTCCCTCTAGAGGAGCTTGACTTCCCAAAATGGCCTCCAGTTACGGAATCCCAAATTGGCTCACTTATTACTACTCTGAGGGTGGGTAAAGCACCGGGGGAGGATATGCTACCACCCGAACTTTTTAAAGACTTCTCTGAGTGGTGGGCCCCTGTTTTGGCCAGACTGTTCACCCAACTTAACACCACTGGCATATTCCCTGATGGTTGGAAACAGAGTATTGTTGTACCTATATATAAGAAAGGTGAGAGATGTGATCCTCATAACTATCAACCAATTAGCCTTTTGGATGTCAGTGCTAAACTCTACAGCAAACATCTATTGCTTAAAATAGAAGAGTGGGAGGCAGCCAATCAGTCATCTGCCCTGAACAGGCTGGATTTTGAAAAGGATAAAGTACCATCGACCACTGCTCACGCTTTATTATGTAGCAAAACAGACCATACTGGGGCCCACGAAACATCTGTATGCCGCTTTTGTGGATCTGGTGGCCGCTTTTGATTCTATAGATAGACCAGCGTTATGGGCCAAACTTGATGCCACCAGTATTGCTAAGTGACTTTTGTTCCTTATTAAGGAGTTGTACTCCAACACCAGTGTAAGAATAAGAGTAGGTAATTCTGGTTCCCTAACTGATCCTATATGGGCTAATAAGGGGGTAAAGGAAGGTTGCCTTTTAGCCCCGCTTCTTTTTAATCTTTACCTAAACGATATCGTTTCAGAACTAGCGGGCCCGGAATTCCCCCCCCTTCCTTGGGAAATAGGAAAGTGTCAATGCTGCTTTATGCAGACGACATGATCCTATTATCCATTACACGTAAGAGCCTAAGGAGACTATTGGCGAATTTAAACACCTACTGTATAAAAGAAAAACTCCAGATAAATTATTCCAAAACGAAGGTAATGGTTTTCGGGGAAAAGCATCATAACTTTAAGTGGTCCATCGGTGGACATCGAATTGACCAGAACCGTTCATTTAAATATCTGGGTATTTATTTTCAGGATACCCTCTCCTGGGAAAAACATTTTGCTCATATTAAAATTGTTGCTCTGAGGTGCCATCCTTAAATTTTATAGGACAGAGGGTGGCAATCTTGTTGCCCTGGCACTGACAGTTTTCCAAAGTAAAGTTCTCACCCAGATATTATATGGGGCAGCAGTCTGGGGTTGGGAGGACTCTTATCTCGCCAACCTTGAAACTATTCAAAACAACTTTCTGAAAAAGCTTTTGCGACTCCCCATTGGCACCCCTGCGGCGCTTCTCTGCGTCGAGGTTGGCCTACCCCCAGTTAGGGGTCGGGTCCATTGTACCCTACTTACATTCTGGGGAACCATAACAAAGTCACCATCAAATATAGTTGTGAAAGCTTGTTATGACGTAGCTTCTGCTGACAAAATCTAGGCTTCTAGACTTACAAATGTCCCTCAGCAGTATCACATTTCAGACCAGGCTCTAACTCCATTTAATAGAATTAAGCTGCGGAAAGCAATTTACGGGCACTGTTCATGGATGGACAGACTAGCAATTATTAACACAAAATTCTCCAAGTGGTTTGGTGTATTTAAACACGACCACATGCGGGCCAGATACTTGACATATCCTATATCAGTCCATCTGAGACAAGCTTTTACGGCACTTAGATTTCAGAAGATGCCGAGCGCGGTCTTGCTCGGACGCTACCACCAGATACCGTGGGAGCAACGGTGGTGCATCTGTGGATCATCTGTGGTGGAAGACTTGCCCCATTATTTGCTGGAATGCCCCTTATATTTGCATCCTAGAACCAAATTTTTAAGTGAATTGTTAACACACCAGGGAACCTCCCAAAAAACATACCTTATTCCCTTTCTTTTATCTGATAATGACTTTGTGGTCACATATAAGGTTGCCCATTTCGCCTTAGCGGCCCAAAAACTCCAGGCCAAACGTGTTGCTGAATTGGAGCTCGCCAAGGGGCAATAATATACACATAATCTATTACCTGGCTAGTGGCTAGTGGGCTTTCACTGAATGCATTACAGCGTTTTTGTTTCTTTGATACTTTGTTTATTGCAGACATTCATGTATACTGCTGGTTTTAATGACGTGAGTTGATGTTTTATCTATGTTGCGACGGCTTATAGCTATGCAAATAAACTTAAGCACAGCGTAAGCACAAGATCATTTTTAAACGTCTCAACTCCCTCACAATGATGGCAGTCCTGCGTTCAGGACATCCACTATCTATATTGTCCAGCAATGTCTGTATATTCCATGTTCCAAAGTTCATTTGTCTTTTGCGACCACTAAGTGGTGACCCCACTGGATGCGGTGATCCAGTTGTAGAGTTGCATGCAATGAATTTTTTCCTCAGTGTCTTCATCAGTATCTAATGTTGGTGCATAAGCACTTACATTAGTTGCCTGCTGGTTTTTGGTAAGTTTTAACCGGAGAGTTGAGTCGTTCATTAATGCCAATAGGAACTTCTGACAAGAGCTTCACAAGATTATTGTTAATAGCCAAAGCCTACTCCATGTATTCATCGTTCTTGTTCAGGCAGTCCTTTCCAGAAAAAGGTATAACCTCCTTTTTCTTCCTTCAGTTGTCCTTCTCCTTGGAGTGCTGCTATGTCAATATTAAAACGTCTCAACTCCCCCATGATGATGGCAGTCCTGAGTTCAGGATGTTCACTATCCAGCAATGTCTGTATATTCCATGTTCTAAAATTCAATTGTCTTTTGACTGCTAAGTGGTAACCCCACTGGACATGGTAATCCAGTCAGAGAGAGAGATGAGGCAGACTATGTTTAGGGCACCTTTTCTAGCCCCCTCCCCATACGGGAAATGGGGCAGAGTGGTAAGCGGCAGTAACGCAGCCAAAGCTCCGCTCACGGCCAGAGTTCGATTCCAACGGAAGGAGGAAGTCAAATCTCCGGTAAAAGGGGTTGAGGTCCACTCAGCCTTCCATCCATCCGTGGTCGGTAAAATGAGTACCCGGCATATGCTGGGGGGTAAAGAAAGGCCAGGAAAGGAACTGGCAATCCCACCCCATATATACGGTCTGCCTAGTAAACGTCACAAGACGTCACCCTAAGAGTCGGAAACAACTCGCACTACAAGTGCAGGGACACTTTTACCTTTACCCCATAAGGGGTGAGCAGAGTGGATCCTGAATAGAACTGCTCAGTCGTGGATATAGCTGCTGAACTACTCAACTGCCTCGGTCCTTGAGCCAGGACGACTGAGTCTGTATCCACCACCCATGTGCCGGTCCATGACTAGAAGCTTCCGGATTTCACAGTCCTGCCCCTGTCGCCATTCGCCGATCACCATGGGACTTTTGGTTTGGTTTGGTTTGGTTTGGTTTGGTTTGGTTGGAAGACGCCTGTGCGTGAATTTGTTTTATGTGAGGAGATCGGTGCACGACAATCAACACACAATCTTGACAGAAAAAGGCTTTGATCCAATGACATGGATACCACAACAATTGGAAATCTTTTATCTGCTGCAGCTTTCATCCACCTTCACAGCCGTTGTAACATACACATTGTTATCCTCTGCCTGTTCTGCCACTGAGGACTTTCTTGGATCGTTCTTTGTCTGGTTCCTCTCTCATAATACTAGAACTCGTGGACATTCAAAGAAGCTGAATGTTGGAAGATTCAGGACAGACAAAAGGGAGTACTTCTTTACTCAGCGCATAGTTAAACTATGGAATTTGCTCCCACAAGATGCAGTAATGGCCGCCAGCATGGACGGCTTTAAAAGAAGATTAGACAAATTCATGGAGGACAGGGCTATCAATGGCTACTAGCCATGATGGCTGTGCTCTGCCACCCTAGTCAGAGGCAGCATGCTTCTGAAAACCAGTTGCCGGAAGCCTCAGGAGGGGAGAGTGTTCTTGCACTCGGGTCCTGCTTGTGGGCTTCCCCCAGGCACGTGGTTGGCCACTGTGAGAACAGGATGCTGGACTAGATGGGCCACTGGCCTGATCCAGCAGGCTCTTCTTATGTTCTTATGTTCTTATGGAAGTACATGACTCCCGACGACATCGCTCACAGGGTTCATTGGAACATGCAAGCCCGCTCACCACTACAATTTGACGATCCAGCAAGGGGGCCTTAAATAGTAGACAGGCACCATCTCTGTTATCTTTCAGCACCTACTGAAGACCTTCCTCTTTCAATAAGCCTTTTAAGTTGAGACCTTATCCCAGTCTGCATCTGTGTTGGAATTGCTTTTTAAGATCTTTTTAAACTTTTTCTTTTTTTTAAAAAAGATGGTTTTAAAGCTTTAAAAAAAATGTTTTTAAAGATGTTTTGTTTCAATATATTTTAAAGTCTGTTTTTATGATGTTTTAAATTGGGTTTTTTTAGTGGTTTTGTTTGTTGCCCTGGGCTCCTACTGAGAGGAAGGGTGGGATATAAATAAATAAATAAATAAATAAATAAATAAATAAATAAATAAATAAATAAGAACACAGCCTAGCAATTAAAACAGGTCAAGAGATCAAGCTTGCGTCTTCAAAAGCTGGTGGAGTGCCAACAGAGATGGGGCCCCTCATATTTCAGCGGGGAGGGCATTCCACAACATCAGCACCACTATTGGAAAAGCCAGTCTCCACGTCACCACATGCACCACATGCATCCCCTCAGGTCAATCAAATAAGTGGATTTCTGTCTTGTGCTCTACGACTCATCTCTAAAGCAGGGCTACAACCCAGATAAATTTTCAATTGCAATCCTAAACACATAGGAATGTAGGAAGCTGCCTTATAGTAAAACAGACCATTGGTCCATCTGGCTTAGTACTGTCTACCCTGACTGGCAGCGGCTGTCCAGGATTTCAGACAAGGGTCTCTCCCAGTCCTACATAGAGATGCTGTGGATTGAACCTGGGACCTTCTGCATGCACGGCGGATGCTTTACCTCTAAACTACAGCCCTTCCACTTACTAGGAAATAGCGATGTATGAACATGCCTCAATCCATTCTGACATCCATTTGCACTTTGTCCATTATTTTCCATTCCATTGCAATTGGTTTATTTTGCACAAGTCTTTCTCCTGTTTCATTGTCTGCTAATGCAGAAATATACATAATTGTAAGTATATCATAATGTATGATAGATGGGCATAGCTCAGCCATCAACCAATATTTACATATGATAGTGCGTTAGTGTATATCTAAATCTAGGGGTTAGGGGCTATTGCTGAGGTCAATATTTATATAACTATTTACATTTTGTTATATCTTGATTGTTTGAATTATCTTATATAAACTATTCTGGTCTTGTGAGCCACTTTGAGCATGGTTTACCATGGAAACATGGCACACAAATACGTGAGGATGATTTATTTATTTATTATTTAATTTATATCCCACCCTTCCTCCCAGCAGGAGCCCAGGGCGGCATGATGATGATGATAATGATGATGATGATGAAATTTACTCAATCTTGAGTACAAACAAGAACATCAGTAAGCTTTGTCACCCAGAGTCCAGTCTCGGGGGCTCTTTGAGCAAAAAAAAAAAAAAAAATAGTGGAAGAAAAGAAAAAGCAGGTCATACATAGTTTGGGTACAAGCTATGCCATTTCTTTTCAAAATCATGATGCTAAACTTGTTCTTGTCTACTTTTCTTACTGAATCTCTTCTTCTCCTTGTGCCTGTAAGAACTGGATTTTCTCTTACCTTGAAGAGACAGAGTAGATTAAATTCAGATTTAACATTTTTTGCTTTGTATGTCTCCTTCTGAATTGAATAGGGAACTGAGGAGGGATTTGCACCTGAAAATTTGGATTCCTTTTCTCTGTGTGATATTCCCTACACAGATTTGCAGGCATAATGCCACATTGATTTTTGCTCCACACTCTTGCCTGAAAACACTTGAATAAGGAGATGAGACATGTTCAGCTACAACTTTATTGATTACAAGCATATATGCAATGAAATAAACTCAGTGGATTAATTCTAACCCCCAGTCTCCTAGTGTGAATAATTATTTGGGTTGTGTAGGCCTGCCTTAGCAACTTTTAGAGCAACTCCACCCTATGTCAGAGCAGAGAATCAGACCAATCTCTTTTCTCAGCTCCTCCTAGCCTCACCACCTGGGTGTCTTCAGCATTTCTCCCAGTCCACCCTGCGTCTCTCTAGAAAGTCAGTGAGTAGGTCAGTGCTTAAAAGGATTATGTTCCCTACCCTGTGAGCCCTGGGGTGAGGAGCTGGCCTCAGGGAAGAGGGTGCTCTCCAAAATCCCATACTCCTATCCCAGCCTTTACCTACACTGGCCCTGCCAGCTATACCTTACATAAAGCATGGAATCAATATAAATTATGCCCAAATTCTCAGCACATTGGTCCAAGTTACACCGGTACAGTGTGGGCCCATCTCTTCTACCCATAACTCGGGACTGCCCCTCCAGCTGTGTGCAGCTGTTGCTTGCTTCAACCCCTCTCTGTGAAGCTGTGGGAAAAGCTGTCATTCACGCCTATACAAGGGGATAGTGGGTCGGAGCACAATTCTGTTTACAGCAACAGTGAAAAAATATTTTAATTTAATTCGGACATAGCGTTGTATATGCACGAAAGAGAATGCTGGTGCCAAAAGCAAACATGAAACTAGAATTTTGGCACAAGTACCTGCAATACTTGGATAAGCCTCTGAGTGTCGTTGTCCACTCATCAGCAGAGAAATTCAGTGAGAGATACAGCCAGCCAACCCTGCCTTGCTGTTCACAGTGCAAAATCAGATTTGCTGCTGCCTGCTCTGATATAAAACAACAGCATATTCAACAGAATATTTTTCACTCGTCGGCATTCTCAGTGACAAACAGAAGACAAAAGCTAAGTAGAGAAGATGACAGAAAGGAGAAGATTACAGAAACCAGCCAGAAGATGCTTGTTTTGCTATGTACTGATTATAATTTGGGAGAAGGTATCTGGGCAGATTCACTATTCGATTCCTGAAGAGGTAGAGAAAGGATCCTTGGTGGGGAACATTGCATTGGACCTGGGAATGGACATCAAGGAGATATCTGACAGCAAGGTACGCATTAGTTGTGGAGGTAGGATTCAGTATTTTGACTTGAATTATGAAACTGGCCATTTATACACAACAAAAAGAATAGATAGAGAAGAGATATGTGACCGAATACAGAGGTGTATGTTAAACTGTGATGTTATTATCAAAAGTAAAATGAAGCTTTTTGCAGTTGAAGTGGAGATTACAGATATAAATGATAATGCTCCCCGCTTTCCATCAAGGGAACAGAAATTGAAAATCAGTGAGACCTCTACACCTGGATCCCAGTTCCCTCTGCCTGAAGCTCATGATCCAGATCTGGGGATAAATACAATACAAAGCTTCCAACTCACAGGGAGTAGCCATTTTTCTCTAGATGTTCAAATGGGAGAAGAAGGTGTTAGAAGAATTATGCTAGTTCTGAAAAAGTATTTGGATAGAGAGGAACAATCAGCTTATGATCTTTTCCTCACTGCTAGTGATGGGGGCAATCCAGTCCGGTCAGGCATAGTGCAGATCCAAATCATTGTTCTAGATGCAAATGACAATGGACCTATTTTTAGCCAACATGTCTATGAAGTGAATGTCAAAGAGAATATCCCCAGAGGATCCACAGTCTGCACAGTAAGAGCCACTGATCTGGATGAAGGAAACAATGGAGATGTAAACTACTTTTTCAAAAATATTGGGGAAACAGCTTCCCAAATATTTCTCTTAGATTCTGCTAGTGGTGAAATAACACTTGCAAGAAACCTTGATTATGAAGAATCGCCCTCATATGAGTTTGAAGTACAAGCGGAAGATGGGGGAGGGCTGTCTGACAGGTCCAAAGTGCTGATAATAGTTACTGATGTGAATGACAATATACCCCAAGTGGAAATAGCTTCTCACATCAACTCAGTTCCCGAGGATTCACCACCAGGAACAGTTGTTGCCCTTTTAAATATACATGATCAAGATTCAGGAATGAATGGGAAAGTCTTCTGTTCCATTGACACCAAGTTCCCTTTTCAGCTGAAAAAATCTTACAATAATTATTACAGTTTGATGACAGAGAGATCTCTAGACAGGGAACAGGAGGCATCTTACAATATCAGCATCACAGTTACTGATCATGGGATTCCCCCACTTTCTACAACCTGCACCATCTCACTCCATGTTTTAGACACAAATGACAACCATCCACACTTTGCAAAACCAGCCTATACCTCTTACCTTATGGAAAATAACCGAAGAGGAGCATCTGTCTTCTCACTTAATGCAAACGATCCAGACTCGGAGGAGAACTCCAAAATAACTTATTCCATCATTGAAGGTCTAATGACTGGCTCCTCTCTCTCCTCATACCTTTCCATTAATTCTGAGACAGGAGTTATTTATGCCTTGAACTCCTTTGATTATGAAGAATTTCAGGAGATTCAATTCTTGGTCAGGGCCCAGGATGGAGGCTCCCCACCACTCAGCTCCAATGTCTCAGTGACCCTCTTCTTCCTGGATCAGAATGACAATGCTCCAGAAATCTTGTATCCCTCCCCTCCCACCGATGGCTCCACGGGGATAGAGCTGGCCCCTCACTCCTCTGAGCCAGGCTACCTGGTCACCAAGGTGGTGGCAGTGGATGCGGACTCTGGGCAGAATGCCTGGCTCTCCTACCAGCTGATCAAGGCCACAGAGCCCGGACTCTTCACTCTGGGGCTCCACACCGGAGAGATCAGGACAGCCCGTTTCTTTCTGGAGAAAGATGCCCTGAAGCAAAGCCTGGTGGTTTTAGTGAAGGACAATGGGCAGCCACCTCTCTCCGCCTCAGTCACAGTCACTGTGGTGCTGGCTGACACCATCCCTGCAATCCTCTCCGATCTGAGCAGCATCTCAGCTCCTGTAGATCCCCCATCAGACCTCACCTTCTACCTGGTGATTGGGGTAGCCTTTGTCTCCTGCTTGTTCTTCATATTCCTCCTTGTGTTATTGGCCATTAGGCTGCACAGATGGAGAAATTCTCAGCTGTTTGATTCAGGGGATGTGAATTTCAGTGGTGTTCCTGTCTCACAGTTTGTGGGGATTGATGGAGTCCGAGCATTTCTACATTCTTATTGCAATGGGTTTTCTCTAACCACAGAGTCAAACAAGAGCAAATTTAAACTTTCCATGGCAGATTGTTCCAATACCCTAACTAATGAGCAAGCAAAGAATACCATTCTAACTGCTGAATACATTGGTGGTGGACATCAGTCCTTTGAACAGGTGAGCTGACAGTTTATAAGTTATTCATGGTATTAATGTTGGATGTTTACAGCCTCTGGCTGGACAGTAGTAGATTGATGGTAAGCTTATGCACCAGCATATACACCAAAAGGTTTTTCCAGTCTTTATAATGAATTTCCTGTTCCTTTCCATGGCCCATTGTCCTGCACTGAATATCAGCATTACTTTAGGAGAAAATATGTCATTTTCTATCTTGTTCTCTTATCTTAGTTTGATAGGGCACTCAACATCCAAAGTGAGTTTTGTAGTTAGTTTGTAGTTGTAGTGCTACTGTCAGCACCCTGTCAGGGAGAATTCCTATAGGATGCATCCATTTTTGAGGGTGTGTTGGAAATATACTCAGGGGTGATACTTTAGGGGCAAGGTGATGCTTTAGTGTACGTTTTTGCATCAGTATGACACATGCCTGGTGCCACCCCCAGAAATTTCATCCCTCTGGTTGCAAGGATCTCATGATGACATACAGAAGAAGCTTGGGAGGGTGGCCCCTAAGTTGTGGAACTCCCTTCCCACTGAGATGCATGTGGCAACTTTGCTGTATAGTTTTAGGTGAATGCTGAAGATGCACCTCTTTACCCTGGCCTTTGACACCAGAGATGTGTATTTTTAGGATCCACCCTATTTTGGGATTTTAGTTTGTTTTTAAATTGTTTTAATGTCAATTTTTTTTGGTAACACACCCTGGGACCTTTGGATGATCATGATGATGATGATATGGTCAGCATTCTCCAGGCCTCCATGAAGAATGATCAAGTCCACTCTTGGATCTGATGTGACCAGGTTGCATGGGTGGATCAGGTGGGTCTCATAGAACTCACTCAAACTCCTATGAGGTGCCCAGTGCTAGATCCTCTGTAAGACTGGTACCTCCTTAGGGAGGTGACCTGGCACTACAGGATGGCCTTACACTGGGTTTCCAGGTTGCCTGGACTGGGGCCTGTACCTCTTTTTTCTTCAAAATAAAAGTGGCTAGTTTAAGCACACTTTTTAAAAAGTGTGGATAACATAATGTGTACTTTGCTTCTGAGAGGATCTGGTTTCATCACAAAGGAATGTGAGAGAACAGGAGTCAGGGCTCTGTATATGGAGCTACAGGTGACCTGATGGGCAGAACCAAGGAAGAGTTTGGTAGGTGGACATCACCAGATCTTGCAGGCAGGAACCACCACTGTGAATTGTTTTTGATATTCATTGTGTTTTCTTTTCTTCTGCAATCATTTACAAGAGGCATGTTGCTGTTGTGATTATGCTACATATTTTGTTCTTGAAACTAATAGACTAGAAAAAAGTTATGAATTAGGAATAGCTAGGAAAATAAAATAGTCCAGCACAAAATGCATTCCTAACATGTTGGTCAGGTTGCACTTATTTCCCTGGGAATCCATTGAATGCAGTAGAACTGAATTTTGAGTAAATATGGTTAGGATCACATTGTAAACAAATTTCTATACTTAGAAAATAATGGTACCAGGGTTTGCAGCTTGTGAAATGTCACTTCATAAGTGTTTTTAAAGATATGTGAATTAAGCAAGGAAGCCTCAACCAACCAGCATCTGCCTGGAGAATGTGTATGTCTTTAAAAGCATGTGTGCATCTTTGTTGCCAAGGAATCATAGCTCAGTGGTAGAGTATGGGCTTTCCATGTCAAAGATCCCAGAATCCCTGGCAGGTAACTGGAATAGGAAAAGAACTTTGGATTTGAAGGGCTGATATCAGACAAAGTTCTTAGCAGTGGGCCAGATGGTCCAGTGATCTTATTCAGTAAAAGGGCAGTTCCATATGCAACAGTTGTAGTGGATGTGTGATAGAAACCTGACATCGTAAGCAGACTTCAGTATCTAGTGTACTAGAAGGAACATGGGAGTTCCTGTTTTTGTTTAGTAAAGAAAAAAGTATCCTGACAAGATGGTGACTTTAGGAACTTGTGGCCTTCTATGTTTTCTAAAAAATGTAAAATTACAGATAGAGGCATTTGACCAGAGATCTATGAGCACGATAGCACTCACAGAACCCAAGTCAATCGTTTTTTAAAATTGGTTTTTAAACATTTGTTTTTTAAAATTTGTATATTTGTTTTTAATGTTTTTAATTGTTGTAAACCACCCAGAGAGCTTTGGCTATGGGATGGTATATAAATGCAATAAATAAATAAATAAATTTGATCAACATTTAGCTCTAACAGACATAGGGAAAAGGGAAGTCTGGACAGCAAAGGATATATATAAGTTTAGTGCCTCCAAACTTACAGTTCTGTAGCTCAGGAAGAAACACATCCAGGCCTGGGTTGCTGGATATGATGGCTTTATAACCACCCACAGCAGCATTTTGCATGTGAAGTGATGCAGTCCTGTTTCTATATGCAGCTTGCTTTTCACTGGACTGGCATGAAAGATCTAGTTTATTTATTTATTACATTTATATACCGCCCCATAGCTGAAGCTCTCTGGGCGGTTTACAGCAGTTCAAGATGGCAATGTAGAGCTAAATTTGAGAACTAATGTCATGTAGTGGTTAAAAGGTTGTGCTGAAAACCAGCAATCCTAACTTTTTAATTCAGTTTCTACTATGAAGACATAGTATGACAGCCTCAGCTCCCAATTACACTTGGCTGATACTACCTTCGAGGGCCATAGTTAAAGATTATAGAAATATAATGTACACATGAAGTACTTTGGACATTTGAAAGCATCATATTCATGCCAAATACTATGATTAAAAGCCTCAAAATCACACGAAAATGTAGGGGTTCCTATGGTTATCTCTCTCTCTAGTTTTATTTAATGTGTGGGTAGGAAAGACACCAGCATGTATTGTGTGCTTGCATTTTTGAAATATATTTTAAATGGGAATTGCTATTCTTTTATAATAAGAATGTTGAAGTAACCAAAGATATGAAGTACTGAAAAGGCAATAGTGCAAGACAGAAAGCACTTTAATTAGAAATGTACTGTAAACAGACACTGTCAAGAATACTAGAGAAAACTATTTTTGAAATTCATATTTACAAGAAAAAGCCAATAGCTTATAATCAAACTACCTAACTAATAGGATTCTGCCTGAATCATGCCATCTATAAAATACTTATTTAGTCAAATGGTGGATCTACACTGCATCTGACATTTCAACATCAATGTGCACATCGAGATTCTGTGTGTGTTATGTGCCTTCAAGTCGATTACGACTTACAGTGATCCTATGAATTGGTGATCTCCAATAGCATTTGTTATAAACCACCATGTTCAAATCTTATAAGTTCAGGTCTGTGGCTTCCTTTATGAAATCAATCCATCTCTTGTTTGGTCTTCCTCTTTTTCTACTCCCTTTTGTTTTTCACAGCATTATTGCCTTTTCTAGTGAATCATTTCTTCTCATTATGTGTTCAGAGTATGATAACCTCAGTTTCATCATTTTAGCTTCTAGTGATAGTTCTGGTTTAATTTGTTCTAACACCCAATTATTTGTCTCTTTTGCAGTCCATGGTATCCACAAAGCTCTCCTCTAACACCACATTTCAAATGAGTTGATTTTTCTCTTATCCGCTTTTTTCACTGTCCAACTTTCACATCCGTACATAGAGATTGGGAATACCGTGGTCTGAATGATCCTGACTTTAATGTTCAGTGATACATCTTTGCATTTGAGGACCTTTTCTAGTTCTCTCACAGCTGCCCTCCCCAGTCCTAGCCTTCTTCTGATTTCCTTACTATTATCTCCATTTTGGTTAATGACTGTGCCAAGATTTTGATAATCCTTGACAAATTCAATGTCCTCATTGTCGACTTAAGTTACATAAATCTGTTGACATTATTTTGGTCTTTTTGACGTTCATCTGTAGTTCTGCTTGTGTGCTTTCCTCTTTAACTTTCATCAGCATTCATTTTAAATCATTACTGGTTTCTGCTAGTAGTATGGTATCATCCACATATCTTAAATTATTGATATTTATCCCACCACTTGTCACACCTCCTTCATCTTGGTCCAATCCTGCTTTCCATATGATAAGTTCTGCATATAGATTAAACAAATAGGGTGATAAAATACACCCCTGTCTCACACCCTTTCCGATGGGGAATTTAAAGATATAAATGTTAATGCTCTCTACTTCCCACCAGGGGAACAGAAATTGAAAATAAGTGAGGCATCAACATTGGGATCTTGATTTCCTCTTCCTGAAGCTCAAGATCCAGATTTAGGGATAAATTCAGTGCAGAGCTACCAACTCACAGGCAGTAGCCATTTTTCTCTAGATGTTCAAATAAGAGAAAATGGTGCCAGGCATGCTGACCTAGTGCTGGGAAAATGACTGGACAGGGAGGAGCAATCAGTTTATGATCTAATCCTCACAGCCACTGATGGGGGTGATCCAGTCCAATCTGGCACTGTGCATATTCAGGTCACTGTCTGGATGTAAATGAGAATGGACCCATTTTCAGCTAACATACCTGTGAAGTGAGAATCAAAGAGAATATCCCCAAAGGATCTACAATCTGTACAGTAAAAGCCATTATCTAGATGAAAGAATCAATGTAGAGAGAAAATACTCTTTCAAAAAAACTGAGGAAACAGCTTCTCAAACATTTGTCTTAGATTCTGCTAGAGGTGAAATAACACTTGCAAAGAACCTTGATCATGAGGAATCACCCTTATATGAATTTGAGGTTCAAGCAGAAGATGGTGGAGAGCTGTTTGACATATACAAAGTACTGATAATTAGTTATTGATGTGAATGACAATGTACCCCAAGGGGAAATAGCTTCTCATGTCAACACAGTTTCTGAGGATCCACCACTAGTAACAGTTATCACTATTGTAAGAGCACAAGATAAAGATTCAGGAATTAATGGGGAGATCACATGTTCCATTGGCACCAAAATCCCTTTTTGACTAAATTCACTGGTTGATAATGTTTACAGTTTGGTGACAACCAGAGTCCTAGACAGAGAGCATGTAGTTTCCTACAGTGTCACTGTCATAGTCATGGATAATGGGACTCCTCCACTTTCTGCATCTACTGTTATTCCACTCCAGATTTTAGACACCAGTGATAACCCTCCCCACTTCATGGAATCAGTTTACACATTTTATTTTATGGAGAACAACCCAAGAGGGTCCTCCATATTCTCAGTGAAAGCCAATGACCCAGAATGGGGAGAGAACTTTAGAATAACTTGTCCCATTACTGAAAAAGAAAAAGACTTCCTCCTTTCCTCCTACCTCTCCATTAATTCTGTGGCTGGGGTTCATTAGATTACGAAGAGATCGCCGTTCAAATATCCAATTGGCTTAATTGTGAATTAGATTCAACATGAATATGTCACATAGTAGGGGACTGCTGTACAGATTATGTTTTTAAACTGTACATTGAGACATATAATGTATGAAATGAGACATGTGTTTTTGAAATACATTTATCAGTACACTCATACGAAAGCCAAGGGTGACTGTAGTTCTCTGTTAAGTAAGGCTGCAATTAGGGATGGATAAATCAGTCAATTTCTGTTTCTTTTGGTTCTTTCTCATTTTTCCAATCTTAAATTCAATTCTCCACATTTCCGTGTCAGTTTACTCACTTTTGGGGAGGGGAGAGGTCCTCATGAAAATTCATCAGCATTCTAGTGCTCTGAATGCACATGTCTGCATGCAATTTCTTCTAACATACACATTTTTGCAAAGCAATGTT
Source organism: Rhineura floridana (assembly GCF_030035675.1). Lineage (NCBI taxonomy): Eukaryota > Metazoa > Chordata > Lepidosauria > Squamata > Rhineuridae > Rhineura > Rhineura floridana. The sequence goes on along the minus strand of NC_084480.1, from coordinate 173,308,841 downwards.
TCCCAATAGCCACACGGAGGAGGGCCAGGATCTCTTCTCGATTGTCCTAGAGTGCAGGACATAGAATAATGGGCTCAAGTTGCAGGAAGCCAGATTTTGACTGAACATTAAGAAAAACTTCCTAACTGTTAGAGCCATACAACAATGGAACCAATTACCTAGAGAGGTAGTGGGCTCTCCGACACTGGAGGCATTCAAGAGGCAGCTGGACAGCCATCTGTTGGGAATGCTTTGATTTGGATTCCTGCATTGAGCAGGGGGTTGGACTCGATGGCCTTGTAGGTCCCTTCCAACTTCTATGATTCTATGAACCCCCCTCCCCAGATTTTGGGCACTGCTTGAGGGTGTGTGTGGAGTCTTTAACTTTTTAAGATTAGCAGAACTAGATGTGATGGGGAGATACATGTCTGTCGCCCAAAGCAAAAGTCCTGCCTCACTTCATCCCAGTAACTTCCCCAGGAACAGGTAGTAGAACACAACATTTGATGTGATGGCGTTGCACTTCCTCATCCCTGAAAGTTGCAATCAATAAAGCGAGGCAGGTGAGAGATGGGGAGCCAGAGTTCAATATTGTCACTTCACATCTTTTATATATGTTATTGTGGGGCAAGGGAGTGCTGCTGTTTTCAGTGGGAGCCTGCAATACCTAACTGTAAGAGTAGTAACAAACCTGTGGCATGTTCAGCTTATCTATTGTTAACTGCAAAGCTTAAAACTTTTTATAAGGTAGTTGCTCTGTCTTTCTTTATCTCTCTGCTATGTAAAGCATTTGAGAACATGACAAGCACTGACCATACAATATGGGAACATTTAGTTATATACTTATAGAGATAACCAGGAGAACGTGATTTTCCCCATTACTATATTTTTGTGTAGGACCCTCCGTGGCGCAGAGTGGTAAGCGGCGGTAAAGCAGCCGAAAGCTCTGCTCACGGCCGGAGTTTGATTCCAACGGAAGGAGGAAGTCAAATCTCCGGTAAAAGGGGTCGAGGTCCACTCAGCGTCCACCCATCCGTGGTCGGTAAAATGAGTACCCGGCATACGCTGGGGGGTAAAGAAAGGCCGGGGAAGGAACTGGGAATCCCGCCCCATATATACGGTCTGCCTAGTAAACGTCGCAAGACGTAACCCTAACAGTCAGAAACGACTCGCACTACAAGTGTGGGGACACCTTTACCTTTTTATATTTTTGTGTATTTTTTTAAAAGGAGAAGTGATAGTCTCAAAGCAAAGGTGAATATAAAGATGAGAAGGAGTATCCAAAGATGAAAGATCAAAAGTTTGTTTGTTGAAGTTTTGTAGATGGTACCAACATGTATCAAAGTATTACTAAAGGGCATATGGGAAATGTTGGAGGGAGATGTTATGTGGAACTTTTTAACACAAGTGTGTTAAATGGAAATGTGATCATGTGAGCCATATGAGCAGGAAACTGCTTGCATATGAGCAAGAAAAATTTGCTTTCCTCATTTCATTGATTTCTAAACCTTCAGTCAATCTACTGCTGCTTTTACTGATGATGTGTCTTCACAATTCACTATGGAAACACATTAACACTTCCAGTTCTTGTTTGTTTTTAACATGCCATCAAACACGTCAGGGTCACATGGCATCCCAGGCAGGACATGTCTTTGGTGCTCTCCTCCATGTGTTCAGTTGCTGAGTAGCTTATTTTTAATGCATTTGTAGTCCATCTCACAACTTTGATGCGAGGGTTGGATGCATAGTTTATTCACTGCTTTCATATAAAACAATAAATGTGCATGTTTGGATTTGATTGTAATCACTCACAATCATTTACTTCTACACCATTACTTGAATGGGTGCTAATGTTGTACATTTTATGTGAATTAAAAACAGCAACAACAATAGGAACGTTCACAATACTGGCCATGTGGGTCAGGGTTGTCAGCTTTACAAGTTACAGACTCTTTGTACTATTTGTTTCAGCTTCAGCTGTTCAGGAGATAGATCAGAAGATAGATTTGACTGCAAAATGCCCCACCTGGGTTGCCTCACATTAAGCCAGACCTAAAATATACATATCCACATAGTGATCTGTTTTGCACATCATGCTAACCCATCGTTTATTTTAAACCACGGCTTAATTGAAAACGTGCCTCCCACCCCTGTGGGTGCTCTACATAGTGCAAGCAAGCCATAATATGGCATGCTAGGTGAGGCTGGTTTGTTTGTTTCATGCAAAGCATAAGCAGTATGCCAGAAAGAAGCCAACATTTGTTCTTGGCTTCAGGTTTACTTCTTGTGGCTTCTGTGAAACAATCAAACCATGATCCGAGTTCACACAATGCAACATGTCATGCTATGTCTTGCTTGTTCCATACATGATGCTTGAAAGGACAGGGAGGAGGGGTGGGAGGCATGTTTATTTGTTTGTTTAACATATTTATAAACAGTGTCATAGCCGGAAGTTATTATTTTATAAGATAAAATGAGATAAAATACAAAAGTTACAGACTCTAAAAACAATGAAAATATTTCTACACTTGTACAATTAATATTGTACAAAGTGACTGGGTCACACTTCAGGTAAAGCCTTGTTCACAATTAAAACAAACAGTGGCTTAGATTCACATGTGCACCAGTTCATCGTCTCTGTTTCTTCAAATGGAATGAGACGGCTGCTCTTGCAGTTCTCTGTCTAAACCTCATAGTGTCACTGTTGACCAGTCTAGATGGAAATCCACAGATGTGTCCTGTATTGTGATACCTCAATGCAACTGTACTGTACAGCTAAGGGAAACAGCAGACCACAAAAGAAGAGTAGTCTAGCTGAGAAGAGGAAAACACTTCTGGTCCAAATAAACAAAAAGAAGAAGAGCAGTTTATTTTTTCTTACTGGTTTTTCTGTTACCTTGCTGAGAAACCTGTTCAAAAAAAAGCTGAAGAGAAACTACTTTGACAGAGAACAGAATGGAGAGAAGGCACAAAGCGAATGGCAGGGCATTCACCAGGCAAGTACTGCTTCTCTTACTGTTGTTCTCCTTCTGGGCTGCCTCAGAGCAGATATATTATTCCATCCCTGAGGAGATGGCAAAGGGTTCAGTTGTGGGAAATCTCGCCAAGGATTTGGGACTGAATGCCAGAGATCTATCCAAGCGCAATCTGCATGCTGTCTCTGTGAATAAAATGCAGTATTTCAGTATCAGTGCAGAGAATGGAAACCTTTATGTGAATGATAGGATTGATAGGGAGGAATTTTGTGGCACAACTCTACTCTGCCTTATTAATTTTGAAGTGGTGATAGAAAATCCTTTAAATATTTTCCATATAACTGTAGAAATTCAGGATATTAATGATAATATCCCATATTTTTTGAAAAGTATTATCAAGTTGGACATAATTGAATCCACTTTGCCAGGCACCAGATTTCTTCTTGGGAAAGCAGAAGATCCTGATATTGGGATGAATTCTCTCCAAAATTACCAGCTTAGCCCTAATCACTATTTAACTTTAGATGTTAAAGAGACTCAGGATGGAAATAAATTTGCAGATTTAGTGCTTCAGCGACCACTAGATAGAGAGAGAGAACAGACCCTGCATTTGATCCTTACAGCCCTGGATGGGGGTGAACCTAGAAAAACTGGGACTGCCCAGATATGGATTAATGTCACTGATGCCAATGACAACCCACCAGTTTTCACTCAAGAGATTTACAAGGTCAGTTTGAGGGAAAATGTTCCAGTTGGATCCCTTGTACTCCAGTTTGTAGCCTCTGATGAAGATGAAGGTTCAAATGCCCAAATCAGCTATCATTTTAGCAATATACCAGTGATTGCTAACAAGAAATTCCACCTGGATCCATTGAATGGTTCAGTCCTACTTATGGGGCATTTGGATTTTGAGGAAACTAAAGAATATACTATGACAGTTGCAGCAAAAGATGGAGGTGGATTAGAGACACATTGCAAAGTTGAAATAAAGGTTCTTGATGAGAATGACAATTACCCCGAGGTAACCCTTGTTTCCTTGTTCAGCCCATTCTCTGAAGATTCTCTGCCTGGTACCTTAATTGCTCTGGTCAATGTAAATGACAAAGACAATGGAGATAATGGAAAGGTTACTTGCTATGTACAAGATGATTTACCCTTCAAAATTCTCCCCTCATCCAACAATTACTACAAGGTCCAGACAGATAGTCCCCTGGACAGAGAAAGAACTCCTACATATAACATCACAATTACAGCTACTGACAAGGGAACCCCGCCTCTTTCCACACACAAAGCCATCTCATTACAGATCTCTGATATCAATGATAATGCCCCTACTTTTGAGAAATCTTCCTACAGTATCTATTTGTCAGAAAACAATCCATCCGGTGCCTCCATTTTCACTATTAAAGCCTCTGATCCAGATGTGGACCAGAACGCACGGATCACCTACTCCATCCTCAACAGCAACATTGAGGAGCTTCCTATCTCCTCCTATATCTCCATTAATTCTGAGACCGGCACAATCTATGCCCAGAGATCCTTTGACTATGAACAATTCAGAGAATTCCAGCTGCAAGTGAAGGCCCAAGATGGCGGCTCTCCCCCACTCACCAGCAATGTCACTGTGAGGTTGTTTATTCTTGATCGGAATGATAACACACCTCATATCCTGTCCCCTTCACAAGAAGTCAAGGGCTCAGCCTTGTTCGAGATGGTGCCTCGTTCAGCTGAGGCAGGTTATCTAGTAACAAAAGTGGTGGCCGTGGATGCTGATTCTGGACACAACGCTTGGCTGTCCTACCATCTGACTCAGGCCACTGAACCCACCCTCTTCACGATTGGTTCTCACACTGGTGAGATCAGAACAGCGAGGGCCTTTGTGGAGAGAGATGCTGTGAAACAGAGACTCGTCATTATGGTGAAGGATAATGGACAGCCGTCTCTCTCGGCCACCATTACTCTGAACCTGGTTTTTGCTGAGAACTTCCAGGAAGCCCTTCCAGAAATGAAAAGCCAACCGAGCAGCTCAGAGTATCAGTCTGACCTACAGTTCTACCTGGTGCTGGCCTTAGCTTTGATCTCCTTCTTATTCCTCTTGACTGTTATTCTGGCTGTTACAATGAAGCTCCATCAATCAGGGAATCCGAGGTTCCTACAGTGTTTTGGTCCTATTCCCCATTCCAAGAACGGTGCCATATTTCCTCCAAATTTTGAAGATGGGACTTTGCCTTATTCCTACCAGCTTTGCCTGTCAGAATCCAGGAAGAATGAGTTTACTTTTCTGACACCCAATGTTCAGGTTGTCGACAATATTCTTAATGGTGAGAAATCTGGTGTATTTTTCTCAGGTAAAACAATTGAAAACAATCTAAATTCTGATTTGGGGAATGATGACAAGGTAAGCTTTTTCAGCCTTTTACTTATGTTGCAATCCTAACCTTTTTATAGGGTCACTCTAATGTCATGAGTTAAAGGGTTTTTTTTACAAAAGCCGAACTGAAATGAACAGTTTTACCTCTAATTTATGGTGCCCTTATGAAGTACTTCTTCTTGATTGTTTTTTTCTTGGCCTGGATAGAAATGATTGAGGCTTGGGACTTCAAATTAATTACTGCCTGCATTTGTCTTGTAAGGAGCAGAGATTACTCTAGATATTTTCTAATCTTTTGAGATCTGAAGTTAAATGATTTGGCATAAAATGCAGTGGAGCATTAGAAAAAGCAAATGCCCTGCCCACTTCATGATGTTTACAGGGCTACTGTGAAGAACACTGATGTACCATCAGTATGATGCAGTTTGGCTCTTTCAGTAGAGCCCAGTCAGCAAAATCCTGAGATGAAGAATGGTGACAAGGTAAGATTTGTTGTTAAAATCATTAAATAATTACACCATAATCACTTTCCAAAATGGGAGCTACTTGCTTTTATTGTGAGATAGTAGCCTACAAGATGGATTTTTTTCATGATTTTTTCCAGTAACATTGCACACAACAACAAAAATAAAATAAAGGTGTTGAAGTCAGCAGCTTCTCGATGGACAGTTGATGTAAAATTTCTTATCTCCCGAGATAGCAAAATGTGCATTTTTTACATTAGAATATCTAGCAGTGTTGGTTCATATCTGCATGTTTTTTTCTATTGATAGGACTCTCACAGTCAGATATGTGAATTGTTTCTGTTGAGAAGGACTGTGTATGTATGTTAAGGCTTGGTAACATAAAAGGTTTATCTGCGATGATTAATCTGATAGCTCTAATGAGTCATTTACAGATGAAGGTCATCACTTGGTGCTACTGTATTTGAATTCCTAGCAAGTTTGTATGACACTTTGTATTGTTTCCCCATACTCAATTCTAATGTGTTTCAGAATAATTGCAGAGCATTTCTGTAAGTACACCAAGGAGAGAACAATATTTCCATCCAGTGGCAATCCTTTGTGCCTCTGGGGTGCCACACTGAACTTATAAAGAGAAGGTACTGGAGAGGAAGAGCTGAAATATGTCAACTCCTGGCTTCATACACATCAAATATTACACTTCAGTAATAATTTAACTTCAAAGGGGGAGAAAACTAAACCTCTAACTGAGATGGAAAGATTTATGCTTGATCATAATCACAAAGTAAAAAGGTGGCCGCAGACATATACAAAATACTATGCAGAAATTCAGTGGGAGCATTGGAAGGAGTTTCGTCAGTGTGTGGCAAGAAGGCATAATTATTGATAAAGCCCAGTGGGCAACAGTATGGCAGGAAAAGCAGTTTAAATCTGTCTTTGCAGCAATAAGAGTAAAAATAATAATAATAATAATTTAATTTATATGTCGCCTATCTGGCCAATGGCCACTCTAGGCGACGTACAATTTAGTTGCAATAAATGCATCATAATAAAATACACATAAAATACATATAACAATAAAACAATGAATAAAGAACAATAACAGTTCAGAGTGATAGGCGATTAGTCCTAAAAAATTAACCCTCCCCGGAAGTCCCAAAGGCCTGTCTGAAGAGCCAGGTCTTCAAGGCTTTGCGGAATACATTCAGGGAAGGGGCATGCCGAAGATCGTACGGGAGGGAGTTCCAGAGAGTGGGGGCTGCCACTGAAAATGCCCTCTCCCTAGTCCCCACCAACCTAGCTGTTTTAGTTGGTGGGACTGAGAGAAGGCCCTGAGTGACTGATCTTGTCGGGCGGCATAATTGGTGGCGCTGGAGGCGCTCCATCAGGTAAACTGGGCCGAAACCGTGTAGGGATTTAAAGGTTAATACCAACACCTTGAACTGAGCCCGGAAAATAACTGGAAGCCAGTGTAGATCGAACAACACTGGGGTGATATGTTCCCGGCGGCGACAATTTGTGAGTAGTCGAGCCGCAGCATTTTGTATCAGTTGTAATTTCCGGACCGTTTTCAAGGGTAACCCCACATAGAGTGCATTACAGTAGTCTAAATGAGAGGTGACCAAGGCATGTACTACCAGTGGGAACTGATGAACAGGGAGGTAGGGTTGCAGCCTACAAATGAGGTGTAATTGATACCAAGCTGCCCAGCTCACTGCCGAAATCTGAGCCTCCATGGACAGCTTGGAATCAAGAACCACCCCGAGGCTGCGGACCTGGTCCTTTAGGGGCAATCTCACCCCGTTGAACATCAGGTCAACATTTCCCAACCTTCCCTTGTCTCCCACAAGCAGCACCTCAGTCTTATCGGGATTTAACTTCAACCTGTTCCTTCCCATCCATCCACTCACGGATTCCAGGCACTTGGACATGGTCTTCACAGCCAACTCTGGTGAAGATTTAAACGAGAGATAGAGCTGAGTGTCGTCTGCATATTGGTGACACTGCAGCCCAAATCTCCTAATGATTGCCCCCAGCGGCTTCATATAGATATTAAATAGCATGGGAGAGAGGATAGAGCCCTGTGGCACACCACAATCGAGAGGCCAAGGGTCTAAAACCTCCTCCCCCAATGCTACCTGTTGATGCCTATCGGAGAGAAAGGAATGGAACCACCGTAATACAGTGCCTCCTATTCCCAATCCCTTCAGGCGATGTAGAAGGATACTGTGGTCAACAGTATCAAAAGCCGCTGAGAGATCGAGGAGGACAAGAAAGGTGAATTCTCCCCTATCTAATGCCCTCCTCATATCATCAACCAGAGCGACCAAGGCTGTTTCAGTTCCATGTCCAGTCCTGAAACCCGATTGGTATGGATCCAGATAATCCGTTTCATCCAAGTGTGTCGACAACTGATTAGCCACCACTCGCTCAATGACCTTGCCCAAGAATGGTAAATTCGAAATTGGGTGAAAGTTATTCAAAACCTGGGGATCCAAGGAGGACTTCTTTAAGATGGGCTTTACAATTGCCTCCTTGAGGGCTAATGGCATTACACCCTCCTTCAAGGATGCATTGACCACCGCCTTGATCCCCTCGCCCAGTTTCTCTTTGCAGCTCACGAGGAGCCACGATGGACAAGGATCATTTAGACAGGTGGTAGGCTTCACAGTCGAGAGCACCTTGTCCACATCCTCAGAAGGGAGAGGCTGAAATCGATCCCATTTGACTGGCTTGCAACTGGCCAACTCTGATTCATTCACTGCATCCATGGCGTACGGGATCGAGCTCCGTAAATGTTCGATTTTGTCAGCAAAGTGCTTTGCTAATTTGTCACAGGAGGCCTTGGACTGTTCCAAGGGTTCCTGAGCAACTGGACCGACCAGGCTTCGGACCACTTGGAACAACCTCCTGGGACAGCACTCTGCTGACGCAACAGAGGCAGCAAAGAACTTCTTCTTTTCTGCCTTTATTGCCACTTGGTAGGCAGTTACTGCTGCTCTAACCTGTGTCCGGACATCTTCGGAACGGGATTTCCGCCACCGGCGTTCTAGTCGTCTCACCACCTGCCTCAGATTTCGCAACCGTGGTGTATACCATGGTGCTAACTGAGTTCTGTTCAGGGGGAGAGGACATTTCGGTGCCACCCGGTCCAGAGCCCTGGTGATCCATTCCACTCCAACACCAGGGTATCAACCGAGCGGCCTTCAGCAGGTTCCAATTCCCCAAGCGCAGTCAGGAATCCTTCTGGATCCATCAGGCGTCTGGGACGGACCATTCTAATAGGTCCTTTCCCCCTGTGGAGGGCGTGAGGCATCGAGAAGTCTATGTTTACCAGGTAGTGATCTGACCATGACACAGGGGTGGAAGAGATCACCCCCAACTTCAGAGCACTTCCCTCCCATAGTAAATGCTATAGATGGCACTTAACCTTTTAAAAGCTTAGCTATATGAATTCAGCTGGTGGAAGAAGTTGTTGGAGGGGTTGCAAAGATGTGGGAACCGTCCCATAGGGAGATACAACAATTGTATAAGGTGGTGTTTGCTGAGCACAGTAAAATTGTGGTGAGACAATTTGCTGTGACCCTCAGTTGGCTTTGCTCTCCATCTTTAAAGATAAAAACAAAAACCTGCTACCTTATAAAGAGATGAATGTGTTTTTTATGGTAGCAACGAGCTATTGGATGCCCAGGGAACTGGTGAAAACATTGAATAAATGGTATGGGGATGGTTGGCAAGCAGGATCTCTCTTGCTTTTCTTTCTACCATGATGTTTATTGTTTCTGCTAGTTTGTAAGATGAAAAATGATAAATAAAAGTTCTTTAAAAAATCTATGACTAGATCTGACCCGTTGTAATCAAGGGATAACTCTAATGTATGTTTTTTGGGGAATATACCTTAAGAAATTATTTTAATGCAATTTCCCTCTCTTTCAATCTTTGCAGACTAAAGCTGCAATCCAATATACAGTTACCTGGGAGTAAGTCCCATTGAACCCAATGAAGTTTACTTATGAGGAGACATGGATTAGATTGCAGCCTTACTTAGGAGTAAGCTCCATTAGACCTAATTGGATTTCTGTATAAACATGCATAAGATCATACTGTCAGTTTAGTTTCTTATCTGCCATGTAATTCAAAGTTTAGTGGCAAATAAAGATCTAGAATAAATATTATAGAATACTTGAAAATAATATAGCAGCTACATATAGAGCCTAAGAGACTGAGATACATCCCGCTATCTGTTCCCTCCCCAGGTTTCCCATCCCAAGTCCTCATCCTCTGTATCGCCCTCATCTATCTGCCACCTCCCTGCTTGGCTTATGACAAGTTCCCCTCCTTTTGGCACTGGTTACGGCTCTTCATGAGTACTGCATCCAGTTCTGAACACCACACTTTAAGAGGGATGCAGACAAACTGGAACAGGTTCAGAAAAGGACAATGAAGATGATCAGGAGACTGGAAACAAAGGCCTCTAAGGAGAGACTGAAAGAATTGAGCATGTTTAACCTTGAGAAAAGAAGACTGAGGGGAAGGTACGATAGCATTCTTCAAGTACTTGAAAGATTGTCACATCCCAGAGTGCAGGACACAGAATAATGGGCTCAAGTGACAGGAAGCCAGATATTGGCTGAACATCAGGAAAAACTTCCTAACTATTAGAGCAGTACAACAGTTGAACCATTACCTAGGGAGGTAGTGGGCTCTTCAACACTGGAGGCATTCAAGAGGCAGCTGGATAGCCACCTAAGAACATAAGAACATAAGAAGAGCCTGCTGGATCAGGTCAGCGGCCCATCTAGTCCAGCATCCTGTTCTCACAGTGGCCAACCAGGTGCCTGGGGGAAGCCCGCAAGCAGGACCAGAGTGCAAGGACACTGTCCCCTCCTGAGGCTTCCGGCAACTGGTTTTCAGAAGCATGCTGCCTCTGACTAGGGTGGCAGAGCACAGCCATCATGGCTAGTAGCCATTGATAGCCCTGTCCTCCATGAATTGGTCTAATCTTCTTTTAAAGCCATCCAAGCTGGTGGCCATTACTGCATCTTGTGGGAACAAATTCCATAGTTTGCCTATGCGCTGAGTAAAGAAGTACTTCCTTTGGTCTGTCCTGAATCTTCCAACATTCAGCTTTTTTGAATGTCCATGAGTTCTAGTATTATGAGAGAGGGAGAACTTTTCTCTATCCACTTTCTCAATGCCATGCATAATTTTATACACTTCTATTATGTCTCCTCTGACCCGCCTTTTCTCTAAACTAAAAAGCCCCAAATGCTGCAACCTTTCCTCGTAAGGGAGTCGCTCTATCCCCTTGATCATTCTGGTTGCCCTCTTCTGAACCTTTTCCAACTCTAGAATATCCTTTTTGAGATGAGGCGACCAGAACTGTACACAGTATTCCAAATGAGGCCGCACCATAGATTTATACAACGGCATTATGATATCGGCTGTTTTATTTTCAATACCTTTCCTAATTATCGCTAGCATGGAATTTGCCTTTTTCACAGCTGCCGCACACTGGGTCAACATTTTCATCGTGCTGTCCACTATAACCCCGAGGTCTGGTCGGTCACCGCCAGTTCAGACCCCATGAGCGTATATGTGAAATTAAGATTTTTTTGCTCCAATATGCATAATTTTACACTTGTTTATATTGAATTGCATTTGCCATTTTTCCGCCCATTCACTCAGTTTGGAGAGGTCTTTTTGGAGCTCTTCGCAATCCCTTTTTGTTTTAACAACCCTGAACAATTTAGTGTCATCAGCAAACTTGGCCACTTCATTGCTCACTCTGAATTCTAGGTCATTAATGAACAAGTTGAAAAGTACAGGTCCCAATACTGATCCTTGAGGGACTCCACTTTCTACAGCCCTCCATTGGGAGAACTGTCCGTTTATTCCTACTCTCTGCTTTCTGCTTCTTAACCAATTCCTTATCCACGAGAGGACCTCTCCTCTTATTCCATGACTGCTAAGCTTCCTCAGAAGTCTTTGGTGAGGTACCTTGTCAAACGCTTTTTGAAAGTACACTATGTCCACTGGATCACCTCTATCTATATACCTATATACCTCTATCTATATACCTGTCGGGTATGCTTTAATTTGGATTCCTGCATTGAGCAGGGTGTTGGACTTGATGGCTTTATAGGCCCCTTCCAACTCCACTGCTCTATGATTCTATGACTCTTGAAAGCACAAACATACCTCAATATATTTATTTACCAAGATGCATATACCACTTAATTTAAAAAAACTCTAATTGGTTTGCATAAAATAATTAAAATATTAATAAAGAGATGCCAATAAAATCAGAGACAAGTAGACATAATAAAATTAACAAAATATAGATAAAATGAGCAGTTTTAATAACATACATACATAAGAAAATCAAGAGGGCAATAACAAGAAGGCTGGTAAAGCAGCTGGACCTGACAGATTGTCATCAGAATATTAACATAGTTTTTCTCATATTGGCCCTGGTTCTTACAAAGGTTTTTAGTTAATATTTGTTACCTAATAGATCTCTTAATATATAATGGAACTCCTAATTTTTTGACGTATGCAACAGTGATAATAAACCCTAGCAAGGAATGGATTCACAAACAAATGGTATATATCCATATCACTTTCACAAAGCAATATCGGCAGCCCAGTTAAATATGATTTTGCCTATTTTGGCTGATTACACTGATTTAGTTAACAAAATGAAATTCCGACAATGTTACAAAGCTTTATAATTAAGAGTAAGTATAATAAGATAGAGGGATTTTTTTTAAAAAAATGTATTTGACAGAGTTGAATGGCCTTCTCTAATGGAAACCATTCAAAGGTTTGACTTCAGTCCTAAATTGATGCAATGGATTTCTCATTTATAATAATCCAAAATCAAATATTCTAATTTGTTAGAAGGTGTAATCCCTTTAGAAGGAGGAGTGTGGCAGGCTGTTCCTCATAATGTGCCAATTTTATATATGTATTGAGACACTATCAAGATGCTGTATGATCAGATCATCATCAGATAAGCTGGCACTGTATACCAACAACGTGGCTGTTGTGACTGCAGATCTAGTTAAGTAGTAAGATTAGTAATTTCTACGAGAGCTAGAATAAAAAAACTAGTGGAATAGTCATTATTACCAAAATATTGTTCAGGACGTACTGATTTTTTGAGTATTATGTAGAATTTTCTGGTTTGTTTGAAGACTGTATTGTTAGATCTTAAGAATCTTTATTTAATATTAGTAAATATTAATATTTGTAATAACTTTAATATTTATTACATGTTTCATGTTTTTATATTACATGGATGTTCCATGACTCAATATTACCAAGTTGAAATCCATGTGTGACTTCCGCTCATAAACTGGGTCTTCCCCTTCTCATCCTCTCTGCAACCCCCACATGCCTCCAAAATATGCTCTGTAGGGTTCAAGGGCTACAGGGGAGAGGAGAGGAAAGAGAAGTTCTGTTGCAGGAGCAACATGTAACATTGGTCATGCAGTACTGAATTTCACCATTGATGAATTATCAGCCTTATCTGTTTTGTCCTATTAACTTTGTGAAGATTTTGCTTTTAACACCTCCATTGATATTAATATTTATTAACATTTTATCTTATGGATCTATATTTTGTACCTACATTACATTATATTCTATCTGTTGAAAATTACTTCCTTCATTTTTAATAGTTCACAGTATGCTTAACAATTTTTATTGATTTACATAACATTTATAAAGTGAATTTACTTGATTATATGCAAGTGGGTTTCTCTAACTACAGTAATGTGTATCTTCACACTTTGGATATAGAAATTACTATCTTGGGTGTCTCACAGGAGTAGCCGAGTGAGGCTGCAAACTTATAAACACTTACCTAGGAGTAAACACTGTTTAACTCAATGGGAGTTACTTCTGAGTAGATATATATAGGAAGTTTTTCTGATGCTCTAGAGAGAATCTCCTAGTTGTACAAGCTGTTTGACGGTGGTACAGACTGCCGTGGAAGTCTTCCTTCATTAGAGATTTTTAAGCAAAGGCTGGATGGGTACATAGCAAGGATGCGGCACTAGTGCATTTCCTTCATTAGCAAGAGGTAGGACTTGATCAGGGGTTGCCAGTCTTTTTGGGCCCATGGGCACATCTGCAAACCAGAAAACTGTTGTAGGCAACACACACACACACACACACTGCAATCTACTGGCTACAATAGAATTATTCTTTCAAGTCTAATTTCAGAGGGGCGAGGGACCCTGTGGGCCCCAGGGAAAGCATCTGCGACTGCATGTGCACCCACAGGAACCATGTTGGTGACTCCTGCAGTAGATGACCTTTAAGGTCCTTTCCAACTCTGGGAAGGTTCTGTAAGTCTGTTGCACAGAAACAGTGAAGGCTGCATTCCTATGCACAATTACTTGGGATGAACGCCATTCAAAACAGTGGGGCTTACTTCAAAAACCATGCATAGGATTGTACTTCATGAGTGTTGTGGCAGAATAAAGACAAACAAATGTATTTGTGGCATATGGTTTTATAGGCCAGAGTCCACTTTGTCTGATGCATGAAACAGCCAGCTAAATCAGTAGGTATATCTTCCTGAGTACAGTGGGAGAGAAAAACTCTTTGCAAAAGCGAATAATACACATCCTTACTGTAAAACCTGCTTCATTGCAATTTTAATGCTCCATTGTTAAGAAATGCAATGTAGGAGAATGTAATCTAGGTCTGGGCAACAAAGTTATCAGAGAGTTAGATCTTTTTTTCCTGTGAAGAAAAGCTTAACATGTTGTTGCTTCTTAGTGCATAAAAATACAACTCTATTGCCAATGGAGGATGGGTGTGGTGATGCTACAGTTAGCAAACTACAAGCACATGAGAAGTAATACTTTCTTGTCCATGTTCCACCAAGGGGATGCAAGGCTAGCCTTCCCCCCATACATAGAAAGCATGGTTGTGGCTCTGGCTTCCTTATATATGGCTGATCACTCTTTTGGCCAAGTCCAGCAAAGCAATGTATATGTCAGAAAAGGAAATGTCTAGAACAAGAATGTCCAAGATATTTTGAAATTGTTGCCATCCACAAAACTCTGGAACGTTTTCTAAAGTAATTAAGAGGAATGTTGCTTTGTCCCTCTTGTATATTTCAAGTTTTATTTGCTTCCTCAAACATGACAAATTAATGTTTACAGATAGCATGAGGCTTTTTGTCAGTTTAGTCAAATGGGCTATAATAAGATAATACTTCACAAGGGTCCCCCTCACTATTCAGTGCATCCCCAACCAATATGAGGTCTACATGCCTTGTGAAGAAAAAGAAAGCTCCTCTGTGTAACCCGGAGTAGCCAATGTGGTGCACTCCGTATGTTGTGGACTATGTCTCCCATCATTGTTGACCATTGGCCATGTTGGTTGAAGCTGAGAGGAGATGTAGTCTAAAACATCTGGAGTGGACCATGTTGGCTATTACTGGTGTGAACTATTATGACTTTGGCACAGAATGCAAAAGGAAATGTCAGGCTGTGGAGCCCAAATGTTTTCCCTAAGTAATTTTTTCTGGCTCACTATTTGTTCATCACCAAAGGAATAACGTATGAAAAGGGTTTAAGAGAAAGGAAATCTGTGACTGGGCAGAAAGACGAGATGGTGGGATCACAATTACCACTCTGGAGCTCAGCATCCTGATTTGTACACCAAAAGCAATATAGCAGTAGTTAAATTAACAGCAAAAAAAAACCTAGCTGAAAGACATTGCAATAGAATGAAATGCAATAAAAAGTAAAAGGACACTTCCAAAATATTCATGCATGCATATTCAATTCCAAGGAAATAACTTCTGGAAACAGGTGTTTATTCCTCAGACATCAAAATATATCTGTCTCTGAAACTGCTTTACTATTTTAAATTGAGAAAGAATCCCTTGCATTTCTTTGTCTAAGCCTCAAGGTGTCACTGTTAGCTAGTGTGGTAGCCAGAAAGAGGATGCAGGAGCCCCACAGATACGCTTCCTAGAAGAGAGATTGTTTCATTATTGCTATACAGTTTGGGAAAACAGCAGATCACAACAACAAAGCAATCCTTCTGGAAAGGGTCTATAAAACCTTAAGCAGGAATTCATTGATCTAAGCAGAAAAGCAGGTGAGTCTTTCTTATGGACATTACTTGCACCCTGATGAGAATTACTACAAACTGAACAAAAGAGACAGCAAATTTTTCAGTGATCTCAATGGACAGAAAACACAAAGAGAATGGCAGGACACTCACAAGGCAAGTACTGCTTCTCTCATTCTTGTCGTTTTCCTGCTGGACTGCCTCAGAGCGGATTCGTTATTCAATCCCTGAGGAGCTGGCAAAGGGTTCAATTGTGGGAAATCTCGCCAAGGATTTGGGACTGAATGCCAGAGATCTAGCAAGACGTAATCTGCATGTTGTCTCTGTGAATAAAATACAGTATTTCAGTATCAGTGCAGAGAATGGAAACCTTTATGTGAATGATAGGATTGATAGGGAAGAAATATGTGGCACAACTCTACTCTGCCTTATTAATTTTGAAGTGGTGATAGAAAATCCTTTAAATGTTTTCCATGTAACAATAGTTATACAGGATATTAACGATAATGTACCACATTTCATCAGTGGTATAATCAGCTTGGAGATAATTGAATCCGCTTTGCCAGGCACCAGATTTCTCCTTGGGAAAGCAGAAGATCCTGACATTGGGATGAATTCTCTCCAAAATTACCAGCTTAGCTCCAATCAGCATTTTACTTTAGATGTTAAGGAGACTGAGGATGGAAATAAATTTGCAGATTTAGTGCTACAGAAACCACTTGATCGAGAAAGAGAACAGACCCTGCATTTGATCCTTACAGCCCTGGATGGGGGTGAACCTAGAAAAACTGGGACTGCCCAGATATGGATTAATGTCACTGATGCCAATGACAACCCACCAGTTTTCACTCAAGAGATCTACAAAGTCAGTTTGAAAGAAAATGCTCCTATTGAATCCCTTGTGCTCCAGATTGTAGCCTCTGATAAAGATGAAGGAACAAATGCCCAAATCAGGTATCATCTCAGCAATATACCAGTGAATGCAAACAAGAAATTCCACCTGGATCCATTGAATGGTTCAGTCCTACTTATGGGGCATTTGGATTTTGAAGAAACTAAAGAATATACTATGACAGTTGCAGCAAAAGATGGAGGTGGATTAGAGACACATTGCAAAGTTGAAATAAGGGTTCTTAATGAGAATGACAATGCCCCTGAAATAACCTTAGCCTCCATATTTAGTCCAGTTCCTGAAGATTCTCTGCCTGGTACCTTAATTGCTCTGATCCATGTAAATGACAAAGATACTGGTGATGATGGGAAAATTACCTGTTATTTACAAAATGATTTGCCCTTCAAAATTCTTCCCTCATCTAATAATTACTACAAGCTCATGACAGACAGTCCCCTGGACAGAGAAAAAGCTCCAGAGTACAATATCACAGTCATAGCTGCTGACAATGGCACTCCCCCTCTCTTCTCCCAAAAATCTATCACAGTGTTGATTTCTGATGTCAATGATAATGTCCCTACTTTTGAGAAATCTTCCTACAGCATATATGTGCCAGAAAACAATCCATCCGGTGCCTCCATTTTCACTGTCAAAGCCAATGATCCAGATGTGGACCAGAATGCATGGATCACCTACTCCATCCTCAACAGCAACATTGAGGAGCTTCCCATCTCCTCCTATATCTCCATTAATTCTGAGACTGGCACAATCTATGCCCAGAGATCCTTTGACTATGAACAATTCAGAGAGTTCCAACTGCAAGTGAAGGCCCAAGATGGTGGTTCTCTCCCTCTCAGCAGCAATGTCACCGTAAGGGTGTTTATTCTCGATCGGAATGATAACACACCTCGTATCCTGTCCCCTTCACAAGAAACCAAGGGCTCAGCCTTGTTCGAGATGGTGCCTCGTTCAGCCGAGGCAGGTTATCTAGTAACAAAAGTGGTGGCCGTGGACACTGATTCTGGACACAATGCCTGGCTGTCCTACCATCTGACTCAGGCCACTGAGCCCGCCCTCTTCACGATTGGTTCTCACACTGGTGAGATCAGAACAGCGAGGGCCTTTGTGAAGAGAGATGCTGTGAAACAGAGACTCGTCATTATGGTGAAGGATAATGGACAGCCGTCTCTCTCGGCCACCATTACTCTGAACCTGGTTTTTGCTGAGAACTTCCAGGAGGCCCTTCCAGAAATGAAAAGCCAACCGAGCAGCTCAGAGTATCAGTCTGACCTACAGTTCTACCTGGTGCTGGCCTTAGCTTTGATCTCCTTCTTATTCCTCTTGACTGTTATTCTGGCTGTTACAATGAAGCTCCATCGATCAGGGAATCCCAGATTCCTTCAGTGCTTTGGTCCTGTTCCCCACTCAAAAAATGGTGCTATATTTCCACCAAACTTTGAAGATGGGACTTTGCCTTACTCCTACCAACTTTGCCTCTCTTCAGAGTCTAGGAAGAATGAGTTTACTTTCTTGACACCTAATGTTCAGATTGCAGACAATATTCTTAATGGTGAGAAATCTGGTGTATTTTTTGCAGGCAATAGTGAAAACAATTTACATTCCGAGCAAGTGAATGGTGACAAGGTAAGCTTTATTTTTAAAAAAATATTTGTGCCACATTCTCCATAACCTTTTATCATCACTGAAAACATTAATTGTTTACATCTTGTTTACTCTATCTGGTAAATGTCTTTTGGGATTTAAAGAGATTGTAGAATGCCCTTTATTTAAGTTTGACCTCATTAAGTGCAATCCCTGTTCTTTGCATTAATTACCAAGTCATTGAGATCAGGGGGTTTGTGACATTCATGTAGCCCAGTTTGCTATTCCTTCACCTGTTTATTGTACTGAGGAGCAAAGCACAAATTATTGAATATGGTGACCGTGGTGGTAAATTATAGTTTTGTCAAGTCTTGGACATGTATTCGGGGTTTGGTTCTGTTGCAGGCAGACCAAAATCCAAAGGGCGAGAGGCAGATTATGTGGTATGGGATGGCCAGGGATCAGATCCCAGATCAGGCAAACAAGGACCAGAGGCAGGGAATGGCGCAGATCCGCTGAAGGTCAAGCAAAAGAGCTAATGGCCAAAGGTAGGCTTCATGGACAGGCTGGTGAGTAGATATCATATCAGTTGTGCAAGGCCTGACCTTATTCTCATTCTTATTGAAGGACTGTGAGTCAAGAAAAACTGTAACATGCTTATTAGCTAGAAATCCATTTCTAAACTATGTGGGTCAACGATGTCTGTCGCTGTTCTTAACATAAGGAGTTGAGAGAATAAAAGAGCCTACCAAGTGGTTCTCAAATTCACTCACCCCGAGCACCACATATATACTGAAGTAACCAGGCACATAGCTCATAAGGGTCATTGGCTCACAAAAAGATGAGAAGAACTTTGGCAGGAAGCCTAGAATAAATACATGTTTGCAATCGTGTGTCAAATATGTGTGGCAATTTAACTGAATCTGCTCTTACACATACACATGTAGCAAATGTAGGATTCTTTTTTGTATAATGTCTGGAATAGTTCTGAAAAGTATACAAACTGGCATAATTTTAAAGACTCTTCTTACTCTAAAATAGGGCCATATCTCAATTGTTTTAAATGTATAACAATACTCAGGGAAGGTTGAGTGAACACATTACACTTACTTACTTTAAAAAAAGGTGTGTGTGTGCTCAAAATCTCTTGTAGCAGTACTTCTTATGTTCCATAAGGTAGAAAATAAAATGGAAATGTATGATGACTTCTCTGCTGGTCTGGTACTGTGATAGTCCATGTTATTTACTTAAAAGAGAATATAGCTCTTGCAATTCTCCACCTGAGACACTGTGTGCCGCTGCTGGCCAACAAAGTTCTCACAGTGAAGCTGAGAAAATGTACTAACTGATGCTTCCTGCCTTGTAATTGTTGAGGCACAGACTACAGAGCTGGGAAACAGCAGAATACAGGGACATCCAAACAGTTTTGCTGAGAAACAAAAAACACTGCAAAAAATGGAAGTCCAGCAGCAACCAGTGACATTGTAATCCTATATTGAGTACTCCTGAATCCTGGTGGGAATCTGATACTCCTCAGCCTAACTGATCACAGAAAACAAGGATACAGCACATTTTTCTGCAAGTGGGATGGACGACAGACACAGATCAATGAGAAGGCAAGTACCTCTCCTCTTATTATTCTCTTTGTGTAGCCAGACTGCCTCAGAGCACATTCGGTATTCCATCCCTGAGGAAATGGAAAAGGGCTCCATAGTAGGGAAACTTGCCAAAGATCTGAGACTGAATCCCGGAGAAATAGCAGGTCGCAATCTGCATATCCTTTCTCTAGGTAAAAAGCAATACTTTACTCTCAGTGCAGAAAATGGGAATCTATATGTAAGGGAGAGGATTGATAGAGAGGAACTATGTGGGGAAACTGCATTCTGCCCCATCAATTTTGAAGTGGTGGTTGACAGCCCTATGAGTATTTTTCATATAACTGTAGAGATCCAGGACATTAATGATAATGCACCCCATTTTGTACATGGAGATATCAAGCTAGAGACAAGTGAATTGTCTTTACCAGGAACTACATTTCTCCTTAGAGAAGCTGAAGATCCTGACATTGGGTTGAATTCTGTCCAGGATTACCACCTTAGCATAAATCAGTATTTTATTCTGGAAGTGAAAGAGAGAGAAGACAGAAAGAAATATTCAAAATTAGTACTGAATAAACAGTTGGATCGGGAAAGTGAAAGCAGTTTCCAATTAATCCTTACGGCTCTGGATGGAGGGAATCCTGCCAAAACTGGGACAGCCAAAATATGGATTAATGTCATTGATGCAAATGACAACCCACCAATCTTCACTCAAGAAGTCTACATGGTGAGCCTAAGAGAGAATACACCAAGAGGATCTTCAGTGGTACAGCTGAAAGCTACTGACAGAGATGAAGGTTCAAATGCCCAGATCAAGTATAATTTAAGTAATGTCCCTGATAGTGCTCAACAGAAGTTCTACTTGGATCCACAGGATGGGACAATTATAGTTAAGGAGGTTCTGGACTTTGAGGAAACAGAGAAATATGTGATGACTGTAGAAGCAAGAGATGGAGGTGGATTAGTGGCTCACTGCAATGTTGAAGTAAAGCTCTTAGATGAGAATGACAATGCCCCAGAAGTGATTCTTGCCTCTTTATCCAGCCCAATCCCTGAAGACGCTGCAATAGGAACTCTGGTAGCCCTCATCAATGTAAATGATAGAGATTCTGGAGATAATGGGGAAATTACTTGCCATTTACAGACTCATTGGCAATTTAAAATCATTTCAACGTCTAATAACTACTATAAGTTGGTTACAGGTGATTCCCTGGACAGGGAAAGCACTCCAGAATACAATATCACAGTCACAGCCACAGACAAAGGCACTCCCCCACTTTCCACACACAAAACCATCTCACTGCAGATCTCAGATATCAATGACAACCCCCCAGCCTTTGAGAAATCCTATTACACTGCCTATGTCCCGGAGAACAATCCTTCAGGCTCCTCCATTTTCCGTGTCAAAGCCTCAGACCCAGATCTGGACCGGAATGCTCATATCACTTACTCCATCCTCAACAGCATCACGGAGGAGCTACCTCTCTCATCCTTCCTCTCCATTAATTCTGAAACGGGCATTATCTATGCTCAGCGCTCTTTCGACTATGAGCAAATCAGGGAGTTTCAGCTGGAAGTGAGGGCAGAAGATGGAGGTTCCCCACGCCTCAGCAACAATGCCACAGTGAAAGTGTTTATTCTGGACCAGAATGACAAAAGCCCTCAAATTCTTTACCCTTCTCAAGGGGGAGAGGGCTCCGCCTTGTTTGAGATGGTGCCTCGCTCAGCAGAGGAGGGATATCTGGTGACTAAGGTGGTGGCCGTGGATGCTGACTCCGGACACAATGCTTGGCTCTCCTACTATCTGCTCCAGGCCACCGAGCCAGGGCTCTTCACAATTGGTTCCCATACTGGGGAGATCAGGACATCTCGGGCTTTTCTGGAAAGAGATGCTGTGAAGCAGAAGCTAATAATCTTAGTCAAGGATAATGGGCAGCCACCACTATCTGCTACTGTGAGTCTCAACCTGGTGTTTGCTGAGAACTTCCAAGAGGCGCTCCCGGAAATTAGCAACCAATCCAGTGACTCAGAGTATCAATCGGATCTACAGTTCTACTTGGTGGTGGCCTTAGCTTTGATCTCATTCTTATTCCTCTTGACAGTGACTCTGGCCATTCTCATGAAGATTCGACGATCAGGGAATCCCAAATTCTTACAGTGCTTTGGTCCTGTTCCCCATTCAAACAACGCTGTCATATTCCCACCAAACTATGAAGAAGGGACGTTGCCTTATTCGTATCAGCTCTGCTTATCGTCAGAGTCCAGGATACATGAGTTTACTTTTCCAACACCCAATGTTCAACCAGCAGAATATAGTTCATGCAACAATAAGTCTGATGTGCTTTTAACAGCCAATGGAGGCAATATCCTAAATTCTGAGATGGATAAATATAAGGTGAGTTTTCTTTTGAACAATACATACTATGCATTTTTGTGAATCAAAATTATTATATATATATTAATAGCTAGCTGTGTATAATATCTATACAGACAATTATATAGTCAATACAGTCAGTCTCACATATCTCACTTTCACATATCCACATTTAGTTCACATGAAGATGGGGGAGCAGGAAGTCACCTCTGTTCCCAGAAACTGACCTCTATGCATGAAACTGAAGGTCTGCACAGATCATATACATGTACAAGTGTCATCAAATAGGCTCTTCCTGTGTGATTAGAAATCTTAGGTACATGTATTTGTAAGTGTGCAAGCTCTGTTCAGACCTTCAACCAAATTTGTGACGGTGAGTGTGGTCCTATTCCATGGCCTTTACATATTCACAGAATGTGGATATGCCATATGGAAAGTGTTGATATCTTAACTTTAGTTTATCATTGCTTCAGCTTTGCTGAATAACCTTTGTGATTTGAATTGCAGAGTAATTTCACTGCAAACAGAATAAGGTTTTAGAACAATCAGGTTCTGTCATACCTCTAATGAAAACTGTGTGTGAGGTGTGTGTGTAACTTCATCATTTAATTGATCATTTAACCTGAAATGATTCACCAAAGGTAGAATTCATTTAATAATGCTTTAAATGTTTGTCATGTATTTAAAATATCCAAACTACTTCACAAACATTCTAATAGTAACTGTTCAAGTCTCCATTGGTGTCAGTTGTGAACACCATCGTTCGCTTTCTGTTTTATAGCCCCTTGTGTTCAGGAATGTCATCATCCACATATAACTTAGCTTGATATTTCCATCCTGTAGCAACTCAGACTGCCGTAAATAGAACTAGATGGTGAGAAATTATACCTAATAATCACAATCCAACATAGTTAAAGCTGTCTATGCCTATTGAAATCAACTTATACATGCTTAACTCTGTGTTGGATAGTAGACAATGGGCTGGATCCATATCCATATCCATTGCACATTGCTCCTTTTGAAATCAGTGGAACAAGTTAAACATGCTTTAATTCCCTCCCCCCTCCCCTCGATTTGAATGGCAACTAAAGGCAACTAACTTCAGTCTGCATCCAATCCAGTATGTATTGTTTTGGGATGATTCAGTGCATAGATTTTATTCATGACAACTTTCTGTCATTCAAAAGGGAAAAAAAATGTTTTCCTGAACCAAATTAGTTAGAAACTCTGGGAATAGTTCCCTTCACTTGCAGCATGTACCTAGTTTCTCCTTTTACTTGAGTTTTTTTGAAGCTATATGCTCTTCCTCTGCCTTTCCACAATCCACCTTATTGCTCTTTGGGATGCTTGGTGAGCCTAATGTGATCTTCCTCTTGGGCAGTTCCATTTCAATTGTTCTTTATTTTGGTATTTAACTTGTTGAAAATATCTTGTGCTAGTTTGGAGCCGCATACTTTTATTGTACACATATCCCCCATTGGTTATGGCTAACAAAAGAATGGTGCACCCTTTAGACCTGCTGCAATATATTTGAAGCAGTTTTAAAACCCCAATTTATATTGACTAAAATTTAATTTGACAACCAGCTTAATTAGAAGGCCAGAAAATCTGGCTTATTGCAATGTGAACATCTTGTGTACCCAGCCTTTATGATAGCATAATGGGAAGCAGTGATTCATGAATTCTACTCTCTTTTTAAGAAATGTACCTTATCCCTAAAGAACATATAAACCAATAAGGAAGGAAATTCTACAAACTCCTGTGAAAGGTTATGCCATTGTTAGATGCCATGTAAGAAAAGATAATTTCCTAAATGTTTAACACAAATATACTTTTTTGTCATCTAAAGTAATTGCTTCTCCCATCTTCAGTAGCTGTAGAATGCTCTTCTTTCTGAAATCTATTTCCCAACCCTTCTCCCTCTTGCTAGTCAGAGCAACTTGATTAACTAGAGTGTATGTCCGTTTACTCAGATTCACAGAATGGAAGCACCACCCACAGAGCTGTTTCCAAAACTTATATTTATGTTAAACCCACACATGATGTTCTTTCCTCAAGAAGCAGGAGTAGCTCTGCATTCACGTTGCTTCCTTTAGCGCTGCTGAGGCATGGAAGCAGAATTTAAATTGGGCTTCCTCACAGCACCTCTTAAAGTGCTGTATTCCACATTGCAATCTTGTAAAACCCATTCCCATGACAAAAGTAAAACTGAGACTCAGAAGTAAGCCCCAGTTGATGAAATGGAACTGACCCACTGGAAAGTGTGCTTAAAAGTGCAGCCTTCTGTCAACTACTGCTTTATTGAAAACACTGCAGCAATGTCATCTGCATTGCCCATAATTACTAAGTGTACAAATGATGTCTCTTCTGAAGAAAACAGGTAGCATGTGTGCAGGCAGCCTGGCTTACTGAATGTGCACAGAAAAGAAATGCACTATTGGGCAACATTGGATTACTTCTTACTAATCTGTGTCTGGGCTGTACCACTTGAGATTGCACGTGAGAAATCACATGATTTTGATAATTTTACTGTATATTTTATATTTTATGTGAACCGCTTAGAGGGTTTTATGATTAGGTAACATACAATGCTTCTCCATACAAAAAATAAACCATCTGCACATAGAAATCTAATTGCCAGGGAGAGTCCAGTGTAGAGGCTCATAAGAAGGGATAGAGTATTTTGGAGGGGGAGAGTATTCTTCATTCAGGAGACTCCAAGTTGGGCAAGCCCTTCTTTTGGATCGACTCAATTCAGGCTGTGGGCTCAACCTCACTTGCACCATGCCTTCTGCCTCCTGTTACTCCCTTCCCTTTCTCCAAGCTAAAAATCCTTATCTTGGAAAGGGAATAAAACGGAAAGGGAATTGTAGCATTTAGCATTTTAGTATTTTTAGTATTTCAGTATTTTAGTTTAGTATAGGTTTATTTGGAAATTTAATGAGTTATGTTTTAAATTGATTAATGTGTGGTTTTAAATTGTATTTTGATATTTTGATGTTGTGATTAATGTGTGGTTTTAAATTGTATGTTGATATTTTGATGTTGTGAACCGCCCAGAGAGCTTTGGCTATGGGGCGGTATAAAAATTTAATAAATAAATAAATAAATAAATAAATAAACAAACAAATAAATAAATAATAATAATAATAATAATAATAATAATAATAATAATAATAATAATAATAGGTGGCGATGAACCCTCATTCTGACAGAGGAATCTTTATGGGGACTCTCACCAGCTGTAAATGATACATTGCACAGTTGAAGAGATCCTGCTGGAACTCTCCCCCGCTATACGGAGTGTTATCTGAAGCCAAAGAGCGAATGGGAACCCATTAGCCTGGGTCCTTGGTAGACACGTGTTTCCTATAGGCACATTCTAAGTGTCTTATTAGGCACATTCTCATTAGGATCACATGGCAATGGGGATAGCTCAGCAACAATCTATATAGTGTATCTGTATTTATACATATACACACATTTCACTGGGTGACCTTGGGCCAGTCACACTGCCTCTCAGCCTCATGAAAACCCTATTCATAGGGTCACCATAAGTCAGAATCGATTTGAAGGCAGTACATTTACATTTTTAACACATTACAATATACACATAAGAAGCAAACATGCACACAAGGCATAAGAGGAGTGTGAGTAACTGGAGGGGTAGGTGTAAGGCAGTGTGGGGTTTTAGAGAAAAGGTGTGCTCAGTGCTACTCAGAGACTCGTGCTAGTCTGCTCTTTTTCTCTGGACTCACATTACAGACTAGGCCTCAGTTAGCCACAGCTGGCATGAAATTGGTGGAAAGCTGAGTTAGGGAAGGAGCAGGGGATGGCTTCTAAAAACACATACACCCAGGAAGAGGGAGCAGATTTGGAGGCTATAATTTGTAGGGAAAAGACCTCCAGAAGATAGGATAGAGAGCAAAGTTTATCTTTCCAAGCACTGATAGGCAATAAAACTGGGGCATGTTGAAACTCCTGGGTCAGGACTTTTGAAGAAGCTGGAACAAGGGACTGTCCTCGAGCAAGAAGGGATTCAGGGAAACAGGAAACTGGATGTAGCGAAGGAAAAGCAGGAGAAGGTAACAGAGTCAGACCCTGGCCTCCAGGCTAACAGTATGAGTGATTTGCAGCATGAGTGGAACCAAGCAAACAGAACAAGAAGTGATCTCAGAAGCCTGGTCTCTATACCTTTCTGGGCAAACGCTTCAAAGCAAATTCCAAAATTGATTTAATCTAGGAAGGTGGCATTTCTGGGCACCCTTTCCTTTCCTCCACAGCTTGGAAAAGTTAATTTTTTGAACTACAACTCCCATCAGCCCAATCCAGTGGGCATGCTAGCTGGGGCTGATGGGAGCTGTAATTCAAAAAAGTAACTTTTCCAAGCTGTGCCTACAGCATAGTATATCTCTGCATTTCATGGCAGGATGGGGCAGGTCCCTGTCCTAACAGGGTTTTCTTTTGCAGAGAACAGTAGTGTTAGTCACTCTTCACTTAACATGATTAAAGTTACTCTCGTGAGTAATGGACTTATTTCCAGAGAGGCACTGTATTGAAATGTTGGCTTGATTTGATTGCATTGCCCAGGCTATATCCAGTGCATATGACCCGTCACATCACCTCCACTGAGGTGACCAATTTCCATCAGGCAGGCTTCCTGCAGCCTCCTTGGTGTTATTACAAAGTACGCCATACTGAAACCATTGAAAAATCATATAGGCAAATCCTGGAGTGGAGTGTCTCCCAGGCTCTTATAGTTAGCAGTGTGCTCATGGCAAGCCCACTGCTAACTCTTCCCCCCCTTCCCCAAGGTAACGAGAGGTAAATGAGTGAGTATTTGAGTATTCCACTTGAACACCAAAAAGAAAAGAAAGAAAAGCATTTTAAGTATCACAAATGTTTGATTGGAACAAATACTTTGATGTGATGGTGGTGGGGAGCCCCTTGCCTTCTGATAAGATACCTCCGATTTCGTAGAACAGCTATTTGTCAACTATAGAAAGAAGGGGAGGACAGATTTGTAACTGGGTAAAAATTAGTGGAAATGTTTTGAGATTATATTTGGGAACCAAGTGAAATAATAGCCGTTATCACAGATAAGTAAAAAGTATCCTTGTTAGAGAAACTCAAAATAAAATCAGTGGTATAACAATGCTAAGATTCTGTTTTCTGCTCTGTCAATCACAGAATTTTGTTTGGGTATCAACTCTTTCTGGACCTAAAAATAGATCAGTAGGCAACATCACAGTCATTACTATAGGCCTGAAAGATGATTTAGTTGTGTTAAAAGTCCTTCACATGGATAAAATAATGTTGACATGCAGCAGTAATTCAACAATATAAGAGAGGGAAGAACCAAAGACAATTCGTATGGAAATAGATGCTTTCAGAATGTTTTTATTCTGAACTCTCCAAAATATAAAAAACATTCAGGTTGATTTTCTATTTTAAACTGAATGAGAAAGAATCCCCTGTACGTCTCTGTCCAGGCCTCAAGGTGTCACTGTTAGCCAGCTTGGTAGCCAGAAGATGATGCAGGAATCCCACTGATAAGCTTCCTAGAATAGTGATTGTTTCATCATTGCGGCACGGTTTGGGAAAACAGCAGATCACAACAACAAAGCAATCTTACTGGAAAAGGTCTGCTGTAAACTTAAGCAGGAACTGAATGACCAAAAGCAGAGAAGCAGGTCAGTCTTCTTTATGGACATTTCTTGCACCTTGATGACAATTTGAGGAGGAAGGTAGTTTTTCAGAGATCTTAATGGACAGAACACATAAAAAGACTGGCGGGGCATTCACCAGGCAAGTACTGCTTCTTTTACTATTGTCGTTTTCCTGCTGGGCTACCTCAGAGCAGATTCGTTATTCCATCCCTGAGGAGATGGCAAAAGGTTCAGTTGTGGGGAATCTCGCCAAGGATTTGGGATTGAATGCCAGAGATCTAGCAAGACGTAATCTGCATGTTGTCTCTATGAATAAAATGCAGTATTTCAGTATCAGTGCAGAGAATGGAAACCTTTATGTGAATGACAGGATTGACAGGGAGGAATTTTGTGGCACAACTCCACTCTGCCTCATTAATTTTGAAGTGGTAGCGGAAAATCCTCTCAATATTTTCCATGTAACTATTATAATTCAAGATATTAATGATAATGCGCCATTGTTTCTCAGTGACAATATCAACTTAGAAGCAAGTGAACTAACTCTGTTAGAAACCCAGTTTTTCCTTGGAAAAGCTGAAGATCCTGACACTGGGATGAATTCTCTCCAGAATTATCACCTTAGCACCAATCAGTATTTTACTTTGGATGTTAAGGAGACTCAGGATGGAAATAAATTTGCAGATTTAGTGCTTCGTAAACCACTAGATCGAGAAAGTGAACAGAACATTCACTTGATTCTTACAGCCCTGGATGGGGGTGAACCAAGGAAAACTGGGACTGCTCAGATATGGGTTAATGTCATTGATGCCAATGACAACCCACCCATTTTCACTCAAGAGGTCTACAAGGTCAGTTTGAGGGAAAATACTCCTATTGGATCCCTTGTGCTTCAGGTTGTAGCCTCTGATAAAGACGAAGGAACAAATGCCCAAATCAGATATTCTTTCAGCAACATGCCAGTGAATGATCGCCAGAAATTCACCCTAGATGAAACCTATGGCACAATCTCTCTTATGGGGCTTCTGGACTTTGAGGATACCAAAGAATATACTGTATCAGTAGTAGCAAAAGATGGTGGTGGATTGGTGACACACTGCAAAGTTGAGGTAAGGGTTCTTGATGAGAATGATAACTATCCAGAACTGGCGTTAGCCTCCATGTTCAGCCCAGTACCTGAAGATTCTTTGCCTGGAACAGTGATTGCTCTGATCAATGTAAATGACAAAGACAGTGGAGATAATGGAAATGTTACTTGCTATTTACAAGATGATTTACCCTTCAAAATTCTCCCTTCATCTAACAATTACTTCAAGCTCCAGACAGACAGCTTCTTGGACAGAGAAAGTGTTCCTGCATATAATATCACAGTCACAGCCAGTGACAAAGGAACCCCACCTCTTTCCTCACACAAAACCATCTCATTACAGATCTCTGATATCAATGACAATGCCCCTACTTTTGAGAAATCTTCCTACAGCATCTATGTGCCAGAAAACAATCCATCCGGTGCCTCCATTTTCACTGTCAAAGCCAATGATCCAGATGTGGACCAGAATGCATGGATCACCTACTCCATCCTCAACAGCAACATTGAGGAGCTTCCTATCTCCTCCTATATCTCCATTAATTCTGAGACTGGCACAATGTATGCCCAGAGATCCTTTGACTATGAACAATTCAGAGAGTTCCAACTGCAAGTGAAGGCCCAAGATGGTGGCTCTCCCCCTCTCAGCAGCAATGTCACTGTGAGGGTGTTTATTCTTGATCGGAATGATAACAGCCCTCATATCCTGTCCCCTTCACAAGAAGCCAAGGGCTCAGCCTTGTTCGAGATGGTGCCCCGTTCAGCTGAGGCAGGTTATTTAGTAACAAAGGTGGTGGCCGTGGATGCTGATTCTGGACACAACGCCTGGCTGTCCTACCATCTGACTCAGGCCACTGAGCCCGCCCTCTTCACGATTGGTTCTCATACTGGTGAGATCAGAACAGCTAGGGCCTTTGTGGAGAGAGATGCTGTGAAACAAAGACTCGTCATTATGGTGAAGGATAATGGACAGCCGTCTCTCTCGGCCACCATTACTCTGAACCTGGTTTTTGCTGAGAACTTTCAGGAGGCCCTTCCAGAAATGAAAAGCCAACCGAGCAGCTCAGAGTATCAGTCTGACCTACAGTTCTACCTGGTGCTGGCCTTAGCTTTGATCTCATTCCTATTCCTCTTGGCTGTGATTCTGGCCATTACGATGAAGCTCCGTCGATCAGGGAATCCGAGGTTTCTGCAGTGCTTTGGTCCTGTTCCCCATTCCAAGAGTGGTGGCGTATTTCCACCAACCTTTGAAGATGGGACTTTGCCTTATTCCTACCAACTTTGCCTCTCTTCAGAGTCTAGGAAGAATGAGTTTACTTTTCTGACACCCAATGTTCAGATTGCAGACAATATTCTTAATGGTGAGAAATCTGGTGTGCCTTTTACAGGCAATAGAGGAAACATTTTTCAATCTGAGAACAATATGGATGAAGAGGTAAGGCTTTTTTTCCAGAATTATTTGTGCACCCTATAGTATATTGTCAGAAGTTAAATCAAAATAGAATGCTTCTTCACTTTTGTGGAATTGCCATGCTTTGTTCACTCACATTTTAGCCAACATCCATAAAATACCATCATACCGTCACAGACTTCCTTTGTTTTCTCTGTCTCTCCCACGTTTCTCAGCTGACAGGAGTCCAATAATTATTGCAAGAGTAACACAAGCTCCACAGGTATAAATGCCTATAGCATTGTTCTTCTTTAGTGTTTTTTTATGGGCAGTGTTCTGACATAGGTAGTGATGTATCTGAAATATGAGCCTGTCAGAGGTTAGCACACATTCATTATACCGTTCAAAGTGAGTACCATTTTATGACACTATTTTTAATCAATATTTTAATTGCTAAAAAGATTTTCCAGATGTACTCTATCTATCTATCTTTGGATGGATGGATGGATGGATGGATGGATGGATGGATGGATGGATGGATGGATGGATGGATGGATGGATGGATGGATGGATGGATGGATGGATGCATGGATGCATGGATGCATGGATGGATTCATGGATTCATGGATGGATGGATGGATGGATGGAAGGAAGGAAGGTGTTGCACTATATAGGACCATAATTGTATAATGCTTTCTTTCTGCATGATCTCTGGTTATAGCCATTAACCATGTTGTGTAAATGTAGTGAACGGAAGGTTTTAAAATTATCTTTTAGAATTATACTATAGTGTCGTAGAAGCATAGCACTGTGATAAATGAATGAATAAATAATAGCTTTGTGGTGTTATAGCACTGTACCTCTCTTTCATTTTTTTTAAAAAAACCCTAAAGCATGAAATGTGTTTTAATAATATCGGGTAAAACACTTATTTAAAAGATAATAATAGGGACCATAAATTTGTGATCACTACAAGGGTGATGGTGAATGAGGGCCAATCTTCATATGACCCCACCCACAGTGGCTACATCATGCCCTTTGGCATGGACAAAATGTAGTGGGATGTCACATAGAAAAGTGTGGAAAGTTGACTACAGTTCCAATTTACAACAAAAGAGCAATTATTGGATTGTGTTAGGATCCACTTGTCTGGAAGCAGCCCATATTTATTATTATTGTTGTTGTTGTTGTTGTTGTTATTAATAATAATAATAATAATAGCGTTTATTAGTCGCTTTTTCCCCAAAATAGGACTCAAAGCGACGTACAAAAAGGAAAACAAAAACACATTGCATATGAAATAGCTTACAGCAAGTCAAACAATGGCAAAAACAATTTCAAGCAAAATAATACAACAATAATAGAGAAAACATAAATGGCAAATATTTACTTTAATAGTTTAATTTTAGTTTATTCTAATAAATGTTTAAAGGTAAATGGAAGTTGTGTTTGTTTTTGTTTATTTTTTTTCAGTTCTTCCCTTTGTGATTGATGTAGATAGATAATATTCTTGAGGCCAGGAGTTGTTTTTTTTACATGTAGTGTTGCTGTAGCCAGCTGAATTATTCGTGTGACTCTGAAGCGAAGTTAAAATTACTTAAATGTCTATGAGATGTTGTACAATATTAATTTTACTGCCAACAACCAAGCCCTCTCTTTGGGAGCATAATCTGACTCCTGTCCTGTGCACATGTGAACTCAAGGGCTTATTTCCAAATAAATGTAGTCCAGATTGTGCAGTATGCCTAGATTTCAACATGTTTATTGGAATCTAAGCGCTTGCCTAAATATATGAGTGTTGCTTTTGTGTCTGCATTAATCTTTCCTCCACTTTGTGGATAGATAAGGAGCAATTTTATAATGAGAAAAAGGTCAATGATATATCTAGGCCTGTGTTATCAAGCCTGAGTGGGAGAGGTTGTCTAAGCTCTGTTGCTACCTGAGTGTTTTTACACAGAGATCCTAGTCATCGAATCAGGGAAGTTGTATGTGCAATGTAAAATGAGTACAATAGTATTCTAATACGTCTTCGATTTGATCTAGAAGTTCAACAATTCATATCTACTCCTCTGACTGTACCACTCAGAATTAAAGTAGAAGGATCACATATTCCAATCTCTTGAAAATCTTGCATATCAGATAGAAGGTCTAGGCTAGTCTGGTCTAGTCTACAGTTCTTTCTCACATACTGTGCATGCAGATTCTTTGTTTGAAGGCAGTCAACATGTTTATTCCCCACATAGTATGTGCTTTTTCTGAACATGTAGATTGTCATAGTGGCACTGTATGATATCTTGGCAATTACTACTTCAGTATTCCCCTACTTTATCTAACACTCCACTGTTTAGCATTCTGACCTTTGTCTGTTCAGCTAATAAAGGGGTACTGGGCAGTATTTAAAGGGGGGGCAAGGATGAAATCTAATTCTTTCAGTGACATGTTTACTGGTATTTTCTATTTATTTAAACCTGGCCTTTCTTTCTATGTTCCTAATAGACAAGCATGTTGCAAAGTGAACTGCCAACATTCAGTGCTCAGCAAATGGACATTTATGAGGTTTTAGAAGACTCCAGGGGGTGGTTTCAACTAAATTGTATTCAGAGGAGACCCATTGAAATTATCTAAATTTATCATGTCCATTAATTCCAATAGATCTACTTTGAGTAGGACTAACATTGGATACAAACAACCCAGAGCCTTTAACATTGTGATATCTTCAGGGAAGAACTGGGTATTCTGTTGGGGGGTTTATTGTTTGTTGGTTTGCTTGCTTGCTTATCCATTTAAACAGAGTGAAAATTTCTGCATAAATTATATGTGGATTTCCATCTGAATGATACTTGAAGCTTTAGCTTATCCTGAAGGTATTTATTTATTTATTTATTTATTTATTTATTTATTTATTTATTTATGGATTTCCCAACCTTTCAAGATAAATTACCCTCCCAATGCAGTTACAATTGTCAGTAAAACAAAACGGTGAGATTACACAAAAACCATGTGTATGTGTGTTATGTGCCTTCAAGCTGATTACGACTTATGACGACCCTATGAATCAGTGGCCTCCAAGAGCACTTGTTATATAGGTCCATCCTAAAAGCCAAAAGAGGGGGGGATGTATTTCCTTGGTACTCAATAGCCTAAAAGTTCTCACGGGCACACCAGAGAGCAAGGGAGTCAATGCTGCTCTTAAGGCTAATATGGGTGCAGAAGGTCCTTCACATAGCCTGATCTCAACCCATTGAGAGATTTATAGGTTAATGCCTGCACCTTGCTTGGAAACAAATAGGCAATGTACGTTCATAACAACAAGCTCTGACAAACTTTCTTGCTGCTGCATTCTGAACCAACTGAATCCTCCAAACCATCATTAAGGGAAGCTCTACACAGAGTGCATTAGAGTAATCTAGCCTGGATATAAACAGTGGGGCAAAATCTCCCTTCTCTAGATAAGGCTATAGCTGGTGAACCAGCCAAAGTAGGAAAAGCACTCCTACCTCTACCTCCATAGAGAGTGTTGAGTCCAGGAGTACTCCCAGGCTGCATGTTTAGTTCTTTAGGGGGAGTGCAACACCAACCAGAATGGAGCCTTGAGGTACAGGTACCCAAAGCATATGGCCAAGGCCTGGAACAGAAGTCCCCCAGCACCAACTTCTGGAATTGACCCTCCATGTTGGACTAGAGCGACTGCAACACAGAGCCCACCAAGTGCTGACCCAGAGAGACAATCCAGGTCAATTGTATCATATGCTGATGAGAGTTAAACATAAACCAAAAGGGTCACATTCCCTCCATCCATCCCTTAAACTAAGTCAGCCACCAAGACAGTTTCTGTCCCAATTCCAAGGCAGAAAGATTTAAGTGGATCTATATCAATCAGCTAGAGCTGGCTGCAAATGTCTCTGTGGTGCACCTGTTATCAGCAAAGCCAAATATTGCTACTCTGTAAAATGTGAAATTTTTCTAGGAGCATATAAAATGGACAAAATAATTTTTGGACACAGCTTTTTATTACAGGAATAGTATCATTTCCCAAATACATGACAAAGTTTCACAATTCAACTGGAAAATGGGGTGAGCACTGGAAATTTATCACTCACTCCATTTATATCCTGCCAGGTGCTTCAAAAATAGCCGAGGAGGAGAATAAATTCCATGTTTTGAATATATAAAACAGAAAGCTGGAAATGTATCATTGCTTGTTTTCCACCAGCATTTTTTATGAAGGTGGGTTGTAGTATATCAACAAAATTGTTATTTACAATGTTATTTACCAAACAGCAGAACATTTAGCATGCTATTCCTCAAAATGACTACACATAAATATGTAAGTGGCAAAACAAAACAAATCTCTTCAATGTTATCTGTTACAAGACCTCTTGCAGTTCTCCATCTGAGACTCAGAGTGCCGCTGTTGGCCAATATAGTTCTCATAGAGGAGCAGAAAATACTGATGCTTCCTGCATTGTGATTGTTCATTCACAGACTACAGAGCTGGGAAACAGCAGGACACAGGGACATCCACACAGTTATGCTGAGAAACAAAAAACACTGCAAAATATAGAAATCTAGAAGCAACCAGTGCCTTGTTTATAATCCTTCACTGAATATTTCTGAATCCTGATGGGAATCTGATACTCCTCAGCTTATCTGATCACAGAAAACAAGGATACAGCACATTTTTCTGCAAGTGGGATGGACGACAGGTACAGATCAATGAGAAGGCAAGTACCTCTCCTCTTATTATTCTCTTTTTGTAGCCAGACTGCCTCAGAGCACATTCGGTATTCCATCCCTGAGGAAATGGAAAAGGGCTCCATAGTAGGGAACCTTGCCAAAGATCTGAGACTGAATCCTGGAGAAATAGCAGGTCGCAATCTGCATATCCTTTCTCTAGGTAAAAAGCAATACTTTACTCTCAGTGCAGAAAATGGGAATCTATATGTAAGGGAGAGGATTGATAGAGAGGAACTATGTGGGGAAACTGCATTCTGCCCCATCAATTTTGAAGTGATGGCTGTCAACCCTATGAGTATTTTTCATGTAATGGTAGAGATTCAGGACATTAATGATAATGCACCCAATTTCATAAATGGGAATATCAAGTTAGAGACAAGTGAATCATCTTTACCAGGAACAACATTTCTCCTTAGAGAAGCTGAAGATCCTGACATTGGGTTGAATTCTCTCCAGGATTACCACCTTAGCCTAAATCAGTATTTTATTCTGGAAGTGAAAGAGAGAAAAGATGGAAAGAAATATGCAGAATTAGTACTGAATAAACAGTTGGATCGAGAAAGTGAAAGCAGTTTCCAATTAATCCTTACGGCTCTGGATGGAGGGAATCCTGCCAAAACTGGGACAGCCAAAATATGGCTTAATGTCATTGATGCAAATGACAACCCACCAGTCTTCACTCAAAAAGTATACTTAGTCATCCTGAAAGAAAATGCCCCGAAAGGGTCTTTAGTAATACAGGTGAAAGCCATAGATAGAGATGAAGGTTCTTATGCTCAGATCAACTATAATTTTAGTAACATCCCTGAAAGTGCTCAACAAAAGTTCTACTTGGATCCAGAGGATGGGACAATTATAGTTAAGGAGGTTCTGGATTTTGAGGAAAGAGAGAGCTATGTGATGGCCATAGAAGCAAGAGATGGAGGTGGATTAGTGGCTCACTGCAATGTTGAAATAACACTCCTAGATGAGAATGACAATGCCCCAGAAGTGATTCTTGCCTCTATATCCAGCCCAATCCCTGAAGACGCTGCAATAGGAACTCTGGTAGCCCTCATCAATGTAAATGATAGAGATTCTGGAGATAATGGGGAAATTACTTGCCATTTACAGACTCATTGGCAATTTAAAATCATTTCAACGTCTAATAACTACTATAAGTTGGTTACAGGTGATCCCCTGGACAGGGAAAGCACTCCAGAATACAATATCACAGTCACAGCCACAGACAAAGGCACTCCCCCACTTTCCACACACAAAACCATCTCACTGCAGATCTCAGATATCAACGACAACCCCCCAGCCTTTGAGAAATCCTATTACACTGCCTATGTCCCGGAGAACAATCCTTCAGGCTCCTCCATTTTCCGTGTCAAAGCCTCAGACCCAGATCTGGACCGGAATGCTCATATCACTTACTCCATCCTCAACAGCATCACGGAGGAGCTACCTCTCTCATCCTTCCTCTCCATTAATTCTGAAACGGGCATTATCTATGCTCAGCGCTCTTTCGACTATGAGCAAATCAGGGAGTTTCAGCTGGAAGTGAGGGCAGAAGATGGAGGTTCCCCACGCCTCAGCAGCAATGCCACAGTGAAAGTGTTTATTCTGGACCAGAATGACAAAAGCCCTCAAATTCTTTACCCTTCTCAAGGGGGAGAGGGCTCCGCCTTGTTTGAGATGGTGCCTCGCTCAGCAGAGGAGGGATATCTGGTGACTAAGGTGGTGGCCGTGGATGCTGACTCCGGACACAACGCTTGGCTCTCCTATTATCTGCTCCAGGCCACCGAGCCAGGGCTCTTCACAATTGGTTCCCATACTGGGGAGATCAGGACATCTCGGGCTTTTCTGGAAAGAGATGCTGTGAAGCAGAAGCTAATAATCTTAGTCAAGGATAATGGGCAGCCACCACTATCTGCTACTGTGAGTCTCAACCTGGTGTTTGCTGAGAACTTCCAAGAGGCGCTCCCGGAAATTAGCAACCAATCCAGTGACTCAGAGTATCAATCGGATCTACAGTTCTACTTGGTGGTGGCCTTAGCTTTGATCTCATTCTTATTCCTCCTGACAGTGACTCTGGCCATTCTCATGAAGATTCGACGATCAGGGAATCCCAAATTCTTACAGTGCTTTGGTCCTGTTCCCCATTCAAACAACGCTGTCATATTCCCACCAAACTATGAAGAAGGGACGTTGCCTTATTCATATCAGCTCTGCTTATCGTCAGAGTCCAGGATACATGAGTTTACTTTTCCAACACCCAATGTTCAACCAGCAGAGAATAGTTCAGCCAATGGAGGCAATATCCTAAATTCTGAGATGGATAGAGCTAATATGGTGAGTTTTCTTTTGAGCAGTACCTACTTCACAGTCTACACAACTTTTTTTATTGAGACTGAACATTTGAAAGTATTTTGTAATGTACCTGATTCTATCATCTCTACATACATGGCTAATACATTTTAATTTATTAGCTCCTGCCCTGACACCTTTCAGGTATCCACATTCACTTTACTCAGTTTCCCTCATTTTGACCTTCATGAGTTCAGCTGAGTGTCCCTGTAGAACCTACATACATCAAGTATATGCATATAGCCTCCCTCTATTTAATGATGAATGCTGTAATTGTCAGAGTCTCTAGGCATGTGTATAAAGGCTAGGTACATGTATTTGCAAGTCTGCAGGGCTTGGTTCAGACCTTTAGTTGAACGTGTGAGGTCTTTATTGAAGAATCTTTATATTTGTATGTTACTGAATAACATGTGAGATCTTGAACATATTGTTACACTGTGTAGTTCTCCTGTTCAGGGTTCCAGCCAGCCTTTTCCATTATACTCCATTCCTCCCACCCCCACCCAGTTTTCTATTCCTCCCCCCCCCATTTAGCATTCTAAGACTTTTGAGCATGCTCTGTTGTGAGTTTCCCCTTCTCTGAGGTCTTTTGTCCTTCTGTAAAACTACAAAAAGTTGTAGTGTCTTGTATAACAGCTTTCTTCTAATTTGAAAAGTGTAAGAAAGTAGCTGTGTATGGGTTGCTAACACAGAACCCTGATCATATTATTTTAGCGTATGTATAATTACAAAACAGACAGGGACAGAAAAGGGAAACATTCTTATAAAATCATAAGAAGCCTTCATCATCGGTGATGCATACATAAAAAATATGATCCTGTGTCGAATGATGTTACTTCATTGATGGAAGGCATCTGCCAGTGCAACAGGAGCATCATTTTTGGTGATTTCCCCTAATCTCTGCAGCTCCCCCCCAGCTCTCTGGAGCAAAGTTAGGAGACATGCAGAAAGGGTGCAGGGGGAAAAGGAAATCACCAAAAATTGCCTGCCTGCCTGCCTCTCTCTCTGTTCTACTGACAGATGCCTCCCATCAGCAAAGTGACACCATTGCATTCCAAAACAAAGATACACAGTGGGTGTGTCTCATAAAGAGACCCAAATATATATTCAAATAGTATCTAAACGATTTACATCCACATACTATAAACGCTCAACAACTACAGATCAACAGCAAAAGACAGTTTCAACTATGACTCTTTCTCAACTTCCTGCAAATAATTAATAGCTTTTAATTCCATAGGAGAAAAGTTCTTTATCAGATTCCATTTTGGATCAATGAAGAGCATTAGTCCTTGCAATGTGATAGGCGCAGTTCTTCAAAACTTGTTGTGTCTTTCTTTATAGCAAATTTGCTTCCAGTAAGATATGCATAATTCTTTGCTGATGTGGTATTTTGCATGTGGATTCTGTATAGTAAGTGAAATTGTATAGTATAGATGTTTGGCTGTATTTTGATCTCTTTATTTGTCATGTAGACCATTGGAGAAGGAATGCCATGGGGGATCATAAATCCTGGAAATGATGCATCAAGGAAGCACACTGATTTGTTCATATCCACAAAATATAGGTAGTGCTCAGGTACTGGGATGAAGTAGAGAGTGGGGAGAAGGAATGCTGATCAAATGACACAAAACGACATATAAGTGTCAAATTTGTTTTAGGAAATGGGTATAGCACTGCTAGTCTCCTTGTATATCACAAGGAGCCAAATACGCATATCAAATTCCAATCTCTTTGTGCCCATACCTTTTGCTCTTTCAGATCCTCTACCCTCAGCAATCTGAAAATCTCCTGCTCTCTCAAACAATTTGGCCTGTTCACCTTACTGTTCCTTTTGCCTTGAACTCCCTCAAGAACACCTATGATGCCACCCCTCTTCCTTTCTTCAAATCCCTCCCTACAATGCACTTTTTTGTCTCACTTTTGGCTTAACCTCTTAGTCCTCAAACCCTACTGAAAATAAGTCTAAGAATGGCTGCATATTCTTCCACTTTTTCTCTTGCCTCCATCTGTTGCCTCTCCCTGTGTTGGGCTTTAGATTGGAAGCTCCCCTTCACGGGACAGGGACCTCTCTTGTCAGCTGCTTTGTAAAGCACCCTGCAGATTGATGATACTATACATAATAATAACAACAATATTAGAAGAAGGAGAGCTATTAGGTTAAAGAAATCTTTGGCTACAAGACCGGAAGGCTATCAAATGGATGTTTAAAAAAACTGTGATACATTCGAATAATGGGTTGGAACAATTATATGTGTGCAAATAGACTCCCTTGAAGAGTTGTAACTTTAAAGCTCAGGAGTGTTTGCCATCCCTTGTAGTATGTAACTTGTTTCTCTTGCTTGAGTCTTCTGAGGTGATTTGCTCTTCACAATCCACTTTATTGCTCCTTACGATGACTGATTGTATTGACAGTGAAAGCTTAATGAGAAAATGTTCAAGCCAAAAAGTCCTTACCTTGGGTACCAAGTGGCAGAGGACCATCTTGACCAAATGATGTTCTGTACAGCCAATTGGACCCTACACAGTCTCATCTCAGCTACATGAATAGAGCATCATTTCTGGTCCAAGAAGGGTTCCATGGGCTTCTCCTATCAGAACAGGAATCCTCCTGTCACCTGCTATACCTTTCCACACCCAAGGCATTTTTTTTAGTGATGAAGGAGTAACAAGGAAAGGAGAGCTATGGCTAAATCAAGCTGTTGATTAGTGTTCTGATCAAACACTTTACAAAACCTTCAATGTATGTATGTATGTTTTTAAATTTTAGATTGGTACAGTTTGATTTATTTTCAACATGGGTAAGAGGGCTGAGCTTCTTGCAACTCATACATTTACTCTGATTTACTCAGGGGAATTGTCCCTTTTAATGAAATGGAAATGGATTGCCTTCAAGTCGATTCCGACTTATGGTGACCCTATGAATAGGGTTTTCATGGTAAGTGGTATTCAGAGGGGGTTTATCATTGCCTCCCTCTGAGCCTGAGAGGCAGTGACTGGCCCAAGGTCACCCAGTGAGCTTCATGGCTGTGTGGGGATTCGAACCCTGGTCTCCCAGGTCATAGTCCAACACCTTAACCACTACACCACACTGGCTCTCGTCCCTTCTAATAAAGCCAGAGAAAAGCAGGAGATCTGTGACTGGGTACAATTCTCTGATATAATTTGAGATTTTAACCAGGGATATATGGAAATTCTTTGGAATAAAAGCAGAAATCACAGGTATAAGTAACAACTGATCATGTTTCTGCCAGGAAAATGCAAAATAAAATCGATAGGATATCAGTGCCACAATTCTGCTTTCCATTCTATGAAGCTCAGATTTCTGTTTTAGTACAAATTATTTCCAGACAAGACAGTGCAAATATCACAGTAATTGTAGTAAAAGCCCTTGAAGAAGTAATTTAAAAATACAAAGGAAAAGAGAAATTTTGGAGAAAGTCTTCTGACAATGAAAACAGATAATTTATATACCAGGAAAATTACACTTGGACAAAGAAAGAATCATAGAGTTTGAGGGAGCTTTGTAAGCCCTCTGTCCCAAGCTTAGTGCAGGAAAACCAGAGGTAGAGCATCCCCGATTGATTGCTGCCCAGCCTCTGCCTGAAGACCTACAGCAAGGGAGAACATACCACCCGATCTAGGTAATTGGTTCCATTGCTGAACTACTCTTATCATTTGGATGTTTCTTTTTCACATTCCAAAATATAACACCAAGGTGCTTTTCTATTTTAAACCAAATGAGAAAGAATCCCCTCCAGTTCTCCATCTGAGCCTCACCAGTATGGTGGCCAGAGAGAGAACAGAGGAGATCCGCTGATGTGCTTCCTAAGGAGTGATTGTTTAATCATTGCTGTGCAAATCAGACAACAGCAGATCACAAAGATAAAGCAATCCTGATGGAAAGAAAAAACGACCACATTCTGTAAATATTAAGCAGAAGGGAAGCTTATTTTTCCTTACGGAGATCCTACACCCAGATAGGGATTTTATCTGATTTGTAAAAAGGAGACAGCGAATGTATTGTGAGGCCAGATGGACCAAAGTAGGGATGGGAGAGAATATCTGACAAAATCGAACCTGGTACCAGATCCCGACTGAATTCACTAGTTCGCTATCCCTTTGGAGCGGCACCAATCTCTTGCAGCGGGCCACAGCTGTAATCGGCATGGATCTTGTGGCTGCGACTGCAATTGGAAAGATTTTTTTTTAATCCTCCCCCTATTTTACGTATTTTTTTCATAATTAAGATGTTGTATCAACCACAGGATTTCCATTTGTCCATTATATATTTTGAAAAAAATTCATTATTGCAATATAATGCAAAATAAAATTGGCTATATATATCTTCAATGTTAATTGTCAAATCATCCTGCAATGTCACATTTTTCAAACAAGGTATCTCAGAGCATTTTGAATCTCTTGTGTAGGAAACATTATGATGATGAGACTGACCCACGCTACCCGCCTCGCCCAGCCCCTGCCCCTGTTTCATGGCTGCTGTCCTGAGCTAACCAAGGGCTCTGTGTGTGTGTGTGTGTGTGTGTGTGTGTGTGTGTGTGTGAGAGAGAGAGAGAGAGAGAGAGAGGGAGAGGGAGAGAGACTGTGCGACTGACAGTGACAGACAGTGTCTGTGCAGTGCAGTGGGACTCTGCCGCCATCTGCCTGACTGCACTTTTCTCCCACACTCTCTCAGACTGTGTTTTTTAACTTTCTGTTGCCACCCCTCATGAGACCCTTGTTGATGTCCAATCATTGGTGCAGCTCCTGGTGCCCTGTCTAAGTGTGAGAGTTTTAAAAGGATCTAAATAAACCGGGAATTCATTGCTTAAACTAGATCGTAAAGCAACCTAAAAATTACACAATGTTTTTCTCCTCTGCCAAAAAACTTCGTGGAATGCTGTCATTTACATAGGTATCTATGAAAACAATTACATAATTTTTGCAACCCAAAAAAAACCCCTGCGATTGAATCACACAAAAACGCCCACAGCAGATCAAATCGGCAAGAGCCAGAGAAAGCAGAAACAAAAAAGGATGAATCGGTAAAGAAACGATGGACTATCGAACTGCATGCAGATTAGCACCATGCAAAGAACCCCATCCCTAGACCAAAGGCATGAAGAGAATGTCAGGGCACTCGCAAGGCAAGTACAGAACTGCTTCTCTTACTTTTGTCATTCTCCTGCTGGGCTGCCTTGCAGCAGATTCGTTATTCCATCCCTAAGGAGATGGCAAAGGGTTCAGTTGTGGGGAATCTCATCAAGGATTTGGGACTGAATGCCCCAAGGATTTGGGACTGAATGCAAGGTGTAATCTGCATACTGTCTATGTAAACAAAATGCAATATTTCAGATCAATGCAGACAATGGAAACCTCTATGTAAGTGCCAGAATAGACAAAGAGCAATTATGTGACAAAACACCAATTTGCTTTGTTAATTTTGAAGTAGTAGTTGAAAATCCACTAAATATTTTCCATTTAACTATAGCAATTCAGGATATTAATGATAATGCACCATTGTTTCCCAATGACAACATCAATGTGGAGATAATTGAATGCACTTTGCCAGGCACTAGATTACTGCTTGAAAAAGCTGAAGATCCTGACAGTGGAATGAATTCTCTCCAGAATTACCAACTTAACTCCAATCAGTATTTCACTTTGGAAGTTCAAGAGATGGAAGATGGAAATAAATATGCAGAATTGGAGCTATAGAAACTGCTCGATCAGGAAAATGAACAGACCCTTCATTTGTTTCTTACTACTCTGGATGTGGGTGAACCTAGAAGAATTGGGACTGTCCAAACATGGACTAATGCCACTGATGCCAATGACAACCCACCCATTTTCACTTAACAGGACTACAAGGTCAGTTTGCATGAAAAAACTCCAATTGGCTCCTTTGTGCTCCAGGTTGTAGCCTCTGATAAAGATGATGGCATAAATGCCCAGGACAGATATGAATTCAGCAACATACCAGTAAATGGGCAAAATAAATTCAGCTTGGATCCAGTTGATGGCATAATCTCTCTTATGGAGATACTGGATTTTGAGGAAATGAAAAGATACACTATGGCAGTAGCAGCAAAGGGTTGTGTTGGATTAGTGACACACCGCAATATTGAAATAAATGTTCTTGATGATAAAGATAATGGTCCAGAAATGATGTTAGCCTCCATTTTCAGCCCTGTTCCTGACAATTCTCTGCCTGGAACAGTAATTGCTCTAATCAATGTAAATGACAAAGATACAGGCCATAATGGAAAAGTTACTTGCTGTTTAGGAGATGATTTACCCTTCAAGAGTCTTCTCTCTTCTAACTATTGTAAACTCACAACAGACAGTTTGCTGGACACAAAAAAGAGTTCCTGCATATAATATTACAATCACAGCCACTGACAAAAGAACACTGCCTTTTTCCACACACAAAACAATTTCACTACAGACCTCTGATATCAATGCAGAGGCAGGTTATCTAGTAACAAAGGTGGTGGCTGTGGATGCAGATTCTGGGCACAACGCCTGGCTCTCCTGCCATCTGACTCAGGCCACTGAGCCGTCCCTCTTCATGGTTGGTTCTCCTACTGGTGAGATCAGGACAGCGAGGGCCTTTGTGGACAGAGATGCCATCACACAGAAACTCATCATCGTGGTGAAAGATAATGGGCAGCCAGCTCTCTCAGCCACCATTACTTTAAACCTGGTGTTTGCTGAAAACATCCAGGAGGCCCTTCCAGAAATGAAAAGCCAACTGAGCAGCTCAGAGTATCAGTCTGACCTACAGCTCTACCTGGTGCTGGCCTTAGCTTTGATCTCATTCTTATTCCTCTTGACTGTGATTCTGGCTGTTACGATGAAGCTCCATTGATCAGGGAACCCAAGGTTCCTACAGTGCTTTGGTCCTGTTCCCCTTTCCAAAAATGGTGCCATATTTCCACC
This sequence comes from Rhineura floridana, assembly GCF_030035675.1. NCBI lineage: Eukaryota > Metazoa > Chordata > Lepidosauria > Squamata > Rhineuridae > Rhineura > Rhineura floridana. Next base: position 173,264,311 of record NC_084480.1, on the reverse strand, counting down.
AAACTTTGAAGATGGAACTTTGCCTTATTCCTATTAGCTTTGTCTGTCTTCAGAGTCCAGGAAGAATGAATTTACCCTCCTGACACCCAATGTTCAGATTGCAGACCATATTCTTAGCAGTGAGAAGTCTGGTGTGCCTTTTACAGACAATTTTCATTCTGAGAAGGATAAGGATGAAGAGGTAAGCTTTCTTGTCAGGAAGTATTTGCACTGCACTTTTCATACACTTCCCCACAAATATAAGTCTTAATTATGTACTTCTAGTATATCTACAAACGTTCTATGAGCTAGGGAAAAGGCTGTAATTATCGTGTGAAAGAATTATAGTGTGAGTATGTTTTTAGGACTACATCATGGTGCCATAAATGTGATGCAGCTTTTGGACTTTGATATTTGACTTCCAATTCATTATTTTCCTATCTTTGGAAGTACTATTAAGATTCTACTCCTAGGCACAAGAATAAGCCATTGAACTCAACATGGTTTGCTTCTGAGTAAAGATACATAGGATTGTGCTCCATGCCTACACATCAAACACCCTATTCAGGCATTCAGGGCAAACATATGAGCGCTTAAAGCATCCCATCTGCACTTCAGACCTTCTCACATTTAGCATAAAAGTATGAACAGGAATTCTGAGCACATTTAAACAGATGCACGTAGAATCCTCCTCACAACCAGAAACCTTAAGAATGTAGGGCTTCTGGTTGCAGGGAGAATTCCAAGCACATTCAGCTAAACACACTTAACATCCCTGCTGAATAGAGGAGGTCTGAAGTGTGTCTTGCATACACAGAGATGTTGGTGATGGAGCATGTATGTGTACCTACACAAATAAGTTTACTCACATTTTCCCCAAGCACCTGAGGGCTTATTGCAAATTAAGAGCTTCTCCAAAATAGTTTTCTTGAAATTGCTTCCTCCCTCTGTACAAGGAGCTGCATTATAGAGGGGGGGAAAGACAATAATCTTTCTAGGCCAGTGTTATCAAGCCTGACTGAGAGGGTCTTTGCATAATGCAACATGGTGCTGCAGTGTGAATGTTAGAAATTGGGACAGAAGTGCCAACTTATAATCAATAAAACTAATGCAATAAACCCGATATCTGAATGCAGGCTTTGGTTAGATTGAGAGACAGTGACTGGGCCAAGGTCATCCAGTGAGCTTCATGGCTAAGCAGGGATTTGAGCCCTAGTATCCCAGGTCCTAGTCTGACACTATCCACAATACCACTTCCCCTTCCTGCTCATAAAAATGTTGCATGTCAGAGAGAAGTGTTATGGCCTACAATGCATGCTCCTTCTATATAATGGGAAGACTATAGCATGTGCTTTATTTAACACATAGATTGTTATAACAATAATGTAGGATGTCTTGATAAGTACTGTTTTAAGATTCTACAACATGATGTAGCATTCCATTGTTTAGCAGACTAACCTTTGTGTTTTACAAAGTATTACATCTATACTCATCAGTGTTCTAATGGGGAGGTGAGGATGGTTTTGGTTCTTTCAGTGATGTTTTCTATTTACATATTTAGTGGTGTTTTCTATCGACAATCCCACTTTTTTTCTGTGTGCCAAATAGACAACCTTTTCGTAAAGTGAATTACAGAACAACTTTTAACATCCATGAGATGCTCAGAATATCAATATTTACAGTACAATCAGTACAGTAAAATATTTAAGTTCAGTGGGGCATACTCCCTAGAAAACGTGCATAGAATTCAACGTCAAGGCATTTTTGAAGATTCAAAGCCTTTACCATTTTGAACTGGATGTGGCTTTGTTTGTTTACATACGATATCGATTTAAGCAGAGTGAAAGTTCTCCAATTATCAAGTGTAGGTTTTCTTCTGGGTGACAGTTCCTTGAAGGTGAGCTTGCAGGTTTAATCACTGAACACCATTAGACTACTATTCAGCACTATAGCTCAGGGGTGGGGAACCTTTTTCAGTGCAAGGGCTGCATTCCTTCATGGGCAACCTTCTGGGGGCTGCATGGAAGTGATGGGTTTTACATAGACTAAGATGATATTGATTGTTATGAGTGTGCTGCCAAAGCTTCCTGTGACTGTTATGGGGGAGGTATTTATGCTTTATGGTATAATATATTTATTTGTGTTTTTAACAGTGTTGTAAATCACTTGGAGACCTTCAGGTAACAAGCGAATAACTAGTCTTATAATAATAATAATAATAATAATATAGGGGCCAGAGACAAAACGGTGGAGCAATGCATGCAATTCTTATCTTTGCACAATAGACTACATTCCAGCCATGCAAAAACCAGAGGTTTCTACACCTTTACCACATGCACATCTCTTACTCCTCCACCCAGGCAAGCAGCAAGTATCATAGTTCCAGGGACATTCCAGCTAGGCAAAGGTTCTCTAGGAGGGCATGGAGCAGGGTCAGTGAGAGATTGAAATGTGTGGTCCAGGAAGGAGGCATAGCCTAGGGAGAGGCCTGAAGGGCCTCATTCACTTCCTCACCCCGTTATACCTCAAGAAAATGCGTGGCATGCTCTTTAGTGAGCACTGTATTGTTAGTGCTGTTATGTTTCTATCACCTAACTACTGTATATACAGGAGATCAGCTAATCCATCAAGAGGTGAAAAGAGCTTGCTGAACATTAGGAATATCTCCAGGTGTTCCCAAGCACTCACTCACATCATCGTCAACTAACATAGCCATGTACATAGCTAATTAAGTGCATTGATTGACCAGAAGATGAAGAAAATATTAGCAGAGAGATAGCTGATGCAATAAAAAGTAAATTTTAAAAACTTAACTGTGGTACATTAGGGAAATAATTGTGTGTAACACAGAAATTCCAAACGCTTCTTTGCACACATTGGGAAAAGTCAGTCTAAAAACTCAGAATCTGTTAGGTCTGAGAACCACTTCGCATGTTTTTATGTGTAAACATAAGGTGACACACATATATACATATACAAATGGAAAGTTTCTCACTGGTACAAAAATATCTTTGCAAACGTGTTATCAGACAGGGACATTCATCAGTCAACTCAGTGTGGCAGTCTCTGAAGTGTGCTGCTGTGTAATGCATGAAATGATCCTAGGGGCAAATGAAAAGGCCAGAATAATTTTCAGAACAGTTGTGTTTATAATTACAAAATAATATACTTATTTTAAATAAATCATTCCTGAGCAGCACTTAGGGAGACTTAGGTGAGGAAATGACATAAATTACCTTTGAGTGCTGAAGGAGGTCTATGATTGACTAAGTCCACTTCTGGCAGCAAAGCTCACAGAGCCATCAATCCAAACTGAAAGTCAGAAATGTATTATGACTTGTTTTCTGTAGTGTAAGTTGACTTGTTGCTTATCCTACTGACAAAACACACAGACAAAATTCTAAAAATTATTTCCCAAACCACTGAAGATTTAACATACTCTACGTGAAAAATGGCATACAAAAGCATGAAAGAAGCAAGAAATCTCTTGTATGCAATTTAAAAGAGAAGACATGTCTTGCAGTTCTCCATCTGAGACTCAGAGTGCCGCTGTTGGCCAGTATAGTTCTCATGGAGGACTGGAGAATCCACCAACTGATGCTTCCTGCATTGTGATAGTTCATTCACAGAATACAGAGCTGGGAAACAGCAGGACACAGGGACATCCACACAGTTATGCTGAGAAACAGAAAACACTGCAAAATATAGAAATCTAGAAGCAACCAGTGACGCTGTTTATAATCCTTCACTGAATATTTCTGAATCCTGATGGGAATCTGATACTCCTCAGCTTATCTGATCACAGAAAACAAGGATACAGCACATTTTTCTGCAAGTGGGATGGACGACAGGCACAGATCAATGAGAAGGCAAGTACCTCTCCTCTTATTATTCTCTTTGTATTGTAGCCAGACTGCCTCAGAGCACATTCGGTATTCCATCCCTGAGGAAATGGAAAAGAGCTCCATAGTAGGGAACCTTGCCAAAGATCTGAGACTGAATCCCGGAGAAATAGCAGGTCGCAATCTGCATATCCTTTCTCTAGGTAAAAAGCAATACTTTACTCTCAGTGCAGAAAATGGGAATCTATATGTAAGGGAGAGGATTGATAGAGAGGAACTATGTGGGGAAACTGCATTCTGCCCCATCAATTTTGAAGTGATGGCTGTCAACCCTATGAGTATTTTTCATGTACTGGTAGAGATTCAGGACATTAATGATAATGCACCCAATTTCATAAATGGGGATATCGAGCTAGAGACAAGTGAATCATCTTTACCAGGAACAACATTTCTCCTTGGAGAAGCTGAAGATCCTGACATCGGGTTGAATTCTCTCCAGGATTACTACCTTAGCCTAAATCAGTATTTTATTCTGGACGTGAAAGAGAGAAAAGATGGAAAGAAATATGCAGAATTAGTACTGAATAAACAGTTGGATTGGGAAAATGAAAGCAGTTTCCAATTAATCCTTACGGCTCTGGATGGAGGGAATCCTGCCAAAACTGGGACAGCCAAAATATGGCTTAATGTCATTGATGCAAATGACAACCCACCAGTCTTCACTCAAAAAGTATACTTAGTCAACCTGAAAGAAAATGCCCCGAAAGGGTCTTTAGTAATACAGGTGAAAGCCACAGATAGAGATGAAGGTTCAAATGGCCAGATCAACTATAATTTTAGTAACACTCCCAAAAGTGTTCGACAGAAGTTCTTCTTGGATCCACAAGATGGGACAATTATAGTTAAGGAGGTTCTGGACTTTGAGGAAACTGAGAAATATGTGATGGCCATAGAAGCAAGAGATGGAGGTGGATTAGTGTCTCACTGCAATGTTGAAATAACACTCCTAGATGAGAATGACAATGCCCCAGAAGTGATTTTTGCCTCTTTATCCAGCCCAATCCCTGAAGACGCTGCAATAGGAACTCTGGTAGCCCTCATCAATGTAAATGATAGAGATTCTGGAGATAATGGGGAAATTACTTGCCATTTACAGACTCATGGGCAATTTAAAATCATTTCAACATCTAATAACTACTATAAGTTGGTTACAGGTGATCCCTTGGACAGGGAAAGCACTCCAGAATACAATATCACAGTCACAGCCACAGACAAAGGCACTCCCCCACTTTCCACACACAAAACCATCTCACTGCAGATCTCAGATATCAATGACAACCCCCCAGCCTTTGAGAAATCCTATTACACTGCCTATGTCCCGGAGAACAATCCTTCAGGCTCCTCCATTTTCCGTGTCAAAGCCTCAGACCCAGATCTGGACCGGAATGCTCATATCACTTACTCCATCCTCAACAGCATCACGGAGGAGCTACCTCTCTCATCCTTCCTCTCCATTAATTCTGAAACGGGCATTATCTATGCTCAGCGCGCTTTCGACTATGAGCAAATCAGGGAGTTTCAACTGGAAGTGAGGGCAGAAGATGGAGGTTCCCCACGCCTCAGCAGCAATGCCACAGTGAAAGTGTTTATTCTGGACCAGAATGACAAAAGCCCTCAAATTCTTTACCCTTCTCAAGGGGGAGAGGGCTCCGCCTTGTTTGAGATGGTGCCTCGCTCAGCAGAGGAGGGATATCTGGTGACTAAGGTGGTGGCCGTGGATGCTGACTCCGGACACAACGCTTGGCTCTCCTATTATCTGCTCCAGGCCACCGAGCCAGGGCTCTTCACAATTGGTTCCCATACTGGGGAGATCAGGACATCTCGGGCTTTTCTGGAAAGAGATGCTGTGAAGCAGAAGCTAATAATCTTAGTCAAGGATAATGGGCAGCCACCACTATCTGCTACTGTGAGTCTCAACCTGGTGTTTGCTGAGAACTTCCAAGAGGCGCTCCCGGAAATTAGCAACCAATCCAGTGACTCAGAGTATCAATCGGATCTACAGTTCTACTTGGTGGTGGCCTTAGCTTTGATCTCATTCTTATTCCTCCTGACAGTGACTCTGGCCATTCTCATGAAGATTCGACGATCAGGGAATCCCAAATTCTTACAGTGCTTTGGTCCTGTTCCCCATTCAAACAACGCTGTCATATTCCCACCAAACTATGAAGAAGGGACGTTGCCTTATTCATATCAGCTCTGCTTATCGTCAGAGTCCAGGATACATGAGTTTACTTTTCCAACACCCAATGTTCAACCAGCAGAGAATAGTTCATGCAACAATAAGTCTGATGTGTTTCTGTCAGCCAATGGAGGCAATATCCTAAATTCTGAGATGAATAAAGATGATAAGGTGAGTTGAGCAGTCCCTACTTTCCAGTCTACACATTTTTTATTGAGACTCTAAATTTTAAAGAATCTAGATGCAAGTGGCTGATTTCATCATCTCTATATATACAGCTGGCCAGATAGGCGACACATAAATTAAATTTATTATTATTATTATTATTATTAGCTGATGCATTTTAATTTCATATCTCGGCCTGATCTATAACCAATTTATTAGTTCACCTTTGTTTAATATTTAAAGTTTGAATGCTTTATCATTCTTTTGAAAATCTTTTGGAATAGTTTTTAGTAATGATTATGTCTAAATATTTTCCCTTCTAATGGAAAATATCTGTGTATAGGCTGTATGTGTTTGTGGGTGTATAAACACGAGTTGGGGATGGGAGGAGAGATTTTACTATAGACCAACATGTTTTCAAGTGGTTCTTTGGGGCACAGTGAAGAATGAAAGGAAAGGGGCTAAAATAAACTAAATTTAAATAGCATGGAAAATGAAATTGCTAACTGGATGTTAATGAGAATGGTCCACCAAAGGATGCTTGACCAGTCTGATATATTTCTTCACTAGTACCAATAATTATGTAGAGTGCATTTCAAGCATTCAGAACACTTCACATACATTGTCTTAATACCTCAAAAATGGTCCTGCAATTTTTATCTGCTTTCAACTGCAAGAACAAGCCTGTAAAGTATGGCTCACAGTTTTGTCTGGGGTTTTGACTAAGAAATCTATGTTTGTAGTTTGAGATAGATTTGAACTAGGAATTTCTCTGCCCACAGCTCACACTTCAGCCACTACGTGAATTCCCATGTATCTTTATTTTGATAGCCATTGACCAAATCAATTTGGCATGAATAGCTAAGTTAAGCAAAATGTAAAAGTAAAGTAGGGTTACCATATAAAGTTGTATATATCCCATATCCACAAAGAAAATAAAAGTGCAAAACAACTTTGGCCATTTAAAAAGTTTCTGACTATCTGCACCACAGTTTACAACACACTTCATGGTTATGTCCTCAAAGTAGATTGCAATTTAAAAATACAAACAAAAACTTGGTAAAATCATATACAATAATGCATTAAAATAACCATAGTACTGACGATGGTGGTGATAGAGCTTAAATAACAAAGTATATCAAAATAACAAGCAGAACCACTGTTATATCAGCTGTCCACCACATTCTTATTAGCCCCTGCCATCAAACAATATCATACCTGATATGAGACATCCACATATCACAACAAAATACAGTTTTTAACTGTATTTTTTAACTGTAAGAGCCTGCTGGACCAGGCCAATGGCATCTTTGGCCCAACCTGATGCCTGTGAGAAACCCGCAAGCAGGACCTGAGTGCAACTGAACTCTCCCCTCCTGCGGTTTCCAGCAACTAGTATTCAGAAGCATACTGCCTCCAATATGGAGGCAGAACATAGCTAATGTGGCTAGCCTCAGGAGGGGAGAGTGTTCTTGCACTCGGGTCCTGCTTGCGGGCTTCCCCCAGGCACCTGGTTGGCTACTGTGAGAACAGGATGCTGGACTAGATGGGCCACTGGCCTGATCCAGCAGGCTCTTCTTATGTTCTTATGCTCTTAGAAGCCACTGCTAGCCTTATCCTACATAATCCTCTTTTAAGTTGGTGGCCATCTACTCAGTCCATATAAACTGAGCAAAGTAGCAAAAAGTGAGGCAAATCTTTTATTGCTTCAGAATTGCAGATACAATAGTATAGTTCTTAACTGGCTCTGAGGTGGAGTCTTCCAAGGACCGCTGATGGCATGCTTGAAATGCCAAAGCAGTACATGCACATCTAAGAAGAATGTGCATCTCTATAATTATTTTTTACCGGTAAGGCATATTAAGAAGCTAGTCTTACAAAACTACACTTGCATGCACACTCAGAATAAAGATGTGAGACCTTTATTAACGTTATTAATACAAATTCATTAATACATAACAACTACAGAGCAGAGAATTTTGAAGAGCCTGCTTAGCTACCCAGTCCAAAATATACCTTTCCCCTGCTGACCCCCACACCCTTATTTGCCCCTCAAATCTTCCCTTTTACAACCCCCCAAAGGCCCACAATATTAAATATGGGGAGATAGCACATAGACCCATGTTTCTGCTGTACACAACATTCAATTCTCACTGTTGAACATCACTGTTGAGTATCAAGATGTGGGACAGAGGGAACATTATTTCCAGTGCTTTGGAAAATTGTGTTTATGTTCTGACATGATGTTTGGGAATACAGTGGACTTCGCTCTCTTTTAAAAAAATAATGAAAATCACAGATATAGATAGATCTGGCTGGGGAAACAGGAGGTTTTGGGTTTTTTTTAAATATGACAATATTTAGACTGTGTGCTCCCCTCTGCACAGTTCAAGTTTTTGACTTGGGTAACAATTATTTTCAGGAATAATATCAGTTGTTACATTATAAGCCATTTACCCAGGGAAAGGGAAAGATTTGAAGTATTATTGATTCTAAAAGCAAAGATTTCCAAATATTCTACTCAAGTCCAAATTCAAGAGAAAAAGCTCCTATGTAAACACTGCATTTATTCCTAACATATCAAAATATAGTTACATATTTTGCAAATCCAGGTTGCATTTTCTCTTAAAATGAGAGGAAGAAAAGATCTCTTGCAGTTCTCTTTCTGAACCTCACAGTGCCGCTATTGGCCAATCTAGTAGCCAGACTGTGATGGAAATCCACTGATGCTCCATACAGGGAGGTTACTTCGTCAGTGCTGTGCAGATCAGAGAAACAGAGAGAAAGCATTGCTGACAAAAAAACATACAAGTGATTTGTACAAATTAAAGAAAAATACAGTTGATTCTTCAAATTGGAGACTTCTTGCATACTGGTGAAAATTTGATCTGATTTTAAAAATAAGAGGAAAAAGCTCATTTCTCACAGAGCCAGATGGAGAGAAGGCACAAGGAGAACGGCAGGGCACTCACAAGGCAAGTACTGCGTCTCTTATTTTTGTTGTCCTGCTGGGCTGCCTCAGAGCAGATTCATTATTCAGTCCCTGAGGAAATGGCTAAGGGTTCAATTGTGGGGAATCTTGCCAAGGATTTGGGCGTGAATGCCAAAGAAATAGCAAAACGCAACATGCATGCTGTCTCAGTGGATGAAATGAAATATTTCACTATGAGTGCAGAGAATGGAAACCTCTATGTAAATGAAAGGATAGACCGGGAGGGAATATGTGGCAAAAATCCACAATGCTTTCTTAATTTTGAGATGGTGCTTGAAAGTCCCTTGAATATTTTCCATATATCTGTAGCAATTCAGGACATTAATGATAATGCACCACAGTTTTCTAATGACAAAATTAACTTAGAGACAAGCGAAGTCACTATACCAGGCACACGATTTCTCCTTGGAAAAGCCGAAGATCCTGACACTGGGACAAATTCTCTTCAGAATTACAAGCTTAGCCCCAATCCATATTTCTCCTTGGATGTTAAAGAGAGTCAGGATGGAAATAAATTTGCAGATTTAGTGCTTCAGAAACCACTAGATCGAGAGAATGAACAAACCATTCACTTGATTCTTACAGCCACAGATGGCGGTGAACCTAGAAAAACTGGGACTATCCAGATATGGATTAATGTCACTGATGCCAATGACAACCCACCTGTTTTCACTCAAGAGGTCTACAAGGTCAGTTTGAAGGAAAATGTTCCAGTTGGATCCCTTGTGCTCCAGGTTGTAGCCTCTGATAAAGACGAAGGAACAAATGCCCAGATCAGGTATCATTTCAGCAATATACCAGTGAATACCAACAGGAAATTCAGCTTGGATTCAAAGAATGGCTCAGTCCTACTTATGGCGCAATTGGATTTTGAGGAAAGTAAAGAATATACCATGACAGTTGCAGGAAAAGATGGAGGTGGATTAGTAACTCATTGTAAAGTAGAAATACAGATTCTTGATGAGAATGACAATTACCCTGAAATAACCCTGGTTTCCTTCTTCAGCCCAGTTTCTGAAGATTCTTTGTCTGGAACCTTAATTGCTCTGATCAACGTAAAAGACAAAGATGCTGGTGATAATGGAAAGGTTACTTGCTATTTACAAGATGATTTACCTTTCAAAATTCTCCCCTCATCTAACAATTACTTCAAGCTCCAGACGGATAGTCCACTGGACAGAGAAAAAACTCCTACATATAATATCACAATTACAGCCACTGACAAAGGAGCCCCACCTCTTTCCTCACACAAAACAATTTCACTACAGATCTCTGATATCAATGATAATGCCCCTACTTTTCTGAAATCTTCCTACAACATCTATGTGCCAGAAAACAATCCATCCGGTGCCTCCATTTTCACTGTCAAAGCCTCTGATCCAGATGTGGACCAGAACTCACGGATCACCTACTCCATCCTCAACAGCAACATTGAGGAGCTTCCCATCTCCTCCTATATCTCCATTAATTCTGAGACTGGCACAATCTATGCCCAGAGATCCTTTGACTATGAACAATTCAGAGAATTCCAGCTGCAAGTGAAGGCCCAAGATGGTGGTTCTCTCCCTCTCAGCAGCAATGTCACTGTGAGGGTCTTTATTCTCGATCGGAATGATAACAGCCCTCATATCCTGTCCCCTTCACAAGAAGCCAAGAGCTCAGCCTTGTTCGAGATGGTGCCTCGTTCAGCCGAGGCAGATTATCTAGTAACAAAAGTGGTGGCCGTGGACGCTGATTCTGGACACAATGCCTGGCTGTCCTACCATCTGACTCAGGCCACTGAGCCCACCCTGTTCACGATTGGTTCTCACACTGGTGAGATCAGAACAGCTAGGGCCTTTGTGGAGAGAGATGCTGTGAAACAGAAACTCGTCATTATGGTGAAGGATAATGGACAGCCGACTCTCTCAGCCACCATTACTCTGAACCTGGTTTTTGCTGAGAACTTCCAGGAAGCCCTTCCAGAAATGAAAAGCCAACCGAGCAGCTCAGAGTATCAATCTGACCTACAGTTCTACCTGGTACTGGCCTTAGCCTTGATCTCATTCCTATTTCTCTTGACTGTGATTCTGGCCGTTACGATGAAGCTCCGTCAATCAGGGAATCCCAGATTCCTACAGTGCTTTGGTCCTGTTCCCCATTCCAAGAGTGGTGCCATATTTCCACCAACCTTTGAAGATGGGACTTTGCCTTATTCCTACCAGCTTTGTCTGTCTTCAGAGTCCAGGAAGAACAAATTTACCTTCCTGACACCAAATGTTCAGATTGCAGACAATATTCTTAATGGTGAGAAATCCGGTGTGCCTTTTATAAGCAATGGTGGAAATAATTTACATCCTGAGATGGAGAATACTGACAAGGTAAACTTTATTTTCATTGCACACCTCATAACCGTTTTGTCATAGTATAAGAACACACTATTATGCGTGTTTACTCAGAAACAGGTCCCTGTCTTTCCTGTCCTTAGAAAGCCCAGGATTCTTCTCATTTCTAACCCCCCCCAACTTATAGAAGTCTAATCACATTTTCAATGCCTCTACTTTGTCTGTCTGTCTCTCTCTCTCCTTCTCTCTCCCCAGAATTGTGAAGTTGTGTCACTAACAGTTCCCCTATCACTTCTGTCCCACCTTGTAAAGTCCTTTTCTGGTTACTGTTTTGTTTTCCTCCCTCCCTCCTTGTGGTAAAGGTCCCTTATGTGTTCTGCAATATGCTGCTGAGAATCCCAACAATAAGGCTGCTTCTTGTCTGGGTAGTTACATACTGGTAGGGATGGGACTGACACTTCTAGCACCAGGTCCAATTTAATCCAGATTTACCCTTGCCACAGAAAATCCAATGATTTTTTTAAAAAATGAACTTTTGCCTGTGACCCATTGCAATATCTCAAGGAATCATTTGTGATATCATGCCTCCAAGTACCCAATGCTCCAATTCTATACAAGGACTAGAAAGTTAAAATCTACCTTAACAGAAAACACACAATGCTCAAAGAGGCGCACATATGAAGCACCAAATAAAATATAAACATTGAATGCACATATATGGCTAAATCAACATAAAATCACTGCTAGAATTCTGCATGTGATATTGAATCAATGCCCATCTAAGGTAAAATACAAAATTCGATACCACATGCAGAATTCTAGCAGTGATTTTATGTTGACTAAACTATATATGTGCATTCAATGTTTATGTTTTATTTGGTGTTTCATATGTGCACCTTAACTCCTCTTTGAGCATCCAATTCTATACACACTTCTTGAGGAGTAAGTTCCAGGTAAACATGCCATTAATGCCATTAATCAAGTCAACAGGCCATCGACTGAGATTTTGGAAAGGATACATAAAATGGCATTCTAACGGGCACAGCAAGCCAAATGCCAGGAAGCCGGTGGAAGGGGGGGGCAGTGGAGGAGGAGCCGGTGGAAAGCTCTGCAGGATCCTCCGCCTGCACAGGAGCTGCTGGCCTGTCTGGAAGCTAGTTCCATCGGGAGCTGTGCAAATGAGCTGGCTGGAAACTCCAGCTCTGACAAACAGGACTTCCAGGGAGTAAGCGCTCCTCGTAGGCCATAATGGCAAATAAATAAAATTATTTTACTGCACTGGCCTTTTTGCCAGCAGAGTTTGCGGGGGAATTGGAACCCAAGGGAAGTCCCTGAACATGAGGAGGATCTTGCATAAATCCCCTCCGCGGCTCTTCCCTGCCACACCCCTGGAATGCCCATTTTGGGGGCTTTCACCAGCTTCCACCGGCCCTCCGTTCACTGGCCTGACTGTCCCTGGTGGACCCCCTGCAGCACCAGCAGGCTCATGGTGGTGCCACAGCTCAGCTGCGGCGGAGGGCTGCTGCTGGCGGAGGCTGATGGAGCCTGGTACAGCCGGGCACCTGCCAGCGCAGCTGGGGATCCGCAGCATCCAACTCACCCCAGCCTTGCAGAAAGGTGAGTTGGATTGTGACCTAATACTCTGACCATAGATGTTGAAATGAAACAGTTCGTGTTGCAGTACTTAAACGCACCAAGGAAGTACTTTAAATATAATCCTTTGTTATTTAACATATTGAAATCCCCTAATATTCAAAGGGAACGACAGTGCATGTTTTCTTAGGTGTATGTTCCGGACTCTATAGATTGTATAGAGCACCCTGGCACCCATCATCTGAACTTATATGATGTTATAATGTTGGTGAACATTCTAAGAGTTGTGGTTAGGTGAATATGTTTCAGATACATTTAGAGCTCATGCATTCAGAATACATGCAAGAGTTTTTCCTCAGCATATTATACTGGAAAGGACACATGGAGGATGAAATAAATTGCAGCTCCCCTCTTGCTGCCTTTTCATAATGTGTGATGCTACCCTGAGAGGAAAGCACAGATGAGACTGCTTTGGGAAAGCATGCTATCAGCATAGAATTGTTGTTGTTACGCCATCAGTGTACATGGTACATTAGTTTCCCAATATATGCAAAAACGCCTTCTTCCATATTGATTCCGCAGGCTTTAGCAGATTGAGACCCTCTTGGTGGTCCCAACATCAGATGGTGTGGCTGCCCAGGGAAGGGCTTTTTCAATGGCAGCTGCTCACATGTGGAACTCCCTCCCTTCTGAGTTACATCTAGTCCTGTCTATATAATTTTAGGTGGTTGGTTATGACAGACCTTTTTTGGGGGGCATTTGGAGGAGCAGAGACATGATTAGAAAACATGTTTGGTTTGCTGCTGCTCCTCTTAGCATATTGCATGAGTTCTCATGTTTTGCATTTTAAGGATTGTGCTATTTTATATATTGTTTTGTTGTGTTTGACCTTGTTGTAAACTACCCTGTGGCTTGAAAGGCAGTATATCAACTAACTGAAATAAAATAAAATAAATAAGCAAAAATAGACAGATCCCTATCTCCAAAGAGCATGTCATCTAAAGTGGACTATGGGGGAGAGAATGGAGCAATTAAGGATGAATGTCAGTAATCCCTTCAAATCCATGCATATAGATCCATGCATACTATCTGGGTACACAAGCCTGGAAAACAAGTGCCCTGAAATGTATCTGCAAAATTCGGTACCTTTTATTGAATATGTTCATAGAATTTGATAATTTATCTTCACTCTTTTCTGATCACACACAAACACAAACATTTCAGCATTGTATTGAGTTATTAATTTCCGGAGGGATCCAGCTTCCTGTTTGTATAAATTGAAGGTAGGCATGGGGGCATCCATGGATATTTACAGGCCGCCCTGGGCTCCAGGTATGAATCCAACAGCAGTTTCATCCTGTATCTAGGGATCACACCCTATATCAGGACAACACTATGGACATGACAAGTGTGCCAGTGCATGGTGTGGCTAAAGGAGACCCTCTTCTAGAGCATTCAACCCTGCAAGCACCAACTGACCCACTCAGGATGGTTACTACTATTCACATGGGACAGTAACAGCAACCTGGAAGAATGGAGTGGCTGATGGATAGGAGTGGTGGTGCAGGGATGGTCTCCAAAGCCCATACTAAGACATGCTTTGCATATGTAGAGGTCTTGGGGGCTGTGAGTCCAGATAGAGTCCAAATAGCGTGGTACACTCAATCTCTTGAGTCCTGCAGTCAGATGGCAATGGTTCTCTGTGTTCTGATATTGAGGTCTTTTAAATGGAGATCCCTACCTATTTCAACTGTGTACCTACAGCTTACATTTACATTTATGTGCAGCTAGAACAGAAATCTTAATAGTACTGTAGTATGTCACAATGGTATTTGAGGATGCCTTGACAAGCACTTGTGTCATTCTTTGCAACATTTCAAACTTCAGGTAAACTGCTCTTTATCGTTCATGCCATTACATAGGAACACTGGAAGTTGCCTCATAATGAATTAGACCATTGGCCCATCTTGGTCAGTATTGTCTACACTGATTGGCAGCATCTCAGCAAGGTTTCAGGCAGGAATCTCTCCCACTCCAACCTGGGGATGCTGGGGGTTGAACCTGGGACCTCCTGCACGCAAAGCTGATGCTCTGTCACTGAGCTACGACCCTTGAGTTATGCAGTTGCTTTCAACTTAGGCCAGCATTTTAGTGACAAATGATGATAAAGTATCTGTTTTTAAGGATCTTAGTTTTATTCATCTCTTTGTATTTGTACCCTATAAAAGGTATGTGTAAAATGAATCAGAGAAGTGATTTCATTTCTGAGATGTTCAAAATATGGATCTTTAAAGGATTTTCTAAAATTCAGAACTTACTTTATTCTGAGTGGCCATTGGCCAGATAGGCGACGAAGAAATTAAATTTATTATTATTATTATTATTATTATTATTATTCTGAGTTATATCTTGCTTGATTGTTACCTTCCATTGAGGATTTAGGTGCAGCATTTTTCCTCATATAGTAATGCCTAAACAATGAGAAAGATTTCCATTTTAATATGTAGATTTCCTTTCTGTAGTTATTTCCTTAATTTTATGTCACTAACATAAAAGTTAGTTTCCCTTACTTTTGCTATTTAAGGCTAGAAAAATTTCTTATGACTTTCAAAACTGATGGGATCCAAAGAATTATTGGTGGGGGGAAAATAGCCACTAGTGCAGTTTCACAACTGCTTGCACAAGTGTTTGGATAAAAGTTGACAGTGCTACAGTAAGTACATTCTGTAGCAGGTGTCAGGAGTTCTCACAGGGAAAACAAACACCTTTGGGTTTCATTTCACTTTTCTTAGACAACCCTCCACAGTAGGAGTTCCCAGGGACATAGGATTCCGCAGGCCTTCCCCACTGTGAGCAGAGAGGGTTATCCATCAGCAGAGAGGATGATCCACTGCAGAAGCTACTTCCTTGGCTAGTGGCAGAAAGCATAGCTGCCGTGGCTGTCCTGCAGGCAGTGTTCCATGGGTGGTAAGGGCAAGAAGGGGGCACTCCAAGGGCCTGTCTGGGGCAGATCAGGAAGGCCTTGGATCCCCTTGTTCCCTAGACCTGCCCCAGGATGGAATAAGGGGGAAACTACACCAGCCCTGGAGTTATTTTCTCCCACACTAGAACAGATGAGGAGGAGGACCACTGGCAAGAAAAGTGGGGAAAGTGAAAAGCCACCCCACCTCTTGTGCCATATCCAACACAAGATCAGCAGGGCTTAAGGAAGTGTTGGTTCCTCTGCCACAGATTCCCCCCTCACCTACCCTGTCCAACAGTGGGGCAAGAGCAACTCCTGTTTTGTTCTTTTGTTTATGCTCCAGAAGGGAGATAGAGTTAGGGTCCTCCAGATGGATAGGCTTGTTTACCTTTACCTGTGATGCTCTGACTGACTTCCTTCTGTCACTAGACTGTTCTGTCTTTAGGGAAGCTTACCTTCCCCTCCTCCTTCCGCCCTTTCCACTCCTTTGTCCTCCGGCTGTCCAGGAGAGAGGAGACATCCCTTTGTCTCTGCTCTCTCCAAGCCATGAGGCTAACCCCTACACCTGGGCATTATGCCTCCAACTTAGCTAGTTAGTTAGAACTAGGTATGCTTTTCTATCTACTATGTATTTCTATAAATAAAGTAACTTTTCTTATTTTTACTAAGTCTCAAGTCTCAGTGATGCTGATGCAGGGTAAAAGCCTGCTTTCTTAGGTAAACGCACGCACATGCTGGCACACTCGCATTTCAACATCTGCTGTTACTCTGCTGCTGTGGTGTTGCTTTAAACGAAATTAAGCACACACAAATACACACAGCGCAACAAGGGTTATGGGCCCAGCAAACTAAGTTGAATGCAAGTTGTAGCTGAAGCTAAAAGTGCTTGTGTGTAATTTACAAGGGAGACTTTAAGTTAGAAAGAAAAGCAGAACAAAGATAGAAAGGATGGCTGAAGTATCAACACTCGAGAGACACGTTCCAAGGCTTGAAAAGGATAACTATGATCTATGGACTCTAAGGTTCACAGCCCTCCTGGAAGGAGAAGGTCTGGACAGAATCCTGACTGATCCAGAACCCTCAGTGGAGGATGAGACCGCAACGGCTTCATGAAGACTTAAGCATGCAAAGGCAAAATCTCTACTTATTTCTGCACTATCAGACGAAGCATTGAATTTCTGTGGTGGATGTAACAGTGTAAAGGAAATGTATAACAAACTTGGAGAAGTCTATAACAAGAAAACAAAGAGCCAGATTATGTTTCTTTACAAAGAGTTATTTTCTCTGGAAGAGACTGCTGAAAAGGGCAGTCTGAATAAATACATAGAAAGTTTTCAGAACTTTTTGCAAAATTGGAAAGGTGTGGCAGATTTCTGAATGAAGAATTAAAGAAAGGATTGCTTTTATGCTCTCTTAATCAGGATCATAAATTAATTTCCTGCATGCTAGAAAATTCTGATCAAAGTCTGAGTCAGCTTATATCGTATTTAAAAGATCAGGACTTTCAGGAAAGACGGGAAATGGAAGCTGTGCCTGAGCAAGCAAACTTTACTATGGGGAGAAACAAACAAACAAAAGGTAGCCACATGAGTCACCACCCCAATCCACAAAAGGGGGAAGTCAGACGGAATTTGTATTTTAAATGTGACTCTTCAAAACATTTTCAAAGGGAAAGTGATAGGTGGCAGACAACTCCAAAGCCTGTCTTCAAACGAGAAGCCCCCAGGCAAACTTGGCAAAGAAAGCAAAAAACAGAGACTTTTAGCTATGTGTCTTATCAGGGCAAGAGTGATTGTACAAACAGATTCTTAATTGACTCAGGATCCACCTCACATATTTATAATTGATAGAAACCTGTTCAAAAGGTTTTAAAAATCACAAGCAAAAGATACTTACAATGTCTAGACAAGAAATTTACTGTGAAGGAATTGGTACAGTTGAATTGCTATGCAGAGTGCCACATGGGCAAAGAAAGATAGAACTGAAAAGCTGTCTGTATGTTCCAGATTTTAAGGACAATTTAATAAGTGCCACTAGATTAATGGAGTTTGGAGGTGAGCTTCATATGAGTGGAGAATTTTGCCATGTTCTAGATAAAGGAGTAATAAGTTGCACTGCAAAAGTGAAAAATGGACTTTTAATTTTAGAATACTTGGAAACAATGCATGCAAAAGTGGTCAAGGAAACCAGTGATTCTGAGTGCTTGCATATGTGGCATAGAAGGATGGGACATGCCAGCTTACCTAGAGTAACCACTCTTGAAAAAGAGAATTTGGCAAGAGGCATTAGAATGAGACAATGCAATTATACACAAACTTGCGAGTGCTGCATTAAAACTAAAAGTGTGAGACCAAAATTTCCAAAGAAAACTGAGAGGAAAACCAAAAAGCCTCTAGAGTTAATTCACACTGATCTTTGTGAGCCAATGAGAGTGCCTCCCAAGGTGGAAATTTATACATACTGACTTTTATAGATGACTACTCCAGATATACTACCTGATAAAGGAGAGAAGTCAAGTACTTCAAAAACTGAAGGAATATGTCAGGATTGTGTCCAACAAATTTGGCAGAAAGCCACAGATCATAAGATCTGACAACGGAGGTGAGTATGTGTCTAGAGCTATGCAAGACTTTCTCCGTGAGGAAGGCATAGAGCACCAGACTACAGTTGCATACAACCCAGAGCAGAACGGGGTCTCGGAGAGAATGAACAGGACCCCTGAACAAATGGTTCGTTCCCTGCTGGAAGATCCACATTTACCAAAGCAATACTGGGGAGAAGCTGCGGTTACTACCACTTACCTGCAGAACCGACTTCCTGCATCTGCAACCAACAAAACACCATTTGAACTGTGGCATGGTAGGACACCAAGTATGTCTCACCTTAGTGTATTTGGGTGCAAGGCCTTTGTGCACATCCCAAAGGAAAAGAGATCCAGACTTGACAACACTGCCAGGGAAGTAATATTTATTGGATATTCTCCAACGCAAAAGGGATACAGAGTAATAGATCCCAAAACTGGGAAAGTTGAAGTATGCAGAGCTGTCCATTTTGATGAAAGAAAGTGAGCACACCGACCAGAAGGGGCGCCACACCAAACAGATGACAGCGAAATGGAAGAAGAAGCTGAGTTATTCTTCCACCACAGAAGGTATAACAATATACCTGCAGAGGAAGGTGAGGAATCTGAGCCAGAAGAGGCAACAAAGCCAGAACAGCATCAGAGCCAGAAGGGGCAGCCGAAGGGCCAGCACCCAGACACTCTGAACTCGCCCACAGAAGTGTACCACCAGAGAGACTTGCTTACCTTGTAAGAGATGAACTTCCAGAGCCAGAGACCTGGAAAGAGACTGAAGCCTTACCCAAAGCCGAAGCTGAGAGGTGGAGGCAGCCAGCTAAGGAAGAGCTGGAATCTCTACACCAAAGTAAAACTTGGACACTAACCAAGCTTCCTCAAGGAAAGAAAGCTGCAGGCTACAAGAGGAAATTCAAGAAAAAGCCAAATGCTAAAGAAAAGTCTGTATATCAGTACTGTTACCAAGCCAGATGTGGTGGCAACAGTGGGATACCTGTGCTGAAAAACGAGCTCACCAACCAAAAGGGACTGGGAAGTAAGCCAGTATGCAACAGACTCTTGGAGTCAGAAGGGGTGAGTTCACGCACCAAGCGCATAGACGTAAAGCACCCACCTACCGCAGAGGACTGCTCAAGATGGAGTATTGTCTGTGACGCTCTCACGAAGGCGTTGGGTGAAGTCAGACATTGCAAACTGCAAGACAAGACGAATCTCGTGGACTGAACCAAACACTCGTTGAGAAGGGGTGTTGGAAGTGGGGCAAGAGCAACTCCTGTTTTCTTCTTTTGTTTGTGTTCCAGAAGGGAGATAGAGCTAGGGTCCTCAGATGGATAGGCTTGTTTACCTTTACCTGTGATTCTCTGACTGACTTCCATCTGTTGCTAGACTGTTCTGTCTTTAGGGAAGTTTACCTGCCCCTCCTCCTTCCGCCCTTTCCACTCCTTTGTACTCCAACTGTCCAGGAGAGAGGAGATATCCCTTACTCTCTGCTCTCTCCAAGCCATGAGGCTAACCCCTACACCTGGGCATTATGCCTCCAACTTAGCTAGTTAGAACTAGGTATGCTTTTCTATCTACTATATATTTCTATAAATAAAGTAGCTTTTCTTATTTTTACTAAGTCTCAAGTCTCAGTGATGCTAATGCAGGGTAAAAGCCTGCTTCCTTAGGTAAACGCGCGCACACGCTGGCACACTCGCATTTCAACATCTGCTGTTACTCTGCTGCTGTGGTGTTGCTTTAAACGAAATTAAGCACACACAACTACACACAGCACAACACAACTTCTGTAAGATTGCTCTGTTAGTTGCTCATCGTTTTATTTAAAATAGTGATACCTCTTAATTATATTAAATGTATTATTTTTCAGTCAGGCAGAGCTAGACATAGACATTGCATTAATTTGCCACAAAATATTGTTGAATACTAACAATCTCTTCCATCACTTGAACAACACAGGGAAGATGGAAATGTTTGGGGTCTGTTGTATTTCTAAAGCAGCTGAAATGTATTTTGCATTGCCTGGTTCTATAAGAGCAAAGTACATAGTCACACAGATACCAGATTTGAAAATAGTTTGCTCTTGCCTTCTACGTTTAAGCACAAGAGGAAGAAAAAAGCCAACACATGCAGTTCTCTTTCACAGACTCAGAGTGCCGCTGTTGGCTAATGTAGTTCTCATGGAGCAGCTTGGAATCGACTGAATGATGTTTACCACAGTGTGGTTGCTCAGTCACAGACTGCAGATCTGTGAAAATAATGGAACACAGGGACGTTCAAGTCATTTTGCTGAGGAAATAAAAGCGCTGCAACAGATAGAAGAACAAATCCTTTATTGTGGATTTATGTATCCCGATGGCAACTTGAAATTCTTCCTCTAATGAAAACATGCAAGAAAAGGATAAATCAAATTGCCCACTGAATCAGATGGACAGCAGGCACAAAGAGAAAAATGGGTCGATTAAAAGGCAAGTACCTCTTGTCTTGTTATTGTCCTTGTTCTGCCAGACTGCCTCAGAGCACATACAGTATTCTGTACTTGAGGAAATGGAAAAGGGCTCCATTGTGGGAAATCTTGCCAAAGATTTGGAGCTGAATACTGGAGAAATAGCAACTCGTAATCTGCATATCCTTTCTTTGGGTAAAAAGCAATATTTCGCTATCAGTGTAGAAAATGGAAATCTATATGTGAATGACAGGATAGACAGAGAGGGAATATGTGGGGAAAATGCATACTGCCATATTAATTTTGAAGTGATGGTTAAAAATCCTGTGACTATTTTTCATGTAACTATACAGGTCCAGGACATTAATGATAATGCACCACATTTCCTAAATGAGAATATTAAAATAGAGATAAGTGAATTAACTTTGCCGGGGACCCGATTTGTTCTTGGGTTTGCTGAAGATCCAGATGTTGGAATGAATTCTCTCCAGAATTACCACCTTATGCCCAATCAACATTTCACAGTGGAAATGAGAGAGAGAGAAGACGGAAACAAATATGCAGAATTAGTACTGAATAAGCAGTTGGATCGAGAAAGTGAAAACAGTTTCCATTTAATCCTTATTGCTCTGGATGGAGGGAATCCTGCCAAAACAGGGACGGCCCAAATATGGCTTAATGTCATTGACATCAATGACAATTCACCAATCTTCACTCAAGAAGTGTACAAAGTCTATCTTAAAGAGAATGCCCCAAAAGGATTTTCAGTGTTAAAAGTGAAAGCCACAGATAGAGATGAAGGTTCATATGGTGAGATCAAGTATAGTTTTAGCAACATCCCTGAAAATGTGCATAAAAAGTTTTTCCTAGATCCAAAAAATGGGACAATTACAATTAAGGAGGTGCTGGACTTTGAAGAAGCAGAAAAATATGTGATGGCGGTAGAAGCAAGAGATGGAGGTGGATTAGTGGCTCACTGCAATGTTGAAGTAAAGCTCTTAGATGAGAATGACAATGCCCCAGAAGTGATTCTTGCCTCTTTATCCAGCCCAATCCCTGAAGACGCTGCAATAGGAACTCTGGTAGCCCTCATCAATGTAAATGATAAAGATTCTGGAGAAAATGGAAACATTACTTGTCATTTACAAAATAATTTGCAATTTAAAATCATTTTAGCATCTAATAACTACTATAAGTTAGTTACAGATGGTCTGCTGGACAGGGAAAGCACTCCAGAGTACAATATCACAGTCACAGCCACAGACAAAGGCACTCCCCCTCTTTCTACACACAAAATCATCTCCTTACAGATTTCAGATATCAATGATAATCCCCCAGCTTTTGAAAAATCTCCCTATATTACCTATTTGCCAGAGAACAATCCACCTGGGATTTCCATTTTCCATGTAAAGGCCTCAGATGCAGATCTAGAGCACAACTCACAAATCACTTATTCTCTGCTCAACAGCAATATGGAGAAGCTGCCTCTATCCTCTTACATCTCCATTCACTCAGAGAATGGCATAATCTATGCCCAGTGTTCCTTTGATTATGAGCAAATCAGGGAGTTTCACTTCCAAGTGAAAGCACAAGATGGTGGCTCCCCACCACTCAGCAGCAATACCACAGTGAAAGTGTTTATTGTGGATCAGAATGATAACAATCCTCAAATCCTTTACCCTTCACAAGAAACAAAGGATTCATCCTTGTTTGAGATGGTGCCTCGCTCAGCTGAAGAAGATTATTTGGTGACCAAGGTAGTGGCAGTGGATGTCGACTCTGGGCATAATGCCTGGCTTTCTTACCAGCTGCTTCAGGCTACAGAGCCAGCATTGTTCAGAATTGGCTCCCATACTGGGGAGATCAGGACATCACGGACTTTTCTGGAAAGAGATGCTGTGAAGCAGAAGCTAATAATCTTAGTCAAAGATAATGGGCAGCCACCACTATCAGCTACTGTGAGTCTCAACCTGGTATTTGCTGAGAACTTCCAAGATGCATTTCCAGAAATGAGCAGTGAAAGTATTGGTTCAGATAATCAGTCTGAGCTTCAGTTTTACTTAGTACTGACTTTAGCTTTGATTTCGTTCCTGTTCCTCCTTACAGTGACTTTGGCAATTGTTATGAAACTTCGAAGATCAAACAGTCCTCAGTTCCTTCAGTGTTTTGGTCCTGCTCCTTTTTCAAAGACTGGTGCTATATTCCCACCAAATTTTGAAGAAGGGACTTTGCCTTATTCCTACCGGCTTTGTCTATCCTCAGAGTCCAGGAAAAACGAGTTTGCTTTCCTGACACCCAATATTCAAATTGCTGACAATGTACTTGGTAATGACAAATCTGCTGCACCTTTTACAGGCTGCAGAGGAAACAATTTTAGCTCTGAGATGGATAATGCAAACATGGTGAGTTTTCATTCTTGAAATTATTCCCGCTACCTCCTGCAGTGCTTTTAAACTGTGACTATATTTGAAGAATTATATTTTAGATAGAGGATTTATATGTATGATGTTGCACAGTCTGAGAGGAAAATAATTATAATTGCTAATATAAGAAAACTGATGCTAAATAGACCTTGTTGGTCTGATTGCTTTAACATAACTGAAGCAATCATTTTATCTATCTATATTTATTCAAACTAATCCTGCTGTAGTTACAGACGTACTCTGCAGTTAAGTATTTTAAGATTGTCACCTGTATAAATTCACACTAAGGCAAAGAAATGTCTATGTGTGCATATATGTCATTTTATGGAAGTGATGGGAGGAGGGAGAGAAGGAGGAAGAGAGATCAATAACTATGGAACACATGGCGCTTAGTTTGTATCTCTCATCATCTTTTTATGGTATCGTACAGTGTCCCTGTGAGCAATGAAAATTTAGATGCTTTATCATGTCTGCTACTTGACACTACAAGATTTGCCTTTTAATGGAAATAAATACCAGAGCAATTATTTATTCACTAAATAATATTATCAGCCTTTTTAGTTCTAAATTATTCTCAGGCATTTTGCAAAAAGAAAAGAGTGGATTTGTGTGCCAGGGCAGCAAAGTGCTTTCATCCACTTTAATTACGCAAACCTAAATATCGGGTAAGAGCCAATGCGGTGTAGTGGTTAAGGTGTTGGACTACGACCTGGG
This sequence comes from Rhineura floridana, assembly GCF_030035675.1. Taxonomy (NCBI): domain Eukaryota; kingdom Metazoa; phylum Chordata; class Lepidosauria; order Squamata; family Rhineuridae; genus Rhineura; species Rhineura floridana. The sequence continues at coordinate 173,240,057 of NC_084480.1, read as the reverse complement.
AGATCAGGGTTTGAATCCCCACACAGCCATGAAGCTCACTGGGTGACCCTGGGCCAGTCACTGCCTCTCAGCCTCAGAGGAAGGCAATGGTAAACCACCTCTGAATACTGCTTACCATGAAAACCCTATTCATAGGGTTGCCATAAGTCAGAATCGACTTGAAGGCAGTCCATTTCATTTTTTTCAACTATCTGGTACTCCCTTGATTCCGTCCTTCAAAGTATGGACAGTCTGAAGGTGAGAGGAGAGATCCAGTTTCAGATACTCAGCCATTAAGCTCACTTGGGCCAGTCACTACCTATTACCCTAACCTGTGTCATAGGAATATTGTAAAGACAAAATGGGGAGGGGCATCATGTACTCCTTGAAGCTCCTTGGAAGAAAGACAGAATATAAATATAATAAATAAAATATTAAGAGTCTTTTAAAATCATTTTTTTACATTTATCTGCTCTGCATTGGGAACATTTCAATCCAAAGAACACTATCGTTTAAAATAGGGTTAACCTGTAAAATATATATGTTTAGCACTCCTACACATAAGGACATAAGAAGAGCCCTTCTGCATCAGGCCAGCAGCGCATCTACTCCAGCATCTTGTTTTCAGATGCCAATAGGCAGTCCACGATCAGGACCTGAGCACAAGAGCACTCACCTCTCCTGAGGTTTCCAGCAAATGGCATTCAGAAGCATACTGCCACCAACAGTGGAGGCAGAACATAGCCGTCATGTTTTTAGCGATTGATAGCCTTATCCTCCATGAATTTGTCTAAACGTCTCTTAAGGCCATCCAAGTCAGCAGCCATCACTGCCTCATGTGGGAGCAAATTTCGTAATTTAACTATGCACTAGTACTTTCTTTAGTCTGTCCTGAATCTTCCAACATTCAGCTTCATCGAATGACCCTGAGTTCTAGTGTTATGAGGAAAGGAGAAAAACCTTTCTCTACCCACTTTCTCCACACCATGCATAATTATATATACCTCTATCAAGTCTCTTCTTACTCTCCTCTTACTCTTTCTAAATGAAAAAGCCCCCAATGCTGCACCCTTTCCTCACAGGGGAGTTGCTCCACCCCCTGATCATTTTGATTGTCCTTTTCTGAATCTTTTCCAACTCTACAATATCCTTTTTGGAGTGAGGCAACCAGAATTGTATACAGTGCTTCAAGTGTGGACACACCGTAGATTTATATAATGGCATTGTGATATTGGCAGTTTTATTTTCAGTTCCTTTCCAATTGCTCCCTAGCGTAGAATTTGCCTTTTTCACAGCTGTTGCACACTCCGTTGACATCTGCATCAAGCTTACCCTTGATCCCTTACACTTACCCTTGAATGCAGTAGAACTCCTGTGGGCTAAACTACATGTCGCGTTAGAGGTCTGCATTAGGAGGTACCAATATAATTTTATTTTTTCTTTATTTGTAAAAGCAGCCATGGGGATCTCCCATTTTGGATCAGGGCTACAGCATCAGTGTGGGGAGGTGTCTAACCTGTTTGGCCTGTGCCCCAGCCTCAGTGCAGATCATACAATGGAGCTCCTATTAGCAACATGTTGGGAAAAATGTGGGACTAAATTAGACATCCCCGTCTCCCCACATCATGGTGCTGGGTCTAAATCACAGGGTGGAGCAACAGGTCCACACATGTCATTCTAATGTAGCATGTACTTTGGCCATCAATAGGAGTGCTCTGATTTGTATTTTATCAGCACTGGCCTTCCTGATACCTTATCTTGATATGACTTGGAGTATATCTTGGAAACATATTTTAAGATTATTTTGTTCCTATAATTTAAGAATTACCTATAATTTCTATAATTTAAGACAACTGGTTTGAATTCTGGATAGCACAGAAGAGGTTTTTGATCACACACACATACACACGAGTTTCTATTTGGATTCCACTTTATTTAAAATCTTAATAGAAAAAAGTGCTTATTGAAAAATCAGAAAATATCAGGAAAATATATACCATGACACTTCAAACAAGATCTTCACTGTATGTCTACTATAGGGCTACTCTCAAGAAACTATGCAGGAAATAACAGCCTTTGTAACAGGAAAATGATTATAACCGAAGAACAGTCAGTTTTCCTTGTCAGAAATGTGATTCATTCATAAACCAGGATGACTACTAAATGTCACACACACTGAATGAGTTTTTATCCCATCATTGTGAGACTGGTGTGATATATCAGGATGAGAAATATACAAAGGAAAATAGTATTTCAAGAGAACCAAGAAGACAAAGTTATTGCTTAGGGCTCTGGGTGTCGCTGTTCACCAGCCAAGGCTGAGCAATTCCAAGAGAGATTCAACTTTCCCAACCAGCTGCTTCATTCACTGCAGAAATGCAGAGAGAAATCACACATACTGAATCTGAACAACTGGGGAATCTTAAATCAATAATATTTTAAAAATATAGACAATACAGATATTAAAGCTATCTGTGTTGTGGGGGGGTGTTTTAAGATTTTCAGTCACGTACAGACAAAGCTAAACTGCAGGCATTTCTAGCCAGTCCATCAAAGAAATAGGAGCTCTGCCTCGGCACTGAAATGGAACTGGCAATGGCAACGTTTTCCCAGGATTGCAAAAGGGGAGCAATCTTCTGGTTAATTGTTGTTAATGTTTGTCAAGCTGTTACTGGACAGATTCATTATTCTATTCCTGAAGAAACAGGAAAAGGTTCTTTGGTGGGGAACATCGCAAAAGATCTGAGGCTGGAATTAAAAGAACTCTCACACCGTGGAGTCCGCATTCTTTCCAGAGGTAGGACACAGTATTTTGCTTTGAATTATAAGAGTGGTCATTTGTACGTCACAGAGAGGATAGACAGAGAGGAGCTCTGTGGACAACTGGGCAAGTGTGTCTTGAATTTTGATATCATAGTGGGAGATTCAATGAAAGTATATGGTGCTGAAGTGGAAATCACAGATATTAATGACAACCCTCCCACCTTCCATTCAGAGAAACTAGAGCTCAAAATCAGTGAAATCACAGCACCAGGATCCCACTTTCCTCTCTATGAAGCTCAGGATCCTGATTTGGGCACCAATACTCTTCAGGGATACAAACTCAGCAACAGTAGCCATTTTTCTCTCAATGTGCAGGAGGCAGTTGATGGTAGACAGTACACTGAATTAGTGCTGGAAAGGTCTTTGGACCGTGAGGAGGAAGCTATTCACAATCTGGTCCTCACAGCATATGATGGGGGAGATCCAGTCAAGACAGGAACCATGCAGATTCAAGTGATAGTTTTGGATGCTAATGACAATGCACCAACTTTTAGCCAGCATATCTTTGAAGTCAGTGTTAGGGAAGATATTCCTGTTGGTACCACAGTGGTTATATTAAAAGCCACTGACCTGGATGAAGGAGTCAACAAGGAATTAATATATTCATTCAGAAGAATCACAGAAAGGGATTCCCAAATATTCTACTTGAATTCACATACTGGGGAAATAACTCTTGTAGGATGCTTAGACTATGAGGAGACTACACTTCATGAAATTGAGGTCCAGGTCCATGATGGTGGAGAGCTATTTGACAAATCTAAACTTTTGGTATTTGTTATTGATGTAAATGACAATGCTCCAAAACTGGCAATAACATCACTTCTCAGCTCCATCCCTGAGAACTCTCCACCAGCAACTCCAATAGCCCTTTTAAATGTACAAGATGAAGATTCATCAGAGAATGCAGAAGTCACATGTTCTATTCCCAGTAACCTCCCTTTCCAACTGACAAAATCCTATGGTAATTATTACAGCTTGGTGACAACAAAAGCCCTAGACAGGGAGCACGAGGCAGCCTACAACTTCACTGTCACAGTCACAGATCATGGGACCCCTCACCTTTCCACATCTGTAGTTATTCCACTTGAGATTTTAGACATAAACGACAACCCTCCCCACTTCCTGCAATCAGTTTATATTTCTTATTTAATGGAGAATAATCCAAGAGGGGCCTCCATATTTTCCCTGAAGGCAAATGATCCAGACTGTGGAGAGAATTCCAGAATAACTTATTCCATCATTGAGCAAAACATGAGTGTCTTCCCTGTATCATCCTTCCTCTCTATTAATTCTGAGACAGGAGTTGTCTATGGCCTGCTCTCTTTTGATTATGAAGAGATTCAAGAGATTAACTTCCGGGTCAAGGCCCAAGATGGAGGCTCCCCACCACTCAGCTCCAATGTCTCAGTGACCCTCTTCATCCTGGATCAGAATGACAATGCTCCAGAAATCCTGTACCCCTCCCCTCCCACCGATGGCTCCACGGGAATAGAGCTGGCCCCTCGCTCCTCTGAGCCAGGCTACCTGGTCACCAAGGTGGTGGCAGTGGATGCGGACTCTGGGCAGAATGCCTGGCTCTCCTACCAGCTGATCAAGGCCACAGAGCCAGGGCTCTTCACTCCAGGGCTCCACACTGGAGAGATCAGGACAGCTCGTTTCTTTCTGGAGAAAGATGCTCTTAAGCAAAGCCTGGTGGTTTTAGTGAAGGACAATGGGCAGCCACCTCTCTCCGCCTCAGTCACGGTCACTGTGGTGCTGGCTGACACCATCCCTGCAATCCTCTCCGATCTGAGCAGCATCTCAGCTCCTGTTGATTCCCCATCAGACCTCACCTTCTACCTGGTGATTGGGGTAGCCTTTGTCTCCTGCTTGTTCTTCATGTTCCTTCTTGTGTTATTGGCCATCAGACTGCACAGATGGAGAAATTCTCAGTTATTTGAGTCAAGGAGTGTGAATTTCAGTGGTGTTCCTGTCTCACAGTTTGTGGGGATTGATGGAGTCCAAGCCTTTCTGCATTCCTACTGCCACGAGGTGTCTCTAACAACAGACTCTAGGAAGAGCAATTTTGGCTTTCCAAAAGGAAAATGTTCCAGTGTTCTAACTGGTCAGCAACCCTGTGAGATAAAGGATCCATTTCTCATTGCTGAAGATATTAAGAGCAGCTATGGGGATTTAGCTAAGGTCCAGGTAAGCTGTCTTAGTCAAATGGAAAGTTTTTTGGCTATAAAATATATTTTCCCTTCATTATTAACATAATTTATGCTGGGTTATACCGATTGTTCTAGAGGAGAAATCAGTTATAGTTCTCACTTTTGTATTTGTACTATTCAACCACGTGGGAAGATGCCCATCTGTGGCACAACTGCAACAAGGAAGGAGGCACACAGCATTTATCCAATTGTCCTGCTCTCCCCTCATAGGCCACCAGGGTGTCATGAGGATGGAATTGCCAGATGTGAGGCATCTTCCCTTTGGCCGCTTCTCTATCTTGCATCCAACCCAGCAAGGACTTCCTCAGCCTTCCAGAATGTCATTGTAAGGAACACAGTGGTGTAGTGTAGTTGATCACTATGCGATCCTAGACAAGCTGCTCTCCAACAGCCTCCCCATTATCATTTGCCATTTGGGAATAATAATACTGAACTTCCTGCATAGTGGTAAGGATAAAGTATGTGAAGCACCATGAACATTTTAAAATAATTATATGAATACTGAGATGATGGTGGTGATGATGATGATAGGTGCTAGTACTATTTACCCCCTCAGATTGGCTATTGTCATTTCAAAGTTATTTCAATGAAATACACCGAGCCAATATTTTAACTGAGACAAAAAGTCTAAAGTGTAATTAGCTAGCTCAAGTTCTAATAACAGTCGTGTAAAGTGAATTAGAAGAACAAGTCATCAATCTTCTCAGAGCAATTACAGGAGCAAAGAGCCTCACTTTGCTCAAGTAGGGGTTAGATATATTTGTACAGCATATCTTAATGGTTTTGCTTATTATGATTCAGTTCTGCACACCTGCCACCACCACATATCGTCTTAGCCTTTCCTCATTTCTTCTGGGGCACTAGGAAAAAGTTACTAAGGCCTGGTTCTTACTAAGCTGGTCTGTATACCACCCCAGACTGTGGGTGGAGCTTCACATGGTTGAGTGATCCTCCATACAAATAGAAATCCACACAGAGAAAATTAGCATGTCAAGGAAGGAAGCTATGGAAGAACTTCTCTATCTGACATGCAGTTTCCTACCTGAATGGGTTTATTTATTTATTTATTTATTTATTTTGCATGCAGAAGCATTCAATCACATGGTCTGCACCTCCAGTCATAGGTTTTATGTATTACTTAAGTAAGAACTGTACACCGCCTTGATATTTTTTATGAGTTGAAGGTTTACAGATATTTTTAGAAATAGAAATAAAAATGAGGCCTGAGTGGTGTGAAGATATGACCAGTTGCATAAAACAGCCTTCCACTGCACATCTGATAATGGTTTGTGCCACACCGTGGTTTGTTTTTCCTTGGTTTTTAATTGGATGAGTAGCTGATCGTTCTTCAGGGCAATATCTGGCATGGGGGCATTCAGTCCCTTTCAGTTCTTTGAGTATGTCACACACTCAGTTTGAATGTTTAATACTGAGAATATCTAGTAATGGCCTGTGGGGTGGGGTGGAGCCACAGAGCCATCCTCCAATACCAGCATTACTGCAGCTTATCTGGACAGGGCTAGGATGGGCAGGGCAGCAGTAAGGTTGGGACCGTGCAGGAGTGCCAACAGAGCCAATCCAGCACTGGCACCAATGTGCCCAAGCGGCCTCAGCTTTGTGCAGTTGGAGCAATTGCTCCAGGACCCACACCTGTTAAGGGGCCCAGACTCTCAGATTTCATCTTTTAAGAGTCTCTAGCCTTCCTAGAACAGAAGATATGAAGCAAAATGTGCAGGTATCCTCCTAAATGATTTCTGTGAGATAAGCCAGCTCCTCCTGCCTTTCAGATTTTTCACCCAATGAGTGAAGGTAGAGCTGTAATTTATGAGTGAGTTGTTTGGACTCCAGGCTATAGGAATTGCTGGGGTCCTAAAGAGCTGTTGTTTCCACCTGTCCTTTAGAACATTTTGTTTCTTGCTTCTGTCTCATTTTTGAATCCTTAGGATCTCTGTAATTTTAAAAACCTACTAGAGTCCCTCTTTGCCGTTCCTTCTTAGCAATGAAAATGCATCTTTCCTGTGGTGCATTTATCTAAGATCTGGTACTTTCTAGAACTTATTTTTGGCAAATACTAAGTACAGACGGTTGTTAAAGAATCCCCCTCCCCATGGCAAATGGCAAATGTGAGAACTTTGCAAAAAGGCTTATGTATGTCTCCTCCTGTGCAGGAGGTGAGCTCCTTAAGAACTGACTTCATTGTTAACTTACAGTAGAAAGATATGCATGTCTACTCAGAAGTAATTCTCTTTGTGTTTAATGGTGCTTACTCCTGGGTAAATAGGTACAGGATTGTAGCCTTGGCTTTCTTGTGAGGAAGGGGTAGGAAAGTTCATTGAGAGGAGTCAATGCAACAAACCCATTCCATCAGCATATGGACTTTTGGCTAGGCAATGGGACTTCCTTTTTATTTTACCTGTAAAAATAAATTAGTAAAAAAAAATTTAAAAAAAAGTTTTTAAATCATTGTAAAAATAAAAGTGGATCATTCTGCTTTCCACAGTCCCCCACCTACAGTGGCTACAGGCCTAAAATAACTCCAATTAGGAATCAAGCTGCTGTGCACACCAACCTGGGAGTGAGCACAATTGAAAGCAAGTGGGATTTATGCATCTGAAACATGCAATATTCAGACCAGATTAAGATTGGTGGTTGGAGCCTTGGAGCTGTACTAGTTTGCAGGTGGACTGGGGGAGAAAAGCATGGTCCTATGTATTAAAGGTACAAAGATGCATCACTCTGGTTAAATAAACCAAAATTTGGTGCCTATGATAAAAACACTTGTCCTGTTTTGTAGTTATTTTATAATTCCTTCCATATCTGTACAACAGCTGTGTGAAGTAGCTTAGACTGAGAGATGGTAACTGGCCCAAGGCAGGAAGTCAGCAAAAACAATGATTAGTTAAGTGAGTTTGAAACGCAAAATTGCACATGCTCAAAGTATTTTCATTTTGTTTATCAGGGTTGGCAAAATGTTTTTTGTTTGGGTTTTGCTGGTTGCATCTGCTCAGAATGTTTTTTGTCACCTATGGAAGCTTATGCCGTAATACATTTGTTAGTCTTTATTTCTTGTGTTCCTTTTTTGGGGAAGTGGCCCCCTAATTTGGGAACTTCACTAGGGCCACCAACTACTTTAGCCAGGCCTTGCTCAATGCTGTCATTTGCATTGGAAAGAAAACTATCATTGCTACCAATGGTAACTTTCCTCCCAATGTAATCACAATATAGGAGTGTGGGACAATTTTTATCAGGATTGAAGGAGGAAAGAGGTGTCCCCCTTCTCACCTGCAGCAACATTTTTTTAAAATTGTGTGGTCAATGCAATAACATTTAATGTTACAAACAGTTTAGACCCAAACCTCCATGTGAACTTCAGTACCTTGTTCAGGCCTCCTCATCCAATTTAATTATGTAGCAGTATAACGTGATTAAAGATATGCCCACTTGACTAAAGTGGATAGAAATGTGGCTGAAAGGAATCCATGTATACAGAGCATGGAGCATGGAGCCACTGGATCAAAGTGCAAAAAAGATCAGATAACACATTAGGGAGGAGAACTAAAGGAGGATTTGGGTGAAAGGCCTAACAGCTTCAGACTGGAAGTTAACAAATATGGGCTAGAAAATAAAATGAGAGTTTTTGACTATTAGGACTGCAAATTATTGCAGTTGTCTCTTAGAGAGGTTGAATGGAATAGAGAACCTCTCTGCACTCAAGATAGGCTTGTGTAATTTATGAAGGTTATTTTACTATTTCTATTCTGATGCACCACTTGTAGTCTGCTGTTTTCAGGAATTTTACCACCATCATTTGCTGGTGTATAATTTCAATTGATTTCCCGTAAGTGGAGGACGTCAAGCCTGGTCTGGGAATGGACTTGCCTTGTGGGAAAGAGAATAATGCTAGCCAGTCACTATAATCCTGTGTATTGGTTTAGTTTTTGAGCCATATATATTTTATTGTACAAATTCAGCACCTTCTGAGGCATGATTCAGGAAAGTCTCCAAAGGAATTCCTTTCTCCATTCCTAGGTCCCAAAGCCTTGAGTGGCAGGGCTAGGGAATCCCCATTCACCATCTTCATATCTCTGGGTGGTCATCAATGACCCTACTTGTAACTTACTTTCCTGCAAACACCTACTATTGCAGACATGTTCCACATATTATTTAGTGACATATAAGCACTAGTTGCCAATTCATGTCAAGGTACCCAGTGTAGAATAGCCCTTACACAACCAGCTATTCCTGCACTGTGACCCCGAGATGGATGGGTGGGTAAGGAAATGAAAACAATTGCAAACTATACAGGCTGGGGCTAGGCTTTGAGTTTATATAGCCCACATCAACCTCCATCCCCCACACTGGCCAGTACATGCGCATGGCATGCTTCTTATATGTCAATGCCTTGGAGTCCCACCCCTATCTGTGGATTAATGAAATGTTCCTCCACCATCATGACCTTTCATCCTGTCTGAGTTCAGTAGGGAAAGAGCCATATTCTTTAAGAATTCAAATGTAAAATCACTGAGCAGATGACAAAAATTTAAACAGTACTAAAATTTAGTCTACTTACTGGAAGACTGGAAGTTAGCTAACATAATGCTGATCTTTAAAAGAGTATTTGGGAAGGGATCAAAAAAATTAAAGGCCAGTTAGTCAGACAAAGATGTCCTGTTATGGATGAGTAACTGGCTATAAAATAGGAAGCAGAAGGTAGGAGTAAACGGACAGCTGCCCCAATGAATGAAGGGATGTAAGCAGTGAGGTTCCCCAAAAATCTGCATGGGAGCTGAGGCTGTTTAACACCAGTTTATTAATAATTTGGGGTCAGGAGTGAATTGTCCAAGTTTGTGGGTGACACCAAGTTACTCAGAATGATGTAAAGCAAAAGAGATTGCAAAAAGCTCCAAAATGATCTTCCCAGATTGGGTGAATAGACAACAAAATGGCAAATGAGGCTCAATGTAAGTAAGTGCAAAAGTGATGTGCATTGGGGTAAAAATTCCTAACTTCACATGTACACTGATGGGGCCTGAACTGCAGTGACTAAACAGAAAAAGAACTTGGGGACATGGTGAATAGCTGAGTAAAAATGTCAGCTCGGTGTGTAGTGATAGTGAAAAGAGTCAAACTCCATGCAGGGGATTATTAGGAAAGAGACAGAAACAAAAACTGCCGGTATCATAATGCCATACCACATTGGGAATATTGTGTATGGTATGCCCCCCCCACTGCAATATTGTTTTAAAAAATAATATCCTAGAGCTGGAAATTAAACAGAAACTAGCAACTGAAATGAAGGGGATGCAGCATCTTCCCTTTGAAGAAAGAGATTTGGAACTTTACAAAAAGACAGCTAAGGTTAGACGTGATAAATATTTAGAATGTCATTCATTGTATGAAGAAAGTGGATACAGTGACTGAAGATCAAACAATGAAAACGATTGGCAATAGATGCAGAATAGACAGAAAAAATACCATCTGGCATTCATAACTTCATTTATGGACCATTTTCTTCATGCCCTGCTTGTGGCTCCCTGGAGACATCTGGTTGGCCACTGTGGTCTCTTTTACCAAACTTCCACCAGCAATGTAAACTATATGGAACCAAGGCATATCCAACAGCTATAAACCAGCACCATTTTTCTTCAGAACTACAGAAGCAATTACATAGCATTTATATTAAAAGATGTAGATAAGGATGAAGCACAGAAAAGCTGTCCCAAATACTGCACTTCCAATCATTTACAGGGAAAAGACACGCTGTGGAAAGCATATACTTGCATTCACATCCAGGTTGTCTGTCTATTTAAAATTGGACAAGGTGCTCTTTTCCCCTTGCAATTCTCTTTTTGAGCCTCAGAGTGCCGCTGCTGGCCAGTTGGAAAGCCAGGGTGAGGATAGAGACCCATTGAGGCTTTCTACAGAGCAGTAGCTCTATCAATGCTGTGCAGATCAGGGAAAGTGAAGAGCACAGATACACAGCAGTCGTGCAGGGAAAAGGAAAACTGTTCTAGTACATATAAATTAAGAAAGAGGAAATTTTATTCTTCACTGAGATTTCCTACATCTGCATGAAAATTTGATTTGACCATAACAGGCTGAAAAAAGAAGAAAAGGAGACAGCCTATTTTTAAGGAGCCTGATGAACAGAAGGCACAAAGGGAATGGCAGGGCACTCACAAGGCAAGTACTGCCTCTCTTACCATTGTTGGTCTCTTGCTGGGCTGCCTCGGAGCAGATTCATTATTCCATCCCTGAGGAGATGGCAAAAGGTTCAGTTGTGGGGAATCTCGCTAAGGACATGGGGCTGAGTGCCAAAGATCTAGCAAAGCGCAATCTCCATGCTGTCTCTGTGGGTAAAATGCAATATTTTAGTATCAGTGCAGAGAATGGAAAGCTCTATGTAAATGACAGGATAGATCGAGAGGCAATATGTAGCAAAACTCCAATTTGTCTTCTTAATTTTGAAATTGTGATTGAAAGTCCTTTAAATGTTTTCCATATAACTATAACAATCCAGGATATTAATGATAATATACCACAGTTCTTAAACAACAATATCAAGTTAGAGATCATTGAATCTACATTGCCTGGCACCCAGTTTCTCCTTGGGAAAGCAGAAGATCCTGACACTGGAATGAATTCTCTTCAGAATTACCAGCTTAGCTCCAATCAGTACTTTACTCTGGAAGTTAGGGAGAGAAAAGATGGAAATAAATATGCAGAATTAGTGCTGAGTAAACCCCTGGATCGGGAAAATGAACAGACCCTTCACTTGATCCTTACAGCCCTGGATGGGGGTGAACCTAGGAAAACTGGGACTGCCCAGATATGGATTAATGTCACTGATGCCAATGACAATCCACCCATTTTCAGTCAAGAGGTCTATAAGGTCAGTTTACCTGAAAATGCCCCTGTTGGGTCACTTGTGCTTCAAGTTGTAGCCTCAGATAAAGATGAAGGCACAAATGCCCAAATCAGGTATTATTTCATGAACATACAAACAACTGTCCATCCAAAATTCCTCTTGAATCCATTCAGTGGCACAATCACACTTGTGTCTCCGTTGGACTTTGAAGAAACTGAAGAATATGCCATGACAATAACAGCAAAAGATGGTGGTGGATTAGAGAGACACTGCAATATTGAAATAAGAGTTCTTGATGAAAATGACAACATCCCAGAGGTAACCCTGGTTTCCTTCATCAGTCCAGTCCCTGAAGATTCACCATCTGGAACCTTAATTGCTCTGATCAATGTAAATGACAAAGATATTGGTGATAATGGAAAGGTTACTTGCTACTTACAAAATGATTTGCCCTTCAAAATTATTTCTTTTTCTAACAATTATTACAAACTCCAGATAGACAGTCCCCTGGACAGAGAAAAAATACCCGAGTATAATATTACAATCACAGCCACTGACAAAGGAACTCCCCCACTGATCATCCACAAAATCATCTCACTGCAGATCTCTGATATCAACGACAATTCTCCTTCCTTTGAGAAATCTTCATACGCCATCTATGTGCCAGAAAACAGTCCATCCGGTGCCTCGATTTTCAGTGTAAAAGCTTCTGATCCAGATGTGGAGCAGAACTCACGGATCACTTACTCCATCCTCAACAGCAACATTGAGGAGCTTCCCATCTCCTCCTATATCTCCATTAATTCTGAGACTGGCACAATCTATGCCCAGAGATCCTTCGACTATGAACAATTCAGAGAGTTCCAGCTGCAAGTGAAGGCCCAAGATGGTGGCTCTCCCCCTCTCAGCAGCAATGTCACTGTGAGGGTGTTTATTCTCGATCGGAATGATAACAGCCCTCGTATCCTGTCCCCTTCACAAGAAACTAAGGGCTCAGCCTTGTTCGAGATGGTGCCTCGTTCAGCTGAAGCAGATTATCTAGTAACAAAAGTAGTGGCCGTGGATGCTGATTCTGGACACAATGCCTGGCTGTCCTACCATCTGACTCAGGCCACTGAGCCAACACTCTTCACGATTGGTTCTCATACTGGTGAGATCAGAACAGCAAGGGCCTTTGTAGAGAGAGATGCCATGAAACAGAGACTCGTCATTATGGTGAAGGATAATGGCCAACCGGCTCTCTCGGCCACCATTACTCTGAACCTGGTGTTTGCTGAGAACTTTCAAGAGGCTCTTCCAGAAATGAAAAGCCAACCGAGCAGCTCAGAATATCAGTCTGACCTACAGTTCTACCTGGTGCTGGCCTTAGCCTTGATCTCATTCTTATTCCTCTTGACTGTGCTTCTGGCCATTACAATGAAGCTCCATCGATCAGGGAATCCCAGATTCCTTCAGTGCTTTGGTCCTGTTCCACATTCCAAGAGTGGTGCTATATTTCCACCAAATTTTGAAGATGGGACTTTGCCTTATTCCTACCAGCTCTGCCTATCTTCAGAGTCCAGGAAAAATGAGTTTACTTTCCTGACACCCAATATACAGATAGCAGACAATATTCTTAATGGTGAGAAATCTGGTGTGCCTTTTACAGGCAACGGTGAAAACCACTTACAGTCGGAGACGGAGAACAATGAAACGGTAAGATTTGTTTCCAAGAATTTCTTGCATCTCACACCCCATGATTCTTTACCATTACTGACATTGCAAAATTAGGTTTACTAAACAATGCTTACACTTTTTCTCATTGTATACTTATGGAAAAATATTGTTGCATATTCCCCACTTTCACCAACAATAAGAAACACTGGGGCAGTGCTGCAGGGTTTAATTTTCTTTGGAGGGTCATGGTGTCTTTGTAATATTTACTTTATTTATATATTACAAACAGAGCCTGCTAGAAGCAATCAGACTACTTAAACAGGCACCATATCTATTTATCCTGTATGAGATCCCTAACAAGGAAGCCATACTCCAAAGATGCGTCAGTTTCACCCAACTCCATCTAAAAGTTCCCAACCTCTCTCTCTCTCTGTCCATCGAAATTTAAACTGACATTTCTTTCTAATGATCTTTCTGTCCTTCCCCAAAACTCTGATGAATGTTACATCTGGAAAACCTCAAGACCATGAAGAACAAAAGCTCATTTTTCCAAGCCCCTGATTACTCATGAGTTTCTAGGCAGGCAAACCATAATGATGGGCCCAATTCATATCATCAATGGCCAGATTCATAACACCATATTTACGTTCAGTTTTGTTGCTCAAATGAAGTGCAGTTCTCAGTGGAACTCACCATTCAATATAAATGCTAACTCTTCAAATTCAAGAGCTTTAAACAACTTACTCAAAAAAAAATCTGTGACAGTTAGTTGCATGGTACCAGCCCCTCTGAAAGTGTTCTTATGACTGGAACTTATATTATTGGGATCTTAGAAGAAACGACAAAAGCAAGGGAATCATTGCTCTGCCTGTTGTAGACTTTTCTAGAGGTATATTGCATACTTTTTAATATATATATAAAAAATCTCAACATGCAATTATTTCAGAATATTAGGAAATGCATTTATAATAACAATCATGGTGGCTTTTGAAACCAAAGGCTATCAAGAAGCCTTTTTATTTTATGTCCCAGTTAAGGTCATACACAATCCTTGTTACTCCTATTGCAAACAGGGTGTCCAAATCTAGTACCAACCATGTGGGTGGCTGGATATGGACTGAACTGCTTAAATCATCCCACTGAAGGTTACATTAATGTTAATCCTACTGTGGAATGTCTTTGTAGGGACCTGTACAATTTCATATATTTTATTTAATTTTTATTTAACTTTCTTTTAAATACTTTATATAACTACTTTACTTCTTGGGGCTGAGTGAGGCTTCAGCTTTGATTAAATTAAGATGTGATGGCAACAGAACTGTACTTGGCATTTGAAGTGAATGCATAGTATTTTAGAGAACATAGATTCTGACATATACCACTAGGTAGATCTCCTGTTGTTGACATATTTAACCAAAAGTGTATAGGGAACTGGGGAAACAGTTTGTGCTGTAGTGCATGGTCATTTAATTGGGAATTTAATTATTACTAGCAGTATGTAATGAGAAAAATGGTGTGGGAAATGGTTGGTGCAGATATATTCTAAATCAATAGCATTTCAACTTTCTAAGGTTGTTTTTTTACTGGGACCAGTTTTTTATTCACTTCTTCATATGCCATTTTGTGTCATCTTTTTCTTCTCTTCTTCTGTGTGTGGCCAGACTTCACTGTTATAGGCCTTTCTAAGTCAACTTCATATATGAGAAGATTAGAATGGAACCCGCAAACAAACAGAACAGGGAGTGGGTGCAGTTACTGGCTGGGACTCTGAGTGTCGCTGTTCACTCAGACTAAGAAATGCAATGAGAAATTTAGCCTTCCCAGATCAGCAGCTTCAGAGCAGAAAATGCTGAGATCAGAGACTGACTGAACATTTTTGCATTGGGAATCTCAGCTGCAAGACTCTTACGGGCAACATTCAGTCATCCTGAATGACAGATCTTCTCAGTGGCTTTTCATCAGACCAGGAATGGCAACAGGAACAAGTCTCCAAACTTGCAAAAGGGGGCTTGTCTTTCTCTTTCTCTTTGCTAACATCTGCCAAGCCATTACCAGGCAGATCCAGTACTCCATTTCTGAGGAACCTGAGAAAGGCTTTTTAGTGGGGAATATTGCAAAGGATCTCGGACTAGATGCCAAAGAGCTCTCAGACCGTGGAATTCGCATTGTTTCCCCAGGTAGGACTCAGTATTTTGCTTTGAATTATAAAAGTGGCCATTTGCACACCACAGAGAAAATAGACAGAGAAATGATCTGTGGTCAGCTAGAAAAGTGTATCTTGAATTTTGAGATTATAGTTGGGGATTCAATGAACATTTATGGAGTTGAAGTAGAAATCACAGATGTTAATGATCATGCCCCCACCTTCCAGTCAGAGAAACTAGTGATAAATATAAGTGAGAATGCAGCATTGGGGTCCCAATTTCCCCTCTTGGAAGCTCAAGATGCTGATTTAGGAAACAATTCTCTGCAGGGGTACAATCTCAGCAGCAATGACCATTTTTCTCTTAATGTGAAAACAACTGTTGAAGATAGACAATACATTGAATTAGTGCTGGAAAGGCCTCTGGATCGTGAGGAACAAGGCATTCACAATGTTGTCCTTATGGCTTATGATGGAGGAGATCCAATTAGGACAGGTTCTGTGCAAGTTCAGGTTACTGTGGTGGATGCTAATGACAATGCACCTGTTTTTAGCCAATCTATTTATAAAGTTAATATTAGGGAAGATATTCCTATAGGTACCACAGTAATCATACTAAGAGCCACTGACCTGGATGAAGGAACCAACCAAGAAATGAAATATTCATTCAGAAAAATCACAGAAAAGGCTTCACAAATATTCCACTTGGATGCAAGCACTGGGGAGATAACTCTTACAGGAAGCTTAGACTATGAGGACTCAGCGCTTTATGAAATTGAGGTCCAGGTCCATGATGGTGGAGGTCTATTGGATAGATCAACTCTCATAATATTTGTTACTGATGTAAATGACAATGCACCAAAACTTACAATAACATCACTTCTCAGCTCCATCCCTGAGAACTCTCCACCAGCAACTCCAATAGGCCTTTTAAATGTACAAGATGAAGATTCATCAGAGAATGCAGAAGTCACATGTTCTATTCCCAGTAACCTCCCTTTCCAACTGACAAAATCCTATGGTAATTATTACAGCTTGGTGACAACAAAAGCCCTAGACAGGGAGCATGTGGCAGCCTACAACATCACTGTCACAGTCACAGATCATGGGACCCCTCCCCTTTCCACATCTATTGTTATTCCACTTGAGATTTTAGACATAAACGACAGCCCTCCCCACTTCCTGCAATCAGTTTATACTTCTTATTTAACGGAGAATAATCCAAAAGGGGCCTCCATATTTTCCCTGAAGGCAAATGATCCAGACTGTGGAGAGAATTCCAGAATAACTTATTCTATCATTGAGCAAAACATCAGTGTATTCCCTGTATCATCCTTTCTCTGTATTAATTCTGAGACAGGAGTTGTCTATGGCCTGCTCTCTTTTGATTATGAAGAGATTCAAGAGATTCGGTTCCTGGTCAAGGCCCAGGATGGAGGCTCCCCATCACTCAGCTCCAATGTCTCAGTGACTCTCTTCATCCTGGATCAGAATGACAATGCTCCAGAAATCCTGTACCCCTCCCCTCCCACCGATGGCTCCACGGGGATAGAGCTGGCCCCTCGCTCCTCTGAGCCAGGCTACCTGGTCACCAAGGTGGTGGCAGTGGATGCGGACTCTGGGCAGAATGCCTGGCTCTCCTACCAGCTGATCAAGGCCACAGAGCCAGGGCTCTTCACTCTGGGGCTCCACACTGGAGAGATCAGGACAGCCCGTTTCTTTTTGGAGAAAGATGCTCTTAAGCAAAGCTTGGTGGTTTTAGTGAAGGACAATGGGCAGCCACCTCTCTCGGCCTCAGTCAGGGTCACTGTGGTGCTGGCTGACACCATCCCTGCAATCCTCTCCGATCTGAGCAGCGTCTCAGCTCCTGTTGATTCCCAGTCAGATCTTACTTTCTACCTGGTCATTGCAGTGGCCTTTGTCTCCTGCTTGTTCTTCACCTTCCTCCTTGTATTACTGGCTATCAGGCTGCACAGATGGAGAAATTCTCAGCTGTTTGAGTCAGGGGGTGTGAATTTCAGTGGTGTTCCTGTCTCACAGTTTGTGGGGATTGATGGAGTCCGAGCCTTTCTGCACTCCTACTGTCATGATGTTTCTCTGAGCTCGGGCTCTAGGAAAAGCCAATTTAGCATTTCCAAGCCAATTTATTCCAATACTCTGAGCAATGAACAAACTTGTGAAATAAAGGATCCCTTTCTCATTAATGAAGATATTAATAGAAGTAATGGAGATTCAGCCAATATACAGGTGAGTTATCCCTATCAATCTGGATTTGGGGGTTTAAATGTCATTTTCTTTGTTAAACTATTATAAAGAGGGGTCCTCCAAGATAATTCTCCTATTCATGTGTCTTTAAACCTTACCGTATATATTTTGATATTTGAAAATATCCACATCACACTTACAAATGCCCACAGAAACGCATGTTCTCAAAACAAGAACTTCTCTTGCTCATAAGAAGTATTTGCCAGAGAAAGGAAGGAAAGGAAGAGCTTGAGCAATTATTTGCTTACTCTATTTGGCAAGAAAAAATATTTTTATAAAGTTGTTATATAAGTAGAGTTAATTGCCAAACAATATTTTGTACTTACTTGTATTGTTGAACACTTTGCAAGGGTTCCCAGATTAAACATTCAAGATTAGTAAAGATGGAAGAGTAGACCAATGTATCACTGATCAGTATGAGGGATAAATGTTCTTCATTGTCCTTAATTTGGCCTTTTTAAAAGAAAAATAAAAAGCAGTGGAAAGCTACATATAGTGGTAAATGAGGATGTGTTTTGTAAAACCTGAAGCACTTGACAGTTGAGAAAAGTTTATAACATGATCAATCAAAACATTACATTCGTCATCTGACAACTGTATTTTCCAAGTATTATTAATGTAAGCTTCTCTACGCAGAGTTAATTGTGTGCTTTCACACCTTCGGTATAAAATCTAGGCCTGGTTCACATAGGCAACTACATCATTTCATTACTGTGTTAACCTGAACTTGAAGACTTGGCAACTGAACTGACTGCTGGATGTGTGGGATTTATGGGTTGAGTTTGCGTTTGAGAAAACATAACTATTTTACCTATGGTGTTATATCTGTGTGCACATGTGCAAGCCACTACTGGATGCAGCAGTCATCAAAGGGTGAGCATGCACATGTGGACTGGGACCTTCACTGCAGTCTTTGATGCTCCATATTAATAAGTATTTAGTTCTAGGAATTCGGCTTTGGAAAGAAAAACATGTGACAACATATTTTCTTTAACCATCAGAATATGTATAGTGAATTCAGCTTATGTTTTACCAGTTTAAGAGAAGGTAAAGATGGAATTGACTAGAAAAAGTATCTCAAGTATGAACAGAATATGCTGATCACAACTACAGATACCAGGAATAAGTATATTGTAGCAATATTTAGGTTTAGCGGTTTTGACAGATTGTACATCTCAAGCCCATGATGCTGTGAACAGAGTATTGAACCTTGGAATTCAAAACCCTGCTCATCTAAGAAGCAGCTCATTGAGCAACATTGGTTGCATTGCACTCTCTCGGCCTAGCTTGTCTGCAGTGTTGTTGTGAGGATAAAATTAAATGACTCCATAATATTCACACACCTATAAGCTGCCCTTGGAAGGGAATGTGGCATAAACAGCAGGCTTAATGTTAATCTCTGTTTCCCCATATTTGGAATTTAAGAGAGAGGATATAGTGGAGATGTAGAGCACTTCTGTTGTACTCAAAAGGTCCCAGATTCAGTTCTCACCCTCTCAGGCCAAAGTATCTTAGGTAACCCAGCTGGAAAATATATCTCACAGAATCTTTGAAAAACCGCTGTCATTCAGAGTAAACAGCACTAGATGGACCAATGCCTTATCTCAGAAGAAAGAAACTTTTAATGTTCTATTTATTCTGGATTATTGTTAGTGATATCTTAAGGACTTCTCTGAAGTATTTGGTTTGGAATAGCAATAGCTCATACACCTTAATGCAGTATACAACAACCATACCTGAGCAACAACTGGAGGGGGAAGCGGGGGGCATATATCACTTGGTGTCTACAAAGGCAGGGGATGGTACATGGCTACTGAATGGAAAGCAGTGTCTAGCACTCGTGTGTGCTTATGGTGTCATCATTTCACACTGGACATTCCTGGACATTCAACATCTGCATTCAGTTTAACAACCACATGGTAGAAACCTAGCTGTCCCATCTTTCCACTTCCACAAAGCAATGCCTGCAACTTAGCAGTGACAGTCTCATGCAGCATTCACACACTCACACACACACTGCCACTGTGATTTTCCTGGTGCCTCACCTTAGAACTGTATAGCAGCAGCATTCTTGGAATCTTTGGATCACACATGATCCTCCATGACTCTAAGGCGACAAGGCCAGGGGAAGAGACAACCGATATGCTGATATACAGACAATGTAATTGACAGAAATACTTGGTAAAGTCATAAAGGAAGAGGAGCATATACACGTATGGTTATGTTTATTGGCTGCCTGTCCCACTAGCATTAGTATCCACCCTGCCCAGATGAGCTGCTTCAGGGGATAGGAGCCCCCAGTGCCTATCTCAGGTAGTTCCATGTGGAAAGATATTGTGGCAATGCCAAAGGCAACCATCCCACGTTCGCTCCTTTTCTCTAAACTGCAGCATCTAGTGAAACATAACATGATGTCATCGTGTTGCAACTTTCCTCACTCTCCTTCATTGGCAGCCACATGCACAGTGTCATCATTTATTTATTTTATATATTATTTTATTTATACCCCGCTCTTCCTTCCAGCAGGAGCCCAGGGCGTCAATCAGAAACACTAAAAACACTTTAAAACATCATAAAAAGACCTTAGAATACATTAAAACAAAACAACGTTAAAAACATTTTAAAAAACTTTAAAAACATCTTTTTTTAAAAAAAGAAAAATATTAAAAGACATATTAAAAGCAATTCTAACACAGACACAGACTGGGATAGGCCGCAACTTAAAAGGCTTGTTGGAAGAGGAAAGTCTTCAGAAGGCGCCGAAAAGATAGCAGAGATGGCACCTGCCTAATATTCAAGGGGAGGGAATTCCACAGGGTAGGTGCCGACACACTAAAGGTCCGTTTCCTATATTGTACAGAATGAACCTCCTGATAAGATGGTACCTGCAGGAGGCCCTCACCTGCAGAGCACAGTGATCAACTGGGTATATAAGGGATAAGATGGTCTTTCAGGTATCCTGGTCCCGAGCTGTATAGGGCTTTGTACACCAAAACTAGAACCTTGAACTTGGCCCGGTATTTTGTTTTACTATGAAGGGTTTTTTGGCGGGAGCGGGGAGAGACACAGGGCTGCTGCTTTTGGCACCAACTCCACATCCTCTGTAAATAGCATCTCACTCCAATGCAGCCTAAAAAAACTGTTCATTCCCCACAAAAAGGATATGTAGAGAGACCTGTGGTCAGGTAGAAAAGTGACTAATAAATTTTGAGCTTTCAAGTGAGAAAATGTATATCTTTCTGCAAATTGGAAATCACTGAAATAATTTTATAAATGCTGCATCTCTCTCAGCCAGAGAAACTGGAAATCAGAGTAATAATATGACTTTGATAATATGACCGTGGTGGGATGACAATTTCAGGAGCTGGACTTTGTGACATTTTGGTTGGTGCTCCTAATGAAGGTATCACCTGACTATGGATGTTAAAACTTCTCTTCAGTAGCAGTTTCAAGTCAGTTACAGAAAAAGCTCGTGGCCTGCATGAAAAATCTTGAAAGCAATGAAGTATTTGTTCCAAAAGTACCAAAGGCAGATATTCCCAAGTATCTGATCCAGACATAGTTTCAAGTATTCTCTTTCCTGTGACACAAAACTATTACCATATTCAGGTAAAATTTCTTTATTTAATTTCATGAGAAAATAACCTTTGCAATTCTCTGTCTGAGCCTCAGAGTGTCACTGTTGGCCAATGTGGTGGCAGAAAAAAAGGATGGTGATCTCATTATGTTTCTTCTACAAAGCAACTATTTCATCGGGGCTGTACAGTCTGGGCAAAGAGAAGAACACAAAGGCATAGCATCTGGATGAATAAAGGAAAGGGAAAAGAGTCCTACTGTTCACAATTTAAGAAGAAAGGCAGTTTATACTTACAAAGATTTCCTCTATCCTGGTGAGAAATTTATCTGATCACCACTAGCTGTAAAAAGGAGGCAGCAAATTTCTCAGTGATCTTGATGGACAGAAGGCACAAAAGGAATGGCAGGGCACTCACAAGGCAAGTACCGCTTCTCTTACTTTTGTCATTCTCCTGCTGGGCTGCCTCGGAGCAGATTCATTATTCCATCCCTGAGGAGATGGCAAAAGGTTCAGTTGTGGGGAATCTCATCAAGGATTTGGGACTGAATGCCAGAGATCTAGCAAGGCGCAATCTGCATGCTGTCTCTGTTAATAAAATGCAGTATTTCCATATCAATGCAGAGAATGGAAATCTTTATGTGAATGACAGAATTGATAGGGAGAAAATATGTGACATAACTCCCCTCTGTGTTATTAATTTTGAAGTGGTGATTGAAAATCCTTTAAATGTCTTCCATGTAACAATTGTTATACAGGATATTAATGATAATGCACCACATTTTCTTAGTGATATAATCAAGCTGGAGATAATTGAATCAACTCTGCCAGGCACCAGATTTCTCCTTGGGAAAGCAGAAGATCCTGACATTCAGAAGAACTCTCTCCAGAATTACCAGCTTAGCTCCAATCAGCATTTTACTCTGGAAGTTAGGGAGAGAAAAGAGGGAAATAAATATGCAGAATTAGTGCTGAGTAAACCCCTGGATCGGGAAAATGAACAGACCCTTCACTTGATCCTTACAGCCCTGGATGGGGGTGAACCTAGGAAAACTGGGACTGCCCAGATATGGATTAATGTCACTGATGCCAATGACAATCCACCCATTTTCACTCAAGAGGTCTACAAGGTCAGTTTACCTGAAAATGCCCCTGTTGGGTCACTTATGCTTCAGGTTGTAGCCTCAGATAAAGATGAAGGCACAAATGCCCAAATCAGGTATCATTTCAGTAACATACCCACAAACAGCTACAAGCAATTCATCTTGGATCCAGTTAATGGCATAGTCACTGTTGCTGGGCTCCTCAACTTTGAGGAAACTAAAGAATACATCATGACAGTAGAAGCAAAAGATGGGGGTGGGTTAGTGGCACACTGCAACATTGAAGTAAACATCCTTGATGAGAATGATAATGCTCCGGATGTGACTTTAGCTTCTGTACTTAGTCCAGTCTCTGAAGATTCTCCGTCTGGAACCTTAATTGCTCTGATCAATGTAAATGACAAAGATAGTGAAGATAATGGAAAGGTTACATGCTATTTACAAGATGATTTACCCTTCCAAATTCTCCCCTCTTCTAACAATTACTTCAAGCTCCAGACAGACAGTCTCCTGGACAGAGAAAGAACTCCTCAGTATAATATCACAATCACAGCCACTGACAAAGGAACCCCACCTCTTTCCACACAAAAAATCATCTCATTAGAGATTTTGGATATTAATGATAATGCCCCTACTTTTCTGAAATCTTCCTATAGTATCTATGTGCCAGAAAACAATCCATCTGGTGCCTCCATTTTCAGTGTCAAAGCCAATGATCCAGATGTGGAGCAGAACTCACGGATCACCTACTCCATCCTCAACAGCAACATTGAGGAGCTTCCCATCTCCTCCTATATCTCCATTAATTCTGAGACTGGCACAATCTATGCCCAGAGATCCTTTGACTATGAACAATTCAGAGAATTCCAGCTGCAAGTGAAGGCCCAAGATGGTGGCTCTCCCCCTCTCAGCAGCAATGTCACTGTGAAGGTCTTCATTCTTGATAGGAATGATAACAGCCCTCATATCCTGTCCCCTTCACAAGAAGCCAAGGGCTCAGCCTTGTTCGAGATGGTGCCTCGTTCAGCTGAGGCAGATTATTTAGTAACAAAGGTGGTGGCTGTGGATGCTGATTCTGGACACAACGCCTGGCTCTCCTACCATCTGACTCAGGCCACTGAGCCATCACTCTTCACGGTTGGTTCTCATACTGGTGAGATCAGGACAGCGAGGGCCTTTATGGAGAGAGATGTCATGAAACACACACTAATCATCATGGTGAAGGATAATGGACAGCCGACTCTCTCAGCCACCATTACTCTGAACCTGGTTTTTGCTGAGAACTTCCAGGAGGCCCTTCCAGAAATGAAAAACCAACCAAGCAGCTCAGAGTACCAATCTGACCTACAGTTCTACCTGGTGCTGGCCTTAGCTTTGATCTCATTCTTATTCCTCCTGACAGTGATTCTGGTCATTACAATGAAGCTCCATCGATCAGGGAATCCAAGGTTCCTACAGTGCTTTGGTCCTGTTCCCCATTCCAAGAATGGTGCCATATTTCCACCAACCTTTGAAGATGGGACTTTGCCTTATTCCTACCAACTTTGCCTGTCAGAATCCAGGAAGAATGAGTTTACTTTTCTGACACCCAATGTTCAGATTGCAGACAATATTCCTAATGGTGAGAAATCTGATACAGCTTTCATTGGCAACAGTGGAAACAATTTTCATTCTGAGATGGATAATGGTGAAAAGGTAAGACTTGTTTTCTGGTATTAAATTCATATTATTCTTCATAAAGCAGGGGTGACTGCCTTTTTGTTTTTCTGCCTGTAGTTGATCTTCTATCTATGAATAAAGTGATTGGCTTTTATTTCGTTTGGCCTTCATGAATCAGGATGCTTCCTTTGCACTCAAAATATATGCTATATATAGTTGATGCTAGGTGTAGTTGGTTTGGAAACAGAAACTCTAAATCAACTTGTACAAGTACAGTAGGGCCCCACTTTATGGCGTCCCATTTGCCAGCGTTCCGCTGATGCGGCGGCTTTCAATTAGGGGAAATTCCCCGTTTTAAAGCAGATTTTGCGCTTTTGCAGCATTTTGCGGCATTTTCGCGCGATGCGACCCATTATAGTCAATGGGTTCCACTTTATGGTGATTTCTGCTTTACAGCAGGGGCCTGGTCCCTAACCCACCATATAAGCGGGGCCCTACTGTACTTGTTTTGTAGTCAGTAGAACTATTCCGTTTTTTCTTCAGTATGTTGAGAATTAGATCTTAAATTACATGAGCATTAAATGCAATATAATGAGGGAAAGAACTGTAGTTCTGCTTATTACATAGCATGGAATCACCAGGGCATTAGACCGGGTGGCTCCGAAATGTCCTCTCCCCCTGAACAGAACCCAGACAGCACCGTGGTAAACACCCCGGTTGCGCAGTCTGAGACAGGAGGTGAGACGACTAGAACACCGGTGGCGGAAATCCCGTTCTGAGGATGTTCGAACACAGGTTAGAGCAGCAATAGCTGCCTACCAGGTGGCAATAAAGACAACAAAGAAGGATTTCTTTGCTGCCTCTATTGCATCCGCAGAGTGCTGTCCCAGGAAGCTGTTCCAGGTGGTCCGAAGCCTGGTCGGTCCAGTTGCCCAGGAACCCCTGGAACATTCTAAGGCTTCCTGTGACAAATTGGCAAGGCACTTTGCCGATAAAGTTGAACACCTAAAGAACTCGATTCCGTACGCCGTGGATGCAGTAGATGATCCAGAGTTGGCCAGCTGCAATCCGGTTCAATGGGATCGGTTCCGGCCTCTTCCTTCTGAGGATGTGGACAAGGTACTTTCAACTGTAAAGCCTACCACCTGTCTGATTGATCCTTGCCCTTCATGGTTCCTTATGAACTGCAAAGAGAAATTGGGTGAAGGGATCAGGGCGGTGGTAAATGCATCCTTGAAGGAGGGTGTAATGCCATCGGCCCTCAAGGAGGCAATTGTAAGACCTATCTTGAAAAAGTCCTCCTTGGATCCCCAAGTTTTGAACAACTTTCGCCCCATTTCGAATTTGCCATTTTTGGGCAAGATCATTGAGCGAGTGGTGGCAAATCAGCTGTCAGCACACTTGGAGGAAACGGATTATTTGGATCCATACCAATCGGGTTTCAGGACTGGACATGGTACTGAAACAGCCTTGGTCGCTCTGGTGGATGATATGAGGAGGGCATTAGATAGGGGAGAATTCACCTTTCTTGTCCTCCTGGATCTCTCAGCGGCTTTTGATACCGTTGACCACGGTATCCTGATGGATCGCCTGGGAGGTTTGGGAATAGGAGGCACTGTTTTACAGTGGTTCCGTTCCTTTCTCTCTGACAGGCATCAACAGGTACCATTGGGGGATGAGGTTTCAGACCCTTGGCCCCTCACTTGCGGAGTGCCACAGGGTTCTATCCTCTCCCCCATGCTATTTAACATCTATCTAAAACCGCTGGGAGCCATCATCAGGAGATTTGGGCTGCGATGTCACCAATATGCTGATGACACGCAGCTCTATCTCTTGTTTAAATCTTCACCAGAGTTGGCTGTGGAGACCTTGTCCAAGTGCCTGGAATCCGTGAGTGGATGGATGGGAAGGAACAGGCTGAAGCTCAATCCTGACAAAACCGAGGTGCTACTCGTGGGTGACAGAGGAAAGTTGGGTATTGTTGACCTGGAACTCAGTGGGATAAGATTACCCCTGAAGGATCAGGTCCGCAGCCTTGGGGTTGTTCTTGATTCCAAGCTGTCCATGGAGGCTCAGATTTCGGCAGTGAGCCGGGCAGCTTGGTATCAACTACATCTTATCCGGAGGCTGCAACCCTACCTCCCTATTCATCAGCTCCCACTGGTAGTACATGCCCTGGTCACCTCTCGATTGGACTACTGCAATGCGCTCTACGTGGTCCGGAAATTACAGCTGGTACAAAATGCGGCGGCTCGTCTGCTCACAAATAGCCGCCGCCGTGACCACATTACGCCGGTGTTAGTTCATCTACACTGGCTTCCAGTTGTTTTCTGGGCCCAATTCAAGGTGTTGGTATTAACCTTTAAATCCCTATACGGTCTCGGCCCAGTTTACCTGAAGGAACACCTCCACTACCACCAATTAAGCCGCCTGACCAGATCAGCCACGCAGGGCCTTCTCTCAGTACCACCAACAAAAACAGCTAGGTTGGTGGGAACTAGGGGGAGGGCATTCTCAGTGGCGGCCCCCACTCTCTGGAACTCCCTCCCGTTCGATCTTCAACATGCCCCCTCCCTGGATGCATTTCACCGAGCATTAAAAACTTGGCTTTTTGAACAGGCTTTCAGGACCTCCGGGGTGGGCTAATCTTTATCAATATTACTGAATGCCCGTTGTTTATACACTGTTTTATGATGCTGTATTGTATTTGCTCTGTATTTTAAATTGTAATTTTACTGGAATTTAATTGTGTACGTCGCCTAGAGTGACTTCGGCCAGATAGGCGACACAAAAATTAAATTATTATTATTATTATTATTATTATTATTATTATTATTATTGTGTGTGCAGGGGTGCTATTGTGCAGAGGTTTTGACTTTATAATTAATGAGGTGCCTTTCTATGTGGCAGAAAACATAATTGTTAATTTTTTAAAAAATTATACAAACATAGTATCTTGAGAGAACTTTGCGAATCATGTTTTACATAAATCTCCATAAAACTAGATTTACAAATTTGCTCATCTATGTGTTATTTTTCAACTACAGTGAACTGCAGCTGCCATTAACTTCAGTAGTTCTAAACCAGAGGTGTGGTCATCAAGGGTCACAGGAGATCATAGACCCCTTACTTTTGGGGGACAAGGATCCCAGCAGGGGCCATATGTACAAGCCAATTAGCATATAAGGGGAGCAAGTTAGCCAATGAGAAGCGTCTTCTTACTTGGCTAACAACAAGCTTCCTTGTCCTTTCATGCTGATTGGAGTCAATCAGAGTGAAAGGAGGTGAGTCAGTCACTGAGAAGTCTCTGCTCAGTAGCTAACACATGCCTCCCCTTTCATGCTGATTGGCTCCAAGGGTAAGTGAGAAGTGTGCTTCATGGCAAAGTACCTTAGTCTCCTAAATCCTAGTCCCACACTTGGCTTCATCTCAGGATTCTTAAAATCAAAAGGTTTCTGGCAACATTTAGTCCCCAGAAAGAGAGATTTGAGGGGTGAGGAGACAGTGCACATAACAGTTTTATTCTGGTTCTGTAATTTTGTAATTGCAGAAGAGACAGTGAATCCTAGGGACATAGCTCTAAGTGTGTGTGGTGTGACTATCATGAAGGGACCATAAACTTCAGAATTTGCCACTACACTACTGATCTAAACTAGTTTGAATCTAGGTTATGGATGTGAATTATGCTGTTATAATTCCACTTAGAAGTCTGAATATGCTGCCTGTAGTTCACATTAAACATAATTGTATAAAATATTTAGATGTAACATTTCAGATCTAGAGCTTCCCTGTTTCATTCAGTAAAGTTCCAGGAACATCAGATTGGATTGTGCTAATGAAACTGATGGTATCTAACTGAACATTGTCTGTTGGTTTAGCCCAAACTGTTTTTCTAGTTTTAATACTGGGGTTCATTCAGGCTCTGGAGAATTAGGGCTGTATTTAGACCCAATATTCCTTTTAGACAGGTCCCATTTGGCAGGTTCTCTGTAGATTAGAACTCATAAGGAAACTATAGTAAGCATGCCAAGGCATAAAATGTGACTTACCCAGATCAACCCCTCATGGTGTACTTAGTAGCTTGTGTGGATGTGGGGAGAGGAACTGCCTTTTGGCCCTGATGACCTCATCGCCGCTAACGCCTACCAGTTAAGGGCTGATGATGCTTAACACAACTGAGTTGTGTGTAGCAGTGAAGAGGAAAGACCAGTTTCAATACTGATCTAGTGCTTGGACCCAGAATGGGATCACCCATTCAGTATGACTGACAAGAAAGGCAGTTCCTAGACTTCAACTTGGTAGTAGGCATGCCCTCGCATGTCGTTAATTAATCATGTGCAGATCAGGCTTGTAAATAAATAAAGTTGTAAATAAATAAAAATACTCAACTCAATTCACCATATATGTGCCTTCATTGTGGAGTGTGGAGGTAAACATAAATCAAACAAGTTTTATTTCCCTGTACTGTATGACTTACCTGTTCATGCATGAGGATTGTAAAAAAACCTATCAAGTCAAAGACTCACAGCGGCCTTCTTGGATACAGCATGGTATTTCCAGCCTTCAAATTCTTTGAGTGAAACTGCAATGCATTAAAGTTGTTTATGAACAACTACAAACTACCATGTGGAGATCATACTTGTAAATAATTGTGGCCCATAGCTAAATCCATTCATCCTGTCTATGTCTTCATTCTAGGCATGGGGGAAAGCATAAACCAGACATGTTTTATTTACCTGTACTGTGTAGTTCATTAAAGGCTTGTCTGTTCCTGTATGAGTGATAAAAAACCCCATCAAATCAAAACTGATTGGCAGTGGCCTTCTAGAGTGGAGCATGAATATTTCCAGTCCTCGGATTCTTTAGTTGAAGCAGACATGCATTAAATTCCTTATGCACAATGAGCTGAATGATTATGATGCTACTGCTGAAGATAGATAGATAGATAGATGATTGATTGATTGATTGATACATGGGCGGGTGGGCTGGTGGCATATCTTGGTAGATACATGTATTATTTATTTATGCTGCATTATTTAAAAAATGATGA
This sequence comes from Rhineura floridana, assembly GCF_030035675.1. Classification (NCBI taxonomy): domain Eukaryota; kingdom Metazoa; phylum Chordata; class Lepidosauria; order Squamata; family Rhineuridae; genus Rhineura; species Rhineura floridana. Next base: position 173,210,727 of record NC_084480.1, on the reverse strand, counting down.
TGACACTTAGCATGTATACAACACTTTTAAAACGTTAAAAAGGCTTTGCATATAATGTGTTGGAGCCAGACTTAGACTAAGTTAGTCATTTTTTTCAGTGGGTCTTCGTTAAGTATGGTTAAGGTATTGGACTACAACCTGGGAGACCAGGGTTCAAATCCCCACACAATCATGACACCTGCTGGGTGACCTTGGGCCAGTCACTGCCTCTCAGCCTCAGAGGAAAGTAATGGTAAACCCTCTCTGAATACCGCTTACCATGAAAACCCGATTCATAGGGTCGCCATAAGTTGGAATTCACTTGGGCAGTCCATTTCCATTTTCAAATATGACCATTATCTTGTAATCCTGACATAAAGTGAATTACTTGTATTCCTGACATAAGTGACTTCATGCTTGAGACAGGTTTGTTTTGTTTTTAACAAAATGTATATACTGCTTGATTGTAAATAGAACCTCTAAGTGGTTTACAAAATTTCTTTTGTTTCTTGTTTCTTATACTACACCAGGTCAATATACATAAAGCATGTCGAACTCCTGAACTGCACTACCAAAATTTTGCCTATGATGCATGACATGGAAACATGAATGAATGGATGATATTATTTCTGATAACAGTGTTGTGGAATATCACAGCAGATACATGAGTCATTTAGGCTGCAATGAATCACCCCATCCAACTCCTTGCTGGGTGTGAGAGTGGAAGAGCACTCTTACTGGGCTGTTAGAAGGTACTCAAAGGAATTGGGGCATAGCCCATGACCAAAGGCATGAGCCCATGACCAAAGGAATTGGGGTACAGCCCAAGACCAAAATGTCCATATGTTAATACATATGTATAAATACCTCTGGACAAATTAAGAAGCTGGGTGGCAGGGGATCTCACCCGTACTTTACTTCCCAATGCACCCCATCACCCTTGAAGCACAGTTTAAAAAAAAAAGTTTAAACAATGGAGGGGTAAGCACAGAACACTTGGGGCCTTGCATATAACATTGGGGACATGGGTCTCCTGGGCCATCCCCTAACAACACCCCTACCTCTTACACTCCACCATCCTTTTCTGTTGGTGTTGTTTAATATGAAGCCCTTCTCCAGATGACCCCTCTGAGGGAGGCTCAGAGGGTAGTGACAAAGGAGAGGGCCTTTTAACTTGTGGCTCCCCATCTGTGGAATATACTCCCCAGTAAGATCCACCTGGTGCCTTTGTTGACATATTGTCAGCATCAGGTAAAGACTTATCTATTTCACCAGGGTTTTGAGAAACTAAGATGATATTTGTTATTAGTGTGTTGTCTAAGCTTCCTGTGGCTGTTATGGGGGTAGCTGAGGGGGTGTGTTATAGTATAAATATATTTATTTGTGTTTTTGACAGTGTTGTAAGTCCCTTGGAGATCTTTGGGTAACAAACAACTAAACAACAACACAACAACAACAACAACAACAACAACAACAACAACAACAACAATAATAATAATAATAATAATAAATGTCCCATTCATTGGAAGTACAGCGATGGAAACCAACTGGTTGATGGGTGTGATGGTATGGGACTGGGAAGATGCACTATCCTTCACATCCAAGCCTGGAGCTCCAACATTGGTAGGGCAAAGATTGCAGAAGTTTCCATGACAGTAAAAAGGAGGCACTCAGCATCAGATCTCTGTCTCTGAGGTTGTAGCTGTTTCTCTCTTCCCTCAGGTAGGAAGTGATGCTTTCTCTGACCCCCAGGATGCCCTCATAGGGTCTGTAGGATCCCAGGGTTATGCAACGTTTTTATACTAAACCAAAACCACTATACAATTATATATTCAGGCTTTAGGTATAAGGTTTTTGCCCTGATTTAATGAAGGTGCATTGACAGCTGAAGAACATGTATGGCTTTCTAAATTACTGAAGAGAATGTATAGCTTTCTAAATAGCTTTTGGTGTGTTTTTTGCCTTCGTAAAATAGAGATTTCCATATGGTTGACATATGTAATTATATTACAGTGCAATCCTCTGTATGTTTACTCAGAACTAAGTCCCCTTGAGTTCACTGAAGCTTACTCTAAGAAAAAGGTGTACAGGATTGCAGCCTCAATGTACTTGTCAGCAATGGAAATGTTTTGTACATAGGGGAAATAGAAAGTTCCAGAATACTCAAAATATAAGCCTGGTTTGCACAATATGGTAAGCGAAACAATGGCTTATCCAGAACAGGGAAATATATAGACTCCCAAAGAGGAGCTTGCAGCTGATTTGCTCCTCCCTGGCTTTTTTACTCCCAAGGTTTAGATTAGCATGCCATTGGAAACTGGGCTCATAGTTAAGCCCTCACCTTGCTAAGCACAAGTTGCAGCCAAGAACAAACCTTGATCTCATAGTTACTGTAACTTACTGACGATGAGAGACCTTAACCACGAGCCCGTGTTCACCTTCTACACAAGCTGTGCTTTGATTTATATGTTTGTAGAAGGCAATACTAAATCTGAGCATTTCAAACTGAGTCGTCCTGATCCCTACATAAACTTATATGTTAATGCTGCAGACAAAGCAGAGGAAGATGACCCATAACTGTGAGGTTGTAAAGTGACCTGGTGTTGTGTAAGGAGTAAAGCACACATCCAAAAGTAAGTGAAATTAACACTACAAATCAGCAAGATCTCTATCATAATTAGATGAATGGGTTGATGTGGAAGGGTTAAGTTATGCTGGAATAGATCTGTTGAAGGAGGAATCTACATAAATGGACCAGGAATCATGTAGGGATAAGGTGACAAAGTAGCACTATTTTCAATGAAATTATGTAAAGAGGCAGTCTCTCTTTCAACACATTCTTTGGGTGTGCAGTAATACAGTGTAAGAAACATACTTCTAAAACTGAAAGTTATATCTAAGTTGCCTGTAAATTCCTGAATATAACTAATAAAACATTTTCCTCAATTGTTTAATTATCTTTTATAAACAATATCATCTCTCTCATAGAACAATCTGCTATTCTCTTTTCCCCAAGAGCATTGCATAAAGAGGTTTCCACATTGACTTGCTAGGATTAATTTGTATCAATATATAGGGTAGAAATAAAGCTATCAATGCAGTACTGATTTTATTTGCGGCAATCATTCTGAAGTTAAAATTTTTACTTATTATAATGGTGAACAGACTACACAAACTCAACACGGATATTTCTATTTTATAACAAAAGGTGATCCGCATGTTGTGTATAAGAATATAGTTTGGGCCATTACAACCTTCCATGACATACATTAGGGGAGAAAAATCACTGGAAAAGACTGCAGTTCTCTGTTTCAGACTCATGGTGTCACTGTTGGACAAAGCGGCAATCCAAGGGCAGCACTGATGCTTTATGCAGAGATTTCTTTGTCCCAATGTGCAGCTCAGGAATACGGACAAAAGCAGGGACAAACACTCCAGCTGAAAAAAAAGAAAACACTGCAGGATATACAAATTAAGCCAAAGGATCCAGATCAATTTTAATACTGGGGAAAAAACTGTCTTGGTGGAAATTTAAAATCCTGTGCTTATCAAAGAAAACAAGAAAATGAAAAGAACAGGAATCCTCCGTGGAGAGAGCTTTCAAACAGCAACAAGGCATATTGCACTTCTCATATTGCCATCATTGTTCTCTGGAGCCCTTTTGGAAGAGGTTCATTACTCCATCCCTGAGGAGATGGCAAAGGGGTCCTTTGTGGGAAATCTTGCCAAGGATTTGGGACTGGATGCCAGAGAACTGAAGAACAGAAACCTGCATATCCTTTCTGAAGGTAAAAAGCCATATTTCACTATCAATGCAGAAAATGGAAATGTGCATGTGGATGACAAGATAGATCGTGAGGGAATGTGCAGAGAGAGCACACACTGCCTTATTGATTTTGAAGCTGTGGTTGAAAATCCTTTGAATGTTTTCCATGTAAGTGTAGCGATTCGGGATATTAATGACAATGCACCACATTTTCCAGAAGCTAATATCAGGCTTGAAATAATTGAATCCACATTGCCAGGTGCCAGATTTCATATTGGGAAAGCGGAAGATCCTGATATTGGGAAGAATTCTCTCCAGAATTACCAGTTAAGCCGAAATCAGTTTTTTATATTGGAGGTGAAGCATGGTCTGGACGGACATAAATATGCAGAACTGGTGCTGCAGAAACCTTTGGACCGGGAAAGTGAGCCCTCTCTCCACTTGATCCTTGCAGCCTTGGATGGGGGAGAACCCAGAAAAACTGGAACTGCCCAGATATGGATTAATGTCACTGATGCCAATGACAACCCACCAGTTTTCACTCAAGAGTTCTATGAGATTAGCCTGAGGGAAAATTCCCTTGTGGGGTCTCCAATACTTCAAGTTGTAGCCTCCGATAGCGATGAAGGTTCAAATAGTCAGATCAGTTACAGTTTCAGTAAAGTTCCGGAAAAGGTCTACCAGAAATTTATGTTAGATCCACAAAGTGGAACAATTACAATCAAGGAAGCTCTAGATTTTGAAGAAACAGAGAAATACACTGTGGCAGTAGAAGCAAGAGATGGAGGTGGATTAGTGGCTCACTGCAATGTCAATATAAAGATATTAGATGAGAACGATAATGCCCCACAGGTAATACTTGCCTCCTTAACTACCTTAGTATCAGAAGACTCTATTTCTGGTACAATAATTGCTCTTATCAATATAAAGGACAGAGATTCTGGAGAAAATGGAAAAATTACATGCCACTTAAATGGCAATTTACCTTTTAATATAGCACCAACAAATAAGAACTACTACAAAATTTTCACAGACAGCCCCCTGGATAGGGAAAAAACATCAGAGTACAACATCACAATCACAGCCACCGACAAAGGTATGCCACCTCTCTCCTCAAACAAAACCATCTCACTGCAGATTTCAGACATCAACGACAACCCCCCTGCCTTTGAAAAATCTACCTACAATGTCTTTGTGCCAGAAAACAATCCCTCAGGGGCCTCCATTTTCACCATCAAAGCCTCAGACCTGGATCTGGGCCTCAACTCACGTATCACTTACTCCATCCTCAGCAGCAACATTGAGGAGCTGCCTCTCTCCTCTTATGTCTCCATGAACTCTGAGACTGGAACTATCTATGCGCAGCGCTCCTTTGACTATGAGCAATTCAGGGAGTTTCAGATTCAAGTGAAGGCCCAAGATGGAGGCTCTCCCTCTCTCAGCAGCAATGTCACAGTCTGGGTTTTTATTTTGGATCAGAATGATAACAGCCCTCGGGTTCTATATCCTTTGCCAGGTGCCGATGGGTCTGCCTTTTTTGAGATGGTTCCTCACTCGGCAGAGCCAGGCTACCTCGTGACCAAAGTGGTGGCCGTGGATGCGGACTCGGGGCATAATGCCTGGCTCTCCTACCGACTGCTGCAGGCCACTGAGCCAGCACTCTTCACTATTGGGTCCCACACCGGAGAGATCAGGACATCGCGAGCCCTTTTGGAGAAAGATGTTGTGAAACATAAGCTGGTCATCTTGGTTAAGGACAATGGGAAGTCTCCACTCTCGGCCACTGTGATCCTGAACCTTGTGGTTGCTGAGAACTTCCAAGAGGCACTTCCAGAGATGAGCCACCAATCCCGTGACTCAAAGCATCATTCTGAGCTCCAGTTTTACTTGGTGCTGGCTTTAGCCTTGATCTCATTTTTATTCCTCCTGACAGTGATACTGATCATCATAATGAAGGTTCGACAATCAGGAAATCCCAAATTATTTCAATGCTTTGAATCTAATACTTTTTCTAAGGCACATGTCATATTTCCACCAAACTATGAGGAAGGAACTTTACCTTATTCCTACCAACTTTGTCTATCCTCAGAGTTGAGGAAAGACGAACTCTCGTTTCAGAGACCCAATATCCAGGTTACAGAAAACTTGCTTTGCAATGATAGCTCTCAGGTAGTACCTATGGATAGCAACTGTGAGAATGCCAAAGCTGAAATGGAGGTTGATGAGCAGGTAAGCTTTGCATTTAGAAATTGTGACACCTGCACCACAGCCTTGTTCCTTGTAGGTTTTATTTCTAACATTTTTAGTTCAGCGTTCTACATAAGTGCCTGACGAATTAAATGAGAGAGCTGGGGAAAATGAAACTATGTTACTGGTGCCAGCTGTTTAGATTGCAGAGAATGTTTCTTGTAAGTTTCCTTCAAGTTGCAATGGGAGAAACAGCTAAAAGGTGATTACCAGGTAAGTCTTCATTTCAGGAATTACTATATTTACATCCTGCTTTATTGTGGCATAGTGGTTAAGGTGTTGGACTATGACCTGGGAGACCAGGGTTTGAATCTCCACACAGCCATGAAGCTCACTGGGTCACCTTGGGCCAGTCACTGCCTCTTAGCCTCAGAGGAAGGCAATGGTAAACCCCCTCTGAATACCGCTTACCATGAAAACCCTATTCATAGGGTCGCCATAAGTCAGAATCGACTTGAAGGCAGTCCATTTATTTTTTATTTTATTGTCTAATAATTGTAAATGAAACATTAGAGTGCATAGAGTTTGAGTCTTTAGTGTTCCTGTCGATTATCTATAGAATCACTTTCAGTACATAGTTATTTTTGAGCTCCTCATAGAATTAAATAAATGTATTTGTAGTGTTTTCATTCACACAGAGCAGAATTTGTTTATCCTATTGTGATCAACCTAACTGAAGATTTTTCCTATTTATTTCTAGTACATCTTTTGGAATGTGTGGATCTGCTCTGGAGGAGTGTCATAGAAGGAATGTGTATGAAATGCAGGAAGTGCAGGAAATGGATACTTAGTTCCCCAAAAAAGTATGAAAGTGGGGGACATGGATGGTGTATGCATGGTGTGGCAAATGTCAATAGAGAGAGGTTTTTCTCCCTCTTTTGTAATACTGGAACCTGGGGCCTTTGAATGAAACTGACCATTGGGAGATTCAGTCAGATAAAAGGAAGTACTACTTTATACGGTGCATCTAGTTAAACTATGGATTTCACTATCACAAAATGCAGTGGTGGCCACCAATCTGAATGGCTTTAAAAGGGGACTAGACAAGTTCATGGTAGATAAAGCTATAAGTGGCTGCTAACTTTTTAATCTTTTAATCTGTATTTTTAATTTTTGTAGTATTTATTTTGTTTTTGTTGCGTTTTTTGTTGTTTGTTCGTATATGTTTTTGTATTTTTATTATGATATATTGTATTTTATCTCGTTTGTTCACCGCCCTGAGAGCTATTTTGCTAAGGGCGGTATATAAATTGAAATAATAAATTGAAATAAATTGAAATAATAAATAATAGTCATGATGACTATATTACCTGTTGTCCCAGAGGCAGTATGTCTCTGAATGTCGATTGCTGTGGTCCAAGAGCCGGTCTTTTGAGAGGCATCTGGTTGTCTACTGTGGGAGGCGGGATGCTGGACTAGATAGTTCTTTGGTCTGATCCATCAGGGCTCTTCATATATTATTGTGTTTTAATGAAATGGAATTGTGTGCAAGGAGTGTTATATTTTGCTGTGTGATAGAACTGGCAGACAAAAAACTATAAGCATCCTGAAATCAAACAGTGCTCTGGTTGTGATCCTTTGGGAATGTAGCTTCCATTCAATGGAGTTCCAGTTTCAATGGAATATACCTTCAACGAAATAGTTTGAAATAGGATATATATGTCCAGAGTGGGTTTAGGGTCTTGTGGGCTATTTTACAGAGCAGTAACAGAAGCTGTTACCATTAATGTATACAACTGAAAATAAATTGTGTTTAGTTATTTTCTGAGAAATCCTCTTCACTATCATAAAATCCCTTTCAGTTAGACATGTTTGATTTCTTGTAACATCTCTTACCTTGTCTTTCTACTGTTGCCAGTTTCTAGAATTCATAACATTATTATCATAATGTATTTATTTTAATTAAGATATTTATATAGCAATTACTAACATTTCTAACCAGGGCCGACTCCAGGCATGCCCTGGAGCATCAGCTTGCCCTGCCCCCCCGATCAGTTGGTGTGTGTGTGTATGTGTGCATATGCACACATGTGTGCCCCCCGTGCTCCCCCCCACGGCCCCCTACCTGTCTAGTCTTTACCATTGCCCTTTATGAAGATGGCGGCCGCGGTTTCCCTAAGGGGAATGAAACCTCCGCCGCCATCTTTGTTGATGGCACACGTGTGTGCTATGCACGCACATCTCTGCCATCAACTAAGATAGCAGCAGCGGCTTCAGTACCTTTGGGAAGCTGGGGCCGCCATCTTCATTAAGGGCAATGCTAAAAAGCCGGCTGACAGGTAAGTGGGGGGCATGGGGGGTGCGGATCACAGAAGGGGAGCAGAGGGCCCCCCAGGGGCCCCTCAAGGGCTCCTGTAGCTCTGGGCCCTCAGGCCAGTGCCCAACCAGGCCGCCCTTTAGAACCAGCCCTGTTTCTAACCTCTAGTCCTCTAGTCCTTTGACACTGTACTAGTGGTGCACTGTACTTCTGGAGCAACCATGATGTCCAATAAACCTATATTATCCTGTTGGATCCAATACCATCCCTATCACTGGTAGAGCAACTACTCTCATTGTTTCTGCTCTGGTGCTTGGTTCCTGCTCTTAACACAGGGGACCAAGTGCCATACAAGGATATTTGTATCTTACCAGCAAGCTGGAAGCAAAGTCTGCTGTATGACCTAGTGCCACCATGACAGAAGCTGCAGAGAGCTTAATATTGGTTTTTATCTTATTTCATGTAGTCAGAGAAAAATCATCAGATTCCCCAATGATGCAAAACTGAGAAGAATTGCAAGCTAGGCAATACATACCTTATCTCCAGAATTCAGGAGACTAGATATTAAAATGTAAGGATTTATGTAATGGGTTACACATAGGAAAAGAGAACCAAATGCACAGAAAATAGCGCTCCTGAAACAGATATAAAGTGGATGGTAGATTAATACGGACACATGAGTCAGCATTGTGATGCTGTAGCGCAAAGTACTGGGCTGTGTTAGTCTGCATTCACACGAGAACTCTTGGAAAAGTATAATCTTACTCAGCATTGAGGAGAACTTACATTCTGTTCTGAGCAGCTGCATTCTGGTCTAGACAAGTATCTGACAATTTAGTAAAGATTCAAAAGAGAATTATTCCAGTGAGATAATTGTATTAATTCTGTTGAGGGGGGGAATAGAGTCTTGGACCTTATGCCATTATAGCATAAGACTGTTATTTTAATTAGTTAAGTTTAAGAAAGTTTTGTGTAGTAATAACTATTTACATTTTTTGCAAATAAAAATAATGTTTTAGATATCTTACTTTAAGATATCTAAGAATCATGGATGGTGATACCAGGCCCCAAGAGAAATTTCATGCTGGGGACATGCTATCATCTCCCTGATCAAAATGCTCAAAGAGATCTTGAAATGAAGAATGAAATCAAGGAAGTGCCCAAAAGAGGAAATGTTGTAGTAATGGATGATTTCAACTATCCTCACATGGACTGGCTACATTTGTGTTCCAGTCATGACAAAGAGGTAAAATTTCCAGATACTCTAAATGACTGTGCCCTAGAACAGATGGTCATGGAACTGACCAGAGGGGTAGTGATCCTCACTTAATCAAGGAGATGTAGAAATTCCCCTATGAGGAAAGGTGAGGCCTTTTAGTTTAGAGAAAATGAGATTAAGAGGCAATATGACAGAAGTGTATAGAATTATGAATAGTTAAACTATGGAATTTTCTCCCATAAGAGGCAGTGATGGCCACCAGCCTAGATGGCTTTAAAAGAGAATTATCCAAGTTTTTGGAGGCTAAGGCTATCAATGGCTTACCCTGATGGATATATTCAACCTTCAATGTCAGATGGCAGAATGCTTCTGAATGTCAGTTGCTGTGAATTGCAAGTGGGTAGAGTGCTCTTGCACTCAGATCCTGCTTTTGGGCTTCCCATAGGCAACTTTGAGGCCACTATAAGAACAGGATGTTGGACTAGGTAGGACACTGTCCTGATCCAGCAGGTTCTTATGTCCTTATGTTTTCCCCCATTTGTGTTTTTCCAGTGATGTATCTGGACTGAATCTGAATCCTGAGACAGTGATATCTAGAAAGAACTCCTGTTTCCTTTCTTGACAGCATTCAGTCAAAGTTTACTTCAGAGGTTCATTGTGACTCCTCCATTGCAGTATGCCATTCGATGATTCAAGGTGCCATTAGAGCTCCAAATGGTAGTCTGTCTCTTTTCTCTGCCGACATTTGGAAAGCCATTACCATGAAGATTCACCACTCCTTCCCTGAGGAAATAGAGAAAGGCTCTTCATTTGGAAATATTGCCAATAATCAGCAAGCACTGAGTATAAAAGAACTCGCAGATCATGAATACCTCATACTGTTTGCCACAACAGGATTCAATGTTCCAATTCAAATTAACAACACAAATTAATTCAAATTAATGACACAGTTTATTTGTGCCACACAGATCTGCAATATGGTGGGGAAGAGTTAAATTTGGTGCTTATAACTGGGCATGTGCTAGAACAGAATAATACCACCATATATCCAAAAAAAAGTGGAGCTGAGTATCATCTTCATATAAGAGAAATTGTAATTCCAGTGCAGTATAGAAAACCACCACCATGAATGGAGCTATCAGTACAAAAACAAAGAAAAACCAAGGGAAAACTTTCTGAAATATTCCACCTGCAATTAGCTAAAGTGAAAATACACACTATGGAAAATGTACATTCATTCACCTCTATATTTCTATTGTACATTGAACAAGATTGTTTTTCTTGCAGTTTTCTGTCTGAGCCTCTAAGTGTCAGTGTTGGCCAGTATGACAGCCAGAGAGAGGCTAGAGATCCATTGATGCGTCCTCCATTGCAGTAACTCCCATCACTGCTATACAGATCAGGAAAATTGAAGAGTACAAAGACAGGGCACTCTTGCAGAGAAGAAAAAAGCTGTGCTGGTTTGTACAGATACAAGAAAACAGGCAGTTTATTCTTCCTCACGGATATTTCCTCCACCTTCATGACAATTTGATAGCAATCTGAGAAGAGGAGGCAGACTATTTTTGAGGTAGCCAGGCAGATGGACAGAAGGCACAAGGGCAATGGCAGGGCTCTCACAAGGCAAGTACTGCTTCTCTCACTGTTGTCTTTTATCTCTCAGACTGCCTCAGAACAGGTTCATTATTTAACCCCTGAGGAGATGCCAAAGGGTTCGATTGTGGGGAACCTCGCCAAGGAGTTGGGACTGAGTACCAAAGAATTAAAATATCGTAATCTGCATGCTGTGTCTGTGGCTAAAATGCAGCATTTCAGTATCAATGCAGAGAATGGAAACCTCTATGTAAATGACAGGATTGATAGGGAGGCAATATGTGGCAAAAATCCACTTTGCTATGCTAATTTAGAAGCTGTAGTGGAAAATCCTCTGAATGTTTTCCATGTAACAGTAGAAATCCAGGATGTTAATGATAATGCACCCCAATTCCTCAATAGCAATATCAACTTGGAGACAAGTGAACTAACCCTGCCAGGAACCCGTTTTCTCCTTGGGAAAGCAGAAGATCCTGATATTGGGATGAATTCTCTACAGGACTACCAGCTAGGCTCCAATAAATATTTCACTTTGGAAGTTAGGGAGACAAAAGATGGAAATAAATATGCAGAATTGGTGCTCCAGAAACTGCTTGATCGGGAAAGTGAACAGACCCTTCACTTGATCCTTACAGCCCTGGATGGGGGTGAACCTAGGAAAACTGGGACTGCCCAGATATGGATTAATGTCACTGATGCCAATGACAACCCACCCATTTTCACTAAAGAGGTCTACAAGGTCAGTATGAGGGAAAATGCTCCTATTGGGTCCCTTGTGCTCCAGGTTGTAGCCTCTGATAAAGATGAAGGAACAAATGCCCAAATTAGATATGAATTCAGCAACATACCAGCAACTGCCCAGCAGAAATTCAGGCTGGATCCAATTAGTGGCACAATCATTCTTTTGGAGCAACTGGACTATGAAGATGCTGAAGAATATACAATGGCAGTTGCTGCAAAAGATGGTGGTGGATTAGTGACACATTGCAATATTGAGGTAAGGGTTCTGGATGAGAATGACAATGCTCCAGAGGTGACCTTAGCATCTATATTTAGCCCAGTTCCTGAAGATTCACCATCCAGAACCTTAATTGCTCTGATCAACATAAATGACAAAGATAGTGGTGATAATGGAAAGGTTACTTGCTATGTACACAGTGATTTGCCCTTCAAAATTATTTCTTATTCTAACAATTATTACAAACTCCAGACAGACGGTCCCCTGGACAGAGAAAAAATACCTGAGTATAATATTACAATCACAGCCACTGACAAAGGAACTCCCCCACTGATCATCCACAAAATCATCTCACTGCAGATCTCTGATATCAATGACAATTCTCCTTCCTTTGAGAAATCTTCATACGCCATCTATGTGCCAGAAAACAATCCATCCGGTGCCTCGATTTTCAGTATTAAAGCTTCTGATCCAGATATGGAGCAGAACTCACGGATCACTTACTCCATCCTCAACAGCAACATTGAGGAGCTTCCCATTTCCTCCTATATATCCATTAATTCTGAGACTGGCACAATCTATGCCCAGAGATCTTTCAATTATGAACAATTTAGAGAGTTCCAGCTGCAAGTGAAGGCCCAAGATGGTGGCTCTCCCCCTCTCAGCAGCAATGTCACCGTGAGGGTGTTTATTCTCGATCGGAATGATAACAGCCCTCGTATCCTGTCCCCTTCACAAGAAACCAAGGGCTCAGCCTTGTTCGAGATGGTGCCTCGTTCAGCTGAGGCAGATTATCTAGTAACAAAAGTGGTGGCTGTGGATGCTGATTCTGGACACAATGCCTGGCTGTCCTACCATCTGACTCAGGCCACTGAGCCATCACTCTTCACAGTTGGTTCTCATACTGGTGAGATCAGGACAGCAAGGGCCTTTCTAGAGAGAGATGCCATGAAACAGAGACTTGTCATTATGGTGAAGGATAACGGGAAGCCGTCTCTGTCGGCCACCATTACTTTGAACCTGGTGTTTGCTGAAAACTTTCAAGAGGCTCTTCCAGAAATGAAAAGCCAACTGAGCAGCTCAGAGTATCAGTCTGACCTACAATTCTACCTGGTGCTGGCTTTAGCCTTGATCTCATTCTTATTTCTCTTGACTGTGATTCTGGCTGTTACAATGAAGCTCCGTCGATCAGGGAATCCAAGGTTCCTTCAGTGCTTTGGTCCTGTTCCACATTCCAAGAATGGTGCCATATTTCCACCAAACTTTGAAGATGGGACTTTGCCTTATTCCTCCCAGCTTTGTCTGTCTTCAGAGTCCAGGAAGAATGAGTTTACCTTCCTGACCCCCAATGTACAAATTGCAGACAATATTCTTAGTGTTGAGAAAACTGGCATGCCTTTTACAGGCAACAATGGAAACAATTTTCATTCTGAGATGGTTAATGGTGAAGAGGTAAGACTTGTTTTATGGAATTATATGTATAGCACACTCTGTAGTTCTTTACCTTTACTGACATTGCAGTTCTACTTTTTATAGAGCAGATTATCTGCCTTTTAGTTTTTCTGTGTGTAGTTGATCTTCTGTCTAGAAATAGATACACCTTTATTTCATTTGGCCCTCAGGAATCAAGTATTTATCTTGTAGTCCAGTTGGACTGTAACTTTTTTCTTTTGTATCTTGCAAATTACAGTTCATTCCTTACCATGCCTATTCAGAAGTAAGTCCTATTGAATTCAGTGGGGCTTACTATCAGTTAAGTGCATTTAGGAGTTCAGGTTTAGAGCTTAAATTGTTTGAACATTAAATTAAAAGAAACAAGGAATTGATTTTCTGCTCATTCTCTGACATTTGGAGGGACATTATGCATTCGTTTTTACTATATAATCAAAGACATGCCCTTCTTTCTGTATGGCAGAAAATTATTTATTTATTTATTATTTGATTTATATCCCGCCCTTCCTCCCAGTAGGCGGCAATTACTAATATTATAATATTATGTAATATTATATTGAAAAAAGGACTGGCTTCAAGTCGATCCCGACTTATGGTGACCCTATGAATAGGGTTTTCATGGTAAGCAGTATTCAGAGGTGGTTTACCATTGCCTTCCTCTGAGGCTGAGAGGCAGTGACTGGCCCAAGGCCACCCAGCCAGCTTCATGGCTGTGTGGGGATTCGAACCCTGGTCTCCCAGGTCGTAGTCCGCCACCTTAACCACTACACCACACTGGCTCTACAATATTATATTACTAATATTATATTATATTATATTACTAATATTATAAAATAATATTATGAAATATTACTGTTATATTTCTCAAAATTATAGGTTGTGCATGCATATGATTTTAAGAGGCATTTGCAAATTATACTATTTTTTTTAAAAAAAATGTGTGGTTTATTCTGCAGCATATCATTGACACAATAATAGTGGATTTGTGGTGGATTTATATTGGACTGTCCACACATAATTCTGCTTTATTAGTTGTTCTTCAATGCTTTCCCAGTGTTAATGCATTAGTGCTGTCTGGAGGGACACTCTTGCTCCATAGAACGATAAAAGTGAGACAAAAAATAAGCCATATTTGTGGTATTAAAAGTTGCAGGATTTCAGCAGGAACTATGTATCATGCACTGACTGTAAACAAAACAGTATGTCCATCCTGAAACCTTTGCAGGTACAAACAGTATTGAAAGCAGGATCGGTATAATCATCCCATAAAGAGCACATGTAATCATGAATGCAGACTAAAAAGGGCACTCGGAGGGGCCCTATGATTTACTTAAATCTTCATTAAAACCAGGCTGATTATAATTTTCCTCATTTGAAGGTGTTTTAGTTGGGTTTAGTTTTTGTACCTTGCATAAACTATGCTGTGATGTGATGCCTTAATTATCTCATATTATCTTGGTGGCAATTTGGCTCAATTATTCACCCAATTATTGTAATAACTCACCCAATATATTGTAATAATGTGTCATTTTTCACCTGTAGTGAGCTGAAGCTACCTGAATTTAAAGTAATATTATATAAATTCAATAGGTCTAAACTTGTTTGAATCAAGGATATGAAGATGTACTAGGCTGCTTATATAAGTCCACTTAGACATCTGAATACACCACCTATAGTTCATATTGAAAACCATTGTACAAAGTATTTAGACATCATGGTTCAGATCTAGAGTTTCCCTGTTCCATTCAATAGAGAGGACTGGATTGCTTTGCTCATTTAACTGAGCATTGACTGCAAAGTTTAACCCACACTTTTCTCTAATTCCAGTACAGGAATTCATCTGTGATACAGGGGTATCCTTTTTATGGGTATATTTGAATTCTTTGGCATACATCTTTTGGAGACATTAGCTGCATGCTATCAGTGGTGCCTTAGTGGTCAGGGGTGGGCATGGCAGCCACACCATCCTCTAGGCCTTTGTTTTGGCATGGCAGTATCCTGCCTCCCCCTTCTACCTTGTAACAGGGCAAGATCTATTAGTTGCCAGTTGGGGCTGAGTGGTAATAAGAACATAACATAAGAACATAAGAAGAGCCTGCTGGATCAGGCCAGTGGCCCATCTAGTCCAGCATCCTGTTCTCACAGTGGCCAACCAGGTGCCTGGGGGAAGCCCGCAAGCAGGACCCGAGTGCAAGAACACTCTCCCCTCCTGAGGCTTCCGGCAACTGGTTTTCAGAAGCATGCTGCCTCTGACTAGGGTGGCACAGCACAGCCATCACGGCTAGTAGCCATTGATAGCCCTGTCCTCCATGAATTTGTCTAATCTTCTTTTAAAGCCGTCCAAGCTGGTGGCCATTACTGCATCTTGTGGGAGCAAATTCCATAGTTTAACTATGCGCTGAGTAAAGAAGTACTTCCTTTTGTCTGTCCTGAATCTTCCAACATTCAGCTTCTTTGAATGTCCACGAGTTCTAGTATTATGAGAGAGGGAGAAGAACTTTTCTCTATCCACTTTCTCAATGCCATGCATAATTTTATACACTTCTATCATGTCTCCTCTGACCCGCCTTTTCTCTAAACTAAAAAGCCCCAAATGCTGCAACCTTTCCTCATAAGGGAGTCGCTCCATCCCCTTGATCAATAGTTTGTTCCCATTCTTAAATTGGCTGAATGACAGTAGCTATGCCACCTACTCTGGCAGCGGATAATTAAAGACTGGCTATATGTGGACCACAACAGTTCTTTTTTAAAATATATAACAGCTGGCAGGTTTTAATGTTGGTTGGAAATCATAAGGAAATTATAGTGAGCACCCCCAAGGCATGAAAGGAGGGTTACCCAAACAAACCCTTCATAGCATACTTACTAGCTTGGGGGATCTGGGGATAGTAGCTACCCTTCAGTATGATAACCTCTTTGACCATAGCACTTACTGGCTCAGTGCTGATTATACTTAAAGGTCCTCCTTTTCACTCAGTTAAGCTGTGCATAGGCAGTGAAGGGCAAAGGCCAGTTTCAATACTGATCTAATACTTGGATCCTGAATGAGGGTCACCCATTTATTGTGACTGGCAGAAAAAACAGTTCCCAGCTTTCAGCTTGGTGTTAGGTATGCAATCACTGAAGGGATAGAATTGGCCTTAATTGATCATGTGTAGATCATACTTGTAAATAAGGTGTGGCCCGTAGTCCAATCCATTTATCCTGTCTATGTCTTCATTCTGGGCATGGGGAAAAGCATAAACCAGACATGTTTTATTTACCTGTACTGTGTAGTTCATTAAAGGCTTGTCTGTTCCTGTATGAGTGATAAAAAACCCCATCAAATCAAGACTGATTGGCAGTGGCCTTCTAGAGTGGAGCATGAATATTTCCAGTCCTCGGATTCTTTAGTTGAAGCAGACATGCATTAAATTCCTTATGCACAATGAGCTGAATGATTATGATGCTACTGCTGAAAGATAGATAGATAGATAGATAGATAGATAGATAGATAGATAGATAGATAGATAGATAGATAGATAGATAGATAGATAGATAGATAGATAGATAGATAGATAGATAGATAGATAGATAGATAGATAGATAGATAGATAGATAGATAGATAGATAGAATTATGTATTATTTAGGTTTATGCATGTAATAGGTTAGATTCAGACTTAGTCACACTTAAACCAGAGCCCCTGAAATCAATGCCACAAGTTAGTTATAACTAAATTAAGTCTGACTCATTTAAATGGATCAACTTTAACCATGACTAAGGCTGTAAGCCAAATCTAGGCTGAGGAGCAATGAAGCTTAACAGAGCAGTAGGGCCACGACCACATCTGCAGGCCTGCTGCCTACACTGGTCAGGGCAAAAGGTGGAGGGCAGACAAATTGTTGCACCAGCTTGGGACTAGTGCAGCAATTGGGCCTGCATCAGACCTGATGCCATTACATGGTAGTGGGGACAGTTTGGGATCCAGGGGATCCCAGGCTGGTTCTGGCTCTCCCCGTCCTTGCTGCCATATTTCCATCAGCTGCCGCCCCTGGCACTACTTCTACCCAGCCACACATTCAGCAAGTGGAATGGGCAGTTCTGCATCAGCAGAGTGACACTGGCATCACTCTGTGAGTGGAGTCCAGCAGGGCTGGGCAGGGGAACAGTTCTGCCCCTGGTGCAACAACAGCAGCAGCCGCCCGGTGCAAAAGATTGCAGCCTAAGTCTTGATCCAAACTTATGTAATGATCCCCAAATAGCTAAGCTTTTCAGTTAGCCAAAGGATTTCATTTTAACCCCCACTCAGGATATACGTCTTCCTGGGCTACAATACTTATAGGTCATAATTTTATATAGTACTTTAAAAAATTGAAAATGCTTCACATCATATATTATTTTACCATTTTTACAAAAGCTCTATACCAGTGCAGTTATCGCCATACTGCAGGAAGGGACCTGAGAGAATAATGTCTTACTTAAGGAAATCTGGTGAGTTCATGCCAAATGCAAGATTCAAACAAGGGACTTCCGTACAGCTCTGTTTCTTACACTACACCAGCTGAAGAGACATAGAGCATGTGGAACACTTGAATTGCACTTTAGAAATGTCAACTGTGATGCATGCAAGCATGCATGCATACATACATGGATTAATGGATGGCAGTATATCTCTGATACTATTGTAAAATGTCTCAGAGGAACCTGAATCATTTAAGCTGCAATCCTAGGGCAGGAGTGGTGGGGAAGGGGAACCAAAAAAAATTTTTTTTGAAGATAACATTTTGTAGTACAATGTGCTATTCCATTTTTCTTAGGAGCACTCCATAAAGAGGTTTACACATCAATTTGCTTGGAAATAGTCATAAGTGAATTAAACGTCTTTGTAAAGATTAGAGTGAAAACAAATAATATTATGCTTTTGCTTTTCTTTCCTGCAATTATTGTTTTGAAGTTGAATTTTTTACCTATTATAATGGTGAAAAGACAGTACAAATAAAACACAAATACTTCTACTTTTTAACAAAAGAGGGTTGACATATTGTATCTGAGAATATAGGCATTACATGCAATGAACAGACCTTCCATGATATTCACGGGAGAGGGAGGGAATCACTGGGAAAAGACTGCAGTTCTCTGTTTCAGACTCATGGTGTCACTGTTGGACAAAGCGGCAATCCAAGGGCAGCACTGATGCTTTATGCAGAGATGTCTTTGTCCCAATGTGCAGCTCAGGAATACGGACAAAAGCAGGGACAAACACTCCAGCTGAAAAAAAAGAAAACACTGCAGGATATACAAATTAAGCCAAAGGATCCAGATCAATTTTTAATACTGGGGAAAAAACTGTCTTGGTGGAAATTTAAAATCCTGTGCTTATCAAAGAAAACAAGAAAATGAAAAGAACAGGAATTCTCCGTGGAGAGAGCTTTCAAACAGCAACAAGGCATATTGCACTTCTCATATTGCCATCATTGTTCTCTGGAGCCCTTTTGGAAGAGGTTCATTACTCCATCCCTGAGGAGATGGCAAAGGGGTCCTTTGTGGGAAATCTTGCCAAGGATTTGGGACTGGATGCCAGAGAACTGAAGAACAGAAACCTGCATATCCTTTCTGAAGGTAAAAAGCCATATTTCACTATCAATGCAGAAAATGGAAATCTGTATGTGAGTGAGAGGATAGATCGTGAGGGAAAGTGCAGGGAGAATACACACTGCCTCATTAATTTTGAAGCTGTGGTTGAAAATCCTTTGAATATTTTTCATATAATTGTAGCAATCCAGGACATTAACGATAACATGCCTCAGTTCTTAAAAGACAATATCAGGCTTGAAATAATTGAATCCACATTACCAGGTACCAGATTTCATATTGGGAAAGCAGAAGATCCTGATATTGGGATGAATTCTCTCCAAAATTACCAGCTAAGACCAAATCACTATTTCATTCTAGACATTCGAAAGAGAGATGATGGACATAAATATGCAGAACTGGTGCTGCAGAAACCTTTGGACCGGGAAAGTGAGCCCTCTCTCCACTTGATCCTTACAGCCCTAGATGGGGGTGAACCCAGAAAAACTGGAACTGCCCAGATATGGATTAATGTCACTGATGCCAATGACAACCCACCCATTTTTGCTCAAGAGGTTTATACAGTCAGCCTTAAAGAGAATTCCGCTGTGGGGTCTCCCATACTTCAAGTAGTAGCTTCTGACAGTGATGAAGGTTCAAATGCTGATGTGTGTTATACTTTCAGTAACATCCCAGAAAGAGCCCACCAGAAATTTGAGCTAGATCCACAGAGTGGAACAATTAGAATTAAGGAGGCTCTTGATTTTGAGGAAACAGAAAAATACACTGTGGCAGTAGAAGCAAGAGATGGAGGTGGATTAGTGGCTCATTGCAACATTGATATAAAGATATTAGATGAGAATGACAATGCCCCAGAGGTGATTCTTGCCTCCTTATCAAGTCCAATTCCTGAAGACTCTGTTCCTGGTACAGTAATTGCTCTTATCAATGTAAAGGATACAGATTCTGGAGAAAATGGAAAAATTACATGCCATTTGCAAGGTAATCTACCATTTAAAATTTTATCCTCATCTAACAGTTACCACAAGCTCCTAACAGACAGTCCTTTGGACAGAGAAAAAAAATCAGGGTATAACATTACAATCATAGCCACTGACAAAGGTATCCCACCTCTCTCCTCAAACAAAACCATCTCACTGCAGATTTCAGACATCAACGACAACCCCCCTGCCTTTGAAAAATCTACCTACAATGTCTTTGTGCCAGAAAACAATCCCTCAGGGGCCTCCATTTTCACCATCAAAGCCTCAGACCTGGATCTGGGCCTCAACTCACGTATCACTTACTCTATACTCAGCAGCAACATTGAGGAGCTGCCTCTCTCCTCTTATGTCTCCATGAACTCTGAGACTGGAACTATCTATGCGCAGCGCTCCTTTGACTATGAGCAATTCAAGGAGTTTCAGATTCAAGTGAAGGCCCAAGATGGAGGCTCTCCCTCTCTCAGCAGCAATGTCACAGTCTGGGTTTTTATTTTGGATCAGAATGATAACAGCCCTCGGGTTCTATATCCTTTGCCAGGTGCCGATGGGTCTGCCTTTTTTGAGATGGTTCCTCACTCGGCAGAGCCAGGCTACCTCGTGACCAAAGTGGTGGCCGTGGATGCGGACTCGGGGCACAATGCCTGGCTCTCCTACCGACTGCTGCAGGCCACTGAGCCAGCGCTCTTCACTATTGGGTCCCACACCGGAGAGATCAGGACATCGCGAGCCCTTTTGGAGAAAGATGTTGTGAAACATAAGCTGGTCATCTTGGTTAAGGACAATGGGAAGTCTCCACTCTCGGCCACTGTGATCCTGAACCTTGTGGTTGCTGAGAACTTCCAAGAGGCACTTCCGGAAATGAATAACCAATCCAGTAACTTAGAGCAACATTCTGACCTCCAGTTTTACTTGGTGCTGGCTATAGCCTTGATGTCATTTTTATTCCTCCTGACAGTGATACTGGTCATTGTAATGAAGCTTCGACAATCAGGAAATCCCAAATTATTTCAATGCTTTGAACCTAATGCTTTTTCTAAGGCACATGTCATATTTCCACCAAACTATGAGGAAGGAACTTTACCTTATTCCTACCAACTCTGCCTATCCTCAGAGTTGAGGAAAGATGAACTCTCGTTTCAGAAACCCAATATCCAGGTTACAGAAAACTTGCTATGCAATGATAGCTCTCAGGTGGTACTTGTGGATAGCAATTTTGAGAATGCCAGTGCTGAAGTGGAGGTTGATGAGCAGGTAAGCTTTGCATTTAGAAACTGTGATGTTGTTCCTTGTAGGTGTTATGAACAATTAATAATATCTTTTGTTCATCGTCTACCTAAATGCATGATTTATTAAATGGAAAAAATGAAATTACATTAATAGCAGCAGCTGTTCAGATTGTAGAGAAAGTCTCTGACAATTTGACTTCAAATTGCAATGGGAGAAACAGCTTAAAGCCTGAGGGAGAAGTTGATGACCAGGTGAGTCTTCATCTCAAGAATAATTAGATTTACATCTACTGTCTAGTAATTGTAAATGAAACATTAGAGGGCAGAGCATTTGAGCCTTCAGTCTTCTTTTGATTATTATTTCACTATCAATGTATAGTTATTTTTGAGCTCCTCATAGATAGATATATTTGTACTTTTTTACTAACACAAAGTGGAATTTAGGCCCATCTACATGGTTGTTTACTGTGTCTGTGGTGCTACATCTCTTTTTAATTCGCATGGTTCACATGACGTTACTGGCAAACAGAAGCTATCACACAGTTTTCCCCCTGTAAATCCATACTATCCCAATCTGCTGGTAATATGAAAAGTGGAGGAAAAACCATCTCCACTGCACTGCATTCCTCCTTGCAGATGCTTTGCTCCGATGCTTTTAGGTGGGTGTGTCTATTGTTCCCCTCTCCAGGCTCACTATCTCCTCTTCCTTTCTTTCATTTCATTTCCTGTGGGTTGACAAGCAACTTCCAGCTGCTCTCTTCCATTCTGCTAGCCTTTTTATGTTGCTGCAAATGGTGCAGTTATTTTTCTTTTTCCCCTAACTTGTCCACAAAAGCTTAATGCTGCTCAAACAAAGATATGTATTTCAGCTGTATCGTAAAAAAAAAATGGAAATGGACTGCGTTCAAGTCGTTTCCTACTTATGGGCAACCCTATGAATTGGGTTTTCATGGTAAGCGGTATTCAGAGGGAGTTTACCATTACCTTCCTCTGAGGCTGAGAGGCAGTGACTGGCCCAAGGTCACCCAGTGAGCTTCATGGCTATGTGGGGATTTGAACCCTTGTCTCCCAGGTCATAGTCCAACACCATAACCACTACACCACACAGGTTCTCTAATACAAATATTCACACTTCCGATTATTGTTGTTTTTATATGGAACCTACTGCAGCTAGTAGAACAAACTGAGCATGCTCAGTTGCCAAGCAACCAGAGTGTGTGTAAATGTTAAATTAGAGGGCATGGTCATTACGAAACTGCGTGATTGATCCTTCCCTTCACTGTGAATAGAAAATGCCATGTTTTCAGCTGGCATGGAGTTCTTACTGTGGACAGTACAAATAGAAAACAGAGGTGAAAACAGTGTCTTTGGTATGAAGTAATGCACCCATGTGGATAAGCCCTTTGTTTATCCTATTGTGATCAACTTAACTGAAGAATTTTTCCTATATATTTCTAATAGATCTTTTGTAATGTGTGGGTCTACTGTGGAGGAATGCCATAGACAGAATGTGTATGAAATGCAAGAAGTGCAGAAAAGGGATATTTCGTTCCAAAAAAAGGGCAAAGGGGGACATAATAGAGCTGTACAAAAGTAAGCATGGTCTGGCAAAAGTCAATAGAGGGAGGTTTCTCTCTCTCAAAATACTGGAACCTGGGGCTATTGGATGAAGCTGACCATTGGAAGATTCAAATTAGATAAAATGAAGTATGTCTTTATACAATGCATAGTTAAACTATGGATTTCACTATCACAAAATGTAGTAGTGGCCACCAATTTGAATGGCTTTAAAAGGGGACTAGGCAGGTTCATGACGGATAAGGCTATCAGTGGCTACTAGTCATCATGACTATATTACCTGTTGTCCCAGAGGCAGTATGTCTCTGAATGCTGATTGCTGTGGTCCAAGAGCCAGTCTTTTGAGAGGCATCTGGTTGTCTACTGTGGGAGGCGGGATGCTGGACTAGATAGTTCTTTGGTCTGATCCCTCAGGGCTCATCTTATATTATTATTATTTTTATGTAAATGGATTTGTGTGCATGAGTTTGTTGAGTGTTGCTATGAGATAGATTGGCAGAGAAAAAACCAATGAGCATCTTGAAGTCAGACAGTGCTCTGGTTGTGATCCCTTGGGAATGTAATTTCCATTCAATGGGGCGCCAGTTTCAATGGAATATATTTCCAAGCAAATATGTTTTGAGTAGGATATATATCTCCAGGGTGGGTTTAGGGTCTTCTGGGCTATTATACAGAACAATAGTAGGAGCTATTATCATTAATGTGTACAAACTGAAAGCAAATTACATTAGTTATTTTCTAAGGAATCATAAAATCCCTTTCAGATAGATACTTTTAATTTCTCGTTAACACCTCTCTTCCTTTGTCTTTGTATTGTTGTCAATTCCTGGACTTCATAACATTATTATCATAATGTATTTATTTTTATTAAGATATTTGTATATTACTTAATTAAAAGGTAAAGATGTCCCCGCACTTATAGTGCAAGTCGTTTCCGACTCTTAGGGTGACGTCTTGCGACGTTTACTAGGCAGACCGTATATATGGGGTGGGATTGCCAGTTCCTTCCCCGGCCTTTCTTTACCCCCAAGCGTATGCTGGGTACTCATTTTACCAACCACGGATGGATGGAAGGCTGAGTGGACCTCGACCCCTTTTACCGGAGATTCGATTTCCTCCTTCCATTGGAATCAAACTCCAGCCGTGAGCAGAGCTTTCGGCTGCGTTACTGCCGCTTAACACTCTGCGCCATGGAGGATCTATCAATTATAGGAGTCTAATTTAGCAGTCCTTTGACTCCTACTACTGGAGCATATGAGCTCAGATATAAGGTACTCAGCCCTGATGTCCAACAAACCTATTTTATCCTGCTGGATCCAATAACATGCCTGTCACTGGAAGAGCAACTACTCGTATTGGTCCTGCCCTGGTACTTGGTTCCTGCTCTGGCCACAAGGAAGTAAGTGCCACACAAGGACATTTCTCTGGCACCAGCAAGCAGAAGGTAGAGTCTGTCATAGAATCAATAGACTTTTATGTGCCACCTACACAGAAGCTGCAGAGAGCTTAACATCTTCCTCTCAGAGAATAGACAGAGAGAAAAAAGGGGACATTCATCAGATTCCCTGATGATACAAAACTGAGAAGAACTGCAAGCAACTGCAAGCTAAGCGGTAAACGGAAAATGTACCTTATCTTCAGAATGAGAAAAACTTCTGTTCTGTTCTGAGCACCTGCATTCTGGAAATGTTGATAAGACAAACATCTTACAACTTTTGCTACAAGGCTATTTTCATAATATATTTTAAGAAAAATTTTTATTAAGCTTTAATTGTTTTGCATTTTTTGTAAAAAAATGTTTCAGATATTTTTACTTTAAATTATTTTACAAATACACAAGGGTTTTTTCCTCATAATGTTTTATGAGGAATATACCAAGCAACATAGGAAAACCCATTGGAGTTGCTTATGTTACAACTGTTTAGAAAACACAGTTTTATCAAGATAGGTTTAACTGACTTGTTGGTTATTGAGGCTTTTTTGTAGAGAATAAGCATCTGCTTCTACACTTATAAGTATAAACTTACTTACCGCTGATAACTTAGTGTTTTATGGTAAGCAGAATTAAGTTTGTAGCATGTATTAACAGATAAATGAATGATATATATTATAACAGCAAGGAATTATGAGAATGAAGTTTATGGACAAAATTAAACTTAGTAATTATTTTGTTTGCATTTTAATATTTAACACTAGATTTTTTAAAAGATAAATGGAATCAGATATACCATGAGAATCCAAACATAAATGAGAGTGTGTGCAGTTACTAGCTGAGACTCTGAGTGTCGCTGTTCACTCAGACTAAGAAATGCAGTGAGAAATTCAGCCTTCCCAGATCAGCAGCTTCAGAGCAGAAAATTCTGAGAGATCAGAGACCTATTGAACATTTTGCATTGGGAATCTCAGCTGCAAGACACTTTCTGGCAACATATCCTGAATGACAGATCTTCTCAGTGGCTTCTTATCAGACCAGGAATGGCAACAGCAAAATGTCTCCCAGTTTGCAAAAGAGGAGTTGTCTTGTTCTTTCTGTTTGCTAACATCTGCCAAGCTGTTACCAGGCAGATCCAGTACTCCATTTCTGAGGAAACTGAGAAAGGCTTTTTAGTGGGGAATATTGCAAAGGATCTCGGACTAGATGCCAAAGAGCTCTCAGACCGTGGAATTCACATTGTTTCCCCAGGTAGGACTCAGTATTTTGCTTTGAATTATAAAAGTGGCCATTTGCACACCACAGAGAGGATAGACAGAGAAAAGATCTGTGGTCAGCTAGAAAAGTGTATCTTGAATTTTGAGATTATAGTTGGGGATTCAATGAAAATTTATGGAGTTGAAGTGGAAATCACAGATGTTAATGATCATGCCCCCACCTTCCAGTCAGAGAAACTAGTAATAAATATAAGTGAGAATGCAGCATTGGGGTCCCAATTTCCCCTCTTGGAAGCTCAAGATGCTGATTTAGGAAACAATTCTCTGCAGGGGTACAAACTCAGCAACAATAGCTATTTCTCTCTGATTCTGCAAACATCAGTTAAGGGCAAACAATATACAACAATAATGTTGGAAAAACCTCTGGACCGTGAAAAAGAAGCAGTTCACGATCTTATCTTCACCGCATATGATGGTGGTGATCCTGTCAGGAGTGGTACTGCACAGCTTTTCATTATAGTCCTGGATGCTAATGACAATTCACCAATTTTTAGCCAACACATCTATGAAGTGAATGCTAGGGAGGATTTACCCATAGGGACCATTGTGGTTACATTAAAAGCCACTGACCTGGATGAAGGGACCAACAAAGATCTGAAGTATTCATTTGCAAAAATAACAGAAAAAGCTTCAGAAATATTCCACTTGAATGCAAACACAGGGGAGATAACTCTTGTAAGAAGCTTAGACTATGAGGACTCAGTGGTTCATGAAATTGATCTCCAAGTCCATGATGGTGGAGGTCTACTGGACAGATCTACTTTAATGATATTTGTTACTGATGTGAATGATAATGTGCCAAAACTTACAATAACATCACTTCTCAGCTCCATCCCTGAGGATTCTCCAGCAGCAACTATAATAACTCTTCTCCATGTACAAGATGAAGATTCAGCAGAGAATGCAGAAGTCACATGTTCTATTCCCAGTAACCTCCCTTTCCAACTGACAAAATCCTATGGTAATTATTACAGCTTGGTGACAACAAAAGCCCTAGACAGGGAGGAGGTGGCAGCCTACAACTTCACTGTCACAGTCAGAGATCATGGGACTCCTCCACTTTCCACATCTGTAGTTATTCCACTTGAGATTTTAGACATAAACGACAGCCCTCCCCACTTCCTGCAATCAGTTTATACTTCTTATTTAATGGAGAATAACCCTAGAGGGGGCTCTATATTTTCCCTGAAGGCAAATGATCCAGACTGTGGAGAGAACTCCAGAATAACTTATTCCATCATTGAGCAAAACATCAGTGTCTTCCCTGTATCATCCTTTCTCTCTATTAATTCTGAGACAGGAGTTGTCTATGGCCTGCTCTCTTTTGATTATGAAGAGATTCAAGAGATTCGGTACCTTGTCAAGGCCTAAGATGGAGGCTCCCCACCACTCAGCTCCAATGTCTCAGTGACTCTCTTCATCCTGGATCAGAATGACAATGCTCCAGAAATCTTGTACCCCTCCCCTCCCACCGATGGCTCCACAGGGATAGAGCTGGCCCCTCGCTCCTCTGAGCCAGGCTACCTGGTCACCAAGGTGGTGGCAGTGGATGTGGACTCTGGGCAGAATGCCTGGCTCTCCTACCAGCTGATCAAGGCCACAGAGCCCGGGCTCTTCACTCTGGGGCTCCACACTGGAGAGATCAGGACAGCCCGTTTCTTTTTGGAGAAAGATGCTCTTAAGCAAAGCTTGGTGGTTTTAGTGAAGGACAATGGGCAGCCACCTCTCTCCGCCTCAGTCACAGTCACTGTGGTGCTGGCTGACACCATCCCTGCAATCCTCTCAGATCTGAGCAGCATCTCAGCTCCTGTAGATCCCCCATCAGACCTCACCTTCTACCTGGTGATTGGGGTAGCCTTTGTCTCCTGCTTGTTCTTCATGTTCCTTCTTGTGTTGTTGGCCATCAGGCTGCACAGATGGAGAAATTCTCTGCTATTTGAGTCTGGGAGTGTGAATTTCAGTGGTGTTCCTGTCTCACAGTTCGTGGGAATTGATGGAGTCCGAGCTTTTCTGCACTCCTACTGTCAGGAGGTGTCTCTGACAACAGACTCTAGGAAGAGCAATTTTGGCTTTCCAAAAGGGAAATGTACTCTAACCTGTCAGCAACCCTGTGAGATAAAGGATCCCTTCCTCATTAATGAAGATCATAATAGCAATAACAAGGATTCAGCCAATATACAGGTGAAGTGTCACTGACAAATTGAAGTCTTTTGGCTTTGTATTTCCAGTTAGATATTAATGATATTTATATTGTTTATCGTTCTGCGAACCTGAAGATGTATTAAGCCAGTGTTTTAATAGACCACTGATGATACTCAGAGGAATCCAAACTTCCGTTACACTGGGCTGGGGCAGGGGGTTGGATTAGACAGAGGTGTAGTTCCGTCCAGCTTTCCTGGCTTAACTGGCCTCCCACTGGCTGCCACTGGCAGAGTGATGCAGCCAAACACTGCTCTGTTGGCACTCATCTCCCTTTCCACCTGCTTAATGTGCAGGAGCCAGTGGAAAGCCCTGAACCGGGGTATTCTGGGGGCGGGGGCGGGGCTGAGCTGGCCCAGGGTCTGCTGGATCCTGAGCCAGTCTCACTGCCATCACACAACAGCATTGGACCCGATCATCCTGGGCCCCCACCCTCTGCCACAGCAGGGCTATGAATCCAGCAGTGTTCCTGCTACGCAGCAAAGTCCCAGCAATGGGAGAGGGAAGTTTTGATTGCACCCTTAGTCTTTTTTTTTAATGTGTACCCTGATATAGTTGTCTTCCTTTAGCTCAAGGTATATATATTTGCCTGTTTATATATCTGTATATATAATTGCCTCTTTATCATCCTTTTATTTGTGTGCTTAAAAAAACACCTGTGTAATGTGAATTAGAATCTCCCTAGAGGAGCTGTGAGAGCCATGAACCTCACTCAATTTAAGCTGGAGTTAGAAACCTTTATAAAGAATGTCAGGCTCTTGTTGAATAGGACTGAGCATGGCACAACCACCATTTGAATTGACATGAGCAGGAAGGTACAGCACATTTTATCCCCCCACCCAGAGGGAGGTACTACTTAAAGACCACCACGCCATTGCTGAAAGAAAATCTGCTAACAAAATCACTCACATTGGTCCTATTTATAGGCCATAATAGAACCAGAATTTCACCTTTATTATTTTTGTCTGGCTCCATTTGATTTCGTCACCCTTGAGAACATTTACGTAGTTATAATTTATATCTCACACCTTCTGTTCCCAAGAATTTCCAGCACTGTAAACAATAGAGATACAGAAATAAAAAATGTAAAATATATAATAATATAAAAACACACAAAATCCATCAAAAACACCACAGGAGGCTTAGTCTATGGGTGACGATGCGCATCTCAGCTAATCAAGTTAGGCAAGGATTGACTGACCCATTTTATTCATATGGGTCATCAGTGCATCACTGGGAAAGGCAAGGTTTCTGTCTCCTCTTAAGGAAGCAGTTTTCCAACTTCCCATTTAGATGTAATCTTTATGCCACAATGACTCTGCCAGTTACAGACTAGTATCTAACTGTTCTTTTCTTTTTCTTGAGGAAGTGGTTGAGTATATGGTTGTAACTCCGATCCAGGTTTCCCTGCATGAAACATTTCCCAGGAAAATGTTCTAGCTAAATGTTTTAGCTTTCTCACATGGGCTATGCCCACACTAGGGTGTTAATGTTTACATAGGTTGTTGTTTCCACGTGTGCATTTCTGCGCATTTGTCCACACATGAGCACTTTCAGTTTTATGGCTCTGAAAACTTTCTCAGTGTTTACCATCCACAATAGTGGCTGGTGCATGCCGGGAAGTATTCTCACTGTGCGTTGTTGTCCCCTCTATTCAGTTAGTACTTACCCACCCACCATAACTCCAGAAACCTGAGATTCATTGTGGGCATGCATGGAGGTAATTGTTTACCTTTAATATATATATATATATATATTTGAAATACAATTTTCTCAGTCTCTCTGATTTATGCAAAACAGCAGTCAAAAACAATTTTTAAAAATGTATGTGTGTGGCTCCAAGCCAGGAAACCTGAGGTCCATTATGGGAATCCGCAAAAGTATTTATTATGTGTGCATATTTTTTTAATTATTTTTTATACAAGTTTTTCAGTATACCAGATTTGCACAAAAGAGCAGTCAAAGACAATTTTTAAAAAATACGTGTGTCATTCCAAGTCAGACAAGGTGTTGGAGTCACTCGCATGAAAAGCTGCCACTCCCCGTTTACTTCTCCAGTAAATGCAAGGACAATTTTTCTTGTTTTTTCAATGCAGCCCAGTTGTAAGGAAACATGCGTTAATCCATATCACTTAGGTTTGTGGCTGACACTGGCTTTGTGACAAATCACGGTTGGCAGGGGAAATACCTCCTTGCTGATTCTCCTTGGCTTTTGACAATATCCAAAGGACTGCCTCATTTTTAGTGGACTATTTGTGGCATAGTAGTTAGAGTGTTGGACTATGACCTGGGAGATCAGGGTTCGAATCCCTACATAGCCATGAAGTTCACTGGGTGACCTTGGGCCAGTCACTACCTCTCAGCTTCAGAGGAAGGCAATGGTAAACCCCCTCTGAATACCGCTTACCATGAAAACCCTATTCATAGGGTTACCATAAGTTGGAATCGACTTGAAGGCAGTCCATTCCCAGCAATATGAATGCTTAATTTTCAGCCTGAGAACTAAAGGAAGCCGTGCTATCTCCATTTTTGCTTAACTTCTATATTAGTAAGATTCTTCAGAACCTGCCAGTCATGATGGCACTACTCTAACTTTTCCTCTCCTATGATTCAAGAGCAACATTCACTCTTTTAAACTAGTATCTGGAGGCAGCGGTCATGTGAAAGTTTACAAATCGAGGCTGTGAAACCCAGACATAGAAAGAGCTTGTCACAGTGATGTACCTAGACTAAATCTGAATCTTGAGACAGTGATATCTAGAAAGCACTTCTGTTTCCTTTCTTGACAGCATTCAAAGTTTACTTCAGATGTTCATTGTGACTCCTCCATTGCAGCATGCTATAAGATGCATCAAGATGCCATTAGGGCTGCTAAAAGTAGCCTGTCTCTTTTCTCTGTTGACTTTTGGCAAGCCATTATCATGAAGATTCACCACTCCTTTCCTAAGGAAATGGACAAAGGCTCTTTGGAAATATTACCAATAATCAGCAAGGACTGAGTGTAAGGGAACTCTCAGATAATAGACTACCTCATACTCACGGACCATGGACTACCCTACACTGTTTCCCATGACAGGATTCAGTATTCTGCTTCAAATTAATGATATGGTTTATTTGTGCCAACGGCCCTCCGTGGCGCAGAGTGGTAAGCGGCAGTAATGCAGCTGAAGCTCTGCTCACGGACGGAGTTCGATTCCAACGGAAGGAGGAAGTTGAATCTCCGGTAAAAGGGGTCGAGGTCCACTCAGCCTTCCATCCATCCGTGGTTGGTAAAATGAGTACCCGGCATATGCTGGGGGGTAAAGAAAGGCCGGGGACGGAACTGGCAATCCCACCCCATATATACGGTCTGCCTAGTAAACGTCGCAAGACATCACCCTAAGAGTCGGAAACGACTTGCTCTATAAGTGCGGGGACACCTTTACCTTTTTTTATTTGTGCAACACAGATCTGTAACATGTTAGGGAAGAGTTTAATTTGGTGCTTATAACTGGTAATGTGCTAGAAGATTCTGCAGTAAAACTGGGTATCATATATATTATTAATAAAGGCACCGTATTCTCCCCCCCAGAAAACTGAAGATGATTATCATCTTCATATAAGAGAAATTGAATTTTTACAGTATTATACAAAAAGCCACCAACATGAATGGAGGTATCATTCCACAAAATAAAGAAAAAGCAAGGGAAAACTTTCTGAAATACTCCAATTGCAATTAGCTACAATAAAAATACACAGTATGGAAAATGTACATTCATTCATCTCTTTTTTAAAAAAGAATTGAGCAAGATGGTCTTTCTTGCAGTTCTCTGACTGAGCCTCTAAGTGTCAGTGTTGGCCAGTATGACAGCCAGAGAGAGGCTGGAGATCCATTGATGCATCTTACATTGCAGTAACTCCCATCACTGCTATACAGATCAGGAAAATTGAAGAGTACAAAGACAGGGCACTCTTGCAGAGAAGAAAAAAGCTGTGTTGGTTTGTACAGATATAAGAAAACAGGCAGTTTATCCTTCCTCACGGATATTTCCTCCACCTTCATGACAATTTGATAGCAATCTGAGAAGAGGAGGCAGACTATTTTTGAGGTAGCCAGGCAGATGGACAGAAGGCACAAGGGCAATGGCAGGGCTCTCACAAGGCAAGTACTGCTTCTCTCACTGTTGTCTTTTATCTCTCAGACTGCCTCAGAGCAGGTTCATTATTTAACCCCTGAGGAGATGCCAAAGGGTTCGATTGTGGGGAACCTCGCCAAGGAGTTGGGACTGAGTACCAAAGAATTAAAATATCGTAATCTGCATGCTGTGTCTGTGGCTAAAATGCAGCATTTCAATATCAATGCAGAGAATGGAAACCTCTATGTAAATGACAGGATTGATAGGGAGGCAATATGTGGCAAAAATCCACTTTGCTATGCTAATTTAGAAGCTGTAGTGGAAAACCCTCTGAATATTTTCCATGTAACAGTAGAAATCCAGGATGTTAATGATAATGCACCCCAATTCCTCAATAGCAATATCAAGTTGGAGACAAGTGAACTAACCCTGCCAGGAACCCGTTTTCTCCTTGGGAAAGCAGAAGATCCTGATATTGGGATGAATTCTCTACAGGACTACCAGCTAGGCTCCAATAAATATTTCACTTTGGAAGTTAGGGAGACAAAAGATGGAAATAAATATGCAGAATTGGTGCTCCAGAAACTGCTTGATCGGGAAAGTGAACAGACCATTCATTTAATTCTTACAGCCTTGGATGGGGGTGAACCAAGAAAAACTGGGACTGCCCAGATTCGAATTAATGTCACTGATGCCAATGACAACCCACCAGTTTTCACTCAACAGGTCTACAAGTTCAGTTTGAGGGAAAATGCTCCTATTGGGTCCCTTGTGCTCCAGGTTGTAGCCTCTGATAAAGATGAAGGAACAAATGCCCAAATCAGATACGAATTCAGCAACATACCAGCAACTGCCCAGCAGAAATTCAGGCTGGATCCAGTTAGTGGCACAATCACTCTTACAGAGCCATTGGACTTTGAGAAAATGGAAGAATATACAATGACAGTTGCTGCAAAAGATGGTGGTGGATTAGTGACGCATTGCAATATTGAGGTAAGGGTTCTGGATGAGAATGATAACGCTCCAGAAGTAACTTTAGCCTCCATGTTTAGTTCAGTTCCTGAAGATTCTTTACCTGGAACAGTGATCGCTCTAATTAATGTAAATGACCAAGATAGTGGTGATAATGGAAAGGTTACTTGCTATTTACAAGACGATTTACCCTTCAAAATTCTCCCCTCTTCTAACAATTATTTCAAGCTCCAGACAGACAATCTCCTAGACCGAGAAAGAACTCCTGTGTATAATATCACAATCGCAGCCACTGACAAAGGAACCCTACCTCTTTCCACACACAAAACAATCTCACTACAGATTTCTGATATCAATGATAATGCCCCTACTTTTGAGAAATCTTCCTACAGCATCTATGTGCCAGAAAACAATCCTTCTGGTGCCTCCATTTTCAGTGTCAAAGCTTCTGATCCAGATGTGGAGCAGAACTCACGGATCACCTACTCCATCCTCAACAGCAACATTGAGGAGCTTCCCATCTCCTCCTATATCTCCATTAATTCTGAGACTGGCACAATC
Source organism: Rhineura floridana (assembly GCF_030035675.1). Taxonomy (NCBI): domain Eukaryota; kingdom Metazoa; phylum Chordata; class Lepidosauria; order Squamata; family Rhineuridae; genus Rhineura; species Rhineura floridana. Next base: position 173,177,340 of record NC_084480.1, on the reverse strand, counting down.
TATGCCCAGAGATCCTTTGACTATGAACAATTCAGAGAGTTCCAACTGGAAGTGAAGGCCCAAGATGGCGGCTCTCTCCCTCTCAGCAGCAATGTCACAGTGAGGGTGTTTATTCTCGATCGGAATGATAACAGCCCTCATATCCTGTCCCCTTCACAAGAAGCCAAGGGCTCAGCCTTGTTCGAGATGGTGCCTCGTTCAGCTGAGGCAGATTATTTAGTAACAAAAGTGGTAGCTGTGGATGCTGATTCTGGGCACAATGCCTGGCTGTCCTACCATCTGACTCAGGCCACTGAGCCATCACTCTTCACAATTGGTTCTCATAATGGTGAGATCAGAACAGCAAGAGCCTCTATAGATAGAGATGCCATGAAACACACACTAATCATCATGGTGAAGGATAATGGGCATCCGTCTCTCTCAGCCACCATTACTCTGAACCTAGTGTTTGCTGAGAACTTTCAGGAGGCCCTTCCTGAAATGAAAAGCCAACCGAGCAGCTCAGAGTATCAGTCTGACCTACAGTTCTACCTGGTGCTGGCCTTAGCTTTGATCTCCTTCTTATTCCTCTTGACTGTTATTCTGGCTGTTACAATGAAGCTCTGTCAATCAGGGAATCCCAGATTCCTACAGTGCTTTGTCCCTGTTCCCCATTCCAAAAATGGTGCCATATTTCCACCAAACTTTGAAGATGGGACTTTGCCTTATTCCTACCAGCTTTGCCTGTCTTCAGAGTCCAGGAAGAATGAGTTGACTTTTCTGACACCTAATCTTCAGGTTGCAGGCCACATTGTTTGTGATGAGAAATCTGGTGTGCCTTTTACAGGCAATGGAGGAAGCAATATAATTTCAGAAATGGCAAATGCTGAAAAGGTAGGGTTTCTTCTGGAATTATTTGCATTGCACATTGCATGATATTTAACCATAACTGATACTGAAGTATTAAGTCTACAGAGCAGTGCCATCTGTCAGAGTTATATGTTGATTGGAGAATAAATAGGCCTTAAAGTAAAACTGGAAATGAATACTTCAGCAGTACTTATTGGGTCTGTCATGAAGGACTCTATTCTGCTTTGTGATTGTTTTAAGGCTAAATGCTAAAGTGGTGAGGCTGAGAATGTCTAGCCATTGGGACCAACTAACTCTGCTCTGTTCAGTTGGACTACTAAACCTGCTGTGGTGAGTTTGTGGGGTTGGAAGTTAATAGTGGGAATCCCTGCATATCAACTCAAAAGTAAGTGCAATTTAGTAAGACTTACTCCTGAGTAAATGTTATAAGATTGCAGCCTGTGTATCTTAACCATTCAGGTTGTAGTCAACTAAGGCCTACTCAGAATAGACCTATTAAAATTAATGAGCCTGTTAGTTATATATTAAATTCAATGGGTCTACTCTGAGTAGAGTTAGCATGAAATACCACCCTCAAAGTAATGATGTGTGTAAGCATGTGCTTTATTGAGGTTTCTAGAAGTAGTGTGAAGACATACTGGACACCAATAGTTAGAGTTCTTTCCAAATTAAATTTAAAAATAATGAAAATACTATTATATTCAGGATTAATCTCTTTCCCACCAAATGCTCAGGTGCACACAAATGACCATTATTTTTAATAGAAGATTTCTGCATGGCTTTGCCTTCTCCTGCCCTCTCTCTTCTCCCATAATCCAGCCTTCAAGTTTCCCGTGCTCTGGACTAGGATGAAAAAGTATAAGGGAGATGTGTATGGACTTCCCATCAAAAGTAATGGCCAGCATGCTGCTGTGGGTGCATACTGCTTATTTCTTTCTTCATCTGCAGTTGCTCCCTCATGGGGATGAATTTTGTCCTGAATTTTTCTTATGTTTTAGAACGAAACTATTTCAGATCTCTCTAATGTTTTTTTTTTTTTAATTATTCTGCCCTTTTGTAGAGTGGCAGCAATTTCCATAAAGCCTTTTACTAATTCTGTATAGATTGTATTTAGCCACATATTTAGATTATATTTGTACCACTGATAAATATTATAATAATGCAATATTTAACCTTTATTTATTTATTGTGCATAATGTTTGGACCTTCATTAGAAGATGTGTTGGATCCTATTTTATAATTGACAGCTGTGGAGAAAGTATGACATTTTAGTGGCATATCCTTTGATACATTTGTCTCTATTTTATTTTTATCTTTAAAATGTATAATGTAATTTCTCACTTAAAAATATCTAAGGAAGTTTTAAAAAAGATACAGACAAAAACAACCCAATAAAAATATTCAAAGACTTACTCAAACTAATTAACCAAACACCATAAGAGCTGGAAACAAAACAGCAGGTTAGAAACTAGCCATCTTTCCCCAATGCCCTATGAAACAGCATCCAAAGTCCAGGAAAAAGGAAGACAGACTAATCTCCTAGGGAAAGGAGTTCCAATGCGCTGCTGCTACAGCTGAAAAAGCCCTTCTCTGTGTGACCGCTCACCAAACCTGGGAAGGCAGGTGATAGGGAACAGGCCCTCAGCTGGCAATCTAGTAAAGCAAGGTAGAAGAAGGTGGCCCTTAAAGTATTAAGATCCTTAAAGTATTAACAGCTGTTTAGGACTTTAACGCCTAATACTAGCACTATGAATTAAGACCAGAAGCAAACAGAGATCCAATATTGGTATTATGAGATCCCTGCAGTGGAAACCCTCACTGTTGCATTGAAGCAGTGAACCCAGTTGAAGTTTCTGAACATTTTCAAAGGCAGACCTGTGTAGAACACACAGCAGTAGTTTAACCTGGACAGCTCAAATTGAGATTAATCTGTTGGTAGTGTATTTAATTATTATATTATCCCACCATATTTGTATGTCACTGAAAAGCTTTGTGTATAGAAAATGGGAAATAATTGCAGAGCTCAGTGTATGGGATATAAGGCTAGGTAATGGATGCAGTTGCTACTTGATATTTATTTATTTATTTATTTATTAAATTTATATCCCCCCCTTCCTCCCAGTAGGAGTATTTATTCAATAATTTACACTGTTCTGCCTTTGGAATGATTTCAACATGCATTTTTCTTGTAAATCTACTGATTTAACTTTAGTTGCACTTTTTTTTCCCAATTACATGAGCTATGTTACAACCAATATATACTCTGACAGATTTTCAGTAAATAGTGAAATTGTACTGTAGTGAGAAATCATTGTGTCTTCATTATTTATAAGTTGTTACCTCTCTGTTGTTATCTGTAAGCTGTTTTCCTTTCATGGCAGCAAAATATCAAATCTCTTAGACCCTTACTACACCTATCCCCTATTCCATGCATTAGAGGCAGCATCAAACCTAAGCTAGCACAGACAATCTCATCTTCTGTTCCTCTTATTTGCCTTGTAGAAATTTTATAATTGTGACACAATTACGTGACTGTTACATTTAACATCAGAATTAGAAGCAAAGACATCAGCACAACTAACTATGTCATGAAAATGAGCTCTCAAACAGGATAGGGATCATGTGCAATTTCTGACTGAGTCTCTGAGTGTCACTGTCAATCAAAACTAAACAATGCAACAAGAGACAGAGTCTTTTCAGGTGCAAGGACTAAGCATTTATGTTGTTATACTGCACATTAGGACTGAAATCTGCAAAGAAAGTGATCCTTTCCTTATATATATATATACACAGTTATTTTAAAGTTATAAATGATAAAAGTGTGAATATAAGGGACAAACTTCAGAAGTTCAGTCAAAGCAAAATATAAATATTTTATGCCTTTCAAGTGATTTTGTTGAAAATGATCTGTGGGCGACATTTTGTGGAGAAACTGTAATCAACATAGTCAAGAAAAATGTAGTATGGCAATACTGTAATACATAAGTCAATTTCTTTTAGTATCCAAATGTGCTGTCAAAATATTTATATGCAGAGAAAAAGGATGTATTTCATACCATATATTTCAAATGTCTGTTTTTAGGAGGGAAGAATTTTAATACTGTCTCGAAATGTTACATACTTGGGTATACCGATAAAAGTAAAAGTCTAGGGGCCTGTTCACACCGCAACTTACTGTGAGATTGGTGCTACTTTAATTTGCAGGGTTCACATGACATTGCAGGCAAGGTGAAGGTATGTCGCTGCTTTCCCCTTTAAATCCATATTAAACCAATCCACTGAAAATGCAGAAAGTGAAGGAAAAACCATCTCCACTTAGCTGCCTCCTATGTAGGCACTTTGCGCAAATGTTTTTTTGCTGGGTAGGTGGATCATCACTTTCATATACTCCCCTTTCTCCACCCACTAAACCCTCCATGAATTCCGTTTTGTTTCAATCAGTTTAACCAGCCACTTCCGGTCACTCTAGCCTGCCTCCCCCCCCATTAAGTTCCTTCCCTCACTCCTTGAAACCAGCAATGCACTCTGTTTCCACGTTATTTAGCTATGTACTCTGTTTCCACGGTATTTAGAATTCCTCTGAACAGTCCTTTGCAGGCTGGTCTATGTACTCCCCCCATATCGTATCGCCCAATTACCGGCGATGTGACAGAAGGCACACACACACACACACACACACTCTTTAAAAATTGCATCTCATACATACTTAATTTTAAAAGGGGAATTTTACTATAAATATGTCAGGAGGAAATGAAACTGACAGAAAAGATTTTTTTTGTGTCAATTTCACCCCCACGCTCTCCTGGCTGATGGAGAATTTTCTCCTATGGGATCTTTTGCTGGGGGTCCTTGAAATTTGAAGACACAGGCTTGAAGCAAAAAGGTAGGCCTTTATTCTTTACAGGCATATGCAAGGTCAGTCCTCCTGAGACATCCAGGAGAGAGTGCACTGAGGCACTGCGTGCAAGCTCTTTTAAGCAGTACAGATGCAGCATGTGACATTAGTTCACCAAACATTACATTTCCTCTTTCCTGCAATTGTTCCAAACCAATCAGAAAGCATCAGGTAATTCCACTGCTGATTCCAATATTCTGTCTATCTTACTAATATCACCATTGTTCTGCCATCCCCTTGACTAATGCTCTTTCAGGCCAGTTGAAACCAGTTACTATTGTGAATGTGCCTTCAAACAAACCCGGTACATCCATTGTTTCTTATCGGTCAGGCTGACTCAGGTACACCTGCTTGGGTTCTACCTCAGCTCAGTAGCTGAAATCTCACGAGCATCACAGTTTTTAATAGCTATAGGGGTCTTATATGTTCTTAGAAATCCCACTCCTAGCTTATAAAATACATAATTTATGAGAGAGGATTATGTTTAAAATACTGAGCTACGTTTGAAGACCACACAGTCTAGGAAGGCACTGGGTGATTCTGGCTAACTAGTGTCTCTCAGCCTCAGAGGAATAGAAGAGGCAGGCCACCTCAGAGTACTTTTTTCTCCATGAAAACACACTTATAAAGTTGTATTACAATTTAACATACTCTGTTATTTTAGAAATCATTGTTAAATCTCAACATTTCTCTCATTAAAACTTTGATACTTGTTACAAGGTTTTTCCCCTAGTCGACGTCCTTGCTCTACACAAGAAACGATTTCCCAGGATCAAAACAGTATAATATATCAATCACAGCTTAAGCAGGTTAAATGCTGATTGGGTTTAAACAATACACTAATTAATAAATGTCAGTCACACACTGGACGAGTTCTGGCAAGAAAACAAGAGTTCAAACTGAGTTTACTTTGCCTGCTTCCATAGGCCCTTGCTCACAGGTCTGATTCTGAGGCCTATGGATTTTTAGGGTTCTCTGTGAGACTGAATCTTAGGGTCTCAACAGGCCTGCGGGCCTATGCTTAATTCCTTGTGATTCTAAAACATATACCTTCTTAATATCTATGATTATATGTGTGGATATATAAAATTCCCCATTACAGCTTCAGCGTGCAATTGACAAGAAACAATTAAACAAAAAAAACCTCCCCTTGTCCATTAGCAATACGCTGGAGGGAGTAAACATGTAAATTTGGGGGCAGGGCCACAAGGAAACAGCGATACTAAACCTTTGCAGAGGAACACCAACTATGTGAATGGAAAATAGCAGATTGGAAGGTAGGGTGAACCTTGAAAATCTATCGCAGTGGCAAAAGCTGTGTCTTTAATCCGAACTTTAGCTCCCATGTGAATTGGTCCTATGAGAGTGACTTCTTAGAGCTGATTGTCTTGCAGTTCTTCCATTGAAACTCACAGTGCCACTGTTGGCCAATGTGGGAACCACAGAGGAGTTAGGGATCCACTGATGCACCCTGTTGGATAGCTCCTTACCAGCTGCAGTTCACAAAACAGTAGACTACAAAGGCTTGCCTGCTGCGTTTAAGAAGAGGAAACAAATATGATTCAAGGAAACAGAAAAAATGGAAACAATTTACTCTTCAGAACTATATATTTCTGTATTCTGGTATATTCTGACCAAAGCAAGCAGGAGAAAGGGGACAGGGATGGAAATGATCCATAGAGAACTTTTCAAGGCATTCCGAAGCCACATTTTGTTCCTCTTCAGTTTTCTTTCTTCTGCTGGGCTGTCTCAGAGTCAATTCCTTATTCCATCCCTGAGGAGATGCGAAAGGGATCTTTTGTGGGAAATCTTGCCAAGGTTTTGGGACTGGATGCCAAAGAACTGAAGAAAAGAAACCTGCATATCCTTTCTGAAGGTAAAAAGCCATATTTCACTATCAGTGTAGAAAATGGAAATCTATATGTGAATGAGAGGATAGATCGTGAGGGAAAGTGCAGGGAGAATACACACTGCCTCATTAATTTTGAAGCTGTGGTTGAAAATCCTTTGAATATTTTTCATATAATTGTAGCAATCCAGGACATTAACGATAACATGCCTCAGTTCTTAAAAGACAATATCAGGCTTGAAATAATTGAATCCACATTACCAGGTACCAGATTTCATATTGGGAAAGCAGAAGATCCTGATATTGGGAGGAATTCAATCCAAAATTACCAGTTAATCAGGTTAAACATGCTCTGGAGGGACAGAAATATGCAGAATTGGTGCTGCAGAAATCTTTGGATCGGGAAAATGAGCCCCCACTCCACTTGATCCTTACAGCCCTGGATGGGGCTGAACCCAGAAAAACTGGAACTGCCCAGATATGGATTAATGTCACTGATGTCAATGACAACCCACCAGTTTTTACTCAAGAGGTCTATGAGGTCAGCCCCTGTGGGGTTGCCAATACTTCCAACTTGTAGCCTCTGACCGTGATGAAGGTTCAAATAGTCAGATCAGTTAGTTTCAGTAAAGTCCAAGAAAAAGTCTATTAGAAATTTAGGCTAGATACATAAAATGGAACAATGACAAATAAAGAGGGCCTGCATTTTGAGGAAACTGAGAGGAGAACATAGCAATAGAAGGAAAAGATGGAGGTGGATTGGTGGCATAGTGTAAAATTGAAAAACAGATTCTCGATGAGAATGACAATGCACCAAAAGTGATACTTGCCTCCTTATCAAGTCCAATTCTTGAAGACTTTGTCGCTGTGACAGTAATTGCAATGATCAATGTAAGGATAGAGATTCTGGAGAAAACGGAAAAATTACATGCCACTTGCAAGGTAATTTAGCATTTAAAATGGTTCCTCGTCTAAACATTACTACAAGCTCCTCACAGCCAGCCCGTTCGATAGAGAAAGAACTCCTGAGTACTATGTCACAGTCAGTCACAGCCACAGAGAAAAGCACACCTCTCTTCTCAAACAAAGCCATCTCACTGCAGATTTCAGATATCAATGACAACCCTCCTGCCTGTAAATCTACCTTTAATGTCTTTGTGCCAGAAAACAGTCCCTCAGGGACCTCCATTTTTGCCGTCAAAGCCTTAGACCCAGATCTGGGCCTCAACTCTCATATCACTTACTCCATCCTCAGCAGCAACACTGAGGAGCTTCCTCTCTCCTCTTATGTCTCCATGAACTCTGAGACTGGAACTATCTATGTGCAGCGCTCCTTTGACTATGAGCAATTCAGGGAGTTTCAGATTCAAGTGAAGGCCCAAGATGGAGGCTCTCCCTCTCTCAGCAGCAATGTCACAGTCTGGGTTTTTATTTTGGATCAGAATGATAACAGCCCTCGGGTTCTGTATCCTTTGCCAGGTGCCGATGGGTCTGCCTTTTTTGAGATGGTTCCTCACTCGGCAGAGCCAGGCTACCTCGTGACCAAAGTGGTGGCCGTGGATGCGGACTCGGGGCACAATGCCTGGCTCTCCTACCGACTGCCGCAGGCCACTGAGCCAGCGCTCTTCACCATTGGGTTCCACACCAGAGAGATCAGGACATCGCGAGCCCTTTTGGAGAAAGATGTTGTGAAACATAAGCTGGTCATCATGGTTAAGGACAATGGGAAGTCTCCACTCTCGGCCACTGTGATCCTGAACCTTGTGGTTGCTGAGAACTTCCAAGAGGCACTTCCAGAAATAAGTCACCAATCCAGTGACCCAGAGCATTGTTCTGAGCTCCAGTTTTACTTGGTGCTGGCTTTAGCCTTGATCTCATTTTTGTTCCTCCTGACAGTGATACTGGTCATCGTAATGAAGCTTCAACAATCAGGAAAACTTAAATTATTTCAATGCTTTGAACCTAATGCTTTTTCTAAGGCACACGTCATATTTATTATTTATTTATTATTTGATTTATATCCCGCCCTTCCTCCCAGCAGGAGCCCAGGACGGCAAACAAAAGCACTAAAAACACTTTAAACCATCATAAAAACAGACATTAAAATAAAATAAAACAGAACAACTTTAAAAACATTTTTAAAAGCTTTGAAGACATTTTAAAAAAAGGTTAAAAACATATTGTTTAAAAATAAGATTTTAAAGCATATTAAAAAGCAATTTGAGCACAGAAGCAGACTGGGATAAGGTCTCAACTTAAACGGTTTGTTGAAAGAGGAAGGTCTTCAATAGGTTCCAAAAAGATAACAGAGATGGCACCTGTCTAATATTTAAGGGGAGGGAATTCCACAGGGTAAGTGCCCCCACACTAAAGGAAAGGAAGTAACAGAGACTAACAATTTTGCTCTTTAGCAGGAGATATCTATCCATGTTCACATTTCCTGCAGCACGTTTTACAAACAGGGTACAGGATAAAACCTCAAGCCAAGAAAGAGGTAGCTACATTTCATTCCAGTGTGTTTGAGGAATTCTAATGAGCTTCAACAGGAATAGAGTAAAAATGTGAACGTGAGATTCTTTTCTTGTTGCATTTTGCCTTTGAGCTGAGGAGACCGCCTCATCTTTCCTTAATATTTGATCTTTGAGCTCCAAGTGAAAGGAAATCAAAATTTTGTCATTGAACCAGGGTGAATTTACAGAATGTAATACATTAGGGAAGTGGCGTTTTCCACCTGCAAATGGAGGATATGTAAAAGCACAGTAGTGCTTTTGCTCAATTCCCATTCCCTTTGAGTGATGTTTGCATAGGATAATGCCCTACCTGATACATTCAAGTCAATTTATGCATGTCCTTTAATAGTAACTATAAAGTCAGAGGTCACCAACTTTTTTGATCCAGTGGGCACATTTGGAATTTTAAGAGAGTTTTGTGGGCACCTGTCACAAAACGGCTGCTGTGGGGTGTGGCATAATGGCTTCAATGTAGGAGAGGCTGAGCCTGTGCAATCAGGAACTGAGGAAGAAGAGCTCTCATATATTGTGGATTTTTGAGAGGTATTTACAGAGACTTTCACAGGCACCATAGGAGGTATTGGCAGATACACTGGTGCCCATAGGCATCATGTTGGTGCCCCTGATACAAGGAGTGTTCAGTAATTATTCTTCCATATGTGCATTCTATACATGGAGGTGGGGGTGCACCTACTGGCTCTGTCTCAACATTCACATGATCAAAGAACTGTGAAACTAGTTTCATGAAACCAGGAACATTATTTGTTCAATTGCAGTCCCCCTTTTGAAGCTATCCAAAATTAGTTTCACGAATGGTTTGTAATATGATATGGGAGTTAATCAGCTGTTAAAAAAAAGTAAAAGGAGTCACCGGCCCAAGCACAAGTACTACATCAACCCAAACAATATTCTGGTTCCCGCTTTATTATGCTTCCCACCAACATCAGGCATGTGAAAGTGGGTCAGCAATAAAAGATATGTAGTTTGCTCTGCATGTACTCAAAAGTGCTCTCCACATATTCTAGGGCTTGTTAAAATTGTGTTGTAGCTAAATCATGGTCAGGCCTGACAGTAATTAGGGGGAGGGCTGTGACTTAATGATAGATCATTTGGTTTGTATGCACAAGATACCACATTCAATCCTTGACATCTCCAGGTCAGACTGGAAAAGACACTTGTCTGAAATACTGGAGAACCATTGCCAGTTAGTTGAAGACAATGCCAAGCTAGATGGTATGAGACAGCTTCTTTTATTAAACTCTAGAAACCAGTAAGGATTTGCAACAAATGCTGGTGAACGTTAAAGAGGAAAGCACAAAAGCAGGACTACAGCTGAATGTCAAGAAGACTAAAGTAATGACAACAGAAGGTTTATGTAACTTTAAAGTTGACAATAAGGACATTGAACTTGTCAAAGATTCTCAATACTTTGGCACAGTCATTAACCAAAATGGAGACAATAATCAAGAAATCAGAAGAAGGTTAGGACTGGGGAGGGCAGCTATGAGAGAACTAGAAAAGGTCATCAAATGCAAAGATGTATCATTGAACAGTAAAGTCAGGATCATTAAGACCATGGTATTCCCGATCTCTATGTATGGATGTGAAAGTTGGACAGTGAAATAAGGGGGTAAGAGAAAAATCAACTCATTTGAAATGTGGTGTTGGAGGAGAACTTTGAGGATACTATGGACTGCGAAAAAGAAAAATAATTGGGTGTTAGAACAGATTAAACCAGAACTATCATGACAAGCTAAAATTATGAAACTGAGGTTATCATACTTTGGACACATCGTGAGAAGACATCATTCACTAGAAAAGATAATAATGCTGGGAAAAACAGAAGGGAGTAGAAAAAGAGAAAGGTCAAACAAGAGATGAATTGATTCCATAATGGAAGCCACAGACCTGAACGTACAAGATCTGAACAGGGTGGTTCACGACAGATGCTGTTGGAGGTCGATGATTCATAGGGTTGCCATAAGCTGTAACTGAAGGCACATAACAAAATGACAGCATATGTATATCTGTGGTTTTCTCTTCATGTTTATATATCTGCATCTGTAAAGAGGCTTGTTGGAATTGATAAGAGCATGAAATATTCTACAATCCCTGAATTCTGGACATAGGCTTATACAGATTTGTATACATTAAAGAAAGTGCTTTTTTTTAACTGAGAAATATAGTCACTGCTAGACATAGTGGAACTCCAAAGCCACTGGCTTCTGGTGGCTTTGGAGTTCTTAATTACAGACCTTCAGAAGTCTGAGAAGCAGTGATAAGATCTTAGGAAAGGCTTTGGTGGAAGTCAACAGTGGGAGCAAAAATGGCTTTATTTATTTATTTATTTATTCATTCATTCATTCATTCATTTATTTATTTATTGCATTTATATACTCCCTTTCTGCTGTTTAGATGGGAGAGAAAGAATTTCACCAGAATGTTTTTCTGGGGAATTAGTAAAAGAGTCCAGTGTAAGATAGATCAACAGGCAACATGGTTGGATAAGTGTGAAAATCTAACTGGCTCAAGCATCTGGGAAGAAAATTCTGTGTGAGATTGCTTCAGATAACCCAGTTCCACTTAATTCCCACCACGTGGCAACTGCAACTGCCTCAATCCAACTTCCAACCTTGAATTGGAAGATTTTGGATCCCTCTTGCACCATACTTTATAACATGCCATCCAGTATCCATGTTGCAGCAACTGTATGTGGATAGAAAAACAGACTCTTTCACAGAAATAGGTGGTGAATATATTCCTCTAAGAGAAGCACCGTTCCACCAGAGATCATATAGAACTAAGTATAAAATGTAAAGTGAAGTAACAAATATTTTATATAATCAGTGGAACCTTACACTAAATTCTAAAGCTTTTTGATGAAATGTAGTCAAAACATGTCAAGAAAATAATAAAGTGTACAAATAGAAACATTAAAAGAGTAAAAGTATAGAAATGGGGGAAAGTTTTTTGACTGAATGAACAGGCCATGATAAATCTACTCATATATCACTGATATATTGTACATCACTGCAATACTTTGTATAAAATAATCATATTATATAACAAAGCTCACTATCTTATGTGTCCAATTGCTAGATCTGCAATCTATGTCATTATAAAATGGAGAAATATCATTTTAAAATCAAACTTCATACCTGTCCAGTGAATTGGTTGAGATTCTGAGCACTGTACTTCATCAATCATGTAGAGAAACAGAGAGTAGGCAGTGCATCTGCTCCGGGTTTTAGTCTGAACATCCCAGGAGCTGTCCAGGTGCTTAAACCTATTCCCAAAAGATGTTCAGCACCTTGAACATCTCCTGAAAATTTGGACTAAAACCTGGAGTGAATTCACTGCCCCATTGACATCAGAGCCATCAGTCTGCAGGCCTAGTCTATCTCGCTCTCCTGCTTTTACAGCTTGGAATTTACTGAGATCAGACTCAAACTGACTCAGGGCATTTCTAACCTATAGATATTTTTGAGTGGGATTTTTGAGTGGGATATACCAGCAAATGCAGGTTGCACAATTAAAGTTGGCTTTTTTTAGTTCCTGTGCAACAGACCCACTTGAACAAAAGATGTTTTGCAATAAGTGACAAAAAAATGCACTGAAAAGTGTAGGATAACACTTGTTTGATGCAATGTCATCTAATCTCCCTGAAAACAAATCTAATGAATTCTCAATAAACAGATAATGCCTTCTAGCCTCCCTGCAAACAGATCAGGATGAACGCTCAATAAACAGGTTATCTAGAAACTACCACAGACTGGTCAAGTAATGTGCCATTAATCTTTTCATTTCAGTTCAGTGATCAACATAGTGGCAACATTCAGCAAAAAATTGTAGTTTTCAGAACACTTCTTCACATCATAACAGATAGAAAACAAACCCAAAACAGCAGGAGGGAGGTCTCTTTGTTTCTTGATAGTTATTATTCAGGAGGCTGATTTTCCAGGCATTTTTGCTATTCGGTTCCTGAAGACTGCAACCCCAAGTTGCAGTTATTGATGCAAATGGCATGTCATGTGAAACATTGCAACAAAGTTGGGACTAGAAATAAGAGATGCGTCAGAGAGACAGATGTCAAAGAGACATTTTTTCACAAGGTAGGTCTCAGTAGTTTGCTTTGAATTTCAATAGTGGTTATCTATGCACCACAGACAGAATACACAGAGAGGAGATTTGTGGCCAAGTACAGGAGTGTATCATGAATTTTGAGATTATAGATGAAGAGTCAATAAAAAATTATGAAGTGGAAATTGAGATTATAGGTATAAATGACAATGCACCCAGGTTCCCATCAGAAGAAATGTTGTTGTTGTTATTATTATTATTCATTCTATTTTGATGCTGCCTTTTGGCCAAAAGGCCCTCAAAGCGGCTCACAAACAGATAAACACAAATACAAAATACACATCAGAAAAAAAATACAGTGCACAAAAATTTAAATAACAAAATATTAACATTGTTAAGAAAACAAGGTTCTTTACAGGCCTGGGGATAATCTGTCCTTAAAATGTAGTACTGCCACTTCAGGAATTTTAGTCCTCAAACATTGAGCAGCTGTTGCAAAGGATTCGCTCACCAACATCATCGGATTCTTCCCATGATAGAGAAGACCAAGGCCAGGATGTTAAGGGGCCAGATGGGGCAAAAGCATGAGAAGATGGCAAGCAGCAGGTAGTCCCGTGAGCGGCCCGGCTCGTGCAGGTTGGAGGTGATGGGCATGGAGGAGACGCGCCCCAAGCTAAGCCTCTTCTGGTCATCTTGTGGAAGGCAACCTCTGCCTATCCTGTGGACTCGCTCCTTCCTCCACAAGTCCTGCTCCACTGTCAGCCACTGGCCTTGCCCTCTACCAGCTCTCATAAAGGCTGGGGGATACACTCTGTGGTTCTTCCTGCTGTCACCCTAGTGTCTCTCTAAGCGAAGGGTGGGCTGGTGCATAGACAATCCAAGGGGAATAGCCTCCCCCTCCATCTTCCTGGGCTGTTGTCTCACCACTCACCTCACCTAAGTGTGCCCCTCGAGAAGAAATGGACACAAACATCAGCAAGAATAAAGAAGATCCCAGTTTGCTATATATAAAGCACAAGATCTTGATTTGGGAACCAATTCTGTCTGGGACAACAACATCAGCAAAAGGAGTCATTTTTCCCTGGACATGAAAATAACTGCTGATGGTACCAGATATACTGAGCTGGTGCTAGAAAGGCCTCTCAGTCATGAAGAGGAACCTGCTCATCATTTGGTCCTCACAGCCCATTAAGGAGAAGACTCAGATCTGGTACCACAAAACCCCAAATTGCAGTTCTTGATGCAAATGGCAATGCACTGGGTTTTAAGCAAGTCTCTCTACATAATGAGTACAGGCTTAAGATGGAAGAGATCTATTTGACAGCTCGAGATTTGTTATCACTGTTACTTATGACCATGCTCTTGAATTAGCCATAAACTTTCATATTGCTTTACTGCCAAAAAAAAAACAGCAACAGCCCTCTTAAATGTGGAAGAGCAGGAGTCAAGAAACCATGTGGAAACCATGTGTTCAGTTCCCACCAATCTTGCTTTTAAACATCAACAATTATTACAGTTTGGTGCTGGATGATGTATGTTTCTGCAGTTCAGTCAGGCTAGAGCTAGAATGAGAGCTGTTGTTTCAGCAATGAAGCAGCTTAGACTGGAAGCATCCATAGGAGGTGGAGGATCTACCCCTTCCTGGATCTCAGTCAGTTCCTGGTCTGACCAGCTGTTTCCATGCACTTCCTCCTCCTCAGGAATAGTCTGTGGGACAGCTACCTGAGCGCTGTGGAGCAGCTCTAAGCTCCTGCATTATTCACCATCTTTCCTAATCCTGAGGCCCTGGGAGACACAAGGTCTGAGAGTCAGCCAAAAGCCCAGTCAACTGGTGTAGGGACATTCTGTTCTGTGGAAAGGATATCAAATTCATTGGATCCTCACTGACGGTACAGAGATCTGCTGCAGGGTCCTACTTCCCTTCTCATCTGAAGAGAACTCAGGGCCATGATCTGGGCAGGGCTGAACCCTGACAGGGGACTACCTTGACAGGGAGAATGTGGTTGCCTACAATGTCACAGTCACAGACCATGGAAATTGTCCCCTTGCTGTATCTGTTTTAGATATAAATGACAAGCCTTTCCACAATCCTACGTTTCTTACTTTGCGAAGAACAACTGATCCAGTCTGAGCTCAGAACTCTGGAATAACTTACTAAAAGTCGGTTAAGTAATTTTCCCTTGTCTCCATATCTGAATATTAATTCTGAGATTGGGGTTATTTGTGCCACATGAGCCTTTAATGGAGAGTCAGTTCCATGTAAGTGGCCAGGATGGAGGCTCCCCACCACTCAGCTCCAATGTCTCAGTGACCCTCTTCATCCTGGATCAGAATGACAATGCTCCAGAAATCCTGTACCCCTCCCCTCCCACCGATGGCTCCACTGGGACAGAGCTGGCCTCTCACTCCTCCGAGCCAGGCTACCTGGTCACCAAGGTGGTGGCAGTGGATGCAGCCTCATGGAGGCTCATATATACACTTACAGTATGGCACTTACTGGCTAATTTTAGTAGCATATGTCAAACTGAGATTTTGTCGGCATGACATTAATTATCATTTGTAGTTTATCTAAAGTCATTGTCCATCTTCAGTCTCTGTAGATTGAGTAGGGTATAAAGCTAAAAAACAAAACTGAAGCAATTACTGTAGAAGTATCACATGTAATATCCTAGACAGGGGTGGTCAAGAAGGTAGGTCAAGATCTACTAATAGATCTGTGGGTGATTTGCAATAGATTGGCAAAGGTTTCTGGCTCCCAATTTAACAATGGCAAAATGACTTTTCCCCACATAATTTATTTATTTATTTTATCATTTGATTTATATCCCACCCTTCCTTCCAGCAGGAGCCCAGGGCGGCAAACAAAAACACTAAAAACACTTTAAAACATCATAAAAACACACATTAAAATTCATTACAACGAAACAACTTTAAAAACATTTTTAAAAAAGTTTTGAAGACTTTTTAAAAAGGTTAAAAAACATATTGTTTTTTTAAAAAAGTTTAAAAGCATATTAAAAAGCCATTCCAACACAGAAACAGACTGGGATAAGGTCTCAACTTAAAAGGCTTAAATTAGGCTGCTGAAATGAGGAAAACTAACCAGGAGTGGACTTTTGTGCAAAAGGACTATGAATTAAGTTCAGTTCTGCTACTGAAAACAAACTATTAGAATCAGAATATGCTCAGAGGCACCCTGCATATCTTTTGCACCTTGCTCTGGTTGGTAAATCTTGGGCTCTGATTGATAAATCAGCTCAATGTCTGCCTACCCCTGTCCTAGAAAATTAAGCCTTGGGGATCAGAAATTCTAAAAAAATAAACAGGGGCCCAACAGTTACAATTTCCCCCCACACAGCAGTTCTTCATAATGACCCCCACCCCATCTGCCAACACTTTCTCCCTCTAAGTTTAAAGAAAGGTTGGGGGGATGGTACAAGAGCTGGAAATATGGGCATTGCCTTTAGCGTGCGTGCTCTATTTATTCACTGATTTTTTCGATCTCTTGTGTCAAAACCCCTGAACAATATAAAGGTTTGCTGTGGGGAGCTACTGTGAAGGAAACTCTCTCAACTAAATGTTGATGTTACAGTATATCTGTGCCACAGGAACTTTGTTCATAAAGTCCTTGATACAAAGCCCAATGATACTTAACGGAATAACTTCAGAGTATTCCCAATTTTGACTTGAGTGTTTCCTTTACTCATCATGTCTGCTCACTCTTGTACATACTGCCTTTGGAAGAGATGTAAAACGCACACAGCTGAAATAATTGCATAAACACATACACATCCCATGGAAACCTTTGCTTCCCTGCCAGCCACTGAACTCTATCAGCATGAGTCAGTAGACGCTCTTGCAGTTTTCCAGCTGAGACTCAGAGTGCCGCTGTTGGCCAATGTGGGATAAGGAAAGAAAGAAGGGATCTGTTCACTTTTCCTGTGATGCAACCATTACTGAGCTAAGTTCAGCAATTCTGAAGGAGACAGCATTGAGGGACAGCAGTATAGCATCCTGCCAAAAAACGATCTCTTTCCAACCCATTAAGACTGCATCAAGGAATGATGCCTGTTCCTGACAACTTTTTGCAGCATAAAAGAAACTGACAACCCGAATCAGAAAAAAAGAAAAGATGGAAACAAAGCAGCTGAGGCAATGGATGAAGATCACAGGGAGCAGGCGGCCACTCAGGCGGCAAGTACAGCTTTCCTTGTTAATCTCTTTGTTCTGCCTGACACTGTCGGAGGAGGTCTGGTATTCAATTCCTGAGGAGAGGGAGAAGGGCTCTCTTGTGGGGAATCTTGCCAAGGATTTGGGTCTGAATAAGAGAGACCTAGTGAAGAGGAAACTCCGTATTGTTTCTGCAGCTAATGCTCAGTTCTTTACTCTGAATGAGGAACATGGAAACTTTTACCTAAGAGACCAAATAGATCGAGAAGTAATCTGTGGGAAATTGCCACATTGTGTCCTTAACTTTGAAATTGTGGTTGAAAACCCTCTGAATGTTTTTCATATAAGCATCACCATAGAGGATATTAATGACAATGCACCACAATTTTTAAAAGATGAGATCAAGCTAGAAATAAGTGAATCCAGCTTGCCTGGAGCCATATTTCCTCTTGCAAGTGCTGAAGATCCTGACGTTGGGATAAATTCTCTCCAAAATTACCAGGTAAGCCCTAATCAGTACTTCAACTTGGATGTTAAAGAAAGTCCAGATGGAAATAAATACCCTATTCTAGTGCAAAGCAAACCACTGGATCGAGAAAGTGAACACAGCCTCCACTTGATCCTTACAGGCCTGGATGGTGGAGAGCCATTAAAAACTGGAACAGCCCAGATATGGATTAGTGTTACTGATGCCAATGACAACCCACCAGTTTTCACTCAGGAAGTCTATAAATTCAGCCTAAAAGAGAGTGCACCAAAAGGATCTTTAGTGATCCAGGTGAAAGCGTCTGATGCAGATGAAGGTTCTTATGCACAGATAAGATACAGTTTTAGCAACATCCCAGCTAAAGCAAGCCAGAAGTTTATCCTGGACCCAGAAAGTGGAGCAATTTCAATTAGGGAGACTTTGGACTTTGAACAATCAAGAAGCTATATGATGTTAGTGGAAGCCAAAGATGGTGGCGGACTACTGGCACATTGTAAAGTTGAGATTGATGTTCTTGATGAGAATGACAATGCTCCAGAGGTTTTGCTAACATCTGTGTTTAGTCCAATTCCTGAAGACTCTGTCCCTGGGACAGTAATTGCTGTTATCAATGTAAAGGATACAGATTCTGGAGAAAATGGAAAAATTACATGCCACTTAAATGGTAATTTACCATTTAAAATTCTGTCCTCATCCAACAATTACTACAAGCTCCTCACAGACAGTCCTTTGGACCGAGAAAGAACTCCTGAGTACAACATCACAGTCACAGCGACTGACAAAGGTATGCCACCTCTATCCTCAAACAAAACCATCTCACTGCAGATTTCAGATATCAATGACAACTCTCCTGCCTTTGAAAAATCTACCTACAATTTCTTTGTGCCAGAAAACAATCCCTCAGGGGCCTCCATTTTCACCATCAAAGCCTCAGACCTGGATCTGGGCCTCAACTCACGTATCACTTACTCCATACTCAGCAGCAACATTGAGGAGCTGCCTCTCTCTTCTTATGTCTCCATGAACTCTGAGACTGGAACTATCTATGCGCAGCGCTCCTTTGACTATGAGCAATTCAGGGAGTTTCAGATTCAAGTGAAGGCCCAAGATGGAGGCTCTCCCTGTCTCAGCAGCAATGTCACAGTCTGGGTTTTTATTTTGGATCAGAATGATAACAGCCCTCGGGTTCTGTATCCTTTGCCAGGTGCCGATGGGTCTGCCTTTTTTGAGATGGTTCCTCACTCGGCAGAGCCAGGCTACCTCGTGACCAAAGTGGTGGCCGTGGATGCGGACTCGGGGCACAATGCCTGGCTCTCCTACCGACTGCTGCAGGCCACTGAGCCAGCGCTCTTCACCATTGGGTCTCACACCGGAGATATCAGGACATCGCGAGCCCTTTTGGAGAAAGATGTTGTGAAACATAAGCTGGTCATCATGATTAAGGACAATGGGAAGTCTCCACTCTCGGCCACTGTGATCCTGAACCTTGTGGTTGCTGAGAACTTCCAAGAGTCACTTCCGGAAATGAGCAAACCACTCAGTGACTCAAAGTATCAGTCTGATATGAATGTCATTTTGGTAATAGCCTTAGTTTTAGTCTCATTCTTATTCCTTTTTACAGCTATAACAGTTTTAATACTTAAATGTCGGAGGCAGAGAAGCCCAATAGTACTTGGGTCCTACAATACCGAATTGTACTCTAGCTTGGGACACAAATTTCCCTGCAATTACAGTAATGGGACATTGCCATATTCATATGAAGTATGCTTAGCCTCTAAGTCAGACCAAAATGAGTTTGCCTTTCTGAAACCTAACAAGCTGGTGGCCACAGATAATCCTATTATGACAGATGATTCGGGAACTGGGAATGGATCTCTGGGTGAAAATGTCATTCCTGATAACAAGGCACAGGTGAGAGTCACAGAAATACGATTTAAGACCTAGACTGCAGGTTTCAATATTTCCATCCTCTAACATGCGTATTCAGAATGGAGGACACAGTAACACCCACATTCCACCAACATTAACACTGCAAAGTTAACATGCTTCTTTTTAAAACTGACGAATAAGTAAAGAGTGGTATTCCTATAGCATATAGTCTTTTGCACAGGTACAGTATGAATATTTCCATAAAGTGAGATATTTTAATGGAACATGGTAAGCTCAAACTTTTATTTATATGAACAAACTTTGGACCCAAGAAAACATTTAACAATGTCTGGATTGTTTGTTTATTCTTCAAAAATAATAGGGCAATCATTTTATTACAAGCAAGTAATTTGTTCCTTGGTTTGTTGGGCTATGTCTGCCCTCTACTGATCAGATATTATACTGCAGTTCTGAATTTAGCATAGAACATAATACCACAGTATGTTCCTTGGCAAATTTTGTTTAAATTTTGTTATCATTACAAACAACTTCATAATATTTAACTACTGTAAGAAAATCAGTTTACTCTGTGTTAATGTTAAAGATCTTGTCTTATTTGTTGCAGAATGTGTGCATGTGTATACATAATTATACAGATGGAGAGAGAGAGAGAAGTTTGGCCAAAGTTAGGCATTTTTCAGTCCCGTTGATTTTAGTGGGAGATTATTATTATTTATTAAATTTATATCCCGCCATTACTGCCAGGCAGCATACACAAAAAAGTTTAACAACAAAAGCATTCTAAAAACAATTCAAAACATTCTAAGAATAGTAACTGTTAAAACATTCTACAAACAGCTGCAGATAAAACATTCTAATAACAGTTGCAAATGAACACATTCTTCCATCTAGCGATCTCCTTATATTTAGGCTGCAGTCCTAAGCACCCTTGCTAGGAAGTAAGTCTCATTGAACACAATTGCACTTACTTTTGAGTAAACATGCATATTATTGCAGTGTTAAGCATGTGTTTAACTCTCCTGGCATTTCAAAGTTTATAACTTCAGTTGGATCATACCTATTTGAACATGCTATAGTGATCCTAGCATGAAGCAGTCATTCACAAAAATGCCTGAGTAAATCATTGATAGACTAAACAGAGATAGGCTTACAGTTATTTAACTCAACTTTTCAGTTTCTGCTTTTGTCAGTGACAGAGCTGGATGTCAAACCAGGTACTGGGAGTCAGGCCGACAGTTTAAGAAATGCTGGAGATGGAGAGGATTTTCAGGGAAATGATATTTGCTATATAAATGCAAGAGAATTTTAAAAAGAACTAAATGCACGAGTGAAAGTCTAAATATTGCCATCCGTGCTAAGGCCATGGGGTGTTAGGGTGTTCAGTATGTATACCTAGAACAGGGATGGAGAACCTGTGGCCCTTCAGATGCTGTTGACGCCAGCTCCCATCAGCCCCAGCCAGAACAGCCAATAGCCACTGACGATAGGAGCTGTACTTCAGCAACATCTGGAGGTCCACAGGTTCTCCAGCCCTGATCTAGAAGTTTTCTCTTCTAGTGTTCCAGGATTGGATAGAAGCATAGAGTTGCGGATGGGGGCCTTTGAGGCCTAGTCCAAACCAGTGTTTGCAGCAGGAAATCCAGAGTTAGAGCATCCCCAACATATGGCTGTCCAGTCTCTGCTTGAGAGATATCCAGTGTGGGTAACCCCATCAGGCTAGGTAACTGGTTGGTTCTTAACCTCAAGATGTTTTTCCTAATGTCCAACTAAAATCTACCCTCCTGTCACAAACTCATTCAATCTAGTCCTGTCCTCTTGGGCAGCAGAGAACAAGTCTTGGAACTTTCTTGCATGTGACACCCTTCTGGTACAGTATTTGAAGTGTGATCACAGCCTCCTTCTGTCTTCCCTTCCCTTCTCTAGGCTAAATATACCCACTGACCATCTCTCTCTCTCTCTCTCTCTCTCTCTCTCTCTCTCTCTCTGTGTGTGTGTGTGTGTGTGTGTGTGTTGACTACTGACTTGCAATTTTTGAAATTGTAATGAAGGTCTGTAGGGTTTTTTCCCAAGATAATGCATGCGGCACCTAGCGTATTTACATTCTATAACATAGGTAAAAGACTATAGCACAGGGTTCAAAATGTTGTGGTTGATTGCAGGCTTTTGCAAGGTGTTGTAAATTGGCGACCAAGGGTGATAAGAGGGAAGATGCTGAATGAAAGAGAACTATAAAGGGATATGGCGTTGCATGTTAGTATCTTCCTCCACAGAGATACTAAGAGAGACTAAGAAGCAGCACCAGATCCCTTTTGAGGCAGAAGTGCATCCAACATCTCCTATCTATCACCTTGTGATTAATAAGATCTTAAGGTTACAGACTGGTAACCATCTACTCCTCCCTTCTACACATTGCAGCATGGAAGATGTTTCCAAACAACTTTTCCTGAAATATGATTCTGCCTTTTTAAAACATCAGATTATGGAAATTGTTAAGAAGCACAAGACTCATTTGAATGGATTGACTCTGCTGTTTCCTGCCAAACCTAATGTTACGTCCTCTGTTATGAGTCATCTGTAAGCTAGGAAAATTGACTGAGAAAGAGAGAGGGGCAATGGTCAAATAAGGTTTCATTCAGTAGACATGCCATGGGGGGGGTCATTCACCTGCTCATCATCCATCATCATAATATGTTTGTTTGTTTGTCTATTGAATGTATATCCCACCCTTCCTCCCACAGAAACCCAGGGTAGCAAACACACCAATAAAACAGCAACAATAGAAAGCATTCCAAAAGCAGTTAAAAACATTCTAAAAGCAGTTTAAAAATATTCTTTCCTTCAGTTAACTCCAGGTTACCAGGAACAGTCTTCATCAGCCCTCAAATGCCTGGGTAAACAAGAATGTAATGTCTTTGTTTGAATAGGATAAACAGGTCAAAAATAGTCCATTTATACAAATCTGACATAAGAAATGGCAACATTCTGTGGAGGAACATTTCAGATTCCCAGAGCATCTGACCCCAAACTAACAATAGCAAAAAAACTTCAAAGGGAAGCTCTGGCCTGGAATTGCTGGACTAGAATTTTGTAACAGAACTAGGTTTTAGTATTCAGGGGAACATCTTAGAAATGGCAGACAAGACTTTGGAGACCAAGTATTTATTTATTTATTGAATTTATTAGTCGCCCATCTGCTGGCTGTCCAGCCACTCTGGGCGACGTACAGCATAGGCATACAATATGTAGGCATTAAAAATCTAAAACCAATGAAGATAAAATCTAACCCACCCCAAAAGCCTACCTGAAGAGCCAGGTCTTCAAGGCCCGGCAGAAGCTCATCATAGAAGGGGCATGGCAGAGATCATTTGGGAGGGAGTTCCACAGGGTGGGGGCCACAACTGAAAAAGCCCTCTCTCTAGTCCTCACCAGTTTGGCTGTTTTGACTGATGGGATGGAGAGAAGGTCTTTTGAGGCTGATCTTGTTGGGCGGCATAGCTGATGATGCTGGAGGCGCTCCTTTATATAGACTGGGCCGAAACCGTATAGGGATTTAAAGGTCAAAACCAACACCTTGAATTGGCCCCGGTAAGCAACAGGTAACCAGTGCAACTCTTTTAGCACTGGAGTGATATGATCTCGCTGGCGGCTGCCTTTAATCAGGAGCGCCGCTGCATTCTGTACCAGTTGCAGCTTCCGGACCATTTTCAAGGGTAGCCCCACGTAGAGCACATTACAGTAGTCTAGGCGAGAGGAGACCAGGGCATGTACCACCGATGGGAGCAGATGATTGGGAAGGTAGGGGCATAGCCTCCGTATCAGATGGAGTTGATACAGCGCTGCCTGGCTCACAGCCGAAAGCTGAGCTTCCATGGACAGTTGGGAGTCAAGAATAATCCCGAGGCTACAGACCTGGTCTTTCAGGGGCAATTGTACCCCATTGAGCACCAGGTCTAAATCCCCTAACCTTCCCTTGTCTCCCACAAACAGTACCTCGGTTTTGTCAGGGTTCAGCTTCAGCTTGTTCCTTCCCATCCAGCCACTCACCGATTCCAGGCACTTGGATAGGGTTTCTACAGCCAACCTCGGTGAAGATTTAAATGATAGAGCTGCGTGTCATCCGCATATCGGTGACACTGCAGCCCAAATCTCCTGATGATAGTCCCCAGCGGCTTTATATAGATGTTAAATAGCATCGGGGAGAGGACGGAGCCGTGTGGCACCCCACAAGTGAGAGACCAAGGCTATGGCTGTGACTCAGCTGATCTTAGAATAAATGGAAGTCATCAGTTGATGCAACAGTGGATAAATAGAGATGGCCGTTTGCCAAATGGTAGCTTACCTCAGGATGATGATTTCTGACTGATTTCTCCTCAGCCTTTGGCAGGAACTATGGACAATCAGTTTCTAAAGTGGTCACATCTACAGTGGTAAGTTAATATTTAGTAAATGTCCAATTAAAATTGCTCTATGAAGAGGAATGGGTTTTAGAATGTAATATCGAAGGCATTAAAAGAAAACAAGGGGAATTCTAATAAACTTGCACCTTTTGCTTCAAATCTTCAATTCAATAAGGACTAGAGACTTTGTTTTTAAATGAAAAGTGGGAAACGAGGCCAGTTAATATTTCAAACAGACAGTGGGTGGTCATTTCGGTTTTAGTGGCAACGTTACTTGAACTTCAGTGGATTGAATTTGAACATTATGTTTTCCTTTCCCATCAAAAGTGCTTAATTTTGGCTGTATTTATTTATTTATTTATTATCATTATTTTTACCCCGCCCTTTTTCCAAAACTGGAACTCACGGCGGCTTCCAGATAAAAGAACACATATAATTAAAAACATACAAAAGTCTAGATTAAAATAGAATTAAACTATTTACAGTATTAAAACCATTCATACATACAGTTAAAATAATTCAAACTCAGTTTAAAATAATACAATTAGACAATAGCAATGCAGCACCCTTCAAGCCCTGTCCTTAACAGCCTTTAGTTCCAAAGACTTGTTGGAATAAAAAAGTCTTTGCTTGCCAACAGAAGGACTGCAAGGAGGGGGCCATTCTTGCCTCCCTAGGAAGGGAATTCCAAAGCCTCGGGGCAGCCACCGAAAGTGCCCTATCTCGCGTCCCCACTAGTTGTGCTTGTGAGGACGTGGGTATTGAGAGAAGGGCCTCTCCTGAGGATCTCAGGGCCCGGGCAGGCTCATATAGGGAGATACGGTCTGACAGATAGCCTGGACCTAAGCCGTATAGGGCTTTATAGGTCATCACCAGCACTTTGAATTGTGTCCGGAAACAGAGTGGCAACCAGTGGAGCTTTTGTAACATGGGAGTCGTATGGTCCCTGTAACCAGCCCCAGTTAACATTCTGGCTGCAGCACGTTGCACCAGCTGAAGTTTCCGAACAGTCTTCAGAGGCAGCCCCACGTAGAGCGCATTACAGTAATCTAAATGGGATGTAACTAAGGCATGTGTCACTGTGGCCAGATCAGATGGCTCAAGGAACGGGCGCAGTTGGTGCACTAATCTTAATTGTGCAAAAGCACTCCTGGCCATTGCAGAAATCTGGGCCTCCAAATTTAAAGCTGAGTCCAGGAGCACACCTGCAAACCTGCATCTTCAGGGGGAGTGTAACCCCATCCTATTTTATTTTACAGTGTTGTACATATGTTATTTTACAGTGTTTTTAGAATTTGTTCAAAATTATGGTTTTTATTATAGAAAATTGCCTTGGTGACTTCAGTAGCAGAAAGGCTATTTATAAATCACAAAAACTACTAATAAAATAGATAAATGATTGTCACTATTTTTAGACAGATGACAATGAAAATCCACATTATATTATCATTTGTGAGTGATGAAGTGGGACTCATCTCCCAAAATGAACCAAAGGAAAGAGCAAGTGTATAGATGCCTTTCAGTACAAAAATAATGTACCCCTGGCTACCAGCTGCATATGTTAGAGGGAAACTGTATTATACAGCCACAAGAGTGGCTGTATACTATAGACAGCATGGATTTTTCACATTCCGCAATGCTAAATTGAAAATACCCCCATGCCATCCTGATGCTTCCCATGAGCTCATTTCAAAACAAAACCTTACACAATTTATAGTCCTGAATTCAGAAACGCTTGCTTACCAGCCCTCTAAATTTTCATGGCGATACACAAAACAGTCAGAGAGAATAGAGAGTTCAAAGTCTAAAAAGGGGGGGGAACATACTCCTTTTGGACTTTTTTCTGTCAGAGTTCTCATAATTTGTTGAAATTAATTAAAACTCAGCCACGTTCACCAAGTACCTGTAATCCTATTACTGGCCTTGCAGTTTAAAAGTTAAAAAATGCCTGGCTGATTTTTAATTAATTTAAGAAATTTTGCATTGAACTCAATGATAGTGTTGGGCATGCTCAGTAAGAACCAACTGTTAGTGTTCTAAAAGCCAGACTCACAGATGCTTGGCTTGGCTAATCCTGGGAAGTGTAGTTTGTGAAGGGTGCTGAGAGGAGACTCCTATTCCACTGACAGTCATTGGCCAGACTGGTTTAACAGTCAGCCGCTCTGATTAAAGGTCTGTGAGGGGAACAGGGCATCTCCTAGCAACCCTCAGCACCCTTCACTAGCTACACTTCCCAGGATTCTTTGAGAGAAGCCATGACTGTCTAAAGTGAAATAAAGGTCTGGTGTGGATGTGGACAGAGACAGCTTTGGTTTAAATTTGGGTGGGAGGATACATGTGCCTGCTGTAGAATAAAAAGGTGGGGAGAACAATGAAAAGCAATGATATTGTTCACAGTGTTTTCATTTTGGAAAGGAAAGGGGCTTCTGCTCTGCCCAGTGCCCGCCAACCCAATCTCCTCCTCCCCTGCCCCTCCCCCAGGTCAATGTTGGACTACAACCTGGGAGACCAGGGTTCGAATCCCCACACAGCCATGAAGCTCACTGGGTGACCCTGGGCCAGTCACTGCCTCTCAGCCTCAGAGGAAGTCAATGGTAAAACCACCTCTGAATACCATTTACCATGAAAACCCTATTCATAGGGTCACCATAAGTCGGGATCGACTTGAAGGCAGTCCATTTCCAAACATGATTGCACAGAAATAAATCCCACTGAACTCAAAAAATATGCAAACGATCAAACCCACCCTCCCTTCTCCTTCCTCCTATCCTCTCCCTCTTGCCCCTTCCCTCCCCCTTCCTTTGCCCCTCCATCCCCTTCCAATCCCCTCCTTCCCCTTCCCCCTCCTCCCCATGGTCATTTTTACCTATCTTAAGAATGATTGCACAGAAGTAAATACCATTGAACTCTATAAGCATGCAATGATCAAACCTGCCCTCCCCCCTTCCTTCCCCCCCTCCAATCCGCTCCTTCTTCCTCCTTCCCCTCCTCCCCCATGGTAAGTTTTACCTATCCTAACCATGACTGAATAGGATAAATCCTATTGAACTCAATAAGCATGCAAATGATCAGACCTGCCTTTCCCCTCCTTCCCCTCTCATCTCCCTTCCTCCTCCCCTGCCCACTTCAGCACTCCCTCCCTACCCCCTGGTCAGTTTTACTTATCGTAAGCATGATTGCATGGGAACTCACTGAATTCAATAAACATGCAAATGATCAAACCTGTCCTTCTCCTCTCCTCCCCCTCCTGCCTGCTCCTCTCCCCCTCTTTCCCTCTGCCCTCCCTCCCCTCCCTCCCCCCTCCCCATCACCTGTGGTCAGTTTCACCTATCCTAAGCATGAATGCAGGGGAGTAAATCCCACTGAACTCAATAAACATGCAAACGTGCTTCAGAGAGAGTTTTATCCATCAGGCGGGGAGACTTGAGGGGGCCCCAATTGCCGTAGTGACGGGCAAAGGAAGGTATGGCGCTGTGAGAAGGACGTGCCAGGTAAGGGGAACGCGGTCCAGACATGTTGTGGCTGTGCCTTGTTCCGGTCCTTCCCACACCCGCAAGGTCGTTGGTAGTCCTATCAGCCAACTCTCAGATCTCCAGTTGCTGTTATTAAATGCCAGATCGGTATATAATAAAACCTCCCTCGTCCACGATTTGATTGTGGATGAGGCAGCCGATCTGGCATGTATAACCGAGACCTGGGTGGGTGAGCAGGGAGGAGTTGGTCTCTCTCAGCTCTGCCCACCGGGGTACCTGGTCCAGCATCATGGTAGATCTGAGGGTCGGGGAGGTGGGGTTGCTGTCGTCTATAAGAGTTCCATCTCACTCACCAAGCACCATGTTCATTCAGTTACTGGCCTGGAGTGTTTGCACCTTGTGTTGGGCCAGAGGGACAGGCTGGGAATCCTTTTGGTGTACCGCCCACCTTGCTGCCCAATGGCTTCCCTAACTGAGCTGGCGGAAGTGGTCTCGGATATATTGTTGAGGTCCCCCAGACTAATAGTACTGGGGGATTTCAACATTCATGCCGAGACCACTTTGTCTGGCGCGGCTCAGGACTTCATGGCTTCCATGACAGCCATGGGGCTGTCTCAATATGTTAGTGGTCCAACACATGTATCGGGGCACACTCTAGACCTTGTTTTTGCTACTGAGCATGGGGAAAGTGATCTGGATATGGGGAGTTTTACAACACTCCCTTTGTCATGGACAGACCACTGCTTGCTGAAGTTTAGACTTTCAGTAACCTCTTCCCTCTGCAAGGGTGGGGGACTTATTAAAATGGTCCGCCCCCGGAGACTAATGGATCCTGAAGGTTTTCAAAGGGCTCTGGGGGATTTTCCGGCTGATAGGACTGGCGCTCCTGCTGAAGCCCTGGTCGCTCTGTGGAATACGGAGATGACCCGGGCTGTAAACACGATCGCTCCTGCACGCCCTCTCCTGTGTAGAGCTCATACAGCTCCATGGTATACTCCGGAGCTGAGAGCGATGAAGCAAGATAGGAGGAGGCTTGAGCGGAAATGGAGACGAACTCCCGACGGATACAATTATGCGCTGGTTAGTGCTTCGACTAAGCTCTATGTAGGAGCAGTGAAGGCAGCTAAAAAACATCATTTTGCTGCCACTATTAAATCATCTCTTTGCCGCCCAGCGGAGCTCTTTCGAGTTGTCCGGGGGCTTCTCCATTCAAACCCTCCGGACACGGTGGAATCATCGGAGGCCCGCTGTAATCAGTTTGCCGATCACTTCCAGAATAAGATCTCATGTATCCGCCGGGACCTAGACTCTCAAGTTATAGCAGTAGATCCTAGTGAGGTGTCCGGAGCACAGTCTTGTCCTGTTTTGTTGGATGAGCTTCAGTTGGTTCAACTCGAGGACGTGGACAAGGTGCTTGGACAGGTACGTGCAACCACTTCGGTACTGGATCCTTGCCCCTCCTGGCTGATAAAAACTAGCAGGAATGGAACAGGTAGCTGGGCCAAGGAAGTGATAAATGCCTCTTTACGAGAGGGAGTGGTCCCGGGCTGTCTGAAAGAGGCAGTGGTGAGACCACTCCTGAAAAAGCCTTCCTTGGACCCAGACAATTTTAACAGCTACAGGCCAGTGGCGAATGTTCCATTCCTGGGCAAGGTCTTGGAACGGGTGGTTGCTGGCCAGCTCCAGGCGCTATTGGATGAAACTGATTATCTAGATCCATTTCAATCGGGTTTTAGGCCCGGTTTTGGCACTGAGACAGCCTTGGTCGCCCTGTACGATGACCTATGTCGGGAAAGAGACAGAGGGAGTGTAACTCTGTTGATTCTCCTTGATCTCTCAGCGGCTTTTGATACCATCGACCATGGTATCCTTCTGGAGAGGCTCGCGGAGTTGGGAGTTGGAGGTACTGCTTGGCAGTGGTTCCGCTCCTACTTGGCGGGTCGTCTCCAGAAGGTAGTGCTTGGGGAACATTGCTCGACACCGCGGGCTCTCCAATATGGGGTCCCGCAGGGGTCAGTTTTGTCCCCCCTGCTTTTTAATATCTACATGAAGCCGTTGGGAGAGGTCATCAGGAGTTTTGGAGTGCGTTGTCATCAGTATGCTGATGACACGCAGCTCTACTTCTCCTTTTCATCTTCTTCAGGTGAGGCTGTCGATTTGCTGAACCGTTGCCTGGCCTCGACAATGGACTGGATGAGAGTTAACAAACTGAAGCTCAATCCAGACAAGACTGAGATGCTGTTGGTGGACGGGTTCTCTGATCGGATGGTGGATATATACCCTGTCCTGGACGGGGTTACACTCCCCCTAAAGGACCAGGTTCGTAGTCTGGGAGTCTTTTTAGACTCTTCCCTCTCACTTGAGGCTCAAGTAGCCTCGGTGGTTAGGAATGCGTTTTACCAACTTCGGTTGGTAGCCCAGCTACGTCCCTATTTGAGTAAAGAGGACCTTACATCAGTGGTACATGCTCTGGTAACCTCACGTTTGGATTACTGTAATGCGCTTTACGTAGGGCTACCTTTGAAGACAGTTCGGAAGCTACAACTAGTGCAAAATGCGGCGGCCAGATTGCTGACAAGGACCAAGCGGTCCGAGCATATAACACCTGTTCTGGCCAGCTTGCACTGGTTGCCAATATGTTTCCGGGCTAGATTCAAAGTGTTGGTGTTAACCTATAAAGCCTTATACGGTGCGGGACCACGATACCTTGCGGAACGCCTCTTCCGATATGAACCGGCCCGTGCACTACGTTCTGCTACGAAGGCCCTCCTCCGGGTTCCAACTCACAGGGAGGCCCGGAGGGTGATGACAAGATCTAGGGCCTTCTCAGTGGTGGCCCCCGAACTATGGAACAGTCTCCCTGAGGAAGTACGCCTGGCGCCGACTCTGCTTTCCTTCCGGCGCCAGGTCAAAACCTTCCTATTCTCTGAAGCATTTTAAGTTACATTGATCTAATTTTAAAAATGTTTATTGTATTGTTGATTGTATTTTAATATTATTTTGTTATTCATTGTATTTTTATACTATTTTATGTTCACCGCCCAGAGAGCTATCGCTAGTCGGGCGGTATACAAATTTAATAAATAATAAATAAAATAATAATAAAACAATCAATCCATTCTCAGCAAACTTGCACACGATCCCATTTCTTACCTCCTGGATTAAAAAACAGAGAAATTCACTAATAGGCAAAAAAAAATCCTTGCAGTTTAAGAATGTACCTATAGCCAACAGATATTTCTATCAAACTTCAAAAAGCAGGGAAATTGGGCAGCTATAGTGAATGCACCAGGGGAGCAGGAGACCTGAACTCCTCTCTGAGATATTGTACTGCCCTACACATTTGTCAAAATGTAAACACAATTTGGGTTTGTCTTTCACAGTCCAATCCACTTCCTGAATAGCTTGGAAGAATTTGGTAACATGTGCCTCTGATCATATGGTGAGTGGTGGCAACACCTGCAATCAGCCCAAATAATAGAAAGAAGACATGCGCTGTGCTGATCTTGTTTTAGCAGAGACGAAGCAACATTATTAAGACAGTTGACATAGTTCAGATGTTCACTTTAAATATGTCTGATTTACTTTGCAATTTTAGTGAAGTTTCCTATAGTAAATCATTTTATTTTGCTTCTGTTTCTGTGAATATGTGAAGTACAACAACACTTTGCAAAATTTGCACTAAAAAAACTCCAAACATAATTGTGGAATAATGGCACTGACTTCTGCAGAATAGTCTCCAGTGGACCTCAGGAGTGTCTCAGTTTGCACAAGATAAAACAGTGGGATGTGAAATATATTCTAGCAAAGTTCTAGGTGTGCTCTATGTTTTTAATTGACCGTGCCCACCTTGCCTTAAATGAAGTGGTTTAAACATAGCAGGCTGAAAACATGCATCATCTTTTTTCCAACAGCTAGAGTCATTGCTGAAGTAGCAACATATTGGAATCAGTCTGATTTTACATCAAACTGCAGTTTCAGATTCAAGTGTTAATGCACCCAAAAGAGAAATAGAACATAACCTCCAATATAAAACACAAAATGCTGTCTTCACCATCATATGACATTGGCCACTAAAAAGGCTTTGAAATTAATAAAAATAAATTTGATACAGATTTCTAGGATGAATAATGAGGGAAATAAAATTTTCTAGATTAGATTCTCTGTAGAAACATTAGTAACACAGGAAAGAAGCAAAGTAAGAACACCACCAACAAACATACAAAAATATAATTCTCCATCTTTGGAGATGGCAGATGTTGCCACCACTCACCATATACTCAGAGGCACATGTTACTAAATTCTTCCAAGTTACACAGGAAGCGGATTGGACTGTGAAAGACCAACCAAAATTGTGTTTGCATTTTGACAAATTTGTAGGGCAGTCCAATATCTCAGAGAGGAGTTCAGGTCTCCTGCTCCCCTGGTGCATTCACTATAGCTGCCCAATTTCCCTGCTTTTTAAAGTTTGATAGAAATATCTGTTGGCTATATGTACATTCTTAAACAGCAAGGTTTTTTGCCTATTCGTGAATGTATACAGGCATACCCCGCTTAACGTTGCCCTGCTTAACTTTGCCTCGCTATAACGTACATGCTCCGTTCGTCCCCATACCCCGCTTAACGTTTGCGCGCTTCGCAATAACGTATACTTTATTGGCATGACGCCGCTGCCATCTAGTGGTGATTGTGTGCAGTACACGTGAAGACAATTGCTTACTTAAAGGTTATTTTCGCTTAAAGTATACTCTCCGGTCCCATTGCATACGTTAAAGCGGGATATGCCTGTACAGAAGTTTGCACATCACCCAGGAGGCACTCTCTCACACAACCCAAAGGGACTAGGTAAGAAGTCAAGAACAATGCATTAATAGATGTAATCATTGTATCAGATTTGGGATATTCCTCAAGCATATCTTTCCAAACAACCTTTGCTGCACAGCTAGACAAATCCCATCATTCTGCCTGGGTGTTTGTGAAGACAAAGCTGGCCTTCTAACTGTTGAAAAGAATGCTCACAATGCCATAGGCAATGCTTGTAAAAATAATGGGTTGGTTGGGTCAGGACTAATTTGTCCAATTGATCTCAGCGGGACCCAAGTTCACCTAGTTTAGTCTGGATCCAACTGAGTGTCATCAGTTTTTCTCACCTGTGCAGAAAAGATTCTAACCTCTTCCCTGTGCCATTTTCCTGATATAAATCTCCTCCACGCTGCTTATTGCCCCATTAGAAAAGACATACTTATACCCCTTACAAGGGGCTGTTCTAATGTGTGCTAAATGCAGACATGGCTAGCAACTTGTTTCAGCAGGTTTTCAATAGATGATCCTCCATTACTTTGTTGTCCTGACATGTCTCTATGCAACCTGATATCTCTGCACATGGCAAAGGTCTAATCCAATCAAGACTGTAAGAAAAATCCTCTATTACTAAATAACGACTGAAATAAACTGCAGACAGAGATCAACACTGTGCCTCATTCAGAAACATCTTTTTTAAAAAAACAAAAAGTTGTTTGAAGAAGAATTCAGTGCAATTCAAAAGATTAGAAAGAATTTACATACTGCTCTGTGAGCACTGGTTGGGATTATTAGGGATTACTTTACCTAGCAATTATTAGTGTACCGATTCTTTGAAATGTTTTCTAATGGACCAACATGCCTTCCTGTTTTTCAAAGGAGGATTTTCAATTCCATTTAGTTCAGCAGAAAATTATTTTTCATTCTTATTTGGCTTCAGCCTGTCTGACAATACTGCTATTTTTCATTATTGCTGTTGTTGTTATATTTGTAATTTGAAATCTAAAAACAGCACAATAAAATAAAATAAATAATCAGAGTCACAGTAGGAGCAGCACCAACAATCTGTCACAATTCAGACAATAAAATCCCTCAGCATAAGCCATAGCTCCTACAATAAAAACAGGCATAGCAACAATGCACAAGCAAGAGCAATGGGCAATGAAAGCAGGAACCATATATGGCATTAAGGATGCTAACAAATACAGCAGTATTAGCTGCCAACAAAGGCCTTTGGGGAAAAAAAATATTTTCATTTGCTAGTGGGACACTGTTGGGAAGGATGCGCTTCCCTTGGTGAGAGGTTCCATAGTATAGTTGCCATAATGGTGGATGTTCTGCTTCTAGCCCTTGCTGATGATGTTTGGGCAAATGATATAACACCCCTAAGCCCCATCTCAAAGAAAGTAGTGGAAACTATGAGAACAGATGTTCTAAAAGGTACAACAGACACAGGATATCTTGTGGTTTAAAGAAAAGACCGGGAATTAGTCTTTGAAACAAACAGTAGCTAGTGTAATTGAGACAGAACTAGAGTGCTGAATTCCCTGTCAAGAGACAAGCAGCTACACTGTTCGGTAGTAGCTGTAGCTTTGAGACATCCTCTGCGGTAGACCCGCATAGAGCTCACTGCAGTACTATGTGGTGATGGTGGTCAGATGGGTGTGAACAATTTGAAGTTTGCTTGCAGCGTGGATGCCCAACAATGGATTTAGGGCCAATTAGCCACTATGTTGTAGATGTGTGATTGGCTCTCACCAATCACAATAAATTGCTTGTCCTAAGTCAGCGGGGGGGGGATTTGGATCGGGACCACACTGTGGCCC
Organism: Rhineura floridana; assembly: GCF_030035675.1. Lineage (NCBI taxonomy): Eukaryota > Metazoa > Chordata > Lepidosauria > Squamata > Rhineuridae > Rhineura > Rhineura floridana. The sequence goes on along the minus strand of NC_084480.1, from coordinate 173,143,114 downwards.
CAATCTAAATCACACACATCTCAAGCTGCCAGTAGTCAAGGAGGGGAAACAAGCGGTCCAGTCACGACATGGCAGTTCCAGGAAGGCAAATCTCAGTGGGGTCACAATACAGCAAGAGAGGTTTATGGTGCAGCACCAGTCCAAATAAGGGCCTCCTGGGAATGCTTTTAGGAGAAGAAAAATATGTGAGGAGATTCTGTCACAGCCCTCCAACTTCCTGTTCCATTTGGCCTTTAGTACATATACTATTACTATCGCTTACTATAGTTTCCAATATTGTTGGCCTTCAGCTAAGGATCAATACACTTGGATACAAAGAAGCACATTCACTGCAAAAAGTATTATCTTGTGGCCTTGCCAAAAAAATCTCAATTTTGCTTTGTCATTGAACTTGGATATCTGAGCTGTTAGCATTAACATTTATTCAGGCATTTCCTCTGTGCTGAATATTTATACCCTGCTGTGTTGTCCTTCTCTTTTCATGTGCTTTTATGCTCTCTGAGTTTTATTATACAAGGTGTATGGGTTACAATTTAATCTTGGGGACTCAGGGTCAAATGGTGGGGTATTTTTTAAAAATAAATAACAGCAAAGAAAAGAAGAGTTAAAAAGAGAAAAATTAAAAACATTTGATGCTAAATAGTGGTCATTCTTGAAAAGTACAATGTGTTGTGGGCTTCCCACATACACAAATCTGTTTTACATGCAGCCTCGATATTTCTTGGGACTCAATTGTTGATTTTCAGACTTTATCTTTGAACTGTCCATCCTTCAATGTGCCCTTATGAAATTGCTGCATTTATTTTTCCTTCAAATAATCTCTTTCAATTCAGTTTTTACACTATTATTTTTTCTTAAGAAACATCTGCATATTTTTTATTTAGCATGGCCATTAAATATCCATGCCACTTTCAGGTCATTTTATTCTTTAGGAGTTAAGCCTTTAAAAACAACAACGTAACTAACACTAGCCATGCAGCTAAACTGAGATTTGGATCAGTATTGCACTAAGGCTAAAATTCAGCAGGAATCTGCTTTCTTTGATTCTGTGAAAAAGCATTCACCAATAGTACTACTGACCAAAGTACAGCTTTCCTAGTTTACAGTAATGTAGTGCCACATTCAGAAGTGCAGGATCCCTTCATGTTAGTCACAACCATGCCCCTCCCCCCTTTTTTGCTATGGGGTTGAGAATGAAATCCTTGTTAATGCCTTCTCCAACAACAACAGGCGGGCTTAGGAGCCAATCAGCATGAAAGGGGAGGCTGTGCATTAGCTACTGAGACGAGTCTTCTCAGTGGCTGACTTGCCTCCTTTCACTCCAATCAGCAGGAAAGGACAAGGAAGCACGTTAGAAGACTCTTCTCAGTGGCTAACACACTCTCTTTTCACGCTGATTGTCTCATAGGATGCTGGAGACATAGGGACCCTGCTGGGACTCTGCTCCCATAAAAGTAATGGGTATAACACCCCCTGAGGCCCTGGACAACTATACTCCTGAGAGCAAGCAGGGCTGCCTTGCAGTAGTAGCCACTCCCTCCACTTGCTTGCTCACCCTCTCTCTGAGTGGCACACTGGGGGGACTGGGTCCCAAAAGAGAGGCCTCTGCCTACTTGCCCTCTCTAGGTGGTGCAAACTGACCCACTGCCCAAATTGAGAGCAGGAATGTGCAAGTAGTTGTTCATATCAGAAGCAGCCACCTCTTCCTCTCATTCACTCAGGGCCTTGCAGACAGGCGAGCAAATTGAAGTGGCTGCTCCTTGTTGAGGATCCCTTATCTAATCCTTCTTACCATGCCTCTAAGAGAGCAAGGCAACCATTAGTACAGAGGTAACAGCTGCTTCTGCAAAGAGCTGCACGCTGCTCTCATTTGCTTGGGCCGTCACCGTGGTCAAGGCAGAAGGGAAGATTGGGACCAAGCCCCACCACCCACAGGGAGAGCACAAGCAAAGGAGCTGTTGTGGCCTCCTCTAGTCCATTCACCCACTATCTCTGGACAGTGTAGTCAGAAGTATTGGGCATGCAGCAGTCGTAAGGATAGCCTAGCATCAGTGTTCCGTGCTTTGGTAACTTCCAGGTTAGACGACCGTGATACACTCTCTGAATGTCTTTGAATGTAGCTTGGAAACAAATTAATTCAGAATGCAGCAGCTGGATTACCAATGTGAGACTGGTGCTGTGCCAAGTGCACCGGATCTCGATTTCTGGGCCCAGCCTAAAAAGCTGGGTTTGACTTTTAAAGACCTTTCTGGCTGAGGTATTCAGAAGTGACTGAAGCTAAAAGTTGGAAGATTCAGGACAAACAAAAGAAAGTCCTTCACACAGTGCATAATTAAACTATGGAATTCGCTCCCACAAGAGGCAGTGATGGCCACCTACTTGGATGGCTTGAAAAGAGGATGAGACAAATACATGGAGAAGGCTTTCAGTGGCTACTAGCCGTGGTGGCTTTCCTCGCTTCCACAGGCGGAGACAGTATGCTTCCAAATGCCAGTTGCTGGAAACTGCAGGAGCAGAGTGCTCTTTGCAGTCAGGTCCTGCTTGTGGGTTTCCCCTGGGCAACTGGTTGGCCACTGTGAGAACTGAATGTTGGACTAGATGGGCTGTTGGGCTGATCCAGCGGCCTCTTCTTAAACCTGTGCCTCCCCAATCCCCATACATTCAGAACTTCACTAGAGGGCCTTCTGGGGGTGCCCCCACCGTTTGAGGTAAGACAGCTGACCACCAAGAAGGAGGAGGGGTGTCCCAGTTGTGAAATACTCCCCCCAGAGAGGTCTGTTTGGCCCCTACTTGATAGTCCTTTCTGCACCAGGCAAATAATAATATAATATAATAATATAATAAACTTTATTTCTACCCCGCCCTTTTTCCAATAGGACTCAGAGACTCGTTCATCTTCCCAGCCCTTTTAGAACGCATTTAAGCCCTGCTGATTGTTCTTCTGGTTGGTTTGTTTGTTTTTTAGATCTCCTTATCTTTGTGTTTTATTACTGTTCTGATATGTGCTGTCTGTATTTAAATGCTTCTTATATGGTTATTTTCTTCATAAACCATCCTGGGAATTTCTAGTGAAGGGCAGTATAGTCATTGCTATCATAAATCGAAATAAAAGATGATGCCATCTCCAGGGGGGGTTGCCCTTTTCCCTTTGGGCAGCACACCGAGGAGCAGTGGGTGAGCAGAAGCGCCCCCCAACACACCTTTACTTGGTTGCGGGGTTCCCTCCGGGCAGTGCCCTAGGAAGGGTTGGGTTGCGCCATTTCCCCCCTGTGCCAGCCAAATGCAGAGGGCAGCAGGCGAGGGAGCAAGAGGCCGAGGCCGCTGGTTGATCCTCCTGGCGCCAGAAGCTGCCTCGCCGCCCACTTGCACAGGCCTGCTCTCCCTCTGGGGACCAGCCAGCGTACGGAGGCGTCAGGCCTCTCTCTCTCTCTCTCGGGAGCGCACGGACCCAGTCCTCGCTCCGCCGCTTCTGCCTTTTTGTTTCTCACAGTGGCAGAACGGGGAGGATTGTGCCGACTGGAGGCCAAGGAGAACGGGGGGGGGGTCCAAAAGCCTATCGCCGAGGACACCTCCTACCAATAATCTGGCACCGGCCCTGCTTCGATCCCCGCCACGGGCCCGCCTGCTGCTCTGCGGGTGTTGCTCCGTCCCAGCAGCAGCCCAGAGCGCGCGGGGGAGCAACTCTCCTGCAGTTAATGGTCGGGACTCTACGCGCCGCTGTTGACCCAACGATGTTGGCGGGGGCCGCCGTGAGAACTGGGAGGCCGCCGAGTTGAGCGAGAGCCGCAGACCGAGCGGAGTCCCGCCGCCGTAGTGCCGGGGAAAACAATGCCCGACGCAAAAACTCCCCGCAAGCCGAGCCTGGGCCAGGCGGGGTCGCGGCAGCATGAAAGGGACGGCTGAAAACTTTTAGAGGACCCACGCCGGCGCCGGCGCCGCCGCCCAACAAACTTTGCGAGTGAAGGAGCTGCCCCTCCTCGGGAGATGAAAGGCGCTGCTGGAAAGAGCCGATGGGGACCGCGATGGCTGCAAGTCCTGGGGCTGGCGCTCTGGCTCGGCGTCTCGGACTGGGCGTTCGCCTCCATTCGTTACGCGATCCCCGAGGAAATGGCCGAGGGCTCTTCGGTGGGGAACGTGCTGGGTGACCTGGGCCTGGCTCTCCAGCGGCTGCAGGCTCGAAACCTCCGGGTGGTGTCGGGAGGCGGCCGAAAGTACTTCGAGGCGGACCTGAGCACCGGGAAGTTGCTGGTGACCGAGAGGATCGACCGAGAGGAACTTTGCGGGACGCTCGCGCCCTGCGTCTTGAGCCTGCAGGTGGTGGCGGAGAACCCGCTGGAGCTGTTCGGCGTGGCTGTAGAAATCCAGGACATCAACGACAACGACCCGGCTTTCCTGAGCAGGCAGATGAGGCTGGAAATCAGCGAGTCGGTGACACCTGGAGCGCGTTTCCCCTTGGAGAGCGCGCAAGACCCCGATGTGGGCATTAACTCTTTGCAGACCTATCAGCTCAGCGCCAATCGGCACTTCGTGCTGGACGTACAGACTCGGGGGGACGGGACGAAATATGCCGAGCTGGTGCTAGAAAAGGAGCTGGACAGGGAGCAGCAGAGCGAACTCCAGTTGGTTCTCACAGCGCTGGATGGAGGGAACCCACCAAGATCTGCCAGCTTGCAGGTACTCGTCGACGTCCTGGATGCAAATGACAATGCCCCCGTCTTCAACCAGTCTGTCTACAGAGCCAGCGTGAGAGAGGACACGCCGGTGAACTCCCTGGTTGTCAGAACCAGGGCTTTCGATCTCGATGAAGGCCCCAACGGGGAGATAATTTACTCCTTCAGCAGTCACACCCCTGCCAGAGTCCGCCAGCTCTTTGCTCTGGACTCTGCCACTGGAGAACTGAGGCTCAAGGGGTTGCTGGATTTTGAAGAAACTAAATTTTATGAGATTTATATCCAGGCAAAAGATAAAGGTTCAAATCCTGCTGTAGCTCACTGCAAAGTGCTGGTAGAAATCGTGGATGTGAACGACAACACTCCAGAAATAACACTGACCTCTGTGTACAGCCCAGTACCAGAAGATGCAGTTCCAGGAACTGTGATTGCTTTGCTGAGTGTCACAGATCAGGACTCTGGTGACAATGGCCTAGTCAATTGCGTTATACCTTCTGGCATTCCTTTTGCCCTCAGCTCTTCCCTTAAAAACTACTACACCTTGCACACCAAAGGACCTTTGGACAGGGAACTTTCCTCTGAGTACAACATCACCATCCAGGCCCGGGATGCAGGCTCACCTTCACTCATGGTAGAAAAGCAAATACTGGTTAAAGTATCTGATATAAATGACAATCCTCCTAAATTTCCACAGTCCTCCTATGATGTGTATGTGGAGGAAAACAACCTTCCAGGAACCCTGATTTTTAACATCAGTGCTTCTGACCCAGATCTGAACCAGAATTCCCACCTGTCCTACTCCATCCTGGATAATCACATGACCTCGGGAGACTTGGTGGGCAGATATTTTTCTATTAACCGGGAGAATGGTACTATTTATGTCCTAGTGCCCTTGGATCATGAGGACATGATGGAGTTCAGGCTAGTGGTGCAAGTCCGTGATGCAGGCATTCCACCCCTTACCACTAACATCACAGTCAATGTCTTTGTCACAGATCAGAATGACAATCCACCCAAGGTCTTATACCCAAACTCCAATAACAGTTCTATGCTTTCAGAAGTAATCTCGCCCACAGTCAACCCTGGTTATATGGTCACGAAAATCGTGGCCTGGGATGCAGATGCTGGTTACAATGCCTGGCTCTCCTATTTACTCCTTCAAGCCACTGACCCAGGGCTCTTTGCTGTGGGGCTACATTCTGGGGAGATAAGCACAGTTCGCCCTCTGCAGGAAGAAGATTCTCGCAAGCAAACTTTGGTCATCTTAATAAAAGACAATGGGGAACCTGCCTTGTCCTCCACTGTGACCCTCACTGTAACTGTAGCAGAGACATCTAGGGAAGCACTAACAGACTTCACAGCTGTGTCCTCTACTCCCCAAACTAAGAAGCACTTGACTTTCTATTTAATACTTGCTGTCATCTTGATCTCAGTGGCATTCTTTGTCACAGTGGTTGGGGTGGGCATTTATAAATTTTACAAGTGGAGGCAATCCAAGGATATCTTCAAGGCTTCCAGAAGCTCCCTTTACAGAACCCCGGGGGGCCCTCTCAACCACATAGACACTGTGCGGAGCGGATTTGCTCCTCCAAACTTCTACCAGCAGGTCCTCACCACTGACTCTCGCCAGAGTGAACTTCTGTACAAAATGCCGTTTCCTCCCAGTCCCTTGGGGAGCCGCCAGAGCACTATCACAAGATGTGATCCTGCAATATATAACCAGATCATAAGCACAAACAGCAGGCTGCTGGTGCCCTCTGAGGTAATGTATGCTCGTTGTCCATTTCCAGCAAAGTTGGGAAAGCCCAGATTGGAGCTTGAGTTGACTAAAAGGCAGGCTACTCATTGATCTTCTCTCTCAGAGTTGTTGTCGTTGTCATCGTTAGCGTCATCGTCATCATCATTTATATCCCACTCTTCCTCCGAAAAGGAGCTCAGTGTGGCAAAATATGATGGTTCCTGTAAAACACATTCTTTTTCCTGTCTTCTGTCTCCATCTAGTACTGTGTAGTATAACTGCATAATTAAGAGCACCTCCCATTTAACTCCTTTCCCTCTATTATTTCTTTCCCACATTATAAGAAGTTGGATGGTCCAAATAGTGCGTTGAATAGTGAAGTATCTGATGAATGACCATTTCCAATACATTTATATTTTATGAAAAACTGTATACAGCCCCAGAAAACAATGGGGTAACGATGTTGTGTAAAGAAGGTAATGGGTTGGATCTGCATTGGAAGTGTCTTGGGGGCTTTTTGCTTGGGTGATTCTTCATGACACTAAAGAGAGACCATCTGCAACATTTCCTTAGGGCCCTAGCCTCTGATGTTTGTCTGTTTGATATTCATCTATAATGGGATGTAAATGTAAGGCTCATTCCTCTTCTGTATACCGTGGAGCATGTGATGGAATTGAATCTATTCTTTATATAGCTAAGCAAGTTATGCAGAGGAGTAGGAGTTGTGGCATGGCTCTAATGTCTCTAATGTCTCCTCATTCTTATTCAGATTAGTTTGGTAGGGGAAATTACACTTCATATTGAAGTAAAGGCAGCAAGCAGCCTTCCAGATAACAAGCTCTTCTATATGCACAAAAGAGCCACACTCCTAGAAAAGAGCCTGAGCATGGATGCTTCCTTTCAGAAAGAGGCCTACTCTCAGGACAGTGCCACCACAGTGGTGTCCCCTCCCCTCTAAAATTAGTTTTGCAGGAGGCCACAGCAGGCAGAGGCATGGACAGGCAGCAGCATGAGGATGGGCAGGGACTGATGGCAACAAAGGCGCAGCAGCTCCAGCTGCCTGGTGCTCCCCAGCCCCAGTGCTGAGAAGTCCCATCTTCATTTCCTTTGAATGCTTCTGGGCCCCAGCATAGCACTGCAGAGGGACACTACGTTGGGGGGAGGCCCAGAGGCACGAGGAGCACTGAAGATGGTGGCTGCTGTTGCCACCAGCCCAGTGTTTCTGTTTTCAGTGAAAGGCACTATGTTGGAAAAATTAAAGTGGGGATGTTGGTGTCAGTTGAGGTGAGCCTTCTAGGGCCCACCCATATTGTCTACCTACACAAGAAGCAATATTCTGTGTAGGCACTTCTCTACAAGTACTGGCCTTTGTCTACACCTGTTGAATATTTTTATACTGTGAACAGTCATAGAAGCATACCCCTTGCCAAGCACTAAATCAAGGGAGTGGAATTGTGGCCATTGGCCAGCCTTCTAATGGTCACTGGCTCCACCCCCAACCTCAGCGCATTAGGTGGGATATAAAAAAGGGCTCAATACATGTGCAGCTCTTTCTTACATTTTGGCCAATGCATGGGAAGTCAGGGTGGGGCCAGCAGTCACTGACTGAATGCATGGAATGGAACGATGGAAGAGGACTATAGTTTGACACCGTGATTATGACAACATTGTAGTTCGATAATCAAGAACAAAGGGATTGCAAGAGACAGGTTCTTACTTCATAGGCTGAGAATTTGGTGCTTTTTGTGACCAGACTCTTATCAAACGACTTGCAACTGTGTCTTCAAGGACAAAGTGAGAACAGAGGTTCTATTTTCATTTGTGGTTTTATTCAGGTTGGAGGAGTAAAATTCTAGGGCAGAATAGTGTTGCATAGGAGCTGCAAATGTATTCATGTTAAGGATTTATTATTATTATTATTATTATTATTATTATTATTATTTAATTTCAGGCCAGCGAAACTTGTGACCCACCAAACTGTGCATGGTCCATGCATTGCAGCCATGTATTGTAGCCTGCCAGGATCTTATCAACTCCTTTTTTCTTACAGCTCAAGCTACAAAAACAGGGGGTTGATCAAGCCCTTCGTGGGCCACTATATGTGACTGGCGGGCTGTGTTCAGTTTGTAGGTTCCCAAGTAGCACAGACCTGTTTAATTTTATCTATTTACATTTTCCCAGTTATCCCTAGGCTCTGTGTAGGTAACAGCAATTCAAAAATAATAGTTCAGTATGCCTTCTGCCTGAAACATTTAAGTGTACAGGGAACATCTAATATTCAGCCATGTTCAAACTGCCACCTGCAGTTTGAAGTGGTACATTCCAAACGCAGACTAACCACCTCAGTGAGAAATTGGGAGTGGGGGACTTAAAGGTATGTGGGGCTCAAGCTCTTTGTGGATTTGTAGATTAAAATCTACACCAGGTAGGAGGTAGTCGAGATGCTATAGAAGTAGGATAATGTGTTCCCTGTTGAATAGCCAGTGAAACAAGGGCAGCCCCATTTAAAGTTTGCATCAGTAGTCAATAAGTGAAAAGATAATGTATGTTTTCGTCTGAAAATACGTATTACCTAGAGCTTTGGGCTACAATCCAGAAAAGTTGCTATGATAGAGTTATACAAATTTTAAAAAATTAAAAATTGCCAGGTGCTTGCCCTCGGTGCTTACAAAGCATGCTGGACCACACCTGTATAAGTAAGCATTTTCCTGAATCTCCCACAAGCTGCACAAGGCCATTGTAGTCTAGAGTTGCCGAGTCTCAAGGTCTGACCTGAAGTTTTAGTGTTTTACCTTTCTTCTCAGAATCACAAGAGAAAGGACTACGGTCTCAGGGTGAGTGGCCACAGAAAGTGGCAGGCTATTCAGAGTTTTTGCCATATACCCCATCTCGACTATGTCCATCAGTCTTTACTCTACGATACCAGGCATAGGCAAATTGCCTGGGAGCCATGATATTGCCTCTGTCAGATTCCCTTCATTCCCAGGCTCTGCTCCTGCAACTCAGGAGACCTGGCAATCATATTCTGGTTACTACCAGGGGCGTAGTCGTCCAGGGTCTCAGAGCGTCTTAGACCCTTTACTTGTTTGGGAACTGTCCCACCTGGGTCCCTATGTCTTCAGCATCCTATGAGACAATCAGCATGAAAGGGGAGTGTGTTAGCCACTGAGAAGAGTTTTCTAACATGCTTCCTCGCCCTTTCCTGCTGATTGGAGCCAATCAGCAGGAAAGTCAGCCATTGAGAAGACTCTTCTCAGTAGCTTTCCCCTTTCATGCTTATTGGCTCCTAGGGATATCTGTTGTTGTGGGAGAAGGCATTAACAAGGATCTCATTCTCAACCCAGCAGCAAAAAAAGGAGCATGGCTGTGGCTAACATGAAGGGACCCTGCACTTCTAAATTTGCCACCATGCTACAGGTTACTACTAACATTAGGTAACACTCACATGACAGTCATTATACCTTGTTACTATGAAACAGCTGAAGGGTGGTGGAGGAGATGTTGGTTGCTAGGACTACGTACACCATGTTAGTTTCTTTTTAAATATTCATGAACTATTATTTTCACTATAAAGAGACAAGTTATTTTACGTGTCAGGTTCCTCTTTGCAGGAGTCTAAGGCTTTTCAGTGTTGACCTCTAATGGGTCAGAGAGTAGGCAAAGCTAGCAATACGTAACAGCATCTTCACCAGGCAGGATGGCTAAGATGAGGCATCCATAGGCTAGGCATGAAACCATTGGAGGTTATATACAGATAGGTTCTTTGAATGTACAAGGTGAAACACAGGAAGAACCAGGAGCCAGTGAGGAGTCAGTGCAGGAATAAGGAGCAAGGTAGGAAGCAAACAAAGATACCAGGGCCTAAGAACAACATGTATCTACCACAGCTTCTTCCCAAAGTTTCCCAGGAATTGTTTGTAAGATTTCCTCACAGAAACCTACTTCTCACCGAGATGGTAAACCTGTGTCTGGGCTGACTGCAGATGCACAGAGTGTTTCTATGTACAAAAATGACTGTGCTCTTAGAAAATGAGATGTCAGAGAGGAGGATTCTAGACTTTTAGCAAGGAGCAGGGGCTATGGAGGAACATTCAGCTATCAGAGTCCCCACCTGCAGTTTGAAATGATACAACCGAGATTCAGGTTTGCAACCTCAATGAGAACTGGGCCAGAAATACAGTTCCCAGAATGATTGTTGTACTGGCTGGCTGGCTGGCTGGCTGGATTAGAGACTGTAGGCAGGAAGTTATTTGGGGGTACAGTGGTAGACTGGCTTAATGCAGAGAGGGTGTTGATGGAAGGCCGAGGAAGCCCAGAAACTGCAAGTGTGAAGGAGAGGTGGCATGAGAGAACAAAGTTCCAGCCCAGTTCTCAGAAGGACCCAGCCAGATTCAAAGCACTCTGCAGCTAAACTCCCTGATAGTTGTGAATAGTGGCCAGGATTATCATTTCAGTGAACTGGTTTTGAATTTCTCTACCAGAGTAATTTGGCATTTAGTATATGACATCTGATATTTGAAAATATTTGATAGCAAAGTGATATATAATATTTTGGTTGTTTAGGCAATATATATAAAAGCTTACATTCAGCAGTATTTCATATTCTATATGCAATTTGCTTTTGCTTTTATACATTGAATTTTAATCTGTGCTTCAGTTTTTAATTAATTTGTTGTAGCTTTTTCGTATACTATATTTTCATGTTGTTTATTTTGCTTTATGAGCCACCCAGAGAACTCCTCTTATGGGGCAACTTTATAAATGCATTCTACAATAATAATGTTAATTCCTTGGCAGCTTGATTTGGTCTGTAGTTTTAATCTCTTGTTGTTATCTAAACTATTTTTCGTGTGTCAAAAGTAGATTGAATTTAATGATTAGCAATAGCAGGAGCAAACTTATATTAATTCTTAATAAGACTTTGTTACTGCCATACATGTTTTTAGCCTCAAACGGTTGATGTCTGTGCCCTGGGATCCTTGGAAATATTCTTTAGCTGCATTTTCTACCCACGGTTACAGCCTGGGAGATTGCTAAGGAAGATTACTATGATCAGAAAAATAGAGAGAGAGAGGTCTGTTCCATCAGTGGGCATCAGCAACTCAGGCACAATATATTAACCCTAAGGTGATGTTCTCTTGGGCTGCACCAGATACCATATTTAATACAAATAGTAGAAAACATTAAATGCAGGAATTTTAATTAACAGAAGTTGGAATGATGCATGGAGTTATTTCATTAGCATCCCTTGATTATAGACCTTTAAGCAGTTCCATCATCACTTGTGTACAATTTCTTATCTATGGATGTGAAGAGATCCGAAGTTGCTTCTATGAAAAGCACTGAAGAGAAAGAAGAAAGTGGAACCTCTCTTGGTCCTGAAGGCTCTAAGAAAGGAGCAACATGCCAGTATAGAAATTCTATATCAGCCTGATGGGGGCTGTGTTCCATGCCAGTATACTTTGTCTAAGACTCCAGTGGGGACATTGTGTGCCTTTTGGGAGGTCACTGCTATAGTGAGAAATACTATGGGCTTCAGCTGGGAGGAAGGGCGGGATATCAGTCAATCAATCAATCAGTAAACAAACAAACACAAATAAATAGGCTTGACTTTAAAATAGAAGCTGTAAGTTTAATGTGAAAATGGTGGAGGTCTTTGCCATGAAACATACAGTGGTGCCCATCTTGGAATGGCCCCAGATGCTATGGAAGAAAATACCCAACAGATTGTACATAGGTCAGAATAAACTCTATTCATGCCAAAGAGGATGCTTCTACTTACAGCGAACAACTCACTCCAGAGACAATGGAGAAGCAGTGATGTTCAGTATTTCCAGACCTTTGCCTTTAAAGCCACAAGCTGTGTTTCAAAGGCAGTTTTTAGTCACAAATACTCCTCTGGATAGTGAAGGCCAGTCTAGCTAACAGAATGCCAAATGCCATATGAACAACCTGTGATCTTTGTCCTGCATTGTTTGCATGTGTTCCTGAAAGAGAACTATCACCTTAAATACATCCTGTCTGTTTCTTTTCCAATGTGGAATCCCACATACAGGAGGTGTCCACCTTCCCATCCACACAGATAGTATCCTCTAGGACAAATCCAGATGCTCCATTTTGTGATGGAAGTAGAAGACAGAGGATACCACTCTCTCAACAGCAGTGTGGCTCGTCTGACTCCTCACTGAGGTCCTCCATGACAACACTTGAAAGATCCTTTCGTCTGATTCCTTCCCTAACTCTTTTCTTACTTATCTCCATTACCGAAGGTGTTTGTTAGGTGTCTTGTGATTAATACACTGTTTAGGAGGGAGCTGCCCTTCCATGGGACAGTCTGAGAGACAACAGGAATAGGCTGGAATACTGCTAGAATTAGCAGTATCCTCTGCTAAAGACCTAGGTGCTAAACACCTTGTCACATGCTTTGGTGCAGGAGGAAGCGTCCCAGACTTTCAACTGTTTCTGCCTCAGGGACAAGGTTCTTGCTGATAAAACTCTTGTTAAGTGTGCCCCTCCTGACTTTTGAGTTCAGAGACTCTGATTTCCTTTGGCATGGCATGTTTTATTCTGCTTCATGCATTGGCTAAAAAGCTGCTAAAATTTTGGGAAGGACTGGAGATGTGAATAGACTTTCCTAGTTCACTTCATTTGGAGAATATAGAGTACATTCCATTTGAAGAACAAAGGCCATAATGGGAGTGAGCTTTGAAGTGCTTTCCTGCCTCTGTTATTGAATGCCATTCATTTTAAGAAATTTCAGGCAATCAACTTGGGTCTTTTAAAGTGATCTTATGTTCAGCAAATGGCAGCATATCACTTAATTGTGCAGTGACTGGGATTGCCTTTTATAAAAAAAGTCAACAGAATTTGTAGTTAACTGGTTTAGCTTATAGCCCTGAACATTTTGGACAAAGGATGTTCATTTATGAATTTAAATGCTTGTGACATTCATTCATGAATTTAAAAGCTTGTAATGACATAGGATTTATTGTTCATATAATTATCTTGGGAAATTCAGTCACTGACAGCTGGCAAATAGGTTTCCAGCTCTTCAACATTTGTGCTGGTGCTTTAAGACCTCCCCCACACCATTGCTGGAGTTGGGGAGGGAGATAATGGCTAATCCACTGCAAATAGTCAGAAGCTTCCTCGATTTCAGGAACCCTGTATCTGCTTTGACTGACAACAAAGCTCCTCCCCTCTTGATTCCGGTATGGACTAAGCACTGCTGCTTTTTCTGTGGAAGGAAAACAGATAAAAGATGCAGATGGCGCACTGTTCTCTCAGCTGAAGAAAACAAGAAAACAGGATTCTGTGTTATTTCCTTGGCTGTGCTGGAATTGGAGAAGACAGAAGTCCAGCAAAGGAAGAGGATAGCACATTATGCTATCTCCAGGAGAAAGACAACTCCTGCAATCACAAGTAAGAGCTTTGCTTTTGGTTTCTGTCTCTCTCCAGAGTGCTGGAGAGATGACACAGCTCCATTATTCCATTCCTGAGGAGTTAAGCTGCTGGGGCCTTTGTTGGGGATGTGGCTAAAGACTTGGGTATGGATGTTACCTGGGAGATCATGGTTGGCTCTGCGGAAAAGTACTTTGCAGCCAAGGCTCTGAGTGGTGGCTTGGTAGTGAAAGAACAGCTGGACCGAGATAAGCTTTGTGTGCCCAGCTTGCACTGTCTGCTGTCTCTAGAGGTCCTGCTAGCGAACCCTACAGCCCCCTCCCATCGTGTGGAAGTACAGCTTCTGGATGTGAATGACAATGATCCAGTTTTCCTTACCAGTCTCACCCATTCAGAGATTGCAGAGTCTGTACTGCCAGGGGCCTGCTTCCCACTGGAAGGTGCTGAAGATTTGGACATTGGTGCAAATTCAGTCAGCACCTACCAGCTAAGTTCATGTGGACAATTCATTCTCAGCATTAAGACTCATAAAGGTGGCAGCAAACCTGAACTGGTTCTGGAGAAGGCACTGGATAGAGAGCAACAGCAGATTTACCCCCTGGTACTTACAGCTCTGGATGGAGGAGTTCCTACTGAATCTGGAACTGCTCAGATTCTAGTTTCAGCTTTAGATGCCAATGACAATCCACCTGTCTTTAACCAGTTGGTGTACAAAGTTAGCCTACTAGAAAATGCTCCAGTGGGGGCTCTTCTGGAACATTTAAAAGCCACAGACAAGGATGAGGGAACCAAATGGGAAGGATTCCTACTCCTACAGCAGCCACACTCCACAGAAATTTCAGAAAATGTTCAGCCTTAATGAAGAAACTGGGAAGACAAGAGTCCTGGGAAGTGTGGCTTATGAAGATGACACATTGTAGAAATTGATGCGAGGACCATGGCCAAGGGTCACCTTCCATGGACACATACTGCAACATTTTAGTGGAGGTAGCAGATGTGAATGATAATGCACCCCTAATCAGGTTCACTTTCCACACTACCACCATACCAGAAGATGTTCCCCTAGGTACCATAGTAGGGCTTCACAGTGTCAGTGATGGAGATTCTGGGCAAAATGAAGAAATGCAGCTTCATCTCCCTGCAGATATCCCCTTCCAGATTGTACCTACATTTAAAAAACATTACTCTTTGATCACCAGCGGCTCTCTAGATGGGGAGGAAATTTCACAGTATAAGGTTATGATTATAGCTATAGATTCTGGTTCTCCACTTCTTTCCAGCCAGATAAATTTCCTTGTAAACCTATCTGATCTGAATGATAACCCACCCCACTTCTCACAGCTTGCATATGAGACCCTTATAACAAAGAACAATGCTCTGGGAATGGCAATAATTTCTGTATCCGCCTTTGATCCTGATCTGGGCCAAAACTCACACCTGTCTTATTCTTTAGTGGTAAAATAAATGTACTGCCTTCAAGTCGATTCCGACTTCTGGCAACCCTACGAATAGGGTGTTGATGAGGCTGAGAGGCAGTGACTGGCCCAAGGTCACCCAGTGAGCTTCATGGCTGTGTGGGGATTCAAACCCTGGTTCCTCCTACATCTAAGTCATGGAGAATGGCACTATCTCCAGTGGCTGTTCATTTGACTGAACAAACACAACATATGACTTTTCAGATTCAAGCTAAGGATAATGGTTCTCCTTCACTTAGCACCAATGTGACTGTCTCTATCTTCATCATAGACCAGAATGATAATCCTCCTCTTATTGTCTACCCTAAAACAAGGAAGGGAGTCCTAGCCCAGAAACCAGTCCCTTTTTCTGCACAAGGAGGTTACTTGGTCACCAGTTACAGCTGTGGATGCAGATTCTGGACAGAATGCATGGATTTTTTATAAGCTGCAGCAAGCCACAGCACCAAGCTTTTCAAATATCAGCATTCACAGGAGAGATCCAAACTATCCGAGCCATTCTGGAACAAGTCACCCCTTCCCAAGAGATTTTGAACAATGGGAAACCACCCCTCTCTGCCACAGCCACTCTGATTCTTAATCTAGAATGTGAGCATAAACTGGACATGCCAGACCTCAGAGAGTCCAGCATGAAATGGGATGGGCTATCCCACCTGACCTTGAAGCTCATTATTGCTCTGATAGCAATTTCGGGACTTTCTACTCTGGCCTTTATATTCTTAGCTATGAAGTGTCCATAAAATGGAATTTTCTATGGCCTTTATTGGGGAAGATGCTCTTTTACTTTCCTAAGGCCTGGTCAGACCCACTTTTCAGAAGGGAGAAATTTGAGGATTTCAGAGCCAGTCACTCAGCAGGATATCAACAGCACAGACACACTTCTAGCCAGTAGTCTTTCCCAAGAATCAAATGAGATGAGGCATGAAATACTATTCTATAAGCACTTCATGTAGCACTCTTTGATTTTGAACCTGTCTCTGGTTATGGAAGCAATTGCAGTATCCATGCTATTCTTTAAGGGCTGTAGCTCAGTGGTAGAGATTTGCCTAGTGTGGAGACGGACCCAAGTTCAATCCCCGGCATCTCCAGGTAGGGTTGGGAAGGAGTCCCACCTGAAACCCTGGTGAGCCAGTGTCAGTCAGTGTAGATAACTGGACCAATGGTATGACTTTGTGTGAGACAGGTTCCTACGTTCCTAGAAGAAGCTCAGAAAGAGTAGCAATTGTTCGCCCTGTGGATATTTGGGGGAAAGTAATGCTTTTAAACTACTGGGACATAGATTTTAGATTAAATATTAGCAAAAGGGTTGTAGCCAGAAAAAAGTTCAACAGTTGAATAATGTTCCAGGGGAGGTTGTAGAATAATTATCCTTCTGATATTTTTGAAAGATTGGTGGAGAGAGGGGGAATGAAGAGGGTGAAGAGTCAGGAATGCTTCAAGAATGGGATACCCTATCTTAGGACAAATGCTATTCAAAGCCACACCATAGACTTTTGGTTACAATGGTTCTGTTTAGAAATACTGCTGCATTGATTGTAATGTTCTAATTCTGGAAAGCCAAATGAATGGCGCTGGGAAGTCTTAAGCAATTTTGAAGGTTATGCATTCTTCACTGTGCGGTGGATGTTCCTGTGCCTGCATTTGAAAATGAATGTTCTGAAAGGGTCTGTTTGCCTTGGTAACGCCTAAAATCTTTAGATACATTTATTTAAGGTACTTTGCAAAATGCAAAAGCACTTTCTGTAAGAGTTTCTCCTCTCATCTTTCCTCTTTTCCGCTGTAACAAATATCTTTTTCATAGCCAGTGAAAAATCAGACCAGTTGTTAGCTGGGGAGACTATGGTTCTGTATTCCCTACAGCTGAGAGTTTGTCTTTTATTCAGATGAGATGGAATGAATCTAGCTAATGTGAACAATGAGGATTTGTACTGTTTATGCTTCCCGGACGTGCTGTTTCCTTGAGAACAAGAATCTGAGCTGCTAAACTTAGCTGCCAAAACCAATGGTAAACCAGCCTCTTGAATAGTCACATTTAGGGGTGAAGTATGGGGGTGATCAGTCCTGGCACCTCAACTTTGTGTGTTGAAACCGCTTTAAGAGTGTCGGTGGAGTTGTCATTGGTGGAGAGTGGATGGAGCTGTCATCTAGTCAGGTGCTGATCCAGATTTTGGGGGGAGGGGGATCAGCTCTTTCTGCCTTGACTTTCCTTCTCCGTCGCTATGGCTGTAATTCAGCTTCCCTCCCCCAATCCACCCCCTCAACTCTCTGACTAACACTCTGTTGCTGCAGCAAGGCTAGCTCAAAAGCTACTTTAATTCATTTGGAAGGAACTACCGAGGGATTTAAAAAACAACACTCACCCAGGTCCTGGAACCTCCTTATCACTGGAATATCACAAAGACTCCTTCTGGAAGAGGACTTTTTCTGAAATGGAGCCACAATTATCCTGGCAACCCCCTTTCAAATGGCAAGTACTGGGTTTGTTTTTGCTGTTCAGCCGGGCATTGGTTACAGGACAGATCCATTATTCCATGGTGGAGGAATCGGAGCTGGGGACCATAGTGGGGAAGGTGGCTCAGGACTTGGGCTTAGCAGTGGCAGATCTTTCAAGTCGCAGGCTGAGGCTGGGCTCTGAGGAGAACAAGAGATACTTTGCAGTTAACTTGGCCAACGGTGCTCTGATAGTGAATGAAAAAATAGATCGAGAGACCCTATGCGGAGCAAGCTCGGTGTGCTTATTGCCAGTCCAAGTAGTGATAGAAAATCCCTTGGAGCTTTTTCACCTGGAGGTAGAGATCCTGGACTTAAATGACAATTCCCCTGGTTTCCTCACTCCCAGGCTTGTACTGAGGATAGCAGAGTCTGCCACCACAGGGTCACGCTTTCCACTGGAGAGCGCTCATGATGCGGATGTGGGGTCCAATGCAGTCAGTGCCTACCAACTCAGTCCCAACCCCCACTTCTCACTTAACATAAAGAACGTGAAGGACGGCAAGCTTTTACCTGAGCTGGTGCTAGAGCAACCTTTGGATAGAGAGCAACAAGCAGAACACCAGCTCATCCTGACTGCCTGTGATGGGGGGGAACCTGTCCTGTCAGGAACAGCTCAGCTCACCATTGTGGTCCTCGATAATAATGACAATGAGCCTGCATTTGATCTTCCTGTGTACAAGATAAGTCTTTTGGAGAACATCCCTGTGGGCTCTTTGCTTTTCAAACTTAATGCAACTGACCCTGATGCAGGTTCTAATGGGGAAATACAGTATTCCTTTGGAATCCATACACCCGATTCCATTCAGAAATTGTTTGGCTTGGATCCCCATACAGGTGAGATCCATGTCCAAGGAGTTGTGGATTTTGAAGAATCCCATTTTTATGAACTTCATGTAAGGGCCAGAGACAAGGGCATTCCACAAATGGAAGGCCACTGTGTTATCCATGTTGAAGTTGAAGATGAGAATGACCATCCCCCAGAGGTTCTTCTTACCTCCCTGGTAAACCCAGTGCCAGAAAACACCCCTTTAGAGACAGTTGTGGGGCTTTTCAATGTAAGAGACCAAGATTCAGGTGCCAATGGAAAAGTGAGCTTACAAATATCACCAAACTTGCCCTTTAAAATTAAATCTTTTGACAACCACTATTCTTTGATTACATTTGAGAAGCTAGACAGGGAAACAGTCTCTCAATACACTATCAAGCTGACGGCCCAAGATTCAGGGTCCCCACCTTTAATCACAGATGTCACTGTCTTGCTGAACATTTCAGATGTTAATGATAATGCCCCATACTTCTCTCAACATTCCTATAACTCCTTCTTGAAGGAGAACAATCCACCCGGCTCTCTGCTATGCACTGTGGTTGCCTCTGATCCTGACGAGGGTGACAATTCCCGGCTTACTTACTCAGTGGCAGGAAGTCAGATCCAAGATGCTCCAGTCTCATCTTTTATTTACATCAACCCAGATAATGGGAACATCTATGCTCAGCACTCCTTTGACTATGAGATGCTTCAAGTGCTGCAAATCCCCGTCATTGTGCATGATGCTGGGTCACCCCAGCTGAGCTCCAGTGTCACTGTCTACCTCTTCATACTGGATCAGAATGATAATGCACCTGTTGTTTTGTACCCAGTGACTGGCCAGGAATTGTCAGCACTCCAGAGAATCCCTCAGTCTGCACCGGCAGGCTATGTGGTCACAAAAATCACAGCAGTGGATGCAGACTCTGGCCATAACGCCTGGCTGTCTTATTCCTTGCTTCCCCAGTCTACTGACCCCTCTTTGTTCCGAGTGGCTCCCTACACTGGGGAAATTTGGACTGTTCGAGATTTCCAAGAAACGGATCTCCCAGCACAGAAAATCCTTGTTCTGGTGAAGGACAATGGAGAACCACCTTTGTCCACCACCGTCACCATCTTGGTCTCACTGGAGGATAAAGTACCTGAGGAAGGGCCTCAATCGCACGACTTCCTGACTCATCCCAAAGAAAAATCTGACTTGACCCTCTATCTGATTATTGCACTGGTGGCAATTAGCATTGTGTCCCTTGTTACGTTCATCATCTTGTCTGCAAAATGCTTTTGGAATAAAAAAGACAGAGATTCTTCTTGCTGTAGCCTGAGTGATACTCCTGCCAGGGATGTTTTCAAACAATCCAGCCCCAAGCTGCAACTGAATTCAGATGGCACACTGAAATACATGGAGGTTACACTCAGGCCCACAGACTCTCAGAGTCAGTGTTATAGAGCCAGCTATTCTCCAGGGTCGGACAGAAGTGATTTCACCTTTATGAGGCCTGTGGATTATCCTCAATCAAGTACTCTGACAAGAGAATTTGACTCTTTCTTATCTCGTACTGATACACTGAACCATTCCAGGCAGGTGAGGTGGCATTTTGTCCTCTTTTTTCCCCCCAAATGAATTTGGTGTCTCCAGTAACACTTTGAAACATGATTGAGGGCTAATTCATCTATTCTCAGAGTAGGGTGGGACCTACTTCTCCATAGCCTAACCCTGCATCATTTTGCCAATGTCTTGGGAAAGAGAAAGCAGGAGAGGGGCCCAAATTACACTGATTTCTTCCCACACCCTTCCTGCCTTTGACTGGTGGCGGCCCTGAGAGAAAGTTGGGCTAGGGGAATAGGGGCTGGATTTGGGATGTGGACAATAATAAAAGGATCATTTAAAATCATCCTTCAGATGGTGCTTGTCATAAAGTCAGCTCTTTACATTTTTACAACAGCAAAGTCCTTACCCTGTGCAATTAAACATTTCCTTAGATTTCCCTCCCCCCCCGAGAATATTTCCAATAATAATAATTTTTAAAATGCTGATCACTGTCCTGAGTTTTTACATTGGAAGGGTGGGGCATAACTAGGATTCTGAAATAAATAAATCTTAAGCTAGATACGAATCCTGTAGCATAGAAACAGTTAAACTGATTGGGAAGCTTAGAATGGAATAAGGGAAACTATTGTTTGCTAGCATTCATTGAACTATCTTTGCTCATAAAAAATGACAAATCAGCTGTTCTTTTGTGGATATAATATATGAGGAGTCAGACTGTGCTTTTAGAGTAAATGTTTCTTTGCAGCTAATGCTTCTAAGGGTCCAATAGCTAGTACGGAAGCCAAAACCAGGCAAGATTTTGGGCTTTGTTTTCCATTTTCTGCCATTTAGCCTGGTGTCTCTAGGTTAAAAACAGCAGGTTACGCGGTCCTTTTTCGCACAGTAGCAACTTCCAGACGTGGATTGGTGCGTGTGTTGCTGTCCTGGGAAGCAGTCTGCTGATTGGATAAATAGGAAGGCAGTCTCAGCCAATGAACAGGAGGTTAACATTGAAGATCTGCGGCGCGTACCACTCCCCTCCACAGCTCTGTCAATCTCTCTCGAACCAAAACAATGAATGAGAGAGGTAAACACTGACCACAGACCCTTTTTCTCTCATGTATTTCATATTTCTTCGAGATAGGTGGTGTGTCCTCCAGGGGGTTAAAGAGATACTGTCTGCTATAAATAGCTCCTGCTTTGCAGTTTTAGAGCTTCCTGCTGTGGATTTCAGAAAGATGCTTAGAACAGAAAACCCTGCCTGGCGTTTGGGACTCCTGCATGCCTTTGCTTTCTGTCTGTTTCTGAGTGGCTGTTTTGCACAGATCCGTTACTCTGTCCCAGAGGAACTCACTCGAGGAGCCTTTGTAGGAAATGTTGCTAAGGACTTAGGAATGGATGTGACAAAGCTTGCAGCTGCCAATCTACAGGTGCTTTCTGATTCTGACTCCCAGTATTTCTCTGTGAATGTGAACACTGGAATCATAATAGTCAATGACAGAATAGACAGAGAGCAGCTCTGTGGGCAGAACCTGCGGTGTTTTTTGCATCTCAAACTTGCTATTGAAAACCCAGTGGAGTTCTATCGCATCGAAGTGGAAATTCTGGATATCAACGACAATGCTCCTGAATTCTCAAGTAGTACAATAGCTCTGCAGATCTATGAACTGGCTGCATTGGGGGCCCGTTTCCCTATCCCACATGCACAGGATTTAGACATAGGAACTAACACTTTGCAGACCTATCACCTCAGCGCCAATGAGAACTTCAATCTCAACGTGAAGGCACGTACAGATGGCACCAAATTTCCAGAGCTAGTTCTGGAGAAAGCACTTGACAGAGAGCACATGGCTGTCCACCATTTGATTCTGACAGCTGAGGATGGCGGCACATCCCCCAGATCTAGTGCAATCCGAATTGCTGTCCACATTCTGGATGCCAATGATAACCACCCAGTTTTTGACAAACCCACTTATTATACCCGCTTAGTAGAAAACTCTCCTCCAGGAACCCTGGTGATTAAGCTGAATGCAACAGACTTGGATGAAGGATCTAATGGAGAGGTACGGTATTCCCTCAGCAGTCATAACTCAGAAGCCTTGTGTAGGATATTTGCTATCAATGACACCACGGGGGAAATCCATGTCCAAGGAAGCCTGGATTTTGAAGTGGCCAATGTGTATGAGATCGAAGTGGAGGCTAAGGACATGGGCTCCCCTACTATGGAGGAGCATTGCAGTGTTATGGTCGAAGTCACAGATGTTAATGACAATGCACCTGAAGTCATTCTCACCTCTTTTTCCAGCTCCATGGGTGAAGATGCACCTCCTGGCACTGTGGTTGCTGTGATCCATGTCAAAGATAGAGACTCTGGGGATCAAGGAAAAGTCCAATGTGATCTGCCCAGAAACCTTCCTTTCAAACTTCGGAAAGACTTTGAGCATCAGTATTCCTTGCTCACCAGTGAGCAGCTAGATCGTGAGAGCACTCCTCAATACAATGTCACCATCTATGCCTTTGACCTGGGGAATCCACCTCTCTCCCAGCACACATCTTTTTCCATAACTCTGGCAGATGTCAATGACAACCCACCTCATTTTGACAGACCATTTTATGAAGCCATCATAGAAGAGAACAATCCAGTAGGGGTGGTACTACTTAGAGTTTCTGCAACAGATGCTGATAAGGACCAGAATTCCCGTCTGTCTTATTCTGTTTTGGCTAGCCCAGGGCCAGGATTAGTTGAGGATCTGACCTTGTACATTTCCATCAACCCAACAAATGGAGATGTTTTTGCAGAGAGCCCCTTTGATTATGAGCATGCCAATCATTTTCAGTTCCAAGTGGAGGCATGTGATGGTGGCTCCCCTCCACTCTGCAACAGAACCATGGTGCACATCTACCTCCTAGATCAGAATGATAATGCACCCTGGATTCGATTCCCTTTTACTACTGGAAAAGATACTGTTGTTCAGTTCAGGATTCCACGTACTACTGCAGCCAATGCCTTAATCACAAAAATTATGGCAGTGGACTTAGACTCTGGACAAAATGCTTGGCTCTCTTACCATGTAGAGCAAGCCACAGACCCCAGTCTTTTTAGCATGGCCCTTCACAGTGGGGAGATGAGGACTATGCGAGCATTACATGACCTAGACAGTCCTAGCCAGGAGCTTGTCCTGGTTGTCAAAGACTCGGGCAATCCTTCCATGTCCACTTCAGTCACTGTAATTGTGCTCTTGGAAGAGAACAGCCCTGAAGCCTTTCTGGGCTTAACAGCTCACTCAGTGGAAAGTGAGGGACCTCCCACATTGACTGTGTATCTTATCATCTCCTTGGCAGCAATTTCCACCATCTCATTGATGGGTTTGGTGGC
The DNA here is from genome assembly GCF_030035675.1 of Rhineura floridana. Lineage (NCBI taxonomy): Eukaryota > Metazoa > Chordata > Lepidosauria > Squamata > Rhineuridae > Rhineura > Rhineura floridana. The sequence continues at coordinate 173,119,628 of NC_084480.1, read as the reverse complement.
CGTAGGAGTTCGATGCCTCCGCTGTGATGCACGTGCAACACCTACCATCTTTAGATGCTGTGGAAGCAAAGCTGGTGGGCTTGGAGATGCCCCAGATCACATGGTGGGACATTATCATTATCAGCTGAGCCCTGGAGATGCCATGATTGGAGTACAAGTGGCTACTTCTGGACCTCCTGCCCGTGGATACAGATCCTGCTTTTCTCCAGTCTCGGACATCAGCGAATTTGTATTCATGAAACCTAATTTGACTCTTAGGACAGCCTCTTGCAGCAATCTAAGCAAACCCAGCTTCTTTAGCAAGGTGAGAATTTGCCATGCAGTGTCCCCATTTTCTTCCAGTCGTGGGACCCCTATGCATGATTTGCTTTGGGTTTCCCTACACCTCGGAGAGCTGCCTGGCGTGGCGGTATGGGGGGAAAGCAGTGCATACTCTAATGCACACTGTGTTACATTGCACCTGTCTGCTCCAAAGCCCTTGTGTTTGTGCCTCCAATTTTCCTTTCTTTTGGGGGGGGGGGCGAGTGAAGAGGTTGCAGGAGGATAAAATCCCCTCCGCTTTCCTTTTTTTTAGGTTATAGATGCTGGCACCAGCTATCCCTGCCTGAGTTCTGCACCTTTGATTTCGGTGTGTGTTTTTTCGTCAAGAGAGTCATCAAGGGAGCTCTTTTGGCCAATGGCTCCCTTGGGCCAGTCCTCCAAATCTCTCCGCCGTGCTGGGAAGGAGGGGGGTCTGGGGGAGGGGGAGCCACGGCGTGTGTTTTCGGGGAAGGGGCTTCTCTGCTGCCTCGGGCGAAGAGGGAATTGTCACTTGTCTGTATCCGTTTCAGCGCCCCTTTCCTCTGCTGCTCCTTTTGCCAGCGCGCTGCTGCTGATCCCGGCGCTTCCACCTCCGCCCCCCTCCCCCGTCTCCAGCTGCAGTCCGCGCCTTGCCGCTGCGCAGCCCCTCTCGGGTCACCCCAGAGCCCACGCGAGCAGACCTCGGGGCGGGGGCGGGGGCCTCCGACGGCGGCAAGGAACCCCCGGGCTGGACACCTGGAGCAGAGGCGGCGGCAGCCGGAACCTGCTCTCCCCTTGAGCCAAGGAGCCAGGCATGGACGGCGGAGCGAGTTTGCAATGGCAGCTGCTGGTGCTCCTGGCTGCCGTGTTTACTCTGCCGGGTCTCATCCCCGCGCAGATCCGCTACTCAGTCCCGGAGGACAGGGCTCCGGGCTCCTCGGTGGGGAATGTGGCCAAGGACCTGGGAGTGGAGGTGCGGAGCCTGTCTGCTCGCCGCCTGCAGCTGGTCAGCGAGGGAATGCGCCACTACTTCCAAGTGAACCTGGCGGACGGCATGTTGCTGGTCAACGAGAGGCTCGACCGGGAAGCGCTGTGCAGATCCAGCCCCACGTGCTCTTTCCCTCTTCAGCTGGTGCTGGAGAACCCCTTGCAACTGAACCGGGTGGAGGTGGAGATACTGGACGTGAATGACAACGCCCCCAAGTTCCCCAAGGACGCCGTTGCGTTAGAAATCACGGAGGTGGCCAACCCAGGCACTCGTTTACGCCTGGAAGCGGCAGAAGACCCAGACACGGGCTCCAACTCTATTGCAACCTATGAGCTCAGCCCAAGTGAACATTTTGCCTTGAGCATCAACGTTAGGGGGGATGGGGTCAAAATGCCTGAAATTGTACTGGAAAAGCTTCTGGACAGGGAAAAAGCAGCCGTCCATCATTTAATCTTGACAGCTTTGGATAGTGGGAATCCTGTTCAGTCAGGCACTGCACAGGTGACAGTCCACGTCCTGGACGCAAATGACAACCCCCCAGTGTGTGAGCCACCGGTATCAAAAGTTTATTTGGAGGAAAATGTCCAGGTGGGGACTGTCGTAACAAAGCTCAATGTTACAGACTTAGATGAAGGTCCTAATGGAGAGATGGAGTATTTCTTCAAACCCAGCAATAGTGCGTCCCTGAAGCTCCTTGACTTATTTAGCTTGGATCCCCAAACAGGGGAAATCAGGACCAAAGCTTTGCTGGATTATGAAGAAGCCAGCGCTTATGAGATAGCCATCTACATAAAAGACAAAGGATCCCCTGCTATGGAAGGTCACTGCAACATCAGAGTGGAACTTGTCGATGTCAACGACAACAGTCCAGAGATTATGTTGACTTCTCTCTCTAGTCCAGTGCAAGAAGATGCACCCACAGGGACAGTCATTGCACTAATCCAGGCAAAGGACAATGATTCTGAGGAAAATGGGCAAGTCCACTTGGAGATTACAAGACACATACCGTTTAAACTGGTGTCTGCCTTTAAAGGGCATTATTCACTAGTGACCAAGGGACCCCTGGACCGAGAGAAGGTTGCTGGATATAATATCACAATTAAAGCAACCGATGCTGGGATGCCTCAAAAATCCACACACAAAAACATCTTTATTCAAGTCTCAGATGTCAATGACAACGCCCCCGCCTTCTCCATCCCTTCCTACACGGCCCACGTGGAGGAAAATATATCTCCCGGGACTCTAGTTTTTTCTCTGTCAGCTTCAGATCCAGATGTAGGTGTCAACTCCAAGCTGTCTTATTCCATCGTAGACAATGGAAATCATGGCCTGCCCATCTCGACCTATTTCCACATCAACCAAGAGAACGGCAGTATTTACACATCCAGGATTCTTGACTATGAGCAAGAAAAGGTCTTTCAAGTTGCAGTGGAGGTGAAGGATTCGGGTTTCCCACCCCTGAGCAGCACGGCCACTCTTCATTTGTTTGTTGTGGATCAGAATGACAACACCCCTGTGATAGTACACCCGCAGGTTCCCAAAGGCTCTGCCTTTCACCATTCAGTTTTACTCCCAGTGGAACCTGGATTCCTGGTAACTAAAGTGGTGGCTGTGGATGCTGACAGTGGCCACAATGCTTGGCTTTCGTATAATTTGCTTCAGGAGACAAATGAGGCCACCTTGTTCAAAGTGGAACGCCACTCAGGAGAGATCCGGGTTACTCGGGCATTGAGGGAGCCTGGGGTGTCCCACAGGTTGGTGGTAGAAGTAAAAGATAATGGAGTGCCATCTCTCTCAGCCTCATTGGTTCTAGTGATCTCCTCAGAGGATAATGCTGTGCAGGATTTTTCCAAGTCCTTGGACCGTCTTCCTAAATCACCTTCCAGGGCCCCCAGCTTAACTCTCTACCTTATCATCTCTCTTGTGGCCATCTCTCTGGTATCTTGTGTAATGCTGGCTGTTGTAGGAGCCAGGTGCTTCAAATCTGGCCTCTGTGTCCCCAGCTGGTCCATATCAGGCTGCTGTAGTAAGCGAACAGACAGGAAATCCACCATAAATTTCAGTGGGCGCCAAAATCCAGAAGGCTTTATCAGATACATTGAAGTGGGTGGAGCTGGAGCTCAGCACTACAAATCTTGTCTCTCTCCAATGTCTGAACAGGGAGAATTCTTTTTTGTTAAACCTTTCAGTCATTCCACTACAGCAGAAAGCATTCTTGCCTTTGAGCAGGCAGGCAGTGTTTTGCAGAGTCCCTCTGATGGGGTAAGGTACTCTAAAGTGATTCTTAAAACATTTCTGTTTGCAATCCCTATTTAACAGGACTTGCATCTGCTAGGGATGTGTGTGTGTGTGTTGGGTGAGGGGCTTCCTTCACTTTAGGCTTCCTTCATTTTGTAGAGATTCTGTGTTTTACAATGTTCATGGGGGCCTTTCATTTGTTTCCACACAGCTGTCTGTTCAGCAATCTCAGGATGCTCTGTGGTAAATTGGGATGGAAGCATGTGCATGGGTTGCGCTTGACTGGGACTCCCCTCACAACTGGGTTGTTTGGGTGATGCTCTGTGAATATGACTGAAGGGTGGTATAAAAATATTTATAATAAAATAACTGTATAAAATCAGATTTATACATGGGGCCTGCTAGTTGCTTGTCAGGCTTTTTAAAAACTCATTACAATTATTATTATGCCACCAGTGTAACAGAATAAAGAAAAGCAAAATCCATAGCCCTACCACAAGAAGCTTAGAATCTAAATGTAGGCAGAGTAGGGGGAGGAGGCAAGTTCAGTGAGGGATGAAGGAGAGCAGATGCAGTTACACATGAGCTCTGTTTCAGACCTTCTCCTCCACATATACAGCAAACATTTGGGGAAGAAGCCAGGTCTGAATAGACCCTGACTCTAGTTTCATCTCAGCTGGGGAGCAAAGCTAGAGGCTTAAGCCAAAGGCTTTATGGAAGAAGTAGGTTTTGAGCTGAGGTTCAAAAGAAGAGTGAAATGGCACTGCATGGATGTATATGTTTCTTTGTCAGATAGTTGAGGCATCTTTAAGTACATCTGTTTGCGCATGAAGTGCCTCATGGATCCTTTACCAGAAGAGATTGTAACTTCTTAAGATTAAAGGGGGGGGTGGATCTTTGGTGAGGGCTGCTGTGCTGAACTCATTAAAGGTGCTCTTTACATTTTATTCCATTATCATTCTGTGCAGCTGTCAGGCAAATCAAGATTTATCATAATTTCAGCGTAATATACTCAACTGTCATTTCATTTAATGATGAGATAATGAAATATTATTTACCGAGAGGAGTTCAGGAACCTGGGTTGCCTTAAAGAGAATGCATCTGTAAAGTGGACATAATTATTACAAACTGTTGTAAGCTGCCTTGAGGATCATGCAATCAAAAGACAGAGTATAAATCTTCTAATAAATAAATGAATAAACAAGTGACTTTGGAAAGTATGTGAAGATGATGCTGTTACTTTGCTATTTTAAGTGTGTTTAAATTTTGACATGCCACTATGGGGGCTTTGCCGAAAAGCAGTCTATATGTGTTTAAAATAGATAAGTCTAATAAATACATTATTCTAAGATATCACAGTAGCACTTAAGAAGCACCATGGGGACATATGACTATGGGATAATTCACTGAGAAGTTCATTCTATTGAAATGAATGGGCGTTTCATGTGCATCATGCCCTTTGCATAAGAGTTGTAGGAACCAGTAGTGACTGTAAATGAGACTGTATACTTTTAACTATAATACTTTTTGGTGCATATTTAATATTCTATTTCTGGATTTTTGTATAAAATAAATAAAAATAAAATATATTTTTTAAAAATGAAAATTTCCCATTGAGCTAACACAAGGGCCAGGAAGGAGCAAGCCCATAGTGAAAGGGGTAGGCTCAGCTTACTTAAGAAAAGCAGCAATGGATAATTTACAAAGCAGTAATTTTTAAAAATGTTCAGTGAATTTATCGCATCTTATTCCATTTTTGCTTCTTTCTTGCTTCTTAATTTGGCTGGCAGTATGAAGATAATATGCAATATTTTACAACACATGGCATTTTATTTTGATTGTTTTGCAATCCTTATTGTATATAGCTCTCACATACTAGCTTTTGCCACCTTGTAAAGCTTTTTGAGACTTGGAAACAGAGCCTTAACTTCATTTTAGGAATGGCTAAATCCACATTTAGAGGAAGGCAATGGTAAACCACCTCTGAATACCGCTTACCATGAAAACCCTATTCATAGGGTCACCATAAGTCGGGATCGACTTGAAGGCAGTTCAGTTTTTCCAAATCCGTATTTAGAAACTTACATAAACAGGTGCCATTTCCTAAACTTTCTAAACTACAGGGTTTCTTTTCTTAAATGAATGAGTGCTGTGGATGTTCAAAATACATTTAAATAAATGTCTTTATTTAGGTGTTTAAAGTTAGGATCCAAGGTTTGATTACTGTAGCCTCTAGCTCTCCAAATTATAGAAGCATCTGAAGAAGTGTTCACAATGAATAACTCATACTTGTGCAGCCCTTGTCTCTGGAAATTTAGTCTGCAGAGGTATATTTGTCTGTAGATATAGTACAATATAAGATAATTTTACACATACACATGCATAGGTAAATTTAGGAACCTGTTCAATTGAAACCAGCTGGATATTTTAAGCCTTTAGTGTTAGTAGATCTGCAATCAATAAAACATGCATAATTGTTCGTCTTTCTCCCCCACTCCTTTGCTGGGATCCCCCTGTTTTAGGGGGACACAGTATCACATTGGAGAAACACTGGCTAAGAACACAGTCCTAACCATGCCTATTCAGAAATAAGTCTTATTGAATTTAATTGGACTTACTTCCAGTAAGTGAGGTTTGGACTGCAGCATTGGGTTGTTAGAAATCCAAAGTTATTTGGATCATTTTGTCATTGCTTTAATGGGATGTTGATTATACCCGGAACTTAAAACACATATTCATTCATACATCCAAAAAACCTGCACATTTTCCCATTGTTACAGGGCATTATTACTGAAGGATTAATGAAGGAGAGTGGTATATCAACAATAGTGTGTCTTTCAGCTGTGCTCACAAAGAGCCATTCAGACATGCAGTTCATAGTGGCATTTTACATACTTCCTTATTTACAAAATGCATACATAGCACAATCAAGTCTGATATAGTGTCTTCTGTTGTGCCTTCAAAGAAATCATTATTGTTGTGGGAAATGGAATTCTTAATCTCTGTGGGTGAAATAGATTGCAAAGCTCCAAAGATGAATGGCAACAGAAGACATTAAATCAAAGCCTAAACATTGACCTGTTTTAAAATATATATAAATTAGGAAGTTCTATTAGGATTTCAGATACTGGCAATAGAGTAGATCTCTCTCAGTACCAATTAATTCTGCTCTCTCCCCCCCCCCCAATTATTCCTGATATTCTGGTGTTCTCTGGTTTAAATGATGCCCCTTCATGCTTATTTTATGCTTAATTTATTTCACTGAATAGTTTCTCAATGTCTTATCTTCTGAAAGATTATTTAGAGAATGTTCTTATCATGTTACTTAATCAAACATTCCTTTGGAAGTATTTCAGACCACATAGCAATGTTCTCTGCTTATGTGTACATTTGTGTGTATATCTTATATAGTTGAATCAGGCTGAGCTTAAATTTAGGAATAGAAGAATTAAACCCCTCTTTGTGTTTCTCTTGCAGCAAGCACAGCCTAACATGGACTGGCGTTTCTCTCAGGCCCAGAGACCAGGAACTAGTGGGTGAGTTATTTATTTTCTTTTATTCTGTAAATACGCTCCTAAATTTAAATTATACAGCCACAAGAGTGGCTGTATACCATAGTCAGCATAGATTTTTCTCATACCTCAATGTTAAATTGAAAATACCCCCATGCCATTCTGATGTTTGCCATAAGCTCATTTTAAAACAAAACCTTACAAAACTTATAGTTCTGAACTCAGAAACCCTTGCTTAACAACCCTCTAAATATTCATGGCGATTCACAAAACAGTCAGAGAGAATCAAGAGTTCAATGTGTAAAATGTATGGCATGGACTGCCTTCAAATCAATTCCGACTTATGGCGACCCTATGAATAGGGTTTTCATAGTAAGCGGTATTCAGAGGAGGTTTACCATTGCCTTCCTCTGAGGCTGAGGGGCAGTGCCTGGCCCAAGGTCACCCAGTGAGCTTCATGGCTATTGACACGATTGCTCCCGCGCGCCCTCTTCGATGCAGAGCTCATACAGCTCCGTGGTATACCCCGGAGCTGAGAGTGATGAAGCAAGAGAGAAGGAGGCTGGAGTGCAGATGGAGACGAACTCCAGACGGATGCAGTTATGCTTTGGTAAGTGCCTCTACTAAGTCGTATATAAAAGCGGTAAGGGTGGCGAAGAAGTTTCACTTCGCTGCCTCTATCAGGACATCTCTCTGCCGCCCTGCAGAGCTTTTTAGGGTTGTACGAAGACTCTTACATTCTGGTCCTCGAGATACTATTGAAACATCTGAAGCTCGCTGTAACGACATTGCAGGGCACTTCCAAAATAAAATTGCATGCATCTGTAGGGACCTAGACTCCGATGTTATGACAGACGAATCCATTGAAGTGTCCAGAACACGGTCTTGTCTTTCATTATTGGATGAGTTTCAGTTGGTGCAGCTTGAGGAAGTGGACAAGGTACTTGGATTGGTGCGGGCGACCACGTCTAGATCCTTGTCCATCTTGGCTAGTGAAGGCTAGCAGGACTACTACCACCGGCTGGGCCAAGGAAGTGATAAATGCCTCCTGGAGTGAGGGAGTAGTCCCTAGTAGCCTCAAGGAGGCAGTAGTAAGACCTCTCTTAAAGAAACCTTCCTTAGACCCAGATGACCTGAACAACTATAGACTGGTGGCGAATGTCCCCCTTTTGGGCAAGGTTCTGGAGCGGGTGGTTGCCGGTCAGCTCCAGGTGCTCTTGGATGAGACCGATTATCTGGATCCGTTTCAATCCGGTTTTAGGCCTGGTTTTGGCACTGAAACAGCCTTGGTCGCCCTGTATGATGACCTTTGTCGGGAGAGGGACAGAGGGAGTGTGACTCTGTTGATTCTCCTTGATCTCTCAGCGGCGTTTGATACCATCGACCATGGTATCCTTCTGGGGAGACTCGCGGAGTTGGGAGTTGGAGGCACTGCTTGGCAGTGGTTCCGCTCCTACTTGGCGGATCGTCACCAGAAGGTAGTACTTGGGGAACATTGCTCGACTCCTTGGACTCTCCATTGTGGAGTCCCTCAGGGGTCGGTTTTGTCCCCCATGCTTTTTAACATCTACATGCAGCCTCTGGGTGCCGTCATCAGGAGTTTTGGAGTGCGTTGCCACCAGTACGCTTATGACACGCAGTTCTATTTCTCCTTTTCATCTTCTACAGGTGAGTCTGTGGATGTGCTGAATCACTGCCTGACCGCGATAATGGACTGGATGAGAGCTAATAAACTGAGACTCAATCCAGACAAGACTGAGACACTGTTGGTGAATGCCTTCCCTGCCCAGATGGTGGATGCTTACCCTGTTCTAGATGGGGTTACACTCCCCTTGAAGGAACAGGTTCGTAGTCTTGGGGTTCTTTTCTATCCTTCCTTGTCTCTGGAGGCGCAAGTGGCCACGGTGGCAAGGAATCCATTCTACCACCTTCGGTTGGTAGCCCAGCTACGCCCCTATCTGGACAGGGATGACCTCGCCTCAGTTGTTCATGCTCTGGTAACTTCTAGGTTGGATTACTGTAATGCGCTCTACGTAGGGCTGCCCTTGAAGACAGTTCGGAAGCTTCAGCTAGTGCAAAACGCAGCAGCCAGACTGCTGACGAGGACCAGCCGGTCAGCGCATATAACACCTGTTCTGGCCCGTTTGCACTGGCTACCTATTTGCTTCCGAGCCAGATTCAAGGTGCTGGTTTTGACCTATAAAGCCTTATACGGCGTGGGACCGCAGTATCTTGTGGAACGCCTCTCCCGCTATGAACCGACCCGGTCACTTCGCTCAGCGTCTAAGGCCCTCCTCCGGGTACCAACCCATCGGGAAGCCCGGAGGACAGTTACTCGATCTAGGGCCTTTTCTGTAGTGGCCCCCGAATTGTGGAATAGCCTCCCCGAAGAAATACGCCTGGCGCCGACGCTTCTATCTTTTCGGCGCCAGGTTAAGACCTGGCTATGCTCCCAGGCATTTTAAAGCGTTTAATGTTACAATTTTAAATCTCTTTGTTTCAGTTTATTTATTGTGATATTTTGTATTTCTGTACTTTTAATCTTTTGTACACCGCCCAGAGAGCTATTCGCTATGGGCGGTTTAAAAATGAAATAAAATAAATAAATAAATAAAATGGCTATGTGGGGATTCGAACCACCCCTTTTGGACTGTTTTCTGTCAGTTCTCATAATTTGTTTTAATTAATTAAAAATCACCCATGTTCACAGAGTACCTATACTCCTATTACTGACCTTGCCCCATTCTCTGACCTTCATCTTCTGCAGTTTAAAACTAAAAATAAAATGCCTGGCTGATTTTTAATTAATTTAAGAAATTTGGCATTGAAGTCAATAAGACCGGGCATGCACAGTAAGAATCAACTGTCAGTGATCTAAAAGCCAGACTCACAGCTACTTGACTTGGCTAATCAGGGGGCCACACCCACAACAGACTTTTATTTCACTTTAGACAGTCATGGCTTCCCCCAAAGAGTCCTGGGAAATGTAGTTTCTGAAGGGTGCTGAGAGGATACTCCTGTTCCCCTGACAGAGCTCCAGTAACCAGAGTGGTTTAACAGTCATTCGTTCTGATTTGAAGCTCTGTGAGGGGAACAGTGGATCTCCTAGCAACTCTCAAAATCCTTCACTAACTACACTTCCCAGGATTCTTTGGGGGAAACCATGACTGTCTAAAGTGGAATAAAGGTTTGGTGTGGATGTGGCCAGAACAGCTTTGGTTTAAATTTGGGTGAGAGACTACGTGTGTCTGCTGTAGAATAAAAAGGTGGGGGAAACGCTGAAAAAGAATGATACTGTTCACAATGTTTTCCTTTTGGACAGGAAAGGGGCTTCCCCTCTGCCCAGTGCCCACCCACTCAATCTCCCTATCTGGGTTGGTCTTTCACAGTCCAATCCACTTCCTGTGTAGCTTGGAAGATCAGCACAGCACATGTCTTGTTTCTGCTATTTGGGCTGATTGCAGGTGTTGCCACCACTCCCCATATGCTTAGAGGCACAAGTTACAAATTTTTTCAAGATACGCAGGAAATGGACTGGACTGTGAAAGACTAACCCAAATTGTGTTTGGATTTTTACACATTTGTAGGGCAGTACAATATCTGAGGGAGGAGGTCAGGTCTCCTGCTCGCCTGGTACATTCACTATAGGTGCCCAATTTCCCTGCTTTGTAAAGTTTGATAGAAATATCTGTTGGCAATAGGAACGTTCTTAAACCGCAAGGTTTTTTGCCTATGTGTGAATTCTGGATTTTAGTTCTGTGTTGTTGTCGAAATGAAGAGAATATATTTATGTATAGATAAGGCAGTAATAGATTGATCTTTCTCTCTGCCTATTCTGCCTCCATTTCTCTAATACAGCATACTAGAAATGTATTCAAAGAGGGTCATGTCAGTTTCTATCTATCTCACCTTTTGGTTTTATGTATTCAGTTAAAAAACAATATTAGGGCAGGGATGGAGAACCTGTGGCCTTCCAGATGTTGGTGGACTACAACTCCCCTCTTCCCTGATCATTGGCCATGCTGGTTAAGACTGATGAGAGCTGGAGTCCAACAACATCTGAAGCGCCATAGATTTCCCATCCATGGATTAAGGCATGTTCTTATCATTCTGGCTGCCCAGTTCTATCTTCCGTTATCAAAAAGTGGGCTACAATGCTTAGTTCTGTATTGTTGAACAAGACGCAAGATTGTAAATGAGAAGATTAGATTACTTATCAACTCAGACTGTACGATTCAACAGTTAAGATAAAAACAGATTAAGACACATGTCAACTTCTACATGTCTGGATAGGCTTGCCTAAACAAAAATGTTTTTAGTAGGGGCTAAAAGAAGTATAGCGAAAGTGCTTGCCTGATGTCAGTAGACACAGCACTGCGTTCCAACATGTAGGTGCTGCCATGCTAAAAGATCCGTTTCTTACAAGTGCAGAATGAATATTATGTGGCAGCGATAAAGGGCCAGTTCCATAGATTGAAGTAGCTGAGTGGGCATATATGGAATAAGGCAATCCCACAAACAGTACAAAGCTGTTAAGGGCCTTATATCTCAATAGTAACACCTTGAATTTGGCATGGTAACAAACTAGTAACCAGTGTGGATCTCTGAGCAGAAGTTTTATGTGCTGACAGGGTCTCACTCCTGTCAGCAACCACACTGCAGCAATCTGCACTAATTGCAATTTCTGGGTCAAGTGCAAGGGAAGCCTTACATAGAGGGCATTGCAGTAATGCAGTCTTGAAGTCACCGATCCCTGAACTACTGTGGCCAAGCTCCCCCAGTCCAGGAATAGCTGTAGCTGCCGTATGGGCAGCAGCTGGTAAAAGGCTGCTCTAGCCACTGAGGCTACCTGGGCCTCCATTGACAGAACTGGAACCAGAACCATCCCAGCCTGTGAACCTGCTCCTTCAGTGAGAGTGCAACCCTGTTCATTCCCAGAATTCAAATTCAGCTTATTTTCCCTCATCCATTCCACCATGGCATCCAGGCACCAGGACAGGGCCCACACAGACTCTCCCGAGTCAGATGGTATAGAGAAATAGAACTGAGTGACATCAGCATACTGATGGCCCCTTGCCCCCAATTTCCTAATGGTATTATGCATATTAAATAGCATGGGGATAAAATAGTGCCCTGTGGTACCCCATAGCAAAACTGCAAGGGGGCCAGAAAGCACTCTCCCAATGCTACTCTCTGGATTTGGTCCCATTGGTAGGACCGGAACCACTGAAACACAGTGTCCCCAATTCCCATTCTGTAGAGCCAGTCCAGGAGGATACCATGGTCAGTGGTTTCAAAAGCCACAGAAAGACTGAGAAGCACAAGCCAGGTCACATTCCCCTTGCCATGCTCTCTTTTGAACTATGAATGTCTTACCTCTGGAACCAGGTATTTGTTTTTCCTGTTACCAATAGTAGAGTTATGTACTTAAAAAAAGAAAAGTTCTGCTCCAGTGCCTTTAACTGGGGTTACCAGAAGTTTTTCAAAAAAAGAGCTAGCTAAGAGACAGAACGATGAATCAGGGAGACCCTCTGCCATGAAATCGCACTCTGCAATCTGGGGGATAATAAATTTCCTTACAGGGGTGTTGTAAGGATTACATCTAGACAATGCATGTGGAACACTTGAAAGCACTGCATAGGTGCTTCTTATCATCAAAACTGTCCCGCTGTTGTACCTTTAACAGCAACACAACACACAGAAATATCTGCCAGAATAGGGTCGCCACAAGTCGTAATCGACTTGAGGGCACATAACAACAACAAGCTTCACTTGGGTAAATTTCTCTGTGCTGGCTGTTTCTAAAGGTACAGGGGCAGTTACACCAGAATTAAAATAGAACCTTGTACCAAATTAAAATAGGAGTGGAAGAACCTTTATGACAATATATCTTCCTCTGTCATTCAGAAAACTGTGCCTTTGGTGACAGCTATTTAAGCATTCGGTGACCGGTTGAACTTGGCGTGCTTGCAAACCCAACACAGGATACGCACCCACTCCCAAGCAGTGACTTTTAGAACTTCCAAAGCAGGAGAGCAGACACAGTGGACCAACTGGATGCTGATATATTCTCATTTTGCTTAGGAAATGGGTGTACAGTATTGATTGACACAAAAAAGCTGGTATCTGTCAGAGTTGTGTTGCACCCCCTGCCTCCAGTTTATAAACATACTGCAAACTAGATAAACCACCTGGTCCTTTTTTAATTGGAATAAAAATAATTCCTACAAACAATGGAGCATATCAAAGAGATAGCTTATGGTAGAAAGAGAGGCAAATAATGGCTACATCTGAATAGATGTGGGACGGTTGTTCCAGCAAGCTTCTGCACACTTAACAGAAGGAATTCACTAGGTGAAACCTTTTGACCTCATCACCATATCCACATAACTGGAAAAAGTGTCAGCAGTTGAAACCTTTCCCAGTTTTGCAGATGCCTAATGACAGGAAAAGGTTTCACTTGCCGAAATCTTCTTGCTGCACACCTGTTAAACACTCAGAAACTCTGCCAGAAAAAAGTTGGCAACTCTAGTTGAGAATGCAATAAATATACTGTAGTAAAATGGGGCATTGAGTATTTGATAAAGGGCTTGTTGTTCCTAGAGTAGAAGCAACATCCTTATAGAAGGCAGCATTATTCCACTCTCTAGGAAAAGTTCACAGTTTGAGATGTCCTGGATGTCCAGTCCTGCTTGTTGCTTCTCTAATAGAGCTGCCAACTTTTCAGCCAGCCCCTTTAGCTCTTCCTTAACAATTTGAGCTATAGCAATGAATGGGGGATAATACAGTGCCTTGCAAAAGTAATCAGACCCCTGACCAATGCTCTCATATTACTGAATTACAAATGATGCATTTTAATTTCTTTCTGTATGATGTTTTATTTTGAAACACAGAAACTCAAAATCAATTATTGTAAGGTGGCATTGGTTTTGTGTTGGGAAATGTTTGTAAGAAACATAAAAAACTGAAACATGTTGCTTGCATAAGTATTCAGCCCTCACACATTAATATTTGGTAGAGCCACCTTTTGCTGCAATAATAGCTTTAAGTCTTTTGGGGTAGGTATGTACCAGCTTTGCACAGTGTTGAAAGGATTTTGGCCCATTCTTCTTGGCAGATTAGCTCCAGGTTGTTCAGGTTGGTTGGACGTTGCTTGTGGACTGCAGTTTTCAGCAAACGCCACAGATTCTCAATGGGATTGAGATCAGGACTTTGACTGGGCCACTGTAGGACATTCACCTTTTTCTTCTTGAGCCACTCCAATGTTGGTTTCGCCTTGTCATTGGGATCATTGTCCTGCTGAAAAGTGAATTACCTCCCAAGCTTCAGTTTTGTAGTGGACTGACGCAGGTTCTCTTGCAGTATTTTGCTCCATCCATTCTTCCTTCAGTTTTAACAAGATGCCCAGTCCCTGCTGATGAGAAGCATCCCCACAGCGTGATGCTGCCACCACCAAACTTCACTGTAGGGATGGTGTGTCTTGAGGCAAGGGCAGTGTTAGGCTTGTGCCACACATAGTGCTTTGAGTTTTGGCCCCAAAACTCTATCTTGGTCTCATTTGACCACAAAACCTTTTCCCACATTGCAGCTGGGGCACTCTCATGCTTTCTGGCAAACTCCAGGCGTGCCTTCAGATGGTACTTTTTGAGTACGGCTTCTTTCCTGTCACCCTCCCATACAGGCCGGTTTTATGCAGAGCTCTTGATATGGTTGACTGGTGCACCATTACTCCACTCCCAGCCACTGAACTCTGTAGCTTCTTCAAAGGGATTGTTGGCCTCTCTGTGGCTTCTCTCACAAGTCTCCCTCTTGTTCGACTGCTGAGTTTTGAGGGATGGCCTTTTCTTGGCAGGGCCTGGGTTGTGTGATGCAGCTTCAATGTCCTGATTATTGATCCATTTGTGCTCACTGGCATATCCAAACACTTTGATATTATTTTGTACCTTTTCCCTAATCTATGCATTTGTATTACATTATCTCTCACTTCTGTGAAAAGCTTTTTGGTCTACTGTACATTGTCCTTCAGATCCACAGCCTGCCCAATGATCCTTCAACAGTGGGGGTTTTATCCTGACAATGTGACAACAACTTTAATGGTTCACAGGTGGAGGCCAATGGTAAAATAAATGTGTCCTACATAGGCCAATTTCTTTCATCTGTGTAAACTGGGAGCTTCCACAGCACAGGGGTTGAATACTTATGCAAGCAACATGTTTCAGTTTTTTATGTTTCTTACAAACTTTTCCCAACATAAAACCAATGTCACCTTACAATAATTAATTTTGAGTTTCAGTGTCTCAAAATAAAATACCATACAGAACGAAATTAAAATGTACCATTTGTAATTCAGTAATATGAGAGCATTGGGCAGGGGTCTGATTACTTTTGCAAGGCACTGTATCTGTGCCATGCCATGAAAAGCTTTATTGCTGATTTCAGCAGATTACCCTGTTAATGCCACTGGAGCAGGCCAGATCCTTTTTGTGGGCATTTGGAAACCCTAGACTGCTGTAGCTCCTAGCATTTGCACATATGGCCATTCCCAAATTTTTGATCAGATGAGTACTTGGCATGATTCATCTCAGTGGCTTAATTTCACTTCCTCTTGCTCTGCTGCTCCTGCCCCCAATTCAGCAAAGCTTGCAGCTGCAAAACAGAAGGGCCCATGATACTCACAGTAATCAATCCAATGTTTTGTTTTGCTTTTTGGTGGAGGGAGCAGGAGGAGATTGGACAACATGTCTGCAGTGGGCCTACCTCCTTTTTGCTGATGCCACGGCTGCTTATTTGCTTGCTCTCCCCTTTTGAGCCCAGTTCACACAATGGTGGAGAGGGAGAGGGGAGGGGTGCTACTTCTCTTCCTCCTTGCTCTTCTCACTGCTCACATGCTTAGAGTGGTAGCTGTGGGTTTGGCAACTGTTGCTCTGTGTTCTGAACTGCCCTGGAAACTTTAATTGCAGTATAGGGATGATTTAAATAAACAAAATAAACCTGCTGTCAGGGTGTCAGCCTCAGCAGGTAGCCAATAATGCTGGCCCATGACACTGGCCTTTGTCCTCGGTCCACTTCAATTCAGAGTAGTTCTATTGCAGACTTCATACATTTTAAGCACATGCTTGAGTACCTTAAGACCTCTCTCTTGTTTTATACACCCTTTAAAGAAAAAGAAAGCTGCCATTTTCAGCACTCTCACACAACTATAGCTGTCCTATTCTTCCAAATAAGTAATTTCCTGAGGATCTGATTACCATGTAGTCATCCATACGTTGTCTAACATGCTTTTTAGGTACATAAAACAAATTCTGCAGGTAAAGTTTTTTCTTGCATGGGAAGACAGCGATAAGGGAAGCCTCACATAACTGTGAGAAGGCAGAGGAGCTGTGATAGAAAAAAATGTGGCAATCCTAATTTCCATAATCAGCTGCAGTCTACACTGTCTATATCTAAAGCAGCTTCTCATTGTCCACAGTTAATTAGGGCGATGTAAACAAGGACTAATGAGGGATTTTACTAGAAGCTTAACAACTGTCCGTTTGTTTACCTGGGCAGAGATTACCAATTATATCATAACGTGGGATTGTCTCCGTGTGGTGTGTTCCTTAATAGGGTTGCCACCTTTCTTACTGGCATTTCTTCTGTACCTTTAATAGCAAGAGGAACTTCTCCTACCATGAAAATAAAATGATGGGAAAAGCTCCACCCAATACATTTCTTTGTGTCAGTCTCCTGTTAAAGGCTTAACAGTAGACCCAATGTGTGTTTTTCAAGGTAGCAATCCTATTTTCCCCACTTTTCTCCCTATATCACTGCCATTTTTTAAAAACAATCTAATGCTAGCCTTTTTGAAATATGATTTCAGATGGTATATGTGGCCCACGGTGCAGGTCAAATATTTTTTTCTGGGGCAATAGAAACTAAATGGATAGTGAGAGACAGAGTTAACGCAGCCAAGGAGTTGCTTTAAATAAATTCCACTATGCCAGATTATTCTCTGGGGATGCCAGTGAAGTGCTATGGAAGTAGGGGTGCCACTTTTTCTTACTGGCCTTATTCCTGTCTCTTTAACAGCCAACCTGACACTAGAATTGCCAATTTTTCAACGTCATTGTAGTTGTGCTCTGACCACTGCTTGATGTGCAGATTTTAGCACTGTTAGCATATCAAGATGTTATTACAGGTGCAAGAACAAATGATGCATCTTTTCCTGGTCAGTTAAAAACTGCTCAGCACAGAAATTTAGCAGGAGATAGCTTTCCAGTCGCTTTTCTCCATGCAGGAAAAGCTTCGCATGCCAAATTTCTGTATGTGAAGCTGTTGTAGAGCTAAGGCCAGGAAAAACTGTAGCAAGCTTATTGGGGACAGAGGCTATTTTTCTAGTCAGTAGCCCAGGTGTATGAATGGGGCATCTCCAGAAAGAGCTATAGTGCAAGATTTATTAATAAGATTTGTTTAATAAGATTTATATAATGATTTCTAAAGATTGTCATAGTCTCAAAGATCTGCTCAGTGTGTGACGTTTCCTTATGTCCATCCCCACTCCATTGCCTTTTTGTTTTGTAAGAGGGTTTTTTCCTCTTCCCTCATGTCACCTTTTCCTGCTAGCTGAAAGATGTGAACATAGATAATGAAGGATCTCATCTAGAAATTCTTGCTTCCTTTTCTGACCCCTGCTTTATACTGTGTGAGACCGTTCATCCATTAAGCTCACTCCAGCTGGCAGCAACTCTCAAAGGTCTAAAGACAAAGATTTCTAGTCCTCCAATTTAAGATCTTTTTAATAAAAAAAATCAAACCTGGGACTTTCTACATTCAAGTACATCGTCTACCATGTGCCCTCCCCTTCTTTCCCAAAAGGAAATCTAATGGGGCTAACAAATTCCATAGAAAATGCCAGTGAAATTCAGCATAGACATATAGTGGTTTAATGGAAGAAGTATTTGTGATGCAGTCAATGTAACACATACCCACAGTGTGTTGCCATAGAAACTGCCAGTGTGCTAGATGCACAAGGGCCTCCAAGCTTTTGGAAGATGCTGGGCTGTGATGGCTTGCTGTGCCAAACACGAAAGTATTTCTTTATTTTATTTAATCCAGAAGAGTGGATTAATTCGTACCAGTGCTTTGCATTTCTGTTCTCTCTCCACTCTCTCTGTCTTTCACAGCAAGAATCTGAAGTAATACAGTGATAGGAAGGTAATATACTTGCCTTTGTAGCATACCTACCTAACCTAGCACATGTTGGCCCTCCAATGTGGCTGAACTACAACTCTCATCATCCCTGGCCATTTGCTATGCTTGCTGGGGCTGATGAGAGTTGTAGTTCAGCAACATCTGGAGGGCCAAAGGTTCCCCAGCCCTGACCTAGCATATGATGTTTACTGATTTTTTTCTCATTCTGTCTGCTAACCAGCCTGCACGAACCTGCCTGAGGTCTTCCCCAGATACCCTTTTCTGGGTCCTCCCATTGTTAGAGGAGACAGGGATTTTTTTGTTATGGCACCTCAAGTTGTGCTCTTCTAGGGACATTCCCCTATGCTGGAAACATGGTCAGGGTGCTGACTACATGCCAAGCTCCTTTGTCATACCCTGCAAAACTTGAAACAGTAATTTTTTTGTTACTTTGCCCTTTTAGATCTTATTATTGTTTTCTAAACTATCCTTCTGAAGAGTAGTATAAGGCAGCATACAACAAATAGTAAAACAATCATATGAAGCTGTCTTATATTTTTAGCCTAGATTTCCATTGGTTATTATATATGCTCTGCTTTTATGGTTTTATTGGTTGTTACTGTTTTTGCTGTTTTAATTAGCTTTATTTAAGCCTCTCTGGGTACATGGCTGATTGAAGGATAGGGTAAAAATGTCTGGCAACCAGGGGTAATCAGAGTGAAAGGAGGTGTGTCATGAACACTCTTCCCTTACGTGCTTATTGGCTCCTAGGGATGTCTGTTGTGGGAGAAGGTATTAACAAGGATCTCATTCTCAACCCCACAGCAGAAAAGGGAAGGGGCGTGGCTATGGCTAACAGGAAGGGACCCTGCACTTCCGAATGTGCCACTACGCTACTCCTTTCAACATAATCCTATGCTTGCTTTCTTGGAAATGAGTCCCACTGAGGGGATTACTCCAAGGTAACTGGACATAGGATTGTATCCTAGTAAAGACATAACCAATTACTCTGATAGATGGCATTCTATTTTATGTTCTAACTTTTATAATATCTTCTAAACAAATTCAGGAAAACAAGAGAAGCTATGTATATTTGTTTTTTCTTTTTAGAAATATATTTTATTTTATTTATTTATTATTTGATTTATATCATGCCCTTCCTCCCAGCAGGAACCCAGGATGGCAAATATAGAGAGTATATAAGTGATCCTTTGGGAATAACTGTAAACATAATTCACTAATAGGCAAAAGGTTTAAGAACGTACCTATCGCCAACAGATATTTCTATCAAACTTTAAAAAGCAGGGAAATTGGGCAGCTATAGTGAATGCACCAGGGGAGTAGGAGACCTGACCTCTCTGAGATATTGTACTGCCCTACAAAGTTGTCAAAATGCAAACACAATTTGGGTTGGTCTTTCACAGTCCAATCCATTTGCTGTGTAGCTTGGAAGAATTTGGTAACATGTGCCTCTGAGCATATGGTGAGTGGTGGCAACACCTGCAATCAGGGCTGCGTCTCCAAAGATGGAGAATTACATTTTTGTATGTTTGTGTTTTTACTTTGATTCTTTCCTGTGTTTCTGCTGTTTCTACCTCAGTGCCTCTGAGCATATGGTGAGTTCACTATAGCTGCCCAAATTCCCTGCTTTTTGATAGAAATATCTATTGGCTATAGATACGTTCTTAAACCACAAGGTTTTTTGACTATTAGTGAATTTCTGCGCTTTTTAATCTGGGAGGTAAGAAATGAGTTCCTGTGCAAGTTTGCTGAGAATGGATTGATCATTTGCATGCTTATTGAGTTTAATGGGATTTACTCCCATGCAATCATGCTTAACATAGCTAAAACTGACCATGAGGAGGAGAGGAGGGGAGGGGGAGGAGAGGCAAAGGGGGAGGGAAGGGGCAAAAGGGAGGTGATGGGAGGGAAGAGGAGGGGAGGGCAGGTTTGATTATTTGCATGCTTATTGAGTTCAATGGGATTTACTCCCATGCAGTCATGCTGAAGATAGATAAAAGTGGCCATGGGGGAGAGGGGAAAGTGGGGAGAAGGGGAATGGAAGGGGGTGGGGGAGGGGGAAGGAGGAGGCAAGGGGAAGGGGAAGGGGAGGGCAGGTTTGATAATTTGCATGCTTTTGAGTTCAGTGGGATTTACTCCCATGCAGTCATGCTGAAGATAGATAAAAGTGGCCATGGGGGAGAGGGGAAAGTGGGGAGAAGGGGAATGGAAGGGGGTGGGGGAGGGGGAAGGAGGAGGCAAGGGGAAGGGGAAGGGGAGGGCAGGTTTGATAATTTGCATGCTTTTGAGTTCAGTGGGATTTATTCCTGTGCAATCATGCTTTTGATAGGTGAAACTGACATGAGGAGGAGGCCAGGAAGGGGAGGGAGAAAGGGAGAAGGAAGGAGATTGGGTGGGTGGGTGGGCACTGAGCAGAGGGGAAGTCCCTTTCCTTTCCAAAAGGAAAACACTGTGATTAGTATCATTATTTTTCAGCGTTTCCCCCAACGTTTCTACAGCAGACACATGTAGTCTCCCATCCAAATTTAAACCAAAGCTGTCCCTAGCCACATCCACACCAGACCTTTATTCCACTTTAGACAGTCATGGTTTCCCCCAAAGAATCCTGAGAAGTGTAGTTAGTGAAGGGTGCTGAGAGTTGCTAGGAGATGCACTGTTCCCCTCACAGAGCTTCAATCAGGGCGGCTGACTGTTAAACCACTCTGGTTACTGGAGCTCTGTCAGGGGAATAGGAGTCTTCTCTCAGAACCCTTCACAAACCACACTTCCCAGGTTGTCCAAAGTAAACTAAAGGTCTGTTGCGGGTGTGATTAGGCAAGCCCAGCAGCTGTGAGTGTGGCTTTTAGAACACTGACAGTTGATTCTTACTGAGCACACCCGGGCTTATCATTGACTGTAATGCTAAATTTCTTAAATTAATTAAAAATCGGCTAGGCATTTTTTTAACTTTTAAACTGCAGAAGATGAAGGTCAGAGAATGGGACAAGGTCAGTAATAGAATTACAGGTACTCTGTGAACATGGCTGATTTTTAATTAATTTCAACAAATTATGAGAACTCTGACAGAAAAAAGTCCAAACTGGGTCTGGTTTCTCTCTCTCTCTTTTTACATATTGGTTCTCTCTGACTGTTTTGTGTATTGCCATGAAAATTTAGAGGATTGTTAAGCTAGCATTTCTGAGTTCAGGACTATAGATTCTGTAAGTTTTTGTTTTGAAATGAGCTTATGGGAAGCATTAGAATGGCATGAGGGAGGTATTTTCAATTTAATATTAAGGAATGCAAAAAATCCATGCTGGCTGTAGTATACAGCCACTCTTGTGGCTGTAAAATATCAGTCCCATAGCATAGTGGGTATTTAAAACATAGTCATTATATTGACATTTGATACATTCAGTTTCCTTCTCAGCAAAAAAAATGTTTTTTTTAAAAAATCATAATTCTAGCAACTGTCCCATCTATAGCTGCAGAACAACTCAAGGGACCACACATGCACACACATTTTATCCTAGCTTTACAAACAGAAAAACCTTGGGTGACCACGTTGGGCAGGTTTTACATTAATTTCTTTTAATATTTTCCTCTCCTCCCTTTTATTTCTCTTTTCCTTTATATTCTGTAGCATTAGATTGTATTAAATCCAAAATGATAGAACAAAGGATTTTAAAAGGTGCTGTTTTTCTCTTTCCCAACCTTCTATAATTCTTTCATTGCCTCCTGCTGCTTCTCTAGTACTAAATATTGTTGCCTATTCTGGCCATGGATGCTATAAGGGTGAAAACAGGAGGGTTTTTTTCAGGTGGAGTTCTGATGAGTACCAGGGCTGTGGAACTTGACATTTTAGCATGCAGCATCATGCTGGCTTTTTCAGAATGTCTTTTTATATTCTGCAACATTTCACCTATGAAAATAGTAAACTTGTATGTATAGTAGGGCTATGGGCAGAGTCCAACAGCCCAGCAGTGTGGTGTGATAGGCAGTGATCAAGCCAATGCAATCCAGACAGCTAAGAAGCAGAAACTAAAAGTGTGTGAAAGCAGATGGTTATGAGGCCATGTCAAAGATATATACATGACATTGCTCATTTATATAATTTCAAAGACATTGGTCCCATTTTACAATGGGGAACACCCAGGCACAGCAATAAATGCCTAGTCCAAGATCTGTAAGTGAATTCATGGCAAAGTATTCTTAAGCAGAAATAACAGCTAAGTTATAATAAAGAGAATGTTCTGAGCATATGCAGAATGCCTTTCACTTACTAGTAAACAACACATTACCTTTCCCTTTCCTGCTAGGTTCCTTATTAATGAGCTTCAGTGTGTCTGTGTTCTTTCTATAGACAATGTCCCCCTTTGTCCATAGGTTAAAGTCTTAGAAACAGCAGTCTTGGACTTTTATCTGTAAAACACCAAGAAAGTGTACTGCTTTTATACTGAAAGTCAAAACAGATATAACAGTAGCAGAACCGCTTGCTTTAATCACATAATGGCTTAAGACTGAAGAACAGTGAGGAGTGGGACAGTGAGTACAGAGTTGTGTGAGTTGTGGAGATTTGTGAGCTGAGGCAGAGTGTGTAAACATGTGGCTTGTGGGATGGAGAGTGAGTATTAAGTGACAGTTGGTTGTTGAGGGTGAGAGCGTGTGCTTGGATGAGTGTGGGAGGGAGGTGGAAGCCACAGGCACCTGTATAACAGTGATGATGCGTAGGGGGAGTTATGGCATTGGGGGAGGACAGGTCATCTTAGAAAAGGAGCAGAGGTTAGGAGGCCATCTTATCCTCTTGGCTTCTCGCCAGCTGCCAGGTTCCCAGTTGCTTTCTGCTGGACTTTCCAATCTGGAGGTGCTGTTAACTGAATGCAGGTGAATTCAGAATAAGTCCCTGCTCATCCACAGCTTGATCATGGATGAGGGAGCTGACCTGGTTTGTATTACTGAGACTGAGTGTGTGTGTGTGAACTGGGTGGAATTTATCTGACTCAGTTGTGCCCACCCAGGTGCTCAGTGCAGCACTAACAGAGGACTGAGGGTTGTGAAAGGAGTTGCCGTCGTCCATAAAACTTCAATCCAACTCACCAGGAAGCCACTCCACTCTGTGGCAGGCTTCAAGGGTCTGGTGTTAGGCCAAAGACAAGAGATAGATTGGGGATCTTGCTGGTGTACCATTGTCATGGTCAGACATTTCCTGGTGAGGTTTGGACTCACAGCGACAGTTCTCCCCTGCTGGGGTGGGGGGCTCATTAAAATGGTCTGCCCCTGGACACTTAATGGAATCTGGGGGATTTTCCAACCGAGGATGCTGGTAATCCTGTTGAAGCCCTAGCTTCACTTTGGAATGGGGGGATGCATTAGACCATTGATATGATCAGTCCTGAATGCCCTCTCCTGATTGGTGGAGGCTGAAATGCTCCTTCATATTCTGACGAACTGCGCATGGTGAAGTAGACTGGATGATCATTAGAGTGTAAATGGTATAAAAGTTGCTGCAAGAACAACTGAACTTGTGTTAAAGCCTATAGTTTTGTCTATTGAAGGTGGCAAAGAAAACATACTTTGTTGCCTCCGTTGCATCTTCAAGTAGCCATCAAGGAGAGTTATTCCAAATGGTTCAGGGTTTGTTAACATCTGTTCCAGTCAATAGGGTGTTGGAACCCTCAGATGCCTGCTGTGACAAGTTTGCAAGGCACTTTGAAGATAGAATTGCTTGGCTCCATGACAACTGTTCTACTGACATATCCGTTAGGTTTTGTGGGATCAGATTCAACTTCATGGCCTGAGGACATGGACAAGGTGCTTGTAGCAACATGGCCAGCCATGTACCATCTTGACCCTTGTTCATCCTGGCTGATTTGGGCTAGCCAGGAGGGAGATGCTGACAGGGTTTGATAAATGCATCTTTGCACAAAGGGGCAGTACCTGATGCTCTTAAAGAAGCAGTAGTGTGTCCATCGAGAAGAATCACACTCTGGATCTAGAAGTTTATGGTAATCACTGCTTAGTTTTGGGGAAAAGTCCTTCAGAGGCTAGTGGTAGCTCAGCTCCAGATGCTCTTGGAAGAAACAGAGTATCTGAACCCATTCCAAACCTGGTTCAGGCCCGGTTTTGGGAATGAGTTGGCCTTAGGTGTCATGATGGATGTCCTTTATTGGGAGACTGGGGGAGTGCAACCCTGTTGATTCTTCTTAATTTCTGATGATACCCAGCTCTATTTCTCTGTTACATCTGAATCAGATGTGTCCATGCAGGTCCTGGACCAGTGCATGGATTCAGCACTGGGCTGAATGGATGCCTATAAGTTGAATGTGAACCATAAAAAGATGGAGGTCTTGTGGGTGGGTGGGTTCTCAGGTCCAGGAACTAGGCAGATTGCCTGTTCTGACTGGAGTTGTACTCTCCTTGAAGGATCAGGTACATAGTTTGGGACTGCTCCTTGATCCATCACTGCCACTGGAGCCCCAAGTGGCAGCAGTGGCAAGGAGTCCTTTTTACATAGTTTGGTTGACCATAACAGCATACTAGGCTAGGTGAATCGATAATCTGACTTGGTATGTGCAAGCTTCATATGTTCATGAATGATTAGGGCAGACCAAGGTTTAAATAAACAAGTCTGCTGCCATCACACATAATCACACATGAGCTGTAGTCTGCTGAGAAACATGGTAATAAGGCCTTAGGAAAGCAAACATTTATGTCCATCATGGCTATCTCCATCCACACAAAGATACCTGCATTGCCACAGCAGTATATATATTTATAAACACACTGGTGCTTGTTTTCCCAGCAGTAGTTGATTTTGTGCAGATTTTATGGACCTGTCCTTTTTTCTCTCTGTAAGTATTAACTTACTTACTTCCAATCACATTCTGCAATGACAGTTGAGGAACTGAGACAAATAGTGGTAACGAGAGAGGAAGTTCTAGGCTTAATAGACAATATAAAAACTGACAAATCACCAGGCCCGGATGGCATCCACCCGAGAGTTCTCAAAGAACTCAAATGTGAAATTGCTGATCTGCTAACTAAAATATGTAACTTGTCCCTTGGGTCCTCCTCCGTGCCTGAGGACTGGAAAGTGGCAAATGTAACACCAATAGTCAAAAAGGGATCCAGAGGGGATCCCGGAAATTACAGGCCAGTTAGCTTAACTTCTGTCCCTGGAAAACTGGTAGAATGTATTATTGAAGCTAGATTAACTAAGCACATAGAAGAACAAGCCTTGCTGAAGAAGAGCCAGCATGGCTTCTGCAAGGGAAAGTCCTGTCTCAGTAACCTATTAGAATTCTTTGAGAGTGTCAACAAGCATATAGATAGAGGTGATCCAGTGGACATAGTATACTTAGACTTTCAAAAAGCATTTGACAAGGTACCTCACCAAAGACTTCTGAGGAAGCTTAGCAGTCATGGAATAAGAGGAGAGGTCCTCTTGTGGATAAGGAATTGGTTAAGAAGCAGAAAGCAGAGAATAGGAATAAACGGACAGTTCTCCCAATGGAGGGCTGTAGAAAGTGGAGTCCCTCAAGGATTGGTATTGGGACCTGTACTTTTCAACTTGTTCATTAATGACCTAGAATTAGGAGTGAGCAGTGAAGTGGCCAAGTTTGCTGACGACACTAAATTGTTCAGGGTTGTTAAAACAAAAAAGGATTGCGAAGAGCTCCAAAAAGACCTCTCCAAACTGAGTGAATGGGCGGAAAAATGGCAAATGCAATTCAATATAAACAAGTGTAAAATTATGCATATTGGAGCAAAACATCTGAATTTCACATATACGCTCATGAGGTCTGAACTGGCGGTGACCGACCAGGAGAGAGACCTCAGGGTTGTAGTGGACAGCACGATGAAAATGTCGACCCAGTGTGTGGCAGCTGTGAAAAAGGCAAATTCCATGCTAGGGATAATTAGGAAAGGTATTGAAAATAAAACAGCCGATATCATAATGCCATTGTATAAATCTATGGTGCAGCCGCATTTGGAATACTGTGTACAGTTCTGGTCGCCTCATCTCAAAAAGGATATTCTAGAGTTGGAAAAGGTTCAGAAGAGGGCATCCAGAATGATCAAGGGGATGGAGCGACTCCCTTACGAGGAAAGGTTGCAGCATTTGGGGCTTTTTAGTTTAGAGAAAAGGCAGGTCAGAGGAGACATGATATTAGTGTATAAAATTATGCATGGCATTGAGAAAGTGGATAGAGAAAAGTTCTTCTCCCTCTCTCATAATACTAGAACTCGTGGACATTCAAAGAAGCTGAATGTTGGAAGATTCAGGACAGACAAAAGGAAGTACTTCTTTACTCAGCGCATAGTGAAACTATGGAATTTGCTCCCACAAGATGCAGTAATGGCCACCAGCTTGGATGGCTTTAAAAGAAGATTAGACAAATTCATGGAGGACAGGGCTATCAATGGTTACTAGCCATGATGGCTGTGCTCTGCCATCCTAGTCAGAGGCAGCATGCTTCTGAAAACCAGTTGCCGGAAGCCTCAGGAGGGGAGAGTGTTCTTGCACTCGGGTCCTGCTTGCGGGCTTCCCCCAGGCACCTGGTTGACCACTGTGAGAACAGGATGCTGGACTAGATGGGCCACTGGCCTGATCCAGCAGTCTCTTCTTATGTTCTTATGTTCTAAATGTTGTCTTCTTTCCATCTGTGACTTTTCCATTATTTTTCATTCCTGAACACAACTTTCTCCTAGAGGCAAAGCCTACATATCCATAGACTCTGGGTGTACTTCAGCTTAATTGCTAAATGAGGAATGCATGAATTATTATAACTTGAGTGACCTAAAAGGCCTTATATAACCTTCAGACAGGAAACTGACCTCTACAGTCTCACACAAGGGACATATATTTGAAGGTTTAACTTTTTACTTGCAGCAGACGCTCTTCAAACATCCAGAAACAGACTGTGATCTTAGTAAATGTCCAGTGATTTCTTTTTTTAAAAGTGTTTTAGGATATTTTGAGGCCATCCAGAAAGCATTGAAGGGTAGCTGAGGTCCAACTTCTGGTGCTGAATGGCTGTCTTTACGGCTACACTTACTTGGGAGTAAGTTTAATTTAAATCAGTGGGACTTGCTTCTGAGTATATAAATAAGGTGCTAGAGCTCAGTGCTGGTGGTGTGTGGTGTAGTGGTGTAGTGGTTAAGGTGTTGTACTACGACCTGGGAGACCAGGGTTCAAATCCCCACATAGCCATGAAGTTCACTGGGTGACCTTGGGCCAGTCACTGCCTCTCAGCCTCATGAAAACCCAATTCATAGGGTTGCCATAAGTCGGAATCGACTTGAAGGCAGTGCATTTACATTTTTTGGAGCTCAGTGCTAGAAGTATTAACAACTGGATATTGTGATTACCTGAGTTAGCAGGTCAAGTAACAGTTTTACATTTTCCAGGCAGTATAAAATAGTTTCATGGGTAAAGAGATCCACTTGAGCATCTTGATTGGGTAGAAAGTGCTGCAAATTTTCTCATCTGTCACACTCCCTTTTCAGTTTTGTTTTTATGCAAGCAGCAAAGAATGTTAATTGGGTTCAAATATTTTTGATTACACCTCTTTGGGGATGGGGACTTTGATGAAGGGGAAAGAGTTTTCTGTTTCCAAGACATTGTGCCACTTATTGTTAAAAAATGAAACAAAGTTTTCCAAGAGAGGGATTCTAGGTCTCCTAACCCACCTGGGTCTTTTACCCTGACATGAAACTCCTGGTTTATAATCTCAGAGGAATGGAGTAATGGGCCCATATTCCTCATTGGTAGGAGGATGAGACATACTCAGACACACACACATTATTTCACATGTTCCAGGTCTGATTCCTGTCTGTGAATATAGTTTCTAGGACTGAGTCCTCTTGGGCCCAGCCTCAAAACTGAGCCCTGCAAATGCCTAACCTATACCTTGAGTTTCTTAACCGAGATGGGCACATTTTTCTCAGTAGCCTAAGTAGATTAACTATGCAGCATCTCCTGCTAAACTACACAGTAAAATGGGACTCCAATAACAGTAAATTCCAGAGGGGTAGCAGTGAGAACAGCAAAAATTACAGAGACTTTTGCCATTATTGTGGCATACATTTTGTGGATCACTAGATACATGAAGTACTGAGGATAAAACTTCATGCATCTGCCAGAGTAGACACAAAAGTGAGTGTCATAATAAATTTGTGTTAATGTGCCAGAAGACTCTGTTGTAACAATTGTGTATCAGCAGGAGAAGCTTTTCTTTTCCTTGCATAACAAGCTGTATTGCACAACTGTTAAAGAGACAGGAACCCTCCCTTCCTCCTTTACAGTACGTTTCCCAGTTAAGAGTAAACCCAGCAACAAATATTAGTTCTCAAAAAAGTACACCTCTCTTGTATTTTGTGTGCCCCCCAAATACTAAGAATAGACCATGCTGTGTGTTTTGTGGAGAAAAGCATCTTTTGCACTGTTAACATTTCCTCTACTATACTGCTGCTTAATATTTCATTTGCTTTGTTTTCTCCTTAGGTCTCAGAATGGAGATGAAAATGGAACTTGGCCAAACAACCAGTTTGATACAGAAATGCTTCAAGCCATGATTCTGGCATCAGCAAATGGTCAGTTTCAACTAACAGGTTGCAAACGTTATTACATTCTGCAATACAAAAAACATTTAATGTACATGCCTGTAAAAGTGTATATGAAGAATTTGTACTATAAAAGATTCATTGTTAATAGCAAGAAAGCTTAGGTTTATTTGCTTCTTAGATACCAGTGCCGTTCTTTATCATCATACAAAATTCCATGGCAATGGGCAGCTGGTTGGTTTGCAACCCTTTGTAGATTAAAGGCCTTCTCTGTTCTTAGATTTAAAAAGAAACCTCATCTCTTAGCCAGTTAATGTTTTCATAACATATATGAAAGGATTTTTTAAAACATCAGTATAAAAATAGTTAAGGGTGGGCTCACAAATCTTATTCACAAAGCTGCCTTTAACCTACAGATAGTAAGCAACCCTGGTTAACAGTTGCTGGGCAGGCTTAGGGCAGTGATGTGTATCTTTGGAATTAAAGCATTTACTTTAATATTTTAAAACAGAAAGGGGAAATGTGAAAGTTCAGTTCTGCTCTGAAATGTATCTTTGTAAAAAATAGCCTTAGAAAGCCCATATGTTTATCATTGTCTCTCATCAATTCCAGATCAAATTTCTATGCTTCACAAATTAAAGGATTAGTTTTGAATGGTCTCCTCTGCAATTCCAGGGACCAAGCAGTCAGATGCTGTCCCTCAGATTGCTGATTGCCTAATGCTCAGTAGCAAGCTGTATAAAGAAAACTGTAGTCAGACAAAATGCTCTGCTATTATTTATTCTATGTATTTGTTGCTTTTCACATAGAGAAGAGTGTCCAAAAACAACTTACAGCATAAATGACATTAAAACTCCATATAAAGCACTCATAAAACACAATACCTAAACGTGCTCACCCAAGAATATTTATAAAAGGACAAATCCTTCCACCCCACTAAAATATGAGTACTAAAAGGCCTGAAAACATAACTCACTATCCTCCCAATTAACAATCAAAAGCCTGGGTGAACAGAACTGGTTTAGCCTAAAAGCAAACGGTGACAATGCCAGCTGCACTTTCCTGGGGAGAGCATCCTGCAAATGGGTAGCCACCACTGATAAGACCTGTTCTCTTGTTGCCACCCTCCACACCTCCCTTGGAGGAGTCACATGAAGAAGGATCTCTGATGATGAATGTAGTAACTGGGTGGGTTCATGCAGGAAGAGGCAATTCTTGAGGTGTTGAGGTCCTATAAGGCTTTATAGATCAAAACCAGCACTTTGAATTCAGCCCCCAGAAACTAATGGTAGCCATTGGAGTCATGCCAGAATTATTGTTATATGCTCAGATCACCTTTCCCCAGTCAGCAGTCTGGCAGTCAAATTCTGCACTAGCTGCAGTCTCTAAACTATCTCCAAAGACAGCTGTGTATATAACACATTCCTAATCTAACCTAGAGGTTACAAGAGCAGAGACAACAGAATTTAGGCTATCCCTGTCCAGACAGAGTCAAAGCTGGTGGAAGGTACTCAGCACCACTGAGGCCACTTGTGCCTCAAGCAACAGCAAAGGAACCAGAAGTACCTCCAAGCTATGTACCTGCTCCTTCAAAGGAAGTGTAATCCCATTCAGAATAGTCTGAACTCCACCCATCCAGTCTAGGGAACTACCCACTAACAGCACCTCAGTCGTATCTGGATTAAGCTTCAGTTTATTGGTTCTTATCTAATCCATTACCAATACTAGGCACCTGTCTAGCATATCCACCACCAGACTTGCAGATCAAATGACATCAAATGACCCCACTCATGTAGGTGTTAAATAGCATGGGAGTAAAATTTATTACTGTGGGATGGGACCCCACATTGGAAGCTCCATGGAACCGGACAACAGTCCACAAGTACCACCTTGTAGGAATGGCCAGCTAAGTAGGACCAGAACCACCACAAAGTGGTGGATGAGACATAAATAATCACTTCACCAACTGGCTATTATCTAATGAAATCCCCAGCAGTTAATTAATTTACAAATCAATTAAATTTGCAAAATGTGCATAAAACTAATACTCAGACATGTTTTCTGGATCAGGTTATTCAGAAATAAGTAACTTACTTCCGTGGGGCTTACTCTCAAGGAAATATGCAGAATCATAACTTGCTTGCATGTGCTAGGTATGATGTCTTGCCTTGCGGGTAAGTGGGGCAGGCTGATCATTGTCCTCCTTGCTGTGCTAACTTCTCCAAGTAGTGAGACAAGAGCCACCTCCATCGCAATCTTTCTTCCTGAGAGGTCAGAGAAGGGAACACAAATGGCATGCCCCAATTTAGCAATGGGGAGAAAGGGAAACAGTTATTTTAAAGTAGCACCTAGTTAATATTGGGCACATTTTGCAATCATTTGGAAGGTGTTTAAATTAAACTTTGTGGCTCTGTTTAAGAGAGTCTGTTTGTATTCTAGAAGGGTTCTTTTGATTAAAAAAATGGTGCCTGTCTCTTTAACAGCACCAGGATACCAAGGCAAGGTAGTGGAAAACAGCGAACTGGAAGAGTGTGTGAACGTTGAAAATCTATTGCAATGGGAAAAGCTTCATCTTTATTATGAAGTTTAGTTCCCATGTGAATCAGCCCTTAAAGGGGTTGTTACAGATTTAGGTTTAGATATAAATGTAAATGTACTGCCTTCAAGTCGATTCCGACTTATGGCGGCCCATGAATAGGGTTTTCATGAGGCTGAGAGGCAGTGACTGGCCCAAGGTCACCCAGTGAGCTTCATGGCTATGTGGAGATTCGAACCCTGGTCTCCCAGGTCATAGTCCAACACCTTAACCACTACACCACACTGGCTCTCAGGTTTAGATATAGATATAAATATACACACACTCTATGAATTTGTGCAGGATTCCTGCATGTGTATGCCATAATATGTTTCTGTGGACTTTTGGAAAGACAATACATTTCTATGAACTCTGAACTGGGGAAAGGAAGGCCACAAGCAATTTGTGGCACCTCTCAGTGGCCATTTGGGAGGACAAGGAGGATGTGATTATGCAGGAAGCAGATCCAAATATGGCCCAGGGGATCCTGATGGCCATTCAAGTGGACAGTGTGTTTCTGTGCATCATTTACATTGCATATTAATGATGTTCAATGCTAATCCATGTTAGTAAGTCTCATCCTGATCCATTAACACGGTTGTGAGAAAGCTTTGTGGGAAGTGGTGGCGGTGGTGATGATCATTATGATATTATACAAGGATTTTGAAAAGCTCAGGAATCTCTTCAATGAATTTTAAAAGCTGGTTCTTTTGAAACATCAAAGAGAAACCACCCCCAGGCAGGCAGATATGAAAGTACAGCACAAATGAAAATTAAAGCACCCATAGAAAATTAGAAATCCTAAAGGCTGTAATTCTTATAACCCTGAATAAATATTTTGGAGATTTTTATTTATTTGTCTAAAGAAAAAGGCATTTAAGAGGATCTAAGCTGATGAGTTAAGATTGCATGGGGGTGGAAGAGAATGTCACTTCCATGCATATGGGAGACTTGTAGTCTGTGATAAAACGAGACTGGTGGAATGTTCTTATGTGGATTTTTAGACACCACCTGTCTGCAGGCTCCAGCAGGTCTCTCTGAACTGTACTCTCTGCTGTTAAATAAAGGTCTATGCATTTTCAGTGGTCAAAGCTCAAGCAAGAGGCATAGTGTCCACAGCACCAATGATAAGCCCTTGAATATTCTAGACAGGTTCTGTTTAGGAGAAAAACAAAAAGAGTTCATTTATTTTTGCCTGTCCTAAGATTTGCTGTCCTAGCCTCCTGTTGGTCATGAGAGGTGAGACACAAAAAATCAGGTCAATGTTACCATAAAAGAATTACATTTATCATTGGCACCAAGTGGAGGACCAATTGGGAGGAGACCTTTTTAACCCTTTTCCTGCCAGCTATTTATCTGCTCAAAATCTCCTGTCTAATCATCTCCTCCACAGCTTCTCAGGCTGTTTCTCCCCATAGGGAAAAAGACATGGGGAGCCACAGGAGGAAGAGGGGATGTATCTTTCTCCCAATAAGGCAGGAAAGCAGCTTGAGAAAGGATTAAGCAGTTCCTTCCCCCTTGGGCCTTTGCCAATGGTCCTCTCAAGATTTTGTGATTCCCTTGGATGTTTTTCCTTTAAGTAAAACTGTTGTGTGAAAAAAGATTCTTCAACTATCAGAAGTTTGGGGGTAAAAAACAAAAGAAGGAGCTAAGAGTGGAAACAAGAAAACAAAAGAAAGTTCTCGAAGTGCTTCCTACAAGGTTTATTGTGGTGATTAATGCCCAACAGATTTTTGAAAAGTCTCCATCTTTAAGGGTAATTCTTTTTGTTGGAACACTGCAGAAACAGGCTGTTGAGGCTTCGTCCTTGGCCAAATGCAGCTGAATGGAAACCTGGAGTGCATAGGTATATAATATGCGAGAATTGTTTGTGTTTTTAGCACAACCAGGAAAAAGAAAAGTCACTTCTCTTTGAGATTAAGAAACAAGACAGGAATTCTGTACAGATAAGCTTGACACTGAGATTATCAGAAAATTCCATCCATACCCAAGGCTAGGGGACCAAAGTAGAATTAAGAAATAGGGTGCCTCTTAGCATGGACGTCTCAGGAATTTGTTTTCAGAATGCTGATGAAAGTTCAAGAGGAAAGCACAAAAGCAGGACTACAGCTGAACGTCAAAAAGACTAAAATAATGACAACAGAAGCTTTATGTAACTTTAAAGTTGACAGTGAGGACATTGAACTTGTCAACGATTATCAATACCTCAGCACAGTAATTAACCAAAATGGAGACAATAGTCAAGAAATCAGAAGAAGGCTAGGACTGGGGAGGGCAGCTGTGAGAGAACTAGAAAAGGTCCTCAAATGCCAAGATGTATCACTGAACACTAAAGTCAGGATCATTCAGACCATGGTATTCCCAATCTCTGTGTATGGATGTGAAAGTTGGATAGTGAAAGAGGCGGATAAGAGAAAAATCAACTCATTTGAAATGTGGTGTTGGAGGAGAGCTTTGTGCATACCATGGACTGCAAAAAAGACAATTAATTGGGTGTTAGAACAAATTATGAGAACCAGTGTGGTGTAGTGGTTAAGGTGCTGGACTATGACCTGGGAGACCAGGGTTCAAATCCCCACACAGCCATGAAGCTCACTGAGTGACCCTGGGTCAGTCACTGCCTCTCAGCCTCAGAGGAAGGCAGTGGTAAACCACCTCTGAATACTGCTTACCATGAAAACCCTACTCACAGGGTTGCCATAAGTCGGAATCGACTTGAAGGCAGTACATTTCCATTTTTCCAGAACAAATTAAACCGGAACTGTCACTAGAAGCTAAAATGATGAAACTGAGGTTATCACACTTTGGACACATCATGAGAAGACGTGATGCACTAGAAAAGCCAATAATTCTGGGCAAAACAGAAGGGAGTAGAAAAAGAGGAAGGTCAAACAAGAGATGGATTGATTCCATAAAGGAAGCCACAGACCTGAACGTACAAGATCTAAACAGGGTGGTTCATGACAGATGCTCTTGGAGGTCGCTGATTCATAGGGTCGCCATATAATCTACTTGAAGGCACATAACAACAACAATCAGAAGTGAGCTCACAGTTCTGTCACCCAAAAATCCACTCCTGGTCCTGCAGCCTGACCAAACCATCTTCATCTCAGCAGCCTAATTTAGAAAGAAAACAACAGCTGCTTTTGTTAAACAATTGAGAGTCAGGAATCCCTGATGATTGACTGCAAATCACCCAGAGGTCTCTGCCCACCTCAGAGCTAGAGCAAGGCTAAGCAGATGGTAAATGATAGGTAACTGGTGAAATTCCAGCAAACTACCTTCCCCTAGTAGCTCCTGGACTTAAATGTCTGGTCTAGCAAAACTCTTCCCATGTTCTTAAGCAAGACAGCATATGTGGGATCACTTAACACAGACTAGTTATTCAGTATTTTTAAGGGATACACTTACTTTGTAACTATAAGCATCTCTGTGGGTAACTGACATTTGGTTGGGGAAAAAAAGATAACATAAGACCCAAGTCAGCTAACCTGTGCACTTGATGTTATTCTGGCACTTGTTGCTATTTTTCACATGCTCTACATAATGATCAAAACCCACTTCATGCCACAGGGCCAGTAGTGCTTTACATGGGCAGCTGGACTGGCTGCCTTTTGTTATCCGAGTTCTTCATTCAAATTATAGCACGAAAGTGGGTTGGTAGGTCACTAAGTAGAGATACGGGAATGGAGAAGACATTGCTATTTTCCATTTCCATCTGGACAGAATGCCTCTCCTCTAGCTGAAATCAAAATAGTTAAGTCCATTGGCACAAACTAAATTCCTTATCTGCTTCCTCCTTGTTCTAGTGTTGCTACCATTCATGATTTTTCTGGAGTCTTCATATTTTGGGAAGTCCGGTGAAAGGGAAACTCCAGAAATAAACACAACACAAAAAAGTCTATAGTAGGGTATATAGGCAAAATTACTCAGCAACAACAAAAGATATATTTCAGGCCACAGATGGCCCTTCTTCAGTAAATCTATAATAAGTAGAAGCATTTGTATTTTATAAAATACAAATATGTCATTCTTTAGTGTAAAAAAATTACCTAATTAAAACCAACTGTTAAAAATGGAAACCTTTAGTCTACAATGCAGGAACCACTCCCTCACCACCTACATACACCACCACCACCACCACCCCCTCGCTCCAGTAACCATAGTGGGACACCCAATTATGACCCAATTCATACAAAGAGGGCAGAGGAGAAGACACACTGCACAGCACCCACATGGCTCCCTGGGCATGATACCTGAAGGGAGCTCACACAGTCTTTCTGGAACAAGGGTTAAAACCCACCTTTTTACCAGTCAGCCTAAGGGAGCCGCATCAAGGACAGCCACAGCCACACATTCACAGCAGCAGTTTCCAGTGCAAGGGTAGGTAACCTGTGGTCCTCCAGTTCTTGTTAGACTATAGCTCCCATCATCCCTGATCATTAGGCATATTGCCTGGGCTGGAGGGCTGTGTGGTCCCCACCTGCTCTAATGGCTCACTCCATATAGGGCTGGAGTTAGGAAACAGGAGACAGGAATTTGCCACCCCATCAGTGAGAAGGGGGGAAATACCTCCATTCACCTTTTTCATGCGGAGGGGGGAGGGAGAGAATCATGGCAGGGGTCTCAAACCCACACTGCAAACACCACAGAGCAGTCCCCTAATTACTTACCCACAGGGATGAGATACATCATGAGGCATTTTGTCTTTTCCCTGCCTGCCTCTAGCCAAAACACTGAATCGTAAATGCCAGGATCACATGGGCCACAGGAAAAGCGCTAGCCAGGTGGAACAGCCTATATTCTACATGCTAGAGGCCCATGTTCAAACCTAGCATACATTTTCCCACTAGGAAAGGGGAGGACTGGGGCCCCACACTCAGCTGCATGGGCCAGTTGCCTGGTTCCTGCATGGGCCAATTGGCCCCTTTGGCCCACCCCCTCTCCTTGGCAACCTACACTTCCAGTCCAAACCCTGCTATTTTGCCTGTTGGCTAGCCCTGCCTGACCAGCAAATGGCTGACATGGAGTACCTAGCCTTTGCCCACAGAAACCCTAACTGTGTGGGGGGAAGAGTGCCTCCCCTTTGCATGGGAGACACTGCTCCCTAGAGGAAGGGGGGAGTAGTTACCCATGGCAAAAGGGTGGGGAAACAGCAGTCACAGTGCAGCATGTGTTCCTTTGCTTTGACTCCTCTGCATGGTGTGCTCCATCCTGGCACCCCTGTTGTTGATGTTCATGACATGAGGCCAACGAGAAATAGACTGCCACATGTCCTGTCATCAGAATTATCTTTTCTGTGTGTGAGGTTTGTGTGTGGGCTGTGATCAGGTGCTGAGTTACACCATATACTGTCATGGTGATGTTGGTGGGGTAATCGTCAACACTATGGTGGCTATTTTTAAATTCCCCCCTCCCCTTCAATTGGAGTCAATGGGAGGGAAATTTCCTGTGAAGGCGAGGTCTGGTCTCTGGGGTTGGTATATGATGTCAGGTGTGGGACAAAAGGGGATTTGCAGGCATCGACTATCAGCTTTGAACCTTACTTGCTAAACATATAAACAGTGTAAATTTCCTCATAAGAAGCAAAAAGCAGAAGGCAGCTCAACTTGGTGAGCAGCATCTGGTGTGGGATTCTCTGCTCCTTGGATTCATCAGACCCATCATTCTTAGAATTTACACTGCTGCATCTTTTATAGCTGAAAGAGTACAAAGTATTTTTTTTTAACTACAAACAAAAAGGCTTCTGCTTTCCTTCTTTATTTCCATTTTGTGGGTATTCCTAGTAACCCTGAGAAGGCTAGCAAAGCAGCAAGTTTCTCTGAGTTCAGCGTTCAAATCTTGGTAAACAAGCTTTGAGGGGTATCTTAGCCACCAAGATTGACACTGAAAACTCAATTTCTCTTCTAGATTTTGTTACATTTTTAAATCTATGCATGGCTGCATTGCAAGCTTAATTATGCTCTTCTGTGGCTCAGCATAAATCTTTATGTTCTGTTGCAGTGAGCTCCTGGTTGCCAGCACTTCTCCTTTTCACAGCATAATTGTTCAGGGTTCAGGATGAAAATTAAAACATAGTTGGGAATGGAATGGAAAAGTGCTTCGTTTCTAAAATTTGAGATGGATACTTGGAAGCTGGTTTTGCATACTTGAGAGAGAATGTTCCACACATGCTCAGATGCTTTTTAATTATTATTTTACACGGCTCAGATTAACCCCCTAGTAGAAAGGAAAGAAGTTGGTATAGCACAGTGGGGGGGAGAGCCTCGCTGGGAGTCCAGAGTCTGTGAGTTCAAATCCCCGCTTGTGTCTCCCAGGTATAAAGGGACAGCTAAAGATCACCCCCACAGGGAGTGGCTCAGGGGTTACATGCCCTGCCACCTGTGCAGCCGTGGGCAAGCTGCATAGTCCCAAGGAGCCCAGTTGCCCCCCAGCTGGCACTTGAGGACAAGGAAGGGCTTGTGCAGCTGTGGCAAGCTGAGCAGGCTGTAGCCAGCTGGGGAGGACTAGCCTCCTATTCATAGGGTAGCCATAAGTCGGGATCGACTTGAAGGCAGTCCATTTCCATTTTTTCCATAACAGAAAGAAGCAGAAGTAAAATTATGTTCAGATATTATTCATTCTTGTACTTTAAAGCACTCAGCTGTCTTCCATATATTAAATCCAGTGTTGGGAAATGTTGCAGTTACCCTTTGCAGGTTGTCCTAAGAAAGAAGAGCCAGATCTGATATGTGGTAACTGAATCTAGGATGTATGATATGGTTAGCACTGTTACATTAAATTATTTTCAGCAAGAAGTGGAAAAGAGTAGAATATATATCCCACTTTAAATGCTGGAAACTGGACCTTATTTCTTTGTCCCCATTATATGTGATCTATCAGAGATAATTGATAGAGGGATTCCTGCTTTCTTTACTTGTACTGCCAATAAACCAGATTCAGAAGGTGGGCCAGCCTTGATTATCAACACCATGACCTGCTCAAATCTTTGAGCATGAACTAACTGGCAAGTGATTCTGTCTAAATTCCCTGTCTTGTCCAACTTCCTTTTCTCCAGAGCTAAGCTGGACAGCATGGTTCACTTCAGGTCCTATTTAAACAAGCATCTGAAATCCAAAAGTCCTAGCCCACACTCCAGAGTCTTTCCCTCCTCTAAAACAGATGTGGAGTCAGGGGGCTTCAGCTAGTGAGAAAACATTACTTCTGGAGGAATTGTCTGTCCAGTGACTAGATTTCTTTAACACACATTAAAACTACTCCTAAGAGCTTTGATGGCTGCTTTAAATATTTGACTGATGCTGACTTCTCTAGAGTGGGGACAGGAATTGTTTTTAGCATTAGGATGCAGATGGCTACCACACAGCTGGAAGAGAATATGGTGTTTAAAAAAAAAACCAGGAAGAGTGTCGGGCTCAGGAGGCAAATAGCTGGCTGGTAGATTAATGGCCAGGAAAATTGTAGGCGAGGAGATCAGTTTGGGTAAAAGAAACATGTTAGGCATTGATTCTCACTTAAGAGTTCCTTATGTACTCCCAGAACATAGCACCGTGGTTTTGATATCTGTCTATAGAGCTCTATAACTGATGTAAAAGGCTCTTAATGGAGAGCAAAACCAGGCTACTACCTATTTCATAGGCTCTTCCCCAAACACACAAAAGCAGATCTGGGAAGGGGTCAGCAACAATGAGATTGATTCTCCTAACAGCTCTGTATGAAGCTACGAAATTTTAAAATGTTATCTAGATTTCTTCAATCTTCACATCTAAGTCC
The DNA here is from genome assembly GCF_030035675.1 of Rhineura floridana. Taxonomy (NCBI): domain Eukaryota; kingdom Metazoa; phylum Chordata; class Lepidosauria; order Squamata; family Rhineuridae; genus Rhineura; species Rhineura floridana. The sequence goes on along the minus strand of NC_084480.1, from coordinate 173,080,531 downwards.
CATCTGCATAAGCTTTATTTCTTCATAGGGGTTTCTGAGGCCTTCAGTATCCCCTCTGTGCACATCTCAACTCTGAGCCATATGAAGATATACAGGATACTGAAGCTGCATAATTATGTTTAGCACATATATATTTCAAGTAGTCAAAGTGTTTCCTATATGTATCTCAGTAATTTTTACAACAGCTCTATAAGGCAGGCCAGTAGTACTGTTGCCATGTTGCAGAAGGAGGTGGAGTGGCCAAGGCTTGTTTCCCTTTTATCTTGTTCCTGTTTACCTGGATGGAAACAGAAAGATGGATTTTCGATAACTCTATAGAGGTCCAAGGCTATAACAACAGGGATGAAGAATTCAGCTTTTTTATATAGTTCTTGATAATGAAAAAAAAATCTGAAGAGGCTGCATGCAGTAAAGTCTGATTCACGGATCAATCCTACAGCCCACTGCACTTAGTAACAAAACACATTGGGTTGACAATTTGCTATTCACCGTCAAATACTGCATAGCGAGCCTAGGACCTAGGTGGAACTACAGCCCCCTTAACTATAATAGTGCTGAAAAAGCAAAGCTTGGAAAAGTTACTTTTTTGAACCACAACTCCCATCAGCCCAATCCAGTGGCCATGCTGGCTGGGGCTGATGGGAGTTGTAGTTCACAAAAGTAACTTTTCCAAGCTCTGTGAAAAAGGCCCCACCACCATCATTGGTGTTATGCAGAGCACTATATAGCATCAAAGCAGAAAGCGGGTGATGTAAGGGCCTCTACCAACCAACCTCCCTGGTCATTTTGCTTCCATAGAGAGTGGGATAGCAGAACAACCCTATGAGCATATTTAACAGCAATAAAAGGAGATGGAAGAGGCAGGAAAACAGATATAGGATGCTGCATTACCATCTTTGAAAGCCAGCATAGTATCTTAGCTTGCAGCTCAATCTTCTGCATGTCTACCCAGAAATAAGCCCTACTGAGTTGAATGACACCTACTCCCCCAGTTAAGTGTGCATAGGATTACTGCCTAAGACACTGGGCTACAAATCTAGAAGCCCCTGCTTCAAACCTTGCCTCTGCCATGAATTCACTAGGGCAGGCGTGGGAAACCTCCAGCCCACGGACCAATCTTAGCCTGCCAAGGGTTCCAGTTTGGCCCATGAGGCTGTTTTTGTGAAACCACCCACCTGTCAGTCAAGAGATGTCACCCCGCTGGGCTGGTGATGTCAACTGATGGGTGGGGTTCAGTGGGCACAGTCGATCCCTGCATAAAACAAAACTGTCCACACCGCCCATCACCTGACTAGGTGGTTAGTGGCAAGCTGCCCTCTCTCTTCCTCTTGGCCCTTCATCGTCAATTAAAGAATGGTAACACTGACCTACAGTACAGATTTTCTGTAGAGACTCCAAGATAATACACCGGAAGCACTATGAAAATTTGAAAGCAGTATATAAGTTTTGATATTTTTACTAGTTGTTTCTTTCCAGTTCTCCTAAACAGTTTTTTTTTAATGTTTATCCCCATCTTTGTTAAGGAGTGTGTTGGCAAATAATGATTTGGCTTACTAGCAAGCCTCTGTTTATCCTTGTCAACAATTCTCCCTCTACACTTGAGTCCTCAGGCACGTGGAGAAGGCTTCAAGGAAAGGCAGGATTTATCTTATTTCTTCTGGGATGTGAGGAAAGGTCCCTTCTTTAAACTACAGCACTCTGCTTCTCTCTCAAGCCTTCTGCACGTGCCAGAGAACTTGCTGTTCATAGGAATTGGGGGGCAGAGCAGGGTGGATCTTTCCTAGATGATGAGTAGTCAGAATCCTAAAATATAAATCATATCTAGCACTGACAATGTTAAGAATTCACCTTTCTGATTTGTTTTTTTATCTGCCCTTCCTCAATCCCCGCTCCTTGTGGTGGTGTAGAAGCTGCCGCTGCCGCTGCCGCTGCCAACCCTGATGGAAATTCTACTCTGGGAGGAGGAGCAACAGCAGGCACAATGGGCCTCAGCACCAGGTATGGCCCTCAATTCACCCTGCAGCACGTCCCTGACTACAGACAGAATGTGTACATCCCTGGCAGCACAGCTACCCTGTCAAATTCTTCGGGGAAGCATGATGGGAAACCTGCAGCCTCTGGAGGTGGAAACAAGAAGAAGTCAGGAAAGAAAGAAAAGAAGTAGGATCCACAGGATGTCACTGCCATCTTAGATCTAAAGGGCAGACTCTTCCAGCATTCCCCCAATTCATAGCCTAGGATGGAGGATGAATGTGATTTGTGGTTAACAGTTTTTTTAAAAGTATGGAACATTGTGAATGTACATTGTTGACATCAGAGCTAGGAGTAGGTCTCCTATTGTTAGTCCTCATAATGTAAAAGTATCTCAAAAAACAAAACAAAAGCCCTGTGGATAATGACGAATACAGCTTGTATTCTCACGAAGATAGTCTAATATGCAAGGGTGTCAGATCTTTGAAACATTTTCTCTGCCGTTGCTTTGCTCCAGAGTGATCTGCACAACCTACAAGGCTTAGGGTGGGCTCTGTTCATTGTAAAAGATTCTTCTAAACAGGGGTTTTCATTTATGCATTTTTCCATTTAAAGAACATTATCATGTCCCCAAATTTTGATGATTAATTTATCTCCGCACAAGAATATTTCAGTTGGAATCCTTGTTATGAAATTGATAAGGGAGTGCTTTAGTTTCTGCTTTTTTAAAAAAAGAATTAAAAGTTTATCTTGCATTGTTACAAGGGAATGAGATTAAGCTGTATTTTTAAAAGTTTAACCAATGATGGTTGAAAAAATGAAACTGAAATGATGATATCTAAGAGGCAAGGCACACAAACACATTGCAATGGAAAGCCTTCCAAAGGCAGAGAATGCCTCATACATTAGGAAGATGGAGAACATTGTCCTGGCTGATTGATTTTACAGTGGCCTCTAAAGAGACAACACAGCTCATCTACACTTTGGTCCATAAATATTTATGTGTACAGTAAATGTTTTCTGGAATAAGTTAAAGGAAGTCAAAGTCAATCGCTTGTGAGTCTAGTGAGCTGCTGCTCCTTTAAGCACTGAAATAGCTCTGTTAGTTCCACAGGCAGATGTCTTCTGTCAGTGAATGGGCTCTAGTGGCCTTGTAAGTAAGTAATTTTTTAAAAATGGAATGCTTCACATTTTTCTGCACATCAAGCTGCATGCAAAACATTCACTTCACATCTACAGTAGGTCAGCTGACGCCACTCAGCCTAGAATAGATAAGTCATTGCATGACATAAACAGCATGATGTAAATATGCTGTCCAGTGGCCAGATCCCGGTGGAACCTGAGCATTGTCTGTCTGTGAGTAGAGTTCAGTAACAAGATGCATTGCCCTGGATAAGAGCAGTAGGAAAGTTTCCATATGTCTGTGCAGCATACCCAAGAAATATCCTTGGTTTTCTGGCCTTCACAAACTGATATTAAGTTAATAACAGTTGGCTTGAGGAAACTAAGGAACCAGGCACAGATAAGGGATGCTGGAGTTACAACTGGGCAGAGATTTCTGATGCCAAGCCCTTGATTCTGCCCTGAGGTCACGTTCTGAACGTTATAGAAGTGAGTAACCACTGGTGTACTGAAGGTCCTTGGGACCTCTCCTATCACCCCTACTTGGATATAAATCCACTAGATTTAAAATAAATAAACATAAATCCTTTTGCTGTGTTTTGAAATTACTTGTTTTAGGTTTTTAACCACATTGTTTCATAGCCGAGTATTGACAGGAAGCAAGTGTTTCCTACTCTGTGCATTTTATAAATTGTGTTTCCATCTCTTTGCTCAATCAAGCACATCACAGCCAGGAAGGGAAGTTCACCATGCTCTTGGCACCTCAGGTTGTCTTTCTAGAGGCACTGGGTTCCCTTCAGTTTCATCTGGCTTTCTGCATCACAGTAGCTGAACCATGAGGGCAGAAAAGCAGCATATTCCAACATGGAGTGCTAACAACAAACCCAAGAATATTTTCATTTTTCTTACACTTCTAATAAGGAGCTTGTCTGAGATGGTCCAGCCTTCTATGATCAGCTCAGGTTAAATGTGTGACAACTTTCCACAACATTGCAGCCCAACCTCAGTGGCTGTGTAGTATTCACTGCTAGAGCATTTTGTTCACTAATATTTGCTGCCTCCCCCGTCTCTAGAAAACGGGACCTGTCTGTGGGGAAAAACTTTGGTCTGCATATGATTTTTGTACTGATCCCAGTCACCCACCCCGCTCCCTGTGTTTGGTGACTGCACTAGAAACAGTTTACATAGTTAGTTAAAACTGGACACAATCTGTTGGGAAGTTCTTCTGCACAAGCTTGTTTGAAATAAGCAGCAGCAGCATAAGACCATAGTAATCCTGTTGTGCGGCTCCTTTTTATCATAATGGGGTTTATACAGGTGAGCTTCATCAATGGATTGTGCCTAAGGCTTATTATGTACTGAAGTAGTTATTATGTGACTCTTCTCAAAGTACTGTAGATGAATCTTAGTCATTCTTTTTCCTTTTAATCAGCAAGCTGAAAGTAGTGTAATAGTGCTGCAAAACCTAGTGATGTGTAGTTCGTTTGTTTTTAATCTTAGTAATTGAGTTGTGGACATCGGTATTTTTTTATTCCTTTGTACCTTCTTTGCCTGTGTTCTTTGTGCTCTTAAATGTATGTGAATTGAAACACACTTACTTGTCCTTTCAATGTGTCTAATATTGAACTATACTTATATATTATATATATGCTTATATCCTTCTTATATCCATATAGACTGACGTCAATGTGTTACACGCAAGTTTTATACTCTAATATTTATATTGCTCTTTTTTCTTTGGGAAAAATAATAAAATCTTTTCTTCTGATGTGTTGTGAGTTGTTTCTGGATGACAAATGTAGATATGGGGAGGGAAAGGTTATTTGAGTGTTAGCCTGGAAACGCCTCACCCCAGAGTATTGAAGGTGGTAAGACAGAGATGCAACATTGCCTTCAGTGTTCACTTTCATCCCAGCAGCGCCTCTAGTGAACAGGTTTCGCTGAGGTTTGTAGCATTTCAAAATTTGCAAAACATGAAAACCTATTTGTTTACTAAGATACTGCCACTGCTGACAGAGGATAGTTTGCCTCTGAGAGTTAGTAGAGAACAGTATGCACCTGTTTTACTTATAAATTATCAACTGGGAGTGGAACACATTCTGATTGGACTATCTGCCCTTTCCATGGAATCTCTTTTGCATTTGTGCTCTAAATAATAAGATAAATAATAGGACACAGCTGTTGCATTGCTCCCCCCCCCCAAAAAAAACCCCACACTTCTGCAGCTATCAATGATCCGGCAATGTGTTAACAGAAGACAAGAAACCCAGGCTTTACAATTCATAGATAATGTAAAGGAGGTATAAAGCATGAAGATGTGTGAACATGCTGGCCAAGTTCTATTTGGGAGCTATAAAAGGTAGGGAATTGTTCAGTATAATAGATGTGTCTTCTCCCATCCACCCCACCCCATTAATTTCATAAATAGAAGTACCAGGGTCTAAGCCTCCTAGATCCATTGCTTTATCTCCTGGAAGTCCTGCTCTCTGATCCAAGGCTGACAGTGGTTGCTTAGTAGTCAGGAAAATCACTCTACACATGCACAGATGTTATTTCTTCATTACTCCAGAATTGAGCCCTAATGAGTTAACTCCCTTAACTATGCCCTAATGCTATTTATTTTCTCTCCAATGTGTATGCCTCTTAGCCGTACCATATATCCTCTTTTGAAGACTGGCATTATGCCACTCCACTGATAAGGGCAAGAGGAGAGGATCATGACTCTAGAACCCCTCCCCTCGGAAGTATTAGGGACTTTTCCTGCCCCTGCCAAAAGATCACTGCAGGCTCTATGACTTTGTTGTTGTTCCTATTTCCCACCTTGTTTGCTTTTCCAGCTAGTGCCAAGTACCAACATAATGTGTTCTCTATGTTTTTATTCATTGTGGTATTCACTGTCCCACAGAGCAACAGACTACAGCTAGACAAATCCCTTAAAATCTGACTAAACCAAACTTCCCCTAATTTCACCTCCACAAATAAGGATGGAGAGATCACATCTGTGTGTGTAAGAAAAATGAGAGGTAAGGACATGAAGCACCCTGTAGAAAGAGCAAGCTGTGTCTTAGGCCTAGTCCTCATTTAGGCAGTACCTCTCAGGTAATGCTTGGGTGTACCAATTAAGACTGCAGGTAAAGATTCACATGACTGAATGATTCTCTATATTTGGGCAGGGGGGATCCTTCCATATAAAAAAATAATATGCCTTGAGAAGATTTCTACTGTAGCTCCTTGATCAAACATGCTAGTTTTCCATGTACAGGGATTTATTTGTGATGGAGACTGAAGAAGTGTTCAGTCCCTACCTGCAATCTGAAGTGGTATAGTCCTGGCACAAGTTTACCTCAGTAGGAAATACTCCTTATTTTGTTTGGTACACCTATATCCTGCCTTTCCTCCCAAGGAGCTCAAGATGGCATACATCGTCTCTCCCCACCTCCCTTTATCCCCATAACCCTGTGCTGTAGGTTAGGCTGAGAGAGTGACTGGCCCAAGATCACCCAGTGAGCTTCATGACTGAGTGGGAATTTGAACCCAAGTCTCTCCAATCCCACAACACTATAACAACTGCACCACCTGGCTCAGTGAGTCAGCACAGGAACACCACACTCCTCGTCATAGTTTGTGCCATAGAAAAATGAGAAAGCATGGATGATTTCTTGGACGATTTTCATTTTTGTCATGTGTGCTGGGATGCACAGAAGTCTAGATTATAAAAAAGACAGTTGTGAGGCAGGCTACATTCACACCATACATTTATTCCACTTTAAACAGTCATGGCTTCCCCAGTTTGTTAAGGATAATGAGAGTTGTTAGACAATCCCTGTTCCCCAGAGTTCACTGTGAAGAAGGATTGATTGTTAAACCAGTCTCGGAATTTTAGTTCTGTGAGGGGAATAGGGGTCATCTAACAACTGTCAGCACCCTTCACAAACTATACTTCCCAGGATTCTTTGGAAGAAACCATGAGTATTTAAAGTGGAATAATAGTGGAATGAATGTGGCTTAAGTGTACACAAGGTGAAAAAGGGTGATTTGATGCACAACAGCCAGAACTTTAATACAGATAGAGTAGTATAGCTTAATTTATGTGGACGGCTGTTACCCAATTAAGGAAATCTTAGTCATATGAGTAATCATATGTTGCAATCCTGTGCGCATTTGCATTTAGGCTGCAATTCTGTGCACATTTGCCTGGGAGTAAGTCCCATTGAATTCAATAAATATTACTGAGTATACATACACAGGATCGTGCTGTTAGTCAATGAAGTAAATTATTACATTTACATATTAGTAAAACCAGTATTTCTGAAACAAAAAAAGTATACTTTCTTTGCTTTTAGGTGATGCACACACTTGCAACACCACACTTCATCTTAAAACAAACACCCTCTTCTGTTTGCAAGAATGCTGCTTGCCATCTGCCACTTTTGTTTTCTTTCTTAAAATTTCTAAACATTACTATAGCTGTAACTGGGCACCAGCACGTCCATCCTCAAACAATACATCACATCCAAGACAGGAGCTCATACTCTAATTTATTTTGGGTTAAAAATATATTTTTTTAAAAGTTCTTAAGCCACTAAAAATGTGTTTACATAGAAGCCAGTGGAGCACAATCCTTTCTCACAGAACCAAGTGATTGGTTTTGGTCTGAAGGCAATGTTGCTGCATCTGAGTCATGTTTTGCTACCCATGGTCACCTTTTTTAAAAAGCCAGAGACACTCCCTCCGACCAACACTATGTCACGAACAGCTCACAATCCAGTAGAGGGAGCACTACCCACCCACCCCAAGCTGCAAATAGGGTTGCAACAGTGAGGGAGCTATTTTTTGACCAGCCTTGGACCCTCAGCCCCATTCTCTAATATTTGGTATTAGATAGTAGTGGATCCCATTGCAGGGATATTACATGCAACTCTCTCAGCCTCATCCTGACCCCAACCCGCAAAAGGTTGTAAAAGCATTGGACTACACTGCAGGCTTATAAAACAGAGAAATACATGTACCTCAGCACCTGCATTAGATGTACAATAAGCGGGAGGGGGGTGTTGTTTTTTATGGTACTCATACAGGCACCTGTTTTTTGGTTGCCCATGGCAACCACTATGTGTTGGCTTCCACTGCACTTTTACCAAGGTATGAATACTGGCACCTCATTTTTTACGGGAAAAAGCCACTAATAAGTGCTGGGTGCTTGTGTCAGCCAGACCCTCACCTTGCAGTATTAACAGTGGATTAGATTGCAGGTCTGTTGTAATCCTCTTTTTCTCAGCCTCCAACACCCCTCCCCCCAAACTAAGTCGGTTCAGAGATGGGAAAAGATTCTTCTGGCCTAGTTCCAATTGACGTAGCAGTAAACAAGCATTTGGGCAGGGCAAGACTGCAGCTGGAGGGACACATTATAGAATACATGAAGTTACACCTACAGAGGATGTCAGCTAGCATGCCAGTGAGAAGGCTAGGCTTAAAACCTTGCAGGGAGGTGTGTGGGTTTTGGGGGGTTTTTTTGTATTTAGTCATAAGAGTCCCCCCTACGGCATGAAGTGGTACCACCACCCAGATACAGATTTACTACTTCACAACTAAGTCCCTCTGTGGCTGACCTTGGGGTATTCATGGAGCGGGGAGTCCTTCTAAAGTGATCCTTGAGCTTTTAAACACACATTACAGGCAGAAATTCATCACACGTCTTCCTGGGAAAGGTTAGAATGGGAAAGCTTTGCCTGTTGAATTTATATCTTTTCCTACAGATGTTAAAGGAGGAAGAGCCCTGTGGTAACCCCAGAGGTGGAGAGAGAAGGAAACATGGGGTCCCTGTATCCAAGGGAGTCTGGAATCTCTTTTATAATCCAAGTTCAGAGCTGTGCATCCCTCCAGGGAGGGGAAGATGCACACAGATTCCTGCTGTGGTGTCTTGTCATCTGCTTCTCTGACCCTTTGTGGTGGTATGTAAGGAATTCCCTTCTCTGTTTCCCCTTACCCTTTATAATCTGTGCTTGCTCCGCTGAGGCCACAGCTGAAAGGTCCATTCCATCCATCAATCTTGCTTTTGCTCCACTGATCTGATCCAAATGTGACAGCCTCTAAGTGCATGTTAGGACCTCCTGTTCAATCTGCAGCCTTCTTCCTATTGACTCCTGTCAATTGATGACACTTCCTTTACTAGCAGGGCTGAAAAGAAGTGCCCTTCTAGCACATTACAGGGAAGGAGAGAATTCCCAACTTCTTATTAACTTCCTAAAGACTAAAATCTTGATATACAGTATCTGCCTGGAGGACACCTGTTGATACAGAACCTCCCTGTTTTTCTAATCCCAGATCTGATGAGCTGGAACACGTCTGCTGAGATGGTGAGGAAAATATACTATGCACATACTCAGAGGTATTCTTGTCTTTATTATTGCTCCACATGTTTCAGAGAGGAGTCCTGGTGCTGAATCAAGTTCTAGCTAACTTTTGCCCTGCTACAAGTCAAACCCAGGAAGCAGAGCCATAAAGGATATATATACTTTGCAGTTCACTGGTCCTGGCATATTACTGTGAAACCCTCATCCGCTGGTCTGCTTTTGCAAAGCGATCCTAATGGTATTTAGCATCATATCTTCATATCTATTACACTGTTGTCTTCATAATAACTGTACAGTTACATTATCATTCCCATACAGCAGTTGCTGGTCTAAGCAAGGGTGTTGTTAGGGGATGGCCCAGGGATCTCCTATCCCCCCACCCCTTTTTTCAACTTTTTTAAAAATGCTTACTTTGCTTATAGGGCAACTAGATGTAGTACATAGCGCAGTGGTGGTGAGACCCCAGGTAGCCATTGTCTTCATGTCCCAGTGGCATGAAAAATGGAAAAATTAAAATTTGCCTTAAAAACCCGATGCCATCAGGAAAGCACACATAACGGGTTTTAACTCTCTGAACATTCACTGCTGTTGTCCAGAAATCCTTGGCAACCTCTTCCAAGGCTAGATCTATATCTATAATATATATAAATTACCATATGCACATTTGTGTCATGGGTTTGTGTTCCAAGTCCTTTAAGTACCTAGTAATGTCTCTGGGTCAGGTTGAAAAACAGTAGTTTGCCTAATATAAAGCCACTTAGTGAGTTCCGGCAGAGTTCTGATTCATTGCTCAATAGCCACATTTCATTCACATTATTCAATGATTTAAAAAAAAACCCTACCAGTTGAAGTTCAGAGTTAAGGCTATCTTATGTTGGCTGAGAAATTGGAAGTTAAAACTTATGCCTTAATAAACATACCACCTGATCAGCAATGTTATGCAATGTCACAAATTGTGCCTGCTTGCAACCACACTTTTCCTTCGACTTTCAAACCCAAATCCATTTGGGGAGGATGGAACGCCTGGGACCAGCAAAGATGTCCCTGGCCCTGCACTGCTTTTTGGATCTTCTGAGCTTTACTGTATTGCTTTGACCCACACCTGTTTGTTGCTTACATCAGTAGCTAGAAGGATACATAAAGAGTGAGAGAAAAGGGACTCCTCCGATGCTGTACTGCTGCCAATGACATGGGGTGCAAGTAGCTCTGTTTCCTAGCACTATTTCTAGCACCCATTTCATAGATTTTAAAGCAGCAGCAAGAAAAGGTGTGTCTTGGCAGTGGTGAACAGACTGATTTTTATAGATTGCTTAATTTTTTATTTATATTTCAGTGTATTTGTATGTCTGTGCCTCTTCACCTCTGGGCAGCCAATTGCTAACCACTACAACACACTGTTCTCCACTTTGTACAATGTATGGGGACTGATGGGGGGGCTGCAACATGGGATGGGGTCCAGAGGTTTGCAATGGTGGAGGTATGCAGGCAAGAATGTGGGGTACACCTCTAGTGGTTTACCATTTGATGTTAAAACCCATGACATGTGTCTCATAGGGATATATTGCCACAGCTGTTACCTCTTCACGTGTCCTACCTCACAGGATTGTTGTGAGATTATATACTGGAAGAAAACCATCACTATCTTCCTATAATCACGGTATAAAAGCACAATTAATAAATAATAAATAATAAATAATAAATCATCACTATTTTAGAATGTAATGTGAAAGCTGCTCTTAAAAAACTTGGAAGAAACAAATAACCAGGAACAGATGGCATACCAATCGAGTTGCTACAAGTTACAGAGACTGAATCTGCCAAAATTTTGACAAAAATTTGTCAACAAAAAGAAAACAATGGGCCACAGACTAGAACTGTTCAATATAAATCCCAATTCCAAAGAAAGGAAATCCCAGGGAATGCAGTAATTATTGAACTATTGCCTTAATATCCCATGCAAGTAAAGTAATGTTGTGTTGAAATTTAAGAATTGCCTTAAACATTATAGTTTGCTTTATACCCTGTCCATATAAATGTGAACAGTGCCCAGATTAGATTCAAAGTGACCCCTGACTGACTTTTGATATCAAGAAAGGTTTATTTCCTGGTGACCTGACCCTTACCTACATTCCAGTGGCTCGCATAATAAAAGCCGGTTTAAGCTGGAAACTTCCCTTATTATGTATCTCTTGTATCACATCTATGCCTATAACCTTGCTTATTGTTACAAATGTGCCTTCGCATAGAAATGTTAAACGCTGTTCCGTTGCCCCACAAACCTTGACTTGCAAAACCTTTTGATATGTAAGCAAAATAATATCATGTCTGTCTCCAGTTTAGGGGGCGCCCGGTTGCAGCTGGGCCTCCCCTGAATAGTTGCCTTTGTCTGTTGCTGCATAGTGCTTATCTCAAGGACATGCGAAGTATGCAGACATAGAGTCTGAAAGATAGTCTCAGTGTTTCCACCTTTGTTCTTCCCCCATACCCCTTTACCTCCTTACATATGCCCTACAGCTATTACATCTAGCAATTGCTTCTTTTGTATTTTATGACGTGTGCCCGATATTGTAAACTTCGGGGTGAGCCTATATAAACCCTATGACACCAATAAACGAGGTTCCCATGCTGACCTGCTTCGGCTTGTAAGTATTGGGTCCCCTTTGCAAAGGAATTGTCTCGTGTTACTTGATCTCTGATAGTGGGTTCATTTGCACTCAACTCCGCACTCCCGGGTGTAAGTGAGTTGGGGTTGACAGGACGACTTGCGTGTTGGGTTTGGACCTAACAGTAATGCTCAAGATTCTACAACAAAGGCTCTTACCATATACAGAGCAAGAAATGCCAGATGTCCAAGTTGGATTTAGAAAGGGAAGAGGCACCAGAGATCATACTGCAAACGTACGTTGGATAATGGAATGGACCAAGGAATTTCAGAATCGGAATCGGATTCTTTCTTGGAACATAAGGGGTTGGTTAAACAAATGCAGAGGGGAAAACTTATCAACTTTTTTAAATAATTTTAAAATTATATGCCTCCAGGAAACCTGGATGCTGCCAGACGTTCCAATGCAGTTAAATGGTTACCAGGCATTTACTATACCAGCGAAAAGATTTAATAATAAAGGCAGGGGTAGTGGGGGTCTTTGTATTTTTATATCAGATGATCCGGTAGTGTCCACGCAAATTATTTCTCCTAATTGTGACCAGTTTGTGCAGAGTATAAGAATAATGGGTCCTCCTAAAGGTGATCTCATAATTATAAATGCTTATATTCCCCCAGATGTGGCTAGAATTTTTACTCCTGGCTGCATCTGGATTCGCTTTTCTGAATTCTTATCCTCTGTGGTACACCAATTCCCTGCTTCAAAGATATTACTTACAGGAGATTTTAATGCTAGGTTAGGGCCAGTGGACATTGAAGGGAAGTCTACGAACCAGGGCCCAGATTTCGATTTCCCTATTTTTCCCAGACTTTCGAAAGATCAGTTCATTAACAAACAAGGAGAAAAATTGGCAGAAATTACTCAATTTCATCAACTTGAATGTCTACATGGTTCCCCATTAGATTTGACTAACGGTGCCTATACATATGTCTCCTTGGTAGGGGCCTCTGTAATAGACTATGTCTTTGTTTCAAGATCTTTGCTCCCAGAGATATATACGTTCCAAATTTTGGATAGAACAGAAAGTGACCATTTCCCCTCCCTGACGACACTTAGCTTAAGATATCATTCATCATTTGTTATCCCTTCAAATTTGGAGGATGTACAAATAGTAGAACGAAGATTACGATGGTCTACAACCCTAAATTTTTCTATCACCCAATCTTTGTATAGTGATTCTTTGATTTCTCTTAGAGATGAAATTGTGAATTCAGAGGTTGATATACTTGCTTTCTATCAAAATATCATTTTCCAACTTAAACCTCTCTTGATAACATCAGGTCGCTTTAAAACTTCATGTCCTTTGGAAAAGAGATGGTTTGATAAGGACTGTAAAATGGCCAAACGTAATCTAACATACTATGCACGTAGGTTCATAAGAGAACCATCTATCTATACCAGGGAACACCTAGTCTATTCACACTCTTCCTATAAAATACTTTTAAGACAAAAAAAGGCCCTATTTGCAAACAAACAATGGCAATATCTCATCCAAGCCCAACGAGATGGGAATGACCATTTGTTCTGGGAACTAGTCATGGGTGGTTCCAGTAGACAAGCCACGATTGACCAAATTTCCGCCCAAGATTGGAAAGACCATTTTAACAAACTTTACTTTTCCTCGACAATTTCGGATGCTACATTACCAGTTTTTAATGAGGCAAATTTTCATTGCTGGCCTCCGGTTACTGTAACACAAATCCAGATGCTAATTTCTTCCTTGAGAAAGGGCAAGGCCCCCGGGGAGGACATGTGTCCGCCTGAATTATATATCGAATTTCCGGATTGGTGGGCGCCAATATTTGCTAAACTTTTTACCTGGATAAATAACACAGGTATAATACCAGAGGGATGGAGACAGAACATAGTTATTCCTATTTTTAAAAAGGGACAGAAACAAGACCCAGCGAATTATCGCCCAATCAGTCTTATAGATGTAGGAGCGAAGCTTTATAGCAAATTCCTTCTAAATAAATTACAGGAATGGGAAACTGAGAGCATGATTATTCACCCGGAACAAGCGGGGTTTAGAAAAGGACAAAGCACTATAGATCATTGCTATACCCTATATTTCCTAGCCAGACAATCGATAAACGGACCCACGAAACATCTTTATGCCGCCTTCATAGATCTGGCGGCAGCTTTTGATTCGATTGATAGAGAGCGTCTATGGTCCAAACTGGCAAGTACCAACATTGACAAACGCCTTCTACATTTAATTAGGGTTTTATATTCTAATAATACTATAAGAATAAGATCAGGGAACACCTATACTGATTCCATAAAGGTGAATAAAGGTGTTAAACAGGGCTGTCTATTAGCTCCTTTCCTGTTTAATTTCTATTTAAATGATATTGTATCTGAGCTCCAAGATCCATCCTTTTTTGCCCCTTCTATAGGAAATAGAAAAGTAACAATTCTTTTATACGCGGACAATATGATTTTATTATCCCTTACCCCAGTTGGACTAAGGAGACTATTGACAAATCTGGACCTTTATTGCAAAAAGGAAAAATTGCAAGTTAACTGCCAGAAAACTAAAATTATGGTTTTTGGAAACAGATACAAACAGCACAAATGGTCTATGGGAAATCGTCCTATAGAACAATGCCGCCATTTTAACTACCTGGGGATATGGTTTCAAGACAATTTATCCTGGAAAAGGCATCTTAATACTATCAAACAATCTGCAAATCGGGCAGTGGGAGCATTACTTAGATTTTACAGGACGGTGGGGGGCTACCAAGCGACCGCTGCACTGAAAATTTATCAGTGTAAGGTATTATCCCAGATTTTATACAGAGCGGCTGTATGGGGATGGGATGCTATTTCATTCCCATCTCTTGAAACTATCCAAAATAACTTTCTTAAACAGCTACTACGATTACCTTCTGGCTCCCCTGCTGCCCTCTTGCGCTCTGAATGCGGTCTTCTGCTAATTAGCGCCCACATCCATAAGAACTTATTAACATACCGGTCCTATCTAAGCAATACAGCTACTAAGATCCTAGCGAAGGCTTGCTTTGATCAGTCCATGGTGTCTAGATTTTGGAAACTGAGATCCTTGAACATTTATAAACATTACCACTTTAATTTGCAATCTCCTCATCTTCTTGATAAATCCAAAATTTGTGCTCAGATAACACAATATTCCAACTGGAGAGATAAAATAACCATTCTTAACTGCAAGTTTTCAAAGTGGTTCTGTACATATAAATGTGAACACTCAAGGGCTGACTATTTGCTAAGCCTCCAGAATGTACATTTAAGATATGCATTCACAGCCCTTAGATTCCAAACCATGCCCTCTGCTATAATTTCAGGTCGTTACCAACAAATCCCATGGGAACAATGTTTATGTATCTGTCTCTCTGGTCAGGTAGAAGATTTGCCACATTACCTACTTGCCTGTCCCTTATATAAACAACCAAGAGCTATCTACCTGGACCCCGTGATAAATAATTTGGGTACTTCTGATGTTTCTCAAATTATAGCTTTTCTTCTTTCTGATAATGATCCTCAAATTACCAACATGGTGGCCCATTTTGGTTTTGCTGCCCAAAAATTGAGGGCTAAATACTTGATTGTTACTGAATTTTAGAGATTCTAATGATTGCCTAGGCTCCTGGTTGCTTAACTCATGTTTTATTATTATGTGAATTTTAATACGGTTTTAATTTTTAATGTTATATTTGTATATTATATGTAAATGCATGTTTTTAAAGATTGCATTGGCTTATGGCCTGGCAATAAACTTTGACTGAAAAAAGGAATTTCAGAAGGACATCACCCTGTGCTTTATAGATTACAGCAAAGTCTTTGACTGTGTAGATTATGAAAAACTATGGAATGCTTTAAAAGAAATGGGGGTGTCACAGCATCTGATTGTCCTGATGCGCAACCTATACTCTAGACAAGAGGCTCCTGTAAGGACAGAATATGGAGAAACCGATTGGTTCCCCATCGGAAAGGGTGTGAGACGGGTGTATTTTATCACCCTATTTGTTTAATCTATATGCAGAACATATATGGAAAGTGGGATTGGACGAAGATGAAGATGTGAAAATTGGAGGGAGAAATATCAATAATTTAAGATATGCAGACTATACCATACTACTAGTAGAAATCAGTAATGATTTGAAATGAATGCTGATGAAAGTTAAAGAGGAAAGCACAAAAGCAGGACTACAGCTGAACGTCCAGAAGACTAAAGTAATGGCAATGGGAGATTTATGTAACTTTAAAGATGACAACGAGGACATTGAACTTGTCAAGGATTATCAATACCTTGGCAAAGTTATTAACATTAACCAAAATGGAGATGATAGTCAAGAAATTAGAAGGCTAGGACTGGGAAGGGCAGCTATGAGAGAACTAGAAAAGGTCCTCAAATGCAAAGATGTATCACTGAACACTAAAATCAGGATGATTCAGACCATGGTATTCCCGATCTCTATGTATGGATGTGAAAGTTGGACAGTGAAAAAAGTGGGTAAGAAAAAAATAAATTCATTTGAAATGTGGCGTTGGAGGAGAGCTTTGTGCTTACCATGGACTGCGAAAAAGACAAATAATGGGGTGTTAGAACAAATTAAACCAGAACTATCACTAGAAGCTAAAATGATGAAACTGATGTTATCATACTTTGGACACATCATGAGAAGAAATTATTCACTAGAAAACACAATAATGCTGGGAAAAACAGAAGGGAGTAGAAAAAGAGGAAGACCAAACAAGATTGATTCCATAAAGGAAGCCACAGACCTGAACTTACAAGTTTATAACAGATGCTATTGAAGGTAGCTGATTCATAGGGTTGACATAAGTCAAAATTGACTTGACGGCATATAACAACAATAGCATCTTCCTGGCAAAACTCCTATCCGGAGTAGGAGTTCAATGTGGGCTGGAGGGGTTTGTGAGGGGGGTTCCAGTGTGTGTCTCTCTGTGTGCTGTTTATTGCAGGGTGGGGAGGTGTGAGGGACAGCAGTGAGGGGTGCATGCATGGTTATAGGGTATATGGCCTCCCGTGACAATTTCTCAGGGTTCTAAATGTGCCAATGAGCCCAAAAAGCTTGGTAAGCCTTCATTCTAACCACTGCACCACACTGTGATATTTCTAAGGGCATAGGCATGCACATATCATCCCTCTATTTTAATATTTTTAGTTTATTGTAGATCTTCATTATTTTTTAATGTTTTTAAATACCTGTTTTTAACCGTCTTCTACTGATAATTTTAATTTCTGTTTTTTGTAAATCGCTTTGGGGTTCTATTACAGTTAAGCATTATATACATTTTGTTAAATGAATAAAATTTGACTGGCAGTAACCGCCATTGAATTCTACCATGTCTGAGTAGTCTTGGTTAGAACTGTGCTAACTGCTCCTTTCACTTCTACTTTGGCCCTTATCAAGCTAGTCCTAAAGGGGGGCGAGGGAGGGGGATTCAATATCAGCCTCAACTTCATTTATAAAATGCCTAAAATGTACTAGGCGCTGCTTGTCAATTACACTTCATGAACAGCAAAACCTTGCCTGCGCTGCAGGGTTACCGTCTCCCAGCGCCATTTGTTGAAGCTATTTCTCTCCACTTAGCACGCTACGCTCCCAGGCAATTCTTCCCTTTGATCGTTCCTAATGCCTTTAGCAGCCCTTTGCTTGGGACACTGTCCAGAAAGTGACAGGCAGGGGAGGGAGGGCTCTCGTCCCCCGCTCCCTTCCAGGAAGGCCATTTGCTGACAGCTGCCCCACAAAGGAACCAGAAGGAAAACATTCTCGCGGGGAGGGGGGAGGACAAGGAGCCGAAGCGGTGTGGCGAAGGGAGGGAGGAGTCGAGGGGGCGGCGGCGGCGTGGGGAAATCTCAGGTACTGGCTAACACCCTCCTTTATATGCACGTCCCAGAAGCACGTGAAATCGATGGTTCGCAGCCAGATTCTTTTCTGCAACCTTACTCCATGCTGCTAAGTCCCAGGAGGTTTATTCGCAAGTTAATGTGTCGGAAGCTACAGCCTTTAATTATACGTTGGGTACGGAAGACAGCTCGGGGCAGGGGGAGGGAGAGAATAACGCGGTCAGGAACTCGGCGTCGCCATAGATATCCGGGAGATGACCTCAATTAGGGCTGGTGATGAAGGGGGGGGTTGAGGCGGAAGGTTACCAACCCGGCCCTGCTCTTTGGTGGGGTCGAGATTGAGAAGTC
Organism: Rhineura floridana; assembly: GCF_030035675.1. Taxonomy (NCBI): domain Eukaryota; kingdom Metazoa; phylum Chordata; class Lepidosauria; order Squamata; family Rhineuridae; genus Rhineura; species Rhineura floridana. The sequence goes on along the minus strand of NC_084480.1, from coordinate 173,062,223 downwards.
GCTCTAGGCGCCACCTTTCTAGTGTGCGCAAGGAAGGCGGTGGCGACGGCGGCTGGTCTCCATTCGCTGGAGGTTGGCCTCCGGCCGGCCTCCCTCCCTTATCCAACTCCTTATAAAGGTTGCTGGCGGGGGGCCGGGAGGGGGAAGGGCGGCGGTGTTCTTCCAGAGCATTCTTCTTTGTTAGGGGAATGGGTAATTCCCCATCCAGCCGCCACGGTTGGTGCGCTGGAGGCGGTAGATTCTCGCTCGGCGCTGGTGGGGGAATTGGAGCGCGAGAGACGTAGAGCAAAGGAGAGCTGTGCAAGCTGTTGTGAGGCGTCTCGGCGCGCGCTCTCCCTGCTTGTAAAGTAGATGGGGGAAAGTCACCCCCTCTTCTTGAAAGCCCACGTTGCCATAGTAATAAGACCTTCCTTTGGCAATGCCAGATTCCTTGCAAACAACAACAATCACGAAAGCCTCGATCTTGCAAGAGGCGGCAGCCGCCTTTTCTCCGTGAGGTGCCAGCGTGTGCATCTCAAACGGCATGTAGAATGAGTGGTATTGCAAGGGAAGACGAGGCGGATTTGGATTGAGATGACCAAGAAAACATGGTAACCTCAGTTAGGTGTGCAAAACACCCCTTCCGTTCCTCCTTAATATTTTACAAATAGGAGGCCGGAGAGTTCCTCGATGGAATTTTTAACGGCTGCATATGTTTTTTATCTACTTATGAATGCTGGGGTCCAGGGAAGGGAAACAGAGCGGGAAGGGATTTCGGAAACCCCCACCACACACGGGCTGGTCCCTTTATTAACTTGCTTTATCTGCTGCTGCGCCTTTTAACAGACAAGACAGAAACTGAGTAGGAAAAGCAATTCTCACTTTGTCTCCGTGCCAAGACAAATATTTCCTGCCGAATTTCTGCCTTTTCAGGATTCTGTTGAAAGGTACAGGGTCAGTGAAACGTGGCAAAACCTAGACTCTTTGCATACCCCCCTCCCCGAAAGAAAAACGTGTTGAGAGCCAAATAAAAAGTTCCATCGCCTCCCCTAAATGGATACACACACACACGAGATCAAAAACTGAAGGGAAAGAATAACTCTTTGTCCTAGAGACCCTGGCTCGGTTCCGGATCGGAGGCTTTTATGCCTCGGGGGTGGGGAGGGGAGCGAAAGCGGCTGGCATGAATTAATTGTGAAGATACAGCAATCTTCCTCGGGCAACAAGGACTTCTGTCTCCATGTAGGAAAAGGGAGAGGAGGATGAGTAACACAGCCTCTGAATGGAGGCTCTGTCGGGGGGGGGCAGGTTTCTCAATGCGGGCGGTAGCTTGAGCATCACATGTACTGTAGCCCCATATTTTTCCGATGGGATCATCCCGCAATCTGCCACTCGTGACAACCCGCGAATAGAGCTATGTCATGTCTCCATCAAGTTGGGCTGCCAGACAAGTGCTGGGCATTTCCGAAGCGGAGGAGCTGGATCTCCAGGGTCAAATACGTTTCTGACCTCGATTCTCTCCGTTATGCGCCGGCTGCTTAATGAGACAAAAAATCACCCCCATGTAGCAGAGCTTGCTCATCCCGGCTAATAGTGACTCATCCCCCCCCCAACTGTGGTTAGCCCTGTCACGCAGGCGACCTCCACCCTGAGGAGAAAGAAGTAGCCAAGAAGCATGTGCTCTTCCCACAGGAGGACTGACCTCCCTCTGCAGAGCCTTTTCTTTAGCAGATGGAAAGGCAGAGAGCCAGCCTCTGCAGTATTCAGATTTCTGGAGAAGGAAGAGTTACTGCAAGGCTTAGGCTGCAAACCCACACTTACTTGTAAGGCATACTGAATTCAATGGAACTTGCTTCTGAGTAGATGCGTGCAAGCTCACTGTTTAAAGCCCTGAGGCCCCAATGTACTGAAGATTAAACAGGAAAAGGAGGAGGAGGAGAAACACAGCTAAGAGGATTTGTTGTGGTTATTTCATGATGATTAGAGATCTCCCTGCTCCTAAAGAATAATCACATGTGAAGGCCTGAAGTATGGAGGAGGCAGAAAGGCCTTGGTGCATCCTGTTTTAAATAGTATCCAGTGCCATTCCAGCAGCAGATTCACTCTTGCCTTTTTGCCTGCCGTACATCAGTTTAAAGACCCATGGCAAGGGAACACAAAATAAAGGTGGCAACCCTTTATTCTCAAGGTGCAGAGTAGGGTGGCTGTGCCAGGCAAAGCTAGCATACGATTACTGAGCCAGGGCAGCACTGGAGGCAGTGCTGTGGCTAATGGCATCAAATGGCCTTGAACCTCTGGTAACAGAAAGGGGCCACGGCGATGCTCACATTTCTCACCACAGACTGCACTGTTAAGATCACAATCCAGCATGCCATAACACCATCATGATGCCAAGAATGGGGGGGGGAGAGATCCAAGGCCTGGATCCTCATAGTTATTGTGAAGACACCCAAATTCACCATCCAGTCACAACTCACATTGGTGTCTGCAGATTGCATCATAAATATGATAGACCCTTTACTTCATGGCATCAAAACTACAGCATGCTTTTTGGCATGACTGCAACACATACCCCCCCCATCCACTGTCAAATCACAATTCAGTTCTGTATTCACTAGCTGCTTTGAGGGAGGGTGTAATCACAGATTAATTACTTTGTAACACACTGTGACCCAAAATCCTCATGATTTTTAAATGAATCACCCCAAATTCAGCATCACATCACATCTCACTTCTGTCTGCATGAAATAAAATGTAATAATCACAGATCCAGTACTTCTTAGTGCCATCATGGCAGAAAAGCATGCATCTGAGGCACAGATTCTCATGAGGGCATTTATTGTTGTTGTTGTCTGCCCATAAAATTAATCAGGGCAGGCAGCAAAGAAATTTAGCAAGAACAAAGCTTTTCGACTGGATTTCAACATCCATTCTGAAAGACAAGCCATTAGTATAGCTTTAGTCTTGTAGTAGTGGCTGAAAGTACCATGGGAAGGCAGGCCACAAATGCACACTGGAGAAAGTGTCCTGTGTTGATATGGCTCCATATATGGCTTTTGAGTGGGATAATTTTTAAAGATCTCTGTGCAGCCAATCATATTATTATTATTATCTTTGTGTTCATTCATTTTTATGGCCATTGAAAAGATACTGTAGCCTCTCTGTTCCACGTGTGGTATTGTGTTTACATGGGAACACAAAGGAAATCCCGGAACAACAGCAGCTTTGTTGGTTGCTCTCAAGGGAATGAAGGGGAAATCAGCAGCTCCAGATTGTGGAAGGAACCATTTCTCTGCCTTTGCTTGAAGAATTGGAGCCGATTTCCAGTGACTGAAGGAGAGAGAGAGAGATTAGAGAGTGATTTGTTCCTCGAGGCCAAGGAGGTTAATCAGCTCCAGTTGCGGCATAGGGGGAGGGACTGGGTGGTGTTCTGAAGCACAGGCTGAAGGAAGAGATGGAGGGGGAAAGACTTGGCAAATAGCTTGTCCAGTCCCTGGTGAGTTGCCCTCTGCCCCAACTTTGGCTGGATGGAGTTAGCTGTTCTGAGTTTTGGCAAGGATCAGAGAGCAATTAATGAGTTCTGCTGCTGGCTGCTGATAAGAAACAGACCAAGGCCTTACACCTGACCCCAGCCAGGGAGAAAATAGAACAGAGCTCAGCCAGCCTATGTCAGGCTGTAGAATGTGAAAATGGCTTACCATTCATGCCCTAAGCTACCTTACTACCCTTGGTTAGAGTAGAGGATGCTGTCCTGTCACCAGTGTCAAAGCTAGATTTACCTGCCCATTCTAGTTGACTTCTGTACACTGCCTTGTCTTTTACCACAGGCAGCAAAATGTCTTGGGGTGGCCCTTTTTCTTCTTGTGTTACAGTCAAGAAGAATGCCCATGGCTAGGGTAGGTATGCAGGAAGTCCCCAAAAGAAAACCATTTTGCAGGATTTTTTGCAGATGGGTAAAGGGCACTGTGATGTTCCTCTATTAGTGTATATATGGTAAGTGCTGTTTGTATAGGAGATACATGGTAAGTGGAATGAAAGAGGAGGGGGGAGTGAATGGGCAGTAGAATGCTGGATGATTGGCTGAGTGTTTAAAATGGCTGACAGTATAAATGGAAGGATGTCAGGTAAATCTGGGTGGATGTGAGTTGGAAGGTGGACATTGTGGGTTGTTTTGGTGGGTTTTTGAGAGGAGATTGTGTGGAGAGTTGGTGGATGTGAGGAGAGGGTGGAGTTCGGATTAATACTAAGACCAGTACCTCAGGAATAGATGAAACCATATGCTTAAGTGCCTTTATAAAGAAATCTTGTTAGCTTTGTTATTTAATAAATATATTTGGTTTACCAAAGGCCTGATCCTTGGCTGGGGTTTCACAGACCAGAAGGGAGGGTAAGGTAACTACCAAGGCTGAAGAGTGACAAATGGTGGCAGCGGGGAAGGGAAGAATAACACCACAAGTATTCAGAGCAAACCAGAATTATCTGCATTGATACAAAGGGAGTGGGACAGCTTAAGCACTCAGTCACAGAGGTAACCTGATAGAGAGACTCAGGCAGAGTCTCTGGGAATACTGGTTATAGGACGTGACTGGTGGTGCTGCCTAGCAGGGGGATCTGTTGAGATCTGTGCTAGAGAGGGGAGAGAAACCATAAAAAAGGACAGTCCGGACTGGTGGAGTCCCTGGTGGTGCCTAGTGACAGGCAGTAACCACGAGCAGGTAGGAACGTGACAGGGAGAGCCAGGGAAGGGCGTCACAGGCACACATTGAAGGAACATCCCCAAAACAAGGCAGAGAAGTGGGTCATTCAGCCTGCTTCCATTCTGGGCATTTACTCCACAGTACAGTGAAGTTAAGTGAACTCATGGCCACACTGGAAAGATGATCTCTCAACCTATTCCTTAACCTAGGTTTTTATTGATCTAGGCCCTAGAATTTTAAATTCTGGAGATTAATGACCAGTGCCTCTTAATTATTTTCACTTTGGATTTTCCAGTTCCTACTGTTGGTGCTATAGTGTATTGGGTCAGTGTTATTACAACTGTGATTGAGTATGTCTTTAACCTATTGTTCTGCCAATGATTATTTAAGGCTGCCTGGAAAACACATTCAGGCGGCATTGCCCCCTGTGGGTTCTTCTTCCTGTTCTTTCTTCTTGTTGTGGAATAGCCAGTAACGAAAAAGTTGGCAGCAGCAAATTCTGACTCCTGTGTCTTTTTGGGTAAAGGGCAGCAGGAAGACTTAACATTGGTGACAAGGATGAGATCCATTAAAGCTCTAGGCCTAACTTCTCTGAGGAGAGAGATAGAAACGGACTTGGTCACAGTGCGTTAAAAAAAACCCACCAAGGCCACAACAGGATAGCTAGCTGTGTTGGAATATCTTGGATCGTGCAACAGATGATTGGACACTATACACAGACAGGATTGAACAGTATTTTGAAGCAAATGAGATTGCTGTTGAAAAAAGAGTGCTGATGACATTCTGATTATAGGAGAAGGGAAAAATGATGCTGAGGCAGAAAAAGACCATGATTACAAGCTGCAGTCACACTTTCAGCATTGTAGGGAGAGAAACATCAAACTAAACCCAGAGAAATTGAAATTCAAACAGTGACAGGTGACATACATAGGGCATGTATTATTGATTGATTGATTATTTGATTTATATCCCACCCTTCCTCCCAGCAGGAGCCCAGGGCAGCAAACAAAAACACTAAAAACACTTTAAAACCTCATAAAAACAGACCTTAAAATACATGTACTGTCAGCAGAAAGGCTAAAGCCAGACCCCCGCAAGATAGAGGCAATTCAGAACATGCCACCTCCAGTGGATGTGACTGGAGTACAGCGCTTCATGGGAATGATAAACTTCCTGACTAAATTCTGCCCACATCTGGCAACTGAAGCACAGCCCCTGCACCAGCTAACAAAACAGATGGTAAAACGGGACTGGGCAGGGCCACAGCTTCAAGCATTTGAGAGATTAAAGAAATTAGGCATGGATGCCCCTGTGCTTAGATACTACCAGCCAGTACAGCAGCTGACACTACAGTGTGATGCATCAGAAAAAGGATTGGGTGCAGTTCTTTTACAAGAGCAACCAATTGAATATGCAAGCAGAGCCCTCTCAGAGACAGAACAAGGATATGCACAAATAGACAAGGAGCTACTGGCTGTGGTGTTTGGAATAGAGCGTTTCCACCAGTACACTTATGGAGACCCAGTAATCGTGCTTTCTAATCACAAACCCCTATGACAAAGCCTCTTCTCAGTGCACCTAAAAGACTGCAGCACATGTTGTTGCGCCTACAGAAATACCAGGTAGAGATCAGATACTGCCCTGGAAAATCTCTCGTGTTGGCAGACACATTGAGTCGTGCCTACCTACCAAGCACAGGAGAAGCTGTGCAGGGCGATCAGGACATTAAATCAGTCAACATGTTGCAACCCCCCCCTCTATACAACCAAACTACAGGAAATTAAAGAGGCTACAGAGCAGGATGCACAGCTTCAAGTGGTCAAGCAAGTAATTCTGGATGGATGGCCTGCAAACAAAAGCCAAATGCCTGTAGGAGCAGAAGCATATTTTCAGTTTAAAGAAGAACTCGGCGTTCAAGATGGTCTCATATATGATGGGCAGACCCTGTCATTCCAACCTCTTTGCGCATGAGACTCATGGAAAAGATTCATGCCTCACATATGGGAATTGACACCTGCCTTCAACAGGTTAGAGAGAGTGTGCATTGGCCTGGAGTGAGCAAGCAGCTGCAAGCATACATGGAATGATGTGAGACCTGCCGTTCTTGTGACAACCATCAACAGAAAGAAACCTTATTGCCACATCAGCTTCCCACACGACCATGGGAGGAGATTGGTGTAGACCTTTGTACATTTAAAGGAAAGCAGTACCTCATTACAGTAGATTATTGCTCTAACTTTGGGGAAATTGATAGGATATAGGAGCCACAGGTGATCTGCAAGGTATAGGATACCTGACACAGTCATCAGTAACAGTGGACCCCAGTTCACCTGTGAAGAATTCAGAGTATTCTCACAGCATTGGGAATTTGACCAGCTTATCACCTCCGTGGCTCAGAGTGGTAAGAGGCAGTAACGCAGCCGAAGCTCTGCTCACGGTCAGAGTTTGATTCCAACGGAAGGAGGAAGTCGAATCTCAAGTAAAAGGGGTCGAGGTCCACTCAGCCTTCCATCCATCCGTGGTCAGTAAAATGAGTACCCGGCATACGCTGGGGGGTAAAGAAAGGCCAGGGAAGGAACTGGCAATCCCACCCCATATATACGGTCTGCCTAGTAAACGTCGCAAGACGTCACCCTAAGAGTCGGAAACGACGCGCACTATAAGTGCGGGGACACCTTTACCTTTTTATCTCCTCCCCAGCATATTCACAGAGCAATGGAAAAGTAGAGTCTGCTGTTAAAACAACAAAGAAACTGCTGCATAAAGCTGCCACCTCAAAGTCTGGCTCCTACTTGTCTCTCCTGGCCCATCGAAATATTCCATCACAAGGATGCCAGACAAGTCCAGCACAGGCCCTCATGGGGCGCAGAACCAAAACTCTGCTGCCAATAAACAGAGAACTTCTTGTACCAGAACCAGCAGGAAATTGCAGAGGGGAGATGGCTTCCAATAAAAGAAGACAAGTGGAGTACTGCAACCATTCAGCCATTGAGAGTTTCCAGCCCTAGCAAAAGATTGTCCAATGTGGATACAGCCGGTGGAAAGGCACAAAAAATATGGTCACCTGGAATTGTAACAAAAGTAGTAGCTACCACATCATATGAGGTGACTATTCCAGACATAACACACCAGACACATCCCATGTTTCTGCATGTGATGACAGGCACTATCCCACTCGAATAAGAAAGCCACCACAGAGCCTAAATTTGTAGAGATAATATTGGTTTATATCCAGCGAGGAGGAGTGTAGTGTGTTGGGTCAGTGTTATTATGACTGTGATTGTTTGATATTTCTTTAATCTATTATGCCAGTGATTATTTAGGGCTGCCTGGAAAACACATTCAGGCATGTTCCCTGTGGGTTTTTCTTGTTCTTTCTCCTTGTTCTGGAATATTCAGTAAAGAAAAAGTTGGCAGCAGAAAACTCTGACTCCTATGTCTTTTTGGGTAAAGGGCAGCAGGTGGACTTAATAGGTACTAGGTCCCTTGTTCCAGAAAACACTATCTGGGTAGGGAGTCATCAGTTTTTTGAGAAGTTTAAATAAAGGAGGACTTAAATAAACAATATTTTATCTGCTTAAATCCCATCTTTTCTCTAATACATGCTGTAAGTGTTCCAGGCAGTGCACCTAACAGGATGTTAAGCATTTGTTTGGGGTGGTGACTAATTGTTCCTGGATGTAGTGGGCCTGCTTTGGGACCAAAACAGTCATGTACACACAGGAAAAGAAACCCTGGACACTTAAGTACTGCACATATACAAATACTTTTTTTTCAATCAACAGTATAATTTAGAGGTAACAATGTGCTGTCCTTTACCCACTTTCCTGGGAGCAGGTCCCAATGAATTAATTGGCGCTTACTTCTAAGTAGACATGTATGTAGGATTGCACTGTCAGAGACCTGTAACTTAGAGGCAAACAGAGCATGCACATATCAAAAGCAATCCACCAGAATAAAATTTACCCTCTCCTGAAGTTAGAAATATAGTCTCAAAATAAATACCAAACAAAAAACCAACAATCAAAGATCCTGCAAGCGGCAAAGTAGTTACCAGGACATGTTAAGAGCTATGGGGAGGTGTGGTTTTCAAGGAAACAGCTCTGAGTATGCTGTTTGATCTATGATTCAGATAGGTCTACCAGACTACTAGGTCTTCCCTAGTAGATAGACATATGAATGTACTATGGCTGTATGCTAATTCCTGTGGCTTGATTAGCTAGATTGCCGTCATGACAAGAGGAGGGGCTGGGAACCTATGCAACTGCTAGGACTAATATTAGCAATATGCTTAGTTTTCACTTGGTTCTTTTGCCTGGAGATGGATGAGAAGGATCTTCCGGCCATAGCAATAAGATTAGGAGTGGCTGAGCAGTGCACAGAGCGGATTGGCCAGAGAAGAGGAGATTAAATGTCTCCAGGGGCCTCTCTAAGTTGAGATGGAAGGGAACGATTGTGTGGGGAACAGAAAAGGTGTGGCTTAGATATTTGGGGGGACATTTAAAAAAAATTACTTGTAAAATTTTACTGGGGCTTTACCCCAATAGATCTAATGCATAAGCCTCAACTGTTTGGAATTTTCATTTGGGTGGTCACAGCCCAAACTCAGCCCTGTATGACAGCTGGGAGACTACCTTTTCCTCTGTACACACTAAAGGGAGGATTAAATTATGCCTTTTACCTCCAGCAAAGTAAAGAATACCATGTTAAGATATTTCTAGTCACTTTTAGCTTGGATAACATTATATTATACAGTCCTGGGCCCAGTGCTCTTTAACATTTTTATTAACGACTTGGATGAGGAGGTACAAAGCATGCTTATCAAATTTGCAGATGATACAAAGTTGGGGGGCATAGCTAATACCATGGAAGACAGAAAGAAAATTCAAAGGGACCTTGATGGGCTGGAGCATTGGGCTGAAAACAACAGAATGACATTCAACAGGGATAAATGCAAAGTTCTACACTTAGGAAAAAGAAACCAAATGCACAGTTATAAGATGGGGATACTTGGCTCAGCAGTACAACATGTGAGAAGGATCTTGGAATTGTCGTTGATCACAAGCTGAATGTGAGCCAACAGTGTGATGTGGCTGCAAAGAAGGCAAATGCTATATTAGGCTGCATTAACAGTAGTTTCCAAATCGCGTGAAGTACTAGTTCCCCTCTATTCAGCACTGGTTAGGCCTCATCTTGAATACTGCATCCAGTTCTGGTGTCCGCACTTCAAGAAGGATGCAGACAAACTGGAACAGGTTCAGAGGAGGGCAACAAAGATGATCAGGGGACTGGAAACAAAGCCCTATGAGGAGAGACTGAAAGAACTGGGCATGTTTAGCCTGGAGAAGAGAAGACTGGTGGGAGATATGATAGCACTCTTCAAGTACATGAAAGGTTGTCACATAGAGGAGGGCCGGGATCTCTTCTCGATCGTCCCAGACTGCAGGACACGGAATAATGGGCTCAAGTTGCAGGAAGCCAGATTTCGACTGGACATCAGGAAAAACTTCCTAACTGTTAGAGCCATACGACAATGGAACTAATTACCTAGAGAGGTAGTGGGCTGTCCAACACTGGAGGCATTCAAGAGGCAGCTGGACAGCCATCTGTCGGGAATGCTTTGATTTGGATTCCTGCATTGAGCAGGGGGTTGGACTCGATGGCCTTATAGGCCCCTTCCAACTCTACTATTCTATGATTCTATGACTGTCCCATATTCTGCTTTCTGCAAATGTCATCCCTGAATAATTAAAGCTGTGTACTTGTTTAATGATATCACCATCCAGTGCCCATTTGTGGCATATTGGTTAGAAAACCAAAAATGATCAAGGAATTACAGCATATTCCCTAACAAGGAAAGACTAAAGTCATTAGGGCCTTTCGGTAATGTTAAATATGACTAAGGGCAAAACATTGTGGAGATGTATAAATTATGCATGGCAAGGATAAGGAGGATAGGGAGACCTAGAACATAGGCTCATCCAATGTGAGCAACAAGATGTAACCCACAGCCATGACTACAAAAAAAAAAAAAAAAAAAAAAGCAGTGGCCAGAGCCAGCTGCCTCAAGCAGGTGTGGGAAGCACTAGCCACCTAAGTTTCCTAAGCAAGGGCAGCTGTGTAGGGGTTGGCTGATGAAAGCTGCTTTTTTCTTCATGGACTCTGGTGTCTCAGTGCCAAAGCATATTCCTCCCCAGAATTTTTTTTTAATTGACTTGCCATCCCCTTGCTCCCTTGGATCCTTTTTGTTTCAAATTTTGTGAGGAAGGTAGAACCTGCTCTCCCCCATCATTAAAAGAAGCAGTGGCCATACAATGCTCTAAAGTATAGATAGGCAAGGTCCCTGCCACCAGGTAGGTGCTGGATGGGCATGGGACCACAACACACCTTATTCTACAGTAACTGTCAGACATCACCCCGTTTCTGGGCTCTCTCTTGCTTCTTGGGACATGCTACAGGACCTTAGCACATCACCTTATTACAAGTAAGAATAGCAAACTATTTTGTACACTTTACTGTATAAAGGGAGTTGTGGATATCTGTGAGAAGGCACAAGGCATTATATATGGGAGTATTCATTTGGGGTGCACTGTGTCTTTTGATGTCGGAGTGAAAGTGCTGTTTGGTTAGCATATGTACTGTGAGGCATAATGGTATGCAGTAGCTCTGCTGAAAAGGTTTGCTTTACTGGGTGTGTTTTGGGATGCACACAATTAGTAATGCCTTGGTTGTATAACATGTTTATTTATTTACTCTATTTCTGTTCCTTCCTCCCTCCAAGGAAGGACGTTGGAGTACTGTCTGGCAGGTTAGGGTGATTCTGTTTTGATATCTGAGCAGAAAATCCAAATTGCAACTCTCATAGGAGTAAAAATATAATAAACAGAACAGTTTGCTACCTTTTAATGGTACACCAGAATCTGCTGCCTGAGCTATCTACGGAAGACTGGCCCAGGTCCGATATTGTATGCCATCTTGAGGGAGATTCTTGAGAGAGGGAGGTTGGAGTATTCATTCTCTCCAACTTGCACGCACGTTTCTGACTCCACCCTGAAGAAGGATTCTACAAAGCTTGCAGAGTATTTTATAAGTGCATCAATTCACTTTTTAAAAAAAATCTTGCCTTTTTCATTGCAAAATCATAAATTATTACCCCAAAGTCAATTTCTCTTGCAAATTCACACTTGATAAACAAAAATAGCTAGGTAGCTTAATAGTGCCTGTCATTTTTTATGGGTGCTAGCTTCTGCCAGTCACTGGCAGTGTGCAAAAAAGATTTTTTAATAATCCATGGAGCTATGCACATTTCACTGAAAATTAGTTGCACTTTTAAAAACCCTCATTATTAAGATAAGAAAAGAGTATTTCATACTCTTCTCCAAAAGGAGACATGATATTTTTCTTTACAGGTGCAATATTTCACAGGGAATTTTTTTCCCAGAAAGATCTGTAGAATACTTGCAAAGTAGACATTTAAAAGCTTCTTCCAGCTTCTCAACTCAGTGTAGAGGTGAATAACCCTGAGTTTGGGGATGTAATCTGACTCCAAATCCATTTTTCTTGCTCCCCAAGACCCCATCAATTTTGGCAGTGGTGGCAAAAAGAAAAGAAAAATAAGGTAAACACAGCACTGGTGTGGGTGGGGCCCAACAAAATGATAGGGATGCAAATTGTCCCCTCCCTGGTCATGGGTTTGACCATTTCATGAGGGGAGAGGGGGCAATAACCCAGATCAGCTGAGATGGGAGGCTGTGTGCCCCTGCCTGCCTGCGTGTGTCTATGTGTGCATGTGAGACAGTTGGGTGGCCACACTCACCACTGGCAAGTGGACCTCCTGGAGGGTTGGCCAAGGTTGAATGCAGCAACCCCTACTCTAGTGTCATAGGGTTGCATCCAATTAAGTCAAACTCAGAAATGAATCAGTGAACTTGACTAACTTAAGGTGGGTTTACTCAAAAACAAATGTTATTGGTTGCTTTGAATCTGTGCCCTTCATCCATCAGTTGCTGCAGAGCAGGCACAAGCCCTATCTCAAAGCTTGGAAAAGTTACTTTTTTGAACTACAACTCCCATCAGCTCAATCCAGTGGCCATGCTGGCTGGGGCTGATGGGAGTTGTAGTTGAAAAAAGTAACTTTTCCAAGCTCTGCCTATCTGTGTATTCGAAGTACTCATGTGTAAATCACATTCATGCAAAGAAGAGCAGGAGTGCACTACCAAGCCACATCCCCTCCAGTGCACCACCTTTGGCTCATGTACAGCCCTCCATGAGTTTGAGGGCAAAGGTCTGAAGTGGAGAGCCTCCTTTAGTTGCGGAGGCTCCCTGCATAATTAAGAATGCTCCAAACAAATCACAATCTTTAGCCATGATTATGGTGTGGTTGAGCGAAACAAATTTATGACTTCCAGCAGATACAGTGTTCAGCCAGGGTTCCTTGTTTCTCCAGCATGCTAGCGAGGAGGAGCAAAGTGGCAAAGTTGGGCGTGAACTATGGTTCACTGTGACGTGCAAACTGGGCCAATGTGTTTTTCTTTAGCCAAATGTGTTTTTCTTTAGCCAAAAGAACACCCTCCTGGATTGTAAATCCGTGGAACACAACCTTTAGCATTGTATAATGGTGCATCAGGGAAGAAGCCTGGGTAGTTGTTCTTGGTGTTGGAACTGAGATGTTGCAACTGTGTCTCTGTCCTCACCTGGCTGGATAGAATGGTTTAGTGATCTAGACATATGCAGGAGCAACACTCTCATCACTAACTTACTGTTTTATGCATACACACCACACAGTTAAAGTAGAATTGCCTCCTCAAAGAGTCCTGGGAACCATAGTTTACCCCTCAACGAGCAACAGTTCCCAGCAACCTTAGTAAACTACAGTTCCCAGGATTCTGTCTAGAGTGTATGTGCTTTAAATGTTATTTAAAGGTGTTTTGAGCATTGTAATTGGCTACAGCAATGTTCTGTTAAAACAGTAATTTAAAAAAGTATCTTATTCATTCTGAAAAAGAAAATGTTGCATCACAGATTTTCAAACACACACACAAAAACCATTTCATACCACTGGGCGCCATGAGGTTTTGGGATGTTGCTGAGTTGGCAGCCTCATCGATGTACCTCAGGAACGGTTTAAATCTAGGGACTCCTGTGATTACAAACAGGAGAAGAATAACTTTTGAGATGTCTTCCAATATGATGCTGCTACAAGTGATTGCTTGAGTATAAGACAGAAATTCAGAGAGAACCTGATGTGCTTTTGCCCAAAAAAACTAGCTGCTCCTGCGTTGGTTTAAACTTACAGAAATCTAAGAATGTTCTACAAAGAACGGCACAAGGACATCTACAGGGTTTCAGGCCTTTCTTTTAATTTGGTTTGGAAAGCATTTCTATCCCTGTAGCATGCATTGGCCTCCAAACATTTGGTTTTGTTTAGTAAGTACAAAACTGTACTCACCAATATCTTTCTCTGAGATTTTAATTCTTTATAGAGAAGCAAGATGAGTTAAAGGTTGAGATGTCTGTGAGCGCAAATGTATGCAATCTGGTTTGTGTAAATCCACCTTTTCTATATATTTTTTTCTTGTTCTAATTTCTCCTTCCCTCCCTTGCTGGTTTACACACATCCACAGAGTCCCTCTCTAAATTTAAGGAAAGGGAGGGGGAGCTTATTTGATCCTCATTAGGCATATCTGTATGTGGGGGGGCATGTATGATATTTGTATGAGTGAAAGATTTATCAGTGGCCCATCTCCTTTACCTGCTAAGCAAAAAATGAACATGATTTTGTTCAGTGATTTTGCCATTGCTTTATCCCCATGCTATGACAAATTTCTCTTCTTGCATGTCAGATTGCTATTAAAGGAGCAGGACTGATAAATAAGAGGATAGTTTGGTTCAATTCTGGCTTTGCATCTTCTAATTCTAGCAACTGTCCAAGAGGCTGTTTGGCAACTCTGTTCACATAAAGAAGGGCTGTAATTCAATGGCATAGCACCTGCCCTACATGCAGTAGGGCCCAGGTTCAGTCTGTGCCATCTTCCGGTGGGGCTGAGAGAGATTCCTTTCCTGAAACCCCAAAGTGCTGCTGCCGGCTAGTGTAGACAGTAACTGAGGAAGATGGGCCAATAGTCTGACTCAGTATAAGGCAGCCTCCTATGTATTCTTATGTATATGTTTACAAAACCTCTGCAGCATACAGAAATGTTGGGAAAGGGTCAGAATGCCTCTCCTGCATATGCCTCTGACAGAAGCTCCAACCCCTCTGTCAAAACCCTACCCAAGGACTCCTTCCTATCTGATAGCAAAGTGAGCCAAAGATATGGAGCTCAGCTCAGGGTCTATACAAGAAGATGTTTCCTGCTTAGTTAATCCTTCAGAGTAACTACACAAGAGGAGAGCCTTCTCAATCCATACATCTCTTTCCCTAGTTGCTGTGAATGGTAAGGGATTAGCTCTCCTCTCATTCAGTCTATATGCAAGCATTCTGCCTTGCTACCTTTTGACTGGACATTTGTCCCCTGTGAATTGTTGCTCCTCTGGAAACACACAACATAAAAATGGGGGTGTTTTTAGTACATTCTTTGACTCCATTTGCCCTGAGGAGCCCTGCTTGTTCACTTCAACCTCCAAACAGGTTACATGTCCTTTTTATGTACAAGGATGCTGCATGTTTATGTAAGCTGCTGAAACTGACTTAGTAACTGGTGGAGTGTAAGGTTAGCTAAAAATTACTGTGTGTTTTCTTTAAATTTTGTGCTGCTTCCCCCCCCCCACTTATCCTGAATTATTTAATTAAAATCGGGAAGTAGAAACCTGGAGCTGACTGAACAATTTTGCTGTTGGTTGGTTAAGAAAACACCACTGTCCTACCTGCAAGGGAATCTGGAAGCACTTGTTCTTTTGTAACAGCTTCCAATTTATTTTTCCGTCTGAAGCAGAAGTTGCATAATACTATGCAAAGCCAGGCAGTGGTATTCCCCTGATTCAGCAAAACCCTTTTTTGAAGAGACAAACTCCCTGTAGCTTTCCTGAATACTTAAAAAAAAAAAACATACCCAGCACTCTCTTAGTAACACCCCCCCCCGCAAATGTATGACTGCAGAAGAGCAAAAGTTGTGTTTTGGAACTATTCATGAAATGTACAGAAGTTAAAACTACCACTCCTTATTCTTGAAACTCTGAAAAAGAGTGAAAAGCATCAAGATGTGGCTACTAGCTTTTTTTAGTCAATTTTACTTAAACCACCGTTTGAGGCTGCACTAGGATTTGGAAGATTGTTTACAACATGTTTAGTACAATTTTCCTTAACTTTTTCTCTCTTGAATGGAAAGTTTCAAGAGGCAGTTCTTATTTGCCTGTTTTAAGTTTTATTGTATATCCTCTTACTGTATGTATGTATATGAGTTCAGTGAATTACTTGTGCTTTCTATTTATTGTTTGTGGCTAGGGTCAATTCCCTTTTTTCTATTTTTTTTTAAAAAAACAACAACCAAAGGAGATAATAACAGTAGCTGATGGTTGCTCATAGCACAATCCTATGCATGTCTGCTTAAAAATAAGTACAACTGAGTTCAGTAGGAAAACTGTCAGATAGGGAACATGTCTGATTCTAGATGGAAACTTGATTCCCTTAATTTTGGACTGGAAGGTAGAATTAGGCCAAGAATTCATGTATAGATTTCAGTATTCATTTTTTTTCTTTGAAGAGATGAAATAATAGGATTCAGTGATGTTTAAAGGGGACATCTGACAGTTATTATGGAAACTTGTGGGCTGAGGTGGTCTTCCAAAAATATGAGCAAAATTTGCTAGAAAGATGTAAAAGATTGCTGCCAAACAATACATTTTCCTTTACAGAAGACTGAGGAAGATGTTTTTGTCTCCAAAGGGTATTTTATCCCAAAGAATGTTTTTGTCAATGTACAACATCAACTGAAACTCCTCAACCTTTAAAATGGAGTATGTTGAACTTGTATCAGTTATCTTCTGCACAGTTTTTCTGGTATCATTTTATTCAGGGGGAAAAAGCTTTCTAAGATTTAAAAGAAATAACTCTAAGCAAAACAGACTTTCTATTAGTGTAGTATCTTATAAGTTTATTAATAATTGCCCTTCCTGGTTTGATGAAAATAATTTGTATATTAATAAATGTCCCTGAATTTTGAGAGGATCTAAGCTGCGGTAACGCAGCCGAAGCTCTGCTCACGGGCAGAGTTCGATTCCAATGGAAGGAGGAAGTCGAATCTCCAGTAAAAGGGGTCGAGGTCCACTCAGCCTTCCATCCATCCCTGGTCGGTAAAATGAGTACCCGGCATATGCTGGGGGGGAAAGAAAGGCCAGGGAAGGAACTGGCAAAACCACCCCATATATACGGTCTGCCTAGTAAACGTCGCAAGACGTCACCCTAAGAGTCAGAAATGACTCGCACTATAAGTGCGGGGACACCTTTACCCTTTTTAGCCAGAAAAAGCAAAAACTGGAGATATATTATGGATGTGCAAAAAATGGTAGCAAACAGACAAAAAATGTAAAATAAAAATGTACTGCCTTCAAGTCAATTCCAACTTATGGCGACCGTATGAATAGGGTTTTCATGAGGCTGAGAGGCAGTGACTGGCCCAAGATCACCCAGTGAGCTTCATGGCTATGTGGGGATTCAAACCCTATAGTCCAACACCTTAACCACTACACCACACTGGCTACACCACAAAAGCTGCACTTAAAGGCAAATCGTCTAACTCTTGAATTTCAGCCATTTCTTGTCCAGTCTTTTGAAAATCGGTCATTTTTTCACTCCCACCATGTAAACTCTATGTGCAATATTTCATAAGCTCAGGACAAATCACCCTGATTTCATAATATTTGGAATGCATGAATGCTTCTGAGCGTCTCAGGGCTCTCTCTGAGTCTTGGGTTCTGGAGTGGGGATTGTTTTTGAGCCTACTGGGTGCAATCCCTTCTGGGCAACTTGGTCAGGGCCAGAAGCAAATGTGGGTGGAGGAGCAGCAAATGCAAATTGTACCTTTGTGCTGTAGGCCGGTTTCTAACTACCCTTGCATGGCCCTCTCCATCTTCCATCGACAAACAAGAGGCATTGTCAGAGTTCAAAGACACATTCCAGCCAAGCAAAAACACTTGAGGTGCGCAGCAGAGCCATTGAGGGCTATGTTAGACAGGCCTGAGGCTTCCCACCCCTGGGGCTGGATCCTCCAGAACTTAGTTGCACTTAGGGTCCAATAAGAACAATGTTAAAAGTTAGTCATGACTTACCTAATTTTTTACATTGATTTCTTTGGGACTTGGATCCAACCTCATGCTGTTGTGTGTAACCGGGGTATAAAGGAAGCGGGTGGACTATTTCTGCAACACATAGGACAGCAGTACTTATGCCACCTATTTAAAGCTGTGAAGGGACTAACATAAACAGTTTAGAGAGCTTAAGATCAAAAGATCCATCTCCGAGTATGAGATTGGGAAAATCTGACTGATGTTAAAATTCCCCATTGTTTCTGCTACTTTCAAATGGTCACAAACTCTAATCCGAAGTGGAGTTACAAAAGAGATGCAGAAGGCCATTACAACCAAGAGAGCCACTGTACACCATGGCAAGTTTGTATTCTCTAAGAAAGATTACCTCTATGTAGGAAAATAGTAGTGTATGAAGTAGCTCTGAGAAGAGGCAAATTGCAGTATAATTAGAAGGCACCTTTTTCTTTCACGGATGCAGAAGAAAAGTTTGCTCTAAATGGGCTGCAGAACGTAGGTGCTGCTGCGATGTGACCCAATCAGCCACAGCCCTTTGAATTAGAGGGTGAGCCACAGCAGGTAGTAAAGGAAAACATGCTGTTATCCTAACCATGAAAGACAGAGTGGCCACAGCAGTTACAACCATTGAGAATACATGCAGTGGCAGACAGGAGAGAGTATACCACTGAGCTAATGATCTGTCTGAAATGTGACTAGTGTTTATAGCAACTGACAGTGGCTATTGTTTTTAAAAAAGTTGGGAATTATGTCTGCCTACAGCTTGCATATTCTCATCTGGAAGTCATCTCCTTAAATCCCAAGTGTGTTAGGTGGCTTGTGGATATTATTCAGCATTTATGGAAACTTATTCTACATATGATCAGAGGAACTCTCTTCTTCATACGTCTCAGAGCTAAGGGTTCCAGGGCTGAGCAGAGCCTTTACTGTTGGCCAATTGCATATGTATTCTAGTAGCCTTAGAACTGCAGGTTACTAAGGAATTTGATGGCTCAGTCGCTCGACTGAAGCTTACAGACAAAGCAGACTGCGCTGCTCACTTTTCATACAAGCAGTGTTATGACTTCACTTTTCTCTTCAATCAAGAGCAGTTGCAGGTTTGCGATGGAAAGAGAACCTTAACAAAATGCAGCTGGAGAGAGAGGTTGAAACACTGACTGCCACCCCCCCACACACTCTCCCCTCCCCATACATGTTTGTGAGGTAAATGCTGGTCTGGAGCACTAGAATGAGCAGCGTTTAGTTGGAGCTGGGACTTGGCTCCACAACCTGATTTTTAAGTAATAAAAAAGACAGTGCATCTGAGCATACAAAGAATCCCTTTCCTTTACCATAGCATAATTACAACCTGGCTGCCAACTGCCTGGCATTGCAATGGGTTTCTGGGACAGGCAGAGAGTAAAGTCTCCAACATCACCCCAAACCCAACAAATCTCATTTTAGAATTTAAGCCACGATCAGCTCAAATCCCTCAGCTTAGAGTCGTTGCCCAGGAAAGACCCAAGGACGCTTCGCCGCCACTTTATCTTCCTGCTCCTTCCAGCCTTGTGCAACAATGGCACTTTCTACAGCTGGAACAGCTGCACGGCTGAATCGTGGCATGATTCATTTGTTCAGAAGGGGGCCAGCTGGCTGTCTCAGAAATACAGCTGAGGAAATGCCGGGAATTTCTAGCATCCCTGTGTCTGCCTGTTGGCGAAGGAGTTGGGTGTGTTTACGACATAATTCAGTCGCCTTCTAGGGAAACCAGTTTTTCCTGTGATGCGGCAGTCATACCCCCAAAACACGAGGAAGGAAGAAGGCAAGCTCGACAAATCTCTCCACCATGCTGCTGCCGCCGTCACCCGCCGTCTGCTTGCTCACTCATTTCTAAACCCATTGTGGCACGCGGAGCCCCCTGCTGGTGGAGAATGAGAATGCAGGCTGCACTAAAAGTATGGCTGGGCTTGGGGAGCCTCGGCAAAAGGGCCCTCCCGCACATGCGGGCCTTAAACACACGTGCAGAGGGTTTTGAACGCCTCAGGCAGCGAGAACTGAAACATCTGTTCAGGGAGTCATTAGCTGTATATTCCAATTATAATAAAGGCAAAACCCCTGTTGTTCTGCAAGAAAGATGCTTCTGTTCCGTGCTTAAACGATAAATTCTGAAAAATGAGGAATGATGTGAAATGTGCACAGTTACTCTGACTGCTAGGTATGGGCAGTTTGGGGACAAGGAACAGTAAAGGGCTAGAAAGGAGCCCCTCCCTCAAGCAATCCACCAGACCAACCACCAAGCACTGCAAGAGAAAGGATATGCTGTCTCCCCCTCTTTAAAATGGTTTCGAGGGAGGCAGGGGGGTTGGCTACAGATGGAGGACTAAGCAGTGGCAGCTGGTAGTTCCATGTCAGTGAGGCAGTGGAATCCGCTCTGCATTTTAGCTCAGACTTTCAATCAGCTGTCTAAGAGGCTTGAAAGTTCGGACTAACACCTGGAGTGGATTCCACTGCCCCTCAAAGCCATGGCGCACACACATTTTCAACACCCTCAATGCCCAATATTTCATCAATGAAAAGAGATTATAATGGAGATACATATCGGTGTGAGAGGTAGAGGAGGTCCAGTTAGGGAGCCAATCCAGAGAATTAGCACTAATTTATTAATCCCCTTTGGGGTTTTTTTCTAACTAAATGCCTTCTTCTCCTAGTCAGGTCTTTCATATTGACCAGACCAATCATAGACTTAGATTGAAATAGACCATCTAGAAACCCTCTGCAAAAGCTTCATTGGATGGCAAGTTCATTCTGTAGACAATGCAAAATACTCTGGCAGAGGGAATTGAGCAGACTGCGCTGCTGATAGCAGAGGACACACGTCAGACAACTGCCACTATGGCTCTGGGTCTGCTTTGACTCCGCTCAGTTGCCTGGCTGAAGGAGCAACTTCTGCAGTGTATATTTAAAGCCAAATATCAGCAGATTTGAAAGCCAGTGTGGTGTAGTGGTTAGAGTGTTGGACTACGACCTGGGACACCAGGGTCTGAATCCCCACATAGCCATGAAGCTCACTGGGTGTCCTTGGGCCAGTCACTGCCTCTCAGCCTCAGAGGGAGGCAATGGTAAAACCACCTCTGAATACCATTTACCATGAAAATCCTATTCGTAGGATTGCCGTAAGTCGGGATCAACTTGAAGGCAGTCCATTTCCATTTTCAAGCACGATTGCACTGGAGTAAATCCCATTGAACTCGAAAAGCATGCAAATAATCAAACCTGCCCTCTCTTCCTCCTATCCTAATTGGGGGTACATCCATCACCCCCTTGTCATGGTCAGACCACTATCTGGTGAGGATGGACCTTTTGCTACCACAAACCCTCCGTGGGGTTGGAGGGCCCATTAAGATGGTCCGCCCCAGGCGTCTGATGGATCCTGATGGATTCCTGAATGCGCTTGGGGATACGTTGGAGCAAGCACACAGCCACTCGACTGAAGCCCTGGTGGAGGGCTGGAATGCCGTGATCACTGGGGCATTAGACCGAGTGGCTCCAAAACGCCCTCTCCCCCTGAACAGAACTCAGACGGCACCGTGGTTTACCCCACGGTTGTGAACTCTGAGGCGGGAGGCGAGACGGCTAGAGCGCCGGTGGCGGAAATCTCGCTCTGAGGACGATCAAACACACGTTAGAGCTGCTGCAGCAGCCTATCATGTGGCAATAAGGGCAGCAAAAAAAGATTTTTATGCTGCCTCTATTGCATCTGCAGAGTGTTGTCCCAGGAGACTGTTCCAAGTGGTCCGGAGCCTGGTCGGTCCAGTTGCTCCAGCACCGATGGAGCATGATAAGGTCTCCTGTGACGAGTTTGCTAAACACTTTGCGGATAAAATCGATAGTATTAAAAGTGATATTCCGTACACTGTGGATACAGGGAGTGAGCCAGAGGTGACCAGTGTTGCTTCGGTGGCGTGGGATCGGTTCCAGCTTCTTCCCTCTGATGAAGTGGACAAGGTGCTTTCAACCCTAAAGCCAACCACCTGCCTACTTGATCCTTGCCCTTCGTGGCTCATTATGAGCTCCAAAGATAGACTGGGTGAGGGGATCAAGCTGGTGGTAAATACATCGCTTTGTGATACTGGACTTTATTTGTTTAAGTTAAAATGCATTTTAACTTACTCTGGCTTGGTTTACTTAAGAATTGTGGCACAGTGAACTTACAGTTAATTTACTTGTGTGTGTGTGTGTGTTTAACAGAAATGCTAATTTGCTGACTGGTATTGTTTGTATAAAGCTGCGTTTGCAAAATAGCTGGGAAAATCAGGCTTTGTTGCAATATCCAGTACTAAAGAAAAAGGTATCAAACTTTGTTGCAACGTCCAAGGTTGAAATGGGAAAAACAAGTTGTGAATAATAACTCCAAATATGGAACTAGGAAGAGAGGGGAAGGTACCAGTGGGCATGGTTAAAGTGATGTAAGGAAAATGAAAGTGATGTAGTTATGATGATAATGATGCTAATGTAATTAACATAACAAAGCTGATAAAAAGGCCAGCAATGCTTAGTTTCGTCAGAACTGGCCAGGCTACTTCTCCACGTGCACATGTTAGCAATAAATATACTCTTCCTCCATCTTTGTTTCGTCGTTTCTGAACTCTATTGGGGTGAGTATTGGGAGCGAACTCAAGCCACCAGGATCCCTAAAAGGGACTGGGGCGTTTTGTTTGTAACAGCTTGAAGAGGGAGTAATGCCATCACTGTTCAAGGAGGCGATAATAAAACCAATCTTAAAAAAGCCCTCCTTGGACCCTCAAGATCTGAATAACTTTCGCCCAGTCTCAAATGTGCCATTCTTTGGCAAGGCGATTGAGTGGGTGGTGGCTAAACAGTTGCAAGCACACTTGGAAGAAGCGGATTATCTGGATCCATTTCAGTCGGGCTTCAGACCGGGGCATGGGACAGAAACAGCCTTGGTCGCCTTGCTAGATGATATGAGGAGGGCGTGGGATAGAGGCGAATGCACCTTCCTTGTCCTCCTTGATCTCTCAGCGGCTTTTGATACCGTTGACCACGCTATCCTCTTGGACCGCCTGCAGAGGTTAGGCATAGGGGGCACTGTATTGCAGTGGTTCCATTCCTTCCTCTCTGGGAGATACCAAAGAGTAGCACTGGAGGAGGAGGTTTCGGATCCTTGGCCTCTCACTTGTGGGGTGCCACAGGGTTCTATCCTCTCTCCAATGCTCTTTAACATCTATATAAAGCCGCTGGGGGCAATCATCAGGAGATTTGGGCTGCAGTGTCATCAGTATGCGGATGACACGCAGCTCTATCTCTCATTTAAATCTTTACCGAGGTTGGCTGTGGAAACCCTGTCCAAGTGTCTGGAGTCAGTGAGTGGCTGAATGGGAAGGAATAAGCTGAAGCTGAATCCTGACAAAACTGAAGTGCTGTTTGTGGGAGACAAGGGAAGGTTGGGGGATACAGACCTGGTGCTTAACAGGGTACGTTTGCCCCTGAAAGACCAGGTCCGTAGCCTGGGGGTCGTTCTTGACTCCCAGCTGTCCATGGAGGCTCAAGTTTCAGCGGTGAGCCAGGCAGCTCTGTATCAACTTCATCTGATACGGAGGCTACGCCCCTACCTTCCCAACCATCTGCTCCCACCGGTGGTACATGCCCTGGTCACCACTCGCCTAGACTACTGTAATGCGCTCTACGTGGGGTTACCCTTGAAAATGGTTCAGAAATTACAACTGGTACAGAATGCGGCGTCTCGTCTGATTAAAGGCAGCCGCCATAGAGATCACATCACTCCTGTGTTGAAGGAGTTGCACTGGTTACCGGTTGTTTACCGAGCCCAATTCAAGGTGTTGGTCTTAACCTTTAAAACCCTATACGGTTGTGGTCCAGTTTATCTGAAGGAGCGCCTCCAGCATCGGCAGGGATGCCGCTCAACAAGATCAGCCTCAGAAGACCTTCTCTTGATCCCACCAGTTAAAACAGCTAGACTGGTGAGGACTAGAGAGAGGGCCTTCTCAATAGCGGCCCCCACCCTGTGGAATTCTCTCCAAAATGATCTAAGCCATGCCCTGTCTATGATGAGCTTCCGCCGGACCTTGAAGACCTGGCTTTTCAGGCAGGCTTTTGGGGCGGGTTAGGTTCTTACTGTCTTTTAAATTTAATTGTTTATGTACTGTTTTTACCTTGTACGTCGCCCAGAGTGGCTGGACAACCAGCCAGATGGGCGACTAATAAATTTAATAATAAATAAATAAATCCCCTCCCTCTTGCCCCTTCCCTCTCCCTTCCTTCACCCCTCCCTTCCCCTCTTCCATCCCCTTCCAATTCTCTCCTTCCCGCCTCCCCCTCCACCCTCCCTCTCCTCCCCCCCCATGGTCAGTTTTACGTATCCTAGGACTACGACCTGGGAGACCAGGGTTCGAATCCCCACACAGTTATGAAGCTCACTGGGTGACCTTGGGCCAGTCACTGCCTCTCAGCCTCAGAGGAAGGCAATGGTAAAACCACCTCCGAATACCGCTTACCATGAAAACCCTATTCATAGGGTCACCATAAGTTGGAACTGACTTGAAGGCAGTCCATTTTCATCAGTAGATTTATGTCACTTGAAATATTTTTTCAAACAACCATTGGATCAGCATATATTAGAATAGATCTATTGATATTTTATTGACTTCACAATATTGGAATAGGTTCAGAGTACAAACTTATATCTTACTGTCTTTCAGTTTATCTGGAAACCTTATGTGCCTTGGCTTACCTAGTTCCGTCTGTTGGACCTAGCAACTGCGAGTTTAGGAGTCTCTCTGAGTTGGTGCTGCAGCTGCAACTGCAATAAACTGAGAGAAGAAGGGTTGGAGAATGAAGGACAAGGAACCTGCATGCCCTAAAGAAAGAGACTAAAGAGAGAACTAAAAGTGAATCATCACTGTATGAACTTAGCAGAAGCAGGGCTGAAGGGAACTATAACTCTCTGAGGGGTATAGAAGTCTCCTAACAATTCTTAACAAACTACAGTTTCCAGGATTCTCTGGGGGAAACCATGACTGTTTAAAGTAGTATGACACTACTTTAAATGTATAATGCAGATGGGACCAGAATTGCAGAGTACTTGAATCCACTTGAATGGCCAAACCTAAATTTCTGTGGTACGCTTGAATCCCTTCTGTGAGATACTGACGACAGTTTGGAAGGGACCTTAATAAAATTGAGTCTGTGATGGCTGGAGTCTTTGTTATGGTCTTTGGTCAGACAGAAAAGGCAACAAATCATGAGGAAGAGCTTGTTGTTTGAAGAAGGAGCAACACTTTTGTTTAGATAGAATACTTTATTATTATACAGTCACAGAAACAATAAAACAAGATAAAATTTACTAATAGCCAAAAAAACCCTTGCGTACCTATAGCCCATAGATATTTCTATCAAACTTTTAAAAACAGGGAAATTGGGCAGCTATAGTGATTGTACAAGGGAGCAGGAGACCTGACCTCCTCTTTAAGATATTGTACTACCTTACAAATTTGTCAAAATGCAAACACATTATGGGTTGGTCTTTCAGAGTCCAATCCACTTGCTGTGTAGCGTGGAAGAATTTGGTAACATATGCCTCTGAGCATATGGTGAGTGGTGGGCAACACCTGCCATCTCCAAAGATGAAGAATTACATTTTTGTGGGTGTTCTTCTTACTTTGCTTTTTTCGTGTGTTATTACTGTTTCTACAGAGAATCTAACCTAGAAAATTATATTCCTCTCATTATTCAGCCTAGAAATCTGGGTCAAAATTATTTTTATTAATTTCAAAGCCTTTTTATTGGTCAATGTCATGATGGTGAAGACAGCGTTTTGTGTTTCAAACTGAAGGTTATGTTATATTTCTATTTTGAGTGCATTAACAGTTGAATCTGAAACTGCAGTTTCATGTAAAATCAGACTGATTACAATATATTGCTACTTAAGCAATGATTCCAGCTGTTGGAAAAAACAAGCTTGGCCTGCCCAAGATGCATGTTTTCCACCTGCTAAGCTTAAACCACTCCATTTAAGGAAAGGTGGGCATGGCTAATTAAAAGTATAGAGCACACCTAGAATTTTGCTAGAATAGATTTCACCTCCCACTGTTTTATCTTATGCAAACTGAGACACTCTTCATGTCCATTGGAGACTATTCTGCAGAATAGTCAGTGCCATTATTCTACAATTGTTTTTTTGGGGGGAGAGGTTAGTGTAAATTTTGCAGTGTTGCTGTACTTCACATATTCACAGAAACAGAAGCAAAAGGAAATGATTCACTATAGGAAACTTTACTAAAATTGCAAAGTAAATCAAACATATTTAGTTACTGTCTGAACTATATCCACTGTCTTAATATTGTTGCTTCCTCCCTGCTAAAACAAGATCAGCACAGCACATGTCTTGTTTTTGTTATTTGGGCTGATTGCAGGTGTTGCAACCATTCACCATATGCTCAGAAGCACATTACCAAATTCTTCCAAGCTACAACTGAAATGGATTGGACTCTGAAAGACCAACCCAAATTGTGTTCGCATGTTGACAAATTTGTAGGGCAGTACAATATCTCAGAGAGGAGGTCAGGTGTCCTGCTCCCCTGGTGCATTCACTATAGCTGCCCAACTTCCCTGCTTTTTAACGTTTAATAGAAATACCTGTTGGCTACAGGTAAGTTCTTAAACCATAAGGGTTTTTTGGGTTTTTTTGCCTAGTAGTGAATTTCTCTGCATTTTAATCTGGGAGGTAAGAAATGGGATCCTGTGCAAGTTTGGATGGACTGAACATTTGCATGCTTATTGAGTTCTTTGAGATTTACTCCCCTGCAATCAAGCTTAGGAGAGCTGAAACTGACCACAGGGGGATTGGGAGGGGAAGCGGAGGGCAGGTCTGATCATTTGCATGCTTATTGAGTTCATGGTTAATTATTATTATTATTATTTATTCAATTTGTATCCCGCCCTTCCTCCCAAGAGGAGCCTAGGGCGGCAAACAAATCATAGTTTGAATAGGTAAAACTGATCATGGAGGAGCAAGGGAGAGGAGAGGGAAGGAGGGAGGGGAGAGGGGAGGGGGAAAGAAGGGATTGGAAGGGGAGGGGGGAGGGAGAGGCAAAGGAAGGAGGAGGGGAGGGGCAAGAGAGAGGGGATAGGAGGGAGGAGGAAGGGAGGGCAGGTTTGATCCTTTGCATGCTTTTTGAGTTCAATGGGATTTAGTCCTGTGTAATCATGCTTAGGATAGGTGAAACTGACCTGGGGAGGGGCGGGGAGGGAAGCAGGAGGGAGAGAGGGGAGGGAAGGAGATTGGGTGGATGGGCACTGGACAGAGGGAAAGTCCCTTTCCTTTCCAAAATGGGGATGCCCTGTTCCCCTCAAAGAGCTTAAATCAGAGCAGCTGACTGTTAAACAACTCTGATCACTGGAGCTCTGACAGGGGAAGAGAAGTCTCCTAACTCTCACAAACTGTATTTCCCAGGATTCTTTGGAGGAAGCCATGACTGTCTAAAGTGAAATAAAGGTCTGGTGTGGATGTGGCCCCCTAATTAGCTAAGCCTAGCAGCTTTGAGTATGGCTTTTAGAACACTGACAGTTGGTTCCTACTGAGCATGCCCACAGTTATCATTGACTCCAATGCTAAATTTCTTAAATTAATTAAAAATCGGCCAGGCATTTTTTAAATTATTAAACTGAAGAAGATGAAGGTCAGCGTATGGGGCAAGGTCAGTAATAGGATTACAGGTACTTTGTGAACATTGCTAATTTTTAATTAATTTCAACATATTATGAGACCACTGACAGAAAAAAGTCCAACAGAGGTCTGTTTTTCTCTTTCTTTTTACAGTTTGAACTCTCAGTTCTCTCTGATTGTTTTGGGTATTGCCATGAAAATGTAGAGGGTTGTTAAGCAAGTGTTTCTGAGTTCAGGAGTATAAGTTTTATAAAGTTTCATTCTGAAATGAGCTTATAGGAAGCCTCAGAATAGCATAGGGGATGACCGTGTTTTCAATTTAACATTGCAGAAAGCAAAAAATCCATGCTGGCTATAGTATACAGCCACTCTTGTGGCTGTATAATACATAAGAAAACATACACATTATTAAAATACAGTATAATACAAAATACAAAAACATAAAATGGGTTACAATTGGGAAGAAAGAATCACCTTACAAGTCCTTTAAGCAGAGAAAAGAAACTTGGACACTAGCTCTGTCGTAACCTTGGTTATATCAGACAGGAAATATTTTGTATATCATTTCAATATCCTTCCAGGATAGTTCCTCATGATAGGGCAAAGTAATCTATCATGCTCCTCTCGATAAAAATCCCATACAAAAAGGATGTCATGCAAGATTTCAATAACCATCTCCACAAGGACACAAGTGGTCCTCTTATTGAGCACCCTAATAGCAACCTTCCAATATTGCAGAAGGGAGACAGTTAAATCTAGCCCTGGAGAAGACATGGCAATACTTAGGTATGGTCAAATTATCCAGATATCTGGCATGTCCAAAAAACTCAAAAGTCAAACTAAAATGGATAGGGGAACAAATTCTGTGAACATTTGATATAGAATATTGAAAATCAATATCCTTAACCCATTGATCAAAAATAAATTTAGCAGCACTATAGTATATAGAAGAAATCAATAGAGAGACCTAACAAATGCAGCTTACTAATAAAAACTTTGAACCATGAGTTAATAAAAACATCTTTCTGGAGAAGATATAAATATCCTAAAGTTGGGTCAGCATAAACAACCTTAAGCCAATATCTAAAGGCAAGGGACCATGTTTTGTATTCAATAAATGCAAGGCCAGCCTCTAGCCATAATCTAGCATCTGTAACACACCTGGGCATTTCAAAAAGAGAGCTCAAGAAGTTTGAAAGAAAACTCTAACCAGTTGGATTAAATCCTTGAATACATATGGAGACATCATACAACTATTGAGACAAATGTTTGGCCTTGAATACCTGTCAGGCAGCAGGAATAAATTGTGCCCCTTTACTGTGTGTGTATGTGTATGTAGGGTTGCCAGGTCAGAAGCATCCCAAACCCTGAGATTTCAGGGCCAGTGTTTTGCCAAAGGTTTTTCCCTTCCCTGAGGCAAGTAAGTTCGAGATCTGAATGACCACACTGATGAGGAAGGAAAATGTAGTGATTTATTGAAGCAAAGCTGTGTACACTGAGCTGTCGGACGGCTGCTATCACTTACAGGCAATAAAACACTAAAATGAAACTAATGGCTCACGGGTCTCTGCCTCCCCCCTGCCTTTGCTCTTATCTTATGTTTGTCTCACTGTTTGGAAGCCTCATGAACAGCTGCAGTGAGTATCTCTTGAATGGGAAGAGTTATGGCTCTTGAGTCTTCTTGATGTTGAGTCTTCTTGAGGCCCCAAGGCTTAATATCCCCAATTTAGGGGTCCTTTATTTATACCCAAAAGACCCTCTGGGAGTGGGCACCTTATACCTATGAGCTCATTATCTTCCCAGCACCTAGATTGCTGGATTCTCACACAGGTGGCTTTTGTTTATCTCTCTTGACCATGAATCTGCTGCAATCCGGACTTGGAAATACAGCTATGATGTTTATTCCCCAGTTTTGCTCATGCCCTCCCTTAATGAGCTCATGGGCAAAACTGCTTTGGTTTGACTACCAAGAGTCTTTCTCCAACTCTTGTTTACATAAGCAGGGTGAGAACATTTACAAACCAATTAAGCTCACTGTTCCTTCAGAGCTAGCCCACCTGGCCAAGCAGGGGTGTGAGACAAGCTTACGTGAACAACTTTCCGAAGTTCTATCTTGAACATAGGCAGTGTAAAAAACTCTTTTCTTAGCCTATTATCAGAAAGCCCGTGTTTTGAGCTCTCCACACTCTAATTCTATGATAGTATGGAAAAGCAATAAGCACGCCAATAGATCAGGAGTATGAATTATGAGACAGAGGGGGAATGGGGCATGCCATACTAAACTTCCTCGATTGTACATCTAGATTTCTTCCAGAGATATGTGGTAGTACAGGAAGGCCCTTGTGATGTCATGGGGGCAGGCAGTCATGATGTCATGGGGTGGGCTCAACTGATGTCACAGGGGTGGGTCTTAGTGATGTCACAGGGATGGGCCCCACTGATGTCATTAAGCATGATACGTTAAGCATCAACCACAGTTGCTTGGAGCATACAATTCAAACAAAAACATTTCTCTGATTGGAAATTAAGATAGAAATGTTAGCTCAGAGATAGAGCCTGGGTAGGCAACATTTAATCTAGCCTACTTGCTTCTCGTAAGAAGGGTTTAAGTGCCCTCAGGCCAGGCCAGTCACCAGAAGGCCATTGTAGGAATAAAGAAGCCTAGTGTTGTGGAGATGTTAGATAGGAGCACTCAGGAGTAAAGATGGATGATCCTGAAGGCTGCAGTTCTAAACACACTTACCAAGCCCCATAGAACTCAATAGGATTTCTGAGTAGATATGGATTCAGTTGTGCTGTTGGTAAAGCTTGACTAGGGATCCTCTGCAAAGATGTCCATATTGAAACAGGGTTGGCAACCTCCTGGCTGGAATGCCCTGCCCCTCCCTTCTAGCATTGGCTCTCCAGGATTCTAAGCAATAGTATTTTCCAGAAATTGAAATTTGGACCTTTGCATGCAAAGCATATTCCCTACCACTGAGCTACAACCCTTCCCCTGTTAAAAAAAACTATCTTTTAAAATCGTTCTTTTCAATTCACTAATGAATGTACATCATACCTAGAGGATATCCACACCATTCATTTAGAGCATATTCAACACATATTTGAAGCACATGAATCTCACTACAGAATCATGGGAACTGTAGTTTGTTAAGGGTAGTGGGAACAATAACTGTGAGGGGGAAACTACACTTCCCAGGATTCTTTGGGGAAGTCATGCACTTTAAATGCAAGTAGGATATGCTTTAAATGTATTGTGTGGATCTACTTAATAAACTGGTACAGAATGCGGTGGCGTGCCTGATTAAAGGCAGCTGCCAGCGAGATCACGTAACTCCAGTGCTCAAAGAGTTGCACTGGCTACCAGTTGCTTGCCAGGCCCAATTCAAGGTGTTGGTTTTGACCTTTAAATCCCTACACAGTTTCGGCCCAGCCTATCTGAAGGAGCACCTCCAGCATCATCAGCTATGCCGCCTAACAAGATCGGCCTCAAAAGACCTTCTCTCTATCCCACCAGTCAAAACAGCTAGACTGGTAAGGACTAGAGAAAGGGCTTTTTCAATTGTGGCCCCCACCCTATGGAACTCCCTTCCAAATGATCTCTGCCAGGCCCCCCTCTACAATGAGTTTCTGCCGGGCCGTAAAGACCTGGCTCTTCAGGCTGGCCTTTGGGGTGGACTAGATTTTAACATCATTGCTTTTAGATTTTAATGTTATTGTATTGATGTGTCATTTTGTGCTATTTTGCTTATTTTGTACGTCGCCCAGAGTGATCGGTTAGCCAGCCAGATGGGCGACTAAGAAATCCAATAAATAAATAAATAAACTTTGCCTGCATGTAAATCATTTTAATTAATTTTTAAAATGGAAATGAGCTATAAAGTTTACTGGGTGACCATGTAATCCTCACTGTCTCTCAGCCTAATCTGCCCCCCAGGATGAAAACAACAGAGGGGAACCATTGCCACCCCAAGGAAGAAGGGCACACTTAAAATGTACAGGAAGTAGTAATTTACAACCATAGTGTGAAATCAAATACTTATCAGGACATAGTATGAAGAATTTATTTATTTATTTATTTTATTCAGCTTATATCCCGCCCGACTAGCAAACAGCTCTCTGGGCGGCAAACATAGAAACATATACAATAATAAAATCACAGGATCAATATAACAAATATAAAAGTACACCATCTAAAATAAAAATTACAACATTTACATAAATAACTTAGATTAAAATGCCTCAGAGAAAAGAAAGGTTTTAACCTGGCGCCAAAAAGATAATAGTGTCGGCGCCAGGCGTACCTCCTCGGGGAGACTATTCCACAATCGGGGGCCACCACTGAGAAGGCCCTAGATCTTGTTACTACCCTCCGGGCCTCCCTATGGGTCGGGACCCGGAGGAGGGCCTTCGTAGTAGACCGTAGTGTACGAGCCGGTTCATAACGGGAGAGGCGTTC
Organism: Rhineura floridana; assembly: GCF_030035675.1. Lineage (NCBI taxonomy): Eukaryota > Metazoa > Chordata > Lepidosauria > Squamata > Rhineuridae > Rhineura > Rhineura floridana. Next base: position 173,030,149 of record NC_084480.1, on the reverse strand, counting down.
CTGCAGGTATCGTGGTCCCGCGCCGTATAAGGCTTTATAGGTGAGTACCAACACTTTGAATCTGGCCCGGTAGCATATTGGAAGCCAGTGCAAGCGGGCCAGAACAGGTGTTATATGCTCAGACCGCTTAGTTCTTGTTAGCAGTCTGGCCGCCGTATTTTGCACTAGCTGTAGCTTCCGAACCGTCTTCAGAGGTAGCCCTACGTAGAGCGCGTTGCAGTAGTCCAAACATGAGGTTACCAGAGCATGAACCACTGATGTAAGGTCCTCCTTACTCAGATAGGGACGTAGCTGGGCTACCAACTTATCAGGACATAGTATGAAGAAATAGTTATATAAATGTGTCTGTCAAAGATGTTTATTATTTACGCAACCTATAAAGATATTTGTAGTGCAAGCCTATGATTGTTTACTCAGAAGCAAGTCCCAATGTATCCAGTGCCACTTTAAGCTGCTTTGCAACTGTTTTATACTTTTTATGGTTATTGGATTTTAAAGGGATTTATTTCTTGTGAGCTGCCTTGGTTTTCAACCAGCAATCCTACCTCACAGGGTTGTTGAGAAGACTCCATACACACACATACACACACACACTGGGGATGTAAAAATACATAGACCCCATTTAATAGTTTATTGTCAAAACCAGTTGTTCATTGCAGAATATTTTTTTAAAAAAATAAACAACTATTAGTTTCCTATATAATACAAGCAGTGCTACATATGTAAGCCCTGCCTAATTGCATTAAGAAATAGGATTGGAGGGGGAGAGAGATTTACAACACAAGCACAATCCTTTGCTATGTTCACTCAAAAGTCCCATTAATTTACAGCACAGTCCTAACCGTGACTACTCAAAAGTAAGTCCTATTGAATTCAGTGGGGTTTACTCCTGGTATGTGGGCTTAGCATTGTAGCTTTACTCCCAGAAAAGCAAATGTTGGATTAAAGCTTCATGTTGGGAAGGTTTTCAAAACATTGCCCTCTTCAATAGCCCAGGGAAATTTAAACTTGTTTGACTCCTACACAACAGAAAAAATGCTTTTGGTACTGCTGAAAGGTATATACTTACTCAATTTATGAGATTTTTAAATAAATGGGGGAAAACAACAGTTTTCTACCCTTGCAATCAGTCTAGGTACTGCCTGGAGGCCAAGAAATCCCTGGTCAATCACAACGGTGACTTCACTTATTGGCTACAGACCTGAAAGCGCGGGGCTAGAGCAGCCAGCTAAGAGATCATTTCACTGAACTTGCGGGGGGGAGGGCAGCTGATGTCTTGGTGTATATCTTGTGAACTAGACCACCTAGAAACTTAATTTTTTAAAAAAATGAAAGCTGAGAGTCTGGAGTTTAAACTGACTAACTCAGAAATCCAGAGAGGACCCCAAAAACCTGGAATCTTAGGGTGAAACCCAGATATCTGGCAACCCTAATATACACATACAAATTGCCTTAATTAGGGTTGCCAGGTCTCCGATTTTCACTGAGAACCTCTGGTTTTGGGGGGCCCTCTCTGGGTCTCCGGGTGAGTCATCTTAATCTCCAGACTCTTAGCTTTCATTTTATAAAAAAAAGTTTCTAGCTGGTCTGGTTCAAAAGATATAAACCGCAATGTCAGTGCCCCCCCCACTTCTGTAGTTCCAGCTGCTCTAATCTCTGCCCTTTCAGGTTTTTAGCCAATAAATGAAATCAGGGTTGTGACTGACAATATTTGTTGACCCCCAGGCAATACGTAAACTCACAGTTTCCTTTTCCTGCTTTTCTCACATCAGCAATTCAGTAAATATATAGCTTCCATCAGCATAAAGCATACTTTCTCTGTACAGGATTGGGACTTGCTTCTGAGTAAACATGCATAGGATTGCACTACAACAGAAGATCACCACAGGAACTTGGTAGGCATAAAAGTGTACATGCAGGGGTTTTTAATTACTTGCAAAAATGGCATATTATATATTTTATCTTTCAAATAATGTTTGAACAGAAGTTTTAAAAAGTGTACATGCTGCAGTGTTATACTTTTCTAATTAAAGAGTCAAACAAGTTTAAATTTTACTGGACTATTGAAACTCAAGCCCGTTGAGAAGATGGTGACGGGGAAGATTACAGGGAAGGCTGCTCCGCTCTGAGCTTCAAGATGAATATAAAATACTTACGGTGAGCGGCTAAAGAAGAAAGTATGAACGAGAAGGAGAGAAGGAGCTGAGCAATTTACATCTAATTGCTCACCCTTACTAAGTGCTGCAGCTTAAACGCCTTGCCATCCCTCCACAGGGGAAGGGAGAGAAGAAAGGCAGAAGAATTCTATCCACCTTCTATGCCTCCCACGCCCAGTATCAACCCGAAACAGCTGAGCAGAGCACCCACATGGGGCGCTGCGTTGAAAGCTTCGGCAGCGGCTAGAGAACAGCGTAATTGCGAAGGAGTTGAGTAACGTATATGCCATCTAACTACTTGCCCTTCCAGAACTGCTGCAGCTCAAACGTCTCACCTTCCCCCCATGGGAGGGGAGAATAATAAAGGTAATAGAATCTTGTCCACCATCCATGCCTATCATCCCCAGCAACAATCCGGAACAGTTGAACACGGCACTCCCTTGGGATATTGCTTGAAAAGTGTTTGTAGAAGCTAGAAGCCGAGACGCCAACTTATCATGGACATGGCGTCTATTTGTAGCGGTTGGAGAGGAGAGAGGCAACATGGAAACGTGAAGGAATTGAGCAACATGTACTTCATTTAGTTGTCTGCCCTTCCAAACTGCTGCAGCTTAAACGCTCCACCCTTCCTGAGGTACTGCTTGAAAACTGTTTGCATCAGTCAGAAGCCGAGATGCTAACTTACTGTGGACATTGCATTTAGAACTACATTTGAAGAGAGTTAGCATTCCAGGGAGCTGGGAAATACACAGACATATTTTTTCTTTATTTTTTCTCTTTTTCCTTCTCTCTCTCTCTTTTTTTAGGGGAAAGAGATTAGCTTGTTAGTAACATCAACTAAACCTAAATCTTTCTCTCTTCCTGTTTTTTATTGTTCCTGATTGTTTTTGCTAGTGTGCGATTTTGATATAGATGGAAATGAGAAAACTTAAAAGAACTTAATAATAATAAGAATAGGAGCAGCAAGGATACTATAATATGAATGTTTATTTATATATAATTTTCTTTTTTGATATATAAATCTCTTTTCTCCCCCCCCCTTTATAATTATTTACTCTGTTGAGAATAGCTTCATAAAGTATACTTACGAACTGAGTTGATACTTAAACCAGATAAGTTTTATATCTTTGGGGGCTAAGTTTTGTACATTTAAGCATTACTTGCAATATATTGTAATATATAATTAACTGGCCACTACCACATCTATTGTTAATAATCGTACTGGAATACTGCTTCTTAACAACCACCACTTTACTATAACCCTACTTTCAGAGAAGGGATAACAACAACAGAATGGAGTAAAAATAAGACTGTGACATCTGAGTTCCTCCCTCTGATCACAATTAAGAAAATGGGAAAGAAAACAGCTAAAACCAAGGATTTAGAACAAAGCTTAATAACAAAAGACTTAAAATTAAATCAAGAGGAAATGAACACAAATAAAGAACCTCCACAAGAAACAGAGATAGAAGAGCATATTACAGAGGGAAACTTGTTAACAACAGAGCAAGGACCTGCAGAAAACAACTTAGATCTGGTGCTCTCTTTAAAATCTTTGCTAATAGAAGAACAGAAAAACTCAGAAGCAATAATTAACAAAATTCTGGAGCAAAGGGATAAAAAATTCTTAGAACTATTACAACAAAGAGACTCAGAATATAAGAGAAAGTGGGAAGAGCGTGATAAAAAATTAGAACTGGACATAACAACAGACAAAATGAAGACCTTGGAACAAAAGCTGGAAAAACAGGATAAAATTATAGAAGGCCTACAGAGAAAACAAGAATCAGAACAAGTGCGAGCTGATGTAACAAGTAAAGAGATTAAAGAACTGAAAACCATAGATGAACATTTAAAAACAGATCTAAACAAAATAGAAGATAAAATACAAGAGCTACAATTTGAATCAAGGAAACATAATCTTACATGTAGAGGTCTTCCAGAGAAAATAGAGCAAGAAGACCTTATAGGTTTCCTCTCAACTAAATTGATGGATTATTTAAATTTAGACAGTCCTGCAGCAGTTGGCATTGAGACAGCTATAAGAATTGGTGCAAGAACAGCAAAAAGAATGAAAAAAACCTTGTGATATTCTAGTTACATTTATCACTTTAAGAGTTAAAGAAGCAATACAACAAAATATGTGGGCCAAGAAAAGGTTAATAATCCAAGGTTCAGAAATTCAGATATTTAACAATATTCACTCAGAAATTTTATCAAGAAGAAGAAAATTTAAATTTCTAACAGAAAAATTACAATCATTTGGGATATGATACAGCTGGAGCATTCCTTTCACGTTAAATATCCTAATAAAGAATGAATGGGTCTGGATTAGAACATTGAATGATGCAAAAGAGTTAGCTACGGCATTAGAAGATCCAAATTTTACTCAGTTCTCTCCAACAAACTAAAAATAGACTCTCAATCTAAATATCAAATTTGAAATTAGTTATTTACCACTTTTTACTGTTTATTTGTGTAAATTGTCTAAATTTTAAAATGAATTCATTAAAATTAATATCACTTAATGTTAAAGGCTTAAATTGTCCAGTAAAACGTAAAAGATATGCTAGGCAATTGAAACAAGAACAAGCAGATATAATCTTCTTACAAAAGACTCATATAAAACAAGGACAAGAAATTTATTTGGAGCAACTAAAATTGGGCACAACAGATGCAGCAAGTGAAAAAACTAAAAGAAAAGGAGTTGCTATGATTAAAAATCCAAATATTAACGTAATAAATTGTGAAAAAGATGAAAATGGGCATTACATACTTTTGAATGTACAGATATCTAAGAACATAAGAACATAAGAAGAGCCTGCTGGATCAGGCCAGTGGCTCATCTAGTCCAGCATCCTGTTCTCACAGTGGCCAACCAGGTGCCTGGGGGAAGACCACAAGCAGGACCTGAGTGCAAGAACACTTTCTAATCATAATTATAGCTTAATTTGTGTATATGCGCCATTAATCAGACAAAAAAATTATAAAATAAACAATTTAATAAAAAATCATGCACAAGGAGAAACTATTCTTGGAGATTTAAATGGAGTAATATCATCTACAATAGATAGATCTAAAAAAAAAGCATTTCAAGGAAAATTACCTAAAACATTTATAGAAATGATGAAGCAGAACAACTTAGCAGATGCTTGGAGATTCTACCATCCAGATGATAAAAATTATACATACTTCTCCCATGTACATAACTCATATTCAAGAATAGATTACTTTTTGACAACTCTGTACTTGCTCACTCAAATAGAAGAAATTAAGATTCAACCTATGATGTACGCAGATCATGCCCCAATAAAGATAAAACTAAAATTACAACAATGTCAAGATAATAGATTATGGCGATTAGATAATACTATCTTACAAAATGAAGATATTAAAGAAACAATTAAACAACATTTGGAATTATACTTTGGAAAAAACATAACTCCAGATATAAGCTGGTCAACAATATGGGACGCAGCTAAAGCACATATAAGAGGGATCTTAATAAAAAAAACAATTGAGCAAAGGAGAAAATGCAAGCAAAAAGAAGAATTGATCTCGTTGATTGTCGAAAAAGAAACTGAAGATAAGCTAACTGAATTGTCAGAAGTAGAGATCACATCACTCCTGTGTTGAAGGAGTTGCATTGGTTACTGGTTGTGTACCGAACCCAATTCAAGGTGTTGGTTTTAACCTTTAAAACCCTATACGGTTGTGGCCCAGCCTATCTGAAGGAGCGCCTCCAGCATCGACAGGGATGCCGCTCAACAAGATCAACCTCAGAGGGCCTTCTCTGGATCCCACCAGTCAAAACAGCCAGGCTGGTGAGGACTCGAGAGAGGGCCTTCTCAATAGTGGCCCCCGCCCTTTGGAACTCTCTCCCTAGTGACCTACGCCATGCCCCATCTATAATGAGCTTCCGCAGGATCCTGAAGACTTGGCTTTTTAGGCGGGCGTTTGAGATGGGCTAGTTTTCTACTGTTTTTAAATTTTAATTGTTTTATATACTGTTTTATCTTGTACGTCGCCCAGAGTGGCTGGACAACCAGCCAGATGGGCGACTAACAAATTTAATAATAAATAAATAAATAAATAAATAAAATAAATATAAGAACAATTAAATATATTGAGACAGCTATATCAAAAAATGCAAACTGAAAAACTAGAAAAATATACTAATAGTATGAAGCAAAGATGGCATGAATATGCAAATAAACCATCTAGAGTGCTATCTAAATTTTTAAAAGATAAACAAACAAGAGCTCTAGTTCCATCTATTAAATATAAAGATAGAAAAACAATGAATTCAACAGATATAGCAGAATGTTTTCAACAATTCTATCAACAATTGTACTATTTGCAGAAGCCATCAGAGGAACAAATGGATAAAATATTTTTACATATCAATATGCCTAAAGTTACAGAACAAGATTTAAGAACCCTAGAGATAAATATATTAGAAGAAGAAATAAGAACTGCAATTAAAGCATTGGGGAATAATAAACCTCCTGGACCAGATGGGTTAACAAGCAAATTTTATAAAATATTTGTGGATACATTAATGCCTCTTGATTTAACAATGATAAATGAATCAACACAACAAAGAAAACTACCTGCATCATGGTCAGAAGCTATTAAAGTTATATTAAAACCAAATAAAGATCCCACTCTGCCAGAGTCATATAGGCCAATTTCATTACTAAATCAAGATGCAAAAATTTGGACCGCCATTATAGCAAAAAGGCTTAATAATATAATACCAAGTTACATCAAGCAAGACCAAACAGGATTCATAAAAAATAGGAAACTACAACATAATGTCAAAAAAAATGTCGATTGCATAGAGATAAGTCAAAAGCAAAATTTACACGCGCTATTTTTGCTCTTAGATGCAGAGAAGGCATTTGACAGGGTGGAATGGTCATTTCTGCTCAGAACCCTACACAAAATGAACTTGGGAGGTATATTTAAATCCTGGATAGAATTAATATATCAAAAACCGACATCAAAAGTATATGTTAATAATCAATTATCAAAACCTATCTTGCTGAAACGTGGAACTCATCAGGGATGCCCACTCTCGCCATTATTATTTGCTATCTTTTTGGAACCATTAGCAATACTAATAAGAAATAATCAACAAATAACAGGAGTCAAATATGGTATGGAGAACTTTAAAATAAATTTATATGCAGATGATATAGCTTTAACTTTAACACAACCAGAAATATCTATTGAAAACACTTTTAATGTGTTACAATTATATAGTGAAGCATCTGGATACAAAATTAATATAGCTAAATCTGAGTGCTTTGGAGTTAATATATATAAGAAGCAAATAGAAAAACAGCTGACACAGGTTTACAATGGGAAAATAAACCAATAAGATATCTAGGCATCTGGCTACATCCTAATCTTCAAATAATTAAAGATTATAATTACAAAAGATTGCTTAAGCAGATCGAGGAAGACCTAAATAAATGGGGAAAATTACAACTCTCATGGCTAGGAAAAATAGCAGCTATATCCATGATATCCTACCTAAGATTTTATTTATTTTTATGACCCTACCGTTAGAAATAGAGAACCACGAACTTATTCAATTACAGAAAAAAATATCAAAATTTATCTGGTCAAACAAGCCAAGTAGAACAGCAAATGAACATCTGTATCAAAAAACTAGTAACGGAGGACTGGGAGTGCCCAACATTATTAGGTACTACCAAGCAGTCAAATTATCGTTAATTTCGGAATGGTTTGAAGATTGCGATAGTATCTTATTAAAAGCAGAGCAAGAAATATACAGGAGAACACTACAGGAATTATTATGGGTTAAGCCAAAAACAATAATAACTAAACAGAATTTTCTTACATCTACAATCACGGTATTTAAAGTATGGATTAATTGTGTAAAAAAGCTGGCCCCAGGTTTCTCCCCTCTGACTTCAATCTTGAGAAATGAATTTGTAAACCATCAATTACCTCAAACTATCAATTACCATACATGGGGAAAACTGCTCAAGTATAGTGACTGGTTTAAACAAGGATTTATTATTTCTTATGAAAATGCAGCTGAAACTTTGAATAATAAGAGGCCTCCATTATTTCAATTTTTTTCAACTAAGGCATATAGTAGAACAAATCAAAACACGGAAATCCATGTCTTCCTACTGCTTTTGAGATTTTTTTATTACAGTCAGAGAAAAAGAATGCTATTGCTAAAACATATCAAATCCTCTCCTCATTAAGTATGCAACAGTTACACTCAACATACAAAAAGAAATGTAACAGAGATTTAGAGAAATTTAATCTATCAATATCAGAAGAAGAGTGGATTTGGTTGTTTAAGAATATCCCAACCACATTATCAAATAGTAATCTGAAAGAAATTTTTTTAAAAGCAGTTTATCAATGGTACTAAACACCATATAGATTAAGCAAAATATTTAATCAAAATATGTACTGTTGGAGATGTAGAAGAAGTAACGCAGACTTTATACATCTCTTTCGGAGCTGTGTTAAAATAAAACCTTTTTGGAATGAAATTTTAGATATAATACAGGACATTACAGGTCAAACGATATCAAAAAATCCTAAAACAATCCTTCTGTGCTTATTTCGTGAAGAAATTATTAATGTAGATTTTCAATTAGTAGCAACTGCTTACTGTGGCAAAAATATGTATCGCTCAAAAATGGAAGAATAACAAACCCCCAATACAAACCCTCCGATCCTTTTCTTTTTTTTAAGCAGTTAGGCAGGGCTTACTTAGGTGTCACTGCTTTTATTTGGCAGGAAACTAATACTTATTTTTTTAAAAAAATGTTATGCAATGGCCAACTGGTTTTGACAATAAACTATTATATGCGGTGTGTGTATATTTACATCTCCAATGTGTGCGTATATGGAATATTTCCAACAACCCTGTGAGGTAGGGTTGGAAACCAAGGCAGTTCACAACAAGAAATAAAGCCGTTTAAAATCCAGTAATCATAAAAGTATAAAACAGTTGCAAAACAGCTTAAGTGGCATGATTCTGAATTTTGGATTGGGTGAATGAAATTCGTTATCACTGAATTGTAGTCCTGTGCATGCTTCCCTGCCTGAGTAAGCCCCATTAAATACATTGGGACTTGTTTCTGAGAAAACATGAATAAGAACATAAGAAGAGCCTGCTGGATCAGGTCAGTGGCCCATCTAGTCCAGCATCCTGTTCTCACAGTGGCCAACCAGGTGCCTGGGGGAAGTCCGCAAGCAGGACCCGAGTGCAAGAACACTCTCCCCTCCTGAGGCTTCCGGCAACTGGTTTTCAGAAGCATGCTGCCTCTGACTAGGATGGCAGAGCACAGCCATCACGGCTAGTAGCCATTGATAGCCCTGTCCTCCATGAATTTGTCTAACCTTCTTTTAAAGCCATCCAAGCTGGTGGCCATTACTGCGTCTTGTGGGAGCAAATTCTATAGTTTAACTATGCGCTGAGTAAAGAAGTACTTCCTTTTGTCTGTCCTGAATCTTCCAACATTCAGCTTCTTTGAATGTCCACGAGTTCTAGTATTATGAGAGAGGGAGAAAAACTTTTCTCTATCCACTTTCTCAATGCCATGCATAATTTTATACACTTCTATCATGTCTCCTCTGACCCGCCTTTTCTCTAAACTTAAAAGCCCCAAATGCTGCAACCTTTCCACATAAGGGAGTCGCTCCATCCCCTTGATCATTCTGGATGCCCTCTTCTGAACCTTTTCCAACTCTATAACTCTATCTCTTTACAGTTTGTGTAAATAATAAACATCTTTGATATTCATGCTTATATAAATACTTTATGATATGCCTTGATATGTATCTGATTTCACACTATGGTTGTAAATTATTATTTACAAATTATTATTTCCTCTAAATTTTAGGTGTGCCCTTCTTCCTTGTGGTGGCCATGGTGCTCCTCTGTTGTTCTCACCCTGAGGGGCAGATTTGGCTGAGAGATGGTGCCTAGCCCATGGCCACCCAGTAAACTTTGTAGATTATTTCCATTTTAAAATGTAATTAAAATGATATATATGCAGGCAAAATTTATGAAGTAATGCAGATCCACACAATACATTTAAAGCACACCCAACTCACATTTAAAGTGCATGACTTCCCGCAAAGAATCCTGGGAAGTGTAATTTCCCCCTCACAGTTATAGTTCCCACCACCCTTAACAAACTACAGTTCCCAGGATTCTGTGGTGGGATTAGAGATGTAAAATATCCGGAAATGTTGAAGCCATGGGGGGAAAATGGTTACTGTAAACCACCCAGAGAGCTTCAGCTATGGGGCGGTATATAAGTACAATAAATAAATAAATAAATAAATAAATAAATAAATAAAGCAGTTTATAGAAAGGATTAAAACAATAAAAGTATTGGCAAAAACAGTTAAAGACAGGTATTTAAAATATTCAAAATAATAAAATCAACAATGAATTAAAAACAGATAAAAAACATAATAGCTTCTACATGCCTGGGTAGACTTGCCTAAACAAAAATGTTTTTAGCAGGTGCCAAAATGAGTACAATGAAGGCGCCTGCCTAATTTCAATAGGCAGGAAGTTCCAAAGCATAGGTACTGCCACACTAAAGGAATGATTTCTTACAAGAGCAGAACAAGCACTATGGAAAGCACACCTTGAACTTGGCCTAGTAGCAAATCTGCAACCAATGCAGATCTCAGAGCAGAGCTACTATGTGTTCATAGAGTCTCACTCATGTCAGCAATCATGGCATAGCATCCTGCACTAACTGCAGCCTCTGGGTCAGGTTGTGCTGCATGGGTATTTCTGTGATTACTGCCTATGAAGGTAGTCCAAACCATATGTGTTTTCTCTCTGTCAATTATTACTCACTGGAATTGGGTTGGCTATCAAAGTGCATTTATAGCAGCCCACAGAGTAGGCAGGAAAGAGTAGAGAATCTTCTTAACTCTTACTCATTTCTCAAACCTCTCTCTGCAGTGAAGGGTCAAATCTGTAAAGATGTTTGGAGCAGCCATGTTAAAAGGCAGGCAGGGCATTCCAGGAGGGGGTTGCCAACCATCTTTGATATGGATATAGTTGCAGAGGTTCCCTAGTAAGCCCTACCAACAGCACAATCCTAACTATATCTACTCAGAAGTATGTCCTGTTGAGTTCTATGGGGTTTAGTCCCTTAGTAAGTGTGTTTAGAATTGCAGCCTTCAGGGGCATCCATTTTTACTCCTGAGTGCTCTATCTAACATCTCCACAACACTAGGCTTTCTTCCTTCAACGGCCTTCTGGTGACTGGCCTTGCCTGAAGCACTTAAACCCTTCTTGTCAGAAGCAAGTAGGCTAGATTAAATGTTCCTTACCCAGGCTCTCTAAGCAGGTGAGAAAGAATGATCCCGTCACTTCAGCTGGACCTGGAAACATCGTCATTTAGCTAAGATTTTATTTATTTATTTATTTATTTATTTTATTTTATTTATATCCCGCCCTAAGCCCGAAGGCTCTCCGGGCGGTGTACAAAAAGATGAAAAAAACAAGCAATGTATAAATACAATAAATCAAGAAAACAAAACAAACAAACAATAAAAGAACCAAACAACATCCAAAATACAAATAATGATGAAAATGCTATTAAAACACACTTTAAAATGCCTGGGAGTATAAAAAGGTTTTCACCTGGTGCCGAAAAGATAGTAGCGTCGGCGCCAGGCGCACCTCATCGGGGAGACTGTTCCACAGTTCGGGGGCCACCACAGAAAAGGCCCTGGTTCTAGTCACCACCCTCCGAGCTTCTCGATGGGATGGCACTCGGAGGAGGGCCTTAGATGTTGAGCGCAGTGTCCGGGTAGGTTCATATTGGGAGAGGCAGTCCACCAGGTATTGCGGTCCCATGCCATGTAGGGCTTTATAGGTCAAAACCAGCACTTTGAATCTAGCCCGGAAAGAAACAGGAAGCCAGTGCAGACGGGCCAGAACAGGTGTTATATGAGCGGACCTTCTGGTCCGCGTCAGCAATCTGGCCGCTGCATTCTGGACTAGTTGTAGTTTCCGAACAGTCTTCAAGGGCAGCCCAACGTAGAGCGCATTGCAGTAGTCAAGTCTAGAAGTTACCAGAGCATGAACAACTGAGGCGAGGTCGTCACTGTCCAGATAGGGACGTAGCTGGGCTACCAGGCGAAGATGGTAGAAAGCATTCCGTGCCACCGAGGCCACCTGGGCCTCAAGTGACAAGGAAGGATCAAAAAGAACCCCCAAGCTACGCACCTGTTCCTTCAAGGGGAGTGTAACCCCATCAAGAACAGGATGAACATCCTCCATCTGGGCAGAGAAGGCACTCACCAACAGCGTCTCGGTCTTGTCTGGATTGAGCTTCAGTCTGTTAGCTCCCATCCAGTCCATTATCGCGGCCAGACAGCGGTTTAGCACGTTAACAGCCTCACCTGAAGAGGATGAAAACGAGAAATAGAGCTGCGTGTCATCAGCGTACTGATGGTAACGCACCCCAAAACTCCTGATGACCGCACCCAGCAGCTTCATGTAGATGTTGAAAAGCATGGGGGACAGTACCGACCCCTGAGGGACTCCACAATGGAGAGTCCAGGGCATCGAGCAATGTTCCCCAAGCACTACCTTCTGGTGGCGACCCACCAAGTAGGAGCGGAGCCACTGCCAAGCAGTACCCCCAACTCCCAACTCCGTGAGTCTTCCCAGAAGGATACCATGGTCGATGGTATCAAAAGCCGCTGAGAGATCAAGGAGAATCAACAGAGTCACACTCCCCCTGTCCCTCTCCCGACAAAGGTCATCATACAGGGCGACCAAGGCTGTTTCGGTGCCAAAACCGGGCCTGAAACCGGATTGAAATGGATCAAGATAATCAGTGTCATCCAAGAGCCCCTGGAGCTGGCCAGCAACCACCCGTTCTAGCACCTTGCCCAGGAACGGAACATTCGCCACAGGTCTATAGTTGTTCAGGTTATCTGGGTCCAAAGAGGGTTTCTTCAGGAGCGGTCTCACAACCGCCTCTTTCAGGCAGTCAGGGACCACTCCCTCTCTCAGAGAGGCGTTTATTATCTCCTTGGCCCAGCCAGCGGTTCCGGTCCTGCCAGCTTTCACCAGCCAAGAGGGGCAAGGGTCCAGCACAGATGTGGTCGCCCGCACCAGTCCAAGGATCTTGTCAACATCCTCAAGTTGTACAGACTGAAACTCATCCAATAAACAAGGACAAGACCGTGTTCTGGATGCTTCATTAGATCCCACTGCCATAATATTGGAGTCTAAGTCCCGGCGAATGCATGCAATCTTATCCTGGAAGTGCCTCGCGAACTCATCACAGCGGGCTACAGATGAATCTATAATATCCTGAGGGCCAGAATGTAAAAGCCTTCGTACAATTTTAAAGAGCTCCGCTGGGCGGGAGAGAGATGCCTTAATTGTGGCAGCAAAATATCTCTTTTTTGCTGCCCTCACCACTACTACATACCGCTTAGAAGAGGCACTCACCAAGGCATAATTGCATTCGTCAGGAGTTCGCCTCCATCTGCACTCAAGCCTCCTCCTCTCTTGCTTCATCACTCTCAGCTCCACGGTATACCATGGAGCTGTATGAGCTCTAAATAGGAGGGGGCGCATGGGAGCGATTGTGTCAACCGCCCGGGTCATCTCCGTATTCCATATTCCAACCAGGGCTTCGACAGGAGCGCCAGTCTTCTCAGTCGGAAAATCCCCCAGAGAAAATTAAGATTTCTTAATTTCCAATCCGAGATTTTTTTTTGTTTAAGTAGTATGCTCCAAGCAACTGTGGTTGATTCTTAATGTATCTTGCTTAATGACATCACTTCCCTGAAATCTCAGGGTCTGGGATGCTTCTGACCTGGCAGCTCTAGCCTTAATGGTACTCTATGCTACCTGCACTACAGACTGTTCTGTGGGTAACCCAGGAGAGTGTGGAAAAAACCTAATGCCCAAATATCTAAACTTCTTGACTTACTGCAAATGCTGCTCATCAGTTATCCACTTGTTTATCAATACACATATGGAAAAAAAACAATCTTTGTTTTACTAAAATTGATTGTCAGCAAATTATCCTTGCAATATGTCATAAAGACACATAATAAGCATAAATAAGGCCTATTTTAGATAATGCAGAGCTTGGAAAAGTTACTTTTTTTGAACTACAACTCCCATCAGCCCAATCCAGTGGCCATGCTGGCTGGGGCTGATTGGAGTTGTAGTTCAAAAAAGTAACTTTTCCAAGCTCTGAGATAATGTCATACGAATGGCATAATAGACATGCAGCAATAGTGAGACTTTGGTCCCAAACAGTTTTGGTATGTGGAAATCAGATGCTAAACAATTCCCAATCACATCATTCAAATAAAGATTGAATAAAGTAGGGGCTCATATACAACCCTGATGAACCCTCTTAGTGGCAAGAATAGGTTTTGTCAAATTGCCTTCCAACCCACACCTCATTTGAAGTGTAGTATACTGATAAAGGCACCTGATAAGAGAGCAATCTTTTATCGATAGGATGGAATAATTTAGCCCATAATCTGTCTTTTGAAATTGAGTCAAAGGCAGATTTCAGATCTATAAAGGCGACAAATAGACCATTTCCAAATGAATCCATTTATTTCTAAGCCAGATGGTTTAAAACTAAGCAATGGTCAATAGTTGATCTGCCTTTCCAAAAACTTGACTGTTTGTTTTCCAATATATTTTTGACCTCTACCCAAGTGGGTAAACTAATGGGTCTGTAATTTGATTAATCCTATCTGTCACCCTTCCTAAACACTGGAATCACAATAGCCTCTAGCTAGCCAAAGGGAGTTTGCTAGTGTTATTGATATGAGTGAATAGATTAGACAAAAGAGGAGTCCACCGGTCTATATTGAGGTTCAGAATTTCAGGGATTATTATATCTAATCCCTGAGCCTTTCCTGATTTAAAACAGGTAATCAAAGTCTCAATTTCAGACTGAGTTACCGGATCCCATTCTGGCAAATTGTTTGAATCTAGGGGAAGCAGACTTTTTATTGGCTGTTCCCTGGAGTCTGCAAATATTTTAGAGAAATAGCACTCCCAAATGTCAGCAAGGACATTACAACTAACTGAGCCTCAACAAGGCACCAATAACTAATGCCCAAAATAACTTTGAATTATTATCTAATGAAGAGTCTATCAGTGTCTTGCACCCATTATGTGCTGCTTGTTCGTTCTTTTGAGCTAGCAATATTTCATATTGCTTTTCTTACCAAGTAATATTCTTAGGATAAGGCTTCACAATTTTCCTTCCTATATATGCATCTCTCAGGTGTTTTTTAACAGCATAACATTCCTTATCAAACCACTTGGAAGCACTCTTCTGGACTGCATTTCTTGAAGTGGATTGTTTCAAACTTAAAACAGAAGTCAGGGCAGAGACAAATAAAGAACAATTATTGGGCACAGTTGTAATTTCACTAGCTCCAAAAATTTAAGTTTTCAATTCTTCACCCACAGGAGAACTTAAAAGGCCAGCAACTTTAATATATACTTTTTCTGACCAGTATGATCTCTTGTGCCCAAGTCTCTGTATTGATCTGTAGAGGCCAAGTGTACAGGAGTAGATAATGAATGGGTGAGATTAAGAGGTAAGTGGTCACTATCAAGCCTATCTCCCACTGAAATATCCTTAACTAGACTAGATGGGGAATAAGAAATCAATACATAATCAACAACACTGTTCCCATGCCCAGAATAGCACTTTTAAAAGGAGGGCTACTGATGTGTCACTCACTGGCACCTTCAGGTGACATTCACACCATGCAGTTATTCCACTATTATTATAGTCAAATCTTCCCCCAAAGAATCCTGGGAAGTGCAGTTTGTGAAGGGTGTTGAAAGTTGTTAGGAGACCCCTATTCCCCTCAGAGAACTACAATTCCCAGAGTGGTTTATTATTGTTGTTGTTGCTGCTGCTGCTTATTTCTACCCCGCCTTTTGGCCAAAAGGCCCTTAAAGTTGCTTACAAAAAACACAAATATAAAAATACATCAACAAAAACAATACAATTTACAAAAAGCAGCAGTTACAACTTCCAATAAAATACATTAACAAATCACAAAGTGAAAATCAGAAGGGTAGCAGTGAACTTTGACTAAGTGCTCCTTGCAGTCTTTGCTGCTCTTAAACTTCTCTGGACAGCTCTCCACTAGGCACTGGCACATGTACACTCCTTTTCTTGGAGGGAGGCTTCTCAATGCTCCTGTCACCAGTCCCCAATCCCTGAGAAGGTGGAGGTGCCAGAAATATTTTTATTAACTTTTCCTCCTTCCCCAACTATTGGTTGGATTTCCGCCATCACAGAATACGCCAAGAGCATTGCACCCTTGCTAATCCTTGTCTGGTGGCTATGTATGGTGGACAAAGAAGTCTTCAGGAATTCTCTCTTCACTTAGCATCTTCTCAAACATGTGTTCATGTCTCCCTGCATTCTCTGCACCTGATTTTGAGCGCGTGTAGCTTTCTTCCGGGGGAAAGCCTCTCCCAGTCAGCTGTCGGCACCTGCTGTCAACAGGAAGTGAGATAAAGGAGAAGCCTTTATCAGTCAGTCCCTCTTCCCGCAGAACTCTGGGACTAAAACCTGGAACGGGTTCATTGCCTCACTGATATGGGAGCCGCCAGCCTCCACTGGGAGCAGGGCCAGTGAGGGGCAGGGGTATAGCGATGAGGGGGATGAGGGCATTGCTCCCCCAAATCATAATTCTGCTCTCCAATGAAATTTTCCTTCAGTCCCCAAATTTCTAGCATTGCAATAATTTAAAACTTCAGTTGAGCTTTCAAAAATTCAGTTTAGGCATCCAAAGAGAAGGCAGGGCAGTTACCAAGGGAATGTGAACACAACAAATATAAGTATTAAAGGTGTGAATGAAGTGAACACAAATCTTGATGGATCGGGAGGATGTTGACAAACCTAAGGGTTTGCCATTGGAGGAAGGAAAGGCGGGAAGGACCATATTGTTATGTACTGCAGAGTATCTCCCCTGTGATACTCAGTCAGCCTTTGTAGGTGGTGGACGCTTTTAGTGCATCTGGTGGGTAAAATGGAAATGGACTGCTTTCAAGTCGATTCCGACTTATGGGCGACCCTATGAATAGGGTTTTCATGGTAAGTGGTATTCAGAGGGGATTTCACCATTGCCTTCCTCTGAGGCTGAGAGGCAGTGACTGGCCCAAGGTCACCCAATGAGCTTCATGGCTGTGTGGTGATTCGAACCCTAGTCTCCCAGGTCGTAGTCCAACACCTTAACCACTACACCACACAGGCTTTTGGGCCTAGACTGTGCCCAGGACCGGAAGCCTAATGAGACCTTACTAATGTAGCCTAGGCAATGGGGAGCTGGAATTTTGGGTGCACTCTTTCTCTCTCTCTCTGGGGGGCATTTATTCCCTTGTTTGTTAAAAAAAATGGAGAAATATATCCTTTCAATACTTTCAAGCTGGTTCCATTTCAAAATGGTTTTGAGGAGTATAATGTCGCTAGAGCCTTACTTAGTTGCAACAGGTTTAGACCTCCAGCCAACTGTGCAAATGATCATTATAAATAATTCACCTTGTTTTAACTTTTCCCATGCGAACTTATGTACTACCAAAATAGGGCTGGTGAGATTTGCTGGCAGAGCCACTAGAAGCAGTGTTAGTTGGCTGGCCCAGGGCCTTTCTGTAGAACAGAGACTGTGTGCCTGTACAGTTAGTTCTAGCACCTGTAGTTCGGAGAGACATATAGTTCCTGTATGACATGCTGTCAAGCATTTCCTTATGAAAAGTGAGGTTTATAGGTATTAATTTAATTTTTTAAAGTGAAACTTCTGTTAACTGCTTTCCTGGCATGGCAAAGGAGACCAAGGTAGTTAGTTCCAGGAAGCAGCTGCCTCAGGAGAACTAAACTCACACTTCACAAGCTTACTAAAACATTGTACCTGTACAAGGAAGCCTTTCCACACATGTAAACTTCGTATGCTCCAGCACTTGCCTTTGGTGCATCGACACCTGTGTGTGAAAATTCATTCTCAACTTTGACATGTGTTGACACCATACAGGCGTTCAGTGCTTCATCAGAGAAAAGCAAACGTAATAATCTTGGCTTTTGAAAGTAACATATTTGAAGGAATTTCAAATGAACTCTGCAAGTTTGCAGAGAAATCATGGCATATTAGATTTTAACAGTTCATTATGGTAAGATGACTTCACAATATACATTTACTTCTTAGTCACTGTTATTTTGTTTACACAATTGTTTTGCATGTGGAAAATATTGTATTTTAAATTGATTTGCTTTTTTGTAAACTTCACAAGTCATAGTTCCTAATTAAAATGTATTAGGGTTTATTTTTGTAATTACCTATAAAACATCCCCCCTCAGAAACCTCTTTTATAGTGACCAATGCCCCAACCCTTCAGCACCCCCCCCCAATTTTTGTCTCTGCTAACCCAATGAAAATTGTCTCACTACACTCTTGTTGAGGGGTATGGTCTATGGAGAGTTCTGAGGGCCTGATACAGAAGGCTGGAGGGCCACATTTGGCCCCTGGGCCTGGGGTTTCCTCATCTGCTGCTATAGGAAAGAAAAGGAGAGTGTGTAGGAGGAGGTGAAGGCTGAGCCCTCCCTAACTCTCCTCTGATGCAAAGAATTGTGAGAAGGAAAATGGCGGTTTTGTGGCTCTGATACTAGGATTCCAGTGTGATGCAATGCATGCTGCATTGCAGTGTCCTTCAGTTATAAGCAGAGAATATCAGCAGGTTTCCTGTATACACATCAGAACAGCTTACTGGGCATTAGCCACCATTATGAGTCTTAGCACACTTCTTGTCTCATGGCTGGGACATACAGAAGGAACATAGTGAGGACCTAGGATGTAATTCAACAAAGGAGCCAGTGCATGAGATCCCTACACAATGTGTCTGTCCTTATGAGAGCTCCCAGCAGGCCTAGTGGAAGGAGGTAGAGAAACATGGATTATCTTCTCTCTGCCAGATGAAGGGGGTAGGAGGAGACTATTGGAGGACAGGGACAGTGTGTGTGTGTGTGTGTGTGTGTGTGTGTTAGAGAGAGAGAGAGAGAGAGAGAGAGTACTGCACATCAATATGACATTATCTGGTCAATTTCTCCCTCTGCAGCAATGCAGGGTCCAGCCCAACTCTTCCGTAGGTGTCTTCCACCTCTGCCAATAGGTATACATCACCCTGCTCTCTGCTGAATCTCTCCCATCCATTAAGGGACTCTCTCGTTCTGGAACTGTGTTTTTTAAATAATAATAATAATCTGAAAATTGCCAGTGTGCTCTTCATGCAAGTCTTTGCTTTCTCTTCTGTGCCTGTCCCTCCCACTTTTGGGAAGCAAGCCACACTGTGCCTGTGACTCTGTGGTGCCCCCTGCTGGTCTGTTTCCAGCTATGCATAAAGAAGGCCTAGAGCCAGATTTTGCTCTTGGCATGGACAGATGTTCTTGTTAACCTCCTCAATCCCCCTCCAACATCTTTTATAATCCTACAGCAAGCACAAGCACAGGCTTCAGTTACTTTGCAATGGGTAATAAAACATTAATAATTCAGAGATGCTTCTGCAACACCAGCCAGGAAGAACGGCTGCTGATAGTTCTCTTCTAGATTTCGCAATGAGACTTCAAGTCTTGCATCTGAAACACAGACCAAAAAGTCACAGGCCAGGCTTGTGTAAAGGAGCCAAACATATCTCACAGGAAATTGAAAGCTGGCTCTTGGCTGCAGGCCTCCTTGTTGTTGTTCACTATAAATTTCTCTTCATAGGCTGAGCTATTTCCTCTGGATGCACCTGGGTTTGCTCTTGCTGCGGACAGGAGACAAAATCTATTTTGGAATCCTTTGGAAGCTGGTCTGGGAAGGAAGAAGAGGCCTGCAGTTTCCGGGTTCCTTATATTTTTGTAAAGATGGACAAAAGACACACTTTGATCCTGTCTGTGAGGTACAGCCAACAAACAGCAGCCCTCAGCAGGCCCCTGAAAGTCCACTTCTTTTCAAGGTTTCAGAGACAGCAAGAGTGAGAGGAGACACCCCCCCACACAACTGATCTAGTAATGAGGGAAGTGCTGTAAGAATTCCATCTATAAATTTATAAATACTGCAAGTTTTACATGAATGAGGGGAGTGAAACTAGGACAGATAGTCATTAAATATGGAAAGTTGAATTTGACTCTATAATTTCTGTTCCTCAGTTCCTGTTGTGAATAGCATGTCAGCTCAGCTCAATTCCTGCCCAGTCCTCAGAGTACTGTACTCACACACAAAGCCCATTGAAATGAAAGGTGTTTGCCGATCTAGAGACCAGTTATGCAGACCATACACAATATTTTATCTAGCCCTCTGAAAGGTTTGTTAGGTCCAAACCCAACACACAAGCTGTCCTGTCTACCCCAACTCGCTTATTACACCCGGGAAGAGTGCGGAGCTGAGTACAAATGAACCCACTATCAGAGATCAAGTAACATGACACAAAACCTTTGCAAAGGGGACCCAATACTTACTCGCCGAAGCAGGCCAGCATGGGAACCTCGTTTATTGATGTTCAAGGGTTTATATAGGCTTACCCCGAAGTTTACAATATCGGGTTCACGTCATAAAATACAAAAGAAGCAATTGCTAACTGTCATAGCTTTGGGGCATATGTAAGGAGGTAAAGGGGTACAGGGAGAAGGACAAAGTGGAAACATCAAGACTATCTCTTAGACTCTATGTCTGCATATTTCACACGTCCTTGAGATAAGCACTATGCAGGAACAGACAAAGGCAACTTATTGAGGGGAGGTCCAGCTGCAACCGGGCACCCCCTAAACTAGAGGCAGACATGACATTACTATTGCTTACATATCAAAGGGATATCACAAGTCAAGGATATGAGGGACATAGGAAAAGCAGTTGACATGTCTATGCGAGTTACATTAGCAACAATAAGCAAGGCTATCAGCATGAATGTGATACAGAAATGCATAGTAGGGAAGTTTCCAGCTTAAACCGGCTTTTATTATGTGAGCCACTGGAATGTAGATAAGGGTCAGGTCACCAGGAAATAAACCGACATTTTATATCAAAGACAAATAAAGGCCACTTTGGTTCTATTTCCCATGAAGCCCAAGCTGGTTTAGATCAGGGCAAGTGAACTATAGTTTTACAGCTCTGGGGATTCCAATTTATCCTTAACAATCCCCCCTTTCAGCCCTGAGAGACTCTCTGTCTCTCAGGTAGCTGCATTATTCTTGGGCTGCCAGATCGGTCTCAGAGCCATTTCCATATAGGTTGGTTGCGACTTCCGAGAAAAGGACAGCATGAACTTGCTGAAACATACTGAAGCTAATTGCATTAAGTTCGGAATACATTGCAGACAGCAACATACAAAAATAACCATAGCCAGTACCATAACTATATAAAAAATAATCTTGTGCCACCCAGGCCATGCAGAAAACCAATCACAGAATCCTGAGAACAAAGAGAAATTCCCTATGCGTTCTACTTCATGATAGATGTTACCAATATCATTTATGTGTTTAATGACATCAGCCTTACTGTCTGTAATATGGGTACAACATTCACTCCCTATCAGCGAACAGACCCCCCCGTGAGAGCTTAATAAAAAGTCCAGGGCTAATCGATTTTGCAAAACTACAGTTCTAATTTGTCCCTGCTCATTAGTAAGATCTGCGAAAGACATGGCTGAATCGTTCATAAAACGTTCAAAGGCTTGTGAAAGTTCTACGAGTTCCTGGTATGTTTTGGCTGCTCCGTACATAGGGAAAAACCCTCTTAATACTGCTTCCCCTGTGCCTCTTTTATTACGGCGGCGCAGGGTGGGAAGCGTGGGGGAAACCCGAAGCCCTGGGACTACCCTTCCCAGCGTGCAGGTCCAAGAGCCTGATATTAGTAGTTTCCTTACCGCGGAGTGTCCACAAAGCCACCAGAGTCCAGCTGGGGTTTGATGGTCCACTAGATCCGTGAGGAAAGGCACCAAATGATGGTCCGCAAAAGTCAGTTGTAGCAATTGCTGCCAGATAGATAGCCAAGTCAGGCCTTCTGTTCTGCGGGTCCCATTTAAAAATGTCCAGTTACCCGGGTTTGTAGAATAAATCAAACCATCACACAGCATTCCCCCCGTCGGCTGGCTTCTGCTGCCTACACAGATCGATCTAGCAATGGGCCCGCTTAAGACCAACCCCCCTTCTAACTCCTGCGAACTGGAATGTGAGGCGAAGGAAAGATATTCTTTCAGTGGCAAAGGGGCCCCAGTGAGGGGGACTCCAGCCTGTCCGTGGGGCGGTGTGTGTGCGCAAACATAACAAGTGCCTTGTTTAGGAGCTGTTTCTTCCATCAAGGCAACAAAAGTATTTCCATCCCACCCATCACCTATGTTTGTATTTCTCTGTTTAAACCCGCCTAATGTTTTTATTCCTTTAGGAGCCTGCGTTACCTTCTTTTGTGGTGGGTTCTGAGAGCCTAACCTGTCTTTCAGCCATGCATAGCAGGAAGGTACGCCTATGCCCACACAAAACTTCATTCTTTCAGTCATTCTGGGCTGAACTCTATGAGTTTGAACCTGAAAAGTAAGCATGTTATACTCTGAACGTATGGATGTTATGTCCACGTTAGGGGGGCAACCATAATTAGGCATAGGGCGATATTGTCTGCACCGGAGTGCGAGTCTGATGGACCATTCGATTTCCACCCGTATGCATTGTACTACCCAGTTGCCTGTGTAATTGTGCTGCAACACAACGGCTGCTTTATGACATGAGCGTCCCGCAATATCAGCTCTCAATGTTCCTTCTTTTATTCCTTCCACTGCATAGAGAAAAGGGTCCAGGCAGTCTTGTGTTTTGGGTATTGTTCGTCCATAGTCTTTCATGTAATAATAATCATTATCGTTGCAGATTTTCACATTGGGGGGGGCAACACAAAGGCCAGGCATAGTGGAACAAAATGCTCGCAGCCCAGAAGTGGGTCGACAAAATTTTCCATCCATGTCGTGGCATTTTCTACGCCGCTGGTTTTGCTCTATATCCGCGTTCTGGAAAGGAAGTTGAGCCGCCTGCCACCGACTAGTCTCTTCGTTCCTCTGCAAACGTATCTTAGGAACTGCAGGAGGTGGTGGTTCTGTTACCACTGCGGGTTTTACGTGGGAGTGGTGTATCCACGACTTCCGTCCTTCCAGAAAGACAGCGGCTTGTGTAGTCAGCAGGACTTGATGTGGTCCTGTATATCTCGGCTGTAAAGAGTCGCCCCTCACGAATTTCTTTGCCCAGACGAAGTCTCCAGGACAATATGGGTGCACCTGGTCC
The DNA here is from genome assembly GCF_030035675.1 of Rhineura floridana. Classification (NCBI taxonomy): domain Eukaryota; kingdom Metazoa; phylum Chordata; class Lepidosauria; order Squamata; family Rhineuridae; genus Rhineura; species Rhineura floridana. Next base: position 173,006,649 of record NC_084480.1, on the reverse strand, counting down.
TCAAGTGGTACCGTCTTGGTGGACCCGGCCGTTCTCCACAGTTCACGGAGTCTGTTCTGTAAAGAAAGATACTGGGATACAGTTATGTGCCCCCCCCCCAAAAGTGAAGCATCCACATTTGGCAAGCTCCCCCCTTTTGTCGGAGGCCTGCCATAAATTAACTCAAATGGAGAAAGGCCCAAAGCTTGGGTAGGGCGGGTGCGCAAGTGGAAGAGAACGAGAGGGAGTACCTGAGGCCACCTTAAACCTGTTTCCTGGGTATACTTAGCCAACGCTGTTTTAATTTCCCGGTTCTGTCTCTCCGTCACCCCGGACGATTGTGGATGGTAAACAGTGTGGAATAGGTGTTTGATTCCCAAGCCTTCTTCAACTTTTGCCAGGATTTGTCCCGTGAAATGTGTTCCCCGGTCTGAGTCGATTATCTCTGGGACCCCAAACCGGGGTATGATCTCTTTCAATAGCAATTTGGCCACCGTGGAGGCGGTGGCGTTTGCGGTTGGGAATGCCTCCACCCATGCTGTTAAGGGGCAGACCATAACCAAAAGATGCTTCTTTCCTTCCGCTTTTGGGAGGTCGACGAAGTCGATTTGAACATGTATGAATGGTGCAGCCGGTACGGGTCTACCCCCTTGTGGGGCCCTATTTGGTAAGGCTGGGCCGTTTGCTTGACAAATGTGACATGCTTTCACTATTGCACCACATACTGGTTGGATTCCGGGGGCATACCAAAAGCGCGTGATTGAGTCCACTAGAGCGTGTGTACCATAGTGACCCCCATGGTCATGGAACCATTTCGCTGCTGTGTGGTACGTTGCCCTGGGAAGGCATGCTCGACCATCAGGCATCATCCATAACTGTTGCTGCTGGACCGCTCCCAGTTCCGTCCATCGCTTCAATTCCTGTGGGGGTATTGAAACAGATACAGGCGGGACAAAAGCAGTGGTTACCAGCGCCAAACTTGGCATGCTTATAGGAAACAATGCCGCCTGGCGCGCAGTTTGGTCCGCCAGAGCATTTCCCAACATCACAGGATCCTGTTCCTTGGTGTGTGCTTTGCAATGGACCACCGCTAGCTGTAAAGGTTCAAGAATAGTTTGTAACAGTTTTTGCACAAGTTCCAAATGTTGAATTGGTTTTCCCCCTGCAGTTGTGAACCCCCTGTATTTCCACAAGTGAATATGGCAATGTATCACCCCAAAAGCATACCTGCTGTCTGTAAAGATAGTTACTTTTTTACCTGCTGACAATTGGCACGCTCTGGCCAGGGCGTAGATTTCTGCTGCTTGCGCTCCCCACCGTCCCGGGAGTGCTGCCGCTTCTACTACTTCCCATTGTGTTGTTATTGCAAAACCTGTGTATCTTACCCCATTTTGGTAGTAGGAGCTGCCGTCCGTGAAGAGAATAACATCTGAGTCCGGCAGCGGTTCATCAGACAGATCCGGTCTGATCTGTAAAGTAGATTGCAATACTTATATGCAATCATGGTCTGGGAAAGGCTGGGGCAAATCAGGCAGGAGGGTGGCTGGGTTCAACGGTCCACAGCGTTCAAACCGCACATTTGGATCCTCTAACAGCTCTGCTTCCAGTTGTTGCTGCCTTTGTGCTGAAAACACTTGCGTGGTACCTTTTCGCAGCAAAGCCGAAAGTGCATGGGAAGTCCAGACAGTAGTAGAGTGGCCAAGGGTCAGTCCTTTCACCTTAGCTAAAAGCAAAGCCGCTGCCGTCAGTGTTCGTGTACAGGTGGGGGTTCCGCGAGCTACGTTGTCTATTTGTTGAGAATAAAACGCCACTGGGAAATGACTGGGGCCGTACAGTTGTGTCAGAACTCCGCTAGCTACCCCCGACCTTTCATGGACGAACAGATGAAAGGGCTTCCCATAATTTGGCGGTTTCAAAGACATTGACGTGGCTACGCTTTGTTTTAACAACTCAAACGCCTTTTCATTGTCCTGGCTCCATTGTATCAGATCAGGAGCCTTATTTGCAGTGAGTGCATGTAACGGCTTACTCAATTCTCCACAAGAAGGCAGCCACGGTCTGCAGAACCCAATCAAGCCAATCAAGCCCAGAAACCCTCTTAACTGTCTTTTTGTTTTTGGGAGCGGACAGTTCTGTATGGTGGAGACGCGCCCAGGATCCATTTGTCGCCCCTCTGGCGTCAATATAAACCCCAAGTATTTAACCTTCTCTGACAGCCATTGGATTTTCTTCGGGTCTATTTTATGACCCCTTGAATGCAAATACAGCAAGAAAGCCTTACCGTCTTCTTGCAGCGCCTCCTGGTGTCCATTTGCGATCAAAATATCATCAACGTACAAAACGAGGACTGAGCCCCCTTTTGGGGTGAACCCCTCGAGATCGTCCCGTAAACACTGGCTAAACACCCCGGGGCTATCACAGTATCCCTGTGGGATTCGGGTCCAAACGAAAGAGCGCTGGTCCCATTCGAACCCGAACAAATGCTGCGAATCTGAATGGAGAGGAATACTAAAAAAGGCATTTTTCAGATCAATGACGGTGAACCACTTCGCGTCCCATGGGATTTGGCTAATGATTGTAACTGGGTCCGGAACGACCGTGTGTAAAGGGATCACATACCTGTTCACCGCTCTCAGGTCCTGACAAAATCTCCACCGGACCGGGTCCCCGGGTTTCTTTGGGGGTTTCTTTATGGGTAAAATAGGCGTGTTACAGGGGGTCCGCTGCGGCCGGATGACGCCTTTTGCAATAAACCCTTCGATTATGGGGCGAATGCCTTCTCTTGCTTCTAATGACAGAGGATACTGGGCGACGTTCGGTGGCGGGAGGAAGGGCTTTACCTGTATCCTGACAGGGCTTACCGATCGCAACAGTCCCACATCCGTGTCCTCTGTGCCCCATAAGTCAGATGGGAGGTCGTCAAGATCTTCTGGTAAACAGTGACCTGTGTGTTTGTGTTTAATTGTGTTCCCCGCAGGCACCCCCAATACACTCATCAGCAAACCCACCCCATCAGGGGTACAGGTTAAGGTAGCCTCCAGTTTACATAGCATATTACGGCCCATTAAAGAGATAGGACATGTAGCAGAGTAAAGAAAAACATGATTAAACATTTTGTCATTATATTGTACTTGCAACGGTAATGTTATGCACATGGGTGTGGGGCTTCCGTCTACCCCCATTGTCATTTTCACCTCTCTGCTTAACCAACTACTAGGAGCTACATTTATCAGAGAATACGTGGCTCCTGTGTCCACTAAAAAAGACACCTTCTGTCCCTGGACGGTTAACGATAGTTTGGGTTCCTTGATGGGGGAAGAGAGAGAAAGAAACCTGCTAAAGACATAAGGTTCATTAATCCCGCTCCCAACCCCTCCCGATCTGTTTTTAGTCATTGCTGATTTCCTTGTCGTCCGCCGTACTGGTCCCATGCGGCTGGCGTTTGTTGAACGGGAGGCGGAGGTGGAGGCGGGTAATCAGCATTCGTACCTGTGTAATCTGGGTATGAAGAGCTGTTAGGTGTATACTGGACATCCCCTGTCCTCCACGGACAGTCCTTTTTAAAATGAGTATATTCTCCACATTGAAAGCAAGCTCTATCACCTTGCCATGGATTTCTCATCTGTCCCCTTCCTCTCTGATTTCCGGCTCTCGGCCCCCTTGGAAAACCTCTTCCCCTGCCTCGATATCCTCTATTTAGTGGCTGGCCTCTTACCGCAAGAGCCAGCATCTCAAATTCCTCCTTCTTCTCCTTCTTCCTACTTTTCTCCTTCTCTTTGTCCCACACAAAATCCGCTACCTCCAAGATCGCTGTCACAGCTTCCCCCCCCCATCCGGGTCTAAAATGCAAAAAGTAATCCCTCACCGCTGGCTGCGCTTGATGAACGAAATTAGCTATGAGGGTCGGGTGGTCTAGCACGTTTTCAGGGTTCAAATTGGTATAACTGCGTGCTCCCTCTAACAAGCGCGACCAGAATTTTCTGGGAGGTTCACTGGCTTCTTGTTTTATCGCCATAAATTTAGCTTGATTGGGGGGTTTCTGTGACATTCGTTCCAAATGCATCAAAATTCTATCTCTATCGGCCTGCAGTTGAGCACGGCGAGGCTGCGTCCAGTCTCCCGCTACCCAAGCCGCAGCCATTTGCGCTTGTTCCGACCAAGCTCTGTTTGCTGCTGCCTCCGCAGCCCACGCTGTTTCCAAAGTCCACAATCTGCTACGTTCTTCACCTGTCAGCACTCTCTTCAATAAATGTCCCACATCCGAGTATGTCGGATTGTGGCTTTCAAACAATCTAGCTAACAATTCCCTGATTCTCCTTGGCTGTTCCCCAAAGGTTCCAGCCATTGTACTCCACTCTTTTAAGTCCCATTCCAACCAACTTTTCAGTTCCACCACCTCAGTACGCTGGATACCCCCGCGGCCATCCACGTACGGCTGATCATGCACAAGTAAAGGCATCTCCAATGCTTCTGACTTTTCTTTTTTCGCTGGCGCGTGTCCATACCCCCTGAGGCCCCCTTCTCTATCCCTTTTTCATCTGTATCGTCATCTGATACACATGAAAAGGTCCCTTCCTCCAAATTGGGATCCCCGCTCCCGGGAGCTGGTAGCGGGTTCAGAGCAGAGGGTATTATAGAACGATTTAAGACCATCCTTTTATTTGACGTGTCGTCATTAAAATACTGAGGAGGGGGTTCCTCAATGGACAAAGTTCTCACTGCCATCAGAGTCAAACTATCCCATTTTTGTGACCCTATTTTCCATAGGAGCCAAAATTCCAATTGATCCGGGTGGGTATCCCCAAATCCGCCTCCGCACTCCCAACAGCGGAGCGGTTTCGAAGGATCCACCCCTCGGCCACCGTTCACCCGGCACCGACACTGCAGTCATCCGTGGCCATTCTTCCTCACAGAGCTCTATCATTTTTTTCTTTTTCAGGCCTCTCCTTCTCACTGGCAACTCCTCCTCTTGCCACAACATACACATAATTCCCAAAGGGCTGTCCTTTACCGGCACGCTCCCTTTGTTTCCCATGACGTCTGATAGCGGGTTTTCCTCAACTGTGCTTTATCCCCAAAATGTCAAAGCCGCCCGCTTCTATTGATAACCGAGAAAATTCTCTCGTGGCGCCTGTTATCAATTAAGGGGTGAAATGGCAAAAAAGGGGGTCCGCACAAGGGATCCCGGACGAGCCCCCAATTGTTAGGTCCAAACCCAACACGCAAGCTGTCCTGTCTACCCCAACTCGCTTATTACACCCGGGAAGAGTGCGGAGCTGAGTACAAATGAACCCACTATCAGAGATCAAGTAACATGACACAAAACCTTTGCAAAGGGGACCCAATACTTACTCGCCGAAGCAGGCCAGCATGGGAACCTCGTTTATTGATGTTCAAGGGTTTATATAGGCTTACCCCGAAGTTTACAATATCGGGTTCACGTCATAAAATACAAAAGAAGCAATTGCTAACTGTCATAGCTTTGGGGCATATGTAAGGAGGTAAAGGGGTACAGGGAGAAGGACAAAGTGGAAACATCAAGACTATCTCTTAGACTCTATGTCTGCATATTTCACACGTCCTTGAGATAAGCACTATGCAGGAACAGACAAAGGCAACTTATTGAGGGGAGGTCCAGCTGCAACCGGGCGCCCCCTAAACTAGAGGCAGACATGACATTACTATTGCTTACATATCAAAGGGATATCACAAGTCAAGGATATGAGGGACATAGGAAAAGCAGTTGACATGTCTATGCGACTTACATTAGCAACAATAAGCAAGGCTATCAGCATGAATGTGATACAGAAATGCATAGTAGGGAAGTTTCCAGCTTAAACCAGCTTTTATTATGTGAGCCACTGGAATGTAGATAAGGGTCAGGTCACCAGGAAATAAACCGACATTTTATATCAAAGACAAATAAAGGCCACTTTGGTTCTATTTCCCATGAAGCCCAAGCTGGTTTAGATCAGGGCAAGTGAACTATAGTTTTACAGCTCTGGGGATTCCAATTTATCCTTAACAGGTTCCATGTGGCCCTTGACCAGAAAAAAAGGTTAGCCACTTGCAATATATTTGGCTTACAATATATTTGTATTTGTCCACTGGCCTTCTAGTGGACAATTGCCCACTCACCTTTTATGAAATAAATAAAATAAAATGTGTTTTTAACTTTGTATATTTGTTTGTAATATTTTTAATTGTTGTGAACCGCCCAGAGAGCTTCGGCTATGGGGCGGTATATAAATGAAATAAATAAATTAAAAATGAAGTATCTTCATGTTGCCATCTAATCATTGCCCTCCTGCATTTTCTTGTTTTGAAAGTCCAAGAGTGTTTCCAGATGGGGGCTTAATTTTCAACTTGACTGTCAAAAGCAGGCTCCTCCCTTTTTTTTTTTTACTTACCAGATTTCCCCTGGAAAGGGTACATTTGGATTAAAGGGGGTAAATACAGGCTGGCATTTTGATGCCAACAGCATTGTGTGGATGCTGCAAGAAACCTGCATACATGAGAAGCACCAGACTCACAATAAACACCCATCTGCAAGTGCCCCAACTTTTTTTAGACTGGAAGGTTAGCAGTCTCTGCTGGTGTAGATAAGACTTGGCGCTGCTCTTCTACGTGCTTTGTTGTAGGCAATGAAGGTGAAGCTATTGCCATTCAGCATACCACTAATCTTCTAATGATTCTAATCAGTACTGCTAACACACATCTGACTATACATACAAGTAACTGTGCAGTACCACTTATTTATCACCAATTTTTAAAAAAAAATATTAAAAAGTGACATCTCCACTGATTTGCAGCACTGGGGAGAAAGAGTGCACTGCAGAAACCACCAGTGAGGGGTACTTCCCCCAGCAAGGACCCTATTGCCCCAGAGGTCCTTGGTGGGTCTGGGCTTTGCTCCTCACCCACTGATTTTGGGGGGGAGCTTTTTGTCTTATCCAGACCAATGGAGACTTCAATGCCTCCATTGGTTTACACAGGGGAATGCTACACCCTGACCCCAAAGGCTTGTAGGCAACAGTGTTTTTCAAGGGATAGGTCTGCCTTTGCCCCTCACCAACGGCAGTTTTGGGCTGGAGCCTCTCTCCTATGTAATCTAATGGAGACACTGAATGTTTTTTTTAAAGGATGCTCTGGTGAATTAACTCTGCTCTGCCCCCCATGACTATGTTAGACCCACTAGTGCGGGCAGAATAGGCTGCATACGCAGAAAAATGCAATACTCCATTCAGTATGGAAAGTCAGTAACAATTATGCTTGCAGCTTACAGCAGAAAAGCAATGACTGAGTGATGCTAGGATCCTCCTGTGTGGAAACACCCTTGCTCCTTTGTGTTCCCACCCTTAAAACTGAAGTAAACCGGGCTGCTTGTTTGTAAATAAGATTTGTTTGCATTTTGTTATCCTCCTTCATAGTATCCATGATAAAACTACAGAGGGCTGTGAATTTGATTGAGGAAGAGTGAGCAAGTGTGTGTATGCAGCAGAATATATTTGGCTAGATGAACCACTGGGCTAAGGGTGTTCACAGAAATATACCTCATGCACCTATGGTGAGCAGCTGGTAGCCACACTCTTCCCCCCCGCCCCAGTATAAGCAGGGATCCTGGGCCAATCAGCATCCCCCTTGTGTGGATGAGCTCTACACACATACAGGAATAGGGGCGTAGAATCCCTTCTCATGGGCATTGAATGTATGAATAATGGGAGGGGCATAGCTGCTGGCTGTGTGGACTAGCCCCCATCCCCTTCAGGTTCTTTGAACATGTGACAGGGTTTATTTGAAGTGCCCTAGCATAGGGCTCTTGCTTCTCCTCATCATTAGAGTGGATATTCAGGGCTCAGCCACTGTGGTGCAGTGGTTAAGGTGTTGGACTATGACCTGGGAGACCAGGGTTCGAATCCCCACAGCCGTGAAGCTCATTGGGTGACCTTGGGCCAGTCACTGCCTCTCAGCCTCAGAGGGAGGCAATGGTAAACCACCTCTGAATACTGCTTACCATGAAAACCCTATTCGCAGGGTCACCATAAGTCGGGATCAACTTGAAGGCAGTCCATTTCATTTCATTTCATTTCTCTATTCTAGCATTACAATGACACATAGCCCCACTAAATTGCCAAATTAAGTAAAAAAAGGACACACAAAGCAAATAAACCTTTTATTAATATTTTTGAGCAAATAATCATATGATTATAATCTCCCAAAACACCAAATATTCTATCATAATTTTTACCCTTCTGAAACATAACTTACTGTGAATTACATTTTTTACTTTTGTTCTACAATAAAAATATAGGTTGGTTGGCAGTCTGCAGTCTATCCCTCCATGCTGGGAAGCATCCTATTGCTTTGCTTTTCCCTGAGCACCCTTAGAAAACACAGCCTTATAGCTCTGACCCTTTGGAAAAGGGTGGCCAAGGCGCCAATGGGCAAATGCAACACTGTGGGAGCATGGTTGGGCTGATATAGAGCAGATACCTATCCAAGTCACTAGACTTCCAGTGAAGGCGATAGGTCTAGCCATATAGCTCTGCTGCATGCATTGAAGCAAACCCTGGAAGCAAAGGAGTAATCATGCAAACTCAAATCTGTCCATGTGTCCCTACCGACAGGATGAAACTCTCTATGGGACCAAGTCATCTATTGATGGTTGTTATCTATTGTACATGTATAAAAGCAAAAATGTCTTGGTCACAATCCCATGCATCTGTTATCCAACTGTAGGTGAAGAGGGTAGGACAATGCAGAGAGGCAGAGGTGGGCCTACAGTTCTCCTGACCTGTCCCTGGCCCTAGTTCCACCACAACCATTTGCCAGATCCTTTGATGCTGCTGGTCTTCATAGAAGAAGGTGGTAGGAAAATGTCTCCAGCTCATCTCCCCCAATGATGACAACCAGAAGAAAGGAAGGAAGAGCCTCTCCTAGGTGCACCCTTTGTGCAAACTAGCCTGGGCTCTATGCATGGACACTCCCAGTGTGTGCCATGCCAGGAAAGAGGAGTGCCTTCTTCCCGTTCACAGGTTGGCTTTTTCTCTTTTGCCTGGAGCAGAACAAACAGAGTGCAAGGGAGATGGTATGATCGGTCACAGGCTCCCCTTCACACCACTACTATCTTCAGCTCAACAGCCGCAGCCTAAGTAGCATCACCAAGTCACAAGTCAGAACAAGCAAAGAGTGCAGGATTAGGGTAAAACAGTTTGAATATTTTCTTCTGTGGAAGTAATGAATCATATAGGAGAAAATTAAGGCTATACACAGGGAGACCAAACCTTTTCCAGATATTGCTAATGTCTGGGTACAACCCCCCCATCCACTTAAGTGCATTTTCTTTCATAGAAAATATAGAGGCATTGTTTTTGTAGTGATAAACCAAGGGGGGAGGGGAGGATTGACTGGCCCAAACAGCACCTCTATGTACAGCCACTTATCTTCTTCTGCAGAAGTGAGTGGTTGCAAGCTTTCCTATGGAAGAAAATGGCTGCATATGGAGGTAGTGATGGGGAGTGAAACCTGGTCCCCTTCCCCATGGTCATCCGTGTCTGGGGCAGGGACAAGACTTTTGCTCCCTTGAGGAGCCTCCCAAAAACACAGCTACTTATTTCTTTGACAGGAGTTATTACAGCTTTCATTTTTATGGAAACTAAATAAAGGCTGCATTGGAAGGTATATCTGTTCCCAACTTCTAGTTCTACCTACTCTGGTATTTTGTCACACCAATGCTTCCACAGATGAAAATACAACCATTCAATTTTATGGAAATAAGCAAAGACTACAAGTAGGGATGCTGTTGGATGTGGGCAAACCTTTTCCCTGATCAAGACTACTAACACCAGTATCAGGTGGGAGCAGCAGTGTGCCCAACAGCAAACAGCAGCTTATTTTCATCCAAAGAAATAGATGAAGCCATTCACTTTTACAGAAGAAGTAGATTTTAGGGAACTGTCATTCCCAGAACTGGGAATTGTGGAATTTTGGCATGTGTAAATATGCAAGTATGTACTGTATGTACAGATGAATGTACAATTATTCAATACAACAGTATGTTCAGAATATGAAAATCAAGATTGCATGTGGAAGAATGCAAATCTGTGCCCTGATCCAGGTGCTGATGAACCCAGGATCAGGGACAGCCACTAGATTCCTCCCACCATAGATCAGCCTAAAATACAGGTACTTATTTCTTCCGCATGAATGACAGCAGTTATTCATTTCTTTGGAAGGGTGCTTATGAGGACATTTTAGTGAAAAGTGTCTCAAAAAGAAGCTAAAGCCAGGAAAGAAAGAATGAGGAAAGGAAGCAAAAGGAAGGAAGGAGTTGGGGGGAGGGGAAGAGAGAGAACAAAAGAGAAAGTAAAGGAGCTATTGAGAGAAGACCCCCAAAAAAGAGAGAAAAAAGAACAGTAGAGACAAATTGTAATAATCTGGGGGAGGGAGAACTATAGAAGGTTGTTTTAAAAATGATGACACGCACAATAGACAGTTTCAGAAAATGAGGTCCTGTCCTGTCCTTAGCCTGCTTCTTGGTGCAGGCCAGGCGGGATTGGGCTCTTTCCAGGAAGAAGGTGAGATGCTGCTGCAGTGACGACCCTGGCAGTTCTTCCGTCTCATGCCTCACTTGGGAGGGAGAGTAACTGGCCAGAATCTAAAGAGTTTCTTTAGGCACACCCCAAATGGGGATTGACTTTCTCTTTTCAATACAAGGGATTTCTATGCTCTATTGCAAACCCCATACCCCAGTTCCAAAATCCATCTTTCAGGTCACAGATTGGGAAGGTGGGGAACGAACCATAGTCTAGAAACAGGAGTCAAAATCATCCCTGAGCATGTGGCAAACTAGTTCCATGAGTTCTTCTTTGGATCTTGGGCTCTAACCTCACCACACAGCAAAAGCAAGGGGGAAAAGGGAAACTGCAGGTCTGACAAGCAGCAAGGGCCAGGCATTAGAGAATCAGGTGTGCTTCCTATTCCCCTACTTTGCAGGGCTCTGCTAAATCTAAGTAGTGACCAAGGCATTTGAGGCTTTTACACATATATGATATAGGTTAAAGTGAAAGGTCAACATTTCGTGAATGTAATGCCAACAATCCCAGATGAATTGTGTGAACGTCCAAAAACAGATACACTTTCCCCAGTTATGGGATACAGACAAGTGAATGATGGCAGTCCCATTTAATTGAATGTCAGCACCCGCTGCAGTATCAGTGGATTACAGACATTTACAAAATTAATCTGAGGGTCAGCATTATCACATAAATGTTGACAATCAGCCAGTTTAAGACATTCCAATATACACATAAGTATATATTGCTCCTGGCAGATAAAACTAGCACTAGACATTTGTTCATTCACTAATGTGGCCAAGGAGTTTGAAATGGCTGTAGACAGTCAAGCCACATTGCAAAATATGTCTCTTTTAGCAAACAGGTGATTACTGCCCAGCCCAGGCCATCCAATAAAATCTAGATAGTACCTGACAAAGAAAGAAAGCAGCTGACTTGTATCAAAGTCTGCACTGCTGGGAGAGATGGCACTTCTCAGATCCTTTCTCTGCAGGGTGATGATGCCAGCCTGTTCTACCAAAAAAACCCAACACGACTGTCTCACAAGCATGTTACAAACTGCACCATCCATAATGGACAGAGGCAGGGATTCTGTCCCTAGAGCATCCAGATGACAGACAGGCTCAAGGATCTCTGTGACGAGCGGTTTATTTTCCCATGGGAATCTAGGAAGATGTCATGAAGTGCTGCAAGGTGGTCCAAATCCTCCACAGAGGACTAAGCCCACTGGCGGATGGGGGACAGGACATCCTCTGCCAGCCTCCTGAGGGAAATATTAGAAGGTACAACAGTGCAAAGAAGGGATTCCAGGAACATGCAGATATTCTCATTTTAACTTCACTAAATTTCCTTTTAAAAACAAAATTTCATAGAAAAATAGATGCATCTACAAAGTGACCTATCACTTTGGGAGATTCTATCCCTCTTCTGCCACTGCGTGGAGGTTAGGTAACGTCGGTCTAAATGGCACAACACAGCCGCCAAAGCAAGCAGGCCTTATTTTACATGAGGCCTTAGTGGCAGCTTCCAAATCTTGTGCTATACTTACACAAGGAATTTTGCCACAAAACACTAAAATATACACATTCTTCCAGTGGTGAGTCCAGTACGAACAATACACAGCAGAAAACCACAACTTTAGATTCATTCCTGTGGGGCTGCAGTGAGCAATTTCATTCAGCCTTGGGGAAGGTAGAACATCCCTCCCTGAGGCCAAGCAATGCAAATTCCATTCCTCTTGGCTCTAAAGCATGCAGAGGTAGTTGCACCAGGCTGCTCCTAGTTAGCACAGAAAACACACGTTTGTTTCAATGGGTTGCCACTATTATCACTTCTACAGTGGAAGGAAGAATTCACGTAAAAAAAGAGAAAAAGAGCAGCACAGGAGGAGCAAAATCACTTCAATGCACAGAGCAAGGAAAGAGACGGTTCTCCCTAATAGTCGGGCAGAACCTGCCACCACAGTGATCCAAGAGGCATTTTATTTTCCAGCATTAGGTAGCAAGTGAGAAAAGGAGAGGCTGCACAGCACAGTAATTGGGGCAAATACAAATCCAGGTAAGACGCCCAATAAGGTTTCCTCCTATGGAACAGTGCTGACGGGACCAACTCAGACCTCCAGCACTGCTAGAGGGGAGAAAAGAGGGGCCCTTGGGATATGCAGATGAGCCAGCTCTCCCCCAAGTAACAATGGTGAAAAATGTCCTGGTTAAGGCAGTTTGTTGCATTCCTGCTTTGGCAACATCAGTGCAGGGAGATGGGTAGATAGGTCAGGTTCTGGTCTCCAGCCTTCCCTTCTCAGCTTTCTTTCCCCTCTTGAGATTGTACTCCCCCACCTTGCCTGCAGGTGGGGGACCAACGCAGCAGCAACTCTCACCTTCGCTCCAAGGAGGGTGCTTGCTCAGCAGAAAGCTTTGCAGCTCTGATTTTGAGAAAGGCAGATGGCAGATGCAATATGAGCTGTATATATCAAAAGGCTTAAAGATGTTGTAAAATAGCCCTAGAAGGGGGCAAGGCAGAAGTAATTACATTTTTTGTCTCTTCGTCTCATGCCCATGAAAAATAAAAATAACGATTGCAAAGTGACTCAGTGTTGTTTTGATTCCTCTGTAAAATGTGTCTCATACCAAAGGCTTTAGTCCTAGCCTGGCTCTCAGTTCTAGTTCTGACGGCTGCTTGCCTCCTTGGTGGTTTCATCAGGGGCTTCTCCATCTTCATCCTTTTTGGGCATTTTGCTTGGCTTGCTTGAACCCAGGGCATCTTCCTTGGTCAACTCCAAGGCTAGCAATGAAGTGACAGCATAGCCAACTTTTCTGTTTCCTGAGGTGGGTAGAGAGACAAAGAGGGAAAGAAGTAAAATATCAAAAGAAACTCCAAAGCAAGCCTACGTTGAAGAACAAGCTTCTGCCCTCTCGTAAAAGTTGCTTAGAGCAAAAAGGGTTACGAAGCCCTGAAATACCCCCCCAAAAAAATAACCCTTTCAATGTGCACTTGCTCACAGGAGGAACAATGAATTCCAATGGCAAAGATACAAGGATTTCCAGAGGAATAGCTGTGTTAACTCTTGCAGCAAAGCCAATGCACCTGAAAGACTAACAAATTTATTATGGCACAAGCTTTTGTGGACTACAGCCCACTATATCAGATGCATGAAATGTTATCCTCAGTTGAGATTGTAAACGGTGAGATCAAAGGGAAATGAAATTCAAAAAGTAGAGATGGCACTGATTGTGCAATTAACAGTGTTAATTCACTAAGCAGTAGTTGTTGATACACAGACAACTATTGTTGAGAGATACAATTCTGAGTTTTGAGTTATAGAGTTTCCAGAATTGCAACAATTTCACAATGGCAAAGCAGAACAGATATATTTCTCTTAGAACAGGCTTATAAATAACAAACTACCTTTTTTTGTGGGCTTCTTTCCAAAGTGGTCTTAAAAGTACTTGCATGATTTAACCCTAAAGTTACAGAGTTCAACCCTGGAGTTTGCATTACATACAATGTAAGCCACGTTTCCAATCTCATTTGATATACTGATTGTGCATGTATATTTTGTGTATATTTGGCACAAAAATAAGCAGAGGGGAAAAAGTAACTAGTCTGAGCGTCTCAGGAAAAAAAGGTTTACAAGGATCCTATCTGACCTACAGATTTCCCTCAACCGGGAGAAGGCAGTGAGTCTTTTTTTATCTCCAGGATTGTTGATTTCAAAGCATAACACAGCCTCTTGTGAAAAAGCCAAGTCACTTTGTTTCCAATAATCCCATTTTCCAGGTCTTTTCTGCTACGTGTTAATTTTCTCATTCCAGTATTTACACAAATATGATTTTATGTATGTGGTTTGTTTCACCCCACCCTGAGTCCTCAACCCATTTCCCCATAAAGTTGACTGTGTCAGTAATCAAAGCTGCAAAACTCTATGATTCAAGCTTTCAAAGAGGATTAGGCAAATTTGTGGATAAATTTGTGGATAATGCTATCAATGGCTGCTGGCCATAATGGCTATATTCCACCTCCACTTTCAGAAGCAATATGCCCCTGAATACCATTTGCTGGCCATCACAAGTGCTGTTGTGCTTGGGGCACCTTGTCGACCGCTGTGAGAATAGCGCGATGGTCTGGATAGACCTGATCCAGCAGTGCTGTTCTTATGCAGACTGGACAAAGATGATCATTTATAAGAGAAGCATCAGCTCCCAGGAAGGGGTGCATACACTTGCTGTCACCTCTACTCAACAAGGTTTTTGAAACAAGCTTCAAACCTATTTACTAGAGAGGTGAAACAGAGATGAGTGTAAATATCAGGATACTGCAAACACCTTCAGCTTTCTGGGGAAAAAATGAAGATGTGTCTCCTGACTTAGTGAAGCAGAGGTACAAATGTTGTTATCTTTTCACCCCAACCTAAGTCTCCATAGTGTTTTAGCAACACTAGGACTACTCCAACATATATCCCTGGCCAACCAGCCATCAACCTGGAAAGCAGACAGTTTGGACTTTAGATGTGGGTCATGCACAGAGTACATTGATCCAGGGGGAGTTGGGAGTCAGGACCCCTTCAATCCAAAACTACCTAGAGTAGGGTTTTCCAAGCTTGTTAAGTTGCAGAATGTTGCTATGTGAAATCATGGGATTCTATTAGACCCGAAATCAATCGAGAAAGACGGCGTACCAATTTCAATCAAGAATGCATTCTGAGATACTGCAACCTCATACAATGGTCACAACTATTTTGAGGATAACGTGGGGCATAAATATGCTGCAGTTTAAGAGATTATACACCTGCCCCAAGTGTTTGGACATAATGTTTTATCGTTACAGAAATGCTAGGTGAGTCTCAGGCTCACAGGCTTCCCCAACTTGAAGTTTTTGCTGCTTTCTTTTTTAAAGCTAACTGCAGTTTAGCATTATGTCCAAAGCTAGAAAAATGCAGTTAGTTTTAACTATTGTTTATTGAAACAAGCCAGCTTCAAACCTTGGCTTGTTTTAATGAATCATAGTTGAGATTAAGCAGGCTCTGGACACAACACTTAACTAGTTATTTGAAAATAAAAGCTTCTCATCTCCTCCTCAGAGGCATGCTTGAGGGTGGGAGCCTGAGCCTCACCTGGGTTCATTCCCATCATAATAAAACATAATTTGTTGTGATCCTCCAATGCAGCCAGTGAGTGTGCTTCTATACAGGCCTTGCTGCTAAAGCTGTGTATATCTATGCGCCCCAACATTTCCGTGTTTTGGAATTATTGGCCTGGAAGAAGAGTGAGAACAGACCTAACCCTCAGAAAAACCAACACTTCTGGCTTTGTGGACTGGAGAAAGGGCCAGTGTATGGGCCAGGAATAATATCATTTTATCATATTTTATTTACAAAGCGTTGCATAACTAAAAAGGCTATTAGAGAAAAATAGTTTGGAATGTTTTCAGAGATGGAGCTAATGGTTGTGTCATATGGACACACAAAACACTTGCTAAACAAGAATTACACATACAGTTCTGTGCAACATAGGTCACTTGATAGGACAGCTCCCTGTAACACACTACTTCCAGGAAAAGACGCAATTATCTGTTTAAAAAGAGACATTCTTGAGACACCTGCTTTGAAAGACACATATTTTGGCACAGGCTGTATACAGCAGTGGATGTCTGCCAAGCTGTAAGTATGGATAGTTTCACACTGTAATCACATTTCCATTTGTTGAGAATATCAATATCCTCTCTGGTCCTTTTGACCCATACACCCTAGTGGGCTATTGCCTGTTTGTTCAGATCCCTAATGTCTGTTGCCACAAAGGTTGACTCCTAAGAGGCTTTGATCCACAAGCTCTATCCCTATACTTTTGGACTCCTTTGGGAGGGATATACATTTAATTAACAACAACAATACCCTTTGTTCCACCTACAGTTCTGACAAGGATGATACTGTGCTCCAGAGAATGCCCCACCAGATGGTTCCACACCTGTATACGTTACACCATCACAAGAAATCAACACTGCCTTCCAGTCGCAAAGAAAAATATAGACATCCCAAGTTTTTTGTATGAAACCCAAGCAGGAACATTTGTTAAGCCGTGAAGATACCTCTTAATCCTGGAGATTATCCAGATCACAAACTGTAAGCATCATGAGGGACCTTGGGTCATGGCTCAGCCACGAAGAAAGCTAAGGAAGATACAAGAAGCTGGAATGGCCATTTTTGGCCTGTCAGGACAGGCACGCACACATACAACACACAACATGCAATATAAACACACTTGTACATTAGGGTATGGTACCACATGAACGTGCACACAAACTTGCTCAAGCACAGGAGTCTATAGAAAACATCTGCGTTTGGGAAGAAGAATGCTAAAGTGAAAACAGACACAGGAGAACAAAATAGCAGCAACTGCTGCTGACCAGAGATACTGCCGTTCCACAGAGAGTACAGTTCACAAGACAGGGAAAAAGGGGGTATACTTCCGGTGCAGTTGACAGAAGGTGGTTTTTCAGCATCCAGAACAGACAGTATCGTGCAGCGAGTGGGTACATGCAGAGGCCACAAGAACTGCAAATGGAAAATGCTCTTTGTCATCTGCCAGTCTATCATGTTGTACTAGGACCCTGTTTCCATTTCTTCTGGGAGGAAGGGCAGGATATAAATGTAATAATAAATAAAATGTCTCCTCTGCACTGCACGTCTGCTCCCAATACTCTTGCTACTGCAGTTATCCCCACTTCTCCTTCCCAAGAAAGATCCCAAGTTCTTAGCCTTTTGCCAAACTTTTTGCTTATTTCATCTGTGCTCACCATCACTGCAGCTCCATCTAAGGGGATAGGTTCTTTCCCTCTGCTTCTTTTTAAGCTCCTATGGCCTTACCTGCCTGATACACTATGGTAGGATCACTTTCTACTGTACCAAGCCTCAGGCGAGGGCCAAGCTACAAATGTGACATGGAATGCCCTTTCCCCCTGTCTTTTCCTTTTCATGGAAAACAGGCCCTGGGAGGCTTGTGAAGGAAGGACAGGTGGCGAGCGGCTACTCAACCTTTTTCCTTGCCGGGTGCAGACCCTCTCAATATTTCCCTCTCTTCAAGCTGCTTTTCTCTTCACATGAGAACAGTTACAGGTGTTGATATATTTTTCCCCATGGGAGGAAAAGCCGCTTGACGGGCACACTTTTGAGATTAAAAATGGCTCATTTGTTTTCCTCCACTCCAAACTGCCAGCCTCTGGTGGCTGCTTCGTATTAAAAGGACGAAATAAAGGGAAAGTTGAAAGAATCCCATGTCATTCATGTGTAATCTAGGTGGTAGCTTGGGCTCTAACATGCTCACAGCACCCTGAACTTGTACTTTTAATACTCTAATCACTTTCCTGAAGAGAGAAAGATCAAGGCTGAATCTCAACTAGCAAACTTAATCGGCAGTGGAAACCCTTCCCCACACCTTTCTTGCTAATTAGCCATTGTCCCAAATTAGAGCCTGCCTCCCCTCTCTTAAGGTTACTCATCTGCGCACTGGCAACATCCTTGGCCCATCCCCACCTTACTCCTATCCTTAAAGGACAAATGTTGAGAAAGGCTGCTTGTAGCTGAGCTTTTAGAGCTCAGGGTGAAGAGGCACAGGGTTGTAAATATATGAAGCAATAAAAAAGGAGGACATAGAGGTGTCAGCCAGTTGCATTGCCTGGATGATGGATCACTGCAGTATTGGAGCTGAGAACACTGCACATACCGGCAAGGAGGGAGGTGATGGAGGAGAAAGTCAGCAAGGAAGCAGCCCCAGAAGGCCAAAGAGAACAAGAAATGTTGGCCTGGGCACCCAAACGACATATGGCTGGCCGAGCCCATGCTTCGAGACAGATGTGAGGAAGGCCCATGTCACGTGTTACCTACAGTTATACATGAAGAAGCCCCATTTCAATCAGTTCTGGGCAGACTGCAGAACCCAAAATCTGAGGCTGCATGAATGTCAGCCTTCTCTTCCAAACCTCCTTGCTTGCAGCACACAAGGATGTGACACACGAATGAGAGGAGGGACAGGAAGGAACATGAACTTGCCCATGGGTTACCCGCTCAGGTGTGTGTTTCTCCATCTCACAAAGGGACAGGAGAGAGTTTGCTGTGAGGAAATAAAAGAAGTGCCCATGAGATTATCTGCTGAGGATGCTCCAAAGCAGCGACTGCCCCTGAGCAAGAGATCTGAGGCAGCAGGAAACCCTGGGTTCCATTTCCATTTAAACTGGGCTTTTGACCTTTAAGATACTATAAAGAGATGGTTCTGGGTGCATCTGATCAGACCTTTGCAGCTCCTAGTTTTTTCCAGAAATATGTGTATGTGTGGGGAGTCAGAGTCCCACAATTCAAAAGCATGGGCTTGTGCTGGACTGACTGTCAAAGCATGTGCACAAGGTAGGTGACTAAACCATTTCCCCCTGGAACAAAGTCATCCATTACATGGAAACAAAATAATCAGTTCATGTGTATCCAAACTGGGAATAGTGCTAACCCATAGTTCTCAGTCAGTGAGGTGGTAAGCTTATGCCCAGGCTACAGACTGCAGGATATGTAGGATCATATGAATATATGCTCTTCTCCCTGACATGCTAATTTTATATGTGTATCTATATCCATCATAGCACCCTCATACGCAATCTGATTAGGGATGGATCTGTTGGTCGGTGCCACTTTGAAGGCATTCCACCAACTTAACAGGCAGTATCAGTTAGAGTGCATTCTTTGTTCACTATCCATTACTTTTTATCAGTCTGATTTTTTCCTCCCCTAAAATATCAGTATTAATATTGATATTTTAAAAGAAACTTACTGATATTTTGAAAGAAACTATTGGTATTTTGAAAGGAAAGTGGCTTTCCATCATCCTCTGCTAGTATAGCCTCTTATAGGCTTGATTTGCTTCCTCCCCGCTTGGAGCCTGGATTATTTAAGTGGAGGGGGGAGGCAGAGTGAGCGAGCAAGTGTTGTACTGCTGCACAGGCCCATAGCCAGCCTAAAAGTTGAGGGGGCACACAAAAAAAAGTAAGAGAGGCAGGACATTTTTTCCTGTAATGAATTTATTTACTTTTTGTAAAAAAAAAAAATAGGGATGGGCCAGGAAAATATTGGGGGGCAGCCCCCCAGCCCCTCCCCCTGGCTACGGGTCTGCTGCTTTGCTGTGAGTAGAATCAGTAAAAGGGCAATGTATTTGAGGAAAAAAATTCCGGTGTCGGGGGGGGGGAAACCACTGAAGTTCAGAGCAAACAGGATCACTCCAGAAAGATGGAAAATATGTGGGCCACTGAAAAATCTGGTGCTAAATCCAAATTCAGCTGAATTCTTGCCCATCCCTAGAAGTGATACAGCCTAGACAGAGGTTCACCACCTATAATAGTGAGAACTAGGTCTAAAACATGGATGGAGTGATCTGGAGCTTCTGATAGTTCAAATTATGAACTCAGTGACACTGATATTTATTTCAGAATACCTGGCTATGTAAAAAATTAAATTAGGTTGCATGAAATTACCTGATAGTTCTAATGAGATTAAAAATAGTTGACCTGCCTACCAATTTTTTTCTTAAGTTAGTACTTAAGCTTTAACTGAAACAGAACTGTGTGTTAGGGAATAATTTATGAATCTGAATTGGAACCAATCCCAATTTCTTAATTGTTGAACTTCGTGTTTTAACTTGCTATTGGTTGGAATGTAATCGAGCCCTTTAGGATTAGGCTGCCCAGCTGTCCACACCTCAGCTGCATTAAATTCTCACACTTGCACGCTCTTATCTTCAGAGCACCTGCTGAAAGGTGTCCTGAACTTCAAACAAACACAGATGCTCAAATTTAATGCATTTCTTGAGAAGCTGGCAATAGAATCATAGAATCATAGAGTTGGAAGGGGCCTTGTAGGCCATCGAGTCCAACCCCTTGCTCACAGCAGGAAATCCACAGCTAGAGCATCTCCCGCAGATAGCTGTCCAGCCTCTGCTTGAAGACATCCAGCGAAGGGGATCCCACCACCTCCCTAGGAAGTCGGTTCCATTGCCAAACTGCCCTTACTGTCAAGAAGTGCCTTCTAATGTCCAATCTGTATCTACGCTCCTGCAACTTAAAACCATTAGACCTAGTCCTACCCTCTGGGACAGCAGAGAACAAATCTGTACCCTCCTCTATGGGACAGCCCTTCAGGTACTTAAAGAGTGCAATCATGTCACCCCTCAGCCTTCTCTTCACCAGACTGAACATGCCAAGTTCCTTCAACCTTTCCTCATAAGACTTGTTCTCCATACTGGCTATCATCCTCGTCGCCCTCTTCTGAACCCGCTCCAACTTGTCTATATCATTCTTAAAATGAGGCGCCCAGAATTGAACGCAGTATTCCAGATGAGGCCTGACCAATACAGAATATAGTGGGACTATTACTTCCCTTGACCTGGAAACTATAGCTCTGTTTATGCAGCCCAAAGCCGCGTTTATTTATTTTTATTTATTTATTTATTTATTGAATTTCTATACCGCCCGACTAGCATAGCTCTCTGGGCAGTGTACAACATAGGAAAATAAATATACACAGTAAAATCCAATAATTCAGTGCAAGGAACATGTATGTAGGCATCCACAAATCTAAAATCAGTTAAACATATTTAAAAGACTAAAATAGACTAAAATGCCTTTTTTGCCACAGCATCACACTGTTGGGTCATGTTCAACTTGCGATCCACTACAATTCCAAGGTCCTTCTCACACGCACTACTGCTAAGCTGGGTATTTCCCATCCTGTACCTGTGCATTTTGTTTTTGTGGCCTAAATGCAGAATCTTGCATTTGTCTTTATTGAATGTCATTTTATTAATTTCAGCCCAATTTTCTAGTCTATGCAGGTCCCTTTGGATTTTATTCCTGTCTTCCATTGTGTTAGCTATCCCCCTCCCAAACTTCTCATTCATTTTCAACAGTTCACCTGCATGAAGGAATACTAGCTATATAGGCTTGCAGCCCCAGCAATCCTGAAGCCGTGGCAGTGACACAATCCCACATTTTCTGCACTTCTACAAAAGGGGGGAGGGAGACATTAACTGCCACCTAAACAGCAATAACACTAAATAAACAGCTGCAGATTCTGAGGCTGACCCAGTGATAAATGCAGAGACGGAGGAGGGGGGGGGAATAAAACAAGTCAACCAAAAGAAGGCAATCCAATTTTTACTACGAGGATGATCCTTGCTACTGCAACTACTGGAAGAGGAAGCATTAAGATAGACAATCAAGCAGCTCAAAAATTAGAGCTGTAAACTTGTTTATAGGGGTCAAGAAGCTAATGAGGTTCTCTCACCTGGGCCCGCTTAGGCCTACCACTGTCCTGTAATGCTGGAACATAGTTTCCAATGTATGGAGGCTAAATAAAAGGAGCTGGGCCAAAGGAAATGGCATAACTGGTACACTCCCTTATTATCTGAGCTCCATCTCCACAAGAGCAGATGGTTAGCATGATGTCAAGGCTGCGGAAGAGACGACAAGATGAGTAATCAAAATCAGAAGGCCATCTGAATCATCAGGCTGAAACCATGACTGCAGGACAATTGCAGAGACAAACTGCAAGGGGACAGACACAAGACTATTGTCCACTCCCCATCTTGCAGACGGCAGCAACAGGCATGCCTTTCTTAATGAACTAGCGGGAACAATCTCCCTGCTAACTTCCCCCACAATAGCTGTTTAAGCTATTCAGGGGAGCCCACAGAGGCCTGTCCGCTTTTTCATTCCTTTACAACCTAGCAAGAATATGCCAGCACGACTGAATGGAGACAGCTGCTCGTCAGCAAAAGCAAAGTCAAAGATCAGAGCCAATCGTATTTATAAGCAATTACTCTGCTGCAGTGATAGGATATAACCCCCCCACCCCCAAATAAAGATCTCTGCAGGGAGGAGCTGTGTCAAATGCTCTTGCAGGGTGCACAATTTCAGCAGTAGATGACTCTGGAATAAAGAGAAGCACACCCTTTGGAAAGCTCAGCAGTATATTTTTGCTATACCTTATTAAGCTGGCTCCCATTTATTTCATAGCTTTGAACATGCATGGCCCTGGAAATTAATGAGACTTAAATGATGAGACGGCTAAAGCAGAAAACAAAAGGAGACTTGCAGTATGATTTGCAATAAGTCAACAAAGTATGCCTGCTTAGACCAGCTGGTCCATTTAGCCCAGTATTGTTTGCTCTGACTGATATGGGGCAAGCATCCTGCTACCAGAGATCCTTTTGTTTTATAAACAGAAAATGCCAGGGGCAGAACCTGAGGTCTTCTACAAGCAACGCATGTGCTCTTGCCCACTGAGTCTCCTCATCTCATACGGCTATACATAAGGTCAAGAGTGCTGATAAACATCTCATATGGCTATACATAGGAGTTGGCTGGCAGAGTTGTTCCATGTGGTCTAGAAACTGGTTATCCTGGATTCGGGAGGCATATCCCCAGAACCCAATATGAGGAGCTTCAAGCAATTTGCAAGACACTTTGAGGATAAAGGTTGCTTGACATTGTAGCATACAACTATCATGGCAAGTCCAGTTGAGGTGTCCAACGCTACATCTGGCCCGGGGTAATGGGATCATTTCCAGTTGTTTTGGCCTGATGATGTGGACAGCATAAATGCAGCAATGCGTCTGACAAAGTCCACTCTAGGCCCACGCCCCTCCTGGCTGGTTAAAACTAGCTGGAGAGGGGTGGCCAGGTGGGTCCAGGGTGTTGTGAATGTATCACTGTGTGATGGGGTGGTGCCTGCAGGCCCTTAAAGAGGTGGTGTTATGTCTGCTCCTTTAAAAACCTATCCTGCATGATAACTACTTGCTTGTTACTGATAGCCCTTTTCTGAGTAAGGTGGTGAAGAGGGTTGTGGTGGAGCAAGTGCAGGTGCTCTTGGATGACACAGATTATCTGGATCCACTTCAATCTGGATCCAGACCTTCCTTCAAGATTGAATCAACCTTGGACACCTTATCAAGAGAAGGATAGAGGGACAGTATGACCCTGTTACTCTTACTCAATATTTCAGTGACTTTTGATACCATCGACCATGGTATTCTCCTGGATCGACTGCTAAGGATGGGTGTGGGAGGCACTGTACTACAGAGGTTTTGTTTGCACAGAGTTGCATGGGGAGCCTACAAGAGGAAAGGCGGGCTCCCCACTGCAGACATTTACCCTGACCACGTGGGATGCCAGAAGCAGCTGTGCAACAACCAAAGTGGGACTACACAAGCGTTCTCCCTTCCCATGGGTAATGAATGAATATGACTTCTGCCAAATTACCTGTCCTGAGCAGCATGGGTTGGGAGTGGCAAGAGGCACAAGGGAACAAAGAGACACTGTACTTCTGAGGAAGCTTATCAGTGGCTCAGTTCAGACATCATACCAACCTAGATTTAAGCTTCCTTAAAAATAGTTTGGCGCGATGTGTGAACTGAACTAATATTGTTTGGCCCCTCAATGCTTGCCCAATTCAACATAGTTTGCTCTGCTGACAGATCAGGCCATACCTACTGTCTTATCTCTTTTCTCAACACTGCGGAAAAAATTCAACCCTAACCTGAAAGGCATGCTCTAATAAAGTCCTTATGACAGGCTTATTGCAGCTGCTACTATTTCAAAAGGCATTTTGAAGACATATCACACAAACTCTTATTATGCAGACAGTGGGAACTCTCTTTAGTTACAGAGCTCAGTGTTTCACATTCATACTCCTCCACATTCATACTTCCTGTACAGCACAAAAACCATGGAAAGCTTAGGAAATAAACCTTCTGCGCTGCAAAGATGAATTCCACTACTTCTCTGGGACAAAAAGGGGTGTTCAACTATAGTTCTCATGCGTATTCTGCAAAGAATCTGTAGCTATTTTCCCCAAGTTGTCACACAATTATATATAATGTTTCCTGATAGCCTGATTTAGCTAGTTTTTATCTGAGGCAATAATCAGACAGGGATAAACTGTGAATGGAAGGTATGAGTACAAAGGTGACAACATAAGGCCACTGATGTGCAAAATAAGCAGTCCAACTCCTCCTAAAGTTATTATTTATTTATTAGATTTATATCCCACCCTTCCTCCCAGTAGCCCAGTTGCCTCCTGTCTGCAAGCCTTTAGATGAGACTTTCTTCATTCTCTCTTCTGCACGCACAGGGTCTGGCAACATGCTTTTGGGAAGTGAAATTCTGTGCCAAATTCTGTGATATGCCTACTGTGCTCAGAAAAAGGAATTCCACAAAGGCCTCATTCACAAGTAATGCTAAGCCAAACCATGGCTTAGTGTGAAGATGTTGGCTCCCAAGGAAAAGATTGCAGCCACTTTGCTCCTTCCTAGGCTCAGTACAGTGCAGCAGCTAAGCCAAGGTTTGACTTAGCATCTTATCCAAACTGGGATCATGGTTAAGATTAGTCCTTCTTTACCATAACCTGTAACCACAGGATCACTCTGAAGATTCTTTAACTCTGTCAAATCCAATCTACAGCCAGCTTGATTCCACAGACCTAGAAGGTGATTTAAACAGCTTAACAAGATAGGATTGCAGCCTAAATCTTAGTATTCCCGCTTAACTAGTCCTAAAAGCAGGGCGTCAAAACATGTCATTTTTGTTCAGTAACCTGCTTAAGGTCGATTTGATTGACTTTCTGCAAGTTATGCAACTCCTCAGGTAGGTTTGGCTTGATCCAAACAAAACTGAGGAAAGGCTGGTACAGAATTATTTCTACGTAGCATCCTTCTTATAAATAAAGAGTGCTTTGAAAGGTCTCCTGCCTCAGGAGATTATTATTCAAATACATAACCATTTCTACTCTCAGAAGGCTGAAAGAATCCGAATTAACACTTTAATACATATAACAAAATACTGAGCATTTAAATAGTACTTTGAACAATTTCTAAAGCACTGCGCATTATCAAAATTAAAAATGACAATGATCAGTTAATGGAAAGATCTTATTAAATCTGTACATGCAAAATATCACTAAAAGGACACTTTGATTACACACATTGATTACACTGATTTCATGATATTTCCTGTAAATAAATGATCTTCAAAACACACACACAAATCACAGTTATTTACCATGAAAGGAAGACCATTCCTTTTTACAGAAACTAGCATGAAAAGTCTTGTTAGCTTGTATATCAATGGGACAATAAATATAATTCTGCACCAGCAGCTCTGTCTGAATCAGCCAATTGTGTGTGTGTGGGGGGGGTGAGGGTACAAATCATGTGAAAATCAGCTGTTCTGGACATGAGCTCTCCCAGAGGCTTCTCATGGAAATGAGAGATACTAAAAAGAAATCTGTGGTAAAGTCATCTCTAACTTTCTTTTTAAATTATTTATATCCTGAATGCCCTATAGCACCACAAGGACCAGGAGTGCATAATGGCTTAAATTATGCCAAGACTGTGGATTTCACTTTTGTAATTATTGCACATTTCAGTAACATGTTTCTTACTTAATATATAGAAACATGAGCTACTTCCTGAACTTGTGATGCTAAATAAGACCTACATAACACATTGCTCCCTGTTACATGTGCTTTCCTCCCCAAGGTAAACTAGCTAGAACAGCTCCAGAAGGAAACAAGATTTTGCACAGGTCTTGCAGAATCCAGCAAGCTGCAGTGTGTACCTTTGGCTCCTAGACCATTTGGCTATAGAGAACAAGTGACACAGCCAGGCAGATAAACTAAATGAGTTCAAAACATAACAATGGTCTTGACATGGCAACCCAACAAGCATCCTTTTACCAATTCTCTTCTGTTCAAGGAATACACTACCACTTAAAGCATAAAGGTAATTAAGAATAGATTCACTAATAGGCAAAAAAACTTGTGGTTTAAGAAAGTACCTATAGCCCAGAGATATTTCTATCAAACTTCAAAAAGCAGGGAAGTTGGGCAGCTACAGTGAATGCACCAGGGGAGCAGGAGACCTGACCTCTTCTCTGAGATATTGTACTGCCTTACAACTTTGTCAAAGTGCAAACACCATTTGGGTTGGTCTTTCACAGTCCAATCAACTTCCTGTGTAGCTTGGAAGAATTTGGTAACATGTGCCTCTGAGCATATGGTGACTGCTGGCAACACCTGCAATTAGCCCAAAGAACAGAAACAAGGCATGTGCTGTGCTGATCTTGTTTTAGCAGGGAGGAAGCAACAATATCAAGACAGTTGATATAGTTCAGATAGTCACTTTAAATATGATTGATTTACTTTGCAATTTTAGTGAAGTTTCCTATAGTAAATCATATTCTTTTGCTTCTGTTTCTGTGAATATGTGAAGTACGGCAACACTTTGCAACACCAAAAAAATGGCATAGGGGGTATTTTCAATTTAACACTGCGGAATACAAAAATCCATGCTGACTATAGTATACGGCCACTCTTGTGGCTGTATAATGAATTACTGAAGCATTGGTACAGGTATGCATTCAAGAGCTGTGAAACCCATCTAGTTTTATGGGTGGGTTAGAGAATTCCAGTTTTTTCCCTAACGTCATTCACCCACTCCTGAGGAGAAGCTGGTTTGACTTTGCCCCGTACAAGAATGTTTTGTAAGGTTGGCAATAAATACATATCACCCATCATTATGACAGGCCCAAGGTAAGTCACTGAACTTCACAAATAAGCAGGGATTTGAGCTGCCTGATCTAAGATTAACACTGGGAGGTATTCAACTAAATAACTGAGCAAGCACAAGAGTTACCACTAGCGCAATAGGAATTCTCCCTCCGTGCCCCCAAATCTGCTGTGGAGAGTTGGGGGAACTCCCAGAACACACTTAAGGGGTACACAGGGGCAGAACTTTCTGTTTCCTTAGCACTGTGTTGAATACAGCCCATAATCGTCTACATATTATCTGCTGCATGGGGGAGACATTGAAATTGGAAGCTATCATTACAGCACAAACAGGTGCTCAGTGAGACAGGAAATTCCATCTAGACATGACCGAAGTTTTGTCTGTTCCAAAGAACTCAGGTTTGGTCACCAGTGGTCACCAGGATACAACAAATCCCATTCTATTCCCAGGAAGAAGGATGTTTCACACCTGTTTTGGAGAAACTTGAGCAAAAATGTACCTTGGCGCGGTCCTCTTTTTCTACGGAAAGCTGCTCCCGATTGCAAGGCCTCCAGTAGACTGTCCATAACTCCTGTTTCATCACCCTCTGCAAGAAGAACAAGTAAAAGAAATAAGAATGACTTCTGTTGTCTTCACCAACTTTGCCTCGACATAGAATGACATCATCTGCTGAGCCCTCACACAACGTGAATCAGGAGAATATCCCTTCCCAAGAACTCCCACACAAAGGCTGCATGGGAAGATCACCCACCAGGCTCGATTCAAATGTTCAGAAATAGTATGTGGTGAGACATTTCCTGAATGGTCCAGGTTCAAGGTGCAGGTGTGAGTGGGGTGGGGGGAGGGGGAGAGAATGAAATTATATATTTGAATGCTCTCCCTTGTGTTTTTTTAAACAGAAGCAAAATGAATTTCCCACATGTTGAGAATTAGCATGTCAAGCACAAAACCACACTAAATTCTTTTCAATATAATTCCAACATGAAATGTAGAGGGAGGGTTTGTTTGTTTGGGGAAGTATTAAAACATTCACTCACACTTTCTAGAGGTGCAATCCCAGAAGGCTTCTGCTGTCCATTAGATTCAGAACCAAACCAGGTGTGCATGTGTCTATTAGGCATGTGTTTGCCAGTTTGGCTACAAAGCATGTGTGTGTGCAAATGTGTGTTTTTATTAACTAAGGGTCCCAGGGTATGAAGGCATATGAGGCCACCACCTTGCTGAAGCTAAGCAGGTCTGCATCTGGTCAGTGCCTGGATCGGAGACCGCCTGAGAACCACCTGTACGCCACCTTGGATTCCATGATGAAAGGACAGTGGGAAACAAATGTAATGAAATAAATAAAAACAAGTAAAAACTAAAAGGTGTGTATCAAGGAGATGAGCAAAAACCCCTCCTCCCCTGCCTTACTTCATTACTTTAAGAGACTCTTCTCCCAGCTCACCTTTGATACTGAAGGTGAGAAGGCAGGAAGAAAATGTCTGAAAGCGATAACATGTAAGGCAGGGCAAGGGGGCAGGTTCTGCTCCTGTCCCTCACATGTTCTTTTTCGTATTAAATCTCTCCACCCCAGCTTTTTAACCGAACTTGGGAGCACGTGTTTAATAAACACGTGCATGTCTGGTGTGGCCTTCCACTCTCATGTTCTCTGTTCTACCAGAAGAAGAAATATATTCCTGACATGAATGCCAAGCGTCAGCTTTATCCACTTCAGTTGAGCTATTCTATACCAGTGCTGAGGAATGGTTCAGGCTTCCCGTTACAAGACAGGGAGGGAGGATGCCAAGAAAATTGTCTTTAGTCCACATTTTTAAGCAAACCAATCTAATTCATACACACCAGAATACTACATGGATCGGAATATAATTATCCTCTGGATTTTGTACTGTGCAGCTCAAAAACATATCAAAATGCACTACAAGTGCATCGTTTATGATAAAGCACATTTAGAAGTGTGAATA
This sequence comes from Rhineura floridana, assembly GCF_030035675.1. NCBI lineage: Eukaryota > Metazoa > Chordata > Lepidosauria > Squamata > Rhineuridae > Rhineura > Rhineura floridana. The sequence continues at coordinate 172,977,543 of NC_084480.1, read as the reverse complement.
AACACATGCAAAACGTTCATGGACTGGAAAGAGATTGATCTGTCCATCTACCCCTAAAGACAGGCTTTGGGAGACATCCCTTTAAAACATTCTCTCTCTCTCTCTCTCTCTCTCTCTCTCTCTCTCCCTCTCTCTCTCTCCCTCTCTCTCTCTCTCCCCCTCCCTCTCTCTCTCTCTCCCCCTCTCCCCCTCCCTCTCTCTCTCTCTCCCCCTCTCCCCCTCCCTCTCTCTCTCTCCCCCTCTCCCTCTCCCCCCCCCCTCTCTCTCTCTCTCTCACACACACACACACACACAAGTTGCAGCAGGCATTTCTGGCAGGGTCCCAGCAGCTTTTAATGGGCCCAGCTGCTGAGTTATTCTGCTGCCTTGATGTGATTAGCACCCCCAGGGTTTTAGTGCCATCCATTCCCCATTAATCTCCTTTTCACTCTCAGTGGTGCTCTGGCTACTAAGGAGATTAGCTGCCCTGCCTCAACTGATCTTCCCCTAGCTACAAGCATGCTCCTGGTCCAAAAAGCATGTGCCAATGGAGATGTCTGCATTGTTCCTGAGGCAGAAGCTGTGCGTCACTATCACTGCCCTCTCTTGCCTGACAAGCAGCCCAGCCTCTTTTGCAGATAACCTCATTAAAGCACTTCAATGAAGACTCTGGAGGAAAAACTGAGGGATTATGCCTTTGTTTGGCATCCCTTCCTAGAGGCAGAAGAGAAACAGGTGACACCTTCCTACAGCCTTGTGATGGGTGAGGGGAAATATGGCAGGGGAAAAACTGTTGTTGTTTTTAAGGTTTTGTGAATGGAATCTTATGAAGCCAGATTCTGTCTTCTTTCTGCATTTTAGTAGCTTGTCTCTAAAATCCTCCCCAGGATTCAAAGACTCCACAGATATATGCTAAAAAGAGAAGAGCCCTAAGATGCCATTATCTGCACAAATGTAAACGTTCCTAATTCCTTCAGTTCCATTGCTGTTGTCCCTCCACCCCATCCACAGCCAGCAGCCTGGTGCTGAAAGCGTTAACCACAAATTCACCAACAACTCTGCAAATCTTGGTTTCCATGGTAACAGCTCCTGGCTAAACATAAACCTATAAAATCACACTAGAACATCTGTTGGGTACTTTCAGTAAATCTGAATCCATTATCCACACTGCCACCTGCTGGCAAAATAATATGCTACACCTGACCTATATTCAACCTGCTAGTTAGTGCTCTCCCTGCAAGAATTCCCAATGACAAGTGAAAATGCAGAGGAACCACTCACCATGTTGGAGGGCAAATGGAGAGATCTACAAATTTCCCAGCTAAGGACAGAGGGAAAGTTGAAGACACAGAAACACTGATTTTCAAAGCTATCACCGCAAATACTCTCTGACATAAAAAGATTTCACGTGGCTCAAACACCTTTAGACTAAGGTAGCCCAGTCCTCATGCAGTGGAATTAACGTAATTGCAACATTACTATTCAGGATGTTGTTTGGTTCTTGTATTGTTTGCATGTTTTTGTTTTTTGAGTTATGGTATTTATTGTATTTATATATTGTCCTTGCTTTTACCTTTTATGTACACCGCCCAGAGAGCCTTCGGGCGGTATATAAATTAAATTAAATAAATAATAAATAAATAATAGCTGCTTAAGCCTATGAGTGACACCTAAGCAAAAGGAATGAACTCAAATAATCTTCAGAGGCATACATGGCTAGCCTAACAGAGGCCCATTGGCTTCCAACCCTAGGTGGATGGGTGTGGCACCCAAGTAACACAACTGTGCAGGTAATGATAGAGCATCAGGTTTAAAAAGGACCACAGTCACATAGAGACTGGCAAAAAGACAAGGCAACAATGAGCTGGAAAAATAATTTTGTGGCAACCCCATGGTTGTCTCTCAGACAGGCATCCACTGAGATAACTATCATCCAAGGTGAGGAGCCTTGGCCTCTCCATGAAAGGAACTGCTATAATAAAGGAATTGGGGGCCATCTGGCAAACTAGAGGCTACATGACTGATGGTGGAAGGAACACTAAGGATGAGCTGCAGCTTGGTGGGGAAGGTTAGTTGAACAGGCTATCCTTCTGCATGCCACAATGTGTAAGGGAAAGCTAGCCCCCATTAAGTGTTCCCTATTTTTCCTTCTGCTCTTCCATCTTCAAGTATTTAGCCACTACAGTGCAGAATTCCTGTACAGGGACTGTACAGAAGCTGCAGCCGGAGTGTGGAGTGATGAGTAAGCAGGAGCCACATGCAGGTAGTTATGAGGAGTGCATATAAAAATGACTTCTTAAAGGAAATGCTGTCAGCTCTGAGAACAGGAAGGAATAGTCGAGAGCAAAAATCGGGAGCAGTTCTGCTAGATCAAAAATCATCCAGCACCCTATTACCAACAGTGGAAAAATGGGAACGCTACCTAATACCAAGTCAAGCCACTGGTCCCATTCCATGCTACAGGAACGGCAAGCCTGCCCAAAGGTGACACCTTCCTAGAATCCGGTCAGTTTTGGAATTGGCTTTGAAGCTTTTGTCCAGGAAGGTATATAAACCAGGCTTCTGAGCCCACTTCTTGTTCTGGTTACTTGGCTCCACTTTCACCGAAGTCACTCCTGCTGCCAGCATGGAACCTGTGGTCTGACTCCATCATCTCTCCCTCCTTCTTCTCTGCCGCCTCCAGTCTTCTGCCTCCCTGGAGCCCTGCTTCCCGAAGCAGAGATCCCTGTCCCTGCTGCTCACTAGTCCTTTTCAATGCTCTATCTCCATGGTTGCCTCTGGTTCCTGCTTCTTTGGATCTCTCCTTGCTGAAGCAGAGACCCTTGCACCAGTGGTTAAAAAGTCCTTTTCAGGGCTACATCTTGCCTGCTTTCCTCACTGCCCGTTTGACCCAGGAGTTTCCACACACATCCATTTTACTGCCCAAAGGGCTTGGAAAGATAACCTTTGCTCCCTTGTCCTGTCTTCTGGAGGTCTGACACACACATAGAGAGTGATAGCTTTAGAAGCCAACCCCTGGCCTTTCCCTAACTTGGCCTTCCAGTAAGTTCATGCCAGCTGTGCATGACTGAGGCCTATACTGCAATGTGAGCCCATAGAGGAAGAGCAGACTAGCATGCCTCTCTCAGCAGCACTGAGCACGCCTCTTCTCCAAATCCCCCCCCATTTACTCACTTCTTTCTCCTCATGTGCTTGTTCGCTTCCTAGATGTGTGTTGTGCATGTGTTAGTTTAATTGTGGTTAGAATTATTTAGCTAAAACTCGCAAATCAAAAACTCTGTGTGTGTGTGTCTGTAGTTGCTGAGATATCCCCATTGCAGTATTAAATGTGTGTATTTTGATTATGTGTGTGTTCAATAAACATCCCCATTTTAAGAACTGTGTGAGTGTAAGTTATTGGATAAATCAGCCAAGACACAGCTATTGCCAGTGTCTAAACCAGCCTTTTCCAACCAGTGTGCCTCCAGATGTTGTTGGACCACAATTCCCATCTTTCCTGACCATTGGCAATGCTGGCTGAGGCTGATGGAAGTTGTGGTCCAACAACATCTGGAGGCACACTGGTTGGGAAAGGCTGGTCTAAACACTACTGCCACTATCTAAAGATCCTCATTCACAAGACTCTTAGAACATGTGTATGGGAAACACAGTGTCTACTGAGGAGGTTCATTAACACCAGCAGCCAGCCAGATGCTTCTGGAAAGCCCATAAGAAGGGCACTTCTAGCCCTCTCCTCCCACTGCTTGCCTCTCAGCAAGTGGTACTCAGAGACACATTCCCCTAAACTCAAGGGCTCCATCAAGCTATCACAGCTATAAAGCAGACAATGGCTGTTACATCACTACATGCCTTGATTTGACATGTGATCTAAGACCTTGTCCCCGAAGCTGAATGAAACATGTTGCAGGAGGATAGAGAAAAGGGGTCTCTTCTCTACAGAAATAAAGAGCTGGCACCACTAAACTTCAAAAATAATTCAGCCAGAGTGGGAGTGGTTAATTGAGCATTGTGGGCCCTCCATCTCTCTTATAACCTTCCTTCACCAGGCCAGTGTGGTTTCTCTGCTTATATATTACACACAGCACTGTTTCACCACAGTAACCAAAGACAAAATTGTGGGGGAAGGGGGAAAGGAATGTGAGGAGAACCATAAGCCGTGTCACTCAGCACAACTTCAAGTTGCTCAAAGGCAGGGATAACTGGCAGGAAATTGCGGGAGGCAGGAAATAAGCAGACGGGGTAGTAATTGAGTCCATATGTTCTAACAAAGGAATGTTTTTGGTAGCAAAGAGAGGATTGTGTCTGAATGTAAGAAAGTCTTCTGGAAAGACACAGTTTTGACTGGGGCATCAGAACCAGCACTTTAAAAATTTGCACTAATATTTGAGGCATGTATTAGAAATGTAAAGTGTATGGCCTTCATCAACACTTTCCAGGCATCCAGGGATGAACAATGTAATGCTTAATACTAGATACTAAGATCTAAATAGAATTCTAATTAATTAATCTAAACGTTATCAATTGAGATATTTGACTGCCCAATTAAAAGGGGCAAATTAGCACCAAAAAGCCAAGCATTTATTGTCCATTTGCAAAATATGAAAGTCAAGCAAAGTGGGCTCAGTCTGTAGTCTCAGGGCCCACAATAATGCTCTAAGCTTGCAGAGGGGTACTCATGTTAGTCCATTGCAGCAAAAACCACTTGTAGCACCTTAAAGACTCAGAACTTCTTTATGGCATAAGGTAGGGGTAGGGGATCCATGGTCCTCCAGATGTTGCTTGACTACAACTCCCATAATCCCTGACCATTGAACATGTTTGCAGGGGCTGATGGAGTCTGACAACATCTCGAGGGCACCACATTGGCTACCCTGGTGTAAGCTTTCATAGGCTAGAGTTCACTTCATCAGATGCCTGAAGTGTTGTCCTCGGTTGGCAAATATGTATGTATTCACACGATGGGGTGTAGAGAGAAAAAATGGTCATCAGTGTAGTCAAATGGGAACAAAATGCAAACAGTCCTTATAACACTTCATTTATCTGATGAAGTGGGCTCTGATCTATGAAAGTTCATGCCAGAATGAATTTGTTATTCTTTAAAAGGTGCTACAAGACTCTTTCTTATTTATAACGAACCATCTTTAATAAGCCTGCACAGAGAGCAGTGCTGAAGTAGTAATAGTGCTGTTACTAGCCCCACTTTATTTATTTACAAAGTGTCCTCAAGAGGCTGTTTACTCTGAACAGAGTTAGATCATCACACAAGCTAAACCATACACAAGAGCACATACAAAGCCCTGGCCGCAATCTAAAAGCTTAGCTCTGAAGGCCTGGCAGAACAAAGTTTTTACTCATCTCTGAAAGGAGACAAGTGGGGCACAGCATTGGAAGGCATTCCACAGGATTTAAATGTCATGGAAAACCATGAAAAGGAAAGGAAAGGAGCAAGATATAACTGAGCTCTAATGGCTACACCACTTCAATGTCGTGAAAGAAAAAGAGGAAGAATGCACCAATAGAAATCCCTCAATCATATTAAGCTGATGAACAAAGCCCACCAAACTAGAAACTTCTTGCACAGAAAGTACTTTTATATCAAAAAATGCATTGAACTTGCTTATAGAGAACGTAGAGTCATTTTGTTTCATGTGGTGATGTGCCTGTCAGTTAGAGGGGCTTACGTTTGGCTTCCTCTTCCTCTGCACAAAGCTGTATTTGCTAAATAGAATCTTCATGTTCAGTGGTCCCTCTGAATACCACTAGCTAGGGGACAAAGAGTGCAGGGCCCCCCTCTTGCCTTCTTGTGGGCTTTCTAGAAGAGTCTGGAAGGCCACTGTTGGAAGCAAGATGCTGGACTAGATAGACTCTGATGCAAAGGGGCTTTTATTATGTCCTTAAGGGAGACGAGGCACTGACTCTCCTTCTTCCTCCAAGGTGGCCCAGCTCTGCCCCTTTTAGAATAGCTTCTCATCCACTGAGATGAAGAGTTCACACAACTATAGACTAAATCCACTGGCACCAGTAGGAAATCAATGTCCTTGTGCCAGGATTTGTTACTGCATTCACTCGTATATGCCAAGTCTTCCTGGTTTGCACTCAGACCCTCTTCCCTTTTCTCACCACCAAGCCAGCCTACAGTACCTGCATTCATATCAATCAGTTGCTCTCTCTTCTGTTGTTTCTCTTGTCGTTCCTTCTCTGCCTTTTCTTTGGCTAGTTTAGCTCTGCGCATCTTCTCTTCAGTCTCACGACGCTTTTGGTTGTCCTTTACAGCTTGCTGATAACAGAATAGAAACACAGAATTGTAGAATTGGAAGGGGCCCATAAGGTCATCGACTCCAACCTCCTGCTCAATGCAGGAATCCAAATTAAAGCACCCGACAGATGCCTGTCCAGCTGCCGCTTGAATGCCTCCAGTGTTGGAGAGCCCACTACCTCCCTAGGTAATTGGTTCTATTGTCTTACAGCTCTAACAGTTAATAGTTTTTTCCTGAAGTTTAGTCACAATCTGGCTCCCGTAACTTCTGTGTACTGTACTCTGGGGCAATTGAGAAGAGATCCTGGCCCTCCTCTGTGTGGCAACCCTTCAAGTACTTGAAGAGTGGTATCATATCTCCCCTCAGTCTTCTCTTCTCAAAGCGAAACATGCCCAGTTCCTTAGTCTCTCCAAACAGGGCTTTGTTTCCAGTCCCCTAAGCATCCTTGTTGCCCTCCTGTGAACCTTCCAGTTTGTCTGCATCTTTCTTAAAGTGTGGTGTCCCGAACTGGATGCAGTACTCAAGATGAAGCCTAACCAGTGCTGAATAGAGGTAACTAGTACTTCTTTGGAAACTGTAGTTCTGTTAATGCAGCCTAAAATAGCATTTGCCTTTTTTGCAGCCACATTGCACTGTTGGCTCATATTCAGGTTGTGATCAACAATTCCAGGTATTGCTGAGCCAAGTATTCCCCATTTTAAAACTGTGCACTTAGGTTTTTTTCCCTAGGTGTAGAACTTTGCACTTATCCCTGTTAAATTTAATTCTGTTGCTTTCAGTCCAATGCTCCAGCCTATCAAGATCCCTTTGAATTTTGTTTCTGTCCTCCAGGGTATTAGCTATCCTTCTCAATTTTGCATCATCTGCAAATTTGATAAGCATTCCCTACACCTCCTCATCCAAATCATTAGTAAAAATGTTGAAGAGCACTGGGCCCAGGACTGAGCCCTGCAGTACTCCACTTGTTGCTTCTCCCCAGTTTGAAAAGGAACCACTGATAAGCACTCTTTGAGTATGATTCTGTAGCCAACTGTGGAACCATCTAATAGTTCCATCCAGCCCACATTTAGCTAGCTTGCTAATCAGAATATCATGGGACACTTTGTCAAAAGCTTTGCTGAAGTTGAGATATATTATGTCCACAACATTCCCACAGTCTACCATGGAGGCTATCTGATCAAAACAAGACACAGTTGGCTGGCAAGGTGGACCATAGGGGAGTTATGCCAAGGATGTCCTGATGACATTTCTTTCTCAGTGGTATAAAAGAAGTATGTGGTGCTTGCAACCATGGAAGATAACTCGAGAAAAGAATTAGACAGATTTGTGTAGCACAGGTCTACCAACAGCTTTAGCCACATTAGTTAAATGGTCCTTGTGATGTTCCTATATTAATGTATATATGGTAAGTGTTGGTTGTTTAGAAGATACATGGTAAGTGGAGTGAAAGAGGAGGGGGAGTGAATGGGCAGTAGAATGCTAGATGATTGGCTGAGTGTTTAAAATGGCTGAACGTATAAAAGGAAGAGAGACAGTGGAATCTGGGAGGTGGTGGTGGTGGATGAGGTGAACTGAGTGGGTTGCTTGGTGGGGTTTAGAGAGTTGTTTGCCAGGAGAGAGTGAAGAAGGAGGGGGGTGGAGTTCGGATTAGTATTGAGTAAAACCATATGCTTATGTGCCTTAAGAAGAAATCTTGTTAATCTTGTTAGCTTTGTTATCTTTAATAAATACTCAATTTGGTTTACCAAAGGCCTGATCCTTGGCTGGGGTTTCACAGACCAGAAGGGAGGGTAAGGTAATGCCCAAGGCTGAAGGGAAACTGTAACAAATGGTGGCAGCGGTGAAGAGAATAACAATACCAGTATTCAGAGTCTCTGGGAATACTAGTATTGGGACGTTACTGGTGGTTGCCTAGCAGGGGGATCCGTTGAGATCTGTGCTAGAGCGGGGAGAGAAACCATAAGAGAGAGCGGTCCGGACTGGTGGAGTCCCTGGTGGTGCCTAGTGACAGGCAGTAGCCACGCGCAGGTAGGAACCTGACAGGGAGAGCCAGGGAAGGGCGTCACAGTCCTCCTCCAAATTTGGAGGAAGCATTACATCTGAACACTAGTTGCTGGAGGATGTACATTAGCATACCTTCCAACATTTCACAAATGAAAATAGGGGCATTATTCTTACACTTATGTATCACTACCTGCATGCCACCCTACCGTCACACACACTACACTTTTCCTCTGGTAAATGCTGTGCTAGTAAACTAACTACTGCAACTTTAAAAAAAATCTAGAATGCTTAATCTCTCAGTAGATTTGGCTGTATAGTTGCAACTCCAACATATTCAGCAACATTTATTATCTGAGTAGGCATCAATCCTCCTTTTTAGTCACTAGACTCAGATGAGGGGCTGAAATCTCTACAGCAACAACTCTGGTGCATGTTTATGTACACAGTATTTTGAAAACACCTCCACCAAAATCTCTGCAAAAGGCACAGTAAGAGCATGTGCAACAGGAGATAGCTGTCTCCTGCCATGCACTGTTTTATGCGCTGCTGGTGGCAGAAAGCTGGACTGGATGGACTTTCACAAGCTGGATATAAGCAAAGCAGAGGTCTGTACTGCAATTAGCGGTTGAAGTGCAATTTAAAAAGACAGAGGGGATGCTCACCACAAACATGTTTCTGAAGTTGTGCAAATCAGTGAAGAACTCCTCCATCGATATTTTATTGGTGTCAAACAGGAAATACTGTCCTAATTCTTTATAGAGGTTTTCCATGTTTGAGTGCATCATCCGCAGCTTCTCATATTGCTCTTGGGCCTCCTTAACAAAGCTGTAAGGCTTGAGTCAAAGATCATAGGCGGCTGTTGAGTGGAGGTACCCTCTCAATTTAACTAGGTTATTTTATGTGATCTCTAGCCTACCTTTCCACTCAGAAGGATCTCTAAGGCAGCTTACACAAAATAAGAACATGGGATCCGATTAGGGTTGCTTCCATCCCCTCTGCTACATATAGCATATGGTGGCATCCTCCTCCCTCAAACCCAGTTCTTATTAGGTCATTGTGGCTGTTCTCATCATGCTATCTCACCCCTCTGACTGCTGGCAATCTGCAGGATCCACTGTCGGGCTGTGCACAATTTATTCTTTTCCCTCCTGGTTTGCGGGGCTGTTCACAAAAGTCCAAAGACAAAGAAGGAGTACTGCAACAGCTGTGCCTCAGGGGAGCTGCTGCTGAGCGATGGCAGCCGGTGTTTTCAAGTTGTGATTTTATCAGTGGAGGCTGGTCCATTATGGCAAGTGGGGCACTGCCCTGTTTAACCTCTGTTTCCATCAACCATCCACCGCCTGCCTGCCTTCCAATTTATAATTAGTCCAGGGATGGCACTGCCTATCAATTTCCTTCTCCCCCTCAGTCTCAGTGTAGCCCTAGTAGAACTCAGCAGGGAGGAGGAGGGGACAAAACTAGAATTAACTGTCAATCTGCCATTGGCTCTGGCTCCACCTACCGTTGGGCCTTCCTGTCTTCTGCCCCACCAGTCCCAATGGGCACCAGCCACCACTGGATTTTATTGATCCTGATACTTTGTGTTTTAAATATGTTGCTAATTGCTTTCAGTGTATTTTTTAGAAAATCAGGATAAAAATGATTAAATAAAGATATTTAATTAAATAAGCAAATGGCAGTCTACCAGTGCACAAGGCTACTCTGCGAGTTCCCTCGCTAGCTTATTGGATTCCTTCTCAACAGCAAAGGGGCCTCATCCCCATCTGTCGGTGACTCTCTGAATACTCAGCTGCTTGCACTCCCCCCCATGCCACCTGCACAACATTACAAGAGGTAGCATTAGCCTTCTTTATGAAAGGTGCCCAGCCAGTTCCTGTATTTCTTTTTCTCACCTACCGGCTTCTTAGAGTCCTCTCTCCCCCTCCCCTGCAAAGCTTGTGGAGTCCTAACAATGACCTACAATGCTTTATGATGCAGAGTGGACAAAGCATCTGCTCACTAGGAATTCTTTATTGTAAACAGTTGGCTCCATCAGTCCTCCTCCCAGCACCTACCTATGTACTGCAGAACCTTCACCTTACTCATAGTTGGGCACTCCAGAGGACAGCATCTTCTTAGGGGGCATACATCTGGTCCTGCAGCCCACAGAATGATCTGCACACACGAAGAAGTACTACATGGGTTTGAGCCTGGTCTAATCTCTTCAGAGGAAGAACAGGGTGCAAAGGCAATAGATAAAACGGAGTACAGACATTGTCACTGCCTCTTCTAAGAGAAAGTGAAGAGGTCCCTCTCCTTAGATGGCAAATGCCTCCCTAACACCATTAAAACAAGCTAGTGTGCAAACACAGCTATGCATCTACTGTCTATGTCTGTGTCTGGGCCTCTCTGTCAACTGTCCTTAGTAGCTATCTATCTGAGCAGGGTCTCAAAGAAATAAGGGGAGGAGCCTAAAGGGATTGCCCCTCTGTACCACACATAGGATGCCTTCTTCCACGTGCTCTCAGATATTCACAAGGCACAGCTTTTTGAAGGATATGGTCATTTTCTCTACAAATTTATCTTTCTCTTCTGCAGTGCTGGGGCAGTTGTCAACATCACGTCGCAATTCTGAAATCTGTTTCTTCATGAGGTCCAGATTTTTCCGTAAATCAGCTGCAGGAACTTTGGGGGGGGGAAAGGAGAGACAAAATAGGAGTAGAGCAATCAGAGAACAGAGAATCTTTTGCTTACTGTAAATCCCCTGGGGTGGAAGAAGGACATTCAAATATCCTTTGGTCTATCCCCACACATCAGACCAGGAGGCAGGGCTGGCTGTTAAGGATGCCTCCATTGGAGTGGTTTCCCAAATTCTCCAGCCTGGGCTAGGAAAAAAAGTAAGAACCATTAAACACAAACACACACACGGCAACGTGGTGAACAGAATGAGTAAGAAATCATGATAGATAATATCCCTCCCCTCAGTTGCCTGTAGTCCAGAAGAACAAGCTGATCCCACACAACATAAGAAGTCACAGAAGGCCTTTTTCCTTCCTCAAGAACATGAATTTAGAGCAAACAAACAAACAAACAAAAAACCCGAAAACATTTGTTCTGGGGTAGGCAGAACATCCAAATGTCTGTTGGGCTATCAATGCGCAGAATTAGGAGACATGCATATGGAGCATGAGTCCTTACTGGGTACCACTGCAGACCTCTTTGAGCAAATGCAGCATTTACTGCTGCAAATAAATCCACCTTAAAAGCTTCCTTCATGTGTTTAAAGAAAAGACAGCAGAACTATGGTGTTAACCCTGCCTCTGAGATTAAACCAATAGATCTGGATGTGTTTGTCAGATGGCTACCAATTCTGGAAACCATGTCCTCCTTGGCCAGTACAGGGTCATCAGAAAAACTTTGGGTCTTTGATCCTTGATGCTGTTCAAAACTCTCAGAATGAAACTGCTCAGTGAAACTCTGTACAGGAAGAGTTGTTTCTCCTTACAGTGCCAGTGCATCCGATTCTAGACACAAACTTCCACAGTTGTCTGTTCTCCAACACTGTGAAGCACTTATCAGGGGAGTCTCAAACCATCAAACAACTTCCTTTGCTGGAGGAAGGGTCTCTCGTCACCTCTCATTTTAACTAATACTGCCGCTAACATATCTCTAAACAGTTTGGTGCCCAAGAAGGGAGTAAGTGCCAGTCAAGTTTGAGAGCCTAGATCAACAACCAGACAATAAGTATTTGCAAATTCACCTTCTGCTACAACTGAAACAACAGGCTTCTCCTGAGCTGGATATGACAGATGTTGTGTGTCCTAAACACAGTGGCTATGTTTGGGCATAATACTAAACTACACTTTTATTTAAGATTAACTGCAGTTTAGTGTGTCGTCGTAAGATGAAACAATCCAGATTCATAAACTATGGGTTGACATTTCTTGTTTCAACTACACCTAATTAAGATGAATCACAGTTTGTCCAAGTTCAGATAATACAGTAAACTGTGGCTAATCTAAAATGGAAGAGAAAGCTTCCAAACTCCTCCTTGTGGCTGCAGTGGAGGAGGAGGGGGAGTACCCTAGCTGAAGGCTGATTGTAGCTCATGTCATAATGCTAAATTATGTACATCTGTAAACACCACCCTAAAATTCATAGGAGTTTATCAGTGACCAGCACTGATAAATTCCAAAGCCATCATAGTAATGCTATCTAGTATTTATATCTCTGACGTTTGGTGATGGGAGAGCCATGAAGTGCTCACAGCACTTCACAAAACATTATATTGCTGTAATCCTAACAACCACTTTGGATGGTCCATCTTTATTATTATTATTTGTGTATGTTTTGATGTATTTTTAGCGCTTCTGTTTGCCGCCTTGGGCTCCTGCTGGGAGGAAGGGTGGGATATAAATCAAAAAATAAATAAATAAATTATCCCCATAACACAGATGAGGGAGGAGGGGAGAAGATAAAGTGGTATGGGCTTATGGCAGAGGTGAGATCTGAACCAGGGACCTCCTGACTTGCTTTTACTATTTTGTTGCCTGCCACCCTGGCCTTCTTTGCAACGGTACGATAGAAATTTAATAAAGAATAATACTAAATATAGCTCAGCCACTTCTACTGGAAAGATCTAAGACTAACAGCACAGTTGTGACTGTGTCTACTCAGAAGTAAGTCCTATTGAATTCAAAGATGCTTACCCCTGAATAAATGGGTTAGGCTTGCACCCTTATGAGCATGTTCTCTGGGTTGATCGTTAGCACTTCAATCACTAGGAGGACAAAGGAAAGCCTAGCAGCTGATGAAGAAACTGTGACATAGGACTAGCTGCAGGAAAAATGCATGTTTATAAATAAGGAAATGGGGCAGGAAGACAGCTTTCTACTGGAAGCTCTAATTCCTGATCAATGAGGAAAACAAACATCTGTGGGCAGTGTTCCAAAAGTTTTCCTCTCCTTCCTTCCTTGTTAGGCACTGACTTGATAACACATTGCCAACCCATATAGGAAAGGCCAGACAAGATGGGGGCAGGACAAAAGGACAGCAGAACAATATGATGAAAATTCTCCTGCCAATATAGTCAGAATGGACTTTGTCTCCCTTAATCCAAATTAGACATATAAAGAATAAATGAGCCCAGGTTGTTTATTTTTTATAGACACAACCAAAATGTCTGATATGACCCAGATTGATTTATAAAGAAAATACCCTCCCTTCCAAAACACTCTTCTTCAGCTACACTCTACCCCAGTGGCTGGGTATTGGGGATGAAGATGGGAGGCCTGTTGCTTTCATGCTCTGATTTGTGAGCTTCCCATACTCATCCAGCTGCCCACTGTCAGAAACAGGGTGCTGGTCTAAGACAGACTTCACATGTCATAGAATCTTCACAGAGCACATAGCTAACCCGTGAAATTTGCTCCCACAAGATGGGAGTCCCAAGTCACCCATCATTTGTCTCTCAAAAGGGAACACACCAAGGCTGAGCCAAAACAGAACAACTCCTCCCCGGCAACTCTGAAGCCTCACCTGCAGGCTTTAAGAAGGGCCCCTGATGTTCAGTGGTGGGAGGGCTGCGGATAAAGGTAAAAGGTGTGCTCATCTTACCAGTAGTATGGCATAAGAGGTGGAGTTATAGGCAAGGAAAGCCCTGCATTGCCTGGGTGGGTAGGCAGCTGTCCAGAACAGCCTGGCTGCATTCCCCACCCTGCACTATTCCACTGAGTGCCATTTGATACAAAAAGCATTTCCCTCATCTGGAATTGGTTTCAGTTACTCACAGTAATATTGTTACAGTGCACAACATGACTGGTTATTTGGCATGGTGATGTCATTATATTCCCTGGTTATGATCTGAAGGTGCTTGAGGCCATTCACCTTGCTGAAGCTAAGCAGGGCTGGGCCTGGTCAGTGTCTGGATGGGGGACTGCCTTGGAACCATATGTATGCCAACTTGGATTCCATGATGGAAGGAAAGTGGGATATAAATGAAAGAGCATAAATAAAGTTCACAATGCAATCTCTGACTGGGATCACATTAAAAAGGTACAGCAGCAGCCCTGGAGAATAAAAGAAAAATTTCAGTCATGAAATAGCTGCTGAGAGGGAAAATGGAGCATGAACAAACATGTACAGTAGGGCCCCACTCATACGCCGGATTACATTCCGGACCCCTGCTGTAAAGCGAAAACCGCTATAAAGGTGAACCCATTGAATAGAATGGCGTGTGATGCCCAAAAACCGCCGTAAAAGCAGAACAAGTGCCGTATGAGTGGGGCTTTAGTCTAATTGCATCTAACTGAGACCGCTGTATTAGCAAATCGCTGTAAAGTGATCCTTGATTCCAAGCTGTCCATGGAGGCTCAGGTTTCATCGGTGTGCCGGGCAGCTTGGGGTCAATTGCGTCTCATACGAAGACTGCAACCCTACCTTCCTGTCCACCAGCTCCCACTCGTAGTACACGCTCTGGTCACCTCTCCTTTAGACTACTGCAATGTGCTCTACGTGGGGTTGCCCTTGAAAACAGTCCGGAAATTACAGCTGGTACAAAATACGGCGGCTCGTCTACTTACGAACACCCGCCGTTATGATCATATTACCCCAGTGCTGTACAATCTACACTGGCTTCCAGTTATTTTCCGGGCTCAATTCAAGGTGTTGGTATTAACCTATAAATCCCTGTACGGTTTCGGCCCAGTATACCTGATGGAGCGCCTCCAACGTCATAAATTGTGCCGCCCTACAAGATCTGCCACTCAGGGCCTCCTCTCAGTCCCGTCAACTAAAGTGATTGGGTTGGTGAGGACTCGGGAGAGGGCCTTCTCTGTGGCGGCCCCCACGATTTGGAACTCCCTCCCAATAGATCTTCGACATGCCCCTTCCTTATATATATTTCGCTGAGGCCTGAAGACTTGGCTTTTCCATCAGGCCTTTATGAACTTGAGACTTCTAAGGTGAACTAGCTTCAGAATTGTATTACTGACAACTCTACTAAATATTGTAATTTTGCATTGTGCTGTACTGGTTATATTGTTTTTATTGTATCATATTTTACCATGTATTTTATCGTGCTTTATTGTACGCCGCCTAGAGTGGCCATTGGCCAGATAGGCGGCCTATAAATTAAAGTTTATTATTATTATTATTATTATTATTATTATTATAAAGCGGGGCCGTACTGTATTAACAAGGTAAACTTGTAGGGGCCTGTAATAAAACATCCTGCCCTTCCAAAAATTCATTTTTCACACTAAAAATATTTGTCTGAGAACATTAGTTGCAGCTACAGCATACACAAACATCCTCCCAAAATACCTTGACAAGCCTTCTCCACATGGATGAGTTCATCAGGAAACTTCAGCACTTCAGGATACTCCAGTTCACATGTTTCAGCCAAGAAGTGCAGCAAAGTCAACTTCTGGTCAACAGACTTTGTGTCTCGGAGCTAGTGGTGGAGAAAGAAGGCTAAATATGATGAATGCCATTCATCTGTTCCTTCTCCCCCAGCCCCCAAACATGCTGGTGGCTTGTATAGTCAAGACGATCTAAACAGCTCTGCCTGTAGAAGCTCTGCCTCCAGAGGCTCACCTTGCAAAGGAAGCTGATATTGAAACCAAAGGCACCAGCATTCATGGAGCCAGCATTCATGTAATTGCCCACCAGCAGGATGATAGAGAGTAGGTTGGAGAAATTCTCACTCTTGCGGACTTCTTCGCAGGCAGCTGTCACAGAAACTATCTCTGGCTTGATGTTTTCCACCTGCTCATTAAACTGTAGCTTGAAGAGGATGGCACTGAGACGGGACTTCAGGTTGGGAACTGAACTAATCTGACAAAAGAGGGCAGAATACACTGTCACATACAGAGGGAGGAGGACAATGACAACAAGCAACCAAGGTGGTCCGAAGAGGAGGGAAAATAAGAGAGAGGCGGTTTACTAGGGATTGTGGTTTCTTCAGGATCCATGTTGTGGAACTTGGATGGGATTGCACACCTTGACAGCAGCTTAATACTGAAAAATGGGACTCTTGCACTGCGATTCTCAAAAAAATATCAAATGGCTTTAAGGGAATTTGCAAAACTTTTTAAAACTGTTCTAAAGCTCTTTTAGTGTTTTTGTTGACCTCTCTGGGCTCCTTCTGGAAGGAAGGGTGGGATATACTTTTAATAATTAAATAATAAAACTCATGTGTCTAAATATTCTGTTTTTCCCTGCTAAAATTACAAACAAACAAAAATAAGAAAAAATCAAGTAGTACCTACTCTGTACAAAGATTTAATGTGAAAACAGAAGAAGTAGTTTCTTTTTCCCTTAAAAAATTATATAGCACCCAACTCTGAGGATCCAGTGTAGAATATATTGTAAAATCTGCTCCATGAGACTGAAATAAATGAACCCACAAATAGTAATCTGAATAAGGAATTAACAAATTGTGGAAGGACAACTGAGAAATGCCCAGTTTGATTTAGAAAAGACATTTGGTCTTACCGTAAAACGGTTTTCTCTGTGCATGTCAAAAGCTGATCTCAGGTGGGTAGCTAGCTCTACCTAGCGATTGAAGGCAAAAGAGTGCTAATGCATTTTTTTCACAAAGACTTCCTGCTCTGCGCAGCTCCTTCCTTCAGTTCCTGATGACAAGCCAACCAACAAGGAGGAAAAACAAAGAAAACCACAGCCACAAAAGAGTAGACAACAGCACTCATACACTCTCCACTGCAGACCTAAGATGAAATAACAGTGACAGCAGCCCAGCTCTCCTAGGGAGTAGCCCTGAGATCAGCTTTTGACATGCACAGAGAAAACAGTTTTACGGTAAGACCAAATGTCTTTTCTCCCATGCATGGAAAAGCTGGTCTCAGATGGGGCATACCAAAGCTGACCCATGTAGGGTGGGAATATCGCTGGGCTGAGCATACTAGTGATCTGGGAAAATGTGGTGTAGCACCCTCCACCCAAAGGCTGCCTCAGCCAAGGCATATGTGTTAATCTTTTAATGCTTAATAAATGTATTAGGTGTGGCCCATGTAGCTGCTCTACAAATCTCTATGATAGATGCATGACGTGAGAAAACTGTCGATGTGGCTGCTGCCCTAGTTGAGTGGGCCACTATCCTGGCCAGCTGGGCTAACTTTAATGAGGCATAGGCCAGTGTGATGCATGCCTTGATCCACCTAGCGAGCGTGGATGGAGACACCTTCCCTAAAGACGCTGGGTGAAATGACACAAACACCTGTCTGTTGCAGGTGCTTCATTTTAGAGAGATATACTTTCAGGGCTCTTTGCATATCCAGTGAATGCCATGCTTTCTCTGTGGGGTGAATAGGATTAGGACAGAAGGAAGGAAGTACCAGCTCTTGCTGACAGTGGAAGGTAGACAGTACTTCAGGAAAAAAGGAAGGAACAGTACGTAGGACTACTCTATCCTTATGAAACACACAGAAATTCTTGTCGACAGAAAGGGCATTCAACTCAGACACTCAACGGGTTGAAGTAATGGCCACAAGAAAACAGACCTTAAAGGATAGGAGACGTAGAGAAATTTGACTTAGGGGTTCAAAAGGGGGCTTGTGTAGATCCCAAGTTGGGTAACGATGGATTGCATGGGGTGCCGAAGCCGTTGCCCCACGAAGAAAACGTTTGAGAAATGGGTGAGATCCCAGCAGTTTTTCAGGAGATGTAGACAGAACCGCCAAAAGGGCTGAAGCCTGACGTCTGAGAGTGTTTAGCCTAAGACCCAAAGATAAGCCATCTTGTAGGAAGCGGAGGATCTCGTTGATACCTGCTTTCCTTGGAATTAGACCTTTCTTTTGCAACCACAACGAGAAAGCCTTCCATGTGGAAGGGCGTCTTGAGGCCATCATAGTTTTCACCATTTGTTCTGGAATGCCTCGTCTCCTCTCAATCTCCAGACATGAAGCTCCAACCAACTCGGGTCTGGGTGAAGCAGCTGTCCCTGTAACAACAGGTCCTCCCTGAGTGGAATTTGCCATGGAGGATCGATTGACAGATCAAGGAGTTCTGGGAACCAGGGTCTCTTTGGCCACCAAGGAGCTATCAGTAGAACTGTTGCCCTTTTGGCTCGGATCTTTTGAAGTACCCTGGGAATGATTGGAAGTGGTGGGAAGGCGTAGAGTTGTCCTAGAGGCCACTGGGACGTCAGAGCATCTACGCCTTCTGCCTCTGGTGTCACGTATCTGGAAAAGAATCTTTTTACCTGGCAGTTGAGGTGAGTGGCAAATAGGTCCACTTCGACTGTGCCAAAGCGTCTCACTATTTCCTAAAAGGCCATCAGGTGGAGCTTCCATTCTCCCTGATGTACCTTTTGTCTGCTGAGCCAATCTGCTTGGCAGTTGTCCTCCCCCTTGAAGTACTCCTTGCGGATAGAGTCCAGATGTTTTTCCTCCCACTGAAACAGTAAGGCAGCTTCCTTCTGTTGTTTTTTGGGGGGATCATGTGCCTCCCTGGCAATTCAAATGCGATTTGGACGGTTCGTTGTCTGTCCTGACCAGCACCGCCCCCAACCGTCTGACCTCCGCAAAGTGCCTCAGGGGCAGTCAAATTGCCCGAAGTTCCAGGAGATTGATTGGAAGTGTGGCCTCCTGTTATTACCATATCCCTTGTATCATCTGGCTGTCGCAAATGGCTCCACCGCCTGTTAGGCTGGCATCTGAGGTGATCAGGGTCCATGGAGGGTCCTGGAACAGAACTCCCTTTAGTAAATTGGGTTGTGCGTCCACCATAGCAGGGGGCAATAGACCGCTGGAGACAGTGCCACCCTCTGATGATGTCTGGCCCATTGTTGCTTTGAAAAGGTAGTAGCGCCCACTGTAGCGGTCACGAGTGGTGACGTGTCCATGGCGTAGTTTGATAGGTTGAGACCATCAACCCCAAGATGCCTGCCAGATGCATAAAGTCCGCCACTGGCAAAGTTAGAAGTTGCGCTACAGCTGTAATTATCTTGTTCATTCTGTCTTGTGCCAACATTATGACTCCCTGCTGCGAGTCTATGGTGGCTCCCAAGTGTATTATGCAGTGGGATGGACAAAGCTGGCTCTTGGCTTGGCTGACGAGGAAGCTGTGATCCTTCAGGCATGCCAGGGTCATGTGCAGATCTTCCCAAGCCTTGTGGAGGGAGACTGGAGAAGAAAGTCGTCTAGGTAAGGAAATACGTGGACCCCCTGTGTCCTGAGGTGTGCCACCAGAGCAACCACCATCTTCGTTAATACTCTGGGGCAGACGCCAGGCCGAAGGGCATGGCCCTGCATGGAAAGTGATCCTCCCCCACTGCAAACCAGAGGTAACGTCTGTGAGGCGGGAAAACAGGGACATGTAGATAGGCCTCCTTCAGATCTATGGATGAGAGGAAATCTCCCTTTCTCAGTGCCTCCTTGTTGTGCTGCAGCCAACTCAGAAGGGACAGGAAGGGGGGAGGCATGAGTTTCAGGCACCTCCGCAGCCAGAAGAAGCCGAGTTGGGGATTGTTGTGTCTGAGCAGGATCGTGCAGGAGGGGGGCAGCCTGCTCTCCAGCCAGTTCCCACGAGTAACGCCCTTTCCAAGGAGCCGAGCGCACCGCCCCCAGTTGATGCAGAGGACTTGTGGGGGGAAGCTTCAGAGTCAGTGCCAGCTCCTCCTTTTCCAAGCAGTTCCCAGGAGGATTCCAGTGTGGCACCGCCCCCTGACCTCGAGCCTGTTGCTCGGGAGCAGGTGTCTTCGGATGAGCTGTTGGATGTGCGTCCCGTCTCCTCGTTCCCGTTGCCGCGAGAAACGGACAGGGCAAAGACAGGAATTATGAAGGAGTCAGAGATTACGTTCGAAAACATTTCCTATATAAGCCTGCCGCTCCCAGTGGGGGGTCGTTGAGTCAACTTCCTTCACACGCTGCAGAGCATGTCTAGAGTATAGTTAGGGACTCTAGTGAGTTAGCGTAGGGTTTCCTATGAAGCGCAATGCCTTTGATGTATCCATTACTCTAATAAAACAAGATTTACTTGCACACACACTCCAGCCTCATTCTTTTGGCTCTGGACGGGACAGATTGACTCAACCACCATCCCTACTCGAACCTGTTCCCATGACGGATGACATGGACCAGAACGGAGCAAGAGGGGGAGTACCTATCACCATGGAAGCTTTGTATGCCGAGATCCAGAACCTCCGAGTGACTACGCAAGCCCTACAAGCCGAGAACCAAAACCTCAGAGCCGCAACGCAAGCCTTGCAAGTGGATAACCAGAATCTCCATGCCTTGGTCGCCCAAGTCCAGGCTGCGCCTCCCGGGGCGGCTGCCCCTGTGAGTTCTCCAGTGGGGCTCCCCGTGCGATATGGGGGCCAGAGTGAACAGTTTGCCACGTTTCTAGCCCAATGTGAGTTGTACATTCAAGTGCGCAGAGCTGAGTTCCCAACTGATGACACGAAGGTGGCATTCATCATCAGTTTATGCGAAGGGGAAGCAGCAAAATGGGCCACCCCGTATTTGATTCGCAATGACCAGATATTGCGGCAGTTTGATGCCTTCAAGAATGCGATGGGGGACATGTTCTGAGACCCCCAGAGGAAGGAGACGGTTGCCCGCCAGTTAGGGACCCTGAGACAGAGAAGGGAGTCTGTAGGGCAATACACGAATGCTTTTCGTGTTTTGTCTCAGGAGACGGAGTACAATGACCCAGCCTTGATGTACTTCTACAGAAATGGACTGAGTCCAGAAGTGTTGGATGAACTGGCGCGCTCCACACACCCCGACTCACTGAGGGGTTTGATTCAACTGAGTTTGCAGATAGACAGCCGCTTAGAAGGAAGAAAGTTGGAGCGAAGAATGGAGCCTTCACGGAGTCAGGTTGCTGCTCCGCTGCCCCGTGCGCGCCCTGTGCCCAATCCTGGCATCCCTACTGTCTCGAGAGTGGAGCCCATGCAGATTGGGGGGGGCTAGACCGCGATTGACAGAAGAGAGGGAAAGACGCCGGAGGGAAGGACTGTGTCTCTATTGCGGAAAGTCTGGACACCTCGCCAGAAATTGTGCAGCCAAAACCGGAAGATCCCAGCCGCCGGAAAACTTCACATCCCAGCTTTCGTAGAGGCTAGAGAGTTGGGGGGTGCTACAGACACTGAGCCTCCGTTACGACCCATTCACATCACCCTATCCTCAGGTGAGAGCTTCTCAGCCAAGGCTATGATCGACAGCGGAGCATCCTCTTGTTTCATAGACCAAGAGTTGGCGCTACACCACGCTATTCCCACAAGAGAACTGAGTCAGCCGTTGGCAGTGGAAACTATAGATGGCCGGCCTCTGAAGTCTGGGGGGGTGACTCGGGTGACTGAGTCCATGGAAGTGAAGGTCCCTGGGCATCGGGAAGACCTGTCGTTCTATGTGGCGTGCTTGCCGTGTTTCCCGGTGGTGTTGGGTATGCCTTGGCTGGTTAGGCACAACCCCACAAACTTTTGGGATGAAGCTGTGGTGGTTTTTACCTCCAAGTACTGCCATCAACATTGCCAGCCTGAAGAGGAGCCACAGGTGTTGGCAGGGGCGTCTCCCCCAAGGGAGATAACTTTGCCCACCAAGTATGGGAGTTTTTGGGACGTCTTCGATAAAAAGGAAGCGGAGCAACTCCCTCCTCACCGGCCCTATGATTGTGCCATTGATTTGGTGCCTGGGGCACGCATCCCCGCCAGGCGGATCTACTCTCTATCTGAACCAGAGTTGGCAGCGTTAAGGGAGTTTCTGGATGCCAATTTGAAGAAAGGCTTCATTCGCCCTTCACAGTCCCCAGCTGGTGCACCCCTGCTGTTTGTGAAGAAAAAAGGGGGGGAGCTCCGTCCCTGTAATGATTATCGAGCCCTAAACCAGCTCACTATCCCCAATAGTTACCTGCTGCCGCTCATTAGGGAAATGTTGGAGAGGTTGTGTTCCGCCAAAATTTTCACGAAACTGGACTTGAGAGGAGCTTGCAACTTGGTGAGGATTAAGGCAGGTCATGAATGGAAGACTGCGTTTAAGACCCGTTACGGTCAGTTTGAGTATTTGGTGATGCCATACGGGTTGTCGGGAGCACCTGGAGTCTTCCAAAATTTTATGAATGACATCTTTTGGGACTTTGTGGACCGCTTTATGATAGTGTATTTGGATGATATCCTGATTTATTCGAATACTCCCGAGGAACACAACTCGCATGTCTGTGCAGTGCTGCAGAAGTTACGGGAACACCGCCTTTACGCGAAGCTGGAAAAGTGTGGGTTTGACCTAACCACGTTGGACTTTCTGGGGTATCGGATCTCTCCAGCAGGAGTAGAAATGGACCCAGAAAAAGTTTGTTGTGTACTCACGTGGCAACCCCCCAAGACCAAGAAGGATTTGCAACGCTTCTTGGGCTTTGCGAATTACTACCATCGTTTCATAGCCAACTACTCCCATCAGACCGTACCGCTCACGGATTGCCTGAAGGGCTCAGGACCTTTCCAATGGACAGAAGCTGCACAAGAGGCTTTCGAGAGCCTGAAGCGAAGGTTTGCTACCGAACCCATACTACAGCATGCCGACCCGGCGCTCCCTTTGGTGGTAGAGACGGATGCGTCGGACGTCGCGATCGGAGGGGTTCTTTTGCAACCGGCCCAGAAAGGGGGAAGAACTGATGCCTTGTGCCTACTTTTCCAGAAAGTTAACCGACTCTGAACAAAACTACACTGTGTGGGAAAAGGAGCTATTAGCCATTAGAGATGCCTTTGAAGCCTGGAGACACCATCTGGAAGGGGCGCAGCATGAAATTGAGGTGCGCACGGACCATCGTAATCTAGAGAGTCTTCATACCGCCCGTAAACTCAATCAGAGGCAAGTGCACTGGGCTCACTTCTTCGCACGGTTCCATTTCAAAATTCATTATATCTCCCAAGCACAGAATAAGCGGGCTGATGCCCTCTCAAGGAAGCCAGAATTTCTGAGGGATCCCACCCCAAGACCGTTACAGTACATAATCCCTCCCGAGCAGGGAGTAGTAGGGGCCTGCCAAGATTCTTGGGAAGCTGAAGTGCGTGAAGTACAACAGGACCCTTTTGTGCAGGAGCAGCGGGTCGAAGAGGGCGCGTCACCCCAGGCAGAACAGAAGGACCTTATATGGAAGGATGGCATACTGCACCATCAGGAAGCTGTTTATGTGCCCCCCGGAGAACTGCGAGTGAGGGTACTACATCAGTGCCATGATGCCCCCACGGCAGGCCACTTTGGGGGTTTTAAGACCATTCAAGCTGTCACTCGGGAGTTCTGGTGGCCCAAGGTGAAGAAGGACATAGAGCATTACGTTCGATCTTGCCCCACTTGCATGAGGGCTAAACATGCCACTGGGAAGCCACTGGGGCTACTGGAACCCTTTCCTACTCCAGGAGGACCTTGGCAAATGATTACTATGGATTTTATAACAGACCTTCCACCTTCGCAGGGGAAAACCACAGTTTTGGTGGTCGTTGATGCCTTCTCGAAAATGGCTCACTTCATTCCGTGCGCAGGGCTCCCAAGCGCTCAAAACACTGCCAAGTTGTACGTGCAAAATGTGTATCGGCTGCACGGTCTGCCAGACAGTCTAGTTTCCGATCGGGGCACACAATTCACCTCACGTTTTTGGCAAGCGTTGTGGAAGTTGCTGCAAAGTGAGCTGAGACTGTCGTCTGCCCATCATCCCCAAACGGATGGGCAGTCCGAGAGGGTCAATGCAGTGTTGCAACAATATTTACGTTGTTTTGTGGGGTATCAGCAGGACAACTGGATGTCCTACCTGCATTTAGCAGAATTTGCCTATAATAATGCTGTGCATTCGCACACACAACAGACTCCTTTCTTCGCCAATTTTGGCTACCACCTCCGAGCCTTCCCTGCCCCAAAAGACAGTCTCTCAGTCCCAGCCGCTGAGGATTACTTGCAGGAACTTCACGCTATGCAACAGCTACTCCAAGAGCAACTAGAACAGGCCAAAGCGGATTACAAACGCGCAGCTGACCAGCATCGGAGGGGGACCTCATACGAGTGGGAGACCAGGTCTGGATCTCTACACGTTTCCTAGTTATGCCTGGCCGGTGTCGTAAACTGCAGGATCGGTGTGTAGGGCCCTTTGAGGTGGAGGCTCAGATTAACCCCGTGGCTTACAGACTAAAATTGCCGCCCACCTTCAAGATGCACCCAGTCTTCCACAGGGCATTGTTGACCAAGGACGCTGCCCCCGACCCTCACCGTCCGTGAGTGGAGCCCGCACCGCCGTTGTTGGTAGAGAGGGAGGAGGAATACGAAGTAGAACATATTTTGGACTCGCAAAAATGCCAAGGGCGTCTTCAGTACCTGATTCATTGGAAGGGGTACGATCCAACTGAACGTTCCTGGGAAACAGAGGAGAATGTGCACGCTCCGACTTTGGTGAGAGAATTCCATGAGGCTAGAGAACCCTAGACCTCAGGGGTGGGAAGGGTTAAAGCATGGAGGGGGGGATGAGGTTGCGCTGCAGCCAACTCAGAAGGGACAGGAAGGGGGGAGGCATGAGTTTCAGGCACCTCCGCAGCCAGAAGAAGCAGAGCTGGGGATTGTTGAGTCTGAGCAGGATTGTGCGAGAGGGGGGCAGCCTGCTCTCCAGCCAGTTCCCACGAGTAACGCCCTTTCCGAGGAGCCGAGCGCATCGCCCCCAGTTGATGCAGAGGACTTGTGGGGGGAAGCTTCAGAGTCAGTGCCAGCTCCTCCTTTTCCAAGCAGTTCCCAGGAGGATTCCAGCGTGGCACAGCCCCCTGACCTCGAGCCTGTTACTCGGGAGCAGGTGTCTTCGGATGAGCTGTTTGATGTGCGTCCCGTCTCCTCGTTCCCGTCGCCGCGAGAAACGGACAGGGCAAAGACAGGAATTACGAAGGAGTCAGAGATTACGTTCGAAAACATTTCCTATATAAGCCTGCCGCTCCCAGTGGGGGGTCGTTGAGTGAACTTCCTTCACACGCTGCAGAGCATGTCTAGAGTATAGTTAGGGACTTTAGTGAGTTAGGGTAGGGTTTCCTATGAAGCACAATGCCTTTGATGTATCCATTACTCTAATAAAACGAGATTTACTTGCACACACACTCCAGCCTCATTCTTTCGGCTCTGGACGGGACACTCCTTGACTGACAGCAAAGTCTCCATGCAGAACCTGCGGTATTTTATGAACTGATTTAAGTTCTTCACAACGACTACCGCCCTGAAAGATCTGTCTTTTTTCATGATGGTGAAGAATACAGAGTAGTTTCCTGAAAACTCCTTGCCTATTGGGACAGGTTCTATTGCCACAATATGCAAGAGGTGGGCAATTGCTTGTAGGGTCCTTTCCTGTTTGTATGGAGATGTTGAGAGAGGAGAGGGAATGAACTTGGATGGAGGAAGGGAGATGAATTCCAGCCTCAGTCCGTATTGGAGGGTGTGCAGTACCCATTGGTCAGAAGACGTTTCCCTCCAGCGGTGGGCAGAGTGTTGAAGGCGTCCTCCCACCTGAGGGGTCTTGGCATCAGAATTGATGCTTATTCCCTCAAGACTGGGATCCAAAACCCGATCTGTCACGGAACGGTTGTTGGCCTTTAGACTGAGTATGTTGCCTATTCCAGAAGGGACGGCTGGCACAGGTATCCTTTGCTCTTCCAAATGCCCTGACACTTCGAAAGGACTGAGAGGGCAAGTAAGGATGCAAAGGTCTCCTAAAGAATTTCTTATCATCTCATTTCTTGGCAGAAGGCATAGCTTTCTTTTTTCGATTCCAAGACTCCAGCTAGGGTGTCATTGCCAAACAGTTTGCCACCCACATAAGGCTCAGACGCAAGATTAGAGCAGGCTGTAGTATCTGCCTTCCAATGGCGCAACCACAAGGTCCTTTGAGTGAAAACACTCGCTGCTAATGACCTTGCCGAAAACTGCATGGTGTCCATGGATGCATCTGCCATAAAGGTCTCTGCTCTTGAAGTTTTTAGAAGAGACTTCCGGGTTTGAGCCAGATCCTGCTGTGGGCCGTCCAATAAGTCTTCCAGCCACAGCAGGGATGCTCTTGCGAATTCTCCTAAGACCTAAATCCAGCTTGCGTTCTGACGCATCCTTGGGGTGGGCATCTGAGTCCTTCGGGTTCAAAGACTGATTTAGTAAATTGACAATGGGAGCATTCACTAGCGGGACCTTGAGGTGGTCCATGATGTGCTGTTCCAACGTATAGTGTTTGTTGGCAGTTGCAACAGATTTCTTGAACTGCAGTGGGACATCAAATTCGGACTTGATCACTTTAGATGGTACTGATGGAAGTTATAGCACCCTTGACTTGGGTTTTGGGTCTGGACACACCACTGAAATTCTGAATGCTGGGGGAGCTGGGGGATCCTCCTGGGAATTTAGGCTGAGAGCTTCCATTGCCTTGCACAGGAGTGGAAGGACATGAGCCTCCTGGAAAATCCTGTTGGTTACAACCTCCTCATACTCCAAATCTCCACTCCATTCTCCCTCATCGAGGACAATCAACTTGTTGTCAGGGTCAACAGTTGCCTCATCAGGCAGTTGAGTATGGCTGCCCTGTGAGGCGGCATAAGGGTCAGGTGACGCACTGCCCCGTGGATGGCATGCCTTTGAAGGAGAGCTAGCTGTAGCCAAGCCCTGCACCCTTTGCGATGTTGAAGATGGGAGAGTGTGTCCTGCTGTTGTAGTACCCTGTGAAGGTTGTCGTACAGGAGCTCCCGATGCAGAAAGATCCCTAACTAGATCCATTAGCAGAGAATCCCTGTTGTTCCTTTAATTGTTGCAGCATGTGCGCAGTCAGTTGCAACTGGAGAGGCTGAGCATGAGAACAATGTGGGTTGTGCACACACATACCCCATATTTGGGAAGCTGGACGTGAAGAGGGGGAAAGGTTGGATGCTTCTCCCCTGACCTCCTGTAGTGCTTGGTGAGACGCAGCTGCCTCGATGAAGCCTGTAAAATCCTCAGGAGAAGACGTAGAGAAAATAGTATCTAAGGTAGGCTGGAGCTGGGTGCCTTCCTCCTCAGATAAGGATTCTTGGTCCCTCTGTGCCCTGCATATGACGCTGTGAGCACCCATTTCTGCACCCCCTTGTGGGTATTCAAGCCCTTGCTGGTCGTGACTGGTTCCTCTATTTTTCTTAGGTGCTAGTCCTTGTGAAGCCACCCTGCCTGCCACAATACACGCCTCAGCCACCTCGTGCCTGCAGGTAGAGGGGCAGGCTATGGCTGCCTCCATCTGGGATCCCACAGAACTTAAAGACCCGCCTAGGGCCTGTTTAGTTAATGGTGGCGGCTCAACTTCCATTCTGAGGGGAGGCAGGAGTGGCTTATGTTTTTTTGAACGATTTTCCGATTTGCATGTTGCTTTCCCCATGGAAGCAAACCACACTGAGGGTCTTACGGGGGCTGAGTGTTGCAACAACAGCTCTGTGTTATGCTTGGGTGCCATGGGGGGGGG
This sequence comes from Rhineura floridana, assembly GCF_030035675.1. NCBI lineage: Eukaryota > Metazoa > Chordata > Lepidosauria > Squamata > Rhineuridae > Rhineura > Rhineura floridana. The sequence goes on along the minus strand of NC_084480.1, from coordinate 172,949,875 downwards.
ACAGAAGGCCGACTGTGTTTCCATGTGGCTAGCACATCCCGCTGAGGCCTTCAATGGGCGAGGGGTGAAGGGGAGGAGGTGGAGGGCCCTTTCTCAATGCCTCCTCCGGCACCCTGCGTTAGGCTTCCTTGTTTCCGCCAGGGGCCTTAGGAGGCCATTCAGACGTTTACCACCAAAGTCACTAAGCCGTGACCCAGATAACGAGGCTGGTGGGGGGGGGTGTTGGAACCCACAAAGGAGACCAGACTGGTCTCGAAGAGAACAAGGGGGACGTGCCCTCAAAAGTAAAAAACCTCTAACTTAAAAAAAAAAATAAAGTACACAAGCAAGAAATACAGTGAAAAGGGGAAAAACCATGAACACACAACTAAGAGACACAAAACTATACAGGCTTGAACCACAGAGCAGAGAGAAATCAACCGATCTTGGTGGAAGGCAGAAGAGAACTGAAGTAAGGAGCTGTGCAGAGCAGGAAGTCCTTGCAAAAAAAAGTCCTTGCCTTCAACTGCTAGGTGGAACTAGCTACCCACCTGAGTTTAGCTTTTCCATGCACAGGAGAAAGGATGGTGGGTCTAGTCTTTTCAAAGAAATATGTGACCTAGCTCTAGTCCAAGACTATTGCTTCCTATATCTATGACGTTTGTGGTACTCAGTCCTAGAGACTGAAATGTCAAAGGAACAGTTTTATCAGAGGAAATTCTCGTATTATATAAACCTTTAGTTTGTCCTTGATTATGTCTCTCTTGGAACACACAGGCATATAACTGAAATTGCTCACTTGTTGCTAGGACTCTTGTCCTCATCCTGGCATAGCACTGATGTATCTAACCTTCAAGTTATCTTTCAAAGCTAAGAGCTCCACTACTCACTGAGCTAGGAGTCATCTAGTTGTGGCGGGATCTTTACGGCTCGTGTGCATTTTCACAGCACTTTCAGAGGGACACTCCAATAAGCAGGACAAGAAAAGTGATGCTTCCTGTCAAATGTTTCTGCCTCAGTGTCATAATTTTACTTTCCTCTCAGTTCAAGGCATCAAAAGCCTGGAGAGGCAGGGATCAAAAATATTAAAATGATCACTAGACAACAGCTGCAGTTTGGGGGGGGGGTAGATGGAAGCCAATGCCTGACACGTCTTGCACAGCTCTCTGAAATCTTTAAGTTTTGCAGAAGCCCCAGTACTATGGAGCACACAGATGATAGCCAGATTTGTGGACACATTGCTTTGTACACTGAAATGTTAAGGCCTTTGTCAAGATCTCAAAAGTACCAATGTGGATCCACAAGTGCCACCCCAATATGCCCGCTTCTGAAGTTCATAAACACCCATCCTAGGAGATAGTGGAGAACCCAGGCACTAGCAACTCAGCCAGGTCAAAGAGGGAAAACACTCGCCAACCATCAAAAAACCACAAGAGTTCTTTTACTTTAATCCTTAAACCACCTCTCCATACCCTATAATATGCCCATATCTACTTAACTTTTTGTCATTATGTGCAAATGGCTGTACTGTTTTTATCTTACTGTTTTGTTTTGTTTGTGTTGTTGATGTATAATAATAAAACTTTTTAAAAACCCACACCAATGCAGAGGTAATGACAGTGTACAGAACAGAAGAAACAGAGGGACATCCTAAGTGTGAATGGGATACATGAAGTCTGAGAAAGAAACATAAAACCGTGTCTGCATGGCTATCCCCAAGGTCAGCAGCTTCTTTTCAGAAAGAGATATGCTGCTGCTTCTCTTTTCTGGAGGCAAGGCAGGTCACTTACCACAACTCCAAACTGCTCAGGCTCAGGCAGTACATCATATTCTTCTTTCAGTTCTGCTATCATCTTCAGTTTGTCTGGGTCTGGAATGAGCTTAATCAGGTTCTGAGAGAGAAGTAAAAGGAGGAGGGAGTTGCTTGAACTGGGACTCCTTGTCAAAATGAGATCAGGGCTAGAAGATAATTTGTGCCTCCTGCCCTGACTAAGAAATCGTTTTTATGAGAGTAGAATGGAGGTAGTTCTTTCAGGCTGTGGATACTTCCCACCCAAGAAAAAAAGAAAATAATGGAGAAAACTTTGGTCAGAATGTTCATGGCATGCATTAAAATACAAAGAGCTCTAATTTCAGCATGACCTCCTTTGCCTATTATACCAGGCTGGTAACAACTTGAAACCCACCAACCTGAATGCATATAGATGCAGCTGTCAGGTGCCTGACGAGCCTTCTAGGTTTCCAGTCCCAGGTAACAAAAACAGGCTTTAATGACTGCCATACATAGCTGGTGGGTTGAGTTCCGCTTAGTGAGCCACAAGTTGAGCAGACCTGTTCGTTTTGGGTGGGGGAAAGTTCATATGCTCTAGTTTTTGCTCACCTGCACCATGGACTCAGTCAACACAGCTTCATTCACTTCCAGGATGGCATTCTTGATGTCCTCATAAGGCATGCGGAAGGAGCCCAAAAAAATTGCTGCCACGTTCAAAGAGAAGCACAAGTGAATCTCTGGACCACCAAAACCTCCATTCAGACTTCCAATGACACCTTCAGCCTAGCTCTTTCAAGTAAACTCCGTGCTTTACCTTGGTATCACACAGACACTCACTCTAGCTAAATCATACTCACAAAGAGTCTGTGCATTCTTCGGATCCAGCACTCTCAGCTCCTTGGCCTTCTTCTTCTGTTGGGGCTTCTCCTCTCCATTCTCCTGCTGTGCTTTCACTGTGGGCCAGAGGAAGGCAGGATCTTAGCAATCTGAGGAGCCCTTTCACTTACGCTGGACAGCATGCCATTTCTTCACAGTTACCAATCTTCCTATGCAAACAAAGCATCCCCCCAACCTTTCCCCAACCTTTGTTTATTTTTCAGAGGCCACAGACAGAAGGAAGTACGGAAAGACACTTTCCCTCTACCTTCTACTGAGAATGCAACAGACGTAGTAGCAACTGTAACAAAACTGTAACAAAAGCAATAGGGCTCCTCCAGACTGGTGTTTCGTTTGCTTGTTTTGGCGGATGCATTCTGCAACATGTCATTGCCGCAATAATAGTGCATTAGTGGTGAATCCATACAGGACTGTCCACACATCATTTCACTTTATTAGTTGTTCTGTGATGCTTCCCCAGTCTTACTGCATTATTGCCCTCTGGAGGGGCACTCTTGCACTACAGTGCAACAAAAGTGGGGCATACCTCCCCCCAGAACATCTGTGGTATGAAAAGTTACAGGATTTCAGAAGGAAGCTATGGAACATGCACCAACTGGAAATGAAGCACCTTCTCTGCCCCAAAACCTTTGCAAGTGCCAATAGTATTGAAAACAGGATTGCACACAACCATCCCGATTACCATCACGAGCACAAATCAGTACGAATGCACAATAAAAAGGATGCCTGGAGCAGCCCTAGGAGAGCACTGGAATACAAGCCACACTCGATAACCATAAGACATCAAGGATGCAGTTATGTATGCTTTATCAGACAAGATTAGACAAGCATTCTAGGCACACATTTTCTTTCAACTACTATAACAAAGAATGGCAAGTGAAGTTCTTCCCTTAGCCATTCAAGGCTGCAACAGCCCTCTGTGAGTAAGGCAGCAGACCCAGCTCCATGCAAACGGGACTATTCTGTTCTCCTTTTCAATTTGGTACAAAGAAGTTTGGCAGACCCACCCACCCACACCCACACCCATTGACTCCACATCTCTTTCTGTGACATCAGGACTGGGCAGATGGCAGAACCCTGATGGCAGCTATTGCACTGGGGTTCAAATGGTGACTGGAGGCTATCCTCCTTGAGTTGCCTCAGGCAGCTGGCTGCCTCAGCAGAGCTGTCCATGGAACTAGGCTGCAATGCTCCTGCCACCACTGAGGTTCCAGAAATACTCTCCCACGGGCTTGTAGTTGGGGTCAGAAGGAACTGCCTCCAGGCAACCAGGCAGGACGGGTTTTGTAAACAGATCTGTTTCAGCTTCGTTGTTTTAGTCCAGGGGTAGGGAACCTCAAGCCTGGGAGCCAAATGCAGCCTTCCAGGCCTCTCTCTATGGCCCTCAAGATTCTTATTAGGCCGCACCCCCTTCCTCATCCACATCTTCTATCGCCAGTCTACACCCCTCAATGGCCCTATTCTGGGGGGGCCTCAAGTGTTTTTTCCAGGCTGGGATGTGTCCTTGAACGGTGATAATATCTCTTGCTTGCCTGGACAGAGGACAGAGAGATGTATGTGGGTATATGTGGAAACCTCCAACTTTTACTGTACAAAAGGTAAGAATCAAACCTGTTCCTCCACCCGCTTTCACCTCTGGCCCTGCCCAGAAAGGGAGAGGGCTTTCTCTGTAGCATCCCCTAAACTGTGCAAACTCCCTCTCCACACAGGGTGTGTCTACCACTTTCACCATTCCACTTCCGTTCTATGCCCACCCCTTTACCCTTTGGCAATTAAGGTATTTTTGTGGGATCCCCCCCCCGGGGGGTTTGCTTAACCTATACTATGCATTGCTTTTGTTTGGCTTTTTTTTGTAGAATTGTATAAAATCATCTACTTGTTTTTAATTGTATAACTGTTGTTGTAACTCCCCCTGGGAATTTATGGTGAAGGGCAGATAAGGTATCTCATAAATTAATAAAATAAAAAGTAATTTTGTGGATTTGATTACAAGGATGCCTTCTATACACAGCAGCAATATCAAATGCCGTGCCAAAGGCTCTTTCCTCCTTCCCATCCCTTGACAAAGGGGCGTACCAACTTTACTTCAAAGGATCCATGTTCTGTGTCTCAAGGGTCCATGTGCACCTCCAGAAAGAAATAAGACGCCTTCCCCCTCCTTGCACACACACCACCTATTTTTAGTCATGCAGCTACCTGAAGAGGGGAGCTGATGACTCAGAAAGTTCTCACTTGCATCTGATTGCAAGGTAATTTCTTGGAATGATTATAGGACAACTAGACCATGTTATTACAAAAGCAACTAGGTCGAGAGCCAAGACAAAGAAAGGGGGATAAACAGGGTATCAAGAGGCACTCCTGCATTGCTACAGAGGTCCTGCGTTAATTATAAGTCTTGAGGGCAACCCTGAAACCCCCAGTATGTGAAGGCAAAGTGAATCTATCTCCTTTTAAGAGGCTTCCCTGCAACATACTGGCAGAAGGGGCTCCATTAGCTAAGGATCAATGCCACTGTATCTAACGGGCAGGGCCGGTTCTAAAGGGCGGCCAGGTTGGGCACTGGCCCGAGGGCCCCGGAGCTACAGGAGCCCCTGAGGGGCCCTCCACTCCCCTTCCGCGATCCACCCCCCACACACACACACCTCCCACTTACCTGTCAGCCGGCTTTTTTGCATTGCCCTTAATGAAGATGGCGACCGCAGCTTCCCTAAGGTACTGAAGCCACTGCCGCCATCAACAAAGATGGTGGTGGAGGCTTCATTCCCCTTAGGGAAACCGTGGCCACCATCTTCATTAAGGGCAATGATAGGCTGGGGGGGGCACACGCATACGCATGCGTGTGCACACCCACCCACCCACTGGGGGGCCAGGGCAAGCTGATGCCCAAGGGACCTCACATGCCTGGAGCCGGCCCTGCTAATGGGCATACTGAATCAAACTCCCTGGCAGGATTCCAGAGGGAGATAGCTAGAATTCAGTGGAGAGGAGGGGAAGAGGAGAAGAGAAAAATGGGCATAATTGGCTCAGACACAACACTTCAACGTAGCTTCCCTTAACATTTATCCTCTTTGACACATGCACACCCCACAGGTTAGGAGTATTATTGCTAAGGTTTCAGAGTCACTGACCTAGTTTTCTGGGCATTTGCATCAGTGCACAAATTAAGGGTTGAGAGACAGAAAAGGGAACATGGCTGCCTTTAATATAGCTGTGTGGGATGGGGGTTCTCATGTGAGAAAGGTCTTGTATGCCGGATCCCCGGAAAGAAGAAAAGTGTGTGTGAAGGAGAGATGACATAGTTAGAAAGATGAATCTTGCTTTAAACTACAAAATGGAATTGGTTGAGAAAGAGATTAGACTTCCATTTATTTGGGGTGTTAGAATCAGTAGAACAAGCAGAAAATGCTCACTGAGGTGGTAAACTTGTATCTGGGCTCCATATGTTCAGAATGAAGGGGGGGGTTAAGAAGATGGAATGCCTCCCATATAAAAATACCCCTTGCATACAGTAAACCAGGTATCAGGGAGAAGACTAAGCTAGAGAACTAACCCTTCTCTCCAAGCAGGCTAATTTTCTATGTGCGGGGAACTTTATTCACTCACATCAGCCTCCACCTACATTCTGAAGTGGTATAGCTCATCCACAGATTTATCACCTCAATGAGAGCTGAGCCAGGGTGACCCTAAACTAGTGAAGGAAACAGAAAGAGGTAGAAACACTTTGCATCTCAAAATGAAAAAAAGCCTCAGATGGCGGCACCGGGAACCCAGAAGCTCAACTCGTCTTTCATAAAGAACTCCTGGGACCCACATCACAGTAAGCTTTCCAAGGCAAGCTCATTCACAGGGTGTAAGTGCTAAGAGCTCTCTACACTTATGGCCCATTGCAGCTCACAAACATTAAGCCTGTGTGGGTTTCTGGTGCTGCACTGAAGCATTCTATTCAGATTCACTACCAGCACATTTTCTGGCATTACAAAGGCAGCCCAAATCTCTACCTCCTCTTGTGGATGCAGAGAGCCCAGGTACGTGCATTAGAGTTTTTAGGGGCCTGTATGCTAAAACACAATCTGCTACAGAATGGTGTGGGTGGGTAAGGAATAAGACAGGCACACACCAGCCGGTATAGAATTTGAAAGGCTTATTCATTGGGAAAATAAATGTCCCTTATTAAACCCCTGGAGTTAAGAAAAAAAAAACCCAGACTGATAGAATAATTAGATTGCTCAGTAATTACTGTTTTTTCCTTTGTCGCTATTTTGGATTTCCCCCCCACTGCAGTTCAGGGCAAAGCATTCCCTTCTGGTTTAGCTGAATGATACTGTAGGTTGTGCCAGATGTGTAAGCAATTTCTCTGGGGCCTCCTGTGGCATCACCATTTAGTTTAGTGAATGCAGAAGGAGCAAGCAAGCTATCCGGAAAGCTAGCATTTAGTATTACAGACAGAAAAAGGGGTCCAGCACTCCTATATGCAGAGTTTAGAATTGATAATACACAGACAAGCTTTTCTAGAAAAAGAAAAAGCTTGCTTGCTGCTGGCCTGTGTGTGTATACACGCATGACTGAATCAGAGGGGATAGAAAAACAGAGCCATCAAAAAGCCACAGCCTTTGACTCAGCTTGCCTCACCCTCCCTGCAGACTCCTCCCTTCCTCAGACTTATTTTTCTGCGCCATAAACACAAAATGGAGTCTAGAGGGAAGGCAAACATCCTCCCTAAAATGGCTGAATGCGGCAAAGGAAGTCAGGGAACAGTAAAATATGGCAATAGCACCATCTGGTGCTTGAAGAGTCCAACACCCTATCCCTAGAAAATTTCTGGTTTTGCAGTCAATAAGCAGTGAGATTGAGAGTGCACTTCAAGGGAATTTAGGATAGGGTTTGCTAGAAAATGTAAACAGCTATGACACAATAAATAATAATATTGTTTTTTTAAAAATCAAGTTTTGAAATAATTTCTTCCTTAGAAAGTTGAAATATGGCTAATATTCTGCTTATGGCTCCACACATCTCTGTTCTGGGGTGGGCACACAACTCTGCAAAGAAGATATCCAATTCCACACAAACAGGGATTTCAGTTGTACTGCTGGAAAACACAGACACGGCAAAAGATCCAAGTTCCTCTCTTCTCTTTAAAACATTCACTGCCAAACTTTTCCCGTTTTATAATCATAACAACAAAGAACAGGCAAGAAAGAAAACAACATTTTCATCGTGCAAAAAGCTATTTGGAAAGTGATGCCAACATCCGCTTGTCATTCAGAACCACCCTCAAACTCTTATGGAGAACCTCCACACAACCAAAGTGACTAGAAGTAACAACCACCAAAAAGAAAAGTTTGCTTGGAAATGCTCACTTTCCTTAGCAAAAGTTGAGAGTTGTCCCATTCACTTTCAGCTTCCTGCTGGAGGGAGGCAGCTGGAGAGGTTACCCAACCACCTCTGATTACACTGACTAGGAAGCACAGCAACTCGCCTTTTGTCAGGACACCAAAAACTGAGCTGATCCTTAGCAACTGCTTTCACCCCTTAAGATGGCCTGACTTAAGAACCACAGTTGAAAAGCATGGAGAATGAAAGCAGCCACTCAGAATCCAAAGTGGTATACTTGCAGCTTCCATCCTCCAGGTGATTCAGACATGATGTCTCTTGCTTGTGTGGCTTATTGACAAAACAGGAGTACACACAAGGTAGACCACAACCCACCAGTAAACCACAGTCCAATTTTTGAAGGACTGTCTTCTAGTGCCTGCTGGGATTTTTTCAAAGAAAGCTGGACCAGGGGGACTCTAGCAAGATACCTACACTCGTAAGCAACAGTGCATACACAAGATCACTTAATTTGAATTAGTATTATCTTACACGTTACATAGTCTTGAGTACTCAACTCTTATATTATGAATTTAAGACACATGGGGAGACCACAAAATGGGAAACAACGCATGCTAGTCCCCTGCCTGATGTACAATGTAGAGCACATAAAAGCTGGCATCCTGCATAATGGAGTGTGTGGGGATAATTCAGAGGAAGATCTGGAGAATAAGCCCATGTTTGCCGTAACAAATCAGAACAATGGTCAACCCTGCCAACTGTAGCACATAAGAGGTCATCAAATGTCTCTGTACGAGTGCCATGACTTGCAGAAACAGCTTAAAATGCATTTTCCCAGCCCAGCCTGGATGACTCAGCAGAGGAGTGCTGGGAAAGTGCAGCTTACACCTTTGGGTGGGTCCCTAAGTCTTAATCAGCAGACAGCTGCTGGGCATGAATGAGACACACAGGCACGCCTCTCAAGGCTCAAAGAAGCCATACTTGCCAACAAGGGGCCAAGGGGATTGCAGCAGCCTGTCAGGATATTCACAGAAATGTGCAAAGGCTGGATTTCAAATCCAAGGGCAAAGGAAGCAAGGGCAGTAATAAAGCAGAAGAGGGCAAACCTCAGTGTTACAGAGGTGCTTCAAAAGGGCAGTTGCCTGGTTCCATAGTCCGAGAAAAGGCTTGAAAGATCCCTGTGAATATCCATTGCTCCCCCTCCCCAAGAGCTCCAGGATTTATCTTAAGCATCCAACAACATATAAGAGAGGGGCAAGGAAGGGTTAACTTAAGCAGGATGTGGCAGCTCAGAAGCAGATGGAAAGGTTTTCCCCTGATTATTATAATCATCTCAGGTTCCCCTCTCTACCCCCCTCCCCAGGGACAAACTCCTCTCCCACCCTGAAAAGAAATACAAAAGAGTCCCTAAAATGTGATCTGAGCTGCTGCTCAAGTTTCTTCCCCCCCCCCCCGCCCCCAGGAATAGGTGGTATAAAAGGAAAGCAACAGATGGAGAAGGCAATAAGCTCTGGCAGCAAAACAAAAGCCTTTGTCTGTGGGAAAAAACACCCTGGCTTTTCCTTTCTTTGTTTCAGAGAAACAAGGCCAGCCGGAGGGGAGGGGGGAATGGGGAGTGGGAGGAGGAGTGGGAGGAGGAGATGAGCCACCGCCTAGATGACACAATGTCAGCCGACTGCATCCTCCAATCCAATGGCTCTGACATCACTGCCAGGAAACTGAGCCAAAGTAGCTCAACTGCGCACATCTGGCGGATGAAAGAAGCACTGCAAAGCAATCACATAATTTTTCCCCCACTGGAAAATAGAAGGAAAATGCATCCCCTCTCCCCATTCCTCACTTAAGCAATGCCCCAACAGGGCATAGCAAAATGAAGCAAATAAGGACCTAACAGGAAGAGTTTATTACAGTCACTTATGATTCCCCCAAAAGTTTAAAAACAAACACATGTAACAAACATGTAACAAATAGTGAGGACAAGAGACTTATCCAAGCTTGATGGTCTTAACAATGGATTCTTGGGACAAATGCATACATCTGTAACCCCTTCAGACCATAGTACCATTAGGGTACAGTGTTTTCTTCAAATATAGCAATTGGCATGTTTCTGTGGTGCAAGTATGCATGCAGTAAATAATGGTAGTTGAGCCAGCTTGTTGAGCCTCTTCCACCCATCCTGGACAGGCTGATATTCTTAGTTTAGTCTGGAAAAGCAAGGATCTAGGGAGACACAGAGAGGCTTGCTCACTGCACCATGGCTTTGGGGAGCCTCCCTACAAGCCTGATGAAAAAGCAAGATCTGTTAGACTGCTCATGCTGTAAACCTCTTCATCTTAAGTTCAGGTTGCCAATATGTGTAAATAAAAACCATATATCCTATAAGACACCAGAGTTTCTACTGACCTTCTTTCCATGGAAACCAAACCCTGGGTAAGCGCAGGAACCCCTGGAAATCTTCCACCACTAGGAGATTGGGGTGGCACGCAACAATAAGTACAAATGAGGCCTCTGTTGAAGCTTCATATCTCTAAGATAAGCTTCACTGTTTTGAGATTAATTCACTTTCTCTTACAGTGGCATGGGAGCCACTTCACCTGTGGCTTCTTCCCACACTACTCTGATAACATATGCATGACCTAAAGTGACAGGTTTCCTTCATGCACAGATTACTGGAAAGGCATGGGATGAAGCCATGGGGAAGCAGTGTCCAGAACGAGGTGACACCACGTTAATGCACCCACATGTCCACTTCCCTTCCAATGTTACAGGGACAGCTACGCCATCCAGAGGACATATATTGGACCTAGGAGGAAACTGGCCCTCTCTTCTCTTCCTACACTCAAAGAGGCATCCAGAGGCAGTCATATAGCCACTGCTTTACAATACAGTTGCCCTTCTTTGGCCTATCCGCATATATGAACGTTACCAAAATAGAAAAGACCTGTTCTCTACACTTGTTGGGATAGTTATACATTTATTGACGTTGGGAACAAGAGCACTCCCCCCCCCATGCAGGATATTCTCAACTGGGAGAAATGTTAAAGGAAGCATGGCAGAATGAGTGGCTATGCTCACAGATAATTCCATTGTATTAGGGTCCCAACCAGGCTGTTACCCTTCTGTGCTGCCCAACAATTAATGTTAGGTTGATACTATGTCCCAAACACATTTATCATGCCACTACATGTATATAAGAAATGTTGCAGCTGGATTTTGATGGCTGTTCCACTGCCATAGACACTCAACAAGAAGTGACAGCCAATCATGGGACCAAGTAAGTCTGTATAAATCACAAGTCTGCAAACATGTCTACCCTTTTCATTACTTGTATTTTTAGATGTACTTATGAAACATGTTAACCTAAAAAGAGTAATATGTGAATAGGTGACATACACTATATCTTATTGTGAACCTGCCACATATTACATAAAAGCTCCCAATACTATGCACACATTATGAAGTATTTATTTGTTTGGCCTGAAGCATTACTATTTCAGTAGTCTCCGCAAACAGATATTTTCTGTGTGTGTTTTCCTGGCACTTAGAAATGTAGACAACAGAACTTTTGATGAGCTAAAGGCACATTAAGCTATTTAGCTCTGCGAAACAACTTAAACTGAAGTATGTTCCACCATTCTCTGCACACACAGCAGGGATAACAAAGTTTTCAGATAATTTTCTTTTCTTCCAGTAGGTGGCGTGCAAAGCACACAGTTGAGAGGTTCTTACTGATGAATGATGGGAATATCTTATTAAACAAAGTTTTTTAAAAGTTTGCAACCCCTTACCACCGCACAGGAAGTACTAAGTTTTATTATTTTGGATCTAGAAAAGGACTTCCCATCTGACTTTTTTAAAATAAAAGTTACTATGATTACTACCAATTTCTTTTTGGTGCCTTCTGCAGCATACAGCATAATAATAATTATTATTATACTCCAGGGACCTATTCAGACATACTCAGCATTCTATCTGCAGAGAGTTTGGGAGCAGGTCCTGCACTCGTACAGGTCCTCATCTGCAAGATCCCAGGATGTAAAGTAGTACCTGAGGAGTCCCTGGATGAGCTCACCCCAAGCAGCACTCCACCAGGGCTGCTTGGTTTAATTCAGAACAGTGCAGCTGGAAGGATTTAATAGCTAAATGCAGCCAGCTCTCTTGAAGATGAAGAAAAGGAGTCGCAGATGGAATTCTCACAGAGGCTGCAGTAATCTGACAGAGAGCTGTAATCTTGGGAAGAGGAAGGGGGGCATTCTTCTTGTAAGCCATGCTGGCAACTTGGCTGGCATAAATAATAAAATTCCTGGGACGGATAGGATCCTGAGGAAGGCTGAGTATTCCATTCCTATCAGCTAGCCAGGAGGAAGACCAGGTGGTCTGAATGCCCCTGGCAGAGGATTGATCTACACTGGATGGGTGTGTTCATGGGGAGAAGGGGTGACTGCAACCTCACTACCCCAGCATTTCAACATGTCTGGAAAATAAGGAAGAGACGCCGCTGGGTTTCTGCTTTCTTCTTTGTATGTGATTTAAAGAGGGGCCTTATAATGCCAGCATTTAGATTAGTAACCTACTCTAGAGATCCTCATGATCAGCAGCAGACTGTGCCTCAATGCATGGAACTTCCATGCTCGCCTTCTGAGAAGATGATTGGTCAGAAGTTTAAGAGTAAAAGGACTGAGTTCAATAACATTGAGAAACACTAGGCTGGTCTATCCTCCCCTGAAATGAAGTCTTCTGGGATCTCTAGCATTACACACAGATCCTTACTAAAGGTGAAGGCACCCATTCTTCTTAGCTGCATGAGCCTTAAGAGCCCCTACCAGACCTGAAATGTCAGCTAATGCAAGGTTCAGGCCAATTGTGAATTTGCCCGAGTTCTAATGACAGCATGAATTCCAGGATTGGTCAGCAACAAGACAGATTCTTGAAGACTATGTAAGAATAGAAACATCTGGGCCTTTTGGAGATAATTGCTAGTGTAGTTGAGCAAGGTGCTGCAGCACTGATTTAGAAAGAATTCCAGCTAATCCTAATCTTCCAACTCTGTGATTATAAAGTTACTAGGAATGGACACTTTATGTCACACATTCTGTTCAAGTCCATTCATGAAACCTTTCAGTCCTTCCTTAGGGTTGTAGGGAAGGAAAGGGGAGGTGGAAAAAAAGTGTGATGCATGATTTGAAATCTTAGTTCATGCAAAAATGGTATGTCACAAATGGCTAAAGCTAAGCATGGGGACCCTAAGAGAAAAAAGGGCAGACTAGAAACTGGGGGCGGGAGAGGGAGAAGTCAGCAAATCTGTTCAGATTATGAAGAAGTTATGAAAAAGCAAAGCACGGATCTTCAAGTGTAACAACATGCAAAATATGAGCATTCCAGAAAACCAGATGGAATGGTGAGAAGTAGATTTGGGCCTGCAGCATCTGAATTGAAGTTCTGTCTTGGGGAGAGAGAACCTTGGCCTAATTACGGAATCACAGTTGCTCTTTGTAAAATGGAACTAGAGACTCTAGAATCACAACCTCCTCCATAAGTCAGTTCCCCTGGCTTCTGTGGGTTAGTCACACATCACTTCCAGTGTAATGTTTCATCTTGTCCAATAGAGGGCACATGCACACTTCTGTCTTAATTTCTCCCAGTGAAGTAATGGCAATACATCACTTCTATAAGATAAACCAGTACACTTGGTGATGCCATCCTCCACCCAACACTAGCCTCTGATGTCAGTCTTACATCAAGCTGTGGAAGAGACCTGCAAGATGTCTCAGTGGTTCTGCATTACTGCTTCTAGTGGTTGCTACAATATGTAGGGCCACATATATCCATTATAACAGAAGTTCATTAGCTAATAATAAAAGCCAAGAATGAATCTGCTATGCCTCAAGTGAAAGTTGAGTGCAAGGAACACCAAACCTGCCACCTTCAGCCCACAATACTGAATTGTTGTGGCAAGCCTAGCCGAATTAGAGAGACTTGCTCTGCCTCCAATTAAAAGATATGCTGGGATGTGTATAAAGAGATTATAACAAGTGGTGGAAGGCCAATTTTCCTCTAAAGCAGGCCTGGGGAATCTGTGGCCCTCCAGATGTTACTGAACTACTCCCACTATCCCTGAACATGAGTCATGCTGACTGGGGCTGATGGGAGTTGGAGTTCAACAACATCTGGAGGGCCACAGATCTCCCAGATTCAATTTAAGCACTCATTTAGCCTGCATGGAAAAAACTCACCTGGGCCTGAAGAACACTCTCCGCTGACCAGGAAGCTGATCAAAAGGAATTGGCAAAGATGGTAGTCCATATTGTTCCCAGGCTAGTGCCAAGATCTACAATCTGCTAAAATTAGGGTCTGCACAAACCGGCTATCTGTTTCGTTAAGAATATATTGATGGTCTGGAAATCACTAGGCACAAGCCAGCTATTAGCACTCTTTGAAACTCCTGAAAGGATTCCTTTAAAGTATGGCTCTAATGCATTCAGTTGTCATAAGCCATCAGATTGACTTAATGCATAAAAAAGCAATGTTACTAAAAATGAGAATGAGAGAAAGGAAAAGTGAAGAAGAGCCTCTTATCTCAATCTAAAACCACAGCCGCAGAGCCTTCCTTAAAATTTTGAAGTGTACTTATTGCCCCCCAAGAATGCCTGGCTAATGGCCTACTCTGAGGCCCGGGCAAGTGAAGTCTTTCAGGCACCAGCTCTCTGGTCTGATTGCAGACCACCCCACTGAGGATGACTAAGTGCAACTGTGTAATTTCAATTAAAAGTTAAAGGCTTGAATAAAAAGTGGGGTTCACATAAGGACAAGGACCACTCTGTAGACAGCTTTAATGCCCTTTTCTAATAATGTTATAAATAAAAAATTACCTTTAAAAAAAAGTAGGGATGCTATTTGTGGCTTTGACAACATTTATCTACCACAGCTTTGATCAAGGGTGGAATATTACTCCAAGTGAAGTTTACCAATGGCTTCTTGTCAAATAAAAGCTGATTTACACACTGTCTTTCCCATTGCCCAGGTTCATTTTTCCACAAGCGATCCAAGTAAGATTGGTTATCTGACCAGTCAAAAAACATTTGGTCTATTAACTGGTCAAATATTAAACAGAAAATGGTTAAGTATCTTAAAGCTTTAATGCTATGAGAATAATAAATAAGATAATCATCAACAGGAGATTTATGCCAATTACAAAAATAAAAATAGACAGCTGTCACAGTGCAATAATATTAACTTTTAAAAATTTATAATGATTTATTCATTTTATTTGCTTTATTACATTTTATTCCACTCTTCTCTCAAGGAGTTCAGGGTGGTACATATTCCCTCCCACTTTATCCTCACAACAACTCTGTGAGGTAGATAGACTTAGAGAGTGTGCAAGGAGACCAACACAACCCAGTGAGTTTCATGGCTGAAGGAGGATATGAACCTGCATCCTTCTGACCCTAGTCCAACTCTAGCCACTAGATAGTGGCCCTTTCCTCTGATGATTGCCTGTGACCCTGTTTAGAAATGTCTGCAGTTACAACAGGCAGTCTGTGGGGGAAAAGCTTTGCTGTGCTGCTAGATTTGCCCTTGACTGCAACAGCTCTCACTCCAAACCCTGATAACAAATTACACCTTTATGAATTTTTTAAAAAGTAAACTGCCACCTTCATTCACCATGAAGTTCTTGAATATTTAACCAATGGTCAAATAATGGGCAGTGAGTTCACAAAATATGACTAGTCAATTTTTTGATGCACCAAACCTTGATTCAAGAGTAGGTATACCCATGGATGTACCCTGTGGATTGGATCCCCACCGACCCAACAAACATTGTTGCTGGCTTTGGAGGCTCACTGCCTTCAGGCTGGCAAACAATCTGTGCGAATCATATATCAATAACACTACAGGGGATATCTACCAGTGGAACTAGCTTGCAGGATTAGTTCAAAGTTTGGAAAATGTAAAAGATTTCCCACCTGAAGAATAAATACTTCAAATTGGCAGAAATTTTCAGAGGGTGCACATTACTTTTAGCCTGGCTCTAATCCCAGTATAGATTCCTGCGAAATAGCACATGAACGGAGTCTGGTCTTTATTTTCAGCTGCTGCCTCACTTGGAAGGAGAGCCTACCTATTCCCAAGTATTGCCTTTGAAGATTCCCCAGGGGTAACCCATGTTTTGGAAGACCTGCCTCTCATTTCTCACCATGGCAAATTGCAACAGCAGCTTTACCACTACGTTTTGACAGCTAGATGCCTTTCTCTAAATTAGCTTGGCAACAATTTTGAGTATATTCAATAAAGGACCTAATAATCTGATCCAAAGAAGCCCAGCAGAAAGTTATGCCTAATCTTTATCAGAAACATCCTAGGTGAAATCTTCCATGGTAGTACTCTCCTCAGCAGCATTTTATATTAACTTGTAGACGATGATGATTTCTTCAAAGTATTTATGAGCCACTTTTTAGGACCGTACCCTCAGAAAGTGATGTACATGGAATGAAGCGATACATGAAACAAAAGATACGGTAGGCATAGATAAGTTTACAGCTTTTGTCAGAAAGCAGCTCTGAAGTATACAAGCTGCTTATGATCTTAGTTAAAGGTAGCACCAAAGTTAAAAGTCTTCAAGGTCTGCTTAAATGCCTATACTGAAAGGGCAAGGTGCAAGTCAACTGGAAGGAAGATCTGCAATTGTGGAGCCAGTACCCAGAAGGCCCTTTTCTTTGTGCTCACCAGCCCAACCAAGAGGGAAGGACTTGTGAAACACACATTCATGTACAGACAGGATTATATGGGTGAAGATGGCCCTTCAGATAACTTGGCACCAATCTGTTTATTAAGAATGTTGGAAGTATGTGCTACGCTACACTACAAAGATTTACAGACTGATCCCAACCAAGTATCCATACTTGTTACCAATCCATACAAAGGTTTATTTGGTGCAGAAGCAATATGATTTGACTGTAGAGAGAAGACAAAGCTTTGCTCAAGGCCCTTTACATCGCCTCAGTATAAGGGCCTGACTGTGCTGGAGTCAATGATTACAACAGAAAAGTGTTACAGAGAGAGCAGCAGAGGGATGGGATCATCTTTGTAAGCATTGACACAATACTTGTAGCCTGGTTACTACCAATATAGAAAGAAGGATACTCTGTCAAACACTCATGGCCACTAGGTAAGGTTGTTCTCTTAATATTGCAACTAGAAATAATCTTCCTGTTTCCCTGAGATACTCTGAAAACCATAAAAACAAAATAGAGGAATTATTCTATCAATAAGGGGACAACACTAATCCAAGCCTGATGGACTGCAAAGAGGAAGCAGAAAGAACAGCTATTACTGCTAAAGGCAGTGCAAGGACAGGAGCAGAAGATGAACATCCACCATAAAAGGGAGAATAAAAACTATCCAACCAAATGGATGACAATAACCCGAACTGATCAACAAGGCAATAGTTTCAGTCTGTCAAGTGATGAATTCTTCAAACTGCCTGTTCACATTTAGCCTAAGCACCTGCATTCCTGGTTCCTCAGCTGAGAGGAAACCAGCTTAACAAAAAGCAATAAAGTTGCAAAGATAGTATGACCAACAAAAAGCGACGGGATCAAGTAACCTACTTGACTAGGCTACTAACCTTCCTCAAAGCAAGCTAGCATGTCAGGGAGAGGTCTAGGCTGGGGTTCTTCTCCCTGTAAGCTAGTGTCCTCTGCGGAGAGAGATTGTTCTGTGCAGAGGAGCATTCTGCCATGTGAACACCACCTGCAGTACAAGGTGGAGTATCACAGAAACCACATCAGTAGGAACTAAGGCCAAATGATAGCACTGAAGAGTGTGAAACAAGGCAGCAGTCAAGGACACCCCAAGAATATGAGGTTTCATATTTAAAACCAGCAACTTTATAACTCTTATGGATGACAAGAAAATCCGGAAAAGGTAGGGTATCATCAGTCAGACGCAATGCATGGTTGGGCATGGGTAGAACTGCCAAAAAACAGCTACTGCCTCTTCTCTAACCTGCACTGCCCCTTTTCTGGCCTTCCGGCTCCACCACTCCCCCAAGTCTCCAACTCTTCAGATCGCTATCCTTTAATGGCCCTTGGTCCTCCAACTATCTTATTCCTGGTTTGCAACTAAGAATTTTGGAATGAAAAAAAGCTTAGACAAATAGGGATACAATAATTAATAATAATAAATTCTTCTTATATGATGTCTTAAGGATTATGTGTCTCAAAACCTGTCAAAATTTAACAATATACATGTAATGTACTCACCCTTGGCTGCAATCAGCCAGGACAGGATGTATCCAGTTCAAGAATCACCAGTGAAGCGAGGAAGGATGAAAAGTACATATTAAAATGTGTAATACTACATGAGACATAGCACAAACAAATTACATCAATTCCTTAAATGCCTCCAATTTCCATAGACTACTAAGGGACTGGAGAAAATTATTTCCACAACTGCAGTGGTAAAGCTTCCATCTGCCACCTCTTCTCCTAACCACAAAGGCAATTCCAGCTTTAAGGATTATTGGAAACATGGCTGAAAATAAAACGGCAAATCATGATAACATGAACATCTGGAATACTATATGTAGTTCTGGCCACCTCGTCTCAAAAAGGATAATACAGAGTCAGAGATAAAGCAAAAATGGAAATGATCAAGAAATTGGGATATCCTTCTTATAAGGAAATATTAAAATATTTGGGGTTCTTTTTTTAGGGGAGAAAAGGCAACAGAAGACACATTTGGGGGTACATAAAATTATGAAGAGTGGGGAAAATAAATAGAATTTGTTCCCTTTCGGTACTAAGAAGGGTTATCCAACAAAATGTATAGATTGTAGGTTCAAAATGAAAGTGCCTTCTTCACAAAATCCACCACTAACTTGAGGAATTGATTTCAAACAAGATTTAGCAATGGCTTTAAGAGGTTAGCAGAGAATTTAATGGAGAATCAATGCTTAAGACAGGAAGAAAGGAAAAGAATGGAACCTCCATATTGAGATACTGTTGTTGCTGTTATGTGCCTTTAAGTCGATTACAATTTATGGCAACCCTATGAATCAGTGACTTCCAATAGCATCTGTCGTGAACCACCCTGTTCAGATCTTGTAAATTCAGGTCTGTGTCTTCCTTTATGGAATCAATCCATCTCTTGTTTGGTCTTCCTCTTTTTCTACTCCCTTCTGTTTTGGCCAGCATTATTGTCTTTTCTAATGAATCATGTCTTCTCATTATGTACCCAAAGTATGATACCTCAGTTTCATCATTTTAGATATAGTAACCAAATATCAGATTCTAAGGTCAAATAACAGATGCCCCCCCATACCCACATATATTTACTTTTAGATTACATCTAAAAATAATTAGGGCTTTTTAGAATAGATGGCAACCAAGCTAAACTTTGATATAGCAGATTATCTGACCTTGGATTGTGATTAAAGGTCTCTCCTCCTCCACTGCAACCTGTAGCCGTATGACAAGTCTCATCTACAGATTGTTGTTAAACACAATCCCAGGTTCAGATAACACGCTTAGCCAAGCCTTGCTTAGCTGTTGTGCCATGTTGACTTAAAAAGCCCAAGGATGAGGAAAGTGGCTGAGTGGGAGCCAGCACTTTGTGCTTGGCTTAGAATGATGTGCAGATATGGCCACTGTACCCCTCTGCTTCTTGTGGAGATCTGCTAAAGGCACTCCCACCCCTTCCCCTTCAGCTGTTACTGCTCCCAAGTGCATCACTTACATTTGGCTTGTGCAGTTGAGAAGGCGAGAGTCAGCTTGGCAAAGAGTTCATCATTTTCAAAACGATCCTCCTTAGTTTTGACCCAGAAACACTCTTCAGATAGTTCCTGGGCTGTAATCTGCAGGGAAAGTTAGACAGTCAGAAATTACGTCACACATTAATACTACTATATTTCTGTGGGAGATTAGTGAACATGTACATTTATGTACTTATATATGTAATTATGATTTAACTTGGATTCCTGCCTTGAGGAGGGGGTTGGACTCAATGGCCTTATAGGCCCCTTCCAACTCTACTGTGATGCTGTTATCTCTCTCCCTCTCTCTCAAGAATCTTGTGGCACCTTACAACTAATAGATTTATTATGACGAACATTTTGTGGAACACAAACTGCTTCATCAGATGTATGTTGATATATTATTGAACTAGAATTTAGCAGCAAATGTTATTCTATTCAATTTTGGCCTTAGCTGGTACTGTGCTTCTTTCACAGCAGAACTGTTAAATTAGAACACCACAGCTAGAAAGGTTGTATCACAACCAATAACTGCTGTTGCAAATAGGTCACTGTTCTTATCTCATATAAGAATCTGCAAACCAAATGAAGATCTTACATTTTATGGCCTTTTAGCCTCTGTTAACAATTGTTTCCTACTTGTTTATATTAAAATTATATACTACTTTTCTGCCCAAAATGGCCCTGAAAGTAGGGCACAAAAAAGAATTACAATGAAAACAATCAAATAAAAAGCAAACACTAAATAATGACAAACAGGCTCATTAAGTAGCATAAAACCAGGGGCAAAATGGTTTGAGCCACAAAACCAAAAGGGACATCAAAAGTATCAAAAGGCTGATAAGGCAGAGGCTGAGGAGGTAATTCCACAGTCTGGGTACTGCAGCTGAGAAGGGCCTGTCCAATACTTCTGAAGATGGGGGAAGCAGGGTTTTTTCCACAAATCTCAGCCAGTGTGCAGGAGTAGGTGGTCCTTAAAATAATCCAGCCCAAAACTGTATAGGGCTTGTGCATATTCTTGCCTGCTAATCAAGGATAACAGTTTATGCAGCTGATGAAATGGACTCTAATCCACAAAATCCACAGTTAGTCTGTTAGCCTTTGACATGACTCGTTGTTGCTGCAACAGACTTACACAGCTACTGTGCTAGAATTTATATTATTTTTGAAGGACTCCCATTATTCAAATGTGACACCACACAGATGGAGCCTGTCTAATATCTAAGAGGAGGGAATTCCACAGAATAGGTGCCACTACACTAAAGGTCTGTTTCCTATGTTGTGCGGAACGTACCTCTTGATAAGATGGTATCTGCAGGAGGCCCTCACCTTCAGAGCGCAGTGATTGACTGGGTATATAAGGAGCAAGACGATATTTCAGGTATCCTGGTCCCAAGCTGTATAGGGCTTTGTACACTAAAACCAGAGCCTTGAACTTGGCCCAGTAGCAAATGGGCAGCCAGTGCAATTCTTTCAGCAGTCGGGTGACATGTTGGTGATACCCTGCCCCAGTGAGTAGTTGTGTGGCCGCATTTTGCACCAGCTGCAGCTTCCTAAACTAATGTTTTAGCTGTTACTCCACCCACAAAATGGTACATCCACTGGGAATAGGAGAATCTATCACAGCCCTAACATCAGAAAATCATGTGAAGCTAAGTCAGTACCACAGAAATAGCACCAACTAGCTAATCTCTCTCTTTACCCTCACTAAATGCCAAATAGACACTCTATGGAAGAACTGAACAGATGAAAGCATTTTAATTACCACTGGTAGACTAAGGAGCTCAAATGGCTGGTAGAAAAGGAAGAGTCACCAGCAATGGGGCAAACATATTTAGGAATCACTAGCAAAATGCTACCTTGGACCAGTTAGTTCTCCGCAGCTTAACTTCTGGCTTGTAAGCCTTCTTTGGAGCCAATCCAAATGGAAGAACTGGAGCTGTCATGGCCCCATATCCAGGCATGGGTGGAGGTGGTATCCCAAGAGGAGGTGGTGGCGGAGGTGGCATGCCTGCCATCCCAGGAAGAGGCGGTGGCGGAGGTGGCATGCCTGCCATCCCAGGAAGAGGCGGTGGCGGAGGTGGCATGCCTGCCATCCCAGGAAGAGGCGGTGGCGGAGGTGGCATGCCTGCCATCCCAGGAAGAGGCGGTGGCGGAGGTGGCATGCCTGCCATCCCAGGAAGAGGCGGTGGCGGAGGTGGCATGCCTGCCATCCCAGGAAGAGGCGGTGGCAGAGGTGGCATGCCTCCCATCTCAGGAAGAGGCGGTGGCGGAGGTGGCATGCCTGCCGCACCAGGAAGAGGCGGTGGCGGAGGTGGCATGCCTGCCATCTCAGGAAGAGGCGGTGGCGGAGGTGGCATGCCTGCCATCCCAGGAAGAGGCGGTGGCAGAGGTGGCATGCCTGCCATCTCAGGAAGAGGCGGTGGCGGAGGTGGCATGCCTGCCGCACCAGGAAGAGGCGGTGGCGGAGGTGGCATGCCTGTCGCACCAGGAAGAGGTGGTGGTGGAGGAGGTGGCATGCCTGTCGCACCAGGAAGAGGTGGTGGCGGTGGCGGTGGTGGTGGAAGTGGAGCAGGCACTGCTGCTGCGCCAGGAAGAGGTGGTGGTGGCGGAGGTGGAGCAGGCACTGCACCAGGAAGAGGAGGAGAAACTCCTGCCTCACCAGGTAAGGGAGTTGGTTGTTGTGGTGGGAATCCTGTAGATGAAGAAGGGACATGCTCCATTTTCTTCTTGGTATCTTCAAGCTCCTTTGACAGCGTAGAATTCTACAGTATAAAAAGAAGTAGAACAAGTTAACACAGCATCTAATTTCCAAGCCAGCAAAAGAAGCAGAAGTTTGTGTAACATAAAGACATCTCTACACTTGTGTTACCTCCTTGGTTCTTTATATCACAGTTGAGAAATTTGTATCTATGTAAATGAGTAC
This sequence comes from Rhineura floridana, assembly GCF_030035675.1. NCBI lineage: Eukaryota > Metazoa > Chordata > Lepidosauria > Squamata > Rhineuridae > Rhineura > Rhineura floridana. Next base: position 172,927,216 of record NC_084480.1, on the reverse strand, counting down.
AAAATGATGCAACTAGCTGTGAGGTTACCCTGTGTCTAACTCTGCTGACTGTGCCCAGTGAGGTACGTGCAGGGAATAGCCATCCTGCGATGGCAATCTTATCAGGCAGGCTATATACAGACATCCAAGCCACTCCATGGCACACTAGATCTGCAGAGCTGGGTTCAATCTAGTCATGGGGACAAGCTCAGGATTTTCTATTCCACTTGGATTGCTGCAATGTCCTGTACAACTGACATCCTCCCAGCACCAGGTGAAAATCTTTTTATTTGTCGAGACCACACATCATTTTTACCACACTATTAAAGGTTCCCCCCCCATTCCTCTTGTTTTTATGGGATTATAACCATATTAGTTGTTTTACTATTTAAAGCTTATGCTAGCCACTCCGGAAAGCTTTTTTTGCCTGAAGAGTCCATAAATCCTAAAAATAAAATACATCCACTATAACACATTAACAATTGGACAAAAACTGAATAACTGGATTGCTCAAACTTTGGGACCACTGAACAAATACTCCTCTTGCCTTACCTTCTCAATGCAGAAAGAGAGCAGAGGAGGAGGAATCTTATCTAGCAGCAGCTGTCAACAATAAATAGCAGCTTCCCTGCCAATTAAGGGGGCTCAAGGGCCCATTCAAATGTGTTAATGACTAAACTGAGAGAAAAACACAGATATCAAAATATGGAATAAAAAAGGATGATTCTTTCTCAATGTTTTTGTACATCAAAAGCACCAAGAAAGGGGAAAAGCTGTCTGCTAATTTCCCGTCATCTTAGGATAGCCATTTCATCTACCCTGAGTACCATCCAGAGTACAGTCTATACATAGCGAAATCTAGCCACTTTTGTTAAGACCAACGTGGATCTCTAACCATTCCTCTTTTTCAAATTTACTTCATGCAGTTATACTTTGGCCACTCTTTTCATTTTCTCTCTCATTTCCCTTCAAACATATATTTCCTGTCTTTATTCCCTTCTCACCTGCCTTATGTGTCTCCTTCACCTTTTCAGTTCTTCTAGATTATAAACCTTAACTTCTTTAAGTCTGTGAGAAGAGCCTGTCTTATATTTTAAATTTCATAACAGTGCCTAGATTTTGTAGGTGCTTCATAAATATCATTATGGGACCACAAGCAATGTGTGAAGAACGCCCAGGATCAGTCTTCGTCTCTCCTCAATACTACTTTTTGTTTTCCTTTCTACTTAGTTCACTTTTCACATTCTTCTCCCACATGTTTTAGAAGTATCACATCTTCCATTTCATCTGTATAGTTTTCCTCTACATATATGTTTTTAATCAATTTATTATTCAATGTTAAATGTATTCCTCCTGCCAAAAGGCGTTCATTCTTGCACAAGATTGGGTTCACCTTGGCTATTCTGCTTTTAATGTCTTGCTCTGGATCTTTCATCTTCTGTTCTCTTGCTTCCCAGATATTTCAGTTCTTGTGTTTTCTCAATTTACTTCACAGATCAACGGAGGGCCTGCTTCGGTGGGTGTACACTTTTGCTATCAGCCAGTCCCCATGTCCATCTACAGCTCTTTCTGTGTCTTGCAGTCTATGTCTGGTCTATCTCATCAACCTCAAGGGACCAGAAGAGACTGCCCATTCAACCCATACTATATCTTTATGTCAATCTTAATTGTAAACTGCTATGCGAGCCAATCTTGGCTGAAAAGCAGGTTAACACAGTAATAAACAAAATAAAATATATATCCTGACAGATGGCTTCTTGCTTATCACAACGGATTTGTTTTATTTTAGGATCTAATTCTGAAGAAAAACACATTTTTCTGCAATTTATTTTCCCTCTATGCAAAGTGTAACCTGCCTCCTAATTCTAGAATCTACTAATGCTACTACTTTTACATTGATGACTGCACTCCTTAGAGATATGTGGAGGGGACAGTAAGCAACACTTTACTAATATTGACTCTGTTGAATCTTATTTACTAAAATTATAGCTTACTGAGTTTTTATAAATAATAATGCTTGTGTCTGGGGGGAAAGGAAAAAAACTGAGGGTGGCGGCAGAGGAGGGAGATAGGATGGGGCATTCTGGAAAAGGGAAGAGGTGGCTAGCTGGAGCACTGAACAGGAGCATTGCACACTTCAACATTTTGCTGGAGGTCCCACTTATTACCAATAAGCAAGATTCTATAATTTTGCAAGGCATTAATACATGTCACAATAGTATTGTTGGCTGACAAACAGAAGGTATACATCTAAGGTAGTAAATTAAGTTAGTTTTGTATTTATTTGATATAGTTTAATTAAGATGGAGGATTATGTAAAATCTGGGTTTTACTGCCATCTGTCTCTCTTGATCTTTTTCAAATATTCCATTATCACTGATATGCCTTAGAGTATTAAGTTGAACTGGCTACAAAATTCCGATAGTCTCTAATGCTCTTTTTTTCTTTCTAATCCAAATAACCTTCCAATCTTTTCACCTGAATTGCCATTCCAGTCTCTCAGTACTATTAGGTTCTTTTTTTCCTTCTTTTAGTTATTACGCATCTACTGGTTGTGGTCAATTACCACCTTGTGGCACAACATTCACTTTTCCCCTGGACCCCTCAATTGTTTCCTTAAGGTAATAGCAACATCATCTCTTTCCAACATTGTCCTCCTTAGCACTTTTAGGTGCTTAAATGCTGAAATGACAGACATGCTCTCTTGAATGTAATCAGATTTTTTCACACCACACATTCTCTTTATGCATGGACTCATAAGCCACAGGATCAGAGGGTAAGCTCCTTAGAATCTGTATGGCTGGGATAAACCACACTGATCTCCCTTAGGCCAATATAAATTCAGGCAATATCTATAATGCCTATCCTCAACCTACATTCCATCCTGATCATTACCTCATCCCTGAGCAGAGAGACAGCCGTTTCCAGACTCTGCTTCTCTGAAATGACTTGCTGGGTATCAGCTTCCAGTGTTTCTTTCTCTTGACGTAAATCTTTGATTTTTTGCTCAAAATCACTTTCCTTCTTCTTTATTTCAACTTGAAGTTCATGGCGCGCAGTCAACTCAGAATCCAGCTAAGGAGGAGAATATTAAATACAAAAATCATTCCAATGTACTCCGTGTTGGTTGAGCCTCAAGCTGGAGTCCTGTGTCCTTTTTTGGGCTGTATAATCACAAGACAACACTGATAAAAAAAGACAGGAAGGGGAACGCTGATACTGTTAAAAATGGCTTCTATAAGTACAATTGGTTAACAATTAGTCTCTGTAGTCAGGGACAAAAAGGTCATGAGCAAATGCAGATGGAGGAAAAATTAGGTGCAACAAAAGACAGAACTGTGCAACTTGTGAAAAATGAGAGAATTAGCATAGTTGACAGTGGAATAAAGTGGCCTTTCAAGTTTTGCTACATTATTAATAAACATGAAACCCTCCTCCTAGTTATACTGGAAGGTCAAAACTCTTTTTTTACCTGTATCAGAAGGGAAGCAACCTGCTCCAATTCAGCCAGCACAACTCAGTTGAAGATGTTTTTATATGTTGCATTTCATATCTGGGATAGTTTAAAAGCTGTCTGTAGTTTCCTTTGACTTTATGTTTTTAAGAAAAGTGAGATAATAAATTTTAAAATTAAATAAAGAAATGAATCTTACTGGGTGACATCAGTTTGATTCACTAAAGCAAGGGGAAGGTGAGGAACGGTTGGACAGTTAAATTAATGGTTATCAATGGCTACTAGCCATGATGGCTGTTTACTACCTCCAGTATCGGACACAGTATGTCTCTGAATATTAGTTATCAGAAAGCACAAGTAGAAAGAGCGCTGCTGTGCTCGTGTCCTGCTAGTGGTCTTCCCAATAGCATCTGGTTGGCTGCTATGAAAACAGAATGTTGGCCTCTTCTTGGGTTCTTATGAAATCTGTGTTCTGTTCAAACTATTATGCAGGGACAGCAGCAGGTAATATACATATGAAAGGACCTGCAATCAGGCCACTGATCCATTTAGCCTAATACTGTCTTGGTGTTAGCAACAGCAATCCAGAGCTTCGGGTAGAGATCCTTCCCAACCTACTACCTGAGTTCCTTTTGCTGGAGATTGAATTTGTAGACTTTTGCAGGCAAAACTCTGCCACTATTCCTGCATTATGCAGTTTCTTAAATCAGGCATTCAATTTTTTTTACTTTATTCCATCAGAAATATCAACTAAATAATGCCTGTCTTTCATGGGAGTCAGAATGGCATTCAAGCAAAGGCAATGTAATGGGAGGGATTCTGCCTTCCGATCAAATACAACTGAAGCAGGTTCCAAATTTAATCACAACAGATGGGGCATAACTGAAGCTGGGAGGTGACAGAGCAGTTATGATCAAGGGGAATACAGGTCCAAGAACATTTCTGTGTCTCTGCGATGGTTACACCCTTATATAAACAAAGATATATTCTTGTGCTCTTATGCAGCCCTTTGTCAGTAACCATGGTCACAATAATTGATCTGTGAGCAATCACCCCTTCTCTCTAAATCCTTTGGCAGTGCTCCATCTCTGTTAAACTGCTATCACACAGATGTTCAGTGGGCTTATAGTTTGAACTATGGTCCCAGGGTGTGGTCTGAAGGTACACGAGGCCACCACCCCATGCCTGTGCCTTATAAAGCCCTACTCATAGGCCCTATATTAAGAGCAGTTAGGTTGGTGAGCACTAGATGCAGAACATTTTCAGTGGTGCCCCCAAGTTTATGGAGCTCCCTTCCAAAAAATGTGCCACTGGCTCTATCAGTACCAACTTAAATAAAGGCTGTAAAGACTCATTTGTTCCTTTAATTAAGAGGATTTTATTAAAGTTACTGCTAATTTTGGATTACTGGTTTAAGACTGCTAGTTATTGGGTCTTGTGCTTATTTTTTATGCTGCACTAAACACTGATTTAAAGGATATTGATAGTTACTGCTCACTTGCTGTCTTTACATTTTGTTGACTGTCATTTGTGTTTTACATTATTTTGTATTACTGAAACTGTTATTATTTGTTATATGTTTGGAAGAATGTTTTAAAAGGACATTGTTCTGTAAGGCAGTCCAAACATGCTTTAATTAATTGATTAAAATAGTAACCTTCTTCTCCAGTTCCATGGCTTTGGCTTCACTTTTTGCCACCTTATTTTGATCAATCAAGTTATCTACGGGGAGGAAAAGAACAAATCAGTGAAGAATATCATAATGGGGAAACACACCCTTTTGTAGCACAATCGCCTCTGTAGGGTATTTGCAGTTCATCTTCTAGATAGAAGCCTGCCTTAAGTCAATTCAGAATGTGTGTCTGTCTCTCTCACAATCTAACACAGCACAATCTGCATAATGAGCTCTGCTAGAGACAGAACTTGCCTCCTACCTCTGCATACGTCAAGGAGGAAAAGGATTCATGGCCCTTTGCAGGAGAGGTCTTCCTCATCACATAAAAGCACACAGTACCTGATATTGCTATTGTATTGCACTAGTGCGGCAACCTTTTGAACAGGCTGCAGGTACTTTGCACTAAAAATTAAAAAATAAATAGGAATTCTGCACCAAAGTAGCCTAAAATCTACACTAAGCAAAGTTAAATTCTGCAACATGTACCTGTTTTGAAAATTAACTGCCTTTGCACCTGTTTACTTATTCTGCACAATTTATTTTACTAGTGATGGGAAAGGGCAAAGAGCTATACTTCTATATTAGTTTCTCATATTGTGTAATCTGGGGGGGAAGTTTGTACAGTTTTCAAAGTAAAGGGGAGCAAACTGTGCCCAGACTTACCTATCAGACCTTCAATATTAAGGTCAAGGTGCTTGCACTTAAAGTCTGGATCAGCACCATTCTTGTGCAGGACTATCTGAGAAATGCACTCATCAATCAGCTTAAAATACTGAGGCCTAAGGCAGGAGAAGAAGAAGAAGAAAAGGAAAATGCGTCAGTGCTGATATGCAAGAGTACAGGCTTCCCAAATGAGACATCCCAAGACCAAGACCATAAAGAGTACAAAGCAATACCCCATGTCTCAACCACACAAAAGGCCTACCTACAGATCCATGAGAAAAGCTCTCCCCTCCCCATCCCAGTATCACACTTCTGAAGACACTCCTGTTGATTTCTGTCTCCACCCCCTCCTTGTCCTTTTCTCCAATTTTCACTGTCCATGCAACTTTTCTCATGTCATGGTGGTGAAATGTTCTCGTTTGTGAAGGAAGTTATTTTCTGAGGAGCATATCAGGGCCAGGAATGGAAATGTATTTAACAGGTGCATTTAATGACCAATCTCATTCATGTGTTTTGTGGTAGTCTGAATTATTGCTCCCTCCTCCCCCTCCCTACAAAAAACAAAGAAATCCTGATGAGTATCTGTGTCATCCACATGCCACCAGAACCACATTTTCCATATCAAAACAGTTTTCCTCTTTACCTGGCCTCATAATCATTGCGGATTAACAGGAGGTGCTGCAGAACAGAAAGGAAATGATGCTCTGCCTTAGAGTCTTTTACCGTATTGAGGAGAATCTGGAAGACTTCATTGAAATCCGTGAAAAATAAAGGTTAAGGATCCAAAAACCACTTTAAAGACACACAGGTGCATAGAATGAATTCACTTGAGAGAGCTAGCCTATCCATTTAGATCATCCACCACCCTCTCCACCTCCACACCAACCATGAAAGACATCTAGAAAAACTTATGCAATGCATTTTCACCAATGGTAAAACCATGCTTGTACTGCTACAGTCTGGCTACAAGCCTTATGACATTATATGTCTTTCCCTGGGATGATCAAACAGACAGATCAAGGGAGGTGCCACATCTTGTGTTCCTGGGAGCTTAGGGTTTAGGATTCAACACATTTCTAATTATTTTCCCTCAGGGATGGCTTACCTATCCTCACTGTTGGGTATGATATAGAACAGATTGACATTGTGGGTTTGGCCACAAGTGGGCATTTAAAACAGCTATTCATTTTTGCATGTATATTTCAGATGCCCTCTGGTAACCAAGCCCACAAATATCTCAATCACATCATACATAAAACAATGATGCTTATTCTGCACTCCATGGTTCAAATCCAGCCACCAAGCTTAATTGGTCCTCTGTTCTCTTCCTCTACCCTTCCGACAGCTTCACATTTCTCTCTCAGCTTCCTCAGAGGCCACTAGCTCCTCAGTTCCAATGCCTACATGTAAGCAAACCATGTGGTAGCTGATTTTAATGTATTCATGCACAAGAGAAACAGCATATCTTCTGCCCTAAGGTTTTATCTCCAGTTGCTAAATTCTAACCCTTGTGTTAGCCTGAATAGACAGAGGATGGAAGGTGAGGGCCCAATGCCACATGATTAGCTGTTCTAACCAAGTAAGATATCAAATCAGGCCAGAAATTTATAAATAATAAAATGCAATCAATATGTATTCACTTCACAAAGTATAAGTGAACTGGCCCTTGCCCCAAGGAGGCTATAATCTAAAACTGGCAAATCTCCCTTCTGGCTATTTAGCAGAAGAAGGATATTCCATTTCAATGCGAATGTCCTCTAAGCGGTTTCTGAGCTCTGCAGAATCTTCTTCGCCATATTCTTCAAACAGCTGGAGGTGCACCCGCAGTTCCTCAATGTCTTGAGCATACAGCTCCTATAGAGGGCACAGTACCATCAGAGGACACCCAGCAGTCATCACCATCCTCACTTCTGTAATACCACTTCTGTATTCTCTCTATTTCTGGTCAACTACTGGCTCATTCCCTTACACACTTTCACTCTCTCTCACACACAAGGGCAATGATTAACTTGAACCATCCAAGAACAGACACAGATGAATTAATACAGAACAATGCTCCACAATAGTCCTCTTCATATACACTAAATGGTGGAGGAAGGCACCCCAAACTTCTATGTGCTGAGCAGAATGCATGAAGAAAAATGCCTTTGAGCATACAGTGGTACTGATTATGCAGGTGTGTCTACATGTAGTGATCCTTTTCACATCTCCCCTGTTCAATGCACAGACATCATGTGACAGGGACAATGCAACAACGTTGGGAAAAGGGCCATTCTGCTGCCACATGTATGTGTGGAGGCATGCACGAAGAGTCTAATAACAGAGTCTAAATACCCATTAAAGGATCCATTATAGAAAGAAATGAAAAGCTCTCCAACCTCAACTGGAGGACTGTGTAAACGGGGGGTATTAAAAATTCTTGTGAATCCTGGCCAGCTGGGAAAATTGCTGACCAAGTGTAAGTCTGCAGTATACTCAATACAGTTGCTCTCATTTTTTCCACACTTTCAACCCGGCATTGAGGGATCAGACTTCCCTATACACACCAACACTTGGCAGCAGAAGAGAAAGATGCTTCTCACCTTGAGGATCTGCTGGAGTCCAGAACGCATGAGCTCACTGCGAATGTGAACTCTGAAGTCAAGTTCATCTGATGGAATGATCAGGGCGTTGATCAACTGTAGACAGGCTACCTAAGAAAACATTGAAGCGAGATTCCATGTCAGACCAAGTCAAGCATTCTCATCAACAGCAGGCTAAGCATTAGCAAGCCTGGAAAAAAAAGTTATAAAAAGTTTGCCAGTCAAAATGATAGCCAAAGAAAAATCCTGTACTCTTCACTCAGAGCAAAGCAACACAAATAAGTCCAAGATGCTGGTAAAATAAATAGCAAACTCAATAAGGATGTATCAGCAGATCCTTGAGGTCTGCAGAAGTACAGTAGGGCCCCGCTTATATGGCGGGTTAGGGACCAGGCCCCCGCTGTAAAGCGGAAATCGCCGTAAAGCGGAACCCATTGACTTTAATGGGTCGCATCGCGTGAAAATGCCGCAAAATGGTAAAATCGGCTTTAAAACGGGGAATTTCCTGATTGAAAGCCGCCGCATCAGGGGAACGCTGTAAAGCGGAACACCGTAAAGCGGGGCCCTGCTGTACAACAAAAGAATAATTAAATCCTAAAACAGGGGAACCCCTCCAAAATTGCCCAAGAAGGACTAAGAATGCTCCATAGTTGTGGAATGCTGAGTGTCATAGTGGGAATGACAAACCAGGGTGGCAGTAATAGAATATCCTGGAGGAGAGTATGACTGGCTGGCAACAACTATGAACAGGAGCATTCTTGTGAGGAAATAAGGAATATGCGCCATCATTTTGTTGCAGGCCCCAATTGTTACCTTTAATGCTACTGAGGTGTCGCTCTTCAGGCCATTCAAGATGGGTTTGAATCGTTCTACTTCATCCATTTCTGCTCTCTGTGTCAGTGCCCCCAGTACTTGCTCATGCCTACATGACAATAAGGAAAACAAACCAATAATAGATTCTCTGACAGTGCAGCACTATGCATGCCTCCTCAAAAGTCCCACTGAGTTCAATAAGCTGTACTCCCAGGGCTAGGGAGCCTTTAGCCCAGGGGCCAATCTTGGCCCACCAGAGGGTCCAATTTGGCCCTCAAGGCCATTTTCCCCAAACCACACCCACCCACCCACCAGTTGACATTGCTGTTGAACAGGGAACAGGGTTGTGCATCCAAGGCAACAGGATTTAATCTGCGGTCATGAGCTATTGAGTGGGGATTAAATCCTGCTCAGTTCAAGTAGCCCAGCAACAGCAACAGGGGCGCTGTGAGAAACCTCTTTGCAAGCAGCAAAAGGGCTTTCAAACAGCACAGCGTCACCTGATGTCAGAATGATGTCAGGTAGTTGACAGGTGGGTGATTCCAGCCACTTGTCACATTTGGCCCACCAGGAGATACCAATCCATCCTGCCGGACAGAAAAGTATACAAGATGGCAGCCTCTCACACCCTCTTTATCAAAATGATGTGGCATTCACAAAGGCAAAAGGAACAACTGCACGCCTGTGGACTCCCTTTTTATGCGGAATGAACCCCCTGTAGAGTTCCTGGAGACTCAAGTGTCCCTAGCCCTCATATTTGCAGGAGATAAAAATTTGAAAGCTTACTAAAAAGCAAACATGTCCCTGGGAAGAAGCAAGATGGCAATAAAAATGATCAAAGCAATACGTTTGATTAGTCAATGTAATTTTAAAGGCCCTATCTCAAGATTTTGCAGGGATTACCAAGTTTTTCCCTCTCCATTTGTGGGTAATAATGTTAGAATAAGACTATTGCACAATGGTAATGTGCTCATCAACTGCAGCAGAGTACTCAGTCATGTTCAAACAGAATGACGAAGAGGTTTGGATGATTTTGTCCAAGTTGTTAGGGTGTTTTTGTTTGCCTCTTTGGGTGCCTTTCTTCAGTTGAGAATGCAATTTCCAAATGCTTAAACAAATAAAGACATGCCCTCCCCAGATACAGGGGGTAGGTTTGACAAACTGCCGTCACTTGTGGTTAATGAGCACCTGACTACATTTTATTTTTTGTAAAAACCAAGAGTTTAATCTGACACTTATGAAAGCATCTGTATTCTTCATGAATTGCACAACATCTAGACCCCTTTGCTCCTCCCTGATACCCTTCCCTTTGGTGATGGTGATGATGTTAATGCTCTACCACTGAGCTACATGAATGGAAGGAAGCCTGAAGAAAACGATCTCTTCCTTTCCCCTTGCACCCCCTTCCACCACAGACCCCTGAAAAGCCACTCCAGAGGATCAGAAACCCTCCTGAACAACACGAAATGATATGTAGGGCTGTGATGAGAAGGGGGAATCATCCACAACTGGGAGCCTTGCACAAGCTATGTTTAGCTTCTGCTTCTTAGGATCCCAGCCATTGTGCTGATTATATGCATATTAAAATCTACAATTTAGATGTAGCCTTCCAGCCTTTAATACATTTTGAAATGGGTCACAAGTGCTAAACTGCCCACTTCTATTTAGTATAACTGAGCCAACGGTAAATCACCTATAGTCACTTACATATCCACAGGCTGAGGCAGGATGCAGAGGGCCGAAAGTAGCGTGATAGCATCAGTCATCATGGATGGGACTTTGGGGTCAACTGCTCTTGCCAAGAGCAGGATCCCATCCTCCGTTTCAAGCATTGTCTTAATTCCAAACTAAAAAAGAGAAAACACCACACCTATACCATGTGTGCACGTACTGTACAGACCAAAAGGTGTCCAAAGCCACAGAAGAGAGCCAGGCAACTGTCAGAGCAAGAATATGGGTGCAAAAGGAGGGGGGAGGGAAAGGGCAAAAAAACCCCAAAACCCTGAAGTGTACAGAGGTGATGTGGAGAAGATCCTGTAAGTGTGCAAATGTAGGAAGGGGAGCATGTCAGCTGAGCCTAATCATCCTCAGTCAGGATCAACTATGAGGAAAAGATAGATAAGGTTCTCTCAGCAAGGAATGATGGATGAAATGTTTCCATTTATTTATTCACTGGTTCTTTCTCTGTTCTGCTCCACCCCTTCTTTTCCTCCTTCATTTAATCTCTCTTCTACTCTTTCTACATATTATATTGTTCAGCTGCTTGCACACTTCATCTTATTCTTATTCTCTGTCTCAGTCAAATGATCCCCAAAGCATGGTACAATTAACATTGTTGTCTCTTAATGTCTTGCTTTTCTTTTCTTTTCCCACATTCTGTTTGTGACACTTTTCAGTCATTTTTGTTCTCATCATTCCAGTGAAACCTCTCTAAAAAAATTATGAACTATCTCCCTGCTAAATGTCCAGGCCTTTTCTTCATTCATTTGCATCTAGTTGTGCATTTAATACTGTTAACCACACTATTCTTGGCTCTGATCCTGCCTTTCCCCAAATTTCACTAATATCTCTCAGCATTTCTCAATGCCTCTGCTTCAAAACGTTCTCTGTCTTGTATGTTTTCTTCCCTCCCTTCCAATTATTATTATTTGTTAAATGTGTATCCCAAAGGGAGCCCTTTCTCTAACTTCTACCATTTGTTCCTTTGTTTTAAAGCTATGCTGATAAGAACATAAGAACATAAGAAGAGCCTGCTGGATCAGGCCAGTGGCCCATTTAGTCCAGCATCCTGTTCTCACAGTGGTCAATCAGGTGCCTGGGGGAAGCCCGCAAGCAGGACCCGAGTGATGCCTGGCAACTGTTTCTGAACGGTCACCTTCTGCTCTAATATTTCTCCTCTCTCTTTCCTCCATCATTCAATGAATTCAGGTGAGCCTCCATCCTTTTCTCTTTTATATTTATTGGCATCTCCCCCTTACCTGCAGCCCTCACATTTATAATGTAGAACAGGGGTGGGAAACTGGATCTGGCTGACAGGCCACATGGTTATCTCCCCAATAGGCCAAATTTGATATGTGGGCAGTCCCACAAAGCACCTTTCAAATCGCTCTGCAAGTGCAGACAAGCAGCTGATCACTGGCACCTGTGCAAAGTCCTGTGCAAACTCCTTTCAGCTGTGCCAGGTCTTACCTGGCCCACATCTGGTGCCAATTATGTTGTCAGGTATACAGCAGGTAGGCACGGCTTGGCTGAAATAGCCTCGCAGGCCAAACTGGAAAGCCTGGGGAACTTAATTAGGCCCATGGGCTAGAGGGTCATCTCTTTACTTCTCTCCTCAAATTCAACCCTTAGCAAAGTTTTAATGTGTTTTAACCTATATGCGCTTTGAACAAAATTATGGTGGTATCAAGGGATCTCTATATTAGATTCTTCTACACCGTTTTCTTCTTATCTTCAGTTCTGTTGCTTAATTTACATTGCTCCTCAATCTCATCGTATTTTTCCTTTTTTCTTTTCTCCTTGGCTGCTTATTGCTTTTTCCCTTCCAATATAATCTTGTTCCTATTTTCAAATACCTCCACTCCCTTACCTCTTTTACTTTCTTATGGCTTTCCTCTCACCTCTCAACCATTCCACTTTGCCAATGCCAATTTGTTTCCAATCCCAGGACATCCATCTTTGTGGTCTCCCTTCACCTGTTCCCAGCTACTGGAACACTCTTGCACCATATTCACCAGGCTTGCTCAGTTCTCTGGATTAAAACTTTTCTCCCATGACTTCCCTAACGAAGCCTCCTCCATTCTTTTCCCCATTTTCTTCCCTTTTGTTTCTCAAGAATGGATTGGCTTCTTATTCTATTGTCATATAGCACATAGTGTGTTCTTAACTATCACCCTCATTTTTCATGAAAAGTTAGCTTTCTGAAGCGCACCTACTGATTCTAAAAATACAGGAAATGACAGTTCACAAATATTTATGCAGAAAATAGGGGACACACCTTATTGTTCATGAAAGCTTTTAAGCATCTAATGATCTCATGCTTGATCCGGGTGTCGTATGGCCTAGGGAAAAAAGAGAAAGCAACCCGATGATTAAGAATCCTGTACAATGAAGTATAATCTTCCCACTCCACTCGCACCAGCTCCTAATCCCTGTAATATTCCAGACATCAAACAGCATCAGGAGCTCCCAATCTCCATTAGTGGAGGGAGGGAGGGAGGGAGAAAGTTCTTTGGATAGGATTGTTTTTTCCAACCCAAGCTCCACTTTCTCCATCTACATATATACATCCTTGATCTATCTCAGCTCCTGCATGTGTATGAAAGCCAAGCAAATCACACCATTGAAGTCTGTTTCAGCCACTATATCCTTGCCCCATTTATCTTACAATCACTCATCCCTAAAGCAAAATCATCTCATTTAGGCATTAATGAAGCATTATTGAAGTACAAGCAAAGCACGTTTACAGTCTACTTCTACACAAAGAAACAGGTGTGAAACATATACATCTTTGTAAGCCGGTTTGGTTGAAACAGCCTCTTACCCGGAAGCCTCATCCTTCTCATCAAGAAGTCCTTTCAGTATGCTCAGTAGATAGTTGAGGCCCTCAGCTCCAAAATTTTGCACCCAGCTAAAAAGATTGCACCATGAAAAGTATTAGCAGGGTTGAAAAGAATCGGAACATTAAAGACCACCCTCTGTCTTCTCACTGCACCATTCAATTCCCCCCCCCACACACACACACAGATACAGCATGAACACACAACAGCGGTAGTTTCTGAGCAGTCAATCGGGCTGGCCCTACATTAAGCAAAATGAGGCAACAACTTCAGGCAGCAGATTCAGGGGGAGGAGATATTGGGGACAGCACCCCAGCTATTTCTTTCTGTTGGACAACAGAGCTGTGCATGCTGCATATCCTGTCCTGGCCCTCTAAACCTGCCTGCTGTCTCAGATGCAGTGGAGAACACTACCCTATAACCAGTGTTGAAATAAGATTCAGCTGGCAGTGGAGTCAGCTTCTGTACATGGAATGGGGAATGGGCACCATCTTGTTCTTTGACTCAGGCAGCAAAATGTCTTGGATCAAACCCAGCAGCCAACCTGAATCCAAACAGACCTTTACCTGACAGGATTATTGTTGAGTGACACACGCAGAGACTCCAAACAATTAAGCAGATGTGCATCTCTGGGACCAGATTTCAGTTCTTGGATGTACATCATAGGAGACTTGGAACTCTCTTTTTGACTCATGCCCTGTGTGTGAGAGAGAAAGAATGAACGACAGTAGTCTAGCCAACTTGCTATATCATCAAGACACAGAAGGTGGTGGCAAATGTATCCATTCAAGTTCTAATGGTTTTCTCAGTTGAATAGATGTTACCATTTCAGAGCAAAAATTCACAGAATCTTAATTCTCATAACTGTTTTCTCAACAAACATACACTTACTAATACAGCAACATCCAGCAGAATTATAGTTTGTTTATTTAAAAAAAGACCAAAACTTGAGTTATGTGTATCAAGTCCAGCTACATTCCTGATTTTCATCCTTTTTTTCACCATTGTTGCTTTAGAGAGCTGTTGGCTAATCAGTATTATTTGGATGGTGGATTACACTATTATTTGGTTCTCATTCCCAGTACTAAGCAATACATGTGTCAATAGATGACATTTTTAGATTGCAGCCATTGAAAAGCTGTGATCCGCAAGAGATATTTGGACAAATATGATTCCATGAGAAAATGACTGCCTGCAGATTGATTTTATTATTTATTTATTTATTTATTTATTTATATCCCGTCCTTCCTCCCAGCAGAAGCCCAGGGCGGCAAGTTGGGTAGTGCAGGGATCAAGGAAAAGGTTAAATTCAGGTATCATGCCAAACTATACTTTGCAAAGCTGTGGTTTGTCACAATGGGATAGTGGATGGATGTCGCCCTGTTGTCATGGTCAAATGACTTCCTGGTGTGTTTGGATTTATGGCTCAGATCCCCCCCTGCAGGGGTGGTGGACAGGTTAAGATGGTTCACCTCCACAGACTAATGGAATCCACTGGATTCCTGAATGCCTGGGGGGTGGGATTCCAGTAGATAGAGCACGTGACCCAGCTGAAGCCATTCTCACACTGTGAATGAGACACATCAGACTCTTGACACGGCTGCTCCTGAAACAGGCTGGATGATGGCTAGACTGTAAGTGGCAAAAGACGTGCTGTGAGGCTGATTTGGTATGAGTTTGTGTGGCAGTGAAGGCGGCGAAGAAGGCCCACTTCTCTGTTCCCATTGCATCCTCAAGTAGCTGCCCAGTAGAGCTTTTTTGTATTGTCAGGGGTCTGCTGACATCAACTCCAGGAAATTGTGTTTTAGACCCTTTGGAGGCCCACTGTGAATTGTTTGCAAGACACTTTGAGGGTAAAGTTGCTCACCTCCGTAGCAATCTTGATGTCCCATCCACATTTACTGTAGTCCCCGCATATGAGGTGTCCAGTGCAATGTCTGCTACACCTTCTTGCGAACAGTTTCAGTGGATGCAACCTGAAGATGTGGGCAAGGTGGTTGTGACAATGTGGCCAGCAATGTGTCTTCTCAGCCCTTGCCCTTTTAGGCATGCTAAAGCTTGCCAACAGGATATGACTGAATGGATCCAGGGTGTGGTCAACACGTTTTTGTGGGAAGGAATGACGTCAGCCGCCCTAAAAGAAGTGACAATCTGACCGCTCCTGAAATAGCCCACCCTGGACTCATTGATCTGTAATAATTACCACCCGGTCGCAAAGATCAACCAAGCATCAAGATGGTTGTAGCACAGCAATTGCAAGAACTCTTGGCTGAAACAGATTATCTTGACCCATTCCAATCTGAGTTCAGTCCCTGATTACGGGACTGAATTGGCCTTGGTTGCCCTGATGATGACCTTTGTTAGGAGAAGGACAAGGAAGACTGTTATTCTTCCTTGATCTCTCAGCTGCTTTTGATACCATTTACCGTGGTACCTTTCTGAGACAACTTAGTCAGATGGGTATCGGAGGCACTGTTTTACAGTGCTTCTGATCCTATCTCCAGGAAAGTTTTCAGAGAATAGCACTCGGTGATTGTCTTTCGGCCACATAACAGTTGTGCTGTGGGGTGCTGTAAGGAACCATCGTGTTCCCAGTGCTGTTTAACATCTACATGAAGCCATTGGGAGTGGTCATCAGGAGATTTGGGGTGAGGTGTCAGCAGTACACTGATGATACTCTGCTCTATCTCAATTGGGAGAAGCTATACAAGCCCTGGACCAGTGCCTGGACTCGGTGGTGGGCTGCATGAGGGCCAATAAACTGAATCCTAGCAAGATGGAGACACTGTTTGTAGGTAGTTCCCAAGTCAGGATTGGTTAATTGGTTGCTTTAGATGGGATCGTAACTCCCTCTGAAAGAACAGATTCATAGTTTGGGGGTGCTCCTGAATCCATCTTTGTTGCTAGAGGGTCAGGTGATCTCAGTGGCCGGGAGTACTTTATACCAGCTTCAGCTGGTAAGATACTGCAGCTCTTTCTGGATTGGGATAGCCTGACCACTGTTGTCCATGTGCTGGTAACCTCCAGGCTGGATTACTGCAATGTGCTCTACGTGGGGCTGCCCTGGAGGTTAGTCCAGAAGCTGCAGCTGATAGAAAATGTGGTGGCGCAACTGCTGAGGCAGGACATCACCAGCATGTCACCCCGCTGCCGTAAGAATTGCACTGGCTGCCCATTAGCTACTAGGCTAAGTTGAAGGTCCTGGTTTTGGTGAACAAAGCCCTATGTAGCTTGGGACTGGGATAACTGAAAGTTAATCTTACCCCTTATATACCCAGTCAGTCATTGCGCTCAGCAGGCAAAGGCCTCCTGCAGTTACTATCTCATTCGGAGGTCCGTTCAGCACAACATAGGAAGTAGGTCTTTAGTACTGTGGCACCTACCCTTTGGAATTCCCCCCCACACACATTAAATATTAGACAGCCACAGCCTCTGTTGTTTTTTCACCACCTACCGAAAAGAAGAGACTTTATCCCAGTCCACATCTGTGTTGGAATTTGTTTTAAAGATTTGTTTTAAAGATTTTTCTAAAAACATCTTTTGTTCTTAAAGACGTTTTTAGGATTTTTTAAAAGACGTTTTGCTTTTAAGGTGTTTTATAGATTTTTTAATGTTTTATCGCCTGTTTGCTGCCCTGGGCTCCTCTGGGAGGAGGGGTGGGATATAAATTTAACAAATATGATATTATCCTCTGGATTAATGCTTCAAACGAAACAAAATGATTAGAGGATTTTTACCTATTGAAATTATATGATACGTAGTTGCTAAGTGGAGTGAACAATGGCTGAGACTAAACAAATCAGGAATGTTCTGACAAAGAAACCCTTAGCTGCTAAGCTATGGCAGTTCTCTCCTTATTCAGCTAAGCTAGTAAAAGTAATAAAAGGCCATATTAAACAATACTGTGGTTTACAATTGTGAAAACGGTGTGATCAACTAAACACCTTCCCAGAGCATGCTAGATTTCTCCCAACCCTTGATAGCTGTCTTCTGAACACCACTTTTTGAAAATGTCATTTACACAGCGGCATACAGGACTGCTGTTCCAAGGGTCACACCCCAGAAACACATTCTAGTTTGGCCACTAAACCCCAGCTTTCAGAGGAAAAGAACTCACAGCTTTGGAAGTATGCAGGTACTGAGAGACCATCTCTCTCTTGATGCCAATGTCCTTCTCCCTTAGAGGCTGCTGCTTTTGCTCATTTAGATTCATATCCACCTATTGAAGAAAACAAGAGAAAAAGGTCCTTGTGATGTTCCTATATTAATGTATATATGGTAAGTGTTGGTTGTTTAGAAGATACATGGTAAGTGGAGTGAAAGAGGGGGAGTGAATGGGCAGTAGAATGCGAGATGATTGGCTGAGTGTTTAAAATGGCTGAATGTATAAAAGGAAGAGTGAGAGTGGAATCTGGGGGGGAGAAGAGAACTGAGTGGGTTGCTTGGTGGGGTTTAGAGAGTTGTTTGCCAGGAGGGAGGTGGAGTTCGGATTAGTATTGAGTAAAACCATATGCTTATGTGCCTTAAGAAGAAATCTTGTTAATCTTGTTAGCTTTGTTATCTGTAATAAATACTTAATTTGGTTTACCAAAGGCCTGATCCTTGGCTGGGGTTTCACAGACCAGAAGGGAGGGTAAGGTAATGACCAAGGCTGAAGGGGAACTGTAAGAAATGGTGGCAGCGGTGAATAACAATACCAGTATTCAGAGTCTCTGGGAATACTAGTATTGGGACGTTACTGGTGGTTGCCTAGCAGGGGGATCTGTTGAGATCTGTGCTAGAGCGGGGAGAGAAACCATAAGAGAGAGCGGTCCGGACTGGTGGAGTCCCTGGTGGTGCCTAGTGACAGGCAGTAACCACAAGCAGGTAGGAACCTGACAGGGAGAGCCAGGGAAGGACGCCTCACAGTCCTCTCATGTCAAAACCTTAAGTGGAAAGCATCCTTGCCTTTTCTCTCCAGGAGAGTTTCTCTTCTCCCAAACAAATTCTGGCTTCAGTGTTTTTTGTTTTGTTTTGGTATTAACATAAATCAAGATTCCTTCATCCCTAGAGCAGAAGGAAAATTTCTGGCATCCCAGAGTTCATGCAAACCTCACACAGAGCAGGGAAGTGGGGGGAGGTGGGAGCTGAAGAGACTACCAAAATACTTCCAGCGTATAATCTATAAGCAAAATAGACTTTTAGGCTTGAAGATCTTAACAGCTTTTTTTTTATTCACTGTTGAAACAGACTGGAAGTTCTGCACCAGTCCATTTGGCTTTCTCTGCTTCACAGCTCAACGTCCTACAGGTCCTACAGAAGGAACTTCAAATTGTCGTTGATCACAAGCTGAATATGAGCTAATAGTGTGATGTGGCTGCAAAAAAGGCAAATGCTAGATTAGGCTGCATTAACAGATGTATAGTTTCCAAATCGCGTGAAGTACTAGTTCCCCTCTATTCAGCACTGGTTAGGCCTCATCTTGAATACTGCGTCCAGTGCTGGTCTCCGCACTTCAAGAAGGATGCAGACAAACTGGAACGGGTTCAGAGGAGGGCAACAAAGATGATCTGGGGACTGGAAACAAAGCCCTATGAGGAGAGACTGAAAGAACTGGGCATGTGTAGCCTGGAGAAGAGAAGACTGAGATATGATAGCACTCTTCAAGTACATGAAAGGTTGTCACATAGAGGAGGGCCGGGATCTCTTCTCGATCATCCCAGAGTGCAGGACACGGAATAATGGGCTCAAGTTGCAGGAAGCCAGATTTTGACTGGACATCAGGAAAAACTTCCTAACTGTTAGAGCCATACAACAATGGAACCAATTACCTAGAGAGGTAGTGGGCTCTCCAACACTGGAGACGTTCAAGGAGCAGCTGGACAGCCATCTGTTGGGAATGCTTTGATTTGGATTCCTGCATTGAGCACGGGGTTGGACTCGATGGCCTTGTAGGACCCTTCCAACTCTACTATTCTATGATTCTATGATACCAAATCTCTGTTTCCCTTTTGTAAATGCATCATAGCCTGTTTTTTGGCCTTGGAAAGCTAAGGACCAATCCCAAACCACCCCTACTAACCAAAGCTTCAAGAACTTACCAGCATCTGCTCAAAGAGGACCAGCACATCCTCATCTGAAATTTCCTGTAGCATCTGACTTGAAGCAGAAACATCCGAATAGGAAGCAGAGGAATTCCTCTGAGCTGCATTGGGCTTTTCCTTCTCCTTCTTTATCCTCATACTGGTAAATCTTTCAAGCTAATAAGAAAAGGGAAAATTAGCACAGCTGTTTTTCTGTTCTCTTTTTAATTCAATTTACAGGTTGTGTTATTTTCTTAAAGTTAATTAAGGACAATACTTGATGTACATTTCTAAACTTTTAAAAAATTACATTCAATTATCCATACACTTGTAGGGGCCAATCCAGACTCCTCAGTGGATTTTAAAATTTGGGATGTTCATTTAGCAAATATATGGAAAACAGCTGGGATTTTGCAGGCTCTCAAAGTAGCAAAAGATGGATGTTCTGGTCAGGAATGAATGAATTTGTCAGTTTCTCTCAGTTTATTGTTTTTCCAGTCTTCAATTCAATTCATCCCATCAATTCATCCCATTTCCACATCAGTTTGCATTTTTTGAAAAAAAAGACATGAAAATTCATACACATTTTCATACACATTTCTCTTAATATGACTATTTTGTACACACTTCTGCCTATCCTAACATTTTTGCAAGCAATTTCCCCTAATATATTTCTATATATTATTTCCACTAAGTTATGCATTTTTCTGTGCACTTTCCCCTAATAACAACAATGAGAATAATATATAGTTGTCGTTGTTTTGCACTCATTCTTTGACTGGAGAGCTGCATCACAAAATGTAGAAAAGTGCAAATTTCAAAGAGTAGCTGTGTTCCAGTTTGCATATTAGTTTTGGAAGGGCAAAATTAGACAGGCTCACACAAAAATATGAACTGAACAAATTTCTCCCTCATCCCAAATTCTGATTCTTATACCTTCTTTATTTTTTTACATTATAACCTGCCACTATTTTACAAGAAGGCCAACTTTACAAAAATTAAAACAATCCAAAAGCCATGATGGCACCAAACCCTGTCTCCTTTGGCCACCCATTGAGCCTCAGCCAGCTTGAAAATATGGTATGGACTGGAATGTACAGGAAGAAATGCACAAAAGAAGTCATTCCTTAGGGTACCTAGGTCCCAGGTTATTTAGAACTTTAAATGTTAAGAACAAGCACCATTAATTGGGCCTGGAAACAAACAGGAAGCACAGAAGATATATATTCCACCCTGCCAGTTGCATTCCAGAAATGAACTGAGACTCCTAAATATGGTTCTCTCCCCACTCCCCAAGTATCATTCTAGCAAGGCTAAAAGGGAATCAGATAATCCATTCTCCCCAGAAAACCTTGAGCTGGGCCACTATGACTGACACCTTGCCAAAGAATGAAGACTGGAGACACGGTGTTGGTCTATTGCCACTAGGGATGGAAGGATCTGTCAATTTCGTTGTCTCCGTCTCTCATTTTTCCAATCTTAAATTCAGTTCTCCACATTTCTGCAGCAAGAAATGTGCTCATGAAAATTCTTCAGCACTGTAGTGCAAGTTTCTCCTACACATTTTTCTATGCAGCTTTGACTAATGTACACATTTTTGCAAGCAATTCCTAATAATTTAACACATTTTGTATGTTACTTTCACTAATATATTCATTTTTATGCACACTTTCCTCTATTATGTGAATTTTTATAAACATTATTTGGTTGGAGAACTGCATTGCAAAATTTGAGTAAGTGTAAATTTCCAAGGATGGCTGTGTTTCAATTCCCATATTGTTTTGGAAAGTGTGAATTTGATAGATTCAGCTTTAAAAGCCAACCATAACTGCCACCATAGAGCATTTTAGTCTGTGTTCAGCCAAATTTGTTTTGAATCTTCCTCCAATGTCACTCTAACCATCGCCTGATTTCATTGTTCTCAGTTCTGTAGTGATCCACACAACCGTGGGCTCTGTTGAGCAGGAGAGGATGCCTAGGAGCAATCATACCAACCATGTGGGCCATCTCACCATTTCAGAGATCAACCAGCACTGAAAGGTTTGCCAGTCATGTCAGCAGGAAAACCTCCCAGAGCGATTGGAAAATGATTTGAATCCATCTGGAGGCACATTAATAACAGATTCTCTATTATGACACCTATACCACATTTTGATGTAACTCTCAAAAGCGTGGCCTCTACTTTCCCTAAATTCCTTGAAATGCAATGTAAACAAGATAAATCATCAACAGCAATTGTTTATCTGGTTCCCATGTAATCATCCAGTACCAGTGATCTGGAGCCTCAGAAATGACACAGCCAGCATGCAAGGCAACATTGCAGACACACATCAGCTTTTGCAAATAGGTCACAGTCAGAGTGAGAAACTTGAACAGGGAAGCATGCCAGTCTAGAAAATGGGTTAGCATACTCTTTCAAAGCAAGTGCTTAGTGCAAGACAGCATGTACATGGCATACTAGCAGAACACTCAAGGAAGGGATGACAGGTATTCAGAGAAAATGGCACACAGAACTCATTTTAGCAGCAAAGATAATACGAAAGGAAAAAAATCATTCTTACCTCATCTGCCATCACCCGTTTCAAATTCTGTGATTCAAGAAAAGAAGGAAAAGAGAGAATCGAATCACGGACATACAAAAAATCCAAGAGTAGAAAAGAAGACCACTTAGAGATTTTTGAAATATTAAGCGGTATATACATGCTTTTATATAAATAAAATTAAATAGATATACAGAAAGTGGGTATAGTCAAATTTTGCATATCTTCTTCCTAACCAACCAGAATGCAAGTAAACATTTCCAGATGCTACACCCACATTCATGAGAACTTGTTCAGTAACTGCTGCTATAGAGTCAAGTCCCAAGCAAGCATCTGCCCTCTATTCAAAATACGTTAGAGAAGCTTACAATCTAAAGAGGCGACAACAAAGGGTTTGGAATTTAATGGCAACTTTCAAGAGAAAGTATAGCACCATTTTAAGAAGTGTTAATGGTCCTCCTTTACTGTCAACTTTAATTAAAATATTTTAAATCACCATCACAAGATTCCAATGTAGTTTACAAGTGTATATAAAATTAAATTCACACAACATTTAAACACAAATAAGCACACTAAAATACACAACCACCAAGCAAAACAACTCCCCCAAACCCAAACCCAAAATTCATGTACAATCCTAAAATGCCTGGACAAATAGGGAGGTGTTATTCTGGCACCAAAAAGCTTGTAATATCAGTGCCAGGCAAGCCTTCTTAGGGAGGGCATTCCCAGGTCAGGATACTACCAAAGAAAATGTCCACTCCTTTGCAGAAGCACAGCATATATAGATGTTTCAGAGCTTGAATTCTGTTTATATAGGAATGAGACCCAGTTGCCTGTAGACACAGATACCAGGTGCTCTGAACCACACACAGCTTCTTAAATATGAGAAGGGAATTTTCTATGGAACAACCAAAAGAGCCAAATGAAAAAAAACTGTTAATGCATGGAATTTACAGGAGTGGGAAAAAACATTTGGAAAGGAATCTCTCAGCTAACATCAAGTTCTACCTTAGGAACATACTTTTACTGTGTTACTTGTAATTGTTAATGTCTTCCAAACAGCTTTCCACCTCAACCAGAGGCCCTCAAGGTGGCTTAAAATAACAAAATCAATAAAAATAGATTTTTTAGATAACAAATAATTCACCAGGGCATATCTGACTGGTCTGTGCACTTGTTTGTTCAAAACGTTAGAAACAGTGAAGACAATACAATGGCAAAATAAGGGCGAAAATAGACTTGCTTTTAAAGGCATCTTGACATCTATTGCAGATTTTGAAATATGCAAATAGCAACAGTTGAAGGGAGTATGTGTGTGATACTGACTGAGCAGGTATGAAGACAGAAAAATCTTTCCTCTTCCAGTTCAGTTTCTTGGGAAATCCTCCATCTGAAACTGCTATTTGCGCTGGGAGGTAAACCACCAGTAGTACCGATTCCCCTACCACACCTCCCATGATCTGCCATTAGCATTTTTAAAAATATGTACATTAGATGCAGACACATTTAACATCACATCTAGTTTGTCCCTAAGAGTACCCCTTAAAGTGCAGATAGCACAACACATCCCAAAACAATGAAATGCATTGAAAAGTATCACGAAGGAAGAAGCCTAGGGTTGCCAGGTTTAGGGCCTAAGACTGATCCTGTATCTTTAGGAGAAGAGAAAGACAGCCAAGTGCAAGTGTTCTTGCAACACTATAATGAGAAAAACCACGAAGTGAAATTCTCCCTTCCCCCTGCACAATTTTTAAAGATACAGAAGACCTCATGGAGGCCGGGCCTGGCAACCAATAGGTCCTCTATATCTTTAAAAGTTGTGCAGGGGGAAGGGAGAACTCCACCTTGTGGTTTTTCTCTTTACTTTCCTAAAGATACAGGATCAGTCTCAGGCCATGAACCTGGCAACCCTAGAAGCCACACAGAGGATCTAACAATAACAAGAACTTTACTATAACTAATTATATACAGAGAACAAGGCCCACAGCATGGTGCTGCTTGTAACGCAGGCCTGGAACTGTCACAGCCTGGGGCGACTCAGCAGTTCCTGGTATGGCCAGCCTGGAAGGCCAATACACTACATGCATAATTCAATAATACCTGCCCTTCACAGGCAGCATTAGCCTTCACTCTGTGCTGCAACATGCAAGGGCATTTATAAAATTAGTATTCATGATGGTTTGGCATCTAATACATAAATATCAAACAACGAGGGCACAACACAGGCAAAGTGAAACTCTTCAAAGCTCCACTGAGGTATTGTGACCCTTAAGCCAGAAGCGGAATTCATGAACAACATTTCAGTTTACAATTCCCTAGTTTGGGTGATAAAACGGAAACTTTGCCGGGGGCCGGAAAGGAGGAGGAACAAAAGGAAAAATAGGATTCTGAATTTGGACGAAGTAGCAACTGAAAGTGGTCAGGAATGCAGGACACAAGTCTAACCACCAACTCTTGACCTTCAGTTAGGACCCAATATAAAGAAATGAAATGCTGTTCAGCTGCAGCACTGAGGAGTTTCTCTGCCAGCCTATATGAGTTTGCAGAATATCAAAATTAGTAAGGAAGTAGAAGTTTGGTTATATGTAATAGAATAGGTGCTACTATATATGCATAGATTTTTAAAACCTATGGTTAATTTGTTGTGCGTAAATTTATCAACAGAATCATAGAATAGTATATAGAATAATTAAACAACTATTAAGGTGATGAGCCCAATTGCCCTTGCTTCTCTTCATATCCTAACAAATTAGCATCAATGTGAATTCCAGACAAGTGATAGAGACTTCTGTTCCATTGAGTATCTCATCTCACAGTAGAATTAGAACTCCCATGTTGGCCATTTAGAATAATAATTGGCTAAAGATCATCCCACAATGAGTGGCTCAGGGGTACGTGCCCTGCCACCTGTGCAGCCGTGGGCAAGCTGCATAGTCCTAAGGAGCCCAGTTGCCCCCCAGCTGGCAGTTGCGGACAAGGAAGGGGGTGGCTTGTGCAGCTGTGGCAAGCTGAGCAGGCCCTAGCCAGCTGGGGAGGACTAGCCTCAGAGGGAAGCAATGGTAAACCCCCTCTGAATACCGCTTACCATGAAAACCCTATTCACAGGGTAGCCATAAGTCGGGGTCGACTTGAAGGCGGTCCATTTCCATTTTTCAATTTCTCATGTCCTCGTTTTCTGCCATTTGTTTTTCTAACCTTAGACGTTAACTAAACACTTGCCTTATCAATTTCTATATAGGGTAAGCAGATGCTATAATTCATAATCGGCATGTGGGATAGTGGAAACTCAGTTAAATATGAAATTTAACCATCCCCCCACCCACTGGGCACTAAAAGTCAAACATCCAACATCCCAAGAAAGTATGAACCCATGTTCATAAACTAAACTGCCCACAGTTTTGAGATGCTTTATTCAGAAATATATTCCTAGTTATTCAAAGATTTCAGGACAGGTGGCAGTATAGTATCATGTTTTAATGTTGTCCCCTCAAGACTTCATCTATTCCTTAATGTATACTACAGTCTTACAGATAAGTCACACACACACACACACATCAGTTTGATTAATGACCTGGCAAACTACTTGCACACAAAGAACTGATAATCATCCCAGGCATATAGCTAACCACAAGACTACTCAACTAAACCGACGGCAAGGAAGTTTGTCCCTTATCAATATAATCAAGCCCACCAGCCTAATATTTACTAATTACTTCCATTGTTCCAATAAATGTTATTAAAAACAATTCCATTTGCAAGTGTCTACCTTAACTAGTCGCTGCCCACTCCTAGTCTCACACCTCACATTGTGCACAACATGATCTAGTCCTGTCTCAAGTTATAGCAGGCTGATAAATAAATAAAGGATTGCCCCCCTTTTAGAACCATGTTTCAGAAAAAAGTGGGGGAGGCTTGTGACACCTTAAAAACTAACAAATTTATTATGGCATAACCTTTTAGCAAAGTTTAAGACTTACGCCATAATACATCTGTATGCCTTCTGAGTGCCACAAGACACTGTCATCGTTTTTTACAACAGACTATCACAGGTTACACCTTTGGAAATTGTAACAATGGAATTTATCTTCCAGAAAGCAGGTAACTTTTGGGCCACAAACTTGCGAAAACAGAAATAAGTTAGTGTAGGATACTACTATAAGTCAGCATATTATAAGGTGGTTTAAAAGCTCACCAAAGCTAAAGTAGTGGTGGAGGGTGAAGTTTTAAGTTAAGTCAACTTTATGTAATGTGGGTTTTCTGCAGCAATTTGAGCTGGAAAATATTCTAATGCAAACTTTTCTGATGCTATAAAGAGTGATGTAATTCAGCATATTTTACTTGTACTGTATTTAGTAAATAAAGCTAAAAACTTTGAAACTGTCAAGTTTGCCTAATATTTATTTGCAATCAGCGTCCATTCATTTTTATTAATGAACTTAAGAAACTGAAAATTTTCTGCAAAAAAATAAAGCACTGGGAAATTCCCCCCATACACACACGTCACTAGTAATTGATCATTATTCATAGCCATCACTGTGGTTCTGACTGGTGTTAAAAGCTGTGTCTACACTATGGCATTAATGCACACATGGCTCGCTATTTCCATATGTGCCTTTGTCCACACATGAGCGATTTCAGTTTTGTGCCTTCAAGCTCAGTTTCCCATCCACACTAGTGGTGGTGCTTGATGCGATGTATCTATGCTGTGCGTTGTCCTCTCTCATCAGTACTTCCCTGCTCAACCTAAGTTCCAGAAACCTGAGGTCTATTGTACAACTTTTTAATATATTTCTTTTAAAATACAAGTTATTCAACAGCCTAGATTTGCACAAAAACAGCAGTAAGAAAAAAGAAGTGTATTGCTCCAAGCCAGGCAAGGATTTGCAGTTGTTAGCAAGGGTTCCTGCTTCCTTTCCTCCCGTACTTCTTGACCCATCTCCTGCAAGAGCAAATTTTATTTTTAATACAGCTGTTTTGTGCAATAGCAGTTCTGCGCAAAAGAGCTGTTATAAAAATAAAAATACAGCAACTGTGCCTTCAGCAACAACCAGTGAAAAAAGGCAGGCTGCATTCTTTCCTTTTTCCTGATAGAAACAAAATGAAAGTTGGAGGTATTGCAATAAATGGTACTCAGCAAAACCAGGGCTGTGGAGTCGGAGTCGTGGAGTCGGAAGCAATTTTGGGTGGAGTTGGAGTCGGAATCGGAACATTTCTACCGACTCCGACTCCAATTCTGACTCCTTCATAAATGGCAAATGTATATTAACTAGTAATAACAAATTTACTGTAGTAAAATGGTAGCACAAGGCATTTCATCACCACCACCATGTGAATCCAGAGCTTGGAAAAATTACTTTTTTAAAACTACAACTCCCATCAGCCCCAGGGATTGGGCTCGTGGGAGTTGTAGTTCAAAAAAGTAACTTTTCCAAGCTCTGGATTCACGTAGTGGTGATGAAATGCCTTGTGCTACCATTTTACTACAGTAAATTTGTTATTACTAGTTAATATACATTTGCCATTTATGAAGGAGTAGGAGTCGGTCAGTAGAAAAGTAGAGCGGTCGGAGTCGAAGGTCTGGTGTACCAACTCCACAGCCCTGAGTAAAACATCAGCACACACAAAACACACACATAATGCACCTCAATGTGTCCACAGTCATGCAATTTATATTGGAGTTTTCACCTTATTAGATAGTCCACGGATGGGGGGGGGAGCCTGTAGTTTATGAAAATTGCTAAGAGGCCTAATTGTGTAGGCCAGAGAAAAGAGATTATGAAAGTAGACAGAATTTAAAACTTGTAGATCTTACACCTATTATGTTTGATCGAGACCATGTTTCAACAAAGCTGTGACACACCTTGCAACAAAGCATTGGTTGATATTTGACCAAAGATTTCTGTAAGCTTAGTTGCGATAGCAAGATTAGTGACAGGTATTCCGTTGCACTGATCTCTGTAGATAACTATGCAACAGCCTTCTAGAACACAGCCACGCATAGCATTGCTAAAATAGTGGGATGCATGGGGTATTGGGTCTATTGTGTCAGGGCATGGTCTGGAGGCAAATGACGCAGCAACCAGAAAAAAAATGGGGTTTAAATGTAATAAATAAAATTAATAACCTCTGAATTTTATGGGCAGGAGCACAACCGAACAGAACTGGAGCACTCAACAAATGTCCTGCACTCTCTTCAGACATTTTATTTTCTTCTGCCCCCAAATCTTGAATCATTCTTTTGTGCTCTTAGCACATTTCTTGAAAAGTATGAGTACAGAACTAATAAAATATCATTATCTCACTTCATTATTAATTAGAATAATACACTTTCCACAGCTTTAGCACTGGCAAGAAGAGGGTCCTCTAGTCTCCCTGTCAAAATATTTAGACAGGGTGTTGGTCCCATTTTGAGGAACTGTATTCCAGTGACGAAATGCTGTTTATTTGTCTCCACAGCAACCTGATCAAAGTCTCCTCCCACACTGAGCTAGTGGTATCCTTTCTGCCAAGTAGAAGCAGTTGACTAGACCTGTGACACAGAAACTGTGAAGGGCTGTGGGTGTGTCAATATTCTCACGGGCAAGCTGAAGACGCAGGCAGGAAGGACCCTATTGCAGGAGGGAGGGTGAACAAGCAGACAACACAAAGGAGGCTATCCCAGGCTCAGGGATCAACTGAGCCATTTTAAACTTGCTCTGGAATAGATCAAGTTCATACTCTGAGTCTCTGAGCTCTCCAGCAACTTTTAAAACTGAGTAGTAGAGCCACTAAGAGAGCAGTAAAGCTTCTAATGACACCTTAAAGGCTAACGAATTCATTATGGCAGAAGCTTTTATAGACTACACTTCATCGGATGCATGAAATTTTATTCTGAGGGGCGTGTCTATATATAATAAATATATGTATGTATGTAAGGGGTAATAAGAAAATAGAAAGTTGCCTTATTGTGAGTCAGATTGTGACCTTTGGTCCATCTAGCTCTTCACTGACTGGGAGTAGGTCTCCAGGATTTCAGAGTGGGTATCTCCCAGCCCTACCTGGATATACCAAGGATTGAACCGGGGATCTTTTGCATACAACACAGATGCTCTACCACTGAGCTAAAGCCCTTACTTGTGGTTGAGCAGTAGTAACAATGCATATTGAGTGTTTAATCTGCATAACAACCAGCCATTGTGCACATTCCCCAGGCCATCTGTCCATGAACAGTGAATTGTGCACTTTTCCCAATCAACATACAGTCTCCAACAACCGACTTATTGTACACTTTGGCCAAGATGCATATTCTCCGGTCAGTATGCATAGTCTCCAAGAAACATGCCTTTTATTCTTAGCTTTAGTTCAGAAGTGTACAATCTGCAGGCACTGCACACACTTCTGGCTGCTTCTGGTCCACTGTTTAATCTTATGTAGCTCACAAGGTGGGAGAGGGCAAGCAAACTGATACACCAGCCTTGACCCCCACCAGCAATTTGCCTGCCCCGCACTTTTTACTCACTAAATCTTCTCAGTTCACCTCATGTCTAAAGGAAAAAGCCTGTCTGTTACCTCTTATCATAATACGCTGTAAATAATCTATGTTTTCCCTATTTTTAATTCCCTGTTTTGAAATGGAAATTTGTAAGATGTTAGAAATGTTCCCATATTGACTGGAAGATGAATTCACATTCTCTGACATCATTTCAGAGACAACATACCGCCTGTGTCATTTCTTAACACTGCAGACAAAACTGTGGCTGGGGAGAAGCAAGGCTTAACAGAGTGGCTGCTCTGCTTGCTGCTCATGCTGGCCAGGACAAAGGGTATAAGTAAATTGCTTTGGAAGCAGGGCTGAGCTGATCACACTGCGGTCACATGATCCCATCAGGTCCAATTCAGGTTCCAGGCTAATGCATCAATACCCACGCACCCACCCACCCACCTTGTCAGCCATGTAAGATGAGACAGTGGGCCAGAAGCAGACAATGGGGCACAGAATGCACACTAGAGATAGTGAAACAGAGATAAAACAAGCATATTTCTTGGAAACTACGCATACTGACTGGAGGATGTGCATGTTGCCTGGAGAATGTACAAAATGCAGCTGAGATATGCACATTCTCCAAGCCCTGTTGGAGATCATTTTATTTATTTATTATTAATTTTATATCCTGCCCTCCTCCCAAAATAAGCCCTGAGTGGCAAAAACAAGTGAAAAAACTCTAAAAACATATTTTAAAAATTCCAGTACAGATGCAGACTAGGATAAAGGTAACTACTTAAAAGACTTATTGAAAGAGGAAGGTCCTCTGTAGGAACAGAAAAGATAATAGAGATGGTGTTTGTCTAACATTTGAGGAGAGTAAATTCCAAAGGGTAGATGCCACAACACTAAAGGTCCTATATGCATAATGGCCAGAATGTACAAAATGTACTTGAGGTATGTACATTCCACAAAGCCTGTTGCAGAGTAGGAATATTGACTGGGAAATGTGCACAACAGCTAGTTCCTATGCACCTGAGCTTTATGCTACATGAATGAAGAGCTTTATGCTACATGCACAAGTTCAAACCCTAATGCTCAGTAGTAGCTACCACCATCACGAAATCCAGATTCATAATACCCTCCCATATATTCCTTTATAAAAAATCCAGAGGAAAGGGTGGATAAATCCTCACACTGATATTGCAAGAAGTCTGTCAAAGGGCATTAAGGGACAACTAATCTATATTACATAGCCTTGACTGTGCACCCTTATTAATATACAGTGCCTTGCAAAACTAATCAGACCCCTGACCAATGCTCTCATATTACTGAGTTATAAATGCTGCATGTAATTTCGTTCTGTATGATATTTAATTTTGAAACACTGAAACACAAAATTAATTATTGTAAGGTGACATTGGTTTTATGTTGGGAAAAGTGTGTAAGAAACATAAAAAACTGAAACATGTTGCTTGCATAAGTATTCAACCCCTGTGCTGTGGAAGCTCCCAGTTTACACAGATGAAAGAAATTGCCCTACAGAGGACACAGTTAGCTTACCATTGGCCTCCACCTGTGTACCATTAAAGCTGCTGTCACATTGTCAGGATAAAACCCCCACTGTTGAAGGATCATTGGGCAGGCTGTGGATCTGAAGGAAAATGCAAAGACCAAAGAGCATTCTACAGAAGTGAGGGATAATGTAATACAAATGCATAGATTAGGAAAAAGGTACAAAATAATATCAAAGTGTCTGGATATCCCAGTGAGCACAGCTGGGTCAACAATCAGGAAGTGGAAGCTGCATCACACCACCCAGGCACTGCCAAGAAAAGGCCATACCTCAAAACTCAGTGCTTGAACAAGGAGACTTGTGAGAGAAGCCACAGAGAGGCCAACAATCACTTTGAAGGAGCTACAGAGTCCAGTGGCTGGGAGAGGAGTTATGGTGCATCAGTCAACCATATGAAGAGCTCTGCATAACACTGGCCTGTATGGGAGGGTGGCAAGAAAGAAGCCGTTACTCAATAAGTACCATCTGAAAGCATGTCTGCAGTTTGTCAGAAAGCATGAGAGTGCCCCAGCTGCAATGTGGGAAAAGGTTTTGTGATCAGATGAAACCAAGATAAAGCTTTTTGGCCAGAACTCAAACGCTACGTGCAAACCTAACACTGGAGTGGCTCAAGAACAAAAAGGTGAATGTCCTACAGTGGCCCAGTCAAAGTCCTGATCTCAATCTCATTGAGAATCTGTGGCATTTGCTGAAAATTGCAGTCCACAAGCAACGTCTGACCAACCTGAACGACCTGGAATGAATCTGCCAAGAAGCATGGGCCAAAATCCCTCCAACACTGTGTGCAAAGCTGGTACATACCTACCCCAAAAGACTTAAAGCTGCTATTGCAGTGAAAGGTGGCTCTACCAAATATTAATGTGTGTGTGTTGAATACTTATGCAAGCAACATGTTTCAGTTTTTTATGTTTCTTACAAACATTTCCCAACGTAAAACCAATGTCACCTTACAATAACTGATTTTGAATTTCAGTGTTTCAAAATAAAATACCATACAGAACGAAATTACAATGTACCTTTAGTAATTCAGTAATATGAGAGCATTGGTCAGGGATCTGATTACTTTTGCAAAGCACTGTATAGGGTTCTGAAAAGTTAAAGATGCTGCCTTGTTATACGATTCTCCTCATCTACAACATGCCATGATGATACCCAGTTAGAAACCAGTTACCATGTTAGTGCCACATATGCACATATGCACATATGTCTACCATTTTTGAATTCACACAAAATTCTTCTGTTAACAGTCTGGTTGTTGCTGTGCTGGTAACACAGAACTGGACACAAAATAGGTAAAATTAACTTTTATTCAAATTCTTGACTCTTTATTAGGGAGAACAGAAAAGAGGTGAATTTTTGCCTATTTACAACTAAGGTTTTATTAGTACATATTTTTATATCCCCAAGATTGAAAACCTATAAACATTTTAATATGTATATATCCAAAGCAATGTATTGAACAGAGATATTTAAGTCTGCAATAGTGTTCCACCAAAAATAAATCTCCAATTTTGGTAATATAAACAATACTTCTGCTTTCAGCTTCACAAGGGATGTGTGTGTTTTAATTAGGACTGCAGACAACACCAAGTAACTACTAGGTATTACATTTTTAAAAATGGGGCAACAACCGTTCTTTGTTCTTTGTTTTACTTGCCCTGGGTGAATTCTGCAGTCTGTCTTGCATCTAATGAGGCTAATCTAATTATGTCTGTATAACTCCTCCAGCATTCTACTTTAATACTGTTACAAACTGCAGACTTTGGGGGCAACAAGATCATGTCCAGCTTTTTCTTTTCCCCCCACCCCAAACGGTGTTTAAGATCAGCCTGATGAAGTGTTCTGGAAAACAAGAAGGATTGACAATGGCTTGCAACATTTTTATTGGTCCTAATCAAGGTGTTAGCATACTTTAGGGTTTTTTTGGATTTTTCAACTAGCCAATTGGTTTGCTACTGTCAATATTTTGTGATGAAGGGGTGTATTCAAAGTAGTGCTAAAGTGAACATTCAGTTAGCGCAAGGATTTCTCCTTATACAACAGAATGTTCTTCTTCCCCTCCCCCAACGCACCGACCCATCTTCTCTGGGGATTCCCCCACCCCTACAGAGCAGAACTGGGGACAGTGCAGGGCACACATGGAGGGGGAAATCCAACTACAGTAGCACAAGGATTCAATTGAATACTATCCTAATTCACTGTCTGAAGTTATAATGGTTACATTATCACTTTGCCTTAACCAAATGGCTTGAAACGAATTCTTCTTCCATCTTTATTTAAAGTAAAGCAAAAGTAAACAAGTACAAAGCCCAAAACACTTCATGTAATTATTCTTGGAATGTATTTTTCATCTCTTTCCAGATTATTTCTTGTGTATCCTTGAGATTAGGACTGCTAATTCCTTGTTTAAAACACACACTCGCAACCACTTTCTGTAGGGAATCCTATATATATAGCAAGCAAAACTTCCATAGCACAAAGCAACTGGCACATCATATAGTAAGCAGACTTATTTCTCAGGATACATAATTTCTTGCACAGAAAAGTCAATTTCAGTATAACAATCCCTTTTTAATAACTAATTTTGACTTCTGAATTATCTTTCTAGCATCATCAAAAGCCTGTCATGTAGAAGCATCCATGCTAACATCTAGCCCCCTCCCCCCCAAAAAAAATCATGTCTAGCAGCAGAAGTTTCCTCTGACAGGGAGGGCAAAATTCCCCCTCACTTTTCTTTTTGCCAAACTGCTTCTGTCAAGGTGTTTGGAGCCTACTTGTAGGTCATGCTCCCCCGCCTTGCATATAGCCCACAGGACAAATAGACTCTGTATCCACCTGATTAGGGGAAAATCTAATTCCATTTGATAAAAGTGGGAAACTCATCTCTGCCTCCTGGATACCAACTGGTTTGCGAAACTTCCCCAACATCCCTTTGCCAAGCCCATAGGGTTAAAATGGGGACTCCCTTTCCCTAGAAAGGTATCAGCTATTTGCCTGGAAGAAAATATGCTGTGTCTCATAGATTGTGACTTTCCAAAAGTGTACTATCATCATCATTATCATCAATAACAACAATTACCCACCCTTCATTCAAAGGTCCCATGGCGGTTATAACAATTTTAAAATGTAACATTAAATACAATTTGAAAACAACCTAAAATCCCAAAATAGGGTGGGTCCTAAAAATACATATCTCTGGTGTCAAAGGCCAGGGTAAACAGGTGCATCTTCAGCATTCGCCTAAAACTGTAAAGCTGCCAGACTCACCTCTGTGGGGAGGGATGTCCACAACTTAGGGGCAACCACAGAGAATGCCCCCTCCCAGGCCACCACCACCCCGAGCTTCTGAGGGTACCATCTAGAAGATTCTTCAAAGGTATATGTGATAGTATAGGTATACACAACTATCTGTCTACATTTCCTTTGGCTCACTTTTGTGGCATATGCTGATCCTAAATAGACCTTTTCACTTGGAGATCTGGTGTTAGACCAACATACTTGCAAACGTGGAATATTTGCTTTATTTTTATTTATTTATTTTATTTTATTTATATACCGCCCTAAGCCCGAAGGCTCTCTGGGGAGTCAGCAATGCCTAGATTAGTTGACTTTCTCAGCCACAGCTCTCTCTGCTATAAGATTCTTTCATGAAGGAGGTAGTGGCAGATACCAGTTGCAGAGAAAGAAATTGGGTTGGGGGGGCAAGGAGGTCAAGAATTGGACCAGAACATAAATATGTTCCCATATGCTGCTGGCTGGGCTGCTCAATTTTTTAAAGCATAAGGCTTAGGGGAGGGAGAGAGAAGGGCAAAGCAGTCTTCTCACAAATGCATCTGACAGGGTGGAGCGACTCAGCCTCTCTTGCCTAAGGACTTCATATCTGAGTAAAGCACACACTCACACTTGTGGTTTGATAAACAGGAAACAAGCCACCCACCCCTGAGCTGACTATTAACGGAACAGGCTGCAGTGATGAAGCAAGTATTCAACAAGAGGCAAACTTTTTCAAACTGTTGCACAGAAGCAATGGTGCCCATTGGGGACAATTCACTGGCAACTGATAAAAATCTGTCCTGTCAGGAATAAACTAGATCATCAGCTAGTCTTTCCCAGGAACCATTAAAAACATAAGGTCCAAAAATGAGATCAGAGGGAGAAAAACTAATCAGTTCCTATACGGAGCAACTATATGGTAACCCCATCTTTTTCTCTCTGACACACTCACAAGCACCTATGGTATATCTAGGTCCAGCATCCTGAGAAAGAGAAGGTGCTGCAGGGAAGGTGCATGGTACAAAGAAATTATGTGACACAATGAACCTGAAACAGACACTATTAAGGAGGCATGGCTCACTTCAAGACAGAACAGATTTTGATTTGTTGATTTTAGAAACTCTTCGAAAGGGCTACTGAGCAAATTATATGGAAAGCATATCTAAATAAAATCTAGATCTAGATAAAAACCTAGGACATCAAGGGAAATTGGAGAGAGACTTTGGAAGGCTTGTATCAAACAGCATATGGAGTTGGCGTTGGCAAGCTGTATCTAAATTGATACTGTGTATAAACCTTCAGGAAAGGTTTGTATAAGATTATGTTTAAATGGTATCTGGCTTAATAGAATTTATACAACAATGAATAACATCTGTTGGAGATATTAGGAGTGAATCTGTTACATATTTTCTGGAAATCTCTTTAGTATTATACTGGAAATCAGTTTTGACTTACATAAAATAAATGGATTGATATGTACAGCAGCAATTTATAACGTTAACACGTTTTTTTAAAAAAATGTTATTTTACATGTTAATTCCTTGATTGTGTGCGTATTTTCAAGTATTTATTATTTCACTTGATTAGGAAGAAACTGGGACAAGTGACATGCAAGAGGAATCAATGCCTGTGTTGCACAAAGGCTATGTTGTACAAATATTGCTTGGCAGGTTTCCAGTTTAATCCTAAGAATGTTGCTTGTTTAGTAATCCAGACAAAAGCAGTAGCAAGTGCTATCCTATTACTACACTTGAATATCAGCTTTAGAAGTTTTGCAGCTGAGAAATTGCCTGTAATAATATTATTTTAAATTAAAATAATTAAATAATAATTAAAAAGTATTTCACTTATTCTGAAAAAACTATGGCCTGGAAAAAGCTGGAAAATGCACTATTAGTGAATTCAGCATCATAATCAACTACTTGCAAGTCCAAAAAAAGTCAGGAACCCACAATAAAACCTAAAATGCATACTGAAGGCTCTAAAATGCCCACACGTCAGCAGAGACATAGTTAAATGTTTCAAATAAAGCTGGTAGCACAGAAGCCAACACAGATGGAGAAATCTCCTAAGCCATCAATGAAATATTTTCCAATAAAATTACTGATATCTGATTCCACCATTTTTTTAAATTAAGCCAAAAAACATTTAAGTAATTATCAGAGAGGCTTCCTAGAACAATTTTGCTACTTGAAATGTTTGGCTATAATTTAAATGTATGGAGATGACAAACTTTCTAGACTACTATAGAGTCAGATGTGTGAGGTTTAACACAGGAGCCCCTTGGTTTCAGGTACCAATTCCTTGCATCACCACCAGACCAGAATTCTCCTTATCCTTGGAATAAGATGAGCCAGGAAAGCCTATCCCAGTCTCAGTCTTACATACAGCTCCACAGCTTGAGTATAGATGTACAATTTCCAGAAATATTCGAGCCATTCTGAAAACAAAGCAAAACAAAGCAAGGCTCTTTTGGAAAAATATATGTAATATTTATTTGCTTATCAGATATAAACTTACTTTGCTTGGACACTAAGGTAAGCAGTAAAAAAACAAATTACTGGAAGGAAAGTTCCATGCCCCTTCCTCCCCCTGAAAGGGCTCTTTGAAGATCAAGGTAACCTCCAGAACAGTGTAAGATGGTGCACAGGGGTTTCCTGGGGAAGGAGGGAAATCACCCAGAATTAGGAGAATGCCTGCCTGATTTCCAGTGACCCCCAAGCAGTACCCCCTGCTCAATTCCACATTGTTCAGAGGATAGGAAGCTTTCCTTCCATGAATTACCTTCCATCCACTTTCTTAGAAACCAAGCCACTGGTAATGGTTTAAAGTTGGCTTCCAAATGCTGCCTTGTCTGGAAGCCATTAACCATAGTTCCTGGTTTGCATGTAACAGGAAACTATGGTCTGTAGCAGCTTCCCGTTTGTTTTGCTGCTTGCATGAAAGGAAGAGCAAAATAGCTCATACATGTCCTGGTTTAAGTTAGGATTTGATTGTATAATCACTCACAGCCATTCCGCACAACTTAGTTAACTCATGAAATTGTACCATTTGAATTTCTTCAACAAAATTTACAAGCATAAATGATTTAAGTTTTATTCAAACAATAATTACGAAATATCCAGTATTAAGAATTGGAGCACAAAGCTGTTATGCAAGTATATCTTAGTTTTTGCCAGTAGGGAAAACAGAAAACACATACAAACGTTGAAGCCACAGATATTGTAGCACAAAATTAAGTTTATATTCACTAATACGCAAAAATCCTTGCGGTTTAAGAATGTACCAATAGCCTACAGATATTTCTACTAAACTTTAAAAAGCAGGGAAATTGGGCAGCTATAGTGAATGCACCAGGGGAGCAGGAGACCTGGTCTCCTCTCTCAGATATTGGACTGCCCTACAAAGTTGTCAAAATGCAAACACAATTTGGGTTGGTCTTTCACAGTCCAATCCACTTGCTGTGTAGCTTGGAAGAATTTGGTAACATGTGCCTCTGAGCATATGGTGAGTGGTGGCAACACCTGCCATCTCCAAAGATGGAGAATTATATTTTTGTATGTTTGTTGGTGTTCTTCTTACTTTGCTTCTTTCCTGTGTTACTAATGTTTCTACAGAGAATCTAAACCAGAACATTTCCCCCCTTCTTATTCATCCTAGAAATCTGTGTCAAATGTATTTCTATTAATTTCAAAGCCTTTTTATTGGTCATTGTCATGTGATGGTGAAGACAGCCTTTTGTGTTTTATATTGGAGGTTATGTTCTATTTCTATTTTGGGTGCATTAACAGTTGAACCTGAAACTGCAGTCTAATGTAAAATCAGACTGATCACAATATGTTGCTACTTCAGCAATGACTCTAGCTGTTGGGAAAAAGAGGATGCATGTTTTCAGCCTGCTATGTTTAAACCACTTTATTTAAGGCAAGGTGTTCACGATCAATTAAAAACATAGAGCACATCTAGAATTTTGCTAGAATATATTTCACAATCCACTGTCTTATCTTGTGCAAATTGAGATACTGCTGAGGTCCACTGGAGACTATTTTGCAGAAGTCAGTGCCATTATTCCACAATTATGTTTGGAGTTTTTTTAGTATAAAATTTGCAAAGTGTTGCTGTACTTCACATATTCATAGAAACAAAAGCAAAAGAAAATGATTTCCTATAGGAAACTTCACTAAAATTGCAAAGGAAATCAGACACATTTAAAGTGACCATCTCAACTATATCAACTGTCTTAATAATGTTGCTTCCTCCCGGCTAAAACAAGATTAGCACAGGACATATCTTCTTTCTATTATTTGGGCTGATTACAGGTGTTGCCACCACTCACCATATGCTCAGAGGCACATGTTACCAAATTCTTCCAAGCTACACAGCAAGTGGATTGGACTGTGAAAGACCAACCCAAATTGTGTTTGCATTTTGACAACTTTGTAGGGCAGTACAATATCTCAGAGAGGAGTTCAGGTCTCCTACTCCTCTGGTGCATTCACTATAGCTGCCCAATTTCCCTGCTTTTTAAAGTTTGGTAGAAATATCTGTGGGCTATAGGTACATTCTTAAACCGCAAGATTTTTTGCCTATTAGTGAATTTCCTTGCTTTTTAATCCGGGAGGTAAGAAATGGGATCCTGCGCAAGTTTGCTGAGAATGGATTGCTCATTTGCATGCTTATTGAGTTAAGTGGGATTTTTACACACACACACACACACACACACACACACACACACACACACACGGCAATCATGCTTAGGATAGGTGAAACTGACCACAGGGGATAGGGGAGGGGGGGAGGGGGAGGGGAGAAGGACAGATGTGGTCATTTGCATGTTTATTGAGTTCAGTGGGATTTACTCCCGTGCAATCATGCTTAGGATAGGTAAAACTGACCGGGGGGGGAGGGAAGGAGGGCTGGAGTGGGCAGGGGAGGCGGAAGAAAGAGGAGGGGAGGAGGCAGGGAGAGGGGAAGGAGGGAAAAGGCAGGTCTGATCATTTGTATGATTATTGAGTTGAATTGGATATACTCCTATGCAATCATGATTAGGATAGGTAAAACTGACCAGGCTGGGCCTGGCAACCAAGACGTCTTCTGTATCTTTCAAAGCTGGGCAGGGGGAAGGGAGAATTCTACCTTGTGGTTTTTCCCAATACATTCTTGCAAGAACACCTGCACTTGGCTGACTTTCTCTTCTCCTAAAGATACAGGATCAGTCTCAGGCCCTGAACCTGGCAACCCTATCTCCCACCCAAATTTAAAACAAAGCTGTCCCTGGCCACATCCACACCAGCCCTCTATTACACTTTGGACAATCATTATTTATTTATCTATTTATTTAGTGTATTTATATACCGCCCCATAGCCGAAGCTCTCTGGGCGGTTTACAATAACTAAAAACATTAAAAACAAATATACAAATTTAAAAACACATCTTTTAAAAACAAAACAATTTATCATAGCTTCTCTCAAAGCCATGGCTCAAAGCCAATCATGGCTTCTCTCAAAGAATCCTGGGAATTGTAGTTAGTGAAGGGTGCTGAGAGTCGCTAGGAGACGCCCTGTTCTCCTCACAGACCTTCAATCAGAGTGGCTGACTGTTAACCATTCTCTCAGGGGAATAGGAGTCTCCTCCCAGCACCCTTCACAAACTACACTTCCCAGGATTCTTTGAGGGAAGCCATGACTGTCTCAAGTGAAATCAAGTCTGGTGTGTGTGTGGCCCTCTGATTAGCCAAGCCCAGCAGCTGTGCGGCTTTTAGAACTCTGACAGTTGGTCCTTACTGAGCATGCCCCGCGTTATAATAGGCTTCCAGCCAAAATTTCTTAAATTAATTAAAAATCAACCAGGCATTTTTTTTAAACTTTTAAACTGCAGTAGATGAAGGTCAGAGTATGGGGCAAGGTCAGTATTAGGATTACAGGTACTCTGTGAACATGGCTGATTTTTAATGAATTTCAACAGATTATGAGAACTCTGGCAGAAAAAAGTCCAAAAGGGCTCTGAGGTTTTTCTCACTCTTTTTACACTTTGAACTGTCTATTCTCTGACTGTTTTGTGTATCACCATGAAAATTGACAGGGTTGTTAAGCAAGCATTTCTGAGTTCAGGACTATAAGTTTTGTAATGTCTTGTTTTGAAATGAGCTTATGGGAAGCCTCAGAATGGCATGCAGGGGTATTTTCCATTTAACATTGCAGAATGTGAAAAATCCCCGCTGACTATAGTATACAGCCACTCTCGTGGCTGTATACTTGTTAGAACTTAGAAACAATCTCCTCTATATACTGCCATGATCCAATAACAGAAAAAATCTATACAAAAAGTTGAAATACCTATTTACCAAAGGCAAAAGTAGGATCCCAGACAAGCGCACATGCCACCACAAACAACCTGGTTCCCAACAACTTCTAGCCCTCTGAAAGAAAGAAAAACAGTGTGCTTGAAGCCTAACAGATCACAGTATTAAGGGCATGCACTAATCTGAATTTTGAATTCAATTTTACCACAGTACTGAACACCCCAGTAGATACTGTACAAGATGGCTACAGCACCAACGATTTTGCACTGTGGGATTGAGTCTTACGCTCCTCAACTTCCTTTCCCCACCCCTCTCTTCTCACATAGTCCACTTTAGCTAGTGACTCCCACTTCAACAGAGTCTGCTCTTTTGCTCAAACTGGCAAATAATTGCACATGCCCTCCAGACTAGGATTGCGGACCAGTTTGAAGATGGTTTGCAAACCTGGTCTGTAGGGCAAGCGGAAACCATACTACCCAGGTCAAATTCATCTGTTTTAATCAGAATAAAACAAATTTAGTTTAACTGATTGGACAGCAAGTTGTCCCTCTCCCACACCCAAAGTAAAGTTAGCAGGAGTTCCTGGTCTTCCTAACATAGGTGTAAGTTTGCGGGGAAATGTATTTTTATATGGGGGTGGTGGTAACCATCTAGAAGTGTGTGTGGAGAAAAAAATGGCAGTTTTTCCTCCAGTGTTCCAGACCTCCACAGATCTCTAGGCCTCCTGCACTTCCTCAGTCTGGCTAACTCATTGTTGAACAGAGCCATTAGGTTGCCCTGCTACACTACATTGCTTCCTGCCAATTGCTACTTTGCAGCTGCTGCCTAATTGATTCTCTTAGCCCATGGGTTCTCAACAAGGGGGGAATTTTAGGGTTCCAGGGGGGGAATTGGGACCACTATTCAGCAAAGTGTGATGTCCTGTAGATTATGTACAATCTGTAAAATTGTAGTTTGTTTTTAATTTAATCTGCGACATTCAATAAAGTTTATTGAATGTCACAGATTAAAATCGATTCTTGAACATGCAGCATTATTTTCGTTTGCAAAATTAAATTATTATTTAAAGACCAGAAAGTGCTCCAAGAAATTCTGTTATAATATAAACTAAGAAATTTTTCTCTGACGAGAAACACCACCGTCACTCGCGAAACGTCAACACGCTATAAGAGACTATCTTGGGAAGGGGGGAATTATATTCTGAACAATGGTGAAAGGGGGGAATGGAG
Organism: Rhineura floridana; assembly: GCF_030035675.1. Lineage (NCBI taxonomy): Eukaryota > Metazoa > Chordata > Lepidosauria > Squamata > Rhineuridae > Rhineura > Rhineura floridana. Next base: position 172,885,044 of record NC_084480.1, on the reverse strand, counting down.
CAAAAAAGGTTGAGAACCACTGTCTTAGCCTATCCATTCTTGCTGTATCCAGCTAGACTCTGCAACCAAAGGATCATTTGCCCTAGCTCTGAATGCCTATCTGGACTACATCCTTTCTCCTTGCCCTTCTCCTCTGCCTCCAAATGAAGGGCTTGGAAAAGTTACTTTTTCGAACTACAACTCCCATCAGCCCCAGCCAGCATGGCCACTGGATTGGGCTGATGGGAGTTGTAGTTCAAAAAAGTAACTTTTCCAAGCTCTGGACCTGATCCTGTCAGCACACTCACTACAGAGCACCTCACAGCTGAAAATAAGTAAGGGATGATAATTGAATGTGTCATGGGCAGGACTCATCCCTCACCATTGCTTCTTGTTGTAACAATCCCTGGGCAATTCTCATCTCCAATGTACCACACTGGTCATATCTGAATAGACAGCTGCTACATACAAGTTTAAGGAAGAGATATGTTTCCAAACACTTCAGGTTTATCAGTAATCATGAGCAGACAGTTATTTGATCAGATGTGTGGAGGATGAAACCTCATCTGCAATCCTACTGAGGATCAAACGGCAAAAGCCAACCTTACTGCTCACATGCCTGTTTCGTTTGTAGGGTTACAGGTCTAATTTTGTCAAAAGTAGCTTGTGGATAAAAGCAGCTGAGCCTTCCCCATACCAGCCTTATCTCCCCAAGGACTACATCACCCCACAAATTGTTCCCAGTTCAGCTCAGATACCAGAAGTGATCTATATTAGGAGGAAAGTGCTTGGATGATGGAACATGGGGAGATAAGATGGGAGCAACCTCACCTTTAATGTCAAAATTAGACCACAGCTTTATATGTGATTAAGACAAACCATATGATGGCTGTTCCATCTTGTCTATTTGGGACCTCTAAAAATACTATTAAAATAAAAAAAATCCCTCTGTGTGTGCCAGAAAAACCAAGGTGACCTGCACAAGCTCTGTAAAGGGTTAGGGTTAGGGTTAAGAAATCCCAATTGCTTGTTTGCACAAGGATGTTCGATCACAGGGACTGCTGCACCAGTCATGTGCAGTTTTGCTTACCTGAGTCCACACTGTGCAAGCACAGATTGAATGCAGAGATAAAACTATCCTAGAATTGCTTAGTTTTAAATGCTCTGCAGCAATGTAAACTGGGTTAGGATTGGTCATCCAGACAGTTATCTTTGTGAGTTAGTTCTGAGGACTGCATGTTCCTTCTAGCCTCAAAAGCAAACTCTCCTTTGAAAATCATCAAGTAAAAACAGGCTTTTCCTCCTCTCACTCTTAGGATTGGCTCCAACAGAATTAAAGCATTCAGCAAAGTGCAATCAAATCAAACCTATAATCAAGGCCTGAGTTCATTCTATACAGGGTTTTATTTTAGCCGTACCCCTTGACAGTGTAGCAACATCTCAGTATGGCAGTAATTTATTTAATCAACATTTTCGATATGCAAGTAACAAATGCTAGTAGTGAACTAGGACTAATGTATTGACATTCAGAAGCTTTGATTACATCGACATTATCAGTATGTTGTAAATATTACTATGACAATACTTAACTATTAGTTTGCAGCAACTAGGATAACTCACTTTAAAAAATTGACATCTGACAAAGATGAGATGCACTTTGCTGTTTGTAGAGCTTTATTTTTTTACTGAAGTGAACAATACTGAAAAATGCAATATTAATATAAAACCTTATATAGTTCAATTGTATATGTGGTAAAGGCGGTAACTGAGACAGAAAGACCCCCATACTATTTTTTCACCTGTTGACAATCACTAGAAGTATTCTGCAGCCATTTATATCTGTTTATGTTAAACTAAAGAGATTATACTCTTCAAATGTTAAATAATATAATGTGACAAGACAGGTCAATCTGGGGTAACTCCTGTATTTGACCCCATTATCTGCACTGATCCCCATTGGCACTACAAACGAGCACAACCAGGCATTTTCATGGTGCATATGGCTCGTATATTGAGAGCTGCTGTGATGTAGTGGAGACAAATTAACATTTGAATTGAAAGGTCTAGGTCAGCCTTTCCCAACCAGTGTGACTCCAGATGTTGTTGGACCACAATTCCCATCTTTCCTGACCATTGGCAATGCTGGCTGAGGCTGATGGGAGTTGTGGTCCAACAACATCTGGAGGCACACTGGTTGGGAAAGGCTGGTCTAGGTTCTAATCATTGCTCACCCATGAAGCTCATTGGGTAGCCTTAGGCCACCCAGTCTCCCTCAGTCTAACCTACCTCACAGGGCTGTATACGGGGGGAAATGGAGTAAACCCCACGCAGGCTGCCCTTAACTATGGGAGGTATGGTGTGGGGAGGAGAACGTGCCAGGTAAGGGGAACTCGCCCCAGACAAGTTGTGTCTGTGCCTTGTTCCAGTTCTCCTCTTATCCACAAGACTGTTGGTTGTTCTGTCAGCCAGCTCTTGGATCTCCAGGTGCTGCTCTTAAATGCCAGGTCGGTATATAATAAAATCCCCCTTCTCCACGATTTGATTGTGGAGGAGGGCGCCGACCTGGTGTGTATTACCGAGACTTGGGTGGGTGAGCAGGGAGGAGTTGCTCTCTCCCAGCTGTGCCCACCTGGGTATTTGGTGCAGCACTGGGGTAGATCTGAGGGCCGGGGAGGCGGGGTTGCTGTGGTCTATAGGAGCTCTTTCTCTCTCACCAGGCACCCTGTCCAGATGGCGACTGGTTTAGAGTGTCTCTATTTTGTGTTGGGCCATGGAGACAGACTGGGAATACTGTTGGTGTACTGCCCACCTTGCTGCCCAACGGCTTCCCTAGCTGAGCTGACAGAGATCGTCTCGGAGGTATTGCTGAGGTCCCCCAGACTTGTAGTGCTGGGGGATTTCAACATTCACGCCGAGGCTGTCTTGTCTGGGGCGGCTCAGGACTTCATGGCCTCCATGACAACCATGGGGCTGTCTCAAATTGTTACTGGACCAACACATGTATCAGGCCATACTCTTGATTTGATCTTCGCCACTGGTCAGGGAGATGGTGATCTGGTGGTGGGGTATTTTTCATCTACTCCATTGTCATGGACAGATCACCACTTGCTGAGATTTAGACTTACGACAGCCCTTTCCCTCTGCAAAGGTGGGGGACCTATTAAGTTGGTCCGCTCCTGGCGCCTTATGGATCCTGTAGGTTTCCAGAGGGCTCTGGGAGTTTTTCCGGCTGATAGTACTGGCGCTCCTGTCGAGACCCTGGTCGAACTGTGGAATACGGAGATGGCCCGGGCCATTGACACGATCGCTCCCGCACGCCCCCTTCGGTGTAGAGCTCATAGAGCTCCGTGGTATACCCCGGAGCTGAGAGTGATGAAGCAAGAGAGAAGGAAGCTAGAGTGCAGGTGGAGACGAACTCCTGACGGATGCAATCATGCTTTGGTAAGTGCTTCCACTAAGTTGTACATAAAAGCGGTAAGGGCGGCGAAAAAGTCTTATTTTGCTGCCACCATTAGGACATCTCTCTGCCACCCAACGGAGCTTTTTAGGGTGGTACGAGGGCTTTTACACTCTGCCCCTCATGATACCATAGAAACATCTGAGGCCCGTTGCAACGAAATTGCGGAGCACTTCCAAAATAAGATCGCTGGCATCCGTAGGGACTTAGACTCTGATGTTATGACAGATGAATCCATTGAAGTGTCCAGAACGCGGTCTTGCCCTTCATTATTGGATGAGTTTCAGTTGGTGCAGCTTGAGGAAGTGGACAAGGTGCTTGGAATGGTGCGGGCGACCACTTCTGCTCTGGATCCTTGCCCATCTTGGCTAGTGAAGGCTGGTAGGGCTGAAACCACCGGCTGGGCCAAGGAAGTAATAAATGCCTCCTTGAGGGAGGGAGTCGTCCCTGGTAGTCTCAAGGAGGCAGTAGTGAGACCTCTGTTAAAGAAACCTTCATTGGACCCAGATGATTTGAACAACTATAGACCAGTGGCAAACGTCCCTTTTTTGGGCAAGGTTTTAGAGCGGATGGTCGCCGGCCAGCTCCAGGCGCTCTTGGATGAAACCGATTATCTGGATCCGTTTCAATCCAGTTTTAGGTCCGGTTTTGGCACTGACACAGCCTTGGTCGCCCTGTATGATGACCTCTGTCGGGAGAGGGACAGGGGGAGTGTGACTCTGTTGATTCTCCTTGATCTCTCAGCGGCGTTTGATACCATCGACCATGGTATCCTTCTGGGGAGACTCGCGGAGTTGGGAGTTGGGGGCACTGCTCCTACTTGGCGGATCGTCGCCAGAAGGTAGTGCTTGGGGAACATTGCTCGGCACCCTGGACTCTCCATTGAGGAGTCCCTCAGGGGTCGGTTCTGTCCCCCATGCTTTTTAACATCTACATGCAGCCTCTGGGTGCGGTCATCAGGAGTTTTGGAGTGCGTTGCCATCAGTACGCTGATGACACGCAGCTCTATTTCTCCTTTTCATCTTCTTCAGGAGAGGCTGTTGATGTGCTGAACCGCTGCCTGACCGCGATAATGGACTGGATGAGAGCTAATAAACTGAGACTCAATCCAGGCAAGACTGAGACACTGTTGGTGAATTCTTTCCCGGCCCAGATTGTGGATGTTCATCCTGTTCTAGATGGGGTTACACTCCCCTTGAAGGAACAGGTTCGTAGTTTGGGCGTCATCTTTGATCCTTCCCTGTCGCTTGAGGCTCAAGTGGCCTCGGTGGCACGGAATGCATTTTACCATCTTCGGTTGGTAGCCCAACTACGTCCCTATCTGGACAGAGATGACCTCGCCTCAGTTGTTCATGCTCTGGTAACTTCTAGACTGGATTACTGTAATGCGCTCTACGTAGGGCTGCCCTTGAAGACAGTTCGGAAACTTCAGCTAGTGCAAAATGCAGCGGCCAGGATGTTGACGAGGACCAGCCGGTCCGCGCATATAACACCGGTGCTGGCTCATTTGCACTGGCTTCCTATCCGTTTCCGAGCTAGATTCAAGGTGCTGGTTTTGACCTACAAAGCCTTACACGGTGTGGGACCGCAATACCTTGTGGAACGCCTCTCCCGCTATGAACCTACCCGTACACTTCGCTCAGTAAATAAGGCCCTCCTCCGGGTACCGACTTATTGTGAAGCCCGGAGGACCGTTACTAGATCTAGGGCCTTTTCTGTGGTGGCCCCCGAATTGTGGAATAGCCTCCCTGAAGAGATACGCCTGGCGCCTACGCTGCTTTCTTTTAGGTGCCAGGTTAAGACCTGGTTATGCTCCCAGGCATTTTAATGTTTTAATGTTTATATTCTATGTTGTATTTTGTTGATTGTGTTAATTATTTGTTATCTGATTTTATGGTAATATTCCTGTATTTTATCCTGTTTTGTACACCGCCCAGAGAGCTATTAGCTATGGGCGGTTTATAAATGAAACGAAATAAATAAATAAAATAAAATAAGAGATAAGTGAAATTTAAATAATAATTGTAATAATGGCAACCAAAAAAACTCAGAATGTACAACTCTCTCCTCAATCTGAGAGGCTTATTTTTCTCCTGACCTCACTCCATCTTTAAATGAATGCAAGCAGCAAAGCACACAACCTTCAAAAGATCACATAGTCAATTGCTCTGCCCTTAAACTAGGACCAAGTACACATAAAAGCATCTGGGGCACACACACATTCTATCTAATTGATTTCAATAGCACCCAGAGATAAAGTGTATCTTGATGGATTGTTCCAGTGCACATCTATTCTGATAATTATGAAGCTTTCTCTTCTTAAATGAGGATATTTTGAGATAACTTGCATATCCCAAATTATCATATATAACTTGCAAATTTATTTATTTATTTATTTAGAAATCTTACTCTATAAAATTTACTGCTTCTGATGCTTTCCTAATTCGAAAGCATCTTCTTTAAGGGAAGAACTGGATGCAACTGTAAACTACTACTTCCTCTGTCCCAGATAGAACTTCTATTAATTACCCAGGAACAGACAATACCAATTTCACAAACTGCATGACAACACAGATTGAATACAAGTCAGTCAACAACTAAAACCCCTTTGTCCTTAATTTAACAATACCCTACAGAATGGTCTCATATCATTACAAATAAGAAATAAATATTTGTCATTTGTCCATGTGACTGTCCATTTTAATGCTTCAGGTATCTGTAATCTATTTGTGCATTTGAAACTTGAGCCTAAACATCTTCACATTAAGAAGATGCACATCAGCATACATTTCATGGCTGCTCACTGTGCACATTTACAGAAGGCAACAAGGCAAGTCCTCACGGGGAGTTACACAGCCCTCATGAACAAAACTATAAAAAGATTAAACTTTAACACAAAGAGCCAGGCAAATATGAATACTGAATACAATACTTAATATTTCAGTCAAAATATTAACTGTGCCCTGAGGCACCTCTGCTATAAAACTATTTATAATCTAGGCAGGTCAGGAATATTATTTCTAGCATAACAAAGAAAGACGTTAGGCAGCAACCTGAGAATTCTCTTTTTAAAAAGCCCATGACAACTTCCAGCAATGGATTTAATATCACAGGCTGAACAGTCATACTGATGTCAAGTCCACACCATACTTTCAAAGCACATGGCTTCCCCCAAATAATCCTAGGAGTTCTATTTACCCTTCACAGAGCTACAATTCCCAGCATCCTCAAATTACAGTTCCCAGGATTCTTTGAGGGAAGTCATGCACTTTAAATGTATGGTGTGAATGTGACTCAAGACTGAATGCACACACACAACTCAGTGTGGTCTGGCTCTCTGCAGCCAACTCAACTGCTTAAGAAAAATACTTCTTTAGCAGAATGTAAAATACCAAACTACCTTTGAGCTCTATGCACATCATTAGCATACAAGCACTTCAATACACATCTTTGAAGCCAGGGAACAGCTATTCATCATGCAAGATGTCTCAGGTTCAACGATTATTCGTCAAGGCTGCAGTGGAGGGAAATGGGGATTCAGAGCCCTTGTTCCTGATGTTTGAGGAGGAGAGACAGCAACAGAAGGAAGTGGGTGCAGGCCAGCTTCTACTGTTTAAAGTTAATACCCAAACTTTCCAGGACATCATGCAGCAGCCAGGCACATTACCAACAGAGAAACTGGCCACCAACAAAATGGACCTTATGGAGATGTCTGACAACACCAGTATTTGGATGATGATGAGGAACAAATTCTCATGCAGACAGAGGTGTAATTGCCCAGGTGTGTGTGTCTCAGGCCCCCTTACTTTTTGGGAGCAGGGTTCCTACGTCTCCAGCATCCTTTCTTGCTGATTGAAGCCAATCAGAGTGAAGGCAGCAAGTCAACCACAGAGTGACTAACAAACTCCCCTTTCATGCCACACTCCTACAGACTTCCCTGGTGGTAAAGGGTAGGCACAGGAAGGACTGAGGAGTGTGGAGACAACAATGGAGATAAAGGAAGCAAGGAAAAGTGGAAGGGGATAACTTAGGCTGAAGAGGGGTCTCTCTCTCTCTCTCTCTGCATGGCCTCCACTTTGTTTGTTTGTTAACAAGGATCTTTTTCTCACCCCAGCAGCAGAAAAAAAGGGGAGAGGGGGAAGATGTGTAGTTTTGTTTCAGCCCAAAGCCAGGAACAGTAGGGAAAGAGGCGGAAAGAGAGAGAAAATACATTCAAGGCAGTGTGTGTTTGTACGTGATGTGTTTTAGCTTTTAATAATGTTCTATACATGTGTCATGCATGATAAGGTGAAATGCAAATAAATATGACTGTGGGTGTATGTGTGGTGCAGCCAACACCAGAGGTTAGGATCAGGAATTTCCATGCTTAAGTTTATAAGCTCTGCCCAAATGCAGTTACTCTGAGTCTTAGTATGACAACCAAGACGACAAACTCAGCAAAAGAAGTTCCTTACAGCATCTTAGTACATTTGCCCATGTATGTGCACAAAGAATAGTAGGTCTAGCTGAAAGGCAACACATGAATCAACTGTTGCAATGCATCACTAAAGGAAAGTACTCCAAACAAAGTAAGAGACTGAAAGCTCATTTTATTGTATAATCTTGTATAATCTTAGAAGGGGTGAGGCTTTGTGGAGACATGGCTGTGAGGGGGTGAGGGGTGACTATTATGAAAGGATTCTCACTTCTGAATTTGCCACTACACTACTGCATCCTGACCACACTTTGGGAGCCCAGCACAGAGTTCAGCTTTTGTAACTTTCAGACAGGAAGCACACTAGAATTAGAGAAGGGGAACTCGACAGATTGTGATCAAGGTAAGTATGCCAAGTCCATAAGCCTAGCAAACTACCTATCTCTCTCTGTTAAAAATTACCTAATTACATACCTAACCTAACAAATAAAAGGGAAGATCTGGAGACCAGGGTTCAAATCCCCCACTCAACCATGAAGCTCACTGGGTGACCCTGGGCCAGTCATTACCTCTCAGCCTAACCTACCTCACAGGGTTCTTGTGAGGAAAAAACGGAGAGGGAGGAGAACCATGTATGCCACCTTGAGCTCCTCAGAGGAAAGCCAGAGTAGAAATGGAATAAATAAAATAAACACTTCCCTACATACAGCATTCAACACACATGCCTGCTTCAACACACAGAATTCAACATACAGTATTCAGAGGCTTTTGCACTTCATTAACACAAGTATATTGAACACGTATGAGCATGGCCCATGATGTGTAATACAAGACAAGGCCTTCTCTGCGGCAAAACCTATTTGTGGAATTCTCTCCTCATGGAATTGTTTGTCCCCCTTGTTGACCATTTTTGAGTCTCAGCTGAACACATATCAAGAGAGCCAGTGTGATGTAGTGGTTAGTTTCGGGCTATAACTTGGGAGACTAGGGTTCAAATTCCCACTCAGCCATGAAGCTCACTGGGTGACCTTGGGCCAGTCGCTGTCTCTCGGCCTAACCTACCTCAAAAGGTTGTTGTGAGGATAAATAGTAATAATAATAATAGATATTGATATTAATAATAATATCAATGACAATAATAATATATATATCTCGCCCTTCCTCCCAGAAAGAGCCCAGAGAGGCAAACAAAGCACTAAAAACACTCTAAAACATCTTAAAAACAGACTTTAAAATATATTAAAATAAAACATATTGAAAAACATTATTAAAATAAAACACCTTGAAAAACATCTTTTAAAAAAGCTTTGAAAACATCTTAAAAAAGCAATTCCAATATAGACGCAGACCGGGATAAGGCCTCTACTTAAAAAGCTTGTTGAAAAAGGAAGGTCTTCAGTAGGTGCCAAAAAGATAACAGAGATGGTGCCTGTCTAATATTTAAGGAGAGGGAATTCCAAAGGGTAGGTGCCACACTCTAAAGGTCTGCTTCCTATGTTGTGCAGAACGGACCTCCTCCTAAGATGGTATCTGCAGGAGGCCCTCACCTGCATAGTGCAGTGACTGACTGGGTATATAAGGGTAAGATTATTTTTCAGGTATCCTGGTCCCAAGCTGTATAGGGCTTTGTACACCAAACCCAGAACCTTGAACTTGGCCCAGTAGGTAATGGCAGCCAGTGCAATTCGTTCAACAACAGGGTGACATGTTCGTGATAATCTACTCCAGTGAGCAGTCACACCACCATATTTTGTACCAGCTGCAGCTTCCAGACCAACCCCAAGGGCACCCTCAAATAGAGAGGTGAGAACTACATGCGCCCCCATGAGCTCCTTGGAGGAAAGGTGGAATATAAATGTAATAAATAAATAAATAAAATATCTGTTCACTTGGGCTTTTGCAGGATGAAAATAATTTTGAGTCTCAAAACTGTTGTTGCTAGTTTTTTTTGTCTGCTGTGTTACAGAATTTATTTGGTTGAGAAAGTATTTTTGCTATGATGTTTTAAATTATTTCTTCCTTTTTCTAATTGATTGTATTTTGTTTAGGACTGTAAACTACCCTGAGCTTCCATGGAAGGAAGGGTAGTCTAGAAATAAGACAGACAGACAAGAGTTCTTCAGGAACCCAGCCTCCTCTCAGAGGAACAGGACATACCCAAAGGTGATGAAGCTTTCCACTCTTGATTCAAAGTCCTGTCCCTCTTCGGCTGGTATGGGAAAGAAATATTGCTCTGCTGAACCCATAAATTATACTTCTAGAATGTTTTCAACCACACACAAGTCTGTGCATGCATGTTTACCACAAAACATTTTCAAATCTGGTTTTTTCCCCCCTGAAACACAGGTGAAATGATAAAAATCTCTTAAAGAAAAGAGAAAATGAGAAACTAAAACTAGTTTTGCCATGCTTTTTCAAAGGAGGCAGCTTCTAACAGCAAAGGCTTGTTAACCCAGTGTCAGGGCTCACTGAAATTTCGGTTAGACGCTAATATAGCATAAGAAAAAAAAGGAGGATGAGTTCAATTATAGAATATTGCCTATATAGACACTGAAACTGCTCACTTCACATGGATAACTAAGCAGCCTACGGTTTGAACATTTTAAGTCAAAAACCCCTCAGTTCCCCAGGTAAATTTCAAGCATGTTACTGATGGTCTTTATTGCCTCTTGCTCTTCTTTCTGACTTCCATCTTCTTCTCATACGCTTTGTGATCTTATTGGCTTATCTGTTCAGATGTCACACTGGCCTTAGACACAGGGCTGTGGAGTCGGAGTCGGTAGAAATGTACCGACTCTGACTTCCAAATAAATTTTGATTGACAAGAAGCAATTTTGGGTGGAGTCGGACGGTGGAAAAATAGAGGGAGTCGGAGTCGAAGGTTTGACATACCGACTCCACAGCCCTGCTTGGACATGTGAATTTGTCCTGGTCCCTTATATTGGTCAAACTCCTCTGATGTCAAAGCAGACTTTTTAAATCTTTGGACTATAGACTGCTTACAGGCCATAGAGGGAAACTTTGATTCTGAATTCCAAGATCCACAAACAACTTCTATAGAAGTAAAGCATAGAAGTGGTACCTATATGAAATATATGTGCCTTCAAATGACACTGTGGAGCAGATAAGTAGAGTAGATTCAAATCTTCCAAAGGACAGATGGACAACATCCACTGTTTGAAACATAGGATACCCTACCCACTGAGCTGTAGTATATGCATCCTAATTTCTTTCTCAGCCTCGTCTCCAGGGGTCAAATCTATTAACTCCAATACGGATTATGAAAATACTAAGCAGTACTTCCAAACCATATTGTTCTGTGCAGCAATAGCAACTAATTAGGAATGAGCCCCTGGTTGCATTCACACTGTACATTTATTCTACTATTATTCCACTTTAAACAGTCATGACTTCCCACAAAGTATGCTGGGAACTATAGTTTGCGAAGGGTGCTGACAGTTATTAGGAAACCCCTGTTCCCCTCACAGAGCTACAATTCCCAGAGTCCCCTGGGAAGAGAGATTGATTATTAAGCCAGTCAGGGAACTGTAGCTCTCTGAGAAGAACAGGAGCCTTCTAACAACTCTCAGCCCTCTTCACAAACCACACTTCCCAGGATTCTTTGTATTTAAAGTGGAATAATAGTGGAATAAATGTCTGGTGTGAATGTGGCCCCTGCAGTACAGATTGGAAGAACCTTGAAAGTACCTCTGCTGCTTTCACAGTGGAGGGAGATGGAGAAAGGCTGCGACTTGGAGTGAGCTGCTAAAGTACACAGTAATGGGAGCCTCTGTTGCTCTTCATGCTGAAGGAGAGGGAATTAAAAAGCCTTTTGCATACATCTTAAAATTGGATGAGAGGGTAGCAGCTCGCATAAAGCAACCATAGGGGAGGAGGGAAGAGGGACAGGTCAGGGCCTGGGGGGGGGGTTAAGCCTTCTCCTCCCCTGAGCTGTTTTTCCAATATAAATACCCCCAGAAACTAATATTTGCCCTCTGGGAGAAAACAGAAAGGCATCATCTCCCATCTGTAGACTCACTCCCAGCTTGCAAAAAAGAGCAGCCAAAGTACATAAAAAGGTTCCTTGGGAATTGACATGAGGTCTGTTTTGGTAGCCAGATTTGAGCCCACAGGGTGCCTATCTTTTAGAATAACTGTATCATTATGTGAATAAATTCCCCAGAAAATAGCAAGGCTAACAAGCAAATATCTTCCTCCCAAAACCACAGGTAATGCAACATCATTCGTAGGACTTACAGTCAAAGGAGGGAGGGAGAGAGAGAGGGGGAGAGAGAGAGAGAGAGAGAGAGGGAGAGAGGGACACACACACACACACACACACACACACACACACACACACACACACACACACACACACACACACACACACACACACACACACACACACACACACACACACACACACACACACACACACACACACACACACACACACACACACACACACACACACACACACACACACACACACACACACACACACACACACACACACACTATGGACTACTAAATAGAGTTGTGACCACCAGTCAAGCCGGCAACCTATGGAGAAATCATTAATAAGAATTGAATCATGGAAATAATACACCTGTCTTCAAAACTGGTGTGAGCCTGACCCTGCAAAGTATGAGATCAAAGCCACTGGCAGATTTTTATGTTCCATGTGTTCCTTGCTTTAACCCCCCCCCTTCTATCCCACATTCATTCTAATCCAAACGATAAGCACCACAGGACACCTGGGAATCAGCATCACACACACACTCTACAGATACTTGAAAGATAAAGTCACATAAATGGAATGAAGTCAGTGGTCCCTTTAGGGCAGCATTTTCTACTCTTGACTGGCAGCAGCTCTCCAAGGTCTGGGGCAGACGGTCTTTCGCAGCCTTGCTCTCCGAGGTCCTTTTAACTGGAGGTGCAGAGATCAAAGCTGGAGCCTTCTGCATGTAAAAACTTGGCTCAAACCTACGATTCAAAATGAAGCCAACCCCTCTCCTGTCCAAGCCTGCCTCAAGCTAATGGGCCCTAAAAATCAGAAGCCCCCAAATAATTCCACAAAGAAACGAGAAGGCAACGGCAAAGGGTCCGAGGCCAGAAGCCCCGCAACGGTGGAGAACTTCTCAGCGCGCGGTCGGCAATGCAAACTGTGAATCGAGGCTTGCGTGGCTTGGCAGGAAGAATTGGGACTTTACTAATGGACGGATTCAGGAGGAGAGGCCACTTCCTGCCTCACCCTAACTGTCCCCCACCCAGGAAGATGACGGGAAACTTGCCTAAACGAAGGAGAAAGGCCGGAGCCAGTTCTACCCGCCCCAGGGAGCCAAAGAAAAGGCGGGCAGAGCCGCCGGAGAACTCCGAAACTCTTGCAGCCGGACAGGTGCAGTCCCTCCACCGCCTCCACCTCTTTCTCTCGTGAACACTCACAAATTTCCGGGATTTGCCGCCGCCGCCGCCGGGATCTCCCGCCATCGCAGCTGCGGAAGGCTCGTCGGGGTTCTTGCCTTTCTTCCTCTCGCGGCCGGTTCCGCGTGCGGATCCTCCTCCGCTGCTTTCCATAGTATTCCACTAAACCAGGCCCGCGTGCATAGATTAAGGAAGCGGTTCACTCCACCGAGCAAAGCGACCTCGAGATGGCCCAGCAGCCCCGACAGCAACAATCAAAAAGAAGAGCGACCCGTGCCACTTCTGACAGCGGCGGCGGCAGCGGCAGCAGCAACACCTCTCCAGTGGCGGGCTCCGCACAGAACGGCAGCGCCTGCCTTGGGCTTCGCCTTCCTACTACTGTTCATTCGGAATCCACGCCCGCTTTTCAGATATCACAGCCCACCGCTGTGTCGTCACTGCATGCAATGGAGTGAGCTCCTCGAGACCGAAAATACGGTTGGTTAAACAGATGTCATAATCATAGAGCTAGGAAAAATAGAAGAGTGTCCAAAATGTCCGGGATGAAGCTGCCTAGATCCTTTTGACGCTATTTTTTTTCTTTCCCCGGATGGACGTGCCACTAGACAACAAATTGAGAGCGTTTTCTTATCTGTCATTAAGTAGCAGCATGCCCACTAAGAAAAGAAAAGCTAGGACTAAAGATAATGGGGAAAGTGTGGTAGAGTTTTTAAAAGTGTTTTACGTGCGAGTGTGTGTTTGTTTATTTGTTTACATGTCTTGCCACTTTCGGGGCGGGGGCGCTGCTGTTGGGAAAGAGAGGGAATGGCCCTGAAATGTTAATATTGCATCTGGGAAGGGCCGGGAAACGGTCAGGCTTAGGTTAGAGTTTCCAGCTAAATATGTCCCATACAGCTCCCCCACCCTCCGCCGCTCCCAGGTTGTAGTAAAAGTCAAAATCTCCCCACAAAACTCCCAGCCAAAATTCAGAGCTGAGGTGCAAGCAGAAGCCTTGGGATCCCTTGAGGCATGCAGACGCGCACTTTTACATGTTTCAAAACTCAAAAAAGTGCATTTTTTCACACGAACCAAGTTAGAAACAGGGACTCCTGTGTTTTGGTATTTGCCCGATATCTTTTTGGGGGTGGGTGGGAGTAGGTTGCAGCCCATTCATAGCTATAATCCTAGATTTCTCTATTGTTTTATCTGGGCAACTGTCACTTCCACCCCTGGCAAATCAGTTTGAAGCCTATTGTGTATAAATTAAGCCGGTATACACAATATGGCTAAAAACCATATAGAAGTCTTTGATCTCTGTGGCAGAAAATAATTTAGACAGATATTTCCGGCTTCTGAGTCTGAAGCCTGGAGTTTCTAATTTTAACACCATTTTTCCTCGCTTGTAGGGTACAAGTTACAGCGGCTCGTAAAAAACAAAGAATTTAAGACTGTAGCCTAGTTGTGATGTGACAGGCAAGCAGCGTGTTCTCGCCCTCCATCCAAAAACGGCAGAAGCAGACAAGGGTTTATGGTCTTTTTAAATTCAAAGTCTCAACATTGCTTCTGAAAAAGTGTGTGTCTTCAGCCTCTAAAATATAAAGTTGTACCGTAAATGCAAAAGCTATTACTACATGTTGCTGAGACTGAAAGTGGGTTGGAGTGTAGTCCGGTGTTATTCTCATGTAGGGTTGAGGAGAAGAGATAGGTGAGTCTATGACAGGCCTATAATGCAGCCCACTGTTAGGAACATCTGTTGGGGCCATTAGACAGTGCTTTAAGTCTCTTTCCCACAGCATCGGAGCACGTTTCGTCAGGGCTGTTTTGAATTTCAAGAGGGGGGAAATACCGCACACTCCTCAAGCTGAAGCAGAAGTCAACTTTTACGAAATTGCTATTTACATCACCCCTGCAAGGACTCAGATTGAATGCAGTCGCCCATTTTGCCCTATAGACTTCCACGAAGCATGCCGAGTCTTCCTCTTTCACGTGTTATAACAGAAATTTTATATCAAACAGGAAATTAGGGACTATGTAGGACTCTTAAGATTTGAAGCGTGAGGCACCTCTACATTTCTATCTCTTAAGATGAGGGAATGAGGCAGAACTTCCGATTTTGAAGGGGGGTGCTCTTCCTCTCTCTCCTCGCTCCCTCCCAAATGCCACAGAGATAAGAAAGTAAAGCAAGTCATCTCTACTTGTCATGATTTCTGGGTTCAGAGAGGAAAACCTATTTTTAAAATATCCCGGGGACTGAGGTGGCAGCTACTTGTAGAAATCAAGAGAAACCGAGGGTTTTAGTGGAGCTGGAATTGAGCACCAGCATGTCCATCCCTACACAAAAGCAGAGGATTTCTTACTCTTTGTAACTCAATGTTTTTTAAAAAAAAAACTTCTAAAACTAGCCCTGTCCGTGCAAATTCTAATGCCAATACAGTCCAGTAAAGCCTGATTACAGGTCGGAAGAGCTGCAGCTGAGACTGTGTGACTTTTGACAGCCCTGCAATATAGCCTACCTACAGTGAGTAAGAATCAGGCTGAGAGAGTAGTACTGTATGCAGCTCTCCATTAACAGTCCAGGGTTAATATTGCAGATCAGATATGGCATTGAGAACTGTTTTAGATTACCAACCAATGCTCCCCCTTGCAGAAAGTATCAATTTACTTAAATTGCCGCCTTGGATCCCATCCTAGCATTTGAAAACCTAGCTGGTTTAGAATACTGACCGGGGCTTTTTAGAGAGAGCAGGAGACAACCACGTTGCCCATCCAGGCACAATTCAAAGTACTGGTTATGACCAAGAAAACACCAAACTGCCTAGGAACAAGTTTCCTTCTCATCTGTCCAGATTCTGAGACCTTCTCTCTGTCCCATTCTCAGGAGGGTTTGAAAGAAACTCAAAGGAGGGTCTCCTCAGTACCTGCAGACTCTAACAGAGCAACCCCTGTCCAAGATAGACCTGCCTAACCCCCTCATTGATAACCAACAGGCAAACAAAAATCTTGTTGAAAACAGTCCTTTAACAAATTAAATAAGTGTTTGGAACTACTTTTTCCATGGCTGTGTTTTAATATGATTTTTAACTATTATATAGCCACAGGTCCTCCGTGGCACAGAGTGGTAAGCAGTGATAACGCAGCCGAAGCTCTGCTCACAGCCGGAGTTCGATTCCAACGGAAGGAGAAAGTCGAATCTCCGGTAAAAGGGGTCGAGGTCCACTCAGCCTTCCATCCATCCGTGGTCGGCTGGCGGGTAAAGAAAGGCCGGGGAAGGAACTGGCAATCCCACCCATATATACGGTCTGTCTTGTAAACTTCCCAAGACATCACCCTAAGAGTCAGAAACGACTCGCACTATAAGTGCAGGGACACCTTTACCTTTATATAGCCACAAGAGTGGCTGTATACTATAGCCGGCATGGATTTTTCGCATTCTGCAATGTTAAATTGAAAATACCACCCATCCCATTCTGATGCTTCCCAAAAGCTTATTTCAAAACAAAACCTTACAAATCTTATACTCCTGAACTCAAAAACACTTGCTTAACAACCCTCTAAATTTTCATGGCGATACACAAAACAGTCAGAGAGAATCGAGAGTTCAAAGTGTAGAGGGGGAAAACCAGACATGTTAGACTTTTTTCTGTCAGTGTTCTCATTTGTTGAAATTAAAAATCAGCCATGTTCACAGAGTACCTGTAATCCTATTACTGACCTTACCCCATAAGCTGACCTTCGTCTTTTGCAGTTTTAAAGTTAAAAAAATGCCTACCCGATTTTTAAATTAAGAAATTTAACATTGAAGTCAATGATAAGCCCAGGCATGCTCAGTATAGTAGGGTCCCACTTTTCAGCATTCCACTAATACAGCGGTTTTCAATTAGAGCAAGGCCCCACTCATACGGCGCTTGTTCCACTTTTCTGGCATTTTTCGGGTGTCAGGCACCATTTTATTGATGGAGTTCTGCTTTTCGGCGGGTTTCGCTTTTAGGCAGGGGTCTGGAACGTAACCCGCCGTATGCGTGGGGCCCTACTGTAAGAACCAACTGTCAGTGTCCTAAAAGCCACACTCACAGGTGCTTGGCTTGGCTAATCATGGGGCCACACCCACACCACACCTTTATTTCGCTTTAGAGAGTCATGGCTTCCCCCAAAGAATCCTGGAAAGTGTAATTTGTGAAGGATGCTGAGAGGAGACTCCTATTCCCCTGACAGAGCTCCAGTGGCCAGGATGGTTTAACAGTCAGCCACTCTGACTGAAGCTGTGAGGGGAACAAGGCATCTCCTAGCAACTCTCAGCACCCTTCACTACCGACACTTCCCAGGATTCTTTGGGAGAAGCCATGACTGTCTAAAGTGAAATAAAGGTCTGGTGTGAATGTGGCCAGTGACAGCTTTGGTTTAAATTTGGGTGGGAAACTACATGTGCCTGCTGTAGAATAAAAAAGTGGGGGAGACACTGAAAAAGAATGATACTGTTCACAATGTTTTCCTTTTGGAAAGGGAATTCCCCTCTGCCCAGTGCCCACCCACCCAATCTCCTCTCCTTCCCCCCTCCCCAAACTCCATCTTTGCTCCTGCCTGCCCCTCCCCTAGGTCAGTTTCACCTATCCTAAACTTGATTGCACAGGAGTAAATCACATTGAACTCAAAAAGCATGCAATGATCAAACTTGCCCTAATACTCCCCTCCCCTCCTCTTCTGCCTTTCCTCCCCTCCCCATCCCAGATTAAAAAGCAGAGAAATTCTCTAATAGGTAAAAAAAGCGCTTGTGATTGAAGAACGTACCTATAGCCAACAGATATTTCTATCAAACTTTCAAAATCAGGGAAATTGGGCAGTTACAGCGAATGCACTAGGGGAGCAGGAGACCTGACCTCCTCTCTGTGCCTGTTACTTTGGCTGATTGCAGATGTTGCCACCACTCACCATATGCTCAGAGGGACATGTTACCAAATTCTTCCAAGCTACACAGGAAGTGGATTGGACTGTGAAAGACCAACTGAAATTGTGTTTGCATTTTTACACATTTGTACGGCAGTACAGTATCTCAGAGTTCAGGTCTCCTGCTCCCCCGGTGCATTCACTATTGCTGCCCAATTTCCCTGGTTTTTAAAGTTTGATAGAAATATTTGTTGACTATAGGTACGTTCTTAAACTGCAAGGGTTTTTTTTTGCCTGTTAGTGAATCTGCTCTTGATTGTTGTGTATTGAAGGTGGGATATAAAATTAATAAATACCAGCAAATAAAGGCATGTTGCATTTTTGGACACCCCATTCTCAAAGCAGCTCCAGCACCAGCCTTTCACAAGGCAAGGGATGCCAGGGTGCAGCATCTGACACAACATGAAGGGTTGCAACCACAGGCAAACATTTTCAAAGCCCCTATCAGTAAGCATGGAATGCTTTGGATCGCAGCCAGTATCTAGATCAGGATTAGGAAACCTGTAGTCAACCAGATGTTGATGGATTCCACTTCCATCAGCCCCAACAAGTATGGTCAACGGTCATTGCTGTCCAATACAATGTGGGGGGCAGGTTCCCCATGCCTTATTGAGAACCTTTATCTGGGAGTCATAGATTGAGATTATGGTTCATGATGTTTGAGACCCTTTGAATGGTACCTACAGCAAAAGTTCTTTGGTTTTGGGTCTTGATAGACTTGGGTATTAGGGAACAAGAGCAGAAATAGGTCAGACGAAGTATCATCATCCAATATTCAGAGTCATCAAGTGCTGTTGCTTATATACCCAAAATGGGGACAATCACACATCAGAGATATCAGCAGACTGGAGTGGGGGTGAGGGAGCAGCAAAAGTTTGTAGAAGTACAAAAAGAAGATTTAAAAAGAACCACTTTAGTGTCTGGATAGGTCTTTTCTGTGTGTACCAGGAAAAGACCTATCCAGACACTAAACTGAGTCCAGGAACAAACTTGAGAATTGCCCATAGAAATCAATGGAAAAATCCAAGACTTTAATGTAGCCAACATTGCGCTTAGTTAGATCCAACACACTCCTCCAATTAAAAACAACAACCCCAAATGATGTCTGAGCATGTTTAGTAGGAATATTACTGACTGTAGGGGCAGGGAAGCAGAAAACCAGATTTGGGGTGGGGATGGAATAGAGGTGCTGGAACCCTGAGCAGAAGTACTCCACACTGCAACATTTTGTTATAGGACACCATTTGTAAAGCTGATTTCTGAAGGCCTCTGTTAAATTATAGTTTCAATTACATATGTGAGATGAGAGTAAAATCAAACCCAACACTATCTAGCATTTGGTATTACCACCAGCAGCAGCAGCAGCATTATGAATCTCCCCCTAGTACCAGTGGCAGGGTTGCATTTTGTTCACCCTTTAACACAGTCACATCCTTGGAAGGATATTTCTAAAGATATATGAAAATTTATGTTTTTAATTTAGAAAATTTTATCATACATCAGGCATTATAACAGCTGCTCTAATATTTGAGCTACACAAGTATGTACCTTGATGAGCAATATTTAGATCAGAGAAAACTGCAATGTTGCAAGTAAAACAATGCAGTTTTGGGTACTCCTGGGTGAATAATCTGTTTCAACAAACTATTACTTCATGCTTATAGACTTGTGGTGAGTACAGTCCCTGTCTTCAGAAGCTTAAGCTCCTTGAACTCAGCTTTACAGAACCTCAGATATGTCTTTCACATCTGATGCATGAGAGTCTTGTATACTGCAGTTTCCAGACTGCACCCATACACTTCCTAAATGTGTGGCTAAATAAAATAGTTGGTGCCACACTCCTTTCGCACCTATAAAAACAGTAATTTCATCTCTCTGTCAACTTGAAACAAGAGAATGGGCTCAATTACTATAATGACTGTACAGCAGCAATGAGGGACTTTTTTCAGAGGGCCACATTCCCTTCTGGACAACCTTTCAAGGGCCACTTGCCAGTTATGGGCAGGGCTAGAGACAAAGTGGGCACAGCAACGAATAGAAATCTTATCTTTGTACAGTAGGCCACTTTCTATACACACTCTTCTCTATCCTCTATCCACACAGGCAAGAGTTCCAGGATACATCCCAGCCAGATGGAAACACTCAGGGAGGTTGTCAAGCAGGGCCAGTGAGGGAGTGGCTTAGGGAGAGTTCCAAGGGCCAGAAAGAGAGGCCTAGAAGGCCACATTTTATCCTTGGGCCTAAAGTTCCCCACCCTGTGTACAGGATACATAAGCATATGTCAATAACAGAAGAGAAAGCATAGGAATCAGTACACACTTTCAAAACTCAGGTTGGTACTTCAGTACCTATTAACCAAAGAGGAAGGCAGGTGGGAGAAAAGCAAAAGACGCAAGGCAGGTAAGAAAAACTCCATTCTGTCATTTAGTATTTTATATGCATTGGTAAAATAGGAACATGAGGAAGTAAAGATCAGTTGCTGTCCTCTCATTCTACCTGCAGTGCAGTCCACACAACACTGATGACAAATATCAGCAAACACGCACACAAGACCACTGCCAAATTGAGGCCCCAATGTATCAATGGCTATGCAGTCAAAAGGTAAGGGGAACTTGCAGTTAATACCAGAAAGGTCTTGCAGATTCTGGCTTGGATCCAAGAAATGTTTATTTAAGAACGTTCACAGGAGTATTTCCTGTCCACTGCTCCCTGCTGTGCCCCTCCCCCCGAAAATAATATCTGGATGGGCTGGGGGACCCTCCTGAACAATATATAATGTAGTTCTAGGGTTTCCAGGCTCAAGGCCTGAGACTGATCCTGTATCTTTAGAAGAGAAAGTCAGCCAAGTGCAGGTGTTCTTACAACCCTGTAATGGGAAAAACCACAAGGTGGAATTCTCCCTTCCCCCTGCACAACTTTTAAAGATACAAAAGACCTCTTGGGGACCGGGGCTGGCAACCAAAAGGTCTTTTGTATCTTTAAAAATTGTGCAGAGGGGAGGGAGAATCCCACTTGTGGTTTTTCCTATTACAGGGTTGCAAGAACATCTGCACTTGGCTGACTTTCTCTTCTCCTGAAGATACAGGATCAATCTCAGGGATTGAACCTGGCAACCCTATGTAGTTCAGTGGGGAGGAGGGAACAGAAAACTTTCCTTTCATGAAAATCCTTAATATAATTCTTCTTAGGATCTAAGCCTCTTTTTAAAAGCGAATGCTTGGAACACAGGATGCATTAAAATATGTAAGGGTCACAAAAGAGTGAAGCTCAATACTAGGGAGACATTCCACAACAACATAACCATATTTGGCCTAGGTCTCTCCCCACAGTCAAGGCAATGTTCTGTTGAGAAGCAATTCTCCCCCACCCCCAAAGCAAAGGTGGAAGTCTGCACATAGATCACTCTTAGTGCACCAACCTATGAATAGGTACATTAGTATGTGAAAATAATCAACATACATGCAGAATTAAATTCTCCATTAACAAGGTTTTTTTGGTATACCACTATGGTGCCAAGTACACAGTGTGACCAGAAGAAATATTAAGAAAACCCCTAAGCTTTCTGTCCCTCAAAAATCCCGTATGGATAAAGTTTTCAACATGCCCTGATTTAGAAAACAAATTGCTGCAAAAAGAACAACCCAGAAAGTAATCTATGTACTAAATAAACCTGCATTGTTGGATCAGCTCCAAATTTGATTCCATCAACTTCTATGACAGTTCAGCAGATCATTAACCATTAACTGGTTCTCCCTTTTATCCAAGTTACTGCAACAGGGGACTCTGGTTGGCTGAAAGCGACTTTTACATGGTTGGTTTCTGTGCATGTCAAACCAGCTGTTTCAACAGAACATACACAAACAAGTCAGAAGAAATGTCCAAGTGCAGCAGTGTTTCCTGTTGTCTGCAAGGGGGACAAAGTCACTGCAGAATGAGACCTGCAGTTGGTCACTCAGGAGTGAAACAGACTTGTGAGAACATGAAATTATGAATTCCTATTTCCACAAACAGTGGCAAAGGCACAGTCTAGGGGGAACAGAGGCTGTAGGGAAACCAAAAATCTTCCATTGTCTTTTATGCCCCAGTAATTGCATGATTCAGCAGTCCTGCTGCCATCACTTCAAGCAACAGGATGGAGGGTTTCACTGGAACCTGCTGCTTCCTTATAGCACCACTATCCCATGAGCTCCATGTAGTCCAAACTCCCATGATTCAGTTATCATATCTCCACATCACTTTCTTTATCATTATCATGGTCACCATCGTAGAACTCATTGGAAGCCTCCGGCCTGCAATACAAGTTAACACAGGAATGAGGATTCAATGACAGAGACAATGCTCTAAAATTAAGTATAGCCATGAAACCTGCCCACTGAAAGTTACAGCAGCTATAATACCTCTGGAAATAGCAGTCTAAACAGTAAATACAGGGCCAAATCAATGCAGTGTTGATTCTGGGAGGTACATGTCATAGTTCCTCTAGCTGGACTGAGGTGAAAAAAACAGGGGCAGTTTCAACTTGAGGGATAAACAGGGAAACATGCCTGTTGTAGTTCTCCTCTGAACCTCTCTCTTCTGGATCAGGCTCATCTGTGCGATCATAACTCAACAAGTCAGAAGGGACATCATGAATCTGAACACTGGGTGCATGGTTCAGCATCTTCAGATTCTCAAATATAGTCTGTCGGATTTGATCTAAGTACTAGTCAGAAGAGAAAAAATAGCGTCATATTTCAGAGATCAGCTAGTACTAAAAAGAAGTTTATAAAGTTCCTGCGATCACTCCTGTCCGGCTGTCACAAATGCTAACAACACTAAGAGATTCACTTACTGCAGGAGCAGAGAGCAATTTTGGCCCAATAGCTAACTGGAACTTGACCAAGTTCCCCGGGGCAAAAAACCAATACAAAACAATAACCAGTCCCTCTACGAAACACTCATTGTCACAAACACAGGCACACAGTGCTCTCTCTCTCTCTCTCTCTCTCTCTCACACACACACACACAATAAAATTCTTCTCTCTAAAGAGCAGAGGGATCCTTTATCCACAACCTTAACCCTAACCACAGCAGCATTAAGATTGGCGATACGCCCATTTACTCCTTATAGTAAAGGCAGCATTTCCACCCACCCCAGCACTGGAGTGGAGTGGGGAGAAATGCAGCCTTTTACAGTCAAAGAACAGGCAGAGAGCTTATCTCTGATCTAAGAGCAGAGATAAGAGATCCCTGTGCTGCCTTTTTTTCTCAAAAGAGGTTTATCTCCAATCTCAGCACTGTGGTGCTTACACTGGAGATTAAAAAATCCCTTTAATTGTCTCATACCTGATGTCATATGACATCATGTGAATGGCAGGTGGGTGTGATTTGCCCAAAACAGTATTGCAGACCAAATGGGGAGGACAGGTCAGAAGTTCTCCGCAGCTGTCTTTCTGTGTGGAATGGGGTATGGGAAGTTAGAGGCCCCAATAGTGCAACTTCTGAAACTGATCAAGCAGAAGACATGGGCAACACAGAGCTAACTAGAATGTATATGGCCAAAGTTACTTACCTGCCTCGAGTTCTGATTTTCAATTCGAGTGCTGACATCGGGGTGGAGAGTAAAGTCTGGAGCAAAGTATTCAAAGTACTCTGCACAGAGATAGATGACAAGTGTGGATATAGACATACTGATGTTTACGTATCTAAAAATCAGGAAATCCATGAACCACACTACATGCCTATGCAGCAACTAACTGAACAGCAAGAAGGAATATCCTGAAGGAATATCTCTCAATGCCTTTGCTCTATTTACACAACATCAGATGAATTAGTTGATTTCCCTGCAGCTTTCTGTCTGCTTAGTGTTGACAAGCACATAGAACTGTTCAGTTTTATCTATGAAGCTATAATGCCATCAAAATGATGAATATCTTCTTAATAATTAAGCTACAACGGAGAATCGAGACAGGGCTGTCCTTTCTCCACTACTCTTTAATATCTGTATTGAAGGTTCTATTGAATGATATATGCATTGTGCAACAATCCTCAAGGAAAATGATGTTTTGTGCTGATGATGCTGTTTTCACAAGATCTATAGTATCTTTTAAAGTCTAACAGGATAGTAAGTAATTTAACAATTTTTTGTCTAAAAATAATTTGCATAACTCTAACCTGCAATCTAATACATGTCTACTCAGAAGTAAGTTCCATCGAGTTTGGTGGGACTTACTCCCAGGTAAGTGTGTATTGGATTGCAGCCTCAATCTTGATGAACAAATGGGAGGAAGGACGGGATATAAATCTAATGAATGAATGAATGTAAAGAACCATTGGTGCTTTAAGTGAAAATATAACAGGATTATTTAAACAATCTAGTTAAAGATAATTTGCCTCCAATAATTAAGAAAGCAGAGGCAGATATGAAAAGGTGGACCAAATTTAAGCTTTCATGGGCAGGTCAAATAGCAGTGATCAAAATGGAGGCTATTCTAAACTTTTGGTTTATTTCTTGCACTTCTATTAAAATATTCCATCAAACCCTTCAAATAAAATTCAGGCTATTCAAATAAAATCCAGGCGAGAATTCAGGGTGGAGGAGCTTTGGCCGCTGCTGCTGTGAGTTGCATCTCCTCCTTGGTGGGACTGTCTTTGGGTAGGGAGGTCGCCGCAGCCACCTCTTCCTGCTCCATTTCATGCTCTGCAGCCACCGCCCAGAGCCCAAAGTCTGTGAGGACCGGCTATACTGGGAGCGCTGGAGGAGGAGGCATTGCTGGAGGGCTCCTGGCGAGGGACTCGGGCAGCAGCGGTGGGGAGCCATGCTCAGACTGGAGGAAGAGACAGCTGCACAAGGTGCGGAGCTTGGAACTCCATGGGCTGCTGGAGGCCCCCCGTGTGCCCAGAGTTGCCCTCCTGCCTCTCGGGAGCTGCCGCTCCCGCTACCACCACATCCTCCTCCTCGGCGGTGCAGCCTGCATCTACGGCGCCATGTTCCTCCCCCAGCAACCCTGCGTTCCCCCCCCGGCCACGGCTTCATCCTCACCAGCTGCCACAACACACCGCTGGCGGGCGTCGGCACTCAGGCTGCGGGAGCTGGCCTCGCAGAAAAGACCATGGAGCCACCACCTCCTTCAGTTGGAACAGGCTTCAGGGGGTTGTGACATCGAGATGCAAAACACAGCAGGAGAAGGGATGGACGTCTTTTCAAGACAAGGTTTTCAACTCAGTTTCTTTCCTGGACATTTTCCCCCCCTTAATAATGTTATTTGTTATTTAATTTAACTTTTGTAAATTGTATTGCCTTTATTGTTGTATTTTTATATTTGTGTCTATTTTTCTTTGTAACCTGCCCTGAGGGCCTTTGGCCGAAAGGCGGGGTAGAAGTAAATTTAATAAATAATAAAATAATAAATATCTCCATAGGTAAATGGCAAAATATTATAGCAGTATCTCATAGCAAGATGATTGTCCCATGTATTAAGAAATATCATAATGTAAATGTTTTATTACTGTATTTATGACTTGTAAAAGTGGTTTGCCTTAGGAAGTGAACAGCTGTAACAAGAGCATCCACTGCATCTTTGGATTTTGTTGAGAACTCCTGAGCAAGCTTTATTTATAAAAGAAAAAAATGTGGATATATTTAAAAAATATGTAGATAGAAACAATGTCTGCAGGTATATCACCTTTCACTCCAGGAATATATAATAAAGGATTTCAAGGAGTAAAGGAAATAGGAAATTGAGACATGGGCAAGGAAGAATTTTCTATGAATGCAAGCCTCTGTAGATTTACCTGGGAGTAAGGTCCACTGAATACAATGAGATTTACTTCCAGGTAAACCTGCAGAAGTTCATGTTGTTCAAGTCTCAGTAAGATTTTATTGGACTAAGATATTTTTCATTTAAATGTCAAAACAAAAATGTGAAAACAAAGTCAGTCTTACAATCACAAGCTCATACTAGACACAAGTTTGCAATCAAGATTTATTATTGATGTAGGATCTCAGGAAATGTGTATGTAAATAACATTATTTGCCTCCAGGGATATTTGGCACTGCCGATGATATATGCTACATTCCCACCGGATATTGTTAGCTAACATCTGGAAACAGGTACAATTACTGGGACTTTTAAACTTTTTTATTTTGTCTTTTGCCAGTTGATTGTTTAAATTTTATACTGTGAGCTACCTTGACTGGGTTCCCAAAAAAACCCAAAAGTGGGATATAAATCCCCTTAAAACCTGATATTTTGAAACCATCTGGAATCCAACTCTCACTCCTGATCCACCAAGCTGGAGGGAGTCAACTAAGATCTACTGCTCCTGCAGACACGGCAGCTCCACCAGCAAGCAGCACCCACTGTGCCCACCCAAACAGTGGGCAAAAGCAACCACTGGCAGCACCATGAGCAGCAGTCAGTGGCAACCCTGACAATGGGGTGTTTTAGGGACAGAGGTGGGCCAGTCTAGAATTCACTGGATCCTGAGCCAACCCTGCTGCTGCTCTGTCATGATGGCCACAGGCCTGGGAACTGGCACAGCTAATTGACATTTTCCCCCTGCTCCCCCTGCCTTGGCCAGCACAAGCAACAGGGCTGTAGATGTGGCGATGGGTAGTCCATTAAGCCTTGCTACTACTGACCAGTGGTTTGGACTGCCCCCTAAGTTAGCTATGCATAAACAACTTTGGAGGGATAAATATGATACATAGGAAATTTCTGCAGGACTAGAATATCTTCTCTTTTGAAATAGGACTATGTCTAAGAAAAATGTTAAAGAAAAAGTATTGTCACTGATATGATTTCTGGATGTGTGATAATTTTCATAATATACAATAAAAAGCCCCCAAATTATTTACACTACAAAATGACATTTCTGCAATATAATATTAAAGATTTGTAAAGATATAAGATAGCAAATATCAGTAAAGTTTTAACATGGAGGTCTCAACTTACCACTATATGGGAGCTCCTCACTAATTGCCTCATCTACAAGCAATGATGTTTCATATGTCCTAAAATGAAAGCCAGACCATTTCAATTCAGAGTAGATGAATATCTTCACATCACACAAACCTGTGCCATTTATATCCAAGAAATATGAAGCCCCAACCCATCTTTAACAAAAGGGGAATGCCACAAAAAGCTTCCAAAAGACTCACCAGCACCGAGCCACATTGCGAACTGTGTAGCCACCTCCTCCTAATACCAGGAGGGGAATGTTGAAACTCTTTACATATTCTACACATTCCCTAGGATTTAAAGTTATAAAATTCAGAAATGAATTACTCTTACACTTGTGTACATTCATCTACATGTTGTATATAAATCAAGGTTTTCCAGTGGGACTTTGAGCTGCAAACCATCATTCTTTAAATGGCTACCAAAATGCTCTGGAAGATTTACAAATAATTATCAAAATAGGCTTTAACCATAATTGGGGGGGGTATTCTTGAGCTACTTGAGTGAGGATAAGCAGCAGCATTTGTTTCTTGTAGACTAGTGTTAAAGGCCCAGAAAAATAGGTGCAACACAGGATTATGTTTGAACTGACTAATAAGTCCCAAACATTGAAAAGGTTGAGATGTGTAAATACATACAAGAACTTATTCTGACCTAAACAATGACCTTTCACTACTGACTTTAAAAGCAATTCCAATACTGAAAGCCACCTGTCCCACCCCAAAGTAATTCTTAATATAACTGCTGGTAGTATACACAATTCATAGCAAGCACACATGGACCTGAGAACAACCGAAGGAACAACCAAGGGAATTAAAAACTTTAAATAAGTGAGCGGAGAAACCATTCTTGCCATTTCTGCCCCTCACAAAAAAAGTCCTTCAAAACCAACCAGAAGGAAAAAAAACAGTACAACATGTGCATTTTTCCACTGTGGGTTTAATAGCAAGTTCAGCAAAAGGGTATTTAAGATTGATTGAAGCAGAACAGGTGTGTATGTGTATTAAACCCTTTTCTCCTACCGTTTTCCAAACACATACTCACACACACATACACACCAGTCAGTTCCACAGTTTTTCTGCTGCTGGGCAAACGACAGCTTTGGAGAATGTGATTTATATTGGGAAAATGGTACAGGGAGAGGGGGTCAACCTCTCTCCCACCCCTTCAGTCCCACTAATCCAAACAAATTTGAAGCTTCCCCAGCTGCATTGAAGGACAAAAAAAGCTGGGAGATTCAGTCACATCTGTTCAGTACTAATTTGCTGTTTTTACTCGTGTCAAATTATTAGATGGTCTTACCCATGTCCTCTTATACTGAGGTTAAAGCAACCCAGACGATCGCACCCTAGAGAGTCAGCACCACACTTAATGGAGGAGAAAAAAAATTAGGAGAAAATGAGAGTACAAGTGGCCTGACTATTGCAAACTATTTCCTAGAGCTATGGTAATTGTCTAAAATATTCACAAAAGAATCTCAGGAAAGCATCTCATCCCAGCCAACTTTTCCATCTTTGTTTTAACCCATCTTCTAACTGCCCCCACCCTAGTTCTTCCAAGTAACCACAAAAGGCAATACCAGCACCCATCCATGACTCATATTGTTTAGGTGTTCCCATCCTCTTACCTGCAACACTATGCATGTGGGCTGATAGAACTCTATTACTTGGTTAATGACTGGTTGGAAGAGGTGTTTGTAACCTTCAGAAAGACAAGACAAGACAAGACTCTGCTGTTATAGATCCTCTGCTGCTATCTACACAGAAAACAGAATATACAGCAAGGCCGAAAAGAAGCCTTCCACTTACTTTGGTCATCAATGCCATCGCGCAACGGTACATTCAAACAATAATAACGGCCACTCTCAGCTCCAACTTCATACATGTCACCTAGCAGGTGAAAGCAAATCAAAATACAGAACTGAAATGGTAGCATCAAAAGGTGCAATTTCAATCTTTTGCAGGTCTATCTTATCCACAGCCTGACGATATTCAGTCTAACTTTTCAGCTAGCTACTGGAACATCACCACACCAATATACCTATCCCCTATATCAAAGCCCTCTGCAGGTATTCAAAACTGAATCAGTCAAAGGTAAATCTGTATTGAATATTTGATCCTGCTTACAATAGGCATAAAAGGTTCTCTACCTGTACCAGGGAAGAAGTAGTTTCCATATTTGTGAAAAGACACTGTCATGACACGGTCTGTCAAGTAAAACGCCTCCTGAACCCCATCTCCATGATGAATATCTATATCAATGTAGAGTACACGGGGATGATACCTGTCAGAGAGCAGAAACCAAAATATGTGTTAGAGAAGGAGACAAAGCTGGCAGCACCTGGGTGAAATCCTATACCCAAGCTGTAGAATCTAGCCCCCAGACGCCATTCCAAATTTCTGACCCACCAAAAATGTGTATTTCCTGTAATAGACCAGAAAGAGGAACACTGGTATTTAATTTATAGTTGGATAGCAGGTAGGGCAGAGGATTGGAGAAAAACAGGTAATATTTTAACATTATTATGACCACCTGCCTTTCACCAGAAAAACAAGGCAGGTTGCAACAATGTAAAATGCAACACTAAGGCAGACTAATAGAGGAAGGAAGGAATAACTTGGTCTTCGCAACTAAGTGATATTTCTGTTATGAGATCAATAAGCTTTGATGAGCTTGAACCAGTTACACAATTACATAATTTTTATTACTTGACATTTAGGGCTGATTCACACGGAGGTTTAGCATGAGTCTGGTGCTACTTGCATCCCCATTTAATTTGCATGGTCCACATGACATTGCAGGCAAACAGAAGCTAGAATGCAGTTTTCCCTTTAAATCTGCATTAAACCAATCCGGAGATAATGCAAAAAGTGAAAGAAAAACCGTCTCCACTTCACAGCGTTACTCCATGTAGGCACTTTGCTTCGACGTTTTATGCTGGGCGGGTGGATCCTTGCTTTCAGATATTCCCCTTTCTCCACCCACTAAACTCTCCATGAATTCCATTTTGTTTCCGGCAGCTTAACCAGCCACTTCTGCCTCCCTCTCTGCCCTCCTACCTTGGAGTTTGCTATGGCCTTCCTTCCCCTCCAATCAGTTTCGTGTCAATTGCACTCCTATGGTCTGGGCTTCAGCCTAGGTGTGCAATGGACAAGAAAAAACAATGAAACTAACAAAGAAAACCATCTCCACCCTTTCCCCCCTATAATCAATTTGGAGTCAATTGCACTAGGAAGCTGTCCTGCTTCAGCACTGAGAGGTGTGCAATTGACAAGAAAAAATGAAACTGAGAAAAAAACCCTTCCCCTTCTCTGTTAGCAATAGCAATACACTGGAAGGAGTAAACATGTAAATTTGGGGGTGGGGGCACGAAACAGCAACACCAATCTTTCCCAGAGGGGTGCTGAACGGAAAACAGTGGATTTGAAGGTAGGAAGTGTGAACCTTGCAAATCTAACACGATGGAAAAAGCTTTGTCTTTAAAACATCTTTCAATATATATATGAACATAATTGTGATTAACAAAACAGAGGTTTTTATTGTATTAACAAAATGTTCAGCTTCCGCCTTCATCAGCTGCTAACATACAAATGCTGTTACCAAGGTGGCCAGTCATAGAGCTTTAAGGATGGAATGCTCGGAGGGGCTTCATTTGCAGAAGCTAAGTAGTGGTGGTACTGTCCTCCATGTTCAGGCCATGTGCTGCCAATGTGATAGAACCGTATGATGAAGAACCAGAAATTTTAGAATGTAAGGTGAAAGCTGCTCTTAAAATACTTGGAAGAAACAGATCACCAGGAACAGATGGCATACCAATAGAGTTGCTAAAAGCTACTGAGACTGAATCTGTCCAAATTTTGACTAAAATCTGTCAAGATATATGGAAAACTAAACAATGGCCCACAGACTGGAAGCGTTCCATATACATCCCAATTCCAAAGAAAGGGGATCCCAGGGAATGCAGTAATTATCGAACTATTGCCTTAATATCCCATGCAAGTAAAGTAATGCTCAAGATTATACAACAAAGGCTCTTGCCATATATGGAGCGAGAAATGCCAGACGTTCAAGCTGGATTTAGAAAGGGAAGAGGTACCAGAGATCATATTGCAAACATACATTGGATAATAGAACGGACCAAGGAATTTCAGAAGAAAATCACCCTTTGCTTTATAGACTACAGCAAAGCCTTAGACTGCGTAGATTATGAAAAACTATGGAATGCTTTAAAAGAAATGGGGGTGCCACAGCATCTGATTGTCCTGATGCGCAACCTATACTGTGCACAAGAGGCTACTGTAAGGACAGAATATGGAGAAACCAATAGGTTCCCCATCGGAAAGGATGTGAGACAGGGGTGTATTTTATCACCCTATTTATTTAATCTGTATGCAGAACATATCATACGGAAAGCAGGATTGGACCAAGATGAAGGAGGTGTGAAAATTGGAGGGAGAAATATCAATAATTTAAGATATGCAGACGATACCATACTACTAGCAGAAACCAGTAATGATTTGAAACGAATGCTGATTAAGGTTAAAGAGGAAAGCACAAAAGCAGGACTACAGCTCAACATCAAAAAGACTAAAGTAATGACAACAGAAGATTTATGCAACTTTACAGTTGACAATGAGCACATTGAACTTGTCAAGGATTATCAATACCTTGGCACAATCATTAACCAAAATGGAGACAATAAGAAATCAGAAGAAGGCTAGGACTGGGGAGGGCAGCTGTGAGAGAACTAGAAAAGGTCCTCAAATGTAAAGATGTATCACTGAACACTTAAGTCAGGATCATTCAGACCATGGTATTTCCGATCTCTATGTATGGATGTGAAAGTTGGACAGTGAAAAAAGCTGGTAAGAGAAAATCAACTCGTTTGAAATGTGGTGTTGGAGAAGAGGTTTGCGGTTACCATGGACTGCGAAAAAGACAAATAATTGGGTGTTAGAACAAATTAAACCAGAACTATCACTAGAAGCTAAAATGATGAAACTCAGCTTATCATACTTTGGACACATAATGAGAAGACATGATTCATTAGAAAAGATAATAATGCTGGGGAAAACAGAAGGGAGTAGAAAAAGAGGAAGGCCAAACAAGAGATGGATTGATTCCATAAAGGAAGCCACAGACCTGAACTTACAAGATCTGAACAGGGTGGTTCATGACAGATGCTCTTGGAGGTCACTGATTCATAGGGTCGCCATAAGTCGTAGCCGACTTGAAGGCACATAACAACAACAAAAAAACCTTCCAGGGGTGGGATTTGGATTAACAAGGAGACCAGCAGTGTCCTCTTTAAGAAGTTTCCTACTTGTAAGGTTTTGTATAGATGTAATGATACGAGTATTGAGATCTTCTTTGTCTAGAAGTCTATATGTTGTTTCATCCTTTAGCTGTCTTTGACCTTCTGCTATATAGTCTGAAGTAGCACAACAGCACCACCCTTATCTGCAGGCTTGATGACAACATCCCTTCTCATCTGAAGGTTCCTTAGGGCTATTCTTTCTTCCTTTGAAAGGTTGTCATGAGTAGGAGTTGGTGTGTGGTTGTTAATGACTCTGTTTATTGATAAGAGAAAGGTTTCTAGGACTCGATTCCTGTTAATGTTCGGTGTCCAAGTTTGAGGTGGCAGAAACTGTAGCAGAGGATCTCTATTGTAGAGGTCTGTGTTGTTCTTAGAGTCATCATAAAAAAATTCAGCCAATCTGCATCTCCTTTCAAATGCTTTGATGGCACATTTCATCTGTGCTATATTGTGCTCTCTAGGTGCTGGGCAGAGGTTGAGGCCTTTGGATAGAAGCCTAATTTCATTAGGTGACATTTTGCCTGCAGTGAGATCTATTATTGTGGAGTCATTTCTGTAAGTTATGTCAGGTGATCTCGTTATACATGTGGAAGTTTTTGGAGTAACTTTTGAATCTCCTGTTTTTCTTTTTCTTGTGGTTAGCTTTTGCTCTTGTAGCAGATGAAAATATTTCTTTATAAATAGAACCCTGTGTTATTAAATTGGATGGAATAAGAGAAAGATGATACCTTAGAATATCCCTTTTGAGTTTTTTCTTTTTGGTGGTATGGACATTGATAAAGGTTGTCTGTCCTGTTTTGTGGAGCAGATACAGGAGACGTTCATAGTCGTATGGTGTTAGAATGTTTCTTTGAAACATTAATTCCTGCTGTAGTGCTTGTTTCAAGGACTTGATTTTCAGAAGATTCTGCTTAATAATCATAGAAATAAGGAATATGCTCAGCTGATGTTTCTCTATGTGCCAATTTAGACATAAAGGGATACTTTCTGGAATAAAAATTGGTTTATAGATCTCAAGGCCTCATGGGATAATGTTTAAGGTTTTATATACTTTAAGATGTTCTTTAGTAAGTTGGCATTTTGTAATTTTCTCTTGTAAAAACATTGAGCACCTTGGGTTGTTGTTGTGCATGATAGAAAACAAATGAAGAAGACTGGATCCTCGTTGGATGCAAGTTGCTTTGGTATACAGATAAGAGTTTTGAAAGCAACAAACAGAACTTCACCCAAGCTTGTTCGGGATCCCTATAAGGATTTCGTTAAACACCTAAGAATATATGCATGTAATTGTGATTAACAAAACAGAGGTTTTTATTGCAATACCAAAACGTTTTGGCTTCCGCCTTCATCAGCTGCTAACATACAAATGCTGTTACCAAGGTGGCAGTTATAGAGCTTTGAGGATGGAACGCTCAGAGGGGCTTCATTTGCAGAAGCTAAGTAGTGGTGGTACTGTCCTCCAGGTTCAGGCCATGTGGTGCCAATGTGTCCAGAGAGTAGATCCAAAGGTTCTCCCTTTTAGTCAATGCTGCTGGATCTGTTGGCATCTCTATCGCTGTTATAGAAAAGTACAGCAGGCTGTGACCCTCAATGTTGAAATGTACAGCAGGCTGTGACCCTCAATGTTGAAATGTTTTGCAACTGGTTGCTCCACTATTCTGGTTAAGATTGCCGATTTGTGGTTTCTGAAGGGTGTGCGTAGGTCAGTTGTGATTTTTCCTACGTATTGGATATGACATCCTGATCTTTTGCATTCAATGACATAAATTATATTGTAGGATCTGCAGGTGATGTTCTGTTTGATGTAATATGTCCTATATATAGGAATAACCTGGACCTCCTTATATTTCCCAAACTAGACAACTGTTAAAGTAGGGTGTGATGTTCCTGTAGGTTAAGCATCTGTAAATATGGTAAGTGCGGGTTGTGATGTTCCTGCTTATATTGTAAATATGGTAAGTGCTGTTTATATAGAAGATATATGGTAAGTAGAGTGAAAGAGGAGGGGGGAGTACATGAGCAGTAGAATGGTGGATGATTGGCTGAGTGTTTGAATGGCTGGGAGTATGAATGGAAGAATGACTTTTGAATCTGGGAGGTTGTGGAGGAGGTGGTGTTTGGAAGGTGTCGGGGAGGTGGTTTTTGAGAGGTTGAGAGAGAGGTTGGAAGTTTGAGGTTTGGTGGTGTGGAGAGTGAGTCGGAGTTTTGAGGCAATTAGTAAGAAGTTAAGTACCTAACAGACTATAGATGAAACCATACGCTTGTGAAACATTCCTTAAGTAATCTTGTTATTTCTGATATTAAATAAATACTTGTTTGGTTTACCAAAGGCCTGATCCTTGGCTGGGGGAATATACAGACCAGAAGGGAGGGCAAGGTAATTACCAAGGCTGAACAGAAACTGTATCTAATGGTGGCAGCGGTGAAGGGAGAGATTGTAACAAGTCACGTATCCAGAGCAACCCAGAGTTGTATGCTTTATATATAAAGATACAAGGGGGTTGGGAACAGCATAGACACACAGTCACAAAGTAACAAGCTACAGAGAGACTTAGGCAAAGTCTCTGGGAGTTTGCGTTACAGAAAGTGACTGGTGGTGCTGCCTAGCAGTGGGATCTAGGGAGATCTGTGCTAGAGCTGTAAAGGGTAAGAATAAACCTGACGTTCCTGTCTGCTGGTAGCCCCAAGTGAGAGCTTCACAGGTGGTGCTGGGGAAGGACGTCACACGGGTCTATTAGGTGATGTATGGTAATTGACTGAGAGAGAAAGGGGGAGTACATGGGTGAGAAGCCGAAGTATGCTGGATGATGATTGGCTGAGTGGCTGGCTGAAGGTATAAATGGAGGTTTGTGAGTGATGAGGGGGGGAGAAGTTGTTGAGTTGGTTGGAGTGAGGTCGTTTGGTGTGGGTTGGTTGGCAGAGTTCTGAGGGAAGTTTGGATTGTATTTGGCTGATATTTAAAGAGTATATATATGAACAGAAACATAAAGAGTGACCATATATGAAACCATACGCTTGTGAAACATTCCTAAAGTAATCTTGTTATTTCCTGTTGTTAGTAAATAAATACTTATTTGGTTTACCAAAGGCCTGATCCTTGGCTGGGGGAATATACAGACCAGAAGGGGGGGGCAAGGTAATTACCAAGGCTGAACAGAAACTGTATCTAATGGTGGCAGCGGTGAAGGGAGAGATTGTAACAAGTCAAGTATCCAGAGCAACCCAGAGTTGTATGCTTTAAATATAAAGATACAAGAGGGTTGGGAACAGCATAGGCACACAGTCACAAAGTAACAAGCTATAGAGAGACTTAGGCAAAGTCTCTGGGAGTTTTGGTTACAGGAAGTGACTGGTGGTGCTGCCTAGCAGTGGGATCTAGTGAGATCTGTGCTAGAGCGGAGTGAGAAGCCATATAAATGACGGTCCTGACTGGTGGTGTCCCTGGTGGTGCCTAGTGAAAGGCAGTAGCCACAAGCAGGTGGGAACCTGACAGGGAGAACCAGGGAACGACGTCACATAGGGCCCCCAACATTTTCAGGTCTATGGCCTAAAATTTGGAATTCTGAGTAAGTGTCATATGCACCAGCACAACATGGCTCCATGGAAGTATGGCCAATCACAAAACGTACTGAATGCTTTTTGTGGATTGGGCCCTCCATCCCACCCACATATTTGCTTATTTAAAAGCATTTACAGTGCCTTGCAAAAGTAAACAGACCCCTGACCAATGCTCTCAAGTTACTGAATTACAAATGGTACATTGTAATTTTGTTCTGTATATTTAATTTTGAAACACTGAAACTCAAAATCAATTACTGTAAGGTGATATTGGTTATATGTTGGGAAATGTTTGTAAGAAACACAAAAAACTGAAACATGTTGCTTGCATAAGTATTCAACCCCTGAGCTGTGGAAGCTCCCAGTTTACACAGACGAAAGAAACTACCCTATCAAGGACACAGATACCTTACCGTTGGGCCTCCACCTGTGAACCATTAAAGCTGCTGTCACATTGTCAGGTTAAAACCCCCACTGTTGAAGGATCATTGGGCAGGCTGTGGATCTGAAGGAAAATGAAGACCAAAGAGCATTCTATAGAAGTGGGAGATTAGGAAAAGGTTACAAAATAATACCCAAGTGTTTGGATATCCCAGTGAGCGCAGCTGGATCAACAATCAGGAAGTGGAAGCTGCATCACACCACCCAGGCACTGCCAAGAAAAGGCCATACCTCAAAACTCAGTGCTTGAACAAGGAGACTTGTGAGAGAAGCCACAGAGAGGCCAACAATCACTTTGAAGGAGCTACAGAGTCCAGTGGCTGGGAGAGGAGTTATGGTGCATCAGTCAACCATATGAAGAGCTCTGCATAACACTGGCCTGTATGGGAGGGTGGCAAGAAAGAAGCTGTACTCAAAAAGTACCATCTGAAAGCATGTCTGGAGTATGTCAGAAAGCATGAGAGTGCCCCAGCCGCGATGTGGGAAAAGATTTTGTGGTCAGATGAGACCCAGATAGAGCTTTTTAGCCCAAACTCAAAGCGCTATGTGTGGCACAAACCTAACACTGCCCATGCCTCAAGACACACCATCCCTACAGTGAAGTTTGGTGGTGGCAGCATTATGTTATAGGGATGCTTCTCATCAGCAGGTACTGGGCATCTTGTTAAAACTGAAGGAAGAACGGATGGAGCAAAATACAGGGAAATACTGCAAGAGAACCTGCTTCAGTCCAGTACAAAACTGAAGCTTGGAGGAAATTCACTTTTCAGCAGGACAATGATCCCAAGCACAAGGCCAAAGCTACATTGGAGTGGCTCAAGAACAAAAAGGTGAATGTCCTACAGTGGCCCAGTTAACTTTCTGATCTCAATCCCATTGAAAAGCTGTGGTGTTCTTTGAAATTGCATTCCACAAGCGACGTCCAACCAACCTGAACAACCTGGAGCGAATCTTCCAAGAAGAGTGGGCCGAAATCCCTCCAACACTGTGCAAAGCTGGTACATACCTACCCCAAAATGCTTACAGCTGTTAGTGCAGCAAAACGTGGCTCTACCAAATATTAATGTGTGTAGGCTGAATACTTATACAAGCAACATGTTTCAGTTTTTTATGTTTCTTACAAACTTTTCCCAACATAAAACCATTGTCACCTTACAATAATTGATTCTGAGTTTCAATGTTTCAAAATAAAATATCATACAGAACGAAATTACAATGCATCATTTGTAATTCAGTAATATGAGAGCATTGATCAGGGGTCTAATTACTTTTGAAAGGAACTGTATAAACAGCTTAACATTTCAAGTCTCAGTCTAAACAGTGTATAGCAAACAATCTACCACTAAAACAAGCACAAAAGCACAACCCCAAAGCAATAAAACAGCAATATCAAATCACAAAGCATATAAAGATTGAATAGAACAGAAATAAGATGATTCAAACATGTAAAATATGGAAATAATACTACTCTGCTGTAAGGATTACTAAGGTGCTGAGTGTACCTGAAACACTATGAACACTTGAAATGTGTTAAAAATATAAATGCTAAGTATTATTGTGTGTTTATATTATGTACAGTTGTGCATATATTATATCTAACACTTGCACAGCTCATGCATCTGATGAAGTGAATTCTTGATTACTGAAAGCTTATGTAATAATATATTGTTTTGAAGGTGCTACAGGACTCTTGGACTGTTTTTAATTTCATAAATGCAATATTGTCACTATTCCCCCTCCACTTTTCCAAGACTGGTTGCCAACTTCTGTGCTAGGGGTGGGGGCTTTGTACACCTTGGAAAGCAAAGAATTGGTTTGTCACTTTTTGTTCTCAAAAATCCAGGCACCATCCTTCTGAGCACCTGTAAAATGCTTTTTTCTCTAACCAGAACAAGATTTAACACCCAAAATCCCATGGTTAATTCCCCAACCATATTCTGCTCTAATTTCCCTTCAGTTACATCCCCATTCATCATGATCCCCTGAATTACCTCAAAATAGATTCCTCTTAAATTTTCCAAATTAACAACCTACTCATGAGTGGGTCCATGGGATTTTGTTTTAATCACTTTAAAACGCAAGCTTCAGCAATGGTTTGATTTCCGTTACTTAGCCCATTTGCAGTTTCTGGGCTTTCAGTCCTAAGTATCCTTACAAAAACTGCTCATTTAGGCGCCACACATTTTCCCCTTTGCCCTGCCTTCTCTTCACTCCTGGTTAGTCAGAGGCATGAAGAAGCAGGTTTCCTATTGGGAAAGGAGAAGGGAGGGGAGCAGACAGCCACATCTAGCAGTGCATCTGTGGGCGCCACATTGGGAAAGCCCTTGTTAAAGGTTTAAGAACCCCAGGACACAAAGCTGTAAAAGTCAGCCATGACTAACAGCACAATCCTATTTGAGCTTGCTGGATAACTTTAGGTTTCCAACCCCTGCACTGGTGGACCTCAAAGATACACCAGTGAAAAGTCCTCTGCGCCAGTATATCACAAGAGTTAAACTGATGTAAGACTACATCACCATACCCCACAGAAGATGCAATTTTGCTACAGCAGGGTGGCATTGGAGTGTATCAGTGGAGGAGCAAGACTTAAGCAGTATCCTAGGCTCCCTTAGAAACATCCAAACAAAAGAGATGGTAAAAGGACCTGTCTCAGTCTTCTTGGCAACCCTTCAAGGGCCACATGCCAGTAGTGGGCAGGCCAGAGGCAAACGTGGGCAGAGCAAGAAATGTAAATATTACCTTTATACACTAGGCTAATTTCTACACACACCTCTCTCTATCCTCCATCCAGACAAGCAAGAGGCATTATCAGAGTTCAAGGACACATTCCAGCCAGGCAAAACAGTCAGGGTGAGAAGCAGGACCAATGAGAGGTATGATCTGGGGAAAGAGGATGTGGAGAGTTCAGAGGGACTGATAGAGAGGCCTGGGGTTCCCCACCTCTGATACAAGTTAAAACACTCCCATTGAACTCAACAGAGCTAGAAATCACTCTCCCACAGCCACAGAGCTTAGGATTCTCACTAAACTAAACATGGCACACCTTCAGCAGTAGTAGAACCCCAGACAGGAAGACCATCTCTCATAGGCTGCAGTACTCCGACCTCAATTTGTCTACATTTAGTACACTTAGAGAGGCGATGTCTGCATGCCACAAAGCAGACTTCTCTGCCCCCCAACCCGGGGCGGGAAGGAGCCTGCCTTAAGAAGGCTTCAGCTCTGACAGGGACTGCTCCGTTGCACAGTAATGAAGAAAAAAATCTGGGTCTGTCTGCTTTTGCTGCATGCATGCCCCTCTTTCAGGGAACAAGCCCATGCAATGAAAACAAGCAGACCCATTTTTTCCCCTGATGCTTCCTTTGTCCGTATGCATCTGTTCCCAGGAGGGAACAGGTGCACACAGCCAAACTGAGGAGGATCTGTGGAGCTTGAAAGATGGGTGGAGAGTTTCTTGCAAAGCCAGCCCTATACTGATCCTTTCAGCCTCCAAAAAGGATGAATGTGGGGTATGCTATGCAAGTGCGATGGATTTCCACAGGCAGGAAAAACAAACTACCTGTCAAAGCTGGCCTGCGGAATGGCCAAAAAACTTCCCCACCTCTGCCTTACAGATACTCTACTGAAGGATTACAAACACACCATGGGAAAGTAAATGTCACTTGTCCAACTGGGGATGCAAGGGCAAAGTGGGGGCTGAGGAGAAGAGCAAGATACCATATGCCAAAGCATGACTGCTGCAAACAGCCAGGGCATCTCAGTCCAGGCCCTGTGTCCTGAGCTATTGACTATTGTTCATTAACTGTCCCAGTCTCTCTTGCCGCTCCACAGGCAGTACTCCAACAGATGCAGCGGCAAGATTCCCCTGCTCCCAGAAGGGATACCAGGCTTTTTAAATTTTGTAAATTTTTAAATATTTTAATTTAACATTCTAAACTCAATATGATCTTAATTTATAAATCTCAATGGCAATTTTATTAATGTTTTATAATTGTACTATATATATATATATTTTCCACACTTGCTCATATTTTAATTGTGATTTTATTTGTTGTACACTGCCCTGAGAGCTTTCTGCTATAGGGCGGTCTAGAAATGTAATTAAATAAAAAAAATAAAAAAAAATATCAAAACCTGGTCCAGTGACCAGTGTGACTCTAGCTGCTCCCCTGAGCTACTTAAGCCTCCTTGTTTAAGCTAGGTTCCTGTATCATTGTAAGATGCTCAGCAGACAGTTGCAGTACAGATTATACTATGCCAAGCATGGGGATAGTTATAAGGAACACTGGCTGTCCCTCTTTGCTATCTGTCATACAGGTTTCAAAGGCATAGGAGCCCTTCTTGAACAAGAGCATTGTTCAGAACTCACGCCATGATGCAGTTAAAAACAGCTTTTACCAGCAATTCCACTGTGTAGCTTTCCTCAGCTGCATGGGATGGGACTAGCATAGCCAGGTGAAAAGGGGAGGACATAACTCCTACATCTTTAGCAATTGCGTAGAAACGGGCATTTCAACAGGTGTAACTTGCACACAATATTAAAGGCGCAAAAGCCCTGTTTTTCACCTGGCCATCCAAGATGATACTCTCAAAGAGATGAAGTCCAGGTCTTTACTGCTACCACATCCCAGCAGAGCTCAGGTTCTACATCAGGAGTACGGAACCTCTGGCCCCCAGGCCTCATTAGGCCCAGCCTAGGTCCCAATTTGGTCCGCAAGGCCGTTTTCCCAAAACACACCTACCTGCCCCACACCTGACGTCATCTGTGACATCTGGTGAAGGGCAAGAGAAGGTGTGGCTCGCAGTCAACAATCGGAAGCCTTAAAGAGCACTCCCGATTGTGCATTGGCAAGGGAGGCTTTCTGCTACCACTAATCAGCTGACTGGGAGCAAGAGAAAACCTGCTGGGATCAGCTGTGCTACTGAGTTTCCCCATGGGAACTCTTGTCATGCAGCTGATCCTTGTCCAAAGCGGGACAAGGGAAACTCCATCAGGCTTGAAGTAACTGCCTATTAGCTAATAGGTGGTGACTCCAAGCCCTCTCAATCGGTTATGTGATCAATTTCTCCATAGAAAACTTGGTTGTGCAGCTGATCAACAGAACTTCAAAGCATCGTTCAGGACTCCTTGCAAGCCTGTATGGTGCTTTGAGGTTCCGTCGATTATCACTTGACATCACTGTGATATCAAGTGATTGACAAGTAGCCTGCCCCACCCACCTGGCCAGAACCAATTTCTTACCCGTGGTCTACATCTTATCTATCCTCTGTCCATATGAGCTCCAGCAAGGATTAAAGATGAGGCTCCTCACAGCTCACAAACCCTTTGATTAGTACAGATGTGATAAACTATTTACCAAGGCTGCAGGAAGTGGAAAGTGAAGGTGGGGAGTAACATCTGCTGGGGCAATAGCCAGCAACTTACTGGCAATCAAACAAACGAGGGTTGGGTGACCCCAAAGAACTGGTGATAACCCCAAAGACAGCAAGAACCATAATCAAGAATTCCAGTTTTACCCTCATCACCACCTTATCTGTGCTCCCAAAGAAAAGAATTAACAACAAAACACCGTCTTCTATTTCTCCATCACCTCAGGGTTCTTAAATTGAAAAGGTACTTAAATGGAAAGTGTGGGTAAGAAAGAAATGTACCACATCAGAAGGCAGCCAGAGACAACAAAAGTTTCATTACATTATGAGCAAACACTCAAAGAGGTCCAAGGAAAGGGAATGTGAAGGGCCACCAGCACAAGAGAAGCTATTTAAACACACACACACAAATCTACTGCAGCTCCATTACTCCATTCACAGCACCATGAAATCCATCACCACCACATCACTTGCACCAACTCCTTACTTGAGAAG
This sequence comes from Rhineura floridana, assembly GCF_030035675.1. Taxonomy (NCBI): domain Eukaryota; kingdom Metazoa; phylum Chordata; class Lepidosauria; order Squamata; family Rhineuridae; genus Rhineura; species Rhineura floridana. The sequence goes on along the minus strand of NC_084480.1, from coordinate 172,842,730 downwards.
CTCCAAAATGCCAATCACGATGTCATTGACATAACAAAACCCAGAAGCCTGAAACATGAAAAAATATATAACTGAGTCAGTGAAGAGCAACAGTTAAGTCTTCCTCACCCTCCGAAATAAAGAGACCACACTTGCCCCATTACCTCAAACTTCTTTGCATGGTGCAGGCCTCCAGCCCAGTTTATTGCAATATCACAGATCTAAAAACAAAAGGCGGACATTAGCTCAAAGGAAAAAGTATTACGCTGCCAAAATTGCAGTACTTGCCAAGGGACGATCAGTCCCTATATCCTAAGCTACCCCATCAAACTTAGCCCATTGCGTTTGCACTAAACTGCTAAGAATATCTGGGGTATAGTTTGTGCAATGCACCCATACTAGTACTTATCATTTTACAGCACTTTATAGCATTCTAAGCACTTCACCTACATTATCATTATACTCACAACAATTCTGTAGGGTAAGTCAGAATTAGCACCTCCATACTGAAATGGGAGGCTGAGAAATTATGCAGTGATTAGTACCTCCATATTAGAAATGGGAAGCTGAGAAATCATAACCTGGTAAATTCATCCCAGAGAAAAATTTTGAACTGGGGGCTTCCTGTTTCAGGGTTGCAGCTATCCCTCCCCCAATATATTAGCTATTATGAAACTCCTCCAGAGCCAACAATTATGAACACCATTTTAGTTGCACATGTAAACAATACAGCAGCTCTTAGAATGATCTAGTTGACAGCAGTCAACCTACAGTGCCTTGCAAAAGTAATCAGATCCCTGACCAATGCTCTCATACTACCGAATTACAAACGGTACATTGTAATTTTGTTCTGTATGATATTTTATTTTGAAACATTGAAATTCAAAATCAGTTATTGTGAGGTGACATTGGTTTTGTGTTGGGAAATGTTTGTAAGAAACATAAAAAACTGAAACATGTTGCTTGCATAAGTATTCAACCCACACACATTAATATTTAGAAGAGCCACCTTTCACTGCAATAGCAGCTTTAAGTCTTTTGGGGTAGGTATGTACCAGCTTTGCACACAGTATTGGAGGGATTTTGGCCCATGCTTCTTGGCAGATTCATTCCAAGTCGTTCAGGTTGGTCAGATGTTGCTTGTGGACTGCAATTTTCAAAGAACACCACAGCTTTTCAATGGGATTGAGATCAGGACTTTGACTGGGCCACTGTAGGACATTCACCTTTTTTGTTCTTGAGCCACTTCAGTGTTGCTTTGGCCTTGTGCTTGGGATCATTGTCCTTCTGAAAAGTGAATTTCCTCCTAAGCATCAGTTTTTTAGTGGACTGAAGCAGGTTCTCTTGCAGTATTTCCCTGTATTTTGCTCCATCCATTCTTCCTTCAGTTTTAACAAGATGCCCAGTACCTGCTGATGAGAAGCATCCCTATAACATAATGCTGCCACCACCAAACTTCACTGTAGGGATGGTGTGTCTTGAGGCATGGGCAGTGTTAGGCTTGCGCCACACATAGTGCTTTGAGTTTGGGCCAGAAAGCTCTATCTGGGTCTCATCTGACCACAAAACCTTTTCCCACATCGCAGCTGGGGCACTCTCATGCTTTCTGGCAAACTCCATGGTTTCAGATGGTACTTTTTGAGTATGGCTTCTTTCTTGCCACCCTCCCATACAGACCAGAGTTATTCAGAGCCCTTCATATGGTTGACTGATGCACCAGTCCCAGCCACTGAACTATGTAGCCCCTTCAAAGGGATTGTTGGCCTCTCTGTGGCTTCTCAAGTCTCCTTCTTGTTCGAGCGCTGAGTTTTGAGGGACAGCCTTTTCTTGGCAATTCTTGGGTGGTGTGATGCAGTTTCCACTTCCTGATTATTGATCCAACTGTGCTCACTGGGATATCCAAACACTTGGGTATTATTTTGTACCCTTTTCCTAATCTATGCATTTGTATTACATTATCCCTCACTTCTGTAGAATGCTCTTTAGTCTTCATTTTCCTTTAGATCCACAGCCTGACCAATGATCCTTCAATAGCGGGGTTTTTATCCTGTCAGTGTGACAGCAACTTTAATGGTTCACAGGTGAAGGCCAATGGTAAGGTAACTGTGTCATCGATAGGGCAATTTCTTTCACCTGTGTAAACTGAGAGCTTCCACAGCACAGAGGTTGAATACTTATGCATGATTACTTTTGCAAGGCACTATATATATTTTAAGGGTTTGAGGAGAAAGAACATCACCTTGGTACCTTATTATTTAGTTGTGTTGCTCCTTGCAATGAAGCCCCAGTATAACGAGAACAAAATTCAAACAGCCCTGGGAACACTGGACTGAGAGAGAAGACCAAATTACAGAGAGTTCAGGATAATATGACAGATAAACATTCCAGCTCAAAATGGCCATAGGTATGGTGGATCAGACTAATCATTACATGCAAGCTAAGAAATAAAAGAGGTAAGAAACAAACTTATATTAGGGATGTTTGGCATGGTAAGGAATATATCTTTGTACACTTCATAGTTAAATACTGATATACAATACCAGTAAGATTAAAAACAAGCTCAAAATGGCATTTTTCTACTCCCAGTTTCAAGACCATATCTTAATTAACTCAAGCAGCGTAATTCACATAAAACTGGCATGTGCTGACGTCTCACAGAAAATAGACTGGTCAGAGAAGGAGAAAGATGGCCAGGTGAAAACCTGGATGTTATGTGCATGGGTTTGATTGATTGATTGATTTCCCGCCCTTACTCCCAGCAGGATACCAGAATGGGTGTGAATGGGAATGGGTATGAAGAACCTAGGGAACCAATACAAAGAGGAACAATAGGCTATGACACCACAAGGCGGAAAGGCCAAGCATGTGTAGTGCTGAGTATCTCGTATTTGGCAGAAATAACCAGCTAAATCTTCAGCTACAAGTTTCTAGTGTACCTATAACACACAAAGAGGCAAATGAACCCTTTGGGATCTTAGTAATATACGGCCTGCCCATATCATACACCTTGTGTCCTATCCACCCAATACATCAAGAAGGTATGGAATACTTACCAGTCATCACCCACATTGAAAGCATTGAGGCTCTTGGTGAATCCCTGCATGTTATTTGGGGACACTCTCTGCAGGAAGTCAATGTAATCTTCTGAGTGAAAGCGACACATATCATGCTGGGATGCTTGGTATGGCTTAAATACCTGCAAGAGAAATTTCTTCCATTCCGAGCTGAATTCAACAGCAGATGAAAGCCTTAACAAAGTACAGCTGTCAGTCTCAAAGTTCCAGTTTACACTATCCCTAGTTACACTTCTATTCGCAAGTGAACCACTGCAGAGGTGCCTTGGCAGCTGTCATCAATCCCCACCACAAAGGTGGGGTACTGGAGCCAAACAGGCAACACCTGTATCTCCCTTTCCTGTGCTTTCGTAGCACAAATTGGCAAGAGGAGGGGCAGGCAACCGCACATTTTTGGCTTGGTGACTGAAACCAATAAAAATTGCAGAGCCCTGTCCCCAGTGCTTTTCTGCTTTGTGTATTCAGGAGGCCATACCATGGCTAGAGATAATTCTTTCTATATTGTATGCAGATTCTAAAATATACCTGCAAAGGAATGGATATAAGTATGCTAAATATTAGCATCTTGAAACCAGAGTTGTGCTCAACCAAGCAAATAAAGTGCTTACAATCATCTTCTTATAGAGTCCATAGTGCAGTACCAGACTGTGGGTCAGTGCCAAGCGATGTGGCTTCATGGGATGTCCTGCTCCTGACATGAAAAGAAAGAAAAACACTGTGAAATCAACATCCCCATATCAGAAACACTAGTCCATTAAGATCTAGATAATTACTAGCACAATTTCACAGAGAAAGATGTGCAATATGAGTGTCCGACTGGGACCTGGGAAACCACGGTTCAAATCCCCACTCAGTCATGAAGCTCACTGGCTGATCTTGGGCCAGTCACTGTCTCTTGGCCTAACTTACCTCACAGGGTTGTTGTGATGATAAAATAGAGGGGGAGAACTACATACATCACCTTGATCTCCTTGGAGGAAAGGTAGGATATAAATACAATAATAAACAAGCAAATGAGGCATTGTGTGAAATTATGGGGATACATTCTTTTTCTTAGGGTACCAGAAACATAGTTTCGTTGATTGTGATTTCATGATTAAGAACTGTGATGTATCTTCTTCCAAAATTAGTTTAATCCATTGTTTAAAGCCATCCAAGCACATACCCCTCACTACATCTTACTAGTGTTCTGTAAATTAAATTATGTGCCTTATAATTTATGCGAATTGGTTTGTACAATTGAAATGTCCTTTATAAATAATAGCTAAGTAACAAGCAATACTATTATACAGAATAGTAATAACAATATCAAAACATTAATGCAGAAGAACTTCATTCCTTCCATTTCACAGATATAAATACAGACAATATTCTCTCACCACATCACATGATGATTGCCTGAATGTCACCCCACTGAATGCATACAATTTCACTTCTCTGCTGAAGTACAGTGCACTAACAAGAGCTTTCTTTATAAAGAAAGAAGCAAAGGAAACCTTGATTTCTGTAAACTGGTTAGGGGTTTTTCCTAAAAATGTCAAGCAATATATACATTTTCTACATAAATAAATTTTTGAACGTTTATTAAGCTCAGGATGGATCTGACTGCAAGTTATTATAGAAGAGCTGCAATTCCAACATGTTCAACAACATTGTCTGGATAGGCATCCTTTCCGCCGCCTGAAACCTATGTGTGTTTATGAAGTGTGCACAGAATTACATCTGTTACAGAACCGAGGGGAGCTGAAACCTCAAGCGCTTAACAAGGGGGCTTGTTGTTGTTTTTCTGAAAGGCGAGACAGAGACCAGAAACTCGCGAACTTCCCTGTTAACGTGGAACAATTAGAGCACATGCCTGCCGTGGATGGTCCGCTCGTTGCCCTGCACCCTCCGTCAAGGGAAATTCAAATTACGGCCTTCTCACCCACCCTCCGTCCCCGGAAAAAAAAAATCAGTCACCCCATTCACCTGCCGCGCACGCACCGTAGTGAAAGTTGCCTACATCTGGGTCATAGAAGTAGGCCACAGTCTTCGCCATGGCCCCTTCAACGCGGAACGGTCTGGCTGAGGAACGGACAACCCACCGGCCGCACTGCTCCACCCACAGACGCTTTCGTCACCACGTATGCGGCACGCGGAAACTCTATCCATAAGAAAGGACTCCTGGCTTCTCGCCCAGCAGCTCTCGCGAGATCTAGTCTTAGAGAGGTCTGTAGACAGATTATGGGCGTTACACCCATCTTGGTTTCACTCTTCACTCCGTTGGTTGAAATTAGTTCATCAGTAACGAAAGTAAATCGTTTCCCCCAAAGCAAAAGCCGTAATCTTTCTGTAGTTGTAATCCATTCAATCTACTCCAGTCACACGCCCCAAAGGGGGAATAAATAAATGACTGAATGATGAAGTGAAAAAAATAAAATAGGAAATAAGTACGTAATTGATAAATAAAGAGCAGAATAATGTATACAGTACATAAATAGAAGGGGAAACTTTCCATTTTATGCTCTGTAGTAACGTCCTTCATTTCTGGATTTTAAAAAGTTTTTAAATGTACTGTTGTTAAATACATTAAATATAAGTCTGGTTGTTATGTATTGTTATGTTTAAATCTGGGACATACCTTATTAACATGTTTTAATAAGGCATGAATTAAAAGTTGTGACATCTTAAAATACTAAATGATTTTGGGAGGGCATCAGCTTTGTAGACTTGAGCCCCCTTCATCAGATACATGAAGTAGTGCTCAGTGCATATTATAGGATAGAGGTTCCCAAACTTTTTTTCCCATGGATCACTTGAAAATTGTAGAGGGTCTTGGCAGACCACTTGATGATTTTTCTGTCGTAGCAATTTTAATGCACTGTGCTAGATGTTATATTTTAAAATTGTATTTTATTGCTGTAGATCCAGCAGAGTACTTCTCCCTGCTCACCTCTCACAGGGGTATCACACTGTGTGTGTGTGTGATTCATTAGCAAAGCCTCTCCTGCCTTGCCCAACAGCTGAAGAGGAGGGGAGGGGAGGGGAAGCTACTTCTGAACCAGCAGGCTTCCTCTCCCTGCTGGCCTCTCTCACAGGAACATGCTGATCTAGCAGCAGGCAAAGCCTCTCTGTCCTGCCAAATAGCTGGTGGTGGGTGGGGAGTCTTGTGGTAAACATACCAAAGAGCCGAAACCAGGGAAGGGGAGATCAGCTTCTCTCCCTTCAGGCAGCCAGATCTGTGTGTGTGTGTGTGTGTGCATACACACTGTAAGTTGTGTTCTTTTCTTCCAAGCCTGAAACTGACTAGTCTGGGTCCTCCCTTTGCTAACTTGAAATTGAATGACAGAGAATCTCTTGCTGTCTCCCATGGCTAGTGGTGCAAGATCTAATACAACTTGGGAGGAGAAGGCTCCCATCCTTAGTATGCACTATGTTATACAGTATGCAACAGCCCAGATGTTTATTTTGCTTGCACTTGGGGTGGAGCGGAGTTTCATTCACTTTGCCCTTTTGCACATCCACAAACCTGCACATGCATGGTAATTATATATATATATATGTATATTATCTATATGTGTGCGCACACACACACACACACACACACACACTTTGCTACGCTCTTCTAAAAAAGCACACAAAGAGCAAATGGACCAATCACCAAAAAGGGGTGGACTTAGGGGAGTGGCCAATGCTAAAGCGATTTAGGAAAAAAGGCCTACACGTGGATATTTGAAAATTATGTTTTCACAATATAAATCCAACCACAAACAGGACACGTATGGATCTGGAGGCTACCAACCAAATATGGAAAATGTGGAATTTGTGGTTAGGTATGGATGGGCTCCTACTGGGAGGAAGGGTGGAAGAGGTGGGTGGGTGGGTGGGTGGATGGGACAGGTGGGATATGCTTTCTTTAAAAGACAACATGGAGCCATGGGCAAGCCTTTTGCCCAATATCAGAAGATATGCTCTTCCACAATTTCTTCCACATGGACCACTTGAACATTGCTGAGGGTCTTGCCAGACCACTTAATGATTTTTCTGCCTGTTGAAGCAATTGTAATATGCTGCACTAGGTGTTGTGTGATTTTAATTGTATTTTTACAAACATGCCACAGACCACCTGAATGAAGCTTGTGGACCACTGGTCCGTGGACCACACTTTAGGAACCCCTGTATCAGCTCATCAACTCATGGGGGGGGAATGTTAGGAGGAAGAGCTGGAACTATCTGTTCTGAAACTTGATGAAACAACATACAATCTAATATTTGCTTCTGCAACTTTTGTAAAATTTGCCGCCCTGGGCTCCTCTGGAAGGAAGGGCAGGATATCAATCAATCAATCAATAAAATAAATAAATAAATAATAAATAAATAAAATGTTGCCACAGAAGAGTGAAGTCTGGAACAAAAATTTATGCTTAACATTGCAACTCTTCTAACAATTGGTCTCAAAATGGCTACTTTCTGAGACTTAAAGCAGTGGTGGCTAGTACACATTGAGACCAGTGGACGGAAGACAGGGAGCGCAACAGTAGGTGGAATCAGAGCCAATGACAGCAGAGCCAACCAATTCTAGTCTTGTCCCCATCTCCTCCCTGAGGAGTTCTACTAAGGAGGAGGCAGTGCCCACCCCCTGGACTGGTTGTAAATAAGAAGGCACATAGGTTCATCTATTTTTGCGTTTATGGAGATGACAGTTTCATGCTATAAAAATAGAATAAGAGTAATAGCCCTCCAATTATACTTTTTCACATCTAAACTGTACTTATTACATTAATTTGCTTAATACAGACAACCATGTTACATGAGTTAGCTGTGGGACTGTCTGCTGAGTCTGACACAGAAATGTCATATCAGCAGTGCCCCTGCTCCTGTCAAAAAGATTGTGTCTGGTAGAACTGTAGCAACACAACACAGTCCAGCTTAATTGGGACTTCCCTGCCTTGGCTCAGTTTGCCTGTTTATATGTCCATAAAGATTGCACACAACATTCCATCTGGACTTACCTCTAGAGTGGTCCAACATCCAATTACAACACATTTACATTTAAGACAATTAAGTCCCATTAACTTGCAGTTTGTGGATTGCAGCCTTATTCCCATCACACTTTATAAGGCTGAAAGACATTAATTGCCCTGTTTAACAGCTGTTGAGTGAAAATGCTGAAAGGCTGTAGCTGTGAATCTCAAATACATCTCCAGGAAGCTAAAGTCTTCTTGCATTTATTCACAGAGGACTGGAATTAATCACTTGTATATGTCCCCCCTCCTGCTGCCTGTACAATACTCAACATAATTCCAAACAGGATTTACACATTCTTAATTCTTTGACTCAAACCATACTGCAAGAAAGGCCTCTTTGCCATGCATGTCCATAGGAATGTTTTTTGGGGGGGAGACAAAGTAAAACATCAAATAAACAAACAAATATTCACACATAATTATCATCAGAGAACAGATAACAAGGCCTGGGTAGACCTGGCTTCTGAGAAACTTATGTTCCATGTCCACCCCTCGGTTGTTTCTCAGTAGATAGACCTGCTTTCTATCACTGCACTGACTTCCCCGCCACCTCACCCCTCCTGGTAAGTAACAGTGACCAATCTGCCAGAAAGCTAGCATAGCACCTCCATCCCACCCGGCAAGCCACTTGTGCTGTTGCTACAATTAACTTTACAGCCTCCCATCCAGCATTTCCCTAAAAAAACCTCTCAGTGCACCAGGATAACAACACTGAACTATAGTGTCGTCATACACTACTCTAATCCCCACCCCCTGCAAAATGGGTATAACAACACTAGGCTACTTTGCAAGGCTGGTGAAACCCATGCTCTCTCAGCCATAGCTCCTCCTCTTGAAATATGGGTATAGTAATAATTGGCTTTAGCTGGATTTAGCTGGACTGGCATTAGCTGGGTAATGTTTCAAATGTTTATAGATTTGAGGGGGGGGTGTCAAATTTTTTGTTAGAAATAAGATTTGAATTTAAAAGATCATGAACTATCTTTGCTGCTGCTTTTGTTTTTCAGTTGACACACTGCTCCTCAATCACAGCAACATTAAAATCCTGGATATCTGCATTGTTTTCTGTGGGGCAGCAATCACTTATCCACCAGTTTCTAATTTTTCTAATCTTCAGTTCAGTTCTGCAGCAATTTGCTATTTTTTTAAAAAAAAACTTCATGAAAATTCATTAACATTTTAGGCATAATTTTCCTAATAAATATTTTTGTATGCAGTTTTGACTAATGAACACATTTTCACCAATCAATTTCTCCTTATAATGCATTTTGTATGCTATTTTCACTAATATATTACTTTTTATGCACACTTTCCCCTACTATATGCATTTTTGTAAACATTCTTTAATTGAAGAAGTATATCACAAAATTCAGAGAATTGTGAATTTTGCACAATGGCTGTGTTTTAGTTCCCTTATTGTTTCAGAAAGTACAAATTTGATGGATTTAGCTTTAAATGGGAACTGCATTTTCCCCTCATGCCTTCCCCGAAAGGCTTGCCTGGTGCTGAGTTTGATATCTTGTCAACACCAGTTGGTGATATTTTTATTTGCCAGGCCTTTTACTATTTTCAGTTTTTATTGAGTGTTTTATCTTTGTTTTCCGTTGCTCTGTGTTGTTTTTATTAATATTAAGTTTACATTTTAAAAATATTTATTAAGTGTGTTTGGATTGCAGCCAAAAATATTTCAATTAGGCAAACAGCACCATTGGTTTGCAATGTAAAAATTACATTAAGTCCATTATGGAGGAATTATACCAGACAAGTTATATTTCATAGTGTTCACTGTTGGCCCAATACCAATCACACCTTAAAATATTTTTTCTTTATTGGATGGAAACATGCAAGCAACAAAAACATATTTGTGTTAAGTTAAACATATTCATGCTACGTTTCAAATACTAAGTGATCTATAAATGTTTTTGAATCCATAAATTTAAAAATGTGATTCTTTATATAGATTTGTGTTATACATAAGGCCACTGATGTTCAATGGATGTTCAATGGCAGCTGAGAGTTCAGGTGTGCACATTTGAGGGTGGGGAGGGATGCACATGAAAAGAGCATTGCACTCAGCCAAAACCACAAACTATAGTTTGTGTGAGTAATGTTATTACTTTAAAAGGTTTTAGAAACATAATGGTGATAAAAAAGGAGGAGCAGATTCAGGGGTTGGCGTGGTCAGGGATCTGCTAGGTCTCACACCTCTGTCTTGGCGATCACTCATGACCGAGTAAGATTGTCTTCCAAAATATAGTCTTTAACAATGGATCCGTCTGAATCTGTATCCACTGCCGATGTACCAGACCATGACTAGGGGCTTCTGGATTTCACAGTCCTGCCCCCGTCGCCATTTGCCAATCACCGTGGGACTTTTGTTATGGAAGACGCCTGTGCGTGAATTTGTTTTATGTGGGGAGATTGGTGCACCACGATCAACACACAATCTTGACAGAAAAAGGCTTTGATCCAATGGCATGGGTACCATGATGATTGGAAGTCCTTTATCTGCTGCAGCCTTCATCCTCCTTCACAGCCATTGTAACATACACATTGTTATCCTCCGCCTGTTCTGCCGTTGAGGACTTTCTTGGTTTGTTCTTTATATGGTTCCTCTGCCTTGACCTTACCGCCATGGGTGACCCTGCCGGGAGTACATGACTCCCGATGGCATCGCTCACAGGGTTCATTGGAACACGCAAGCCCACTCACCACTACAAGGTGACGATCCAGCAAGGGGTCACACCTCTGTAGGGCCCCACTGTCAACAGCCCCCTGTCCCCTGCTGTTGCTCTTCCTTACTATCCCCACCCCTCACTTGCTCTCCCTTCCCTCTGGCCCAGAACTGTCAAGAGTAAGTAAAAATGCAGAGGAGGAGCAGCTGCCATTGCCTCCCATCCCATTCACCCCTAGCTCTCTTGCTGGCAGACAAGTTGAAAAGCAACAGCCGCAGCTGGGGGCAATGGCAGCCACTTTGGGCCCACTGAACGGGGTAGGGTTGGGGTTACCGAAACTGAGGATGTCTTGGGGGGGGGCCTCCAAAACTTGGAGCCAGAATATCTGTATTTCTGGACACAAGCAGTGGGGCATTCACAAAAACAAGTTAACACAGACATCTTAGTGTTGGTAACCCAATTAACCCATGTAGTGTTATGAAAAATCCACTGTCCCATTAAATTCACAAGTGATAGCATGAAACCTTGCTTAATTGTAATTCAGCAATTTCATGTCACAATCTCTCTTTGAAGTTCCTTTGCTGCAGTGTGACCATGTAAGCTAACTTACAAAGTGTCCTGGAAGGCTCAAACGGACACAGATCTGACATCAGAAATGGCAATATCCCAAAACCAGCGGACATTTTGTTAAACATAGACCTAGTACTGAGGTTATGCATTGCTTTCCAACTGCGCTCTGTGGTGGGGCTCATATAACTGAACGCCCCTGCATTTAGTCAGATTCCCTACACAAAGGAAACTAGCGTGTCAGGGAGAAGGCTAGATCGGGGCACTTCTCCATGACTGTAATTTTCTTTGTGGAGAGTGAGGTCTTTGTTTTCTTATAGAGTCATGTGAGTCCCCACCTGCCCTCTAAAGTGGTCCATCCCAGACTCAGCTTTGCCAATGTGCCATAACTAGGGCTGAAAAGTCATATGGAAAGCATTCCACTTATGGAGCCTGATGCTGAGCCCCTGAGACAGGGCAGGAGTCCAGAACATTTCAGTGGTGTTAACTGTGGCAGGCCTTTCCTGCTCTCTTTCCTAGCATTGTGGATGTTCACCCAAAGTCTGTGGGAAGTGGCTCCTTGAAAAGCCTTACAACTACTGCCCTCTGCGTCCCAACGGTGCTCTTGCAGCCTCTCCCCGAGTTACTGCCTGAGCTTCAGAGAGATTCCTGGGCGGGGGGGGGGTATTTTAGGCTGCTGCTAAAAGGCATCAGTAGGCGCTGCAATAATCCACGGTTCGCATGGCTTACTCTTCCCTGTGCACACGATGAAGCCGTGAGACTGGAAGGATGCTCAGAGTAGTACCTGGCGGCAGCAGGAGATGTGGGGTTGCTAGGAGACAGGTAAAGGTGGACAGATTTGCCAAAAGCAGGATACTTCAGGTAGGCGCTGAAGCAGCAGCAGCAGCGCGCGGTGCCGCTCTGTAGGCAGGACGTGACCTCCAGAGATGGCAAAAGGCAGCAGCAACGCCTAATGGCTCGAGAGACCTGCTTGTTCTGAGAGGGTGCTACTGGAATCAGGGAGAAAGCGGTCGGGTGAAGGAGGGAGATCCTCGTTCTGGGACGTGCCTGGGAGGAGGGCCGGTGTGGAGACTGAAATCAATGCGGAGTCTGGAAAGGTCAGGCTGGCAGACAGCTCTGGAGAAAGGTATATGCGATGCTCTCGGCTAATGCGTGTTGTGGGGAAGGAGGAAGGCAATGCTGGGGGTGCCTCGACAGCAGGAGCTGAACCTCCCTGCCTGCTGTGCCGCAGCTGGAATGCCGTCCTTTGAGCGCTGACTTTTGCGGCCGCGAGTCCCTCCTTGCTCGCCGTGAGTATGTACAACATGCAACGACTGGAGAAAGGGAAGAAAGGCGAGGGGATCCGGGGTGGGGGCTCGGAGGCCCGCCGGTAGCGCATCGGCAAGTGGGGTGAGCGGGGAAAAGTGCTTGCGGGGGGGAAGGGAGAGGGAGCCATCACGCCTCCCCGACGCGAGCCTGTGCTGCAGAGGCAGGCGTGCGGCACCCTCCGTGTCCTTGGGAAGAATCTCCAGCCCAGCCCAGCCCCGGAGAGAAAAGTCAGGCGGCCCGAGCAGGAGATTCAGCATCCTGCCGAAATCGATGCGGAGAGACGATGCCAAGCGGCAGCCCGAGCCCCTGCCAAAGCCAGGGAAAGGAGGGGATTCTGCCCGCCGCGAGGGATGGAGAGACGATCCGAAGCTTGCAAAGGCTGGCGGTGTCCTTGGGAAACCTCCTGCAGCGGGGGAAGGGGCCTGAGGAAAAGAGAGGAGCGCGGAGCTGCAGAAGCAGGCGGCAAGAGGGAACGCGCGTCTCGAAACATCGCGTAAAATGGGAGCAGAAGCCGCCGCGCTGGAGGCTCTGGCTGAGGATCCTTGTCCTTGCACTTCGCCTCCTTACACCTGACTTCTTTGACAGAGAGCTGTGAAAGACCCTCAATAAAATAAGAAATAACCTTTTTCTGGAAGTCAGGTTCACTCTTCCCTGAGAAACTCTCAGCATCCCCTCAGTAAGTGTGGGAGGCTGCTCGCCCCAGGGGTGTTTGGATTAGTGGGTGAACCAAGGAAATAGGGAGCTAAGTCCACATGCCTGCCCGGGGCGCCTTGATACAACTGGGAGTCCTGGACCAGGTGGGCAAAAACAGGCATGTGGGTACCTGAGGACTCTGAGCCTTACCACCTCTCTCTTAGATCCGAATGTCAGAGCAGAACAGCACCGAGGATGGGGAAGTGGACCCCCAGCACAGCATATATATGCTGTTCCTGCTGGTCCTGGTCTTCTTTGCCATGGGTCTTGGGGGATTCCTCATCTGCCACCTCCTGAAGAAGAAGGGCTACCGCTGCCGGACCTTCCGCGATGAGCTTGACTCGGATAACAAGGAAGCCCTGTCCCAGCTGCAAGACGGTGAGTAATGAGGGCAGAAAGGCGGGCAGGGGATCTTGCCGTGCAGAAAGACTTTCTTTCCTGGCAGCAAGGAAGATGAGTTCAATCAAGATGTGAAGCTGCCTCCTGAAATTCTAGAAACGCATGGCATAGGGGGCCAGCTCCCCCTACATGATTGGATACTGGGTTGGATGGGGAGAACCTAGCAAACCCCACAGAAAAATATGAATACTCTTCCCCTCCAGCCTAAATTCTGTGAGGGTAATTTGCTAGAGGGATTAAAATAATCATGAGTGGGCTGATTTTCAAACCAACCACCTCATTTTATTTATTTATTTATTTCCCGCCCTTCCTTCCAGCAGGAGCCATGGGCGGCAGACAGAAATGCTAAACACTTTGAAACATCCTAAAAAGACCTTAAAATATATTAAAACAAAACAACGTTAAAAACATTTTTTTAAAAAGCTTTAAAAACATATTTTTAAAAAAAGCTTTAAAAACATATTATTAAAGAAAACGTATTAAAAGCAATTCTAACTCATCCCACTTGACAGCTCCCCTCCTTTTCATTTTCCTAAATTTTCCTTTGCTTTCCCCAGTTTCACCTTCACTTTTCTTATAGCTCAGCCCTATGGATGTTTTCTCAGAAATATATCCTGCTGTGTTTGATGGAACTAATTCCCAGGTAAATGTGCACTGGGTTGCAGCCATAAGCAATCTTACTTTCATCATTTCCAGTCAACGGGTCCAGAGCTGAACTGTGCTTGCTAGATCTAAGCTAAAACAGATTTAGGTTTCCTGCTCTCTTTATCAACTTTGCAGCTCATTTGCATGTTGATTAAAGTAATGTCACTAAACTGGAGCTAACAGATAGCTGACATCAAAGAATATGCAAAACGTTAGGCTTGGACTAATGTCGCCAAACACTAGAACTTCAAGATCCCAGGGAGAGGTTACATCTCCAGTGTTGTATCTCCATGTAGTAGGAAAAATGGAAATGGACTGCCTTCAAGTTGATTCCAACATATGGCGACCCTATGAATAGACTTTTCATGGTAAGCGGTATTCTGATGTGGTTTACCATTGCCTCCCTCTGAGACTGAAAGGCAGTGACTGGCCCAAGGTCACCCAGTGAGCTTCATGGCTGTGTGGGGATTCGAACCCTGGTCTCCCAGGTCATAGTCCAACACCTTAACCACTACACCACATTGACTGTCTCAATGTAGTAGACCTTGCTTCAAATCCCTGCTGAGCAATGGCCAAATTGACAGTCATCCCTCTGCTGCTAGAATTTATGAGACATGAAGGGCAACAGTTTAGTATGCATGACAGACAATACTGTACTCCTTGAAGTATCTTGTCTATATTCTCATGCCACAGCAACTGAAACTCCTATAGGAAAATAGCCCTAGAATATCCACTGGATATCTCAGTGGATTACATGGTAGAATTCGTGGCATCTAAGCTGTGGTGGATGTATTTCTCATTATTTTGTCTTGCCTTGCTCCAAGTAGCTCAGGGCAGTCTCTCCCCGCTTCATTTTATTCCACAGAACAACCTTGTTCTGTAGGTTAGGCAGAGAGACAGTGATTGGCCCAAAGTCACCCAGTGAGCTTCATGGGTGAGTGGGGATTGGGTCCAGTCCTAGCCTGGCAATTTAACCACACCATACAACACTGGCTTTTTTTGAAGTGAATAAAATATATTATTTAGGATTATCTGAATCAGTTATAATGAGAGACAACAATGGAAGATGAATATAATGTGACCCCCTTTCTTGTTGTTATACTAAAACTCTCTGGGCATAACTTCAACTCAAGCTGGATGACAAAGCAGGAAGTGGAGGCTGGTCCATTAGAGCAAATGGGGCACTGCCCCATCAACCTCAGCCTGCTCTCAGCAAGTCCCCACCTGCCTGCTTTCTTCCTCACAGGGAGTGGCACTGCCTGTCAGCTTCCTACTCCTCAGCCTCAGGGCTCATCCAGACCTCTGTTTAATCTGTAAAATAAGCCCCTTGTGTTTCCCTATCCAGCAATACTCCAAATTGTTCTGGATAGGAAACTCTGGATTTAGTTAGGAAAAACTGGGGAGGGCCGCGGATCACAGGGAACATCATATAGACAAGGGTGAATTAATGGAGACACAAGGGGTTACATTACAGATAATGGAGACACAAGGGCTTACACTACAGATTAAACAGAGGTATGGATGAGTCCTCAGTGTTACCCTTGCAGAACTCAGGAGAAGAGAATGAGGACAACACTAGAATTAGTT
Source organism: Rhineura floridana (assembly GCF_030035675.1). Taxonomy (NCBI): domain Eukaryota; kingdom Metazoa; phylum Chordata; class Lepidosauria; order Squamata; family Rhineuridae; genus Rhineura; species Rhineura floridana. Next base: position 172,826,797 of record NC_084480.1, on the reverse strand, counting down.
GTCTCTGCCTGTCATTAGCTTTGGCTCCACCTACTGTTTGGGCTCCCTGCCTTCTGCACTACCAGTCACAATGAGCCCAGCCATCACTGAAAGCAGGATGTATCAGTTTGCATATCTCACTCCTTCTGTGCCAAGGATTGTTTTTGATACCCCATTTATTTTCTGGCCAGAAATGTCCTTGTAATGTGGTGTCTGAAACATGCATCTGGCAAAATTCCATGTGCATTCTTGGCTAGTTTGTGCCTCAGACTTGCATCTGACTTCTACCCGAGCCTCATTATATAGTTATGCAGCTATGCATTTTCTGGCTACGTTCCTGCTGTTTTCCATTGTGAGGAGGGAGACAGGATAGGTAAAGACAAGCAACTAACCCTGAATCCTGCTGCGCACTTTGCTGCAAAAATCAGACAAGGAGAGCGTGAGCAAGAGAGAATGCCCTAGAAGTGCTTAGTTCTTTGTTTTAGCAATATTGTATTCTACGTTTTCCCTAAAGAGCTCAGGGTGGCACTCATGAGTTTATCCTCATAACAAAGCTCTAAAGTAAGCTAGAATGAACAATTGTGACTCGTCCAAGTGAACTTTATGATTGTGAGCGGGGTTGAACCCAATTTTTCTTGCTTTAAGTCCAACAGTCTATTCATTGCACGCGGCAACAAAAAATATTACTCAGAAGTTTTGAAAGGCATTATGGCAATCTGAACCATACTACAGAGTTGTATCTTCTTTTGTAAATGGCCATTTCCCACTTACCAAGTACAAATGCACTCTTTTTGTGGTGTTTATATCCCATCACTATATGCTTGGACTAACATTGCTATTTCAGATTTCAGTAGGTAGATGGGGAATGGGGGACATGAACAGGTTCAAGACCTGCACATGGACACAGTCCAGTTTAGATTCCAAAGAGCAGCAACTAACTTTTAAGAGCATTTACTGTTATTGTTTTCCTTGGTTGCTTCCACACTAGTAGCTTCCTCTAGAATGGACACTGTTTTATGAAGAATTGGGACAGCACCAATACCAACCCATTACAGCTTTTTCTATATTGTCCTCCTGTCTTTTTTTAGACCTGTTTAACAGCTTTTAAAAAACACAGTTTGAAATACAATTGTAACAGCAGCCACCTGCCCAGTATGGACTGAAAAACTGCTGCTGTGACTTCTCCCTGCTACTGACTTTTTAAGTCAGTCATTTCCTCTTTGTCTTTTTATTTTAAGGCAACTTTTGCTTCTTGGATACTGGCTATTTAATTAGTTGTTTCCTCCTTGAATACTCCCTTTAATTAGTCAGGTCCCATTCCTTCTTGTTGGAGAAATTTAATTATTTGTTTTCTCTTTGCAGACAGATGATGTTTAATTGATTGTTGTATTATTGCAACTGGTTTTTTTTTTTAAGATAATGAGTAATTGCTGTGGTTGCAAAACTGAAAGAATTAAAGTCTCCTCACTTCTGGCCAGGAACAGGAACTGACTAACTAAAGGACTGATTCAGTAATTCCAAAAATGGAGTGAAGAAAGCAACTAATAAAAGGACCAGTAGTCAGGAAGCAAAAGCCACTTTAAAAGAAAGGGACGAAGAGGAAACAATAAATTAAAATGGCCAATAGTTGGCAAAGTGGTATCTTTGCTGAGCAAGATTTACCCCTGGGTAATTCCATAGTGATCAACATAACACTATGTAAGCTTCTTTATATAATACTTTGTGTTTTAGCTAATATTATTTGAACTCCAATTAACATTCAACTATCTGTTTGTTAACTGGATTGAAGTTCCCTACTAAAATAATCAAGAAGAATGCCACACGTAGTTTAAATGCTTCCTCTTTTTTGTGTTTTAAAAGATGTGACCAACATAACAGCTTTTATCTTCAAAAGCTTATCCATAACTTGCAGAATTGTATTCTTTAAAAGTATGAATACTAAAAAAATCAACTTTAGCCATGTACATTAAGAGCTAACGTTTCATGGGCAATTGTAAAATTATAGTAATGTTTATTGAAAATTATGGAAAAAAAGGTTTTCTGGCAAATGACCTGTGACCAACATAATGTGTCCAACTCAACAGGTGACAATTCATTGACAGCCATCCACAAATAATTGCATCCAAATCAAGATCATGTGCACATGATACACTACTATTCATTCACAAGTTGCAAGTCAGCATCAAGTCAATGCAGGAAATTGTAATGCCCACAGGAATTTATACTTTGCTGTGGCAGCACCCTAATAATTTGTTTCTTTTCAACCCAACATCTATCATCAGTTGCAGGGAAACCAATTGTCACAGATGTATGAAAGAAGAGGATTTCATATTAAATTTTAGCCAACAAATTTTCTTTTCAATTTCTGTGTCTCAAATGCAACAAAGTACTTCAGTGGATGTTTCTGCTTCTACGCTTTCTTTCAGGATAATCACATTTCCTTTGGGAGCATTATTTCCTGTATTTGTGATGTTTATTTTACATTATGTGAAAAATTCATTTGTGTTCAAAATTGCCTTCAACCTTTCACAGAGTTGTACTGTTCCCTGAGGTAAGGCAAGAAACCTTCAGCTCCTGAGGTGAATCTTTGTATCTCTAGATGGCCTCACTTACTCAACCTAGTTGGGGAGAGCCAATTTGAACAAGCCTTAATATATCTGAGGAGAGGCTGGTAGAAGTTTCTACATACTTCAAGAAAGGGAGTTGGTGTCTAGCAGAGAAATAAATTCTACGCTTTTCTAAACCATACCCAGGTTGAAGTTTACTGATAATTAACCTACAAAGTTATTTAATTACTAAATATATTAACACATAATTATATTATCTTCCTTCTAAAAGCAATAACATATGCCCACCCTCCTATTATCTGACTTGTCTTTCGGATTGTAAGCTTTTTGAGGGCAGAGGCCTTTATGTAAAACTCTGTAAGATGTCCTACACTGATGATATGATACAAATAATAGCCCTAATTATTATTATTAAATTCTCAGGGAAAGAATTATCAATCCTGAAAGGGATTTAAATGACACACCTGACAACACATTTATGCTATGTAAGTCGCACATTTTGGCGGTATGTTAGTCACAAGAACTGCTGCATGTAAAACAGACTTCAGGTAATATCATATTTTCTTAATACTAACAAACTCGAAGAGAATAAAGTTAAAACTTATAGAGTATTTTTGTAACTCAACTAATGTAAGTTTTATTGTCCTAAGACCTAAACTCATCTGATTTTGTTCCTTACATAAAATTTATTCTCAGCTCACCAAAGAAGGAAACAAAACTATCAGTATAATAAAGGGTTATTAACCTATTGCCTATTTTAACTGAAGATAGGGAAACAAACAGAGAAATTCTGATTCATCTTGCATGCCATGCTCCTGGTTGTTTTACTCAAGTGTAAAATGCCTTTTTGAAAAAAAAAACTATTGCCAGATACTGAAACTTTGGAAAAATATATTTAAATGATATAAAAAATGTTAACTATATATGAAAAATTAAAAATGGGTCTGTAGGTTGATATTTTAATGGAATTACCCTCCTGAATAAATATATATTAGGATCTTGCCTATATAGCATTATAATGCTATGCGGAGCCACAATTTTAATTTGGCTTTCAACCTTCATAGAAGAGCAATGCCTCAGCAACAACCTTTGTTATAACTCACAAATACTAGCAATCCAGTTTAGGGTAAGCCAGCGGGTGCTGCTGGAGGAGGAGCCAGCAGGAAGCTCTGAGGTATCCATTTGCTGTTTGGGAGCCACCAGATTAGCAAAACATCATCTCAGCCAAGAGCTGAGTGCATGAACACAAAAGGAAAAAACCACTCTCATGAATACCCCTACTTGCGAGTAGGCGTTCTCTGTAGACTTCCGGTATAATTATTTTCTTAGACTGACCTTTTTCTTGATGTAACTTTAGCCCAGATTGGGACCTGCAGAAACTCTCCGAATGGGAGTTGAATCTTGCATAAGTCTCCCCTTCAGCCCCTCCTCTGACATGTCCACGGAACGCCCTTTTTTCCGCTAGCACTCCCTTTGCCAGCCAGGGCTTCCCTGGTGGATCTCCAGCTGAACCAGGGCAAGGGGTTTCTGCTGGGGGTCTGCCACATCCAGCTCCTCTTAGCCTGGTGTAAATACGAGTTGGATTGTGCCCTAAACCAGGTTATCATTACAGGTCAGAGTCACAGTCGCACACTTTTTAAAACAGAGATTTGTTACTTAAACATGTATATTTACTAAATAGGCTCGCTTAATTGTTTATGATAGCCACATTGTGTAGAAGCAATGGGTTGACGATCAATATAGGTGCTCCTGAGTAATAATCACATCTGGGGAAGTGAGTGACCTTTCTTAATCGCACCCCTAAATTGGGAGATTCAACCCAAATGATACTAGGATCATTGTGGGCAGAGAAGGCCCTGCTATTTGTTCTGCTACAGGAAGGCTAAGGAACCTTTTTCTGATGAAGATGACATTCCTACAGGAGTAGTCCGTCAGGGCCACATGTGGCAAAAATGGGGTAAGGTACTATTTTCTCTCTGATTCCTGGCTGCCACCTTTTTCTACTGCTTGCCCCTGTATGAAATTAGAATGAGGGCTGCTTGTAGCTACAGGTTTATCCGCCCCTTTCAGAAAAGAGCTGCTTCTGAGGTCATTTTCACAGGAAAAGACATTTCCAGACTTTTGTTGGTGTATGGATATTTCTCTTGTCATAAGAGTGCCTATGTTACTTCACTTACTTCCCTATTTTATCATTTCAGATGAAGATGAGGAGCTGAATGAGGACACTGTAGAAAAGATAGTGAAGTGCATCATTCAGAATGAAGGTGGGCTTAACCTTGGCTTACATATTGGTAATTGCCTGTACATGAGGGTCTTGATTTGACACATTTCTGCTATCTTCCCTTTGTTAGCAAATGTGGAAGTCCTGAAGGAAATGCTGGGGGATAGTGATGCTGATCTCCCACTACCAGTGCCTGTGCCCAGGTGAGGAGAGTATCCAGGTGCACCATAGTGCCAATCACATTATGGGAATCTCTGCTATGCCTTCCTTCCTTGATGACTGGGCTAGAGGTCGGCTGTCAGTGAGGAAGAGATGGAAAGATTAAAGCTCTTGTTTCTGAGTTGGGAAAAGAGAAGGGAAGCCCAGGCTCAAATGTCTCCAGTTATATGCTCCCTCAGCATTTACATTTGTTACGGTTCAGGTAATTTTTGTTCCTGAGGCAAAAAATCCAAATGGAGCCTTTCTTCCCCCAGTCCATAGTGGGATCGCATAGTGTTCTTACACAACTCACATTTAGTTCAGTAGGACTTCCTTAGGAGAACTTTCTGGTGGCTTGAATTCCATGTTTGAATTGTGAATCTCAACATCTTCTGTGTGAAATGGAAACCTGAGCTTGCCTCATAGTATTGCTGCCTCTGTGAAATGTGCTCATTAGCTTCTGCCTTGAGGGTTGCCTCTGAGTCATTCCTTCTGTTTAGATTGGTCCAGGGGGCACATATACCATCAGTTCCTGACAGTACCATCAGCTTGTCTGAAAAAACTGATGTGGTAGCCCTTCCCAATCTTTCCTGGGGCTGCTTAAGAAAGACCTGTATGCCTGAGGAAAGGCAGAAGTGAGGGAGCCCAGGTCAGGGATCACACACACCATCAGCTCCTGACAGAACCACCAATGGCCTGAGAGAACTGTAAGGGCAGCCCCTTCCTCCATCTTCCTTTGAGCTTTGTACAGCCTGAGGGAAAGGAACAGCAAGGGAGCACAGGCCAGGGAGCCTGCGCCATCAGCTCCCAGTTGGCCTAAGAAAATTCTGTCACTCTACATTTTATATAATTTATTTGTTTATTATTTTAAAACTGCAAACTCCCTTGGGTTTGGTATATAAATCCAATAAATAAAAATAAACAATTATGTTCCAAATTCAAGGAATATTGCAGTGACTAGCTTTTAACTCTTCTTTCCTCCAGTGGCCTCTGTCCACATCGCAGCAGCCAAGATGGTGGCTTGCCCCATCATCACACGGTGCACTTTGGTTCAGCTCAAGCACCTTGCATTCACTGCAGCAGGAAAAAGAGACATTCATTGCATCGTCAGGGCCGGTTCAAGGAGGGCAAAGGCAAGATGCACCCTGGGGAGACCACTGTCTTCTCTGTTGGCAGGTATTTATCTGGAGAGAAGTTTTTATTTATTTCTACTCCATCCTCCATTCTATTAGGTTTCAGCATAAAAATATACCACAATAACTTGGAAAATACAACCATAGTTTTAGGAGCAGAAGAAATGCTCTGTGAAACCCTAAGCCTGGGAGTGGGGGTGAACGTAGAAGGCAATGAATCCACCATATTCAATGGCAGGGCAGAAGTGAGGTGACGGTGTGCAGGAGTGCTTCTCCATCCTTTTCTGGGTTGCATTGTTTTTACATTTTTCCTCTCATTTCAAACAATTTTATTTATAAAAATATTTATAGACCACCCTTCATATAAAACATTGAGGCAGTGTACAACAAAATATGCAAGTACAACAAAAATACCACATAAAGAATACAAAATAAGTGTAAAAGTGACTGACTCATCTTGAAAAAGTTCAAACAACAATGGGAGAAAAATAAATGGGAATTCAGCTATACCAACGCCAGGGCTGGTATAATTCAGTTTCTAGTCTAGGGGCATGTTGGGGGACTGGGCAGATGTTTGATTCTTTGGGTTCAGGTCTTCCCTGTATCCTAGGGTTGCCATATTCCAGTTCCACAAATCTGGGCAGGTTAATTTGCATATTAGGCAAATTATTTGCATATTATTTGCATATTAATATTTGGATTGTCCAGTTGTTTTGTTTTTGTGCCTAGGAATTACCACCAAAAACTGGGGAAAGATGTGAGAAATCTTTTTTTTAAAAGCAACATTTTCAGCCTTAAATGCCTAGACTAGTTTCCAACACTAGGGAGTATTTATTGATTGATTAAGAGAATTTATACCCAGCCCTTTTGCTGTTAAAAACAGAGCTCAGCACAGCTTACAAATATAATAAAAACAATAAAAATACACAATCAATATAAAAACATAATAAAAACACAAAATAGCAACAAACAAAGTAAGTCAGGGCAGCAGTACAGTTAACCATATACGATATATTTCAAAGATGTGGTGGGTGGAGAAAAACAAGAAGCCAAAATGTTAGGAAAAGGAGTCTTTCACACCACATGCTCAGTTGTAAATACTGTTGCAGCAAGTTTTACAAGTTCCTCCAGTATTCCACTGGTGCAGGCACTCAGACATTCAAAGTATCTGTATGCTTCTTAGGTTTTATAAAAGCAGAGCTTTGCTTAACTCAAAATTTCTTTTCCCTTTGATCAACCACATCTACACAGGTTCCACCTCCATACTCAAAATGAAACTGGGCCAGGAAGTGTGCAACAACTCCACACATACCTTGCTAATTAGATTACCAATGCCAGGATGTCTGTCTTATCAACTACTCTCCTGCTCTCCCCCCCCCCCAGGCATCATGAAAGACCCAGTCCTGGGCTCAGAAACAAAATAAATATCTGGTCCTCTTCAAAGTATTGATAAGCCTCTTGTTTTAATTGAAATAATAATTATAAATTCTTGTTCTTATCACTAATGGGAGTTAATTATCTTGCATATGCTGCTGTTGCTTCTATAGCTGTAACGGAGTGAGGTTAAAGATAAGTGAAATGCAAATAGGAAAAAAAACACAGAAGGCAGTAACACTTTCCTAAATGTAATACCATACCAACCACAACAAGATTCCTATGAGTAAGGCAAAAAACTAAGCATCTCACAACCAGTCAGGATTCCTAACCAAAAATATGATAAATGAAGAAATATTTATATAAGCATGACTATCAAATATATTTATTATTTACACAAACTGTGAAGATATTTATAGTGCAATCCTAGGTTTATTTATTCAGAAGCAAGTCCCAGCATATTCAGTGGGGCTTACTCAAACAGGGACAGAAATGCAACCTCAAGTGATAAGCAACTTCATTCACACAACCCAAAATTCCGAATCATGCCACTTTACGCTGTTTTGCAACTGTTTATACTTGTTTTTATGGTTATTGGATTTTAAATGGCTTTATTTCTTGTTGTGAGCTGCCTTGGTTTCCAACCCTACCTCACAGGGGTGTTGGAAAGACTCCATACACGCACACACTGCAGATGTATAAATACATACAGCCCATATAATAGTTTATTGTCAAACCAGTTGGTCATTGCAGAAAAATCAGTATTAGTTTTAAAAAAATCAGTATTACTTTCCTACAGAATAAAAACTGTAATACCTAAGTAAGCCCTGCCTACTTGCTTTAAAATAGGACTGGAGAAGGGGGCAGAAAGAGTTAGAACACAAACACAATTCTTTTTTACATTCACTCCAAAGTCCCATTGATTTTGAGCACATTCATAACCATGTCTACTCAAAAGTAAGTCCTATTGAATTCAATGAGATTTACTCTGGGCGTATGGGATTAGCATGCTTTTACCCCCACAAAAGCAAGTATTGGGAAGGTTTTGAAAACACTGCCCAGGATCTGACTCCTGCACACAAGAGGAAAAGAAACTGAAATGTATATACTTACCCAATTTATGAGATTTCAGATAAACGGGGAGAAACCACCATTTTGTTTTCTAGACACTGCCTCAGGTGAATGAAACTGAAACACAATCCCTGATTGGCTGCAATGCTGAATGGGCGGGGTTAAAGCTACGAAGGGCTATAGTACTACTGTTTAAAGAAAGATTTAACAGTCGGGGGGACGCTGACGTTTTTATGTATATCTCGAGGACCGGACCACCTAGGAACTTAATTTTTTTTTAAATTAAAGCTGAGAACCCGGGCCACCTAAGGGGCTAGCCGGGTGCCAGATGGCATGCATAGAATCCGGGTAAAACCCAGCTAACGGGGCAATATGGCAACCCTACTGTATCCTCCTCTGCTATACCCTTTTTTTGGCCCTACTGACATTTGTAGGCCTAGGACTGCAGAAGATTCCAGAATGGAAGGGAGGAGGAAACTGACACTGGAGTTCTCTCTATGGCCTCCCAGGGGTCATAGGACTGCAGAGCTAGACATACTAAAAGCAGCAGCAAAAAATTAAAATGACAGATCATTTTCCATTTCCCAAACAGGAATTTTTTGTGTGGGAACCCCTGCTTTAAGCCTTAAACCTTAACGAGTACAAATAAATAAAATCCTAAAAAACAAAGTAATACAACATAAAAATGGACATATTTTCCTCTGAAACAGCATAAAACTCCAGATTATGGAAACTGTGTGTGTGTATATTGTATTTTATTGAATTTTAATATGTACATCGCCTAGAGTGGCTTCGGCCAGATAGGCGACACAAAAATTAAATTTATTATTTTATTATTATTATTTTTGTGTGTGGGGATTTAAAAAGCCAGGAAAAATAAGGAGAAAATGAACACAAAGAAAGGTGCTCTGATGAAATGGAAGAATGGAGGTGGCATAAAATGAGGTCAGGGGTGACAGGCTGCCAAACCTGTGGTTTACAAGACTGGAGATAAAGTTCACACCAGTATATTGAGTAAGTAGGCATGAACAGGAGAGATCTGTGGAGCTGGTTAATTAAACAATTTCAAAATACTTGGAAGGTTGATTTGAAATTCCAGCAGCTGATCATTTGGATATATTTTTAAAAGTGGTGGTGATTCCACAAACCTTAAGACTTCCCAATTGTTACACATTTCTGCTTCCAAGCAGTAAACATGATTTGTTTTGAATATATTTTCCTAGCTAAATAACATTTTTAAACTTGACTTTTCAGTTTTAGTAAATTATACATTGAATTTTTTAAAATCTTATTAAAATCAGTGAGAAATTGTATTTTTGTAGAACCAAAAAAGTTCCCCCAGTTGAATTTCCTAGAAACATGCTGCATTTCAACAGTCATCAGCTGAAGATGCTCAAAGATTTTTCACATCAAGCAAGTCTACAGCTTGTCACTGAAAATAAGTTTACCCAAGAAAATTCCAACCAGCTCTGGTCACTAGTACATAAAAAGAATTTAGAAAAGCAGGTGCTAGCATGCTGAAAGAGCTCACGTTAGAAGTCCAAGAACAGGACTGGTAAGAGCTCAAGTGGCCAGAAAGCCATGCTGATGGAAAGAAAATAACAGGAGATCCAGTTTGGAAGTTAAAGATGGCATGCTAATTGGATAGGTGTATATGTATAAGAGGGGAATGCTGAGAGGTCAGTTTTGGCATGCATATGAAAGAGCATCAGATGTTAGAGGTGGCATGCCAATGGAATGAGGAAGTCAGGTTATCAGCATGATGAGTAGGGCTGCCAGGTCTCATGGCTTGTCTCAAAGTGTTCAGGTATTAGCTTCTTCCTTGGGACTTTGAGAGAAGGATTTAAATCATGTAGGAAGGTGCTATCAGGCTGGTTTCCACAGGGCACATTCTCAGCCTGCCCCCCCTTCTAATGCTCAAACCTCTCCTTTTCCTAAACATGTTCCTCTAATCTCAGCATCTGTGGTGAGAGTGTGAGGTGCACCCAAGTACTGGTATACACCGGAATTATTTATTTATTATTTATTTATTTAATTTGTATCCCGCCCTTCCTCCAAGCAGGAGACCAGGGCGACAAACAAAGCACCAAAAAACTTTAAAACTTTAAAATATATTAATACAAAACAGCATTAAAAACAATTTAAAAAACAACCTTAAAAAGGGTTAAAAACATTATTAAAAAACATATTAAACAATTCTGACACAGATGCAGACTGGGATAGGTCTCAACTTAAAAGGCTTGTTGGAAGAGGAAAGTCTTCAAAGGGCACCGAAAAGATAGCAGAGATAACGCCTGCCTAATATTCAAAGGGAGGGAATTCCACAGGGTAGGTGCCACCACACTAAAGGTCCATTTCCTATATTGTGCGGAATGGACCTCCTGATAAGATGGCATCTGCAGGAGGTCCTCACCAGCAAAGCACAGTGATCGACTGGGCATATAAGGGGTGAGACGGTCTTTCAGGTATCCTGGTCCCGAGCTGTATAGGGCTTTGTACGCCAAAACTAGAACCTTGAACTTGGCCCGGTAGCAAATGGGCAGCCAGTGCAATTCTTTCAGCAGTGGGGTGACATGTTGGTGATACCCTGCTCCAGTGAGCAGTCTTGCTGCCGCATTTTGCACCAGCTGCAACTTCAGGACCAACCTCAAGGGCAGTCCCACATAGAGTGCATTACAGTAATCCAGCCTGGAGGTTACCAGTGCATGGACAACAGTGGTCAGGCTACCCCGGTCCAGAAACGGCCGCAGCTGTCTCACCAGCCGAAGCTGGTAAAAGGCACTGTTATACAGAAATATAATCCACCTATTTGAAAACATACAGGAAAGAGGTTAATAATTCTGCATGGGACAGCAACCAGGAGGAGATGATCGATACCTCTTCACAAAAACATAACCAAGTGCCTTAAAGTTTTGCTTCCTGTTCTGACAGATAGTACTCATGAGCTCTTAGGCCTCAAGAGACTTGGCAACCCAGATGAGGATTCTTACAGGACGATTCCTCACTGTTGACTAAGCTGGTTTTCTTTCTTTTTGCTCTAGATTCCATGTCACACACATTGGGAAGAAACTTGCTTCCCATGAGTCACAGGAAGAGTCTCTCCCTAGTAGTAAACAGGACCTTGGCTCTGCCGATGTAAACCACAGCAACGAGAAACTCCAATGGGAGGGGTCTCAGAATGGAATAGTTCACACAGGCGGACTTCAGCAAGGAAAATTCCAGCAGGCAGATTCTGAGAGTGAAAAGGAACCAAAGGAAGAAAGTGCAGATGAGCCAACTCAAGGAGAGAGAACCTTGAACACAACAGCCAATTCAGATGTCTCCATGAATGAATCAGAGAGGAAACAAAACCCCAAGGCAAGCTCATTGCAAGAGGCAGGCCTCCTAAGTACTGGAACAAGCAATACATCTGAGACAAACTACTCTGCAGGACCCAAATGCCTTGGGTCAGAGGCCCTAGAGGAGTTGGAGAGGCTGGAAAAGGTAGTGGATGCCTCTGGGGATGAGGGCGTTCAAAGGGCAGCTAATGAAGTATCAGAAAATAAAGGAAGTCAAGTTCTTCAAGTAGGATCCAGGCTTGCTGCATCAGGAAATCAGATCAATAGAACAAGGAGCCTAGAACTCCAGGTAGATACTGTTCTTTCCTTGTCCTACATAATGCTCCATTTCTCTTTCTGTGCACAGGGATTCTAAAAGTATTGTTGGTTAACGCCATTGCAACGCATCCAAATTGATGCAGTGGCAAGATGCCGCTGAAAAAGCTGGGGGTTGTGATTCACAGATTCTCTTGAGATAGGAAAAAGTGTAAAAGGACTGCCTTCAAGTCGATCCCAACTTATGGTGTTCCTATAAATAGGGTTTTCATAGTAAGCGGTATTCAGAGGGGGTTTACCATTGCCTTCCTCTGAGGCTGAGAGGCAGTGACTGGCCAAGGTCAGCCAGTGAGCTTCATGGCTATGTGGGGATTCAAACCCCCAGGGCATAGTCCAACACCTTAACCACTACACCACACTGATAGTGGAGGAACTCAAACAGTCAATGGATAATTGGTTACATTTATAAAGAAATACATTCTGGAAGCAGGAGGCACTGAGTATCCTGCACTGAGAATTAAGGTGTGTGTACATATGTACCTAATTACAGAAGCTGGTGTATTGCTATTTTTTCTGCAGTGAAATGAGCTCTGTTTTCCCTTGCTTTCACTTCTGAAACAACACGACAGACTCTGAAACCAGGGGCTGAAGCAGGTAGACTTTGGTGTAAACACTTTCCCCAGGCCTCTTACATATTTATCCATTTAAATATTTGATGCCTCAAAAACTAGTCAGTCTGGCTCCCCTTCCACCAATTGAAACATTGCTCTAAGCAGGCATTATGATTGTCACAAGAGTTAGCTAATCAGCACTCTACACAGCAGTCTTCTGCTGGAAATAGGAAGAAACTATTGTTCCTGAGCAAAACTCTCTGAGGAACATTCTCCATTTTACCAAAAAAGAGGGAGGTACATATCCTAAGGAGTCCCACCACTCAAAATCTATGTTTGTGTATGTACCCACCTGTACTGAGCAAGATTGCTTGAAAGGGGAAAACTAGGATGAAAATAAAAGCAGGGGGATAACTGGAAGAAGATTTTCAAGTGCAGAGATCTGGGAAGAATATTATTTTACCAAATGTTACAGCATAAAACATTTTAGTTTCAAGAATCTTAAAACATCTTTTAAGAAAACAAAATAGTAAAACCAGGAAGGTGTAGACCTACAATGAATTGCAGGTAATAATGGAACTAAGACAGCGAAGAGTAGACGAAAGAAATGTTTGGCATATTTCTTAATGTTACAAGCAGGCAAATACTGATTAGATAAGCCAGAGGTGTTTTTGCTGCATCCATTATTGTAAAGACTGAAAACGAAAAGAACTTAGCAAATCAGAGAGGCAGCAGAAGGCACTCTTTGCAGAGTACTTGGGTAAAAGCTATACAGATCACATCCACACCATACATTTATTCCACTTGAAACAAATATGGCTTCCCCCAAAGAATCCTGGGAAGTGTGGTTTGTGAAGGGTGCTGAGAGTTGCTAGGAGACGCCCTGTTCCCTCATAGAGCTACAGTTCCAGAGTTCTCTGGAAGGAGGGACTGACTGTTAAACAACTCGGGCAATTGTAGCTCTGTCAGGGGAATAGGAGTCTGCTAACAACTCTCAGCGCCCATCATAAACTACACTTCTAAGGATTCTTTGGGGAAAGCCATGACTGTTTAAAGTGAAATAATAGTGGGATAAATGTATGGTGTGGATGTGGCCACAAATTCACAAGTCCTGTTTTAAAAACATCTAGGATAGCTGCCTTATGGACTTGTTATGGTGAAAAGATGGGATACAAATATTTTCAATAAACAACCAACACACCATCTTAGAACCAGTAATATTTAAGAGTGTCAAGGAGAGTTATGAAGTCAAAGATGGATGCAAAAGTGTATAGCAGTTTATCTTTGAAGTGGTAGAAAAGAAGCATAATTGAACACTAATATGGTGCTCATATGTCTGGTATATTATTTTTGCTTAAACCAGATTCTCTATTTTTTCTTACATAATTATATGTTCTTATTACATAGCCAAAATTTTCTTGTTGTGACAAAATGAGATTAGTAGGCAAGGGAGATGCAGCATACCTCTTTGTATAAATTGCCCATGGCATGATATACCTGCTAAAAACATAACTTTGGATTGCATACCAGTTAGGGACAGCACAAGTTATTTTAGTGCCTAAAGCAGCGAAATACAAAGCCATCTTCCTGGTGGTAGTAAATATGATTACTAAATAATTGACAGTTTGCTGCCCTTTAATAGTACCCCAAATCTTCTACCTGGGATGTGCTATCTCATACTACCTAATGGTAGAGTAGGCCAATACTCATCTTTTTTAAAAAAAGATGTGCTTTCCTGGTGTACATGAAATATTCAGAGCTTGGAAAAGTTATTTTTTTGAACTACAACTCCCATCAGCCCAATCCAGTGGCCATGCTGGGTGGGGCTGATGGGAGTTGTAGTTCAAAAAAGTAACTTTTCCAAGCTCAAAGATATTATATTGTTCACACCTTTTAGCAATTGCACAATAAGGGTTTATAGTAGCCATTAGAACTGTAACATGTGAAATGCTTCTTAGACTGGAATTTTTTCCTTGCCTAAATGTATAGAATCACTGCTGAAGCACTCTAATCCCTTATCTACCTCATAAGGCTTCAGTGAGCACTAATTAAGTCCTGCTTGTAAAACACCTTTGGGACTTTCACATGCTTAGGAAGAGCAAAGACTCTTAAAAGACTCCTTCCGGCACTGGTGCTCACCATTCTATGTCAGCAGCAACCCTCTCCTCTTCATATGGCCTACCATTTCCTACCCCAGCCAATTGGTGGTGTACAATATTTTGCCAAATCATTTTCTTAGCCAGTACAGGGGACCCTTATTGGTCTTCCAGACCGACCCCAGCAACCTCTTCACCACTCTTATCCCAGTCCTAAGCAGCTACGTTGTGGGTTCTGAGGGACTTCGTTTAACATAAATTGCCAGTGTAACTTTTTTTTTTGCATTTGTTTCTTTCCTCTTTTCTCCCAGGAGAAGAGCTCGGTGGTACAGGACCCAGGAGGATCTGTGTGACGTAAGTTCCATGCTCAAGTTGTCAACAGCTGGGACTGAGGGTGTGGATGTCTCTAAAAAGCCACTCCCGACTTTAGGCTGACTATTTGACAAATTTGTAATGTGCACATTAGGATTTAGCTCTGCTTTTACCAAATTAGCAATATGCTATGTGATTTCTTTTGGTACACTGAAACCAGGTGAATACTGCTATTCCCTAAGTGCACGAGTGAGCTTCTACTTGTCCTCTTCTAGTAGGGTTGCCATATTGCCCGGTTAGCCGGGTTTTACCTGGATTCTATGCATGCCACCTGGCGCCCGGCTAGCCCCTTAGGTGGCCCGGATTCTCAGCTTTAATTAAAAAAAAAATTAAGTTTCTAGGTGGTCCGGTTCTTGAGATATACATAAAAACATCAGCCACCTCCAACTGTTAAATCTTTCTTTAAACAGTACTACAGAACTTCCTAGCTTTAACCCCGCCCGTTCAGGATTGCAGCCAATCAGGGATTGTGTTTCAGTTTCATTGACCTGAGGCTGTCTAGAAAACAAAATGGTGGTTTCTCCCCGTTTATCTGAAAATCTCATAAATTGGGTAAGTATATACATTTCAGTTTTTTTTCCTCTTGTGTGGAGGAGTCAGATCTTGGGCAGTGTTTTGAAAACCTTTCCAATGCTTGCTTTTTGTAAAAGCAATGCTAATCCCATATGCCCAGAGTAAATCCCATTGAATTCAATAGGACTTACTTTTGAGTAGACATGGTTATGAATGTGCTCAAAATCAATGGGACTTTGGAGTGAATGTAAAAAAGAATTGTGCTTGTGTTCTAACTCTTTCTGCCCCCTTCTCCAGTCTTATTTTAAAGCAAGTAGGCAGGGCTTACTTAGGTATTACAGTTTTTATTCTGTAGGAAAGTAATATTGATTTTTTTAAAACTAATACTGATTTTTCTGCAATGACCAACTGGTTTGACAATAAACTATTATATGGGCTGTATGTATCTATACATCTGCAGTGTGTGCGTGTGCGTGTATGGAGTCTTTCCAACACCCCTGTGAGGTAGGGTTGGAAACCAAGGCAGCTCACAACAAGAAATAAAGCCATTTAAAATCCAATAACCATAAAAACAAGTATAAACAGTTGCAAAACAGCGTAAAGTGGCATGATTCAGAATTTTGGGTTGTGTGAATGAAGTTGCTTATCACTTGAGGTTGCATTTCTGGCCCTGTTTGAGTAAGCCCCACTGAATACACTGGTACTTGCTTCTGAATAAATAAACCTAGGATTGCACTATAAATATCTTTACAGTTTGTGTAAATAATAAATATATTTGATAGTCATGCTTATATAAATATTTCTTCATTTATCATATTTTTGGTTTTTGGTTAGGAATCCTGACTGGTTGTGAGATGCTTAGTTTTTTGCCTTACTCATAGGAATCTTGTTGTGGTTGGTATGGTATTACATTTAGGAAAGTGTTACTGCCTTCTGTGTTTTTTTTTCCTATTTGCATTTCACTTATCTTTAACCTCCGTTGCAGCCATAGAAGCAACAGCAGCATATGCAAGATAATTAACTCCCATTAGTGATAAGAACAAGAATTTATAATTATTATTTCAATTAAAACAAGAGGCTTATCAATACTTTGAAGAGGACCAGATATTTATTTTGTTTCTGAGCCCAGGACTGGGTCTTTCATGATGCCCGGTGGGGGGGGGGAGCAGGAGAGTAGTTGATAAGACAGACATCCTGGCATTGATAATCTAATTAGCAAGGTATGTGTGGGGTTGTTGCACACTTCCTGGCCCAGTTTCATTTTGAGTATGGAGGTAGAACCTGTGTAGATGTGGTTGATCAAAGGGAGAAGAAATTTTGAGTTAAGCAAAGCTCTGCTTTTATAAAACCTAAGAAACATACAGATACTTTGAATGTCTGAGTGCCTGCACCAGTGGAATACTGGAGGAACTTGTAAAACTTGCTGCAATAGTATTTACAACTGAGCATGTGGTGTGAAAGACTCCTTTTCCTAACATTTTGGCTTCTTGTTTTTCTCCACCCACCACATCTTTGAAATATATCGTATATGGTTAACCGTACTGCTGCCCTGACTTACTTTATGTTTGTTGCTATTTTGTGTTTTTATTATGTTTTTATATTGATTGTGTATTTTTATTGTTTTTATTATATTTGTAAGCTGTGCTGAGCTCTGTTTTTAACAGCAAAAGGGCAGGGTATAAATTCTCTTAATCAACAATAAATACTCCCTAGTGTTGGAAACTAGAGTCTAGGCATTTAAGGCTGAAAATGTTGCTTTAAAAAAAAAGATTTCTCACATCTTTCCCCAGCTTTTGGTGGTAATTCCTAGGCACAAAAACAAAACAACTGGACAATCCAAATATTAATATGCAAATAATATGCATAATATGCAAATACTTTACATAATATGCAAATTAACCTGCCCGGATTTGTGGAACTGGAATATGGCAACCCTATCTTCTAGCATCAGAGGAATCTGAAGTCTGTTGCTGTGAAGTGCAAGTCTATCAAGCGTCTCTTTGCCTTCTACTAGTCCAATCCTGCTCCCTATGCCCCAGGAGTGTGTAGCTATTCCTGCACCAGGGATATTGCCTCCAAAGAGAGTACGAGATCTCAACAGTTTCCATCTTTCACTTCCTCACCCTTTAATTGTGCAACACCTCAATCGGTGATGGTGGGAACACTGCAATGCCAGTTACCCCCAATCCACAAGCATGCTGCCAGAAAAAGTTCAGAGTGCCTTCTCTAATAGATCAAATGCTATTGCTCATCAGATTAGGCCAGAAATAAATATGTCTGCAGCCGCAGGCTCCAGGGCTTTCCTTAGGTGATCCCCTGGCAGACCCAATGCGGATAGCAGCAGAACAACCCTTTTGCCAGGAATAAGGCCAGGAACACACAGGCAAGAAGAAATGCCACTCCAGCTGTGCCATTCAGATCCACAGCACTGTGCAAGATACAGGCATAGAGAAGCCAGGGGCTCCTCACCTATACGAAAGAGGGGTTCAAATCCCACCATAGGAATAATGCTTCTTTGAACGGAATACATTGGGGGTGGGGTTGAATGGTTTTTCTTTTTTAATTTCTTGCAATGGAAGGGAGCCACATGGACAAAGAAGAATGAGAGCTATAACAGCAGTCCCACAGAAAACTGTGAGCTGCTTATCATGGGAAAAAGAGGGGTGTTCCAGTCCCACCTCATAGACATGAAATTTCAGCTGATGAAGGACAAGGGGGTCTTGATAGCAACAGAAATTTCAAACAGAAAAGAGAAATGATATACTCATCACATTAGGTGGGAAGCAGTCCATACAAAGAGGCACAGGTTTGAATCCAAAAGTGGCATGAGAGCCCTTTGGCTGGGAAAAATGATAGGGGGGCACAGAGGGGAAAGGTATAGGATCACAGTCCTAACACGTACCCAGAGCTTTACCTTATGGGAGAAAAGAAAAGCTATGTCATCACCACCCCCGCCCAGAAAAGGGTTCGTCATCCTGTGGGAACAATGACCGTATGTGGGGAACAACCCTGTTGCAAGTGAGAGAAAAGGTCTACTTTGATAAGCAACGAAGGAAGCTACAATAGCAAGGTCACATGAACCAAGACTGTGAACTGGCCAGTAGCACAGCTGGGGATGAGCATTGTCCACTAAAACTGAAGGGGCAGGTTGAAGTCTCACTCTGGGGAATCTGTAAGCCAAAGCCTGATTTTTCTATCTGACTGAAAATAATATCTGTAGAGGGTAAAGGCAGCAATGGGGAAAAAACCCACACCTCCTACTCTACAGAGCACCACTCCACCAGGGGACGCAACTGTGTCATTCTCCACCCCTCCCCCATACTATGTATGGGATGATCCCAAGCCAAGTAACCTACTCCTGAAGGATCCATCTGTATAGGTGTAGCTCAGTAGAACAGCACCTCTACAGGTACAGTTCAGATGAGGCTCATAGTTCAGTTGCTGGCTGTGGACTCCTAGGAGAAAGGGCCAAGAAGAAATACACCCAATGCAGTGTCCTACTGCAGTAGTGCAGAAGATGGTGGGTGGGCTTGCAGTTCAGCTGCATAGCTTATCACAGCAACAGTAACTGGGAAACAGTGGGTTGTGTGGAATCTACCCCCTTACACTTGCTGGAGCATAGTCAGTGGGTGGCAAAGATATTGACACTGCGTTCTGCTGGACAGTGATGATAATTAACTCCCTGGAGCCTTTCCCCTCAAGAGTCCCATCCTGAAGAAAGGCCAACCCTTTCACTGAACAGCATTCGCGATAAAAGCAAGCAAGGGCAGCCCTACCATGAGCTATGGTGAGCTACATAGGTCAGGAGAGAGTGGGAGGAGTGGCAGAACATGTGCCCTCCCCCTCTGCCACCCACAGGTGTGCTTACCTCCATCACTAGGGTTGGGGCTTTTGGCTACTACCACCAAATAATCTGTCCTCCTTTAAGATTATTAGTTAATAATTTGTCCCACCTGTCTAGCTTCTCAAAAAATAGTTTAATGAACTTGTTTCTTAATTGAAAACCATTATATGCAGAGCAGGAGCACAAAACAGCATTTAGTTTGAGATTAACCTACAGTGCTCGAGTCCCATTGCCCCGTGGTTCTTTTTCCTCTCTGCATCCCCCTACCTCTGGGGCACTTTCTGCAGGAGCCTTTGTCATTCTTCATTTTGCCACTCATTTTTAGAGGTGGCCATGCAGGAATGGCCAATGAAATTTAAGGAGGGAAATGGTGGTAAGCAGAGGAATAAACTATGAGAGTTGGCATCCAGAGGATGGGGTTCTCTGTCAAGTGCTATCTTTCCTTGTAGAAGAGACTTGACTGTTCTTTATCACCCAGGTTTCTGGTAGCTGAAGAATTCCCCCCCCTGAATTAGAATTAGAGATGCATTTGGCCCTCACCCTTGGAAAGACTTACTGTTTGAGTACATGTAAGAGTGAGGCCTAGGTGCTGTTAGAGGAAGTATTTATATAAAACATTTTGTATACTAGCCTTCAATGTAAATATTTTCAGAGCAGGTAACAAAATAACTATGCACAGCAGAGTGACTGAGGTTAGGCAATTCTGTTGGACCTATGCATTGTGAGTGACAGCATGATGCATCCACCCCGTTCAGAATGACACAAGTCATATTTGTCAGCTTTGTATCATTTATTCAGCCTCTTAGCATAGGAACAGATTATAGCCTCTGTAGAACTCTGCTTGTACAGCATCCTTTGCCATTCTAACTTGCCTCAAGCTACAGGGTTGAAAGCTTAAACATAAAAAGACATGATCTTGAGATTCAAGTTTTGTGTTCCATATGGAATACAAGCAGTCTTACTGCCTTTATAACTGCGGCGTTAGTTTTAATGTAAAGCTAACTGCTAAAACAGCAACCTCACACTTCTGGGGAGCACAGACCTACATTGTAAACCAACTGGAAAGAGCCCTACAATGCCAGCATAGGAAGCTCAGTTTACATTTATCTTTTGTAGATGTTTCTGTTCATGATTCCTACCACAAAATTCTCTTTCAGAACCACTCCAGGTTCAGGGCTGAGAAGAAGGGAGATGCATACAGAGCCAGCATCAGGCATGCAAGAATGAAGTAGCCAGATCAAGTCAGGCCTAGCCCAGAAGAGCTACACCACGCTTGGCAAGGACGTGCCATTTCAACTAGTAGAACTATTGCACTTGACAAGAGCCTCATCCCTCTCACAATAGTTATCGTTGCAGCAACAGAAGAGCTCCCCACAGGAATAGGACCATGCTGCTGAAAATTCCAGCCTCCCCATTCTGTTGAAAGCTTCATAAGGCCCATGTATTTTGTGGAGTGGGATGACAGGACCCGTAAGTGTGCCTCAGCTGGTAAGAATCCTGTCCTTCACTATGCTAGGGCTCAACATGTGGTGCTTTGAAGAATCCCAGACTTGAGTCTCAGGGTCATTCTCACATCCTGTTCCAGATGTTGCCATTTCAGCAA
The DNA here is from genome assembly GCF_030035675.1 of Rhineura floridana. Lineage (NCBI taxonomy): Eukaryota > Metazoa > Chordata > Lepidosauria > Squamata > Rhineuridae > Rhineura > Rhineura floridana. The sequence continues at coordinate 172,805,622 of NC_084480.1, read as the reverse complement.
TAGCACATTTTCCTGCATGCCAGTCAGGCCCCAGTGAACTACTAGCATTAAAAAATGCGGCTACTGCTTACAGCAAGAAAAGGACTCAGCCAATGTAGGTGGAGTGAGTTTTGAACTAAAGGGAAAAGGCCTTTGGTACTGCCTTTCCTAGTTGTAGCTGTGACTCAGCTGTAAAGGCACAGGCTAAGCTGCTTGGAGTTTGAGTGTCCGCTCCCACCTTGGCCAGGAAACCAAGACCCTTGGTCAAACTAGACCCTTGGGACTACCCAACCAGGATACCCAACATAGTTGCCAACCATTTGACACAAGACAATCAGAACAGCTGGAATTACAACTCCGGAGCTGCCATTACACAAGAAGAGAACATTTAAATTCTGCCTCAGAGAGCACAGGGGGAAGGTGTTTTCCTCTGGACCATAGTAGTTACAAACAGGGACTCCCCCTACATGGCAGATCCTTGCAAGGATCTTGCTCTAGTTTCTACTCACCATATTACCCCCTTCAAAACAACCAAATAGCCCCTAGTTCTGAGCTCCTTTGCTGTGGTGCTCAATATGGTATGCTTGGGCACCTGCGTGAGGTGGGTGGGTGGGTTGCTTTGCTCAGCACAGACCTTGGAGACTCCCACAACTCTGGATAGGCTTTTCCTCTTCTTAGGAATAGAGACCAGAACCTGGCTTTGGAGATGAGCCAATTAAAAACTGCTCCAGTTCATTCCTGTGATGTTCTTCTGTGTGTTCTAGTTAAGCCATGACAGGCCACTTCTGCCTTCTCCCTACATCTTTCCATGTTTAAATACAATGTAAACAAACAAAACCTAATCCCATTAAAGATGCTGAAGACGTGCAGAATGATGTCTGTTTATTGGGTCAATGCCTACCCATCTATTGCCTCTCAAAGACACAGCACAGAAGCCAGCCCACTCTTCAGGGGACAGTAAAAGAACTAGTAACCATGTAAGAGCAGCAGTAGTTCAGACCCTGACATTATCAATTGTCTATCAGAACTAAGTGCAAACAGATGCCAGCTAGCAGCATTTAAAAGCCAAGAGAGAGACCAGCTCCCATCTCAAACCACAGAATGGGGGAAAAATGCTTGTACAGCCTCAAGTAGAGGACCAAGGAATATCAAAGCTAGACAGAGCCTGCCATTTCTAGGTCCTAACATGCAGGGCTGAATCACGGTACAGAGAGGAAAGCAAAACCCTTATTTTCAACATTCCTCGGTAAGACCATTCTGGAACCAGTAAGTCCATTGGGCCATAGCCTCATGTGTTGAGGTAGAGAAGCTCATCACAGCAGCAGCAATGCACCTCTCAGCACCTCCATCCCACTGTTAGCTTGCTGGTGCTTGAGAATGTGAGAGTGGGCTCTAAAGCGGCTAGAGACACCCAAGTACTCCAAGCAGAAACTAATTTGCCTGGGGCCCCACCAGCCCCCAAAGCACTTAAGCCTTCTTGGGAATCCTAGTTCATGGCAGATGGAGAGTTAATCATGACCAAGCACCAAGTCAGCTTCTGGAGTCTTCGATGGTGGAGGTGGGGGAGCTCGGACCTAAAAAAAGAAAAAAGAGTCAGAACCTGTGAGGGGTAGAGATTGAAGTTCCTGCACTTTGCCTTATGTCCACAAAAGGGCAAGATGAGGATCCCATTACTGTACTTTTCAAAAACCTGGGAAGAGCCAAATTAGACACTAGGAGTTGCATAGTTATTTCCACCACTTTTTTTTTTCAGAGGGAGGGGGAGGGCAAATCTGCATAAAAACATGACTGGAAGGAAAAGGAGTTAAGTAGCCTCTTTTCACAAGACTTTTTCCTCACCTAGACCTGTGCCTGCCCAGAAGGTGTTTAAAAAGAAACAAAGGTGGGGGAAGAAGAAAAGATTCCTGGCCGTTCTTGCCATGTCTGTCTTGGCCAACTATGTCTTTTTTCTGCTAGTTGCAAAAAGAAAGAGTTATGGGGGAATGCTCAGTCTGTTGGAGAGAAATCTTTTGTGGAAGCACAGGAAGACAGTAGAGAATCTGAAGGCACTTCACCTATCAAGCCTCAAGACTGTGTCCTGCCTTACTGGAGTCCTAACACAAGCGCATCAGCTGAGTAGGGAACATATGAAAGCACACATTAAGCAGGGCTGTGCCCATTTCCTTCAGGACTGGGAAGCCACTTAGCTAGAATACCTCTCTGCTAACTTTCAAATGCAGAACTAGGCCTAGACTATATTGCAGGGTCTGGAGTATAGCTGTGGCGCCCTGCTACATTTCATCTGAGTGGAAAGGCAAAGGGCTCTTCCACAAACAGGCTTTATTACAGTTCTCATCATGGGCTCATTTCCTACCCACCTCCCTTTTTCCTTTATTGTAAAAAGAAACACAAAATAATTGGAGGCTCAACACAACATGAACTACTACATAAAGAACTATGACAATCTTCTAACTTTTGATCCCACAACTAGACAAGAGCCTTTGTTAATTGCCAATGCCAATAGATAGCCGCTGTTGACCAGCTTCTGTCCACACAGCATCCAGTTCAGGGGCAGGGAGCCTGGTGCCCTCCAGATATTGTTGGGACTCAAAATGTCCATCATTCCTGACCACTTGCAACATTCCTCACCATTGCTCTAGATGAAGAATGCAGATGAACTATAGCACAGAGGCCACTCCAATGCACTAGGAGACATCTGACCAGCCTTTTTCTGTGTCTTTTACCTCTTTTTCTGTCATGGCAACTCTTGCTACACCATCTATTTTTCCAGATCATGAAACTGCATCTGAGCTTTATTCTTTTAAAATAATGTTGTGGATTCTCTTGGCTGTGCAGAGGACTAGCTCAAGTTGGATTGAAAACTAGGTAACAAAATGGCCCAAATTTATCCTTTTTGTTCAAAGTCAATGTCATTCAACTCTTAGGTTTTATCTTCCTTACTGCTCTACTTTTATTGGTAAAGTAAAGTAAGTAAAATTTAATTTTTGTGTCGCCTATCTGGCCGAAGCCACTCTAGGCAACGTACACATTGAAATTGATAAAATACAATATAAATACAGAATAAAATACAATGCAGTCAACCATAACCATTTTAAATAGCAGCAGTATAGAACAATGTAGGGCAATCAATAAACAATTTAAAACAATCATAGAAAAATTAGCCCACCCCGGGGATCCCGAAGGCCTGTCCAAAGAGCCAGGTTTTTAAGGCTCGGCAAAATGTATCCAGGGAAGGGGCATGGCGGAGATCGAACGGGAGGGAGTTCCAGAGAGTGGGGGCCGCCACTGAGAATGCCCTCTCTCTAGTCCCCACCAACCTAGCTGTTTTCGTTGGTGGGACTGAGAGAAGGCCCTGTGTGGTCTTCCAAAAGAAGACTGTCAATTGTTCTCCAATATAAATTCTTATTTAAGTGCAAGAAATACATAATTGGCAAGGCTAAGCAACACATGTATAAGACCCAGGAGCTCTGAGTTCTCTCCCTTTTGCCCGAACTGCAACATTCTGGCTTTTTTCCTCTACCTGCGAAATAAAAATGATAATAATAAAATAAAATTTAGTCAAACTGAGACAAAGATTGGATCATAGCCTATTAAAATTCTGGGGTGTGCCTATGTGAATGAACACACACACACGCACATTATTGTGAGTGGCAGGGATAAAGAACGGAGATCAAGGCCCATGGGCCATCCCATCAAGCTGTATGGCTAAACTTACTGGGCGAATACGTGGTGTGTTCAGGTCAGGAGAACTGTGCTCTCCAGCCACATTTCCTTGCCAGCCACCTGGGAACACACAAAAACATAAATGACTAAGCTCTTGTTGTGTGTACAGCAAGTGTAGGACTGTCAACATCCTAGCCCTTCACTTGTGTGTCTCTCTCACACACCTCTCCAAAAACACAGGTAAGTTGTCACTGTCCTTACAGAAGTCTGCTCAAGGCCCGAGTTTTCAGTCATCTAAAACAGCACAATCTGAGCCACACTAGGGATTTGTAGCTTGGCATCAGTCCTCTCTAACACAACTTGACTATTCCAGAAACCACCTTCTGCGGGTCCCCCAAATGTTAGTTTCTCAAGTAACTCACCTCCCAGTAGACTGTCTGGAGGAGATAATACTGCATGGTCAAGGACTGGAGGGGAGAAGGCTGGAGGAGATGGTGAGAGCAGTTCCTGAAATAAGAAAACTAAGCTACCATCAGACTCAAAGCAAGTGAAGTAAACTTCTAAGACACCAACAGGAAGAATGAATTCAGGTGATTGTTTCTCCACATCCCTATGTTGGGCTGGGAACCGGTTCACCAGGGTTTAGCTCAGGAACTTATGGCTCAGCCATGGAACATGTGAAGCAACGTATGAGCTCCCAAGTGCTTTCCCCTGAGATTAATTATCACCAATCCTTCCACATCAGGCCTTGTGTTACATTCTGGAGCCCCAGAGCACATCTAATGCTCGTTATGATAGCAAAGACAGGATGCTGTCCCTCTCTTGCTGGGAAATGGACAAGACAGTGATGACAACAACTTGGCTTCCAAAACCAAGCAGAACCTGTGGACTCCTGATCAACATGACACTGGTATGATGATCCTCTCATAGATCATAAAACAGCTGAGCCCTTCTGAAGCACAGCTTGATCAAAGGAATAAATTATCTGCCAACTCAGCATCAGGTTTTGGAGGAAGCCTGGGCATGCTCATTGGAGGCAGGAGGTACACTCACTGCTGTGAGCACATCTGTGGATCCCAGACATCTGGGGCCTGCCAATTGCAACAGTCCATATTCTGTTTCCATAAGAAGACAGATATAAACTATTCTAATCTTCCTGAGCCACACTGGGACTCACCTGTTCAGTTGTCTCTTGAGTACCAGTTATTTCTTGCACCACCAATGATGGGAAGACTCCAACTTGCCCATTGAAGTCCCCTTTCCAAAAGCCATCATCTACAGCTCCCTCCTCCCGAGGCAGCACTCTGATTATGGCCCCCTCAGGGAAACTGAGTTCGTCAGAGCTCTGCCCTTCGTAGTCATAAAGGGCTCGCACTAGCGAAGCTGCAAACAAACAGAGGGCACAACTGGTCTTATAACGCAAGTGGGCACAACAGCCATCTACACTGTTGGAGGAAGGATAGGCTAACAAGGTAAATAAATCAAACCACACCCTTTCAAGTGCAAGCAGAAATCCTGATCACAGAGAAGACTCAACAGGCAGGGAAGAAAAGCTGGTGCTGTGCCCACATCTTCATACATGCACCTTCTCCCAATGGGTCACACTACCCACAGACCTCCCACTACCCCAGCAAGACGCACCTCCAGGCTCCAGCATCAGGTCCATGCTCATGATGTTTGTCAGCTCCCTCTCAAGGGTCATATCAGAGGACTCTTCCTCGGTGTTCCCATCTAGGGCTGGGCGTTCCCTGCTTACTGAATCCAGAAAGAGGAGGTACTTCTCAGGGACATACCCGACCTGTCCTGTCCTGTTACGCGCCTAAAGACAGATGGGAGAAGTCACATTAAAAAAGATCTTTGAACAAGCTGGCACTGGTGTCTTCCCACTATGTGTGGCTGGGGAACAAGCTATCTGTCTGGAAGGATGGCATAAAGCCAACCTGTACCCAAGGCTACAGCTTGGGTTCTGCTCTCTCTGTGATCCAAAGTATGTTAGTGCTCAGTTCACACATTGGTATCTGCATTACCTCCAGAGATGGGACACAATTATCTCATGAGCCCAATCCTCCCAGGCAGTGGGCCTTACAGAGTTGTCCAGTACCCATTCATAACTATTGCTTACCACCCCAGAGACAGATTTTCATGAAAGGTGTCCCCATAGCTGAGAGAAATCTGACCCAGCTTCCCTTCACCAACCTTGACCCATTCCTCCACATCACCATCTTCAATGACCTCCAACTCCTCCCCCTGGGCAATGGACAGCTCATCAGACTGGCAGGCCTGGCAGACAAGAAGGCACATAATAAAGTCACAACAAAGTACATACAGCAACAGCAGCAGCATGCTATCCGAGCATCACAGCAGTATTCATGCAGATGGCTGGTGCAGGAAGCCAACTGGGCTGGACAGGGTTTAAAAGGCCATAATGGGCCCTCTGAGATGCACACACTCAATTCAGGCAACAGTGACAAGCTACGAGAGTTAGTGGTGAGCCTCAGAGTAACAGGCTTCCTTCTCCCTTTCCTGTGTGAGGAGAGGAGGTTAGAAGCTTTAGCTTATGGTTTGTTGCAAACTGAAAGGCTCCTCTCTCTGCATGAAAGCAACAGGCTTCCTGCTGCTCATTCTTGTATCAACAAGCCACAGTTTGTTGTTATGTCTGAGCTGAGACACTGTTTGACTTTTCCAGGTTCAGAATAAGACATGAGGGATCACTATCAGAATCCAGGTAAGGATGGCAGTGAGGACATTTCTATACCACCTTTCAAAAACAAAAGTCTTCCCAGATGCAGATGAGTGCTGGTGCTATGGGATGATGGGCAGTAAATGAATACAGGAGGGGTGCTAAAGCATTCCCTTTATTTGTTTTCCCCACCTTCTACATCACTTGCGATTAAGAAGCTCACCTGATGGTTGAGGTACCCCAATTCTGGAAGCTGACCCTGCTTAAGCTCCCGAAAAACCACTCATGAGATGGTTATTGAGCTTTGGAGCAATCAATCATTATGTGAAGAACATGCTGAAGCAACAGTTCAGACCTGGGAGAAGAAAGGAATTTATTACCTGGTATGGGAAGAATACTTTGCAGGACAAAGGATAAACATGAGCCATGCTTGAGCTTGGCCTTGTGTCCTCAAATAGTTCTGTGCTGTCATCATAATCATCAAATTCAGCAAGATCAAAATCTTCTGCCTGAAGAAAAATGTGTTATTGTCAAAAGTACTCTATAGGAAGGTAAAATGACAGATCAATCAAATATAAAAAAGAGACAGTTCCAGACCAAAGGCATAGAAGATCTGATCTTTTTTTGGGGGGGGGGGTCACTCCAAGGTGTTAATCTGAGCAGTTATGTTAAATTTTATGCACAGAGTAATGCACACAGTAGACTAACTATGATGGATGACACTATGTCATGTCTGTGTCATTTTTGTATAAGCTGCTTTGAATGTGTGCTAGATTTTGTTGTTTGCTAGGACACTGGCATTCTGAAGGATAAGAGTAGCAGGAAAATAGTCATGAAAATGAACAAAAATAAAAACATAACATTTTGGCAAACCAGTGCTAGAGCACGTCAAAGTGCCTTGGGTGTAGAACTGCTGATATAGTAGCAGTCCTGGTTACTCTTCCCCCCCCCCGACAGATTATGCTAATTCATAATCTATGTTTTATGTGGGTCCACCTATTTTAAAATTTGTATGTTTTTAACATTTTAATTGCTGGAAACCGCCTAGAGAGCTTCAGCTATGGGGTGGTATATAAATGTAATAAATAAATATTGAGAAAAATGAAATTAATGCAAAATTAAGTCCAATGCCTTGCCCAGGTATTGATCGATATAAGATGTGCATTCTGTGGTAGGTAGGTGGGTAGTTAGTTACTTAGTTAGCTAGTTAGCTAGCTAGCTAGCTCTTCTGGGATGGGGGAAAGTTGAGTGGTTTTTCTTTTTCCTTGCCACCTGGTACCTGCCCTGTTTTGGGTGCTTGCCCAGCTGAAGGCTACAAGGCCTGGCCCAGTGGTAACTATCAATTTTATTGATCCAAACGGTGGTCTGTAGACTACCGGTCATCTGTGAGCTTTATTCAGGTAGTCCACGCTATGCCCATATTAAATTATACAGCCACGAGGGTGGCTGTATACCATAGCTAGCATGGATTTTTCGCATTCCTCAATGTTAAATTGAAAATACTCCCCATACCATTCTGATGCTTCCCATAAGCTCATTTCAAAACAAAACCTTACAAAACGTATAGTCCTGAACTCAGAAACTCTTGCTTAACAACCCTCTAAATTTTCATGGCGATACACAAAATGCTTAGTGAGAACTGAGGGTTCAAAGTGTAAAAACACAGAAAAAACAGACCCCTTTTGGACTTTTTTCTGTCAGAGTTCTCATAATTTGTTGAAATTCATTAAAAATCAGCCATGTTCACAGACTACCTGTAATCCTATTACTGACCTTGCCCCATACTCTGACCTTCATCTTCTGCAGTTTAAAAGTTAAAAAAAGCCTGGCCGATTTTTAATTAATTTAATAAATTTTACATGGAACTCAATGATAACATCAGGCATGCTCAGTAAGAACCAACTGTCAGCCTAATCGGGGCCACACCCATGCCAGACCTTTATTTCACTTGAGATAGTAATGGCTTCCCCCAAAGAATTCTCGGAAGTGTAGTATGTGAAGGGTGTTGAGAGGAGATTCCTATTTCCCTGACAGAGTTCTAGCTGCTCTGACTGAAGCTCTGTGAGGGGAGCAGGGTGTCTCCTAGCAACTCTCAGCACTCTTCACTAACTACACTTCCCAGGATTCTTTGAGAGAAGCCATGACGGTCTAAAGTGAAATAAAGGTCTGGTGTGGATGTGGCCAATGACCGCTTTGGTTTAAATTTGGGTGGGAAGCTACATGTGCCTGCTGTAGAATAAAAAGGTAGGGGAAATGATGAAAATGTTTCTTTTGAAAAGGAAAGGGGTTTCCCTTCTGCCCAGTGCCCGCCTACCCACCCACCCACCCAATCTCCTCCCCTCCCCTCCCTGCCCCCCAGGTCAGTTTCACCTATCCTAAACATGATTGCACAGAAATCCCACTTAACTCAAAAAGTATGCAACTGATCAAACCCACCCTCCCTTCTCCTCCCTCCTATCCCCTCCCTCTTGCCCCTTCCCTCTCCCTCCCCTTCCAATCCCCTCCTTCCCCCTCTCCCGCCTCCCCCTCTCCCGCCTCCCCCTCTCCCGCCTCCCCCTCCCCCTGCTGCCTCCTTCCCCCCATGGTCAGTTTTACCTATCTTAAGCATGACTGCACAGGAGTAAATACCATTGAACTCAATAAGCATGCAAATGATCAAACCTGCCCTCCCCCCTGGCCATTTTCCAGTCCCCCTGCCTCTGCTCCTCTCTCTCCTCCCTTACTCCTTCCCTCTCCTCTCCCCTGCTCCTCCCCCACAGTCACTTTTACCTATCCTAACCATGATTGCATAGTAGTAAATCCCATTGAACTCAATAAGCATGCAAATGATCAGACTTGTCTTTCCCCGACTTCCCCCTCCTTGCTCTTCCTCCTCCCCTCCCCACTCCAGCCCTATCCCCCCTGGTCAGTTTTACCTATCCTAAGCATGATTGCACAGGGGTAAACCACACTGAACTCAGTAAACATGCAAATGATCAAATCTGTCCTTCTCCTCCCCTCCCCCTCCTGCTTGCTCCCCTTCTAGTCCTCCCCTCTGCGTTTCCTCTCCTCCCTGCTCCCCCCTCCCCCCTCCCCCCTCCCCATCCTCTGTGGTCAGTTTGACCTATCCTAAGCATGATTGCAGGGGAGTAAATCCCACTGAACTCAATAAGCATGCAAATGATCAATTCATTCTCAGTAAACTTGCACAGGATCCCATTTCTTATCTCCAGGCTCCAGGCGCTATTGGATGAAACCGATTATCTAGATCCATTTCAATCGGGGTTCAGGCCTGGTTTTGGCACTGAGACTGCCTTGGTCGCCCTGTTTGATGACCTATGTCGGGAGAGAGACAGAGGGAGTGTAACTCTGTTGATTCTCCTTGACCTCTCAGCGGCTTTTGATACCATTGACCATGGTATCCTTCTGGAGAGGCTTGCGGAATTGGGAGTTGGAGGCACTGCTTGGCAGTGGTTCCGCTCCTACTTAGCGGGTCGTCTCCAGAAGATAGTGGTTGGGGAACATTGCTCGACACTGTGGGTTCTCCAATGTGGGGTCCCGCAGGGTTCGGTTCTGTCTCCCATGCTTTTTAACATTTATATGAAGCCGCTGGGGGCGGTCATCAGGAGTTTTGGAGTGCGTTGTCATCAGTATGCTGATGACACGCAGCTCTACTTCTCCTTTACATCTTCTTCAGGTGAGGCAGTCGACGTGCTGAACCGTTGCCTGGCTGCGACAATGGACTGGATGAGAACTAACAAACTGAGACTCAATCCTGACAAGACTGAGATGCTGTTGGTGGATGGTTTCTCTGATCGGATGGTGGATATATACCCTGTCCTGGATGGGGTTACACTCCCCCTAAAGGAACAGGTGCGTAGTCTGGGAGTCATCTTAGACTCTTCCCTCACACTTGAGGCTCATGTAGCCTCGGTGGCCCGGAATGCGTTCTACCAACTTCGGTTGGTAGCCCAGCTACGTCCCTATCTGAGTAAGGAGGACCTCTCATCAGTGGTACATGCTATGGTAACCTCGCGTCTGGACTACTGCAATGCGCTTTACGTAGGGCTACCTTTGAAGACGATTCGGAAGCTACAGCTAGTGCAAAATGCGGCAGCCAGACTGCTAACAAGAACTAAGCGGTCTGAGCATATAACACCTGTGCTAGCCCGTTTGCACTGGCTTCCAATATGCTTCCGGGCCAGATTCAAAGTGTTGGTACTTACCTATAAAACCTTATACGGCGTGGGACCACGATATCTGTCGGAACGCCTCTCCCGATATGAACCGGCCCGTACACTACGGTCTACTACGAAGGCCCTCCTCTGGGTTCCGACTCATAGGGAAGCCCGGAGAGTGGTGACAAGATCTAGGGCCTTCTCAGTGGTGGCCCCCGAACTATGGAATGGTCTCCCCAAGGAGGTGCGCCTGGCGCCGACACTATCATCTTTTCGGCGCCAGGTTAAAACCTTTCTCTTCTCTGAGGCATTTTAATTCCTGTTAATTGTAAATTATTATATTTTGATTTTAGACTGTACAGTTTTGTGTACAGTTTTGTGTTATTTTTATTGTATTTTTAATGTTCACCGCCCAGAGAGCTGTTGCTAGTCGGGCGGTATATAAGCTTAATTAAATAAATAAAAAAATAAAATAAAAAAAATCTCCCGGATTAAAAAGCAGAAAAATTCACTAATAGGCAAAAAAATGGTCTTGACATGGCAATCCAACAAGCATCCTTTTACCAATTCTTTCCTCACACTTCTGTTTAAGGAATACATTACCACTTAAAGCATAAAGGTAATTAAGAATAGATTCACTAATAGGCAAAAAAACTTGCGGTTTAAGAACGTACCTATAGCCAACAGATATTTCTATCAAACTTTAAAAGGCAGGGAAATTGGGCATCAATAGTGAATGCACCACGGGAGCAGGAGACCTGACCTCCTCTCTGAGATATTGGACTGCCCTGCAATTTTGTCAAATGCAAACACAATTTGCACAATTAATTTCAAAGCCTTTTTATTGGTCAATGTCATATGATGGTGAAAACAGCCAGCCTTCTGTGTTTCAAACTGGAGGTTATGCTCTATTTCTACTTTGGGTGTATTAACAGTTGAATCTGAAACTGCAGTTTGATGTTAAATCAGACTGATTACAATATGTTACTACGTAAGCAATGACTCTAGCTGTTGGAAAAAACAAACTTGGCCTGTCCCAGATGCACGTTTTCAGCCTGCTATGCTTAAACCACTCCACTTAAGGAAAGGTGGGCATGGTCAATTAAAAACATGGAGCACACCTAGAATTTTGCAAGAATATAGTTCATCTGTCACTGTTTTATCTTTTGCAAACTGAGACACTCCTCATTGTTGCAGCGGTGTATTGCTAGCGTGTGCCAGCCCTGTGCCCAGTAGGAATAGAACCAGCCGAAAGATATCCACACACATACCATTACTTGTTAAGAGTCTTTTACTGACAGGATTTCTCTCACAGATACAGACACGAATACTTTCCTAACTCTTCTAACAACCCCACACCCCCACACCTTGTAGTTTCTCTTTCAAGGCTTTATAGATGTTCTGTTTCTTGCCAGCTGCAGCCTCTGACCTTGGGCTGCTGCACAGTGTTAACCCATTACACGTCTTCTCATTTCTGTCTTTCTGGAAAACCAGACACATAGACTTCTCAGCAGCCTACAGTTCCCACCTTTTCCATAAAGACATGAGTACATACATTTCATTGCTTTTCCACAATTACAGTTAGTTTTCGTTACATACATGTCATGCCAATCTTTATTTAACACATTGTTTAACACATTCGAGGTACAGTGTTTCACCATCATCCATTACTTTGCACCTGTTTGTTTCTTGGCTTGTTACTGTGCCAATTTGAAACCTTTCAGGTGGTTTACCCAGATTCGCTCTTTCAGAGCGTCTTAATGTTACCTGAGGCTCTATTTCCTCTTTGCCTCTGTCAGCCTCACTAGCAAGAGGTCGTTCCTCTTCCTCTTGTTTTATCCCTTGTTCTGGTTCATGTTCTGTGGTTGCATCATGTTCATGTGAATTGCCTAGTTCCACATACTCAATGTTATCCCAGTCCTGTTCCTGTACTCTAATGCTCCTGCTTAGCACCACCCTTCTCTGATTTGGTATCCAGACACAATAGTAAGCATTTTGAAATCCCAGTACACTCCCTTTCTGTGCTCTGGGAGCTAACTTCCCATGTCGTTTTCCTTTGGGAACGTGCACCCAGCACTTTGCTCCAAATCTAACAATATGTTGTAGTCTTGGTTTCTTTCCATTGAGTTTCTCATATGGTGTCGTTTGAATTGCTCTATGATACAGCCTATTTTGAATGTAATTGGCATATAATATACACTCTCCCCAAAACGCATTTGGTAACTCAGAGTCCCTTAACATGGCTCTAATTGCATCCTGAACGGTTCTATTTTTTCTCTGCGCTAATCCATTCTGAAATGGAGAAAATGGGGCAGTGAAATTCTGTTCTATCCCTTTCTTTGACAAATACTGCTCTAGCGATTTACCAGTGAACTCTCCTCCTTGGTCAGAGCGTATTCTTTGGATTGTTACACCGTGTTGCACTTCAACCTTTTTCACAAACTGTTTCAGTTTCCCCTCTGCTTCATCTTTTGCATGTAACAAATAAATGGTACAAAACCTGGTATAGTCGTCTACAATCACCAGAAAATACTTGGCACCACCTTGTGAACTTTGAAATGGTCCTGCTAGATCAACATGAATCATTTGATATGGTGCATTTGTGCTACTCTCTGCCTCTTTACATATAGGAGCAACCGTGGCTTTGGTTTGATTACATACATCACATTCCACATACTGGTTACACTCTTTTAGTGTCACATCCACACTATTACTGGGTGTTTTCATGATCGTACCAAAACTAGCGTGACCTAGGTTTCTATCCCATAGATGAATACATTGGTCATGAGGCTTCTTGTTTGCACACATAGTAGCACATCCTGTGGGTTTGAATTGTATGTAAAACAGTGAATTCCTAAGATTCCCCTTCATACAGAGCTTGTCCCCTTTCTTTATCTCACATGTCCCTTGTCTAAATGTGACAACGTATCCCATTGCATTCAGTTTCTTAACAGACATGATATTGCATTCTAAGCTTGGTACAAACAATACATCAGTCATTATGGTGTTCAATTTGCTTAACTTTACAGTTCCCCTCCCCAATACCTGTCTGTGCGTGCCATCCGCAAGCACAACATCCTCTTTCGTGGGAAGTGTATTTTGAACAAAGTTATGTCCTTCACCATACTGTGGGTAACGCCTGAGTCTACAACCCATACAGTACTGTCTCTGTCTTTGCTGCTTTTAGTTTTGCAGTTGTCAGCACTCACCAGCTGCACACACAACGGCTTCCTGCCTCGTCCTTTTCGCTTCGCTTCACAGTCTCTTTGTAGATGAGTTGTAGCACCACAGAAGTAACAGGCTTTTAGTCCAAACGATCTTGCTTCTGTGCCTTTGAAGTTTGGCTTTCTGCATTCTTTTTTCTCAGTTCTCTCTCTTCCATCGGCTTCCTTGCGTCTGTCCCACTCCTGGAGCAGTTTGCCCGAGAAGTACTCAACTGTCAGTCCCTCATCTGGCATTGCTTCCAGCAAGCTCACGATCGGATCCCAAGACCAATTCAGTGAAGAGAGGATGATGTATACTTGCTGCAACTGTGTGTGCTCCACATTCCTTTCTTGCAGCTCTGCAAACAGCTTCTTTATTTCCAACAAATGAGCAGACATTGTCCTGTCCTCAGCCAGCTTCATCTGATAGAGCCTTCGTGCTAAGTGAATTTTGCTGCTGGCTGTCTTTCTCACATGCACTCCGTTCAATGCAGTCCATATAAGCCTCGCCGTCGGCTTATCTTGTATAAACAGCAATTGAGAATCATCAACCGCCAAGATGATTAATGCCTTCGCTTTCTCGTCCATTCGAATCCATGGAGCCAGTTGGGAATGCGCCGGTGGGTCGGTCACAATTACCTGCCATAAATCTTCCTTAGTAAGGAACGCTTGCATCCTTAATCGCCAACTGGAATAGTTTTGTTCAGTGAGCCTTTCCAAAGGCATCCCAGCTGAAAGTGAAACTGCCATACCTGCAGCCACTTCTTCTGCACACTGCTAAACACTATTTCTTCGCCCGACTGGCTTCCACGATTAAGCACTCTTCTGCAGCACTTTGGCAGACTGACTGGGTAGACTGGGTCGTTAGGCTGGGTAGGCTGGGCTGCTAGGCTGGGCAGGCTGGGCCGCTAGGCTGGGCCCATAACCCCTGTTGCAGTGGCGTATTGCTAGCGTGTGCCAGCCCTGTGCCCAGTAGGAATAGAACCAGCCGAAAGATATCCACACACAGACCGTTACTTGTTAAGAGTCTTTTACTGACAGGATTTCTCTCACAGATACAGACACGAATACTTTCCTAACTCTTCTAACAACCCCACACCCCCACACCTTGTAGTTTCTCTTTCAAGGCTTTATAGATGTTCTGTTTCTTGCCAGCTGCAGCCTCTGACCTTGGGCTGCTGCACAGTGTTAACCCATTACACGTCTTCTCATTTCTGTCTTTCTGGAAAACCAGACACAGACTTCTCAGCAGCCTACACTCATGTCCATTGGAAATTATTCTGCAGAATAGTCAGTGCCATTATTCCACAATTGTTTTGGGAGCTTTTTCAGTGTTGCAAAGTGTTGCTGTACTTCACATATTCACAGAAATAGAAGCAAAAGAAAATGATATCCTATAGGAAACTTCACTAAAATTGCGAAGTAAATCAAACACATTTAAAGTGAGTATCTGAACTATATGTTTTAATATTGTTGCTTCCTCCCTGCTAAAACAAGATTAGCACATGTCTTGTTTCTGTTATTTGGGCTGATAGCAGGCATTGCCACTACTCACCATATGCTCAGAGGCACATGTTACCAAATTCTTCCAAGCTACACAGCAAGTGGATTGGACTGTGAAAGACCAGCCCAAACTGTGTTTGCATTTTGACAAATTTGTAGGGCAGTCCAATATCTGAGAGAGGAATTCAGGTCTCCTGCTCCTCTGGTGCATTCACTATAGCTGCCCAATTTCCCTGCTTTTTAAGGTTTGATGGAAATATCTGTGGGCTATAGGTATGTTCTTAAACCGCAAGGTTTTTTGCCTATTAGTGAATGATCATATTGATTTTTAAATATATTCTATTGCTTTTTTATTTTATTACAGTTTGAATTCTATGGAATGCAAATTATACTAGAATAAATGCAATATAAGAAATAAAAAAGCAATGAAAATACAATTGAAAATCATACAACATCTGTTATAGCACATTACAATTGCTTCAACAGGAAAACTCATCAAGACCATCAGCAATTTTCAAGCAGTCCATAGTAAAAAAATGTTGGGGACCATTGATTTAATATGCCAGGGAACTTATGTTTTACAACTAGACAGGTTGGAGGGAGTTAGGAGGATATTATGTTATTTACTTAAGATTGATTGCTTTGTTAATAACTATTTTAGTTCATATGATTATTAAACCAATAGTTAGTTTATGCAAATTATATCAAAATGCTTTAAGCTGTTTTAAGTGTTATATGTAAAATTTGCTTTATTTTCAAATATTTTACCTTATGTAGTTTGTTTTATTTCCTATAAACTTTCATAATACCATTAAGCTTTATACACTAAACCAGGTGATTTGTTCCAGTTATAATCTTGAGTCTATGGTTTTTACTTATTAAGCTTTACTCCCTGTTCACTGGGTTGCTACTGAGCAAATTTGAAACCTGACTGAGGGATCCAATGAATGTTAGTGCACTGGCCAGGATTTGGGAAGGTATGTACTGGCCTTGATAGACTCTACAAATTAACAGAAGGAAACATCACACCACTGAGAAGGTGAAGAAAGGGGATATTTACTCAGATTCTCCCTAAGAGGGACTTCAGTCGTGCAGGGGGGCAGTATCTGCCTGGGCAACAGAATGCAGACAGTTCCCAAAGTTCCTTTCAGCCTCGCATTGGTTGTTAACAGATACTTCCAAACCAAGCAAGGAGTTAAAAAGCCTCTACATCCAGGTGTCTCAAAGATGCCATTGCAGACATACCTCCAACCACATAGGTGTCTGAATGATGCAGTGACATGCACAGGGGGTGATAGTTTTGTCCATGGGTTTGAATTTCATTTGGGAATGGATCTCTGGAAAAAGACAACTCTTACCGTAGGAGTTGACTCCTTCTCAGACCTGCGAGCTTCACTGAGGCGTCGCTCTTGCTCCATTTCGTCTAGCACCTGTCCCATGGTGCTTGCCAGCCACATGTCTACATCCAAGCCAGCCTGACGCAGAAGAACTAACCGTGCCTCTGACTTCACCTTGCTGATCTGGAAAGACAGCAATAAGCAAGCAGTCAAACAGCAATGCCTTCCCCAAACAACTGCCAAATCCAACCACAAACAGAACAAAGGGGCAATGACAACCCTGGCCTTTCAAGTGCAGAAAAGCCCCTGCTCCCAAGGAAAAGTAGAGATCAGAATTGCAATTCAGC
This sequence comes from Rhineura floridana, assembly GCF_030035675.1. Taxonomy (NCBI): domain Eukaryota; kingdom Metazoa; phylum Chordata; class Lepidosauria; order Squamata; family Rhineuridae; genus Rhineura; species Rhineura floridana. Next base: position 172,788,753 of record NC_084480.1, on the reverse strand, counting down.
ACCAAGAATGCCACCGTCTGAATGTCAGACAGAAACCTATGCCCTGGCAGCAGAGACATGATAGAAAGTTTCCGCTCCTCAATTACCATTCAGCTTTTTTTAAAAAAAATACAAAGAACCACAACATGTACACACACAGCATCAATACTACTGGGTCAAGCTATGCTTTTTATTCTTTTATTTGGGTTTCCATTTTCACACTTAACTGCAAAACAATTTAGGATATGACAGTAGGAGTCTGTTTGAAAAAGAAAAGAATCCCACTAGGTGCTACATGCTCTTGGTTACACCTAAAATGGTTGTTTTATACATGCTTGGCCAGGAATCAATCGTGGTGTTTACCTGCAAAACATGTACAACCCCTCCCCCAAAGCAATGGTGCCTACTGATGTTCTGAAGCCAGAAATCTAATTCTGCTATTTTAAGACATCTCTGTGAACTAACCTACTCTCTTCTTCACAGTATCTTATCTCTCCTTTTCTCCCAGTACAAGAACTGAAAGAAATGTCTTTTATTTAAGATCTGGGTTTATCACATACAAGCCATAGCAATGGAGATCAGAAGCTAGGAAAACACACTCTCCATATGCAGATCTAGCTATGGCTGGCTAAATGCACCAGAAAGGATAAACCATCAAAGTCTCAATAAGGTGAAGTAAGGACATATTCATACTGGGATGCAATCTATAAGTTGGTGCAGAGGTGATATATAATGTACAAAACATGAGAGTATGGAGGGGGGAATTCACCATATAGTCACAGAAGCATGGGGTAGCCCTCTGACTAAAAAATATAATCACATGGAGTGACAGGCTGCCTTCAGTTACAATGTTGGGACTTTTCTCCTGGACTATGTATCATGCTTCCAGAAAGCGCGCACACACATGCACCCCCCACCCAGAGCACAACATTTAGAAAGTCTGTGGAGAACATCTATGGCACAAAGCATGCAGAATCAGACAGACAAGCATGCAGACCACTCAGGGAAACGGACAAAAGGCATGCAGTCCCACCTCAGCCTTCCGCATGTTCTCTCTTATTTCTTCCATCCTCTTCTCCATGGTGATCATCTCTGCCTCAGGGGCCTGCTGTCTCCTGGTTTCCATTCTCTGTAGAACCTATTCAACCCAATATTGAACACTAAATTGACCCTAGAATCATTTGCTGCTACTGAAATTCTATGAAGCTACAAAATACATTATACTGGAATTCAACACTAGACTTACCATACGTGTTCCTTTTATTTGGGGATGGGAGGACATCCCAGAAAAGATTAATATACCCCAATCAATCTCTGGAGGCAGGACTAAACTAAACTGACTGTCTCCTGAGCCAAATATCCTGCAAAAGGTTCAAACAGAACCATGGTTAAATGAGCCCTTGAGCTAGGGGAATGACACAGCATCCATCCCTTTTGCGCCTTCTGATTGGAACCTGGTTAAGCATCCTGGTAGTTTGGCACTATCCATTGCTGCAAATAGGTCCATAATTTGAACACTGAATTTGCATTTGGATCTGTTGAAAAGTTGCTAAACGGAGACCCCATTTGTTCTGGTCCAAGGTCTAGCAACTGAGCCAATCTGCACAGGTCTTGAATATTCTCCATTTCTGTTCTGTGATCAGAGGTCACAGGTGACACTCTACCCATGACAACAAAATGATCATATCCTAGAACAGCGCTCAGGATATGGTAACCTCTTGTTAATTTACATGGGCCTTGGCAGTCATGTTGTCTATCCTGATCAGAATGTTAGTGTTGCATACATCCAGGTACATCCATAGTTAAAGACAGAAAAAAGACATCAATAAGGATGGCAAAATGATAACAGATGACAAAGAAAAAGCAGAAGTGCTCAATTCCTACTTTGGCTCAGTCTTTTCCCAAAAGAGAGTCTATGACCCTCCTGGAAAACGTGAAGGGGCAAGATTGGAGCTTGAGACTGATAGACAACAGTTAAGGAATACCTAATCGCTTTGAACAAATTCAAATCTGCGGGGCCTGATGAACTGCATACTAGAGTATTGAAGGGATTGCCTGAAGAACTCTTGGAACCACTGTCTGTTATCTTTATGAAATTGTGGAGGATGAATGAAATTCTGGATGGCTAGAAGAGGGATAATGTTGTCCTTATCCTCAAAAAAGGCAAAAAGGAGGAAAGTGGGAACTACAGACCACTCAGTTTGACATCAATTCCTGAGAAAATTCTGGAGCAGATTATAAAGTGGTCAATCTGTAAACATTTTGAAAACAATGCAGTGATTACTAGAAGCCAACATGGTTTTATCAAGAACAAATCCTGCCAGACTAATCTTATCTCATATTTTGATCGGGTAACCTTCCTGGTAGACTTTGAGAATACCGTGGACATATTATGTCTCGACTTCAGCAAAGCTTTTGACAAAGTGCTCCATTATATTCTGATTAGCAAACTAGCTAAATGTGGGCTGAATGGAACAACTATCAGGTGGATCCCATAGTTGTCTACAGAATAGTACTCAAAGTGATATCAATGGCTTCTTCTCAAAGTTGGGGGAGGTAATGAGCAGGGTACTGTAGGGCTCGATCCTGGACCTGATGCTCTTCAACATTTTTATTAATGACTTGGATGAGGTGGTGCATGGAATGCTTATCAGATTTGCAGATGATACAAAATTGGGAAGAATAGCTATAGCAACATAGAAGTGGAGACATCGTAAATGTGTATAACTCTATCATACAACTTCCAGCATTTGTAAATGTTTAGGATCTTGATAGGCTAGACTGAGCATTGGGCTCAAAACAACAGAATGAAATTTTACGGGGATAAGTGCAAAGTTCTACACCTAAGAAAAAGAAACCAAATGCACAGTTATAAGATGGGGGATACAGTAGGGCACCACTCCTACAGCAGGTTACGTTCAAGGCCCCTGCAGAAAAGTGAAAACCGCCAGAAAGTGGGGCCCTACTGTATTCCAGCCGCACTCCAGCTAACAGCGATCAGCTGGAGTATGTGAACTTCCCGTGCTCCAGCTGATTGCATGCTCCAGCTGATTGCATGCTCCAGCTGATCAGCTGGAGTGTGGGGAGCTCCAGCTGACAGCGATCAGCTGGAGCGTGCGAGCTCCCCACACTCCAGCTGATCATGGGGAGCTCGTACACTCCAGCTGATCGTTGTCAGCTGGAGTGCAGTGACTGGAGCTCCCCGTGCTCCAACTGGTCACCCCACTGGTGCTGCCGTATTAGCAGAAAGCTGAAAAGCGGGGCCCTACTGTACTTGGCTCTGCAATACTACATGTGAGAAGGATCTTGGGATTGTTGTTGATCACAAGCTGAATATAAGCCAACAGTGTGATGTGGCTGCAAAAAAGGCAAATGCTATTTTAGGCTGCATTAACAGTAGTTTCCAAAAGGCACGAAGTATTAGTTCCCTCTATTTGGCACTGGTTACGCCTCATTTTGTGTACTATGTCCAGTTCTGGACACTGCACTTTAAGAAGGATGCAGACAAACTGGAACAGATTCAGAGGAGGGCAACAAGGATGATTAGGTGACTGGAAACAAAGTCCTATGAAGAGAGACTGAAAAAACTAGGCATGTTTAGCCTTGAGAAGAGAAGACTGAGGGGAGATATGATAGCACTGTTCAAGTACTTGAAAGGCTGCCACAGAGGAGGGCCAGGATAACTTCTTGATCCTCCCAGAGTGCAGGACACAGAATAATGGGCTCAAGTTACAGGAAGCCAGATTTTGACTGAACATCAGGAAAAGTGTCCCATTAGAGTGGCATGACAATGGAACCAATTACCTAGGGAGGTGGTGAGCTCTCCAAAACAGGAGGCATTCAAGAGGCAGCTGGACAGCCTCCTGTTGGGGTATGCTTTCATTTGGATTCCTGCATTGATCAGGGGGTTGGACTTGATGGCCTTATAGGCTCCTTCCAACTCTATGATTCGATGAATTCTGTGACTTGCCTCTTCTCAAGTCCAACATCCCAGGGTCATAGGTCCTGGCATTGTACTCCCCATCCACAGAAGCTTCATTCCATTGTAATTAGAAAATATCCTGTCCTTCCCCAGGTAATTGTCTTAAAAGCTACAGAAGAATGGTTGCTCGAACCTGGTTTGACAGATGTCAAAGGTTAGCTATGGCTGACTGGTGTGGTGCAGGTGGTCAGAATTTATTTATTATTAGATTTATATTTATTTATTTATTGGAAGAATGGAAGTGCACCCAGGATTCCATCGTTCTAGTTGCAATAATAACTCCGGTAGATGGGCTACAGTCATGAGATCTGTCATCCTGAACAGCAAGATTTAGTGGATGAACTTTTGGAAATTCTCCTGCCTGTCTGATTAGAGGGGGCAAATGCTTTGACAAATGTGCATGACCACTCCTACATGCTTCAGGCACTGAACATGGACATTAGGCTCGGCTGATCAGAAAAGTGTGATATTGAAGACATTCTGTTGTCACTTGTAAGACAGTGAGGAGATCAGCAAGCTGCCCAAGTAAAGATAGATATGGTGTCTTGCATTCAGAGATGTGCATTTACCACCACAAACAATCTGATAAACTGGGGGGGAGGAGCTAGCGCAAATGGGAGAACCTTGTATTGGAAGCCGTCATTCTGATTGGGAAATCTCAAAAGCTTGCAATGAGATTGTAATATTGGCATGTGGAGGTATACCTTGGTCAAATCTATGGATGCTAGGACATCTCTGATTTCAATGCTTTCATAACGGGCAGTAGTATTTGCATCCTGAAGTGTTTTGGGCACAAGTGTTTGTTTAGGAACTTCAGATCCAATATGTTATTCCCCATTCTTCTTTGGCATCATAAGGAATATGGAACAGATGCCAGAATACCTTTTCTGCAAAAGTATAACTTCAAATGCTCCCTGTCTGTATAAGATGATCTACTGTGCTCGAAGTACATAAATGTTTCTCTGGTAACCTTGACTGTGGCAGACAGAAAAAAATGGCTTAGAGGGGAGCAAGTCAATTCTAGGAAGTACCCCCTGAGGGCTGCCTGATTCATCAGGACTGAGGACTTCTGTTGTACGCCTGCTTTCAGTTATGCTAGGCTATCTGCGTCCATCACCCTTAAGCTAGTGCTGTGTGCTGGTTCATTGGTATGCCTACTCTTTCAGAGCTGGAAGTTGTTTTCTCACCCAAACACATGGGAGCTTTGCCAAGACTGTTTTGAAATCTTGGAATCTTGGTTCATTTCTGCCAAATCAAAATGTCTGTGAAGCCTATCAAGGCGTTTTCCAGTCTCTTTTGTGACTTTGTCATCTTTTGGGGAGGATGGCTTGGCTTTTTTCTTATCCTTTGTTGCAAGCAGGACTGAGGTTTTCAAACTAGTCCACAGCTCCATGTACGTGGCATGCAGAAAGAATGAGGGACAGTCTAGAATATCTGTACTTGGCGCTGCAGTAGATTTTTTTCTTTAACCAGAGCTAGATTATGAAACAAGCTATCAAGGCCCTGGCCTAAGGCGCATGAATTTCATAATATGGTACTGGTGCAATCTACTAATTTTCCTTTAAAATGTCAGATAAAGGGCTCTTCTCAGTTGCCTAACCTAGGGCCTGTGATTTTCATAATATGGCAGAAGCAATACAAGTGTTAGTTCTTTAAGTAGTCTGCCAAGACCCCCAGCAATTTTCATATGGTTTTTGAAACAAAAAAGTTTGAGAACTGCTGGACTAAGGTGTCTTGAGCTTTCTACTCAGAAATGTAGATATGGTTCAGTTAACCTTAGATGAGATACCCACTAGCCAATGCCTGAGACACTATTGCAGCTGCCATGGATCCAACAGAGAATTTCATGGTGATTAGATGAGTATCCGTTATGAAGGCATGTACTTTGGCTAGCTTGTACAGACCACCCACAACACGCTTGTCTTCTGAAAGCAAAAAGTTGCCTCATAGACTCTTCTCAGGGCAAATTCTGTTTTCCTGTCTCAGGCATAGTTAAAGAACACTTTACCAGCCTCTGACCCTTCAAACCAGGGTAGCCACAGGCATTTTAATCAGAGATATTTGCAATGTCACATCCCCTTTAAGGAAATTTATAGAGGTTTTTTTGTGGCTGCTGAGGTGAGTTCTTTAGACAAGATGAAGCCCATTCCTCTTCTGAGAGCTAGAAATTGTCACAACAGAATAACTGTCTGGGCTCTTGTCCTAGAAAACACCTCCTTGACTACTAGGAGTTTACTATTTTCTGAAGAACGCTTCAAATTTTGGCTTTCCTTTGCCAGCTCTGATGTTACAAGAAAAACTGTCACGATATAAAATGTCTGGGAGATGAAATGGAACCAGAAATCTCAATTTCCTTTTCTGACAACAACTCCTCCTCTTTCAGGGGCTTGAAAAAGGGCCCTGATTCTAAGAAGAACAGTATCATTAGAGAAGAGGAGACAACTCAAAGTTACTAGGGGAAAAAAGGGACTTGCTAGTGCAAGTAACCACAAGGCAGTGAAGGATTAGAATCCTGCAAAAATCCAGCTGCCTTGACCTGGGCAGGAAGAGAAATGGGGAGGTTCTCTCTCCACTGGTGAAGACAGAATGGTTAGTTTGACCCTGCCTCCAGGCACCAATGGGTGGATTAACCCTTCACAGGATTTTATTTGCAGTGTTTATACCCTGTCTATTGACTAAAGTTTGCGGGTATCTTTCCACATCAAGGGAGAGACGTTTGAGTTCTGGGTCTGCTTCTCCCATTCATATCCACCAACCACCCAACAAAGAAGACAAAGTATAACCCCCAAAAGGAGGATTCACTGTAATTTCATGGACAAGTCTTATCACATGGAAAGTTCCCAGGGAAATAAAAGGCCTGGATGCTTACCTGCTCACTGATTGTTTGTATTTTATAATCTTTGGCTGCCCGAGTGGCCCAGCGGCGTGCTTCCTTTTCTAATCCACTCTCCCCAATACTGCTGCCACTTACATCCAGAAGAGAAGTCTGGGAAGAAAAATTATGTTAATAGCCATGTCTGTGGACACTTTCCTGCTCCCTGGACCTGGGCTAGGGGTGGACCTGCCTCTTTCTTACCACCTGGTCACCACCTGCTGGCTGAAAGGGCTGCATGGCCATTGCTGAAAATACAGTATTATCCTGGAGGAAAAGGAGATTCTGCTCCTGGCACACCTGCAAGAACAACCAGACAAACATCCTTGTATTTTTCTCCCAGCAGGGCAATATCAGCTTTGGGGAGGCTCTAGAAACCCATAGAACACAGTCTTTCAGAACCACATTACCTGTGAAGATGCATCTAGAGCACTCTGGAAAAGTTCCCCTGCGCCTTGGCAAACCTCCAACTCTGTCTGGCTGATCAGGGCCAGCTGGTCCCTGAGCCGCTCATAGAGGTCACCATCTAGAATCTGAAAAAGCAGAGATCAAAGCAGGTTGGATGAGGCAAAGCAAGAAGAGGAAGGGGTAGGCATGATACTCCAGGCAGTGGTACACATAGACTTGCTGTAGTGTAGGCAATCACCCAGAATGAAGGAATTCTCTGCACGCTGTGAGAGAAAAATAGGGATAACAGGACAGATATTGTGAGATTTGCAAGAAAGTACAATTTGGTTCAAGCTAAAATCCTGGGGAGCAGAGAAAGAACACCAGTATATTGTTCATGGCAAGCCAAGGATTTAGGGGAAGGCTAAACTACATACAGTTCTTCAATTTAAAAAAAGGGGGGGCAGGGCAATAGCAGCAGGAGAGTGAAATTGGAAAGGTGCATATGAGTGTGCGTGTGTGTGCGCCTGAGTGGAGGGGCTGTACAATGCTGACCCTTCCCATACAGCTTTCCTGTTCGAAATTACTGCCCCCTGCAGCTGCTTTTCTATCCATGGGGGGGTGGAGTCCCTGTATCTTTTTCTCTGGAAATAAAAGAGTAGCTGGGGACGCTTCTGAGCGGACAAATGGCGAGAAAAGATTAAGCAGTTCCATTCCCACGCAATTTTTCTAGATTGAAGCCTTCCATAGCCACTTCCACAGCCATCAAACAACTAGGACGGTGGTGGAGAGAAATCCCACGTCATGTACAGTTTGAATAACTTAAGATTGCAATACACACTGTTCTGCTAATAGCACAGAAGCAACTGACATGGGAGCCTGGAAGAAAAAAGTACAGAACCTAATCTTGTCCCAAGCTGTCTCAACAGGGGCCTACAAAGCACAGGAGCACCTCCGGTGAGAGGGGACACTCAGTGTCAGCCCACATTGAGCCAGAGCAACTCTAGACCAGAACACTTTCCCTGTCCCATCAAATGCGGAACTGTGCCTGCCTGAAAGTGATCCAGATATGTTTGCAGGTTTCAAATCGCACTAAGAGGAATGGCCAGACTCTGCTCCAACTCACACACCCCACACTCCAATCATTGTGCTTTGACGTGGAGGTAGGATACGTGTTGCCATACAGTGGGGTGGGGCAGGACCCTTTTCAGCTCAAGGGCCATGTCCTTTTCTGGGCAACCTTCTGGAGGCCGCATGCCAGTGGTGGGTGGGGCCAGAAGTAGACAGAGTAACAGGTTTTACCATTGTACAGTAAACTAGCTTCTACACACTCATGCATCCTGCTCTATCCTCCTTCCAGGCAAGCCAGAAGCATCAGAGTCCAGCTAAGCAAAAACACTCAAAGCAGGGCTGGTGAGGGGCATGGCTTAGGGGGTTGTGTGGCCTGAGGAAAGTCCCTAGGGCCACACAGAGGGCTGGAGAGCTGCATTAGGCCCCTTGGCGTGAGGTACCCCATCCCTGCCATGTAGGAGGCGATTGCCTTGACAATGGCTCAAGCCTCTACATGATGAGAAGTCATGTTAAAGAAAGAGGTGTCTTACGACAGTCTTTGTCAATCAAGGACTCCCCAGCACCTCATCTCATTCCCATGCGACATCCTCAGCTGAAGGAGATACAACTGAGGCATCTGGTAGAATAGCCTGGTTCTTAAAAGCAGCTGCAACGACAACAGGGATGTAGAAAAACCCAGCAGACACCACAACTGCCTCCTGCTTCCTGTTTCTTCACAACACTATCCTGTCAGAATGTTTTCATCTCCTCTACTTGGATGATTTTACTAGAAAGCTGTAATTTGTTAAAGTGACTTAGCTTCCTGTTCACTCTGCTCTAGCTGCACTGAATGTCTCCACCCATTCTCCCTTGCTATCATGTATGACTGGAATTCTTTCCCAGAAAATGCCAGCTGGTCTTCATATCCTACCTCACAACCCACCTTTTCCACAAAGCTTTTGGATTAAACCTTTTCCTTCATCTGTGCAGAAGTTTTGCTTGTGTTAACTGCATTCATATATATTCTTCCCTCTTCCTCTCGCCCTGTCAAAAGTTCCTTGGGGCAGAGATGTATTTTATGGCTTATGTTACTAAAAAGTGCAATGTACACAAGTGGTGTTGTGCAAGAACAGTGCCATGCCCACAAAACTGTTCTCAAACAGAGAAGACTGTGTGCGGTGTAAGAAGAGAGTTCTTGCCTTGAAAACAGTAGGCAGCTCCACATGGTAGTAGTGCTCCAGGTGGGCACTTGCAGCGGCCAGAGCCAAGAGGTACTCGTTTCGTGCCACCACCAGCTGCTGCGAATTCTCCACCAGCTGCACAGAGAACTGCAACGAGAGGAAGAGACAGCCATGCACTCTACATTTTAAAAACCTCTAATCAGGTCCATGTCCCTCATCTGGAAGCTCCCCGACAGCCCACTGCTTGACATACACATGCCTCAGGATCTTTGTAACCCATTTATGTGTTCAAACTGGCCGGCAGGCTGGGCCTCTGACCTTGGCACTGAGCTTCTGCAAGCTGGCCTTAGTATGAAATATGCCGTGGTCACTCTTCTTGAGCCTGTGGGGGAAAGGATGGACATCAGTTTGGGCAAGCTTCCTGGATATAACCCATGAAGTGACTGTGACTCCGGAGAGCTGTACCCAAGCTCCCAGAAAACAATGCGCTTGCGAGAACTACATGACATACCCCTCAGATCCACTGGGACCCTCAACCAATCACACTCGTGAATCCCCCTGCTCAGTGGGCACAGAACTGAGGCTCACCTGGCATCCACATCAGCAGCCTTCTCTCTGGCTACTTCACCAGCCCTCTGTATGTGTGTGTAATGTTTCTTGGTTTTGCTGACTTCCTTCACCGTCTCCAGCAGCTCAGTCTGGATATTCAGCAGGTGTTCCATGCCCTGGGAGGGTAAGTGGTAAAGCAGTCAGCCAGATATCATCTTGCCCTCTGCCAGCTGCCAAATTGCTTGCAGTAGTCTCAAAGTATCCCTCCCTATCCAGAGCCGAGCATAGATCCGCAGTCCCCTGAAGTTTTGTTACCAGGATCTTCCTGGTCCTATCCCACTCAAGGAGTACCTTTTTGAATGAGTATTCTTTTGACACACGAGCAGTTTTAGCTGCCTCTGTGCTCACACTGCGATAAGTATCCGAGGCAGCAATCTTGGACTGACCAGAGGAGACAGTGCCATCGATCACGCCCTTCCAGACTGCAAAGATGCTCCTGCAGAAATATTAGAGGACGTCAAGGGAACACCAGCTTCCACCAGCCCGTTTCTGTTTTCATGAGGCCACTGTCCTCCAGAAACACTGGGGTTTTCTGCCAATCGTAAATAACAAGCCATATGCAGTATAGTCTGGCTGGCTCTTTCTAAAGATTTGAAATTTCACACTCGGTTCCCTCTGGGCCCAATAATTATTAGATTCTGCCATGTACACAACAATACCTATCAGCAGCCTCTCAAAGCACTAAAACCACTTCCTAAGCTCTTGGCCTAACCCCATCCAGGCTCAGTGCTTGTGCTTCATTGCTTCTGTCCACAGACCATTCTCCAAGGCTCTTGGACTTGCATTTGGGTTAAATTTGAGGAAGCCATATCTAAAGGCTGCATTAGACAGGCAACACACAGCAAAGGCTTCTACTTGCAACCAGGTCTTGTTTCAAGGGTTAGGTGTTTCCTACTCTGCCACGTATTTGTGCTCCAGTTGCCAACCTCTCCTACCTTGCTCATCACATCCTTTCAATCTCTCCTCAAATCAAAGAAAGTAATCAGGGACTGCAGAGCTTGGAAAAGTTACTTTTTTGAACTACAACTCCCATCAGCTGATGGGAGTTGTAGTTCAAAAAAGTAACTTTTCCAAGCTCTGTCAGGGAGGCACTTTCATGGACAAGCACAGATATGCCAATTTAAAAAAAGGTATAAAGCAATAATGCAATTTTGAAGGCTACCATACTTTCTACAAAGAGGTTTTCAACATTATAAGAGTTGGCAAGTAATACAGAAAGGGTCTTCTTTCTGACCCACTCAACTGAACTCAAAGACGTGGACATCCACAAGAAATATGGGCACATTTTTCCAGGGATATACATAACCAAATACCATTGTAATTAAACACAGTGACATTGTTATTTGGTCTGCTCTTGAGAATAGTTGTAACCAGACCTGGATTCAGCAAAACATCAGGCGTAGGAGACTAGTAAGAAACCAAGTTGTTCCCCTATGCCAAGTACTGCATTGCAGTGACAGCTGTACCCCTCTCATCTCCCAGTATATATATACATATATATAAGGATCTCCTCAGGTGCTCTTCTTTTGGGCTTGTTAAGGCAGATGCACCCTTCCCAGAGAAAAGCAGGGCAGCTCAACTCCTTTCCCCACAGAGCCCAATCCCCACCTGGAGTCACTGGGAACATTCCAGCCACGCTGCCCATCTCGCTTCAGGAACTGACTTGCCAGCCTTTGCAATGCCTGTAAACCAACACAAGTTTATTTATTTTGAAGCATTTGTATCCCACCTTTCCCCTCTTGTAAGTCTGCAAGATGCCTATAATCAATAATTAAAAACAAGAACACGAATCAGCCCTCCTTCTCAGTGAAAGCTCCAGCAAACATGACCACCAGCTCTTATCTGGTATCCATTCCTCACCACAAAATGGCTACCAGGAAAACCTAGCGCATGAGTCACCCGCATGTATGTGTGTGTGGCTTCTCTGCTGAGCCACAGATGCAAGAGTGGCATTCAGCTGCTGTCTCTTCCTCTCTGCAGCAGTTCCAAGCAGCAGAAAAGGGTGTAGTGGTGGTGAGTTTCCTGCTCCATTAGTTATTACCAGGTACCGCCTGCTTTATTACAGATGGTCTGAGAAGCACTGCTGAAGCTAAGCAGGCCAGGCCAATGACTGGATAGGAGACCATTGAGGGACAATGTTAACTTGCAGTGGGCTTTATAATGGGCGAGTAAGACTGAATAAATGATGGATAGGGTTATTAACTGCCTGCCTCTCACAGCCCCGCTCATTCTGTTTTTCCATTGTTTTAATGCAGGATGGGCAAACTTCAAGCTTATGGGCTCTTCTTTGATCTTTCCTAGAACCCAAAGTTGGAGTCTGGAGTTAGAAAGAGGGGCAGACATACACTTAGAATTAAGGACCCCCTAAGTACATCTCAGCCCAGGAATTTAGTTTCAGTACCAGAACTGAGCTCATAGACTTTCCCACAAAAATCCATTCCTAGTTTCCCAGCAAAGTTTTCTTCCTTTCAGCATAATTTGGAAAAAAAGAGTTGTTGTTAAACAGTTGGAAGTCAGAAACCATTGGCAAACTACTGCCAATCACCCAGAGTTCTACCAGTAGATCCCAATCACCCCCCCCATTGTAACAGACCAGTACAGAATCTGGCACAGACTTTGACTCTCTGTAAAGTCCTCTGCCTGGAAGGCAAGTCCTTGGTCCTCTTATCTGAGAAGACTATGAATAGTATGCTTTGATCGCAACAATATTGCCCAAAACAACAATGTTAAATGATAATCTGCTGCTTTGCCCAGTGAATGCACAAAGACTTATCCTCCATTCTCCTCCGTCTGCCTGTTTACTTGACTAAAAAGAAAAGACAGCATTTTCAATAATTCTGCAGAGGCCTCAAATGCTAGCATGGACATTATTTAATTATCAGGTACCTCTTCTCTTCCTGATAGTTATATACCCTCCAATACCTATTTTGCAGAAATGTTAAAAATTTTGTCCTAATTCTTCTCCTTTGTTTTCCCCCCTATTTCTTTGTTATAATGAAAAAATCTTTATCAATTAAGAAAGAATAGTATAACATCCATCAGATGAAGATCCACGTTTGTGTTCACATGGCAACCTCCCACACTGTTAGTCTGCTGAAGAGCATGTCAGGGGAGACGTTCAAGATCATGCACAGAATCATGCATGGCCTGTTCTGCTGTACACCTTCCTTCTCCATGGCATGGAATGTGAATTGCAGGCAGGCCCGCCCTTAGCATGTGTGGGGCCCGGGGCAAAAGCATATTTGCCCCCCCCATTATTTCTCTCTTTATATATATAGATATAGATATAGATATATAGATATATAGATATAGATAGGTATAGATAGATAGGTATAGATAGATAGGTATAGATAGATAGGTATAGATAGATAGGTATAGATAGATAGGTATAGATAGATAGGTATAGATAGATAGGTATAGATAGATAGGTATAGATAGATAGGTATAGATAGAGAGAGAGAGAGAGAGAGAGGAGAGAGAGAGAGATTTATACCAGAGCATACGCTTGAATCCTGATGTATTACTCAGGATTCAGAATAGCACCACAATGCCTTATGGCTGGTCTTCACTTTTGTGGCTTGTCTGCTACTTCTGCATAGTCAAGTTCTACACTGCACTGTAATATCTGAAATGTGGAGTTGTTATGTACTCTGACACTCCCATGTAGTCCCAGGTGTGTCCAGTGCAGCATGGTAGAAACCTGACCATGCTGAAATATCAACCATGCTACTAGATTCATGGAAGAATCAGCTCTTCGTTAATGCACTCTGAGATGTTGTATATTTACTTTCTAAGGATACAGACTAGGTATCAATCTGCTGATGCATTTGTGTTAGGTTTACACTGAGATTGAGCAGGCAGGCTATACGGAATCAAACCATAGCCATTAAGTCCAAATGTAGCCTGCATGGTAGGACTGTTCGCACAGCAACCCTCCGTTTCCTACCATCACAGACCAACTTTTGCAGACCACAGTCATGCAGAAAAACAAAATGGCTGTGGAACAAACAAGTGTTGGTAACCCAAGCAGGTGGGACAAGCCATGGCAGCCTTTGTCAGCCTGGTACCACCAAGATGTTTTGGACTACCATTCCTATCAGGCCCAGCATGCTTGTCCTGGCTGGAGCTGATGGGAGTTACATGTTGAGGGCAACAGGTTGATGAAGGCTGAGCTACAGGTCATAGGGGAAGACACCGAAACCTCCAAAACCCTTCCTAACCTCAAATTTGATATTAATAAGATCCCCAGGCCTGAGAGCATTCAAAGTGAGCATATCCATGGGGCTTTCTAGATGAAAAATGTTTTAGAGCGCAGGTTAGCCCTACATCCCATCTTTAGTTATGGGATCCTTGATGGTCCCCAGAGGAAGGTACAGGGGAACCTAAGATCACACAGAATGGGGGAAAAAACCCTTTTTAATCAGAATAGTGTTGTAATAATTCGCTGTGGTTCAGTGGTAGAGGATCTGCTTTTAATGCAGAAGGTCCCAGGTTCAATCTCTGGCAACAGGTAGGGCTGAGAGTGACCCCAGGTCTGAAATCCTGGAGAGCTGCTGCAGCTGAGTTTCCCGCATTTGGGGAAATTGCAGGGGTCAGCACACCCGGAGTGCAATGAATGAGCCTCACTGTAGGAAAACCACCTTCATGATCATGGTATCTCCCCTGCCAGGTAAGAGCTGCTGCCAGTTAGACCAATATAAGGCAGCTTCTTATGTTCCTATATGCGGCTGGAATTCCCCACAGTTTGGCTGCCTAAATCTCATTGATATCATTGGAATTTAAGCTGCTTTATCATGCACAGGATTCCAGACTTTGGCTGCAATCTAGCACAGTGTTATGGCTGCAGCCCTTTACATATTTCCCAGGGATTGAAGTCCCACTGAACTCATTGGAGCTTACATCTGAGTAGACATGTATAGGATTGCACTGTTAGTGTGCTTAAGTCCATTGAAACCAGTAACATTGTTCATTATGCTGAGATGAAATCTAACAAAACGGGGGGGAGGAGTTTAGACTAGATATAATCCTGGAAGGAAAAGTTTTTTGGAAGTTGTGAAAATAGGACAGACCATGCCTATTTGTTTCCCTTAGTCAAATTATGCCTTCAGCTGGCCTCTATTAGCTGTTAGTAGTAAGTTGGAAAGTCTGCCGCTTGGAATGGGTCTATCGCTTTTGCTTTTAACTAGTGCCTTGGACCTGCTGACAAGAAATATGAGAGGATTTACATGATTGGGTCATGAGCACACAAGCCTTCTATCTCCTGCAGGCAGATAAATTTGTGGCATTGTTTCAAGGAGGTGGCCTTGGAACAAGCAAGCTGCCTTCTGTTGTGGGTTCTGCTTAAACTTTAGCAGTAATTAAGGAGATTCTCCTTTTACCATTGCACAGACAGAGCAGACCTTCTGCATGCATACTCTGTCATAAGCATTTGGCAAACCCCAGATACCCTTTCCTCACTCTCACACTCTCTTTTGGCGAAGCATGGAACAAACTATGCATATCAGAGAGTGCTGCAAATGATAATGTAATAAATCGGCAATAAAGAAAATATATTAATCTACTTTCTGAAGAATAGTGCATGACCCCCATAATGTTTAAGGACCTTTAAAACTCATTGACTTCAACGGCAGGAGCGGGATGGGGTGTAAGTTAAGTATGTGCTTAACTATATATTAAAGAGAGGCTAACTCTGCCTATATTGAATTTATTATTGTTATTATTATTATTATTATTAATTATTACCTACTCACTTACTTACTTAATTAATTAAATTTATATCCCACCCTTCCTCCCAAAGGGAGCCAATTGGCTTGCATGCAAAAGTCACAAGATTGCAAGATATACTCCAAAATGGACTGAGCAAAAAGGTCTGTTCTATGGCTTTGCTCTCCTACCTCTGAGCCCTAGATATTTCCTTAGGGCTTATGAGCTATAGAAAGGAAGTCGAAGGAGCTCATGCCAGAAAACTTTCAGATCTTTCAAGTAAATGGGGAAGGGGAGAATTTTCCTCCAGGGACGATGACAAAAAAGGGACAATGACAATACATTCAACAGGATCTAACGACAACGACAACAACAACAACAACAACGCAAAGGCAGCAGTTTGCATGTAGGCACAAGGGGAAGAGAAACCAGTCCCCACGAGTTACTGACCAAGTTAGGGCAGCAGGGGACAGGAGGCAGCGAAGAGAGACGTGAAGGCGGAGGAAACTGACAAGACAAGGGGAGAAACTTACACGGCAGCCTCCGCGTGGCTCGCGGGATGGGCTGCAAGGGTGATGCAATTGCGGATTACTGGATGCGCCGCTCTCCTCCCTCTGGCGGGCTGGACAGCTCGGCATCCACGAGCGGAAACCTCTCTTGGCCCTGGGAAGCCCAGTGCTCCTCACCTTCCTGGAGGCGCAGCGGCTACAACTACAGCTGAGGCCAAGTGCGGTGCCCCCCCGAAAGCGCGGGACCGGGGGCAACTGCCCCGCTTCCCGGTGCCTTGGGGCGGCTCTGATTGCAGGAATTCAGTGCACTGAATGAGCACATCCAATTTTTTATAAAAGACATGCATGGTGTGCTCAGAAATTCAAAACAATCTAACACAAAGTTATCAGTGGTTAGACGTTCAGAATAATGCAGTTTCGTGACAGTTCTGTATGAGTAATTCAGGGTCAATTCGTGCAACTAATTTCCTCATACATGGTTTTATTTTATTTTAATTGCTTGCTTGGCAAGCCCCATGTGGCACTTGGAGTAGCAAAGAAGTGGACTATGGCAGCAGTCCTGACTTTGCACCATGCCAGCCCTTGTATTAGCAACTTTGCCAATGGTTGCTTCATCCTGTATGATCCCCAAATTCTAAATGCACATGCTTTGCCAAATCATCAGGTGTGCTATAGGGATCACACTGACCTCAGAAACACCAAGGACGCAGCATCTTCAAACACATCAACCGCTAGAGCTCGACTGCTAAAGCCCACTAGAGCCCTCCTCTCCCATCCACTAAGTAGGGGCAGAATTGTACACAAACACTTGTCAGAGCCCAATCATAGCACTCAAGATAGTGACAGAGAAATGAAAATATTCTATTTATAATGGAAAGATGACTGCACTATATAACTTGGGAATTTAGAACTGGGCACATAAGTCTGCATCTTTACAATACTTGTTTTCATTTAAAAAAGGCGCTGTTTCTAGCTGAGATAAGCTTGAAAGCCTGGAGGTGAGGAGGAGGAACCTGTGGTGCAACAGAAGCATAAGCAGAATTTCCAGTGTTCAGTGGCATTTGTAACATGTGTACAGGAAGAAATACAAGGGAGACAAGTGACAACTGATAGGCTGGGGTAATTCCTTGCAAAAGTAGATCCACTCCCGAGTAGGTGTGCCAGCAGACCAACTTGTGAAGGAGGACATCATTCTGTTATTTCAAGAGACAAGCTTAAAAGGATAACATTCCCCATGATATCTGGATAGACATGTTGGAAGAAACACTGGGAGAACATCCGTATGACTTTGAGGGTACAGGCTTCTCTATAACAAGACCCAGAGGTGAAGTCAAAAGAGAGACCATGTAGGATCCGGTAGGGACCACAACTGCTATTTCCCATGCATTCTGGAGAAAAATGAAGACAGTCATTTCTTTAAGGGAAGAGAAGCCATGCTCATTTGGCTTTGAAAAAAATGAAATAATGTTTAAAAAATGGGGAAAGCTGCTAAAAAGCAAACATCCTCACTACTCATGACAGAACAGCTATCAACAGCACACACAGCTGTCCGGTTTTTTTCTATACGTGAGCTTCCCATAATGCAGAAAAAAGAAAGCCCCATATATGAATCCGTATCAACAATAGCACAACAGGAAAGTAGATGCTAGTAAGATATGAACCTTTGCAGGGCCAGGAGATTCATGAGGTAAAGCCTTTCTTAAAATGTATAACTTCATGCCGTAGGAGATAGCAGTGCATATTTAAATGCTACCCTATTTCTCCACACAGAAAACTAGCCTTTCCCCACTACTTTATATGAGCATGGAATTACATCTTATAAATAAACATGCCGTATAATGTATTTTATTTTAAAATCAGAAAGTAGTGGGGGGGGAGAGGAAGGGGTCATTAACTAATTCCTTGCCTGATGTTTCTCTGCTCCAGTTACTTCCTCTGTTCCAAACATATGCTTACTTTTGAAAGTGCATGTAGGCTTCTCCTGTTAAAAAAAATATTGGGGGGGGGGTCTAGGAAAAATGTGTTCAAATGCAACTTATGAGTTGTGGGGGAAATATTCATATAGGCAATTCCTTCAGCAGTCCAGGAAAGATCTTAACACATGATCCTGCTGAACATAAGAATTAGACTCAAAAAATGTACAGTGCCTTGCAAAAGTAATCAGACCCCTGACCAATCCTCTCATATTACTGAATTACTAATGGTACATTGTAATTTCGTTCTGTATGATATTTTATTTTGAAACACTGAAACTCAAAATCAATTATTGTAAAGTGACATTGCTCAATGGGATTGAGATCAGGACTTTGACTGGGCCACTGTAGGACATTCAACTTTTTGTTCTTGAGCCGCACCAGTGTTGCTTTGGCCTTATGCTTGGGATCATTGTCCTGCTGAAAAATGAATTTCCTCCCAAGCTGCACTTTTTTAGTGGACTGAAGCAGGTTCTCTTGCAGTATTTCCCTGTATTTTGCTCCATCCATTCTTCCTTCAATTTTAACAAGATGCCCAGTCCCTGCTGATGAGAAGCATCCCCACAGCATGATGCTGCCACCACCATACTTCACTGTAGGGATGGTGTGTCTTGAGGCATGGGCAGTGTAACACTTGCGACACACATAGTGCTTTGAGTTTTGGCCCAAACGCTCTATCTTGGTCTCATCTGACCACAAAACCTTTTCCCACATTGCAGCTGGGACACTCTTATACTTTCTGACAAACTGCAGACATGCTTTCAGATGGAACTTTTAAAGTATGGCTTCTTTCTTGCCACCCTCCCATACAGGCCGGTGTTATGCAGAGCTCTTGATATGGTTGACTGGTGCACCATTACTCCACTCCCAGCCACAGAACTCTGTAGCTCCTTCAAAGGGATTGTTGGCCCCTCTGTGGCTTCTCTCACAAGTCTCCCTCTTGTTCGAGTGCCGAGTTTTGAGGTATGGCCTTTTCTTGGCAGTGCCTGGGTGGTGTGATGCAGCTTCAATGTCCTGATTATTGATCCAGCTGTACTCACTGGGATATCCAAACACTTGGGTATTATTTTGTACCCCTTTCCTAATCTCCCACTTCTATAGAATGCTCTTTGGTCTTCATTTTCCACAGCACAGGGGTTGAATACTTATGCAAGCAACATGTTTCAGTTTTTTTATGTTTCTTACAAACATTTCCCAACATAAATCCAATGCCACCTTACAATAATTGATTTTGAGTTTCAGTGTTTCAGAATAAAACATCATACAGAACGAAATTAAAATGTACCATTTGTAATTCAGTAATATGAGAGCACTGGTCAGGGGTCTGATTACTTTTGCAAGGCACTGTAAGTCTCCAAGCCCATCTTCCGTGTCCCGTTCTTATGGAAAATGCCTAAAAGGGCTCTTTCAAGGCCAATCCAATTATAATTATATGACATCTAGAGAGATGGCAACAGCACTCACCAACAACAGTGAATGGTTCACAAAAATCAAAATTGGGAGGAACAAAAAGGATGATATTGAATAAGATGGCAGATCAAATGCAGAAGAGTGATAGGATACAACAAGGGGTCACTTTACCTACTCACGTGCAATCCCAGGTTGGGACTTCAATAGATAAGGGCTCAGGTCTCAGTGGGGACAGCCAAACGGAGCCATCTATTTGTGTAGTGGCCAGATACAATCAAGAGAGAATCAAGAGATTAGGCAAGAGCAGGAGGGCTAGAGGATTGGATTCTGTCAGCAACACCCAGCAATGCAAGGAGATAAGAGGGAAAGCCTAGTAGCTTGTTCTGTTACCACTGCAGAGGAAGTTCTGCCCTCTGGGCATATTGATTAGAACCACCTTGTGTTCCCAGAGTTCAAGGCATAGATCAGGAGGCCTCTCCAAAACACAATCCAGGTATGAGTCAGATCTACTGTCAATACCACTGCTTAGTTAAGCATTGCTTCTTATTTCAGCTCTTTCTAGCGTAACTGGGTGACCTGACTGAGAGATCCTTTTGCATTGTACAAGATCCAGGCACAGCTGCCTCTGCCTGCTCTTCATTACAAAGAAATCTGTCCACCTCCAAGTATAAAGAGTCATAAGAAACAGCTGCTCTTTAGGTCTAATAGCTCAGAGGAAGAAGAGATGGAGTGATCGTTGTATATAAGGCTAAAGTCTTGAGCATTAAAGGATTATCATGTCTGATCTCAGATTCACTGGCTGACAGTTCCAAAGCTGTGGCCAAGTACCAACTGGATCACTTACTTCAACTTGGGCAAGGTGCAGGCTTACCATGAATGCTATGGAAGCCGCTTTGAGGTCACCTGGTGAGGAAAAGCGGCTTACAAATATACTAAATAAATAATAAATAAATAAACAAGCCTAGCCTGCACCCATCTCTTGACACAACTTGTTATTTAGAGTCCCAAATCACAGGGGGAAATGGCTGTGACTAAGGCCAGTGGCTCAGACACTTTTTCAAAGCAATTGTTATATTGTTTTCTCCATCATGGGACATTGCTGGCTACATACAGTTTAAATGGAAACATACAACACATTTCAAATAAGCGGCCTGGAAACCTGCACTGTCTCACCTGCCCATACTCCCTCTCGATGGCAGACCGCTGCTTGCTGTAGGACCTGCAAACAAGGAGAAGACAAAGGCCCTGAATAATTTTGCAGCCCGATCTTCTGCCATAATCTGATTCTAAGGGCATAATCCCATGCTCAAGATCCACTGGGTGATGGGCTCTGAGACTCCGCAGAAGCCCTGTTATGCTGGCAGAGTTTGAGATACACTGCTGCAACGACAGATATGCCTACAGAACTCAGATGACACAGCTGGATGAATGTAAGCAGGTGAATGACGACTCTAGCCTTAAAGGTGCTGTTCTTTAACGGTTAAGCCTCTTGGATAAGAAACGGTAGGCTCTTGGAAGTTCTTGCTTCACCCACTAGCAAGCTGCCAGTCCCCACCCCAGCCAGCTGTCCTGGTTTCTGTTTTAGCACCTGTGAAGGAGGAAAGCAGTTTTGCTTGCTCTGCTCATTTTGTGAGCTGTTTCATCAGGGAGGGAAAGGGTAGCCTACAGATCTGCTGCTGAACAGGCAGGTCCTTCTCTTCCTCCCCTGCCTTGTTTCCAATTTCTTCTGATCCCCTGCAGGCTCAATTTGTTACCTGATGTCCTCTAGGAGCTCCAGCTCCCGCTGTTGCTTATTCTGCAGGCTAGACAGTTGCTCAATTAGGCGTACCTTCACTTCCTGGGTCAGCTTAACCTGCAGAGAAAACACAAATTGCATCCTATCAGTGGCAATAGCCCTCTCTATGGCACAAGGAGCAGATGGCAGCCTCAAGCATCAACCAAAGGCAACTCACTTGGAGCAGAATGAAAAGGAGCTCACTGTATTGCATAGGGGTGGAAACGGGGGGGTAGGGGTGGAAACGGGGAGTGGGGGTGGGGCAGAGAAAAACAACCACAGAGGAAATGGGAAGAGGACCGGCAGGCCATAAACTACAGTTACAGTAAGGGACCAATGGTAGGCCATGACAAAAGCTCAAGGAGCTCCTTCCACATTGAGCTGGTGCAGCAATAGCAGCCAGAACATCATTGGTTCAAATCTTGCCTGGCACCAACTCAGAAAGTAGCCTTAGGCATGTCACTCCTCTCGGCCTCTGCAAAAAGGTGGTTGTAAGGATTACAAGATAACGGGTGTAAGTGCTTTAAATATGACTAACTATTCTTATTATGCACTGGAAGGGTCCACAGAGTTTACAGTTGGGGTCCCCAATGTGGCTCCCATGGGCACCAGAGCATTCTCAGGCAAATTGTCCCCATCACCCACCAAGCCCCCCTGTACCTCACAATTTTTATTTTTTACATTTGTTTGCTTTTTGGTTTGGGGGTTTGCCTTGCCTGTTACTTGTTTTATCTGTTTTGGGGTGTGTGTAGGTGTTTTCCCCGTTGTCTGGGAGGAGGTTCTGAGCATCTCCAGGTTTTTTTCTGTGAAATGGGTACTCTGAATTATTACATTTTAAAATATGTCCACAGATTGAAAAAGTTTGGAGATCTCTGGTTTAGACGAACACCACTGACAGCCTTACTACCGAAGATGCCACACAGTGCTACCAAGAAAGCCCCCATCCAAACCCATCACTCATCCATTACACACACTGAATTGTTCTCAGATTGCCGGGAGAGCGTATTGGAGCCGTCGGCTCTTTGCCATCGATGGTGTCGTGTCAGTCTGCCAAGCAGAGAAGAGAGGGAGGCACTTCCTGCCCCACCTCTCCGTACCTGCCGAGCCAGGGGAGCCCTGCTCAGAAGTGCGGGGATGGCTGGCGTCACCGCCTCCCTTTCCTGCACTGAAAGAGAGGGGATCTCTGAAGTGGCTTATCAGCGCACGAGTCCGTCCCTCGTCACCGGAGGGACATCGGGGCGGCGGGTCTCAGATCCCGGGCTTCTCTACACAGCGCGGTCACTGCTGATCCCGGGAGAAGGGACTTACTTTGCGGGGTGGCGGCTGCATTGCCCTGGGCTCCCGGACACTCCACTTTGTCCTCCTCCAGACGGCACCGCCACCACGGTCCAAACAAGACTGCGACGAAAGCGAGCCCGGAACTGCGACTCACCTCGACTGGCTCCTCCCTGAGCCTGCATCACGCTGTGGCTCCTCCCGCGGAACCGACGGCCACCCGCCCACCTGGCCGCTTCCTGTCTTCCAGAGGGGAGACTCCCCGGTCGCTTGAGCAGATACTGCCCAGCGATGACGGGCTCGTTCGTGAAAGGCGGCGACGGCGCGGCGGCTAAAATCAGGCCATTCCCCACGAGACGTTTTCGCCTCTTCACGTCTCCTCGGAAGGCTGGAAGGAGTTTCTGGCGCTAAGCGTGCTCGGGTCGCCTTGTCGCTCTTGCAACAAGCCAAGGAAGGGAAAGCTCGCTGTGGGATGTCGCAGGAGACACGAGGAATCCGAGGCGGCGGCACTCAGGACATAACCGGTGCTACCTGATGT
Organism: Rhineura floridana; assembly: GCF_030035675.1. Lineage (NCBI taxonomy): Eukaryota > Metazoa > Chordata > Lepidosauria > Squamata > Rhineuridae > Rhineura > Rhineura floridana. Next base: position 172,765,511 of record NC_084480.1, on the reverse strand, counting down.
CTAGCGAAAATTTGCCAGCTGTCTCTTAGAAAACGACCTCCTGCCCTTCGCCGCCAGTCCTTTCGGCGTGGCGAAGAGTTTGAGCAGACAAACGACAAGAAGGGCATTAACTAGTCCATTTACTCCGCTCGTCTTTTGCTCCCGATTGTAGTTTCCGAAGCCGACTTTTTTCAGAAGCAGGGGTGATCACACGAAACGGAGTACAAAAATATAGTGCGGGCTGGTCCATGATCGACCTGCAGATTCTGCCCGTACAGAAACTCGAGGGAATCCAAGAGATTTTTAGGAGCCTTCTGGTCAAACGACCAGAGGCTGCTTCCTAGATTGGTCGTTTCCAAAATACCTCCCTCCGGCTGTACGCAGGTGACAGTAATATCCAAAGTAGCTTTGCCCTCATGTTTACATCAGAAAATGATTCCCACCCAGGCCTTCCACTTGTGGCGCTTTAGCACCACCTTGTGGAAAGATTCCGTTTTCTCATTGTGCAAATGCTGCTCCTCCATTTAGGTTTCTGGCAAGAGAAGAACATGGTTAAAAGTAAGATAGACAGGAGTGCAGCGAGGCAATTTTCATGGGGGGCGGGGGCAGAAGAATTAGGGCATTGGTCACTTTAAAAGAAGTTTCTCAGGGAGAAAGTTTTCATAGGTAATGACAAAAATAAACCCCAATTTGTGCATTAGGAACTGTGACTTCTGCAGGTTACTAAAAAGCAAATAAATTTAAATACAATATTTTCCACATGCAAAATAGTTACATAAACTAAAAATCAGTGACTAGAAAGTAAATTTATATCATTCAAGTCATCCAACCATAATGATCTGAACTGTTAATAAAGTCTAATGCACCATGATTTCTCTGCAAACTTGCAAAGGAACTGTTCACTTGAAATGCCTTCAAATATGTTACTTTCAAAAGCCAAGATTACTAAGTTTGCTTTTCTCTGATGAAGCACTGAACGCCTGTATGGTGTCAGCACGTGTCAAAGCTGAAAATGATTTTTTATACATAGCTGCAAATGCACCAAAGGTGAGTCTTACAGCATACAAAGTACATGTGTGGCTGTACTGTTATCTGGCAACTGGAGCTCTGTCAGGGGAATAAGAGTCTCCTGTCAGCACCGTTCACAAACTACACTTCCCAGGATTCTTTGGGGGAAGCCACGACCATCTAAAGTGAAATACAGGTCTGGTGTGGGTGTGCCCCCCTGATTAGCTAAGCCCAGCAGCTGTTAGTCTGGCTTTTAGAACACTGACAGTTGGTTCTTACTGAGCATGCCTAGCCTTATCATTGAGTTCAAGCCAAAAATTCTTAATTAAAACTCAGCCAGGCATTTTTTAAACTGTAGAAGATGAAGGTCAGAGTATGAGGCAAGGTCAGTAATAGGATTATAGGTTCTCTGTGAACATGGCTGATTTCATCTCACATTCTAACATTTCTGGTTATTCATCATACGGTTCCTCCATGAATGAATCTGTCATCCTGGCATCTCTTTTATAGAGTTCTTCAGTGTATTGCTTCTGTCTTTTTATTTTGTCTTGGTCAGTCAGTGTGCTCCCCTGTTGATTATTCAACATCCCTACTCTTGAGGTTTGTTTTGGTAAACATCACTAATCATGGTTCCTAATTAGAATGCATAAATTGCATTTTATTTTTGTCATTACTTAAGAAAACTAAGTCTCCCCAGAAACCTTTTTTGTAGTGACTGATGCCCCAACCCTTCTGCCCAATTTTTGTCTTTGTCCACCCAATGAAAATTGTCTCACTACACTCCGAAGTCAGGTATTTTATTTTGCAATGTCTGCTTGCAAGATCTTTGACACAAGTTATTTAGTAGAATTTTGGATACAAACTGCAAAGTCCAAGGGTTGCATTAGAACTGAGCTATTTTTATTTATTTTTTATAAAAATATTTATATACCGCAATTTCATAAAAATATCAAAGTGGTTTATAACAATTGTAATACAATAAAAACCACACAAAAATGAAGACAGATCACCAGTTGACTGTTACAGAAAATATTTTTCTTAATTGTCTGCATGAGCGTGGTAGCAAAGAAAAGTTTTCAGCAAACATTTCAAAGATAGTATAGAGGGCACCTGTTGAATCTGTGGAAAGAGCATTCTACAGGAGTGGCCGAATAACACAAGGCTTGGTTTCATATTGATGTCCAATGAGCCTTACCAACTCACTAGACAACCGGCAACACTCCAACAGACGAGTTGGAATTTAAGAGTTCAGGGAGTCTTGTAAAGTGCCCTGGATCTAAGTTATTCAGAACTTTGTAAATTAACACAAAGACCTTGAGTCTGGGTCAGTAGCAGATGGGCAGTCAGTGCAGAAATGTTAACAATAGTGTCACATGTTGACAGCTATGTGCCTCCATCAGCAGTCTAGCCGCTGCATTCTGCAGCAGCTGGAGCTTCTGGACCAGGCCCTAGGGCACCCCTACATAAAGCATGTTGCAGTAATTCAGCCTTGAGGTTACCAGTGTATGGACTAACAGTTTGCATTTTGATCTAGCAGGGGCAGATCAACTGTTGAAGGCGTGGGGAAGTATTTGCCTTTAATATTTATAAGAAAGGACTCCAAAATCCAGCTGGACAAAACCTTTAATAGAACCAACCAAAGTGTCACAAAATTGTGAAAAGCTTTTGAGTTCTCTGGAGCTCATCTTTAATTTAGCAAAGCCAGAGATTAATTTTGGATGGTGTACTGCCATGTTTTCTCTTTACTTCTGCTGTTTGCCTATCTTAGAGCCTGTGTGTTTCATTAAGGTTTGGGGCAAAGTTACAAGCCAGGTTTTATTTTCTCAATGAAGAGCAGCCATTGCTTCTTTATCCCAGAATCCAGTGTGTGTTACCTGCTTATGTAGCATCTAAGAGGGACCTATTGAGTCTGCAATCTCCTTGGAGGTAGAAGCTAACATCTGGCCCATTTTTTGTACTTTTGTGTTTTTAATTTTTTGCCTGATGAAGAGTTCTGAAGAACTTGAAAACGTGCCATACTTTTGTGAGATTTTAGTTGGTCATTCTAAGAAATGTAGTGGTCAGCTATGGAATTTGGAGCTTTTTCTTATGGACCAAAACAGCTATCTTAGCTTTTATTCTGCTCTGTTTCACTTTCTCCTTTCCGATATAAAGCAAAGGCAGGAGTATGTTTATAAATTGAGTGTCAGGCAGTCTGAAAACTGATTTCAAAGTTGTTTACAGCCCTTTAAAACATAATATGAAAATAGGGTAAACATATCTCTCCTTGTATTTATTTTTCCATCTTTAATAAATCATTCTTCTTCCACCTCCCTCTTTGGGGAATACATTTTTTTTTTAAATTGTTAAGTTACAGGGACATAAGAGGAGAGTGGAATACCTCATAGCCTTTGTCATTTTCCCACCCATAATACAGCACTTGCTGATTAGGCTGTCCACCTTGCCTTTCAGTGCCTTTGGAAGCAATTTCTCACCAGATTTGATTTTGAATTTTGTGAGTCAAGCTGGCAGATGAGATTCTTACTTTTGTTGAATGTTGGAAAGGACTTTTATTAAAATAACAGAAAATTGAGTTTATATTTAAAAATTTCTATATATATATATAGAAATGTGTTTCTTTCCAATCTTGCCCATGCTCAACTTAGCCTGTTACTTTCCTTAATAAACTTCTTGCCTGCTTTATAATAAATTGGGAATGGAATTGCTCCTTGGACTCATGATTAGCTCTTCTTTCTTCTTTTTCTTTTTAAGTTGAATAGCAGTGGAGATGGGTGGGTATTTAAACCTTCCTCTTTGGACCATTTTCCTGATTTAAAATCCTTCCCAGATGCGATTTGTCCCTTAGCACAAAGCCTAAGACAGGTAGCTGTATATTTTGCTGCACTGCGATGGGAATTCTCATCAGGAAAATGGCACATGGGGAAAGGGTTAAAACTTCCCCTCAGTGTCACTGTCCCAATTAAATCCACCATCCCTTCATACACATCTGTTAATGAGATTTTTAAGAACAGCACCCAGTCATGGGTTTCCCCATGATCACGTCAAGTTGTGGCCCAAGACACTGGTAAGTGATATCCATCTGATATCTCAGTGAAAACAATGGGGCATGTCCTTAATTGCCCCAAGATCACTAGTGCCAAATGGAATGCTCAACCTTGTGACATTTTCTGTGTCTCACGTAATCCTCACCATTGCCTCAGAATGCAGTTACCTTCAGGTAACAAGTGACTAATAAATCTAATTCATTATCATCATCGCTTCAACAATCTTCAAAACATTGTGACTCATTTGTCTCCATGATGGCATGAACAAATCTTTGGCTCCATGTACTATGCACACTGGGCAACTCTATTCCAGATTACTCGTTATAAGCAAACTCTCTTGCTCTGTATTGTACAAAATTATTTTAATCTAATTGGCAGTATGAACACTGCTGTAACAACACCATAAATTTTAGAACTGCCTCAGTAAATGGGGATTTTCTTACCCTTGCAAGAGCATCTCTTCCATTTTTGACAGAGATATGTGCAGGCCTGTGTAAACAAAAATCTATGGCCAAGCAATCTGAATTCTCCACCATGAAGTCTGTGACATCTTCAAATAATCGCAGGAAATACTCAACCACCCATCTGTGTTCTGTGGTATCAACAGGCATTGCACACAGACTTGCAAGTGTATCATCTTAACATAAGGGCCATAAACTTTAAAAAATGAAAACTGAGATTCCCAGGAAGCTGAATCCTGTGCTCAGTCCCACATTTTTCCAAGGAATTGTGGCCTACATGCAGTCCTCAGTGTGTTATTTTGCATATGGATATGAACTGGAGTTGAGGCTAGGACAGGGATGCACTTGGTAAACCCCACCCCACTTTGCTTTCTACCACTTTAGGAGTGACTGAGAACTCTGATAAAATATTTTGAGAGGAGACGATTTCTTAATGCAATACTTCCAGGCAGGATATTTTATTATATCCACCAAGGGCAGAGATGTGCTGCAGACCTGCAGACTCCCATCACTCATTGTGCCCAGTACCGTGCTGAGCCCAGTTCTAGTTTAAGAACTCTCAGTTCTCAGATCACATGACCCTTCCAGCTGACCCTGGGCCCCATCCAGGGGTTTCTGCTTTCCTGGTGTTACAGGTACGTGGCATTCGTTTTTCCGGAGGATGGCAGAACTCAGCTCCTGCATGAGTTTGTCACCGACAGAGAAGTCTACCTGGAAGCTTTTCTTCCTGGTCTCACCGGCTCGCATCTCCATCCCAGCTGAAACGTCCAGAGCGGGGGTTGGTGCTGCCATTGGCTGGACCTGCTTCCAGTCTGGGGCAGGCAGATCGGTCTCTATACAGGCACTTGGGGTCATTCGGTGTCCCGGGAGCCTGTCTGTGAGGGGCTCCTTCTCCAGCCTAAGAGTCCTCTCAAAGCAGTATGCTTTTGCCAAGTCGGTTCCAGATTCTCTGGGGGCTGGGCAGGGGGGCAGTGAGGTGGAGGTCGCCTGCTCTGAGGCAGGAACTGGCTTCTTGGTTCGATCCACAGGAGGCAGCAGGGACTGAGGGAGCTCTAGAAAATCCATGTCTGTGAAGCTGCCCACCTCCTCGTAGACAGGCTCAGACTCAGTTGCCTCTTGCTGCTCCTCTAGTGAATCCTGGTGCATTTTCATTGGCTGTGAGGGGCCAAGACAAAAGGTGTCAATGGATATGTCATTTCTTGGGCTTGAGCAGAAGGAAAATTCCACATTTGTTCATGCTGGTCTCTGGGGCTTGTCCTGAGAACCTCATTACCTGAGGCTTGGATCTAGCCTAGTAAGCTACTCCAGAGAAATATGTGTGCACAGGCCTCAGAGCCTTCTTCAGGAGCACAAGGCAATGTGCAGAACTGCGCTCTGCTGTTGCCAAGTATCATGAAGCTCCTGGCTCAACAAAGCCTCATGCAAATCCTAGGAGCCTGGCCTTCTGCCCTTGCCTGGCCCCCAGAGCAGTACCTTTTGCCTACGCTGCTTCAGGCTCCAGGCCAAAGCCCCATCATCTTATGCAAACTGACTCTGCTCGAGGCCTGGATGCACCTATAGCCCAGGTCTGGCTCTGACACTTGGGAAGCTCTCCAGCTGCAAGTCAAGTGCAAGTGGTCAGTAAGGCCAGGTGTGCCTGCCTAATATGCCTCCCCACTAGTGCTTAGCCTAACTATAATTGGCTCAGTACTTTCTCTGACATACATTGGAAGTGGTAAGGCTTCTGAAAAGGCTCATGGGAGACAAAGCTTAGCTATTCTCCACTCTGAGATGGCGCAGCATGAGTACTTGCCCACATCACATACATTCTTTATATATATATCTTGTAGCACCACTGGCCGGTCTTCTTGGCTGCTGTGCTTTGAACATGATGCTCCTGGGATGCCTGGCCAGCGTGCCTTGTTTTCTGGCTATGGTTTTTGCCCTGACAGTTTTCTGGTGCTCTCAGGGCTGGCCCAAGATATGGTTAGCCTGAGGCAAAAAACCCCAAACCAACCAGTTGGCACCTTCATGCTACGAAATAAGGGGCATAACTCACCAGGAACTTTTCCTGTGTAGACCATTGAAGTCAAACAGGAACTGAGCAAGAGGCAGCCATTCATCAATGGGACTTCTGTAGAAGAACATCCCAGCAGATTTGTGCCCCATGGATCAGACCTGTCACCCCTAATGTCACCGTGAAGGTTGCCCTGAATTTGCAGCCTGAGGCAGCTGCTTCATCTTGCCTTATGATAGGGCTGCATCTGTGTGACTGTGTGGCAGGGGTACCATTCAAAGGGAAGGCTCTGCAGACCACCTTCAGGGCCTCAGACACTGAGGATTTGCATGGCACTTACAGTATAATGGACCCTGGATAAAGATATAATAATTGTGTAGGGACTTACGAAAAACATGGACAATGTCCTTCGTGTATGCAGGCGGTGCTGAAAACAAGAGGAAGAAAAGTAGTTAGAAGACACAATTCACACCACAGCAGACAAGACTGAAGAGCAGGCGGATTAGTCTTGGTCTCAGGTTGAGGGGCTTGGCAGGGATTCAAAGGGTTTTTGGTTTTGCTTTTGTTGCACCACACCCCAGTTTTTCCTTGGGAGAAGAAGGAGAGGCAATCTATCCCTCGTCCTCTTCTCAGAAGGTTCTGCTGTTTCTCTTTCTGGGCATGTCATTTCCACCTTCCCAGAACACCAGAATCATAAGTTGTGAGGAGGCCCTTCAGCCTACGAGTGAATGGAGGATTCCCCAACCAGCAGGAGATCTGCTCAAGATGAACAGCTGTAACTGATCTATTGGCTCTGAAGGGCTTTCCTAGAAGCAGTTCAGTTGATCGCCTCATTGCCAAGTGTTCTTCTCAGATAAAGGCTTCTGCTCCATGGGAGTGGCAGGGGATATTTACTCATGAGCAGAGCCAGTGTTCCTTACAAAGTCCATCCAGACATCATGTGGAAATTAATTCCTTTTGTAATGAGGAAGTGTCTTTCTTTATAATTGCAACTAAACACAGAAATAGAACATCCACCAATGACTTTTCCTGGGATGTGGCATGAACTCCACCAGATTCTCAGAACATCATCAGTTTCTTAGGCTACGTGCACACTAACGTCCTTAAAAGGACCATTTTGTCTGGGGCTGTGGGCACACTGGTTGCTTCAAAAGCAGACAGAATGTTTTAGTCTGTGTTTTGAAGTGATTCTACCCTCTGCTGGACACATCTCCCTTCCCCACAGCTGACTTCAGACCTTTCAGAACTGCCCACAGTTAAGTGCTGGGCCAATCACTCTCTCTGCCTGAGCCTACAGGAAAGGATTTCCACTGGCCGCACCTGGAAGGCAAACAAGTTGATCCAAACAGTTGTGAAATCTGTCTGAAGCTGAATTAAAAAAAACACCGTACTCAAGCTAATTCGTCCAGGTTTTAGAGTAAAAAGGGGGAGAGTTTTTCTAGTGTGGTGTCCCCCCATTTTCAGAAAAGAGAGGTGGAGATGCACTGGAAACAGCACAAAAGTAAGTGTGCCTCTACCTTTAGGACATACCCCAGGGAGAGAAAGATGGTGTGTGAAAATGCTTTACATTCAAGCACAAGCATGTAGCTGTGCATGCTTTGCAGCTTGGTCTTGGCTTACAGCAGAGCAGGGGTCCAGCAAGAGCTAGACTGGGCAGCCTTACCAAGGTCTGATTAGCAGAGAGCATGATTGGATTGGTGCTATCTCCACGCAGAGGGATCAGGGGCATGGTGCCAAACTTCTGCTTGGCCAGGTCGGAAGATGAGCGTCGACGTAGGATGACTGGGCGAATGCTGTCATGCTTTAGGAAAGGAAGGGAACAGCTGTTGTTGTTGTTGTTTGTACCACCAATCATAGCATGACATGTTCACTGACCTCATGCTACCCATGGCATGTTTACAGCCTGCTCAGTTTATCCACCTGGGCTCTGCATTTCTTTTGTTTATCCCCACTGAGAGACCTTGAAACATCTTGAAACTTAAGACAAAATGTGGTGAAGTCTCCTCTCCTCTCCTAGGCATTGGGCGAACTGCAGTGATGGTCCAGTCTAACTGCTCAGGGAATTAGATGACTCATCTTCTGTGAGGGATGTAGGGGTGAATGAGCATCTTAAAGCTCAACCTGGAAAAGGTCAAGCTTTGGGAGTACCTAGACTGCGAGCTCAGGAAAAGCTCAAAGGTGCTCATGGAGCACCTGCTACTGCTACACCCGTCCCGGACCCCCACAGGACCCAGTGACTTGCCTGAAGCAGTGGGAAAGGCAGCAGCAGTGGGTGCCAACTGAGTCCCAGCTCAGTCTTCTCCTACCAGGGATGGAATTGGGGTTTACCAGTCCCCAAATGCCCAGCATTATGGCCAGACACATACATTTCATTAGCAGGCTATCTCAAAGGAATTCAATAGGCATAGCTTGAGTTGAATTGAACACTGCATACTCCTGACTGGCACAGTGCTTCCCTTCATTACACACCTGGGCTTTCAGGATGCTTGTGGTCCAGTCCCACAGGTCTGACGTTCCCATACATGCTAAATACCTGCAGAGCAGACACTACCTGTTACTGCCAGCACTGATGACCTTTGTTCCATCCTCCTCCCTTCACCAATAGACGATGGAGCATTCCCTGGAGCAGCTAAAGGAGGCTGGAGAAGTTTATCTGGGAAAAGGACTCATGAGAAGAACATCAAAACTGCCCTGGCAGACCAGACCAAAGGCCAGCACTCTGTTTCCATGAATGGCCAGACAGATGCCTCCCTAAGCTGAGAAGTGCCATCAAGGGGCATGCTTTTCCACCTGCCTTGTCCCCTACCCCTGCTCTTAGTGACATTTTTCTACCAGGAAGATGAATGCTTTTGGTTTGCTGTTCCTGTTTTTTTTAGAGATGTTAGGACTTTGTTAGTTTGATTTTTTTTTGGTAAATTGTATTGTTTTTATTTGTATTTTGTATTTGTATTTTTATTTGTGTGTAAGCCGTCTTGGGGGCCTATTTGGCCAAAAGGCGGCCTAGAAATGAAATAATAATAATAAGAAGAAGGAGAAGGAGAAGGAGAAGGAGAAGGAGAAGGAGGAGGAGGAGGAGGACATGGAGGAGGACATGGAGGAGGACATGGAGGAGGACATGGAGGAGGACATGGAGGAGGACATGGAGGAGATAGCCCACCTGCTGTTGTTTTGTCCCTAGAATCTCAGGGGTATGCTGTCTCTCTGAACATAGATGTTCCATTTAACTCATGGCCACTGGGATTACGACTGGAGGATTTGTAATTCTCATCTGGAATCCGTGCGGGGAAAGCTTGCACCTGAATATCTCTAAGCTTGCCTAGTTCTGCTAATCACACTACAACAGATTCAAAAAGGAGACAGAGAATAGCACACAATGACCTGCCTCAATGCACATTTTTCTTCTTCCCTGGTGCTGCCTGATGGGCATGGCAGCAGTGGGTAGCAGCCAGGCAGTGGCTGGGCTTGCCCACAGAAATGTCCTCGCTAGTGATGGAAACAGCCTTTTTCACATCCCTGAGTAATTGCATTGCCAGGCTGAACTGCAGCTAATCAGAAAGTGGAGAACATGCCATCTGCCATTCAAGTTCTATTTATTCATTTATTTATTTATTTATTTATTTATTTTTAAGGTATTTATAAGCCCCACTTTTCATAGAAGAACATCAAGGCTGCTTACAACAAAGACACAAAATTTAAAAACCACCATTAAAAGCAATAATAAAAGCATCAAAAATACTGCATTGGTTAGAGAGAAATTCATGTTACAAAGGCCTGTCTAAAAAGTTCTGTTTTCAAGAGACACCTGAAAGGGATGGTTCCTGTGGAGCCTCTATTGGTAGGGAGTTCCACACTAAAGGCTCATTCCCTGGTGGAGGCCAACCAAACCTCAGGAGATGGAGGTGGGATGACATTCATAAACTATGTTGACTTTTACACAGTAGAGGCAGTCGCTTTGTGACCAGTTCCTTCCATCCCGCAGTGCTTGAGATGAGCACTGGGGCAGAGGGAGAGAGGGCACGCTGAATGGGAGGAGCAGATCATCTCCTTACGTACCCTTAAGGAATAAAGCAACACAGAAAGGATACTCACAGCTGCTGTTTTTCTAGAACCAGAGTGAAACCCCACCTACAGCAGAGATGAACAAAGAGTAAGACAAGGTTGCTTTTTTTAAAAAAAAGTCTGAGGGCCAAACTACACATGGCTGCAGCAGTTCTGTGTACTTAAGCACAACTGTCATATCCCATTAAAAGGTAGGACGGGGTCTGCTCTTAACCTTTTCCTTACTAGCTCTGAGGTGCCCTGCAGCTTCTCTTCCTGAGTGTTGCTTGGCTCCATGTCACTCATCACATGGTGGCAAAAGCGTGTGGGCCTCTGCAAGTGCACATGGCAGGTCCTTAAGGCTGATGCCAGCTCTCTGCCCCAAGTAACTTTGTGAGACACTGCTTGGAAACTTGTTTTCTTCTGCGTACACATTTAGGTGTTCATGTAAAAAGTTTTGTAGATAGAAAATAATATGAAGTAGCCTCAATCTGTCAAAGAGAACTGGAAAGAGGTTTGGTAGGTGTCAGGGCCGGCTCCAGGCATGCGGGGGCCCTTGGGCATCAGCTTGCCCTGCCCCCCGTACCCCCCCATGGCCCCCCTTACCTGTCTGGGCATTAGAATTGCCCCTAATGAAGGTCTGTTTTAGCATTGCCCTTAATGAAGATGGCAGCCGTGGCTTCTTTAAGGGGAATGAAGCCTCCGCTGCCATCTTTGTTGATGGCACACGTGTGTGCTACTCGCACACATCTCTGCCATCAACTAAGATGGCAGCAGCAGCTTCAGTACCTTAGGGAAGCTGAGGCCGCCATCTTCATTAAGGGCAATGCTAAAAAGCCGGCTGACGGGGGTGTGGGGGGGCACAGATCGTGGAAGGGTGTGGATCGTGGGGGGGCGGAGGGCCCCTCAGGGGCTCCTGTAGCTCCGGGGCCCTCGGGCCAGTGCCCAACCTGGCCGCCCTTTAGAACTGGCCCTGGTAGGTGTCATATGAAGCTCACTGCTGTGGCATCAGACCATTGGCCCATGTAGCACAGTACTGTATATTGTGACAGGCAGCAGCTGTCTGGTCTTAGGAACAGGAGTTTCCCAGCCCTGTTAACACAAGATCCTTTACCTTCCGCATGCAGAGCATGTGCTCCACCACCAAGCTAGGTTCTGTCTTCCTGTGCCTAGGATTCTGGGAGCAAGTGGCATGTATCAGGTTCCATAGGTAAGTTCATCATGGGCTAGGATGGTGGTTGAGGTCAAGCTACAGACCATCAATCCTTTTTGGACTTCTGGGTCAGATTGTTATCTTCTCTACCAACCAGTCCAGTCATCTGGTGTCATAATGTCATCAAGTTACTGACACTTGGCAAAGTTTAAAGAACACAGTGCTTCCCAAATGCCCAACAGCTAAGCTGGTTGCTAGCTGTTTAGGAAGCGCTGGGTTCAGTGCTTTCCAAACACCCAAGCATGTCAGGTGCTTTGGCGGTGCTGCACAAGGGACTTTGCAGGCACTGCCAATTGACAGTGCCTCCAAATCCCTTTTGGCTACGGCTTACCCTTACCTGCCCCTCACCTGATGTCATGTGTGATGTCAGGTGTAGGGCAGGTGAGCATGGCTTAGCCAAAATGACCTGAGGAGACCCAGCAGGCCAAATCTGGCCTGTAGGCTGGAGGTTCCCCACCTCTGCTATAAGACCAAGCTGCAACTCTCTCAGTCCCACACTCCAGTTCAAAGGGATCCCATGGTCACTTACTGTGAAGGCGGCTTCAGCTTTTTTCGAATCCCCATGTAAACCTTGGCCATGCCCAGCAACCATTCCCGCTCCGGCTTGGCACTCTGGGAAGAGAGGTAGCAAGGTAATCCTCAGTTCAAAGATAAAAGGTATTATTAGCTTTGCTAAAATACAAAGAAAGGTTAGAGCTGTTCGGACTAGCAATCCTTTTGTTCGTTTTTACTCCACTGTATTCAGAAAACTTGACTGCATTCTGATTAATAATCTCACCACTTTTTAGTGTCAAATTGAATTCAGAATAGCTCATTTGGGGTGCCTTCCTTTGATTCCACAGGGATTTTTTAAAAAGTCTGCTTGATCATGAGGGATTCTCAAGGCATCACAAGCTAATATAGGGCCCCAACATATATAGGATGGGTTAGCAGCCACTGTTTTGCTCTGTACTGGCTGAACCATCTATGTGCAATTAGCTCTGGCCATCTGCTGTTACTGCCAACATAATAACGTATAGCATTTATATATTACTTTGAACATATAGTGCTTCACAAACATTATTTTACTATAATATTTACAACAATCCTGTGAGGTATTATCCTCTTTCATCAGAAGCTGAGAGAGAAAGAGAAGGGGGCTTGCCTAAATCCAAATCATGAGTTCATAGCAGAGGTGAGATTCAAATAAGGGATTCCTGATTTCTGGTCAAGTCTCTTAGCCACTACACTAATGTTGCATTCAGACATGCCCAATTTTAGCAACAAGTATGCAGCATGCATTTGCCAGTCTTTGGGGAAAATGTACAAATATCCAGTTCTGGACATCTGGCCTGAGCTAAGAGGCAACACTTATCTCCAGTTTGCAGCCAAAGCTGGATTTGCACAGCACTGTTTGGCTGGCCTCTGTGTCAATCATGAATCCTTCTCAAGAGCAGGGTTGTGCACAACATAAATTGGCTGACCCTTGTGTCAATCCCATAGTCACCTCTCTGCTTGTTTGGCAGATTTTCAAGAGTAAAAACAAATGTTTGACATAAACATGGAAGGCCTTTCAGAGAGAGAGAGAGAAAGGAGACAGTCCTTTTGTGTGGGAAGGACAAAGAGGAAGAGGCAACTTGCATTTGATTGAGAGGCTGTAAATGTGTCCTTTGAGGAGCAACTAAGGGGAGGGAGGAAGCAGGGTGCATCCCACAGCACAAAAAGGAACACTGTGTCATTTATTGTGAATGGGCCTTCTAGGCTGTCATAGGGATACATCCACATAATGGGTTGTGTCCTCTGTGATTTGCCCAAGGCAGGGACATTCGCCATTAAGCTGATTAGCTGTAACTTTCTCCCTCTAGATCCCCCTTCAGTTCAGTCTGTGGTCAAGCTGAGCAGTAAATTTACCTAAGAGATAAAGAAGGGTCGCCCCAGGGGGAAAAAAAAACCCAACACCCTATCTTGTAGGGGAAAAAATGACCTGGAAGAGTGACTGGCACAGGCAAGACAAACAGGCAGAAAAGGAAGAATGCGCAGTGTAGAAACAGTCATCAGGAAGAAGAGAGGGTGCAGCTGTGGATGTATTCCTAGAAGGTCCATTCACAGTAAGTGAACAATGTTCCTTTCTCAAGTTGGCATGGGGCAAGGCAAAGTGTATCTGAGAGTGGGTGCGCTAGGATAAAATGCCTGTGTTTTATTAGGAGAACGTTGTGTACAACCCTTCTTCCAAAGGAAGCGTTGGCTGATGCATGGAGGACTCATTGGCAGTGTTGTGTCAAGATGGATATTGAGAATCACGTGGCAGCCTTGCAAATGTCTGCAGTACTTGTGTTGGTGGATAGGGCCACCAAAGTAGTCACAGACCTGATAGAATGGAAAGCAATATACAAGCGGATCCCATCCCTAAACTCAGTGCCTCATTCCTCAGAAAATGCCTCTTTCCCTTCCCTGAATCATCTAGATTATCTGATGCCATCTGCACATGATGCAACTTCTTTGCAGGCTTTGAGGACCCTTTAGAAGGAGGCGGCATTCTGGAGCAGCAGTGGGAAAGGAATTGCAGAAGAGAAGGAAGAAAGGTAAAATAAACTGAAATCCATCATCAACAACAACAAAAAGACAGGGGGAAAGGCAAGAAAGTAAGAAGAAAAAATGAGAGACAATAGCAGAGCACAAATATTAACAAAGAAAAAAAACTTGAGCTCAATGTCAGATGAACAGGAGAGAATCAACATCTGCTTTGGGTAAAGGAGGAGCTAGAGGGAGAGAGCTAAAGTTAATCAGCTTAATCACAACTCTCTGCCTTGGGTGCATCATTGGATACAATCCATCATGTAAACAAAAACTTGCATTTATGATTCTTTGCAGGTAGGTACATCAACACACAGCCTACCTCTCGCTAATATCCCACCACTTCCCATCCCCCAGTTATAGTACTCAGTCCAGCTTCTCCGTGGCCACACGGTTGAGAGAGAGTCATTTGCCCAAGGTAGGGACGACTCTCCTGATATGAACGCCTCTCCCGATACGAACCCACCCGTACACTACGCTCAACATCAAAGGCCCTCCTCCAGGTGCCTACTCTGAGGGAAGCTGGGAGGAGGCCAATAAGGGAGAGGGCCTTCTCAGTGGTGGCCTCCAAATTATGGAATGATCTGTTTGACGAGGTGCGCCTGGTGCCAACACTGTTATCTTTTCGGCGCCAGGTCAAAACTTTGCTCTTCTCCCAGGCATTTTAGCATGTGTTTTATATTGTTTTAAAATTTTAAATTGTGTTTTAAATTGTTTTTTAAAAGATGTTTTTTTAAATTGTATATGTTTTTAGTTACTGTAAACTGCCAAGAGAGCTTTGGCTATGGGGCGGTATACAAGTATAATACATAAATAAATAAATAAAAATAAATTTGGTCAGTCAAGGAAGCACTTAGGGCTGGGTTCCAGGGCCTGCCAGTGGGCCCTTTCTTACATGTCCTCCTTCATTCCTGCCTGTTCATGTTTAGTTTACACATGTCGCCCAATGGCAGCAGTAAGAGATCTCTCTGCAAACTAGATGGCTTTTTACCCTTCCCTCCCACACCTGAAACGTTCTGCTGCTTGGCATGGCAGCAGATGCTGATCCCTCATCACAGTGGGGAAACCAAGATAGTGGCTGGAAGAGCCACCAAGATAAGGGATCGTGTCTGCTGCCACTGTTGAGCATTAAAAAGTTTTAATCATTATCATCATCACAGGGGGGGAAATGAGCCAACAGAATTGTAGAGAGGTCTGTTGCTGCTTTATGGTGGAAGCAAAAAACATTTCTGTGAAAAGAAAAAGGAAAAGAAAGAGGAGCTGAGAATGGGAACTAGGGGTGGGTCCTCCAGGTGCTATCTAACACCAGTCCCAGTGTGCTGCGGCCAAGCGAAGGGCACATTATTCCACACCCTCTTTTGTCATAAGCAGCCAAAAACGCATTCCTATCATCAGCTGAAAAGGCGATAAGCATCCTTACAATAAAAGCAAGAGGAAAATGTCACAAATGCTGTGTGTAAGGAACTATTTTTAGTTTCAAAACTAGCTAGTCTCAAAAATGGCCAGATGGTTTTCACGTTTGACAGCTCTTTTTCTAAGGGTGCTTTCCTTTTACCAAAGTAGCATTGGTTTTATTTTATTTTAAAACTCGTGTTTTTTGTTTACTTCCTGTCTTGCTCAGTCAAAGCAGCATTTCACCTCAGCTGCATCCTCAGTTACCTTGTGAGGGACTGGATAGGTGAGGACACACAAACTTAATCCAGACAAGGCAGACATACTATTGGTTGGTCCATCCTTCTGCCTTAGAATTGTGGCTGCAGACTATTTTAAAAGGGATTACACTCCTCCTAAAAATTCAGGTTCATAGTTTGGGGGATCGCTTTGATCTGGCACTTCTGTTAAAGACTCCAAGTGATGGTGGTGGTGACCAGGAATGCCTTATCTTTTCCTGGACAAGTCAGATCTTGCCATGCTAATTTAGGCTTTGTTACTCTAACGGTCTCAACATGGAGCTAACCTTGAAAAGTGTCCAGAATAGAATGCCACCATCATACTACTGCTCAGTCAGAAAGATCACACCAATCTGTTTGTTTCTGGGCTGCATTTAAGGTGCTGATTTTAACCTATAAAGCCCTAAAAAGCTTGGCTCTGGGAACAATTCTATATCAGAGTCCTTGCTCTGGGTGCCTCTGTTGTATGAGGTTTGGTGGACTTCTACAGGGTAGGACATATACCTTTGGCCCACCAGGCTCAATGGTTTCAAACTAAATCTTGCCTTTTTCAGGTAACAGCTTAAACTTTTTATTTATTTAGAAAAATGTGTAAGTTGCTTAATAAAAAAAACTCTAAGTAGTATACCTAAAACAATATAAAATAATTATCAATATTACCCCCTCAAAAAATCAAGAACATTTTTTTAAAAAGACTAAATTATGTGTCTGTATAGGCTTGTTGTTGAAACAAAGGTTTTCAGCAGGCATCCAAAACAATATAGTTGGGGGGCCTGCCTGTTGGCCTTGGGGTTTTTTGACTGGGTTTGTTTTTTATCTTGTGGGTTTTTATCTTTTGTTTTTAATTCCTACTTGTTTTTGTTGCTTGTGTTTGCACAGGATTTTTTTCTGCTTATTGCAGTTTTTTATTGTTGCTGTTTTGCTGTAATGATTGTTTGTTAGAAGCCGCCTTGGGCTGTTTTTTACATGCTAAGGCAGGATGTAAAATTTTAAAATAAACAAATACATTAGTTGGTTTGCTATACCCGTTTCTCTTTCAACAGAAGCAATTTGCGGTCCCTGATGACAAAGTAGCGCTCTTGAAATTTGCTCCCCAGGAGTTTGGGCAGTTCCTCACGGCACTTCAACAGACCACATTTGGGGCTCTCACGTTTAGCACCTGCAAGGAAACAGGAATATTGGGGGTGGGGTGGGGGAGTTTATATCCGGCAGGGCACCATTTCCTCCCAAATGTACAGAGCAGTGGAGTTACTGAGCCAGCATGTAGAGGCTGAATAATGGACAAGCCTCGAGTTTCTGTGATGAATCTGAGCAAAATGAAGCAGCCTTATATTGAGTCAAAGCAGTGGCCCATCTAGCCCAATACTTCACTCTCCAGGGTCTCAGGCAGAGGTCTTTCTCATAATTTGCTACCTGACATCCTTTCAATGGACTGAAGCGGGGACTTTGAGTAGAAAGCATGTGCTCTCCCATGGAGGTAAAATTCCTCCATAAAAATCCTTTGTACATACACCTGGTCATTGATTAAGAAAACAGGATGCCGCCACATACTAAACCAAAGCATTGGGCCATCTAGACCAGCAGATCCCTCTGACTGGCAGCACCTCTCCAAAATTTCAAGCAGACGGACTTTCTCAGCCCTGTGACCCTAGGCAAGAGTCCCAGATTCTGTCCCTATATAACTAATGTTCATGTTTCAAAGGCATCAAGAGGCAGGGCTATCTCCAAAGGCCATGTTTACTCACCTGTGAAGAGGCAACTGCCTTCTCTGATGGGCACCTTTTTCACTAGCAAATAAGCAGAGCTGGGCTTTGGCAGCTTACACCACTGTAGGGCCTGCTCTAGAACCTTCTCCTTCGGATGTAGAGGGCGCTCTGAAAAATGAGGGCCAGAAAGAGGCCAGTGTGTGTCCAGAGTCCAGATTCAGGGAGGGGAGCATTTAGGAAGCTGAGTGTTACCAGAGGATCAAGAATGCTTTGTGAATTGGCCAACGGATGCATGTGGGGTGAAAGCCCCAAGAGAATGTTTTATATTTGTATTTTAATTTTACTATTTCAGGATTTTTTAAAAAATAGAAAGGTGCAATATAAATATAGTAATGAATAAGTAATAAACATGCATTGGCACATCAGTGAAATGTTGAATTATCTCTCCAGCCCTCCTGTCACATAGACCCAACAGAAAGGTTCTGCATAATCTACTCACCTAGCTCCCCATTCTCTAAGACCTCAAAGGTCAGCCATATGTCCAGACTGGTTGCTACATTTCGCATCTCCAGCACCTGATTTGTCAGTTCTTCTGCTCTCATTACGGGAGATACCTGTGAGGTGTTTGGCAAGCAGAGTTCAGAGTCAGCCAATTCAGAGACAAAAATGATGGCATGTGGTCAAGCAAAGATGCAGAGTCTGACATGAGAAGATTATACATTGTCTTGCAATCAATTAATACACTTAAGGATGGAGATGGAAATCAGCCAATAGAAACAAGAGTTTTTCCATGTTTCAGTGAGAGCTGGGAGCCCCCTCCCTTCCTACTACATAGGGGCAGTTCAGTGATTCTGGCTGCTCCAAGGGATTTCCTCACACAAGCACCCTTCCTTGGGCTGATTTCTCCTCCTGTGTGAAAAAAACCAGCTGCCTCAGCCCACATAGCCTAGTGCCACCAAGGGACAGTGACTGCTGAGACATCTGTTGCTCACCTTAAGAGTGACACAGCAATCAGGGTTCTTCTGCTCTAGGTAAACCTCAAGAATTATATCACCAGCCTGTGAGAGCTGTAGGGGAAAAGGCGACTGAAGAATGAATGGCACACAATGATAACTTTCTGTTTAGACTACTTGTAATGTTCTACACTTAAAGACTGTCAGGAAGCTTTAGCTGGTGCAGAACGCACCTGCAAGGGTTCTGAGTAGTACACCAAGAGTAAGTCATATAGTACCAGATCTGCGTGAACTCCACTGGCTGTTGATTTGCTACCTGACTGAGTTCAAGGTGTTAACTTTGATCAATAAAGCCTTAAATGGCTTGGGGTGTGGTTTGTGTGAGTGTGTGGAATACAGCCTTCTCTGTGATGATGCCTTCTCCATGACAAGATCATAATGTATGTGAAGTTCACTGAAGACTGTGGAGTACTGAACACTAATTTATTATTATTATTAGGCTACAGTGAACATGATCTGCATATTTACTGTGCAATATGCTGAAAGGATAGACAGGACGAGCTGCAATACCTGGACATCCCTCCAGGTAGTAATCAAACTGTTCTCCAGATCCATCTGCAACACTTGGTCTTCATCAATCTATGGGGCAGCAGAACAGATGCAGTAAACATGCATGTAAAGCAGAGGCCTATGTGCAACATGATAGGGAGGGCAGTGGTTGTGTGAAGGGGTGGGTGACTCACGTTGAAGATATGAACATAGTTGTCAATCAGATCGTCCATCACTTTGACCTCATGCTCCCCTTTTCCATCAGTTTGGAAGAGGCTCGGTGCAAAGAGCAGAGCCAGGTTCTTGGTGCTCATCTGGTTGAGGCCAGCACATTTCTGAACCCTGCAGCATCAAATGAGAGGGTCCAGTGAGTAGCTATCAGCTGTGTCCAAAAGAGGGAGGTGGGGATGAGAACGACCTTCCATGCCTGGCATGCTTCGAAGCAGGGGACACCCTAGCACAGCCTTTCCCAACTAGTGTGCCTCCAGATGTTGTTGGACTACAACTCCCATCTTCCTGACCATTGGCAATGCTAGCTGAGGCTGATGGGAGTTGTGGTCCAACAACATCTGGAGGCACACTGGTTGGGAAAGGCTGCCCTAGCAGCTGCATTTGCATATACCCACTGATCTTCCCCATGTGCAGATGTAGCCCCTTCTGCTGTTTCCCTCCCATCTCTCTGGTGCCTTTCTCCACATGTGGAACAGAAGGCTGCATACAGATTCTTTCAGGCTTTGAAGCTGTTTCCATCTCTCCCAACATCTTCCTTGAAGGCTGGAGAACAGCATGGAATGGAGCATATTTTTTGTCAATTTCTCCACTTCCAAGATGCGAGTCAAATGGAGGGAATGTTATTCAAAAAGTAAACTGCTAAATCAGACACAGACATTTGGGGGGCTTATTTTTCAGTCCATGCACTTCCACCACCACCCCTGCACAGACTGAATGCGTATGTTGGAGGAGAGAGTGGGGAGATAACCGGGCTGCATGGATTTAATTAAGCCACTTAATTGGCTCTCCGTGTACTGACGACAAGAGACTGCAGCTTTTGCACAGCTTTGACTGAAATTGATATGTGGAGATTATAGTTGGAACTTCAAAGTAAAGCAAAATGTAGGGGAACTGCATGCTGGATTGCTTTGCTTTGCTAAACCTGGAAGAGGAAACTTGAACAGAATGTGCTGTCATGCCTGCCACACTTTCAAGTAGGGGACATCCTAGCACACTGCATTTGCATACACCCTCTGGTCTCTTCTCATGCACCCCATGATTGCCATTGTTACTTAAGACTTAAAGGCAAGTGGAATGGGGAAGGGGTAAGAAATCTACCTAGACTGGTGCTGTGGCACTGCAGGAAGGGGATTCAATCCTTCCTGGCATCATTTCCCTGATTTTAATTCAAGTACCTGAGAGGTATTTTCTGTTTTAATTAAAACGTCAGTCACAGAAGTTCTGGCAAGTAAAAAGTGACATGTTTGCAGAGACCAGCGAGGGAGAGTATATAGACTAACCGGTAGAGGTGGCCAATCAGAGCAGCCAGGGTCCTGCTATTGAGGTGGGGCAAGCGGTTTATCAGCTCTTTGTATCGCTCCAATCTTTGGGACTTCTGGATGATTTCTGAAAGGAAGCAGCATAGAATTAAACTTTGGTAAATCTGGTACATACATTCCAAATATTGTATTTTATGTTCTATTACATTATTGATTACATAGATATCCCACATTTCCTCCAAGGAGCTCAAGGTGACATACATAGTTCTCTCCCCACTTCATCCTCACAACAACCTTGAGCAGTAGGTTAGCCTAAGAGAGAGTGAGCTTCATGGCTGAGTTGAGGTTTGAATCCTGGTCTCCCAAGCCAACATGTGCTGCTTCAGATGGTTTTAGATTCATTCATCCACTTTAATTATCTCAAGGTATATTGAGTTATTATACAGTCACAAGAGTGGCTGTATACTATAGCTAGCATGGATTTTTCTCATACCTCAACGATAAATTGAAAATACCCGCATGCCATTCTGCTGCTTCCCATAAATTCATTTCAAAACAAAACCTTACAAAACGTATAGTCCTGAACTCAGAAATGCTTGCTTAACAACCCTCTATGTTTTCATGGCGATACACAAAACACTCAGAGAGAATCTAGAGTTCAAAGTGTAAAACAAGAGATGGGGGGAATCCAGATCCCTGTCAGACCTTTTTCCTGTCAGTGGTCTCATAATCTGTTGAAATTAATTAAATATCAGCCATGTTCACAGAGTACCTGTAATCCGATTGCTGATCTTGCCCCATACTCTGACCTTCATCTTCTGCAGTTTAAATGTTTTAAAAATGCATGGCTGATTTTTAATTAATTTAAGAAATTTAACTTTGGATTCTATGATATCTCAGGCATGCTCAGTAAGAACCAACTGCCAGTGTTCTAAAAGCCAGACTCACAGCTGTTTGGCTTACCTAATCAGAGGGCCACACCCACAGCAGACATTTATTCCACTTTAAACAGTCATTGCTTCAATGATGCTGAGAGTGTTAGGAGACTCCTATTCCTGACAGAGCTCCAGTGGCCAGAGTGGTTTAACTGTCAGCCCCTCTTCCCAGAGAACTCTGGAAATTGTAGCTCTGTGAGGGGAATAGGGTGTCTCCTAACAACTCTCAGCACCTTTCACAAGGATTCCATGACTGTCTAAAGTGGAATAAAGGTCTGCTGTGGATGTGGCCAGTGACAGCTGTGGTTTAACTTTGGGTGGGAGACTACATGTGTCTGCTGTAGAATAAAAAGATGAGGGAAACCCTGAAAAACAATGATACTGTTCACAATGTTTTCCCTTTGGAAAGGAAAAGGGCTTTCCCTCTGCCCAGTGTCCACCCACCCAATCTAAAATTGCAAAGTAAATTAAACATATTTAAAGTGACTATCTGAACTATATCAATTGTCTCAATAATGTTGCTTCCTCTCTGCTAAAACAAGATCAGCACAGCACATGTCTTGTTTCTGTTACTTGGGCTGATTGCAGGTGTTGCCACCACTCACGATATGCTCAGAGGCACATGTTACCAAATTCTGCCAAGCTACACAGGAAGTGGATTGGACTATGAAAGACCAACCCAAATGGTGTTTGCATTTTTACTTATTTGTAGGGTAGTCCAATATCTCAGAGAGGAGGTCAGGTCTCCTGCTCCCCTGGTGCATTCGCTATAGCTGCTCAATTTCCCCGCTTTTTAAAGTTTGACAGAAATATCTGTTGGTTATATGTACGTTCTTAAACAGCAAGATTTGTTTGCATATTAGTGAATATACAGAAGACTGAAAAGCAAGGACACCATACAAAAGGGGGACAGAGCATTTTCTGCTACATGGGGAGACCTTTAGTATATGACAGAGTATGCCTTCCTGAGCATTTTGGTGTAAGGAATGCTTTGGTTGGAATTTGAAATTAAGCCATTTCCTAAATCAGATTAATTAATTTAACTGGCCAATCTAGTATAATATTAAGTATTCTGACTGGAACTGGCTAGCTTGGGTCTCACACCTTAAGGGCACTTGAAGTTACAAGGGGCTTGGCAATCATGTTCTGTGGGAGTTGTTATCTAGATAACAGCCTGCAGAGAGGGGAAGTTTAAGCCTTCCAGTCCTAGCTGCAATCTTTGTGAAATCCATCCTCTGTGAAATCTACATACACTCCTGCCCTGCACAAAGGGAAGGGGTTTCCCCCCCTAATGTTACTTGCAGCATGTATGTGTTTGTGTAAGGGGTGAATTTCATGGAGATTGCAGCTGGGGGAATGGTTTAAACTTCCCACTTCTGAATCTTGATTCCCCCAACACCATGCCCGGTATTTAATTTTAAAAAGTCAAATTCCTCCTGCTCTTCTTACAGGTGATGTGCTCCTAGCGTCTTGTCTGCGAGGTCAGTTCTCTTGCAGCATAGTAGAGAAACCAGCTCTGCCTGGGGGTAGAGACACATTTACTGTTCTGCTGGTTCCAGTGTGTCTCCACCTCTCTTCTGAAACGGGGGACACAATGCTAGTCAAACCCTGCCCCTTTTTATGGTAAAACCTGGTGGGATCAGCTCGAGTGCATTTTTGAAAAATTCAGCTTCAAACAGATTTTGCAACTAATCAGCATATCAACCCTTGGACCCTCCAGGTGCGGCCAATGGAAACACTTTCCTGTAGTCAACTAACGTGCTGACAGCCTGGTTCGAAGAGGGGCTTAACTCCAGGCTTAGCTTCTAGCAAGGAGGAAATCTTATTCTTCCTCTCTTTGGCAGCCAACAGGCCAACTATTTTGTGGAAGTTCCACAGAAAAAGCCTGACTAGTATGGTAGCCATTGTGGCTCAGCTTCAGTCCCACTATTATTGAAGTATGAAAAGCAAGTGGAGTCAATGGGGGTGTTAAGAGGAAAGGTCTTTACCCAAGTAAGTCTAATCTTTCTTTGTTCCTCCCTTGATGACTGATGTTAAGTCCCTTCGCTCAGAGTTTTTCAGCTGGATAAAAAGAGTGCTAATCAGGGATTTAGGAGATGGAACCAATCACTCAGGAGTGATGCACACAGCACAGAGCCACTCCAGGTGGCAGTGTATCTCCTTTCCTCCTTGCTTTTTCCAGACCTGCAATCTCAGGGCTATGGGCAAGGAGTTTCATGTACTCTAAATGCTGCAGGATGGGCAGAAATCACAGGTCACATGGTATGTCAGTTAGTGGTTATCTAGGCCACAGTGTTCCCACTGTGTTGAGAAGTTACAACCTAGAGGTTAACTGAGGTAGGCCTCTTCCCTGCTCAGAAACAAAAGGGGCGAGCTGTCTCTGGTGAGGAGACTAAGGAGTTCCAGTACTGCTTCTGGGTAGAATATCAGGTACTTTCTCCCTTTGCATCAGACAGAGAGATGAATTGTCTGGGCAGAAACAAGGGAGTCCTCCTTGAGCTAGGATTTTCCCTGTGAATTTCTGTACACAGAGGCTTCCCTTCCGGAAGCGATTCTTCTAACTCTGGGTTCTGGGGACCGTTTGGCAAAGGTTTCTGCATGCTGTTGGGTGATATGGGTCATTATGGCTTCTGCCACCACTATACACATGGGAGGTAGGGCCAGTGTCCTGGGTTCAGATCCACATCCCATCCCCCTAGTTTATCTACAGTTGAATGTTAATGTATGGTTCTGTAGTTATGCTGGCTTTTGAGGGGTTGTCAGCTACTTCCAGTTTTGTCAGGGGGGTGGTAGGCGACTCCTCCTATGGGAAGAAGAAAGTTTGCATGGCTCTGCCAGTGGCCTCCAGTAGGAGGCGCCATCCCAAAGGTGCTATGCCTTCTGGAAGCCTCTGTGGACAAAAAATTACTGGTTAAAAAAGGTCTGCTTTCTCTTGACAAACAGCAAATGAGCATGGACTCTGATTCACAGTATACTGCACTAGAAGGCCACTTCTTTTGTGGCTCAAATGTAGTTTTGCAGTGAGCCAAGCTCTTTGTACAGAACTCCGAAAGATGCCTCACTGCAGCTGGGATCTAGGGTGTGAAAAGAGGCCTTAGCTGCTGCTTGGGGTATAAAGGGGCAGGACAGAAGGCTGGTACCTGCGGCCTTCTTCCACTGGGGATGCAAGTATGTGGTGAAAACAGGATCCTCCAGCTCCCTGAAAAACCTCTTCAGTACATCTGTCACATCTTCAATAAAATTGTCATTGATGCGCAGTTTGACATTTCGGGCGTCTCGACGGAACTCCTCCATCAAAACCTTGATTCGGGACTTGGCTCCATTCTTCCGATAAATACCTTCATGTTGCAACCCTGATGGAGGAGAAGGGGAGTTGCAAGAAAGGCAGCCCAATCAAGAAATGGCGCTGAAGGGGTTAAAAAAATAGTGGCAAGGACACCCGAGGTAGGAACTGTGATTGAATAAAAAGTCATGGCTGATCTATATACATTGTAAAAAGAGTGGGACTCACACTACACACGATGCTTAGTTGTGTGTATTCCCCACCACCACCACCATTTTCCTTTTACTCGAAGCAGCCACAGAGGCTGCAATCTTGAGTAGAGGACCAGCAAGAAGAAAAGGGTTGGGCTGTGTAACCCTTTCATATCCAAGGCTGTTTAAAATCCTTCAGCCGTTTTCAGTTAAAATTTGCTCTCCAGCTGCTTTTCACATGACAGGGGAAAAGATACTGGTTCCCATCTCTTTCCCCCTGTGGGCTGAAGCACAGCTTTAAGTGGATGTTGTCTGGCATAAAAGTGGCCAGTCAAAGTTTTAGGCAATCTCAGAAGTGTAGGACTTTTAAACAGCTCCACCTCCTTTGTCTATCCTCACTCAAAATCAAAGCCTCTGTGGCTGCTTTAGTGGGGCAAAGGTGTGTGTGTCTGTGTGTGGGGGAATATACATTACTGCCTGTCACATGTAGCGTGACAGACATTTGGATGGCTTTCATGCTGTTTTGTATGGAATTGCCATCCTTTGCTCATTAACTTTTAACAGAAAATCCAGACGACAATTTTGCCAGAACATTGCACTTAGCACTTTTTCGGGTTGCCCTCCTGTCCTTTTTCTGATTTGTTTTACATTTTAAAAATGCCACCACACAATTGCAGTGGAAGCCTGTGTAGTGTTGACTGAAAAAAGCACTATTGAAGCTTTCAAGGCTACTGTACTTATACATATGTTGCTTCCTTACCGCTTCTGTGCCTGTAATTGCAGCCTGTTAATCAGGGCCAAAATTACTGAATTGCTCCTTAATTTCCCCTCAGTCTGTTCCTATTCCCCATGTGGGTGGGTGGACTATTGATGTGTTGGATCACAGTAGAATATAAGTGGCTTTTGGCCAATGGGAGAAACTCCTGAAGAACTCACCATATTGGGTGATGAATGCAATACAGCTGTTCACGATGATGGGGATGCCACTCCTGCTGAGCTGCTGATCGCGCAAAGCATTCCCCTGTCCTCCTGCTGAAGCCTGAATAGCCATGCACCATGTGGAAAAGTCAAGCCGGGATGCTCCTCGAAGACAGAATGTCCTAAAAAAGAATAGAGAGTCAGCAGAGCTGTTAGGTGAGGAGATGCTCCTTCCTGTCAGTACCCGACAGTAGCATCTAGCTAACTCTAGAGTTCTGGCCCTACCTAAGAGCACAAGAAGAGTCCTGCTGGACCAGAGCAAAGGCCTATCTTTGTCTAGCATTCTGTCCTGGCCAACCAGATGCCTTCTGGAAGCCCACAGGCAGTACATGAGTACAACGGCTCTCTCCATGTCCACCACAACATCACTCTTTCTTATCCTGTTATTTTCTTCCTCCAACTGCAGAACTACACACCCTTTTCTCTGCTGCTTTCAACTCTAGATCATTGGATCCACAGCAATCCTGGATTTCCTGTATTACCTCCTCTTATTACTAACGCTTCTTTAAGACTGCCCCCAACAGTACAAGAATTTAACACTGGTTCCCCCTGCCTGCCACCAGGACTGCAGATGCACAAATTGCTTCAAAAGAAGCCAGACAGTTTTCTCTGGCTGCATTTTGAAACAACTCTGACCACAGCTGGACACATCTCCCTTCCCCACTGCTGATCAGGACTGCCCACAGCAAAGCAATGGGCCAATCACTGTGTCTGCCTGAGCTTACAGCAAAGCATTGTCATCGGGCATACCTGGAGGGGCAAGGGGGTTTATGGCCAATCAGTTTAGAAGTCTATGTGAAGTTGCCTTTGAGGTAAAATGCCCTGGAGCTGCACTTTCTGAGGTTTTGGCGTAAAAGGGGCCTGGCACTGTGTGTCTCCAGGTTCAGAAAAAGGAGGTGGAGGCACACTGAAGCCAGCAAAACCACAAGTGTGTCTTTACCCTAACTCTTCTTTTTGGCACAGAGTATAGTTGTTTCAAAATCAGACATATCCTCCCTCTTGCTCCACTTTGCTTGCTGCAGGGAGGGGAAAGATAAAACAAAAAGGCAAGGGAGCTACAAAGCTGCTGAAGTGACCCATAGAGGACCCCCAAACATGGATGTTGAGAGGGGAAGCAAAGGTAAGTATTCAGAATTAGAGGTACAGATGAAAGGTGCCTCAAAGCTAAAACTCTGGCACCTTATTCCTTAAGTCACTGTGATAATTTGCCAGAGGATGGAGCTAGTGGCTTGCTCTCTGATGTGCTTGAGGGCTACCATGTCTGTGGATGACTGCAAGATTCATGCAGTACAACGGGCCAATAGACTTCTACTTGACCTGATAAAGCTGTCTGAACCACTTGTTGCTCAGGTATAGCCTGAGCTGGACTAGAACTATTGTTCACTACATGGTTCAACTACTAGGTTTCTTAGAGGCCTCCAGTCCCAATGATTGGCAGTTGTTTCCAATTTTGTAGGTCAGTGAGTTTTGATTGGTGGACTTTTAGGAAGAGCAGGAAGGGGACAAATGTGCTGAGTCATAGCTCAGGGTTCCTTCCATAGCAATTGTAGTGTCAATTTACGCACTTCCTTGTCTAAGGAGGTTTTCCAAGCTATTTTCCTTCCATTGGTCCTGAAACAGAAGCCAGGCGAGGTGAGCAAAACCAGGGCAGGCACATCAGTAACTCTGGATTGTCTTGTCACAATCAGCTGTTATAATTATTCTGTAGCTCTGGAGGGTCTGTCTGCAGACAGGATAAGAGCCCATGAGGATGGGATGGAGGGAAGGGGGTGCTCTCCATTTAGAGTGCAGACTGCTGGCTTTCTCTGTCAGTAAGATGCTGGAGAAGGACAAAGGCTGCAGGTTTACTCAGCTGTTTTACACAGACCCAACTCCTAAAGTGCTCTTTTCTCGTTCCTGCTGCTAACGAACGCTTTGCAGGGAGAGCTGGGTCTTGTTCTTGGCAATTATTTGAGGGCCCTTCCTCCTCATACATCTCACCGTCCCATCTCCACCAGGATCAGCATCTCTTTCTTCTCTGGACCTTCAGCAAGGGGAACAACTCCTACAAAAAACAGCAGATAAGGAAATCAGGTAAGGGCTGTACTCAGAGGTGTGTAAGCCGTGCATCTTGAGCTAAACCCAAAAGAAACTTGCAAAATAAAATACATAATGAAAAAAACACCCTCACAACTCACAATCAAAGACTAGTGCTTTCATATAGGTGCTCTAGATGTATAATTTGTTACGGCAGGGACTAGACTCACTGAGCTCCTGAAGCTGCCGCAGGTTGATGCTGTCCTCAGCTGCCCCCTCTTCTCCTGGGCAGATGAAGAGGTGAGATTTCTGGAGGATGAAGAAACCTTGCAGCCACTGATTGGGATTCAACATTGACTTGTAGCAGAGTCTGCCAACCCTCTGGAATTCGTACCCCAGCAGGCAGTGACAACTGAGAGGGGTGAACCACTGCAAAGGAAGAAGGGAACAGATCCGGAGAGGCAATTCAAAAGGATACACAGGCCCTGTAAACACTGGCCAGAGCATACAAGCTGGATATCAGCATATCAACCTTCTGTTTGAGGACAGGAATGGTATATGGGCAGGACAGAAGGATACAGCCTCATGAAAAAGTGGATGGGCTATGTGAAATGTTATGTCTCATATACGTGATAAATCTGGCATGAACCAGAGTAGAGGGATCTGCCACATATGCTGTAAAGCGCATGGAGACTCCTTATATGTTGAGTGACTAACACTGAAATAATAATCATAATTAATAATGGAAATGGGCATATTAGAAGGTAGGCAGAAGAGATACCTGTGGGTTTACAGAGCACCAGTGACAGACAGATTGACTGGGAAGACGCGGTGCCTTAGGAGGTATATGAATAACCCAATGCTCTGAGGCTTCTAGTGGGATGTTGCTATTCCCTGCCATTACCTTGCCAATGGCACTGGCCCAGGACTGCAGACTGTCTGGCCCATCCGTCAACAACTGCTGTACTCGTTCATTGCTTAGATACAGCTCCAGTGTGAAGCGGGGCCTATTTGAAGCAAATGAAGGTGTCATGGAGAGCAAGCGTCCTACTGGAGTAATTACTCCACTTTTACTCAGAGCCAAAATAGACAAGATATCAGACCACAGCACTAAAGGATCTCAGTGTTTTCACCTCAGATCATTTTCTCAACATAAATTCTCCTCCAACTCCACAAAGCTGCTAATGGGGATGTTTTCCTCAGCAGGACACAAAGCAGTTTCAGTGGACAATTTAGACTGGGAAAATGGTGCATCCCAGACGTTTAACTTCCCTTCCACAGAATTGCGGCCCCAATCCAATTTGGGGGCGTTCATAACTGTTTAAAGAAAAACAGAAATATTGAGACCTAGTCACGGATCTCCTATTTCCTTGTAGTGTATTAGTGCTTAAGCACACCCTAGACATGACTTTTCAAAGCAGATCAAAAGGAATATCATGAACATTAGACTAGTTCTGATGGCTTAGACCATGGGTCCATCTTGTCCAGTATCCTGTTTCTAACAGAGACCAGCCAGATGCCTCCAGGAATCTCACAAGCAGGTCATGAAGGCATTAGCTCTTCTTTCTTTGTCCCTAGCACTCACTCTTCAGGGGTATAATGCCTCTGAACATGGAGCTAATCAACTAATCTGGTTTAACATGGATACAAAACTCCAAGTTAAATTTATTGCTAGCAGCTACCTTTTTAAAAAAAAAAATCGGACTGACAATAACCTGGAACACAACAAAATATTAATAATCTTTGACTGATGATGTAAAGTACTAAGCATCTTTTAAAATGTAATCCAGGTCTTTCTAGGTTTTCCATCCCAACTTATTAAATATTACATTAATGCAAGACACTGGCCAGAATAGCAGAGTTCATGTGAGCCAGTGTGGTGTAGCAGCAAGAGTTCCTGAAGCAGGAAGACCTGAGTTCAGTACCCTAGTCAGATATGAACCTTCCTGGCTGACTTTGGGCTAGTCGCTATCAGCCTAAGCTACCTCACAGGGTTGTGCCAAGGACAAAATGGAAATCAACTCCAAGTGTGCTGCTCCAAAGAAGACGTAGATGAGGAGAGAGACAGGCTGTTCCACTCAAGGTGGGATGAGTTCCCAGTAGCGTCTCCTTCTCATCCACCTCACAGAAGCAAGTGGTGACATAACCAGACAAAGGCCCTCTAAAAAGCAGAGCCAGCTTTTCCAGGGAGTGGGGGGCAACTGCAGAAGAGGCATTGCCAGCCTTTATAAGGTTTCAGTTCTTTGCTGAAGCAACATTATCCATTCCTACAGTAAGAAATGAGTAACAGTGACAGCAATGGCCGGCAGAGCTCACTAGGAGCTTTCCATGGTCCTGAGAAGGACTGCCCAAATCTGGATATGTCTTGCCTTGTCAGCCTACATTCTCCTGAATCTGACTTTCCTTGACTTGTGACACTTTCAGAGACTTTTACTGATGTGACCTTACCTGAAGAGACTTTATCTGATTTGACCTTTCTTAAATGAGCAAGCCTGCTACCACTTTCCCTGTGAACCCCAGTTCCCAGTAGAATGAGATATCTGGCAGGTGAACAGTCTTTTAAATTTTATTATTCCCCTCTTGCTTGAAAGCATTGGGTTAGACACCAAAGTTTCTTTCATAGCATACTTAAAAAAGGAGATACCAGTCACCAAAGAGCAAGCTCTTGCCATGTTTAAAATGCCCCCTCCAAAATCTCTGCAGTGAATGGTTAAGTCTACCCAAAGGGTTTTTTTAAATAACCTTTTCATGTGTATTTTCTCATGGAAGATGGTTACATTTGTTGGTTTTTAATTACAATAGGAGTCTATGCCAGGGACAGGATTAAATGACCCCAATGCTCTATACATATTTTTACTGAAAAAGAATCATGAAGAGCTACAATGAAATCTTATTAAATGTGGCTTGACTTAGACATCATCTCTTCTTAGCTCCCTGTCTGTGGAACAGGAATCGCAGTGACTTGCTTTATTGTGGCTACAGCAACAGCAGCTACTATAAAGAAGGTAAAACACTGTGAAAATTAACAGTTCCATATGAATGACGAACAGGTAGCATGACACACTTAGTGGCTGCAATCACGTGTATCACCACTAGGTATACACCACACAAATGTGACCTGACTTCAGTAGGGATTAATTTTAGGGATAATTTATAGATGGAAGGGGGGGGGGAAACTGAACATGTCATATTCCTACATACCTTTCAGAGGAGACAGGACTAGCCAGCACATCTGTTCTGTTCACACCCAGTGAAATCACATCAGCCATTTCTATCTTTCCCAGCGGCTCAGAGCACCTATCAGTCTCATAGAAGAGGAAAAACTTCTCCAGCGAGCACCAGACTCTCTGAAAGTCTATGCGAGAGAGATCGTTAGCCAAAGCCCTTACTCCATTATTCACAAGTTATGGACCCTGCACATATCTCACACTTACCCTCTCTGCTCTTCTTGGTGACAGTGAGTTTTGTCACGATTGGGGCCTTGTGCAGGAAGCCACAGTGGGCTACAGGTTGTGTGATCTCATTGTAGACTCCTTCTGAGCTCAGCTCCTCTGCACCAACATTGCCTGTCAAATGCACAGAATTCATTTGGGCGTTTGTGTATCCTGTTTGAGAAATGCCTATAAATTGTCACTGAACACACATCTATAGAATATTCTGTGAATGAAGCAGGCAAGCACGTAAGTGCAAAGATCATGCTCTGCAAACCTAGGTGGAACGTTCAACCTAAACCTTTTTGTTTTAAAAAAAGTCCATTTAAAAATAAAAATTTGTCTTTGCTCAAAACCTGCTCTCACGCTCCAATAGTTTGCTGTAGATTTCCAAGGAGTAATTTATGGCAGTGGGAAAGGAAATGGAAGCCAATACATAGCAATGTAATTTAGAAGTGTCTGTTGAGAAAGATAGGATTGGATTAAATGGATAAAATAGTTCTCTCTCTCTCTCACTCACTCTCACAATTTAACTGGCTTGTTCCTTTGGCCTGGCTCTCAGTTTTAGGGCCAGCACAACTGCCACACAATGTTCACAGAGTCACACAGATGCAGCCCTACCATGAGGCAAGATGAAGCAGCCGCCTCGGGCTGCAAATTCAGGACAACCTTAACGGTGACATTAGGGGTGACAGGTCTGATCCATGGGGCACAAATCTGCTGGGATGTTCTCCTGCAGAAGCCCCATTGAAGAATGGCTGCCTCTTGCTCAGTTCCTGTTTGACTTCAATGAAGTCTGCACAGGAGAAGTTCCTGGTGAATTATGTTACGTTTGTAGTTACCTGGGCAATTCCCTTGCTGATCCTGCCCACTGCAAACTCCAGCCTCACTTTCCATGGTGGTTGCAAAGAACTGCAACATCGTTTTCAGCAATCCAGGCCCAGACACAGCTGCACACAGAGCCTGAGAAAACAAAAACTGTCAGTGGAGCTACTCAAGATAACCCACCTCCTACAGGTGTATCAGATGCTGCATTTTGAAGCCCTGAAAAAGATAACCCAGCAGATCTCCAGGTAGCCCCAGAATGAGAAATGGTCTCTCTCCTCCTGCCTGTGTGAGGCAGTGCACTACGATTCACACTTGGGAATCATAACTCCCTCAGATCCTCGGGATGGATTCCTGAATACACAAGGACTTGTATTATGGCCTTACCTGCAAAACACTTTCCTGGCTGCTGTACTGTGGATGTGGCATGCGGTATCGCCCATAGCGGTACTTGCAAGTGATGAAGTCTCGTCTCTGTTCAACACTAGCCTCAGGGTACAAGGACTCAGCAGGTGGGAGGCGTGCTGCCCAAAATTTGTTTGCTTGCTCATTCCCCAGCATGATGAACAGCTTTAAGAAAGAGGGTTAGGTGACATTTGACCTGTTGTGGCACTTGGAGGAAGAATACACTCCAAATCCCCCAGAGGAGGTCAAAAAAGAAGAGCACCTTAACCTAGAGTTTGCAAGCCCAAAATCCCAGTTTAAAATTAGATACATCAATCTTTCCTTTTAACAACTGTGCTATGCATTTCTACAGATGTGGTCCCTACCATTTCCCAGTTTTCAGGCCCCCAAGGAAAGGCTTCATACCTGAACCATCTCATTGCTCCAAATGCTTGTGTCCAGCTTCAGACTCTGCACCTTAGAAATGCTGGAGCCCAGGCTCCGGTGTTGACCTGTGGAAGCAGTGAGGCTGTAAACATAAACTTCACATGGTGTATATATGATCCAGCTGCAGATTACACAGAGGGCCGGCCTCACATCCAAACCAAAAGCAGGCACACCTGCAGGGGTCATGGGAAGAGCTCTTAAGGTCCAGCCTTAAACAGAGCTGCTTATTAACTCCAGTATTAAAAACTTAAAATGTTTGAGCGGGTGACAGTGGAAGCTGCTCTGGCCTCAGGCACACTATCATAGATACTAAATCTGCAATTGGGTCATACAGAAGCTGCCATAGCCACAGTGGGCTTCTCCCAGTCCCAAGATGCCCAGTGCTGGTCTGTCACCAAGGACACAGGGCTGGTGGAGTGGCATTCCCCTTCAACTCTTCTCCTACATATCCTCAAGGGACGGCATCCTCATTCACATCATCTTATCTCTTGCAGATGTGGATGTGCATAACAGTACACATGCATTCACACAGATGCACTTGCCTGCACACTGCTTGCAGATCACCACACACAAGTTGACGGAAGCCCAGTCAGGGCTCAAGGCGTAACAATCAGCACAAAACCGGTTGGCTTTGTTAGACCAGATCTTCTCAGCCACCTCATAGTCATAGAGTGTCTCAGCAATGGAGTTCTGCAGGGCTTCCATCCACTCCCGTTTCTCTCGCTCAGACTCAGCTCCAAAACTGAGGGAAAACATATCTAACAATCTAGGTTATTTTCCCAGCAAACACCCTGTAAAGCCACCAACACTCTGCTTGAAACACTCAAAGCCCAGATATGCTACTTCTAATGCTCCAGACATTCCAGTGATACAGTGCTACAAGCAGTGGTGTGTTGGAGCTGGCTTGTACGGGCTCACCAGAGCTGATTGTTAAAGTTTTGAGAATTTTACCAGCTGGTTGTTAACAGAGGGAGCAGCGGAAGTCTTCTGCTCCTCTGATTGGTGGATGAAAGACATGTGCCAGAAGGATGGGCTTCTGGGCAGAGCTTGGAAAAGTTACTTGTTTGAACTGCAACTCCCATCAGCCCAATCCACTGGCCATGCTGGCTGGGGCTGATGGGAGTTGTAGTTCAAAAAAAGTAACTTTCCCAAGCTCTGCTTCTGGGCAGCGTCGTTCATCCCTCGTGCTCTGTGTTATGAGCCACGAGGAAGGAAGTGGAGAGAGAAGGAAAAAATGCTACCACGGTGGAGGGAAAAAGCCAGAGGAGAAGGCAGCTGCAGAATGAAAGTAAAGAGCTGTGGAGGTGAGTGGCGATGATGTGTGTGTGTGTGTTACCCTTTCCAGCTTGCAGGGGTGAACTTCACACTCGCTCTACTGCCCCCCCACTCTTTCACCTCCCTGTCCGCCCCCCCTGCTCTGTTTCTGTCAACAGCACAAGAAAACTGGGAAATAATGAAACAAGCAATTCCTGTAATCACTTCTGACCTACTCCAACACCAAATTTGTTTTCTGCCTTTTTTGGGGTAGGGCTACAAATGACACAGCTCAGTGTAGTTTTAAGAAATATAATTATAGTGATTAGCATTACTCATTTTGAGGTGGCAGCAATTCTTTTCATTTACTTTGTCATGTTGTGCTATACAGGACTCTTTTTTTAACCATTCTGGGCCAATCATGCAATGGAAATGTGCATGGTTTGCAATTGTGCTGGGGTTGTGGAATATTGCCAGAACTAGAGAGCAAAATCTAGCTGCTGTTAAAATAATCTTGATAATCTGAGAGTGTTGTTTTTTTTAAAAAAAAGTGCAGGTTTCTAGAACTAATGGTTCTGGTTTCTAACTATTTAATTGACACTGGCAATTGTTTGAAAACAGTAATTTTGACAGTCCCCCTAGGGCAGCGTTTCCCAACCAGTGTGCCTCCAGATGTTGGTGGACCACAATTCCCATCTTTCCTGACCATTGGCAATGCTGGCTGAGGCTGATGGGAGTTGTGGTCCAACAACATCTGGTGGCCCACTAGTTGGGAAAGGCTGCCCTAGGGTCTGTCAACAGGGCTAGCCAACACAGTGCCTTTTCATTGTTTTGGACTAAAACTCCCATGAGCCCCAACCTGCATGGCCAATTGTCAGGGATTATGTGAGATGTAGTCTACACCACCTGGAGGGCACCATAGTGGCTACCCCTTCCCTAGAAACAGTACAAGAAAAATAATTCCAGTACTAATAGGATGAAATGGGTGTGTTTCCCTTGGCTTAGAAGCCCATTTCAGAAGCCATCATATTAGGTGGTATTCAGTTAACACATCTTGTTAATGCAAGGATTTCCATTTGCACAACAAGACTCCCGCCTCAACCCTCTGCATATCCCCCTTTCTCAAATCTGTTCTGGAGGGTTGGGGAAACCCCTACAACAAATTTAGAAGGTGCATGGGGGAAGGAGAGGGGGGACATCCTATCCTATCGCTCAAGCAAAAAACTTTGCACTGATGGGACCATGACTCAATACATTGGATACAAGCTATTATGTTAAATAGTGTTGATCATCAGTTCAGAGAAGAGGACCTAATGGAAGTCTAGATTTAGTCTTTCCCTTCCCCCCCCCACCCTAAATGGATGATAAGTGGTACCAAGCATAGCCTGACTGCTTCATTATTGGACTTTATGATTGATGGAAAACATGCATGTAGCATCCATTTGCATGTGCATTTCCTCTTATTGGACTGAGTTGCTAGTGAAAGGGAAATGGAAAACTGCAAGAAGTAATGCCAATATCCTATGCCATTGGCAGAATTATTATTCATTTTTTAAAAAATTGAGTCTCCAGGTCGTATATGTCAAGCATACCTCAATTAATTTTTGAGACTAACAAATTTCTCTTTGTGTTCTGTTATTTTATATCTGTGTAATTAAACCCTGATAGTTATTGAAAACTTCTATCCTGATGAATATATTTATTTATTAATTTAAAAATTATATACTGCTGGATTGTAAGAAACCACTAAGAGTTTTACAAAACACATTAAAATTATCAATAAAACAGTTAAAAACACTTAAAAACATTTTTAAACGAATTAAAAACAGCAACAGACAAAAAAACCACAAACATCAGCATCTATGCATCTGGATAGGCTTGCCTAAACAAAAAGGTTTTAAGCAGGCGCCGAAAAGAACATAACGAAGGCACTTGCCTAATGCAAATGATTAAAAAGAAAGGGCATATTTAATTTGTTGTTATCTTGCAATCATTTATTTCTTTTCTTTTTTGCTCTCTCTTTTAGTTTTGAGTGATTCACATCCTGGTCAATTTTCTAATGTAATGCTCTAATTTTAGGCTCCTCGTATGGCTAAAAGACATTGAGGAAGACTGCAGAGT
Source organism: Rhineura floridana (assembly GCF_030035675.1). Taxonomy (NCBI): domain Eukaryota; kingdom Metazoa; phylum Chordata; class Lepidosauria; order Squamata; family Rhineuridae; genus Rhineura; species Rhineura floridana. The sequence continues at coordinate 172,728,986 of NC_084480.1, read as the reverse complement.
GGTTCTAAGGCAACCACCATTTGGTATGAGAGTTCAGAAATTTGTTGTTGTTATGTGCCTTCAAGTCGATTACGACTTATGGTGACCCTATGAATCAGCAACCTCCAGTAGCATCTGTTATAAACCACCCTGTTCAGATCTTGTAAGTTCAGGTCTGTGGCTTTCTTTGTGGAATCAACCCATCTCTTGTTTGGTCTTCCTCTTTTTCTGCTCCCGTCTGTTTTTCCTAGCATTATTGTCTTTTCTAGTGAATCATGCCTTCTCATTATGTGTCCAAAGTATGATAACCTCAGTTTCATCATTTTAGCTTCTAGTGACAGTTCTGGTTTAATTTGTTCTAACACCCAATTATTTGTCTTTTTCTCAGTCCATGGTATGCACAAACCACTCCTCCAACACCACATTTCAAATGAGCTGATTTTTCTCTTATCTTCTTTTTTCACTGTCCAACTTTCACATCCACACATAGAGATTGGGAATACCATGGTCTGAATGATCCAGACTTTAGTGTTCAGTGATACATCTTTGCATTTGAGGACCTTTTCTAGTTCTCTCACAGCTGCCCTCCCTAGTCCTAGCCTTCTTCTGATTTCTTGACTGTTGTCTCCATTTTGGTTAATGATTGTGCCAAGGTATTGATAATCCTTGACAAGTTCAATGTCTTCATTATCAACTTTGAAGTTACATAACTCTTCTGTTATCATTACTTTAGTCTTCTTGATGTTCAGCTGTAGTCCTGCTTTTGCGCTTTCCTCTTTAACTTTCATCAGCATTCGTTTCAGATAATTGCTGGTTTCTGCTAAGAGTATGATATCATCTACATATCTTAAATTACTGATATTTCATTCCAGGCAACTTGCAGTTCCTCTATAGTTTCTCTCAACCTCTCCCCATGTCTTGAGAGAATAAATCTCTGCTTTTTTCAGAAACCTGAATAAGTGGGGGCCCGTCATCAGGGTTGACTGCAGGCTTTTGTGAGCTCTTGGGCACGAGGTATCCCTGCCCTCCATCGTACCTCCCTTTCCCATTCTCCCTTCTCCCCCCCCCAAAAAAAATCAAGGCTGTGAAGGAGGTAGCAAAGCATGAAGGAGCTGTCGAGTTCCCTGATTCAAGGCAATGAAGAAGTGAACTCTGGAGCAAGCTCCTTTCCCCCCCAGGAGCAGGCATACCTGGAAAGAGTAGGGCAGCAATCCTCTCATGCTTCTTGGAGTGCAAGAAAGTTGTTCCTCTTCTTCTTCCTTCCAAGAGCCCCTCCCAATGTCAACTGGGAGCTTGCAATAGCACAAGGGCCTCTGCAACAAGCTGGCATTATCGCGTGGGACAGGCACTTGGAGGAAGAGGAGCAGAAACTCTCACCCACTCCAAGAAGCCCAAGAGGCTGCCTGCTTTGCTCCTTCCAGGTATCCCTGCCCACAAGAAATGAAAGCTTGTCCAGAGGCCCCTGCGTAATTGCCTGTGTGCAGTCTCCCATTTCCTGGTGGGTGGAGCACCTAGCAGCAGTGGAGCATGTCTTTCTTGTGCTTCCAGGAGCCAGGAGGGCTAAAAGGAGTGAAAGAGGCATTGCTCCCCACCCTGTGATGCCACAGGGCACTCCAGGGACAATATTCCATTTTTCCATGGGAGGGTTACCTGGAGGAGATAGCAGGGCACAAAGAGCACAACTGTCTTGTACCCTTGTTCATGCTGCTGCTGCCAGACAATTCTCCTCTCTAGAAATGAGAGATTGGCCCCGCTTTTTGATCAGCCGTGGATCCTTTACTGGGTTGTTGCTTTGCAGGCGCTCAGCTACACCAGTGCTTGATATTGGTTCTGCTCGGCATGCAACTCTACAGCATTTGAATCTCTCACCTTGTAACACCACTTTGTCTTACCTGAAGATTTTGAATGGGGTGATAAGCTCAAAGGTGCGGCCTTTGGCTTCTCGGATAGTGGCGCCGTGCATCTCAATGAGGCAGATGGCGATGCCCATTTTAAACAACTGTGGGTGAAATTTGGACAAGAATAATCAGACCATCTTAAAGCCACAAAGACCAGGGAAAAATTAGGGAAAGTGCATTTCCTTTCATGTTTTTGTCCACAAGGATTTTTTAAAAAAGAAATGTTTGCTGCTGACTGTGATCCTGCAGGAACGTGTCCTCCCAACAGCTTTAATGTTCAGTCTGTCTTTGGCCCAGTCCTCCCAATCCCATTATCAATCAGAGCCACTTACAGCAGCATTAATCCAACTAAGGGGAAAAAGAGGGTCCTTCTCCCTTCTAATCCTGCCCACAGAAAAACCTCAAAGCAAAAAGTCACATCTTCCTCCAGTTCACCAAGTCTGTGAAGCAGAAAAAAAAATCACAGAGGCCCAAAGTTCCTCCTTTGAACCACTAAATTAGATACAGTGCCAAAAGTGTGTTTCAGAAGAGTTACGAGGTCTAGAAAATGCTCCAGGCTGGGATTCTGAATGCTGAAAGGCTCTGGCACTCACCTGTTCACTTTTGTACAGCCACATCTCAGCCAGGAGAAGTGCCACATACAGCTTGGATTTGTAGCCTTTGAGCTCTAGATAGCCAAACTTATGGAGATGAGCGCTGCTGCTGAGGCATGGTCGGGGAGAGAGGAGGCGCTGCTCAGTCACTTTCTGCTGCAGGATGCGACACCATTCGTTCCGCTGAGCTGCAGGGGGGACAGAAAAAGGTCAGAGCGCTACAGACCCTTCCGAACGTTAAGGTCCAATGAGAACTGACAGAAACAGCATGTGCAGAGCTCCCGTCCTCTCTCTGCACCTTCCCAAAATAAGCAAAAAGGGCAAGATGCAGCTTCCATCAGGATCACAAAGATGGGCATATTTTAAATAAATCCAAAAGTAGGGAATGGGTGCTGTCTGCATGAGGAGAATAGTGACCCCTCTTAAAAATTGGGGGAGGGAGTCTGGGAGGAGGGAGAGGATTTCTCACCCTCACTTTCAGCTCTGAAGACGAAGATCCTGTGTCTAGTGACAACTTGGAATTTGTTGTCCTTAGTGGAGCGCACCACGTCAATGACAGAGAGGGGAACCAAACCTTTAGGATACGGCTCCTGCAACAGATGAAGTAAGTCGGGAATTTAGATTTGACATTTTCCTACTTGGTTCCAGCTGAACTGCCAATCTGGTTTGATCTTACTCCTGTCTGGTGCCCCATCCCCTACCCCACCACCAGGAAGCAGGAAAAACTAGATTGGGGAAGCTCTTGAAAATAGATAGATGGGCCAAAAGCTCACACATAAGCCACCACAGCATATTGGGGCCATAAATTGAGGATTGCCTTAGAATCCCAACACCACCACCACCGCCTAGGGGAAGGCTCACATTTTTCCCCAATTAACCAGGACCTCCCACTGCTTTGTTTTTTTCTATCTCCCACTCCAGTCTCCCTGAGACTTGCAACATTTAGCAGCCGGAGTTCATTTCTCTGTTCCCACCTTTTCATTGTTGAAATACATGAGGTTTTTCCTGTCACATCTGACGAAGCGTCTCTGGAAGACATAGTTCCTGTTAAGAAAAAAAGGGGAGTCCATTGAGTCCAGAGTCCTTCCCCAGGGGCATCTCTCTGCATTGCTCGAGCTTCTGAAAGGACTGCAGGGAAGAGGGGCTGAATCTGACATTAGCAGGACTCAGTCCTGGAATCTGACTTTAAGGCTTAGCACTGAAAAGGTTTCAGTCCGTGAACAGAGTGCATTTCAAATAGGGATGGAAAGATCTGTCAATATTGGTTCTCTTAGTTTCTCATTTTTCTGTTCTTAAATTCAGTTCTCCACATATCTGCAGCAATTTGCGATTTAAAAAAAATCCTTATATTCTCCAGCATTTTCGTGGACATTTCTACTAAACACATTTTTGCAGGCCATTTTAACTAAGGTACACAGTTTGCAAGCAATTTCTCATCATGAAAAAAATGAAATGGACTGCCTTCAATGCCATTTTTTGTATGTCATTTTGACTCATATATTCATTTTTATGCACACTTTCCCCTCACATATGCATTTTTGTAAACATTGTTTGGTTGGTGAACTGTGTTGCAAAATTTGAACGAGTACGAATTTTGAAAGGTGGCTGTGTCTCAGTTCTTATACTGTTATGGAAAATGCAAATTTGATAGATACAGCTTGAAACGTGAACGGAATTGAATTTCATTCCTAATTATACTGTCCTGAGAGTGGCTGTATACTATAGCTAGCACAGATTTTTCACATTTCACTATGTTAAATTGAGCATACCCCCTCAAGACATTCTGCTGCTTCCCATAAGCTCATATCAAAACAAAAATTTCACAAAACCTATAGTCCTGAACTCAGAAACATGTGCTTAACAACTCTCTATGTTTTCATGGCAATACACAAAACAGAGAGAATCCAGACTTCAAAATAAAATAAAATAATCCAGACCCCTGTTGGACTTTTTTCTGTCAATGGTCTCATAATTTGTTGAAGTTAATTAAAAATCAGCCATGTTCACAGAGTACCTGTAATTCTGTTACTGACCTTGCCCCATACTCTGACCATCATCTTCTACAGTTTAAAAGTTTAAAAAATGCACGACTGATTTTGAATTAATTTAAGAAAATTAACATTGACATCTATGATAGCGCATGCATGCTCAATAAGAACCATCTGTTCTAAAAGCCAGGCTAACACCTGTTTGGCTTTGCTGATCAGGGGGCCACACCCATGCCGGACATTTATTTCACTTTAGATAGTCATGGCTTCCCCCAAAGAATCCTGGGAAGTGTAATTTGTGAAGGGTGCTGAGAGTTGTTATGAGACTCCTGTTCCCCTGACAGAGGTCCAGTGGCCAGAGTGGTTTAACAGTCAACCCCTCTTCTCAGAGAATTCTGGGAATTGGAGCTCTGTGAGGGGAATAAGGTGTCCTAACAAGTCTTAGCACCCTTCACAAACTACACTTTCCAGAATTTTTGGAGGCACCCATGACTGTCTAAAGTGGAATAAATGTCTGGTATGGATATGGCCAGGGACAGCTTTAGTTTAAATTTGAGTGGGAGACCATATATTTCTGCTGTACAATAAAAAGGTGGGAGAAACCCTGAAAAATAATGATACTGTTCACAATGTTTTTCTTTTGGGAAAGGGGCTTTCCCTCTGCCCAGTGCTGACTCACCCAGTCTCCTCCCCCTCCACTTTCCCCTCCCCCCTCCACCTTCTGCCTCTGTCACTGCCTCTCAGCCTCAGAGGAAGGCAATGGTAAAACCACCACTGCATACCGTTTACCATGAAAACCCTATTCATAGGGTCGCCATAAGTCGGGATCTACTTGAAGGTAGTCCATTTCCATTTCCAAATATGATTGCACAGAAATAAATCACACTGAACTCAAAAAGTATGCAACTGATCAAACCTACCTTCTCTTCTCCTGCCTCCTATCCCCTCCCTCTTGCCCCTCCCCCTCCAGTCCCCTCCTTCCCCCTCCCCATGTTCACTGTTACCAATCTTAAGCATGATTGCACGGGAGTAAATACCACTGAACTCAGTAAGCATGCAAATGATCAAACCTCCCCTGCCCCTTCCTTTGCCACTCCCCCTCCAATCCCTCCTCCCCTCCCCTCCCCTCCTGCTCCCCTCTCTCCTCCCTTTCTCCATCCCTCTCCTCTCTCCTTCCCCTGCTCTTCTCCCATGGTCAGTTTTACCTATCCTAACCATGATTACATAGGAGTAAATCCCATTGAAATCAATAAGCATGCAAATGATCAGGTTCCTCCTCCTCTTCCTTCTTCCTCCTTCCCTGCCCACTCCGGCCATCCCTCCCTCCCCCCCCGGTTAGTTTTACCTATCCTAAGCATGATTGCACGGGAGTAAATCTCACTGAACTCAATAAACATGCAAATGATCAAACCTGTCTTTCTCCTCCCCTCCACTTCCTTCCTGCTTCCATCCTCCTCCTCCCCTCTGCTCTTCCACCCCTCCTCCGCCTCCTCTCCCCATCCACAGTGGTCAGTTTCACCTATCCTAAGCATGTTTGCAGTGCAGTAAATCCCACTGAACTCAGTAAGCATGCAAATGATCAATTCATTCTCAGCAAGCTTGCACAGGATCCTATTTCCTACCTCCCAGATTAAAAAGCAGGCAAAAAACCTTGCGGATTAAGAATGTACCTATAGCCCACAGATATTTCTATCCAACTTTAAAAAGTAAGGAAATTGGGCAGCTATAATGAATGTACCAGGGGAGCAGGAGACCTGACCTCCTCTCTGAGATATTGCACTGCCCTACAAATTTGTCAAAATGCTAACACAATTTGGGTTGGTCTTTCACAGTCCAATCCACTTCCTGTGTAGCTTGCAAGAATTTGGTAACGTGCCTCTGAGCATATGGTGAGCGGTGGTAACACCTGCAATCAGCCCATATAATAGAAACAAGACATGTGCTGTGCTGATCTTGTTTCAGCTGGGAAGAAGCAACATTATTAAGACGTTGATATAGTTCAGATAGTCACTTTAAATGTCTGATTTCCTTTGCAATTTTAGTGAAGTTTCTTTTGCTTCTATCTCTGTGAATATGTGAAGTACAGCAACACTTTGCAAAATTTACACTAAAAAAACTCCAAAAACAATTGTGGAATAATGGCACTGACTATTCTGCAGAATAGTCTTCAGTGGACATCAGGAGTGTCTCGGTTTGCACAAGATAAAACAGTGGAAAGTGAAATATATTCTAGCAAAATTCTAGGTGTGCTCTATGTTTTTAATTGACCATGCCCACCTTGCCTGAAATAAAGTAGTTTAAACATAGCAGCCTGAAAACATGCATCTTGGGCAGGCTAAGTTTCTTTTTTCCCAACAGCTAGAGTCATTCCTGAAATAGCAACATATTGTAATCAGTCTGATTTTACATCAAACTGCAGTTTCAGATTCAAATGTTAATGCATCCAAAATAGAAATAAAACACAACATCCAATTTGAAACACAAAGGGCTGTGTTTACCGTCATATGACACTGACCAATCAATGGCTTTGAAATTAATAAAATAAATTTGACACAGGTTTCTAGAATGAGAGAATGAGAGAAATAAAATTTTCTAGATTAGATTCTCTGTAGAAACAATAGTAACACAGGAATGAAGCAAAGTAAGTCCACCAACAAACATACAAAAATGTCATTCTCCATCTTTGGAGATAGCAGGTATTGCCACCACTCACCGTATGCTCAGAGGGACATGTTACCAAATTCTTCCAAGCTACACAGGAAGTGGATTGGACTGTGAAAGAACATTCTTACATTCTTAAACCGCAAGGTTTTTTGCCTACTAGTGAATAGTCTCAATGGACATGAGGAGTGTCTCAGTTTGCATAAGATAAAACAGTTGGAGGTGAAATATATTCTAGCAAATTTTGAGGTGTGCTTTGTGTTTTTAATTCACCATGCCCACCTTTCCTTAAGTGGAGTGGTTTAAGCATAACAGGCTGAACACATGTATCTTGGGCAGGGCAAGTTTGTTTTTTTCCGACAGCTAGAGTCATTATTTAAATAACATCCCAGAAGAATATAAAGATCAAATAAGGAACAGGTTTGAGGCTTTAAACTGAGTTGACAGAGAACCAGAAGAACTATGGACTGAAGTCAGGGACATTATCAGGGAAGAATGCAAAAAGACAATACCTCTCATTAAAGAGAGAAAGACCTCAATGGATGACTGAAGAAACTCTTAAAATGGTTAAAGAGAGAAGGAAAGCAAAAGAAAAAGGAGATAGAAATATGGTCAGAACCCTAAATGCAACAATACAGTGACTAATACATAGGGACAAAGAGAACTTTTACAATAGCTATTGTATAGAAATAGAAGAGGACAACAAAAAGGGAAGAACAAGAGCCCTATTCCAAAAGATTAGAGAAAGAGAAATTTAAACCACGAGTAGGGATGTTGAATAATCAACAGGGGAACACACTGACTGACTGAGATGAAATAAAAGGAAGATGGAAGCAATACACTGAATAACTCTATAAGAGATGCCAGGATGACAGATTCATTCACGGAGGAACCATATGATGAAGAACCAGAAATATTAGAATGTGAAGTGAAAGCTGTTCTTAAAATACTTGGAAGAAACAAATCACCAGGAACAGACGAAAGTTAAAGAAGAAAGCACAAAAGCAGGACTACAGCTGAACATCAACAAGACTAAAGTAATGTCAACAGAAGCTTTATGTAACTTTAAAGTTGACAATGAGGAGATTGAACTTGTCAAGGATTATCTTGGCACGGTCATTAACCAAAATGGAGACAATAGTCAAGAAATCAGAAGGCGGCTAGGACTGGGGAGTGCAGCTATGAGAGAACTAGAAAAGGTCCTCAAATGCAAAGATGTATCACTGAACACTAAAGTCAGGATCATTCACACCATGGTATTCCTGATCTCTGTGTATGGATGTGAAAGTTGGACAGTGAAAAAAGCAGGTAAGAGAAAAATCAATTCATCTGAAATGTGGTGTTGGAGGAGAGCTTTGCGGATACCATGGACTGAGAAAAAGACAAATAATTGGGTGTTAGAACAAATTAAACCGGAACTATCACTAGAAGCTAAAATGATGAAACTCAGGTTATCATACTTTGGACACATCATGAGAAGACTTGATTCACTAGAAAAGACAATAATGCTGGGGAAAACAGAAGGGAGTAGAAAAAGAGGAAGACCAAACAAGAGATGGATTGATTCCATTAAGGAAGCCACAGACCTGAACTTACAAGATCTGAACAGGGTGGTTTACGACAGATGCTATTGGAGGTCACTGATTCATAGGGTCGCCATAAGTCGTAATCGACTTGAAGGCATATAACAACGAGTCATTATTTAAAGTAGCAACTCACTTCTAGGCATGTGTAATCCCGAAGATTTGCTCTTCTAGAAATAAGCTACACTTGGAGAGTTCCTAGCCAAGACTTTTTTCTTTACCAAAACAGAACTATTAGTTTTCTGGTAGAGTTGTTATTCTTGTTTTTATCTTTGTAGTGATTTTAGCTTGTGTGATTTCTAGTATTCTTATTGATATATTAATTGTGTACAGGCTAATAAGTGACGTAAGTGAACAAATAATTCATTCCTATTGTTGTTGTGTGCCTTCAAGTTGATTTCGACTTATGGTGACCTTGCACGGGGTCTAAATTGGCCCATTTTACTTCACTACAGCCAATCACTTACCCTTGTGGAGACAGCTTGTCTAGCCAGCCATTGAGGACGGTGGCTGAGTGCTCAGACAATGAGGTATAGCTGGCATAGGGGGAGATAGTTAAATCGTCTAAAATTTCATCCGGATACAGGTGGTCAGAGAGTCTGAATGGGGAGTCCTTGGCCCATGGAGCCTCCACTGTAGAGTAGCCCTCGGTCTCATTCTGGACAATGCGGCTGAAGACGGCAGCCTCTCTCTTAGCAGAATGGCTCTTTTCTTCTACCCTGGTGTTTCTGCTCCTGAAAGAATAGATGCCAGGCCTGTTTCATGAAGCATGGACAGCCCATCAGTCGTCTCCCATTGTAGCTGGTAGTAAGAAGGGCAATTCTTACACCCTGTTCCCTTCACAATGCCCTTTAGGGGAGCAGTGGAGACACAAGACCAGGAAATGGGAACTCACCAACCCCACTCCCCTCTCCTGCACTCCTCATTGCAAGCAGCAGGCAGAGAGGGAGCCTGGAAGGGCCGCTGCCTCCCTTTCTGCAGTGCAGAGCTAGCGATGGCTGGTCCTGTGAGTCGCTCTCTGCCTTCCAGTCTTACACCCAAGAAAGGCAACAGCAGCAGTGCTGAACAAGATCATCACCTCACCACCAGTGGAGGAACATGTCTGTAATTACTCTGCAACTGTTTTGTCTAGTGAACTTCTTTGTAGGCTGTACCAAGAAGATCCCATCTTCTCAGATCTTTCCAGGTTGTCCCTACTCCCTTTCAGCCCCTTTTTACATTGGTGACAAGAGTTAAGAAGTAGAGAAGAGTTAAGAAGTAGAGAGAGAAGAGTCTTTAAAACCTCTTACATGGGCCTTTCTTCTCCCGTGTTTGGTGTACATTCTGGCAACTCTTCATATTCCTGCCATTCAAGGGATGTTGCACCCTGGAAAAAGATTCCCATAGGACGTTTAGGAGGCAGAGTAGTTGCTGTTTTTTCTTGGCCTACTGCAAGGCAAGCTTCAGAACTCTATGCCCAATGCACAAATTGATGCCCACTAAGCTGCCTTGTTGGATCACACCAAAAGATCCATCTACTCTAGCTTTATGTTTCCAGCAGTGACCTTTGGAAAAATGGGAATGGTTTGCCTTCAAGTCGATTCTGACTGATGGGCGACCCTATGAATAGGGTTTTCATGGTAAGCGGTATTGGGCTTGTTTACATGGGACCCCAGATCCATATTCAAAATGCTGCTTTTTCCATTGCGATTGATTTTGACAGTTCACATACTTACGCCCTCACTACGAATAAATTGCCTGTTTTTCTTTAAAGCATTCACACGCGTGTGCATTTATTGCTATCGCGTTTCCTTGTTGCCGCGCCCGCACATTAGCATGTTAACTGCCGAGGCAGGGAAGGGGCGGTGTTTCCCTAGATGAAGGAACAGGGGCTTGAAAGAAAGGGAATCATCCCCTCCAATCACATGAAGGGGCAAGTGAAGAGTGAGTAGAAGTACAACAGAAGCATTTGGGGAGGGGGGGACTGCAGTTTTTTTACTTACACACAAGCTCTTTGGAAAATGATGTTTGGAGGGCTGCCTCTACCTGAAGATGTGATGTAGGGCAGTGGATTTGGCTGTCTGTTGGAATGTTAAGCTGTGCCTTCACCTGTGCTAAACCTGAATCATAGAATAGTAAAGTTGGAAGGGGCCTATGGGTAGAAACACACTCACTGTTCCGGTGGTTCCAATGCGTCTCCACCTCTCTCTCCTGAAAACGGGGGCACACAATGCTAGTTAAACCCCACCCCCTTTTACTGTAAAACCTGGTGGGAGGAGCTTGAGTGTGGGGTTTTGTTTTTGTTTTAAAAAATCAGTTTCAAAGAAATTTCACAACTGATTGGCAGATCAACCTGTTCCCCTTCCATGGCTAATGCAAACACTTTGTTCTGGGGACTAGTGTGTTGACAGCCTAAAAGGCCATTGAGTCCAACCCCCTGCTAAATGCAGGAATCCAACTTCAAGCATACCTGGCAGGTGGCTAATATGTTTGTAAATAAGCTCCAATATGAGATGAGAGAACAAGGAAGTATAAACCTACAAAAATGAATAGCAATACAGAATTGGGTTTGTATATCTGTGTCTAAAAATATTAATACCAAAATAAAGAAAATAAAGAAAAATGACTAACTTTAATCTCAGATAATTAATATATATATATAAAACAATACAGGAAAAATACCAATAAATAAAATGTCTAAAAACTCTATGTTATTGACATGTATATGGAATATATCAAAATATCAACTGATATAGCTAACAATGTTGTGACAAACTAAATTTTACATAACAAATACTTAGATAATAGACGAAACACGTTTCTACCCTGCTTGGGTCTTCTGCAGTGGTCAATATATGAATCATACAATATATGATTACATTTTGTCACTACATAAACAATTTGCTGTTGTATCACCACATTATGTGATGAACTATCTTCTCCTGAGAATATATATTTACATCCTTTGATGGATCTTGAATTGTCATGTGGTTTACCCAATAAGTTGACATTTTGATATACAATTAAAGTTGGACATTTTTCTGTATTTAATTAACTTTGGTATTAATATTTTTTAGACGCAGATATACAAATCCAGTTCTCTATTGCTATTCAATAAGCTCCAATATTATGAAACCTGATAAGCTTCCAGTGGACCTCCTTCCGAAGGAAACCAAACCCAGGTAAGCACTGGGCCCTTGGACCTTTTCACTGCCATAGTAGCCCTCTAGCATATCCCTAACCATTTCTGAGTTGTAATGAGCAGCCACTTTGATCATGGCTGATGTTTGCAGCACTGGCCTTGAGCAGCTCAGCAGGATCAAAGTAAAGCATTGCCATTGATATGTGGTTTTTAGGGACCCTGCCTCTTCCTCCATGCTTGCAATATCCTCACCTGCCCCTGGATAGACCAACAATGCCCAAACATGCTCTCACAGTAGGGACTGATGGACTCCTCAACAGGTCCTGTGGGTAAACAGAAGGTGAAGAGGCAGTGATGAGTGCCAAAGTGAGAGAGGCAGAAAGCAGAGCCCACACTGGTCTTTTTGCTCTCAAGAGGACCAAAACAGAGAGATGAGATGCGGGAGATATTTCTTTGCATTCCACATTTTTTGTTTCTACGAAAAACAGCTTCAGAGAGCTCCGAAATGGTCCAGAGCTCTGGCACTGGGGAAGGGGGGAGTAACCTTCCCCCCACTGCATTTTCTCCAATCTAAGGAGACACAGGACACTGTCTTCACTCTCACCTGATCTGCTGGCAAGTCCCTGTGGTGTCTGGTGCAGATCTAGGCAGAGCTGTCTGAGGGAGCTGCAAGAATAGAGGAGAGAGATAAATCCAGGAGGGAAGCTATTTAACAGTCCTCTTCTGAGCTTTGCTTACATTTTGGAAGACATGTATTCCCTGATACACTTGTTCCTTCCATGCTACCTCCTGGCCAAGTAGCCAGACACCATATTGAAAACCTCTGCACATGCCATTCCCCTCCACACCACCATCCCCTCTACTTTATAGCCAACCCAGTAGTTTGGTTTTATTCATTTATATGCTTCTGTAGACTACAATCCAATACACACTTACCTGGGAATAAGTCCCATTGACTCCAATGGAGTTTACTTCTGAGTATATATGTATTGGATTGCAGCAGACAAGTTTAGGGTTGCCAGGTTCAGGGCCTGAGACTGATGCTGTATCTTTAGGAGAAGAGAAAGTCAGCCAAGTGCAGGTGTTCTTGCAACCCTGTAATGGGAAACACCACAAGGTGGAATTCTCCCTTCCCCCTGCACAACTTTTAAAGATACAGAAGACCTCTTGGAGGCTGGGCCTGGCAACCAAGAGGTCTTCTGTATCTTTAAAAGTTGTGCAGGGGGAAGGGAGAATTCCACCTTGTGGTGTTTCCCATTAGAGTGTTGCAAGAACACCTGCACTTGGCTGACTTTCTCTTCTCCTAAAGATACAGCATCAGTCTCAGGCCCTGAACCTGGCAACACTAGACAAGTTTCTTATGACAGCTTACAAAAAATAAAAAATACAATACCTGAATAAAGGCCTCTTTCTCACTTTATGAATTTCCAACTACAGACAATTGACTTTATTAAAGACTTTTTAAAAGACTTTGCCTAGAATTGAATCAATATGTAGTTGGATTTCATTTTAGATTTATAGCAAGTCCCAAGGGCCCAGTACTACTGAGCTGGGCTTGGGAACTTGTGGAGATACACCCCTTTAAGAACAACTTCCCTGAGAAGCAGTCGTTTGCTACTCTGGAGTGTCAGGCTCCCTGCAGTGTGAATTTGCAAGAGAAGCCCTACAGGTCTAATCCAGACACCCCCCTATATCCAGTAATGTAGTGGCAAATTCAGAAGTGCAGAGTCTCTTTGCCTTAGCCACAGCCCCCTTTTTTGCTGCTGTTGAGAATGAGATCCGTCTTAATACCTTTTCCTACAACAACAGACATCCCCAGAAGCCAATAAGCATGCAAGGGGAGAATGCTAGCTACTAAGAAAAGTTTTCTCAGTGGCTAACTCACCTCCTTTCACTCTGATTGGCTCCAGTCTGCAGGAAAGGACAAGGAAGCATGTTAGAAAACTCTTCTTAGTGGCTAACACATTTCCCCCCTCATGCTGATTGGCTCACAGGATGCTGGAGACATAGGGACACTGCTCCCAAAAAAGTAAAGATCTAAGACACCCCCCCAAGACCCCAAATAATTACATCCCTGACTACACCTTAAAGAACCCATTCATAATATTCCCACATGACCCTGATGATCCCAGGAACTGCCCTGGCATGACTCTATCTGACTGTGAAGCAAAATGCCAGCATCTTTTATCTTCAGGATATGAATTAGGGCAGGTTCCAAGATATCCTGTTACTCATCATATTAGGCCTATATGTGACCAGCTTGCCTCCGCATGCTAGGTACTGCAGCGGTAGGATGCTGTTCATTAGGAATGCCAGCGTGAATTCTCAGAGCATGAAAAGGCTTTTGTTCCAGCCCACATGTTCCCTACTAGCTCTGTGTATCAGGCAGGCAGGCTGGATGGCTGGCTGCAAGGTCCGACAAAGATCCATTCAGCAATTCTAAAGGAAAGTGGAGTGCAGAACTAATTCTCTGAGGCTGCCATGACAAAATAACCCCCATCCTCTTCTATCTGAGGCCTTTCCGCTGGTTCCTGAGAAAGGACTGCTAGGAAGAGCACAAATACTCACTTGGCACTCTCCGTGGTCACAGTCCCATTTTGCACAGTGAGGCCAGAAGGCTGCACGCTGGGCTGACTCCTCAGAGCCTCCTTCGCCTCCATGCCTTTAGCTGGCCCTGGCAAGAGCACAGTGACACCTGACACCATCTCTTTCTGATCCTCTGGGGAGGCTAACTTGGTGAGGGCAGAAGGAAGCAGCAAGGGCTCTTTCTGTACTTTGCTGGCAGTTGGCATAGACTCCATTGGACTGATAGTGTCCTCAGGCTGGCTCTTGAAGGTGGAAGAGAAGGAGGGGTCATACATACTCTTGACCTCCCCACTCACTTCATTCACAGGAGTAAAAAACTGCAGAGCAGATTCCGAGTTGTTCTCCTTTGGTCTACTCTGAGATGGCGAGATGACCTCTGGGACTTTGTCTCCTGGCCCAGCCAGGTGCTCTGGGATGAGCTCCAGCCTCTCAACATCGGTGGTACTTTCTCCTGGATCAAATCCCTCCAGAATAATAAATGTTCCCAGAGGTTGTTCAAAGCAAGAAATGGCATTACTAGCAGGTACAGATGTTTTTGCCAGTGACAACGAGACTTGCTCTGGCTTAGCTGCTCGGTATGCAGGAGGGAACAAAGTCCTGGGTTTGGGCACTGGCTTGCTCACAGGAGGAATTGGTTCCTTACGCAACGGTGGATGCTGGCTGTGGTTTTCTGAGCCACGAGCAAGCCCAAGGCCAGAAATCATTTCTGCCAGCAGGACTTCTTCATTTGTGTCAACTTCATTCTTCTCCTCAGGCTTAACCCCATCTAGACAATCTACACATTTGCCATATCTGTAATGGGCATCTCCTGCCATGTGCCCACTTTTGTCCCTCACAAGCAACCGAGTTCGTTGCACTAGATTCAGAATCCTTTTGCAGTGCCCAGTAGCAGTGATGCCAAGCTTTTGTAGGTCCTCCTTACTGAGAGTGATCACGTCTTTCACGGAGCCATATCCATGCTGCTTGAAGGTATCCCAGTATCTCTCCAGATGGATGATGGCAAGCCAGTCTACAATGTCAGAGTCCACAGAGCACTGGTGGTGCATGTCCCCTTGGCAAGCAAGGAAGGAGACTTCTCAGCCTACCATCTGAGGAGAATTAAAGAAAGTCATTAAAAACCCGGCATAGAAAGATGGCATCGGCAGCATCGGTACTGGAACTGGAAGGAATGAACCAGTGTTAAGTGTATTGGACTCCTCAGTTTGCATCATGGATCACCATTTTGTTTCCAATTTGAGGAGATGAAAAGGCTCAGAGTTCACGCACCCTCAGATCAAATAAACAGCACAAATTGCCCTTCCCATAGCCTAATTTCCAAGGCTATCGTCCCTTCTATGCCAAAGGTTTCCAAGAAAAAAGCTTCTAGTGGACTGCAATGGTCTCACACAGAAGTCTCCCTTTCTTATAGAGGGAAGGCTGAAAACTGGATCCAGGAGAGTGCCTGTAGTCACAAGAAAGCAGGCCCTGTATAGGGTCCTGATACTGGAGTGACATGCAATCTCTGCAGATACTGTTGAGGAATCCACCCCTGCTCTTGTGTTTTTTCTGTGGGAGTGCTGTCAGAGCATTCAGAATCTGATTGTGGCTAGAGTGAGATTCTCCCAGAGGAAGGAGCTCTGATACTGGCCAACATGGGGAGGGGTTTGTGGCTGGAAAGGCACTGCTGTAATCAGCCTGGCTGCTGGCTGAGGGCATGAGAGAGGTCACCAAACTGGGAGTCACGCAGAGCAAGAGCCTCCTGCATGCACAGTTAGTCCAGCCAGCAAGTAACACAGCATCGAGTCTGTTAGGCAAACACAGGATGGAAGGGTCCCCCCTCCTCACTGTTTTTCCTGATAGGAGCCCTTGGTACTGTCTGCACAGAAATCTTCCTGCTTCCTGCTACTAGATGGAAACCCAACTACTTTCATTTGTATACATTTGTCTTTATAATGATTTAGTCTAAATCTGGAACTGACAAGTCTCATCCCTGGGCGGTTTGCACTCCTGATTTATCATCATTCTTGCAAACTGAACTAAAATAATCTATTTATTATTTATCTACAACTGTACTCTGTAAAGTTACCATGCAAAGATGGTGGGGGGCAGAGGCAGAGCTGCTTGCCTAGCAGGGGCTTCTTGACTGCCTCTTACCCATAACTGTATATCAGCTCCACAATGTGTCTTTGGTAGCTCCTCTTGCCTCCCCCCCCATAGTAGGAACCTTTTTTTGTCCTTGCAGATTCTAGAGAACCTGGAATCTGAGTTCTCCAGATACCTCTGAAATTCAGGCTATGCTTACCTTTTCTTCCTCTCCTCACTCATACTGGGTGCAGATGCTGGTGCCTCCGTAGGGCTACACAATCTCCTTAGCAGTCTGGTTTGTAAAGTGTCCCAGGATGAGTGTTTTCCTGTGAATCAAACTGCTCCGCACTATACCATATGTGCTCACTCTGCTGTTGCAAGGGCCGTCCGTCCCCCTTCTCCCATTTCCTCCCATTGTTCGGTGCAGGCTTCCTTCCTGTTGCTCTCTCCCACCCACCCCCAAACAGGAATTACTTCAGCAATGCCTTATGAATGTATATTTGTACATGTGTCAACGGTTCTGTGTATGCAGGTAGTTTGCTCATGTTACTCAACATGACGTGTGTATGCACTTATCAGGATGTCAGTGACCTAGCACTTATTGAGGTGGAATAGCTGTCTCTGGGCTCCATTGCTTCAGATTGCAGGTGGGGGCTCAACTGATGGAAGTGTCTCTCTCTCTCTAAAATTCCCTGCCTATAGAAAATTGGATGTCAGGGAAAAGAATTCTAGCTTAAAATCTCTTGATGTGCTAGTTTTCTGTGTGGAGGGATTACTTTGTATGGAAGAGTATTTGATCATGTAAGCCGCACATGCAATTTGATGTAGCGCAGCCAAGACACACGTCTATCTTTGTGAGAAGTAGGCCTGAGAGAGCAACTGCCTTCACACCACGCAGTACACAAGTATACAGCCAAGTGGGTCAACATATACCAGGGGTTGCCAATTTTTTGGACCAGAGGGCACATTTCAAATTTTGAGAATATACGGGGGCACCAGTCACAAAATGGCTGCCACAGGGGTGTGACTTAACACAAAGTTAGAGAGTTGTCATGGTAAAGCTTTTCCCAAAGTTGTATTTCCATACGAGAAAAGGCTTGACCTGTTGAATTTCTGCCTGCCACACAGCTGTTAAAGGCACAAGAACCCTGTTTTTCCTCATTGCCAACCATAATCCAACGCCTAGGCTGTCATCCTGTACCCTGTAGTTGGAAGTAAGCTCCATTAAACACAAAGAGACATACTTCTGAATAGACATGTATACTGTTGTACTGTAAATTAATGATACAGTGAATAATGAGTCCCTGGTCTTTAGGTCCTGCAAAGCAGGAGACATGCCTAAGCTTCTTTGCAAAGTTTCCATATTTTCCTTTTGCAGGGAAGGGGATTTTTTTAACATTCACCCACACTTGTTGTGTAGTACTATTTGTAGAAAATACTTGCGAAGCAAAACCTGATCTCAATGTAACCCAGCACAAGATGGATCCTGGTTGCTAGCGAAAAAGGAAGGGTAAACTACGGAGATTCCAAGGTCTAGGACTAGGGAGAAAAAAGACATTGCACTAAAAAGTGCACTAAAAGGGAAGGCAAAACAGCAGCTCTTTAGGCCCCCAGGGATTGCTATTGCCTAGTGTTCAAAGAACTCACTTGTCAGTCACAGCTCTGACTTCACTCATTGGCTAATAACACTGATAGGCAGGAGCAGCCAGGCTGGCTCATTTCACAGAAATCGCTTAGATGTATGTTTTGCTCATAACTTTCCAAGAGACTTGCTTTTTTAAAATAACGAACGCTCAAATTCTGGGCTACCTGTGAGGGGCGCCACTGAAGGCCTTTGCAGACACCATTGCACCCGTGGGCAATGGGTTGGCGACTCCTGATATACACAATTGTGACCAAGAGTCTGTATATAAGGAAATGTGAGAAAACAGGGATTCTAAGACATGATCACAGAGATTCCCCTAGCTCAGTCAAAAGTCAAATAGTTGGAATCCTGTCCAGTGTACCTAAGTCTAAACAAAGATGACAGGAAAAGCCGAGCTCATTTTTGTGCTAAATGCACTGACTGAGGAAGAAGGAGATCACATCATGTACTTTAATGCATCCAAATGCATCCAAGTGACAAAGCTCAGCCATCACAATCAGCGCCATATTCATTCTGCACTTAACAAAATGCAGCCAGTATAAATTATTGTTATGAGCATGGGGGTTGGGATGGATGATTCCTGTGGATCCCCTTTCTAGCCTCTGATTTGGAATCCTATGCCCTGGGGGCTGGCTCTGCTAGCCAGATGAATCTCCTTTGTTAATCAAATAGAATGGCCAGGTAAGATAATGGGCTCTATCAGTTGCCCAGCAAAGCTGGATCCCGAAGCATCCCCAAACTGAACACCTGCTCCTTCAGGGGATCCTGGGCAATTGGCCAATTTCTCCAATACCGGAACCACTCACCCACAGAGCCTCCATCTTGCCAGGATTCCAGCTCAGCTTATTTTGCCTCATCCATCCTACTACTGGGTTTAGGCACTGGGCCCGCATCCATACAGCCTCTCCTGATTCAGATGTTATGGAGAAATTGAGCTGAGTGTCATTAGCATAATGAAGGAAACTTGCCCCAAATTTATTATTTATTTATTTATGTATTTATTTATTTATTTATTTCGTTTCATTTATAAACCGCCCATAGCTAATAGCTCTCTGGGCGGTGTACAAAACAGGATAAAATACAGGAATATTACAATAAAATCAGATAACAAATAATTAACACAATCAACAAAATACAACATAGAATATAAACATTAAAACATTAAATTTCCTAATGTCTGGTACCAGAAGCAACGATTTAAGATTCAATATTAAAAACTTAAAAACAAATTACAGTCACTGGAATAGGGTGGTCCTGAAAACACAAATCTAAGGTGTCCAGGGCCAAGGTGAAGAGGTGCATCTTCAGCATATGGCAGAAACTATAAAATGAAGGTTCCAGATGCACTTCTGTGTGGTGGCAATTCCACAACTTCGGGGTTGCTACAGAGAAAGCTCTCCCCTAAGCCACAATCCCCTGAGATTTAAGGATGATGGAAGTACCAAAGGGGCCCCCTCTGCTGATCTCAACATCTGAGAGTGTCTGTAGGGAAGGAGTCAGTCTTTCAGATAGCATAGTGCCTTGAGGCACCCTTTAGTATAACTGCCAAGGAGCTGAACAGCACTTTCCCAAGGCTCTTCTCTTGACTCTGTCCTGTAGATAGGACTGGAACCACTGTAAGAGAGTCCATAGCGGCAGGAAAGCCATTATGTTAGAGCTGGTTGCAAATTCTTACACAGTGTGTTGTTTAGTGCACATCCAAGCACTATTAAGCATCTCGCCACTCCCATCTATTGTATTTCCAAGCTCTTTCAAGACAAAATGATTTATAATGGTTTCAGTTAGTCCTTCACACATAAGAATATAGGAAGAGCCCTGCTGGCTCAGGCCAATGGCCCATCTAGTCCAGCATCCTGTTCTCACAGTGGCCAATTGGATGCCTATGGAAAGCCCGTAAGCAGCACCTGAACATAGTAACATGCTCCCATTCATGATCTCCAGCAATTGGTATTCAAAGGCATACCTTTTCACTACCCTCTCTATTCACAAAAATGGTATGAGGGAGTTTTCTAATCTATATAATGGTCTGGTTTGCATGTCACTTTAAACCACAGTTGAAGTAAACTATGATGTCCTCTGCTGCTGCTGCTGGCAGCTAAGCCACTAGTTAGGGTTACTTCCAAACCTGGGCTCATGGTTTGTTCCTCTCCAAACAAACCAGGAGTTGTAACCAGAGTTTACTCTTGGCTTACCACTCATGATTGGTTGGTGGGAAGCTTAGATGTAATGCTAAACCAAACTTAGGGTTGCCAGGCTCAGGGCCTGAGACTAATCCTGTATCTTTAGGAGAAGAGAAAGTCAGCCAAGTGCAGGTGTTCTTGCAACTCTGTAATGGGAAAAACCACAAGGTGGAATTCTCCCTTCCCCCTGCACAACTTTTAAAGATACAGAGACCTCTTTGAGGCTGGGCCTGGCAACCAGGGGGAAGGGAGAATTCCACCTTGTGGTTTTTCTCATTGCAGGGTTGCAAGAACACCTGCACTTGGCTGACTTTCTCTTCTCCTAAAGATACAGGATCAGTCTCAGGCCATGGACCTGGCAACCCTACAAACCATGGCAGCAGCAGGAGTAGGGGGAGGAGCTAAGAGCCTATGATTTTAGCAGCATGTGCCAGCTGAGCAGTCACTTTTAAACCAGTTTAGTTTAATTATGGTTTAAAGTGATGTGCAACAAGGCCAATAAGCCACAGTCATTGGCCTTGTTCGCATGTCACATTAAGCCAAACTGGAAGTGTGTGGTCTTCCGGAGGGGAGATTACAGCCACTTCACTCATTCCTTCCTGGTTATTTTGCTGCTGTGCCACTCTGAGCTACACAATAATCCTAATCTAGGCTTGTGGTTTAGCTCATTCTTGCTTTACCACTCTATGGGTTGGTTTAGCATGGTGTAGCAGCAAAATACCTGAAGAGGAGCAACCATTATCTGCTCCCCAACAGCCTGCATGCTCATGCTCTGCCACAGTTTCACTTAGAATGACATGCAAACCAGGCCAGAGAGCACAGTACATAACAGCAGTGGTAGTAGCTACTCCATTTGCAGTGTACAAGTGCTGAAGCCATGTACAGAGACTGAGAACTGCCTTCTCTCCTCGGACTGAGTTGAAGATATGGACCCAAGGTTTCCCCAGTGGGGGATGTTATATCTAGTATGTTCCAGGAAAACTGGTGGAAAATATTGTTAAAGATAAAATAACCAAGCATATAGAAGAACAAGCTTTGCTGAAGCAGAGCCAGCATGGCTACTGCAAGTGTAAGTCCTATATCCCGAATTTTTTATATCCCGAGTTTTTTGAGAGTGCAAACAAGCATATAGATAGAGGTGATCCAGTTGACATTGTGTACTTGGAGTTTCAAAAAGTTTTCAACAAAGTACCTCATCAAAGACTTCTAAATAAGCTTAGCAGTTATGGAATAAGAGGAAAAGTCCTTTTGTGGATCAGGAATTGGTTAAGAAAGGAAGTAGAGAGTAGGAATAAATGGACAGTTCTCCTAATGGAGGGATATAGAAAGTGGAATCTCCCAAGGATCTGTGCTTTTTAACTTGTTCATAAACAATCTAGACTTAGGCATGAGCAGTGATGTGGTCAAGTTTGTTAATGATACTAAATTGTTCAGGGTTGTTGTTGTTATGTGCCTCCAAGTTGACTATGACTTATGGCAATCCTATGAATCAGCGACCTCCAAGAGCATCTGTCATGAACCACCCTGTTCAGATCTTGTAAGTTCAGGTCTGTGGCTTCCTTTATGGAATCAATCCATCTCTTGTTTGGTCTTCCTCTTTTTCTACTCCTGTTTTTCCCAGAATTATTATCTTTTCTAATTAATCATGTCTTCTCATTATGTGTCCAAAGCATGATAACCTCAGTTTAATCATTTTAGCTTCTAGTGACAGTTCTGGTTTAATTTGATCTAACACCCAATTATTTGTCTTTTTCGCAGTCTATGGTATGCGCAAAGCTCTCCTCCAACACCACATTTCAAATGAGTTGATGTTTCTCTTATCTGCTTTTTTCACTGTCCAACTTTCACATCCATACATAGAGATCGGAAATACCATGGTCTAAATGATCCTCAAGGCCCCTCACCACATTAAGGTGTGCATCCTAGAGGGGGTTGTTCAGGTAGTTAAAACAAAAAGGGATTGTGAAGAGCTCCAAAAGGATCTCTTCAAACCTAGTACATAGGTGGTAAAATGGCAAATGTAATTCAATGTAAACAAATGTAAAGTGATGCATGTTGGGGCAAAAAATATTAATTTCACATATATGCTCATGGGGTCTGAGCTGGTGATGACTGAACAGGAACAAGACCTTGGGGTTGTAGTGGATAGCTCAATGAAGATTTCAACCCAGTGCGTGGCAGCTGTGAAGAAGGCAAATTCCAAGCTAAGGATAATTGAAAAAGTATTGAAAATAAAACTACCAATATCATAAAGCCATTATACAAATCTATGGTGCAGCCACATTTGGATATTATGTACAGTTCTCGTCGCCTCACCTCAAAAAGGATATTATAGAGCTGGAAAAGGTTCAGAAAAGTGCAACCAAAATTATCAAGGGGATGGAGTAACTGCCCTATGAGGAAAGGTTACAACATTTGGAGCTTTTTAGTTTAGAGGAAGGGTGAGTAACAGTAGAATAGTGGCAAATTCAGAAGTGCAGGTCCCTTCATAATAGTCACACCACACCCCTTCACAGCTACACATTCCTTTCCAGTTTCCCTTGTCTCCCTTGCTGTCCTCCACTACAAGAGACTCCCTAGGAACCTATCAGCATGAAAGGAGAGGCTGTAGGTTAGCTACTGAGAAGAGCTTTCTCAGTGGCTGACTCATCTCCTTTCACTCTGATTGGCTCCAATCCACATGAAAGGACAAGGATTCTTCTGAGTGGCTAACAAGCTCCTCTTTCATCCTGATTGGCTCGTACATAGAGACCTGGCTGGGACCCTGCTCCCAAAAAGGTAAGAGGTCTGTGACCCCCTGCAACCCTGGACAAGTACATCCCTGCACATGACAGAGGTATATAAAATTATGCATGGTGTGGAGAAAATGGATAGACAAAAGTTCTTCTTCTCGATAACACTAGAACTCATGGACATTCAATGAAGCCGGATGTTGGAAGGTTCAAGACAGACAAAGAAAGCACTTCTTCACACCGTGCATACTTAAACTATAGAATTCACTCCCACAAGAGGCAGCGATGGCTGCCAGCTTGAGATGGCTTCAAAAGAGGTTTAGACAAATTCATGGAGGAAAAGGCTGTCAGTGGTACTAACCATGATGGCCATGTTCTACCTCCACTGCTGGAGGCAATATGCTTCTGAATATCAGTTCTGGGAGAACAACAGACATCCGTTCTCGCTGCCCTGACGACTGAAGTGATCCAGCAGTGGATGAATTAGGCATTTATTCACTAATAGGCAAAAAACCTTGTGGTTTCAGAACGTACCTATAGCCCACAGACCTGAAAAAGCGCATGAAAACAAATGACCGTTATGGAGAAATCACTGAAAAGGGGTGGACTTAGGGGAATGGCCAATGCTAAAGCAATTTAGACAAACACACCCATGTATGGATGCTTGATAATTGGGTTTTTACAATAATCCAACCACAAACAGGACATGTATGGATCTCGAGGCCACCAACTGAATATGGGAAACATTGATTTTGTGGTTAGGTATGGATGGGCCCTCATACTCATCTGTCTTGCGTGCAACTGCAGTTTTAAAACTCTAAGATCTCTGAATGTTTTTTTCACATAAAATTGGACCCGGGTTAGAAAGATCAGTACGGTGTTCTATCAGTGGAATCAGAATCTGAATAAACGGTACATGGCTTTAGCTAATCTCAGGCCTAGCAGCAGCTTCCTATTTCCTTTCCAACCAACAGGACACTGGGAGGCTCCCTGTGTCACAAGCCAAACAGGAAACTTCTCCAGCTGTATTTAGCAGGACCCCTCCCCTATTCACAAGCCACATCATTAGGTCTCTGAAAAGGAATTCCAGTCTTCTTGCCTTCTCTATCCCCACTGGAGAATGCTGGTCACTAGCTAAAGTGAACCCTGTTCTGGACCAAAATCATTAGTTGAGCTCAAAAGTCATGACATTTCAAAATCTGTGTAGCTGTACTATCCTGGGTGGGTTGTTCTTGGTTTTGCTTCTTTGTTTTACTTCCAGCTTCTGAATGTATCGGAATAGCCACAGCAGTGAGATTTTTTCCAGCAAACAGTGAGTGGTTTTTTAAATTCCCAAATTTCACAAAATACAAATCTCTTAACATAAATTCCAAATTTACAATAATCAATAAATCAGCAATACACAATGAATAAAAATTCACAAAACAAAACATTAAATCAAAAGTTTCAAAACTAAAAAATAGTTAATTTTAAAAGAAACCAAACGGAAAGCTTTAGTAACCCAATCAGATCTCACAAATATGAATAATGATCAAGGTTCATCACTCGTTTCTTATCATCACCTAATACAGATAATGCCATCTCCAAATCCTACAAGAAAAACGGTATACATGGAAACATAGAAGACCAGAAAGTAATCCCCACAATTAAATCCATACCTAGAAAGTTATTAGTTATCAAATAAGAAAATGATAATGTCAGTAATAAATGTATTGACCAAAATAAAATACTTGTAATAATTTTGGAGTTTTAGATAGACACAGACATTAATTACAGGTAACACCCAAACACATCCCTCCATAGAGTCATGGGCTGATGTTGGAGACCAGTCATGATTTTTGGTGGCCACATGACTAATAAATAATAACCATTGATCATTGAACATATCCTGCCTATTAGGATCACTTTGTATCCTCCACTGCTGAGTTAGCTTTTCCATCAAAGCCACAAATCAAACCTGCTGATACCACTGATCCATAAGATTTGGATCTATGTGTTTCTAATGGTGACTGATAACAACTCGAGCCACCACCAAAAAAAGGTACAAGTAACTCTTTTGAGTGCAACTTCAAACTATCATCCTGCAAAACTAAAAGAAGAGCCTAAGTGGATCTGTAATTATTTGTTGGTCCGTAATGATACTAATCTCATGAAAAACTCTTTTCTAAAATAAGTGAACTTTCTCACAAGTGCACCACATACGGTAGTAGGTTAGGAAACAGTGAGGGTTGATCCTGATAGGAAAGAGATACTCCTGTTTCCCCTCGCTCCCAAATGTGACTTTAAAGAAAATCCTGTAATTGATTTACAGTGAGTGAATATTAATTCTTTATACAGTAGGGCCCCGCTTTACGGTGCTTCGCTTTACGGCGCTTCACTAATGCAGTGGTCTCAATTAGACACAATTAGACTAAAGCCCCACTCATACGGCGCTTGTTCTGCTTTTACAGCGGTTTATGGGCATCACGCGCCATTCTATTCAATGAGTTCTGCTTTTCAGCGGGGGTCCGAAACGTAACCCGCCATATGAGTGGGGCCCTACTGTACTAACAGAATTTGCTATCTGTGTTTGAAGGTCCCTTGAATGGGGTAGTACAAATTATTTCCTGTTCATAAGGCTAGAAATACAGTCATTATTTGCTACTTGTCAGGTATTGGAGGGACTGATAGGAGTGTGATTTTGGGCTGGTGAGGGAAGGTTTCATGAAAGTGCCCCCTTGCTCACCTTTTCCACAAGTACCTGTTCATGGTCCTGATGTGATTGCATTCTCCAGTGCTGCTTCAGCACCATCCCCTCCCAATAAGAAAATTAAGACTGTCCCTGGTAACTAGGGTCAATTGGAGATATGCTACCTCTCTGATTTCTCTCCCTCTCTTTTTCTCTAATGTCTAGTTTACAATACTTTCTCACACTCTCCTAACATTCCATCCTGCAGCACATGACACAAGAAATGGAACAAGAATTGAGCTCTGGAGCTGAAGGAGTGAGGGTAGCGTTTCATAAGCCATGGATTAGCATTATGTGTGAGCCAAGCCATAGACCAGGTGTGAGGAACCTCAGGCCTAGGGGTCAAATGTGGTCCTTTAGGCCTCTGTTTGGCCCTCTGAACTCTCCCCTGCCACATGCTCTCCCCCTGGGCCACACCCTCCACTGGTTCCCAAACCTTTTTTACTTGGCTGGAATATGTCCTTGAACACTGATAATGGAGGATACAAAGAGGCGTGCAAGTGTGTTGAAACTAGCCTACTGTACAAAGGTAACATTTGCATTTGTTTCTCCACCCACTGGTCCCACCTACCACTGGCATGTGGCCCTCAGAAGTTTGCTCAGAAGAGAATGTGGCCCTCAGGCTGAGAAAGGTTCCCCCTTCCTGCTATAGACTCTTCTCGGATGAAGCATCTCCCCAAAAGAAAGCTGGCTGCCACCAGATTGACACGACTCGCAGCAGCTGAAGCCAGGTAAATGGGGCAAAGGCTTTATGTTCTTTGAAGTTTGGGGGTGGGGACAATGGACTGCCTTCAAGTTGACTCTGACTTATGGCGACCCTATGAATCGGGCTTTCATGGTAAGCAGTATTCAGAGGGGGTTTACCATTGCCTTCCTCTGAGGCTGAGAGGCAGTGACTGGGCAAGGTCAGCCAGTGAGCTTCATGGCTGTGTGGGGATTCGAACCCTGGTCTCCTAGGTCATAGTCCAACACCTTAACCACTACACCACACTGCCTCTTCTTGGGGGTGGGGAAGGGTCTCAAAAAACAATATACACAAATCTACACACAAACTACACACCCCCCTACCTACCTACATTTCAGACATCCGCATATTTAATGTATTTATTCTTACATTTATACCCCACCTTTCTTCTAAGTTACATCTGTAAGTTACAGCTTATGATTTCTCTGGAGAAAGCTCAACCATGGGGTGAGTTCAGACAGCATATTTAACAAACCATGGCTGAGCTCAGGGCAGCACAGCAGCAAAATGATCAGGGAAGAGCAAAGCAGCCACAATCTCCTCTCCAGGAGCCAACACATTTGCTCATTTGCACTAAGCCATGGTTTGGTTTAGCATTATGTGTGACTGAGGACATTTACTGGCCAAGGTCCACCAGGGTACAGTCCACCTTGCTGCCCAGCAGCTTTTCTGATTGAACTGGTGGAGGCAGTCTTGGATGTGGTGCTGAAGGAGCACAGAATGATAGTCCTGGGTGATTTTAGCATCCCTGCTGAGGCTGCCTCTAGCGTTGTAGCTTGGGATTTCATAGCCTCCATGATGCCCATGGGGCTGTCACAAGTTGTGACTAGTCTAAAACACAGGACAGGACATTCACTCAACTTGGTTTTTGCTCCAGATGGAGGAACAGAAGGTCTGGAGATAGGGGTGGGGGTAGATGTCACTCAAGTTTGGAGTTGTGGGTCTGATCCTCCCCTGCAGGAGTGGTGGACAGATTAGAATGGTCTGTCCCCAGAGACTAATGGAATCCTGTGGATTCCTGAATGCCTTGGAGTTTTTTACCCCCAGTGGATAAAGCAGACAACCCTGTTGAAGCCCTTGTCATTCTGTGGAGTGCTGAGATGCACTAAGCTCTTGATATGGTTACCTCTCTGGCATTGTGGAGCCCATTCTGCACCTTGGTATACCAGGGAACTAAGAGTGATGAAACAGATCAGACAAAGACTACAGTGCAAGTGGCGAAAGGCACACTGCAAAGCTGACTGAGCACAAGTGAAACAACATAATAATGCATCGTATCCTCAAGTAGCCATCCAATGGAGCTTCATTGTCTGGGGCTTGTTAAAATGTACTCCAGATCATGGAGTTTAGACCTTTTGGAAGCCTGCTGTAACTTATTTGCAAGGCACCTTGAGGGAAAAGTCACTTGTCTATGTAGCAATCTTGATATCACAACTACATCCACTGCAGTCTCCACTGAAATGTCTAGCACAACACCTTCTGCAACATGATTGGATCAGTTTCAGCTGATGCAGTCTGATGATGTGGACAAGATACTTGTGATGATACAGCCAACAACATGCTTCCTTGTCCCTCGCCTCTCTCTTATTAAAGCTTGCCAAGAGGGTATGATCCAGGTGGGTCAAGCCATCTTGGAAAAGGTGTGACAACTACCGCCCAGTTGCAAATACCCCCTTTTTGGGGAAAGTTATTGAGAAGGTTATGGTGTAACAATTGCAAGTACTCTTGGATGAAACTATCTTGACCAATTCCAGTCTGGGTTCAGGCCTGGCTATGGGACTGAATTGGCCTTGGTCACCCTGATGGATGACCTTTATAAGGAGAAGGACAGGTGGAGGGCAACCATGCTATTCTTACTTGATCTCTCAGCAGCTTGACCATGGTATCCTCCTGAGCCGACTTGGTGAGATGGGTATTGGAGGTGTTGTTTTACAGTGGTTCTGATCCTTTCTCCATCATCCCATTTCAGATAATAGCATTGGATCTTTTGGTCCCCTGGCAGTTATGTTGTGGAGTGTTGCAGGTTACCATCTTTTCCTCAGTGCTATTTAACATTTATATGAAGTGGAGAAACAAAGCACACAGACTTGAAATAAAGTATTTGAAAAAATATTTGCAAGTTCAGAGGGAATGGTGTGGGTATGATTGGTGCATGTCCTGCAATTACCAGTGCAAGCGCATTCCATAGAACAAGGAATGGGCTCTCCATGGAAAGAATTGCACTTAAAATATACTACAGGACACACTGAGTTTGGGGGAAATGGATGCTGGACTAGATGGGCCTTTGGCCGCTCTGGCAGGGCCCTTCTTATATTCTTATGAGTTAAGGCATGTGGACTATGAGCAACCAATGCACACATGTGAAATAATTGATTATACAGGAAAGAATATCACACAGCTATAATTCCCAGCACCCTTAACAAACTACAGTTCCCAAGATTCTTGTGGGAGTGCTTTAAATTTATTGTATGCACACCTCCTGAGAGCAAGGGCTGTGAACTGGCAAGTGATTATTAATTAAATAATTAATTGCACTTATACCCCACCTTTCTTTCATCATAGAAACCCAAGGCGGCATACATGTGGTTCCCAGGCGGTCTCCATCCAGACGCTGACCAGACCTGGACCTGCTTAGCTTCAGCAGAGTGCTTGCCTCATGTACCTTCAGAACATAGCCTGGGACCATAGCCTGGGATTATTGTTGTGTACACCCCAATCTATGAACGGTGTGAGACTTGCAGGGGTTCCAGCACTTACCCAGGGTTTAGTTTCCTTGGCATGAAGGTCAGTGGAGGTTGTGGTGTCTTATAGGTTATATGGTTTTTATTTACACATATATACAACCTGAGCTTAAGACAGAGGGATTCACAGCATTAATAGTCTAATAGCTCTTGCTTTTTCATCAGGTTTGTAGGGAGGCACCCCAAAGCCATGGTGCAGAGAGCAGGTCTCCCTGTGTGACTTCCTTGTTCCCAGCTTTTCCAGACAGGACTAAATATACAAGCTTTTCCTTGACTCCAGGATGTAAGGAGGAGGGCTCTACCCTGAAAAGTGTTTCAAGAGCAACAGGATCTCTCTTGGCCACATCTCTTTGGATATGCATATTGACTACTCAATAAGTCAATTGATCGATGTATTGTTCTACATTTTTCTGATCTGAGCAGGAAAGTTTTCATTGTCAGCTCTGCTGCAGTCATTCCTTCCCCAACACATTCATCCTGCCTGTTATAAATGCCACATTTTAAGAAAAAGTAATGCCATGTTTGCATTCAGACTGATGTTGGTCAAGCACATATTCATTTTATCTGATGAGGCTTTCTGCTTAGAGAATCATTGAGAAGGGACCTCAAATTTCAACTCCTTGCCAATGCAGGGAGCTCACTGTGACAGCATCCTTGATAGGCGGTCATTCAGCTACTGCTTAAAACCCTTGCTACATTTTTTTCAGGTGTGCAAAATGTCCAGTACCTAGGGTTTCAATTAGTGTGTGACAGCCCATGCCTATACATGCATACTCAGCAGCAAATTCTATTGAATTAGTCCCAGGTAAACTGGCATAGGATTGCAGCTAAGTGATTTAATGGTTTTCCCAAGAAATGTCAGTCCCTTAGCCCAACAACCTCTCTGGGCATAGATGGGGATGATCTGCCCCCACCCTCGAAATATTTTTGCAGACACTCTTGCTCTGTGCCCATTTGATAGTTATTGTAGGAACCCAACTTAAACAATTTCTGACACTATGGCTCTTGAGGAGAAGCATTTGTGATCAGGGCCCTGTTTCTCCACTGATAGAGAAAGGTCCCCCACATGCTGTTTTTAGTCTTAAATTTTGCATAGGCATTCCGCTGTTTCCTGTCTGCACCAGTGGCTGGTGGTCCTTGACAGAATGTTTCTGTGTGTTTTCTGGCACTCAGTAACTAATTCCCCACCCTTCACTGTCTTTTTTTATTTTAAAGCACTAACCTATAAATAAATAAATAAATAACCTTAACAAAAAAAAACCGATCAGGAAGTGAATAAGAGAAAAGTAGCAAACATTATCAGCCTCTTATGATGTTTCACAATGGACAAAACTGAGGCTTGCGCTTCTTGTAGGGGGCACATCCATTTCCATTTGGTCTTTTTTTTAAAAAATAGTGAACAAGAATTGGCAAGAGTGATACTTAGCTATACTGAACCTCTGATAAAAAGGACTTGTCTGTATGAAAAAATAAATTCCTAAAGTATGTATTATAATTACAGTCTCCAAGTTAATCCCCCAAATGTGTGAGATCTTGAGGGAACAGTTCCTCTCTGAACTAGGTTGTTGAAATTCTGACATGCCTTCAGCATGAGGCAATCAATTGCAATCAGTGGCAATAGGCACACGTGTACCATTTGGACTGCCAGTAACAAAATGACCAGGTTGTGTTCAGGTGAGGAGCAAATGGAAGTAGGGGTGTGGTGACAGAGACTACCCAATGAAACAACATCAATATCACACATGCAATAAACTGCTCAACCTAAAAAATGTGCTTAGTTTTTACACCAGTCTTGTGACTACAAATATATAACAGCAGATTAGTTTTATTTAATATATTTTTTATGGTAAGAGGAAATCTGGGTTAAATGTAAAAGAAAAGTATAGGCTAGTATATGGCTAACAATTGTGTCAAGTGGCAGTGTGAAAACTTCTGCGCATAGCAAGGTTTCTTCTCACATGCAGCTAGACACATTTTGTGCAGTGTCAAAAATTTCTGCCATGTGAAATAAGTTTTTGTGCAGTTGAGCATATGGGATTTAGTAAGGAGCTAGGTAGTTTCTAAAAAGGAAACAGATAAGAAAAGATAAAAAGAAATAGAAAATGAAGATAGATACTGGTTCCTTTCAAATCTTCATAACCTTATACTACTAGTCAGTGCTTTTCCTATAAAAAATGAAGTGCTGGTACTCATATATTGATGAAGTATTGTTGGTACCAGAGCAAAATGGCTGGCATGGGCAGCAAAAAAAGAGGTACAGGTACTCTGTACTGGTGAGTACTGTCACACATACAAAAACACTGCTATTACTATATTAAGGGACAAATTACTTGACTAGTTTGGGGGTGGGCAATGTAGGGAAAAAAAGCTTAGGATAAACCCTGGTGCATGGGCAGCACTAATTTCTTCATCTGGAAACACCCTGCAATCTCCTTTCTGGCCAGCCCAGCATTACATGAGGAATGAAGCCATGTCTGATCACTTTCTCTCAGCCAGGTATCCCTTTTTGGTGCTGAGCACTCTTGGCAATTCAAAACGCACTGTGTAGGGAATAAATAAACTCCACTGATCACAATGTGATTTATTTCTGAGTAAACATGTAAATAACAATTGGTTAAATACAGATTTCTCCTGTACACAGGTAAATATGGTTCCATTGCATTGACCTCTGGCGTTTTAGACTGGGAATGAATAGCACCTCAATGTCAATATGTGAGCAGAAGAAAATGATGTGGCCCCCAAAAAGTGGGAACTGAATCAGCCACTTCCTGAAGGCTAACTAAAACTGAAATGTTTATCTCTGTATAGCTCACTACTGTAGAAGAAATATAGTGCTCCATTTCCATTACTCTGGGTCTGGGCAAGGCACTTAGAAACAGAGAACGAGCCTGATGTGCTCTCCCCTTCACTCCCTTCAATGTATATCTCCTTCAATGTATGTACAAAAAGAAACCTGAATAGGGACATTTCTGTCTGTAAAATGTATATGGAGGCTAAAGTAGCTAAGATCCCTCACAGACAAAAGGAAAAGGGGAGTGGAGAAAGAGGAATGAAAAAAGAGGGGGGAAGAAAGAGGAAGCCCAATGGATTTTACTGGACACCCCTCCCTGTCAATTATAGCTGAATTGCAGCATTGCACATTCTGCAGCCTGGATGGAACATTAATTTGAGAACTGAGTGCAAGTAAGGTGGGGTGAAAGGGGTAGGCTGTGGGGCAACAGCATCCATAATTCTCCAGCCCTGGTGATCTGAATGTGCCTCACTGGCTGGGGCCCTTGCCTTGATTTATTGGGCAGTCTTGCTCTCTTCTTGCATCTGGCTCCACACATGCACTCCTCCCTTGTTATACTGGCTGTTCCAGCCTCCCTTGCTTTTGCACTAGTCCCAGAAAATGTTGAAGTCAGAATCTTCTGGGATGTACACTCCTTCCCTTGCCATAGATGCAGTTTTCTTCAGGACCGCTAGGCTACCTGAGAGAAGGAGCTGTGTAAATACCAGTCCAGGCCGAAAAGGTTCCTGGCGGGCTGTTTGGGAAAGTACACAGGGCTCTGCTCTGCTCTTGTTATGACAACCTGGTTCATTCCCATCTCTTTCCTAGGACCTCTCCCTCCCTAACTCTGGCAGGAGCCTCTCTATACCCCCAGCCCTGACCCCGGGAAAGAAGAAACACCTGCTGCTCCACTCAGTGCCTCCATAAATTGTATTGTGTGGGTTGTTCAGCACACACAGGCATCTTTCCTGTAGGAGTTACTGCTGTTGCTGGGAACTCAGATGCCTTCTCAGTCTTGCCAAAGGGTATTGTGTTCTCCTGGGGAATCGTCTCTTATTCTGTTGCAGATAATGTGTAAATGCACAAATGTGCACATACTCCATTTCAGTCTCCTGTTCCCAAGCAGTCGCCGGTGCTGCCTCCCATGCCTCCTCCATTCTGTTTCTAATTTCTGCTTCTCTTAACCTGTTTCTGACTTTGCAGCACTGAGCTACAGAAACAGCTGTGCACTTGCCAGCAGCAGCAGCAGCATTAAGCAGAAGCCATCAAGGCAATTCTTCAGATGGTTAATATGATGGCCTTGTTAATGTAGGGTGAAGTCCAGCCTTCTTACCCTGCAATGGAATAACTGTGGGCAAGTTACAGAAAATTAGAGATTGTGGAATAGAGATTAACTATAGGGAATATGTTGTGATTCTTGCTTCAGGCTTTCTCCTGCCTTTCTCCTGAGGCTAAGCGGCAGAAAGGAAATTCCAAACGTGCTAGATTATAGGGGAAGGATTTTCAGACTGTCACTCAAGAACCTTTTGCTTCATCTAAGGTTTAATGAAGCCAGAATGTCATGGTCAGGGTTTTACAATTCAGTGGCCCTGCCATGGATAGAGACCCCCCCCAACCCAGGAAGAGTAACTACTCCCACTTCAGATCTGATTGTAACAGGGTAAACACCTCAGCAGGTAATTAGGGACCATAATCTAAATACACTCTTAAAATCAAGCTTTCCCTGCTACCGACCCAATGAAGCAAGTTTTATTGTATGGCCCCAAACCATCACAATATTATTTGTGTAGAATAGTTACAACAAGTAGAATTAGGGACATGTATCACACATCTATTTTTTTTAAAAAAGTGCGGAAATGAAGGTCCCATCATGTAGGTTACAGAAGGGCCCTTTTATAGTCTCCTGTACACTCTTTTAGGGACGCTGGATCACGTAATAAACCATTAGGAAGGCAAGGGTTCTACAAATGAAGTTAGAACCCTTGAATTCCTAGGCAAACCAGAAGTAATGGATCAAAAGCTTAGGGTTAATTGTCTATGTAGAATTGCAGCCTCAATCATTTTATTGCTAATGCATTGTTCTGTTGAATCCAGATGAAGATATTTACAGGCTTTACAACAGACATAACAAATGGTGTACTACCTTAAGCTGACAACTCTTATAGCCACCACTGCAACCTGCACATTCAAAAGCAGCACTGGTCAAGAACACACCCAAGCTGTAAACCTGTGTCTTGAGGGTAAGTGTAAACCAATTCCAAATCACTTGTCCTTGGACTGACTGATCACTACATTCATTGGGAGAAGGGGGGAACAAAGCAGGAGGGTTGATCTGAACACAGCCCAATGAAGACTGAGCATGCTCAGTGGCCGCAGACTGCTGACTGATGGTCGGGGTGAAAAAATGGAAAACAGAATGGGTGGCAGAATGGAATGGAGTACCCAGGAAAGAGGAAACAGAAGTTACGAAGTAGGAAAAAGGCTGTCTGGTGAAACTCTAAGAATGGGCACTTCACACTGTCTTGCACACTACTTCTTGCAAGTCCCACTTGTACTATTTAATAATGTTGGCTCTCCCCCCCTTGTCCTTCCTAGCATTATTGCTGAGACTTCAGAAGCACCTAAGGCTTTTAATAGCAGTCAGGAGAATGTTGGCAGGTGCACCACCTTCTATTACCTCAGTCCTGGAATAGGAGAGAGAAGCATCATCTGCTGACATTTTCCCTCTCGTGGAATGCTAAAAACATTCTTTGGAATGCCAGTTACAATTCTCGTGGATGGTTAAGAGCTTCATATTATCAAGGCCTGAAGAGTGTTCCTCCTTCAGAGTCCAGAGGAAAGATGACTTGCTTGTAAGGAAGGGGGAAAGCGGCTAAGAGAGGAAACAAGTATCCAAAAGCCATCTAATACTAATCTATCCAGTAGAATCAGATCTCTTCCCTCTTGGTTTCCCTTCCTAGGATGTGGGAGGTGTATTTTCAACCATTCATTCTTGCTTGTGATTATATTTGGCCCCTGTAGGAATTAATTAAAGTCAAGGTTGCCGTCCTCTACACCGGGGGTGGGGAACTTCATCCACAGAGGCCAAACATGACCCTTCATAGCAACTCTCTTTGACATATAAAGAGCTCTTTAACATTGGAAACAATTTATTCCCATATCATTAATTCTGGAATTTAGACTAGGATGGGAAAGAAATTCAATTCAGTTTATAAAGGAAGCCAAATCTATCAAATTCACACATTCCAAAACAATATGAGACCCAAAACACAGCCTTCAGTCGAAATTCAGTTAGTTGAAATTTGCACACCGAACAATGTATACAAAATGCTTATGTTAGGGGAAAGTGTGCATAAAAATGAATGTATGAGTGAAAATAACATACAAAAGCATTGTATCATGAGAAATGCATGCAGCAATGTGTACATTAGTCAAAACTGACTAGAAAAACGTGTTTATTAGGAAAACTCTGCACTGAAATACAGAAGAATTTTCATGAGGATTTTTTTTAAAAAAATTGCAGATTGCAGCAGAAATGTGGAGAATTGAATTTAAGATTAGAAAATGAGAAATTGAGAGAACCAAACCTTGAAAGAACTTTCCATCCCGAGACTAATTTAGACCCAGTAGGAATAAAGTATGGTTAACATCAGCATCCTTACACTGGGGATGAGGAACCTCATCCCTGGAGGATAAACAAGTCTCTCCACAGCAAAGTTCTTTGACATACAAAGAGCTGTTTGACAAAGGAAATATTTTATTATTAATATTGACACCTGGTGCCAGAAAGATGATGATGATGATCTATTAAATTTAGATCCTGCCTTTGTTCCAAAGGGATCCCAGAGTAGCAAACAAATGATAAAGAAGTAAAAACGTCTTTTTAAAAAACCTTAAAAGCAATCTCAATAAACATGCAGACTGTGATAAGGCATCTACTGAAAAGGCTTGTTGAAAGAGGATGGTTTTCAGCAGGTGCTGAAAAGACAACAGAGACGGTACCTGTCTAATTTTTAAGGGGAGGGAATTCCAAAGTGTTGGTGCCACAACACTAAAGGTCCGCTTCCTATGTTGTGTGGAACAGGCTTCCTGATAAGATGGTATCTGCAGGAGGCCCTCATTTGCAGACTGCAGTGATAAACTGGTTATAAAAGGGAGGGGGAGATGATCTTTCAGGTATCCTGATCCCAAACTATATTGGGCTTTATACACCAAAACCAGCATCCTGAACATAGCCCAATAAGTCAGCAGTACAGTTACAGCTAGTGGAAGTGTAAGGTATTCCATATGTGTTTTAAAACCCTCTCCCAATATTGGGCTTGCCTTGCCAGGCAAACCAACTTCGAGATGTGGATGGGTGGGTGCTTGTTGGTTTGATAGCTCATAGCTGATATATGCAGGACTTCTCTCTTCCAGGTGGCTGGCAATGACCTAGGTGCCTCTCATGCAGGGAAGATGGACAGGGAGCTTGTCCACTAGGTGGCAAGGTTTCTGGGTCCCTTCCTTTGATCCCTCAGCTTTCTTCCCAAACCTTATGCTAGGAAAGTGGTGTGCATTTTCCCTGCAGTCATCTACAGCCTCAGCATTTAATTAATGTTGAAATAGGTCCAGATACACCATTTCTTCGATGCGTGAGTTACTAAGATATACTGTTTGCTCCTCCTTCAGTACCTTGTCTCAAAAAGGCACCATCTTAATAGGTTCCCCACACTTACAGGAGGAACTTGCAGCTGTCAGGGCACTCCTCCCATCAGATGATGCCTTCAGGAGAATGGCTTCACCATTACCCACTCACCCCTAAATCTCTGTGTGATGCCCTTCCCTGGCTCTCCCTGTCAGGTTCCTACCTGCTTGTGGCTACTACCTTTCACTAGGCACCACCAGGGACTCCACCAGTCCAGACTGTCCTTTTTTATGGTTTCTCTCTCCGCTCTAGCGCAGATCTCACTAGATCCCCCTGCTAGGCAGCACCACCAGTCACGTCCTATAACCAATGTTCCCAGAGACTTTGTCTGAGCCTCTCTCTGTCTGGTTACTTTTGTGACTCCGTGCTTATGCTGTTCCCAACCCCCTTGTATCTTTTTTTTTTTTACAATAATTTTTATTCAACTTTTCATAAAACAAACAAAACAAAATCAAAAACATAACACAATAAAAATAAAAATAAAATTTTTTGACTTCCGACATGTCACAGATCAGCTATAAATATATAATATATATCAAACCTATCCCTTAATACATACAAAATCACTTTTCTCCATAGTCTATCTTAATTAATCGTCAAATCCCATTATCATCATTTCATTTTTATCTTTCAACAAAAAGTCTAAGAGAGGCTTCCATTCCTTAAGAAATGTATCTGGCGATTTTTCTCTAAGTAAACATGTCAATTTATCCATCTCTACTAAGTCCATTAATTTCAATAGCCATTCTTCCGTTGTTGGTGTTGATTCCATTTTCCACTTTTGTGCATATAATAATCTTGCTGCCGTAATCATATATAATATTATTCTTCCATATTTCTTTTCTATTTGTTTATCCATAAAACCCAATAAGAAAAATTCTGGTTTTGACTGTATATTTATCTTTAGAATTTTTTGCATCATCCTACCTATCTGTGCCCAAAATAATTTTGCCTGTTTACACAACCACCACATATGATAAAATGATCCTTCTTGTTGTTTACATTTCCAACAAACATTAGAAACATTACTATACATTTTTGACAACTTTTCTGGAGTCATGTACCAACGATACATCATTTTATAGAAATTTTCTTTAAGATTATAGCATAATGTAAATCTCAAGCCTTTTTTCCACATATTTTCCCATTGATCCATTTGTATATTATAACCAAAGTTTTTTGCCCACTTTACCATACACTCTTTTACTTGTTCTTCTTCCATATCCATTTTCAGCAAAAATTTATACATTTTCGCAATTATATTTTCATCATTTGTACACAAACCTATTTCAAAATCAGATTTACTTATTTCAAACCCATACATTTTCTTATCCATTTTATATCTCTCTAACAATTGTAAATAGGCAAACCATTGAGAACTATATCCTTCCTTTCTCAGTTGTTCTCTCTCTTTCATTATATATTCTCCATGTACATTTTCTAAAAGTTCTTGATAAGTTAACCATTTCTCTTTTCCAGCCATTTCTCTTCTATAAAATGCTTCTTGACTTGAGACACATAATGGTATTTTCGAGTAAAACCTTGGTTTATATCTATTCCATATTTTCAACAGAGGACGTCTTATAAAATGATTATTAAAATCCACATTAACTTTTACTTTATCATACCATAGATATCCATGCCATGCCCACTTCAGATTATGGCCCTCCAAATCCAATAGTCTTTTATTCCTCAATAATAACCATTCCTTAATCCAGACTAAACAACAGGCAGCATAATAAAGTCTCAAATTTGGTAATCCCAGTCCTCCTCTTTCTTTGGCATCTTGTAATAATTTAAATTTAACTCTTGGTTTTTTTCCCTGCCAAACAAATTTAGAAATATCTTTTTGCCATTGTTTAAAAGGTAAATCAGAGGATATTACAGGTATTGTTTGAAACAAAAACATCATTCTCGGCAATACATTCATTTTTATCACGGATATTCTGCCCATTAATGACAATTGTAATTTATCCCATCTTAACAAGTCTTTCTTAATCTCTGTCCATAGTTTTTCATAATTGTTATGAAACAACTTTGAATTTTTATTTGTCATAATAATACCTAAATATTTCAACTTTTCCTCTATTTTAAAATCTGTCTTGTCCATCAACTCTTTTTGTTCCCTTGAAGATAAATTTTTCACCAACATCTTTGTTTTTTGATTGTTGATCTTAAATCCTGCTAACGGTCCAAATTCTTTTAATTTGTCCATCAATACATTAATTCCTTCCAAAGGGTTTTCTAATACGATTATCAAATCATCAGCAAATGCTCTCGATTTATATTCCTCTTTTTTTATCTTTATTCCCGAGATCCTTTTATCTTGCCTTATATCTCTAAGCAGCACTTCCAAGACCAAGATAAATAAGAGAGGAGATAATGGACATCCCTGTCTTGTACCCTTTTGTATTTCACATGAGTCCGTTAACCCCCCATTAACAATTATCTGTGCCTTCTGAGATGTATAAATAGATCTAATCCATTTTATAAAATTATCTCCAAAATCCATTTGTTCCAAGACCTTAAACAAAAATTTCCAATTCAAATTGTCAAATGCTTTCTCAGCATCTAAAAAGATCAAAGCTGCTTGTTTATCATTTCGTTGTTCTAAGTATTCCAACACATTCAAAACATTCCTGACATTGTCACGTAATTGTCTTTTAGGTAGAAACCCCGCTTGATCTTCCTGAATAAATTGTTGCAATATTATTTTCATTCTTTCTGCCACAATCGTTGTAAAAATTTTATAGTCATTATTCAATAAAGATATCGGCCGATAATTTTTTGTTTTGGTTAGGTCCTGCTCCTCTTTAGGTATTAATGTTATATTGGCATTTTTCCAACTGTCCGGTATCTTCCCTCTTGCAAAATAGAATTCATTGTATACTGTAAAGGTAATAAGAGTTCCTCCTCCAAACATTTGTAATACACTGCTGATAGTCCATCCGGTCCTGGCGCCTTTCCTAATTTAATTTTACTTATAGCTTCAGATATTTCTCTTGACGTAATAGGACCATTAATGGCTTGTCTCTGAAAATCTGTAATTTTAGGCAAATTCTGTTTAAATATATACTCTTCTATTTTTTCAGATGGAATTTCCTGACACTTGTACAAAGTTGAATAATATTGATGAAAAACCCTTTGGATTTTTACATTGTCTGTCAACATCTCATCTCCTTGTATCTTTAAAATAAGATTTTTTTGTCGTTCTTTTCTTAATTTATATGCTAACCATTTCCCCGGTTTATTTGCAAATTCAAAAGTCCTTTGTTTAGCAAAATTTAATTTCCTTTCAATTTCTGTAACTGTCAACATTGATACTTGTTTCTGTAACATTTTAATTTGATTTGCAATAGAAACTTTAGTTGGATTCTTTTTCAATTCTTCCTCTTTTTGTTTTATTTCTTCCAAGATTAATTACATTTTCTGTTGTTTCTTCTTTTTTAATTCAGAATTACATTTAATAAAATATCCCCTCATAAATGCTTTACTTGTATCCCAAACAATATTTTCATCTGTTCCTTTATGTAAATTGTGTTCAAAAAACTCTTTTAATTTCTTCTTACATTCTTGCACTATTTTATCATTCTGTAATAAAGATTCATTTAGTCTCCATCTAAATCCAAGACTTTTTTTTTTGAAAGTCAGTATCACTGGATTGTGATCCGAAAAGGTTTTTGGTAATATATCCATTTTGGAAATGTCTTTCACTAGGTTTTTAGACATCCAAATCATCTCAATCCTCGAGAATGTTTTATGTCTTTCTGAAAAATAAGTAAATTCCTTTGCATTGTCATTTATATATCTCCAAGCATCCACCAATTCTAGATTTTCCATCAATTCAAAACAAATCTTCGGTAATTTACCCTGTGTTTCTTTAATATTTTTCTCAGAAAGTCTGTCCATTTTTGGTAAAATTACTCCATTCCAATCACCCATAACACACCAATGATCATATGAAAACTCTGACAATTTTTCCATAAGTCTTGTATAAAACCTTGTTTTATCTTCATTGGGGGCATAAATGCCCACTATCAAAAATTTTGTACCCTGTAAAGTAATTTCAACCCCCACAAATCTACCACTATCGTCCAATAATATCAATTTAGGAAACAATTGTGGATTAATATAAAGAACAACACAATTTTTTTTTTGATCCAGCCGAAATAAATTCTTCACCCAAATTTTTACAAATCAAATATTTGGAATCTTTCTTCTTGATATGAGTTTCTTGTAAACAAATTATATCCCATTTTAATTTTTTCAAATAATGAAACACTTTCTTTCTCTTCTGC
The DNA here is from genome assembly GCF_030035675.1 of Rhineura floridana. Taxonomy (NCBI): domain Eukaryota; kingdom Metazoa; phylum Chordata; class Lepidosauria; order Squamata; family Rhineuridae; genus Rhineura; species Rhineura floridana. The sequence goes on along the minus strand of NC_084480.1, from coordinate 172,687,990 downwards.
GACGTATTGGCTCCATTTATATTCCAAGTTAGATATTTGTAATCCATCTTTAAGCATGTGTTTTAAAAAGTACCTGATGCTCCCTTTAATCCATCATCTTCCTTTCCCTCCTCTGCATGATCCTGTTGACTTTGTTTCTCAGGAATTATATCCATGTCTTTGAATTTATCTTCTTCCATGTCTTTTGATGCTTTTCTCAGAAAGTCCCTTGCTTTTTGAACAGTATTCAATCGATATTTTTGTTGTCTGAATGTAAAAATCACTCCTTCTGGAACATGCCACCTAAATTGAATTTTACATTGTTTAAGTTTTTCTGTAAAGAAAGCACATTCTTTTCTCTTGCGTAAAAGTCTAATAGGGATTTCTTTCATCGCCAGTATTTCCTTACCATCAATTTTGAAGATATTATTGAAGTGTTGTTGTAATACCATATCTCTGGTTCTCTTTTTTACAAAATGCACAAGCACATCTCTTGGGATTTTTTTCATTGTTGCATATCTTGAATTAATTCTATAAATTTTATCCATTTCAAATTCCATCAGATTTTCATTCCAATCCAAAAATTTTACCAGAGCATTAACCATTTTATCTCTGATATCTTCACCTGTTTCTACCCCCTTGTATCAATGTAGATAACTCATATAACTCGGGGTTGCTCTGGATACTTGTAATGTTATTATTCTCCTCTTCACCGCTGCCACCATTTGTTACTGTTGCCCTTCAGCCTTGGTAATTACCTTACCCTCCCTTCTGGTCTGTGAAACCCCAGCCAAGGATCAGGCCTTCGGTAAACCAAAATAGTATTTATTAAATAACAGAAATAACAAGATTACTTTTCTAATAGTACTTAAGCATATGGTTTCATCTATTCCTGTGATACTTGACTTATCATTAACTAGAACTCCCACTCCCTCTTTCTCCACACTCTCCTGACATCCACCACCTAACACCCACCTCCAAACACCACCAAAACAACCCACCCAGATTCAACTGTCATTCTTCCATTTATACTCTCAGCCATTCAAACGCTCAGCCAATCATCCAGCATTCTACTGCTCATCTACTCCCCCCTCCTCTTTCATTCCACTTACCATGTATCTTCTATACAAACAGCACTTACCATATTTACATTAATGCAGGAACATCACACTCTGCCCTCCAAATTAGTGTAAAAAGAGCTCCAGGGCAAACATTCCAAGGACCAGTCGTGATAGCTGCGGTCCGAGGCTACTCTTGATCTTGACTTTGTCCAGCTATGCTGTGCCTTGCTCACTCACCTACCCCTCTGTGAAAACAGCTATACGGTGAAGAAATAGTGGCAACAATTATTTTTAATGTCATGTAATTTATTTCAAAGTTATTTCAGAAAGATACAACAAACCCATAATGTAATAACCGCCCAAACTACCCAACTCCTCCCCCCCGCACTTAATCCCACGTGTGAAAAACTTCCAGAAAAAGGCACCCACTACAACCTCAGTCTCTGCTGTCCAGTATCCTTGGTTACAACTCTCTTTGCAATATAAAGAGCTCTTTAACATTGGAAACAATTTATTCCCATATCATTAATTTTGGAACCTGGTGCCAGAACAGTGATGATGACGACAACAATATGAAAACATTTGTGATGATGATTTATTAAATTTAAATCCAGCCTTTGTTCGCAAAGGGAGCCCAGAGCAGCAAACAAAAATAAAGCACTAAAAACATCTTTAAAACAAAATATCTTTAAAACACCTTAAACAAAAATTAAAAACAAAACATCTTCAAACACAGTTTGTATATAGATGCAGACTGGGAAAAGGTGTCTTCCTAAAAGGCTTGTTGAAACAGGAAGGTCTTCAGTAGGCACCAACATGATAACAGAGACAGTGTCAGGGAATTCCAAAGGGTAAGTGCCACAACACTTCCTGATAAGATGGTGTCTGCAGGAGGCCCTCACCTGCAGAGCACAGTGACTGACTGGATATAAAAGGGGTGAGATGAGATTTCAGGTATCCTGGTTCAAGCTGTAACACGCTTTATACACCAAAACAACACCTTCAGCTTAGGGCTTATCCACATGGGAGCAAAACATTGTATTAAAGACGCTGCTTTTACCTCCGTTTCCTGTTTGCACAGTCCACATAGGGGGCTCGAAGCCAGCTGCAAACACAGTGCTTTTCATTCACACTGAAGCAAAAGGATCAGCCCTGCAGTTTCCTAATGACCATGCCCTCTTAAGTCAAAATTTTACTTCCTCTAGTTACCTTGGCAACCAAGCATGCTCAGTTTGCTCCAGAGTTTCATTAAAAAACAAACAAACCCTGAAGTGTGTTTATTTGTATTTTAACTGCCACAATCCAGCTGGAATGCAAATATTTGCTTGAACAGTGTTACGCTTTTGTGCCCAAATTAGGAGGGAAAGAAACATAAAGCACAGTTGCAGCAGGCTTGCAGAATGGGAGCTAGCAGCCAAACAGGAAATGAAATGAAAGAAGGGAGAAGGAGGGAGCAGAGAGGGGAATGATTGACACACCCACCTAAACTATCGGAGCAAAGTGTCTACAAGCACAAGAGATGTGAACTGGAGACTTTTTTCCTTCCCTTTTCGGATTAAAAGAGCATTGATATGCTACGGATTTAGAGGGGAAAACTGCATTCTAGCTGCTGATTGCCTGCAACATCATGTGATCCATGCAAATTAAAAGGGGCTGTGAGTAGCACGAGACCCGCACTAAACCTCTGTGTGAACCAGCCCATAGCCTGGTAAGACTGTAGTGTAGTTGTAGCTAGCAAAATTGTAAGGTATTCAATATATGCATTAAAGCCCTCTCCCAATATTTTGCTGGCCTTGCCAGCCAAACCCACTTCACAGTGTGGATGTGTGGGTGCTTGTTGCTTTGACAGCTCACAACTGAGATATGTAGAGCTTCTCTCTTCCAGGCGGCTGAGGAAGTGACATAGGTGTCTCTCATGTAGTACAGGTAGACAGGGAGCTTGGCCATTTGGTTTCTGGGTCCCTTCCATCTATCCCTCAGCTTTCCTCCCAAACCTGATGCTAGGAAGGTGGTGGAGATTATCACTGCAGCCTCAACATTGAAATAGGTTCAGATATACCATTTCTTCCATGTGTAAGTCACTAAAATGTACTGTCAGTTCCTCCTTCAGTACCTTGCCTCAAAAGAGCACCATCTTAGCAGGTTCCAATCCTCCCATCAGATGATCCCTCCAGGACAATGGGTTCAACATTTGTCGTCGTCTCCCCCCCCCAAGTCTCTGCTTTCCCATTTTAGTGCAAAAAGAGCTCCAGGGCAAAAATTCCAATATTCATAGCTGCAGTCTGATGCTGTCCTTGATCTTGACTTTGTCCAGCTATGCTGTGCCTTGCTCACCCACCCACCCCTCTGTGAAAACAACTATAAGGTAAAGAAGTACTGGCACAATTATTTTTAATACCATATAATTTATTTCAAAGTTATTGCAAAAAGATACGACAAACCCATAATGTAATTACCTCCAAAATACTCCTCTCCCCCAGCTCTTTAACCTACATGTGAAAATCTTCTAGAAAAAAGCATCCGCTATGAGCTCAGTCTCTGCTGTCCAGTATCCATGGTCACAGTCCCGATTGTAAGACCAGATGTGTTGATCACTCAGGGGCTCCAGCCCACTCCCACCAAAGTTCAGCCATATCTAAGAGGTCGATTCCTTATCAGTCCCATTTCCAAAGCCTCAGAAAGGCCAGGGATAAGTCAAAGTCCAGCTGGTGTTGGTTGGGATCAGAGCTTGGAAAAGTTACTTTTTAAAACTACAACTCCCATCAGACCCAGCCAGCATGGCCACTGGATTGGGTTGATGGGAGTTGTAGTTCAAAAAAGTAACTTTTCCAAGCTCTGGTTGGGATATGGTAGAAGTCTAGACCATGTTCAAGGCATAGCTTATCTCTTTTCCCACTCTTTGTTTGAATGTAAACCTTTCTGTCACAGGTACTTCAACCAACAGATCCTTTGTACAAGTCTTCTATGAACAGATCATCTGGATGGAAGAGAAAAAAAGTTATACTTAATTATATGTATTCAATTGTTTATTACTTATATCCTACCTTTCCTCTAAGGAGCTCAAGGTAGCATACATGCTTCTCCCCCACCCATGTCATCCTCATGACAACCCTGTGAGGTAGGCTGAGAGACAGCAACTGCCCAAAGCCACCCAATTAAGTTTAATGGGCAAGTGGGGTTTTGAACCGTGATCTCCAAGGTCCCTAATTCAGGGGTCACCAATCTTTTTGGATCTGTACGCACATTAGAAAAAACGGAGACAATATCCGGCTCCACATCACACTGCCACCATGCACAAATTTCAGTCTGTTCTGTTTAGTAAACCAGAATGCTGGTCTTAACCGTAATCTCATTGGGGGCACCCTGTTGGGACCAGACAAGGCCTCTATGTGCATATGTGTGCCCACAGGTGGCACAATGGTATACTCTGAGGTAACAATTGCAGCATGCTTGCTGACTGTCGGTGACAAAGGTGGTGGTACATTCTCGGCAGGCCTTGACTTTCTGGACTTGTTCTCTTTCCCATTTCTTCAGAGGGTATATAATTTTCCTAGGGGTGACCTCTACTGTTGAAGCAATGGGAAAAGTCATAAGTAAAGAAAATAATTATATTTTCCCACCATCCAAAGGGATGCCTCTGAAGTCTTCTTGAATTGGAGACCTGCTTTCTTCTTGCCCACTTAGTCACATTCTCACTTGCCTCACATAATTCTCCCTCAGCATAGGTCATTTCCTCACCTGAACTCTCAGAGCCAGTCATGTCCACCCCCTGGTCACCAGACCTCATATAGATAACTCGGATCTCAGGTTCCTTCTTGATGAACAGGGGGTTGACTTTGCATCGTCTGGAGCAAATTGCAAGGAGTTGCATAGCATTTTCAACCTAGGACAGAATGGGGAGAAGGTGGGGAGAAACTGGGTTGAAGTGTTGCACTGAACTTGGGGCAAGTGACACCTCCGGGCCGGATGTGAATCTCCTGTCATGATCTTCTTTTGAGCAGGAGTAGAACCCTGTGAAAAAAATCTTGTCAAAAGACTCTCTAAAACTTGGAGATAGCTTTCTTGTAATTATGCCCACAGAGGAACACAGCAAGCCACTGTATTTACAGCATTTCAACTGGTCTTCAGCATAATCTTTTGAGAATAATCCCGCCATGACTAGAGAGGGATGGTCCCCTTAGATTCTAGATATATAGTGATAGAACCAGAAGACAGAAACTGTACTTGCATTTTCAAACATACAATCTCCTGTTTCGCAGTAAACTATAGCTAACACTATGAACCCCTAATAAAGTGCCTCCCTAACTAGTAAAATGACTATATTTGGCTAATCCTGTCTATCCTCCTCCTCCTCCGCTATCGCTTTTTGTCCCTCCCTGTCTCTCTCCCTCCAACTCTCTCTACCTCTCTCTCCTGCGCCTTACAACCCACAAAGACTTGCACTTGCTAAAGTTCCCTGGCAAGTCATCCAGCAGGTGGACATGTCATAATGGAGAGCTTGTCACTGTTACCATAGCAGCCTTGGTCAACAATGGTCATTGTTCTTCTTAATGTTTAAACTGCTTTATCTTTAAAATATGTAGACTACCCTCATCTAGTAGATTCCAGTGCAGCTCCCAATCATCAAAATAAAATACAATAAAACAACACAATGTCCTTCAAACAAAGAAACAGACGACAGACAGACAGAGGCAAAAATGCAAAACTGCTAAAGCCAAACAATCCCTGGTCAAGACAGACTGTAGTGTACATGTAGCCAGCAGAGCTGTTCCATTTTCCATATCTGTTTCCTACTGGCTAAATGAATGAACTCATATAAAATGTTCCTCCTGCTATTGCACATATCAGATCCTATATCGTAATAGCAAACTCATTCCGTGACTGAATAGCCCCACCCATTCCTGAGGGGTTTATTAAATACAAATTCTGCCTTTCTTCCCAAAGGGAACCCAGAAGAACAAACAAATGAAAAAGCACTAAAAATATATTAAAAACAAAATATCTGAAAAACATTTTAAAAAAGAAATCTTAAATACAATTCCAATACAGATGCAGATGGGGATAAGGCATCTACTGAAAAGGCTTGTTGAAACAGGATGGTCTTCCGCAGGCACTAGAAAGACAACAGAAATTACGCCTGTCTAATATTTAAGGGAATTCTGAAGGGCAGGTGCCACAACACTATATTGGGTGGAACGGCCTTACTGATAAGATGGTATCTGCAGGAGGCCCTCACCTACTTAGCATGGTGATAGACTGGGTACATAAGGCGTGAGATGATCTTTCAAGTATCCTGGTCCAAGCTGTATCGGGCTTTATACACCAAAACTATCACCTTGAATTTAGCCCGGTAAGACTGTAGTGTAGTTATATCTAGTAGAATTGTAAGGTATTCAATATATGTCTTAAAGCTCTCTCCCAATATTTGACTGGCTTTGCCAGCTAAACACACTTGGAGATGTGGATGGGTGGGTGCTTGTTGCTTTGATAGCTCACAACTGAGATGTGCAAGGCTTCTCTTTTCCAGGTGGCTAAGTAAGTGACATAGGTGTCTCTCATGTAGTACAGGCAGAGAGGGAGCTTGACCATTTGGTGGTGAGGTTTATGGGTCCCTTCCTTCTACCTTCAGTTTTCCTCCCAAATCTAATGCTAGGAAGGTGGTGTAGATTATCACTGCAGCCTCAACATTAATGTTGAAATAGGTCCAGATATGCCATTTCTTCCATGTGTGAGTCACTAAAAAGTACTGTCAGCGCCTCCTTCAGTACCTTGCCTCAAAAGAGCACCATCTTAATAGGTTCCCCATCCCTACAGGGGGATCTTGCTAATGTCTCTTAAGTTTTGTTGTTGTTGATTTTGTTTTTAATTAGTCCCACCAGCTTCTTCTTCTTTTTTTTAGGTAAGGGAGGCAATATAAAAACATTTCCATATATATAATAAAATAATGGCTTTATCGCCTTTTCTCAAGCCAAGCTATCCCCCAAGCTGTGGGGGAGAGGAGGAGGAAACGAGTGAATGGGCTACATAATGATTTAAATTTGCAAGTCAAACAACAGGATAATAAGAGCAGACACTTCCACTGAAGCCAGCGGTCTGTTAAAGGTAGTGTGAGGAAGTTCAAAGGATGGAAATTGCTCTTGGTCCTCAGCTTACATTCTTCACTGGCCAATATCACTGCCTTGGAAGAAAAATCTGATCATTTGAAACATTGAACCCATTTGTCAGTGTTGATGTGGCACCTTTGTGTGCGTGAGACCTGAGGAAATTACTCTTATCGACTCCTTAAAGCACCTGTGGGCCAGTATTTTTCATGTCAGTGGCAACACTCATTTTAGTTACTGTTCAGAGTGAAAAAAACCACAGGAGAAAGGATGATGCTACCTTTACTGGCCGAATAGTGGGAGATTATTGGGTTACAAATGCTTTAACGCTAGGATGTTCAAGCACTACACTGAGTCATCACTTTTCCATAGACAGCTGTAATCAGGATGTTGCTCACACAGCATGCAGAGTTCAACTAGAAACAAAGTGTGTGGCTGGCTCAGTGGAATTATTCTTCTTTTTCTGGGAAGCATAGCCTGGGTGGGAGCAAAAGGTGGAGAGGAAAGGGAATGTCAATTTCACTGCAGGAGAGTCCCTAATCCTGGTAGTTGGGAGAAGGAACTGAATCTCCCAGGGCTAGCCCAAGACATTTTGCTACGTGAGAGAAAAAAACAAGATGGCTCCTCCTCGTTCTCCTCACTCCATGTATAAAAGCCATCTGGGTTGTCAGTTGAACACTTCAGCACTGGTGATGGGATAGCATCCCTGGCTGCACGTGAGGGAGCAGGCTTGTGTAGGGGCCAAGGATAGGTTGTCAAGATCACTGAGCCCCAAACCCTGGGAACCAGCTCTTGTAGGCAAAAAGCAGCTGCCAACTTACCAAGGTCTAACACCAACCCTGCAAGGTAAACACCACCACCACTCCTTACGTCCATCAGTTTGGGCCAGGAGACTCCCAATCCTTAAATTAAATAGCTGTCTCTGGGTTTCCAAAGTAGCAAGAGCTAAAAGCCAGACTCTCTGCTTCCTGGAGCCCCAGGCAAACAGGTTACTCAGTAGCAGAATGGCTGGTCCAAAGGTAGTGGGTTATTTCAATTTCAATTGATTGCTCACAGTCAGTTACAGTAGCAGAATAGCCAAAAGCAGCCAGACTCTGGATTCAGAACCAAGGTCTTACATCAAAGAACACACACCAGTAAATACAGTAGGGCCCTGATTTATGGCGCTTCGCTTTACAGCGATTCGCTAATGCAGCAGTCTCAATTAGATGCAATTAGACTAAAGCCCCACTCATACGGTGCTTGTTCCGCTTTTACGGTGGTTTTTGGGCATCGCGCACCATTCTTTTCAATGGGTTCCGCTTTACAGCGGTTATTGCTTTATAGTGGAGGTCCGGAACGTAACCCGCTATATGAGTAGGGCCCTATGAGGTAGATCTATTATGTCATGGGCTCCTCCAATTTCTTATGTATTGTTTACCCCCCAAAAGCCTTCACTGGCAAGATAAATACTATTATGTATCAATGTATCAGTGATATTATGTATTCTGAGTAGTATTTAAGAATAGTGTTGAAAATGCTGTGTGAGAGGAACTGTCTGGGAGGACCCGGTCACTTCGCTCAGCGTCTAAGGCCCTCCTCCGGGTACCAACCCATCGGGAAGCCCGGAGGACAGTTACTCGATCTAGGGCCTTTTCTGTAGTGGCCCCCGAATTGTGGAACAGCCTCCCTGAAGAAGTACGCCTGGCGCCGATGCTTCTATCTTTTCGGCGCCAGGTTAAGACCTGGCTATGCTCCCAGGCATTTTAATGTGTTTCATGTTACAATTTTAAATCTCTTTGTTTCAGTTTATTTATTGTGATATTTTGTATTTCTGTATTTTTAATCTTTTGTACACCGCCCAGAGAGCTATTAGCTATGGGCGGTTTAAAAATGAAATAAAATAAATAAATAATAATAAATAACAGCCTTATATGGAGTTGCAGGAAATGGAATGTTGCAGCAGCCACTGTTCCAGGCCATCTGCCAAGTTGGAAGTAAACACCAGATAAGGATATGGGAACTATTATGGAATGGACTGTCCTCTCTGAAACACCTGCAAGGTCACTAAACTGACACACTTCAGTCTGAGTTGTGACTTCATGCAGCTACCTCTCAGATAACAGCATGAGTTGTGACATTGGATAGAGTCTTGGCACTTACATAAAAGGAGGGCTGTTTGAACAGTATTTTACCAGTGCTCTTGTAGCACTGGTCGAAGCAAGAAGCCTGAATCCCATCCATTCAGGTCATCTGATGGTGAGAAGTATTGTTGTATGAATTTCCAACTGCACTGTAACTCTGTCTTAGACTTTTAGCTTGGACTCAGTCTTTTGCAACAGTTTAGCCTAATAGATGCTGTACCTTGAAGGTTTTATACTTTAAAGTTCAAGATTTCTATAATACACTTGCTTCTGATGTGTATTTCTGATTTCTGATTGATACGATGGCCAAGGCCACCTGGAGTGCACTTAACAGCTGTCGTGTGTAAGACATGAATAAATAGCATATTATACGAACATTCTGCTGTCTGATTCCCCATTTATTTTCCTGATTACTCCCAAGACCCAAGAATCCTTGAGCAGCGTCTCCAACCATTAAAATCTGCCTATTCAGACAACTGCTGTTAGAAACCTGCAAGCTTAGATGAGCTGATGTCTAACACATGAGGACTCTGAATAGGTTAAGGGGAGAAAGTAAGAACCCTCAATCCTGTGCATTCACCAGAAAGAGACCATCTTGCCAGTTTCAATTAAAAATATAATTCATTAACAATAGCAACAATACCAAACCCAGAACACCCGTGAAAGATACAGTTAGAAAGCACCATACTGTTGGGAACTATAAAACAAGATTAAAAAATAAAGACTAAATATTCCTAGCTCTAGCACATGGCAGCAGAGTTTAGGAATATTGATTCTACCAGGAACAGAACACATCACCCAAGGTGTTATAAGGCATCAGGGAACATGTGGAGTGCCAGAACACAGAAGGGCTAACTCCTATTGAAAAAAGCATAGCAACTTGCATGAAGCCTTAGGGCCAAGCAGAAGGTTTCCTTGATGGAACTTTCCAGCACCTTTCCACACCATGCTGTATGTGCTTTCTCAGCTAACTAGCCCTCCCAATTAGCAGTCTCCCAGATCTGGCCTTGAGCAATGCTCTGTTGAGATAACAGAGGTGTCTCCAGGATGAGATAATGGCTGTGAACACACTACCCTAGTTGCCTACAGCCAAGTGTTTTCATTAGCCACACCTGGAGAAGGAATGGATTGATCTGCCAATCAGTTGTGAAATCTTTTTGAAGCTGAATTTTTTTTAAAAAAAATGTACTCAAGCTGATCCCACCATGTTTTACAGTTGACTAGCAATGTGTGCCCTCATTTTCAGAAAAGAAAGGTGGACACACACTGGAACCAGCAGAACAGTGAATGTGTTTCTACCCCATGTCTCTGTTGATGAGAACAGGCTCCTTCCCAGCAACAAGATATTACCCACAATTCTACATGGTAGAGCCATTTTCTTAGGCCAGAAAACTGGTTTTCTTTATACAGGCCACTGGGCATACATAACTCTGTCCTACAATTGAGAGGAATGGCCAGGGAAATCAGAAGGAAAAGCCAAGGGGGCTTCTGCTGCCATGCATTTGTCACTTCAGGCAGTCACTCCACTCAATCTAAAGACAGGGCCTGCCCTGGAATCTGCTTAGGTTTTTGCTAAGGGAAGAAGAGGTTTCCCAGGCATCCTCTCCCTCTTCCAAACCCTCTTGCTACATAACAGCTCATAGCAGCTCCTGCCTCCCTTGCTGTCCCTGCTGAGCAAAGAGAAAGCTTTATTGGAATTGCTACCTTAACTAAAAACCGTTCCAAAATCAGACCTGTGGAAGCTGATCCCATTCAGGTTTACTCAGAAGTAAGGGTTTGTTCACACTGGAGTTTAAGCTGGGTTTGAAGTTGCTGTGCTTCTCTTGTTTTTGCGGTGTCCACACAATGCCCTGCTCATCCAAGTGGCAGCCCACACTTCCCCCCACCCTCACTAAATTAGATTTTCCCAATCTGCAGATAATCCAGTAAAGGAAGAAAATCCACAATAAAATTGCATGTGACCAGACAGTGGATGTATTGAAGTGCATCGTTTGGGTGGGGTTTTTACATGAGCAGTGACATTTCACTAGATGCCATCTATCAACACCCCCCCCCAGCATATATTTTGTCTCCATCAGCCCAAAGGAAAGGATGCGGCCTGCCTGTTTCCACTGATTGTTGCTGAAGGCATGTTTGTGGTATTTTTATTTTTAAAACAGCTCTTTTGCACAGAACTGCTCTTGCACAAAAGATCTGTATTAAAAATAAATAAAAAATTGCCCTTTCAAATGCAGGAGGCAAGAAAGGAAAGGGAGAGGAAAGGAAGCGGCAGCTTTTCATGTGGGAAACTCCAGATCCTTGCTTGGCTTGGAATGACACACCTTTTACTTCAAATTTTACTGTTCTTTTGTGCAAATCCAGTGCATCAGAAAAGTTATATTTAATTTTTAAAAGCTGCACATACACACTTGTAAAGAATACCTGCCTGCATAGCTACAACTGTTGGGCTGCTCTTTTGTACAATCTGGTATATTGAAAAATTTGTATTTCAAAAATAATTTAAAAAAATTAAGTTGGAGGATCACAGGAAGCAAATGCCTGCATTCACGCCCACAACGGACTTCATGTTCCTTGTCAGAGTAGGGATGGGACGATCTGTTAACATCAGTTCTCTCCATTTCTCATTTTTCCTGTCCTAAATTTAGTTCTCCACATTTCTGCAGGAATTTGCAATTTAAAAAAAAATTCTCCAGCATTTTAGTGTGAGTTTCTCCTAATAAGCATGTTTTTGTAGACAGTATTGACTAATGTACACATTTTTGCAAGCCATTTCTTGTCATATAATGCATCTTTGAATGTTATTTTCACTCATATATTCATTTTAATGCACAGTTTCCCCTTATATATGCATTTTTATAAACATTGTTTGGTTTGCAAACAACATCACAAAATTCAAATACGTGCAAATTTTGAAGGATGGCTATGTTTTGATTCTCATATAGTTTCAGAAAGTACGAATTTGATGGATTCAGCTTGAAATACAAACTGAATCGAAATTCTCACCCATCCCTAGCTTGGAGTAACACACACACACACATCTACTACTTCTTCACTCTACTACTTCTTATGTGCAAGTCTAGTATATAAAAAATGTCTGTGTGCATAGGTAAACAAATACCAGCATGCATACCCACAACAGACCTCAGGTTTCTGGAACTTATGGTGGGCTAACTGAGAAAAACGGACACCACCACACAAGACAAATACATTCCATCAAGCACTATCCACTAGTGTGGACAGAAAACATCAAGATAAATCTTGGAGGCACTTCCGGGAAGGGTGACTTAGCCTGTGCCTGCTTTTGAGACGGGCTCCTGCCTCAAAAGAAGCTTATTCAGATATATCAGTCAGTTTTTTCTTTTTTTTTGACTGATTAAACTTCTCCCGGGTAGGGAGAAACGAAGAGATTAACCTCAAAGCCTATTTTTGTTGGGACGACCAGATCTCATTAATTTATGGGACGAGGTCCAGCCGACGAAGGTGGGACGGATTTTCAACAGCAAGCTCTATCTGTTAAAGCGAACGTTCATCTTATCTTCTAAGAGAGAACGCACTAACAGGCAAGCACCCTTCTTTCTATATTTTTCTTTTACTTGACTTAAATTGTTGCTGTTTAAAAGAGATTTGCCAGATTGATCAGTTTTTGACATCTCACTGGGGAGCCATAACTTCTCTCTGCTACGCACTAATTAATAGCTTATCTCTGTTTTTGTTGCAAAAAGCTGTCCTGGATTTGCATTCTAAAGATATACACAGAAGAGGGATTTCTATTCCAGATTTTTATTTTGAAAAATATTATACTGTTTTGAGACTACTCTCTTTTTGGTCTATTTTATTTTGACGAATCTGTTTCTTGACGATTGCCATTAATTGTTTCGATCCTGGGAACTGCATTTTGTTTACTTAACTATTGGAGAGATAAGGCTGTCTGCTCTGTTTATACTGTGATGTCACCAAGTTTGGAGTATTAACCCAATTGTTGCTGAAATAAGAAGTGGTTTTCCTATATTTTTCTTTTAAAATGGCAATTAAGAAAGTGGCTGAAAATCTGGAAATAACTATGTTTCAGAAAATAATGGATGAGATTGAGATAATGAAAATTGAATTGAGTAAAATGAAGCAGGAGATTAAAGATATAAGGGTCCCTGTGAGAGAGGTGACCCTGGAAGGGGTCCCTGTGAGAGAGGAGACCCCGGAGATTGGAACAGGGGTCCCTGTGAGAGAGGTGACCCTGGAGACTGGAATAGGGGTCCCTGTGAGAGAGGAGATCCCGGAGATTGGAACCAACGTGGAACAGGAACAAGATTTGGAGTCTATGGACTTTAGAAATAAAATCTATTGTTTGGAACTCAATGTTATCTCTGAAGAAATGAATGAAGATTCTAGAGATAAAGTTATCAATGGCATGGATAATCTTCTGGACTGGAATGATGTGATGGAGCCCAATATAGAGAAAATCTATGGAATTAACTGCAGCCATGTGACAATGGAAAAACTTTTAAGAGATGACCCAGTGTATTTTGAAAAAAAGAACAGAGATATGATTTTACAGCAGTATTTCAGCAACCTATTCAGAATGGATGGCAAGAAAATATTTGGGATAGAGGTAATCCCCATCAGACTCTTACTATATGACTATGGCTTTGACAGCAAGATTATTATGGAATACTGATAATGGAAGATTGGATATTGAAATTACTGGACTTAACAAGACTACTGAAGATGGAAGATGGAAAATGGAACTAATAGAGATAATAGAACAATGGCTACTGAAATTATTGAACCTAACAGATTCTGATGTGATGGATTAATTGAAATGTTTATTTTGACTATGGTTATGACAATAAGATTATCATAATTAGTAATGAGATGGATTAATCGATATGCTTATCTGGAAAAAAAAATTGATAGATATATTTCTTAAAGAATTGAAACCTCTCTTTGACTTTTTGTGGAAAGAATAAAGTAATGTTTATGAGATTTGATGATTAAGTAAGATAACTACTGGAGGAAAGTGATTTTATAATATGACTTAAGAGACAGGATTGTTATATATTATAGACTTATAACTGATTTGATCTTTGACAAATGGGAAGTCAATATTTTACTCTTTATTTTTTATTTTTGTTTTTTTTTTTTTCTTTTTTTCTTTTTGTTTAACTATTTTTGATTTTGTTTTTTGTCTTTGAATGTTTTATGATTTCGTCTTGTATGTTTTATGAAAATCTGAATAAAAATTATTGAAAAAAAAAAAAAAGATAAATCTTGGAGGCATAAATTGAAAGTGATCATACGGACAAAGGCTCACAAACACACACATTGAAACAGCCCTAGGGTATGCATTAACAGCATAGGGTGGCCATAGCCTAAGTTCCAGCAAGTGTTTATAGGACTGCAGTCTGAAGCTGCAATTTGCATTTCGACAGAAGCCTGCATTGGCACCAGTAGAGGGTTCTCTGCTGCCCCAGAGGGTAGGACTAGGTCTAATGGTTTTAAGTTGCAGGAGCGTAGATTCAGATTGGACATTAGAAGGCACTTCTTGAGAGTAAGGGCAGTTCGGCAATGGAACCGACTGCCTAGGGAGGTGGTGGGATCCCCTTCGCTGGATGTCTTCAAGCAGAGGCTGGACAGCTATCTGCGGGAGATGCTCTAGCTGTGGATTTCCTGCTGTGAGCAGGGGATTGGACTCGATGGCCTACAAGGCCCCTTCCAACTCTATGATTCTATTCTATTTTATTCTCTGAAATGCAGTTGGGGGAGAGTCGACCATGGTAGGGAGAGTACCCCACCCTCTCATGATCTTGAAGCTGCTTAAGCTTCCCCAAGGCTGCACACTGTATAACAAATTCAAACTGTATAACAATTTGCTGTTCTCTGACAGCAGACTCATTACTTGTTCTTTTTTCTTATTTTTTAAAAAGATCACTTTTGAAAAACTGCCACTATGGTCACAACTTAAGATAGTAAAATATCCAACTTCTGTGCCTGGGTGGTGGTGGTGGAGGAGAATGTTACTTCGCCAATGCTAATGCTAATTGTGGGATATCTCCTGCAGATGGCACATGTGCAGCTAAAGCTCAGCACAGAGTCCAAAGAAACACAAAAAATGGTTAATTCAGCAGCAGCAGCAGCTGAGAGGGAGCTCTTTGATGAGGATTATGTTGCTTACATGCACTGCTTTTCTTGAGATGACAAATTGCTTAATGAATATCCAAACCAAGTACCTTGCACAGATTGCTTGTAGGTTATAGAAGAACAAAACTCAAACTTCCAAAAGCTTTGGAGCTCATTGCAAAAAAGTCACAGCAATACACAGATCCAAGATGATTAATGGAAGCTCATTTTTCAAATAATATCTCCCCCTCCACCATGAATTTGTTATTAACAATTCAAAACCCCTGTGAGAAATAAAGAATAATACTGGAAAAGTTCAAACCGGGGACTTTTCCTTCTACTGTTCTGCTTCTAATTGAAGAATTGTAATGGAACGTATGAAGCTGCTGTTGGGCCATCTACTCTTGTCTACTCTGAACAGCCACAGCTTTCCAAGGATTGGGGGGTGGGAGGGTCCTTCCAGTCCCACTATCAGATGATAAAATGGTGCATGAGGTTATACATCTGGTCTTGCATTTTGGGTAACTTTTTAAGAACTATGAATAGCAATCAGAATCAAAATGGAGGAGCATAGGGATGGATTATTTTTTAGCTTTTTCTCTTTTTAGTCCTGACTAAAATAGTCCCCCTGAAGTTGCTGTCTGGCATGGCAGACAGAAGCCCACATTGGCCAAGGGAAGATTCCCTCCTGTGCCAAGCAGCAGCTCTGTGTGTGTTTTCCATTGGGACTGCAACAGAGGAGGAAAGGGCTAAGCTGTGCCCTTGCCAAAGAGCACGCCCAGTCCTGATCACCCCTCCCTCACAGCTGGTTGATAGGGTTTTAAGTAAAAGGATCCATGCGATGCTACACCACATATAGTCTGGCCCCAAGATCCTTTTATGGGTAGAGTTGAACCTGGGACCTTCTACATAACAGGTAGGCAAGCTGCCACAGAGCTACAGCAACATCACATTTTCGAGAAGTTATTCACTTTCAGATACTGTTGAGCTCTTCAAGAACATTCTTCAGACATGTTGATATTTTTTACTGCTTGGGGACCACAGGTTGCCCACCTGTGCGTCAGTCAATGCAACTTTCCATAGCTACTTGCACTCCCTGCAAATGTTTGAGATGGGAAAGGGGGAGAGACCATATCTTGCTGAGGCTTCTTGTTGCTGAGGTTGGCTGTAGATAAACTGCACCTGAAGAAGATATACATCATGTGCGGGTTGCGTTTAAAAAGAAAAAGAACTCAGATTCCACATGAAACAAAATCTTACCAAGGAGAAAAGGGATGGGGAGAGAAACCAAAAGGAAAGAGTGAGGAAGGGGAGGGGAGGGGGAGCCAAACAAACCAAAGAGCCAGGCAGCCAGATCTCTCTCTCTCTCTGAGTGCACGCACTGTAAGTTGTGTTCTTTTCCTCCGAGCCTGAAACTGACCAATCTGGGTACTCCCTTTGCTCACTTGAAACTGGATGACAGATGATCTCTTGCTTTCTCCCATGGTGGGCGGTGGAGGATCTAATGCAATTTGGAAGGAGGAGGCATGAAGAGATTTGGTGGATGCACTGGGCACAAGGAAAGCCCTTCCATAATGGTAACAGCAGGAGATAGTGAAAAACAATCAAACATGGAAAGGGATTTGCCTCCCAGCTTGACAAATTCAATGGAATCAAGAGCCAGCAGTAGCTCCCATCCTTAGTATGTTACATGTAACAACCCAGACATTTATTTTGCTTGCACTTCGGGGGGGGGTGTCGATTAACTTTGCTCTTTTGCACATTCCACATGTGGGGATGAAAAAAAAAGTTTCTGTGCTCTTCTGAGAAAGCGTATGAAAAGCAAACAACCGTTATGGACCAATCACTGAAAAGGGGTGGACTTAGGGGAGTGGCCACTGCGAAAGCGATTTAGACAACAACAAAAAAGTCCACATGCATGGATGTTTGAAAACCAGGTTTTCACAATATAAATTCTACCACAAACAGGACACATATGGATCTTGAGGCAACCAGCCGAATATGGAAAAGGTGGATTTTGCAGTTAGGTATGGATGGGCCCAAAGTAGCTGCTTGTAAGTTTGAGGGAAATAGCTACTTGCCTCCCTCCCAGGAATCCTGTGATGAAGGAGCAGCAACTGCAGTGTGATGATCCCCCTAGCAGTTTGGAGGGGACTAAGCGAGAGGAGGCAGAGGAAGCACTGTGACCCCAGCTGCACTACACATTCAAAGCAGTATTATAGCACTTTAAACCATCATGGCTTCTGTCAGGATCCCACCTGCTGCCAGCTTCTGTCAGGTCCCTCCAGTCAGGATCCTGGTTTTTATTTGTTCTCTCACAGATCTTGCAAGTTCCCACTGCTAGGCAGCACCACCAGCTACTCCCTATTTCACAATATTGCTTTGAGACTTTGCCTTAGTCTCCTTCTGGCTTATTGTTACTTTGCGTCTGGGTGCACTTGCAGGCCACAACCCCACTGTATAAAGCATACAGCCCTGGGTTGTCCTGGATACTTGATGATACACTATCTCTTCACTGCTGCCACCATTTGATACTGTTTCTCCACCTTGGTAAATACCCCGCCCACCCCTCTGGTATGTGAAAGCCCCAGCCAAGGATCAGGCCTTTGGTAAACCAAAAAAATATTTATTTATAAACACCAGGAAATAACAAGATTACTTTAGGTATATTTAACAAGCGTATGGTTTCATATAGTGTCACTCTTTATGTTTCCAGTCATATATAATCTGCCTTAATACCAGCCAAATATAATCCAACCCACAACCAACTCCAACCCACAACAACCAACCAACCGACTCAACCAACAGAATCCTTTCTCAACTGTCATCCTCTCATTTATACCTTCAGCCACTCAAACGCTCAGCCAATCACAATACAGCATTCTCTAGCATTCTAGCCCATGTACTCCCCCCTCTCACTCACTCTACTTACCACATTTACCCTACAAAACCTGCACTTACCATATTTACAGTAATATCTACATACAGGGACATCACAGCTTCCCCCAAAGAATCCTGGAAACTGTAGTTTGTTAAGGGTGCTGAGAGGTGTTAGGCAACCACTATTCCTCTCACAGAGCTGCAATTCCCAGAATGGTTTAACAGTCAATCCCCTTTCTCAGGAAACAGCACAGGGAGAACACAGATGGAGGAGGATTAAATGTCACCATACCATCATTTATTTATAGTTATTTATTTAATAAACTTACCTCCTGCCATTCCTTCCAGAAGGAGCCCAGGGCAGCAAACAAGTGATAAAGTAATAAAAACATCTCAAAAACAAAGCATCTTTTAAAAAACATATTGAAAACATTTCCAGCACAGGTGCTGACTGGTATAAGGTCACTACTTAAAAGAGGAAATAAACTACATCATGTAGATGCCCTGTAAAATGTGAGTGAACGATATGTGACAAATCCACACTAAATACCTAGTGTGGGAGCACACAATGTCACAAAGGCTGCTATGGCTTCTTATACTACAAGGGAGGTGAATGACTACCACCTTTGTCCTGCTGGTCAGACAAGTGGTTGCCCTACTGCAGACAACTTTTGATAGGTGGCCTTGCCTGCTCACCTGTCTGTCACCAGTTGTCATCTAATGTGAGGTGAATCTGAACTCACAAGAAAGCAGTAGGGCTTACATTTAGCACCAAATTTATATAGGGCCAAATGCAAGCCCTGTGGCAAAGGGACAACTGAGAATGCACTTTAGGTCTCCTGATCTTGTATTGGCAGCCACATCTCTACCTGCCTCTCACCTGATGTTACATATGTTGTCAGTTGTGTTGCAGGTGGGAGTGGCCTGGGAAAAACAGCCTCACTGGTGAAATCAGGACCCAGGCTAGCCCTAATTAGGCCCATGGATCAGAGATTTCCCACCGCTGTCTAAAGGTCTACTCTTCAATGCATTCAAGGCTGAACTGTGAAGAAAGCAGCATTTTCGTAAGAGCATGGTATTATTATTATTTCTCTTTCTATTGTTCACAACAACATTAGTAGCAATGTTATTAACCAGGAATTTGTGCCTTTGGTATACACACCTTGTACATCAGTCTGCTGAGTCTAACTGCAGCCATTCAATATGTAGAATCAGTGAGCTGATGAACAACACAAACATCTGTGTGGGAAGATAAATGCTGGTGCCGCTGCATAAGAGAAATTACTGAAGAGTTTTAATTTTTGTAAACCATCTTGACATGGTGGTATAGAAATGTTTTAAATTAATAAAATAATGATCGAAGTAACTAATTGTAATGTTAATCTTTTGGACTGGTGGTCTGATCCAGTAGACTTTCCTCATGTTCTCATTAGCTAGAACAATTTCAGGTTGGGTGTATCAATGTGTGAATGAGACAAACGTGCTTTTAAAAACATTCATAAGACAGCCAGGACTGGCTGCAACTCCCTGCCAGGTGTACAGTCAATCAGAAACCTGGGTTAGCTTTGCTGCCATGGAATGTGGACAAAGCCTGGAGCTGCTGGCGAGCCATTCCCACACAGAGTACATGGGGTTGAGCCAGCTAGGTACACCAAAAGCCTCACTCAGCCTAAGGCAGTTGCAGAACCACAGCATGGTGAGAGAGCACATGTGATTGAACCTGAGCCTTTCTAAATGCAAGTGCCAGTTTAGAAGCAGCAGGGATGGCAAATAGTTTCGACACAAGATATTGGATAGCTGCCGCCACTGAGTGTGCGCAGCAACTGGGCTAGAAGAACCAACCAAAGGCAGCTTTGTCTTATCCCAGTTTGTATCTGTACTGGATTTGAATATATGCTTATTGTTAAATCCCTTTGAGATGTTTCATGGAAGCAATTCACAGACATGAAATAAATATGTACCCACATTATGGAAGGCTTAGGAAGACACAGGCAGTCATAAACTGTATTGTTTAAATAAAAATGAAACAAGCACTGGTAGAGTTATCCAGAAAGAATAGCAAATAGCACTGCTACCTAGTGGCTAAGGAAAAGCTATGTTCACCAACTTTTTTGGCAAATATGCTACAAATGTAAGCCATGTGTGAAGGCCAAACAAGATAAGGACAGGAGAGTCACAGTTAGATGTCCATAATGGTAAAGTTTGGAAGAGGTACATCAGCTGCAGAAGAACCAGAATTTTGACAGCTGTCAACTTGTGCATAAGAAAGAAATTCTATTTATTCCAGGGCTTTACATCATTATTGATCAACCCCTAAATTTCCTCATTCATTCCATTTTTTTATTTGCATATCCAGATAACAAAACTTTGCATGGGCGATTAAAATGTGAAATAGCTTGGAAAACTCAGTCTGAACTCTCAAGGGGATATTAAAGAACATCATTTTGCAAAAATTAAGGGTAGAGACACACTTGCTGTTCTGCTGGTTCCTGTGCATCTCCACCTCTCTTTTCTGAAAACATGGGCACACCTTACACTAGTCAAACCCTGTTCCTTCTTACTGCAAAACCTAGTGGGATCAGCTCGAGTGCATTTTTTAAAATTTGGCTTAAAACAGATTTCACAACTATCAGCAGATCAACCCATTCCTCCTCCAGGTGTGGCCAATGGAAACTCTTTGCTGTAGGCGATCAGTGTGCTCACAGCCTAACTCTCAAGCCTGCTACTGACTGAAATACATTCAATTCACCACAAACGGCTGATGCTGTTGGCATAGGATGAGTTGTGAAGACAACCATGTCATCCAAACAGAATAATGGCTGCACCCTGCAACTTAGTAGTAGATGCTGAGGCAATAAACTGTTGTCTAAACTATCTGTGGCATAACAAGGAATCCTTCAGATTATCTTTATGAATTTCCTGAAAAAAAACTACAGGGTGGGTGCATTTTCTGAAATGTATTCTGTAATCCAAGACTTCTCACAGGGTCCCCCACCCCCTTTACATTCAAATTTATTGTTTTAAAATCAGAGGCTATGAATGACAATTATGAGCCTGCAGACTGCGACGTTTCCACTTAACTCCCAACCAGCAAATTCACTATACAGTAGCCTATGCCTCCCAAGCTACACATTTTCAAAAATTAAGGATTTTACCACCTTCCTCTGTACTAATAAAAGAAAGTAAAACAAGATCCACCCTTCATGGAAGACGTGTGCCCAGTAACTTAATGGGAGCACTCCCACACCATAATGGTAAGAGAAATTACAGCAAGTTTAAATGACAATAGCAACAACATTAACATCTTATAGTATAAGCTGGGAGAACATTATTCAACAATGAAACTCTGACAGAGCCAGGTCTTTAGTCCCATAACCCACAGCAATATAAATCAGAATTTAATCTCTCCAAATGGCCCTCAGGTGAGAAACTAGCACAGGAGCAGCTTTAGCCTCAGCCTTTCAGAGAAGACTCATTTATTCATAGCCAATTATGAATGCTGCAACTTCTCAGGCAGGGGAGTTACTCCAGGTTTATTCAGTTTCGAACAATGCTTTTGTGCCTGGCTCAGTTTTCTGCTGGTCTTCCACTGAAGTCCCAACACAGTATCATCCTCTTCTGCTTCCTCATTTTCCTAGTTGATTGATGCCAGTACTTCTGGAGGACATTCAGGGCCAGTTCACATTGCAATTTAATGTGAGATGGGTTCTGCCTGCATGTCCGTTTAATTCGTGGCGATCATATGACATAGGAGGCAAATGGAAGGTGTCCCACTGCTTTTAGCTTTTAATCTGCAGCAAATCAATCCAATTTTAATCCGAAAAGGGAAGGAAAAACCATCTGGCCTTCGTATCTCTAGGGACTTGTAGACGCTTAGCTCTGATGCTTTTGTGAGCCCACGCCCACTCTCTCTTCCTCCCTTTCTTATGTCATTTCCTGCTGGCTCCCATTCTGCAAGCCTTCAGCAAACGGTGTTTCCCCCCCCCCATTTGTGCAAAAAGCATAACATTGTTCAAAGAAATATTTGTATTTCTGCTGGATTCTAAAAATTTCTGCTGGATTCTGAAAATACAAATAATCAAACTTGAGGATTTTTTATTTTTTTTATGAAACTTACTCTGGAACAAACTTAGCATGCTCGGTTGCCAAGGGAACCAGAGGAAGTGATAGTTTGACCTTAAGAGGGTGTGGTCATTAGGAAGCTGCATGATTAACCCTTTCCCTTCAGTATGAACAGAAAACAGCAAGTGTGATCTTTAAACTCCCATTACGATGGGAAAAGCTTCGTCTTTAAAAAGGAGATCAGCTCCCATGTGAATGAGCCCTCAGTGTTCAGTACTGAAAGCAACTCCACTGCTTCCTTTATGGTTGCTACAGAAATAGTTGAGTTGCCTTGCATGACAACCATCTGGAAGGGAAAAGCCCAGTAATATCTCATACTGGGGGTCCTGAAGGTTGCTTGTGATGCAATGCAGATCTTTCCATTTCCTTAGCATCTCTGGTGACAGACCCTGCAGACCCATTGACAGCTGGATGAGGGCCAATAGACTGAGTCTGAATCAGAGCAAGATGGAGGCACTGTGGGTTGGTGGCTCCTGAGTTTACATAATTGGTCAATTGCCTGCTTTGGATGGGGCCATATTCCCTGTGAAAGAACAGGTTTGTAGTCTGGAGATGCTTCTGGATCCATCTTTGTTGCTAGCGGCCCAGGTGACCTCAGTGGCTAGGAGTACCTTTTACTAGCTTCGGCTTGTAGGACAGCTGTGGCATTTTCTGGATCAGGATAGCCTGACCACTGTTGTCCATGCACTGATAACCTCCAGACTGGATTATTGTAATCCACTCTATATGGGGCTACCCTTGAGGTTGGTCCGGAAGCTGCAGCTGGTGCAAAATGCAGCAGCTCGACTGCTTACTGAGACAGGGTATTGCCAGCCTGTTACCCCACTGCTGAAAGAATTTCACTGGCTGCCCATTAGCTACCGGGCCAAGTTCAAGGTTCTAGTTTACAGTGTACAAAGCCCTGTACAGCTTGGGACCAGGATACCTGAAAGATCATCTTACCCCTTATATACCCAGTCAATCACTGTGTTCTGCAGGTGAGGGGCTCCTACAGATATCATCCTATCAGGAGGTCTGTTTCACACAATATAGGAAGCAGACTTTTAGTATTGTGGCATCAACATTTTGGAATTCCCTCCCCTTAAATACTAGACAGACACCATCTCTGTTATGTCTTCGGCGCCTATAGAAGACCTTCCTCTTTCAACAAGCGTTTTAAATTAAAACCATATCCCAGTCTGCATCTCTGCTGGATTTTCTTTTTAAGATATTTTTAATGCTTTTATAAACAAAAGATATATTTAAAGATGTTTTGTTTTAATATGTTTTAATGTATTTTGTTTTTAAGATGTTTTAGAGGGCTTTTGGTATTATTGTTTGCTGCCCTGGGCTCCTTCTGAGAGTAAGGGTTGGATATAAATTTAATAAATAAATAATAAGTAAATGGCCCTGCACTTCTGGATTTGCCATTACGTTACTACAGACAGGTCTTAAACATAATTCCCCTAGCAAGCTCCCTGGTGCTCCTGTGGCCCTCCACTGCTTGAATGCTTAAAGCTTTCAATAGCTTACTTCAACAAAGTATCAGGCAAACATTACTTGCTCCTCCATTGTCACTCAGCCTCGTCAATCGTTTGCCACCCCATTGTCTCTTCATGTCTATTGTAAGGAGGGAAGGTATGGGCTCAATCATCTTCAGGGTTGGAATCAGCAACTTGTGTCCTTTATTATGGAAATATGTTTATATATGCAGAGATCCTCAGCAGTCTGAGCTGCATGTGTGCTGGTATATGTATTTACCTAAGTGGCAGGCTTTTACCCTGCATTTAAATCACTGAGACTTAAGACTTAGCAAAATGTTAAAAAGCTACTTCATTTATAGAAATGTATAGTAGATAGGAAAGGCATACCTAGTTCTAATTAACTAAGTTGGAGGTGCAATGCCCAGACACGGGTATTGCCCTCATGGCTCAGGAGAGAGAGCAAAGACAAAGATCTCTCCTCTCTCCTCGGACAACCAAAGAAGAAAAACAAAGTACGGGGGGGGCAGATAAGCTTCCCTGAGCATATCACTTTACAAAGTAAGGAAGTTAGCTAGAGAAGAGCACAGGTAAAGGTAGGCAAGCCTAGCCAGCCGGAAGGAACTTAACTCTATCTTCCTTCTGGAATACAAACAAAAGAACTCAAGCACGAGTTGCTCTTGCTCCACTTCCAACACCCCTTCTTAATGAGTATTTGGTTCAGCCCACGAGATTCACCTTGTCTTGCAGCTTGCAGTATCTGACTTTGCCCAACGCTTTCATCAGAGCGTCTGCAGTCATGTCTTCCATTGGACAATACTCCATCTTGAGTAGTCCTCTGCAGTAGGTATCTGGAATAAAATGATGCTTCACGTCTATGTGCTTGGTTCGTGAACTCACCCCTTCTGACTCCATGAGTCTGATGCATCCTAGGTTGTTTTCATGCATCACGACAGGCTCAGGTTTAGAGATGCCTAAATCTTTGGACAGTTCAAGTAGCCATGTCAACTGTCTGCTTGCTTCAGAAGCTGACACATACTCTGCTTCTGTGGAAGAGAGTGCTACAGTCTCTTGTTTCTTACTTGCCCAGCTGTTCACTGAATATGCATAGCAGAAGATGTTTTCACTGGTGGGTTTTCGATCTGTAGTGTCTTCAGCCCAAACAGAATCTGCATATCCAACTAGTTTGGGATCTTGAGTAGACGCTAACTTCAGTTTCATTGTTGCAGTGCCCTTCAGATATCTTGCTACTCTCTCAATTGCTTCCCAGTCTTTCTTGGTTGGTGAGCTGGTTTTTCTGCACAGGTATCCCACTTTTAGTGCCACATCTGGCCTGGTAACAATGCTGATATATAGAAGTTTTCCGATGGCTTGTCTTGTATCTCTCAACTTTTCCTTCAGTATCTGACTTTTTCTTGAATATCCTCTTGCAGCCTACAGCTTTTCTTCCTTGAGGAAGCTTCGTCAGTGTCCACAAATGCCTGTGGTCCACAAATACCTGTGTGAATTAATTCTAGAGGTTTTATAGTTTTTCTTTCAGTTTTCTTAGGAAACTTTGGTTTCACATTTTTTGTCTTTATACAACATCCACATTTTTCTGTAAATTTACATTGTCCAGTTTTAATGCCTCTAGCCAAATTTTCCTTATCTAGAGCACTAATTGTGGCTAAACTGGCATGTCCCATTCTTCTATGCCAAACATGGACACATCCAGAATCACAGGTTTCTTTGGCTGTATTTGCATGCATAGTTTCAAAATATTCCAAATGCAAAAGTCCATTTTTCAATTTTGCAGTACAACATACTTCTCCTTGATCTAAAACTTGGCACATTTTGTCACAGATAAATTTAACCTCCAAGCTCCATTATTTTAGTGGAACTTATTAATTTATCTTTAAAAACTGGAACAAATAGGCAATTTTTCAGTTCAAGCTCTCCGGTGCCCTCTGGAGTTTTGCAAAGTTGCTGCACAGTGCCTATTCCTTGAGAACAGATCTCCAGTTGCTGTAATTACATTCTGTATAGGAGAGCTGAAATTCTTAAACAAGTTTTTATCATTTATTATATGGACGGTACAACCAGTGTTGATTAAAAATCTGGTTTTATAATCATCATTCTTTCCATCAGATACATGGTAACTGCAATGCTTCGCTTTAGTCTGGCCATATGTTTTTCTTTCAGCTTGCCTTTGTTTAAAATCAACTCTTTCTCCTGTTGCCCTTCTATGGCAATATATTTGCAGGTGATTAGGAGATTTGCATTTGAAACAATTCTTCTTTTGTTTGTCTGTGCACTGTTGTGGCTTCGAGGCTGCATGACTAATGTCTCTATCCTGCCTTTGGTTGTTGTTTCTGTCCACAGTAAAATTTGCTTTTCAGACAGAGTTTGTTCTTGTCTCTCTTTATAGTCCTGATCTTTCAAATATGCCATAATCTGATCCATATTCTGATCTGTCTGTTCTAGTATGTAAGCAGTCACTCGATGACGTTCATTTAGAGAGGCCAGCAAAATAACTGTTTGTAAATCTTGGTCCAACAACCTTCCACATCTTTCTAACTCTCAGAGTGGACTTGTAAATCTGTCCAGATGTGTATTCAGATCGTATCTATCAGATTCTTTTAACGTGTACAGCAACTTATAGAGAAACATCACATGATTTTTAGATTTTCTGTGATACACATTTTCCAGCTTCTCCCATATTTCCCTCACATTCCTAAATCCCATGCAAACATTTAGTGCCTCATCTGATAAAGCAGAAACAGGAAGAGACTTCACTTTGGCATGCTTACGCTTCCAGGATGCAGTGGCTACTTCATCCGCTGCTGAGGATTCAGGATCAGTTAGGACTCCATGCAGATTCTCCCCTTCCAGAAGTGCAGTTATTCGGATACTCCAAATCACATAATTGTCCTCTTACAGCCTTGGGATGCTTGTCTTAAGTGTTGATTCTTCAGCCATGGTTTCCTGTTTTTTGTTCTGCTTTTCTTTCTCTAACGTAGTCTTTTGATCTCTTTGTAAATCACATATAGTACTTAGCCTTTTTAGCTTTCAGGCACAACTTGCAATTCACCTTAGTTTACTGGGCCGGCATAACCCTTTGCTATGGAAATATGTATATATATGCAGAGATCCTCAGCGGTCTGAGCTGCATGTGTGCCAGTATATATATTTACCTAAGCAGTAGGCTTTTACCCTGCATTTAGATAACTGAGACTTAAGACTAAGTAAAATAAGAAAAAAGCTACTTTATTTATAGAAATACACATTAGATAGTGTGATATGAGCCAAAGTTACCCCATATTTCTTAGACCATGTGATTGACAACTTAGGCTCCAAGCGAGCAAGAGATGTACACACAGTTAAATCTGCTTACCTAGTGGCTTCAGAAGTAGCAAAGCACCACATCCTGTTCTTTCAGCTTATTCGATGTAGCATCCTGTTATTAACCACAAAGTTTGTTCCAGTAGCCTGCTTTGTCTTAGACAATGTGCCTCTGTGGTTATGCAGAGTATATTTGCCATGCTTGTTTGTACCATATAGCCTGTGTGGTTAGCAAAGTGCTAAGTTCTTATCTATGCAAAGAATATGTGTCTATGATGCAGGAACTGGTATGCAACGTATGTAACCAGAAATGTATAAAAATAACTTGTACCCGGTGTTCGGGACTTCAGTTTTTTTTGGTTGCAACTGAGGTCTTAGCTCTGAGCTAATCCACTACTGCTCCTCCAATAAATTGCTGCTATTTTTTATTACTTTACATCTTGTCGAATGGCTGTTATTTGCAGTACCTAGAAAAGATCCCAGAGGGAATGTTTTTCCTTACCTCAATAGGAAAGGCATACCTAGTTCTAACTAACCAACTAAGTTGGAGGCACAATGCCCAGACATGGGTATTGCCCTCATGGCTCAGGAGAGAGAGCAAAGACAAAGATGTCTCCTCTCTCTTTGGACAGTTGAAGAAGAAAAACAAAGGAAGGAGGGGCAGGTCAGCTTCCTGAGCATATCAGTTTACAACTACAGTTTACAGTGTAACTGTATTTTTATTGAAAGTTGTTATTGTTGCTTTTTATTACCTTGTTATTTAATTTTTGTAAATTGTACTGTTTTTATTTATATGTATTTCTATATTTGTTTTTTCTAAATATCTATATTTATTTTTTGCAAGCTGCCTTGAGGGCCTTTTGGCTAAAAGGTGGGATAGAAATAAGCCAGTATTGTTGTTGTTGTTGTTATACAACAGAAGGAAGTTAGCTAGAGAAGAGCACAGGTAAAGGTAGGCAAGCCTAGCCAGCTGGAGGATCCTAACTCTATCTTTCTTCTGGAATGCAAACAAAAGAACCCAAACAGGAGTTGCCCTTGCCCCACTTCCAACATGCTTGAGCAACTGCAGGGACCCCAAAAGGGCACACTGGTGAAATCTGCCCTGGGCCTCCCTCCTGTAATTCTCCCCCAGAACAGAACTTTGAGCAGCACTGGGCATATGGGTCTAGCAACCATTTTTATTTCCCATAATATCCTGTAATAGAGTAATGCCAGTGGCATTGTAGGAAATTTAAATGTGGTAAGACCCAATCCCCAGCACTACCTGGAGTGCTGATTTTCAGACCTCCTCTCTTGCGCTGGCCCTGGCACGGATCTCTCATGATCCCACCACTAGGAGTCACTACCTGACACACTGGAAAGCATTGCTGCCCTGAGACTTTGCCTTAGTCTTCTCCTTTAACAGATTGCTATTAAGTGTCTAGGTACACTTTCAGGCCACCACCAACCCATCTTTCTGTCTTTAAAGACTACAGCCCTGGGTTGCCTTTGGATACCCGCTGCTGATACACTAATCATTCACCACTGCTACCATAGATACTGGTTCCAGCTTTGGATTTTGCTGTACCCACTCTTCTCCTCTGTATGAGCCCAGCCAAGGATCAGGCATGTTGTTAAACCAAACAGATTTATTAAATAACACTGGGAATAAACAAGATTACTTTGATTTCAGTTGTCATGTGTGTGGTTACATATAAATGATCTTCAACATATTATAGTTTCTCTTACTTCATATACTTTAGTCCTAAACCTGCCTCACTACCAGTCTAAATACACATCCACCCCTCACCCTCTTCAACCCAAATCCAGAACCGAACCCCTGGCCAACTGTCATTCTCCCATATATACATTCAACCACCCAGACGCTCAGCCAATCACAACACAGCATTCCTCAACGTTCCATCACTTGTACTCCCCCCTCCCAACTCACTCTACTTACCATATTTAATGTACAAAACCATAAATATTATACAAACACTACAGGGGCATCACACTGCTGCTGCTGCTGTCTCCTATTGCCTGCCATTGCCAGGTAAGCCCACCAGAGTAATCTAACAGAGGAAGGGGCCAACAAGACAGCTGTTTGTCCCCTCAAACCTGGTGCTGATCTTTATCACTTTTATGTTGTGCAAAATGCCTACTTAACTCACTGCTGGCTTCGAATCAATGTTATGTGTCAGTAGGCTGTGGTAGTGGATTACTTATGCCTCTCTCAGTGTTATATATTCCAGAATATATATTTCCCAAGTTTTCCCACTGATATAAAATTAATATTTTTCTCTTGGAGAAATATTCAGTTTCGTTGGGAAGTTCCTTTTCTTCAAAGATGGCCATTTTGCAAGTTCAGTTTGGCCACTTGGTGTCATCCAAGTGCCACAAAGGAGAACAAAATGGAGTCCTTTTTCTGAAAACTAAAAAGAACATCTGTAAATTTAA
This sequence comes from Rhineura floridana, assembly GCF_030035675.1. NCBI lineage: Eukaryota > Metazoa > Chordata > Lepidosauria > Squamata > Rhineuridae > Rhineura > Rhineura floridana. Next base: position 172,658,393 of record NC_084480.1, on the reverse strand, counting down.
GAGCTTACAAAAGGAACACAGCCTCCCTGGCTAGTAGGCATCCATCTTTACCTCCACCTCTCAACCAGTGACTTAAGCATGTGGTCATTGCCCTTAAAGTTTGCAATATATGCTTTGCTTCTCAGAGCAGATATGAATCCTTGAACTGAAAATTAAAGCTAAGTGGTTGCAATAAACCTTTGTTTGCTTTCATACCACAGGCATCTCCCTCCCACTGGATGTTTCTCAAAGCAGCAACCTGAAAACATACTGTGTAGCCGTGACAGATTCAATAATGTGAATCAATCTCACAGCTTTGCCTGCAGCACACTGTACTTCACAAGCCCACTGACAGTGTGTGTATGTGTGAAGCCACTGTAAATATCTAATCTTTGTAAATGAATTTCATAGTCTTTGTTTCATGCTTCATTTCTTGCACAAGCTGTGCTCATGGTTTCTGATCAAGAGTCCAAACCAAAAGAAAAGGAAATAGGATCCTGGAGCATGCTACCATAATGCCTTGCCCAGCCGAGCATGTTCTAGCTCAATCTATGTTCTGCCCAGCCCACATGGAATGCTAGTTGCCAGTGAACAGCTCATAATCCTTCCATTAAGATCTCTCAGCATCTGGGACCCCACTACTTGTCTGCTTTCTCACACCATCTTTAATTATACCCATTTGTTCCTACGTATTTATTCTGGCCAAGAACCATTATAATGCTAACGTCTTCTAATAAGCATGATGAAATTCAGCCTAGTAGCCAAGTATCTTCCAGGAAAAAATTGGTTATAGCCCACTTAGGGCTACTTGTGTGTAAGTCTGCATACACACTGCATTTTATTACAGAAAAAAGTTCTCAGTTCTTTCCCCCCACCTAGTTCACACACAATCTAGACCACTTTCATATTTATTGGCCCTGAAAAGCACTACTTGACAAACTGGGGGTAGAAACACATTCACTGTTCTGCTGGTTCCAGTGCGCCCCCACCTCTCTCTTCTGAAAACAGGGACACATGATGCTAGTCAGACCCCACCCCTTTTCACTGTAAAACCTGGTGGGATTGAGTGTTTTTTTTAAAAAAAATCAGCTTCAAAGAGATTTTGCAACTGATCGGCAGATCAACCCATTCTCCCTCCAGGTGCGGCTAATAGAAAAGCTTTGATCTGGCGACTAGTGTGTTCACAGCCTGGATTCATTCTGAAAATAAAGCCTCATTGCAGATTGATTCTGCATTATACTGCAATGTGTCCATTTGAAAACAGACGTAGGCAGTCTCAGCCAGGTATCCATATGTGCTCAATGATGTGGGTGGGTATAATCAAGGGGAGGGTTTTCACACGCAATCTAATCAAGGGAAGGGTTTTCAAACATGCATCAAGTAAACACACCCATCCGTGTGAACAGCAGAATCTGTAATCAATCTAGATTGAAAACAGCATGTTGAGGATGAGCATGAATGAGTTTGTACTGAGAAAAGCTACATTTTTGCACTCCAAATGGATGTGTTTGCAGCCTTAAGTGCGCTCTGCAAGCATAGTGAACATGGATGTGAGGATGCTCATTTAGCTCCATCCCCTAGAGTCACGTTTCCAGCATGGCTTTGGGCAGAAATATCATAATTCCACTTGGAACAAGAAGAAAATAAACATTAATATCCCAACAGCATATATCCTATCTGTAGCATTCTCAAAAATATCACTTTTGTCCTAACCAGCTGCTTGGCTCTGTACAGAGAAAAATACAAATACATTTCAAGATCATGAGTTTGGGTTGTGAGTTTTTTCTCTTTGGGCTTGGCACAAGCCTTGATGAGCAATTCAAGTCTGTGTAGGGATTTCCTCCTAATTATTTCCTTGTACTTCTTTCCCTGTCTCTGCTGTTGGCCTAGCTCTCTGGGGCGAGTGAGGCCAGTGGGGCATCAGGAAAACAGGAGAACAACTTTAGTTCTGCAGTGAATCTGCAAGCATCTCAGGTGCCACAGAACCCTCTATTTTCTCCCTCCCCTCTCCTGTGGTGGTCTCAGCTTCATATCCATGTTATGATAATTTTTTTTAAATTGTGTTTTTAAATTGTTTTTTGTGTTTTAAAATTTGTATATTTGTTTTTAATGTTTTTAATTGCTGTAAACCGCCCAGAGAGCTTTGGCTAAGGGGTGGTATATAAATGTAATAAATAAATAAATGAGAGGATGGCCATGACTTCAACCTCCCCCCCCCCAAAAAAAAATTACTTAGGGCTAATTTGAATTATGCACTTCCACTGGATGAGGCAAAGCATGGGGTAAACTGACCTCTAGGTATGCACAGATCTACATGAAGGATGTCAGAAGAACTACAAGTGCAAAAAGCTCCACATAGAGCTTGATAGTCTCAGCTAGGCAGTCAAGATAAAAACCCCACCCCCTGGCCCCCCAGTGCACATGGCCTGTTAAAGCATCGGTGCCTTTTTCATCCTCCATTGGTTCTTCTGGACAGGGGTTTTTCAAGCTACGGTATTTTATCTGAGAAAAGCTCCTTGGGCTTTCTTATCCTCTGCATGGTCTGGTCTGGAGGGTCACTGGAGAGTGGAGCAGAAGTGTTTCCTTGGGATTCAGGGGATGTGGTGCCCATGGATGATCCGCACAGGAAGAACTGGAGAAAGGATCCTCCGAGCTACTATTGAAGGAGAACTCTGCATCTGAGGATTCCTCATCTTGGGCCATGACACCGATGCACTGTACCATGCGCAACAGAAACATCATTTCATATATCTTATGCCGGAATATCTGAAAAATTGTTACCATATATTAGTTGACAAATGGTCTCAATTTGGTGCTTTTCAGAAAAAGGGAAGGGGCCACAGCTTACTGATAGAGCATCTGCCTTGCATGCAGAAGGCCCGGGTTCAATCCCTGGCAACTCCAGGTAGGGCTGGGAAAGACCCCTGCCTGCCACTGCCAGTAAGTGTAAACAATACTGAGCTAGCTAGACCAACGGTCTGACTTGGTATAAGGCAGCTTTCTCTTTTCCTCTGATTGTTGTGAAATGTTGAGCTGTATCACCAGACTATAAGGGACAATAATTCATAACAATGCCAACTTTCCAGCACTGCCAGCCTCCCCTTTTTCTTTCGCGCTAACGTTCATTTTGCACATTACACTACAGCAAACCAGAATATACAGTCAGTGGGGAGCTGCAGCTGGTCTTGGTTCCCTGACAAAGGTGCCTGTATGACAAATGACTTTACAAAAACTCATTTGTTGCATTCACATCTACATTGTTAGATGTAGATACCTTAACACCAAAAGTAGGTGTGTATTAGAACATAATGGAGGCCCTAAAATACGGGGTACAAAACCAAGATTGTGCTTCAGTTTCCAGAATCCCAGGACTTGTGGAGTTTTAAAAAGTCTACACTTCCCACAGAATGAAAAGTCCTGGAAGAAAAAAAAAAGTTCAGAGGTTTCTTTCTAATTTGTTTTCTCCCCCTTACATGGCAGTGACTCATCAACAGGCGTGAAAGGATACATTATTTATAAAACATAGGAACAATGTTTATTTTTAGACGTTTTGTCACTTAGAAATTTCACAGTTGCAAAAAATTAAGCAGTCTGACAATATCTGTATAAAGGCAACAGCTAATAGATATTCTAAAATTTTCTGGGGCCTTGGCTCATTTTTGAGAAAGGCAGCTGAAAATGTAATAATAATAATTAAAAGTAATTAAACTAGAAATAATATACAATAATCCTTAGATTAATAGTTTTCCTACTCAGTTTAGCAGTGCGCTAAATGTGAACATTATGCAAGGTCCACTAAATTTCAGTTCCCTCCTTTGAAATTTCTTTTGCCACTAGTTGGTGCTTATTTGATGAAACTCACAGTTGTTCTCCAGCTTCTGTCTGCAAGTCTGTCCATGAAAACAATGCAGCAGCATCAATGAGGGAAGCAAAAGCTCTGTTTGCCTGGGATGAAAACCTTGCCCAGAGGAGAAGACCTTGCTTGGGCAATACAAGTCTTTCCTGGCTCTGCACTTGGGTTTTTCTGACTCCAGGCTTGTTCTTTGGTTCTGATATCTTTTGTTAGTTTCAGCTTTTTGCACTTGTAGCACTTCTGACTTCCTTCATGTAGCCGCTCATAGCATAGTCTGGGAAACTTCATGGAATATCATCCAGAAAGGTTTATACAGTCCATCACATGGACTGTTGATGGTGATGTTATATTATCTATAACAGTAAAACAGACACTTCCAACTGATGATGAACTATGATTGGCTTTTGGACTGGGAAAAGTCTGTGTTACCTGAAAGTACTGGATAGAGGTGTAGAACTAGGCATGGAGAGTGCGTGGCACATGGAAGCAATTCAGAGAGGCCAAAGAACTATAGGTGCATGTGCCAAAGACACTTAGAGAAGGATACTGTGTATAAGTCTTTATATGCTAATGCTAGAAGCCTCAAATCAAGATGGGTGAGCTGAAGTGCTTGGTCAAAGAGGACAGCATTTTTATATTGGGAATAACAGGAACCTGATGGAATGTAGAGAACCAGAGGGACATGGTTATCTCTGAATACAAACTCTTTAAAAAGGACAGGGAAGGGTGTACTGGAGATGGTGTTGCTCTCTATGTCAAAGAGGGGAAAAGCTAGGGTTCCCAAATAGGGCAGACTCCTCCACAAAATCATTGTGGGTGGTGATATTGAGCCCCAGGAGTAATTTAGTACTGGGGATGTACTACTATCCCCCTCATCAAAATGCTTAGGGAAATATTGAGATCAAGGAGGCATCCATGAGAGGGAATGCTGTAGTAAAAGGTGACTTCCACTACCCTCATACAGACTGGGAGCATTACCATCCATCCATCCATCCATCCATCCATCCATCCATCCATCCATCCATCCATCCATCCATCCATCCATCCATCCATCCATCCATCCATCCATCCATCCATCCATCCATCCATCCATCCATCCATCCATCCATCCATCCATCCATCCATCCATCCATCCAAATCTAATCTAATCTAATCTAATCTAATCTAATCTAATCTAATCTAATCTAATCTAATCTAATCTAATCTAATCTAATCTATATCCCACCTTTCCTCCAAGGAGCTCACAGTGGCATACAAACATGGTTCTCTCCCTCCCCATTTTATCCTCACAACAACCCTGTGAGGTAGGTTAGGCTGAGAGACAGTGACTGGCCCAAGGTCACCCAGTGAGTTTCATGGCCATGTGGGGATTTGAACCCTGGTCTCCCAGGTCCCAATTTGATAGTCTGACCACTACACCACACTGACATGTTTCAGTGACAACAAAGAGGTAATATTCCTAGCTACCCTAAATGACTTGCTTAGAATAGTTGGTCATGGAACCGACCAGAGGGGCCGTTACCCTAATCTTAAGTAGGATCCAGGATCTCGTGCAAAATGTGTCGAACCAATAGGGAACAATGACCATAGTACGATAAAACTCAGTATACAGGTAAATGGCCAGCTGCCAAGAAAATCCAACATGGTCACATTTGACTTAAAAAGCCTTCCCCAAAATGAGGGGATTGGTATAAAGGAAGTTGAAAGGGAAAGTCAAGAGGGCCAAATTACTCCCAAAATGCTTGGAAGTCCAACCAACTTTCACAGGAAAGGGGTCTGAGGTCATGAGGCACATAGTGGTGTCAAAAGAAGAAGTTCTAGGCCTTATTGACTCACAGTATGCACCTGTGAGTCCTTAAAGAACTTAAATGAGAAATTGCTCATCTAATAAAAACATGTAACTTGTCTCTAAGATCAGCCGTGATACGTAAGTAGTGAAAAATGGCCAATATAACACCAATTTTAAAAAAGGAATCTAAGTGGGATCCTGGAAATTACAGGCTAGTTAGTTTCATGTCTGACTGAGGAAAACTGATAGAAACTATGAAAATTACCAGCATATAGAAGAACAAGTCTCACTGAAGCAGAACTACCATGGCTTCTGCAAGGGTAAGCCCTGTCTCACTAACCTATTAGAGTTCTTTGAGAGTGTAAACATGTATATGGGCAGAGGTGATCCAGTTGCTGCTGTGTATCAAAAATGTTTTTGACAAAGTACCTAACCAAAGACTCCTGAGAAAGCTTACTAGTCATGGAATAAGAGGAGAGGTCCTCTTGTCGATCAGGAACTAGTTAAATAGTAGGAACCAGAGAGTAGAAATAAATGAACATTCTCCCAATGGAGGGATGTAGAAAATGGAGTCCCCCAAGAATTGGTATTGGGACCTGAGCTATTTGACTTGTTCATAAACAATCTAAAATTAGGGATGTGCAGTGAGGTAGCCAAGTTTGCTGATGATACCAAATTGTTCAGGGTGGTTTAAAAAGGGATTGGAAAGACCTCCAAAAGGATCTTTCCAAACAGAGTGAATGGGCAGTAAAATGGCAAATGCAATTCAATGTAAAGTGATGCACATTTGGGTAAAAAAATCTAAATTTCACCTATATGCCAATGGAGTCTGAACGAGTGGTGACTGACCGAGAATGAGACCTTGGGGTCATAGTGGACAACCCAATGAAGATCCAGTATGCAGCAGCTGTGAAAAAGGTGAAATCCATGCTAGGAATAACTAGGAAAGGAATTGAAAATAAAACTGCTAAGATCATAATGCCATCATGCAAATCTATGATGTGACCGTATTTGGAATTCTGTGTACAGTTCTGGTCGCCTCACCTCGAAAAGGATGTTGTGGAGCTGGAAATGGTTCAGAAAAGGGCAACCAAAATGATCAAGGGGATGGAGCAACTCCCCCTATGAGGAAAGGTTGCAGCATTTGGGACTTTTTAGCTTAGAGGAAAGGTGAGTAAGAGGAGACCTGATAGAGGTGTATAAAAGTATGCATGGCATGGAGAAAATGGAGAAAAAAGTTTTTCTCTCTTTCTCATAACACTAGAACTCGTGGACATCCAGTGAAGCTGAACCTGGAAGATTCAGGAGATGAAAGAAAGTACATCTTCACACATAGTTAAAATTATGGCATTCATGCTCACAAGAAGTAGTGATGGCTACCAAATTGGATGGCTTTAATAGCAGATTAGACAAATTCATGGAGGACAAGGCTTTCAATGACTACCAGTCACAATGCTTGTGTTCTGCTTCCACTGGATGCCTTTGAAAACTTGTTGCTGGGAATGACAGGTGGGGAGAGGGCTGTTGCACTCAGGTCCTGCTTTGGGGCTTCCCATAGGCATGTGGTTGGCGTCTGTGAGAATGGGGTGCTGGGTAAGATGAGCCTTTGGATGATTCAGCAAGCTCATCTTATGCTGTTATGAATGGGAAAAATATATTACACGCAGATTGCGATGATAAGAAGGGACCTAAGTAGGTTGTAACTTCAAGGAGCAGGGGAAACCTGCCACACAGAATGATGCATTTTCACTTCCCAAACCAACTAGGATTGGAGAAGAACAGCAAGCAGGAGGGAATGGACACACTAACTCTCCCTATCTTCAGCAATCTGTAACCTCCATTGGACTGTTCTTCAGCATGCAATTCACCCTCTCTCTTTATTCATGGAAGGCTTAGAGGACAGGCCAGTCCGGAGGAGGACTTTGTTGTCTTCCTTAAAAAGAAGTAGAACAGTGACAGGAAACTCCTGACTCCACCCAGACACAACATGGTTTAGTGTCTTCTAGTCACTATCCCAAATAATGACAGCATCTACGCACCCCACTATATTAGGGGGTAGTATATGGGAGGGGCTGAGGCAGTTGGGTAAGCATTATTATATTATACTTATATTCTGCCTTTCCTCCAAGAGTTTGCTCAAGGCAACAAATATTTTACCTTTACAGCAACCCTGTAAAGTAGGTTAGTAGAGAGATAGTTACTGGCCCAAGGTCACCAAATGAGCTTCATGGCTGAATGCTGGTTTGAACCTGGGTTTCCTGAGACCTAGCCTAACACTCTACATCTTACTGTCTCTGAGATCAAAGGAAGCATAGTTCTCTGATAAGTAGGTCAGATTCTCATTAATGTCAGCTTTGTATGTATGAGAGATGTCCTCATTGTAACAACCCTCTTGCAGAGTCCTATTCTACTAAACTTAAGACACTTTGTCTCAAGCTTCCCATTTCCCCCCCAGTGTCTGGGCAAGTTGTGCAAAGCTCCCACTCATCCATCTCCTTGATGTGCCTGAAATCAAGGGTGTAAGGTATTGAAAGTGTGCAGATATTATATGAAATGAAAACCACACTGGATCCATTTAACATACAATTAAACATTTTCTCTGAACAATTAGCATGGAGACAACTAATAATTACCTTGGATAAAATCCTTGCAAGACATTCTACATATTTATGCAAAATTATTTCTCCCATAATATTACCATGCCATTAAGAGAAATATGTTCATATGAAAACATGTTGAGTAAATGTAGAGTCAGTGAATGTGCGCTTGCTCTGCTGATAAAAGGGGATGAGAAAACCATTCTGCTATAATAGGAACATACTGGGCTCTTTCTGTGCACATAATCTCATGCGCTTTGCTATATATATTCATGCCAAGAGTGGGGAGCCTGTTGTTGGACTCTAGCTCCCATAAGCCCCATCCAGTATGGCCAATGGTCAGGAATGATGGAATCCAGCAACATCTGGAGGGCCACACCCTTGGATTAAAGCTGCAGCTATGGAAGTGTCCACATGTCTAGCCCTGTTCCTACTTTGTTGAGTCAAAAACCTTTTCCAGGGGAAGAATTTTGACTACCAGCGTGATGGTAAATATCAGTTGTAACCACAGATTTAAAATGTTGTTAGCCAGTAATCTTCACGGTCTTAAGAACTAGAGCCAACATTTATTCCCAGCCTACAACATGGGATTCACTTTTAATTTGTACCTGTTTCTCCCCAGAGCTGAGAGTAACTTGATTTCTCTATCAAACCCCACTTAGACATGCACGTAGCATGAACCAAGCTGATCTAAGCGCATGAGGGGAAGTTCCCTTTGAGTCTGAAAGAAATCTTACAAAGTTTATTAAGAGTAAAAAAGAAAGGAAGAGAACAAATGGGAGAGGCTTCAAATGGGAGAATGTTGCTTCAAGAAAATAATAACGAGAACCTTTTAGTTCAAGTTATCTATCCTATTGTAACTACGTAACAAATCGGCTTCTTATTTCCTCACGTGTAACAGCAGCAGGGAAAAGCTGAGCAAGGGTCTGTTTGGCAATAATCCAGTTTTAAAGGCTTGGAATCGGGTGGGCCTTGATGGACAGGTGGCATTTAGCTAGTTAATAGAATTAGTGCCACATAGCCAGGAAAATATCCAGGGGTTAGAGGCTGAAATAATCAATGTGGTACTAGGGCAGAGATGAGGGCAATCAAAGTGTGAGATAGCAGACTCTCTTAGTTTCCTGTCTAGACAAGAACCAATCTGGAGTGTTTGAATTTTGTACTGGGACAACAGGACAGACTGGGGATTCTGGGCTACTACACACCCTGCTGCCTGAGCTGACAGATCTTGTTTTGGACAGCTAAGACTGGTGCACCAGCTGCACCCGATCCTGGAGACGCCTGATTTGACTACAGTGACTACTACTACTACTACTACTGATTTGACTACTATGCCTTAGTAACATCCTGTTTAGATTACTGTAATGCGCTCTACGTGGGGCTGCCTTTGAAGACTGTTCGGAACCTTAACCTGGTACAAGGAGCTGCAGCCAGAGTGCTAACTGAGGCTGGTTACAGGGACCATACAACCCCCTTGTTGCGACAGCTCCACTGGCTGCCAGTTTGTTTCTGGTCACAATTCAAAGTGCTGGTTTTGACCTCTAAAGCTCTATACAGCCTAGGTCCAGGCTATTTGTCAGACTGTATCTCCCCATATGAGCCTGCCCGGGCGTTGAGATCCTCAGGAGAGGCCCTTCTCTCAGTTCCAACACCTTCGCAAGCGCGATTGGTGGGGACACGAGATAGGGCCTTCTCGGTGGCTGCCCCCAGGTTCTGGAACTCTCTTCCTAGGGAAGCACGAATGTCCCCTTCCTTTGCTAAAAGGCAAAGACTTTTTTATTTCGACAGGCTTTTGGACTAGAAGATGTTTAAGATAGGGCCTCCTAAGGTCTGTTGTATTGTTCTATGGTCCTATTCTTAATGTTTTAAATTGTCTTAGTATCTTAAGTGTATGTTTCATGGTTTTAATGTCACAAATAGTTTAATTCTATTTTAATTGTATGTTTTTGTATGTTTTTTTACCTATGTGTAGTTTTTATTTGTAAAGCCGCCCTGAGTTCCAGTTTTGGAAAAAGGGCGGGGTAAAAATAAAGATTCATTCATTCATTCATTCATTCATTCATTCATTCATTCATTCACATGGTACCGAGGACCCCACAGGCTGGTTCAACATTCATGCCAATGCCAATTGATCTGGGTCTGCACAGGACTTCATGGCCGTCATGACAACCACGGGACTGTCCCAACATTTTGTTTTCTTGGGGAGACAGAAAGAGGGTGACCTGAAAGTGGGTGTTTTTAACCTCCCCTTGTCATGGTCAGTTCACCTCCTGTAGAGATTTAGGCTAACAATGACTTTTCCCCTTTGCAAGGGTGAAAGGATGGTCTGCCCCTGGAGCCCAATGAATCCAGATGGAATCAGGAGGACTCTGGAGGATTTTCAGGTTCATATGACAATCTGTGGAATGTAGAATTGACCTGGGCAGCTCACACAATCATTCCAAGCATCCTCTTCCACTTGGTGGAGCCCAAATGGCTCCCTGGCATACCCAGACATTGAGGGCAATGAAGTAAGTAGGGAGTTTACTACAAAGCAGGTGGAGAAAAACTCCTGATGAATGCAACAGGATGCTAGTACTATCTTACATTAGAGCCTAATTGGTGGCAGTGAATGCAGCAAATGCATTTGCTGCCTCCTTTGCATCCTCTCAGTGCTATCAGGGAGAACTTTTCTAAGTGGTTTGGGGGTTATTATATTCTGGCTCAACTGAGATGGTAGAACCATCAGAGGCCATTGCAACTTGTTCATGAAGAACTTTGGAGGATACAACAGCTTGCATCAGCCAGAGTTTGGATTCCCCTATTACAGCAGGCCAATATTTTGTGTTCAGTGCACTGTCTAGTCACATATTATGGGGTTCAGGAAGTGGACAAGGTATTGGACAAGTGTGGGCAACCGCTGCCTGTCATGGATTACAAAATCAAGTCGTTGGTGGTGCCAAGAAGATGACCAATACCTCAGGTGAGTAATTGCAAGCCATTTGAAAGAGGCAACAATACAACTGCTCCTAAAAACAACCAACCAACCACCTAATTGGACCCAGAATGTCTAATTAACTATAGACTGGTTGCAAATGTCCCTTTCCTGGGGAAGGTCCTGCAGCAAGTGGTTGCCCTGTATGATAACCTGTGTTGGAAGGGAGAGACAGGGGGAGTGTGACCCTGTTGATTCTCTCTGATCTCTCAGAGATTTCAGTACCATCAGCCATGATATCCTTCTGGAGAGGCTGTCCAGGTTGAGAGTGAGCAGCATTCCACTGCTCTAGAAAGGGGTGCTGGGAAGGCATTGTTTGGCCTCATGAAACCTACAATATTCTAGTCCAGCAGGGTTCAGTTTTATCTCCCACGCTGTTCAAGATCTAGATAAAACCATTGAGTGAAGTCATCCGCAGTGTGGGAGTGTATTGATCCGTGCAACTTTTATTTCTCCTTTCGTCTTCAGGTGTGGTAGCAGACATGCTGAACTGGTTGATTGCAGAAATGGACTAGATGGGGGCTAATAAACCGAAGTGCAAGCCAGACAAGCCAGAGATGCTGTTAGTAGGTTATTCCTCAGTCCAGATAAAGTGGAGTTTCACTAGTCTGGGAGGGGTTACACTCCCTCTGAAAGATCAGATTCATAATCTAGGACAGCCTTTCCCAACCAGTGTGCCTCCGGATGTTGTTGGACCACAACTCCCATCAGCCTCAGCCAGCATTGCCAATGGTCAGGAAGATGGGAGTTGTGGTCCAACAACATCTGGAGGCACACTGGTTGGGAAAGGCTGGTCTAGGAGGTCTGCTGAATCCACTACTTCCACTGGAGGTACAGGCAGCTTCAATGGCATGGAGTGCCTTCTACCAGTTTGAGCTGGTATCCCACCTATGTTCCTATCTGGATGTAGACAACCTGGGTTCAGTGGTGTATGCTCTGGTAACCACATAGCTAGATTACTGCAATGCATTATATGTGGGGTTGCCTTTGGAGATGGTTAGAAAACTGCAGCTACTGTAGAATTCTGCAGCCAGACTACTGATCAGAACTAGACAGTCACATTGCATGAGTTTTGGCCTGACTACACTGGCTGCCAATATGCTTCTGAACGCAATCAGTGTTGTCTTTCACCTATAAAGCCTTACATAGCTTGAAACCTCAATACCATATGAGCCCACCTGGAATCCTTGGGTCATCATCGGAGTCCCAAATTCAGAAGGTGGCAATAAAGGAGAGAGCCTTTTCAGCAGCCCATCACCATCACCACCAAATGCTTTCCCTGCTGAGCTTCACTTGGCATCCTCTGTGCCAAGCAAACTCAGTTTTCATATTGCCAAGCATTTAAGTGGCAGCATTTGGGTGGGACCAGTTTTTATGTATTAACTAGGGGCTTTGTCCCTGCTCGCTTTGCTTCCCAACCCCACTTGCCATCACCAAAGCGCTTCTGCCCCCCCACAGGTCACTAACATGCTCCCTACAGGTCACCAAAGCTCTCCTACCTCCCCCACATGGGTATCCAAAGCTCCCCCATTTTCCCCCCAGGTCACCAAAGCTCCCCTGCCTTCTCCCCCACGGGTCACCAAACCTGCCACCCGGTCTCCCGCCAAGCCTCTGAGCTGTTGCTGCTGCCACCACTAGCCTCCCGCCCGGCCTCTCACCCGGCCTCCAACCCAGGCTGCAGCTGCTGCCACTAGCCTCCCATCCAGCCACTTGCCCAGCTTCCTGTTCAGGCTGCAGCTGCTGTGGAGTAGTTTGCCAACTTGCTCAAAGGGCTTTGCCACCCCACCCCCGCCATCATGCTGTGACGTCATGATGTCATGAGGGCTTACATTTTTATTTAGATAGATTGTATGGTGATCACATCAACTAGAGTGGTTTTGTAAATTATTATATTTTGCTGATGTGGTCATCAGAATTTAATGTTTTAGTGTGTTTTAAACTGTAGATTTTTTATATGCTTTTTTCATTATGATATATGTTTTGTATTGTAAATCACCTAGTATTGCCTTACTGCCTTGCCCTTTAGAATCACCCACGAGACGAGAGAACAGGATCTCTTACTGGGCAGATTCCAGGTTTTGATACTAACGCATGAGGCCCTATACAGTTCCGGACTAGGTTAATTGAGATCGCCTTATCCCTTACATATTCAGACGGTTACTGGATTCTGTGGTCTCTCTCTGGAATTCTCAAAATATAAGAAGCCAGCAACCCAGAGGAGGACTTGCAGTGTGACTGCCCCTGCTTTGTGGAACAGTATCCCTCTTGAGATGACAGGTGCCTATCATTTGTAGTTTCCAGAAACAATGGTAGACATTTTTGTTTTGACAAGCTTTTCCAGTTGGATGGGGGGGAAATTAGTCTCTGCCTTGCATGTATATTTGTATTGTTCTTAAATGTGTTTTAGGTGTTTTGTTGCATGGCTGCAAACTGCTTCAAATGTATAGAAGAAATTAATTAATTAATTATAGTGATAATAATTTAGGCAGTGACTTCAGCAGCATTCAGGAGTGAAATGGAGTCTTTTTGGTGAACAGAAACTGCTGAGAGTGCTAGGAGATTCCAGCACTTGACAGGAGGAGCAAATAATTTCCTTCCTCTAATCTGCTCTAAAGGGTTGGTGGTCATGGTAAGGTTAAAGATACTTACACTACAGAATGGCAGCATTTGGGTTCTCAGTGGCGTCAGTGCTCTTCTCTTGAAGCTGTGCAACTGAGGCTAGGTTATATGCTTGAAAAGAGTCCCTCCCCACTTTGGGAAACATTTGAAAATGGCATCCCCCATTTGCAACATCAAGTGGTACAGTCTACCACTTCAGAATTCTACCACCTCATTCTGGTACATGCATAGCCTAGGCCTGAATCTACACTGCTAAAACAAAATAAACTTTGGGGCCTGGGCGCCACAGTTCCTTAGGCCACTGGCCACTGACTAGGAACATAGTAGCATAGGAAGCTGCCTTATATTGAGTCAGATCATTGGTCTGTCCAGCTCTCTACACTGAACAGCAGCTCTCCAGAATTTCAGGCAGGGACATTCCTAGCCCTGCCTGGAGATGCGGAGATTGAACCTGGGACTTTTTGCATGCGACACATATGAACATGTGCTCTTCCACTGAGCTATGGCCTCCTATGCCCTCAAAACGTTCCCTACCCACAGGTGGTGAGGCTGCAAAAATTCTAGGAGCATCTTTTCAAGGGATGAAACTATCCAGTCAGCAACTGTGAACACCACCCCTTCCCCTCCATTGCTACCTCCCAGTGCCTGCAGGAAGAGGCAGAAATTTGCGATCTCCTCCCAAATCCCCCACAGTGGCAAGGCAAATGTTCCTACTAGTGCATTGCTTCACTCGCTGCCATTGTCGGTATAATACAATTACAAATACAAAACAAGAGACACATGCAAATGCAAGCAAAAGCATGTACAGCTTCACAAACTCACAAATGCATGCACAATCAAATTTATGCGCAATATGAAAAAATAGTCACTTCCAAAGTATATTAACACACAAATGTATGTGCACACGCAACCTTATATTCACACATTAAAATATGCAGACAGACACATGTGTTCAAAAAAGCATACTCATTCTCTTAGGCTTTCTCAGCCAGCCAGCTCCACTCCAATGGGACTGAATCAGTCAAACCTCTGGCTGGGCTGAGGCAGTGCTGCTAGGTGGCACTGTTAGACCAAGAGAGGGGCTTCAGTGCCAGCTCCCCTTTTTGCTTATGGCAAGCCTTGGCCATGGCTGCTCTGATTTGCAAGAGATTTCATTATGGTGCAACGGTGAGCTTAAGGAGGCGTCTGCCACCTCGCCCCAGAGTTCACGCAGATCTAGGAACGAAGTAGGTTTGCTGGCTCTAGGAAATTGCTGCCTTCTATACTAGTGGGAAGCTATTACAATCCCGAGAAAGGATTCTTTGAAGCAGGGCTATCGCCTAATGAAAGAAATCTTACAGAGCAATCATCTAAAGCTCCCATCACCCCAGTGACCCACTAATACTAGCATGACATCAGCAAAGCTTAATTAAGCTCCTATGTACACTCAGCAGAAGGGAAGAGGACAACAAACAGCAACAAATATAGCAGCGGCAAAACCAGCCCCCTCCCTCTGTGGTCCATGGCAATGGAGCTGACACACACTGTCAGGAAGCGACAAACCAATCCCCCCCAAAATCAGCTGTGAATGGAAAGAGCCAATCCACTTACGGCACTGGGGACTTGGCACCATGATATTGTCCTTCCTCTCCACACACACAAGGCATAACTCCAGGTTATGGATGGAAAGATCTGTCAGTTTCGATTCTCTCAGATTCTCATTTTTCTAATCTTAAATTCAGTTCTCCACATTTCTGTAGCAATTTGCTTTTTTTTTTTAAAGAAAATCCTCATGAAAATTCTCAAGCATTTTAGTGCAAATTGCTCCTAATAAACAAACATTTGTAAGCAATTTCTCATTATATAATGCGTTTTTGTACATTATTTTCACTCATATATTCATTCTTATGCACACTTTCCCCTAACATATATAATTTTGTAAACATTGTTTGGTTGACAGACGGCACTGCAAAATTCGAATAACTGCAAATTTCAAAGGATGGCTGCGTTTAGGTTCTCATATAGTTTTGGAAAGTCCTAATTTGATAGATTTGGCTTGAAATGTGAACTAAATCAAATTTCTCAGCCATCCCTACTCCGGATACACATGAAGGATGCCATAATGCCTCAGGTGTGGCAGCCTCTGTGATGGAGGCAGTAGGAGCAGAGAAACTGAGCAGTTCTAGGCTCCCTGTTTGAATCTCCTGCACACATACACAAAGCGCATATACTCACTTCTTTAGACTACATAACATACAGGCAAGACAGGCAGTCCAACAAACTACACAGCAAGCACTGTGACTGACTTAGCAGGAAGTACATCTAGGGAAAAGTGGGTTTCTAAAGGATAAGCATTCGTGTCCCATCGGGGAGCAAGGCCATGTTCACACCAGACATTTATTTCACTTTTATTTCACTTTAAACAGTCATGGCTTCCCCCAAAGAACCATGGGAAGTGTAGTTTGTGAAGGGTGCTGAGAGTTGTTAGGAGACCCGTATTATCCTCACAGAACTACAGTTTGCCAGTTGTTCAACAGGCATTTCCTGTTCCCAGAGAACTCTTGAAAACTATAGCTCTGTGAGGATTCTTTGGGGGAATCCATGACTATTTAAAGTGGAATAATAGTGGAATAAATGTCTGGTGTGCCTAAATGTTCCTATCAGATGATAGAGCTTTTGTCAAGGAGGGAAAGAAAGAATTTGCCTTTAATGAAGAAGGGTTTTTTAATTTACTCAAAACATATTATGGAACATGATTCAGAGTGTTTTTTATACATTAAACATATTTTTCAGCAGCTTTGGTGTTTACTTCCTTGGGTTTGGGGCTTTTTTCCTCTCCCATTTGCTCGTAAGAAGTGCTGGATCAGGCCGCAGGGCTCGGTCCTGGGCCCAGTGCTCTTCAACATTTTTATTAATGTTTTTTATTAATGACTTGGATGAGGAGGTGCAGGGCATGCTTATCAAATGTGCAGATAATACAAAATTGGGAGGGATAGCTCATATACTGGAGGACAGAAACAAAATTCAAAGTGATCTTGAGTGGCTGGAGCATTGGGCTGAAAACAACAGAATGAAATTCAACTGGGATAAGTGCAAAGTTCTACACCTAGGAAAAAGAAACCAAATGCACAGTCGTAAGCAATGTAGTCAGCAATACTACATGCGAGAAGGATCTTGGAATTATTGTTGATCACAAGCCGAATAGAAGCCAACAGTGTTATGGCTGCAAAAAAGGCAAATGTTATTTTAGGCTGCATCAACAGACGTATGTTTCTAAATTGTGTGAAGTACTAGTTTCCCACTATTCAGCACTGGTTAGGCTGCATCTTGAGTACTGCGTCCAGTTCTGGACACCGCACTTTAAGAAGGATGCAGACTAGAACGGGTTCAGAGGAGGGCAATGAGGATGATCAGGGGATTAGAACGAAAACCCTATGAGGAAAGACTGAAAGTACTGGGCATATTTAGCCTTGAGAAGAAACGAGTGAGGGGAGAAATGAAAGCACTCTTCAAGTATTTAAAAGGTTGTCACACAGGGGAGGGCCAGAATCTCTTCTTGATCGGAGTGCAGGCATGAAATAATTGACTCAAGTTACAGGAAACCAGATTTCGACTAAGCATCAGGAAAAACATCCTGTGAGAATAGTACAACAATGGAACTAATTACCTAGAGAGGTGGTGGGCTCTCCAACACTAGAGTCATTCAAGAGGCATCTAGACAGCCACCTGTCAAGTATGTTTTAAGTTGGATTCCTGCATTAAACAGGCGATTGTAATCAGTGGCCTTATAGACCCCTTCCAACTCGACTATTCTATGATTCTAGGCCAAAGGCCTATCTAGTCCAGCATCCTGTTCTCACAGTGGCCAAGCACATGCCTATGGGAAGTGTGCAAGAGACACCTGAGTATAATAGCTTTCTCTCCTCCTCTGGTTACCAGCTGCCGCCAAAAGTGGAGGCAGAGCATAGCCATCATGCCTAGTCCTTATCCTTCATGAATTTCTCTAATCCTCTTTCAAAGCCATCTAAGTTATTGGGCATCACACCGGGAATTCACTTGTGGGAGCAAATTCCATAGTGTAACCAAACCATGCACTATGTGAAGAAGTACTTTCTTTTGTCTGTCCTGAATCTTCCAATGCTCAGCTTCATTGGATGTCCACAAGTTCTAGTGTTATGAGAGAAGGAGAAAAACTTCGCGTTCTCTGCACCAGGTACAATTTTATACACTTCTATCAAGTTTACTCACCTTTTCTCTAAACTAAAAAGCCCCAAATGTTGTAACGTTCCATACAGAGTTGCTCCATCCCCTTGAACATTTTTGGTTGCCCTTTTCTGAAACTTTTCTAGGTTTACAATCTTTTTTGAGGTGTCAAGTAGGGTTGCACCATAGATTTATATAATGGAATTATGATAATATTGGCAGTTTTGTTTTCTTAATGATTCTCAACAAGGAATTTTCCTTTTTCACAGCAGCCATACACTGGGTTGACATCTTTATCCGGGTCTTGTTTCTGGTCAGTCACAGCTACAGATGTGAAAGCTTGGGAAAAAAACAGAAAATTTGAACCTCCCCTCCCACCCACCCCCCTTTTTCAGGAAAAAAAATGGAAAAATGTGTGTGTGTGGGAAAACCTGTTTCCCCACCATATCTGTCCATTTTTCCCTGGGCTTCCAAAGCTCTAGTAACAGCCAGTTCATACCTATTAGCATATGTGTGACATTAGGATTTTTTGTCCCAATATGCATCACATTACCCTTGTTTACATTGACCTGAATTTGACATTTTACCATACATTCACTCAGTTAGGAGTGTTCTTCTCACAATCCCTTTTTGTTTTAATCACCTTGAACAATTTGGTATCACCAGCAAACTTGGCTACCTCACTGCTCACCCCTAACTCTAAATCATTTATGAACAAGTTAAAAAAAAAAAAGCACAGGTCCCAGTATCAGGCTTTGGGGGTCTCCACTTTCTCTATCTCTCTGTTGGGAGAACTGTCCATTTATTCCTGCTCTTTGCTTCTTGTTTCTTAACCAAATCCTGTTCCACAAGAGGACCTCTCCTCTTATCCCATGACTACTAAGCTTCCTCAGGCGTCTTTGTTGAGCTAGATTATGCTGTGGATCTAGCCACAGACACCAAGACTGGCATGGTTCTGTGGCGAGACCAGAAGGTGTGTTTGTGGGGACAGGGAATGGACTGGGAAGGCACCCTATCACATGACTTGGACTGCCTTTTATTTCATTAGGACCAACCACCCTTTTCTCATGTGTTTCCTGAGCCAGCAAACCCAATTTATCTTCCCCTCATCCCTCATATCCTGTGCTGCAAAGCAAAAAGGCTCATGAGTGTTTGCCCAAGAGTGGCAATGGAGTCGAGTGCCTGTTGCTGACCCAGGAAACTGGCTGTGTTTCCCCTTATCTTCATCAGTGAATGGCAGAGCTTGGAAGATTACTTTTAAAAATGAATAAATTACAATTACCATTACTGTTACAATTGTTCTGAAAGGAATTGATTACTTTGCCATTACTCAAAAGTAATCAGTATAATTACAGTTAAGTTACTTTAAAAAAAAAAAAACTAGGGTGGCTACAAGGTACTAGCTTTGGCTGCTGCACACCTATAGCCTAAAACAACATTAAAAATAAGCACACAGAGAGAAGTAGTAGAAGAATTATTCTTCTCCATAAGATAGCAGTGGTGGTCTCTCCGCTGGTAAGTGTGGGGGAGGGAGGGGGGAGGGGCCACCCCCCACCGCTCTGATCTTTCTGCATCAAACCAAGTACAACTCCACACACACTCAGCCAGCAAGTTTTGTCTCTCTCACTCAGCCACTTCCTGGACCCTGCCCTGCCACCAGCTATGGCACACCCACCCAAGGAAACATTTTCCCCGGGATGAAAAAAGTTAAAACACTGCAAATGCAGCAAAGTAGTTGTTTTGTGCACCAAATGCAAACACAGTATTAACACACAGACACAACAACACATGTCGTCATCTCTCACCTCCACAGTTTTTTTATCTCCATTCCCCTGCTGCCTCCTTCATCCATGTCCTTGCCCTCGAGCTCCTTTCTCCCTCCGTTCTTCTCCACCACTGTCCATATTTTAACCATTTTTTCTTCCACTCCACCCCCATATCGTTCTTCACCTCCTCCCTTGTCACCTCCTAAACACCCACAGAGCATGAGGGAAGAGCGATGCTGTGCAGATGCCCAGTTTGAGGCACATGATTTTCATCCATGAATCAGAGGAGCAGAAGACTTCCCCTGCTCGCCCCACCCCCCAGTAATGCCCCAAAGTAATGCTGAAAACATTAGAATTACTCCTCAAAAG
Organism: Rhineura floridana; assembly: GCF_030035675.1. Taxonomy (NCBI): domain Eukaryota; kingdom Metazoa; phylum Chordata; class Lepidosauria; order Squamata; family Rhineuridae; genus Rhineura; species Rhineura floridana. The sequence continues at coordinate 172,638,265 of NC_084480.1, read as the reverse complement.
TAATAACATTACTCCTCGTTCCATTACAATAAAAATGTAAGTACCCACTCATTTCTCAAAAAAAAAAAGCAATAAATTAGAAGTAATTGGTTTTTTGTAACTAATAACTTCCAAGCTCTGGTGTATAGGGTGGACTTACCTGCATGTGGAGGAGATCCATGGGTAGGGGCTTCCTTCCTGCAGAATGCAGACTTTTTTGTTTCTTCTGTGAAGATGGCTGTTGACAGAGGAAGGTTTCCAATATACAGTGCAAGATACTGTGCAGGTTTATAGCTTTGCTGTGAATTATCTACTACCACCACTACTACAGTATGCTGCAAGGGTGAGTAGGGAGAGATATCAGAGACATGTGCAGCAGTCAAAGTTTTAGGCACAGAATACCCCTTTTATGTATTAGCATGGGGTGCATTGTCCTTGAATTCTTAGTTGGAGATGTGGAGTTGATGTTCCAGTGAGGTGTTTGAAATGCAGTAGATTCAGGGCTGCGGAAAAGAAGTATTTTTTTCACACCAATACACAATTGGCCATTAGCTTAGATGACTCCCCTGCCCAGATATCTTAGATACTTTGAAAGGGGGTTAGACAAACTCAAGGAGGATAGACCTTTCAATGGCTATTAGCCATGACAGCTAAACAAAACCTCCAGGTTCAGAGGCAGTGTATCTTTGAATAGCAACTGCTGGGATGCAGACAATAAGGATCAGGTGTTGCCTTCAGGCCCTGTTTGCTTGAAGGCTTCTGAGAGGCATCTGGCTGGCTGCTCTTAGAAATAAAGATGCTGAACTAGATGGCTCCTGGGTCTGATTCAGCTGGGCTTTTATGTTATACCTTTGGCCATATCAACACACATGAGGCTTAGATACTGTTGCAGAGGCATTGGCATGTACAACAGGCTGGGCTCATGAGACAAGGGGCTCTAGTATTGGCATGGAATGCCAACTCCTAATGCAGAAGGGAAAGCACAGACAGGCCTCAGTGGCTGACTGTGGAGTGAACTTTGATATTCATACAACATGTCCACAGAGTGATATGAAAAAGGATGTGGCATGGAGAAACTCCCACCAGCCCCAGCCAACATCCTCAATAATCAAGGAAGGTGGACACTGTAGTCCAGCAACATCTGGCCACAGGTTCCTCATCCCTCCCTTAGACAACCCACAAGTATTCACCCTGAAGAAATCTCCTCCCCCACCTCACTCTAGAAGAGATAATATCTGCACTCTAGTTTTCTCTTTCATCATTTGTTTCTTTTTTTTCAGCCTACCTAATTCTCTGGTAATAAGTTAACCATGGTTGTTACTAGCCACCACTGGTTTTATTCCAGTTTCCTTTCCTAACTTAGGGCCCATCCATACCTAACTGCAAAATCTGCATTTACCGTATTTGGTTGGTGGCCTCAAGATCAATACGTGTCCTGTTTGTGGTTGGATTATTGTGAAAACCCGCTTATCAAGCGTCCATACATGTGGGCTTTTTTTTTTTTTTTGCTTTAGCATTGGCCACTCCCCTAAATCCACCCCTTTTCAGTGATTGGTCCATATGACTTTTCAGAAGAGTGCAGAAATGTTTTTGTTTTTTTTTAATTCTCATGCATGCACAGGTTTGTGGATGTGCAAAAGGGCACTGTTAATGCCCCTCCACGTGCAAGCAAAATAAATGTCTGGGTTGTTACATGTAACATAGTGCATACTTAGGATGAGAGCCACTGGTTACTCCCGATTCCATTGAATTTGTCAAACTGAGAGGCAATCCCTTTCCATGTCCAATTGTTTCCCAGTATCTCCTGCTGTTACCATTTTGAAAGAGCTTACCTTCTGCCCAGTGCACCCACCACATCTCCTCTTCATGCCTCCTCCTCCCAAATTGTATTAGATCTTTGACCGCCTGCCATGGGAGAAAGCAAGAGATCCCCCGGTCATTCAGTTTCAAGTCAGCAAAGCCCAGATTAGTCAGTTTTAGGCTCTAAGGGAAAGAACACAATTTAGAGTGTGTGTGCTCACACCCACACACCCACACACACAGAGAGATATCTGGCTGCCTGGAGGGAGAGAAGCAGATCTCCCCTTCTTCTTGTCCTCAATTTTTGGCTCTTTGGCATGTTTGACTCTCCCTCCCATCCCCATCAGCTGTTGGGCAGGAAAAGAGAGGCTTTGCCTGCTGCTGGATCGGCTGCAAGATCAATTAAAGTTAAAGTACTAGAGCTTGCTCCTCACCCCCCCTTTCCCCCTATCAGCCCAAGGAAGCTCAGTTAAAAACCTCCTCCTTTAAACTCCGTGTTTTTAATGAATTGTTTGTGTAACATCGCAAAATAGCTTTTAAGTGGAAATATTAATTAAACATTTGATTTTACGTTTGATCGCAAAATAGTATTTTTTTTAAAAAAAACAATGCAATAGTTACAGAAGCCAGAAGGAGGAAGTACCCCAGTTCACTACCAGAAGCAGGAATGAACTATAAGCAAGGAGGAGGAAGCGTGGACAGAGGGTGGGGGGAAGGAGAAAGGGCTTGGCATACGACTGAGGAACATTCATGGACCGTCTATTACAGGAAAGTCCATGGCATTGCGTCCGAGCCCACAGACATTAATGAGATTGATTATCAGTTTGGGAAATCTTATCAGTTTTTCAGGGTTATTTCTAATGAGGATCTGTTAACACGAAAATCCGTACTAGCTTGTAATGTCATATGGACGACGGTGAATTAATGAAGACACAAAGCAGTTACATTGCAGATTATACATTTATATGGATGGGCCCATAATTTAACTCCATGCCAGCCTGCCTGGCATCTATTGCTTCTCCCTCACCATATTTGGCATTAGGATCCTCAAAAATTAACCCCAGTTACCAGTCCAATTTGAATGCTATTCACAGAGTCCATTTTCTATTTTTTGCAATAAATCTCTATTTGATTTCAAGCATTTTTTTGTATGTAAAGTTTTTATTGATTTTCAAAAAGGAAAATAAAATAAGCAATAAAGGTAAGTACATGCACCATCTTGCATTGAAATCATACAATGAAAAAAAATCTTATAATTGATAAATAATCATATTACTAACAAAAATCCCTTCCCCAACAGGTAAACAAGGACTGGCAGCATTATGAGACTGAAAGAATAAGTTCACCAAAGGCGTTGTAGACAAAACAAATATAGGTCTGTATGATTCAATGACAAAGTACAAACAAAAGGGAAAGTTACTCAGGTGTTCCAAACTCTGACATAGTGGGCGGGGAATTTTAATTATGCTCTTTTTTTTTATTAACATGAGCAATAAATGGGTACCAGAATAAACTTATCCATTTTAGTAATTTCACAAAGGAGCCTGTATTTGTGTCACTTTTTCCATAACAGCAATAAACCACACCTTATGGTACCAATATTTTAATGTAGCCCCTTTCGTATCCTCCCAATGTTCTATAGTTGTAAGGTGGGCCACCAAACGTGGGTGATCCACCAATTGTTTAACATTTGCATCTAAATCTGAGTTTGCAAAGAAATTTAAGAGGGCCAGACGCAGAGACTTGTCCACAGGCTGAGATAGGATGGTCTAAATTTCACTAAAAATCTCCAAAATGTCTGAGCCCATGGACAGGACCACCACATATGATGGTAGGTCCCGTGTTCTGCACATTCTCTCCAGCACTGTGACAAGACTATCAGTCACATATGGGCCAGCCTCACAGGTGTTATGTACCATCAATGAGCCAACTTGAGCATGGGCTCCCGTACCTGAGTGGACATTGTAGAAACTATAGGCTTATTCCAGAAAATTATCCAATTGACGTCATCTGTTACTTCATTTTAGTCTCCTTCCCATTGTTTCTGGAGGCCAGACAAGTCTTCTCCATTGAAATGGCATATAACCTAGATACTAAACCTCATTCCTCATCTCTCACAGCTAGAATGATACTTCCAAAAATAAAGAGTTCTTTAGTGGCTGATTTCAAGCTTTTATCTGTTGTCTGATTGCCAACCCCTCCTGGTGTAAATGCAATTTGCCTGTGGTGTGCTGCTACTCTAATTCAAGACCAAAAACGACACATGCCAGTTGGGTACACAGGTACATGTGCAGGCATGTATACATGTAGACAAGGACACACAGTAACACTATGCAGGACTGAAATAATTTTTTCAAATTATCCAGCAGAGTTTGCAGTCTTGCACCTTGGCATAATTAGGCCAAAAAATCTGACTGCATGCATAACAGAGTCGGAGTAGTTTTGAGTTTCTGCTAGAGTGAGTGAATCAATAGTGACAGTTAAGTATAAAGATTTTCAAAATGAAGTATTGCACTGGAAAGCGTGGATGCTTATGCTCCCAGACACTGAAGGTTCCTGGGAATGGTTTGAGGTTGTAAAGTAAGGGTAAATTGTACTGTGTGGTGGAAGGGGGACGGATTATTTAGTTTAGCCTGTGGGCAAAAAGATCTGAACTGCCTGTTTGGAGGAACTAATAGGTTCAATAGGAAGCATGCTAAAGGGCAGGACAGAATTGCGTCACAACCCCATAGACAGCCCTACCCACCTCTTGTTCATATGGAGACACTGCCAAGCACAACGTGTTGTGTAATCACCATTGCCTTCTATACTGTCCAATCACTCCCCCACTGGATTTGCCACAATATTATTGTACACTTTATAATACAAATAGACCAGGACATGGCCTTTTTCTGCACATGCACTCACTTCTGTAGTATAGCTGTGCTTTTATGAACTGATAAGCATATCTATATGTCATCCACTACTCATGCTACACCACTCCCTCCTCCAGTCCTCTCAATGTGGTATGTTTGCTGGTTTCTGACGCAGAGCTGTCTCTGTGCAGTGTAGAGCATCGCTCGCTGGGAGCTATCTGTGATTTTGCAAGGAAGCACTTACAAATACCATATTGCTCACAAAGAACACAGAGTCTTGAGTTTTGCTGTCAGGGATCATACATACATGTTCCAGCAGGTGCTCTAAGCCCAACACTCTCCGATCCACGACATGTAGAAAGAAGGCAGGTGGAGCCGGGCTGACATCTCTCTGGGTCAGAACAGACCTTGACTTGGTTCACACATAGTGGAAAACTGTGGCCTGCCATTTGGGCCCAAGCCGTCAGTTTGCACGTTCCCCCTCCCCATCTATTTGCATGCTCAATTTCCCTTCCTTAGTTTGTTTGCAGGAACTACAGATTGCTGCTGCTACACTGGAACCAGACAAACTAGAATTGGAAACCACACCCAAACTATATCTGCAGTCCAACAACATCTGGAGTGCTCCAGCTTATCTACCCTGCTGTAATCACGGAAACCATGCGTATGAAATGCAGCATATGAATTGCTGTGAAGCACTTTCAAAATGCTCAGTCAGTAATATTGTTCTGACCTGTGCCCACTGAAGCCTGACAGAGATGACAGAAGGCCTATCTAATGGACCTCCGTTAATCACCCATCTGGCACTGGAGAGAGGCAAGTAGTCAGCTAAACCAGTGCTTCCTAGCTTAGGAACAAACAAATGGCACATTGGCTTTTCCAGTCATCTTACTAAATTGCAGTTTAACTCCTCAAATCCTCTCCTCCGTTCTCCAGCTTTACTCCCAGTCCCCCCTTGGCCTCAATGCCTCCCCTTGCTGATAAAGCTCACGGAGGCTTTTCTCTCTTTTCCTCTGAATGTTCCCTTTCCTTTCCATCTGGTGTCCATCCATTCCCCCCTCTCTGGGTCTCCCTCTCTGCCCCTCTTTTCCCGGCCTCATCTCTAGCCTCAGGCCTGTTCTGCATGTGCAACAGAATGACCTGGGAATTAGGGGTGCCAAGAGAGATTTGGGGCAGGGGAGGACCCAGAGTTTTCTTCTACACCCCTACAAGCCACAGATGACACATGCACAAAAATCATACATGACGTGAGAGATCCATGATCAGAATCTCCTGTGTTTTTGTGCGTGTCTGTTCAACCCTATTGGGGGGGGGGTTAATTAGCAAGCCCGTATAGCTACTTTGAGGATCTGGAAAACGCTGCCCTGAGAGAAGAAGTTTAGCTCTCATCACTTTCACTGTCCCTTCCCTTGAAGCTGCTGTTAGTTACGGAAGGGTGACCTCACAGTGCTAGTAGCAGTTTTGTGGTGGGTGGATGGGATATAGATCACAGAAAGGGCAAAGGAGGAAAGAATTAAATACTCTCTTCCAGAGCAATGCTTCTTCAAAGCAGCCATATGGTGTTGCTAATTAGTTAAAAACCAAACAAAATATCATCACCGGTGGGAGATCCTAATCATGGATCTCCTGTGCCACATCTAGGTTGGTCCTCTGTCAAATGCTGGCTGGCATATGCAGCAAAATGAGATAGTAGAGTCCTGAAGTAATAGAATGGACTGGACTATGCAGACTGTAGGCAGGATATCACATTTTTGAATGCTTCCCTACAGTAAGCAGGCAAAGTAGAACATTTTTTTAGTGGTGTGCTAGTTTTGAATTTGCAGGATTATTATTTTTTTATGTGATAAAGCTTTGAAAATGGCACCCACCTGCAGGTTGAAATGGTTCACTCTACCCTTCCACTTTAGCAACCTACTACTTCATTCTGCTGCAAATTGAGCCCAGACTTTACTCCTCTCTTCTGTGTACAACACATTGCTGGCCTTTCTTTGCCTCCTACTCCCCATTTTGCTTTGCTATGCTCCTCCATCCCCCCTCCCCGTGTGAGCATCAAATCCATGATCTGACAGTTCCACATGTTTTTACTGAATGGAAGAAGGGAGAGCCATGGCAGCTGCTCACACGACTGGGCTGTGACTTTTCCTATAAGATGGGAAGAAACTGTGAAATTGGTTTGCCCAGCTGGACTGTGGGGTCTGAGCCAAGAGGCCTGAAAAAGGAGGCAGTTTGAAATTGTCAGTTTTGCGCTGGCTTGCAGGAGCACCAGGAGTCTTACTAAAGCTTTAGGACTAAGAAAGCCAGCGCTTGCTTGCCCACTGCCCAGCTGCTCAAAGTTTATCTATATCTGTCTGTAAATTACTAAATAAACAACACGGTCTTGTTCAGAACAAAAGTGACACTGCTAAAGGCTGCCTTGCTATGTCAGCTTGGGAAGCAGTGACAAGGAAAGCTTCCAAAACAGCCAGAGCCAGAAGCCACCAAACCCTACCTGAGAGTGGGTGAACCAGGCAGGCGCTGCTGCATCCACACCTTCCCATCCTCTCCAGTCTGATTTGATTTCTCAGTGCAGCAACAACTTCAAAACTGAAAGAGATGAATGATTCTGCCCTTGTACACACTTCTTTGGCTGCTTGGGCACTACACTCACTTTTCTCGCTTGAAGCAGTTATGGAGAACAGGTCCATCAATAGCAATTATTACTAAATGGAACCTCCATGGTCAGAGGCAGTATACCCCTAAGCATTAGATGGACAAACAAGGGCTGCTGGAAATTATGCTAGACTATATACACAGTGGTCTGATCCAGTAAAGCCATTCCCTTCCCTTCTTCCCCCAGCCTCCAGGTTCTTGCTATTCAACTGTAAGCTGGACAAGGAAGAATCTTGCGTCTTTTTGTTTTGAGCACACCTTTAGCTGTTATTACAATTGGAAGTTTGTGATCATGATGAGCTCCCTTGGAAACCACTTATTTTAACTTTATTTTTGAAATGTAATTTGTAGTGAGGTGATCATTTAGATGGTTTCTCACAAGCCCAGACAACAATTCATGATAATCCTGCTCAACCCACTATTTGGGTGCAGTGCTACATTTTTTAATTTTATTTTATTTGTGAATGCAATTTATAAGCCTCCCTGTAACCGAATGTTCTCCACGCGGGTTACAGATTTAATCAATAAAAATAAAAATTTACATTAGAATCGAATACAATGAAACAAACCAATTAAGACCAAAACAGATCAATTAAAAACAGAGAGCAGAGCAAATGTGGGAGCCTGTGGCTCTCCAGGTGTTGCTGAACTACAGTTCTCATCATGCTTGACCTTTGGCCATGTTGGCTGGGGCTCATTAGAGTCCAGCAACATCTGGAGGGCCACATGCTCCCCACACTTGGAGCTGAAGAATAAAAAACAACAACACTAAATAATATGAAGAACCCCAGCATAAGTTTAAAGGTCTGGGAAAATGAAGAGGTCTTTCATGCTAAAACAACATTAATGTAGGCACTAGGCAAGCCTCTCTGAGGAGCCGCTTCCACAAATGGGGAGCCACTACTGAAAAACCTGTAGCCACCACCACTGAGACTAGGGAGGAGGAAGCTAACAGGAAGTGCCACCTCTGGACTGGTTGTAAGTAAGAAGGCAGGCAGGTAAAGGCTGGTTGAAGGCAAGCTAAGGTTGGTGGGGCAGTGCCCTGTTAGCCCAACGGACCAGCCTCCACTGGGGCAAAGTGTCATCAGCACACTGATGTTTCACAGCTTTCTTTCTCCGTAATATCTGAGCCAGGAGAAAAGAGCTGAGTATGATCTGGAATGTTTGTTGTTTGGATGCAGCTGAAGAATGGATGAGAACAAATAAACTAAGCTTGAACCCAGGAAGGTGGAGGCACTGTGGGTGGGTGGTCCCTGTGTCTGGTCATTTGCCTGTTCTGGAGGGGGTTGTTTTCCTTCTGAAAAAAGTTTCATAGATTATGTGCTCTCGGATCCACCTCTGTCACTTGAGGCTCGGGTAGTTACAATGGCTAGGAGTACCTTTTACCAGCTATGGCTGATGTACCAACTACCACCATTCTTGGATGGGGACAGCCCGGCCGTGGTGATTCATGCATTGGTAACCTCAAGAGTATTTCAGTGCACTCTATGTGGGGCTATCCTTGTGTGTGGTCGAGAAGCTCCAGCTGCTGAAAATGCTGTGGTCGGACTGTTGATGGGGACAGACTACCGCCAGCACATAACTCCAGTGCTTAAAAGCTTGCACTAGCTGCCCATAGGTTACCAGGCCAGGTTCAAGATTCTTATATTAATTTACAAGGCCCTTAACAACTTGCATCCAGGATATCTTAAGGACTGCCTGATCCCAGACCTCAGTCTGATCACTGAGCCCTTGGGGGGTTATTCTCTGTTGGTGGTCCTCCATGGCTCAGCTGCATGGCTTGTAACCACTAGAAGCTGTGCATTCAGTGCTATGGGCTAAAACTTGTGGAACTCCCTCCTGACTGAGATTAGATAGGCATCATCCTTGTCAGTTTTATAATGAATGTTATTGTTCTTATTCTTCGTAATGTTTATTTTTATTTTTGTCATTCTATATGCACATCTTAGAAATATTGATTATGTGGTAAATAACTATCTTCAATAAATCAAATAATAATGCATCATATAGGTAGGGTAGCTGGGCAAATCTCTGGCTCACCACACCGAAGGCAGTTTGAATGAGGTGGTGATATCTTTCTGTCCTGCTTTGTATAGGGAGGGACAAATATGCCAATTTCAATTTCTCTCTGTTTTTCATTTCTCCCATCTTCAGTCCTCCACATTTCTACATCAGTTTGCTTTAAAAAAAAGTCTCACAAAAATTCATCAGCATTTTTGCGCAAATGTCTGCTAATGTACACAGTTTGTATGTAATTTTGGTCTAATACACACATTTTTGCAACAATTTTTCTAATATAATGCACTTTTGTATGTTTCCCCCCACTAATATATGCATTTCTATGCATACTTTACCCTAGTATATGTATTTTATGCACAATTACTTGGTTGAAGAACTCAGTTACAAAATTCAGAGAAGTAAGAATTCTGAAAGATGGCTGAGTTCCAGTTTGCATAAAGTTTTGAAAAAAGTGTGATTTAGGTAAGTTTCCCTTTAAATGAATCATATTTCTCCCCTATCCCTAGTTTTGCCGTGCTGTGTCCTGCTTTGCCAATGGGGAGGCTCCACTACTGTGGAGGTCCCTGTTTCTCCCATCAACAGTGGGAGCAGAAGCAACTGCAGAATAAACAAACTCTTACTTCTTACTGCAAGCAAGCAAACATGCTTCTTTACTGTTGGCTGGGTAGAGAACACAACTGAAACTGAAACTCAGAGCAAAGGAAAGTCAAAGGGGTGGAGTCTAACTCTAGCCCATAATACAAAGTTCTACTATTTAACTCTTCAAGGGTCATGCTACAATACAGGCTAGTTTTTTCAGGATCATTTGTAGGGAGACTGTGGTCATGAAATCCACCCTCAGTCAGTGAAAGTCTTGAGTGAGTAGACTTTTGGGGACTCTTCCAGCTGAGGCTTTTCTTGTGCACTCACCCTGCCTTATTCACTGAATTTTTCAGAGGCTCCTATTCTTAAATTGCTCCTGTTCTTAAAACAAGCTATCAGTTTTTAAATAGAGGGTGCCATTGTCTGTTATGTCACAAATTCAAAAGAAAACAATGGGCGGCGGGCAAAGCGGAGCTCTAGGGTAGTGGTGCACCCATTTGCCCCATCTCGGATGCAGGCTTGGCTGTTTCCCCACCTTTCATCCCAGCCAGTGCAGGTAGTGGGGCACAGGATGCAGCAATGGCTCCACCACTTCATTAAGCTCCACTGCTGACTGCCAGGGTTGGGAATGCACCCTTTATTTGGGAAAAAAAGAGAGCAAGGTGAGTATAACAGGACAGAATTGTTCACAGTGTAGAGAAAGTGGATAGAGAGACATTTTTCTCCCTCCTAACACTGGAACTTGGGGACATCCAATGAAGGTGAATGTTAGAACATTCCAGACAGACAAAAGAAACAGGGCACAGTTAAACTATGGAATTTGCTCCTGCAAGATGTAGTGATGGCCACCAACTCGGATGGCTTTAAAATGAGTTCAGACAAATTCATGGAAACATGGCTATCAACGGCTACTAGCCATGATGGCTTTATGCTACCTCCAGAATCAGAGGCAGTCTGGGGTACACAACTAGAGAAAATGCTATTGCATTCATGTCCTGCTCGTGGACTTTCCAGAAGCATCTAGCTGATACTGTGAGAAGAGGATGCCCATTGATCTGATCCATCAAGGCTCTTACGCTCTTATGATGGAACTGATAACCTTTTTGCCCTGCATTTCAGGGTTAAACAGGTATCATGTCTTGCTATGCGGTTCCTTTTACCCATAGCTGAAGTTTAGCCTTTAAAAAAATTAATTTCATTTCATTTTTGTTCTACAGTACAAGTGTACAGATAAAAAGAAAGTAAACATGTTAATGAGCAAATGATGGGATCGCTGTGATTGCATGGTGGAAGTGACTAATTAAGAGGGCCAATTCTGGGCAGGAGGGAATAACAAATGAATAATTAAAGGGTCTATTTCAGTCATGCTAGTGGCTAGGAGAAGCAGGAAAACACCAAATGTAGAGATCTTTGCTGACTGAAGGCTACAGTCACATGGAGACTTTGTAGAACCATATGGGACTTAAGTCTGAGTAAATATAGCTGTGATATTTCCTGTGGAGATGGGCGTTATAGGATTGTTATGGGGAATATAGCACTATATTAAGTGTTGCCTGGAATCACAGGGTAGTAGCCAATGAATCCCTTCAGCATATGGATTTATGCTTGTGCAATGGGACTTCCTTCCCTGCACCCCACACCCTTCTCAAATCTACTCCAGAGTGTTGGGGAAACCCCTAGAACAACTTTTGGGGGTACACAGGGGGACAGGAGAGAAGGGGAAGTTCTGTTGTACAATCAGAAATCCTCGTGCTGCCAGGATGCATGTGCTGGATGCCACCCACAGTTTTAATTCTGATTATGGATGAACGAGTATCAAAGGGCCCAAGGGAGAGAGAAGCTGGTTTATCAACAGGAGGTAGAGCAGGCATAAGAACCCTGGTCGGTCAGGCCAAATAGATACCTTCAGGAAGTCCACAAGCGGCTTATGAAGGCAAGAGTCCACCCTTTTGTCTGTCTCCCTGGGAACTGGAATTTGAAAAGGAACATAGGAAGCTGCCTTGTATAAAGTCAGACCATTGGTCCATCTAGCTCAGTACCGTCTATATTGACTGGCAGTGGCTATCCAGGTTTCAGGCAGGATTTTACCTGGAGATACTAAGGATTGAACCAGGGACCTTCTACATGCAGAGCAGATGCTCTACCCTTGAGCTATGACCCTTCCGCTTATGGGAGTTCCATTTAGCTAGCATGGCTAGTTGCCACTGATAGGTCTCTTCTCCATGGTTTTCACTAAGGCCCTTTTAAAGCCCTCTAAGCCACACCACAACTTGTGGCAGGGAATTCTGTAATAAGTATAGATTGTATAAAGAAGTACTTTCCTTTTTCTGTCCTGAATGTAGCGCCCATGCATGACAGAAATGAACACGCTGAAGAGGGAAGAATGGCTGAGAGAAATTGATTTTGTGTGGGAAGGCAACCTAAATGTACAAGAGGCTGGGCTAGGAGGAAAGAAACAGCTGGCTTGGGATTTGGATCCACCGCAGTTTTCTACTCCAACAGGAATGGACCTCAAATGACAACAGACCAAGAAAACATGAGGCTGTGAATCCTGCACACATATACTTGGAAGTAGGCCCCAGTAAACTCAGTGGGGCTTATTTCTGAGGAAGTATGCATAGGATGAGGCAATAAACCCAAAAGCCGTGTTTGGCCCTATAATACAGCGGTGGAGAATCTCCATATGGTGTTAGACTTCAACTCTCATCAGCTCCAGCCAGCATGGCCAACAGTCAGGGATGATGCGAGCTGCAGGCCAGCAACATTGGGAAGGCCAAAGATTAGCCACCCCTGCTTTAATAGGCGAGTTGCACCTGCTTAGTACAGCTCAATCCTATTCTTGTTTGCTCAGAAACAAGTCCTACTGCAAACTTTTTATGCTGTGTGGCAAAATTTTATTCACTTACAAACAATTCTGTATTTGCCTACTCCCCATCCTCTGCTAGTCTTCAGCTCTGTGTCTTGCGATGAGCAAGTCTCCAAAGACTCAGTTAATTTCTCTCTGAGTGTAAACTACCCTGTACAAAAGAAGAAAATTAAAAAATTTAATCATAGTTTCTCTGTGTATTAACAATATACTGAATATCTTGTATTATTTTCTGGATGTATCCAAGGAATCCATGCTGCTGGGTTTTTTTTGTTGCTGTTGTTTTGAATTTGTGTTGCTGAACATAAAAAAAGCGAAAAAGAAAAAAGTCCTACCGTGCTCAGTGTAGCTTACTTCCTCCCTAGTAAATGTGCACAGCATTTCAGCATTAGGAAGGTAGCAAAGACTTCTGGGGATATTCTTTGATAACTTGCTCTCAAGAATTGTTGTTGTTTTGTTGTTATTTAGTTGTACTACCCTGGTATTCAGTGCCTGCCTTTTATTTTGGCACATCTCAGGGCCAAAAGAAAGAAGGCACCCTTTACACAATTTCTAGTTGTTTGAATGGGTTGTAAAATGTAAATAGCAGGACCAGGACTCTGGTGTGGTGTGAGGGGGCATACAAGGACTTTCTAAACCCTTTGCCCCTGCTTTGGTCCCAGTCCAAATCAAGCTTTCCCTGCCTGCTCTTTGCACTGGAACAATTTGCAGTGTTGGCCTGAATGAGAGTTTTTCTTTCATTCCAAATGGCAGGCACGTGAAACAGTAGGGATGGGTGAATCTGTCAGTTTCAGTTTCTCCCAGTTTCTCATTTTTCCAATCTTAAATTCAGTTCTTCACATTTCCACATCAGTTTGTGATTTCTTTTTTTAAAAAGGCCTCATGAAAATTTATCAGCATCTTAGTTTGAATTTCTCCTAATATACACATTTTTGCATGTACTTTTGCTTCAAAAACAATTTTCTCTATGATGTCTTTTTGTGTTATTTTCTCCAAAACATGCATTTTATGCACACTTTATCCTAGCATATGCATTTTTGTACACGTTACTTGGCTGAACAACTGCATTGCAAAATTCAGAAAAGTGTAAATGTTGAAGGCCAGCTGTGTTTCAGTTTGCATATTGTTTTGGGAAGTGAAAATTAGGTAGGTTCATATTAAATCTGAACGTACCAAATGCCTCTCTCGACCCTAGACCATAGTGGGGCAAAGGGCTAAAGTTCCCTACTGCCCATGCCAGGCCTTGATCCAGATTAGGAGTCTTGCCCTGGTATGTACACTTTTTTTTAAAGAATGGGATTTTTTGTTAACTGTGTGAATGGTGTGCCTTTTCTAATTTGGACCTCAGCAGCTAGCTAACAGTATGTGCTTATCAATGAGTGATCAAGCAGTTCAGTTTGGCTGCTTAGCTGGTCAGCTTGCAGCCACCTATGGAGTGGGCAGAAACCATGAAACTGGTTTGCCCAGCCAGAGTGCAGGGTGTGTCAAGAGGCCTGGAAAGAAGGCAATTTGAAATGGATGGATAAGTGTATTTGTTTAAGAGCTGGCTTGCTTAAGCTTCAGGAGTCCTGTTGCAACTTTTGAACTGGCAGAATGAATGCTTCCTTCTCATCAAAATATTTGGAAACATTTTTTTTATTCCTAATGATAACAAGTCTGTGCATGGGAGAGCAGTTCTCTTAAAGGCTGCCTTTGACTCTGGCTAGTCACTTAGACAAATGGGAAATGTGCATTGTATTTTGGAAATGAATATAAGAGGCAACAGGAACCTCTCTGTCCACTCTTGGAAATGGGATTTTAATTAGGCAGGTTCTTGGTCTGATCCAGCAGGACTGACCTTGTGTCCTTATGAATGTGTGCTGCAAAGAGGAGAGGTGCTGAGGATCTTTGGGTTCACCTCTGTGCATGCCAATTGTGGATGGATTGTGTGATGGATAATTGGCACAAGGACGAATCAAGAATGAGCCACAACTTCACACATCAGCTTGGGAGGTTTTGCGTTATAAGCCACACCCTAACCATGCCATGGTAAGAGGACACAAGTTCAGGTTAGCTAGGCCGGAATGTGAGGAACTGTAAGTTATTCATCTGGACTGTGAGAAATGTAGTTGTTTTTCTGTGTTCACCTGGAAGTCAATACTCAGGGAAAGGATGTTTAATTCTGTCTCTTACCCTCCTAAATCTCTTTATGAGAGGGCTTGACTGCAGATCTCCACATTGTTACAAAGTTATTGGCTGGTGCAGTATTTGACAGCACCATAAATTAGCAGATTAAAAACAATTGGCTTTCTCAGACCCTACAGTTCCAGCTGTATGTCCGCCTGTGCACAATACAGTTGACCATCCATTCCTTAAGGGCTCTGTGTGTGTGTGTGTGTGGAGGAGAGATGGTCTCTCTTAAGGTGCAGATAAATCAGGAAATAAATGAAATTGCTGTCAGAATGTTGCCTGTGGAAGCATGAGTCAGAGAGAGGTCAGCAGTTCCAGGCTGAGCTGGGCTGGGGGGGAGCAGAGATGTCTGGCACTGAGAGAGGATGCAGCCCTAATGACTATGTGCACTCCTTGCTATGAAACGTCCCAGACAGCCAGTGAGCAGGGAGGAGAGGGGCTAGTACCAAACAGGAACATTATTTTGCCTTCCTTGCCCCTGTGTTTGTCCAGTATGATGAAAATTCTCACCACCTGCCATCACAGTTCCAGACACCCCTTTTGGTAGCACTCCCAGACCCATGCAAAAGTGGCCTGAAGATGGAGATAAAGTGGCAGCTGCACTGGCACTTTAGGCTGTAGACACACTAGCTGCTTCAAAAGCAGTCAGACTGTTTTCTCTGGCTTTGCTTTAAAACACATTTGCCCATGGCTGGATACATCTCCCTTACCCACTGCTGATCTCAGAACCTTTAGGACTGTCCACAGCAAAGCCTTGGGCCAGTCACTGTCTCGGCCCAACATACAGGAAAGCGTTTTCATTGGACACACCATGGAATGGCAACAAGTTGATTTACCAAACAATTTTGATTTCTGTGTGAAGCTGATTTCACAGAGAAATGCACAGCAGCTGCATTTTCCCAGGTTTTGGAGTAAAAGCAGTGGAATTTGACTAGTGTTGTGTGTCTCCAGCTTCAGAGAACAGAGCTGGAGACTCACTGAAACCAGCACAACCGCAACTGTGCCTCTCTACTCAGCTCTAGTCCCAGGCTGCTGTAGCTTCAATTGCTAACATTGGTGTAGCATCAGGATAGTTTAGCTGGGATACTATGCATTCTCAGCATAAAAGTCAACAGTAAATGGGCATGTGCAAGGTTGTTTGACCTGCAGATGGGAGCATTTTTTTTTAAAAAAAGCCCTCTTTCCTCCCATCAGGAAGGAAGTACGCAATTGTGCACTTCTGGACCAGTGAGAAAAAAGAGCTGAGGGACCAGACTATTGTTTATTTTCCAGATATCTGGAAATCTGCACATCCTTAAAACTGCTGTTCTAAATGTAGAAACTCAAGGAAACATTTTCCCCTGGGGTGCAAAAAAATTAAAACACCGCAAGTGCAGCAAAGTAGCCAGGGAGGGTGCTGAAGGCAGTACATGTACATGCACACACACACATCTTTCACCTCCACAGTTCTTTATCTCCATGCTGCTGCCGCCTCCTTTTCCTCCTTCATTCATGCCCTTACCCTCTGCCTCCTTTCTTCCTCCACTCCACCACCGTCCATTTTTTAACAATTGTTTTCTCCATCCCACCCTGTCTGGCTCTCCACCTCCTCCCTCCATCACCTCCTGAATATGCACAGAGCATGACAGAAGAGCAATGCTGCACAGAAGCCCAGTATGAGGCACCATGATTTTCATCCATGAATCAGAGGAGCAGAAAACTTTCCCTGCTTCCCCCCCCCAGTAACTCTGAAAAGTAATGCTGGTAACATTACAGTTATTCCTCAAAAGTAATAAAATTACTCCTCGTTCTATTACAAACAAAATGTGAAGAAATTACCCACTCGTTCCTCAAAAAAGTAATAAATTACAAGTAATTAATTTTTTGCAACTAATTACTTCCAAACTCTGCTTTAGGGGACCTGTTTCCTGAGCATTCATCCTGATTTGCTTGCACAAAACTTATGCAGAGGTTAGGTTATATTGGGTATTTATTGAGCATTCATTCTGATTTGCTTGTGGGTCAGTATACAACAATTAGCATTTGTCCTGTATTCATCTTGATTTGCTTGTGGGGTGTTTACACATCTTCCTGTTAGTCATTTGTTCATCTCACACTTTCATTTGTCATCACACACATTCATTCATTCCACACTTTCCAATGCATTTCCTGGTTGCTTTCCAAACCATAAAAAGCCAGATTTTTTAAAAAAATGGATTTGTTGTGCTAGGGCAACAGATCCCTCTAATTAACTTTAACTGTGCAAACCTAATGTTTCAGTATGTGCTTGAATCCCACCTACAAAACAGTGACAGTCCAGAGATACCCACAGTGTTTCCCTTGGCTGTCTGCAGGTCACTCTCTCCCAGGTACAGGATCCATTGTGTGCCCTGTCCTATTTGTCCAGGAGGAAGGCCCACCTCTTGACTAGTAGCAGTGACTAAGGTGCTTTGGGTTGTTCTTCAAGGGGGTTATTAACCTATTTGTTCCAGGCAGGAACCTGTTGCCTTGCAAGCTCCATGACAGACAGTTATGCAACAGCTGAAGGTGTACCTTACATGGAGCTAGTAACATAAGGGACTCTACACCTGCTTCCTTTCTGTCTGTCAAGCCATGTTTAAGACATAGGAGCCTTGCTTGGAGACTGGTTGGCAATGATATAAATGTGTCTTTCCTTTTCATGATCTCCCCTATCCCTGATTCTCTTCAATAAAACAAGCATGGGAAACTTGTGGGCCCCCTAATGATTTTAAACTCCAACTCCTATCAGCTCCTGCCAGCGTGGCCAAGGTCAGGAACTATGGGAATTGTAGTCCAACAACATCTGGTGGGACACAAGTTCTCCATTCCTGTAATAAGAACGTTGATCCTGTCATATGTGTGGTTTCTTTGTTGCTAGGGGTCCCATTTCTCCACTCTAGTGTGATCTGGATTCAGTTCATTTAGGAGGGGATGGGGGGGCAGGAGAAGAGGCTTTCATCTCAATGCTCAGTCTGGCTCTCTGGCTGGTCAAGAGGCAGGTCTCCGACTCTCTGACTCTCAGGTTGCATAAGTGGGGTGTGTGAAGCAGTGAGTAGGGAGGGAAAGGGACGCTGAAGGGACACTGAGGTCTGTTGGGATGCTGGCCTATCTGGCAACATGGCGGAGTGTATGTGTATTTGTTATATGGGTTTCCAGGGGGAGGGGCAAAACTAGAGGTCAGGCTATTGGTCTATGCAGCACTCCTGCTTGTCAGCTCAAGTGTATCTGTGTACGTGGGGTCTCTCTCATCGCCTTCTCAAAGTGAGGTTTTCTCCATGATATGAACCTCCAGCATACAAAACAGGAGCTGTTCCGCCTGCCTGGGCCTCATGCAGCCCCCACGCTATGATTGTGTTTGGGGTGGGGGCAGATCCGTTATGTGCCTGATTGCTCTCTGCTGCTGCAGCTGACTGGTTAGGGAACTGCATTGTGGAGCTTGCAGTGTGAGTTTCACCTCTGGGACCTCACTCTCTTGTGTTGCTGGCGTGGCTCCCCCGCACACATGCAGAAAGTGAGTTACCCCCTTCCTCTTGGTGGGGCTTGAGCTCCAATTTTCTCCTTCCAACCCCATGGCCAATGGAGTGAGCCACTGTGGCTGACAGTGTGGGGGTGAAATGGCATTATTGCAGGGAGGCGTGTTGGGAGCGTGCCAATGTCATTCCAAGCTCATTGGCTGCTTCTAGGGATGGGCGGATTCGTTGGTTTTTGTCTCTCTCCATTTCTCATTCTTCCAGTCTTAATTTCAGTTCTCCCCATTTTCACATGTTTGCAATTTTTTAAAAAAAGTCCTCATGAAAAATCACCAGCATTTTAGTGTTTGTAATTTTGCCCAGTGAATGCATTTTTGCAAAGCATCTCCCCCTAATGTAATGTATGTTTGTATATTGTTTTCACGATCATAAGTATTCCTATGCAGACTTTCCCCCAGTATATGCATTTTTGCACACCTTACTTGGCTGGGGAAATATATTGCAAAATTCAGAGAAGGGTGAAATTGTGAAGAGGAAATTGTGAATTTGGTAGTGCCTTTAAATGAGAACTGAATCAGATTTTTACATCTGTGTCCACGCGGCATGCGGGTGTCCTGCTTGGTGGGATGAGGCAGTGCTTCTAGGGACAGCATAGGGGTGTCTGTAATTTTTCTGCCATTTTCTTTTATTTTCTTTATGGTATTTTTTCTGTGTCTATTCCGCTGGCATAGTAGTAGTATATCTGACATAGTAGCCTGGTGCAAATGGGTATGGAAGTTCTCTGCCCAACTCCCAAAGGATCTCTATAATTGGTGGGGCGCCATCATTGACAAGGCTCTTTCTGCAGTAGCCACCCAGCATACCCTGGATAGGAACTTGGAGAAGGGCCCCTGAGGAGGATGTTAGAGCACAGACAGGCTCATGTGGAGACAGATGATCCTTCAGGTATAGAAAAACAGTTCCAGTATCAGAAAAGTGGGTGGAAGTAGGCCCTAATACGGATAATGAACCACACATTTGGCATCTCTCTCTCTCTCTGCAGCTTCCCCAGGTGAACTTCATGGCTTGATCTGCTTGAACTTTAGAGTGGTGAGATTTTGCAATAGGCTTTACATAATTTGCTGCAGTGGATTTTATGTTAGCATAGCAGAGACATTTAGCGTGTGCTAGCTATTGCTGAAGACAAGGAGATTTGTAACCCAAAACCAATTATAACAACATCTGCAGTGTATGTAAAGGACAATAAAGTATGAATGTCTGAAAGTTTTACTTGTCAGAATTTTTTTCCATTTTGACGTCTAAAGATTCCCAACTGTGCTCCAGAGAGGAATTTGGATTTCTAGCACTGTGGCAATTCATCTGGGATTTTCGAGTGCTCATATCGGGCACTCAAAAAGCCCCTCGAGGCTTTAGTAATGATCAGCTGGAACACCTAAAAAACTTAATTTATTTTTAGGGCAAATAATATCTCTATTTCAATCTCTGGATATGATGTCCCATGAGAATAGGCACAGGAAACGCACCTGGGAGAGTGTACAGCCAGAACCAATAAGGAGAAGAGCTTCATAATCCAATTGCCCGGCTCTCTTATGATCCAGGTTGCCTTTTGATCACCCAACCTTTGCTAATCTCCCTGCCCCTTGCTAATGCTAGGTTATGACTACCTACTTGTTATTCCTCCAGCAGACGTAATTTTCTATCCATTCACTTCCAGCTATATAGTCCATTTTGCCTATGGTGTAAATGAAACTGGCTGACTAAAACCTGCCCTTGCTGGAGCTCAAATGAATAGAAAGCAGACCTTGAGCCTGGCTGGGATGTGGTAATAGATAATGCCTTGAACTCCATCTCATTGAGAGTCCCATCCTGAAGATGGCTGAGGTGAGCTACAGAGAGACAGAGCTGGAAAGCAGGCAATTTTTTCATTTAATTGCATCATGGAGTGGTTCATGAACATGGTTGCCAATGTTTTTGTTCAAGGGATCCTGTGCCTGTGAAAACTACATGACAGCAAAGGAACAGGGCCAGCGTTCTTCATTGCTGTATCCCCATGCTGGGCTTAGCATCACATGTTATGTAATTGTCTGCTGAGGGGCTTACAGCAGTACAGGAGCCCAGCAAGAGCAAAACATGGCAAGGCACAGAGGACATATTCATGGCCCCTTTTGTATTGCAGGAACACAGTCTGAGCAGCACAAACAACCATTGCACATGGAGTTCCACAGCAACGATGGCTACCTGCTGTCTCTCAACTGGGGAAAAGAGACTGAGGCAAGGGCACTAGAAAAGTGCCTAGGTGGCAGCCCTCTCTCTCAGTAACTTCTTCTGCCTACTGAGCATCAGTGTTCTGTTGCAGCTGCCACCCATGGCTCACTGCTTGTACAGTGGCAAGGCAACTCCCCAGTTACAGTGCTGAGCAAGCCAGAAGAAAGGCCTGTAGCATGAGGGCCAGCAGTGGTCAGCATGCTCCCAGCTGTCCTCCTGGGGGGTTGCCAGCCTTCCTGTTTCCAGTGGTATGCTGCTGCGGTTATGCCTTTGCAAGTGCTGGACAGTTATGTACTGGTAAAGCCAGGCTGAGACTGGGTATGAAGTACACTTGCTACTTTGCTGTTGGTCATGCAGTAAAGGCACAGGGCAAGGTGTGTGACAACACTCTTCAATCATCCTGCTTCCACAATCCACTCCACTGCATGCTATTGGAGACAAGCTTTCATTTTGTTGCTTCTTTGTTAATAGGGCTTAGCAGTTAAGGATCCCTGCCTTTCTACACAGATTTCGACTCACTGAAGCTGGCCTTAAGATGGGATTGTGAATGGAGGGGGGCAGGTACCTCTCTGCTAGTCGGACTCAGTACCTGCAGCTTCTCCCCCCTCTGGGTACTTGAGCTCCAGCAAGGGTAAGGGGGCTGTCCTCTAGCAGCTACACAGTCTCCTGGTTAGTGCTGGTGTGATGAATGAAGAACAACCTCCAACTGATCCATGTGAGAGGAGAACAAGTTCTTATGGGGCAATGGGCAATCAAGCCATGAGCAGTGGAGAGGTGTGGCTAGAGGGGGCGAGTGATGACTGGGAGCCTCACGCAGTGCTCCTTCCAATTGACTCCTGACAATGGATTCCCTCAGGGATGCCTAACTCCACCCAGCCTTTGTCAGTGGGAGATCACATCTAGGGTTTGAACCTGGAATCTCCTGCATGTGGAACATGTGCTGCTCCACAAACCTAGAGTTCCTCCCCTTGGTCCAGGCACGTACGGCTGGAACTGACTGGTGGATGGAAAATGCCCCATCATTTGCCCTCCTTCTGTCAGCTGTGGTGGCACTGTAGTTAGAGAGCTGCTTTGTGGTGCCTGGAGCCTGCCTTCTGTCTTGGACATACCTGCTGCTGAACAGGCATGCAAAATGTGAATTTGGCCTGAATTCTACCATTCCCATGATGGGGCTCAAACCTGCTACATCTGTTTCCCATCCTAGTGCTAAATCGTGCTCAAATAGGAGGGGCTTCTCTTGTTGCTTGTCCAGGTTCCAGAGCTTGGAAAAGTTACTTTTTTGAACTACAACTCCCATCAGCCCAATCCAGTGGCCATGCTGGCTGGGGCTGATGGGAGTTGTAGTTCAAAAAAGTAACTTTTCCAAGCTCTGCCAGGTTCCATCCTAGCCTTGCCTTGCAAAATGGTTCTTCATTGCCCCAGATGGGTTTTGCTCTCAACTCGCCTGGAGGAGGTCTTGAAACTTTGTCCTACAGAAAGAGAGAGAGAGAGAGAGATGGTTGTTTTGCAGGCCTCCTCCCCAAAGAGCTATTTGGACTACACTTCCTTACTTCTGCTGTCAAGAGGCTAGTTATTAGCAGACGGTTGTCTGTGTGAGTTGTATAAGGCGATTTAAACCTCTGTGTATAGATTGTTGGAAGCTTTCACTCACAGTAGTGCATGCAGTGGAATGTACTGAAGTGTCCCAATGTCTGGCAGGTTGTGCCTTATGTGTGTGTATGTGGATGATGTCATGGATGTATTCCCCTACGCATCCCCATGTGTGGACTGGCTTCATAGGCCATGATCTGATTGGTGTGTGCAGATAGTGTTGCCATGGTCACTGTGCCTGCCTGAGTTGCCATGTTCTCAGTAATGTGTTCTGTTCCCCTCCCTCCCTTCTTCTTCATTTTGATTCTGGGAGTGCATAGGATCCCAACTCAGCTTCACTGCAGTTACACCGGTGGTGTATGTGGGCATTGGTGTATCTTGGATGATTATGTTATAAACATTTACATGCAAGTGTACTAGACACAAGATGCATTTAATGCAAAATGCAGCCACTTAGCAGTTTCATGTACAGAGATCCTGGGGAGAGTTGAAGCCTGGAGAATGACTGATATAGCAACTCGCACTACAAAATTAACCAGGTGTCCCCAAAAGACAGGGGCGGTGATTAAAAAGTGGGACTAGCAAATAGGCACAGTTGAGAGTGCATTGTTTACAAGTTAATGAAAACTGGATTTATGTCTCTGTGGTCATTTTTCTGCTTGTTAACGGCCAAGCCCATGGGGCCCAGGACCAATTAGCACGGCTTCCTCAGTTCTTTTATCATTATGTTGTCTTGCCCTCCCCAGAGAGCCAGTTTGGGAAAACAGAAGCAGAGAAGGGAGAAAGTGTGGGAATAGTGTACCAAGGTGGTGATACTCATCTCTGTCTCTGACTGTGCAAAACTTTACCAGCTGATGTCTGCAGAAGAAGCCGGAGCAAGGTACACCATTTGTCTGATCAGTTGGCAACGGTGAAGAATCCATCCCTTCACTAACAGATGGCTTCCTTTGCCTTCTCTGCATTGAGCCAAGCCCTGAGTATAACTATGTGGTGCTCTAGCCACTCAGTGAGCAGGTCACATGTGCATGTGAGGAGCGATTGCCTGTGTTGGGGAGCTTGGTTGCTGCTGTGCTAATGAGGCTGAATGGGACCAGCGCTCTGCCTCTTGTGCAGGGGAAGACGGATGGGGCCTCAGCTCCACAATTGAATTTCCAGTTGACTCATGGAGGGTGGGGGGTGCGTCACCCCCCAGCTTTCTGGGCTCTGTCCAATTGCAAATAATGGATGGGTCTCCTGGCTAATGGGATATTGACGTGGCAGTACCAGGGGCTCTGCTTCTGCAGCTGCTGCTTAATTGCTGGCTCTGACTGATTGCATGCACTTTGGCTGCTAACCACACTCCCTAGGAGGATTGGGGTGGGGTGGGGGAGAGATAGGAGGGGCATCGTATTAAAATCACATGAGAACAAGAAACAAAAGGAGAAGCTAGAAATGGGGAATGGCATGATTCAGAAAGTTGTCATAGTACCCACCTTAGTATGGGAGCACAGAAACCTCACCCACCCCCGGCCAAATATTCAAGTCCTTGCTGCTGTAGTGAGAATTTCCAGCCGTTCACTTGACCCCCCCCCGCAAGGCAGCCGTGGTGGGGTTGGGGGACTTTCACTCCTTAGTCTGTGCACTCCTAAGGATTAATGGCAGTAGCTCATGCCACATGCATTGTGGAACACATTCAAGGATAAAGCAGGGAGAACAATGGGGATCTGGAAGCAGCTTAGGCAAATGGCTTTGGCTGGGTGTGCAGCTGGCTGCCTTGCTTCCTATGTAATCACAGGCAGATCTGAAGGCAGAGAGAATCGGGTAAAAGGCACAGATGGAGAGACTCCACATCAGACACTGAAGAAGGGGGCATATCCAGACTTCTGTTGGTTAGCTAGAAATGGAAAAGGGTCCTCCATTAAATGTGTCACAGTTTGTCTATCCGTTTGCATTTTGCTTTCTTTCCCTTTGCTGATTTGGTCCTATGCTACTGAACAATCTGTGAAGAACCGGGTACTTTTCTGTGGGCACTAATTCCATGCCAGATTTTGCCCCTGAGGGCCACACGTAGGGGTGAGTGGGAGCACAGGATTGTGGCCTTGGTGAATTCAATTCCCAATGTGCACTTAAAAAAAAAATCATTTCAGCTCCAGAGGTGGACTGGCCCAGTGTCTCTCCACCTAGCTACTGTTGTGTAGATGTAGCTCAAGCTGTCCAATAACTTGACAAACTGTCCAATAGCAACGGTGTGTGTGTTTAAAAACTGAGTAGTAAGTGGCAACCTTCATCCATCAATGCTCAGCAAGTCTGAGACCCTTTACTCTCCACCTTGATCAACGAACCTTTCAAGAATGTAGCAGTTTAGGAAATCATAGCAAAATTTCATGCGTCTAGTTGGTGGATAGGATTAAAATTAGGGTCAAACTAGATGTGATGTTAAATGTGCCATTAGAAACTACATAATGGTGTTTGAAAATTAAGGACGCCCAGGCTTAATACATTTTTAAAATTTTAATATAGTTTCTAATGACACATTTAGCATTACATGTCATTTGGGCTTAGTCACACAGTGGTCTTCAGCCCATCTGGATTTGTGGAACTTAGTGTAGCCTTTCCTGACCAAAGAATATCCACCTTCCAAAAATAATCTGAGTAGGAGACATGGTGATATGCTCAGATATTTAACTGTTGAGCCATGCTGGAGATAGAGGCGTTATTGTCCAGTAGTATGAAGCAGACATTCATCATTCCACTTCTGCATCTGATCAAAAAGTTTTTCTTGGGTTTTTTCAAAATACTGGAACAAACAAAAATGATTGTGGCTATTATGTAACACAGTGGCAATATTGCCCCTTTATCACCACCATGGGAACAATGACCTTATCTATGATTCTTTCCCTCAACTCTTTTTTTTTTTTAAGGAAAAAGCAGCTAAGGGAGACTGAAGAAGCGAGGAGCTATGAAACCATGTCCTTTCCTGCTTGTCTACTCAAGCTCATTCCCAACCCACTCTTCTTCTAACAGGGGAAAGGACACAGGATTTCTGCAAAGAGAAAAGCAGACAAATGGCAGGGAGTAAGAGGGTTAAGCACCCCCCTTCTGCCCCTGTTGATTTCAGCCTTGTGTAAATGTTTTTCTTTTTCTTTTCTTTGTTAAAGAAATGTTGGGAGAAATAATTGATCTTCTAACAAAAATATGTAACTTGTCCCTAAGATCAGCTTCCACACCTGAGGACTGGAAAGTGGCCAATATAACACCAATTTTTTAAAAGGATCTGGGGTGGGATCCTGGAAATTAAATGCCAGTTAGCTTAACAACTGCCCTGGGAAATCTGGTGGAAAGTATTGTTACAGATAAAATAGCCAAGCATATAGAAGAACAAGCTTTGTTGAAGCAAAACCAGCATGGTTTCTGCAAGTGTCAGTCCTATCTCACTAACCTATTAGAGTTCTTTGAGAGTGTCAACAAGCCTATAGATAGAGATGATCCCAGGGCTGGCACCAGAGGGCGGTCAGATTGGGCCCTGGCTGACGGCCCCTGCGGCCCAGAGGGGCACCTGAAGGGCCCCTTTTTAGGGTAGGAGGGTGGCTATCCTGTTTTGTGATCCCACTGCTGCAGATCGTGGAGAGGGAGCTCTCAGGTACCCCCCCAATATAGACAGTGCAGGCTTGAATAAACCCACCTGCACACCCCACCTTCCTCTCCCATCAGTGTGAATGCCTTGCGTGCTGTGTGGGCATGCTTGCCATCACCCAACATGGTGGCCTGGGCTTCCCTAAGAGGCTGGTGCCCCCACTGCCATCTTGGTCGATGACAGGAACACATGCTACGTGTATGTGTCATTCACAAAATGTGAGAGGTAGGTGGGGCATGTGGACAGGCTTATTATCCCCACACCATCTGCATTGGGGGGGTGTTGAGTTATGGTGCTGCAAGCTCAGGACAGTGTGGTATCTAAGGGCCCAGTCATGCCTGGCCCTAGCCCTGGGTGATCCAGTTGACATGGTGTACTTCCTTTCAAAAAGAACCTTACCAAAGATTCCTAAGCGAGCTTAGTAGTCATGGAGTAAGAAGACAGTCCTCTTGTGGATCAGGAACTGATTAAGTCACAGGAAGAACATAGGAATAAATGGACAGTTTTCCCAATGGAGGGATATATAAAGTGGAATCCCCTAAGGATCGGTATTGGGACTTTTGCTTTTTAACGTTTTCATAAACTATCTAGAGGGTGAGCAGTGAGGTAGCCAGGTTTCCTGATGATACCAAATTGTTCAAGATTGTTTAAACAAAAAGGGATTGTTAAGAGCTCCAAAGGGACATCTCCAAACTGAGTGAATGGACAGGAAAACGGCAAATGCAATTCAATGTAAACAAGTATAAAGTGATACACAGCGTGGCAAAAATTCCTAATTTCACATATATATTCATGGGGTCTGAACTGGTGGTGACTGACCAGGAATAAGACCTTGGGGTCGTAGAGGTTAGCCCAATGACCCAGTGTCAGGCAGCTGTGAAAAAGACAAATTCCATGCTAGGGATCATTAGAAAAGATATTGAAAATAAAACTGCCGATATATAAATGTATATTGTGGCTGCATTTGGGATATTGTGTACTGTTCTGGCTGCCTTACCTCAGAAAGGATATTGTAGAGATGGAAAAGGTTCAGAAAAGGGCACCCAAGATAATCAACTCCCCTATGAGCTTATTAGTTTAGAGAAAAGGCGAGTAAGAGGTGGCATGATAGAAATGTATAAAATTATGCATGGTGTATAAAATGTATAAAATTATGCATGGCATGGAGAGAGTGAATAGAGAAAAGTTTCTCCCTCTCTCGTAACACTAAAACTCATGGACGTCTAATGAGCTGAATGTCAGAAAATTCAGGACAGACAAAATAAAGTCCTTCACACAGCGCATAGTTAAACTATGGCATTCGCTCCCACAAGAGGCAATGATGGCCACCAACTCTGCACATGCTCCAAAACACTCTTCAGCAATGCATCAAAAGTTCAGGGCCAAACACCACCTTCTGACTTCAGGCTTCACAATGGACAGTGGAGTTGGTTCTATTTTTCTAGATGTGAAAGTGATCCATCCGTATAGCCACGGAGGGTCTGTTATATTCACTTGCGTGAGGGAACACGCTTTTATTTTATATGCCTGTAGATTAGAATGAACTGATGTGTTGGTATCAGGGTTCAGGTTATCATTTGGGAGACATCTTTATCCAAATACATTGGTATTTCTTTAAGAAGTTCCAAGGGTGATCACTGGTAAGTCCTTTTAAGTAGCACTTGCAATGCTGAAGTTTATTTATCACTGAGATGTGAAAACATGTAATGTCTACATAGCAGTACTGAGATATAAACTTTGCAATCACATGTCTTGAGCTAGACCATACTAGGGAGCCTTGACAAGATTACCTCTTCTTATGGGCCCAATAGATACAAACTCTTGCAAAAAGAAACCCGGGTTACTAATGTTTGCAATTCTACAGAAGTATATGCACGTGCCACAGCCCGACCAACACACTCCTAGCGGGATAATGCACACAGAGTTAAATTTAACTTTCTCACTCATTGTGGCTACTGCTGTTCCCTTTGAAGTGTTTCTGTTGGAGCTGTTGACAGAGCTAGGAAAGGCAGAGTGCTGCAGTTGCAGTAAGACAAGTAATGAGCTCCAACTATGTTGGCTATGTTTTTGGCTTCTACAAAGGACACTGTGAGATAATTGTCGTGCCCTATATTACAGTGAGCAACTGCAGAATTGTATGTGATTGCTTATATACGTGCACACTATGTGATCTTTGCAGCCCAAGGGCATGTGCATCACACATACCTGCCATCAAGCTTGTTGCATACACTTTATGCTATTACTGTCTACGTGCTGTGCTATTTGCTGTCCTCACTGAGGACTGTCTTCCACAAGGCTCGTTTATACTGCCATGAAAAAGCAAAGGCCTTCCCCACCTCAGATAGCTCAGTCAGTACAGCACCAGCAATTAAACACTGAATTGCTGCCAGCAACTTGTGCCAACCAGCTGCGGAGAAATGAAATGGCTCATCTTCTAGAGCATCATCACATGGCAGTGTAAGCCACCCCTTGCTCCCTGGTCAGCCAGAAAGCCAGTCTCCTCTTCCTATGATGCAAACACTAGCATCAGCACCAACATTGTCAGCACACTTCAAGGTAGAGGCAATGAAGGAATGAATACTGTATACCCACTGTACTTGCGGATCTGTTGAAAGAGACTGAATGGTAAAGAAACAGTTATGATATGAGCCTTGCATGCTTGCACCTGAACACAGACGACCCAGGGACCTATTTTTCAAACACCAGTCTAAGAGTAACTACAGGGCTCACTGAAGACATCTTGCTACCTGGGGCAAAGGACACTATGTTGTCCAGACTGGCAGCTGGTTCTTACTTTAAGACTGGCAATGGGACAGCATCCTTCAGTATCCCTGAGGGCAGCAGGCTAGCTTAGGGGAAGTAGGGCAGACCGCGTGGCACAACATACAGCTCTGTCCTTCAACACCTCATTGCTTCGACTTACTTACCTGGCACCTGTTCAAACAAATCCTGCAATGCAGCAGGGGTGGTGAAGTGTGCATCATGCAAGCAGAGCATTTCATGCATGTGTGCTACTTCTGCTGGAGCGCATGGCCTAGACTGGCTGCCTCTGCCTGCTTGTTCATTGGTTTTTCCTCCCAGCACTTCTGATTTGTTAGGAGAAAGGACCTAAGCAAGATAGCTATCCAGCCGAGGCCAGCAACAAGTTTTGTTGTTGTTCTGTGCCTCCAAGTCGATTACGACTTATGGCAACCCTATGAATCAGCGACCTCCAAGAGCATCTGTCATGAACCACTCTGTTCAGATCTTGTAAGTTCAGGTCTGTGGCTTCCTTTATGGAATCAATCCATCTCATTTGGCCTTCCTCTTTTTCTACTCCCTTCTGTTTTCCCCAGCATTATTGTCTCTTCTAATGAATCATGTCGTTTCATTATTTGTCCAAAGCATGATAACCTCAGTTTTATCATTTTAGCTTCTAGTGATAGTTCTGGTTTAATTTGGTCTAACACCCAATTATTTGTCTTTTTCTCAGTCCATGGTATCCGCAAAGCTCTCCTCCAACACCACATTTCAAATGAGTTGATTTTTCTCTTATCAGCTTTTTTCACTGTCCAACTTTCACATCCATTGGAAATACCATGGTCTGAATGATCCTGGCTTTAGTGTTCAGCGATACAACATCTTTGCATTTGAGGACCTTTTCTAGTTCTCTCACAGCTGCCCTCCCCAGTCCTAGCCTTCTTCTGATTTCTTGACTATTGTCTCCATTTTGGTTAATGACTGTGGAAGGATGTAAAAAAGGCATTGTTTTCCATTCTGCCCTGTATTCGCTGCATGCAGCAATGTTTCTGTTCTGCTACAATTAGTCTGTCAAAAATCAAGTTCTTAAGTTATGCTGTCATCATGTTATTCTACCCTATTCATTTGAATGCAAAGGAAATGCAATGTAAATGGTGAAAAAAACCCATACTCAATTATGTATCATTTGCAGACTGAAAGCAAGTACAACAGTGAACACTGATTGTATTTACTGGATTGATTTCTGTTCCGGACATGGGACGAATAAGTGAACATCAGCAATTTCATCTGCATTTCTGTTTTTGTTGGTATTATCTGACATTCATAGCAACAAGCAAGTATCACAGCCATGGAATCGCTACCTCAGCAGAATGGGGGGGGGGCTGCTACAGATCCCTTAGAACCTCCACCTGAGATATTCCCCTCACTTTGCCTACTGGTGGAGCTGTCCCTGTCAGCCTAGGGCCATGGCTTGCATATTTGCAGAGGGGGCTATACTTATAAACATAAGGACATAATACACAGCAGTATTATGATGGCAAGGAAGAATGTAACCTCAGCATCAGGCAAAGTTGCTTACCACCAGGCTTTACATGATTTGTAGACTGACATTAACATTGTTAGAATTATTACTATTTAATATTTTTAATATGTACATCATATGTTATTAAACTGTTTGACTCCTTATTTCCTGTACATTTGAGGAAATTTTTAAAAGTCGGAGTGGAGGAAACTAAAATTTAACTAATCATATTTTTCAAAGTCTTTAAAAGAAAGAAAAGACACTGAATTCTGCTATGCCCTACTATTGTGGGTCACACAGAGAGACTGTGTCCTATTTGCACCAGTTTTATTTATTATTTTATTTATTTATTATTTTATTTATATCCCACCTTTCCTTCCAGCAGTTTCATCTAGGGAAACTTCGGCATGGCAGTTTCCTGAACTATGATCTGGTGGTGATGTATCATTCCAATAGGAATGGAAAGATCTATCAATTTTGGTACTCTCAGTTTCTAATTTTTCAAATCTTAAATTCAGTTCTCCACATTTCAGTAGCAATTTGTGATTTAAAAAAAAAATCCTCATGAAAATTTGTCAGCATTTTAATATGAATTTCTCTTTATCTCTCTCTATACTATGTTTTTTTAAACTGCTAATCCATCATGCTGCAGTTTGCTTGACCACAGACAGGTGGCATTGCAAACTGCGACTGAGCCACACTGCTCAGGCTGGAGAGGAAGAAAGGAAGATGGGTGGGAGGAAGAGGGGTGGCAGCAGCTTGAGCATCTGGGTGAGAGGCCGGTAAGTGGCTCAGGTGTTGCTGCACGCTGGCAGGACTTGATGGGGGGCAGCAGGGGCCTACAGTGGTGCAGGAACAGGTGAGGTGAGCGGGCCCATGGTGGCCGATATGTGCTAACACTTGGAGGCACTGGGGGATATTGCAAGTGGGGGATGGGGGTGCCTGATAGGGTGGGGTTGGCTCATGAGGTCTGCAGGGGCAAAGTTCCTAGTTTCCTAATAAACACATTTTTGTATGCAGTTTTGACTAACTACCACAATTTTCCAGAAAACGGCAACCAAAATGTTGAAGGAATTCCCTATGAGGAAGGATTACAATATTTTGGGCTTTTTAGATTAGAAAAAGATAAGCAAGGGCAACATGACAGAGGTGTAGATTAGGCATGGTGTGCAGAAAGTAGATAGAGAGAAGTTTTTCTGCCTCTCATAAAACTAGAACTCATGAACATCCAATGAAGCTGAATGTTAGCTGACGTCAGACAAAAGAAAATACTTCTTCACACAGCAACGATGGAATCTACTCCCATAAGGGGCAGTGATGGCTGCAAGCTTGGATAGCTTTAAAAGGAGATTAGACAAATTTACAGAAGAAAAGGCTATCAGTGGCTACTAACCATGATGGCTGTGTTCTGTTTCCACTGTCGAAGGCACTTTGCCTATGAATACCAGTTGCTGGGAATCACAAGTTGAGAGAATGCTGTTGCACTTCACATCCTGCTTGCAGACTTTCCAAAGGCACCTGGTTGGCCACGGGGAGAACAGGATGTAGACTGGATGGGCCACTCACTGGCCTGACGCAACAGGGCTCTTTTTATGTCCTTACATATCAAGCCTCAACAAAGGTCAGGTTCCAGGCAGTTCAGTTCTGGGAGGAAGCCATCAGTCCAAGTGAGGCAGAAGGGTGTCAGCCCAAGTATGGTCCACAGCAGGCAGGCATTGAGTTCCAGAGCAGCAAGCAAAGATTAGAGTAGCCAGAAGTATGTACATAGTCATAACCAGTCAGGAGTCAAAATCTAAGGCAGCAATGAGCAGGCATATACACTGTCTCAAACCAGACATATTTTAAACATTCAAATTAAGTTTTGGGGCTAGGGTTTTGTATGGCCTGGTGGCACCAGAATTAGCCCTTGGAGTTAGCTGGCTGGATGGTGAGGAAAATTAGTATCTCAGCCTAGATGGTGCTCTTGAAGCAAAGAGCTCAGTCTGTCAGGTTTACAGTAGAAACAGGGTGCTCATGGTACATGAGGCAAGATGTCGGATTCTGGCTCCTGGGAACTCTAATTTGAGAACCTCCCCACCTTCCTTCCTGCTGTCCTAAAATAGGATGTATGCCATGAGAAGTCCGTATCTGGAGTAAAACATATGGTAACCTGATGTAACCCTGTTAGAAATGGAGGCAGGTTGGCCGGCTGAAAACACGTGAATGAAGGATCACATGTAACTCTTTTAATTTCACATTAAACTCCTAGTTCTCTATGACATCATGGTTTCCCTGTTTCTGAAGAAGGCAATCTGTTGAGCCCCAGCTCTCTCGTGAGGTCCAGGGAGGGAAAAGGCATGAGTTTCAGGTTCCCTAGCTGTCAGAAGGCGTGGAGGAACCAGTAGTTGTTGTCTTCTTAAGACCTTGGGGAAGGGAGTGGGTTTCACGTCATGCCAATTTCCACGGAAGGCGCAGCCTCCGAAGAGGACAGCGCGCAGGCCCC
Organism: Rhineura floridana; assembly: GCF_030035675.1. Lineage (NCBI taxonomy): Eukaryota > Metazoa > Chordata > Lepidosauria > Squamata > Rhineuridae > Rhineura > Rhineura floridana. The sequence continues at coordinate 172,605,665 of NC_084480.1, read as the reverse complement.
GGTCATGCCAGGACAGCAGTTGGGCGATGTTTCGGAGCGTGCGTGCACTCCCCCTTTGCCAAGTGGCTTCCAGGATGATTCAAATGCTTTCCCGCCCCCTGACCTCAAGGTTGCTGTTAAGGAGCCAGTTCTTTCAGATGACTTGACGGAAGCTCGTCCCCCTTCACCTCACTCCAGACGCTGTGAGAAAAGGATGGGGCAGAGGGAGGTTTTGCGAAGAGATTACGCTGTAAAATGTTTCCTACTTAAGACTGCAGCTCCTGGGTTTGGGTGCTGAGTAAACTTGTTCCATATGCCGCAGAGCATGTGTAGAGTTTAGTTAGGGACCTCAGTGAGTTAGCATAGAGACCTATATGAAGCGTTGTGCCTTTGATGTATCAATTCCTTTAATAAAACAGGAATTACTCCTACCTTTGACTCTGTCTCATGGCTTCCTCCCTGAGCAGGACACAATCTAATTCTGTTCCATGAAAAATGATTTCATTGCAGTTAGTTTTGCCAGTGCGGACTATAGTAACTGGACACAATTGCAGGTTGCTAGAAACTTGAAGCACTGGACCTCTTGAATTGGGATCTCTGGCAGTGGGACCCAGGTACTTTAATCTCTGCACCATTTTATTGGGTGGTATTTGTTTGTACCAGCTCAACAAAAGGCAGTGAGGACAAGAAAGGTCAGCCTGGTCCTTGCTCAGCTGCAGACTGAGTTGTTTTGGGGTGCTCTTCTCTCTGTACCTGCTAACAGACTTGATGGTGCACCTCCTTACCAGCCTAGTTACCCTTCTTGCCACTACCTGCTTGCCTCCAAGCCATCAGCTCCCATAGGCAAAACTAGAAGGGGAAAAAAACAAGGAGAGAGATTAAATTAAGGACTGCACAAAAGTAATGAGGAACAGAAGGGCAGTTCAACCAACTGGATTCAAAGCAATAGATCTGTGATGTAATTGTGCCAGGAAGTTTAGAGTGGGCTGCTGGAGGTCAGAGGAAGGAAGCTCTGGGGAAATTCTGCTTTCTGCAATGGTTAAATAGATGCCAGAAACAAAGGAAATGACCTCCACCCTCTTTGAGAACTCCAAACATGGGAAATACATTGTTTTGGCGATGCACAATGAGATAACCTTTACTGTAGGATTTTGCTTAGCCGATAGCTAAGATGCTCTCTGAATGAGCTTCAGCTTTTGTGATAGATTGCTACTAGCTGTTGGTTATACGGCGCAGAGCTTGGAAAAGTTACTTTTTTGAACTACAACTCCCATCAGCCCAATCCAGTGGCCATGCTGGCTGGGGCTGATGGGGAGATGTAGTTCAAAAAAGTAACTTTTCCAAGCTCTGGTTATACCCCACCCACTTGGGTAGGGAGACTGAAACAACTTAGTAGTTGGAATGCTGCAGTAAGGAGGAAGAACCTGGAAGTGGGGTGTGACGTCCTTCCCTGGTTCTCCCTGTCAGGTTCCCACCTGCTTGTGGCTACTGCCTTTCACTAGGCACCACCAGGGATACCACTAGTCCGGACCGTCCTTTATATGGTTTCTCACTCCGCTCTAGCACAGATCTCACTAGATCCCCCTGCTAGGCAGCACCACCAGTCACGTCCTATAACCAATACTCCCAGAGACTTTGCCTGAGTCTCTCTCTAGCTGGTTACTTTTGTGACTGCGTGCTTATGCTGTTCCCAACCCCCTTGTATCTTTATAGATAACGCATACAACTCTGGGTTGCTCTGGATACTTGAATTGTTATTATTCCTCCCTTCACCGCTGCCACCATTAGATACTGTTTCTGTTCAGCCTTGGTAATTACCTTGCCCTCCCTTCCAGTCTGTATATCCCCCAGCCAAGGATCAGGCCTTTGGTAAACCAAATAAGTATTTATTAAATATCAGAAATAACAAGATTAGTTTTAGAATGTTTCACAAGCGTATGGTTTCATCTATTCCTGTTTTGTACTTGACTTATTATTAATCAGAACTCCAACTCCCTCTTTCTCCACACTCCTGACCTCCACCCTCAAACACCTCTTTCTCCACACTCCCAACATCCACCACCCAGATTCAACTGTCATCCTTCCATTTATACTCCCAGCCATTCAAACGCTCAGCCAATCATCCAGCATTCTACTGCTCATGTACTCCCCCCTCCTCTTTCACTCCACTTACCATATGTCTTCTATATAAACAGCCCTTACCATATTTACACTATAAGCAGGAACATCACATGGGGCTCCAATGAAATGCTGTTTGCCTTTGGGTGAGTTGTTGCTGAATTCAAGATTAGCACCGTGCACTGGCCTCCTTCCCTCCAGCTCAACTTGTACCTTTGTAAATAAACATAAGTCTCCATTACTGTCTTCTCGCAAGGAAAATGGCCCTGCAAAAAGCTAGCCAAAGGCCTGGCTCTGCATAGTACACAACTGTGGTGGTCAATGACATTCATTCCATTCTGCTGTTGTCACCCTTGTCTCTTTGGCAGCTCAGGCTGGTATTCTGGACAGTGACATTGCTCCTGTGCCGGTGTTTACCTGAGCACATGATGAGGCACGGTGAAGTCTATAACTACCTACCACAAGGTCAAAAGGAGCCCATTATGGAGATACTGTGAAAGAGCGTTCAGCTGCGCAAGGCCACAGGAAGGTGCAGCTGGCTAGGCAGCTTGCACAAACACTTTAATAAGATGTTAGAAAATCAATTCCAATAACCGAAGCCTTAGACCTGCAGAGTATTAGAGCTTTATCGGCTGCCCTAATGTATTCATAGCAGCGGCATCACACAGGCAAACAATGCCTGCCCTCCCTTTCTCCCATGGAGCTAAGGCCAGGCAACAATTTCTTCTTTTGAGATGATGTTGGAGCTAAGCAGAATCAGTCTAGCCAGTGTGTGGATTGGAAACCTCTAGAATATCAAATTTGGTGGGAGGCACTTTTCTGTCATTAGAAAGTCTACTCACTGGTACTCTGTCTGCTAACCTGGAGGCAGGAGCCAATTGGAGAGAAAATGTTCTTGCTTGGGTGGAAAAAGCTGGCTGCAAAGGCTGCTCTGTGTTGCATTTACCTCTGCATTAAAGCCCTCACATGGCCTGGAGGAGGCTTCAGGACATGTAGAGAAGATACTTGCTGCTTGCAGTTATTGGGCCCTACCTCATCCTACACAGGTGGTCATCAGTGTTTTCAGTCTGGAAAAAGAGTACAGATGGGGTCAGAGCTGATCTGCTGTTAGATATGCTAATGATTAAGCAGTGTATAAATAAATAAATAAATCATCAAAATATTTTGGGGACTGGATGGTGCTGATGACAAGCCAAGCAAACATAGCTGGGAAAAGCCAACCCCCCGAGCTCTTAGTATATACCAAAGCACTAATACCAGTGTGCCAGTTAGTTTGCAGTTAGACCAGCACGTCAGACTTAACGTGCAACAACTCTGGGACAAATGTGTTAAGTTTATTACCTTCAGGTTTTATATTTGTAGGATGGTATGGTGCATGGACTGAAGTTACAATGCTGAATCAATCCACACTCCTGTTGGATATCTAGTTAAAGTTGGGGTGAGCTGCGCGCAGAGGCCAGTATCAAGCTCTGATAAAAGTTAGAGAAAGAGTAATGGCCTAAGAAGAAAAGATAAAGAGCTATTCCACGTATTTCTTGGAATCTCAGTATCTTTTCTCTTCTTCCTAGAGACTTCTGTGTGTGGGGTGTGTGTGTGTGTGCACACGCATGTGTACACACTCTGATTACGATTCAGAATCCTGTTCTACATGGCCTGAGCACAAAGTGGCAGTAAACCAATTAGGACCAGTTTCTTTTCTGTGTCCCAGAAGCATGCACGTCACAATTGGTTAATGTATACATTGTGGCACATGTGGCACTTTGTTTTTTGGCCTTGGATGCAATTGTTGACCAACTCCCCAGTTAATCTTTACGTCTGGAGAATCAATGAGCGAAGTGGCCCTCAGTCTCTAAAATGCCACAGCATTTGGTGTCTTCTTGCATAAATGAAGAATGTGCCATAGATAGATTATGGGCCTTTCTAGTTGTTGGAAATTGTGTATTGGGACTGTGCAGTGGTTACATTTTACAAAAGTTATTGCAAAGGCTCCAGGTGATCTTCCCACAGCAATCCCTTCATAGAATCATAGAATCATAGAGTTGGAAGGGGCCTTGTAGGCCATCGAGTCCAACCCCCTGATCACAGCAGGAAATCCACAGCTAGAGCATCTCCCGCAGACAGCCGTCTAGCCTCTGCTTGAAGACATCCAGTGAAGGGGATCCCACCACCTCCCTAGGCAGTCGGTTCCATTGCCGAACCGCCCTTACTGTCAAGAAGTTCCTTCTAATATCCAGTCTGAATCTATGCTCTTGCAACTTAAAACCATTAGACCTAGTCCTACCCTCTGGGGCAGCAGAGAACAAATCTGTACCCTCCTCTATGTGACAGCCCTTCAGGTACTTAAAGAGTGCAATCATGTCACCCCTCAGCCTTCTCTTCACCAGACTGCACATGCCAAGTTCCTTCAACCTGTCCTCATAAGACTTGTTCTCTGTACCGGCTATCATCCTCGTCGCCCTCTTCTGAACCCGCTCTAACTTGTCTATATCCTTCTTAAAATGAGGCGCCCAGAACTGAACGCAGTATTCCAGATGAGGCCTGACTAATGCAGAATATAGTGGGACTATTACTTCCCTCGACCTGGAAACTATAGCTCTGTTTATGCAGCCCAAAACCGCGTATGCTTTTTTTGCCGCAGCATCACACTGCTGGGTCATGTTCAACTTGCGATCCACTACAATTCCAAGGTCCTTCTCACACGCACTACTGCTAAGCCGGGTATTTCCCATCCTGTACCCGTGCATTTTGTTTTTGTGGCCTAAGTGCAGAATCTTGCATTTGTCTTTATTGAATTTCATTTTATTAATTTCAGCCCAATTTTCTAGTCTATCCAGGTCCCTTTGGATTTTATTCCTGTCTTCCATTGTGTTAGCTATCCCTCCCAGTTTCGTGTCATCCGCAAATTTCATAAGGCTTCCCTCCACCCTGTCATCTAAGTCATTGATAAAAATGTTGAAGAGTATCAGCCCCAGGACAGAACCCTGTGGCACTCCACTCGAAACCTCCTTCCAGTCAGAAACAGAGCCACCGACGACCACTCTTTGAGTACGTTTTTTTGTGAATCCACCTGACAGTATTTCCATCTAGTCCGCATTTTACCAGTTTGCTAATCAAAAGGTCATGGGGGACTTTGTCAAATGCTTTGCTGAAATCTAGATAGATGACATATACAGCATTTCCACCATCTACTAAGCTAGTGACCCGATCAAAAAAAGAGATGAGATTAGTTTGACAGGATTTTTTCTTGACAAACCCATGCTGGCTCCTACCAATCACAGCACTGTCATCTAGATAGTTGCCAATGGACTCTTTTATTATCTGTTCTAATATCTTTTCCGGTATTGAAGTCAGACTGACCGGCCTATAATTCCCCGGATCTTCTTTTTTACCCTTTTTAAAGAGCGGGACGACGTTTGCCCGTCTCCAATCCTCCGGCACCTCTCCCGTTCTCCAGGATTTCTCAAAGATGATGGCAAGAGGTTCCGAGAGTACATCAGCAAGTTCCTTCAATACTCTGGTTCATCAGGCCCTGGAGATTTGAACTCATTTAGGTTAACTAGGTATTTCCTGACTATCTCCTTATCAATCTCGAACTGCAATCCCGACCCCTTACTGAGATTGCTACCGATCCAAGGTTGCACAGCGTTCCCTTTTTGGGAGAAAACGGAGGCAAAATAGGCATTGAGCAGTTCTGCCTTTTCCTTGTTATCTGTCAACATTTTGCCATCCTCATTGAGCAGCAGACCCACCGTTTCTTTGGTCTTTCTCTTGCTTCGAACATATCTGAAAAATCCCTTTTTGTTGTTCCTCGCTTCCCTCGCCAGCCTCAGCTCATTCTGGGTTTTAGCTTTCCTTACACTATTCCTGCAAGCCCGAGCCATTCGTCAGTACTCTTCCTTGGTGATGTGTCCTTCCTTCCATTCTTTATACATGCTCTTTTTTATTTTTACCTCCTCCACCAGTCTTCCGTGTAGCCACATTGTCTTTTTCTGCTGTCTTCCATTTTTCTTCCTCTTTGGAATTGTTTGCAATTGCCCTTTTTGTAATACGTTCTTCATGAACTCCCACGCTTCTTGGGCTCCTTTTTTCTTTAGTCTATCTAGCCACGGGATCCTACCCATCATTTCCCTGAGCTTGCTAAAATCGGCTTTCCTGAAATTCAAGGTCCATATTTGACTATATTCTTCTTTGGCTTTCCCCAGAATCACGAATTCCAGCATTACGTGGTCACTTTCCCTCAGGGTACCGACCACTTTAATTCCCGTGACCAATTCGTCCCTGTTAGTTAAGATCAGGGCCAGGATTGCCGATCCCCTTGTTCCTTCTTCTACTTTTTGAAAGAGGAAATTATCAGCAAGGCCCTTCAATTCCTGGGAAACTGCATGTCTTTTCCTGTGGCATTTTGAAAAGAAAAATACCCCACAATTTCAAGGTGCACCTTTTTCCTTTGCTTTTTTTGCTAGATCACTTCAATGATGTTTACCAAACACTCAAATACATATGCCAAGGTTGCAGTTTAAATACAATTCTCCTGGCTGGCAGTTAGCTCCTCATTTGCCATGTGGGATGTGGGGAATAAGGTGTTTATGTGACGCATGGGTACCTGATTGGTTAGTATCTATGATATCACTAATGAGGGTGAACATTCTCCTCCCCCAAAACTGTGCAGTGGACGCATTTTAAAAGGGTGAGCTCTTCCCAACTGAGCTTCATGACTCATATAGACTCTTAAAAGTGGGAAACACAGAAAAGACTGCCTCCTTCCTCCCAGGAAAGAACCTTAAGAAATTTATTTTCTTTCCAGGATTTGTTCTCATGTGCATAATCAGGCTTTTTAAAAGAGAAAAAAAACCTTGATACTCTCTAATCACTTTTTATTTATTTATTATTTATTTAGTATTATTTATTTAGTATATTTGTATGCCGCTTTTCATCACCAGGTGACCTCAAAGCGGCTTCCATAAAAAGAACAAAATAATATGATAAAAACAATTCAGAACATAATAATAATAAAAAACTACAACAGTATCAATAAATAATACCACAAAATAATTAAGAACATAAGAACATAAGAAGAGCCTGCTGGATCAGGCCAGTGGCCCATCTAGTCCAGCATCCTGTTCTCACAGCGGCCAACCAGGTGCCTGGGGGAAGCCCGCAAGCAGGACCCGAGTGCAAGGACACTCTCCCCTCCTGAGGCATAAAACAGGCTGAAATCTCAAATCAATCTAGTCTACAAAATCTAAAGAAAACAAATATATATATGTAGAGAGAGAGAGAGAATGTTGTAATATGTATTGTAATATTACAATGTTTTTGTAATATTTGCTTGTTCTTTGAGAAATTGTTAACCCTAGAATTGAAATCCTGGGTGTGGGAGGGACACATGGCTTGTTTTGATGTGTCTAAGGCTCGCAACCACATGAATATCTATAGAACTGGATTATATAGTTTCAAATATGTGGGACAACCATGTTATGGATTTTTCTTTCCAGGAGCACTAGGTATAACCTGAAACCTTCTGAGCCCCTGTCAGAGACTCATTTGAATGTCTGCTACTTTCTCCCACGTTCTCTCTTGAGAGTGTGACTGACTAGATGCAGACTCTGTGGCATCACCATCAGCCACCATTTCTCCCCTCTCGCGTTTTGTTTCCTGTGTAGCCTGATGAAAAGTTCTGGAGAATTCAAAAGCTCACACATAATTTTGTGGCATTTTGGTTGGCCTAAAAATCTAATATGGATTTTGGAATCAATCAGTATTCATGTGGTGGTGGTGGCGGCAACTGGGATAAGATTGCATGTCAGCGACTGAATAGAGCAGTTCAACTCCTCTCCCTGGAAGTAGTGTGCCATTCATGCATACACACATGCAACTAGGGATGGAAAGATCGGTCGTCTTTGGTTCACTCAGGTTCTCATTTTTCCATTCTTAGATTCAGTTCTCCATATTTCTGCAGCAATTTGCAATTTTAATCCTCATGAAAATTCTCCAGCTTTTTAGTGTGCATTTCTCCTAATAAACACATTTTTATAGGCTGTTTTGACTAATGTACACACTTTTGCAAGTCATTTCTTGTCATATAATACATTTTTGTATGTTGTATGTTATTTTCACTCATGTACACTCATGTACACTGGAATGAGTGGTTGCAGGCCAGCTCCAGACACTCTTGGATGAGACCGATTATCTGGATCCATTGCAGTCGGGTTTCAGGCCTGGTTTTGGCACGGAAACAGCCTTGGTTGCCCTGTATGATGACCTTTGTTGGGAGAGAGACAGGGGGAGTGTGACTCTGTTGATTCTCCTTGATCTTTCAGTGGCTTTTGATACCATCGACCATGATATCCTTCTGGGGAGACTGGCTGAGTTTGGAGTGGGAGGTACTGCATTGTGGTGGTTCCACTCCTACTTGGCAGGTCGCCTCCAGAAGGTGGTGCTTGGGGAACATTGCTCGGCACCCTGGACTCTCCAGTATGGGGTTCCGCAGGGGTCAGTTCTGTACCCCATGCTGTTCAACATCTACATGAAACCGTTGGGTGCAGTCATCCGGAGCTTTGGAGTGCGTTGCCATCAGTATGCTGATGACACGCAGCTCTATTTCTCCTTTTCATCTTCTTCAGGTGAGGCTGTCAATGTACTGAACCAGTGCCTGGCTGCGACAATGGACTGGATGAGGGCTAATAAACTGAGGCTCAATCCAGACAAGACTGAGATGCTGCTAGTGGGTGGTTCTTCTGACCAGATGGTGGATGTCCAACCTGTTCTGGATGGGGTTGCACTCCCCCTGAAGGAGCAGGTTTGTAGCTTGGGGGTTCTCCTAGAACCATCTATGTCACTTGAGGCTCAGGTAGCCTTGGTAGCACGGAGTGCCTTCTACCAACTTCGGTTGGTGGCCCAACTACATCCCTATCTGGACAGGGATAACCTGGCTTCAGTTGTCCATGCTCTGGTAACTCCCAAATTAGATTACTGCAATGCACTCTACATGGGGCTTTGAAGACGGTTCGGAAACTGCAGCTTGTGCAAATTGCAGCAGCCAGATTGGTAACAGGGAGCAGACGGTTCGAACAAAGAAACCAGATTCTGGCCTGCTTGCATTGGCTGCTTGTATGTTTCCGAGCTCGATTCAAGGTGCTGGTTTTGACCTATAAAACCTTACATGGCTTGGGACCACAATACCTGATGGAACGCCTCTCCCGATACGAACCCACCCGTACGCTACGGTCACGATCAAAGGTCCTCCTCCGGGTGCCTACTCCAAGGGAAGCTCAGAGGGTCGCAACAAGGGAGAGGGCCTTCTCAGTGGTGGCCCCCAAATTATGGAATGATCTTTCTGATGAGGTGCGCCTGGCAACAACACTGTTATCTTTTTGGTGCCAGGTCAAGACTTTCCTCTTCTCCCAGGCATTTTAGCATGTGTTTTAAATTGTTTTTATATTGTTTTAAATTTTAAAATTGTGTTTTAAATTGTTTTTAAAATATGTGTTTAAATTGTGTATTTGTTTTTGATTGCTGTAAACTGCCCAGAGAGCTTCGGCTATGGGGTGGTATACAAGTGCAATAAATAAATAAATATACACACTTTCCCCTAATATATGCATTTTTATAAACAGTGGTTGGTAAACTGCATCACAAAATTCAAATAAGTGTGAATTTCAAAGGATGGCAGTGTTTCAGTTCTCATATTGATAAATTGGGCTTTAAGAGAATGGAATCCAAATTCTCACCCACATGAGATGACAAGGGTGTCAGTATTATGATCATTTTGTCTTCTGCACAAGTGCTGCCCCATGCACCATATACCTCCCAAGGAACTATGTGGTGAGGATGGCACAGAGTCTGCCCCCTGTTTGCTGCTAAAGAAGTTTAGACTGCCTTTGAATAAGCTGCATGGATTGGCTGCAAATGCCTCAGACAGGGGCTAATCAGAAAATTAGTAAACAGGCAAAGGAATCTCATTGTCAGGGACACATTTCCCACCTCCTATTTTCTTTGCTCTGTCTGAGCCTGTTTTGTGAGCCATATCAGCCAACAGTTACATCCAGTTTTATCTGGCCAGCAGCTATTTCCCCTGAGCTCACCATCAACCACATAAATGCAGCAGTACCGGCAGTAGAACCCCTCCCCGAAATCCCCCTCCCAATGTCTCTTGGCTGTCCTATCATGAAGAGATGAATTAATTGCTTTGGGATGCGGAGGAGGGGAGGAATGACACCAGGTCCTCGGCAGGCCAGCAGTGAGCAAGGGTCTCTTCCCTTTTCAGAACCTTCACTCAAAACGTCTGGTAGAAGCTGTTGGATGTGTTGGAGAGAGCACACCCAACAAGCTCTGTAAGAGAAACGGGAGGGTCTTTTTCTTGCAACTTGGCAAGAGGTGCTGGGTGTGTGTGTCCCCTTTTCCTTTGTTTTTAGGACCCACTCTCTTCTTACTTGTTTCCTTCCCCATATCCTGGTGAGGAGGAGGAGAGGGGTATGTGTGGGTCTCCTGAAAGGCATCTTGCCTCTCAGAACAGGCTCAGGAAGAGCAAGAGGTGTGTGCCCTTCACACTGAGATTCATTTGCCAGCTTACTGATTTTCTTATAAGCTTCAGCCTGAGGGATTCGCAGCCAGCCCTCTATGCAGCTTCCTGAAATCCCTTACACCTGACAGCCCCAGTTCATATACTCCCCTACTCCCCTCTCCTCATGCTGTCCAATGGGAAGGAAGGGTAATCCTTTCTGGCATCCAATCAGAAGCAGAGGGGCACATTTGAATAATGAGGCAGCCAGACAGAAAGGAGTAACTGTTCTGCTGTGAAAAGCCTTGCAGAAGGCTTTTTTTTTCTTGAAGAGACCACCCACTCTTGCAGGTGCCACATGTGCACCTGTGGGTGCTGTGTTGGTGGTGACCCCCCCCCCGGCAGGCTTGAACAACTAAAACTGGGCTGAACACCTGTCATCGTCCTGAGCAGCAGTCAGGACTTGGACATAGGAGGAGAGAAGCCGGTTCAGTCTATGGGGAAGAACTTTAGCTCAGTGGTACAACATCTGCTTTGCATGCAGAAGGTCTCAGGTTCATTCCTCAGCAACTCCAGGTAGTGCTGGGAATATACCCCATCTGAATCCTGGAGATTGGCTACCAGTCAGTGTAGGCCATACTGGGCTGGATGGACCAATGGTCTTAGATTCTAAGTCAGCTTCCTATGTTCCTATGTCTCATCCATATTCCCAACAGAGCCCAGTCTTTGACCTTGATCCTGAGACTGACAGACAGCCTGAGAGGTGCCCCTTTAAGGATCCCCACTCTTCAGCCATTATGCAGGGCTCTACAATGCATGTTAGAGTAATGCCTGAAGTGGGCTAGTAGCACCCAGGAAAACTTGAAGCTACATCATAACCACATGCATCACCTTGCCTAAAAATGGATTATTAAATGCTGGATAGTAATTATTGAAATCAGAGGAGTCCAAAGGTAGATTGTTAATAAATAAATAAATAAATAACATAAGGGATGTCCAATTAACTTCTCCAGCACTGATAAAGTATCACTGTTTCTTAAAGAGGCATTATTATTTCTGTATCCAAACATCAAGTCTCCCAGTTTAGTCTTAATTTTTCAGGACAGGCAAGGGTTGAGAGTACATAAGCAGCCGTCCTGCTTCTTCTTCCTTGCTCATGGGAGTAGCCCTAGTTTTGGGGGAAAGAGTCCAGGCATCCCCATCTCCTTTGCAATGAAGTTGTCTGTTTGCCCTCACCAGAGGCACACATGTCAGCTTTGCGTAAGCCTGTTGGCTCCTGCTCCTCTCCCAGCTCCATAAACACAATGGGGTCAAATCCTACACATCTAGGAGTCTGACACATCTAACTATGATTTGGGGAGAGCAAATCTGTGGCAATCAGATGTGCTTCAATCAACACATCTCACGTAGCATTGGCTCTGAACACCTTACCCCGTTTGATCTCCCACTTATTGCTACTTCACCCCATTTTGCAGGATGTGGAAGAATGAAGAAAGTGAACATATGGTTTCTAGCCAGCTAGAAGGAATGCTTTCCACCATTTGTAGTTCAGATAAGATGCTGGGTCAGAAAAATGTAAGATTCTTGCAGTTGTAACCACTAGAACCAGCTTCAGAGCTCATTTCTTGATTTCCACCTGATGCCCAGACCTAGCCTTTCATGGAGTATGGAAAAGAGGGAAAGTTATGGGGTGTCCCATTTGATTGTCACCTCTAAGTAAGCCCCTCAAAGGAGGCAAGCTGTTCCCTGAGCCTAGTTTTTGTAACTCTCAGTTGGGCAAGAAGGCAGTGTGCAAGTTCAGTCGCTGGAACATGGCCAAGTGGTTGGTCTGTGTGCCTGTCCAATAGCTGTGTCACTAGTTCTGCTGGTGGAAAGTAGGAATAACTTTTCTTTTAAAAAGGTTGTTATGATGCCCCTGTGCCCTCCCTTGTAGACCAGAGTTAATTTGAGGATAGTTGAGGAATCTGTTACACCCTTGTCTCTGAACAGTAATGGGCCTTATACCCCTCTCAGACACAGAGGTTGCATCTGTGAGAATCCGTAATTTCCCACAGTGCCAAAGAATACATTGCTCTGAATGTGCATGTGGAGGGCACAGAAAGAGAGGGTAATAAAAAAACCCTCTCAACTCCTATTGCAGTTTTCTTCATAATCCAATTGTCTGATGAGCAATGAAAGAGCCCAGTCCAGTCCAGCAGCAACAAATTGCATTGCAATCACAAATTGAGTTAGGCTTTATCAAAGGCTCTCTTTCCTTTGGCCAGGAAGGAAGAACTCTGAGCTTCTGTTTCTTGTCATGTACAATCAGGAAATAGGAGCAGGCTGGAGACAATGATTTCTGGGAGCACAGGTGCCCTATGTCCAGTTTCTTCTTTCCTAGGAGATGGCCAACCGTGCATGCCAGAAATTTCTCTGAGGTCAGACTCAGACCACATGTATGGCCCAGTATAAAAGACTGTCAGAAATAGGAGGTCCAGGAATGTATGTGCAAGTTTGGGTGTGTGTGGAAGCCTGTTTGGACCAAACTCAGTAAAATTTTGCAAGGCCACGGTCTCATTTCCACTTGTGCTCCTTTTAAAATAAATCTAAAAGAAAATTAAGAAAGTGTTCTGCTATTTTTGCTTGACTGTCAGATACACCCAGTGTCTGTGAAATGGGGTTCTGGATAGGATTGTACATTCTCTGAAAGGCCCATTCTACAACTTGGGAGCCCTCTTGCACTTGGTGCTGTCTGTGGAAGTGAAGCTGGTGGCAGCCGCTAGGAATAATACAAAATTGGCCGTGTATGTCTTAACTCTGGAAAATAAAATGCCAACATACAAAAAATAGAAAAATAATATTCAACTTTATTCTCCTCAGACAATTATTATGTGCAAAAAATACAGAAAACAACAAAATATATATACCAATGAATAAAATATCTAAAATCTCATTATTATGAACATAGTTATTTATTTTGGCGTGATATTTTCTAGACATCAAAACTAGACCACTGCAATGCACTTTATGTCGGGCTGCTTTTCCATCAGCTCTGCTGAGAGGCCAGCTCCTTGTGGCCCCTCCCTCTCTTGAACTGCTTAAATCCCGGCTGGTTGCTCTAAGAATTTTGTAATGTTAAGAAATGGTGCCTGAATGTGATTGTTTTCCTTTCTTCTCCAATTCCTATCCCCTTTTCTTTTTGTATTGCGTCTTTTAAAGTATAATCCTGAAGGAAGGACTGATATGTAAGCTTTTTTGGCTGAAGAGTGGGGTAAAAATGATTTAAATAGAGATTGCTTGGAAGCTTCTGTTGGTGCAGAATGCATCTGGATGCGAGGCTGGGATACCAGTGTTCAGAGCACATTGCACTAATTTTATGTCAGCTGCATTGATTCCCTGTCTGCTTCTACTGACCTTTCGAGTCCTAAATGATTTTGGACCAGGTTACTCAAAAGACCTGTATCAAAAAGCCCGTGCCTTTGTTACTGAGAAGCTCAGTTCAGCTGGAACTCTGTACATGCCCTGAATCTGTGTGCATAATTTGGCTTTGCTCTGAGTTGTAAGAGTATCCTTGTGGTAGGCAGGGAAACTCTCAGTGTGTGTGAGTCAGAATCCAGCATTACATCTAAAGGTAAGCAACAGGTTTAATTCAGCAAATAATCCCCATCAGCAAAAGAAGAAAAAAAAAGATGGAAAACATGTTCTGCCCTAATTAAATGAAATAATCTTTTGCCCATGCTGAGAAGTCCAAGCTCATCCCCTTTCAGCATGGTAAGGACACATTGCTAATAGTGTGTTAGTTAGGGCAAGAATATTCCATTTGCCAGTTCCAAGCTCACCCTCTTTTTATCACCAAAACAAAGGGAACCTTGCTAAAATAGATTGAATATGGCAAAAATGCCCTATGACTGGGTTTTCATCCTGTGACAAGACAGTTAATTAACAATTCAGGATCCTAAGAACTCTCCATCCAAGTCTTCTGTTTTGAATTGTCACCCAGATATAAGCCTGGACCCTTTCTGAACAAGCCCCTTTGATGTTCAGGGCAACATTAAGATACGTTTTTCCTATAACTGAGTGTGCAAGGTATCTCCACCTTGTTCAGCCATCTGCAAAGGAGGTTGCTCCATGTCATTCTTCTCTAAGATATGCTTATGCTGCCCTTGTGCTGGACTGCGAGAGTTCTTCCTTCCTTTCACTTAGGCTTTAGCAAGGCTCCTTCCTTGCCACCACCCACTATTTCCTTGCCTCCAATCCGGGTTTGTTATTTTATTTTTGGGACTCGTCAGTGCTCTCTATAGGGAGGTACCAGCCGAGAATGATTTCTTTGGTCCAAAAGAATCAAGGATAGAATAAAAGGAGACTGCTGGGAAAAACACTTCATTTGGTCTCTCCAGGGTCTCAACAGATCACTTGTCCCCCAGATAATAAGAGACAACAAGCAAGGTCTTCAGTTGTTTTTGGAAACCCATAAAGGTGTCACAATGGTTTCACCTGTGCTGCTGCTAAATCAGTCTCAGTGCCCCCCTTCCCAGTTACAGTGAAGAAATCCCCAAGTTTCCTCTATGCTTTCCTCTTATCACAGGACAGGTAATATTTGCACTCCAACTCTTCGAATTTCTTCACCTCCTGTAATTTCTCAGTCTCACTACAGTCTGGTTTTCATTCGACAGAAGAACTACTACTTCGCATATAATCTTTCCCAGGCTCTTTCACTTTCTCCCCACAGCAAGGCTGTGTCTTTAGATTCTACCGCACAGTTCCTCACTGGGTAATTCTCTACTCTTCGTCTCTTCCCTCTGTCTCTATAACAGTAATGAAGTGAATGATTCTGACAACACATTATTAACTCCTTCTTCCCTTTATTTTTTTATAATGGCATTTCAAGCTGCAATTCTGATTTTGTTGGTCCTAAATTGTTTTCTATTGACATGCTATCATCTTTAAACCATCATCCATTCATTCATAAATATTATTATTTCAGCTGTAGTGTGCTTCTTGCTAGCTGTTCAGAGCCAGCACACTAAGATTGATCCATGCTAAATTCCTCAAATTGAGCAAGGTTATCTTGCTGTTGTTATGTGCCTCCAAATTGATTATGGCTTATGGCAACCCTATGAATCAGCGACCTCCAACAGCATCTGTCATGAACCACCCTGTTTAAGTCTTGTAAGTTCAGGTCTGTGGCTTCCTTTATGCAATCAATCCATCTCTTGTTTGGCCTTCCTCTTTTTCTACTCCCTTCTGTTTTTCCCAGCATTATCGTTTTTTTTAGTGAATTATGTGTCTCATGATGTGTCCAAAGTATGATAATCTCAGTTTCATCATTTTAGCTTCTAGTGACAGTTCTGGTTTAATTTGTTCTAACACCCAATTATTTGTCCTTTTCGTGTTCCATGGTATCCGCAAAGCTCTCTCCTCCAACACCACATTTCAAATGAGTTGATTTTTCTCTTATCCGCCTTTTTCACTGTCCAACTTTCACATCCATGCATAGAAATTGGGAATACCATGGTCTGGATGATTCTGACTTTGTTGTTCAGTGATACATCTTTGCATTTGAGGACCTTTTCTAGTTCTCTCACAGCTGCCCTACCCAGTCCTAGCCTTCTTCTGATTTCTTGACTATTGTCTCCATTTTGGTTAATGACTGTGCCGAGGTATTGATAATCCTTCACAAGTTCAATCTCCTCATTGTCAACTTTAAAGTTACATAAATCTTCGGTTGTCATTATTTTAGTCTTTTTGACGTTCAGCTGCAGTCTGTTGCACTGCAGCCAACTCAGAAGGGACAGGAAGGGGGGAGGCATGAGTTTCAGGCACCTCCGCAGCCAGAAGAAGCCGAGTTGGGGATTGTTGTGTCTGAGCAGGATCGTGCGGGAGGGGGGCAGCCTGCTCTCCAGCCAGTTCCCACGAGTAACGCCCTTTCCGAGGAGCCGAGCGCACCGCCCCCAGTTGATGCAGAGGACTTGTGGGGGGAAGCTTCAGAGTCAGTGCCAGCTCCTCCTTTACCAAGCAGCTCCCAGGAGGATTCCAGTGTGGCACCGCCCCCTGACCTCGAGCCTGTTGCTCGGGAGCAGGTGTCTTCAGATGAGCTGTTGGATGTGCGTCCCGTCTCCTCATTCCCGTCGCCGCGAGAAACGGACAGGGCAAAGACAGGAATTACGAAGGAGTCAGAGATTACGTTCGAAAACATTTCCTATATAAGCCTGCCGCTCCCAGTGGGGGGTTGTTGAGTGAACTTCCTTCACACGCTGCAGAGCATGTCTAGAGTATAGTTAGGGACTCTAGTGAGTTAGTGTAGAGTTTCCTATGAAGCGCAATGCCTTTGATGTATCCATTACTCTAATAAAATGAGATTTACTTGCACACACACTCCAACCTCATTCTTTCGGCTCTGGACGGGACAGATTGACTCAACCACCATCCCTACTCGAACCTGTTCCCATGGCGGATGACATGGACCAGAACGGAGCAAGAGGGGGAGTACCTATCACCATGGAAGCTTTGTATGCCGAGATCCAGAACCTCAGAGTGACTACGCAAGCCCTACAAGCCGAGAACCAAAACCTCAGAGCTGCAACGCAAGCCTTGCAAGTGGATAACCAGAATCTCCATGCCTTGGTCGCCCAAGTCCAGGCTGCGCCTCCCGGGGCGGCAGCCCCTGTAAAGTCTCCAGTGGGGCTCCCCGTGTGATACGGGGGCCAGAGTGAACAGTTTGCCACGTTTCTAGCCCAATGTGAGTTGTACATTCAAGTGCGCAGAGCTGAGTTCCCAACTGATGACGCGAAGGTGGCGTTCATCATCAGTTTATTGGAAGGGGAAGCGGCAAAATGGGCCACCCCGTATTTGATTCGCAACGACCAGATATTGTGCCAGTTTGTCAAGAATGCGATGGGGGACATGTTCCGAGACCCCCAGAGGAAGGAGACGGTTGCCCGCCAGTTAGGGACCCTGAGACAGGGAAGGGGGTCTGTAGGGCAATACACGAATGCTTTTCGTGTTCTGTCTCAGGAGACGGAGTACAATGACCCAGCCTTGATGTACTTCTACAGAAATGGACTGAGTCCAGAAGTGTTGGATGAACTGGCGCGCTCCACACACCCCGACTCACTGAGGGGTTTGATTCAACTGAGTTTGCAGATAGACAGCTGCTTAGAAGGAAGAAAGTTGGAGCGAAGAATGGAGCCTTCACGGAGTCAGGTTGCTGCTCCGCTGCCCCGTGCGCGCCCTGTGCCCAATCCTGGCATCCCTACTGTCTCGGGAGAGGAGCCCATGCAGATTGGGGGGGCTAGACCGCGATTGACAGAGGAGGAGAGGGAAAGACGCCGGAGGGAAGGACTGTGTCTCTATTGCGGAAAGTCTGGACACCTCGCCAGAAATTGTGCAGCCAAAACCGGAAGATCCCAGCCGCTGGAAAACTTCACATCCCAGCTCTCGTAGAGGCTAGAGAGTTGGGGGGTGCTACAGACACTGAGCCTCCATTACGACCCCTTCCCTCCCAAGCGGCCCTTCTGTTGCCCATTCGCATCACCCTATCCTCAGGTGAGAGCTTCTCAGCCAAGGCTATGATCGACAGCGGAGCATCCTCTTGTTTCATAGACCGAGAGTTGGCGCTACACCACGCTATTCCCACAAGAGAACTGAGTCAGCCGTTGGCAGTGGAAACTATAGATGGCCGGCCTCTGAAGTCTGGGGGGGTGACTCGGGTGACTGAGTCCATGGAAGTGAAGGTCCCTGGGCATCGGGAAGACCTGTCGTTCTATGTGGCGTCCTTGCCGCATTTCCCGGTGGTGTTGGGTATGCCTTGGCTGGTTAGGCACAACCCCACAATCTTTTGGGATGAAGCTGTGGTGGTTTTTACCTCCAAGTACTGCCATCAACATTGCCAGCCTGAAGAGGAGCCACAGGTGTTGGCAGGGGCGTCTCCCCCAAGAGAGATAACTTTGCCCACCAAGTATGGGAGTTTTCGGGACGTCTTCAATAAAAAGGAAGCGGAGCAACTCCCTCCTCACCGGCCCTATGATTGTGCCATTGATTTGGTGCCTGGGGCACGCATCCCCGCCGGGCGGATCTACTGTCTATCTGAACCAGAGTTGGCAGTGTTAAGGGAGTTTCTGGACACCAATTTGAAGAAAGGCTTCATTCGCCCTTCACAGTCCCAGCTGGTGCACCCCTGCTGTTTGTGAAGAAAAAAGGGGGGGAGCTCCGTCCCTGTAATGATTATTGAGCCCTAAAGCAGCTCACTATCCCCAATAGTTACCCACTGCCGCTCATTAGGGAAATGTTGGAGAGGTTGCGTTCTGCCAAAATTTTCACGAAACTGGACTTGAGAGGAGCTTACAACTTGGTGAGGATTAAGGCAGGTCATGAATGGAAGACTGCGTTTAAGACCCGTTACGGTCAATTTGAGTATTTGGTGATGCCATACGGGTTGTCGGGAGCACCTGGAGTCTTCCAAAATTTTATGAATGACATCTTTCGGGACTTTGTGGACCGCTTTATGATAGTGTATTTGGATGATATCCTGATTTATTCGAATACTCCCGAGGAACACGACTCGCATGTGTGTGCAGTGCTGCAGAAGTTATGGGAACACCGTCTTTACGCAAAGCTGGAAAAGTGTGGGTTTGACCTAACCACGTTGGACTTTCTGGGGTATCGGATCTCTCCAGCAGGAGTAGAAATGGACCCAGAAAAAGTTCGTTGTGTACTCACGTGGCAACCCCCCAAGACCAAGAAGGATTTGCAATGCTTCTTGGGCTTTGCGAATTACTACCATCGTTTCATAGCCAACTACTCCCATCAGACCGCACCGCTCACGGATTGCCTGAAGGGCTCAGGACCTTTCCAATGGACAGAAGCTGCACAAGAGGCTTTCGAGAGCCTGAAGCGAAGGTTTGCTACCGAACCCATACTACAGCATGCTGACCCGGTGCTCCCTTTTGTGGTAGAGACGTCGCGATCGGAGGGGTTCTTTTGCAACCGGCCCAGAAAGGGGGAGAACTGATGCCTTGTGCCTACTTTTCCAGAAAGTTAACCGACTCTGAACAAAACTACACTGTGTGGGAAAAGGAGCTATTAGCCATTAGAGATACCTTTGAAGCCTGGAGACACCATCTGGAAGGGGCGCAGCATGAAATGGAGGTGTGCACGGACCATCGTAATCTAGAGAGTCTTCATACCTCCCGTAAACTCAATCAGAGGCAAGTGCACTGGGCTCACTTCTTCGCACGGTTCCATTTCAAAATTCATTATATCTCCCAAGCACAGAATAAGTGGGCTGATGCCCTCTCAAGGAAGCCAGAATTTCTGAGGGATCCCACCCCAAGACCGTTACAGTACATAATCCCTCCCGAGCGGGGAGTAGTAGGGGCCTGCCAAGATTCTTGGGAAGCTGAAGTGCGTGAAGCACAACAGGACCCTTTCCTGCAGGAGCAGCGGGTCAAAGAGGGCACGTCACCCCAGGCAGAACAGAAGGACCTTATACGGAAGGATGGCATACTGCACCATCAGGAAGCTGTTTATGTGCCCCCTGGAGAACTGCGAGTGAGGGTACTACGTCAGTGCCATGACGCCCCCACGGCAGGCCACTTTGGGGTTTTTAAGACCATTCAAGCTGTCACTCGGCTAAACATGCCACTGGGAAGCAGTGCTACTGGAACCCTTTCCTACTCCAGGAGGACCTTGGCGAATGATTACTATGAATTTTATAACAGACCTTCCACCTTCGCAGGGGAAAACCACAGTTTTGGTGGTCGCTGATGCCTTCTCGAAAATGCCTCACTTCATTCTGTGCGCAGGGCTCCCAAGCGCTCAAGACACTGCCAAGTTATACGTGCAAAATGTGTATCGGCTGCACGGTCTGCCAGACAGCCTGGTTTCCGATCGGGGCACACAATTCATCTCGCGTTTTTGGCAAGTGTTGTGGAAGTTGCTGCAAAGTGAGCTGAGACTGTCGTCTGCCCATCATCCCCAAACGGATGGGCAGTCTGAGAGGGTCAACGCAGTGTTGCAACAATATTTACGTTGTTTTGTGTGGTATCAGCAGGACAACTGGATGTCCTACCTGCATTTAGCAGAATTTGCCTATAATAATGCTGTGCATTCGCACACGCAACAGACTCCTTTCTTTGCCAATTTTGGCTACCACCCCCGAGCCTTCCCTGCCCCAAAAGACAGTCTCTCAGTCCCAGCCGCTGAGGATTACTTGCAGGAACTTCACGCTATGCAACAGCTACTCCAAGAGCAACTAGAACAGGCCAAAGCGGATTACAAACGCGCAGCTGACCAGCATCGGAGAGAGGGGGACCTCATACGAGTGGGAGACCAGGTCTGGATCTCTACACGTTTCCTAGCTATGCCTGGCCGGTGTCGTAAACTGCAGGATCGGCGTGTAGGGCCCTTTGAGGTGGAGGCTCAGATTAACCCCGTGGCTTACAGACTAAAATTGCCGCCAACCTTCAAGATGCACCCAGTCTTCCACAGGGCATTGTTTACCAAGGACGCTGCCCCCGACCCTCACCGTCCGCGAGTGGAGCCCGCACCGCCGTTGTTGGTAGAGGGGGAGGAGGAAGACGAAGTAGAACAGATTTTGGACTCGTGAAAACGCCGAGGGCGTCTTCAGTACCTGATTCATTGGAAGGGGTACGATCCAACTGAACATTCCTGGGAAACAGAGGAGAATGTGCACGCTCCGACTTTGGTGAGAGAATTCCATGAGGCTAGAGAACCCTAGACCTCAGGGTTGGGAAGGGTTAAAGCATGGATGATGTTGCGCTGCAGCCAACTCAGAAGGGACAGGAAGGGGGGAGGCATGAGTTTCAGGCACCTCCGGAGCCAGAAGAAGCCGAGTTGGGGATTGTTGTGTCTGAGCAGGATCGTGCGGGAGGGGGGCAGCCTGCTCTCCAGTCAGTTCCCACGAGTAACGCCCTTTCCGAGGAGCCGAGTGCACCGCCCCCAGTTGATGCCTCATTCTTTCGGCTCTGGACAGTACACAGTCCTGCTTTTGTGCTTTCCTCTTTAACTTTCATCAGCATTCGTTTCAAATCATTACTGGTTTCTGCTAAGAGTATGGTATCGTCTGCATATCTTAAATTATTGATGTTTCTCCCTCCGATTTTCACACCTCCTTCATCTTGGTCCAATCCTGCTTTCCATATGATATGTTCTGGTACAGATTAAACAGGGTGATAAAATACACCCCTGTCTCACACCCTTTCTGATGAGGAACCAATTGGTTTCTCCATATTCTGTCCTTACAGTAGCCTCTTGTGCAGAGTATAGGTTGCGCATCAGGACAATCAGATGCTGTGGTACTCCCATTTCTTTTAAAGCATTCCATAGTTTTTCATGATCTACACAGTCAAAGGCTTTGCTGTAGTCTATAAAGCACAGGGTGATTTTCTTCTGAAATTCTTTGCTCCGTTCCATTATCCAACGTATGTTTGCGATATGATCTCTGGTGCCTCTTCCCTTTCTAAATCCAGCTTGGACGTCTGGCATTTCTCGCTCCATATATGGTAAGAGACTGTGTTGTAGAATCTTGAGCATTACTTTACTTGCATGGGATATTGAGGCAATAGTTCGATAATTACTGCATTCTCTGGGATCCCTTTTATTTGGAAGTGGGATATATATTGAACACTTCCAGTCTGTGGGCCATTGTTTAGTTTTCCATATTTCTTGACAAATTTTTGTCAAAATTTGGACAGATTCAGTCTGAGTAGCTTGTAGCAACTCTATTGGTATGCTATGTATTCCTGGTGATTTGTTTCTTCCAAGTATTTTAAGAGCAGCTTTCACCTCACATTCTAAAATTTCTGGTTCTTCATCATGTGGTTCCTCCATGAATGAATCTGTCATCCTGGCATCTCTTTTACAGAGTTCTTCAGTGTATTGCTTCCATCTTCCTTTTATTTCATCTCGGTCAGTCAGTGTGTTGCCCTGTTGATTATTCAACATCCCTGCTCATGGTTTAAATTTCTCTTTCATTTCTCTAATCTTTTGGAATACGGCTCTTGTTCTTTCCATTTTGTTGTCCTTTTTTATTTCTATTCAGTAACTATTGTAATAGTTCTCTTTGTCCCTACATACTAGTCATTGTATAGTTGCATTTAGGGTTCTGACCATGTTTCTATCTCCTTTTGCTTTCCTTCTCTCTTTAACCATTTAAAGAGTTTCATCATTCATCCATTGAGGTCTTTCTCTCTTTTTAACTAGAGGTATTGTCTTTTTGCATTCTTCCCTGATCATGAGTCTGACTTCAGTCCATAGTTCTTCTGGTTCTCTGTCAACTAAGTTTAAATCCTCAAACCTGTTCCTTATTTGATCTTTATATTCTTCTGGGATGTTATTTAAATTGTATTTTTGGCATTATGAGTGCTCTGTTCTTCTTCTTTAGGTTTACTCTGATTTTCGATATGATCATTTCTGCTCCTGGTCTTGTTTTTGCAGAAAGTATGGAACTTCTCCATCTTCTGTTTCCAATTATATAATCAATTTGATTCCTATATTGACCATTTGGTGATGTCGTGTACAGTCGTCTTTTTGGTTGCTCAAAAAATGTGTTGGCAAGAAACAAATTATTGGCTTCACAGAATTCAGTAAGTCTTTCTCCTGCTTCATTTCTGTCACCTAAGCCCCATTTCCCCACAATTCCTAGTTCTCTGTTTCCTACTTTTGCATTCCAGTACCCCATTATTATCATCATATCTTGTTTTGGTGTGTGATCAATTTCCTCCTGCACTTCTGCGTAAAATCTCTCCAATTCTTTTTCTTCTGCGTTTGACATTGGAGCATAGACTTGGATGATGGTTATGTTAATAGGTTTCCCGTTTAATCTCATTGATATCACTCGCTCAGACCTTGCGTTGTAGCTCCTAATTGCTTTTGCTACATCACTTCTCACTTCTTCTTGATTTCTCATTTCCTGCATAAAATATTTTGTAGTTGCCTGATTGAAAATCTCCCATTCCAGTCCATTTTAATTCACTCACGCCAAGTATTGTAATGTTGATATGCTCCATTTCTTGCTTGACAATTTCTAACTTTCCCTGGTTCATGCTTCTCACATTCCATGTTCCTACTGTGTGTGTCGTACAACTCCGGACTCTCCTTTCCCATCTGTGCGCATCAGCCTCTGGGCTTCCTTTCAGCTTTGACCCAGCTGCGTCATTAGTCACAGCGCTACTCGTACTTGTCCTTTGTTCTTCCCCAGTAGCTCGGTGAGTGCCTTCTGACCTGGGGGTCTCATCTTCCAGCACTATCTCATGTTGCATTTTGGATACTCTGTTCATAGGGTTTTCGTAGTAAGAGGTATTCAGAGGTGGTTTCCCATTGCCTTCCTCTGAGTTTGGATGCACCTTGGTCTGGTGTCTCAGCTTTGACCATTCCGCCTTGGGTGCCCCTGCTAGGAGTCTAGCCTCTTGGTCTAGACTCCTGATGGCATTGCTCTCAGCTTCTTCAACATTCTCAAACCCCCTCACCACATTAAGGTGTGCATCCTAGAGGTTATCTAAGCCAATGCAATTCTGTGTGTGTGCACACAATAGTCTTCAATAAAGATCCTAAGACATAGTATTGCTAATTCCCCAAATTAGCTTTTATCCAATACATGTGTAAGACACCTGTACATGCAAATGTATACAGTGGCACACTAGCAGATCTACTAGCATCTTAAGGTTTGCTGGAGCAGCCCTACTTGCAGGTCAAGTGGGTTGGTGGGCACAATAGATGGCCTTTTCAGTAGTAGCCCCAGATCTATGTAACCCCCCCGAGTGTTGGCTCCTTCTTTGTTGATAACAATGGAGCCCTCCAAATGGTCACTGGGGATCCCCCCCATTGCCAATTTAGCTTGGGAGTTAGCGTGGGCAGAAAATGTGGAAAATAAGGAACCACACGATGTACCAAAGTTATCAGTGCCATTGGATAATAATCAATTGCATGAGACATCAAACCGGAGGCTGCACCAAATTATGCAGCCAACCTGCATTGACTCAAAAACCAGTGCCCTCCTAAGTGGGCCTTCTCACCCAATAACAAAGCCATGCCTAGAAGATAAAGAGGACAGCTTTACAATGGAGTGCTGTCTCCTTATGATAGCCAGGGACACAGTCTGTATGAAAAACTTTTTGACCGAAACCAATAATCTTCTAACAATATTGGTGGAGGCTTACAGAAAATTTGATCTACATTCTGACAATAAGAACATGAGTTCCCGGCACTGTACAAGTTCTGCTCAACCAACGACACCCGTCAAGCTAAAACATAGTGGCACTTGTGCATTTAAGAGACGTCCCAGTAAACGAAGGAACCTTACTGCTAAGTAGTCTAAGAACATCAAACATATAAAGCCTCCTCATTATAGTAAGATGAACTTTACTAGGCTTTTCAAACTACTGGACTCTGTGCTCAGTCAAAGGGAACTCAGAGAACTAAAGCTGCTAAGCATGAGGAAAGCACCAAGAATGATACTGCTAACTCTAATCAGGCTGGCGAAACGCTATTCCCCCCCCCACTGTTTCCTCCAACTGACAGTTCACACAAACTACAGTCCCTTAAACAGTATGACTTATCGATGTTCGAATCTAAGGAACTAATACACCCTCGGAATATGCCCCCAGAGCCGAGTTGGCATCTGGTGCTTAATCGCCAAAAGTTAGTTCTATCTAACTACCCGAAACCTCTAGGCTGTCGCACGCAGCTCGAACACAAAGGCCATCTTCTGAAGATCCTGGACAGAATAATCCCTGGTCTTATCACACTGGAGGACATATCTCAGCTAGAATATCTACATTATAATTACATCAATGTACGTGCGCTAGTGACCTTTAGTACTCCAGATAAAGCTAGTCTTCTTATCAAAAACAAAGGAGCACTCTTCTCATTGGGCATAAAAACACACAGAAGCTTTGTGAACAGCGTTCCACCACAACCTCTAATTGTTTGCCCTTTATCACACAATAAAGCACCCCCATCAATCTCGCACTGTGAGGCAGTCAAAAAACCTATCACGCTGGAAGCTGAGTTAGTCCACCTGCCACCTAAAGTTCTCCAACGTCAGATGAATGTGACAAGTATTGAACATGACTCTGCAAACAATAGCGCAGTGCATACTGGCGAGATGGCCCCGTGTATTGAAGAGGAGGAGAGGCTGCTTTTGGAGCTTTACCCCCACCTGACCAAACCAATATTATCCATAGACTTCAGAGATTGACCTCACACCTTTGTGACAGGATGATGAAATCTGGACATAGCATCTACCTTGAGAAAGTAGTCCACAAAAGTGCTGAGGAGCCCATCAGGATGTAAAACGCCAGCTCTACAGAATGTAAGCCCCAAATCTGGGTACCCCCGGAAGTTAAAAGTACTCTCCTCCCAGTGCCTGAAGCTGTTATGGCCTCAACTAGTGGAGTCCAAAAATGCTCCCCAAACAACTTAATACCTACTACAACTTACTCAAGATCTATACTATGTCCAACTCCATCTTGGACAGACATGAGATACTTGGGGGGAAAAGAAGAAGGTTCACTGCAAAAGGCTTTTGCTCCTATGGCCCCCACTTTTATTCCTGCTAAAGCGGTGGTGACAAATGTCAGCCAATTGGATCCACACTTAGAGACAATAACTTCTTCGCCAGAAATACTCGACCGGCAGATCGCAACTATAGCTCAACCCAATGCTATGTGGCCATCTTTTCCAGCATGACATATCTCGCCCTATTCTACATCCCACCTATATACTGTCCTGGAATATCTCAGGGTGGAAGACTAAAGCCTCGGACCCATCTTTACTGGACTTTCTGAAAAGATATGACATTATTCTCTTCCAAGAGACCTGGGCCAGAGAGGAGCCCGAATTAAATGGCTTTTCAGTTTACTCTCTGGATGCTACCCCGAGTGACAAAGGTCCAAAGGGGGCCTATGCATGATGGTTGCCACTAATCTCTAAGCCTCTATTAGTAGTCCAACCCCTTTGCCAGGACTAGCTATGTCGCTTGTTATCAAGTTTAAATGGGCTTGGCTACTATTGATTAATGTCTATCTTCCTCCCCTATGTCAAAAAAACCTGGTGAAAACTATTAATCAAAATTTGGATGACTATATTACTAACTTAACATCATTATTCCCAAAAGCTGTGATAATTATCGCTGGCGATTTTAATGCCAGACTAGGCCCAAACAATATAGCGCTATATGCCCATTTTCATTAAATTCCACCTGCTCCGGATGAGGCCCTAAATTTACCAGATCGCTGATCAAAAGACTTGGGATACAATTATGCCAGCTTTTGTCTACTCCAAATGCTGCATAGACTGAACCTTGTTCTGCTGAATGGATCAGTGGAAGGCAACCGTTACAGCGAATTTACTTATTTTTCAGGCTCTGGGGCATCCTCCATAGACTTTTTAATTGTCTCCCCCAAGCTGCTTAGCGCCATATCCTCTTGCACAGTAGGTAACCGCACCGAAAGTGATCACCTACCCCTTTCTTTATCCCTTCTTTGTGGTAATCAAATCATTCACGCTGATTGTGTGCCGGTTTCAGAAGAGGAATATAAAATAAGAGCTGCCCGCGTTAAATGGTCCACCAAACTAGAGACCAATCTAAAGAGAACTTTATACTCTCCTCGATGCCTCCGCCATCACAAATTCTTGACGACTGCAGTAACTACGGAATCCCTGCTCGTCGCGTATCAAGCCCTGTTGGCAGACCTCCAAAATTGTCTATCTATTATGACCTCGACGAGGCTCCATCCACGCTCATGCAATTCCAAACCATGGTTTGATAGGGAATGTATGGACATGAAAAAAATGCTAATTAAGAAATACAGATTGTACAGAGACATGAATTTACCAGTATTGCCCACTGAATGCTTAGATCTAAAGAGAAGACATAAACTTTTAATTAAGATGAAAAAAAATCTGGCCCAGAAACAGCTTTGGCAGTCTCTGATACAAGCCTCTAGATCTAAGGACTCAGCCACCTTTTGGAGGTTGGTGGCTAGGGGCTGGCCCAAAACCTCCACCAACCTGGACTATTATATTCCCATGTATTCCTGGGAACTGCATTTTTACAACATTTATGCTAGAGGCCAAATTCGTTCTCATTTTGCTGAATTTTCTATAAAAGATCTTCCTGAATGGCCTCTGGTTACAACTAAGGAAGTTTCTACATTAATTGCAAAGCTGAAGCCGGCTAAGGCCCCTGGGCCCGATAATATCCCCCGGAAGCTTTTAAATCAAACACTGAACGGTGGGCACCGGTTCTAGCAGCGCTATTTACGTATATCGATCGCACTGCTGATATTCCTGATGACTGGGGCTCAGCAATTATTATTCCAATTTACAAAAAAAATGTTCCCGTTTAGATCCCGCCAACTACAGACCTATTAGTTTGTTAAACATCATCAGTAAATTATACGCCAGCCACCTATTGGAAAAACTACAAAGCTGGCTGGACCATGAAAACATCTTGGCAGAGGAACAAGCTTAGGGTTGCCATATTGCCCGGTTAGCCGGGTTTTACCTGGATTCTATGCATGCCACCCGGCGCCCGGCTAGCCCTTTAGGTGGCCCGGATTCTCAGCTTTAATTTAAAAAAAAAATTAAGTTTCTAGGTGGTCCGGTTCTCGAGATATACATAAAAACATCAGCCACCCCCGACTGTTAAATCTTTCTTTAAACAGTACTGTATAGCACTACGTAGCTTTAACCCCGCCCGTTCAGGATTGCAGCCAATCAGGGATTGTGTTTCAGTTTCATTGACCTTAGGCAGTGTCTAGAAAACAAAATGGTGGTTTCACCCCCTGTTTATCTGAAAATCTCATAAATTGGGTAAGTATATACATTTCAGTTTTTTTTCCTCTTGTGTGGAGGAGTCAGAGCTTGGGCAGTGTTTTGAAAACCTTCCCAATGCTTGCTTTTTGTAAAAGCAATGCTAATCTCATATGCCCAGAGTAAATCCCATTGAATTCAATAGGACTTACTTTTGAGTAGACATGGTTATGAATGTGCTGAAAATCAATGGGACTTTGGAGTGAATGTAAAAAAGAATTGTGTTTGTGCCCTCCAGTCCTATTTTAAAGCAAGTAGGCAGGGCTTACTTAGGTATTACAGTTTTTATTCTGTAGGAAAGTAATACTGATTTTTTTAAAACTAATACTGATTTTTCTGCAATGACCAATGGTTTGACAATAAACTATTATATGGGCTGTATGTATTTATACATCTGCAGTGTGTGCGTGTGAGTGTGCGTGTATGGAGTCTTTCCAACACCCCTGTGAGGTAGGGTTGGAAACCAAGGCAGCTCACAACAAGAAATAAAGCCATTTAAAATCCAATGACCATAAAAACAAGTATAAACAGTTGTAAAACAGTGTAAAGTGGCATGATTCAGAATTTTGGGTTGTGTGAATGAAGTTGCTTATCATTTGAAGTTGCATTTCTGTCCCTGTTTGAGTAAGCCCCACTGAATACGCTGGGACTTGCTTCTGAATAAATAAACCTAGGATTGCACTATAAATATCTTTACAGTTTGTGTAAATAATAAATATATTTGATAGTCATGCTTTTATATAAATATTTCTTCATTTATCATATTTTTGGTTGTGAGATGCTTAGTTTTCTGCCTTACTCATAGGAATCTTGTGGTTGGTATGGTATTACATTTAGGAAAGTGTTACTGCCTTTTGTGTTTTTTTTTCCTATTTGCATTTCACTTATCTTTAACCTCACTCCATTACAGCCATAGAAGCAACAGCAGCATATGCAAGACAATTAACTCCCATTAGTGATAAGAACAAGAATTTATAATTATTATTTCAATTAAAACAAGAGGCTTATCAATACTTTGAAGAGGACCAGATATTTATTTTCTTTCTGAGCCCAGGACTGGGTCTTTCATGATGCCCGGGGGGGGAGCAGGAGAGTAGTCGATAAGACAGACATCCTGGCATTGGTAATCTAATTAGCAAGGTATGTGTGGGGTTGTTGCACACTTCCAGGCCCAGTTTCATTTTGAGTATGGAGGTGGAACCTGTGTAGATGTGGTTGATCAAAGGGAGAAGAAATTTTGAGTTAAGCAAAGCTCTGCTTTTATAAAACCTAAGAAACATACAGATACTTTGAATGTCTGAGTGCCTGCACCAGTGGAATACTGGAGGAACTTGTAAAACTTGCTGCAACAGTATTTACAACTGAGCATGTGGTGTGAAAGACTCCTTTTCCTAACATTTTGGCTTCTTGTTTTTCTCCACCCACCACATCTTTGAAATATATCGTATATGGTTAACCGTACTGTTGCCCTGACTTACTTTATGTTTGTTGCTATTTTGTGTTTTTATTATGTTTTTATATTGATTGTGTATTTTTATTGTTTTTATTATATTTGTAAGCTGTGCTGAGCTCTGTTTTTAACAGCAAAAGGGCAGGATATAAATTCTCTTAATCAATCAATAAATACTCCCTAGTGTTGGAAACTAGAGTCTAGGCATTTAAGGCTAAAAATGTTGCTTTTAAAAAAAAGATTTCTCACATCTTTCCCCAGTTTTTGGTGGTAATTCCTAGGCACAAAAACAAAACAACTGGACAATCCAAGTATTAATATGCAAATATTTGCATAATATGCAAATAATATGCAAATAATTTGCATAATATGCAAATACTTTACATTATATGCAAATTAACCTGCCCGGATTTGTGGAACTGGAATATGGCAACCCTAAACAAGCTGGGTTTAGGGCGGAGCGTTCCACTATTGATCATGATCTGGTGCTCCAACACTTGGTGGAAAAATACTCAACCAAATCGAGAGGAGCCCTTTACGCCACCTTCATAGATTTGAAATCAGCTTTTGATCTTATTCCCAGATATAGGCTGTAGGGAAAATTTGAGGCCACAAACATCGACAGGCGTCTGCTATTACTTATTTGGCGGCTACATGAAAATACTTACTTACGCATAAGATGTAACAACTCCGGTAGCTTGACTAGACGCATTCCCACTTTCAAGGGATTTAAACAGGGCTGTATCCTGGCCCCCTTCCTGTTCAATTTTTACATCAACTTCCTGGTCAGCAGCTTGACGTCGGTCTCCTCCCATCACCCCGCTCTGGCGAGCAAACCCCTGTCAGTTCTGACAACGCAGTACTTCTATCTCTAACTAGTGTTGGCCTGCGTCGCCTGCTGAGGGCACTTGGAAACTATTGCAAAAAAGATCTGCTAGAAATTAACCAGGGCAAGTCAAAGGTAGTGGCATTTACCAAAGAGAAGCTGAAGCACCGCTGGCTCTTAAATGGCCACCAAATTGAAGAAGTACCATCGTTTAGGTACCTGGGAGTAACTTTCCATTCTACGGGATCATGGCAACCACAAACTAAAACTGTCATTACTAATGCACAGAGGAACATTAAGGGTCTCCTGTCCTTTTTTTCACCAAAGGTGGGCAACATGTTCCCTCTGTCATACAAGTCTTTGTTGCCAAAGTTATCTCACAAATGACATACGGCTCCCAGATTAGTGTATACGATAAATACACACCATACAAAGTGATCCAAACCAAATTCCTGAGGACGATTTTGGGCATTCCATCCTGTGTCCCTAATGCCTACCTTCGCCTGGAAACCGGGCTTCCCTCGATAGAGGCCCGTATATGGACACTTAAGTTTAAGTACTAGTTAAAACTCCTGTTTCTACCTGTGGTTCTGGCCCCTCTTGTCCTGTCAGACGTCTTCCAGTCGAGGTGGAAGAAAACTTTAACTATGAAACTTTCCAGTCTAGGATTTTCGGCTACTGCTGTGCTTTTGTTAGGCCATACCAAGGCGCTGGAGGCAATCTCTCAACGAATCCTCGAAGCTGAACTCCAAAATCATTGTTCTCCACCAGTGCCCAATGTTTGGAGTTATACTTTGCCCTGGACCCTTTACCCCTGCGTGTTACCTTGCTTCCCTTCCTACCCCAAGGCTCCAGAAAGCATTCACGATGGCCAAGTTTAATGTACTACCCTTCGCCTTTTTAGATGGCAGATTTCAAAAAATCCCCTATGGCGAGCGATTATGCCCCTGTGGAGTGGGTTCCGTAGAGACTGTGGGACATGTTCTATTGGACTGTGCTTTTTATAATGATAATAATAATAATAATAATTTAATTTGTGGGTCGCCTATCTGGCCAATGGCCACTCTAGGTGACGTACAATTTAACAACAATACATTACATCATAATAAAATACATCATAAAATACAATATAACAATAAAACAATAAAACAGTTCCAGTACAGAGTAGTAGGCTATTGGTCGTAAAAATTTAACCCTCCCCGTAAGTCCCAAAGGCCTGTCTGAAGAGCCAGGTCTTCAAAGCTTGGCGGAATACATTCAGGGAAGGGGCATGTCGAAGGTCATACGGGAGGGAGTTCCAGAGAGTGGGGGCCGCCACTGAAAATGCCCTCTCTCTTGTCCCCGCCAACCTAGCTGTTTTAGTTGGCGGGATTGAGAGAAGGTCCTGTGTGGCTGATCTTGTTGGGCAGCATGGTTGGTGGCGCTGGAGGCGCTCCATCAGATAAACTGGGCCGAAACCGTATAGGGATTTAAAGGTTAATACCAACACCTTGAATTGGGCCCGGAAAATAACTGGGAGCCAGTGTAGGTCGAACAACACTGGGGTGATGTGTTCCCGGCGGCGACAGTTTGTAAGTAGTCGAGCCGCAGCATTTTGTATAAGTTGTAATTTCCGGACCGTTTTCAAGGGTAACCCCACATACAGCGCATTACAGTAATCCAACTGAGAGGTGACCAGGGCATGTACCACCAGTGGGAGCTGATGAGCAGGAAGGTAGGGCTGCAGTCTACGAATGAGGTGTAATTGATACCAAGCTGCCCGGCTCACTGCCAAAATCTGAGCCTCCATGGACAGCTTGGAATCAAGAACAACCCCAAGGCTGCGGACCTGGTCCTTCAGGGGCAATTCCACCCCGTCGAACACCAGGTCAACATCTCCCAGCCTTCCCTTGTCTCCCACGAGTAGCACCTCAGTCTTATCAGGATTCAACTTCAGCCTGTTCCTTCCCATCCATCCACTCACGGATTCCAGGCACTTGGACATGGTCTCCACAGCAGACTGTGGTGAAGATTTAAACGAGAGATAGAGCTGAGTGTCATCCGCATATTGGTGACACTGCAGCCCAAATCTCCTGATGATTGTCCCCAGCGGCTTCATATAGATATTAAATAGCATGGGAGAGAGGATAGAGCCCTGTGGCACACCACAATTGAGAGGCCAAGGGTCTGAAACCTCCTCCCCCAATGCTACCTGTTGATGCCTGTCGGAAAGAAAGGAATGGAACCACCGTAGTACAGTGCCTCCTATTCCCGATTCCTCCATGCGATGTAAAAGGATACTGTGGTCGACAGTATCAAAAGCCGCTGAGACAAGACAAGGACAAGAAAGGTGAATTCTCCCCTATCTAATGCCCTCCTCATATCATCAACTAGAGCGACCAATGCTGTTTCAGTTCCATGTCCAGTCCTGAAACCCGATTGGTATGGATCCAAATAATCCGTTTCATCCAAGTGTGTCGACAACTGAGTAGCCACCACTCACTCAATGATCTTGCCCAGGAATGGGGATCCAAGGAGGACTTCTTTAAGATGGGCTTTACAATTGCCTCCTTGAGTGCTAATGGCATTACACCCTCCTCCAAGGATGCATTGACCACCGCCTTAATCCCCTCACCCAATTTCTCTTTGCAGCTCACAAGGAGCCACGATGGGCAAGGATCAGTTAGACAGGTGGTAGGCTTCACAGTCGAGAGCACCTTGTCCACATCCTCAGAAGGAAGAGGTCGAAACCGATCCCATTTGACCGGATTGCAACTGGCCAACTCTGTTTCATTTACTGTGTCCACGGCGTACGGAATTGAGCTCCATAAATGTTCGATTTTGTCGGCAAAGTGCTTTGCTAATTTGTCACAGGAGGCCTTAGACTGTTCCAAGGGTTCCTGAGCAACTGGACCGACCAGGCTTCGGACCACTTGGAACAACCTCCTGGGACAGCACTCTGCGGACGCAATAGAGGCAGCAAAGAACCTCTTCTTTTCTGCCTTTATTGCCACTTGGTAGGCAGTTACTGCTGCTCTAACCTGTGTCCGGACATCTTCGGAACGGGATTTCCGCCACCGGCGTTCTAGTCGTCTCACCTCCTGTCTTCGACACACGTTGATCACCCCAATCATGCAAAGTCTCCCAGGCAGGGATGCTGCTTTCCATGTTGGATATCTTTTATCTGACCAAATTTCGCAGGTCACAATTAAGGTAGCGAGATTTTGTGCTGCTGCTATTTCACTCCGAAGAGCACAATTAACTCAACTGCCAATACAGACCAGAGTTTGGGTTTTTAGTGATTATTTTTATACAAAAAATGTGTGTCGTGTCATAATTATCCGTTTTATGATTATTTGACCCTGAGTGTATTTAGTCTGGTCTTTGACCATAATAAACTACTACTACTACTTCCTTGTTTATTTTTAAGCAGGCCTTAAATACCTTTTTATTTCAATTTGCCTTTGGTTAAACATGATGGGTTGGAGTTTAAACCATCATTTTTCTTCTTTTAAAATTGAAATTTTATTGGTCTAGACTGAGAATTGCTTTATGCTGTCCTTAGTTTTAAAAAATTAGATATTTTTAAAAAATTATGATTGATTGTAAGCTGCTTTGGGAAAATGTCTTGTCTTGAAAGGTGGAAGGAAATCCATAAATAAATAAGTGCTTGCATGGGCTGCAACCGTTGTATGGTGGTGAGAGATCTATGACCAAAACCAATCTGCAGGATGGGTTATGTGCTAATTTCTACCTGAGCTTAGCCACAGGGACCATGGGGTCTTTGCTGCATTAACATAATGGAGCTCTCATGCCCACTGCTTCCTCTACTCACAGTGCTGGCTGTGGGCAGGAAGTGAGAGTTACCAAGGTAGCCAAGGGGACATGCGTTGTGCTAGCACATAAGCAAAGATCTTGGTTAGGTGAATGTAGGCAATTGTCAGAGTGCAGGCAAAAGATTGGAAGCATCCCAACCCCAGTCCTTATATACATTGTTGAATAGAGGATGGAAACCCAGCTGAGTTTATTGGTCTAGGACTTTTCATTTTAATCTGACTATGCTGCCTGAGAAATCTATAAACCACACCTAAAAATAGAGCTAGAGCTCTCTGCAGCCCTTGTAAATCTTACTAAATGTATTTACCACAAAGCTGAGTAGAAGGAGGCCATGAGTCCAAGATGGGAGTAGGCTGATGATATGGAGGAAAGGGTTGATGGGTTAGGGAGAAGGGGAAGGTCCAGAACTGGGAGCATGTTTACATGTGCAGGAGCTGTGTTTGTGAACATACGGAGCTATGCAAAATTTGTTTCCTTTCCAAAATGACAGCAAATGTGGTATTTCTGGACTTTTGTGTGTCTGCATAGGATCTTTTGCAGCTCATAAGCATTCATTCAGTGCATTCTTCAAAGCTTTTCCAGGATCATCCAAATTTCATGTTTTAGCAACAGAAGTAACTACATCTTTACAACTACTTTGGCAGACACTGGCTATAGATGCACTTGCAACTATACAAGTGCATCTCCATCTCTGTGTTATGAATCTGGGGACATACAACATCAG
Organism: Rhineura floridana; assembly: GCF_030035675.1. Taxonomy (NCBI): domain Eukaryota; kingdom Metazoa; phylum Chordata; class Lepidosauria; order Squamata; family Rhineuridae; genus Rhineura; species Rhineura floridana. The sequence goes on along the minus strand of NC_084480.1, from coordinate 172,570,438 downwards.
TCAAACTCCACCCCTTTTTACTTAAAATCTGGGATTTTTGAGTTCGGATGCATTTTCCCTTCAAGCCAGCTTCAAGCTGACTTCAAAACTGTTTGGTAAATCTACCCATTGTGACTCCAAGTTGTGTCCAATGGAAACGCTTTGTTGTGGACAATTCTAAAAAGTCTGACAACAGCAGTGGGGCTGGGTGTATTCGAATCAAACAACAGAGATGGGTACAGCTGGGTGCAGGTTCATTTCAAATTGCACCCAGACAAAAAGGTCTCGCTGCTTTTAAAGGAACTAGTGTGCATGTGGCCACTGTCTTCATCCCTTGTCTCCTTTCCTAAATCAGGTCACACCCACACTGCATACAATTTAAAGCACTCTTATATCTCTTTCACAGTCATGGCTTCCCCCAAAGAATCCTTGGAAATGTAGTTTGTTAAGGGGACTCCTAAAAACTCTCAGCACCCTTAACAAATGACAGTTCCTAGGATTCTTTGAAGGGAGCCATGGCTGTTAAAGTGGCACAAGAGTGCTTTAAATGTACGGTGTGGATGTGACATTCTAACAGTGGATTCTTCATAACTAGTGTTAAAAACATACATACCAGCAAGCTGAATGCTTGTTTTGATAGGTTACTTCACACCCCAAGGAGGTGAGGTTCTCCTCAGTCTTCTCCCACTCCGTATCCATCAGGCTGAGAGTTTACTTTAAAGAAAATGTAAAACGGGAGCTCACTTTTATGTTGCAGCCCTGCTCCAGGATTGGAGGAGATGCGTCAGCATTGTAGGAAAGAAAAGAACCCACCACAGCCAGCTTTGCTGTGGTTCAACAAAATCATGCTGAAAACCTGTGGAGCCATCCCCCACCCTGACTTGGCTCAAGGGTTATATGTGTTTTGAGACAAGTACCTCCACCATTTCTAAAATGACGTGACTGCCTTCTCCTTAAGACAGTAAACCCCTTGAAGAGGGATCTGCCATTTCTGCTGAATACAAAGAGCAAATGAAGTTGCCTCATGTATGTTCACTTAGTCTTGTGCTCTCTCTTCTGCCTGGCAGCCGCTCTGCTGGGTCTCCGGCAGAGGACTTTCCTCTCAGCCTTGCTACTACGGCTCTGTTGAACTGTCGAGGGAGCCAGGGACCTTCTGCACGTCATATATTCTACTGCTAAGCCATGAGCCCTCCCGTAAAACTGGAACTGTCAAGAATTAAAACTGGGACCTTCTGCATGTAAAGCATTTGCTGTGCTCTTTGTGCATAAATGTGTGGTGCACCAATGTGAGAGACAAGTGCAGGTGTGGAGAAGAGGGTGAATGACAGGTGTGACCAAGGTTGCCATATATGTGTTTAATACAGAGCTTGGAAAAGTTACTTTTTTGAACTACAACTCCCATTAGCCCCAGACATCACGGCCACTGGATTGGGCTGATGGGAGTTGTAGTTCAAAAAAGTAACTTTTCCAAGCTCTGGAATACCCAGCCACCTTCATAGGTAGCCACCCTAGGAATCCAGGAATTCGGCTTGAGTTTCCTGCACCTTCTGCCTGGGGTTAGACTTTGTTCTGGCAGCAGTGAGATTTCACTCCATTTTGTTGCCATTCAGTTGAGCCACCGTCTGTAGATTCAGCCCCCCCCCGCTAAAACCCATAACTGACACTTTTTCTGCTTCAAAGCTGCATTTAAGTCAAGTAGTAAAAAGGGAGGGGGAGGCTGATGCTCACAGGGGGTGCAGACCCACCACGGAGGCAGAGGTGCAGTTCTAAATGGGAAGGTGAGTTAAGCGTCTCTAAGCTGGCATGTGCATGTGATTAAAATGCACTGTTTGTTTTACTTAAGCACAACAGTCAGAGAGAGTTACAGGGCAGTGAGCTAGAAAATAACATTTACAGAAACAACGCTGCTGCCGCCAAGTTCCCTGACCTTTCCAAACCTCATTATTTCACGCTTTGCACACACTTCCCTGGCAAGGGGGGGAGGGAGAGAAGAGGTGCTGGGAGACATGTGAGCAAAGAGCAGCAAGAGAGGGAGAGCAATCCACAGATTCCCTGAGTGACTTGTTTTGCATGCCCCTCCCTTCCAGCCAATATCACATGGATATGCTTGCTGCTGCAGCAGCAGATCGATGCTTGGTGGCGCTGCAATGCTATGTGACACAATGGAATCTTGCTCTGCAGCCTGTTGGAACCCCACCCTGTGCGCACTCCTGCAACACTCAAACAGCCTGGACCAGCCTGAGTGAGAGGCAGAAAGGATGCAGAGTGGCCTGGTAGAAGAGCTGATCGTTGGATAAGTGAGCATGGACAGGGAAGGAGCCAAACGATATAATGTCTGGCAGTTCCTAGCTTGAAGCCATGCAAAACCTCTGTGTTAAAAGAGATACCCGTCACCCTTTGAAGGAGCTGGTGTTACACACAGCCCCAGTGATTCATCCACAGACACCCATGTTTCCTACCTTCTGCTCTTTCCCTGAAGCCCCCTCCCCCTAAACAGCCTCTTCTGTTAGGGAGGGACTGTGCCCCACAAATATAGCCTTCCCCACAAGGGACATCTCCCAGCTGCAGGAGCTAAGTAAATGGTTTTTATAAGGACCCACTAGATAAGAAACGGCAGATCATCCCAAATCATTTGTTAGAAGTATAACTACAAGTTGCACATTTTAAAATTTAAAAATACCGACCCTCTGGGTCGAGGCCAGGTAGAGCCAGGGGCAAAACTGGGGCAGGGCAGGGGCTGAAGTGGAGCCTGGCAGAACCTAGTAGATGTGGGTTGGAGTTAGCTGGTAGAAGCCCTGGGCATAAGGAAATGAGACTCTTGCAACAGCTCAAGTCACTTCTCAAATACAGGAATCCCTGGCAAAGAAGGTCATCTGGTGTAATTCCAAAGTTCTCCTATACCCTGCAATCAGGCAGGCAGGCAGGCAGGCATTTAACTCTATGTGCCCAGGTTACCCTTTTGCACTATGTCATGCTATAGTAGCCTTTCCCTAATGGTAGATGTGACGTCCTTCCCTGGCTCTCCCTGTCAGGTTCCCACCTGCTTGTGGCTACTGCCTTTCACTAGGCACCACCAGGGACACCACCAGTCCGGACCGTCCTTTATATGGTTTCTCACTCCGCTCTAGCACAGATCTCACTAGATCCCCCTGCTAGGCAGCACCACCAGTCACATCCTATAACCAATACTCCCAGAGACTTTGCCTGAGTCTCTCTCTAGCTGGTTACGTTTGTGACTGCGTGCTTATGCTGTTCCCAACCCCCTTGTATCTTTATAGATAACGCATACAACTCTGGGTTGCTCTGGATACTTGAATTGTTATTATTCCTCCCTTCACCGCTGCCACCATTAGATACTGTTTCTGTTCAGCCTTGGTAATTACCTTGCTCTCCCTTCCGGTCTGTATATCCCCCAGCCAAGGATCAGGCCTTTGGTAAACCAAATAAGTATTTATTAAATATCAGAAATAACAAGATTAGTTTTAGAATGTTTCACAAGCGTATGGTTTCATCTGTTCCTGTTTTGTACTTGACTTATTATTAATCAGAACTCCAACTCCCTCTTTCTCCACACTCCTGACCTCCACCCTCAAACACCTCTTTCTCCACACTCCCAACATCCACCACCCAGATTCAACTGTCATCCTTCCATTTATACTCCCAGCCATTCAAACGCTCAGCCAATCATCCAGCATTCTACTGCTCATGTACTCCCCCCTCCTCTTTCACTCCACTTACCATATGTCTTCTATATAAACAGCCCTTACCATATTTACACTATAAGCAGGAACATCACAGTAGACTCCAGATCCCAACAAGATACAAATACTCTTTAGTGGCCCCCTCCATAATGAATCAGCCGTGAATGGTACTTTTCTGTAATAAAGGAAAGAGAGACTACCATGGGCTCCAGGAAATGACCAGAGAATGTCTGTTGTGTTTCTGGAGGATCATTGCCCCAGCCTCTAGGTCAGCTCCTCTTAGCAATAGCCTTTTAGGCAGAGAACAAATCACCCATAGCAACAGTTGCTAAGCTCCCTTGCTCGAATTCCAAAGTTTCAATTCCCACCAAACCTTCACAGCTGGGAACATGTTTACACACAATTACTGCTCAATAATTAGTGTGCGGCAACAAAGTCCCCAGGACAGAATATGGCTGGCTGGCTGGCTTGGGCTGGGGAAGAAGAGGCAGTTTCTTAGTGAGACAAACCCATTTCCCATGGAAAACGGTGCAGGAGTTAAAACTGGTGCTTAATTTGTGAGAGCAGATGCCACAGCTCCAGCCTATCTGGACGTCGTAGCTTCTGGTTTGAAAACTCTCCCTACATCATAGATGGGTGTGGCCAGGCTGACAATGGTTATTCAGTGTGTGTGTGTGTGTGTGTGTGTGGGGAGACAAACAGCTCTGTGCATGGAGCTGTGAGCTGAAGGGTGCAAATATTAATAAACAAATAGCAATATGTAGATAGATCTAAATTGTCTTTCTGTGCAGATGTTTGTGCCATGCTGGTAAAGACTGGCAGCTCTTCACCTTCTCGGGGTGTTTCTGGGAGATGCATCTGATCTATCTAGATACCATACTGCAACCGGGGTGATGAGATCCAGAAAAGCTCTGGAAGCCATTCTGGGTATTGCTATGAGAGTACATGCAGGCTGAAAAACTGTGAAAGCACTAATGGTATAGGCTTGCATATACACAGTGAGAGCTTAGATCAGTATTTGTACTAGTTTAACTGTCAGACAAGTAAAGTGCTTTTGTGACTTAAAAAAGATTGTGTGGTCAAGACCTAATATGTCAGGCTCTGGCAAAAATGCACTCCCTTCTCCAGTAGCAGAATGCACATGCCATTTGCAAGGCCTGAAAGCCCAGCACAGTTCCGCTTTCTGCAGTATGATTTATGCCTATTTAGGCTGTGCCAAGCCTTCCTTGATCACAGAGGCAGCATATTCCCATGCTGCACTCTGTGAAATTGACCTCTGACAGCCCATAGTCAAGGTGATGGTCTCCCTTCTTTCCCTGACCCAGCTGTAAGTCCTCAGAGCTACCCTATGGGCTGCAAACGGGGCATCTCCCAAGTGTTTGCCATTGCCTTTTTGCTTTGCTCAGCAGGCACTTTCCATTCCCATTCCTCGAAATCTTCCAACACTCCTGATGCTTTGTCATTTAAATGTAATCAACTCCATTCTCCAGCAGCAAGGAAATGAGCTGGGTTTGGTCGTGGGCTTGCCCACAAGTGTTTAAGTGGAGCTGGTGCGGGCACATAGTCACTTAGCAGCCATTCTTGATGGCTGCTGCATCTCGCAAACACACACACACACACACAATAGCAGTTGCTTGCAAGAGAAGGAAAACGTCCTCCCTGAATTGATTTAAATTAAACTTTGATTGGGAACAGATGTAAGAGATAATGGTAGTGAGACAGGTAGCTGTGAGGAGGAGGCAAAGCAGGCAGGGCCCAGCAAGTCTGATGTCTCATTTATGAAATGCAGAGAGGAATGGAGCCTAAGGAGAGCTTGTTGAGCTGTTTCCCTTCCCACAACCAGGCTGCCTTTTAGCTCAGTGGCTTCCAAACCTGGTGTAGGCCAAGAGCTGTTCCCAGGGAATGCCAGATAGCAGCGGGATGTGACAGAGTGGCATAATCACTCACCATCCCATCCATAGCCCTGCTGCTCATGCCATCTGGGACTGAAGGCAGAGGGCAGGCAAAACCCTGCCCTGCCAGCTTGGAGCTCATATAGCAGTCAGGCCTGATTCCATCAAGTGACAGCAGTGGGACCAAATTGGGATCCAGTTGATCCTGGGCCAGCGCAGTCCCTCCCTGCACCCAGAATACCCTTTCAGCAGGCGGAATGGGGAGCTTCATGCCAGAGGAATTATACTGGCATCACTCAATAGGCAGAGAATAGTAGAACTGTTTTGGGGAGACAGAGGGAGACTGCTCCCCCATCCACACACACCCCTGCATGGTGGATCAGGGGTTTGGATTGCAGCCTAAATCCCTGATGTAAACAGTGGCCGAATAGAATCCAATGTCAGTTGCAGGCTGCTGCCATTTGAAAGATGGGTGTGGCATTTTTGCAGCTATTTGTCTTTAAAAAAAAAATCCTCATGAAAATTCTTTAGCATTTTAGTGCAAGCTTTTCTTAACAAGCACATTTTTGTATGCAGTTTTGACTAATGTACACTTTGCGCAAGACATGTCTCCTAATAATGCATTTTTGTATGTTCATTTTTATACACACTTCCTCTTAATATGTGCATTCTTGTAAACATTGGTTGGAGACCTGCATCACAAAATTTGGATAACTGTGAATTTCAGAGGAAGATGTGTTTTGATCCTCATATTGTTTCAGGAAGTGCAAATTTAATAGATTCGGCTTTAAATGTGAACTGAATTGAATCTCCCCCCATCCCTAGACAGCGTATTTGTTATGCATAGGAAGCTACCTTATACCAAGTCAAACTATTGGTCCAGCTAGCTTAGTCTTGCCTACACTGACTGGTAGTGGCTCTCCAGGGTTTCAGACAGGACCTTCCCCATCCTACCTTGAGATGTTGTGGATTGAAACTGGGACCTTCTGGATACAAAGCAGATCCTCTAGCAGTGAGCTAAAGCCCTTCCCTTCTAGAAACAAAAGGTAGAGAAACACCTACTGTTCTGTCAGTTCCAGTGCTTTTCCACCCTTCTTTTCTGAAAACGGGGGCACACGACGGTAGTCAAACCCTGTCCCTTTTTACTGTAAAATCTGGTGGCAGCAGCTTGAGTGCCTTTTTAAAAATTTGCTTCAAAGGGATTTCGCAACTGATTGGCAGATCAACCTGTTCCCCCTCCAGGTGTGGCCAGTGGAAAAGCTTTGCTATAGATGACCAGTGTGCTCACAGCCAAAGACTTGTGTATTTGGAAGGGGAAAGGAGAGTTAGGATGAAACAGTTCCCCAAGGGAAGTGGCAGAAAAGGATAATGAAAGATGAACACATCCTGCTTGTAAGCCAAATGAATATGTATTTGGTCTTACTGAGAAACTTTTTTGAGAGTAGCTAGCTAAATTCCCTGACTCCTGCACTTTGGTGGTTTGGGCTGGGATAGCTCTCCATGAAGCACACCCCTTTTAACTGGTTTCAGGCCCCTCTATTTGCAGCTTGCTAAATTCCTGCATGGCTGATCATCTGTTGCAGATAGAGCAGAAAGCAATCATTGGCAATATGCTGCCGAGCTGCACTTTTGTTCACTAATCTTCTTATTTCATTTTAGCATTTACAATAACCCAGCCAGTAATCCTGACTTCAAACACACAAGATGTTCTTCCAAGCTGCACCGATGTCAGAACGCGCTGGTGCAGGCAGGATCTGCCAGCTGAAACTCTTCACAGGGAAGAAAGACAGGACGGAGAGCATCTATCGTAATCAGTAGACAACGCATAGGCCTGTTGTGTCCTGATGTTATATTGTCCAAATCCTTCTCTGGATTGTCTGCAACAATCCAGCTGCATTCAGAGACTCATGGAATCATAGAGTTGGAAATGAACTCAAAGGTTATCTAGTCCAACCCCCTACCAGTGTAAAAAAAATCCACTGTTACAGCATCACTGATAGATGGCCATCCAGCCTCTGTGCATTGTATATGAGCTTGACAAATATACCAAGTACTCATCTGCTTGGGGAAGATGTTAATGCATTGTGGCATGAACAGAAGAACAGAAAAGTCCTCCTCCAAGATGAAGCTGGAAGGATGTGCAATCTCATTGTGCAGTCTCATTTTGGCAAGTTAGTTTCCACTGCATGTCCAGTACCAGAAGACAGGCTACTTGGATCTGTGCTTTGGGGCCACAGATACAGGGGGAGGGGGACTTACTGTAAGTTAGCAGAGAGTTTATAATAGGAGTATGCATCAACCACAAGATTTGGTTTGGACCCCAATTCAGTACTTCAGATATGGTTTGGATAGATTCAGAAAATTTGAAGCTTTCTACCCTCCATTTACTATTATGGGGAAATTTTAAAATGGTTATAACCTTCTTTGTTATTGAAAGAATTGGATGGAATTTGCAGGCATAGTAGCTCCTCCTAAGTAGACAAAGCCTGCCAAATCCCAGACAAATAGGTCCAGGATTTTTTGTGTTTTGATGGGCACCTTTAATGGTCACCTTTAAACTTGATTTTTTTTAAAGAAAAGAACCATCTCTAATTGTTTTCTTTTTGGCAGGATTGGATGAAATTGCAGGCATAGTAGGCCTTTCTAAGGGGATGAATTCTGTCATATTATAAAACTCCAGGGTGATGTACAATGATAAAACATAAAAAGCTTTTTAAAACAGCACAAAATAATCATTAGTGTGTCTGGCTAATCAATAATTTTTTAAACAGCTGCATAGGCTTGTTGGCATACAAAAAGTCTTCAAGAGATGCCTGAAAGTCAAAAGCGAGGACACCTGCTCGCTACTGGAAGAGTGTTCTACAGCGTGGGACTGGCAATGCTAAATGCCCAACTTCCAGTTGAGGCCAGTTAGGCCTCTGACATGAGGACAACTAGCAGCCATCCCAATTATAGTGACTGAGCTTAGATATAAAGGCTCAGGTGGTCCTTAAGGTATCCTGCACCCAAGTTGCTCAGGGCTTTGTATATCAACTCAAGAGTTGAACCTGGCCCAGTAGCAGATGGGCAGCCAGTGCAGATGTTTTAGCAGAGGTGTCAGGGCCAGTGCCAGCCTTCCCCAGGCCCCCTGCTCTCAGACCCCCACCCCAAACTGTGCAGGACCGCTCCACCTACCTCTTCTCTCTTTCTGTGAATGCCCTGTGTGCTGGGCGTGCAGGTTCCTGCCATCACCCAAAATGGCAGTGGAGGCTTCTCTAAAGGGCTGATACCCCCCCACCATCTTTGTTGATGGCACGTAGGAGCGCTATGCTGCATGCACACATTTACCCGTCATCAATCAAGATGGCGGTAGGGGCATTAGCCCCTTAGAGAAGCCTCTGCTGTCATCTTGGTTGACGGCAGCTGTGTGTGCAGTGCTCACGGCATTCACGGAAAGAGAGGAGAGACAGGTGGAGCAGGTGGGTGCTGCAGGCCCACACGGTCTGTAGGGGGGGCTGGAAGCTCCGTCTCTGCAATCTGCGGCAGTTGAACCTGCCGAGGATAGCAGAAGGGGAGCGCTACCCCCTCACCCTAAGGAGGGGACCTTCAGGGGCCCCTCGGCCAGGGCCCAACCTGGCTGCCCTTTGGCACCGGCCCTGAGAGGTGTCACATGCTGTTGGCCATCTGACCCCATCAGCACTCTAGCTGCTGCCTTCTGCACAGTTCAACTTCTGGGTCCCATTACGGTCTTTATCTGGCTCCTTCCTGCTGCAGCACACCACTGGGCTCTAATACTTTCCAGAGTTCTAACTCTCTTAAAGTGTTTCAGCCCTTTCTCTTTTTTGCAGATCTTCAGCTCCAGCTCTTCAACTCTCTGATTCCACAACTAACTTCTGTATTTTATAGCTTGACCTATATCCAATATTTTTATTCCTCCTCCCAACCCTTCAGCTAATTAAAAGGAGAATGGATTCCCGGTTAAGTTTTATTTCTCCTTAATTGTCAGGTTCCAAGGAAGAACCTTCAACCCTCCTGTACAAAGCATCTCCTTGTACTTTTGACTCTCTTTGGAAATATTTTTGTGCAAAACATCCTCTTTTACTCTTAATCTTCCTATGAAGTTTTGGCCCTCCTAGATAGGAGAGCCTCTAAAGCCTAAGCCGCCGTTTTACAACCCAAGCTTTACAACCCAAAACCAAACACAAAATGGCTTAAAGTTCTATTCCTTCACACAAGGCAAGGGCAAGGTAAAGGCAAGGCAAAGTTCCATGTGGAGCTGGAGCACGTTTTGAATGTTGTTTCAACAACTTAAATAGAGCTGCAGCCCATTCTGGGTGGAGCTTCCAGGCCCGAATCTTCAGAGTCTGAAGGCAGCACTGTTACATCCTAAGGTCATCTTAAGAATGGACTTCTCCTGGAAGCTAGACCTTCCAGGGAACTGGGCACTTCTGAGGCTAGGTCTCAGGGCAATTCCCATCCCTTCTGACTTTTCCTCCAAATCCACACCTTCATTCCATTAGAAGAGGGAATCAGAACCCAAAGTCATGACAGTGTGTGAAGACAGGGCACAGATCCTCAGTAGAAAGGGACAACCTTTTACTATATTATGGTTTTATATCTTTAAAGATGAGACATCTCAACAAATGGAGGGGGTGTTGCTAAATGAATGGGGTGAGAGATGGAAAGGTGGAGCTTTCAGGACCCATAATATATTTTTTCTACTTATGCTTGTGACAGTAGCAAATTTATTCCATGAAATAGGGCCTTATTGAACTAATGTCATGCCATTTTTGTGCCCACTAAATCCAAATAGTACCTGTTTCCATTAGTTCATGCAAGACACAATCTATTGAAATTGTCTTTTGTGTGAATCCTGTTGAAATTAACAAAAGCTGTTCAAGATCCAAATGGAAAACTTCCTGGTGGATTGTGTGTCTTGGATCAGATTTGTCTGCTGCCTCCTGCCATAGCCACTTCTGGATTTTTTGATACCCCTTCTCTCATGACATAAGAGCAATTCTACTGGATCAGACTAAAGATCCACATCAATTAGCATCTTGTTTCCAACAGTGGCCAGCCAGATGCCTCTAGGAAACAAACAGGACAAGACAGCAGTCTTCCCTTGTGAATCTGGTATTCAGAGGTAAACTGCCTCTGCAAATGGAGGTTCCACTTGAATGATGGTTAATAGCAGATAATAGACCCATCCTCTGAATTAGCCTAACCCCATTTAATGCCAATAGGTATAGCATTAAATCATGTGTGTGTGTGTGTGTCTGCTTGCCTCCTCTCTCCTGGTGGTTGGGTATTTGCTGGCTGATTTCACATCCAGGTTCCAATACACTGGCCTCAAGCTGCAGCAATTGCGTATGCAGCTTGGCTGAAATATCAACAAATACCTGTGGACAATTACATTACACAATGGCAGAACAAAGCTATTAACAAGAGTGGGGGGGACACACGACACTTTTACACAAACAAAGGAAAGCTTAATTGTGGGTCTGGAAGCATTTCTCTAATAGCAGCATTCTGCAGAACCTCAGTCTATGGGCTTTCAGCTCAAGGGGATAAACTCTGCTGCAATGGAAGAGGGGTATGGCATAATAATAAAACTGTTGGAATACAGAGCCAGAATGGGTCTAAAAAGCAAACAGTATTATTCTTTGGCAGCTGCCTTGGGGGGCTTTTTTGACTGGAAGGCAGCACAGAAATAAACACGAACTAACTAATTCCAGAGCTAATACTTAGGAAAGTGGATGGATGTGTTACAGCCAAGTCATTATTAAGCATTATTTGCTAAATAATGAAAATAAATCCAAATTTTAAACAACCTTATTGGGAGCTGCTGTGAAGGAGTTAGCTAGACTACTGATCCAGGCAATCTCTAGTACATGACAAACATGGGGCTAAAAATACTGACCTTCTTACAGGGTTGTTATAAGGTTTATGACATGATAATGTACATGAACCACTCTGAACAAAGGTTCTACATAAATGATGATGATTATTCCAATCCACAATCCCTCTCACATGTATTGAAACACTACTGAAAACATACAACATTTTTAGAATAGTAGGACTTGTTTGTAGTTGTACGTCGTAGTTGACTTGAAGGCACATAACAACAACAACAGGACGTGTTTGAATGAACTGTTACTAAAGATCAGTTACAATGTATCTTCTGTCCCAAGCAAGCTTGGGGGTAGGTCTACCAATTCTTTTGAAGGAAAAGCAGCTGAATTGTGTCCGCATCCAGATTGTGGTCCTGATCCAGATTGTGGTCCTGATCCAGATTGGGGCCCTACACTGGTTTCCTGCTGAAATCTCCCTTCCTGTGATTTACCCCCAAAGAAATGGAGAAACAGTAGAATTCAGAATGTCCTAGCATTGCTGTTGGTCTGAATCTGGGACAGGATAATTGCACAAGCAATTACAGTATTCTAATCTGCCATTTGGATCCTTGCATGTAGCCAATGCACCTGCCGGCTGCTGTCTCTGCAACAATGCTCTTAAATCATCTCCTACAAAAACCTTGAATTAAATATATTGCCTAGCATGAATTCTATCAAATGGCAGCTTTTATTTCCTTTGTAATAGCATTTTCTTTATTTATTCTGGTGACTTGGCATCTGGAAAATGATGATGATGATGATGGAACAGAAAGTTGGAATGTTGTATGCCATATGCGTTTCTAGAGGTGCCCTCTAAGCCTTAGCCTTGCATGAAGGTGCTGTCCCTAAATCCGAAGAGAGTTCTGGAAGCCTGACGGCCTGTGTGTGTGCATGTGTGCATGAGCAACTATTTTGGATATAACTAAGTGGCTTGGTATCTTGTGATCAGTGGATGATAAAGAGAAACCTTTGTTCTTAACCTGGACCACTACAGAATAAACTGTGTGAGCTGCAGAATAGGCTACATAACAATACTTAGCATTTATAGAGCATGTTTGAATGTTCAAAACAGTTAACATATAAGGGGAGGAGTCAGATGACTCCTCCCACTCATTGAAAGAAAGAATGGTTCTGTGGGATAGCTACCAACACATGCAGAGGATATGCCTCACCATCCTCACATTGAGCCAGAGGGTAAAGGGGAAGAACTCGTTCGATACCTGCAGGCGTCAGCAGCAGTGGCTGGGGCTAGACTCTTATGACCCTACAATTACATTCTATCAAATCAGACGGTGGGAGGTGTTTGTCTGAACTCCTTATTGTCTCTTGTAGGGTTTGCAATTTTTTTTTTAAAAAAATCATTATTACATTCATGTTTGTATTCAAGACACTTCATGTATTTATTTGTTAAAAACACATTTGTTTTATTATTTATTCATTAAAATCACATTTGCTTCTGATCTTACATTAGCTTTTGCTGTTTTTACATTTTTCTTCTTTCTTTCTTTGACTTTCTCCCTCTGAGTTGCTTATGGCAGCTGGAGAAAAACTGTTTTTCATAGCTGCTCCTAGTGATTGCCATTTTATTTTCTCATACTGCCCTGGAATGATGCAATCTTTATAGATAAATAAACAGATGTTTTTAAAGCTTTTAAAAATGTTTTTAATGATGTTTTATTTTAATATGTTTTTAATGGTTGTTTTGTTTTAATATATTTTAAAGTCTGGTTTTATGATGTGTTAAAGCACTTTTAGTGCTTTTGTTTGCCGCCCTGGGCTCCTACTGGGAGAAAGGGCAGGATATAATGAACAACAACAACATCTCGGGCATCATGGAAACATAAAATGGCAACTAACAGTGGGGCTGTAGAAATCGGTTCTCCTGCCACCAGTGGTAAGCATCCCACCCCAAATACCATGAATGAAGAATTAATGGGTACAAATGGGAATAATGGAAAATTTATCCATTCATATTAATTGTTCAGCAACACATTTATTTTGGAACAAAAAAACACAACTGAATGTCTCCTATTCACTTACATTTTTCATTTGTTTTGAAACAAATGCATACCTTTACTGTTGTAATCCTTAAATGTAAATGGACTGCCTTCAAGTCAATCCCGACTTATGGTGACCTTACGAATAGGGTTTTCATGGTAAGCAGTATTCAGAGCTGGCTTACCACCGCCTTCCTCTGAGGCTGAGAGGCAGTGACTGGCCCAGGTCACCCAATGAGCTTCATGGCTGTGTGGGGATTCAAACCTGGGTCTCCCACGTCGTAGTCCAGCACTCCAACCACTACGCCACACTGGCTCTCTGTTGTAATCCTTACAGCAACCTATATAGGAACATGTGCTGAGGAATGGTGGCTTATGTAAGGCCATCTAGTAAGCTTGTTGCTGATGTGAGATTTGAACAAGGGGCTTCCTAGCTCACACAGTTCATATTCTTAGCTAAGACACTATGCTACACCAGGATAAAATCAGCTCATTTTGGGGTGTTCATTTATTTTGCTCTGTTAGCAGCAATCCCATCTCCCCCTCCCCCACCGCAAACTGGCAAATATCTTCAAGGCCAGTATAGGAAACATGAAGCCTAATCTTGCTCCTGGTACAGCAACTCATCTCTACAGTTCATCAATGGCCAGCTGCAGTCCAAGTGCTCTAGGACTCTACAAATGCTGATGTCAGGCTTCGGGCCCAGCTCTGTAGCAGGCTGCAGCAGCTGGGATTTATTTCTGGCAAGGGAGATGAGGGTCAAATGGGCTAGACTAGCTACTAGAGGTAGGAAACGTGGCAGAGGATGAGCTGAACCAATATCCTTGTCATACTTAGACCCAGTCCTGGATCCAGTGGCCTATAAGTGACCCATGCTTTACACTGGTGTTTAATCCACTAATTTACCACATACTGATCCATTTGTGCAAGGCAAGCCTTATTGAAATGAATAGGAGCTGAGCAAGGAAATTTAATCATGAATTCTGACATGATGAAGAGCCATCCAGTTTCTCTTGCCCAGAGACAAAAATCCCTAGAGAGAATGCAGGATTTAGGGCCCTACGCCTGTGTGGGCTGAGCTGCTTCCCTGGGGGCGGGGGGGGGGGCAGCAGCACTGATTTCCAAGTGTCAGGGCCTCTCCTTAAAAAGCACTTTGCTTTAATCCTCCCCTGCTCTTTGGGATTTTGCCGACAGTGGAATAAACCACGTTCCCTAAGGCAGAGAAGAGTTTCGGCTCAATAGGAATTAATTTGCCTAATTACTGTCTTTGGGAAAAGATTGCAAATGGCCCAGGTGACAGCAAAAAGAGTTATCTGCAAAGACTTACTCACAAGGTTGCTTTGGCCTCTGGGGGTACAGGCAGTCAGTGCTTGCCCCACTGGCTATTTAGTATGCCTGAATTTGAGGGGTAGTAGGTATTTTGGAGTCTAATTCACACTGAAATAAGAGAGGTAAACAACTTTATGCTGATAGGTACAGATCCCTTGCTCACCCCATTAGGATTCCAGCTCCTCAGTTGCACACCCTGCCATAGAAGTCAAAGTTGCCTGAGGCCACTGAAGCTGCGCTGTTTTTTCTGACTTCAGACTCCCAGCAGCCCCTAAAAGGAACCAGAAAAGCACTCCTGGTGGCTGGTCCACAGCTTCTGCTTGGGGCTCTTTAGCTGATCTTCAAGCCTGCTTGCTGAATCTTATGTTTGCTTTTAGTCTTGTACTGCTCTGACTCTTTGGAAGATTACAGTAATTCTTTTGGATTATTTTGTGTTGAATACTTGTCATTTTTGTATGAAGCATATATACTTGCATTGTATTAATTTGCCTGAGATTTACTGTGACGGTCCCTTTATCATTTCTTTTGTCTCTCCAGTTCCTGCTTGACATATGTGGCTGCCTTCTGCCTGCTTGCCTTTAGCGTTTGACCTGATGATGACACAGATGATGACCCCAGTGTTGGCAGTAAAGCACCAACACATTTTGTAAGTGACCTGAGCGGGGGTGGGGAGGGGAATGACAGATGGTGATCTGTACTTCTCTTTGCTGATTCCTCCTCTAACATGTTCGTTGTTTTTTGCAGGCTTTGCTCCCCCTTTTCCTCCCTTCTCTTCCTGTCTCTGTTCTCGGTTAGTTAGTGATGGCTCCCTGAGTGCGGGCTGCATAGCTACTTCAGCATGTATAACTTTACCTCTTTGTAGTAATAAACCTTACGTTTCTTTATTCTTGCAACCACCAGTCTTAGCCGACTAGTTATTCCTGCACTTTGCTAAGAACGTGTCTACCAAAAACTCTTATCACCCAGAAAGGCTGGGAGAGTGAAGGGATAACCTCACAGACTGTGGTTACTCTGCTGTCTTATTCATTTAGCATGCCGTGCTCCATATAGCTTTGCTATGGTACTACGTGCTCTAAAAGAAGTGAAATTTTCTGTTTAATATGACTGGGCTCTGTTACAAGGCAGATGTGAGAAATTGAACCATGGACAAACTAGAGCTGTTCAGGTAATTAATTTAGCCACTGCTGAGAAACTGTTCTGGCTAACCGACTTTATGGACCAGGTAGCCGGTGAGTTACCCCCATGTCAGGCATGTCATGATCACTAAGGGATGACCCAGCAGTCCATACTCGCTCAGTCTGTGCTTTCCTGACACCTTCCAACTTAACAAATCATCTCTTTTTTCCAGAGTATCTGGTTGCTATAACTCCCCCCTCCCATTTGCTTCCTTCCCCTGGTACAGACTTTCTTGCTTCCGTAGGTGGAGGCGGTTAAGAGATGATTTCATACTCCTTCTGGCCTTTCCTCAAGGAATGGCGCCTGAGCAGCCAGGTCCCAGTGAAAAAGCCCCTCTGTGTAATACCCAGAGTGGGTGGCTGACAGCAAAGATGAATGGATTTAATCACACTGCTTACAGGGCACCATCTGAAGTTTTGTGTAAGTTATGATAGCGACAGTTTGCACGAAAATTGTATTTCCAGGCTTCATTGACTGGCTTAATGAGAATCTTTACGTGTCAGATATTAAATTAAGAAATTAAAGAGCTGTTTCAGTGTATATAGACTCCTTCTCCTGTGCTGGCCAGCAGAGCTCCTTACACATCCATCAGCAGCAAGCTTGCAAAAAGATGGGAGAAGACTTTGATTTTCTGTCACAGGAGAAGTGAATCTAATGTATGCTGGAACCTAATTCATGTTTTATTAAAAAGCATGAGAAGGAAGCTGCTAGCCTGGCCTTTACCCGTTGCACTCCCTTCTGAGAACCTGTGAGGGGGGATTAGAATGCCAGGTAGGAATTCTGTCTTAAGAAAATAGCAAACAGTGAGGTGCCAGGAACGCTTTGACCATTAGGAGCCACTCTTCCTTTTTTCAAAAGTGTCCAGTACTCGAGGCAGGTGCAGAAAACACAAACAAGAAGGAGAAAGAAGACTGTCGTAGAAAGATCCATGCAGGCTTGTTTGCCTAGGAGAATTCAGAGCATGATGATATATCCTTTAACCAACTTGGCTGACAGCCAAAAAAAGGTCCATCCTTTACAATTTTTCAAATAAAGTTCAGGCTGGTGGTGAGCCAAATGCCACACTTGGGGTGCTTCCAAATGGATGACTGTTGTGGAATTGGTGCTTCTCATGCACATAAGTTTTTTGCACCATCCACATGATGTCATCATCAAAATGCCAGCCTGTACCATTTTTACATTAAATCCAGATTTACTGTGGAAAATCTGTTATGTAAAAATAACCTAAAATACATCCAGAGTCACTGCTGGTGTGGAAGTTCATTCGCACTTTTTTTGGTGGGTGCTTTGTCATGTGTGTGATGATGTTTAGCTCCTCAGTTGAGCACAGCCTAGCCATTTTGTTTCCAGCATCCCAAACAAAAGAAGCCTTCCTATTTCCACGGATTGCTGTATGCTTAAAGTGCATTGGAATTTCAAATCAAATCATTTTATTTATGGTCATTGACCAGTCATAGACATACATACAAATACAAATACTCTGAGCATATACAAAATACGACATAAAACTTATACAAGGAGAAGAAGAATCTTTTAGTCCTATTTAGTTAAGAGCATAGTGCCTTTACCATCTGCTTCCTTGTGATGCATGCACCGGCACAGAATTTCGCTACACTAAGGGTTGTTTCCTTCCTGAGATCTGAGAGGAAGAAAGAAACGTATGTTGTATCAGAACTATGGGGCAGGGTTTGTAAGATTGAGGCAATATAGAAGGCACGAATGTCCTTGTAATATGAACTGTAAATGAGAACATGGGTGATTGTTTCAGCCTCCCCCGACTGGCATGGACATCGGCGTTGAAAGTATGGGATTTGCTGGTATCTCCCCTCCAATAAGGCTGACAGGAGTGCATTTAAACGGGCCAGGGTAAAGGCTCTACGAAGCCTAGGGATGTCCAAGGCGTAAAGGTATGTTTCGGGAGCAAAATTGATATTAAAGTTTACCGGAGACCGGTAGTTTGCCACCCGAGCTTTGTCATTTTGCAGGGCTACATCCCTTATCCTATTTTTGATCACTTCTTTGGCCTTAATAGTGCCCAGCTGGGCCAAGACTGAGGGAGAGAACCCATAATGGTGTAGTTTTTCCTCAACTTGGCTTGCCCACCCTCGTGTCAGATTGTCTGTTAGGATCAGCGGAGTTAATCCCAGCGAGTTAGCATTTAGCTTGATTCAATAATTGAATATATTTATCCACATTTGGGCTTCAAGGAGAATTAGCCCGGCTTCCAATCTAAATATGGCGTTGGGGATGCCACACGGGGCACCAAGAATAGAGCATAAGAATTTTGATTGAACTGCCTCCAAGCGGCGGGCATCTTTATAGATGCATACCTGTGAGCCATAAAGTAGTTGGGCCATCACGTTACCCTGAAATACTTTAATAGCCGACGGGATGTGGGCACCTCCCTTCGTATGGAAGAACCTAAGTATGGCAGAGGCGGTTCTACGGGCGTTCTCTGTTAGGTGGGCAGTTTGTGCTCTCCAGATGCCAGTTGATTGAAAGACTACACCCAAGTACTTGTATATCTTGACTTGTTCAATATTGTGTCCATTGATAGTCCATCTGCGATTGGTATACTTTTTAGAAAAGACAAAAATTTTGGTCTTTTCATAGTTTATTATAAGCTCCTCTTGTTTGCAATATGCCGTAAAGGCACGGAATGCTCTTCTAAGTCCCACTTCAGAGTAGGATAATATTGCTGTATCATCCACGTAAAGAAGGGCTGGTATGGGTCGATTCGCTAGTTTAGGAGGGTGAATATCAGTTTTCAAAAGGGTTGGGGCTAGGGCATTGATGTAAAGGTTAAAAAGAAGAGGGGCCAGGATACAGCCCTGTTTCACTCCTTTATTTAGTGGAACCGGAGCCGAGATGTGTCCCTGTGGATTGCATCTGACTCTCAGGAAGTTTTGTTCATGCAGAGTACGTATTAATAGTAGTAATCTGTGATCCAAAGAGGAGGCTTCCAGCTTTGCCCACAGTTTGTTCCAGGGAATGCTGTCAAATGCGGATTTAAAATCCACAAAGGCTGTATATAGCGCTCCTACATTGGAATTTCAGCAAACCAGTTTGGATAAGCTATTCTCTCAAGATCCCAACTGATGTGGGGGTTTACCTTGGAGACTGTAACTGTAATACATACATTGGGGTTTTTTAGATTTATTTATTTTCTAAGACAGAGGACTTGCAAAGGACCTCTTTATCACACTTCGGTATAGTTAAATATCAGTGATGCGCAAGACCCCTGTATTAAAAATTAAAACAAAAACACCGAATGGAAATTGCCCTCCTCCCAAAAAAGTACACACTTTTGTGCCCTTTCATGGGGAAAAATGTTTTTAAAGGTGAATGTGAACAAACAGACAAATAACTGCATGCTTGCCCCAAACAGAAAAAGGTAGAAGAGGGCAAAATGACTGAGGAGAGGGGCAGAAAAAAAGCAGCACAGAATGATTCCATCAAGGACCACTGCCCACTAGTGTGGATGGGAAACAGTGGAGTACCTATGAAAAATCTAAGGCTAAAAAATGGAATTTGTGCATGGTGGCAGCCAGTTCTGCACACAGAAAAACTGGATCTGAATGACCTGTTTGCGACATAAAGCCCCCATCTGAAAGCATCCATGCATTTGAGAAACTGTCTTTAGTTTGATATAAGAACATAAAAGTAATTCTACTGTATCGGATTGTCTGTAATGGCCGTTGGATCAATAAATATATTTTATCATCATTATCATCATTATCCTTTCCTTTATGGGGATAAAAACAGGTTGTTGTCTGGAGTGGGGTGGGGGAGGAGTGGGGAGAAAAGCATGAGCTGAAAGGGTTAGGAAATCCTCTCCCCTGCACCAGTCTTATCCTTCCAATTTCAGCCTCGCTGGCTGCTAGCTGGATGAAACGTAAAGTTGTCAAAAATAATTGCAAAATTATGGGCGGTATTCAACCAAATCCTTGCACAAGTACAAAGATTATTTATTTATTTATTTGATTTATATCCCACCCTTCCTCCCAATAGGAGCCTAGGGCGGCAATTAGATTAGGCTAGGGCAATCAGATCCCCCCCCCTCGCATCTCCTGCACATACCCCGCGCCTCTCCCAAATCTGGTCCAGATTTGGGGAAAGGGGGGGGAGGAAAGGGGGAGAATATTCCATTGCACAAGGAAAAATCCTTGCGCTGCTTTGAATATAACCCCAGATATTTTTTTTGTATTTATATTAGCTGCCTAATAACATAGTTCTCAGGGTGGCTCACAAAGATAAAATACAATACAAAAAATATCATAAAAACAATGGCAGCATAAACATTTCTAGCCAAGAGAGACCTAAAACCAAATTCACTATATATCTGAAAATACAATACACCATCAGTGGAATGAAACAACAGATTTTTAGATCGCAGATCTACCTGACTGACCAATGACACTACCAAGAGTGGGCAGCCAGATTCCTCTAGAAGTTCAGCAGCAGGGCATGCAAATTATGCCTCTCCCCTGTTGTCTCAATGGACAGCCTATCTGAGTGCAGCAGAATGTCAACAGGTGACCCTTGCAGAGATGGAACAAGTAGTGTGCACAATGCTGGAAGGGGGCCAGTGACATGGTCCTGCTCCTGCCTTCTCCACATGTTTGTACTACACCTAGCAAACAAGTGTAGATTCGGCTCTGAGTGATTTTCAGTATAGCATTTGGTCTCTTTTAAAATGAAAACATCTCCATAGCCCTGTTGACTATGCTATGCTTGGTAGACTATACTTTTTAGTAGATAATGTGTTTAACTTTAAATACATCTCAATTAGTAGTGCAGTGGCAAATCCAGAAGTATAGGGTCCCCTCATGATAGTCACAGACACACCCTCTCCCATCCTTTTTTTTTCTGAGAATGAGATCCTTGTTAATGCAAGTATCCCTAGGAGCCGATAAAAATGAAAGGGGAGAGTGTTAGCTGCTGAGAAGAGTCTTCTCAGTGGCTGACTCACCTCCTTTCACTCTGATTGGTTCAAATCAGCAGGAAAGGACAAGGTACCATTTTAGAAGACTTTTCTCAGTGGCTAGCACACTCTCATGATGATTGGATCACGGGATGCTGGACCCTGCTCCCAAAAAAGTAAGGAGTCTAAGACCCCCTGAGTCCCTGGACGACTACACCCCTGATCCCAATAAATAAAAATAGACTGCAAGTGCCTTATCCAGGACTAACTAGTAAGTTTCCTTAGCTAAGTAAGACTTGAACCCAGGTTTCCCACAAGAATACCCTCTGTGTTAAGAATTTGCCAGGACTTGCTGGATGGCCCATTCAGGTCAAGTGCTTCTTTTCCCTAACTGAAAACTGAGATGATGAGCCAGAGGATTTGATTGTTTTGAAAACAATCAAGATAATCACTTTTCAAGCTAAAACTATGATGTAAGGAATGAACAATAAATTATTTTTTCTATAAAAAGAAACTGTTCGGTCTTTTTTTCTTTTCTTCCAGTAAAGCTTCTGCTCCCCACTCCTCTTGTCATGGTCGCCAGGTATACTTACAATGGCTCAAGGCTATTCTCTTTGTTCTATTATGAAATAGCTGCTTTTGAACAAAGTCTGCTGAGAAATATACAAGTTTTACCATGAAATAAGCAGTTGCTCACAATTTAAAAGCTACAGCTCTAACCACAGGAATAAATTTCATAGGCCAATCTAGAGCAGTATGAAACATATTTTCTTTTTCTTCATTATATATCTTCTGCCTATTAATTAATCCAGGTGTTCTCCATTTCTTACATTTTGGGAAAGAGTAACTGACAGCTCCTTAATGACTTTCCTCCCAGAATAATTTACTGTGTTATATTCTTATATATCCCATCTCAATCATCTTTTCAAATTGAAGGGTTCTAATCCTTTTAGGCATTCTTTACTCCTGATATTTTGCTTGCTTTTCTCCTTCTTGTGTTTTTTCCTAATTCTGCAGTTTCTTTTTAAAATGGGGTAATCAAAACTATGTTTTGTAATATGTATAGACATATGGGAGGCCTGCTAATTTAAAGAGCAGGGAAATGGATGCTTTGTGTTTTGAAAATGGTCCGGAAATTACAACTTATACAAAATGCGGCGGCTCGACTACTTATGAATAGTTGCCGCTGGGATCACATCACACCAGTGTTGTTCGATCTACACTGGCTTCCAGTTGTTTTCCGGGCCCAATTCAAGGTGTTGGTATTAACCTTTAAATCCCTATACGGTCTCGGCCCAGTTTATCTTACGAAGCGCCTTCAACGCCACCAATTATGCCGCCCGACAAGATCAGCCACTCAAGGCCTTCTCTCAATCCCGCCGACAAAAACAGCTAGATTGGCGGGTACAAGAGAGAGGGCATTCTCAGTGGCGGCCCCCACTCTCTGGAACTCCCTCCCACAAGATCTCCGGCACGCCTCTTCCCTAAATGTATTCCGTAAAGCCTTAAAGACCTGGCTCTTTCAACAGGCCTTTGGGATCTCCGGGGAGGGTTAATTACTGTGACTGAAATGCCTCCTACCCTGTTTTAATATTGTTGCTGCTGTATTATTCTCATGCTGTTTTTTATTGTATTATTGTATTTTATCTCATTGTGTTTTAACTGTTTTGTATGTCGCCTAGAGTGGCCTTTGGCCAGATAGGCGACACAGAAATTAAATTTATTATTATTATTATTATTATTGTATTTTTAAGATAATTTTTAATAGCTCCTTTAAATGGTTGATTGCTGGGAGGGTGTATAGGTATTTGAAAGTGCTTTAAAAATAGAAAAACCAACTTGTCTACTCTGCCACTTGATAGAAACACCAACAGCTACAAAACAACATTGGGTAAAGGTTAAAGGCAAAGACCCTGGTAGTAAAACTTTAAGCTTGGGTTCAAAGAGCTATTCTCGTGCATTCGGATATCTCTTTTTCCATATGACACCCTCTGGCTTGGAAGAGACATGATAGTTTGTTGTACTGGGATAAATCGTTTGGGGGTGTTTGTTGCGTTAAATTTCTTTCACTCTTTCTCCAATTATATCTGCTGGTAGGCCTAGATCATATCCAACTTGCTGAAATGTTGACCCCGCTCCCTTAAGTATGGCTAGCAGGTCCTTTGCTATGGAATCAGCTTGGAAACTGACCCTGTCCCTGGTTCAGAAAGTTCCACCAGGCTTAGCTGCTGCTATGATGATTTTTGCCCCTTCTGAAAACTCTACAGAGGAAATGGTACTAATTAAATTTCCTTTAGCTCCCCACCAGCATATAAACCTCTGTTTTAATTTCATTTATGGTACTTGACCCTTCACTGAACACTGAAGAATGAACATCTAGCACTTCCTGTACACCTGGCTTGTTTTTGAGGTCCAATTTACTTATTTCTTCTCAAGTAGGACCTCTTTCAGACACTTTGGACCAACGAGTATGGTCCTATTTATTACTAGAGTGTGTAAGTGTGTTAGGACTGGGATGTAAACCGCTGAAATTCATGTTTCCTGCAACTATCATCATTACACTTAGCAAATGCAGGGCCTTATTTCAATTTTTTTGTTACTTTTTATTTTTACTTTATCTCTCCCCTCCCCCACTCCTCACCAAGGATACAGCATCATTCCAGGACGTGGTTGGGAAAAAATAATAACCACAGTGAAAAAATTGTGGTTACCAATAGGGGCCACCATTTTTGTCTCCCCTTTCCCCCTGCAGTGCTCAGGAATGATGCTGCAGACAGGGCATTTGAGGTGACAGCTCTGCTTTTGTCACATTTACCCCCTATTCTAACTTCACAGTTTCACTCTTACAAATTTTTAGTGGATTTAGGCTTGCTTCACACTGCTGATAAGTCTTGTCATTAATTGCTGTCACAAAAGTATCTAAAGGCTGATAATTTTAACCGCACAATTCCTTTGTAAAGGTCCACTTTCTCCCCATTACATAGTGTGGGCCAATTTTTCTGCCCCTTCATTCTGATTGCCATGTCTATTTTAGCTGGTTGCGTACAGTTTTTAGGTTTCTATTTATGCTTGCATAACAAAGCTGAATTAACCCCTCCACAAAGGAAGCACTTTTCCAGGGCCTGGACATTTCATTGTAGGGTATGTATGTATGTATGTATGTATTTAATCCCTGTCCCACCTTTCCTCCAAGTAGTCTAAGTCATGTCCCTCCCCCCCTCCTTTTTATCATCACAATAGACTTGTGGGGGGAGGATTGGTAGAGAGATAGTGACTGATAAATCGTTTGGGGGTGTTTGTTGCGTTAAATTTCTTTCACTCTTTCTCCAATTATATCTGCTGAGTTTATATCTGTGAGTTTTCTGGCTGAGTGTAGACTTGAACCTGGATTTCAGCAGTCCTAGCCTGACACTCTAACCCAGCGTTTCTCAACTGGTGTGCCTCCAGATGTTGTTGGACCACAACTCCCATCAGCCTCAGCCAGCATTGCCAATGGTCAGGAAAGATGGGAGTTGTGGTCCAACAACATCTGGAGGCATACTGGTTGAGAAACACTGCTAACCACTACACAACAAGGGCTCTCATACTGCAGTTTATTTATGTTTATTTATACCTGCATTTCCTTAGGATAGAGGTAAATCTTTCCAGTTCTTCACTGCTGCTTCTATAGCTGTTCCCATTTCTATAGTTTTGGCTGGGGCTGATTCAAAACATAACTCCCCAATGCTACCCACTTCTCGGGTAGCAAATTGAAGGAATTGTATCATGTGGCCTGCCTTTTTGACTACAAACACTGTTTCATGACATTTGGGAGAAGGGGACAAGTGCTGTGGTGGTGGGAATGATGGAACCAGGAGTTTTTTCTTTGCAAAATGAAAAACAGTGAAGAGCTCGATGGATTCTTTTCTCTGTTTTCCATTTTTAAGGGGGGGGGGAGAAGCTGCCGCTGCTACTGTCTCAACGGTAAGCCTTTCTACATCCTCTGAACCATCACAAAATGGTTTAGGGGCCAAACCCTGTGAAATCACACCCCCATTTAAAGAGGGGGAACAACCACCTGAAATTCAGCTGAAACAGTAGCTTTGGCTAAGGTCAATATGCCCTTATTTTGGCCCATCCATGTCAGGTTTCCTTTTGCCCACAATTGTCTTTGAATTTTCTCATTGTTCATTTCACAAACGACAAGCCCATCTCTTTCAACATGCCCCTCCTGGGTATTGCTAATGAACTATGTTCAGTTAGGTTTTTATTTAGAGATTACGTCTGTCATGAGAATTCAACCAGGGGATGCTCATCTACATGAAAATTGTTGTGTTCAGAGGGCCTGGCCCTCTTAGAAATATGAATCTGGGTGCAAACTAAGTTTAACAGATGTAGAGTTGAAATTTCTGGTTGCATTCTTGCATAGAGCCACAAGCAAACTACTGTTCTTCCTTTCAGAATCCCCTTTGTTCTTCCAGCCCTAATTCCGGATTTATGGGGCTCTTTTTAAATCAACCCCCTTAAATAGAGCTGTACTTCTGCAGTTGCACTTGTGCATGATTATTTATCCAATCCATTTAATAAAGAGTGCCAAATGTGGTGGTGATGACTGGAAGCAGTGGCAACTTTGTGAAAAAGCTAGATGTGGCTAAAATGATGGACCCATTCAGAACAAGCTTTTTTTTCTTCCAAAAATGAAAAGGACTCTGATGATGGAGGAGGGTTCCGAATAAAGCTAGGGATTGGGACCGTGTGAGACTTTTATTAATGAATGGTAGGTGTTTGTATGAAAATTTTAATGTTTTATAAGATTTTTAAATGGCATAATAGATTTATGTTTATGTTTTTAAATCTAAGTCACTTGGAAATTTTTTACCTAACAAACAACAACTAATAATAATAATTAATAATTGTGAAAAAATGAAAAGTGCTAAAATTAACAGATAAAGTGTAGAGTGTATTATCCTTGGCAGTGTTAGGTTCAGTTTTTGAATGGCGGGGGCTTGGACAAGACATCCTCAATGGGCCTCCTCACATAGGTCAGGGCACTATTACTTTGTAAATCCTCTGTACTATTCCTTTCTGAGAATGTCACACTCTATTTACCCATGTTAGCAGTATTAGACAGCAAACCATATAGCAACAGTAATAGAAGCCTCTGGGTCTTACATGTATCCATTAAAATTATCCATTTCTAGATAGTTATTAGAATGACTATATCAATACACCTGCTTGTGTTTGCATCTATGCCTACATAGTTGTTTTGTTATATCAAGTGATGGAGCATGTTTTCTCACAACAGTGGCTTCATTCAAAGTTGGCCAGCTCTGTATCCTGACTAGATGGTTTGCAGATTGTGACCTTGTTGGCCCACAGTCAATAGCACACCTTCTTTGGAAAGATTGAGGTTGACGGTGCGCCCCCTGGTGGTGAGAGTGCTCTTCATGCTCAAGGAGAAGCTTCGCTCGGTCTCGCCTCCTTCTTCTTTGAGAAACCCTGCTTGGGGCTTAATACATCTTGCAGCTCTTCTTGATCACAGCTGTTGAGGGAGGCTAGCTTCCCCTTCCCATGGCTTGCTTTTTTCAGCATGGGAGAGAGGGGGAGAAGGTGGGCTGACACTCGTGTCCAACACAGAGGAAATGGGCACTGTCTTATTAACTGAAGATGCAGGAATGACAAGGAAGGAACAGAGCACTGACTCAGGAACTGCCTCAAACAGATCCACTACATACACACCTTTCGCTGCCAAACCGTCCCCAGCGGCTATCCTCATCTCCTCCTCCTCCTTACCAGAACAAAAGCACCACCTGTGAGCATGGTAGAATCATGAAAGGCAGTGACTGCCAGGGAAGGTAGCAGGTATGGATCCTGGAATAGAGAAACTGCACATATGATCACCACAAGTTTAGGATGGATCTGAGATTCATCTGGCTTGTTTGCTTTCTCAGTTTTTATTTTATTTTATTTTTATTTAATTAAGCTTATATACCGCCCGACTAGCAACAGCTCTCTGGGCGGTGAACATTAAAAATACAATAAAAATAACACAAAACTGTACACAAAACTGTACAGTCTAAAATCAAAATATAATAATTTACAATTAACAGGAATGAAAATGCCTCAGAGAAGAGAAAGGTTTTAACCTGGCGCCGAAAAGATGATAGTGTCGGCGCCAGGCGCACCTCCTCGGGGAGACCATTCCATAGTTCGGGGGCCACCACTGAGAAGGCCCTAGATCTTGTCACCACTCTCCGGGCTTCCCTATGAGTCGGAAACCGGAGGAGGGCCTTCGTAGTAGACCGTAGTGTACGGGCCGGTTCATATCGGGAGAGGCGTTCCGACAGATATCGTGGTCCCGCGCCGTATAAGGCTTTATAGGTAAATACCAACACTTTGAATCTGGCCCGGAAGCATATTGGAAGCCAGTGCAAATGGGCTAGCACAGGTGTTATATGCTCAGACCGCTTAGTTCTTGTTAGCAGTCTGGCTGCCGCATTTTGCACTAGCTGTAGCTTCCGAATCGTCTTCAAAGGTAGCCCTACGTAAAGCGCATTGCAGTAATCCAGATGCGAGGTTACCATAGCATGTACCGCTGATGAGAGGTCCTCCTTACTCAGATAGGGACGTAGCTGGGCTACCAACCGAAGTTGGTAGAACGCATTCCGGGCCACCGAGGCTACATGAGCCTCAAGTGTGAGGGAAGAGTCTAAGATGACTCCCAGACTACGCACCTGTTCCTTTAGGGGGAGTGTAACCCCATCCAGGACAGGGTATATATCCACCATCCGATCAGAGAAACCATCCACCGACAGCATCTCAGTCTTGTCAGGATTGAGTCTCAGTTTGTTAGTTCTCATCCAGTCCATTGTCGCAGCCAGGCAACGGTTCAGCACGTCGACTGCCTCACCTGAAGAAGATGTAAAGGAGAAGTAGAGCTGCGTGTCATCAGCATACTGATGACAACGCACTCCAAAACTCCTGATGACCGCCCCCAGCGGCTTCATATAAATGTTAAAAAGCATGGGAGACAGAACCGAACCCTGCGGGACCCCACATTGGAGAACCCACGGTGTCGAGCAATGTTCCCCAGGCACTATCTTCTGGAGACGACCCGCTAAGTAGGAGCGGAACCACTGCCAAGCAGTGCCTCCAACTCCCAATTCCGCAAGCCTCTCCAGAAGGATACCATGGTCAATGGTATCAAAAGCCGCTGAGAGGTCAAGGAGAATCAACAGAGTTACACTCCCTCTGTCTCTCTCCCGACATAGGTCATCAAACAGGGCGACCAAGGCAGTCTCAGTGCCAAAACCAGGCCTGAACCCCGATTGAAATGGATCTAGATAATCGGTTTCATCCAATAGCGCCTGGAGCTGGTCAGCAACCACACGTTCCAGGATCTTGCCCAGGAACGGAACATTGGCTACTGGTCTGTAGCTGCTGACATCCTCTGGGTCCAAGGAAGGTTTTTTCAGGAGTGGTCTCACTGCCGCCTCTTTCAGACAGCCAGGGACCACTCCCTCTCGTAAAGAGGCATTAATCACTTCCTTGGCCCAGCCAACTGTTCCTTCCTTGCTAGTTTTAATTAGCCAAGAGGGGCAAGGATCCAGTACCGAAGTGGTCGCACGAACCTGTCCAAGCACCTTGTCCACGTCCTCGAGCTGAACGAACTGAAACTCATCCAACAAAACATGACAAGACTGTGCTCTGGACACCTCAGTAGGATTAACTGCTATTAAATAGGAGTCTAAGTCCCGGCGAATTGACATTTAGATTACGACCCCGAACATACTTTTTGGAAGAACTCAGTGAGCCTTCCAAATAAATATTCATAGGATTGTGAGGCATGTGCAGTGAAAAGGAATGAAGGCTGTCACTCCTTGGGATCTCTTCCAAGACATTTGGAGAAAAACAAACTCTCTTTTAATATGTAAGTGTCAGATGTGGATGCAAGTTGTGATGATCCAAACATTATCCCAGCACAGTTTGGGAGATGAATCCAAGCAAGCTTTAATCCAAGCAAGCTGCAATGCAAAGCAAGCACTACAACTCCAAAGGTTCTTCTCCAGCTCAGATTAAAAAATGGTCTGGAGAGAAACTATCCTTCCATCCCTGCCTCTTATCCTCCCTGGCTCCCACCATAGCCTCCAAGCTCTTTCTCACTCCTTACTCTTTTAGCTGCTTGTTGTGGAAATCCACCATAGACTTTGGAGACCAGGTCAAGAAAGATACTCTTATTATAAACAGAGATACATGCATGCAAGGAGGGAGCGGAAAATGACAGCTAGTAACCCAGACTGTCACCACCAGTTCTCTGCTTGCTGAAGTTAAAACAGCATCTTTTATAGGTATATGATTTGTATAGAAGCAAGCAAACTTCCCTTTTATGATAGGCAATGGAAATTTACAAAAGCATGTTTTTCGGCCAGTAGGGCATTTTGCGGTTGCAGCAGTTAGGCAGTTTAAATGTCACAGAATTCTTATGGTCATTTGTTTTCCTCACTTTTGCACGTGTTACATATAGTTCAGAGCAGAGCAGTTACATACAGGTCAGAGCAGAGCAAAGATGGAAGCATAGGGTCAATGCATAGGTCAGTGAAAATTATTCCACATGCTCTAGCAGTGAAGGCTCTCTTCTCTTTTCTGCCTCTCATATCTGACAGGTGACCATGACTGTTTTGTAATTTACAGATTATAACACTGGAATGCTGGAGAGGATGTGGAATGGTGGAACGGTGGTGATGGGGAGATGCTTCCACCTTTTTTGGGAGTATGAGGAAGTGGTCACTTATTTGGAGATGGTCCACTCTGAAATGTCAAAAATCTTAAACAAATCAGTAGTTTTGACTCCACAGTTAATGTTATTAAATATATTTGAGGGAAATAATGAGTCTTTTATATCTAGAAATTTAACTATATGATAGTTGCAGCCAGACTGCCTATAGCCCATCACTTGAAAACTCTTCGTGGAACACAGCTGTAAAGGAGAAAGTCGCACAGCAAATCAGAACAGTGAAAGGCCGAGAAACACCACACTGTCATTTGGAATAGCTTTATTACCTATACAAACAGTACTGAATTTCAGAGATCCATTTTGCTCACAAAAATGGGGAAAAGGCTGAGCACCTGATATGATCCCAATCTTTATTATCAGAATCAGAATCACTTTATTACAGTCATAAGACCAGTCAACAATTAAATACACAAAGAAACTAAGAGCAATTGTACAATTTTGCTCATGAACAAGTATATTTAAATAAATTGCGACTAAGGCTCTCAACCATTTAATATACCAAAACATGTTATATTGTAAACAGGTCTGTTCTTTTGAATTTGAATTTGTAAATTTATTATCTTGATTTATTATCTTACTTCTTCTGTGTTTTTCATTATGATGGGAGTACTGTTTATCTCCGAGGAATCTGGAGACATTTGACTTTTTATAGAAGCTAACTAAAAGCAGGAGAACACCTTAAGAAGTGCACTGTACCTAGAAGAGGGAGTTGAGAAGCTGGACCTGTGCTTGGAGGTGGTGACGGACTGGTTGTGGGCCAATAAATTGCGACTGAATCCTGAAAAGACAGAGGTGTTATGGGTTGAGAGTTCTCATGTCCA
Organism: Rhineura floridana; assembly: GCF_030035675.1. NCBI lineage: Eukaryota > Metazoa > Chordata > Lepidosauria > Squamata > Rhineuridae > Rhineura > Rhineura floridana. Next base: position 172,539,976 of record NC_084480.1, on the reverse strand, counting down.
GAAGGTGGAGAGACCTGTTGTGGATGGGGTCGCACTCCACTGGAAGGAGGAGGTTATAGATATGTATCAGTGCCTAGGAGTGCGTTTTTCCAGCTCCGGCTGGTTCACCAGCTTCAACACCTTTTGGACAGAGATGACTTGGCCACAGGAGTCCATGTTCTGGTAACCTCCAGATTAGATTACTGCAATGCACTCTACTTGGGGCTGTCCTTGAAGACAACGTAGAAACTTTAACTGGTCCAAAATGCAGCAGCCAGATTACTGAGTGGGGTTCCTTTTAGATTTCATATAACTCCTGTTTTGAAACAGCTACATTGGTTGCCAGTTTGTTTCTGGGTCCAAACTAAGGTGCTCACGCTAGTGTTTAAAGCCCTAAACAATTTAGGCCCCAAATATCTGAAAGACCACCTCCTTCCCTACAGATCCTCTCAGGTGTTGAGATCAGTAGATGAGGCCCTGATGAGGTACCACCCTGACAAGCTCCCGGGTGATGGTGGCCTGGGATTGGGCATTCTGTGTTGCAGCCCCTAAGTTATGGAACTCCCTCCCAACCGAGGTGCATCTGGCAACCTCACTGTACAGCTTTAGGAGAATGCTGAGAACACACCTCTTTATCTTGGCCTGAGGCGTATATTTTTAGGACCCACCCTATTTTGTTGTTCTGGTTGTTTTTAATTGCTTTTAACACTATGTTTTAAAGTTGTAACCTGCCCTGGGACCTCTGGGTGAAGGTGGGCAATAAATGCTAATGCCAATGCCAATGCTAATTATCATCATCTTTATTATTATTATTATTATTGGATATATGCCTGTTATTTCTTGTTGATGTTGTTTTTGTTTGTTAATAGGCATACCATTCAATAAATAAAAGAGGGAAAAGGAAGGAAGGGAGAAAGGGAGGAAAGGAAGGAAAAAGTTTGGCTCTTGAACTTTTAGTGGATACAGTGCCTGTCTACATGTCTGTTTGTTGCTCTGGCTTTCTATTCAAGATCACTGCCTAACCTCCTTCCTCCACACTCCTATGGGTTCATCCTCGCCAGAATAGGAGAGTCTGTGTTCAGCCAGTTTCTGAAAACAACTTTCCAAAAACAGAACACTCAGGCATTGTTCATACATGAACAGGATTGGTGCTAGGTTTGTAGCAGGCCGTGTCTACGGGTAGAGACACACTTACTGTTGTGCTGCTTCCACTGTGTCTCCACCTCTCTTTTCTAAAAAACGGGGCACACAACACTAGTCAAACTCTGCCCCTTTCTACTCTAAAACCTTGTTGGATCAACTTGAGTGCAGTTTTTAAAAATTCAGCTTCCGAGAGCTTTTGCAACTGATTGGTAGATCAGCCTGTTTGCCTTCCAGGTGCGGCCAATGGAAACACTTTGCTCTGAGCAGGCAGAGACAGAATTGCCCCAACACTTTGCTGTGGGCAGTCATGAAAGGCCTAAAGTCAGCAGTAGGGAAGGGAGGTGTGTCCGGCAGAGTTGCTTCCAAATGCAGACAGAAAAAACATTATCTCTGCTTTTGAAGTGCCTAATGTGTCCACAGCCCCAGTAAAGGTGCCATATGTGTTAACTGCTGACTTCACATGGAGGCCTTTATACAGCTGCTGCAATTTCTATGATTGCAGAGATACTTTTTTCAAGATACTATAGTTACCCAGATCACAACGTCAAGATATACAAGCCTCATGTAGAGGCACCCTCCATGTGCCTTGCTGCAGTCCAGCATCATCCCAAGATTGTCATCAAGTGTAAACTGGCCCTAGGAGAATTCAGCTAAAGCTGACATAGAGTATCAATAAATCATGACAGCTGTTGGTGTTGACTGGTGATGTTGACATGATTTTGACCATGGTGGTTCTTTCTTTGGCTATTTGTGGGATCTTGAATATCTGTGATCTAGGGCACTGGTCTTCAGCCTTGGGTTTCCAGATGTTCATGGACTACAACTCCCACCATCCATGACCATTGGCCATGCTGTCTGGGGATTATGGGAGTTGTAGTCCAACAATATCTGGGGTCCCAAAGTTGAAGAACAGTGATCTAGGGTCCAGATCTAGGGAACCTAAAGTGTATATGGGATTACAGAAAATCAATGGACATATATGAAGCATTTCCTGATTTCCTGTGTGAATAAATTGCCTGGATTTGATATTACATTGATTTCTAGTGCTGAGAGGTGAATGTTCTCCAGCTTCAACCTTCGCCTTGAAAGCAATGATTTTGAAGTTAACCCCTTGAAAAGCCCTATGTCTAAGCTTTTTTGGCGACTGTTTGCAGTCACTGTTTTCTCCTCTTCTGCTACATTCATTACCATTTCTCTCTATGTTTCATTCCTCTTTGAGTGATCCCAGGCAATGTGGAATTGTTTATTGGATATAATGATGTCACAATGCTATGCATCCCCCATCCCACTCTGCTGCCACCATTACTTACGTTTTATTAGTACAAATCTGTAAATCAATAAAATTAATTTGAAACAATTTATCATATGTATGTTTGCAATTTCATTAAATTTCCAGCACCCTCCCACTTCTCTTTATCACAATCTTTGCAGTTGCAAATCATTTGTAAAATCCCCCCCAATTAAAAATGATGGATTTTAATGAGCTTTTAAAATACCTAACCATGATTCATACCTCCAAACAAAAAAGACATAGTAAAATAAATAAGAATGAAAAGGAGGGGAAAAGGAAAAGGGTTAAGCTGATTAGCTACATAGTTATGTGTTTTGCTTGGGTTAATAAGGGCAGGAGAAGTCCATTATCGCCTCTCCCGATACGAACCTACCCGTACACTTCGTTCAACATCGAAGGCCCTCCTCCGGGTACCTACACAGAGGGAAGCTTGGAGGATGGTAACAAGAAAAAGGGCTTTCTCAGTGGTGGCCCCCGAATTATGGAACAATCTCTCTGCTGAGGCACGCCTGGCGCCAACATTATTATCTTTCCGGCGCCAGGTTAAAACATTCCTCTTCTCCCAGGCATTTTAAGCATTTTAAGCATTTTAACATCCTATTACATTCTACTATTTAGTATGCTAGTATATTGGTATTTTTAATGTGTTTAAATTGTTTAATATTGGTTTTAATTGTATTTTGATGTTTTGCTTGTTTGTTGTGAACCACCCAGAGAGCTTCGGCTATGGGGCGGTATAGAAATTTAATAAATAAATAAATAAATAAATAAATAAAGGCCACATGGGCAATCCTAAGAAATCAGGGATCACTTTCAACTAGGAGTTGCTAACCTGTGAACCTCTAGATCAGTGGTTCCTAACCTTTATGGGTATGGGACCCCTTTCGTAAGCTCAAAAAATTTCATGACCCCCCAACGCTAATTGTAATTTTACCATCAATTGAAAAAATGGTGCGTGGCAAAATCATATCTCCAAATATCCCTTTCCATTAAAAGCTCCCTGCAGACAGGAAAGTATTGCTTTCTTTTCTTAATGCCAAGATCCAATCAAATTGATATCCCCCTACCCCGCCCCACAGTTTGAAGATGTACAGTCCTGCCTCCCAACACTAGTGGGTTACAGCATTGAACTAAAATCCAGGTTCAAATCCCCACCCAGCCATAAAGCCCATTGGGTGACCTTGGACCAGACACAGTCTCTCAGACTGACATATCTTACAGGGTTGGTGTAAGGATAGAATGAAAAGGGGGGGGGAACCATGTGCACCACCTTGAGCAACTTGGAGGAAAGGTGGGATATAAATGCAATAATAATTAAATAAATAAATACGTTTCTGCTGCAATACCAGGATCCCAGCCTCAGCCAACCCACTGAGCTTTTTCTTCTTCTTCTTTTTAATAATAATCAGGAAGCAGCAATGTCTTAGCAATGGGGATGCTAGACTGTGCACTGCAGACAACAAGGTGCACAGACTGAGGAGGGGTGTTAGTGCTTTTGGTGATCATCAGAACTGATGATTTGGTTAGTGTGCACTTGGAGAATGAAAGAGGAGCAGAAGACAGATCAGCGCACGCACACACAAACACGCCTGCCCCTCTTGCAAGCATCTGCAGGCGTGCATGCATTCAGGCACGTGGGAGTGGGGAAGCCCTCAACTGCTGCAGAGTCTTGGAGAGAGAGATTGGGGGGAGCGGAGTGTAGGTGGAAGAAAGGAGGGGACATTGGCACACACACTTAGCCTCAGAAATGGAGGGTGAGCAAAGTCCCACGCTTCCTCACTGCTTCTTGGCTCTGTCTGGACTGAAAACGAGATTTGGGCAGCTTCGCAAATAATAATAATTTTTAAAAGGAGGTGGCAGCGAAGCAGGAGCCAAGAAAGGCAGGCAGGCCGACTGCCAGGAAGGAAGGGAGAAAACAGCCTTTCCTTGCAGCCTTGTTTCTTTTTGCTTCACAAAAAGCCCTCTCCTTTTGTTCTGAGCAAGGGCATCATCAGCAGTGGCAATGCAAGGAGATGGGAGTCAGCAACAGTAATCCCCTCTTCTTCCTGGTAGCTCTTCCCTCAGCTTCCTTTGGCATCTGCCACATGTTTTATAGGCAGACGGAGACCCCTGCCCTCAGAGTACCTGAAAGACACTCTGCCGCTTCAGCAAAAGTCCTCCCCTCTGATTTGGAGCAAGGGGGAGGTGTCATCTGCAGCGGCAGTGGGGAGCAGACAGCATCCAGGAAGGGAAGACTTTAATTAATTAATTAATTAATTGACTGTTCATGCCCCCCCAGATTATTTTGCGGCCCCCAGGTTGGGAACCACTGCTCTAGATGTTGTTCGATTCCATATTTCATCAGTTCCAGCTGGCATGGCCAGTGGTCACTGATGATGAGACATCTAGAGTCCAAAAACATCTAGAGGGCTACAGGTTAGCCACTCTTGCCTTACGCCTTTCCTCCAGGAAATTGAAGATGGCATATAGAGGGTTTTCAAGTGATATCCCACCCAAGCCCCCACTGGCTAGGCCCAAAACTGTTTTGCTCAGAGCTTGGAAAAGTTACTTTTTTGAACTACAACTCCCATCAGCCCCAGCTAGCATGGTGCTGGCTGGGTCTGATGGGAGATGTAGTTCAAAAAAGTAACTTTTCCAAGCTCAGGTTTTGCTTCAGTAAGACTGCTGTATCCCATTGCTGTTAGACCAAGAAAAGGGGATCCAGGAATATCTCACAGAACAGCTCCACACTTTATGCAGCAAACAGAAAAACAGGAGGAGGCTAATTAGCTTCCATGCTGCCAAATCACTAAGATTAACTGCTGACATCTTAACATGTGTTTATAGCCAGGTAGACAGTGGAGGCTGGTCCACTTGGGCAACCAGGCGTTTAGCCCTACTAAGTGAAATGTCAAGCATTTTTTTTTTTAGTTTCCCACCAAATCTCCAAGCCATACTCTTTCCTGTCCCACACATCCTGCCACAAACCATTTGAATTTAGAGAGGTTTTTGGAGACATTTCTGTCAATCTCTTGTTCTCTGGCCAGTCAGCTCTCTGCATCCGTCAGCTAATCTCAGGCCAAAAGCATTGCTACAGCCAGGGAGTCCCACCCATCTGCCTCCAGAAAGAAATACTATGTGTATGTTAATAGAGCTGCTGGCTTTTAGCCTTGGTTGTGCAGTTTCCTCCTCCCTCTTGTTGTGTCATGCAGGCAATCCAGCCACACAATCTAATGTTAGTAGGTCTACTGTTGGGGTAGATCCACTTTCTGAGTATGCTAAGAGCCAGTTCCTTGGAGGCCACACCTACATAAGAAAGCTTCCCTGACCAGCCTGTGGTTTGACTGATTCTTTATTCCTTTCACTATTTGTGTGAGCTCCACTGGACACACTGCAAGTCTCTTATTTTTATATATGTATATATCTTAAAAATACAATTTTTAATGAATGAAGGTGATTGGGAGGACAATATTTTTTTTTTATTTGACATGTTTCCTGTAGCAGTCCACCTTCATTAAAATCTGATGGAATTAAGATAATAATGCTAAGAGGACAGGGAAGAGAAGGGAAGAAGAGAGGCAGGATGGTTTTATTTCTTTCTTCAAAGACATGTTGGGACATGTATTTATTTTTGGCCAGGCAATAGATGTTGTGAGTCTTGTTGCTCCAGTTGCATGATCAGGAATACCATATACTACAGGGATGTCACATAAGAATACAGTCTAAGAAGGGGCTTGTGTGTTTACAGCTTGATTTGACCTAGGATTATTTATTGTGTAAATGTACCAATTACTGTTGCCAGTATGGTGCAGGAAGACAGTGCAGTACAATAATCTTGTGGTGATTGTAAGGTGTACTCATTACACAAGGGAGGGTCACCAAATCATTTTATTTACAACAAACTGGAACACATGTTAGGCATGAGAAAAGCCCCCCCAGAATTATATCTTTCAACTGTGTCAGGGCCTAGGCTCCTGAGGGTTTTGTAAAACCTGCATTGGAAGTGCTCTAGGCTCTAGTGACCTGGAACACATAAAGCATAGATTCCCTTAACTTTACAGTGATTACTATCTGATGGTGCTAGAGCCAATTGTTTGTGGGTTGTAGTCAAAGTTGTGCTAAGGAAACTGTTCTGTCAGTGCAAGGATTTCTGCTTGCAGCACGGAACTTCCCCATGTTCCTCCCCTGTGCACCGCTAAATCGAACAGATTTCTCCAACTCCTCTGGAGCAGATTTGGGGAGGGTGCAGGGCATGCCCAGTGGGAGGAGGAGAGGGAAGAAAGTTCCATTGCGCAAGCAGAAATCCTTGCACATGTCCCGTGCTACATGGATGCTGCCCTCTATGTTTTTTTCCTTCTTGGCATTTTGGTAAAAGACCAGTAGTGATTCCATGTACCCTGTATCATGTACCTCACTTGCAATGAAGAGTTTATATTTCAGGTTGAAGTTACTGTTGTGGAATCATGTTATTAAATCAGAGATTCCTCATTGGGTAAGCAGGCATACTCTGTGCATGATCATGTCATTTTTTTCCATTTCCATTTTCATAGTCCCAAACCATGTATCCTATGCTCAAGATAAACTCCTTAGGCTGCATCATAATGATAAGGGATGTCCTTGAGAATAAGCATTACTAGATCAAGGTAGGTATAACAAAGTTTTATTGCTGCAGCAAGGCGCTAGGGAGTCAAGCTCAGCCAACAGCGCGCCAAAATGCAAAAACAGAGAATACTTATACACTTTGCCTGGGCTCTGTCTCTGCATCCCATAATTTCAGTCACAAACTGTTACAAAAGAACATTGCCTTATAAGGCCAAGAATACAGCAAAACAACAAGTGCATACGTGTGAAGATGGCGGTAATATTTACGTGACTGCAATGAAAGTAACATTTGGAAGGTACAACATACTAAGGGGGTTATTTATCTTTATCATTCCCCCCTTTAATACTTTAACTTCTTATTTTTAATAATTAAAGTATTACACAATACTGTACTACAAATGAATTTTTTCTTCTTCTTCTTGAGGTACTGGCTGATATCGGTTGGCTTGTAACACCATCTGTCGGGCTACCTGGTTTTCCACTGTACCTAAAATTATACTTTTAAAGCGGTTTACGATTACTGACAAAACACATGGCAACAACAAACATAACAATAATAATACAGTGACAATACCTATTAACCCTTTCAATCCTCCAAACCAATTGAACCACGAACTCCAATCACCTAAATCTATTCCCTTCCAGGTTTGTATGGGTACATGGGCGAGTTTCTTCATCTTATTTGTAAGATCTTTTACAGCCTGCCCATTGTTGTCAATCTTTAAGCAACATTCTGTCAGATTTAACAGTTTGCAAACTCCACCCTCTTTAGCCAATAAATAATCCAGGGCTAAACGATTCTGCAAAATACCTTCCCTCATTTGAGTGGATTGGTCTGCTAGGAGATCCAGCGCTCCAGCAGTCTGATTTGTGATTATTTCCACTACCGCCTGCAATCGGATGAGACGGTTCAATATATAAATAGGAGTCCTATAGCCCCACATACCATCTTGTGCCCAGGACGCAGGGTCATAAGTGGCAATGATTCTTTCGGGTGGCCATTCGTCCTCCCAATCATTTCCCTGACCTTTGGCTATACTTGTATCTATGGTCCGCTTTCTCCAAGCATCTTTGTCATCAGCAAACACTGGAACTAAGGGGTTTAGATTTTCCCCTTTTAAGGTGTACATGGGTTGAATGATTCCTACATAACAGGTACCTGTCCAATTTACTGGCAAGATGGCATATGCTTTATGACCGCATATCCAGTAATGTCCTTTTAGGGCATATCGGATTGAGTCAGGTAATTGTGGAGCTCAATGTTCATATGAGAAATATTTTGTATCCTTATTCCCCAGTGGCCCTGTCAGCAATGCCGCCTTTGTCCCCTGAAGTGTACATTTCCATATTCCTGTGGAGTTATTAAATTTACAACTTCTACCAGTCCTGGTATCATTTGCTATACTCCAGTATTGACTGAACCCCATTACTATGGTTCCATTTGGATGGCGCCATTGCCAGGCCCAATCCTCAAGTATTTGATCTGAAGTACAGTTATACAACTGACATAACAAAGTGGTGGAATTTGCTGCATCACATACCACATCACATTTTATAAGTGGATTATCATTACCAGGAGTACAGACACACCAAGTACCATTTTTCAACTGAATATGGGTTTGATTCCACCTATGCATTTCTTTGCTACAATCCGTAATGGGACAGTAGGCAATAACACAAAATCGTTCCCATTGCATAGTCCAATTACAATATGATTTTCCGACCAAGACCCCCTCCGACAAATTCTGTTGTATGCAATAATGACCTCCAGGATTCCAGCGGACTTCCCAATTGTGATTAGTAGTCCAAAGGTCACTTCCATTATGAACATCACTCTTGTTGCTTAACAACCATTTAGGGTTTAAGGGGATTGCCATCCACGGCCATTGAGGAAACCCTTGAGGATTTCCACAAATCCAGCAATTTGACAATCTAAATTCTTTTGCCACTTGATTTACCAATGTTAGAAAGGTATTTTCTTGGCAATTTTGACACATGCCTGGGGGTTCAGATGCTTGACAATAAGGGGGAAACAATATCAGAATCAAAAGAACTAAGAACTGAAACAAAATGATCACATAAGACAATTTACAACAGGACATAACTGCTATTTCTGGATAGATCTGGATCTTTGGGCGGTGTCCCACTACTTCTTCCGGGTAAGTAGGGGATGCAGCACCCTCTGTGGTTTCGCTCACTCGGTTGCCGGTCCCGAGGAGGCTTCTCCCGTCGTGTCCCTGCTTCCAGTAGTGGCACGTTTCCGGATCCTCATCCGCAACGCCCCTGGTGTGTTGGTTACTACTTCCCATTCTGGATTCGCTGCTGGTTTCACTCTGGTCCAGTGAATCCATGGAGTCTGCCCTTCAACCTTCAAGGACGTGGGAGTAACCATTTATTACTGCAAATGGACCTTTCCACTTAGGCTGCAATGGTTTATCATCCCATACCTTGACCCATACTAAATCCCCTGGCTCAAAGGCGTGCATGATGGTTGTAACTTGTAATGGACTGGGATCAGTATACTGTTGTAATTGTCCAACAATCCTATTCAGAGCCTGCAGCTGTTTCTGAAGGCGTACTTGTCCATGATCTTCTAATACCTCAACTCCAGTTGGCAGAGGTGGTGGTCTGCCATACATTAATTCATACGGAGTGTAGCCTGAGCTTCGTGGGGTGCATCTGGTGTATAATAAGGCTAATGGTAACAGCCGAGGCCATTTTTCTTTAGTCTCTATGCATAACTTAGTGAGATGAGCCTTAATGGTCTGATTTGCCCTCTCAACCATTCCACTACTCTGTGGTCGACATGCACAGTGTAACTTCCAAGTCAACCCTAATGCCGTCGATAGGCTATTCACTAGAGTATTTACAAACACTGGTCCGTTATCAGAATTGATTTGTATTGGTAAACCATATCGAGGAATAATTTCTTCCAAAATAAATTTTGACACTACAGCTGCTGTCTCTCCTGTTGCTGGTTTAGCCTCTATCCATCCAGTGTAGGTACAAACAGCAACGAGCAATACCTTTAGTCTACAAGCGGCTGGCATATGGCTGTAGTCAACCTGAATCACTTGAAAGGGCCTAGTGCCCTTCAGTATGGCTCCTGGGGTCAGATTTGGTCCACGATGAGGATTCACTTGTGCACAGGTAAGGCATTCTTTGGTGATCATATCACACCATTTAGATATATGGTCAATATAATACCATTTCTTTAACAACGTTTCCAGAGCTATCTTTCCCAAGTGGCATTGTTGGTGAACCTTGGAAACTATAGGATGAGCCAAATTTTGAGGTATCCAGACACAACCGTCAGGCAAGACTTTCCATCCACTCACATCCCGGTAACTATAATCTTGAGCTTCTCTTTTTTCCTCTGGAGTGTAGACAGGACTTCCCACATCCGTGGGGACTTCTACATAATACAGGTGAGCAAAACTCCTGACAACAGGGGGGGCTTTAAGAGCTGCAGACTTAGCTGCTTTATCGGCCTGAGCATTTCCTTGATGGACCGGACCATCCTGTCTTTTATGAGCCCTACAATGTATCACAGCCACTTTCCTAGGTTTCCACACTGCGTCTAAGAGTGCCCTGATTTCATGTGCGTACGCTATAGGCCTTCCTTCAGAGGTGAGGAATCCTCTTTCCTTATACAGGGCTCCATGCACTTGCAAGGTGAGGAAAGCGTTTTTACTATCTGTATAGATTGTCACTTCCTGTCCTGCTCCTTCCCGTAGGGCTTCAGTAAGTGCTATAATTTCAGCTTTATGAGCCGAAGTTCCTGGGGGCAGCTTGCCATGCCGGACTATATGTCCTCCTTGTTCCACTACTGCGTATCCTGCTACTTTAGTCCCTTGCTGTAAGTAACTACTTCCGTCGCAGAATAGGGATCATCCCTTCCTTAATGGCTGATCTTTTTGGTCCGGTCTACTGGAGAACACTTTAGTCATTATTTCTTCACAATCGTGTACTGGCTCTTGCTCTGGCACTGGCATTAATGTAGCTGGATTCAATGTTGCCCTATCCTGTACAATCACGTTTGGATTTTCACACAACTGGGCAGTATATTTAATTAAACGGGAACTCGTCATCCATTTTGGCCCTTGTTTTTCCAGCAGATTTTGAATGGAGTGTGATGCAGTCACTTGAATGGTTTTCCCGAAGGTGAGTTTCAATGCTTCAGTTAACAACAAGGATGTAGCCGCAATGCTCCTCAAGCAGCCTGGCCAGCCTTGGCTTACGGGGTCCAATTTCTTACTTAGATACGCCACGGGGCGTTCCCAGGAGCCCAAGGCTTGGGTCAGCATTCCCACCGCAACTCCTCTTCTATCATCCACAAATAGTTTGAATGGTCTTGTCGTGTCGGGTATCCCTAATGCTGGTGGGTTTAGCAGGGCATTGTTCAGTTTTTCCAAGCTCGCAACGTGGGAGGGCTCCCAATCTAAAGGGGCAGTTTCTGGCCTCCATTCTTGTAACATGGAATATAATGGTTTTGTAATGGTGGCATAGTCCAGAATCCATATCCTGCAATACCCGGCCATTCCTAACAATGTACGGAGCTCTTTCTTAGTTTCAGGTCTCGGTAGTGAGTGTATTGCAGCAGTACGAGCCGGACTAAGGTACCTTTGGTCTTTCTGGATTATAAATCCTAAATATTCTACTTCCAGCTGACAGATCTGGGCCTTCTTCTGACTTGCCCGGTAACCCAGGGCCTCCAAGGTTTGCAACAAAGATTTGGAATATTCCAACAAGTATCAAAGTCTGGACTGGGAAGCAAAATATCATCCACATAAATTAACAGGGGCCCATTTTCCTCCTGCCAGCTGATCAAGTCTTTATTCAACTGCTGGCTAAAAATAGATGGGGAGTGGCAGAACCCTTGGGGCAGCCGGGTCCAAGAGTACTGGCTAGTAACTCCTGTTTGGACATCTTCCCAAGTAAAGGCAAACAAAGGTATTGCTTCTGCAGCCAACGGTATGCTGAAGAACGCGTCTTTCAGATCAATTACTGTGTAGATAGTACTCCCTCCAGGTATTCTTCCCAACAAAGTGTAGGGGTTAGGTACTATAGGGGTCATGGATATGACGGATTCATTTACTGCCCTCAAGTCCTGTACTGGACGATAATCGCCTTCTGTCCCTGGCTTCTTAACAGGCAGCAAAGGTGTGTTCCATGCAGAAGTAATACTTGTCAGCACCCCTAACTCCATCAGCCTGTTAATGTGATGTTGAATTGGTTCTCTGGCTTCACTTGGAATTGGGTACTGCTTAAGTCGTATAGGGCTGGCTTGAGGTTTCAGGGTAATTCGGACTGGTTCTGCACGTACTGCTAAACTTGACGGGTTGTTCTCAGCCCACACCCCAGGTACAGATTGTATCAGTTCCCACTCTTCAGATGTCCTAACCCTCATGACACACACTGAAGTATAACATCTCCAGGCCTCCTGTATTGGACATAACAGTACGGGTAATTCTGTGGTTGGGGTACTCATCTTCACCTGGCCCGAAGGGCTGAATTCCAGGGTAGCTTGCATTTTACACAGAAGATCCCTTCCAATAAGAGGGACAGGACACTCGGGCATATACAAAAATTCATGGAAAAGTATTTGAGATCCAATTGCCACTGGTTGCCCCTTTAAATTAATTGCCAAGACAGACTTCCCTGATGCTCCGATGATGGGAGTTGTATGTTTGCTACAACTCCCAAGGGGTTGATTTAAAACTGACCGTTGGGCCCCTGAATCTACTAGTCCTGCGACTGTTACTCCCCCAATCTCCATTTCCAATACGGGCTCAGGGGGGTTTGCCCGTAGGCCTCCCTAACGTTGGACAGGGTATAATCTGTCCTCATCTCCTCTCTGAATTCCTTCGCCTCTGCCTCTCCCTCTGTATCCTATTCCCTGCTGCCTTCCTCGTTCCCGGAGCATCCCTCTGATCTCCGTCATGGTTCCTTCAGCTTCCATTCGCCGTTGACTATTCTGATTTCTTTCTGGGCATTCATTTTTCCAATGATTAAATCCCTTACAGTATGCACACTGGTTCCGATCCAAAACTGGACGGTCCACGTTTCTCTTTCCTCTTCCTCTATCCATGCCCCTGCCTCTTCCTCTAATTGGCCCAGCTGTCCCTTGCAATGCTGCAGCCAGTAAACATGCTTTGTCCTTCATTCTCCTATCTTTTTCCTTAGCTTCCTCGGCGTCCCGGTTGGTATATACCCTGTCCGCTATAGCCTTTAATTGTGATAGGGTCATTCCCTCAAACCCCTCGGTCTTCTGCAATTTCTTCCGGATATCAGGAGCTGACTGTGCCACAAAACTCATTACTATGATAGACCTATTCCCTTCCTCTTCAAGGTCTAGGGGACTGTATTTTCGGTATGCTTCCTGCAATCTTTCCAAGAAATCGCCGGGTGTTTCTTCCCTCTTCTGGACCACATCATGAATTTTCTGCATATTCATCAACTTCTTCTTCCCTTTCTTCACTGCCTCTAGGAAGAGCGCTTGATAGTCTGCCTGGGCAGCTTGTCCTGCGGCTGTATTTAGACCCCAATTCGGGTTGGTGAGTGGGGCTCTTTCCCTTACCCAGATTGACGGATCAGCTTGATTTGCGGCTGTAGCTGCCTGTCGTACGGCACTCTCCATGTTGCCCTGGATAGTGTGACGCTGCTCACTTGTAAACAAATATGCCTCTAATTGCTGAATATCTGCCCATGTCGGGTTTTGAGCTTGAATTATGCCTTCCAGCATGTCAATGAATTTCTTTGTATCTGCTTCATAAGAGGGACCATGATTTTTCCAGTTTAATAAATCTGCAGTTGAAAAGGGCACATAAGACCGAGTTTCCACTACTATTCCTTGTACTTGTCCATCATCATCAGTCTGGGGTACTATTCCTGCCGTGACTCGAACTGGCGCTGTCAGTATTCCTTCTTTCTTGATACGGCTTTGGTTTCTAGTCTGTTCGGGGGTAAGTCTTTGAACTTCAGGCGGGGCAGATGGCACGATAGGCCGTATGTCAACAGACAGCTGCGAGAGTTCTGGATATAGACAGAGTGGAGAATCACTGGAATTATCATTTGGCTGGGTTGAATCTGGTTCTTGATCTCTGTCAGAATTCTCGGGGGGGCTGGGGCCTCGCAGTATTTGCCACATATGGTGGTAGTAATTCAGGGGGCCGGGAATCTTCCAACACCGGTGGTCTTGACCTTTTTTCTGGTTGGTTTTTACACTGCGCTATCATCAATCTGGCAGGTCCATCACCTTCTTTCTTCTGGATGGCCTTAACTGTTTTGGGCGGGTGTTTACTCAGTTCCAACCAGCCTAGAGTGTAACCGGCATCATCAGGCAGTATTCCCGGATTCGTATCAACTATCACATAGTTAAGCAGTCTTGCGACGGCCGGTACATAAAATGTTCCTTCCGGTGGCCACCAAATGAAACTAGGGGCCATGTTAGGCCATGTTTCCTCACATTTGGTCTTCGTTGTATTCAGGTTACATTTTGTCTGGTCAAAGTAATTTTTAAACTGGGCAGTGGCCACATCTAAGGGAGTACTCTGCCCTTTTCCCATCCTGCCTATTCCTAATATCTATTAGGATAGTAAACACAAAAGCGGGTGTAAGGCGCCATAGAGTAAGGGGTCTCTACAGGGCGGTCAACAAGAGGGTTTTCTTTTCTCAGTGAATTCCGCTCTATTTGTGGTCGCCACCAGCGCTTACTAGTCCTTGGTGATACTTGGCCTGGAGCCAGAGGCACTAGGAGCGGGAAACACTAGTGCTTAGCCAGGTCCAGAGGTACCTTTACTCCGGACTTTCATCACTGGGCAACACACTTTCGAACGTTTCACTCCACTCATTCACCATTCATGCCAACAGGAAACCCACCAACCCGTTTCCTATGACTCCAGGTGAGGGACTGGCCTTGTCCCCCCTTCAGTCCTTAAGGACTGGCCAGAACTGTCTAAGGGACCCACTATACTCGCCTGTTCCTGTGTGTTGGTGGATCAGTCCCTTCCCGTGCCGGCCGGTCTTTTACTGGAAAGTTTGTTTTACCCCCTTAGTCTCTAGCGGAGGTGCTGGAGAAGGAGCCGGCCGTTCGTGCCACAGGGCGAACAGTAAATCTTCGTTCGGCGCACTCCCGTTGGTGACGTTCGGCCGGGCCCTTGCCCCGCCAGTCCACTTGCAAAGAGAGGTGGAATACCACAATCTACAATAATGCACTATTCTCGCGTCCCATCTGGGGTGCCAAATGATAAGGGATGTCCTTGAGAATAAGCATTACTAGATCAAGGTAGGTATAACAAAGTTTTATTGCTGCAGCAAGGCGCTAGGGAGTCAAGCTCAGCCAACAGCGCGCCAAAATGCAAAAACAGAGAATACTTATACACTTTGCCTGGGCTCTGTCTCTGCATCCCATAATTTCAGTCACAAACTGTTACAAAAGAACATTGCCTTATAAGGCCAAGAATACAGCAAAACAACAAGTGCATACGTGTGAAGATGGTGGTAATATTTACGTGACTGCAATGAAAGTAACATTTGGAAGGTACAACATACTAAGGGGGTTATTTATCTTTATCAATACTTTGATCGGGTAGAATATTGCCTGCACATTTTCCTTCTTAGTAAGCCTCCTTGTCTTTACACCTTTTAAAAAAACAAAACAGAAAACAAAACAGAAAACAAAAGAGTCTACTAGAAGATCTGGAGGCCTAATTTAAAATCCCTCCTCCCTGTCACATGCTCACTGTATGGTGCACAGTGGACACATTACTCTGGTGCACTTTCAGTCAAAGAAATAGCCAGCTAGTCATGGCTTACAGCAGAAATGAAACAACAGTCCAGAGGCACTTTAAGGCTAGAAAATGTATTCTTCACAAGTTTTTATAGATTGCCAAGAATGATGCATCTGATGAAGCTGACTCTAGCCCAAAACAGCTTATGCCATAATAAATTTGTTAGTCTTGAGGGAACTGTGACAACAGGGATGCCTTCTGAACCAAAGAAAGACACTTTTCGGTTTAGTTAAATGTAAATGTACTGCCTTCAAGTCGATTCCAACTTATGGCTACCCTCTGAATAGGGTTTTCATGAGGCTGAGAGGCAGTGACTGGCCCAAGGTCACCCAGTGAGCTTCATGGCTGTGTGGGGATTCGAACCCTGGTCTCTCAGGTCCATATTTGTAAAACTGCAATGCTTAAATGCCTACAATATCTTTGCAAGGGAGGAAGATGGGGAGAAAATCAGAACAACTTGGCCACACCATTGTGACCTCATTGACCACACCCCTATGACCTCCTAGCAGCCCCAACAGGTCCAGTGGGCACCAGTAGATGAAGTTACCCAGTTAACACAAAGAGGAGCAACTGATGCCAAGACTATTTATTCGTTTCATGTGTGTACAGGAGTTTTGCAGTTCCAGCGCCCATCCTTTTTAGAATAATATCTAAGTGTTTTGGAATCGAGGCTGATATGGATAGAAGTCAGAACTTCTGAATAACTTGGGCTAAACCCTAGATGAGGATAAAATTTATTCAGGGAAACAGGACACCAATGCAAACTCTTTTTAATTGATTAAAAAACGCTTAACTATATATAGGTTTAACTTTAGACATGACAAATATCAAATCCAGTGTGACTCTTGGAATAAGTAAAAACTACATATTTAAACCAAAGTTATTTTTTCTCCAGAGAAAGGCAGGTTTCTTGTTTTCAAAGAAACACCTTGTGTACATAATCAGGTCATTCAGACTTCACACCTATACAGCTTATCTGGGAGTGGGCGAGAATTCTGCTTAAGTCAGATTTTGACACCGAATTTTATAATAATTTGCTTGCTCCCTCTGTTTGCATGCTTGCTGTGAACTCAGTGGCTTTTCCCGGATATCAGATTTGCATTGGGTAAGAATTTTGCTTAAGCCCCCCTCACTGCCACCTTCATCACGATATGGCGAGGTGAGTTACCTCCCTCCCCACTGAAATGTATGTAAGAGATGAAATAGCAGGCTCAAAGTTGCACCTGAGCAGCTGAACAGAAAATGGAGCAACTGACAAAGTAGGAGGGAAAGCAGAGGAGAGGGCAGGAAGGGAAGGGGAGTGATCTGGAAGACTGGGACAACAGAGGAATCAGGAGAGAGAGAGAGAGCCAAACCTCTGCCTGCAGGCCTGCAAGCACTACTGCCATGGCTTGCCCCACACCAGAATGTGTCGTGCAAGGATGGTTCCTCTTCCTCTGCGATCTACTCCAGCTTGGAGCTGCTGTTGTGACCACTGTTTTTCCCTTGCACCCTGCTGCTGGAGGGAATTTAAGGGGTTAATAGTGCAGATGTTAGGAGGAAGCCTAGAGGATCTCCTTAATGTGGGCACTGAGTATGTGGCCAAGTTGAGGAGACTCTTTGGGTTTGCCTTTCAACTCTGTGATATTAAGGGCCTGTTTACATGCTGAAAAAATCTGCATCTAGTGCTTTTTGCAGATCCTTTTAATTTGGACCGTTTACTTGACATTTTAGCCAATGCGTGTGCATTCTACTGCTTTTGCCTTTAACTCCGGATTAAATGGATGTGACAAAAACCAGCATTTGCTTTTAAAATCTGCATCTGCTTCTACTGTGTATAACCTTTTAAGCGCCTTTTTTGTCTGTGCAGTTTCTTTGCCATTAGATCCTCCCTTTTTTCCGCCCCTTTAACTGTCTCTGGGCTTCATTTTGTTTTCTGCCCTTGACAAAGCAACTTCCGGTTGCTCTCACCTTCCTTTCTCCCGCTTTCCTCCCAATACATTTCCTACCCTGCTCCTTTAAACAAAATCACATTCATCTAAATTATTCACCCTAGAATATCTAATTCTGTGAAAGCTCTCTGCATGTGATGTGAGTGGGTTTTTCCCCCACCCCTTCATTCTTTCTCTTCTGCAGCGACACCAACAACTCCCCGAGGGTAGCAGGGCTGGAGCTCGTAAAATTTCTTCCTCGGAGCTGTGGTTTTGGCACTGTTGTTTACGTCTAGCATGTGTGTGTGTGTGAGAGAGAGAGTGTGACAAAGTGTGTGTGTGGAGGACCTTTTCTGCCTCGTAGCATCCCTCCGCTCTCCCCCAAAGTTGGATCTCCCCCCCCTCGGGCTGATGCATGTGCCCTTTTCGCAGCCACAGTGAGAGGAGGCTGGCGAAGGTGCCACTGGGGTAATTTATAAGCGCCCAAAAGCACAGGGGAAAGGGGAGCTGCCTTGACATCTCATCACAGCATCTGCTCCACTCATGGAGAGCGATAATATTAAATGGTCAGTGCTTCCTTTAGTAGCTGCTTTTAATGTCTCTCTAAAGATAATTGTTTGGAGTTTTTTATGTTTCCCAGAATGCATGCTGAGGTTTGTCCCAGGGTGCCAAAGGCACACCAATCTCGCGCAGGGACAGCCTAACAGCCACAGGTGGGAGAGATTCCCTTTCTTTCAAGTGCCTATTCCTTCATTTAGGGAAACACCGCCCCTTCCCCGCCTCCACAGTTAACATGCTAATGTGTGGGCATGGCAACAAGGAAATGCTGATAGCAATAAATGCACACGCATGTGAATGCTACAAAGAAAAACAGCCAATTTATTCGTAGCAAGGGTGGAAGTATGTGAACTGTCAAAATCAATTGCGATGGAAAAAGCAGCATTTTTAATGTGGATCTAGGGTCCCATGTAAACAAGCCCTAACCCTTTACCCCTCGCTGGATCGTCACCTTGTAGCAGTGAGTGGGCTTGCGTGTTCCAGTGAACCCTGTGAGCGATGCCATCAGGAGTCATGTACTCCCAGCAGGGTCACCCATGGCGGTAAGGTCAAGGGAGAGGAACGAGACAAAGAACAATCCAAGAAAGTCCTCAACAGCAGAACAGGCAGAGGATAAGAATTATTATTATTATTATTTAATTTATTTATATACCAATTTTTTTCACAAATACACGTGCTCAAAGCGGTTCACACAAATAGTCCAATGCAACACATAATAAAAAGTATAATCACACATCAAAGCATAAATGATCATAAAGCTCAACAACAAAGCCAAAGCAAAAATATTTAAAAACTAGCCCCCAAGCTGATACAAAAATCTAACAATGTGTACGTTACAACGGCTGTGAAGGTGGATGAAGGTTGCAGCAGATAAAAGACTTCCAATCGTCATGGTATCCATGCCATTTGATTAAAGCCTTTTTCTGTCAAGATTGTGTGTTGATCGTTGTGCGCCGATCTCCCCACATAAAACAAATTCACGCACAGGCATCTTCCAACCAAACCAAATCAAAAGTCCCATGGTGATTGGCGAATGGCGACAGGAGCAGGACTGTGAAATCCGGAAGCCCCTAGTCATGGACCGGCACATGGGTGGTGGATACAGACTCAGTCATCCTGGCTCAAGGACCGAGGCAGTTGAGTAGTTTGGCAGCTACATCCACAACTGAGCAGTCCTATTCAGGATCCACTCTGCTCACCTCATATGGGGAGGGGGCTAGAAAAGGTGCCCTAAACATAGTTTGCCTCATCTCTCTCCCTGACTGGATCACTGCATCTAGTGGGGTCACCACTTAGGGGTCGCAAAAGACAACTGAGTTTTGGAACATGGAATATATGGACATTGCTGGACAATACAGATAGTGAACGTCCTGAACACAGGACTGCCATCATCGCAAGGGAGTTGAGACGTTTTAATAGTGACATAGCAGCACTCCAAGAAACTCGAAGAGCAGAAGGACAACTGAAGGAAGAAAAAGGCGGTTATACCTTCTTCTGGAAAGGACTGCCAGAACAAGAATGACAAATACATGGAGTAGGCTTTGCTATTCAAAATAATCTTGTGAAGCTCTTGTCAGAACTTCCTACTGGCATTAATGAATGACTCTCAACTCTCCGGTTAAAACTTGCCAAAAACCAGCAGACAACTATTCTAAGTGCTTATGCACCAACATTAGATGCTGATGAAGACATCAAGGAAATTTTTTATAACCAGCTGGACACCATCTTGTCAGAGATACTTAAGGAGGATAAAATTATCCTCTTGGGCGATTTCAATGCAAGAGTTGGGCGTGATTTCGATTTATGGCCAGAAACCATTGGGAAAGAGGAAGTTGGCAATAGCAACCTGAATGGCATTCTACTTTTGATTAAATGTGCAGAGCATAATCTTGTTATACAAACACACTCTTTCACCAGAAAAATAAATTTAAAACATCATGGAAACACCCTCGGTCAAAACACTGGCGTCTCCTGGATTATGTAATTGTCCGTGCCAGAGATCATTGTGATGTACTCCTCACCAGGGCCATGACGAGTGCTGATGACTGCTGGACAGATCACCAATTAATTCGATCCACTATGGCCATTAATATTGTTCCTCAGCGTAGGCTCCAAGGAAGAAAACCAAGGTGTAAAATGAACATCCATGCCCTTCAAGATCCTATGAAGCGAGCCTGCTTTCAAACAACTCTCAAGAAACATTTACCGACGGAGCTCCCTGAAAATGTTGAGGAACACTGGATTAAACGGAATACATCCATTATTGCAGCATGTGAACAAACTATTGGATACCAAACTAAGAAACATCAGGATTGGTTTGATGAGAATGATAGTGAGATTGAACATATCATCGACAAGAAAAGGAAAGCCTTCCAGATATGGCAGAAAGACTTTAACTGTGCTGCTAAGAAAAAATTCTATGCCAGGAAAGGCTGAGGTCCAAAGAAGAACTAGAGAATTTAAGAATGCCTGGTGGATAAAGAAAGCTCAAGAAATCCAGCACTTTGCAGATGCTCACCATGTATGGGGCTTTTTTAATGCCACAAAGGCCATCTATGGACCAACAAATCACGGTACAAATCCCTTACATTCAATAGATGGTAGCAAACTTCTTAAGGATAAAGAGTCTGTTGCACTGCGTTGGAAAGAGCATTACCACGACCTCCTTAATCGTAACTCTATCGTGGCTGGTGAGGTCTTCTCGTAAATCCCACAACAAAAAATTAGAGATGAGCTTGCAGTATCCCCTAATTTGGATGAAGTCAGTAAAGCCATCAATGAAATGAAGAACAACAAAGCTAGTGGACCTGATGGGATTCCTGCTGAAGTCTTTAAAGAAGGTGGGCCCGAATTTACACAACAACTTCATAAACTCATCGAAAAAATCTGGATGAGGGAGGAGATCCCAGAAGACTTTAGGGATGCCATAATTATCACCCCTTTTAAGAAGGGTGATAGAACAGATTGTGGGAACTATTGAGGTATTTTTCTTCTTGCTACCGCAGGTAAAATCCTTGCAAGGATCCTCGCAAACCTCCTCCTGCCAATCTCAGAGGATGTCCTCCCCAAATCTCAAAATGGTTTCCGCCTTTCCAGGGGGACAGTGGACGTGATATTCACTGCACAACAGCTTCAAGAAAAATGCCAGGAGCAGAATCGACCTCTGTATATGGCGTTTATTGATTTGACTAAGGCCTTTGATACTGTGAATCAAACTACTCTCTGGACCATCCTTCTGAAAACTGGATGCCCTGATAAATTTGTGAATATTTTGCGACTCCTTCATGACAACATGACAGCGACAGTTTTGGATAACAATGGCTTTCAGAGTGATCCATTCAGAGTCAGATCAGGCGTAAAACAGGGATGAGTCATTGCTCCTACCTTATTTGCTTTCTTCATTATTATGATTCTACACCTTATTGAGGGGAAACTTCCTACTGGTGTGGAAATCATATATTGAACAGATGGAAAGTTTTTAATCTCAGTAGGCTGAAAGCAAAAAGTAAGGTAATGTCAACCTCTGTCGTAGAACTTCAACATACTAATGATAATGTGGTCTCCACACATTCAGAGAAAGATCTTCAAACGATCCTAAATGTCTTCACAGAAGCATATGGAAAGCTTGGCCTCTCACTTAATATTAAAAAACCCAATGTGCTTCATCAACAGGTGCGAACTAGTCCCTCTGTAGCACCATCAATGCAGCTTAATGGTGTGACGCTGGAGAACATTGATCACTTCCCCTATATTGGCAGCCATCTCTCTTTAAAAGCTGACATCGATGCTGAAATTCAACATCTGAGCTCTGTGAGTGTCGTATTCTTCCGAATGAAGCATAGAGTGTTTGAGGATCGGGATATTCGCAGGGAGACCAAAATGCTTATTTACAAAGCCATGGTACTACTGACCTTACTGTACACCTGTGAAACATGGACCATCTATAAACGACACTCCCAACTTCTTGAAAGAGTATACCAACGCTGCCTCTGGAAAATTCTGCAAATTACTTGGGAAGACAGATGGACTAATGTTAGTGTTTTGGAAGAAGCAAAGACTACCAATGTTGAAACAATGATCCTTCAACATCAGCTTCAATGGATTGGCCATGTTGTTCAAATGCCTGATCACCGTCTTCCAAAGTAGCTACTTTATTCCCAACTTAAGGATGGAAAACGGAACATCGGTTTATAGCAAAAGAGGTTTAAAGATGTTCTTAAAGCGAATCTAAAAAAATGTAACATGAACATCGAGAACTGGGAAGTCTTGGCCCATGAAATGGAGGTCAGCCATTGCCCCCACACAAGGAAGACTCGTGACACCAGACTGGTATAATGTTATATTTATTAAAATATAACATCGTAAATCAAATGCAATACAGCCAATTATTCAAATATCCAACTCTTTGGGCAGGTGAGGCTAAACCTAACAACGAGGGATTACACCCTCACCTTCTAAAGGCATCCATTCATGTCATTACGTAACCCAAGAGTCAAGGACGTGTGTGAATTCCTCCCTCCTTGCTCTTGGAGCCAGCTGTGAGGTTCCCACCTCCACACCATGGCCCCGCAGTACAGGCGTTCACCCTGATGCGCAAGCAGGTCCCACAAGGACACAACCCAGATCGCCACCAGACACCAAGCCCTGATGGTTCCCTGTGGAGTGCCCCTTTTTCAGGATGCCTTAACCGCCTAATTTTAACCCCCATATACCTCACCTGCCCGAATTCTATGCCACAAGAGGGGATCAGCTTAAGCTTGGTCCCCTCCACCCAATGAAGATAACAAACCCCTTAATCCCCCCATAAGATCCTCCAAAAAATGTCACACCCTTGCTCAGAAAGATGAACACCGTCATCACGAAACAGATGTGGGGCATGGAACTTAATCCTTTCATGAGGAATAACTGCCCCACCCAAGGACAAAACTAGCTCCCTGTCCTTCCTATTAACCCATTTCCTAGATCTATCTATCTTATTGGGGTGCAATGCACCCCTCCAGATCCTTCTAACAAGCATTTCGGACCATACAATTATAAGATTGGGATATACGCGGATAAGCCATGTGAGATCACGCATAACTTTCAGCAGCAAATCCAACGCAGGACGCTGCACCAAATCATTTTCTCCCAAATGAATCAACACGATGTGTGGCCTATTAGCAGAGGACGTGATTCGGCACATGGCAGGCAACAACGCATCCCATAACATGCCCCTCCGTGCATCCCACTGAACCGTAGCTGAGGCCGACAGCTGCAGCTGTGTGCCCGGAACAGAGGAGGATGCCCTCCGGTGAGCCCAAAACAAAATTGAGTGGCCACACAAGACGATCCTCACAGGAATTGGGATGTTTGTCAAACCTATGGGAAACAAAAACAAATTCCTCTGTTAAAACCTGACATAAGACTTGAATGCATCGGAACGCCACCTGCCAATCGCCTGTATATCGCTTATACTCGTGCCCACGAGGGCCGCGGCCATAGCCGCACCAATCCGGAATGAATGCAGCCCATAGACTCCAACAGCGCAACCACTGGCCAACAAGGCCCGCCGAACAATGGCCCAAAATTGAAACTGCATCTGCATGTAGAAACAAATAACGCTGGCCCGCTGGCCGAATGGATAAGAATTGCCGCATTGCAGACACAGGGGACAATACTGGGACCTGGCATCGTTGTAACCACGATACTGCCACGGCCCTTTTGCCGCATTGCAGACACAGGGCACAATACTGGGACCTGGCATCATTGTAACCACAATACTGCCACGGCCCTTTTGATCGGTCTTAGAGACACGCAGGGAGAACCTCACTATAACCGCACCTAATGTGCAATCGCCAAAGCATAAGGCTCGATTAGTCACATCACGCTTAGAAGGGGCAAGTATTTCACTAGGGCGAAAAGCACCATAAAACATTGTCAGAGTTACTGCGGTGAACAGGTGTGACTCATACTGAGATGAGCATAAAGAATTAAATAGAGCCAGGATCTGGAGGAGGACATCGGGCGTGATTGGCCTCCTCCGGCCAGCGGACCTGGGAGCGGAACGCGACCAACCCACAAGGACCTTTCTGACCCTAAAATCTACAGAATGATCCGGCAGCCCCCTCGCCTTGGAGTTAAAGGCTAGCGCCAAGAGGTGGCCGGCGACAGTGGAAACAGAATTATTGTGCCCTTTTAAATATATCATAAACTGCAATAAATGAGCCACAGGAATAGGCCAGTCAAATGGCAGCTTCAAGCCGATGAGGAAAGCCTGGAACTTCGCAAAAGATCGCTTATACACATTTTGAGTACTGGGAGCAAGAGCAGCTGTGATAGCAACCCCAACTTCTAGTCGCCAAGGTTCCACAGGAAAGGAGGGATTGGTACTGGATCCGGAGCCGCGCCAGGTGCAAGCTCCCGAAAGCACGCCATATGTAATTGGGAAAGTGCATCAGCAACTGTATTCTGCAAACCTGGAACATGTCTGGCCAGGAATAAAACATTAAATCGCAAGCATTGCAATACAAAAGCACGCACCAAGCGCATCACACGAGGAGACTTAGAAGTTTGGGCATTAATAACGCTAACTGTGGCAAAATTATCGCACCAGAAACGCACTGTGCGATTTTGAAATGCCAGTGGCCAGATATGAACCGCTACCACTATTGGAAAAAATTCCAGAAATGTCAAATCTGAAGTAATTCCGGTAGCCTGCCAACTTTCAGGCCATCGCTCAGCGCACCACTGGGATCTAAATATTACTCCGAAGCCAATGCTTCCGGCAGCATCGTAATTCGGCTTCTAAGAGCAATTCCTCCAGCCAAAAGGAAAGGCCGTTGAAATCCGTCAGGAATTCCAGCCACATATGCAAATCCTCCCTCATCCCTGATGTCATCCTTATGAAATGGAAGCGAGAGCGAGCTCCCTTCATGGCGTCACATAAACGCTGAGGAACGCACGGCCTGGTGAAATAATTTCGGAAGCAAAAACTAAATGGCCCACAAGTTCCTGTAACTGGGCCAATGGTATCTTCTTCAGCCCTATGACTGAATGAAGCAGTTGACGCAGTACCACCAACTTCTCTAGCAGCACGGGAAGACTGAGCTACAGTATCTAACTGGATCCCTAAGAAAATAAGGGAAGTAGTAGGGCCCTCCGACTTTTCAGGTGCTAGCTGGACTCCCAATTCCTCAGTTCAATTATCAAAGGCTTGCATGAGATGTAAGCAATGAGAAGACCCAGCAGGCCCCACAAAAAAAAAAAAAATTCATCAAGATAATGAGCAGAGAAGGAGGATAATGCTTTCCTCCTCAATGCCCATTCAAGAAATGTGCTAAATGCTTCAAAAGCAGCACAAGACACCGAACAACCCATTGGCATAGCTCTGTCTACATAAAACTGGTCCTGAACTTTAAGACCAAGCAAATCACATCTGCAGGGTGTACTGGCAAAAGGCGAAAAGCGGATTTTATATCACACCTTGCCAGTAAAGCACCCTTTCCAGCCTTCCTAACTACTCTCACTGCCTCATCAAAAGAAGTATATCTGACATAGGCATATAATGGGAAAATACCATAGTTGACTGAGGCTCCCTTCGGGAAAGACAAATTATGAATAAGGCGATATTCTCCAGCCTGCTTCTTAGGGATAATACCTAAAGGGGAAATCCTCAAATTTTCCAAAGGAGGAAAACTGAAGGGGCCTGATATACGATCGGCAAGTATCTCCTTATTAAGCTTGGCCAGCACTACAGACGCTAAATTACTGAGAGTGGGCTGATGGACTAATGATGTAGCAATCCTAGGGCCCTCAAAAGGGATACGAAAACCATCCGTAAAACCCTGAAGTAGAAAAGTAGCAGCCTGCCTATTGGGATAGAGCTCTAACAGCTTTGCTAAAGGAGCCAGCTTGATTGGGCTACTGGCCTTGCGATGTACTGCCGCTCTTGCCAGACCCACGTTTTGGCTGTTGATGCTCCCCTGTACCTTGTTGAGCAGTACGTGCCCTCTGGCAAGAGGAACTAGAGTGGTTTCCTCCACACAATGCACAGACATGTCTGAATCTACAGGGACGCCTAGAGCATCGTCCATTGCTATTAAATGTCCAGCAGACTTGCTGGGATTGAACCCAATGCCCGCCTTGGCTGGAGCCATAGGTGGAAGTCTGTGCACGTGCCAATAAATGCCCACTATCGGCTCTCTCTCCTGTAGTGGGCCTGGCAGAAGTCATAGATCTCAGCCACAGACCAGCATGTTCAATATCCCAACGACGGGTGGGATCCAATGCTGCTCTTTGCCTGAAATTCGTATCATATGTCAACCAAGCGGTTCCAGAGAATTCTCGGAAGGCCCTATGCACAATATCCTGATATTTTATCATGGACAAAGCCCTAGACGGATAAGCCTGGATCATAATGCCCATATAAATCGTTTAGGCGTTCAACCAATTAGGCCATACACGATCAATCTTTCGTTTTATCGCTGCCTCACGCTCTTTAACTTCCTGACCATCCTTAATCTTAGCCTCATTTTCACGAAACAGGAGAGTAAACAGATCGATATACTCTCCCCTCCATATTTTTTATTTCGTTGCTAACAATAAATGATCACCTAATGGAAGGGAAATATCAGCCTGCGGATAAACCCCATGTGGAAGGGGCAAATAAGCAGGTGATGGAGAAGAGGTAGTCGAAGGCAGCTGCCAAGGACTCACGGCAGCCGCCGGCCACGGAAGCTGTGGGTGCTGGGGGACCAAAACACCTCCCATAAAAACTACTGGGTGCGTAGCATCTCCCGACAAAGGAGAGCCAGTCGTTTGTACCTCCCTGTTAAGGGCATTGGAATCTTGTACATGTGTATTGTGAGCTCGTGAGTGCAAAAGTTGCTCACCTGTATCCGCAGCATGAGAGGCAACTCCGGGCTGTGCTGCCAACCCGG
This sequence comes from Rhineura floridana, assembly GCF_030035675.1. NCBI lineage: Eukaryota > Metazoa > Chordata > Lepidosauria > Squamata > Rhineuridae > Rhineura > Rhineura floridana. Next base: position 172,512,804 of record NC_084480.1, on the reverse strand, counting down.
AAGCCCTAGGAGTAAACGCGGCAGCATCATGCGGGACCGGCAGCTGATCTTGCATAGTCCCAACAGCCGGCTGAAAAGAAGGCGTGACAGAAGAAACGGAGGCAGGAACAGTTGGCAAACAAGCGGAACGCGTCTGGGTAGCTGGCTCCTCACAGTGCGCTGCCGCTTCCAGAACTCTGATCCTAGAAACTAAATCAGCAAGAAGACGATTTGTAGGCATTCTGGAAGCCAACCTTGCAGATTTCTTACCTGCAGGAGCGGAACTTGTGCCAGCCTCAGCATCCAGGGGCTGTCTGCGTTCCTTTTCCAGCGCCTCCACCCTAGCCACCAAGGCACGGATGGTCTCCAAATCTTCCTCTTCGTCAGAAGACAAGTTCTGCTGGGGTGGAGGACGCTTTGTCGTTTGCTTCACAACCCGCACCCCTTTTTTCTGTTGAGCCTTCCTGGGTGGCATATTTGTAAAAAACAATCCACACAATTATGCAACGTACCAAAATGCAATCTCTACTAGATTATAAAGTTGACAAATTTAATAATAAATGGCACACATAAGTGCTAATTACACTATAACAATAAATTTGACTTTTATTATTATTATTATTATTATTTCTAATATATTAACTTATTCTTTATTTATTTATGTATATATGACTATGATATAGGGGGGAATTTTTAAGGTAAAGGGAAGTGGGAGGTGGGGGTGGGGTAATGTATTACACTCTAATAAACTGAACAATAAACCACTATGAAATGTAATTTAAAACTAATGCAATACCTTAATAATGAAATTAACTTAAGCAATAATTATGAATATATTTAAAAGTTTACTCAAAGTAAGATGAGGCAACTGCCAACTAAACCACAGGATCACCAAGCAAACTAAAGGAACTCAACAAGAACGTATGGGGAGGGGTCAATATTATAACGTTAACGATAGATAGGGCACAATTACTTAAATGCACGCAAACTGTAACAAGAACAAAGAATCAACCAACTCCAACCCTTCTTACTGAAAAGGCAATAACTGTAACGGTAGCACGACAAGGAAATAATAAAGCTTGCGTGTCGCCCGCGCCGTGGGGCGAGTGGGCGGAGCCCGCCGCCCAGCTGATCGTCGGAGATCAGATAAAGCAACTGAAGAGGCTTAAACAAGGAAACAATTGGCAAACGAAGCTCTAGCGATGAAAATACTTAGCAGGAACGCCCAAACCGCAAACGGAGCAATGTGTAAGGAGAATAAACGCAGCTGCCGCAAGGCGAAAAAGGCAAGCGCGGGAAGGACGGAGCAGCCTTATATCTGCTGCTCTGTGCCTTCATCTATTGGTTGATTGATCTCACGTGGCTCCTAACTCTTGATTCTAGAATGTTCACAAGCCTTCCCTGTAATTATGGTGAGGGCAAATACGCCCCTTAAAAGGAACGCCATTATCAAAGGTGCTGTGGACTTTGAAGAAGCACGAATACAGGGTGAACGGGACAAACGAGCCAAGCGGAAGGGACGTCAAACAAATCCTCATCACGACCATCTTCCATCTGGAAGCGTATGTCCTCACTGTGGGAAGCTGTGTGGATCCAGAATTGGCCTCCACAGTCACTTACGGACCCACTGTTAAAGACCTTATCTTGGAAGACAATCTTACTCGGCCACGAGTGATCGCCAATGATGATGAATGATTAACCCTTTAAATTTCCTTGCAATCTCACCGGGGGGGGGGGGACAAGGGGAGAACTGAACTGGATAACTGCAGAAGATAGCGAAAACAAAAAATGTGGGATGGAACAGCCTTCCAGTTTGCCAGAATCAGATCAGAACAAGTGGCTCCCATCCCCATCTGGGAGTAAGGCTCACTGAACTCAGCGAGACACTTCTGAATAGGCAGATATAGAATTTGCACTGTCAAATATACAAAAGTGAACACAAAATTTATGAGATTAAAAATGACATTTTGATATTGATGTTCCAGTGATAATCCCATCCCAAGTAATTTAGAGCCAATCAACAGTATTTATTATGTAGATTTGATCCTAGCTACCTGCTAGGAAAAGGGAACCTTGGCAGACAGAATCTACAAGGACAGAATTCCTTTCCTTTCCCCTCCTGCAAATTTGAAGGGAATATTGGTTTCCTCTGTTCATCTTTCTCAATTTTGTATGATTTTTTTTTTTAATCTCCCAATTGTACTCTGGAGGTTTGCCATCTCTCCTCCATTTGTAAGGTCTGGAGGAGGTGTTATACTGTTTATTTTGTTTCATACATTGAATAAAATATTTTTAAAAGAGAAAATAAGATTTCTGCAATGTCCTATCTGCCAGGAAATACTAAATTGAACAGGATAATGATCAAGTGTTCCATTTCAGAGAAAATGTCTGAGTCTGAAAATTGGTGCTCTGGTTCTTACAGGCCTTACATCACAAAAAATGGTTCTTTGGCCAGTTCCAAAATTAATGTACTTAAAAAGCATAGATATATTTTCTCCACAGGACCTTACAGGGCAGAGTTTAAATGTTGTTGTATCCCTGGTTAGCTAGCCTTTGAAAATGTCAGTAGGTAGGCAATAAACCAGTCATGTTGAAGACCTAAAGGGGGAAAGGTTGCATTCTCTAGGGGTTCCAGAGATCAGGATGTTCTTAATGCTTGACTTGGGAAATTGCTTATAGTTACCTAAGATGGGTGTCTTGCTGTTTAAGGAGGCTTGGGGTGGATTTGTGATGCTCAACCAAGTAGGAATCACTTGTCCTGGTTTCAGGGATAGGAGACATTCATATAAACATCACATTATTCATTGTATATATTGTATACAATCTGTTCTCTTTCTCAAAGGAAGTGAATGCAAACCATTCCTCTTAAGATTTGCTCCCAAAGAATGACAAGGTCAAATCACGGGGATTCAGGGGCTTGAGTCAGGAACCTCAGGAACTAAGTCAGGGACCTAACCCAGTGGGCAAAAATTGGCAGTGAATGCTCAGGGCTCTTGAGGGGCAGAAGAAAATAGGGACGTGCAGCTGTCAGGCAGCATGAAGCCTCTGGGCTGGCCAAGCTGATGCAAATCTTGGGAGCCTGGCCTTCTGTCCATTTATAGTGAATACAATGGTACCATCTGCTTGCTGCACTTCAGACTCAAGCAATCACTTCTAGCACCTGAATTCAGGGACCCTACTCTAGGACCATCACCAGGCTCTGATAGAGCATACGATTCTTTGAAAGTTCATTCAGCAATACAGGAGCTTTGGTGCCTCCCTACTTTACCTTCATTCTTCTTTTCAGAGCTTTCAAATCACTAGTGAAGAGAGATTCTTCCTATTAAAAAAAAACTGTCATAGTAAGAAAAATCACTCGTAAAGGGCCCTTGGCGAGCCATCCATCTCTCCCACCCTGCTATAGATTCGGTTTCTCTTTGGGTGAGAAAAGTTTCAGTAAACAGCTTAATTTGGCACTAATATGAGTGGAGACATTGTTCAGTGTGTCACCTATTGATTGGCATCATTACAGCCCCATCATTCATGCTGGGTATTCCATCCTTGCATTATTATTTCAAAAACAATACATCTCCACATACGCAAACTGTTTAGGCAGGCAATGAAGCGAGTATATTAACGAATGGCAAAAGGCGCAGTGGGAGCATGATAACAGGGCAATACAGGCTCAGTATTGTTTACAGCAGTTCATCTGTCAAAGGCAGTGCCATAGGGATTCATTTGGTTCTCATTTTCATGCGAACTTTCCTAATTTGTACTTTCTGAACTAATATGTGAATAACTATCCCTCGAAATGTGCACTCCTTCAGGTTATGCTATGCAGATCTCCAACCCAAAAAAGAAGATAAAAGAAGGTATGTTAGGGGAAAGTGCATGCAAAATGATTGTATTACTGAAAACAATGTTAAGAAATGCATTTTATTAGGAAAATGGCTTGCAAAAATGTGTATATTGAGCAAAATTGCATAGAAAAATGCATATATTGAGGGAAATGCCTATGATAATGCATAGGAATTTTAGTGCATACTTTTAAAAAAATTGCAAACGTGAAAACGGGGTGATCTGAACTTAACATTGGAAAAATGAGAAACAGAGAAAACCAAAATCCAACCCTACAGTACAATGCAGAAAACAGGATTATATGAGGCCCCTTCCCACATTCAAAGAACGGTTTAGTCGTCTTCTTCTTCTTCTTCTTCTTCTTCTTCTTCTTCTTCCAGTTTCTACCACTTTTAGGACCGAACACAACTTACTTCCTCATCCTGGGCTGAGATGTGGAGACCTAGAATTCTGCTTTTATGTTCCTTTTGGGGGTATTGGCCCTCAATTGTATATGTCTTTTGTGAAATTGATGTCAGATGCCTATGGCAGGTATATATGAAGAAACTATATTTTTCTTATAGTTTCACTGTCCTTATTTTATATGGCACTGTTTTTCATACCTGGATGTATTTTATTTATTTACTAGCAGTCCATACCTGCTCTTGCTCGGGAATTCTAAGCAACAAAAAAATTAGTGCAGCTTTGAAATGTTGTCCACCATCTTGATTCAAAATGGTGTCCAATTGTATTCAAGCATAGATGAAAACCTGCTCTTTCTTATCAGGAACCGTTATGGTTGCAATACCTTAAGAGGTGTCCAGACACACAGCAAATAGGCAAACAACTTTCCAAAATATATAGTATATTAGTTTTATTTCTACCCTACCCTTTGCCGAACCAGTCCCCATGGCTGTATGCACAATCCATGAAATACAGTGGCTCATAAAATTCAACAATAACATTTCAAACCAACATTAAAGCATTATATGCTGCAGATGGCTTTGAGTGCACAGCATTCTAGTGTCCAAACATGGTTCTCATTATCATCTCTCCCACAAAGCCTGAATGAATAGAAACACCTTAAGTTTGCATCAGAAGATCAGTGAGGAGGAGGACTGAACTGCTAAAAGATGGGAGTTCTATAGTCATAATGCCATTGTGGAGAAGGAACCCCCCCCATGCTATTGCACAGGGCCACTAACAGGGTCTTCCCTGTGATCTCAAGGCACTGGCTGGCACATATTGGGAGAGGTGCTCCTTCCAGTATTTGAGTCTTGAGCCATTTAGGGCTTTATATACTAGTGTCAGAACCTTAAATTGGGCCTGGTTATATACAAACAGCTGGTACAGTTCCTGCAGAAGCAGTGTTACATGATTCCATCTTGGGATCCTGTACAGCAGTCCTCCTGCCATTTTCTAGTAGTAGTCCATTTGCTAGTAATAGCATTGTAGTAGTCCAACCATGAAGTTATCAGGTCATGGATAACTGTGACTAAGCTATCTTGGTCTAGGAACGGTTGTAGGTACTCCTTGCCACTGAAGCCATCCGAGTTTCCAGTGACAGTTTGGAATCCAGGAGTACTCCCAAGCTATGCACCTGCTTCTTTAGGATGAGTATAACCCCATCTACCACAGGCCAACTACCCACCTCCCAGACATGGTGTATTCACCATCAGTATTTCTGTGTTGTCAGGATTCAGCCTCAGGTTATTGGACCGCATCCCAGCCCATTGCTACCTCCAGACAATGGCTCAGAACCGGTACAGCTTCATCTGATTCAGATGGTATAATGAGCTGGGTGTCATCTGCATATTGATGACACTGAGCTCCAACTCCCTGGATGACCTCATCCAGCGGCTTCTTGCTCAAGAGCAAGCTAATCAATCAACAGTATTTGCTAATAATTGATCTCTGATAGTTTCCTGCAAGCTTGCATACATAATTTTAATACTGAACTTGGAAAGCTGATATATTGCACAACATATAAAAGTCCTTATAAAATTGCTAATACTTACCTCTTCTTCATTCTCCCTCTGTATCATCTGAAGCCTGTCTCTGTATGTCTCTGGGTATCCTTTCAAAAGGAAGGAATGCCTGTAAATTGGGCATCTGAGGATCTTATATTGAAAGATATAAGGCATTTCTCACCATGAGGCTCTCTCTAATACACAAAGTATCGTGCCCCCCCCATGTTTGTAGAGAGATCACCCAACAGTTGTAGGAACAGGACCACATTAGCTTTCAGTGAAAAAATGGCAGTAAATTTACTTGCATATAGATAAACTAACACATGCACACGGAACCAGGTGATAAGCTGAGACAGAGAAAGTGAGTTTGGCTCATGCGTTGATGGCCAAAGGACAGAAGAAGGAGTGAAAGGGGCCCAAAGAGTGGTATTGTCCAGAACAAGGGTTCCCAAACTGTGGTCCATGCACCACCAGTGGTCCATGGACTTCATTCAGGTGGTACATGGTATGTCTGTATTAAATAATCATATTGATTTTTAATTGTATTTTTGTTGCTTCTGTTATTTCTTATATTGTATTTTATGGTATTACAATTTGAATTAGTATCATAAAATACAATGTAAGAAATCCAAGAAGCAATAGAGATACAATTAAAAATTATACAGCATCTAGCACAGTGCAATACAATTCAACAAATCATTGAATTGTTTGCCAAGGCCATCAGTATCATTTCAAATGGTCCATGGAGTAAAAGCTCTGGGAACTACTGGCCAGAAACATCTAGTTTCTGAGTATTTTCTCAGGAGGGGGCAGGTCTAGGTGTATCAGGGCTGGTGAATGCTGTGTGACTGTCGTGTAAGCATTTGGACCTGAGCCGTTCCTCTTTGCTTTGTCCTGCGTGGACATTAACAACTACATAAAAGGAATCCAATGGGATGCTGAGAGGCGCCACTAGTCCACATTTTACTGCCTTTTGTTCCACAGCTACTCAGACATCTTGCAAAAGTGACTGTATCTTTAATTCCACAGAGAGGATAAAGTGATGGAAGACAAAGGATGGCTAAAAATGTGGAGGAATCGTGTCCTTGGATAATGAGGGCAGCTTCTGCCCTTAGGGTGTCTACAAATCAGGCAAAACCTCCTTGCTTGTTCTCTTCTATTTCTTGTTTCCATCTCTGCCTGTCTGTGATGCCAGTGGGGACACCTTGGTGATACCTACCTGGAGGAAACTGCCAGGCCAAGGAAAGGGAAAGGAAAGTCCACCTTCCCACCCCAAGGCCCAGGATGGATTCCCTGCATACAAGCACTTGCTAATTAAACCTCTGTGTGTCAATGTTGCTCTGGAGCAATGACAAGAAATGACAGCTGTCAGCAAGAGGCAAGGGTGATGGGGAGGCAATGAATCAGAGGAGGAGCAGAGGGTTAATTCAGAGAACTGAGCAGGGACAAATAGAGTTGCCACTAAATCAGGAAGCAAGTTTTGTGGTTTATTCTTCCAGATGTGGGAAAGGAATCCTACAGGGTTTGGGAGTGGGGCAGACAGACTGTCATGTGCATATTCAGTGATCTCACCCTGCAGTCCTGAAATTTGGTATTGGTCATGGAATTCAGGATCCTGATTGTCTCAGCTTTTTATTTATGTATTAAAATATTTAAGCCCTACCCACAAAAAAGCTGACACACAAAATAGCACTCCCACTTGTTTTATGTTTTTGAAAAAAAGTACTTCCCTAACTCGTATGGTCACAAAGATAGGCTTGAAGATACATGGACAATATTGAATTAAAAAAATGCAGATGGCGCTCAGCAGAATTGCTAGTTATCAGATGGTGAGTGAGGAGGACTTCATTGCCCTAAATAGTTCTTTACCTTAACCTATAGCTAGCAGACAATGAATAAATATCTATAAGACAAATATGCAATTTTAATGAATATTGCAGCATTCAGATCTTCTTGGCATATAATTTTATTATTTTGGTGCACATTTATTTTATTTATTGAGTATAAAATGTATTGATCGTTTAGATAAGAACATAAAACCCTGCCTCTGTAGATATGTGGTGGCTGCATGCTTGATAAATCAGCAGAATGAGAATACATGTGGGTGTGTCTTGCCTCTGTATGGGTATCATTCCTTAAAGATGCACTATCTATAGGTATCTGTGTTTTCTCTGCAGGTCTGTGCATTTTCTCTGTGCAAGCTTTCCTCCATCTGGGTCCTCTGCTTCTGTGTGAGTTTGTTTGTATATGTGCAAGAGTGGGTGTATCGCTCTGGGAGCAGTGATATACTCTGTCAGGATGAAAGGAGGGGTGAGGATACTATGCATTTGACAGGGCTCCAAAGAGTAAGTGACAGGAGACTGGAGAGGCAGAGTGAGCCAGAACCATTATCCCTCCTCACGTGGTGGAGGCTGCCTGTTCCTGAGCGCAGTCATTAATACACTGTCATCTCCAATGCTGATGACTGTGAATTGGCACCTGACATTGATTGGCAGAAAAAGATGAGCTCTCGGTGCAGTAAGCAGTCAGGTACATGTCAGGAGCTTGCTGTTTCACAGAGGGAAGCCCACACAAGGCTGCCAGACCTTTGAACAGGAGGTGTCCCACCACATATTGCCTTGCATCATCTAGGTGGGCCAGGCCCTTGCCCAGACTTGCTATAGGAGATGAGTTGGGGGTCCTTAACCGTTTTGGGCCCGTGGGCACAATTGCAAACCAGAGAAACTGTCATGGGCACCACATACACACTGCAGCTAAGCATACACTGCAACCAAATGCTTCTTTCAAGGCAAACTTCAGGGGGGAAGGGATGGGGAACAGGACCTTGTGAGCTCCAGGGAAGACCTCTGCAGCCCCGGGCACCACGTTGGCAACTCTCAAGATAAGTTGTCTCCTTGCCCATTGCTGTGCAGCTTTTCTAATCAGCAACTGTCTGGTAATCATTCCTCTCAGGGCTTAACTGACAAGGGATGTGCCATAGGGCCAAACTAGATGTTACAGGGGAAGCCACAGCTAGTGTTTCTATGCCTCCTCATCCACATATAAAGTAGAATGGAACGCCTGACTGGAACCTCCTGTTTTGATAGTTGTTTCAACTGTTACCCTGTTTTAACCAGTTTGTTTATTATGTATTTTAATTGTGGAAGTTTTACTGTTGCAATGTAGTTGTTTTACTATGTATTTTAACGATGGGTTGCTGAATTTTTATAATAGATCTTATCCTTGTTATTTAGCTGTTCATTGTTATTTGTTTGTGAACAACTTTGGTATTTCTTCCCTGAATGCCAGGTGATATATAAATTGTATGTTGATGATGATAATGATTGGGAGAATCTCTGACATTCCTGTTTGTCTGTCCTGAATCTTCCAATATTCAGCTTCATTGGATGATTCTAGGTTCTAGGATTATGAGAGAGGGAGAATGCCTCTCTATCCACTTTCTCCACACCATGCACAATTTGATATACCTCTATTATGTCTCCCCTTCCTTAGTCACCTGTTTTCCAAACTAAAAAGCCCAAATGTTATAACCATTCCTTATAGGGGAGTTACTCTAGATCCTTGATCATTTTGGTGCCCTTTTCTGAAATATTTCCAGCTCTACAATATCCTTTTTGAGCTGTGGTGACCAGAACTGTCCAGTTTCCAAGTGCAGTCACATTATAAGTTTCCTATAACAGCATCATGGTATTGGCAGTTTGATTTTCAATCCCTGTCTTATTCATCTTTAACATGGAATTCACCTTTTCCAAAGCTGTTGAGCTATCTACTATGACCCTAAGGTCTTGTTCCTGATCATTTACCACCAGTTGAGACCATATTAATGTTTTTGAAAACTCTTCCAAGGAGGAGGCAGGTCTCTTTGTGACCATTACCAGCCAGTTTATGCTGCACACAGGCCTGCTCCAAGGAGAGGAGAAAATTGTGTTGTCACTGATACAAAGGACTGATACAAGTGTTGGCCAATTGGGGCTACGGAAATCCAGCCTGCTTCAAAGCAGAAGAACAATGCCTGACACTGTCTACAATATATCTAAGTCCTCTCAGACTCAAATATCTGACAGCCTTTTCTGCATGCACCAACAATCATCTACAATTCTGATTGCCACAATTCTCATGACTGAATTTGTGGCACATCAAAAAAGGAAATCCCAGCAATTTATGTGTAACTGGGATTGCATATACTTCAGGCTTGCATGTTGCTTCCTCCAAGCAATCATGGACATGCATGAGCTTGCTTGGATGAGGCTGCCATATGTCTGAAACTTAAGCCAGTCCATGCTTACACCTATAGTAATGAGCCTGTCTTTGGTTGAAGTGAGTCTTCTGCCATCTGATACTAAGTTTGTACACTGAGCAGGGGATTGGACTACATGACCTCCAAGGTATCTTCAGGGCCAACGAGGGGGGGGGAGCTGGTACAAATTACTGGGGCCTGGCAGTCCGGAAGGGGGCCCGGGGCCCAACTATGTTGCAGATGTTTTTGTCTTTCTCGGTAGTATTATTTCTCAATTGTTTTTGACATCCATTGTAAAACTGGTGAATTTCAAAGAAAATAATGATATAAAAGATTAAAGTGTAAAGATTTTTAGCTGGTCTGCCCTTGCTGGGGGGGCCCCTAATTTTTTTTCACCGGGGCCCGAACCCGCTGTCAGCAGCCCTGGGTTTCTTCCAGTTCTATGATACCCCCTATTCTATCTCTAGATAAGGGCTTGGGGGGACTTGGGGAAAGTGGGGGAATGGTGGAAAGAGGGAAAGATAGTAAAATGTTTTTGACATTTTGAGTGTTGCGTTGTCTGAACACCCCTTAAAAACAATTGAAACTGTGGTGTAAGTGTGGAGTAGTGGTTAGAGTGTTGGACTACGACCTGGGAGACCAGGGTTCGAATCCTCACACAGCCATGAAGCTCACTGGGTGTCCTTGGGCCAGTCACTGCCTCTCAGCCTCAGAGGGAGGCAATGGTAAACCCCCTCTGAATACTGCTTACCATGAAAACTCTATTCATAGGGTCGCCATAATTCGGGATCGACTTGAAGGCAGTCCATTTCATTTCATATATTTATACCTTTAGATTCCTGTGTAGTTCTGCTTATAGGATTATCACCAGACAATAACTTGCCTTTCCAGATTTGTGTACAAGAGGGGACATGTCAGAATTGTTCACAAACAAAACACTGCTGAAAAGTTGAAAAAGAAATTCGTATTGAGCTGAAAAAGAAATACGCATTGAGCTTTCCCACAAAGTAGACCTGGCATCTTAGTCTGTGGAGAACAGAAGGCAGGCAGGAGAGGCGATGCTAGAATGGCAAAAGCGTGTTGGTCCCCAAGCAATGCCAAAAGTGTGAGTGAGGATAGTATCTCAGTGTGTTGAAAACACTGACCAGGAACAGGACTACACTGGCATGGGCAGCTCACCTATGGAGAGGTGGGAGAACAGAAGCATTGTTAATCAGCAATCATTACCATCAGGGCAGCAGGATAAGGGGCTCATTAAGGTTTTTCTGCAGGGAACAGTCAAGGAGCACCTCCGCAACTCAACCTGACATCTCCCCAAATAAGCATGGGCCAGAAGGGGGCTGGCCAGCTCCTGCCAGCATTGCCTTTTCCAACTGATTAAAATCAATTCTAAGTGGATTCCCTTCTGGCCCTTGGCACCCATCATTCAGCCTGATGGCTTGTCACTCACTGCTCCTGCTAGTGATGAGGTCTTCAACCCTTTGGCCTGCACAGGGGAGGGAATAGCTCTTATTAATCTGTGAGGTGGGGGTAATATTGTTCTGCTGTTTGAGCACAGCCTGCTCTTCCTGTTCCTCTCTATATCAGCAAAGTGGTGGTAGCAGAGGGCCTTGGCAACACTCCATTAATCTCCAGTACCAGTTGTCCACCCAGGTTTTACATCCAGTTGTTTTGGTTCTATCTATATACAGGTCCCTTGGGAACAGTCCATAAATCTTTGCAAGCACATACAGAGATTAGAAGCACTCTATTTTATTTTTTCATTTATTTAACTTATATCCCACCCTTCCTCCCAGAAGGAGCCCAGGTCAGTAAACAAAGGAGAAAACACTAAAAACATCTTAAAACATCTCAAAAACAAAACATCTTAAAAATATTTTAAAAATAAAACATGTTAAAAACATCTTTAAAAACATCTTGAAATGCAATTCCAAAACAGACGTAGACTGAGATAAGGTCTCTACTTAAAAGGGTTGTTGTAAGCGAAAGGTCTTCCGCAAGTACCTGTCTAATATTTAAGAGAATTCCAAAGGATAGGTGCCACCAGACTAAAGGTTCACTTCCTATGTTGTGTGGAATGGACCTTCAGATAAGATGGTATCTACAGGAAGCCCTCACTGCCAGAGCTCAGTGATCAACTGGGTATATAAGGGATAAGATGGTTTTTCAGGTATCCTGGTCCCAAGATGTATAGGGCTTTGTACATCCTATAGAAGCAATATGGTGCTTACACTAAGAAATGCAAATTCACTGGCTACCTGGCTCCAGAAAGCTAGATTTCAACTAGCCTGACTAGGATTTTTGTTGCTGGCTTTTATTTTTGCCTTGTGGCTTGGTATCTCATTAGATACGCCTTAGCACTATGTAATAGCCAAATTACAACTTGCTTTTATTTAATTAAAGTAAAACATATACACCCAGCACTTAATTTGTGCCAGGGCTAACCAGGGCTCAGCCCAGGCATTTATTTTCAATATCAGGGCACAACTGTGGAACACATAACAAAAGAAAGCCCTTAACCACTTGCAGAATGCATTTCCCTTCTGTATATGAGTCTCTACACACCAGAGCTTGGGAAAGTTACTTTTTTGAACTACAGCTCTCTTCAGCCCAGTCCAGTGGCCATGCTGGCTGGGGCTGATGGGAGTAGTAATTCAAAAAAGTAACTTTTCCAAGCTCTGCTACACACCAGGTATAAGAGGGACAGGCTTCCAGAGCGGAGGGTATTTTTTCAGGCAGACAAGCTCCAGCTTCTCAGTTTCTAGGAATTACGCACTACATGCCTCTGAGCAAGAGATGTGGTAATTCTACTTTAACCAGCTCAATGATTCAAAAGCAGCTTGGATTATGTCTGGAGCATTTGATGTAGGCAGAGCTTGTGGTTACAAACCCTCATATACACTGTGATAGCTGGAAATCCATCTGTACATCTGCAACTTCAACAGTACCTTCCCATGCATCTTGGTCCCTTTGGGTGTAGTGGTGCTGCCACTGCTCCATTGCTCTAGGTTCCAGAGCACTTGCGACATGTGGCGCCATACGCTGGGCATGCTCTGAGATTGTGAATATGCACATACCTGCATTGCCATTTTTTGATGGAACTGATTTAGATGGGACCTTAGGAGTGGGCTGTAGATGCTTTTTCAATTTCTGTTGATCAACGGCATATATGTTTGCTTTATGCAGACGATGAGCCATTGTTTGTGCCTGTGAGCTATTAAACACTTTAGGCCTACACATAGCAACAAGTCAGAAAAATTTAGGTCGGGGTTTTCAAGGAGCCTCTGCTGTAACCTGAAGTCTACAACACTAAACACAATCTTATCCATGCCCTAAGCATGAGGTCTTTGATAGCTTCAAATTCACAGTCTCTTTTTGCCTTAGCTCCTTTATAAAGCCATCCATTCCACCCCCACTTGATTTTGGGATTCACAAAGGTGTTGTGAATATTTTTAAACCTAGGGCTCTAATGTTTCTATTACTGGATGTTTTCATCTATGTTTTAAATGTTGTATATTGTTATGTTTCTCTTTCTCTCTTTAAACTGTTTTGAGACATAGTGAAAAGTGGGGTATAAATTCGCTAAATAAACAAACAAACCTGACCCCAACTCTGCTCCGGGATGAGTGTGGTATGTGCCTGCATGTGTTCTGTATGTATAGTGCATATGTGCTGCACGTCAAGAGAAATTCAGGAAGGACAAGAAGAGGGAATCTTAAAGATACACTCATGTATATCACAGCTGTAGCCCCGAAGTGTTAGAGAAGGGCAAGATCTGATGTGGAACTGTGAATTCCATCCATCAAAGTTGTATCCTTCCTGTGGTGTCTTTTAATCAAATATTTTTAAAAAGAGAGATAAATTAAGCAAGAACACGTGATCTTGCCAGGATTTTTTAAATTAAAAAACCTCTTTTTAACTTAGTTTGCTGAGTCACCTATTGAATGTGTACATGTACATGATGGTTGATCAGGGACTGTTACTGCAGGAAATCGCAGGCTCTCTGTCTGTTCCATGCTTTCCCACACAGTTATTTCTCTTCATGCCTTAGCATTCCTCTCCACCCTGCATTTCCCCTCTTGAAATATTGGAGTTTTGGGGGAAATGCATAATATTAAATTATGCAAATTTCATACCCTCCAACATTTCACAGATGAAAACAAGAACACTTGATTCTCACACCAATGATCATTGCCTGAATACTCCAACTCTCTCTCTCTCTCTCTCTCTCTCTCTCTCTTAGAATGTTTCATTTCATAAAAGATCTGGATGTAGTTATTATAAAGCCAGAACTGTAGGTGTCATGACTAGGGATGGGATCCATTGGCCGGTGACAGTTTGAAAGCATTCCATCAACCTAAGAGGCTGGTATTGATTAGTATTCATTCTTTGTCCATCTGCTGCTGCTTTTACTGATCTATGATTTCCCCTCTCAAAATATTGGTATTAATATCTATATTTGAAAGGAAATATCAATACAATTCTTATTCTTAATATTGACATTTTAGAGGCTTTTTTTTAAAAAAAATTGAATATAACAGTGGAAAATTGCTACATAAAGATATGATCTGCAACTACAGTGAATAAATGAATTAATGGAAAATTCTGTACCAAATCCAAATTGGGCCGAAATCCAGCACCTCCCCAGTTATGATCCTGAGTAGCAGGCAGGACTCTGATGCAGTGGGGAGAGTATCCGGATGGATTGGGAAAGTCAACACTGGATGATGTGAAGGTGCTGAGCCCAGGTCCAGGCTTTGACATCTAGCTGGAGTCTGTCAGCAGCTTCAGCCCCCACCTTTCCCTTGCATTTACTTCTGTCCTGAACTGACTCCATCCCATTTTGTGCAGAACCAGCTTTGCTCAGAGACATGGAAAGGACACAAAAGCAAGGCTTTGCATCAGCTTATCACACTTTCAATCCCCACTTCCCCTGCAATTTGGGCTCACAAAGGGGCTTTTCCCCAACAAGCATTCACTCTGCGTAAGGTGGCCATTCTCTTCCCTTTCACAAAGAAACGAGCACTCAGCACTGCCTGTTCGGCCAGTTCCAGCAGAGCTTGGCACTGTGGCTCACTGACGATATCTCACCGTACACATGGGTTGCTTTCATTGTCAACAACTCTGCAAAGGGATAAAACGGACATCATCAGAATGCCACTGCAGCAAGTCTAGCTCTGCCTGCCTTTGGCTAAACAATGGTTCTGCCATCCCCCACACATCCACTCGCCCACCCCTCTGCATTTATCCTTTGTTGCCTGAGAAGGACTTGAAAAAGTTAGTTGCTCATACAATCAAGATTAATTACTGCCTAGTTCTCCCATTCACCTAAAGCTGCTGTGCTTGGGAGAATTAGCACCAGCACCCTTCTTCCATTCTTCATAGCTGTGTCACCATGATGTAGGTCTCTGGGGAGAGAACATGGAGCTGCTGGGCTGATTGAAGGGGAATTTGAATTCTACCAGGATTCTGGATCCTGACTAATATCAGGGTGCTGATCACATACGCTTGCAAATGGAAAAGCAAAGGCCTGTAAGCCACATTGCAAAAGAAACAGTTCTAAGCCATGGTTGCAGAAACATTCAGCTGGCAACATAACCAACAGACTCTCTGGATCACCTCAAACAATGGATCAAACAATGGGGTCAAACTCTCCCCCCCTCAGACAGATACAGATATGGGTACGCATATATACCCACACACACTACCATGGAGACTTAAGAAAGCACAACATCTAAGATTAGTAAGAGTGTTCAAAAGTCACATAAATCCCATGATGACTCATATCCACTGGGCAGGACAGGATCGATCCTAAACTGTTTTGCACTGGCAGAGCGCAGTGCTACACTGGTGGAAAAATTATGCTGATGAAGTTGCGTGTTTGCATGACTAGAAGGCTACTGTACAAGGGGAAAAACTGGGCTGATGCGCAGCAGGGAGGAGTGGAAAAGAGTCAAAATCATAGGCTCTCCCAGGGATCAGTTCTGCCTCTGACAATGGTAGGATGTCAGAGCTACAGAACAGACACTGGAAAGACTTCCACTGGAGTCAATGGCCAGCCCCAGGTGATTGCCTCTCCTTCTCTGCCTCCCACAGCCACAGTGAAGGAGAGCTTGGAAAAGTTACTTTTTTGAACTACAACTCCCATCAGCCCAATCCAGTGGCCATGCTATCTGGGGCTGATGGGAGTTGTAGTTCAAAAAAGTAACTTTTCCAAGCTCTGTAAGGACAGGATTCGGGATACGTCTACAGCCAATCATTGTGCACTACCAGAGTTACAAGACTGACATGAAATGCCCCTCCATCATTTTTGTCACCCTGCTTGCAGCAGTCACATTTTGATGCATGGTGTCTCCCTGCCCCACCCACCTCCTTGTTTACCTGCATGGAGTATGTTGCCATCCTCACTTGGGGTTGCGAAGTAGAGGTTCTATTGGGAGATTTTGTGTGCAGTCCAGAGACAGGCTGCTTGTAAAGGTTCCGAGAAGACATGTTTTAGCAAACTTACATGTGTTGTGAGGCCAGGCTGGTAGTGCTAAGTGCTGTGTCTCCAGAGTTGTGTTATCAGTGTGCAAGATGTACGGCCAGAAAGATACAGCCTTTGCTGCATGCCCTGTCATCTGAAAATGGTCTTCCTGTCAGGGGTTTAATATGCTGTGGGTGTGCTCTGTTTGTCTGAATCCTCTGTTCTGTTGTAGCAGTGTGTGTGAGGCAGAAAATGAAGGGCAATGGGTTTTTGCTCTTCATTGAGTCCAATGTGTAGTTTTTACTTACACCACCTCTGAAGCTGGTGTGAGAGTATGCCAACATCAGGGGCAGGATGGGAGTCTGAGGGAGTATAAAATCTGGCATATGTCTGCTTCTCCTGTCATGCCCACAACATGCTCCAATTTCTACCTCATTTTGGCTCTTCTGCCAGCAGGGCTGCATCAGTGGTCCATGTATGCTAGCATGGGATTGAGTTGGCATACCTGCAATGTTGCACCAGTGGATCTCTACTGACCATATAGCTTACTAAAACCCCTCAGACAGCATTTCCATTAGTATAGGAACACACCTTGGATGAAGTGGAACTCATAGCATAGAAGCCCTGTGCCTGCATTGCAGGGCTGCATCCCCTGGGGAGCGTAGCTGTGCTGTTAACCCTGCCCTGATACCACACCAGCTTCCTTCAGCAACTTAAATGTTAAACATGACTGTAAAGGCAAGCTCCTGCTCATGTGTAAGGGATCTGTGCAACCAGGACACCTGCACATCTGGGTGAAGGAAGCTGATGCAATGTCGGGACAGAGCTAAAAGTATGGCCCCACTCTCAGTGAACATGACGTTGCCCTAGTCACACATGCTACAATGATGCCCAAAGGGGTAAACACCCACATTGGGTCTAGGGAAGAAAAATCACAACAGCACGCGCATGCACGCACGCACACACACACACTTCAGTCCCCCATCATGGCAACAGAGTATGACAAACTGAGATAATAAGCTGCAATAAATCTATCAGCATTATCTGTCAACCTCATCCTAAGAAGAAAATTCTCTGAGGGCCATACACTCTTGACATGGAGTGAATAACATCATCTACTCATGTTCCACCAGAGTAAACAGCGCAGACATACAGATCCCAGTAGTGCTAAATATGCCCTCATTCTGAGAGAAGAATCCTAGCTGAAATATACATGTCACATATCCTTAAGGGATGGAATCCACAAGATCCACGGCATAGGTTTAAAGCACATCCAGCACACATTTAAATCTTCCCTCAAAGAATCCTGGGAACGGTGGCTTCTCTCTCACAGAGCTACAAATTCCCAGCAATGTTAACAAACTACAGTTCCCATCACTCTAGGCAGGAAGTCATGTACTTTAAATGTGCATTGGATATGCTTTAAAAGTATGGCATGGATCTATTTATATTATGCACCTTATTTATATCATGCACGTCCCCTGACAGCAGAGCTAAACAGTTCACTTCCAGAGGGGAAGCTGTGCCATAGCCAGGGCAAAAAGCATTGGGGCATGATATTTTGTGGACTCGAGCATCTGGTTACCCTTTCCTCTGATAAAGTGGGCTCTAGCCCATAAAAAAATTATGCCAGAATAAACTGGTTAGTGCTTAAGGTGTCAGAAGAGTCAGCAGGCAACTATAATACCTTTGCAGGCTGAGAAAGGCTGGTTGGGAGGCAGAGAGACATAACTCTGTCCGGATATTTCTTGAGAGCATACAAGTTGTATGTGTTTGTGGAGCCTTCCAATCCACAAGGATTTCCCCATTCGTGTCAATGAAGGGGGCAGTTCTTGACACATCAAATGATAGGCATTCTCTCCCCTGCCCCACTCTGTTCAAGCGAATGGGGATAGCTGCTCAGGCAGAATTTTCTTTTTTTGCAGGGCTCCGAATTAGGGGTACACACCAACAAATTTATGTTCACACATGCCATTTTAACTACATATCAAACTGCAGCTCCAAGCCATTTTTGTTTTTGTTTTAACTGACGTGCCATTTCTATTCACATTTACAGGCTTAATGTTTACATTTCTATCTATCTGTGTTCTTTATCCTTGCAATTGTCTTGTTTCGCAAATGCTCAGAGAGTGGTTTTTGAGCAGTCTATTTTTAGTCCAGGTCCTGAACACCAATTGCTGTTCATGCAGCGCTAAGCAAACACTCCCAAAAGGGATTTGTTAAGTTCCAGGGACCAATGGACAAGCTCTGAGTCTTGCAAAAAAGCTGCACAGCCCTGGAGTTTCAGGCAGCTTCCTAACACAACCAATAAAATAAGAAAGAGCTATTGCTATAGGTTGTTCTAGCTATCCCCCTGGCCTACGTTTTCTTGATCTCTTTAGCTTACAGTGAGAAATTACAGACGAAGACTTTCTTCAAGATGCCTCCAAATTCCATACAAACTACTGTGACATCGTCAGTGCCAGGGTCTTAGTCAATATCTCAAAAAGCTCTCCAACTAGTATAACTGGGCCACAGCAGGTTTGTGCTGACAGCATCTTAGCCCCTGCAACAATAAACCAGTTTCTGTTTCCCCTTCTGTTTGCTTTCCTTCTTGCCCATGGTAGCAACCAGATTCGAGGTGTGCTACCAGGCTGGCACCAAAGGGCGGCCAGGTTAGGCCCTGGTCAAGGGCCCCTGTGGCTCAGAGAGCCCTCTAAAGGGCTCCTCCTTAGGGTGGGTGGGTGGCAATCCAGTTTCATGATCCGCAGCAGTGTCAGGTCCTGCAATCTGACCCTGTCATGGATCACAGAGAGGGAGGCCCCAGGCACCCCCCCCCCCAATACAGTCAGTGCAGGCTTCAATAAGCCTGCACTCACACCCCACCTACTTCTCCTGTCAGGGTGAATGCCGTGCATGCATGCCTGCTGAAATCAGACGTGTTTATATGTTTAAACTTGTTATGAAATGTTATTCAGGTAAGAAAGAGTTAACAGAATGCTAGGAGGTGTGGATGATGTAAGGCTGACCGGTGGAAGGGGTGTGTAAGAGTTCTGAGTGGGCTTCAAAAGTGAAAAGCCATTGGTTTTGACAGTTAGAGTTAGATAGGGAATTGACTTGAGGGAGACAGAATTAGGGATTGTGAAATGAACGTCTAGGTTGAGGTGCTAAGGTGTTGAGTGAGGTTTTATTGTGGTTAGAGGGGTAGGATAGGTAGGTAGGGTAGGGACAACAACATCTTATTCAATAATTATCACCATTTTGTAACATATTGTCATTAATAAAGTTTGTTTTAAAACCCTGTGTATCAGCTTGGTCATGTGTGTTACCAAATCAGGGTCCTACTCTATACCTATTTCTATACCAGTTATACATACAGTCTACACCGGTGGCCATCTTTTTGGAGAAAAGGTGGTGGGGCTGAAGCTTGGGGGTTCAGAGGGCATAGCTGACCCAGGCTGAGGCAGACTTCCGGGGGGGGGGGATTTCCTGATCAAAGTGTGGGGAATCAGGAGGTGGAATCCCAGAGACATACGGGAAGTCACACCTGCCATCACCCAAGATGGTGGCAGGGGGTTCTCTAAGGGGTTGACGCCCCCGCTGCCATCTTGGTTGATGGCAGGCATGCTCACTATGCGTGCATGTCATTCGCAGGACACAATACTGCCTGTATGAATCACAATTCCAAACTATGGATTCAGGAAAGAACTGGACAGCATTGTAGCAAAAGGTGAACATCTAGAACTTGGGCTCTATGCTTTGGTATTATATCCTGGTAAGGACTACGGGGTTTATTCAACTAAATCCCATCCATTGAAATTAATGAACATAAGTTTGTCATGTCTATTTACTTCAATGGGACTACTCAGTAGGACTAGTACTGAATACCATCCTTTGAAACCAGAACAAAAAGTCTGGGTTAAGTTTACAGCTTTGTATTTTATTTCTGTGTGCAAACTGACCTCCATGCTGTGTAGTTTTCCCTACCTGTGGGTCCCCAGATGTTGCTGGACTACAACTCCCATCAGCCCGAGCCAGCATAGCCAACGGTCAGGAATTATGGGAACTGTTGCCCAGCATCATCTGGGGACCCAAAGGTTGGGAAAGGCTGGGTTAAGGTATGTTGCATTGAACAGAAGTAGGTAAAACTGATTATATATCTTTCTTCACCAACAAATCTTAAAGATTCCAGAAGGGTCAAAAGAGGTTTATACCTCAGGGTGTGCTTGATGCTATGTCCCGGAGAAGACAGATCATTCTGCAATATCTGTAGAAATTAAAATTTAACCCATCTGCAGAAAGAACATCTACACCTACATCAGTTCAATAGTTGACAAGGCAAGGGCCGGAGATGCCAAATATGAATCTGAAATTAATCTGAAATTAATTAAGGAAATGAAATCTGAAATTAATTAAGGACATCTCCCTTCCTTTGTGTAGGTTTTCCACTTTGGTGTTTCACAGTTCCAACAGTTTATTATTATAGTCACATACCCAATAAAACAAAGTAAAATACATAATCAGTAAGACATATACATGTTTAAAATGCAACATAATACAATAAGAATAAGATTAGAGTTGCAATTGGGAAGAAAGAATCATTTTATGGGTCCTTTGAGCAGTGAAGAGGAACTTGGCCACTATCTCTGTAGTTAGCTTATTTGTATCAGCCAAGAAATATTTTGTATACCATTACAGTTCCACCAGTGAATAGTTTAGTCCAGACTGTACAATCTAATTATTTGCCTTCATGGTTGAAACGATCAGATTCAGACTGTTTTCTTCAATGATGGACCTGTTCTGGGAGGGTTGCGCTCCTCCTGAAGGAACAGGTTCATAGTTTGAGAATATTCCTGGATTCCAGCTTCTCACTGGAGTCCCAAGCGGCGTTTATGGCTAGAAGTATTTATGTCCAGCTTAGACTGGTTCATCAAGTACGGCCATTCATGGACTGGGATAGTCTGGCTTCAGTAGCCCATGCTCCAATGGCTCCCACCTGGACTAGAGCAACGTGTTGTATGTGGAGCTGCCCTCGAAGACGGTCCAGAAACTGCAGTTAGTGCAGAATGCAGCTGCTAGGTTTGTGAGAGGGGCAGCCCAACAGGACCATACATTACCAGTTCTGAAACTGCTGCACTGGCTGCCAGTGAGTTATGAGGCCAAATTCAATGTGGTACTACTAGCATACAAAGCCCTAATGGCTTGGGACCCAAGTAGCTAAAACAGCGCCTCCCAAGTATCAACCATCTCAGGCCCTACAACAGGCAAGGGAGGCCCTGTTGGTGTTGCCACTGCTGAGTGCTGCATAGCTGCTGCTGGCATATGACAGGGCCTTCTCAGTGGTGGTTCCTATTTATAGAACACTTTTGCCTCCCTCATTAACATTCAGTGGCTGACAGAAGATGTTCTCGGCAACCTTGAAATTATTAGCTGTGAGGGTATGTGACTTTTAAAAATGTATTTAGATGTTGTTAATGTTGTCTAATGTTTTACTTATTTTATTTTTAATTGTGCCATTTTGCTACTTTGTTATTTGTCACCATAGCCTCCTTTGGGAGGAAGGGCGGGATAGAAATTTAATAAATAAATGAATAATAAAATAAATAAGTACTGTTACCCCAAACCATCTGTCAGGAATGTCTTTTTTACGTCTGTTGTGGAAATTGTAGCTTCTGTAGGAAAATTAGCTTTTATCCTATATTCTGGCAGTTAACATATCTATTTTATAGTAGATACCCTGAGAAAGAAAGTCTGCAGTTGGCTAAGCATTACATCATCTTGTTCCTTGAGTGAGCTTTTGTTGTCTATAAAGCCAGAGAGGTTGAAAAAGCTGGGCCTGGAGGTGAGGAAGGAGGCAGGGTTTCTTCTACACTCAGGATGCGAAAGGTAAATAATGCAGGAGATTCCTGCTTGGCATTTTTCTCTTGGAAGGGGGGCTTTGAAAGGCAACAGATATATCCTGATTTCTAGACATGTGTTTTTGTCACCAAACAGGGTAACAAAGAGACTTTGAAGCAAATGCAAACACCAGAAAAGGAAATAAAATAAGAAGCAAGTATCATGTTCCCTTCAGAAAACAACTGCAGTGTCAGGCAGTGCCAAGTAGGAGAAGAAGCTAATGGGGAAACTGACAGTTAACGCTAGTGCTCAGAAATTATCATAAAAATAAATAAATCTTCAGCCTCTGATAGCAAGCAAAGTACTTTATTGTTTTATTTCTCTTAATGGCTAAAATGAGGGAGGTGAGGGCTCTCCTCGTTCCCCTGACGGACAAAATATCAGACCATCCATTCACTTATGTGAAATATGCACTCAGCTCTGACTCCCCCACACTGGCCACAAACACAAATGCTCTGTTTGTGCATGCACCTTTGAAAACATTGAATTCCAGCTCTCACTGTCTCCCATTGTTTTTTGTCAAAGCAGACAGAGTCCTTAACAAGATCTCACCCCCCCCATACAATTTATCTAAATCCTGAACAGAATCTGGCTGATTTGTGCTGAACCCAGATCTGGTTGAGGCAGCTAGAAATCACTGCAGAGCGGGTGGGTTGGACCCAAATACATTTGTAGCGGTTTGTGCCAATGTGGAACTAAAATGCAACAGCTCTAAAGCTGGACAGACTGTCCCCAAAGCATTGCAATTATTAAATACATACCAGATAAGGAGAATGCCAGGGTGGGGAGAGGAGGAGTAGGGGAGCTGGACGTTGCTCCCTGACAGCTCTAGCTTCCAATCCAGGGCTAGGATCTCACTCAACATTCCCCGGATACAGCACTTTGGAGGGAGGGATGGTGAAGTCTTAAAATGCAGCAAGCTTCCACTGCCTTCACTTTTTTTATAAATTTTGTCTCCTAGAAAGAGTTTGGTGGCAATTCTTCAGCATGTGTTTTGTTTCTTTCACAGTACGCTATCCAGTCTTGTACCTGTTTGTTTTCCATCTTTTCCCTATCAATCCCAGTCCATCCTGATACAAAAACAAAACAAACCCAAAAAAGTTAGTTGTCTGTGTTTTAGCCTTCGTTCTTTAGGCAGTGTCACTTTCCTTACCCCCCCCCCAAATTCCAGCCCTAGATTTTTAGATTAAGTTTGTATTTTATTTACAGCTGTGCTCTCTTTTCTGTGTCTGTCTTTATTAGTACAATACTGTACTTTAAAGTATGTGTGTGCCTCTGTGTGTAAATCTAGTACATTGTACACAGTCAGTGCACAAGCAGCACATATACAGTGTAATATTACATATATCAGTGCAGTACAGTCTTTTAAAATATATGTTTTTTAAAAGCAAACATTACATTGGCTAGCACAAAACCCCCTGGAGCTACCTGTCTGATATTTGGCAGGGTTAATCCCCATTTGAGGGGCTATTATGTTTCCATATTATTTGTACCTATATGAAAAAACAAAAAAGTTATGGCCATTTTGGTTTCCCAATGCAAGCAAATGGAAGTACATGGTTCAGATTCCTGGATCCAAACTGGATCAAGACTGATACACATCGAATTGGGTTCAGATCTGGATCACTGAATTGGGCCCCACATTGGATCAGGGGCCCTTGCACAGCCTTACATATCAGATTATCTGCGGATCAGAAAAATCTGGTTTTAGCGGGGGTAAACTACAGACTGCCACTTGGATAAAGAGGCTGTCTTGTAGACGTCACAACAATGACAGAGACACAAGCAGCTTCACATCCACATTAAACTCCACTATGAATGAGCCCCTAGTGTTGCGGAATGCAGGCAGAAGTTCACCTGGCAGGTCAGAGGAAGAGACTGATTCTGCCTGGGTACAGCCTGATTGAGGGTGGAGTGCACTGAGCACATGAGCGAGTGAGCAAGTGGGGGAACTAGTGGGCAGAGGGTGGCAGTTGCTTTGCTGGCACCTCACTGTTTGTCTTCCTCTTTCTTCCTGCCACTCTGTCAGCCCTTCCTCTTCTGTCTGCAAAGCAACAAAAAAGAGTACAAGCTTCTTTTTTCAAAGGAGGAGGCAGGTGCGGCAGAGAGCCAGATGCTAGCAGAGTGAGGTGACTGACTGGGTAGTCAGGTATTGGAGTATGTGGGACCCCAACTATCTGCTGCCCTGAAATGTGCCAAATCACATGTCCAAGGTTGTTGCCTCACTTTGCCTCATGGTTTCAGCCTGCTCTGCAACAATCATGTGTGACGCTTCTGATTCTAGTCAAATTACTATGTCAGCAATTTGGGAAGCACTGGTAAACTTTATTTTGCAATATGAGAGTTTTGCCACAAGAAATACCTGAAAATGAGAGGTAAAAGTCACCTTGTGAGGACTTTACCACATCAGAAGTAGTTGTAGAAATAGAGCCTTATCAACTTTCAGTGCTCATATTCTTGTTCCCTACGGCTCATCAGGATACCAGAACCTTGAGGACCTTAATACACGACTTAGATTTCTGCTTGTCTCTAAGGTCAAGGACCTGATGGAGAATCATTTTATTGGGTTCTGAACTAACAATCTCACCCATCTACTAATAAACAAACAAGCCAATAAATTCATAAATCTATATCCAGGTGAAAGCATTCCACAAGTGGAGCACTACCGCTGAGAAGATCCTCTTTCTGGTTGGTGCCTGCCACATATCATCCAACATGAGCATCCACAAGAAAAGCCTCCAATGATGACTTTATTGTAGAGTTCAGCTGATATGAAATACATGGTCTTTCCAGTTCCTTGGTTCCATGCTATGAAGGGATTTAAAGGCTGGACATACAGTTCCTTCATAATACACGGACAGCAAGGGTCATGGCTACTGCACACATCCGCGATGGGGGGAGGGGTAGCCCACATCACCTTGCGAGCCCCTCATGCGTTCTTTCCAGGTGTTTGTGTCTTATCTGAACTCCTCTCTTGTTCTTCCAAATACAGCAGAGAAAAGGGCAATCTTAGCATCTCTAAATTCAATGAATTAAAATTGTCTAGCCTTAGTGATAAATCATAGTGTCAGTTTATTTATAATACACTTTCTCCTGTGAGACTTGCCTACCTCCTTCAGTATTTGTTTCTCCCCATTCTAGTCACCTATCTCCTCCCCAGGGCAGCTATAGCTGAATCTATGGTTAGTGCATTCTTGCAGATTGTTCATGATCCATCAAGACTCTCGTGGTTACAGTGGAAGCTGGGCAGAAGTCGACATTTCAGAGCCACAGTCCCCACCTCTTCATTACAGCACTGGTCAGCAACTTGCTTTGCTGAAGGGCCACTTTCAAAAAGGGTGGGTGGGAGTTGTAGTGGGCCAACAGCCCATTTCTTTTTACTCCAAATATCCTGCTGTCCCATCTACCATTTCCCCCAGATCCTGTTTTGGCCCCTAGTATAAAGCGCACTGATGCTGACCTTAGCTTTTCAACATCTAGCTTAACACTTTGGGGCTAAAATTCCTGGGCATCTGAGAGTGGAAACAATGAGCACTTGGGATTCCCTGTGAACATGTTTTAAAAATGTAACTCCACAACTTTCTCCTCCAGTGGTAGCTAATATTTCCCTCTTAAACATGTCAGTCTTGTTATGTTCCTGAGTTTAGCTGAGTTGATGCTATCAGATAACTAGCGATTATGGATGGAAGCATATACCTTGCAACTGGTGCTGAGTTCCAGTCTTGTTATAGTTAGCTCTTTCTGCTCTCCGCTTCAAAACACATATGCCTCTCTCTTGCTTTGATAAAGTACAAAGGAATGAGAGCTGGGCCAGAATCATCTTTCAAATAGAAAATGCCTCATTAGGAAGAAGCAGAGCAGCTCCACGAAGCTGCAGAGCAAGGCCTACCAGAGCTCCTTTGATGATAGCAGATCTGCACCTGCTCCCAGCTGGCAACATCTGGTATGGGAAGCATCCAGAACAGCCGCAAGAGAAGGAGATTACACAGGAACATGGATGAAAGAGACCCATATGCTCAGGGAAGAAAAAGAGATTAGTTTTGTACATGGATGGGAAAAGGAGCCCAGCTTTGTGTTGTAAAAGGATGATTTAGAAAGGGAAGGGCTTTAAGCTCAGCTGGAGAGTGAACGGCTATATACTGAAGGCACCAAGTTTTCCCCCCCCATCCCTGCCATCTCCAGTTAAGAATGCAGGAAGCAGGGGTAGAGAAGACCTCTCCTTGAGTCACAAGAGAGCTCCAGCCAATCACTCTGTTGACAATAAGAACAAGAGCATTTCCTGTCCTGTTCCTTTATTGATCTGTCCTGTGTTCCACTCCTCCTGAGATCTGGTTTAACAAGGAGATTTTCTCAAATTAATTCTGGAATTGGAGCATGTGCAGTTTAGCACAATTTTTACTTTATTTGCATCTTCAGTTCCCATGCCTCTTTCTCCCTGCACCAAGAGCCCAGCTTTCTAACCTGGAGGGCATAGTTCAATCATGTCAGTGAGGTCCCTTAAAACTCTAGTTAAATTTCCTCCCCAGTCTGCTAATGCTGTGGGGATGTTTTTTGAAAATTCGGGTGGTGGTGGAATGGTAGGGGAGATGGGCCAGTAACAAGAACAGCTTCTTCCTCTGCCTGAAAAGTGCATGTGCTCTCCAGAGTCCTACTGTCTGCTTATGCCAGTGTGTCACTCCTCCCTGTCTGTCTGTGTGTCTGTCTGTCTGTCTCTCATTTCAGCAATGCCACTAGTGCCAAACTCTCAAGTCCCTTTCCTATCATCTCATGCTCAGCATGCTGGGGCTGGATCAAGAGAGATGATGAGCACCTAATCTTGTTGGGTGGGCTGATGCTTGTTACCAGATAGTCACTGACTTCTTTGCCTCTGGCACTGACACAGGAACTCCCTGTCTCCTGCTGTAAATAGGTTAACACTCAGCTTCAGAAAAGGCACAGTAAATTTGCACTTTCAAAGCAGAGTGAGAATAAATAACTCTCAGATTAGATTATTCCAGGTATAAATATAGAGGAAAGGTGTTGTAGGGGGCAGGGCAGATCTGTGGCGTGCCCCCAGTATTTTTCAAACACTCTCCTTCAGTGACTTAAGCTGTTGGCTCCCAATTCAAATGAATTGAGTGGGTTGTATTCACATAGTGCTATGGTCTCCTTGCACAACAGAACATTCTCCCCCCCTCCTCCCCCCATGTGATGCCTAAATCTGTTCTGGGGGGGTCTGTAATGTTCCTCCCACTGGCACCACCTGTCAGGCTCCCACCCGTGGCTCCCACAAGGGAGAAACGTAGTTTTTATTTTTCTTTAGCTCACCCTAGCACAGATCTCACAAGATCCCACTGCTAGGCAGCACCACCAGTCACTCCCTGTAAACAATACTGCTAGAGACTTCACCTTAGTCTCCCTATGGCTTGTTACTTTGTGTCTGGGTGCCCTTGCTGTCCACAACCCCCTTGTATCTTTGTCTATAAAGCATACAATCCTGGGTTGCTCTGGATACTTGAAGATGTTACAATATCTCCCACCGCTGACACCACATGTAATGTTCCTCCCACAGGCACCACCTGTGATACTCTCACCCGTGGCTACCAGCAGTCTCAAGCAGTATTGTTTACAGGGAGTGGCTGGTGGTGCTGCCTAGCAGTGGGATCTTGTGAGATCTGTGCTAGGGTGAGCCAAAGAAAAAATAAAAACTAACATTCTGACTGCTGGTAGCCACGGGTGGGAGTATCACAGGTGGTGCCAGTGGGAGGAACATTACAGGGTCCCCCAACCCTCTGGAGCAGATTTGGGACTGGTGGGAAGGGGAAGGAGAGAGGGGAAATCCTGTTCTATCGCTAATCCTTGCGCTAGTGAGAGCCTTTTGTTGAATACTGGCCAGAATTTTTAAAATGCTGTCCCTAATCTCAGTTAAGTTACTGTTGACTTCCAAGACAAATTGACTGAGAATGAGGAAAAATAATTCTAAACTTGGGGGTGGGGGGACACACAATGTGGCTCCAGTATTTCTTTAACACTGCTCCCAAATTGCCATCTCCCCCCCCCAAAAAAAACAAGAATAAATCTCAGGTCAAAAAGGCTGCAAAGGAGGGAGGGGGGATGGAAGAGCAGAGAGATGGTCTGTATTTGAAATGGTACATAGTCCCCTGAGCACATTGGGAATATCTCAAACCAGACTCGTGAGTCAGTCTGAGAATGCTGTGAGGGGTAGGCACAGCAGGAAGCCCATAGCCAGTATGCCAAACAGTAAACGGAACCTGTGAATCCACCGAGAATAAAGATGAGATCAGACTAGACTGTAATTCTAGGAAATAAAAATGCTAAATGCAAATGGAACTGTGTTTTGCATCTCTCCCTCCCTCTTCTAAGAGCAAACTAAGCAGATTAAGGAACTACAACTAGCTCAACTGTTTTATTTTCTTACGCATCCCTCCCCTTGCCACTGTGCGACTGGAGGTTTCTGGGGGGGGGGAAGACCTATCAGAAAGATTGTTGGATGGACATTTTGACTACGTTGTGTCTGAGCTGGAGACTGGAGAGTTACAATGTCAATCAATCTCCCCTCTTCTCCCTCCCTCCTTCCTTCCCCCTCACTGGTCCATCACACCAAGTTGCTTTGCTGGAGCAGCGAAACTGAAAAGGACGAGGAAGGAACGACATGGCACCGAATGGATAGTTTCTCCTTTGGGAATTATCTGCACCTTTGGCATTCAGTATGTGACAAATGATTCACGGAACTAAAAGGGTCGTTTGTCTCATTTTCCAATTATCCCCAAAAGAATGCAAATCCCTAAGGAAAGCACAAGTCATGTTGTAGCTGGCATGGTCTGAAGCCCAGAGAGAGGAGAGGGAGACAGAGAGAGAGCAGAAGGGAGATATGATGGGGACAACGCACTGTTGTGAGGAGGAAGAGGAGGTGGCAGCTTTGGTGGGCATCAATTTGCAGGATGGCCATTTAGGCCAGTAGTGATGTTCAATCGCTCTCATTGTGGGTTGTTCCTGAAGCCGCAGGTTTAATTTCAGGAATAGCAGCCCCTTTCCCAGTTCAGGAGCTCTGGTTCCTGGACAGTGTGATGTAAGGATCGACAGGCTGGTTGTTGTATAGAAGAGTTTCAGAAGAGCAGGGATGGGCGAGAAACTTGATTCAGTTCACGTTTCAAGCTGAATCTCTCAAATCTGCACATTCTGAAACAATATGAGAACTGAAACACAGCCATCCTACGACATTTGCAATTATTTGAATTTTTGCCAACCAACCAATGTTTACAAAAATGCATGGAAAGTGTGCATACGAACAAATATATATGCATTATATGATGAGAAATTGCTTGCAAAAATCTGTACATCAGTCAAAACTACATAAAACATGTTTATAAGGAGAAATTTGCTCTGAAATGCTGGAGAATTTTCATGAGGATTTTTTTTTATCACAAATTGCTGCAGAAATGTGGAGAATGAATTCAAGATTGGAAAAATAAGAAACTGAGAAAACCAAAATTGACAGATCCATCCCTACCTAAGAGTCAGAGCCAGCCAGGCCTAATCTGCCCTGCATGCCCAGTAAATCATCTGGCTGGTGCTAATGTTCTTTGTCAACCTCTTTTGTACTAAATATATAAATAAAATAAATAGATGGTTTGCAGATTGTGATCTTGAGGGCAGCAAAGAAGGCCCACTTCTCTGTCTCCATCACATCCTCAAGTATCCGTCCAGTGGAGCTTTTCCATATTGTCAGGAGTCTGTTGACATCACCTCCAGGAAATGGAGTTTTAGACCCTTCGGAGGCCCACTGTGAATTGTTTGCAAGGCACTTTGAGGGTAAAGTTGCTCACCTCCGTAGCAGTCTTGATGCCCCCTCCACATCTACTGTAGTCCCCAATGAGGTGTCCAGAGCAATGTGTGCTGCAACTTCTTGGTATCCATTTCAGTTGATGTGGCCTGATGACGTAAAAAAGGTGCTTGTGATGATGCGGCCAGCAACGTGTCCTCTCGACCCTTGCCCTTCTTGGCTTATTAAAGCTTGCCGAGGAGGTTTTACTGAGTGGATCCAGAGTGTAGTCAACGCATCGTTGCGGGAGGGAGTGGTTCCAGCTGCCTTTAAAGAGGTGGTGATCTGACCACTCCTGAAAAAGCCCACCCTGGACCCATTAGTTTGTGACAACTACCAATGAGTTGCAAATACCCCCTTTTTAGGGAAGGTGATTGAGATGGTTGTGGCGCAGCAATTGCAAGTACTCTTGGATGAAACAGATTATTGTGACCCATCCCAGTCTGGGTTCAGGCCTGGTTATGGGACTGAATCAGCCTTGGTTGCCCTGATGGATGACCTTGATCAGGAGAAGGACAGCGGGAGTGTGACCCTGTGATTCTTACTTGATTTCTCAGCGGCTTTTGATACCATTGACCATAGTATCCTTCTGTGTTGACTTAGTGAGATGGGTATTGGAGGAACTGTTTTACAGTGGTTCCGATACTATCTCCAAGGTCGCTCTCAGAGAATAGCATTGGGTAACTGTCTTTCGGCCCCCTGGCAGTTGTGCTATGGGGTGCCACAGGGTACCATCTTATCCCCCATGCTGTTTAACATCTATATGAAGCACTTGGGAGCGGTCATCAGGAGTTTTTGGGGAAGGTGTCAGCAGTATGCTGACGATACCCAGCTCTATTTCTCCATAACATTTGAATCGGGAGAGGCCATGCAAACCCTGGACCGCTGCCTGGGCTCGGTGGTGGGCTGGATGAGGGCTAATAACCTGAGTCTGAATCCTAGCAAGATGGAGGCACTGTAGGTTGGTGGTTCCCAGGTTTGGATAATTGGTCAGTTGCCTGCTTTGGATGGGGTCATACTCCCTCTGAAAGAGCAGGTTCATAGTCTGGGGGTGCTCCTGGATCTTTGTCGCTAGAAGCCCAGGTGACCTCAGTGGCTAGAAGTGCCTTTTACCAGCTTCAGCTGGTAAGACAGCTGTGACTGTTTCTGGACTGGAAAAGCCTGACCACTGTTGTCCACGCACTGGTAACCTCCAGGCTGGATTACTGTAATGCACTGTATGTGGGGCTGCCCTTGAGGTTGGTTCGGAAGCTGTAGCTGGTGCAAAATGCGGTGGCGAGACTGCTCACTGGGGCAGAGTATCGCCAACATGTCACCCAGCTGCTGAAAGAATTGCACTGGCTGCCCATTTGCTACTGGGCCAAGTTCAAGGTTCTAGTTCTGGTGTACAAAGCCCTATACAGCTTGGGACCAGGATACCTGAAATATAGTCTTACCTCTTATATACCCAGTTGATCACTGTGCTCTGCAGGTGAGGGCATCCTGCAGATACCATCTTATCAGGAGGTTCATTCTGCACAATATAGGAAACCGACCTGTAGTGTGGCGGCACCTACCCTGTGGAATTCCCTCCCCTTGAATATTAGGCATACGTCATCTCTGTTATCTTTTTGGCACCTATTGAAGACTTCACCTATTGAAGTGCCAGGTAAGGGGAACTCGCCCCAGACAAGTTGTGTCTGTGCCTTGTTCCGGTTCTCCTCAAAACCACAGAACTGCTGGTTGTTCTATCAGCCAGCCCTTAGATCTCCAGGTGCTGCTTTTGAATGCCAGGTCGGTATATAATAAAACCTTCCTTGTCCATGATTTAATTGTCGATGAGAGTGCCGACCTGGCGTGTATAACCGAGACCTGGGTGGGTGAGCAGGGAGGAGTTGCCCTCTCTCAGCTTTGCCCACCTGGGTATACGGTGCAGCACTATGGCAGATCTGAGGGCCGGGGAGGCGGGGTCGCTGTGGTCTATAGGAGTATTTTCTCTCTCACCAGGCATCCTGTCCAGATGACGACTGGTCTAGAGTGCCTCCACCTTGTACTGGGCCAAGGAGACAGACTAGGAATCTTGTTGGTGTACCGCCCACCTTGCTGCCCAACAGCTTCCCTAGCTGAGCTGACAGAGATAGTCTCGGAGGTGTTGTTGAGGTCCCCCAAACTTGTGGTGTTGGGGGATATCAACGTTCATGCCGAGACTGTCTTATCTGGAGCGGCTCAGGACTTCATGGCCTCCATGACAACCATGGGGCTGTCTCAATTTGTTACTGGCCCAACGCATGTGTCGGGTCACACTCTTGATTTGATCTTCACCACTGGTCATGGAGATGGTGATCTGGAGGTGGGGTATTTTTCATCTACTCCATTGTCATGGACAGATCACCGCCTGCTGAGTTTTAGACTTACGACGACTCTTTCCCTCTGCAAGGGTGGGGGACCTATTAAGTTGGTCCGCTCCCAGAGGCTTATGGATCCTATTGGTTTTCAGAGGGCTCTGGGAGTTTTTCCAGCTGATAGTACTGGCGCTCCTGTCGAGGTCTTGGTCAAACTGTGGAATACAGAGATGGCCCGGGCTATCGACATGATCGTTCCCGCGCGCCCTCTTTGATGCAGAGCTCATACAGCTCCGTGGTATACCCCGGAGCTGAGAGTGATGAAGCAAGAGAGAAGGAGGCTGGAGTGCAGATGGAGATGAACTCCAGACGGATGCAATTATGCTTTGGTAAGTGCCTCTACTAAGTTGTACATAAAAGCGGTAAGGGCGGCGAAGAAGTCCTACTTCGCTGCCTCTATCAAGACATCTCTCTGCCACCCAGCAGAGCTTTTTAGGGTTGTACGAGGACTCTTACATTCTGGTCCTCAAGATACCATTGAAACATCTGAAGCTCACTGTAACGACATTGCAGGGCACTTCCAAAATAAAATCGCATGCATCCGTAGGGACCTAGACTCTGATGTTATGACAGATGAATCCATTGAAGTGTCCAGAACACGGTCTTGTCTTTCATTATTGGATGAGTTTCAGTTGGTGCAGCTTGAGGAAGTGGACAAGGTGCTTGGAATGGTCCGGGCGACCACGTCTGCTCTAGATCCTTGTCCATCTTGGCTGGTCAAGGCTAGCAAGACTAGTACCACCGGCTGGGCCAAGGAAGTGATAAATGCCTCCTTGAGTGAGGGAGTAGTCCCTAGTAGCCTCAAGGAGGCAGTAGTGAGACCTCTTTTGAAGAAACCTTCCTTAGACCCAGATAACTTGAACAATTATAGACCGGTGGCAAATATCCCCTTTTTGGGCAAGGTTCTGGAGCGGGTGGTTGCCAATCAGCTCCAGGTGCTCTTGGATGAGACCGATTATCTGGATCCGTTTCAATCCGGTTTTAGGCCTGGTTTTGGCACTGAAACAGCCTTGGTCGCCCTGTACGATGACCTCTGTCGGGAGAGGGACAGAGGGAGTGTGACTCTGTTGATTCTCCTTGATCTCTCAGCGGCGTTTGATACCATCGACCATGGTATCCTTCTGGGGAGACTCGTGGAGTTGGGAGTTGGAGGCACTGCTTGGCAGTGGTTCCGCTCCTACTTGGCGGATCGTCGCCAGAAGGTAGTACTTGGGGAACATTGCTCGACACCTTGGACTCTCCATTGTGGAGTCCCTCAGGGGTCGATTTTGTCCCCCATGCTTTTTAACATCTACATGCAGCCTCTGGGTGCCGTCATCAGGAGTTTTGGAGTGCATTGCCACCAGTACGCTGATGACACGCAGCTCTATTTCTCCTTTTCATCTTCTACAGGTGAGTCTGTGGATGTGCTGAATCATTGCCTGACCGCGATAATGGACTGGATGAGAGCTAATAAACTGAAACTCAATCCAGACAAGACTGAGACACTGTTGGTGAGTGCCTTCCCTGCCCACATGGTGGATGTTCACCCTGTTCTAGATGGGGTTACACTCCCCTTGAAGGAACAGGTTCGTAGTCTGGGACTTCTTTTCGATCCTTCCTTGTCTCTTGAGGCGCAAGTGGCCTCGGTGGCAAGGAATGCGTTCTACCACCTTCGGTTGGTAGCCCAGCTACGCCCCTATCTGGACAGGGATGACCTCGCCTCAGTTGTTCATGCTCTGGTAACTTCTAGGCTGGATTACTGTAATGCGCTCTACGTAGGGCTGCCCTTGAAGACAGTTCGGAAGCTTCAGCTAGTGCAAAACGCAGCAGCCAGACTGTTGACGAGGACCAGCCGGTCAGCACATATAACACCTGTTCTGGCCCGTTTGCACTGGCTACCTATTTGTTTCCGAGCCAGATTCAAGGTGCTGGTTTTGACCTATAAAGCCTTACACGGCGTGGGACCGCAATATCTTGTGGAACGCCTCTCCCGCTATGAACCTACCCGGTCACTTCGCTCAGCATCTAAGGCCCTCCTCCGGGTACCAACCCATCGAGAAGCCCGGAGGACAGTTACTCGATCTAGGGCCTTTTCTGTAGTGGCCCCCGAACCGTGGAATAGCCTCCCCGAAGAAGTACGCCTGGCGCCTACGCTTCTATCTTTTCGGCGCCAGGTTAAGACCTGGCTATGCTCCCAGGCATTTTAAGCGTTTATGTTATAATTTTATATTTTTCTTTTTTCTTTTTTCTTTTTTCTTTTGTTGCTGCTTGTGTTTATTGTTTGTTGTCTGATTTTATTGTTGATATTTTGTATTTTAACCTTTTTGTACACCGCCCAGAGAGCCACTCGCTATGGGCGGTCTATAAATGAAACAAATAAAATAAATAAATAAATTTCATCTTTCAACAAGCCTTTTAAGTTAAGACCTATCCCATTCTGCGTCTGTGTTGGAATTGATTTTAATATATTTTTTAAAACATTTTTTTCTAAACAATATGTTTTTTTAACCCTTTTTATTTAAGATGTTTTTAAAGCTTTTTTAAAGAATGTTTTTAAAGTTGTTTTGTTTTAATGTATATTAAGGTCTGTTTTTATTATGTGTTAATGTGTTTTTACTGCTTTTGTTGGCCGCCCTGGGCTCTTGCTGGGAGGAAAGGCGGGATCTATATTAAATGATAAATAAATAAATAAATAAATAAAGAGAAAGATGCTAACTGAACACCCAAAAACATCTTATTTAGGAGCTTCATCTCTCCCTTTTACAAATAAAAAAGCGGCAGGAAGACTACCTTCCTGTCAGCTTAATTGCCTCCCGTACATCATATGAAGAAAGTGTTTCCACCATTTACAGTGCAAATCTCCTTGCTTCACAATGGGCTTTTTATTGTGATGATTGCCACCACCATCAGCTGTCATCTCTATTCCTGAAAGACTGAATTATGCTCAGGATTCAGAGACCTTAAAATACGATGACACCTCTAGTTATCAAGAGAGAGGGCTTCACAGCGATAATATGTTATTAATTAATTAATTTATTATTTACTTTATATCCCACCCCTCCTCCCAGCAGGAGCCCAGGGTGGCAAACAAAAGCACCAAAAACACTTTAAAACATAATAAAAACAGACTTTAAAATACAGTAAAACAAAACATCTTTAAAACATTTTTTTGAAAAAACTTTGAAAACATCTTAAAAAAGAAAAGAAAAGAAAGGTTGAAAACATATTGTTTTTTTTTAAAAAAAGGTTCAAAAATATATTAAAAAGCAATTACAGCAAGGCCAATTCAGTCCCATAACCAGGCCTGAACCCAGATTGGAATAGGTCAAGATAATCTGCTTCATCCAAGAGTACTTGTAACCGCTGCGCCACAACCCTCTCAATCTCCTTCCCTAAGAAGGGGGTATTTGCGACCGGTCAGTAATTGTCACAGACCAATGGGTCCAGGGTGGGCTTTCTCAGGAGCAGTCGGATCACCGCCTCCTTCAGGACGGCTGGAACCACTCCTTCAATGATGCATTGGCCACACCTTGGATCCACTCAGTCAAACCTCCTCGGCAAGCTTTAATAAGCCAAGAAGGGCAAGGGTCAAGAGGACACTTTGCTGGCCGCATCATCGCAAGCACCTTTTCTATGTCATCAGGCCGCATCAACTGAAACAGATACCAAGAAATTGCAGCACACGTTGCACTGGACACCTCATTGGGGACTACAGTAGATGTGGAGGGGGAATCAAGACTGTTACAGAGGCAAGCAACTTTACCCTCAAAGTGCCTTGCAAACAATTCACCGTGGGCCTCTGAAGGGTCTAAAACTCCATTTCCTGGAGGTGATGTCAACAGACCCCTGACAATATGGAAAAGCTCCACTGGATGGCTATTTGAGGATGTGATGGAGGCAGAGAAGTGGGCCTTCTTCACCGCCTCCACTGCCATATAGTAGGCACAGTTATGATGTTTTACTCATGCCCGATCAGCCTCACAGCGTGTCTTTCGCCACTTGCGCTCTAGCCGTCGTCCAGCCTGTTTCATTGCTCTTAGCTCACTGGTGTACCAAGGTGCAAACCAGGCTCCGCAATGCCGGAGAGGGCTCTTGGGGTCAACCATGTGAAGAGATTGACGTGCCTTGCTGATCCACAGCTTGACAAGGGCTTCAACAGGGTCACCTGCTCTATCTACTGGGAACTCCCCCAGGGCATTCAGGAATCCAGTAGATTCCACTAGTCTCCAGGGGCGGACCATCTTAATCTGTTCACCACCCCTGCAGAGAACGATCAGAGCTGTAAGTCTAAACTTCACCAGTAAGTGGTCTGACCATGGCAATGGGGTGACATCCACCACCACCACCTCATCTTCAGGCCACCCCTTCCTCCATCTGGAGCAAAAACCAAATTGAGTGTGTGCCCTGCCCTATGCGTCAGGCCAGTGACAACTTGAGACAGCCCCATGGTAGTCATGGAGGCCATGAAATCCCGAGCCGGAACACTAGAGGCAGCCTCAGCATGGACATTGATATCACCCAGGACTATCATTCTGGGCTCCAATACCACAGCCAAGACAGCCTGTCCCAGCTCAGTCAGAGAAGCTGCTGGACAGCAGGGTGGACTGTACACCAGCAGCAACCCTAGTTTCCTGTCTCCTTGGTCCGACACCAGGTGCAGGCCCTCACAGCCAGCTCCAAGAGAGAGTGGTTTCCTGGTGACAGAGATGGAAGTTCTGTAGACCTTAGCAACTCCTCCCCCCCCCCCCGTCCCTGCAGCCTGGATAATAGTGTGCCTGGATACTTAGGACGCCATACCAGAGCGCTAGATATGGGCCTGATTCAACAAGTGCTCAGTACCTCCCCTGATGGACTTCAGGAGTCACTTCTACTGCATGAAAACAAGACTATATAGTTACCATCCCATCCAAGGTGTTCTTACCCTGTTGTAGCGCTGCTGCTGCTTTGGAAACTTCTTCTGAAGGTATTGATCTAGCAGCCTCTTGTCAGATTCAGTGGCACCAACCACAAGTGAGAACTATGTGGCTGCAGGCCAGAATGCTCCATTTTGCTGCATCAAATCACCTCAGTGGCAACTGCTGGCCAGAGTTAACAGCTTCAAGCCTGACATAAGATTTGTTTTCCTGCTCTGACAATACTGTTTATTAGGTCATGCAACTCTATTATCCTAGCAGTTAACTGATTCTGACTCTTCAAGACCTGTATCACTACATATCACTAGGTATGGGCTCATTCTGAACATTCAGTCATACTGTATTGCAGGGGTGGAGAACCTTATTCCCTTGTGGTGAACCTTCCAGGGGCCACATGCCAATAGTGGGTGGGGCCAGAGGGAAAAGTGGGGCAATAGATGTGACTCTTATCTTTGAATAGCATAGAGGTTTATATCTATGCTGTGGATTTCCTGCTGTGAGCAGGGGGTTGGACTCGATGGCCTACAAGGCCCCTTCCAACTCTATGATTCTATAATAATAATAATAATAATAATTTTATTTATTGGTCGTCTATCTGTCCAGGTTAATGGACACTCTAGGCGACTTACAATAAAAAACAATACATCATATACAATATACAAAATAAAACACAGTCATAGTCAATTTAAAATCAGTTTCCAATTAAAACATCATAAAACTAACCCTCCCCAATCCCATAGGCCTGCCTGAATAGCCAGGTTTTTAAGGCTCGGCGAAAACCTGTCAGGGAGGGAGTATGTCGAAGATCAAGAGGAAGGGAGTTCCAGAGGGTGGGGGCCACAATCGAGAAAGCCCTCTCTCTGGTCCGCACCAGCCTAGCTATTTTAACCGGTGGGACCGAGAGAAGGTCTTGTGAGGCTGATCTTGTCAGGCGGCATAATTGGTGACTCTGGAGGCGCTCCTTCCATCCGCAGCTCTCTCCACCCACCAAGCAACAGGCATCATCACAGTTCAAGGGCACATTCTATCATGCCAAAGCATTCGAGAAGGGCTTGGAGCCGACTTGCTCTGGAGAGGTGTATGGCCTAGGGCAGTCACTCACTCACTTATCCATGGCATGTACACAGTACATACATCATTCCCCCTTCTCTCACTGCCCAAGTGCATCTCTCCCTTCCTCTCTGTCACAGACCACACATATATACCTCATTCCCACATACATTCCACATACATCTCTCTCACACACACACAGGGCCGGTTCTAAAGGGCGGCCAGGTGGGGCACTGGCCCAATGGCCCCTGGAGCTACAGGGGGTCCCTCAGCCGCCCCTCCGCTCCCCTTCCACGATCCGCGGCCCCTCCACGCCCCCACCTACCTGTCTGCTGTCTTTTACCATTGCCCTTAACGAAGATGGCAGCCGCAGATTCCCTAAGGTACTGAAGCCCCTGCCCCCATCTTAGTTGATGGCACAGATGTGTGCGTGTAGCACGCACATGTGCCATCAACAAAGATGGCGACGGAGGCATCATCCCCTTAGGGAAACCCCGGCCTCCATCTTCGTTAAGGCAATGGTAAAAGATAGCAGACGGGGGGGGCGTGCACATACACACGCCGGGGCCCAGGGCAAGCTGATGCCCAAGGGCCCTGGCATTCCTGGAGCTGGCCCTGCTCACACAGACCACACATTCATACATACTGCTCTCAGTAACACATACCACAGACTTCTCCCTCTCTCTTCCCCCTCCAGTGTATCCCTCTCAATCACACACTCACAGAGCATACTTGAGCAACCGCTCTCATTCAGAAAAGCCCCTCCACTGGTGAAGGAATTTCCTGCAGCCAGCTCAACATGCTGGCAAGCAACAAGCAGCTGAGCAAATGGGGTGATCCACTGATGCTTCCTTCTCTCTTCACCTCCACCGACATTGAAAAAGTGCCTCTTCATGGGGCAAATCAAGTGCCTGTCACTAGCACATGGCCAGCAGACTACAAGCCAAGAAATAGGATGGCCACTAGATGGGCCTCCCCCACACCAAATTCTTCCAAACCAACTGGAGTGCAAAGGGGCGGGCCTTCCCAGCTCCAGCAATTGCTCTGCGATTACCACAGCACAATCTACAGAAGGGTCAGTAATAACTTCCTTGAACATCGACATAATTTATTCATTTATTTCATTCATTTATTTCTCTTTTTTGTATAATAATAGATGGTTCATAGGTCAAAATTTGATACTGTGAAATTTTGCTGGAAAAATACAAAAACAAAATCTATGTTGTGCCTGATCCCTGGCCTAAGGAGAGTCCCAGGTGTCAAACAGAGAGCTTGCCAGTTCTTGAAGTGGTTGCACCCCCTCTGAAGGAGCGGGTATGTAGGCTGGAAGTTCTCCTAGAGCCATCTTTGCCACTGGAAACCCAGGTAATCTCCAGGATGAGAAGCGATTCTTATCTACTTACTACTACTCACTTTCCTAGACAGAGATAGCTTGGCTACTGTGATTCATGTGTTGACTTCGCCGTAATGTACTCTATGTGGGGCTTCAGACTGGTCCACAAGCTAAAACTGTTGCAGAACACTGTGGCCAGGATGTTATGTGGAGCTCCTGGATTTGCACAAATTACACCTGTGGTGAGAAAACTACACTGACACTGATTAGCTACTGGGTCACGTTCAGGGTCTTGTTATTAACATATAAAGCCCCAAATAAAATGGGTTTAGATTACCTGTAGGGCCACCTGCCTGTATAGACCTGTAAGATCACTTAGATCATCTGGGGAAATTTTACTCATAGCATCGCACCCTTCAGAATATCACAGGGCAATGATCCAAATATGGGCATTTTCCATCATCGCCCCTGCACCATGGAATGCCTTTCCCTGTGCCACACATAAAGCCTCACCCACCAGCTGCTGCAGGGATCTTGTAAAGGCTTTCCCACCCTGACTCATAAGATCGGACCCTGTTATTTATAAATTCCCATCTTTATTTGTTTTTGTCATGCTGTGTTAATGGTTTTTTAAAATGTTGTATCTGTTTTTAATGATTCTGCTTTATTGTTTTTTATTGTATTTGAAGTATACCACATATAGATTTTTAAATATTAAGTGGTTACACATTGCTAATAAATAGAATAGAATAGGGTGGGGCTAATGTATGTGGGAGCAGGTTTTATTCCTAATGTAGGGTTTGCCAACTGATGGCCTGAGGTCAACCTTAGTCCCCGCCCTGAATGATGCCATCTCGTTTCCCAGTTGCCTTCCACCTTCCACCATTCCCTCCTTGAAGGACGGAAAGAGAGCAGAAGATGAATACATCAGGCACTGAGAGGACGCAAAGGGTGCTTAA
This sequence comes from Rhineura floridana, assembly GCF_030035675.1. Classification (NCBI taxonomy): domain Eukaryota; kingdom Metazoa; phylum Chordata; class Lepidosauria; order Squamata; family Rhineuridae; genus Rhineura; species Rhineura floridana. The sequence goes on along the minus strand of NC_084480.1, from coordinate 172,472,019 downwards.
AATGACCCTGCATTTCAAATCACAGTTCAATCTTCCACAAGGCGGCACCGCCAGCTAAATTAAAAGCAGCAGGCAAGATCTTGGGGTACACTCCAACTAGTGCATCCCAACTCCTTCAAGCTGCCCCATAGGACAGGGCTGATCACCTTAAAGGTCACTTTATCTTGGAGCTAATCTGTTGGGGGCTACAGCTGGACACAAAAGTGGGCAGGGAGTGGGATGGAACCAAAAGTATGCAGGGTCAGAGTTCCCCCCTCCCCGTTTTCCTCTCTTTGCCACACACACGGCATTAGGTCAAGGGCTGTGTGGCCACAGGTTGCCCATCCCTGCTCTAGGCAGAAGATGGTGAGTGTTGTAGCTAGATAATGTTGTTCCAAGGAGGAGGGGAGTGGTAAGGAAGCCCTCCACTCCTTGGCATCTGGTTGGCCACTGTGAGAACAGGATGCTGGACTAGATGGGCCACTGGCCTGATCCAGCAGGCTCTTCTTATGTTCTTATGTTCTTATTCAAAGCAGCTATCGGGCAGGGAAGAGGATTGGCTTTCATGTCAATGTTTCCTCCAAGTTAATATCATCATCATCATCATCTTCTTCTTCTTCCTATTATTATTATTATTATTATTATTAATTGCCTGCCCTTCACCAATGGGTCCCAAAATACAATATTAAAAAGAATTAAAACACATTTTAGTCACAAGAATAGGGTGGGTTCTGAAAACATACATCTCAGAAGCCAAACTAAGTGAATGTTACTGTCTCCAATCTCAGTGAATGGCTATCAGTCATCCATATGGGAAAAACGAAAGCATTGCCCTTGGAGAAAGCATTTTGGTGGAGACAAAAGCTGGTTCCTGCCTCTGACCTGAGGTTCCAGCTTCCACTGAGAGGAACACCACAAGGGAGAGTCATGTCCCTGCCTCTCCTCCTGAAGGCAGTTGTGGGTGGGTGGGGAGGGTCTTACTTATCTCCTTCTTAGGCCCTCAGGATCTTCTCATGGAGAAAAGTCAGGTTTGGAAAAAAGGGTCTACCCAAAACTTGGCTACCCAAAAATGGCCTTTCTTCACATGTTATTTGATCATTCTCCATTTCAGGAAAAAAACACCCAGTACCATTCCATGCATTTATTCCCCAATCCGTGTATATGTTGCCACAAACCGATTATTGCTGCCATGTACACGTTTATAAAATGTACAGTTTTCCCAAACTGGAGATTAGTCTGTATCATAAAATGCAATCCTTAGTCTGCCAACACCTTTTAGTTAAAAAGTGCTGCAAATCATGTAAAGAAGCCTTGTGTCCCATGTTGTAACCAACAAGTGTTGATAGGGTTCCATTCTCCTTGCAGCCCATTGCCCCATACCGGATGCCCTATGAGATGGTGAGGCTCACCAGAAGTATAAGTGAGCCAGGACAGACCCTGAAATTCAGCTTATTTATGTCAGGTTTCCAAAGGCAGCCACTTCTCCGCATTTCACAAAAACATGGCACCACCTGATTTCCAGGAAATCAGCCATTGGTTTGATATTCTGCATTTGCAATAGCAGAACAAGCAGTTTGATTCTTCCAAGTGGGGCAACAGCACACTGCAATGTTACTGTACCTGCAAGACATGCCACATTTCCCTGCCTTGCTGACATCCTGCTTAAAGTGGAACAAAAAAAGATTATATATATATATAGCAAAGGAGATGTTATCACATTTTGACAAGCTCCCCCCACAGCCCCACCCTCTCTTTGCAGCTGTCATCTCCTTGCTAAATTTCACTTTGTTGTTTTAAGTGCCTTGGCAACTCGGCCAAGAGGGATGGTCCCTCATCAGGTTTTTCAGTAATAAGTGGAAATGAAGCCTGAACCATCACTGCATGAGAAACACTGGCATCAAACACAATTCTAACTCAATCTCTTTAGTGCGAGAAGTATCAAATTCCTCTCCTGGGAGACAGGGGGGGGGCATGCAGGCAGCACAGAGAGCAGGGAGGGAGAAAGAACGTGCGTGATGGAAACTTGCAATATAATGTCGAAGAGCCTGGTGCTCAAAGTGGTTGTAATCAGATGGAAATATCCCCAGGGGGGAAGCAGAGAGGAGCCTGTGAAAAAATATTCTGGGAAAGAGGGAGGGAGGGGGAATGAGAGAAGCAAAATTAATTTTTCATTCTCTGGTGTGAAGGATGCTTCCACTTTTATTAGCACAGTTGTTCTCAAATCTGCAGGAAAAAAATGCACTCACATCCGGCTTCATAGGAGAAGCCAGCTGTTAGGCTGAAATGGAAGGGAAGGCGCTTGCATCCACGGTGTAATTAACTATCTCTGCCTTTTACTGTGGAACTTGAGTGCTTTCTCTGGCACAAGGGCTCCAACGGAAGTATGTTGGTTGTCAGGGGTTTCTGCTTCCAGTAACAGCCATTTACACCTGAGCTCCCCCAGCAATGATGTGCCTCTTGGGCATTTCCTTGCTACTTTCCAGGCACGATTATGAGCAACCCAGCCAGGTATTTTGGGGTGATTTCTGCAAGTCAGCCTAGAAATGGTCTGCCTCCTTCCCTTCCCTATTGCCCTATCTTGTCCCACAGTCCTGAGAGCATTGGATTGCTAGATACAGAAATACACAGGCTTATCAAAGTAGGTCACTCTGCAGTATATCGGAGGATCAGCTGATTTCCCAGTTTCCATATTTTGCCACCCCACAAAGGGTTATGGTGCCAATAGGACCTATGACAACGCATAGGCTCTGCTTCCCTTCTTGCTTGTACTCCTGCAGGACTGTAGCCTCTTGGTGAGGGAGTGAGGGGTTGGCTCCCGTTAACATTGTTACAGCAGAAACAGCATGATGTCTGTTAGGATGATGCTCTGTTCAGGTATGTACATGTTGGTGTGTGTTTGTGATGGATACAAAGCCAGTTTGGAAGGGTCTGTAGATGGTATAAAGAAACACTATTATGGGCCAGTCCCGACGGCAGCTTTCCTTATGTCTGATATTGCTCTGTAGCTCTAAGCTGAAACATGGGGGGCCAGGTACTTCAAAACAGACGTATGCACTGCGATGTCCAAGGGTGGGGCAGAGTCTCTGTGGCTCTTAGTACTTTCAGTTTCCCTGTAGACATCAACAGAAAAGGAACTCAGTTTGAGCTATACAGTATTGCACTAAACTTTACCCCCCCAACATATGTGATACTTTCCCCAAGAAGTCAGCATATGCAAAGAAGGAATGCAACAATTGTTTAACTCGTGGGTCTTTTAACTGGTAGGGTCCATTCCAGTGGCACCACCTTTCTTTAAATGTGGTTTTGTTTTGTTTGAAAGAAAGAAAGAAAGAAAGAAAGAAAGAAAGAAGGAAGGAAGGAAGGAAGGAAGGAAGGAAGAAAGAAAGAAAGAAAGAAAGAAAGAAAGAAAGAAAGAAAGAAAGAAAGAAAGAAAGAAAGAAAGAAAGAAAGAAAGAAAGAAAGAAAGAAAGAAAGAAAGAAAGAAAGAAAGGAAAATGAATAATTCCCAGAGGGGTAGCCATGCTAGTCTGTACTGCAGCAAAAATAGCAAAGAGTCTTGTGGTAGCACCTTAAAGACTAATAAACCTATTATGGCATGAGATTTTGTGGACTAGAATCCACTTCATCATATGCATGGTGGGTGGGTTGAAACTATAAACAGGGAGAAAGAAATGAAATGCAGAAAAGTACAGATGGTGATAATGACATAACAATAAAAAAAGTAAAGGTGTCCCCGCACTTGTAGTGCGAGTCGTTTCTGACTCTTAGGGTGACGTCTTGCGACATTTACAAGGCAGACCATATATATGGGGTGGGATTGCCAGTTCCGTCCCCGGCCTTTCTTTACCTCCCAGCGTATGCCGAGTACTCATTTTACTGACCACGGATGGGTGGAAGGCTGAGTGGACCTCGACCCCTTTTACCAGAGATTCGACTTCCTCCTTCCGTTGGAATCGAACTCCGGCCATGAGCAGAGCTTCGGCTGCGTTACCGCCACTTACCACTCTGCGCCATGGAGGGTCTTTGACATAACAATAGGCATTCATAAAAAAGCAGTTAATAACACACCATCTTGACACTGGTATGGCAACCAACACATGCAGTGTGATAAAATCAGGGCTGTGGAGTCAGAGTCAGAAGCAATTTTGAGTCGGAGTCGGTAGAAATGTACCGACTCCGGCTTCAAAATAAAATTAATATTTTAATATTAATATTTTAACATAAATCAATATACATTTGCCATTTATGAAGGAGTCGGAGTCAGAGTCGGAGTCGGACAGTAGAAAAATAGAGGAGTCATAGTCAGAGTTGAAGGTTTGAGGTACTGACTCCACAGCCCTGGATAAAATCCATTGTCTCTGTTCAGTTCACAAGAAATGGTATTAAATCTCTTGATGAAATTTAACTGAGCAGTGAAAGGTTTCACATTGCAGCTTCTCTTTAAGGTTTCTTTGTTAAGGTCAGTGATAGGGTGCCCCTCCCTAGAGGCTGAAATGTTTTCCCACTGGTTTTTGGATATTGCCATTTCTGATGTCTATTTATTTATTTATTTATTTTTGCATAGAAACTGGCCTGTTTGTCCTATGTAGAATGCAGAAGGACTTTGCTGCCTGATGGTGGCATATATCACATTGGAGAGATAAGCAGGTGAATGGACTTCTGAAGTTATGAATGACGTTATTAAGTCCTCTACTGGTATTGTCAGAGTAGATATGGGGACAGTGTTGGCATTTGAGTCTATCACAGGGTCTCTGCCTCTCATAGTTTTATAGAAATTTCAGCAAATGCAATTTTCCTCATTCTTGTACAACAAGCTGTCCCTTCCAATTCCCTCTTCTGCATACAGGGATTCTGTCAGCCTTTGCACTAATCACATTTTTTTTTAAAGTAAAAGAAGGCTCCATGTTGTAGTTTGGGGTTAAAGGAAGGTCCTGATTCTCAAAAGGTTAAAGGCTACTGGTCTAATCCACACCTAGTGATAGTCCTAATTGGGTGCTCACACTAACAAGGAAGGAAGTCGGCAAACCGATTGAGAATTTTTATTGTAAAGATAGCCCACAAGAGGAGAGGGTTATACATGAGCTGGGATAAAGCCAATGAGGAAGTGATTTCTCTTTATTTGGGTCCTGGGAGTTGAGCACTGGGCAGGTTTTAGAGGCTGCAAAAAGAGCCAGCCTACTGGTTAGCATGCCAGGATGCTACTGTATCTCTAGACAAGAGAAGTAACTGCTTTTTCTAGTAAAACCTTGTTTTCAGTCATTCTAATTGGCCTTGCTTTGTAGCTAAGAGGTAATGGACAGCTCTAGGGCAAGGGGTGGTGGCACTTTGCTCTGTATGGAGGTGCCATTCCTTTCTAATTCTCCTGACCCACTGTGAGGGGCTCTGGGTTTGGGACAAGCATCACTATGGCTCCCCAGGGAATCCAGGCCAGTTGGAAAAGAAGGCCTGGGAGGAGCTTGATTGTGCCTTGGAGCAGACGGGTTTAAAAATCCTGAAGTCCAGAGAAGGACTTTTCTCAAGTGGAAGCTTGCGCATGCCAGACGGGGAAATTGCTCTCCTGAACCTGACACTAAAGAAGTTTCAGACTCCAATTCGCATGTGTTCCCTTGCACAACAGTAATTGTTTGACCTGTATCTCATGCTACTAGTCTCCATTCTGCCATCAGGATTTACACAGGGATCGGCCCGGTCCTGCTACACTGCATGCTTGAGCCTCCCCATTGCCAAAATCCTATCTGTAAGCACCCTACTACAGAGTAACCATGATGACTTAGTCCAGAGAGTTAGAAAAGAGTCTCCAAGTGAAGCCTAGTATCCATGTCATGTGAAGTCTATCCAGATTCCAGAAGCAGGCAGAGGCTCCTCTTCAGACACCTCCTCACCCCAGGAAGGAGGACATGGGGCTGGGCAGTGGGAGGAAGATTATCTTCCTCTTTGCTCTCATCATTGCTAACACACTTGGAGAGGACAGATGAACAGGAAGGTGAAGGAGCAAGGCCAGCTGGCACTGAGGGTCAACAATGGGGGCCCGTGGCAGGCCCCTGAGGATGCTAACTTCCTTCAGTCACATGCCTCTGCATTTAACAAGGAATGGCTCAAAGGAACAAAACACAAAGAAAAGGAGGGGCCAATCCTGACATTTCATCACTCTCGGGAAGTGGCTCTTTGTGCCTCAGGGTACCTCCAGATCTCTCTCTCTCACTTTCTGTTTTTAGAGGCTGGTTCTAGAATCTGGCTGCCTCTCACCAGCATTCTTAGGGCTTGCAGCCCCCCAGAGAAGCTTAAGATTCTGAACTTCCAGTTTCATCCCCCTGACAACTGCTTTCCCAGAAGAGGAATGAAATCTTGGCCCTTCTGAAGATGGAAGCCCCACTGTTCTTTCCTCTGCCCCCTCTGCACGCACTCCATTTCCTCCATCCCTGTTGATCTTTGGAGGTGGCCTGACTGGGCTGGCCTAAGCCAGCAGCTCTCCTTGGGGATCATAGGCAAGGTAGTTGTTTCACTGCTTGATTGGGTCATTTGTCAGTGATTTGTGGAGAATGTAAGCCCGGTGTCTGGAGCAGTGCTGATAGTTGTAAGGCAGGGTGTGCACTCTGGACCAGACATGTAGGAAATCTGATGTGGCAATTCCTACCCACAGTTCTAGCCCAGCCTCTCAGATGAGTGCAGCTCCCTCCTATGTGATCCACAGTACACTCATTTATTTATTTTATTTATTTAATTTAATGTATATACCGCCCTAAGCCCGAACGCTCTCTGGGCAGTGTACATAAAAGATAAAACAAGCACAGTGTATAAGTACAATAAATACAATAAATCAAGAACCAAAAACAAACAAACAATAAAAGAACCAAACAACGTCCATAATACAAGATAATAGTGAAATACTGTTAAAATACACTTTAAAATGCCTGGGAGTATAAAAAGGTTTTCACCTGGCGCCGAAAAGATAGTAGCGTCGGCGCCAGGCGCACCTCATCGGGGAAACTGTTCCACAGTTCAGGGGCCACCACTGAAAAGGCCCTAGTTCTAGTCACCACCCTCCGAGCTTCTCGATGGGATGGCACTCGGAGGAGGGCCTTAGATGTTGAGCGCAGTGTACGGGTAGGTTCATATTGGGAGAGGCATTCCACCAGGTATTGCGGTCCCATGCCATGTAGGGCTTTATAGGTCAAAACCAGCACTTTGAATCTAGCCCGGAAACAAATAGGAAGCCAGTGCAGACGGGCCAGAACAGGTGTTATATGAGCGGACCTTCTGGTCCGCGTCAGCAATCTGGCCGCTGCATTCTGGACTAGCTGTAGTTTCCGAACAGTCTTCAAGGGCAGCCCAACGTAGAGCGCATTGCAGTAGTCCAATCTAGAAGTTACCAGAGCATGAACAACTGAGGCAAGGTCGTCACTGTCCAGATAGGGACGTAGCTGGGCTACCAATCGAAGATGGTAAAAAGCATTCTGTGCCACCGAGGCCACCTGGGCCTCAAGAGACAAGGAAGGATCGAAAAGAACTCCCAAGCTACGAACCTGTTCTTTCAAGGGGAGTGTAACCCCATCAAGAACAGGATGAACATCCACCATCTGGGCAGAGAAGGCACTCACCAACAGCGTCTCAGTCTTGTCTGGATTGAGCTTCAGTCTGTTAGCTCCCATCCAGTCCATTATCGCGGCCAGTCAACGGTTTAGCACGTTAACAGCCTCACCTGAAGAAGATGAAAAGGAGAAATAGAGCTGCATGTCATCAGCGTACTGATGACAACGCACCCCAAAACTCCTGATGACCGCACCCAGCGGGTTCATGTAGATGTTAAAAAGCATGGGGGACAGTACCGATCCCTGCGGGACTCCACAGTGGAGGGTCCAGGGTATTGAGCAATGTTCCCCAAGCACTACCTTCTGGTGGCGACCCACCAAGTAGGAGCGGAGCCACTGCAAGCAGTACTCCCAACTCCGTGAGTCTTCCCAGAAGGATACCATGGTCGATGGTATCAAAAGCAGCTGAGAGATCAAGGAGAATCAACAGAGTCACACTCCCCCTGTCCCTCTCCCGACAAAGGTCATCATACAGGGGACCAAGGCTGTTTCAGTGCCAAAACCGGGCCTAAAACCGGATTGAAATGGATCAAGATAATCAGTGTCATCCAAGAGCCCCTGGAGCTGGCCAGCAGCCACCCGTTCCAGCACCTTGCCCAAGAACGGAACATTCGCCACAGGTCTATAGTTGTTCAGGTTATCTGGGTCCAAAGACGGTTTCTTCAGGAGTGGTCTCACTACCGCCTCTTTTAGGCAGTCAGGGACCACTCCCTCTCTCAAAGAGGCGTTTATTATCTCCTTGGCCCAGCCGGCGGTTCCAGTCCTGCCAGCTTTCACCAGCCAAGAGGGGTCATTCCCCTCCTATGCACACATTACTCCATCATCATCTCAGTCCTTCCCCCACATGCCTTCTTCCACAGCAACAGACATCCCTAGGAGCCAATCAGTATGAATGAGGAGTGTGTTAGCTACTAAGAACATAAGAAAGGCCTGCTGGATCAGGCCAGTGGCCCATCTAGTCCAGCATCCTGTTCTCACAGTGGCCAACCAGGTCCCTGGGGGAAGCCTGCAAGCAGGACCCGAGTGCAAGAACATTCTCCCATCCTGAGGCTTCCGGCAACTGGTTTTCAGAAGCATGCTGCCTCTGACTAGGGTGGCACAGCACAGCCATCGCGGCTAGTAGCCATTGATAGCCCTGTCCTCCATGAATTTGTCTAACCTTCTTTTAAAGCCATCCAAGCTGGTGGCCATTACTGCATCTTGTGGGAGCAAATTCCATAGTTTAACTATGCGCTGAGTAAAGAAGTACTTCCTTTTGTCTATCCTGAATCTTCCAACATTCAGCTTCTTTGAATGTCCACGAGTTCTAGTATTATGAGAGAGGGAGAAGAACTTTTCGCTACCCACTTTCTCAATGCCATGCATAATTTTATACACTTCTATCATGTCTCCTCTGACCCGCCTTTTCTCTAAACTAAAAAGCCCCAAATGCTGCAACCTTTCCTCGTAAGGGAGTCGCTCCATCCCCTTGATCATTCTGGTTGCCCTCTTCTGAATCTTTTCCAACTCTATAATATCCTTTTTGAGATGAGGTGACCAGAATTGTACACAGTATTCCAAATGCGGCCACACCATAGATTTATACAACGGCATGATGATATCGGCTGTTTTATTTTCAATACCTTTCCTAATTATCCCTAGCATGGAATTTGCCTTTTTCACAGCTGCCACACACTGGGTTGACATTTTCATCGTGCTGTCCACTACAACCCCGAGGTCTCTCTCCTGGTTGGTAACTGCCAGTTCAGACCCCATGAGCGTATATGTGAAATTCAGATTTTTTGCTCCAATATGCATAATTTTACACTTGTTTATATTGAATTGCATTTGCCATTTTTCCGCCCATTCACTCAGTTTGGAGAGGTCTTTTTGGAGCTCTTCAATCCCTTTTTGTTTTAACAACCCTGAACAATTTAGTGTCGTCAGCAAACTTGGCCACTTCACTGCTCACTCCTAATTCTAGGTCATTAATGAAGAAGTTGAAAAGTACAGGTCCCAATACCTATCCTTGAGGGACTCCACTTTCTACAGCCCTCCATTGGGAGAACTGTCCATTTATTCCTACTCTCTGCTTTCTGCTTCTTAACCAATTCCTTATCCACAAGAGGACCTCTCCTCTTATTCCATGACTGCTAAGCTTCCTCAGAAGTCTTTGGTGAGGTACCTTGTCAAACGCTTTTTGAAAGTCTAAGTACACTATGTCCACTGGATCACCTCTATCTATATGCTTGTTGACACTCTCAAAGAATTCTAATAGGTTACTGAGAAAGGACTTTCCCTTGCAGAAGCCATGCTGGCTCTGCTTCAGCAAAGCTTGTTCTTCTATGTGCTTAGTTAATCTAGCTTTAATAATACTTTCTACCATTTTTCCAGGGACAGAAGTTAAGCTAACTGGCCTGTAATTTCCGGGATCCCCTCTGGATCCCTTTTTGAATATTGGCGTTACATTTGCCACTTTTCAGTCCTCAGGCACGGAGGAGGACCTGAGGGACAAGTTACATATTTTAGTTAGCAGATCAGCAATTTCACATTTGAGTTCTTTGAGAACTCTCGGGTGGATGCCATCCGGGCCTGGTGATTTGTCAGTTTTTATATTGTCGATTAAGCCTAGAACTTCCTCTCTCGTTACCACTATTTGTCTCTTCCTCAGAATCCCTTCCTGCAAATGTTAGTTCAGGTTCAGGGATCTGCCCTATATCTTCCACTGTGAAGACAGATGCAAAGAATTCATTTAGCTTCTCTGCAATCTCCTTATCTTTCTTTAGTACACCTTTGACTCCCTTATCATCCAAGGGTCCAATCGCCTCCCTAGATGGTCTCCTGCTTTGAATGTATTTATAGAATTTTTTGTTGTTGGTTTTTATGTTCTTAGCAATGTGCTCCTCAAATTCTTTTTTAGCATCCCTTGTCAGCCCTGGACAGCTGCCTGGACTCAGTGGTAGGCAGGATGAGATTTGGGGTGAGGTGTCAGCAGTACACTGACGATACCCAGCTCTATTTCTCTGTAACCTCTGAATTGGAAGAGGCTGTGAAAGCCCTGGACAGCTGCCTGGACTCAGTGGTAGGCAGGATGAGGGTCAATAAACTGAGTCTGAATCCTAGCAAGATGGAGATGTGGGTTAGTGGTTCCCAAGTTCAAATAATTGGTCAGTTGCCTGCTTTGGATAGGGTCATACTCCCTTGTCTTAGCATCCCTTGTCTTCTTGCACCTTGGTACACCAGTGAGCTAAGGGCAATGAAACAGGCTGGATGACAGCTAGAGCGCAAGTGGTAAAAGACGTACTGTGAGGCTGATCGAGCACGAGTAAAACATCATGACCAAGCCTATGGTGCAGCAGTGAGGGTGGCGAAGAAGGCCCACTTCTCTGCCAGCATCACATCCTCAAGTAGCCGTCCGGTGGAGCTTTTCCATATTGTCAGGAGTCTGTTGACATCAACTCCAGGAAATGGAGTTTTAGACCCTTTGGAGGCCCACTGTGAATCATTTGCAAGGCACGTTGAGGGTAAAGTTGCTCTCTTCTATAGCAATCTTGAGGCCCCATCCATATCTACTGTAGTCCCCATTGAAGTGTCCAGTGCAATGTCTCCTCAAATTCTTGGGAATGGTTCCAACTGATGCAGCCTGATGACATGGCCTAGGTGTTTGTGACAATGTGGCCAGCAATGTGTCCTCTCGACCACTGTTCTTCTTGGCTTATTAAAGCTTGCCGAGGGGGGTTGACCAAGTGGATCCAGGGTGTGGTTAACACATCATTGCGGGAGTGGTTCCAACCATCCTGAAGGAGGCAGTGATCTGACCGCTCCTGAAAAAGCCCACCCTGGACCCATTGGTTTGCGACAACTACTGCCCGGTCACAAATACCCCTTTCTTAGGGAAGGTGATTTAGAGGGTTGTGGCGAAGCAATCACAAATACTCTTGGATGAAACAGAATGTCTTGACCCATTCCAGTCTGGGTTCAGGCCTGGTTATGGGACTGAATCGGCCTTGGTTGCCCTGATGGATGACCCTATCTATGCCTTGTTCCTCACTCCCACTCCTCTCATGGATGGGTTCCTCATTGCTCATCTGCTGTGCCCACTGGCCTGTGTGTGTTGTTGTTTAACGCCAGATCTGTACACAATAAGACCACATTCATCCATGATTTGATTGTGGATGGAGGTGCTGATTTGGTATACATTAACGAAACCTGGGTGGGTGAGCTTTGCCCACCTGGATACTCAGTGCAACACCAGCATAGGCTGTGGGGGGGAGTTCCTGTGGTCCACAGAACTTCCATCTCTGTCACCAGGAAACCACTCTGTCTTGGAGCTGGCTGTGAGGGCCTGTACCTGGTGTTGGGCCAAGGAGACAGGAAACTAGAGTTGCTGCTGGTGTACAGTCCACCCTGCTGCCTGGCAACTTATCTGACTGAGCTGGTGGAGGCCATCTTGGCTGTGGTATTGGAGGAGCCAAGAATGATAGTCCTGGGTGATTTCAATGTCCATGCTGAGGCTGCCTTTAGTGTTCTGGCTTGGGACTTCCTGGCCTCCATGATGATCGTGGGGCTGTCTCAAGTTGTCACTGGCCTGATACATAGGGCAGGGCACACCTTCAACTTGGTTTTTGCTCCAGATGAAGGAAGGGGTTTTCTGGAGATGGGGGGGGGATGTCACCCCATTGTCATGGTCAGATCACTTCCTGGTGAAGTTTAGACTTATGGCTCCCATCCTCCCCTGCAGGGGTAGTAGACAGATTAAGATGATCCATCCCCGGAGACTAATGGAATCCAAAGGATTCCTGAATGCCATGGGACAGTTCCCAGTAGATAGAGCAGATGACCCTGTTGAAGCCCTTGTCACACTGTGGATCAGCAAGGTACATCAGGCTTTTGACACGGATGCCCCTGAGTGCCCTCTCTGGCATTGTGGAGCGGGTTTGTACCTTAAGAACATAAGAACATAAGAAGAGCCTGCTGGATCAGGCCAGTGGCCCATCTAGTCCAGCATCCTGTTCTCACAGTGGCCAACCAGGTCCCTGGGGGAAGCCTGCAAGCAGGACCCGAGTGCAAGAACACTCTCCCCTCCTGAGGCTTCCGGCAACTGGTTTTCAGAAGCATGCTGCCTCTGACTAGGGTGGCACAGCACAGCCATCATGGCTAGTAGCCATTGATAGCCCTGTCCTCCATGAATTTGTCTAATCTTCTTTTAAAGCCATCCAAGCTGGTGGCCATTACTGCATCTTGTGGGAGCAAATTCCATAGTTTAACTATGCGCTGAGTAAAGAAGTACTTCCTTTTGTCTATCCTGAATCTTCCAACATTCAGCTTCTTTGAATGTCTACGAGTTCTAGTATTATGAGAGAGGGAGAAAAACTTTTCTTTGTCCACTTTCTCAATGCCATGCATAATTTTATACACTTCTATCATGTCTCCTCTGACCCGCCTTTTCTCTAGAATCATAGAATCATAGAGTTGGAAGGGGCCTTGTAGGCCACTGAGTCCAACCCCCTGCTCACAGCAGGAAATCCACAGCTAGAGCATCTCCCGCAGATAGCTGTCCAGCCTCTGCTTGAAGACATCCAGCAAAGGGGATCCCACCACCTCCCTAGGCAGTCGGTTCCATTGCCGAACTGCCCTTACTGTCAAGAAGTTCCTTCTAATGTCCAATCTGAATCTATGCTCCTGCAACTTAAAACCATTACACCTAGTCCTACCCTCTGGGGCAGCAGAGAACAAATCTGTACCCTCCTCTATGTGACAGCCCTTCAGGTACTTAAAGAGTGCAATCATGTTACCCCTCAGCCTTCTCTTCACCAGACTGAACATGCCAAGTTCCTTCAACCTTTCCTCATAAGACTTGTTCTCCGTACCAGCTATCATCCTCGTCGCCCTCTTCTGAACCCGCTCCAACTTGTCTATATCTTTCTTAAAATGAGGCGCCCAGAACTGAACGCAGTATTCCAGATGAGGCCTGACTAATGCAGAATATAGTGGGACTATTACTTCCCTCGACCTGGAAACTATAGCTCTGTTTATGCATCCCAAAACCGCATTTGCCTTTTTTGCCGCAGTATCACACTGCTGGGTCATGTTCAACTTGCGATCCACTACAATTCCAAGGTCCTTCTCACACGCACTACTGCTAAGCCGGGTATTTCCCATCCTGTACCCATGCATTTTGTTTTTGTGGCCTAAATGCAGAATCTTGCATTTGTCTTTATTGAATTTCATTTTATTAATTTCAGCCCAATTTTCTAGTCTATCCAGGTCCCTTTGGATTTTATTCCTGTCTTCCATTGTGTTAGCTATCCCACCCAGTTTTGTATCATCTGCAAACTTCATAAGGCTTCCCTCCACCCCATCATCTAAGTCATTGATAAAAATGTTGAAGAGTATCGGCCCCAGGACAGAACCCTGTGGCACTCCACTCGAAACCTCCTTCCAGTCCGAAGCAGAGCCACCGACGACCACTTTTTGAGTATGGTTTTCCAACCAGTTGTGAATCCACCTGACAGTATTTCCATCTAGTCCGCATTTGACCAGTTTGCTAATCAAAAGGTCATGGGGGACTTTGTCAAACGCTTTGCTGAAATCTAGATAGATGACATATACAGCATTTCCACCATCTACTAAGCTAGTGACCCGATCAAAAAAAGAGATGAGATTAGTTTGACAGGTTTTTTTCTTGACAAACCCATGCTGGCTCCTACTAATCACAGCATTGTCATCTAGATAGTTGCCAATGGACTCTTTTATTATCTGTTCTAATATCTTTCCCGGTATCTAAACTAAAAAGCCCCAAATGCTGCAACCTTTCCTTGAAAGGGAGTCGCTCCATCCCCTTGATCATTCTGGTTGCCCTCTTCTGAACCTTTTCCAACTCTATAATATCCTTTTTGAGATGAGGCGACCAGAACTGTACACAGTATTCCAAATGCAGCCGCACTGTAGATCTATACAACGGCATTATGATATTGGCTGTTTTATTTTCAATACCTTTCCTAATTATCCCTAGCATGGAATTTGCCTTTTTCACAGCTGCCGCACACTGGGTTGACATTTTCATCGTGCTGTCCACTACAACCCCAAGGTCTCTCTCCTGGTCGGTCACCGCCAGTTCAGACCCCATGAGCGTATGTGGCTGACTCACCTCCTTTCACTCTGATTCACTCCAATCTACAGGAAAGGACAAGGAAGCATGTTAGAAGATTCTTCTCAGTGGCTAACAAGCTTCTCTTTCATGCTGATTGGCTTGTATGATGTTGGAGACATAGGGTCCCAGCTGGGACTCGGCTCCCAAAAAGGTAAGGGGTCTAAGAACCCTTGAGACCCCAGACAGCTACACACACACACACACACACACACACAGAGAGAGAGAGAGAGAGAGAGAGAGAGAGAGAGAGAGAGAGAGGAAAGTCAAGTGGGCAGAGATGGCCACTTTATCTTTAGCTGAAAGGCCTAATCCTCCCTGCCAGAGAGGGTGAGCAACAGAAAGGTGATGGGAGTAGTAAGGGGTCTAAGACCCCCCAAGACCCTGGACAACTACACCCCTGGTTATGCGACAATGAACGTTTGTCCTGCGTTCATCCTGATTTGTTTGTGGGGTGTTTGCACATCTTCCTGTTGGTCATTTGTTCATCCCACACTTTCCAATGGTTTCCCCCGCCATTTCCAAACTGCAAAAAGACATTAAAAAAGAAAGAAAGAAAGAAAGAAAGAAAGAAAGAAAAAAGGAAATGTAATTGTTGTGCTAGGGTGACAGAGCCCTTTAATCTACTTTACATGCTGAAACCTAAAGTTCTTGAATCCTTCGTGCAAAATAGTGATGGTAGAGGTTCCCTTAGAAAGCATCTGAAGTCTTCTCTTACCTTCAACACCATGGGGGTTTGTGCAAGGAAAGCGGCTGTGGTGTTCTTCTAGCTGGCTATGGTATTTGGAGGGTTGGCTGATATCATGGGGTCATTTGCACTGAATTGCACCTTCTATGCATGAGTAATGCGGAAGTATCATTGAAGTACAGCATCATGATGAGTTGGTAGTTCCATGGATACTGTGGGTGTATCTGCCAGTGTTGCTTCATTCAATTTTGCCTCTGTAGTCATTTGAGGAGACACAGGTCAAGAATAGGACAAGTTTCTGGTTCTTTTCCTGGTAAGATCTGGGTGGGTGCTTGAGTGAACTGATACGATTATTAGCGTCTGTTCCTATTATTATTGTGACTATTGAGGTGAGAAGTGCTTTAAGATGTGTGTGGGAAGGAGACAAGATGAGGAGGGTCCACAGTTATCACAATGATTTGGGGGAAGGGGAAGGCATAGCCAGAAAGTGGGTAGGTCAGAAAAGGGCTTCCAGATGCTTGCATGCTGTTCCTCGCTCTGAATTCCCGCCCATGCTTGATATCACTGGAGATTCATCCACTGTGCCAAATAGCCTGGTGCTGTTTTTATGAATGCCAGGCCAACTATTGGGACCATGTTGACCCATGATCTTATTGTGGGTGAACAGGCTGACCTGGTGTGAATAACTAAGACCTGTGGGGGGGATGCAGCTCTGCCTGCCTGGTACTTGGTGCAACACCAATGCAGACTGGAGGGTTGGGAGAGGGGAGGGAGGCATAGCCATACTTCATGAAATCTCATTCTATCTCATCAGGAAACCTTTCCACCTAGGAGCTAGATGGAGGGCCTATATCTGGTGTGGAGCAATGGATACAGGCTCGGGATTCTGCTCACCCTGCTGCCCAATGGCCTTCATGACCGAGTTGGCCAAGGTTGTTTCAGGTGTCATGTTGGAGGAACCCAAGGCTGCGTTCCTGACTCCTGAATGACTTTAACAGCCATGCTGAGGATTCTTTAGCTTGCGTTCCTGTGGCTTCCATTGCAACCACAGAACTGTCCCAGAGAGTCATCAAACCAGTGTGCAGAGTAAAGAATACCCTTGATTTAGTATTTGCCTCTGGAAAGGGGTGGTGTCATGCCTAGCCCTGATCGGTGCCAGACCTTGTGCCCTCAGAGGATAAATAAGACACCCCACAGTGTTAGGAGATATTTAGCTCCCTGGATCCAATGTTGAGGATCCCTTTGAGAGGCTCTCTGGGTTGAAACTTGAGGAAGAACTTTTGGAAATATCAAATGAGGTGGTAGAGCTGCACCCTAATCCTCAAGAACACTGGTAGAAACTTTGGGTTCAGGCCAAAGAACAACAGCACAGTATGCACCTATGGATCCAGAGTTGGCAGTTATGAGTAAGGGGTCTAATCATGAGTAAGGAAGACTCATAAGTAAACCAACCCTGACACTCCTTCATTGCCAGCAGCTGTGGTTAGGCTGTGGTCTAGGTGGCCAGAGTATATAAAGCCTCCTTCTTGGGCTTTCTAGTTGTTGGCAACCACATAGATCTTTATCCTCTTGTTCCCTGCATCCTTGCCCCTGGCTTGCTGTGTACTATGTGGAATACTCTGTAGAATTGATCTTGGACTGTTTCTTGACATTGCATCTGGATCATGTTTGACCTATGCCAATTTTCTGTATTTGACTATGATTTGTTTGGATTGTGCAACACCAGAAGCCCTGTCTGGGCTTGTATGCGTTTTGGTGAGAGTTTGATACTTCTGGGATTGGGACTTTGGTCCTTAAGGGTATCTCCTGGAGCGTAAGCATGGTGGTGACTATATGTATGCTGTCCTGGTCATATCACTTCCTGGTGAAGTTTAGGTTTTTGGTAGCAGCCACACCCTACAGGAGTGGGGGACTGGTTTGAATGGTCTACACCCAGATTCTCATGGAACCTAGTAGGTTCTTGAATGCTCTAGGGGATTTCCTGGTGGATAGTCAGTGATCCTGTCCAGGGCCGGCACCAAAGGGCAGCCAGGTCAGGTCCTGGCAGAGGGCCCAGTCATCCACTGAAGGGCCCCTCGTTAGGGTGGGGGAGTAACGATCCCCTTCTGCGATCCGCAGCAGGCTCCCTGCTGTGGATCACAGGGAGGGAGCTGCCTGCCTGCTCACTTGCTGGCCCCCCCGCTTGCCCCCTGCCCCTGCCCACTCACTCACTTGCCAGCCTGCTTGTTCACTTGCCCTCCTGCTTCCCACCCTCCTGCTTGCTCGCTCGCTCACTCAGCCCACTTGCCCCCATCCCCCCACCCACTCGCTCACTTGTTCTTCTGACTGCCTGCTTGCCCGCCCCCTGCCCACTTCCCCCCACTTGCTTCCCCATCCCCCTGCTTGCCTGCTTGGTAGGTAGGTAGGTAGGTGGGGCATGCATGGGGCTGCCAGGGCCCAGGGCAGGCTGGAGCCAGCCCTGATTTTGTCAAGGCTCTGGCCTTGCTGTGTGGTGGTGAAACAAGAAGGGCTATTGGCATGATTGCTCCTGAGGATCATCTCTGATGCTCAAGGGCCTGCACTGTGCCTTGGTTTACTGAGGAGTAGGGATGGGTGTGAAATTTGATTCTGTTTGCATTTCAAACACAAAATCTGTGTTTTTTGAAACATGAGAACCAAAACACAGCCATCCTTTGAAATTCACATGTACTTGAGTTTTGCCTACCTACCAATGTTTACAAAAAAATCATACCTTAGGAGAAAGTGTGCATAAATATGACTCTGAGTGAAAATAACACACAAAAATACATTGTATGACAAGAAATTGCTTGCAAAAATGTGTACATTAGTCAAGACTTCCTATAAAAATGTGTCTGTTGGGAGAAATTAGTATTAAAATACTGGAAAAGTTTCATGAGGGTTTTAAAAACATTTTTTTGCAAGTTGTATAAATGTGGAGAACTGAATTTAAGATTGGAAAAATGAGAGACTGGAATTGACGGATCTTTCCATCCCTACTGAGGAGTTGCAAGCAATGAGGCAGGTTGGGAGATGACTGGAGTGCACTGCAGGTGGTGGAAAGCTCACTCTGAGGCTGACTAAACACTTGCTAGGTCACACTACTCTGTCTACCAAGTGGTGGTGAAAGCAAAGAAAAAGTACTTTGCTGTTTGCATTGTCTCCTTGACTACTCACCCAGCCGTTATTTTGGGTGGTTTGGAGGCTAGCCATACAAAAAGTGTATGGTCTTCAGTAGCATTTAGTAGCATGGTGAGAGCAGGTACTTTGCATGGTACTTTGAAAATAAAGTTGCTCAGCTCCAAGGTGTCCAGTGCAGCACTTTCCCATATTTTATGGGACTGATTTCAGTTTATGTGGCCTGATGATGTAGACAGGACCCCTGCAGTGAGTTCTGTCCACATCATCTTGCTCTCTTGATCCCTGCCCATCCTGGTTGGAGAAAGTTAGTTGGGGGAAGTTGACCAGGTGAGTCCAAGGGATGGTGAATGTGTCTCTACATGATGGAGTGGTGCCTGCTTTTCTTAGGGAAGTGGAGGTGCATCCATTCCTTAGGAAGCCCACCCTGGACCCTGTTGTGTATAACTTCTACCCTAAGTCACAAATACCTACTTCTTGGGCAAGGTAGTGGAGAGAGTGGTGACAGAGCAGTTGCAAGAGTTCCTGTAGGATATAGACTATTTGGATCCATTTCAATCTAGGTTCATACATGCTTTGGGGATTGAATCAGCCTTGGTTGCCCTGATGGATGGCCTGTATCAGGAGTAGGACAGAGGAATGCATCTTTGCTCCTCCTCCTTGATCTGTCTGTGGCTTTTGATACCATTGACCATGGGTATCCTCCTGAGGCAGCACTGCAGGATGGGTATGGGGGCACTGTTTCACAGTGGGTTCACTCCTATCTGCAGGGCTGTGTCCAGAGAAAAGCATTGAAAGACTGTGTGTCAGCCCCACGGTCTTTGTGCTACGGCGTGCCACAGGGCACAATCTTGTCACCAATGCTGCTTAACATTCATCTATATGAAGCCATTGGGAGTGGTCATTAGGAGTTTGCGGGCAAAGTGTCACCAGTATGCTGATGATAAGCAGCTCTATTTCTCCATTATGTGAGTCAGGGGATGCTGAGTATGATCTGGAATGTTGTCTGGATGCAGTTGTGGATGGATGAAGGGCAATAAATTGAGCTTCAATACTGGGAAGACAGAGGCACTGGTTCCCATGTCCAGGAGATTGGCCATTTGCCTGTTCTGGACAGAGTTGTTCTGCCAGAAAAACAAGTATGTAATTAGAGGTCCTCTTGGATCCATCTCTGTCACTTGAGGTGCAGATAGTCTCAGTGACTAGGACTGCCTTTTACCAGATACTGGACAGGGATAGCCTGGCCACAGTGATTCATGCATAGGTAACCTCAAGACTTGAGTATTGCAGTGCACTCTGTCTGGGGTACATCTGTGCTTGGTCTGGAATCTCCAGCTGCCACAAAAAGCTATGGCAAGACTGTTGATGGTCACATACTACTGCCATCAAGATATGGAAGGATCTGTCAATGTCTGTGTCTCAGTTTCTCATTTTTCCAATCTTAAATTCAGTTTTCCACATTTCTGCAGCAATTTGCAATTTTTTTAAAAAAAATAAACTCTCAAGCATTTTAGTGTGAATTTCTCCAAAATAAATGTTTTTTGTAGGGGGTTTTGACTACTGTACACATTTTTGCAATCCATTTCTCATTGTATAATGCATTTTTGCATATTAATTTCATTCATATATTCATTTTTATGCACACTTTCCCTGAATATATGCATTTTTGTAAACATTGGTTGGTTGGTCAACTTCATTGCAAAATTCAAATAACTGCAAATTTTGAAGGATGGCTGTGTTTGGGTTCTCATATTGTTTCAGAAAGTGCAAAGGTTCAGCTTTAAATGCAAACAGAATCAAATTTCTTCTCTGTCCCTACCACCAATACATTACACCAGGGCTAAAAAGTTGGAATGGCTGCCCATATATTACTGGGCCAGGTTCAAGGTTCTTGTATTCTACAGCCATGAGAGTGGCTGTATACTACAGCCGGCATGGATTTTTCACATTCCGCAATGTTAAATTGAAAATACCCCCCATGCCATTCTGATGCTTCCCATAAACTCATTTCAAAACAAAACCTTACAAAATTTATAGTCGTGAGCTCAGAAACGCTTGTTTAACCCTCTCAATTTTCATGGCGATACACAAAACACTCAGAAAGAATTGAGAGTTCATTGTCTAAAGAGAGAGAGAAAAAACCCAGACCCCTTTTGGACTTTTTTCTCTGAGAGTTCTCATAATCTGTTGAAATTCATTAAAAATCAGCCATGTTTACACAGGACCTGTAATCCTGTTACTGACCTTGCCCCATACTCTGACCTTCATCTTCTGCTGTTTAAAAGATAAAAAATGCCTGGCTGATTTTTAATTAATTTAAGAAATTTAGCATTGAAAATGATAATGTTGGGCATGCTCAGTAAGAACCAACTGTGTTCTAAAAGCCAGACTCACAGCTGCTGGGCTTGGCTAATCAGGGGGCCACATCCATGCCAGACCTTGATTTCACTTTAGACAGTCATGGCTTCCCCCAAAGAATCCTGGGAAGTGTAGTTTGTGAAGGGTGCTGAGAGGAGACTCTTATTCCTCTGAGAGAGCTCCAGTGGCCAGAGTGGCTTAACAGTCAGCCACTCTGATTGAAGGTCTGTGAGGGGAACAGGGCATCTCTTGGAACTCTCAGCACCTTTCATTAACTACACTTCCCAGGATGCTTTGGGAGAAGCCATGACTGTAAAGTGAAATAAAGGTCTGGTGTTGATGTGGCCAGGGACAGCTTTGGTTTAAATTTGGGTGGGAGGCTACATGTGCCTGCTGTAGAATAAAAAGGTGGGGGAAACCCTGAAAAGCAATGAGACTGTTCACAGTGTTTTCCTTTTGGAAAGGAAAGGGGCTTCCCCTCTGCTCAGTGTCCACCAACCCAATCTCCTCCCCCTCCTCCTACCTTCCCTGCCCTTCCCCCAGGTCAGTGTTGGACTACAACCTGGTAGACCAGGGTTCGATTCCCCACACAGCTATGAAGCTAACTGGGTGACCTTGGGCCAGTCACTGCCTCTCAGCTTCAGAGGAAGGCAATGGTAAAACCTCCACTGAATACCATTTACCATGAAAACCCTATCCATAGGGTCGCCTTAAGTCGGGATCTACTTGAAGGCAGTCTATTTCCATTTTCAAACATGATTGCACAAAAGAAATATCCCATTGAACTCAAAAAGTATGCAACTGATCAAACCCACCCTCCCTTCTCCTCCCTCCTATCCCCTGCCTCTTGTCCCTCCCCTCCCTTCCCCCTCCAGTCTCCTCCTTCCCCCTCCCCATGGTCAGT
Organism: Rhineura floridana; assembly: GCF_030035675.1. Lineage (NCBI taxonomy): Eukaryota > Metazoa > Chordata > Lepidosauria > Squamata > Rhineuridae > Rhineura > Rhineura floridana. The sequence goes on along the minus strand of NC_084480.1, from coordinate 172,450,237 downwards.
TTCTTAAGCATGATTGCACAGGAGTAAATACCATTGAACTCAACAAGTGTGCAAATGATCAAACCTGCCCTCCCCTGCCCCTTCCTTTGCCCCTCCCTCTCCAATCCCCTTCTTCCTCCTTCCCCTCCCTTTCTCCTTCCCTCTCCTCTCCCCTCCTCCTGCTCCTCCTCCATGGTCAGTTTTACCTACCCTAACCATTATTACATAGGAGTAAATCCCATTGAAATCAATAAGCATGCACATGATCAGATTCCTCCTTCCCTCTTCCTTCTTTCTCCTTCCCTGCCCACTCCGGCCATCCCTCCCTTTCATGGCTTTAAAAGAAGACTAGACAATGGCTATCAATGGCTACTAGCCGTGATGGCTGTGCTCTGCCACCCTAGTCAGAGGCAGCATGCTTCTGAAAACCAGTTGCCGGAAGCCTCAGGAGGGGAGAGTGTTCTTGCACTCGGGTCCTGCTTGCGGGCTTCCCCCAGGCACCTGGTTGGCCACTGTGAGAACAGGATGCTGGACTAGATGGGCCACTGGCCTGATCCAGCAGGCTCTTCTTATGTTCTTATGTCCCTCCCCCCCCAGTTAGTTTTACCTATCCTAAGCATGATTTCACGGGAGTAAATCCCACTGAACTCAATAAACATGCAAATGATCAAACCTGTCCTTCCCCTCTCCTCCCCCTCCTTGCTGCTTCCATCCCCTCCTCCCCTCTGCTCTTCCACCTCTCCCCCCTCCTCCTCCCCTCCCCATCCACAGTGGTCAGTTTCGCCTATTGTAAGCATGATTGCAGGGGAGTAAATCCCACTGAACTCAATAAGCATGGAAATGATCAATCCATTCTCGGCAAGCTTGCACAGGATCCCATTTCTTACCTCCCAGATTAAAAAGCAATTCACAAATAGGCAAAAACCCTTGCGGTTTAAGAATGTTCCTATAGCCCACAGATATTTCTATCAAACTTTAAAATGCAGGGAAATTGGGCAGCTCTAGTGAATGCACCAGTGGAGCAGGAGACCTGACCTCCTCTCTGGGATATTGTACTGCCCTACAAATTGGTCAAAATGCAAACACCATGTCTTTCACAGTCCAATCCACTTCCTGTGTAGCTTGGAAGAATTTGGTAACATGTGCATATGGTGAGTGGTGGCAATACCTGCCATCTCCAAAGATGGAGAATGACATTTTTGTATGTTTGTTGGTGCTCTTCTTTCTTTGCTTCATTTCTGTGTTACTATTATTTTTACAGAGAATCTAATCTAGAAAATTTTATTTCTATGTAGAAACCTGGTGCATTCACTATAGCTGCCCAATTTCCCTGCTTTTTAAAGTTTGATAGAAATATCTGTTGGCTATAGGTACATTCTTAAACCGCAAGGTTTTTTGCCTATTAGTGAATTAAGTTACAAGGCCTTTAAACAACTTGGATTCAGAATATCTTAAGGACCACCTGATCCATTATATCCCTACCTGATCACAGAAATCTTTGGGGAAGTCTCTGTTAATGCTCCTCCAGGGTTCAGAACCATGGCATGTAACCACCAGAACCTGTTTTTCAGTATTGTGGACCCAATCCTGTGGAACTCCCTTCCAACTGAGATTCAACAGGCCCCTTCCCTGCTAGACTTCAGGTGCTTGACAAAGACTTTGCTATTTCAGCAGGCATTTTAAGGTAGTGTTTTGATTTTATGTTGAATTTTAATTGATGTTCTTTGTATAGTTTTTCTTTTTCAAACGTTTACATTCACTTTGAAATGCTGGATATTAAGTGGTGTGTGAAATAAAATAATAAAGTTTCCCATGGGTCAGTAACTTGAGAATCTTTCCAAATTTGGAATGGGCAACAAACTAGAAGTTGAGATTCAATGTAAGAGCAAAGTGTTGCAGTGGAATAATTCTTCCTCCTCAAAACAAAACCTTCACATATATATGCTGCTGATGTTGAGGTCATGCTAGAAGCTTACAGAAAAATCTTTGTTCAGTGTACTGCAGCGCTGAAAGTAGGAAAATTCTATAATGGGAATTAAGGATGATCATCATAATCAGGCCTGATGCCAGCAGATGGCTAGGTTGGGCACCGCCCCAGGGCTGAGAGTAGCCTCTGCTTCTGGGGCTGGGTGGCGGGTGTAGCTCCCACTCTGCAATCCCCACTCGCATCAGGGCATGGAGTGTGCACCCCACAACCCAATGCTGGTGTGGATCATGGAGCAGGAGCCACCTTCCTAGGCAATGCCCCCCTGCGGCTGGTGCAGGTTGGCCATGCCACTTCCTGCACTGCTACATCAGCACACTGCGTGCACATGCTTGCTACCGCCCAAGATTGTGGCAGGGTGTCAGTATAGGCCTGCTGCCATCTTGGTTGATGGGAGGTGTGCATGCTAGTGTGCTGATGCAGCTGGGCCTATTTAAGCCCCTGGCGGCAGTGGTGTTGCTTCTGCCACCTTTGAGGGCCTACTGCAGTCTGGTGCTGACCCTGTTGTCATAAGAAAGCAATTAGGATAGTGCTTCTCTGTAAACATATGTGGCATCCACATTTAGAATACCATGCCCACTTCTCTCTGCTCTGTCTTAATGAAATATAGCAAAGTTGAAGATGACATAAAAAGGGCATCTAAGAGTACCAGGAGGATGGGCCACTTCCTCTGCAGTAAGGCTTTCTAGGTTTTAAAAAAAGTGAAGGGGTATTATAGATTCATAATATTATGGACAATTTTGGAGTGAAAGTTTACCTTTCTATCAAAACAGTTGAATATCCAGCCAAAAAACAACTAGCAGTAGGTCCCCAGGAGAGACAAAATAAAGTATTTATTCATGCCATGCATAATCACCTATGAAATTTATTGTGAAACAATACTGTAATGGCCACAAGCATAAGAAGCTTTTAGAAAGGGTTGGGCGTAACTCTGCAGGATAGGTCTGTCATCCATGATAGTCAGAAAAAGGGCTAAGCTGAAGCAAAGGGGTGCATTTCACAAATAGTTTTTTGTCCCCAGGTTTGGTGATTTTTGCACCTCTTGGCAAAAAGTGAGTTCAAAAGGGGTGAGGGTTGAAGGAAAAAGGGAACTCATCTCCACTGCTGAGGAAAGCAGGGCTTTTCCTTACCACGCTGTGCTGGTGGTTTCACCGCCTGCCAGCACTAAACTTCAAGATCCAATCCAGCTATAGTCATACACATTTACACACATGGCTAGCTGGGGCAGAATGTGGATAGGGATGTGCATCTGCTAGACATGGCGGAGAAATTTAATTTAGTTCCCATTTAAAGCTGATATTTTTCAAATTCACATGTTCAGAAACAACGTGAGAACCAAAACAGAGCCATCCTTCGAAATTCACACTTATCTGAATTTTGAGATGCTGTTACCAAACAAACAATATCTACAAAATGCATGTGTTAAGGGAAACTGTGCTTAAATGAATATATGAGTGAAAATAACATACAAAAATACATTCTATTAGGAGAAATGGCTTGCAAAAATGTGTACATTAGTCAACACTGCATACAAAAGTGTTTATTAAGAAAAACTCGCACTATTTTTATCTCTAAAATGCTGAAGAATTTTTATCAGGATTTTAATTTAAAAAATGGTGAGTTGCTGCAGAAATGTGAACCAAATTTTGAGTGGAAAAATGAGAGAACCAAAATGTTCAAACCCTTCCTTCCCTAGCATCCACGTTCATTCATTTATTGAAATCATTTCTGTACCGCCTTCCATGTATAACAACATTAACATACATATAAAAACATTAAAATATGGCCAGGAGAGGATGATGGAACTCCACACTAAATTACTTTCAATGGAATGCACATTTGGATAGGTATCTCAATGCATATCTCTGTTTTAGTGTCCCACATAGTGCAACTCTGCATGCCATGCAGCAGTGGAACTGCCGGCAAAGCACAGCATAGCCCACTAAGATAAAGAGAACCAATCCAGTTGCTTGGGCAGTTGGGATGTGATTCTTCCTTCTCCCACAAAGCAACAGCGGGTTTTAAGGAACAATGTCAGTATGAACATGCAAAAAATGTGCAAAGGAGGCCTTAGCTACATGGGAAGCTGCCTTATGCTGAGTCAGACCCATTGATCCATCTAGCTCAGTATTGTCTACAATGACTGGCCGTGGCTCTCCAGAAGTTCAGGCAGGATTCTCTCCTAGACCTACTTGGAGATGCCATTGAACTTGGGACCTTTTGTATGCAAGGCAAATGCTCTACCACTGAGCTACAGCCCTTCCCCAAGTAAAAGCAAAGAAATTCAGTGAAACATTTTGCACCCTCTTAAACAGTGAAACCCTTAAACCCTTCTGCAGTGAAAACGGAACAGCATGAAAACTCAGTGCAGCACTAACCAGGAATTGGACCACCATTTGAAAAGGCAACAGTATGCCACTCTGATTAACAGATGCTGCATATAAATAAAATGGGATGGCTATCCGTACCTTGTCCTGCTTATAAGCTTCCCCCGAGTATCCGGCTGACTGTTGTTGCAAACCAATTTTGTCTTATGAATCATAGAGTGGACTATTTATTATTTATTTATTTTATTTCTATGCCGCCTTTTGGCCAAAAGGTCCTCAAGGCAGCTCACAAAAAATAAACACAAATACAAAATACACATTAGAAAAGAATACAGTGCACAAAAAATTTAGCAAGCCATTTGAACTGTTCTCCAGCAGCAAAAGCTATACTTTTAAATACCATTACAAGGTGGATTAAGACCCTCTGTGGCGCAGAGTGGTAAGCGGCGGTAACGCAGCTGAAGCTCTGCTCACAGCCGGAGTTCGATTCCAACGGAAGGGGGAAGTCAAATCTTCGGTAAAAGGGGTCGAGGTCCACTCAGCCTTCCATCCATCCGTGGTCGGTAAAATTAGTACCCTGCATATGCTGGGGGCTAAAGAAAGGCCGGGGAAGGAACTGGCAATCCCACCCCATATGTATGGTCTGCCTAGTAAACGTCGCAAGACGTCACCCTAAGAGTCGGAAACGACTCGTACTATAAGTGCGGGGACACCTTTACCTTTACAAGGTGGATTGAGTGGTAATGTGCAGAATAGTGGGTTGTACAAAGTAAATTGAGTGATGGTGGGCAGAATTATGGGTTGTGCTTCTCACAAGTTATTTAGATGAGCTGTTTTTAATAGGCAAAAAGCCTTGCGGTTTGAGAATGTACCTATAGCCCACAGATATCTCTATAAAACTTTAAAAAGCAGGGAAATTGGGCACCTATTGTGAATGCACCAGGGGAGCAGGAGACCTGACCTCTCTGAGATATTGGACTGCCCTACAAATTTGTCAAAATGCAAACACAATTTGGGTTGGTCTTTCACAGTCCAATCCACTTGGTATGTAGCTTGGAAGATTTTGGTAACATGTCCCTCTGAGCATATGGTGAGTGGTGGCAATGCTTCGGCCAGATAGGCGGCCTAAAAATTAAATTATTATTATTATTATTATTATCATCCCAAATAATAGAAAGAAGACATGTGCTCTGCTGATCTTGTATTAGCAGGAAGGAAGCAACATTATTAAGACAGTTGATATAGTTCAGATAGTCACTTTAAATATGTCTGATTTCCTTTGCAATGTTAGTGAAGTTTCCTGTGAGTCTGGCTTTTAAAACACAGACAGTTGGTTCTTACTGAGCATGCCCGGGGTTATCATTAACTTCAATGCTAAATTTCTTAAATTAATTAAAAATCAGCCAGGCGTTTTTTAAACCTTTAAACTGTAGAAGATGGTCAGAGTATTGGGCAAGGTCAGTAGTAGGAGTACAGGTACTCTGTGAACATGGCTGATTTTTAATTAATTTCAACAAATTATGAGAACTCTCAGAGAAAAACGTCCAAAAGGGGTCTGGCATTTCTCTCTCTCTCTTTTTACACTTTGAACTCTTGATTCTCTCTGTTTTGTATATCACCATAAAATGTAGAAGATTGTTAAGCCAGCGTTTCTGAGTTCAGGACTATATGTTTTGTAAGGTTTTGATTTGAAATGAGCTTATGAGAAGCATCAGAATGGCATGGGGGGTATTTTCAATTTAACATTGCAGAATGCGAAAAATCCATGCTGGCTATAGTATACAGCCACTTTTGTGGCTGTGTCATTTGTCTCAATAACATTCAGCAGGTATTACAAATCACATAGATATAACTCTTTTACTGGTTAAGTATTCAGCATATCTAAGAGAAAATCCCAGCTACCCTCTCCTCCCCCCTTCCCTCAACTACCCTCCCCCAAGGTGGTATAACTTAGAAAACATACCATCTTTTTGGCGCCAGGTCAAGACTTTCTTCTTCTCCCAGGCATTTTAGCATGTGTTTTCAAATTGCTTTTTAAAAAATGTGTTTTTTAATTTGTATATTTGTTTTTAATGTTTTTAATTGTTGTAAACTGCCCAGAGAGCTTCAGCTATGGGGTGATATACAAATGCAATAAATAAATAAATAAATAAATAGAATATCATTTGTTTATTTGTTTGTTTTCCCCTCATTTATAGCTGTTGGGACCTGTAGTACTTTAGTACTTTAGAGACGTCAAGGCTGTCTGTTAAGTGCTAAACATACATATAGCGTTACTCATTCAAAATACTAGCATAATGTGGCAGGGATTTTTGCTTATTTTCTTTCCCATAAACATAGGCTATGAATGGGAACCACATTGAGGCAAATTTGTCTGTCTTTAGAGCACCACGTGTTACTCTCAGTTTGTATGTCAGTTTCTGAAAGCTGTAAACCAAACCTTACGATACCAATATTGTACTGAAGTACCATGCATATCTTTCCAATGCCTTACTATGGTAAGGAGTGCTGCCATAAGCAAATCTCCTACCAGCGGCTTGTCTTTGCTGTCCAAACTTGTGCTGGTGAAAAATGTCCTACCAGCAGTTTGTCTTTGGTGTCCAAAGTTGTGCCCGTGAAAATTTTTGAAAGTGCCACCTGTGAAGTCCTACCCACAGGCCCAGGCACAATCAATTGGATGTCAAAGACTGAATTCCAAAATGTCTGGACCCATGGACATGATCACCACATATGGTGATACGTCCTGAGATCTCCACATCCCCTCCAGCATCATCCCGAAAAGTCCAGATTTATCCGTAAGCCTCACCAGAGTAACATACCACCTGTGAGCCAGTTTTAGCATTGACGCCACCTTTGATGATGATATCCCAATCCCCTTCCCACTGCTTTTTGAGACCAGAAAGATCTGAACTTTCCCTTGCTAGTAACATCAAACATAATTGAGAGACTATGTTTCTTCCTCCTTCTCTAGCCACCAAAATAAGTTGTTCAAAAGTTGTAGGGCACTGAAGAGCCTGTTCCTTGACCTGTACCCTTGAAAGAAAATCATGTATTTGACATCATTGAATCCAGGTAAACTGCACAACTCGTAATGCAAAAATCCTGTTCTGTTAAGTGGCCACCAGTGAAAAAATCCCTGATTCTGAAAACAACTCTTGTCCATTCTTTCCAAGCTATTTGTCTGTTCTTATTGTAAAAGTCAGGATGAAAATGGAGAGGAGTTAAGGATGAAAGTATTTTAGTCAAAATCTGTTTTCTCCAACATTTTATAAGTACTGTGGTAAATGGATTTTCCATTGATTGCTGCAGTATTACCTTACTCATTTTTCTGAAAAACATCATGCTGAGAGGTATGCCATCCAAAACTCTGTTCTCAGTCTGAACCCATCTCTTTTTAGTGCTTTCTAGAATAATAAAAATTAAATGATATAATTGGTTTGCCTCATAATATAATCTTAAATTGAATTTCCTTTCCTCCCCATTTTGTGTGACTGTACAGTAAAAATGTTCATATCCTAGGTTTTTTAGAATTGAATGTGAAACACTCCCACTCCTTCTGCCAGATCCTAAGCTGCTTCTCTGAGATCCATACCAGGAGCATGTGGAAAAGGTAAGTAAGTTTAGGAAGAGCATTCATTTTAAGTGCTGCTATTGTGGAAGAAATAGATAAATGAAGTTTTCCCCAGTGTTTCATATCCTTTTTAATGGATGCCCAAAGTGGTCCATAGTTTACTAAAATTAATTTATTGAAATTTCTGTGTATTTGTACGCCCAAGTAGCGCAATTGTTTGTGGCATAGCGTAATACCTAGTGTTGTTGAAAATAGTTTTTGGTCTCGGGGAGGGATATGCAAGCACCAAGCCTCTGATTTCTGGAAGTTAACCCTTAAGCCAGACACACTTTCAAACCTCTCTAGTGCTTGTTTGATATTAGGAGCAGCTTCTATTCGGATAGTGATTAGTAGCACCATATCATCTGCATACAGACTTAATAAGTGAGATTCACCACCAGTATTAACCACAGAGATGGCTGTATTATTCCTAAGTCGTTGTGCTAATGGTTCTATTGCCAGCAAAAACAGGAGAGGAGACACCCTTGTTAGTTCCTCTTTGGATGGAAATTGTCGATGACTCTATATCAGCCTTTCCCTCTTGGTAAGAGGGACCGGGCTAAAACTTCCAGATCGGAGAACTTTTAGCAGTGGTCGTATTAGAGAATGAAGCCGTAACTGGGGCATGATCCGTTATTGTAATGGCTCCTATTGAGGCTTGTGTAGCCTGTGAAAACAATATCCCTGAGACCAAAATACCATCAAAATTTGTATGGGCTTGATGCACCCTGGAGAAAAAAAGAGAAACTATTATCTCCAGGGTACATTTCAGACCAGATGTCCTTTAGTCTAAGTTTATTTAGTAACTTCAAAAATTTTAACTTGTCCTTTAATGAATTACATTTCCCTTGATTAATCTGTCTTTGTAATTTAATTTTAGTTAACAATTCTGGATCCAGGCCTTTCATATTAATGTTGAAGCCTCCCCCTAAAATAAAGTCACCATTCCCAAATTTCTCTAACTTCTGAAATAGATTATGCAAAAATCCAAATTGTCCAGAATTAGGTGCATATATGAAGCCTATTGTCAATTATCTAGAACTTTCCAGAAGTCCTGTTAAGAAAATGAAACGGTCTCCTGGGTCCTGCAAGATTTTGTGTACCTCAAAAGGAAAATTCCATTTGAAAGTGACCACCACCCCTCTTGATTTTGATAAACCAGGAGCCAAGTACTGTTTGTCAAAATAGCCATGTTTTAGAAGTGGTATACATAGATGTGGGGAATGAATTTTCTGAAGGAAGACAACATCAGGCACCAAGTCCTTTATATACAGTAGGGCCCCACTTACCGGCGCTTCGCTTCCTGGCGTTCCGCTAATGCGGCGGCTTTCATTCCCCATTTTAAAGCTGATTTTTGCGCTTTTGCGGCATTTTGCAGCATTTTTGCGTCATTGTCGTGCGACACGCCCCATTATACTCAATGGGGTTGCGCTTTACGGCGATTTCTGCTTTATGGCAGGGGTCTGGAACGGAACCTGCCATATAAGCAGGGCCCGCTTGTACCTGGTCATCCTCTCCCATTTTATGTTGTCCCGCAACCCTTTCACATTAAGAATCACTAGTTCACTTCAGTCATTATGCTTGTTGATAAAGTAGATGTTTTGGTCCCTCTTGTGAAACTTCCAGAGCTTGGAAAAGTTACTTTTTTGAACTACAACTCCCATCAGCCTCAGCCAGCATGGCCACTGGGTTGGGCTGATGGGATTTGTAGTTCAAAAAAGTAACTTTTCCAAGCTCTGGAACTTCTTAATACAACAAAACCTTAGCCGCCTATGAACCACCTTGTCTACCCCTCCCCCACCCACCTTAATCTTTCCCTAACTAATTGAACCATCAGAACCTGTCCAAACTGTGGAAAACTTGGCACCACCAACATTAAAGAAGGCTTAATGTTTGTATTTGACACAAAAATCAGCCTGACTGTGTGGATCCAGTTAATTTTGCTGGAACCACATGTATGCAACCATGCATAGAAATGGGACTTAGGCCTCTGTGTATTAACACAAAATATTTTTGGAGAAAGGTCGACAAACAAAGTTAAGATGTATAATAAAAAATACCCCATGCTCCTCTCTCTATTCAATTCCCCTCCGGGAGCATTACAAAAAGTGTTATTTTAACACGGGAATTACCCCTTCCTGCAACTATTGGATATGCAAAATATACGGTCGATAGTATGGACTCTCCTTAACAAGATAACTTCCAAATGGTCATGCAAAGGTAATGCTAATGTTATGTGCTCTCCTCAGTCAAAGGAAATTATCTGGTCTTCGAGCGACCCAGCCTAGGTAATCTATCAATTACTATGCCGTTGACTGTGAACTCAAATGGGGTGGAGCACTTGAGAAGGTGTTGGACTCCATGGCTGTGCTCCCAGCTTAAATTCTGCTCTTGCTGAATGTTTTCTTCCTCTGTCTCCTCATCTTCTTTCTTGAGTTCTTCAGGAGGTTCCAAATTACATGCATTTAACAGAGATAGGGCTTCCTTTATAGTGCTTGCTATCAGCAAGCCTCCATTCCCTGGAACGGTCAACCGAAAGAGACCATGGCCAATGGGAAGAGATGGTGCTCCTGTTCAGGTGGTTATGGGTAGGTGGTATGGTGAGCAATGGGAGGAGGGACCGTGGCCAATGGGAATCGAAAGAGACCGTGGCCAATGGGAAGAGATGGTGCTCCTGTTCAGGTGGTTATGGGTAGATGGTATGGTGAGCAATGGGAGGAGGGATATGGCTGGATGTGGGGAGGGGAGGTCCAGAAAGTTATGGAACATACCTCTCTCCAATCTTCCATCCGCCTTATAGGTTCTTGGTGTCATGGTAGCTTATTTGTTATTGTGCTTATTATTTTGGTATATTTGTTGTTTTTTGTAAACTGCTTAGACTGTTTTGGTGTTAAGTGGTAAATAGATATATGAAATAAATAGTAAAATAAATAAAATGGGAAGAGGTGAAGAAATTATATTGCGCCCTGCCAACCTTGTTTCCTGTTGCTGGGGGCAGGTGAAACACTTACACGCTATTCCTCTTAATCGTCCCTGAGCTGGATTGCACATCTGTTTATAATTTAACCAGATGAATGACAAGTACATGAATGAGCCATCACAAATAGTACAAGCAGAATTTTCATATCACCTCACATTACCACCCACACAATGTTTTTGATGAAGTTATGCCATTTGGCTGCTGAGCCGTCAAATCTCTTGAGTAACTGAATAATGCACCCATGTGTGTGAATTTTGCGCAGAGAAATTACGGAGTCAGTGCAACAAAGGAAAATGGTGCGACTTTTTCCATGGTGCACCATCTTCAGTCATACATATATGTTAATCACTTGATTTCTCTGCTGCTTAATACTTAAGAGCTGAACATGGCAACTGCCTCCATTGAAAACCATGGTGTGTGAAGGCATATAGAACTTCTGTCTTCTGTGTGGCTAGATCTATGATGGCCCATTCACAGAAGCCGGTAGTCACTTGATATTTCAGTCATCAAGTGATGAATATCCACATCACAATCAACCCAAGCAATTCACTGGGGATTTGGGGTGGATCTTGCAGAAGCTGCTTGCCTATGTAAGCTGGCCCTGAGCATGGCTAACAGATTTTATGAACACAAACACATAAAGCAAGTGCCTTCCTGCTGTATCTGTGCAGCATTCAACCCTCATCCCCCCCTTTCCCCTTTCCATCCCAATGATGAAGCATCCTCTTCTCTCCGTTAAATGGCTCCTCTAACTTTTCTCTTTCTCCTTTCAGCCCCCATCCCTCCCCCCACTGCTGCCTCTCTCCATCTGTCTGTCTCTCCTTCTCCCGCCTCCCTCTTTATCTCCCTCGCACACATGCTTCCTCCAGCATCCACCTCTCTTTCATTCCCTTCTCTTTTTATATTGGTTTTCCTCTTTTCTTGGCTGGCAGACCTGCATCTTCTCCATCCCCCTTCCCCAGCTCTCACACATGCTTATTTAATTCTTCGCATTCCCTACAACATGCCCAACTCTTCATTTCTCCTACCCCATAACCTTTTGTGCCCCCAGCTTTCTACATTATACTGTGCCTTTTCCATAGGTATATTACTGTCACTCACTCCCCCCCCTTTTATTTTGTCAGTTTCCTCCCAACTCTGAGTCCTGCATACATTCTTACTCTTCTTAGGCTTTCTCCCACCACCCAGTGCTATACAGACACATCTTCCTCCTGTCCTTCCCTCCAGTTATAGAATAAATGCAGGACAGAAGATGGCCATTGAAACGCATTGATTCCTTCAAGTCCAGTTCAGGCCAAAGAAACCCTGAATTTATGCCTGGCGCTTAGAATGTATTCAGCCAAGGGTAATTGATTGTTTACAGTGATTTTTAGGGATTGTCTCCAAATGTTTTTGGGGGACCACTTTCCAAACGGTCAGAGGAATGAAATTGGCTGTGATCTGTAGGCCACATAAATGATTAAAGCTTGTCATTCCAAATGGACAAAGGAATACATTGCAATAGGCTGTATTTCACTGCTATGCCTTGCAAACCCTCAGAATAAAACTCTACAAAAAACTTGGCATGCCAAATGGTAATTAAAATGCAAAGGTTTGGGTGGAGAAACTGAGCCTTGGTTAAAGCTACAGAAATGCACTGGAAAAGATCAAGGAGCTGCATAATTACAGCCCACTAGAACCCGACTGTCGGTCACGTGTGCACACAGAAGGGCCACCCAAAGACCCTGGGATGCTACCAGCACCGAGCCTTCCTATCATACAGCACTCGCAACTAGCATTCATACTACTCCCCTAGGGTGTTCAGATACACGATCCCTACAGTCCTTATAACAACCCTGTGAGGTATGCCAGTATCATCATTATAAGACTGTGGCTGGCTGGCTGAAGTTGAGAAAATAGAGTCCTGCATAAAACCAGTAAATAAGGTTGTAGATGTGGAAAGACTGGAAGTGAGGGTTTTGTGTGTGTGTGTGCATCTATTTAAGATGATCAAATGACCAGATGCCAATATCATATGCATATGTCATAAAACAGACTCAGCAGACCCTTTTAGATGGTGACCATAGAAAGATGATAGTACAGGAAGAAAGCCTGTGATAGAGCTTTCAGCCGACAAAGGAAATGGATAATTGCACTGTTATATGATTGTTACTTGAACTGGTTGACCAATCCTGTCTCTTATCCCAAAGATGGAGGATTTGTGTTCCACCTTATTTGGAGACACAGTACAGAGATATTCTGACCACAGAATATCTTGCTATGGCTACTCCAATAGACAACCCTCCATGGCGGTAACGCAGCCGAAGCTCCGCTCATGGCCGGAGTTCGATTCCAATGGAAGGAGGAAGTTGAATCTCCGGTAAAAGGGGTCGATGTCCACTCAGCCTTCCATCCATCCGTGGTCGGTAAAATGAGTACCCGGCATACGCTGGGGGGTAAAGAAAGGCTGGGGAAGGAACTGGCCATTCCACCCCATATATACGGTCTGCCTAGTAAACGCCACAAGACGTCACCCTAAGAGTCGGAAACGACTCACACTATAAGTGCAGGGACACCTTTACATTTACCTTTACTCCAATAGTGCCAGTAATTTTAGCAACATGCGCGTCCTGATAATATACGTTAAATTTCTATTTGATTTTAATATGTCTCTCTCCACTGGTCTTTCTCTCATATACTTCATGCATACATCTTCCTGATCTGCCACTATACTTCTTTTACATACATAGTTGTGTCCTTCCTGTTGTGCAGACTCCTGACCCTCTTTCTTTCATGTGCACATGAGCGCACATGCACAGACCACTTCCCCCTCTTGCCATATGTGCATTCATTGCGCTACTCCAGTCCTATGTTCTCTGCCTCCCTCTTTCTCACCCCCTCTCCTCTGCGCTGCATCTCTGCCCCTCATACCAGCTTGGGAACAGTGTCAGCAGAACACCAGTCCTGTTGCCCAGGTGAGGGCTGATTCTTTTATCATGCCAGCACTAGAGCTGACACCCCTGTTTTTTTGCTTTCATGTTTCCATCATCCTCTAGTTTGTACTGTATAGCAGGCATTGCTTCCCCACCCTGACAAATCTGCCTGCCGTTCCCAGCTTCTCTTATGAATTTTACATTATTATCCACTTTAAAGCATATAAAATAACTCATCATCAATTATTGAGTGGGAATTTAAAATACTACAAATGTTTATAAATGTTTATCAAGAGGGCTTCAGAAGTGAGTTGGAAACATCTCACTGACAGTAACTTTCATGGGACTAACAAAAAGATGAATGTGGACTCCCCAGCCCTGTGAAATTCATGATGCCTGAGAATATTGGGAGTGAAGTACCAACTACCCCTCTTCCATTGTTTTCTCCTGTGCCACACCAGTAACCATCCTACTTATTTCTGCATTTCCCATTACTAGAAAACAGCCAGGAACTGATAGACATTCAGAATTTTAGCCCATCCACTCAGCTGTCCTCAAGAACGCATTCTGATGGACGATATAAAAGTATGACCTCAGCCACCCATAGATACATACACAGCTGCCTGGAAGCAATTGCCAGCGTCACTGCAGCTGAAACGTGTGCTGACATAATCATGGAAATTGTAGCTGGGAGCCTGTGGCAATATCTATGGTCACACAGTGTGTAGTAGAATATAGACATAAACTGGTTTAAGGGCATTCTCTCTCCTCAGGGAATCCTGGGAACTAGTTCTGTGAGGAGGCTATGGATTTCTAATCACTGAATAAGAAAAATATTGGAATGACGTACAGCCCGAATTTTTGATACTATTGGCCATGATTTCTAGGGATGCAGATGGGATGTCACTATCATTGTCCCTCTGTGGTGAAACATAGCAAAGACAAATGCCCCTGAGCATGTACAGAATGCCTTTCTTCACAGAGTAAACACAGTCAGCTCACATACATCTGTGAGTAGCAGTACTGATGTACACAGAAAGGGGTTTTGCTCCAAGCAGGATTTAGCCACATCACCTCTCATTGTAGAAAATAAACACTGCCTCCCCGTCATTTCCAAGTTGTGACAAGCAGTTCCATTTAATACTGGATTTTCCAGTAAAGGATTATTAGAATAGGGTCCCTTTTCTTGAACAGCTGTGTCACCACAGTGCAATTCCCAGGGGGAACCTATGGCAGTTAAACTGATATAAAACTGCTGTAAGTCTGTAGTAGCAACATTATGTTCTCCACACAATTGTGGTCCCTAAGGCAGTCAGGGCTCATCCTTCGGAAAAGATTCTGAATGTCTGAGTACTCTTTGGTTGCTTTTCTATCTAGGATTACCTACATTGACTGGACATAGACCTGAAACACATGAACATTGCTTAAAATGCTTTTTACAGAGCTTTTTGTTTTTTTATTTAAATTCTACTCTTGTTTTCTGTGCCTTGGAAGGTTGTTTTCAAAGCAATCCTGGGAGCTGCAACTTGTTAAGGGTGCTGAGAGATGTTGGGAAACCACTATTCCCCTCACAGAGCCACAAGTAGGGCTGCCAGGTCAGAAGCGTCCCAAACCCTGAGATTTCAGGGGCGGGCCCTAGTGATGTCATTAAACATGATACATTAAGCATCAACCACAGTTCCTTGGAGCATATAATTCAAACAAAAACTTTTCACTGATTGGAAATTAGCTAGAAGATGGAGCCTGGGTAGGGGACATTTAATCTAGTCTACTTGCTTCTGGCAAGAAGAGTTTAAGTGCCCTCAGGCCAAGCCAGTCACCAGAAGGCCATTGTAAGAAGAAGGGAGCCTAGTGTTGTGGAAATGTTGTGGAGCACTCAGGAGTAAAGATGGATGCCCCTGAAGGCTGCAATTCTAAATACACTTACTAAGCCCCATAGAACTCAATGGGACTTACTTCTGAGTAGTTATAGTTTGGATTGCGCTGTTGGTAAAGCTTGACTAGGGATCCTCTGCAAAGATATCCATATCAAAGCAGGGTTGACAACCCCCTGCCTGAAATGCCTTGCTCCTTCCTTTTAATATGGCTGCTCCAAACTTCTTTACAGATTTGACCCTTCACTTCAGAAAGAGGTCTGAGAAATGAGTAAGAGTAAGAAGATTCTCTACCCTTTTCTGTCTACCCTGTGGGCTGCTATAAACTCACTTTGACAGCCAACCCAATTCCAATGAGTAATAATTGACAGAGAGAAAACACATGGTTTGGTCTACCTTCACAGACAGCAGCTTGGGAACAACAACAATTGCAGCCACACTTCCCAGTATGTGAATTCTCTTTTACCACTGTTGGAAACAAACGATCATACAACCAACAAGGTGTGTCATCAGTGGGTTTAAGGGGGTTGAGCTGAGCACATGGAACCACTGTTGTTAGTTCTACGGATGTAAGAGAGTGAGGTTAAAGGTAAATGAAATGCAAATAGAAAAACAAAAACAAAAGACAGTGATGATTTCCTAAATGCAATACCATATCAACCACAACAAGATTTCTATGAAGAAGGAAACTCTGCATCCCACACCCAGTCAGGATTCCTAACCAAAACTAAGACAATCCTGGCAGCCAGTCAGCCAAGGTCACAGAAATCCCCATGCAGCACAACCTGATCCAGGGGCTGCAGTTAGTGCACAATGCTGTGGCATGAGTGCTGACATAAGTGGGACCCATCAGCACATAATACTTCTGTTCTGAAATCTGAACTGGCTGCTGATTTGCTACCAGGTGTTTTCCATTTTAAGGGTTCTACATAGTACTTGTTTTGATCTTGTAAGAAATTAGTCCTTTAGTGTGGCAGCACCTATGCTTTGGAAATCCCTGCCTATTGACATTAGGCAGACACCTTCATTGTACTGTATTCAGCACCTGTTAAAACATTTTTGTTTAGGCAATGAGAAGACAAGATTCACTAGAAAAGACAATAATGATGGGAAAAACAGAAGGGGTTAGAAAAACAGGAAGACCAAACAAGAGATGGATTGATTCCATAAAGGAAGCCACAGTCCTGAACTTACAAGATCTGAACAGGGTGGTTCATGACAGATGCTCTTGGAGGTCACTGATTCCTAGGGTTGCCATAAGTGGTAATTGAAGGCATATAACAACAACAAAATCCAGGCATGTGTAGAAGCTATTTTGTTTTTTATCTGTTTTTAACTTATTGTTAGTTTTATTATTTTGAAAGTTTTTAAATACCTGTCTGTCTTTTGCCAATAATTTTATTGTTTTAATTTCTTCTGTAAACTGCTTTGAGATTCTTTATAATAAAGCTGTATATAAATGTTGTAAATGAAATACATACGTAAAGTTTGGAGTCACTGTGGCCCTTGAGTCTCTTTCCACTTTTAGGAACAAAGGAAACTGCCTTATATTGACTCAGGACATTTCATATCATCTAGCTCAGTCCTGATGATGTGGACTAGCATTGGCTCTCCAGGATTCCAGGCAATAGTCTTTTCCAGAGATAGGAGTTTGGACCTTTGAATGCAAAGCATGTGTCCTACCACTGAGCTATAGCCCTTCCCCTGTTTACAAAAGTATCTTTTAAAATTGTTCTTTTCAATTCACTAATGAATGCACATCATACCTAGGGCAGATCCACACCATTCATTCAAAGCACATTCAACATACATTTGAAGCACATGAATCCCACCACAGAATCATGGGAACTGTCATTTGTTAAGAATGGTGGAAACTATAACTGTCAGAGGGAAACTACACTTCCCAGGATTCTTTAGGGGATGTCATGTGCTTTAAATGTGAGTTGGATGTGCTTTAAACGTATTGTGTGGATCTACTTAATAAACTTTGCCTGCATGTAAATAGTTTTAAATAATTTTTTTTAATGGAAATGAGCTATAAAGTTTACTGGGTGACCATCCCTCAGGATGAAAACTACCATGACCACCCCAAGAAAGAAGGGCACACATAAAATGTAGAGGAAATAATAATGTACAACCATAGTGTGAAATTAGATTGGGATATAATATAAAGAAATATTTATATAAGCATGACTGTCAAAGATGTTAATTATTTACATGACCTGTAAAGTTATTTATAGTGCAATCCTATGCATGTTTACTCAGAAGCAAATCCCAATGTTTTAAATTGGGCTTACTCAAACAGGTGTGCATTTCACTCACCCAACCCAAAATTCAGAATCATGCCACTGTTTTGCAACTATTTATACTTGTTTTTATGGTTATTTGATTTAAAGGGGGGTTATTTCTTATTGTGAGCTGCCTTGGTTTCCAGTTGGCAACCCTACCTCACAAGGTTGTTGGAAATACTCCATATACACACATACACTGTAGATGTAAAAATACATTCACCCCATATAATAGTTTATTGTCAAAACCAGTTGGTCATTCCAGAACATTTTAAAAAAATCAGTATTAGTTTCCTACATAATAAAAGCAGCGGTATCTAAGCAAGCCCTGCCTAATTGCTTTAAAAATAGGATTGAAGGGGAAGAGAAAGATTTACTACACAAACACAATACTTTGCTATGTTCACTCAGAAGTCCCATTAATTCACAGCACAATCCTAACCATGTCTACTCAAAAGTAAGTCTTATTTAATTCAATGGGGTTTACTCCCAGTATGTGGGATTAGCATTGCAGCTTTATGCCCAGAAAAGCAAGCTTCATATTGGGAAGATTTTCAAAACACTGCCTTCTTCAACAGCCCATGAAAATTTAAACTTGTTCAACCCCAGGACACAAGAGAGAAAAAGACTGAAAGCTATATAGTTACTCAATTTATGAGATTTTCAGGTAAGCCGGAAAAAAAATGTTTTCTGGCCTTGCAATGAGATATAACTACTGCCTGGAGGTCAACAAATCACAACCCTGATATCACTTACTGGCTACAAACCTGAAAGGGGTGGGGTTAGAGCAGCCAGCTATGAGCTCATTAAACAGAAGTTGCGGGGAGGGGGGCGGCTGACTTTTTGGTGTATATCTCATGAACCAGACCACCTAGAAATGTAATTTTTTTAAAAAAAAGCTGAAAGTCTGGAGATTAGAATGACTCACCTGGAGACCCAGAGAGGACCCCAAAAATCCGGAGTCTCCAGGTGAAAACCAGAGACCTGGCAACCCTAGCCACAAGTAGTATAACAGACAATCCCTCTTTCCAGGGAACCCTGGGAACTGTAGCTCTGTGGGGGGAATAGGGGTCTCCTAACAACCAGTAGCGTAGTGGCAAATTCAGAAGTGCAGGGCCCATTTATGATAGTCACAACCACACCCCCTCATAGCCATAGCCCCTTCTAAGATTATACAACCTTCTATGACTATGAAACAGAAGTGTGTTAGCTACTGAGAAGAGCCTTTTCAGTGGCTGACTCACCTCCTTTAACTCTGATTGGCTCCAAGGAAGCATATGAGGAGACTCTTCGCAGTGACCAACACACTCACTTTTCCTGCTTATTGGCTCATAGGATGCTGGAGACATAGGGACCCTGGTGGGACTCTACTCTCAAAAAAGAGGTCTAAGATCCCCCGACCTTGGACTACTGCAACCCTGCTAACAACTCTCAGCACACTTCACAAATTACCATTTCCAGGATTCTTTTAAGAAGCCATGACTATTTGAAGTGGTATTATACTACTTTAAATGTACTGTATAGTGCAGATGGGGCCTAATGCTATGCATATCTTTACAGTGCACTCTTGTGCACTACATGTGCTCACCACATGTAGTTCTACAGTTATATTTTGGACCTATAAAGAACATCTGATAACTAAAGAGAATCCCCGCTGTGTCCCATCTTGATAATGCTGCAGTGGACATCTCACAAGTTACCATATTTCATAGGCTTCAAAATAGGAGAGAAAGGGAAAGTCTGCACTACAAGCATTTGTTTGGCTTCTAGAAAGTTAAGCCAGAGAGGCCAGCCTCAAGGAATATTACTTGGTTACTGCCTCTGCCCCGGCCTTCAACAATATATTGGATAAAAACAGTCAGAGCCAGCAATCCCTATAATTTATGAAAATCCATGTAATCTGACTACACTTCATAAATCAGGTGGGGTGAAATTTGTAACAATCAGAGATCAAATCTAAAGGTCACTCATGTTCCAAAAGAAAGTTGCTTTCTGCTTTCTGCATCTTCTTGTCACCTAAAGAAGCTTTTAGCTAGGTTAGAGACCAGGAACTCTAGCCAGGATTGTTTTATTTTGGATGATGGCATCCAGCAGTGGTGGAAGGATCATCAGTTCTCATGACATTAGTCTACCAGGGTTCCCCTAAGCAGGGCCGACACCAAAGGGCAGCCAGGTGGGGCTCTAGCTGAGGGCCCCATGGCCCACAGGGGCCCCTGAAGGGCCCCTTGGTAGGATGGGGGAAGTAGTGCTCTCTTTCTGCGATCTGCTCGCTTGCCCACCCGCCTACTCACTTGCCCGCCTGCTCACTCACTCGCCTGCTCACTCACTCGCCCTCCCCACCCACTCACTGTTCCCCCGCCTGCTTGCTCGCTCCCCTTCCCCGCTCCCCCTCCCCTGCCTGCTTGCTCACCCTGCCTGCTTGCTCATCCTCCCCCTGGCCCACTTGCTTGCTCACCCACCGTCCGCCTCCCCGCCCACTTGGTAGGTAGGTAGGTTGGTGGGGCTTGAGTGCATGCGGGTGCCAGGGCCCAGGGCAGGCTGGTGCCCAAGGGCCCCAGCATGCCTGGCACCAGCCCTGCCTCTAAGAATTGACCTCAGAACCTACTGTATGTATTGGAAGGTGGGGTCTCACCAAGTGAGGTACCTGGGCCCATGTGTGTTTAGGCCTCAGTGTCCTTATGGGGTATAAGGACTGCAACATCTGCCCCAACAAGTATGACTATCCTCACTAAGGATTTGATCTGAAGTTTTATGGTTTTAGACTCCTTTTCAGGGGCTTCAGACAAAGGAGCAGACTCTCATGGTAAGGTGACAAACAAGGCTATTTTCTGCTTGGGTTGATGAGAGCATTTACTATTAGCTTTGCTCCCATGTCAATTAAGTTCCAGCCAAGAGGCACATGGCATGGACAGGCTGTACCCCACAACCTACCAGGGGCCATCCTCTGCCTCTTCCAGATACCACTAGGCTCCAGCCATATTATCAGGCTCTCCCTCATGTGCCACACACAACAGCCTATTTCCCAGGCCCTTCCTCCACTGTGGTTTAAAGTCTGAGACTCTGGAGACCTGGCAGTCCTAACTGGTAAGCAGCATCAAGTCTCTGCTTGGTATAATTACAAGGGCCTGCTGCCCTTGCCTAGTGAACAGAGCAGGACCTTCTGTCTGCTGCACTTCAGGCCACTAGCCTCAGAGAAATATCTGGATTTGAAGATACCAGGTCATGGTCCCAGACTCATGCTGACAGTGTTGTGTTTCCATTCCCCTCACCTGGCCTCTGGTGAACTGCTTCCCAATCCAGCTGCTTAGTTTAGCAGTGACCTATGCTAGGGGCTGAAAAGAGTAAAAGGGCTCCAGCTTGCACCCTATATGTAAAACTAAGACTAGGTATGACTAATCAAAGCCACTCAGCTGAATTTCAGGGGTCAGGCTTGTATTTGGAAAAGGCAGGTGGTGCTGTTCCGCTGCTGGAGGAGAGCAGGCTCTGACAGGACTCGGGTATCTGGGAAGGCTGTGCCAGACAGGGGGCGCAAGTGCCTTGCATGCTCATGCTTCAGACTCGGCAGGAGGCAGCAAATCTATGCCAAGAAGCCACAAATCTCTTGAATCCACCAGTGAGCGAGTCACAGTTTTTTAGCAGTTAATAAAGAAAACATCTTTAGCTACAAAGTAGGGGGAAGGCATGATTTCCCTCTGATAGTTGCTTCTTTTCTGCATGCTAATTTGAGCTGAATATGGAACAGCATGTAATTACTGTAGAGTGGCTGCTTGGCTGCCGCAACCCACATGCCTGCAGGAAGCACAGCTTTTATCTCACGCTGAATGTTTTTTAAAAAGTGCTACTGCAAAAGGGATGCTGCTGCTGCTGCTGCTGCTGTACATGCGAAGGAGCCAAAATGGGGATTGTTTGGGCATTAGGGTTGCCAGGCTCAGGGCCTGAGGATGATTCTGTATCTTTAAGAGAAGCGAAAATTCAGCCAAGTGCAGGGTGTCTTGCAACACTGTAATGGGAAAAACCACAAGGTGAAATTCTCTTGGAGGCTGGGCCTGGCAACCAAATGGTCTTCTGTATCTTTAAAAGTTGTGCAGGGGGAAGGGAGAATTCCACCTTGTGGTTTTTCCCATTCAGTTCTCCATGTTTCTGCAACAATTTGTGTGTTTTTTTAAAAAAAATACAAAAATTCTTCAGCATTTTAGTGCGAATTTCTCTAATGACTAATGCACACATCTTTGCAAGTAATTTCTCCTAATATAGTGTATTTTTGTGTGTTATTTTCACTAATATATTAATTTTCATGCACACTTTCCTGTAATGTATGCATTTTTGTACAGATTACTTGGCTGGAGAACTGCATTACAAAATTCGGTTCAGTGCAAATTTCAAAGGATGGCTATGTTTTGGTTGTCATATTGTTTTGGAAAGTGCAAGTTTGATTGATTTGGCTTTAAATGCAAACTGACTCAATTTTTTCCTGCTCCCAGGTGCAGCCACCCTAGTGGAGACTGGCCAGAGCAGTTGCTAGCAACAGGAGTACAAAGCAACCATGCTAGTTGAAGAGGTAGAATTATTGCAGTGGGAAAGAGATTGCTTCCTGACCCTGGCTCCAGTCCATATGGCTCCCATTCAGTCAGTATCCTCACATTAGCTGGCTCCCTCTTCTCCCCTATTCAAGGGCCCAGCTACTCCATTGGAAGGCACAAGCTCCTTAGCAGATCAGCACGGGGTTAGCCATCAGCGCACTTGATGGTATTCATTGGACACAAATCAAGATGGTGCAGGGATGACTGTGTGGGGATTTGTTTATCAATATATTGTTGATAAAGAAGTGACATTGGTGGAAGAGATGGGGTGGGAATGGATACTCAATGGCTGGGGATCTTTCCAGTAAATAGAATATTTGTGGCATAATCCCGCCATGAGTTCTCTGTAACTAAACCCCGTCAATCTCAATAGGATCACTATGCCTGGGCTACCAAGGTGCTCAGTTTCACTGGTCTTCTGAGTATCCTTCAGATCATTTTGACTCTTGTTCTGTTTATTTTGCTGGAAGAGGCTGACTAACTATAAAGCATGGGATAGCCAGAGTAAGGAAATTGTCTCACCTTAATTTATATTCATTTATGAAACACTATTGTTAAGTATGCACACCAGTGTAAGAACTCTGTACATGGAAATGTTGTTCTCTCCATCTAACTCATAACTTAATAAAAGTATCCAAGAGTACACCTTTTGTAAACTCCGTGGAGGTTTTATTACAGCCAAATGAAATATAAATGTTGTTTAAATAAATAAATACATCTTGAATTTGATTTTCCTTAGAATCTGTAAAGCACTATACTTGCTGGTCAAAAAATTAATAGCTCTTAGTATATCTTAAGAACAGGCTCCCTCCATCAGAGATGTACAGGAACTCAGTTTTCTGTTCATTCTGCACCCGTAGCAAGTTCTAGTCACCCATTAAACTCTTTTCTTCTTTTGTCATGTCAGGAAAAACCTCTCTGGGTATAATTTGTCCTATGAGAGATATTCTCAGATAGGTCCCAATGTTCAATTGGATAGTTCCCTGTTTGGATTTAGTTCAGGCTGCTCTACCATGGTCAGTCTTGGGTGCAGCTTTGGAGGGTCCATTTTGTGTCTCGAGGAGGAGTATTACTTTGTACAACACTCAGGCTAGACCAACCCCTCCATTCTTTAATTAATTTGGTCCCCCTCTTTCCCTGATCCATAGTATTCCTTTCCTTTCCCTTCTCTGTTTTTGCTGTTTTGAACCCAGTTCAGTTAGTATTTTTAATACAAATGCAGGTCAAATGCTATGGAGCACATATGGCTTGCTATGGATTGCCAGGATGAGCAAACTAGGCCTAGAATAGTGATTCTGAGTCAATGATACAATTAAAGAAAGATATAGTTGACATATGGCCCCCTCCAAAATGGAGAAGAGAGCAATGGATAGACAGTCTGGGAACTATTTGTTATCCTGGTTAGAGAAAGCAGAGTGCCAGGGATGGAGGCATTTGTCTTGTGGGTAATTAGGTGAGGTATGTTGCATCACCTGCATGAAGTTCTGCCATTGTACAATGTCACACACCATTTGCACAATATAACAACTTGCCTGTCTATAGTGCACACTGTGTGACAGGCCCAGACCTGCTGGCAGCAATTCCATGTCAGCAGCTGTTGATGTACACAAAGTGTTGGGGATTTAGTGGTTTGGGACTAGGGAGATGAAGGTTGGGAGAACCGGCCATCTTTTTCTGAGCCCTGTTCCCCCCAAAGAGACTGCAATGGGAACAAAGGAGTGGTCTTGCTTTCTGTATGAGACTGGGGTTTAGAAATGGCAGTGGCACTAACAGAATGGCATACATTGGACTTGGAGCACAGAATATAAAAGGCCAGGTGCAGAAATGGCAGCTCAAATAAGGGGTAAGGAATAGTCAGAGGTTGGAGGCTAGAGACAGTGTATATGATGTATATGACCCATGGTAGAAACATGAAGGCTTACAAAATGGGAAAAGGGAAGATATTGGGATGAGGAAGGAAATTTTGCATTTCCCCCCTAATTTTAAAGAGGAACTCTCCCACCCCATTTTCTAAGTGAAAAATTACAAATTTGAAGGGAAACTGAAACTGAAACTGTTATACATTTTTTCTTTTTCAGAGTAATGAGTGAAATACTAATTAATGCTTTAAAGTAATATTGTCACACCCAATATTACTGCTGCAAGATACCTAGATCCAAGATTGAAAGGCAATAATCAGGGCAGGCCCTATCGTTGGACAAAATGAGATGGCTGTCTCATGTGGCAGATTCTGGGAGAGCAGGCAACAGGAGTGATGTGTTGGGAGGACAAGGCTGTGAATCCCATAGGGCCTGCTTGCATCCCCTGTCTGACCTCAGGTGCAGTGGAAGACACTGTTCTGTCACCAATGTCAAAGTTAGTTTCAACTGCAAGTCTTGTTGACTTTTGTACATGGCATAGGAGGATGTGTGCTATCTTGTTATTTGCCTCAAGCAGCAAATGTTTTGGGCCAGCTCTGGGCATAATGTTAGTGGTGAGAGTGTTGTTCTTGCATTTCTAGATTACTAAACCATTCCATCCAACCTTTCCCAGGTGAAGATAGGGACATGACTGTAACACCCCAGTTCCAACATCAATGACCACCACTCAGGTTTCCTTTCTGACATACCATTCCACAGTGCTGAAAGTTGTGTTCCACCTGATGAAGGTTGTATTCCACTGATTTACAATCTAAGATGGTGCTTGTTCTTTTGGCTAAGATCTGCTTGAAGAACACCATTGTCCTATCAAAAGTTCAAAATTGTTAGCATGTTAAATGGGAGGCAGTGAGCTGTGTGGTGTCTCAGTGTTCATGCATGCATTTAGAAGCATACACAGTACAGAAAAATGCATCCACTATCCCACTTCTAGAGATTTAACCTCTAGAGATCATCTCCATTCCTTTTTTTAAACACATAGATCAGTTAGAAGGATAGAGATTATGCCATCCACAGAAACATAAACTGAGACCAGAATAAAATTGATCAGAAGGCTATTTGATGTATTACATAAATTCATTTAGAAAGATCCTGACCACCAAATACCCTAGCCAAAACCTGGCAACAATTCAGACCTGAAAATCTTTTAAACCAATTAGAATTGCTAGTAATCACCTAAAGTTCATACCCTAATTAATGGCCCATTCCCCTCACAGAGCTACAGTCATTAGAAGAGGGGCTGGCTGTTAAACTCCTCTAGCCACTGGAGCTCTGTTGGAGAATAGGAGTCTCCTAACAATTATCAGCATCCTTCACAAACTACACTTCCCAAGATTCTTTGGGAGAACCATGACTGTTTAAAGTGGAATAAATGTCTGGTGTGAGTGTGGCCCCCTTATTAGCCAAGGCTCAATGGGACTTATATCTGAGTAGACATGCATAGGATTGGCCTGTAAATCTATCAATCTTCTTGTTAATCAAGATGCCACATTTAGTTCAATAGCATTAAGTAATTCTGCATTTTGAACATTAGAAAGACAGTTAATAAAATAGAGAATGGTAAATTAATTTAAGGTGAAAAGGTCCATTCATATTCCTATGTAAGTAGTATTGCCAGCTCATAAGCATTCCAAACCCTGAGATTTCAGAAGCAGGCCTTAGTGATGTCACAGGGCGTGGCCCCTGGTACCTTCCTACCCACACGCATCTTCCCCCACCCCACTCACTCCTCCACCCACCCCACTCCACTCCACTCCCCACCCCCACTCCACTCCACTCCACTCACTACCCCACCCCACTCACTCACTCCCCACCCATTCACTCCCTTCCACAGGCACTTTCCTTCCTTTCCCCCACCTTCTTTTGTCAGTTCCCCACACTGGGTGCTTACAGGCCTCTCTCCTGCTCAGCCTTTTGGGAGTCCTGGGCTCGCTTGCTTCTGCTGGTGCCACCGTCGCTCCAGGCAGGCAAGGGGCTGAGGTCAGGGGGTCGTGAGAGGTCATGTGACCTCTCACAATCCCACAATCTCTCGCATGACTTTGCATGCCACTGACCTCTTGCGTGACCTCCCATGACCCCTCACTTGCTTGGAGATTGGGGTGAATTTTCCGGGGACCCTGGGAGAAACCCCAAAACCCAGACTATCCGGGTAAAATCTGGAGACCTGGGGATGCTAAATGTAAGCTGTAATCCTAAAAACACTTACAAGAGAGAACTCCTCAGCAATACTTACTTTTGAGAAAATGTGCATAGGATTTCACTACATGACAGTCTTTTTCTGGCACCTTGATTTTTATTTAGATGAAAGAGAACTGTAACTACAAAAACCAGTATGACTGCCAGTGTTTGAAGAACGTCTGGCCTGGAAATTAGGATATTTGACAAATGTTACATTTACCTTCTGCTGGGCTGGGAATCAGCTGCATAGGCCAAGCATCCCAAAAGCAAGAAGTGGATGCACTGCTATTGCAGTTTGCCACTGTCCACTGATGGTCTGCACTGCGAGGGAGGGAAGGTGGGTTGTGGGGTGGTCTGATGCAGCTGTCCACCCTGCGATCGCTAGCTCTAAATGTAATGCTGTGCAGGCAAGAGGAGTGCTGCTGCTGCCACTTACCTCATGTTGCCTGAAATGCAGGAGGGTGGAAGGGTCAGTGCTGACCATCAGCTGGCCTGGTAAAGGTAGCGCTGGGTGCTGTAGCTGCCAATTTAAAATGGGATGTAGTGTTGGCCTTTCTGCTTCTGGTACTGACTCAAAATATGATGAGTGATTGAGCAGCTACACTGTTGATTTGTTGTTGCCATTGACACCTACCCTAAACTGGGGGAGGCAAAGAAATGCACCATTGCTAGCATTTGTGGCGCTTGCCCCGCAAGTGAGTGAGTGAGTTGGCAGATGCCCCACTGCTGTTGCCTACTCTCCTCTTCCCTTCCTTCTGCCATTGCTACACCAGTGTGCTGTGGCACCTTCCTTTCTCTCCACATGATCCTCATCAAGGCCTACAGGCTGGAGATTGTGGGTGCTAGTCTGGGTCCAGGAGCCAAATACGGCCCTCCAGGACTTTACTCAGACCACGCTTTCTTTCCCTAGGCCATGTTCCACTCCAGCTGAGCTCTGTGGCCTCCTTGAGTTCCTTTGCCTGGCTGAAATGTGGCTTTCATCTGTAATGAGGCCTTTTGTTTCCCTGGATGAAGAATACAGAAATGAATAGGGATGTGTATGTAGAAACCACTAATTTTTGTGTGGCTGCTGAAATGCATACAAAAATAAGAGATCTGTTGCTCTGTGTACTTCTACCTCTCATCCCACCCACCACCGGCAATGTGGCCCCCAAAAGTTTCTCATGAGGGAATGTGGAAAAAGGTTCCCCACTCCTGCTACACAGGATTCATTTTTTCAAAAAAAGAAAAAGAAAAAAAAGGGGCAGCTATGTAGAATTGCCATCTCTTCCAGGAAGGGGACATACAGACACATGCCATTTTAATGTATGCATTTATTCAAATGGATGTGTATTTAAAATTGGCCATTGCCTGACACTGATGCTAAAAACAAAACTCTAAATCTCAATGGATGACAAGAAAACTGTTCAGGACTGTTCAAAATGAGAATAAATAATGGGCAAAGTCTATATGTAGTGTGAAGACTGTACCTGGAATGATGTTTGAAAAATCTGGGGCTCATGCTGAGAAATAGGCTAGACTGTCTGCAATGCAGAATGGAGTTTTTGGCTTATTTTGCACGGCCCAGCTTCCCCTCTGCCAGGGCTGCCCATGTCAGGCGCTAGGAACAGATGGGCTGCGACACAGACACCCAGCTTCATTATCCACCAATATGGAAACTGTCACTTACAGGGGAAAACAGCCAGGAACATGTGTTGGCTCCTAGGCAGGTGATTTCATGCTGATGTGGAAGATCTTGCTCACTCAACACTTAGGTATTGCTGGACAAAACAGAATTTCTTCCTGGGGACCCCAAAACAGATATGCTGCAAACACATCCATGCACACAGTTCTTTTGACAAGGCCGGATTAGGTTGGTTGGGGATAGGGTTGCCAGGTCTCCGGTTTTCTGCCGGAGTCTCCAGCAAAAGGGGGCCATCTCCGGCCTCCGGCAATACTTCATTTAAACTGGTGGATCTCCGGCTTTTCATTGGCCCCCTCAGGCACGCATGTGTGATTGACACACGCATGCGTGAAGGCTGTGGCTGGCCGCCTTCCTGCCCTTTCTGGAGAGACAGGAGGAGGAGTTGAGGCGGTGCCCTGCAGTCTCCATCGCGGCCGCTAGAGCACCTCATCGTTTGAATCAGCTCGGGATGAGAAGGCCGCTTTTCATGAGGAGCAGGTTGGGGGCCGGTTCGTAGGCTCTTTGGGCAGTGAGTGAGTGAGTGAGTGAGAGAGAGAGGGGGGGGCAGGCAGGCAGACCCTAGGCAGGCCCTAGGCAGGCAGGCCCCAGGAAGGCAGGCAAGCCCCAGGCAGGCAGGCTCCAGACAGGCAGGCTCCAGACAGGCAGGCAGGCCCCAGGCAAGCAGGCTCCAGACAGGCAGGCAGGCCCCAGGCAGACCCCAGGCAGGCAGGCAGGCCCCAGGCAGGCAGGCAGGCAGGCAGGCAGGCAGACCCCAGGCAGGCCGGCCCCAGGCAGGCAGGCAGGCAGGCAAACCCCAGGTAGGCAGGCCCCAGGCAGGCAGGCAGACAGGCAGACCCCAGGTAGGCAGGCAGGCCCCAGGCAGGCAGGCCCCAGGCAGACCCCAAGCAGGCAGGGCCCAGGCAGACCCCAGGCAGGCAGGGCCCAGGCAGGCAGGCAGACCCCAGGCAGGCAGGCCCCAGGCAGGCAGACCCCAAGCAGGCAGGCAGGCAGACCCCAGGCAGGCAGGCCCCAGGCAGACCCCAGGCAGGCAGGCCCCAGGCAGGCAGACCCCAGGCAGGCAGACAGACCCCAGGCAGGCAGACCCCAGGCAGGCAGGCAGACAGACCCCAGGCAGGCAGGCAGACCCCAGGCAGGCAGGCAGACCCCAGGCAGGCAGGGCCCAGGCAGGCAGCCAGGCAAACCCCAGGGAGATGGGCTGCATAACCTCAGAGACAGGGGGGCGGCTGTGGGCTGAACAATTCTCAGCGCTGATGTGCCTGTCCCTCCACCTTTATCTTGCTGTAGATAGCCGGGACGAGGTCCAGAACAGCCAAGAAACACGCACAGCAGGATCTTGGTAGGCATGCCTTTATGGAATCATATGGCTTCCTTTATGGAATCAATCCATGTCTTGTTTGGCCTTCCTCTTTTTCTACTCCCTGCTATTTTCCCAAGCACTATAAAAGATTATTCTTATTTTGTATAATCTTTTATAAGACGTTTCATCTTGATGCAATTAAAAACCATTCAATTGCTTCAGCAGGCAAAAAAGTCATTAAGTGGTCTGCCAAGACCCTCAGTAATGTTCAAGTAGTGGTGGTGGTGAGTTTGCAAATCCCTGGTCTATCGCCTTGCTGTCTGGTTGTGAGCTTACAGGATGCGGTGGACACAGGATGCTGGGTTTGAAGAACATAAGGAGCGCCCTGCTGAACCAGCCAAAAGCCCATTTAGTCCAGCGGCTTGTTTGCACAGTGACCACCTAGATGCCTGTGGGAAGCCCACAAGCAGGACCCGAGTGCAGCAGCGCTGCCCCCACTTGTGATTCCCAGCAAATGGTACACAGAGGCATATAGCTTCTGATATGAAGGGCCTTTACTCTGATCCAACAGGGTTCCTCCAGCAGCATTGTGGCATACTTGTGTGCAGGGCTGGATTACCCACTAGGCCCCTGCATTAGTGCCTATGAAACTCCTACAGGCCTACAAGAAAGTTTGGGTTCTACAAAATAATTTAATTAATGCAAATTATTGTCTGATGTAGCAGTTTACTCAGCCTTCACCCAATGAACAACAAACATATGTCTTAAGTAAATGTAGATTAAAAACTCACTTTGCAGCTGTTGTTGTTAGCAAAATCACAGATTACAATAGAGGAGCACAAGCCAAGATAGCCATGA
Source organism: Rhineura floridana (assembly GCF_030035675.1). Classification (NCBI taxonomy): domain Eukaryota; kingdom Metazoa; phylum Chordata; class Lepidosauria; order Squamata; family Rhineuridae; genus Rhineura; species Rhineura floridana. The sequence continues at coordinate 172,419,770 of NC_084480.1, read as the reverse complement.
AGCATTCTCAGTACATGAGATTTTGGCGTGAGGGACAAAATGATAAAATCTGACAGTGAAGCAGTTTGCTTCTCTTCAAGATACCCAGCTTATAAATGATGAGTAATAAAAATAGAGCTCAACCCACAAAAAGAGTGACTGGACAACCAGCCAGATGGGTTTTCCCAGCATTGTTGTCTTTTCTAATTAATCACGTCTTCTCATGATGTGTCCAAAGGATGATAACCTCAGTTTCATCATTTTAGCTTCTAGTGATAGTTCTGGTTTAATTTGTTTAACATGGCTGCAACCATATCTACTCAGAAATAAGTCCTATTGAGTTCTATGGGGCTTAGTTCCTTAATAAGCATGTTTACAGTTGTTGCCTTCAAGGGCATCCATCTGTGCTCCCATCTAACATCTCTGCAACACTAAGCTCCTTTCTTCCAATAATGGCCTGGCCTGAGGGCACGTAAACCCTTCTTGCCAGAAGCAAGTAAACTAGATTAAATGTTCCCTAAAGGCATTGAACTGTGACCTGGCAGACCAGGGTTCGAATCCTCACACTGCCATGAAGCTCCCTGGGTGACCTTGGGCCAGTCACTGCCTCTCAGCCTCAGAGGAAGGCAATAGTAAACCACCTCTGTCTGAATACTGCTTACCATGAAGACCCTATCTGGGATCAACTTGAAGGCAGTCCATTTCCATTTTGCATCACCATAAGCTTGTGAGAAAGAATGACCTTGTCACTTCAGATGTACTGAGGAACACCCTATTTTAGGTAAGATTTCTATTTTAATCTCCAATCAGAGATTTTTTTTTTGAATGGTATGCTCCAAGCAACTGTGGTTGATACAATGTGTCATGTTTAATGATGTCACCAGGGCCCGCCCCGTGACGTCACCAGGGCCCGCCCCGTGACGTCACCAGGGCCCGCCCCCATTTTCTCAGGTTTTTGGATGGTTCCGACCTGGCAACCCTAGTTGGGGACAGTGGTGCAGTTCCCAAAATAGGGCCTCCCTTGCCTCCGAACAGAACACATGAAATAAGGTGCCACAAAATAAGTCTTGTGGTATCTTAAAGACTAACACATTTATTATATGGCATAAGCTTTTGTGGACTACAAAAACTACTCTGGGCACGTGCAGTTTCACAACCCTCAGCAAAACGAACAAAGCCCATTTTGCCAACCTTGATAAACAAAAATAAAATACTCTGAGCATGTCCAGTTTCACATTTTAAACTCATCATTGTTTTCAAAGTAGACCCACTGAAATTAATGAACCCAAGTTAGTCATGTCCATTAACTTCAACGGGTTTACTAGCATTGAATACCACCTAAATAGCATTTGTATAACGGACATTAAATGTTGCAACCTTTCAGCAGAGGGATGCATGTTTGTACTATAAAGGATTGTATGTTACTCCCCATACCCCCCAGGCAAATTAGTACAGATCCAAGGCTTAATCTGGCCTGACTATTGTGTATTTTATCTATCTATCTATCTATCTATCTATCTATCTATCTATCTATCTATCTATCTATCTATCTATCTATCTATCTATCTATCTATCTATCTATCTATCTATCTATCTATCTATCTATCTATCTATCTGCCTGCCTGCCTGCCTGCCTGCCTGCCTGCCTGCCTGCCTGCCTGCCTGCCTGCCTGCCTGCCTGCCTGCCTGCCTGCCTGCCTGCCTGCCTGCCTGCCTGCCTGCCTGCCTGCCTGCCTGCCTGCCTGCCTGCCTGCCTGCCTGCCTGCCTGCCTGCCTGCCTGCCTGCCTGCCTGCCTGCCTGCCTGCCTGCCTGCCTGCCTGCCTGCCTGCCTATAATTTGATTTACATCCCACCCTTTCTCCCAGCAGGAGCCCAGGGCAGCAAACAAAAGCACTAAAAACATTTTAAAACATCATAAAAACAGACTTTAAAATACCTTAAAACAAAACAACTTTAAAAACATTTTTTTAAAAAGCTTTGAAGACATCTTAAAAAATAGGTTAAAAACATATGTTTTTTTTAAAAAAAGTTTAAAAACATATTAAAAAGCAATTCCAACACAGTCACAGACTGGGATAAGGTCTCAACTCAAAAGGCTTGTTGAAAGAGGAAGGTCTTCAATAGGTGCCAGAAAGATAACAGAGATGGTACCTGTCTAATATTTAAGGGGAGAGAGTTCCACAGGGTAGGTGCCGCCACACTAAAGGTCCGTTTCCTATGTTGTGCAGAACGGACCTCCTGATAAGATGGTATCTTCAGGAGGCCCTCACCTGCAGAGTGCAATGATCGTCTGGGCATATAAGGGATAAGATGGTCTTTTAGGTATCCTGGTCCCAGGCTGTATAGGGCTTTGTACACCAAAACTAGAAATTTGAACTTGGCCCGGTAGCAAATGGGCAGCCAGTGCAATTCTTTCAGCAGCGGGATGATATGTTGGTGATACCCTACCCCAGTGAGCAGTCTCGCCACCACATTTTGCACCAGCTGCAGCTTCCAGGCCAACCTCAAGGGCAGCCCCACATAGAGCACATTACAGTAATCCAGCCTGGAGGTTACCAGTGCATGGACAACAGTGGTCAGGCTATCCCAGTCCAGAAACAGCTGCAGCTGTTTTACCAACCGAAGCTGGTAAAAGACACTCCTAGCCACTGAGGTCACCTGGGCCTCTAGCGACAAAGATCGATCCAGGAGCACCCCCAGGCTATGGACCTGCTCTTTCAGAGGGAGTACGACCCCATCCAAAGCAGGCAACTGACCAAATATCTGAACTTGGGAGCCACCAACCCACAGTGCCTCTGTCTTGCTAGGATTCAGACTCAGTTTATTGGCCCTCCACCGAGTCCAGGCAGTGGTCCAGGGCTTGCACGACCTCTCCCGATGCAGATGTTACAGAGAAATAGAACTAGCTGTCATCAGTGTACTGCTGACACCTTGCCCCAAACCTCCTGATGACCACTCCCAAGGGCTTCATATAGATGTTAAACAGCATGGGGGATAAGATGGTACCCTGTGGCACTCCACAGCACAACTGCCAGGAGGCCAAAAGACAATCACCCAATGCTATTCTCTGAAAATGACCCTGGGGATACGATCGGAACCACTGTAAAACAGTTCCTCTAATACTCATCTCTCCAAGTTGGCCCAGAAGGATACCATGGTTAATGGTATCAAAAGCCACTGAGAGATCAAGTAAGAGTAATAGGGTCACACTCTCCCTGTCCTTCTCCTGATAAAGGTCATGCATCAGGGCAACCAAGGCCGATTCACTCCCATAACCAGGCCTGAACCCAGACTGGAATGGTCAAGATAATCTGTTTCATCCAAGAGTACTTGCAAATGCTGCACCACAACCCTCTAAATCACCATTGCTTAAAAGAGGGTATTGGCGACCAGCTGGTAATTGTCGCAGACCAATGGGTCCTGGGTGGGCTTTTTCAGGAGCAGTCAAATCACCGCCTCTTTCAGGGTGGCTGGAACCACTCCCTCATTCAATGATGCATTGACCACACCCTGGATCCACATGGTCAACCCCAATTAGCAAGCTTTAATAAGCCAAGAAAGGCAAGGGTTGAGAGGACACGTTGCTGGCTGCATCATTGTATGCACAAGTCCTGCTTGGGCTCAGTCAAGCTTACTCCCTGGTTAGTGTGCACAAGGGATAGATTCCTTAGACCTTAGGGGATGGGGGAAAGTGGAAAGCAGAATTCTAAAAGGATTTATTTTTACTTTTTTGCTTTTATGGGTAAATCGGTAAGGAAAAGCATACAGTCATTTTTCAGTAAAAACAATTCTGCTCCCACTTTTCAGTGTTCTGTCCCAACAGCTAAACCACTGCGATGTTTTAATTGGAAAATATTTTTTATTTTATTATTAATAATTTAATTGTGTTAAAATTATTTGATTTCATACCCCTCTTTTATAAAATCATACAGCCACAAGAGTGGCTGTAGACTATAGCCAGCATGGATTTTTCACATTCCACCATGTTAAATTGGAAATACTCCCCATGCCATTCTGCTGCTTCCCATAAGCTCATTTCAAAACAAAACCTTACAAACCTTATAGTCCTGAACTTAGAAACGCTTGCTTAACAACCTTCTAAGTTTTCATGGTGATACACAAAACAGGCAGAGAGCATCTAGAGTTCAAAGTCTAAAACAAGAGAAAAAATCCAGACCCCATTGGACTTTCTTCTGTCAGTGGTCTCATAATTTGTTGAAATTCATTAAAAATCACCCATGTTTGCAGAGTACCTGTAATCCTATTGCTGACCTTGCCCCATACTCTGACCTTCATCTTCTGCAGTTTAAAAGTTAAAAAAATGCATGGCTGATTTTAATTAATTTAAGAAATTTGGAGTCTATGATAGCTCAGGCATGTTCAGTAAGAACCAGCTGTCACTGTTCTAAAAGTAAGACTCACAGCTATTTGCCTTGGCTAATCAGGGGGCCACACCCACACCAGATATTTTTTCCACTTTATTTATTTATTTATTTATTTGGTTGCATTTATATACCGCCCTTAGCAAATAGCTCTCAGGGCAGTAAACAGCATAGGGTAAAATACATACATGGCAATAATAAAATGACAAAAACATATATGACATAAAAACAAATACAGTTAAACAGAAAATAAAAATAAAGACTTAGTATACAAGATTAAAAAGCTAAAAAGATTAAAATGATTAAAATGCCTGGGAGCATAAAAAGGTCTTTACCTGGCGCCGAAAAAATAATAGTGTAGCCGCCAGGCGTACCTCTTCGGGGAGGCTATTCCACAACTCGGGGGCCACCATGGAAAAGGCCCTAGATCTAGTAACCACCCTCCGGGCTTCACAATGAGTTGGTACCCGGAGAAGGGCCTTCGATGACGAATGAAGCGAACGGGTAGGTTCATAGTGGGAGAGGCGTTCCACCACGTATTGCGGTCCCACGCCATGTAAGGCTTTATAGGTCATAACCAACACCTTGAATCTCGCCCGGAAGCAAATAGGTAGCCAGTGCAGGCGAGCCAGAACAGGAGTTATATGCGAAGACCGACTGGTCCTCGTCAATAATCTATCTGCCGCATTCTGCACTAGCTGAAGCTTCCGAACTGTCTTCAAGGGCAGCCCAATGTAGAGTGCATTACAGTAATCCAATCTCGAAGTTACCAGAGCATGGACAACTGAGGCGAGGTCGTCGCCGTCCAGATAGGGGCATAGTTGGGCTACCAAACGGAGATGGTAAAATGCATTCCGTGCCACCGAGGCCACTTGAGCCTCAAGAGACAAGGAAGGGTCAAAAAGAACCCCCAGACTATGGACCTTTCAGGGGGAGTGTAACCCCATCCAGAACAGGATGCACATCCACCATCTGAGCGGGGAAGGCGTTCACCAACAGTGTCTCAGTGTTGTCTGGATTGAGTCTCAGTTTATTAGCTCTCATCCAGTCCATTATCGCGGTCAGGCAACGGTTCAGCACATCAACAGACTCACCTGAAGAAGATGAAAAGGAGAAATAGAGTTGCGTGTCATCAGCATACTGATGACAACGTACTCCAAAACTCCTGATGACCGCACCCAGAGGCTGCATGTAAATGTTAAAAAGCATGGGGGACAAAACCGACCCCTGAGGGACTCCACAATGGAGAGTCCAGGGTGTCAAGTAATGTTCCCCAAGCACTACCTTCTGGCGACGATCCGCGAAGTAGGAGCGGAACCACTGCCAAGCAGTACCCCCAACTCCCAACTCCGCGAGTCTCCCCAGAAGGATACCATAGTCGATGGTATCAAACGCCACTGAGAGATCAAGGAGAATCAACAAAGTCACACTCCCCCTGTCCCTCTCCCGACAAAGGTCATCATACAGGGCGACCAAGGCTGTTTCAGTGCCAAAACCAGGCCTAAAACTGGATTGAAACGGATCCAGATAATCGGTTTCATCCAAGAGCACCTGGAGTTGGCTAGCAACCACCCGCTCCAAAACCTTGCCCAAAAAGGGGACATTCGCCACCGGTCTGTAGTTGTTCAAATTATCCGGGTCCAGGGAAGGTTTCTTTAATAGAGGTCTCACTATTGCCTCCTTGAGGCTACTTGGGATTATTCCCTCTGTCAAGGAGGCATTAACCACTTCCCTGGCCCAGCCGGTGGTTCCAGCCCTGCTAGCTTTCACTAGCCAAGATGGGCAAGGGTCCAGAACAGACGTGGTTGCCCGGACCATTCTAAGCACCTTGTCCACTTCCTCGAGCTGCACCAACTGAAACTCATCCAATAATAAAGAACAAGGCCGTGCTCCTGACAATTCACTGGATTCATCTGTCACAACATCAGAGTCTAAGTCTCTACGAATGCAAGCAATCTTGCTTTGAAAGTGCCCAGCAATGTCATTGCAGCGGGCTTCAGATGTTTCTATAGTATCGGGCGGGCCAGAATGTAAAAGCCACCGCACAACTTTAAAAAGCTCCGCTGGGCGGCATAAAGATGACCTAATAGAGGCAGCGAAGTAAAGTTTTTTCGTTGTCCTTACCGCTTTCATGTACAACTTATTGGTGGCACTTACCAAAGCATGGTTACAATCGTTGGGAGTTTGCCTCCATCTGCACTCCAGCCTCCTCCTCTCTTGCTTCATCACTCTCAGCTCCGGGGTATACCACGGAGCTGTATGAGCTCTACATCGGAGGGGGCGCGCAGGAGCGATCGTGTCAACAGCCCGAGTCATCTCTGTATTCCACAGTGCGACCAGGGCCTCGACAGGAGCACCAGTCTTATCAGCCGGAAAATCTCCCAGAGCCCTCTGAAAACCAAGAGGATCCATCAGACTGCGGGAGCGGACCAACCTAATAGGTCCTCCACCTTTGCAGAGGGGAAGAGCTACTGTAAGCCTAAATCTCAACAAGCGGTGATCTGTCCATGACAATGGGGTAGATGAAAAACATCCCACCTCCAGATCACCATCTCCGTGACCAGTGGCGAAGATCAAATCAAGAGTATGTCCCGACACATGCGTTGGGCCAGTAGAAAATTGAGACAGCCCCATTGTTGTCATGGAGGCAATGAAGTCCTGAGCTGCACCAGATAAGACGGCCTCGGCATGGACATTGAAATCCCCCAGTACCAAAAGTCTAGGGGATCTCAATAGTACCTCCGAGACTATCTCCGTCAGCTCAGCTAAGGAAGCTGTTGGGCAGCAAGGTGGACGGTACACCAGCAGTATTCCTAGTCTGTCTCCCTGGCCCAATACAAGGTGGAGACACTCTAGACCAGTCGCCACCTGGACAGGATGCTTAGTGAGAGGAAAAGTACTCCTATAGACCACAGTCTTTAAACAGTCATGGCTTCCCCCAAAGAATCCTGGGAACGGTAGTTTGTGAAGGGGCTGAATGTTATGAGATTCCCATTCCCCTGACAGAGCTCCAGTGGCCAGAGCGGTGTAACAGTCAGTCTCTCTTCCCAGAGAATTCTGGGAACTGGAGCTCTGTGAGGGGAATAACAGTCTCCTAAACAACTCTCAGCACCCTTCACAAACTACACTTACAAGGATTCTTCAGGGGAAGCCATGACTGTTCAAAGTAGAACAAATGTCTAGTGTGGATGTGGCCAGAGACAGCTAATTTGGTGGGAGAATACACTTATCTGCTGTAGAATAAAAAGGGAGGAACCCCTCAGCAAATAATGATACTGTTAACAGTGTTTTCCTTTTGGAAAGGAAAGGGGCTTTTCCTCTGCCCAGTGCCCACCCATCCAATCTCCTCCCATCCCCATCCCCTTCCCCCATTTCCTCTCCCCTCCCCCTTTTTCCCTACCCTTCCTTCACCCTCCTTCCCCTCTCTGCCCTTCCCCCAGGTCAGTTACATCTATCCTAGGCATGATTGCACAGTAGTAAATCCCACAATCTCAATAAGAGTACAAATGATCAGACCTGTCTTTCCCCTCCTTCTCCCCTCCTCCCCCTCCCCTTCCCCTCTCCCCTCCTCCTCCTTTCTGCCCCTCCTCCTCCTCTTCCTTCTTCCTCCTCCCCTGCCCACTTCAGCTGTCCCTCCCTCCCTCTTCTCCTCCCCCCATGGTCAGTTTCACCTGTACCAAGCATGACTGCACAGGACTAAATCTGGCTGAACTCAATAAGCATGAAAATGATCAAACCTGCTCTCCCACTCCCTTCCCCCTTTTGCCTGCTCCCATCCTCCTCTTCCCCCTGCCCTCCCTCCTTCACCTATCTTAAGCATGATTGTGGAGGAGTAAATCCCACTGATCTCAATAAGCATGCAAATGATCAATCCATTCTCACTTTAAAGTTAGCAGGCTGCCTACATTTAACTGCTGAAGCCTTCTGCCTGTTACTAAAATAAAACAAAACAAAATAAAAGCCAAGGAGTAAGTCCCATTAAACACAAAGTGACTTGCTTCTAAGTAGACATATATACTATTGCATTGTACGTTAACTGTCCTGTGAATTCTTAAAAAGTGCCTGGGCTTCAGCCCATACACAGCAGGAGACATTGCTAAGCCTCTTTGCAAAGTTTTCACATTTTGTATTTGCCATGGGGTGGGGGGAGGATAATTTAACATCCACTTCTAAGGAGTACTTGCACTCAGATGAACCCACCATAGGAAAGATCCAATCATAGGATTAGAAAATGAGGCAGAAGGTTGGGGTAGTGCACTAAAGAGAAAATGAAAACAGCAGCTCTTTAGGATCCTGGTGATTCCTATAGTCTGGTGTCTACAATAGTCATGTCAATTACAGCTCTGACTTCACCCATAGGCTAAAAACAGGTGAAAGTTAGGAACAGCCAGTCTGGGTCATTTTGCAGAAATTGCTAAGATTGTTTGCACATTTTGCTTTATAACTTACATTTTAGGAGAGTTAGACACTTGCTTTTTAAAAAAAGCACAGAATCTGGGCTGGTATGGGCTCTGGTGCAATTGCTCCAATTCTGCCATGTCTGTGGGTGCCTTTCATTTCTAATCTACTGCCTCCCCACCTCTTTCCTTTTGGAATTTATCTTCGCTTCCAAGCAATAGAGATACTGAGATCTCAGTACTCAAGTCATTATATGAAATTCACATGCAGGGATAAACCAATGTTTTTATTTTCTTAAATTCATTCTTGTGCAACACAGCCCTGTGTATATTTACTCAGAAATATATCTCATTGTGTTGAAAACAGTATGCATTAGCCTCGCAGCCTTAGTTTCTATTCTGTATCACTCTCAAGACCTACCTTTCGACCCCCCTTTTGATTGTGCAATTTTGGAGACATTGGCAGCTTATCTACTTTCACTGGCATGCATAATGAAACTCTCACCAGGAAAGAGCCCTGTCACTTCAAGGTAAGTGTGCATTGTTGAGAAGCTGTAGCCTTGGTCTTGTTTGCAAGCTGTTTCCTCAGAAAGCCTTGAATCAAGGAGGAATGTAAAGCACAGACAATTTGTGGTTTACATTCTGAAAGTATGAGGGGCTCCCCTCTGTGCCAAGTTCCCATTCACTGGCCAAAAGGGCAACACAGCCTCTATCTGCTCTGCATAGTGAGTATGATGAAACATTTGCACAAGTCCAGAATTAGCACATTCCCCTCTATTAGCTCTACTGATCTTGCCTTGTACTCACATCAATGTGCATTGGGTTGATGCCAATTTGATTATTATGGCTTTCTCTAAAAGAACCCCGTGTGTTGCAGTTTGGTGATGTGCTGAGGATCCCTTCACTTCTAGTAGAAATAGAAACCAGTTTAAGTTTATAGTGTGGATTTGCCCCAAACTGTGCACACTTCAGGTTGTGGAGGTCTATTTCGTACACTGTGAGAAGAGGAGCTGGAGTGAACCATTTCATGAACCAAGTTGAAGCAAAGCAAGCTTTCACCAGAGAGGCACATGGTACAGTTCTCCATGTAACATACTATCTCAGGACACACCACAGGGTTGCTTGTTTAACAACATATTTATGTTAAAATCTCTCATTAACATACAACATTTGACAGATGAAGATAAGGAATCTTCCAGATGTGCTCACCAATAGATTCTAGTACCTGAGATGGAAGGCCCTGGTGGATAGGTGGTGGACCCAACAGAATCCACCATTATCATGATTATTGTGTTGCATGTCCCAGGATTAATGTCTGACACTTTCCAGTTCAGCACTGGGATTATTTTTGGTGCTGGGCCGAACAGGGCAAATAATAATCAACAGCAGAGTCACTGTAATCATGTGCAACGTATGCTTCCCTCATCTGGTCACTGAGTGGCATGGTTTAAAGCAGTGTTCTTCAACCTTGGGTTCCCAGATGTTGTTGGATTACAACTTCCATCATCCCCAGCCAGTTTAGCCAATGGCAAGGAATGATGGGAGTTGTAGTCCAACAACATATGCAGAAACAAGGTTGAAGGAACACTGGTTTAGAGTTGCACAAGTCAGGGAGCTAGACAAGAAATGTATTGTCTGTCTCAAACAAGAATAGAATAGCAACAGGAAACTAGGGGTTTGCAGTGGGTTCAGATGAATCCCAAATTTAAGTAGGCTGCTTCTGACAGATTCAGGGCTTGTCCAAATTGAATTGGGATCTCCCCAAAGCATTGCAAACAGAATTGGTGAACTCTGAAGTTAATCAGGGCAATTCAGGTGTTTAAAAAACTGTGCTGACAATAGTGTCTTGCAAAAATGTAAACATTTGTTCCCAAGCTTGCCATATAAGGAAAACACCAGGGTGAGAAGGGCGAGCTCGTTTGTGACTGGCACATGTAACTTCAAATCAGAGGAACTGATTTTACAAGGGCTCTCCAATCAAAATGCCTTGGGAATGGAAGCTCGAGTATTGTATCATCTTGTTCTTGTCTGTTCTTTGCTGTTCTCTTTGCTAGTACTTGCTTGGAAAATACAGGATATTCAAATCCTTCTGCCACTGTGATGCGCCTTCACATATCCACTCCTATCAAATGAGGTTTCTACTTATTTTCTGTGACGTTTGGTGCCAACTGAGCAGAACTGAAGCTGGTTTTCCCCCCATTCATCTTAACCCTTTAATCCCTCAACATCCTTCTGAAACTTTCTCAGGTGCACCTATACAATGTATCCATTTTCATAAATAAAAGTGTTGCCCACAAAACCAGTGAGGAAAGTGAATCTCTTTTAGTTCTCCCCAGCCCTGTAGCTGCGTTGGGGGCACTGCCCCCCGTGTTGTGCTTTGCCCTCCTTTTTTTTTTTTTGAAATTTTAAATTTGTGACATAACAGAGAATGACAACCTCCATTTAAAGAACGATAGACTGTTTAAAGAATAGGAGCAATTTAAGAATAGGACCCACTGAAAAATTAAGTGAATAAGGCAAGGCAAAAAGCAAAAGCCTTGTCTGGAAGAGCTCCCAAACGTTTGCTCACTCAAGGCTTTCCCTGATTGAGGGTGGATTTTTCATGATCACAATCACCCTATAATTACTTAAGTTATCGGGGTGGAGGGACAGCCTGTATTGTAGCATGACCCCAGAAGAGTTAAATACTAGAACTTGGTATTATGGGCTAGAATTGGACTCCATCCCTTGGACTTTCCTTTGCTCTCCTTTACAGTTTCAGTTTCAGTTGTGTTCTCTATCCAGCCAGCAATAAAGAAGTGTGTTTGTTTGCCTGCAGTAAGAAGTAACAAATTTGTTTATTCTGCAGTTATAGTGAGTAGAACAGGATTGGATGCTTATTGCTAAAGAGTGAATGAAGAGATAGCTCAAAGTGATCTGAAAAATGGCTACCCTAAGTTATCCTTTATTCTTTTAAAGCACTCACTATACTCAAAATCATAGTGGCTATTTCTTTTTCTGGAGTACTTGATGGCAAAGGATGAAAACAGCCCTAGAAGAATAGAAAGACTGATATGTACACTATAGTTAGCTGGCTGGCCTCCTAGGCTGTAACTCAGGCTTAATTTCTGATTTTCCCAATACGTGCAGTTCAACATGAGGCCCTTTCAGGATTTCTGGACAGAAAAATCAACACAGAAACCAGTAAAAATATTCCAATTGCTTTCCACAATTAGTTTCCAATTGCTTATTTAGTCCTTTATAAAGCAGCCAATTAAAAGGTTTTCCCTTGATTGCCCAACAGAAAGGAAAATCTATAAGTCAGGAACAAGACTAGAAGGGGGAACTCTCAAGGAGGAGTAAACCCTAAAATATTATTCTTTTCTCAGCCCTTCATTAAATTTGATGTATGGACAAATTTGTTTTTCAGGTGGATTCTAAAACTGAGATGCCTGATGCAGCATCAAAGCCAAGCTCAGAAGCTCATTGAGAATACCAAAGTAGTTCAGTTCATGAAGAATCAGGACACAGGGACGGACCACAGCTGAAAGGGGACTGTAGCTATAGGCAGAGTCAAGCTTTTGAGCCTGGTATTCCATGAGATCTCTCAAAAAAGGGTGAGACAATTCAACATTAAACTTCATTCATGTAAGATGACATACTCTGCATGGGAGAGGAGTGAGGAGGAAGGTCACTGCCTTTCCCTTCCCATGACCTGGCTCTCATGTTCTCTCCACCAGTGTGTGTGTGTGAATGAGCTGGCACTATTCCCCTCTTGCCCCCAAAAGCCCCACCTAGAAATGTGGCTGTCCCCACCTAACAAGGAAGGCTGGCTATAGGGCTAGTTCTTCCCCAAATCAATTTTAAAGGTGCCCAGCACAAAAACCCCTGGAACACTTTCTCTGTAATTTGGGAGGTTTCTTACCTAGGAGCATCTCTCTCATGTGTCTATTTCAAACAAATTATCTACAAACAATCCTTTTAAAGAAAATAAAACTTTTTAAAACTGCAAATAATACCCTTGTGGGAAAACCACTTCGGCTATCCTAAATTTGGCAAGATTCATCCTATCAGAAGGGGCTAACATGCCTGCAAATTTCATCCAATTCTGCCATAATAAAATTAAAAAGTTATAGACTGTTCATTAAAAAAAAGTAGGAGGGGGAGACCTGGACCTATTTGTCCGTAATCTAGCAAGCTTTATCTATTCAGGAAGGACTAGTATGCCTGTGAATTTCATCAAATTATTTCAAAAGGAGAAAGGTTATAGTCATTTAAAATCCCCCCCCATAATAATGAATTGGGGAAGCATGAAACTTCATGTTTCTGAATTGGAATTCAGACCCAAACCAAATCAACCTCCAAAGTGCTTCAGACTGAATTGGGCTGGTTTCCAAAGTGCTGAATTAGGTTCCAAATTGTAGCTTGTAGTTGATTTGCACCTCTACAGGAAACGTCTAAATCCACACATATAGGACTAAATCCAGTTGTCATCTAGTGACTTAAACTGTATAGGGGCACTATAGACACTTCTTCCTTTGTTTAAAGAACAACAATTAAATAAAGCAGCACTGGGAGTTCAGGTAATCAGCCACTCATCTCTAAATTTCAAAGGTTCCAAATAACATGACAGGAGCAAGTGATGATCTGAACAAGAACACTGCTGTCTATTTTACAAGATGTCTCAGTAGATTAACTTGTGTTATCAGGTACTCCTTGGGTATTTGGTGATTGTACCCTCTCAGAAATAAGAAAAAGATACTGTCAGTTTCTGTTCAATATTAGAAACATAGAAAGCTGCCTTGCACCAGGTTGGACATTGGTCCATCTAGCTCAGTTTTGTCTGCACTGAATGGTAGTGGCTCTCCAGGGCTTCCCAGCCCTACTGGAGATATCAGGGATTGAACCTGAGACCTTCTGCATGCAAAACAGATGTTCTACCATTGAGCTATGTATTTCATATTGTGTCTCAACAGAGTATGATCTATTTTGATTTTTCATAGTAAGTAGTTGGAGTCCACCAGACACAAATCTCATTTTTCAGCAGGGTTAGTGTGATGATCTATCCTGCAACATCTGCACTGGTTGCCAATTTGCTTCTGGGCACAACTGAAAGTGCTAGTGATCACCTTTAAAGCCCTAAATGGCTTGGGCAAAGATACCTGAGAGTTTGCCTCCTCCTGTACCATCCTGCTCACTCCAAATATCTCTATGTCCCACCTAGGGTAGAAGATTGACTACTGGCTACAAGATAGAGCCTTCTCAATGACTGCATCAATATTGAGGAACACCTCACCACACAAAGCTACAATCCATAGGTAACTACAAAACGGTTTGCGTGCCCAAATGCTAAGAAGACTCTCCTCTTTGATTTGTCCACAACAGTTTTCTGCTTTTGTAAGAGTTCTGGAGCAGAACACTCTGCCCTATGAAAGCCCATAACACAGATCCCGGGGATTCAAAGAGCACTCCCCTCCAATACTATTCTCTGGATTTGACCATGCAAATAGAAGGCAGTACAGTGCCTCCTGCTACCCATCTCACACAGTCTATTCAGGAGGATACCGTGGTGAATGGTATCAAAAGCCACCGAGAGTAATAACAGGGTCACACTCCACCTGTTCTTCTTCTGATACATGTCATCCATCAGGACAACGAAGGCTGATTCAGTCCTGCAAGCAGGCCTAAACCCAGATTGAAGTGGATCCATATCATCAGTGTCATCCAGGAACACTTGTAGTTGCTCTGCCACCACCCTCTCCACCACCTTCCCCCAAAATGGGATATTGGCAAGTGGCCACACCACTACCTCTTTAAGGGTGGCTGACACTTCGCCATTACATAGTGATGCATTCACAACATGCTGGATCCACCTGGCCTCCCTGCTCTTGCTAGCTTTAACCAGTCATGAAAGTAGGATGGGTGAGAATTTCGCTGAAATCATACTTGGCACTGGACTTCCCCATATTCCTCAGGTTTGCTATCTTTGTAGACTGATTCTGAATGCTTCCAGTTTTCCTGACACCATTAAAAAAATGCATCCAACATTGCCTTGCTAATGTGAAACTGATGACCCTGCCTTTTTCCTTTGCTAACTTGAAACTGATAAGCTTGTATCTTATCTTTGCTAACCTGAACTTGATGAGCCTATGTGTTTGTTTTGCTTTGCTCAGCCTGCTCTTTGCTTTGCAGCTTGTGTCTTTGATTAGCTAATGTGAAATTGACTAGCCTATATGTTTGCTGTTGCTAACCTTAAACTGACAAGCCTGCGCCTTTGCTTTGCTAAGGTGAAACTGACTAGCATGTGTGTTTGCTTTGTATGAAAGTGATCTCTCTCCTTTCTCCCAAGGGTTGGGGGGGGAGGATCCAGAACCATGGGGGGCAGGGGACTGGGGGGGCACTAGCCCAAAGAAAAGCCGCTTTCCTTTCTGAAAGGAAAACACTGATAACAATATTATTTTGGGCGCAAGGGAAAAAACAGAACAGTAAAAGCAAAGGACAGTGGATAAATAACTAACCCAAAATGGAATCACCTGCCAGTTGGACAAAATGCAATTGAACAGATACCAAAAAGCAGATACCATCCCTACCCAGAGACCAGAGGTCCAGAAGGCAAGTAGTCTAACAGATTGCTGCAGTATTCTTTCTACATCATCAGGTCTCATCAACTGGCAATGGTTCTATACCGGATAACAATGATCAGCTCACACTCTGTGTGCATGAGTAGCTGACTAATGCATGTGCATATTGGAAAGAAGCCTGCATTTCAATACATAAAAGAATAAAAACAGCAGTGGCTTTGTTTAGATAGAAAGACAGACAGACAATTGTACAGGCAGGGTTGTATGTTCCATCTAGGGTAGGTATAGAGAACCTGTAGTCCTCCAGATGCTGTTAGTCTCCAACTCCCATCAACCCCAACCAGTATGGCCAGTGGTCAGGGACTTGGAGTCCAACAACATTTGGAGGGCCACAGGTCTCCCATTTCTGATCTAGGGCAACCACAATATTGTCAGCACATGCAGGAGAATTAATGAGGCTTTTAGATCATGTTTTGAATTTTGAGTAGTAGTGGTTCACTGCTATAGCAAAGGGAAGCTCCATTGTGCAACAGATGATGTAATGAGAGGCATGGTAGCTGCATAGACACTAGCTTCCTCTTACACACACTCTCACTCACACATGCATACCCCACAACCACAAAAGCACCTCAGCCACGTTTGGAGGGAAGAACTTTGTGTGTGCAATGAAGAATGACTACTGCATTGGGCATATTTGAAGAAAGCATAATTGGAACCTACTTAAATACCATCTGAAGAAAAACTGTCCTGGTAACATGTCAGGAAAAGGAAATTTTATTACCAAAAAGAAAAAGATTCTATCAAAAGCTTACAAAATGTTGTTAGAGGTATAATTGTGAATTAGAACATGAAAAAGAATACATGGAGACATGGGCACAGTATATCAGAGACAACATTCCAATGCACATATGGGAATGTTTATGGATAACTGGCTACACCTCTTCTTTAAATATGAATGTAAGAGAAAACTGTTCTAAGATGCTCACCAGATGGTATGTTACTTCTATATAGACAAGTAAAATTAACACTAATTATAATCCTGTGCTCGAAATGTCAGATGATGAATGGTTATTTTTTTCCATATGTGGTGGATCTGTTTATGGGGGGAAAGTGTGTGTGTGGGTAAAAGCTCTGTTGGAAAAGATATTAGAACAGTCTATACAATTCGATTTGCTGCTGTCTCTTCATACTTATATCAACAGCATACCTACAGATAGCTAAACTCCTATAGTTACAGCAGGAAGAATAGCTTATACTATATTTTGGAGACAGCCAAAAGCCTACCTCTAAAGAGTTAGATACATTGTAAGAATATGCAAAAATGCAACACCAGTTCTATATGTGTCAAATATACAGCATATTTCAGAATTAAAAATATTGAAAGGAAGAATGCAGTAGAGGCTGGTGCCCATTGAGACCGGTAGGGCAGAAGTCTGGGAGGCCAACAGTAGAGGGCACCGGAGCGAATGGCTGATGGAGCTAGAACCATAAGTGGAGCCAGTTAATGTTGGCTTTGTCCCTTCCCTGCTGAGTTCTACAAGGGCAATACTGAAATTAAGGACAAGAAGATTGAAAGCCAGTGCCACCCTCGGGACTGGTTGTAGGTAAGGAGGTAGGCAAGTGATGTCTGGCTGTGGATAGGCTGAACTTGGTGGCGCTGTGCCCCACTTGCCCTAATGGACTAGCCTCCACTGGAAGAATACACATTTCAATATGTATTTGAAAACACAGAAAGCTCCTACCCTTTAAGGAAGTGCCAGAAAACAGGGACTATCTTTGGTAAGTAGGAAGAGTTGGAGCTGCTGCAATGGGAAATGTCACAAAGTAAACGACCAGCTGGGGCAACAATTGCACTAGACCTGATCATTTCATCAGCATTCCTGCTGAGAGGAGGAGCACCCCTCATAGATTCTGGGCTCCCACATGGGGCTACAGTGACATTACAGGCAGACATCAGAAGTTTGCACCCCTCCCTACAGAAAGGAAAAGCATCATCTGATGAATTTCTGTCATGCAGCTCCCCAAAGATACAAAACCCTTGTTAGAGGAGTCATCAACCCTAGGGGGGCCCATAACTATGTTCATAGCAAGAGGCGCTTCATTTGGTCAAAAGCCCAGAACACAAGATTTGGACCGTCACACAGTGAGCCACCCTGTACCTTCGCTGCATGCTGCCAGCACAACATGCGCACCCACAGCCCACAGCATTCATGTACATGTCACAGAGCAGGCCAGCAGCAGCATTGGAAAGTGAGCGCATGACACATGACAGCAAAACAGTGCTAGAAATCCATATTCCATGGTTGCCTTTCACAAGATGGCATGCCAGTGGCTGGTCAAGGAGTGGTAGACCCACCAGCCAGAATAGGGTATGGCAGCACTGGTAGCCCCTTAATACACATGGTATGCGTACTCTGTTTCCTGTTTGTGGGAGACACAGCACTACTACCTGTTTGGTAATAGATGGTTGTTCAGCTAGTACACAATTTCAACATGTTGCGGGAGAAGGAGGGAATGCTTCATTTGCTTAGGAAAGAGAAGGGAGAGTGTTCAGGACTCTATGTAGTGGGGATGGGCAAATCTGTCAATTTTTATTTCTCTCAGTTTCTCATTTTTCCAATTTTAAGTTCAGCTCTCCATATTTCCAGATCAGTTTTTTAAAAGTCCTTATGAAAAATGCATCAGAATTCTAGTGAGAATTTCTCCTGATATACACGTTTGTCTAACATACACAATTTTGCAAAGTAATTTCCCCTGATATAAAGCTTGTTTGTATGTAATTTTCACTAATACATACATTTTTATGCACACTTTACCCCAGTAAATGCATTTTTTGTATACATTTCTTGGCTAGAGAACTATATTGCAAAATTTGGAGGTGTGAATTTCAAATGACAGCTTTGGGTCATGTATTGTTTTGGAAAGTGCAGATTATGTAGGTTTGCCTTTCAAAGTGAACTGAATCTAATTTCTGCCCCATCCCTAGTTCTGAGGCATGGGTCTAACCTTCCTTGTTTCCTTTCGTTACCATGTCCTTGCAACCCCAGTTTAGGGATGGGAGAGAATATCCACTAAATCGGACCTGGTACAGATTCTGATTGAATTTGCCAGTTCACTATATTTTCAGACTGGCACTGATTACTTGCAGCAGGTGGCGGCTGTAATATTTGTGTTATTATCACAATATAATGCAAAAAATATTGGCTGTCTGGTCTGCCCTGGGCTATATATGTCATCAATGTTAATTGTCAAATCATCCTGCAATTTCATGTTTTTCAAACAAGACATCTCAGAGAGTTGTGAATCTCCATCCTCTTGTGTGGGAAACATTATGATGATGAGACTGACGCATGCTATCTGCCCCTCTACCACCCCTCTTTCATTGCTGCTGTCCTGAGCTAACCCAAGGCTGTCTTTTCCGCTGCCAAAAAACCACATGGAACACTGATCATTCCCATAAACTACCTAAAAATTACACAATGTTTTTTTCTGCTGCCAAAAAAACATGTGGAAGACTGTGATCATTCACATAAGTATTTAATTTACTAATTACTATTTTTTTTGCCACCCCCCCAAAAAAACCCTGCTGACTGAATCACCCAAAAACCTGCACTGCAGATCAAATAGGCAAGTGCCAGAGCAAGCAGGAACAAAAAAAGGGTGGATCAGGATCAAACGATGGACTATTGAAATGCAAGCAGATCAGAACCATGCAGCAAACCCTATCCCCATCCCAGTTTCATTGAGTTGTACATTGGGTGTTTGAGCCTGGAGTCCTCTGAAGGTTGCATATAAGGATTATACAAAACATGTCACACATCTTATTCATGCGTTTTAAAACATTTCTAAACCACTGAGTATTTAAAAACTTTAAGTGGTGTACAAAAATCTAATCTCCTAACTATATAATATTTTTGTAAGCATCACACTATAGTTAGCTTGGCCACAGATAGGTGGTGCTGTGAACTACAGCATAATGACTATAAGAAGCTGCTGCAAGGCCTCCCTTTTCTCTAGGCCATGTGGTGGTGAGGGTGAGCAGGTGAGTGAGACTGGGCAGATAGTGGGAAAGTGGGTGGGCAGCAGTGGCCTGGATGAGCTGCAGAGCTGATTCATGGGAAGCCTTGGCATTGCTACTGTAAGCCCTTCCCTTCCTCCAGGCCAGGGGAGGGGAAAGGAGGAAGGTAGGCAGGTGGGTGGGCAGGGAAGATCGGGCAGAGAGCAAGTGAGTGAGTGGGCAGTGGCCTGGGAGAGCTGCAGAGTGACATGCTGGGGCAGCTCTTCCACAAGCGTTCTGGTTGCTACCGCTATATCTTCCTCACCAGTGCAAGATGAGGAGGAGGGAAGTGGCAGGAGAGCAGAACAGTTTTTGCAGAGCTGCCCAGGCCTGTGCCACCTGTCCTTGCTGTATGTCTCACCTCCACCACCCTCCTACCTCCTCTGCTTTTCTTCTTCCCCAGAAGGAGGTCTGGGGGGGGAGGTGCCTTGGTGCCCTGGGAAGGGGGAGAGGTGCTAAAAGGAAATATTAACATTTTGGAAGGAAATATGGATAAATGAAATGAAATATAGATAAAATTATCATTCTGTTATTTTAGATATGGGTGGTTTTTTTTAAAAAAAATCTGTGTTCTGAAAATAGTTGCAGAAAAATGCTATATAAAAATCCAATCTGCAATGATAGAGAAAAAGCGAATTAATGGAAAATTTGGTACCAAATCTGAATTGGACAGAATTCTAACACATCCCTAGTACCCACACCTTTTCATAGATGAATAGAGCTTACTGGACCAGAAACATCTCTATTGCCATGGTTCTGAACCTTTGCTATGCTGAATTTGAAACCTATGGTTCTACATTTTGCTTTTTGAGGACCACCATTTTTAAAAATCTTATGACAGTCCTCTGGGAGAATACTTAAAAGAGCCCTTTTCTAAATGATTCTTATGTATGATTCTATCCACTGGGTTCCATCTACCTGCCTCCCATTCTTCAGGTTTCAAATGGATTATTTGTAGTCTCCACCTACAGAGCGGAAACTCATAAACTGCTGTATTGAAAACCACTATTTTTATTTTATTATTTATTTATTTATTTATTGCATTTGTATACCACCCCATAGCCGAAGCTCTCTGGGCAGTTTACAACAATTAAAAACATTAAAAACAAATATACAAATTTAAAAACACATTTTTTAAAAAGCAACTTAAAAACACATGCTAAAATGCCTGGGAGAAGAGGAAAGTCTTGACCTGGCACTGAAAAGATAACAGTGTTGGCGCCAGGCATACCTCGTCAGGGAGATCATTCCATAATTTGGGGGCCACCACTGAGAAGGCCCTCTCCCTTGTTGCCAGACTCCCAGCTTCCTTTGGAGTAGGCACACAGAGGAGGGCCTTTGAGGTTGAGCATAGTGTACAGGTGGGTTCGTGTTGGGAGATGCGTTCCATCAGGTATTGTGCTCCTAAGCCATGTAAGCACCTTGTCAATGTCCTCAAGCTGTACCAACTAAACCTCATCCAAGGAACCGGGACAAGGCTGTGCTCTGGATACCCTGCTTGATTCACCTGCTATACAACACTGGAGTCTAAGTCCTGGTGGATGCTAAAGACTTTATTCATTACAGTGGGCCTCAGATGGTTCTACTATGTCCTTGGGGCCAGTGTGTAATAGCCCCCGGACAATTCTGAAGAGCTCCGCTGGGCAGCAGATTGATGATTTGATAGTGGCAGCAAAATATGTTTTTTTCCTGCCCTCATTATCTCTAAATACAGCTTACCATAGGCACTTACCAGTGTGTAATTGCATCCAGCAGGAGTTCGTCTCCATCTGCACTCAAGCCGTCCCCTATATTGTTTCATTGCTCTCAGCTCTGGGGTATACCATGGAGCCATACGAGCTCTACACAGGAGAGGGCGCTTAGGAGCAATCATGTCAACCGCCTGGGTCATTTCTGTATTCCAACCAGGGTTTCAACAGGCGCGCCAGCCCTATCAGCCAGAGAACTCCCCTGAGCCCCTTGGAAATCATCCAGATCCATTAGTCTCTGGGGGTGGACCAACTTAATAGGTCCCCCACCCTTGCAAAGGGGAAAGGCCACCACAATGTTGTTTTTATGGAACTACTTCAGAGGACACTTGAAATGCTTCCAAAAAGTAAAATACAACATGTTTCCTCCAGGACAGTATTAATCTATTTAGGAAAAAGACATGCACACATGCAGAGAGTTTTTTTACGGTTTTCAGTGCAACCATGTTCAATTTTAAAGAGGCTACCTCCTTGTCAGTATAGCTTAATGCACTATTACCTGCAAAGTGGTCAGACAGAAAGGGCAAACTATGGAGATTCCAAGGACTAGAAAAAAAGACAGAAGCAGGAAAAGTGCATTGAAAGGGAGGGCAAAACAGCAGCTCTTTAGGACCCCAGGGATTCCTTTTGCTTGGTGTCCAAACAACTCACTTGTCAATCACAGCTCTGACTTCACTCATTGGCTAATAACATTGTCAGGCAGCCAGGCTAGCTTATTTCACATTAATTGCTTAGAAGGATAACTGCACATTTTGCTACGTAATGTTCTTTCTAGGAGGGCTAGATACTTTTTTACAGAATGAAAGCTCAGATTCTTAGTTTCTTGCTTGGCGTGCCACTGAAAGCATTCATGGGAACCATGGCACACACAGGTGATGGGATGGCAATCCATGATGTATGTGTAATGGTCAATTGTTTTTTATATACAAGGTGATGCTATTGTATTATGATGATTTTATTTTGTATACTCTGTTGTTCCTCTCATGAAACCCCAGGGTAGCTAACAATAAAAATATTGATTTAGAACCACAATACAAAACACAATAATAAGCAACATCCCAATATACAAATGCTATGCCTCTGTTATGCTCCAAAGGCCTGCTGGAAGAAATAGCTGCTTCTTGAATGAGTATAGTGTGGGGGACAATCTGATCACTACAGAGCAGGACTTACATAGTCTGGGTATCATCCCTGAGAAGGTCCTGTCTCTTGTAGGGTCTCCTCTCCATCCATTTTCAGTTATGTAATTGTACAGTAGTGTCTAGAAAGTGAACTTCTGTAGACTGATCTAGGCTCAGATTGATGGTGAAGTGAAAGTTATTGAAGCCCTGGAGGAACTGCTCAAGTGTTTCCTGTCCATGAGTCTAGATCAGGAATAGTCAATGTGGTGCCCTCCAGATATTGTGGAACTCTAATGCCCATCATCCCCAGCTAGCATACCCAATGCTCAGGGATGATTAGATGCTCCACTGTCAGAGACAGTATGCCTCTGAATGCCAGTTACTGGGAATCATAAGTGAGGAGGGTTCTGTAGCACTCAGGTCCTGCTTTTGGGCTTCTCATAGGCATCTGGTTGACCATGTTAGAACAAGATCCTGGACTAGATGGGTCATCGGTCTGATCCAGTAGGCTGTTCTTATGTTATGATGGGAGTTGTAGTCCAGCAACATCAGGATGGTACCACTTTGGCTACCCCTGGTCTAGATGATAAAGATGCCATCACTGTACCACAGAGAGGCTTTTGAGGACAGGAGTTGAAAAAGCAATATTCTAAGTCAGCCATGAAAATGTTGGACTTTCATGAACCTAGGCAGCCCCCTGTGTATGTAGAAATAATTACCAATCTTGGGTGGTTTCCATTTTGCTTCCAAACTGAGAGGTACTTTACCACCTAAGTTTAATATTGGGAGGGAGCAATGAGTAAAAATGAACAAAACAAAATAAATTATAAAAATGATACTAGCTAAAATACAAAAAGAAAAAGGAAAGATAGCAGCAATATTAATATCAGCAGGCATGTAAAACTCTTTTATATATAAATGATTTCAGCTGCTAGCAGAAAGAAAGCAAATAAATAGTTTGGTAAATTTTGCTAGGAATGGAATTCCAAGGAACCAGTAACTACAGGAAAGACCCTGCTCTTTGTCCCAACCAACGGCACTTGCCTGATGGAGGGAATGTTGAGGAAGACCTCTCCTTCTGATCTGAGGAAGGAATACTGTTGTCAAGACTTTGGAACGAGATCCTGAAGACGAGGTGGGAGAGAGTGGGGAGGGGGATTTAGAATTCCAGGAGTTCCAACTAGGGAGTGAAGAGGAGGGGGGGGAGAGAGATGTTTGCAGTAAGAGACCTTGGGATTCCAATGGCCAAGGACTCAGCCCTGCCAGTTCTCACGCCTCCTTTCGAGCAGCGGGGAGGGGAGATGGAAGAGGAGTCGGAGAGAAGAGGATATGTAACCCCTCCTCAGCCCAGCAGCCCCGTAAAGAAGCCGGTGTCCAGTTTCCACTCGCCCGGCCCCCCCGCACGGGATAGAGACGTCAGTGCTTCAGAGGGAGAGGAACCCCCCTCCCCCAGAGCTCGCAGATGGCAAAGGAGGGAGGAACAGAAAAAGGCGGAGGGAGGGGGATCTCTCTGAAGGAGCACAAGGCTTCGCGACCGCCTCCTTCCTTCATAAGGGGTGGGGAGGCGGGAAAAACTTCGCTCTGTCAACTTTCTTTCAATGCTGCAGGGATAGGCACTTAGGGAATATAGTGAGTTAGATTAGAGGCTTACATGAGGCGCAGGAAATTTAATGTGGAAATTTCCTTAATCAAGAAAGAATTAACCAAACCCTCGAGTCCCGTTATTGCCACTCACCCTGGGCACGACAACTGTCCAGGATGACATATGCAAAACCTCAGCCATGGAAGCTTTTAAAGGTTAGGACCAATGCCTTGAACTAACAGAGCAGAAGCCAACCAATGCCGATTTGCTACGATTGGTCAGACTCATGTGTAGCATCACCTCTGCACTGGGTACCAGCTGAGGCCTCCTAACCATTTTCAGGGCCACCTCACAGGTTTTAGTAAGGTATAAGGCTTAGCTTTAATAAGATGAAAGGCTGTTGCATTCACAAGGGGCAAATTGAGGGAGGGCATTTTGCCAATTTTTAGGAATGGGGTGTGCAAAACCCCCCAAATTCTTTCAGGAGAAGCGTTGTTTTTTGTTTTTGCCGAATAATAAACACATACGTATATCTCCCAGGCTTTTGGTATATAATGTAGACTAGGGCCTTAGTGCTAACATTGTATTATCATTTATGTCCTACTGTTTTTACTGCTTAGTTTAGTTATAATTGATTGCTTTTAATAATTATTGCTGTATTGCATTTTATCACTGTGTGTGTGTGTGTAATCATGTTGCAATATATATATTTCAACATGGCGAAACAACTCCTTCCTATTCTCCCCACACCTTGGCTGTTGGGTGGTGGAAGCAACATACTAGCTAGCTAGCTAATGCTGTTACTGGCAGCACTGGCTGGTGACTGGCTGCTTCCTAGCTAACTTGCTTGAAGGAAGCTCTACGTCGAGCAGCCTGACAAATCAACGGGCAAGCAGCTGTCTAGAGGCCATCACTCCTGCCTGGCTAGCTAATACATTGCTTCCCCTTAGATAATAGGCAAGACTGTTTTGCCATGTTGCATCGAGATAAAAACAAAAAATCCCTGCAGACTTCTCTCCCTCTTAAGACTATTCAGAAAAGTTAGCACACCCCAGCTAGACCCCAAAAATCATAGGGGAGGGGAAATTGGCTGCCCCTCTCCTCTTATTCAACAAATCAACTGGGTAACAGTCCTAGAGATTACTGAAATATTGATGATCCTGGCAAGATTCCAATCAGCTTGCACACCAGCCAAAGCTAGTACACAATAGTCCTCCTGGCCATGCCTGGGAATCAGAATCAATCAATTTTATTGGTGCATGTTGCCCTCAGAAATTAATTAATTAATTAATAATGTATTAATAAGGAAAAAAGAGAATGGAGTTTTCTACAGATGCCAATCTCTCTGGTTGGCATTCAAAAAGAGGGTCCCTATCTTAGTCCTAGCTCACTTCTTTTATCTAGTGTTTCTTCCCATGACCTGATCTACACAAGGTACTGCCCTTTAATAAAAAAAACAGGTGGGTCTACACCCCAATCTTCTGTGGAAAATACCACAATGTAATTTCCATTTCTTGACATATCACCTAGCTGGGTTCACCTGGACTTTGCAGGATTTTGCATAATTTCCTTACAGCCTTAGATCTCTGATTGCACCAATTATCCAAGCATGTAAAAAAATGCTTCCCCCTTTCTTGCTTTTGACCAAAACATCACTCTTGTTCTCAAATTTAGATCCAAATATGTACCAGCATTAACCACAAGAGTTGCCCAAACATGTCCAGAGAACTTTCCTGTTCTTGCCTACAAATGGCAGGCTTCTTGTTTTGTTCACCTATGACATTTAAATGTTATGTTGAACTACTTAACAAAAAGATATATTTTCAAGAAAATAGGAAGCCAATCCTTAGGGACTCCACTGGGCACATCCCAGATTCCTACACTAGGGAAAGGGCAGGTTATCCAGAAAATGCAGGGTTAGCCCTGGGGAATCCTTGTTTCCCTTATAGAATAATATGAAACTAGCCAAGCCAAGCCAATCTTGTTTCAGTACTAAGGTATTCACTTGCTGTACCCATTTAGCTTGGAATTGGTTAATATATTTAACTGCCTAGTTGAGTATGATTATCCCCCCTCCCATTTGACTTTATTCCAACATTCAGGAAAACCAGCTAACAGAATAAAGTATTAGTCTTGCCAGCACCACCCAATTAAGAGGGGGATGACAACTGAATTTACATAAATTTACATAGAATTAAGCCAACTGGCTCAATAGCTTGATGGCTGCCAGTGAGATGAAGATTCCCTCTTCTGCCTGCAGACCTTTCCAGGGGGCCCCAGATGGCATCACGTCTGTCAGCCTGTTGGTTTCAAGGACTGGCCAGCTGCCAGCACTACACCTCCAGTCTAAACCTGCAAGGCAAGGATCCATTTCCAGCCAGCGGAACCAAGCAATTCCACACAACTCTCCTAGCAGTGACTCCCTATTCATGTGAGGAAGGGCATTATTGTGGCAAAGTTGCTATCCTCTGAAGCCAGGAACACTTGTGAAGGTGTAGTTTCTGGAGATAGCTCTGCTATGAAATATGGGGCTAGATAGCTGGGCAGAAAATGTTCTGGTCATAAGCTGTGAGATAGGGAGCTGTCCATTAATATTTAAACAGATAGTTGGCAAAGAGTGGGAAGAGGATGGTTCAGAAGCTGTTGAGTTACAATTATGCACATTTTCATGTAGTTTATAATTTGGCCCTCAATAGCATGCATCTCATTGCTACATGCAAGAATGTGCAAATTGGCAAAATGAATAAAAATTTATTTTAGCATCAGTATTAACCTGTTCCCATTCCCATTGCTCTCATCAGCCACACACTCATGCCCAGCAACAGTGCCTACCTGGCTTTTCCAGTCTGTAACCTGAACTAAAGGACAAGATATGAACAGCTCCTTCATGCAGCTTCTGCTTGCTGAGTGCCTGCTGGGTTCTCTGCAGCTTTATCAGTGTTGACCAGTGGCCACTGAGTTTGGTAGGGCAAAGGGCAGGTCAGCCAATGGTAGGCAGAAGAGCCAGAGCCAATGTCCTGCCAAGACCCAAAGGACTCAGACTGAGGCGAGATGATGTCTTTCTCTTTTTTTTATTAAAGTTATAGTTACATCCAAAGCGGTGAGCTTCATTCACCTGTATACTCTGACTCACTACTTATCCTGCCTATCCTAACTAAGCAGATTCTGCAGCTTTGGGGATAGTTAACTCAGCTCTTGTGCCTTAGAAGACACTGGCTTAAGTAGGGAAGGGTTTTGCATGCAAATGGCGGCTCCACCTGAGTTTCACCTTTTGAAAGTATCTCTTCTCGTGCCTCCTTGCACAGGCGAGGGGGGAGTGAGTCTCGGATGGCACATCAGATGGCGGGGCTTCGCTGGTGGTAATGCAGCCTCTGGATGCTGAACGCTGACTGGCTGGGAAGCTTTTGAAGTGTCTGGCAGGGATTCTTGCACAGGCTTGGATGGCACGATCAGGGAGTTGCTTCCCAACTGCTCCAGCACTGGGCTCTGCCTAACCCCTCCATGCTTGTGCCCTTTCCCTCAGCTTCCCAAGGAACCTCATCCTCATATGACTCCTCTCCCTGATCTAGCTATCCCTGAGGCTGGGGTACAACAACCAATGGTAACTGGAGCCAACTAATTCTGACTCCCCCTGGCCACCCCTTCTTCTCCCTTGCAAAGTCACTGAGAATACTTAACATCTAACTCAACTTAGGAATACTTTTACAGAATTGGTTCAGTAGGCGTGTACATGCTCATACTTTATTTTTTTGCTGAGAAAAAAGGTGTGGCCTCCACCATCTCTTCCACCTATACTTATTCTGTTAGGCTCCTATTCCAGGATGTGGAAGGACAGGTTTGGTCACCTCGCGGCACCATAGGCATGTGTTCAGATGACATAGCTGCACACACAATCCCCATTCTGCGCACAAGCACAAAAAGACAGATGAATCTAGAGTCAGCTTCTCAATCTGCCCTTTTCTCAATCTTGCAGGATATGGACCAGTGTTTTCTCCTCCTGTCTTTATGGACTGAACTGTAAAAAAAACATGGATCCAGTGCTTTCCAGTGCTGCTATGGCACAAAAACATAGATCTAAGACACGGATCCTTATGGATCTTTATTATCTTTTTATATAGCATCTCCCCAAATTACCATCAAATCATGGATCACATCTGTCTCCATAGACTCAATACATGATATTAAAAGGCTAGGCGGCAGATCCTGGAAAGGTGCGGGTGGCAGGCCACATCAGTTGAGGGGAACAAGGGATAGATGCATAATATCCATCCCCTGTTCCGGGCCTGTCCAAAACCAGAAGATAACTGGGGGATGCAGGACTCCATCTGACCTTCGACTGCTGTTGTGTAACGCCAGGTCTGTGGTGCATAAGACAACGCTCATCCATGATATGATCCTGGATGAGGGCGCAGACCTGGTATGTATTACGGAGACCTGGCTGGATAAGGCCTCAGCTCCTACGCTTGAGGCCATGTGCCCAGCCGGTTTCCAATACACGCAGCAGCCGAGGGTGGGTAGGCGGGGAGGGGGAGTGGCAGTCATCTATCGGGGGTCTTTGGTTTTCACCAGACCCCCTCTCCACGAGACCAAGTTTGTTGACTGCATGTACTGGAGGTTGGGCCCAAAGGGCAGTTTAGGGATTCTACTTGTGTACTGCCCACCCCGCTGCACAGCAGACTCCCTGACTGAGGTGCATGAGGTGATCGCGGGTGTACGGATGCTCTCCCCCAACCTATTGGTTTTGGGAGACTTCATTGTGCACGCCGAGACCATCCTCACTGGAGCCCCTCGGGATTTCATGGAAACCATGACTTCCTGGGAACTGCACCTTAGTAATACAGGGCCCACCCATGTAGCCAGTCATGCTCTTGACCTTGTGTTTGTCTCGGGAGGGGAGGGAAGTGCTCTGAAAATGGGGGCGGTTTTCTCTAACCCCGTGTCATGGTCAGATCACTACCTGGTGAATATAGACCTCTCAATGCCGCACACCCTCCGTAGGGGACAAGGACCTATTAGGATGGTCCGCCCCAGACGCCTGATGGATCCTGTAGGCTTCCTGAATGTGCTGGGAGATTTGGAGCCTGCTGAAGGACGCCCGGTCGAAGCCCTGGTGATGGAGTGGAATGGGGAGATCACTAGGGCAGTAGACCGGGTGGCTCCGAAACGTCCTCTACCCCTGAATAGAACTCAGATAGCACCCTGGTATACACCACAGTTGCGGGGTCTGAGGCAGGAGGTGAGACGACTAGAGCGCCGGTGGCGGAAATCTCGCTCTGAAGACGATCGGACACTGGTTAGAGCAGCAATAGCTGCCTACCAGGTGGCAACAAAGGCAACAAAGAGGGAATTCTTTGCTGCCTCTATTGCATCTGCAGAGTGTTGTCCCAGGAGGTTGTTCCAAGTGGTCTGAAGCCTGGTCAGTCCAGTTGCCCAGGAACCCATGGAGCAATCTAAAGCCTCTTGTGACATATTTGCTAAACACTTTGCCGATAAAATCGAGCACCTGAAGAGCACGATTCCATATGCCGTGGATACAGGAAGTGAGCCAGAGTCGGCCAGTTGCATTCCGGTCTGGTGGGATCGATTTCAGCCTCTTCCCTCTGAGGAAGTGGACAAGGTGCTCTCTACTGTGAAGCCAAGCACCTGTCTATTGGACCCTTGCCCATCATGGCTTATTATGAGCTGCAAAGAGAGGATGAACGAAAGGATCAAGGCAGTGGTAAATGCATCCTTGGAAGAGGGTGCATTGCCATCAGCCCTCAAGGAGGCAGTAATAAAGCCCATCTTGAAAAAGTCCTCCTTGGATCCTCAAGAGTTAAACAACTTTCGCCCAGTCTCTAATTTACCATTCTTGGGCAAGGTGATTGAGCGAGTGGTGGCCAAACAGTTACAGACACACTTGGATGAAGCAGATTATCTAGACCCATTCCAATCGGGCTTCAGGACTGGACATGGAACTGAAACAGCCTTGGTCGCCCTGGTGGATGATATGAGGAGGGCATTGGATAGGGGAGAATACACCTTCCTTGTCCTCCTGGATCTCTCAGCGGCTTTCGATACCGTCGACCACGGTATCCTTTTAGATCACCTGGAGGGATTAGGAATAGGGGGCACTGTTTTACGGTGGCTCCGTTCCTATCTTTCAGACAGGCATCAACGGGTGGCATTGGGGGATGAGGTTTCAGACCCTTGGCCTCTCAATTGTGGAGTGCCACAGGGTTCTATCCTCTCTCCCATGCTATTCAACATCTATGTAAAGCCGCTGGGGGCCATCATCAGGAGATTTGGGCTGCAGTGTCACCAATATGCGGATGATACTCAGCTCTATCTCTCGTTTATGTCCTCACCAGAGTTGGCTGTGGATACCGTGTCCAAGTGCCTGGAATCCGTAAGTGGATGGATGGAAAGGAATAGGCTGAAGCTAAACCCCGATAAGACTGAGGTGTTGCTCATGGGAGATAAGAGAAGGTTGGGAGATATAGACCTGGTGTTCAATGGGGTAAGATTACCCCTGAAGGACCAGGTCCGCAGCCTTGGGGTCGTTCTTGACTCCCAGCTGTCCATGGAGGCTCAGGTCTCAGCAGTGAGCCGGGCAGCTTGGTATCAACTCCATCTGATACGGAGGCTACCTTCCTGCCCATCTTGTCCCACGGGTGATACATGCCCTGGTCTCCTCTCGCTTAGACTACTGTAATGTGCTCTATGTGGGGCTGCCCTTGAAAATGGTCCAGAAATTACAGCTGATACAGAATGCAGCGGCACTCTTGATTAAGAACAGCCGTCGCCTTGATCATATCACTCCGGTGTTAGTAGATCTACACTGGTTACCAGTTGTTTATTGGACCCAATTCTAGGTGCTGGTGTTGACCTTTAAAGCCCTATACGATTTCGGCCCAGTTTATCTGAAGGAGCACCTCCAGCATCACCAATTATGCCGCCTGACAAGATCAGCCACACAAGACCTTCTCTTGGTCCCACCAGCTAAAACAGCTAGGCTGGTGGGGACCAGAGAGAGGGCATTTTCGACTGTGGCCCCCACCCTCTGGAATTCCCTTCCTTTCGACCTTCGCCATGCCCCCTCCTTGATAGGTTTCTGCCGAGCCTTGAAGACCTGACTGTTCAGGCAGGCCTACGGGATCGCTGGGGTGGGTTAGTTTTTAATGCTGTTGATTAAATGTAAGAGGGGTGATTAGTTTAATTTATTGAGTGTGGTTGTATTGCTTTTATATTGTATTTTATTTTATTGTGTTAATGTACGTCGCCTAGAGTGGCCGTTAATTCGGCCAGATAGGCGACTCACAAATAAAATTTTATTATTATTTATTATTATTACTAAAAATAGAAGATCTTGTGTTTTCCAGTTCCACCACGGTGCAAAACCATTGCTCTGGCTCCGATTCTCATGGATCCTTATGATTTTACATGGGAAGCCAACCAGATTGCCAATTGTATATTACTTCAACACTAGTGGTGACAAGACAATGGTCTGCACCACACCTTAGGGCAGCATGCTAGCTTAGGGGGCTAAAACTAGATTCCATGGCACAAATAGCTGTGTCCTACAAAACCTCACTGCTGCCTCTCAGCATCTGTTGCCTGGGGTGGTCACCTCACTCTGCTTAATAGTAAGGGTGGCCCTGATTGATGCAATCATGCATATGATCACATAAAAAAATGGCACAATCGAGAATTAATAATGAATCTATTTGACTTTGTAAACAAGTCTAGATAATTCATAATTCCAAGGAGAAATTCAAATGAGGAGAATTTTGAAAGCATTCCTAGTCCTGGGGTGGAAACTCTCAGCACCAGGTGCCATATTGATGAGATGTCCAGTGCTTCATTTTAGAATTGCAAGGGAGATTACACAGAGGTAATTTCCTTTAAATGATATTCAAAAGGGATGCTTCAGTTTTGAGAGAATGATCAAGAGCAAATGGAATATGACATCTATAAGAGGAACCTTGCGTTCCACCTGTATGTCAAATACAATCTCCCTTCCTGAGCTAGCCGGGGTGGTCTCGGGGTTGGTGTTGGAGTCCCCACTGCTTGTGGTATTGGGTGACTTCAACATCCATGCCGAGACCGCTCTGTTGGGAGTGGCTCAGGACTTCATGGCCTCCATGACAACCATGGGTCTGTCCCAAGTATTATCTGGCCCCACTCATGCCGCTGGCCACACATTGGACCTTGTTTTCTGTGTGGGTTCGGATGATGGTGATCTTGGTGTGGAGGAACTCTCTGTAGTACCGTTGTCATGGACAGATCACTACCTGGTTGGGTTTAGACTCACTGGGACTCAGAACCTCTGCAGGGGTGGGGGACCGATTAGGATGGTCCGCCCCAGGAGACTGATGGATCCGGATGGTTTCCTGATGGCTCTTGGGGATTTTCCTGTCACCTCGGCAGGCGATTCTGTCGAAGCCCTGGTTGACCTCTGGAATGGGGAAATGGCCAGGGTGGTGGACACGATTGCCCCGGAGCGTCCCCTCTCACGGAGTGGAGCCAAACCAGCTCCTTGGTTTACCAGGGAGCTGGCGGCGATGAAACGAATAAGACGGGGACTAGAGCGACGTTGGTGGAAGACTTGGAATGAGTCTGACCGAACATGGGCTAGAGCCTATTTGAAGGCCTACTCCGTGGCAGTGCGGGTAAAGAAGAAACTTTTCTTTTCTGCCACCATTGCGTCTTCAGGGAGCCGTCCAGTGGAGCTGTTTCGAGTGGTCAGGGGTCTTTTACATTCAGGCCCCTGAGAGGGTAATATAGACCACTCAACAGCCTGCTGTCAAGAATTTGCATGGCACTTTGCAGATAAAGTCGCTCAGATTTGCTCTGACTTGGACGCTAAAATTGATACAGTCTCAAGGGATGTAACTTTGGCTCCTGCTTGTCCAATAACAATGGATTCTTTTCAATTTGTACAGCCCAAGGATGTGGACAAGATCCTTGGAGAGGCGAGAGCCACCACATGTTTGCTAGACCCTTGCCCTTCCTGGCTCATTAAGAGAGCCAGAGGGTGACTGGCCGACTGGGTGAGGGGAGTGGTAAATGCCTCTTTACAACAAGGCAGAATTCCAATGTGCCTAAAAGAGGCAGTTGTAAGACCTCTGTTGAAAAAGCCCTCCCTGGATCCCTCTATAATGGGTAACTATCGGCCAGTCTCCAACATTCCATTTCTGGGTAAGGTAATAGAGCATGTGGTGGCTGCCCAGCTCCAGAGATTCTTGGATGAAACGGATTATCTTGACCCATTTCAGTCTGGTTTCAGGCCCGGCTACGGGACAGAGACGGCTTTGGTCGCCTTGGTGGATGACCTACGCAGAGAGCTGGACAGGGGGAGTGTGTCCCTGTTGGTTCTACTGGACCTCTCAGCGGCTTTCGATACCATCGACCATGGTATCCTTCTGGGCCGCCTTGCCAGGATGGGACTTGGGGGCACTGTGTTGCGGTGGCTCGGCTCCTTCCTGGAGGGATGAACCCAGAAGGTAGTGCTGGGGGATTCCTGTTTGACTCCTTGGCCGTTGACGTATGGTGAGGTTGTCCGGGGGTTTGGGGTTTGGTGTCATCAGTATGCGGATGACACCCAACTCTATTTTTCCTTTCCACCTAAAGCCAAGGAAGCTGTCCTGGTCCTGAACCGGTGCCTGACATCAGTGATGGACTGGATGAGGGTGAACAAATTGAAATTAAATCCAGACAAGACAGAGGTGCTCCTGGTTAGTTAAAAGGCAAATCAGGGAATAGGGATTCAGCCTGTGCTGGATGGGGTTACACTCCCCCTGAAGACACAGGTTCGCAGTTTGGGTGTGCTCCTGGACTCAGCTTTGAACATGGAGGCCCAGGTCTCTGCAGTGGCCAGGAGTGCTTTTGCCCAGTTAAGACTGGTGCGCCAGCTGCGCCCGTACCTGGATTTGACTACAGTGATGCATGCTTTAGTTACATCCCGTTTATATTACTGTAACGCGCTCTACATGGGGCTGCCTTTGAAGAGTGTTCGGAAACTTAAACTAGTACAAAGAGCTGCAGCCAGAGTGCTAACCCCCTTGTTGCGACAGCTCCACTGGCTGCCAGTTTGTTTCCGGTCACAATTCAAAGTGCTGGTTTTGACCTATAAAGCTCTATACGGCCTAGGTCCAGGCTATTTGTCAGACCATATCTCCCCATATGAGCCTACCTGGGTGTTGAGATCCTCAGGAGAGGCCCTTCTCTCAGTCCCAACACCTTCGCAAGCGCGATTGGTAGGGACGCGAGATAGGGCCTTCTCAGTGGCTGCCCCCAGGTTCTGGAACACTCTTCCTAGGGAAGCACGAATGTCCCCTTCCTTGCTATCCTTCCGTCGGCAGGCAAAGACTTTTTTATTCTGACAGGATTTTGGACTAGAAGCTGTTTAAGATAGGATCTCATAAGGTCTGTTGTATTGTTCTATGGTCCTATTCTTAATTTTTTTAATTGTCTTAGTATTTTAAGTGTATGTTTCATGGTTTTAATGTTGCGAATAGTTTAATTCTATTTTAATTGTATATTTTTGTATGTTTTTTACCTATGTGTGGTTTTTATTTGTAAGCCGCCCTGAGTTCCAGTTTTGGGAAAAGGGCGGGGTAAAAATAAAGAGTAATAATAATAAATAATAATAAAATGTCCCCAAATGTTAGATACCAACTTGGAAAATATGGAAGCATTTGATTAGTATCCATGACAAAGATAAAAAGGTAAAGGTGTCCCCGCACTTGTAGTGCGAGTCGTTTCCGACTCTTAGGGTGCCGTCTTGCAACGTTTACTAGGCAGACCATATATATGGGGTGGTTTTGCCAGTTCCTTCCCCGGCCTTTCTTTACCCTCCAGCGTATGCCGGGTACTCATTTTACCGACCATGGATGGATGGAAGGCTGAGTGGACCTCGACACCTTTTACTGGAGATTTGACTTCCTCCTTCCATTGGAATTGAACTCCGGCCATGAGCAGAGCTTCGGCTGCATTACCGCCGCTTACCACTCTGCGCCACGGAGGATGGCACAAGATATTTTAATACCTCAATCATAAAATCCAAATGCTACCACTTTTCACACTGATTAATATGGAGTGTAATTCACCAGAAAGGTCTCCTGCACAAGCCTCAGTAAAATGAATGGGAGCTGCACAAGAGCATGGTCATGTCCCATGGGTCAGATTTACCTGTCTTTCATTCTTGAAATGATTTGCCTGCCATTGAGGCACCCAAAATCTGCTACCACCTCACATTACCTCATAGGAGGGCTCTATGCCTCTCACATAGTATAAAAATTACCCAGAAAAATAAGTTACTGCATTCAGATAACGCTCTTCCTGTAGAGAGTTCATAGCAAAAGCATATGGGCAGTATGTTCTGATATCACAACTTTAATGCATCCCTTAATGAAGAATCGGAATAAGGAGGACGATACAATGATATGTTCAGGATAAACATAATTTGCAAAAGTGCTAAGTGTTGTATACAGAAATAGCTGAAAGGTGGAAAGTGGCAAATGTAACGCCAATCTTCAAAAAGGGATCCAGAGGGGATCCCGGAAATTACAGGCCAGTTAGCTTAACTTCTGTCCCTGGAAAACTGGTAGAAAGTATTATTAAAGCTAGATTATCTAAGCACATAGAAGAACAAGCCTTGCTGAAGCAGAGCCAGCATGGCTTCTGCAAGGGAAAGTCCTGTCTCAGTAACCTATTAGAATTCTTTGAGAGTGTCAACAAGCATATAGATAGAGGTGATCCAGTGGACATAGTGTACTTAGACTTTCAAAAAGCGTTTGACAAGGTACCTCACCAAAGGCTTCTGAGGAAGCTTAGCAGTCATGGAATAAGAGGAGAGGTCCTCTTGTGGATAAGGAATTGGTTAAGAAGCAGAAAGCAGAGAGTAGGAATAAACGGACAGTTCTCCCAATGGAGGGCTGTAGAAAGTGGAGTCCCTCAAGGATCGGTATTGGGACCTGTACTTTTCAACTTGTTCATTAATGACCTAGAATTAGGAGTGAGCAATGAAGTGGCCAAGTTTGCTGATGACACTAAATTGTTCAGGGTTGTTAAAACAAAAAGGGATTGCGAAGAGCTCCAAAAAGACCTCTCCAAACTGAGTGAATGGGCAGAAAAATGGCAAATGCAATTCAATATAAACAAGTGTAAAATTATGCATATTGGAGCAAAAAATCTTAATTTCACATATACGCTCATGGGGTCTGAACTGGCGGTGACCGACCAGGAGAGAGACCTCGGGGTTGTAGTGGACAGCACGATGAAAATGTCGACCCAGTGTGCGGCAGCTGTGAAAAAGGCAAATTCCATGCTAGCGATAATTAGGAAAGGTATTGAAAATAAAACAACCGATATCATAATGCCATTGTATAAATCTATGGTGCGGCCGCATTTGGAATACTGTGTACAGTTCTGGTCGCCTCATCTCAAAAAGGATATTATAGAGTTGGAAAAGATTCAGAAGAGGGCAACCAGAATGATCAAGGGGATGGAGCGACTTCCTTACGAGGAAAGGTTGCAGCATTTGGGGCTTTTTAGTTTAGAGAAAAGGCGGGTGAGAGGAGACATGATAGAAGTGTATAAAATTATGCATGGCATTGAGAAAGTGGATAGAGAAAAGTTTTTCTCCTTCT
The DNA here is from genome assembly GCF_030035675.1 of Rhineura floridana. NCBI lineage: Eukaryota > Metazoa > Chordata > Lepidosauria > Squamata > Rhineuridae > Rhineura > Rhineura floridana. The sequence continues at coordinate 172,383,312 of NC_084480.1, read as the reverse complement.
CTCATAATACTAGAACTCGTGGACATTCAAAGAAGCTGAATGTTGGAAGATTCAGGACAGACAAAAGGAAGTACTTCTTTACTCAGCGCATAGTTAAACTATGGAATTTGCTCCCACAAGATGCAGTAATGGCCACCAGCTTGGATGGCTTTAAAAGAAGATTAGACAAATTCATGGAGGACAGGGCTGTCAATGGCTACTAGCCATGATGACTGTGCTGTGCCACCCTAGTCAGAGGCAGCATGCTTCTGAAAACCAGTTGCCGGAAGCCTCAGGAGGGGAGAGTGTTCTTGCACTCGGGTCCTGCTTGCGGGCTTCCCCCAGGCACCTGGTTGGCCACTGTGAGAACAGGATGCTGGACTAGATGGGCCACTGGCCTGATCCAGCAGGCTCTTCTTATGTTCTTATGTTCTTAAAGGAATCAAATTCATTAAGACTGAGACGTTTATGCCATAGCTTCAATTTTAAGATCATTGCGCTCACTTTGTCTTGAACCTGGAAGATGGATGTGAGTTTTCCTTGCAAGGAGAGATTAAGGTTATTTAAATGAGCAAAGATATCTGCAATGTATGATAATTTACATAACCAGTTCCAGTCATGTATACGGTCCTGCAGGTTACAAGTTTCACCCAAGAAAACTTGAAGTTCTTCTCGTAGCTCAAAGAGGTGATTTAGGACTTTTCTCCGTGAAAGCCAGCGCACTTCAGTATGAAATAGGAGTTGTGTGTAGTCACTACCCATCTCATCACAAAGCAAAGAAAAAAGCCGAGCATTCAGAGGGCGACCTTTCACGAAACTGATAATTTGAACAGCATCATCAAGCACTTGCTTCAGATCTGTGTGCATGTTCTTGGTGGCAAGCGCTTCTCTGTGTATGCAACAGTGAGTCGATTTTGCTTCTGGTGCAACAGCTTGAATATGTGCCACAACTCCTTTCTTAGAACCAATCATGGCTCTCGCACCATCCGTGCTTATTCCAACACAGAAACTCCAATCCAAGTCATTGTCTTTCATAAAGTCATTAATAACTTTAAAAATATCATCTCGTTGTTTGGGTTGGTATAGGTTGGCAGAATAAAATATCATCTTGAACTTCATTGTCCTGCTCGTATCTGACAAAACACAAAAGATTTGCTAAATTCACAATATCGGTGGATTCATCTGCCTGAAGTGCATAGTAGCGACTCTGTCTAACTCGTGACAATAATTGCTGCTGTACATTTTCAGCCATATCTGTGATTCTACGATGAATTGTATTATTTGAGAGAGGAACAATATCTATTGCTTTGCTTGCCTTGTCTCCAATCATTACTTGCGCCATTACTTTTGCTGCAGGTTTAACTAATGTCTCACCAATCACTTCAGGAGCTCCAGATTTTGCTCTTAAATACGCCACTCTATATGAAGCTTCCATAGCATTTAAATTTCTACCTCCAGTCATAGTGTTCATTGTTTTTTGAGATTATTGAAGATCTTTTTGCCTATTTTCGAAGAATTCTATAGGTTTGTCCTGGTATTCTTTATGTTTACTTTCGAAATGGCATTTGAAGTTGGATGGTTTCATACTCTCATTTGTGAGAGTTTCATAACAAATTAGATACAGTGGATAATCTTCACAATATTTGTGGGCTTTTTTTTCATTGCATTGCAGTTGATTCTTTCAATGAACTTACAGATGGTTCACATTGTTTACTAATGTCATCTGATGGAGGTACATCACTACATTTTTTGTTATAGTTTTCAGTAGGGCTTGCATTTTCTTCATAATTTTCATTTTTACATTTCAAACTTCCCCTTTTTAGCCAGCGATCCATTATAAAGAGGCTTAATAAAATCAAAAAGAATAATTTTTATATTAATATAACACACTACTTTTCAACAATAATTTACTTACTCAAACTGAAGACCTCAAAACCACCATTTTGATGTTGTAATGAAGCCTAAGCACTGCCTGGGTCAACAAATCACAAGCCTGGCTCCCCTTATTGGCTACAATCCTGAAAGGGTGGGATTAGAGGCCAGAGCTTGGAAAAGTTATTTTTTTGAACTGTAACTCCCATCAGCCCAATCCAGTGGCCATGCTGGCTGGGGCTGATAGGAGCTGTAGTTTAAAATAACTTTTCTAAGCTCTGGCTAAAAGCTGCTATACAGATCGGTTAAAAAACAGATTAAACAGTCGCGGGGGGCTGACGTTTTGGTGTATATCTCGGGAACCAGACGACCTAGAAAGTTAGTGTTTTTTTTCAATTGAAGCTGAGAGTCTGGAGATTAAGGTAAGTTAGCTGGAGACCCGGAGGGGACCCCCAAAACCAGAAACTCCAGCCAAAAATCATGCAGCATGCAGCAGGTTTACAGAGGCAGTGCTTGCCTGGGCTGGAGGTTTGAATCTCCTGCTCTTTGGCTGCAGAGCGGTTTTTCCCCCATCCCGCCTGGGAAGCTACTCAGGCACGCAGCCCAAGAGCAGGCAGGGGATTCAAGACTCCCACCTAAAATTCACAGCTGATGAGCGGGCAGGCCAGGCAGGATGGGGGAAAGAACCGCTCTGCAGACGAAGAGCGGGAGATTCCCCAAGAGGGAAGTGGCTGCCGAGATGGCCGCTGCAGGGCTGAATATAGAGAAAAAAACCCACTTTCCCGCTTCCCGGTGTGAACATTTTTGTAGTTGAGTATACACATAAATATCTTTGTGGCGCCATCTGTCTGTTTGTAGAAGCGTTTTTTGGTGGCCAAAGTCATTGCGAGGGAGTCCAAGTCTTATGAGAAACTGGAGGGGTGCACAAAAAGACAAGGAATGCATTGAGAGTGAAAGAGACTACGTGTTAAATAACATCGGGATAAATTATATTGATCTTCCCTCACATGATTGTGTGAGAAACTGGAGAAATCACAAGAACTGTATTTTCTCTTAAAAGAACACACGCACACATTTTTTGTCGCTAAAACCCAATGATAAAGTACAAAAAAACACATTCGGCTGCATACCACTTGAAACCCTTTCGCGTACCACCAGAGGTACGCGTACCACACTTTGGGAAACACTGCCCTAGGGGATGGCCCTCAAAGGTACCTGGTGAAGATTGTGTCCCTTTCTAGTTAGTTCTGCTGGACCTTTCCATGGCTTTCAGGACCATTAAACATGGTCTGCTACAAGGCTGCCTAGCTGGGATACTTTAGGAAGCATTGTTTGGTGACTCTAAATCTATACAGAGGGCAGGTCCAAGAAGGTGATGCTGGGGAACTATGGTTTAACACCCACTGGTTTGTGGGTTTTCACAGCAGTTACATCTTGTCCCCTGTGCTGTTTTAACATCTCCAGGAAATTGTTGGGAGAGATTGTCTGTGGATTTAGAGTGCATCACCAATAAGTCAATGATTACCCAATTCTATCTCTGCTACCCACCTTAGTTCAAGGAGGCTGTGGAAGTCCTGAACTGATGATGGATGATGGACCGGATACAAGCTAATAAACTAAAACTCAATCCGACTAGACAGAGGTACTGTTAGTCTCTGGTAGACAGGAGCGGCTGGTGGTGTAGAGCAATAGCAGCCTTCCAACAGCAGTGTTGCTGCTGCCTACCAGGCAGAATAAGAAATAATGACTTCTCCAGCTCTTTCCCCCCTTTCTCTCAGATCTTTGGATGGCCTTTTCTTTTTTTATCTGGAGAGATAATGGGTTAGAATCAGTGGAGGCTGGTCCTCCCAATGAGAATGTCAATTTTTTAAAAAAAAATTACCCCCAGAATATCAAAGCTACAAACTCTTTTCTGTTGCACACATGCTTTATAATTTATTGAACTGACAGAGGCTTGTGAAAGCATTTCTGGCAATCCCCTCTTCTCTGACTAAACAGTTTCCTGTTCTATGGTTAGTCAGCTCTTTGCATCACTCAGTCAATCATAATCCAAAAGTGTAACTATGGCAAAGAGGTCCCTCCCTGGTCTATCTGCTTGTCAGCTCTACTAGGAAATCTCCTACTTCATTTGTTGTTATGAGGCTTGTCCAGCACTGTCAGTATAGCAGATTAAGGAGTCAGGCCTGTTTCAAGAACAGCCCTACAGGATACCCTTAGATGGTTCTGAACATGCTTAAAGCAGTTTTCCAGAAGCCCAGACCTCTTCATAGGTAACTAGAGAAGCAATAGGGAGTGTTTCCTACTTTGAACAGCTTTTCTTGTTTAGTTAGTACTTGTTCTATGACTAGGGTTGCCAGATCTCCGGTTTTCAGCCAGAGTCTCCGGCAAAAGAGGACCATCTCCGCTCTCCGGCCATACTTTAACTAAACAGGTGGATCTCCGGGTTTTCAGCGGCCCCCTCAGCCATGCATGCGTGATTGACACATTCATACATTGGGCTGTGGCTGGCCGCCTTCCCGCCCTTTCTCAGTGAGGCAGGGACTGCAGAGACAGGAGGACTTGAGCCGCCGTAGTCGTTCCTGTGCTTGAGTGAGGCCCAGCACGTCTAGCTGCCGCCCCTGCAGGGACCCCCCCCAGCAGCAGCCCCTGCCCACTGGCGAGTGGCACACAGCTGCAGCTGCAGCAGCAGCCCCGCAGCCCACACAACTGCAGGTGAAGGTGCTGGACGTGGAGCCCGCAGCCGCCTGGCCGAGTGAGGGGAGCCTCCTGGCCCACGTCTGCCACAATGTGGGCGCCTTCATCCAGCCGTCGCCCCTGCAGGGACCCCCCCCAGCAGCAGCCCCCATGGGAGCGGTTGCTAGAAGATGGCTTCCGAGCGGCCTGGCAGCCTCAGCAGAAGCCGTGAAGAGGCGGTGGCAATGGAGGCCAGGCTGGGCTGGCTCCTTCTTAGCCCTGGCCCGGACCCAGTTCCCCTGCTCCGGAAAGGACGGCCGGCTGCTTCACCCCTCATGCTGTGGGCACCGCTGGGCGGGAGCGGCCACGATGGGGCTCAGCAGTCTCTGTCTGGGGGGCCCCATTGTGGTCGCTGCCGCCCAGTGGCGCCCACAGTATGAGGGGTGAAGCAGCCGGCCATCCTTTCTGGAGCAGGGGAACCAGCTCCGGGGCTAAGAAGGAGCCGGCCCTGGCCGGCCTCCACTCCTGCTGAGGCTGGCAGGCCACTCGGACGCTGTCTCCTAGCAACCGCTACTGAGACGGCGCCCACGCAGCCTGGCATACTGAGCAGGAGGCGTGAAGAGGCGGTGGCAGTGGAGGCCAGGCTGGGCCGGCTGCTTCTTAGGCCCGGAGCCAGTTTCCCTGCTCTGGAAAGGATGCCTGGCCGCTTCACCCCTCATGCTGTGGGCGCCACTGGCGGGAGCGGCCACGATGGGGCTCAGCAGTGTCTGCCTGGGGGCCCCCATCACGGCCGCTGCCGCCCAGCGGCACCCACAGCATGAGGGGTGAAGTGGCTGGGCATCCTCGGGGCTAAGAAGGAGCAGGCCCTGTCCGGCCTCCACTGCTGCTGTGCGTGGCAGGCCGCTCAGACGCCGTCTCGTAGCAACCGCTGCTGAGACGGTGGCCAGGTGGCCTCAACATGTGGGCCGGGGCGGTGAAGGAGCCGGCCTCCACTCAGAGAGAGAGAGAGATGTTGTTCCAGCTTTTACTTATGTTCTACATATGTGTGTGTCTTGCATGGTAAGATGAAAAGTGTGTGTGTGTGTGTGTGTGTGTGTGTGTGTGTCCAACACCAGACTGATGCACTGGGTTGGTACTTTAGACTGTTGTCTGAGGGTCCTTAAACCATAGTTTATGAGGCTGGGAATGAGATCAGGACTTAGTATTTCTCCCTAGCTGCTCCCCACACATGCTGCTTCACAACTTACTTCCTGGCTTGTATTAAGCCAGTGCTGCCCCTTACATCCAAATGAGGAAACTGTGGCTTAATGTCAGCTAACAAGCCAGGATAATAAGTCTGGGTGTCTGTGTTCCACTCTGTGTGTTTTATATAAAGTTTATATGAGTAAGTGCTCCTTGAAAAGTCTAGAACGTCTAGTGTTATTGTTGTCTTATTAATGCTTTATAATGTTCTCTAGGTAGTTCTCTGTGGTGGATCTGCTCGTATCCCAAAGCTGCAACAGTTGATCAGAGAACTTTTCCCAAGTGTTGAATTGCTGAACTCTATTCCCCCAGATGAAGTCATTCCTATTGGGGCTGCCATAGAAGCTGGGACCCTGCTAGGAAGAGAAAATACCTTTTTAGAAGATGACATGCTGTCTATTGAATGTTCTGCCAAAGATATCTTAGTCAAGGTAAGACAAAATATTTTAACCCTCATAAATAAAGGAAGATAGGTAGGTAGAGGGGTGTGTGTGTGTGTTCTGGGGGAGAGAGAGAGTCTCCCCGCACCTCTTATCATTTCTTATTCCACGTATTCAATAAGGGGTGGTGTTTTCTGTGGTGGTTTGACTACCTTCCATTGTTTCTCTTTTGGGTTTTTTTAATGCAAGGAATTTCCTAAAAGGGCATTCACTTACACACCAATTAAAGTGAATAGGTGAGGGGCTGAAACTCTGTATGTCCAAGGTATTGGATCTAAATGACCCAATGTGGTAAATAACTTATTTAGCACATTAGCTGTTTTCTGTTGATGCACAGTTAAGGTGTTTATCATTCAGTACAGTTTATTAATACCTCTGGAAGGTTTTTTTTTAGTTGAAGTAAAAAGTATGTGGCTGGGATTTTGTGTGAAATTCCAGGAGAATTAACAGATCCATATATCATCCTGTATAGTAATAAACAATAAATTTTAATTTAATAGATTAGTATTTAATTCTAGGCCTGCTTAGAGTATACATTTTGAAGTTAATAGACATGACTAACATAGTTAGAGAGCCAGCGTGGCATAGTGGTTAGAGTTTTGGACTATGACCTGGGAGACCAGGGTTCGAATCCTCACACAGCCATGAAGCTCCCTGGGTGACCTTGGGCCAGTCACTGCCTCTCAGACTCAGAGGAAGGCAATAGTAAACCACCTCTGTCTGAATACTGCTTACCATGAAGACCCTATCTGGGATCAACTTGAAGGCAGTCCATTTCCATTTTACATCACCCTAAGCTTGTGAGAAAGAATGACCTTGTCACTTCAGATGGACCTAGGAACACCCTATTTTAGGTAAGATTTCTATTTTAATCTCCAATCAGAGAATTTTTTTTGAATGGTATGCTCCAAGCAAATGTGGTTGATACAATGTATCATGTTTAATGATGTCACTAGGGCCCACCCCATGATGTCACTAGGGCCCACCCCATGACGTCACTAGGGCCTGCCCCATGACGTCACTAGGGCCCGCCCCATTTTCTCAGGTTTTTGGATGGTTCTGACCTGGCAACCCTATCTACGACCTTTAGGGATGGAAGTTTCTGTCAATTTCAGTTCTCTTAGTTTCTCATTTTTCCAATCTGAAATTCAGTTGTCCACATTTCTGCAGCAATCTGTGGGGTTTTTTAAAAAAAGAAATCCTAATGAAAATTCGTAAGCATTTGAGTGTGAATTTCTCTTAAATAACACATTTTGTATGCAGTTTTGACTAATGTACACATTTTTGCAGAACATTTTGCCTAATATAATGCATACTTGTATATTATTTTCATTATTATACACATTTTTAGGAATACTTTCCCTAAATATATGCATTTTTGTAAACATAGTTTGGTCAGAGAACAACACTGTAAAATTCAGATAGATGCAAATTTTGAAGGATGTTTTTTTCAGTTCTTATATTATTTCAGAAAGTGCCAATGTGACAAATTTAGCTTTAAATGTGACTGAATCAAATTTCTCCCCATTCCCTAATGACCATGTTAGAGAGTGAGCAAGCAAGCAAGCATGCAAGCAAACAACAGTGTGTCTCTTTCTATGATAAATCTTTTTTTACTTAATCATTTTGGATTTATTTTTGTGAACTAGGAGGAGAAATAGAGGATGGCTTCTTAACAAATTCTGTGTTAACCACTTTCCTGCACACACTTATTAAAAGCTGGGTGGAGCTGGCCAGGCTGATTTGAGCCACTTGTAATTCCAAAGTATTTTTCAAAGCATTCCTTGAAAAGGTGTTTGGATTTGCTTCCAATTAGCCCTTCCCTTCAGAATATCTTGAATGCAGAGGAAAATACATGGTCCTATTATTTTTAGTTTGCTTTTGGTTTGGTTTGTCAGTAATTTCTAAAATGAAAACTCTGAGCTCTATGCCTGTCTGCATATGTCTCCACACCCTTCTCCAAACCTGGAAGATATTCTCCATAATCTCAGACATAACAGAGGCTGATTATAATTAGCCTGGTCAGAGCCAGCCTCAGGCATGCCGGGGCCCTTGGGCACCAGCCTGCCCTGGGCCCTGGCACCCACATGCACGCCCCACCTACCTACCTACCTACCAGGCAGGTGGGGCAAGGGGAGGGCAAGTAGGCGTGGGTGGGCATCTCCCTCCCTGTGATCCACGGCAGGAAGCCTGCCACAGAAGGGGAACACTACTCCCCCACCATAACGAGGGCGAGCGAATGAGCCAATGGGCAGGGGGAGGGTGTGTGAGTGTGGGGAGAGGCCGAGCGAGAGAAGGGGTGGGGGAGGGTGAGCAAGGGGGCACGGGAATTCCAGTGGGCAGCTCCCTCCCTGCAATCCTCTCTGCCATGGAAGGGGAGCACTATTCCCCCACCATAGCGAGGGTGGGCGAGCAAGCGGGTGGGTGGGGGTGGGCGAGTGAGTGGGGGAGAGGGCGAGCGAGCAAGCAAGTGAGCAGGCAGGGAGGAGGGTGAATGAGTGGGGGAGGGTGAGTGAGGGGGCAGGGGGAGAGTGAGCGAGGTGGCACGGGCATGCCAGCAAGCGGGCAAGCATCTCCCTCCCTATGATCCACTGCAGGCGCCACAGAAGGGGTGCACTACTCCCCCACTATAATGAGGGGCCCTTCAGGGGTCCCTGTGGGCCATGGAGCCCTTGGCCAAGGCCCCACCTGGCCACTCTTTGGAGCCAGCCCTGAGTCTAGTGTGACTGGCTATAGTCTGCATCTGTATTAGAATGGTTTTTTAAGGTGTTTTGTTTTAAAGATGTTTTAGTTCTCTATCATTTTGTTATGGGTTCCTCCCATTTCTTATGTATTGTTTACCCTCCAAGAGCCTTCATTAACAAGATAAATACTACTATGTATTCTGAGTAGTTTTTAAGAATAGTGTTGAGAGGAACTGTCTGGGAGGAACAGCCTTATATGGAGCCTCAGGAACTGCCTTATATGGAGTTGCAGGAAATGGAATGTTGCAGCAGCCAATATTCCAGGCCATCTGCCAATTTGGAAGTAAACACCAGATAAGGATATGGAAACTATTATGGAATGGACTGTCCTCTCTGAAACACCTACAAAGTCACTAAACTGCCGCACTTCAATCTAAGATGTGACCTTAGGGTTGCCAGGTCAGAAGCATCCCAAAACCTGAGATTTCAGGGGCAGGCCCTAGTGATATCAGGGGGTGGGCCTGAGTGATGTCACAGGGGTGGGCCCTAGTGGAGTCATGGAGCAGGCCCTAGTGAAGTCATTAAACATGATACATTAAGCATCAACCACAGTTGCTTGGACCATACAATTAAAAAAAATCTGTGATTGGAAATTAAGATAGAAATCTTAGCTAAAAGATGGAGCCTGGGTAGGGAACATTTAATCTAGCCTACTTGCTTTCGGCAAGAAGGGTTTAAGTGCCCTCAGGCCAGGCCAGTCACCAGAAGGCCATTGTAAGAAGAAGGGAGCCTAGTGTTGTGGAAATGTTGTGGAGCACTCAGGAGTAAAGATGGATGCCCCTGAAGGCTGCAATTCTAAATACACTTACTAAGCCCCATAGAACTCAATGGGACTTACTTCTGAGTAGTTATAGTTTGGATTGCGCTGTTGGTAAAGCTTGACTAGGGATCCTCTGCAAAGATATCCATATCAAAGCAGGGTTGACAACCCCCTGCCTGAAATGCCTTGCTCCTTCCTTTTAATATGGCTGCTCCAAACTTCTTTACAGATTTGATCCTTCACTTCAGAAAGTGGTCTGAGAAATCAGTAAGAGTAAGAAGATTCTCTACCCTTTCTGTCTACACACATGGTTTGTCTACCTTCACAGGCAGCAGCTTGGGAACAGCAGCAATTGCAGCCACACTTTCAAATATGTGAATTCTCTTTTACCACTTTTGGGCAAGAAACAAACTGCCATGCAACCAACAAGGTGCATCATCAATGGGTTTTAGAGGGCTGAGCTGAGCATATGGAACCACTATTAGCTCTATAGATGTAAGGGAATGAAGTTAAAGGTAAACAAAATGCAAACAGAAAAAGAAAAACAAAAGACAGTGATGCTTTCCTAAATGCAATACACATTGCAACCACAACAAGATTCCTATGAGTAAGGCAGACAACTTAGCATCCCACAACCAGTCAGGATTCATAACCAAAACCCAAAACTAAAAAAATCCCGGCAGCCAGTCAGCCAAGGTCACAGAAATCCCCATGCAGCACAACCTGATCCGAGGGCTGCTGTTAATGCAGAATGCTGCGGCATGATTGCTGACATGAGTGAGATCCTATCAGCACATAATACCTCTGCTCTGAAATGCGCATTGGTTGCTGATTTGCTACCAGGCCAAGTTCAAGGTGTGCTTTCCATGTTATGGGTACCATATAGTACTGCTCTTGTAAGAAATCAGTCCTGTAATATGGCAGCACCTACACTTTGGAACTCCTTGCCTATTGACATTAGGCACTTTTCAGCACCTGCTAAAATCATTGTTGTTTAGGCAAGCCTACCCAGGCATGTAGAAGCTATTGTGTTTTTTATCTGTTTTTAACTCATTGTTGGTTTTATTATTTTGAATGTTTTTAAATACCTGACTTTAACTGTTTTTGCCAGTAATTTTAATTCTTTCTGTAAACCGCTTTGAGATTTTTTAAAATAAAGCAGTATATAAATGTAAATAAAATACATAAATAAATTTTGGAGTCACTGTGACCTTTGAGTCTCTTCCCACTTTTAGGAACAAAGGAATCTGCCTTATACTGACTCTGGCCATCTAGCTCAGTACTGATGAGATGGACTAGTATTGGCTCTCCAGGATTCCAGGCAACAGTCTTTTCAAGAAATTGAATTCTGGACCTTTACATGCAAAGCATATGCCCTACCAATGAGCTACAACCCTTCCCCTGTTAAAAAAAGTTTTAAAATTGTTCTTTTCAATTCACTAATAAATGCACATCATACCTAGGGCAGATCCACACCATTCATTTAAAGCACATTCAACACCCATTTGAAGCACATGAATCCCACCACAGAATCATGGGAACTGTCGTTTGTTAAGGGTGGTGAGAACTATAACTGTGAGGGGGAAACTACACTTCCCAGGATACTTTAGGGGAAGTAATGTGCTTTAAATGTGAGTTGGATGTGCTTTAAAAGTATTGTGTGGATCTACTTAATAAATTTTGCCTGCATGTAAATTGTTTTAATTAACTTTTCAAAATGTAAATGAGCTATAAAGTGTAGTGGGTGGCCATGGGCTACTCACCATCTCTCCTATCTGCCCCCAGGATGAAAACAACAGAGAACCATGACCACCCCAAGGAAGAAGGGCACACTTAAAATGTAGAGGAAAAAATAATCTACAACCATAGTGTGAAACCAAATACTTATTGGGACACAGTATGAAGAAATATTTATATAAACATGACTATCAAATATGTTTATTATTTATACAACCTGTAAAGATATTTATAGCGCAATCCTATGTTTGTTTACTCAGAAGCAAGTCCCAATGTATTCAATGGGGCTTACTCAAACAGGGAAATGTCCAGAGAACTGCAACCTCAAGTGAAAAGGAACTTGTTCTTTTAACAAGCCTTTTAAGTTGAGACCTTATCCCTGTCTGTGTTAGAATTGCTTTTTAATATGTTTTTAAACCTTTTCTTTTTAAAAAAGATGTTTTTAAAGCTTTAAAAATGTTTTTAAAGATGTTTTGTTTTAATTTATTTTAAAGTCTGTTTTTATGATGTTTTAAAGTGTTTTTAGTGCTTTTGTTTGCCACCCAGGGCTCGTACTGGGAGCAAGTGTGGAATATAAATCAAATAATAAATAAATATACTTCATTCATCCAACCGAAAATTCAGAATCATGCCACTTTATGCTGTTTTGCAACAGTTTATACTTGTTTTATGGTTATTGGATTTTAAAGGGATTTATTTCTTAATGAATAGCTGCCTTGGTTTCTAATCACCAACCCTACCTCACAGAGTTGTTGGAAAGATTCCATACACACACACAAATACTGCAGATGTAAAAATACATCCCATATAATAGTTTATTGTCAAACCAGTTGGTCATTGCAGAACATTATTTTTAAAAATCAGTATTAGTTTCCTACATAATAAAACCTGTGATACCTAAGTAAGCCCTGCCTAATTGCTTTAAAATAGGATTGGAGGACAGGAGAAATATTTACAATACAAACACAATTTTTCCCTATGTTCACTCAAAAGTCCCATTGATTTACAGCACAATCCTAACCATGACTACTTAAAAGTAAATCCTACTGAATTCACTCCTGGTATGTGGGATTAGCATGGCTTTACTCCCAGAAAAGCAAGTACTGGATTAAAGCTTTCATATTGGGAAGGTGTTCAAAGCACCACCCTCTTCAATAGCCCAGGGTTTGACTCTTGGACACAAGAGAAATAAAAAGCTATATGCTTACCCAATTTATTAGATTTTCAGATAAACAGGGGGAAAGCAACCATTTTCTGGTGTTGCAATGAGGTCTAGGCATTGCCTGGAGGTCACCAAATCACAACCCTGGCTTCATTTATTGGCTACAATTCTGACAGGGCAGGGTTAGAGTTGCGAGCTGCTGTAACAGCTCTGTTAAACAGATTTAACAGTTGGGGGGTGGCTGACATTTTTGTGTATATCTCAGGAACCAGACCACCTAGAAACTTAATTTTTGTTTTAAAATTGAAGGTGAGAGTCAGGAGATTAAGGTGAGTCACCAGAGACCCGGAGAGGACCCCCAAAAGCCAGAGTATTGGGCCCAAAACTGGACACCTGGTAACCCTAAACCTCATGCAGCCACCTGTCAGATAACAGCCTGAGTTGTGACATAGGGTATAGTCTTGAATATTTTGATAAAAGGAGCTGCTTGAACAGTAATTTACCAGTGTTTTTGTAGCACTGGTCAAAGTAAGACCCTGTATCCCATCTGCCCATGTCATCTGATGGTGAGAAGTATTATTGTATGTTTCTGTATTTCCAACCACTTTGTAACTCTGTCTTGGTAAGACTTTGATCTTGGACTCAAGTCTTTTTCAATATTGTAACCTAATAGATTCTGCAATTTGAAGGTTTTTGTGATGTCCATCCCTGTGCCTCTCTGGGATTCTGATACCCCACACTTGGATCAGAAAGTCCCCCATGGGATGCCTTGCTCAGCCTGTGTCAGATATACCACAAGCTTCAGCCCACCACCTTTTGGCTCAAAAGGTGTCCACTGGCGTACACTGTTAGGAAGATTGCTATAGATATAGATATGGTATGGAATTGGACCTTGTTGTGGTAGCATACATAACCAAGCTGACATGCAGGAGTTTGAACAAACAAAATAAGTTTTATTAATTATAAGATGTTAAATTTTATAAATAAATAGTGTTATAGTCCCTATCCACCCTTCCTACTCTATCCCTCTAATCCTAATAAAATCCTCCCTCAACACCCTCCCAATCCTATCCCTAAAAAAAACACATTCTAACTCTCTTAAGATCTAATCCCTGTCTTCCTCAACTGACAAAAAAAACTACTGTTCTATTCAAAACTCACTTGGAACTGTCACTCACACACCCCCTCGCACCTGGCAGTCTTACATCATCTACACCTAGCATTCCCTTAACTATTTGATAACAGAACACATTTTAAAACAAGGTTAAACAGATAGTTTTGTCACAGTTGTTTAAGGTTTCTATACATTATATATTGATTGCATACTGCAGTATACCTGCTTCTGATATGTATTTCTGATTTCTGATTCCGATATGATGGCCAAGGTCACCTAGAGTGCATTTAATAGCTGTAGTGTGTAAGACACAAATAAATAGCATATTATAAGAATATTCTGCTGTCTGACTTCCCATTTATTTTCCTTATATCTCCCAAGTCCCAAGAATCCTCGGGTGGGGTCTTCAACCATTAAATCTACCCATTCAAACAATTGCTATTGGAAACTTGCAAGCTTGGGTGAACTAATGTCCAACATATGACTCTGAATAGATATGGGTAAAGGGGAGAAAGTAAGAACCTTCGAACCTGTGCATTCACAAGAAGGAGGCCAGTCTTGCCAGTTTCAATCTGTTTACCAGCCTGGGGTTCCTTTGGGAGGAAGGGCAGAGCATACTACTACTACTACTACTACTACTACCACTACTACTACTACTACTACTACTACTAATGTACTCTGCACATGAACAGAGATCATTCACATTTTCAGGACTGAATCGTGCATTACAAATAATTTCTGCTGTGCTGTGCTGTGCCCTTGCTATTGGTTGGAATACTTTTTCTTTTAGTTTAGAGAAAAAATGTTTTGGATAATGAAAAGTCAAACTGATTTTTGTGCGGAGGAAAACTGCATGCAATGGGAAGCATGTTTTTGTGTGTATGTTTAGTTTTTTGCCAGTGGATGTGTAGATGCAATCAATGCATGAATTCAAAAGCATCTTATGTGGTATGGCTTAATTTCTAAATAGGAGGTGTGGAGTCAATCTTGTCTGAAAATAATAATTGGCCCTCTTACGTGGAAGCTCTTCCACTGTCCATAGATGTGCAGAGAATTGATATAATTTTAGTGAAAAGGCACACTTTCCAAAATAAGTGCTGCACAAGTCCTATTGCAATGAAAACAGCCAGGTTAAGAATTGCAGCCCTATCCAGTCAAATTTTTTCCACCACCCACTAGTTAGAATATTACCAAAATGGCGACAAGATCAGGCAATTCAAAAAGCACAATGCCACCTCCCCCATTTTCAGTTCATACAAATCAAAATGTACTTAAACAGATTAAATTGGAATAAGCTATATTCAGAGAGCAGACAAAATTTGAGAAATTAACAGAAAATAAGCCAGAACTGTGTTCGAGAATGTATAAAATAGTATGACATTTAAAAACAAAATGGAAACTGGATGTAAACTTTAATATAACTGAAGAAGTCTGGAGTGGACATAGACTTCTATGGGGAATAGCTGCAGCACTGGGGGCTTCTAGACTTCTAGGGGAACAGCAATGGGTGACTGGAGAAGACCTGCTCTGGGAGTGAGTACCTGAGCATCTGGTTGCTTGCTCCTCTGGCTTGCTGTCTCTTGAGACAGCTGAAGTCCCTGGTAAATACTGCAAGGACTGGGACCCCCATGCCTGCCTCTGACTCTAGAGAGAGGCTGCAGTCAATCTTGCAGCCTCTTGCATCAGCTCCTGCCATCGTCACCCCCAAAGGGAGTCACCCCTTAGGGAGTCATGAGGGTGAGGGTACTACCCCCTTCTATTTTTTTAAACCAATCTAGAGGAGATTGGTAGTGGGGAGGGCATATGGTGTATGTGTAGTTCCTGTGCAGAGTGAGAGCCTGTGTGGTGAACGATAGGAAAAAGTCATCAGATGCCTTCAGAATGAGAGTCTGCAACTGGCAGAACGCTGGGCCTCCCTGAGTGTGAGACGGGGGGGGAGTAGATGTGCCCTGTGTGAAAGATATTGAGTGGCTCTGACTGTTCCCAATTATCTCAGAGGCCTGCTGGGATAACTGGCTCTGTTTTGTTGAAGGGATCTTGTTGGGTCCATATCAGGTGTTTAGGAGGAATCTTAGTACGGAGGAACATGGGTGATGCCACCCCAATTTCAGTGATCATGGGTAGAGGGAGGTATAGCCATGGGGAGGTGGTGAGCTACCATAGAAGATGAGGGCAAGGCTATCTACTCCTTGTTCCTCACTCCCACTCCTCTCATGGATGGGTTCCTCATTGCTCATTTGCTGTGCCCACTGGGCTGTGTGTGTTGTTGTTATCGCCAGATCTGTACACAATAAGACCACATTCATCCATGATTTGATTGTGGATGGAGGTGCTGATTTGCTATACGTTACCGAGACCTGGGTGGGTGAGCTGGGAGTTGATCTGACCCAGCTTTGCCCACCTGGATACTCAGTGCAACACCAGCACAGGCTGGGGGGGGGAGTTCCTGTGCTCTACAGAACTTCCATCTCTGTCACCAGGAAACCACTCTGTCTTGGAGCTGGCTGTGAGGGCCTGCACCTGGTGTTGGGCCAAGGAGACAGGAAATGAGGGTTGCTGCTGGTGTACAGTCCACCCTGCTGCCTGGCAATTTCTCTGACTGAGCTGGTGGAGGCAGTCTCGGCTGTGGTATTGGAGGAGCCAAGAATGATAGTCCTGGGTGATTTCAATGTCCATGCTGAGGCTGCCTTTAGTGTTCTGGCTTGGGACTTCCTGGCCTCCATGATGATCGTGGGGCTGTCTCAAGTTATTATTATTATTATTATTATTATTATTATTATTATTAACTTTATACCCCGCTGTTTCTCCAAATTGGAACTCACGGCGGCTTCCAGATAAAAAACAGATACAATTAAAACCTACCAAAGTTAAAAGCATATAATACATAAGTAAATAAATATAGACAGATATAATTAAAAAATGAACTCTAATTTAAAATAGCATTAAACTGTTTCTGATATTAAAAACTATACTCATAAAATCAGAATAATTAAAAAATAAACAAGCAAGAGCAATATGACCTCCTTTTGGGCCTATCCTTAGCCGCCTTCGGAATCAAAGGCTTGCTGAAATAAGAAAGTTTTTACCTGTCGACGAAAGGACTGCAGGGAAGAGGCCATTCTTATCTCCTTAGGGAGGGAATTCCAAAGCCTAGGGGCAGCCACCAAGAAGGCCCTATCTCGTATCCTCACCAGTTGTACTTGTGCAGATGAAGGTATTGAAAGAAGGGCCTCTCCTGAAGATCTCAGGGCCCAGGCAGGCACATAGAGGGCGATGCGGTCTGACAAATAGCCTGGACCCAAGCCGTGTAGAGCTTTATAGGTCAACACCAGCACTTTGAATTGTGTCCGGAAACAAACTGGCAGCCAGTGGAGCTTTTTTAGCAGGGGAGTTGTATGGTCCCTGTAATCAGCCCCAGTTAGCATTCTGGCTGCAGCATGTTGTACCAGTTGAAGTTTCCGAGCAGTCTTCAGAGGCAGCCCCACGTAGAGCGCGTTACAGTAATCTAAATGGGATGTGACTAAGGCATGTGTCACTGTGGCCAGATCGGACGGGTCAAGGAATGGGCACAGTTGGCGCACTAATCTCAAATGTGCAAAAGCCCTCCTGGCCACTGCAGAAACCTGGGAATCCAAATTTAAAGCTGAGTCCAGGAGGACACCCAAACTGCGAACCTGTGTCTTCAGGGGGAGTATAACCCCATCCAGCACAGGCTGTATCCCTATTCCCTGATCTGCCTTATGACTGACCAGGAGCACCTCTGTCTTGTCTGGATTAAGCCTCAATTTGTTCATCCTCATCCAATCCACAACTGATGTCAGACACCGGTTTAAAACTAAGACAGCTTCCTTGGAAGAAGGTGGAAAGGAGAAATAGAGTTGGGTGTCATCAGCATACTGGTGGCACAGAACTCCAAACAACCTCTCCCAGCAGTTTCATGTAGATGTTAAATAACATAGGGGACAAAACTGAACCCTGAGGGACTCCACAGGCCAATGGCCAAGGAGTCAAACAGGAGTCTCCCAGTACCACCTTCTGGGTTCGCGCCTCCAGGAATGACCGGAGCCACTGCAAAACAGTGCCCCCAAGTCCCATCCCAGCTAGGCGGTCCAGGAGGATACCATGGTCGATGGTATCGAAAGCCGCTGAGAGGTCCAGCAGAACCAACAGGGACACACTCCCCCTGTCCAGTTCTCTGCGTAGGTCGTCCACCAAGGCAACCAAAGCCGTCTCCGTCCCATACCCAGGCCTGAAACCAGATTGAAATGGATCTAGATACTCTGTTTCATCCAGGAATCTCTGGAGCTGGGAGGCCACCACATGCTCTATTACCTTACCCAAGAATGGAATATTGGACACTGGCCGGTAGTTATCCATGTTTAAGGGGTCCAGGGAAGGTTTTTTCGATAAAGGTCTCACAACTGCCTCCTTTAGGCACCTTGGAATTCTGCCTTGTTGTAAGGAGGCATTGACCACTTCTTTCACCCACTCAGCCAGTCCCTCTCTGGCCTTTTTTATAAGCCAGGAAGGGCAAGGGTTCAGCAGACATGTGGTGGCTCTCACCTCTCCAAGGATCCTGTCCACATCCTCAGGCTGCACAAATTGAAAAGAATCCATCAATATTGGACAGGCAGGCGCCAATGTTACATCCCCTGAGACTGTATCAATCTTAGCGTCTAAGTCGGAGTGAATCTGAGCGACTTTACCCGCAAAATGTCGTGCAAACTCTTGACAGCGGGTTGTTGAGTGGTGTATATTATCCTCTCGGTGGTCCAAATGTAAAAGACCCCTAACCACTCAAAACAGCTCTGCTGAACGACTCCCCACAGATGCAATGGCAGCAGAGAAAAAAGATTTCTTTGCTGTCCGTACTGCCACGGAGTAGGCCTTCAAATAGGCTCTAGCCCGTGTTCGGTCATACTCGCTCCGAGTCTTCCGCCAGCGTTGCTCTAGTCTCCGTCTTATTTGCTTCATCACCACCAGCTCCTTGGTGAACCAAGGGGCAGGTTTGGCTCCACTATGTGAGAGGAGATGCTCAGGAGCGATCATGTCCATCGCTCTGGCCATTTCCTCATTCCAGAGGTCAACCAGGGCTTCGACAGGATCGCCTGCCAAGGTGGCAGGAAAATCCCCAAGAGTCCTCATGAACCTATCTGGGTCCATCAGGCTCCTGGGGTGGACCATCCTAATCGGTCCCCCACCCTTGCAGAGTTTGTCACTGGCCTGACACATAGGGCAGGGCACACCTTCGACTTGGTTTTTGCTCCAGATGAAGGAAGGGGTGATCTGGAGATGGGGGGGATGTCACCCCATTGTCATGGTCAGATCACTTCCTGGTGAAGTTTAGACTTATGGGTCCCATCCTCCCCTGCAGGGGTAGTAGACAGATTAAAATGATCCATCCCCGGAGACTAATGGAATCCAAAGGATTCCTGAATGTCATGGGACAGTTCCCAGTAGATAGAGCAGATGACCCTGTTGAAGCCCTTGTCACACTGTGGATCAGCAAGGTACATCAGGCTTTTGACACGGATGCCCCTGAGTGCCCTCTCTGGCATTGTGGAGCAGGTTTGTTCCTTGGTACACCAGTGAGCTAAGGGCAATGAAACAGGCTGGATGACAGCTAGAGCACAAGTGGTAAAGTGAGGCTGATCGAGCACGAGTAAAACATCATGACCATGCCTACGGTGCAGCAGTGAGGGTGGCGAAGAAGGCCCACTTCTCTGCCAGCATCACATCCTCAAGTAGCCGTCCAGTGGAGCTTTTCCATATTGTCAGGAGTCTGTTGACATCAACTTCAGGAAATGAAGTTTTAGACCCTTCGGAGGCCCACTGTGAATCATTTGCAAGGCACTTTGAGGGTAAAGTTGCTTGCTTCTATAGCAATCTTGAGGCCCCATCCATATCTACTGTAGTCCCCATTGAAGTGTCCAGTGCAATGTCTGCTCAAATTATTGGGAATGGTTCCAACTGATGCAGCCTGATGACATGGACTAGGTGTTTGCAACAATATGGCCAGCAATGTGTCCTCTCGACCACTGCCCTTCTTGGCTTATTAAAGCTTGCCGAGGGGGTTGACCAAGTGGATCCAGGGTGTGGTCAACACATCATTGCGGGAGTGGTTCCAACCATCCTGAAGGAGGCAGTGATCTGACCGCTCCTGAAAAAGCCCACCCTGGACCCATTGGTTTGCAACAACTACTGCCCGGTCGCAAATACCCCCTTCTTAGGGAAGGTGATTTAGAGGGTTGTGGCGCAGCAATCGCAAATACTCTTGGATGAAACAGATTATCTTGACCCATTCCAGTCTGGGTTCATGCCTGGTTATGGGACTGAATCGGCCTTGGTTGCCCTGATGGATGACCTTTATTGGGAGAAGGACAGGGGGAGTGCAATCCTGTTGTTCTTACTTGATCTCTCAGCTGCTTTTGATACCATTGACCATGGTATCCTTCTGGGCTGACTTGGTGAGATGGGTATCAGAGTCACTGTTTCACAGTGGTTCCAATCCTCTCTCCAGGGTTGTTTTCAAAGAATAGCATTGGGTGATTGTCTTTCGGCCCCCTGGCAGTAGTGCTGTGGGGTGCCGCAGGGTATCATCTTGTGGTGGGTTCTGGTTCCGGTTTGCTTGACGCTGGGTGAGCCTTTGTTACATCTCCAACCAATTTATTTAAACTTTTAATTATCTTACTCTTAAAGTTCCCTATTGACTTCTCCAACAAATAAGATTGGTTTCAGGACATGTTTTTGCCTGCTTAGACGAAACTGTCTGGTGGCTAACTGCCAACTTTACTTTCTGTCCTTGAAACGTCAAGAATTCATCGCCTAGGCCGATAACTAAATTACTCAGTTATCTCTTACAGTTATATATTTTATAATATGGTCTTAACTAGAAATGAGAGGAAAGCCTTGGTCCCCCCCCCTCCACTAGTGTGCTTACCTGAGGAAAAATTGAAGACTAAGAATCAGAGAAGACTGAAAACGTCTCACCCAAAAGCTTCTAAGCAGGACCTTCCTTATTCTTCTAAAGAATTAAAGGGGCAGTTAAAAATTACGGACTTCTATGATACTTCATCACATCAATCTTCTGAGAGGGAATTATGTCCAGCCGCATCTACACCCTTGGATTGGTCCCTTCCAATTAAGGCCTATACACATAATAAAACCAGCGAATCAGCTATGACGGATTTAGCCACGGAAATTGAGCTAGCAGTCGGCCAAAATTTAAATCATTTAAAGTTCTCTAAAGGTGGTAATGCTAATGGAGCAGTGCTGACCCCCATAGACCCCCCGCCTGACAACTTTACGCAGGAGATCACTCCCCAGCAGTTTGGTTCATGCTTGAAATCACATCTCGCTGTGGTAAAAGCGTCAGAGATGATCTCTGCCTCCGACGATCACCTGGGCCGAGCCTTGGAAGAGTCTAACAATCAAGTGCCACTGGCCGCCTACTCTTCTAGAGATGATATCTTATTAGGCTCGATTCTCACTATGGCAGCGGACCTTGAACATATCAAATGTAGTAATCTAGTAGCTCTATCTCACGACATTCAGCGGCCACCTTTCAACATGCGTCCAATAGAGGGAACCCCCCATCAAGGAAGACTCCTGTGATACAAACTATGACCTCTGATACTTACTTTGCTAATAATATGAAATTACCTTCCACTAATTGACAGTGGTCAATACTTTCGTGGAATATTATGGGCTGGTCTAATAAATTTAGAGAAGAGGATCCATCCCCCTTCCTACAACAATTTAGGATAATATGTTTACAGGAAACCTGGCTGACGTCGGAAACCTCTATTTACCTAAACGGTTTCCGTTCTGTTACGCTACCGGCGACCAAATTTAACCTTAAGGGCAGAGGGAGGGGGGTCTTTGTATATTTATCTCGGTGGATCTCATGGCTGATATCTACCCCCTTGACCCTAATTGTGATCGTTGTGTGCAGGCGGTGCGCCTGCATAGTCTGGTGACAGGAGATTTGATCATTATAAATGTTTATCTTCCTCCTCTTAAGGCAAGAAATACGGCTCCTGGCAGTATCTGGGATCACCTTTCAGAATACTTGGCTCTCCTGGAAGGTCAATACCCGGCATGCAGACTGTTAATATGTGGTGATTTTAATGCTAGGATGGGATCTGGCTGGCCTTCCCGGCCTGCATCTAATCATGACCCCTCCCCTAACATTTTCCCTAGTGACAGAGTCTCCCAAGATCTGGTAGTGAACAAACAAGGCCTGAGACTCGTTGAACTGATACAGACTCATGGTCTAGAATGCCTCCATGGTTCAAGATTAGACCAATCTAATGGAACCTTTACCTTCTGCTCTCATATAGGGGCCAGTGTGATAGATTTCACCTTGGTGTCTAGCACACTTTTTACAGAAGTTTCCAAGTTTAAAGTATTGGACAGAATAGACAGTGACCATTTCCCCACCATGACAGCATTTCATCTGCCTCCCTCAGGCTCCCCCCCGACTTTGCCACCTCCCGAGGAGACCCAAGTAGCTGACTGCAGATTACTATGGTCCCCGACCCTTCAACCTGATATAACAAAACTACTGGAGAGTCTTACCACCCCTTCCCCCATGATGGGGGAGCTGGGCAAGATGGACGCTCTCCTCTCTTATCAGAATATTATTTCCCTTCTCAAACCTCTGGTGAGCCATACAGGCCCCCAAAAATCTATTTTCCCGAAAACCAGGAAGTGGTTTGATTCTGATTGTAAAGTGGCTAAACGCCAATTAACTATGCAAGGAAAAGAAGAACTGATTTCTCTTCTTTCAACTATGACCAACTTGTTTATCTCCGCTCCAAATACAGGGCTCTTTTGAGACAAAAAAAGTATAGACATGCCTGCACACAATGGCAGCTACTTAATCAGGCCCTTTTGGAGGGCAACGAACAGCAGTTCTGGTATATGGTATCAAATCGTTCGAATGCATTTTGTTATTATGACTCCGGTCAAATAACCCCCTCTGTGTGGATTGATCACTTTACAAAACTTTACACCACAACGGCCGCTCCCAGTAACTCATCCCTATGCCCTCTCCTGGATAATCTAACTAATTGGCCGCCAGTTACAACAGCCCATATTAAGACTCTTATCTCTCTATTGAAAAGAGGTAAAGCACCAGGGGAGGACATGATTCCGCCGGACCTGTTTTACAACTTTCCAGATTGGTGGGCTCCTATTTTGGCAAACTTATTTACCTTTATCAACGCCATGGGCATTATGCCTGAGGGCTGGAAAAAAAGGAGAAAAAAAAGACCCTAATAATTATTTCCCTATTAGTCTCTTAGATGTGGGAGCTAAATTGTACAGTAGATTTCTCTTACTTAAGCTAGAAGAATGGGAACTGGCCAATATGGTTATCCATCCTGAACAGGCGGGCTTCTGAAAAGGACAGTCCACCATAGACCACTGTGCTACACTGCTCTTCTTGGCTAAGAAATCAATCAAGGGACCCACAAAACATCTCTATGCCGCCTTTGTCGACCTGGCGGCCGCTTTCGACTCTATTGATAGAGATCGTCTGTGGGCCAAATTGGCCTGTACTAATATCGACAGACGCCTCCTATTTCTGATTAGAGAGCTGTATTCTAATAATAGTCTCAGAATCAGGGTGGGTAATAATCTAACTGTCCCCATACTGACTAACAAAGGGGTAAAACAAGGCTGTCTTTTAGCTCCAGCCTTGTTTAATCTATACTTAAACGATATAGTCAACGACCTAGCAGGACCAAAATTTTTTCCCCCTTCAATAGGAGCTAGAAAACTCTCCATGTTATTATACGCCGATGACATGACTCTTCTCTCCCTGACCCCTGTTGGTTTAAGAAGGTTATTGGCAAATTTAGAGGCATACTGTAAAAAAGAATCTTTACAGGTAAATCACCAGAAAACTAAAATCATGGTCTTTGGGAAAAGATACTCTGAACATAAATGGTCCATAGGGAATCTCCCTATAAATCAATGCCGTTCTTTCAAATATCTTGGTATTCTTTTTCAAGATACCTTATCATGGAAAGAACAAATTGCCGTGGTAAAACTTAAAGCCGCAAGATCTGTTGGTAACATTCTTCGTTTCTATAGGACTGAGGGCGGCCACTTAGTAGACCCCACCTTGAAAGTATTCCAGAATAAGGTCCTCCCCCAGATCACCTACAGGGCGGCGATCGGGGGGTGGTCGGTACCTTACTCCCCTATACTGGAAGGTATACAAAATAAATTTATTAGACTACTTTTGAATCTCCCTGGTTCCACACCGGCGGCCTTGTTACGAGCTGAAGTGGGTTTGTTGCCGCTAAGTGCTCGGATTCATCAGTTATTGTTAATCTATTGGACTATCTCAATAAACTCACCTTCTAAGATCTTGGCAAAAGCTTGTTCAAAAATGATTGACATGGACTCTAACTGGATTTCAAAACTACAAGCCATCCACTCACTTTATCATATTCCACAAGATTCGCCCCTAATATTGACTAAAGTAAAAATACAAGCTCAGATAAAATACCATAGTGAGTGGATGGATAGACTGACAATAATAAACTCTAAGTTTTCTACCTGGTTCAGGCTGTATAAACTAGATCATATTAGGGCGCACTATCTGTCAATTCCGCTACCAACTCATTTATGCTACGCCTTTACAGCCTTAAGATTCCAAACTATGCCAACTGCCTATCTATCCGGTCGCTACTTGCAGCTCCCTATGGACCAGCGACGGTGTTTATGTCACTCTGGAAAGGTAGAAGACCTTCCCCACTATCTCCTGGATTGCCCCCTTTATGACCATCCAAGAACCAAGTTTCTTAATACTCTAATTAATTATCATGAATACCACACTATAGACCAGATAGTTTATTTCCTTCTAGCTGATACCAACTATTGGGTGACTTACTGGGTAGCCCATTTTGCCTTGGCCGCCCAGAACCTGAGAGCAAAACATTTACTTCAGTTGGAACCTAAGGAACATTAATATATGTAGATATTTTGAACTGATAAATGTATTTAATTAATTTTATTACCTGGTTTCACCATTTTATACATTGTTGTGAATTTGTGTTCTTGTGATGTTGTGATGACCTATGGTCTGACAATAAACTGTACTTGTACTTGTACTTGGGTACCATCTTGTTCCCCATGCTGTTTAACATCTATATGAAGCCCATGTGAGTAGTCATCCAGAGATTTGGGGTGAGGTGTCAGCACTACACTGACGATACCCAGCTCTATTTCTCTGTAACCTCTGAATTGGAAGAGGCTGTGAAAGCCCTGGACAGCTGCTAGGCAGGATGAGGGTCAATAAACTGAGTCTGAATCCTAGCAAGATGGAGATGTGGGTTAGTGGTTCCCAAGTTCAAATAATTGGTCAGTTGCCTGCTTTGGATAGGGTCATACTCCCTCTGAAAGAGCAGGTCTGTAGTCTGGGGGTGCTCCTGGATCCATCTTTGTTGCTAGAGGCCCAGGTGACCTCAGTGGCTAGGAGTAGGGCTCCTACTGGGAGGAAGGGCAGGATATAAATCTAATAAATAAATAAATAAATAAAATATTTATTTCAGGGAGGATCTACCTTCTCGATTGCAAATAATTGTAAAGAAAATTAATTTAAAATGCTGTATTAATGGCATTGGACTCTATAGAAATGTTTTTAAAATTGGGAAAACAGGAGACAGCAAGTGGTGACACTGCAGGGTGGACAGAGGAGATTTCGTTCACCTCTGGTAGAGATCTATCAAAGCAAAAAGGGTTGGGCAAATGCTTCTCACTGTACTCAGTGAAATCTATGGGTATGAAATCCCCTTTGATCCTCTTTTGTGTTTACTAAATTATGTAAAGGATCATATAAGTTCAACGCATCGAAATCAAGTACCATACATTATTACCTTGGCTAGAATTCTTTGTACAAGGCTTGAAAGAACAGTAGAAAACCTAATAAACTGGATATTCTGACAACTGTGGGAACAATTAAATATTGTTAACTGCCATGCTCAGAGATAAAGAAAGGTTTAGAGAAATTGTTAATGAGTGGTGTTCAGCAATGCCAATATGTGAAAAGGGCAGATGTTATGTATTTATGAAAACAAGCAGTTTCTAAAAAAACTAATTTCAACCTTTCCTTGTTAAACAAGGACAATAAGTAAAATAATACTTCTGACTTATTCACTCTGTAACTTACTAACATTTCTTTAATGGTTTATAAAATGTGAATTATTAATATTCAGTTAAAAAAGGGAATTATACATTTTTAAAATGCTCTATTATTCTGAGATTTATATTACATGTTAGTATGTGCAGTAATGTTTGTAAAGTAAATGGGAGGCCAAGATATAACGAGGCTGGAAGGCAGATGCTGGTGGAGTGCTAGAGGCAGGCCACGTCAGGTAAGAGGAACTAGGGAGAGATACATGATATCTGTCCCTTGCTCCGGGCCTGCCCAAGACCGAAAGATAGCTGGGGGATGCAGGACTCCACGTTCTAACCTTTGGTTGCTGCTGTGCAATGCCTGGTCTGTTGCCCAAAAAACATCTCTCATCCATGACATGATATTGGATGAGGGTGCGGACCTGGCATGCATTATGGAAACCTGGCTGGATGGGGTCACAGCTCCCATCCTTGAGGCCATGTGTCCAGCTGGGTTCCTATATGTGCAGCAGCCGAGGGTTGGAAGTCAGGGAGGGGGAGTGGCGGTCATCTATTGGGGGTCCAGAGTTGGCCAGTGGTTCTCCAGTGGTATGGGATCAGTTCCAGCTTCTTCCTTCTGATGAAGTGGACAAGGTGCTTTCATCCTTAAGGCCAACCACCTGCTTACTTGACCCTTGCCCGTCGTGGCTCATTATGAGCTGCAAGGACAGTCTGGGCGAGGGGATCAAGGCAGTGGTAAATGCGTCCTTGGAAGAGGGCGTAATGCCATCAGCCCTCAAGGAGGCAGCAATAAAACCAATTTTAAAGAAGCCCTCCTTGGATCCCCAAGATTTGAACAACTTTCACCCAATCTCAAACTTACCATTCTTGGGCAAGGCAGTTGAGCGGGTGGTGGCAAAGCAGTTGCAAGCGCAATTGGAGGAAGTGGATTATTTGGATCCATTTCAGTCAGCTTTCAGGCCTGGACATGGGACTGAAACAGCCTTGGTCGCCTTGGTGGATGATATGAGGAGAGCGTTGGATAGGGGTGAGTGCACCTTCCTCATCCTCCTGGACCTCTCAGCGGCTTTTGATACTGTTGACCATGGTATCCTTCTGGACTGCCTGGAGGGGTTAGGCATAGGGGGCACTGTATTGCAGTGGTTCCATTCCTTCCTCTCTGATAGGCATTGGGAGAAGAGGTTTTGGACCCTTGGCCTCTCACTTGTGGGGTGCCACAGGGCTCCATCCTCTCCCCGATGCTATTTAACATCTATATAAAACCGCTGGGGACTATCATCAGGAGATTTGGGCTGCAGTGTCACGGATATGTGGATGACACGCAGCTCTGTCTCTCATTTAAATCTTCACCGAGGTTGGCTGTAGAAACCCTATCCAAATGCCTGGAATCGGTGAGTGGCTGGATGGGAAGGAATAAGCTGAAGCTGAACCCTGACAAAACCGAGGTACTGTTCGTGGGAGATAAGGGAAGGTTAGGGAATTTGGACCTGGTGCTCAATGGGGTACAATTGCCCCTGAAAGACCAGGTCCGTAGCCTCGGGGTCATTCTTGACTCCCAACTGCCCATGGAAGCTCAGGTTTTGGCTGTGAGCCAGGCAGCGCTGTATCAACTCCATCTGATACGGAGGCTATGCCCCTACCTTCCCAATCATCTGCTCCCATTGGTGGTACATGCCCTGGTCTCCTCTCGCCTAGACTACTGTAATGCGCTGTACGTGGGGCTACCCTTGAAAACTGTCCGGAAACTGCAACTGGTACAGAACGTGGCAGTGCGCCTGATTAAAGGCAGCCGCCAGCAAGATCATATCACTCCAGTGCTAAAAGAGTTGCACTGGTTACCAGTTGCTTACCGGGCCCAATTCAAGGTGTTGGTTTTGACCTTTAAATCCCTATACGGTTTTGGCCCAGTCTATCTAAAGGAGCACCTCCAGCATCATCAGCTATGCCGCCCAACAAGATCAGCCTCAAAAGACCTTCTCTCCATCCCATCAGTCAAAACAGCCAAACTGGTGAGGACTAGAGAGAGGGCTTTTACAGTTGTGGCCCCCACCCTGTGGAACACCCTCCCAAATGATCTCCGCCATGCCCCTTCCATGATGAGTTTCAGCCGGGCCTTGAAGACCTGGCTCTTCAGGCAGGCTTTTGGGGTTGGCTAGATTTTATCTTCATTGGTTTTAGATTTTTAATGCCTATGTATTGTATGCCTATGTTGTATGTCTCCCAGAGTGGCTGGACAGCCAGCCAGATGGGCGACTAATAAATTCAATAAATAAATAAATACATTGTAGAATGAATTTTGCAAATGTAATAGAGAAGAAGAAAAGAGAGAGGTAGTCCATGCTAATCCTACTCAAAGTAGACCCATTGAAGTCAATGGCCATGACTAACATAGGTTCATTAATTTAAATGGGTCTATTCTGAGTAGGACTTAGTTGAATATAACTGAGAAAAAGTAAAATTAACAGATTTATCCATCCCTAGTCTTGGTACTCGATGTGCATACCAAAGGCATAGGTTCCTTAATCTTAAAAGAGTTTTGTTATTATATATATTATATAAAAATCCAATTCACACATGACACTGTGAGACCATGGCTTAGTGCAAACACATGATAGCATCTGTGCTCTTCCTCTGCTCTTGCTGCTACTGTGCTAACTAGGGCTAAGCAATGGTCTAGCTTAGCATGTTGTCAAAATCTGGGTCATGCTTTGCCTTACTCCAGACAAGCCGTAAGCTGTAGTCAAGTTTTGTTCTTGGTTTACAGCTTATGGTCTGTCTGGAAGAGACAAAGCATGAGCCTGGTTGGGATGAGACATAAGCCAAACTATGGCTTAGTCCTGCATAGCACAGCAGGAGGAGGACCAAGGGAGGAGCGTAGAGGTTGCAGTCTCAGCTATAGGAACCTGCACTGTTCTGCATTTGTGCTAAACTGTGGTTTGGATTAGACCACATAAGTGCTCTTAAAGTGCAGGGGGTCACCAGTGTGGCAGCTGTGGGCACCATGGCACCTGTGAAGGCGTTCATTGGCACCTCCAGGCTCAGAGCTTACTGTTTGTTTGTTTGTTTGTTTGTTTGTTTGTTTGTTTAAAAAAATCCTCTAGCACTCCTAGAAAGAAAGTTATGAAGCAAAATGTGCAGGTACTCTTCTAAGAGATTTCTGTGAAATGAGCCAGTCTGGCTGCTCCCTTCCACCAGTCATTTTAGTGAATGAAGTCAGAGCTGTGATTGATAAGTGATTCATTTGGACACCAGGCAACAGAACCCCTGGGGTCCTAAAGAGCTGCTGTTTCCCCCTTCCCCTTTAGTGCACCTTTTCTGTTTCTGTTTTATTTTCTAATCTTTGAGCCCTCTGTAGTTTCCCCTTCCTTTCCCCCCTAGCAACCAGGATGCATGTTTCATGTGGTGTGTTTGTCTGAGATCAGGCAGTCCCTACAAGTTATTTTTTGCAAATATCAATCCACTAAATAGTTATTGATTGTAGCCATAGGCCATTGCAAATACTACTATGCAATAAGTGTGGGTGGATGTTAAATAATCCCTCTTACCCCCCAAAATGTGAAACCTTTGCAAAGAGACTTAGGCATGCCTCCTGGGGCTAAAGACCAGGGATTCATTAAGAATTCACTGTGTAGTTTACTTACAGTATAGTTGCATACATGTCTACTCAGACATAAGTATCTTTGTGTTTAATGGGGCTTACTTCCAGGATGGCAGCCTAGGCTTTGATTTAGGGTTGCCATTGGGGAAAAACAGGGTTCTTGTGCTTTTAACAGCCGTATGGCAGAAAGAAATTCAACAAGCCTTTCTAGAATGGAAATACAGTTATGGGAAAAGCTTTACCACGACTGTACTCTCTCTCACTTTGTGTTATATCATGCCCTCCCCATGGCAGCCATTTTATGTTATGCCACGCCCCCATGACCATAATTTTGTGACTGCCTTCAAACCCAGCTTCTTTCAGAAGACTTTCTGGCCCTTTGGGTTGAGCTATGGGGGTTCGGGGGATGGAAGAGATTTTTATATCAGCATGGGGGTTAGTTTTAAAATATTTTTACTTTGACTTTGTTGTTGAGCTTTATGCTCATTTATGCTTTGATGTATATATTTTTTTCTTAATGTAGTGATTATACTTTTTATTATGTGTTGTGCTATTGCATTTGGACCATTTGTGTGAACCGCTTTGAGCACGTGTATTTGTGGAAAATGCCGTATATAAATAAATTTAATAATAATAATAGAGATACACGGAAAATGTTATCAGAATATATGAAACTGCCATACACTGGGTCAGTCCAAACACCCCTTTTGCACTGCTAGAGAGATAAGATGGTGTAGAATATTTGCAAAATCAGATTTGGTAGCAAATTCTGGGATAATTCGCAAGTTTGGCTCATTGTCAAACAGGCTCCCCCTCTTTGCATGTGTTCGTGCCTGTTAGCAGTACTGTAATTTTTAAAAAATGTTAGCGGCGAGAATTACATAATTACATAATTTTTCAGGAAAACAAAAAAAAGGGTGGAGGAGAACCGGGACTCGCAATAATTAGTGGAACACAATTTATAGCAAATAGGAACTGGCAGCCCATTTGACTGATTGAAAAAGGGAACAGAATCAGATAGCGAACCCCATCCCTAGAGACAGAAGAGAGTGCTTTGGGTTTTATGCCCTACTTGTGGAAGACAACCCCCTCTAGGATGCACACCTTAATGTGGTGAGGGGGTTTGAGAGTGTTGAAGAAGCTGAGAGTAATGCCATCAGGAGTCTAGACCAAGAGGCTAGACTCCTAGCAGGGGCACCCATGGCGGAATGGTCAAAGCTGAGACACCAGACTAAGATGCATCCAAACTCAGAGGAAGGCAATGGTAATCCACCTCTGAATATCTCTTACCACAAAAACCCTATGAACAGAGTATCCAAAATGCAACATGAGATAGTGCTGGAAGATGAGACCCCCAGGTCAGAAGGCACTCACCGAGCTACTGGGGAAGAACAAAGGACAAGTATGAGTAGCACTGTGACTAATGGTGCAGCTGGGTCAAAGCTGAAAGGAAGCCCAGAGACTGATGCGCACAGATGTGAAAGGAGAGTCGGGAGTTGTACAATGCACACAATAGGAACATGGAATGTGAGAAGCATGAACCAGGGAAAGTTAGAAATTGTCAAGCAAGAAGTGGAACGTATCAACAATACAATACTTGGCTTGACTGAACTAAAATGGACAGGAATGGGACATTGTCAATCAGAACAACTACAAAATATTTTATGCAGGAAATGAGAAATTAAGAAGAATTGGGGTTGCTTTAATAGTGAGAAGTGATGTAGCAAAAGCAATTAGGAGCTACAATGCAAGGTCTGAGCGACTGATATCAATGAGATTAAATGGGAAACCTATTAACATAACCATCATTCAAGTCTATGCTCCAACGGCAAACACAGAAGAAGAGGAACTGGAGAGATTTTATGCAGGAGAACAGGAGGAAATTGATCACACACCAAAACAAGATGTGCTGATAATCATGGGAGACTGGAATGCAAAAGTAGGGAACAGAGAAGGACTAGGAATTGTGGGGAAATGGGGCAGGGCCAGTTCTAAAGGGCGGCCAGGTTGGGCACTGGCCTGAGGGCCCCGGAGCTACAGGAGCCTGTGAGGGGGCCCTGAGGGACCCTCCACTCCCCTTCCATGATCTGTGTGCCCCCATGCCCCCCACTTACCTGTAAGCCGGCTTTTTAGCATTGCCCTTAATGAATATGGTGGCTGCAGCTTCCCTAAGGTACTGAAGCTGCTGCCGCCATCTTAGTTGATGGCAGAGGTGTGCGCGCGTAGCATGCACATATGCCATCAACAAAGATGGCGGCAGAGGCTTCATTCCCCTTAGGGAAACAGCAGCCGCCATCTTCATTAAGGGCAATGGTAAAGACTAGACTGGTAGGGGGGCCGTGAGGGGTGTGTGCGGGGGGTACGCATGCAAACCCATCCACCCACCAGGGGGCCAGGGCAAGCTGATGCCCAAGGGCCCCCGCATGCCTGGAGCCGGCCCTGAAATTGGGCTTAGGAGACAGAAATGAAGCAGCAGAAAGACTTATTGAATTCTGTGATGCCAATAATTTGTTTTTTGCGAACACATTTTTAGAGCAACAGAAAAGACGACTGTACACATGGACATCACCAAATGATCGACATAGGAATCAAGTTGATTATATAATTGGTAGTAGAAGATGGAGAAGCTCCATACTTTCAGCAAAAACAAGACCAGGAGCAGACTGCGGTACAGATCATGAACTGGTCATATTGAAAATCAGAGTAAAGCTAAAGAAGAAGAACAAAGCACTCATAATGCCAAAATGCAATTTAAATAACATCCCAGAAGAATATAACGATCAAATAAGGAACAGGTTTGAGGCTTTAAACTTAGTTGACAGAGAACCAGAAGAACTATGGAATGAAGTCAGAGACGTTATCAGAGAAGAATGCAAAAAGACGATACCTCTCGTTAAAAAGAGAGAAAGACCTCAATGGATGACTGAAGAAACTCTTAAAATGGTTAAAGAGAGAAGGAAAGCAAAAGCAAAAGGAGATAGAAACACAGTCAGAACCCTAAATGCAACAATACAGCGACTAGTACGTAGGGACAAAGAGAACTAATAGTTACTGTATAGAAATAGAAGAGGACAACAAAAAGGGTAGAACAAGAGCCCTGTTCCAAAAGATTAGAGAAATGAAAGGGAAATTTAAACCACGAGTAGGGATGTTGAATAATCAACAGGGGAACACACTGACTGACCGAGATGAAATAAAAGGAAGATGGAAGCAATACGCTGAAGAACTCTATAAAAGAGATGCAAGGATGACAGATTCATTCACGGAGGAACCGTATGATGAAGAACCAGAAATTTTAGAATGTGAGGTGAAAGCTGCTCTTAAAATACTTGGAAGAAACAATGCACCAGGAACAGATGGCATACCAATAGAGCTGCTACAAGCTACTGAGACTGAATATGTCAAAATTTTGACAAAAATCTGTCAAGAAATATGGAAAACTAAACAATGGTCCACAGACTGGAAGCGTTCAATATACATCCCAATGCCAAAGAAAGGGGATCCCAGGGAATGCAGTAATTATCAAACTATTCCCTTAATATCTCATGCAAGGAAAGTAATGCTCAAGATTCTACAACAAAGGCTCTTACCATATATGGAGTGAGAAATGCCAGACGTCCAAGCTGGATTTAGAAATGGAAGAGGCACCAGAGATCATATCGCAAACATACGTTGGATAATGGAACGGACCAAGGAATTTCAGAAGAAAATCACCCTGTGCTTTATAGATTACAGCAAAGTCTTTGACTGTGTAGATCATGAAAAACTATGGAATGCTTTAAAAGAAATGGGGGTGCCACAGCATCTGATTGTCCTGATGTACAACCTCTACTCTGAAAAAGAGGCTACTGTAAGGACAGAGTATGGAGAAACCGATTGGTTCCCCATTGAAAAGGGTGTGAGACAGGGATGTATTTTATCACCCTATTTATTTAATCTATACACAGAACATATCATACGGGAAGCAGGATTGGACCAAGATGAAGGAGGTTTGAAAATTGGAGGGAGAAATATCAATAATTTAAGATATGCAGACAATACCATACTACTAGTAGAAACCAGTAATGATTTAAAGCGAATGCTGATGAAAGTTAAAGAGGAAAGCACAAAAGGAGGACTACAACTGAACATCAAAAAGACTAAAGTAATGTCAACAGAAGATTTAGGCAACTTTAAAGTTGACAATGAGGAAACTGAACTTGTCAAGGATTATCAATACCTTGGCACAGTCCTTAACCAAAATGGAAACAATAGTCAAGAAATCAGAAGAAGGCTAGGACTGGGGAGGGCAGGTATGAGAGAACTAGAAAAAGTCCTCAAATGCAAAAATGTATCATTGAACACTAAAGTCAGGATCATTCAGACCATGGTCTTCCCGAACTCTATGTATGGATGTGAAAGATGGACAGTGAAAAAAGCGGATAAGAGAAAAATCAACTCATTTGAAATGTGGTGTTGGAGGAGAGCTTTGCTCATACCATGGACTGCGAAAAAGACAAATAATTGGGTATTAGAACAAGTTAAACCAGAACTACCATTAGAAGCTAAAATGATGAAACTGAGGTTATCCTACTTTGGACACATCATGAAAAGACATGATTCACTAGAAAAGACAATAATGATGGGAAAAACAGAAGGGAGTAGAAAAAGAGGAAGGCCAAACAAGAGATGGATTGATTCCATCAAGGAAGCCACAGACCTGAACTTACAAGATTTGAACAGGGTGGTTCATGACAGATGCTCTTGGAGGTCACTGATTTATAGGGTCACCATAAGTCATAGTCAACTTGAAGGCACATAACAACGACGATGTGGAAGACTATTCTCATCCAGAAGGGCTTTTCTTTTGTGTAACGAAGAAAGTTACTTCCATTGATAAAAGCAGCATAAATGCACTTGCTTCCATGTGACATCCCTTAATTACCAACCATCATTTGTGCGTGTGAGGTTACAGTTTTAATTACACCTACCATGGTTGGGGTATCTAAAGGTTGCTTTACACCCTATAATCCATACATTTTACGGGGTGGTTGTTATCATCTCCACGTTTTCCTGCATGAATTGGATTATCTAGACCCTTTTCAATCAGGCTTCAGACCTGGTCATGGGACAGAGACTGCCCTGGTCACCCTGCTTGATGACTTATGCTGGGCATCAGACAGGGGGAGTGCATCCCTGTTGGTGCTGCTGGACCTCTCAGCAGTCTTTGATACCATTGATCATGGTATCCTTCTGAGCCGTCTTGCTGGGATGGGAGTGGGAGGCACTGTTTTACAGTGGTTCCGTTCCTACTTGTTGGACAAGACCCAGAAAGTGGTGCTGGAAAACTACTGCTCGACCCCCTGGCCATTGGCCTACGGGGTACTGCAGGGTTCCATTCTGTCTCCCGTACACTTTATCATTTATATGAAACTGCTGGAAGATGTCATCTGGAGATTTGGAGTGCAATGTCATCAATATGCTGATGACACTCAACTCTATCTCTCCCTTTCATCTGATGGCAATATGGGAGTGCTCATCCTAAACCGGTGCCTGGAGGCTGTGATGGACTGGATGTGGACTAACAAACTGAAACTTAATCCAGACAAGATGGAGGTGTTGCTGGTCAAGGGGAAAACTGCACCAGGGATAGGGTTGCAACCTGTTCTGGATGGGGTTGCACTCCCCTTGAAAGAGCAGGTCCGCAGTTTGGGAGTTCTTCTGGAATATCAGGTGGCTGTGGTAGCCAGGAGTGCTTTTGGCCATCTCAAAATGGTCTACCAGCTGTGTCCATTCCTGGAAGCAGCTGACTTGGCCACAGCGACACATGCATTGGTGACATTGAGAATTGATTATTTTAACACACTCTACGTGGGGCTGCCTTTAAAAACTATTCGGAAACTACAGTTGGTCCAAAATGCAGCAGCCAGAATTTTAACTGGAGCACGGCGCAGGGAGCATATCACCCCTGTGCTTTATCGACTCCACTGGCTCCCAATTTGTTTCCAAGCCCAATTCAAAGTGCTGGTTTTGACCTTTAAAGCCCTAAACAGCCTTGGACCAGTGTGCCTAAGGGACCGTTTATGTCCGTATGTTCCTACCCTGGATTTAGGTTCATCTGCCATCTTGAAGGATTAAATTAGGTACTACTTTTAAAAACCTATGATCCTAGTAAAATGATTCATCATGATGGCCATTGATGAATATCTTTCACTGCACAAAGGCTGCTATTTTGGGGAAGTGGGTTTGTTTTGCAAGACTTCAAAGGACGCTTCTAGACAGTTGCTATTTAGAGGTGGTGTTCAATCATATACCAGCAAATTCAGGTCGCACAATTAAAGTTGATTTGGCACTCTTGTACAACAAACCTTAATCCCCAAATCAGACTTTTTGTGATAAGGAAGTGATGGGAAAGTGTACTAGAAAGTGTGGGATGACGTGCTTGGATGCAATGATGTCTATCCTACCTGCAAACAAATCAGGATGAATGATCAATAGACAGATCATTTGGAAATAGGGATGGAAGTTCTAGTATTCTGAGAGGAAACATTTCTCTCCACTTTCTCCACATCCTGCATATTTTTTATAAACACTGATCCTGTCTTCCCCATAGCCCTCTTCAGGCATTCACCACCACACTTGCATGTAAGCAATCACGCTAGGGGGAGTGGGGCTACCCTGTCAAGCCCCCACTCCTTCCACAACATCATCTTTAATCTGTATTTGAGGGTGAATGTCAACAGCAGGGAGGGTCCTGTACTTATGAAGGCTCCCCATGCAATTTAGGGATCTGCACAACCATGGTTTTATATTGTGTGGGGAACTTCCATGAGTATAAGAAGCTGCCCAGATCTTCACCCTCAAACATGTGGGCAGCTGCACACAGAATAAAGAACATAGCAGAGAGGGAGGGACTTGGCAGCATCTCCCCCACACACCCTGGAGTGATTCCTATGTGCCACGTGTAGTGAATGCCTAAATAGGCCTTTAGACATCTTCTTTTCAAAACTAAAAAGCCTCCAAAACATTTCCTTGATTTTTCATTGTAGGAAAGGTGCCCCAGTTCCTAGATCAATTTGGTTATCATTTTCTGAACCTTTTCCAGTATTATCATATCTTTCTCAAAGAATACCAGAATACTACTGGCAGTAATTAGTGTCTTGTTGGTTGTGGAAATGTTTCTTGTTAAATGAGGGCAGCTCAGAACATCACCTCTCCATCCTTGCCCTCCCATTCAATAAATGTTAGCTAAACATTAAAGCTGTATTTGAAAGGGGGGATCCTAATTTGATTGTCTTTAATGTTGAACAGATGGCTTGATAAGTCTAATGAACACTATGGCCTGGCCCTGCAGAGTCAGCATAACCTGTGTGTGAAAAAGGCTTATGAAACAGCTTCTCCTCCACTCAGAGCTGTATGGGAGTGTTTGGTGCAGTACCCTCCCACTGTTCACCTGCTCAGCATCACATGGTAGTGAACAGCTGCTTTTGATGGATGCAGGTGGACAGGGGCCTTGAAAAAACCTGGGGGGATGAGTTATGCATGCTTCACAGATTCAGCTGTGCACCTTTGATCTATACTCACCACAAAAAAGATATGACTGGAGGGGAAAAAAGTGCTGATGAAGAAGCCAGGTGATTGTCTGAGTAAGTGTGTGAGCAAGAACGACATGCCATCCTCACAGGAAGTTGGAAGTGTATGGCTAAGCAAGGTAGACAGAAGAATGTTCTCTCCCCTCCGTCCCACCTCCCTTCCTGTAAGTAGCCTTTACTAGCAGTTCTTAGGGAACACTGAGGAAACTGAAAGCCCTTCAGGAGATGTCACAGACTCAAAGGTCAATGCTGGCAGCTCTGCAGCCTGGGATTTGCTTGTATCAGATGGGCACTTAAGTGTTCCAAAGTACAGCCTTGCGACTAGGGGCCACAGATCCTACTTTTGGTCAGCTTGATTGGATCCACATTCATAGCAGTTGGTGGCAAAAGGAGCTGTGTCAACCTCAGCAACCAGAAGCAGTGTTGGTTCCCCCACTCTGTTCATGCTCCTCCAGTGTCTGGAAGGGGAGAAAGGTACTATTTGTCTGTGGCTCTAATTCCTTGAACATCAACAAAAAAGCAGTACTTCCTGCATTGAGAAGGGGGTTGGACTCGATGGCCTTATAGGTCCCTTCCAACTCTACAATTATATGATTCTATGGGAATCATAGCATCCAGATTATGAAAAGTAATAGTTTCACTCTATTCTTTGCTGGTCAGGCTGCATCTGGAATACTGTGTCCAATGGTGTGTGTCACAGTTTAAGAAGGTCATTGACAAACTGGAATGTGTCCAGAGGATGGTGGCCAGGATGTTGAGGGGTTTATACATAGGCTTTATTATAGCAAAACATTGGCACTGAGAACACAAAAGTAAACACTATGAACAATAACACTGTGCTACCATTACAGACCTGTCCCCATCCACACATCTCTCTCCATAGGATGTCCTAACTCTAGAAAACAACCATCCCTTCTTTTGGACCCCCTTTCCTCCCCACACCCCTCTGATCCCTGCAGGCCTCTCACTTTACCTCTATGTGCCTTTTCTTCAAAATCATGCACACTAGTTTGTGGCTTATTGTATCATGTGTGGCTAGTGAATTTGGTAGGTCTAGCTTGCTGGGAAGTCCCCATTCCAGGCCCTTTGCTGGAAAAAACATATTATGCCCCGGAATGGGTATCAGAATGTGGTTTCCATGGAAGTTTTGTGGCTTACTGCATGAATCCGACCTAGTCATGTGTGACTGGTGAATTTGGTAGGCCTGGTTTGCTTGGATGCTGCCTTTCCAGGCTGTTCCATTCTGGAAGGCATTTTGGTTGTTTAAGGCTTAATAAAATAATATCGGAAGGGTTTTGATTTTTAAATATTGTTCTCAAGTGTCTCTAACACATCCCAATGTTTTTGGCATCAATTTCTTTTATAAAGGGCCCATTCCAGCCTGTTCCGTTCCATCTCTTACACCATCCTGAAGATTTAAGGCAAGACATGATAGCTATCTGACAGTCACACAGAAGATGGTGCAGACTTGTTCTCTGTTGCTCCAGAGAACAGGACTAGAGCAATGGGTAGGAACTGCATGGAAGCAGATGTTGGATAAATATTAAGAGAAGCCTCTGAGCAGTAATAGCTCTTTGACAATGGAGCAGACTATCTCTGGAGGTGGTGGCTGGAAGTGTTTAAGAGAGGCTGAATGGCCTTCAGTCAGGGATGCTTTAGATGCATCCTGCATTGCAGATCCTGCATTAAGCAGGACTAGATGAGATCCAAGATCCCCAGCTCTATGATTCTATGGAAGTTTCTTGCTTTCTTAAAAGACCATTTTTCTTTTCTGCCCCTTATTCTTGAAACTCCATCTCTGAACACCTACATGATGCCACATCTTTTTCTTCCTTCAAATCTCTACTCAAAACCCACTTTCCCATGAGG
This sequence comes from Rhineura floridana, assembly GCF_030035675.1. NCBI lineage: Eukaryota > Metazoa > Chordata > Lepidosauria > Squamata > Rhineuridae > Rhineura > Rhineura floridana. The sequence goes on along the minus strand of NC_084480.1, from coordinate 172,344,401 downwards.
CTGATGGCTGATCTCCTTTGTCTCTACCTGCACGTAACTTCATTTTCTCACATTCATCTCTTATTAGCCTGTCCTGTCCTCAGCCCCTCCCCTGGCTCCATTGTCTAAATTCAGACTGTAAGCTCTTTAGAGCCGGCCAGTTGCTCTAAACACAGACAACATTGCTTGTGTGGCTTCATAATGTACACAGACGATAACAACAACAAACAACATCCTTAACTTTGCTTTTGTCTTCAAATTTCATTATGTACAAATAGCTTTATTTCCCTAAGGAGGACCATCCCCAATACAATGTTACATTGCTGTCTCAGAACTCACTTCTGCTCTGTTTTAGGAGCTGTTTTTTCAGTTTGGCCTTTCTAATGGCCAAACATCCTCTCATTTCTTAATCTTCTCTTTGTATCAAATGCCAGACCAGTGGCTCAATCTTTTTCCTGGGGTGTGCCAACAGATGGCTGTGCCAGGAATGTCTCAGCTAATCCACCACATCTCCTGTAACAGACGACTGCCCCCTTAAGCAAACACTTTGCCTCACTGCTGCACGAAGAACTCAGCAACCGTTCTGGAAGGACACTTCTGCGGCCAGTTGCTCTAAATATAGGCAACATTTTTAGGAACAGTCAAGGGAATGCTTGATCTTATACCCTTTAAAAATATGTGTGCATAGACTGAACCTTCTGTTCTTAAAACTGATCAGGGCACCAAGCAATGGACACAATCCGTCCAGCAGTTCTGCTGTGCAAGCCCCATTGAAATGAAGAAGAGCTTGAATCACAGTTTGAAAACCATCCATCCCCTAAAGCACTTCATGCATTCCAGCACTGGCACATTATCTCTACCTTGTGCACACCTATGCTACAAAGAAATCCACTAAATAATTAAGTTAAAAGTATTTTTAAAGAATAATAAAGGCAGGCACGACGGATAGGTGGAGTACCATGCTGTTGGAGTGAGGTTTGCTTGGAGACGTCAAGCGAGGAGTGCTTTGATGGGCAGCTTCTTTGATCTGTGCTCTGAATATAGCCCTCACGTTTCCCTGTGTTCAGCCGCTACCTAATTACCAAACGGCAGGACCGCAGCAAGTTCTCAGCACGTTGCTGCAGCAATAGATTTGCGGGCCTGGAAAGATGTCGATTCTAACACTGCCATTGACTCTGGCAGAACATTACCTCCCATCGATTGAGTTTGGAAAGAATCTTATTTTATTTTTCATTAAATTGTTAATCAGGGAGAAATCTCTCTCTCTCTCTCTTCTCTGCTCCCCCCCCCCCGCCCTGTGGTATTATTTCGGTAGTCTGTAGACCAAGAAAGGAAAGTTCCATTGCCATAGAAACAGCTTCGTGTCATTTTAATGCCTCGGATCAGTCCCTCTCGAACAGTTTCTCATCAAAAGACCTAATTGTTGGCCCTGATCTCCACTGCTCAATTAGTGGTGATGTCTCCCTTCAAGTTAATTGCTAGCGAAGGGAGGAAGTAGGACAAATGTAACCTTTTAGATGAAAAGATTTCTTTCCATTCCTTTGCCTTTTCTGCTCAGATACACTTCAGAGCTCTCAACTCCCTGCTCCAAGAGAGCCCAGGGGACGACGGGGAGGCGGCAAGGAAGGAGCAGCACAGGCGAAATCCACGCAGAAGGCAGAGAGCCCATGACTCCTACGAGGCTGCCTTTTTAATACTGGAAAGGCCCACTGTGTTTTCTTTTTTTTCTAATGGGTCAAATTGTAGCCCTACCGTAAAAGGACTCACAATGTCACTGCAAAAATCTGTTCTCGGATGCCACAAATGAATCGGTTCACAGTGACACGGCAGGTATACCCTGCCAAATCCAGAAAGATGGAGATTAATGGTACAATCCAACTTCCACAATTTAGGAATATGAGACTATTAATATATGCATCCTGCTTTTCCATTCATTGATTTTCATTCAATCACATAGTTCATATTCCGAAATTATACTAAATGCAAAATGATTTAGGTGGTTGATGCTGCCACGCTCCAATGTGTGAATGACACATTGAATTCTTTTCTGTAAAGTTCTGAACTAGATGCAAAGTCAGCTTGCAAAACCTTAGACATGAGCTGTGCACAGGGCTTAACAAATTTGGAGTAGCCTTGATGGGGCAGCAGAGGTCAAAGTCAAAGAAAAGCGTCTTGTGCATCTGGCTCTACCAAGGAGCAGGTGAAGGATGGTTGGGGGTGGTGGTGCAGAGTTCAGCTTTCTCTGTCTCCGCAGAGAAGTTGAAGCTGCAACTGCTTGGCAGGCACCGAGAGAATCCTCCATCATCATCCTTCAGCACAGAGTCAGTGAGGTGCAGTGGCACTGATTTTCTCTGCCTCTGCCAGGCTGTTGTAGCTCCAACCACCTGGCAAGTGCAGAGGTAAGCATCCGCACCTGTGCTGTGCCCTCTGGCTCGGAGTGGAAAAAGAGGTTTATTTTGGCTCTTTGCCAAACATAGAGCTAAACAAATTGCAGGTTTCTTCCTATGCTTGTGGCTGCGGTGGGTGGGTGGGTATAATCCCTTTGCAGCTGCAGCATTGGAAAGAAGCAAGGGCTTGCCTTGCTCCCCTGAGCCTGACCGACATGGGTGAGCAATTGTCAAACCCTGATTATTTAGCAAGTCAAAGTGTAACAAAGTTTATTTTAATTTGCAAAGTTCCTGACAATTTGCAAAGGAGCCATGCTTTGATTTGGGAACTCTGGTTCTACAAAGTTGATTAAGAGCCAAGGATAGGTTTGCTAAACTAAATCAAACCACTGTGCACATTTGTAACATAACCTAGGTAATTCACAAGCTCATTACCATAGTTCTTAGCAAAGTATTAAGAAGTTTGAAAAATTCTTAAAGTTTGCTGTAAAGTGTTTTGTGTAGGGACTAGCAGATTTCCCCTGTGATTCCTTTATTGTTTCATGGGTTCTTTCTGTCCAGGTCTCTTCCTGAATTGGGGTTTAACTAAAAGGATTTTCTAAAATTAATTCTAGAAATGGAGCTTGCACAGTTTGTGGCAGCTGTTAGTTCCTTCAGTTCATTTGCATCTCCCCCTCCCACTTTAGTTATGTTCACATCTCTGATACAACACTGAAAAAAAAAGAGAGGAATTTTCATGTGCTATAATTGCATCAATATTCTTTTCATGTGATCCTTTTATTGCTGTTCATTTGCATTTCTGCTCATTTGTACATCACTATACAAAAATAATCTCAATCCAACCATACATAGAGTCACATCAGGATTGCTCTTTTCAGTCAATGCACATCCCAAGGCATTGGTTCCACTTTGGAAACAAAATCCATTAATTTGGAATCCCAATATCCAGAGAGAAACTTGGGCTGCAATCCAATACTGTACACATTTACCTGGGACTAAGTCCCACTGAACTCAATAGAGCTTACTTCTGAGTAGACTAGTGTTGGATTGGAGCTATTAGTCCAGGGGTGTAATTGTCCATGGACTTGGGGGGTCTTAGCCCCTTTAATTTTTTTGGGAGCAGGATCCCAGCATATTATGAGCTAAATAGGAAGAAAGGGGAACATAGCCACAGAGAAGAGTCTTCTAACTTGCTTCCTTGTCCTTTGCTGCTTGGAGCCAATCAGAGTGAAAGGAGGTGAGTCAGCCACTGAGAAGACTCTTCCCAGTAGCTATCACTCTCCCCTGTCATGTGGATTGGTTCATAGGGATGTCTGTTGTTGTGGGAGAAGGCATTAACAGGGATCTCATTCTCAACCGAGCAGGGGGGAAAAAGAATGAGGGGGCGTGGCTGTGACTATCATGAAAGGACCCTACACTTCTGCATTTGTCAGTACAGTACTGCATTGAAAATGGAAATGGACTGCCTTCAAGTCGATTCCAACTTATGGCGACCCTATGAATAGGGTTTTCATGGTAAGCGGTGTTCAGAGGGGGTTTACCATTGCCTTCCTCTGAGGCTGAGAGGCAGTGACTGGCCCAAGGTCACCCAGTGAGCTTCATGGCTGTGTGGGGATTTGAACCCTGGTTTCCCAGGTCGTAGTCCAACACCTTAACCACTACACCACACTAATCTTGAAAGCATCTCTAGTGTATTCTGATCTAAACTGCCAGAACAAGGTTTGAACATCAGAGCACAGGGGAGAAATTGTATATGTGTGTTGGAACAGGATGAAATTATTCAAAGGTTCATGGAAGGAGAGACTTGCTTGGGGATTCTTGAGAAATTCCACATTTGCCTGTATGAAATGATATGAGCTGAATATTTTGAGCTAATGTGTAGATAGGAGCTTAGCTATCCACTGAATTTCACATTTCTCTGGTTGTTGTGACAGTTCTTGGCAGTGTATGCATTTAAATACATATTTTTGAGAGAAAATACACATTTAAATATGTATTTTGAGGTTTTTTTAAAAAAATGGAGAGTAACGCAGAAATAGTACAGCATTGCAGAACTGTTTTTTAAAATTCTTTTATTTTTAAAGCTGGTTTTAGTACTACCATCACAAGCAACAGCAGAGCACATCCACACCAGACCTTTATTCCACTTTAGACAGTCATGGCTTCTCCTACAGAATCCTGGGAAGTGTAGTTAGTGAAAGGTGCTGAGAGTTGCTAGGAGATGCCCTGTTCCCCTCACAGAGCTTCAGTCAGAGCAGCTGACTGTTAAACCACTCTGGCCGCTGGAGCTCTCTCAAAGGAATAGGAATCTCCTCTAAGCACCCTTCACAAACTACACTTTCCAGGATTCTTTGGGGGAAGCCATGACTGTCTAAAGTGAAATCAAGGTCTGGCATGGGTGTGGCCCCCAATTAGCCAAGCCCAGCAGCTGTGAGTCTGGCTTTTAGAACACTGATGGTTGGTTCTTACTGAGCATGCCCAACATTATCATTTTCAATGCTAAATTTCTTAAATTAATTAAAAATCAGCCAGGCATTTTTTTAACTTTAAACTGCAGAGGATGAAGGTCAGTGTATGGGGCAAGGTCAGTAAGAGGATTACAGGTACTCTGTGAACATTGTGATTTGTAATTAATTTCAACAAATTATGAGAACTCTGACAGAAAAAAGTCCAAAAGGGGTCTGGTTTCTCTCTCTCTCTTTTTACACTTTGAACTCTTGATTCTCTCTGTTTTGTGTATCACCATGAAAACTTAGAGGGTTGTTAAGCCAGCATTTCTCAGTTCAGGACTATTAAGTTTTGTAAGGCTTTGTTTTGAAATGAGCTTGGCATGGGGGTATTTTCAATTTAACATTGCAGAATGTGAAAAATCCATGCTGACTATAGTATACAGCTACTCTCGTGTAAAGCTGACCAGTGTTACCAGGATAACTGAGATCAATTATGTGAAATGCTTTGGATACTTAAAAAAAATAAACAAATGGTAATGACAGTTATTACTGATGTTATAAGCAACTTCCTTGTGTGAGAGGGTAAGGAGAAAAAGGAAGGCAAAAACACCCCCACAAGCCCAAGACATGGATTTAGGCATTTCCTCTAGAAGCAGCACTGCCTTCCAAGGGACTGTGTTTCCTCCACCCCTTGCTCCTGAGAAGTTTCCTTACCAACATCTTCAGCTAATTATGATTCTTCCTTGGAACTCTGTCAGCTCTGAACATCCTACCTTCACCACTATGTCAGTCCCAGAAGCAGCAAAAGATATACCCAGCCTCAGCACCTGAGCCTACAGTTCAGAAGCAGATTGCTGTCCCTTTAGCTGAGAACTGATCTCCTCTTCAACAGCAAAACTATATCCACCCCTTCTATTATGTGGGTACAGGGAAATAACTACATGTTACTAGTGCTCACAAAACACAAAATCAAATATTACCCACTCAGGAAATAATCACCAATTTCATCTGGAAAGTTAGGGGTATCATTTAGGAAGTGTGGTGATGCCTTGTTTTTTTATTTCATATGTGATTATTGTAGTCTAGGCCCTGCTGGTTAGCCTTAATTTTGCCCTTAGCGATCCCCAATGCTGGAGTACCACTGTGTACTTCAAACTATTTCTTGCCTGCCTGCCTTTCATGCTCTGCAACTGTTCTGTAGGCAGGACTGCAGGCACGTCACAGCCTTACCCTGTGCATTTGAGCAGTAGCTCTTGTCTCTGGACTATGTCATGAACAGGAAGAATAATTCTGTGCATGTATCAGGTGGAAACACCCATTGTTCTTTTAATTATATGAATTCATGTTTACAAGTCACAGTTACTGCAAGAAGCTGTGACCATTGGTAATACACATATATATGCACCATGTATGTTTCCATAGACTGAATGACAATATTGGCAAACTGCAAAAGGAGCACCCTTGGAGGCTTTCAAGCATTGCACCTCCCCAAGCTTATGGTTATCATGAAAAGAGACCAATCTGGGGTAATAATCATGAATATGCCAAATGGCTATAGAGCATGGCCCCGCAAGGCCAGCCATTCCCAAGAAGTCTCTCTTCTTCACTGATGATGTGATCAGTCATAAACTGAGTTGGCTCCTTCTTCAGTGTGCCCTCTACTCATCTGTCTCTCTGGCAAGATGCAGAGTGATTCATGTTTAGAAGATGAGTTAAATGCAAACCATTTGCTATTAGCTTGTGGTGCTGGGTGACTGTGTGCCTAACAGATTCAAAAGGAGAAAGTACAGCGAGACAAGTGGCATCTGAACATTTTTCAGAAGAAAGTCAGAGAATGCCCATGCATAAATATCTCATATTATATGTGGAATGTCCAAAATGGACAAGTAGTTGAAAGTGATCACTCATAATGAACTCTGGGATTTTGAGAGAGAGATGCTTTAATCACAAAAATTGCTGCACATCAGTTATGTTTCACTGGCCTGCTACACTGTTTAGGGCCCAGTTTTTAATACCATACCTTATATGGGCCAGGATGTGAGTCTCCTGGGAAAATCTCATACCAAAATGAACAGTACTCACCTGTTTAGTCAGTTATCGTCCAAGTACAGATGGGGAAGAAATTCAATTCAGTTTGCATTGAACGCTGAATCTATAAAATTAAAGTTTCTGAAACAATATGAGAACCGAAACACAGCCATCCTTCAATATTCGCACTTATCCCAATTTTGCACTACACTTCTCCAACCAAACCATGTTTACAAAAAATGCTGCTCTGCTCACCCATGCGCAGCCTGGATAGGCAGAGCATAATTGCGGCTGGGGGCGCCGCCGCAGTCGCCATCTTTGAGATGGGAAGCATTGCGCGTTGCATGTAATATTTGCGCGTGACGTGCGGTGTGGGAGGGGCGGAGCATCAGGGGCTTATTTAAGCCCACCCCTCTCCTCCTATTCCTCCTCTTGGCATGCGACAGCCGATCAAGAAGGACTGAGCGATGCGGGACCAGGAGAGTGATGGCTGCTGCCACAGGCCATTTTGGAGCAGCGGCGGTGGTGGCGGCAGCTGAGTGGGCCTCATTTACGAGGCCGGTGTTCTGTTTGCCTCCCCAAGCTGGGGGCCAGCACCGCACACAAGCGGCACCAGGGTCAAGCAAACACATGCGGCGATGGAATGCTTCTCAGCAGCGGGCGATCTGCAGCTCATAAGGGGAGTTGAGGCAGGCTGGAGTAGCCACCCCCCTGGTCTGTGACAGCGCATAGGGCTGTTTTGGCATGGCACCGCATGTGAGGTGGGGCCCACAGCAACAGGGTGTAGGCATAGCCTACCCCCAGCAAGTGGTGGCTTTGGGGGTGGTGGTTCTGAGGCCTTTTAGGTTGTGGGTCTGGCACACCCGATGGGGTGCAGGCTTTTATTAGGCTCCCAACCCTGTGAGTGGTTGATTAACGGAGGTGTCAATTAGGCTTCTTGGGCTGCAGACCTGGCACCCCCCTTTTTTCTAGCTTAAGTTCTCTCTAAGCACCCTCCCCCCATATAGCCCACACACAGGGTTCTTGTTAAGCGGTGGGGATATAGGGGAGGGATTGATTACCTCTGTGAGTGGTCTGGCCTTACCCCCCCATATATACACAGGTTGGTTCCTAATCCTGGTTTATATTAGATTTGAGGTACATTCTTCTATTATATTTATTGCAGGGTGGCTGCATTGGGGGGGTGGAGCCCTTTGGTGAGGTTTATGACTTCGTGCTAGGCCCAGGCATATATTAGGCACAACTTCTTAATAGGCCCTGGCATATATGAGGTTTGAGGTAATTAATTCTATGATTATTATATTACATTGTGGTCTATTGGTGGGGCCCAGTGAGCCTTTTTGGCCTTTCATATTTGGGTAATAGTGGTGTGCAGAGATAACAGTTTGCTAGAAAATGTCTAAATCGCTGTATTTTAAGGGACAGCGATCCTTTTGCATTCCAGGTGTCAATTTCACGTTACTTGTTAACTCTGAGACAGAAGATGCATTTATCTGAATTTGGTTATATTTAATGGAACTACATGCAAACTTCTGCAAGGAATTAGGAGATCTAGCGGATGATAATGCGGCTTGATTGGAGGATAGGAATAAAGAGGAAAGCCAGATTTGCCTAATAGGCTCTTATCCTCAGTTTACAGGATCTTAGACTCTTATTGGCACAGGGGCTGCCTTTTAAGGTCCAAGCAGAATCTTCACTCCTTTCCTGAGGATTTTTACAACCACCAAAACAAACCCTTCTTGGTTAGGACTTCTGATATCATTTACCTGAAATTACATATGGCATGCAAGTTTTGCATTGGCACATCTAATTTGATATGTGGTGGAAAACACACAATGAGTAATCTGCTATAGTGTGGCCACACAGTGGTGACAGCAACACATCCTCAGCATCTGTTGCTCTAGGAATTATGATATCATTTATGGGAAATCGATATGGCATGCTAATTTTGCATTTTGAACATCTGTTCTGATAGGTGCTTGGAAGCCCACAAGGAGGAAGCCACTGCAGTGGGCCAAATATTGGTGATAGCAACATATCCTCAGTATCTGTGCTTTAGCGGAACTGGGTGAGCTGAAATGAAATGGTGGCTGGTAAAGTGTACTTACTCATGAATGATTTCCTTTCTTTCTTTACAGAAGGATATGTGAAACAGTAAGATGCGAGGCCAGTGGCCCTCAAAGTGGTAAGAAGAAGCACCCAGCAGAAGCTGCCCAGGGATAAGTGTCCCTTCCCTGTTAAGCTGGAGGTACTATGGACCTTGCTTGCAGACTGCCCAGTTTCTGGGGAGGCTTGTTTTCGTTATGGGGTTTTCTTTTACTTTCCAAATCCCATATTGTAGCCTCTCAGCTTGCCTTCATGGCCCACAGTCTTAAATTTGTCTTGGGCATGGATGCAATGGTCTAGAGAAAGATGGATAAAGACGTACAATTGGGCAGGGTTCTTGGCCCCTTCCCATCATCCCCTGCCTCTGCTTTCAGGATGCCCCCCCGGTATAGTGCCCAAAGTGGCATTCACCACCTGTCATACCCATGTGGTCAGTCAGTAATGGCTTCATACCAGATGGTCAATGCACTGTGCACTATACTTCATTTAACATGGTGCACGCCTGTGGCAGAGGTATCTTATGGGAAAGTGTGACATACAATCTGTCTTTCATCTCCTACTGGTACACATGGGGATTTGGGGCTGCTGGGTTTGCCTTTTTGGTCAATTCTATGTGGCAGAGCATTACCCATGGGCTGCTCTACTTCTCGCATGGAGCGCTCCAGCTCCTTCCTGGAAGGGGCAGTCAGGGGACGAGAGGGCCCATAAGCAGTGGGGCACGATCTGTATGATTTGCTGTTCATGGGTAGGGCAGATTTTGGGGTGCATGTTAGCACCTGATGTCACAGTTTATAGAATGGCTATGTACCTGGGGGTTTCCTTAGCAGCTGGGGAAATGGAGGATCCTGCCCTGGTGTTAACCTTCCTGGGCATCAGGATTGACTCTGGGGGCCTGGGGCCCAGGGCTGCAGGCTGCCTGGGGAACAGCTTGAACTGTTGTAGATCACAATCCTGAAGTTTTTCAGAGGCCAGGAAAGGGTTTCATTTCTGCCCTCCAGGTATTGGGGGTCTTTTACGGTGGGTTTATGAAGCCATGGCAGGGCTTTCACAGCCTTACCACAGGTTCAGGATTATGGCTGCCTTATGCACTGACCTGGCTGTGTGGCCCTCTTTCCTGCGGGCTTCAATGGTGTTTCATTTTGGAAGAAGGACGGACTCCAGGAGGTAGAACTGGAAGTCCATTGGATGCATCGGGGCATTTGGTTTTGGGGTTGCTTCAGGACGTCTGGGTGCAATGGTTGCTGACTGCAGGCCTGGATTCAGGAGAGGTTAACTAGGGATTTCACCTTTCATTAACTCTCTTCCAGTGTGTTGGAGGTTGACTTATGGGCAGAGAGGCTTCAGAACTCTCCTGTCCATTTTGGTGTGATAACATGGCCATGGACCCGGTTTGCAGCTCCCTTATATTTAGGAACACTAGGGTTATGGCCATTGTCTGTTCCCTTTGTTCTCCAGTGCCCATGTTTTAATGTTCTATTCTGGGGCATGGTATGTGCAGGGTATTGACAATAGTGTTATGGATGCACTGTCATGGAATCAGTTGGGGGGGGGTTCAGCAGTGCTGTGCAGCCACACATTGGGAGATTGGGGAGCAGAGTCAGAGATAGCCATAAGCCTGTCTCTTGCCCCAGCATGCTCAACAGCTATCAGAATGCAGGAAGGGATTCCCAGGACTTCAGGGCCAGCAAGGGCTATGCGAAGGTGTGGCCTATTCCTGTGAATCGCGTGCTGGAATTCCTCATGGATGGTAGGAGTGGATACCTGTCTGTCACTGGGCTATGAGGTAAGCTGGCTGGGCTGTCCTTTAGGGCCAAGGTAGGGGGCTTTCAGGACCACTCGGACAACTTGGGTTATGTTATGTGCTGGCCGGCTGGGCTGGGAACCACCCACATACCCCTAATCATCACCTCCCTTTCAACTGACCTGCCTGGGATTATTAGTCAGGGGGGTGCCCTGTAGTCATCACCTTTCAAGCTCAGCAGTTGCATGCAGTGGCCCCCACACTAATTTTGGAGCCTTTGGGATGGGGTGGGGATTGTTGGGTCCAGGTCAGACTCTTCCCTATGAGCCTTCCTGTGGTTCGAGGTTAGTTTTCGGGCAGACCTGTGGTGCAAGGGTCACACCATCATTTTATCCTGCCCCAGGTCCAGACACCTGCCCTGTGAGGGTGTTATAGTGTTTTGGGATACCTGAGGCTCCAGGCCTGTTTGTCTGATAGGCAGGAGGAGAGATCTCCCCTCACAAAGTTTCGGTTTAGCACTGCAAGGCCTGGGAGTAGACCCCATAGGGGTTTGGGACATGCTCCTCCGGAATTTGAGTTGCCTACATGGCAGTGGTGATGCCTACCCGGTACAGTGTATCTTGGGTTGTGAACGCAGGTGCAGACCATTGGAAGGTGTAATTATGGGGCGTATGGAATACATTCATGCCTGGGGCGAGCCTGGAGGTCCAGGACCCAACTGTTTACAATTGTTTCTGGTTTTGGCAGGTTGCTGGATGGGGACGGAGCAGATGCGCAGCCTACTCTGCAGCCATGGCATGATCTTATGGGCCCACCTTGGGGCGGCACACTCACATTGGTTCACCGTTGGGCCTCAGACGGTGAGCCATGGTTTGGTGGCTGGGTCGACAGAGTATGCGCTGGGATGGGCTCTTACCCACGTTGTTCCAGCATGGTTCAGTGCGGACAGTTCCGCATGTGGTGGTCATTCCCCTGGGTGGGAATGCCCTTGGTTACTTGAGGCAAGGCCCTCAGTTAGCTGGCATGTGAGGACATGCAGTTTGCGAGGCAAGGATGGCCTCTGGTCACCTGCTGTGGTCAGACATACTTGCATGTTCCCCTGGGTGGGAATGACCTCGGTTACTTAAGGGCAAAGCCCTCAGTTGCCAGACATGTGTGGACATGCAGTGAATAAGGCAAAGTTGGCCTTTGGTACTTTTGCTGTGGTCAGACATTCTCCCACGCAGGGTTTGATAGGACCCGAAGGGGATAGATCGGGCACGAAAGAAGGTCAACCGGCAGATTCGGTTGGCGCTTCTTGAGCACGGGGGGTTCGCTATTCCGCATCCCCACATACAGCATTCGAGGGTTGAGCTTTATAGGGCCGATGGCGTTCACCTGTCAAATGCAGGGAGCAACATTTTCTTGGGAGACCTGCAGAGGTGTCTGCAAGAGGTACTTCTCGGCAGTGGGGTAAAGGGGGACTAAATAGAGATTTGTCCCCCTTTTGTGGTGGGAAGGTGCAGGAAGGGAAGTAGGTAAGGACAGCTAGGTGGCCCCCTTATGCACCTTTGGAGGTGATTGGCGGTTCCAGAGGCCTGTCTGTCAGGGCTTTACGGCTCAAGGACAGGATATGGGCTGCTTCTGGGGCCAAGTTACCTCATCCATTCAGAGTTTCACAGCCCCGGGGGTGCTGATGTGGGAAGGCCCCCTTACTCACCTACCAGGTGTGGCTGGGGTAAGGGGTAAGCAGATGGGCTTGCCCGTGTACCAGCAGGGGCTGGTCGCCCGAGAGCTGCATGGCAAGCTGCTTGCTTTGAGACAGTTGCCGCACCTCGGTTTTCCCTCTGCAGGTCACTTTAAAAGGGGTTTTGTTATAGTTTTATAAAGTGGCCCTTTGTTCACCCCAAACTGCTGAGTCTGTCTCTTTTTTCACCCCTCAGTCACAATGAATGTATGAGTAAAAATAACATACAACAATGCGTTATATTAGGAGAAACTGGTTGAAAAATGTGTAAATTAGTCAAAATTACATACAAAAATGTGTTTATTAGAAGTTTGCACTAAAATGCTAAAGAATTTTCATGAGGATTTTTTTTTAAAAGAATTACAAATTTCAGCAGAAATGTGGACAACTGAATTTAAGACTGGAAAAATGAGAGACTGAGAAAACTGAAATGGACAGTTCCTTCCATCCCTTTTTCCAAGTATGAATTTAAGGGGGAGGGAAAACAAGCAAAAGTAAATTCTGAATAAGGATTAAAACCTCATTCTTAAACTTTAATTCATCTTGAACAGGCACGCACACACACTTTTCTAAGCAAAGCAATTTGTATAACAAGTTGCTCAGTGTTAGGACTTGTGAACTGGGCAGAAATGTAGAGGTGTCTGCGGAATATAATAAAATATGGGCTGAAAAACAGAGTATGACAATTCCCTCATCACTGCCCCTGAACTTTCTAGATGGCATGGATGATTATTTCCAGGGTCTGGGGGACTCAGCTTTCTTTTAGAGTTTTGCTAGCACCTACCATATTATGTACCAATATCCATTCCTTGTATCCTCAGAACAGATGGGATGGCTGGAGCGCTGCTGCTGAGGGATAGCTCTGTGGTTGTTGGTATGGCCACTTTTTTAAAATATGCAAGAGACAATCACCCAGTGCTGGGTGCATAGTCTTGGGGAGGTAGGCAGGAAAAGAAAATCATGATTACTGGCTGCTGGGAAATTATTGATACATTTCCCTATTATTATTTTAGTGACTGCATTTCTTGTTGCTTTATACCAAAAACAAATATATCAAAGCAGTTTCACAACAAAACAAAATAAAAACAGATAAAATCAATTAAAAGACAAATTAAAAAAGATGCACAATACAAAATTCGTTAAAAACTCACCCAGCAATACCATAAGGACACATCCTACCCTACTCCACTAAAAGATGAGCACTGCATTACAGGTTAACTGAACCACCAAACACCTGGGTAAATAAAAATGTCTTAACCTGGCACTTAAAAATTGGCATTGAGGGCACCAGGTGTGTTTCCCTGGGGAGGGAATTCCACAGATGGACAGCCATCACTGAAAAAGCCCATTTTTGTGTACCTACCCTCTGCACCTCCCTCGGATAATATGAGGCACATGGAAAAAGGCCTCTGATGAAGACTGCAGGGTGCGGGATGGTTATGTGGGGAAAGGTGGTCCTTGAAGTGTTGTGATCTTAAGCCACATAAGGCTTTGTAGGTCAAAACTATCACTTTGAATTAAGTCTGGAAACTAATTGCTAGCCAGTGCTCACTGTATTTTTGTCTAATCAGCCCACTCTTTGTTTACAGATTACATGACTGAGAGAGCAGCTGCCAGTGAAGAAGACTACCGAGCCAGATGGACCAATGGTCTGACTCAGTTTACTATAGGGGAATGCCCTATGTTCCTGGCATTAGCAGTGGGTCTTGACAGGGTGCTGGGGCCCCAGCAGCTACCAAGGTGCTGTTGATGTCCTTGGACTTGAAGGGTAATTCCCAGGAAATGCAGGCGGCCTCACCATAGGAGAAAAACACCAACATGGGCTAAAAGGAGACATTTTCTTCACATAGGGACCCCATGACAAAAACACCACTAAGCAGAGCTTAGAAAAGTTACTTTTTTTGAACTACAACTCCCATCAGCCCCAGCTAGCATGGGCACTGGATTGGGCTGATGGGAGTTGTAGTTCAAAAAAGTAACTTTTCCAAGCTCTGCACCTAAACCCCTTTTCTATTGCTGTATACAGCGCCTGGTCACAGGGAACTGGAATCTGCTTCATTATATCTTGATTGTTCTGTAGTTTCCGCATTGAAAAGCTTCTTGGGAATGTGGTACAAACAGCAGGTTGGCATGTGGCTGGTAATGGGGGATGGGGTAGGCTGGCAGGCTCAGGGAAGGTTTGCGCATGATAGCTTTTACTAGCAGCACATTCTGCTGTCAACGGCTTCTCATCATTTCACTAGGAATGTTTGCTAATTGTCAAAGCGCTGATGTTTGTGTTTAAATAATCATGAAGCTGCCCTGGCTGGCCTATTTATTTATTTATTATTTGATTTATATCCCGCCGTTCCTCCCTTCCCATCCCCATTTTGCAATGTGTTGGGAATGCTTTTTTGGGGGGAGTGCAGTCTGTAAGAGAGAGCCAGGCCTTGAACAGGGGTCTCATCTCAGCCTCAGGAAAGAAGCTTCCCCTTCCTCTCTCTTTGGACCAGTTTCCTTACCTGCCTCATAGTCCCATATCCCTGCAAAGGAGGGAGAGAGAACTAGGGCTTATATCCAAAGTAGTGCTAAATCTCTCCTTCCGTTAGCACAAGGATTTATGCTTGCACGATGGAACTTTCCCCCTCTCTTCCCCCCATGCGCCCCCCTGTTGGTATGGGAGTTCCCCCAACCCTCGGGAGCAGATTTGGGAAAGGCACAGGGCATACGCTGGAGGAGGAGATGGGGGAGGTTCTGTTGTGCAAGTGTAAACCCTTGTGCTCATGGAATGAGGGCACTGGATACCCCCTAAAGCTGATAACATAGATTGCAGTTGGCTGAACTGACATCCTGTTATTTTTAAAACTTCATCAAATCTGATGGGCTATTCATAATCAAAGGCTACATCATACACAGCAGTATAGGGTGGACACGTCCTGGTTGCCTCAGGAAGAAGCTTGTGTGTAAAAACAAACAAACAAACAAATAATCATGCTGTTGACTGGCAGCAGATTTTGGTGAGAAGCAGCAGTCAACAGGTGGTGAGAAGTGAGTGTGTGTGTGATTTTTTTAAAAAAAACCTTCCATCAAGATACCACACTTTACCCTGGGACTGAGTACTATTGAATTCCTTCTGCTTTCAAGGGGCTCTTCAAACACCCATTTAAGAAGCAGAGAAAGGTCATAGATAGTTATTATTCCTTACCCACCCTTCACCATAAGATCTCAGGGCAGGTTACAACAATGCAGAAATTTAATTTTAACAATTTACACAATTTACAACTAAAACAATAGGGTGTAGGAGTCAAAGGCCAGGGTAAAAAAGTGTTGTCTTCAGCATATGATGAAAGTTATGCAGTGAAGGTCCCTCATTGGGGAGGAAATTCTACAGCCAGTGGGCCACATCCTTATCTCCTCTACTCCTTTGAGAGGTGGGTGGCAGGGATGACAAGAGTTGTCAATTTCAGTTCTTTCAATTTCTCATTTTTTCCAATATTTAATTCAGTTCTCCACATTGGTGCAGCAATTTGCGATTCTTTTTTAAAAAAATCCTCATGAAAGTTCTCCAGCATTCTAGTGTGAATTTCTCCTAATAAACACTTTTTCATAGGCAGTTTTCACTCATGTACACAGTTTTGCAAGCATTTTTGTATTTTTGTATGTTAGCTTTACTCATATATATACTTTCCTCTAACATATGCATATTTGTAAACATTGATTGATTGGTAAACTGCATTGCGAAATTCAAATAAGTTTGAACTTTGAGCGTTGGGGGTGTTTTGATTCTCATACGGTTTTGGAAAGTGTGGATTTGATAGGTCTCTTCTCTCATCGCTAGTTGGTGGGACTGGCCATCTGTCATTCACCTGACACAACAATGATGTCAGGTGATGATCGCTGGAAACTGAAAGTGTCGCCGATCAACAGAATTGAAGTCACCACCCATTACCTGATGAGTGGTGACTTCACATCTGCATTGTGCAGCGATCAGCTGTGTGATCACGTTCTTCCTGGGGAACTTGGTTATGCAACTGATCCAGCAGGCCTGAAGTCACTGCCCATCAGCTGATAATTTCAAGTCTGCTTCCTGCAGAGGCAGGCATGAGGAACTTGGTCGCCAATCTAGCCATGTCTCTACCTGACCCACACCCGACATCACATATGAAATGGCTTTGTGGGCCAAATTGAGACCCGTGCCAGGCCAAATGTGGCCTATGGGCTGCAGATTCCCCACCCCTGGCTTAGGAGCTGCCAGAGAGCTTACAGTTCAGACATAATGAGAAATCGTGGTTTCTTGCTATGTGAATAAGCTGCAGTGAGAGCTGAGCTCGTATGCTCCCCTGTCCTTCTCTTTTGTGCCAGTGAGGAGGAGATCAGAAGCTTTTGCTACTGTTTTAAACAAGCCTGAGAACTGTGGATAGTTCAAATTCAAAGTTTCAGAACAAGCCAGCATCTGAAACCATGGTTTGATCTTGTACTCTATCCATAGTTTAATAACTGTAATTCCTGGAGAAGTGGTTTGTTTAAAAGTGAAAGTTTTTTATCTCCTCTGTGCCACTGTAGAAGAGCAGCAGGGAACATTAAGCCCAAGGCCACTTGTTCACATATTGGGAAACAATCATTTTCTGTTGCATCTGAACTGGACCAACATTTCTCCTTTGAAAATAATTCCAAGATAGCAATTTGATTCTTTATCCTTGTTATGAATCTGATTTGGCCAATGGCAGCACTAGACCATGACTATAGGATATAAAATGAAGAATAAATAAATGAACAAAAAATGGCTGTTTCTCATGTTTCCAATTTAGCGCAAAAGCTGTGTGGTGTAGTGGTTAGTGTTTGGACTTTGAACAAGGAGGCTTATGCTTCGATCCCCACTTACAAAGTTTACAGGGTGACTATGGGGCAGTCACTATAATGTAACCTAGGGTTGCCAAGCTGTTGCCTGTGGGTGCCGTGGCACCTGCGAGGGCCTTCAGTGGCACCCCAAGCAGATAGCTCAGAATCAGAGCTTTCATGTTTTTTAAAAAGTAAGTCTCTAGCCCCTACCCCCACCCCACCTCCCACTGAACATTATGGAGCAAACTGTGCAGGTACCCTTCTAAGCTATTTGTGTGAAATAGGCTGACTGCTCTTGCCTGTCAGTGTCATTAGACAATGAGTGATGTTAGAGCTATGATTTATACGTGAGTTGTTTGGATACCAAAGGAAAACTCTTCACACTGAATTTAGGAGAAACTGTCAATGGGACAGATATTCATTGCAATAAAAAGAAAATACTGATGGCCACCAGGAGAGAGAGGCAACACTGAAGTCTCTCTTCCTGAGGCATAGTTTCACACAGTTTGTATAGGCATGGCAAACATCGAGATTACCATATTAGGAAGCAATGTTATACATTTAGGTGGGTCTTCATATACGGATTAGGGTACAAGGCACAAGGCACAATCACATCCACTATTGCAAATCTTTCTCTAACCACTTCTGGGCATACAGTCTTTCTCAGTCATGCAGTTTGCCTGCTTCCTCTTTATAACTTTATAAGCAAATGCAAACCACTCCAAGCATGATTATTCTGAGATAAGCATTGATTATATGAAATTCAAGCATTTTCCACTGATCCCTAAGGAAGGTCGAGGCCAGACTTCCTCACAGGCAACAGGAATCCCTCGGATCCTAAACAGTTGCTGTTTTGCCCTCCCTTTCCATTCATTTTTTCTCCTGTCTTTTTTCCTGATCCTTGGAATCTTCATAGTTTGCCCTTTCTTTTTCCATAGCAACTAGGAAGCATCTTTCCTCTGCTAGATTCACCTGGGATCTGGTAATGCCTAGAAATTATTTTCTGCAACTACTATTATACAAGAAATGTGGGTGAATGTTAAAGAATCCCCTCCCAAAGGTGAACATGAAAACTTTGCAAAGAGGTTTAGGCATGTCTCCTGCTGTGGAGGAGCTGATATCCAGTGATTCATTAAGAATTCACTGTAGGGTTAACTTACAGTAAAATTGTATACAAGTCTATACAGTAGAATTGTAAACAAGTCTACTCAGAAGTAAGTCTGTTTGTGTCTAATGGGGCTTACATCCAGGTAAGTGGGTACAGGATGGCAGCCTAAGCTTTGGTTTTGGCATTGGGGAAAAGGATTCTTGTGCCTTTAACAGCAGTGTGGCAGGCAGAAACTAAACAGGTCATGCCTTTTCTGGTATGGAAATACAATTATGGGATAAGCTTCACCATGGCTACTCTCTAATTTTGTGTTATGTCATGCCCCCATGGCAGCCATTTTGCGACTAGTGCTCCCAGGACTCTCTTAAAATTTGAAGTGTCCCCTCTGGTCCCAAAAGGTTGGTGACCCTGTTGTAGCCTAACAATAACATAGCTCACAGGTAGTTGTGAGGATAAAACAGGGTGTGGGGGAGAGGCAATACATGACGCCCTGAGCTCTTTGAGGAAGGGCAGGATAAAAATGTAACAAATAAAGAAGCCATGAGACAAGGACTCTCCAGTGTACTCACATATAAAGTGCTTTTTTAAAAAATATGGTTTGGTTGAATGTGTGTGAAGACTCACTTCTGTGAATGTGGTGGTATCAATGCACAGAAGCACTTTTTTTCAGATCCCAGGTTTCATGGTGACTTTCCAAGAACAGCTGGAGTCCTGATAATGCCACTCAGATATATATTGGAATTGGATAGCTCTATTTCTCTCCCCCACCCCTCTGAATGACTGACATCTTTCTTATGCCTCTTTACCTCTTCGTTCCACTCTAGGCTGTTTTATAGTGACAGTACAAGAACCTTCCTGAGAGCTGCCTGGTAGCCTTTCCCCCCGTTTCCCCTCTGTACCAGCACTCACAAAGGGAATCAGAATGATATCAAAAGGAAAATTAAATTACTCCAATGAAGGCTTTAATGACATCACCATTTCAAGCACTAATTCACAAAGGAAGCTAAATGTTAAAACATGATTTCTAGTCCTATTTTCTCCTACCATTGTGCACAATAAAGCATAAGGGCTAGGCAAACTCTCCTGTTTCAGGTTGACTGTTGTGCACTGGTGTTTCAAGGGCTGAGAATGCACCCATGCCCTGTCCATCATGGGAATACACACACAGAGGCTCGTCGCAAAATATTATGTGGCACATGAGGGCTCCAGAGCACCAGGAGGCATTGTCAGCAGGACTGTGTGTTCTCTGTCCTCTCAGTTTGTATGCCAAGATGACCCAAATTCTGTAACAAGGAAAGCTAAATTCTCTGCATGCTCCTTTCTGATGTCGTCTGTGAAGAGGGAAGCCCTTTCCTATGTACCCATCATGTCAGGGCACTCTAGGCAGTGCATACAGAGAGCTGCACTATTCACCTGCTTTCATGATCTGTATATTTGTTCTACAATGCATGCACAGGTTGTAATTTTTCTTTTACTTTCTCTCCACACCCACCAATGTTCCTCTAGCACACTGTGCTCCTGGCATGTCACTGATAATTACCAGAGCTTGGAACTAATTTATTACTTTTTAATGTAACGAGTCGGTAAAATCATTACATTTTGCTAGTAATAGAACGACTAGTAATTTCCTTACTTTTCAGCAGCGATAACATTTCCAGCGTTACTTTTGGGCATTACTGGGGGGGGGAGCAGGGCAAGTCTTCTGCTCCTCTGATTGGTGCACAAAAGACATGTGCCTCAGACTGAGCTTTGAAATTGGACGGTGGAGGGAGAAAGCCGGAGGGCAAGGATGAAGGAGGAGAAGGCACGAGCAGAATGGAGGTGAAGAACTGTGGAGGTGAGTGATGATGATGATGATGATGTGTGTGTGTGTGTGTGTGTGTGTGTGTATGTTACCCTTTCCGCCTTGCAGGGGTGAACTCCGGACTCACTCCGGATGGTAGATCTCCGCTCACCCTCCCTCACCCCCACCTGCCTTCCTGCCCAACCACTCGTTCACTCCCCCACTCATCCTACTGCCCCCACCCCCGCTCTTTCACTGCCCTGCCTGCCCCTCATTCACCCTGCTGCCTGAACCTGCTCACCCTGCCACCCCGCCTGCTCACCCACTCCCACTTGCCCTGCTGCCCCCCGCTTGCCCTGCTGCCCCCACTAATCCTGCCACCCCCACGCTTGCCCTGCCGCCCCTGCCTGCTCACCCACCTCCTGCTCACCCTGCCAGTCCCTGCTCTCTCACCTGCCCCCGCTCTCTCACCCCTCCCCTCTCACCCTGCCCTCACCTTGCTCACCTCCTGCCTGCTTGCCCGGCCCCCGCTTGCCTTCACCCCGCTCACCCTGCCACCCCACCCTGCTCTCTCCTCTCCTGCCCACCTACTCACTCACTCATTCTGCCCACCCCACCCCCTTTCTCTGCCCCCCCTGCCCCCACTTGCTCAGTCACCCTGCCACCCCCGCTGTCTCTCCCCACCTGCCCCCCTGCTCCCTTACTTGCTCTGCCACCCCCCACCACCTGCCCGCCCGCCTGCTCCCACTCGCCCTACCGCCCCCCGCTCCCTCATTCATCCTAACACCCCCTGCCCTTTCACCCCCACTCCCTACCTCACTCGTCCTACTGTAAGTAATTGAGTTTATCTTTATTCAAGGGAAGGATAAAGTCTGTTTGCTCCTCCCCTCCAATATCCTTACTAAAATGGAACAGGAATAAAACCTGTATCCTTTTTTTATTGTAGTTTTCTAGCTAGTACAAGCATTCTTCTATGAATACAGATAGATCTTGCCTTTGTGAATTAACAATTAACACATTATTATTTCACATAACAACAATATTCCCAAGATAGATAAGAATTCTGTCATCTTACGTCAGATTTGGATCTTGGTTTCTTTTGTTTGACAACTCAGAATATTTCCATGAAAATTAACAAAACTTTTAAACACTTGCTGATGATCAGAGATACATAGGCATATGGGTAATTTGGGATATGTCCCTAGGGCTGGGGTAGCCAAAGTGTTGCCCTCCAGATGTTTTGGACTACAACTCACATCATTGCTAGCTGAGGCTGATGGGAGTTGTAGTCCAAAATATCTGGAGAGCACAATATTGGTTACCCTTGCCCTGAGCCATATATTGATTTTTTATATAAACTGGAAGGAAAATCTTGTTTACTCTGAAGATCACTGTTATAACTAGTCAGGGTGTATTCATCTCAGTTCAGAATTAAACTCTGCATTCTCCCTCCCTCACCTAATCTAGCAATTTAGCTGCATCCCAAGCACAAGATGTCCTGTAAGGCACCCTGGAAATTGTGTACCAGGCTCCCAAGGTACCTGGAATTCTTCCATGACAACATTCAGTAGTGAGAGAAGTAGAGTGAGATGCAGACCAGCTTGGATTAAGATCTGAACCAGAAAGTAACTTTTGAAGAAATAGTCACTCACTTTATGTGCCACTGAGTATTACAAACATGACAAGATTGTATTAGGAATTAGAATTCATTAGTTTATATTTGGAATTAGAATTCATTAGTTAAAAACTTCAGCCTCATCAGTATGAGGGCATTATTTTCCTTGCAAATTTTGTTGTTGTTATGTGCCTTCAAGTCGATTACGACTTATGGCGACCCTATGAATCAATGACCTCCAAGAGCATCTGTCATGAACCACCCTGTTCAGATCTTATAAGTTCAGGTCTGTGGCTTCCTTTATGGAATCAATCCATCTCTTGTTTGGCCTTCCTCTTTTTCTACCCCCTTCTGTTTTCCCCAGCATTATTATCTTTTCTAGTGAATCATGTCTTCTCATTATGTGTCCAAAGTATGATAACCTCAGTTTCATCATTTTAGCTTCTAATGATATTTCTGGTTTAATTGGTTCTAACACCCAATTATTTCTCTTTTTCGCAGTCCATGGTATCTGCAAAGCTCTCCTCCAACACCACATTTCAAATGAGTTTTTTCTCTTATCTGCTTTTTTCACTGTCCAACTTTCACATCCATACATAAATTGGGAATACCATGGTCTGAATGATCCTGACTTTAGTGTTCAGTGATACATCTTTGCATTTGAGGACCTTTTCTAGTTCTCTTACAGCTGCCCTCCCCAGTCCTAGCCTTCTTCTGATTTCTTGACTATTGTCTCCATTTTGGTTAATGACTGTGCCAAGGTATTGATCCTTGACAAGTTCAATCTCCTCATTGTCAACTTTAAAGTTACATAAATCTTCCGTTGTCATTATTTTAGACTTTTTGACATTCAGCTGTAGTCCTGCTTTTGTGCTTTCCTCTTTAACTTTCATTATCATCATGGTCTGTGGGTGGGTAGGAGGTGACAAGGGAGGAGGTAGAGAGTGAGACAGGGTGGAGTGGAGAAAACAATTGTTTAAAAAAATGGAGTGGAGGGAAATTGGAGGGCAAGAACATGGATAAAGGAGGAGAAGGAGGCAGCAGCAGAATGGAGATAAAGAACTCTGGAGGTGAAAGATGACAACATGTGTGTCCTTGCATTTGGCACACAAAGTGACCTCCACCACCCTCAATGGCAACTATGCTGCATTTGCAGTATTTTAACTTTTTTGCATCTCAGGGGAAAATGTTTGCTTGGGTGAGTGTCCCTTAGTTGGTTGCAGGGCAGGGTCTGGGAGATGGTTAAGTGAGAGAGATTATGCTTGCTGGCTGAGTGGGGGGTTGCACTTGGTTTGACGTGCAAAGATCTGAGTAGTGGCCTCTGCCTCCCTCCCCACCTCCCTTACCAGCAGTGACACCACCATTGCTATCATGGATAAAAAGAATTATTCTACTACCTCTGTATGTGTGTTTATTTTTAATGTTGTTTTAGGCTACTTAGATGTGCAGCAGCCAAGGCCAGCACCTTGTAGGCGTTTTCTTTTAAAGTAACTGAAATGTAACTGTAATGATTACTTTTGAGAAAAAGTAATCAGTTACTTTCAGAGCAATTGTAATTGTAATGGTA
Source organism: Rhineura floridana (assembly GCF_030035675.1). Classification (NCBI taxonomy): domain Eukaryota; kingdom Metazoa; phylum Chordata; class Lepidosauria; order Squamata; family Rhineuridae; genus Rhineura; species Rhineura floridana. Next base: position 172,321,093 of record NC_084480.1, on the reverse strand, counting down.
ATTACTACTTTTTTGGGCCATGTAACTGTCATTTATTACTTTTTAAAAGTAATCTTCCAAGCTCTGATCTAAGAAGTCAAGAAATCCATTCCTTTTCTCTTCTGGAATTTAACTCGTGCACATAACTTTGCACCCAAGAAAAGCCACAGCTCTACACATAGTCACATCTTCCCTCTGTCTGGTCAGTCAGATAAGCATTTTTAAAAAATTCCTTGCTTTTCCAAGTTGGGTTCACCCATGTTGCCAAGCAAATGTTGATGCCTATGGGTCCAGGAATGTCTTCTTCGTAGTGACAACATCCACACATCTCCTATTAACACCAGAAACTCATCAATGCATCATTTTGCAAATTATCTACCAGCCAAGAAAACCATTGTGGTGGGGAAGGCAGAGGACTGCTGAGAATTAATAAACATTCTAAAAGAATATAAGATACTTTGTTGCTTTGAAGGAACAGGTTATATGTATTACTTTTAATCTGCTTTTTAACCTAACCAATGTTAGCCTATTTACTTTGGGGTCTCTTTCAATAACCTTATAGCAAGAATTAGATTTTTAAACAAATCCTACCTCTCTTGACATGTAGAAAATGATCAAAGTCCCAATCTAAGTTTGGTTCAGACCATGAGAACTGCTGCCCCAGAGGCCTGCTATAGGAATTCAGGTGCTTAAACCAGGGCACTCATAATCTGAGACTGAGACTGCCTATATTCAGGTCTCTAGGCCTTAGAGGAACTATATTCAGGTCCTCTAGGGATGGTCGGCCCCCATGACTGGCAGACAGTATCAGAGGAACTGAAAGGTTTGAATCAACCTTAACAAAAACACAGTGCTCAAAAGATTGTTGAGATGCACATATAAGACACAAAATGAAGTGGAACAAAAATGTAATATGCATGTATTATAAAACCAGCATAAGATCACTGATAAAATTCTATATACAATAATAAATCAATGCCCATATAAAACGAAATACAAAATACAAAGTACAGCCAAACGTGTTTCAACAAGTCTTTTTCAGTGGCCTTGTGATTTAATAGGCATACACTACAAAGAGCAGAAGATAAAAGCATATTTAAACATCAATTACTCATGATGAGTGTCTCCTGCTGGCATACTTCAAGAAATAGTAGCAAAATTTCACCAACATTATACATCCATCCTAGGCATATTGCTGTAGTTTCAATGCCTTATCAGCCAGGTTAGTATAAGCATATGTGTCAATGGCAAATTCTTTGCTTTACTAATTATTGTTATTATGATTATTGCATTTCATTAAAATTTAATTTTAAATTATTTTTATACAGAGATTTGGCTTCTTTGAACTGCCAATGTATCAGTCTTTATCCATGAAAGTAATACACAAGGGTAAGTGGGTTCACAGTATCCTCGTAAAACAGTTGTTTTTCTGAAATCCAGAAACATTCATCAATATCCTTTTTGAGGTGAGGCAACCAGAACTGTACACAGTATTCCAAATGCTGCCACGCCATAGATTTGTATAATGGCATTATGATATCAGCAGTTTTATTTCCAATAAGCTTCCTAATGACCCCTAGCATGCAATTCGCCTTTTTTGTACTGGGTCAACATCATCAAGCTAACCCCACTATAACCCCAAGGTCTTATTCCTGGTCAGTCACCACCAGTTCAGAGCCCATGAGCGTATATGTGAAATTGAGATGTTTTGCTCCAATATGCATAATTTTACGCTTGTTTACACTGAATTGCATTTGCCATTTTACCACCCCTTCATTCATTTTGGAGAGGTCCTTTTAGAGCTCTTCATAATCCCTTTTTGTTTTAACAACTTTGAACAATTAAGTTAACATCAGGAAACCTGGCCATCTTACTGCTCACCCCTAACTCTTGATCATTTATGAACAAGTTAAAAAGCACAGATCCCGATACCCACCCTTGGGGGACTCCACTTTCTGCATTCCTCCAATGGGAGAAATGGCAATTTATTCCTACTCTCTGCTTTCTGCTTCTTATTTATTTTTATTTATTTATTTAATTTAATTTATATACCGCCCTAAGCCCGAAGGCTCTCTGGGCGGTGTACAAAAAGATAAAAAACAAGCAATATATAAATACAATAAATCAAGAAAACAAAACAAACAAACAATAAAAGAACCAAACAACATCCAAAAATACAAATAATGATGAAAATACCATTAAAACACATTTTAAAATGCCTGGGAGTATAAAAAGGTTTTCACCTGGCGCCGAAAAGATAGTAGCGTCGGCGCCAGGTGCACCTCATCGGAGAGGCTGTTCCACAGTTCGGGGGCCACCACAGAAAAGGCCCTGGTTCTAGTCACTACCCTCCGATCTTCTCGATGGGATGGCACTCGGAGGAGGGCCTTAGATGTTGAGCGCAGTGTCCGGGTAGGTTCATATTGGGAGAGGCGTTCCACCAGGTATTGCGGTCCCATGCCATGTAGGGCTTTATAGGTCAAAACCAGCACTTTGAATCTAGCCCGGAAACAAACAGGAAGCCAGTGCAGACGGGCCAGAACAGGTGTTATATGAGCGGACCTTCTGGTCCACGTCAGCAATCTGGCCGCTGCATTCTGGACTAGTTGTAGTTCCTGAACCACAAGAGGGCGTCTCTTATTTCGTGATTGCTAAGCTTAATCAGGAGCCTTGGGGAGGCACCTTTTCAAAAGCTTTTTGAAAGTCCAAGGACACTAGGTCCACTGGATCAACTTTATCAATATGTTTGTTGACACTCTCAAATAACTCTACTAGGTTAGTGAGACAGGGCTTACCCTTGCAGAAGCCATGCTGGTTCTGCTTCAGCAAAGCTCACTCTTCTATATGCTTGCTTATTTTATCTTTAACAATACTTTCTACCAGTTTTCCCTGGACAGACATTAAGCTAACTGCCCTGTAGTTTTCAGGATCCCACTTGGATCACTTTTAAAAGATTGGTGTTACATTGGTCACTTTCCAGTCCTCAGGTATGGAGGCAGATCTGCGGGATAAGTTACATATTTTTGTTTGATGATCAGAAATTTAACATTTGAGTTCTTTGAAAACTCTCGGGTGACTGCCATCCAGACCCAGCAATTTGTCAGTTTTTATTTTATTTATTAATCCTAGAACTTTGTCTTCTTGTCATCACTATTTGCTTCAGTTCCTCAGACTCCCTTCTTGCAAAAGTTAGTTCAGGCACAGGGATCTGCCCTACATCTTCCCCTGTAAAGACAGATGCAAATAATTCATTTAGCTTCTCTGCAGTCTCCTTATCCTGCTTCAGTTACTACTGGTTATAAACTATTTTGGAAGGTACGTCTTCAGTATATGACGGACGCTGAATAATGATAGTCCTAGACACACAGCTGTGAGAAGAGAGTTACACAACTTAGGGGCCACCACAGAGAAAGCCATTTCCATTTCCATTCCCCTCACTTCTGAGGGTGGCAGAATTACCAAGAGAGCTGTCTCTCTTGATCTTTACAACCTATATTGGAAGGACATGGAACGATCTATTGGAGGTGGTGTCACTCTATATGTGAAAGAGGACTGAATCCAGGCAGGCTCACTCTATATGTGAAAGAGGACACTGAATCCAGGCAGGCTCATCCACAGGAGAAGAGGGTGGTGGTACCGGGCCCAAAGCCAATAATAATACACTAACATGGACAAAGGTCAAGGGGGCTGGTGGACAACCACACTGCTCCAAGCAGTTTGTCCACATCCTCTGGCCACAATAATTGAAACTGATCCAGATGGAAAAGACAGTGTTCTAGACACCTCCGTTGGACTTTAACTGTGGCATCAAACCCTGTCCAGATCTCAGCAATTTTATCCTTATAGTACCTCACAAAAGTGTCACAGCAGGCTGATGAGGATGTCAGAGTAACATTCTCTTGGCCAGATGACAAAAGCCCATTCACCACTCAGGAAAGCTCTGCCAGAAGGCTACATGTGGACATGATGTTGGTGGAGAAGTAGACTTTCTTCACCACCAAACTGTGATAATGTACTGTTTCCCATGTTCGGTCAGGTAAAGATTGAGATTTACACCACCTGTGCTCTAGCTGTCAGCTCTCCTGTTTCATTGCACACAGGTCAAGGCCATCTCCACAGTGACGTCAAGGGCACTCAGTAGCAGGGTTAGAGGAGAAATTTGATCCAGCTCACAGTTAAAGATGAACCTACCCAATCTGCACTTTCCAAAATAATATGAGAACTGAAACACAGCCATCCTTTGGAATTCGCACTCCTCCAAATTTTGTAATGCAGTTTTTGTAAACAATGTTTCAAAACATGCACATACTAGAGGAAAGTGTGCATAAAAATACACATATTAGTGAAGGTAACATACAGAAATGCACTGTGTTAGGGGAGATTGCTTGCAAAAAGTGTACATTAGTCAAAACTGCATTAAAATGTGTTCTTATTTCCCAGAGAAATTCATGCTAAATTGCTGATGAATTTTCATGAGGATTTGTTTTTTAAAAAAACAACAGAAATTGCTGCAGAAATGTGGAGAACTGAATTTAAGATTGGAAAAATGAGAAACTGAGAGAACAGAAAATGACAGATCTGTCCACCCCTAATCAGGAGTTATTGTACCAATAGCTCTATGCACCTCACCATTCCATATCGTGACAAAAACCTTGACGGATGTGTCAGTCATGTCAGCTGAGAATTCCATCAGTTTCTGTGGGTGAGCCATCTGAAAGGGTCCTCCTCCTCTGCAGAGTGGAGTAGCCATATTCAGCCCAAACCTCACCAGTGAGTTGATCTGTCCATGACAATGGGATCACAGCAAGCTTCCCAATCAGTGGAATATTTCCAATTCATTCTGTGGCAAAGACCAGGTCAAGAGTAGGCCTGGTCACATGTGCTGAGCTAAGGTGTTGAGACACTCCCAAGGTTGTCATAGAGGACATGAAGTTCTCAGTCCTGATGCAGCCTCAACATAGACATTGAAGTCCCCAGCACCATCATTAATAGGTTTTCCAACACCACATTTGAGAATATCTCCACCAGCTCAGACAGGGAGGTTTTAGTGCAGTAGGATGGACAGTACACTAACAACATCCCTGTTCTGTCTCTCTGGCCCAGTACCACAAACAGTCCCCCAAACCCAGACACAGTACTGATGGGTCTCCTGGAGAGGGAGAGGGAACTTTTATGGACAATTGTGCCCTGACTCTCTGACCTGGAATGGTGTTGCACTGAGTATGCAGGCAGACTCAGCTGGATTAATATAAGGCCATCCAGCTCACTCTCCCAGATCTCAGTTATACATGCCAGGTCAGCCCCCTTGTCTATGATCACATTGTGAATGATAGATGTTTTATTCTGGGCAGACCTGGCATTTAACAAAATATCAACTGACTGGCACTCTGGATTCTGAAATACAGGAGGTGATGCAGAGGGGACCAGAGCATTGATGTAACTAGTCCTCCATATCTCCTTCTACTTACCATCACAGAGGTGACAATCCCTCTCCTCCCCTAACCTAGACCCATAACTCCCTTGGCCCACCTCTAATAAAACACTAGAGAGTGGATAATACTCAAGCAAATCACAAGTCAGGAGGCATCATAGTAGGATATGTATTAAAATATCAGATGTGACCCACACCCCAGCTCTCACCTGAGATAAAAATAATCACTCTCCTCTGTCTCCCACCAGGAAGAGCACAGTTCCATGCTTGCTTAGTCTCCCACTCGGGGGAATGAAACTATTTTTCTCTCTCACCATTCCAGAACTTTCAGATATTTTACTCTGGAAATAAGAACATAAGAAGCGCCTGCTGGATCAGGTTAATGACCCATCTAGTCCAGTATCCTCTTCTCACAGTGGCCAACCAGATGCCTATGGGATGCCCACAAGCAGGACCGGAATGCCACAGCACTCTCAACTCCTATGGTTTCCAGAAACTGGTATTTAGAAGCATACTACCTCTGACCATGGAGGAAGAGCACAGCGAACATGGCTAAGGAGCCATTGGCAGCCTTATTCTCCATGAATTTGTCTAGTCCTCTTTTTAAAGCCACCCAAGAAATGGTCAAGAGAAAATCATGATAACTCACCTCAGAGGAAACAAACAAATCAAACAAACACTCCCACTCATACAACCCTGCTCTATAAAATTCATGAAAAGGGGGTGGGCCTCAGCCTTATTGTGCCCTGGAGAAGTGACCCAGAGGGAGTTGTATCAGAAGTAAAACTACAGTGCCTAATCTGATCAATCATGCTTGAATTGTGCCTGAGCGAAGACAGGGAAATTAACTGTAGCTGAGTATATGTGTCACATATTAAAATGCTATCCAAAAAAGAAAAAAAAATGGATGAGATGTTTTTCTCTCATAGAAACCTGGCTGTAAAACAAGTACCTTGTAAAGGCTTCGTTGCAGTTCATTGCTTTCTTTTCAAAAGATTCTGTTAGCAAAGCAGCCAGAGCAGCTATTTATAGCTTAGAGTCATATTGGATCCATGCTGTAAGAACAGGGTTCCATCTTGTCCCCCATGCTATTTAACATCTATATGAAGCTGCTGGGAGCTATCATCAGGAGATTTGGGGTGAGGTGTCATCAATATACAGATGACACCCAGCACTCTCTCTCTCTTTGTTCCATCTGAATCGGGAGAGGCAGTAGAGGTGCTGGACCAGTGCTTGGAGGCAGTGATGGGCTGGATGTAGGCCAATAAATGTAGACTGAATCCAGAAAAAGCAGAGGTGTTATGCATCCAGAGTTTTATGTCTAGGAGGTGGGAAGATAGCCTGCTCTGGACAATATTGCACTTGTCTGGAAGGAGCAGGTCTGCAGCCCGGGGGTACTCCTGGATCCAACATTGTCACAGCTTAGGTGGTCTCAGTTGCTGGGAGTGCCCTTTTCTAGCTGCAGCTGGTTTGCTAGCTTCAGACCCTTTTAGGCAGAGATTACTTGGCCACAGTACTCCATGCTCTGGTACCTTCCAGGTTGGATCATTGCAATGCACTCTGTGGGGCTGCCCTCAAAGACAACTTGGAAACTTCAACTGGTCCAAAATGCAGTGGCCAGATTACTGGTTGGGGTTGCTTTTAGAATGCATATAACTCCTGTTCTAAAACAGTGGCAATTTAAGGTGCTTATGTTAGTGTTTAAAGCCCTAAACAACTTCAGCAAAGGAGGCCCTTTTTGTACTTCCACAGTCCTCAGGAGCACCGGAGATGATTGCCCAGGAGAGGGCATTCTTTGTGGTGGCCCCTATAATGTGGAATTCCCTCCCCACTGAGGTATGTCTGGCAACTTTGTTGTACAGTTTTAGGTGAATGCTTAAGATACACCTCATTACCCTGGCCTTTGACACCTGAGACATACATTTTTAGGACCCACCCTATTTTGTGATTTTAGATATTAATTGTAACCTGCGCTGGGACTTCTGGGTGAAGGGCAGGTAATAAATGATGATGATGACAATGATGATATTGCCCCCACTTCTGATTTCTGCAGACAATGGCTGGTACACATTACCAACTTAAAACACAGCTTGGTGGCTCCTTTTCTCAATTTGGATCTAAGCTGGTTTAGGGAAGAACACATCAAACACACGGTATTTCATAAAAAATGACAGGACAGAGGATAGATATGGATTATGACTAATGTCTTGTATACACCACTTCCCACAACAGCAGTGGAGCACACTGCTTGTACCGTGCCACCCACATCCCCCTCTAGATATAGCTTATCAGAGGGTTGCCACCACAATCTTGCCATTTCTAATCAGGAACTACAAATCTAGGAGGAAAGGAAGAGGAAATAAGGCCTTTTTAGATTTCAGCAACTTCTGCTCATATCTCTGCAAACAATGACAATGCTGAGCAGTGGAGTATATGAGTAAGAGTGGGCTAACAGAGCTGGAGCAGTTCCACAAGCAGTCTCACTAGGAGAGCGGGTGGTGCTAACAAGCCCCCTGTGAAGGGTTCAGGGATGCTTGCACAGTGCCTAGCCCATGTTTAATGTGGCTGTTCAGAAAATAAAAACACAGATGGGAACCAGAGAAAATGATGAACACTGTGTAAGCAACAGTGGTGGAGAGAGCATATCACATGCTTGCTATATACAAGCACTGCAGGTTTGCATGATGGCTAGCAGGGATTCCCCTTCCTTGGGATTATGTGAGTCTGACTCCTGTGCATGATCTGGATGTGCCAGGCTGATGTCCATAGTGGGCAGGGGCATGCATTTGTGAGGGCCCAGAGATTGTTCAGGAGGTTGCCATCAATCCTCACTGCCACCTTCCCTATTGAACAGCATATGGAGTGCGATTTTGCATACAAGCTAGCAGCAGGAATCTATAGTCAGTGAAGATTTCATAAATATATTTTAAAAAGTGGTAACCCTGCAAGGAACTGGGCAAGAAAGGGAGTAATTCTTTTTATTCCTTTGCACCTGCTTTCCCCTGCAATTAATTCAGGGGTGGGGAACCTCAGGCCTAGGGACCAAATGCAGCCCTCCAGGCTTCTCTGTTTGGCCCTTGCAACTCTTGCAGGCCACATCCCTCACAGGCCCTGCTTCACACCCAGAGTGTTTCTGCCTGGCTGGTTAGCATCCTGGTACTCAGATATTGCCTCTTGCTTGTCTGGATGGAGGATAGAGTGGGTGTGTTTAGAAACTAGCCTACTGTACAGTGGTAAAATTTACATTCATTGCTCCTCCCACTTTCGCCTCTGGCTTCACCCACCACTGGCATGTGGCCCTCAGAAAGTTCTCCAGAAGGAATGCGGCTCTTTGTTTGAAAAAGGTTCCTCACCCCTGAACTAATTGATTGTGTGAAAGTGGGGAATCAGGTTTCCTCTGAGCTTTCTAATATACATGAGAGAAACATGTATGCATATCTTGAGGACGGATAGTGTGTGTGTGTCATGCTGATGCCTACTAATTTTCGGCAAAGGCATCCTCTTCTACCCAACCCTCCACCAGGTTGCAAGAAGTGCCATCTGGAAGTAACAGATTTGCCTTAGATGCTTCTTTCTCTAATCTCAGATGTTCTAAGGTTGGCTGTACAATCTCAGTGACTGCCCATGTTTGATGGCAAAATGGGACTACCAGGAAAGTCCACCAGCAGCCTCTCACCCAAGGGCCCACACAAACCTGGAAGCAGACAGCTTTGGGGGAAGTGAGGAATTCCCTAGCAATGTGCTGTCAGATAATTCAGCAACATACAGCCACCACATGACCTTCCCATTCACCTTCCTTTACAGATGTACTAGAGTAGTCTGGAGTTCTAGCCTTTTGTGCCTAAGCCAGAATTTGTCTATTCCTAGGTGTACTGTGTGAGCTGCTGCACCTTAGAAATGTTACCAAGCATTTCGGAAATTATGAACAGCAAGGAAATCTTAAGGAAAATGGCTGAGCTGGGGGCCAGTTCTCCCTGGGGACATAGTCTGTGGTGGAACAATTGTCTGACCCAGGGCAGCTGTGCTAAAAAATGCTACTGGTCACAACAGTTTGTGTTAGTGCAGCAGCCAAAGCTCAGAAAGTTCACTTAAAAAAGGAATTCGTTCTCATTCAAGTTTAATATGTCTGAAAAGGAACTAATTCCAATTCACATTTGTCCCTTTACAAAATGAACTAATTCAGTTCACAGTTCAATTCAAGTTCATTCAAATTGTCCTGGACTATTTTTTTTCAGCATTCAGAAAGCTGCTATGCTGAAGTATAAAATATATTTAAGAAGACTAAGAACACATACATTTCTCCCAACAATTATGACCTTGAAGTGTGAAAGACCAAAGAGTTTAAAGAGTGAAAAACACAGGTAAGAGAATGTACTGGAAATCATTCAAAGTTCTACACCAAAACAAATGTAATTCACATTAAGTTCACTCAGCAATTATGGGAACTATGTTCAGGAGTAGTCCAGAGATTTTTGAACTTATTCAATGAATTTTGGTAAACCAAACTAGTTCATTCCAAGCACTGATGGCACCCCATGCTTTACCTCAGTCCTACAAACTACTGTACTGCCAGGAAGTGGAGATTGTCAACATATTCATGCCAACTCTAATATTTTTCTCTATGTGTTCAAGGAGATACACAGATGCTGTGAAAAGACAGGCAAAGCATTGCCCATAGTTATTATCTGGCATATTCTTTTTGTTTTCTCTCTATGCAATAGATGGGGATGGGATTGCACTCCCTCTGAAGGACCAGGTCCGCAGCCTAGGTGTACTCCTGGATTCATCTTTGTCACTAGAGGCTCAAGTATCCTCTGTGGCTAGGAATGCCTTTTACCAGCTTTGTCTGGTTCGTCACCTGCAGCTATTCCTAGACAGGCATAGCCAGCCCTCTGTAGTCCATGCATTGGTAACCTCAAGGCTGGGTTACTGCAATGTGCTCTATGTAGGGCTGCCCTTGGCCCTTGTTTGGGAACTCAAGCTGGTGCAAAATGCAGTGGTCAGACTGCTGATGGGGGCACATGACCGGCGACAACATGTGCTACCACTTTTATAACATTTGCACTGGCTGCCCATCTGGTACCAAGCCAGGTTCAAGGTCCTTGTATTAATTTACAAAGCCCTGAACAACAGGTCCAGGGTATCTCAGGGACCTCCTGAATCTTTGTATCTCACCTCGATCACTGAGATCATCTGCAGCAGTGGCGTTGGCTTTACCCTGAGATGGCGAGGCTTATTTAACATGAACACAAAATTGAGCTTTCAGTGTCATTGGCCAGTTCTCTGGAATGCTCTGCCATGTAGAGATTCATCAGGTGCCTTCTGTTTTAACTTGTAAGCGCCTGCTGAAAACCTTTCTGTTCAACCAGGCTTATGCAGGCAATTAAGAGGATGCTTTTTTCACAACAGCTGGCCTTTGTTCTTATTGTATTTTTCCATTTTTTTTTATTCTGTGGTGGTTGTTTTTAACATTTTGTAAACCGCTTTGATGTTTTTAATGACAATTTTTTAAATGAATGAATGAATATAAATTCAGTTTGCAATTTTACCTCTCACATTTCTGGGTGCTGGAGGACAGAGGAAAATTTTCATCTATTTTACTTTCCAGACCTTTACACAAATGAACATCTTTGGCTTCTTCTCCATCCCTATCTTGTTCATTTTTTGTAGACTGTAAGCTTTCTAGGCAAGGGACTATATCATGCTTATCCATATATCACATATCAAATTACTAGTGCTAATTTGAGAGCCTCCTCTTCATAGGACAAACATAAGATGTGGGAAGGATGTTGTGCTTTATCACTGGTGATGTCACAAGCACTATACATGCTTGTGATGCTAACCTACAGTGTGCAGCTACTTCTCCTGCTATCCTTTTTTATTCAGTGTTTAATAAGGATACAATAAATCACGCATAAAAATATGAACTAGTACCGAGTCTGTGAGTCAAGTTACAGCCACAGTTGTGGGGGATTTTTTTTATCAGGATTGCACCACACAGAAAGGAGAGGGTTATCCATTGTCTGCTAGGGATGGAGGAGAATCTTGTCTAATTCACATTTCCCAAAACAATACACAAACTGAAAAATGGCTATCCTTCAAAATTCACATCTCTGAATTGTCCAGTGCAGTTCTCAAACCAAAAATGTGTACAAAATGAGTATATTAAGTGGAAATGTGAATATTTTAAATTTTAATATTAATTAAAATAATATAAAAATGCCTATAATGCATCAAGACTTTCCTCTTCTCCCAGGCATTTTAGCATTTGTTTTAAAATTGTTTTTAACTTTTTTAAAATTGTTTTAAAATTGTTTTTGTGTTTAAAAATTTGTATATTTGTTTTTATTGTTTTTAATTGCTGTAAACCGCCCAGAGAGCTTCAGCTATGGGGCAGTATATAAATGTAATAAATAAATATAATGCATATAATGAAAAAAGTGTATGTTAGGCAAAATTACATACAAAAACGTATTTATTAGGAGGAATGTGCACTAAATTGGTGACTAATTTTTGAGAGGACTTTACAAAAAATAACAATAAATCCCAAATTGATGTGGAAATGTGACAAACTGAATTTAAGATGGGAAAAAATAGAAACTGAGAAAAACCAAAACTGACAAATTCTTCCATCCCAATGTCCTGTGAAGGATCTGAGCCCCATTGCTGTAGTGGGATTTCTGGCTATGATGTTCACATCAGCAGGTACATGATCTGAGGTCTAGGCTAGGGGGTCAAAGATTCAAGTCCAGGGTTTCAGAGATTTGAGGAAGGTAACTGTTCTTATCTTTCCCCCTTCCATTTCCTCTGTCACTCACTACTGTTACCTTTTAACTGCCAGCAGGCAGGGCTGTTTGTCCATCTTGAACAAATTATATTTTTGCAGCAGGTGGAACTGAATTCTGTGGCCTGTGTAAATTATGTAAATTAAACAAATGTGCATAATTTTTCTTATTTTGTTATTCTAGTTTACTGGTCATGAGGAGGGGCATGGAGCTTTGCGAGACACTGAAGTTATGCCTTGGTTACCTGGCATTATATCTTGCAACTTCTTCAGCTTCTAAGGTTTTACCAGGCATTACCAAATATGCTCAAATACGTCTTTGCAACCATAATAGCAAGAAACTTGCTGAATGCACGTGACGGCTGAAGCCTGGACCTTGGAGGACACAGCCCCAAACCTTAGCATACGGCTGGACAGGGAGCCAGGGCTCTGCCCCCCCCCCCTTGTTGGCACAAGGAGAATTTGGAGGTGGGGGAAATCTCACCTCATCATCAACACTTTTTGCTGTGATTGTCTGCCTTCCTAGCTTCCCAGCACCTGACCCTGATATTCTCAGGAAGATGAAGCTTCTCTGCACCGCATGCACAGCACTGCCAATAAGACATTGTTACAACAGAATGAGGGGAGCTTGGAGGACAGCATCAGTGGGAGTATAGTCAGGGAGACAGAGGGCAGACTGAAAGCTCAGAAGCACAGAACCAAGATTCAAATCAGCCAGATCTAGCCATTGCGCAAAGCAGCCGCCGCCCAATTAAAGTGTGTGTCTTACCCATCACAGTCTATAAATAATTGTGTCTCTTAGAACCTATTCCTCATTCAAGCTGCGAAACTAACAATTTCATCTGTTAGTCCCTATTATTATGAAAATTCAAACCCAATTGTTATTGGGACTCCCTGGCTAACCAATCCAGGATTTTTTAAGGTGATTTTCATCTGCAAGGGGACTGTGGCTGTCTTCATTGAGAGGCTAATGCTAAGCTCATAGGCTTGCTTACCTCAGTGCTTCCTTAAATAATATATAGCTTGTTTCCATGGCAACTCTCCTTTGCCTCTTGTCTCAAACCAACAGCATCTGTTTGCCACTCCAGCAGGCAAATGCTCTGCTTCTGTGGAGAGAAGGGAGAGAGTGGACTCCCAGCTTTGCTGCAAGGTAGAGCTGGCCTGACCAGAGAAGGGTCTGTAACTGAGTGGCAGACCATCTGCTTTGCATGCAGAAGGACCCAGAGTCAGTCCCAGGCATCTCCAGGTAGGGCTGGGAATGGCCCCTGTCGGAAACCCTGGACAGCAGCTGCGGGTTAGTGAAGACAATCCTGCACTAAATGGACCAATGGCCTTCTTCGGTATAAGGTGGCTTCCTGTGTTCCTTGTCACATTGTAGAACTCAGCTAGCTCATCTGTGGGCAAAGCTAGGGATGCCATGGTTATTTTGACAGATGAGCCTACTGCTTAGCCTCTAGAGTTAATTGCCATCTCTTCCTCATTTTGCCCATGGCCATTCATAGTGACTCTAAAAAGAACAGTCAGTTAATGAGAGAAAACAGAATGGTGTAAGTACTTCACACCTGCTTCTTGACTCCTGCCCATCTTGGCTTCTTAAAGATAGCTATAGATGGTTGACTGAGTGGGTCCAGGGAATGATCAGTGCTTCACTGAATAAGAGAGAAGTACCATCCACATTGAAGGAGGCAGTGGTGTGTCCCCTCCTTAAGAAGACTGCTCTGGACCCAAAACTGTTAAAACAACTATTGCCCAGTGGCAAATATCCCCTTTTTGGGCAAGGTGATTGAGAAGTTGCTGGGGTTCCAGCTTCAGACATGCTTGGAGGAAACTGATTACTTGGATCTATCCCAGTCTGGCTTCAGGCCCGATCATGGCACTGAAACTAGAGATGGGTGAGGGTTTTGCTAATTTCAAATTTGGCACTGGATTTTCCCCATAGCCTGCACATTTATTATCATGCAGCATACCAATCTTGTGTGCTGTGAGTGTTTATGGCTTTTACTGACACCAGATTTTTCCTTGTTGAATATAATGATATTGATATTGACAATGTTGGAGAATGAAATTTTAAAGTGTTTGCTCAGCCAATACTGCAGTTTTTATTTGGCACACTCGGTGGCAGCAGCAGCAGCAACAGCACACACACAAACACACACATAAAAAACCCACCCTGCAGCCCGCAGCTGGTGGGAAACAAACATTAGGCAGGCAGGCAGGCGGTTCTCCTCAGCTCGCAATCCCGGCTCTCTTGGCGGCACAAGCTCTTGGTGAAGCAGCAGCAGTCCTTCCCAAACTCCTGGGATGGTAGCCGGGATTAGCAGGCTGGCCGGCAGGCAGCATGTAAGGAGTTTGCATAGTAGAGGTGAAATTGCCCTGCCTGCTCTTTGCTTTGCTAGTGTAAAATTGACCAGACTATCTTCCTACTTCTCTTGTTTTCTCCCATTGCTGGGAGTGGGGTGGGGTGGGGGAAGATCCAATATGATTCAGGGTGAGGAGGAAGAATAGGTGAAGGGGGGGTTGGGGGGTGAGCAGGCACTGGGCAGGCAGAGAGAAAGCTGCTTTCATTTCCTTTTGGAAGAAAAAACATTATTTGAAAAAAGATGTAAGTATTGTTATTTTTCAGGAGGAAAAAAAATCAAAACAGTAAAAGGTAAAGTTAGAGGTAAACAAACAAACACAGGATGGAACCACCTTCCAATTTGATGGAATGCAATCAGACTGGAAACAACAAGCAGATCCCAACCCTAATTGAAACTGCTTTGGTCGCCCTGCTTGATGACATTTGTTGTGTGAGAGATGGGGGAGTTCAACCCTGCTCATTCTCCTTGAACCTTTGACATCTTTTGATATGCTTGTTCACAGCATTCTTCTGGAGCAGGGAGGTGGGGGCTGAAGGCACTGTGCTTTAATGTTTCCACTCCTACCTCCAGGGCTGTTTTCAGAAAGTAGTTATGGGAGGTTACATTTTTGTCCTGTGGTATCCTGCAGGGTTCTATCTTGTCCACCACGCTATTAAATATCTATATGAAGCTGCTGGGAGCTGTCATCAGGGGATTTGGAGAGAAATGTCACCAATATGCAGATAACACCCACATCTATCTCCCTGTTCCATCTGAATCAGGAGAGGCAATTGAGATAGTTGAGGTGTTAGACAGGTGCTTGAAGGCGGTGATGGTCTGGATGTGGCCTCTGTAAATTGAAACTGAATCCTGAAAAGACAGAGGTGTTATGTATTCTGAGTTCTTGAGGTGGGGCCTGTCCTGGTTGGGGATACACTCCCCTGGAAGGAGCTGTCCTGTAGGTTTGGGGTACTCCTGGATCCAGCCTCAAATGGCCTTGGTAGCTAGGAGTGCCTTCTTCCAGCTCCAGCCCCTTTTGGACTGAGATGCTTTGGCCATTGTATTTCATGCTCTAGTAACTTTCAGACTGGATTATTGCAATGCACTCGATGTGGGGCTCCCCTTGAAGACTACTCAGAAACTTCAACTTCTCCAAAATGCAGCAGCCAGATTATTGGCTGGGGTTCCACTTAGATTTCATACAACCCCTGATCATTCAGACCATGGTATTTCCGATCTCTATGTATGGATGTGAAAGTTGGACAGTGGAAAAAGCGGATAAGAGAAAAATCAACTCATTTGAAATGTGGTGTTGGAGGAGAGCTTTGTGCATACCATGGACTGTGAAAAAAACAATTAATTGAGTGTTAGAACAAATTAAACCAGAAATATCATTAGAAGCTAAAATGATGAAACTAAGGTTATCATACTTTGGACACATAATGAAAAGACATGATTCACTAGAAAAGACAATAATGCTGGGAAAAACAGAAGGGGGTAGAAAAAGAGGAAGGCCAAACAAGAGATGGACTGATTCCATAAAGGAAGCCACAGACCTGAACTTACAAGATCTGAACAGGGTGGTTCATGACAGATGCTCTTGGAGGTCACTGATTCATAGGGTCGCCATAAGTTGTGGTCTACTTGAAGGCACATAACAACAACAACATGTTAGTGTATAAAGCCCTAAATAACTTAGGCCCTAAATATGTGAAATAATGCCTCCATCCCTACAGACCCTCTCAGGTCTTAAGATCAGCAGAGGGGGTCCTCTTGGTAGTTCCACCACCCTCAGAAGAGGCATTCTTTGTGGTACTCCCTGAGTTGTGGAATTCCTATGTCACAGAGATGTGCCTGGCACCTTCATTATAAAGCTTTCATCTTATGCTGAAGATGCTCCTCTTCACCCTGGTCTTTGATACTTGAGAGATGTATATTTTAGGACCCTCTCTAGTTGTGATTGTAATTTGTTTTAAACTTTTTTTAATATTGTATTTTATATTGTTGTGATCCACCCCGGGAGCTTCTGGTGAAAGCTCGGTAACAACCACCACCACCACCACCACCACTCCTTTCTGTTTTCCCCACGTTCCTTTACTTACTAATATTCATGATTTATGTGATCTTTCACACAACAAAAAAACCCATTTCTGTAAAACTAGTGGAATCAGGGGGAAGTTTAGCACTCCATTCTGTGTTAATTGCTTTCAGAAAAAAAGTTTGCAACCCTGTTAACCCAGAAAATCATGGGAGTTTGATGCTTTATTTTCCCCACAGTTTTCTTGGGATCACACCACTGCTGCTCATGCAACAAAATTTGGGGTAGTATCCCAGCATGCAGAAGCAAGCATGCACATAATGAGTGGAGGGGGTGGCATTTCTGAAGGCATCCCCTGTTGTGTCACACCACGCCCACTGGTGTGAATGAAATTTAGTGTGACATGGCAGTATATTGATGAAAAAATCACAGTTCCACAATGCAACAGGTACTGCAGTGTGAAAGGAACACCAGAAATCAGAACAGAAGTGCTAGCATTATAATCAGGAAAAATAACACAATAAACCCCACATCTGAGTGTAGCCAGAGAATGTGTATCAAAACCATTTTCACCACACTTACATGCAAAAGTTTCAACTGCATCAACAAGGATACCTAAAATGTCACCCTTAAGCATAGGCGGACAACCTAGCCATTTATTTATTTATAAAGGTATTTTGATATCACCATATCATGAAATATCAGGGCAGTGAATGATGATAAAACATAGAACACCATTATATACACTACAAATAAATCATTAAAGTGGTTGGCTAATTAAAAAAAATTAAACAGCTGCAAAAGCCTGTCAGCATAAAAAAGACTTTAAGACACACCTGAAAATCAAAAACAAGGATGCCTGCTGCGTTTCTGCTAGAGGAGTGTTCCATAGCATGGGACACTAAATGCCTGACTTGTACTCGAGCCTATTTGGACGTCTGTAACATGGGGGACAACTAATAGCACTCCTCCGGATGATCTGAGTGATGGGCATAAGGCAGCCTTTCCCAACTCGTCGGCCACCAGATGTTGTTGGACCACAATTCCCATCTTTCCTGACCATTGGCAATGCTGGCTGAGGCTGATGGGAGTTGTGGTCCAACAACATCTGGTGGCCCACGAGTTGGGAAAGGCTGGTATAAGGGCTCAGGTGGTCCTAAATGTTTCCTGAACCCAAGTTGATCAGGAATGATATGGGCAGTCAGCGCAGATGGTTTACCAGAGGTGTCGCATGCTGTTGGCTGTTTGCCCCCATCAACAGTGTAGCCACTGCATTCTTTACCAGCTGAATATGATATCCAAGTGGAAGCCGACACTTTCCCCATTTAATTCAGATTTCCCTGATCCAATGCAGTAAGGAACAAAAATCCAACATAAAATTGCATGTTACCCCATGCTGTAGCTGCACTGAAGCAAGTTGTGTGGGCATTTTCTTTTACATATGTGGTAACTTTTTGCTGGGTGCCACCTATGACCACACCTTCTACTTCCATTTGCAAGGCATTTTTGCACATAGGTTTTGTGCAAGTCTGTTATATCATATCTTTTTTTTAAAAAAAGCTGACACACAGGTAAACAGACCACGGCTTTCATCACCGCAATGGACCTCAGGTTTCTGGAACTAAGGGATGGCGGCCTACTGATGGAGCTGGGCAAACACACACATTTTAACTCACTATTTTATGCAAGTGTGGTAAACTGGAAAACTTGTATCTATTTTTTTAAAAATGGCTGTATGAACAGGTAAAGAAATGCCTGTGCGCATGCCCCAAATGGCCCTCAGGCTTCTGAAGCACAGGGAGTGTGGGGAAGTACAAAATGAGGGGAGGGGACAACACCACATAGGGCAAACACTTGCCATCAAGCACCGCCCACGACTGTGGATAGGAAACACAGAGAGAGTTCAACTGAAAGTGCTCATGTGTGGATGAATGTGTACAAAAGTGCAAATGGAAAAACTGGATCTGTGCAACCCACATTCCCGTTAACACTTTCTTTCAGATCTGTATATAGACAATAATCTATTCGACTATGTCATCTGTTTTCTCTTTCCCTGGGGCTAAATATATGCCCCCAACCCAAACAATTGAGATATGGCCAGAGTTGACCATTTATCCAATGAGTTTATGCATGCCCTTCTTTTTTTTGGCTGTGCTACCCATGAGAAATTATATGTGCAGCCTTTCCCTATTGGGGAGGGTTCAGGAGGAATGGGGAGGTAAAAGGAGGTGCTGCTGCCCCTCAGCATTCACCCATCTGAGGCTAGTATCTCCTTCACCTAATTGTAAGGTCTGCCCTGGGCTTGAGAAACTGTAATATTTGACCTCAAAGGTAGGCTGCTAAATCCCATTTCAGGAATCTGATGGTCTGGACCTTGCCTTGTCCGGTCTGATAGGGATGTTACTGTATAGCACCAGACGTTGCTCCTTCTCCAGTGTGGGGAGGGGAAAGTGAATCCTCATTTCAGTCTCACTGACTTTTTAAAGTAAACAATGACATATTGAAGAATTCTAGAGCTGAGAGAAGAGTGTTCCATTCATGACAAGGAAGTGGGGGAGGGACAAACTTCACAGAAAGAAACTGCCTATCAAGCACTTAGGGTACCACCGAGCAAATTAGAGTAAGGGGCCAGGCAAACAGGCGAATGCTTGAATATCCCACAGCCTCCTGCCTAACCCTGTGGGATGGAGATCCATCTCTATGACCCAGGACACTCTGCATGCTACTCTCCAAACCTCTAATTCCCAATGTGAAGGCAGCCTACTGGGAGGAATTAGGCAGTGCTGCAGAGACACAGTGTGGAATAAAGACAGTACATAAGCACAAGAAGCAGGGCTGGCCCCAGGCATGCCGGGGCCCTTGGGCACCAGCCTCTCTGGGGCCCTGATACCCACACACATACACGCACACCCCTCCTACCTACCTACCTACCTACCTACCTACCAGGAGGGAGGGAGGGTGGGCGAGCGAGCGGGTGGGGGAAGGGTGAGCAAGTGGGGGAAGAGGGTGAGCAAGTGAGTGAGCAGGTGAGGGAGAGGATCAGGCGGGCAAGCGAGGGAGCTGGCAGGGGCAGAGTGTGAGCGAGTGGGTGGGTGGGGGTGGAGGGCAAGTGAGTAGGTGTGGGCAGGCCAGCAGGGGCAGAGGGTGAGCAAATGGGCCCGGTGGGCCAGTGAGTGGGTGGGCAGCTCCCTCCCTGCGATTCACAGCAGGGGGGCCTGCTGTGGAAGGGGAGCACTACTCCCTCACCATAATAAGGGGCCCTTCAGGGGCCCCTGTGGGCCATGGGACCCTCAGCCAGGGCCCCACCTGGCCACCCTTTGAAGTTGGCCCTGACAAGAAGCACCTGACATCCTGTGCTAGTTAAACATTGGCCCTGAATTGCATGGAAAGGGAAAGGAGAATGCTAGAGGGGAAGAAAGGAAGCATATAAGAAGAAAGGCACACTGCAGCAGAGGCCAATGGGCAGGGCAGGCAGGCCTGTGGCTGGGGTGGGGGAATGAGGGTGCCCTCTCTAGAGTTGTGCTTCCCCCTCCCCTGGGGTTTTTTTTTGGAAATTGTCTTCTTTTTAATTTGTGATATGATGGACAATGGCAACCTCCATTTAGGCTCCTATTGGGAGAAAGGATGGGAAAGAAAGAAAGAAAGACAGCTTGTTTTAAGAACAGGAGCCATTTATAAACAGGGCCCTCTGAAATATTCAATGAATAAGGCAGGGTGAGTGCACATCAAAAGCCTCATCTGGAAGAGTCTCAGGGACTCTGCTCACTCAAGACTTTCCATGACTGAGTTTGGATTTCTCATGATCGCAATCACTGTATAATTACTTAAGTGATCCTGAAAAAAACCAGCCTGTATATATACTAACATGACCCTTGAAGAGTTAAATAGTACAACTTTGAATTATGGACTCCACCCCTTGGACTTTCCTTTGCTCCACTTTTAGTTTTCAGTTTCAGTTGTGCTGCCTACCAAGCCAGCAATAAAGAAGCATATTTGCTTGCCTGCAATAAGAAGCAAGAGTTTGTTTATCCTGGAGTTATTATAACGAGTAGAGCAGGACTGGGTGTTTATTGCTAAAAGATGAAACAAAGAGATAACTTAAAGTGACCCTTTCAAAGCATTCATTATATTCACAATCATAGTGGCTATTTTTTCTTCTTTTTCTTGATGGCAAAAGATAAAACAGCCCTAGAGGAATAGAAATATTGCTGTGTACACTACAGTTAGCTAGTTGGCTGGCTGGACAGCTAAGCTGTAACTCAGGGCTAATTTCTGATTTTCCCATTATGTGCAGATCAGCACATATTCATGGTTTCT
Organism: Rhineura floridana; assembly: GCF_030035675.1. Taxonomy (NCBI): domain Eukaryota; kingdom Metazoa; phylum Chordata; class Lepidosauria; order Squamata; family Rhineuridae; genus Rhineura; species Rhineura floridana. Next base: position 172,300,205 of record NC_084480.1, on the reverse strand, counting down.
GGACAGAAAAATCAACACAGCAACCAGTAAAAAAAAAAATCCAATTCCTTTCCACAATTAGCTTCCAATTGCTTAGTTTGTCCTTTATATAGCAGCCAGTTAAAACATTTCCCCTTGATTGTCCAACAGGAAGGAAAATCGAAAGGCCAGAAACAAGACTAGAATGAGGAACGTTCAAGGAAGAGTTAACAAGCACACTCTGCCATCCTGGGCTCCTATGGGGAGGAAGGGCAGGATATAAATCTAATAAATAAATAGTATGTATTTTCTCTTTCCCTTCCCTGAATTTGTAGTATGGACGAGTTTGTTTTTCAGGCAGAATCTAACACTGAGAGAGCTAAGCCAAGCTCAGGAGCTCACTGTCTTTACCGAAGTAGTTCAGTTCATGAAGAATTGGAAGACAGGGAGAGACCACAGGTGACAGGGGACTGTAGCTATAGACAAAGCAAAGCTTTTGAGTCTGGTATTCCTGGGGATCTCTCAAAAAGGGTGAGATGATTCAATAGATTAAACTTGATTTTGTGTAAATTACTGTCTGGATGGAAGAGTGATGGGGAAAGTCACTGCCTTCCCCTTCCCCTGGCCAGGCCCTCACATCTTTTCTACCAGTTGGGGGGGGGAATTGGCTGGAGCTCTTTCCCTGTGCTTCTCACCCCCAAATGCCCCACCTAGAAATGTGGCTGCCCCACCTAACAAGGAAGGCTGGCTAAATTGTGGGGGCAGGGCAGGCTGTGTGTTGTGTATCCGAAGACAATTTTAAACGTTCATATTTTAAACTAGGTAAATTCAGCACCCAGGATGTTAAACCACTTTTATACGTAGGCTTCCTTACTTTGCACCACTTAGATTCTTATGATTTTGGTTTTCAGATCATTCAGGATCTTTTTGGATAATGCTCTTGTCTAACAAGGTGTGTTTGAAATTAAGCCATGGGCTTGCGTTTATCACCCTCTCTCCCACACATACATTTAGTACTTTTTCTACAAATGAGACATACTTGTAAAAAAGAAGTCATTTGTGATGCCAAATTAGAAAATACAGAAGTACTGCACCCCTGAAAACAGCTGGAGAGGGGCCAAGGCCCATGCCCCAGCAAGAACCCTGTTGGTTCCTGTGTTCTGCCCCTACCAGCCATTTGTGATGTTATGTTTTTGGTGTTCCTGTCCAACTGACTGGTCTTTTGCACAGCTGGGGACAGGGCTAGGCTGCCTTTGAAGAACAGAAGAGTCATAGGGCTGTCGTCCACCCTGGTCCTTCCTTCCTCAAAATCCATGTAGAGGCAAAATCAGAAGATAGGGCTCAGGCCTGTTGAGGACTAGAGGGTGCTGTTCCCCCTCACCACCCCGATTCTACCTGTGCAGGGTTTTCCCCCTAACTCTGTGCCTTTACTGCTGTGGATTCTGCTCCATCTTACCTGCCCTGGGGGTTTATGACCACCAGAAAAGGCCCAATTAAAGTGTTTGGAGGTCCTTCTGCAGTTCCTAGAATAGGGACCCTTCCCCTTCAAACAAAACTAGGGTTGCCATATTGCCCGGTTAGCCAGGTTTTACCCGGATTCTTTGCATGCCACCCGGTGCCCGGCTAGCCCCTTAGGTGGCCCGGATTCTCACATTTAATTTTTTTAAAAAATTAAGTTTCTAGGTGGTCCGGTTCTCGAGATATACATAAAAACGTCAGCGTCCCCCCGACTGTTAAATCTTTCTTTAAACAGTACTGTATACAGTACTATAGCACTAGTTTTAACCCCACTCGTTCAGGATTGCAGCCAATCAGTGAAGCCAGGATTGTTTCAGTTTCATTGACCTGAGGCAGTGTCTAGAAAACAAAATGGTGGTTCACCCCCCCCCCCCGTTTATCTTAAAATCTCATAAATTGGGTAAGTATATACATTTCAGTTACTTTTCCTCTTGTGTGCAGGAGTCAGATCTTGGGCAGTGTTTTGAAAACCTTCCCAATACTTGCTTTTTGTAAAAGCAATGCTAATCCCATATGTTGCTTATCACTTGAGGTTGCATTTCTGTCCCTGTTTGAGTAGGCCCCACTTAATACACTGGGACTTGCTTCTGAATAAATAAGCCTAGGATTGCACTATAAATATCTTTACAGTTTGTGTAAATAATAAATACATTTGATAGTCATGCTTTTATAAATATTTCTTAATTTATCATATTTTTGGTTTTTGGTTAGGAATCCTGACTGGTTGTGAGATGCTTAGTTTTCTGCCTTACTCATAGGAATCTTGTTGTGGTTGGTATGGTGTTGCATTTAAGAAATCATGGTACGAAATGGCCTGAATCAGTATAAGGCAGATTCCTTGGTTCCTAAAAGTGGGAAGAGACTCAAGGGCCACAGTGACTCCAACATTTATTTATTTTTACTTACAACATTTATTGTAAAAAATGTCAAAGCGGTTTACAGAAAGAATTAAAACAATAAAATTATTGGCAAAAGCGTTAAGGACAGATATTTAAAAACATTCAAAATAATAAAACCAACAATGAGTTAAAAACAGATTTAAAAACACAATAGCTTCCACATGCCTGGAGAGGCTTGCCTCAAGAAAACTGATTTTAGCAGGTGCTGAAAAGATGCATCTGCCTAATATCAATAGGCAAGGAGTTCCAAAGTGTAGGTGCTGCCACTTAACAGGACTGATTTCTTACAAGAGCAGACCAAGTTCTATGTGGCACCCATAACATGGAAAGCACAGCTTGAATTTGGCCTGATAGCAAATCAGCAACCAATGCAGATCTTCAGAGCAGAGGTATTATGTGCTGATAGGATCTCACTCATGTCAGCAATTGTGCTGCAGCATTCTGCATTAACTGCAGTCCCCAGGTCAGGTTGTGCTGCATGGGGATTTCTGTGACCTTGGCTGACTGGCTGCTAGGATTTTTTTAGTTTGGATTTTTGGTTATGAATCCTGACTGGTTGTGGGATGCTGAGTTTTCTGCCTTACTCATAGGAATCTTGTTGTGGTTGGTATGGTATTACATTTAGGAAAGTGTTACTGCCTTCTGTGTGTTTTTTTCCTATTTGCATTTCACTTATCTTTAATCTCACTCCGTTACAGCTATAGAAGCAACAGCAGCATGCAAGATAATTAACTCCAATTAGAGATAAGAGCAAGAATTTATAATTATTATTTCAATTAAAACAAGAGGCTTATCAATACTTTGAAGAGGACCAGATATTTATTTTCTTTCTGAGCCCAGGACTGGGTCTTTCATGATGCCCGGTGGGGGGGGGGGAGCAGGAGAGTAGTCGATAAGACAGACATCCTGGCATTGGTAATCTAATTAGCAAGGTATGTGTGGGGTTGTTGCACACTTCCAGGCCCAGTTTCATTTTGAGTATGGAGGTGGAACCTGTGTAGATGTGGTTGATCAAAGGGAGAAGAAATTTTGAGTTAAGCAAAGCTCTGCTTTTATAAAACCTAAGAAACATACAGATACTTTGAATGTCTGAGTGCCTGCACCAGTGGAATACTGGAGGAACTTGTAAAACTTGCTGCAACAGTATGAGCATGTGGTGTGAAAGACTCCTTTTCCTAACATTTTGGCTTCTTGTTTTTCTCCACCCACCACATCTTTGAAATATATTGTATATGGTTAACCATACTGCTGCCCTGACTTACTTTGTTTGTTGCTATTTTGTGTTTTTATTATGTTTTCATATTGATTGTGTATTTTTATTGTTTTTATTATATATGTAACCTGTGCTGAGCTCTGTTTTTAACAGCAGAAGGGCAGGATATAAATCCTCTTAATCAATCAATAAATACTCCCTAGTGTTGGAAACTAGAGTCTAGGCATTTAAGGCTGAAAATGTTGCTTTTTAAAAAAAAGATTTCTCACATCTTTCCCCAGTTTTTGGTGGTAATTCCTAGGCACAAAAACAAAACAACTAGACAATCCAAATATTAATATGCAAATATTTGCATAATATGCAAATAATATGCAAATAATTTACATAATATGCAAATTAGCCTGCCTGGATTTGTGGAACTGGAATATGGCAATCCTAAACAAAACACATGCAATAAGGCAGCACAAAATAAGTCTTGTGGTATCTGAAAGGTTTATTGTGGCATAAGCTTTTGTGGACCACAAAAATACTCTCAGCAAAACACAAACAAAATGGCTAATTCTTAGCATGTGAAGTTTCACATTTTAAACTCACCATAGTTTTTTCTCACTTCCTGCCTTGAGCCAGTTACCAACTCTCAGCCTAACCTACCTCACATGGCTGTTGTGAAGATATAGAAGGAAATATAAAATGGCTGCAAAAGGAGAGTTAGCGCTTATATCATAGGCTTCACATTTTGGTTCCTTTAACCAGAGTGATGCATCTTTGTACTCAGTAATGTAGTAGCAAATTCAGAAGTGCAGGGTCTCTTCCTGATGGTCACAGCCATGCCCCTCCCTCCTTTTTTTGCTGCTGGGTTGAGAATGAGATTCTTGTTGACACCTTCTCCCATAACAACAGATATCCCTAGGAGCCAATAAGCATGAAAGGGAAGACTATTAGCTACTGAAAAGAGTTTTCCCAGTGGCTGACTCACCTCCTTTCACTCTGGCTCTAATCAGCAGGAAAGGATAAGGAAGCATGTTAGAAGACTCTTCTCAGTGGCTAACACACTCCCCTTTCATGCTGTTTGGCTCATAGGATGCTGGAGACATAGGGACCCTGCTGGGATCCTGCTTCCAAAAAAGTAAGAGGTCCAAGACCCCCTGATACCCTGCATGACTACACCCCTGTTTGTACTGTAAAATACCAAGTTTTTCTAGCCCCCTCCTGCCAGAATTAATACAGCCCCAAGGCTTCAACCAATCTTAGAGCCTGTTTACATGCCCAAAAAATCTGCATCTGATCCTTTTTGCAGATCCTTTTAATTTGGACCGTTTACTTGACGTTTTAGCCAATGTGCGTGCATTCTACTGCTTTTGCCTTTAACTCTGGATTAAGTGGATGTGAGAAAAACCAGCATTTGCTTTTAAAATCCGCATCTGCTTCTACCGTGTATTACCTTTTAAGTGCCTTTTCTGGCTGTGCAGTTTCTTTGCCATTAGATCTTCCCTTTTCTCTGCTCCTTTAACTGTCTCTGGGCGTCATTCTGTTTCCTGCCCTTGACGAAGCAACTTCCGGTTGCTCTTGCCTTCCTTTCTCCCGCTTTCTCCCACTTCCCCCAATACATTTCCTCCCCCGCTCCTTTAAACAAAATCACATTCCCCACCCCTTCATTGAGGGTAGCATGGCTGGTGCTCGTAAAATTCCTTCCTCAGAGCTGTGGTTTTGGCGGTGTGTGTGCGAGAGAGAGAGTGTGTGAGAAAGTGTGTGTGTGTGGAGGACCTCTTCTGCCTCGTAGCATCCCTCCGCTCCCCCCCCCAAAGCTGGATCTCTCCCCACCCCTTGGGCTGATGCATACGCCTTTTTCGCAGCCATGGGGAGATGAGGCTGACGAAGGCGCCACTGGGGTAATTTATAAGCGCCCAAAAGCGCAGGGGAAAGGGGAGCTGCCTTGGTGTCTCATCCCAGCATCTGCTCCACTCACGGAGAGCGATAATATTAAACGGTCAATGCTTTCTTTAGTAGCTGCTTTTAATGTCTCTCTAAAGATAATTGTTTGGGGTTTTTTATGTTTCTCAGAACGCATGCTGAGGCTTGTTCTGGGGTGCCAAAGGCACACCAATCTCGCGCAGGGTCAGCCTAACAGCCACGGGTGGGAGTGATTCCCTTTCTTTCAAGTGCCTATTTCTTCATTTAGGGAAACACCACCCCTTTCCCGCCTCCGCAGTTAACATGCTAATGTACGGGCACGGCAACAAGGAAACGCTGATAGCAATAAACACACATGCATGTGAATGCTACAAAGAAAAACAGCCAATTTATTCGTAGTGAGGGCAGAAGTATGTGAACTGTCAAAATCAATCACGATGGAAAAAGCAGCATTTTTAATGTGGATCTGGGGTCCCATGTAAACAAGCCCTAAATCTGACCTGATTACTGCATATTTTGGAAGCATAAATCCCACTCGTGTTCATTCGAGCTTCCTCCCAGATTAGTGTGTAGACAGAGTGGATTGATTCCTAAGGAGTTATTTTAGGCCTGTAGCCACTGGGGATGCGGGACTATGGAAAGCAGAATGATCTGCTTTCATTTTATAAATAATCTATTTACTTTTTACTATGTTAATTTCACAGGGAAAATAGGAAAGAAAAGCATAGAGTTAGTATTTTACTCTAAGTGTTCAGTAAAAAACAAACCCTAATCTATTTCCCAAAGTTCTGCCCCAATAGCAAAATCACTGAGATAATTAATAGGATTTTTTCAATGTTGTAAATAATTTTTATTTTATTAATAACAATGTAATTATGTTAAAATTATTATTTGATTTTATACCCCTCTTTTACAAAATAACTTTAAAGATAGCAGGCTGCCAATATTTAAATTCTGAACCTTTCTGCCCATTACTCACAAGAAAGTCAAGACTGCAATCCTGTACTCAACTTACCTGGGCGTAAGCCCCATTAAAAACAAAGAGACTGACTTAAGAGTAGATACGTATACCATGGTACCATACGTTTCCAGTGAGTTATTCATAAAGTCCAGGCACTCTTTAATGACTTCAGCCCCTGCAGAGCAGGTGGCATGCCTCAGCCTCTTTGCAGAGTCTTCACATTTTGCATTTGCACTTCTTGTGTAGTAGTAGTTTCAGAAAATAAGCTGTATAGAGTACCTGGTCTCAGGTGAGCCCATGACAAGAAGATGCATCCTGTTGCTAGGGTGAAAGAGAGGGCAAACTCAGGGCTACGGGTTTTTGGGCAACTAAGTATTAATGTGCCCCCTTTGGTACTTCCTGCCCCTTACGAATCTAGATCCTGAACCAAAGTCCTTGTGTCTTGTTCCATTGATTATGCTCTATTTGTGTTGAAAGTGTTTTTATTCTTCAAACTATCCAAATTCAACCGCTGAACATTCCAAACACAATTACTATGGAGAAAGTCCCCTACACTGAACATAGTAAGATTTAATTCTGAGTAAACATACAAAGGATTTGCATAGCACAAATCTGACTACGTATTTCCAAGCACGGTACTCACAGGTTTTCATAATTTCTGAAGCACTAGAGCTCAGGATCCCCCAGTGAAATTGAAAGGCTGCAGTAGATTCAGGATAGAAAGGACTTCTTCACACAGCTCATCATGTGGTGTTGGCCACTGGCTCATACCCCCTTTTAAAAGTGATTAGACAAAGCTTTCAGTGTCACCAATAATCATGTAGAGAAATCAAGCATGTGTAAACTAGTTCTAGGAAAGGAACTGAGCACCATCCTATATTCCATATATGCCAGGCTTTCAACAGGGCCCGGAGAGCAACGCCGAGCTCCGAGAGGTTGCGGGGCGAGGAAGAGCAGCCGCCACGGGGGGGGGGGATTCCCAAGCCTCCTTCGCGCCTTAGTCTAGCGCTGCCCTGGGGAGCCCCTCCTCCTCTTAGGGGCTTGGTGCCCCGCCCCCGGGCTTTCCTTGCCTCCCACGGCATGGCAGTCCTCACTAGCCTCCCTCCATCCCTCCCTGCAGAGGCGGGCTGCAGAGCCCAGCGGCTAGCTCGCAACGGCATCTCGCTGGTGGTCCTGGGCCACTTGACCTTGGCACTGGGGGCCATTGTCCATGGCTCCCTCCTGCGCCACGTGGCCCAGCCCGCGCACACCATCACCTCGGAGTACGCCATGGCTAATGTTGTTGCGGTGGCTTCTGGGCTCTTGAGCATTGCTGCCAGCGTCCTGGCGATCCTGGTGTCCCGGAGCTTCTCCCACCGTTATCTGCCTTGGATCCTGGTTGTTATTGCCCTGGCAAATGTCCTGATCTCAGGAGCCTGCTGCGTGGGGCTGCCACTTGCCATCTCCCTCACTGTTGTCAACAGTGGCCGTCATCTCTTTACCGGTTGCAACAGTTCTGCGCTTCCAGCTGATGCCCGCACTGTGATAACAAGCGAGTGCCCTTTTGACACTACCCGCATCTATGACACAGCCCTGGTCCTCTGGCTTCCTTCCTTGTTGATGGCAGCAGTGGAAGCCGGTTTGTCTGCCTGGTGTTGCACAGCCTCCCTCTCTCTCTGTGGAAGTGGCCCCTCTTCAGCCTCCTACAAAGTGGCCCTGCTTCAGGCAGCTGCCCCACAGGAGGTGGCTGCAGAGGAAGGCTCTGAAGGGGAGCCTCACCACCAGCCTCTGGTTGAAATGGATGAGGAAGAGTGCTGCCTTTGAGGGTGGAGGGAAGAGAGCAACCCACTTTTGCTGCTAGACTATCCTTCATGTTCTTGAACAAACAGATGGGCTTGTGTTCAAGGTGCAGAGCTGGCCAGGCAGGAATCTCCCCCAAATTGTTTTTTTTAAGTGTTTTTAAATTTGTATATTTGTTTTTAATGTTTTTAATTGTTGTAAACCGCCCAGAGAGCTTCAGCTATGGGCAGTATACAAATGTAATAAATAATAATAATAGAGTATGGTGCAAACCCCAATACACACGTGTTTTACAGTTGGCTGGAGTCAGTGCAATGTTGCAGAGTTGCCACTACACTCGTCCAGCTCCAGGCAGCAGCAAAAGGGGTCATGGCCAGTTCCTATGACCACTCTGAGCTGCCAGATGTGGTATTGTGCTGTGTTGCCATGGCTGGGGTGGGTTTGGCAGCTGTTTCTTGGTGATGCAGCTGCTATAGCTGGCTATGTCCCCATGGAGATTCCTGTGTCCCATTCCTTGGGGGTGGCCCTGGTGCCATGTGCACCTCCCAACACCTTGACATTTGACAGTGACTAGCACACCAGGCACTGGTCACCTATAGGCTGGTCATGAAGCTGCAGGGGGATATCGGCAACTGGGGTGGCCTTAGTCATGGGCAGCATGATGCAAATGAGCCTCGGTGTGAATGATGAGCCTGTGGTTGTCGCACATGGGCAGTGCTGACATAGGGCCATGGACACACTCCTTAGTGCTCATCACATGGCCACATCTTTATGCACACTCGGGACAGGGAGTGCTTACCCTGAAATGCTGAAAAAGTCCTACACAATGCAGTCCTAGATGGAGATGCCCTGGTGAACCTGCCCCTGCTGGTTCTTGGTGGGAAGTGGCACCTCCATATTCCCGGCTTAGTTCTGTTGGCACAATCGGCAATATCCTCCTCAGGACTATCCTGCAGAGCATGGCACAAACAGGCTGTGGCTTCCAATTTGCAAAGGAACAGGATTGGAGCTGAAAGACCAAGGGAGTGCGGGCACAAGGAGGCTAAACTGTATGGGAGGACAATGAGAGACTGCAGAAAATACTGCTTGCTTGGCACAGAAATTAAGTCCAAGTACTTTAATTTGCAATTTATGGTTTTTGTGTATGTGCATGAATAAATCACTTTTTTTAAAACCAATTTTTTGGGGGTCCTAGATGCTCCTTGTTTTTTAAAAAGTAAACTCACAAAATTACATGAGTCTTCCTATGGAGGGGAACAAAATTTACACTGACTGTCTATAATACTCAGGGTCATCCCTTTCATTAGGCAAAATGAGGCACCAGGCATGGGTGGTTGGCGAATTGGTGCTCCACCATTTGCATCTGCTGGCCACTCTGACATCTACCACCCGCCTGGCAATGTTCTCCACATTCCCCCTCCCTGCCCTGCTGTAGAAAGACAAGAAACCTGTGCTACTACTGCAGTTTCCTGGGGCAACGAAGATATCTACCCTTAGAAAAAAGAGAGTTTGAAGTAACTTTACCCCCCCCCAAACACACACTATATTGGGAATCATTTGCTGTTGCAGCAAACATAAATGATAGCACAGGTGCTTTCAGTGATCACCCCACCCACTTGCCCAGAATGCTTCACTCTGAGGGAGAGATGGGGGACAAATTCGATTCATTTCCCATTTAGGATCTAATTTATCAGGTTCACGGTTTCCAAAACAAGATGAGAATCAAAACACAGCCATCCTTCAAAATTTGAGCTTATCCAAACTTTGAGATGCAGTTCTCCAACCAGTGTGTGCAAAAATGCATATATTAGGTAACAGTGTACATAAAAATGAATATATTAGTGAAAATAACACAAAAATACATGACAATAGACTAAACTGCTTGCAAAAATGTGGAGAGTAGTCAAAGCTGCATACAAAATGTGCTTAGTGGGAAAAATTAGGACTAAAATGCTGAAGAATTTTCAAGAGGATTTTTAAAAAAATCCACAAATTGCTGCAGAAATATGGAGGACTTAATTTAAGGATAGGAAGATGAGGAAGTGAGAGAAGCGAAGCAGCGAGATCCTGCCATCCCTGCTCTGAGAGAAGGACCTCTCTAGGTCCTTTCTAGGCCAAGGTAGGCCGGGTGGAGGTGGTAGGCTCTGCTGCTGCTGCTGCTAAAGTGGCGGCAAGAGGGAAAAGGGAGCAAAGGACGTTGTGGAGGGGGAGGGGAACTACCACTAGTTCTGCCATGAAGAAGAGGAGGAGGGGCAGAGGGACGGGAGATGCAGAAGAATTGGGGAAGGGACACTGAAGCAGCAGCTCAGGCAGAGCAATCTTTTGCACCAGACGTGAACATTCTTAGCATTCATACTGTGATTTAAGATACTGAGAGCTCTTCACACATATTATCTCCGTAATTTTTGCATCAGCCCTGTATGGTAGCCCATTTTTAAAATTAATGTCCCCATATTATTATTCTTTTTATGATTATCTTCATCGTTTTCCCAATAGTTCAAAAACTGTGCTAGGAATACAATCAAGTGCTTTGTTGTTTTGTTCCGGTGGTGGGCGGGTATAAAGCTGGTAGAGTGGCTTTCAACAAGCTTGCAGTATAGTCCGCTGTTAATCAGAGACTGCAAATCAAATGAAGCCAGGGCAGCTCTCCACTCCTCTTTCTTTCTAATAACACCCACACAGAAAGCAGCATATCACATGGAAATACATGTTGTTACATATGACATGCTCAGAGCCCAGCACCCACAAACATATGCAGTGACATGCAAACAGAATGCTATATGCATGGGAACATGTCACACACAAACATATGCAGCAACTTATAGCAGCGCAGCACAAGCAAACAGGCGTAGCAACACAGAGCAGTATGCAGCAGTACAGTACACATGAACATGCACATCAACAAAGAGGAGTGTGTTGCACAAACATGAAAGGAAATGTCTAAATAAAAATGCACTTGCCTATGTGACATGCATACAAAGTAACATGCCACGCATAGTTGTATGCCACTTGAGCACATGTGGAAGGGCATATCACACACAAGGATATGGAGGAGCATGCCACAGAAACACATGCCGCAAAGCAACAATAGTCAATAGCAAGCCTTAAGCAGGATACTATATGTAAAGATTTGGAGGATTACATGCAGGAACCCTCATGAGATTGCCACTTGCAAATTCATGCAGGAGCCCACCATAGAACACTTGCACACATATGCAACAACATGCCATGCGCAAATAAGCACAGCAACATGTCACATGCAGAGACACATATAATCAACCACATATAGCAATACATGACACATAAGCACCTACTGCAAAATGCAACAAGACATAACATGTAAATATGCAGGGCAACACTTCACATTTTCCATTGTTTTCTGAGGGCATGTGAAGAAGAAAATCAGGTCTGATCTAAAGAAGCCAGTGGCCTGTGTGAGACTAGCTATTTTAAGTGCATGTGAGAGGGGCTGGCAGAGGGGTATTGGACATTCTATGCAAGGCAAGAGACCTCCGAATAGAAGCTGAGTGGTCATTGCGGGCAAAGTAGCACTGAGAATCAGCCAGGCATCATTATACAGCTTCTAGTGTGTGCTTAGACAATATTTCCTTCTGGATGTTTGGCGAGCATTTTCTGCATGTGTGGGATAGTTCCTTGAGGTGTTTTGCTGTGCCTTGTCCAGCCCTGTTTGCAGTGTTAAGTGTGATGGGCTCTCCTCTCCTGGGAGATTCTGGGCTCAAATATATTCTGCTGTCAGGGAATGTTTTCTAATATTCACTCTGCATTTTCTATTGCTCAATTTCATCCCATTAGTCCTAGTGACGCCCCCTGGGACCAGCAGACAATGGCTTTCCCCTGAGTATTGTCACGTGTCCAGCAGCGTGTGGGTGTATTTATTTATAGAAACAGCCTGCATATGCTTTGTGGGCCACTTAAAACAGCCACTTTGTTTATATTTGCCTAGGAGATTGCATTGAGAAATAGTGAACATCTCAACTGAAATTTAATCAAATATAAAGAAAAGGCTACACAGACTATTACTTTTGTAGGTAGTTGGGTTGTTCCATTCTCCTACAAAGATGGGAACTGCTACAACCAGAAGCCTATTACATAGCCAAGAGACCAATGATTGCCAGGTTCCACTCCTTATTCTGGGGACTATATCACTGATGTCTTAGGGCTGGTGTTATTTGTGGGTGTATTCTGCAGTATGTCTTTGATGCAATAATACTGCATTACGGTACATTTATACTGGACTGTTAACATATCATTCTGCTTATTAGTTGTTCCACAATATTTCCTAATGTTACTGCATTATTGGGGTACTGTTGTACACAGCACAATGGAAGTGGGACACCCCCCCCCCCACACACTTAGTTACAGGAAGTTACCGGAGATGCACCAATTGGAAGTGGAGCAGTATGTTCGCCTTGAAACCTTTGCAGGTACAAACAGTATTGAAAGCAGGATTGCAGATAACCAGGAATGCCAGCAGGATTTTCTAGGCCTGGTACACTGTATTTGGATTAGGCCCCTTGCACCCAACCCCACAATCTATTGGAAAGAACTGCTGCTTATATTCATATATTAAGTTAGCCTAGCCTACTTCAGAGGGCTGTTGCAAAGATAAAAAGGGGGAGGGAAGATAATGTACTGCCTGTAAGGTCGACAGAATGCCTTTGAAGCAGCACTGACCAATGGATCCCATCCCTAGCATAGAGCCAGGCATTGTGAATGCAGGGGCACAGGACAGCAATTCAGAGAGGCCAAAGTGCCACACGCCCAAGCAAAAGTGAAGAGACACTTGAAGAGAGACACTGTATACCAGTGTTACACACTAATGCTAGAAGCCTCCAAGCCAAGAAGGGACAACCAGAGTCCTCTTAGAGGACAGCATTGATATAGTGAATATAACAGAAGCCTGGTGGAATGGAGGAAACAGTGGGACACAGTTATCCCGGGATATAAACTATATCGGAAGGACAGGGAAGGACTTTTCGGAGGTGGTGTCGCTCTGTATGTAAAATCTGCACACATTAATGTGGATGCACATCCAATTCCAAACCACTGTTTACAGTATCTTAGGCTACTAGTTGTGACTCATGACTAAGTGCCTATGACTACAGCTGGGCCCACACGTTCCCAATAAACTGTCTTGGAAAGTTATCTGTTGAGAGCTGTGCTCCATGAAGCAATACAGACTAACTGGACCAACCACATGTCAACTAATCTGGTGTGAAAATGATGCAGCGTTACTGGCATCAATGTATGGTCGGTCTGATGTAAGATGGCATCACATATAAATAATTACCCCAGGAAGAGCACTCAGGCACACTTTTCCCCACTCTTGGAGTAGAAAACCAATGTGGCTAAAATGACCAGACCCTGTTCCCCTCATTTCCTCCACTCTATATTCCATTCACAAATGTGGATAAAGGGATTCTGGGTAACTGCTCCCAAACTGGATCTTTGCCGCAAGGCTGAGAAGTATGCATTCATTTCACATCAAATGACAAACTGAAACAATGGGGCCAATATGTTACTATTAGAGAAACCAGTGCCAGAGTTCTGAATAGCCTCAAATGCCATGTATTAATTGGTTGCTCTTTTGGAATTCATTCAGAGCCATTTCAGCTTTCAGCTTTCCCGACCAGCAAGAATAGGTCAGCTGGAGGTACGGGGGTAGGGGAGTGACACCGTAAGCTATCCAGGTTTCAACTCAAAGATTTAGTATTATGATAGGTCTTCTTTCTACACAGAACACTCCAATCACAATGGCAAGGGGAGGGTTATATATATATGTATGTATCTATATGATATACAGTCTTCTTGAACACTGAATATTTGCAGATTTGTCTGTTATTTGTGTTTGTACAATAATAATTTATGTGTGAGAAGATTTATATCCTACCTTTTCTCCAAGAAACTGAAGGTGCTGTACATGATTCTTCTCATGGCCACCACCTCAGAGTACTTGGTGCTCTCCTCCCACCCCCAATTTTATCCTCAAAATAACCCTGTGAAGTGTTTTAGGCTGAGAAAGAGTGGCTGGTCCAAGGTCACCCAGTAAGCTTCGTAGCTTAGAGATTTGAACTAGGTTGTCCTCAGTCTTAGTCCAGCATTCTAACCACCACGCCATGCTGGCTTTCTTTCAAAGTTGCAATTTGCTTTTCAAAAGAAAATTTCACTGGTGCCAGTAGAGGCTTCCCGTGAAATGCAAACAGCAGCACTGGAGAGGCAATCTATTCAGACTATGGCAGGCAAAGAGTTTAATTTCACTTTCCCTGCCCCTCATGATCCTGAAGCTGCTCAGGCTTCCTTGTGGCTACTGTTTCCATAACAAAAATATACATGAATTGCTTTCACGCAAGAAGTGTCATATTTTGTTTGGCCCTTAGTTAATAGCAGGATCTGTGTGAGTCTGTGTGTATCTGATCTTAAAGATTATTGTCTGTGTTTACATGCATATTACACACACACACACACAGTCCATGCGCTGCCTTGCTTGTTTGTATGTCAGCGTTACATGCATGCTAGTTTAATATTTGGTGATGAGAATTTTACACTCACACAGTTGTTTATTTTAGTACAGTGTCCATGACTTCCCGATGTGTACTAGACAGGGTGTTTGGGGGCAGGTCACAGATGAGGGATAGGCAAAACAGCTGATTCACAGAATGGCATCAAGCGGAGGAATCAATGGCAGGAAAAGGCCCTGAGCACAACAGCTCCCGCCTGCTATACTTGTGGTGGAACTGGAGGCGGAGGGTAGGAAAGAGAATGGGGGTGTGTATACTCTTTGCAGCCAGCAGCACCAGGCTGACCACTTCCTGGGCTTAGGATGTCGGAGAATTCCGATGGAAACAGAAGTGGGAGTGGAGGTCACCAATGTTCGCATATTCATTCCATGTTCAGAACAGAAATGAATCCAGTGAACACGATCAGTATTAGTTGTTGTTGCTTTAGGCTGCAAATGATAAGTAACTGATTACATTTCCCCTCATTTACACTGTATTTTCTTTGCACTGAAATGAATGGGGTGGAGTAACATAAATGACATCATAATTTATGTAATTAATTATGTAAGTTATGTCATTTTGCCACAGTGGACAATAGGGCAAATAATGTAGTTTTTGGTGGAAGATGAACTGCAGTAGAATGGAAACAGTGTGGCATGTAACAAATAGTGGCTTGAACAGAAAATCATGCCTTCTTCCATCCCTATTTAAGTCTGTTATTGTCCAGTCTTCCTACCTCCTACCCCACATGATGGCAAAAGGGTGACTTGGAGAAGTAGCAAGATCAATGGGGAGAATAATCCATGTAGAGCTATCCCCTGCCATTCAGGGGATGCAAAGGGCCATGCTCTAGGATTTCTTGGGGAAGGAAGAGGAAGTCTCTGGCAGCCGTTTGTGGCAAGGGGAGAGAGGGAGGAGGAGACTATTGAGATTGACAAGCTGTCTCCTGAGTCTGTTTCCCAGCTACTCCTGTGGACATTGGGAGGAGGGTGCAAGAGTAGCCTGAACTTCAGAAGTGGGGAAATACATGGGCCTCATGGTCAATCTCCAGTGTAGAGGAAGGAGGAATATCCGTGATGCTAAGGTGACTTGGCACCTTAACAGGCATGATGTAACACTTAAGGCTAAGGATGCAATGTAAGTCTGTGCTGCTGTAAGGGAAGGCAGATAAAGCAGGGCCCAGAAGCTTTCTCGTTCAGACTGCTCAGGAAGCAAAGCCTCATGGGGGGAGAGTGTTCTTGCACTCAGGTCCTGCTTGCGGGCTTCCCCCAGGCACCTGGTTGGCCACTGTGAGAACAGGATGCTGGACTAGATGGGCCACTGGCCTGATCCAGCAGGCTCTCCTTATGTTCTTATGGAACAGCATCAATAAAGGCAAAGGGAATGATAAAGCCCTATCTGACAGTCAGCCATCCTCTAGGGAAAAGCAGCAGCAGCACCAGCAGCCATTGCAGTGCCAGGCCAACGGTGATGCTTGGGAAACAGTGGTATGGGAAGGGCAGCAGCCAGGGTCAGTCAGGCTCACCAGGTGCCTTGGTGAGATGTTCACCATGGATAATTGCCCCTCTCGCTGATGGAGGGCATTGCATTGAAACCTTTTCAGTAGTTAAGAGTGGAGGAGGAGGATCTCGCTCTTCCCCTCCTTCGTTGGGACTGGCCTCAGCTTTCCCTGGTTTTGCTTCAGAACAATCTGGGGACATGAATTTTTCACTGTATTTTCAGTACAGTATTTTTGCCATATTGAGAAAGTAAGAAGTAACCTCAACATGCTCCTGAATCAGTCACAGTAATCCTACATGGTGTAGCCTTCACTTGCATCTTGGGCAGAACCAACTGTTCGGTTTGCTACTATGATGGGCTAGCTGGAAAAAGAAAGAAAACAGAGGCCAAGCAGTATATTAAATATTGCTGTGGCTGCGCTACAATGCATATTCCTTAGAGACAGCAAATCTTGATTTATCAAGTGATGGAAACTCAACCAAATCCCTAGTCAAGTTATTTCAGTAGTTAATTACCCTTGCTTTATTTCCTGCTTGAACTTTCTAACTCCTACTTCCAGCTGCTGGATCTTATCACAACTTTTTCGTGCCAGAGTAACAAGCTGTCCATCACTGAATTGTTTTTCCCTAAAAGATCATGATCAAGTTCTCTTGGATTTAAAGCGAATAGAATTCATTTTGTAAGTCTGCAATGTAAAAGGCAGAGGATTTTCAACCATCAGATCTATCTTGTACCTCCCTTCTGAGTTCGCTCTAATTTGTCAATGTCCTTTTCAAAAATGGGCACCAGAACTGTACTCAGGGTTGTATTTCATCTGCATAGAGATTGAATGCCACGTACCTATTCCAGGTCCACATCCTCTGGTTTATCTTCCAAATATCACATTATCCCTTTCCCCACTGCATCACATACAGTCTTGCAGTATGTGTGAAAAAATCCTTTTTCAGATTCTATTTTCTTCAGCTGCTTCCATGCTAGCTTTCCTCTCTGATATTGCTATCCTTTGTTCACTTTACTTTTACACAGAATTCAGACAATACTCTTATCAAATGTTGCTGTACTGTCCCTCTATGGTGCTTTCCAGTTATTTTTTCAGACCTGGTTTGTTGCAACTTGTTTTACAATTTCAGGTTGGACATGCATAGCATTACTGAGATTTTTTCCAGGCTCAGGTTCATTTGATTCAAAGCTGCCTGTTTGCAGGTCCTGCCCATTTTATTGTGTCCTGAGGAAAGAGGCTGAGGGATTAGAGATGTATGCCTATTGAATTGTCCCTTAAACACTCTCTCTTCATTACTCCAATTTCGGGATGGGGGATAAATTCAATTCAGTTTGCATTTCAAGCTGAATCTGTCAAATTTGCACTTTCCAAAAGAATATGAGAACCAAAACACAGCCATCCTTCGAAATGCACATGTGTTTGAATTTTGCAATGCAGTTCGCCGACCAAACATGTTTACAAAAATGCATATATTAGGGGAAAGTGTGCATAAAAATGAATACACGAGTGAAGATAACATGCAAAAAGGCATGAAATTGCTGCTGAAATGTCAACAGCTGGATTTTTCCATCCCTACTCCAATGTTAGCTTTTTGTTTTCAAAGTGGAGAGAAGGCTTTAATTATTAGTTTCCTTGCATTTTAAAAAATAATACAAGCAAAAAAGCACTGAAAGCCCCCTATAAGACTGCTCATGAGAAACCTGTCACTGACATTAGACACACTTACTATTGTGCCAGTTCCAGTGCGCCTCCACCTCTGTGTTCTGAAAATGGGGGTACATGACGCTAGTCAAACTCTGCCCCTTTTTATTCTAAGGGAAGAGACATACTTACTGTTCTGCTGGTTCCAGTATGCCTCCACCTCTCTTTCTGAAAATGGGGGCACATAACACTAGTCAAACTCCTCCCCTTTTTACTCTAAAACCTGGTCAGATCAGCTCCGGTGCATTTTTTTTTTTAATTCAGCTTCAGACAGATTTTGCAATTGATTGGTAGATTAACCAATTTGTCTTCCAGGTGTGGCCATGGAAACACTTTGCTGTAGGTCAGCCTTTCCCAACCAATGTGCCTCCAGATGTTGTTGAACCACAACTCCCATCAGCCTCCCATTGGCAATGCTGGCTGAGGCTGATGGGAGTTGTGGTCCAACAACATCTGGAGGCACATTGGTTGGGAAAGGCTGCTGTAGGTTCAGGCAGGCACTTTGCTGTGGGCAGTCTTGAAAGGACTTAAGTCAGCAGTGGGGAAGGGAGGTGTGTCCAGCTGAGGGCAGAATTGCTTCAAAACACAGCCAGAAAAACCATTCTCACTAGTTTCAAAGCCTGACACAACTAAGAGAGGCTATTCAAGTGGCAATGTGCAGTGTAATCCTAAACATGTTTACTCAGAAATAAGTCCTACTATGTCCAAGGGGTTCACTCCCAAGTGAGTGTGCTTCGGATTGCATTCTGTGAGGATATTTGTCATTTGTCCACCCACTACAGTCACCGAGAAGCAATAAAACAGACAGGACTTGCATGCAAGAAACTTTTAATTGACATTGGAAAGGACCTTTTCTGAATGAGACTTGTCAGTAGGAATATAACAGGTTGTCAGTTTCTGTCTTGGTGTATATTTGTTAAAGAAAGAGCTTTCTCCCATTTCGTTGCTCTTCACATTCCACATAACAAACCACAATTTTTCAATTTCTATGCATTTTGGAGCCTGACTGAATTTATGCGTAAACTCTTCTCTTAAATCAAGGATGTTTTTAAAAATATAGTATTTTGAGCAACCCATTGAAAAAGCCCTCTTGGGAGCAAAGAGGTATATCTGTACCATGGCTCTATACTAGCTAGTCTGATAATATACTGAATGGAGTGCACATTCAGACATAATGGATTTAAGGTCTGTGTGTACCCATAGATCCAGCAATCTGACATTGGACAAAAAAAGTTTTGAAGTTTAATTTATGTCACAAAATATGGAGATAATCATAATTTAAAAATCATTTGTATTTTGAACAGTGAAAATAGGTTAACTACAGCACCAAACACAACTTATTATTACATATATCAGAAGTAAGGAAACTTTTTACCTGCAGGGATGTAACAGGCTGTCAATTTCTGTCCACAGGCCAGATCCTTATCATGGGGACACCCACCCATCACAAATGATGTCAGGTGATTTGGTAGTTTGAAATTCCAAAATCGG
Source organism: Rhineura floridana (assembly GCF_030035675.1). Classification (NCBI taxonomy): domain Eukaryota; kingdom Metazoa; phylum Chordata; class Lepidosauria; order Squamata; family Rhineuridae; genus Rhineura; species Rhineura floridana. Next base: position 172,280,755 of record NC_084480.1, on the reverse strand, counting down.
AACTTCAAAGCACCTTGCAGGCAGCAAAGTGCAGCTAAAAGGAAGGTTTTTTCCCTTCGTTCCAGCAGCTGTTTCAATGGCAATAATTGGCAATGCTTGCAGAGCCCCTTTTGCCAAGCCACACCTTACCTGCCCCACATCTGATGTCATGCATGATGTCGGAGATAGGGCAGGTGGGTGTGGCTTGTGGAAAACAGCAGTGTGGGCCAAATAGGCAGGCCCACCCTGACATAGATCATTTCCCACACACCAACTGACCTCGAAATATGTAAAGTGTTGGCTGCAGACTAGGTTCAACTCACAATGAAGATCTCTCTGAGTGGTCTGGGCCCAACCTTCTATAGGCTCTTTACGCACACACCATCCCACAAAACTTCACAAACAACCCTCCCCAGAAGCACTTCCCACAAACCCCCTTCCCACAAATACATCGCCCAACTCTCCCCATCCCTACCTACACTCTCTTTCGCCCCCAGACACTACTGCCCCCTTCAAATCAGGCATTGCCTACATGCTGTGATGTTACTTTTCCTAATTCAGTTCATTCACATTGGGAAATTAAATGCTCTTATATTAATAAATAAATGATGGATTTTCACAAAAAGAGGAAGGGTAAAGCCCCTGCAATTTTCTGGAACTTGGGGATGCATTTAAAGGATAAGCAGGGAGATTGGTGGTGTGGTGTGGTGTAGGAAGGAGTATTAATGCCTGGACAAAGAACAGTTGTAAACACAAGAGATTTGCCAAAGAACAGAAACATTTTAAACTGCAGTATCTTGGCCATTTTTCAATGTATCTCTCTGAAATTTGGCCAGCTTATGGCACTCACAGATACTCCAAGCCACATTTCAGACAGTTTGAACAATTCATGTGCATTTTATTACCTGTTATAATTGGTAGAAGGCAATCTGAGTCTTCCAGCTAATATATAGACACCCTTGTGCCTATATAATAAACATGTTCTTTTGAATGTCTAAATAGCTGAAGCATGCAATGGGAAATCCAGCAGATATTAGCGACCAGAATGCCAGCACAGAGCAAGCCAAGCCACACACAAGAAAGCGTGCAATTGTGTGGGAGTCCTGCCATCACAAGACTGAATCATCCTTGGATTCTGAGGGGGGATTTCCACTGGAAGCCAGGAACATATTTAAGGCTTGAGATAAAACGTTCCTATGACACCATGGATGGGAACAGTCCATTAGAAATGCTCTCTGTGGCATCTCAGTAGCCCTGCTCATGTGTTACTCGTGTGCTTTATTTATTTATTTATTAGATTTGTTAGTTTGCTACTCAAAGGACTCCAAGCAACTTATAACACTGTTACAAACAAAAACAAATGCATAATTCCATAAAAAGACAAAATACAGCCACAACTTGTTGGCAAAACACTAATAACAAACTATCATTTCTGTGTTGAAACAGGCGCAAGGCCACACCTGTAGCCCAGGCCTGATGTTGCATTTCCTTCCTCTGACATCCATGGATAGAGTGCATTTATCGGCAAAGGAACCCCAAAGTGCAAACAGCTGTTCATACATCGGTGTTCTTTTGTAGGCAACTGCACTTAACCCATAGAAGTTGGACAAAGGAAACACAGAATCAAGGATGGGGCTAAAAGCACAGCCCTACTTCCGGTTCAATATGGAAATGTCCACATGCAAGTCATGCATAAAAAGGCCTATTGGAGGAAGGAGATGTGACAGGAAACCCAGCAGGTTAACAAACTGGACTAGGACCAGCATTTGAGGCTTGATGAGAAATGTGGCCATACACTATGGAAACAGAACTTTATTAAAGTGAGCCCTAAGCTGTTGGAGCTGGGCAGAAATTTCAGTCGCTAATGCCAAGGCTTCAAGGGAAACTATCTTCATGCATTGAAATGATCCAAAAGCTGATCCCAGATTCCCTCTCTTTCTCTATTTCAGCCTCCTGTCATTGTTGCCAACTCCCTGCTCAGCTCATCGTGTGCCACAAGGAACTTTCTCCACCTTACATTCTGATTGCTTGCAAAGCAGTAGCTTGGGCTGTTGTCTATACACTATAGCTGTTCCCCATGCTGGCTGGCCCCTCGTTTGTTCTCATTAAGGACTGGCAGGGTGTCTAATTAGTTGGTGTGACTGTGCCAGTGCCCTGCTGGCTAAACATCTGTGCATTCAGACCCCTTCCCTCTCTGTGGCACATAATAGGCATGCATAACTCCAACTTGCTTGCTGTGTATGACCTGTCCTGTCACCAGGAAATAAAGCCTTGTGGTGCAATGAACATGGCACTGAGATATTTGGAGGCAGCTACCTGCCAAGGTTCAACCCAAACTAGCCTTGGAACTGCTGAGCCTTTGTGTGTGTTGCTTAGCCACTGTTGCCCTCACTGTGCTGGTCAAGGACTATCATGCATTGTCAGAATGTCTCACAGACCCAGGAAGGTCTCTGTCTCAAGAGAGAAGCCAACTATAAAGAAGTGCACCATTCAAGCCTGTTGCCTGGTAACCAGCTGCACCTTCATTGGCTTCTAGGATGACTTAGTGTATCTAAGCTTGCAGATGTTGACAAAATTCACCTGGAACTGGGACATGAGTGTTGGCATTCCCTGAATTTTGGGCATTCAGTGGAATGTGTGTATATGTAGAGTGCCTTGCAAATGTATTCAGACCCCTGACCAATGCTCTCATATTACTGAATTACAAATGCTACATTGTATTTTCGTTCTGTATGATATTTTAGTTTGAAACACTGAAACTCAAAATCTATTTATTGTAAAGTGACATTTGTTTTTATGTCGGGAAATGTTTGTAAGAAACATAAAAAACTAAAACATGTTGCTTGCATAAGTATTCAACCCCCACACATTCATATTTGGTAGATCCACCTTTCGCTGCAATAACAGCTTTTCAATTGTCATTGAAGACCACACACACACCCAGATAGCGTGAGCATGTATGACCCTGTGTCCCCTATACACATGCCCAGAGCTTGGGAGTAATTAGTTGCAAAAAACAAATTACTTGTAATTCATTACTTTTTTGAGGAATGAGTGGGTAATTCCTTTACATTTTGATTGTAATAGAACTAGGAGTAATTTTATTACTTTTGTGGAGTAATTGTAATGTTTCCAGCATTACTTTTGGGCATTACTTGGGGGGCAGGAAGCAGGGGAAGTCTTCTGCTCCTCTGATTTGTGTATGAAAGTCATGTGCCTCAAACTGGGCTTCTGTGCAGCATTGCTCTTCCCTCTTACTCTGTGGGTGGGTAGGAGGCAACAAGAGAGGAGGTGGAGAGCAAGACAATTGTTTTAAAAAAAATGGATGGTGGTGGAGAAGAATGGAGTGGAGGGAGAAAGGAGCCGGAGGACAAGAACATGGATAAAGGAGGAGAAGGAGGCAGCAGCAGAATGGAAATAAAGAACTGTGGAGGTGAAAGATGACAATGTGTGTGTGTGAATACTATGTTGCACTTGGCACACAAAGCAGCCTCTGCCGCCCTCCCTGGCTACTTTACTGCATTTGCAGTGTTTTAACTTTTTTGCATCTCAGGGGAAAATGTTTATTTGGGTGGGTGTTAGGGCAAGGTCCGGAAGGTGGTTGAATGAGAGATATTATGCTTGCTGGCTGTGCGTGTATGTGGGGGGGGTTGCACTTGGTTTGACATGCAAAGATATGAGCAGTGGCCTCTGCCTCCCTTACCAGTGGACAGACCACCACTGCTATCTTATGGACAAAAAGAACTATTCTACTACCTCTGTGTGTGGTTATTTTTAATGCTGTTTTAGGTGAGTTGGGTGTGCAGGAGCCAAGAACAGCACATTGTAGGCACTCTAGTTTTTTTTTTCTAAAGTAACTTAACTGTAATTGTAGTGATTACTTTTGAGTAAAGGTAATCATTTCCTTTCAGAACAATTGTAATGGTAATTTATTCCTTTTTATTATTTATTTATTTATAGAAGGCCCACTTGTCTGCCTCCATCGCATCCTCAAGTAGCCATCCAGTGGAGCTTTTCTGTATTATCAAGGGTCTGTTGACATCAACTCCAGGAAATGGAGTTTTAGACCTTTCGGAGGCCCACTGTGAATTGTTTGCAAGGCACTTTGAGGGTAAAGTTGCTTGTCTCCATAGCAGTGTTGATGCCCCATCCACATCTACTGTAGTCCCCAATGACATGTCCAGTGCAACATCTGCTGCAACTTCTTGGGAACAGTTTCAGTTGATGCAGCTTGATGACGTAGACAAGGTGCTTGCGTTGATGCGACCAGCAATGTGTCCTCTCGACCCTTGCCCTTCTTGGCTTATTAAAGCTTGCCGAGGAGGGTTGACCGAGTGGATCCAGGGTGTGGCCAATGCATCATTGTGGGAGGGAGTGGTTCCAGCTGCCTTGAAAGAGGCGGTGATCCGACCTCTCCTGAAAAAGCCCACCCAGGACCCATTGGTTTGTGACAACTACCGATTTGTTGCGAATACTGTCTTCTTAGGGAAGGTGATTGAGAGGGTTGTGGCGCAGCAATTGCAAGTACTCTTGGATGAAACCGATTATCTTGACCTGTTCCAGTCTGGGTTCAGACCTGGTTATGGGACTGAATCGGCCTTGGTCACCCTGATGGATGACCTTTATCAGGAGAAGGACAGGGGGAGTGTGACCTTGTTATTCTTACTTGATCTCTCAGTGGCTTTTGATACAATTGACCATGGGCCGACTTGGTGAGCTGGGTATTGGAGGCACTGTTTTACAGTGGTTCTGATCCTATCTCCAAGGTCGTTCTCAAAGAATAGGATTGGGTGACTGTCTTTCAGCGCCCTGGCAGTAGTGCTGTGGGGTGCCGCAGGATACCATCTTGTCCCTCATGCTGTTTAACATCTAAATGAAGCCCTTGGGAGCGGTCATCAGGAAATTTGGGGCATAATGTCAGCAGTATGCTGATGATACCCAGCTCTATTTCTCCATAACATCTGAATCGGGAGAGGCCATGCAAGCCCTGGACCGGTGCCTGGACTCGGTGGTGGGCTGGATGCGGTCTGAATCCTAGCAAGATGGAGGTGCTGTGGGTTGGTGGTTCCCGAGTTTCAATAATTGGTCAGTTGCCTGTTTTGGATGGGGTCATACTCTCTCTGAAAGAGCAGGTTCATATTCCAGAAGTGCTCCTGGATCCATCTTTGTTGCTAGAAGCCCAGATGACCTCCGTGGCTAGGTGTCGAGCCCCAGCTCCCTCAAGGGAGCCAAGGAGGGGGGCTGGATGAGTTGCAGATTCCTCAGAGCAAGGGGAAGAATCATAGGGTGTAGACATTTTTGAGGATCAAGTGGGAGGGAGTGTGGTTGACTCTGTGCCAGTTCCCACGGACAGTTCTCCCACTGAAGAAGACTTCGCGCCACCTGCAGCTGCATCAACAGAGCTGTTAGAGGATGTCCTGGTGCATGTGCCAACTCAAGCCCCCCTGAACTCCCCTCTTGAAACTTCAAACGCATCCCCACCTCCTGAAGCCGAGCCTGCACCTATCGAGACTGTATTGTCAGTTGAGCCACCAGAGTCATGCCCCCTTTTGCCCCATGCAAGACGTCGTGAGAAGCACCTCATCCAGAGGGAGGCTCCTCGAAGGAGTCAGAGGTTACGGGTGAAAACCTTCTCTACTTAAGCCAGCGCCCCCCTGATCTGGGTGGTGAGTCAACTTTCTTCACACGCTGCAGAGTATGCTCAGGTAGCTTAGTTAGGGAGAGTAGTGAGTTAGCGTAGCAAGGTCTATGAAGCATGCTGCTTTTGATGTCTCAATTACTCTAATAAAGCAAGAATTAATTTCCTCCTCATCTCCGTCTCATGAATCACACTCTGGGCAGGACACTAGGAGTGCCTTTTACCAGCTTTGGCTGGTAAGACAGCTGTGGCCGTTTCTGGACTGGGATAGCTTGACCACTGTTGTCCACGCACTGGTAACCTCCAGGCTGGATTACTGAAATGCGCTCTATGTGGGGCTGTCCTTGAGGTTGGTCCGGAAGCTGCAGCTGGTGCAAAATGCAGCGGCAAGACTGCTCACTGGGGCAGGGTATTATCAACATGTCACCCAACTGCTGAAAGAATTGCACTGGCTGCCCATTTGCTACTGGGCCAAGTTCAAGGTTCTCGTTTTGGTGTACAAAGCCCTATACAGCTTGGGACCAGGATACCTGAAAGACCGTCTTACCCCTTATATACCCAGTCGATCACTGTGTTGCAAGTGAGGGCCATCTTATCAGGAGGTCCATTCTGCACAACATTGGAAACGGACCTTTAGTGTGGCGGCACCTACCCTGTGGAACTCCCTCCCCTTAAATATTAGACAGGCACCATCTCTGTTATCTTTTTGGCGCCTATTGAAGACCTTCCACTTCCAACAAGCCTTTTAAGTTGAGTCCTTATCCTAGTCTGCGTCTGTGTTGGAATTGCTTTTTAAGATGTTCTTAAATCTTTTTTTAAAAAAATTTTTTTAATCTTAGATGATATTTTGAAAGGTTTTTTAAAGAAACGTTTTTAAAGATGTTTTGCTTTAATGTGTTTTAAAGTTTGTTTTTATGATGTTTTAAAGTTTTTAGTGCTTTTGTTTGCTGCCCTGGGCTCCTACTGGGAGGAAGGGTGGGATATAAATCAAATAATAAATAAATATTTATTTATTACATTTATACCCTGCCTTTCCTGGGGCCATGTAACAGTAATTGTAATTTATCCCCTTTTAAAAGTACTTTCCAAGCTCTGCCCATGTCCTTCTGTACTGTGCTAAGTCCCTGACTAGGGATTTCTCAGTTAAGATTAAGGCTACAACTCTGAGCTCAATAAACCCAATTTAACAGAGTGGGACTTCTGAGTAAACATGCATAGAACTTCTATAGCCTGTCTTTAATAGTATTGCTGGCATTGGTTCATGGGCTGTCAGCCCCCATCTCAGCCACATGAAGACAGAACGACATTTTTTCAAATGCTGCAACATGGAGTTTGGCTATGAAGAAGCCATTTATCACTATGTAGGAATGATGGAACACCAGCAGGAGATTTATTTATTTATTATTTTATTTATTAAATTTATACCCTACCCTTCCTCCCAGAAGGAGCCCAGGACAGTAAACAAAACTAAAAGCACTTTAAAACATCGTAAAAACAAAAGACTTTAAAACATATTAAAACAAAACATATTTAAAAACATTAAAACAGAACATCTTTTGAAAAACAACTTTAATAACATCTCAAAAAGCAGTTCCAGCAGAGACACAGACTGGAATAAGGCCTCTACTTCAAAGGCTTGTTGAAGGAGGCTTCCCGATTGTGGAATTACCTCCCATTGAAGAAATGCTCATCCTCCCCTCACCGCAATCGATAAATTTTTGTCACCTGCTAGGGATGAGGGAGAAATTTGATTCAGTTCTCATTTAAAGCAGAATTTATCAAATTCGTAATTTCTGAAACAATATGAGAACTGAAACACAGCCATCCGGTTCAGTTCGAGGACGTGGACAAGGTGCTTGGACAGGTACGTGCAACCACTTCGGTACTAGATCCTTGCCCCTCTTGGCTAATAAAAACTAGCAAGGAGGGAACAGTTGGCTGGGCCAAGGAAGTGATAAATGCCTCCTTGCGAGAGGGAGTGGTCCCCGGTTGTCTGAAAGAGGCAGCAGTGAGACCACTCCTGAAAAAGCCTTCCCTGGACCCAGAGGATTTCAGCAGCTACAGACCAGTGGCGAACGTTCCATTCCTGGGCAAGAACTTGGAACGAGTGGTTGCTGACCAGCTCCAGGCGCTATTGGATGAAACCGATTATCTAGATCCATTTCAATCGGGTTTCAGGCCTGGTTTTGGCACTGAGACGGCCTTGGTCGCCCTGTTTGATGACCTATGCCGGGAAAGAGACAGAGGGAGTGTAACTCTGTTGATTCTCCTTGATCTCTCAGCGGCTTTTGATACCATCGACCATGGTATCCTTCTGGAGAGGCTTGCGGAGTTGGGAGTTGGAGGCACTGCATGGCAGTGGTTCTGCTCCTACTTGGCGGGCCGTCTCCAGAAGATAGTGCTTGGGGAACATTGCTCGACACCATGGGCACTCCAATGTGGGGTCCCGCAGGGTTTGGTTTTGTCTCCCATGCTTTTTAACATCTATATGAAGCCGTTGGGTGCAGTCATCAGGAGTTTTGGAGTGCGTTGTCACCAGTACGCTGATGACACGCAGCTCTACTTCTCCTTTTCATCCTCTTCAGGTGAGGCGGTCAATGTGCTGAACCGTTGCCTGGACGCGACAATGGACTGGATGAGAACTAACAAACTGAGACTCAATCCTGATAAGACTGAGATGCTGTTGGTGGATGGTTTCTCCAATCAGATGGTGGATACATATCCTGTCCTGGACGGGGTTACACTCCCCCTAAAGGAACAGGTTCGTAGTCTGGGAGTCGTTCTAGACTCTTCCCTGTCACTTGAGGCTCATGTAGCCTCGGTGGCACGGAATGCGTTCTACCAACTTCGGTTGGTAGCCCAGCTACGTCCCTACCTGACTAAGGAGGATCTTACATCAGTAGTACATGCTCTGGTAACCTCACGTTTGGATTACTGTAATGCGCTCTACGTAGGGCTACCTCTGAAGACGGTTCGGAAGCTACAGCTGGTGCAAAATGCGGCGGCCAGACTGCTAACAAGAACGAAGCGATCGGACCATATAACACCTGTTCTGGCCCGCTTGCGCTGGCTTCCAATACGCTTCCGGGCCAGATTCAAAGTGTTGGTATTAACCTACAAAGCCTTATACGGCGCGGGACCACGATATCTGTCGGAACGCCTCTCCCGTTATGAACCGGCTCGTACACTACGGTCTGCTACGAAGGCCCTCCTCCGTGTCCTGACCCATAGGGAGGCCCAGAGGGTGGTGACAAGATCTAGGGCCTTCTCAGTGGTGGCCCCGAGGAGGTGTGCTTGGCGCCGACCCTATCATCCTTTCGGCACCAAGTTAAAACCTTTCTCTTCTCTGAGGCATTTTAATTTTTTGTTTAATGATGGTTATGTTTGTAATTTGATCTTAGTTATGCAGTTTTTAGATTGTGAAATTTGATTTTAGATTGTGATGCTTTTGTATTTTCCTGTATTTTATTGTATTTATGTTCACCGCCCAGAGAGCTATTGCTAGTCGGGCGGTATATAAGTTTTAAAAATAAATAAATAAATAAATCCTTGGACATTCGCACTTAGCCAAATTTTGCACTGCACTTCTCCATCCAAACAATGTTTATAGAAATGCATGTAGGAGGGAAAACTGTGCATTAAAGTGAATATATGAGTGAAAATAACATAAAAATGCTTTCTGTTAGGAAAAATTGCTTGCAAAAATGTGTATGTTAGTCAAAACTGCATACAAAAATGGGTTTATTAGGAGAAAGTCATACTAAAATGCTGAAGATTTTCATGAGAATTTTCCCCTAACCCTATCACCTACTGAAAACACCTCTATTCCATTCAACATATGAGTTAACAAAATGATTGCACAGTGAAAACTGCTTATGTTCATCATTCAGACTTGTTGAGCCGACCCTTTCATTGATTCTGAACAGCAGTTCTGATCAACAGTTCAAAGGTTATTAAGGTTTTCCCACCCCATTGAAGTCTATAGGAAACAAGTGCTGGCAAAATAGTGCCATGCATGACTAAAAGCAAAAACAAAGCTAAGGTATGCCAGGAAGTGCAATGTTTGCAGGGGAAGCCACCTCGTGGGTGTTGTATACAATGCCTACTCCTGTAGATATGAAATGTCACTGTGGTGGAGTGGTTAGATGAAGGCTCATCAAACCTTTTGGGCTCACAGACATATTTGGAAACCTGAAGAATGGTCATTGAAGACTACACACACCTCAGCCACAAATGCACTCCCCCAATTCAGCCCTTTCACACTGCAACTCTATACATGTCCTGCTTTGCAATGAATGCCATGCACACACTGTCCAATACTAAAGCCCCCCTCACAAACACTCAACCCCAGAAGAATTTTGCCAGAAGGGCAGTGTTGATTCTCCTCCAGTGTGGCAGTATGGAGGGTTAATTGTAACCAAACACAATTTGTGACATTGCACAACATTGCTTATTACAGGCACATCTGTTAAGGCATCAGCCTTAGCTTCCAGTTTCTTGGCTTTGTGGAGCTGGTGTCAACATGAGATAGACTTATCTCTGATCTTAAACTAGCAGGCTTTTTTATTGTTGAATATATAATTAAAGCTGACTGGGTGGAACAGGGAATCTGCAGCAAGAGCCCCCACTCTGTCAGTTGCCGCTTCCACCATCCCCTTGCAAGGCTGGGCGGTCCAGCTCCTTTAAGGAGTGGGTGAATTGGGATGAGGCTGAGGAAGGGGGAGGGTCTAGTTGGGGCTCTCCTGGTATTTCATCCTCCAGCATCGCTAAGTACAATAAACCAGAGAAGAAAGAGATAGACAAATTGCTAGCAAATATTAAATTACCACCACTCTCAAAAAGGTTCAGTTATTTTTGGATCAACAGGCAATGGAATGATAAATATTGGAGGCCATTTAAGGATTAAAAGAGAACAAAGCTCCAGACCCAGATGGCTTCACAGCAACATACTATAGGAAGTTTGCTTCAGTCTAGTGAGACCATTAAGTAATGAAATTATAGGATGCTAGTGTCCTGGAAAGATGCTAATACGATGCTTATTTCTAGTGGGGAAAGGCCCAGCATTGGTTTCTACATAGATATTGATCTTTATTAAATTCAGATTACAATATATTTACAGTATCTTAGCAAAAAGATTAAACAGCATTATTAGCAAATACATTAACCCAGTTCAGTCAGGTTTCATATGGCAACAAAAGATTATGGATAATATTCTGAAGCTTTTGCACATTACAGATTATGCTTCTAATACATTGCAGCAAGCAATATTGTTATTTCTTGATGCAGAGAAGGTGTTTGATAATGTTGAATGGCCTTTCTTCTTTGAGACCTTAAAGTCTTTAAATTCAGACAGAGATTTACTACTTGGATTTAGACTATTTACTGACAAATCACCAGATCCAGATGGTATCTACCTAAGAGTTCTCAAAGAAACCAAATTTGAAATTGCTGATGTTCTAACAAAAATATGTAACTTGTCCTTGAGATCCACCTCCATACCTGAGGACTGTAAAGTGACCAATATAACACCAATTGTTAAAAAGGGACTGCGGGAGGGAATCCTAGAAATTACAGACTGGTTAGCGTAACATCTATTCCAGGAAAACTGATGGAAAGTCTGGTTAAAGATAAAATAACCAAGCATATAGAAGAACAAGCCTTGCTGAAGCACAGCCAGCATGGCTTCTGCAGGAGTACAGAACACTAATATATTAGAGTTCTTTGAGAGTATCAAAAGCATATAGATAGAGGTGATTCAGCTGGCATAGTGTACATGGACGTTCAAAACTTTTTAACAAGGTATCTCACCAAAGACTCCTGAGTAAGCTCACCAGTCATGTAATACAGGGAGAGGTCCTCTTGTGGATCAGGAACTGTCTAGGAAACAGGAAGCAGAGAGTAGGAATGAACAGACCGTTCTCCCAATAGAAGGTTATACAAAGTGGAGTTCCCCAATGATTGGTATTGGGACCTGTGCTTTTTAATTCATTCATAAACAATCTATCTTTGGGGTGAGCAGTGAGGTGGCCAAATTTGCTAAATTGTTTCACGGTTATTAAAACAAAAAGGGATTGTAAAGAGCTACAAAAGGACCTACCCCAGACTGAATTAATGGGCAGTAAAATGGCAAATGCAATTCAATGTAAACAAATGTCAACTGATGCATGCTTGGGACAAAAAAAATCTTATGGAGTTTGAACTGGTGGTGACTGAACAGGAATGAGACCTTGGGGTCATGGTGGATAATTCGATGAAGATGTTGACCCAGTATTCGGCAGCTGTGAAAAAGGTAAATTCCATGCTAGGGATCATTAGGAAATGAACTGAAAAATAAAACTGTCAGAATCATAATGCCGTTATACAAATCAATGGTGCAACCACATTTGGAATTTTGTGTACAGTTTTGGTTTCCTCACCTCAGTTGAGAATTTTCAGAAAAGGGCAACCAAAATGATCAATGGGATGGAGCAACTCCCCTATGAGGAAAGCTTGTAGCATTTGGAGCTTTTTAGTTTAGAGAAAAGCTAAGAGGTGACATGATTGTTCTGCCTCAACTTGAAGAACTCAGACATGGCTGTGGTTTTTTTCCTTTTATTGAAGAAAGAGAACGTTTTAAATCAGTGTGCTTCATAAATCTACCTATGGCTTACTGAAAACTCAGCATCTCTCTAGGTTTCACTACACACAACTTCGCTGCACTAAGACATTGACTCAGCAACTACTCCACCCCTCACTCGGCTTAAGTAAGGCTGGACGGGGACCCTACTTGTATGTGCTAACTGTCACTGTTGGGAGCATGTGTGCAGGCAAAGAATCCACTTTAACTGTGCCTGTTGAATTTCCTGCCGCACTCACCTCCTGGCATGAGGCAAAGGTGGAGCCCCCGTCACCATCCCATCTTCCTCCTCAGAGGGAGGAGGGTTGCCTGTGGGCAACACATGTGGAGGGAGAGGGGAAGCGTCAGGCTGGGAAACAACTGGCCAGTTTGACTCTCCACAGAGGTATCTGGAGCTTCTGGGGTTGAGCTGTCAAAGTCCAGAGCGGGGTGCCTTCTGAGTCCAACTTCTTTCAGCCCCTCACCAGCTCGACCATCCCACTCTAAGTCCTCCTCCTCCTCTGTTCTGTTCTCGGCAGTCCACCCCCCTCTAGCAGGGCTCATGATAATGATCAAGTGTATCAAATTATGCATAGCATGGAGAATGTGGATAGAGAAAAGTTTTTCTATCTCATAACACTAGAATTTGTGGACATCCAATAAAGCTAAATGTTGGAAGATTCAGGACAGACAAAAGAAAGTACTTCTTCACACAGCACATCATTAAACGATGAAATTCACTCCCACAGAAGGCAATGATGGCCACTAACTTGGATCACTTTGAAAGAGGACTAGACTAATACATGGAAGATAAGGTTATCAATGGCTACTAGCTATGATGGCTATGCTCCATGGTCATAGCCAGTATGCTTCTGAATACCAGTTCCTGGGAACACAGGAGGGGAGAGTGCTCTTGCACTCAAGTCCTGCTTGCAGGCTTTCCATAGGCATCTGGTTGGCGCTGTGAGAATAGGACACTGGAATGGATGGGCCATTGACTTGATCCAGCAGTTTTTTCTTATGTTAACATGTTCTGCTGAGAGGCACGTTACCAAATTATTCCAAGGTACATAGGAAGTGGATTGGACTGTGAATCTGATGATGAACTGCCTTCAAGTCGATTCCGACTTATGGCGACCCTATGAATAGGGTTTTCATGGTAAGCAGTATTCAGAGGGGGGTTACACATCTACCTGTGTGAGTTTCTGCAAGACCTGCTCCCTGCATTTCTGGCTGATTTCCACCTGGCCTGGAAGGGCGGGGCCCTGTTTCTCTCAAGCCACAAAAGCAGCAACTGCTGAAGGGGCCAGAGACCATTTACCTGTGTGAGTTTCTGCAAGACCTGCTCCCTGCATTTCTGGCTGATTTCCACCTGGCCTGGAAGGGCGGGGCCCTGTCTCTCTCCAGCTACAAAAGCAGCAACTGCTGAAGGGGCCAGAGACCATCTATCTGTGTGAGTTTCTGCAAGACCTGCTCCCTGCATTTCCACCTGGCCTGGAAGGGCGGGGCCCTGTCTCTCTCCAGCTACAAAAGCAGCAACTGCTGAAGGGGCCAGAGACCATCTATCTGTGTGAGTTTCTGCAAGACCTGCTCCCTGCATTTCCACCTGGCCTGGAAGGGCGGGGCCCTGTCTCTCTCCAGCCACAAAAGCAGCAACTGCTGAAGGGGCCAGAGACCATTTACCTGTGTGAGTTTCTGCAAGACCTGCTCCCTGCATTTCTGGCTGATTTCCACCTGGCCTGGAAGGGCGGGGCCCTGTCTCTCTCCAGCTACAAAAGCAGCAACTGCTGAAGGGGCCAGAGACCGTATGTGTGTATGTGTACGTGAACCTGCTGCTCGGGATGTCTATAGACTACTGGGGTTTTGTTTTGTATTATATGTTATATTTTACTCTATGTTATATTTTAGTCTATGTATGCCGCCTAGAGTGGCCGTTAATTCGGCCAGATAGGCGGCCTAGAAATAAAATTTTATTATTATTATATTATTATTGCCTTCCTCTGAGGCTGCGAGGCAGTGACTGGCCCAAGGTCACCCAATGAGCTTCATGGCTGTGTGGGGATTCGAACCCTGTTCTCCCAGGTCATAGTCCAACACTCTAACCCCTATGCCAGGAAAGACCAACCCAAATTGTGTTTGCATTTTTACAAATTTGTAGGGCAGTCCAATATCTCAGAGAGGAGGTCAGGTCTCCTGCTCCCCTGGTGCATTCACTATAGCTGCCCAATTTCCCTGCTTTTTAAAGTTTGATAGAAATATTTCTTAGCTATAGGTATGTTCTTAAACAGCAAGGGTTTTTTTTTGCCTGTTAGTGAATATATATTAAAGTTTTAACTTAATTCTCTTCGTTGAGTTTGTTAGCATTAAAAAATTGTGATGAGATATTACTTGACATGTGTTTACATGCAACAGTTCTTGTGGCCAACGCTTCTTGGCCTTTTTGCTAAGACCAAATATTGTAATATATTTAGTAATTAGATAACTTTTTAATTATTGGTAAACTTCAACCTGTGTGTGGTTTAGAAAAATGTGGAATTGATACTTCTGTACTAGACCCACATCCCCTTTCTTGAGGCATGTGAAAGCTCAGATGTACCAATTGGCTCTCCCCAGCTAGGCTGAATGGGAGAGGTCATCTAGAGATACAAAAATTCACCTCAGGAGCTGAAGGTCTCTCGTCTTGCCTCAAGGAATGGACAACCTGTGAAACGTTGAAGGCAGTCTTGAACACAAATGATTTTTTCACATAATTTAAATTACTACCAACACAGGAAATAATGCTGCTATGGGTTTGGACTCAATGGCCTTATAGGCCCCTTCCAACTCTGTTATTCTATGGGAAATGTGAGTATCCTGAAGCAGAAGCAGAAACAGCCACTGAAGTACTGGTATCAGTTGGCAACTTTGTTGTTGAGTTTGAGACAGAGAAACTGAAGATTTTGGGCCAGAATTAACTTATGAACATTTGTTTTGATGATCATTAATATGAAATCCTCTTAAAAAGGGGGACTTCCATGATATTCGTTTTCCCTGCAAATGATGATAAATGTTGGGTTAAAAATAAATAATTAGGGTGTTGCCACAGCCAAGTGAGCATTACAGCTTCCTGCACGGACTTGATGCTGACCAGCAACTTGTGAATGCACAGTAAGGTTCATATACACAAGGTCTTGCTTTGGAGGCAATTATTGTGGGTGTCTCTCAATTATTTGTCACATGTTATGTTGGCCATGTTATGATGGTCACAGGTCATTTGCCAGAAACCCTTTTTTCCACAGTTTCCAATAAACATTAGCATATGTTTGACATTTGCCCATGACACATTAACTCTTTATGCATATTGCTGTAGATGGATTTTTAAATATATATATATATATATGTACTTTTAGAGAATATAATTATCCAAGTTTCAGGTAAATTTTTGAGACTGCAAAACTGTTATGTTGGTCACATGTTTTAAAACACAATAAAGAGAAAGCATTTAAATCACCTATTGCATACTTCTTGGTTGTTCGTATAAGAAAGATCAATCCAGTCAACACACAAATAGTTTAGTTTTTATTTGAATAATATTAGCTAAAACACAAAATATTATGTAAAGAAGCTTACAAATGTTATGTTGGTCACTATGGAATGTACCCTATACAGACTTAGCATCAGAGATTCAGGTGTTTTTGGTAGCGCTGCTGGGTTAAATCTCCAGGCTTATTTCTATCTTGCTCTCTGTCCCTATCTGCCCTCAAATCCTGCGAACATACTTCTATGTCGGTCTTTGAGATGTAGGACTATAGTCAACAGTTTGCACAGAGTTCTGGTCTTGGCTGCCTGGAGTTCCTGGGACATCATTCTGCAAGGACTATTGGATGTGCCTTGAGATTCCAGTCCATGTGCATTTACTTTGGCCTTTGTTTTGGGGGCTGGCTCTGGGGCTCAGTCCTAGTAGCAAGCTCTTGACAATGCAGTCATTTCAAGGAAAGCAGGTGATATTCTTTCCAAGTTGACCTTCCTAAAAGGGGCAGAGGTAGTTCCTTTCCATCAGAAAGACATAGCAGGATACTTTGGAAGTTCTGTGTAAATGCCTTTCTGATGCTGCTGCTTATTTTAAGCAGGTCAGCTGGACAAGTATACTTCGGGTGAGCTGCTCTTTTGGATATCAGTGTGATTTGGAAAATGTGACATGGTTTTGCAGGGGTATTCAGTTATTTCAAGGCCCTAGTTGAAAGGCCTTGCTAGGAAGAGAGCATATCGGTAATAGCTTTTTCTGTTTGTAACTTACAGGCAGCCTTTTCTGAATTGCACGGGTTGTTTTCTGGTGGGATGCTCGTATGTTATGAGAGGTTATTGTTGGCATTCACATAAAAGTGATTCCTCCACGCCTAATCTAACTTCCTGTAGTGCAGTTCTTTCAGAAAGACCTCAGTTGTCTTGGCTCAGAAAGCTTGTTAGATGTTGGCACTGAAGTTTTATCCTTCTTGGGTCATAAACTCACTAGCACAATCCCAGCACCACCACTTTCCCACTGCTGTGGAATGGATCCTTTTAATCTATGGGTGTTATTGACCAGGTTCTTTGCTATTTGTACTCATGACAATAATAGTGGCATTCAGTCCTCTTCCTGGGCAGTGTCTTGGCTTCTCAGAGAAAGTCTTTGGGCCTTCACTACACAGCCTGGATGAGAGGGAGTGGGATATTCATCATAGGGCTGCACTGAAATGGGAGCTTCCTATTTCTAAAGCCATTTACACACTGCAATGGGGCCCTTCCTTCAGTTATCTTGAATGGGGGATCAGGATATTAAAATAAGGGTGAAATGTTAGTAATTCTCCTTCTTGACAATTAACGATTTGCCAAAGGAGGATCATGGACTGTAGATTGTACTATATCTTGTTCCCAAACTATCATTTTAAAGGAGATGATCCACAGCTAGGGATGGGGGAGAAATTATATTCAGTTCACATTGCAAGCTGAATTTATCAAATTTGCACTTTCTTAACCAGCATGAGAACTGAAACACAGCCATCCTTAATTCGCACTTAACCAAATTTTGCGATGCAGTTCTTCAACCAAGCAATGTTTTTAAAAAATGCATATATGAGGGGAAACTGTGCATACAAATGCATATTCTAGTGAAAATAATGTACAAAAATGCATTATATTCAGGGAAATTGTTTGCAGAAATGTCTACATTAGTCAAAGCTGCATACACGAATGTGTTTATTAGGCAAAATTTGCACTAAAATGCTGAAGAATTTTCACCAGGATTTTTGTTTTAAAAATTTGCAAACTGCTGCATAAATGTGGATAACTCAATTTAAGATAGGAAAATGAGAAACTGCTCTCTCTTTCTCGCTCTCTCTCTCACACACACAGAGCAAGAGAGAGAGAGAAGCTTTGCAATATGCCAGGGGTTTTGAATGATACTAAGTAACTATGGCTAGAGGCTACTGCAAATCATTCAGAGATTAATAGCAGATTTACCTTTTCTCTGTTCCTTATAGTCCCTGATTGACTGGAATCACTCCAAGAAGCAAAGGAGGGTACTATTTGGCTGAATATTAGGAGAAACACCTTGATGGTGAGAGCAGCTGGATGACAGAACCAATTACCCGGAGAGGTGGTGGGCTTTCCCTTGCTGAATGTCTTTAAGCAAGAGCCGTGGCAGTCATCTGTCGGAGATGGTCTAACTCTGAAATTCTGTACTCAGCGGAGGGTTGAATTAGATAGTGTACAAAGTCCCCTCCAACTTTGCGATCTGAGGAGAGAGGAGAACAGAACAGCACTGAAGCACAAAAAGGCTAGGGAAACATGGGCCACAAACAGCAGAACAAGCCCCCCCCAAAACCAGTTCACATTTAAAGACAAACTTCAAACTTGCACTTTCCAGAACACTTACCCGAACCCAAACACAACCATCTTTTGAAATTCTGACTTCTCTAAATTTTGTAATGAAGTTCTGCAGTCAAAGTAATGTTTACAAGAATGATTATACTAGAGTGGTGTATTATATCAGGGAAAATTGTTTTGCAAAAATGTGTATATTAGGCAAAAAAGCATGCAAAAATGTTTATTACTCCACACAAAAATGCTGATACATTTTCTTATTTATTTATTTATTTATTATTTCAATTTATATACCGCCCTTAGCGAAATAGCTCTCAGGGCAGTGAACAAACAAAATAAAATACAATATATCATAATAAAAATACAAAAACATATACAAACAAACAACGAAAAGCACAGCAAAAACAAAATAAATACTACAAAAATTAAAATACAGATTAAAAGATTTAAAAAGTTAAGAAGATTAAAATGCCTGGGAGCATAAAAAGGTCTTTACCTGGTGCCGAAAAGATGGAAGTGTAGGCGCCAGGCGTACCTCTTCGGGGAGGCTGTTCCACAACTCAGGGGCCACCACAGAAAAGGCCCTAGATCTCATAACCACCCTCCGGGCTTCCCGATGGGTTGGTACCCGGAGGAGGGCCTTAGATTCTGAACGAAGTGAACGGGTAGGTTCATAGCGAGAGAGGCGTTCCACAAGGTATTGAGGACCCACGCCGTGTAAGGCTTTATAGGTCAAAACCAGCACCTTGAATCTCACCCGGAAGCAAATAGGAAGCCGGTGCAGACGTGCCAGGACAGGTGTTATATGCGAAGACCGACTGGTCCTCGTCAATAATCTAGCAGCTGCGTTCTGCACCAGCTGAAACTTCCAAACTGTCCTCAAGGGCAGCCCTACGTAGAGCGCATTACAGTAATCCAATCTTGAAGTTACCAGAGCGTGGACAACGGAGGCGAGGTCGTCCCTGTCCAGATAGGGGCGTAGTTGGGCTACCAGACGAAGATGGTAAAACGCATTCCGTGCCACCGAGGCCACTTGGGCCTCGAGAGACAAGGAAGAGTCGAGAAGAACCCCCAAACTACGTACCTGTTCTTTCAGGGGGAGTGTAACCCCATCCAGAACAGGGTAAGCATCCACCATCTGAGCAGGGAAGGCGTTCACCAACAATGTCTCGGTCTTGTCTGGATTGAGTCTCAGTTTATTAGCTCTCATCCAGTCCATTATCGCGGTCAGGCAACAGTTCAGCACATCAACAGACTCACCTGAGGAAGATGAAAAGGAGAAATAGAGCTGCGTGTCATCAGCGTACTGATGGCAACACACTCCAAAACTCCTGATGACCGCACCCAGCGGCTGCATGTAGATGTTGAAAAGCATGGGGGACAAGACCGATCCCTGGGGGACTCCACAATGGAGAGTCCATGGTGTCGAGTGATGTTCCCCAAGCACTACCTTCTGGTGACGATCCGCAAAGTAGGAGCGGAACCACTGCCAAGCAGTGCCCCCGACACCCAACTCCGCGAGTCTCCCCAGAAGGATACCATGGTCGATGGTATCAAACGCCACTGAGAGATCAAGGAAAATCAACAGAGTCACACTCCCCCTGTCCCTCTCCCGACAAAGGTCATCATACAGGGCGACCAAGGCTGTTTCGGTGCCAAAACTGGGCCTGAAACCGGATTGAAACGGATCTAGATAATCGGTTTCATCCAAGAGCGCCTGGAGTTGGCTGGCAACCACCCGCTCCAAAACCTTGCCCAAAAAAGGGACATTCGCCACCGGTCTATAGTTGTTCAAAATATCTGGGTCCAAAGAAGGTTTCTTTAAAAGAGGTCTCACTACTGCCTCCTTGAGGCTACCAGGGACTACTCCCTCCCTCAAGGAGGCGTTAACCACTTCCTTGGCCCAACCGGTGGTCCCAGCCCTGCTAGCTTTCACTAGCCAAGGTGGGCAAGGATCCAGAGCAGACGTGGTTGCCCGAACCATTCCAAGCACCTTGTCCACTTCCTCGAGCTGCACCAACTGAAACTCATCCAATAAAGAAGGACAAGGCCATGCTCCGGACACTTCAATGGATTCATCTGTCATAACATCAGAGTCAAGGTCCCTGCGGATACATGCGATCTTATCTTGAAAGTGTCCAGCAATTTCGTTGCAGCGGGTCTCAGATGTTTCCATAGTATCGTGGGGGCCAGAGTGTAAGAGCCCTTGCACAACTTTAAAAAGCTCTGCTGGGCGGCATAAAAATGATCTAATAGAGGCAGCAAAATAGAGCTTCTTTGCTGTCCTTACCGCTTTTGTATACAACTTATTGGTGGCACTTACCAAAGCATAGTTGTATCCCCTGGGAGTTTTCCTCCATCTGCACTCCAGCCTCCTCCTCTCTTGTTTCATCGCTCTCAGCTCCGGAGTATACCACGGAGCGGTATGAGCTCTACACCGGAGGGGGCGCGCGGGAGCGATCATGTCAATAGCCCAGGTCATTTCCGTATTCCACAGTGCGACCAGGGCCTCGACAGGAGCACTGGTCCTATCAGCCGGAAAATCTCCCAGAGCCCTCTGAAAACCTACGGGATCCATCCGGCTCCGGGAGCGGATCAACTTAATAGATCCTCCACCTTTGCAGAGGGAAAGAGCCGCTGTGAGTCTAAATCTCAACAAGCGGTGATCTGTCCATGACAATGGGGTAGATGAAAAACACCCCACCACCAGATCACCATCTCCATGTCCAGTGGCGAAGATCAGATCAAGAGTATGTCCCGACACATGCGTTGGGCCAGTAGAAAATTGAGACAGGCCCATTGTTGTCATGGAGGCAATGAAGTCCTGAGCTGCGCCAGATAAGACAGCCTCGGCATGGACGTTGAAATCCCCCAGTACCAAAAGTCTAGGGGATCTCAACAGCACCTCCAAGACTATCTCTGTCAGTTCAGCTAAGGAAGCTGTTGGGCAGCAAGGTGGATGGTACACCAACAGTATTCCTAGTCTGTCTCCCTGGCCCAATACAAGGTGGAGACATTCCAGACCAGTTGCCGTCTGGACAGGGTGCTTGGTGAGAGGAAAAGAACTCCTATAGACCACGGCGACCCCCCCTCCCCGGCCCTCAGATCTACCACAGTGCTGAACCAAATACCCGGGTGGGCAAAGCTGGGAAAGAGCAACTCCTCCCTGATCAGCCACCCAGGTCTCGGTTATACATGCCAGGTCGGCACCCTCCTCCAGGATTAAATCATGGACAAGTGAGGATTTATTATGTACCGACCTGGCATTCAAAAGCAGCACTTGGAGATCCGAGAGCTGGCTGATAGGACAACCAGCAATCCTGTGGATATGAGGAGAACCGGAACAAGGCACAGACACAATTTGTCTGGGCCGAGTTCCCCTTACCTGGCCTGTTCTCCTCCTAACACCGTACCTCTCATTACCCGTCACTACGTTAATTGGGGCCCCCGAAAGCCCCCCCACGAAGGATGGAATCTTTTCTCCCAGGCACATGAGACCTTTTTTAAAAAAACCACAAACTGATGTAGAAATGTGAAGAACTGAAGATTGGAAATAGGAGAAACTGGAAAAAACCAAACTGAATATACTCACCCATCCCTAGTTTTCATTTATTAATTGCTGACTGGCTTGCTTGGTCAGAGCTCAACATTCCTAGCTCCATTGCAGGAGGCCCAGTAAGGGGGCCCTTTCTTTGCTGGGGAAGAGCTATGGGTCAGTGGTAGAGCACATGGTTTACAAACAAGCCAGTAGCATATTCTCTAGATTCAGTGTTAGTTTCTGTACTAGCAACATTCTTGCACAAAGTTGCTGCTTGTCTTGTCATCTAACCACTGTCTGGATGGGGACTCATCTGGCCTGCCAAGCAATTTTTTGTCACACACATCCCATCCCCACTGATTTTGGCTATGCCAAACCTGCCACCCACAAACAAACACACCATGAGGACTGAGATGAGAGGGTGAAGCTTCCATACAACATCATCGGGGTTTTTTCTTTATTGCTGTAGCTTTCCAAGTCAATTATTCAGGCCCCAATCGTGTCAGTGGTATAACTTTATAAGGGGTGGCAGTGGGAGGCGTGGCATGACTCACAAAGGGACCCTGCACTTCTCAATTTGCCTCTACGCTACTGCCTAGGATGTATGCATGTAGGGCTCTCTCTATGAGGATGTGAAACCTGGGTTTGTGGCCCCATGGATGGAGTGACCCCATGGATACAAGTGCAGATGTTTGTATGAACATACCCCCCTTTGTACTAATACAGGTTATGTGTCACCAGGGAGGCCTAGCTGGCATTTGTTGACATCTAAGGGGTGGATTTAGCTGGGCACTTTCTAGAGAGTCCCTTCACTCATTCAGCAGGTATCATTGACTGAGGAGCTGTGGAGTTCTCCAGAACTGAAGAGTGGAACTCTAAATAAAATGGTAAAATAAAATAAATGCATGTGGAAGTGAGCCCTTTGCCTCCACTGGGGACAGTTTATGGTTAAGACCTAGGCTTAAACAAATGGACCAGAGATTAAGGCCTAGTTCTAACTCAGGTGGTAAACCTATGTCTAGAATGTACCACTTCAGACTGCAGAGAAGGGCTCATGAGATGAAATTCATTCATTCATTCATTCTATTTCTATGCCGCCTTTTGGCCGAAGGCCCTCAAGGCGGCTCACAATAAAATAAAATAAACACAAATACAAAATACACAAATTGCTCCTTATTTATTATTATTAATTTATTTATTAAATTTATATCCTGCCCTTCTGCCCAGAAGCCGCGCAGGGAGACAAACAAAAACACTAAAAGCACTAAAACATCTTAAAAACAAAATACTTTAAAACATCTTAAAACATCTTTAAAAACATATTAAAAGAGAACATCTTAAAAACATCTTTAAAAAACAACTTTAAAAACATCGTAAAAAGCAATTCCAGCACAGACACAGAATGGGATAAGATCTCTACTTTAAAAGCTTGTGGAAACAGGCACTGAAAAGATAACAGAGATGGGTCCTATCAAATATTTAGGGGGAGGGAATTCTGAAATGTCAATGTCACAACACCAAAGTAATGGCTCTCCTGATGTTGTGCAGAACGGACCTCCTGATAAAATGGCATCTGTAGGAGGCCCTCACCTGCAGAGCACAGTGATCAACTGGGTATATAATGGGTAAAACAATCTTTCAGCTATCCTGGTCCCAAGCTGTATAGGGCTTTGTACACCAAAACTAGAACCTTGAACTTGGCCTGGAAGCTAATGGGCAGCCAGTGCAATTCTTTCAGCAGCAGGGTAACATGTTAGCAATACCCTGCCCCCGTAAGCAGTCGCACCACTGCATTTTGCACCAGCTGCAGCTTTCGGACCAACCTCAGAGCATATTACAGTAATCCAACCTGGAGTGCATGGACAACAGTGGTTAGGCTATTCCAATCCAGAAATGACCACAGCTGTCTTACCAACCAAAATGAGAAAGCAGCTGTTTTACCAGCCAAAGCTGGTAAAAGGCACTCCCAGCCACTGAGGTCACTTGGGCCTCTAGTGACAAAGATGGATCCAGGAGCACCCCCAGACTACGGACCTGCTCTTTCAGAGGGAGTACAACCCCGTCCAAATCAGGCAATTGACCAACTATCCAAACTTGGGAACCACCAACCCACAGTGCCTCCATCTTGCTGGGATTCAGACTCAGTTTACTGGCCCTCATCCAGCCCACCACCGAGTCCAGGCAGCGGTCCAGGGATTGTACGGCCTCTTCTGATTCAAATGTGACAGACAAGTATCATCAGTGTACTACTGACACTTCACCCCAAATCTCCGGATGACTGTTCCCAAGGACTTCATAGAGATGTTAAACAGCACTGGGGACAAGATGGCACCCTACAGCACCCCACAGTACAACTGCCAGGGTGCTGAAAGACCATCACCCAATGCTGTTCTCTGAAAATGACCCTGGAGATAGGATAGGAACCACTGTAAAACAGTACTGCCAGTACTCATCTCACCAAGTCGGCCCAGAAGGATACCATGGTCAATGGTATCAAAAGCCGCTGAGAGATCAAGTAAGAATAACAGGGTCGCACTCCCCCTGTCTTTCTCCCGATAAAGGTCATCCATCAGGGCGACCAAGGCCGATTCAGTCCCATAACCAGGCCTGAACCCAGATTGAAATGGGCAAGATAATCTGTTTCATCTAAAATCATGAAATAATGCTTTCCTTCCTTATCTTCTCTCTGAAACACAAGGGGGTGTGTGCAGTGAGCATGAGGCAGGAATAAGGGAAGCATTTGATTTTGCAATGCAGTTCTCCAACCAAAAAATGTCTACCAAAAATCATACAATAGGAGTAAAGTGTGCATAAAAATGCATATATTCATGATTGTAACATACATAATGGATTATATTAGGAAACATAGCTTGCAAAATTGTGTGCATTACAAAAAATTGCATACAAAAATGTTGATATTAGAAAAAATGAACACAAAAATGCTGACAAATTTTCATATTTTTTTAAACAAATAAAAATCAACAAAATTATGCAGAAATGTGGAGAACTGAACTTAAGACTGGAGAAAATGAGAAAGCAAAATTGACAAGATTCGTTCATACCTAATGTCAGAGTAAACCCAAAAGAAGGTGAAAAGCAGAGGGTTTCCTTGGCTGTCGCAAGCAAGCCCACTGGAAGTGCGGGAAAAGAGCAGGCTGCATTAACGCCAGTGGTACCTTTTCTGGAATTCAGGGTTAAGAGGGGCTGCAAGTTTCAAAACTTGTGAGGCAGAGTGTTTGCTTTAGGCATCACATTTGGAGAGAGCCTCACTAGCCCTATTTGGGTATGCCGCTCGCATGTAAAAGCTACGTGGGCACAGAGTGAGTGGGAAACAGCACTCAAAGCTCTGCCCTGGCTCCACTACCCTGTTACTCTCTACGAATCAGAGGGCAAAGTCTGATGCAGGGAACCTTTTCTACTTGTGGAGGCTACCCCCAGGATTTAGAATCCTGCAACACTGGGGTTCTAAGTCATGTGGGGATCCTCCATAAGTAAAGATGGTACCCAGTCTCAGACTTTGCTCTCTAACTGCAGTGCCAACTGAGCATAGTGGGGTGGAGTTTAGAGTATTCATCCTCATTTGCGCTCTGCTTCTTTGTAGCTTTTATACATTAGTTCACCCAAGTGGGGCTACTCAGTTCAGGGTTTCTGAGGCAGTTATTTTGATTACAAAGACTCACAAAAGAATATGGCAGTCTTGGAAGGGTGATTTGCTTGTTTCTGCTTAATCCAAGGAACAGAGTCTAGGTTGTAGGTGGAGACTGAAGTAGTTCTTGTGAAGAAGATACAAAATCTGAGGGCTCTCCATAACCAATTAAGTAACACAGGGTTGTTTTGATTAGATTAGGACTGGAGGAATATTGAGCATTTAACACTTTGTGTTTGATTGCGTTTTAGAACTTGTGTTTTTGTCTTTTGTTTTTATCTTGTACACGGCTTTAATGACTGCATGCTATGAAGCGGTCAATAAATTTGTTAAATACTTATTAAAAACAATAATATTTCAGGAGCTCCCACACCAGTATGAGAGCATGAGTATGAGAGTACACCAGTATGACAGCACACCAGTATGAGAGTCCATTTCAGTAAAGGGTTTCAGAGGGAACTTTTAACTGTACTTAACTGTCTTATTTTGTTAGATCATTACTAGCTCACTTTCCCAGAGAAAATGTAGAATTTGAATCAAAGTGTTCATGAGGGAACACACAAAATGCCAGCAGAATAGTACTGTCTAGCAATGCATTCCTCAGCTACATTCATCGGCATCAGCTGGTAGGAGGAGGCAGGTGTACCTTAATGCAGACACCTATATATGAACTCAGTAACCAAAGGCTCCGAACAGTGATTCTGCAGAGAATGATAAATTTCCATAACCCCTTTCCTTCTCAATCTTATCTAACCAAACCTCTCCTCTCTTCTCTTCCCCTCTCCTCTTTTTGTGGCTCTCAGCAATGTGGCATTAAGGGGCGTTGCTGAAGCAGGGACGGAAGCCAGTTCCACCCTCGTATGTTTGCTAGACATGTTCAGCTGGGAGCTTGTTAGCTCGATATGAGCAGCCGTTGCAAAGAGCTGACATGGTTGCAGCAAGCTGCTGCACACTCATATCACAGGGGCTCCCAAGGGATCTGAGCTTCGATCTGTGCTGTGCGAGGTGTGCGTGTGCTTTGTGTGCACAGAACAGATGCCATTTGCATGAATTTATTGCTTGCTCCTGAATGTTAATCTCAGCACCATTTAATAGCGATATTTCTGCCACACTGACTTTGGGAGTTCTGCCTCAACTAAACCATCACTGAGCCAGACTGGAATAGGGCTCTCCCACACCTTCTGAGCTACGGAATAGAGGAGGTAATCTATTCCTACTGCGTTTGGACTTGGTAGTTGTGGAACTCTTTCTAATTTGTACCATTTATCCTCATTCTCATTTCCTGGTGCTGAAAAAAAATGGCTGCCAGGGTAGGTGGCTATGGTCCTGCAAGTCTGCCTACAGAGGAGCCTGGTATGCACTCTAAAAAGCCACTGTTGCTGATATAAAATGTGGATTGTGTAGCCAAGATCTATGTGCACCCTGTCTAAACCCCATGAGCTGGAACCCTCCCTCCCCTAGGACCGGTGTTTACCTAAAGATGCTAGCAGACCCATGAGGAGATGACTGAATGATGAAAAAGTACAAAATACAAGGTCTTTGGAGTAGCCTTTAAGAATCCCTGGTGCAGGTTCTGACCAGCCAGGGCTGGGTGTGGCTGTCCTTAGGTTTCCTTGCCTGGTTCAGTTAACCCTAGTGTGAAATAAGAAAGCAACACACCCTCTTTTTGAAGGCCTAATGTGGAGTCTGGGGTAGAAACACACTCACTGTTCTACTGGTTCCAGTGTGTCTCCACCTCTCTCTTCCAAAAACAGGGGCGCACAATGCTAGTCAAACCCTGCCCCTTTTTACTGCAGAACCTGGTGGGAGTAGCTTGAGTGTTTTGTTTTTTTTTAAAAAAAATCAGCTTCAAAGAGATTTCACAACTGATCAGCAGATCAACCTGTTTCCCCTCCAGGTGTGGCTACAGCAAATGCTTTGATCTGGTGTAGCTACTAGTGTGTTTACAGCCTGGGTGTGTTTATGCTTCAAATGATAGAATTTCAAAGTGGAAAGTTACCTTGGAGATCATCTAGCCCCCTTGCTCAATGTAGGATCTACAGCAGGGGTGGTGAACTTGTGGCCCTCCATGTGTTGTTGAACTAAAAACCCCATTCACCCACCAGCATAACCAATGGTCAGAGATGATGGGACTCCAATCTACAGCATCCCTGAGGTATGTCCACCTAGCCTCTGCTTAGATACTCTGCCTGGCTCCAGAAGGAATGGACAGCTTGAGAGTGTAGAAACAGGGATATTTTACTGTCTTTCTCTATGACTCACACACTAGTATATGCTGTAGTGACCAGTGGGGTGGTGCAGGACTGCTCAAATTCCCAGAGAGCTCGGTGCAGGTGCAGCAGAGCCAATACGATGCTCCTGCTGCTGTGCCCGCACCACAGTGAGGTCCACAGTGTAGTGGCAAATTCAGAAGTGCAGGGCCCCTTCACAATAATCACAGCCACACCCCTCCCCCCCTTTTTGGCTGATGGCTTGAGAATGAGATCCTTGTTAATGTCTTCTCCCACAACAACAGATGTCCTAGGAGCTAATAAGCATGAAAGGGGAGAGTGTGTGCTACTGACAAGAGTCTTCTCAATGGCTGACTCACCCCCTTTCACTGTCATTGGCTCCAATCAGAAGGAAAAGACAAGGAAGCATATTAGAAGACTCTTCTCAGTGGCCAACACATTCCCTTTCATGCTGATTGGCTCATAGGATGCTGGAGACAAAGGGACCCTGCTGGGACTCTGCTCCCAAGCAAGTAAGGGGTCTAAGACCTGCAAGACCCTGGATGATTACAGTCCCGGTTGCATTCAACATAGTGCTACATGAATATTCTGTCAGTGCAAGGATTTCTGCTTGTGCGGTGGAATGTTCTCCCTCTCTTCTCCCCCATGTGCCCCCTAAATATGTTCTAGGGGCTCGCCCAACCCTCTGGAGCAGGGGGAGAGCACAGGGAATGTGTGGGGTGAGAAAAAGGGGGGCTCTCCCACTGGACAAGTGGAAAACCTTGTGTTGATGGAATGCATTAGTTGAATACCACCCCTGTTCACATCTCAATGTATTTGCAAAAATTCTTATGTTCATCTACATGTAGGTGTGTCCCTGTATATGTCTCGGTGTGTGTGAGTCTCAGATGACCATCTGCAATGGAGGACAGACCTTCTTTATAGAGGGATATTTGGCAAGTGCAGCTTCCGAATGCACCTCAGCTCTACAATTTTCTTTGCATCTGTTCACCTTGGGAAAGGTGCAAATAGACAAATACTTTGAGGACTTCTCTTAGTATCAGGATGATTTTGGAGAGCCTGCTGTCCATCTCATGATGACATGCTGAGCAATTTTTAGTGGGATATGTTCTGGAAGTCAAGCTCTTAGCATCTGTACTTCTCTCCCAATAAATTGTCTCCCTCCTCTAGGTGAGTTATTTGGATGTCCAGGAAGCATTGATTAGACAGGGATCTTATGCCCAAGTGGGAACTAGCAGAGACTCAGTGTGCAGTTCTCCTCCTCCTTGTCACTAGAGTTTTTATCATAATCACTTTGCAAAGCACTGCAGAAGCAAAGGCCTGAGCCAGCATTGAGTTCCTTCACTGCTCATATATCATTGCAAGAAGGCTTCTCTCAGTGCCTACAGTGGGTGGCTCATGTGCACCCTCTTCCTACGTTGGTAATCTGCTCTTCTTATTTACAGTGCTTAGGAGTGGTGCTTGGGAACAGTGCTCAGGTGGCCATGGCAGAGGGCCAAGGTGGCATTTCCCTCTGGGCACTTGTGCCAGTGGCTGAAGGCTTAGCATCCAATGGGAAAAGCCTGGTTAGAAATGAAGAAGAGATGCAGGGAAGTCATATGAAAAGGTCTTCCTTGCCAGAAAGTCTGGGAAGTTGGGAAGCAATTGGACGAAACTGTCTTTATTATTATTTGTTCATTATTTATCTGGGCATTTACAGGTAGGGATGCTTGAGGAAGGTGATTTTTGTGAATTTCTATATGAAGTGACCTGATCCACATCTCTTGGGCTGATGTGCTGCAATACAGTTGTCAACAGTTTAAGTGTCAAAATTCTAATATAAATATGTGTTTTGAGGGGATTTACCTTCCACCTCCCTCTCTCATCCAATTGGCTTATTCTTCCTGAAGTGAATTTCATTGATAGGGTAATGGGATAAGTGACTGGGACCTTATGGTCATTCTAGGATTGTGTGATGAACAGGCAAACCCTCAAACTGACGGGTGTTCTGGAGTAATGCCCATGACAAGTGACATTCAGAGGAAAACTTGCCGTAGCTACAAGCAATGTACCAGCTTTCTTTACTCCACAACATCTGGAGGTAGCAGCTGTGTAGGGGAATGAAAACCTGTTTGCGTGAAGAAAAACAACAGGGCCAGCAAAGTCAAGCCCAAGGAAAGACTGGGTTTCTGCCAAAGGACACAGATGCTCGCAGCTTTGCCACCAGGAACTCCTCCTTCAACAACCGATTTCAGATTTGTGGCTGCAACAACTCATGGCACAAAATACAGGAGAAGAAGGCATGCTGAGTACTATTAAGAACACAAAGTAAAAGCTTGCCCATGGCTACAGAGCTGAGCTATGAAGCCGTACTCTCTTCTTCACCAAACACGACTGAATCCAGAACATGGGGTGGTTGCTCATTTTATTGGGAAAAAGGTGGTCTGTGCCAGCAATTGTGAGAGGACAAGGAAGCCTATGCACCAAAGAAATGATGAGAGAACTTTGTGCCAGGAGCCAAAAACAAGACAAACGAAAACCAAGGATCTGAAGCCAGCTTGTTGAAATGACAGGTTGCTCTTTGCTCCTCTGCAGGTTGCTGCTTATGACACCCGCTTGGCCACAATTACATCATGCGGCACTTCCTTGCAAGAACCAAATTCTTGTAAGAACCAAAGGACAAAGGGATTGGTCTTCACCTCCAACCAATGAATTGCACAGAGATCTATGGTGCACTCAGATCACCACCACCATCTCTCCATCTCCCCTTTTTTAAATTTGGTATTTTGTTTTTGGTTTTTTCAGGAGAGAGATTTTTTTTTTAAAGGATTTTAAAGGATTATCTATGTATTCCAATTCCCTCACCAGACCAGTCCAGACTGTGCTCCAGTTTGAAGGGCTGTTTATGGTCTTTAGCCAGAGGAACAGATCAAGGGTAGTATTGGTATACCATCCACCCCACTGCACAATAGCCTTCCTGACTGCAAAGATTGTTTTAGATGTGGTGTTGGACAATCCCTCCACTGCAGTGTTGGGAAACTTCAACATTCATGGTGAGGTAGCCGCCTGTGTTCCAGCTTTGAACTATATGGCCTCCATAGCAACCAAGGGGCCATCCCAATCCATGTCAGCAGACAAACCCTCAACCTGGTTTTTGCAACAGAGTGGATTGGTGATATTCAGTTGATAGGGAGGCTGACTGAAACTACTGTCATAGATGGATCATTTCCTGGAAAGGTTTGGGCTCGTTGTGACTACCTCCCTCTGCAGGGATGGGAGATCCATTGAGATGGTTCACACCCAATGACTTATGGAATCAGATGGATTCCTGAATGCACTGGAGGATTTTCCAGCTGACATGGTTGGTACTCCTGTCAAGGCATTTGTCTTACTGAAAATCATGAGATGTGAAGGGCTATACACGATTGCTCCCAAGTGCCCTTGTCAATGCTGTGGAGTATGCAGGTCTCCATGGTACTCTAAGGATCTGCCCATGATGAAGTAGGAAGGTACACATGGCACAAATCCCGATCTGAGTATGACTCAGATGGGTAGAAGCACATTGTAGCACTTACCATGGGGTGGTGAAGAAAGTTTACTTCTCTGCAACCATTGTGCAGAGCCCTAGTAGCCATCCAGCCAGGCTATTTCATGTGGCGAATGGGTTTTTGTCATCTGGCCACCAGCTCTTCCAGCCTAGAAGCCATGCTGTGTCAACTTTGCTAGGCGCTTTGGTCTGATCCAACAAGGCCAGATCACCATGGCTGTAGCATATCTTTCAGCACTGTCTGCCCCTGTAGTGGATGCACAATGCTCCACACACACCCGTCGATGTATCCGGAGAATATCTCTGAGATGGGAAGTGTTTACCCCATTCTCCTGATCCCTAATTGCCGTCACTTTCTCTAGTCCAGGGCTGCATAACTAGTGACCTATTAAGATGAAAGCAGTCCAATAGTCTTGTACTAAGGCCTACCATGTACTTAAATGTCCCAGGCAGCAAAACCAAGAGGCTAATGGAGCCCTTGGCAGGTTTTTTGCATGGCTAGTGGACAGTATTTCCCATGGAGTGTCAAATTGTGCAGGCTTGCCCAAGTCAGTGGGATCCATAAACAATTTGTGTGATTGGGTGCACATGGGTTAATTAATTAATTAATTACATTTGTATACTGCTTTTCAAGAAAAAAAAATCTTCCCAAGGCACATGTGTAGCCCTGTTTTGTATCAGTTGAAGTTTCCAGACCATTTTTAAAGGCAGCCCCATGTAAAACATATTACATAGTCTAGCCTGGATATCGCTGTACTGCCTTCAAGTCGATTCTGACTTATGGCCACCATATGAATAGGGTTTTCATGAGGCTGAGAGGCACTGACTGGCCCAAGGTCACCCAGTGAGCTTCATGGCTGTGTGGGGATTCAAACCCTGGTCTCCCAGGTTGTAGTCCAACACCTTAACCACTACACCGCATATGGATAATTGCGGTGAGTTCTGTTCTCTCCAGACAGGGTCATAGCTGGTGTATCATCTGTAGCTGGTAAAACATGCCCCAGACCCCAGTGTTGCCTGAGCCTCCCCAGTTAGTGCTGAATCCAGAAGCACTCCCAAACTGTAACCATTGTCTTTCAAAGGACTGCAACCCCATCTAGGACCACTTGCAACCCTCCATCCAGACTAGGCTGCTCCCTCACCCACAGCACCTCCATCGTGTCTTGGTTAAGTTTCAGATTGTTCCCCCCTCCCAGTACTGCCTTCCAGGCACTGTTTCAGAAGACTTGAGACTTTCTGGGATGAGTAGATGGAAAAGAGAGGCAAGAACTATTGCACAGTGATCGTGTGAGTTATATACATGTCATATAATTTCTGCTGAGGCCCTATGAGTCTCGCTAGGAAATGACAAGGAGTGGCAGGTCATCAACACAATTGCACCCCAGTGCCCTCTATGGCACTGTGGAACTCAAATAAACAGGGCGGCTCTGAGCAATGAAATGAGTCCAGAGATAGCTGGACTGCAAGTGAGACAAGTCTCATTGTGAGAGTGATTAAACATAAATAAGAGTTCATAATAGTGCTTACAACATGTAGTGAAGGCGGCAAAGGTCTATTTTGTGCCTCCATTTCATCCTTGAGTAGCCTGAGTGGACTTTTCTGAGTGGTATGAGGGTTGCGTTCATCAACCTTGGTTAACCCACTATTAGAGTCCTCAGAGGTCAGCTGCGACAATGTTGCGAGGAGCAAAATTGCCTGCCTCTATACAGGCTTGAGTGCTGCCATATCATCCTGTCAGATTTTGTGGGATCAGTTTCAATTATCGATGTCTGAGGATGTGAACAAGACACTTGCAGCTATGTGGCCTGCTACATGCTCTCTCAATCTGTGCCCATCCTGCCTGGTTTGTGCCAGCTGTGGAGGGTTGGCTAGGTGGATCCAAGATAGGGCAAATGCTTTGTTGCATGATAGCATTGTCCCTGCTGCCTTGAAGATGGTGATGTGGCTGCTCCTGGAAATAAAACATCCTGGACCCAGGGGATGAAACTGATTATCTTGACCCATTCCAGTCTGGGTTTGGACTGGGTTTTGGGTCACAATTGGCCTTGGTCACCCTGATGGATGACATTTTTTGGGAGAGGGACAGGTGGATTGCAACCCTGTTGATACTCTTGGCTTCTGATACTGTTAAACACAGTTGGCTTCTGAACTATCTCCATGAGTTGGGTTTCACTCCTACTTACGGGGCCAGTTCCAGGGTACACATAACATAAGAAGCCCCTTGCTGGATCAAGCCAAAGGGCTTCTGTTCCAGTATTCTGTTCTCACAATGACCAGCCAGATGCTTATGGGAAGCCCAGAAGCAAGACAGGAGTGCAACAGCACTCTCTCAAACTGTGATTCCCTCAACTGGCTTTCAGAGCCATACTGCCTTTGACAGCACAGGTAGAGCACAGCTATCATGGCTAGTAGCCATTGATAGCATTATCCTCCAGGAATTTGTCTAATCCTCATTTAAAGCCATACAAGTCACTGGCCATCACTACATCTTGTGGGAACAAATTCTGTAGTTTAACTATACACAGTGTGAATAAGTACTTTCTTTTGGTTGCTCTTTTCTGAACCCTTTCAAGCTGTGCAGTATCCATTTTGAGAAGAGGCAACCAAAACTGTACACACTATTCCAAATGTGGTCTCACCATAGATTAGTACTGAGTAATCTATGCATTGATCACCATAGAGGAGTATTGGGTGACTGTGCCTTAGCCCCTTGGCAGCTGATTTGTCCCCAGTGGGGGTGGTCATTAGGAGATCTGGGGCAAGGGGTCACCAGCACACTAATTATACTCAGGTCTATTTCTCTGTAACATCTGTATCAGGAGAGGCCACAAGTATCCTAAACTGGTCCTTGGATGCAATCGTTTTAAATTGTTTTTAAATTGTTTTTAAAATATGTGTTTTAAATTGTATATTTGTTTTAATGTTTTTGATTGCTGTAAACCGCCCAGAGAGCTTCGGCTATGGGGCGGTATACAAGTGCAATAAATAAATAAATAAATAAATAAATAAATGTGCTGAAGTGAGACTGAATTCTGACAAGTAATTGAGGTCACTGATTTATAGGGTCGCCATAAGTAGTAATCGACTTGAAGGCACATAACAACAATTACCTTTAAATGCCTCTTTAAAACCCGTACATTTACCCGAGATTTCTGGACTCTTAATTTTCCCCCCTTTGTATACTGCTCACTTTTATTTGTGAGCTACAGCTGCATTTTTTGTTTTTACTGTCTATTTTTTAGAAAAGTTTATTGAATGTTGAATTTTTGTTTTTATGTAAACTGCTTATAGATTTTTATTATGTTTAGTCCTAATTTATTTATTTATCAAAGTTTTATACCTTTTCATGTACTTTCCCCAGAGGTCTTGCTTTCAGGAAATTCAATATTTTCTGATTGCTGTAAAATTTGCATTGCTGGATGCCAGAATCCCTGATGTTAGAGGCTAGTTGTTAGAGATTTGGGTGCTTGTAGAGATGGTATTTGGTTGAGAAAGGCCAAAATTAACAAAAATATTGTGTAAAGAAATTCTTGTTTCTTTTATTCTGTTTTGGAAGAACCATGATCAAGCTCATGGTTTACAAAATACTGTTGCAGACATGAATAAAAAATACTTGGCTTTGGTAAATCATGCTGGGTTGAAATCATTGTATACAGTATAGTTTGTGTATAACTGTAATATGCTTCAAAATAATAACAACAGAGAGGGAGACAGAAACAAGTGGAGTGACAAAATTGACTAAACTGAAATGCAAGAGCCAACTCAGTCTAGATAATTTCATTTACACTCTAAGGAGAATTTTTTTAAGTTCCCACTCTGCTCCAATTATGTTGGGATTGCAGAACAGAAGGAAAACACATTCTGGGCAGGGTCAAAGAGTGTTCTTTTCTGCCCATTCTTCAGCTGTAGGAGTCTTTCAAATTATCTCTCAGACAAGAGATGCTTGTGTTGTGCATTGATTGGCTTCCTGTGCGTTGGCTTCCTTGGGAACTGGCTCAGTGTGGGTGTCTAGGGAAGATACTGCTGTGACTATCATTGCTGGTGCAGAGTTATAGTACTAGAGTAATCTTTTAGGATAGCAAGTCCAGCCCTTGTACTGAAGCAGGATCATATCTAGTTAAACATCCCCAACAGGTGAGCTTATTCGGAGCCGTTTGCCTTTTGTGATACTATGCATGCAGAATTTCACAAAGTTAGGAACATGGAGTCCTGAGAATCCCAGCTTTTGCTTCTCCTTCAAAAAAACAAATAGTTTCTAC
The DNA here is from genome assembly GCF_030035675.1 of Rhineura floridana. Taxonomy (NCBI): domain Eukaryota; kingdom Metazoa; phylum Chordata; class Lepidosauria; order Squamata; family Rhineuridae; genus Rhineura; species Rhineura floridana. The sequence goes on along the minus strand of NC_084480.1, from coordinate 172,245,502 downwards.
GCCTCATAAGTTTGAAGAAGACCTGAAAATATAGACAGCATCTATAGGGGGTAGAGCATGTGTCGGGAATCTTTTGTCCTCCAGAAATTGCTGAACTACAACTTCCATCATCTCTGGCCATTGGCCATGCTTGCTGGGGCTGATGGGAGTTATAGTTCAGCAACATCTGAATGGCCAAAGGTTCCCCCCACCTGGGGTAGAGTTTCCAGGCTTTGCATAGCTACCTAATCCTCCCTGACCACTGTAATTGTAGGATATTGATATAGGATGAGTTTCCCAGGAAAGGGAACTATATAATTGTAGGGCAGCCACAAAGGCTCTTCCATGTGGCTCTGTATGCACTGAGCACATGGATTGACCTGTTATCGTTGTTACTACAGCACCATTAGTGTACTTGGCACCTGACCTTACAGAGTTACATAGGTAAAACTATGCATGTTCCCAAGGAGCAGAGAAGCTAAAACAGACTACTGGGAAAACAATACAGGAAATTGAGAGATTAGTGTTGAGAGGGAAGAATGTAAGCAAATGTAGTTAAACATTGCAGTTAGGAATGAGGATTATGGAGATAAAATTATAAACAACCTCATAGTATAGAAACTACTATTGCTATATTTGGAATGTAGGGTTAATTACTGTGACACTATCTTAGATGAAATAATATTTTTGTGGCTTTACGTGTAGATAAATTAGATTGACATAGCGTTATGTGTATATAAATTAGATTGAAAGTGAGCAGGGACTGTCTTGGTTTTAAAGGCTACTGGGTTGTGTATGTGCAGGGTTATTATTATTATTATTATTATTATTGCAATCTGTTTTCAGCTGCAGTGAGGATCATTTGGAAGAAAGGTAGGGGAATAAATCTTCAAAATACATAAATACATTAAAAATGTTATTGCATGTTGACGTATTACTTCTGAGGAGATATAGCTCAGTACTGGGTTAGCACTGGGTTTTATTGGGGTTGGTGGAATGTATTGTGGGCATTAAGTGAAATGTATACAGTTGCACCAATGGTGGTCACATTTATAGGGTAGTTTTGGCTTTCTCGGAATAAACTATTTCACTACAAACCCTGGTCTAATTCTTACTGATGTGATCAATTTGTGTCTGGCTTTTACACTGTGGGTGGGGCTTATATTGGTTGAATGCTCCATGTTACCATGCTTGCTTGGGAATCATGTCTTTATACACTTTTGCAAACTACTCCTCTGTGTTCAGTGAATAAGCTCTTCTGTAATACAAATCACTGGGGAAATTAAGCTCAAATGTGGTAGGAAAAAGTTTCCCTCTATTATCACTGTCTCTCTTCTGCTGTGTGGCTATAAAGCTTGATGCTAGAAATTTCCAAATACAAAGCACAGTGTGAATAACAATGGATTGTTTAGATAGGGTGGCAGAGTGCCCTTGTACAATGCTTGGGGAATGACAGAGAGAGCTTTTCCAGTTTTATGGAGAAAGTATAGCAAAATGGCAAATTAATAGTTAACCATGAAGGCTCCCAAAGACTGGGGGAGGAGTGAGAAGTGAGGCTTCATTGAGACTGCATATTCAATTGCTTTCATTTCCTGAGAAAGGGGAGGGAGGGAGAATTGCAGTCCAAACACAGTGGGAGGGTGTGGGAATTAGCACCAGAATAAATTCAATAAGAATGTAAAAGGGAGACTTTTCTTGGCCATGGCAAAGCTTTACCAGACAGACTCCACTGTAAGGGGGGAAAAGGGACATTTGAAACCAGCAATACTCCTTTGGAATCATCTGGAGATTGAGGTCCTAGGGTTGCCAGGTTCCTGGCCTGAGACTGATCCTGTATCTTTAGGAGAAGAGAAAGTCAGCCAAGTGCAGGTGTTCTTGCAACGCTGTAATGGGAAAAACCACAAGGTAGAATTCTCCCTTCCCCCTGCAGAACTTTTAAAGATACAGAAGACCTCTCTTGGCCTGGCAACCAAGAAGTCTTCTATATTTTTAAAGGTTGTGCAGGGGGAAGGGAGAATTCCACCTTATGGTTTTTCTCATTACAGTGTTGCAAGAACACCTGCACTTGGCTGACTTTCTCTTCTCCTAAAGATACAGGATCAGTCTCAGGCCAGGAACCTGGCAACCCTAGTTCAAAGGGGCAAGAACAGGCACACAGGCAGGAACGTCAATGTCTGCCAGCAAAACTCATGAAGGATTTATAGGGAGAACTCATGTATAGGGAATCATGGAGGACTCAAGGGAGACTTGCTGAGCAGTGGTCCTCTAGTAGTGATTCCCAAAGTTTCCTCCCCACTAACCACTTAAAAATTGCTGAGGATCTTAGCATTATCACTTAATTATTTTTCTATCTGATATAGCTTTTGTAATGTGCTGTGCTGGGTGCTGCATGATTTTTAATTGCAGTTGTATTGCTTTTTATTTCTTATGTTGTAATAAAATACAAGCAATACAAATACAATTAAAATCAAAATGAATATTTAATGCAGACACCCCACAGACCACCTGAATGAAGCTCATGGACCACAGTTTGGGATCCCCTGTTCTATAGCAATTAAAGCCTCTGATTACAAAGACTTACAATGTGGCGAAAGCTTCCACAGGTAAAATAGTGCCAATGTCTGTAGCCTTGTGTATCTGTGGAAGCTCTCAAGCACACCAGCTCTGCTCCCTGTCACCAGTCCTGATCCCTTCCAACTTGTGCATCATCAGGGATGGTGATCGGGGACAGGGGGAACAGAGCTAGTGTGCTTGTCCCTGCTGTCCCCTACTCACATTATTTCAAAATAATGTCTGAAGTGATGCAATACCATAGATTAATTTAGAATATGCCTGGGATAACTTGACTAAGTTAGAGGTCAGGTAGCAAAGAGGCATTTCTATTTCAAAGCTCTCACACTGGTATGCACTGCTAGTTAGAGCCTCTTGGTGATCAATATAAATTGAGGTCAGCAAATTCAGACTACAACTTTCTTGCCTCAACCCTCTGCTTGATACAACCCTTGTATCTCAACTCTCTGCTTAATATACCACTTATAGGCAACATGGCAATTTCTGAAGTCAAGGTAATAGTCCCTAGCAGCTAAGCGAATACTTAAAACAACTGCAAGGCTGCGCTTCTTGGTAACATTATCAGGAAAATTATGTAATATTTTAAAATGCAGTGAAAACAGCAGCAGCAGCAACTCCTCCTCTTCCTCCTAGATGTGGGGGTTTAAATCACCACTCCAGCTTCATAAATATAGTGGAGAATGATATAGTCATAGAAACTGTTGCTACAAACAGATTGCCCTCCTGGGCCTGAAGTTACAGTAAAGCATATTATTCTCTGAAGCAGTTAATTAAGGGACCAATAACAGTAGAACTGATGAAGGATTGGCATTACCAATCCAACTGAAAACAGTGACCACACAAATCTCACTTTCAACATTTATAGGAAATGAAAATTGCCTGTACAATCTAGAAGAGGGTTGCCAGGTCAGAAGCATCCCAAACCCTGAGATTTCAGGGGCGGGCCCTAGTGATGTCATGGGAGCTGGCCCTAGTGATGTCACAGGGGTGTGCCCTAGTGATGTCATAGGGCCGTGCCCTAAAGATCTCATTAAGCATGATACATTAAGCATCAACCACAGTTGCTTGAAGCATGCCACTCAAACAAAAAAAAAATCTGATTGGAAATTAAGATAGAAATCTTAGCTAAATTAGGGTTTCTCCAGGTCCAGCTGAAGTGACAGGATCATTCCTTCTCACCTTCATAGAAAGCCTGGGTAAGGAACATTTAATCTAGCCTACTTGCTTCAGGCAAGAAGGGTTTAAGTGCCCTCCAGCCAGGCCAGTCACCAGAAGGCCATTGTAGGAAGGCCTAGTGCCATGGAGATGTTAGATGGGAGCACTCAGGAGTAAAGATGCCCTGAAGGCTGCAATTCTAAACACAGAGAAGGACCATGAGCATCCCAAGGAAGAAGGGCACAGTTAACATGCAGAGGAAATAATAATTGACAACCATAGTGGTAAATCAGATACATATCAAGACATTGTATGAATATTTATATAAGCATGAATGTCAAAGCTGTTTATTACTTACACAATGTGTAAAGATATTTATAGTGCAATCCTATGCATGTTTACTCAGAAGCAAGTCCCAATGTATTCGATGGGGCTTACTCAAATAAGGGAGCATGTACGGGACTGCAATTCAGTGATAAGAAACTTCACTCACCCAATCCAAAATTCAGAATCACACCACTTTAAGCTGATTTGCAACTGTTTTATACTTGTTTTATGGTTATTGGGTTTTAAATGGCTTTATTCTTTGTTGTGAGCTGCCTTGGTTGCCAATCCTGCCTCACAGGGTTGTTGGAAATAGTCCATATACACTGGAGATTTAAGAATGCATACACCCCATATAATAGTTTTATTGTCAAAACCAGTTGGCCACTGCAGATATTTTTTTTAAGTATTAGTTTCCTGCCAAATAAGAGCAGTGACACCTAAGTAAGCCTTGCCTAACTGCTTTTTTTTAAAAAGGATCGGAGGGGAAGAGAAAGATTTACAGCACAATCCTTTTCTATGTTCACTCAATAGTCCCACTGATTTTCAGCACAATCCTAACTGTATCTACTCAAAAGTAAGTCCTACTGAATTCAATGGGGTTACCTCCCAGGTATGTGGAATCAGCATTGCAGCTTTACTCCCAGAAAAGCTTCATACTGGGAAGGTTTTCAAAAAGGTTATGAATAAGACAAACAAACTGCCCTCTTCAACAGTCCAGTAAAATTTAAACTTGTTTGATTCCTTAATTAGAAAAGTATAACACAGCAGCATGTACACTTTTTAAAACTTCTGTTCAAAAACTGTTTGAAACATAAAATGTATATGCCATCTTTGCAAGTAATTAAAAAACCCTGCATGCACACTTTTATTACAATTAGCACTAAAATTGTTTACTGTGTATACCCACCAAGATCCTGCTGTGATCTTCTATTGTAGTGCAATCTTATGCATGTTTACTCAGAAGCAAGTCCCAATCCTGTAGAGAAAGTACTTTTTATGCGCTGAAAGCTATAAATTTACTGAATTCCTGATGTGAGACAAGCAGGAAAACGAAACTGTTCTCAGAACTTGAAATAGGGTTTAGGTATTGGCTAGGGGTCAACAAATCTTGTCAATCACAACCCTGACTTCACTTATTGGCTAAAAACCTGAAAGGGCAGGTATTAGAGCAGCCAGTACTAACAGAAGTTGAGAGGGGCAGCTGACATTTTGGTTTATATATTTTGAACCAGACCACCTAGAAACTTAATTTTTAAAAAAATGAAAGCTAAGAGTCCAGAGATTAATATGGCTCACCCAGAGACCTGGAGAGGACTCCCAAAAACCAGAGTCTCCAGGTGAAAAATGGACACCTGGCAACCCTAATCCAGAACAATTATACCTATTTATAAAAAACAAAATACTTCAAAATGTAGACAGCTGGTTAAAAGGAAACGAAAAAGTAGGATTAAGATAGCTAACAGTACAATCCTATAGGCTACTCAGAAATAAGTCTCATTAAGTTCAATGGATCTTACTACCAGGAAAGTGGGTATAATGTTATAATCTGAATCATTGAGAAGCCTGGAGATTGTTTTAAAACAACTACAAGGGTGGCCCAAATAAAATGTATACTACAGAATAGGAACAGCACAAACAGGTTCAAAAGAATGCCAGTGTAGTTAAGTAGAACTCAAAAGAAGCTATAGAGTGCAAGAACTAACCTTTAAAAGTGCACATTTTTCTTGTCCAAATGAAAAGAAAGAGCACTATTTGACAAAGATAAAAGTACATTTATAATAAAGTAGGCCAAGAAAAAAAGGGGGGGGGGACCATATAGCTTTTTATATAACTAGACTTAATTTTATCTGTAGTTTAAAAAACACATTCTAAAAATCTTTTTAAGTGTATCAGAAGCAGGAATCCAACTAAAAAGGCAATGGGATCATTAATGATAAAGGTGTAAAAGGAGCACTAAATTAATTCTTTGCAGAAGTCTTCTCTACGGAAATTGCTAGAGAGATACTTACATCTGGTAGCGCATCTGAAGAACCATACCAAGTAGAGGTGTCAAAGGGTGAAGTTAAAAAAAAAACACAGGGCCAGATGGCATTCGCCAGAGAGTTCCTAACTCAAACATGAAATTGCTGAACTAATAGCTACAATATGTATGTTGTCACTAAAACCAGGCTTCTTCCCAGAAGCCTGGAAAGTGGCCAATGTAACAGTAAAAAAAAAAAAAAAAAAATCTAGGGAGTTACAGCCTCATCATCCTAACTTCTATCCTATTTAAGATTGGTGGAAAACAATAGCCCTGTTCAGGCATTTGTCTCACATGTGAGGGCTTAAAACATGGACAAGGGCAGGGGTGAACACACAAGCCCTGCCCCCAAAGTCCCCAGATGTGTGGGCTTCTCTTCATATCTTTACGCATTTAGCACAAAGGTCCTCACAGGGTTTCTGAGTGCATTTGGTGAACATGTTTAACCCTAAAAAGACAGGAATTTAAATGTGTGCAACTAAAAATGCTTAATCCCTCTTCAGACCGTCACACTAAATGCACAAAGGTCTGAAGAGCAGCCCTGGGGATGTTGTAGGTTGGGACTGCATAAACACCTCTGCACTCCCCTCCATATTTGAAGCCTTCATTCATTCAGGTATTCAATGCAAGAACCAGCATGACTTCTGCAAAGGAAAGCCTATTCTTAACCTTTCAGAATCATTTAACAATGCCATTAAATATATTGTTGGTATTGTATTCTTCAATTTGCAATAAGCTTATGACAAAATCCCTCACTAGGGTTGCTAAGGAAACACAGCAGTAGAACAGCAAGGAGACAACTTCTTTTATGGGTCCATAAACAGTTTAAACATAAGAAGCAGGGAGTGGGGCAGTTTTGCAATGGAAGGCTATAGTTGTATCTCTGCTGAGTATTTTTAAAGTTATTAAAAATGTCCTGGAGTCAGAGGTGAACAATGAAGTGGTCAAATTTTAGCAAATTCTTAATTAGCCCACAGAATTCATTTTCACAAGTTGAGTTGATGGTCATTATCTTAGATGCCTTTTGAAAAGGATTAGACAAATTCATGGAGGCTAAAGTCAATTCTGTAGACCTTACCCATGATAATAACAAAATGCAATTCTCATTGGTCTCTGGACCCACTGAGCTTGCATGCAAAAGGTTTTATGTTTAACCCCTGGTGTCTCTGTTTAAGAGGTTCTCAGCTAGTAGAGCTGGAATTTTGGGAAAGACCCCTACTTGGGATTCTGGAGAGCCGCTGTTAGTCTCCACAATCCTGATCCGCCCTTTTTTTGTTCCTGCTTGCTCTGGCACTTGCCAATTCAATATTCTCCCCTATTCCTACAGGGCACAAGGCAGAACTTGCCGTTGATCATGTAGAAGAACATGACTGACCAAAGCACTGTAGGAGACAATGCACAGACAAAGGCACTTGGAGATTAATACAATATATACATATTGATGTTAGAAGGCGCCTAGTATTTGGCTAAACACACTTGTGATTAAAGACCCTCTGGAGCCAGGGTTTCTTATTACAGGGAAGCTTTTAAGAACATTCAGATCTTCCTACTCTATACAATAAGATCAGGGTTGGAGCTACGCTGGACTTAATCCTGAATGGTGCCCGGGACTTGGTTCAAATTGTTGTCCAACCAAACCAGGAACAATTATCACAATGCTATCAAATTCAACATATATGCAAGTGGAAGCTTGCCCAGAAAATCCACCAGGTTCACATAATTTGATTCCAAAAGACAAAGCTTGTATTTAAAAAAAAAAAAGAAATGATTAATTGAAAGTAAGCTGAATGAGACAGTCAAGAGGATGAAAACTCTCCAGGGTACCTTTATGGATAAACTGGTTAAACTAGAGGTAAAGGTTAGAAGAAAATGGACAGTTCTCACAAAGGAGGGAAGTGAGAATTAGGGTCCTCCTAGGATCTGTGTCGGGAAGGTACCAGTGCCATTTAATTTGTTCATAAATAATCTTCAGTCAAGACTAAGCAGTGAAGTCTGTGGATGACACCAGATTTTTCAGGATGGTGAAAATGAAAAGGGACTTTGAAGAACTCCAAAAGAATGTCTCCAACAAAATGGCAAATTAGGTTCAAAGTAAAAAGTGATGCACAGCGTGGATAATAAAAACCCTAACTTAATATAAGTAGTAATGGGGTCCAAGCTGGTGGTGACCAACCAGAAAAGATACCTTGGAATGGTAGTGGATAGCTTAATGAAAATGTCTACTTGGTGTTCTGCAGCAAAAGGAGGCAAATTCAGATCCAGTGCCTGCAGGAGGAAGGGGACCTCCATCGCCCAGGGAAGGAGAGCTGTTTGCTGCTGCTGTTGCTATCTGCCTGCCTGCCTGCTTGCTGCTGCTGCTTGGGTACCACCACCGCCCTCTCCCTGTTGGACGTCTGCTCTGCGGGGGTCACGCCTTGCAGGACCAGGCCCCCAGGTACTCAGCCAGCTGTTGCTGATATCATCCCTGGAGGGGATACATAAGCTGGCTGGCTGAGGTGGCTCCTACTTTGCAGATTGCCTGGCTTTTTGAGGGTCTTGAGTCATATGCCTGGGAGAGAGGACTCAGAGCCAAGTGGGGAGACTTGAGGGGCCCCCAATTAGTGTAGTGATGGGTAGAGGGAGATATGGCATTGTGAGGACTTACGAGGTAAGGGGAATGTGGCCCAGGCAGTTAATGGCTGTGCCTTGTTCCGGTCCTCCCCACACCCGCAGGTTTGTTGGTTGCCCTATCAGCCAGCTCTCAGGCCTCCGGATGCTGCTGCTAAATGCCAGATCGGTGCATAATAAGATCTCCCTCATTCACGATTTAATTGTGGATGAGGCAGCCGATCTGGCATGTATAACCGAGACCTGGGTGGGTGAGCAGGGAGGAGTCAGTCTCTCCCAGCTATGTCCACCAGGGTACCTGGTCCAGCATCAGGGTAGACCTGAGGGTCGGGGAGGGGGGTTGCTGTGGTCTATAGGAGCTCCATCTCCCTCTACAAGCACCTTGTCCATGTGGCTACTGGTCTGGAGTGTTTGCACCTTATGTTGGGTCAGTGGGACAGACTGGGGATTCTGTTGGTGTACCGCCCACCCCGCTGCCTCGCTGCCCAACAGACTCCCTAGCTGAGCTGACGGAGGTGGTCTCGGGAGTACTGTTGAGATCCCCCAGACTGTTGGTTCTGGGGGATGTCAATATCCATGCCGAGACCACCTTATCCAGGGCGGCACAGGATTTCATTGTTTCCATGACAACCATTGGCCCAACACATGTAGCAGGGCATACTCTAGACTTGGTTTTTGCAACTGGACATGGAGTTGGTGATCTGAATGTGGGGGGCCTTACATCAGTCCCTCTGTCATGGACAGATCACTGCTTGCTGAAGTTTAGACTTACAGTGGCTTTTCCCCTCTGCAAGGGTGAGGGACCTATTAAGTTGGTCCGCCCCTAGAGACTAATGGATCTGGATGGTTTCCAAAGGGCTCTGGGGAGTTTTCTGATTGATTGGGCTGGCACTCCTGTCGAAACCCTGGTTGAACTGTGGAATACAGAAATGACCCGGGTGGTTGACATGATGGCTCCTGAGCGCCCTCTCCTGTGTAGAGCTCGTATGGCTCCATGGTATACCCCAGAGCTGAGAGGGAAAAAAAAATAGGAGACGGCTTGAGTGCAGATGGAGATGAACTCCTGGTGGATGCAATTACACACTGGTAAGTGCCTATGGTAAGCTGTATTTAGGGGTAATGAGGGCAGCAAAAAACCAATATTTTGCTGCCACTATCAAATCATCAATCTGCCGCCCAGCAGAGCTCTTCAGAATTGTCCGGGGGCTATTACATGCTGGCCCCAAGGAGATGGTAGAACAGCCTTTCCCAACTAGTGGGCCACCAGATGTTGTTGGACCACAATTCCCATCTTTCCTGACCATTGGCAATGCTGGCTGAGGCTGATGGGAGTTGTGGTCCAACAACATCTGGTGGCCCACTAGTTGGGAAAGGCTGTGGTAGAACCATCTGAGGCCTGCTGTAATGAATTTACTACGCACTTCCAGGATAAAATCTTTAGCATCCACCAGGACTTAGACTCCAGTGTTATAGCAAGTGAATCAAGCGGGGTATCCAGAGCACAGCCTTGTCCCGATTTGTTGGATGAGTTTCAGTTGGTACAGATTGAGGATGTTGACAAGGTGATTGGACAGGTTCGTGCAACCACTTCTGTGCTGGATCCTTGCCCTTCTTGGCTAATAAAAGCTAGCAGGGATGGAACAGCTGGCTGGGCCAGGGAAGTGATTAATGCCTCTCTGTGAGAGGGGGTGGTCCCTGGTTGCCTGAAAGAGGTGGTAGTGAGACCACTCCTGAAGAGACCCTCCCTGGACCCAGAAAATCTTAATAACTATAGGCCAGTAGCACATGTTCCATTCCTGGGCAAGGTCCTTGAACGAGTGGTTGCAGGCCAGCTCCAGACACTCTTGGATGAGATCGATTATCTGGATCCATTTCAGTCTGGTTTCAAGTCTGGTTTTGGCACGGAAATGGCCTTGGTTGCCCTGGATGATGAACTCTGTCGGGAGAGAGACAGGGGGAGTGTGACTCTATTGATTATCCTTGATCTCTCAGCAGGTTTTGATACCATCAAGCATGGTATTCTTCTAGGAAGACTGGCTGAGTTGGGAGCGGGAGGAACTGCAGGGGGGTGGTTCCGCTCCTGCTTGGCAGGTTGGCTCCAGAAGGTGATGCTTGGGGAACACTGCTCGGCACCCTGGACTCTCCAGTATGGGGTTCTGCAGGGGTCAGTTCTGTCCCCCATGCTGTTCAACATCTACATGAAACCATTGGGTGCGGTCATCCAGAGCTTTGGGGTGCATTTCCATCAGTATGCTGATGACATGCAGCTCTATTTCTCCTTTTCATCTTCTTCAGGTGAGGCTGTCAATGTGCTGAACCAGTGCCTGGCTGCGACAATGGACTGGATGAGGGCTAATAAACTGAGGCTCAGTCCAGACAAGACTGAGATGCTGCTAGTGGGTGGTTCTTCTGACTGGATGGTGGATGTCCAACCTGTCCTGGATGGGGTTGCACTCCTCCTGAAGGAGCAGGTTCATAGCTTGGGGGTTCTCCTAGAACCATCTCTGTCACTTGAGGCTCAGGTAGTCTCGGTGGCACGGAGTGCCTTCTATCAACTTCAGTTGGTGGCCCAACTACCTCCCTATCTGGACAGGGATAATCTGGCTTCAGTTGTCCATGCTCTGGTAACCTCCAAATTAGATTACTGCAATGCACTCTACGTGGGGCTGCCTTTGAAGACGGTTCGGAAACTGCAGCTTGTGCAAAATGCAGTGGCCAGATTGGTAACAGGGACCAGACGTTTCGAACATATAAAACCAATTCTGGCCCGCTTGCATTGGCTGCCTGTATGTTTCCGAGCTCGATTCAAGGTGCTGGTTTTGACCTATAAAGCCTTACACGGCTTGGGACCACAATACCTGATGGAACACCTCTCCCGATATGAACCCACCCGTACACTACGTTCAAGATCAAAGGCCCTCCTCCGGGTGCCTACTCCAAGGGAAGTTCGGAGTCTGGCAACAAGGGAGAGGGCCTTCTCAGTGGTGGCCCCTAAATTATGGAATGATGTCCCTGATGAGGTGCGCCTGGCAGCAACACTGTTATCTTTTCGGCACCAAATCAAGACTTTCCTCTTCTCCCAGGCATTTTAGCATGTGTTTTTAAGTTGCTTTTTAAAAATGTGTTTTTAAATTTGTATATTTGTTTTTAATGTTTTTAATTGTTGTAAATAGCCCAAAGAGCTTTGGCTATGGGGCGGTATACAAATGCAATAAATAAATAAATAGGGATGGAGGAGAAATTTGATTTATTTATTTTTTATGTTTTAATGTGACACTACCTAATTTCATTAGGATTAAAAAAACTGGAAATGTTTGCAGAAATGTGGAGAACTGAATTTAAGATTGGAAAAATGAGAAGCTTAGAGAACTGACATTGACAGATTGGCTCATCCCTACCTGCCTTGTAGTAGGGCTATCTCCAGGGCCGGCACCAGGCATGCCTGGATCCTTGGGCACCAGCCTGCCCCGGGCCTGCGGTGCCATAGCCCATCCCCTCTATACAAGCACTGCAGGGCTAATAAACCTGCCCACGCATCCCACTTACCTCTATCGTCCCTGTAAGTGACGTGCATGCTATGTGTGCATGCCTTCCATCAACTAAGATGGCAGTGGGGGCATCAGCCCCTTAGGGAAGCCTCTGCCACCATTTTGGTTGATGGCAGGCAGGCACACACAGCATACACGTCATTCACAGGGATGGGAAAGATAGGTGGTGTGTGTGGTGGAGCTTACTGAAGCCTCAACTGACTGTATTTGGGGGCTGCCTGGGAGCTTCCTCTCCTCGATCCGCAGCAGAGTCAGGAGCCAATGCTGCTGCAGATTGCAGAATGGGAGCACTACCTTCCCACTCTAAGGAGAAGCCCTTCGGGGGACCCTCTGGGCAAGGGCCAAGGGCTCCTGTTGTCGACCCTGGTTGTCTCTGACCTTAAATTAAACAAATATTGAGATTTGATTTGCACTTCAGCTCTAGTGATTCTGACGGCACAGAATTATCTTGGAACTCGGGAAAACACAGAAACCTATTCTCTCTGTGTTTGCAATAAAAAGTCCTCTCCTGCCCAAACAGCTGGATCTAATGGCTGTAGAAGTGAAACAGAAAGTTTTAAGTGACCTGGAAAAAAAATCACTCCATATCAAAGGCAGCTTATTTTACAGCCTGCTCACTTTCAAACTCAAGTCAACAAGGTGAAAGGGGAGAATGAAAGGACCTGCATTGATTTGGTCTCTTGGAATTACCCTGGTGCTCTTGGATTGTGAAGCCTGGCCTTGGACAATTATGAGATGACATAAGAGCTCTCTTTCTTTCATAGCTAAAATGCCTTTTGTTTACCCAAATAATTTTATTTATTTATTTATTTATTTGATTTATATCCCGCCCTTTCTCCCAGCAGGAGCCCAGGGTGGCAACAAAAGGACTAAAAACACTTTAAAATATCATAAAAAAGACTTTAAAATACATTAAAACAAAACATATTTAAAAGCCTTTTTAAAAGCTTTCAAAACATCTTTTTTTTTTTTTTTTAAAAAGAAAGGTTAAAAACATTGTTTTAAAACAAAGGTTTAAACACATATTAAAAAGCCATTCCAACACAGACGCAGACTTGGATTAGGTCTCAACTTAAAAGTCTTGTTGAAAGAGGAAGGTCTTCAATAGGTGCCGAAAAGGTAACAGAGATGGTGCCTGTCTAATATTCCACAGAATAGGTGCCACAACACTAAAGGTCCATTTCCTGTGTTGTGCAGAATGGATCTCCTGATAAGATGGTATCTGCAGGAGGCCCTCACCTGCAGAGCGCAGTGATTTACTGGGTATATAAGGGATAAGACAGTATTTCCCAAGCTGTATAGAGCTTTGTACACCAAATCTAGAACCTTGAACTTGGCCCGGTGGCAAATGGGCAGCCAGTGCACTCTGTCATCAGCAGGGCGACATGTTGGTGATACCCTGCCCTAGTGAGCAGTCACGCTGCAGCATTTTGCACCAGCTGCAGCTTCCAGACCAACCTCAAGGGCAGCTCCACATATAGCACACTACAGTAATCCACCCTGGAGGTTACCAGTGTGTGGACAACAGTGGTCAGGCTATCCTGGTCCAGAAATGGCCGCAGCTGTTGATGTCAACAGACTCCTGACAAAAGCTCCATTGGATGGCTACTTGAGGATGCGATGGAGGCAGAGAAGTGGGCCTTCTTTGCTGCCCTCACCACCACACAGTATGCATGGTTATGTTTTACTCATGCCCAATCAGCCTCACAGCACGTCTTTCGCCACTAGTGCTGTAGGTGTCATTCAGCCTGTTTCATTACCCTTAGCTCACTGGTGTACCAAGGTGCAAACTGGGCTCCACAATACCGGAGAGGGCATGTGGGGGAAACCTTGTGAAGAACCTGACGCGCCTCGCTGTTCCCACAGCATTACAAGGTTTTCAACAGGATCACTTGCTCTATCTACTGGGAACTCCCCCAGAGCATTGGGGGTTCATTGCCCTGTTGAAATTTTGAATTGTTAAAGAAGGCATTTGGCAATACACCTTTGCCCCCTAGATGTGAATGCATGGCTATATGTTAGAAAGAAACGGGTAGATTATTTGAGGACTAGGAGAATGATTTATATTGGCAAATAACAACTGGTTGCCATAGGAGAAGGGTTCCAAAATGCAGCCAAAAGCAAACAAGAATAAAAAGGAGTAATTGGCTAACAGGCAAACACCCTTGTGGTTTAAGAACGTACCTATAGCCCACAGATATTTCTATCAAACTTTAAAAAGCAGCGAAATTGGGCAGCTATAGTGAATGCACCAGGGGAGCAGGCAACCTGACCTCCTCTCTAAGATATTATACTGCCCTACAAATTTGTAACAATGCAAACACCATTTGGGATGGTCTTTCACAGTCCAGTTTACTTCCTGTGTAGCTTGGAAGAATTTGGTAACATGTGCCTCTTTTGGATGAAGCTCAGAGTACAGGGCAAGGTCAGTAATAAGATTACAGGTACTTGTGAACATGGCTGATTTTTAATTAATCTCAACATATTATGAGAACTCTGACAGAGTCTCTTTTTACACTTTGAACTCTTGAGGGGAGGGGGAGGGGAGGAGATTGGTGGTTGGGCACTAGGCAGAAGGGAAGCCCCTTTCTGTTCCAAAAGGAAAACATTGTGAACAGTATCATTCTTGTTCAGGGTTTCCCCCACCTTTTTATTCTACAGCAGGCACAGGTAGCCTGCTACCCAAATTTAAACCAAAGCTGTCCCTGGCCACATCCACACCAGACCTTTATTTCCCTTTAGATAGTCATGGCTTGTCTGAAAGATCGTGGGAAGTGTAGTTAGTGAAGGGTGCTGAGAGTTCTAGGAGATGCCCTGTTCCCCTCACAGACCTTCAATCAGAGCGGCTGACTGTTAAACCAGTCTGGCCACTGGAGCTCTGTTAGGGGAATAGGAGTCTCCTCTCAACACCCTTCACAAACTACACTTCCCAGGATTCTTTGGGAGAAGCCATGACTGTCTAAAGCAGCCTTTCCCAACTAGTGGGCCACCAGATGTTGTTGGACCACAACTCCCATCAGCCTCAGCCAGCATTGCCAATGGTCAGGAAATATGGGAATTGTTGGGAAACACTGGTCTAAAGTGAAATAAACATCTGGTGTGGCCCCCAATTAGGCAAGCCCAGCAGCTGTGAGCTGGCTGTTAGAACACTGACAGTTACTTCTTACTCAGCATGCCTGGGCTTATCATTGACTCCAATGCTAAATATCTTAAATTAATTAAAATATTTTGAACTGCAGAGGATGAAGGTCAGAGTATGGGGCAAGGTCAGTAATAGAATTACAGTTACTCCGTGCACATGGCTGATTTTTAATTAATTTCAACAAATTATGAGAACTCTGCCAGAAAAAGTCTAACAGAGGTCTGGTTCTTTTTCTCTCTTTTTACACGTTGAATTCTTGATTCTCTCTGACTGTTTTGTATATCACCATGAAAATTTAGATAGTTGTTAAGCAAGCATTTCTGAGTTCAGGACTGTAAGTTTTGTAAGGTTTTGTTTTGAAATGAGCTTATGGGAAGCATCAGAATGGCATGTGGGGTATTTTCAATTTAACATTGCAGAATGCGAAAAATCCATGCTGGCTATAATATACAGCCACTCTTGTGGCTGTATGATAAGGCAAGACTCCAAATTGCTCTGCAGAGGAAGTTGCCAACTGAGGTATGTAGTATGGAAGAAGATAATTTAGCATCACTTTGTATGTATAATTTGGAACACAGCCAATGCAGCCTGAAGACAAGGTTCTTAAAATGAAAATGCATGCATGAAACATCAATAGGAGCTCACCTTGAAAGAGCCAAGAAATAGCACAGGACAATTAGATACAGATTTTAGTGAGGGCTTAGTGGTCCAAAGATAAATACTCCAAGTAATGATCAGTAACCACCCTTACTTTCCCAAAGATCAACCAGTGAGAACCCCAATGACATCAGTGCATTTGAATTAGGAGTGCTTATGAAATTATCATCTGAATCTCTCCCTGAATTTTAGAGCTTCAAACTAACTGGTCTTGTTTCCAAAGAGGAATGAATACATTCAGAATTCTCAATTATTTAAAACAAAACAATAAATTGTACATCTTATACAGAGTACTGAGTGTGGCCAGCTTGCTGCACCTTTCAGTCTCTTCAATTTACTCCTTTTCCACTTCTACATTAACATCTGCATGCATACATTGATAACACACTACAAAAAAGTAAACCAATATATTTGTACATATGGTTGTATTAAGATGGAGGAGTCAGAGAAAGGTGATGATGTCCAAGATGGGCAGATTCCAAAGAAAGAAAGGCACAGCAACACAAAGAAGCACAAGACAACTAAAACAGCAGAAAAGTAATCAAATACCAAATGGCTGTTGACATTAAAAAAAATTCAGAACCTGCCTAAAAGTGGGAGAGAGATTCCATAGCTGTGGTCCTACCACTGAGAAGGCCCTGCACCTGGTATTTACCAACTGAATTTCCAGTAAGGATGGGCCAGTGAGTAGGGCCTCTGAAGCTGATTTTAGAGCAGGCAGATAGCATGGTCTCAGGTTGTTAAATGCCTTAAAGATTAATACTGAGAAAAAAATATGTAACTGATGTAACTGGTATAAATTAGTGTGATGTGCTCCAAATGTTGTACCCCAGTCAACATTCTGGCCACTGCATTTTGTACCAATTGCAGTTTCCAAACTGTCTTTAAGGGGAGGCAATGGTGCTGAATGGATGTAACTACAGCACAAGTAACTGAGACCTGGTATGCTGTCTCCAGGTAAAGACATAGCTGTGGAACCAGTCAAAAGTTCATAAGAAGTCTACCTAGCTATCACCGGAAGGTGACAACGAGAAAACGGGCTTTCTCAGTGGTGGCCCCCGAATTATGGAATTCTCTCCCTGATGAGGTACGCCTGGCGCCAACATTGCTATCTTTTCGGCGCCAGGTAAAAACCTTCCTCTTCTCTCAGGCATTTTGAAATTTTAATATTTAATATTTTAACATTTTAATATTGATATCTTAACATCTTAATATTTTAATCAATTTAATACTTTTTTAACATTTAATATTTTAGTATTGAGTTTTGTAGTTGCTTATGTGTTTAATTATGTTTAGGTTTTTTTAAACTTGTTTAATATATGTTTTAATTGTATATTGGATGTTTATCTGTTGTGAACCACCCAGAGAGCTTCGGCTATGGGGTGGGATATAAATTTAATTAATAATAAATAAATAAATAAATAAATGTCACTTGATCAACCCTGAAGTACATATTTTTTATTGAATACGTTTTATTAATTTTAAAGGAAAAAACACAGAAATGAACTATTTCAATCATAAACAATCAGTACATAAACAATTTACAAAGCATAAAGCAGGATCCAGGATTGTTACAAATAAATAATCTATTACATAGTCGATTGGAAGAACTGAACAGACAAATAAATACAATCTAGCTACATACTTGATTCTTTTTGGGGTGGAGGTGGGGAATGCAACCCTGTCTAGGACAGGTTGTATGTCATCACACTGGTCAACAGAATCTCTGACCAGCATCACAGCTACCTTGTCTGGATTCACTTTCAGTTTGCTCACCTTTATACAAGCAAAATGTACCCAGATATTGGTTCATAGTTTGTACCTTTTGGTCCTTTGATCAGAAGATGGAAATGAAAGGTAGAGATGTGTGTCATCAGCATTCTGACAACATTTCAGTCCAGTCCTCTAGATGGTCTCTCCCACTGGTTGCATGTGGAACAGTGTTGGGGAAGCTGTGACTCTCCAACGTTGCTGGATTACAACAATGCCCATCATCCCTAACCATTTGCCAAAGTGGCTGGAGCTGTTGGAGCCCAACATCTGGAGGGCCACAAGTTCCTTATCCTTAATAGATCCTTGTAGTAACCCATAAACCAAAGACCATGAGGTGGAACCAACTTTCTGGCAATGAAGGAATTCCAGGAAGGATTAGGTCCTTAAAGCTTTCTTAGCCTATGGCTATCACCACATCTTGGAACAGTGAATTCCTTAAATTATTTATGTGCTGTCCTTAAATTTATTGCCAATCAATTTCATTCTAATATCATGTGGGGGGGAAACCTGTCTGGTCTGCATAGCATCCATACTTTTATCAACTTCTATCATATCTCAGTGGTCTTTTTTTTTTTAAGATAAATAATTCCAAACTCTTGAGCACAGGGGAGATGTTCTAACCCCTTAATCATTATGGTTTTCCTTTTTGAAACCTTCTCTACGTTTACAATACACTTTGGGACAGCAGTTTTGTTTTCAATCCTTTCCCTAAAACTCAGCATTTTAATGAGCTATCCACTACTACCCCAAGATCTCTATATGGTTAGTCATGGATTAACTTGCTGCCAGTTGAGACCTCAGTAGTATAAACCTGAAATTAGCATTTTTGCAGTGTTGTGCATTACTTTACACTTACTTTTAACCTCATTTTGCCATTTTGTTCCTCATTTACTCAGCTTGGAGAGATAATCTTGGTTCTTCGCAATCTATTTGAATTGTTACCATCCTGAATAATCTGTTATATGCAGACTTTGCTGCCTTGTCCTTGAATACAGAGCATTAATAAATATAATAAATAGCACAGGTCCTTGGAGGACCCTACTTTTCTCCATTGTGAGAACTGCTCATTCATTCCTACTCTGTGTTTCCTGGTCTTTAACCAGTTAGTAATACATAAAAGGATTAATCTGTGAAGGCCATCTATACAGGTAGTGGCCAGTGGGCCAGCAGTTTCCTTTTCTGGTGGGCTATCATGGTGGTACAGAAAGCAAAATGCTAGGCTTGGCGGGTAGAATTCCTGGCTCCAATCCTCTAATGCCACTTAACTATGCAACTTTCATGTACTTCCTACCATCTGGTATACTGGAGCAAGTATGAAATCCCTGCTGCACTGTATGCTGTTTCCTAACTGAATGCTCTCCAGCATGCCACAGTTGAAAAAAGGAGTGGAGTTCAGCAGCCCAAAAGAGTTGGCTGTTGGGCATGGTTGAGTAGAAAAAGGCTGGGGCCAACAGCATCTAGACCATGAAGTTTCTCCAGCAGAAGCTAATACTGTGCATGTAAAGCAAATTACAACTATGGGGGATTAGTAGGTATTGTTGTATCTTAAGTAGACACAGCTGGAAAATGTGGAGGGAAAGGGGGTATTTTCATACTTTCTTTATGATTTTTACTTAAAGCTGTCCATAAAGGCCCCAGTGACAATGAAAACAACTTATCAGTGCACCAGAGTGAAGAAAGTGGCAACACTACCGTCCCCCATACATGACATTACACAATATACACTAAACATAGTTCACATAAATAGGATGATACAAGGATTATTGTCCCACTTTTGACATTATATAAATGGTAGAAGGAAACCTCTAATATCACTGAGTGATTATGAAAATATTCAGAATCAATTAACCCAGAAAGACAAAATCGGGTTTAGTGCAAGACTGGGAATTATTTTCTTACCTTGTTTGATTAAAATGGTTATGAAAGTGTGTTAATTGGTATGTAATATCTGTTGTGATCCAAATACATCTTAAGCAGTGCTGAAAAAATGTTCTGAAGTCTTAAATGGCAGAGAAGCAAATCGTTAGGCACTTGGGGTTTTCCCTGTCCTGTTGTAAAGGGAGCAAGCCTTTTCTAATCTGCATTAGTTACTGTGAGAACAGAATATAACTGGGCTGGAATATTTATTTCCAAATTAATTCTGCCCTTGAGATAATTTTTGCTTACTATATCTGAGCAATCTGCACTCAGTAGGGATAAACTGACTGCAGGAAGAAAAGAGTGACAGTCCATTCTATGCATTTTTATTCAGAAGGCCCATTGACTTACAATGCGATCCTAAAAAATAAATTAAATTCAATGAGGCATACATGCTTATAAGAGGTTATTTAGGGTTGCAGCCTTTATTTCTTTTTGTTACAAATTTAATCCAGAGTTACACACCCAAAGTTTAAGAAAACACCAATCATATTCTTCCTAGGATTGCCAGGCTCAGGGCCTGAGAATGATTCTGTATCTTTAAGAGAAGAGAAAATTCAGCCAAGTGCAGGTGTTCTTGCAACACTGTAATGGGATAAACCACAAGGTGAAATTCTCCTCCCTGCACAACTTTTAAAGATACAGAAGATCTCTTGGTTGAGCCTCCAAGAGGTCTTCTGTGTCTTTAAAAGTTGGAGCCAGGAATTCTAGCCACCTTTCAATGAGGTGCTGGAGATACAGTGCCAAACTACACATTATGTGAAATGCATAGTTTGCTCTTTCGTGTCTCTAGGCCTCTATTCCACCCTCAGGTAAATTGGCCAGCAGAGCTGTGTACTGTGGAAAACCAGCTGGTCCACACCAGCATGGCATAATTAATAACAGACCACTCAATAGCTTGTTGTGAGAGATTCGCTGAACCTGATGCCACAATTGGTTCAGGTTTGGTGAAGATCCCTGGAGCACTGCTGAATTACAGATTGCGGGATGGGTTTCAGTTGTTGCAGCCCAAGGATATAAACAGGACACTTGGAGTGGTGAGGCCTACTACATGCCCTCTCAATTCCTACCCATCATGGTTGATATAAGCTAGGAGGAGGAGATTGACCAGATAGGTCAACGCCTCACTACAGAAAGGAGTTATGCCCACTGTCTTGAAAGAGGTGGTGGTGCGACCCCTCTTGAAGAGGTTGTACTTGAATCCAGCAGTTTTAGAAAACTACTGTCCAGTCTTTAATATTCCCTTCCTGGGCAAGGTGATTGAGAGGGTGGTTGCCAGCCAGCTGCAGGTATGCTTGAAGGAAGCAGATCATCTCAATCCATTCCAGTGTGGTTTCAGGCCAGATTTTGGCCCCAAAACAGCCCTGGTCACCCTGATTGATTACTTTTATCAAGAGAGAGACAGGGGCAATGTGACCCTGCTGGTTCTCCTTCACCTGTCAGCAGTTTTTGACTATATTGACCATGGTGTTCTTCTGGAGCAGCTGAAGGAGGTGGGAGATGAAGGTATTGCAGGGCTGCTATCAGAAAAGTAGTGCTAGGAGATTTTGCTCAGCTTCATGGCTTTGTGGCTGTGGAGTCCCACAAGAGTCCATTCTGTCCCCTATGCTATTTAACATCTAAATGAAATCATTGAGAACTGTCATCTGGGAATTTGGAGCATGGTGTCATCAGTATGCTGATGACATGCAGCTCAATCTCTATGGCCATTCCTGCACTAGGATAGCCTTAGTTATCCATGCTCTGGTGACTTCCCCTTTGGACTACTGTAACGCACTGTATGTGGGGCTGTCCTTGAAGATAGTTAGGAGGCTGCAAGTAATGTAGAATGCAGCTGCTAGGCTGGTAAGTTGAGCAGCCTGATGAGACCCTGTGTGACTAATCTTAAAAGCACTGCATTGGCTGCCAGTGAGTTACTGGGCCCAATGCAAGGTGTTGGTACTAACATGTGAAGCCCTAAATGGCTTGGGACCCAAGTACCTTCCCTAATATCAACCATCTTGGACCCAACAATCAGCAGGTATGGCCCTGTTGGTGGTGTTGCCACTAGGACCTGCCTGGTCAGAGTTGACCCATGACAGGGCTTTTCAGTAGTGGCTCCCCATTTCTGGAATGCCCTCCCTGGTGAGGTGTGCCTATCTCCATCATTTTTTTACTTTTAGGAGGAATTTGAAAACATTCCTGTTTACCCAGGCATTTAATGTCTGAAGGAGATTGTTCCTGGCAAGCCAGAGCTCACTGGATTGAAGAATGTTTTTAACTGTAACTGTTTTTAGAATGCTTTTTTATTGTTTTGTTGATGCATTTGCCATCCTGGGCTTCATTGGGAGGAATATAAATTCAGTCAATCATTTTGAATTGGCACCAGTCACAGCTTATCTCTTGTACCACATAGTAATTTTGGGGAGAGGGGATTTTCATCAGAACCACAGTTTGCGAGGAAAAGATTATCGTCCCTCCCTATACACCCTGTGGGCCTCCAGATGTTGATGGACTTCAACTCCCATCATACCCACCCATTATGGCCAATGGTCAGAAATGGTGGAAGTCGTGTTTTAACATTTAGAGGGCACCATGTTCCTCATCTCTGCTATGCAGCAGTCCTTATTCCTCCCCATCTTGGACCCTACAATCAGCAGGTTGTGCTTCCCAGGAGTATTTTAAAAGGAAAAAGGACAAGGACAAACTACCCATTTAAGATAATATGTTGTTTAGACCTCACCATCACTCTATCCTGGTCAACATCTCAAATTGAATTCTTTTCTGCTGCTGTGAGCTTGTGAATCTGCAGTAGGAAGTGTAGATGGCCAATAGCGGAGGCTAGTCTAATAGGGCAACTGGGGCACTGTCCTATTAGAGTTTAAAGCAAAAATAAAAACAATACTTTCCCCCAAAGTAACAAAATGGCAAAGCCACACTATTTTCTGTTCTCCATACACTCATTAACCTTCCATTTGAACTCCTGCAGACATTTTATTGTAATAATTCACTTAATCACATCGTGTAGAATGATAAACAGAAACTTTCCAATCTTACATTTCCATCTTTTATCAGCCCAAGCTGAACACAACAGTTCCATACTTTTGATAAGTCTTTAATACAATTACATACATAGAAATATTTCCAGTCATACATTTCTGCACCAAACATTCCAAAACTTAACAAAACTTTTTCTTGAGTGCCTTCCATTCTTCTGACCAGCTCTGTCAATGTATCCATTACAGCCAATTCCATACATTTCATCAGCCACTCCTATCTATCAGAGCCTGCTGGCATTTCCATTTCCTTGCCCATGCAATTTTTGCGGCTACTAACAAAATATTGTCTAGTGGCCTCAAATTCACAGTTATATCATCTCTAGCTAAATTTAAAAGTATCAGCATCTGAGTTAATTTTATCCTATATCCAATTATAACAGAGATATTTTGAATTATTTGCCTCTGATAATTTATAGCAAATGGGCCACCACAAATCCACCACATATGCAATAAGTGAGCATTTCCTGCTTGACATATCTAACATCCTGCCTGACATATCTAACATTGGGTATCAGAACAAATTAAACCAGAACTATCACTAGAAGCTAAAATGATGAAACTGAGGTTATCATACTTTGGACACATAATGAGAAGACATGATTCACTAGAAAAGACAATAATCCTGGGAAAAACATAAGGGAGTAGAAAAAGAGGAAGGCTGAACAAGAGATGGATTGATTCCATAAAGGAAGCCACAGACCTGAACTTACAAGATCAGAACAGGGTGGTTCATGACAGATGCTACTGGAGTTTGCTGATACATAGGTTCGCCATAAGTTGTAATAAGTCGTAATCAACTTGAAGGCACATAACAACAACATATCTAACATTTAAAATGATTAACTGTATAGATTTTGTTTAACCTTACAGGTGTTAAATACCACCTCAACAGTAACTTATATTGTGGCTCCATAATTGATGTACTTTATGAAATTTTATCTACCAGTGCCCAGAGCGTATTCCATTGTGAAACTGGGATAGGCCATCCTAGATCTCTTTCCACTATTATTCTACAGACTAGATCTCTTCTCCTCAAATCCATCAGGATCTTATAATTTTCAGACAGCAACCCCTTAGTTTTATACATAATTTCCCCCACATAGTATATTGCCTTAAAGTTGGGCCTAAAAGCTAACAAGAAGTTCCTTATTTGAAAATATTGATACCATGGTGGTCACCAACCAACTGTTCTAACTGTATTTTTTTTGCTAGAGTAACAACCTCCTGTCTTGTATTAAATTGCCAAACATGGCTATTCCTCTCTTCTGCCAATTTATGAAATATGCTACTTGAATATTCTTACAGAATCTATATCTTATCACTGATGTAATTTCAGGAATATCAAAATTTAGATTTATACCTATCCCATGTTTTTAGTAATTGGGATGGAATTAAACTTGAGTCAGGATTGGTCTTCTCACTTTTGTTGGCCTGTTCATCAGACTGGCTAAAGAGGACTCTATGAAAAGGCATTCAAGATAGTACGTCATTCTCCTCCCAATAAATCCATAATATCAGGCACATTAACTGTGTTACATTGTAGTATAACCTTCAATTAGTGACTGCTACACTTCTCATCTGTTTCAGGGATTGCAAAGTATTACTAACTATCCTAGGGTGTTTATCCAGCCATATACAGTTTTCCAAGATCTTTGGGCCGCTTTTTAATTCTCTCAAATCTAATCCAAGGGTAATGCTATAAACCAAAATAAGACTCTTGGAAAGATACCCATTCTGGTTGCATTTACCCTTGCCATTGATGATAGATTTAGCTTTCTCCATGTATCCAATTCTGTCTTCATGGGCTGGGCTAAATTTCCATAGTTAAGTTTACCTTTTTTTTTAACATTCTCCAATAATTTCACCCTCAGATATTTTACTGCCTTGTTTGACACCTTCAAGCCACACTGCCGAATTATATAAAGTTTATCATTCATATCCTGATTGATTGTTATAACTTCTGTATTTTGCTTAGTTACACTGTAGCCAGAAATGCTTCAAATAAATTTATTATGATAAAAAAATAAGATAGTGATTTTCTTGGAATTTTGAGTGAAAGCAGGATGTCATTCATATATAACAATCTTAATTTGACCATTCCTAATTCTTATCCTTTGGATCACTGATTCCCTCCTTTTTGCACTGGCTAATGCCTCAATAGTCAGACCAAATAGAAAAGGTGACAAAAGGCATCCCTGTTCCTCTTTTTCATTCTTAACTCTTTTGTCAACTGCCTATTTATTAATATTTTTGCTACTGGCTTCATGTGAATAGGTTTCACACACTGAAAAACACTTGGGAGAGATATTAAACATGATCATAGTTTCAGATAAGGCCGCTCTACTGTATCAAAAGCTTTGGTAGTATGCAAAAATAAAAGCACAGTGGGGATTTTACATATCTGGGCTTGTTTTTATAAACCCCATCTGATCAGGCATGATATATCTATCTATGACTTCATTCAATCTCTTAGCTAAGATTCCTGAAAATATCTTACAATCCACATTTAATAACGAAATACGTCTACATGATTCTGCCTATGCTGGATTTTTCCCTTCCTGTAACATTAATAACACTTTTGCTTGATTCCAACTTTCAGGTAGTGCACCATTATTCAAACAGTTATCACAGAAATCTCTCAATATAGGAATCAATTCCTCTTTATAGGCCCTGATAAAATTATACCCAAAATCCATTTAAACCAGGAGCTTTATTCCTTTTGGCTTTTTGGATATAATTTGTGATTTCTTCAGTTGTTATTGGCTTAACTAATTCTTGATTGTCCAGCTGTGAAAAACCAGGTAGTCAAATCCCCTCCTTTATAATATCCTCCTTTTGTGGTTGTTGTGATGAATAAAGTTCACTACAGTATTTACAGAATTCCTCCTTACTCAAAATGCCTTTGTTTTGTGAATGCTAATGCTTTTTCAGCTTGAATGTCATACAGGTGGGTCTAGCAACTACCAAGCATTCATACATGACATCCAATTTGTCTCTCTTATGTTGCACTTTCAATTCCCTTGCTTCTCTTATCAACTCCCTCCTCCTATCTCTATATCACATCTTCCTTCCTGCTACTATGTTTATTTAAGCCCTCCAAATTGTTGCTTTAAATGCTTCTCATAATATAATTATAACATTGGCAGAACTCTGGTTAAACCTAAAGTATTACTGTACTACTCAATGAATTTTATTTTTAACCTCCCTTTTTGTAAGAAGATAGAGTCTAATCTCCAAATTCTCTCCCAGATCTGGATTCCAGTTAGGCCATTTGACATATATGGGAGAATGATCCGAGACAACTTAGTATCAATGTGTGTGCTATATCCCAAAGATACAATCACAGAGACACAAATACATAAACTATTACGGAGTATGAAATATGTCTTGCTGAATAATATGTATAGTCTTTCTCATTTGGATACATATACCTCCATACATCAATAAGACTCCAAGGTGTTATCCAGGACTATAGATATCCTCGCTCTTCACTGAAGCAGCTTGCCAAAGTGGTGATGCCCCTCTGGTTGTGCCCTGTGTATTGCACAGCAAATTATTCAGTCCCATGCCTTCATTTCTGGGTTGGGGCTATGCTCAGCCATGGTGGCAGAAGAGCAGCATCAGCTTCCATGAGTATGTGTATGGACTTGTGAACCCTACCCTTACCTGTCTGCTTCTCCTGGTCTCCTCATGCAGACATTTCTGTGAATCTCCCATTCTCTTGCCAATCAGTTCTTTGCACTGCTTAGCCAATCCCAAGCCAAAACTATTGCTATAGCAAGATGGTTTGTCCAACACATTTCCGTCCCTAGGATGTCCCCAGGCACTTTCGCTGTATTTCCTTCCTTCATTTACAAGCTGATAGGCAATCTGGCCAGTGAGGGTACAGGAATTAGCATACAGCACAACAAAATGTTACCAAAGAAGATAGGGCATTAGCTATGAAGCCCTAGTAAGGTGATCAGAAACATGCATTCCTTCTGAGACTGTGCAGCCATCTTTTCCCTCACCTCCAGCACATTCAGAGTGTAAGTTTAGCAGAAAGCAGTCTTGCTACTTTAACTGTATTAACTGGTTGACTTCTCTCTCTCTCTCTCTCTCTCTCTCTCTCTCTCTCTCTCTGTGTGTGTGTGTGTGTGTGTGTGAGAGAGAGAGAGAGAGAGAGAGAGAGAGAGAGCATGTTTCAGTCAGCAAGCTGGCATCAGCATGTGGCACAGAAGGTGAGGAGACTCATGAGGAGTGTGGAGTCAACTTGTTCTGTGAGTAAAATAATATTATTTTTCCAGGGGAGGGGGGAGATGAAGGAAATAATATATGGTGAGCTTGGAGGAGACAGGAGGGACAGAAATGCCCCCCCATTGCTTGGCAGCATGCTGGGGAGGACTTTTCCTAGGATTTTTTTGGGGGGGGGAGTGTGTATGAGAGAGGGCTATCCAGCTAGCCATTCCTGATATTTATTTTATTTGAGTGAATGAGAAAATGCTGGGCACTCCCATCCCAATCACCTGCTTCTTATTAGAGAGAGGAGGAAACCCTCTGCATACATTTGCTTAAAACAGTGGTTGCCAGCCTTTCTGGACTGAGGGGGGCACATTTTGAGTCTTGAGAGAGTGCTGAGGACACCAGTCACAAAATGGCTGCAGCAGTGGGTGGTATGGCATAAACCAAATTAGAAAGAGTACAGTCATTGTTGTTTGTCTCTCCCCCTGACCCCCAGCAACCTTATGTTTACCATGGGAAGTCAGCAATGCCCTGTTGGTTTTGCTTTCCCCATGCCAATCTTAAACAGAACCCTAGGCTGCATGCCTAATACCCACTTACCTAGGGAGTAAGCCACATTAAACACAAGGAGACTTACTTCTGAAGTAGACAACTATACCACTGTACTATAAGTTAACTCTACAGTGAATTCTTAATGAAGGCCTGTTCTTCAGCTCCTGCACAACAGGATACATGCCTAAGCCTCTTTGCAAAGTTTTCATATTTGCATTTGCCATTTGGGGAGGGGATTATTTAACATCCACCTATACTTATTGTGTAGTAGTATTTGCAGAAAACAACTTATAAGGGGTACCTACTCTCAGACAACATAACCACAAGAAAAATGCATCCTGGTTGCTAGGTAAAAAGGAAAAGCAAACTACAGAGACTACTGTGGCTACTAGAAAATAAGGGCTGATCCACACTGTGATTTACTGTGTGTCTGGGGCTACTTGCATCCCCTTTTAATTCGCATGGTTTACATGATGTTACTGGCAAACAGAAGCTATCACACAGTTTCCCTCTCTGTAAATCCGTTATTAACCCAGTCCTCTGATAGTCTGAAAAGGGAAGGGGAAAATGTCTCCATATCTCTAGGGCTTGCAGATGCTGTGTTCCGATGCTTTTAGGTGGGTGTGTCAGCTGTTCCCCTCTCCACGCCCATCCCTCCTCCTCCTTTCTTTCATTTCATTTTCTATGGAACGAAGAGACATTTCCGCTTCTCTCTCCCATTCTGTAAGCTTCTTTTATGTTGCTGTAAATGGTGCCTTTACTTTCTCTCCCCCCTTAACTTGTGTACAAAAGCATAACACTGCTCAAACAAAGATTTGTATTTCATCTGTATTGTACCAGTGAAAATACAAATAAAATTGCACTTCCGGGTTGTTGTTTTTTAAGATGAAACTTACTGGTAGAACAAACTGAGCATGCTCAATTGCCAGGTAAACAGAGGGAGTGGAAATGTTAAATTAGAGGGTGTGGTCTTTAGGAAACTGTGTGCTTGATGCTTCCCCTCAAGTGTGACTAGAAAACACCATGTTTGCAGCTGGCATTGATCCCTTACTGTAGACGGTGCAAACAGAAAACAGAGGTAAAAACAGCAACTTTAGCACAAAGTTATGCTCCCATGTGGATAAGCCCTAAAACAGAAGCAGGAAAAGTGCACTAACGGCAGGGAAAACAGACGCTCTTTGGGAACTCAAGGATTCCTATTCCCTGATGTCCAAACAACTCACCTTATCAATCACAACTCTGATTTCACTCATTGGCTAAAAACACTGACGGGCTGGAGCAGCCAGGCTGGCTCGTTTCACAGAAATCACTTACAAGGATATCTGCACATTTTGCTTCATAACTTTCTAGGAGGGCTAGAGACTTACTTTTTAAAAAAATGAAAGCTCCAAGTCTGGGGGCCCTTTCTGGGCATGCCAAGGAAAGTCTTCACAGGTGCTATGGTGCCTGTGGGTGCTGGATTGGTGACCCTTGGCTAAAAAGGAGGGGGAAACAGATGGCAGGGCTTTCAATGTGTTTGATTATAAAAGCAGGGGCTTTGGGAGGAAACATCCCCTGTATAAGACTGGTGCACATGCCTCCTCCGCCCAATAATCTCTTACTTTACCGAGGAATTTGCCATGCATGTTGCATGGCATGTGCTGCTTGTCAGCCTTCTATGAAGCTAGGATTGCTATGTCTCCGGTTTTCGCCTGGGCACTCCAGATTTTTGGGGTCCTCTCTGAGTGAGACACCTTAATCTTCAGACTCTCAGCTTTCATTAAAAAAAAGTTTCTATGTGGTCTGGTTCACAAGATATACACCAAAACTTCAGCCACCCCCTCCCCACAACTTCTGTTTAATGAGCTTGTAGCTGACTGCTCTAACCCTGCCCTTTCAGGTTTGTAGCCAATAAGTGAAGTCAGGGTTATGATTTGTTGACCTCCAGGCAGTAGTTAGACTTCAGTACAAGGCCAGAAAACTGTTGTTTTTTTCTGCTTATCTGAAAATCTAATAAATTGAATAAGTATATAGTTTTCAGTCTTGTTCGACCCCTGTACACAAGAGAGAAAAAGTTTAAATTTTCCTGGGCTGTTGAAGAGGGCAGTGTTTTGAAAATCTTCCCAATATGAAACTTTAATCCAATACTTGCTTTTCTGGGAGTAAAGCTGCAATGCTAATCCCACATACACGGAGTAAACCCCATTGAATTCAATAGGATATACTTTTGAGTAGACAAGGTTAGGAATGTGCTGTAAATTAATGGGACTTTTGAGGAACATAGCAAAGAATTGTGTTTGTGTTGTAAATCTTTCTCCTTCCAATCCTATTTTTAAAAGCAATTAGGCAGGGTTTACTTAGGTATCACTGCTTTTATTTTGTAGGAAACTGATACTGATTTTTTTTAAATGTTCTGCAATGACGAACTGGTTTTGACAAATTATTATATGGGTTGAATGTATTTGTACATCTCCAGTGTATTTGTGTATATGGAGTTTTCCCAACAACCCTGTAAGGTAGGGTTGCCAACTGGAAACCAAAGCAGCTCACAATAAGAAATAAACCCCTTTAAAATCCAATAACCATACAAACAAGTATAAACAGTTGCAAAATAGCTTAAAGTAGCATGATTCCGAATTTTGGGTTGGGTGGTGAAGTGCATGGCTGTTTGAGTAAGCCCCACTGAATACATTGGGACTTGCTTCTGAGTAAACATGCATAGGATTGCACTTACAGGTTGTGTCAATAATAAACATCTTTGACAGTCATGCTTATATAAATATTTCTTCATACTATGTCCCGGTAAGTATTGGATTTCACACTATGGTTGTACATGATTATTTCCTCTACATTTTAAGTGTGCTCTTCTTCCTTGGGATGGTCATGGTTCCCCTCTGCTGTTTTCATCCTGAGGGGCAGATTAGAGAGATGGTGAGTAGCTCGTGGTCACCCAGTAAACTTCATAGCTTATTTTGATTTTTTTTAAAAGTAATTAAAATGATTTACATGCAGGCAAAGTTTATGAAGTACATCCACACAATACATTTAAAGCAAATCCAACTCGCATTTAAAGCACATGATATCCCCTAAAGAATTCTGGGAAGTTAGTTTCCCCCTCACAGTTATAGTTCTCAACACCCTTAACAAACTACAGTTCCCATGATTCTGTGGTGGGATAAATGAATGGTGTGGATCTGCCCTAGGTATGATGTGCATTCATTAGTGAATTGAAAAGAACAATTTAAAAATATACTTTTTTAAACAGGGGAAGGGCTATAGCTCAGTGGTAGGGGACATGCTTTGCATTCAAAGGTCCAAAGTCCAATCTCAGGAAAAGACTATTGCCTAGAATCCTGGAGAGCCAATCCTAGTTCATGTCATCGGTACCAAATGGCCTGAGTGAGTAAGCATGTCAGCAATCGTGCCACAGCATTCTGCACTAACTGCAGCCCCCGGGTCAGGTTGTGCATTCCTGTGACCTTGGCTGACTGGATGCCAGGATTTTTTTACTTTGGTTTTCGGTTAGGAATCCTGACTGGTTGTGGGATGCTGAGTTTTCTGCCTTACAGGAATCTTGTGGTTGGCATGGTATTGCATTTAGGATATCATCACTGTCTTTTGTTTTTGTTTTTCTATTTGCATTTCATTTACCTTTAACCTCACTCCCTTACATCCATAGAAGCAACAGCAGTGGTTCCATGTGGTTCCATGCACTCAGCTCAACCCCCTTAAACCCACTGATGATGCACCTTGTTCTTTGCATGACCGTTTGTTTCTTGCCCAATAGTGGTAAAAGAGAATTCATATACTGGGAAGTGTGGCACAATTGTTGTTATTCCCAAACTGCTGCCTGTGCAGCTAGACCAAACTGTGTGTGTTTTCTTTCTGTCAATTATTACTCACTGGAATTAGGTTGGCTGTCAAAGTGAGTTTATAGCAGCCAACAGGGTAGACAGAAAAGGGTAGAGAACCTTCTTACTCTTACTCATTTCTCAGACCTCTTTCTGAAGTGAAGGGTCAAATCTGTAAAGGCGTTTGGAGCAGGCACGTTAAAAGGTACAGGCAGGGCATTCCAGGCAGGGGGTTGCCAACCCTGCTTGGAGATGGATATCTTTGCAGAGGATCCCTAGTCAAGCCTTACCAACAGCACAATCCAAACTATATCTACTCAGAAGTAAGTCCTACTGAGTTCTATGGGGCTTAATCCCTTAGTACATGTGTTTAGAATTACAGCCTTCGGGGCATCTATCTTTACTCCTGAGCGCTCCCATCTCCACAACACTAGGCTCCTGTCTTCCTACAATGGCCTTCTGGTGACTGGCCTGGCTTGAGGGTACTTAAACCCTTCTTGCCAAAAGCAAGTAGACTAGATTAAATGATCCCTACCCAGGCTCCATCATTTAGCTAAGATTCCTATCTTAATTTCCAATCAGATAAATGTTTTTGTTTGAGTGGTATGCTCCAAGCAACTGTGGTTGATGCTTATTGTATCATGCTTAATGACATCACTAGGACCTGCCACTATGACATCATTAGGGCCTGTACCTGTAACACCACTCAGGTCCACCCCATGACATCACTAGAGTCCACCCTCCTGACATCACTCAGGCCCGCCCCTGAAATCTCAGGGTTTGGGATGCTTCTGACCTGGGAACCCTATATGAAGCAAATCCCCCTTGGTTGCACGCACACACACACACACACACACCATTTTGTTATGGAAAGGTGTGAAAAGGGATGTGAAAAGGTTTTTCCCTCCCAAAGTCTACTGTGAGGGTTTCTTTTCCCTCCTTGAGTGCAAACATTCTCTCTCCCACCTTGCCCCACCCTTGAGAGGTGGTATCTTCAACTGGTGCACGGGAATGCCTGATTTTACACAATGACAAGGGAGCAGCGGTGTCCCTGTGCAAACAAAAAATATAGCAGAAAAGTTTAGGTCTGAGGTCCCTCCCCCCCCCAAAAAAATGCTAGTGCCTCAGGGTATGGAACTGTCTTCCTGTGCAACTCTGTACATGTCTATGCAGAAGTAATGTCCACTGAGTTCACTGGGACTTACTCCCATTCCATGTAAGTGCATATAGGATTTGGATCTCTTTCCTATAGTTTACAAACGTTTAAAATAAAAAATAGGACATGATAACAGTCATAGCTTAAGCACTTTTAAAACCCACAGGTTTCAGTGAGAAAGGTAATTCAAAGGTGAAGCCTTTGAGACTTCAAAACAGAGGTGGCTAACCTGGGGCCCTCCAGATGTTGCTGAACGACTCCCATAATTGACCATACTAACTGGGGCTCATGTTCAACAACATCTGGAGGGCCACAGGCCGTCCCTTCTTAAAAATATGATCTTTCTTCACCTCTAAAAGGCTGAAGAGGATAGCACCTCTGAACATTTGCAGCTTCTATCTGCCAAGTTTATTGCTATCTGAGTTATTTTGTGGACTTACTCTGTAATGTTCATAGGATTTTAACAGGGAAAATGATATCAGAATTGCAGTTCATGCTACTGTCCTAAGCTCACTCACTTGGGAGAAAGTGCAATTGAACTCAGTGGCACTTAATTCTGAGTAGACATGGATAGGATTATATTGTTTTTGTGGCATAAACCCATTTCAAATAAAAGAGAATAAGCAGAGGGTGGCTAGCATCCAAATGAGAAATCAAAAAGGGTAGGTCAAAGACCAAGATGCTGGAAAATGGGAACTTTTATTTTTGATAAAACCCAATGCGTTTCAGCCTGTTATCTACAGGCCTTCATCAGGGGCTATGGTAAACCAAACAGAAAGGACAAATTAACTCTACACACATATAAAATCATACACATATACATAGTACATATAAATCTTTTGAACAGTCTAGTACTTACATAATAGCTTGTAAGATTATAAGACAAGCAAATCGCTTTCTGTAATATACCAATATCAAATGTCTCAATGAGTAATACAATGGATTGTCTGTATATATACACAAGCAATCCGAAGTGAAGTACAGGTGAATGCAATAATGTTCCCTTTTGCATGAGGAACAGCTGACACCTAGATGCAAGGAACAAATGAGGGACTAAGGGGAAATTTTGAAATTTACAATAGGGGAAGAAGCTCAAAATCTTCATTTAAACCACTAGGGGTCATTGTTTTTAAAGTTAATATCCAAGATAACTCTCTCCTCAATAGAATATCTTCATTCTCTTCATACACTTTCTCCAAAACCCAAAATCTTAGATTGGCTGTGGAATGTGGACATTGGCTATAGTGGGCCACTAGAGGGGCTCCCATCCTTTTATTCCTTAAGTTGCTAAGATGCTCTCCTATGCATTTTTTAATCATTCTTGAAGTCTGACCCACATACATTTTTGAGCAGCCACACTGTATCACGTAAATGACTCTTGCAGTGTTACAAGTTGAAAAGTGATTCAGAGTGTGTCTTTTGTGATTGACTGGATTGGTAAATTCCATCATTTTACAAGTGTATCTGCAAAAAACACAGTGACCACGGGGTGGTGACCCCTAGGTGCAATGGTACATGGAAGGACCTTTGTGCTTGGATACAAATTTTCCTTGAAATCACTTCTGACTAAAATGTCTTTCAAATTCCTGGTTCTCTTGAAAGAGATCAGAGGTGGCTCTTGACAACCAGGGATATGACATACAATGTACCAGTGTCTTTTTATGCTGCTCTGCAACCTACTAGTGATATGGTCAAAAGTTAGGTTGCAGTTTAGACGAACAGAATTTTTTGATACTGTCTTCTGTAAAATGTCAACGCATTCTCTATCAGCAACTTTCTCAAAATTATTGTCAATAACATGGGACGGATATCCCCTCTTAATCAATAGTTAGAGCTGTGAAAAAGAGGGGGTGGAGAAATCAAGACTCAAGGAATACTACATGAAATGTAATCTCTGTCACTTTCTTGTTCTTGGGTTTTGCTCTGTATTTTCTCCCACTCCCAGCCCTTTGAAACCTAGGGCACAATCCAACTGGCGTATCTGCCAGGCCAAGGAGATACAGAATGTAGAGGGAGAGAAGATGGGAGGGTGTCAGAGCAGCCGGGCTCTGCTGACAGAGTAGCCCCTGGGCGCAGCCACAGCATGGCTAAGGACCTACACACGTATAGACAGGCATATGAGGTCAGACCTTTTTAATGAGATCAGTACATTTGATTTGTAACGTGAATTTAGATTATCTAGAATTTATCTCTGTAAGGTGCATGTTTGTGTTTTTAAGATTTTAATTGTTTGGCTGTAATAGACTGTTATACATATATATAAAATAACATTTAAATCGGGCCTGAATGACTAAAAACAACGTGGGCAAAGGTGACTTACTGCTACTCATCACTCGTCTCTGAATTTCTGTTGAGAAAATATAAATGCAGCCTTCCCACTACGCTAAGCCCAGCAGAATAGGGCCCTGCTTTTTTAAAACATTCGTGCTAGCTTTGAGAAGCGAAGTGGAGAGCCACAAAAGAGGCAGAGGCCCCTGTAAAGCCATCAGTGCTTGACAGATACTGGTGCAGCATTTGGAGGGCTCTGTGGAAATGTCACCCTCCTTTAGGATTCAGATTTCTTCATTAGGAAGCTGACTTTAGAAATGCTTAATGCTACTCTTCTGCTGCCATTACAAAGATTCTGCTTGCCTGCAAATTCTGCCTTTACCTAGAGCCAACACACGTGGATTTCAAACCATTGCGATAGTGGCCAAGGGGAGGGGAGGGGGAAGCAAGCACTACTGCAAGCAGAAAGCTTAAAAAAAACCAACCTCTCCAATTCCCTCTTGCAACTAGAAACCTCTGTCCCTCATATCCTTCTTTTTCAGTTCTTTTAAAGTGAAGGACCTTTGGCAGGATAAGATCCCTCTATTTAATACAGGGTTCTGTTTCCTCTCTGCTGCATTCTGTATTTAAAAACACACACAGTCAGGCAAGTATGGAAAATAACTCTCCTGGGAAAATATTGAGGCAGACAGAGGAGACAAGGCAGGCCAGAAACCAGCCTCTTTGACCTTGCCTCTTCTTCAGGGGTATAGTCGTCCAGGTTGCAGAGGGGCATAAACCCCTTACATTTTTGGGAGCGTGGTCCCACCCTATGTGTGAGCAAATAAAAAAAGGGGAGTGTGTTAACCACTGAGAAGAGTCTCTTTTTTGTGCTGATTGGATCCAATCAGAGTGAAAGGATGTGAGTCAGCCACTGAGAAGACCCTCCTCAGTAGCTAACACAGTCTGCCTTTCATGCTGATTGGCTCTTAGGGGTATCTATTGTAATGGAGTGTGGACTCGGGGATGACACGGAGACAAGGGAAAAGGGGCATGGCTCTGAGGGGTTCTGGTATGACTATCAAGAAGGGACCCTGCACTTCTGAATTTGTCGCTACACTATTGCTCTTCCTTGAGGGGCCCTGCTGCATTTTCCCTCTGAAAGGCAACATCCCTTGCTTATTCACAGTGGATGCAAATGTAAGTCCATTGGCTAACCTTCAGATGATCAGTGAAAGCAACCAAACCACCATCAGACTGATTTAAAAGCAGTCAGGTGACAACCTTGCCTATCTTCCATTGTTTGCACATATAGGGTTCAAATTACTTGATAAAACCCCATCCCTCTTTATTTTCTTAGCAAGGTGTGTTGGGGAAATGAGGGAAAGAACACCTTCTACTGCCACAACACATCCAACTTATTGTTCTCAGGATCTGATGATTCTTATAGGCCCTGACAAAGAGAGGCCCTCAACTTTGATTTTCCAGTTTCTGGTACTTCTCTTCTGGAAGAAATCTGCCAAGGAGGGAAGGCGTGCCAAGTGGTGACAGTAGTGA
Organism: Rhineura floridana; assembly: GCF_030035675.1. Lineage (NCBI taxonomy): Eukaryota > Metazoa > Chordata > Lepidosauria > Squamata > Rhineuridae > Rhineura > Rhineura floridana. The sequence continues at coordinate 172,209,205 of NC_084480.1, read as the reverse complement.
TGGCTCGCTGCATGGGCCCAGGTCTGACAGAGTGACCATCTGGAGCCTCAGGTCGTAGTTCTTGTGCTGTTGTCCTCCCCACCTGGTTACTGTGCTGGATCTCCCTCCCGTTGAAACAATCAGGCAAGAGGAAGCTAGCTTGGGAGTGGGGGCAGGCAATTTGTGTATGAAGCAGGCAAAGCATTGGGAACAGCTGAGGTGAATTCCCAAAGTCATTACTATATTTCCTATTCATTGCTCCAGTGTTCTCATTGGTGCTTTGTTTCTTGAAGCAAGAGATTTCATGTTAGCTCCCCCCCCCTTTCTGCTCTCCTTATCTCCCATCTGCACAGGAGGCTGACTGGAAGCCTAGCACAGCTCTCTCTGATGTGAGCTAGGTTGTTAATAGTTGAACAGAGGTGGATCCATCCTCTCCTGGAGTTGCAGCGAGCCTATTAGACTTTAGCTAGGCAAGACATCTTGTGCTTTATACCGAATAACAACTGCAAAGGCCTCAGCATTACATGGTGATGGAAGGAATATGCAGGGGCAGCTGCTCACAGCTCCAACTTATTGGACAGTGTGCAATAAAGCAGCTGTAAGCACCTTCATCAGCAATTCAAACAGGCATACAGCACAGTCAGCAGCAGCAGTAGCTGCGTTTTCAGAACAGCTCCAGAATTTAAGTTGGCTTGGTTTGCTTTCTCTCACTGATAATTATGAAGGCTGCATTGCGATGTAGGCTGCAGTTCTAGCTCCAGCCCCACGGTGGCATATGCCTAAATGCTATGTGCTACAGTGTCAGCTGTATCCCAGATGCAGCTTGTGCTATAGCGCTATAAATGCGGACTTTCTCAGCTTGTGAATATCTTAACATTGTTCTGGATCCTGCAAAGCTACTGTATCCTGCAAGTGCTGCATACCACAATATTCTGTACAGAACAGCCTATGCTGAATCAGATCGAGGCTCCATCTAGTCCAACATTTTGCCTCCAGTAGAGCAAGACAAAGAGAGGCCAATTTGCCCCCAGCATCTGGAATTCATGTGCATTACTGCCTCTGAATGCAAAGACTGCATTGAGCTGTGAAAGCTAATAGCCCTTCATGTACATATTGCCTATACCCCCTCCTCCAGGTGATTTAATGCAGCGGCTAAGAGTATTAGCTGTGAGCCAGGAAATCTCCGGCAGCCATGAATAGGTAAACCACATTCCTCTCAGCTTCAGCCCTCCATCTGCAATTTGGGTTTACAGTTCTGTTACAATGATTGAATGTGCTATTATCCATGCTGAATACTAGTGATATTACTCTATAGCACAGCAGAACACGTTTTATTCCTCACAAATGGCACCGTTCCATGCCACTACAAATGCTTTGCATCATTTTGGCTGTCTTCCCCAGTGGCCCCAGCACCCACGCAGCAGTGCCTCTTCTGTCATCAGCCACATCTGTCCCATTTTGAATCTCCTGCTTCTCCTTTCTCTGTCCATTCCTCCTCTCTTCCATCCTCTGCTGAGCATTAACTGACTCTGGAGCAAGTACTTTGCCAGACAGGCTGCCTTGCTGCCTTGTGCTTTGTTCTGCACAGGCTCGGAAGCAGCCTCAGTTCCCCCTCCCACCTCCTTAGAAAAGGGGTTCACTTGAGCTATGGCTAATTGAAGCCTTTGGGACTCAGCAAATGCTGTATTGAGAAAGATGAAACGCTACAGGGTGGCACAGTATGAGGAGCACTCCTGTCAGAAGCGGCTTCATTTCCACCCCTTGACATCTCTGGATCTGTCACTTCACCATCCTCCTGGTGTCCTTTCCAGGCACCATCAAAGCAGGAGCTGTTCACTGTGATATCAAAGCTGCGGGAGCATTGGATCTATCTCTGTGTGCCATGCCTTGGCTCCCAGTCATGGCACAACAGTGAGGGGAGGGAATGATACCCCTCTTCCAGTCTAGAAATGGAAGGACCTCCTGGAGCATCTGAGGCTGGGCAGCATAGGCATGACACTGTTCACATGGGACTGCTGAACACATGGAACGATCGCATGCCTTCAGCATCATAAGTAGTTGTGTTAAAAAGTTAAGTACACTAAATGTAGTGGCTACCAGATGGCCTGAGGTATGCCAATCTCTGTTGTCCCCTCCCCCGGTGCAGTATGGAAGCAATAATACTGACCTACTTCTACAGTAAGGATGACATGCAAGTGCTATATAAATGTTACATAGTATTATTGTTAGCCCACTGGTGAAGTCAGGGAGGTGGGGGAGGGAGAAAGTATTCTCCAGCCTCTCTATAGGAAAGCCAGCAAAGCCCCACAATGACACAGTCAACACAGTTGATATTTCAGCTATCATCCCAATGCATGCAATCAATTTTCTCCAGGCGCACAAGACAACATATACAAACAGCACAAAATGTCACAAAACATTTATCCCTTCTCAGTCTGCCACATTTTCAGCAGCTAAAGTCTGACATATACAAGGGGCTTAGTGGGAGGAAAATTCCTAGATATCACCTTGGCAGGGGAAATTGTGTAACAGCCACCTATGGAAATGATCTTGGCATCTAGGTAATGAAGGCTATCCAGGGTATTGGGCAACATGGTCATATTCTAAACTGGCCAGCCAATTCTTGGATGCTTGGCAACTCTTGTCCTTTTCCCAGTCATCCCCTCCTGGGGACACCCGTCAGGTGCTGAAGAGCAAACAAAATGAGCAGGGATATCCTCCAAAGGGTAGAGAAGTCCTCAGTAGGATAGCCAAGGATTCTGCAGAGGAAGTTGGAGTGAGGCAAAGATGCGATTCACCATCAAAACAGCAGCCACCATGACTTTGAAGGCCTAACAAATTGTTTGGTGGCTATGAGTTGATAACTAGATGGCATGAATTCAGGCTGTTGGCACATTAGCAAAGGACCAGACAGGATGGAGATGAACAGAAGGGGACAAAGCATCAGATGACTGCTGCTCTGAGAGTTAGGGCTTATCCACATGGGAACATAACTTCATGCTAAAGATGCTGTTTTTACCTCTGTTTTCTGTTTGCACTATCCACAGTAAGGGTGCAATGCCAGCTGCAAACTTGGTGTTTTTTAGTCACACTTGAGGGGAAGCATCAATCACACAGTTTCCTAAAGACCACGCCCTCTAATTTAACATCCCCACTCCCTCTCGTTACCTGGCAAACGAGCATGCTCACTTTGTTCTACCAGTAAGGTCCATTTAAAACAACACAGCTGAAATACAAATCTTTGAGCAGTGTTATGTCTTTGTGCACAAGTTGGGGGGGGGAATAAAATAAAGGCACCATTTGCAGCAACATAAAAAAGCATTGCATAACGGGGGAGAGCAGCTGTAAATTGCAGGAAATAAAATGAAGGAAGGAGGAGGGAGTGGAAGGGAATAATTGACACACCCACCTAAAAGCATCAGATTAAAGAGTCTGCAAGCCCTGGAGATTCTGAGTGAAGAGGTTTTTTCCTTCGCTTTTCGGATTATCAGAGGATTGGGTTGGTACGGCTTTACAGGTGGGAAAGTGTGTGATAGTTTCTGTTTGCCTGTAACATCATGTGAACCATGCAAATTAAAAGGGGATGCAAGTAGCCCCAGACACACAGTAAACCCCTGTGTAGACGAGCCCCTAATCCTCTTGGCTGTAATATATGGGCAAAGACTGCCTCAAGGCAATACAAAGCACACTGATTGACAGAATTGTGTCCTCTGCAGTCATAAACATGTACCAGAATGGATTGGCTAATGAGGACATATATTGGGCTGGCACATATCTTATGGCTTCACGGCATTTACCACAGGATAAACTAGTTTTATCTTGCTCCTGTTGTTCTCTGACCCTGTTAGTGTTTTTTTTTAAGGCCAACTATCTGGATCAGTGTGAACAGATTCTACACCAACAAAAGCTGGATCCCATTACCCTTCCTGAATGAATTAAGCCAATTTGCATCCAGTCATTTCTTTTACATAATGTATATGAAAAGGAGAGGAAGCAAAGAGCTACGTTGGGTACTGAAGCTCCACCGCCTGAGGACCACTGAAAATTCATTCATTCATTTAAATTTATAAACTGCACCTGTAAAAATACAACAAGGCAATGTACACCATACAGAAATGGAAATGGAAATGGACTGCCTTCAAGTCAATTCTGACTTATGGCAACCCTATGAATAGGGTTTTCATGGTAGGTGGTATTCAGAGGGGGTTTACCACTATAAAAACCATTAGGAAAAAATATCCATAAGTACTGGTTGGTTAAAAGAAAATTCACATTTCAAAGTCCTATCTAAATCACACTGGTTTTAGGCAATTTCTAAAGGAAGACAGTGAAGACTCCTGCCGAATCTCTACTGGCAGGGAATTCCACAGGGCATGTCCTCCCACATGCAAGGTCACCCCTAGTCAACCTCGGGGTATGGGGAACCACAAGAAGTATACCATCAGAGGATCTCAGTGGTCAAGGTGGAGCATAAGGGATCAGATGGTCCTTAAGGCACTTTGGGCCCAAGTTGTTTAGGGCTTTGTGAATTAACACAAATCTTACACAACCTCCCCCCCATGTATCATTTTTCCACTGATTGTCTACACACGTTTAAGCCTATCCTCATAGTCATAACAACTAAAACCTTGTTTCTTTTTCAAATGAAAGTAGGAATCTCAACATGCAAATTCTGTAGCCAGTACCAAATTCCATGTTATTCGACACACAATTGTCCCGAAAGGCTTCTTTTTGATCCTAGTAGAGCACCTGGGTCCATAGGAATAGCTGTATATTTCATGCAACTGATAGTATGCAGTGCCAAGTACACATATGATTGTGTCTCTGGGAATGTATGGGGTTATTCATATGTTACCAAACTGCTGGATGGTGGCTTGAGTGAAGATTGGGGCAAATGTATAACTAAAAGTGTACAAAAGCACCAGAACTGATTCCACATAGCATACAAATCCTGGCAATACATTTATGTGCATGCACATGATGGTATATCTGTGTGTATCTATTTGCACATGTGTAGCTGGCAGGGATGGAGGAGAAATATTATTCAGTTTGCATTGAAAGGCAAACCTGACTAATTTGCACTTACCAAAACAATATGCAAACTAAAACAGCCATTCTTTGAAATTCGCACTTATCTGCATTTTGCAATGCAGTTCTCCAGCAAAGTTATGTGCACACAAATGCAAATACGAGGGTAAAGTGTGCATAAAATTAGGTTTAATTGCTTTGCAAAAATGTTAATTAGACAAGATTGCATACAAAAATGTATATTAAGAGAAATTTCCACTAAAATGCTGATGAACTGAAATGTGGAGAACTGAAGTTAGGATTGGGAAAATGAGAAACTGAGAGAAACCAAAAATGGCATATTTGTCTGCCCTCCACACCCACATACATGAATCCAAACTTATAAATTGTTTTCAATTTTTAAATTGTGTTTTAAATTGTTTTTAAAAGATGTGTTTTTAAATTTGTATATTTGTTTTTAGTTACTGTAAACCGCCCAGAGAGCTTCAGCTATGGGGCGGTATATAAGTACAATCAATCAATCAATCAATAAAGCTGTATGTAGGGACCAAGAAACACAAAACCACATGTATGACTCAAAACTGAGCATAAACTCATAGTATCTTAGCTCACAAGTCTGACTTGCTTTAACTCTTGTATGCTGGTCCTCCCCAGTGTTTGCTGTAGCTGATTTCTCAGGCTTCAAGCTAAAGAAACCACTAATTGCAATTCCTTTGTCATTTGAAAGAAGAAGAACATCCCTGATTGGTAGTAATAAAGCTGTGCGCTTCAGCTATGGGAATTCACCCGCCTGCAAAATGAGGTTAAATAAATAGCTAATAGGAGCACTCTGTAATTCAAAGCACACGCACATTGACTGACACATAAAAACAGGCAAGTGCTGGTACACACTGATGAATAGATTTATGTCGGAACTCGATATGTATGTACACAATGGCATGCTGAGATTCACGTCTACAGAGACATGCATGACAGAACACAGAGATCTAGAGGGATTCTCATCACTATGCTTTATAGTGTATTAATTTATTTTCCCCATGGGTATTCTGTTAGTAGCACATGCCGAATTAAACCTTACATATAACACACTGTATAAAATCTAGACGTTTACAGCATATCCTTCTAAGGCAGCCTTTTTCAACCAGTGTGCCTCCAGATGTTGCTGAACCACAACTCCCATCAGCCTCAGCCAGCATTGCCAATGGTCAGGAAAGATGGGGATTGTGGTCCAACAACATCTGGAGGCACACCGGTTGGGAAAGGTTGTTCTAAGGTATCAGTTTATTAAAAAAATTATAACAGCAGTAGTATCTTTTTAACATATATAGAACTACGTGGGTAAGTTAGGTGAAACACAGCGTGTTGTTTTCCATACATGCTTCCGATTCCTCTCTATCCCTGTAGCATAGCTGCCAACCAGATTTCATCTTCAAATTATTTGGAGGAGAACTGTAGCTCATGCTTTGCATGAAGAATGCCCCAGGTAAGGCTTGGGAAAGATTTCTCTCTGAAATCTGAGAGAGCCATTGCCAGTCAGTGTCGAGTACAGAGTACTGAGCTAGATGGACCAGTGGTCTGTCTCCATATAAGGCTGCTTCATGTGGCTTCAGGGTTCAAATCCCCACACAGCCATGAAGCTCACTGGGTGACCTTGGGCCAGTCACTGCCTCTCAGCCTCAGAGGGAGGCAATGGTAAACCCCCTCTGAATACCCCTTACCATGAAAACCCTCTTCGGAATCGACTTGAAGGCAGTCCATTTTATTTTTTTTCATGAATAAGCAGAGAACTGGGTGGGATAGGCCCATGTGCTGTGTGACACACTTCCAAATTGACTTATAATATACAGCCTCTAATATACACAGAATTTGTTCCAGAAAGAGCTGCTCATAAGCAAAACATGACAGAGGTTAGGAAATTACGCATTTTATGGAGAAAGTGGATAGAGATTTTTTTCTTCCTCTCATATAACACTAAGACTTGCAGTCTCACAATGAAATTCATTATCAGTAGATTCAGTAGAGACAAAAGAAATGTTTTTCATACAATATTTAATTTATGGAATTTACTGTCGCAGCATGTGGTGATGGCCACTACCTTGGATGGATTTTAAAAGGGCAGAGGTCTACCAGCAACCATGGGTTGTGCAAGATAATTGGAACCTCCAGGTTAAGTGCCGCATGCCACCAAGAACAGCAGTTGCTGGACGGCAACAATAGCGAGGGTTATTGCCTTTACACCCTGCAGGTAGATTACACAGAAGCATCTGTCCAGCCAGCCACTATTGGAAATAGGATCCTGGACTAGCTGGATCCTGAATTTGATCCAACAACACTCTTCTTGTGTTCAACAATGCATGCATAGCAAAAAATAATGGAAAGGAATGTTCACTCCTAGCTGCATTGCAATGCAAGTGGAAATGACAAATTTAACAGTGCAAAATGGGGGCCAATTAGATGCCTTGCATACAAATGCACATTGTAATGTGGATATGCACCTGCATCCAGTGTGGGCTTGGTCCCGATCTAATCAAGAAAACCCATGTATAAAACAAGCATTTGCACAGACATCTCTTGCTAGATCAGACGGATGGAGACTGAAGTATGTGGAGGGTTACACAGACTGAATAGCAACCACAGATATATACGGTATGTACTCTAGGATCTGAGCACATTATAGATGCATTTCTCTCTTGTTCTTTCTCTCTTCTCACCCTCTTTATTTAGATGCATTTAGCTCCATATTTGCCTCATTCACAAGTTGTCACTTATTATCATCCAAATATGCTACCTTAGCCACTTCTATCTCTTGCTCAGGAGACTGGATAGCCTTTCTGTGCTTTATAAAAACATTCACAGAAACAAACCCAGACACACTGCAAGCACAAAGTCCTAAATTGTCCTACTCCGTAACGAGGCTTATGGTAGACTAACAAATGCATAGTTCTGATGTTGCTTCCGTTATAAACAAACTGAGACTGAGCTTTCTTCAGCAGCAGCACCTGTCTCCCAATTGTTAGCCCCACCTGCACTGAAGGTGCTTCCTCTGTTAAAGAGGCCCAGCCTACTTCAGCAGTCTCCTACCACAACCAAGCAGGGGATCTAGCTGGGGCTTCCAGAATGGACTCTTCCAAGTCTGAGGATGGCAGTGCCACATCTTTGGGATGGAGGGCCACCAGCCCCACAAGTTTGTCTGGTGGAAGCATTCCTGGCACATGCCATTATCCTTCTGGTTCAGGGACTTCAACCTCATCCCCTGAAAAGGGGGGATTCAATTCCAGATGCGTAACAAATGTCCCTAACTATACTACACATACTAGGGCCATGCATCTGCTCTATAAAAACTGCAAATAGAGAGCAGAAGTGGGGGTAATCTGTGGGGGATCTGTGTCTCAAAAGAGCAAAGTACAGATCCCATGGTGTGGCAGGGTTAGGGATGGAAAGATCTGTCAGTTTCGGTCCTCTAAGTTCCTCATTTTTCCAGTGTTAAGAATCATAGAATCATAGAGTTGGAAGGGGCCTTGTAGGCCATTGAGTCCAACCCCCTGCTCACAGCAGGAAATCCACAGCTAGAGCATCTCCCGCAGATAGCTGTCCAGCCTCTGCTTGAAGACATCCAGCGAAGGGGATCCCACCACCTCCCTAGGCAGTCGGTTCCATTGCCAAACTGCCTTACTGTCAAGAAGTTCCTTCTAATGTCCAATCTGAATCTACGCTCCTGCAACTTAAAACCATTAGACCTAGTCCTACCCTCTGGGGCAGCAGAGAACAAATCTGTACCCTCCTCTATGGGACAGCCCTTCAGGTACTTAAAGAGTGCAATCATGTCACCCCTCAGCCTTCTCTTCACCAGACTGAACATGCCAAGTTCCTTCAACCTTTCCTCATAAGACTTGTTCTCCATACCGGCTATCATCCTTGTCGCCCTCTTCTGAACCCGCTCCAACTTGTCTATATCGTTCTTAAAATGAGGCACCCAGAACTGAGCGCAGTATTCCAGATGAGGCCTGACTAATGCAGAATATAGTGGGATTATTACTTCCCTTGACCTGGAAACTATAGCTCTGTTTATGCAGCCCAAAACCACATTTGCCTTTTTTGCCGCAGCATCACACTGCTGGGTCATGTTCAACTTGCGATCCACTACAATTCCAAGGTCCTTCTCACACACACTACTGCTAAGCCGGGTATTTCCCATCCTGTACCCGTGCATTTTGTTTTTGTGGCCTAAATGCAGAATCTTGCATTTGTCTTTATTGAATGTCATTTTATTAATTTCAGCCCAATTTTCTAGTCTATCCAGGTCCCTTTGGATTTTATTCCTGTCTTCCATTGTGTTAGCTATCCCTCCCAGTTTCGTATCATCCGCAAACTTCATAAGGCTTCCCTCCACTCCATCATCTAAGTCATTGATAAAAATGTTGAAGAGTATCAGCCCCAGGACAGAACCCTGTGGCACTCCACTCGAAACCTCCTTCCAGTCCGAAGCAGAGCCACCGACGACCACTCTTTGAGTACGGTTTTCCAACCAGTTGTGAATCCACCTGACAGTATTTCCATCTAGTCCGCATTTGACCAGTTTGCTAATCAAAAGGTCGTGGGGGACTTTGTCAAACGCTTTGCTGAAATCTAGATAGATGACATCTACAGCATTTAAATTCAGTTCTCTACATTTCTGCTGTGATCAGCGACTTTAAAAAAATCCTCATGAAAATTCCCTCCATTTTAGTGTGAATTTCTCCAAATAAACACATTTTGTAGGCAGTTTTGACAAAGGTACACATTTTTGCAAGCCATTTCTCATCACGTCATGCCATTTTACATGTTATTTTCACTCACGTATTCATTTTTATGCACACTTTCCCCTAAAATATGCATTTTTGTAAATGTTGTTTAGTTGGTGAACTGCATCCCAAAATTCTGATAAGTGCGAATTTTGAAGGATGACTGTGTTTCAGTTCTCATATTGTTTTGGAAATTGTGAATTTGATAAATTCTGCTTGAAATGTGAACTGAATCGAAATTCTCACCCATCCCTAGGCAGGGTGGATTGGAGACCATAAAGAATGACTTGTGGGGCTTCATGATTCAGGCGTTTTAAAAAGCTGCATAAAGCACATATAAAGTGCAGATGCTCTTGGATTATCTTGGCCAATTCCAGTCTGTGCTCAAGCCTGGTTCTGGGATAGAATCAGTCTTAGTCCCCCTGATGGGTGACCTCCTAGAGGAGACAGGGGGAATGCCCCCTTGTTACTCTTGCTGGATCTTTCAGCATCTTTCAGTACCATTGACCATGTATCCTTCTGGCTCATCTCTATGAATTAGGGGTACCATTTTACAATGGTTTGACTCCTACCTATGGTGCCAGCTCCCAAAAGTAGTATTGGGTGACTATGCCTCAGTCCCCTGGCATTTGATCTGCAGGTTGCCACAGGGTACAATTTTGTCTCCAATGCTAATTAATTATCTTGGGGTAGTCATTACAAGACTTGGGGCAAAGTATCACTGGTATGCTGATGATACCCAGCTCTATTTCTGTGTTAACATCTGAATCAGAAGAGGCCATGCATGTCTTAAACCCATGGCTGGATGAGGGCTAATAAACTGAATTATAACAAGGAGACCCTATTGATGGGTAATTCCCAGGTCCAGGAATGGGGTTGTGTACCTGCTCTGGAGGGGGTTACACTCCCTCTGAAGGAGCAGGTATGTAGTTTGGGGATAGCCCTAGATCCATACCTGTCATTAGAAGCTTCACTGGCTTGGAGAGCCCATTGCCAACTTCCGTTGGTGCAACAACTACAACTGTTCCTGGATGGGGTTGGCATTACCAAGACAGCCGATACATTGGTAGCCTCACAATTAGACTACTGTCAAGTGCAGTATGTGGGGTTACCCTTGCATCTGGTTCATAAACTGCAGCTGCTAGGGTGCTTAGTGGAACATTCAGCTTTACATCCTTTACATCCGTTTTAAAGGATCTGCACTGGCTGCCTATTAGCCACTGAGCCAAGTTCAAGGATTTGTTGTTGACATTTAAAACACTAAACAATATTGGACAAGGAGTCCTGGCAAACTACCTCCCCCAGTACATTGCTTTGTACATTTTGCAGTGTGGCATGGACTCTTCCAAGTCTGTGGATGGCAGTGATATTTGTGATATATTGTCATGTTTTATTTTTATCTAGTTTTTAGGAAATGTTACTGAGTGTTGTATTTTTATTGTTTTTATGTACTCCTTTTAGAGATTTTCATTATATTAAGTGGTATAATTTTAAAAAAATGAATATATTTCTCAAAAAAACCTCACAAAACACTATGTCTCATTCTCAAACCATAGGAGAAACACCAGGGTGGGATGGGGTGGAGAAAGGGCAGTGGTGGCTGGTGCCCACTGAACCTGACAGGATTCTAGGAAGTCAGAGGAGCACGGCCAATGATATCACAGGGCTGTGGCCAGTTTTGGTTTTCTCCCCATCCTCCTCCCTTGAAAAGGACACTTAAGCATTAAGTTGTACAAATATTTAGCATCTAAATAAACTGAAAAGCATCTTCCTTGGGTTCAGAAGGGATCCCTACTATCACAGTTGATATAAGAAAGACCAGCAACCATGTTGAAGTAGAGCCTGAGGTATCTTCTGATGGAGGTTCGGACTCCCATCCTTACCGAGTCCTTCCAGGAACGCTACAGTCTCAGCCCGGGCCGTGAACTTGGTAGGATGCAGCTGCGGTCGTTGCTGCTGAGTGAGGCACCAGGATGAGGAGGGCGGCTGCGGAAAAAGGAGCGCCCCGGCCGGGTGGGCGGATTCCCCGAGAGGCAGCAAACTTAAGATGGCTACCATTCTGGAACCTGAGAATCTGGGGACGTCTGAAGGGCATAGCAATTGCGCTTTCTTCAGAACCAGCAGAAAATCTCAGGATGACTTGCTGTTGAGCTGAGTCATAAACTGTAAAAAGATGCTTGCATGGCTGCTTTTTTAAGGTCGGCATGTGCTATTTGTATGATTTCCACTATCAATATCTAATGAAGGTTAACTATTTAATTTTTGCAAATTGTATTGTTTTTATTGTTTTATTGATGTACTACTGATATTCTATTGATGTATTATTGATGTATCTTTATATTGGTGCTCTTTTGTAAGCCGCCTTGAGGGCCTTTTGGCCAAAAGGCGAGATAAAAATATTAAATAATAATAATAATAATAATAATAATAATAATAATAATAATAATAATAATAATCTCCTCATGAAAATTCTCAAGTACTTTAGTGAAAGTTTCTCCCAATAAACACATTTTTGGAGGAAGTTTTGAATAAGAAACACATTTTTGCAAGCAATTTCTTGTCATATAATATATTTTTGCATGTTATTTTCACTCATATATTCATTGTTAAGCACACTTTCTCCTAACATAGGCATTTTTGTAAATAGTGTTTGGTTGGTGAACTGAATCACAAAATCTGAATAAGCGTGAATTTCAAAAGACAGCAGTGTTTTGGTTCTCATATTGTTTTGGAAAGTGCAAATTTGACAGATTCAGCTTGAAATGCAAACTGAATGAAAATACTCGCCCATCCCTCCTTAACACCCAAGTGTCTTACTTTGATTCAGAATTGCTGTCACAATTTCTAGTATGGTTCAAGCCAAAGAAACATATTTTCAATTGAATCTGCTTGTTAGTTACTTTGAAGAAATAGGGTTAGGGATTCACATGCTTTTAAATACATCAAGTGGGGGAAGAGAGTTCCATTGAATTCCACGGGAATTGCTCCCTGATAAGTACGTACAGGATTGAAACCTGAATTGGTTAGTCTTAAAGGTGCCACACAGCACTGTTAACAAGGGCCATCATAAACTTCCACACCTATGGGAAAAGATGATTCCCCTCCTCCAGCTTACACACTTCTAAGCCTTCTTTCTAAAAAGTGGAATAAGATGGAGGGATATTTAGTAGACTAGGACCTGGGAGATCAGGGTTAAAATCACCATTCAGCTATGACATTCACTATGTGACTTTAGGCCAGCCACTGTCTCCCAACCTAACCTACCTCACATGGTTGTTGTGAGGATAACATGGGGAAAAGGAGACCCATGAACACCTTCTTGCTCTCCTTGGAGGAAAGGATAGATATACACACAATACTGACAAATAAACAATAAAAATTTAAACCATTTGTCTCTAGCCTGGCTGCCCCGAAGTTTGAATTGAAGGGGGAGTATGTGTGACTAAGTCTGTAATCAGGAAAAAAAATAAGCTAAAAATCAAAGAAAAGAATCTGGGACACAACCAGGATATTCAAGTCTACAGAGACTGGAATTTACATGTGCGTCGTTGGCAAATCCAATGTGTGGCTGTCTGCTAGGGCTGGCTTGCCTGGATGGGATATGCAGGCAGGGTGCAATCCATGCTCCTGTACTGCAAAGAGGCTCGGCATACTGAGTTCTCATCTGAACCATCTACTTCCATCTGATTTTTTAAAATACCATTTTAAATTAGCCAAACTGTTTTATAGTCTGTTATCCTCACAACAAACCTGTAATGTAGAGCATAGTGCAGTTTTAGTAAAACAACAAAAAGAACAGTAGTAGAACCTTAAAGTAAAAAATATATATAATTATGGCATCAGATTTCTTGGGCTACACTTCACTTCATCAGATGGATCCTTCTTGGTAATCTGTGAAAATGTATGTAATAATACGTTAGCCTTTAAAGCGCTCCTGGACTATTGTTTTGGTTTTGCTGTAAAAAAGTTACCCCTTTGATTGAAAGCATATCAGAGTAATATACGAAATAGCACACAATGAGCCTGTGACCGAGAGAAGGAATTTTAAATTAGGTGTGCTGACTAAAAAAAAGGCTCTTGCCAGTTGGCTTACTAAGAATGACAATGTAGCAGGCATGATTAGGAACCATGAACCTCAGAAATAAATGACATGGGCAGCCATGCACAGAGTGCACCTTTCTCACCAATGCGGAACCTCTGTTTATATTCACTAATAGGCAAAAAACCTTGCAGTTTCAGAATGTACCTATAGCCCACAGCTATTTCTATCAAACTTTAAAAAGCAGGGAAATTGGGCAGCTATAGTGAATGCACCAGGGGAGCAGGAGACCTGAACTCCTCTCTGAGATATTGTACTGCCCTACAAATTGGTCAAAATGCAAACACCATTTGGGTTGGTCTTTCACAGTCCAATCCACTTCCTGTGTAGCTTGGAAGAATTTGGTAACATGTGCCTCTGAGCATATGGTGAGTGGTGGCAACACTTGCCATCTCCAAAGATAGAGAATTATATTTTTGTATGTTTGCTGGTGTTCTTCTTACTTTGCTTCTTTCCTGTGTTATTAATGTTTCTACAGAGAATCTACACTAGAAAATTTTATTTCCCTCATTATTCATCCCAGAAATCTGTGTCAAATTTATTTTTATTAATTTCAAAGCCTTTTTATTGGTCAGTGTCATATGATGGTGAAGACAGCCTTTTGTGTTTCAAATTGGAGGTTATGTTCTATTTCTATTTTGGGTGCATTAACAGTGGAATTTGGACCTGCAGTTTGATGAAAAATCAGACTGATTCCAATATGTTGCTACTTCAGCAATGACTCTAGCTGTTGGAAAAAAGAGGATGCATATTTTCAGCCTGCTATGTTTAAACGATTTCATTTAAGGCAAGGTGGGCACGGTCAATTAAAAACATAGAGCACACCTAGCATTTTGCTAGAATATATTTCACCTCCCACTGTTTTATCTTGTGCAAATTGAGAGACTCCTGAGGTCCACTGGAGACTATTCTGCAGAAGTCAGTGCCATTATTCCACAATTATGTTTGGAGTTTTTTCAGTGTAAATTTTGCAAAGTGTTGCTGTATTTCACATATTCACAGAAATAGAAACAAAAGAAAATGATTTCCTATAGGAAACTTCACTAAAATTGCAAAGTAAATCAGACATATTCAAGGTGACCATCTGAACTATATCAACTGTTTTAATGATGTTGCTTCCTCCCTGCTAAAACAAGATAAACACAGCATATGTCTTCTTTCTATTATTTGGGCTGATTGCAGGTGTTGCCACCACTCACCATATGCTCAGAGGCACATTTTACCAAATTCTTCCAAGCTACACAGGAAGTGGATTGGACTGTGAAAGACCAACCCAAATGGTGTTTGCATTTTGACCAATTTGTAGGGCAGTACAATATCTCAGAGAGGAGTTCAGGTCTCCTGCTCCCCTGGTGCATTCACTATAGCTGCCCAATTTCCCTGCTTTTTAAAATTTGATAGAATAGCTGTGGGCTATAGGTATGTTCTTAAACCGCAAGGTTTTTTGGCTATTAATGAATTTCCCTGCTTCTTAATCCGGGAGGTAAGAAATGGGATCCTGTCCAAGTTTGCTGAGAATGGATGGATCATTTGCATGCTTATTGAGTTCAATGGGATTTACTCCCCTGCAATCATGCTTAGGATAGGTGAAACTGACCACAGAGGATGGGGAAGGGAGGAGGAGGAGGAGGGAGGGGAGGAAATGCAGAGGGGAGGACTGGGAGGGGAGCAGGCAGGATGGGGAGGGGAGGGCAGGTTTGATCATTTGCATGCTTATAGAGTCCAATGGTATTTACTTCCGTGCAATCATGTTTAAGATAGGTAAAACTGACCATGGGGAGGAGGAAGGGGAGGAGGGGGAAGCGGAAAGAGGGGACTGGAAGGGGATGGGGACTGAGGGGCAAAGGAAGGGGGAAGGAAGGGGCAAGAGGAGGGGATAGGAGGAAGGAGAAGGGAGGGTGGGTTTGATCATTTGCATATTTTTTGAGTTCAGTGGGATCTATTTCTATGCAATCATGTTTGAAAATGAAAATGGACTGCCTTCAAGTCAATCCCCACCTATTGCGACCCTTTGAATAGGGTTTTCATGGTAAACGGTAGTCAGAGGTGATTTCACCATTGCCTTCCTCTGAGGCTAAGAGGCAGTGACTGGCCCAAGGTCACCCAGTCAGCTTCATGGCTGTGTGGGGATTCAAACCCTGGTCTCCCAGGTCATAGTCCAACACTGACCCAGGAAAGGGGCAGGGAGTGGGAGAGGAGGAGATTGGGTGGGTGGGCACTGGGCAGAAGGGAAGCCCCTTTCCAAAAGGAAAACATTGTAAACAGAATCATTCTTTTTCAGGCTTTCCCCCACCTTTTTATTCTACAGCAGACACATGTAGCCTCCCACCCAAATTTAAACCGAAGCTTTCCCTGGCCACATCCACACCAGGCCTTTATTTCACTTTGGACAGTCATGGCTTTTCTCAAAGAATCCTGGGAAGTGTAGTTAGTGAAGGGTGCTGAGAGTTGCTAGGAGACACCCTGTTCCCCTCACAGACCTTCAATCAGAGTGGCTGACTGTTAAACCATTCTCTCAGGGGAATAGGAGTCTCTTAGCACCCTTCACAAACTACACTTCCCAGGATTCTTTGAGGGAAGCCATGCCTGTCTCACATGAAATCAAAGTCTGGTGTGGGTGTGGCCCTCTGATTAGGCAAGCCCAGCAGCTGTGAGGCTTTTAGAACTCTGACAGTTGGTTCTTACTGAGCATGCTCCGCGTTATCTTTGGGTCCCAGCCAAAAATTATTAAATTAATTAAAAATCAGCCAGGCATTTTTTAAACTTTTAAACTGCAGCAGATGAAGGTCAGAGTATGGGGCAATGTCAGTATTAAGATTACAGGTACTCTGAACATGGCTGATTTTTAATGAATGACAACAGATTATGAGAACTCTCAGAGAAAAAAGTCCAAAAGGGCTCAGAGTATGGGGCAAGGTCAGTATTAGGATTATAGGTACTCTGTGAACATGGCTGATTTTAAATGAATTTCAACAGATTATGAGAACTCTGTCAGAAAAAAGTCCAAAAGGGCTCTGAGTTTTTCTCTCTCTTTTTACACTTTGAACTCTTGATTCTCTCTGACTGTTTTGTATATCACCATGAAAATTGACAGGGTTGTTAAGCAAGCGTTTCTGAGTTCAGGACTACAAGTTTTGTAAGGTTTTGTTTTGAAATGAGCTATGGGAAGCATTAGGCATGGGGGGGTATTTTCGATTTAACGTTGCGGAATGTGAAAAATCCATGCTGGCTATAGTATACAGCCACTCTTGTGGCTGTATAATACAATAAGATGATTCCACCACATCCATTGCTGGCCAAAAAGAAATGCATATCCCAGCATGCCTTTGAAGAAAGGCCCCCCTTTCCTCTCAATATAAGGCTTTACTGCAAACACATTTTTTAAAAAATAATTTAAGTATTCCCAGTATCCCCATCCATAAAAGAAAAATGGTGTACATGTTTTTAAAAATGTTTATTTTTCAAAGAAGAGACTCACAGTGTGTCCAGTAGTGGTCACTCACACAAAAAGGCAATGAAAGAAAAATAAGCAAACCGTAGGAAACAAAAACACTCTTGGGGCCTGGCTATGTAGGTGTGGCCTTCAAGGAAATAGCTTTAAGCATGCTCAGAACAAATGTATTGTCTCCTGTGTCTAACCAAATAGTAGACCTGCTAAGTTTAGATTCTGTGGCTCGATTGCAAGCATGTCAACAGGAGGGAGGGGAGAACTGCGCAAACATGGTTTTATAAAGAACAATGACAACATTATAGTGCAGTGTTACTCTCCTCCATTCAGTTTTAGGGCTAGTATTTGCTTGAGATTTCATTCTATTTTATTATTTGGGGGGGTTGTTTGTTGGGTAGAGATTTATCTCCTCCCCCAACTTGGTCTGAGACTTTGTGTGAGTCTTTTTTAATTAAACTGCGTTGTTTTGTTTTATTTATTTTTCACTCAGACTGTTCTCACAGACACTCAACTCAGCCCCCAGTGCGTCTTTCTGGCTCTGCCAAAGTGAACTGGTTAATCTCTGCCTATTATCATGATAATCGTGAAATAAAAATAATTATAATTATTAGCCTATTTTTGTTTCATTTTTTAAAAAAAATCTATTGATAACAGGTTCCAACTCTGCACTCTAAATGTGCCAAAGTAAATTGCTTAATCTTAGCTTACACTAATTTGTGACCATACTCGCTGTTAAACAC
This sequence comes from Rhineura floridana, assembly GCF_030035675.1. Taxonomy (NCBI): domain Eukaryota; kingdom Metazoa; phylum Chordata; class Lepidosauria; order Squamata; family Rhineuridae; genus Rhineura; species Rhineura floridana. The sequence goes on along the minus strand of NC_084480.1, from coordinate 172,191,130 downwards.
AGACTCTCAAACACCCATTGTCCTCCATGGTGTCTAATTATGAGACAGGTGTCTGTGGTGCTGGCAAAACTACATAGTACTCTGGGGCAGTATCCAGCAAAGATGTTCCACTAGCACAAGGACTTTTGATTGTGCACCAGAACTCACCCTCCCTCTCCTTTTCCTGCGCACCCTGTAAATCTGTTCCGGGTTTTCAACCAACCCTCTGGAGAAGATTTGGGAAGGGCACCAGGGGAGGGGCAGGGAGAGGAGAGGAAGGAGAAGTTCCATTGTGCAAGCAGAAATCCTTGTGCTAGTGGAACCACTTTGCTGGATACCATCCCTGGCCTCCAGGGCTATCAGTGGTCCTGGCTGTGGCAATGGCAGAGATTTAGCCCCAACAACACTGGCTGTTTGAGTTCTCCCCTTGCCAAACTCATATTCACCCTCAGCGTTGCAGATCGGAGGAGTGGTATGCAGCATCAGTAGTGGGAACAGGTGACAGAGCATGGTCTGGGTCTGGGATCACTTTGAATTGGCAGTGGGTCCCAGGTATGCTATCTGCCTGTATTGCAGGAACCAGCTTAGTAGGGAGAAGCTTCCAGGATACTCCACCAGCAGCAGCCCTAGAATGCATCTGCACACACAGACACAGCCAGTATCTTTTGCTTAGGGAAGAAACAGAGTCAGAGAAGTCAGACAGGAAGGCCAATAGCAGCACAAGGCAGAGCGGGAGTAAGAGCAGCCCTCTTTAGTCTCAAGTCTCCTCCCCCAAGAAAAAGGTGCAGCTTTGCCAGGCAACAGTGGAGGATTTGGGTGGAGAAAATAAAGTTCCATGGGATGGGAGTTTCCAACACCAGCCCAGATCACTAACCACATTGGTGAGGTGTAAAGTGAAGTGTAAAGTAGTAAACTGTAGAAGTGGACTGGGTTGGTCAAAGAAATTTGACAAAAGTAATGAGGCCATGCTAGCCTTCCTTCAAACTGTTAAGAGTTTTTGTCGGTATATGTTGTAGCAGAGTGCAGAAATAACTGGTCTGTTAAGCCTGGTAGCTGAAAGAATAAAGAAACTTAGGGTTTATTACTACAAAGAGGTGAAGTCATACATGCTGAAGCAGCCATGTGGCCTGCACTCAGGGAGCCATTACTAACTGAGAACAAAGACAGGAAGAGAAGGGAGGAAGAGGAGGAGAGGAGCAAAGCTTGCAAAAACAACAATCACTTTAGAGGAAGAATCAGCAGAGGTAAGAATAGATTGCTTTTTTGTCTATCCCCCCCAACACACACATACACCGGTTCAGGTCACTTGTAACATGTGTTCATGCTTTACTCCCAACACAAACTGTATCTTGTTGATGTCTCTATAAGTCTGTGTGAACTACCTGTTCTAAAATTCCTCTATCTACTACCAGCTCAGTCAGGTACCTGAAGCTAATTGTCAAATTACAGTACTTTGGTGTTTTGTGAGCAGTTCTACCTAGGGCAACTATTGAATCGGTCCCCCTCCAGTGCCCACAAACAAAACCACAAGGAGGAAAATGAATCCTTTCCTACCCCCCCACCCCACAATCAACATGATTCCTAGCGCGCACACACACAACTATGGATGGTCCTGCCTGTCTACAATTCGACAGAGTTCTTATCCACAGGCACCTCTCTCATGTCAGTATTTTTCAGACTGAGTGCCTCCCCCAAAACTAGAGGAGGCTAAGTGATTTCTATTTTACCCACCCCAAAACATTAAAGGCTGTCCCTGTGGGAGGATAACTGCAACTATTGTCCTGAAATTTGGCAAGCTTCATCCCTTAGAAGGGATGGCCATGTCTGCAAATTGGGTAGGTGGGTAGGTGGGTGGGTGGGGAGCAAACAAAACAGACTAGTGTCACTACTCTGTGGCTTTTCATCCTCTGGTGGTGAATGCCACAGTGTCATTTTCCTTTGTTTCTGCAGCCACAACGGGCAACTGCAGTTAAAGCAGAATTCTGTCTGGTGGGCAGGGGGGGAGGGCAAACTCCCTGCAGCTGTTCCAGAAGACCTTTGGTTATCCTTTCTCATGAAAGACTGTGCTTGCTGTTTTAGATTTCAGCGTTCACAGGTATAGTGGTAATTTTGTGTTTTATTCTGTGAAATTGATTTAAATTGTCCTTGGAAGCTACCCTGAGCAATTGTGAAATGGTTGTTGTTATATGCCTTCAAATCAGTTACGACTTATGGTGACCCTATTAATCCTTTGGATGTATTCATAGGATTTTCATGGTAAGAGGTATTCAGAGGTGGTTTACCATGGCCTTCCTCTAATCCTACAACATCCAGTATTCCCAGGCGGTCTCCTATCCAAGTACTAACCAGGCCTGACCCTGCTTAGCTTCTCAGATCAGACGAGATCAGGCTTGTTCAGGGTAGTGTGGCTATAGACAATTGTGAAATAGTGGGATATACATGTTGAAAGAACAAACTATACATAACCCAGATCAGATTTTTGAGGGGTTTTCTTTCAGGATGGCCAGGACCCAATCAATTAAAGTGATTTCTTCCCTCGGGCCCTGCTAGATCTCTTGGGATGCCTATGCCCTTGCAAACAACAGCTCTCCACCCTGCTATAATGCAGTAATCACACTCAGTGCACATTCTCCTGGAATCAGGATGTGTTTGCATCTAGTTTATAGTCAAACTGAAGCCAAACAACACATTTTATGTAATTTCCCATTCTGCATATTACATGTGATTTGCATATGATATAGAAGCTGTCCAAAAGCTAGCAGAGCATGGATAACCTGTCTATTGTCAGAAATCTTTTTATCATGTTTCCACATCCAACACCAAGAGGGACAGAATCTACTCAAAGAGTCATTCCATCCTCTCGTTCCCCCCATAAGAAGAACCCTGCTAGATCAGGCCAATCAGGCCAGCACTCTGTTCTCACAGTGGCCTACTGGAAGCACACAAGCTGGTCCTGAGTGCAGCAGTACTCTCCCCACTTGCAATTCCAAGCAATTGATATTCAGAGGCATAAATGCTCCAACTGTGGAGGCAGAACATACCCATTGATAGCCTTATCCTCCATTAAGTTATCTAATCTTTTAAAGCCATCCAAGTTGGTGGACATCACTAGTTTTTGTGAGAGTGGATTCCATAATTTAACTACACATGGTGTGAAGAAGTACATTCAGTTTCATTGGATATCTCCAAGTTCTAGTATTATGAGAGGGAGAAAAACTTTTCTCTATCCACTTTCTCCATCATTTTATACACCTCTATCATGTTCCCCCCTTACTCGCCTCTTCTCTAAACTAAAAAGCCACAAATGTTGTAACATTTCTTCATTGGGCAGTTGCTCTAACCCCTTGATCATTATATTTTTCTGAACTTTTTGAAGCGCTGCAATAAACTTTTGGAGGTGAGGCAACCAGAACTATACACAGTATTCCAAGTGTAGTAGCACCGTAGATTTGTATAACAGCATTATGATATTCCAGTTTTATTTTCAACAATTGCCTAATGATCTTTAACATGGAATTCACCTTTTTTCACAGTTGCCACACACCAGGTGAACGTCTTCATTGAGCTACTATGTACTGTGACCCAAGGTCTTCATCCTGGTCAGTCACTGCCAGTTCAGACCCCATTAGCATATACGTGAAATTAAGATATTTTGTCCCCCTTTGCATCACTTTACGGTTGCTTGTATTTAATTGCATTTGACATGCTACTGCCCAATCACCTTTGGAGATCTTTTTTGTTTTAACCACCCTGAAGAATTTGGTATCATCAGCAAACTTGGTTAACTCACTGTTCACCCCTAACTCTAGGTCATTTATGAACAGGCTTTTAAAAAGCACAAGTCCCAATACTGATCCTTGGGGGAAATGCACCTTCTTTATCCATCCACTGGGGGAACTGCCCATTCATTCCTACTCTCTGCTTCCTGTTTCTTATCCAGGTACCAATTCACAAGAAGGCCTCTCCTCTTATCCCATAACTGCTGCGCTTATTCAGGACTCTTTGATGCAGTATTTCTTCAAAAGCCTTTTGAAGGTCCAAGTACACACTGTCAACTGGATCGCCTCTATATGCTTGTTGACACTGTGAAAGAACTCTAAAGGGTTAGGGAAATGGGCTACTTTTGCAGCTGTGCTGTTTCAGCTTCAACAAGACATGCCCTTCTATTTATTTTATTATTGTATCTTTAACAACGCTTTCCATCAGTTTTCCTGGAACAGAGATTGGACTGCCTAACCAGCCAGTAACTTCCATGATATCCCCGATTCCTTTTTTTTAAAAATGGCATTACAGTGGCCAGTTTCCGGTCCTCAGGTACAGAGGCTGATCTTTAGGACAAGTTACATATTTTTTGTTAGAAGACCAGCAATTTCACATTTGAGTTTTTTTAAAGAACTCTCAGGTGGACACCATTTGGACCTGGTGATTTGCTAGTTTTTTTTATATTGGCAGTTGGGCCTAGAACGTCATCTCCGCTATTTCCCTCAGTTCTTCGAACACCCTTCCTGTGAAGATTAGTTCAGACACAAGGATCTGACCAAAACGTCTGTTGTGAAGATAGTTGCAAAGAATTCATTGAGCTTCTATGCAACTTCCTTTTGGAGAAGTTTCCTCTTTTGAATTTAAATGGGATTGTATTGTATTTTCTTGGCAATTGTCTATTTATATATATATTGAATTTGATAACACTAAGGTCACTGTTCTCAGTTGGTTCAACAACACTTGCACTAGTCCTGGGTACCACTTAACATTAAGTCCAGGGTCACCACCCCTTTAGTTGGTTCCATGACCAACTGTTCGAGGGCACAGTCATTATGGGTATCTAGAAATGTTACCTCTTTGTCATCACTAAAATACGCAAGTACCCAGTCTATGTGAGGTTGATTGAAGTTTCTTATTACTATAGCATTTCCTCTTTTGGATACCTCCTTACTTTCATCTCCATCTCAAGATCACTCTGGGCATTTTGGCCAGGAGGATGATAACATGGCCATCTGAAGTAAATTACTCTTGGGTCTGGGCATCATCACCCACAGTGATTCTGTGGGTAAGACTGCATATTTGGGATTTCTACCTTGTTGGACTTTATATCTTCCTTGACACACAGAGTGATGCTGCCTCCAGTAAGCCCTTCCCTGCCCTTTCTATAGAGTGTGTTCACAGGTTCCTTCCATTCTACCAGGTTTCCCTTATGCCCACTATATCTATGCTCCCCTTGAAGACCAAGCATTCCAGCTTGCCCATCTTGACTCAGAGCCTTCTAGCATTAGCATATAAACACCTATATATGATTGATTGATTTTTATTTACGGTCATAGACCAAACTGAACATATACAAATACACAAATGCACAACAATACTTAAAAGAAGCATTAAACATATCCACTGTTGTGAGATACCCTCTTACTGCATATTAAAACAATAAAATTAAAATATTAGAATTAAAAAGAGAATTGTTTAATCATTGCTTTTCGAAAAACTAAATAGCTGCTGCAAAAAAGCTGGCTACTTTTATTGTGACCTGGGGGTTCCGGTCAGATAACAAATACTCCAAATAAAATAAATCCGATCTACCTGGGATTTTAATTAAAATTGGAGTAATAAAAATAACTCTAAAATCACGGTAAAAAGAACAATAAAACATCACATGATGAATTGTTTCCACCTCCCCCGACCCACAAGGGCACAGATGTTCCTGGAAGGGCACGCTCTTAAATCTGCCTTTAAGGAGGGCAGAAGGGTAGGACATTAAGCTTGGCTAATGTAAAGGCCTTCCTATATTTTGGGACTGATAAATTAATTAAATAATTTGCCGGTGCAAATGTCACCAACTTGTCCCTGAAATCTGGATAAGCTGTGGCCAAACCTACATGTTCTTGAACTTCAATGTCCCAAATACGTTGCTTAATAGCTGCTTTGGCCTTAGGGCCAATAATGATGTTTCTCTCCAAATGTCTTTAGCACTTGTGTTTTTTAGCCTATGGTTCTTTGATCTCTCTGAATTTCTATTATGTGCCCCTGTGCTCTCAATGCTTAGTTCTGCCCCTCTTTCATTTGAATGATTATAAACATCCCTCCCCCATCCCTGGGGGTTGAATTGTTCGATACCAGACCCTCCTCAGCTCCTGCTGGCTTTCCCCTGCAATCAGTTTAAAAGCTTCTCTGCCACCTTTATGGTTTTAAGGACCAACAGTCTGGTTCCATCCTAGTTCAAGTGGAGCCTTTCCCTTTTGTACAGGCCTGGCTTGTCCCAAAACATTCTCCAGTGCCTAACAACAAATCTAAACTTGTCTTCCCAACGCCATTAGCTCATCCATACATCAATGTGACCCCCAGATCAGCCTCCTTAGCCTCAAGGGAAAAAAACATCCTCGAGGACCATTGCACTGAGCTATACCCCTTGGCAAGCTTTAATGGGCCAAGAGGGGCAAGGATTGAGGGAAACTTGACCAGGTGCATCATTGTAAGCACCTTGTCCACATCATCAGGCAGCATCAACTAAAATTGATCCCATAATGTTACATCAGAAGTGCTAGAGACCTCACTGGAGACTATATATTAGTGTGTGTGGGGGGGTGCCCCTTCTCCAAAATTGGGATTTAGTCTAGCTTTCTTGTTTACTCTTGCCCCTCAAGACTTCCCTGCTAAGGTAAAGCTGAAAACAAGATTTCTACAGGCTTATCACTCCTAGAATTTAGCTCCTGATCTATGGATTTAGCTCATAGCACACAGTATCCTTAATGTGCCCTTACTAGACGTTACTGATGCTTTAATTAATTAATTGGGTGATACCCTCTAGTTGCTCAGCTGCTATTAACCTGGCTGTTTGTCATGGCTTCAGCAGCTGGAGTTCCTCTGTAGCTTGTGGAGTAGACTCCCTTGCTAAGGTATTCCAGATTTATATTCCTAGTTGGCTTTCCTCAGCTGCTAATGCAGCCAATTAGATCAGGAAGTTCTTGCTTTAGACGTTTCCCCAACAACAACTTCAAGAACTGTCCTGGAAAGAGAAAGACAGGTACTACTTTGCTTCTGCTCCTGCTCATGATAATTACTGGAGGAGGAAAATGTTAGCCTTTTAGCCTCAGGTAGGAAGGTTTAAACATATATTGGAGTTGATGGAAGATTCCAACAACTCTTTTGGGGAGTGATTGGGGTGGGCTGCTGGTGAGCTGAGCGGTTTGATCTCACTGATGTAGCAAAGCCTTTGCAAGCTTCTCTTCTAAAACATGGCTTTGTCAAGCCCCTTTCCCTTGGTGCCTGGCTTTAGGCTGCCTGCCCTCAAATCAGATCAGAGGGAACACGATGAGCAAGTTGTCATGTCTTTTCCTTCCATAGCAAGGCCTCATATAAGCCATTGCCATTTTGTTTATAGAAGTCCCAGAGCAAAACTTTAGTAATAGCCTGGCCTAAGATCCAGGATCAGTAATTTAGCAAAGATAGCAGAGGGTGATTTGAATTGAAAACCCTGTCTCAATATTAGCTCTGCTGAACAGTACATGCACAATGCTGGGCTCTTTGACAGCTGAGGATGATGCATGCTGCTGAGATGCAGAGATCAGCTGGCAGGGGAAGCATACAGCATTCCCTTGGAAGTCTGGGGAAGTGGTCATGAAAGGCAAAGAGCTCCTCAGAAAGACTCCTTGAAGAAGAAGATGTAGTTGCAAATTGTGGCTCTCATATCGGTGCAAGTCTACTAGGGATGCTGGGGAATTCCACTATGAGCAGGCGAGGTTTTAGAAATTCCTTCTGCTCACTCATTGTTAAGCACTGGGATTCCTTGAAGTGAATGCAAACCACAGTTGCTGAAAAGCGCTTTTTCTTTTTTCTTTTTAAGTCCATATATACGTAATTAATGTCATATTTTATATGTCACTTTGTTTGGCATTTCCTGACACTGTTGTTATGAAACTCAACGGAAGTTTACAACCCTATGGGGAGGCAACTCATTTATCTATTTATTTAATTTATAAATATATTTGTATACCGCATTATGATGTGCCGTTAGCTGTTTCATTTACTTTGAAAGAAAGACGTGCTAAGGTGTGAGACAACCCTCAAGAATCATCTTGCATTACTGAGTTGGTTTGCATAGTGAAATAAATGGAGTGGATGGGTTTTTAAAGCAAAGTTAAGCACCCACATGCACACACACCCCTTGAAGACGTACATTCCAAAAGCACAACACACTAGAATGCCTCAAATGAGCTAAGTACTATGTAAAATCGAAGCTCAGACCTGTAAACTGCTACCTGAGTTGTGACTGAGTAAAGAATAATCTAATCTCATGAGCCCTATTCAAGCCCTTAAATTCATTGCAATAATCTAAATAGGATTAGGTACTTGGACAAGGAGAGGTGTTTGAGGGATGCATTAAGGTAGGGGCTGGGATAGGGATAGACATGGAGAATGTAAACCTACTATTAACATTTAAATACTTAAAATACTGTGAAATTACATACAAATAGCTCTAGGTTTTAATTGACCACAACAGAAGTTACATATACTTAACACACTTAAATAAATGGTGTGTAGTCACATAACGAAACATGACAATAGTACAAGAATTACATATAAATCCACCCATAGTGGACAGAAGGGATAGGATCAGTTGACCGGTGCAGGTAGAAAAGCATTCCATCAACCTAACAGGCTGGTGTCAATTTGAGTTTGTTCCTTGTCTGTTAGGTGTTGCTTTTACTGAGCCAACTTTTTCCCTTGGGAAAACCATCGATATTTATATTGATATTTTTAAAGGAAATATTGACAGATGAAAGGAAATATAGATTAAAATTTTCATTCTTAATATTGATATTTTAGAGGTGGATTTTGAAAAAAAAAAAAAGCTGTTTTCAAAAATCACTAATCTGCAACTATAGAGAATAAGCGAATTAATGGAAAATTTGGTACCAAATCCGTATTGGGTGGAATTCTAGCACAACCCTAGTGGACAGCGAGACAAATAATGTATTTGGTAGAAAAAACTCTTCTGCTTATGTATAAAGATCACCATGCATAGGATCATTAACATCTATAAACCTATTTTCGGAACATACAAATAATGCACTCATAGCCAACATGTATTGTGATGTACTTATGTACAGACATGAGGGAAAAACCAGCTGGTGTGGCTTTAATGTGCTTCCCTCCCGGACTATATATCTGCACAAGGATTATTTCTCAGCATGAAAACCTCATGTCGGAATAACAACACTGACCTATCTTTCAGGGTTGTTGTCATAAGCCATTTTCTCTCAGGCTCAACACCCCATTTATTTATTTATATCCCGCCTTTCCTCCCAGCAGGAGCCCAGGGCAGCATTTGCAATATAGGGATAATAGTAAGGCTTGTAATAAGAATAATTAAGATAATGTATGTGAGGAGCTTTGAGCATGCAGAAAAGTGTGATGGAAATGCTGATTATTTTGAAGCTGATGCACTTTTGGATCTGGATAGACAATATCTTTATTACGGTCAAAGACCAGCCAGAGTATACAAAATGTAAAAAATACAGAAGGGAGGAAGAAACAGTTTTTCCTTAATAACTTTAGAGTATAAGTGTTAGGTTTGTAATTACATTTTATATTAAAGAGAGTAGCACTTATAGAAACTAAATAACTAAAAATTTAGTTTTCAGTGATTTCTCTACGATTAAAACTATTGTAGAGAATTTGATGATATTAAAAGTTTTCTGGTGCGAATTGCTGCTGCACAAAAGCTAGCTACCTTTAGTGTGACCTGTTGAGACTTGTCTGTTAGAAGGTAGTCAGTTATCATTTTTTCATCTTTAGTAGGGATTTGGTTCAGGATTGGAACTAGGAGCCTAGTACGCAATTCATGATAAAAGGAACAGTAAAGTAATACATGGGTGACCGTTTCTACTACATCGGCACCACACGGGCATACTCTATCAGAGTAGGTAATTTTCTTATATCTACCCTGTAAGAGGGCTGATGGCAATACGTTAAATTTTGCTAAAGTAAAAGCCCTCCTGTATCTAGGGACAGTTAAATTAAATAGATAGTGGGGGATGGAGAATGGAATTAAATTGTAGCCAGAATTAGGGGCAGGTGTCATCCTCATAGGTGATTTTGGAGTTCTATATCGTGTATTCTTTGTTGGATCTGTGATTTTGATTTTATAAAGCCCCATGACAATATTATAGATATAGAGAACCCTAGAGAGGCTATTTTATCTGTTACAGATGTTAGCCATCTTGAACAAAAAGCATCAGTTAAGATGAGAGGGGTGAGGCCCACTGGCATAAACAAAATTTTCAGCCATAGATTAATCTTAGCTATCCAAATGCGGGCTTCCAAGGTTATGAGGCCAGCTTCCTGTTGTACGATGAAATTTGAAACACAGGTAGGGGTACCAAAAATTGCCCTTAGAAATTTTGATTGTACTTTTTCAAATGGTTCCAAGTTAGTAAAGAATCCAATTTGAGCTCCGTATAGAAGTTGAGGGATTACTTTAGTTTCAAAAAATTGTATTGCTGAGGGGACATGTTGACCACCCTTATTATAATAGAAAGAGAGAAGTGCCTTGGTGGTTTTATGGGCATTTGAAACAGCATAGTTTATTTGATGTTGCCAGGAACCTGAAGTGTGGAATACCATTCCTAGATATTTGAAAAATGGGACCTGTTCTATGGGGTAACCATCCATCTGCCAAAGATGCTTTAGCCTTCTTCTAGAGAAGACAACAACTTTTGATTTAGTATAATTAATTTCCAATAGCTCTTTTTTAGAGTAATTGGCTAGTGCTCTTAGCAAACGCCTCAAGCCAATCTGAGAGTATGAAAGGAGGGCCACATCATCAGCATATAGAAGTGCTGGAATTGGTCTCCCAGTCAGACTGGGATAATGTGAACCAAGAGGTGATAAATAGCTGACCAGGGAATTTATATATATGTTAAATAGTGAAGGTTCCAGGATACATCCCTGTTTAACGCCTTTAAGCGTAGGGATGGCTTTTATTTTATTTATTTATTTATTTATTTTTAAAACTTATATACCGCCCGACTAGCAATAGCTCTCAGGGCGGTGAACATAGATACAATAAAATACAATATAATACAAAAACATCAGTCTAAAATCAAATTTCACAATCTAAAAACAGCAAAGGCTAAAATCAAATTACAAACATTACAATCATTAACAAAAAATTAAAATGCCTCGGAGTAGAGAAAGGTTTTGTTAAGTGACCAGCTCTATCACATCTAACACGCAGGTAAGTAGATTAATATATAAACATTGTATCAAGGCTAGTAGTTGCCTGTCAATGTTGGTGTTCTCCAGCTTGTCCCAGAGCTTGCATCGCGATATAGAATCAAAGGCTGCTTTAAAATCGATAAAAGCAGCATACAAAGCACCATTAGAAGATTTAGTATATTTTTCTATTAGATGATTTAGAAGTAGTCCATGATCAGTTGTAGAACGACCAGCTCTGAATCCTGCCTGTTCAGCTACAAGGATGTTTTCTTGTTCTATCCAAGATGTAAGTTTGTCATTTAGGTACGTGGCATAAATTTTACTGATGATGTTCAGAAGGCTAATTGGCCTGTAATTAGCTGGATCAACTCTGGAGCCTTTTTTAAAAATCGGAATTACTATTGCCAAACCCCAGTCACTTGGAATAGTGATGTTCGCATTGATATAGGAAAATAGGGCGGCTAATACCGGGGCCCACCAGTCCACGTTGACTTTAAAGAGTTCAGCAGGAATGCAGTCCAAACCAGGTGCTTTTCCTGCTTTTAATCTCGCTATTAAACAGCTGATTTCCTTTGGAGTGACCGGTGGCCACTCTGGGAGACCTTGTTGATGTAATTCGATGTATTTGGTGCAGGGATGTGCTCCAGAAAAGAGCGTTGTATAGTGGTCTTCCCAGGTGTTTACCGAAATATAATAATCCAGGGAAATTGATGAGTGGGGCCATCCTTTAGCCACCATTTTCCAGAAAGAACATACATCTTTTCTCTGGATGCTTTCAGTAAACGTTGCCAATCTTCTGCTTGAGCTAAGGACTTTTTGGTTTTTATTAGTTGTTTATATCGTCTCTTTTCTTCCAGCATCTGGAGGAATAGGGCAGGAGAATTTGTATCTCTGTATGCTCAATATTTTTCAGTTAGAAGTTTTTTCTGAGCAACGCAGTCATGGTCAAACCATGATTTAGACTGGTAAGTGGGTCGATGAGAGGTAGGTTTTGGGGTGCTAGATAGACTTTTTTGCAAAGCTTGTATCAGTTGTTGAAGCGTGTCGAGGGGCGAGTCAGTAGGCTGAGTGGCTATAAGTTTGTTTCGAAGTATGAGACAGTACTCAGAATTTAGTAATCTCTTTATATCTGCATCCAATTTGGAGGACCAACTAGTCCGAGTGGCTTGTCTTTCACATTCTACAGCAAAAGTTGGAGCTTGCTCTGCGAAAGTGGACTTATTACCACAAGACAATAGTATAGCTAGTGGTAAATGATCACTTTCAGGACGCACTTCGACAAAACAGGCAGAGATAGCCGGCAGAAGTTCTTGTGAGACACTGAAGTAATCAATGGTAGAAGTTTTAGGTCCGACTAGAAAAGTAAATTCACCAGGAATGTCTCCGTCAACCCGCCCATTAGATATGGTCATATTTAGATTATTTAGCATCTTTATCAAATAAAAACCAGAAGGATTGGTGCCATTATCCTTTGACTGTCGGCCTGGAATAAGATTTTGACATGAAGTTATTGGTACCGGTTCATTATAACGGGCATAAAGAAATTCATCAGAGGGTCCTATCCTCGCGTTAAAATCACCTGCTAAGATGACCATAGCATCTGGAAAAAGAGCCGTTTGGTTTTCAATATATTCTTCAAGCTTTTTTATGGTTGACTTTGCTGATTTCTTTTGACTACATACTGGAAGGTACACATTTATGATCAGGAGCCGAGTCCAAGAGAGGTTTATTATTATTGCAATTGCCATCTCATCTAAGGAATCCAAATTTATATAGGAGGCCAGTATCTTAGTCGAAATGAAGAGACATAGACCTCCTTTAGGGCGGCCACCTTTCATACTAGGGGATGCATGTAAAGTATAGGATGTGTATCCATTTAGAAATATGTCCTCACAGATCCATGTCTCCTGCAGTAAAATGATATCTTATCTTTTTAAATAGGTAAAGAAGCTCGGGTCAGCACATTTATTCCGCCATCCAGAGATATTCCAAGATATAAAAGCCAGATTATTCTCAGTAGAATTAAATGGCAGTCAGGCATTGCTGAGTTGATTGGTTTTCTGCGCTGGTCTGTTTCTTTTGTTAGCAGATGGATTAGGGGAGGAATTATAATCAAAGTGAGACTGTGTGATGGTTGAAATGGTTGGAATTGACTCCGCTATATCCAGATTCTGTTGGTCTGTATTCTTCACCCCGGTAGGGCCTATATAATCATCTTTTTGTATAGGTTCAATTGGTGTAATTACAGACTTATTGGAGGAAGGTGGTAATGATATAGTTGTATCATGTATAGTTTTCGGGGTTTTTTTCAACTCTCCTGAAGATTTAAGAGTGCCTCTGTCCTTGGAAGGACTTAACGTTAAATCGATCTCTCCAGCTTTGGGGTCCAGGGGGACTTTTACTTCTTTGAAAATGTCCAGTAAGTGAGACTTTAGACGTTCAAATCTTATGAGGATATCAATTTGACTGTGAGGAGGTAGCGTGGCAAAGGAATTTATTGTCATTTTCTCATCCTCATCAAAAGAGTTCTCAAATTTATTAAGAGATTGGCTGTCTTCTTGATGCACTGTATCTATGTTCTTCTCATAATTGTCTGGAACGATGTCTCTAAGTTTGGTAGGTGATGAATGTTCTAGAGTCAGCTCATTATTGGCCTCTTGTTTTCCTTTTTCCTTTTCATTCATATGGTCTTCACATGGTCTACAGCAGTGTATTAGAGCTACTGGGACTGCCTTATTTTCAAAGAATCTTGATATGGCAATTCCAAGCTTTTCAAATAGAGCCTTGGCCTTGAGAACTCGATTCGCCACACTCCGAGTAGCAAAGGAGATCAGTGCACGAGCTCTTCTCCCATCATGGTATATATTATTCTATCCGTTCAATTTCTATTAAGGGTATATGAATCAGGAGGTGATTTCTTAGTAGCTCCTGCAGATGTAGTTTACGATTAAATTGGGATAGAAAACCATTAGGTTTGGGGAAGTTTATCAGTACCAGTTTGTAGGGGTTCAGAACAAGGTTCCAATTATAATCTTTTATAGCTTCCACTTTCAGATGTTTACTAGACTCCCTTAGTTGCATATCTGGTAACCTATTTTGAGGAGTAATATGATGCATGGACGTTGGTAAATAGGCCTTCAGGGGAGGCAGAGTAGATGGGAATACGGGGGTGTCCTGAGATTGGAGCTTCGCTCCAGAAATTAAGGAAGATGTTATGCCTGCACTCTTTTGAGGCGATCTTGAGAGCGTTTGGGTGGCGGGTTTATCCAATATGTCAAAAAGCTTTTTGAAGTTCATATTTTTTCCCCGTGTTGTCTTTAAATTCTTTAAGTTTTTTGGTTTTTTTGTGTTAGGCTTCCTAGTCTTGAATTTTTTACATTTCTGAGGGTTTGTTCTTGCCTTCTTGTATTTGAATTTTTGTAACTTTCTTTTGGGAGAGGGTGGTTTCTCTTCGCTTTGTTCATGATTTTGGTACAATTTTACAAGAATTATTAAAAGATGATTACATTCCCTCAGGGATGACTTCATAAGGTCAATATCCTTTAGTAGCATAGACATCCAGCCCAAGATCAGTGGGTTATTCTCTACTGAATCCAGGTGTAAGTATTGAGAATGTTCTTCGTTTAGCGAGTCTAAACATTTCTCCACAGTTGGGTTTGGCTTGGTGTTAGACATGTTGGTCGAATCATTATTTAGCTGGTATTTTGGTGGGTCTGCTTGATGTAACTTTTCCATCACTGTCTTTTTACCATTATTTTTAAATTGAGTTGGCAGTTGTTTTTGTACATTCTCATCCAATGCAATTTCATCGGCCAAATTTACTGATGGATATTCATCTGGGACAGCTTGGATATTATCCTTAAGGGATAGAGACCAATCAAGGGGGAAATGCGAAACTTGAATGTCTTGTAAAGAAGCCCCTTCATTTTCTCTCTTTGAGGTTATAGTAAAAAAGTTTGTAATCTTTAATTGGTCACTTTGAGGCTCCACTGGACAGCTTGTACTAGATGTTAGGAGTTGGGTTGAATCCTTTCTTTCAAGACCTCCAGTCACAGGTAGGCTCTCAAAGTTGGGGGTATTTCCCAAAGCTTTTCGAGCTTTTCTTGTTAGAACCATTACTAGCTTTATTAGCTTCACCACTTCAGATTATGAGCTGGAATAAGTCTTAGAAAGTGTGGTAATGTTCCAGCTCTCCCATAAGTAGAAATAAGCAAGTCTTTGAGTAATTTTTCTTGAATCAGATATGCTAAAAAGCTAAAAATTAAAAAGAATAGACAGGTTTTGTCTTTCACAATGCCATCTTATCCTCTCATTGGATATTATAGCGGTTTTAAGTCTGTCAGGATTATTCTTTAATTTAAAAACAGCTTAAAAATTAGTAGAACAGAAAGTCAAGGTCTAAAAATTAGTAAAATATGTTATCTTGGGAAGTCCATCATAACCCGAGAGAGGGAAGAAGATTTATGCTGATGGCTTGACTTTAGGAATGTCTCCGAAATTCTTAGCTGCCAGAAAATTCTTCAGTTAAAAGTAGTTCATCAGAGCACTAAAACGATCTTTTGAGTCAGTTGATACATTTCATAACAGAGATTTGGTGCCGAGAATTATGAGATATCAGCAGTAAATTAAGTAGGGAGGATAAATTCTTAGTCAGATTATACTGTGTTTTAGCATCAACTCCAATAAATGCGTCTTGTTAAATCGCCATCTTTCCCTTTACTCTCCTGAAGATGACTGTAGGGACAGGAGCAGGCAAACAGTTGTTATCTTATTTTGTCTACTAGGAGTCCTTTAGTGAGAGGTAGAGCACCACAGGAATGTACTTCCTTCTTTTAACTTCAAAACAGACTTTTTATCAAGTTGTTTGGAAAAAGTTAAAGGTAGCTCTAGAAGTTTTTAAATTGTGAACAGAGGGAGCCGAGATAGCAAGCGTCTTACCGGAAGTCGTTCCAGCTTCTTTTTTTAAGTCGTTCCAGATCTGCAGCACTGCAGTGCTCCTCCATGCACCATCTAAGTAACTGCAGGATGCATTTCTTGATGGGAGAGGGGATGGGGATGTATACTGTCAAGAATAGCTAACTTTGAGTTAAAGTTGGTCAAGCTAAAATGGTTCAACCAGAGGGAATTCTGGGAGCTTGTTGATCCCTGGGACACTCTGCTGGAGAAGTCTAAGGCTTCAGTGCCAGACAGGCACTGTCCTGCTCAGGGCTCAGGGCGAGAGCCACGAGCCGGAGATGAAGGTGAATGCAATTCTTGTTTTATTAAAGTAATGGATACATCAAAGGCAGTTCACAGAAGTTCCTATGCTAACTCACTACAATTCCCTAACTAAACTCTACACATGCTCTGCAGTGTATGGAGTAAGTTGACTCAGCACCCAAACCTGAGAGCTGCAGTCTTATTTATTTATTTATTTATTTATTTATTGCACTTGCATACCGCCCCATAGCCGAAGCTCTCTGGGCGGTTTACAGCAACCAAAAACATTAAAACAAATATATAATTTAAAACACATATTTTAAAAACAATTTAAAACACAATTTAAAAATTTAAAACAATACAAAAACAATTTAAAACACATGCTAAAATGCCTGGGAGAAGAGGAAAAGATAACAGTGTTGGCGCCAGGCGCACCTCATCAACAAGGCCATTCCATAATTTAGGGGCCATCACTGAGAAGGCCCTCTCCCTTGTTGCCACCCTCCGAGCTTCCCTTGGAGTAGGCACCCGGAGGAGGGCTTTTGATCTTGAACGTAGTGTACGGGTGGGTTCATATTGGGAGAGGCGTTCCATCAGGTATTGTGACCCAAGCCGTGTAAGGCTTTATAGGTCAAAACCAGCACCTTGAATCGAGCTCGGAAACATACAGGCAGCCAATGCAAGCGGGCCAGAATTGGTTTTATATGTTCGAAACGTCTGGTCCCTGTTACCAATCTGGCCGCTGCATTTTGCACAAGCTGCAGTTTCTGAACCATCTTCAAAGGCAGCCCCACGTAGAGTGCATTGCAGTAATCTAATTTGGAAGTTAGCAGAGCATGGACAACTGAAGCCAGGTTATCCCTGTCCAGATAGGGAAATAGTTGGGCCACCAAATGAAGTTGGTAGAAGGCACTCCGTGCTACCAAGGCTACCTGAGCCTCAAGTGACAGAGATGGTTCTAGGAGAACCCCCAAGCTACGAACCTAGTGGATGCAATTATACACTGGTAAGTGCCTATGGTAAGCTGTATTTAGGGGCAGTTGCTGCCACTATCAAATCATCAATCTGCTGCCCAGTGGAGCTCTTCAGAATTGTCCAGGGGCTATTACACTCTGGCCCCAGGGACATGGTAGAACCATCTGAGGCCCGCTGTAATGAATTTGCTAGGCACTTTCAGGATAAAATCTTTAGCATCCACCAGGACTTAGACTCCAGTGTTATAGCAAGTGAATCAAGCGGGGTATCCAGAGCACAGCCTTGTCCCGATTTCTTGGATGAGTTTCAGTTGGTGCAGCTTGAGGATGTTGACCAGGTGCTTGGACAGGTTTGTGCAACCACTTCTGTGCTGGATCCTTGCCCTTCTTGGCTAATAAAAGCTAGCAGGGATGGAACAGCCGGCTGGGCCAGGGAAGTGATTAATGCCTCTCTGTGAGAGGGAGTGGTCCCTGGTTGCCTGAAAGAGGCGGTAGTGAGACTACTCCTGAAGAGACCCTCCCTGGACCCAGAAAATCTTAATAACTATAGGCCGGTTGCAAATGTTCCATTCCTGGGCAAGGTCCTGGAACGAGTGGTTGTAGGCCAGCTCCAGACACTCTTGGATGAGACCGATTATCTGGATCCATTTCAGTCAGGTTTCAGGCCTGGTTTTGGCATGGAAACAGCCTTGGTCGCCCTGTATGATGACCTTTGTCGGGAGAGAGACGGGGAGTGTGACTCTGTTGATTCTCCTTGATCTCTCAGCAGCTTTCGATACTATCGACCATGGTATCCTTCTGGGGAGACTAGCTGAGTTGGGAGCGGGAGGTACTACATTGCGGTGGTTCCACTCCTACTTGGCAGGTCGCCTCCAGAAGATGGTGCTTGGGCAACATTGCTTGGCACCCTGGACTCTCCAGTATGGGGTTCCACAGGGATCAGTTCTGTGCCCCATGCTGTTCAACATCTACATGAAACTGTTGGGTGCGGTCATCCGGAGCTTTGGAGTGCGTTGCCATCAGTATGCTGATGACATGCAGCTCTATTTCTCCTTTTCATCTTCTTCAGGTGAGGCTGTCAATGTGCTGAACCGGTGCCTGGCTGCGACAATGGACTGGATGAGGGCTAATAAACTGAGGCTCAATCCAGACAAGACTGAAATGTTGCTAGTGGGTGGTTCTTCTGACCAGATGGTGGATGTCCAACCTGTTCTGGATGGGGTCGCACTCCCCCTGAAGGAGCAGGTTCGTAGCTTGGGGGTTCTCCTAGAACCATCTCTGTCACTTGAGGCTCAGGTAGCCTTGGTAGCACGGAGTGCCTTCTACCAACTTCGGTTGGTGGCCCAACTACGTCCCTATCTGGACAGGGATAACCTGGCTTCAGTTGTCCATGCTCTGGTAACCTCCAAATTAGATTACTGCAATGCACTCTACGTGAGGCTGCCTTTGAAGATGGTTTGAAAACTGCAGCTTGTGCAAAATGCAGCGGCCAGATTGGTAAAAGTGACCAGACGGTCCAAACATATAAAACCGATTCTGGCCCGCTTGCATTGGCTGCCTGTATGTTTCCGAGCTCGATTCAAGGTGCTGGTTTTGACCTATAAAGCCTTACATGGCTTGGGACCACAATACCTGATGGAATGCCTCTCCCGATACGAACCCACCCATACACTACGTTCAAGATCAAAGGCCCTCCTCCGGGTGCCTACTCCAAGGGAAGCTCAGAGGGTGGCAACAAGGGAGAGGGCCTTCTCAGTGATGGCCCCTAAATTATGGAATGGCCTTGTTGATGAGGTGCGCCTGGCGCCAACACTGTTAACTTTTCGGTGCCAGGTCAAGACTTTCCTCTTCTCCCAGGCATTTTAGCAAGTGTTTTAAATTGTTTTTATATTGTTTTAAATTTAAAATTGTGTTTTAAATTGTTTTTAAAATATGTGTTTTAAATTGTATATTTGTTTTAATGTTTTTGGTTGCTGTAAACTGCCCAGAGAGCTTCGGCTATGGGGCGGTATACAAGTGCAATAAATAAATAAATAAATAGATTTGATCCCAGAGATAGTCCAGAGTTCCTAAACTCTATGAGAGAAGCTCCTTGGACAGATGGTCTGCCCCACCAGCCCCACCTCTTTGAGACTAATCTGGAGTTCTTCCTGAGGACTACTTACATGCAGCACCATTCAGCAAACATAATCTAATCCAGGTGGCTGTTTAGGAGAGAAGAATTCAAGTGGTATCATTAATTGGAGAAACTCTTCACATGCAGTAGCATAGTGGTAGATTCAGAAGCGCAGGGTCCTTTCATGTTAAGCACAGCCCCTCCCCTCCCCCCTCTTTTTGTTGTGGGGCTGAGAATGAGATCCTTGTTAATGCCTTCTCCCACAACAGCAGACATCTCTGGGAGCCAATAAGCATGGAAGAGAGACCTAGCTACTGAAAAGAATCTTCTCAGTGGCTAACTGACCTCCTTTCACTCCGATTGGCTCCAATCAGCAGGAAAGAAGGAAGAATGTTAGAAGACTCTTCTCAGTGGCTAACACACTCCCCTTTCATGCTGATTGGTTTGTAGGATGCTGGAAACATAGGGACCCTGCTAGGACCCTGCTCCCAAAAAAGTGAGACCCTGGACACCTACACCCCTGTTCACAGGGAAACATAACTGCCCTGCAGGCAGCAAGATCTGGGGGCAAGGGCACATGTCCCTCCCATCATATAATTTCCCCAATTCACTTATATGGATCAGGAGAAAGGGGGTGGGAACTGGGGAGATCTCGGGGTGTACAGTCTTCCTCAGCATGCAACATGGAGGAGAGGAGTGAGATTTTCACCTAGGACAGTAATATAGCTTCCTAGAAAGGACATTGGTCTCATCTTCCATCAAAGCAGGTAGGTGCGCCATACATGCTTATTAAGCAAGCTTTTAAGCCATATAAAAGAAAAAAGGGGGGAGGCCTTCCTTTCACTCTGCACGGGTCTGACACTACAGTGTATGCTTCATGATAGGGAGTAATAAGATTCTACCAACATTTATTTGCAGCAAAAAGGAATTTTACTTAAACAGAATGAGCTGTTCCCCAGCCACACATACTAGGAGTTTCTTGCCCCCCCTTCTCACTCTCTCTAATTGCAATGTGTTTCTGTGCTCAGTGTTTGCCATGGCAACGCCTGCCTGGTGTGCTGATGTGCCTCCCAGCACATATTGTTTTTGAAAGGTCACACTGTAGTGCGGGTGGGCTCTGCCGAGTTCACTTTCTTAACATATATATATATATATTACATATTTATGAAAAGTGAGATGGAAGGTAATTACAGCCCTCTTCCCTGGGCCCTAATCTCCTTGATGCAGTCCTTTGTCAGGAGATACACAAACCAGGCTCGTTCCAAGTGACTGATCAAAATTGCAAACAAAAAGCAAAGGATGGGCACTCCCTTTGCTGCACTTTATTCCACATGGCCAGAGCAGAGGGATTATTCAGATGGCTTCAGCTTGTAAAAGCACTTGTGCCTTGAGCCAGCTTTTTGCAAGCTTCTACAAGTGTGGCATCTTCCATAGGAAGCATTGCAGAAAGCTGGAGAAGGTTGTTGAAAGGAAAGGAGATTGGCCTATTCCTAGTCTCAGCCACTAAGGGACACTGCAAGAAGATGACGTTTAGCCACTTCTCTTTATGCCATTCTCTCTCCCCTGCCCTGCTAGTTTGCTCTGTGAATGAAAAAAAACAAGTTTTTTAAACAAATAGCAAACTCAGATACAATCCCCGACATTTCTATATTTGGCACAGAAAGATTTATGCCTGAAACCCTGTACAGTTGCTGCCAGTCAGTGTTGACAGTACTAAGCTTGTTGGACCAATGGTCTAACTCGGTATAAAGCTGCCTTCTATGTTCCCCAGCTGACTCACCTCTCCCTCCCTGCTGTTTGGCGGAGGAGGGTACCAATGTGCTGTTCCCAGCACCAATCAGCTGGGCATTGGGGAGATGGAGAGGTCTTATGGGATCGCAGTGTACCAGGAGGAGAAGGGTGAATGTGTGTGAGTATGGGGAGGCCTCTGTGTTTCTGTGTGAGAAACTGAGGGGGTGGAGCTATGTGTTCAAATGTTTGTGGGGGGGGAAGAAGGGGAAGCCCAGGCACTGCCCACCATTGGCTCTGACCCAACCCACAGCCACATGCAGCTCTCAGGGCAAAAAGGTTGCCCACTCCTGAGGTAAAGAGATAATCCAGGCATCTGAAGGGATGAGAGCAAGTAAGGATGGACAACCCCCGCTCCAAGAAATGTCACTAGCCATATAAAGACTCTTTAGGAGATGCTCTGTAGAAGAGCTGAAATTCTTTAGATAGCAGGAACGTAAAAATTCACTTTCAATTTTGCTTCAATCAGAACTTTTTGGACAACTAAGGATTCATAAAACACTCCTGAGAAATTTGGCCAGTCTCATTTTAAACTTTTACCTTCCTTTGGAATTCCTCCCCATGTTTTGCCCAAGCAACATTTCTTACTTGAGCAGAACAGAGGGCTATCCAAGATCAGACAGGTAGCTGATGGTGTCCAAGAGGGCTTTTTGGAGTCACAAAATAAAAAGGTGTGGATCTGGGCATGTCTGTATTTTGATGTGCAGATATTTGCTTTAACTATGTGACCATAGGCAGTAAAACTCCAAAGCATTTCTGTGAACTGAGATCAACTCTCACTCAGAGAAGTTAGGATGGCCAGGAGCCAAGAAACATTTTGTTGTCCAGTGGAGGGAATTCTCAGTTGGGCTAAAATATATTTGCTCCTAAAAGTTGCCCTTTGCAGTTATTGATGGTGAATATTCACTTGATATTCTCCAAATATTCACATGTTTATATCTGTATTTTAAATTGAGATGTTTAATAGAATTCTCAACAAACTAACCCTATGCTTGAGGTCCACTCTGGACAGCCATGCCAGAGGGATGATACTTTCCAATGACATCCACTAGATGAACTCCCCCCCCCAAATAAAATACAGGAATGGAGCAGATAATATTTGGGAGGAAAGTCAGGGCTGCTCCTCTCCCACAGCTCTTCTCTTGGGCAGTTGGCTTAATGATAGGGTGATGCTTGGAAATTCATCCACCCAAAACAAACGCAATTGGTACAAACATACTGTTGTAGAGCTGAATGGAGCACAACAATAACACAAAACATGTATAAGAAATATCGATGGAAGGTTCTCAGTTTCCCATTTTTCCAGTTTTAAACTCAGTTCTCTGCATTTTTGCAGCAATTTGCAGTTTTTTAAAAAAAAATCCTCATGCATTTTAGAGTTAATTTCTCCTAATTTTTTTTTTTATGCCGCATGGGCTAATGTACACTATGTATGGCTGGAGGCTACAGTGTTCTGAATAGTTCCTGGGCCCAACCACACAGGTAGCAAAAGCAGAGTAAACTATGCAGAATAGTATTTATTTATTAGATTTATATCCTGTCCTTCCTCCCAGTAGGAGCCCAGGGCAGTAAACATTGCAGAGTCCTCCTTTTTTTTAAATGCAAATTTAGTAAAGGAGGAAAAAACACCCCCAAAAATAACAGTTATCAACACACATCAACAATGCAGTAAGTATTAGTACATTCATCTTAGTTTACACAGCTCAGTATATGCCATCTAAATATGTGAATAGCTATCCAAGCAAAGTTGGTGTTTATAAACTGTGTTCAAATGTAGCAACATAAGTTATGGTCTTCTTCAGACCATTTTGTAATAGATGGTGGGTATTTATACTTCCAGACTCAGCGTATAAGTCTCTTGGAAACCATAAGAGCTTGCAAAATCCATGTTTTGTTGTCCTTCTGTTAATCCTCATACCAAAGGAATATAATTTAAAGGTGCATGAATATCTACAAATATCAGGGATTTTGCCAATACAAAATTAATATGGACAACTTCAGACAAAAAATAAAATACTACTGGACATGCCCACATCATATGTGTCAGCAAGGCATTTCCAGCATTACACCTCTATTTATCTGAACTGGACAATGCCTTCCTCTAGAGATGATGTGGAGTGCAGAGTACCTGAAATATAATTTTTTGCTGAATCAATCTCAATTTTAAATCGGTAAGTAAACATTTCATATAGATTCTAAAATAATTTTCGATTGTTTAGGTTGTGTAGCACATTCTAACTCCCTGTTCCATTCTTCTGTAAGTTTCAACTTCAGAGGATTCCAATAAACATTTGTAAACAATAGTTAAGAGTTTGGCTTTCTGTGAAGATCCAGTTATTCAGGAAATGCTGAAGCATTCAAAGCAGACAGTCCATAAATAGATATCAACAGGTGATGTAACTGAAAATATTACCATTTTTCACTCTCTGGTAGATAGTTTCTAAACTATAATATAGGAAACTGCAAACAAGATCTCTCTGTTTCTATCAGCTGATCTAATGTATAAACCACAATCAACCCATTTCTTCCACAAAAAGGATTGCCTCTCTATCTTCAAATCCAGGTTACTCCATAAAGTTCATTTAGCATGAGCATCCTGTCAGGTATGCTTTAATTTAGATTCCTGCATTGAGCAGGGCCCCTTCCAACTCTATGATTCTCTGATTCTGTATGGATCAATTTGTAACTGACAAGACAATATCTGCCACATCTCTCTAGTGTCTGAAACTGAAAGGTGGTACCAGTCCTTTTCTTTTTACATTCCTAGACCTCAACATATCCCATCCGAACAGGAGTGTTAAATAAGCCATCTCTAAAATTACCCATGTTGGGTAAATCAGCATTATGCCATATAGGTCAAGGGTTGTTTGTCTAATTATTATTATTTTTTTATCATTAATTTTTATTCAAATTTTCAAAGACAAAAAACAAAACAAAACAAAAATAATTAAACAATAAAATAAAATGTTGACTTCCGATTTGTCGCAGATCAGTTATAGGTCTACAATATATAACAATCCTGTCTCTTAAATTATATTATAAAATCACTTTCCTCCAGTAGTTATCTTAATTAATCATCAAATCTCATAAACATTACTTTATTCTTTCCACAAAAAGTCAAAGAGAGGTTTCAATTCCTTGAGAGATATATCTTTCAATTTTTCTCCAAATAAACATGTCGATTAATCCATCTCGTTCAAATCTGTTAGGTCCAATAATTTCAATAGCCATTCTTCCATTATCAATATTAATTCCATCTTCCATCTTCAATAATCCTGTTAAATCCAGTAATTTCAGTAGCCATTCTTCCATTATCAGTATCCCATAATAATCTTGTTGTCATAGCCATAGTCCAAATAAACATATAGATTAATCCATCTCATCAAACCTGTTAGATCCAATAATTTCAATAGCCATTCTTCCATTATCAATATTAATTCTATCTTCCATCTTCAGTAGTCCTGTTCAGTCCAGTAATTTCAGTATCCATTCTTCCATTATCAGTATCCCATATTAATCTTGCTGTCATAGCCATAGTCATATAATAAGAGTCTGATGGGAATTTCCTTTATCACAAATATTTCCTTGCCATCAATTCTGAATATGTTGCTGAAACATTGTTGTAAAGTCATATCTCTGTTCTTCTTTTTTACAAAATGCACTGGCTCATCTCTTGAGAATTTTTCCATTGTCACATATCTGTAGTTAATTCCATAGATTTTTTCTATGTCAAGCTCCATCACATCATTCCAGTCCAGAAAATTATCCAAGACATAACTTTATCTCTAATATCTTCATTAATTTCTTCAGAGACAACGTTGAATTCCAAACAGTAAACTTTGTTTCTAATATCCATAAACTCCAGATCTTTTTCCAATTCCACATTTGTTCCAATCTCCAGGGCTTGTATCTTCCCTTTAATTTTTCTTTTCTCATCTCTAATCTCATCAATCTCCTCTCTCACAAGATCCCCTATTTCTTTAAGCTCCTGCGTCATTTTGCCTAATTCAATTTTCATCTCCTGTCTCCCCTGTCTCAGGGTTTGTTTCGTTATCTCAATCTCATCCATTATTTTCTGAAACATAATTTCTTCCATGGTCTCAGCCACTTTCCTGATTGCCATTCTTAAAACCACAAAAACAAAAATTATTTCAGCCACAATTGGGTTAATATTCCAGGCTTGATGACATCACAGTGGAGACAGTACAGCCTGCCTTATCTCTTATTTGTTCAGGAATACAAAACAAATTTAGTTCCCAGCTTCAAAACAGTTAGTGGCGTCATGAACAAGTAGATTCGTCAAAATGAAATAGACCAAAAAGAAAATAGTCCCGGACATATAATACTCCAAAGTTCATAAATCAAATTTATTTATTTTTTTCCCTCCTCGAAATAAAAATCCCTCTTCCATTTGTATCTTTAGAATGCACTTCCAGGCCAGCTTTTTGCAATAAAAACAAAGATAAGCTTTTTCAATTTCTTTCCTCCTTAATTTCGTGAATAAAAGGGAAGAGTTATAACTCACCCAGAAATTCTTTATAGCTGATTCATTGACAAATCTCTTTTTGCTGCAACAATTTAAACCAAGTGGAAAAAAAATAGAAAGAAGGATGCTTGCCTGTTAAAGTCCGTTTTTCTTTGAAGAAAAGATAAACGTGTCGCTTAATCAGTTAGAGCTTGTTGGAAGTCCGTCCGGCATTTGCTGGCTGAACCTTCTCTCATAAATTAATGAAATCCAGTCCTCCCAACAAAAACAGGCTTTTGTGGTTAATCTCTACGTTTCTCCCTGCCCGGGAGAAAATCTTTACCAGTCAAAAAGAACGTTCTGACTGATTTTAAAACTGAAAAAGCTTCTTCTGAGACGAGAGCTCGTCTCAAAAAGCAGGCACAAGCGAAGTCACCCTTCCCGGAAGTCGGGTTGTTTGTCTAATTAAAAGAGCTGACAGTTGCTAGCAAGAAAGAAAGAAGTGCAGGGCTGACATGGAACAACTTATGGTTTCTAGTTCAGACATTTTGTAAATACTTTGGGAGTTTGGGAAATGTGGTAATTTCTGAAATGTAGCAGGAACAAACATGGCAACAGGATGAGGAAAACATGAGGAGGGGGCAAGTTGTGATGAGGTAAGATTTATTTTATTTAAATATGTATAAACGGCACTTTCATAAAAAAAACACTACAATTCAGTATATATAGATCTATCATGATACCAAAATACTTGGCATTAGCATATACAACATGAATGCAGCTTTGAGGTTGGCATATGGATGTTGTAGTCACACAAAATAAAGGGTCCAAGCTTGGGAAGTGGTCTTTTCAGCCCTAACCTGAGCGAGACTGGGCAGAAACACTCATTTCACAGTGACATTCAGCTGAAATCATATTTGGTAAGTATGCTATGCTCCAGCTCTTTGTTAGGTAGCAGGATACCTTAAATCTTAAGGCAGTCTAAACTTTGTTGCCACTATCCACGTTGTGGACTGAATTATTTGTCAGCCACTCCATCTCCCTACGTACCTAGAATACCTGCTTGGTGGTTAGAGGGAGTCGTCACTGTATGATTAATTTGGCTCAGTTAAGCACACCGAGTAAAACAGTGTGAGGCCCTAAATTATTTTCCTTCACCAAGGGGGCTTCTTGCTTCCTTTACTATTTAAAAGCTGATGGCTCTGCCGACAGCTTCACCAGCACAGCCTTCATTTCTAGAGGCAAACCCCTAAACAGGGCAAAAGGAGGCCTCTTTGCCTTGTTTTCAGGTTCATCCTGAATGCTTTCCTCAAAATCAGGTAAACCCCCACAATGGGGCAAAAGGATACCACTCCATGCAGAAGTATACACACTGACAATAGGCAAAGCCACCAATAAAGAGGTTTTCCTTGCAAAATTCTGTGTCCGGGGAAATTTTAAACTTGGTTGAGTATGACTGAAGAGGAGAATGTCTATGTCTGTCAAGTCTTTTTGATTTGTGATATATCCCATCTAAGGGTAACCAAACAAAAGACATGAAATTTGGCTAAATTAGGTCAAAGATTTATTGGGTGCAGCACCCTCTTTCCAACAGAAACCAGCCAGGTGCTTCTAGGACATCCACAAGTAGGGCAAGAATGCAATGCACCCACAACCCTGCACCCATTTATTCCTGTATCTGATATTCAGAGTTATCCTGCCTCTGAACCTGAATGTTCTATTCAGCTATCATGGCCAATAGCCACTGGCAGATTTATCTTGCCTAACTTGCTATTAAAGCCATTTAAGTCAGAAACCATAATCATAATCTTCTAGTATCAAATCCTGTAAGACAATTAGACATTTTGTGAAGAAAATTATTTCTTTGTCTCTCCCAATTCTACTACAAATCAACTTTATATGGTGAGCAAGGGACAAAAAACCCTCTATCCACTTTCACCACATTGTGCATAATTTTAAAAATATCTCTCAAGCTCCCCCACTTACCCATGTTCTTTTTCTTAAACTAAACATTCCCTCATCTTTAACTTTTCCTCATAGGGAAGATGGACCTTCAACCCATTGATCATTTTGGAGTTCCTGATCCAAATAGGAATTGAGTGTATTAGCAAGTATAGTTAGGATAGGCCTAAAGGCTTTAGAGCGAGAACCTCTCTAACCTCCCTGCTCAGGGAGACCTTGAGATGAGATATGAAATTGAGGAAGCATCCAAACTAGGAAAGGTGGTAGTAATGGGTGACTTCAACTACCCGGACATAGACTGGCTGCATATGTGTTCCAGTCATGACAAAGAAGCAAAGTTTCTAGATATTCTAAATGACTATTCCCTAGATCAGTTGGTCATGGAACCGACCAGAGGGACGGCAACCCTGGACTTAATCCTCAGTGGGGACCGGGACCTGGTGCGAGATGTAAGTGTTGTTGAACCGATTGGGAGCAGTGACCACAGTGCTATTAAATTAAACATACATGTAACTGGCCAATTGCCAAGAAAATCCAACACGGTCACATTTGACTTCAAAAGAGGAAACTTCACAAAAATGAGGGGATTGGTAAAAAGAAAGCTGAAAAACAAAGTCCAGAGGGTCACATCACTCGAAAATGCTTGGAAGTTGTTTAAAAACACTATATTAGAAGCTCAACTGGAGTGCATACCACAGATCAGAAAAGGTACCACCAGGGCCAAGAAGATGCCAGCATGGTTAACGAGCAAAGTCAAGGAAGCTCTTAGAGGCAAAAAGTCTTCCTTCAGAAAATGGAAGTCTTGTCCGAATGAAGAAAATAAAAAAGAACATAAACTCTGGCAAAAGAAATGCAGGAAGACAATAACGGATGCTAAAAAAGATTTTGAGGAGCACATTGCTAAGAACATAAAAACCAACAACAAAAAATTCTATAAATACATTCAAAGCAGGAGACCATCTAGGGAGACAATTGGACCCTTGGATGATAAGGGAGTCAAAGGTGTACTAAAGAACGATAAGGAGATTGCAGAGAAGCTAAATGAATTCTTTGCATCTGTCTTCACAGTGGAAGATATAGGGCAGATCCCTGAACCTGAACTAACATTTGCAGGAAGGGATTCTGAGGAACTGAGACAAATAGTGGTAATGAGAGAGGAAGTTCTAAGCTTAATGGACAATATAAAAACTGACAAATCACCGGGCCCGGATGGCATCCATCCGAGAGTTCTCAAAGAACTCAAAGGTGAAATTGCTGATCTGCTAACTAAAATATGTAACTTGTCCCTTGGGTCCTCCTCCGTGCCTGAGGACTGGAAAGTGGCAAATGTAACGCCAATCTTCAAAAAGGGATCCAGAGGGGATCCCGGAAATTACAGGCCAGTTAGCTTAACTTCTGTCCCTGGAAAACTGGTAGAAAGTATGATTAAAGCTAGATTAACTAAGCACATAGAAGAACAAGCCTTGCTGAAGCAGAGCCAGCATGGCTTCTGCAAGGGAAAGTCCTGTCTCAGTAACCTATTAGAATTCTTTGAGAGTGTCAACAAGCATATAGATAGAGGTGATCCAGTGGACATAGTGTACTTAGACTTTCAAAAAGCGTTTGACAAGGTACCTCACCAAAGGCTTCTGAGGAAGCTTAGCAGTCATGGAATAAGAGGAGAGGTCCTCTTGTGGATAAGGAATTGGTTAAGAAGCAGAAAGCAGAGAGTAGGAATAAACGGACAGTTCTCCCAATGGAGGTCTGTAGAAAGTGGAGTCCCTCAAGGATCGGTATTGGGACCTGTACTTTTCAACTTGTTCATTAATGACCTAGAATTAGGAGTGAGCAGTGAAGTGGCCAAGTTTGCTGACGACACTAAATTGTTCAGGGTTGTTAAAACAAAAAGGGATTGCGAAGAGCTCCAAAAACACCTCTCCAAACTGAGTGAATGGGCGGAAAAATGGCAAATGCAATTCAATATAAACAAGTGTAAAATTATGCATATTGGAGCAAAAAATCTGAATTTCACATATACGCTCATGGGGTCTGAACTGGCGGTGACCGACCAGGAGAGAGACCTCGGGGTTGTAGTGGACAGCACGATGAAAATGTCGACCCAGTGTGCGGCAGCTGTGAAAAAGGCAAATTCCATGCTAGGGATAATTAGGAAAGGTATTGAAAATAAAACAGCCGATATCATAATGCCGTTGTATAAATCTATGGTGCGGCCGCATTTGGAATACTGTGTACAGTTCTGGTGGCCTCATCTCAAAAAGGATATTCTAGAGTTGGAAAAGGTTCAGAAGAGGGCAACCAGAATGATCAAGGGGATGGAGCGACTCCCTTACGAGGAAAGGTTGCAGCATTTGGGGCTTTTTAGTTTAGAGAAAAGGCGGGTCAGAGGAGACATGATAGAAGTGTATAAAATTATGCATGGCATTGAGAAAGTGGATAGAGAAAAGTTCTTCTCCCTCTCTCATAATACTAGAACTCGTGGACATTCAAAGAAGCTGAATGTTGGAAGATTCAGGACAGACAAAAGGAAGTACTTCTTTACTCAGCGCATAGTTAAACTATGGAATTTGCTCCCACAAGATGCAGTAATGGCCACCAGCTTGGATGGCTTTAAAAGAAGATTAGACAAATTCATGGAGGACAGGGCTATCAATGGCTACTAGCCATGATGGCTGTGCTCTGCCACCCTAGTCAGAGGCAGCATGCTTCTGAAAACCAGTTGCTGGAAGCCTCAGGAGGAGAGAGTGTTCTTGCACTCGGGTCCTGCTTGCGGGCTTCCCCCAGGCACCTGGTTGGCCACTGTGAGAACAGGATGCTGGACTAGATGGGCCACTGGCCTGATCCAGCAGGCTCTTCTTATGTTCTTATGTTCTTAACCTCAAAGTTAGAGAAGTGGGAGCCTCACTAGAATTTACATTGCCTGCCTGTAGGTGACTACACAGGGTTAAAAATTGTAGCAACTTTGCTATATATATATATATATGCCAGTCTGATGGAAGTTACTCACAATTCGCTGGCTTTGGATTCAGCTGTTGCTTAATTAGCGTTCAGAATGATACATTTTTAAAGTCATTACTTACTGCACTGCATGTTCAAAGTCAAAGCATTTCCTCTGCTCCAAATCATGAGTCCATTGATGATGTTCTCATTGCTCATCTCAGCTACTAGCACAGGCATAAAGAAAAAGGAAAAAGAAAGAAAAATCCTTAGCGTCTGTGAAGCACTGTACAAAGGTACAACATAAT
The DNA here is from genome assembly GCF_030035675.1 of Rhineura floridana. Lineage (NCBI taxonomy): Eukaryota > Metazoa > Chordata > Lepidosauria > Squamata > Rhineuridae > Rhineura > Rhineura floridana. Next base: position 172,160,194 of record NC_084480.1, on the reverse strand, counting down.
TTGGTCCATTCGATGGAGATCGGGCACCATAAGTGCAGCTCACTTGGACACAAAAGGCTAATCTTACAACACAAACACCAAGAGCGAAAAAAAAGTTTTCTATTTAACAGCACTCTGCTGGAGAACTTGGATACTCTGCAGCCAACATACTCCCAGTGATTGGAGCAAAAGCGTTATTTGGTGTCTAAAGGCCAAAACACTTGTTACACTTAATGTGTATTGTGCAGCTACATCTCTTGTTTTACTTTAATTATTTACAGACTGTTTCCCCACCACTACCCCTGAGGAGGGGAACCAACTATAACTCCTTCTGAAAATCAGGGGTCCTACAGCATGGCTACAAATGTGAACTTTCCCCCTAAGCCTTGTAGCCATGGGGGTTGGGGGGGGGGAGGTCACAGCTGCAAAGGGAATGGATAAACCTTCCCACCTGAAATTATAGTCTCCCAAACCTGTAATTAAAGAAAAACAATGCTATGCATTAAGTATCCTGAGTATTTGGTGTAAGGGATCACCTGATAGGGATAGCCTGACCACTGTTGTCCCTGCACTGGTAACCTCCATGCTGGATTACTGTAATGTGCTCTATGTGGGGCTGCCCCTGAGGTTGATCTCAAAGTCTCTTTCTATACAACATTTTATACAGTATGTCTGAGTGGTGATTTTAACTCTAATCTCACAGGTCCTAGTCAACATAATATCCCGCTACCCAGAGCTTGGAAAAGTTATTTTTTTGAACTACAACTCCCATCAGCCCAATCCAGTGGCCATGCTGGCTGGGGCTGATGGGAGTTGTCATTTTAAAAAAGTAACTTTTCCAAGCTCTGCCGCTACCTTCTTCCACATTCTGGGGAAGAAAGATTTAGAAGTGAATAAGCTGAGGAAAGGGGATAATCTTTATTCCATAGGTCTAGAAATTTACGGGGTCCCTTGTTAACAGTCCTGTGTGGCATCTTTAAGACTAACCAATTCAGGCTGCAATCCTGTACATACTTATCAGGGAGCATTCCCCATGGAATTCAGTGGGGCCTACTTTTGAGTAATTTATGGTTATTGTGGCATGAACCCATACTAGAAATTGTGACAAAAAAGATACTTAGGTGTTAATAAAAACGACAGTCTTTAGTTGTCCACTGTTTCTCTGCAAAGGAATAGGGAGAGAACTAGAACAGGTAGGGGCCAAACATATTTTCTCCTATCACAGAAGTAACTGTGACAGCTTAGACCCCTTTTGAACCAAAGTAAGACACTTTTTAGTTTAGGTGCTAACTATATGTACAGCTGCAATGCTTAAATGTCCATAGTAGGGTTGCCAGGGCCTGAGACTGATCCTGTATCTTTAGGAGAAAAGAAAGTCAGCCAAGTGCAGGTGTTCTTGCAACACTGTAATGGGAAAAACCACAAGGTGAAATTCTCCCTTCCTGCTGCACAACTTTTAAAGATACAGAAGACCTCTTGGTTGCCAGGCCCAGCCTCCAAGCTTATAACTGTGCACTTGGGTTCTTTTTCCTAGGTGTAGAACTTTGTACTTTGCACACCTGTTAAATTTCGTTCTGTTGTTTTCAGCCCAATGCTCCAGCCTATCCCGATCACTTTGAATTTTGTTTCTGTCCTCCGAGGTATTAGTTATCCCTCCCATCTGCAAATCTGATAAGCATTCCCTGCACCTTCTCATCCAAGTCATTAATGAAAATGTTGAAGAGCATTGGGTCCAGGACTGAGGCCTGTGGTACCCCACTTGTTACCTTCCCCCAGTTTGAGAAGGAACCATTGATAAACATTCTTCAAGTACAATTCTGTAGCCAACAGTGGATCCACCTGATAGTTGTTCCATCCAGCCCACATTCAGCTAGCTTGCTAATCAGAATGTCATGAAGCTCTTTGTCAAAAGCTTTGCTGAAGTCAAGCTATACTATGGCCACAGCATTCCCACAGTCTACCAGGGAAGTTACCTGATCAAAAAATGAGATAAGATTAGTCTGGCAGGATTTGTTCTTGATAAATCCATGTTGGCGTCTAGTATCACTGCATTGTTTTCAAGGTGCTTACAGACTGACTGTACAGATTTAGAGCATCAACATCTCCAGTTCAGAACACCTTTCCGCCAAATTTAGGCTTAGCCCTCCCTTTCAATATAGCTGCTCCCTTTCCCCTGAACCTTACCTAGTGGCAATGAAAAGGGCTGTTGCTGTGACTTTCATTAGGTCTTGCTGCAGCACTGTGGATGCCAAGGCCCCTGGGATGCCTGGTAAGTTTTAACGAAAGCAAAGGGGTAGTGAAGTGGAACTCATGAGAGGGCTGGAGAAGTATGTAGGTCTCCTAATGAACAGGAGTCAAACAGACTAGAAGCTTGTAATGTGACCAGGTTTAAAATGAACCAAATTGGGTGTAGAGATGAGGGGGAAATCCACAAAATTCAGACAATAGTGGATTTCAATGCAATCCAACAGTCCACTGTCTTTTCGGATCGCCATTGATTTCTTGTGGCAGGCCACAGCTGTCATTGGCACATGTTTCTGATTTCCCCCCCATAATTTTATGTAATTATCTACGTAACTGTATTTTCTCTAAGTTGATGCATTCTTAATGACTTTCTAGGTGATAATGATCGCCATTAACATCCAATAACCTCCCTCCAATTTTCTATTTGTTTTGTTAATTCTCAGAAATGGCCATTAAAATTAATGTTAATTTTTTTCTTAGTTTGACTCTGTCTGTTCTCTAATTCTTCTTTTCCTTAAATAATGTTTAGGTTAAGTAATCATTTCTGTTGTTATTCAGTATCAAATTAAATCACAGAACAAAACATAGTTTTCTCATCTACCCAATGATGCAATGCAATTTTTCATTTTCATCTATGAAAGACGACGTAATTTTTTCTTCTAAGTGACAACAACTTCACAGATACTGCACACAGCATAGCAGACACTCTGCGTAGGTGTTTGGTAGGTCAGGAACGTAAATAACGCTTTGTTGCAGAGTGTGTGTGTGTGGATTGCACTGACTTATTGCAATGCTATTTTGCACACATACATGAAAAAACTGACTGCTTCTCCTTGCTATATATGAATTGCTCAGGTCTGCCAGTTATGCCAAAAAGTATTTGTTACTTTAATTTTTTTTTTTTAAGAAAGCTTAACATTTAGCAGGAAAAAAGAAGTTAAAATAGGCAGTGGTGGTCAACTTTTCCACATTAAAAATCAAAAGTACTGTAAAACAACAAGAATAGTGAATAGAGAAAGGGGGGAGATCATTAAGCAGCACATCAGTTAGCCCAAGGCAAGAGACAGATTCAAAGGTGATTATCTGCCTAATCAATATGTAAATAGGAGAAAATTTGTGTGGAACACCATAATCATTTTCATAAGCATTTTTTTTTTTTGCAAATAATATTTTTTTAAAAGCAGATTGAATCGGTAAGTGCAAATTGGAACAAAAAAGGGTGGATTGGGAACTGACTGACTATCAAAATACAAGCAGATTGGAACTAGGCAACGAACCCCATCCCTAGTTGAGTCCATTGCTAACGAAGCCCAAATTATTTCATTTTAGGAGACACTATTCAGGGAAGTCTGCATAACACTAGCAAGTTCTGCTAACATGTTCCATTTGCCAGAGCATGTCTGGCGTCTTTAGGAAGCTTTTACTTTGTTATTTCTTTGTACGTATCATATTCAAGGTTTTCAGGAAATTAATGACCTTCCACAGTTTGTAAGCTAGTTTTATAATACAGTGCTAAGAAAGAAGTGTGTGCTTATTCAGGGTGTATAGCTTCATCTCTATCCATTTGCAGAGCCATCAAGAGCCAAGTTGAAAACACAAAACCCACTCAAGAGAAAAAAAGAAAAAGAGAGAGATTCACACTTCTGAAGGACTCAGTCATCAATAGGGATGGACAAATCTGTAAGTGTCCGTTTCTCAGTTTTTCATTTTGCTAGTCTTAAGTTCACTTCTCTATATTTCCACATTAGTTTGCAATTTTTTTAAAAAAATCCTCATCAATACATGAATGTAATTTTTCCTAATATACACATTTTTGTATGTAATTCTGCCTTACACATTTTTAAAAGCCGTTTCCCCTAGTATAACATATTTTGCATATTGCTTTCACCAATATATGTATTTCAATTTACAGCATTTATGAATCCTCATTAAAAACATCCTCATGAAAATTCATCAGCATTTTTTGTGAATTTCTCCTAATTACACATTTTTGAAAGCAGTTTCCCCTAATTTTTAATGTTATTTTCACTAAATACTACGACGATGTCTACTACTACTAGTAGTTATTATTATCATTATAATAAACCAACCCAGCCTTCACCCAAAAGTCCCAGGACAGGTTACAACAATTTTAACATACAGTACAGCATTAAACACAATTAAAAACAAGCCAAAATCACAAAATATGCATTTTTATGCACATTTTACCACAGTGTATACATTTTTGTACATATGACTTGGAGACCTGCACTACAAAATTCAGTAAAGTGCAAATTTTGAAGGATGGCTGTGTTTTGGTTCTCATATTGTTTTGGGAAGTGCAAATTAGGTACGTTTCCTTTGAAACGAGAACTGAATTGAATTTCCACCCCATTTCTAATAATCAACATGCAAAGGTACTCCTACAGCATATCTGTACTACTAACCTACACAGTTTTTATACTAGTTTACTAGTGACTGCTTCTTCCAAAGACCTCTGGGAATTGTAGCCATGAAAATCAGTGTGATGTCATGGTTAGAGTGCTGGACTTAGGCTGGGGAGACCTAGGTTTATATTCACCGTACCATTAAGGTGAACATTAGGGGAAATGTTTCCCCCCTCCTCCCCCCGTGTGTCCCCTAAATCTGTTCTGGGTTATTCCACAGCCCTCCAGCTCAGATTTGGGAACGGCATAGGGCATGTGGAGGGGAAGGAGGGGGGAAATCCCATTGCGCTAGCGCTAATCCTTGTTCTAGCACAAGTATTTACTTGAATACTGTCCCTAGGTTCAAATATCTGTTAATCCATAAAGCTTACTGGGTGATCTTGACTGAGCTAGTTACCCTCTCTCAAGCTAACCTACCTCATAGCTTATTGTAACCATAAATGGGGAGAGAGGATTGACCTAGTAATGGCCAAAATTCTCACTTTGACATTTACAATGGGAGGAGGAATCCTCACATTTTGGGGGGGGTGGGAGCCAGATTTTTGGCAGTTAAAGCTCATTGCTGCTGTCAGACATCCTTTTCTGGCACAGGCACAGATGGACTATGCATTCTGCCCTGGGCTCTTTGGAGAAACAGTGGGATAACTTAAATAAAAGTGTGACTTTATTGAATAGAGTGTTTGCCTCAGCTATAGATAGAAATTTCTCCTCAACTGCCATGAATCACTCTCTCAATTTAACCTTCTTCACGGGGCTGTTGTGAGGATACAATGAGATGACTTAAATAAGTACACTACCTTGAGTTCCCAGATAGAAGTGCAAGATACAACCGTGACAAAAAAATAAAATACATATATTGTGATGGGGTCTATGAGGAACACTTGTTAACAACCACTCAGAGTTGCTCAACAAGAGAAACATCAAAAACCCCTGAAGCAGAAATAATAGCATCCCGGGTGAGTTGAACCCTGAATCTGTCTTGGGACCTTTTCTCTCAATCCTTGCCCTGCATTCACTTTGAATACAGGGATTATTTAGCTTGGGATATACATGGATTAATTTACTTCTGTTCTGGGATAAGTCAGAGAAAAAGGAGACCTTTTTTTGCCATGAATCCCACTATGAGGTTCTGCTTCACCATCTCCGCACCACCACTTGCCATGCACCTGTCCCAAGGTCTCAGTACAAGAAAGAAAGGGATTCATGGCACCCATCAGTCTCTACCTCCTCCCCATGCTCTAGTTAGCTTCTTGTGAAGAGAGCCATGACAGGAGTCCTCCATAGCCCAAGTCTACTTGGTATTAACACCTAGCCGACAGGCATCACATCTTCCTGACCCTGCCTTCCGCTGTGAAGTATGTAGGTTCTACTGAGCTGAGAGCCACATGCCTGTCACCCTGGCAATGTGGCTGTGGCCACTGACCTGGCCACCAGTGTCTGTTCCTTCACCAGGTATCTCATTGAATTGGCAATGGATGCCATGCTGGTTACAGTACTTTCAGCTTTATGGCTCGTTGCATGTAGTTGTTGCAGTCAGGCTTTCTCCTTGGGAACTGCCATTCATCCGGGTTGATTGATAGTGGCAGCTGAATAAGATCTATGGGTTTTTTCTTTTGCTTCCATGTATTGTTTAATTATCTTTTTGTTGTTTCAAAAGATGCAGACAAATATCTGCAAGGAAAATGGCACACTGATGTGGGTGTGGCTCTGTGCAGGTGGCAGAGGCATGAGTGCTCCATCAATAAATCAGTTTAGGCATACCAGCATTTCCAACAGTTTGCCTCTAGGAACATCACAAGCATTTGTCTCCAGTATCTGACATTCAGAGGTACCCTACCTCTGAACATGGGGGCTACATTTCTTACATCTTTTGTCTCCCCCCCCCCAAAAAGAGACTATCCTCTCAACGGTCATGTAATGAGCCTTCATGGAGAAGGCTCTGTGATTTCAGCACTGTAGCAGATGTGCATTAACAAGAAGGCATGTGATAGCCAACTTGGGGGGAGTATCATAGGTAGAAGTAGAGGGGAGATCATAAGCAATCCTGAATTGCAGACATAGTCTCTGATGAAGTCTGTCTAATTAACCAATTAACCATATCAGACTCCTTGCAAATTATTGAATTGCAGGTTGCTTAAGCTAAATTAGGCATGAGAATCCCATAAATGGCTCACTTTTATTAATCCAAATAGATTTTAAATGAGAAATGACAGGGAGCTGATAAACAGGATCTGTGACTACATTTGCACAATAAATGAAAGAGTATGAGAAAGAAGGGCATACATACAGATTAGAAAAACATATCCTTCCCACACCATCTTTCTTACCACCTTGAGTATAAAAGGGGTTTGGTAGATAGCAGACTCTGATGCTTTTTAATAATAAGTGGGACTGCAGCAACACAATGTTGCAGTGTATTTCTACATTGTAAAAAGAGTGTTCTTGTTCAGGGCTCTAGTCAGCTTTGTAGGCCTCTTTTGGGGTGGGGGAAAGGGGGAAAATACACCTTTTCCCCACCTGTCTGAAACCTTCCCAACTATGCTACACAGCTGGATCAAAGCAAAGTGAGCCGAAATACATCAGGAAAAATGCCCATCAAAGGCTTAATATGTTTTCCAGGTCAATCCAGCTCCTGCACATGCATGTTTTTGCAGTTCATCTGGGATTTGTAGTACTAGGACTGAACACTGAAAAAGCTGCCAGGAGGCTGCTATATTAACATTTTTGCAACTGAATGATTGGATGCATGATTGATTGTGGCCATGGTGGCCTTCTGAAACACTACACTGGATTGGGGTGTTTGGAGAAATGTAAAATCCTTTTGTTTCATTGTATACATGCATGTATACATGTATAATTTTTGTTATTCCTTGCCCCCTACCATGAACTCAGAGACACGTTTCTGGATGCACACAGGCAAATATTGACGGTTCAGGCAAAGCCTAGCAGCTTGTACTCCAGAGAATCATAATACATACTCTGTGTGTGTGTGTGTGTGTGTGTGTGTGTGTGTGTGTGTGTGTGTGTGTGTGTGTGTGTGTGTGTGTGTGTGTGTGAAACCTGAACACATGTGCAAATACAGATAGTTGGGGGATGCACACCAACCCATGCATGGGGAACCAAAGATCATAATGTTCTGATTTGGAATTCTGGGCAAGTAAGCTACTCTAAGGCAGCAGAGATCATACAACATTCCACTTGCTTGTTTCTAAGCTACCGTATATTCCGGCGTATAAGACGACTGGGCGTATAAGACGACCCCCAACTTTTCCAGTTAAAATATAGAGTTTGGGATATACTCGCCGTATAAGACTACCCCTGCTTATGACATGCAAGCGATGTACCTTACCGGCGATTGGCTGGTTGTTGTATACAAAGCCTATCGTGCGAAGGCAAGAATGTCTGTGAAGTCAAGACTAGGGGCGTCAGGCCCTTCCCACTCTCCAGTTCATTCTTGCCTTCGTACGAACAAGATTGAGATCCTATAGCGTAGCTTAGCTAAGTTTTCTGTGTTTTTTGTTGCTGTATTTGTTTGACAGAGTGTGGAGGTTTTGTGACTGTGTGTTTACCAAGTGTTCCCTTCCCTCTGTCTTGTATCTAACATCGTGTTTTCCATTCCTGGGGAGTTCCCTTGGGGGGGTTCCCTGTTGCCCGGGCCGTTGATTTTCCCAGCCTTTCATCCAACGGCTATCAGAGGGACCGCGGCTGCGGTTCTCTCTATTCCCAGCGGGAGCTTGTGGCTGCAGCTCCCGTCGTTATTTCCCTCCTGTTCCTGGCCGTTTGAGTCTCCCCCGTCCCGGGAATATTTCATTGAGAGTCTGCGGCTGTGGCTCTCTCTCTCCCTTTGCGGCTTTTATCTCGGACTGCCTTGAACCTCGCTGCCTGACAGTTTTGCACCGCAACGGTCCCTGCATACGGCAGCTGCGGCTGCCTCCTCCTGCTTCCTTAGCGGCGGCGGCTTTTTTGCCTTTTTTACCTAGCCGTTCCTTTATTGATTTTCTGCGCCGCGACCTTGCTTATCGGCCCCCTCGGCTGCAGCACAAGCGGCTCTACCCCCACCCGCCATTGCCGCTTCGTTATTGTCCGCCATTTTTTGACTTAATTTTCCCGCTCTTTTTCAGCACCCGGCATATAAGATGACCCCTGACTTTTGAGAAGATTTTCCTGGGTTAAAAAGTCGTCTTATACGCCGGAATATACGGTAGGTAAGGTTGGGAGAACTCTTGTGCTATCCCTACATAAAAAGGCTCAAGTTCAAGGATGGCTGCTAGCCCCAAATATCAGCACAATTGAGGGATGAAGGTTTCTGGAGAACAGAAAAGGAAAAAGGTAGTATTTCTCCCTTTCCTTCAGAAGAGGGCGACGAGGATGATAGCCGGTATGGAGAACAAGTCTTATGAGGAAAGGTTGAAGGAACTTGGCATGTTCAGTCTGGTGAAGAGAAGGCTGAGGGGTGACATGATTGCACTCTTTAAGTACCTGAAGGGCTGTCACATAGAGGAGGGTACAGATTTGTTCTCTGCTGCCCTAGAGGGTAGGACTAGGTCTAATGGTTTTAAGTTGCAGGAGCGTAGATTCAGATTGGACATTAGAAGGAACTTCTTGACAGTAAGGGCGGTTCGGCAATGGAACCGACTGCCTAGGGAGGTGGTGGGATCCCCTTCACTGGATGTCTTCAAGCAGAGGCTGGACAGCTATCTGCGGGAGATGCTCTAGCTGTGGATTTCCTGCTGTGAGCAGGGGGTTGGACTCAATGGCCTACAAGGCCCCTTCCAACTCTATGATTCTATGATTCTATGTATAGTAAACCTTGAAGACCTGGCTCTTCGGACAGGCTTTTGGGGTAGGTTAGGTTAGGTTTTATTATTGTTGTTGAGATTTTTAATGTTCTAATATAATTATATGTTTTTATTCTGTACGTTGCCCATAGTGGCTGGACAACCAGCCAGATGGGCGACTAATAAATCTAATAAATAAATAAATAAATAACCTCACAGCTGGCCCGTAGCCAGCCTAAATGTCCAGGGTATGGCACACACAAAAAAGTAGGGACTTTTTTTCTGTAATATTTTTTTTTAAGTTTTGAAAAAAATTAAGGGGGAGAAAAATTGAAGGAGGGCAGGGATCCCTACCTCACCCCTGGCCACAGGTCTGCCTCACACTACACCTCCCCCTAATCCCAACCCCTCCTTCCAGCTTCTATATGTTGTTAGGAGTCCTAGCAGGTCAATCCCCTGACTCTCCTTATCCTCTGTTTTCCTTTTTTAAATAAAAAAACTGAACCCTAATGCCCCTTGTCTGCTCTTAACCATAAACTTAACATATAGACTTGCACAGGCTGCCTGTCGTCTGATTCCATTTGACTCCTTTTTTCCCCTCCCAAGTCAGAAGAGCTGTCCACATAACAACAGAGAAATCCATGACTTTACCATTGTGTGATTAGACAGCGATGTGCCCCTCTTTCCTCCCCAATCCCAGTGGTAGTACCAAAGACTGACATGATTGTCTTTGGCATTCAGTGTGAACTTGGAGGTCCCAAAGGAATAAGTAGGTTCTGTAGGTTCTACTGCCATCAACATAAATCCAGAGAGCTCCTTGCCAGGCTTCGGGGAAGGGGGAGTTAGTAAAAAATAATAATAATTCAGTGGCGTACCTTGCATATTTGACACCCGGAGCGGACCATTTTTTAACACCCCCCTCCTCTATACGACAAAATTATTTTCTTGGTACGCCACTGACAGCAACCTCAGCTGCATTTTAGCAGGTCACAAACTGAAACCATAGCCACTGCAATCGATCAAAGAGGAGTAAGTGGGGCTGAAAACGTGAGATGGGCTTGCTTTGCTGTTGCGTGGCTAGCCCTGATCGTGCATCTTTTGCAGACCTGGAAAGTGTGTAGGAAGGGGGGAGGGGAGGAGATGGAACCAAGGAGAGGGCCAGGAACTCAAAGGCAGAATGCGGGAGCCGACAACGGCACCCCAATTCTCCCCAGCCCCCTCTGTCCCTTCTTCCTTCCTTCCTCTCTCGCTACCGTTGAGCTTTGCTGTATTTATATTTTGCCTTCCAGGAGGTGGGATCGGGCAGCGCATTCTCTCCAAGCCCTGCACTGTGGCCTGTGTGCATATTTAATTGAGGCACACACACCAGCACACTCCCAAGGTACAGTTAGATTTATGGTGATCAGGTGGGGATTGCTGGTGCTGTCTGCCCTTGATCTGGATAAATCTAGATGTGCGGAAAATCAGGCTGCTGTGGGAGAAGAAAGGAGAGAGGGGGGAAGGGAGAAACAGAGGGGGGCAGAGTTTAGGAAATCCCCCCCATCTCCTCATGGGGACTCCAGCTGAGCTCCTATTATAGAACTGAAGGTGGGGCTTAAATATGTTAATAGTGACTGAAGTGTGGGGGGAAGAGGCAGAGGCCGTGGGGGGGAGACTGTTGACCTATATTTGGAAGGAAACGCATTTTCAGTGACTGGATGCCAGGCTACATTGCAGGTAGCTTGAAGGAACTCTGGAACTAGGAGGCTGGTGCGTGGGGTGTTGGTTGGACACATTCCCCGATAAACAAATAGCAATCCTCAGCTACTATTCCAGATGATTAGAATAATTATTAACCTAGTAAAAAGTTGATGGTTAAGTTACTTGTCCCTCCGCCTGTGGAGGGAATTTACAGCCCTGGTGGTGAGCAGCACCCTGAAAGGAAAATCAATATCTTAATGCTCTGTTTGGCGCAGTTGCAAAATATGGTTTTGCAGCACGATGATCAGCAGAATGCCAACAATAATGGTGATAATTCTATTATTACTGTTATTGCTACTGAACTTCAAGCTAACCTCTTGGAAATGCTAGATTCCAACCTGTGACCTGCTGCCTCTGGCCGCCTGGCAGGGAGGAGAGGGCCATGTCATGCAGACTTCCATGCAGAGGCACCGGACTTGTCTGAGGATCCTGCTGGCCCTGAGATCCAGTGAGGCTTCTTCAGGCACAGCGGCAGCGAAGTTCTCCCCACTGGCTCTACTAGGGAGGATGGAGAAGCGCATCCTAGAGGCGGAGGAGGAAGCGGCAGCAGGCCTCTTGCACTGTGCACTCTGGAGAGAGCGTCTCCATGTGCACCAGCCAAGCAGAGGGGAAAGCGGGCCCACTGGAAGGATGGCCCAGATGTCCAGAGCAAGGAAAGGGCCTGGCTTTGCGCAGCAGAGGAGCCGAGGGCAGGGTTGTCTTGCGCTCCTTCGGCCGGCCTGGCTGCCTGAGGAAAGCAGGAAATGCCCCTAAATCAAAGTGTCCCTAAAGAACACGCAAAGCCAGTCAGGTGGTTTAGGCCCCTGAGAAACCCCACACATTGCCTCTCTCCCCCCCTTTGCTGCCCTTCCATGACACCCCACATCAGCTGCAAGAGGTGACCACTTCACCCTGCCTAAAGCTACGGTCTCCTGCCTTACTGACCCTGCCTCTGGGCTGCGTGCCCTGCCCAGGAGATTCTCAGAAAGCCATGCCCCTTGAAGCAGCCCCTAAACTGAGCCTCGAAAGCTTCCTGATGCACAGATCCGGTTGTATCCAATGCACCCCCTTATTGCCTACACCCGGAGTGGACCGCTCCCACTGCTGCGCCCTTGGTACGCAACTGAAATAATTTTCTCTTAATTTACAGACATACATACTATACAAACCTAGGGAGGCCGCTGACTATCCAGAGGCCACTTCCTTGTTTTTCCATTTTACTTCCAAATTAATAGGAACACAACCACTCTGTATAATTATTTCCTCTCATACTTTTTTTAGAATATTCATAGTGCTTTATATGTATTATTTTGCTGTAAAACATTCAACATTCCCATAGGGTAGCTTTATGACCTACTCCAGCTGCTCAGCCATGCAGCTATTGTCCAGAGAAGACAGTGAACCAATGCATTTATTTATTTATGAACCACTACTCACTAGGGATGGGTGAGAATTTCAATTCAGTTCGCATTTCAAGCAGAATTTATCAAATTCGCAATTTCTGAAACAATATGAGAACTGAAACACAGCCAGCCTATGAAATTTGCATTTACTAGAATTTTGGGATGCAGTTCACCAGCTAAATAACATTTACAGAAAAGCATATATTAGGGGGGAAATTAGTGCATAAAAATGAATACATAATGCATAAAAATGAGTTAAAATGAAATGGACTGCCTTCTGCAGAACAGTGCCATGATTCCACGATTGTTTGGAGGCTTTTTTTAGTGTTGCAAAATGTTGCTGTACTTCACATATTCACAGAAACAGAAGCAAAAGAAAATGACACACGTAGCAGGGCATACTCTAGACCTGATTTTTGCAACTGGACATGGAGATGGTGATCTGAATGTAGGGAGTCTTACATCAGCCCCTTTCTCATGGACAGATCACCGCTTGTTGAGGTTTAGACTTACAGCGGCTTTTCCCCTCTGCAAGGGTGGAGGACCCATTAAGATGGTCCGCCCCCGGAGACTAATGAATCCGGATGGTTTTCAAAAGGCTCTGGGGAGCTTTCCGGCTGATAGGGCTGGCGCTCCTGTCGAAACCCTGGTCGAATTGTGGAATGCTGAAATGACCCGGGCAGTTGACATGATCGCTCCTGTGCGCCCTCTCCTATGTAGAGCTCATACAGCTCCATGAGAATGGAGCCGAGAATAATGAAACAGAATAGGAGACGGCTTGAGTGCAGATGGAGACGAACTCCTGATGGATGCAATTATGCACTGGTAAGTGCCTATACCAAGTTGTATTTAGGGGCAGTACGGGCAGCAAAAAAACAATATTTCGTTGCCACTATTAAATCTTCTATATGCCGTCCGGCGGAGCTTTTTAAAGTTGTCAGAGGGCTATTATATTCTGGCCCTAGGGATGTTGACCCTTAGGCAGGACTGTCACTAGTGTTTCCATCAAGCCTGAAAGCAAGGAAGAGCAAAGCAGGGGTTAAGCTGCTTGCAAGGCCTTGCAGAGAGCCTTGGCACGGCCTGTCAAGGCCAGCACCTGCTGTCAAGGCAACCGACAGAGATATAGGCTGGGAAGTTCTGCCAGCCTTCTGTGGGGGTTTTGTTTTTCAGTGTGGAGAGGTTCTTGTTAGGAGGTGTTGTGGGGGAAAAGAAAAACCGCTTGTATGCTGTATGCCTTAATGTCTGAAGTAAAAGACTCTTAAACCAAGTTCTTTGTCTGTGGATTTCTGGACGTCTTGTTCTTCAGTAGTAACGTGCTGACACACAAATCACCGCACACGCCAACAGGGTTATGGGCCCAGATCCAGCGCACTCTACAACAGAGTAAAGACTGTTCAGGACTGAGCCAGAGCTCCGGAAGGCTGCTTGATCGTGCCTGGCAGAGGTGAGCAGAGATGGCTGTTAATATGTCTGGAGGCATGCCGATGGAAAGGCTTACAGGGACTAATTACGCCAGCTGGAAGCTGAGGATGAGAGCTTTCCTGATAAAAGAGGATTTATTTGAAGTAATCGATACCACCCCACCGGCGGCTCCTCAGGTGGCTTGGACACGCAAAGATGAAAAGGTGCAGGTGTTTATTACTTTGGCACTCTCTGACTCTCAGTTGCTCTATGTCAGAGATGAAACCACGGCAAGAGGTATGTGGGACGTACTACAAAATGTCCATGTTCAAACGACAGTGGGGTCCAAACTGTGTCTGGCAAGAAAGCTGTACCAGATGCGTTTAACTGAAGAATGCACCATGGCTGAGCATCTCACTGAGTTCAGGCGTCTATTTGCTGAATTGGAAGACAGAGAGATGGAGAATAGTATTCTTCAGAAAGTCTACTTAGTGTTGGCTTCACTTGATGAGACGTGGAATAATCTTGTGAAGTCCATGGAGGCGATGCCCGATGGAGGCTTAAACTTGGACTTTGTTGAAGAAAAACTTAACCAGGAATGGCAGAGACGACAGGAGAAGAAAAAGACTGAGCTGAGAGAAGCTGTCAGAGGCAAGCAGGCAAGCTTCAAGGAGCAGCAGGGTCTTAAAATGTGTTATTTTTGTGGAGCGCGTGGGCATATCCAAAGGAACTGTGCAGTCAAGCAGAAAGACAGAGACGGAGGCTGGAGGCAGGCAAGCATGAACTTTGTCAGCGCAGAGAAGCCTCGAACTGTTGAGACGGATTGGGTGTGTGACAGTGGAGCATCCCATTGTCTCCTAAAAGATCCCAGTTTATTTCACACATCGAAAGCAGTGCAGGACTCTGTTTTATTAGCGGATGGTTCCAGGAGAGCCGTGATGGCACGAGGAACGGTGAAATTACGTAAGATTGGCATTCTCACTGATGTTTTGTATGTATCTGACTTAGCCAATAATATTCTGTCTGTCAGGAAATTAGTGAGTATTGGATTTACAGTGGTGTTTGAAAAAGACAAATGTATTGTACAAAAAGGGGGTGAGGTCTGCATGCAAGGGAGCCTGAAAGATTCACAGTTCATTATACAGAGCGATCAGGCAGGGTGTGCTGCGTTGAGTGCTGAGGTGCAGACACATAAAGGCTGTGTGCATGAGTGGCACAGAAGGCTGGGGTATGCTAACTATGACACAATTAAAAACACCCCGAGACATAGTGAAAACATGAAACTGACAGATTGTGGGCAGTTGATGGATTGTGATGCCTGTCGTGAAGCGAAGGCTACAATTGCACCCATAAACAAGGAGGCGGAAAGCACCACAAATGCTCCCTACCAGCTAATACATGTTGATCTATCAGGGCCAATACAGAGTTCACGAGGGGGTGCGAAGTATTTTATGGTCGTGGTTGATATTTTACGAGGTTCTGTCATGTTTATTTGCTCAAGAAAAAGGATGAGGCAGAACAGAAGCTATGTTTGTTTATAAAGAAGATTGAAACACAGCATAACATTACTGTGAGGCGCATCCGCTCAGACCAAGGGGGGGAATTCACAAGCAAAGCGTTACATGAATTCCTGGAAAACAAAGGAATAGAGCAGAATTTCACAGCTCCATTTTCTCCGTACAGTAACGGGATTGCGGAGAGAAAAAACAGGGTGCTTCAGGAAGCATTGAGAGCCATGTTGGGGGATTCCAGCTTAGGAAACTCTTTCTGGGGAGAGTGTATTTTGTATGCGAATTACATACACAACAGGGTGTTACACAGTGCACTTGGGATGTCTCCCTATGAAAAACTCACAGGCAAAAAGCCGAGGGTGCAACACATTGAGAGATTTGTAGCTCGATGCTGGGTTCACATTCCACAGGGGAAAAGACGTGGCAAACTGGCACCCAGAGCACAGGAAGGGTTTGTGCTGGGGTTTCAGAATGCTTATTACAGGGTGTGGGTTCCCAAGACACAGCAAATTGTGCTGAACAGGAGCATTAAAGTCTCAGACAAGCCTTGGGACCAGAACCAGACAGTTATGCTCAATGGGTCAGACAATGCACCTACACAAGGGGTGAAAACAGAAGACACACAAATTCCACTAAAAGATGCTTTAAATGAACTGATTTGGGGCAAGCGTAAAACAAAGAAAAGAAAGGCTGACGATCTGACATCACCTAAAGCAATGCCAGGTACAAGTGCTGATAATGGTGGGACAGTTGGAGTCGAAGCTCCAGTTTCCTTGAGGCGCTCTGAAAGAGCTAACATTGGGAAGCCGTCTGACAGATTCACAGTGGGTATAGTCAGCGGCCCGGGTGTGTGCAAAGAAGTTGAAATGGATACAGAAACGTTATATCTGACCTGTGTACAGCCGAAGTTCAATTAATAAAATTTAAAGGAACCAATGTAAAATGTAAAATAAACATGCAACTGAGATGTAATGTCTGTAATGATATAGAAATGTAACTGAACTGTAATGTATTGATGTGCAGTCTTGATGGAAAGGTGGGAGCTGTTGACAGGCAGGACTGTCACTAGTGTTTCCATCAAGCCTGAAAGCAAGGAAGAGCAAAGCAGGGGTTAAGCTGCTTGCAAGGCCTTGCAGAGAGCCTTGGCACGGCCTGTCAAGGCCAGCACCTGCTGTCAAGGCAACCGACAGAGATATAGGCTGGGAAGTTCTGCCAGCCTTCTGTGGGGGTTTTGTTTTTCAGTGTGGAGAGATTCTTGTTAGGAGGTGTCGTGGGGGAAAAGAAAAACCACTTGTATGCTGTATGCCTTAATGTCTGAAGTAAAAGACTTAAACCAAGTTCTTTGTCTGTGGATTTCTGGACGTCTTGCTCTTCAGTAGTAACGCGCTGACACGCAAATCACTGCACACGCCAACAAGGGACACGGTAGAACCATCCGAAGCACGCTGTAATGAATTTGCTAGGCACTTCCAGGATAAAATCTCTTGCATCCGTCAGGACTTGGACTCCAGTATTATAGCAGTTGGATCAAATGAGGTATCCAGAGCACAGCCTGGTCATGATTTTTTGGATGAGTTTCAATTGGTGCAGCTTGAGGATGTTGACAAGGTGCTTGGATGGGTGCGTGCAACCTCTTCGGTTCTGGACCCTTGCCCCTCTTGGCTAATAAAAGCTAGCAGGGATGGAACAGCCGGCTGGGCCAGGGAAGTGATTAATGCCTCACTGTGTGAGGGAGAGGTCCCTGGCTGCCTGAAGGTGGCGGTAGTGAGACCACTTTTGATAATGGACTGGATGAGAGCGAATAAATTGAGGCTCAATCCAGACAAGACTGAGATGCTGTTAGTAGGTGGTTCCCCTGACCAGATGGTGGATGTACAACCTGTCCTGGATGGGGTTGCACTCCCCCTGAAGGAGCAGGTTCGTAGTCTGGGAGTTCTTTTAGATCCATCCCTGTCACTGGAGGCTCAGGTAGCCTCGGTGGCACGGAGTGCTTTCTACCAGCTTCGATTGGTGGCCCAGCAACGCCACTATCTGGACAGGGAAAACCTTGCTTCAGTTGTCCATGCTCTGGTAACCTCTAAATTAGACTACTGCGATGCACTCTACGTGGGGCTGCCCTTGAAGATGGTTCGGAAACTGCAGCTCGTGCAAAATGCGGCGGCCAGACTGATAACCGGGACCAGGCGGTCCGAACATATAACACCGATTCTGGCCCGCTTGCATTGGTTGCCTATATTTTTCCGGGCTCGATTCAAGGTGCTGGTTTTAACCTATAAAGCCTTGTACGGCATGGGACCACAATACCTGATGGAACGCCTCTCCCGATATCAACCTACCCGTACACTGCGCTCAACATTGAAGGCCCTTCTCCGGGTGCCTACTCAGAGAGAAGCCCGGAAGGTGACAACAAGAAAAAGGGCCTTCTCAGTGGTGGCCCCCGAACTATGGAATATTCTTCCTGATGAGATATGCCTGGCGCCAACATTATTATCTTTTCAGCGTCAGGTAAAAACCTTCCTCTTCTCCCAGGCATTTTCAGCATTTTAGTAGTAGTATTTAATATGCATTTTAATATACATTTTAGTATGTGTTTAATTATGTCTTGATATTTTTTACTTATTTTAAACTGCTTAACATGAGGTTTTAATTGTATGCCAGATGTTTTTTACCTGTTGTAAACCGCCCAGAGAGCTTCGGCTATGGGGCGGTATATAAATTGAATAAATAAATAAATAAATAATAGATTTCCTATAGGAAACCACTAAAATTGCAAAGTAAATCAGACATATTTAAAGTGAATATCTGAACTATGTCAACTGTTCTAGTATTGTTGCTTCCTCCCTGCTAAAACAAGATCAGCATAGCACATGTCTTGTTTCTGTTATTTGGGCTGATTTTAAGTGTTGCCACCATATGCTCAGAGGCACGTGTTACCAAATTCTTCCAAGCTACACAGGATTGGACTGTGAAAGACCAACACAAACGGTGTTTGCATTTTGACCAATTTGTAGGGCAGTACAATATCTCAGAGGGGTCAGGTCTCCTGCTGCCCTGGTGCATTCACTATAGCTGCCCAATTTCCTTGCTTTTTAAAGTTTGATAGAAATATCTGTTGGCTATAGGTACATTCTTAAACTTCAAGGTTTTTTGCCTATTAGTGAATTTCTCTGGTTTTGAATCTGGGAGGTAAGAAATGGGGTCCTGTGCAAGCTTGCTGAGAATGAATTGATCATTTGCATGCTTATTGAGTTCAGTGGATTTTCTGGGGGGAGCCATGACTGTCTCACGTGAAATCAAAGTCTGGTATGGGTATAGCTCCTGATTAGACAAGCCCAACAGCTGTGAGTCTGGCTTTTATAACACTGACAGTTGGTTCTTACTGAGCATGCCCGACATTATCATTGAGTTCAAGCCAAAATTTATTAAATTAATTAAAAATCAGCCAGGCATTTTTTTTAACTTTTAAACTGCAAACGATGAAGGTCAGAGTATGGAGCAAGGTCAGTAACAGGATTACAGGTAGTTTGTGAACATGACTGATTTTTAATTAATTTCAACAGATTATGACAACTCAGAGAAAAAAGTCCAAAAGGGGTCTGTTTTTTCTCTCTCTCTTTTTACACTTTGAACTCTCAATTCCAAAATTCTGCTGACAGGGATGTGGTTGTGAATTTAAGCGGTATAGGATTTTGTGTAAGTGCTTCTCCAGCACCTACATCTCCGCCCCAATTCAGCTTCTCTTTGCCAATGGACAACTCCACTGCCAATGTATCAAAGGAAGATCCACAAGCACATCTGTCATCACAGCAGTGTATCTCATGTTCTACTCGTGTCCAGGGCCGGATTATCCATTAGGCTTAGTAGGCTGAAGCCTAGGGGCCAGGAGCTCTTGGGAGCCCATGGGGCACTGGCCCGAAGGCCCCTGGAGCTACAGGGGCCCTCCGCTCTCCTTCCGCGATCTGCAGAAGCATCCACGGACTGCCATCCCCCCGCTTTACCTACCTTTCTGTTGTTTTTTGTGGCACGCAGATTTGCCATCAATAAAGATGTTGCTGCCATCAACAAAGATGGCGGCAGAGGCTTCAGCTCCTTAGGGAAACATCGGTCGCCATCTTGATTGATGGCAAACCTGCGAGTGCTGCAAAAAACAATGGAAAGGTAGGTGAAGCGTGGGGATAGGGGGCTGCAAACACCAATCAGCCTAGGGGTCCTCCTCAGCTTAATCCGGCCCTGCTGGTGTCGTGGGCCTTCTGCTGATTCCTTTATATTATTTTATTTATTTATTTATTTTATTAATTGCATTTCTAAACCGCCCTATAGCAACAAGCTCTCAGGGCGGTGTACACAAGATAAAACCACAATTAAAATACGAACAAGAGTGGATTATAAAACATATTTAAGAACAGAATTAGAATACAAATTAAAATAAAAATTACAATTACAATTAAGTTTAAAATTAAAATTAAATTTAAGCTTAAAATGCCTGGGCAAAGAGGTAGGTTTTTACCTGGCGCCGAAAAGATAACAAAGAAGGCGCCAGGCGTATCTCATCTGGAAGGGCATTCCATAATTCGGGGGCCACCACCGAAAAGGCCCTAGATCTAGTTGCTGTTCTCCGGGCCTCCCTATGAGTTGGGACCCAGAGAAGGGCCTTAGACGTCGAGCGCAGTGAACGGGTAGGTACATAGCGAGAGAGGCGTTCCATCAGATATTGCGGTCCGCTGCCATTAAGGGCTTTATAGGTAAGAACCAACACTTTGAATCTGGCCCAGAAACATATTGGTAGCCAGTGCAGTTGGGCCAGAATAGGTGTTATATGGTCAAATTTCTTCGTCCCAGTAAGCACTCTGGCCACAGCATTCTGCACTAGCTGAAGTTTCCGAATCATCTTCAAAGGTAACCCTACATAGAGTGCATTACAGTAATCCAATCTAGAGGTTACCAGAGCGTGAATAACTGAGACGAGGTTTTCCCTGTCCAGATAGGGTCGTAGTTGGGCTACCAGCTGAAGCTGGTAGAACGCATTCCGTGCCACCGAGGCTACTTGAGCCTCAAGTGACAGGAGCGGATCTAATAAGACCCCCAAACTACATACCTGCTCCTTTAGGGGGAGTGTAACCCCATCCAGGGCAGGTCTGACATCAACCATCTGGGCAGAGTGCCCCCCCCACCAACAGCATCTCAGTCTTGTCAGGATTGAGTTTCAGTTTATTAGCTCTCATCCAGTCCATTATTGCGGCCAGGCAGCGGTTCAGTACATTGACAGCCTCACCTGAGGAAGATGAAAAGGAGAAGTAGAGTTGCATATCATCAGCATATTGCTGAAAACGCACTCCAAAACTCCTGATGACCTCTCCCAGCGGCTTCATATAGATATTAAAGAGCATGGGGGACAGAACTGAACCCTGTGGGACCCCATATTGGAGTACCCAGGGACTCGAGTAGTGCTCCCCAAGCATCACCTTCTGGAGACGACTCCCAAGATAGGAATGCAGCCACTGCCAAGCAGTGCCTCCAATTCCTAAATCCGTGAGTCGCTCCAGAAGGATACCATGGTCGATGGTATCAAAAGCCGCCGAGAGATCAAGGAGAACCAACAGAGTTACACTCCCTCTGTCTTTCTCCCGACAGAGGTCATCGTACAGGGCGACCAAGGCCGTTTCTGTACCAAACCCCAGCCGAAAGCCCGATTGAAATGGATCCAGATAATCAGTTTCATCCAAGAGAGCCTGGAGTTGGTGAGCGACCACGCGCTCTAGAACCTTGCCCAGAACGACTGTGCCCTAAATCTGCATAAATTTTATTAGGAGTAAAAGTAATCACTTTTGAAGTATTATGTCTCAGCAGGCAGTATTGTGTATCAAGGAGAAGGGACAACCTACACCGGGAACTGGACAGGAGGGGTGTGTCCCTGTTGGTTCTGCTGGACCTCACAGTGGCTTTTGATACCATCGACCATGGTATCTTTCTGGTCACTTCACTGGGATGGGACTTGGGGGCACTATTTTACAGAGGTTCTGTTCCTTTCTGTAGGGGCGAGCCCAGAAGGGTGCTGGGGGATTCCTGTTTGACTCCTTGGCCGTTGGCCTGTGGAGTCACTTAGGGATCCATTCTGTCCCCCATGCCATTTAACATGTGCTGCATATACACACTGCTTGGCTGAGAACAGCACTGCAAAATCTGACAAAATGCACATTTTAAAGGATGGCTGTGTTTCAGTCCTTGTTTTGGAAAATGCAAACTAGGTAAATTCACTAAAAGTAAACTGAATCAACCCCCCCCCATCTCTACTCCCTAGTAAAAGTACATAGGATTGCAGGCTTAGATAATTTTTAAAGGAAACCTGCATTCTTTCACAAGACAGAGGGTACAAAACCTAAATCATTCCTAATATTTGTCTTTATCCTGCCTCTTCTAAATGTCCAGTGAAAAAGTAATGCAATGCTTTCCATTACCCCATGTTAGGAAACTCAGGAAGTTTTCCCCAATATATAAATTATTCTGCAGTTAATTGCTTCTTCACCTATTCTTAGCAGCAAAAGAAAACATCAGATCTCAATCTTCTTTATGGCAGCTTTTTAAATATTGAAAACTGTTATGTCCCCTGCTCTCCCCAACACACATAGCTTAACTTGTTCTCTAGAATGAACGTTCTGACTGCTTTCAACTTTTCCATGTATGCCTTGCATTTTAAGTGCATCTTTGATGCTTCCAACATCTTTAACATTCCAAATGGTGCCTAAAACTGTACAGTTTTCTAGGGCATTATTTCTGCTACAGACTTAAAATGTTTTAATAATTTGTTTATTTATTAAATTTATATCCTACCCTTTCTCCCAGAAGGAGCCCAGGGCAGCAAACAAAATAATTAAAAACACTCTTAAATCATCTTAAAAACAAAAGATTTAAAATGTATTTAAACAACATATTTAAAAAATCTCTTTCTAAAAAAAGCTTTGAAAAATCTTAAAAAGTAATTCCAAAACAGATGCAGACGGGATAAGGTCTCTAGTTAAAAGACTGATTGAAAAAGGAAGGTCTTCAATAGGCACCAAAATGGTAACAGATGCTGCCTGTCTAATATTTAAGGGGAGGCAATTCCAAAGGATAGGTGCCAAAACACTAAAGGTCCAGTCCCTTTGATGTGCGGAACAGACCTCCTGATAAGATGGTATCTGGAGGAGGCCCTCACCTGCAGAGTGCAGTGATTGACTGGGCATATAAGGTTTTGTTTTGTTTTTTTAATTTAATTCAACTTTTATACCGCCCATAGCAAAGCTCTCTGGGTGGTGTACATCAATAAAAACACTTCACATATAATATAAAAACCACCTAATCATTAAATTATTTATTTTATTTATGCGATTTATTTGTCGCCCATCTGGCTGGAGACCCAGCCATTCTGAGCGACGTACAAAGTAAAGGTATATAAACATCACAACATCAAAAAAACAAGCAATAAAACTAAACAACCGGGTAAAAGCTACTAAGGTTCAATAAGGCTTCTAGCCTGTATAGTCCAAAAGGTGCGTCTTTTGCGAAACCGAAAGCGGCACCTCGTCTCGCTCTCAGCATCCAGTGTAGTAAACAGCGAGGGGGCGGCATAAACAGGCCCCACGAAGACGCGACCAACAGGAAAGTTCTCCTTAAGAAGCCAAAGGCAAAGGCGCTGAGAGGCAAACGCGGCCGATACAAGGTGGAATGAACAAAGGTCGAAATGGCAGGACGGCGGGGGCTGCAGCGGCACGCCCCAATCCTCAGCAGCCATTGGAAAATCACTGCAGCCAGCAACGTTGTCTCCCGAATAATGGAGATTCAGGTCAATCAGTCATACCAACAAATATCTGACTGTTCTGCCGGTTCCAGTGGGTCTCCACCTCTTACAAAAAATATATCAAAACTGTCTGTTAAAGCATTAAATACAAAATACAAAATACAAGAATACAAAGATATTAAAATATTAAAATTTAAGACAATCTTTCAAGTATCCTGCTCCCAAGCTGCATAGGGCTTTGTACACCAAAACCAGAACCTTGAACTTGGCCTGATAACTAATGGGCAGTTATTCTTTCTCTCAAGAGAATGCTGGGATAGTATGTATGAGTGGTGATGTGGTGATCTCTAGAACAGCTTCGGCTATGGGGCGGTATACAAATACAATAAATAAATAAATAAATAAATTAGGACGCTCATCAAGCTACGTTTCCTAGGATTCTCTAGAAAAAGTCAAGTCAGCAAAATTGATATATATATTTGTAGTGTAGATAGGGATATGAACATACCTCAGTCCATTTTGATATTCATCTGCATTTTCATCTGATATTTTCTGTTCCCCTGCAATTAGTTCATTTGCACAAGTATGTGTTGTTTCATCATTCACTGATGTAGAAATACATGTATTTTTACATTACAACAACAAACACACATCTCAGCCATCAAAAGTTTTACAAATCAATTACCTTCCCTGCATGTGCCCTTTTAAAGTTAATTAATTTCCAGAGGGATAGCCCTGTTAGTCTTTTGCGGCAAAAACAACAAAGAGCTTTGCGACACCTTAAAGTTAATGAAGTGTCTAACGGCCCATCAAAAAACAAGTGTGGCTGCAAACCTAACTGTATCTACTCAGAAGTAAATCCCATTGAAGGCAGTGGGGCTAACTCCCAGGAAAGTGGGTTTAGGATTGCAGCCATTTTTGGTAACTTGAAGGACAGGAATTTTAAATGTAATTTTACTTTGAAGATTTAGGGTGGTAAACAATGGGCAGGACTTTTACTGAGGAGCACAGCTAAAATACACAAGTTATAAAAGAGATCACTTTTTTCCATGTAAAAAGGACAAGAATGAGCAATGTATTCAATTGGTTTTTGAAATTCACTATACAAAGCGGATTAAGTCTGAAATCCTAATCACACTTACCTGGGAGCAAGCCTTACTAAATTCAGTAGGATTTACTTGTGAGTAGACATGGTTAGGATTGCAGTCCTAATTCATATCGGCTGCTTTTGGCAACAAACGTCAGAAACATGATAAGCAAAGAAGCACCAGTATGCATCCATGAATTTGCAAATAATTTCTAACCACAAGGGAGCTATTCTATAGATCTCCTGTATATCTATACCTGTTTATAAATCAGTTACATAAATCTATTTATGTATAATTTGTGCATGTTTAAGAAATGTACATTGTAGAGAACTAAGGTGAATGGCTTTCGCAACAGGAATCTGTGCCACAATGGGGGTCGAGTGAGCAGTCAGAAAGAAATCTGCTTGATAGTCCATTTTTAACAGATTCCTCCAACGTCCCTAATTTAGACCAAGTGAAGCACAAACAGATCAGAGTTCTTAGAACTATCTTAGATCCTATTTATGATTTTGAAGGAAGAGTGTTCCTGCTTATGCAGCCAAAACAGCAGCAGCCATGCACAAGATGGATCAGAAAACTGGCTGCCCCCCCCCCATAGCCTAATGAGAACTGGACTTGCTCAGTGGGCACATGAATGCTGACTTGCTGCTGACAACAAAAACAGAAAACCAGGGGAAAGAGAACAGAGTTGCTGGAAAGGGAGGAGGAAGGAACACAGACACACATAAAAAGTGTAGAGAGCACCATTTTTATTTATTATTTATTTTATTATTAGATTTATATCCCACCCTTCCTCCCAGTAGGAGCCCAGGCACCATCTCATTGTCTGGATAGGCCATTTCCTGAGAAGTGATTTCATCACTTAATTCTAAGTGATATACCTGTGCTGTGAAGTAGATTATTCTCCCCAGTGTGGAATAGTCCTAGGTGCTGATAAATGAAAGTGTCTGACTGCCTTGTGTTTGGGGAGCAATGTTTATATTGCATTAATATTGAGAGCCAGTGTGGTATAGTGGTTAAGGAGTTGGACTACGACCTGGGAGACCCGGGTTCGAATCCCCACACAGCCATGAAGCTCACTGGGTGATCTTGGGCCAGTCACTGCCTCTCAGCCTCAGAGGAAGGCAGTGGTAAGCCACCTCTGAATACCGCTTACCAGGCAAACCCTATTCATAGGGTCGCCATAAGTCAGAATTGACTTGAAGGAAGTCAATTTCCATTTTCATTATGCTATCATGTAAGCAGCATCAAGCCCTTGGTTCTGGAAATTTCCTCTGTTTTTCTGCATTTCTCTTAAGTTGCAAGCCTTTGGGGATAGAGACCTTTGCTATCTTTTGGGGGTTTTTTTGCTAAATCACCATGTATTTAAACAAACAAACAAAACAGGTATAGATATACAGGAGATCTATAGAATAGCTCCCTTGTGGTTAGAAATTTGAAAGGAGAGTACAGAGAAGGATGGCCAAACCTAAATGGGTGGAAAGGGCTAGATGCAAGATGAGCTGGGAACTTTGGCGGTTAGTGGAAGGGGTGTTATTTCCCACCCAATCACCAAATACTCCTTGCTAGACTTACTTATTGCTGATAAAGCTCATCTGATTTCTAGCTGATCTGCAGCAAGGTTGGAGGGCAAGGGAAGCTCAGCTTTGGAGGGCTCAGTGAGGTGGGATGAGAAAGCCTGGGCTACGAGTGAGCGCCTTGCGGCATTGGACTATTCTGGGGAGGTCTACCCAAACCAAACCGTCAAGGCTGACCAGCTTGAGTGGGCCTGAGACTGGGGGTTTCAATGATCCCCATAGTTTGTCCCAGTGTCTTATGGGAGAAAGCAGGCCTAGCTTCCTACCTGCCTGCTGCCTCAAGCAGCAGTGTCAGTCCCTTGGTGATTCTGCATGGTAAGGGGGATGCTGTGCAAGCAGCTGTTCAGCAGATGCTTCCTCCCCCCATCAATGTCTCCACTGAGGCATTGTTCATTGGGGAGAGGCGTTGCTGCATCCTGCAGTGTTGACTGCTGCCTAGGTTATGGGGAGGAGGAGGAGACGCAAGGTCTCCCCCCCTCCCTGCTACATGTTTATTTAGGGTTTTTAATTAGTCTCTTATAAAATATTTTAATTTTAAAAAATTAGTCTTTTTAAAAAAAAAATTGAAAAAAACAAACATTTGAAGTGGATAGCATGAAAGCCACTGGAGCTACCTATCTGAAATTTGGCATGGTTAATCCCGTTCTGAGGGGCTACTATGTCACCAAATTTCAAGTACCCATGTGAAATGACAAAAAAAGGTATGGCAGTTTTGGTTTCCCAGTGCAAGCCCTGAACAGGATCAGGAGGGCCTTGCACAGCCCTACTGTTTAATCACCTAGGCCTCCCTCCTCACATCCATGCATTCAACAGAAGAAAAATGCACATGGGATCTTCCATATGTACCATCAGATTGACACTCATGCAGCTGTACATACACAAGCATGGCTCTCCAGACCTTCTGCTGAATGAGTAGATGTCAGGAGGGGGAGCCAGAAGACTCAATCCTGCTCTTCTCTGTCTGTTCAGTGTATATGCAGTTTAGAAGCTCTGAAAAAGTTCCTATCCCTCAAGATGCACTCTTCCCATTTTTAAACAGATGAGCAAGTGTGCATTAAAATTTTAGGGATGGACATTTCAGTCTATTTCTGTTCCATGCCACTTTGGTATGTGTTCACTCATAAATCCATTCCATATAATTTCTGCATTAATCTATTTTTAATCCATAATACATAATTAAATGTGTGTTTCTCAATGTATTTTCTCTCAGAATAGGAATTTAAACGCATCTTGATGGAGCCGAGAACTGCGTCAGAACATCTGAGAAATGTGAAAGCTAGTGTATATCTATGTTTCATTCAGCACATGAAAGAGCAGAAAGTGCGGATCAGATCAGTTCACATTAGAATTCACGAAGATCATATTCCTAAAGCATCCTGAATACAATCGCACAAATTTCATAGTGAAAAAAAATATCCAAACCCAAGTCTACAATTCTGAAAGGAGGAAGTATGGGACCTTATGGAGAAAGAGAGGTAAAAAAAAATCAGTTCAGATTATCATTATTTCTTGTTCCACATCCTTCAGCACATCCTTCAGTTTCATGTGTACACTGTACCACTGGCTTCTGGATGAATAAAGAGGACACTCCATTTACGATGCTGTCTGTCTCCATAGCTCCTTCCAGTTCCTGTGGGGTTGTTCTAAAAGCTCAGAGCTAATATATGTTGATGCTTGAAGGCATCCTGGATTTGCTTTGGGAATCAATTTATGCTACAAACTCATAGTCTTCTCCATCAGGGCTTGCTTTTGAAAATTCCTCCCTCCCTGCCTGCCTCTTTGGTGAACACTAGCAGCCCTTCTCCTCTTGATGATACTGTCTTGCCTCTTCTCCAAAGAGTCTGTCAACTAGCAGTAACAAACTGTTCTGTGGCAGCTCAAGTAGGGTAAAGCTGCTATATAAATCTTCAGCCTCTGTAATACCATTTGTTTATTATCCTGGTTTGAATTATGTACAGGAGTCCATTTGTCAGTGTACATCTAATCAAGCATGTAACCTGACCTTAATGCATATTTGCTTTTCTTCTGACATCCTTTGGTTGGTCTTACCTTGAGTCTTTTCACAACAACTTGGTTGTTCCATAAAACTAAGACAAGGTTACAGTAATGCATGCCCCTCATTTCACATACCAACTTAAAAGCCACTTTTGGTTGGTATGGCCATGATCAGATTAGTGGGCTTGCTCAGTCTTTATGTTACATGTATCCCAGCCTCTGAGCAGTGGGAGGTCTCAGGGGTCCTAGCACAAACACTGGGCTGGTTTCCTTGGGATGAAGGTCAATGGAGACTTATGGTGTTTCTGCGATATAAGATTATATTTAGATATATATACAGGCTGAGCAGAAACATTAACAGTCTGACAGATCCTAGCCTTCATCAGGTTTCTGAGAGGTGCACAGGTCCTTTAGAGCTCCCAAGAAATCCCACTGCTTGGGCCCTTTTTCCTTAGGCTCCAAGACTGTCAAACACCTTTATGACATCATTTAATTATACAAAGGCCTATCCTCCAAACAAAAGGCTACATTTGTCCAACTAGTTTCACCTCTATCAGTATCCATTTCTGCAGAATCTAATCTTACAGCTATAAAATCACAAGGTTGTAGGGAAACCTGAGTCCTGTAACATTTATACATCTCTGTGGTGTAAACCTGTCATCTTAGCCACCACTCAGAATGGCAATTTTTAATTTGGAAGTATTGCTCAGAATGCACTTAGATTGGGACCCCTTACATTTCTCATCTGAGTTATTGTTGTAGTGCCCTTGCACAACTCCAGTTCATTTCAGTGGGCTTTGTACAGAAGACCATCATAGTGGGACATTCTCAAAGATGTCCAAAATCCATTGCTGGAATTCTAGAAACCAAGGTCTCCATAAAATGTTGGAATATTTCAGGAACAACCAACATTTCATAACGGAGATGCTTAACCTAGATGGTTACATGATGAGTGATATTTTTTTTATAAGCTTGGGCAAACTCAGGTTTTCCAGAGACATTCTCTCCAACAAGAACAGCAAGCAATTGTTTGACAGCAGGCACTACATAAGAATGCTGCTTGAGTGTTTATTCATGTTGCACTCGTAATCTCTCTGCAAAGTCTCATCTTTCCATTATAATAACAATACAATAACACATCTTAGGATTCAGGACTGGCACATTCAGAGCAGAACTGCAATACTGGATATGCATAAGTTGTTTGAGAACTCATTGCCTGATGCGATACGCAAGTTCTTCATTTTTCCCCACTCAGCAAAAGGCACATTTCTGGCTTGCAAGCAAATTTGTGCAGTTGTTGGATTTAGGTAGAATGACACAACATTTGCAATTTCCCATTTCCTCAGAAAACACCTTGGGGAATCCATTGACAATTTCCTGCAGTTAGCCTTTACCAATGGCATGAATCTTTGGACACTGGTTCCCAGAGGTTTGCTACTGTACTAGTTCTAATACTACTATTGTTGTTTGTTTATATAGCACCATCAATGCACATGGCACTGTAGAGAAAAAAAATGAATAAAAATGAATAAAAACATGCCCCTATCACACAGGCATACAATCTAACTAAGAATAAAAAGGGAACATAGGGGGAAGAAAAGGGACTAAAACAGGTAATGAACAAGACCAGCACTTCAAGTGCACATACTCTGCCTATGGAGAAATATAAAGGTAAAATCTAAAGCAAGACCCTATCCCAAAGGCGTTGGAAAAAATAAAGGCTTTTAGCTGAGATTTAACAACAGTAATTGAAGGAGCAGTCCGCAAGTGCTCCAGGAGATGATTCCAGGCGTACAGAACCACAAGGGAAAATGGATGAAGCCGAGCTAGAGAACAAAAAACCTTGGGACAGGTAAGAAGCATAGAATTCAACAAATGAAACTCCCGAGCAGGGCTAAAGTATGAGATAAGGGCTGAGAGAGAAGGGGAAGCCAGATCTTGTAGAGTCTTAAAAATTAGAACAAGTAGCTTATACTGAATCTTAAAATGAATAGGGAGCCAATGGAGGGATTTCAAAAGTGGAATGACATGATCAAAACGACAGGCCAACTAAATGATCTTAGCAGCAGAATGTTGAATACACACCGGTGGACTAATACGAGTTAGTAGTAGGCCAATCAAAATGAGATTGCAATAGTCAAGGCGAGAAATGACTAAAGCATGAACTAGTGTTTGCAGAAGAAACAGACAAGAAAGGTTTGATTCTGGCAATATTATAAAGGAAAAAATGACATGACTTTGCTACGGACTCAATATGAGGAACAAAAGAGAGCGAAGAGTCAAAAATGAAACCAAGACTGTGTGCTTCGTCCACAGGATGGAGAGGGACATTTATTAATAGAAATAGAAAATGTATATTGGGAAGAGGGCTTGGGAGGAAAGATAAGCAGTTCTGTCTTCACCATATTAAGTTTCAGGCAACAATAAAGCATCCATGCAGAGATGTCCGAGAGACATGGTGTAATATGATATTGGACTTCAGAGGAAAGTTCTGGGGTTGAAAGATATAACTGTATATCATTGGCATACAGATGATAGTGAAGGCCATGAGATCAAATAAGATTACCCAGGGACAGAGTACAGAGGGAAAGCGACAAGGGGCACCGGACTGAGCCCTTGGAACCCCAACTGAGAGGGAAAGGAAGATGATGCACAACCTCCAGCCAACACTCTGAATGAATGGCCTGACAAATTAGAAGCAAACCAACTAAGGACCAAGTTGTGAAACCTCAGATCTCAAAGGGAATGCAGCAGAAGATCATGGTCAACCAAGTCAAAGCCTGCAGAAAGATAAAGAATAAGAACTGAGAAAATACCCTTTGACTTAGCAATAAGAAGATCATTTGTAAAGGCTATCTCAGTGGAATGCAAGGGACAGAACCTAGATTGAATGGGATACAGAACAGAGGTACGAGAAAGTCGAGGCATCATGAATAAAAAGCACATTCCAAGACTTTCAAAACAAAGGGCAACAAAGAAACAGGGTGGGAATTAGAGAGAGAAGATTAATAATATTTATTAGATTTATTAGTTGCTTGATACCCAGAAATGTCTAAGCAACTTACACAATGTTAAAACAAAACAAAACAGACTGCAAAACATAGCAATAAACAACAACAAAACAATAGCAATACCACTCCATACAGCCACAGGAAGGTTTGGCAGCACATTAAAACAAAACATCATCTCAATCTATCAAATGCCTGGGAGAAAAGATACTTTGGACCTCAGTGGGGAGCATATTCCACAGATGGGGAGCTACAACTGAAAAGGCCCTCTCCCTTGTCACCACCCTCCGAGCTTCCCTCAGAAGGAGAACCTGGAGAAGGGCCTCAGAGGAAGTTCCATGGGTCCAGGTAGGTTCATATTGGGAGAGGTGTTCCAGAAGATATTGGGGTCCTGAGCCATAAAGAGCTTTAGAGGTCAATATCAGCACTTTGAATTGGGCTCAGAAGCATATAGGCAGCTAGTGCAATTGGAACAGGATAGGTGTTATATGCTCTGTTCACCTTGAACCCGTCAACTGTTGGACAGCTGCATTCTGCACTAACTGAAGCTTCCGAACTGTTTTCAAAGGCAGCCCCACGTAAAGCACATTGCAATAATCTAACCTTGAAGTTACCAGAGCATAGATAACTGTAGCCAGGTTATCCCTGTCGCAGCTGGGCCACCAGCCTAAGCTGATGCAAGCCACTTTGCACCACTGAGGCCACCTGTGTCTCAAGCAACAGTAATGGATCTAAGAGAACCCCCAAACTATGAACCCGCTCCTTCAGAGAAAGTGTGACCACATCTAGAGCAGGCCGCACACCACTCAGTCGGTCAGAGGAACCACCCACCAACAGCATCTCAGTCTTGTCTGGATTTAGCTTCAGTTTATTGGCCCTCATCCAGTCCATTATTGCAACCAAGCACTGACTGAGCACATCTACTGCCTCACCTGCAGAAGATGAAAATCAGAAATAGAACTTTGTGTCATCAGCTTACTGATGACAATGCACTCCACAAATTCATATGACCCCATTTAGAGGTTTAATGTAAATGTTAAACAACATGGGGGACAGAACTGACCCCTGCAGGACCCCATACTAGAGAGCCCATGGAGCTGAGCAAAGCTCCCCAAGAACCATCTTCTGGAGCCAGCGATCCAAGTAAGAATGGAACCACCACAATGTGGTGCCCCCAATATCCAACTCAGACAGTTGCCCCAGAAGGATACCACAATCAATGGTATTGAACGCTGCTGAAAGATCAAGAAGAATCAACAGAGTGACCCTTCCCCATCCCTCTCCAGACACAGGTCATTGTACAGGGCAACCAAGGCAGTTTCTGTACCAAACGCAGGCCTGAATCCCAATTGAAATGGATCTAGAAAATCTGTCTCCTTCAAGGATACTGGATCTGGTTGGCAACCACCCTCTCAAGAACCTTGCCCAGAAAGCATACATTTGCTACTAGTCTAAAATTATTAGGATCTTCTGGGTCCAGGAAAGGCTTCTTCAGGAGTGGTCTTACCACTATCTCCTTCAGGCAGCCTGGACCACTGGATTAATCAAGGGAAGGCTTTTGGAGGAGAAACAGTAGCACGCTTAAATGCAGAAAGGAACAAGAGAGAAGAAAGGGACAGATTCATAATGTGAAGAAGAGGACAGCAGGAGCAACCGTGATTAAAAGGCGGGAAGGAACAGGATCAAGAGAACAAGTAGAGGGATTTGAAGATGACAGCAATCTGGAGAGAACTGGGGAAAAGGTAGAGAAAGTGGAAGAGGAAACAGACATTTGAAGAGCTGGTAATGAAAGAAGGTCAGTAGCAGCAAGATCAGAATGAATGGTTGCGATTTTGGTATTTAAAAATATGGCAAAGTCATTGGCAGAGAGTGAAGGGGGAAGTTACTTCTTAAGAGGCCTTTGCATGTCCATTAGTGATGATTACTGGACACTTCCTTCTGAAAGAGGCCTACTGCACATTCACACCACACCTTTCATTAAGATCAGCCTTCTGCCCACTGTAATAAAGAAGAATGCAAAAAATCTAGAGCACTGAGGCTCTTTGTAATGGATAATCTTGATGTGACAAACTCCTGGGCTTCACTATCCTGTAGATAGTCAAGATCACATAATAGCAGGCAATATGTATTCTTGTTAATTGCTTGTTTTCATACTAACAGACTTTGAAGAACAGCTTATTTCCTCAAGGTGTCCCCTCTTTTTGCAAAATTTGAGCTTGGCACCTGAAAACAGAGCACTGATGTAATTTTCAGGATCATGCATTGGTGTGTCTAGACGTATCTACAGACATTGTGGGAATTCTCTGTATTCTGCTGAATTTTATTTATTAAAAGATAATTTCGAAGCTGCCCTTCAGCATAAATCTCCCAGGGAATTTGTACAGTCAGTAATAAAATTTCAATAAAAAGCATAAACACAAAACAAAAAGAACAAGAACAGCAACCAGGAACCCAATAAAAATCCAGCAGATCTATAGCATAAAACTACAACCAGTTATAAAACATGCTGACATGAACAGGCAAATAAAAGGCTTCACCTTGTGCCAAAAGGACAACAGGGTTGGCATCCAGTGGTAGGGATGGGCGAGTATTCTCATTCAGTTCGCATTTCAAGCCAAATCTATCAAATCCGCCCTTTCTGAAACATTATGAGGACCAAAACACAGCCATCCTTCAACATTCACACTTATTTGAATTTCACAATGCAGTTGGCCAACCAACCAATGTTTACAAAAATGCATATATTAGAAGAAAGTGTGCATAAAATAAATGAGTGAAAATAGCATGCAAAAATGCATTATATGATGAGAAATGGCTTGCAAAGAATGTATACATGTAGTCAAAACCGCATAGAAAAATGGGTTTATTAGGAGAACTTCACACTAAAATGCTGGAGAATTTTCATGAGGATTTATTTTTTTAAAAAATCACAAATTGCTGCTGAAATGTAGAGAACTGAATTTAAGATTAGAAAATGAGAAATTGAGAGAACTGAAACTGACAGATCTTTCCTTCCCATCCCTATTTACATAGATGAGGGGGCTCCAACTGGAAAAAACACACACACTTTCTCTCTGGTTACCACCTGTATAAGCTTGGATGATACAGGGACCTAGAGGAGGACCTCAGCTGAAGAACAGAGAGTTCAGGCTGGCTTGTATGGAAGAAGGCAGGCCTCTAAGCAGCCCAGCCACATTTTTTAAAAAGCTTTATAGATTGTAATCAGCACTTAAAATTGTGACTGGAAATGGATCAATAACCAGTGTAACTGAATTAGTGTGATGTGTGTCCTATAGCTGGAACATGTTTGTTTGTTTGTTCTAATTATATGTCACATGTCAAGGCAAAACCCTCCCAATGCAGCATACGAAAGATAATTAATTTCACATACACAACAAGATGATTTAACTTCGTATACCCTTAGCAGTGGCAGGAGTGGCACAGCAGCTCAGACAGCTGTAGAGCAGGTAAGCCTTTTCATCATGCCTTCCTGCTGTGCTTTACTGCTGCCCTCCCTGCAAGGAGAGGAGACCCATTGGACCATCCCTGGCAGGAAGACCCACCCACACTGATTTGCAGCAGCTGAGTCTAGAGGCTGAGACACCTCTCTCTCTCTCTCTCTCTCTGTGTGTGTGTGTGTGTGTGTGCTGACGTCTGGGATAGGAGAGGGTTGTTTGTATTTGTGGTTCATTTTTATTTGCTGCTGAGCGGGTGGAAGAATTGTTCTTGCCGAGGCACCCAGAAGTTGTTTATTAAAGTCTATCATGTGCCTGGGAGAGTAAGCACTGGACCACTTGGGGGCAGCAGGAAGGAGCCCAATTCCACGGGTCTTGGGTGATATGGCACTGGATCAAGGGTGTACCAGTTGAGGAGAACCCCATCCAGATGGCTAAAGAGCACAGACAGTTACAGCCTGTGCAATGTTCCAACCCTTTTTCCAATCAAAGGTTTGGTGGTAGCTGTGCCAGCCCGTACTCTGGTCTCTGGGTGCTGCTTGAAAATGCCAGGTCAGTCCATAATAAGATCTCCCTTATCCATGATTTAATAAGGGATGAGGAAGCCAACCTGTTGTGGGTCTGAGTGGGGAAGCAGGATGAGGTTAGCCTCTGCCTCTCCCAGATGTGCCCACATGGGTATCTGAACCAGCACCAGGGTAGGCTTGAGGGCTGGGGAGGCAAGAGTTGCTATGGTCTATAGGAGTACCATCTTAAGTCTCCAGGGTCCCTCTATGTCCAAGTACCAATCTGGAGTATTTGTACTATGAATTAGGCCAATTGCGGATTCTGTTGGCATACTCGCCACCCTGCAATATGTCTCCCTATTTGAGCTGACAGATGTGGTCTCAGATGTGGCAACCAGTCTTGGGAGATGTCAACATTCACACAGGCCATCTTGTGTGGAGTGGCTCAGGTCTTCATGGTCATCATGGGGCTGTCCCAACATATCATCAGGCCAACACATGCAGCTGGGCATATACTGGATTTGGTTTTCTTAGCTGGGCAGGGAGAGGGAGATCTGAAGATGGGGGACTCTAAAACAGTCCCTATGTCATGGTCAAATTACCTCCTGGTAAGTTTTAGACTGACAGTAGCCTTTTCCCTCTATAGTGGTGGGGGAACCTATGAAGATGGTCTGCCTCCAGAGACTAATTCATGGAGGCAAATACATGAAGGAAAAGGCTATCAATGGCTACTAGCCATGATGGCTATGCTCTGCCTCCGTAGGCGGAGGCAGTATGCTTCCAAATATCAGTTGCTGGAAAACACAGGAGGGGCGAGTGCTCTTTGCACTCAGGTACTGCTTGCGGATTTCCCATGGGCAGTTGGTTAGCCACTGTGAGAATGTGATGCTAGACTAGATGAGCCTGTTGCCTGATCCATCAGGCTCTTCTTATGTACTTATGAGAGCATTAGACGAATGGATCCAGTTGGTTTTCAGGGGGCTTTGAGGAATTTTCTGTTTAGCGTGGCCAGCTCTTCTGTTATTGTTCAAATTCCTCAGGGGCAGCGACAAAAACCATTGCCTTAAGGAGTGTCACACCCATGGAGAAGGAAAGTGACATAGTTTTCTATCCTCTGTGCTTTATGTCTCATGTGACTTCAAAATAGTGTTTGCAAGGAAATGTGGGTAAGAATTTGAACTCCCGGATGAAGGGAATAAAGGCCAAGAGCTATGCATAGAAAATCATGTAAGGTTGAAATGAATAATAAAGGCAAGAAGGGAAATTTAGTGCAAACCAAGGGGGCTAAGGGGATAGGAAGGGCTTTTACAAATATACCAGGGGAAAAGGAAATATCAAACAAAGTAGGGTCATTAATAAATGAGAAGGGATATTAAATTAATGATGATTCTCAAATGGCTGAATTACTGAACTACTTATTGAAATCTGCCTTTAAAAAGGAAAACAAATGAAAAAGGGAGTCAGGCAATTTTGACACAATAAAGTATTCTTCAATGGATAGCAAAAGTGGAGAAGTGTGCTGCTGCAACATGGAGATGGCATGAATCAAGGAGTCAGGACAGCCCCAGAACTGCTTGAAAGAAGTATTACATTAAACTTCTTCCAGGCAGCAAACCTACTACAGAGTTATCTGGAAACCAAGGGAATGTTTTATTGTTTTGAAGAGCTAATTTGGTGGATTAAACTGAAAAAAATGGAAACTGTCTTCATTTGAGCGATTTGCACTGAACCTCCATCTCAAATATAATAGTCATGAATTTAAAGAAGAGCTGTAAAGGTAAGTTTGTGTCTAGTTCAGTTGTTTCCTCAACTGATCTGAACTGGAGTTTTAACATAATTGAAAGATGACACAGCCATCCAAATTCTCAAATCTAGAATAGGTACCAATACCCGCAGACAAAAACATTCTGGTGTCACGGCTATAATCTAGTTTCAAAACTTCTGTATGGTCTCTGGTTCCACATCTGACCCTCCCTTATAAGCAACAAAATAATCTGAATTTGACACCATTGAAAACGAAATTCTGCAACCTGTATAAATTATTTCAAATTAAGCAAACTTGCATAATTTACTCTTATTTTTCACACTTTATATGCAAATTTTATTATTTTGCATAATTATTTTGGTTTCCCTAGTTGTGAGGAGGGTTAACAATCTATGCAAGACACTGAATTTCTGGTTGTAGGTACATAAATCATGCATACGTTTGGCTTCTGAGATTTTTGCAGATGTTGTCCATGCACTTCTGAGCATATATTCACATCACAGAGCCATAAGACTAAGCCCTTGCCTCAGTTACTGTATGGGGCCACTTGTTTGGGCACTCTCAGATATTTGCAACATTGTATTTGGAACAACCCACGTTCCTGACAAGAGCTTTGGGTATTCCCAGTTCTACTCTTAAGGCAGTTGTATGTTTGGAGATGACGTGTTGCTCAGTGAAAACTTTAACCCAGAGAGCAGCCATTTACTATTGGCTTAAGATAATCTTTCAACAGGCCTTCCCCCCCTTGTTCTAATGGCATATGAGGATATGGGATCAGAGTCATGGGCCACCAAAATCTGTCAGGTTATTTCTGAGTTTGGCTTCTCACTGGTCCACTTGACTACAAGGAGCTCTAGTGCTGCCCGTCTGCAAGTCACAATACTGACTTCCAGGCTACTTCCACATCAGTGTCTAATTGTTGTTCTAACACACTATGCAAAGATTTCAGCATCTCCCCTGGGAAACTACCCCCATATTTGGCCTTTATCTGTCCATATGGCCTTAAAGGGCTTACAATCAAATGCAGACTTAATGCTCTGCAGCTGATGGGGTTTAAGGGAGGATAGAACGGTCAATGCCGGGTGAGCAGATATTGCCCTGCTGGATGTCAGAAGGTAGCGAACATGGCTCCTAGAATGTCCTTTAGACTCAGAGACTTAAGAATTTGATACAGTAGGGCCCCGCTTTACAGCGCTTCGCTTTACAGCGTTCTGCTAATACAGCAGTTGGCAATTGCAGAAAGGCCCCGTTCCTACGGCGCTTGTTCCGCTTTTACGGCGGTTTTTGCTCGTCACGCACCATTTTCGCATCATTTTCGTACAACGCGCACCATTATCTTCAATGCGTTCCGCTTTACAGCGGTTTTCATTTTACAGAGGGGGTCCAGAACGTAACCCGCTGTATGAGTGGGGCTTTACTGTAGCTTGCTCCCCTCATTCCTGGTTCCAGAGATAATCCCTTTTAAAATAAAATTGTATTTTTATTGGCAGGAACAGATTACTATGTGAATTATCGGGTTGCTAAATATGTTAAACTAGACCTAGAAAGGAGGGGAATCGCTATTCCCACCGATGATAATATATGTTTCTAGAGCCATTTTCATTAATCCATTAATTTAAATAATTAATCTTTGTACTATTTTAGTATGGTGATATAACTGATTTATCTTTATTCTTTTTAATCTCAGTTCTTAAATCTGTCTTTTTATGTATAGGTTGTTTTATGTATATGCAACAAGCCTGGTTGGCTATATTCTGTGGATGCTGGATTCTGCACCTGATACAATATTTTGTGGGTTTTCTGTGCATCTAAAGAATTGTGCCATGCACACAGCCTCATTTATCCGGCAAATTTATTTAATAATTTAATAGTAGTTCTAAGGCTGGACATGTACTGCCTTGTGCACATGTACTTGGAGTGAGTCACATTGAACTCGGTTGGATTACTTCTGGGTAAACATACATAAGGATAATCATAATGCCTTTCTTATTGAGGTTTTTTTAATGTACTAGCCTGGACATCTTTAAATCTTGTCTTAGCTTACAACCAGACCATTCATTAGGATTAGTCCCTCCTCACATTCTGACAAGAACTCAAAGTTCTTGATATCAGCTATTCTGCTGCCTCCCAGCAAAGAACAGACACAGCTCATCTACAAAGCACAACAAAACAAAACAAAAAAATAAACTTCTATAACAGAGGGGGAGAACTTTTTTGACGTTGAGAGCTACATTCCCTCAAGGGAAAGTGATTGGAGGCTAAATGGCAGCGGTGGACAGAACTGAAGATGGCAGTGGGAAGAGCCTAAACCAAAAATGGGTGCTGCCACCCCTTTTTTCCTCTGCCACCCCTTTCCTCTCTCTTCTCTTTCTCCCCTTTATCATACATTTATTCTCTGTCTCTTTCGCACAAACCCCACGTATCCCCATCCATCCCTGCATGCATGCCCATACACATGCGAGCATGCAGCCCATTCATCCTCTCTTCCATTTATTCTCTCCTACAGTATTTCTTATTCTCTGTCTCAGTCATCAATCTCAACCCATCCATCACATCAGTAATTTTATCAACAGTTATTTTTATTTGTCTTTCCTCACCCCACTTCCTTCTATCCACTCTTTTTTCTTTTTGTCACTCTGATAAATTTCCCCCGTGCTTCTCGCGTACCTTGCCATTGCAACTAATCTACCACCACCAGAAAGAAAAAGTTAACAGAAACCAACAGGCAGGCACTCTAGCTATCGTGTTCTGTGGTTGACCTGTGCATCTGTTTCTCAGAAGGTGGCACAAGCAAGGCCAAAACACAGAACATGGTGCCTAAGCAGTGTGCTACCCCTCCTGCTCTCTACCTGGCCTCTGCATGTGCAGAAAAGCCCAACTGCCAAAGGCCATTGCTCTGCTCTGGTGGTGGTGTTTGCTTTCTGGCAGGATCAGGAAGGTACAGGGACTTTTTGGGGGCTGCACAGACAGAAGCAGAGGGCCACATGCAGCCCACAGGTTGCCTACCTCTTTCTGTAGCCATGGAGAGGGAGCTCTGGTAGCAAATGTTAAACCTAGCTAGTATAGTGTGCAATTGATCTTAATGAGTTTCAGAAATAAGGTAGGGATAATAGTTGCATCAGTGAGAACTTTCTGACTTCACAATTTCTAAGTTGCATTTCTGTAAAAAAAGATGTCCTTGGCTAAAGGCATCACAGTCTATTCAAATGCAGCACATTTGTTGTGTATTTACATTCTGGGGTAAAGGCAGAGGAAGACCACCCAAGCTCATAGTGAACACTATGGGATCCCATGCTATGGAATTGTGATCCAATTCTCACTGAGGTGGTAAACCTGTCTCTGGGCTGTATCACTTCAGACTGCAGGTCTGACATTCATGATTTAACATTCATCCATAGCCTTCTCTCACACATTGTTGTTTCCTATGTGTCTAATTGTTTTCCCATGGGGACCCATCCATTATGTTCCCCCTATGTTCTAGCATCAACTAGGGATGGAATGATTTGTTAATTATGGGTCTCTCAGTTTCTCATTTTTCCAGTTTTAAATTTGGTTCTCTACATTTCTGCCGCAATTTGTGATTTAAAAAAAATCCTCATGAAAGTTCTTCAGCATTTAAGTGTGAATTTCTCCTAATACATGTTTGTATGCAGTTTTGACTAATGTACACATTTTTTCAAACAATTTATCCTAATATAATGCATTTTGTATGTTATTTTCACCAATATATTCATTTTGTGTACACTTCCCCCTAATATGCATTTTGGTAAACACTGCTTGGTTTGAGAACTGCATCGCACAATCGCTGTGTTTCGGTTCTCTTACTGTTTTGGAATGTACAAATTTGATAAATTTAGCTTTAAATGCAAACTGCCTTCAATCCCCCCCCCATCCCTAGCCTCAACACAGAGACTGTGTCTATTCAGTCACTTAAACTCACATCCAACTCACACTTTCATGCAAATCAATCTTTAACTTTATTGATAACATGAACACACCATGGACAGCGTATAGATGTAGATGATCAAATACTTAGTTGCAGAAGAAGCATTATTTATTTATTTATAATATTTATTAGTTGCTTTTTCCCCAAAAAGGAACTCAAAGCGACATACAAAAACAACTATACTCGAAGTGTCTTACAACAAAAGCAAACAACAATTACAAAAACAATTTCATAATAAAATAATACAACAGCAGTAATAAAACAACAAATGTCACAGCAACACAAAAACCATTTCAATACTATAAATATAACATTACGATCTTAAACAGGTCACATTACACCACTTGGCACAATTGATGATTGAATGTGACTGAAATAAAAGAAATGGTACGGATGAGGTGAAAAGACAGTAGAAGATGAGGTCCTCAAGGATGCAAGTGAGAACAGCAGAGGGAGGCCTGAGAAATGGTCTGAATGAGATATACTATATAGGAACACCGCATCAATGCATGACAATAGATACTAAGGCTCGATCAGTTGCTAACAGAACGGGGAAATTAAAACAGTTCTATATATGGAGACTAGGGGGCAATATAAGATAACACAATGCCCAGCTGGGGGAGAACACTTCAATCTTCAGTCTACAGTGCTACATCACCAACACTGGTTTACCACCTCAGTGAGCACTAAGCTGCTGAGAGCGTATAGATAAACCTAGTCTGTTCATATTTAGGATTATTGCATGGAGTAGGATTTATGGTTGTACTTTGATACAAAGTTCTGCCAATCAAGTTATCTGCTTTTGAACTGCATGTTTATAAGGGCAAATTAACACATGATATGGCACCAAGCCCAAAATAGCCCTCAAGTATACACGGGATCAGGAGTCACAGCCAATCCCAGTTCTTAGATCAGTGTACTTTTGCAATGCATGTGTCTTTAAACTTATTTGTTGCATTGACTGCATCACCTTTTTAGGAGTTCTCAGTTATCTAATCCAACCTCCTGCACTGGGGTGCTCATTCACTAAAGAACAGGCCACCATAATCAAATAAAATTACAGCGTTGCAGAAGCTAAGTGCTCCAGCTCTAGACATCATGCGCTGCTGCTTATGAAAGATTACACCCCCCTTGCCCACAACTGTTTTCCCTTTGCCAAGCAAGGCCCATCCAAACTTTGTTGCACGTGGAGAACCTGGTGCCATGGAGTGGTCTCATTATATATTGAGAGGAGAAGCACTGAGGATGGCATTAAAAATGAGGACCCTGTCAATATTTTATAGGCCCCAGATTCCCTGGGGCATGTTTACAGGGCAGTAAATAAAAGCACTCAGCCAAGTGACATTTGTGTTCTTGCAAATGCGATTATTATGCATGATTAGCAGCCAAGCACACTGAAAAATCTACACTAGCAGGGCTCGCCTGGCAATGAAAAATGGCTAAGCAGCCCTCAGTGATATGTGCTTCATAATCAGGCACTCTGGCTTTTCTGAGATGCACCTCACTTGGATTTAGTGGAGCACAGAGCCAGGCCCTGCTGATGCGTCTGCAAAAGCTCTCCTGGCACTCTTCTGCTTTTCTCCTCTCTCCACTCCATCTCCCTGCTCCTCTTCCTCCCCGGTGCCCCCTCCCCAGCGCTCAGCCACACTTTGCCTCTCTTGCGTCTCTCCTCTATTTTCTTGCCAGGTGGCTGAGTTCTGACAGGAAAAGGGTTAAAAGATTTTCCTTACAGCCGCTGACCCTGCTTTCCAGTGAAATGCATCCGAACCTACATTTTAGCTTTAATTATTTATCTGTAACCAATTTGGCAAGGAAACCAATTAAGTGAATGGGTGATTAATGACCTGCTGATTTGCACAGGTATCTAATTTAAATGTCTATATAATATATAAGCACATTTCAGAGATGCCTTGACTGGCTGGCTCTCTCCCTAGGCCCCTGGAGCCAGCCATGCTTCACAAATGCCTCCTGCTCCCGCTTGGATGTAGCCAAGCTGCCTGTTGCTGCCGATACCGTAACTTGGTACTGCTAGCTTGTAGGAGCTCAGCGTGGAATGCTTAAAGATCCTGCTCCAACCAGCTTCTCTCAGGCTCTACCCTCATGTGCTCAGATAATGTTTCAACTGAAAATTTAGTGAAGTGCAGACTGTTGGACTGAACATCTAGTTCTGAATGCTGGGTACCATAACAGACTTCTTGATGTGGGTGGTTGCAGGAGGTTCTGCCTTCTGTTGCACAGCTCTGAGTTTTCCTTGGGGAAGCAGCTAGGGAAACAGGATGGAATCTGACTTTAGGTCCCTCAAGGCCAGGGGGTCTCTTGGTTGGGTTCAAATGTTTTTACAAAAGTCATGAGGACAGGCACTTAATTTTATCTGTAAATTAATGGTACTTTTTAGGTACTTGCACTGAACTGCTAGGAATTGAAATGAAGCTCATTTCTGTCGAGATTTAGAGAGAATGGAGGATCTCTTAGAATTTTATTTATCTAAAAAAACCCCATGATCTATGCAAGCCTGAATTTTCCTCTAATTTTCTGGAGTAGCTGATTCATTATATGCAACATTTATCCTTCTGAAGTATACAGTAATGTTGATACATCTGACAATTAGAATTGTTTTTCACCAGCCATACATACTGGTGATTACATTTATCATTCTGTGTCTTTTTTTTTTTTTAAGAATATCATTCTGCCAAACAATGTCTTAATATTTGCATTTTAAACATTTTCGTTTGGGTTGTTTTTAGACATTTGATTATACGCAAAAGTAAAGTTGAGTAAAGCATTTGATAATATATTGTTTTTGCTGATTTTTATATTGTTTTCTGGGTTTGAAAGTTTGCGAAAAGGTGACTCTTGAAAGGGAAATTAGAGCTAGGGTTTCTGAATGTTATTTATTTGTTTATGTAGGTATATCTCGTTCAGAAATCTCTGGTTTTAAAATACAATCAAGTCTCTCTATTTGACCACAGTTAAATAACTGATGAGCATATTTCCCAATATTCCTTATTTGAGAGTGGCAAGCCAGCAAGAGCTGGAAAGAATAGCGAGTCTATCTTCTTCTTTATTGATATGGCATTGGGTAGAAAAGAGCAATTCATCCTTAATGCAGCGGTTGTCAAACTATGTTCCAGAAAACCACGGGGGTCCTTAAAAGCTTATCAGGGGTTCCCAAGGAGAGAGTCAGTCATGGGAGACAAGCTTCCCTGAAAGACAACTTGACACCACTACTAATCTCTTTCTGCAATGTGAAGCCACAGGGGAATGTTGGTAGTTTTACGGCTTATTCTCTGTTCACATAGGGAAGGGGTAGGGAACCACCGGCCCAGGAGCCAAATGTGGCCATCCAGGACTCTCCATGCAGCCCTTGAGACTCTCACTAGGCCACAGCCCCTTCTGGGCCACCTTGTATGCCGCCTTGGGTTCCATGGTGAAAGAAAGGTGGGGTATAAATGTAACACATAAATAATAAATTCAATGTGTGGCTATCTGCTGGGACAGGCTTGCCTGGTGTGCAGGTAGGGTGCAATCCATGTTCCTGTACTGC
Source organism: Rhineura floridana (assembly GCF_030035675.1). NCBI lineage: Eukaryota > Metazoa > Chordata > Lepidosauria > Squamata > Rhineuridae > Rhineura > Rhineura floridana. The sequence goes on along the minus strand of NC_084480.1, from coordinate 172,116,075 downwards.
ATATAGGCTCTGCACGGTGAGTTCTCATCCGCACTATCCTACTTTTAGTAACAGCATTTTTAGTTTGCCAAAGTATTTTATGATCTTGTTCTCACAACCACCCTATAAAGTAGATCATAGTGCAATTTTAACATAGCAAAAAGAACAGTACTAGCACCTTCAAGACTAACACATTTATTATGGCATAATCTTTCTAGGGCTAGAGTCCATTTAATCAGATGCATCATTCTTATGCTGTAATACATTTTGTAGCCTTTAAAGTGCTACTGGACAATTGTTTCGTTTCTGCTGTAAGCTGTGACTACACCTTTGATTGAAAGTGTACCGGAGTAATGTCCCCCAAACCATACAGTGAGCCTGTGGCAGAGAGGAGATCTCCAGATCTTCTGGTGGGCTGGTTTCTTGCTATATTATAGTTGCACTAGATTGTTGTAATGCTTCCTTGTGCCAGTTTGGCTGTGTTAGTGCAGAGGATGGCACAGTCTCCCCACTGGTTCTCAATCTCAACCCATATGCTTAGCTCCTCCGAGCCCCCGCTTACCTACCCACCTATCTCAAGTGTGCCTGTGTGTGTGTGTCACCTCATTCTTGGGGGGGGGGGCTGAGAAAACTGAATGTAGACTCACTATCATCCTCCTCTCTCATGTGCATGTCCATTTCAAATAGTGTTGGAAAAGTGAGCATCCGGTGCTTCGGCCAGATAGGCGGCCTAAAAATTAAATTATTATTATTATTATTATTATTTTGGTGCTCCCTCTGAGGGGCCCAGCAGCAGGAGATTTGAGCTAGCCCTTGATAAGTCAGTACTGGGGATAGGGAGGGAGGGAAGGAGCTCTGTCTATGTTTCCACCTGTGTTTGCCTCTGCCTGCCTGCCTTTGCCATCAGCCTGCCCACCTCTCTGCCTTTCTGTGCAATACTTCAGCTCTGAACTCAGGAGACATGCTGCGCCTCATGCTGACTACTAAGGGGATTTCTGTGCCTGCAAGGCTGTCTTCCTAGGACTCAGTCACCTCCTGCTTCTCTGCCTGCCTGCCTGCCTGCCTATCTTGCTGCCTTTCAGTGTAATCATTCAGTCTCTTTTTTAAAAAAATTCAAATTTTAAAAGTGGCTAGGAAAAAACAACCTACCAGCAATTTGATAGGATTAACCCCCACTTGGAATGGTGGTATTACCATGTCTCCAATTGAGAGGCACCTATGTGAAAAAACAAAAATGTTATGGCTGCTTTGTTTTCCCAATGAAAATGAATGGGGTACTGAATATTTGGATTTCCAAATCTTGATTCAGATCTGGGGCCCAAATCAGGTCAGGCCTGCATCAGTTTGGGTCAAAATGGGGTCCATCCCAAATCACTGAATTCAGCCTTAAATCCAGTCGAGGTGGGGGTTTGAACAGCCCTAGAAAAGAGTTAATGGAATGCAGAATATTTAAAATCTTCTGTTCTAGCACATCTGGCCTGCCACATCTTCCTCCCAGTGCCACCACACAGCACAGGCAGCACAACTTGTATGTTATTAGTCTGTCGCCAAAGCTTCCTGTGCCTGCATGGGGATGTTGTTGTTACACTGGTTTTACTGGTTTTTTAACTTGTTTTTATATTATATTTGCTTTTGTTTTTAACATTGTTGTAAGTTGCTTGGAGACCTTCGAATATCAAATGACTAATAAAACTCATAAATATAGTAGCAGTAACAACTACAACCAGCTTGTGACCTGCCAAGCTATCCACAGCCCACCAGCTATATATTTTACTGTTGGTGTTTACCATCCTTCTTCCCCACCTGTCTCAGCCAGGCAGCAAAATAGGAGGTATACTGAGCTGGTGGTAGGTGGCTGGTGTGTTGCATTTGGCTTGGCGGATCACACACAATTTGTGCAGGCTTTGGTTGGGAGTCAAAAATGTGCGGGTAATGCTGGAGGAAATTATGGTGATTTCCTGGTATTTCTGAATGCAGTCTTTGGGCAATATATTCTCCTCTCCACTAATCTAGTGGGGAAAGGGAGAATAAGACATAATAAAGATAGCAATGACTAGCTATTTCCCCCTTCATTCAGATGATCTCAAACTGCCTGTGGAATAAAGATCAGCCTTCCCCAACCTGGTGCCCTCTGGATGTTCTGGACTACAACTCTCATTAGCCCCTGCCAACATAGCCTAATAGGAATTGTAGTCCAAAACATCTGGAGGGCATTAGGTTGGGGAAGGCTGAAATAGATGATCTAGCATACATGGTCCTCAGCCACCTAAAAGTAAATTTTAGCCCAACCATAGCTATCAAATTAGATACAGTAATGCCAGAAGAGACTGAAATTCAGCAATATTTTTGATCCACATAGGGCAGACTAGATAATAACAGAGATCCCTCTGCAGCCAGTTCCTGGCTACTCCACTTGTAAGAGGCGTGGGCTGCTCAGTGGCCAGAGCATCTCATTTGCAGGCTCTGTAGCGCTGCCAGCACTCTGAGGCAAGATGACAGACAACCAGCATTTTGGCCTTGGTGCCAGCAAGGCGTGGGCAGCAGTCAGTGTCTTGCTGGCTCAGCACAGAGCCAGTCATTGGAATAATCAATACGGCAAGCATGTCTCCTCTGGGCCATATCTCCTTCCAACTGTACAGGTTCCACAGCTATTGGCAAGCAAATTTTACCCTCATTGATACATTTTGTTGCACTTTTAGTCCACGATTCATTGAATAGATAAAAGCGTGGATCACAAAACACATCCAAGAACAGTAACCTTAACAATAAAACCCAGTATAAAAAAATTAAAAACTGCACAACAACAATAGTTAAAATACCAAATATGCTAGCATTCTGTATCAGGCACATTTTAACTGGGATAAAGTTGAACATATGAAGCTGCTTTCTGTCTAGCCCTTTGCTGTCTGCTCTGGTGTGTTTCGTTTTTCCAGTTGCTTTTAACCTAAGAATCTTTTAACTGGCGTTCCTGGTGATTAACCTAGGACCTCATCCGTGCTGCAAAGCCTGTGGTCTATACCACTGAGCTGTAGCCCCACACACTATTTTTTATCTGAGGAGATGCATGGTATGTAAGAGCAATTTGCCCATAACATCCTTTTTTCTAAAGACTACATATTCCAAATCTCCCAGCCAATGTTGCCCGGCATCCAAAATTTGGAATTTTTTTCTTCAGATGCAGGTGCAACTCATGGGGCACTCTCTCATCTTGGGCTGAGTCATGCACAGAGTTGCCACCTCACCCTCATTCATTACTTATTTGCATGTTTACATACAGCATATTTACAATTGCCTATTGAAGTCATATGGAATGATAAAGAAGTTCACTTTGGGAGTCGATCAATACTACTGGGTCTGATAAATTTAAAAACAGTCATGTAGCAACAGCAAAGCCAAGTTTTATGATGTATAGGGTTAAGCTGCTCAGTGTTTTGCTGAAGTGTATTGGGGCTGCGTGTAGTTCTGGGACATTAGAAAAGTAGTAATTTCTACTGTCAGTGGCTAAGTAATACCACTTAATGCCTTAAACTTGAGTATTACTGCTAGTATTGACAGCGCAAAGGTAGCAATAGTGGTTTTGCCTGGCCACACAAAGGAGATGATTGGTAAAGAGAGCACTTGATCGACTTTGAGCTATTGCTTTCAGCAGATGAAATCTTTGATGTGAGAAAGCTGTGCACCGCGGAGCTTTGTTGGTGGATGATGGTGCTAAAGCCTTTTAACCTGCACTTTCCCAGGGCACCCTGATGCTACCTTCAAACTGGGGGAAAATAATTTATGAGCATTAGCAACGTGGTCAGTTTTGGATGTGTTTGTGTATAAACAAACATGGTTCAAAACCCTGCAAGTCTGTATGAACCCATGCCCATTCCCCCACCTCTGTATTTCAGCTTAGTTCATAATGGCTGCCCATGGGAGATAAAGGACCACTGAGCAAGCAGACAGGGCTTCTTTTTCTTTGCTTGCTCTAAGTGGGCGCAATCCTTTTTGCCACATATTAGGAGAGGCAACTGAATGAAGCAGATGGAGTCCAGAGAGAAAATCCTTGTAAAAGTTTACTGAGCTAGCTGAACAAAACGATATACAACTTGAGCAGAAAGAAACAGAGAGGTTTTGTCTTTTCGACAGACTTTGTTGAGAGCAGGGTTAGATCCAACTAAACATCCACATGAAAACTCCCTCACACCTGGAGATCTGAAGGCCTGGGGGGAAAACTTGGAAAATGTTCTGACCATTCTCCATAAATTAATGAGAAAAAAGATTGCGTTTGAAAATGATCAAAGGGAGGATTTCAGTGAAATGTCATTGAAAGAGGCAAGCCCAGCACCTGCTGGCGGCCAGGTTGGGCACTGGCCTAAGGGCCCAGGAGCTCACAGGGACCCACCAGCACCAGGCCTAGCACTCCTCACATTGACCATCTTTGTTGCTGTGGGGCTCCGCCAACACCACTACCACCTCCTCCTCTGCACTCATTTACCCATGCCTTGAGTGGTTGGAGGCTCTGGCTACTCTGCTGTGAGCCCTTCCACAGCCACCACCAGCCGCAAGCCCTTCCACAGACACTGTCACCAGAAGCACGTCAGGCCCAGTCCGCTCAGAAGCCACTTCCATGGCACAGGAAACTTTGCTTTGCAGACACCATAGTTGCTGTGAAAGGCACCACGGAAGAGTGGGGTGAAGTTTCCTGTGCCATAGAGGTTGCTTTTGAGGGGGTGGGGTCTGACCTGCTTCTGGTGGTGGCTGTGGAACGGCTCATGGCAGATCACCCAAAGCTTCCAGCTGCTGAAGGGATGGGCGAGCAAGTACAGAGAAGGAGGAAGTGGTGGTGGTGCTGGTGTACCCAGTGGTCTCCTGCAGTAACAATGATGGGTGGCAAGAGCAGGTGAGCCAGTGACCCCTTAGGGAGGGAATAGGAGGCCTACTGTGCCCAAGGGCCCCCACTAGCCTGGAACTGGCCCTAGAAAGGGGGTAGGGTGGGAGTTATTGTATTGCTCTTACTTTTGTGGTGACTGGTGGGTTTTGTGAGTGTCCTTTATTTCCTTCTACATTCATCTCTTTGGTGATCTGTATTCTGCAGCCTTCCCATGTGATTGCATTTCCCGAAAACCCCATGATATCCTCAGCAGGGATTTCCTATAAGCACAGGAAGATGAGGAGGCTGCCAACCTTGCTCCTCCTGACAGATGTGTTTTTTTTAAAGTGTAGTTTTTATCCTTAAAAGAAATCTGTGCAGAAATGCTTGTTTAAAAGGTAAAAGGAAACAATTGCTGAGTTTTTAAAAACAGAATCACTAACAATCCAAAGCACTTGATAGCTGGACTACCCAGATTCCCACATTTCAGTTAAGAGAAAGATGTCATCATGCAGTAACTTCTCCCATGGGGCGTTTTCAGGCCAGGAAGTGCAGGCAGCTGGGAAGGCTGCAGAGTACTACACAAATATTTAATGGAAATGCACACACACACACACACACACACACACACAGCCATTTTGCAATGGTAAAGTACGCTCGATGCCTTCAGTGCATACACATGCGGTAAAGAACCTATCAAGGATTTTTCCTTACCTTTGGCTCTACTCTGCAGCAGATCGTCTTCTGGATGACAGACTTCTAGCTTTTCTAACTATATATTATTTTCTTAGGCCGTCGCACCATCACACAGTATCAAGTGAGGGCAGCGCCAGGTCAGCAAGCAAGGCAAGGGCATGAGGCAAGCAAGGATAGCTAGTGGGGAGGGGAGAGGGTGACCTAGTGAGCGGGGAGGCTGGGTTTGGGTGAGTGAGGTGAGTGGGCAGCTGTGGGGTGGGCAAGGGAGTGGACCGATGTGGGGCAAGCAGGTGAGTGGCCAGGGGGGAGGTCAAGTGGCCAGCATGCAAGTGACAGTGGCCAGGGGTAAGTGGTGGTGGCGGCGGCAGTCTGGGCAGGAGACAGGTAAATGCCCTAGGTGGGGAGGTGGCCTAAGTGTGCTGCATGAAGCCATGCAGTGGCACTATTTGTTGAAGGGGAAGTGGCAGTGTATGTGGGTTTGGGGGTGTCTGGTGTGTGTGTGTTTAGGGATGCCTGTGAATGCTTGGGAATGCCAGGGGTGTTTGTGGGTACCTGGGGTATTTGGGGATGCCTGGAATGTGTGTGTGTGTTTGGGGTGCCTATTAGGAAAAATTGCTTGCAAAAATGTGTATATTAGTCAAAGCTGTCTAAAAATGTGTGCTAGGAGAAATTTGCACTAAAATGCTGAAGAATTTTCATGCAGATTTTTTTAAAAAAAATGCAAATTGCCACAGAAATGTGGAGAACTGAATTTATGATTGGAAAATGAGAAACGGAGAGACCCGAAATTAACAGATTCTTCCATCCCTAATGAGCACATTGTTATAAACATAAAGACCACCACCAACAAAATATCTTTAAATATATTAGTGGCAGGAGACTGGCTAGGAAGGCTGTTCTGATTTCAGAAAAGCTGAATGAATTCTTTGCATCTGTCTTCACAGCACAAATACCTGTGGCTGAACTAACTTTTACAAGAAGGGACACTGAGAAACTTAGGGAAATAGTGGTGATGGGAGACGAAGTTCTACAGTTTACAGACAAAATAAAAACTGACAAATCTCTGGGACCAGATGGCATCCACCAAAAGTTCTTAAAGAAAGCAAATGTGAAATTGCTGATCATCCAACAGAAATATGTACCTTGCCCCTAAGATCAGACTCTGTACATGAGGCCTGGAAAGTGGTTAATGTAACGCCAATCTTTAAAAAGGGTTCCAGGGGGAATCTAGTAAACTACGTGCCAGTTAGCTTAATGTCTGTTCTGGGAAAATTGGTGGAAAGTATTGTCAAAGATACAATTACCAAACATAAAAGAACAAGCCTTGTTGAAGTGGAACCAGCATGGCTTCTGCAAGGCTGAGAGTCTTATCTCACTAACCTATTAGAGTTCTTTGAGAATGTCAACAAGCATATAGGGAATAAGAGGAGAGGTGCTCTTGTGCATCAAGAACTGGTTAAGCAACAGGAAGCAGACAGTAGGACAGTTCTCCCAACAGAGGCATGTATAGAAAGTGAAGTCCATCAAGGATTGATATTGGGACCTGTGCTTCTTAACCTGTTCATAAACCATCTAGAGTTAGGGGTGAGCAGTGAGGTAGCATTGTGCTTGTGATATCAAACTGTTCAAGATGGTTAAAACAAAAAGGGATTGTGAAGAATTTCAATTGGATCTGTCCAAAGTGGGTGAATGCGTCGTGAAATGGCAAATGCAATTCAGTGTAAACAAGTGTAAAGTGATGTACATCTGGGGCAAGTATATGGCAGATGTGAAAAAGGTGGATTCCATGCTAGGGAATATTAGGAAAGGAACTGAAATATAATACCACATTATCCCAATATCATGATGCCATTATACAAATATATAATGTGACCACACTTGAAATACTGTGTACAGTTCTTGTCACCTCCCTTCATCCCCAAAAGGATATTGTAGAATTGGAAAAAGACTTTCAGAAAAGGGCAACCAAAATGATCAAGGGGGTGGAGCAACTCCCCATGAGGAAAGGTTACAACATTTGGGCCTTCTTTATTTTTTTAAGAAAGGTGAGTAAGAAGAGGCATAATAGGGGTGCATAAAATTATGCATTGTATGGAGAAAATGGACAGAGAAAGGGTTTTTTTTCTCCCTCCCTCATACTAGAACTTGATGCATCCAATGAAGCTGATTGTTGAAAGATTCAGGACAGACAAAAGAAAGTCCTCCTTCACACAGCACATAGTTAAAACTTTGGAATTTGCTCCCGCAAGAAGTAGTCATAGCCACCAACTTGGTTAATTTTCAAAAAGGATAGACAAATCCATGAAGAATATGTCTATCAGTGGCTACTAGCCAGGATGGCTATGTTCTGCTTCCACTGTTGGAGGCTGTATGCCTTTGAATACCAGTCACTGGGAATCAGAGGTGGGGAGCGTGCTGTTGCGCTTAGGTCCTGTCTTCGAGCTTCCCATGGGCATCTGGTTGATTACTGTGAGGATAGGATGCTGGGCTAGATGGGCCATTGGCCTGATCCAGCCGGCTTTTCTTTTGTTCTTCTGTCCTGTTCTGTGCTGGAGTGTACAAGTCTGTGCAGGTCATTTCACATTTTTGCTTACAGAATAGGGGCTTACACTCCATTCATTCACAATTAACATATGATGCTGGATTCTTGCCTGTTATGAGCTAACTATGTAGGGCAGTACGAGGGATGCACAAGTAGGGATGGAGCAGGAATCCATTTTAATGGATATGGAGGCAGCGTTTGATGGCTCTCACCTTATTGCCTTTTGTCCCCATCGGACTTCCTCTTTCATCATGGGTCCACTCATGTCCAAGCTCCTCATGCATTTTCTTTTTATTTACTTATTTTTAGAAAGAACATGACTATATGCAAAATTATATGCAACAACCATATATTACATGTATAATATATATAAAATGCCACCCTGGGCTCCTTCTGTGAGGAAGGGCGAAATATAAATTTAATAATAAATAAATAAATAAAGAGTCAAGCCTCATATGGTACTATATTTCTGAAACATAATTAAATTCCCTTGTGGTGGAACTTTGAGCAAGTTTTAATTCAGTACAATTTTAATATTCCTTCAATAATGTATGTACACAGAGGTGTCAGCACACTCAACTCTCTGTTTGATGTGGCCATTGCATTTACCACTTTTACCTAGCTGAAAAGTGAAGCATCTGTTTAGGCTCCAAGATTGTTAGGAAAAATAAATAAAACTATTGTTCACATTACACTGTGCACATTTCGATATTTTCTTAGACTTTTATTTTATTTTATACTTTAGCAGAGTAGGTTGTAAAATTCTGACTGCTGGGGGGGAAAGCAAAGGACCACATGAATGAATTGTGAATTGAACTGAAATGGAATTAGTTCCTTGTTGAAAGGGACGAACTTGAACTTATTCCTTTTTTAAATGAACTTGCCAAATCCTGATACCAATGAGTCATACAAATACATCAGGGGGCAGAATTGTTGCAGGTTCCTGTTAAGTGGACACTCTGTGGTGAACCCAGGTTTGCTGCAATGTAATTTATGAAATGGCTGTCAAGTACATGAGTTCATTATGTCATCAGATCCAGGATCACACTGAAGTATTTGATTTATTTATTTTTACACAAAAGGGTAGTTCCTTAGCAACAAGAAGGCTCTGCTCTCCTGCATACTTGTTTTGGGTAACCTTGATCTTATTCATCCATCTTTTTAAAAAATCTGGCTAAGAGAAAGATAGTGAACAGCCTCTGAAGAATTGGGAAATCAATAGAATAATAACTGACTACTAAGCTAAACATTTATAAAATGGTGGACATTATTGCTAGGGGTTACCTTTGTTAACATTCACAATTTTTTATTTTCTCTCTCTTTTTTAAAAATGAGATCACCTCTTCCAGAATTATGAGTGCACAAATAGAAAAGCCACTGTAAAGTAACATGTATAAAAGCTCATACCTTCGTACCATCTCTCATACCCTAGTACCATACCAACACTACCATGATCAAGAAATGAAATGAAGGTAGCTGCATGGAGATTAGAGAGTAAGGCAGAGCAGGGTCAGAGCTTCAGAGCTCTGCACACAGAGGCATATTGATCCCCCCCCATTTCTGCACATATTGGCCTGTCTTCTGCCCCACTTAGGCTAGTAAGTTAATTCATTATAAAGACCCTTTGGGGGGGATCACCAAACAGTGCAGGGGTGTATGTATAGAGAGTGGGTGGCGGGACAGGGGGAGAGTTCTATTAATCACCACTATTGATGAAGAAAAAAATGTGTTGCATGATTTTCTGGATGCCTCCCACTGCAAACATTGCACTGCAAGTGAGACTTTTGGCTTCATTTTTCCTTTCAGTCATGCACAACACTAATTTGCCAGTACTTCTTTTCAATAGGCTTTAATGGAGCAGGAAAACGTTAACAACTTTTGAACCACTGATCACTAAACAAATGACAGTGTGGGCTCCACCACAAACCTGAACCAAAGCCTGAATTTGGTTTTCACCAAAATTGGAAGAAATATATGATAAGCTGCCATAATAACTGGGAAAAGGGGGCTCACGTGTCAGTTTTCAGCAATTTATAAGGCTGTCTTTGTGGCAATTTTTATCAGATGTTTGAAATTTGGCACTTTAATAGACCTCATCAGGTAAATCATGCACTCCAAGTTTCAAGTTATTAGCTGAACAGAGGCCATTTTTATAAGCTATAGAATTGTGAGGCTTAGTATGATGGAACTTTGTTCTTGCTACGCCTTAATTATAGGAGCACTAAGGAAGAATGCAGGTGAATTATCAGGTGGGACTCTTTACCTCTTAGATCTTGACTTTCCCCACTGCTCATTTCTGTGAGTGGAAGAAGGAAGTATGGAGAGAGGCTGATTAACTCTTTCTCTCCAGTACTTTTCAACTGAGGCGTACCTGTCTCAGTCCCAAAGTAGGGCAGTGGCAGATGTATGAAATTTAGTTTCTTTCCTGGACATTTCCCCCCTTAATAATGTTATTTGTTATTTAGTTTAATTTTTGTAAATTGCATTGCTTTCATTGATGTATTTTTATACTTGTGTTTATTTTTCTTTGTAAGCTGCCTTGAGGGCCTTAAATAACCCTGTTATTTAACTGAAAAGGTTCTCAGGGTGGCTTACATAAGGTCAATAGCAAAGAAGCAGGCTCAGGTGGATGCCACTGATCAGAGCTCTGATCAAACTCACCAGTCCTGCCATCTTAATTAAGCCAGCCCCACCACCAACATGCATACATTAGGGGCAGGGACAATAAAATGAAAATGGTGGACCTGGCAAATTCAGGCACATGGCTTACATCTTGGATCAGTGCTGCTGCAGAACTATCATGGCCACCACTGTGTGGACTGGCCGATGGCCTGTCTGAAGTGGGGATGGAGTGGGCAGCACAGTGGCAGCACTGATCAGAGTTCCAGGCCATATGCCCAATCTTCCTGGTCCTACCATCTGAATTATGCTCCCCTGCCCCACAATGTACACACATCAGAAGCAGGGCTGGAATAATTAAGATGGTAGGGCTGGCAAGCTTGGGCACGTGGCCTGGAGCTTCAATCAGCACTGCTGTCATTATCACAGAGGCAGGCAGCCTACCTGCTTGCTGGACAGCCTGCCTGCCACTGCTGCCACCACCACCACCAATGGCCAAAACAAAACAAAAACCTTGGAGCTGGGCTTGAAAACAGGACAGTCCCTGCTCAGAAAACAAATGAACACGGGCACCAGTTCTTAAAGTTACAAAGTTCTAACAATGACCAACATGTATGGAAACAGTTTGGGAAGAGGAGGAGCTGGCCCCTCAGCAGAGGCACTAGAACCAAATTTCCCCCCCCCCAAGCTATCTTTCTCTCATAGGAGGGGGAAGCTGTAGAAGCCTTGAATCTTTTCTCCTTTGAGTAAAAGACCAGCTTGGGTACAGTGATATTGTCCAGAAAAATGACCAGAGGGGAAAGGACCCTCTCTCTATTCACCTTTCCTCCACTCAGACTTGCAGTCTGTTCATACTGATTTTTGTTGTTTAAAAATACCGAAGAAGACATAAAAGAAGAACTATCGATGTAAGATAGAGGGTGCTTCCAGACTGTCATTGTTTTGGGGTGGGATTCAATCATCCTGGTAAATTCAGAAAACTGATTTGGAGCTGTTTCCCCAAATCTGTATCCCGAAAAGGTCAGACTTTTTGTGGTAAGTAAAGTGACAGGCAAATGCAGTGGACAGTGTGGGATAACACTTGCTTGGCTCAGCATTGTCTAATCTCCCTACAAACAAATCAGGACGAGTGCTCATTAAATAGCTGATGTCGTCTAATCTCTCTGCAAACAAATCAGGTTGATTGGTCATTAAACAGGTCATCCAGAAGTGACCAGAGTTTGAGTCACATGCACACAGTCATATCTCACACATGTACAGCAACAGTAATGAATGCACTTTACCTGGTGGGATATCCCCTTTCCACACCTACAAAATATTACATTTTGAATGCTCAGAAAATGTAGCATATGTATAATAGTCTTGAGAGATGAGGTGTGTATGGTGCACAACAAGGAAAAAGCAAACATACAGCTGCTACACCTCAAAATTATTTTGTCGAAAGAATTTGGCAGTGATTCTTGGAAAACCAGATGCATTGTGATGTCAGCAACTGAAATGAAAACCTTCTGATAAAATACAGTTGCCTGGATGAAACCAAACAAATCAATGGAGTTCTGAATTAACACTACTACTTCTCTGTGAACTGAGCTGATGCCACTTCATTTATGAATGATTTTGAGAGCATTATGGCTGCTACTGAGGTTTCTGTACAAGGAGGCAGCAATTTGAATTCCTACTGTGCTGACTTCCTTGGCCAGAGTCCTCGAACGGGTGTAAGAATAATACATTAAAAGCATAGAACAGGTAAGCTAATGCCCAGACTGGTGATAGTGGAAGGAAACAGACTGGAGTTATGTTCCAGATATGTCATCAAGCAGGATATTAGAATATCAGGAAAATAGTAATTACTAATCCTCAGAATGTTCCACATCACAGGCATTTTTCTTTTCCTAGTGAGTAGCCTTTTGCAGGATGATGGTGGATCAAGGCTACCATTTTATTCATTGGAATTATTACATTGATCATATGACAGCTTGGTTGTTTAAAGTTTTTATCACATGATGACATCTGCTAAGAGCAGAAGCCATCAAGGAAGTTCATCAACACATGCATGTGTCATTAACAGAGCATATGAATTTATCTTAAGGACAGAATATGGAGAAACCGATTGGTTCCCAATAGGAAAGGGTGTGAGACAGGGGTGTATTTTATCACCCTATTTGTTTAATCTATACAGAGAACATATCACACGGAAAGCGGGATTGGACCAAGATGAAGGAGGTGTGAAAATTGGAGGGAGAAATATCAATAATTTAAGATATGCAGACAATACCATACTACTAGCAGAAACCAGTAATGATTTGAAACAAATGCTGATGAACGTTAAAGAGGAAAGCACAAAAGCAGGACTACAGCTGAACATCAAAAAGACTAAAATAATGATAACAGAAGATTTATGTAACTTTAAAGTTGACAATGAGGACATTGAACTTGTCAAGGATTATCAATGCCTCGGCGCAGTCATTAACCAAAATGGAGACAACAGTCAAGAAATCAGACGAAGGCTAGGACTGGGGAGGGCAGCTATGAGAGAACTAGAAAAGGTCCTCAAATGCAAAGATGTATCACTGAACACTAAAGTCAGGATCATTCAGACCATGGTATTCCCGATCTCTATGTATGGATGTGAAAGTTGGACAGTGAAAAAAGCAAATAAGAGAAAAATCAACTCATTTGAAATGTGGTGTTGAAGGAGAGTTTTGTGCATACTATGGACTGCAAAAAAGACAAATAATTGGGTGTTAGAGCAAATTAAACCAGAACTGTCACTAGAAGCTAAAATGATGAAACTGAGGTTATCCTACTTTGGACACATCATGAGAAGACATGATTCACTAGAAAAGACAATAATGCTGGGAAAAACAGAAGGGAATAGAAAAAGAGGAAGGCCAAACAAGAGATGGATTGATTCCATAAAGGAAGCCACGGACCTGAACTTTCAAGATCTGAACAGGATGGTTCATGACAGATGCTCTTGGAGGTCACTGATTCATAGGGTCGCCATAAGTCAAAATTGACTTGAAAGCACATAACAACAATAACAAATGAATTTATCTGCAGCTTCCATCTGATCTAATTCTGCATTCCAAACCTCAATCCAGGATGCAGGAAGTAGGGGCAGTAGAATCAGATTCAGGTTTTTTTTATGTACAGCGATGTTCAGCAATTTTTGTATATTTAGAATTGGTGTGATACCATATTGTCATCCTTGGGGAAACGGATATATTGGCTAACATCTGCAGTCCCCATCAAAACAAGAAAACAACCTAATATCTGCCTACAAGAGAGACTACAATATTGTTTTTCTGTTCTAATATACACTTTTAGGTGCAGGGAGCCTATTTGTGCAGCTTCCTAACATATGTGGGAGAAAATATGTCAACTAAGTGGATACATTGCTTTAATATTGCTGGTAGCTTTAAGTTTTATTTTAAACTCTCCCCTCTGTTGCCCTTTACTTTGCAAAAATGAAATGTTTCATGGTTGTTGATAATGTGTTTTGTGAGAGCAGAAAGAGAAAGAATAAGAATTTCCATTGCACCTTTTAACTGTTCAAGAAATTGTTGCTTTGCAGCTGGCCACTGGCATTACATTAGATATACCTGTACATTGAATTATTTGACCAACAATGAAGCAACTCTCACCAGAAATATTGCCAGAGTTCATGCAAGGAAAACATGTAATGCACCACAAATCCAGGTTTATCGAATAATATTTGACTGGATATGTTTATCGAAACAATATTTACATACTAAATAGCTGGTTGGTGTAACACTAAATCAGTGTGCTCTGAAAAACTGGGGGTTGTCTCTAGAAGTGCAGCCAACTCATCAAAGATATATCTGATATGTGGGGTGAAACTGCATGTTCCAGCCATGTTCCAGCCATTGCCAGTTGCCTTTATCTTAGAGCCTAGCAGCTGGAACAAGGTGGAACTGGAAGTCCAGTAGCGAATTGTTAACTAGCGATGGGGAAAAATTAAATCCAGTTCACATTTCTCCTTACATACAAAAACACGTATATTAGGAGAAATTTGCACAAAATATCTTAGGTGTGACATATAAACATAATATGTGAGGCAGCCCTCACATACTGTTTTGAAGGATAAGAATAAGCGAACATGTGCTCTTCCTTCCTACCACATTGGCCAACAGTACAACCTTTTCCAACCTAGTGTTCTTCAGATATTGTTCAGCTACAATTCTCATCATCCCTGACCATTTGCCATGCTGGCTGAGGCTGATGGGAATTGCAGTCTAAAACATCTGGAGTGTACTGTGTTGAGGAAGGCTGCAGCAGCGTGTCACCAGATCCAGCACACTGGTGTTTAACAGATGTAGCTTAACTCATAGTTGCATTCTAGATAGTTGCTTTGGGGATATGGATGCAATCAGGGAGCCTACTATATGGCTAGAAGGACTGCATCCTGACTGAATGTTGGTTCTTCCAGCATCTACGGATGCAACCCAAGTAAAGTAAGGCCAGAGATGAAGGGAATGGAAGACATCAGGGAGGTAAATTGGAGAGGGGACATTGTTGAGATAGGAACAGTAAATTCATTAATCTTAAGAAATACAATTCACAGCCAAAGGCAGAGAGACACCTCATTTGTTATCAGGTTCACAGTGAAAGTCAGGTTCTTTAATTATCTCACCAAATTCTACAGCCCATTCATCAAGGTGCCTACACTAGGTTGCGAATACCACCCATATACCATCTGGAGAAAGCTGCAGAGGATGTCCAATGAGAGTAGACGCCAAGTGCATGGATGTGCTCCAGAACTAATACTTGAGCAGCCAGCCAGATCTTGCTTCATGGCTGAGGCTACAATCCTATACTGGAGTAAGTTCCAATGACATCAGTGGGGCTTAATTATGAGTAGATGTGCCCAGGTTTGTGCTGTGATCTTAATGACCATTACTTTACTCACTTGTGTGATATGTTTGCACCTGTGTTGAATGTCACTGTGCCAAGGCAACCTAGGAAGCAGACAGCAACCACTAGTTCTGGAGATAAAATTATCATTCTTAATATTTTGGAGACTTTTTTTAAAAAAAATTGAAAATCACTACATAAAAATCCAATCCATGATAGAGAATAAGCAGATTATTATTATTATTATTATTATTTACATTTGTATACCGCCCCATAGCCCCATCAAATTAATAGAAAATTCAGTACCATATCCAACTTGGGTGGAATTCTAGCACAGAGTGACTCTTAAAATTTGTTCCCCTTGTCCCCTTCTCATTCAAGCCTAACCACAATGTTCTGTTCTGATACAGCCAGTACTTTGTTGTACGTGTGAAATAGAAACAGTACAGAAGTCCCTGTGTCATGCACGAGAAATAAAACAGGAATAAATGTGCGGGTTTCCTTCCTTTTGAAAAGGAATAAGAGAAAACTATAAAGTTCAAGCTAAGTATCCTCCCATCAAGGGAAGCTCTAGTGGTCCTCATCAAATATCCTCTCCATAGTTACTACTGTACAGGGAGTTTCCCCACAAGAATATATGTGCATCATGAGTCTCTGCATAATGTGAATGCAAAAGCCTAATTAGCCCTTGGAACCTTTCCCATATCTAATGCAAGTAGATGCTGCCGAGGCATTTATTAATTACAACTAGAAAAGCAACAGTAAGGCATCCTCGAGCAAGCATCCTAATTAGATTCAATCTAAATTTACATTTCCTAGGAAATATCTCCACCTTTCCCCATTAGGGGCATCTCATTCACTTGGCTATGAATTCTGATTGGACAGAGACTTTGTGACCACCCTGTCACTCTGTGGCAGGAAAATTGTACTGTGAAGCCTGCTGTCAATTCACTACCTGTCCCTTTTGTCATTAAATGTTCCAGTGTCCAGCCTTGTCTTTAATGAGATCACCCTTTATGTTAGAGCTAACACTCACCACGAAGTCTGTTTCTTGTAACTGGGCACCTCTTATTCCACACTTCCACACTTCATTTAGTTGTTTTACCTGGAAGACTTCTCAACTTCATTTGAATTTCTGCAGGAAGCTACTCCATGTTGCTCTTTTTCAAGCCTGCTCTGACCTCGTGGATACCTGCAATAGCCTTTTTCTTCAGCCTAACCAAATCCTTTCCCTTGTCTCCTCCTCTGTGCTTCTTTGCATTTCAGCTGGGTTTGTTGTTTCTCTCAGATTAGTCAGGACCCATTGCCAGAAGCACAAGCCAGTGCTATCCCAAAAGGAAGCATTATCTAATTTTAGGATTTTATTATGAGTGCTCTGAGGAACCCAGGATGGAATTGGAATTCCAAGGGTTTCCTACAAAGTTTGCCTACTTTCAGTCTCCCTGTCACAGCCTTCCAGAAAGCAGAGGCAACTACATGCTGAAAGGCTCACCATCCACTTTTTGAATCATCATGTGCACCTCCACAGCATGGTGAAATGTAGGAAGCTACTTCTCCTATTCCAGATAATTTGTTTTAATACAGTTGTGGCCTCAGTTCACTCTGTATCCTGCTACATGTCTTTATTTAGGTGTGGTGGCAAAAAGTGTGACCTGTGCCATGGTCAGCCACTTTTCATGTCAGAGTTGGCCATGTGGTGGCCCTTGATGAGGGGCAATAGGTCTGCGTATGCTTTGCGTACAGAACACCCTAGGTTCAATCCCTACCTTATCATTTAAAGTGTTCTCAGACAGCTTTATATCAGGGATGGGGAACCTGTGGCCCTCCAGACCTGGAAGAACTACTACCAAAGTAGAGAACACTGAATTATATACAGTAGGGCCCCGCTCATATAGCGGGTTACGTTCCGGACCCCCGCTGTAAAGCGAAAACCGCTGTAAAGCGGATCCCATTGACTTACATTGACCAAAATGGCGCCCGGCAGCAAAAAAACGCCGTAAAAGCGGAACAAGCACTGTAAAGCGGGGCCTTTCTACAATTCACAACCGTTGTATTAGCGGAATGCTGTAAAGTGAAGCGCTGTAAAGCGGGGCCCTACTGCAGACCAAAAGTATGAATCAGTATAAAACAGCTTCAGATGTTGTTTGAGTCAAGTGCAGTTTAGAATCAGCAACATACTGCAATTTCTTGTATCTTCATGATGTGCTTTTGAGAGTTTTGATGGGAGCAGCCAATTCAGATTATATTATAATAATCCTTTATCAGCTCCACTGGTTACCAGTTCGCTTCTGGACTCCATTCAAGGAGTTAGTTTTGATCTTTAAAGCCCTAAATTGCTACTAGCAAAGTTAAGACCGACAGTTACCTAGGAAGAGACCTTTCTATTATGGCGTCCAGGATTTGGGAACTTCCTGACAGAATACTGCTTGCTTTTTAGGCAGGCTGTAAAGACAAATTTATTTAGGTTGGCTTTTTAAAAAAAGTAATTTATTATGGATATGTTGCTATTCTAACTCTTATTGTTGTTGTTATATATTTGATCCTTCGTCATTTTCTCATAATATAATGCATTGTTGTATGTTATTTGCACAAATATATTCATTTTTATGCACACTTTCTCCTAATATATCCCAGGCTATGGTCTGAAGGCACATGAGGCTACCGCCTCACTGAAGCTAAGCAGGTCTGGGTCTGGTCAGTGCCTGGATGGGAGACCGCCTGGGAACCACATGTTTGCCACCTTGGGTTCCATGGTGAAAGAAAGGCGGGGTATAAATGTAACAAATAAATAAATAAAATAAATCATAATATATGCATTTTTATACATATTGTTCATTTGGTTGGAGAACTGCATTGCAAAATTCAGATAAATGCGAATTGTGAAGGGTGGCTGTGTTAATTGAAAAGGGTGGCTGTGTTTTAGTTCTTATGTCATTTTGGAAAGTGCAGGTTTGAAAGATTCAGTTTTAAATGTAAACTGAATTGCATTTCTCCCCATCCCTACTTAAGGCCAGTATAGGTAGTGGATCATGTTCACTCATCATTTTGAATATGTCTTGTGGTCTGTAAAGATGTCGAATGTATGACCATAAAAATAGTGATGGTACATCTTGAGTCTAAAGAGTACGACTAAATTCTCTTTGTCTAGTTGAAGACCAAGAGCCAGTATGGTGTAGTAGTGAAGGTGCTGGACTACGACCTGGGAGACCAGGGTTCGAATCCCCACATAGCCATGAAACTCACTGGGTGACCTTGGGCCAGTCACTGCCTCTCAGCGTCATGAAAACCGTATTCGTAGGGTCGCCATAAGTCAGAATTGACTTGAAGGCAGTACATACATACAGTTGAAGACCATTTTTCCCAGCTGGAGCCATGGTACAGGATACAGATCCAATTTGTCTCACTGGGTCATCTGGTCATGCATGAGACAAAACTGCACCTATTAAATACTGGAAGACATGATAAACTAGGGTCAAAATGTGTCAGCTCTGTGGAGAAATGCAACAAGGTATTTGGGATTTGAAACATCACAATCTTCTGTAACAACTCATGCAATGGGGCCAATACTGTGGGCAACCCCTCAGTTATTGGGTACGATGCTTTATGCCTTTTGAATTCTGTGACTGCAAACGGTTGAGACACACCTGCACTATTCTTGGAACCAGGTTCTCTGCTAATCATCTCATATCTGGCTGAATGGGCCCAGGTGCTGAAGAATACAATGACTGCTCACAAGGACTATACTCATTGCATTCTGTCACCAGTTGTTTCAATATAAAAACTGACTAACCTCTTCTAGTTATGTAAACTCTAGTCAATTATGAATGCTGATTCTGTTTCTTAAGCCATCTTTTAAAACACAATGGCTTCAGCTCCTCCTGGATTCACAGGCTACACATTTTTGCAAGTCGAGGACCTGATACAATCATAGAACTCTTAGAATATGCTCACAATGGTGAACTGACACGAAATGCTCACCTGGTGGGGCAGAGCGCTGTCAATATTGTGGCAGCAGCATTGCTGCCAGTATCAGGAAGAAGATGGACATTGTGACAGTGAGGTTGCGTTAGTGCAGATACACTAACAAAACCAGCCTGGCACTCCTGCCAGTGTGTTTACACAGCCCCAACCTCATCCCTCACCCTGACACTGTTCCTAAGAAGCTGCTGTTGTGACTTTGCCCCACCAAGCAAGCCAGGCAGTCCTGTGTTCTAGGAAGGGTGGGGAACCTCTGGCCCATGGGGTGAATGTGGCCTGCCTGGAGTTCAAATTTGGCCCATGAGACCGTTTCCCCCAAACCACACCCATCTGCCCTACACCTGATGTCATTGTGACATCAGGTGTGGGGCAGGCAGAGCAGGTAGAGATGCAGCTGCCATTGCACAATGAGACCCTTAAAGTGCATTCTCGACTATGTATTGACAAGAGAAAGCAAGATTCAGCTCTACCATCATCTGATGGGTGGTAAAGCTGAAGGCTCAGGTGCACTTTATAGCAGTGCACAGGGCTCATTGTAAGCTCTGTGTGGTGCTTGGAAGTGACAGCTTTGGGGTTTCAAAATAGTCACCTGGTGTGACCCCACCCAACTGTCAAATTTGGTCCACAAGGCTTGGATCTGATAAGGATCTGGTCTGCAGATTCAAAAAGATTCCCCACCCCCTGCAATAGAGCACTTGAATGAGGCTTAGTCCAATAGTCTGTTGTCCGATCCCAATCCACCCTTTTTTTGTTCCTGCTTGCTTTGACACTTGCCGGTTCGATCAGCTGTGGGTTTTTGGGTTTTTTTTGGTGATTTGATCCACAGGTTGTTTTTTGGGGGGTGATGAAAAACTAGTAATTTTTAAAGTACATGCTTATGTATATGATCACGGTGTTCCACGTGTCCTCCCCCCCCCATTTACATACCAGTGAGGCATATAATCGCCTTTGAGTCTGTCTCTTGCCTCAGGCTAACTGATGTGCTGCTTAAGCGATAGACCATTGTCTCACATTATATTTTCTGGCAAAAAAGAATATTATGGGCCCAGTAAAACATCTTTATGCAGCTTTCGTAGACCTGGCTGCAGCATTCGATTCAATGGATAGAAATACCTTATGGTTCAAACTATTTAACATGGGAATTGACCGACGGCTATTATTTCTTATAAGAGCCTTATATAATGATACTAATGCTCAGGTCAGGATTGACCAACAGAGAAACATGACCCCCCCCCGATAGTGGCAGAGAGGGGTGTCAAGCAGGGTTGCCCATTAGCTCCCTTATTATTCAATCTGTTCGTAAATAAAATAATTCTAAATCTTTCAGATCAGCAATACTTCCCTCCCTCTATCGGGCAAAGGAAGGTAGCTACATTATTCTATGCTGACGACATGGTTTTGCTCTCTTTGGCCCCTATTGGCATGAGAAAGATGATAAAAAGCCTACATGCTCTTTGCAAAACAGAAAGATTGAATATAAATTATGGAAAAACAAAAATTATGGTTTTCGGCAAAAGACCCGTGATTCATCGCTGGTCTCTGGAAAATCACAATCTAGAACAGTGCCGAAACTTTAAGTATCTGGGGGTGACCTTCTCAGACACCCTCTCCTGGAAACACCACCTTTACTCCATAAAGCAACTAGCAATAAAAACTGTGGGGGCAATCTTAAAATTCTACCGATCCCCCGGGGGCAACCTGATTCTGCCAGCCTTAAAGATATTTGAGGCCAAAGTAATTTCGCATGTTATATATGGTGCACCGGTCTGGGGATGGGAAGCTGCATCTATTACAACCCTAGAGACCATCCAGACAAACTTTCTTAGGCGCCTATTATTTCTCCCTCCTGGAACTTCTGCAGCTATGCTTCAGGCGGAGATTGGTATCCCTCCGCTCAGCGCCCACATACACCTAGCTCTTCTGAGATTTGTGAGAACCTTTACCGCGATACAAGGTAAAGAATTACTAAAATGTTGTTTTTGCCACCCCTTCTCAAACAAAATTTGGGGCAGCAAAATAGAAGAATTATTGCACAGATACCACCTAACTCCTCAGCAATTTTATACTATAGGCTCAAATAAGACGCTTCGAGAAACTATTTTTAACCATTGTAAATATTTAGACAGACTTACTTTACTTAATTCTCATGCAGCCCCATGGTATTGGAGATTTAAAACGGACCCTATTTGTTCCCAATATCTTCTGCACCCGCTTCACATTAATTTAAGACATGCATTCACTGCACTTCGATTTTTCACTCTTCCTAATGCTGACAGACTGGGCTCAATAGCAAACGTTCCTAAGAATTTGAGAAAATGTGTATGCGATTTAAATGTGAAGGAAGATCTCCCGCACATTTTGCTATATTGCCCAATATATTACAATCTTAGGCTTCACCTTTTGCAGGAATTGTTGGATGCAGATGGGTTGATTACGGATGAGGAAAAAATAGTCTTTTTAATGTCAGATCAAAATTTTCAAATAACATGTAAGGTAGCTCTATTTGCTTTAATAGCTCAGAAACTGAGAGTTAAATTTATCGCAGAATCATCTTCCATAAATGCTACGAATATAATAAATGATAATATAAGAACATGATTATTGTTATTGTTATTTACTGACCTGCTGTTATAAACATTTTTAGCTTATTCCTTTTTTTTGCACATATATATACATATACATATGTAAGTATATTCATTGTATTTTTTGTATCGAATATTATATCTTTGTGTATATTGCGTTGGCCTATGGCCCTGCAATTAATAAACTATGCTATGCTATGCTTAATTATTCCCCTCCCTTTTGCTATTCACTATTCTTGAATTAGTTTGTCAGCAGCACTGCAACATCATCACCACCACCATTACTACTACCACCTTGTATGTTTATGCTCTCTCTCTCTCTTTCATACACACACACACTTACAAAAGAGAGAGAGAGAGAGAGCACCCCTGATGAGCTGAAGACAGCAGCAATGAAAGCAGGGAGGGGAGGGGCATTGGGTCAGTCTTTCTCATCATCATCATGTTTCCCACGCAAGAGGATGGAGATTCAGAATGCTCTGAGCTATCTTGTTTGAAAAACACAAAATTGCATGATGATTTGACAGTTAACATTGATGACATATATAGCCTAGGGCAGGGGCAGGCAGCCAACATATTTTGCATTATATGGTGATAATAACACATTTTTTCATAATACATAATGGACAAACGGTGATCATTATCACATCTGCAGTGTTAAGAATGCAGCAACTTTGAGGAAATTACAAAGATAATTACATAAAATAGGAGGAAAAATTCTGAAAAAAACTATGCCAGTTGCAACCCCAGCCCCCAAATCCTTGCCAATTACAGCCGGAGCCCATTGCAAGAAATCAGTGCCGGTCCTAAAAGATAGCAGACTGTCAAATTCAGTAGGAATCTGGTACTAAGTCTGATTTAGCGAATATTCTCCCCATCCCTACCTCCCATATTGTTTTGCAGTTAATAACAATCTAAATAAAACACATTCAAAATCCAGTGTAAAAGTTCAACACAATTTCAGTTGCAAAGAGTGAAAAAAGCAACGAAACATCAAGGTTCAAATTAATTATGAAAAACCCAACTGATTGCCACATGGAACAAGGAAGCCTTCACAGATTATTTGAAGAGAGCTTCCTGGGCTAGGGCCTGAGAAAAGAAGCAGTTCTGTAAATTCATCTTGGATAGTGAGAAAACACAGAGCAGAGCCTCAGCTTGAGACAATGGGTAGGTTCATATGGGAAGAAGTAGTTTTTAATACATCCTAGTCCCAGGCTGTTTGAGGCTTTAAAAGGACAAAACTGGAAGCTCTTATTTGGGCCTAGAAGTCAGTTAGAAGCCAATGATGTAGAAATAGCATTGCTATGAGCTTCCTATGATGGGTTCCCATCTTGTACTATCTGAAGCTTCTGAACACTCTTCAAAGGAAGCCCACATACACAGCACATTGCAGCAGTATAGGCTGTGTGTTACCTGGGTATGTGTGACTGTAGCCAGATCATACTTCACTAGGAAGGGTATGGCTGGGGAAAAACATTCCTGACCATTTCTGCTTCCCAGGGATCCAGAAGGAAGGGACGGATGGATTAGTCTGTTTCAGATTCATGTCAGTTTTCATTCATACATACTACTTGGCCCAATTATGAGGAACTTTCCTGGCAGGCCATTGGTCTGGTTTTTGAAATATTTCCTAGCTGATTTTAATAAGTCCACAACAGAGTCAGTGGCTAAATTCCTCTTCTCTGCCCAAAGGAGTCGCAAGAGGATTATTTTCTTTTAACTGCTATTTCTTTTATGCTGTACTTTTATATTTCTATATCTTAACTATTCTGACATTTTATTGACTATTTTATTTGAATGAGTCTGTGACCGTATATTAATAAACAAATACATTCATACATAAATTCAATCCATCCTGTTTCCTCATTACTCTCTATTTATAAAAAAATCTGCATGAAAATTTATACTGAAATACATTTTAAAATATGCATTTCTAAATGTATTTTTATCCTCAAGCACATATTTTAATGACAATTGGTCTATTTTTGAGCTGAGAACTATATTGTATAATTCAAAGAAATGTGAAATGCAGGATAATTATCTTCTGATCAACACACTGGTCCAGGAAGTGCAGGCCAGGTAAGCTTGCATTAGAATTCATGGAAATCAAATTCATCATGCATTCCTACAAGAAGCTGAGATGTGTCCCGGAGCATCACAAGCTGCAAGTCTGATCCTTCAGTGGGAGTGTAACCCTATCCCAAATAGGCTATAATATATGTCTACTCTCAGGTCATCTTTATTACAACCAACAGCATTTTCATTTTGTTTCATTATGTGTCAGCTCTCTGGTACCAGTTTAGTACCTCCACAGCCTCCCTGGCATCTGATGAAAAGGAGATGAACAGATGACAATAATGAAGACACTGCCTTCCTAATTTTTATATGACTTTTCCCAGTGGCTTCATGTTAGATAAAGAGGATGAGAGAAGAGAGGAAACCCTGCTGAATCCCATAAGCCAAAGGGATAACACACTTTTAAAGCAATCTCTGGGAATGGTCTGAGCTTTCACAAAATAGTGTCACCCTCCTAGCCCAGCCCAGAATAATACCGAACCAACAGGAATGCATTCTACCTGTCCTTTGCCTAGCATGTCATCAACCAGAGCAACCAAGTTAGTTTCCATCACCAAGATGTTTAGTATCATCTCGAAGGCATTGTCATGTGTCCCCTACCTCAGAGTCCCAGGATTAGCCTGAGGAGGACTCCGATTTGGGTGATGCACCATCACCCCACTTGAGGAAGAGCCCCCAGCACCCCCTTCTATACTGCCCTAGCCTGAGAAAATGGCTCTTCCATCATCCTAGCCGTCAGGATGATTCCCCCACTGCTTCTCCCACACCATCACAAAGGAGTATGTGACTGCAGAATAGGCTACAGGCCTTTAAATGTTGCAAACAACTTTCCCAGTAGGAGTCACTGGAAGGTCAAGCCCTGCCAGCCTTTTTAAGGCTTCAGAATACTCTAAGCTTTTGCTGACACAATGCCTTCCTAAACTCAGCCAACAGAGCCCACTGGGAGATCCAGGGCCTGGCCATCACTACCTGTGGGCCCCAAGTCCCAGCAGAACAGGACAGAGATCCATAAGAAAAGCCTTGCTAAGCCACACTGTGAATAAAATCCTAGTACCCAAGGCTTGGATAGTTATGATTGTGTCATTATAACAGCACTTAAAACCTGTTTTAATTTGGCATGGCTTTTAGCCACAGAATTCTAGGAAATATAGTTCTGTGAAAGGGCAAGAAAGAATCAATAAAAGGTTTTTGTACAAAACTAAACTGTCCAGGATTTATTTATTTTTTTGTGGGGAGAGGAACTATGATAAATGTTTCCAATTCAATGTACACACTGGTCGTATTCAGAATCAGATGCCCCTAATGCCATTGATTTCAGTGGTGTTAGGTATGCCTAACTTTACATAGAAGTAGGCTATAGATATGCTTAGAACTGAGCAAACACAGCATAGTGACTGAATGCTCCAATTTCCATATGCTCCAATTGTCCCTACTTTCTGATATTTATCCCTGGCAAATTACTATCTGAATTCTGCCCCTGCTTTGTCCTTTTCTGGGGAGGGCTGCAAGGGTGTTCATTATTTTTTCTTAGTTTGCATTCTCCTGAACCTCTCAATGACCTTCCATCCTATCGACTATGCTATCCTTCCATATTCTTTCACAGTACTTAACATCTACATGATTATACTCTGTGAAGTCAAGCTTGTTCCTGGCTCCTCAAAATGAAATCCCACATACTGCTGTCCTCTTCTTTCCATTCCCACTCTTGCCTATACTGTATACCTGAGATGGTGGCCTTTTTGCAACAGACTTTGCAAACATATTCCCTTTTTTTCTCCTGGGGAATGCACAACCCTTTTAAAAGTTACCTTTGAAATAGTTTTTGAATGAACATGCCAAAAACTATAAGTTGTATAGCAGGATATTTCCATCTTGGTAAGAAACCCAAGAAACATATCCTGAGAATGTAAGTTACCCTGTGTTTGTGTTTTTTGTTTTTAAATTCGTTTCCACATTGCAGCCATTGCCAATCCAGTATGAAGACCTCTGTGATAAGATGCCAGCTACTGACACAACCCACTATGATGCCCTAACATGGTTTCCCCCAAGTTTATTTTACTTTTAAGGACTGCTTCTGGAAAATTATAAGCAAATCCAGAATCAATGGGTCAGACACTCTCATCAATTTGCACAATGGCCTAGATCCAGAAAGCTATTTTAAGTACTCTCAAAGGCTTGGTCATGCTAAGTGAAGTATCTCCCTCTTTTCTTTTGAATGATAGACTCCCATACCATATTACAAACTACTCTTGAAAGTCATCTCAGTTTCAAAAGATGTTCTCTGTGCAGCACAGGGAGGAGCTGCTGACTGGGAAATACACATCCATGGGCATTCAAGACTAGTCATACAGTTCTTTGGATCCAGGCCAATGCAGACAGGAAGATTAATTCTCATCATAAAAGGAAGCTCTGCACACATAGCTTATGGAAATGTTGGCAACACTTTTTCATCGGTTTTTAATCTGCAATTCATAGTATGAATATTTGCATTTTTAATTCATTGATGTATCAAATTCTAAAGTGTGGATTTCAATGTCTAATTTCAAGTAATTGTAGTTTTAGCAAAATGTAGACGAATCCCAATATCAAAATAATTAAACTTGTAAGGTCTAATTTCATTAGCTTATAGCAGCAGCAATATTTGGAAGAGTTCAAATAGAAAAATAATGAGTGATTGTTCTACACATTGAAAAGTTAGCTCATCCAAAATTATCTTAGAAACTTAGCATTTCATTTCAGATTTACTAAAAGAAACAAAACATGGGGCTTTATTTTTGGATTCTATATTGCTCATTTAGTTTATTTTTTTATTTAAATGAGAATTTCTAGCCTGCCCTTCTCATGCATACACATCACCCAGAGCAGCTTACAACAAACTCCAGATAAAAACATGATAAAAACACAAGCATGTTCAGTAGCCACAGAATATTGAGTCAGTTGGAAAAGAAAGGAGAGAGAGAGAGAGAGAGAGAGAGAGTTGAACAGCTGCCAGGAGAGGCTAGGTGAAAGAGCAGGCAAGGAGGCCCAAAGAGGAGATTCGAAGGTGGGTAATTATGCCAACCTCTTCCTCCATTCTCCTTTGCTGGTATATCTCCTTCTCTTTTTTCCTCCAAGAAATTAACAGAAAACAGAGGAAGAGAGCCATAGATATAAAAAGGGCAGAGACGACCATCTCATTGTCTGGATAGGTAATGTCCTGGTTCATACTGAGAAGCTATTTTTAAATGCCCTCAGACCCACAGACATCGACAGAGTAATCTGTTGAAGCTGGGATTGGATGCAAGTGTATTCACCCCCTCCGAAAAAAAGCAATGAAGAGAATTCTTGCTTTTACTATCTCAGTTCTTACTTAGTGTGAAACATTTGAAACATAGCTCTACTAATGCAAATTCTGTTTATTCCCATATTGGGACTGCTGGCCTTTCTATCAATTCTGCTGACAGAGGAGCTCTGTCAGGCTCCTCCTTCTTCATGTGTCATCTGCCAGTGGCTGTTCTATCAGGTTAGCAGAGATGGGGCTGCAGGGCTCTGCTGAGAGACCAGCACCTTTTGTTCCTCCTCTCCTTCAGCTGTTTCCATTCTGGCTGGTCTTTGCAAGAATTCTGTAACCAACAACTATTACCTGAGTTTGCTCTTCCTCCCTCCCAATCCCTTTTCCTTTTTTGTCATGTCTTTTAGATTTTAAAATTGGTATCTGTAAGCCTTTTCGGGGAGCCTTTTTTCAGCTAAAGAGTAGAGCACAATACTTTAAATATATAAAATAAAACTTGCAGGTTGGGAAGGTCTTACGGCTAGAAGGGAGAGAGTAGCTTATGATAGCCCTGCAGTGTGGTTCACAATGAATGCTGTAGGTCAACCCTG
The DNA here is from genome assembly GCF_030035675.1 of Rhineura floridana. Lineage (NCBI taxonomy): Eukaryota > Metazoa > Chordata > Lepidosauria > Squamata > Rhineuridae > Rhineura > Rhineura floridana. Next base: position 172,088,012 of record NC_084480.1, on the reverse strand, counting down.
CAATATTAGACAGCAATATTAGACAGTATGCTGAGTTGGGCTAAACTGGAGTAAACAGCTAACAGCAATCCTGCAGTGTTAGTCATTGCTTTTATCCTCACGTTGTAGGGTTTTTTATGATTCCAAACCTAGCCCCACACACCTCTTCCTCAATTCAAAATCAGGAAAAGGCAGGCTTGAGATAGACTGTATTTGTATTATTCTTTAGTTCTCAGTATTGCGTTTCTATCCATCCTTCCTTGGATTGATGGCATTCATAGGTCTCCTTTTCTCCATGGTATCCCCACAGCAACCCTGTGAGGTAGGTTAGGCTGAGAGGCAGTGGCTGTTCTTTCAGGTTAGTGAAAACATCTAGCAAAGTAGCACCATTAGCACAAGGACTTCTGGTTGCACAGTGAAACATCCCCCCTCTCCTGTCCATGCACATCCCCCATGCACCCACAGATATGTTCTGGGTCTTTCCCCCAACCCTCCAGAGCAGATCTGGGGAGGGTGTGAGGGGGACATGGAGAGAGGAGAAGAAGGGGAAGTTCTGTTGTGCAAACAGTAATCCTTGCACTCACAGAACTACTTTGTTGTTTACTGCCCAAGGTCACACAGTGACCTTTAATAGTAACCAATTCAGGCTGCAATCCTGTACAAATTTATCAGAGAGCATTACCCATGGAATTCAGTGGGGTTTTCTTAATGTGCAGATATTGTGGTATGAACCCATATTATAAATTGTGACAGCAGTGACCTCTTCTGAACCAAGGTAAGACCTTTAGGTGCTAAGTATTGATAGAAGCATAAGCAGAGCCTGCTGGATCAGGCCAATGGCTCATCTAGTCCAGCTTTCTCATAGTGGCCAACTAGATTCCTGTGGGATGCTGAAATGTTTAAATTTCCTAGTATCTTTACAAGGGAGGAGGATAGGGAGAAAACCATAACAACTTGGCCACACCTTCATGACCTCCTTGGCCACCAAGAAACCCCACCAGGTCCAATGTCCACTGGCCTCCACTGGTACCAGTGCAGATCTTCGGTGGACTTTATATCTTGCATACCTCCATTGTGAGAAGTGTCAAGTTGTTCCTACTCTCTGCCTCTTGCTCTTCAACAAGTTGTTAATAAGAAGGGGAGCTGTCCTCTTATCCCATGACTGCTAAGCTTACTCAGGAATCTTTGGTGAACGTCTTTATTGAACAGTTTTTGAAAGTACACAATGTCTATAGTCTAGTAGTCTGTTTCAACAGCGGTCAGCTTTGCCCTGTGTTTATAAACAAGGCCTGAAGGTAGCAGCCCTTTCTGCTGTTTGTCCCCCAGTGACTGGAATGCAGAGGCCCATTGCCCCTAAACATAGTCAACAGCTGTTGATAGAGTATTTGCGCTCTGGGAGTGGGTATCAACCACCCCAACATTAAATAGGTCCATCCCACTGTTGGGTCATCATGGGTATCCTTTACTTTCTTTAATACCCAGCCCAAGCTTTTAACATTTCCCCCCCCAGCAAACAAACCAAAACCCATCTGGATCAGCTCCTCTTCATGCAACTGTGTGGGTGTAAAGCCAGACTTGTCCCCGTTTCCTCACAGTTACAGCACGAACTGGGAGACAACCACATAAATCAGCAGCAGAACTTCATCACCCAGGGTTCTGTAAATCCTGAACTTGACAGACTTCAATAGAATCTGGCATTTTCATGAGTTGAGAACACAAATGCAGACCATTTGAGGATTCTGTGTGTGTGTACATATGAATGTGTACATTACACCCATAAGGAGCATTGTCAAACAAGCAATTCCAGAAGCGTCTCACTGGATGGAGCAAAGATTCTATGCTGGCTTCCTGGCAGGTGGATTACTGTTGCTTACCAGGAGGGGAAAGGGTAAGGCAGCGTGGAGGTAAGCGCAGAGCAAATACATCAGCAGGAGCACCATTCAGTGAGCCACTTCTCGGCAATTCTCTACCTGCCATCTGAAGTTGTGCTGTCCAGTTATAGTTTTGTAAGGTTTTCCTGTACTTTCAAACACAGGTAAAAATATTCTTCTTTCAGAAAGCTTTTGTTGAATGACTGCAGTAGCAGACTTCCTTTTTTTTAACATTGCTATTTTTTTATTTAATAGATTTACCGTATATCCCAGCTTTCAGCTACAACAGTCCTTAAAGTAGCTTACAATATAGATTAAAAACAAATATAAAAACCTTGAGATTTTAAAAGCCGAGAAGAAGGGACAAATCATTTGTTGCAGCAGGGTACAACATTGAAACCAACAAAAAGCCTAGCAAAATAACCAATGGTTGTGATTTAATTTTGTTAATTTTATTTCACAATGTTAACATTGTACTGTGCTTTGAAATTTTATATGAACAGAAGCATTTAAAAGATTTTTAGAATAAATAACTACTACTTCAACTACTGTTTGTGTGAACTAGGCCCAAAAGTATATCTGAATCCACTGGTTTGCAAAGTATGTGTTCAAGCAGATGCAATTAAGAACATAAGAGCCTGCTGGACCAGGTCAATGGCCAATCCAGGCCCCATCTGTAATATACATTTATAGCAGTATTATACCACTTTAAATAGCCATGGCTTCCCCGCAAAGAATCCTGGGAACTACAGTTTGTTAAGTGTGAAGTTGTTAGACCTATTCCCCTCACAGAGCTATAATTCTCAGAGGTGCCTAGGAAGGAAATTGTAGTTCTGTGAAAGGAACTATACACACTACTCCAGGTGCAGGTGCACCATAGATTTGTATAACTGCATTATGGTAGCAGCAGTTTTATTTTCAATTAATTTCCTAATGATCCTTAGAATGGAATGTGTATTTTTCACAGCTACTGCACACAGGTTTGACATCTTCATTGAGCTATCCACTATGACTCCAAGGTCACCTGGTCAGTCACCATCAGCTCAGACCCCATGAGCATATATGTGAAATCAATATTTTTTGCCAAAACATACATCACTTTACATTTGTTTACATTGAATTCCATTTGCCATTTTCCTGCCCATTCACTGTTTGGAGTAGCTCTCCCTTTTTTTTAACCACCCTGAACAACTAGCATCATCAGGAAATGTGGCTAGCTCACAGCTCACCCCTAACTCTAGATCATTTATGAACAAGTTAAAAAGTGTAAGTCCCAGTACCAGTCCTGGGAGACTCCACTTTCTATATCCCTTCATGGGAAGAACTGTCCATTTATTCCTACTCTCTTCTTCCTATTTCTTAACCAGTTCCTGATCCAGAAGAGGACCTCTCCTTTTATCCTGACATCTAAACTTACTCAGGAGTCTTTGGTGAGGTACTCTGTTGAAAGCTTTTTGAAAGTTCAAGAACATGTTAACTGGATCACCATTATCTATATGCTTATTGACACTCTCAAAGAACTCAGATTAGCGGGACATGAAATACCCTTGCAGAAGCTGGTTCTGCTTCAGCAAGCCTTGTTCTTCTATACATTTGATAATTTAATCTTTAACAATGCTTTCCACCAGTTTCCCAGAACAGGTGTTAAGCTAACTAGCCTGTAATTTCCAGGATCTCCCCTGGACCACTTTTTAAAAATTAGTGTTACATTGGCCACTTTCCAGTCCTCTGGGATGGAGGCATCTTGGGTATCTCATTCCTAGCCCTAGAGTTTTATGGACCCTTGGCAAGGAAGGCTTTTTAACTGTTTTGATGTGTGGATACGCAGCCAGTGAAGATACAAGAGCCCTATTCAGGCATTCAGTCCCCCCTACATGATTAGAATACCCATGAAGGAGAGTGGGAATACATTGCTAGCCCCACTCCCTTCTACTGTGTCCCCATGCCTCACCCCACCATCCTCCATACACTGAAGGGCAAATGTCTACAATGGGGAGCTTGCACTAACCATGGAAGCTCCCCAAATAATTGTTCACCCTGGTTCAGTCCCAAGACTCAGTTCCCAAACCCAGGACAATTGATCCTGGCAAGGTACAGCTCCGTGCCCCCCTTATTAGGGCTCAGTAAACCAACAACAACACTGTAAAGTAGGTAGACTGCCACAACCCCTTAACCTTGTCACACACTCTGGGCCAAGGGGAAACCCAAAGTGCCAGAAATAGACCTGCCAAGGATTCCAACAGACAAGAGCCAAAGGTGCACTCCTTGTCTTGGAGCCTTAGGCAAAATATCCAGTTATATGGTAGTCCATGGACAATTGGCTAAGGTACCAGATTCAGGGCCACACAATTCCTGCAATGAACACCCACTGGTAAATAAGAAGTAGCTTTATTAAATAAAATATATGTGCACAAATATAACAGCAAATTGGTTCATTAAAAAACACACCCCTAAGGGCCAGGTAAAATACAGAGTTACAGTCACAGACAAAAATAACAAAACTGTTTAGCCTATTCTGTACTTACAAAGAGGTAAACAGCAAAATAGCTTTATGGTTCCACATCTCCCGAGACGTTTAGTCTGGATGCAGATGGTAATGTTGAACCTCAACTCAGGTAGCATCAGCAACCCGAGGAACTAAGGCTAAGTTTGAATCCTATTCTTATGGGGAAATGCCCAGCAACAGCCAGGAATTAATTAGTCAATCAGGGGACTTTCAAATGATGAACTGCTTCTGGAGTTTTCGTGCCAAACGGTCACATAATCCCCAAACCTTCCCAGGCCTGTGACCTTGATGTACCAGACTGCACTGATAAGCAGGTGTTCTTGCTTGGGCCTAATTAACTAGCTTCAGCTGTGAAATCTGGAAAGTCATAGCCTTCACAGTGACCCTATTTCAGGCAAGAGGTTTTCCCCACAATTCTTTGCCTCTCAGCCATTTTAAGGCATTTTTGACAGTTCACTGTTCCAAATCACACCAGAAGCCTTTACAAGTGCAACAGCCTCCCACTTGTAGACATTTGCTCTCCTATATATGGAAGGTGGTGAGGCTGACAGGAACAATGTGGAGGGGCTCCTAGGAAGTAGGGCTAATGAGTGAACTCCTGCTTCTCCTTATGTGGTGTAACTGAATGGGGTAATTAAACAACTGAACAGGGCTTGCTGAGAGATCATTCCAGTCTTGTCAGGGTATCTGCTCCTAGATTACCTTCCATGTGTCCAATATTTTGCAAACTGAGTATGTACCTTGATTTCCAGAGTATAGGCAGTGCCCTGAGCAGTAGAATTCCAGAGGGTCCACATTAATTAGAACATCATTTAGAGGGAACACAGTTCCACCCACCATGTCCTAGGCTCAAAATATCTTGTTACAAGATGGTTTGAAGTCAACAGTGTCTCCCAAAGTTTTCGCAGTTGAAGCCTGCCAAACTACACATTACTCATCCAGTCTTCTTGTTCTGGTCATTAAATAACTCATACAGGAGATATAAAAACAAAGAACCAATTTATTTGCAAAAGTCTTATTTAAAAAATCCAATATCCATATTGGATATCCATAGCAGTGTATTCCCAGAAGGCAAATGTAACATTTCACAGATGCCAGGGTTGCTTCCACACTGGGGACTTCAGTACTGTTGAGGAATTTCTACATAATATTATCCAGCCATGGCCTTCCCCATGGCCAAGAGCCTTCTATAATATTTACTTCCAAGTTGGTCTCATACAGCAAAAGTCCCATTACATTAGTCTAAAATGTTTCCTCCATGCAGGTTCTGACAATTTCATTGCCTTCTGTTCAGAACAGCTGAGGGATTACTGATGAATTGCCCTTTAATAAAGTCAGTTTCCATTCTCTGGGTGAACAAATTCTAGAAAACAGTGAGTGAACTAATTCTGGAGAAAATGGCAACTATGGGAGCAACCCTCACCTTCTCTCTGCTATTTTTAAAAGTTCTCCCCTAATTCCCCAAGTATACTAACTGAAAAGGCCCCTTTTCACCTTCTTGTTCCTCCTTGTCACCTGAACCCCTATGAGGTTTCATCTGTTTGAGGCAAATTATCTGTCCTGTGGCTGCACGCACACACTAGTTCAATTAATATGCATTCTGCCTCTTCACTGTAAATAGTCTTGCAAGAGGGAGAGTATCTCTCTCTCTCCCCCCTCCCAATTAGGGATGTTACAAGGCAGCAATTTCCGTTCCAATCTGTATTCGTTATAATCAATGCTGTTTCTGTCCTATTACAGTTCATTTCTGCCAAATAGGCCCTTATTTGTCTTGTTGTCCACTAGGGTGGCATTTTATGTAATTTCTGCTGTAATTATTGGCACTGTTCCTATGTGATTCCACACCCCGATGCAGTTCAATCTTGCAGCAAGCAGAATTTTAAACACCCCCCCCAATCAACTGGGGGCTACTAAATCCTGCTTAGTTGGGTGTGTGCAGGAGTTCCTCCACATAAAACTATGTGCAGCTCAATCTTGCAGAAAGCAGGATTTAATTCCTGCCCAACAGCTGATGGGCAGGGGGTCAAATCCTGGTTGATTAGCTGCATGCAGGATTTAATGTAATTTGATATCTAATGTAAATGAACAGTCAAACAATGTAAATAATGACAAGAATTACAGATTGGTTGCAGGCTTTTAGAAAGAAAGAAAGAAAGAAAGAAAGAAAGAAAGAAAGAAAGAAAGAAAGAAAGAAAGAAAGAAAGAAAGAAAGAAAGAAAGAAAGAAAGAACACAGCTGTCGTTACAGATTACCAGTAGTATTTGCTGGGCTGATTTCTGTCCCAAACCTGACACAAATATGCAAACAATTGCAATTTCTGTTTCTGTCAGAATTCTCCAACATCCCTAGCCTTCATTTCACAAAAATCCTTCACTTCATTCCATTCAGTTGTATGGAAGAGGGGGAAGGGGTTGCAACTGAGGAAATCCTAGAGGAGAAACAAAAAGCACCAATAAATACAAGCAGGGCCGGCCCCAGGCATGCCAGGGCTCTTGGGCATCAGCTTGCCCTGGGCCCTGGTGTGTGTGTGCACACGTGCCCGCTTGCCCCACCTACGCATGCTCCCACCTACCTGTCTCCTGTCTTTTAGCATTGCCATTAACCAAGATGGTGGGATGATGGGATGAAGCCTCTGCTGCCATCTTGGTTGATGGCACACGTGCATGCTATGCACGCACATCTCTGCCATCAACCAAGATGGCGGCAAGGGCTTCTGCACCTTAGGGAAACTTTGGCCGCCATCTTCATTAAGGGCAATGCTAAAAGGCAGGAGACAGGTAGGCAGGGCGAGGGAATGGCGGACACATTCACATCCACAGCAGCAATCCTGCCACAGATTGTGGAAGGGGAGCAGAGGGGCCCCTGTAGCCCCAGGGGCCCTTGGCCAGGGACCAACCTGGCCGCCCTTTAGAACTGGCCCTGAATACAAGATACAAGGGAATGTAATATGTGCTGTGCTAAATTTATAAAATGAAACCACAGGAAGCTGAAGTATGGAACAAACTTAATACTGGGTGAGCACAGATCAGCTATGTGGAAAATGTGAAGGTACATGCCTGTTTCTTCAGTGGGTTCCAAGAGCACGGATACAGGCAACTATGACTGCCTTGAACTATTTTCTGGTTGCTGTTGCTCCACCCCTAGTTACTGAATCATTCTGTTGCTATGGTGTGAAGTCATTATTTCTGCCTACCCCTTTATGCTATACTGACAATGGAGCTGTGTGCATTGGTTTTAGGAAGAGGAGCCCTATACTCACATTATGCTGGGACTAGAGATACGCTGCTAATACGCTGGTGGAATGGTCACCATATCCAGCACTTGCTCCGTGCAGGAGAGGGAAAACAAACAAGCAGAAAATACAAACACAGTGTGTTTTTTTTAAAAAAAGAGAAGATCCACCCATCCTGTTCCTGGAAGCATTGCCAGTGCCCACTAATCAAGGACTGTGCTGGAGGTACCACCTATGGACGGAGCCTATGAACTCACTGCAATGGGAAACTTCCCCAGTACACCCCCTGTAGCACACACACAACATGTGAGACACCAGTGCCCCCAGTTTACCAGTCACAATGGCTCAGTCAGCTATGGTCCCATTACTGCCAGTTCCTAGGCATTCCTTCTGGTAAAGATTCCAATTCCCTTATGCTCCTCCCACACGTTACTTTTGAGCAGAATACACAAAGGGGAAGAATGAGAGCGTACATAATGCAGCACCCACACAGTTCCCAGAGCAGAGAGTATACTCAGCTGTCCTGGGACAAGGTTTCAAGACTCATCCAGGGAGGGAAATACTCTTTTGAGAAGCAGCCAAGGGGAGAGGCCAGAAGACACGAGAGCATCCACAGACACATACTTGCAGCAGCAGCCTCCGGTGGGTTCTTCCATAGGGCAGGGATGGAAAATCTATGGCCCTTCAGATGCTGCTTGACTAGAAACCCTGCCATCCTTGACCATTGGCTAGGGCTGATGGGTCAGAGACCAACAACAACTGGACAGCCACAGATCAGCCACCTGTCATAGGGTAGGGAAGCAATTTGTGCCCTATCGGCATGTTGCCCCCACTCACCTTTTGGATATTCTTTGCCCCCCAATATATATATATTATGGCAGAGACAAAAAAGATAGGGCTTCTGGGACGAGAATCCACACTGCAGACACCACAGAGCAGCCCCCTAACCATCCATCAACAGCAGCAGAAAATAATCAGACACAACATGGGGCATTTGTCTCTCCTATCACCAGTCATAGAAGCAAGAAATACAGAGACTGCAGGAGGAGTCTGGTCTGGTGGAACACCTTATGTTTTAATAGGAAAGATGAGACCCAATGCTTCACTGGAGGAGGGCGAAGTACCATCCACCTTGAAGGAGACAGTGGTGCATCCCTTCCTTTAAGAAGACCTCCTTGGACTCAGAATTATTAAACAACTATGGCCCAGTAGCAAATATCTCCTTTTGGATCAAAGCGCTCACAAGGGTGGTGGAGGTCCAGCTTCAGGCTTGCTTGGAGGAAACAGATTACTTGGCTCTGTTCCAGTATGGCTTCAGGCCCAGTCATGGCACTGAAACCACCTTGGTTGCCCTGGTTGATTATATTTGTTGGGAGATGGTAGGAGTGTGATCCTGTTCATTCTCCTTGATCTCCTAGTGGCTTTTGATACTGTTGACTACAGCATCCTTCTGGAGCATCTTAGGGAAGTGGAGGGGGCACCATGCTTCAGAGGTTCCATTCCTACTTTCAGGGAAATTTTCAGAAAGTAGTTATGGGAGGTTATAGTTCTGTGCCATGAAAGTTGTCCTGTGGCATCTTGCATGGTTGCATCTTGTCCCCCATGCTATTTAACATTTATATGAAGCCACTGGAAGCTGTCATCAGGAGATTTGGAGTGAGGTGTCACCAATATATGGATAACACACAATGCTGTCTCTCTGTTCCCTCTGAATTAGGAGAGGAGAGGCAGTTGTGGTATTGGACCAATGCCTGGAGGCAGTGATGGGCTGAATGTGGGCTAATAAATTGAAGCGGAATCCTGAAAAGGCAGAGGTGTTATATGCCCCAGGTTCTCGAGTTCAGGGGGTGGGAAGATCCTAAACAAGGCTACACTTCCCTGGAACGAGCAGATCCATAGCTTGGGGTGCTCCTGGATTTAACCTTGTCACTGGAGGCTCAAGTGGCTTTGGTGGCTTGGAGTGCCTTTATCCAGATCCAGTTGGTTCAGAGGAGCCTGGTGGCTCCGATGTCAGTGGGGTAGTGAATCCGCTCCAGGTTTTAGTTCAAACTGTCATTAGGAGAAATGTACATTAAGATACTATCAAATTTTCATGAGGATTTTTTTTTTAAAAAAATGGAAATCGATGCAGAAACGTAGTGAACTGGGAGACTGAGAAACCAAAATTGACAGATTTGCTCGTCCCTACTGCCTGACATTTATGGGGACAGCACATCGTTAATTCACTGTATCTTTATACATGACATCTAGGATTCTTTCCCCTCTCTGCACCCACTCAGTGACTGAACATTTTGGTTTCTATTATTACATGGAAGGTTAGACTGGCTCTGAGGTAAAGTGCAGCAGAAGCAAGGCCCAGAAGCAGCAAGTTCCATACAAAGTGAGGGTAAAAAAGTGGCATTGACTCTTGCTGGGCCGTTTAATAGATCTGAGCCCTACCAACTCCCAACTTTGCTCACTGCCTTTATGGCTATGCTTGCCCTAATTAGAGATTAGGAAATCATCACCTTTCCTTGACATTCCTATCTGTAGCACTGTTGAATCATCGTTTCCCACTCCCAACAGAACAAGTCTGTGTGATATTTTTTATTTATAAGTGCTGCCATTTCTGGATGGAGAAAGGATTTACTTTTAACATGAACTTAACTGAACATTTCTTAAAACAGGAAAGGCACACTCCCTAGAATAGGGGGAGCCTGACAACCCACATAGTGCTTGCTGTCTCCTGTAGAGAAAGATCTGGTTCCCCTAAATGGAGGGGAATGGAGGCTATATTACTTCCACTCGGTAATAAAACTGCAATGAAACAAAGGTGTCATTTTTACTCCAAGTCATTTCTGAGTTACGAGGGACAGAACACATTAGAACAATTTTTAAGGTGGAAACCCATCACTTCATCTGAAAGCTTTAACTCAAAAAGACCTTCCTCCAATAACCCTCAGACACTGCACACTGACAGACCCATGGGGTGGGAGCAACAATAGAGAAAACATGTCTGAAGGACCTAGGTGGACAAGAAGAGGCTTTTTACAGAAACGGCTTTGAGACCAGATAAAATGGTCAAGGCCTTAAAGCTTGGAAGTTGTGCCATGCCTTAAATCAGTGGTTCCCAACCTTTATGAGTATGGGACCCCCTTTTTAAACTCAAAATTTTTTGTGACCCCCACATGCTAATTGTTGTAATTTTAGTATCTGTTAATTGAAAAAAAAATACATAATGAAGTGTTAAGTAATGTCATACCCATACCCAGGGACTCCCAGCCCCACACGCGTGCAGGTGCGCATGCATACACACACACTCACTCACTCACTCACCCACCCACCCACCAGAACAGGTCCCTCCCCAAATGAATCTGCTCAGATAATTACTTCTGAAACCCACATTCTGAAGAAGAGTGAAACCAGGCCACATTCACACCATGCATTTATTCTACTATTATTCCACTTTAAATACTCATGGCTTCCCCCCCAAAAGCCTGGGAAGTATAGTTTATCAAGGGTGCTGAGAGTTGTTAGGAGGCTCCTGTTCTCCTCAGAGAGCTACAATACCCTGAGTGGTTTAACGTTCCAACCCTTTTCACCCAGGAAACTCTGGGAATTGTAGATCTGTGAGGGGAACAAGGGCCTTGTAACAACTCTCAGCACCCTCAAGAAACTACACTTCCCAGCATTCTTTGGGGGAAGCCATGACTGTTTCAAGTGGAATAATAGTGCAATAAATATACAGTATGAATGCAGCCCAAGAGTGTCCAGGTGACCAAATGATTAAGTGTTGACAGGGTCTTAAATCCATGGTACAACTGAGTTAATGAGAAGGCTGGTGCTGTTTTGCAGCTGTCTGATATTGCCACTACTCTACTGTGGGGCAGGGAATTTAAGAACAATTGGGTGTCATATATAAAAAATGCTTCGGAAGTATTTTAATTTAATAATTTAACAGGTTTTTTAAGTTTAAAAATGTAAGTTTATAATACAAACTAATTCAAAGCAAGCAACTTAAAAACAAAATATACAACACCGTCCAATGACCTTACACAAAAGAAAAACAGGTTCTCACAGCATTTGGATAAAAGTTACATTGGGAACGACCGACTGGCTCCAGAACTCGCCTTTCCCTTCCCCATGGTGGGCAAGACAGTCACCCCTGGTAGTGGTGGTGCAGCAGCCTCTAGCCTAGCCTGCCTGGTTACCGGCTGCAAAGCCGCTCGAGGCCCCACCGCACAGGAGATCCAGCCCGGCGCCCTTCCCTGCTCTTCCCCCATGCCTTCCATGTGCTAGCGCGGGCAGGGCAGCTCTCTGCCTGCCCCGCTTCCTGGTGCCTAGGGGTGGCTCTGTGTGTCACCCCTCTGATGGTGTCACACCTGGTGCGGTCCGCACCCCCACACACCCCTAGTGACGCCGCTGGTAGGCAGGCAGGCAGGCTCTTTCCCCCTGCCTCCGTACTTGTGGCAGCAGCAGCAGCATTTCCTCTGCAGTCTGCTCTCTTGCCCGCAGCCCCCGTTTTACTGGTTCGTGACCCCCTTGGGGGCCATGGCCCCCAGGTTGGGAATCACTGCCTTAAATGATTTGTATCGAAAGGAATCACTCAAGAAAATACCTTTAAAAAATGCAGTTATAACTTCAAAAGCACTATGTAACATTTGTGTGCCACAGGCAAGAATAAGATGTCACAAACATCTCCCAGCAGTCCCAGCAGACACAAAACAAGCTTCCCAGATTCACTATATGCATGGCCTATGTTAAATCTTGGGTCATATGCCAAGGATGCCAGCCAGATCAGATCTCTTTCCAGTATACCCACTGCACTCTTCAATACACTGCAGATCCCTAACTGATTTATACCTAATGCTGCCTAGAGTTTCAGTAGTTGCATGTGTTCCACAGGACGAGAAACATGGAATGAGGATATACCATGATCCTTTGGGAGCACAGAAAGAGCAGAGAGCATAGCATCTGGAAGCACTTTGACTTCCTGGGAATCTTAGTGCCAGACAGTTCACTTTAGAAAAAGTAAATTTCTACCCTTTCTTAGCTACAAATATATGCTTGAAACTGTTGACAGTAAAGTTGCTGAAATTGTAGAATAGAATCATAATGTTGCAAGGGGCCTATAAGGCCATCAAATCCAACCCCCTGCTCAACGCAGAAACCCAAATTAAAGCAAACCCGACAGGTGGCTGTCCAGCTGCCTCTTGAATGCAGTGTTGGAGAGCCCACCACCTCCCTAGGTCATTGGTTCCGTTGTTGTACTGCTCTGACAGTTCGGATGTTTTTCCTGATGTTCAGCCGAAATCTGACTTCCTGTAACTTGAGCCCATTATTCCATGTCCTGCACTCTGAAACAATTGAGAAGAGATCCTTTCCCTCCTCTGAGTGACAACCTTTCAAGTACTTGAAGAGTGCTATCATATCTCTCCTCAGTCTTTTCTTCTCAAGGCTAAACATGCCCAGTTCTTTCAGTCTCTCCTCACAGAGCTTTGTTTCCAGTCCCCTGATCTTCCTTCTTGCCCTCCTCTGAACCTGTTCCAGTTTTTGCATCTTTCTTAAAGTGTGGTGTCCAGAACTGGATGCAGTACTGAGGTGAGGCCTAACCAGTGCCGAAGAGAGGGAACCCAATACTTATTTATTTAGTTAGTTCACTTGTATACCGCCCCATAGCCAAAGCTCTCTGGGCGCTATACAGCAACCAAAAACATTAAAACAAATATACAATTTAAAACTCATATTTTAAAAACAATTTAAAACACAATTTAAAAATTTAAAACAATTTAAAACACATGCTAAAATGCCTGGGAGAAGAGGAAAGTCTTGACCTGGCGCCGAAAAGATAACAGTGTTGGTGCCAGGCACACCTCGTCAATCAGATCATTCCATAATTTGGGGGCCACCACTGAAAAGGCCCTCTCCCTTGTTGCCACCCTCTGAGCTTCCCTTGGAGTAGGCACCCGGAGGAGGGCCTTTGATCTTGAACGTAGTGTATGGGTGGGTTCGTATCGGGAGAGGCGTTCCATCAGGTATTGTGGTCCCAAGCTGTATAATGATATGGAAACTATACTTCTGTTAATGCAGCCTAAAATACTATTTGCCTTCTTTGCAGCTATATAACACTGTTGGCTCACATTCAGCTTGTGATCAACAACAGTCCCCAGATCCTTCTCGCATGTAGTATTGTTGAGCCAAGTATCCCCCATCTTATAACTGTGCATTTGGTTTCTGTTTCCTAGGTGTAGAACTTTGCACTTATCCTGTTAAATTTCATTCTGTTGTTTTCAGCCCAATGCTCCAGCCTGTCAAGATCCCTTTGAATTTTGTTTGTCTTCCAAGGTATCAGCTATCCCTCCCAATTTTGTATCATCTGCAAATTTGATAAGCATTCTCATCCAAGTCATTAATAAAAATTTTGAAGAGCACTTGACCCAGGACTGAGCCCTGCAGTACCCAGCTCATTACCTTCCCCCAGTTTAAGAAGGAACCATTGACAAGCACTCTTTTGAGTACAATTTATTTATTTATTTATTTTATTACATTTATATACTGCCCCATAACCAAAGCTCTCTGGGCGGTTTACAGCAATTAAATTCTGTAGCCAACTGTGAATCCATCTGATAGTTGTTCCACCCAGCCCATATTTAGATGGGGCACTTTGACAAAAGCTTTGCTGAAGTCAAGCTATATTATGCCCACAGCATTCCCACGGTCTACCAGGGAGGTTACCCAATCAAAACATGAGATGAGATAGTCTGGCAGGATTTGTTCTTGATAAATCCATGTTGGCTTCTAGTAATCACTGCATTGTTTTCAAGGTGCTTAGAGACTGACTGCTTTATAATCTGCTCCAGACTTTTTCCAGGGATCAACATCAGGCTGACTGGTCTGTACTTTCCAGGTTCCTCCTATTTGCCCTTTTTGAAGATTACATTAGCCCTCCTCCAATCATCCGGCATTTCACCCATGCTCCACAATTTCCCAAAGATAATTGACAGTGGTTCCGAGAGCTCTTCAGCCAGTGCTTTCAATACTCTGGAATGCAGTTCATCGGGTCCTGGAGATTTGAATTTGTTCAAAGTGATTAGGTATTCCTTGACCATTTGTCTATCAATTTCAAGCCGCAACTCTACCCCTTCAATTTCACATTTCCCAGGAGGATAATAGACTCTCTTTTGAGAGAAGACTGAGCCAAAGTAGGAATGGAGCACTTCTGTGTTTTCTTTGTCAGCTGTTATTCTTTTGCCATTCTCACTGAGTAGCTATACCACCATTTCTTTTCTCTCTACTATGGATGTACCTGAAGAAACCTTTTTTGTTGCTTTTGGCATCTCACGCTAACCTCAGCTCATTCTCAGCTTTAGCCTTCCTGACACCATCCCTGCAATTCCGTGCTACCTGTCTGTACTCTTCCTTTGTAGCCTGGCCTTCCTTCTACTTCCTGTATGTGTCCTTTTTTGTTTTCAGGTCATCTCTTAAGCTTTCTGTGAAACCACTGGTTTCTTCTGCTGTCTTCCCCCTTTTTTTCTTGACAGAATTGTTTGCCATTGTGCCTTTAGAATTTCCTCTTTTAGAAACTCCCAGCCATCTTGGACTCCTTTTCTCATTAGGGTCACTTGCCAGTGAACCTTACTTACAATTGTTCTGAGTTTACTGAAGTTGCTGAATTAGATTTCCAGTGGTTGAAGTTGGGGCTTCAGTGTACTCCATTGCTTCTGCCCACGTAACATGATAGGGATCATTAAAAAAGAGACTGAAAACAAAACAACAAGCATCATGATCTCATTATACATATCTATGGTGCAACTTGGAATACTGTGTGCAGTACTGGTAACCACACCTCAAAAGCATATTCTAGAACTAGAAAAGGTTCAGAAAAGGGCAACCAGGGGACTGCAGCAGCAACTTCCCCGTGAGGAGAGATTGTAGCATTTGGGCCTTTTTAGTTTGAGAGGGGGAGGAGAGCAAGGGGGACAGGAAAGAGATGTGTACAATTATGCATGGCGTGGAGAAAGTGGACAGAGAAATTTTTTCTCTCTCTTCTGCCAAGCCACACTATAGACCCCATCTGGCTTCCTCCACAGTAAGGATGGGGGAGAAATTCAGTTCAGTTCACATTTAAAGTTGAATCTATCAAATTTGCACATTTCAAAAAAATATGAAAATGAAATACAGCTATTTTTCAAAATTTGCACTTACATGAATTTAGTTTTCCAAACAAACAATATTTACAAAAATACATATATTAGGGGTAAGTGTGCATAAAATGCATGTATTAGTGAAAGTAACATATAAGTATTAAGCTGAATTGCTTGCAAAAATGTGTACACTGTTAGTCAAAACTGCATACAAAAATGTGTATTAGGAGTTTTTTATTTTTCCAATCTTAAATTAAGTTCTCTACATCACTGCAGTAATTTGCTATATTTTTTTTAAAAAAATCCTGAAAATTCTGCAGCATTTCAGTGGGAATTTCTCCTAATAAACACGTTTTTTGTGGGCAGTTTTGACTAATGTTTTCGCAAGCATTGTTATCATATAGTGCATTTTGCATGTTATTTTCATTTGTGTACTCATTTTTATGCACACTTTCTCCTAACATATGCATTTTTGTAAAAATTGTTCAATTGGAGAACTGCATTGCAAAATTTGAATAAATTTGAATTTCAAAGGAGGCTGTGTTTCGGTTCTCATGCTGTTTCAGACAGTGCAAATTTGATAAATCTGGCTTTAAATGCAAACTGAATAGAATGTATCCCCCATCCCTAATCTGCATCCATGTCCGAAAATAGTGGAATTCTTCATAACCCCTAATGATGACAGTGCCTCTGCTTGAATTGTATAGCAAAGGCATGTATCATGCAGAAATTGTATTAGGCAATGCTTCCAAACACCATATAATGTTGCTCTCACAGTGGATCTCAGTGTTGCATAGGTTTTTTAATTTTTTAATTTTTTGGTAAAATGCAGTCTGTTTCATCAGTTTCTATGCCAAGAATGTTTTTTAAGGATTATATGGTTTAGTTGATTAGTTGCCAGCTCTGCAGACTCCTAAAAGATTTAAGAAGTTTTACTTTTCTTTTTTAAAAGCATAAATCATTCTTTGTGCATTTTTAATACTAGGTTGCCAAACTAATTACTCCTGGTGCACATCTGTATTCAAGTGTTTCCTACTGACACCATCTTCACAGGACTATCAGTGATGGCTGTACTAGCTGTGCTTGGTCTTAGAAAACAGCACTGATACAGTGAACACATCAGAAACCTGGTGGAATGGAGAGAACCAGTGGAACACTGCGTATAAACTCTATGGGAAGGACAGGGAAGGATGTACTGGAGGTGGTGTCACTCTGTACGTCAAAGAGGGCACTGAGTACAGCAAGCTAGAAATCCCCAAAGGGGCAGACTCCTCCCTAGAGTCATTGTGGGCGATGATACAAGCCACAAGAGTAATTTAGTACTGGGGACATGCTATCATCTCCCTGATCAAGGAAGCATCCACAAGAGGAAATGTTGTAGTAATGGGTAGCTTCAATTACCCTCACATAGACAGGTTACGTATGTGTTCCAGTCAAGAAAAAGAGGTAAAATTTTTAGATATTCTAAATGACTGCCCTAGAACAACTGGTCATGGAACCTACCAGAGAGGTGATGACCTTGGACTTACTCTTAAATGGCACCCAGGACCTGGTACGAGATGTGTCGTCGGACCAATCAAGAGATATTAAATTAAACCTACATGCAAATAGCCCATTGCCAAGAAAATCCAACATGGTCACATTTGACTTCAAAAGAGAAAACTTGCCAAAAATGAGGGGATTGCTAAAAGGGAAGTTGAAGGGCAAAGTCAAGAATGTCAAATCACTCCAAAATGCTTGGGAGTTATTTAAAAACACAGTATTAGAAGCTCAACTGGACTGTATACTGCCAGAAAAGGCATCACCAGGGCCAAGAGGATGCCAGTGTGGTTAACAAGCAGAGTTAAATATGCTATTACAGGCAAGAAAGCTTCCTTCAAAAAATGTAAGTCTTGTCCAAATGAGAACAAGGAACACAAACTTTGGCAAAATAAGGGATGCTAAAAAAAAATTCAGAAGCTAAAAACAAACACACACACACTCACAAATTCTTTAAATATTTTTTGCAGAATACTGTCTAGAGAGGTGGTTGGATCCTTGGATAACAAGAGGGTCAAAGTTGTGCTAAAGGATGATATGGAGATTGCAGAGAAGCTGAATGAATTCTTTGCATCTGTCCGCAGGTTCCTCTTTTAGGAGTCCAATTTCCCCAAACACTCCTTCAATCTCTCCAACTGCTTTCACCAGACCTAGTCTGGTAGCAACGTTTTTACTGAGATTATCCAGTTTATGACCTTTTATCACATACACAAAGACATCGGAAAAAGCCAATGTGGCTACACGGAAAACTGGTGGAGGAGGTAAAAATAAAAAAGAGCGTGTATAAAGAATGGAAGGAAGGACGCATCACCAAGGAAGAGTACCGACAAGCGGCTCGGGCTTGCAGGAATAGCGTAAGGAAAGCTAAAACTCAGAATGAGCTGAGGCTGGCGAGGGAAGCGAGGAACAACAAAAAGTGGTTTTTCAGATATGTTCGAAGCAAGAGAAAGACCAAGGAAACGGTGGGACTGCTGCTCAATGAGGATGGCAAAATGTTGACAGATAACAAGGAAAGGGCAGAACTGATCAACGCCTATTTTGCCTCTGTTTTCTCCCAAAACGGGAACAGTGTGCAACCTTGCATCGGTAGCAATCTCAGTAAGGGGTCGGGATTGCAGTTCAAGATTGATAAGGAGATAGTCAGGAAATACCTAGTTAACCTAAATGAGTTCAAATCTCCAGGGCCTGAAGAACTGCATCCCAGAGTATTGAAGGAACTTGCGGATGTACTCTCGGAACCTATTGCCATCATCTTTGAGAAATCCTGGAGAACGGGAGAGGTGCCAGAGGATTGGAGACGGGCAAACGTCGTCCCGCTCTTTAAAAAGGGTAAAAAAGAAGATCCGGGGAATTACAGGCTGGTCAGTCTGACTTCAATACCGGGAAAGATATTAGAACAGATAATAAAAGAGTCCATTGGCAACTATCTAGATGACAATGCTGTGATTAGTAGGAGCCAGCATGGGTTTGTCAAGAAAAAATCCTGTCAAACTAATCTCATCTCTTTTTTTGATCGGGTCACTAGCTTAGTAGATGGTGGAAATGCTGTAGATGTCATCTATCTAGATTTCAGCAAAGCGTTTGACAAAGTCCCCCACGACCTTTTGATTAGCAAACTGGTCAAATGCGGACTACATGGAAATACTGTCAGGTGGATTCACAACTGGTTGGAAAACCGTACTCAAAGAGTGGTCGTCGGTGGCTCTGCTTTGGACTGGAAGGAGGTTTCGAGTGCCACAGGGTTCTGTCCTGGGGCCGGTACTCTTCAACATTTTTATCAATGACTTAGATGACGGGGTGGAGGGAAGCCTTATGAAGTTTGCGGATGATACGAAACTGGGAGGGATAGCTAACACAATGGAAGACAGGAATAAAATCCAAAGGGACCTGGATAGACTAGAAAATTGGGCTGAAATTAATAAAATGAAATACAACAAAGACAAATGCAAGATTCTGCATTTAGGCCACAAAAACAAAATGCACGGGTACAGGATGGGAAATACCTGGCTTAGCAGTAGTGCGTGTGAGAAGGACCTTGGAGTTGTAGTGGATCGCAAGTTGAACATGACCCAGCAGTGTGATGCTGTGGCAAAAAAGGCAAATGCGGTTTTGGGCTGCATAAACAGAGCTATAGTTTCCAGGTCGAGGGAAGTAATAGTCCCACTATATTCTGCATTAGTCAGGCCTCATCTGGAATACTGCGTTTAGTTCTGGGCGCCTCATTTTAAGAAAGATATAGACAAGTTAGAGCGGGTTCAGAAGAGGGCGACGAGGATGATAGCCGGTATGGAGCACAAGTCTTATGAGGAAAGGTTGAAGGAACTTGGCATGTTCAGTCTGGTGAAGAGAAGGCTGAGGGGTGACATGATTGCACTCTTTAAGTACCTGAAGGGCTGTCACATAGAGGAGGGTACAGATTTGTTCTCTGCTGCCCCAGAGGGTGGGACTAGGTCTAATGGTTTTAAGTTGCAGGAGCGTAGATTCAGATTGGACATTAGAAGGAACTTCTTGACAGTAAGGGCAGTTCGGCAATGGAACCGACTGCCTAGGGAGGTGGTGGGATCCCCTTCACTGGATGTCTTCAAGCAGAGGCTGGACAGCTATCTGCGGGAGATGCTCTAGCTGTGGATTTCCTGCTGTGAGCAGGGGGCTGGACTCGATGGGCTACAAGGCCCCTTCCAACTCTATGATTCTATGATTCTATGATTCTATACTGTGAACACATACTGCTTCTCTTCAGGGGCGTCACTACCGGGGTGTGGAGGGTGTGGACTGCACCCGGGTGACACCCTGAGGGGGGTGACACCCAGAGCCGCCACACCCTGTGCCGTTGCCCCACGCCGTTGCCCTGCACCAACTCCTCCTCGGAGGCGTGTGGGCGAGACCAAAAGCAGGCGCCCGCTCGCTGGCAGTGAAGCCAGGACAGGCCTCCCACCGCCAGCCTGGAGCGCGTGGTGAGTGTGTGTGTGTGTGCATGCGCACATGCGTGCGTGTCCACGCAAGACCAGCCACCCCCATCCATGCACCTGGGAGGGTGCGCGCCAGAGGTCCGCACCCCCCCGCACTCCCGCTAGTGACGCCGCTGCTTCTCTTTGTATCTAGTTTGAGTGTCAAAATGTCCCATACAGTCTAGATGACCATCTGGACTATGTAGGATAGCCTTTTCTTTACACGATTTTGCATATGCATCCTCAGAAATAACTGTGACATCTGCTCCTGAATCAATATTAAAATTGACCAATGTGTCACAGATAGTTAAGTTTATTCTTCAGGCAGGCTTGGTATCTCTGCAAACAATGGAGCCTGGGGAAGAAATTGGTCTTCCACTGCAGTGGTAATTGCTTGTACTAAATTTGTACAGCACATCATGGCAAAATGACCAGATTTTAAACACTTCCTGCCCTGAGCACCTCTGGCTGGACAAACACTCCTACTATTGTGCATTTTCCCACATCCTGTGCATGCAAACTGAACAGGTGAGCTTTTCTGCTGTGGGTTGTTTTTAACATGGCTATTGGATTTTTTTTGTGTGTGCTGCTTTTGCAGTTAAGAACATAAGAAGAGCCTGCTGGATCAGGCCAGTGGCCCATCTAGTCCAGCATCCTGTTCTCACAGCGGCCAACCAGGTGCCTGGGGGAAGCCCGCAAGCAGGACCCGAGTTTCATGAGGAGTGATTTTTCCCTTCAAAATAGCTGTTTCTTCTTGAGCTTTGCAGACTACAGGTTACCTCCTCCAGGTTATTTTCCAATTGCCTCTGCTCCTTGATCTGAGTTTTAATCAGTTCTGATTGTCTAGCCATGTCTATGGCTTTATACAGGGCTAAATCTTCAATGAGTTACATTCTCTCTGAAAGCCTTTTGTCTAGGATCCCAAGCACCCATCTGTCCCTAATATGTTTCTCTTATCAGCAAACTCAAGTTGTTCAGCCAGTTTGTATAGGCCTCTAATGAATGACTCAGCAGTTTCTCCAGGCTTCTGAGTTCTTTGGTAAAAGCAGGCCCTCTCATGCAGCATATTCCTCTTTGGAATAAATGGGTGTCAGATTTAGTCAGCACACTCTCATAATCATGCTTATGGTCCTCTTCAGCAAAGGTAAAGGATTTGTAAATATTGGTAACTTAGTTCCCCATAGCATATAGGAGTGAACTGACTTGTACTAACTAGGCCCTGCTTTCTAAGAAGCCTTGTAGCCAGGCGAAAGCAGGCAAATCTTTCTTTCCATTCCAACCATGTACTGCACTGTAGCTGGATTGTTAAAGCTGAAGGCTTCAGGTGCTGCAAACTGTGACATTTTTCTTCTTTTTTAAAAAACGTTTACTTCTGACATCATGTCATGAAAGCAGAGAGGACACACTTCTGTCTTTCATAAAGTCTTTATTCAGCTAACATAGAAAACATGCAAGTAACTAGCCACTCGCCAAGTCAGCTTCTAGTACTAAAGATTAACCACTGATTGGCTGGGCTGTATATTTATATTTCCACACACCCTGTGCTCCTGAACTCTCTCTTTCAGCCTCCAATGCTGCAGATTGGAAGGGAGAGCGCAGGGAATGCAGGCGGTGGTGGCGGCAGCTGCTGCTGCTGCTGTAGAAAGCAAGAAAAAAATGCAGGCTTCCCTCAGTGCCACAGGCCCTTGGGAACCCCAAAAGGGATTGTGACAGGTGGGTGGGACAACTTACCTGTGAATCATGTGATGTCATAATGATGTTGTGTCCTGCTCACCTGTCAAATTTGGCCCATGAAGCCAATCCTGATAAGAATTTGACCTGTGGAGCCAAAAGGTCCCCCACCCTTGGAGACCTGAAAGCTACTTTAGTATATGAAAGTTTGTAGGCCATTGGTGAAAGAACCCTGAAATGTGGCTTTAATGAAGGCTCCTCCAAACTGGAGCCAGCTCTAAATGTTATTAAGTGGAAGGGGGGAGAAAGCTTCCTTCTGCTTGGAGTGGCAGCCTATAGCCAAAAGCAGGCCTCCTTAGTTAGGCCCTGCATGTTCTTACCCCCAGTGCACAATTATTCAACCATGCACATAGTGGAGAAAGAGCATAGCTCCCATTTTAGCAAACTGGAAAGGAATTGCTCCCCAAAAGGTACAGAAAGTCTGAAGTGGGCTGCTGAGTAACTGCCTCTGTGGTGGGACAGTGAATGGGAGAGCTGTAGCCCTAACGCCACACCAGCAGCTGCTCATTGAGTAACCTGTTCTGTATATTTGAATATTCAGTCCCAAGTACCAAATGTCTTGAGGCAGTCAATGGCCAATATTTCTGGAAATTATTGTGGTGAATGCTGTGCAGTGGTAATTGGCTCCACTGGGCACTAATGTACTATTGCAACTTATGCTACCTTCTTCTGTAAATTAAAATTTGCAGTTTCACTCCAAATCAGTCCTTGCACCACAGAAGTAAATATTTGAGCATGTAATATGGGGTGGTGGGCAAGGGGAGAAGATTCTACTAACCTCTATTTTCTCAGTTGCACACTTCAGTATAGAAGCTGTGCCTTGGAAGAGCCTAGCAATTCCCTCGCCACATACAGTCCCTCAGCAACAGGAATCTGGTGATGGCATCTCTGGTGTGTGTATGTTTGTGTGTGAGAGAGGGAGAATTTTCCCTCTAAGTGGCTTATACTGCATGGCATGTCAGATTTCCTGCCCCTTTTCAAATCTACATCCTGGCAATCATACCCAGTAACCTAAGCAGTGGGAGAGGAAGGGAAGACCTTTGCAGTTCCTCCCCAATCACCTACCCCCCAAGAAAAAGCTATTTGCCATCTCTGTTGAAAGGCTGTGCATGTCAGATGTACGGCTCCTGAGGGTGCAGCAATTGTCTACCAGAGCCAGTGCACTCCACAGACAGAGAGAGTCATGTGAAAAATGCTCTCATTCCCTCTTAAGATGCTTGGAAGCAGCCTGAGGGCTTTAGCACTGTGCCGCTTTGGTTTAAGTTTCTCTAATGAGGTTTGCCTTCTATTACTGTCAGGGAACATTTTTCATTGTTGAAGCCACTGTAAATGCAAAGCCTTAAAAATGAGTTTCCATTTCAGATCTGACAGCTCAGCTGCTAATGTAAAAGACAGAAAAAAAACCACAGATCTAGCTGCCTTTTAGTGCAATTAGCCCCTCCAAATGGAGCAATTTACATTGGCATACTTGTGTATCTCCCACAGGAAAAAAAAATAAAAGTCATTACATAGGCCAAGCCTTTATCAGCAGCAATGAAGAGAGGGGAGGCAGGGCCCCAGGGACAGTCCTCCCCCCCATTTCTCCTATAATTAGGGGTGAGAGGACTGTAAGCATTGCTCTTCGTATACACGAGAATATCTATCTTTGCACATATGGTAATACTGTTCTATATTCCGTATTTGCTGTGCCAATGCCTTTGTGCGAAATAGGTATGCTACACATTTATTTGTCCTGCATAGCCTGTGTGCGGTGGTGTGGGGGGAGCTTATTCTCCCTGCAGAATGAAATGGTAAAGGTTTTCCTGGATCCTGCCAGTTCAGAATGGAGGTGTGTGTGGGGGGAGGGGGCTAAATGTTAGTCCCCCCCCCACAAAACAAACTCCCTGCACATGAAAATTAGCATATCAAAGGGAAGGCTATACGGACTTGGCTCCCTCCACAGATAAAGAACATCCCAACATGCACCCTATTCTTGCATACCTGTAACTAATATCTTACAGGAAAAACTACCCCTTTTTTCTGCATATAGTGTGGGGGGGGGGCGGGTTGCAAAGACTGGCAAATCTGTGCATTTGTCAGTATTATTTATTTTTATTTATTTATTAATTTTATTAGTAGCTTTTCTTCATAAAAATGAACCCCAAGCAACATACAATAAAAAGATTAAAACCAATATAAAAATGGAAATGGACTGCCTTCAAGTCGATTCCGACTTATGGCGACCCTATGAATAAGGTTTTCCTGGTAATCAGTATTCTGGTAATCTGGTATTCAGAGGTGGTTTACCATTGCATTCCTCTGAGGCTGAGAGGCAGTGACTGGCCCAAGGTCACCCAGTGAGCTTCATGGCTGTGTGGGGATTTGAACCCGTAGTCCAACACCTTAACCACTACACCACACTGGCTCTCTTGAAATATAAAACTAACACAAATAAAAAGTTTAAAAAACACAATACATGGATAAGATGGTGGAACAACCACCCTCTAAAAGAGGCTACAACGTCAAAATCCCTCCAGAAACCCTCCCAAAAATTAAAAGCCAAATGCCTGGAAGAAGAGAAATGTTTTTGTCTGGCACCTAAAGATAGGTAATAACGGCGCCAGCCATGAGTGTTCCATCAGTGGGGGGCCACCACTGAGAAGGCGTGTTCTCATGTCACCATCCACACGCCATCGGAGGAGGCACACGAAGGGTCTCAGATGCACACGGAGGAGGCACACGAAGGGTCCAGGTTGGTTCATATGGGGAGAGGTGGTCTTTGAGGTATTAGGGTCCTGAGCCATATAAGGCTCTATAGGTCAAAACCAGCACTTTGAATTGAGCCTGGAAGCTAATTGGTAGCCAGTGCAGTTGTACCAGAGTTGGTGTTATGTGCTCAGACCGTCTTGCCCCAGTGAGCAATCTGGCTGCTGAATTCTGCACCAGCTGCAGTTTCCAAACTATCTTCAAAGGCAGCCCCACATATAATGCATTGCAGTACTGTAATTTAATCCAGAGGTTACCAGAGTGTAGACAACAGAAGTCAGGCTATCCCTGTCCAGATAGGGTCATAACTGGGCCACCAACTGGAGCTGATGGAAGGCCTCCTTGCCACTAAGACCACTTGAGCCTAGGTGACAATAATGGATCAATAAGTATCCCCAAGCTACGCACCTGCTCCTTCAGAGGGAGTGTAACCTCATCAAGAAGAGGGAGTGTAACCTCATCAAGAGCAGGCAACATCACTTCCATCTGTTCTAGGGAATCACCCACTTACAGCACCTCAGTCTTGTCTGGATTGAGCTTCAGTTTATTGGCTCTCATATAGTCTATTACCAAGGCAAGACATTGGTCTAGCACATCCACTGCCGCACCTGGAGATGTAAAGGAGAGATAGAGTTGTGTGTTGTCAGCATATTGCTGACAATGTACACATCTCCAGATGACCTCACTCAGCAGTTTCATGTAGATGTTAAATAGCATAGGGGATAAAGTCGAACCCTGAGGAACCCTGCACTGAAGGCGCCATGAGGCCGAAAAATACTCCCCAAGCACCCCCCTGTGAGTGTGACCATCCAAGTACGACTAGAATCGCAACAAAGCAGTGCCATTCACCCCCAACTCAGACAGCCGCTCCAGAAGAATATCATGGTTGATGGTATAGAAAGCCACTGAGAGAATAAGGAGGATTAATAAGGACACACTCCCCCATCTCTCTCCTGACATAGGTCATAATACAGGGCAACCAAGGAAGACTCTGTGCTAAACCCAGATTGAAATGGATCTAGAAAATCGGTTTCATCCAAGAAAGTCTGGATCTGACCTGCAACCACATGCTCTAGAACCTTGCCCAAGAAGAGAATATTAGTTACCAGCCAATAATTATACAGATTTTCTGGATCCAGAGAGGGGTTCTTAAGGAGTGGTCTTATCACTACCTCTTTTAGGCAGGCGGGGACCACCCCCACTAGCAAGGAGGCATTAATCACCTCCCTGGCCCAGCCAGACATCCCTTCCTTGCTAGTTTTTATCAGTCATGAACAAGGCCAGTCCAGGCATGACAGGGCCCTTGGGCACCAGCCTGCCTTGGGCCCATGGCACCTGCACACATGTCCCACCTATCTCTCCCATTGCTTCATGTCAGAGCTCTGTGTGCATGGCTGCCATCAACCAAGATAGTGGCGGGAGCTTCCCTAAGAGGCTGATGTCCCTGCTGCCATCTTGGTTGATGGCACGCATGCGCACTATGCTATACATGCACATGACTGCCATCAACCAAGATAGCAGCAGGGGTGTCAGCTCCTTAGGGAAGCTTCCACTGCCGTCTTGGTTGATAGCAGGTATGTGCACGCAGTGCACATAGCATTCATGGCAATGGGAAAGATAGGTGTGGCATGTGGATGGGCTTTGTGGGCCCTCACAATCTATACGGGGGAGCCTGGGAGTTCCCTCTGTGTGATTTGCAGTAGGGTTGGGAGTCAATGCTGCCATGGATTGCTGAATGGAAGCACTACCCTCCCATCCTAACAAGGAGCCCTTTAGGGGCCCTTATGGGTTGCAGGGGCCCTCAGCCAGTGCCTGACCTGGCCACCCTCTGGCACAGGTGCTGGCATTGAAGGGCAAGGGTTAAGAGCACAAGTGATTGTCCAAACCGAGCCAAGCACCTTGTCCACATCCTTGAGCCCTACCAACTGAAACGCATCAAATACAATGAAACTAGACTGTGCTCCGGACATCTCATGAGATTCATCTGCACTAATAATGGAGTCAAGGTCCTGGTGGATGCAAGTATGTTTGTGTGCATATTATTATTTTAAATAGTGGTAGGTGAGACCTACTAATCTTAATTTGTAATAATGGGATGTATCTTTCCAAGCCTTTATTGAGAACTTTCTGGGGGATTTTCAAAGCTTGTAAAGCTTGCTGTAAACTGCCCAGAGAGCTTCGGCTATGGGGCGGTATACAAGTGCAATAAATAAATAAATAAATAATAAATAAACAGGACCAGTCTTAGGAGTGGGTGAGCTGAGCAATCTCCTGGGGTGCCAAGCTAAACTGAGGGGGGCACCTAGCAGGGCTCAGTGGCTATGTTTCTTATGTTACTATCTGCAGTGAGCTAGAGTGGCAGAAAGCAAGTGTCTGTAACCTTTCTTTCAAGGTTCTACATGTTGTTTGGGTACTAACTACAAAAATAATCTTCCTTCAATTAGCCTTAAAGTATTTTTTTTTTCATTCTCCACTTTGATGTTATTTGTGCTAGGTAAAAATCAGTGGAACACTGCTGTACTTTGAGACAACTGTACTGAGCACAACACTTCAAATACTATAAATGCTATAAGCACTATATAAAAATAAAAGAAAGCCATAAGCTGTAAGAGGTCAGCAGGATACCTTTTTTATTTATAACTTTTCTTTATTATTTTTCAAGAAAAAAAATAATGGATGTTCTGAAATAAAGAATTCTTACCAAAAGATAGGAACCACTACCAAAAAAATATTGAAAGGAGAACCTGTGATAGCTGAGGAGGGAATGTTGGAGCTCAGGGAGGAGAGCTTGCAGCAGGAGCCATTTTGTATGAACATAATAAAGAATATAGAATATAAGGAGCTGAACATAATAAAGAATATAGGCCTACAACTCTAGCAAAGTCATATTTCAAGAGCCACCCACACCATATGACAGAGACTTCACTGGGACCCTAGAACTGGAGCAGGAGTGCACTGAAAGCAGAGTGGCAAATAAGAGATAGCTCCCTCTGAACCCTTTTCATAGGCATTGCTGGGGAAAAACCTAGGAATGGCAGGTTTTGTTACACTGCTATGTTTTGCGATCTTGCAGAAGTCATACAACTTTTGTGACACTGCAAAGCTGCTGGGGGGTGGGTGGAACTGGGGCCATTTGCCACAGGCCACTCAAAGCAAGGGAGGCCTTGCCTCGTTTCTGTTTGTACCATTGGCCCTTGCCCTGACCCTGCTACATTGCTCACCAGGATTATGTGTAAAGTTTTCATAAAAAGAAGAAATGATAGAGTGTAAGATGACACTGAATCTCAACATGTAATTGTGATGTAATGGGACCTCTCCCGTGCCATGATAAAGTAAATATTTTACATAGTTCTGTATGAAACAAAATAGATCCTAATTTGAGGCTTAAGCTGGCTGTAAAATGTATCCTAGGCAGGCCGGAATGGAGGGACCTGCTTATTAGCTAGACCTGCAGGCCATCTGTGATGGTAAGGTAAGGTAAATCAAGGTAAGGTAAAATCTTTATGTCTGGGCAGCAACAGAGATAAGATTGGTCAGGCAGACTTATGATTGGCCAAGGCCAAGTAGCCCTGGTTACAGCATTTGTTGTAAGGTGAGAAGGAATAGGGAAGGCTTTAAGGAGAGATTCTGTGGAGGAACAGGTGGCTTGTTATTGTCACAGAAAGAACTCCAGGCCTAGATCAAGGAGTGAGTGAGTGAGTGAACACCACTTAACAATTTCCAGGCAAGGTGCCACTGAAGAGTAATTTTCTGTGGCACATCACAGGGAAAGGTGTAAGAGTGGTGTTGAGGCCAAGCCTTAAGGGTAGGGTTGCCATATTGCCCGGTTAGCTGGGTTTTACCTGGATTCTATGCATGCCACCCGGCGCCTGGCTAGCCCCTTAGGTGGCCCGGATTCTCAGCTTTAATTTAAAAAAAATTAAGTTTCTAGGTGGTCCGGTTCTCGAGATATACATAAAAACGTCAGCTGCCCCCCCGACTGTTAAATCTTTCTTTAAACAGTAGTACTATAGCACTTCGTAGCTTTAACCCCGCCCATTCAGCATTGCAGCCAATCAGGGATTGTGTTTCAGTTTCATTCACCTGAGGCAGTGTCTAGAAAACAAAATGGTGGTTCTCCCCCTGTTTATCTGAAATCTCATAAATTGGGTAAGTATATACATTTCAGTTTCTTTTCCTCTTGTGTGCAGGAGTCAGATCCTGGGCAGTGTTTTCAAAACCTTCCCAATACTTGCTTTTGTGGGGGTAAAAGCATGCTAATCCCATATGCCCAGAGTAAATCCCATTGAATTCAATAGGACTTACTTTTAAGTAGACATGATTATGAATGTGCTCAAAATCAATGGGACTTTGGAGTGACACGGCACGGGCCCACAATACCTGATGGAACGTCTCTCCCGATATGAACCTACCCGTACACTACGCTCAACATCGAAGGCCCTCCTCCGGGTGCCTACTCAGAAAGATGCCCGGAAGGTGACTACAAGAAAGAGGGCCTTCTCGGTAGCGGTCCCCGAACTATGGAACACCCTTCCTGATGAGGTACGCCTGGCACCTACTTTACTATCTTTTCGGCGCCAGGTGAAAACCTTCCTCTTTGCCCAGGCATTTTAATATTTTAATATTTTTAATAATTTTTAGTAATTTTGCATTTGTATTTAATGTTGTAAAGACAGTTATATGTTCCATCTTTTTCTTTGAATTACTTTTGATTCATATTTAATATGGGTTTATTATGTTAATCTTGCTTTTGTTATATGTTTAAATTGTTGATTTGGTGATTAGGTGGTTTTTTAATTGAATGTAAATATATTTTTATTTGATGTACACCACCCAGAGAGCCTTGCTATGGGCGGTATAAAAATTGAATTAAATAAATAAATAAAATGTAAAAAAGAATTGTGTTTGTGTTCTAACTCTTTCTGCCCCCTTCTCCAGTCCTATTCTAAAGCAAGTAGGCAGGGCTTACTTAGGTATTACAGTTTTTATTCTGTAGGAAAGTAATACTGATTTTTTTTAAAACTAATACTGATTTTTCTGCAATGACCAACTGGTTTGACAATAAACTATTATATGGGCTGTATGTATTTATACATCTGCAGTGTGTGCGTGTGCGTGTATGGAGTCTTTCCAACAACCCTGTGAGGTAGGGTTAGAAACCAAGGCAGCTCACAACAAGAAATAAAGCCATTTAAAATCCAATAACCATAAAAACAAGTATAAACAGTTGCAAAACAGCGTAAAGTGGCATGATTCGGAATTTTGGGTTGTGTGAATGAAGTTGCTTATCACTTGAGGTTGCATTTCTGTCCCTGTTTGAGTAAGCCCCACTGAATATGCTGGGACTTGCTTCTGAATAAATAAACCTAGGATTGCACTATAAATATCTTTACAGTTTGTGTAAATAATAAATATATTTGATAGTCATGCTTATATAAATATTTCTTCATTTATCATATTTTTGGTTAGGAATCCTGACTGGTTGTGAGATGCTTAGTTTTTTGCCTTACTCATAGGAATCTTGTTGTGGTTGGTATGGTATTACATTTAGGAAAGTGTTACTGCCTTCTGTGTTTTTTTTTCCTATTTGCATTTCACTTATCTTTAACCTCACTCCGTTACAGCTATAGAAGCAACAGCAGCATATGCAAGATAATTAACTCCCATTAGTGATAAGAACAAGAATTTATAATTATTATTTCAATTAAAACAAGAGGCTTATCAATACTTTGAAGAGGACCAGATATTTATTTTCTTTCTGAGCCCAGGACTGGGTCTTTCATGATGCCTGGGGGGGGGAGCAGGAGAGTAGTTGATAAGACAGACATCCTGGCATTGGTAATCTAATTAGCAAGGTATGTGAGGAGTTGTTGCACACTTCCAGGCCCGGTTTCATTTTGAGTATGGAGGTGGAACCTGTGTAGATGTGGTTGATCAAAGGGAAAAGAAATTTTGAGTTAAGCAAAGCTCTGCTTTTATAAAACCTAAGAAACATACAGATACTTTGAATGTCTGAGTGCCTGCACCAGTGGAATACTGGAGGAACTTGTAAAACTTGCTGCAACAGTATTTAGAACTGAGCA
Source organism: Rhineura floridana (assembly GCF_030035675.1). NCBI lineage: Eukaryota > Metazoa > Chordata > Lepidosauria > Squamata > Rhineuridae > Rhineura > Rhineura floridana. Next base: position 172,057,255 of record NC_084480.1, on the reverse strand, counting down.
TGTGGTGTGAAAGACTCCTTTTCCTAACATTTTGGCTTCTTGTTTTTCTCCACCCACCACATCTTTGAAATATATCGTATATGGTTAACCATACTGCTGCCCTGACTTACTTTATGTTTGTTGCTATTTTGTGTTTTTATTATGTTTTTATATTGATTGTGTATTTTTATTGTTTTTATTATATTTGTAAGCTGTGCTGAGCTCTGTTTTTAACAGTAAAAGGGCAGGATATAAATTCTCTTAATCAATCAATAAATACTCCCTAGTGTTGGAAACTAGTCTAGGCATTTAAGGCTGAAAATGTTGCTTTTAAAAAAAAGATTTCTCACATCTTTCCCCAGTTTTTGGTGGTAATTCCTAGGCACAAAAACAAAACAACTGGACAATCCAAATTTTAATATGCAAATTAACCTGCCCGGATTTGTGGAACTGGAATATGGCAACCCTACTTAAGGGAGGAATCATTCCTGAGTGAGCAGTAAAGTCCACTAGAAGGCCAGAACAAGGAGATCTGTGAGACTGAGCTCCAGGAAATAAGTGCTGCCAGAAGGGCTTTAGAATTTGGAGGAGGTACTCAGGAGAAGTACAACATGATCCCTATTCCCTTATCCCCGCATAAGAAAAAATGAAGTACATCTATAATTCTGCTTGATCCCAGGACAAAAGGAGTTGCAAGTAAGAATTCTCACATGTAGTCAAATCTGATCGTGAGGGGGGGTGTCACCAAGGGCACTCCTTGCCCAGGGTGCTATTTATCCTAGGGCTAGCCCTGCTTGCACAGACCTAGCCACATAAAACTAAGTGCTTATATTATTTATGTTAGCAGAGGGTTTGATCTCCTGACCTAAGGGGCATCCAGTGTTTCTCTTCCTCATATTTCCAGCACTTTCCAAAATTTAAGAAGGTGTGGGGTAGCAGCTCAGTGAACTTACAAAAGCCAAGAGCTTCCCTTAAGTTCCTGACTCTCTCCAGTGTAGGTTTCTGAACATGGCCAAGCCTTAAAGGGTACCCTAGGAACTTTTCTATTTCTCCTGGTCAATGAACCAGGACAAGAAAGAAAAACACTTCCCAGAGTACCTGGCAGCAATATAGTTTCTATCTTCATAAAAGAGCATCAGGAACCACAAGGGAAAGAACCCTCTGCTTTTGCCTATCCCTTTGGCTGATATTTTGTGGTAAACATGAGAAAGTTGTTGAGAGCGCTAGCACCAAGTCGTCACAAACCAAGACAAAATTCATGAGGGAAGGGCTCAGCTCATAATGACGCAAGAATTCCTCATTAAGGGAGTCAATTCTGATTCCCCCTTTTCCAAAATTAACTCACACCATTATTGTTCCAAGAACCAACTTCCTACTTCATCTGCCAGACATTTTTGCAAATTAGGATGGCCCACCAACATTCTTTTTCTTTTCTGCTTAATTTTCAGACAACCTAAACAAGTTATCTGCAACTCTTAACCAGGTATTTTCCACCATCTGCATATGAGTTCACCTCAATATACCCATGGAAATGAGCCAGAGTGCTGTAGTAGTGTTTTGCATGCAAAAGTTAAGGTTCAATCCCTGACATTGCCTTTCCAAATTCTGCTATGAAAGCTCCTTTCTTTCAGATAGCCTATGTTATGTCTGAGTTTAGGAAGAATATCTTCCAGGTTTGGGGAAGGATGTGGAGTCATATCCAGACATGCATAGAGCCCATTTTTTTATTTTAGAAAACACTAAAAAACTTACCCCCCAAAAGCTAGAAATTATAGTACCATCATTTTCCTCCATTCCAGATATTGTGAACTTAAGCTAGGAGAGGGGGTTGTTGGAAGCAGATCCACATACCATTTCTGGAAATACTGTGGGAGGTACTCTGGAACTGCACGTGGGCAGAGCTTGGAAGATTACTTTTAAAAAGTAATAAATTACAGTTACGGTTACATGGCCCAAAAAAGTAGTAATTATCGTTACAATTACAATTGCTCTGAAAGTAACTGATTACTTTTCCTCCAAAGTAATCACTACAATTACATTTCAGTTACTTTAAAAAAATGCCTACAAGGTGCTGGCCTTGGCTGCTGCACATCTAAGTAGCCTAAAACAACATGAAAAATAAACAAACACATACCGAGGTAGTAGAATAATTATTTTTATTCATAAAATAGCAATGGTGGTCTCTCCGCTGGTAAGGGTGGTGGGGAGGGACGCAGAGCTTGGAAAAGTTACTTTTTTAAACTACAATTCCCACCAATCCCAGCCAGCATGGCCACTGGATTGGGCTGATGGGAGATGTAGTTCAAAAAAGTAACTTTTCCAAGCTCTGGGAGGGAGGCTGAGGCCACTACTCAGATCTTTGCACGTCAAACCAAGTGCAACCCCCCACTCAGCCAGCCAGCATAATCTCTCTCACTTAACCACCTCCCAGACCTGCTCTGCCCCCAACTGAGGGACACTCACTCAAGCAAACATTTTCCCCTGAGATGCAAAAAAGTTAAAATACTGCAAATGCAGCACAGTAGCCAGAGAGGGTGGTGGAGGCCACTTTGTGTGCCCAGTGCAAACACAGTATTCACACACACACACACACGTTGTCAACTTTTACCTCCACAGTTCTTTATCTCCATTCTGCTGCTGCCTCCTTCTCCTCCTTTATCCATGTTCTTGCCCTCTGGCTGCTTTTCCCCTCCACTCCATTCTTCACCACCACTATCCATTTTTTAAAATAATTGTTTTCTCCACTCCACCCCGCTCACTCTCTGCCTCCTCCCTTGTCGCCTCTTACCCACCCACAGAGCATGAGGAAAGAGCGACACTGCACAGAAGCCCAGTTTGAGGCACATGATTTTCATCCACAAATCAGAGGAGCAGAAGACTTCCCTGCTCCCCCCCCCAAGTAATGCCCAAAAGTAATTCTGGAAATGTTACAATTACTCCACAAAAGTAGTAAAATTACCCCTAGTTCTATTACAATCAAAATGTAAAGGAATTACCCACTCGTTACTCAAAAAAGTAATGAATTACAACAGATCAACCTACCCTATCCCACCAGCAGTTGGTGCAGCTTTTTATTAATGAATGCAAGGAAATGGTTAATACAGAGTTTGTTGCAGCACATACACAAGCCATCTACTGTTTCTCCTCCCATTAACCCAATTCATAAAAATGAATGTAAAAAAGATTAAGTAAAAACAGAGCTTAGAAGTAACTAGTTACAAATAATTTATTACTTTTTTGAGTAACGAGTGGGTAACTTCATTACATTTTGCTGGTAATAGAACGAGCAGTAACTTCATTACTTTTGAGCTGTAACTGTTCCAGAGTTACTTTTGGGCATTACTTGGGGTGGGGGCAGGGGAAACTTCTGCTCCTCTGATTTGTGGATAAAAATCATGTGCTTCAAATTGGGCTTCTGTGCAGCGTCACTCTTCCCTTGTGCTCTATGGGTGCTTAGGAGGCGACGAGAGAGGAGGTGGAGAGCGAGATGGGGTGGAGAAAACAATTGTTTAAAAATGGACAGGAGTGGAGGGAGAAAAGAGATGGAGGGCAAGGAGGCAGCTGAAGAACTGGCTGCGGAGGTGAGAGACGATGACGATGTGTGTGTGTGTTGTGCAAAGCTCGAGGTGGCTTCTGCCTCCCTCCCCACCTCTCCTCTCTTACCAGCGGAGAGAGACGCAAGCCAAAAGCCACAGAGGGTCAGGCAGAAGTTGCAGCAGCAAGCAGCCAGGGTCCTAAAGAGCTGCTGCTTCCAGTTTTCTTTCCTGCCGTTTCTTTCTTGTGAGGAAGATATTCCCTGGAAGCTCTTTTGTGCAAATCCTCCCTATGGCAAATGCAAAGAGTTTCAGACACTTGTTAAAAATGATTGTATAACTGACTTACTGTACAATATATACAAGTCTACATAGAAATAAGTCTATTTATGTTTAATACTCCCATTTGGGGGGGGGGGAGAGAAAAAATATGACCCTTTATAGTACAAAGATGCATCAATTTGGATAAGGCAAGTAAAATTTGATGCATGTAATTTGATGCAAGGACATTAAGTTCTGCTTCTGGCAGTTCAATTGTGCATACATGCCCATCCAATGAGTTCAATGGGACTTACTCCCAGGTAAGTATGTAGAGGATTAAGTTACCTCTAAGTTATACTATTGAAAAAAAATGACAAAGGCAACTAGTAAAGTACTAAAGCTTGCGTTTTTCTTTGATGATAGGGGATTGCCATATTGATCAAAACGTGTTTTAGTTGAAAGGGGTGCTCCGTTGTTTTTTGCAGTACAACACAGGCATGCCTTCAAGCGCCGCAGGAGAACGCCTGTTCAGTACTGGTGGCAATGTAATCTGTAAAAAGACATTCCTCATCTGACGTGCTCTTTGAGCATCCTGTTCTTTTGAGACATAACAGAAATGTATTGTAAAAGCAGCATTTCAAGTGTAAAATTTTATTTCAAGTGAATTATATGTGTGTTGGGGTATCATCATTGCTAGGGTTGGGGTGGGGGGATGTGAGATTCTGTTATGCCATTCTGTCAATCTTACAGATAAAAAAAATTATTCTACCACCCTCTGTGTGTGTGTTCTTATTTTTAGTGTTGTTTTAGGCTACTTAGCTGTGCAGCAGCACCTTGTAGGGTTTTTTTAAATAAAGTGACTGAAATGTAATTGTAGTGATTACTTTTGAGTAAAAGTAAAGTAATCAGTCACTTTCAGAGCAATTGTAATGGTAATTACTACTTTTTGGGCCATGTAACTGTAACTGTAATTTATTATTTTTTAAAAGTAATCTTCCAAGCTCTGAGTAAAAAATTATTATAGAAAGCTTCTTTTATATTTATTTATTTATTTATTGTATTTGTATAGTGCCCCATAGCCAAAGCTCTCTGGGCGATTTACAGTAACTAAAAACATTAAAAACAAATATACAAATTTAAAACACCATTTAAAAAATTTAAAGCAATTTAAAAACACATGCTAAAATGCCTGGGAGAAGAGGAAAGTCTTGACCTGGTGCCGAAAAGATAACAGTGATGGCGCCAGGTGCACCTCATCAGAAAAATCATTCCATAATTTGGGGGCCACCACTGAGAAGGCCCTCTCCCTTGTTGCCACCCTCCGAGCTTCCCTTGGAGTAGGCATCCAGAGGAGGGCCTTAGATGTTGAGCATAGTGTATGGGTGGGTTCATATCGGGAGAGGTGTTCCATCAGATATTGTGGTCCTAAGCCATGTAAGGCTTTATAGGTTAAAACCAGCACCTTGAATCGAGCCCGGAAACATACAGGCAGCCAATGCAAGCAGGCCAGAATCGGTTTTATATGTTTGGACCATCTGGTCCCTGTTACCAATCTGGCTGCTGCATTTTGCACAAGCTGCAGTTTCCGAACCATCTTCAAAGGCAGCCCCACGTAGAGTGCATTGTAGTAATCTAACTTGGAGGTTACCAGAGCATGGACAGCTGAAGCCAGGTTATCCCTGTCCAGATAGGGGCGCAGCTGGGCCACCAACCAAAGTTGGTAGAAGGCATTCCATGCCACCGAGACTACCTGAGCCTCAAGTGACAGAGATGGTTCTAGGAGAACCCCCAAGCTACGAACCTGGTCCTTCAGGGAGAGTGCAACCCCATCCAGGACAGGTTGGACATCCACTATCTGGTCAGAAGAACCACCCACTAGCAACATTTCAGTCTTGTCTGGATTGAGCCTTAGTTTATTAGCCCTCATCCAGTCCATTGTTGCAGCCAGGCACCGGTTCAGCACATTGACAGCCTCACCTGAAGAAGATGAAAAGGAGAAATAGAGCTGCGTGTCATCAGCATACTGATGGCAACACACTCCAAAGCTCCGGATGACCGAACCCAACGGTTTCATGTAGATGTTGAACAGCATGGGGGACAGAACTGAGCACTGTTGAACCCCATACTGGAGAGTCCAGGGTGCCGAGCAATGTTCTCCAAGCACCACCTTCTGGAGCCGACCTGCCAAGTAGGAGCGGAACCACCGCAATGCAGTCCTTCCCACTCCGAACTCAGCCAGTCTTCCCAGAAGGATACCATGGTCGATAGTATCGAAAGCTGCTGAGAGATCAAGAAGAATCAACAGAGTCACACTCCCCCTGTCTCTCTCCCGACAAAGGTCATCATACTGGGTGACCAAGGCTGTTTCTGTGCCAAAACCAGGCCTGAAACCCGACTGAAATGGATCCAGATAATCGGTCTCATCCAAGAGTGTCTGGAGCTGGCCCGCAACCACTCATTCAAGGACCTTGCCCAGGAATGGAACATTTGCTACCAGCCTATAGTTATTAAGAGTTTCTGGGTCCAAAGATGGTCTCTTCAGGAGTGGTCTCACTACTGCCTTTTAATTGCTTGCTCTCTCTTTCTCTCTCTCACAAAACAAATACTAAAACACTCTTCTTGGTAGGCAACACTCTCTGTTACTTATCTGGCTACATATGAAGAGATCGGGCATTCAAGGAAACAACTCTGAGCATGCTCAGAACCAATATATGATTCTGAAATAGGCTAAGGTTACCACATGGGACTCTTCTTGAAGCAGTCATAATTTCTCCCTAATTTGCTATAGTTGTTAGACTAGATAACCATCAAAGCAACAGATGTGCCACATTCATATCATACATTTATTCCATTATTATTCCACTTTAAATAGTCATGGCTTCTTCAAGGAATCATGAGAAGTGTAGCTTTTCAAGGGTGCTGAGAGTTGTTAGGAGACTCCAGTTCTCCTCACAGAGCTACAATTGCCAGTGTGGTTTAACAGTCAATCCCTCTTCCCAGGGAACTCTGAGAATTGTAACTTTATGAGTAGAATAGTAATCTCCTACCCTTCACAAACTACACTTCCAGGATTCTTCGGGGGTAGCCATGACTGTTTAAAGTGGAATAATAATGGAATAAATGTATGCTATGAATTTGGCCAAGGAGTGGGAGCTGAAAAGGTGGCAGTCCTATGGAAATATTAGTCACATGGTTTTTCTGCTTAGAGACACATTGGAGAGATTTGCCATAGTTGTAGACTTTTGGATTTGGATTGGTTGACTGGTGCAGGCAGTGAATTGGCCAAAGAGAAGGAGATTGACAGAAATGCCTTCATAATCCTCAAGAAAATACAAAATATGTGTAAGACAGGAAAGATTGTGTGGCTTTGGATTTTTTTGGCGGGGACTAAAAATTGTGTGACATTCTCCTTGGGAGGGCTGAGCCCAGTAGCCCTAGTGGACCAGCCTCTATTGCTGTCCAGTTAATGAGGCTGGAATATCTCTATAAACATAAGCCATTTACACTCAGTAGCTTCCAAGAGGTATTCTAAATGGGAGGAGACCCTTAAACCCAAACAGGAATTTGTAGTACTTATTTGAATGGACAGCATGTTTAAGAACATGTTACATCTTAAATGTTACATGTTAAATGGAAATGGAAGGCAGAGCAAGGTGGGGGGAAATGGCCTAGCCTGATGGGCTAAGCCATTGTGAAGGATTAGATTAGCAGAGCAGCAATCTCATTCTTGAGAAGCAGGTTGTCCTCTTACCCCATCATCATCACCACCACCACCACCACCACTTTCATCAACTCTATACTATTAGCATCGAAGCTGCTTTTATTTTGAAGGTGGTATGTATACTTGTCCTGAATCACTTTTCTTCTGGAATAGAAAAAAAATGAGGGAAATATAGGTACATAAGTGGGGCCCAGTAGACATAGTTTGGGGGTTGCCCAACATCTTCTGTTCATCAATGGCAGATCTACACAATGTGTCACTCAGCAAGGTGAAAGGAGATTACAGAGAAGAGTCTCCTATACTGGGATTGTGTGATAAAGATGAAAAGATGGACTATGCCACATTGTTGAAACCAGTCAAGAGGCTACAGCATGTTTTTACTTGTGGATTTTTTTAAAAAGTCTAATCAGTTTCACTCTTAAAGGAAATGTCCTCTCCCATTTGGGAGCAGGGCTATACTTCATAAAGGGAGCCCCGGGAAATAGGCATTGTGGTGGTATCACTATGCCCTAGCTTGGCCTTACTTTGTTTTTGGGTGTTCTTGGACAAGTTTGAATTTTAGCAGCTGGTTCTGTTTCCCTTTGTCTGCAGTCACTTCTGATCTTTGGTGCTCTCTCAACATTACTGTGTTTTGTGCAGTTTTGCTATTGCCTTTTGTAAATCCATTTCATTTCTCCTTCGAGTCCTATTCAAGTGCCTCTTGTTTGGGCTGCTGCTGTTTCAGTCTTCAATGTGGCACTGACTTGGTATCATATGAGGGTCAAACTAGACATGAAATTGAGATGTGTTATGGAGATGTGTGCTTTCTCCAAATCTTTTAGAAGTAACAGTCACTGAGGGGTGTTGTTGTCTGGATTGGGACCAGGGCATAGGGGAAGCAATCAGCTGAACAAAAGAATGGACTATGAACAGCCATAAGAAGAGAAAGAGGGAGCTGAACAAGTTTGCGGTGAATAGAGAGACCGTGCAATCCAAGAAGATAGTGGGGGCATGTGTGAAGTTGATCAGTGCAGGGTGGGGGGTGACAGAGAATTTCACTAGGGGAGTGAAGAGGAAACAGAGTTAAAGAGGCTTCAGAGTTTATAATGAACAACTACACACATATCGGTGTTTCTGCCAAAAGGCTTGGTAAAAAAGAGGTCAAAAGGAATGCACAAATTCTGGAATGAAAATATGTAGGCCACCCTATTCAAATTCTCTTTTCGATTTTATGGCAAAGATACGGTAAAAGGACTTGTGAAGCCTCTTGCTGTATTCGCTAATATGGAGATGACCTCAGAATCGATTGACTGGGTGAAGACAGGCTCTGACAGTGAGTGAGAGTGGATATTGGATAGTGTGGCAGAGAGGAGGAATAGCGACTGTGGAGAGAGAGACAGAGACAGAGAGATTTGAGCAAGGTACCTGTAAGAGGTAAGTGGCAAGCACAGTAAGAATCATTGTGTCTATTCTTATACACCTTCTGACAGCAGCATACAGATCTATTGCTTTCCCGACACTTCCCATTAAATTCCAAGTTAAAACCAATTCCATGTCACACTGAAAGAGCAGCTGCATTTTTCATGAGCTTGACAACTCTGAACCAAATGAGCCTTTTCTAAACAGCAGGGATTGTGGGCCCTGTGTTCTCTGCTGCTGGCAGTACTCACCAAGCAAACAAGGGCAGGGAAGATCTGAGAGGCTGTCATCCTGTTGCAATCAGATGACAGGAGCCCTGCTCCTCCTCCTCGGCCCTCTGCCCTCTCCCCTAAGAGCCATGCCGGAGTCACTGACAGCTACATGCTTGTCAACAGCTCAAGACACAGGACTCCACGCTTGGCTCTTAGTACACATATGGTACAGTCACACCACCAATTTTGAAATAGACTTTTGACAAGCCCTATGTTGGAAGCATAGCAGAGGAATGGCCACCGTATTGGAAAGTTTGTTCTTCCAACATGGAGCAGGTATTTCAGAAGGAAAGTCAAAAGAGATCAGAAGGGGAGCATTTCAACCTTTTTAAACATTACAAGGAATATTCTGGAATGTTCAGATTAAAAAGAAATGTAAGGCCTAGGAACGCATTCATCCTATGTGACTCCAGTCATGTAGTGGAGGAAGACTGGCCTCCCTTCCCCTGTTGCATCCCCACTGCCTGGCTCCAGTGCCTTCCACATGTTGGAAGAGTGAGGTCTGAATTGGGTGTGTGATTTAGAATCCTGAGCAATCAAATCGCATGGAGAGCAGGGCAGGAACTGGCAGGGAAAGTCAGGGTGGGACCAGCACACATGCTTCCACTGTCCTCTTTCACATCATTGATATTGTACTCAGACTCCTGATGAAATTGTGGTCATTTTTATTAAATTACACAGTAGCATACAGCTCGGACAGAAATTTCTTCATATTCCAGAGTATCCTTTGGTTTGCCCATGGACCAGTTATGGTGATTCTGCCGCTTTACTCTGCAGGCAGCCCTGGGGATTGCATATAGCTGCTCTTTGGAAGAAGATGGACTGGAACAGTGCTGAAAGTGGAATGGGGCATGCATTGTTGCTCATGTTTATCTCATTCCATCTCTGATAAATTGCTTTTGCAGAGTTTTGCAAAAGTAGTTGCCACAGATGGATCAGTAACTGGTTAAGGAACAGGAAGCAGAGAGCAGGAATAAATGGACAGTTCTGCCATTGGGGGATATAGGAAGTGAGGATTCCTAAGGATCAGTAGTGGGACCTGGGCTTTTATAACTTGTTCACAAATGATCTGGAGTTAGGAGTGAGCAGTGAGGTGGCCAAGTTGCTGCTGATACTAAATAGTTCAAGTTGGTAAAACAAAAAAAGGGATTGCAAGGAGCTCCTGAAGCATCTCTCCAAAGTGGGTGAATGGGCATTGAAATGGCAAATGTAATTCAATATAAGCAAATGTAAAATGATGCATATTGGAACAAAAAAACTTAATTTCTCATATATGCTTGTGGTGTCTGAACTGGCAGGGTCTGAATTGGTAGTGACTGACCAGCAATGAGACCTTTGGGCCATTGTGGATAGATCGATTAATATGATGAGCCAGTGTATGGCAGCTGTGAAAAAGACAAATTCCATGGTAGGGATCAGGAACAGGGCCAGCCCCAGGCATGCCGGGGCCCTTGGGTACCAGCCTGCTCTGGGCCCCTCCGCGATCCATGGAACTGAAGCATCTGCGGACAGCAAGACAGGAGCTTCCACGCCACCCACCATCCCCCCGCTATCACCACACTTCACCTACCTTTCTGTTGTTTTTTGCTGCGCGCAAAGGTTTGCCATCAAACCTTTATGTATGCGTGCCATCAGCAAAGATGGCGGCAGAGGCTTCAGCCCCTTAAGGAAACCTCGGCCGCCATCTTAATTGATGGCAAATCTGCATGCCGCAAAAAAACCCGGAAAGGTAGGTAAAGCGGGGGGATAGCGGGGGATGGTGGTGCATGGATGCTTCCGCGAATCGCAGAAGGAGAACAGAGGGCCTCCTGTAGCTCCAGGGGCCCTCTGGCCAGTGCTCCACCTGGCCGCCCTTTAGAACCAGCCCTGATCAGGAAAGAAATTTAAACTAAAACTTAGTATAGAAAAAGAAAAAGGTGTGTCAGCGGGATATAATAGAGATGTATAAAATTATGCATGGTGGGGAGAAAACGGATACAGAGACATTTTTCTTCCTCTCTCACAATTCTATATCCCAGCACTATCCAGTGAAGTTGAATATTGGAAGATTCCGGACAGACAAAACAATATACTTCACATGGTGCATAGTTGAATGGTGGAATTTACTATGACAAGAGGAAGCAACTGCCACTAACATGGATGACTTTAATAAGGGATTAGACAAATTCATAGACTATCACTAGATACTAGCCATGATGGTTATATACTTGCCTCAAGTATCAGAGACTCTATGTCTTTCTGCACAGTTGTAAGAATCATGAGTGGGGAGATTGCTGTTGTGCTCAGGACTTGTGGACTTCTTTATTTTTTCTGACAATTTATATCTGCTTAATTACAGTCACATCTAAGCAGTGTACAAGGAAGATAAAAATCAGTAAAAACTATAAAATCAGAATTCAGTTAAATTGCCTGCGAGAGTTAAAAAAAAATCTTTAGTAGATACTGGGCGTTCAATGGGAAGGGAGTTCCATAAAATTGGGCCCACAGTACTAAGAACATAAGAACATAAGAAGAGCCTGCTGGATCAGGCCAGTGGCCCATCTAGTCCAGCATCCTGTTCTCACAGTGGCCAACCAGGTGCCTGGGGGAAGCCCGCAAGCAGGACCTGAGTGCAAGAACACTCTCCCCTCCTGAGGCTTCCGGCAACAGGTTTTCAGAAGCATGCTGCCTCTGACTAGGGTGGCAGAGCACAGCCATCATGGCTAGTAGCCATTGATAGCCCTGTCCTCCATGAATTTGTCTAATCTTCTTTTAAAGCCGTCCAAGCTGGTGGCCATTACTGCATCTTGTGGGAGCAAATTCCATAGTTTCACTATGCGCTGAGTAAAGAAGTACTTCCTTTTGTCTGTCCTGAATCTTCCAACATTCAGCTTCTTTGAATGTCCACGAGTTCTAGTATTATGAGAGAGGGAGAAGAACTTTTCTCTATCCACTTTCTCAATGCCATGCATAATTTTATACACTTCTATCATGTCTCCTCTGACCCGCCTTTTCTCTAAACTAAAAAGCCCCAAATGCTGCAACCTTTCCTCGTAAGGGAGTCGCTCCATCCCCTTGATCATTCTGGTTGCCCTCTTCTGAACCTTTTCCAACTCTATAATATCCTTTCTGAGATGAGGCGACCAGAACTGTACACAGTATTCCAAATGCGGTCGCACCATAGATTTATACAACGGCATTATGATATCGGCTGTTTTATTTTCAATACCTTTCCTAATTATTGCTAGCATGGAATTTGCCTTTTTCACAGCTGCCGCACACTGGGTCGACATTTTCATCGTGCTGTCCACCACAACCCCGAGGTCTCTCTCCTGGTCGGTCACCGCCAGTTCAGACCCCATGAGCGTATATGTGAAATTAAGATTTTTTGCTCCAATATGCATAATTTTACACTTGTTTATATTGAATTGCATTTGCCATTTTTCCGCCCATTCACTCAGTTTGGAGAGGTCTTTTTGGAGCTCTTCGCAATCCCTTTTTGTTTTAACAACCCTGAACAATTTAGTGTCGTCAGCAAACTTGGCCACTTCACTGCTCACTCCTAATTCTAGGTCATTAGTGAACAAGTTGAAAAGTACAGGTCCCAATACCGATCCTTGAGGGACTCCACTTTCTACAGCCCTCCATTGGGAGAACTGTCCGTTTATTCCTACTCTCTGCTTTCTGCTTCTTAACCAATTCCTTATCCACAAGAGGACCTCTCCTCTTATTCCATGACTGCTAAGCTTCCTCAGAAGTCTTTGGTGAGGTACCTTGTCAAACGCTTTTTGAAAGTCTAAGTACACTATGTCCACTGGATCACCTCTATCTATATGCTTGTTGACACTCTCAAAGAATTCTAATAGGTTACTGAGACAGGACTTTCCCTTGCAGAAGCCATGCTGGCTCTGCTTCAGCAAGGCTTGTTCTTCTATGTGCTTAGTTAATCTAGCTTTAATCATACTTTCTACCAGTTTTCCAGGGACAGAAGTTAAGCTAACTGGCCTGTAATTTCCGGGATCTCCTCTGGATCCCTTTTTGAAGATTGGCGTTACATTTGCCACTTTCCAGTCCTCAGGCACGGAGGAGGACCCGAGGGACAAGTTACATATTTTAGTTAGCAGATCAGCAATTTCACCTTTGAGTTCTTTGAGAACTCTCGGGTGGATGCCATCTGGGCCCGGTGATTTGTCAGTTTTTATATTATCCATTAAGCTTAGAACTTCCTCTCTCGTTACCACTATTTGTCTTAGTTCCTCAGAATCCCTTCCTGCAAATGTTAGTTCAAGTTCAGGGATCTGCCCTATATCTTCCACTGTGAAGACAGATGCAAAGAATTCATTTAGCTTCTCTGCAATCTCCTTATCGTTCTTTAGTACACCTTTGACTCCCTTATCATCCAAGGGTCCAATTGTCTCCCTAGATGGTCTCCTGCTTTGAATGTATTTATAGAATTTTTTGTTGTTGGTTTTTATGTTCTTAGCAATGTGCTCCTCAAATTCTTTTTTAGCATCCCTTATTGTCTTCTTGCATTTCTTTTGCCAGAGTTTGTGTTCTTTTTTATTTTCTTCATTTGGACAAGACTTCCATTTTCTGAAGGAAGACTTTTTGCCTCTAAGAGCTTCCTTGACTTTGCTCATTAACCATGCTGGTATCTTCTTGGCCCTGGTGGTACCTTTTCTGATCTGCGGTATGCACTCCAGTTGAGCTTCTAATATAGTGTTTTTAAACAACTTCCAAGCATTTTCGAGTGATGTGACCCTCTGGACTTTGTTTTTCAGCTTTCTTTTTACCAATCCCCTCATTTTTGTGAAGTTTCCTCTTTTGAAGTCAAATGTGACCGTGTTGGATTTTCTTGGCAATTGGCCAGTTACATGTATGTTTAATTTAATAGCACTGTGGTCACTGCTCCCAATCGGTTCAACAACACTTACATCTCGCACCAGGTCCCGGTCCCCTACTGAACTAGGGTTGCCAGGTCAGAAGTATCCCAAATCCTGAGATTTCATGGGCGGGCCCTAGTGATGTCATTAACCATGATACATTAAGAATTAATCACAGTTGCTTGGAGCATACAATTCAAACAAAAACATTTCTCTTACTGGAAATTAGGATAGAAATCTTAGCTAAAAAATGGAGCCTGGGTAGGGAACATTTAATCTAGCTTACTTGCTTTGGGCAAGAAGGGTTTAAGTGCCCTCAGGCCAGCCCAATTACCAGAAGGCCATTGTAGGAAGAAAGGAGCCTAGTGTTGCAGAGATGTTAGATGGGAGCACTCAGGAGTAAAGATTGATGCCCCTGAATGCTGCAATTCTAAGGACACTTATTAAGGGACTAAACCTCATAGAACTCAGCAGGACTTGCTTCTGAGTAGACATGGTTTGGATTGTGCTGCTGGTAAAGCTTGACTAGGGATCCTCTGCAAAGCCATCCATATCCAAGCAGGGTTGGCAACCCCCTGCCTGGCATGCACTGACCCTTCCTTTTAACATGGCTGCTCCAAACTTCTTTACAGATTTGACCCTTCACTTCAGAAAGAGGTCTGAGAAATGAGTAACAGTTAAGAAGATTCTCTACCCTTTCTGTCAACCCTGTGAGCTGCTATAAACGCACTTTGACAGCCAACCCAATTCCAGTAAATAACAATTGACAGAGAGAAAACACACATGGTTTGGTCTACCTTCAGAGGCAGCAGCTTGGGAACAACAATTGCAGCCACCCTTCCAAATATTTATTTATTTTATTTAAAATATTTCTATCCCGCCCTTCTACCCTATAATAGGGCACTCAGGGCGGCTTACAAAAATAAAATCAAACATGTACATAATAAAATTGTAAACAATAAAATCACAAAAACATTAAAATAAATTAAAATACATAAAGTACAATTAAAATACATAAAATTATATATATATATATATATATATATATATATATATATATATATATATCCTATACACACACACATATACATATATAGGGAGTGGTACTAAAGGGGACTACAAGGGTAAAATTTAACCTAGAAGGCATAAAACCATAAAATCAGTGTCAGGCTCTACCTTCAGCCCCTCCCAAAGGCTCTCCGGAACAAGATCATTTTCAGAAGTCTCTGGAAAGCCATCAGGGAGGAAGCAGAGCAGACTCCTTGGGGTAGGGTGTTCCAAAGCTTGGGGGCCGCAGCTGAAAAAGCTCTCTTCCACGTGCCTGTTAGTCTAACGACTTTCACTCCAGGCATGCAGAGGAGACCAGAGGCAGCTGATCTTAGATCCCAGGCAGGTACATATGGGCATAAGCGGTCCCTCAGGTACATTGGTCCAAGGCCGTTTAGGGCTTTAAAGGTCAGAGCCAGCACTTTGGGCCCGGAAGCAAATTGGGAGCCATTGGAGTCAATAAAGCACAGGGGTAATATGCTCCCTGCACCGTGCTCCAGTTAACATTCTAGCTGCTGCATTTTGAACCAACTGTAATTTCCGAACCGTTTTCAAAGGCAGCCCCACATAGAGTGTGTTACAGTAATCAAGCCTTGATGTCACCAATGCATGTGTCACTGTGGCCAAGTCAACTGCCTCCAGGAACAGATGCAGCTGATAGACCAGTTTGAGTTGGCCAAAAGCACCCCTGGCTACCGCAGCCACCTGATATTCAAGCAGCAGGGCAGGATTCAGGAGGACTCCCAAATTGTGGAGTGGCTCTTTCAAGAGGAGTGCAACCCCATCCAGAACAGGTTGCAACCCCATCCCTGGTGCAGTTTTTCCCTTGACCAGCAGTACTTCTGTCTTGTCTGGATTAAGTTTCAGTTTGTTAGCCCACAGCCTCCAGGCACCGGTTTAGGATGAGCATTCCCTCCCTGTGAATTCTTTTACCACTATTGGGCAAGAAACAAACCGTCATGCAGCCAATAAGGTGCATCATCAATGGATTTAAGGGGGTTGAGCTGAGCGCATGGAACCAATGCTGTTGCTTCTATGGATGTAAGGAAGTAAGATTAAAGATAAGTGAAATGCAAATAGAAAAGAAAAACAAAAGACAGTGATGCTTTCCTCAATGCAATATCATACCAACCACAACAAGATTCCTATAAGTAAGGCAGACAACTCAGCATCCCACAATCAGTCAGGATTCCTAACCAAAGACCAAAATTAAAAAAAACCTGGCATCCAGTCAGCCAAGGTCACAGAAATCCCTGTGCAGCACAACCTGACCCAGGGGCTGCAGTTAATGCAGAATGCTACGGCTTGATTGCTGACATGAGTGAGATCTATCAGCACATAATACCTCTGCTCTGAAATCTGCATTGGTTGCTGATTTGCTACCAGGCACTTAATAACAACAGCAGGTCATTGGGCGCAGTGGATAAACCTTCAGTGATATCACAAGTGGGAGGGAGGTCAGAGTGGGCATCAGAATGCAAGCATCTAGAAGTCTCCCTCCAACTCACCTCCTCCCACCACTGGAATAGTTGATACCTGTGAGCCCTCATGAAATGTCTCCCTCCCAAGCACATCTTTCAAATTCAAATTTTATTGTGCGGTCAAAGACCCGAACTACAAGCAATAAAAACAGGAACTAAAACATAGAAGGGTTAAAAAGTTGACATCGAAGGGATTGAGCTATATAAAGAAACTTAGCAGCCCCTTGTGATATATACTTGTCTGTCCCCTTTAAAAGGAACCGTAATTTGGTTATGGGGGAGCTTGTATGAGGCAATTCAGCGATCAAGGGGTTTAAAAACTTGGCTCGAGGCATGTGGTATAGAGGGCAAATAAAAAGGACATGTGGGAGAGATTTGATTTCCTTAGGGCAACAGGGACAAAAGCGGTTGTCATATGGGATACCTCTAAAGCGGCCTTCGAGAAGGGCAGACTTTAGGCAGTTAAACCTAGCCCTTGAGAAGACTAGTCTGTAGCATGGTAGGTCTAAAAAAGCCAGGTAAGGGGAGGGAGAAGGAGGTGAGAACCTCAAACCAAAATGAATGGGGGAGCAGGTGGTGGAGGCCTTGGCTGTGTCCATTTGGAGATCAATATCCTTGAGTCTTCTATTGATAGAGGACTTGATTACAGTTGGGTCTAAGGCAGATAGGGACAGCAGGGAGAGGCCAATGGAAGAAAATTTGTATTGTACTGCTTTGGCCCAGGAGCTAGTAAAAAAGTCCTGTTGGATATAGGTAAGGTAGTCTGGCTTGGAATTTGGGAAGGCCAGCTTGGACCAAAAACATAAAGTACAAGACCAGGACAGGGATTCCAGAGACGTTAGCCCTGCCTCTAGCCTTAGGGCTGCACTGGGGGCGCAGCGAGGGACACCGAAAATAGAGCAGAGAAAGTTAGAAAGGACTGCTTCAACTGTGGGGCAGAAGTGGTTAACCCATAATGGGCTACCATAGAGGAGCTGTGACACGATTTTAGCAAGGAAAACTCTAATGGCAGCAGGTATAAATTGACCCCCTTTTGAAAAGAAGTAGCGGAGTAGCACTTTGGCCGTGGTCCTAGCCATGGCCGCTGAGGAACGGATATGAGGGGTCCAGGAAAGTGAGGAGTGAAACACTATCCCTAAGTATTTATATTCCCTGACCTGGGAAATTTTCTGGCCATTAATTCTCCAGACCGGGGTAGAGCGCCAAGGAGAGAAGACCATGATTTTTGTTTTAGAATAATTAATGGTCAGGAGGTTCGACTCGCAGTAGGCCATATAAGAGCGGAATAGCCTTCTGAGGC
Organism: Rhineura floridana; assembly: GCF_030035675.1. Lineage (NCBI taxonomy): Eukaryota > Metazoa > Chordata > Lepidosauria > Squamata > Rhineuridae > Rhineura > Rhineura floridana. Next base: position 172,039,401 of record NC_084480.1, on the reverse strand, counting down.
CTATTTTGGATAGGGACAGTAAAGCCGTGTCGTCGGCATAGAGTAGTAAAGGGCAGGCATGTTCTGCAATTTCAGGAGGATGGAAGTTGGCGTCATGACAGTGTGTGCTCAGGTCATTTAAGTAGAGGTTGAACAAAGTAGGGGCCAGTGTACAGCCCTGTCTCACCCCCCTGTTAACTGAGATTGAGTTGGTAAGTGAGCCATCGGTTCTACAGCGAACCCGGAGGGAGGAGGGCTGGTAAAGTTGGAGGATTAGAAAGAGGAGTCTCTTGTCTATAGATGTTTGTTGGAGCTTTGCCCATAGCCTATCTCTGGGAATCGAATCGAAGGCCGATTTAAGGTCTATGAAAGCCACGTAGAGACCGTTGCCATGAAGGCTAGAGTATTTTTCAGCCAGATGGTATAGCAGGACACAATGATCAAGAGTGGATCTCTGTTGTCTAAAGCCCGCCTGTTCTGGCCCCAAGATAGATTTCTCTTCGATCCAGGTGGTCAGCCTGCCATTTAGGTATTTAGCGTAAAGTTTCCCGACGATGGAAAGTAGACTAATGGGTCTGTAGTTGTTGGGATCCTCTTGTGGCCCTTTTTTATAAATAGGGATCACAATGGCATCCAGCCATGAGGTTGGGATCTGGCCGTGACTGTTTATTGAGGTAAAAAGGTTAGAGAGAAGAGGGGACAACCATGAGGCTTGCGCCTTCAGGAGGTCAGCAGGAATAGCATCAGGCCCAGGAGCCTTGCTGGCCTTCAGACTATGAATGAGTGACATAATCTCCCCCTGGGAAACTGGAGGCCAAGGTCAAGCACATCTTTCAAGGACTCTCTCTCCCCCCCCCCTCTCTCTCTCTCTCACACACACACACACATACTTACCTACCTTCAGGCATTCACAAAAATTACAATGCAGTAACAAGAACCAGATGCTAACAATCATATCAACACACCAACCCCAGTTAACTAATTCACTCAGACATCCATCCATCCATCTTCTTTCCATAGGCACCTGGTTGGCCACTGTGAAAACAGGATGCTGGACGAGATGGGCCTTTGGTCTGATCTAGCAGGGCTTGTATTATGTTCTCTTAGGATTTCAAAACTCTGCAATATCTGTTTGACCAGAGGCAACACTGGCATTTGTTTTTAAAAAAGAATAAGAACATAAGAAGAGCCTGCTGGATCAGGCCACTGGCACATCCTGTTCTCATAGTGGCCAACCAGATGCCCATAGGAAGCCTGCAAGCAACACCTAAGTGCAAATGCCCTCTCCCCACCTCCGACTCCCAGCAACTGGTATACTGCCTCTAGCAATGGAGGGAGAACACAGCCATCGTGGCTAGTAGCCATTGATAGCCTTATCCTCCATCCAAGGTGGTGGCCATCACTACACCTTGTGAGGACATGCTCCATAACTGAACTAAGCACTGTGTACTTTGAATCTTCCAACATCCAGCTTTATTGGATGTCCACAAATTCTCATATTATGAGTATGGATGGGGAAGAAATTTGATCCCATTTAAAGGCAAATTTACCTAATTCACACTTTCTGAAACAATATGAGAACCAAAACACAGCCAGCCTTTGAAATTCCTGCGTTTCCAAATTTTGCAGTGGACTTCTCCAGCCACGCAGTGTGAACAAAAATGGATCTATTAGGGTAAAGTATGCATACAAATGCATATATTAGTGAAAATAACATACAAAAATGCATTGTTAGGGAAAATTGCTTGCAAAAATGTGTTTATTAGGCAAAATTGCAAACAAAAATGTGTAATTAGGAGAAATTTGCACAAAAATGCTGATGAATTTTCATGACAACTTAAAAAAACTTTGCAAATTGATGTGGAAATGTGGAGAATTGAAATTGACAGATTCACCCATTCCCAATTATGAGGGAGAAAAACGTTTCTCTATCCTTTTTTCCATATCATGCATGATTTAAATTTTTTAGTACATTTTATACACGTCTATCATGTCTCCTCTTCCTTGCATTTTCTCTAATTAAAAACCCTAAATTTTGCATCCTTTCCTCATAGGAGAGTTGCTCTATCCCCCTGATCATATATAAGAGCATTATATTGGCAGTTTTATTTTCATTTCATTTCCTAATGATTCCTACATTAAAAATTACCCTTTTTCACAGCTGCTGCATGCTGTGTCCACTACGGAAAATTACAATGTCCATCTCAAACCTGCTTGAAACAATCATCTATCTCTTGACCAGGTAATAGTTTTAACACCTTGCCTACTGTGCAGTGATGAGGGCAGCGAAGAAGGCCCACTTCTCTACCCCCATTGCATCCTCAAGTAGCAGTCCAGTGGAGCTTTTCTGTATTGTCAGGGGTCTGTTGACATCAACTCCAGGAAATGGAGTTTTAGACCCTTCGGAGGCCCACTGTGAATTGTTTGCAAGGCACTTTGAGGGTAAAGTTGTTTGCCTCCGTAGCAATCTTGATGTTTCATCCACATCTACTGCAGTCCCCAGTGAGGTGTCCAGTGCAACATCTGCTGCAACTTCTTGGGAATGGTTTCAGTTGATGCGGCCTGATGACGTGGACAAGGTGCTTGCAATGATACACCCAGCAACGACCCTTGCCCTTCTTGGCTTATTAAAGCTTGTTGAGGGAGTTTGCCTGAGTGGATCCAGGGTGTGGTCAATGCATTGCTGCGTTGCGGGAGGGAGTGGGTTCCAGCAGCCCTAAAAGAAGCGGCGATTCGACTGCTCCTGAAGAAGCCCACCCTGGACCCATTGGTTTGTGACAACTACTGCCTGGTCACAAATATCCCCTTTTAGGGAAGATGATTGAGAGGGTTCTGGCACAGCAATTGCAAGTACTCTTGGATAAAACAGATTATCTTGACCCATTCCAGTCTGGGTTCAGGCCTGGTTATGGGACTAAATCGGCCTTGGTCGCCCTGATGGATGACCTTTTTCGGGAGAAGGACGGGGGAGTGCGACCTTGTTATTCTTATTTGACCTCTCAATGACTTTTGATACCATTGACCATGGTATCCTTCTGGGCCGACTTGGAGAGATGAGCATTGGAGGCACTGTTTTACGGTGGTTCCGATCCTATTCCCAGAGTTGTTTTCAGATAATAGTGTCATGCCCCTGAGCCCCTCAAGGCACCAGAAGTCACGCTTCAGACCCAATTCCCACCCTTAAGGTAATTGTTCTGGAAACCAAATTTCAAATTCCCCCTTGCCAAGGCTGTGCAAACTAACACCAACCCTGCAAGGTAGGAAGTAGGCTGCCACCACCCCTGTTACTGGTTCCACTCAGTGCTAGGGGAACTCTGAGCCCAGACAATAGGTAAACCAAGGTCCTATAAGACAAGAGCCAAAGTACACTCCTTGTCAGGAAACCTCTGGTAAAACCCCACAAATTAGAATTAAGCTTTTAACTCCTTTTCCCTCTTTGGTAGTCGTAGCTGAGTTGGTCAAGGTGCTGGATTCAGAACCACCCTTTCCCTCAATGAACACACCAGGTTAAATAGAAGTAGCTTTATTCAAAATATAAGTGCACATTAAAATATAGCAGCAAGTAATCCTTTAAGACCATACACCCAAACAGGAGTTTAGGTACATCTAAGAGGTTTCATTCACACAACAAGAAAATTAACAACCTAGCTAACCTTCTCTACTTACATATGAGGTAGTTGGTTGCAGTGGCGTCTCTCCTAAGAGAGATTGGCATCAGTCACAAAGCAATGGAACCCTGCGTAGGTTACCTCCCATAGGCAACAGTCAGAAGGAACTTTTCAGAACCTTCCTGAGGGAACAAAAGCTATGGGTCTCTAGCCCTATACTTAAGGAAAAAGAATCCCAACGGTCCAGGATTAATTAACCAATCAGGAGTTTTCTGATGTAATCCCTTTCTAGATGTTTCTCCACTTTTGCACACCTTCTAGGCCCCCCTCCCAAATGGTGTTTCAAACTTCACAGGCCAGGATGGCCTTGAGTGCCAGGCTGTTACTAATCAGCACAGATAACCAGATGCTTCTGTTAAGACTTCCTTAACCGTCTTCAGCTGGAAACCGAAACTTAACATTTTTACCCTTTCAGAGGCCTGTCTTTCTAACAGTCAAGACTCCCAGAGTGCTTTGCACAGAGCCATGATGTTACCTATAATTTTAATAACTCATGAACATATCCAAGTTAATGACAAATAGCATCGGGTGATTGTATTTCAGCCCCTTGGCAGATGTACTGTGGGGTGCTGCAGGGTACCATCTTGTCCTCCATGCTGTTTAATATCTATATAAAGCCCTTGGGAGCATGTCAGCAGTACACTGATGATACCAGCTCTATTTCTCTGTAACAGCTGAATTAGGAGAGGCCGTGCAAGCCCTGGACCGGTGCCTGGACTCTGTGGTGGGCTGGATGAGGGCCAATCCTAGCAAGACGGAGATGCTGTGGGTTGGTGGTTCCCGAGTTTGGATAATTGGTCAGCTGCCTGCTTTGGATGGGGGCATACTCCCTCTAAAAGAGCAGGTCCGTAGTCTGGGGGTGCTCCTGGGTCCATCTTTGTTGCTAGAGGCCCAGATGACCTCCTTGGCTAGGAGTGCCTATTACCAGCTTCCCTGTTTCTCAACAGGGATAGCCTGACCACTGTTGTCCATGCACTGTTAACCTCCAAATTGGATTACTGTAATGTGCTCTATGTGGGGTTACTCTGGAGGTTGGTCCAGAAGCTGCAGCTGGTGCAAAATGTGGCAGGGAGACTGCTCAGTTGAGCAGGTTATCGCCAGTATGTCACTCCGTTACTGAAAGAATTGCACTGGCTACCTATTAGCTATTGGGCTAAGTTCAAGGTTCTAGTTTTGGTGTACAAAGCCCTATACAGCTTGGGACCAGGATACCTGAAAGACCTTATATACCCAGTCAATCACTGTGGTCTGCAGGTGAGGGCCTCCTGCAGATACCATCTTATCAGGAGGTCCATTCTGCACAACATAGGAAACGGACCTTTAGTGTAGTGGCACCTACCCTTTGGAATTCCCTCCCTTTAAATAGTAGACAGGCACCATCTCTGTTATCTTTTTGGCGCCTACTGAAGACCTTTCTTTTTCAACAAGCCTTTTAAGTAGAGACCTTATCTCAGTCTGCATCTGTGTTGGAACTGCTTTTTAATATATTTTAAACCTTTTTAAAAATGTTTTTAAGCCTTTTTACAAATGTTTTTAAAGGTTTTGTTTTAATATGTTTTTAATGGTTGTTGTGTTTTAATATATTTTGAAGTCTGTTTTTATGATGTTTTAAAGTGTTTTTAGTGCTTTTGTTTCCTACCCTGGGCTCCTACTGGGAGAAAGGGCAGGATATAAATCAAATAAATAAATAATAATAAATAAAAGAGTGGAAGCTGGTGTATATGATTATTGTCTGTGATATGCACATACATTCTGATTATCTTTCATTCTGGCCAAAGAGGTTTTTTAGGTTTTTGAAGCACCATGAAAAGCTTCAAAATGTATTAGGCCATGAACAATCATAGTACAGAAAAAAAAGCCTTAAAAAGCCACTTTTGTTCGGAAGGGTCTTAATGATATTGGAAATATATTCCAAAATGTTTCATGTAAGATTTCTCTAAAAGTAAGGGGTGAACATTGTCAAAAATAAGAGCTCAAAGATGCCCGGTTATTCCTATTGACTTACTGATAACAATGTGTTTCAAAATATTCTGTTCAAACTGGGAGCGCTGGAAACACAGTGCTGCGGTACGGAGGAGGGTGGATGTTAAAAATGTTACGGGAAAATGGTATTTGTTTAAAATGTGGTTGTATCTAACATTTTCAGGAAAACGTTGGCAATTAAAAAAAGTATCTGAAACTTTTATATAACCCTGAAACAGTTCAGTTTTTTCCTCCAATTAATTAAAGACTGCACATTTTGTTCAAACAACACTGGTATAAACTCACTGACAAATAAGCAGACATGCAGCCTTCCTGTCAAGCAGTTAATTTGGCAGGGGGCAAAACAGGGCCTTGGTATACCACAGATGGTGGGATAAACTTCATTTCCTGACATAAATGCTCATTTTTAAGCTCTTATCAAAGGCATTGCAATTAGATGTGACCCAGCAACAACCTGATTCCTAGTGGAATTTTTTGTTTTCTTATTTGGCCTTTGGGTCTGGCACCAGCAGAGGGCCACTTCATGCTTTATACAGCAATTGTGTTTGCCACAGCTATACCCAAAACAACAAACAGTGCTGTAGCACCTGAGATACTAAAGTATTTATTATGGCATAAGTTTATGTGGACTTCATCATATGCATGAAGTGCTGTGCTCAACTAGGGATGTAACATGTTATCACTTTCTATCCCAATTATATGTACATAACAAAAAGGCTTTCTCCCATTTCATTACTCTTCCATTCTGCATAATAATCCACAGTTCAATTTGCATTTCTTCCAACGGGAGGCAGACACATTTTTTCACCTCAGGGCTCTCAGGGGCTGGGGGAAAGCCGCCAACTGACTGATGCTCAGGTAGGGGGGGGGAAGCAAACTTTGTACTTTTGAAAATATTACATTTACAGTGCAAGCCTATGTGTACACAGGTGAAAGTACCATTGAATAAAAGAAGAAAGATTCCCTGAAATCAGCAGGACTTACTTTTGAGTAAACATACATAGACTGAGGCTGCAATCTTCCACCCACTTTTCTGGGCATAGGCCACAATAATTCAGTAGACTTAGTTCAGAATAGACATAGTTAGGATTTATTTATTTATTTATTACATTATACCGCCCCATAGCTGATGCTCTCTGGACAGTTTGCAGCAATTAAAAACATTAAAAACAGACAATTTTTAAAACACACACAAAAAATTTAAAAACACAATTTAAAAAAATTTAAAATTGCAGCCTTTGCTTCACTGAAAGGATGTTGTGCTGTCCAAACTTACTTTAGGACTTACTTTAATTCAATAGGACTTACTTCTGAGTAGACATGGTTAGGATTTATTTATTTATTTATAAATTCATATCTCGCCCTTCCATCCAAAAGGGGCCCAGGGCAGCAACCCCATGAGTGCCATGAGATGAGTCTTAACGAGCAGTAGCTAGAATCCTAACCATGACTAATCAGAAGTACTACTGAACCCTACAAGGTTGGTTTTCGTCAGGGAAAAAAACCCCATTTGGATCCCCCCCACTATGTTTCTTTATTTTCTCCTCATCCTCCAGCACTGTAGGTATGTGCACATGCCTGTGTTATGACATCAGCCCACAAAATAGCTTTGTGAGGCTGGTCTTGGTCACTTATAGAAGGCTAGGCAAAGAGTCCTCTCCTCATTTCTGTTTGTTTAGAAAAGTCTCCCCTTTTTATATTGAGGAAAAAGGATTAGAAAGTGCTGTTGAATATGTACAGAGTGTCTTTGTCTCCTCTCACCATGTTTTGGGGGACTGGGATAGTGGTTCCCAAAAAGTGGGGGGGGGATAGCTGGAGGGACATAAAGCTCCAGATTCAGACTAGGGTTGCCAGGTTCTTGGCCTGAGATTGATCCTGTATCTTTAGGAGAAGAGAAAGTCAGCCAAGTGCAGGTGTTCTTGCAATGCTGTAATGAGAAAAACCACAAGGTGGAATTCTCCCTTCCCCCTGCACAACTTTTAAAGATACAAAAGACCTCTTGGAGGCTGGGCCTGGTAACCAAGAGGTCTTTTGTATCTTTAAAAGTTGTGCAGGAGGAAGGGAGAATTCCACCTTGTGGTTTTTCTCATTACAGCGTTGCCAGAACACCTGCACTTGGCTGACTTTCTCTTCTCCTAAAGATACAGGATCAGTCTCAGGCCAGGAACCTGGCAACCCTAATTCAGACATGTTCCTCATGAAAGTTGTGTCTTCCTCCCCAATCAGCAGGGCCAGTTCTAAAGGGTGGCCAGGTGGGGCACTGGCCTGACAGCCCCTACAGGGGGCCCCTCAGCTGCCCCTCTGCTTCCCTTCCACGATCCGCAGGCCCCCATGCCCCCCACCTACCTGTCTGCTGTCTTTTACCATTGCCCTTAACGAAGATGGCAGCTGCGGTTTCCTTAAGGTACTGAAGCCCCTGCCGCCATATTAATTGATGGCAGAGATGCGTGTCCGTAGCATGCATGTGTGCCATCAACAGAGATGGCGGCGGAGGCATCATCCCCTTAGGGAAACTGCAGCTGCCATCTTCGTTAAGGGCAATGGTAAAAGACAGCAGACAGGTAGGTGGGGGGGTCGCGTGTGTGCGCATGCACACACACACACACACCGGGGCCCAGGGCAAGTGCTTCATCAGCCCAGTGTGATCTGAGAAGGGCCAGAGGCAGAAAGGCCTGCTTCTTTGTTCTTCTGTGCTCCCATACCTGGCTTTAGGATGGCTCAGACATGCTTCTCTAGGTGCAACAATGCATGCCTCGCTTCCCTGACAGTAAGCACCATTGAATTCAATAGGACTTAATTCTGAGTAGATAAAGGGTTGCTCTGCTAGACTTCTAATGCCAATGTGGGATACACTCCTTTACCCCACAAATCCTAGTATGCAGCAGCAGACTGTATGAATATACAATTGCATGCAAGAATCCTTGTACACTGTAGAAGAAATTACTGGCACTGAGCAGAGCAGCTCTACAATGCATCATGAATTTAGAAAGGTGAGAGAATTCAACAGTTTGGGAAAATCCCCAGATTGCTTTAAGAAAAAGTGGGAGCCCTGGAGAAATCAAAATAGCTGCCTCAAGGGAACACAGAGTTAAAACCCAACCTTACATGTAGGGTTGCCAGGTTCAGGGCCTGAGATTGATCCTGTATCTTTAGGAGAAGAGAAAGTCAGCCAAGTGCAGGTGTTCTTGCAACACTGTAATGGGAAAAACCACAAGGTGGAATTCTCCCTTCTCCCTGCACAACTTTTAAAGATACAGAAGACCTCTTGGAGGCTGGGCCTGGCAACCAAGAGCTAAACCCCACTGCAAGTTCTGAAAACAGTTTCCTTTTCCTGCTTGTCTGCATAGCAGGAATTCAGTAAATTTATAGGTTTCAGCACAAAGAGTATTTTCTCTGTGCAGGAGATCTGAATACATTGGAACTTGCTTCTGAGTAAACATGCATAGGATTGCACTAGAACAGAAGATCACAGCAGGATCTCAGTAGGCAAAATGCACAGTAAACATTTTCAGTTATGATTATTTAAAAAGTGTACATGCAAGTTTTTTAATTACTTGCAAAACTACACAATACAATATGTTTATTGTTTAGTCCAAAGACCATTCCAGAACAGAACTAAATACAAAACTTTAAGACATTAAATGACTTTCATACAATGTCAATAATCAGAATTAAAATTAATAAAATTAATAAATAAAAATATAACTAGTCTTAAAATAAATAGAGCTTTACTTGTAAAACAGTTAAACATTGCTATAACAGGAAATGAAATTATATTTAACATTTAATATGTCAGAGAGCATTTTATGCACTCATATTTCTAAATCTCTACAACACTTTACAGAGATGGACTCCAGGAACTTTTCTCTGTATCTAACAGCCTTCACTGCAAATGTAGCGACCCTCCGGATTACATACTGATTTGTGGTCTGTGACAAAAAGCTGAGTTTCTCTTTCACACCCCAATATTTCATTTTCTTTAGGAACTGCTCTAAGTAACTTTCTCTAATTTTGGCATACAACTGACACTCAAGTATGTAATAAGCCAAGTCCTCCAGAACTGGGTCTCCACAAATGCACAATCTATCTTGTGCTGGTATGCCATAAAATCTCCCCCATTTCATCATTGTATCCATTTGTTCAAAATGTAGATGTGTAAAAGCTTTATGAAATTCCATTGTCATGGGGAATTACAGGTTTTTTTTATATTGGTGCTCACGTTTTGCACTGGCTAGCCATTTCGCTGTTTCTGAGGATGTGGAGGCAGTTATGACAGTTTGTGCTCCTACATCAGACATTCTTTGTTTAAAGATATTACTGGTAACGTTCATCCTTGGATTCAATACCTGAATGGAGAATCCAAAATTTGGAAAGTTTAAAACGTTTCTGCAACCAAAAGTTACCTTGAGTGAGTGCCCTCTGTTCCTTCAGGCAGATCTTAGGAAGCCTTTCTTCCACTAGGTTACTTATTCTGCACCATTAATTTACCATCCTTGCATATATTAACCTGGAGATCTTTTCTTTTTTTTTTTTCAATAATTTTTATTCAAATTTTCATAAAACATACAAGACGAAATCATAAAACATTCAAAGACAAAAAACAAAATCAAAAATAGTTAAACAAAAAAAAAAAAATAAAAAAAATAAAAATAAAAATAAAAATAAAAATAAAGAGTAAAATATTGACTTCCCATTTGTCAAAGATCAGATCAGTTATAAGTCTATAATATATAACAATCCTGTCTCTTAAGTCATATTATAAAATCACTTTCCTCCAATAGTTATCTTACTTAATCATCAAATCTCATAAACATTACTTTATTCTTTCCACAAAAAGTCAAAGAGAGGTTTCAATTCTTTAAGAAATATATCTATCAATTTTTTTTTTCCAGATAAGCATATCAATTAATCCATCTCATTACTAATTATGATAATCTTATTGTCATAACCATAGTCAAAATAAACATTTCAATTAATCCATCACATCAGAATCTGTTAGGTTCAGTAATTTCAGTAGCCATTGTTCTATTATCCCTATTAGTTCCATTTTCCATCTTCCATCTTCAGTAGTCTTGTTAAGTACCTGGAGATCTTTTCCATGCCCAGTTCGGGTCTAGTTAAATAACCTGGGGTGGATTTTGAAACCCCTAAAATCATACACAGAAAGAAGCTTTGAATTCTTTCAATTTTAGAAAGATCTGCAAAGCCCCAGATTTCAGTGCCAAAAACTAGCATTGGTATCGCCTTTGCTTTAAAGATGTTTGAAACTGGGCATAGTGAGCCTGGATATCTGTACTTTAGCAGTCTGTTTAAAGATTGTAAACAGGCAACTGATTTCATTTCATTTTTCTTTATTTGTAAGGCCCAAGCTCCTGAGGATGAGAAGATAATGCCAAGATTATCCTCCTGGGCTCCTGCTGGGAGGAAGGGCGGGATATATAGCAAATAATAAATAAATAAATAAAAATAAGATAACAATAGGATTTTACCTGTGCTATCCCTTTGGAGTTAATAAACCATCTGTGTGATTTTATCTTTCTAACAAAAACTACTACGAACTATGGAACAGCTTACCTGAGGAGATACGCCTGGTGCCTACGGTACTTTCTTTTAGGCGCCAGGTTAAGACCTGGTTATACTCCCAGGCATTTTAACGTTTATGTTTTATATTTAATGTTTTTATTCTACTTTGTTGTGATTTTGTATGTTTTATTGTAACTTTGTATTTTAACTCTGCTGTTCACCGCCCAGAGAGCTATTCGCTATGGGCGGTCTATAAATAAAATAAAATAAATAAATAAATAAATAAATAAATACTTTAGATTTATCATTATTAGTAACTAAGTCATTTACTGCACAGTAGGAGCTGAACTGTCTTAGAAGTCTTCTCATGCCGACTTGGGATGTTGAGGGTAGGATCATATCGCATGCATGCAGTAGTATATTTACTGCTCTATTTAAGATTTTAGGCATATGATATTCCTAATTATGAAGAAAAACAACTATATCATTAATATAAAATTTTTAAAAATGGTGCTAAAATGCAGCCTTGGCATACACCTTTATATGTTGGGATAATGTCTGTGAGGGCAAAACTTGAACCCATTCTAACCTTCAGATTAGAAATAAGAATCTCAGGTCTATACTTCTGTTTGACAACTTTTCCCAAAGACGCCATCTATTTATGGAATCAAAAGCTGAACTTAAGTCAATGAAAGCTGCAAAAAGTATTCCACGCTTTGTGGAATACTTAATTGTCAGATGAAGTAATGTGTAGCAGTTATTCATGGTAGATCGTCCTTTCCTAAAGCCAGCCTATTCTTCAGCTCGAATAGAATTTTCATCCGCCCAGTCCTCTAGTTTTTGCAAGAGGTACTTGGCGCAGAGTGGTAAGCAGCGGTAACACAGCCGAAGCTCTGCTCACGGCCGGAGTTCGATTCCAACGGAAGGAGGAAGTCGAATCTCTGGTAAAAGGGGTCGAGGTCCACTCAGCCTTCCATCCATCCGTGGTCGGTAAAATGAGTACCCAGCATATGCTGGGGGGTGAATAAAGAAAGGGGACGGAACTGGCAATCCCACCCCATATATACGGTCTGCCTAGTAAACGTCGCAAGACATCACCCTAAGAGTCAGAAACGACTCTCACTATAAGTGCAGGGACACCTTTACCTTTACTTGGCATATATTTTGGCTAGGATATTAATCAGAATAATTGATCTGTAATTTCTACATTCCTGCCTATTACCTTTCTTAAATATTGGAAGTACTATACTAAGATTCCAGCCTTCGGGGATGCAACCTGTATTATTTATATGGGTAAATAGACCTGCCAATAGTGAGGCCCAACAGTCAGCATCACTCTTAAACAATTTAGGAGGCAGGAAATCCTCACCTGAGGCCTCATTGTTCTTCAGTGTCTATATGAGGGATTTAATCTCAAGTGCAGTCACAGGTGACCATAAAGGGAGAGAGTTAATATCCAGCGCCCAAGGCAATCTGCTGGCTATCCTTACATCTTCTTCTCTAAAAAAAGTTGAATAAAACTTTTCCCTTGTTGTGGCTGGTATAGGAATATCAAATGTAAATTTTACTTTTCTGAGTCTGCCAGAGACTGAATGCCAAAAATAGGCAGAATTTGACCCTGTTGCTGCCAGTTCCAGATCAGCCCAGAAAAAAATCTGAAACTGTGATTTCTTGACTTTTTTATTTTTTTATAATCACATCTAAGTTGCAACATAATATTCTGTGCCTCAGTATCAGATGAGGCATGCACTCTTCGTATCTGTCTTCTCAGTTTTCTTCTCAATGCTCTGCACTCTTTATCAGACCAAAGAGACTTTATGGGCTTTAATTCATTTAAACTTGTATCAGTTTTTAAAAAGGGTCTCAAGTTACTACATATGCCCTGGTATGCTTCCAGTAACAAATTAATATTGGAATCGGTTTAAAATTATGTTGCCTAGTGATCTGCCCATAATTGCGTTCTGGAAGTGTTTACGCTTGAACACATTTACCTTTTGCCATTTCAATCTCCTTTCCCCCTGGACTTCTGGACTTCTAGTTTCTGTGATAACCATTGACCTGAATAGGTCACTGTCCTCATATCAGATTCCACAGCTATCTTCACTGTTATGGTTGATGATCACTGTCTTTCTTAGAATTAACTGTTACACCAGAGAATAAACGAACTTTTCCTTTGGAGACACAGATATAAACAAGCCCACTCCCTACATGTGCAGAGAAAGAAGTAAAAGAATATGGAGTGTTGGGATCATTACTACCTACTATCTGCAATCCACACATATATTAACTGAAATAGATTGACACCAGCCTTATTTATCTTCTTGTCCCTGGATTTCCAGTAATTCAAATCTAATGAATCATCTCCCAAAATTCCACACTGCTCAGCAACCTTTATCAAAAATGGTCCTATTCTGGCATTAAAATCACCCAGTAATATAAGCAGGGCATTTGGAAATCTTGTGCCCAGCTCCTCCAATAGTTGTTCTAAGTGCAACCATACATCAGGCAAGTAATACTGAGAGGAAGTTGGGGGTATATAAATCCTGCAGGATTAGTATCATACCCTGAACCATAAACTTTACCACCAATGAATTACTAGTCAAGGCTGCTGTGTCAGCCAGTTCTCTTCCCCATCCCAGCTCTTCCTTGACCAAAATGGCTAATCCATCTGTAGCTCTACCCCTATCATTTATTCTCTGTGCTGAGTTGACCCCTGTTGTGAATCCTGGTAACACTAACTCATCCTTTGCCATGAGCCATGTTTCTTGCAGCGCTAAAACTGGATATGTAGATAAGTATTTAATGACATCACTGTCGTAAGCTCTAGCCTTCCACCCAGCTATATTCCATGACATGATGCCTACAGACGTTTCAGCATGTAGATTACAGTTTTTGACTAAAAGTCCTATTGCTGATGCCTGCTGTTTATGATGCCAGATATTCAATTTCATCAATTTGTGGGCTCATCCTGCTAACATTTGAGATCACAAGGTACACAGGATTAACTAAGTAGACGTTATTGTCAGCTGGCTTCTCTGAGGATCCATGTCTTCCAGGTATCTCATATCAAACCATATAGAATGCTTTGGAGTCACAGAGTTTGCATTTAATACTGTACGAACTATGCCACTCACAGCGCATCTTGGCTCCATTTTGTTTGCTAAAGGGTTTATCTCTGCTGTAACCACACAGTTCCTAGTACCCCTTTCCACGCCAGGGAACTCCTGTGCATCTCCTAACCCTAGGGTTGCCATATTCCAGTTCCACAAATCCGGACAGGCTAATTTGCATATTATGCATATTATGCAAAGTATTTGCATATTATTTGCATATTGTGCAAATTATTTGCATATTAATATTTGGATTGTCCAGTTGTTTTGTTTTTGTGCCTAGGAATTACCACCAAAAACTGCGGAAAGATGTGAGAAACATTTTTTAAAAAGCAACATTTTCAGCCTTAAATGCCTAGACTCTAGTTTCCAACACTATGGAATATTTATTGATTGATTAAGAGGATTTATATCCTGCCCTTCTGCTGTTAAAAACAGAGCTCTGAACAGCTTACATATATAATAAAAACAATAAAAATACACAATCAATATAAAAACATAATAAAAACACAAAATAGCAACAAACATAAAGTAAGTCAGGGCAGCAGTACGGTTAACCATATACGATATATTTCAGAGAAGTGGTGGGTGGAGAAAAACAAGAAGCCAAAATGTTAGGAAAAGGAGTCTTTCACACCACATGCTCAGTTCTAAATACTGTTGCAGCAAGTTTTACAAGTTCCTCCAGTATTCCACTGGTGCAGGCACTCAGACATTCAAAGTATCTGTATGTTTCTTAGGTTTTATAAATGCAGAGCTTTGCTTAACTCAAAATTTCTTCTCCCTTTGATCAACCACATCTACACAGGTTCCACCTCCATACTCAAAATGAAACTGGGCCTGGAAGTATGCAACAACCCCACACATACCTTGCTAATTAGATTACCAATGCCAGGATGTCTGTCTTATCAACTACTCTCCTGCTCCCCCCCCCAGGCATCATGAAAGACCCAGTCCTGGGCTCAGAAAGAAAATAAATATCTGGTCCTCTTCAAAGTATTGATAAGCCTCTTGTTTTAATTAAAATAATAATTATAAATTCTTGCTCTTATCACTAATGGGAGTTAATTACCTTGCATATGCTGCTGTTGCTTCTATAGCTGTAACGGAGTGAGGTTAAAGATAAGTGAAATGCAAATAGGAAAAAACAACACATAAGGCAGTAACACTTTCCTAAATGTAATACCATACCAACCACAACAAGATTCCTATGAGTAAGGCAGAAAACTCAGCATCCCACAACCAGTCAGGATTCCTAACCAAAAACCAAAAATATGATAAATGAAGAAATATTTATATAAGCATGACTACCAAATATATGTATTATTTACACAAACTGTAAAGATATTTATAGTGCAATCCTAGGTTTATTTATTCAGAAGCAAGTCCCAGAGTATTCAGTGGGGCTTACTCAAACAGGGACAGAAATGCAACCTCAAGTGATAAGCAACTTCATTCACACAACCCATAATTCCGAATCATGCCACTTTATGCTGTTTTGCAACTGTTTATACTTGTTTTTATGGTTATTGGATTTTAAATGGCTTTATTTCTTGTTGTGAGCTGCCTTGGTTTCCAACCCTACCTCACAGGGTTGTTGGAAAGACTCCATACACACACACACACACACACACACACACACACACACACAGCAGATGTATAAATACATACAGCCCATATAATAGTTTATTGTCAAACCAGTTGGTCATTGCCCAGCACCCAGGTCAGGTTTTGCTGCATAGGGATTTCTGTGACCTTGGCTGACTGGCTGCTAGATGTCTTTAGTTTTGGTTTTTCGTTAGGAACCCTGACTGGTTGTGGGATGTTGAGTTTTCTGCCTTACTCATAGGAATTGTGTGTTTGGTATGGTATTGGATTTAGGAAATCATCACTGTCTTTTCTTTTTCTATTTGCATTTCATTTTCCTCTGACTTCACTCCCTTTCAACAGTGGTTCCATGTGCTCAGCTCAACACCCTTAGGCTCATTGTTGGTTGCATGATGGTTTGTTTCTTGCGCAATAGTGGTAAAAGAGAATTCACATACTGGGAAGTGTGGCTTCACTTACTGTTGTTCCCAAGCTACTTCCTGTGAAGGTAGACCAAACCATGTGTGTTTTCTCTCCGTCAGTTATTACTCACTGGATTGTGTTGGCTGTTAAAGTGAGTTTATAGCAGCCTACATGGTAGGCAGGAAAGAGTAGAGAATCTTCTTAACTGTTACTCATTTCTCAAACCTCTCTCTGCAGTGAAGAGTCAAGTGTGTAAAGAAATTTGGAGCAGCCACATTAAAAGGCAGGGGAATGGTATTTCAGGCAGGGGGTTGCCAACCCTAGTTGGATATGGATATCTTTGCATAGGATCCTAGTTAAGCTTTACCAACAGCACAATCCTAACCATATCTACTCAGAAGTAAGTCCTGTTGAGTTCTGTGGGGCTTAGTCTCTTAGTAAGTGTGTTTAGAATCACAGCCTTCAGGGGCATCAATCTTTACTCCTGAGTGCTCCCATCTAACATCTCCACAACACTAGGCTCCCTTCTTCCTACAATGGCCTTCTGATGACTGGGCCGGCCTGAGGGCACTTAAACCCTTCTTGCCATAAGCAAGCAGGCTAGATTAAATGTCCTACCCAGAGTCCCTAAGCAGGTGAGAAGGAATGATTCCATCACTTCAACTGGACCTGGGAACACCCTCATTTAGTTAAGATTAATTTCCAATCAGAGATTTTTTTTTGGTTGAGTGGTATGCTCCAAGCAACTGTGGCTGATTTTTAATGTATAATACTTAATGACATCACGAGAGTTTACCCCATGACATCACTAGGGCTCACCCTGTGACATCACTAGGGTTAGGGCCCACCCCCATGACATCACTAGAGCCTGCCCCTGAAATCTCAGGGTTTGGCATGCTTCTGTCTTGGCAACCCTAATTCTCAGCCTGGATAGACCTTTAGCTGTTGCAGGGGAATGTTGCTCCTGTTTGGGGCATCCACCATTGATTTTTCTGTGTGTCTGTGTCTCTCTCTTCACTCTGTCTCCCTGTCTAAAACAGTGTCTTGATATAGTCTTATATCCCCTCCTTTATAGTAGTAGTAGGTCATCGATCATGAGACTAGAGATGTTTTTCTCCAGGCTAGGACATGTCCAGGCTTATGCCTAAGACCTAATAGGGATGCTATGCTGAACTGCCATGATACTGGATGGACTTAAACGCCCCTATACGAGATCCCACACAGACCCTAAATATGGCATTAGAGAGGTAATTTGTGAATGTTACCTACAACTCCATGTCTGTACAACAATCATACACATACTGTATCTTCCAATTCAGGGGGACAATTCAGATAACTACCAATTGGCAGCTTAATGTTTTTACTTGGAAATATTCTAGAACAGTTCATTAAGAAGTAGTTTCTGTTCACTTGGTGGTAATGGAAGAATGATGTGATCACTAAGAGCCAGCACAGACTTCTTAAGAATAAGTCATGCCAGATCAAAGGGCAGATCAACACCATACATTTAAAGCACATCAAACTCACATTTAAAGTTCATGACTTCCCTCAAAGAATCCTGGAAACTATGGTTTCCCCCTCACAGAGCTACAAATCCCCATATTCTTAACAAACTACATTTCCCATGACTCTTTGTGGGAAGTCATGTGCTTTAAATATGTGTTGGATGTGCTTTAAATGTGTGGTGTCAACCTTCACCATCACCTCCTTTTTGACAGTCACTGTCATTTTATTTATTTAGTTAATTTATATACCAGTTCACAAAAGAAATCTCTAAGTGGGTTAGCTGGTCGATCAGGGGAATGCTATGGACATAGTATATCAGCAAAGCTTTCAACAAGTTCCCCAATGATATTCTTGTTAGCAAGCTGACAAAATGGCAACTAGATAATGTTACTGCTAGGTATGTTTGCAGTTGATTGATGAATTGTACCAAAAGAATGCTAATCAATGGCTCTTCATCAACTTGGAGAAAAGTGATGTGCCACATAGTTCTGTCCTGGGCTAGTAGTGTTTAACATCTTTATAAATGACTTTGACAAAGGAGTGGGGGGGATGCTCATAAAATTTGCTGATAACACAAAGCTAGGTGGGGAAGCTAATACCGTAGAAGACAGAAATAGGACCTAAGATGATCTTGATAGAGTGGAGAACTCAGTATACCAACTAAATGGATTTCAACAGAATCTTGTAAGGTTCTGAATTTGGATAGTGTCATGAGTCCAGCAAAGACCAGGACACCAAGTCAGAAGCTCCAGTGCTCCAGTTGAGAAGCAGAACCAGGCTCTTGGCTCTGAGTCTGATGTTGGTGATTAGGGGCCCACTGCAACAGAGACTGGGAGGCTGGACCTGCTGCATAAGATGCCACAGCATCAGAGTCCAAACAACCAGAGTTGGGACCATTGTAGGCATGGAAGGCAGGGCCTTTTCTGTGGTGGTGCTGACACTGTGGAATTCTCTGTCAAAAGAAGGTTGCCTAACTCCATTGGTGCTTATCTTTCAATGCTAAGCTAAGGTTCATATTTTCCACTCAGACTTTGACTGCTATTGCTTTTGAATGGATTTTGTTTTTTTAATTGTATTTTAGCTTAATTTTCTATTTTGTATGTTTAATTTATTGTTTCAATTTGCTCACCTTAAGTATTTTGAGGAAGGAAAAATAAATGTTTAACATATACAGCCTAGCCAGATACTTGAGCAGCTGCACAGTGCAGTACTATATTCTGTTGTTGCTCTGCCTGGGGCCCTTGTCACACACAGAACCTGAACTATCATGTAACAGTTTCCTTGTGCGCATATAGTTTGTTCTCACAAAATGATTGCCTAGAGGCAAATAGCCACGCCATCACATAATGCTTGGCAATTTACATGTCACCCTAGAGTAATTTGAATATATTTGCATAATTAACCTAGATTAAATAGAAACATTGTGGCATAACCCATTACATTACAGATACTACATCATTCAAAGTTGGTCTCACTGAATCGGAAGATTTGTCCCCAAAGGGTAGTTTTCATACTGAGTTAGATGGGTGTATGTGTTTATCTGTGGGAGAAATGTAATTTTTTAGCCTGTTCAAACAACAACATACTGACTGTTTCTCTAAAAACCTTAGTCCTAACTGATTTGAAACTAATTTCAGCTTTCGTTTTTTTAAAAAAATCTATCATAATCACAAGGCAAATCAAGCTACTCCTCACTCAATATTAGGGATGGAATCCTTTCCTTTTTTACATTTCTTTTTTAGGTGGCCCTCTAGTGGTCATTAATGATCCAAGTCCTTTTTCCTATGATATCTTTTCATTTTTCCAGTCTCCTACTCCTCTGATGATAATTTGCTTTGCAGAGAATTATCAATATTATAATCACTATTTATTCACAAGTCTCCACTGGTATTGATCTGAACTCTGTAATTATTGTGTGCTTACATTCCTTTTCAAGTGCATTGCAGAGCAGATTAAGGCAGATAATCAAGTCAGTGTATTCTCCCCTGCTACTTCCAATCAAAACCTCATTCGCCTCTGCTGCTTTGTCTGTGACTTACAATCAAGATTTCATTTACATCAGTGAAAGGGAATACACATTTGAAGAGCTCAAATAGAAAGTAGATTGATAAAAGTATCACTCACACTATCAATGATTTCAAAGCAATTTTTTAAAAAAGAATAGAAAAAAAGAAGACAAATGAATTGGAAACCAGGTGCAGAGAGCTGCTACTTCAACATTCTTTCCACAAAGACAGAGAATATCAGAAATAATAACTAATCCAATGGCAAATCCCATTATTGCAGGAAGACAGCCCATCACTACTCAATATACCCTGATCAATCTCCTGGGGATGGTTGCTTTCCTAATAATCTGTGTAAGAATGCGTTAACCAAACCTGTAACTTGCTAGTAAATCCAACCTGCGACTCTCTTTGATGTAACTTGCAGCTCTAGGATTTAATTTAACCCAGGGATGCTCCAACGTAAAGGGATTTTCCCCTTTTGGTCAGGGAGAAAGAGTGTTTGCTGCTCTAAGATTGTCATTAAACTTCCTGTCTTCAGGGAATCCTCTCTGCATCAAATGGTCCACTGAAAAAGCCCTGAGGATATGCCAAAGAGCCTTTATTTGCTGCAGATGATTCTACGTAGGGTTGCCATGGCACAGAGTTTGAACGTTTCAGGGTTTTATCCTCCTTCCCTGAGCTTCCAGAGGAAGGAATGAGATCTCGGGGTAAGTGGCCAGAAGTAAAGGAGCAGGCTATTTTCTGCTGGGTTTGAAAGTTTCTGCTCTTATCCCAGTGTGGTGTAGTGGTTAAGGTGTTTTAATCATGCCAGATCATACTACTTGGAGGTTTTGTCATATGCCCCCCTTCGTAGGGCTTTCACGGAACTCAGGTTCCAAATGATGCCCTCAGCCTACCTTGATGGGAGATACCTGGGGATTCCAATCAAGGAACGGAGATGCATGTATGGGTGTAACAGTATAGAAGACATCTCCCACTACTTGCTACATTGCCCGTTGTACAAGGATCCCAGAAGGAAATTCTTGGCCCGATACATCCACTTGCGCCCTGGCAATTACTCCCGGGAGCTGATAGTGGAGCATCTAGGTGACAATGTTAAACAAGTAACACTTTCTGTGGCTAATTTTGCGCTGGCTGCCAAGAAGTTGCAAGCGAGTCAATTCAAGACCCACAACATCCTGTGATTTCCCTCTAACTCCGACCTATTTTAGTCTATTTGATGTTTTAACCCACTTTTATTGTAAAACTTTTTTTTGTACTTTGCCAAGGCCTATGGCTATACGCAATAAAGATTTGTTGTTGTTGGTTAAGGTGTTGGACTATGACCTGGAAGACCAGGGTTTGAATCCCCACATAGCCATGAAGCTCACTGGGTTACTTTGGGCCAGTCACTGCCTCTCAGCCTCATGAAAGCCCTATTCATAGGGTTACCATAAGTCGGAATTGACTTGAAGGCAGTACATTTACATTTTTAAGAAACAGACTATTGCACATTTTCTTCCATCCACCTGTTTGACCCCATCACATCATGGGGTCTTACTTCTGAGTAGACATAGATAGGATTGCAACTGTACAACAACCCTACAACAATTTTTTTAACATGAACCTATTATATGTAAATAGATACATAAATTACTTCGCCATGTGTGTTACTTACCTAATAATTGATGTATAAATGCTGCTCCAACAAGTGTCTTATTGCTTTTCTTTTTTATTGAAGTGTTGTTTATTGAGTTTGTGTACAGTTGCAATCCTATCTATGTCTACTCAGAAGTAAGTCTCACTGAATTAAATGGACCTTACTCCCAGGTAACAGAATTAAGATTACAGCCTTAATCCACTTCCTCCTGTAAAAAAAATGAAATGCATGATTCACTATTGTTCTTTCCACATGGAAAGAAATAGTCTGTTTGGTTAGCTATAGACTTTATCTGTGCTCCTCAGTTAAAATCTGAGCCTCTTTGTCAAACTTGGATTTGACTGCTTATTTTTTACCATCCATCTCCTAAATCCTTATTTTATATATATTTGTTTTAAAAGTGTCCTTTCCCCACTCCCAGCCAAAACATATTTAAAACACAAATTAGTTTGAGCATTACATTTCAGTAGATAAACACACAAATATCTGAATAAAATGCACATTTATGAAATAATATATTGGGGAAAGGACGTATGTGTTCTTAAGCAGTATTACTCTGCTACTTAAGAGCAAAATATAAATAGGGTGCTAAACTGTCCTTTCCTGGGTCCTGTGAGAAGGAAGCAAGAAAGGACGACAAGTTAATACTGAACTGTGAAATCCAGCTGCAAAAATAAGCTGCAATCCTAACCCCATGTACCTCGGAGGAAACCCTATTGACTTTAATAGGCCTTGTTTCTGAGTAGACATGGTTAGAATTTCAGCCATAGATGTCTTTGTGATGGGCCATTAACCACCATTAACATTGTCTTTAAGGTGCCACAACACTCCTTGTTGTTTTTGATGCAAAAGACTAACAGGCCTACCTCTCTAGAAATTCATAAACTTTGATTAGGAATACACAGAGAAAGCAACTGATTTTAAACATCCGTTGATGGCTGTGATATGTATATGTTGTGCATTATGATATATGTAAAAATGCATGTATTTCTGAATCAGGCAATTAAGTGGAATTGTGGAAAAGAAACCAATTGCAGCAGAATGGAAAATACCAGATGAAAGTGTGAAGCAATGTCAGAACTGGTTGAGGCATGCGTGTACAACACTTTGTCATGTATATTAGGCTGCATTCTGGGTCACTAGGCACATCTAGGCTCTTCCCCAAGACCTACTAGTTAATATCTCCCCCCATGCTAGTACAGCAGTATACTATCAACGGCCAACCCCTAGCTCCAAAGTTCCACCATCTTTGGGTTCTAAGTCTCAGAAGATGTAAGCACACTTACGCTGGGACATATTGTGTGGTGCACACTTATTTCTCTGAAGGTGGTGACCAGGGCTGTTGGTCCTCGCTGCTCCAGTGTGAAAGTTAGGGTGATTCTAAAAACATCTGACACTCGCTTTCACGGTAAAATTGGTACTGGTGGGCAAGCTGTCTTTCAATGAAGCATATTTGCCATTTCTGATCTTTTAAATGAGGAATTCTATTAGGGTTCTCAGAGCACAGTATGAAAAACTGGAAGCCACTGCTCTAGATGGAATGATACTATAGAAAGAATAAAGCAGCAGGAAAAGAAAGAGAGACTGTCCTATAGGAACAAAGGAAGCTGTGTCTGCTCATACAGAAAAATACAAATTCCATCATTGAGGACCAAAAATAAATACATTACAAAATAGTGAGGAAACTTTTGAGAGGAAACTTTGACCACAGTGAGACTTGGCACATCTTAGCACAGCAGGGGAAAGCCTCAACCAGTGCAACATCCCTTCCATCGCCTCCCAAATTGCTGTTGAGGAGATGTCAATGCTATGAAGGAATTAATAAAAACAGCAGGATAGACCCAGGGTCATAAGGCACCCCAGGCCACATTGCATTTTGGGGACATTTATCCACAGAGGACAATGAATGACAGGTGTCATAAATCAGGGAAAACAAGAATGAGATTGAGTTAATATTTCCTGAGGAGGGAAAGAAAATTTGATATATCTATCCCACCTAGCTGTGCTGACTGGGGTCATATTTCCTTGCCCATATTCTTCTTAGATCAGGGTGCCTTGCTATACAAGCTAATTAATACTAATAAACATTAGTTTTTAAACCATTATTAAACAAGAGTAAGCTGGGAATTTGATCAAGATTATGGTTGCATGGATAATTCTACTAGAGACTTCAACTAAGCAATAAAGACATTGGTTTTTATCAGAGCTTGGAAAGGTTACTTTTTTGAACTACAACTCCCATCAGCCCACTCCAGTGGCCATGCTGGTTGGGGCTGATGGGAGTTGTAGTTTAAAAAAGTAACTTTTCCAAGCACTGGTTTTTATTATAAAAAATGCAGAGCTTGGAAAAGTTACTTTTCTGAACTACAACTCCCATCAGCCCCAGCCAGCATGGCCACTGGATTGGGCTAATGGGAGTTATAGTTCAAGAAAGTAACTTTTCCAAGCTCTGAAAAAATGTTATAAAAATGACACCACCATCACCCCAGCATTCAGTGAATGCTTGAAGCGGGAACAGAATTTAACTTGCTGGCCATGCCTTCCAATACATCTGCTGGTCATTTCCTACATGTGGCCATGCGTATTGTATTAGTGTAAAAGGCACATATAGTTGCATGCATTTAGGGCCCCTTTCACACTAATGCTGAACCTGCAGCGACCAGGTGACGTAGTCAGTGGTCATGTGTCATGTCAGCATTGGAGGCATGGCAGTGGGCACATTCCTAGCCCCTGTTTCATTATGTGTGTGTGTGTGTGCATGTGCGCTACATGCCAACACCTTATTTAGAAAACAGATTCCAATATTCCATCATGCTCTCCCAAGATTCTGTCATGTTCTAGGGTGACCATGGAACAGATCCTCTGACAAGGTTCTTGGTTACTGTCTTTCTGTTCTATGGGATGGAGTAAATGAGCTGCAATGCGGAACCCAAGTGTGAGAAGGAAAGAGCTGCTTCTCACTCCAGACACCAACCCCTTGACAGTGGTACTCCTGAGTCCATGCCTTTAATGGCCATCATTCACCCTTATATGGAAACATAAATTTGGATACAATGTTGTAGGCACATCCTCTTCACCCCCAAATACTGGGGGACTGGAGTGGCCACCACCAGCACAGGCCTTATTACAGGAAGGGGAGACAAAGGCCACCCCCGGATTGCAGGAGTGGATAGTAAGTTTCCATTGTTTCCCTTCCTGATGAAAGTTTTTCCACAACCCATGATATTATTAAGCTTTGGGAAAAAGTGATTAGCAGCATGGGGTTAATCATCATCAGGATTGCAGGGGCAGAAGAGTTAACAGCTGAGGAAGGGTTACTCAGCAGGGGAAAGATTAGTAGGAGAGAAAGAGTGTGAGTTGTATCTGGTCCCATCTACTGTTTACTTCTGAGGGAATTCAGTTCTTGATGGAAAAGTTGCCCACATTTGCTTTCATTTCTGTAGCCTTTTTCAAGGTCCTAGAAGTGGATGTTCATGGATCAGCAACATAGGCTATGTACCAGGGTCAACAACATGGCATCTGCAGGTACCAGTGTACCCACCAGTACCTCGTATGGTACCTGCAAAAGACCTCAGTAAATATTCCCTCAAAAGTCCACAATGCATGAGAGACTGTTTGCTCTTCCTGCTCCATTTCTGTTTACACCTATATTCAACATGCCCCCCCGACATGCCCACATTTAATTGGATGCCAGGATTGGACACTTGCCTTCTTTTCCATTCTTAACAGAGGTGAGTTGCAAAGAGCTTCTGTCTGTGAGAAGTGCACTGGTAGCTGATACAGGTGCCTTTTCCCCACTGATGTGGGAGGGCATATCCACATCTTTTTCTGGTTCTCTCTCTTTTCTGCAATTTTAGATGTGGCAGCCATTTTGTGTTATGTCACTCCCATGACAGCCATTTTGTGACCAGCACCCATGACATGTTCACACTGGCCCCAAAAGATCGGCTACTCCTGCTGTATACATAGTCTAAGAAATGATGTCAGAGAATGTAAATTCATATTTCAGTCAATATGAGAATATTCCACAAGCCTCCATTTCAAACCAGGGAATTAAAAATAGATAAAATATTATTGTTTAACAATACCATGAAAAACTGTAACATACACTGTAAGAAACAGTTTTCCACAGATGTTAGTGGCATTGAGAATGTTTCTCAGCACTGCAAACCGTGGCCAAGAAGCAGCAAAACAGGGCCACTACCACATCCATAGTCCTGCAAGTCACACTGGCCAGAGCAGAGGGGTGGGCAGGAAAATTGCTGCACCAGACTGGACCTACTGCAGTGATCAGGCCTGGATCAAGCCTGATGCCATCATAGTCCTCAAGGCCTACTAATGCATGGTCCTCAAAGCCTGCTGGTGACTATACATATTGACCAGAGGATGCACCTGATATGCATGTTTCCCAAAGCCTGCTGAGGATTCTGCATAATGGCTGGAGAATGTACAAAATGCAGTTGACACACAGTAGATACTTTCCACAGCAAGCTATGCCCAAAGTAGCTCACAACAAACATTCAAAATAACAAAATACAAAGCACTGGGGTAGGGTAGTCAGTTTACAAAAAGCAACAATAAGACAAAAAAATCAACAATTTAGCAAATGTAGAATAAATCATGTTAGTAAAGAAGCAGCCTAGACTGAAATACAAAGCAAGAAAGTGAACAGACAACAGGGTTTCATTGTGTTCCAAGGAGCCTCAGCACAGCCTGGCTTCAATACAGTTCCGAGGAAAGGGGCCCTCTCCCCAGGCTAGATGGCCTAAAGGTGGCTCCTTCTTCTCTCCTCCAGAGGAGACTAGGGTTGCCATATTCCAGTTCCACAAATCCAGGCAGGCAAATTTGCATATCATGCAAATTATTTGTTAATTATGCAAATTAAGCATATTAAAGGTTGCACTGTCCATTTTGCGCCCAGTAATTATCACCAAAACCTGGGGAGGATGTGAGGAATCTTTTTTCTTTAGAAAAAAAAAAACACTTATATTTTCAGCCTTAAATTACTCTAGTTTTCAACACGTTGGAATATTTATTTATTTATTTATTTAGAGGATGTATATCCTGTCCTCAGGGCAGCTTACAAAACAATAAAAATACATAATAAATGAATTAAAAGCAATATTGTTACCAAGATGTTATCTTAGCAACAATTAGGAAATGCAAAGTGAATGCTACAACCTGAAATGCAGATAGAAATCAAGATTTCAATATTGTCAGTTCAGTCAATAATCTCATTGAATTAGCTTCAAAGCAAGCAGTGCTGTCACAGAAACCTTTCCAACCCCAGACTATACTCCTGCCTAAATTTGAAGTACCTGAAGACAACCAAGCTTATACTGAGCAGTAAATTGATGATCAGCAAGTAAATAGGAATGATGTATTCTATCTTTAATATGCCACTAGAAAGAACAGAACCTTGGTGTGCAGCAAGGGTTGCCTGAACTTCAGAGTATCTTGAGCATACAATGTATATGGAGTCCTACCAAAAAATAGTAGTAGTAGTAAAAATATTTATATACTGCTTTTCAGCAAAAAGTTCCCAAACTGGTTTACATAGCAAAATATATAATGTTTGAGTTTGGCTGTATAAGATAGCTACAAACCAATAATTTTCATTTCAAATTTTAAATAAAGGAAATTCTCCCCAGTCCTTGCAAAAACAAGAATTGGGCTTTGAATATGTGGAATAGTAATAAAGAAAATGAATCCTCTCAATATGTGCTGAGTGCACTCTACAGCACTAAATTCTAAGGTTGCCTCTATTAATTTGGCATTAGGAATATAGGATTTCAGCCACTGCCAGAGGGCAGACATGTAGCACCAAGAGCAAAATATACCACATAGTAAGCAATTAACTTTTCCCACACTAGTGAGTGTGGGGTGGATTGTTCCATTCCTATTGGTCTTAAGGGGGGAAAGGTTGCATCCCCCACTGCACTGAATATATATAGTCTGTGTGTATATATATATGTACACACACACACATCCATCCACCATCCCTGGGGAAGAAATGAAGTAGGGTGATCTGGGGTGGGGAGATGCCTGCCAGTCAGTCTGAAGAAGGAAATGTATTAAAAAAATACTTTTTAGCCTTTTCTGAGTTGCTGAACAGGCAACAGGATGAACAAGGCTGAATTCCAATGCAGCTTTAGTTGGGAGTAAGCACGAATTAAGAGTAGGGTTGCAAGGACAGAAGCATCCCAAACCTCAGATTTCATGGGCGGGCCCTAGTGATGTAACAGGGCAGAGCCTAGTAATGGCATGGGGCAGACCCAAGTGATGTCACAGGAGTGGGCCAAAGTGACGTTATTAAGCATGATACATTAAGTATCAACCACAGTTGCTTGGTGCATACAATTCAAACAAAAACATTTCTCTGACTGGAAATTAAGATAGAAATCTTAGCTAAAAGATGGGACCTGGGTGGGGAACATTCAATCTAGCCTACTTGCTTCAAGCAAGAAGGATTTAAGTGCCCTCAAGCCAGCCCAGTCACCAGAAGGCCATTGGAGGAAGACTGGAGCCTAGTGTTGTGGAGATGTTAAATAGGAGCACTCAGATGGATACCCCTGAAGGCTGCAATTCTAAACACACTTAGTAAGCCTCATAGAACTCAATAGGGCTTGCTTCTGAGTCAATACGGTTTGGATTGTGGTGGGCTCCTGTTTTAGCAGCACTATTCACGACAATTGATCATATGGCCAAAATCCCTGAAGACTGGGGTTTATCCACAGTAATTCCAATTTATAAAAAGGGCCCTCGATCAGACCCAGCCAACTATAGGCCAATCAGTTTGTTGAATATAGTCAGCAAAGTATATGCTTCTCACCTGCTCGACAAATTACAAAGCTGGCTGGCCCAGGAGAACATACTGGCCAATGAACAAGCTGGGTTTAGAGGAGAAAGTTCCACTAGGGACCACATATTAGTTTTACAACATGGCATCTCCACGTAAAGAATGCCATTACCATCGCTCGGAGAAACTCGAAGGCACTTTTGTCATTCTTCTATTCTAAGGGAGGTCAATATATCCCCTCTGCTATTCAAGTTTTTGTAGCAAAGGTCATCTCTCAAATGCTTTATGGCTCCCAGGTGCTGGTTTTTCCTAAATCAGTCTCTTTTAAATCCATACAAACCAAGTTCCTGAGGTCTGTCTTTGGGATACCGCCATGTGTCACTAATAACACCCTACGACTGGAAGCCGGCCTGCCTACCATTGAAACACGCATTTGGAAGCTCAAAACAAAGCTATGGCTAAAACTGCGGTTCCTTCCCGTGGGACTAGCTCCTCTAGTACTTATTGACACATACCAATCATCCAGGCATAAACTACTGATCAGGAAACTGGCAACAATTGGCTTTTCGCTTACTACCATCTCTATGCTAGGGTATTCTAAAGCATGGTCAGCTATTTCCCAACGTATAATGGATATAGAATTTCAAACCCATTTATCACTGACCACACTTGAGCCCATTGTTACCATCCCTACCAGAGTTTTGCACCAGCACAATATCTTAGCAACTTTCCTAATGTTAGATATAGAAAAATATTTACCATGGTGCAATTTGATGTGCTCTCATCAGCTCTGCTTGAGGGTAGATTCCATGGAATTCCGCGCACAGACCGGTTGTGCCCGTGCGGGATGGGAGAAGTTGAGACAATAACCCATGTACTCTTGTCCTGTTCCTATTATCATGACATCCGCACTTCCAGTATAACCTCTATTATTCAATTGATCCCAGGCCGTGATTCCTTATTCTATACCAGTTACCTGCTAATGGATTATCATCCGAAAATTACATATACTGTTGCAAGGTTTTGTGCCATGGCTACTACCATTCGTAGTATGATGATAAAACAAATGTCTGCATAGTTGGGCCCTGGCAATTGTACAATTTTAAATAGTTTTAAAAACAGTTTTAATTGTTGCTTGATGATTTTGTACTGGTCATTGACCGTAATAAAAATTCATTCATTCATTTGTTAAATAGGAGCACTCAGGAGTAAAGATGAATACCCCTGAAGGCTGCAATTCTAAACACACTTAGTAAGTCTCATAGAACTCAATAGGGCTTACTTCTGAGTCAATATGGTTTGGATTGTACTGTTGGTAAAACTTGACTACGAATCCTCTGCAAAGATATCCATATCCAAGTAGGGTTGGCGACCCCCTGCCTGGAATCCCCTGCCCGTACCTTTTAACATAGCTGCTCTAAACTTCTTTACAGATTTGATCCTTCACTTCAGAACGAGGTCTGAGAAATGAATAAGAGTAAGAAGATTCTCTACCCTTTTCTGACTACCTTGTGGGCTGTTTAAACTCACTCTGACAGCCAACCCAATTCCAGTGAGTAATAATTGACAGAGAGAAAACACACATATTTGGTCCACCTTCATAGGCAGCAGCCTAGGAACAACACCAATTGCAGCCACACTCCCCAGTATGTGAATTCTGTTTTACCACTATTGGGCAAGAAACAAACCATCATGCAACCAACAAGGTGCATCATCAGTGGGTTTAAGGGGGTTGAGCTGAGTGCATGGAACCACTGTTGTTGCTGCTATGGATGTAAGGGAGTGAGATTAAAGGTAAATGAAATGCAAATAGAAAAATAAAAACAAAAGACAGTGATGATTTCCTAAATGCAATACCATACCAACCACAACAGAATTCCTATGAGTAAGGCAGACACTGAGGTTATCATGCTTTGGACGCATAATGAGAAGACCTGATTCACTAGAAAAGACAATAATGCTGGGAAAAACAGAAGGGAGTAGAAAAAGAGGAAGGCCAAACAAGAGATGGATTGATTCCATAAAGAAAGCCACAGACCTGAACTTACAAGATCTGAACAGGGTGGTTCATGACAGATGCTTTTGGAGGTCACTGATTCATAGGGTTGCCATAAGTCGTAATCGACTTGAAGGCACATAACAACAACAACAACAACAAGGCAGACAATTCAGCATCCCACAACCTGTCAGGATTCATAACCAAAAACCAAAAGTAAAAAAATCCTGGCAGTCAGCCAAGGTCACAGAAATCCCCATGCAGCACAACCTGACCCAGGTGCTGCAGTTAGTGCAGAATGCTGCAACATGATTGCTGGCATGAGTGACACCCTATCAGGACAATAATATCTCTGCTCTGAAATCTGCACTGGTTGCTGATTAGCTACCAGGCCAAGTTCAAGGTATGCTTTCCATGTTACAGGGGCCACATAGTACTTGTTTTGATCTTGTAAGAAATCAGTCCTATAGTGTGGCAGCATATACGCTTTGAAACTCCCTGCCTATTTACATTAGGCAGACACCTGCATTGTACTCTTTTCAGCACCTGCTAAAACATTCTTATTTAGGCAAGCCTACCCAGCCATGTAGAAGCTATTGTGTTTTTTAAATGTTTTTAACTCATTGTTAGTTTTATTATTTTGAATGTTTTTAAAGATCTGTCTTTAACTGTTTTTGCCAATAATTTTATTGTTTTAATTCCTTCTGTAAACCACTTTGAGATTTTTTACAATAAAACAATATATAAATGTTGTAAATAAAATACATAAATAAATTTTAGAGTTGCTGTGGCCCTTGGGTCTCTTTACGTTATTGGGAACAAAGGAATCTGCCTTATACCGACTCAGGCCATTTGGTACCGCATAGCTCAGTACTGATGACATGGACTAGCAATGGCTCTCCAGGATTCTAGGCAAGAGTCTTTTCCAGAAATTGAATTTTGGACCTTTGAATGGAAGGAATATGCCCTACCAATGAGCTACAACCTTTCCCGTATTTAAAAAAGTATCTTTAAAAATTATTCTTTTTCAATTCACTAATGAATGTGCATTATACCAAGGGAAGATCCACACCATTCATTTAAAGCACATTCAACACACATTTGAAGCACATGAATTCCACCACAGAATCATGGGAACTGTAGTTTGTTAAGGGTGGTGGGAACTATGAGGGGGAAACTACACTTCCCAGGATTCTTTAAGGGAAGTCATATGCTTTAAATGCGAGTTGGATGTGCTTTAAATGTATTGTGTGGATCGACTTAATAAACTTTGTCTGCATGTAAATCATTTTAATTAATTTTTTTAAATGGAAATGAGCTATAAAATTTACTGGGTGACCATGGGCTACTTACCATCCCTCAGCCTAATCTGTCCCTTAGGATGAAAACAACAGAGGGGAACCATGATCACCCCAATGAAGAAGGGCATGCTTAAAATATAGAGGAAATAATCATGTACAACCATAGTGTGAAATAAGATACTTATCAGAACATTAAGAAATATTAATATTAATTTTATTTATGTATTAATTTATTAGATTTATATCCCACCCTTTCTCCCAGTAGGAGCCCATTATATAAGCATGACTGTCAAAGATGTTTATTATTTACACAAGCTGTAAAGAGATTTATAGTGCAATCCTATAGTTGTTTACTCAGAAGGAAGTCCCAATGTATTCAATGGGGCTTACTCAAACAGGAAAGCGTGCAGAGAACTGCAACCTCAAGTAATAAGGAACTTACCTTACCTTACCCAACCCAAAATTCAGAATCATGCCACTTTAAGTTGTTTTGCAACTGTTTATACTTGTTTTTGTGGTTATTGGATTTTAAAGGAGTTTATTTCTTATTGTGAGCTGCCTTGGTTTCCAGTTGACAACCCTACCTCACAGGGTTGTTGGAAAGACTCCATACACACATACACTGGAGATGTAAAAATACATTCACCCCATATAATTGTTTATTGTCAAAACCAGTTTGCTCATTGCAGAACATTTTTTAAAAACAATAAAATCAGTATTAGTTTCCTACATAATAAAAGCAGAGATACCTAAGTAAGTCCTGCCTAATTGCTTTAAAAAAAAGGATTGGTGGGAGAAAGAAAGATTTACTACACAAACACAATTCTTTGTTATGTTCACTCAAAACTTCCATTAATTTACCACACAATCCTACCCATGTCTACTCAAAAGTAAGTCCTATTAAATTCAATGGGGTTTACTCTGGGTATGTGGGATTAGCATTGTAGCTTTGTTCCCAGAAAAGTGAGGATTGGATTAAAGCTTCATATTGGGAAGGTTTTCAAAACACTGCCCTCTTCAACAGCCCAGGAAAATTTAAACTTGTTTGACTCCTGCACACAAGAGACAAAAAGAGTGAAAGCTATATACTTAATTTATGAGATTTTCAGATAAGCAGGAAAAAACAACAGTTTTCAGGCCTTGCAATGAGGTCTAATTACTGCAAGGAGGTCAACAAATCACAACCCTGACTTTACATTTTGGCTACAAACCTGAAAGAGCGGGTTTAGAGCAGCCAGCTACAAGCTCATTTCACTGAAGTTGTTGGGGTGGCTGACATTTTGTTGTATATCTCTTGAACCAGACCACCTAGAAACTTAATTTAAAAAAAAATGAAAGCTGAGAGTCTGGAGATTAAGGTGACTCACCCGGAGAGGGCCCCAAAAATCCAGAATCTCTGGGTGAAACCTGGAGACCTGGCAACCCTAATTAACAGGGTGAGAGCAGGGCCAAAGTATGCAAATGCTAATACGTCAGCCTTTTCAACAGAGTCGCTTGCTTTTATATTTGTATTTGTTTGGGAAGGGATGATTTGGTGGATCCAAACCCCTTTATTCCATCCTCCATGATGGTAGGCAGACCCTCCCATTCACCACTTAAGACACATACCCTGAGACACAGAGGCAACTGAGATGAAGGCTGTTTCTCCTTGTTGACTCAGTCAGTAAGTTGCATATGTTAATCAAGTGACCATGTGCAGTTTTCTAAACTGCTAGATTCTGGAAACGCAGCAGGCAGGCAGGCTAAAATTCTTGATTTTCCCAGGACAGCTGTGGTGTCCCTCATTAGCTAGTGGAATGGAGGGCAGAAATAGGCTGATTTCTCACAAAATGGGAGAAACCTGCCTCCATATTTTGCCTTGTATCTCTGGATCCACAAGGGCTAGAGACTTGCTTTTTTAAAAAAATTAAAGCTGGGGATCCAGGCCATCAAATGGGCTAAGCAGGCCCAAGGTAGACTCCGGATAAAATCCAACTAACTGGACAATATGGCAACCCTAGAGGAGTCCAACAGCAGGCCTGTTGGATATTATGCATAATGGCCAGCGAATGTACAAAACGCAGTTGAGAGCAGGGCTAGGGCCAAAGGGTGGTCAGGTTGGGCCCTGGAGAAGGGTTCCTGTGGCCCAGAGGACCCCTGCAGGACCCCTTGTTGGGATTGGAGAGTAGTGCTCCCCTGCCGCAAATCGCAGGGAGGGACCTTCCAAGCCCCCCAGTTGCTCGCTCCACCTACCCCTCTCCTACCTTCTGCTGTTGCGCACTGCGTGTAGAGGGCTACCATCAACCAAGATGGCGGCAGAGGCTTCTTTAAGGGGCTAATGCCCCTACCACCATCTTGGTTGATGGCAGGCATATTCGTGCATGTAGCAGCACGCACAGCAGCAGAAGACAGGAGAGAGGTTGGTGGAACAGGCAGGAGCCATGCGCCTGGGACAGGCTGGTGACCAAGGTGCCTGGCGCCAGCCCTGGTTGAGAGATGCACATTCCCCAAAGCCTGTTCCCCTAATATATGCATTTTGTAAACATTGTTTGGTTGGATAACTATATAGCAAAATTAGAATACATGCAAATTTCTAGCGGTATTTCAGTTCTCATATCGTTTCAGGAAGTGCAAATTTGAGAGATTTGGCTTTAAATGTGAACTGAACAGAATTTTCCCCCCATCCCTACTGCAAAGTAAATGAGCAACAGACAACAAAGAGTCTTCGGTGATGTGCAGTAGTGAGAGGGTGGGGATATAGGCAGTAATCCTTGGTGTAAAAATAGAGTGGGACACAAATACACAACTGTATTTTTATTTCTGAAATGCTAGAAGATGTGAATGAATGAATTTATTTCGGTCATGGACCAGCCAAGTAGAAGATGTGGAGGAAAAAAAGAATGAATCTGACAAATGTCACTCAAATGTTCTTTTAATCAGCTTAAGTTGTCACCTCTAACAACCTAAATCTTCTTTCCTCTGCTGGTGACACCCTGCAGAGAACCTTAGACAACGGCAACTCCAGGTCATCACCTAGCTTCAGATTTAGTGCTGTTACTTGCCCTGCCCTGATTATGAAGCCTGCAGTTTTCCTTTCCACTGTTGGTAGCTTCATTGCTTAGAACTCAGGTCACTTAGCCATAAATGCAAACAGAATCAAATTTCGCCTCCATCCCTAATGGATGCCCTGCGTGTGGTTCATCAACTGGCAAAGCCCTTTGTGGACAGTGCCTTCTCTGTCACATCACCCCAGTTGTAGAATTTCCTTCCTTTAGTTGTGCATTTGTCCCCCACATTGTTAGGTAAAGGTGTCCCCGCACTTGTAGTGCGAGTCGTTTCCAACTCTTAGGGTGACATCTTGCGACGTTTACTAGGCAGACCGTATATATGGGGTGGGATTGCCAGTTCCGTCCCCTGCCTTTCTTTACCCCCCAGCATATGCCGGGTACTCATTTTACCGACCACGGATGGATGGAAGGCTGAGTGGACCTCGACCTCTTTTACCGGAGATTTGACTTCCTCCTTCCGTTGGAATCAAACTCCGGCCGTGAGGAGAGCTTTCGGCTGCGTTACCGCCGCTTACCACTCTGCACCACGGAGGATCTTCCCACATTGTTAACTTCTAAAAATCAATTGAAGATGCATCTACATAGATGATATATGGAGCTCAACAGTTTGAAATTGGATGGCGGCTGTACTGAAATTGCTATAGTTGTAATTTTGATGTACATGCAATTTTAATTGAATTTCATGTAAACCATGCTTGGATCCTATCGTATGCAGGGTAGTTTAGAAACAAAATAACATGAATAAATAATAATGGTTTCCCACATAGCAACATTTTTAAAGCTGTGAATAAAGTAGCCACTTTGCCCTTACAGAGAGCCTGCTCTACAGTAACTCAGAGCAAGACTTTCACTGTAGCTTCGCTGGTGGAGTGTCCCACCAGCTTACCAGAGAAATTCTTCTGGTGTAGCTGCCTCTCAGCTGGCAGAATGACACTTATGCCACTTCCTAGTATGCTGCTCAGCTGATATAGTTGTGGCATAGATCTGTGCCATAAGTGATTGCTTGCACATGTGAATGGGCCATCACAGATCTAACACCACAGATGAAACTCTAATAGCACTATAAGCACAAATGCTTTTTCAGTGGTGTCAATAATCAAGGGTAGATAAATCTAGTGACATATGTGTATGCCTGAACCATGCCTAGAAAGTTTTCATATTTAGAACGTTTCAAAAGTCTTTGATTTAATGTTGTTGCATTTTGATTAGATTTTTCTGATGATGTGAATTCATTTGGGACAGTGGGAAATTTGCATTGACTTTTAAGTGGCTTATGCATATCTAGAAGGAATCAATTTTGTACTGAGTGGATCTTCAAATGATTGTCTTCTATGTAGCTGTTGCATTTGCTGAAGTTTGCTTCCTTCAATTGAACCTGCTCATACCTGATACTCCTACTCGGAATGCTGCGGAAGCATGTACCACATATTTGAATGAGCAGGGGAATGAAACATTCAGTAAGAAATGTTTTGATCAATTTTGCAATCAGAAGAAATTCATGCAAGCTTGGGGGGAAAAGGCAGAAGTTCTTTATTAGCTCTTGGGAAATGGGTACCATATTTTACAATTACAAAGCTATTCAAAGCTGAGCAAGCTCTCACCATTCCTAGCCACAGTGGAAATGTAGAGCACTCTTTTATTAATTCAAAGCCAGTATATGAAGGATAGAAATCATCTAGTCTTGAGACAGGAAAGGTGCTTCTAATACAGTAGAATTCAAGTTCTCATCTTACCGTGTGGTTCGTTATTAGATCAGCCATAGAGAAAAGGTTCTGTCCTTCAAACAGTGCAGAGACTGTGAGTTCCAACTCAGCTTGTATTTTCTTGCCATATTCTTTGTGACCTGCATAATTCAATAAACGAAAGTGATACCACTGGGGCAACCCCAAATCTCGTGAAATCAGAGGGAGCCCATAAACTCTTCAGTCCCTATCCCACTGCCTTGCATTTTCTCATTTAATCCCTTTATTTAAAAACAACAACAACTATTGACAGGCTTTTAAAGATAAATAAAAGTACAGGGCTGAGTGCTGGCTGTGAGTGATGGGAGCCCAGCCAGCTACTGTCAGCGAGGCCCAGTCCATCAACCTACACACTGCTAGCCTCTGATAGATTCCCATCATATATCAAGGAAGTACAGCTGACGGTAATGAAGTGCTCTTTATAACATCAGAGATACCAAATGAGAAGGGCCAGGATCAGACAACAAGGAAGCCTGACTTAGTTGCTTTGCCTGACTTTGATCTGTGGCTGGGGTTCAAGACACAAAGGGATGGCGCAATCAAGGCTCACAAACAGTAGCATAGTGGCAAATTCAGAAGTGTAGGGTCCCCCCATGATAGTCACATCATGCCCCTCACAGCCACACCCCCTTTCCCACATTTCCTCATCTCCCTTGCTCTCTCTTGCCATCTTGCAAGTCCACTCTCCACTATAACAGGCTTCCCTAGGAGCCAATCAGCATGGAAGGTGAGGCCGTGTGTTATCTGCTGAGAAGAGTTTTCTCAGTGGCTGACTCACCTCCTTTCACTCTGATTAGTTCCAATCAGCATGAAAGGACAAGGACTCTTCTCAGTGGCTAACAGAGTTCCCTTTCATGCTGATTGGCTCATACATAGGGATTTGGCTGGGACCCTGTTCCCAAAAAAGTAAGGGATCCATGACC
Source organism: Rhineura floridana (assembly GCF_030035675.1). Lineage (NCBI taxonomy): Eukaryota > Metazoa > Chordata > Lepidosauria > Squamata > Rhineuridae > Rhineura > Rhineura floridana. Next base: position 172,002,169 of record NC_084480.1, on the reverse strand, counting down.
CCCTGTGACCCTGGATGACTACACCACTGCTCACAAGAACATCTCTTTTTGTTAAGAATACTTCCCCCATCCGTTGCAAGTACCAACTGTTGCCATAATCCTCAGTAGGGTTGGAATTATCTGTCCATTTCGGTTCTCTGTTTCTAATTTTTCTAATAAATTTGGTTTCTCCTCATTTCTGCAGCGATTTGTGATTTAAAAAAAAATCCTCATGAAACTTCTTTAGCATTTTGGTTCAAATTTCTCCTAATAAATACATTTTTGTATGCAGTTTTGACTGATGTACACATTTCTGCAAACAATTTATCCTAATATGATGCATTTTTCTATGTTGTTTTCACTAAGATATTCATTTTGTGCACACTTTCCCCTAATATATGCATTTTTGTAAACACTGCTTGATTGGAGAACTGCATTGCAAAATCCAGATACGTGTGATTTTCAAAGGATGGCTGTATTTTGCTTCTCATATTGATTCAGAAAGAACGAATTTGATCAGTTTAGCTTTAAATGCAAATTGAATCAAATTTCTCCCCCATCCCTAATCCTCAGCAGTTTTCTATTGCATCTTCACAGAGAAAAGACTATGAGGAAGCCGCGTTCCCCTTGCCATTGTCTCAGAATTAGGAGTTCTAACACATCTGGTTAGGGTAGTTGGCTGCAGTACTCTCCACTGGGGCAGAGATGTTGATTTAGAAGTTGCTGTTGCCTTCCCCTATCCAAGTGCCAGAGCCACTCTGCTATTCCCTTCCTGGCATTCCTACATCTCATAGGAGCTAGTTGGTGCCCAAACTCTCCACCACTACTTTGAGGCTCATCAGCCTCACTTCTTACTTCCAATCTGGCCCCACAGTCCAGAGGGGCATACTGGTAATGCTACATTTGCCATGACCAAAATTAATGGGCTCCATGGTAATATGGAACCAGGGGATGAGTGGAGGTATTCATGTAGCTTCCATGTGCTGTTGTTAAACGCCAGGTCGGTTCACCATAAAATCTCCCTTGTTCATGATTTAATTGTGGAAGAGGCTGCTGACCTGGCGTGTATAACTGAGACCTGGGTGGGCGATCAGGGAGGAGTTGCTCTTTCCCAGCTCTGCCCACCTGGGTATACGGGTATACGGTTCAGCATCATGGTAGAACCGAAGGACGGGGAGGTGGGGTTGCTATGGTCTATAGGAGTTCTTTCTCACTCACCAAGCACCCTGTCCAGGTGACGACTGGTTTGGAGTGTCTCCACCTTGTGCTGGGCCAGAGAGACAGACTGGGAATTTTGTTGGTGTACCGCCCGCCCTGCTGCCCAACAAATTCCCTAACTGAGCTGACAGAGGTAGTCTCGGAGGTATTGTTGCGGTCCCCTAGACTATTGGTACTGGGGGACTTCAACGTCCATGCCGAGACTGCTTTATCTGGGGCGGCTCAGGACTTCATGGCCTCCATGACAACCATGGGGCTGTCTCAGGTTGTTACTGGCCCAACGCATGTGTCGGGACATACTCTTGATTTGATCTTCGCCACTGGGCATGGAGATGGTGATCTGGTGGTTGGGGGTTTTTCATCTACCCCATTGTCATGGACAGATCACCGCTTGCTGAAGTTTAGGCTCACAGCGACCCTTTCCCTCTGCAAGGGTGGGGGACCTATTAAATTGGTCCGCCCCTGGAGACTAATGGATCCTGAGGGTTTCCAAAGGGCTCTGGGGGATTTTCCGACTGAGAAGACTGGCGCTCCTGTCGAAGCCCTGGTCGGATTGTGGAATACGGAGATGACCCGGGCGGTTGACACAATCGCTCCCATGCGCCCCCTCCTATGTAGAGCTCATACAGCTCCATGGTATACCGTGGAGCTGAGAGTGATGAAGCAAGAGAGGAGGAGGCTTGAGTGCAGATGGAGGCGGACTCCCGACGAATGCAATTATGCCTTGGTAAGTGCCTGTTCTAAGCGGTATATAGTAGCAGTGAGGGCAGCAAAAAAGAGATATTTTGCTGCCACAATTAAGGCTTCTCTCTCCCGCCCAGCGGAGCTCTTTAAAATTGTACGAGGGCTTTTACATTCTGGCCCTCGGGATATTATAGATTCATCTGTAGCCCGCTGTGATGAGTTCGCGAGGCACTTCCAGGATAAGATCGCATGCATTCGCCGGGACTTAGACTCCAATATTATGGCAGTGGGATCTAATGAAGCATCCAGAACACGGTCTTGTCCTTATTTATTGGATGAGTTTCAGTCTGTGCAGCTTGAGGATGTTGACAAGATCCTTGGACTGGTGCGGGCGACCACATCTGTGCTGGACCCTTGCCCCTCTTGGCTGGTGAAAGCTGGCAGGACCGGAACCGCCGACTGGGCCAAGGAGATAATAAACACCTCTTTGAGAGAGGGAGTGGTCCCTGACTGCCTAAAAGAGGCGGTAGTGAGACCGCTCCTGAAGAAACCCTCTTTGGACCCAGATAACCTGAACAACTATAGACCTGTGGCGAATGTTCCGTTCTTGGGCAAGGTGCTGGAACGGGTGGTTGCCGGCCAGCTCCAGGGGCTCTTGGATGACACTGATTATCTTGATCCATTTCAATCCGGTTTTAGGCCCGGTTTTGGCACTGAAACAGCCTTGGTCGCCCTGTATGATGACCTTTGTCGGGAGAGGGACAGGGGGAGTGTGACTCTGTTGATTCTCCTTGATCTCTCAGCTGCTTTTGATACCATCGACCATGGTATCCTTCTGGGGAGACTCACGGAGTTGGGAGTCGGGGGTACTGCTTGGCAGTGGCTCCGCTCCTACTTGGTGGGTCGTCACCAGAAGGTAGTGCTTGGGGAACACTGCTCGACACCCTGGACTCTCCATTGTGGAGTCCCGCAGGGATCGGTACTGTCCCCCATGCTTTTTAACATCTACATGAAGCCGCTGGGTGCGGTCATCAGGAGTTTTGGGGTGCGTTGTCATCAGTACGCTGATGACACGCAGCTCTATTTCTCCTTTTCATCTTCTTCAGGTGAGGCTGTTAACGTGCTAAACCGTTGTCTGGCCGCGATAATGGATTGGATGGGAGCTAACAGACTGAAGCTCAATCCTGACAAGACTGAGACACTGTTGGTGAGTGCCTTCTCTGCTCAGATGGTGGATGTTCATCCTGTTCTTGATGGGGTTACACTCCCCTTGAAGGAACAGGTTCGTAGCTTGGGAGTTCTTTTCGATCCTTCCTTGTCTCTTGAGGCCCAGGTGGCCTCGGTGGCACGGAATGCTTTTTACCATCTTCGATTGGTAGCCCAGCTACGTCCCTATCTGGACAGTGACGACCTCGCCTCAGTTGTTCATGCTCTGGTAACTTCTAGATTGCACTACTGCAATGCGCTCTACGTTGGGCTGCCCTTGAAAACTGTTCGGAAACTACAGCTAGTCCAGAATGCAGCAGCCAGATTGCTGACGCGGACCAGAAGGTCCGCTCATATAACACCTGTTCTGGCCCGTCTGCACTGGCTTCCTATTTGTTTCCGGGCTAGATTCAAAGTGCTGGTTTTGACCTATAAAGCCCTACATGGCATGGGACCGCAATACCTGGTAGAATGCCTCTCCCAATATGAACCTACCCTTACACTGCGCTCAACATCTAAGGCCCTCCTCCAAGTGCCATCCCATCGAGAAGCTCGGAGGGTGGTGACTAGAACTAGGGCCTTTTCAGTGGTGGCCCCCGAACTGTGGAACAGTCTGTTCGATGAGGTGTGCCTGGCGCCGACGCTACTATCTTTTCGGCGCCAGGTGAAAACCTTTTTATACTCCCAGGCATTTTAAAGTGTATTTTAACAGTATTTCACTATTATCTTGTATTTTGGACGTTGTTTGGTTCTTTTATTGTTTGTTTGTTTTTGGTTCTTGATTTATTGTATTTATTGTACTTATACACTGTGCTTGTTTTATCTGTTATGTACACCGCCCAGAGAGCCTTCGGGCTTAGGGCGGTATATAAATTAAATTAAATAAATAAAAATAAATAAATATATGCAAAGAAGTACAGAGGCACACAAAAAAGTTGCAAATCCTGCATGAGATAATACAGGCACAGGCCACTGCACACTCATACCACTCTCTATTATTTCTGCACATACACATATTGTGTATTATATCATAAGGAAATCCAAAGTCTGGCCAACCTCCACACTGCCTTGCCCTTCTCCTTCCCAGTAAGCAGCAGAGATGCAGCTTCTCGGAGGTCAGGTGAGTGCTGCTGCCCCATCATACCATCTACTACTGACCACACCCAAACACACCTCAAACTACAGTCATAGCCAGGCACAGCATGAATGATTTTCTGATAAGCAAATGAGAAAACATCCCCTTCTTAATTGATAACATACCAGACAGCAAAGGAGGAGGCACAAAATCAGTAGAAAGGAATTGTACATGTGAAGTATGTGTTGGGAAGGTCAGCACCTACAATGGTGTTGACCCACTTACACCAGAAAAAAATCCTGCTGATGCAAGACTGTTAGAAAAGGCTGTGATACAGAATGAAAAACAAACAGTAGCATTCCCTACTACACAAGATCACATCCACTACACCATACATTTAAAGCACATGGCTTCCTCCAAAGAATCCTGGGAACTGTTTGCTGGGAACTGTAGCTGTGTGAGGCATAACCTACAGTTCCCAGGATTCTTTGGGGGAAGCCCTGCATTTTAAGCATGCTTTAAATGTATGGGAGAGCCAGAGTAGTGTAATGGTTAAGGTGTTGGACTACGACCTGGGAGACCAGGGTTTGAATCCCCACTAGGGTTGCCAGGTTGGAGGCTGGGCCTAGCAACCAAGAGGTCTTCTGTATCTTTAAAAGTTGTGTAGGGGGAAGGGAGAATTCCACCTTGTGGTTTTTCCCATTACAGTGGTGCAAGAACACCTGCACTTGGCTGACTTTCTATTCTCCTAAAGATACTGGATCAGTCTCAGGCCAAGAACCTGGCAACCCGAATCCCCACATAGCCATGAAGCTCATTGGGTGACCTTGGGCCAGTCACTGCCTCTCAGCCTCATGAAAACCCTATTCATAGGGTCAGGGCCGGTTTTAAAGGGCGGCCAGGTTGGGCACTGGCCCGAGGGCCCCGGAGCTACAGGAGCCCCTGAGGGGCCCTCCGCTCCCCTTCCGCGATCCGCAGCCCCCCGCGCAGCCCCCCTACCTGTCTACAGTAGTCTTTACCATTGCCCTTAATTAAGATGGCAGCCGCAGTTTCCCTAAGGCACTGAAGCCGCTGCTGCCATCTTAGTTGATGGCAAAGATATGTGTGTGTGTGTGTGTGTGTATAGCATGCATGTGTGCCATCAACAAAAATGGCGGCGGAAGCTTCATTCCCCTTAGGGAAACTGCGGCCGCCATCTTAATTAAGGGCAATGGTAAAGACTATTGTAGAGAGGTAGGGGGGCCGTGCGGGGTGTGTGTGTGTGCGTATGCACGCGCACGCACACTCACCAACCCACCCACCCACCCACCGGGGGCCCAGGGCAAGCTGATGCCCAAAGTCCCCCGCATGCCTGGAGCCAGCCCTGCATAGGGACTTCATAAGTCGGAATCGACTTAAAGGCAGTACATTTGTTGTTTTTTAAATGTGTGGTGTGGATGTCTAAGGAACATGTGTGAACTTTCAAATTCCCTATCTGAGTGCCTTCTCCTAGCCATTGTTTTCCTGATGTCTCTTCCCTCCCTCACCTGCTGTAATGCTGAGCAGCAGTTCAGGTGGTGGATGACAAGACGCAGAGATGCCAAATGCCTCTTTGCCCAGGAATGTGAAGCTACACACAAATTTTGTTTCCACACTAGCCCTTTCCCTCTGGAATTGCAGTACTTTGCTCATTCACTTATCCCAACAGTATCATTGTCAAATTGCTGCATTCCAGTGTTTTCTAACAGTCCTCTGATGGGGTCAAGCAATGCCTTTGCAGAATAAAGAGCTCTAGCATGGGAGCAACCTGAATTGCAGCCTTGCAAACTGCAAGGGGATTGCTAGAATGCAGGAACTTCCCTTCCTAGGTAGGAAGGGGAAAGGAGGCAGAATCTTGTGGATTCCAAGTGCTTTGCCTGCTCATGAGCACAACATGCATTTTAATATTTTAATTATTTTATAAGCATACAAAACAACATTTAAAGCAAGCAAAACATAACATACAAAAACGAATGACAAAACTGTAATCAATATTTCTATCCAATATTATTCTTCCTTTTTCTTATGTATATCATTAAGGAAAATAATTGCATTTATATTATTTATAACAGTAGTGAAATGCTTCACGCCCATTAATATCCCATTTGAATTTCTGGTATAGACAATAAACAGCATCCATAGTCTTTCAAAATGTCTTTTGTCTTTCCTCCCTCTGTTACACCAGGTCAGTAAGTTTGGTCTCTTTAGCCAAATGTCAAATGTTATTAAAACACTTTTTCAGTGGGTACTTTGGGTGAGTGACACTTTGAGGCAATTAGAATTTTGGCTGCTCTTAAATGGTGTTCTATTAGATTCAAAATGGTCAGAACAAACATCATCTTTGAGACGGCATAACAAAATATTTTATTATTTATTTATTTATTTATTTTATTATTTAATTTATATCCCACCCTTCCTCCCAGCAGGAGCCCAGGGCAGCAAAGGTCTTGCATAGGATATTCAATCATATTGTTTAGATGTATCAAAATAATTTTCCAAAATTCATTGATCTTATCACAATTCCATCACGGGTGGATGAAATCTGTGCCTGACTTTCTGTATTTCTAATAAGCATCAACAACACTGATATATTTTTGCTAAACTATATGGAATCAGATACCAGCAACATGTATCTTAAAATAATTTTATTTTATATTGGTATGGGTGATAATGCTGGGCCATTTGAAAAAAAAATCCAGATGTCATCCTTAATATCCATCCCATCATGCATTCTTTGAGGTTCACAGTAATGTCTCCAAAGCCATCCCAAGGCGAGTCTCTCCTACTTGCAATTGCCCTCCTAAGGGGATTCACTCTGTTCTCACTTTAGTGAACAAGGTATAGGTACTGTTAACAGAAATCTGTCTTCTTGTTCGGAAGGAAACAGAACAGCTAGATGGAGTAAGGAGAGTAAATAATTCAAGTTGCTAACTGCACCGGAGAAGGAAGAGGTAACAGACAGAGCTCAGGCATTAAACTGTACTGCCTGCAGCATTCCAATCTCAGACTCCCAACTCTGTTTTATTTATTTATTTATTTATTTATTTATTCTATTTCTATGCCGCCTTTTGGCCAAAGGCCCTCAAGGCGGCTCACAAAAAAATAAAATAAACACAAATACAAAATACACATCAGAAAAGAATACAGAGCACAAAAATTCAAACAACAAAATATTAACATTGTTTAAAAAACAAGGTTCTTTACAGGCCTGGAGGTAATCTGTCCTTAAAATGTAGCACTGCCACTCCAAGAATTTTAGTCCTCAAACTTTGAGCAGCTGTTGTAAAGGATTTGCTCACCAACACCATCGGATCCTTGCCCGAAATCATCGTCCATAGACTTGAAGTAGAACTTGTAGTTGGGCCGGTTGAGGAGCACCTTGAAGTCTTGAAGTCTTTGCCAAAGAGGTTGTTTTTTGTCAATTCCTGATGACAATTGACAGGTCAGACAGTTTTGTGCTGACAGCTTTTGATCGTTTGTGTAGAGCCAGCCCCTATCATGAAGCAGGGGAAGGTGGTAAGGTGGCATTTAGGGTGGCAGAATGGGAAACAGACTGTTCTGGCCTTTGGCGTACTCCACTGAGAAGTTCTCCAGCAAAAGCCTCGCTGAAACAAACAGGAGATGCACAACAGCAATTCTTTTTTCTTCATAAACTCTCAGATCATGGCAACTGCAGCAGCAGAAACCATTGCCCATCATAGCTCCAACAACGCACATGGGCTCACATTTCCACAGCGTGCACTTCTTTACTTCCTCCCTGTTCCAGGTCTCCCTGACTTGTAAAAGTAAGGCGTGAGATCACTAAGCTCTTTTCATCTTCCGTTTCAGGAGGGCTGATCCCCACCTGGTATTAGAACACAAGTATTATTGTTGATAGGCTATTTTTATATCTATATTGTTCTGTTCATGATGTTTTAAATGTGATATGTTGTCATTTTCCATTTTCTTATTAGCCACCATGGGTACCTGATATCCAATCAGAAAAGTGGATTTATGTAAGGTAATACAGTGTACATAAGTAAATAAACAAATAAATAGTAACTGGATTACTGGCTGCTATTCATACGTGGAGAACAGTCTGCATCTGTATTGGACTTGTTTGTCAACATGTTTTGTTTTTAAGCTTTTTTAGTGTCCTGTCATTTGTTTGCTGCCCTGGGCTCCCTTTGGGAGGAAAGGCAGGATATAACAAACAATAAGAACAAGATAATGTACTATACTTGTTATGGGAGCAAATCTGCCCCCATCCTTACATGAGTAGTCCTGACACCCCTGATAGGAACACCATGGAGAATCAATGTCTATCCATTTCCTTTGGAGAGCAGTTCCAGAGCTGAAGAGAGGAAGCAATATATTTTCAGCACTTTCCTCTTTAAAAAAAAAACAAAATCTGAAAAGGGTTCATTGCCTTCTCCCTCCCAAACGGAGTGCACCTTCTGGTTTGAGACGTGAGAGGAAAGTGTGCCTCATCTCCTTCTCAGCCCATGTTTGACTGCGGAAACATGGGGAAGCACCAGATTTGGAACAGCAGGTTTGGCTGCTTGCTGTCATGAATGGGCTTGGAAGAGTGGATTAGCAGTGGGGTTGGAGAAAGGATTAGCTAGATCTACTTCCTTCCTCCTGAGCAGAGCAAGCTCACTTTAGCTAGGTGCACAATAACAAATAACTTAAGCTGACTCAAACCCCTTGTGGAAGAAAACAGAACATCACATTGTGTTGAATCGACTAGACCTGAGAAAGACACTTTTTATTAAAAGAAAGCAATACAAACCCAAGCAAGCGAACAGCCGTTCAGACAGAAACTTCAGGCGGGCTTGAGCCCTCCCAAAGGTTCTCTGACTCCCACTTCTCCAGCACATTCTTATAGTTATCATTCAGAGGCATAACACAAACATTTCAAGCTACTAGGGTAGAGCATTAGGTTTGTGGACAAATTTATCTGTTTAGAAGGTTGGGCCCCAGCAATTCTCTCTGAACATTCTGATGCATTTACTTGTAACATCCTGTCAGCATATTTCAATGTCAGTCTCCCCATCACCCCCTTCGTAATTGCAAAGTCTTGACCAAAGTTAGGGCCTACAAATCTTTATTCCACACCCTCTAGCCTTGGTACACTGTTGCACAGACACCTTTCCAGATCTTTGTGCACACATATACATGATTGAACAAACAAAATTTCACAGAGGACACTTGACCCTGTTACAGGGTAGCCAACTGACCTGGGAAAAACAACTGACCTGACACCATTCTGATGAGGAAAAAGTGGCCTGCTGAAAAGTTGACAATGTTAGTTTGCAAACAATCTTCAGATCATCTTGCAACAGTTTTGCATTTTGCACGTTCTTCCAGACTTGCAGTGGAATGAATTTGCTTATGGTCCTGTAGACCTGCCCCATTCCTACACAGCTTGGACATTTTTTTCTATATTTTTGTGTGCACTCACTTCCTTGCCTGAGCTACTATTTCAGAGCACACTTGGCCCATTTTATTTTTATGGAGCATTCTCTCCCCTCTCATTTTTCACTGCTAGCATGCACACATTCCCTTCACTTCTTGTTATTATCAGACTGAAAAACAAGTAGCATAAAGCAGAGGTGAAGGCAGATGCCCTTCATCCGTCTCTCCAAATTCAATGGCATTGAGGCGAACAGCCCAGCTTGCACTCACAAAGCCTTTCTGTGCACAAATGGATTGGTTTTTACTAGTGCTCTGGGCCCTGCTGTGGAGAGCATCATCATGTGTCCCTTCCCTTCCGATAATACATGTCTGAGAGCTGGCAGAGCCTCTCCCCCCACTGCTCTCCCCGTATCCCCTTGCCTTCCTCCAAGTGGCCTCTTGCTGATGCACATGCCTATTGATTTGCCTTGTTTTGCTGTTCCCTCCTGTGCTTCATAAATGTCAACTTTTTTCTCTTACAAAGAAATTTTGTGGTAATGACTCTTTGTGCTGCTTTTAAATCCCCAATTACATAAGGAGCAAGACTACAAAGCCATCCCCCTTTGGTGGAAATCTCCGCATAATCCCTTTTCCAGAGAAGGAGCCCATCAGTGACATGCTTCTAACTCTTTGTTTGTTCCTTTGGATCATATCTGATTGCTGTGACTAATTAACTTTTGCTTTCTTCAGGCCTCTGTTGTCTTTATTAATTTCACAAATACTTTGTTCCAATCTCCTAGCCAAAAGACACAGCAGTGCAAGGAACCAGCAAGAAGCAAAAGTGCAAAACCCTGAGTTCTCTGTTTGTAAGGGAGGATTCAACTTGTCCCTGCACTTGGGGCCAGCCTCACTCTCTTGACCTTGAGGGACAGTGACAACTTCAGTGTAGAGCTGTCTTTTTGCCTGCAAGCCCTGAGCTAGTCAGGCAAATCTCTCTCTGGCTTGGGAAATACAATGATGTGAGATTGGGGAATCTGCTCCCATAGCTAGGAGTGAACCTTGCATTACAAGACCTTAGAAGGTAGGGGGCATTTCTCTAGAATCTCAGTCAGGGACTGTCTGTGAGGCACCCTTGGGTGTCAGTGTGCCCACCAGTAGACCCATGGTGCCTGTGAAAGGTTTTATGAAATAATTCCTTCAAAAATTCACAGTGCATGAGAAACTGTTTGCTCATTCTGCTCAGTTTGTGTTTGCACTAGGCTCAGCCTCTTCTACACTGAACATACCCACTTTTCAGTGGATGGCAGGACTGGAGACACCCACTCTGTCTTCTGCTACAAACAGAGGAAAGGCGCAAAGGGCTTCTATTTGACTATGAGCAAGTGTGGCATTTGCTGATGGAGGTGCATTTCCATTGGTAAGGGGGGATGCCCACACCATTTTGTAGTCCTTTCTCTTTTTCTGCTATTTTAGATGTGTTCTGCACATTTTATGTTATGTCATGCCCCCATGGCAGCCTTTTTGTGACTGATGTCCATGGAACTTTCCCAATTGGTACCTGTGCTGGAACTGCTTTTTAGATGTTTTCAAATATGTTTTTGAAGTTGTTTTAATATATTTTAATCTCTTTTGTTTTTAAGAGGTTTTAAGGCATCTTTAGTGTTTTTGTTTGCCATCCTGGGCTCTTTCTGCAAGGAAGGGCAGAATATAAAATAAATAAATAAATAAAATTCCAGATGTGTCCATTGGCTCAGAAAGGTTGGTAACCCCTGGTCTAGACCCATAGCACCTTCTCCGTCTAGCCCTTTCCCTTTCCAGTGTTAAGCAGTGGTGCATTGGTAAATTTTGCAGTGTAAGCCATCATGACTGCCCACATATCTATGCCAGATCCATTCCATGATCTAGACAAGCCTCTGACTGGTCCCCCACAAATCATGCCCTCAAACATCATCCTAAAGCTTCTAGCCTAACATGTTTGTTTGGGACTTAGCCTGTACTGTAGTATGTTTGCATGGCTTAGCTCACTTACCTAAATTCCCCGGGGCTATTTTTTGCTTCACACCTTCTTTTTCTGCAGTGCCTCCAACCGTCTGTTTGCGTGTGGAGTGTGTATATTGGTTGATGGATAGGAAAGGAAAAAGACAATCCAACAGGTGTCTTCGTACCTGCTTTCCCAATTCTAATATTCTATTTAATCAGAGTTAAACTAATCCCCTAATCCAAAGTAAACAAGGGGTACTGTATGCTAAGGCTAGAGTCTACTCAGGTGCAGTTTTTCCCCAAGCTGGATCACTTAAACTCTCTGCCCAGAGGTTTGGAAAAGCCACACTGAGGTTTTCATTATTATTATTTTTATCAGAATGCATGATGAAGCCAAATTTTTGAAAGAAAACTCCTTCATTTAGGGTCCTCAGAATAGTGATTTCTTTCCACTTTCAACAGCCTCCACTACACATGAATCCGATCCAATCATGCTACTGCAAGCAGATAACACTTTGATCTTAATGCCTAGTGAGAAAATACAAATTTGGCAAGCTACATATTCACATGAATTGTGAGAGTTTAACATTTCCATAAGCTCAAAAGGTTATTTCAAAAGAAAAAAAGTGTGAGCATAACCTAAGGTTTCTGTTCAAAAGTGGGTGGATTGAAGTTATAAAACATTGTGTAACAAAGTCAGAATTATTTATGTTTGAAACTATTTTGAAATTGGGTTCAGGCACGAAAGTGTTAATAGAATGTTATGTATGTGTAGATGGTGAATGGCTGATAGGTGGAAGGGGGAGTGTGAGTGAGAATTCCGAGAGGAGTTCTGAAGAGAAAAACTGTTGAGGTTTGACAGTTGGAGTTGTTGGAATGTATGAGGTTCAACTCCAACTTGTGGGTTGAGGCTGCATGGGGCTAAAGGCGTATCTAGAGAGAGACCTCTTGGTTGCTAGGCTATACCTGCCCTTTGATCTCCTGCTGTCTCTTCCTTCCTGCTAGACTGATATGCAAAGGATGTTGATCTCAGTTCCTTCCCTCCTTCCCAGTCTTCTTTCTCGAGAGGGGAGCAGGCATCTTTCTTTTTGTCTCTCCTCTCGTTCAGCATGAGGGCAGACCCTGGGATCAGAGTCTGCTGCTCCAACATAGCTAGTTAGCTAGATATAGAACTCTTTCCTATCAAGTATGTACTTCCAGAATAAAGTAGTTATTTCTTATTTTAAAGTTTAAAGTCTCTGTCTGACTAATTTACAGGGAAAGTAGAATCTTAGCAAAGATTCAAACACACACACATAAGCTCGCTCAAAACTCTCCGTTCCGCTATGCAACTTTGCAGGGTCCTACAGGACATTGGGCCCAACATCCTATAGGTTATGGGCCCAGCCTCCTATAGGAGGTAGATAGGATTGGGAATCAAGAAGAGAAATCTAGTTAGAAGGGCTGGGGTTTGGGGGGAGGATTTCATTGGGATTAATGGGGTAGGACAGGTAGGTAGGATAGGGACAATAACAACTTATTCATTTACTATCACATTTAACATCTTGTATATAATAAAGTTTATTTGATTGATTCAAAATCCCATGTGTCTACTTGGTCAAGAATGCTACCAAACTAAGGTGCTATTCTGTACTTACACCTTTACAGACAAATTACACCAGTGGTCATCTTTTGAGGGAAAGGTGGTGGGGCTGAAGCATGGGGTTCAGAAGGCATAACTGACCCAGGCTGAGGCAGACTTCCTGGGGATTTCCTGATCCAGGCATTTGGAAATTAGGAGGTAGTAATCCCAGAGACACAGGAACATCACGTGCTGCCTAATGTCCAACTACATATTTTTATTCTAAGACAACAATCCTGTGTATACTTACTTGGGTGTAAGATCCACTGAACTCAATAGTTACTTGAGTAGATTTGGATGGCTTTGAAAAAAGGTATAGACTAATTCATGAAGGATAAGGCTATCACAGAATCATAGAATCATAGAGTTGGAAGGGGCCTTGTAGGCCATCGAGTCCAACCCCCTGCTCACAGCAGGAAATCCACAGCTAGAGCATCTCCCGCAGATAGCTGTCCAGTCTCTGCTTGAAGACATCCAGCGAAGGGGATCCCACCACCTCCCTAGGCAGACGGTTCCATTGCTGAACTGCCCTTACTGTCAAGAAGTTTCTTCTAATGTCCAATCTGAATCTACGCTCCTGCAACTTAAAACCATTAGACCTAGTCCTACCCTCTGGGGCAGCAGAGAACAAATCTGTACCCTCCTCTATGTGACAGCCCTTCAGGTACTTAAAGAGTGCAATCATATCACCCCTCAGCCTTCTCTTCACCAGACTGAACATGCCAAGTTCCTTCAACCTTTCCTCATAAGACTTGTTCTCCATACCGGCTATCATCCTTGTTGCCCTCCTCTGAACCCGCTCTAACTTGTCTATATCTTTCTTAAAATGAGGCGCCCAGAACTGTTTCCTTCTAAGAAGGAGTCCTTCCTCAGAGTGAGACATTGTGGGTGAGCTCACCCAGAGAGGGCTTGTGCCACCACTGTTAGTTGTGACAGCAGAATATTACAATTTAAAGTAGCATAAAACTTAGAAGTAACTTAAGTTTAATGCTAACATTAGTTTGCTACCACAGCAAGCAGTAATGGTGCAACCCCTTTTTGGGTGACCATGCACACAATGCCATTCTCTGAGAAAGGACCCCATCCTCAGAGATGCATGGCGTGTCTGCTGCATCACTACCACTTGTGAGCAGTGAGTGGGTGGGTGGAGGGGATAGAGGGAAAGAGGGCACAAAAGAGCAGTGGATGGATGGGTAGATGGGAGTGGTGGCAGCTGTAGTAGCCACAACCATAGTAGCGAAGGGGGGACCTGAAGGTGGCAGATGGGGGAGAAGTCACAATCTGCTGCCCCTCCCAATCCACCACCTGAGCCATGTGGCTCAATATGGTTTGTGATAAGGCCAGGTCAGCCCTAGAACCTTCTCAAAGTAGGAGAAAAAAAATCAGCTTCTGCTGACTATTTTCCTCAGTCTGTCTAAGCTTCCTTAGAAGAAACTGAGACTGCATACACACTAAACCCTTTGTAGTGTAAAAATGAAGTTTTTCTCGATCTGGAATCATTCATGCTCATCCTCAACATTCAATCTAGATTGATTCTACATTCTGCCATCCACAAGAGAAGGTGTGGTGACTTCATATGCTTTTGAAAACCTTTCCCCTTGATTAGGGATGAGTGAGAATTTTGATTTAGCTCACATTTCAAGCAGAATGCATCAAATTTGCACTTTCCGAAACAATATGAGAACCAAAACACAGCCAGCCTTTGAAATTTGCATTTACTAGAATTTTGGGATGCAGTTCGCCAACTAAACAATATTTATAAAAATGCATATATTAGGGGAAAGTGTGCATAAAAATGAATAAATGAGTGAAAATAACATGCAAAAAGACATGATGTGATGAGAAATGGCTTACAAAATGTGTACCCTTGTCAAAATTGCCTACAAAAATGTGTTTATTTGGAGAAATTCACACTAAAATGGTGTGGAGTTTTTTAAAAAAGAACTGCAGATTGCTGCAGAAATGTGGAGAACTGAATTTAACATTAGAAAAATGAGGAACGGAGAGAACAAAAACAGACAGCTCTTTCCATCCCTGCTCTTGATTTGGTTATCCATTCCTTTCCCTCCTTCATGTGCCCCAGGTGAATGAAGAAGGAAGTGGTGGTTATGATCTTGGTATATGTCCACCCACAATGTCATTGGGCGTGTAGATACTCCTATTCTCCTCACAGAGCTAAAATTTGCAGAGTGGTTTAACAACTGTAGCTCTGTGAGAGGAATAGGAGCCTCCTAACAACTCTCAGCACCCTTCACAAACTACACTTCCCAGGATTCTTTGGGGAAGCCATGATCAAAGTGGAATAATAGTAGAATAAATGTATGAAGTGAATGTGGTTCATGTGTTCTCTCAATCCTGTTCCTCTTGGCTAATTAAAGCTAGCTGAATGGGTGTGACTGGGTAGACCCATAGTGTGATAAATGCTTCATTGTGTGAGTAGTGCCTGTTGCTTTAAAAGAGGCAGTAGTGAGTGACCACTTCTGAAACAGCCCTTCCTGGACCCAATGGCATATAACTGCTTCTGCTCAACTACAAATATCCCCTTTTTAGACACAGTGTTTGAGAGAGTGATTGTGAAGTAATTGCAGGAATTCTTGGAGGATACTGATGTCTAGACCCATTTCAGTCTAGGGTCAGGTCTGGTTTTGGGACTGAATTGGTCTTGATTGCCCTGATGGATGACATTTATTGAGTGAGGGACAGAGAGTACTGTCCTGTTACTGCTGGTTGATATCTCAATAGCTCCTGCGCGCCCTCTCCTTTGCAGAGCTCATTCAGCTCCTTGGTATACTCCAGAGTTGAGGGCGATGAAGCAAGATAGGAGGCGGCTTGAGCGGAGATGGAGACGAACTCCTGATGAATGCAACTATACGCTGGTTTGTGCTTTCACCAAGCGGTATATAGGAGCGGTGAGGGCGGCGAAAAAACAATATTTCGCCGCCACTATTAAGGCATCTCTCTCCCGCCCAGCGGAGCTTTTTAGAGTTGTCCGAGGGTTACTCCATCTAGGCCTTCAGGACACTGTAGATACTTCGGTGGCCCACTGCAATGAGTTTGCTGAGCACTTCCAGCATAAGATCTTACGCATTCGTCGGGACCTAGACTCTCATTTTATAGCAGTTAACCCTAGTGAGGTGTCTGGTGCACAGTCTTATCATGTTTTGTTGGATGAGTTTCAGTCGGTTCAGTTCAAGGACGTGGAAAAGGTGCTTGGACAGGTACGTGCAACCACTTCGGTACTAGATCCTTGCCCCTCTTGGCTAATAAAAACTGGCAAGGAGGGAACAGTTGGCTGGGCCAGGGAAGTGATAAATGCCTCCTTGCGAGAGGGAGTGATCCCTGGCTGTCTGAAGGAGGCAGCAGTGAGACCACTCCTGAAAAAGCCTTCCCTGGACCGAGGATTTCGGCAGCTACAGACCAGTGGCAAATGTTCCATATCTCGGCAAGATCTTGGAATGAGTGGTTGCTGACCAGCTCCAGGCGCTATTGGATGAAACCGATTATCTAGATCCATTTCAATCGGGTTTCAGGCCCGGTTTCGGCACTGAGACAGCCTTGGTCGCCCTGTTTGATGATCTATGTCGGGAGAGAGACAGAGGGAGTGTAACTCTGTTGATTCTCCTTGATCTCTCAGCGGCTTTTGATACCATCGACCATGGTATCCTTCTGGAGAGGCTTGTGGAGTTGGGAGTTGGAGGCACTGCGTGGCAGTGGTTCTGCTCCTACTTGGCAGGCCGTCTCCAGAAGATAGTGCTTGGGGAACATTGCTCGACACCGTGGGTACTCCAATGTGGGGTCCTGCAGGGTTCGGTTTTGTCTCCCATGCTTTTTAACATCTATATGAAGCCGTTGGGTGCAGTCATCAGGAGTTTTGGAGTGCGTTGTCACCAGTACGCTGATGACACGCAGCTCTACTTCTCCTTTTCATCTTCCTCAGGTGAGGCGGTCAATGTGCTGAACCGTTGCCTGGACGCGACAATGGACTGGATGAGAACTAACAAACTGAGACTCAATCCTGATAAGACTGAGATGCTGTTGGTGGATGGTTTTTCCAATCAGATGGTGGATACATATCCTGTCCTGGATGGGGTTACACTCCCCCTAAAGGAACAGGTTCATAGTCTGGGAGTCGTTCTAGACTCTTCCCTGTCACTTGAGGCTCATGTAGCCTCGGTGGCACGGAATGCGTTCTACCAACTTCGATTGGTAGCCCAGCTACGTCCCTACCTGAGTAAGGAGGATCTTACATCAGTAGTACATGCTCTGGTAACCTCACGTTTGGATTACTGTAATGCGCTCTACGTAGGGCTACCTCTGAAGACGGTTCGGAAGCTACAGCTGGTGCAAAATGCGGCGGCCAGACTGCTAACAAGAACGAAGCGGTCTGACCATATAACACCTGTTTTGGCCCGCTTGCACTGGCTTCCAATACGCTTCCGGGCCAAATTCAAAGTGTTGGTATTAACCTATAAAGCCTTATACGGCGCGGGACCTCAATATCTGTCGGAACGCCTCTCCCGCTATGAACCGGCTCGTACACTACGGTCTGCTACGAAGGCCCTTCTCCGGGTCCCGACTCATAGGGAGGCCCAGAGGACAGTGACAAGATCAAGGGCCTTCTCAGTGATGGCCCCCAAACTATGGAATAGTCTCCCCGAGGAGGTTCGCCTGGCGCCGACACTATCATCCTTTAGGCGCCAGGTTAAAACCTTTCTCTACTCCGAGGCATTTTAATTTTTTGTTAATGATTGTAATGTTTGTAATTTGATTTTAGCCTTTGCTGTTTTTAGATTGTGAAATTTGATTTTAGACTGATGTTTTTGTATTATATTGTATTTTATTGTATCTATGTTCACCGCCCAGAGAGCTATTGCTAGTCGGGCGGTATATAAGTTTTAAAAATAAATAAATAAATAAATACCTTCAGTCACACTATGACTATGCGCTACACGCGCACATACCTGCCTTCAGCCAAGATGGCAGCAGCAGCAGCAGCCCCTTAGGGAAACCTTGGCCGCCACCTTGGTGGATGGCACGCATGTGCCCACAGCACAGCCAGTATTTACTTCAAGGTAGGTGGGGCATGCAGGCGGGTGTCGCAGGCCTGTGTGGTCGTAGGGGGGTGCCTAGGAGATTCCTCTCTGCAATCTGCGGCAGGGTCAGGAGCTGACACTGCCATGGATTGCGGAAGGGAGTGCTACCCACCCACCCTAAGGAGGGCCCCCGGCCAGGACCCAGCCTGACTGCCCTCTAGTGCCGGCCCTGTATCTGATGCACTGTATTTTAGTGGTTCCTTTTCTGATTTCAGAGAGTAGTACTGAGTGACTGCTTTTCAATTTATTTACTTATTTGTTTGTTTATTATTTGATTTATATCCTGCCGTTCTCCCCAGAAGGAGCCCAGGGCGGCAAACAAAAGCGCTAAAAACACATCAAAACTTCATAAAAACAGACCTTAAAATACATTAAAACAAAACAACTTTAAAATTATTTTTAAAAAGCTTTAAAAACATATTTTTAAAAGGGTTAAAAATATATTGTTTTAAAAAAAACATATTAAAAGCAATTCTAACACAGACAGCGACTGGGATAGGTCTCAACTTAAAACGCACACTAAAGGTCCGTTTCTTGTGTTGTGCAGAACGGACCTCCTGATAAGATGGCATCTGCAGGAGGCCCTCACCTGCACAGCGCAGTGATCAACTGGGTATATAAGGAATAAGACGGTATTTCAGGTATCCTGGTCCCAAGCTATATAGGGCTTTGTACACCAAAACTAGAACCTTGAACTTGGCCTGGTAGCAAATGGGCAGCCAGTGCAATTCTTTCAGCAGCAGGGTGACATGTTGGCGATACCCTGCTCCAGTGAGCAGTCTCGCCGCCACATTTGCACCACCTGCAGCTTCCGGACCAACCTCAAGGGCAGACCCACATACAGCACATTACGGTAATCCAGCCTGGAGGTTACCAGTGTGTGGACAACAGCGGTCCGGCTATGCTGGTCCAGAAACAGCCGCAGCTGTTTTACCAGCCGAAGCTGGTAAAAGGCACTCCTAGCCACGGAGGTCACCTGGGCCTCTAGCACCCCCAGACTATGGACCTGCTCTTTGAGAGGGAGTACGACCCCATCCAAAGCAGGCAACTGACCAGTTATCTGAACTTGAGAACCACCAACCCACAGTGCCTCCGTCTTGCTAGGATTCAGACTCAGTTTATTGGCCCTCATCCAGCCCACCACTGAGTCCAGGCAGCGGTCAAGGGCTTGCACGGCCTCTCCTGATTCAGTTGTTATGGAGAAATAGAGCTGGGTATCATCAGCATACTGCTGACACCTTGCCCCCAAAGCTCCTGATGACTGCCCCCAAGGGCTTCATATAGATGTTAAACAGCATGGGGGACAAGATGGTACCCTGTGGCACCCCACAGCACAACTGCCAGGGGGCTGAAAGACAGTCAACCAATGCTATTCTCTAAGAGTGACCCAGAGATAGGATTGGAACCACTGCAAAACAGTGCCTCCAATACGCATCTCACCATGTCAGCCGAGAAGGATACCATAGTCAATGGTATCAAAAGCCAAGAGATGGAGTAAGAATAACAGGGTCGCACTCCCCCTGTCCTTCTCCCGATAAAGGTCATCCATCAGGGCGACTAAGGCCAATTCAGTCCCATAACCAGGCCTGAACCCAGACTGGATCAGGTCAAGATAATCTGCTTCATCCAAGAGTACTTGCAACTGCTGCGCCACAACCCTCTCAATCACCTTTTCTAAAAAGGGGGTATTTGCAACCGGTCAGTAGTTGTCACAAACCAATGGGTCCAGGGTGGGCTTTTTCAGGAGTGGTCAGATTGTTACAAAAGGGCCAGACCTTAAATGCTTAAATGCTTTCATTGTTACAAGATCACTGCCTCTTTCAAGGCGGCTGGAACCACTCCCTCCTGCAATGATGCATTGGCCACACCCTAGATCCACTTGGTCAAACCCCCTCGGCAAGCTTTAATAAGCCAAGAAGGGCAAGGGTCGAGAGGACACATTGCTGGCCGCATCATCGCAAGCACCTTGTCTACGTCATCAGGCCGCATCAACTGAAACCATTTCCTGATACTTGTGCTATGGGATGCCTCAGGGCACTATTTTGTCTACAATGCTATTAAACATACATGAATCCACTGAGAATTGTTAGGAGATTTGGGCAAAGTGTCACTAGTATGCTATGACCAGCTCTATTTCTCTGTAATCTCTAAATCAGAAGAAAGTATGCAAGCCCTGAATCAGTGTCTGGACACAGTGCTAAGCTAGCTGAGGGCCAATAAGTTAACTGTATCCTGGCAAGATGAAAGCACTTTGAGTGAGTGGTTCCTATATCCAGGAGATAAGTCATCTGCTCTAGATGGGGTTACATGCATTCTGATGGAGCAGACCCACAGTCTGGGGGTACTCCTGGTCCATCTTTGTTACTTGAGAACTAGCTTTCCTCAGTGGCTATGAGTGCCTTTTACCAGCTTCAGAGGATAAAAAAGTTATGACCATTCCTGGACTGGGATAACCTAGGTCTCGTACGGAAGCTATATGTGGTGCAGAGTGCAGCAATTTGGCTACTAACTGGAGCAACCTACCACCAGCACACACCTGCCTAGATTTAAGATTATAATATTGATATTTAAATCCCTTAACTTGGGACCAGGGTATTTGAGTGATCACCATACAAATGGTCACTGCAGTATTCAGACACTTCCAACACACAAAGGCTATCTATGGACCAACAAATTACGGTACAAATCCCTTACGTTGAATGGATGGTAGCAAACTTCTTAAGGATAAAGAGTCTATTGCACTGCGCTGGAAAGAGCATTACCACAACCTCCTTAATCGTAACTCTATCGTGGCTGATGAGGTCTTCTCGCAAATGCCACAACAACATCCTAGAGATGAGCTTGCAGTATCCCCTAATTTGGATGAAGTCAGTAAAGCCATCATTCAAATGAAGAACAACAAAGCTAGTGGACCTGATGGGATTCCTGCTGAAGCCTTTAAAGAAGGTGGGCCTGAACTTACACAACAACTTTATAAGCTCATCAAAAAAATCTGGATGAGGTGGGAGATCCCGGAAGACTTTAGGGACGCCATAATTATCACCCTTTTAAAGAAGGGTGATAGAATAGATTGTGGGAACTATCGAGGTATTCCTTTTCTGGCTACCGCAGGTAAAATCCTTGCAAGGATCCTCACAAATCACCTCCTGCCGATCTCAGAGGAATTTCAAAATGGTTCCCGCCCTTCCAGGGGGACAGTAGACATGATCTTCACTGCACAACAGCTTCAAGAAAAATGCCAGGAGCAGAATCAACCTTTATATATGGCGTTTATTGATCTGACTAAGGCCTTTGACACTGTGAATCGAACCGCTCTCTGGACCATCCTTCTGAAAACTGGATGCCCTGATAAATTTGTGAATATTTTGCGACTCCTTCATGACAACATGACAGCGACAATTTTGGACAACAATGACTTTCAGAGTGATCCATTCAGAGTCGGATCAGGCGTAAAATAGGGATGCGTCATTGCTCCTACCTTATTTGCTATCTTCATTGTTATGATTCTACACCTTATTGAGGGGAAACTTCCTACTGGTATGGAAATCATATATCGAACAGATGGAAAGCTTTTTAATTTCAGTAGGCTGAAAGCAAAAAGTAAGGTAATGCCAACTTCTGTTGTAGAACTTCAATATACCGATGATAATGTAGTCTGCACATTCAAAGAAAGATCTTCAAACTATCCTAAATGTCTTTGCAGAAGCATATGGTGATGGAGGATCCCCCAAGCATCCTGGCCCCAAGCAATTTGGGCCCTTAAAAAAGATGGAGGAAAAATGGATTTCTTTCCCTTATTCACACACAACAGGCATTAAAAGCAGGCCTGCGTGTAGGGAAAGCAGGAAAATTGTCAAGTTCACCTTGCTGTAAATTCCTGAGCTCTTTCTGTGCCAAAATTGGCTAGTGCGTAACTGGCAGGTTATTAATTTGATAGTGTTTTAAGCAAAATGTGTACAATCTTTTGATTAATATATTTTTATTATTTGATCATGGAAAAGAGGTTTCTGGTCTTGTATGCTGCAGAGCAATGACCTCATCTAAGGGAAGTCTTCATAACAAAATCAAGGTAGAAAGGAGATAAAATTTGAGCTTGACACTGATTTTTTACAATAGCATGATGTGTATAATTTTACTTCATAAATGTAATTAAGTGTGTTCTCGAGGTAAGAGGTATTCTGAGGTGGGCTGCCTTCTTCATCCCTCTGTGTTTGATGGAGAGTGGCTGGCTCAGAATTACCCCTTTTCTTTACTGCGTTCCCTAATCACTTTTTATATTGTGTGGCTTTCAGCTATATTATGGTGATTTAAAATTAATCTTTCTCTATAACAGTGTAATTATAAATGGAATTTCATATAGGAACTTCCAGTCACTCTAAGGACAACCAAACTTGGCCTTGCATCATGGTATCACTTAAAAGAACAGGTTGTAATGTCCTAGAGATGTCCCTGGCCAGCTTGGCTGATCAGAAGCCATGATAGAATGGAATGTATGGAACAAAATCATCAATAACGTATGACAGTAGAATAGTGGTAATATCAGTCAAGGGGACAGATTGACATCAAGCTGGGAAGACAAGACAATAGGATGGGAGGTATCTGTAAAATTATGAATATACATGAATTCATTTTAATAAAGTTATCTGGGTGGTTGGAAATATTGCAAGAGGGAAGAACTGTTAAGTTACATGGGGAAGAACTTAGGAGATTGGTTAATTACTGTCACATGCTGTAATTGTACGATATAAAAGATCTGTGCAGACTATACCTCATTGCAGTCCTCTCCAGACTTTCTGGAGGTCTGACCCTGCATATGCTTGTAAGAATAAAGGCCTACCTTTTTGCTTTAAGCCTGTGTCATTGATTACTTAAAACACCCCCAAAAAAGATCCCACAGGAGAAAATAAAAAATTCTCCATCAATGGAAAGCTTGGGCTCTTACTTAATATTAACAGGTGTGAACAAGTCCCTCTGTAGCACCATCAATCCAGCTTAATGGTGTGACATTGGAGAACGTTGATCAGTTCCCCTATCTTGGCAGCCATCTCTCTGTAAAAGCTGACATCAATGCTGAAATTCAACATCGTCTGAGCTCTGCGAGTGCCGCATTCTCCCGAATGAAACATAGAGTGTTTGAGGATCGGGATATTCGCAGGGAGACCAAAATGCTTATTTACAAAGCCATTGTACTACCAACCTTACTGTATGCCTGTGAAACATGGACCATTTATAAACGCCACTCCCAACTTCTTGAACGATTCCACCAATGCTGCCTCCAGAAAATTCTGCAAATTACTTGGGAAGACAGACAGACTAATGTTAGCATTTTGGAAGAAGCAAAGACTACCAGTGTTGAAACAATGATCCTTCAACATCAACTTCGCTGGACCAGCCATGTTGTTCAAATGCCTAATCACCGTCTTCCAAAGCAGCTACTTTACTCCCAACTTAAGGATGGAAAACGGAACATCGGTGGACAGCAAAAGAGGTTTAAAGATGTTCTTAAAGCTAATCTAAAAAAATGTAACATGAACATCAAGAACTGGGAAGTCTTGGCCCATGAACGTCCCAAATGGAGGTCGGCTATTATCAAAGGTGCTGTGGACTTTGAAGAAGCACGAATACAGGACGAACAGGACAAACGAGGTAAGAGGAAGGCACGTCAAACAAATCCTCATCGTGACCATCTTCCATCTGGAAACCTATGTCCTCACTGTGGGAGGCTGTGTGGATCCAGAATTGGCCTCCACAGTCACTTACAGACCCACTGTTAAAATCCTTATCTTACTCGACCACGAGTGATCGCCAATGAAATGAATGATATGCTCCAAGGTCTATGTCTGCATGAAACAGAGCAGGGTTTTTAGTCTAACAGCCCGTGTTATGAAACTTCCTTCAGGTGGATATCAGAAAGGTGCTGACCCTTTTGAGATTTTGGTACCAACCAAGATATTTTTGTTCCAACAGGCCTTCCCAGAAGGATAATCCTGGCCTGGTCACTGTTAATTTTCATAGAATCATAGAATAGTAGAGTTGGAGGGGGGCTATCGAGTCCAATCCTTGCTCAATGCAGGAATCCAGCTTAAAGGATACCCAATTGGTGGCTGTCCACTGCCTCTTGAATGCCTCCAGTGTCGGAGAGCCCACCACCTCCCTAGGCAACTGGTTCCATTGTTGTACTGCTCTAACAGTTAGGAAGTTTTTCCTGATGTTCAGCTGAAATTTTGGAACAGTATAATGTTTATTTTTCTAGTTTCATGTTTGATTATTAATGCATTGTATTTCTGTTTTGTACATCAGGTTGAAGTTCTTTTGAATATAAAACCATAAAATAAATAAAGATAAAGAAATAAATTTACATAATAAAAATATGCTCGCTAATTGTATTCATGCAATTATGTCTGGTTTGACCCCATTGGATAGCATATTTAATGGAAATAAATGAATATAACTTTTTTTTTGCATTTAGTGTGTGTTTGTATGAAAGTGGGGGGGGACAGGAAGAACAATCCTAAGAAGGGCCAGGGATCTGTGAAGTGGTGGATCCTCTGCCACATCTGCAGTCCTGTCAGCTCTTGCTTGCCATGGCAGAAGGTTGGGTGTGCTTTTCTTTGTTTTTTCCAGAGCTTGGAAGATTACTTTAAAAAAGTAATAAATTACAGTTACAATTACTTGGCCCAAAAAGTAGTAATTACCGTTACAATTACAATTGCTCTGAAAGTAACTGATTACTTTACTTTTTCTCAAAAGGAATCACTACAATTACATTTCAGTTACTTTTTTAAAAAAACTCCTACAAGGTGCTGGCCTTGGCTGCTGCACATCTAAGAAGCCTAAAACAATATTAAAAATAAACACACACACACAGGGGGTAGTAGAATAAAAAAAATTATCCTTAAGATTAACATAATGGCATAACAGAATCTCACATCCCCCCAAGCAATGAAGATACCCCAACTCTTGAAATCAAATTTTACACTTGAAATGCTTTTATAATATGTTTCTGTTATGTCTCAAAAGAACAAGATGCTCAAAGAGCATGTCAGACAAGGAATGTCTTTTTACAGTCATTACGTTGCCACCAGTACTGAACAGGCGTTCTACTGCGGCGCTTGAAGGCATGCCTGTGTTGTGCTGCAAAAAACACCGCAGCACACGTGGAAAGCCATGGAGTGATGACACTTCCCTGCTGGGAGACCTCAGGTACCTCACCAGTTCCTCCTCAGCAGTGTCCACTGCGACTTCTTGCCCTGGGGCAGAAAGTTCAAGAAGTCATCTTCTAAGTCATCTCCTTCCTGGTCTTTATCTGAAGACTGATCACTGTCCTCATTAAGTACACCCATCTTTATTTCAGCTTTCAACAAGGCTTCCATTGTGTATCTAAGAAAGAGAGAGGATATGTTAACACATATATGTTAGGAAACCATCATCTGCTCTTCATTTCCTGATGCTTGTCATGTCCCCTGGTTCAGGGTCCAGCCTGAGCCTGTGGATGATGACATGGAAGGTAGGAAGGTGACCAAGTCACCACACTCATGGGGCAGCACAGCAGACCCTTAAGGATTACCTGCAGCAACCCAAGGTTGTGATGAGGAGCCCCAGGAAGAAAAGGCCCAGCCCCTGCCTACCACCTTAAGCCCTCTGATGCCTCCCTTGAGACAACATTTCCCTTGGAGTAATCCACCCAAAGGGCTTCCCTAATGTTCTTACTTGTTGGTATGGGTGGTGGCCTGACACGATTCCAGCCAATCTAGTTTGAAGCGAGGGTGTAGGCAAGCTGCCAGAAGAAGCCTCTTGTCCTCCCAGATAGCTGCAAACCGCTTTCTTAGGGCTTCACACACACCTCTCAGCAGCTGAAAACAGTATGTGTACCTCTCAGGTTTGTTTTCCAGTCCTTCTAACTTGCGGTCCAGATTGCAGAGCGTTGGTAGCAAATACCCCATGAACATGCCGTTCTCCCGTTACAGGATATCTAGGGACTGGGCTAGTGGCTCCATAATCTCTGTGTGTTCCTGTACCACTTCAATCTCGGCAGCTGTGATCCTGGACAAGGAGCAGCGGTCCATTATGGCATGCATTTTTAGTGGCACAGTTGACAGGAGCTCATGTAGTTGCTTCAATGCATCAAAGGTGGAATTCCACCTGGCCTTATTCGGTACCTTCAGATACACACCACATTGCCCATGGATATACTCAGCAATCTAGGCTGACAGGTTCTGCTTGGACCACAACTTGCTGCACTTTCCCATCAAGGAACGAAACTGTTTCTTGAAAGGACCAAGAAGACTACTTTTGGAGGAGTCAGAAAGCATGGCCTCTATGTCTTGTGTTGCCACAAGGTTGAGGGTGTGGCTAGCACATCTCTGGTGTGGTGGTAAAACAAAATCCTCTCCTGAGTCTACAGCTTCTTCCTCTGCCTCAGGTCCTGTGTCCAGGATCTCACAGATAGGCACAAACTCCACCTCAGCCTCCTCCTCCTCCTGGTTATCACCATCATCGTCACTGGTGCCTGCAGCTTCCACTGGTTCTTTGGCCATGAAAACTCTGAACGCTTTCACAAAGTTGGAGCCATTGTCTGTAGTAGTACACATAACTTTGTTGTGGATCCTGTACTGCACATGTACATCATGCAATGCTTTTGAAAGGACATTGTATGTATGGCGCCCCTTCAGACGCTTACAAGCCGAGGCCCCGACCTCACATTTCAGGGTAGTTGGGTTGATCCAGTGGGCTGTTACCCCAAAGTAACTCTTCTTGCCATTGGTCCAACAATCTGCAGTGGTTGCTATATATGCCACAGCACCCATTCGGTTTGCAAGAGTTTCTCTCATGTGGCATGCTCTCTTCTCAATTCTGTCTCTCAGAGTCTTGGCACATATGATGGTGAGATCTTTGGGGAGTCCAATGCGAACCAGATTAATGAATGATGGTTTGTCCACAGTCTGAAGTGGTAATGTCTCCTCTACAATGAAATCAATGATTCTCCTGTCGAGATTGCTCTGGGTGACAGGCTCCCTGCCAGATCCCCACCTCTCAAGGGTTGTCTGCTGCTGCTTCAGCATTTTGGGAGGAGGGGTGTCATGCATTGGTTCAGGAAGGCCACGTCTCCTTGCCTTTATTGCTTCTTCAATTGCTCTCAGCTTCTCAGGGTGTGCCCTCTGAGGAAGAAGAACAAAGCATGAAGCCAAGAAAAAATGGAAGAGGAACTTCACAATTTAAACATAGACAATGGACACTCTTTGAGGACCAGCATGACAAAGGCTTACCTCAAAATGTTTCTTCACATTGGATGAGGAGGAAACAGCTGGTCTCAGATTTTTGATCCTTGGAAGGCAGTAATTGCATCATACAACAACATTTTTCCCACTCTGGCTCACAAATGTACAAGCTTTCTGCAGATGTGGCTGTGGGCAACTGGCACTGCTTCATGCCCTCCTCCTCCTCGTGCACAGGGCCTCCTTTCTGAACCTCACTTTCTAGTTTTGCCTCCTCAGGATCAACAAGCTGTGACTCAAGTGGCCACACTAACTGACTGCTGCTCTCAGCAGCAAAACCTGCAACAGGTGTCTCTGTAATAAACAAGAGATAATGCTCCTATATGGGTGAACTTCAGCTGTGATGTGCCCCCATCTCTTCCCCGTGCTGCAAGATCCCCCAGTCAGAGTGGAAGTAAGTAGGTCGATAGCACAATTAAAAGAGATCCTATTTGCATCATTTTTGCTCACTGAATAACCCTGCCTGGGCCAGTCTAACCTACTATCTCACAGGGTTGTTGTGAGAACAAAATGAGACTAGGGTTCAAATCCCCACATAGCCATGAAGCTCACTGGGTGACCTTGGGCCAGTCACTGCCTCTCAGCCTCATGAAAACCCTATTCATAGGGTCACCATAAGTTGGAATCAACTTGAAGGCGGTACATATATTTTTTATTTTGAATATGATGATTATGATAATAAATATGCAGCATTTCAAATTAATTCTGTATGAGAAGCATTCCATGCCAAGCTTGGAAAACCAAGGATGAGGTATAAAATGTAGACAAAAATACTTTTGACAAAATGCCGTTTATCTTTTATATCTATATCTATAATTAGCAATACAGCTGAATGATGTATGTAAAGTATTTTTTCTTTCCTTTTTCTTTTTTATTAATATTTTAGTAGTACTGCTAAAGTTCTGATGAAAGAATAAAGCATTCATTAGCCAAATTCAAATGATTAGAACACAACACATAAATTCCACTGAAGTTGGAGTTTTTGCCATAGAAAATGAAAAAAACATATAACCTATGATAGCCCAATAGACAATCAGAACTAATATAAAACCCTATTGCTTCTCATTTGCAAATCTTGCAAGATCTAAGGTAACTCTAGATCATGTGAGTTCAGGTGATGCATGTTATGTACATTTGTATAGATATTAGCAGAGATTGTCAACAGTCTATCTCTCTCTGGGACTGGGAATCTCTCTCTTTCTCACAGAACATGAGTTTGAGAGCTGGGGGACTGAGAGGAGGAGCTGCAAGGACCCTACTTCTCACCTCATCTCTGCCAAGAACAAAAAAATCAGCCTTAAGTCATTTATTATACGCCTAATGATTATTATTATTATTATTATTATTACTGAGACAGTTTTTGTCCCACATACAATTCAGTCTTGTGATTAAACAGGACAAAAATACAAATAAAAAGAAAGATGGAGTTCAAATAAATATACAATAAAAAGCTAGCCGGCATTTTAAAAGGCAGGAGTGCTCTGTCTGGATAAATACAGCACACAGTTATGTATGCATGGGAACAAGGGGGAGAGTTCAAAAAGGGGGGAAGGAAGAGAAGTAGGCCAGAGCTTGGAAAAGTTACTTTTTTGAACTACAGCTCCCATCAGCCTAATCCAGTGGCCATGTTGCCTAGGGCTGATGGGAGTTGTAGTTCAAAAAAGTAACTTTTCCAAGCTCTGGCCTACTTCTCTTCCTTCCCCCCCTTTTTGAACTCTCCCCCTTGTTCCCATGCATACCTAGGCAAGGAGAGGCAGTGGGGGGGCAGAACAGGCTGCGGGGGGGTCAGGGGGGCAAAAATGCCACGGGGGGCGGAAGGGGCCACGGGGGGCACACACACACACACACACACACACACACAAATCATCATCACTCACCTCCACAGCTCTTCGCCATTCTGCTGCTGCCTTCTCCTCTGTTGTCCTTGCCCTGGCTTTTTCCTCCGGCGTCCATTTTTTCCTCTCAGACGCTAGCAGGCCCTGCCTATTCACCTCTTCCCTCGTGCCTCCTAACACAGATCACGAGGGAAGAGACAGTCTGCACAGAGGTCCAATCAGTGTGAGGCACATGTCTTGTGTTAACCAATCACAGCCAGGAGCTGACTTCCCCTTGTTCCCGCCCCCAAGTAACGTCCAACCTAACGTGGAAACGTTAAAGTTGCAGCTGAAAAGTAGGGAAATTACTAGTTGTTCCGTTACTTGCCAAATGTAATGGAATTACCCACTCGTTATTTAAAATTGTAACTAATTACAAGTAACTCGTTAAAAATAATGAGTTACTTCCAAGCTCTGGTTTTTTCTGCACCAACTCCAGGCTAGCACAGCTGAGGGGCCCAAAGATCAGACCCCTTAGGAGGTCAGGCAGATTGAAGCCTCTGGCACCCTGCCCTCAACCCCACCCTGAAATATTTGGGGGTTTTCTGCTGGCCACTGCTGGCAGTACAGTAGCAGTACAGTAGCTTCCTTCCCATTTAGGCATCACAGCAGAGCTCCTCTCAGCAGCAGCACTCCTCTCTGCCGGTGGAGAGGTGACCACACAGCATCCCACCTGCCCACCCCCCAGCCATCAACATTGGGATTTAGGATTACACCCACACTCACTTTTTTACTTTCCTTGATATAAAACTTTACATTTGTCAAAACAAATCATGTCCTCAAATTGCTCCCCCTTTCACTTTTTCTGTCCAAAAATTTTATACACGTACTCTAATGTTTTTGCTCAAGTCATTAATAAAAATGTCAAACAGATCTAGACCTAGGATTGCTTTGATGCAACCTTCCTCTTTGACACTGATCCAGCCATAATTGCTCTTTGAGTGTGAATGATCAAGAAATTGTGTACCCAACATGATGGCAGTTTCTTCTTGCATTTACTTATGACGCTGTCATAGGAAACTGTGTCAAGAGCCTCGCTAAAGTCAAGGTACATGATATCAGAACAGCTTTCCTGAAGTTCTTTACTTTTTATTATATACCAGCAAAATGCCTATCATTGTTGGATGGGATGTGTGTGGAAAAGGAGATTGTATATTCCAAAGACATCTAGGGAGTCCAGTGTGAAGCCTCCCCTGCCCCCCCATTACATGTTGGATTCTGGTCACAATCAGGCATAGAAGGAAGCTTTGGTGTTGACCCATGGCAGGGCCTTTTCAGTGGCTGTTCCGTTTCTGAAATGCCCTGATTAGTGAGGTGCATTATAGACTTTCAGGAGAAATTTAAAAATATTCCTGTTTGCCCAGGCATTTGATGGCTGAAAGACACTGTCCTTGGCAACCTTAAGATCACTGGTTGAGATAATGTTTTTAACTGTTTTTAGATTTTAAAAAAAGTTTTATCATTGCTGTGTCTATCACCCTGGACTCCATAAGAAGGAAGGGATTTAACTGGAAATGTTGTTATGTGCCTTCAAGTCGATTATGACTTATGGCAACCTACAAGAGCATCTGTCATGAACCACCTCCTTCAGATCTTGTAAGTTCAGGTCTGTGGCTTCCATTATGGAATTAATCCATCTCTGGTTTGGCCTTCCTCTTTTTCTACTCTCTTCTGTTTTTCCCAGCATTATTGTCCTTTTCTAGTGAATCATGTCTTCTCATGATGTGTCCAAAGTATGATAACCTCAGTTTCATCATTTTAGCTTCTAGTGACAGCTCTGGTTTAATCTGTTCTAACACCCAATTATTTGTCTTTTTTGCAGTCCGTGGTATGCGCAAAGCTCTCCTCCAACACCACATTTCAAATGAGTTTTTTCTCTTATCTGCTTTTTTCACTGTCCAACTCTCACATCCATACATAGATTGGGAATACCATGGTTTGAATGATCCTGACTTTAGTGTTCATTGATACATGTTTGCATTTGAGGACCTTTTCTAGTTCTCTCATAGCTATCCTCCCCTGTCCTCGCCTTCTTCTGATTTCTTGACTATTGTCTCCATTCGGTTAATGACTGTGCCGAGGTATTGATAATCCTTGACAAGTTCAATGTCCTCATTGTCAACTTTAAAGTTGCATAAATCTTCTGTTGTCATTACTTTAGTCTTTCTGACTTTCAGCTGTAGTCCTGCTTTTGTGCTTTCCTCTTTAACTTTCATCAGCATTCGTTTCAAATTGTTACTGGTTTCTGCTAGTAGTATGGTATCATCTGCATATCTTAAATTATTGATTTAAATTGAAATAACAATAATAATCCAATAATCATCATCATACCTGAAGGAACACCTATCCCCATACAATCATGCCCAGACTCTAAGGTCAGCTGGGGAAGCACTTCTAAGCGTACCATCATTCACAGAAGTCAGGAAATTGATGACTCGTCAGAGGGCCTTCTCAACGGTAGCCACCTGGCTGTAGAAGGCTTTGTCCTCTGAGCTTCAGTTACTCCCTACTCTTTTCATGTGAATAGAAGGCCTTTTTTAAAAAACAGACCTTTAGGTAACAGATATTATACAGGCGTCATCTCTGTTGTCTTCATGGTACCTAAAGGCTCTTTCAACAAGCCTTTTAAGTAGAGACCTTATTCCAGTCTGCATCTGTGGTGGAATTGTTTTTTAAGATGTTTTTAAATGTATTTTTTTAAAAAAAGATGTTTTTAGAAGTTGTGTTTAAGATGTTTTAAAGAAGTTTTTAATGTTTTATCACTTGTTTGCCAACCTGGGCTGCTTCTGTGAGGAAGGGTAAGATATAAAATTTAATAATGATGATAATTTTTAGTATTATTATAATGTTATGGATTTTTTGTTTTAAACTGTATTTGTTTTATCTGATTAGCACATTTGTTGTATCACCCCAAGATCATGTGATGAGAAGTGGTACATCAAATAAATAAATAAATAAATAAAT
Organism: Rhineura floridana; assembly: GCF_030035675.1. Taxonomy (NCBI): domain Eukaryota; kingdom Metazoa; phylum Chordata; class Lepidosauria; order Squamata; family Rhineuridae; genus Rhineura; species Rhineura floridana. The sequence goes on along the minus strand of NC_084480.1, from coordinate 171,969,806 downwards.
AAATAAATAAGAGAGACTGTAAAATAGTGAATTTAGGGACTCCAGACCTATATTCTGTGTGCTGAATTGAATTTTTTTATAACATACTATTTCACCATAAAAGAAAAAAAATGACCCCACCTACCATGCAAGGCAGAGAACTGGAACTGATTAATTTAGGGGCAGTTCTTTCCTACTGCCTGAGCTATGCTGAACAGGAAGTAATAGCAGGGGCAGAAGAGCCAAGGAGGAAATTTAATTAAAGGTACAGTGTCCCTGAAAAGTCTCAATAAATTAGGTGAAATGTTATTCTCCTCCCTTCCATGGCACATATCAGGTCTGAAATAAACAAGGAACAACAACACAGAAAATATTGGAATGCAACTATATGGCAATGACATCATCTGGATTCTTTGTAAAAAGGACTGAACAATGGTTGGCAATGTCAGAGAAAAAGGGTGGCATGGAAGCAACCCAGATATATGTATCTCCAACCAGAAGGAGTTGGTCTTGGCATGCTGAATCTGACCTGTAAATGCACAACTTCAAGTATAGTATCTTTCTTGATTTGCCAAAATAAACAGACTCTGCTTCTTTCTGATTGTAATTTGGTATGGAGAACAAAGATGATTTCAACAAACAGGAGTGGAATAACTATACACAGATTTGCGTTCTGGGTAGTAATGCCTGTAAGCTGATGCTTCAGGCTGACATAATTATTACAAGTCTAAGGCAACAGTCAGTTTTGTCAACATTTCCATCCAACCTCGTGAGTTTTCTTCTCTCCATTATGTCAGCTATGCTATTTCCCCCTGATTGGAGGTATTCCTGAAAGCCTGATGAAGGTTGAAGACAGGAGATTCTTTTTAAAGGTTTTGAAACTGGAATGACAAAAGCATAATTACCCTTGGCGTACACATGCATTCTTTGTTTGTTTTGGTCAAGCAGATTCTGCAGATTTTTAAAACATTTCAATATCTCTTGGACAAGAATGTAAGTGGGACAAATGAGACACACCATGAGCAGTGCTGGCTCCATCATACTTTCAAAACTGAAAAAACTGTGATGTGTCTCTAACCATACAAAGCCAGAGTGTGACAAAATAAAGACTGTTGTTGCAGCATTATGCCATTCTGGAACTTGGCTATCTTGTTATGTGAGTTGTATTCATCCTGTTGGGTCTCACTCAGCAAATGTTGTGGTTGGGCAGTAGGCCGGTGGGAAATGCTTCATAAGGATGGGGATGGGGGTGCTGGATGCACACTCAGAGCTTGGAAAAGTTACTTTTTTGAACTACAACTCCCATCAGCCCCAGCCAGCATGGCCACTGGATTGGGCTGATGGGAGTTGTAGTTCAAAAAAGTAACTTTTCCAAGCTCTGCTCCTGCAATCATTTGGTGGAGGAAGTGAGGGGTAAATAAGATCACTTTTCCCAGCCCAATCACTCTTGGCCATGCTGCAGCCTTAGGCCTCATCACAAGGCCTGTCCACTAGGTCTCTTATCACCCAGACTGCCATGGCCAAATGCCAGGGGGATCATGAATCTCACTGGAATATCTTGGACTGTGGGGGCAAATTGATGGTGGTTATCCGCCACATCAGCATCTGTTCATGCGTGTGCCTTAATCCTGCTTGCCCCCCCCTCTCCTGGGCATCTTCATGTTCCAATTCCTCCCCCCCATTCCCAAACCGGCCTCTTCTGCTGGGCTGTACTGAACTCCAGGGCCTTGTGGTGCTGACACTAACCTCTAAGTTGAAGTCCAGTGATGAGTTGAATTTTGTGAGGGAGGATGGGAAAAGAGTCTGAACATGGTGCCACACCAGGCCTTTATAGGCTGTGGTGCCCCCCTCCTCCTGCAAGATCCCACAGGACTCTGCAAGAGCTAAGGTGCTCTCACAAGATCCAGCAGAAGTCCTTCCACTCCCATGCCAAGGGGCACCCATGCGACCCCACAACCTGGTCCTAGTACACAACTGCGCCCTGAAATGTGTGGCTTCTAACAACCTAAATCTTCTTTCCTCTTTGCTAGTGACACCCTACAGAAAACAACTACAGCTCCAGGTCATCCCCTAGTTTCAGACGGGCAGAGCAATCTAACTGCCAGGCAACCATCACCGGTGCTGGTGCCAGCTGGATCCTCCTCCCACTTGGGAGCCACCTGTGATGTCCCTGTATATAGATATTACTGTAAATATGGTAAGTGCAGGTTTATTAAAATATATTTGGTAAGTGGACTGAGAGGGGGGAGTACATGGGCTAGAATGCTGGAGAATGCTGTATGATGATTGGCTGAGCGTTTGAGTGGCTGAAGGTATAAATGAGAGGATGACAGTTGAGAAAGAGTTCTGGTGGTTGGTTGTTCGGTTGTCGTTGTGGGTTGGAGTTGGTTGTGGGTTGGATTGCATTAGGCTGGTATTGAGGCAGATTATATATGACTAGAAACATAAAGAGTTACACAATATATGAAACCATACGCTTGCTAAATATACCTTAAGTAATCTTGTTATTTCCCGGTGTTTATAAATAAATATTTTCTTGGTTTACCAAAAGCCTGATCCTTGGCTGGGGCTTTCACAGACCAGAAGGGTGGGCAGGGTATTTACCAAGGTGGAGAAACAGTATCAAATGGTGGCAGCGGTGAAGAGATAGTGTAACATCATCAAGTATCCAGAGCAACCCAGGGCTGTATGCTTTATAGACACAAAGATACAGGGGGGTTGTGGGTGGCAAGTGCACCCAGACACAAAGCCAGAAGGAGACTAAGGCAAAGTCTCAAAGCAATATTGTGAAATAGGGAGTGGCTGGTGGTGCTGCCTAGCAGTGGGATCTTGCGAGATCTGTGCTAGAGTTGGTGAGAGAACAAATAAAAACTAGGATCCTGACTGGAGGGACCTGACAGGTGGTGGCAGCAGAAGGGAGCCTGACACCACTGGCCTGTCTGAACACCAGCTCTGTCGGGAGCCGCATGCATGAGCGGGCCTGAAAGCGCTGGCTTCTGCCAAGAGGCCTCCTGGGGAGTAAAATCTCCCCATAGGCCACAATGGTATTTTTAAAAACTTTTTTACTCCAAGGGCCTTTTGGGTGGTGGAGTTTGAAGGTGGATCAGAACCTGGGGGAGGGGTCTGACACCAGCGGCTCCATCCCTGCCATGCTTCCGGAAAGCCCCATTTTAATAATAATAATCAATAAATTTTCAGGCCCTTCACCGGCTTCTGCTGGCTCTTCATCCACCAGGCTGGCTGTTCCTGGGGGACCCCAGCAGTGCCGGGGGGCTCCTGGTGGAGCCACATCTCTGCTATTGAGGGGTATTATTGGCAGAGCCCGGCAGAGCTGGGAGCCTCCCAGCACCGCCAGAGATCTGCAGCATCCAACTCATCCCATCCCCGGGGAAGGGTGAGTTGAATTACACCCTACGTTTGCACCCTAAGTCATTTTATCCTATACTTTTATTTGCCCTGCCTTGATTATGAAATCTGCCATTTTCCTGTCTACTATTGTTAGTTTCAGTGCTTCAGACTGAGGCCTCTCAGCCATAGCTGTACTGAAGTAATCTCCCTTCAAGATTCTGTGATACAGATTAAAGAAACAAAAAACCTCTGGCCCAATTACTAGATTTTATTTTATTAGCGTAAAAGCCAAAATTTGATCTGGTTGCCAGATTTATATTTTATTTAGTATAGCTTGAATGTTCTTCTTAGAAAATGTTGGCAACATTACACTTGAATTACACTTGAACTATATGGCCTGCACATGAGCACTAAGGTGCCAAGTTACTGAATTCTCACTATAGCACACTCTCAGAAATGCTGCTCTCTGAGAAACTGCAACATTCAACAGTCATGTTCCCTCCATCACAGGTTGTGTTCAGAGGAAGAAAACAGAGTGATAGCAATGTAAACAGATGCAGCTTTGAGGGCTGCTCTTGTATTGACTTCTCTATGCATCAGTTTTGCACAATTTGGCACAAGTACTGTCTTGGTTTACTGTATCTAACTATATCTAACAGCACCAGCCACAAAAGCAATCAAAAAGCTTTTCATGTTAATTCTTCTTTGTGGCTCTACACCTCGCCTGTCTAATTCCAGGCCCTGTCACCTGGTTTTACCCTGCCACTAAGAATGGTTTAAAGCAAAAGCTGTCAACCCTCTGTATGAAAGACCTCAGCCTGCACAGCTTGAAATGAATTTTCCACAGCAAAACCTTATTCCAAGATCTTCATATTGAATATATGTGGAAAATCAAACGTCCAGTTATCAGATTTATTTATTTATTAGATTTATATTATATCCCACCCTTCCTTCCAGGAGGAGGCCAGGGCGGCATATAATTTTATACAGTATTTAGCACCTAATATTCACCATTATTCAATATTCATTATTTTATATCACATGATTGCTGTTAGTATTTGACAGTTTGCAGACTACCATTTAGGTATGATGATTTTATCCTAGTCTCCTTACAAAGAAGAAAAATACGTTTTGTCCTCACATCAATCCTGCAAGATTGAGAGAATCGCTCCAACCAATTGTGCTCCAGACAGCAACTCACCAGACTCACTTTTCTGTAGCGAGAAGAAACAAAACTTATCATAGTTGCAATATAAACAGCACCAGCTAATTGCAGTAGCAAAAGCAATGTACTGCACAAACTGCAAGCAAAACAAAATCACCTTGCAATATTTTCTACCACAAATATCACCCTGTTTTCCAGGGCCGGTTCTAAAGGGCGGCCAGGTAGGGCACTGGCCCAAGGGCCCCTGGAGCTACAGGGTAACAGGGGGCCCCTCAGCAGCCCCTCTGCTCCCCTTCCGCAATCTGTGGCGATCCGCACCCCCCCACACCCCCTACTTACCTGTATCCTGCCTTTTAGTATTGCCCTTAATGAAGATGGCGGCCGCGGTTTCCCTAAAGTACTGAAGCCCCTGCTACCATCTTAGTTGATGGCAGAGAAGCACGCGTGTAGCACACATGCGTGCCATCAACAAAGATGGTGGCAGAGGCTTCATCCCCTTAGGGAAACCACGGCCGCCATCTTGGTTAATGGCAATAGTAAAAGACAGAAGACAGGTAGGTGGGGGGGCTGGGCGCTGGCAAACACGCACACACGCCGGGGCCCAGGGCAAGCTGATGCCCAAGGGCCCTGGCATGCCTGGAGCCAGCCCTGCTGTTTTCTCTTGACACTATATCCTTTTCTTTTCTTATCTATAATTTATCTCAGGCTCACCTGTCCTTACGCCCCCTAAAATAATTTGCTTCTTTGATCTCACTTCACTTTCATCAAATCACTGAATGTTATAAGGAAGCTGTTTATTGGAGCTGTTCAACTTATTCACACACACACACACAAATGGATGGAGAGTTTAACCTTTTTTCTCTTTCTGGCTCAGTGTGTTGTTTCATATGCTTATGTCCTTGCCTGCAATCATTTCTGAATAAATGACATAAATGAATTCCATTGGGAACTCTCCTCTGGTTAGCTGTTTCCATTCTTCATTGCTCTGTGATTGGACCCCCAGATCACATGATCAGAGGACTGATTCTTCATAACTGAAATTAATGATTTCCCAGCCAGTTATCATCTGTGCAAAAATACATAAAAGCCTCCATATTTTCACAAGTTTTCAAGCATTTGTGAATAACACAGTCCCAACAAAATGCAACAGGTCAGACTCGTTCTTCCCACTTTGGAAAATGCCATACAGTGAGCTTTGCTATTTACTCTGTCTGGCAGATCATTAGAGAAGGTGTTAAAAGACCACAGACAAAACTCTGATCTCTCTGACTCCCACAAGACACGTCCTCCTCCATTTCCACACATCACTGTTTATCCTCACTCTCTGATAGCCGTCAGTCCCCCTGCTACTGCCAGAGCACATACTCAGTGCCAGATTTTGGAACAAGACAAATAAGCCATGGTTCAGGGCCTCACATTATTTAATGTTGAAGATAATGAAGACGTTTTATTATAATTGAAATTGCTTTGGCTTAAATAACTTTTTGTATTAAATCCACCATCAAAATTCTGAACCCTGACCTTTCCATCCCAATCCACACCCAATTTCATCAAATTAGGAATAACCTAGAAGACAGAAACAAAAATCAAAGGAATCTTGATAGGCTGGAGCATTGGGCTGAAAACAACACAATGAAATTTAACAGGGACAAGTGCAAAGTTCTACACCTAGGAAAAAGAAGCCAAATGCACAGTTATAAGATGGGGGATACTTGGTTCAGCAATACTATGCACAAGAAGGATCTTGGGATTGCTGTTGATCACAAGTTGAATATGAGCCAACAGTGTGATGTGGCTGCAAAAAAGGCAAATGCTATTTTAGGCTGCATTAACAGAAGTATAGTTTCCAAATGGCATGAAATGCTAGTTCCCCACTATTTGGCACTGGATAGGCCTCAACTTGAGTACTGCATCCAGTTCTGGACACCACACTTTAAAAAGGATGCAGACAAACTGGAACAGATGCAGAGGAGGGCAACAAGGATGATCAGGATACTGAGGAAAGACTGAAAGAACTGGGCATGTTTAGCCTTGAGAAGAGAAGACTGATGGGAGATATGATAGCACTCTTCAAGTACTTGAAGACTGCCACACAGAGGAGGGCCAGGATCTCTTCTCGATCATCCCAGACTGCAGAATACAGAATAATGAGCTCTAGTTGCAGGAAGCCAGATTCCGACTGAACATCAGGAATAACATTCTGTTCAAGAGGTACGATGATGGAACCCATTATCTAGGAAGGTGGTGGGCATTCAAGAGGCAGCTAGACAGCCATCTGCCGGATATGCTTAAATTTGATTTTTGTATTGAGCAGGAGGTTGGACTCAATGGCCTTATAAGCCCCTTCCAACTGTACCATTCTATGAATCCATGATTCTATGACTTCCCTTCCGGAGCTGCTGGATTATTTGCATTAGCTACTGGTTGCCCAAGCTCACCTCAGACCTCAAGAAGAGATAATGGGATCCAACCTACCAACACATTCTAAACTCCCGTTCCACACCAGGCATCATTTCCACTAATCAGGGGTGTAGCTGTCTGGGGTCTTGGGGAGTCTTAGACTCCTTACTTTTTTGGGAGCAGGATTCCAGCTGGGACCCTATTTCTCCAGCATCCTACAAGCCAATCAGCATAAAAGAGTATATTAGCCACTGAGAAGAGTCTTCTAACATGCTTCCTTGTCCTTTCCTACAGATTGGAGCCAATCAGAGTAAAAGGAGGTGAGTCAGCCACTGAGAAGACTCTTCTCAGTAGCTAACACTCTTCCCTTTCATGCTTCTTGGCTCCTAAGGATGTCTGTTGTTGTGGGAGAAGATTAATTGTTGATGAGATTAACAAGGATCTCTTTCTCAACCCAGCAGCAAAAAGGGGGGGAGGGGGTTGGGTTGCCATATTGCCTGGTTTTACCCAGATTCTACCCATGCTACTCAGTGCCTCCTTAGCCCATTAGGTGTCCTGGATTCCCAGCTTTCTTTTAAAAAAAAAGCAAGTCTCTGACCCTTGTAAATACAAGGCAAAATGTGGATGCAGTTTTCTACCTAAACATTTTGTAAGAAAATCAGTTACTCCCGCCTTCCATTGTTCTTAGCCAATGAGGGACAGGGCAGCTGTCCTGGGATAATCAAGAATTTTAGCTTGACTGCTTGCTGCATATGCAGAATCTAGCAGTTTAGAAAACTGCACATGTGCACTTGATCAACACATGCAGCTCCACCCCTTGTCCAGAGACTCTAGCTCACTTTCTGGTTGAGTCAGCAAGGAGAAGCACCCTTCATCGCAATTGCCTCTGTGTTTCAGGATATGTGTCTTAAGTGATGAATGCAATGGGAGGGTCTGCCTGCCATCATGGAGAATGGAACAAAGCGGTTTGAATCCACCAAGTTCCCTCCCCTTAACAAGGGTTACGAGGTGCCCACTTTTCATCTGGAGACTCCGGGTTTTTGTGGTCCTCCCCGGGTCTCCGGGTGAGTCAGCTTAATCTGCGGACTCTCAGCTTTCCTTTTAAAAAAATTAGATTTCTAGGTGATCAGGTTCATGAGATATACACCAAAACATCATGAAATATACACCCACAACTTCCATGAAATAATCTCTTAGCTTGCTGTTCTAACCACTCCCTTTCAGGTTTGTATCTAATAAGTGAAGCCAGGGTTGTGATTGACCAGGGATTTCTTGGCCTCCAGGCAGTACCTAGACTGCATTGCGTTGTTTCCCCCCATTTATTTAAAAATCTAATAAATTGAGTAAGTATATACCTTTCAGTAGTACCAAAAGCATTTTTTCTGTTGTGTAGGAGTCAAACAAGTTTAAATTTCCCTGGGCTATTGAAGAGGGCAATGTTTTGAAAACCTTCCCAATATGAAGCTTTAATCCAATCCTTGCTTTTCTGGGAGTAAAGCTGCAATGCAAATCCCACATACCCAGAGTAAACCCCATTGAATTCAATAGGACTTACTTTTGAGTTAATATTGTGCTGTAAATTAATGGGACTTTTGAGTGAACATAGCAAACGATTGTGTTTGTGCTGTAAATCTTTCTCTCCCTCACCAATCCTATCTTTTAAAGCAACTAGACAGGGCTTACATAGATATCAGTGCTTTTATTATGTAGGAACCTAATATGATTTTATTTTATTTTTTAAAATCTTCTTCAATTACCAACTCATTTTGACAATAAAGTATTATATAGGGTCATCTGTGTATTTTTACATCTCCAGTGTGTGTGTATGTGTGTATAGAGTCTTCCCAAAAACCCTGTGAGCTAGGATTGTTGATTATGAACCAAGGCATCTCACAACAAGAAATAAACCCCTTTAAAATCCAGTAACCATAAAAAGTATAAACAGTTGCAAAACAGCTTAAAGTGGCATGATTCTGAAGTTTTGGTTGGGTGAGTGTTCCTTATCACTTGAGGCTGCAGTTCTGTGTGCACTTCCCTGTTTGAGTAAGCCCTATTGAATACATTGGGGCTTGCTTCTGAGTAAACAATCATAGGATTGCACTACAAATATCTTTACAGGTTGTGTAAATAATAAACATTTTTGACAGTCATGCTTATATAAATATTTCTTCATATCAGGTCCCAATAAGTATTTGATTTCACACTATGGTTGTACATAATTACTTCCTATACATTTTAAGTGTGCCCTTCTTCGTTGGGGTTATCATGGTTCCCCTCTGTTGTTTTCATCCTAAGGGGCAGATTAGGCTGAGAGATGGTGAGTAGCCCATGGTCACCCAGTAAACTTTATAGCTCATTTCCATTTAAAAGAATTAATTAAAATTATTTACATGCAGACAAAGTTTATTAAGTAGATCCACACAATACATTTAAAGCACATCCAACTCACATTTAAAGCGCATGACTTCCCCTAAAGAATCCTGGGAAGTATAGTTTCTGCCTCACAGTTATTGTTCCCACCACCCTTAACAAACTACAGTTCCCATGATTCTGTGGTGGAATTCATGTGCTTCAAATGTGTGTTTAATGTGCTTTAAATGAATGATGTGGATCTGCTCTAGGTATGCTGTGCATTCATTAGTGAACTGAAAAGAATAATTTTAAAAGACACTTTTTTAAACAGTGGAAGGGCAATAGCTTAGTGGCAGGGCATATGCTTTGCATGCAAAAGTCCAAAATTCAATTTCTGGAAAAGACTATTGCCTGGAATCCTGGAGAACCAATGCTAGTCCATGTAATCTGTACTGAGCTAGATTAGCTAGATAGTATCAAATGGCCTGAGTCAGTATAATTTGTTCCTAAAAGTAGAAAGAGACCCGAGGGCCACAGTGACTCCAAAAAGTATTTATATATTTTATTTACAACATTTATATACCGCTTTATTGTAAAAAATCTTAAAGGGGTTTACAGAAGGAATTAAAACAATAAAATTATTGGCAAAAACAGCCTTCAGGGGTATCCATCTTTACTCCTGAGTGTTCCTATTTAACATCTTCACAACACTAGGCTCCCTGTCTTCCTCAGGAGGAAGTCTCTTCAGGAGTCCCGGGAGGGTCTCTTCAGGAGTGGTCTCACTACCACCTCTTTCAGGCAGCCAGGGACCACCCTCTCTCGCAGAGAGGCATTAATCACTTCCCTGGCCCACCTGGCTGTTCCATCCCTGTTATCTTTTATTAGCCAAAAAGGGCAAGGATCCAGCACAGAAGTGGTTGCACGAACCTGTCTAAGCACCTTGTCAATGTCTTCAAGCTGTACCAACTGAAACTTATCCAAGAAATCAGGACAAGGCTGTGCTCTGGATACCCCGCTTGATTCACCTGCTATAACACTGGAGTCTAAGTCCTGGTGGATGCTAAAGATTTTATCCTGGAAGTGCCTAGCAAATTCATTACAGCGGGCCTCAGATGGTCTAGAGTATGCCCTGCTACATGTGTTGGGCCAATGGCATATTGGGACAGTCCCATGGTTCTCATAGAGACCATGAAATCCTGAACTGCCCCAGATAAGGTGGGCTCGGTATGGATATTGACATCCCCAACAGTCTGGGGCATCTCAACAGTACACCCGAGACCACCTCTGTCAGCTCAGCTAGAGAGTCTGTTGGGCAGCGGGGCAGCAGGGTGGGTGGTACACCAACAGAATCCCCGGTCTGTCCCGCTGACCCAACACAAGGTGCAAACACTCCAGACCAGTAGTCACATGGACAGGGTGCTTGTAGAGAGAGATGGAGCTCCTATAGACCACAGCAACCCCCCCTCCCTGACCCTCAGGTCTACCCTGATGATGAACCAGGTACCCTGGTGGACATAGCTGGGAGAGACTGACTCCTCCCTGCTCACCCACCCAGGTCTCAGTTATACATGCCAGATCGGCTGCCTCATCAACAATTAAATCATGAATGAGGGAGATCTTATTATGCACCGATCTGGCATTTAGGAGCAGCATCTGGAGGTCTGAGAGCTGGCTGATAGGGAAACCAACAAACCTGTGGGTGTGTGGAGGACTGGAACAAGGCACATTTAAGCAGTGATGTGGATTTTCAGGAAAATTGTCTGTTGCCCTGAATAGAGTGTGATCTGATTTAGCATGTTTATTAGATTCGTATTTAGTAAACAACACTTAAAATGTACCCCATGCTAATTTTATATCCCAATAAATTTTAATGAAAATGAATAATAGAAGAATGGAACTGTAGAGTTAGAAGGGGCCTATAAGGCCATCGAGTCCAGCCTCCTGCTCAATGCAGGAATCTACACTAAAGCATATCCGACAGATGGCTGTCCTTGAATGCCTCCAGTGCTGGAGAGCCCACCACCTCCCTAGGTAATTGATTCCAATGTTGTACCGCTCTAACAGTTAGGAAGTTTGTAGAAATGATTAGTTTGTAGTGATCTTCTTTTATACAGCCATATTTCCAACATTATATTTGCTATGTAAACCAATTTGGGAACTTTTTGTTGCAAAGCAGTATATAAATATTGTTACTACTATTACTACTACTACTACTGCTACTACTACTACTTATTCTACTTTTGGCAGGACTTCATATACACTGTATGTTCAAAATGCTCTGAAGTTCAAGCAAACCTTGCTGCACACCAAGATTCTGTTCTTCCCAGTGGCATATTAAATAGTCCAGAGATACAATACACCAATCCTATTTACTTGCTGATCTTCAATTTATGCATAGCATAAGCATAAACTTGGGTATCTTCAGGTACTTCAGACTGGGTGGGACAGGAGTATAGTCTGATGTTGGAAAGGAATCTAGGACAGCACTGCTTGCTTTGAAGCTAATTAGATAGGATTATTGACTAAACTATTAATATTGAAATCTTGATTTCTATCTATGTTACAGGTTGTAGTGGTGTGTTCATTTTACATTTCCTAATTGTCAGTACAGACAACCTCTCGTTCACAATATTGTTTTTAACTGATTTTTTGCTGGCTTTTTGTTTAAAGCTGGATTTTTGTACTGGTGCCCTGATTTGTTTTATGTTTGTTTCTATTTTGTGTTTTTATTATATTTTTATATTGATTGTGTATCTTTCTTGTTTTTATTATTTGTGTAAGCTGCCCTGATCTCTGTTTTAACAGCGGAAGGGCAGAATATAAATCCTCTTAATAAATAAATAAATATTCCATAGTGTTGGAAAGTAGTGTCTAGGCATTTAAAGCTGAATATGTAAGTTTTTTTAAAAAAAGCTTCCTCACATTCTCCCCCAATTTTTGGTGGTAACTACTAGGCACAAAAACAAAACAACTGGACCATGCTACCATTAGTATGTCTAATTTTCATAATAGGCAAATTGGTCTGCCTGGATTTGTGGAACTGGAATGTGGCAACCCTAGGAAGGGGGCATGGCTATGACTAACATGAAGGGACCATGCACTTCTGAATTTGCCACAACACTATTGCTGCTAATCCTCTCCTCGCCATTTTCCCACCACTTTTTTTCTCTTTATTTTTTATGGTATGGGGCCTCTGAACCTTGACATGTCTTGCGGTCTTAGCATGTCTTAATCTGTCCTTGCATATAATAAATAGAACATAGAATCAGATAGTAGAACTGGAGGGTGCCTTGCAGCTTATGTAGTCCAACTGTCTGCTCAAGACAGAAATTCAGAGCTAGAGCATCCCCAATGGGTGGGTTTCTAGCCTTTGCTTGAAGTCCTTCAGTGAGGAAGAACTCATCACCCTTTCGGTAAAAGTTTTCCCCCTCCTATTTTGCCCCGGCAGGTCTGAGTGATCAATGCTACCCTAACTAAGAACACTGCCTACTGCAAACCCTGAAAGAAAAAGGGGAAAGGAGCCTAGTTACAGTTACATTTACAAAAGCCATGAACAGGAGAAGGAGATAGCTGCTCTCTCTTAGATCATCCCTAAAATAGCCAGGCACTTTCTCTCCGTAACAGCCCTAATAGCTCCCCATCTTCAACAAGAGGGAAACGGAATGAAACAAACATATTTATAGAATAAACAAAAGGGGTCAAATGTATCCAACCATTCCAAAGACTCTTCTTATGATGTTCCTCCAACTTAGGCAGAATGGCCCTTGTCCTTTTAAGGGACATCTTAAAAGTAGTTTAACACCCACAGTAGGCGTCAGTCAAATACACCATTGCCTGGAAGTGGCTGCCAAGCCCAAGACAGGCAGATCTGACAAGCCCCCAAATGGGTGGGACTTGAGGGAAGTTCTGGTCTGTACTGCCCCCCTCTTCAGAGCAGAAAAAAAGCATGGGGTGGAGGGAGGTGTCTAATTCCATTCTCAGAATTACTGTGCTGCTTGCAGTACAGAAGCTGACTGAACTGACAGCCGAATTTTGATTCAGTACAGTCAATGAGGCAGAATCCTCCAGCATACTTGAAAGCAGCAGTGTAGCTCAGGGGCTGAAGGGCAGCTGCATGGCACACACAGCTCCAACAAAGAGGAATGGCTGGGAAACTCAAGAGGGCTATGGGGGGGAGGCTGCCTCTGGTGCCCCCACAGACCGCACCAGAGGTAGCTGCCACACTCCTTGATAGTAGGGCCCCACTAAGTCCCACTGACAGCATCTCTTGTGTGCTGCAACATGTTTTTCTAGATCAGCTTTACCTATATAGCATTCATCTGACCTTCATTTGGACATCAAGTCCTTTCTTGAAACCTCTTATTATTTTAAGATCCTTGGGATAGGTGATACAATCTTGTTATTTATTCATTTTAATTATGTATACACTGCTGAACAACATAGCTTCTGAGAGGTGTACAATACAGATTCAGGAGAGAGACAAAAGGGATACAGCATAAAATCAGTTAAATTAACCTCAAAATCCAAAAAAACCTGACTTTAAATGCCTGCTGAAATAATAAAACAGACTTCAAATTCAACAGGGAAGGGGCCTGTCTGATCTCAGCCAGGAGGAAGTTCCACAGAACACATGGCTCCTAATGGCTACGAGCCATGTGTCTGAACCATGAAGGACCACTTATAATGACCCCCACCCCAGAAGACCTCAGTAATCAGGCAAGTATATAAGGCACCAAGCACTCCTTAAGTTAGGGGTAAGGAAAGTTCTGCCTACAGGCCAAACTGGGCCCACCAGACCATCCACAAGGCCATTTCCCCATAACTACACTCACTTGTCAACCAGCTGAAATCATTGCGTGATGTCAGCAGATGTCAGGATTCAATCCTGCTGGGTGCTGCTTCGCCAGCATGTTTTCTGCAGGGAATGTACTTGCAAAGCAGACTCCTCCCCCCACTCATGCCAGATTGCCCACCTATCACAGTCACCTGATGTCATCATGTCAGATGATTGACAGGTAGGTGGCCTCACCCATGTGTCAAAATTGACTCATAGGGTGGGAGTAGATAAAGATCTGGCACATCAGGTCAAAAAAGTTCCCCATCCCTACTTTAAGGACCCAAGTTATTCAGGCGTTTTAAAACTGTAAAAAAGAACACCAAGCCTGACCTGGTAGCATATGGGCAGATAATGCAAGCTTTTAAGCATCAGAGTTATATCCTGGAAGTAGTGTGTCCCCACTTACAGTTTAGCCACAGCATTTTGTACCAGCTGGAGCTTCATACCAAGCCCAAGCCCCACAAAGAGTGTGTTACCAATACATGAATCACTGTGGCCAGACTACCTTGTCCAAGAACAGCTGCAGTTGGCATACCAGCTGTAGCTGGTATATGGTACTCCTAGCCACTGAGACTACCTAAGCCTCCTGTGACAAAGATGGATCCAGGAGCACCCCAAAATTATGAACCTGCTCCTTCAGGGAGAGCGCAACTCCATCCAATATTGGCAACTGGCCTCTACCTCCCATCCTTGTTACTGAGGTGCTCTGCCTTGCAGTCACCTAAGTATATCCTTTAGCACCTTGACTCCTGAAGTCTCACCCTTGGGGAAAACAAGATTTCTGTAGCACAACAGTGTTACTGGGAAGCTTGATTTAGCTGGAACTCTACATGTGTTCCAGAACAATGAATTTATTTTGGCTTTGCTCTGAGCAATGAACATGGTGCCGCTGCAAAAAAATCAAAGAAGCTTCATTGGTTTAAGCCCAGTTGCTTGCCAGGCCCAATTCAAGGTGTTGGTTTTGACCTTTAAATCCCTACATGGTATCGGCCCAGCCTAACTGAAGGGGCGCCTCCAGCATCATCAGCTATGCCGCCTAACAAGATCGGCCTCAAAAGACCTTCTCTCTATCCGACCAGTCAAAACAGCTAGACTGGTGAGGACTAGAGAAAGGGCTTTTTCAATTGTGGCCCCCACCCTATGGAACTCCCTTCCAAATGATCTCTGCCAGGACCCCTCTACAATGAGTTTCCACCAGGCCGTGAAGACCTGGCTCTTCAGGCAGGCCTTTGGGGTGGGCTAGATTTTAACATCATTCCTTTTAGATTTTAATGTTATTGTATTGTTGTGTCTTGTGCTATTTTGCTTATTTTGTATGTCGCCCAAAGTGACTGGTTAGCCAGCCAGATGGGTGACTAAGAAATCCAATAAATAAATAAATAAATAAAATTCCCCACCCCACTAGCAGCAGCTGCGCAGGGAATTGCATATTCAAGATAAGTGGAAGCCTAATTAGTATCTGGAACTTTTGCCATATCTCATTCAAGTGTATACCCTTATTTAGCCCCAAGGACTTCCTCCAGCAAGCATATTTAATTAGCAATTGGATTAAGTCTAAATTTACATTTCTTGGGAAATGTTACCACCTTTCCACATGAGACACACCTCATTCAGCTGGCTATAAGTTCTGATTGGCCAGAAACCTCTCATGAACTCCCTGCCACTATATGGTAGGAAACTTATTATACAGCTATGGTCATGGCTGTATACTATAGCCAGTATGTATTTTTTGCATTTCAGCATGTTAAATTAAAAGTACCTCCCCTCTCTCATTCTTCTGCTTCCCACAACCACATTTGAAAACAAAAACTTACAAGCCTTATAGTACTGAATTAAGAATCACTTGCTCTACATAGTCATACAAAAGAAAACCCAAACCCACAGAGAATTCACAAGTTAAAGTGAAAAACAGGAGTAAAAAAAGGAACCTGGTGGACTTTTTTCTGAAGTGTTGTGACAAATTTGTTGAAGTTCATTAACAATCAGACATGTTCATAGAGGACCTATTATCCTATTTTTGACCTTGCCCCATACTCTGGACTTCATCTTCCAAAATTCAAAAGTTTAAAAAAGCATTGCTGATTTTTAATTAATCTGAGAAAATTAACATTGGAGTCTATTATAACATACTGCATGTGCACAAAGAAGCAACTACCAGCACTCTAAAAACCCAACTAACAGTTGCTTGGCTTGGAGCCAATGTAGTCCATTGGCTTAGCAGGGTTGGCTTCTATTTAAATTTGGATGGGAGACTATATGTGTCTGCTATGGAATAAAAAGGTGGCAAAAACCTAGAAAGGAAAGGGGCTTTCCCTCTTCCCAGTGTCCATCCACAGGCATGTCAGTTTATCATTAGCAAAGGAAATACACATGCTGGTCAGTTTCAGCTTAGCAAAGCATAGGGCTCATGCTAGTCAGTTTCACCTTAGGAAGACAAAAGCACAGGCTTATCAGTTTAACCTTAGCAAAGGAAACACACAGGCTAGTCAATATCACCTTGCAAAGCAAAGGCACAGGCTTGTCAATTTCACAAAGCAAACACACAGGCTAAACAAAGCAAAGAGCAGTCTGAGCAAAGCAAAGACACTGGCTACAAAGCAAATGCACAGGCTTGTCAGTTCAGTGTTAGCAAACACACAGGCAGTGAAACTGACATGCGTGTACAATGAAATCAACATGTTTCTGGAGGGCTTTTGTGGTGGTTTGGTTTTGAAAGTGAACACAATGGATTTCCTGCAGTTCTGGATGAGTTCTGTTACAGTAGTTTTTGTCCCCAACTTCCTACTCATTAAGTTCCTATCTCATTCATTCAGAAGGAGAGGGCTGTAGAAAGTTTGCAAATATATAAATTTCTTCCTCCTTCCCTCATTTCTTGATCCTCCATTGGGGGGGCTCATCTTTCTCCAATGCTTGTCATCAGTTACCAGTGAAACATTAAAAGATAGCAATGATGAGGAAGGAGGGTTAATAAGAATATGGAGGCCGTTTGCAGTGTGATTTAAGATACTTTAGCTGCCAAATTATTATCGATCTATCTCCCCACCCATTTTCAAGTTTTTGTGGCAAAATAATATGTGGGCTTTTTTTAAAAAGTTACTAAGCTGTGCATGGATTTAATTCTGGCAAATAGTTTTTAATGTTTGTCTAGAGAGAAGATGTCTATTTTTATTCTATTTTATTACAATCACTGTTGCCTTTCTTGTTTTAACATTCTTAATTATTATTTGGAAAGGGGTCTGTTATTTGCTCATTGAGTACTGTGCTGAAACTGGATGCTAGAATTTTGGCAAAAAGCTGTAAAACTCTTTAGATAATTCCAGTATAAAGCTGCAATCCTATGCCCACTTATTTGGGAGTAAGCCTCATTGTAATCAAAGGGGCTAACTTCTGAAGGGACTTGCATAGGCTTGTCCTGTAAATGTGTACTAAAGTGTTTATTTCTTTTTGTCCCATGCTGGGTGTGTGCTTTTGGGTTGTGGGCATATGGTTGTATATTGGGGTGGGGGGGAGTGTCAAAGGAATGAATCAACGGCCCTTCTCATATCCCTTTATAACCCTGTTAATTAGGGTTGCCAGGTCGGAACCATCCAAAAACCTGAGAAAATGGGGCGGGCCCTAGTGACGTCATGGGGCGGGCCCTAGTGATGTCACGGGGTGGGCCCTAGTCACGGGGCGGGCCCTAGTCATGGGGCGGGCCCTAGTGATGTCATGGGGCGGGCCCTAGTGATGTCATGGGGCGGGCCCTAGTGATGTCACGGGGCAGGCCCTAGTCACGGGGCGGGCCCTAGTGATGTCATGGGGCAGGCCCTAGCGATGTCATGGTGCGGGCCCTAGTGATGTCACAAGGCAGGCCCTAGTGATGTTACAGGGCGGGCCCTAGTGACATCATTAAACATGATACATTGTATCAACCACAGTTGCTTGGAGCATACCATTCAAAAAAAAATTCTCTGGAGATTAAAATAGAAATCTTATCTAAAATAGGGTGTTCCTAGGTCCATCTGAAGTGACAAGGTCATTCTTTCTCACAAGCTTAGGGTGATGCAAAATGGAAATGGACTGCCTTCAAGTTAATCCCAGATAGGATCTTCATGGTAAGCAGTATTCAGACAGAGGTGGTTTACTATTGCCTTCCTCTGAGTCTGAGAGGCAGTGACTGGCCCAAGGTCACCCAGGGACCTTCATGGCTGGGTGGGGATTCGAACCCTGGTCTCCCAGGTCACAGTCCAACACTTTTAGGGAACATTTAATCTAGCTTACTTGCTTCTGGCTTTACAAAGTACACAATGTCACCTACATATATTTTCAGGGGACTATTTATATACCATTTCATTGTTCTAAAATAATGCAGAGGTGTGTGTTCTCTCTCCCCCACCCCCCATTTAGGACTTGCCTCCTTAAAAGATAAAGAATATGCATATATGTGTATCACTTATGTTTCCTGCCAGTAGCATACTATCGTCATTATCTGTGGGCTCGTGCTGACTGGCCAACAAAGAGGAGTATCCACTGTCCTCCTTTCCATTGTCCATTTCACTAGCATTCCCAACATGCCTCCACAAAATTTGTTGTTTTTCTTTGTTATTATGTAGAGGTTTTCCTTCACTTTTGATGTCAACACTCTTGGGGCTTCCATAGTGCTGGTCACTATACAATAGCTTCTCTGATACTCTTTAGTGCAGTCTTTACAAAACTCCTTATTATAATTAGCAATACAGAGCTCTTCTGATCTTTTTTCTGTTCCAAATGGTTTTAACGGTGAAAGTCCACAGTGAACAGTGTGTCCTTCCCTGTCCACTTTGGAACCCGTTTCCTCGGTTTCGTGTTATGTCTGGCCCCGAGATCTCCCTCCCCTCCCCCGTCGCTTCTCCCTTTCTCTCTCCGCCCGCCCCCTTTCCCTGGTAATAATGACATGTATGCCCTCCTGCCCACATTCTAGCAACTGGGAATGTGCCAAGCGCTGCAGCAGGCAGCTGCTGCCACCCACTCGCCTTGCCTTGCCTTGCCCTGCCCCCTCGCGCAATGCAACGGACCCTCACCCCGGAATCCTGCGCCCCCTCCTCTTTCCCTTGGGAAAAAGGGGTGAGCCGGCGAGGAAGGGGGCTCTCTTTCAGCCTCCCCCCCTCAACTCAGGGCTCCCAAAGGCTCCCGGTCTCCTCTCCCCGCCCGCCAAGCCCCTGATCGGGGGGGAGGGCAAGGCTGGCATCGGCTGGCCTCCCTTCCCTTCCCCTCGCCTGCTGGTCCCCGGCCGGCCCATGCGGTGCCTGGGGTGCACACCTTCGCCGCTGCGATGCAGCCACTTGCGGCTGTCAACCTTTCGCTCAGCCCCTCCCTGCCGATTGCAGCTCTCACGCACGCGCCCGCTCTCACACACACGGTGCCGGGAGGGAGCACGGCGGCACAGTCAGGGCTCCCAAAGGCTCCCGGTCTCCTCTCCCCACCCGCCAAGCCCCCGATCGGGGGGGGCAAGGCTGGCATTGGCCGGCCAGCCAGCAAGCTACCCACGCCACCCTCCCAGAGCATGCTGCTCGGAGAAGCTGCAGCTGCAGCTCCCGCTCAGACTATAGCAGTGGCTCGGGCTGCCTCGTTCGGTGTGTGGGCACGCACACACGCGCGGTGGTGGCTCCGGGCGTGAGTGTTTGCCCGCCAGCTTCGCCGAGTCCGGCTCCGCCTGTCTGACTGTGCCGCCACGCTCCCTCCCGGCACCATGTGTGTGAGAGCGGGTGCGTGTGAGTGTGTGAGAGCTGCAATCGGCAGGGAGGGGCTGAGCGAGAGGTTGACAGCCGCAAGTGGCTGCATCGCAGCGGCGGAGGCGCACACCCCAGGCACCGCACGGGCCAGCCGGGGACCAGCAGTCGAGGGGAAGGGAAGGGAGGCCGGCTGATGCCAGCCTTGCCCCCCCGATTTGCCTGTTTTGCAGCCACATAACGCTGTTGGCTCATATTTAGCTGTGACCAACAATAATCCCAAGATCCTTGCATACAATATTGCTGAGCCAAGTATTTCCCATCTTATAATTGTGCATTTAGTTTCTTCTTCCTAGGTGTAGAACTTTGCACTTATCCCTGTTAAATTTCACTCTGTTGTTTTTAGCTCAGTGCTCCAGCCTATCAAGGTCCCTTTGAATTTTGTTTCTGTCTTCCAAGGTATTAGCTATCCCTCCCAATTTTGTATCATCTGCAAATTTGATAAGCATTCCCTGTACCTTCTAATCCAAGTCATTAATAAAAATGTTGAAGAGCAATGGATCCAGAACTGACCCCTGCAGTACCCCACTTGTTATCTCCCACCAGTTTGAGAAGGAGTCATAGTCAAGACTAATCTGAACTTAGGTTGTCTGTTAAATTTTGTGCATAGTGCCCACTAGGGATAGGTGAGAATTTCACTAAAATTGAACTTGGCACCAGACTTCCCAATAGGCCATAGGTTCGCTATCTTTGCGGACTCATCCTGAATACTGTGAGTATCCCCAGCTTTTCCTGACACCAGATTTTTGTAAAAAACAAACAAATCAAACTTTGCTTTGCTAATGTGAAACTGACCAGTCTGTCTGTTTGCTTTGCTAACTGGAAACTGGCAAGCTGGTGTCTTTGCTTTGCTAACATGAAATTGACCAGCTTGTATGTTTGCTTTGCTAATGTGAAAATGACCAGGCTGTGTGTTTACTTTAAGGTTACACTGACCAGCCTGTGTTTTTGCTTTTGAAATTCAGCATCCTGTGTGTTTGCTCTGTGTTAAAGCTATCTCTCACTCTCCCAGAGCTGGGGGAAAGGATCCAGTACCATTTGGGAGAAGGGGAAGGAGAGTGAAAGAGGGGCGATTTGGTGGGTGGGCACTGGGCAGAGGGAAAGTCGCTTTCCTTTCCTTTCCAAAAGTAAAACACTGTGGATATCATCGTTACTTTTTCAGGTGGGGAAAAATAGGAATAGTAAAAGCAAAGGAAAGCGGAAAAATAACTAACCTGAAACAGGTCCACCTGCCAGTTTGAGCAAATGCAATCAAACAGGCACCAACAAGTGGATCCCATCCATAGTGTCCACCTCCACCATTCTGTACTATTAGCTGGGAGGCATATGCCTAGCCAGCTTCCTAAATGCCTTGTAATGGGAAACTCAAAATACTCTATATTGTTCACCTTTTAAGGTAGCCCCTCCACTCAGGAAGAGTTCATCCCCAAGCAACCACATTGTTCAGTCCTTATCAGTCCTCTTCTCTTCAGGATTGTTCTGGTCTCCAACAGCTTTCCTTCCCTGCCTCTGCTACCCCATATCCATGCCTCTTCTCCCTCTGTATTTGTTTATTTCTTCAGTCTTTAGCCAGGAACATAATGGGAACACAATACTCTGTTCTCACTTTAAGTCATTTTTGTTTCTTAGTCTCCCAATTAGGAGAACCTAAGTTGCTTCCTAGAAAACTGTCCCACGCAAGGCTCAAGGGATCCTATAAAGGCTTGCCTGTATTGGATCCCCATCACATTTGTTTCTAGACAACAAATACATCCTGTGGTTTAAAAGTCAAATAATTTCTGATTCCCAAGAATTCATACTGAACCATTCCAAGAACCAAAAGTATCCAGATCTGACCCTAGATTGTTGGGTCACTGTGAATACTTGAGATACCTGTATTGCTTCTCCCTGTCTTGAAACTGCAACCTCTCTCTCTCTCTTTCTGCCTCCCATGTCTCACTCTCCACTCTATCCTTGCATAGCTCAAACCTACATCATTTGCATTTTGACTTGGTCCAGTTGCATCTAGGTTTCTATTGCAGCCTGCTGGATCAAAACCTTTATTTTCATCCCAAGTGGAATCTGTGTTCTCTTGTTATTTCCCTCTGTTATTGGTGTGCAAGGATATATCCCTGTGATGTGCTGTGACTTCAGGTCCAAGATCTTCAAAAGCACACTTCCTTGGGTGACACATACAGACTTCTGTGTACAGGTGCACATGCAATCATGGGCATGTGTAAACCTCCTGCTTTTGCAGTATGACTGAGTTTTTTTCTCCATTCTGTTTCCCCGGCCCATATTCCACTCTTTCCTCAGACCTCTCCCCTAGCACCATTTCCTATGGCAAAGGGGGAACCCTCCAGGTGACTGACAGGTGGGCAGTTCCACCTTCCTGTCAAAACTGGCCCACAAGGGGTGGAGAAGATAATGATCTGGCCCACCGGCCCGATCCAGTTCCTCACCTCCACCCTACACCATTCCTTCACCTATCACCCACCCAGATCATTTGAGGTTTGCCCCTTTTGGCCATGCAAGGCTCCTTCAAGATACAGATAAGCAGCACACCATTTACAGAGATAATGTTGGGTTTTTTCCCCCAGAGAAAGTATGTAGAGAAATAAGTCCAACTGTTTCCCTCCCCAAAGCCATCAAAACACCAATGACTCTGTAATATTTAATGGCTTGTTTTGCTCCCTAAATGATACAATGAAAAGGATTATTAATGTTAATAGCATTCTTATCATATTTTAATAGCATCATGTATAACTGAAATGTCATCTCAGCACATATTTCTCCCACTTTCACCCAGGGCGTGGAGTAATCATCCTCCAGAGAGCTGCTGAGAGCAAGGAGAGAGCACAACAGACGCCAGCCCTGTGCACTTGGAACTCAAGGAAGCATGGCCAGGGGAAGGGAGAAGGGCAAAATAATAAACAAAAGCCAAGGAGAGGAAGGGGAAAGACTGAGGAAGAAAAATGATTGAGAAGAGTATGAGAAGCAAGAAATCTGTAGTTTTGGTTCCTCCTTATTGTGTTTCCAGGTCTCCCAAGGCTCTGCCTGTTGGGGGAGAAAAAGGAGGAGAAGGAGGCACAGCCTGGTAGCGCAGTGGTTTTTAAAAAGACATCTCAAGCTTCTCTAATTGAACTGCAGTGCGGACTTACTAACCTTTTTCCTTGATTTATTATGTCTGTGTCTATGCTCAGCTCTCACTCTCTCTGACCAGGAAGAGAAAGGTAAATATGGGGGGATGGAAAAGGTTAAACATCAGAAGCGGGAAGAAGGCTGAAGAAAGAAGGACCTAGCTTTCCTCTGTGCTTCCATCTTCTTCTCTACCCCTGTTGCCCCATATGAGAGCTAAAACGCCCAGAGCTGTACCCTCTCTCCCTGATGTACTTTTTTTTTTAAATGAAGGAAGCATTTCATGGGCATTGTTAGGAGGTGGCCCAGGAGTAGGATTGCCAGGTCTCCGGCTTTCTGCCAGAGTCTCCGGCAAAAGTGGGCCGTCTCCGGCCTCCGGCCATATTTGGTGTGAAGAGGCTGATCTCCGGCTTTTGGACGTCCCCCTCAGGCACGCATGCATGATTGACACACATGGCTGCTGGGTGGGAGGAGCGGCCGTGATGGGCGTTTCTGGCTGCGGTTTGCATCGCGGCCGATAGAGCAGTTTGGAATCTCGTTTGGAAGCAGAAGGCTGCTGGGTGGCAGGAGCTGGAGCAGGTTGGACTGCGGCTGATTGCAGAGAGAGAGGGAGAGAGAGGCCTGAGAGAGAGAGGCCTGAGAGAGAGAGAGAGGCCTGAGAGAGAGAGAGGCCTGAGAGAGAGAGAGAGGCCTGAGAGAAGAGAGGCCTGAGAGAGAGAGAGAGAGGCCAGAGAGAGGCCAGAGAGAGAGGCCTGAGAGGCCAGAGAGAGAGAGAGAGAGAGAGGCCTGAGAGGCCAGAGAGAGAGAGAGAGAGAGAGAGAGAGAGGCCTGAGAGAGAGAGAGAGAGGCCTGAGAGTTGGGGCTCAGCAGTCTCTGGCCATCACCACACCTTGGGGGAGGAAATTCCATCACAGACACACACACACTCACACCCTGGGCCCCCCCTCTTCCTTTTCTGATTGTGGAAAGCTGGTGGTTCCATGTCTGCCACTGCTCCTTGGATTGTTGAAAACCAAATGTTTAAATAAGCAAAATGTATAGCAGGATGAGGTTGCCATGTGATTTTTCCAGCTGGGTTTGTGTGTGTATGGAACTTCAGCAGGTGAACAGGCCCATCCCCTCATCTCTGTGACAATGAAAGTTCTACGTCTTGAATTTCTGGCTGCCACCCAAAGAAAGCTGGCAGCCCCGGGAACAGGTGGGTGCAGAGTGGGTCTTAAAATAAAGAAAGAATCTTGCAGATGGAAGGCAGGGAAAACCAGGCCAGGTTCCCCAGGAACAATGTCTGTTTCCTAATCCCTGTCCCTGATAAATCACAGTTTCCATTTTAAGCATCACTTGTGTTGGAATTGTGGAAATGCAACTCGATTTGGGTGTTTCCACGTCTGGAGGGAGACAGAGAGGAGACCTCCAGGTTGCTAGGCTGTGCCTTTCCTTTGGTCATATGCTCATCTTCCTTCCTGAAAACTGATACCTCTTAGGAATGCCGACCACACCTTCCAACTCTCTCCTTCCTGCTTCTTCTCTGTCTCTTGAAGAGAAGAAATGTCTTTGCTTTGTCTCTCTCACCTGCAGCATGAGGGCAAAGGCCTTGTCAGGTCCATGAACCTCCAGTGCGGGTAGTTTACTAGAACTAGAATCCCTTTTCTATCTATTGTGTATTTCCTTCAATGAAGCAAGCTGTTCCTTATTTTACTAAGTCTGAATCCTCAGTTATTGCTGCAGCGTAAAAGTCTGCTACTTCACAGGGAAAGTCTCTCTCTCTCTCTCACTCTCTCTCTCTCTCTCTCACACACACACATCAGCGCTGGGTCTGCTCTTGATCCCAAACCTAACTCTGCTAACAAGTTTCTAGTCTTTTTTCAGCATTGAGTTGCCTCCACTCAAGACTCTGGAAGTTAAACCTCTCAGTGTGTGTGCAAAGCCCCCCGCAGCAGAGTAGGAAGCCTCTTTTTGTCTGTCAAGAGCCATTGACCACCAGCAGCCAAATCAACCTGAGGCCCCAGCTGGCTTTGTCTGTGGGTCAGTGGCCTGAGGAGATGCCTTGGGTCAGCTGCCAGCCTGCCCAATGCGCACTTTCAAATTTCTCCTCAAGCAGAGACTGCCCAGTGCTGAACACCCTCCCACCTGAGAAGAGCCTGTGGAGCAGGTGATATTGGGGGACCTGCAGGCCAGAGCCCATCCCCCCCTTTTAAATCAAGGGAAGATGGCCGTAACTCAGTGGTAGAGAACATGGACAGTCGCTGCCAGTCGCTGTAGACAGTGCTGATGCTGAACCAGATGGACCAATGGCCTAACTCAGTATAAAGCAGCTCCCTGTTTAAATCACCCTTCATTCAGAACCATAAGGACTAGAATCTTA
This sequence comes from Rhineura floridana, assembly GCF_030035675.1. Lineage (NCBI taxonomy): Eukaryota > Metazoa > Chordata > Lepidosauria > Squamata > Rhineuridae > Rhineura > Rhineura floridana. Next base: position 171,944,499 of record NC_084480.1, on the reverse strand, counting down.
CTTTATTTTTAGGAAAACTGTTGCGTATGCAGAAGGGCCCAGGTTCAGTCCTCAGCGGCATCTCCAGGTAGGGCTGAGAGACACCCCTGCCTGAAGCCCTGAGAACCGCTGCCAGTGCAGACAGCACTGGGCTAGAGAGCACCCATGGGTCTGCATCCAACATTCCTGGGTAAATGAAGCGGATCCTCACATCTGGTCCAATCCTGCCTCAGGCCAGGGCTCGGAGTCTTAGTTTGCCTTGGCCACCCTGCTTCATCCGCCCGTGCTGGGAGCTGCACAGCAGGAGTTGGGCCCATCTGTTCTCCTGGTACCTTTCAGTAGTTTTCAGGTTTCCTTAAGGACATAAGAACATCTAGTTCCTCATCCCAACCGTAATAGGAAGCCTGCAAGCAGGACCCTTCTGGGAGGAAGGGCGGGATATCAGTTTAATAGATAAATAAAATAAATAAGCGCAACTGGCCTTCAGAGGCATATTGCCTCCAAATGTTAATGTAGCTTCAAATAGCATTTGCCTTATTTGCAGCCACATCACACTGTTGGCTCATATTCAGTTTGTGATCAACAACAATCCCAAGATCCTTCTTGCATGTAGTATTGCTGAGCCAAGTATCCCCCATCTTAATAACTGCATTTGGTTTCTTTTTCCTAGGTGTAGAACTTTACACTTATCCCTGTTAAATTTCATTCTGCTGTTTTTAGCCCAATGCTCCAGCCTATTAAGATCCCTTTGAATTTTGTTTCTGTCTTCCAGGGAATTAGGTATTCCTCCCAATTTTGCATCATCTACAAGTTTGATAAGCATTCCCTGCCCCTCCTCATCCAAGTCATTAATAAAAATGTTGAAGAGCACTGGGTCCAAGACCAAGCCCTATAGTAGCCCGCTACTTATCCCCCCCCAGGTTGAGAAGAAACCATTGATTAGCACTCTGAATATGATTGTGTAGCCAACTGTGGATCCACCCAATAGCTGTTCCATCCAGTCCACATTCAGCTAGCTTGCTAATCAGAATATCATGTGGCATTTTGTCAAAAGCTTTGCTAAAGTTGAAATATATTGTGTCCACAGCATTCCCACAGTCTATCAGGGAGGTTTGTTGTTGTTGTTATGTGCCTTCAAGTCGATTATAACTTATAGCGACCCTATGAATCAGTGACCTCCAAGAGCATCTGTCATGAACCACCCTGTTCACATCTTGTAAGTTCAGGTGTGTGGCTTCCTGTATGGAATCAATCCATCTCTTGTTTGGCCTTCCTCTTTTTCTATTCCCTTCTGTTTTTCGCAGCATTATTGTCTTTTCTAGTGAATCATGTCTTCTCATGATGTGTCCAAAGTATGATAACCTCAGTTTCATCATTTTAGCTTCTAGTGATAGTTCTGGTTTAATTTGTTCTGACACCCAATTATTTGTCTGTTTTGCCTAGAATGCCCTCCCTTGTCCTTAACATGGCTGCAACCATATCTACTCAGAAGTAAGTCCTATTGAGTTCTATGGGGCTTCATTCCTTAATAAGCGTGCTTACAGTTGCTGCCTTCAGGGGCATCTATCTGTGCTCCCATCTAACGTCTCTGCAACACTAAGCTCCTTTCTTCCAATAATGGCCTGGCCTGAGGGCACGTAAACCCTTCTTGCCAGAAGCAAGTAAGCTAGATTAAATGTTCCCTAAAGGCATTGAACTGTGACCTGGCAGACCAGGGTTTGAATCCCCATACAGCCATGAAGCTCCCTGGGTGACCTTGGGCCAGTCACTGCCTCTCAGCCTCAGAGGAAGGCAATAGTAAACCACCTCTGTCTGAGTACTGCTTACCATGAAGACCCTATCTGGGATCAACTTGAAGGCAGTCCATTTCCATTTTGCATCACCCTAAGCTTGTGAGAAAGAATGACCTTGTCACTTCAGATGGACCTAGGAACACCCTATTTTAGGTAAGATTTCTATTTTAATCTCCAGAGAATTTTTTTTGAATGGTATGCTCCAAGCAACTGTGGTTGATACAATGTATCATGTTTAATGATGTCACTAGGGCCCGCCCCCTGACATCACTAGGGCCCGCCCCCTGACATCACTAGGGCCCGCCCTCATTTTCTCAGGTTTTGGGATGGTTCCGACCTGGCAACCCTACCCAGGAGGCTTCAGGTCTTTTGCATTGTGCCCCAGATCCCTGCTCCTTTCCCTTCTTTTTTTAAACAAAAGAAATATTTACAGGGCAGTTGGGCATGCTGCATAGCTCAGTCCCAGTGAAACTGCAGCCACCTGCCATCTTAATTTGCAAAGGGTCCCAGAAAGGCACCCCATAGTTCAGAGCAAACCCTGACAGCAAGCTAGAGCATCCATTCTCCGAGGCCCATGATTCAAATTTATATGCAAATTTGTTTCATGGGCTATGCTTTTAAGTTTTTTAAGTATAATTGTTAAGGTGTTGGACAACGACATGGGAGACTAAGGTTCGAATGCCCACATAGCCATGAAGCTCACTGGGTGACCTTGGGCCACTGCCCCCCCGCCTCAGAGGGAGTCAATGGTAAACCCCCTCTGAATACCGCTTACCATGAAAACCCTATACATAGGGTCAGCATAAGTCGGGATCCACTTGAAGGCAGTCTTGAAGGCATTTCCATTTCAACAATGCCCCTAGGTCTGGTCCAAGCCCTGTTTTCTATCTGCCTGTTTTCTACTTGCAAGGAATGGGCTTTTTGGAAAATGTAGTTGACCACTATCCCACCCAGCCCAGTCTGGCCAGGTATTCCTGGGAGGACCATGAGCGAGCAATAAAAATGGCAACAAAGCAGGGGGGGAAACAGCTAAAATAACCAACACTTGATTTCAACAGGAGCCATATTGCTGGACTTCTTCTGCCTGTAAGGTGGGATGAGCAATACAATAAATTGTGATTCTAAACATCAAGTCTCATGTGGCCAGACCTGGAGGCACTTAGGAGGCATGTTCTCCACAATGCTGTTGTGATTTCCACCCCCACCCTCCCCCTACTGGAAGGTCAGCAGAGTTTCACACAGCAGTTGCAACAAATCAGTCTGTTAAGACCACAGGTAAAGGTGAAAAAGAAAAGTTAATGTTCATTCACTAAGGACATACATAGCCATCTCTCTGAGTAGGAGCTCAGAGAGAACACGTCCTCACAACATGGAGGGAGAACAAAGGAAGAATGTGTCATCTGAGAACAAACAAATTACAAGTTAGTCAATTCAGAGGAATACAAAAGGTTACTCTTTTTGTCTAGCACTTCCAACTGGTTCAGGTAACTAACTACAAGCATTGTTGCTTCGTTCCAACACACACACACCCAGGCATTGCTCATTTTGTCCTTATAGCTTCTTCTTTCTTTAACCCCTCTCTCCCTCCGTGGCCATGCCCCATCTTTAAGAAACCAACACAATGCAATGCGTTCTGAAACACACTTGTGGGGTGGACTGAATGAACAGCATACGTTGGCAAACCACGCTGCTGTTCTCAGTACACTATCTCTCAAGACATTGCGATCTGACCAGTGGAAAAACAGGATGTGGTTAACTTTATGGCTGTAAACGATACTGACATCTGTAGTGGTTAAATAACTGCCTGCATATTGCCACGTAGATAATGCTGTTGTACTATGTATGTACGTGATGTTATACAATAGTTAAAGGTCATAGGCTGTTTATGGAGAGAAAATAATCCACGCCTCCAAGCGGAGGTAAAATAAAAGCGGAGACGAGAATTACGAGGGGGGCTCCGAAATTGAACTCTGGTCTCACCGTGTCTCACTGTGTCGTGATATCTACATCTGGTGACCTCGACGTGATTCAGAACAAACACCCTCGTACCCACTGGCAGGATCAGCCAACGGTGCACCTCAGCGTACAGCTCCCATTCGTGAGTATGGGGGGGGAATTGTCAGCTCAGCAGAAGGTTCATGCACAAGAGCTACAAAAAATTTTAAAACAGGATACCTCAGCTTTTATAAGTCGTTCTCACATTGAATCATTGTTAAAAACAATTCAATGTCAATGTCCATGGTATCCAGAGCAAGGATCACTACGTCAGTCAGATTGGATAAAGATAGGGAGAAAATTACATGAAGAACCAAGAGCACCTATTCACCATCTCTTATTATGGCAAAAGTGTGCTGAGGCCATTAGTCATTTAGGGATAAAAGAGACATCGCTGTTTGCCAATTCTGACCAGAAAACTCCTCTTTATCCCCAACTTTCTTTACCTACACCTGAAAAGGATATTGAGAAATTTGTAAATGCTCCTCCATATAGCCCTCCAGTCCAACAAGAACAGGTTACTGGGAAGGTTAAAGCAGCCATAGCTCAGGCTGCAGCCTCAGGATTATTATCTATGGAAGAAATGGGAGACTGGGAGGGTACAATTTCAGCTTTTCCCGTTACATATCAGCCAGATCCTAATAATGCTAATAATCGCATAGCAACTTGGACAGCTCTTCCGTTTTCTGTTATTAGAGAAATAAATAAGGCAGTAAGAGAATATGGGATTACGGCTAATTATGTACAAGGGATGTTGGAAGGAGTAGCTACTGGATATAACATGATCCCTCAAGATTGGAAGGATCTCTTTAGGATGATTTTGACTCCTTCGCAATATGTAGTTTGGGACCAAGAATTTAGACATGCTGCTATAGCAGCTGGGGATGCTAATATCATTCCCGAGCAAATTTATGGGTCAGGTAATTTTGCTACCATAGCACAACAAGGGGTATTGCCTGAAGCCGCATTTCATCGAACTGCTGAGTGTATACAGAAAGCATTTAAAAAGGTGCCTGCTGGGAAAGAACCCTTACGTTCTTTTACGAATGTACGGCAGCAAGCAACAGAGCCCTATTTTCAGTTTGTTGACCGTTTGAAAGAGGCTCTGACACGGCAGGTTGATAACCCTCAGGCACAAGGGGAATTATTGTTAAAATTAGCTTACGAGAATTCTAACACAGACTGTAAAAAGATTTTGAAAAACATTATTCATAGACCTCAATATGAATTGGGAGACATGATTCAAGCTTGTGCAGAGGTAGGTACACATGTTCATGCCATGACATTGTTAGCTGGGGCATTAAGACAGGGTAACAAACCTACAGGCAATTGTTTTAATTGTCAAAAGCCTGGTCATTTCAGAAGGGAATGTCGGGCTCCTGGCGGAGGAGCATTTAAAGGTGGGGGCACTGTTACAAACCGGCCAAAGAAAATCTGTCCGAAATGTAAAAAGGGTTATCATTGGGCTAATCAGTGTCGTTCAGCTCCCACTACCAATACCAATGTGTCTTCCCGTCCTATTGAGGGAAACTGAACTTGGGGCAGGCTTCCAGCCCCGAATCTCAAGGAAGTGTACCCACCCCTGCTACTCAAGGAAGCGCTGGAATTGATTTAATACATGCAGAGTCAAAAGATGTTCCTTTGCCTGGAGCAGTTCTTTTAATGCCTACCACACTCACTGGCCCTTTACCAGAAGGCACCGTAGGCCTTGTACTACCGCGATCCTCTGCTTCCAAGAATAATATAATGGTGGTACCTGGTGTTATTGATTCTGATTATCAGGGAATTATTTATATTCAGTATTGGAGTCACCTTCCCCTTCAGTTGAAGAAGGGAGATTCTTTTGCGCAACTATTGTTATTGCCATATCGTCTTTTCACATCGAACACTTCCTCCCAAAAACGTACTGGTGGATTCGGATCTACAAGGACGAAATCGCCGAGTGTGAGTATTTCAGGTAATCCTTTCCATCCACAGGTAGCTGCAGTACTGGCAGAAGTGACCAGGGAGAAACCGGTTCGTAAGTATTGTTTAAACAATGTTATTTTTGAAGGTATTATAGATTCTGGGGCAGATGTCACAGTAATTGCTGAACATAACTGGCCATCCTCTTGGCCAGTAGAAGTGGCCCCTTCTGTGTGGGGAGTGGGCGGAGCTCAGGATTCAAAACGGAGTAAGGATTGGATACAAGTTGTTGCTCTTGATGGTGATCGTATAGCCCACATTCGCCCTTGTATTTTGGACATTTCAGTAAATCTGTGGGGAAGGGATTTACTGGAGCAATTCCAGACCACCATTGTTATTAATGATTAGCCAACAAAAGGCAGCTCTTCCTTTACAATGGAAGACAGACATACCCATTTGGGTAGAACAATGGCCCTTACCCAAAGAAAAATTAGAAGCTCTGCACCAACTGGTAAAGGAGCAACTGGAAGCTGATCATATAGCAGAAAGTAATAGCCCTTATAACACCCCAGTGTTTGTGATTAAAAAGAAATCTGGAAAGTGGAGGCTCTTACATGATTTACGAGAAATAAATAAATTAATTGTGCCCATGGGTCCGCTACAATGTGGGACGCCTAATCCAAATTTAATTCCATATGACTATTCCTTAGCTATTATAGACCTGAAAGATTGCTTTTTCACAATACCGTTACAAGCGCAAGACGCACCGAAATTTGCGTTTACTGTTCCCGTATATAATAACTCTGGCCCTGCGCAACGATATCAATGGAAAGTGCTACCTCAGGGCATGTTAAATAGTCCAACCCTATGTCAACAGTTTGTAGACATGGCCCTGCGACCCTTTCGGGCTCAATACCCTACATTATTGGTCTACCATTATATGGATGACATCTTGGTGGCTGGGAGAACCCTCCCATCTATGTGGCAACAACACCTTACTGATCATTTGTCACAGTCAGGGTTGCAGATTGCCCCTGAAAAGGTACAACTCAAAGAACCATTTCTGTATTTAGGACATAAATTAATGCAATCCTACTCCACTCCTGTATTGCCCTGTCTTACTTTGTCAATGAAGCCAACTTATGTAGAACTACAACAATTCTTGGGTTCTATTAATTGGATTCGACCATATTGTAAACTTACCACTCAAGACATGGGGCCTTTATTTGAATGTTTAAAACAAGGACGTCAACCTGCAGATATTATTACTTTAACGGAACAGGCAAGGCAATCCCTAGAATTAGTTTCTACAACGTTAAAAGCTATTTGGGTGGATCGACAAATATTGAATAAACCACTGATTTTATTTGTTTTATTTGATGGAAGCCAACTTTTTGCTGCACTCACTCAGGAGTCAGGCTCCAATGCTACACATATAATAGAGTGGCTTTACTTAGCCCATACACCAAAGTCATCTATCACAACTTTGCCAATGCAAGCAGCAGAAATAATCCAAAAAGCACGATTACGATCAAGGCAATTATTAGGTATCGATCCGGTTGAAATTTCGTTGCCTCTTAAACTTTACACATGGGAAAATGCTGTTGCACTTTCTGATGACCTTCAATGGGCTTTAGTCTCTTATTTGGGCACAATTTCATGTCGTTCCTCATCAGATCCACGGCTTCAAATTACACAAAAAATTCCTATCCAGTTTCAATCTGTAATCAGTTTACAACCCTTACCTGCGGTCACGGTCTATACTGATGGCAGTCCAACTAGAGGGGTTGTTGCATGGCACGAGCAGGGGGTTTGGAAGACAATTTTCACCTTACCCCAAACTTCCGCTCAGAGATCTGAGTTGGCCGCTGTTAGTATGGCGCTGTTGACTTTTGCAGATCAGGAGGTTAACATTATTACCGATAGTCTTTATGTTAAGAATGTTGTACTTGCATTACCCGGTAGTTATGTCTCTCCCATGCTGGACACTAATCTACTTGCTCTTATGCTTACACTTCAAAAACTCATACATACTCGGTCTTGTCGATTTGCTATATTTCATATTCGCAGTCATCAACCTTTCCCAGGATTGTTAACAGAAGGTAATCAATATGCTGATCAGGCTCTTCGTGCCCTCCTTTGCACACCCATAGAAAGTCATGCCCTTCATCATCAAAATGCTAAAGCACTCCAGAAGCAATTCCATCTTACTGCCCAGGAAGCCTCTGCCATTATTCAACAATGTCCCCAATGCACACAGTTAACTCTATCCCCAGAACCAGGAGTGAACCCACGAGGTCTCATAGTTAACCAGTTGTGGCAAATGGATGTTACACATTTTCCTACTTTCTCCCCATGGAAGTATTTGCATGTTACAGTAGATACATATTCCGGATACATATGGGTAACTCCTCAGAAAGGGGAAAAAACTAAGAATGTTATTAATCATGTCATTCGTTCTATTGCCATCATGGGCCAACCTCAGACGATAAAAACTGATAATGGTCCTGCATATGTTTCACAGCAATTTGCACAGTTTTGCACTAAGTGGTCCATTACACATTTGTTTGGTATTCCTTATAATTCTACAGGTCAAGCTGTCGTCGAACGTACCAATCGTACCCTTAAAGAGCATTTGCTTAAACAAAAACAAAAAGGAGGAGTACCACTGGGATTGGCCACCAAAGAGGAGTGGCTGGCACAAGTGTTGTTTACCATTAATCATTTAAATTTGTCTCAATCTCCCAATACTCATTTTTCCTTTTCTACTCGAGCGCAGCGGCATTTTCAGCAGTCGGAGTCTCTACCTGCCCCGCGGGTGCAGTTTCGGCAACTACCAAATCCAGAGTGGAAAGGCCCAGTTCCGCTTATAACGTGGGGTCGAGGTTACGCGGCTGTGTCTACGCCTGACGGTCCTGTGTGGGTACCTGCTAGGTGTATCCGGCCCTGGAAAGACGATGTCCTGGCACGATAATCTTAAGAATCCCATCCCTAATTTTTCTCTGCAACTTCAGGATACTGGGATGTCTTCCAGGAAGCGTGGTCGGAATGTTCCGCAACCTCCCGTGACTTGGGGCCAAATAAAGAACTTAGCAACACAAGCAGAAAAAGCAATGGAACAAGCCGGGGTGGACAAGACAACTGAGAATACCATTCTTGCTTTAATTGCGTCTTTAAATACAAATTCTATTTTTGTACTTTGCATTTGTTGGATTTTAGGAAGCGCCGGGGCTGACAGGTTGGGGCAGGAGTTGGGGATGCGGTTTCAACACAATATCTGGGTTCAGTTAGCAAGAATGACAAATGTGAGTGACTTTTGCATGACTGAACATGTACAGGAAATGGGTATGTTGGGAACATGTTTAATACCCGTATGCAAAGCACCTGGGGATATTGGGAACATTACAGGACTTGGGCGGTTCATGAATACTTCAGAGATTAAATATCATACTGTTTCGAATTGGGGAACTCCAACCTTCCAGCTGCCTGTTAATGCTTTTCAATTATTTACATCACATGTTGCAAATTCCATTAATAATACGTGTGCTCGGATGGTTAATTGTAGTCGACATAAGGTGCAGAAGGGATGTCTAAAGGTTGGGAGACCCACATGGAATTGTACACAGCACATTAACATATCCAGTATGTACGGACACATTCCTTTACCAGGTGGATGGTTTTGGACATGTGGAGAAACCACTTTTAATTATGTTCCCGCTAATATTTCTGATACCATCTGTTGCCTGAGTCGACTGGTTCCCATTTTCCTTCATAAAAGGGAGTTGCTAGCCCAACGTAGGAAAAGAGAAGCTGTTGCCATGCCGGCTGATTGTAATGACAAGGTGGAATTGCTTAATAAAGCAGAAAGTGTATCACTAGCCATCTCCCTTGTTGGACTTCCTGCATTGGCAGTAAGTAACAGCAATCAATTACATAAATTAGCCTGTAATTATGTTAAGATGATAAATGCCACCTCTCGAGCCATTGCTTTGTTAAATGAAGAGCAGGGTATATTAAGACAAGCTATCTTGGATAATCGTGCAGCTATAGATTACCTGCTATTACAACATCAGTTGGGGTGCGAAACTATAAAGAATATGTGCTGTTTTAATTTAACTGACAACAGTTTTGAAATCAGAACACAGGTAAAAAACTTGAAGGATCTAGCTAATAACATTTTGCAGGACGCCCCTACAACTTGGTGGCAGTGGCTTTGGAGTTGGCTGCCCACTGGATGGCTAAGTCAGATTCTTAGATATGCTATTCTTTTACTCATTTTAAGTATAGGCTTATGCTGTTTTTTACAATACCTTTTCCAGACGTGTACACCTGTTGCTCCGCGACCATTACGTAGTAATTACTTTTTGCTAAAAAATAAAAAAGGGGGAGATGTGGGGTGGACTGAATGAACAGCATACGTTGGCAAACCACGCTGCTGTTCTCAGTACACTATCTCTCAAGACATTGCGATCTGACCAGTGGAAAAACAGGATGTGGTTAACTTTATGGCTGTAAACGATACTGACATCTGTAGTGGTTAAATAACTGCCTGCATATTGCCACGTAGATAATGCTGTTGTACTATGTATGTACGTGATGTTATACAATAGTTAAAGGTCATAGGCTGTTTATGGAGAGAAAATAATCCACGCCTCCAAGCGGAGGTAAAATAAAAGCGGAGACGAGAATTATGAGGGGGGCTCCGAAATTGAACTCTGGTCTCACCGTGTCTCACTGTGTCGTGATATCTACACACACTTTGTCAGACAGTCAAATCAATCTCTCTCTTTAATAAGGAACTATTTTATTAAACCAAAAAAACACAAATGGTATGCAGAATCTCCAAGAAAACTTATACTCTGGGGATAGTGAATTGAGGATGTTGATGATGGTGGAGAACTTGGTGGTAGATGATTCAATTGTTGACTAGAATTGTTGAGAAGGTGGGTTCAGTGGGAGAAATAGTCCTTTGAGAATGATGGGTTTTCAGAGAGACAAGCCTTGAAGAGTGCTTGGTGGGAGAGATAGCTTCTGACAGAGAGATAGGTGAAAAAGGAGTGTGGTCCTCTGGAGTGACAAGGCCTGCTGCCAGCTTTGCTGGTGGCTGAAACAGACTGAGGCAAGTTTCAGAGGGGAAAACTAACTGCAGGAAACTGGTTAGAACTGACCAATAAAAAGGGGGTGATACCATCTGACAGGAAGTTACTTTGCAGTTAAGGGAGCATAGAGCCAGGGCACTGGAGTACAGTAGGGCCCCACTTTACAGCGCTTTGCTTTACAGCGTTCTGCTAATACAGCGGTTGTCAATTGCAGAAAGGCCCCGCTCCTATGGCGCTTGTTCCTCTTTTACGGCATTTTTTTGGCCGTCAGGCACCATTTTGGTCAATGTTAGTCAATGCGTTCCGCTTTACAGCAGGGGTCCGGAATGTAACCCACTGTATGAGTGGGGCCCTACTGTACCAAAATTCTAGCCTAATAAATACAGTACATTGTTTAGCACAACTACTAGAGGGAGTCTCTATATAGAATTCTAAACCCTTCAGAGGCAGCTACAGAGTTCCTTTACCTTACCACTGAGCTGCTATTCCTCCCAAACACCCTTAAGATCAGGAGGCAGGCTTTGTACCAGAGCTGATGATAGGGCTCACAGGCAACTTGGCCCACAGGCTGCACTTGTTTGCATTTTGTTTTAATTAAGATTTGTACACCTCATTTGACAAAATTCTGAGAATGTGAGCCAAACATTTTGAGAAACTTTGACGTTTATGGTGGTGCTTTTTGCTGGTATTCCATGACTGGTATTCCATAGCCAGGAACTGTCGCCATAATCCAAGGCACAACTGTTTACCCTGCAACGGTACAGAATAGACTGATAAGATAGCATTGGGGCAATTGTCCCACTCTGTGTTACTAATATGGGGTAGCAGGAATTTTGCTATTCCTGTCCCAAATATTATGTGAATTGAACTAAGCCCCTTGAATTACCTCACAGGTATTATATATATGTGTGTTCCCATGAATGGATTATAATGTGTGAAGCATATGATTCTATAAAACATTTGGAACAAAGGGATTAAAAAGAAACAGGAAAACTCTTATTGTAGTATGGTTGCCTTAAAGCTATCCTTAACCTAGCCAATACATCCATCTTCCTGTAACCAAATGTGTACTTTCACTGCAAAAGCAACAGCAACCTTTTCTTTCCCTCCTTCCCTCCCAGCTTTTCAAAGAACAGCACATAAACCTTTTAATACCTTGTGCTCAGACATATTGAGGTAATGTGCCTGGCCATACACAAACTGCAGAATCAAAGGCATATTTGGACTTCAGAGGCACTTGGTTCTCATCTCTCTCTCTCTCTCTCACACACACACACACAAACACACATTCCTCCATACTTTCCTCTGCCATATCATGAGTTGCATTTTTCAGTTGATCAAAACAATGGTAAAAAAGGTAAAGGTGTCCCCGCACTTGTAGTGCGAGTCGTTTCTGACTCTTAGGGTGACGTCTTGCGACGTTTACTAGGCAGACCGTATATATGGGGTGGGATTGCCAGTTCCTTCCCTGGCCTTTCTTTACCCCCCAGCATATGCCGGGTACTCATTTTACTGACCACGGATGGATGGAAGGCTGAGTGGACATCGACCCCTTTTACCGGAGATTCGACTCCCTCCTTCCGTTGGAATCGAACTCCGACCGTGAGCAGAGCTTCGGCTGCGTTACCGCCGCTTACCACTCTGCGCCACGGATTACTTTGCTAAATAAGTTTACTTTTGCAAAAGCTATTCTAGCTATCATTAAGTTATATAACACTGGAATTCGTTTCTTTACTGGGACACAATTTTTAACAAAGTTCACCACTGTATCCATTTCCAATTTAAGTTGAAATATAGCATAGATAACTGTATTATCTAAGTGCTTTTCCACACTCCCACCCCATGTCTCCTTCTGACTTTTGACATTTAATTGTTGTAAACTGCCCAGAGAGCTTTGGCTATGGGGCAGTATATAAATACAATAAATAATAATAAATAATAATAATAATAATAATAATAATATCCAACGTTTTCCTTCTCCACATTTTCCAAGCGATTGGATCTCACTTTCAAGCAATTTTCACTCCTTGTAGTGCATTGCTACTGAAAAACACAAGCCATTCATATAAAAAAAGCTCCACGCCTCTGAAATTTCTCTCTGTGGGTCTGTCCTCCATTTTTGTGAAATGGACCTTTTTGTCTGCTTTCTGGCAGTTCCTGTATAGTATCCCATATAGTTTACTAATCTCTCTTTTTTTTCAATTTATCTCTCCCTCTCTTACCTTTTCTGTTTTCTCTATTTAATTAAGAATGATTGAGTGTTAATAGAGTGCCTTGCAAAAGTACTCAGACCCCTGACCAATGCTCTCATATTACTGAATTACAAATTACAGATTCTTAATGGGATTGAGATCTGGACTTTGACTGGGCCACTGTAGGATATTCACCTTTTTGTTCTTGAGCCACTCCAGTGTTGCTTTGGCCTTGTGCTTGGGATCATTGTCCTGCTGAAAAGTGAATTTCCTCCCAAGCTTCAGTTTTGTAGTGGACTGACGCAGGTTCTCTTGCAGTATTTTGCTCCATCCATTCTTCCTTCAATTTTAACAAGATGCCCAGTCCCTGCTGATGAGAAGCATCCCCACAGCATGATGCTTCCACCACCGTACTTCATTATCGGGATGGTATGTCTTGAGGCATGGGCAGTGTTAGGCTTGCGCCACACATAGAGGTTTTTGGCCAAAACTCAAAGTGCTATCTTGGTCTCATCTGACCACAAAACCTTTTCCTACATTGCAGCTGGGGCACTCTCATGCTTTCTGGCAAACTCCAGACGTGCTTTCAGATGATACTTTTTGAGTAATGGCTTTTTTCTTGCCACCCTCCCATATAGGCCAGTGTTATGCAGAGCTCTTCATATGGTTGACTGATGCACCATAACTCCTCTCCCAGCCGCTGGACTCTGTAGCTCCTTCAAAGGGATTGTTCTCTCACAAGTCTCCTTCTTGTTCAAGCACTGAGTTTTGAGGGACAGCTTTTTCTTGGCAGTGCCTGGGTGGTGTGATGCAGCTACCACTTCCTGATTATTGATCCAACTGTGCTCACTGGGATATCCAAACACTTGGATATTATTTTGTACCCTTTTCCTAATCTATTCATTTGTACTACATTATCTCTCACTTCTGTAGAATGCTCTTTGCTCTTCATTTTCCTTCAGATCCACAGCCTGACCTATGATCCATCAAATGTGGGGTTATTATTGTGACAATGTGACAGCAACTTTAATGGTTCACAGGTGGAGGCTAATGGTAAGATAACTGTGTCCTCGATAGGACAATTTCTTTCATCTGTGTAAACTGGGAGCTTCCAGGGGTTGGATACTTATGCAAGCAACATGTTTCAGTTGTTTATGTTTCTTACAAACATTTCCCAATATAAAACCAATGTCACCTTACAATAATTGATTTTGAGTTTCAGCGTTTCAAAATAAAATATACAGAACGAAAGTACAATGTACCATTTGTAATTCAGTAATATGAGAGCATTGGTCAGGGGTCTGATTTCTTTTGCAAGGCACGGTGTGTTGATAATATTTTGGCTGAACCTGAATATGTTCACTCAGTTGCTCATATAGTTTTATACTATTATTTATGACTATTCCATAACTCACATTTTCCCAAAATGTCTGCTTGGATTGAATGTTTAATTACTGATCGTCACTGACACAATTGGGGAAATATAAAGACCTATCTTTAATCTATTCTTTCACTATATTTCCAGACACATATTCATTGTAAAATTGGAATCACCATAATACTCCCCCCTCTTCTTTTTTTACACCCATACTGAACTTATATAAGTTTGAACTTATATCTTCAAACTTACATGATTTATCTTTGGCCTTGCTGTTTCATCTGGAAAGATTTGTTCTTCTTTTCCTTCTCTAAACCATAATATAATCCAAAATAATTTATTTGCTTCACAGTAACATCTTATATTTTATATACCCAGCACTCCCATTGACCATGACTTATTTGCCATTCCTGGCTTTGGCCTTGCTGTTTTTCTGTACCAAATGACATTGTTATTGTTGCTTCTCTAGCCTTGGCACAGGTTTCCCCTTGACCAGCAACACTTCCATCTTGTCTGGATTAAGTTTCAGTTTGTTAGCCCACATCCAGCCCTTCACAGCCTCCAGGCACCAGTCTAGGATGAGCACTCCCTCCTTGTGATCAGGTGGTAGGGAGAGACAATCCCTGCAGGCAATTGTGACCCCACCTCCCCGTCCCCTGGATCTATTATTTTGCCATTCTTGCAGATTTAATTTATTTATTCTACATTACACGTTTTGGAGTAAAACATTTAATTTCAGTAGAACATTTATTTTTACTGCATTTATTCTTCCAAATATTGATAGCCTTAAATTAACCCAATTTTCAAAATCTTTTTTCATTGTTTTTCTTAAAGTTGTGTGATGATGGTGGTGGTGATGATGATGGTATAAATTGCCTCCCACGTGAGTCTCAAGGTGATTTAAATAACAATTTAAAAAAAATCTTTAAAATAGGTTTTAAAACAACACAAAATAGTTTTTATACTGTTTTTAAAGTTATTTTAAAAGCATTATTTTTAAAGCTTTAAGAAACAGTACAAAAAACAACTAAAATAGATTTCAAAACAATACAGAATAAACATCCAGCTGGAAAAGCTTATAGAAACAAAAATGTTTTCAATCATTTCCAGTTTGCAGGCACTGTCATATTTCAAGAGGGATGCTGTTCTACAGAACAGGGGCAGCCATACTGAAAGCCCTGCTCCAAGTTCCTGTGCCACAGGTTTCTGATATTTTGAGACTTGAATGAGAACTCTCCTGCAGAATGCAGTGACCTACTAGGTATATAAGGGATAAAGTGATTTGTCAAGTAACCTGCTCCTGGGCTGTATACAGCTTTATATATTAGTATCAAAACCTGGAACTTGGCACAGTAGAAGATTGGCAGTCATTGCAAATCCTACAAACAAGATGTTATATGCTGATGGTAATTTGCCCCTATAAGCAATCTAGCCATCACATTCTGCATCAGCTGCAGTTTTCAGACCAACCACATAGAAAACATTATAGTAATTCAACCTTGAGGTTACCAATTTCTGGACAACTGTAGTCAAGCTTTCCCAATCCAGAAACTGTCATATCAGCCAAAGCTAGTAGAAGGACACCTGCACATTCAGTGACGGATCTAGGAGCAACCCCAGACAATGCACCTGTTTCTTCAGATATAGTGTGATCACATCCAGTGAAGGTGACATTCCAGCTTCCCAGACCCAGGAACCATTCAGCCACAGAGCCTTCATCTTGCCAGGGTTCAGAATCAGATAGGGTCGCCATAAGTCGCAGTCGACAACAACAATAGACTAATGTAGTGGTTGTTTCCTTCAGTGTATCCAGAGTTGGCTTTAGAGTTCAAAGCCAGTTTCCAACTGTTGGTCCCAAACATTCTGGAAGCTGAGTAGGACCAGAGGTGTGACCTGAGGAACTCCTGGAAATTGTGAAGACAGGAACACCCACACAAGGAGCAAAGAACATCACAGGATGTGGCACAAAAGACTGTAAGGCAAAAAGTGTATTAATTCAATGTTTGGCTGACTTATAGCTTATGCATGTGAAAAATGAAAGGACTGTCAGAGAGATGCTGTTAGCCTTGAAAAATGTATATGGGAAAACTGAAAGGCAAGATCAGATCCAGCTTTATAAAGAGTTGTTTTATGCTAGGTTGTTGAATCTTTTGGATTAGTTGCATGCCTCAGGAGGAAAACTTGATAATGAAGAGAAAATCACAATTTTGCTCGAATCTTTATCACATACATATTGCTGTTATTTCTTGTGTTGATACAAGGGCAAACCCAGATTTTAAACTGTTTCTAGCTGACTTTAAGAAAGAAGTAGACAGATGTGTACCTTATTTTATCCAGAGCTCTACTGCATCAAATTACATAGTCAGGGGAAGACAAAAGGAGAAACAATTGAATGCATGCCATCCTAAGGTTATCAGGAAAAGAAGCTCAACCTGTGTGTTTTAATTGTCACCAGAAGGGACATTTCAAAAGGAACTGTCTAAACAAATGTTCAGCCAATGAGAGCTCTCCCCTTATAAGAACATAAGAAGAGCCCATCTAGTCCAGCATCCTGTTCTCACAGTAGCCAACCAGTTGCCCACGGGAAGTTCACAAGCAGGACCAGCGTGCAAAGAGCACTTTCACTTCCTGCAGTTTTCAGCAACTGGTATCTTGGAGCATACTGCCTCTGACTATCCAGACAGTGCATAGTCATCATGGCTAGTAGCCATTGATCCTCCATGAATTTGTCTAATCCTCTTTTAAAGCCATCCAATTTGGTCATCACTGCCTCTTGTGGGATTGAATTCCATAGTTTAATGATGAGCTGTGTGAAGAACTACTTTCTTTTGTCTAACCTGAGTGTTCCAACATTCAGCTTCAATGGATGTCCACTTGTTCTAGTGTTACGAGAGAGAGAAAAAATCTTTTCTGTATTCACTTTCTCCTTGCCATGCATAATTTTATACACTTCTATCATGTCACCTCTTGTCTTTTCTCTAACCTAAAAAGCCCCAAATGCTGCAACCTTCCCTCATAGGGGAGTCACTCCACCCCTTTGATCATCTTGGTTGTCCTTTTCTGAACCTTCTCCAGCTCTACAATATCCTTTTTGAGGTGAGGTGACCAGAACTGTACCCAGTATTCCAAATGTGGTCACACCATAGTTTTATATAATGGCATTATAGTATCAGCACTTTTATTTTCAATACCTTTCCTAATGATCCCTAGCATGGCATTGCCTTTTTCACAACTGCTGCACACTGGGTCAGGGCCGGTCTTAGGGGCAGGCAAGCTGGGTGGTTGCCAGGGGTAGCAAGCTGAGGGGGCACCAAGCTAAGCTGAGGGGGTACCAAGCTAAGCTGAATGGAGCACCTAGCTGAGCTGAGAGGGGTGCCAAGTTGAGCTGAAAGGGGCACCTAGCTGAGCTCAGTGGCTGGGTTTTTTAATGTACCTTTGCAGTGAGCTAGGGTGGCAAAGACAAGTAACCTTTCCCCCCCCAAGGCTCCTCAGGTTGTTGGGTACTAACTGCCAAAATGATCTTCCTTCAATTAGCTTTAAAGTATGTTTCCTCCTCAGTTTCAACGTTGACATCATTTCCACATTAGTGGAATACAGTTTTACTTTGAAGCAACGTTACCAAGCACGTAGCACTTCAAATACTACAAACTCAATAAGCACTATATAAATATTAATAAAATAAAGCCATAAGCTATAAGAGTTACCTTGATATCTGTTTTTATTTATAACTTTTCTTTATTATTTTTAAAGATAAAAGTAATGGATATTCTAAAATAAAGAATGCTTACCAAAAGATAGGAACTGCTACAAAACAAAACAAAAAATTAAAAGCAAAACCTGTGATACCTGAGTAAGGAATGTTGGAGCTTAGGGAAGAGAGCTTGCAGCAAGAGCCATTTTGTGTATGGCTGAACGTAATAAAGAATATAGGTCCCCAACTTTATGGGGCCTACCACACCATGAGAGTCCTCCTTTGAGACCCACCCACACCACATGACAGAGATTTTATTGGGATCCTGGAACTGGAGCAGGAGTATACTGAAAGCAGAGCAGCAAATAAGATGTAGTTCACTCTGGTGAAAAAGTTCACTCTTTCATAGGCATTGCTGGGGAAAAGCCTGAGATTAGAAGAATCTGTTACACTGCTATGTTTTGCAACACTGCACAAGTCATACAACTTGGTAACACTGCAAAGCTGCAGGGCTGCCCGGGAGGGCAACTGGAGCAATTTACCCTAGGCCCCACAAAGCAAGGGGGGCTGCCTTAGTTCCTGTGTGTACCATTGGCCTCTGCCCTGACCATGCCACATAGTTCACTAGAATTCTTGGTGTTTTGTTTCACGTTTTCATAAAGAGAAGAAATGGTATATTAGAGTGAAAGATGACACAATCTCAACATGTAATGGTGACATAATGGGATATCACACCAGCCATGAATATAATATTTTACATAATTCTGTGTAAAACAGAATAGATGCTAATTTGAGACTTAAGCTGGCTGTACAATGTATCCTTGAGAGGCTGGATGGGAGGGATCTGCTTATTAGCTAGGCCTGCAGTCCAACTGTAATGTAGTCTAAACTAATCACGTTAAGGAAAATATATTTTTATTTCTGGACAGCAATAGATATAAGATTGGTCAGGTAGGCTTATGATTGGCCCAGGCCAAGTAGCCCCAGAGATTGTTATAAGGAAGGAAGGAACAGGGAAGGCTTTAAGGAGTGTTTCTGTGACAGAGTAGGTGCCCTGTTCTCATCACAGAAAGAACTCCAGACCATGGGAGAAACAGTTCAAGCAGTGAGTGAGTGAGTGAGTTCCAGGCAAGGTGCCACTGAAGAGTAATTTTCTGTGGCAGTTACCACAGGAAAAGGTGTAGGAATGGTGTGAGACCAGATTTTGAGGGAGGAATCCTGAGTGTGTGAGTAGTCGAGAATGCCAGCAGCAGGCCAGAACCTTTAAGCTCCAGGAAGAAGGAAGAAGCTCTGTCAGAAGGGATTTGGAATTTGGAGGAGGTACTCTGGAGATGTATAACCTGATTCCTATATCCTTATGAAAAATGAACATCTATCATTCCACTTAATCCCAGGGCAAGGAGGAGCTGCAGGCAACAATTTTCACCTGTAGTCAATGCATGCAGTAATTCTCACATGTGGTCCCCAGCTTTCTACACACATGCATTGATCCTTGTAGGGGGCAGCAGCAGGGTCCCCAAGATCACACCTAAACGGAGCCTCAGAAACCCTCTGGGTGACCCTGCAAAGCCAACCACAAAAGGGGGGGCACTGAAGGCACTCCTCACCCAGGGCAATATTTCTCCTAAGACCAGCCCTACACTATGACCCCAAGGTCTCGCTCTTGGTCAGTCATTTTTTGTCCCAACATGCATCATTTTATATTTGTTTATATTGAATTGCATTTGCCATTTTCCCACCCATTCATTCAGGTTGGAGAGGTCCTTTTGGAGCTCTTCGCAATCCCTTTTTGGTTTAACAACCCTGAACAATCAATTGTCATCAGCAAACTTGGCCTGCTCGCTGCTCACCCCTAGACACTAGATCATTTATGAACAAGTTAAAAATCACAGGTCCAAATACCAATCCTTGGAGGAACGCCACTTTCTACATCCTATTGGAAGAACTGTCCATTTATTCCTCCTCTCTGCTTTCTTTTCCTAGCCAGTTCCTGATCCACCAGAGAACCTCTCCTCTTTTTTACATGACTACTAAGCTTACTCAGGAATCTTTGGTGAGGTACCTTGTCAAAAGCTTTTTGAAAGTCCAATTACACTGGATTACCTCTATCTATATGCTTGTTGACACTCTCAAAGAATTCTAATAGGTTAGTGAGACAGGACTTATCCTTGCAGAAGCCATTCTGATTTTGTTTCAGCAAGGCTTGCTCTTTTATATGCTTGGCTATTTTATCTTTAACAATACCTTCTACTAGTTTTCCCAGCTAAAAATGGAAAATGGAAATGGAAGGCCTTCAAGTCGATCCCGACTTACGGCTACCCTATGAATAGGTTTTTCATAGTAAGCAGTATTCAGAGGGGGTTTACCATTGTCTCCCTCTGAGGTTAGTCCTCCCCAGCTGGCTAGGGCCTGCTCAGCTTGCCACAGCTGCACAAGCCACCCCCTTCCTTGTCCGCAACTGCCAGCTGGGGGGCAACTGGGCTCCTTGGGACTATGCAGCTTGCCCACGGCTGCACAGGTGGCAGGGCATGTAACCCCCGAGCCACTCACTGTGGAGGTGATCTTTAGCTGGCCCTTTACACCCAGGAGACACAAGCAGAGATTTGAACTCACAGACTCTGGACTTCCAACCAGGCTCTCCTCCCCACTGTGCTATACCAGCTGTTGGATGTTAAGCTAACTGACCTGTAATTTCCAGGATCTCCCCTGAATCCCTTTTTAAAGATTGGTGTTACTTTGGCAACTTTCTAGTCCTCAGATATAGAGACAGATCTGAGGGTCAAGTTACATATTTTTGTCAGAAGCTCAGCAATCTCACACTGGAGTTCTTTGAGACCTCTTGGGTGGATGCGATCTAGACACAGCAATTTGGTCAGCTGTTATTTTGTCTATTAAGACTAGAACTTCATCTCTTGTCATCACTATTTGCCTCAGTTCCTCAGACTCCCTTCCCTGCAAAAGTTAGTTCAGGCATAGGGATCTGTGTATATCCTCCACTGTGAAGACAGATGCATAGAATTCATTCAGCTTCTCTACAATCTTATCCTGCTTTAGCACACATTTGACTCCCTTGTCATACAAGGGTCCAACCACCTCCCTAGATGTTATCCTGCTTTGAATTAATTTAAAGAACTTTTTATAGTTCGTTTTTATGTTTTTAGCAATGTGCTCCTCAAATTCTTTTTAGCATCCCTTATTGTCTTCTTGTATTTCTTTCGCCAGAGTTTGTGTTCCTTTTTGTTCTCCTCATTCAGACAACACACATTTTTTTTAAGGAAGCCTTCTTGTCTCTAATAACTTATTTGACTCTGCTTGTTAACCACACTAGCATCCTCTTGGCCCTGGTGGTACCTTTCCTGATCTAAGTTATATACTCCAGTTGGGCTTCTAATATTGTGTTTTAAACAACTCCCAAGCATTGTGGAGTGATTTGACCCTTTTGATTTGCCGTTCAACTTTCTCTTTACCAATCCCCTCATTTTTTGGAAGTTTCCTCTTTGGAAATCAAATCTGACCATGTTGGATTTTCTTGGCAATTGGCCATTTACATGTTTGTTTCATTAATAGCACTATGGTCACTGCTCCCAATCAGTTTGACAACACATCTCACAATAGGTCCTTGGTGCCATTTAAGATTAAGTCCAGGGTCACCGCCCCTCTGTTCGATTCCATCTGTTCTAGGGCACAGTCATTTAGGTTATCGAGAAATGTTACCTCTTTGTCGTGACTGGAACACAAATGTAGCCAGTCTGTGTCAGGGTAGCTGAAGTCACCCATTACTACATTTTCTTGTTTGGATGCTTCTTTGATTTTATTTTTCATCTCAAGCATTTTGATTGAGCATTTTCATCCCTGAGCATTTTGATCAGAGGGATGATAGAACATTACCCGTACTAAATTACTGTTGAGGCTCAGTATCACCACCCACAATTCTGTGGAGTCTTCCCTCTTTGAGGGTATCTAGCTTGCTTGATTCAATGCCCTCTTTCACATATAAAGTGACACCATGTTCAATATGTCCTTCCCTGTCCTTCTGGTATAGTTCATATCCACAGGCAACTGTGTCCCACTGGTTATATCAGTTCCACCAAGTTTCAGTTATGCTAACTATATCAGGGCTATCCTCTAAGACCAGGCACTCCAGTTCTCCTGTTCTTGGCTGGGAGGCTTCTAGCATTAGCATATACAACTTGTATACAGTGTCTCTCTTCAAGTGGTTTTTGCACTTTTGGTTTGGCCTATGGTACTTTTGCCTCTCTGAATTGCTATGCTGTGGCCCTGCACTCACAACGCCTAGTTCTAGGCCTATTCCTTTGAAAATTTTATGTCTTTATCTCAGGGGAAAGATTTGTTTCAAACCAGACCCCCCAGATCCTGTCAGCTTTCCCCCCCCAATCAGTTTAAAAGCTGCTCTGCCACCTTTTTTATTTTAAGCACCAGCAGTCTGGTTCCACCCTGGTGTAAGTGGAGCCCGACCCTTTTATAGGCCCGATTGGTCCCAAAATATTTCCCAGTGCATAACTGATCCAAATCCCTCCTCTCAATACCATTATCTTATCCATGCATTGAGTCTACAGAGCTGTGCCTATCTAGCTGACCCCATGTGTGGAACCGGTAGCATTTCAGAGAAAGCTACATTGGAAGTCCTGGCTTTCAGCATCCTACCTAGCAACATATATTTTGCTTCAAGGATCCCCATGTCATTGGTGCCAGTTTGCACCAGAACCACTGACTCCTCAGCAGCACTGTCTACCAAGCTATCTAGATGGCAGGTGACATCTGCAACCTTTGCTCAAGGCAGGCAAATCTACCTGCAGTCTGCATGCCCAGCACACACCCCACTTATACAAAGGCAGGCTGGCAAGCCAGCAGAAAGACAAAGGAAAGAATATTCAAATCAGCCCTTTCAACCAAAAACCTGCTCAAGTCTTGCAGCATAAAAGCTTTTCAATAAGACAGAATAATTCTAAATATGGATGATGGCTAACTGATAGCCATGGGAGGGGCTTCCTCCCATGTGACATCAGAAGTGAAGTTTTTCAACAAGCTAAACACAAATGAAAATGGACATGTGTTTGTACTGGTTGGGAATTCTGTGACTATTCAGGAATGCAGAGAAGGTGTTCATCATTTTTTATTTTATTTGATCATTTTATTTGTATGCCACCTTTCCACATAAAATTGTGCTCAAGGTGGCTTACGGCAAGGGGAACAAAAATACATCTCAAAAACAATTGCAAAAACAATTTCCTAATAACAAAAAATAATAAAACAGTGACATAACAAATATAATAAGCAAAAACAACTTTTCAACATTATGAACATAATAAAACAATCTTGAAAAACAAAGAAGTGTTCTGACATACAATACACAGTATGGAAGCGATGACAGAGAAACAAAAGATATAATGTTCATTCCAAGTCTGAATGGAAATGTATTAAGTGTTGCCACTTTAAAATATATTCTCCAACCACAGCCACTATTAAAATCAATGGGTTGGACTCACCTCAAATCAACATCTGCTGCAGCACCAAACAAGGGTGTCCATTCCCAGCCTTCTTATTCCTTCTGATTATGGAGCCACTGACGCAATACCTGCAAAAAAGTAAAAACATAAAAGGATTCAAAATTGGGAATGATCCTCACCTAGTGAGCATTGATGCAGATTACAGCTCTACTGATCATGAATCCAGTGGAAGCCACATCACACATTACAAATGAACTGGAAGCCTTTGCAAATGTTTCTGGGCTGCGGGTAAATTTAGGTAAGTCAGAGGCACTATGCTTTCATCTTTCCCCCACAGTCCAGAAATGGCTCTCATCTGCCTTGGGCATCTGTTTATGCCCAAGGCAGCTGAAATATCTAGGTGAACAGCTACATAGAAATTTAAATAAATTATTTTGGTAAATTATAGACCTCTATGGTATGCCATATGGGCAGACATCAGTCATTGGACTAAACTAAAATTATCTTTATCTGCCCATATTGTCATGGTATAAATGAATGTTTTCCAAACCTACCTTCCTCTTTCATGCACCTCTGGTACACATATCAGAAAAACAACTTAAGATACAGTACAATGAACTGAACCAATTCATATCTGATATAAAAAAGTCTCCCAGAATCAAAAAAATGTTACTTTACCATCAGTCTAAAAGTGGGGGATAGGGGATTCCCCACCTGAAATTTTACTTTGAGGCCAACCAATTGTTTCGTTTAATATACCTGATCCTAGATAGTAAAGCTGAATGATGGACCCAATTGGAAAACATAGATTTTCAAGGAATCCTGCTGGGAGAGTGGTTTCTTAGACCAAACATGAAGCAAATATTACCACAAACTGAAAAGAAACCATTTATGGCAGCTTTTCTTAAAAGTTGGAGGTTATGGACACAATGACACCTTGTCATGAGCCAGGCAGAGGGGAGGCAGATAGATGAAAGTGAATCAGAGGATGAGTACTTGGACTGGGAACCTGGGGGGGGTAGATAGCAGGATAGGCTCACAGATCGCCCCCGTCCCCATCTTGGACAGCTCAACCCCCACAGCTCCTGACCCCCCTGTGGAAGCATTGCCATTGCCGCCACCACTAGAGACTCAAACTCAGACGTCAGACATTCCCCAGCCAGGCGACCAGCCACTTCCCATGCCTACACAGATAGTCCCCCTCATTCAGAGGGGGAAGCTGAGGTCCAGCCCCGTTTGCCCCATTCTCGGTGGCTTTGGAGGTGCAAAGAGCAATGGTTGGGGTTAAGGAGGAGCTGACATCTTCACGGGAAAGAGAAACCTATTTAAGGTGGCGCTGAAGGGGGGAAGTTGCTGCAGTGGTCATTAAAAACCTGATGAGTCTACTGCTTGACAGAAATTTCTTTCCAATATTAAGGTTTTATTGGGGTAGAAATTACATGGGCAGAAAAACCCGTTCCCAGATACCTGTTCCTGTTGTAAAAATCCTGGTGGAAGAATAAGGGGATTAGGGATGAGGGGTTAGGTAGGAGTGTCCTGCCCGAAGCTGAGAAATTCAGTTGCACTCGGTTCTGTGAGTTTTTCTCTTTTTATTAAGGCTACAGTAATGTCAAAAGCTTTTTGACTCATTCACCTAATTATGCTTTCTAGGAACTAATCTCTCTCTAACACTGACTAAGCATGTCTTTGCAGCCACAGACTACCCCAATAAAACCTTAATATTGGAAAGAAATTTCTGTCAAGCAGTAGACTCATCAGGTTTTTAATGACTCCCTTGGAGACAAATACATGATCTTCTTTCCTGTCCCAAATCAAAGCTCAAGCAACCTCAAATTTATCTACTTTTGAAAATACAATCATAGCAACCTAAATTAGAAGATTAGCTCAAGATTATATACAGTACCGTGCTTTTGGATATGGGTTCAGAGCATCTAACAGGACTCAAACATCAGTGGGAAGAGGACTGGTCAACTGAGCTTGATGACGGGGACTGGAAGCAACTATGGGATGCATGATAGGTGCCCACTTCCTCTCATCAAGTTTGGTAAACCATGTTAAAAATAGCCCATTGCTGGTTCACCGCTCCAGTGCACCTTTCACGAATGAACCGCACTCTTTCACCTAAGTGCTGGAAAGAGTGCAAATCAATTGGCACATAACACCACATGTGGTGGTCATGTGAGAAAGTGCAACATTTTTGGACCTTAATTTTTGAAGAAATTAGACAAATAACTAAAGATAATATTCATCAAACACTACAACTAGCTATCCTAAATCTCTTCATAGATTCCAACAGGGATATACAATGTAAAACACTTGTGGGTTATCTGCTTATGGCTGCACATCACAATTGCAAAACACTGGAAAGGGAGGCTCACTCCGTTACTGATCCCAGAAAGTCTGGTACATAGTTTTTATGGAAAAAAACTAACTTCCAAACTTACACAAGTAAGAGGAGTCACAAAGAAAGAAAATTTTCTTGACTTTTGGTACCCATTCATAACCTATGTTAGTCAGTCAGACAGATTATGGTTGGACCCTGCCAACCCATTATGCTGCCACCTGGAATGCTTACGTTAATTATCTCTTTTAAAAGGAAATGATATACCTAATAAATCAATTTTTTTTTTAAAAAATGTTTTAATATGAGATGTATGGCATTGTGGGGGGAAGGGGCTTCAGGTAGGGGGTTGATAGTAAGATTATGATAGCAAGATAGATTAGTACAACATAGGTTTTTGATGAAAGGTTTTAATTATATTATTCCATGCTTTTAAAATAGAGATGTATCATATTTTGTCTGCTACATCACCTGTATGTTGTCGTAGCTTCCAGTCTGCTGTTTTCCATCCACACAAGTAGGCGGCAGCCTCTCCAATTGAACAAGGGGAAAGAAAAGTCTAAAAAGGGGTGGGGTTGAAAGGAGGCAAACTCTGACGGAAACGATTCCTGTTCCAATGGGGAGCCTCTCACAAGGGTGGGATTAGAGCAGAAAGGCTGGAGACCTGAGCTGCTGTTCCTTAATCTGCAAGTCCACAGCAAGGACTTGGGCACTCTGCTTGGAAGGCACCCTTTGGCAGCGGCAGCGCTCCTTCACAGGGGCACTTTGCAGAACAGCAGGGAGAACGTATGTGCCTTTGTCACTGGGCAGCTCCTGAGTCCGAGGAAGGGACCTGAGAAGAAAGAGGGAGGGAGGGATGGCATAAGAGGGCATACGTATCGTCGAGGGAAGAGGGGAACTCATGGAGAGTTAGTGGGTGCAGAAAGGAGAACCGCTGAAAGTGAGGATTCATCACCCACTAAAAAAAATTGAAGCAAAGCGCCTACAAGGAGGAGCGCAGCACAGCAGAGATGGTTTTTCCTTTCCTTTTCACATTATCAGCGGATTGGATTAATATGGATTTAAAGGGGGAAACTGTGTGATAGGTTCTGCTTGGCTGCAATGTCATGTGAACCATGCAAATTAAAAGGGGATGCAAGTAGCACCAGATTCACAGTAAATTGCCATGTGGATAAGCCCAGATTCAGAGCACACTGCGAGACAATGCACTGATTGTAGTGAAACTTGCAACATTATCCATCACCAGCTGAAAGTGGAGAATGGAAGACCATACAAGGGCAGATGTGGGAAAGGCTGACTTGGAAGTCACCACACAAGCAGATGGGACTCCCGTACCAAAACTCAGACACTCATGCCAACCCAACAAAGGTATACCAGCTACATGACTGTCCTATCTTGCAAAGGCAGCAGTGCTACAAGAACCCTCAACATGGAAAGAAATGGAAAGATTGCCCACAACAGAAGACAGTGAATAGTGAAAAGCTGCACAAGAAATAGAGATTCTCACAAAAATCAGACCTGGACACTCAGAGAACTACCAGCAAACAAAAGGCTTGTAGGATGTAAATGGGTCTTCAACGCAAAGTAAAATGCAGAAGAGGAAACCCAGTGATATAAGGCAAGCCTAGTAGCCTGTTCCCAGAAATATGGGGAGGATTACAATGCAACATTTGCTCCTGTAGTAAATTACTAGTACTACTAGTGTTATGAGCATTCTTTAATTAAACTGAACTCACAATTCATGAATATGACTAATGAAATAGACTTGATTTTTATAGAAGGAGATTGGTTAAAATTACAGAAAGCGGAGCTGAAAATTAATTGGATCTGTACACCAAATTAAAAAAAAAATGAGGGAGGAGAAATTGAGATAGATGAAATTAGGGGAAGAAATAGATGGGCTTTTACTAACACAGTGGTGGAGGTTCAAGTTAATGAAAGAAAGAAATGAAACTGACCAGAATCCTCATACAGTTTTTATAGCATAATTCTAATTAGTGGTCTCAAATTATATTATCCCCAACTACATTAAAAAGTATCATCATGGGAGTTGGTCTTAACATATGCACAGTTATATCCAAAATACTTTGAATTATTTGCCTCTAGTAGGTTGTAACAATTGGGAATTCCCACCACATATGTAATAAATGGGCATTCTTCACATGGCATTTCCAAGATTTGAAATGGTTAATTGAATGGAGTTTGTTTAACCGCACAGGTGTAAGATACCACCTTAGTAAATAGCTTGTATTGTGCCTAGTGGACAAGCTTAATGATGTTTTATCAACCAAACTCCAGATCTATTTAATTTTTCATTATCCAAAACACATTTTTTTCTAAATGAAAAGAGCAGTTATCCAAACAAAAGACAAAAATATGCTTGTTGCATTTGAGCCAGGGCACAGCAGAGCACAGCAGAACACATTTGCAATGCATGCCTGAGTCCTAAAAATGTGAAGTAATAATCTCTGCTCATGTACAGAGTACATCACACCAGACTACACGTAATTAGCCTCTGTTATGTCTGAGATTGGGGAGAATATCTTCCAGGTTTGGGGAAGGATGTAGGAGAGTCACTGTGGTACCCAGATAGGTATAGAGCCCAACCTTTTAATTTTAGAAATTCATTGACAAACTCACAACAAAACAAGCTAGAAATAACAGCAACAGCATTTTCCTCCATTCCTCTGCATTCAAGATATTCTGAACTTAAGCGAGGGGAAGGACTTGTTGAAAGCAGATCCACGCACATTTTCTGGAAATACTCTGGAATTGCATGTGTCCTGCCCCACCCACCAGCTGCTGCAGCTTTTAATGAGTGAATGCAGGGAAATGGTTAATACAGGATTTGCTGCAACACATACGCAAGCCACCCACTATTTCTCCTCCCAATTCAATGCACAACAATAAATGGAATTTTATGGAAGTATAAAATGTGTGCAGGACAAGAAAGAGTGTGTAGCTTTGAGATGGGGTGGTGGTGGGTTTTTTTTAAAAAAAATTGCTTGACTTTCTCATTGGGGGGGCTGTGCCCCAGATGCTCTAGTGGAAACGCCTCCACTGCCAATATGTATTAGAATCCCTACATGTTCACCCACTAAACTGAGGATGAGGATGTTGGCTGCATGTAAGAATCCATTTAGAAGGTTCAAAATATTTTAATCCTTACTCGACTTCCTGGCCCTTACATCCACATTCTCGCTGAGCGCAGCTCTGTGCCCTCCTATACTAGCCATTCCTAAGTCTGCACTTTCATCTTTCAGCTGCAGCCATGAAGTGATACCACATGTTATCCAGAAGGACTGGATATCTCATATCAAAAGAAAACCAGAATGTACCCCACAAAATGGAGTGTGGTAATTAGATGTGTTGCCGGGGTGGGGTGGGGTGGGGTAGGGTGGGAAGAAGCTGAAGTTGTTTGGATTTTGAATGAGATACATTACTAATATATATTGTATACCCATTGGTGCACTTTTATGGAGCTTAGCCAACTACCATTGCTGTGGTGCAATGACACTGTAGATATGCATTATAATCTTACATTGGTTTAATACCAATTTTAACAGATATGGACTCCCCCAAAGAATCCTGGGAGTTATAAGGCAGTATTCAATGAAATACTTGTGCTAACACAAGGATTAGCCCTAGTGCAATGGGATTTTCCCACTTTCCTCCCCTCACGCCATCCCCAAATCTGCTCCAAAAATTTGGGGAAGCTCAGAACAGATTTAGAGGGCATGTAGGAGAGGAGTAGGGGAGAACATTCTGTTGCTCAAGGAGAAATTCTTGCTTTGACAGAAAGTTTGGCTTAACAGTATGATACAACCCACAGATTGGTGAAAATGCTGAGAATTCTGTTAGAGACCACACACATGCAGCTCTTCTTAGAACTAGATTCCTGGGGAGTGAAAATAGCTCTTAAATCAGTTTATGTCTGTAGTGTAGATGCACCCTGAGTCATTGATTTGAGACCTTCCATGGCTAGCCATAGTCTCTTGCTTGGACTTCTTCATTTTGCTGATGATGGATGGGGAGGTAATTACCCAGCAGGTTCCACACTCCCTAAAAGTGTCTAGGCTGACAGGGTGGAGGGAGGGGGAGAAACCCTGCTATTTATGGAGAGAGCAGAATAATTGCTATGGCTGCAAATTACAGTGCAAGCCTAAGCGTGCCTGCTGGAGATGATGACAGAGAAAATTGGGAGAGCGCCCAGGCCCAGCAGTATCACGTGAACATATGATTGGCATTCTGTACACTGTGTAAATACTCCTCTATCCAAAACAAATTCATTACTAAGTCAATGCATCTGCAATTAGGTTAGTCCCAGCATTGTCAAAAATGTGCAAAGCCAGGGACTTTTAGGCTGGATACTCACTGTTCATTTAAAGCACGTTTAAAGCATTATACTTCCGCCAAAGAATCTTGAGAACTGTAGTTTGTTAAAGGTGCTTGGAATTATAGCTCTGTGAGGGGTAAACTACAGTTCCCAGGATTCCGGGGGGGGGAAGCAATGTGATTAAATGCTTGATGTGCACATAGCCTGAGAGAGTAAAAGAATGTGTCCCTGTTAAAAGAATGTACAGTATATACTGTATCTCCTTTCATTTCAAGAAGAAATACCAAGGGAGTTCACACACAAATAAAAGCCAACAGCAAAATAACAAAAATAAAAGCAATTATAAAGATACAGCTACCCACTATAATATGTTTATTTTTATTTTCTCATTTTTATGTCCATTGTGTTTATTTTTATTTTCTCCCTTACTTCCTCTGCTAGAAGTAGTATGTAGGTAGTGTCCATACCTTTGCCTTTCTAGAGCTGAGCACAGGAATGAGGTGCATTTGGAACCTCTGGCAGATGATTTTTGCATCTGCAGCTGTCTTCATGTGTTTAATCTCAGGCAGTAGAAGTGGCTTAACCCACTAGACTGACTCAAAATCTATCTCTCCTCTTCTTGATCCCACCTAAGCCTAGAGGTTTTACCCCATGATAATCTCTTATTCATGTGGATGATGGAATTGCTCTGGATGCTACTCAAATAAAAATGGCTAGCTGCTGCAGGCCAGCCCAGATGGAACAGATACAGAGAGGAAGTTGTAAAAGCTTCCCTCCCTCCTGCCAGCTTTCCCCCATTTCCCCCCTTTCATATCTTTTCTTTCTCTGCATTTTCCTTTATCCTGTCTTCATCCTTCTCGGATGCTGCAGACAAGGATTAAAAGCCCCCCTTGCTATCTTTCTACCTCTGCTGCCAAAGAAATATAACTGTTGAACTAATACTTTGCTATGTGGAACAAATTGCATGATATTTGGGTCAAGGGAAGAGGTAATAACTGGTAGTGGTCATGAGGGGATGCAAGAGTGATTTGGGATGGAGGAAAATGACCAATAGATATTTTTATTCAAAATGTGTATCAAGTTTCTCTTGGCAGCATGTAACAGAAAACATAACAAAACAATGAAAAGTCTTGTGTTGCTGTTGCCACCGTTGTTATGTCTATATACCAATAGTAAGTGCAGATCTCTGAGCAGAGGTGTTATATGCTGACAGCTTCTCACTCCTGTCAGCAATTGTGCTGTAGCATTCTGCGCTAACTGTGGGGATTCCAGATCAAGCATAAGGGAAGCACCATATAAACTGCATTGCAGTAATCCAGTCTTGAAGCCACTGATGCCTAAACTACTGCAGTCAAGTTCTCCCCTGGTCCAGGAATATCATAACTTTTGCTGTATCCTTTGTCACTGGAAGGCCAGATGGCTGCTCCTTCAGGGGGAGTGCAACCTTATCCAGGGCAGGTAACTGACCAACTTCACAGACACTGGAATCACTCACACCACAGTGCCTCCGTCTTGCCGGGATTCAAGCTCAGCTTATTTTCCCTCATCCATCCCGTCACTGTTATACAGAAATTGAACTGAGCATTATCAGTGTACTGATGACACCTTGCCCCAAAACTCCTAATGACCGCTCCCAGAGACTCCACAAAGATATTAAATAGTGTTGGGGATAAAATCGTGTCCTACAGCACCCCCTCGCCTATCTGCCAGGAGATGAAAAAGCACTCTCCCAATGCTACTCTCTGGACTTGGTCCCATGGGGAAGACCAGAACCACTGAAACACAGTGCCCCCAATTCCCATTCCACAGAGCTTCAAAAAAGCCACAGAAAGATTGAGAAGCACGAGCCAGGTCGCATTCCCCTTGCCATTCTCTCTATAAAGGTCATCCATCAGAGTGACCAATACCAACTCAGTCCTACCCAGATTGGAAGAGATCTAAATAATTCGTGTCCTCCAAGAATGCTTGCATCTGCCCCACCACTACTCTCTCTATCACTTTCCCAAGAAGAGGGTTTTTCCAACTGGTTGATAGTTGTTCCAATCCAAGAGATCCAGTGTTGGTAGTGGCCGCAGTGCCTCCTCTTTCAAGGCATCAGGAGCCACCCTTTCATGTAAAGAAGTGTTAACCACATTCTGGACCCAACTAGTCAAACCCCCTCTGGTAGATGAAACAAGACAGGAGGAAAAGGGGTCAACAGGGCACTTGGCTGGGTGTATAGTCACCAGCACCTTCTCCATATCAGCTGACTGCATAAGCTGAAAATGATCCCACAACACCAACTCTGGCACTGGCTACTTCATCTGGAACTGCAACAGCTGCAGTCAAGGTCACTCCAAAGTCGAGCAGCAAACCTATCCTCAAGGTGTGTGGCCAGTTGGTCAGAGCAGGTCCTTGAATGCTCCAGAGATCCCTCCTCCACAGTGGAAGTCAGTAACCTCCAGACAGCCTGAAATAACTCCATTGGCTGGCCACTAGAGGGTGCCATGCAAGCTGCATGAATGAATGCACTTGCCTTCAAGTCTATCCCAACTTATGGCAACCCTATGAATAGGGTTTCCCTGGTAAACAGTATTCAGAGGGGGTTTCCCATTGCCTCCCTCTGAGGCTGAGAGGCAGTGACTGGCCCGAGGTCAGCCAGTGAGCTGCATGGGTAGCCCTCTTCACAGCCCGCACTACCACATGATTATGTGCACTAACAAGTGTTCTGTCAGCTTCAGAACGAGGCTTGTGCCACTTGTGCTCTAGTCTTCATCCAGCTTGCTTTATTATAGCCCAAAGCTCCCCAGAACACCAAGGAGCCACTTGGGCCCCACTAGAGATGTGAAGGTCTGGGAAAAATTGTTTCCAAATTTTTCCTTTTCTTCCCCATACCTTGACATCTCTAGGCTCCACAACGTCAGAAAGGATGCTTTGGAGTGATCCTGTCAACCACCTGAATGTGAGAGTCTCCTTGTTTTTCAGGGTACACAAACCTTATGCACACCTCAGTATGTCATGCTGACAGAAAACCACATGATGCTCTCAGGGGTAAAGGTGCTGGCACTGGTAACAATGTCAGAGGTATTGGCACCAGCACTGGATATTAAATTCTTCCTGGCCAAATGTATATACATTCGCCGTTGCATGCAGGAACAATGATGATTCACAGTAGCAGAATGGAGCAAGCTCAACAGAGAGGGCTCTTTTTGTAGAGCAGGAGGAAACAGGTTGCACTTTGCCCCTGGCAGCTCATCTGACTGAAGTTGGAAGGGAGGTCAAATTGTTAGATGTGGAACTTAAGGAGAATATCCCAGAGGAGAGCTATCAGATGCAGGAGCTACTTTAGCTAAGGAGTGGGTACCTTCAGCAGCCCTGATAGCTGCCCCTAAAAAAGGCCGCAGCATTGTGGTGGTGGTGGTGGTGGTGTGCGATGGGGAGGAGCAGGCACAGCCATCAGTGCCAAGGGATCCTCCCTCCAAAACTCTCCTTGCTCATCCTCTGGTGGCCCTCCAGAATGAAGGCAGAGATCCTGCATCCTTACAGAAGCAGCAGCACATGGTCTGGGATCACTTCGAAGTGGCAGCAGATTCCAGCTATGCCACTCACCTGCATTGCAAAAGAAAAGAAAAAGGGGGGCGGGGAAAAAAAGGAAAAGAAAAGAAACAAGAAAGAAACTTGAGCAGGAGGAAAGTCCCATGGCACTACAACACCAGCAGCCTTAGAATGCACATGCACAGGTAGCACCAGTCCGTCTTGCTCAGGGACGAGGCGGAGTCTGAGAAGTCAGGCAAGAAGGGGAAGAGGTGTGCAGGGCAAAGTGAAGGAGAAGCCCCCCTTTCATTCCGAAGCCCCCCCCAAAGAAGCAACTTAGACGGATGACAATGGAGGAAATGGGGTGGAGGAAGTATGACACCAACAATTAACACCAACAAAGATCTCCAGCTGCATTCTCTTCCCACCCTCCAAAAAAAAACAACTTTGAAGATATCTAGCACAACTCCCTTCCCCCCAGAACCTATTTGTCTGAAATTTGGCAGGTTTTCTACCGACAGACACCTCTCTCATGTCTGCTTTTTAAATAAAAATTGACCTCAAAATACCAGGGGATGTTAAGTGAATTCTTTTTTAACCACCTCAAAACTTTACAAGCTGCCCTTAAAGAAAAATCATTGCAGTTACGTTTCTGAAATTTGAGAAAATTCATCCCATCAGTAGGGGGGATGCCTGCAAATGCTATTCAATTCTGTCAAAAAACCCAACAATATTTTTAAAAAACATAAAAATTTAAAGTTGTCCAGCACAAAAAACGGTGAACCTATTTGTAATTTGCCAGGCTTTAGCTACTCAGGATGGGGTACTACAAGTGCATTCAGTTCTGTCAAAAGGAAAAAACGTATAGGCATTTTTTTTTAAAAAATCAACCTAACAGTGAACTGGAGAGTCATGAAGCCTGGTTTCTTGGTATCCGGATCCAGATTCAAATACCAAGCTGAACTGGACAGTCTCCAAAGATGTTTCTACCAAATTGGACACGTTTATGAAGCACAGAATCTTGTGGTCAGTGCACACCTGTAGTATTTATGTACTTATTAATTGAAATATCAATAAGATAAGGGCAGCTAACAATAAAAAACAAACAAATAAATAAATAAATCCACAATGTAAACAAAAATGTAAACAATAATTATAAAGTACAGCAGATGTAAAAACAAAGCAGCAATTAAAACCAGTTATTCCGCTCAATAGTCTGAATCCTATCAAGATGGAGGCATTTGTGGGTTGGTGGTTCCTGAGTTTGGATAATTGGTCAGTTGCCTGCTTTGGATGGGGTCGTACTCCCTCTGAAAGAGCAGGTCTGTAGTCTGGGGGTGCTCCTGGATCCATCTTTGTCGCTAGAGGCCCAGGTGACCTCAGTGGCTAGGAGTGCCTTTTACCAGCTTCGCCTGGTAAGACAGCTGCGGCTGTTTCTGGACTGGGATATTTATTTATTTATTTTATTTCATTTTTAAACCGCCCATAGCGAGTAGCTTTCTGGGCGGTGAACAAAACAAGATTAAAATACAATATTACAAGAAAATTACAATAAAATCAGCAACAAGTTAAACGAAAAACATTAAATGAAACACATTGAACATTAAAATGCCTGGGAGTATAGCCAGGTCTTAACCTGGCACCTAAAAGAAAGTACCAAAGGCGCCAGGCGTATCTCCTCAGATAGGCTGTTCCACAGTTCGGGGGCCACCACAGAAAAGGCCCTAGATCTAATAACAATCCTCCGGGCATCCTGATGAGTTGGTACCAGGAGGAGGGCCTTGGATACTGAACGAAGTGAACGGGTAGGTTCATAGCGGGAGAGGCGTTCCACAAGGTATTGTGGTCCCACACCATATAAGGCTTTATAGGTCAAAACCAGCACCTTGAATCTGGCTCGGAAACAAATAGGCAGCCAGTGCAGGCGGGCCAGGACAGGTGTTATATGCGCAGACCAGTGGGTCCTCGTCAACAACCTGGCTGCCGCATTTTGCACTAGCTGAAGTTTCTGAACGGTCTTCAAGGGCAGCCCTACGTAGAGCGCATTACAGTAGTCCAGTCTAGAGGTTACCAGAGCGTGAACAACTGAGGCGAGATTGTCACTGTCCAGATAGGGGCGTAGTTGGGCTACTAAGCGAAGATGGTAAAACGCATTCCGTGCCACCGAGGCCACTTGAGCCTCAAGCGACAAGGAAGGGTCAAAAAGGACCCCCAAACTACGAACCTGTTCCTTCAAGGGGAGTGTAACCCCATCTAGAACAGGATGAACATCCACCATCTGGGCAGGTAAAGAGCTCACCAACAGTGTCTCAGTTTTGTCTGGATTAAGTTTCAGTTTATTAGCTCTCATCCAGTCCATTATCGCGGTCAGGCAACGGTTCAGCACATCAACAGCCTCACCTGAAGAAGGTGAAAAGGAGAAGTAGAGTTGCGTGTCATCAGCGTACTGATGGCAATGCACTCCAAAACTCCTGATAACCGCACCCAGAGGCTGCATGTAGATGTTAAAGAGCATGGGGGACAAGACCGACCCCTGGGGGACTCCACAATGGAGAGTCCAGGGTGTCGAGCAATGTTCCCCAAGCACTACCTTCTGGCGACGATCCGTTAAGTAGGAGCAGAGCCACTGCCAAGCACTGCCCCCAACTCCCAACTCCGCGAGCCTCCCCAGAAGGATACCATGGTCGATGGTATCAAACGCCGCTGAGAGATCAAGGAGAATCAACAGAGTCACACTCCCCCTGTCCCTTTCCCGACAAAGGTCATCATACAGGGCGACCAAGGCTGTTTCAGTGCCAAAAGCGGGCCTAAAACCAGATTGAAACGGATCCAGATAATCGGTTTCATCCAAGAGCGCCTGGAGCTGGCCGGCGACCACCCGCTCCAAGACCTTGCCCAAAAAAGGGACATTCGCCACCGGTCTATAGTTGTTCAAAATATCTGGGTCCAAAGAAGGTTTCTTTAAAAGAGGTCTCACTACTGCCTCCTTGAGACTACCAGGGACTACTCCCTCTCTCAAGGAGGCGTTTATCACCTCTTTGGCCCAGCCGGTGGTTACAGCCCTGCCGGCCTTCACCAGCCAAGATGGGCAAGGATCAAGGGCAGACGTGGTCGCCCGCACCATTCCAAGCACCTTGTCCACTTCCTCGAGCTGCACCAACTGAAACTCATCCAACAATGAAGGACAAGACCGCGCTCTGGACACTTCAATGGAGTCATCTGTCATAACATCAGAGTCTAAGTCCCGACGGATGCAAGCAATCTTGTCCTGGAAGTGCTCCGCAAATTCATTGCAGCGGGCTTCCGATGTTTCCTTAGTATCAGGAGGGCCAGAATGTAAAAGCCCTCGTACCACCCTAAAAAGCTCCGCTGGGCGGCAAAGAGATGATCTGATGGTGGCAGCAAAATATGACTTTTTTGCCGCCCTAACCGCTTTTACATACAACTTAGTGGAAGCACTCACCAAAGAATGACTACATCCGTCAGGAGTTCGCCTCCACCTGCACTCTAGCCTCCTTCTCTCTTGCTTCATCACTCTCAGCTCCGGGGTATACCACGGTGCTGTTTGAGTTCTACACCGAAGGGGGCACGCGGGAGCGATCATGTCAATGGCCCGGGTCATCTCCGCATTCCACAGATCGACCATGGCCTCGACAGGAGCGCCAGTGCTATCAGCCGGAAAAACTCCCAGAGCGCTCTGGAAAGCAACAGGATCCATAAGCCTCCGGGAGCGGACCAACTTAATAGGTCCCCCACTTCTGCAGAGGGAAAGGGCTGTCGTGAGTCTAAAGCTCAGCAAGCGGCGATCTGTCCATGACAATGGAGTAGATGAAAGATACCCCACCCTCAGATCACCATCTCCATGACCAGTGGCGAAGATCAAATCAAGAGTATGTCCTGATACATGCGTCGGGCCAGTAGCAACTTGAGACAGCCCCATGGTTGTCATGGAGGCCATGAAGTCCTGAGCCGCCCCGAACAAGACAGCCTCGGCATGAATGTTGACATCCCCCAGTACCACAAGTCTGGGGGATCTCAACAATACCTCCGAGACTATCTCCGTCAGCTCAGCTAGGGAAGCCATTGGGCAGCAAGGTGGGCGGTACACCAATAGTATTCCCAATCTGTCTCCTTGGCCCAGCACAAGATGAAGACACTCCAAACCAGTCGCCGTCTGGACAGGGTGCTTGGTGAGAGAGAAAGAACTCCGAAAGACCACAGCAACCCCGCCTCCCCGGCCCTCAGATCTACCACAGTGCTGCACCGAATACCCAGGTGGGCAAAGCTGGGAAAGAGCAACTCCTCCCTGCTCACCCACCCAGGTTTCGGTAATGCACGCAAGGTCGGCACCCTTCTCCACAATCAAATCGTGGATAA
The DNA here is from genome assembly GCF_030035675.1 of Rhineura floridana. Taxonomy (NCBI): domain Eukaryota; kingdom Metazoa; phylum Chordata; class Lepidosauria; order Squamata; family Rhineuridae; genus Rhineura; species Rhineura floridana. The sequence goes on along the minus strand of NC_084480.1, from coordinate 171,906,432 downwards.
GGGGAGTTTTATTAACGACCGACCTAGCATTTAAAAGCAGCACCTGGAGATCCGAGAGCTGGCTGACAGTACAACCAACAGTCCTGTGGATACGAGGAGAACCGGAACAAGGCACAGACACAACTTGTCTGGGACGAGTTCCCCTTACCTGGCACGTTCTCCTCCCAACGCCATACCTGACCACTGTTGTCCACACACTGGTAACCTCCAGGCTGGATTACTGTAATGCGTTCTATGTGGGGCTGCCCTTGAGGTGGTCTGGAAGTTGCAGCTGGTGCAAAATGTGGTGGCGAGACTACTCACTGGGGCATCGCCAACATGTCACCCCGCTACTGAAATAATTGCACTGTCTGCCCATTTGCTAATGGGGCAAATTCAAGGTTCTGGTTTTGGTGTATAAAGCTTAGGACAGCTTGGGACCAGGATACCTGGAGGACCATCTTATCCCTTATATACTCAGTTGATCACTGCGCTCTGCAGGTGAGGGCATCCTTCAGATACCATCTTATCAGGAGGTCCATTCTGCACAATATAGGAAACGGACCTTTAGTGTGGTGGCACCTACCCTGTGGAATTTCCTTCCCTTAAATATTAGACAGGCGCCGTCTGTTATCTTGTCAGCCCCTACTGAAGACTTTCCTCTTTCAACAAGCCTTTTAAGTTGAGACCTATCCCAGTCTGCATCTGTGTTGGAATTGCTTTTTAATATGTTTTTAAACCTTTTTTTAATTTTTTTAAATCTTAGATGTTTGAAAGCTTTTTTTAAGTAACGTTTTTGAAGATGTTTTGTTTTAATGTGTTTTAAAGTTTGTTTTTATGATGTTTTAATGTTTTTAGTGCTTTTATTTGCCGCCCTGGGCTTCTGCTGGGAGAAAGGGTGGGATAATAATAATGATGATGATGATGATTAAAATGCCCTGTGAAAATCAAAAGGTCTTCACTTAGTACTGAAAAGACATAAAAGTTGGCACCAGGTGAACTTTCCTTATGAGAACATTCCATAAATGAGGTGCTATAGCTGAAAAGGCCGTTTTCCTTATTGCCACCCACCCAATCATTGATGGGAAAGGCATTCAGGAAAATGCTCCAGTTATCACCTTAATCATGCATGGACAGGTATGTGTGGGAGAAGGACTTTCAAGTTCCCAAACTGCTTAGGGCTTTAAAGTAAACACCAGCACTTTGAATTGCACGTGCAAATGATTTGACAGCCAGTGAAGACAAGTGGAGTGAAGTCAAATGCAAAATGTTGCCCTTTGGGGTGATCCTCTTTAGTGTGCCAACCAGCCATGTCTTCTTTCAGGATGTTCCATTCCATTCTCCCTTCCCTGGCTTTCCATTTTCCCCAACGTCCAATGGACTCTCAGCATTCTGTGGCTACTGAGCACTCTCAGTTCCTCATTTTGGTGTTCCCCCTTCAGGTTTTTTGCCTAATGTTTCATGGTTCTTCTGCAAACATTTGGGTTCCCCCAACCTACGGATACCTATTTTGTGTGTGTGGATGGTGTCATATGCCTACTTAAATTCAGCGCTGCTTAAATGAGTTCACTATTAGTGTACAGGAGGTTTCAGAACCAGCAAGATGTGTCCTCTGAAGCCATGACCCAGTGTCCAACATTTTTATAAGTTATTTGAACAGTGGTGTCGAAGAGATGCTCATCAAATCTGTACATGACACCAATCTGGGAGTGATCGTTAATACATTATAAATCAGAAATAGGTTTTGAGATTACTGAGATTACCAAAATAACTAAATGAATTTCAACAGAGATAAATAAAAAGTTGTGCATATGCATAGGAGAAATCAGATGCATAAATGTGATACAGATATTTATTTTTATACACCCCTTCTGAGGCAAACATCATAAAGTGGCTTACATAGAAACATTAAAACTATATTACAACAACAAAGCTAGATGGTACACAGCTCTCCAAGCTGTTCTGACTTCTCTCTCTTTCTTCTCCACAGGGCAAAATAATCTTTAGGTAGGTGTGAGATGTTGATTGAAGGAGGAATAGGCCACTTTAGCTGCAACATGGTCAAGATACATTACTGGTGTGTAATAGAAACTCCCCTCTTCTATCTGGGTGTGGTTTCCTCCATAGCTCAGTGGGGACTAGTTGGAGTCTTAGTTTTGCCTGTGTAGCAACTCCATGCTGCTATGCTGAGCTGTTAATCTGTTGTTCACAAATAAATACAACTACTGAAGTTTTCCTGACTCCTGTTGCTTCCTAGTGTTGGGGCAGACCCGTTGCAAGGTTTCCTTGCCTAGCAAGCATCCTTCTCAAGCCCATGGGACACCACTAGCAGCCTAAGTAGGCCACAAGCTAAACATGAGCCACCAATGCAAGGTGGCAGCTAAAAAGGCTAATACAATTTTAGACTGCACCAACAAAAGTATAATATCCAGATTATGGAAAGTAGTGGTATCACACTATACTGCTTTTGGCCACATTCACACCATACATTTATTCCACTTTAAACAGTCATGGCTTCCCCCAAAGAATCCTGGAAAGTTTGTGAAGGGTGCTGAGAGTTGTTAGAAGACTCCCTATTTCTCCTCACAGACCTACAATTGTCAAAGTATTCTGGGAAGAGGGATTGATCGTTTGAAACCACTGTGGCAATTGTAGCTCCATGAGAGGAATAGGGACCTTCTAACAACTCTCAGCGCTCTTAACAAACTACAGCGCCCAGGATTCTTTGGGGGAAGTATGAGTATTTAAAGTGGAATTATAATGGAATAAATGTATGGTGTGAATGTGGTCTTTGTTAAATCTCACCTAGAGTTCCACCTAGAGTTTCAGAACGATATTGACAAACTGGAATGTGTCCAGAGAACAGCAAAGATTCTAAGGGGTCTTGAGACCAAGTCCTATAAGGAAAAGTTGAAGGCGTAGTGTATGTTAAGCCTGGGGAAGAGACTATTAAGAGGCAATATGATAGGCGTATTCAAATATTGGAACAGCTGTCATATAATGGAGCAAATTAGATTTCTGTTGCTCTACGGTAGTACCTAACCAACAAGTTCAAATTACAAACATACTCAGTTCTGTGCTGGTGAGGTTGCAAAGATAAATGTTCATTTCAATATATGTGGTGGGTCTAAGGTTTTTAAATTCTGGGATTGTGTTTTTCTTTTCTTTTTTCAATAATTTTTATTCAGATTTTCATAAAACATACAAGACGAAATCATAAAACATTCAAAGACAAAAAACAAAATCAAAAATAGTTAAACAAAAAGAAAAAAAGAAAAAAAAAAAGAAAAATAAAAAATAAAGAGTAAAATATTGACTTCCCATTTGTCAAAGATCAAATCAGTTATAAGTCTATAATATATAACAATCCTGTCTCTTAAGTCATATTATAAAATCACTTTCCTCCAGTAGTTATCTTACTTAATCATCAAATCTCATAAACATTACTTTATTCTTTCCACAAAAAGTCAAAGAGAGGTTTCAATTCTTTAAGAAATATATCTATCAATTTTTTTTTCCAGATAAGCATATCGATTAATCCATCTCATTACTAATTATGATAATCTTATTGTCATAACCATAGTCAAAATAAACATTTCAATTAATCCATCACATCAGAATCTGTTAGGTTCAGTAATTTCAGTAGCCATTGTTCTATTATCCCTATTAGTTCCATTTTCCATCTTCCATCTTCAGTAGTCTTGTTAAGTCCAGTAATTTCAGTATCCAATCTTCCATTATCAGTATTCCATAATAATCTTGCTGTCAAAGCCATAGTCATATAGTAAGAGTCTGATGGGAATTACCTCTATCCCAAATATTTTCTTGCCATCCATTCTGAATAGGTTGCTGAAATACTGCTGTAAAATCATATCTCTGTTCTTTTTTTCAAAATACACTTGGTCATCTCTTGAAAGTTTTTTCATTGTCACATGGCTGCAGTTAATTCCATAGATTTTCTCTATATTGGGCTCCATCACATCATTCCAGTCCAGAAGATTATCCATGCCATTGATAACTTTATCTCTAGAATCTTCATTAATTTCTTCAGAGATAACATTGAGTTCCAAACAATAGATTTTATTTCTAAAGTCCATAGACTCCAAATCTTGTTCCTGTTCCACGTTTGTTCCAATCTCCGGGATCTCCTCTCTCACAGGGACCCCTGTTCCAGTCTCCAGGGTCTCCTCTCTCACAGGGACCCCTGTTCCAGTCTCCAGGGTCTCCTCTCTCACAAGGACCCCTATGTCTTTAATCTCCTGTGTCTCCAAACAATAGATTTTGTTTCTAAAGTCCATAGACTCCAAATCTTTTTCCTGTTCCACGTTTGTTCCAATCTCCGGGGTCTCCTCTCTCACAGGGACCCCTTCCAGGGTCACCTCTCTCACAGGGACCCCTATATCTTTAATCTCCTGCTTCATTTTACTCAATTCAATTTTCAGCTCCTTACAACCCTGTCGCAGGTTTTGTTTCGTTATCTCAATCTCATCCATTATTTTCTGAAACATAGTTATTTCCAGATTCTCAGCCACTTTCTTAATTGCCATTTTAAAAGAAAAATATAGGAAAACCACTTCTTATTTCAGCAACAATTGGGTTAATACTCCAAACTTGGTGACATCACAGTATAAACAGAGCAGACAGCCTTATCTCTCCATGCTTAAGTAAACAAAATGCAGTTCCCAGGATCGAAACAATTAATGGCGGTCGTCAGGAAACAGATTCGTCAAAATAAAATAGACCAAAAAGAGAGTAGTCTCAGACAATATAATATTCTTCAAAATAAAAATCTGGAATAGAAATCCCTCTTCTGTGTATATCTTTAGAATGCAAATCCAGGACAGCTTTTTGCAACAAAAACAGAGATAAGCTATTAATTAGTGAGTAGCAGAGAGAAGTTATGGCTCCCCAGTGAGATGTCAAAAACCGATCAATCTGGCAAATCTCTTTTAAACAGCAACAATTTAAGTCAAGTAAAAGAAAAATATAGAAAGAAGGGTGCTTGCCTGTTAGTGCGTTCTCTCTTAGAAGATAAGATGAACGTTCGCTTTATCAGATAGAGCTTGTTGTTGAAAATCCGTCCCACCTTCGTCGGCTGGACCTCGTCCCATAAATTAATGAGATCTGGTCGTCCCAACAAAAATAGGCTTTGAGGTTAATCTCTTCGTTTCTCCCTACCCGGGAGAAGTTTAATCAGTCAAAAAAAAAAAAAACTGACTGATATATCTGAATAAGCTTCTTTTGAGGCAGGAGCCCGTCTCAAAAGCAGGCACAGGCTAAGTCACCCTTCCCGGAAGTCGGGATTGTGTTTTTCAATAGATAAATGGAATAACTGGGCAACAGATTTTAAAGACTCCAAAGCTGGCATTTCTGAATCATTTCTCGGATGGAAATATGGCCTTAAAAAACAAAGCTTTGATTGATTGATTGGCCATATGCTTCTGGCTGCAACAGTGATGATAGTCAGGTACTGGAGAGATCTGAAGGGAGCTGATCTTGCTTAGTGGTATAGTAAGGTATGGCAGATTGGCCGTAATGAGAAGCTTACTCAAAATTTGTGTATGTCAAAAGGACAAAAACATTTGGACACATTTACTGCCTGCTGGTATGATTTTATTGTGTATGCTAATAAGGAGTGAGAGTGGCAGGAAAGTTTGTTTGGCATATGCAGATCTGGAAATCATGTGATATTGGACTTTGCTTTGAACTTTTCCTTCACCAAGAAATTCCTGTAAAAAACAACAATAGTACAGAGTAAAATTGTTAGGAATACTCTTAATGGTGTAAAATTGCTATATGAATGGGTGGAACACAGCTATAACAACAATAACAAAACACATTTAAATAACAAGGCAATCTTGACTAAGCATCAGAAAGAGCTTCCTAATGGCATGAATTGCTTGACTGTCTTGGAAGATGGTAAACTTTCCTTCATTAAAGGTTTTAAGCGGAGGCTGGATTGTGTAGCAGTGGATTTCCTGTGTTTGCACGGGGCTAGACTAGAAAATCAGCCTTTCCCAACCTTTGGGTTCCGAGATATTGCTGTACTACAATTCCCATCATTTCTGACCATTGGCCATGCTGGCTGGGACTGATGGCAGTTCTAGTCCAACAGTATCTGGGGACCCAAAGGTTGGCAAAGGCTGGACTAGATGACTTCAAAAGTTAACTCTATGATTTTGTGTTCAGAAGTGGGATTTTAAAATCCAGGAAATGACAGGCCAGTCTGTCTGTTCTTGGTAAACTGATGCAAAACATGATTAAAGGCAAATTATCAAGCATACAGAAGCAACAGAAGTGTTGCTGAAGAAGAATGAACCATAAATAGCCCATCAGACTGACAGCATATGCCTCTTATGGTAGTGGGAAACAGATTCTTTGGAGAGGCAAAGACAGATAGTTGCCGTATCTGTCTTTAACATAATTTACATCTGTCTTTAACATAATTTACAACCCTAATTAGCAAGGGTTCTAAATCACCCAAGGAAGCCTCCACATATAGAGAAGGCTCCCCGCTGCAGACATTATCCTGAACGTAGCAACAGCAAAGGTGGGGACAGAAGCAGCCGTGGGACTTTACTGTGAGGCTAAGCATGTGTCCTCCAACTTACCCTCTACACATAACACGAGTAACATGTGTGCCAGTAACAATCAGGGCTTTTTGACAGAAGGAAGAGCAGAATCTTAATTTTCACAGAATACATCCCCAAGGGTGAATTAAAGGTGATTGTGACAGTCACATTCGTTCACACCACTGCCCTCATGTAGATCTAACAAGGGTGGGTGTGTTTTATTTCAATATTCAATGTAAGCATCATCAAAGGGGGTTGAATTCTCTCCACCCCCCTGCCTCTCCTCCCTCCCTCTGTAGTCCCAGGTGCATTTCTTCCAGGCAGTCTCATGTCTTGTTTTGGAGCAAAGTTGGAGGGGGGGAGTTTGGGTGATGAGCCACATGGTGCAAGGCTTCAGCTTTCTTCTCTTAACATTAAAAATAGATCTCCATTATAGTCCATGGGACAGACCAAAAATCAGTATCATGTAAGGTGGCTAAACTTCATTAAGATTTTTTTTAAAGTATATGTCTCTGGATTGTGATAGCCCATCCTGACTGTTGCTTAAGATTTTTTATGATGTTACCAAGATGGCCAAAGCCATCTTTTCCTAACTTTTCTAATTTAAACTGTAATGTCTGAACAAAGTGCCCAATTTAAATTTTTACAACTGCATTGGAAAGCTAATTAATTCTCTTACAAAATTGTAATAATAATCTTATCCATTACCTTATTTGTGGTACAAGCCATCTGTCAAGAAAAGGGTTAAATTTGATCATCCCCTTCCAATCCCCTCCTCATCCCTCCCCTCCCCCCCATAGTCAGTTTTACCTATCCTAGGACTATGTCCAAGGTCCAAATCCCCACACAGTCATGAAGCTCACTGGGTGACCTTGGGCCAGTCACTGCCTCTCAACCTCAGAGGAAGGCAATGATAAACCACCTCTGAATACCACATACCATGAAAACCCTATTCATAGGGTTGCCATAAGTCAGAACTGACTTGAATGCAGTCCATGTCATTTTCAAACATGATTGCACAGGAGTAAATCCCATTGAACTCAATAAGCACACAAATGATCGAACCTGCCCTACTTCTCCCTCCCATCACCTCCCTTTTGCCCCTTCCCTCCCCCTTCCTTCACCCCTCCCCTTCCAATCCTCTCCTTCCGCTCCCTTCTCCCTCCTTCCTCTTTCCCTCTACTCTCTCCTCCCCCACGGTCAGTTTTACCTATCCTAGCCATGATTGCATGGGAGTAAATCCCATTGAACTCAATAAGCATGCAAATGATCAGACCTACCTTTCTCCTCCTTCCCCTCTCCCTTCCTCTTCCTTTCTTCCTCTCATAGAATCACAGAGTTGGAAGGGGCCTTGCAGGCCATCGAGTCCAACCCCCTGCTCACAGCAGGAAATCCACAGCTAGAGCATCTCCCGCAGATAGCTGTCCAGCCTCTGCTTGAAGACATCCAGCGAAGGGGATCCCACCACCTCCCTAGGCAGTCGGTTCCATTGCCGAACTGCCCTTACTGTCAAGAAGTTCCTTCTAATGTCCAATCTGAATCTACGCTCCTGCAACTTAAAACCATTAGACCTAGTCCTACCCTCTGGGGCAGCAGAGAACAAATCTGTACCCTCCTCTATGTGACAGAGTGCAATCATGTCACCCCTCAGCCTTCTCTTCACCAGACTGAACATGCCAAGTTCCTTCAACCTGTCCTCATAAGACTTGTTCTCCATACCGGCTATCATCCTCGTCGCCCTCTTCTGAACCCGCTCTAACTTGTCTATATCTTTCTTAAAATGAGGTGCCCAGAACTGTTTCCTTCTAAGAAGGAGTCCTTCCTCAGAGTGAGACATTGTGGGTGAGCTCACCCAGAGAGGGCTTGTGCCACCACTGTTAGTTGTGACAGCAGAATATTACAATTTAAAGTCAGATGAGGCCTGACTAATGCAGAATATAGTGGGACTATTACTTCCCTCGACCTGGAAACTATAGCTCTGTTTATGCAGCCCAAAACCGCATTTGCCTTTTTTGCCACAGCATCACACTGCTGGGTCATATTCAACTTGCGATCCACTACAACTCCAAGGTCCTTCTCACACGCACTACTGCTAAGCCGGGTATTTCCCATCCTGTACCCGTGCATTTTGTTTTTGTGGCCTAAATGCAGAATCCTGCATTTGTCTTTATTGAATGTCATTTTATTAATTTCAGCCCAATTTTCTAGTCTATCCAGGTCCCTTTGGATTTTATTCCTGTCTTCCATTGTGTTAGCTATCCCTCCCAGTTTCGTATCATCCACAAACTTCATAAGGGTTCCCTCCACCCCGTCATCTAAGTCATTGATAAAAATGTTGAAGAGTATCGGCCCCAGGACAGAACCCTGTGGCACTCCACTCAAAACCTCCTTCCAGTCCGAAGCAGAGCCATCGATGACCACTCTTTGAGTACGGTTTTCCAACCAGTTGTGAATCCACATGACAGTATTTCCATGTAGTCCGCATTTGACCAGTTTGCTAATCAAAAGGTCATGGGGGACTTTGTCAAACGCTTTGCTGAAATCTAGATAGATGACATCTACAGCATTTCCACCATCTACTAAGCTAGTGACCCGATCAAAAAAAGAGATGAGATTAGTTTGACAGGATTTTTTCTTGACAAACCCATGCTGGCTCCTTCTAATCACAGCACTGTCATTTAGATAGTTGCCAATGGACTCTTTTATTATCTGTTCTAATATCTTTCCCGGTATTGAAGTCAGACTGACCGGCCTGTAATTCCCCGGATCTTCTTTTTTACCCTTTTTAAAGAGCGGGACGACGTTTGCCCGTCTCCAATCCTCTGGCACCTCTCCCGTTCTCCAGGATTTCTCAAAGATGATGGCAAGAGGTTCCGAGAGTACATCAGCAAGTTCCTTCAATACTCTGGGATGCAGTTCATCAGGCCCTGGAGATTTGAACTCATTTAGGTTAACTAGGTATTTCCTGATTATCTCCTTATCAATCTCGAACTGCAATCCCGATCCCTTCCTAAGATTGCTACCGATGCAAGGTTGCACACCGTTCCCTTTTTGGGAGAAAACGGAGGCAAAATAGGCGTTGATCAGTTCTGCCTTTTCCTTGTTATCTGTCAACATTTTGCCATCCTCATTGAGCAGCAGTCCCACCGTTTCCTTGGTCTTTCTCTTGCTTCGAACATATCTGAAAAACCCCTTTTTGTTGTTCCTCGCTTCCCTCGCCAGCCTCAGTTCATTCTGGGTTTTAGCTTTCCTTACACTATTCCTGCAAGCCCGAGCCGCTCGTCGGTACTCTTCCTTGCTGATGTGTCCTTCCTTCCATTCTTTATACATGCTCTTTTTTACTTTTACCTCCTCCACCAGTCTTCCGTGTAGCCACATTGGCTTTTTCCGATGTCTTCCGTTTTTCTTCCTCTTTGGAATTGTTTGCGATTGCGCTTTTTGTAATACGTTCTTCATGAACTCCCACGCTTCTTGGACTCCTTTTTTCTTTAGTCTATCTAGCCACGGGATCCTACCCATCCTTTCCCTGAGCTTGCTAAAATCGGCTTTCCTGAAATCCAAGGTCCATGTTTGACTATATTCTTCTTTGGCTTTCCCCAGAATCATGAATTCCAGCATTACGTGGTCACTTTCCCCCAAGGTACCGACTGCTTTAATTCCCGTGACCAATTCGTCCCTGTTAGTTAAGATCAGGTCCAGGATTGCCGATCCCCTTGTTCCTTCTTCTACTTTTTGAAAGAGGAAATTATCAGCAAGGCCCATCAGGAATTTGTTGGAGGCTTTGTGCTTCGCAGAGTTTGTCTCCCAGCAGATATCTGGGTAGTTGAAGTCCCCCATCACTACTACTTCTTGCCTCCTTGAGATTTCAGAGATTTGTTTGAGAAAGGCCTCGTCTACCACCTCTTCTTGGCCAGGGGGTCTGTAGTAGACACCTACTACCATGTCAGTTTTATTTGTTTCTCCATTTATTTTTACCCAAATGGTCTCTACCGGACCCCTTTGTTCACTCTCTTGGATTTCCATAGAGGTGTATTTGTCTTTGACGTATAACACTACTCCCCCTCCTTTTCTGTTGCTTCTATTCTTTCTGTAGAGTTTATATCCTTGAATGGCTATATTCCAATCATGGGAGTCATCCCACCAAGTCTCTGTTATCCCTGTGAAGTCATATTTGCCTCCTTCTTCCTCTTCCCCTGCCCACTCCAGGCCTCTCTCCCCATAGTCAGTTTTACCTATCCTAAGCATGATTGCACGGGAGTAAATCCAACTGAACTCATTAAGCATGTAAATGATCAATCCCTTCTCAGCAAACTTGCACAGGATCCCATTTCTTATCTCCCGGACTAAAAAGCAGAGAAATTCACTAATAGGCAAAAATCCTTGCATTTAAGACAGTACCTATAGCCAACAGATATTTCAATCAAACTTTAAAAAGCAGGGAAATTGGGCAGCTATAGTGAATGCACCAGGGGAGCAGGAGACCTGACCTCCTCTCTGAGATATTGGACTGCCCTACAAATTTGTCAAAACACAAACACTAGTTGGGTTGTTCTTTCACAGTCCAATCCACTTCCTGTGTAGCTTGGAAGAATTTGGTAACATGTGCCCCTGAGCATATGAGTGATGGCAACACCTGCAATCAGCCCAAATAACAGAAACAAGACGTGCTGTGCTCATCTTGTTTTAGCAGGGAGGAAGCAACAATATTAAAACAGTTCATATAGGTCAGGTAACTATAAATTTAAATATGTTTGATTTATTTTGCAATTTTAGTGGAGTTTCCTATAGGAAATCATTTTCTTTTGCTTCTGTTTCTATGAATATATGAAGTATACCAACTGCTTGTAACACTAAAAAAAAGCTGCAAAACCAATTTAATGGCACTGACTGTTCTGCAGAATAGTTTCCAATGGACATGAAGAGTGTCTCAGTTTGCACAAGATCAAACAGTGGGAGGTGAAATATATTCTAGCAAAATTCTAGGTGTGCTCTATGTTTTTAATTGACCGTGCCCATCTTTCCTTAAGTGGAGTGGTTTAAGCATAGCAGGCTGAAAACAGGCATCTTGGGCAGGCCAAGTTTGTTTTTTCCAACAGCTAGTCATTGCTTAAGTAGCAACATATTGTAATCAGTCTGATTTTACATCAAACTGCAGTTTCAGATTCAATTGTTAATACACTCAAAATAGAAATAGAGCATAACCTCCAGTTTGAAACACAGAAGACTGTCTTCACCATCATATGACACTAGCCAATAAAAAGGCTTTGACATTAATAAAAATAAATTTGACACAGATTTCTAGGATGAATACTGAGAGAAATATAATTTTCTAGGTTAGATTCTTTGTAGAAACAGTAGTAACGCAGAAAAGAAGCAAAGTAAGAAGAACACCAACAAACATACAAAAATGTAATTCTCCATGTTTGGAGATGACAGGTGTTGCTATCACTCACCATATGCTCAGAAGCATGTTACCAAATTCTCCCAAGCTACACAGGAAGTGGATTGGACTGTGAAAGACCAACCGAAATGGTGTTTGCATTTTGACAAATTTGTAGGGCAGTACAATATCTCAGAGAGGGCTCCCCTTGTGCATTCACTATAGTTGCCCAATTTCCCTGCTTTTTAAAGTTTGATAGAAATATCTGTGGGCTATAGGTGTGTTATTAAACTGCAAGGTTTTTTGCCTATTAGTGAATTGATTTTGCACTACAGAAATTTTTACAAAGGATCTGAAGCACTTTTGCTTTCAGTCAAGCAGAGAATTCTGGATATTGACAGATGATGATAGTCCTGTCACACTGCTCCTTCTCCCCTGTAGCCCTCGGACTAAATGTTCCCCCTAGCAAAGATTGTGTCCTTTATTTCAGCAAGCGATTTGTGCCAAAGTATAGCAGAGCATTTTTTCTGGCTAGGGTTAATGTCCTCTATGATGTTGGAAGAACACTTCCAAGGCATGCCTCATGATCAGAGACTGTGTCCCTGTGGCTGTGGTGCTGTGCAGTCTATAGTACACATGCTTTTGTACTGTAATTTTTACAAGGATGCGAGAACAGGCTGCTGCATCCCACTTTGGAAAGGTTTCCTGGTTGAGCTGATTAAGTCCCTATGTCATTTTAAATGTTGCCCAAACTTTAAGCATTGTTATTGAAACTAGGGCTGCTTTCACACTGCACTTTATTCCATTATTCTGACAATTTCTTACGTAGTAATTTGTGCATTATATTTGATCTTTCACACAACATACAAGCGGGTTCTGGAATTCTAGTGGAATATAGTGCAAGTTTAGCACTAATTTTCATGTTAAATAATACCAGAAATAATCCATCTGCAAGCTTGGGAGTTTTTCACTAGCTGCAGCTGCTCACGTGACAGGCATCCCAGGATGCAGTGTGTTCCCCCCCTTTAGGCATGCAGTATTTTTTTCCTGATGAAACTTGTACTGGTATTCTGGCATAGGCACTAGTAGCAGCAGCATTTCACACACACACACCTGTGTCTATACAACTAATAATAAATATAATAATAAATTTAATTTATGTGTCGCCTATCTGGCCAGTGGCCACTCTAGGCGACGTACATACAATAAATATAGCAAAATACAATACAAAAATACAGTGTAATAGTATAAATTATAAAACAAACAATACATAATAGGAGGCATGTAAACAAAAAATATTAAGCCTCCCCAGAAATCCCAAAAGCCTGTTGAAAGAGCCAGGTCTTTAAGGCCTTGTGGAACATATTCAGGGAAGAGATGTGCTGAAGATCTTGTGGGAGGGAGTTCCAGAGGGTGGGGGCCGCCACTGAAAAGGCCCTCTCTCTAGTACCCGCCAATCTAGCTGCTTTGGTTGGCAGGACTGAGAGAAGGCCTTGTGTGGCCGATCTTGTTAGGCGGCATGATTGGTGGCGTTGTAGGCGCTCCTTTAGATAAACTGGGCTGAGACCGTATAGGTCTCCTTGAATTGGGCCCGGAAAACAACTGGAAGCCAGTGTAGATCGAACAACACTGGCGTGATGTGGTCCCGGCGACGACTGTTTGTGAGTAGTCGAGCCGCCGCATTTTGTATAAGTTGTAGTTTCCGGACCGTTTTCAAGGGTAACCCCACGTAGAGCGCATTACAGTAGTCTAATCGAGAGGTGACCAGGGCATGCACTACCAGTGGGAGCTGATGAACAGAAAGGTAGGGTTGCAGCCTACGTACAAGGTGTAGTTGATACCAAGCTGCCCAGCTCACAGCTGAAATCTGAGCCTCCAGATGCTAAAGGGAGAGGGGTTGCATGGCGACGGGATGAGATCTTAGACCTTGTACACTGTTGGGAACTACAAAAGAGACAAAAACAAGCAGCTAGCGCAAAGCTTCTGGGTTCCCAGGCCTGCAAACGGATTGTTTCTTGTATTATTTATCACGAAAATTAGCATTAAACTTTCACTAGAGTCCACTAGATTTCCAGAACTAGCTTTTACATTGTGTGAAAGGTCAAATATGATGCACAAATTACCAGGTAAGAAATTGTTGGAATAATGGAATAAAGCACAGCGTGAAAGCAGCCAAAGAGAACTGATCAATAAACTATTATTTTTTAAAATCAGCCTGGTTTTGGAGAGGATTGAAGGTCTATAGCTATTAAACACATCTCTCCATATTGTTTCAAGCTATTGTCAAAGCACACACTAAGGATGGGAAGATCTGTCAATTTTGGTTCTCTCAGTTTCTCGTTTTTTCCCAAACTTAAGTTCAGTTCTTCACATTTCTGCAGCAATTCACAGATTTTTTTAAAAAAAATCCTCATGAAAATTCTCCAAGATTTTAGTGTGAATTTCTCCTAATAAACACATTTTTGTAGTCAGCTTTAACTAATGTACATATTTTTGCAAACAATTTCTCATTATATAATGTATTTTGCATGTTATTTTCACTCATATATTCATTTTTATGCACATTCCACTAATATATGCATTTTGTAAACATTGTTTGGTTGGCAAAATGCATTTGTATAAGTGTGAATTTTGAATGATGGCTATGTTTTGATTCTCGTATTGTTTTGGAAAATGTGAATTTGATAGATTGGGCTTGAAATGAGTATGGGAAAATATCTCGCAAGACATCTCAATGTAACAAGGAGGTTTAGCATGGCATGGTCAATTCCTCTGTCCCATACTCCTATCTCACGGCCCTGCATTCCAGCCAGGTGGGCCTTTTTGCAGACTTTCTCACTTTTTGCAGACTTTCTCACTTTTTGCAGGCTTTCCCTGTACAACAGTGCAGAAGGCTGGGAGGCTTTTGTCTATGTAACACGGATGAGGTAATTGACCATAATAGACAGTGGATGCCAATAGCTCATAAGTGAAGATGTTTTCACACGCTGCTCAGGACTGGGAACCTGGCCTTCAAGATAGGTGCAATGAATGGTGCTGCTACAAAGCTCGAGGACATTGACCAACAGAATTGATAAACAAAGGCAGAAGGGTGAGACCCAAATTAAAACAACACCCCCATAGGTATAGCTAGTTAAAGTCACAAGTGCAAACCTTCACCCAGGTCCAGGGGTTCTTTTGGGTATAAATAAGGCTCTCTAACTTCTGTTCAGGGAACTTCAGCACAGACCTAGACAGGAGGAGGTGCTGTGTACCTGTTGGCCATCACCTGAGATCTCTCTGTTGTTGCTTACTTGGAGCTCCCAACAATTGAAAGGAGACATAAGATAACCCTGCTGATTAGCTGCTTGTATCTCTATTTAGTGTTTTGCCTGCGATAAAACACCAAGTGGTCTCAATTAAAGCATTGTAAATCTTTTCCAATGGTCTGATCATTGCCTTTGAACCCCCCCCCCCGAGCCTCTTGCCTCTGGTAAAACAATTGGTATCACAGACAGGATTTTGAAGGCAATATGCCCTGGTGAAAAAGAAAAGCTATTGAGAAAGATATTGGCCAGGCCAAATTCCGGGGTGGCTGGGCTCCAGTGGCTCAAATGCTAAATCAGGTGATCCTGCCGATTGAATGGGAGGCTGAGTTGGCAGAACATGAAGGCTTTACTCTCAGTGCTGTACTAAAGTGTCTGCATGCATTGGGAGTAGGAGAGAAGTGCGGGCAGAAAGCAGTGGCAGGAATAGGATGGGTCCTTCTTATTGTGCAATGTGGGAAAATTTGGAAGCCAGGAAGCAGAGGGTTCAACAGCAAACTGAGGTTGCTGTACTCAAGAAACCGCAAACTGTCCTGTGGGGAGCATTGGAGGCTGCCCTGGGGATGGGGGAGAAGGCTGAAGAGAGAGCTGCAGTAATGGCTGTTCAGTTTGCTAAACTTAAACATGAAAAGCAGGCAAGGAGGGAGTACATACCTAACCCTCGTAAAGTTCAAGCCCTTATCTCATCCCAAGCATGAGATCCAGAAACCTAGGATGGGGATAGGTGGGACTCTCATGGGGAGTTTGACTGGACTGAAGAGGAGGATGAAAGGGAACAGGCGGTGGAAGTGAGGCCCTTGAAAAATGGGGGGAAAATGGACTTCCTTCAAGTCGATTCCAACTTATGGTGACCCTACGAATAGGGTTTTCATGGTAAGCGGTATTCAGAGGTGGTTTTACCATTGCCTCCCTCTGAGGCTGAGAGGCAGTAACTGGCCCAAGGTCACCCAGTGAGCTTCATGGCTGTGTGGGGATTCGAATCCTGGTCTCCCAGGTTGTAGTCCAACATACTAACCACTATGCCACACTGGCTCTCAGTGAGGCCCTTAGTTACTAATAATCTAAGGGGTCACCTAGAAACCCAAATGCCACTGAGGCAACTAGAACGATGAGGGATTACACTCAGCAGGAGTTGGCAGATATAGCTAACACTGCCAGACAGTACCAGGGGGAGCGGCTGAGCCAATAGATGATGAGACTGTGGGATAAAGGTGCTGGCAGCATTTATATGACTGCAGAATAGCTAACTAGGCTGGGACCTTTATCAAAAGACACTAATCAATCAGTATCTCAGAAACCCCATTCCGGGGCGATAGGTACTCTGCTGGAGTGCATTCATGCAGTGCAGGCTAGATGCCCTGCTGCCATGGACTGGGAGGAGCAACTGTCTCCATGGTGCATTATTGATGAAGCAACAGAGCAATTGAGGGCTATAGCTATGCAAGCTAGGATATATCAGGCTGGGTTCCAGGGACCTGATGCTCAGCCTTTTATGGCGGATATGAGAGCACGGCTAATGAAGGGGACTCCAGCCCACATGCATGGTGCTCTGTTGGCATTACTGGGGCCTGCTTAAGCGTCCAGTGTAGGGGAGGTGGTTGTCCTGATTGGACAACTAGGAGACATACAAAGGGAAAATGAGCCCAAGTTTTGGGCTCAGGTAGCAAAGGAGAGAGGAAAGACACGAGATAGCCAGCAACCTCAGAAGGAAAAGGTGACACGGAGACAAATGTTTTCAGATTTGCTTGAGGCTGGGGTGTTAAAACCTGACATAGATGAACTTCCCACAGCTGATTTGTATCAGATGTGGAAAGTAATGTGTGCTAATAAAAAAGGAATGAGGGAAGGTCAGGGTTGCTACCCCAACAGCCCCACCAGAAGAACATTTGTATCCCCCACTTGCCAACCAAGGGGGTAAGGGGATGGAAGATGCCCCAACCAATGGATTAGGGGTGTGGTAAGGCTCCAGTAGTAAGGCTGGAGACCCATGCCCACACATGCCATTAACTATTGACTGTTCTAGGAGCAACACCCCATAAATAATGGCTCTGTTAGATACAGAGGCAGAAGTGACCTTAATTCATGGTAGTCCAGACAAACATAAGGGGCCTACAGTATACATCAATGTTTGTGGAGACAGAGAGGAGCGCACTACCCAAGCACTCTTGCTTTTGGCATTAGGACAATTGTCCCCAAGTGGACCACGGTACTGATTTCACGGGTCTCAGAATATATTATTAGAATGGATTTGCTAAAGGGGCTTACACAACAGGTGCAGTTTCTAGGGGTGGTCTGGGCGGGACCTGTGAGAGATATACCTGAGAAAGTGCTCAATGTGACTGCCACCTTGCAGGCTCCAACACCCAAAGTGAAGGCTCAGTGCTTGGTCAGCTTGATGGGCTTTTGGAGACAGCATACTCCCCATCTAGCCCAGATCCTGCGGCCTATTTAACAAGTGTCACCTGAGGGCTCTGTTTGTGTGGGGAGAGATGCAGCAACGTGCCTTAGTGGAGGTTAAAGCAGCAGTGACCACTGCTTTGCCCTTGGGCCCCTACATTAAAGGACATCCTTTTGAATTGCAGGTGTCTACAATGAAGTGGCAGTGTGGAGTTTGTGGCAGAAAAGGCCCACAGGCAAGCAGGTGCCTCTGGGATTTTGGTCCTGGCAGTTGTCTCATGGTAACTACACTCCTTTTGAGAGGCAGCTGCTAGCATGTTCTTGGGTCCTGGTAGATACTGAGAGGATGATGGGGAAAGACCCAGTAACTTTGAAGTAATGACATGGGTAAAAGATGAGTCAGCCAGCCCATGAGTGGGGTGTGCACAGCAGGTCTCCATAGTTAAATGGAAATTGTTTGTATATTGCAGACAGAGCAAAACCAGGCCCTCAGGGAGGGAGTGCTCTCCAGGAGTGGGTGTTAGCTTTGGCACCTACAGGGGGAGATTCAGGAAGTCCTGTGCTGGAATTAGGGAAGGCTCCAGGGAAGGAGGCCCCACCCTATGCTAAAGTGACACACAGGGAGGCTTGGTTCACAGATGGGTCAGCCCAATACCAGAGAAATGACAGAGTATGGCAAGCCACCGTCATCAATCCTAAAAAGCAGGTCACATTGTCCAGAGTTGGGAAAGGAAAATCCAGTCAGTATGCTGAACTCATGGCAGTGCTGATGGTGTTTGAGTATGCAGTGGAACAACATGCTGATGAGGTATATATATTCACGGATTCATGGGCAGTGTAGGTTGACAACATGGTTCCCTAAATGGAAGCGGGATGGATTTTGCATCCACAACTACCCTTTTTTGGGCCAAGAGTTGTGGCAAAACATCAGTAGGCTACTACCACATATCATGGTATTTGAAGGGCATGTGGATGGGTGCACTACAGGGACACCTGAAGCTTTGTACAATCAGGCTGCTGACCAATTGGCCAAAATTCGGGCTGCTTTACCTGCCCAAGAGCAAGGGGACGAAATGCTGATATTAGCCAGATGGGCTCATGAAAAATCAGGGCATCTTGGGGCAAAGGCATTGTGCTAAGGTATCCTTTGTGCAGTGGATGCAGTGGCCACAGCAGCTACAACTTGTGAGTTATGTTTAAAGTTTACACACATACCTCTTTCAAATGTCCCAATGGGGCCAGGTGAATAGCGGCCAGCAACCTGGCCAAACATGGCAAATTCACTCTAAGACAACTACTTATTAGATGTACTTTATGTAAGCCTTTGATATAAATGTCTGTGCACATGCCTATAAACAGAGCCACTTCTTTCCTGTTCATCCCCCCACCTGCCATCAAAAGAAATAACAACCTTCTAGTTATGGGAGGAAGTTTGTTAAGGAATGATAAAAAGGTTGGGGAATAGAGTCTACTCATTACTCACACCTAGCCTCTCCACACGTAATCTCATCTACAAGGCAGCACTTCTGTGCACATTTACTTTAAAATAAATCCAATCAAAATCAGAGGAACTTATTTTCTGAGTAAACATGAATCAGATCCACTTGCAAGTGAAGGAGAGCAGCTGGCAGGGAACAGAAGAGGGCAAAAGAAAGAGCCACTTGGAAATGACTCTGATCTTCTGCAGCCAAGAGGTTTTGAGCTGTTCAGCATTTTGCCGCCTACCTCACATCCTTCTCCATAATCTTGTACAAATGTTTATGGACATTTATATTCAAACTGACAGTGAAAAAAGCGGATAAGCGAAGAATCAACTGATTTCAAATGTGGTGTTGGAGGAGAGCTTTGCACGTACCATGGACTGCAAAAAAGACAAATTGGGTGTTAGAACAAATTAAACCAGAACTATCACTAGAAGCTAAAATGATGAAACTGAGGTTATCATACTTTGGACACATAATGAGAAGACATGATTCACTAGACAAGACAATAATGCTGAGAAAGACAGAAAGGAGTAGAAAAAGAGGAAGGCCAAACAAGAGATGGATTGATTCCATAAAGGAAGCCACAGATCTGAACTTACAAGATCTGAACAGGGTGGTTTATAACAGATGCTCTTGGAGGTCACTGATTCATAGGGTCGCCATAATCGCCATAATCGCCATAATCGACTTGAAGGCACATAACACACACACACACACACAAAGTATATATAAATTAAACAAACAGTTGCCTACAAATCCTTCTCTCCCACCCAATCACACATGCTTATCTTCTAAAACATTCTAAGACATTACAGAAGAACTAAACTGAGAGAAATCAGAAGCAAAAAACAGCCTTTACAATTGCTGTTATTCCACTTTAAACAGTCATAGCTTCCTCCAAAGAATCCTGGGAAGTGTAGTTTCTGAAAGATGCTGAGAGTTGTTAGGAGACCCACATTCCCCTCACAAAGCTCTAATCCCCAGAGTGTTGTGACAATCAGTCCCTCTTCCTAGAGTCCTAGACAGCTCTGAGGATTATAGCTCTTTGAGTGGGAATAGGGGTCTCCTAACAACTCTCATTATGCTTAACTACACTTCCCAGGATACTTTGAGGGAAGCCATGAGTGTTTAAAGTGAATAAGAGTGGAATATGCTAGTTCCATGCTAGGGATAATTAGGAAAGGTATTGAAAATAAAACAGCCGATATCATAATGCCGTTGTATAGATCTATGGTGCGGCCGCATTTGCAATACTGTGTACAGTTCTGGTCACCTCATCTCAAAAAGGATATTATAGAGTTGGAAAAAGTTCAGAAGAGGGCAACCAGAATGATCTTTTTTTTTTTTTTTATATAGTTTTTATTCAAATTTTTCCAAAAAACAAACAAAACCAAGTAAGAAAAAACATAACAATACTACAACAAAAAATAAAAATAAAATGGTTGACTTCCGATTTGTCACAGATCAGCTATAAGTATATAATATACATCAAACCTGTCCCTTAATATGTACATACAAAATCCCTTTTCTCCATAAGCTGTCTTAATTAATCATCAAATCCCAGTATCATCATTTTATTTTGATCTTTCGACAAAAAGTCTAAGAGAGGCTTCCAATCCTTAAGGAATATATCTGTCGATTTTTCTCTAAGTAAACACGTCAATTTATCCATTTCTACTAAGTCCATTAATTTCAGTAGCCATTCTTCCATTGTTGGTATTGATTCCATTTTCCACTTTTGTGCATATAATAATCTTGCTGCCGTAATCATATATAATAATATTCTTCCATATTTCTTTTCTATTTGTTTATCCATAAAACCCAGTAAAAAAAATTCTGGTTTTGACTGAATATTTATCTTTAAAATTTTTTGCATCTTCCTACCTATCTGTGCCCAGAATAATTTCGCCTTTTTACATGACCACCACATATGATAAAAAGATCCTTCTTGTTGTTTACATTTCCAACAAACATTAGAGACATTACTATACATTTTTGACAGCTTTTCTGGAGTCATGTACCAACGGTACATCATTTTATAAAAATTTTCTTTAAGATTATAACATAATGTAAATTTCAAGCCTTTTTTCCACATATTTTCCCATTGATCCATTTGTATGTTATGACCAAAATTTTTTGCCCACTTTACCATGCACTCTTTTACTTGTTCTTCCTCCATATCCATTTTCAATAAAAGTTTATACATTTTTGCAATTATGTTTTCATCATTTGTATACAAACCTATTTCAAAATCAGATTTACTTATTTCAAACCCATACATTTTCTTGTCCATTTTATATCTTTCTAACAATTGTAAATAGGCAAACCAATGAAAACTATATCCTTCCTTTATCAATTGTTCTCTCTCTTTCATTGTGTATTCTCCATGTACATTTTCTAATAGTTCTTGATAAGTTAACCATTTCTCTTTTCCAGACATTTCTCTTCTATAAAACGCTTCTTGACTTGAGACACATAATGGTATTTTCGAATAGAACCTTGGTTTGTATCTATTCCATATTTTCAACAGAGAACGTCTTATAAAATGATTGTTAAAGTCTACGTTTACTTTTACTTTGTCATACCATAGATATCCATGCCATCCCCACTTCAGATTGTGGCCCTCCAGATCCAATAGTCTTTTATTCCTCAATAAGATCCATTCCTTTATCCAGACTAAACAGCAGGCAGCAAAATAAAGTCTCAAATTTGGTAATCCCAGTCCTCCTCTTTCTTTAGCGTCTTGAAGTAATTTAAATTTAACTCTTGGTTTTTTTCCTTGCCATACAAATTTAGAAATATCTTTTTGCCATTGTTTAAAAGGTAAATCAGAGGATATTACAGGTATTGTTTGAAACAAAAACATCATTCTCGGTAATACATTCATTTTTATCACAGATATTCTACCCATTAATGACAGTTGTAGTTTATCCCATCTTAGCAAGTCTTTCTTAATCTCTGTCCATAATTTTTCGTAATTATTATGAAACAGCTTTGAGTTTTTATTTGTCATGATGATGCCTAGATATTTCAACTTTTTTTCTATTGTAAAATCTGTCTTGTCCATTAACTCTTTCTGTTCCCTTAAAGTTAAATTTTTCACCAACATCTTTGTTTTTTGATTGTTGATCTTAAATCCTGCTAACGGTCCAAATTCTTTTAATTTGTCCATCAATATATGAATTCCTTCCAAAGGGTTTTCTAGTACAATTATCAAATCATCAGCAAATGCTCTCAATTTATATTCTTCTTTTTTTATTTTTAATCCCGAAATCCTTTTATCTTGCCTTATATCTCTAAGCAGCACTTCTAAAACCAGAATAAATAAAAGGGGAGATAATGGACATCCCTGTCTTGTACCCTTTTGTATTTCACATGAATCCGTTAAGTCTCCATTAACAATTATCTGGGCCTTCTGTGATGTATAAATCGATCTGATCCATTTTATAAAGTTGTCTCCAAAGTCCATTTGCTCCAAAACCTGGAACATAAATTTCCAATTCAAATTATCAAATGCTTTTTCAGCATCTAAAAAAATCAAAGCTGCTTGTTTATCATTTCGTTGTTCTAAATATTCCAACACATTCAAAACATTCCTGACGTTGTCACGTAATTGTCTTTTAGGTAAAAACCCTGATTGATCTTCCTGAATAAATTGTTGCAATATTATTTTCAATCTTTCAGCCAAAATCATTGTAAAAATTTTATAGTCATTATTCAGTAGAGATATTGGCCGATAATTTTTTGTTTTAGTTAAATCTTGGTCCTCTTTAGGTATTAATGTTATATTAGCATTTTTCCAACTATCCGGTATCTTTCCCTCTTGCAAAATAGAATTCATTGTAGACTGTAAGGGTAGCAAGAGTTCTTCCTCCAAACATTTATAATACATTGCAGATAGCCCATCTGGTCCTGGCGCCTTTCCTAATTTAATTTTATTTATAGCTTCAGATATCTCTCTTGACGTAATAGGGCCATTAATAACTTGTCTCTGAAAATCTGTAATTTTCGGCAAATTCTGTTTAGATAAATACTCTTCTATTTTTTCAGATGGAATTTCTTGACACTTATACAATGTTGAGTAATATTGATGAAAAATCTTTTTGATTTTTACATTATCTGTCAGCGTCTCATCTCCTTCTTGTATCTTTAAAATAATATTTTTTTGACGTTCTTTTCTTAATTTATATGCTAACCATTTCCCAGGTTTATTTGCAAATTCAAAAGTCCTTTGTTTAGCAAAATTTAATTTCCTTTCAATTTCTCTAACTGTCAACATTGATACTTGCTTCTGTAACATTTTAATTTGATTTACAATAGAAACTTTAGCTGGATTCTTTTTCAATTCTTCCTCTTTTTGTTTTATTTCTTCCAAAATTAATTGCATTTTCTGTTGTTTCTTTTTTTTTAATTCAGAGTTACATTTAATAAAGTATCCCCTCATAAATGCCTTACTAGTATCCCAAACAATATTTTCACTTGTTCCTTTATATAAATTATATTCAAAGAACTCCTTTAATTTCTTCTTACATTCTTGTACTACTTTATCATTCTGTAATAAAGATTCATTTAATCTCCATCTAAATCCAAGATTTTTTTTTTTTAAAGTTAATATCACAGGATTGTGGTCCGAAAAAGTTTTTGGTAATATATCCATTTTAAAAATATCCTTCGCTAAAATTTTTGACATCCAAATCATATCAATCCTCGAAAATGTTTTATGTCTTTCTGAAAAATAAGTAAATTCCTTTGCATTATCATTTATATATCTCCAGGTATCCACCAATTCTAAATGTTCCATGAGTTCAAAACAAATCTTCGGTAATTTACCTTGTGTCTCTTTGATATTTTTTTCAGAAAGCCTATCAATTTTTGGTGAGATTACCCCATTCCAGTCACCCATGACACACCAATGCTCATATGAAAACTCTGACAATTTTTCCATAAGTCCTGTATAAAACCTTGTTTTATCTTCATTGGGGGCATAAATACCCACTATCAAAATGTTTGTACCTTGTAAAGTAATTTCAACCCCCACAAATCTACCACTATCGTCCAATAATACCAATTTAGGAAGCAATTGTGGGTTAATATAGAGAACAACTCCATTTTTTTTTTTTGGTCCAGCTGAAATAAATTCTTCACCCAAATTTTTACAAATCAAATATTTGGAATCTTTCTTCTGAATATGAGTTTCTTGTAGACAAATTATATCCAATTTTAATTTTTTCAAATAATGAAACACTTTCTTTCTCTTCTGCGCCGTGTTGGCTCCATTTATATTCCAAGTTAGGTATTTGTAATCCATCATTAAGCGTGTATTTTAAAATTTGCCTGATGCTCCTTTTGATCCATCATCTTCCTTCCCCTCCTCTGCATATCCTTGTTGACTTTGTTTCCCAGGAACTATATCCATATCTTTGAGTTTATCTTCTTCCATATCTTTTGAAGCTTTTCTCAAGAAGTCCCTTGCTTTTTGAACAGTATTCAGTCTGTATTTCTGTTGTCTGAATGTAAAAATCACTCCTTCTGGAACGTCCCACCTAAATTGAATTTTGCATTGCTTAAGTTTTTCTGTAAGGAAAGCATATTCTTTTCTCTTACGTAAAAGTCTAATAGGGATTTCCTTCATCACCAGTATTTCCTTACCATCAATTTTAAAGGTATATTTAAAGTGTTGCTGTAAAACCATATCTCTGGTCGTCTTCTTTACGAAATGAACAAGCACATCTCTTGGAATTTTTTTCATTGTTGCATATCTGGAGTTAATTCTATAAACTTTGTCTATTTCAAATTCCATCCTATCTTCATTCAAGTCCAGAAATTTTACTAAAGCATTAACAATTTTATCTCTAATGTCTTCACCTGTTTCCTCAGGGATTGCACGGAATCTCAAACAATGCTCTTTATTTCTCATTTCAGTCACAGCTAAATAGTCCAAATTTTTTTCTAGTTCCAGATTTAGTATATCTGTTCTATTCTCCAAGGTTTGTACCTTTTCTTTAGTATTTTTTGCATCTTCCTTTATTTGCCCAATTGTCCCTTTAATCTCATCCACTTGTGTTTTAATATAGTCTTTTATATCTGTCAATTCAGTTTTCATTTCCTGTTTCATTTCCTGTTTTATAGCATTAATCCCTTCCATTATTTTTTGAAACATTTCTGGGGGTATATCCTCTTCCTGTGTATCAATAGAACCTCTTCGCCCCTGGGCCTTGGTTGTTTTTTTAGTTGTCATTTTCAAAAAGAGGCCTTTAATTTCTAATATTAATCACTGTTTCAGAACCTAAGGGCAGTCTATTTCTTTTCTTTTTTTCCCTCCACCAAAAAGAAGAGTTAATATTCCAGGCCTATTATTGAAATCCAGCCAGCACAACACAGTCCTTATCTGCTTCCAAGAATGCAAAACAATTCTGGTTGCCAAGACTAAACAATTAGTAGCATATACGAGCAGCGGATTCATCCAACAAGAAATAGTCCAAAGAGAAAAATAGTCCAAAATATAATAATTACCTCTCATCCGTTTTTAAACTTTAAAAGTCCAAATTCAAGCCAGCTTTTTGTCGTAAAAAAAGTATATAAGTTGTTTATATTTTCTTTCTTCCTTAATTATATTTAAAAGAGAAAAAGTATGACTCACCCAGGTTTCTCAATTGCTGATTCATAAACAAATCCCTTTTATTGCAGTAATTTAAGCCGAATGATAAGGTTTAGGCAGAAGTGGGCTCGCTGGTTAAGAACGTTTTTTTTTGAGAGAAGAAAAAACGCTTCGCTTTATTCCAGTTCAGCTTGCGTGGAATTCCTGACTCCGTCTTCAGCCGATCGGCTTGCCTTCTTATCTCAGGAATTTCCTGATCAATTCCAGCCGCCGACAGCTCAACGAAGTCTTGTGGAAGATCTGATCGGTTCTCCTATACCTTGGAGAACATTTAAGCCAGTCCAAGATTCCTCTTGGCTGGCTTTTAACCTGAAAAAAGCTTCCTCTGAGGCAGAGCTCCCTCAGAGACAACCACCAGCCAGCACCACTTCCCGGAAGTCCTAGGGCAACCAGAATGATCAAAGGGATGGAGCAACTCCCTTACAAGGAAAGGTTGCAGCATTTGGGGCTTTTTAGTTTAGAGAAAAGGCGGGTCAGAGGAGACATGATAGAAGTGTATAAAATTATGCATGGCACTGAGAAAGTGGATAGAGAAAAGTTCTTCTCCCTCTCTCATAATACTAGAACTCGTGGACATTCAAAGAAGCTGAATGTTGGAAGATTCAGGACAGACAAAAGGAAGTACTTCTTTACTCAGCGCATAGTTAAACTATGGAATTTGCTCCCACAAGATGCAGTAATGGCCACCAGCTTGGATGGCTTTAAAAGAAGATTAGACAAATTCATGGAGGACAGGGCTATCAATGGCTACTAGCCTTGATGGCTGTGCTCTGCCACCCTAGTCAGAGGCAGCATGCTTCTGAAAACCAGTTGCCGGAAGCCTCAGGAGGGGAGAGTGTTCTTGCACTCAGGTCCTGCTTGTGGGCTTCCCCCAGGCACCTGGTTGTCCACTGTGAGAACAGGAAGCTGGACTAGATGGGCCACTGGCCTGATCCAGCAGGCTCTTCTTACGTTCTTATGTTCTTAATAAATGTGTGGTGTGAAGGGGCCCTAGTTTATCCCCAAATAATCCTGGGAAGTGTAGTTTGTGAAGGTTGCTGAAAGTTGTTAGGAGGCTGCTATTCCCCTCACAGAGCTACAATTCTCAAGAGTTCTCTGGGAAGAGGGACTGACTGTTAAACCACTCTGCCAACTGTAGCCCTGTGAGAAGAATAGGCGTTTCCTAACAACTCTCAGCACCCTTCACAAACTACACTTTCCACAATTCTTTGGGGGAAGCCATGACTATAAAGTAGAATAATAGTGGAATAAATCAGAGCTTAGAAAAGTCACTTTTTTAAACTACAACTCCCATCAGCCCCAGCCAACATGGACACTGGATTGGGCTGATGGGAGTTGTAGTTCAAAAAAGTAACTTTTCCAAGCTCTGGAATAAATGTATGGTGTGGATGTGATGAGTGAGTTACCACAGCTCAGAGCAGAAGTGGGGAGAGAGCCTTGGCTCTACCCATATTGTCTGTCACCTCAGGCCAGTGAACTCACCTTGCCTTGTCATGTGGCCATCAAAGGTTGTGAGTGGAAAGGGGGAGATAGAGCAATGAAAGTGGCTGAGAGAAGAAGGTTGAAACCTACGAAATTTTACCCTCTTTCACCTCTCTCTGGCCTTCAACTGGCAAGTAAAATTACAGCCATCAACCAAACCTATATTTCTGTAACATATTGACAATGACTCAGAGGCACTTGCATGAGCTTACCATTCCAAGCATGACACTGGGACTTGAGATTTTTTTTAACGTACTGCCTTCAAGTAGATTCCGACTTATGGCGACCCTATGAATAGGGTTTTCATGGTAAGTGGTATTCAGAGGTGGCTTTACCATTGCCTCCCTCTGAGGCTGAGAGGCAGTGACTGGCCCAAGGTCACCCAATGAGCTTCATGGCTGTGTGGGGATTTGAACCCTGGTCTCCCAGGTCCTAGTCCAATACTCTAACCACTGCGCCACACTGGCTCTCGTGACTTGAGATAGCATGGGCAAAAAGGTTGATGTTTAGACTGCTGTATACAGATTTAAAGAGTTAAAATCTACCTTAAAGCAAACACAGTGCTCCAAACAAAGTTAAGGTACAGACATACAATACATAATTATAAAATGATATCAAAATTTAATATGTATGTAAACAATCAATATAAAATCCCTATGAGTATTTTCATATAATAATAAAAAAATAGCCAACAAAGAAAAGTCAGTGCCGATACACAATGAAATACAAAATATATGATATAATCAAGGCAATATCAATATGAAGATAAAGGGCAACTTGTAAACAGTGGCCAATGCACATAAATCAATGCCCATATGTAATAAAACAGAAAATGTACAACATAGCCAAACACGTTTCAACAATTAGTCTTCTTCAGTGGCTTTCATGATGAGTTCACATTTTGTGTATTATGTTCTAAGATATGAGCTGATACGTGGGCTGTTCATTAACTCAATTGTTCATTTCTTTCTGTCAATCAATTATAAAAAATAATAACAATTTTACCAACGTATAATTCATATTGTTTCGGAAAGTGCGAATTTAGTAGATTTGGTTTTAAATGAGAACTGAATCAAAATTCTCATCCATCCCTATTCTGGGAGGGAGGATGGATAGAAGCAGACACTAGCATGGATAGAAATTCGCATATCCAATCTCCAGGTCTTGTAGCTTCCCTATCCCATCAAACTCCTCTCTCACATAATCCACTATTTCTTTAAGCTCCTGCGTCATTTTGTGAAGTTCAATTTTCATCTCCTGGCTACCCTGTCTCAGGGTTTGTTTCGTTATCTCAATCTCACCCATTATTTTCTGAAACATAATTTCTTCCATGATCTCATTCACTTTCCTGGTTGTCATTCTTAAAACCACAGAGACAAAAATTATTTCAGCCACAATTGGGTTAATATTTCAGGCTTGCTTGTATCAGTGTAGACAATACAGCCTGCCTTATCTCTATGTGTTCAGGAGTACAAAACAAACTTAGTTCCCAACATCAAAACAATTAGTGGCGTCGTGAACAAGCAGATTCGTCAAAATGAAATAGACCAAAAAAAATTTTTTTTCCCCCCTCCTCGAAATAGAAATCCCTCTTCCGTTGATATCTTTAGAATGCACCTCCAGGACAGCTTTTTGCGATAAAAACAAAGATAAGCTTTTTCGATTTCTTTCCTCCTTAATTTTGTTAGTGAAAGAGAAAAGCCAAAACTCACCTAAGAATTTCTTCACAGCTGATTCATTGACAAATCTCTTTTTTGCTGCACCAATTTAAGCCAAGTGGAAAAAGAAGATAGAAAGAAGGATGCTTATCTGCCTGTTATAGTCCGTTTTTTCTTTAAAGAAAAGATAAACGTGTCGCTATAATCAGCTAGAGCTTGATGAAAGTCCGTCCGGCATTGCAGTTTGAACTTTCTCTCATAAATAAATGAAATCCAGTCCTCCCCACAAAAACAGGCTTTAGGGTTAATCTCTACGTTTCTCCCTGCCCGGGAGAAAATCTTTATCAGTCAAAAAGAACGTTCTGACTAATTTTAAAGCTGAAAAAGCTTCTTCTGAGACGAGAGCTCACTCAGAGGCAGCACAGGCAAAGCAACCCTTCCCGGAAGTTTGGAATTCAACGTTGTCTCTGAAGAAATTAATGAAGATTTTGGTGGTAAAGTTATCAATGTCTTGGATAATTTTCTGGACTGGAATGATGTGATGGAGTTTGACATAGAAAAAATCTATGGAGTTGGCTACAGATATGTGACAGTGGAGAAACTCTTAAGAGATGAGCCAGTGCATTTTGTAAAAAAGAAGAACAGAGATATGACTTTGCAGCAATACTTCAGCAACATATTCAGAATTTTTGACTGGAATGATGTGATGGGGCTTGACATGGAAAAAAATTATGGAATTAACTACAAATATGTGACAGAGCAGAGATGCACCCAGAGGAGAGATGTGACTTTACAACAATATTTCAACAACATATTCAGAATTGATGGCAAAGACATATTTGTGATGGGGGAAATTCCCATCAGACTCTTGTTATATGACTATGGCTACGACAGCAAGATCATCATGGGATACTGATAATGGACGAATGGATACTGAAACCACTGGATTTAACAGGACTATTGAAGATGGAAGATGGAATTAATATTGATAATGGAAGAATGGTATGGAAATTATTGGACTTAACAGATTTGACGAGATGGATTAATTGATATGTTTACTTGGACTATGGCTATGACAACAAGATTATTATGGGATATTAATAATGGAAGAATGGCTATTGAAATTACTGGACTTAACAGGATTATTGAAGATGGAAGATGGAGTTAATATAGATAATGGAAGAATGGCTATTGAAATTATTGGGCCTAACAGATTTGAATTAGATGGATCAAGCAATATGTTTATTTGGAGAAAAATTGAAAGATATACCTTTCAAGGAATTGAAACCTCTCTTTGACTTTTTGTGGAAAGAATAAAATAATGTTTATGAGATTTGATGATTAATTAAGATAACTACTGGAGGAAAGTGATTTTATAATATAATTTTAGAGATAGGACTGTTATATATTCTAGACTTATAACTGATTTGCGACAAATCGGAAGTCGACATTTTATTTTATTGTTTAATTGTTTTTGTTTTGTTTTGTTTTTTGTCTTTGAAAATTTGAATAAAAATTAATGATAAAAAAAAAGAAATTCGCATATCCATTTGGGTCCTACTAGTTGTAATGTGTGAAGAGCTGCTGGATTAAGGTTACGATGAGATGACATTCTTTGTTTTATGGCTTTTAATGTTCTATCTATCTATCTATCTATCTATCTATCTATCTATCTATCTATCTATCTATCTATCTATCTATCTATCTATCTATCTATCTATCTATCTATCTATCTATCTATCTATCTATCTATCTGTCTGTCTGTCTGTCTGTCTGTCTGTCTGTCTGTCTGTCTGTCTGTCTGTCTATCATTTGATTTATATCCCACCCTTCCTCCAGCAGGAGCCCAGGGTGGCAAACAAAAGCACTAAAAACAGTTTAAAACATCATGTTGTTGTTATGTGCCTTCAAGTCGACTACGAGTTATGGTGACCCTATGAATCAGTGACCTCCAAGAGCATCTGTCATGAACCACCCTGTTCAGATCTTGTAAGTTCAGGTCTGTGGCTTCCTTTATGGAATCAATCCATCTCTTGTTTGGTCTTCCTCTTTTTCTACTTCCTTCCATTTTTCCCAGCGTTATCTTTTCTAATGAATCATGTCTTCTCATGATGTGTCCAAAGTATGATAACCTCAGTTTCATCATTTTAGCTTCTAGTGATAGTTCTGGTTTAATTTGTTCTAACACCCAATTATTTGTCTTTTTTGCAGTCCATGGTATCCGCAAAGCTCTTCCCACATTTCAAATGAGCTGATTTTTCTCTTATCTGCCTTTTTCACTGTCCAACATTCACATCCGTACACAGAGATCGGGAATACCATTGTCTGAATGATCCTGACGTTAGTGTTCAGTGATACATCTTTACATTTGATGACCTTTTCTAGTTCTCTCATAGCTACCCTCCCCAGTCCTAGCCTTCTTCTGATTTTTTGACTTTTGTCTCCATTTTGGTTAATGACTGTGCTGAGAGACAAGTTCAATGTCCTCATTGTCAACTTTAAAGTTATATAAATGTTCTGTTGCCATTACTTTCATCTTTTTGACGTTCAGTTGTAGTCCTGCTTTTGTGCTTTCCTCTTTAACTTTCATCAGCATTCGTTTCAAATCATTACTGGTTTCTGCTAGTAGTATGGTATCGTCTGCATATCTTAAATTATTGATATTTCTCCCTCCAATTTTCACATCTCCTTCATCCTGCTTTCCGTATGATATGTTCTGCATATAGATTAAATAAATAGGGTGATAAAATACACCCCTGTCTCACACCCTTTCCAATGGGGAAACAATCAGTTTCTCCATATTTTGTCCTTACAGTAGCCTCTTGTGCAGAGTATAGGTTGCGCATGAGGACAGTCAGATGCTGTGGCACCCCCATTTCTTTTAAAGCATTCCATAGTTTTTCATGATCTACATAGTCAAAGGCTTTTCTGTAATCTATAAAGCACAGGGTGATTTTCTTCTGAAATTCTTTGTTCCGTTCCATTATACAACGTATGTTTGCGATATGATCTCTGGTGCCTCTTCCCTTTCTAAATCCAGCTTGGAAGTCTGGCATTTCTCACTTCATATATGGTAAGAGCTTTTGTTGTAGAATAAAACATCATAAAAACATTTTTTTAAAAAGCTTTCAGGACATCTTTAAAAAGAAGGTTAAAAACATATTGTTTTAAAAAAGGTTTAAAAACATATTAAAAAGCAATTCCAACACAGACTGGGTTAGAATTGCTTTTTAATATGTTTTTAAACCTATATAGTTTTCTTATTTTCAAAAAGTCTATACATTTCAAAAATAAATATAGTCTTTAGCCTGCTTTGTATCCTGCTTGAACATTCTTTTGATAATGATTAGTGAGAAATGTCTGCCTATTGTTAGTGCAGAGTCCTTGATTTCTGATGAATTTGGTGTGAAATTCTCTGGAAATGGCACAGTAGCTGCACTCTATCCCAGAAGACCCAAGACCCATTGCTCCTAAAAAATAAAAGATGCCATTTTACAGCTGGGAGCCAACAGAGCCTGGACAAGCAGCTCCATATTCAGTTGAAGGAAAATATCTAACAAGAGGTTTATTAATTATACTAGGGTCTTTCCTTTTAATGGTTTTCCCCCTCCAACATCCCCTAGTTAAAGCTAATGACTTGTAGCATGTTCAGTAGATGGAATATACAAAGATATTGAGGCAGTCTGGCACATCTGGCACTGGGGACTGCCGATTATGATGGATGAAATGATGGGAGTGGCATGCTTCGTCAACTTAGAACTAGAAGGATATAATTCAGTTCCTCCCCCATAGCTTTGATGGTGAGGTAAGGAATGATGGCCATGCATTGTTTTTCTTTTCTAATTAACCTTTGTTTACAGCTTATAAACAAACAGCTATTAGTTTAAACATTTCCTTGTTCAGGAAACTTCAGTGTTTATAAGGGCTTCTGTGGGTAAAGAGCCTTTCTATGTGAAGTACGTTTTTGCCCAAATATGAACGGTCCAGATTTTTTTTACAGGCCAGCAAATAGATCTCTCCCCAAAATTTAACCCCAAAGTTACATAATTGCTAATAACACACCTTTAGAAAGGTGGGCTTCATTCATAGCAACTGTGGAAATCATAATTCTTGCCGTCAGTGGGGTTGAGAATATAGTCATGTTTGTGAGGTAGAGTGATAACTGGAAGACAGTGCTGCTAGTGGAGGTGGAAATTGGGTTTCAGTGGTTCCATGATGCAGAACTGGCAGGTTCTTTTGGCTGAGTTACTGGGATCCTAGCCTCTGGAGGAATGCAACAGTAAGAAAATGATTCAGTTTTATAACATACAACCCTTTCCCCATAGAGCCATGTGTAACATTTTAACTTAACTATTACCCTGTGACTTGCCTATAGTATCACCCCCTACACCTGATGGCTAAATAGGATATTTGAAGTTGGAGCCCCATATCTAATACAGTCTCATAGTAAGAAGATTCCTGGAATTGGAGGGTGAGCTTAGGCACATTTCCCCCAATTCACAGAACCTGTTTGTTGTTTCACTAGATTACAAGGTCAGTTCAGATCAATGGACAAGAGTCAATCAAAACAAGGGCAAAAGCTGCAGAATGAAAAATTAGGTAGGAGGAGATCCATACATCTCCAAGATGCTGACTTTCTGCAAATGAGGCATGCACAATTTAGAGGCCTACAGGCTGGGTTCTTTGAGGCTTCCAGCCTACTCATCCCCTTTGACATATATTAGACTCCATTGGTGTCTGGGGAATTTTTTCTTCTACCTAAGAATGGGTGAATTTAAATCAAAAAAATTAATTTCTTCCCCTCTTTTCTACTGGGTTTGTAAATGGATACCAACAGAACTAAATCAAAGTGTTAAATTATCACTGCCTTTCCATGTACTGTGTTTGTGGCTAGTTTGGACCTTTGGTGCTACATGAACAAACCTCTAAAGAGTCTCAGGTATGCATCTTTCCTCTTCTCCTTCCCTACTCCCTTTACAGGTGAAAAACAATGGTTTATGTTTGCAGCAAAGAAGGATTGGAAAATAGTTTGAGCCTGGTTTCTAATCCTGGTTTGCAATGCATGCACAAACCATGAAATTAAGCCAGAAACTGAAGAAACAGTGACATTATGAGGGAGTGTGTATGCCAGAGACATTATGTTTTATCCTGTATATATTTGCCAGCTTCTGAATGCCTGGGTCATGGTTCACATCGTTATCCAATGGCATTCAGCTTTTTAAAAAAGCACAGAACCAATAACAACCATGAAGTGTGTCATTCCATCTCCCCAAAAGAAAAGAAAAATGGCCAGCTATAGCTGAAGTGTTGCAGCAGCAACACAACTGCACCCCACAAAATATCAGATTTAAGCCAGAGTGTTAGTGTGTGGGCTCCAGGGTTTAGATCAAGCAGATTGATAAAGGAAGGAGGTGACCAAGGTGGTAGAAGGACTATACCACTTCAGATTGCAGGTGAAGAACAAAGGTTTTGAAAGCTCCTCTATATTAAAAGAAAAATCTTGCATACAAAAAACTAGGACAACAGGGACAGGCTAGATTAGAATATTTGCCTCTTGTTGTTACGTATGTTTGGGGGAGGGGGTGACTAACAGGGAATTTGTTTTTATGTGGAAGAGCACTCAGAAATGGCATCTCTCATCTACAGCCTGAAGTGTTACAGTCCATTCTGCCACATCAGAACTCTACTGCCTCATTCTGGTGCATCTATAAACCAAGCCTGAGCAGTAGTGTAGTGGCAAATTCAGAAGTGCAGTGTTCCTTCATGATAGTCATGCCGCACCCTTCACTCAGTTGCTTGCTCTCTGTCATCTCCACACTCCTTAGTCCTTCCTGCATGTGCCTTCTTCCCTAACAACAGACATTCCCCAACAGACATTCCTGAAAGGGGAGTGTGTTAGATACTGAGAAGAGTCTTCTTGGTGGCTGACTCACCTCTTTGTACTCCAATTGGCTTCAATCAGCAGGAAAGAGAATGTTAGAAGATTTTTCGGAGTGGATAACAGAATCCCCTTCCATGCCAATTGGCTTGTAGGACACTGGAAGCATAGGGACACTGCTGGCACCCTGATCCATGAATAAGGGGTCTAAGACTTCCCCAAGACCCTGGACAACTACACCCCTGAGCCTGAGACTAATCAGTATCAAAGCCAAGCTGGGAACAGTGACAGATTTTAGAATATTTCACCTTCTAAACGGAGTGCTGCTTCACTGGCTCTCAAAATGGTGCTTGAAGGTATCATTCACCATGGCCCCAGGACCTGAAGTGTTCCACGGCTTTTCTTTCCCTTCATCTCCTTTGCAGTGGCAAGGATGCTCCACATTAAGTTGCAAAGACAACTTTCAGCAACTCTGCCTTTTCAGTCCTTATGCTGACAAAGGTGAATGGATAGTGCAGAATTCTAAACTTCAGAAAGTCTCTCTGAGCCTATTCTTGGCCTCGCTATATGCATAGTCTTATGTCTTTTTGCCAACTCCTTACCCATACTTAAGAGAAATGGCCCTTATGGCTCTTACCCATACTCAAGAGAAGAGCTTGGAAAAGTTAATTTTTTGAACTACTCCCATCAGCCCCAGCCAGCATGGCCACTGGATTGGGCTGATGGGAGGTGTAGTTCAAAAAAAGTAACTTTTCCAAGAGAAGGTTCAGGTTGAAATTCTAAGCTATGGTTAATGTTAATTAAGCTTTATAAACCTACAAACCTTGGTTAACATGCACCCTTTATCCATAGTTAATACGTTGTGAAGCTGGGTTCAGACAATCAACTTTAACTTTGATTAACTGAACCATGGTGTATAAACCACAGCTTGGTGTTACTTATAAATAGGGATAGAAGGATCTGTCAATTTCAGATGTCTCAGTTTCTAATTTTTCCAATCTGCAACAATTTGTGATTTTTTTTAAAAAAATCCTTACAAAATTCTTCATTTTAGTGTGAATTTCTTCTTAAAAAACCACATTTTGTATGCAATTTTGATTAATGTACATATTTGTTCTACACTATAACCTATATAGTAAATGTAGAGGACAGTTAATTCTCCCCTATTAACAATTTTCCCGGGAAGATCTCCTGCACATTCAGTGCTGTTTTGTCTAAAGGATGTGTTGTTTTTTGGTACTGCAAGGGTTGCAAGATTTTTTTCTGACCGATTGGTTTCTTGAATGGAGGAATTATATAATTTGTACTTGGTTTTTGATTGTTATATTTCCTAAATTTGTATTGACTTTTGCCAGTTTGTGACTATAATGATTTGACTTACTTTTTTTTGCAAGCAGTTTCTCCTAATATAAAGCAGTTTGTATGTTATTTTCACTAATATATTCATTTTATCTGCGAAAAAGACAAATAATTGGGTTTAGAACAAATTAAACTAGAGCTATCATTAGAAGCTAAAATGATGAATCTGAGGTTATCATACTTTGGACACATAATGAGAAGACATGATTCACTAGAAAAAACGATAATGCTGGGAAAAACAGAAGGGAGTAGAAAAAGAGGAAGATCAAACAAGAGATGGATAGATTCCAAAAAGGAAGCCACAGACCTGAACTTACAAGATCTGAACAGAGTGGTTTATAACAGATGCTCTTGGAGGTCGCTGATTCATAGGGTCGCCATAAGTCATAATAGACTTGAAGGCACATAACAACATTAATTTTATGCACATTTTCCCTAATATGTGCATTTTTGTAAGCGGTGGTTAAGGAACTGCATTGCAAATTTTGGATAAGTATGAATTTCAAAGGATAGCTCTGTTTTGGTTCTCATATCGTTTGGGGAAATGTGAATTTGATAAATTCAGCTTTAAATCTGACATGAATTGAATTTCTGCCCATTCCTACTTATAAACAAGGCCACTGGTTGCTGGGATGGCTAACCGCTTTAACCAGATAAACTTCCACCACTGGGGGGCAGAACTAACCACCCAGATGGAGACTCCCCACTCTTCATAACAACATCTCACTTAGGAGACTAGCTATTTCAGCTTGCATCACCACTGGGCATCTTTTTCCTCTTCCCTTTCTCTGAGGCTTTTTATATCCCGCCTGCCTCTCTGCCCTTCATTCTTCCTCAGGTACTGCATTTAAGGTCCTTCTTTCCCATCAGGCAGATGATTGAGCGTGCTCCACCCTACTGCTTCTTTTCCCACACATGAAGCTTCCAGGCAGTGTCCAAATGTGGTCTCTTCAGGAGCCGTTGCTTGGTGGTTCAGATCAGGGCCTACTTAAAGGGCTAGGTGCTGGCAAAGAACCAGTGAGCCCCGGGGGGCCCATCAAAGGACAAATATGGAGTGATTCTTGTAGCTGCACAGGGTTTCCAGGTGGATCTCCAAGAAAATCAAATTAAACTTCCAGTTATGTTGTGTCTCTTTAGCAAGCTGCCAGTTATTCTTCCCTTCTCCCCCTGCTATAGTTTGCCTCTCAGATGCACGAACTCTAGGGGAATAATTCCATGCATTAATGCTTTCATAGGGTACCCATTCTCTTTGTGAGGTCACAATTTTTTCCACCATATTTTTTAATATAATTAATACTTGTATGGTTAGTTCATCATTTAATTAACAATATTTTGCACAGCCTTGTATGTTGTTTTTTACATATCAAAACAGCAACTTGCAAAGTCACCAGCTATGTATGAATTGCAAAGTCATGAATTACAAATTGTGAAACCATGAAGTAATGAATTACAAATGAATGAATTGCAAATCATAAATTAAACAAATTATTCAAAGCTCGACAAGTCAATGGAATTTTTCAAAGTGTGAATTCCTATGTGAATATTCATTAAAGAAACAGAATACTCTGATCTAATGAATTTAATGAAAATGAATACTCTGATTTTGAACTTGAATAACCCTATTGGTTCCAGTTATAATTTAAAAAATTGCTTTGTTATGTCTACATCTCTGTAACTACCTAAGTACCATGACAAGGCTTTTTAGGACCAAGAACAACTGACTCCCTGCCAATGTGTTTGTGGTTCTTTTGCAGCTTATGTATCCACTGGGCCTTTAAATACATATTAGAAAACTCACACACACACACCCCAGATCAGTAACTTTCTCTAGTGCTGACCCAGCACTCGTGCTAGACAAGAGCTAGGATTTAACTCAGTAGTGGCTGGTGAAGCAGTGCAGGTGGGACTCTGTTGCTCTCCTGGCTTTCAGTACAGCGGATCACTGCCACTGACCAAGAGGGAGATGCACAGGGAGCTTATTGCAGTGTGGCATGCAGAGCAGGAGCAATGGATTGGTGCCACTGCCACACTGCACTGCACTCCCTGCATCTCTCCTTCTCAGACCGTGGCAGCAACCCACTGTGTTCAGAAGCCAGGAGAGCAATGGAGCCCCACCTGTGCTGCCTGACCAGCTGCTACTGGTTGAACTGCTTCAGCTGCTTTAAGTCAATACAGGGAAAGTGCACTTCAGCACTGAAGGGGAGCAAGCACATTGGACTGGGCTTGGTCTCAAACAGTGAGGCTTTTTGGAGAATTTTAAAATATTTATTTATTATTTCAATTTATATATTTATTATTTCAATTTATATACCGCCCTTAGCAGAATAGCTCTCAGGGCGGTGAACAAACAAGATAAAATACAATATATCATAATAAAAATCATAAAAACATATACAAACAAACAACAACAAAAACACTACAAAAACACAATACGATATTTTATTTATTATTTCAATAGGTTCAGAATGTCCGGATCATGGGCTGGGAAGGAGGAATGTGTCCCTTCCTGGTCACCGGTAGGGATGAGCAAGATTTCCACTGAATTCCCATTTAGCACTGGATAGTGGTGGTGATCATAGTAATTGTAGTAGCAGTAGCAGCAGTAGTAGTATAATACTAATAAATCCTCTGAAAATGCAATTGATTCCAAGTTTATGTGCTCGTGGGGAAACATCTAAATCAAGGGTGGGGAATCTATGACCATCCAGATGTCATTGGACACCTACTTCTATCATCCCTGGCCATTGGCCAGGCTAGCTGGGACTGATGGGATTTGGAGCCCAACAACTGTCCTGTTCTACAAGAGTTCATGGGGAAGCCTAGCAGGGTTGAATCAGGTGTCCCAGTCAGCCAGAG
Source organism: Rhineura floridana (assembly GCF_030035675.1). Classification (NCBI taxonomy): domain Eukaryota; kingdom Metazoa; phylum Chordata; class Lepidosauria; order Squamata; family Rhineuridae; genus Rhineura; species Rhineura floridana. The sequence continues at coordinate 171,867,424 of NC_084480.1, read as the reverse complement.
TATCTGTAGTTCCGGCAGTTCTTCTCCCAAGCCGCAGATCCTTCTCTGAGGATGCATAATTTCTGGGACACAAGTCATGACTACAAGACAACTCCCACGCATTCCTGACATTTTTTTGGAGATGCCAAATCCAGGCTGTTCCATAATGTAGATCATGCACAACACCTGATCTGAATCACCACTACTGATACCCTGTGCAAAAGCTGCACTCTAATCTGGTAAGGGAGCTCCACATGGGCAGCTAATATGGAAGCACATTGCAATGTTCATCCAGTTCCCATTAGATGTGGCTAAATCAAATGGAAATGGCCATTGTTTATATCAAAATGTGACGAGAGCCAGATTAGGGCCTTTGTCTTGAAAGGCCGAAATATCATGTCTGGATTGTGGTTTACCTCACTTCATTCTGGGGCAATTCTATTTGTTTGTTCTTTAAAGCCTGTGAGTGAGTGTTATTTAAATCAAACATATATAAAATGCAGAATTATTTTTTAAAATGAAAGAAATATAGCAAATTCGTGATCCTTCCAATCTGCAGCCTAACCCCAGCCTCCAAAGGTAAACTCAAGTTAAAGTATTCCATGGATTCAGCTTTGGTGAGATGTCACAGGGAAAAGAGTTTCACAACTGTGGGGTAGCTAGAAGGAAGGTTTTTCTGTACTCCCGTTCTGTCTGAATAAGTTGCATGAATGGCATTGCTAAATGGATGCTGTCTGTTAGCTTAAAATCCAGTGGCTTTGCTTCATTAACTGGGGCAAAAATGGAAATGTATTGGCTGACTGATTTAAAAAATGTATATCCCAACTTTCCATTGCAAATAGCCTTCAAGGTAGTGAACAAAACTCCAATTAAGGCTGCAATTCTCAATGCATTCACTAGAGAGTAAGTCCCATTGAACACTGTGGCACTGACATAGGAGTAAACATACATATGATTGCATTGCACAACACCATAAAATAACAAAGTTAAAAGTATTAACAAAAACCTGCATAAAGGCAGATTTTAAAATATAGTCAGATTTTTTTTAAAAAGACAGATAAAATAACAGCATAAAAATACCAGTGAACACAGATAGCTGGCATTAAAAGCACGAGAGAAAAGGTTAGCCATCTGAAAGATGTAATTTTATTCATTTATTTATTTATAGACATATTTGTAGACCACTAGCTATTTCATTAAAAAATATCAGTGTACAACAAATAAAAACCATTATAAGTAAAACCATTAAAAATACAGTAAAAACAAGGTCAACTACTGCAAAGAGACATCATCTTAACTGCCTGCATAAGCCTTGGCAGAACAGAAAGGTTTCCAGCAGGTGTTTAAACGTTAGTACAGAAGGCACCTGCTGAATCTCTGTTGGCAGAACTTTCCAGAGAACTGGGCTGATAATAATGAAAGCTCGATATTGTGCTGATGTTAAATGAGCCTTGCGAACTTGGGGGACGGCCAGCGCTGTTCCTGCAGATGATCTCGGGGATCGAGTTGGGATATAACATTTCAGGCAGTCCATAATATACCCTGGACCTAAATTGTTCAGGGCTTTGTAAAAGAATACAAGCACCTTGGAACCTGGCTCGGTATTAGAGGTGCAGCCAGTGCAGATGTTTTAGCAGTGGTGTCACATGTTGTTAGCCATGTGCCCCCATCAGCAATCTGGCCACTGCATTTTGCACCAGCTGGAACTTCTGAACCAAGCTAGTCACATAGAGGCATTGCCATAATCCAGCCTCGAGGGTACCAACGCATGTACTATAGTGGTCAAGCTATCCCTGTCGAGAAACAGACATAGCTGATGAACCAGACAGAGCTGGTAAAAGGCACTCCTAGCCACAGAGGATACCTGAGCCTCTAGTGAGAAGGATGAAAAGGAGTACCCCTATGCTACAGACTTGCTCTTTCAGGGGAAGAGTGACCCCATCCAGAACAGGTAACTTGCCTATCTCCTGGACATGGGAGCACCCTATCCAAAGATCCCCAGTCTTCCCAGATTCAAGCACAACTTTTTGGCCCTCATCCAGTCCACTACAGCATTCAGACACCGATCCAGACTGTTCACAGCCTCTCTGGATTCAGATGCTATGGAGAAATAGAGCTGCATGTCATCAGCATAATGTTGGCTAATTTTATTTGGGGAGGGTTTCCATTGAAAGGCAAGGGCACCCAGAAAAGGCTTCACGTAAAGATCTTAACTAATAAGTAGATCCATGTGAGAGAAAATATTCTAATAATCTGGTCCCAGATCATTTAGGGCTTTAAAGGTCAAAACCAGAACTTTGAATTTTGTCCAGATACAAACTGGAAGCCAATGAAGATATGTAAGCACTGCAGAAATACATTCACCATGTTGAATCCCTGTTAATAACCTGGCTGCTTTGGAACACTTTTCAAGGGCAGCCCCATTGCAGTCGTCCAATCTGGAGGTAACCAAACCATTGTGACCATAACTAGATAATCTCTTTCTAGAACAGGATGCAGTTAGAGTACCAACCAGACTCTGTAAAGAAAGTATTACAGACTTCACTTGACCATAGTTAAATAAAGCACACCCAAGTGGTTAACTGATCCATAAGGGGGGGGCAGCCCATCCAGAACTAGTTAAATACCACCATCATGATCAAATGAACCAGTCACCCACATTTCATTCATTGATCACTCATAACCGAGTAAGATTGTCTTCCAAAATAAAGTCTTTAACAGTGGGTCCTTAAGTGACTGTGGAGGCCAATCCTAGATCCACACAGCCTCCCACAGTGAGGATATAGGTCTCCAGAAGGAAGACGGTTGTGATGAGGATTTGTTTGACATGCCTTCCGCTTGGCTTATTTGTCCCCTTTGCTCTGTATTTATGCTTTTTCAAAGTCCATAGCACCTTTGATAATAGCCGGCCTACATGTGGGACGCTCATGGGCCAAGACTTCCCAGTTCTCTATGCTCATGTTACATTTTTTAGGTTATTTTTAAGAACATATTTAAACCTCTTTTGCTGTCCACCGATATTCCATTTTCCATATTTAAGTTGGGAGTAGAGTAGCTGCTTTAGAAGACGGTGATCAGACATCTGAACAACATGGCCGGTCCAGTGATGTTGGAGGATCATTGTTTCAGTGCTGGTGGTCTTTGCTTCTTCCAATACGCTAACATTAGTCCACCTATCTTCCCAAGTAATTTGCAGAATGTGCCAGAGGCAGCATTGGTGAACTCTTTCAAGACGTTGGGAGTGACGTTTATAGATGGTCCATGTTTCACAGGTGTACAGTAAGATTGGTAGTACAATGGCTTTGTAAATAAGCATTTTGGTCTCCCTGCGAATATCCCGATCCTGGAACACTCTACGCTTCATTCGGGAGAATGCGGCACTCGCAGAGCTCAGACGATGTTGAATTTCAGCGTCGATATCAGCTTTTACAGAGAGATGGCTGCCAAGATAAGAAAAGTGATCAACATCCTCCAGCATTGCACCATTAAGCTGGATTGATGGTGCTACAGAGGGACTTGTTCGCACCTGCTGATGAAGCACTTTGGTTTTTTTTATATTAAGTGAGAGGCCAAGCTTTCCATATGCTTCTGCAAAGACATTTAGGATAGTTTGAAGAACTTCCTCTGAATGTCCGGAGACTCCATTATCATCAGCTTATTGAAGTTCTATGACAGAGGTTGTAATTACCTTACTTTTTGCTTTCAGCCTACTGAGATTAAAAAGCTTTCCATCTGTTCGATATGTGATTTCCACACCATTGGGAAGTTTCCCCTCAACAAAGTGTAGAATCACGGCAATGAAAATGGCAGATAAGGTCGGAGCAATGATGCATCCCTGTTTTATGCCTGATCCCACTCTGAATTTGTTATTTGTTTATTACATTTATACCCTGCCTTTCTTTTCATGAAATTCAAGGCAGCTTACATATAGTTCCCAGGCGGTCTCCCATCCAGGCGCTGACCAGACCTGACTCTGCTTAGCTTCAGCAGGGTGCTGGCCTCATGTGCCTTCAGACCATAGCCTGAGACCAGACTGGATTGCTTTGACAGCTATTGTTATCCAAAATTGTCACCGTCATGTTGTCATGGAGGAGTTGCAAAATGTTCACAAATTTATCAGGGCATCCAATTTTCAGAAGGATGGTCCAGAGAACGGTTTGATTCACAGTGTCAAAGGCCTTAGTCAGATCAATAAACGCCATATATAGAGGTCGGTTTTGCTCCCGGCATTTTTCTTGAAGCTGTCGTGCAGTGAAGATCATGTCCACTGTCCCCCTGGAAGGGCGGAAACCATTTTGGGATTCGGAGAGGATGTCTTCTGAGATAGGTAGGAGGCGATTTGCAAGGATCCTTGCAAGGATTTTACCTGCAGTAGCAAGAAGAGAGATACCTCGGTAGTTCCCACAATCTGTTCTATCACCCTTCTTAAAAAGAATGATAATTATGGCATCCCTAGGGTCTTCTGGGATCTCCTCCCTTATCCAGATCTTTTCAATGAGCTTCTGAAGTTGCTGTGTAAGTTCAGGACCACCTTCTTTAAAGCAATCCCATCAGGTCCACTTGCTTTGTTATTCTTCATTTGTTTGATGGCTTTACTGACTTCATCCAGATTTGGGGATACTGCAAGCTCATCTCTGGTTTGTTGTTGAGGAATATGTGAGAAGACTTCACCAGCCACAATAGAGTTACAATTAAGGAGGTCATGGTAATGCTATTTCCAATGCAGTGCAATAGACTCTTTATCCTTAAGAAGTTTGGTACCATCCTTTTAGCGTAAGGGATTCGTATAATGTTTTGTTGGTCCATAGATGGCCTTTGTGGCATTAAAAAAGCCCTGTATATCACGAGCATCTGCAAAATGCTGTTCTTGAGTTTTCTTTGTCTACCAGGTGTTCTTAAGTTCTCTAATTCTTTGTTGGACCTCAGCCTTTGCACTGGCATAGATTTTCTTCTTAGCAGCACAGTCAATGTCATTCTGCCATATCTGGAAGGCCTTCCTTTTCTTGTTGACGATACATTCAATCTCAGTATCATTCTCATCAAACCAGTCCTGATGTTTCTTAGTTTGGTATCCAATAGTTTGTTCACATGCTGCAATAATGGAAGTCTTCAGTTTAATCCAGTGTTCCTCGACGTTTACAGGGATTACCATAGGTAGATGTTTCTTAAGCGTTGTTTGAAAACAAGCTTCCTTAATAGGATCTTGAAGGGCAAGGATGTTCATTTTACGCCTTGGTTTTCTTCCTTGGAGCCTATGTTGAGGAACAATATTAATGGCCATAGTGGATCGAATTAATCGGTGATATGTCCAGCAGTCATCAGCACTCATCATGGCCCTAGTGAGGACTACATCACGATGATCTCTAGCATGGACAATTATGTAATCTAGGAGATGCCAGTGTTTCAACCGAGGGTGCTTCCATGATGTTTTAAATTTATTTTTCTGGTGAAAGAGTGTGTTTGTAATAAGATTATGCTCTGCACATTTAGTCAGAAGTAGAATTCCATTCAGGTTGCTGTTGCCAACTCCTTTCTCAATAGTTTCTGGCCAGAAATCAAAATCACACCCAACTCTTGCATTGAAATTGCCCAGGAGGATAATTTTATCCTCCTTAGGTATCTCTGATAAAATGGTATCCAGCTGTGTATAAAATATTTCCTTGATGTCTTCATCAGCATCTAATGTTGGCGCATAAGCACTTAGAATAGTTGCCTGCTGGTTTGGAGCAAGTTTTAACTGGAGAGTTGAGAGTTGTTCATTAATACCAACTGGAACTTCTGACAAGAACTTCACAAGATTATTTTTAATAGCAAAGCCTAATCCATGTATTTGTCATTCTTGTTCAGGCAGTCCTTTCCAGAAGAAGGTATAACCTCATTTTTCTTCCTTCAATTGTCCTTCTCCTGCTCTTCGAGTTTCTTGGAGTGCTGCTATGTCGATATTAAAACATCTCAACTCCCCTGTGATGATGGCAGTCCTGCATTCATGATGTTCACTATCTGCATTGTCCAGCAATGTCCATATGTTCCATGTTCCAAAATTCAATTGTCTTTTGCAACCACTAAGTGATGACCCCACTGGATGCAGTAATCCAGTCAGGGAGGTATTAGGCAGACTATGTTTAGGGCACCTTTTCTAGCCCCCTCCCCATATGGGGTGAGCAGAGTGGATCCTGAATAGGACTACTCAGTCGTGGATACAGCTGCCAAACTACTCAACTGCCTCGGTCCTTGAGCCAGGATGACTGAGTCTGTAACTACCACCCATGTGCCAGTCCATGACTAGGGGCTTCTGGATTTCACAGTCCTGCCCCCATCGCCATACTGGAAAGTGATGAATTACAAGAACTCTATCAGTCTGGTGTAGAAGGTTCTCAGAATATTTGTGAAATATTCCAGGATATTATCACTGCACTTAGACCTTACTTGACTGTCACCTCCTCAGTTAAGTCTTCCCCAGCAGTATGGTCATGGTTTGACAGGAAATGCAAATCTAAGAAAAAGGAACTAAACAGATTTACAAGGTTGATAAGATGCTCTCCCTCAGATGAAGCTGTCATACTTCTCCAAAAACACCAAAGTGATTATAAAAATTTGTTCAGGAGAAGAAAAAGAATGTTTTATTAAAATAATTGGAAATCCTTAGGCCTTGCCCTCATTGAAGGGGATGAAACAAAATTTTGGAAATTGATACAAGGAGACTCCTCTTACGGCATGTATAAAGATGTGTCTCAAATCACACCCGAATAATTGTTTCCCCATTTTAGCGCCATCTTCTATAGCATTGGAAAACCAGAGCTGCCAGGGACAAGCCTACCTCCCAACCTTCCTGATTGGCCCCGTCTCCCCTTCTGAAGTCATAGAATTAATTACAGCCTTGCAACCTGGAAAAGCACCTGGGGAGGATATGATTCCCCCAGAGGTTTTTATTATAGATGCCAACTTGTTGGCATCAATTTTAGCGAAATCATTTACACATTAACTATACTGGCAACCTTTCAGTAGGTTGGAGGACCAGCATTGTTGTGCCAATTTTTAAGAAAGGTGATCCTTTGGACCCTAATAACTATAGACCTGTTGCCCTTTTAAATGTAGTGTCCAAACTGTTATGGAAATTTGTATATATGCAGAGATCCTCAGTGTCTGAGCTGCCTGTGTGCCTGTGTGTGTATTTACCTAAGTAGCAGGCTCTTACCCTGCATTTAGATCACTAAGACTTAAGACTTAGTAAAATGAGAAAAGCTACTTTATTTATAGAAATACATAGGAAAGGCATACCTAGTTCTAACTAAGTTGGAGGTGCAATGCCCAGACACGGGTATTGCCCTCATGACTCAGGAGAGAGAGCAAAGACAAAGATGTCTCCTGTCTCCTCAGACAGTCAAAGAAGAAAAACAAAGGAAGGAGGGGCAGATAAGCATCCCTGAGCATATCAGTTTACAACAGAAGGAAGTTAGGTAGGGAGCAGCACAGATAAAGGTAGGCAAGCCTAGCCAGCTGGAGGACCCTAACTCTATCTTTCTTCTGGAATGCAAACAAAAGAACCAAAACAGGAGATGCTGTTGCCCCACTTCCAACACAAACTTTATGCAAGGTATCTTTTGCTTAAACTCCAGAAATGGGATAATGTCCACTCCTTTTTTTATGATGAGCAAGCAGGCTTCAGGAAGGGCAGGAGTACAATCGATCAGGCATATGTACTCCATCATTTAATTAGAAAATATAGCAAGAGCCCAAACAAATTTATTTTTGCTGCTTTTATTGATTTTTCATCAGCTTTTGATAGGATAGACAGGAAGCAATTATGGCAAAGACTGGCCATGACTACCATCGACAAAAGGTTATCCAGTTACTATACCAGGACAACCTAACACAGATAAAAGTTGGTCTCCAAGGTGTTTCTACACAAGCAGTCTCTATCAACCAAGGGGTGAAACAAGGCTGTATCTTGGCCCTCTTTCTGTTTGACTTGTATATTAACGATTTAATTCCTGGCATGTCCTCTCTGTCCTTCTTTCCTCCTTCAGTTGATAATGGGAAAGTATCAATATTGCTTTATGCTGATGATTTGGTCTTGATTTCTCTATACAAAATAGGACTCCAAAGAAAGTTAGATAAATTTGGTCGCTTTGTAAAGAGGAGCACTTGAAGGTCAACTATTCCAAATCCCAAATATGGTTTTTGGGGAAAGGGCTTCAGGGCATAAATGGTCCCTTGACAGGCATAACATTGAACAGGTTCAATCATTTCAATATTTAGGACTTCATTTTAATCAGTATTTATCATGGAAGCACCATTTAGCTGCAGTTAAATTAGTAAGTTCTAGGTCTATTGGACAGCTTAGGAAGTTTTTCTTTTCTTGGGGAGGTCAGTTGGTGAATCCTGCCCTGAAGATCTTTACTGTGAAAATTATTGCCCAAATGTTATATGGGGCTGAAATCTGGGGTGAATACCTCAAATCCATGTTGGAGGTTCTCCAAAATAAATTTATGAAATAGGTCTTGAGACCTCCCTCTAGAACACCATCAGCCCATCTGAGAGCTAAGGATTTCCTTCAATCGCAGCCAGAGTTGATCTCCCCTTTTTTAGACACTGGCACAAATTAAATGGAATGGAAGACCAATATCTGATTAACCTTTGTTGGTTTGAGCAGCTGAGACATGGGGGTTGGGCACAGCAGTGCCAGGCACAGCTTGAAGAGTATAACCTTACTATCTTTGTTGTGACCAGAACATGCATATATCCAGTCTATGTGAGGGCAATTGAAGTCACCTATTACTGAAACACTTTCTTCTTTGGATGCCTCTGTGATTTCATTTGCCATCTCAAGATCACCCTGAATATTTTGGTCATGGGTGATAGAATATCGCTAGTATTAAATTACTTTTGGCCTGGTATTGCCACTCACAGTGATTCTGTGGAGGAGTCTGCCCCTTTTGAGATTTCGAGTTTAACACTCTGCATTGATTGTCATAAAGAGTGACACTACCCCCAATAACCCTTCCCTGCCCTCCTATAGAGTATCAGCTGATATTGATCTACAACTCCCATCATCCCTATTGGCCATGCTGGCTGGGGCTATTGTGCATCAACAGATACCTAGACTGGAGAGATTTGCCCCTATTAAGGAAAAACTATCCATTGATTCCAATATGAACTTACTGGTTTCTGAAAGTCTCGACGTTGTTATGCCAGCATCTTTATAGAGAATATTATTTGAATGGCCTCATGATAATGATGCAGCTGGCTACTTGGGGTTTGAAAAGATACTTGGCTGGGCATTGGACAGATTTTTTTGACTTGGCATGGCGAAGGATGTCAAACAATGGGTTCCTTTGTCTCATCAGCCAATAAAAGAAAGCACCAGCAAAACAAGGCGGGGGAAACCCACTAGAAGAAATGCCACAGCCTATGAAACCATGAAATTTATTCAAACAGATCTGAAAGGGCCACTTCCAGAAACACCAGCTATGGATCAGTATTTGCTGGTAGTATACGATACCTTTTTGAAATATGTGGTTGCATAATCACAGGAAAGTAAAAGGACTGGGAGTGTGACAGATGGCTTATGACACATGTTGTATTGAAATTTGGCCCACCAAATTGTATTTACAATGATGAAGGAAAAGAGTTTGAATCAGAGCTGCTTCAGGAAGTGTGCTGGCTACTCTAGATAACCAAAGTCAAGACAAGTGTTGCCCACCCTGCAAGTAATGGAGCAGTGGAGAGAGTATAACGAACAATTTGTTCCTGGAGAATAAAGCCCAGAAGGATTGTGATTTAAAGGTTCCTTATGTTGTTTATGCATATAATATTAGCAGATTCTACTATACAGTCGTCTCCTTATGAAATTATTTTTGATCTCTGCAGACCTATGTTCCACAATGACTTGATCTTCAGGCAGCAAGAACTAGCCCAACCTATACCACCAGCACAGGAGAGTGACTTAGCACAGCCCTATGTTAGCAAGCTTAGAACTTTTCAACATCATATGAAAGGAAAACGAGAGTGTCAAGCTAGAGAAAAAGAAGAATTACATTCCTATCAAGGAGGACAAGAAAGTGTGGCTCTGCAACTGGAAGAAACAACCAGAAAAGAATCTAAAACCTGTACCTTTCTGGATAGGGGGCTTATATAGTGGCTAAGAAGGTTAGAAACCTATCCTTGCTGATATTGAAAGGGAACTCTCACCCCATTGTAGTACATGTTGTTGTTATGTGCCTTCAAGTTGATTACGACTTATGGTGATCCTATGAATCAGTGACCTCCAAGAGCATCTGTCATAAACCACCCTGTTCAGATCTTGTAAGTTCAGGTCTGTGGCTTCCTTTATGGAATCAATCCATCTCTTGTTTGGCCTTCTTCTTTTTCTACTCCCTTCTGTTTTTCCCAGCATTATTGTCTTTTCTAGTGAATCATGTCTTCTCATTATGTGTCCAAAGTATGACAACCTCAGTTTCATCATTTTAGCTTCAAGTGACAGTTCTGGTTTAATTTGTTCTAACACCCAGTTATTTGTGTGTTTTTTCGCAGTCCATGGTATGTGCAAAGCTCTTCTCCAACACCTCATTTCAAATGAGTTGATTTTTCTCTTATCCACTTTTTTCACTGTCCAACTCTCACATCCATACAGAGAGATCGGGGATACCATGGTCTGAATGATCCTGACTTTATTGTTCAGTGATACATCTTTGCATTTGAGGACCTTTTCTAGTTCTCTCACAGCTGCCCTCCCCAGTCCTAGCCTTGTTCTGATTTCTTGACTATTGTCTCCATTTTGGTTAATGACTGTGCCAAGGTATTGATAATCCTTGACAAGTTCAATGTCCTCATTGTCAACTTTAAAGTTACATAAATCTTCTGTTGTCATGATTTTAGTCTTTTTGACGTTCAGCTGCAGTCCTGCTTTTGTGCTTTCCTCTTTAACTTTCATCAGCATTCGTTTCAAATCATTACTGGTTTCTGCTAAGAGTATGGCATCGTCGGCATATCTTAAATTATTGATATTTCTCCCTCCAGTTTTCACACCTCCTTCATCTTGGTCCAATCCCACTTTCCGTATAATAATAATAATAAATAATAATAATAAATTTAATTTCTGTGTCGCCTATCTGGCCAATGGCCACTCTAGGCGACGTACAAAATCGTTAAAACACAATATGATAAAATACAGTAATACAATATAAAAACAGTATAAAAGCAATACAGCTGGAACAACAATATTAAAACAGGGCAGGAGGCATTTCAATCATAGCAATTAACCCTCCCCGGAGATCCCAAAGGCCTGTTGAAAGAGCCAGGTCTTTAAGGCTTTCCGAAATGCATTTAGGGAAGAGGCGTGCCGGAGATCTTGTGGGAGGGAGTTCCAGAGGGTGGGGGCCGCCACTGAGAATGCCCTCTCTCTAGTACCCGCCAATCTAGCTGTTTTTGTTGGCGGGATTGAGAGAAGGCCCTGTGTGGCCAATCTTGTCGGGCGGCATAATTGGTGGCGTTGAAGGCGCTCTGTAAGATAAACTGGGCCGAAACCGTTTAGGGATTTAAAGGTTAATACCAACACCTTGAATTGGGCTCGGAAAACAACTGGAAGCCAGTGTAGATTGAACAACACTGGTGTGATGTGATCCCGGCGGCGACTGTTCGTAAGTAGTCGAGCCGCCGCATTTTGTATAAGTTGTAATTTCCGGACTGTTTTCAAGGGTAACCCCACGTAGAGCGCATTACAGTAGTCCAAACGAGAGGTGACCAGGGCGTGTACTACCAGTGGGAGCTGATGAACAGGAAGGTAGGGTTGCAGCCTTCGTATGAGGTGTAGTTGATACCAGGCTGCCCGGCTCACTGCCGAAATCTGAGCCTCCATGGACAGCCTGGAATCAAGTACAACCCCAAGGCTGCGGACCTGGTCCTTCAGGGGTAGACTCACCCCATTGAACTTCAAGTCAACATCTCCCAACCTCCTTTTGTCCCCCACGAGCAGCACCTCGGTCTTATCGGGGTTTAGCTTCATCTTGTTCCTTCCCATCCATCCACTCACGGATTCCAGGCACTTGGACAAGGTCTCCACAGCCAACTCTGGCGAAGATTTAAACAAGAGATAGAGCTGAGTGTCATCTGCATATTGGTGACACTGCAGCCCAAATCTCCTAATGATTGTCCCCACCGGCTTCATATAAATGTTAAATAGCATGGGAGAGAGGATAGAACCCTATGGCACACCACAATTGAGAGGCCAAGGGTCTGAAACCCCCTCCCCCAATGCTACCTGTTGGTACCTGTCGGAGAGAAAGGAACGGAACCACTGTAATACAGTGCCTCCAATTCCCAATCCCTCCAGGCGAAGTAAAAGGATACTGTGGTCGACAGTATCAAAAGCCGCTGAGAGATCGAGGAGGACAAGAAAGGTGAATTCTCCCCTATCTAATGCCCTCCTCAAATCATCTACCAGAGCGACCAAGGCTGTTTCAGTTCCGTGACCAGTCCTGAAACCCGATTGGTATGGATCCAAGTAATCCATTTCATCCAAGTGTGCTGACAACTGGTTGGCCACCACTCGCTCAATGACCTTGCCCAAAAATGGTAGGTTCGAAATTGGGCGGAAGTTATTGAAAACTTGCGGATCCAAGGAGGGCTTCTTTAGGATGGGCTTTACAATTGCCTCCTTGAAGGCTGATGGCATCACACCCTCTTTCAAGGATGCGTTTACCACCGCTTTGATCCCCTCGCCCAATTTCTCTCTGCAGCTCATAAGGAGCCACGAAGGGCAAGGATCAGTAAGGCAAGTGGTAGACTTCACAGACGAAAGCACCTTGTCCACTTCCTCAGAAGGGAGAAGCTGAAACCGATCCCAACTTACCGGCGTGCAACTGGCCAACTCTGGTTCATCCACTGTATCCACGGCGCACGGGATCGAGCTCCGTAAGTGTTCGATTTTATCAGCGAAGTGCTTTGCTAATAAGTCACAGGAGGCCTTTGACTGTTCCAAGGGCTCCTGAGCAACTGGACCGACCAGGCTTCGGACCACCTGGAACAGCCTCCTGGGACAGCACTCCGCAGACGCAATAGAGGCAGCAAAGAAAGCCTTCTTTCCTGCCTTTATTGCCACTTGGTAGGCAGATACTGCTGCTCTAACCTGTGTCTGGACATCTTCAGAGCGGGATTTCCGCCACCAGCGTTCTAGTCGTCTCACCTCCTGTCTCAGACTACGCAACCGCGGTGTATACCATGGTGCTAGCTGAGTTCTATTCAGGGGGAGAGGATGTTTCGGAGCCACCCGGTCTAATGCCCTGGTGATCCCCTCATTCCACTCCTTCACCAGGGTTTCGACCGGGCGACCTTCAGCAGGTTCCAATTCCCCTAGCGCAGTCAGGAATCCATCCGGATCCATCAGGCGCCTGGGGCGGACCATTCTAATAGGTCCTTCACCCCTGCGGAGGGGGCATGGCAACGAGAAGTCCATATTTACCAGGTAGTGATCTGACCATGACACAGGAGTGGCATAAACCACTCCCAACTTCAGACCACTTCTCTCCTCTCCCAGGACAAACACAAGGTTGAGAGCATGACCGGCTACATGGGTGGGCCCAATATTACTTACGTGCAGTTCCCGGGAAGCCATGGTTTCCAGGAAATCCTGAGGGGCTCCTGTGAGGGCGGCCTCGGCATGCACGTTAAAGTCACCCAGTACTAACAATTCTGGGGACAATGCCCGTACAGCCAAGATCACCTCCAGCACCTCGTCCAGGGAATCTGCTGTGCAGCGGGGTGGGCGGTACACCAGCAAGATCCCTAAACTGCCCTTCGGGCCCAACCTCCAGTACATACAATCAACAAATCAAGTCCTATGGAGAGGAGGTCTGGCAAAAACCAAGGACTCTCGATAGATGACTGCCACACCCCCTCCCCGCCTTCCCACCCTCGGCTGCTGTGCATAACGGAAACCTGGCGGACACATGGCCTCAAGAATGGGAGCAGAGGCTTCGTCTAGCCAAGTTTCCATAATACATGCCAGGTTCTGCATATAGATAAAACAAATAGGGTGATAAAATACACCCCTCACACCCTTTCCGATGGGGAACCAATCAGTTTCTCCATATTCTGTCTTTACAGTAGCCTTTTCTCTAGAGTATAGGTTGCGCATCACGACAATCAGATGCTGTGACACCCCCATTTCTTTTAAAGCATTCCATAGTTTTTCATGATCTACATAGTCAAAGGCTTTGCTGTAATCTATAAAGCACAAGGTGATTTTCTTCTGAAATTCCTTGGTCCATTCCATTATCCAATGTATGTTTGCGATATGATCTCTGGTGCTTCTTCCATTTCTAAATCCAGCTTGGACGTCTGGCATTTCTCGTTCCATATATGATAAGAGCGTTTGTTGCAGAATCTTGAGCAGTACTTTACTTGCATGGGATATTAAGGCAATAGTTTGATAATTACTGCATTCCCTGGGATCCCCTTTCTTTGCAATTGGGATGTATATTGAACACTTCCCGTCTGTGGGCCATTGTTTAGTTTTCCATATTTCTTGACAAATTTTTGTCAAAATGCGGACAGATTCAGTCTCAGTAGCTTGTAGCAACTCTATTGGTATGCCATCTGTTCCTGGTGATTTGTTTCTTCCAAGTATTTTAAGAGCAGCTTTCACCTCACATTCTAACATTTTCTGGTTCTTCATCATATAGAGTTCTTCAGTGTATTGCTTCCAACTTCCTTTTATTTCATCTCGGTCAGTTAGTGTGTTCCCTGTTGATTATTCAGCATCCCTACCCTTGGTTTAAATTTCCCTTTCATTTCTCTGATCTTTTGGAATACTGCTCTTGTTCTTCCCTTTTTGTTGTCCTCTTCTATTTCTATACAAAAACTATTGTAATAGTTCTCTTTGTCCCTACGCACTAGTCGCTGTATTGTTGCCTTTAGGGTTCTGACAGTGTTTCTGTCTCCTTATGCAGAAAGTATGGAACTTCTCCATCTTCTGCTACCAGTTATATACAGTAGGGCCCCACTTTACGGAGCTTTCCTTTACGCCACTTCGCTAATGTGACGGTCTCAGTTAGATGCAATTAGACTGAAGCCCCACTCATATGGCGCTTCTTCCCCTTTTACGGCGGTTTTCGGGGGTCACACACCATTCTATTCAATGAGTTCCGCTTTTCAGTGGTTTTTGCTTTTCAGCGGGGGCCTGGAACGTAACCCGCTGTATGAGTGGGGCCCTACTGTAATAAATTTGATTCCTATATTGACCATTTGGTGATGTCCACGTGTACAGTCATCTTTTCTGTTGCTCAAAAAATGTGTTTGCAAGAAACAAATTATTGGCTTCACAGAATTCAATAAGTCTGCTTCGTTTCTGTCTCCTAGGCCCCATTTCCCCACAATTCCTAATTCTTCTCTGTTCCCTACTTTTGCATTCCAGTCCCCCATGATTATCAGCACATCTTGTTTTGGTGTGTGATCAATTTCTTCCTGTACTTCTGCATAAAATCTCTCCAATTCCTCTTCGTCTGTGTTTGCCATTGGAGCATAGACTTGGATGTTGGTTATGTTAATAGGTTTCCTGTTTAATCTCATTGATATCACTTGCTCAGACCTTGCGTTGTAGCTCCTAATTGCTTTTGCTACATCACTTCTCACTATTAAAGCAACTCAATTTCTTCTTAATTTCTCATTTTCTGCATAAAATATTTTGTAGTTGCCTGATTGAAAATGTGCCATTCTCATCCATTTTAATTCACTCACCCCAAGTATTGTCATGTTGATACATTCCATTTCTTGCTTGACAATTTCTAACTTTCCCTGGTTCATGCTTCTCACATTCCATGTTTCTATTGTGTACGTCGTACAACTCTGGACTCTCCTTTCGCATCTGTGAGCATCAGCCTCTGGGCTTCCTTTCAGCTTTGACCCAGCTGCATCATTAGTCACAGCTCTTCTCGTACTTGTCCATTCTTCCCCAGTAGCTCGGTGAGTGCCTTCTGACCTGGGGGTCTCATCTTCCAGCACTATCTTGTGTTGCATTTTGGATACTTTGTTCATAGGGTTTTCGTGGTAAGAGCTATTCCATGGTGGTTTACCATTGTCTTCCTCTGAGTCTGGACACATCTTAGTCTGGTGTCTCAGCTTTGACCATTCCACCTTGGGTGCCCCTGCTAGGAGTCTAGCCTCTTGGTCTAGACTCCTGACGACATTGCTGTCAGCTTCTTCAACACTCTCAAACCCCCTCATCGCATTAAGGTGTGTATCCTAAAGGGGGATTGTAGTACATAGAGAACTGGTACACCAATTTATTGAAAGAAAATAATATGAACTGGTGGCAGAGGGTCAGCAACATTCTCAAGAGGATGCTACAGAGGAAGTGATGGAGGAGATATAGCAGCAGTCCAATCTTTGAAGAGGAATTGCCAGGAATTTCAAATGGTTCTGAAATTATTCCACTGAAAAATGCCTTGCCCATCACTGAGAGTACTGACCTAGCGTGCCTTGATAACCCAGTCTCAGCTACCAGTCACATATGTCTATAGTCTGCATATAGAACTCATGGGTAAACAGAAAAACCTTTCTAGTTGGCAGATTATACAAATGTAGTTATCTGTTTAATTTAGAAGGTGAAAGTTGTAATGAGTGTCTAAACCACAACACCAGCCACCATGTGATGCTGTCCCATGTCTTTAGTGCTTAACTACGGTTCTGTTTCTGGTCTTCCTGTTGTCTTGTCTGTTGGTGTGTGGAAATGTTCCTGTAAGTAGCAGCTCTATACTGGAGGCCAGATCTCTAATAAAGTGTTTCATTCTAAGTCAGTATTGCAATATCTATGTTCTCCTCTAAAACAAGCACTCCAATTCCCCCATCTTAGCTTGGAGGCTTCTATTGTTATAAACACCTATGCATGCTGTCTCTCTCAAAAAGTCTTTAGCATGTGTATTTCCCACTTTGGCTCTCTGGCTTCTTTAACTGGATTTAACTGGGCATGTTCCATTGCATGTTCATTGCTTAGTAAAGTTGTGTGTCTGTCTTCTACATCTCCATCCTTCCAGGTGTTCCTCAAGAACTATGAGGTGTGATATGGTGCTTCAAGGTCCCCCTCCTAAATCTAGTGCAAAATGTATGTTCTTATTCATATAGCCTTTGGGGTCAGTTCTACCTCCTCTCCTCATTGGAATGACTGAGAAATTTGATCCATGCACTATGTCAGGGGTGGAAATCCTTTTCAGCTGAGGGCCACATTGCCAGTGATGGCCTGGGTCAAAGGCAAAAGTGGGTGGAGGAAAGCATGTGACTTCTACGTTGTCCAGTAGGCTACATTCCAGCCTTGCGAAAGTCAATGGTTTCTACATACATATGTCTCCATCTAAGCGAGCAAGGGGCATTATCACAGTTTAAGGACGAATTTCAAGTCCATCCAGGGCAAAGCACTTGAGGAGGGTGATGCAGGGCAGTGAGGGGTGCAACCTGGGGAAGGGATGTTGCCTGTTGTTAAAATGTATCAGTTACTCACCGTGACTTTGGACACATAAACTAGAACCTGTTCTTTCTATTTCTTGTGAGAATATAGCATAGAGTGAATATATTAAATATTTATTACTCACTTTTGTGAATAAAAAAATTGTATTAATTGTCAATAACATCCCAAAACTTTACAACTGGGCTCTGCACAGATCCTCCTGGTCCTCCCCATGGCTCCAATCCAGGCCCTCTGGATTGGGCCGACTCACCTTGTGACAACCTGGTGACCACCCAACCCACACCGAATTTGACCCTGGATTTTCAAAAGCCTAATTAAACATATGGTCAGGAGGGGGGATTAGGAGATGCAGCATGTCCTTCCCTTTCAATCAAAATCATGAGGGTTCGATCCTGCGTGGTGGTGCTCCTTTGTGACTGAGCAGTAACATGTATCATGTAGTATGGAATCCTCCACTTACTAGCTGGTAAGCAGAAAATTCCATCCTGTGTGGTCCTGCTCATTTAGAAGGCTCTCCCGAAGGAGAGGTAACCTGCACCACACAGAATGGGATCCTCTGCTTATGAGCCCCATCAGCGCAAAATCTAGTCCTGAAAAATATTAATAAACTTACATCACATTTACAGTGTTCCAGGTGAACTATGACATCTGCTAACCTTTCCATTAGTATATCACGAGCCAAGAAATCATCATCATCATCATCGTCTTGCCTTATATCAAGTGGTTTCTAGGCAACTTACAACAGATTTTAAAAAAAACATACAGAAATTTAAAACAAGAATCATAGATAAAAACATATACAGTCAATAAAATCTAAAACTCTTCAATACAGTAAAAGCCAAATCACTAATCGAATCACTAATAAAAATTTAGAAACCCACCAAATAAAAAGAATTGGGACAGCACACATCAAGGGCGAAAGGCCTGGGTGTGAAGAGAAAGGTTTTTGCCTAGCGCCTAAAGATGGATAGAGATGCTGCCAGGCGTGTGTCCATGGGGAGAGCATTCCATAGCTGAGGGGCCACCACTGAAAAGGTCTGTTCTTGTGTTGCCATCCTCTGAGCCTCCCATGGAGGGTGCACAAAAGAAGGGCCTCTGATGATGAACACGGGGTCCAGGTTGGTTCATATAGGGAGAGGTGGTCCTTGAGGTATTGAGTTCCTGAGCCGCATAAGGATTTGCAGGTCAAAAGCAGTACTTTGCATTGAGCCTGGAAACTAATTGGTAGCCAGTGCAGCCATGCCAGAATTGGTATTATATGTACAGGCCGGTTTACCCCAGTCAACAATCTGGCTGCTGAATTCTGCAACAGCTGCAGTTTCCAAACTGTCTTAAAGGCAGCCTCATGTATAACTCATTGCAGTAGTCTAACCTAGAGATTACCAGAACATAGACAACAGAAGTTAGGCTATCCCTGTCCAGATAGGGGTGCAGATGGGCCACCAGTCAAAGCTGATGGAAAGCACTCCGCACCACTGAGGTCACTTGAGCCTCAAACAACAGTAATGGATCCAGGAGTTAGCTAAGAAAAAGCTGACTGTGGTTAGCACATTGAAAAAACAACCAGAAATCCCCCAGCATTCCTTGTGCACAAATCCAGACATGAACAGCAGCATTTGTGGTTTTCAAAAAGATTTGACACTTGTTAGTTATGTACCAAAGAAAAGACAGCAAATCTCCTTTCTTCAATTCATAAAGAGGTAGCAATTTCAGACAACAAATCCAAGGCTCAGATCATTCATTATTACAATACAACTAAGGCTGGTGTAGGCAACTGTAGCCAGATGGTCGTGACATACTGTTACAAATGTGATTGTTGATTATTAATAACATTTGTATGCTGCTTCATAACAGAAAGGTATATGAATAGATTACAGTAAATATAAAAATGAGCCATACTCAACGATGATTGTTTCAAAATGTAATGGCCATTGCCTGTTTAAATGCCTATATTTAAACCTACAATGGTGTAAATTTCCCAAAAGGTAAGTATTCCTAGTAGACCTGGGTTTCATCAAAATGTGGGTTGAATCGAGTGATATAGCCAGCTTGCCTGGGTTGCTGAGAGAGACAGTTTCACAGTACCTCCAGATTTTCAGTATTTTGTAGAAGAGGTTCACGTGCTTGCTGGAAATTTAGATTTGTGCAATTAAAGTGCTCTATTGCCCTAGCACAACAAATCCACTTTTAAAAAACACATTTTTTATTGTGAGGAAAGTGATGATGAAATGAACTGATAAGTGTGGAATGCATGAATGAACAATTAAGAGGAAGATGTGTCAACACCCTGCAAGCAAGTCAGGATGAATGTTTGTTATTGTATTTATTTCATATATATATATGCAACTTAATATCCAGAATTCCAATGCAGTGGACTGTACGTGCTTTTTTAAAAAACAAAACAAAAAGCACACAAAGAATAAGAACAATTGAAATTCATCATAAAAACAGAAAACTACCTATAACTGCCTGCAATAAGAAAGTCTTTGTCATGACTTTCTGAACTGAGAATGAGTTGAGGTTAGCAAGAGATGCCAAAAACAACAAAAAAGCTTTTTTTGAGGTACATCCATAGTAAAAGACAGAGAGAAGAAATGTTGGAACAGCTACTCAATGAGGATGACAACACGATAACAGATGACAAAGAAAAGGCAGAAGTGCTCAGTTCTTACTTTGGCTCCGTCTACGACCCTCCTGGGAAACGTGAAGTTGAAGGGACAGGAGTGCAGCTTGAGACTGATAGACAAATGGTCGAGGAATACCTAATCACTTTGAACGAGTTCAAATCTCCAGGGTCTAATGAACTGCATCCTAGGGTATTGAAGGAACTGGCTGAAGTACTCTCGGAACCACTGTCTATTCTTTGCAAAATTGTGGAGGGGGGATGAAATGTCGGATGACTGGAGGAGAGCTAATGTTGATCTTATCTTCAAAAAGCGCAAAAAGGAGGAACCCTGGAACTATAGACCAATCAGCCTGACATCAACCCCTGGGAAAATTCTGGAGCAGATTATAAAGCAGACAGTCTGCAAGCACCTTGAAAACGACGCAGTGATTACTAGAAGACAACATGGATTTATCAAGAACAAATCCTGCCAGACTAATCTTATCTCATTTTTTGATCGGGTAACCTCCCTCGTAAACTGTGGGAATGCTGTGGACATAATATAGCTCGACTTCAGCAAAGCTTTTGACAAAGTGCCCCTTGATATTCTGATTATCAAGATAGCTAAATGTGGGCTGGGTGGAACAACTATCAGGTGGATTCATAGTTGGCTACAGAATCATACTCAAAGAGTGCTTATCAATGGTTCCTTCTCAAACTGGTGGGAGGTAACGAGTGGGGTACCACAGGGCTCAGTCTTGGACCCAGTGCTCTTCAACATTTTCATTAATGACTTGGTGCAAGGAATGCTTATCAAAATTGATACAAAATTGGGAGGGGTAGAAAATACCTTGGAAGACAGAAACAAAATTCAAAGGGATCATCATAGCCTGGAGTATTGGGCTGAAAACAACAGAGTGAAATTTAACAGGAATAAGTGCAAAGTTCTAGACCTAGGAAAAGGAAATCAAATGCACAATTATAAGATGGGGAGACTTGGCTCAGCAGTAATATATGTGAGAAGGATCTCGGAATTGTTGTTGATCACAAACTGAATATGAGCCAACGGTGTGATGTGGCTTCAAGAAAGGCAAATGCACTAACAGAAGTATAGTCTCCAAATCGCATGAGGTATTGGTTCCCCTCTATTCGGTACTGGTTAGGCCTCATCTTGAGTACTGCATCCAGTTTTGGACACCGCACTTTAAGAAGGATGCAAACAAACTGGAATGAGTTCAGAGGAGGGCAATGGGGATGATCAGGGGACTAGAAGCAAAGCCCTATAAGGAGAGACTGAAAGAACTGGGGATGTTTAGCCTTGAGAAGAGAAGACTGAGGGGAGATTTGATAGCACTTTTCAAGTACTTGAAAGGTTGCAACACAGAGGAGGACCAGGATCTCTTCTCGGTCGTCCCAGAGTGCAGGACACAGAATAATGGGCACAAGTTACAGGAAGTCAGATTTCAACTGAACATCAGGAAAAACCTCGGAACTATTAGAGTGGTATGACAATGGAACCAATTACCTAGGGAGGTGGTGAGCTACCCAGCACTGGAGGCATCCAAGAGACGGCTGGACAGCCACCTGTCGGGTATGCATTGAGCAGGGAGTTGGACTTGATGGTCTTATAGGCCCCTTCCAATTCTATGGTTGTATGATTCTATGACACTGATGTTCAGTTTATTTTTACGTTGCTCTTGGGGATACATTTGCCCTACCCTGAACCAGATTGATAACAGTAAAATTTTCTATCAGCAGAGGGTTAACGCAGCCACTCAAGGCTTTGTTGCTACAACGAAGCTGAAAAATACTAAATATCTACAAAATTACCCTCCTGGAATTTAGCTCCTGACATGTAATGCTCTTGCTGTGTCTCTGTTTCAGCTCCAAATGATTATTAATAAATTAAATAAACCAGTAGCACTTGCCCATTTCTCATTGCTTAACTCACCTGCTACTCAACTTGACTACTTTAGCTGAGAATGGAAGATTGGCCTTGGTTTATAATTCCCTAGGTTACAAGGATTAAGGGAGGTTTCTTCTTCAATAGAGGTTCTACCACTGCCTCCTTCAATACTATACCTTACTAAGGTGTTGATTGTTTGCCATAGAAAAGAACATCCTCAGTTTCTTCCGGATCGCTAAATCCAGCGAGGAAGGGCCCAGATCAGTACTGAACCCAGCATCCTGCCCATATCCTCAGGTATCAATAATTTAAACAGTGACCACATTCATACGACATTTTATTCTAGAATCAATGGAGACAGAATACTTGTTTTTCCTGTGTAATCCACTCAGCATCTAGATCTCTTTCATATTTGTTTGCCCCTGAAAAGCACTTCTTGAGAAACTGGTTTCATTCCAAAAATAAAATCTCATTGCACGCTGATTCTGCATCATTCCATAATGTGACCATTTGAAAACAGTAGATTGTATTTATTTATTTATTTATTAAATTTATATCCCACCCTTCCTCCCTATAGGAGTTGGAAACAGGTATAGGTGGTCTCAGCAATGTGGGGTGTATTGACAGTGCCCAATGATGCTGTGGGTGGGTGTATACCAAGAACACAGTCGCCACTTCCTTCTTCCTTCACCTGGGGCATGTGCAACAGGAAAAGACATGAATAACCTAATCTAGCGTATGAAGTAACCACACTCACCCTTGTAGCCAGCAGGATCTACATCTGGAATCAATCTAGATTGAAAGCAACATGTTGAGGATGAGCATGAATGCTTATGGATTGAGAAAAACTACATTTTTGTGCTAATAAACAGGTTAGTGTGTATGCAACCTCATTCAATAAAACCTGAATAAAAGAGGATCTAGACAGCAATTGGTTTTAATATATTACTAGAGTCCATATGCGCTCAAGGTTAAGGTGCAAATTAGGTGGAATTCTAGACACATCACTCAGAAGGGCACCAAGCTTCCCCCTTTAATAACAGGCACCCTTTCCCTTGATTTTCATAGGGTTCATATAGCCATGAGCCTGACAAAAGTTGCACTACCACCACAGCACCACTCCATTTTGCTGTTAGCCCCACGGGGAAACACCTCTCATTGATACCAGCTGACTCCTGGTGCAAAATAAAGTTATAGATTTCCAGTCCTGCTCCTCAGTAGGTGGAAGAAGTGGTCTGTGCAGGTGAAAAGGAATACAATGTTCCAAGGGTCTCAGATTAGGAGGACTCTAGCAGTATGACTCAGGACTCTTCTGCAGTCCAGGGATGGCCAGAATACGGCCTTGCAGCTATCAGTTCCTCAGGACGGAGTCTACTGACATAAGGAGCAAACAGAATTCCATCTGGTCCAATAAAACTGCTGACTCTAGCCAGATCTAGAAAAAGGACAACACAAGAAAACACTGGAATGCTATACATCGACAAAAATGAATGCAACATCATCTGGATATATATATATAAATAAATATGGGAAACAGGTTGACAGTTTCAGACTAAGCAGCTAGCATAGAAGCAGCCTTTATTAGGTTACATCATGCCTGGTGTAAAAATATTTCAGGATACCACAAGGTATTCTCGTGTGAAGAGCATATGAATGTAGGAGGAAGGCCATGCTACCAGTAGTGAAAAAGGTTGTTCACCTTCTCTGCTCTTCCTCCTAGAAACTCTGAGCGGCTGGCATATAGTTCCCTGACAGTCTCCAGTCCAATGACTTCTCAAGGCCAAAGGCTGTGTCATGTGCCTCTGAGTTCCCCCCACACAAACACACATTTTGCCCCTACCAAACACAAATAGGTAGCTGTATTTGCTCCTACTCCACCCTTCTCCATGGAACTAATACTAGTTTAGGCAGAGGAGCTGATCTGAATGAGAGAAAGGATGAAGCATTTTCTCCCAGCATGCAATTTTCCTGATCTGCAATATAATTCTGTGGGCCTACTAATGAATAACAATACAAAACTAAACCAAGAGAGAGAACCTAATCATGGATCTCCTGTGTTACATCAGTTTTTGGCTCCCCGGGGGGGGGTATTTCTGAGTTAACATGGTCAAGATGGCAGTGTTACTTAAAATCATTTCATTTTAGATGCCTAGCTTTTCTCCCCATCGGTTTGTGTGAGCTGTGCAGGTAGCAGCACAAGGAGAGAAAAGGTTGAGCAAGCTCCATCCCAAGCTTGCGGCCTCAGCTCTAGGCGCAACAGAGCCATTGTGTCACATTATAGTTTATCTGGAAAGATGGTTTTTCTGCCTTACTGGCTCTCTTCTGTTTCCTCTCCTTTCAGCCTCCTGCTGCCTGTACCTAGGCCTGGATTATTACACGATTGCTTTTTCAGCAATCTCCCTTTAGGACTCAAGCTTATAGGAGAATAGCTTGGGTTCAGTAAAACTGCTTGCGTGAAGCCTTGTCAGCCTCTCTGCCAGTTGCCCTCAATCAGCCTGTTTCATCTGGGAAAGTTTCCTCCAGTAATGAAGCCAGAAGCAATTCCAAAGACGTCACCGTCACCAGCGCTCTGTCTTGTGTAGCAACATAAGGAGCGCGGGCTCCGGATGTGAGGAGATTAGACAAAGACTGGAGACATGCACCTAGCAGCTTGGCTGAGGCATCTGATCACAGAGGCTTTGGTGCTGTTACATTTGTAGACATGGTGCTCTGTTAAGGCTGCTTTTGAAAGGGGAGAATAAATTAACAGCCTCCACCGAAGCTGCAGGTTTCCACGTGGGAGTTTCCTTAGTCTGAAATGAACATGCCGGATTTAACTCTCTCATATTAGCTCAGCCAGGCACGAACATGGCTGGGTTTGTATACTGAACAAGCATTAATTAGCCATGTCAGATCAGAGACAGCAAAATCAAGTTCCCCACAGACAGGGTGACTCATCCCGTTCTCTTCCTGCTCCTCCACTGATTTTCAAATGTAGGTCTGCCAAATCATAGCATGTTTGCAACAAGTTTAGGGCTCCTAAATAAGAAACCATTTTTTTACCACGAAAAAGCTGGGATTTGCCCACAGGAGACTGTGACATTGCCCACACCTTCTAGGTATGGAGGGGGGGATGCACCAGTCAGTTGCCATTTTGTTAATTCTTCAATCACAAGGGGGAACAGAAGTGATCAGATGCATTACAGGCAATGTGAAAGCTTATGAGCAGGCTTTCTCCATGCTAAGGGTAACATTACCCACATACTTCATCTAAGTAAACCTTAGAACAACCATGGGGGCATCATTAGTCCCCGTAGATGAGGTAGTGAGAAAAAGCAGCTTGCCTAATGTCACCTCATGACTTCCTGGCCAACCTGAAGTTTGAACAAAGGGGTTCCTAGTTCACTACTCAGTGGGTGCTTCCAGATAGGTGCTTGTTGTGAGACTAGTGCTCCTCATGCGCATATGCTTTTTTTTATGTGCAGCATCCACAGTGTTGGGATCAAAATGTCAACCTGTATTCTCTGCTCACCACCACCACCATTTAAAATAAAAAAACACCTCATTGCCAACATCCCATTTGCAACATCTCAACAACCCGTTTGCAAATTAACCCCAGCACCACCTGGTCTGGAAGCACCTAGTGTCTTATGGAATGGACACATTACATACTAGTGTAAGAAAGCTGCCCATCTTCTCCAGCAGCAATTTTTTCTACTCAGAATCACACACATCCTGAACTTTGCAGAAGGAAAAGCAGCTCTGAGGATAATTTGGAATGGGAAAGTAACCGGTGGGGAAAGGGTTAAGCAGCTGCCCAAAATTGCAGCTTCTTGAGGCTGCTTTTCAGTTTTAAAAAGTGGGATTTCATTACACACATTTGCATGTAACATCTTATTTAACTGTAAGACACTGCGATAGCCTAGTGCAGCCTTTCCCAACCTGGTGCCTTCTAAATGTTGTGGAGTTAGGGATGGGATCCATGGGCCATTTCCAGTTTGAAAGTATTCCATTGACCTAACAGGCTGGTATCAATTTGAGTCCATTATGTGTCCTCTAGCTGCTGCTTTTACTAATCCATTTTTTCCCTTGCAAAAAATACTGATATTAAGGTTTCTATTATTTTTACCGCTTGGGCCGTAGGCCATTGCACATGTAAGGCTGGCATTAATATAAATAATTTTAAGAATTTTGAAGAAAATATCGGTATTTTGAAAGGAAATATTGATAAATGAAAGGTAATAGTATTGTTCTTTATATTGATGTTTTAGAGATGGATTTTGAAAATAGTGACAGAAAATCTCTACAGAAAAATCTGATCCGCAATGATGGAGAGTAAGCGAACCAATGGAAAATTTGGTACCAAATCTGAATTGGGCAGAATTCTAGCACATCCCTGTTTGGAGTACAACACCAGGTTGTGGAAGGCTGCATTAGTGCATACTTGTGTAGGGTAGCTTGAGTGTAAGACTAAAGTCATAGAATCATAGAATAGTAGAGTTGGAAGGGGCCTATAAGACCATCAAGTCCAACCCCCTGCTCAATGCATGTGATTACACAACAGCACAGCTTCAGCTGAATAGTTAGGCTACTGAATCACCTGTCTTTTTGGGAAAGGGAGGAATTAATGCAACACCTCATGCCCTTTGCCTCCTTTGCTTGCTAGGTAAGGTTGCTGGTGTGGCTTTGTCTCCTCACTTCCTCCCCCAAGGCAGAAAGCTCTCCACAGCATACTAGCTGGGAAATCTAGCCAGGTGCACTTACCCCTCTAGAGTGAACCTGAGGCAGATGCTCACCAAATAGCTAGTATTTAAAAATTTCAGCCATCAAATGTCCATTTATTTATTTATTATTAAATTTGTTAGTCGCCCATCTGGCTGGTTCTCCAGCCACTCTGGGCGACGTACGAGATAAAACAGTACATAAACAGTTAAAAATTTAAAAAAAAACAGTAAAAACTAATCCGTCCCAAAAGCTTGCCTAAAAAACCAGGTCTTCAGGGTCCAGCGGAAGCTCATTATAGACGGGGCATGGCGTAGATCATTAGGGAGAAGATTCCATAGGGTGGGGGCTATTATTGAGAAGGCCCTCTCTCGAGTCCTCACCAGTCTAGCTGTTTTGACTGGTGGGATCCAGAGAAGGTCTTCTGAGGCTGATCTTGTTGAGCGGCATCCCTGTCGATGCTGGAGGCGCTCCTTCAGATAAGCTGGGCCACAACCGTATAGGGTTTTAAAGGTTAAGACCAACACCTTGAATTCGGCTCGGTACACAACCGGTAACCAATGCAACTCCTTCAGCACAGGAGTGATGTGATCTCTACGGCGGCTGCCTGCAATAAGTTTTCAAGGGTAACCCCATGTAGAGTGCATTACAGTAGTCTAGGCGAGTGGTGATCAGGGCATGCACCACCGGTGGGAGCAGATGATTGGGAAGGTAGGGGTGTAGCCTCCATATCAGATGAAGTTGATACAGAGCTGCCTGGCTCACAGCCGACACTTGAGCCTCCATGGACAGCTGGGAGTCAAGAATGACCCCCAGGCTATGGACCTGGTCTTTCAGGGGCAGTCGTACCCTGTTAAGCACCAGGTCTATATCTCCCAGCCTTCCCTTGTCTCCCACAAACAGCACTTTGGTTTTGTCAGGATTCAGCTTCAGCTTATTCCTTCCCATCCAGCCACTCACCGACTCCAGACACTTGGACATGGTTTCCACAGCCAACCTTGGTGAAGATTTAAATGAGAGATAGAGCTGCGTGTCATCTGCATACTGATGACACTGCAGCCCAAATCTCCTGATGATTGGTGGTGAGAGCACCGCAGGAGGAGGCCAGGTTGTCGTCGTGGTCCAGCTGGCGGCGACGACGGTGGCAGGAAAACGCTGCGAGGGATATTCTCCAGTACTGTTGATGATATCCCTTGTAGATAAGACTTACTATGGAGGAGGGTTTTTAATGCTGATTATTATTGTTGTTGTTTGGCTGTATTTTGTTTGCTTGTTTGTCTGTTGTTGTGTGAATGAGATTGAGTGGATGTGTGTGTGTGTTTGTGTTTATGTTGTTTAAGTGTTCTGTTGTGTTAGATTTATTTTAAGATGTGCCTGGGAGAACATGCCTTGAACCTCGCAAGAAGATTTTCGGGGGCCCCAATTAACGTTGTGACGGGTAATGGGAGGTATGGCGTTGGGAGGAGAACGTGCCAGATAAGGGGAACTCGGCCCAGACAAGTTGTGTCTGTACCTTGTTCCAGTTCTCCTCGTATCCACAGGACTGTTGGTTGTACTGTCAGCCAGCTCTCGGATCTCCAGGTGCTGCTTTTAAATGCTAGGTCGGTCGTTAATAAAAAACCCCTTATCCACAATTTAATTGTGGAGAAGGGCGCCGACCTTGCGTGTATTACCAAGACCTGGGTGGGTGAGCAGGGAGGAGTTGCTCTTTCCCAGCTTTGCCCACCTGGGTATTCGGTGCAGCACTGTGGTAGATCTGAGGGCTGGGGAGGCGGGGTTGCTGTGGTCTATCGGAGTTCTTTCTCTCTCACCAAGCACTCTGTCCAGACGGCGACTGGTTTGGAGTGTCTTCATCTTGTGCTGGGCCAAGGAGACAGATTGGGAATACTGTTGGTTTACCGCCCACCTTGCTGCCCAATGGCTTCCCTAGCTGAGCTGATGGAGATAGTCTCGGAGGTATTGTTGAGATCCCCCAGACTTGTAGTACTGGGGGATGTCAACATTCATGCCGAGGCTGTCTGTCCGGGGCGGCTCAGGACTTCATGGCCTCCATGACAACCATGGGGCTGTCTCAAGTTGCTACTGGCCCGACGCATGTATCAGGACATACTCTTGATTTGATCTTCGCCACTGGTCATGGAGATGGTGATCTGAAGGTGGGGTATTTTTCATCTACCCCATTGTCATGGACAGATCACCGCTTGCTGAGTTTTAGACTCACGACAGCCCTTTCCCTCTACAGAGGTGGGGGACCTATTAAGTTGGTCCGCTCCCGGAGGCTTATGGATCCTGTTGCTTTCCAGAGCGCTCTGGGAGTTTTTCCGGCTGATAGCACTGGCGCTCCTGTCAAGGCCATGGTCGACCTGTGGAATGCGGAGATGACCCAGGCCATTGACATGATCGCTCCCGCACGCCCCCTTCGGTGCAGAGCTCATACAGCACCGTGGTATACCCCGGAGCTGAGAGCGATGAAGCAAGAGAGAAGGAGGCTAGAGTGTAGGTGGAGGCGAACTCCTGACGGATGTAGTCATTCTTTGGTGAGTGCTTCCACTAAGTTGTATGTAAAAGCGGTTAGGGCGGCAAAAAAGTCATATTTTGCTGCCACCATTAGATCATCCCTTTGCCGCCCAGCAGAGCTCTTTAGGGTGGTACGAGGGCTTTTACATTCTGGCCCTCATGACACTATGGAAACATCGGAAGCCCGCTGCAACGAATTTGCGGAGCACTTCCAGGACAAGATTGCTTGCATCCGTCAGGACTTAGACTCTGATGTTATGACAGTTGATTCCATTGAAGTGTCCAGAACGCGGTCTTGTCCTTCATTGTTGGATGAGTTTCAGTTGGTGCAGCTCGAGGAAGTGGACAAGGCGCTTGGAATGGTGCGAGCGACCACGTCTGCCCTTGACCCTTGCCCATCTTGGCTGGTGAAGGCCAGCAGGGCTGTAACCACCGGCTGGGCCAAAGAGGTGATAAACGCCTCCTTGAGAGGGGGAGTAGTCCCTGGTAGTCTCAAGGAGGCAGTAGTGAGACCTCTTCTAAAGAAACCTTCTTTGGACCCAGATATTTTGAACAACTATAGACCGGTGGCGAATGTCCCTTTTTTGGGCAAGGTCTTGGAGCGGGTGGTCGCCGGCCAGCTCCAGGCGCTCTTGTATGAAACCGATTATCTGGATCCGTTTCAATCCGGTTTTAGGCCCGGTTTTGGCACTGAAACAGCCTTGGTCGCCCTGTATGATGACCTTTGTCGGGAGAGGGACAGGGGGAGTGTGACTCTGTTGATTCTCCTTGATCTCTCAGCGGCGTTTGATACCATCGACCATGGTATCCTTCTGGGGAGGCTCGCGGAGTTGGGAGTTGGGAGCACTGCTTGGCAGTGGCTCTGCTCCTACTTAACGGATCGTCGCCAGAAGGTAGTGCTTGTGGAACATTGCTCGACACCCTGGACCCCCCATTGTGGAGTCCCCCAGGGGTCGGTCTTGTCCCCCATGCTCTTTAACATCTACATGCAGCCTCTGGGTGCGGTCATCAGGAGTTTTGGAGTGCGTTGCCATCAGTACGCTGATGACACGCAACTCTACTTCTCCTTTTCACCTTCTTCAGGTGAGGCTGTTGATGTGCTGAACTGTTGCCTGACCGCGATAATGGACTGGATGAGAGCTAATAAACTGAAGCTCAATCCAGACAAGACTGAGACATTGTTGGTGAGCTCTTTACCTGCCCAGATGGTGGATGTTTATCCTGTTCTAGATGGGGTTACACTCCCCTTGAAGGAACAGGTTTGTAGTCTGGGGGTCCTTTTTGACCCTTCCTTGTCACTTGAGGCTCATGTGGCCTCGGTGGCTCGGAATGCGTTTTACCATCTTCGTTTAGTAGCCCAACTACGCCCCTATCTAGACAGTGACGATCTCGCCTCAGTTGTTCACGCTCTGGTAACCTCTAGATTGGACTACTGTAATGCACTCTACGTAGGGCTGCCCTTGAAGACCGTTCGGAAACTTCAGCTAGTGCAAAACGCGGCAGCCAGGTTGTTGACAGGGACCCGCTGGTCCGCGCATATAACACCTGTCCTGGCCCGTTTGCACTGGCTGCCTATTTGTTTCCGAGCCAGATTCAAGGTGCTGGTTTTGACCTATAAAGCCTTACACGGTGTGGGACCGCAGTACTTTATGGAACGCCTCTCCCGCTATGAACCTACCTGCTCACTTCGTTCAGTATCCAAGGCCCTCCTCCGGGTACCAGCTCACCAGGATGCCCGGAGGATTGTTATTAGATCTAGGGCCTTTTCTGTGGTGGCCCCCGAACTATGGAACAGCCTACCTGAGGAGATACGCCTGGCGCCTATGGTACTTTCTTTTAGGCGCCAGGTTAAGACCTGGCTATACTCCCAGGCATTTTAATGTTATTATAATGTTCAAATTTAATGTCAATATGTTTTATTTAATGTTTTTGTTTAATTTGCTGTTGTTCGTCACTGATTTTATTGTATATTGTATTTTAATCCTGTTTTGTTCACCGCCCAGAGAGCTACTCGCTATGGGCGGTTTAAAAATGAAACAAAATAAAAATAAATAAATAAATGATTGCTCCCAGCGGCTTTATATAGATGTTAAAAAGCATTGGAGAAAGGATAGAACCCTGTGGCACCCCACAAGTGAGGGGCCAGGGATCCGAAACCTCCTCCTCCAGTGCTACTCTTTGGTATCTCCCAGAGAGGAAGGAATGGAACCACTGCAATACAGTGCCCCCAATACCTAACCTCTGCAGGCGGTCCAAGAGGATAGCGTGGTCAACGGTATCAAAAGCCGCTGAGAGATCGAGGAGGACAAGGAAGGTGCATTCACCTCTATCCCATGCCCTTCTCATATCATCTACCAATGTGACCAAGGCTGTTTCAGTCCCATGTCCCGGTCTGAAGCCCGACTGAAATGGATCCAGATAATCCGCTTCTTCCAAGTGTGCTTGCAGCTGTTTAGCCACCACCCGCTCAACTGCCTTGCCTAAGAATGGCACATTTGAGACTGGGCGGAAGTTGTTCAAATCTTGAGGGTTCAAGGAGGGCTTTTTTAAGATTGGTTTTATTGTCGCTTCCTTGAGTGCTGATGGCATTACTCCCTCTTCAAGCGATGTGTTTACCATCAGCTTGATCCTCTCTCCCAGTCTATCTTTGCAGCTCATAATGAGCCACGAAGGGCAAGGGTCAAGTAGGCAGGTGGTCGGCCTTAGAGTTGAAAGCACCTTGTCCACTTCATCAGAAGGAAGAAGCTGGAACCGATCCCACGCCACCGGCGCAACACTGATCACCTCTGGCTCACTCCCTGTATCCACAGTGTACGGAATATCATTTTTAATACGATCGATTTTATCTGCAAAGTGTTTGGCAAACTCGTCACAGGAGACCTTATCATGTTCCATCGGTTCCGGAGCAACTGGACCGACCAGGCTCCGGACCACTTGGAATAGTCTCCTGGGACAGCACTCTGCAGATGCAATAGAGGCAGCATAAAAATCCTTTTTTGCTGCCCTTATTGCCACATGATAGGCTGCTGCAGCAGCTCTAACGTGTGTTTGATCGTCCTCAGAGCGAGATTTCCGCCGTCTCGCCTCCCGCCTCAGAGTTCACAACCGTGGGGTAAACCATGGTGCCATCTGAGTTCTATTCAGGGGGAGAGGGCATTTTGGAGCCACTCGGTTTAGTGCCCTGGTGATCGTGGCATTCCAGCCCTCCACCAGGGCTTCAGCCGAGTGGCTGTGTGCGTGCTCCAAAGTATCCCCAAGCGCATTCAGGAATCCATCAGGATCCATCAGACGCCTGGGGTGGACCATCTTAATGGGCCCTTCAACCCCACAGAGGGTTTGTGGCAACAAAAGGTCCATCCTCACCAGGTAGTGATCTGACCATGACAAGGGGATGATGGATGTATCCCCAATTTTCAGACCACTCCCCTCTTCTCCCGAGACAAACACAAGGGCAAGTGCATGACCGGCTACATGGGTGGGACCCATTGAAATAAGGTGCAGCTCCCAGGAAGCCATGGTTTCCAAGAAGTCCCGAGGTGTTCCAGTGAGACTGGCCCCCGAATGCACGTTGAAGTCCCCCAATACCAAAAGGTTTTGGGACTGCACCCATACATCCGAGACCACCCCCAGCACCTCGGCTAGAGAGTCCGTCGTGCAGCGGGGTGGACGGTACACGAGCAGAATCCCTAGACTGCCCTTTGGTCCCAACCTCCAGTACATGCAATCTGCCACCTTGGTCTTATAAAGTGGGGGTCTGGTGAGAACCAAGGACCTTCGATAGATAACTGCCACTCCCCCTCCCCGACTACCGACCCTCGGCTGCTGTGCATACGAAAACCCAGCTGGGCACATGGCAGCTAGAATAGGAGCAGAAGCTGCATCCAGCCAGGTTTCCGTAATACATGCCAGGTCTGCGCCCTCATCCAGTATCATATCATGGATGAGGGATGTTTTTTGGGCAACAGACCTGGCATTGCACAGCAGCACTCGAAGGCCGGAATATGGAGTCAAGCATCCCCCAGCTATCTGTTGGTTCCGGGCAGGTCTGGAACGAGGGACAGATATTACGCATCTCTCTCTGGTTCCTCTTACCTGACATGACCTGCCCCTAGCTCCCCACCAGCGTCTGCCGCTCAGCCTCGGTATACATTGGCCTCCCACCGTTTCCCCCTCACTCCCCTGTGAGTAGCACATGCCCCAATGTCAGCTTTTGCCACAGTTAAACCGCCCTCCCAAAATGTAACTGGGTTGAGTGGCAGCACCGCCAGGTCCCTTCAGAAGACCCTCCAACAAAAGGGAGGCGATGCTGCTTCGCACAGAGTAAACTCCTGGGATTAAGGCCAGTGCCACAGGCGGCTGCAGTGTGGATCCGCCGCCAATCTTCTCCTTCTCCTCCTCCTCCACCGGCTTGACGAGGACCCGGCGGCAGCAGCGGCGAAAGTTCTCTCTCATTGGCAGGCTAAGATGGACGAAGAGGCCGGCGACCGTATGGTGAGCGCTGTAGGCTGGTTGGAGTTCCACGGCCAGGAGGAGGACAGTGAGGTGGAGACGGCAGAGCAATCGCCCACCTCCTCTTCCTCCTCCGGCTTGGAGAGAGCCCGGCGGCAGTGGCGGCGGCAGCGAGGATTATCCAGACATCTCTGCCTCGCTAGCCGGCTGGGCTGGATGGAGGAGCCGGCGGCCATGGTGGGCGGTGCAGGTTAGTTGGACTCTGCGGGCAGAAGGAGAGTGGCAACAGTGGCGTTTCTCAACCCAGTGAGAAGCCGCAGTCCAAAAAAGAAAACGCAACGGCCGCAACTCCCACTCCTCTGCCCCGCGCCCCGCTCCCCACCGAAGAAAGCTCGACTCAGCCACAGCTTGAAAGAGAAACAAGTCGGCGCCGTCCGGTTGTCCTCCACCACTCCACAGATCCCTCTCTGCTCCCTCCAAGTCTCAGGTCACCCGGGTTTCGTTGGTGCTTCTCAGCAGATGGAACTCCGATAAGTCTACAGTAAACCCCACAGGTAAGAACGTTTTCCTTTCCATACAGGGTCCAGGAGATGTTAAGAGTAACTGCGGAGCTCTAAACTGCGGAGCTCTAAACACAGCGTCCTCCTCCTATGCCGCCATTTCACCATTTTTGCCAGTGTAACTTCTCCTTATATTTGAAAAGGCCTTGATGATGAACTCGCAACTGCTTGAGATCCCTGCCATCTGGCCCAGTTCTGTCCACACACTCCGACTGGCAGTGGCTTTCCAAAGACAAGCAGTGAAGATTTCCCAGCATTACTCCCTGAGATCCTTTTAACTGGAAAAGTCAGTTAAAGTTGGGCCCTGTCTGTGCTCCACCACTGAATTACAGCCCTCTTTCCCTGATTACAACAGGGATGGCCAACTTTTTCAGTTTGGGGCCAAACCCTCTGCCAGCCATGATGTCACCTGGCCTTCTAACCTGTAGAACCTGGCTGGCACTATGTCTGACCGGGCAGGTGCCACACATAAAGTGAAAGAATGCCCCAAACACCTTTGTGGTAATGTAGAAACAAGGAATAACACTTCACAGAGGGTATCTGCCACATCAGACACTTTTCTGAGGCAGTGGGTGCCCAGTGGAAATGAGAGAATGTCCTGTGGCTTCTGCTTTACCGGAATGGAGGGTGTGTGTGCCCCAGAATGACAAAAAGAAAAACGTAGATAGGAAAATACCAAAAGTTTAATGAGGAGCGTGTATTTTTAAAATGATCTTGTAAAAAGCTCAACGCGTTTCGGCTAACAATATACAGCCTTCATCAGGGGCAATTACTGAATGTCTGGATACATACGTTAGTCTCAGCCAGAAAGGCTTGTAAGAGGGTATTAGTGATCGATATCACGATCATCGGAACAAAGCAGTAATTGCCCCTGATGAAAGCTGTATATTGTTAGCCGAAATGCATTGAGCTTTTTACAAGATTATTTAAAAAATACACGCTCATTAAACTTTTGGTACTTTCCTATCTACGTTTTTCTTTTTGTCATTCTGGGGCACCCCCCCTCCTCCATTCTGTTTTATTGAATGATACCCACTCCTTTGTTGCTGCTTCTGCTTTACCCTACAGATCTCCTGACAGTTTTGGCCTGCTTGGATCTGAAGTGGTGCCTTATACACTGCTAAGTAGTGAGCAAGGGGGCTCTTTTGAATCTGCTGGTATCCAGGGCAAAGTGAAATGTTCTAGACACCTTTGTGATAATGCAAAGGTGTCATGGACTTTCTCTCACTTAGGGGTGGGAGGAGCAATAACGAGATCTGGCCATTATTGCTCCCTGAGCAAATGCTAGTCACTAGGAGCCTGAAAATGAGACTTCTCCCCTGAGAGAGCATTCCCCCATAAATACTGAACTGGAAGCAATCCCAGTGCTAAGGTGACTAGAACCACCAAAATGTTCCAGGAATAACCCAGTTGTACATATGCTGAAAATTCATGGAAGTACAGAAAAAATGCAGAATGTGGTACTATACACATAATTCAGCAATCTGACCCCAGCTTTCATTTTAAAGATCATGCTTCTAGCCCACATGATTGCAAAGACATGTTTGGAAGTGTGTGGGCCATGCCTACTGAAATCTCAGTAGCAAGATAGGTGGCTGAATAAGATGGTAATTGTTTGGAAGGATCAGACCTCGATGCCTTGCATAATTCCATCGCCCATGACCAGCAATAAATTATGACTAAATTATGCAAACTAGTAAGATTGCTAAATAATTTATGCAAAATGGCATAATCCCTGTTAATCTGCAAAACAGATTTACAGGCTACAGAAACCATCTTTTCTTGTTGCTGAATTTGATTTTTGTTGGTGCAAGATTTCAGATATTTTAGTGCATTGTCCTGAATACAACTCCCTTCGTATTTGTCTGATGGTTACATACACACATGCCTACATAGGTGTTATTTGGGTTTTGAATGCAGGATACTGGCAAGACCAATACTCTCTTTCCACCAGAAATCTGCAGAAGCCTGACCACAACTGGAACCTTGGTCTCAAATCAGTGCCGGATTTAGGCATAAGCTAAACAAGCTACAGCTTAGGGCCTCACAATCCGCAGGAGCCTCAAAACATTTCAGAATTTTTTGGGGGCGCTTTTAAAATTTTATGTGTACTGAATATATATATATATATATATGGTGTAATTTTTTTAACAAAGGGCCTCTAAGCTTTATATAGCTTAGGGCCTCACCAAGTCTAAATCCGGCACTGTCTCAAATGCAGGAGAAAGAAAGAAACAACATATGGGTCCCTGGTGGCTACCTGGCTGATGCTATGGTCCTTCCATCACTGCCCTCTTAGGACCGCTTCCTGATTGCCTACACTAACAAGCGTCTGCAGGTAACATTTAATTGACCCTTACATAGTAACAAGTGAACAATGCACGCAATAAAAGGGCATTTGTGCCATAGACAGCCTCCTGGCAGCAAGCATCCCTCCTCCTTATTCCCACAGCTTTGTGTGAGGTACAGTGGAGAACAATGAGCCACATCTCTGTGGAGGCTGAAGCTGGTGACTGATTCAATAGGCTCTGGTGTCATTAATCTGTTACAATTACTGGGTACAACTCCTGGGCATTTAAGCTTAAAGGACTCTCCAAGAGTGTCCTATGCTTCTCCCTGTTCACAATCTTCAATGCAAATGCCCACATCAGATGAAAAGTCCCTAATAGCAAGGAGGTGCAAACTGCTCCATCACTGGTTTTGCCCAATAGTTGCAGATCCCTCTGTGCTACTCTTCCTAGAATGATCAGTTTGGATGAGCAGATTCCCCCCATTCAGTTCCAGTATTTTTCTGTAGGATTACTCTGCCCCCTGTGCCCATCTGCCTTTCATCCAGTTTTATACAGAATTTATAAAATTAATCCCAGAACTGGCACACTTGCAGTTTGCTGCAGCTTTCCATGCCTTCAATTCATTTGCATTCCCACCAACTACCCCCACCCCACAATACATCTAATCACAAGAAGATTCTTTTCTTATTTGTGGTGTAATGTTTTAGCAGTGCATTCTGGTACGGACACACATTGGTAACACACAGGGGAGAAACCATAAAGAAACTAAAGGAAATGAATGTTGCAGCAAACTGCATGCACAATATTCAGTAATCTAACAATGGAAGAATGGTGGATCCACAGTTTTCTGGTGTTGTTTCATAGTAATTCAGAACCCAAAAATCTAGGGAAAATTTTGCATGGGAAGAATTTTGGTCTAGCAGGCATCGGCATCGTCTGTTTGTTTATTAATTTGATTTATTTATTTAATTTAAGAAATGAATACAACAGCCTCAGTCACAGGGCACTTTACAACATAGTAACATAAACAACATAATGTAAATACATAACACAATAGCCATACAATAAAATACAATACGCACACACATATTTATAATAATGCACAATTCATAATAATAAAGAATACTAGTTAATGCATAACAGTACTTCTACTATATGTTTTGAAAACTTGTTTGTTCACTGTGCATTTGGACACCTCTTAAGATTTTGTAACCAAATTTTGCATGATGGTTCTTGAGATTAAGGAGCAGGTTTTCGACTTCATTTTGCATCACGATGACAGATGGAACCTTTCAAAACTCCACTAATTTTAATCAAATTTTGCATGATGTTTCCTGAAATTAAGGAGCATGGTCTTGTCTATGTTTGGATACAATTGGACACCATTTTGAATCAAGATGACAGACTGAACCTTTCAAAACTCCACTGATTTTAACCACAGATTTAAAAAATGTTCTTTTGGTTTCGTAGAAATCCTGAGCAATGCCTGGTACAACGCTGCTAGTAGTACATAAGACATGATACATGATGAGCAATACATAATAAGCAGCAGTGCCAAATTATTCACAATGTCAACCTAGCAATAAATACTGCAACTCAGCCACTGCAAAATACAAGAGTCTAATAACATAAGTTATTATCTACTCATCTCAGGTGCAACTATCAAGCATAATACATATTTAACAACAATGACATTATGAAAAATGGGGGGGGGATCAGCAGCATCATGCATATACATACTGTATCTCTGTACAAAACTAGCTCTTAATCCTCCACAAAGACAAAATGACAGACCCTCCCTGTTCTCACATGGGAGCTTTCCTGTCCTCTTCCATCATGGGAGATCATCACATTTCTGCCTCTCACTGAGGGTCCTTCCACCGTCCATCTGCCACTTCCAGGGGGGTGCACTCCCTGCCCCTAATAACCTCCAGAAGGGGAGACAACTGGCTTGGGGATTTCACAG
Source organism: Rhineura floridana (assembly GCF_030035675.1). Classification (NCBI taxonomy): domain Eukaryota; kingdom Metazoa; phylum Chordata; class Lepidosauria; order Squamata; family Rhineuridae; genus Rhineura; species Rhineura floridana. Next base: position 171,828,992 of record NC_084480.1, on the reverse strand, counting down.
GTCAGCATTCCAGTCAGGCACTGGTGAAAGCAAACATTTGGAGGCATATATCTGCATCAGTACAAGGATAAGCAGGGCATTCCCAAACAGACAAGCGTATGTGAGATAAGGATGGGCAGACTCTGCTATGGCATCTCTGGAAATCATGAGGACTTCAGATTTGGTACAAATTGCTGCCCCCTACACTGTGTGACGATAACACCGTTGCCATGTCTGAAATCCACAGTTACCCATCCCCACTGTGTCTAGGAAAGTTGGGGGCCATGAAAATGAAATCCCCAGCTTCATGGAATGCACTGCACATATGGGGCAATGTGCAGGGTTTTCTCTACCAGCTTGCCCACTTCACAATGGCAACCATAATTGTGTAGGTGTGGGGAGGGGGGGCAACAGGCCCCTACATACACACACTTTATCTTGGAACTTAACCATTGGAAATTAAGAGCCCAGCTTCTCCAGGGGCACAATGCATATGCAGTACTGCCTCGGGTCTTCTCCACCACCTTCCCCATTTCATACTGGTTAACAGAAGTGGGTGGGTGTGTAGGGCCCACAGTGTATCTTGGGAAAGTAAGGAACATGGGTGACTGAGCTCATGCTACTAATGCAAGGCAGTGCTAATGACACAGAGGGCCCTAGTTTATTTCATTTCTTTTATGGGAAGTTTATATTCCACCTTCCAAAAACATTCCCCCCCCCAAGGTGTCTCACTCTTAAAATAGCAAAATACAAAATAGTTCAGGGAGGCCAACACATACCCTGAATTTAATTCCCTTGGAATGATGGTCACTGGACATTTGTGGTGTTTCTGTGATATAAGGTTTATTTACATTTACATGCAGATGGGAGGTTTGCAGCATTAACACTCCAACAGGTCCTGCTCCTCCATTAGGTTTGTAGGAGGGCCACCAAAGCCATAGCTTTGGATTCTGCACTGAGAACAAGGCAGGCCTACATTTTTGTTTCACGCTCCAGTCCCAAGACTGCTTGCCTCTTTTGTTGTCTTTCACACAGAAAGATACTTTGATGACATCACCTCCAGCTAGGGAAGGGGGAAGAAAGATATTTCCTTCTGCTCTCCTTCCAGAAAAGTTTCCAGCTGTTTAGTTTCCATGGCAACACTTGGTCCAAGCTTACATTAAAAAAAAGATGCTTAACAGACTTGGCTAGGCTAAATACTTAACAAAGAAACTGGTTTGACCATTTCAGTAGTCCCCCTTACCTGCAGATCTAGCTATAACATCACAGGATAGAAAGGGACTCCAAATCTCATTACAGTATAATCAATAACACCCAAATTGTAAAAAAACAACACCGATGAAAACCAGAACAAACATGTCAGCATTGGCAGAAAATTAATCATAAAAAGCCTTCAGGAATAAAAACATTTTCAAGATATCTTTAAAAGCAGAAAGAGAGGGGGCTAGATGCATCTCTCTGGGGAGGGTTCCAAAGTCTTGGTGCTGTCACAGAAAAGGCCTTGGTACTAGTGAAGTAGATCTGATTTAAAGAAGTATCAGATATTATGTTAAAACTCAGTTAGGTTCATTGGGGTAAAGGCAGTCTTTGAGGGAACCAGGTCCTAGATAATTTGAAGCACCTTACAATGAGATTTGGAAACAAACTGCTAACAGGTGAAGGACCAGTGCAATATAAACTGGCCATCTTACTCCCACCAGCATCCCAGTGGCCACATTTCTCACCAATTCTGACCAGTCTTTAAGGACAACTCCTTGTGGGTGAGGAAACTCTTTCAGCCTAAGGGGCGGTTCCCTTCATGGCAACCCTCTGGGGCTAGGGCAGGTATGGCTAACCCCTGATGTGGCACCCCAGGCATCCCCCCCCAAGGTCCCAGTGATTTTGGTGGTGGCAGCAAAATTAAAATACATAAAAACAGAAAACTGGGGGGGGGGAATGACCCAGTGCTCTGATAGGGATTCAGAGTGCCCTCTACCCAGACATCTTATTAATCATTTGATGAGTGGAGGGAGGGGTGATAATCCCCCTTCTTGCTTGATCTGCATGGCTCAGTCAGAGACGAGGACATTCTAGTAGTGGGAGGGGGCAGAAGCAAAAATGGATGGAGCAATGAATGCAAATTTTCCTTTGTCCAATATGAAAGTTCAAGGACACGTTCCAGCCACGCAAAAACACTCAACGAAGGGGCATAGCAGGGTCTGTGAGAGCGTGGCCTGTGGGGATGGGGGCTGTGGAGAGTCCTGTGGGCCAGATTGAGGGTGCTTTCACACTGCACTTAATTCCGTTATTCTGACGATTTCTTACCTGGTAATTTCAGCATTATATTTGAGCTTTCACACAACATACCGGGTAGCTCCGGAATTCTGGTGGAATGTAGTGCAAGTGTAGCGCTAATTTCCGCAATAAATGATTCCAGAAATAATCCTTTAGCAAGGCTGGGAACCCGGAAGAGTGTGGGAGTTTTTCACTAGCTGCAGCCGCTCATGTGACAGGCATCCCAGCATGCAATGCATTTCCGCCCTTTAGTTGCACGGGGTGGGGGGTTGCCTGATCAACATTGTTCCCGGTATTCCAGCATCAGCACAGATAGCAGCAGCATTTCCCACACATACCCCTGTGCTGATACAACGAAAACAATTTAAAAAGTCAGATTTTAAAGGGAGAGGGCTTGCATGGTGACGGGACGAGATCTTAGACCTCCTACACAGTGAGGAACAGTGTGAATGGGTGAGGGACGAAAACAAGCCATGTGAAAGACAGTTGCGTGAAATGCTGGTATATCGGCTGAAAAAGCTGCTGTTCCTTAACGCAACGGGTACTGCAGTGTGAAAAGGATTTTAGAAATCAGGACAGAAGCGCTACCTTTTTAATCCGTTAAACTAACACAATCAGCCTCATGTGTGAAAGCAGCCAGAGAGGCCTGGAGGGCCACATTTGGCCTCTGGGACTGAGGTTCCTCGCCCCTACTTTAGAGAAGGCATTCAGCTTCAACTTCTTTGCCCCCAACCAGCTCAGAACTACCTCCAGGCACTCCTCAAATGACCACCCAGGGAGTAGTGGATGATGGCGCAGCAGCAAACAGGCCTGATGGCAGCAGCTTGGATTGGCATGGGTATGCCAAAGGCCCAGCGTAGAACTCCCCTGTCCTCACTACTGCCTTACCCTGTCTCATCCCCATCCCAGCAAGCACCACTGCTGGGAGAGCACCACACCACTGGGAGCACCACTGCTGAGCAAACTCCATTATATTCCTGTAGTCATTATTTAAGTGAGTTTAAAATACACAACGGCATGTGCCCAAGAGTATTTATCTTTTATTGGGGTTGGAAAACTTTTTTATATTATGCTCTTAAAATGTGAGGAATGTAGAATGACTCCTGATCTAGGTGAACCAGCACTGAGAAGAACTTTTTTTTTTACTCTGTCTCCCAGATGACACAAGAACTGCTAACCAAAGACCACACAATCTTGATTAACTGGGGGTGTAGAGAGTGGACTGAATTACAGCCAGTGCCTGCTATCCCTTCTCTCTACCCTCTAGTCAGCTGTTTCTCATATTCCTACTATATGGCAAACACAATGTAAGCCAAATTTGATCATTAATTTACTGGGCTGTATTTTATCAGAGGCCCAAATGCAAAGGCATGCATTTAAACAAATATGGATGTTGGTAAGGGAAAATGTCTTTGACATAATTTGTCTATATGCTGAATTGGTGGCATTCTGGAAAATATTTCCTTTTTTTTTTTTTTTTTTTTCAATAATTTTTATTCAAATTTTCATAAAACATACAAGACAAAATCATAAAACATTCAAAGACAAAAAACAAAATCAAAAATAGTTAAACAAAAAGAAAAAAAAGAAAAAAAAAACAAAAATAAAAAATAAAGAGTAAAATATTGACTTCCCATTTGTCAAAGATCAAATCAGTTATAAGTCTATAATATATAGCAATCCTGTCTCTTAAGTCATATTATAAAATCACTTTCCTCCAGTAGTTATCTTACTTAATCATCAAATCTCATAAACATTACTTTATTCTTTCCACAAAAAGTCAAAGAGAGATTTCAATTCTTTAAGAAATATATCTATCAATTTTTTTTTTCCAGATAAGCATATCGATTAATCCATCTCATTACTAATTATGATAATCTTATTGTCATAACCATAGTCAAAATAAACATTTCAATTAATCCATCACATCAGAATCTGTTAGGTTCAGTAATTTCAGTAGCCATTGTTCTATTATCTCTATTAGTTCCATTTTCCATCTTCCATCTTCAGTAGTCTTGTTAAGTCCAGTAATTTCAATATCCAATCTTCCATTATCAGTATTCCATAATAATCTTGCTGTCAAAGCCATAGTCATATAGTAAGAGTCTGATGGGAATTACCTCTATCCCAAATATTTTCTTGCCATCCATTCTGAATAGGTTGCTGAAATACTGCTGTAAAATCATATCTCTGTTCTTTTTTTCAAAATACACTGGGTCATCTCTTAAAAGTTTTTCCATTGTCACATGGCTGCAGTTAATTCCATAGATTTTCTCTATATTGGGCTCCATCACATCATTCCAGTCCAGAAGATAATCCATGCCATTGATAACTTTATCTCTAGAATCTTCATTAATTTCTTCAGAGATAACATTGAGTTCCAAACAATAGATTTTATTTCTAAAGTCCATAGACTCCAAATCTTGTTCCTGTTCCACGTTTGTTCCAATCTCCGGGATCTCCTCTCTCACAGGGACCCCTATTCCAGTCTCCAGGGTCTCCTCTCTCACAGGGACCCCTGTTCCAATCTCCGGGGTCTCCTCTCTCACAGGGACCCCTTCCAGGGTCACCTCTCTCACAGGGACCCTTATATCTTTAATCTCCTGCTTCATTTTACTCAATTCAATTTTCGTTATCTCAATCTCATCCATTATTTTCTGAAACATAGTTATTTCCAGATTCTCAGCCACTTTCTTAATTGCCATTTTAAAAGAAAAATATAGGAAAACCACTTCTTATTTCAGCAACAATTGGGTTAATACTCCAGACTTGGTGACATCACAGTATAAACAGAGCAGACAGCCTTATCTCTCCAATAGTTAAGTAAACAAAATGCAGTTCCCAGGATCGAAACAATTAATGGCAATCGTCAAGAAACAGATTCGTCAAAATAAAATAGACCAAAAAGAGAGTAGTCTCAAAACAGTATAATATTTTTCAAAATAAAAATCTGGAATAGAAATCCCTCTTCTGTGTGTATCTTTAGAATGCAAATCCAGGACAGCTTTTTGCAACAAAAACAGAGATAAGCTATTAATTAGTGCGTAGCAGAGAGAAGTTACGGCTCCCCAGTGAGATGTCAAAAACCGATCAATCTGGCAAATCTCTTTTAAACAGCAACAATTTAAGTCAAGTAAAAGAAAAATATAGAAAGAAGGGTGCTTGCCTGTTAATGCGTTCTCTCTTAGAAGATAAGATGAACGTTCGCTTTAACAGATAGAGCTTGCTGTTGAAAATCCGTCCCACCTTCGTCGGCTGGACCTCGTCCCATAAATTAATGAGATCTGGTCGTCCCAACAAAAATAGGCTTTGAGGTTAATCTCTTCGTTTCTCCCTACCCGGGAGAAGTTTAATCAGTCAAAAAAAAAGAAAAAACTGACTGATATATCTGAATAAGCTTCTTTTGAGGCAGGAGCCCGTCTCAAAAGCAGGCACAGGCTAAGTCACCCTTCCCGGAAGTCCGCATTCTGGAAAATATTTCCAAGGTTCTAGCCTCTGACAGCAAATATTAAAGCTGTGGTAACTGTGTTGTGCAAGAGCGGGAAATCTCTCTCTTTCTCTCTCGCATATATACACACACTTCCAACAAGGATATTTTAATTTAGCCATTAGGGAACCTGCATTAATGAACATAGTGGAATTCTGGAGCTGTCATGATGATGAGACCAAGAGAAGTATTTTTATCACACTTGTTAGCCTTGCGGATTCAGGCCTGCCTGGCACACGTGCTCCCTTCTAGCTCTGCACCAGTGCACTGAACAAACAGCTTATTATAGTACAGTAAACGACAAGTGATTATTGCTCTATTTACAAAGATCAAAATGGGGGAGTGGCTGTAATATTACATAGTTATTAGTTGGCGGGGTATTTTCTTACAGTTCATAAAAGCCCATAACATCAGAGAAAAGATTCTCAGAGTTTCTGTTTGCTCCCATAAACCTGACATCTTGTATCACACCTAGGGATAAAAGGATCCAGAGCACCAGACTGCAGCGGGCCCTCATCTTGGGTGATGGCAGGCGTACGCATGCAGTGTGTTAGTGCACTGACATGGCAACATGGGAGGTCATGTAGCCAGGCCTATTTAAGCCTGCACCACTTCCTACATCACCACAGTAATAAGTTGAGTGCATGCACACACCTGCTATCACCCAAGATGGTGGGTGCAACAAAGCGGGAGATTGCGCAGATGGGTAGGTGAAGCTCCAGCACCATCATCCAGGCCAGTGTCAGGTCACGTGGCATGATTTGTGATCCATCCTTCCAGCCCCAGCTGCAGAGGCCCCTCTCAGTCTCTGGAGCCTGTTATATTGATCAGGATGAGACCGAGGATAAAATAGAGCTCCTTTATTTAATAATTCTTAAACAGTAAAACATCTGAGCTTGTTCTGTGCTAGGCCTCACCCAGCACACACAACACTTACAAACTAACTCCAGTAACCAGATCAGTCCAGCTCCCCTGAGGGCATTTACACACTCTAGAGAAAGTTAACTCTTTCTTGGCTGTGCATCTAACCTAAAGACACATTTCACTACAGAGCCCTCGACCAGTGGCCAACCTGGCACCCTGCTGGCGCAGGGCCTGCAGATCAGTCAATTCTTACTTTCTCGTTTTTCCACTCTTAAATTAGGTTCTCCACATTTCTGCAGCAATTTGCAACTTTTTTAAAAAAAACCCTCATGGAAATTCTTAAGCAAATTTCTCCTAATAAACACATTTTTGCATGCAGTTTCTTCTAATATAATGTATTTTTGTATGTTATTTTCACTAATATGTTGATTTTAAAGCAAATTTTCTCTTTATATGATTTTTTTGTAAATGTAAATTGGTTGAACTGCATTGCCAATTTCAGATAAGTGTTTTGGTTCTCATATTGTTTTGGAAAATATTAATTTGATCAATTTGGCTTTAAATGCATCCCTAATCACATGCGCCTCTATGGCTTTTCCCCAGATCCCTTTCCATACATGATATAATCTCCTCCTGTATCTCCTAGCATTCTTCTCCTTTTGCATTCTGCTAATGATAATATCATCCAGTCTTATTTCCTTTCCATGCCTTTTATCCTTCCTTATCTGAAGCAAAGTCAATCCTGGCTTCTAAAGGGCATGTGCACATGATGCACATGTTTGTGAATATAAGTTTGTCCCCAACTGTTCACATTTTATATTTTCAGATCTACACTTAAAACATCTTCTGTGTACCGTAACAAACATTTATTTTGGCTCTTATGTTCCCCAAATCCCTTTCACTACAATAAACTCTGCACAGCTCCTCCTCCATCTTTCTAACAACAAAGTCTGTCAATATGTTTAGGAAAGGGTTCTGTATTTCCATTGTATGTATTGATGTATTTACATGTCTCTGGCACATATGCTGGTATTTCAGGAGCTGTGCATGCAGGTGTACATGTCTGTATGCATATAGCTGGAAACTCATTACTATATTCTCTGCCTGTTTCACTCAAACTAGTGGTGCTGGCAAACTCCATAAAATATAGGCTCTTTTGCTAGACTTTGGGAGTCCTGCATGTAGATGCATTTCAGGTTTGGTCCAGTTCAAAATGCATCAGTAATGGGCAATAACTGGCACTGAGATTTCTAGTTCCCGGTGCCATTGTGGTGTCCCAGGGTCTGTGGAGGACCATGATCTGGCCCTCAGATCATGAATGAGCTGATCTGGCTTTGTATCAGGATAAGGGAGAAGGTTTAAATCTCTCCTAGCTTCATCCACTAGGTTTTTGGACACATTGTTATAGGGTCTAGGGGGTGGGGCGGTTAGTCTAGATGTCATCTATTACATCTATGATATGAGATTCTGTAGATTATATTTGGTCTTTATTGCGTATTCATTCTGATTTGTTTGCAGGGTGGTTTTACGAAAAGGAGCATTTTACCCAGAATTCCTGATTTGATTGCAGGGTGTTTACGGCTTTTGCTGTTAATCCAAGGGTCTCCAACCTTTCTGGACCAGAGGTAACATTTGAAATTTTGAGAGAATGCTGCGGGCACCAGTCTCAAAATGGAAGCCATGGGAAGCGTGGCATAACAGAATATTAGAGAGTAGTCATAGTGAAGCTTTTCCCATAATTGTATTTCCATACTAGAAAAGGCTTGACATGTTGAATTTCTGCCTGCCACACAGCTGTTAAAGACACAAGAACCCTATTACTCCCCAACGCCAACCCTAAACCAACATCTAGGCTGCTATCCTGTATCCACTTACCGGGAAATAAGCACAAAGAGTGTTAGTTCTAAGTAGACATGTTTACTATTGTACTATAAGTTAACTATACAGTTAATTCTGTCTTTCTGTCTGGTCTTTAGCTCCTGCAAATCAGGAGACATGTGTAAGCCTCTTTACAAAGTTTTCGTATTTGCCTTTTGGGGGGAGGGGGATTCTTTAACATTCACCCACACTTACTGTGTAGTAGTATTTGCAGAAAATAATTTCTAGGCACTACGTGATCTCAGAAGAATCCAGCATAGGAAAGATGCATAATGGTTACTAGGGGGGAAAGAAGGGCAAACTATGGAGATTCCAAGATCTAGAGATGACCAAAGCAGTAAAAATGCACTAAAAGGGAGAGCAAAACAGCAGCTCTTTAGGACCCCAGGGACTCTTATTACCTAGTGTCCAAACAACTCACTTATCAGTTACTGTTCTGACTTCACTCATTGACTAATAAGACTGACAGGCAAGAGCAGCCATCCTGGCTAATTTTACATAAGTGGCTTAGAAGGGGGCCATTTTACTCCATAACTTACTTTCTATGAGGGCTAGAGTCTTTCTTAAAGAAAAAAAAAGGGAATAAAAGCTCTGTTTCTGGGCTACCTGTTGGGGGCGCCACTGAAGCCCTTCAAAGATGCCTTGGCGCCCATGGGCGATGAGTTTGTGACCCCTGCAATTGGGTATTGTGGGGCATGCATAGAATTGCAGCCTGAATATTCCAGACTCCATAACACTCCTTTACCTATGTTCAAGCATTATATATGTAATTCAAATGCCATTCCTATCTTCTCCTCCTCTTCTGTTTTCAGCAACTGAGAATTCATAAAAACCAGCCTCAAGACTGAATGAGGCCTTTATTTTCAAATGTTAAATAATCATTCATCAAATAGCCCAGAGATGTCAAACTTCTTACCTGAGAACTAGATCAGGCCTACAAGGGCCCTCAGCTCTCAACTCTTCAAGGGTTTCTTGTCTCCCAGCACTGTATGTTATCAACAACTCTTGTGAAAAATAATTCTGAGGACACGAGACTTCCATTTGCCAATTACAGTATGGGGTATAAATAACATAATTGCTTGTGTGGTATACAGATAGTAAATATTTGGGAGAAACCAAACATCATGAACACAATTTCAAGCAATCATACACAGAATAAATCACCCGTGGATCAGCAGTTTTTCCTGACGTAACCGTTTACATCTCTCACTTCCAGGATCTGAAAGAAAACCCACACCATGCCTTTAATTATATTTCTGTGAATTAACTCTTAATTTTTGCTGGTTATAAAATACAGGGGATTGAAACAAAAGTTTCAGTTCGGAAACTGCAACTTGTGCAAAATGCAGCGGCCAGATTGATAACAGCGACCAAATGGTTCGAACTTATAAAACCGATTCTGGCCTGCATGCATTGGCTGCCTATATGTTTCCGAGCCTGATTCAAGGTGCTGGTTTTAACCTATAAAGCCTTACATGGCTTGGGACCACAATACCTGACAAAATGCCTCTCCTGACATGAACCCACCCGTACACTACGCTCAACATCAAAGGCACTCCTCCGGGTGCCTACTCCAAGGAAAACTCGGAGGCTGGCAACAAGGGAAAGGGCCTTTTCAGTGGTGGCCCCCGCATTATGGAATGATCTGCCCAATGAAGTTTGCCTGGCGCCAACATTGTTATCTTTTCAGCACCAGATCAAGACTTTCCTTTTCTCCCAGGCATTCTAACAGCATGTGCTGAGCTCTGACCCCAGGTCTTTTACCTGGTTTATCTGTGCTTCATGGTTTTAAACTTTGTATGTTTTTTAAAATTGTATATTTGTTTTTAATGTTCAATGTTTTTAATTTTTGTAAACCGCCCAGAGAGCTTTGGCAATGGGGCAGTATATAAATGTAGTAGTAATAATAATAATAATAATAATAATAATAATTCAGATTTGTGTGTCTTTATAACACCCCATAAACACTTACTATTCAGCATATTGTATTGTTGGGAATACTTGGGAAAAGTCTAGATTATAATGTCTCAGGTGACTGTTTAATGGTCCATTAAAGCTGCCTTTTGACTACCTAAGGCTATTGGAGGGTGTGTATATGGGGCTTGAGTGCATGGGTGCCCAGAGAAGAAAACAATTTTGAAGCTTGCCAGAAAAAGATGTGCAGGTTGAGTTTCATTTGCTGTTGGCTTGAACTATCAACAGGGCCGGTGCCAGACATGCCGGGGCCCCTGGGCACCAGCTTCCCCTGGGCCCTGGTGCACGTGTGTGCGTACATACACACACACACGCACGTGCTTACCTGTCTCTCACAGGAAGGAAGCTTCTTCTGCCCGCTGCTTCGCTGGCTCCGTCTTTCCTATCTTTTGCGGCTGCGTGGACTGCTATGCGTGCACATTGTTGTCATCAACCAAGATGGCGGCAGAAGCTTCAGCTCCTTAGGGAAACCTCAGCTGCCATCTTGGTTAATGGCAGTCCTGCACGCACAACTGCAAAAGACAGGAGAGACGGGTAGGTGGAGCCAGCAAATGGATGGGCGGAAGAAGATCCCTCCCTGTGAGCAGCTCCCTGCTATGGATCGCAGAAAAGGAGCGCTACTCCTCCACCACCCTATCGAGAGGCCCCTCAGGAGCCTTTGTGGCTCCAGAGGCCCTTGGCCAGGGCCTGCCCTGACCACCCTTTGGGACCGGCCCTGACTATCAAGAAACAGGCTTGAGGAATTTGAGTTGTGCTTCTTTAAAAATTGTGCTGCTGCTTGCTTCCCACCTGATCAGCCTGCATATTTCTAAATGAACAGATTTTTTTTAAAAAAAATAGAATCAGTCCCTACTACTTTCTCTTCACAAAGAAACTGACCCTTTAAAGCTGATCTCAAACCCTCTAGCTTGGGAATGTGAGAAAAAGGAAAAAAACAAGTATTATATGTGTTAACAAGATGTAGTGATTAGCTATGTTCTATTTTGATCAACTCTTTTCCCCGTTATAAAGTATTGTTCCTCCCCCAATCCAGCCAGGAGTGAGATACACATGGATAAAAGCAGTGTGTGCATGTACTGTTCCTCACCACAGTCCAGCAAAGGCATACAAGAAAAGTAGTAATTGCACTGTTTGTGTTGGGGAGCAGGATTGGTCTATTTTCCCATACCGGGATCCTCCGGGTGCCTACTCCGAGGGAAGCTCGGAGAATGGCAACAAGGGAGAGGGCTGTGATGCGTCCTTCCCTGGCTCTCCCTGTCAGGTTCCTACCTGCGCGTGGCTACTGCCTGTCACTAGGCACCACCAGGGACTCCACCAGTCCGGACCGCACTCTCTTATGGTTTACCTATCCGCTCTAGCACAGATCTCAACAGATCCCCCTGCTAGGCAACCACCAGTAACGTCCCAATACTAGTATTCCCAGAGACTCTGAATACTGGTATTGTTATTCTCTTCACCGCTGCCACCATTTGTTACAGTTCCCCTTCAGCCTTGGTCATTACCTTACCCTCCCTTCTGGTCTGTGAAACCCCAGCCAAGGATCAGACCTTTGGTAAACCAAATTAAGTATTTATTACAGATAACAAAGCTAACAAGATTAACAAGATTTCTTCTTAAGGCACATAAGCATATGGTTTTACTCAATACTAATCCGAACTCCACCTCCCTCCTGGCAAACAACTCTCTAAACCCCACCAAGCAACCCACTCAGTTCTCTTCTCCCCCCCCCGATTCCACTCTCACTCTTCCTTTTATACATTCAGCCATTTTAAACACTCAGTCAATCATCTCGCATTCTACTGCCCATTCACTCCCCCTCCTCTTTCACTCCACTTACCATGTATCTTCTAAAACAACAACACTTACCATATATACATTAATATAGTCTGGTGCTATTAATATGGGTCCTTGGCACAAGGCTTGCTTCAGTAGATCAAAAGCCTTCTGACATTCATCCGTCCATACCACACGCTCAGAACACTTCTTCTTTGTTAATTCATGCAAGGGGGTTGCTATTTCCCCAAAATTTCTCACAAACTTCCTATAAAATCCAGCCACACCCAGAAATGCCCTTACTTGTTTTTTGGTTAAGGGGATCGGCCACGCTTGTATTGCCTCCACCTTGCTCCATAAGGGGGTGATTTTCCCACTCCCCACCTTATGTCCTAAATAGATTACTTCCTTTAGTCCAAACTGGCATTTCTTAGCTTTTATTGTGAGGCCTGCTTTTCTTAAGGCCTCCAATACTGTTGTCAGATGTTGGACATGCTCAGGCACCGACTTGCTAAAAATGGCCACGTCATCGATATAGGCCACTGCAAAATCTGACATGCCTCGCAACACAGTATTGATTAGCCTCTGAAATGAACTTGGTGAGTTCCTTAGTCCCATGGGTAAGGTCACAAACTCATATAACCCATCTGGTGTACTGAAGGCAGTTTTGGCTCTGGAGTGCTCGTCTAGTTCCATTTGCCAAAATCCTTTACAGAGATCTAGTGTAGAGATAATGGTTGCTGCCCCCAATAACTCTAACATTGTGTCTACCCTAGGCATAGGATACGCATCTGGGACAGTAATTTTATTGATTAGCCGATAATCAATGCAAAACCTTGTCGTTCCATCTTTTTTCGGAACCAGGACAATACTTGAGGCCCAGGGACTGATGGATTCCCTGATCACTCCTAATTCCAGCATATCTTCCACCTCCTTTTTGATCTCATTCAAAACTTTCCCATTCACATGGTACGGAACAGATCTGATTGGGGCATGCTCTCCAGTATCAATGGAATGTATAACTATACTGGTTCGGCCAGGTTTGTTGCTAAAGAGATTCCTATAGGTTTTCAAAACTCTCAGAATCTCTTCTTTTACTTCCTCCTCTACCTCCTCTGACCATTCCACTTGATCTACCCCTCCTTTGTCTTTGCTTTCCTGTACCAAATCTGGAAGTTCAGGCCCACTTCCCTCAGGGAATAAGGTAACTTGCAACACCTTTGCATCCCTGGTATGGTAAGGCTTTAACATATTTACATGAACCACTTTGCTTTTGTTTAATTGGTCTGTGGTGATTACATATGTCACTGTGTCAAGCCTTTCTCTGATGGTATATGGTCCTTCCCAGTTAGCCTGTAATTTGTCATGTTTCCTGGGTATGAACGCCATAACCATATCTCCCACATCATACACACGTTCTCTGGCTGTTCTGTCATACCAGTAACTTTGCTTCTCCTGTGCATGACTCAAATTCTCTTTCACTACTTCCATCATTGATGTTAATTTATTGCGGAATTCCAATACAAAATCTACTACAGAAGTTTTGTACTCTCCCAGAGTTCCTTCCCATGAGTTTTTTAGCAGTTCCAAAGGTCCCCTCACTTTTCTAGTAAACATTAGTTCAAAGGGTGAGAAGCCTGTTGACTCCTGAGGGACTTCTCTGTATGCAAATAAGAAGCATCCCATCATGCCCTTCAAAACTCCATTAAATCTGGTTCTGTATTTGCTAGGTACTATCAATTGCTTCTCTGGTTCACATTCATCCTTTCTCTCAGCAGGCATCCACAGTCTATATAAAATCCCATTCTCACACACAACTTGATTCCTCAGTTTGTCAGTGAAAGGAAACTGTTGGGTCAGAGCTTGTTCCTTTATCTGCTTCAAACTTATATCTTTATGCAGCTCTTCCCTGAATTGCTCTGCTTGTTTCCCAGAGACCACTTGATACATTTTGTCTCCTTCAGCAGGCCTGCTAGTGGTTGCTATGGTGACCTGAGGCTGGTTAACAGATTCCACCCTGTTTGTTTCAGCCCCCCTTAATATGGCTTCTTTTTCTCTGCCAAGTTGCTGTCTGGTCACTACATATATTTTCCCCTGTGCCCCCATAACATCTCTTCCCAGTATTACTGGTTCTTGTTGCTGGGCATTAATACCAACTTTATATTGGCCCTTTCGGCCTCTCCATTCCATTTTCACTAGGGCCACAGGCAAACTCTCTGGTTGACCCCTCACTCCTTGGATAGTCACTGTTTCCTGAGGTAATATTTCTTCAGATTTTATTAAATCTGGCCTCAGTAATGTCTGAGAGGCACCAGTGTCAAGCAATGCCCAATAATTTGCCCCTTGTACACTCACTTCCTCTCTCAGACTTGAATCAAGGTCTGTTACTTCTGTCCAGTTTATCTGGCAGAACTGAACCTTTTTCGCTGTTTCTAAAGCCTTGGGCTCTGTTTTCACTGTCCTTGTCTGAGCAGGATTACTAATGGGGTTGGCAACCTCACATTGAAAACGTAGGTGCCCCGGTCTACCACATTTGTAGCATAATTTCTCCTCACTTTTAGGGTACACAGATCCACTCTGGGGTGTCCTGTGCCCTTCAGATTTTAATGGAGGACTCACTCGCTGTGGTACCACATCCCTTCTGCCAGCACTATATGGTCTGGGTTTAAACTCTCTTGATGTTTTCCCCATCCAGCCAGTTCTATTGGAGGCAAAGTGATCCGCCATCTCTGCGGCCTCCTGCACAGATGTAGGGGAGCGGTCTTTGACCAGGAGCCTTATTTCTGGTGGTAACTGATAGTATAATTGATCCAGTATCATGAGGCTTTTCACCTCTTCCACTGACTGAGCTTTGGCACTACTCATCCACTTTCCAAATATATCCATCAACTTTGCTCCCAGTTCCACAAAAGACCTCCCTGTCTGTATCTGGCAATTTCTGAAAAGCTTTCTAAAATAATCAGGCCCCAGTCTGAATCTTTTAAACACTGCTTCTTTGAATTCAGCATAGGTGACGGGCCTGTCTGAGGGGAAATATTGGTATACCTCAGCCAATTCCCCTTTAATCAGATTTGATAAATACTGCATGTATTTATCTTCAGGTAGCCCCCACAACTGAGCTGCTTTTTCAAAGGTGCTGAGGTAAATTTGAGGATCTTGACCAGGCTCATAGACAGCAAAGTCCTTTGGAGTAATTTTTATTTTTGCTCCATCTCTGTCCTTTCTTGTTTCATCAGAATGAAACTTCTCTCTTTCAAATTTTAACTTTTCTACTTGTAATTCGGCATCCACTGCTCGTTGCTTCTCTCTCTCCTCAAACCCCATTCTCATTCTCTCAGTTTCCATCTTCAACTTCTCAGCTTCCATCCTCAATCTCTCAGCTTCCAACTCTCGCTGTTTATCTTTTTCCTCAGCCTCAAAGACCCGCTGCTTTTCTTTCTCATCAGCCTCCCTCATCAATCTCTCAGCTTCCAACTCCCTCTGCTTGTCTTTTTCCTCAGCCTCCCATCTTAACTTCTCTCTCAAGTACTCTATATAAGCGGGATTGCTTAAATATCCTTCTGGGGTCTCTTCTCTGACAGGTTGTTTTTGCTGGGCAGTTGCAAATCCTATAAGTGCTACCCTCAATTCATCTACCCCTTTACCCTTGTGAGGTAAATTGAATGTTATGCACTTCTCCACCAGCTCCTCTCTTTTCATTTTTATATATTCAGCCATGGTGTTTGAGTTCACTCACTCTTTGCCACACACTCTTTGCCAGTCACTCTCACAAAAAATCTTGTTTTGTTATTTCTGTTTGCCACACCACTGTATCTGGATTCTCTGTTGTTCGTATCCCACCGCTACTGACACCACGTGTGATGCAGTCTCCTTTGTCACCACGTGTCTTTGGGACTCTCTTTGGTTCGTATCTGGATTCTATGTTGTTCGTATCCCACTGCTACTGCCACCACATGTGATGCGTCCTTCCCTGGCTCTCCCTGTCAGGTTCCTACCTGCGTGTGGCTACTGCCTGTCACTAGGCACCACCAGGGACTCCACCAGTCCGGACCGCACTCTCTTATGGTTTACCTATCCACTCTAGCACAGATCTCAACAGATCCCCCTGCTAGGCAACCACCAGTAACGTCCCAATACTAGTATTCCCAGAGACTCTGAATACTGGTATTGTTATTCTCTTCACCGCTGCCACCATTTGTTACAGTTCCCCTTCAGCCTTGGTCATTACCTTACCCTCCCTTCTGGTCTGTGAAACCCCAGCCAAGGATCAGGCCTTTGGTAAACCAAATTAAGTATTTATTACAGATAACAAAGCTAACAAGATTAACAAGATTTCTTCTTAAGGCACATAAGCATATGGTTTTACTCAATACTAATCCGAACTCCACCTCCCTCCTGGCAAACAACTCTCTAAACCCCACCAAGCAACCCACTCAGTTCTCTTCTCCCCCCCCGATTCCACTCTCACTCTTCCTTTTATACATTCAGCCATTTTAAACACTCAGCCAATCATCTCGCATTCTACTGCCCATTCACTCCCCCTCCTCTTTCACTCCACTTACCATGTATCTTCTAAAACAACAACACTTACCATACATACATTAATATAGGAACATCACAAGGGCCTTCTCAGTGGTGGCCCCCAAATTATGGAATTATCTCCCTGACAAGGTGCGTCTGGCACCAACACTGTTATCTTTTCAGTGCCAGGTCAAGACTTTCCTCTTCTCCCAGGCATTTTAGCATGTGTTTTTAAATTGCTTTTTAAAAAATATGTTTTTAAATTTGTATATTTGTTTTTAATGTTTTTAAGAGAGAGAGAACTTCGGCTATGGGGCAGTATACAAATGCAATAAATAAATACCCTGCTCCCTGCCACAAGTGATCCACCTGTACAACCCTGGCATCAGTGGTCACACATGATTCAATCATGTATGCTGCCTATAGACATGAAAATCCAGTCTCTTTTACATCCTGCCAAATGTAAACGCTTGCATTATTTTTTTGCTGACAAATATTCTGGCTGCCCATGTCCAGAAGGATAGACATGTAGTCACTTGAACAGGGCCGGTGCCAGAGGGTTGCCAGGTCGGGTCCTGGCCAACGGCCCCTGGGGCCCAAGGGGCCTCTGAATGGCCTCTCCTTAGGATAGGTGGGTAGCACTCCCTTCCGTGATCTGCAGCAGCGTTAGCTCCCGACCCTGCCATGGATTGCTGAGAGGGAGCTCCCAGGCACCCCCCCTACTACCACGCAGGCCTGGCTCACATATCTCATCTACCTTTCCCTTGAAGTAAATGCTGGCCGCACTGTGGGTGCATGCCTGCCATCAACCAAGATGGTGGCCAAAGCTTCCCTAAGGGGCTGATGCCCCTGCCACCATCTTAGTTGATGGCAGGCATGAGCACACAGCGTGGCCAGCATTCACTTCAAAGGAAAGATAGGTGGAACATGCATGAAGGTGCCGGGGCCCAGGGTAGGCTGGTGCCCAAGGGCCCCAGCACGCCTGGTGCCAGCCCTGCCCTTGCAGCACAAACATCAAGCAGTCTTCTGGTCCCTTAAATACTACCAAATTTATTATGGCTTAAATTTTCATGGGCCAGAGGACACTTCATCAAAAGTATTATACCCAGTATATATATAAGGGTATAGTGAGAAAACTGTGAAAGTGGAGCCAAATGACTTGGAAACACAGTCAGTGACAATTCTACGTAAGGCTTAAACGGAAACAAGACAAGCATAGTAACCATTCACATTGTCAGTTAGTAGTACCATTCCTAACATTGTTATGCTAATTTAATATATTGTAATGGAAGAGGAACCCATTTTCTTGATTGAGGTCTAAAAGAGTAAAATCACACTGATTGAGAAATTCTAGTGCAAAAAGTTAATGCTGGAGTTCCCACTGAAGTTCTTTTGTTGAAGAATGGTGAATTTCAGGTCAGCAGCAAAGTGTCCTGGGAGACTGAAATGTTCTCCCTCTGAGTTCTAAATGTTGCCATTTTAAAAGTCAGATGCATGGCTATTTATGTATGTACTGCATTTTTGTGTAGAGGCTGACCAATTTGTCCAATATAGACAGCAGAAGGGCATTGTTAGCAAGTAATGATACGTATCATGTAAGGGGATGAGCAGACAAATGAATCTTGATGGTATTCCTAATGTTATTCAGTCTTGCAATAGCCCTACAGAATCGGGGGCTCCTCAAGAAGAGTTTCTTCTCTAGGAGATAGCTCAGAGTAAGCTCTCTCTCTCTCTTGTGTTCTGTCAGACGCAATGGTGAGCTATTTGATTTGTTATGATTTTTAAATCTCATCAAATAATTTCATGATTCACACATAATAGGAATCTTCCAACTGAAGGGAATTAATGGTGTATTTGATCTGTGCATGAGCACAGCAGGGTGAAGAGTGGAAAAGTATATCTATAAATAATTTGTCCCTTGGTAAACAAATTGTTCAAAACTATTATTTAGTCCATCCAAATTCACATGACTATATTTAACACCTGGTCCAAAAAGACTGCTTGCAAACCTGGAAGAAATCAGGCTTCCACGATGCCTGCCTCAGGTTGGGGCAGCCTAGCCAGGAAATAGCAACTCTAGGCTAAATGGAGTTGTGTTGTACTGAGTCAGACTATTGGTTCATCTGGTCCAATGTTCTCTGCTGTCTGGTACCCTATTCCCCTCACAGAGCTACAATCCCAAAACAGGGGCTGACTGTTCAACCACTCTGGCCACTGGAGCTCTTGTCAGGGGAATAGAAGTCTCCTAACAACTCTCAGCACCCTTCGCAAACTACACTTCCCAGGATTCTTTGGGGGAAGCCAGGGTGTGGCCCCCCGATTAGCCCAGCCAAACAGCTGTGAGTCTGGCTTTTAGAACACTGATAGTTGGTTCTTACTGAGCATGCCTGTGCTTATCATTGACTTCAATGCTAAATTTCTTAAATTAATTAAAAATCAGCCAGGCATTTTTTAAACTTTTAAACCACAGAAGATGAAGGTCAGAGTATGGGGCAAGGTCAGTAAGAGAATTACAGGTACTCTGTGAACATGGCTGATTTTTAATTAATTTCAACAAAGTATGAGACCACTGACAGAAACAAGTCCAGCAGGGGTCTGGATTGTTTTCCTCTTGTTTTACACTTTGAACTCTTGATTCTCTCTGACTGTTTTGTATATGAAAACTTAGAGGGTTGTTAGGCAAGCATTTCTGAGTTCAGGAGTTTTGCAAGGTTTGCAGGGTTTCAGACATGAGCTTTTCTAGTCCTGTCTAGAGAAGCTGATGATCTAACGTGGGATATTTTGCATGCAAAACATGTACTCGGTCTCTTAGCTATGCCCCTTCCACCACACATAACTTAGCAATGCTGCCAGCCACATCTGACCCCCACCACAGCATCAATGACAGCTCTACTGACTCTCATGAATTATGGGCTAGCTGGCCTGGTACATAGAGCCCCCACCTCCCACTAGCCAGGCACAGAAGGAGTCTGTGACAAATGAGAAGATATCTCTATGATCTACCTCACCCTTTGTGCACACACCAGGAACAAGACAAACGCCACAGTATTTTCAAGCACACAGCACACAGAGGCACATAAAGAAAGAAAATCAAGCTGGCCAGGAGAAACACCACCATTCCTCACAGCGCACTCACCAGGAGGCGTGCCCAGGGTCTGTAGAGGTCTCCTTCAAACAAGGGTTCAATCAAGTTCCAGGTTGGGAACAAGAAACACATCAGAAAAAGGAACTTTTGCAAGCCAGGAGAGGGGAGGGACAAGGGAAAAGAGTAAGGGTGCTCAGAGCTACAATCTGCAGTTGATTTGGATGGAAGTCATTCTAATAAGATGGAATCCTAAAAACATAACCCCCCTTAGTTCACAGGGACAAAACTCCAGGCTGGGAAGCAGAAGGTGCTGGTTTGATCCTCTTTAGGGGAATGGAGTGTAATTAATGGCCTAGATAATCTTTTCCACACCTGACTAGTAACAATCATGTCAGGATCTAAACAGCAGGAGCAGGCAGGATTCAAACCCAACCATTGGTTCCATGGAACAGATCTCCCTCAGTCAGAGAAGCAGGGATGTGAGCGCTTATCCCAATCTGTGTCTGATTGGAATTGCTTTTTAAGACGTTTTTAAAGTTATTTTTAACACATGTTTTTAGGATATTTTGTTTTAATATGTTTTAAAGTCTTTTGTTTTTAAGATGTTTTAAAGTGCTTTTAGTGTTTTTGTATGCTGCCCTGGGCTCCTTCTGGGAGGAAGGGTGAGATATAAATGTAATTAATAAATAATAACAATTACATTCTGTTGGGTTATTTTTTGTCATCTCTCAGCTACCCACTATATATACCAGGACCTAGAGGAAACGTGTGGATCAACCATCACCCTGATTCGGGTGGAATGCCTCTTCAGGGGTAAAGGGGGGCTGTGTTTCCTATGCCCTTCATTGAAACAGGGCTCTCTCTCCCCTGCCTGCCAGTGGGGATCCTTGCCCCAAAGGGCCTCCCTTTCTTCACAGTGAGTGCAAACTTACCCTTGTGTCTCCTGTGTATGATATATTGCTACTAGCTTCTGTGGAAGGAAGGACTATTTACCTATGACAGTGTGGCCAAGAGAGGTGATGCAGGAGGTGTTGTGTGGTAGGGAGAGAGATATGAGTGACATTTGTAGTAGGCACACTTTGAGGCAGAGTATCTCCTGCTCCTTTGTGTATCTCTCTGGGGTGTTTTATCCGTGTATCCCCAGCAGTAAGAGTGCAGTAGAATTTTCTGTTTTGTCTTCATTCCTGAGATGGTGTACCTCTATGGATTCTGAGAAAAGAAAACTCTTTGCCATGTGCTCTTACTATCTGTATTCTTAGACTAAAGTCTTTTATGCAAAATGCTTCCTTTTTGTGTTTCCCTCTTTAGAATGCTATCCTCAGGGAGGTTTGCCTGGCACTTATTCTGATATCTTCTCAGCGCCAGGCACATAACTCTGTATTTCACTGATATCAATGTCTAGTTGAGGGAGTTGAATAGACTCCGTGATGTCTCAATGATGCAATGTTCTCATTAATACAAGGCCTCCTGGTGGCAGAGTGTGTGTCCCCGTCAATGGTGCCTTTTAGCCATTCGTCAAGCAACATGGGAACTGCTTATCCAGGAGGACACACACAGTTGGGCCCTACCCACATGGTGGGATCATGTAAACATTTCTAAAAGAGCTGTTAATAGCAAAGCAACGGAAAGATCTTGTTAAGGGCACTAAAGTGTCAACTATTTTACCAGCTGGATGAAAGGCAACATTTTAGCAAGGTCAGCATTTCTCATTACTTCTTCTCCATGCTAGGGAAAGTTATGCCTGCTGAATTTCTGCCCGCCTTACAGCTGTCAACCTCTGTCAGGAAGACTTCTGATTCAAGTTTACGAAAGATAAATGAAGGATTAAAAAGATCATGAAAGAGAAATACAGAACAGGATTTGCTCTCATCCATATCTTGTACCTTATGGGTCTTCCTCTCTCCGCTCGTTCTCTTCCCTGCCCTCCCTTTGTTGTCTCTGGCCTTCCTGGCTGCTCAGTTGTAAGCTTTACAGGGCAGAGGCCTGCCTAACATTACTCTATAAAGCACCATGCAGTCTGATTACATGTGTGTGCATGAGAGGGGGGTGTCTCAAAGGATGAAATGAAAGTGTAGAGGAAAATGCCATGGATTATTTGAGCAACAACCAGTATGAATACACCACTACTAATAAACAGAGGGGTCTGGCATTCTTTCCATGTGAAGTCACCTCATGTCCTTTCCACAATCCCAGCCTTGAGCTCACCAGCAAGGTCACTGACCCAGGCTGAGCAGGTTAGGCACAAGGGCTCTGGTGTTTCCTTTGCTTTTGTCGCCACTTGTAGCTGTGCTGCTGGACTTAAGCTCCTACCCTGCCCCCAGCAGCTACACCCAAGGGGAGCCATCTGCAACTGTAGCTCATTCTTCAACAAAGAAAGGGACTTTTGTTCAGCACTGAGTGCCTGCAAGAAAAAAAAGTGCTTTAGCCATAAGGCTGAATTTACGCTGCAGGCAGAAATAGCCCCTTATTGGCTTTCCAGACACCCCACCCATCCACAGCTTTTGAGGAGCTCCTGGCTCTGTTATTAGCATCTTCCTGGTTCCTCAGAGAGCATATGACAGCCCTCCCCCCTTCTAATAGGGCTGTGCAACCACTTCATCTGAATACCAGGTGAAGTGGGCATATTTTGACCGAAGCACACCTCTCCAGGGTGAGGCAACGGCCCCCTGAAATGATCCAGAGCAAATAGAGGGTTCTCAATCTTTTCAGAGATTTTTGGAGCTTGAAAAAAGCACAATCTAAGCCGGATAGCCTATCTCCAAAATGATAAGAAGAATGCAAATGCCACCCTATAACGGAAATGCCAGGGTGGGGAGAGGGGGAGGGGGACAGGGACAAGGGGAGCTAGTTTGCTCATTGAGAGGTCTGTCTTCCAGTCCAGGGCTAGATCTCACCCAACGCTTTCTAATAGGGATGTGTTATTATTCCACCCAATTTGGAGTTGGTACCGAATTTTCCATTAATTTGCTTGTTCTCAATCGTTGCAGATCAGATTTTCATGTTTTTGAGAAAAAAAGTTTTTAAAAACCCACCTCTAAAATATCAATATTAAGAACAATATTATCAATATTTCCTTTCATTTGTCGATATTTCCTTTCAAAATAAGGGTATTTCTTTAAATTTATCAATGTTTCCTTTAAAAATGAATTTTTTTGCGAGGGAAAAAATAGATCTGTAAAAGCAATGGCTAGTGGACAAAGAATGAACTCGAACTGATCCCAACCTGTTAGATTGACAGAAGGCTTTTGAATTGGCACCAGCCAATGGATTCCATCCCTACTCTCTAGTCACAGCACTTGGGGAAGGGAGCGAAGTCGATTCTATAAAACCTTTTGCCCAGTGTCTTTTTTCTCACTCTTTGAACTTCGTAGTTCTCTGAATACTACAAAGAGTTTGTTGGTGGCATTTTCATTCAGCTTGTCTCTTGTTTATTATACAGCCGTGAGAAGCTCACTGGGTGACCTTGGGCGAGTTACTGCCTCTCAGCCTCAGAGGAAGGCAATGGTAAACCCCCTCTGAATACTGCTTACCATGAAAACCCTACTCATAGGGTCACCATAAGTTGGGATCGACTTGAAGGCAGTCCATTTTTTAAAACATTCAAAGTAATAAAACTAACAATGAGTTAAAAACAGATAAAAAGCATAATAGCTTCTACATGCCTGGGTTGACTTGCCTAAACTAAAAATGTTTGTAGCAGGAGCCGACAAGAGTACAATGAAGGTACCTGCCTAATGTCAGTAGGCAGGGAGTTCCAAAGCATAGATGCTGCCACACTAAAAGATCCATTTCTTTTAAGAGCAGAACAAGTACTATATGGCTCCTGTAACATGGAAAGCACACCTTTAACTTGGCCTGATAGCAAATCGACAACCAGTGCAGATTTCAGAGCAGAGGTATTATGTGCTGACAGGGTCTTACTAATGTAGGCAATCCTGCCTCAGCATTCTGCATTAACTGCAGCCCCGGGATCAGGTTGTGTTACATAGGGATTTCTGTGATCTTGGCTGACTGGCTGCCAGGAATTTTTTAGTTTTAGTTTTTCATTAGGACCCTGACTGGTTGTGGGATGCTGAGTTTTCCACCTTACTCATAGGAATCTTGTTGTGGTTGGTATGGTATTGCATTTAGGAAATCATCGCTGTCTTTTGTTTTTCTTTTCCTGTTTGTATTTCATTTATCTCTGACCTCACTCTGTTACATCCATAGAAGCAACAACAGTGGTTCCATGTGCTCAGCTGAACCCCCTTAAACCCACTGATGATGCACCTTGTTATTCACATGATGGTTTGTTTCTTGCCCACTAGCGGTAAAAGAGAATTTGCATCCTGGGAAGTGTGGCTTCAATTGCTGTAGTTCCCAATCTACTGCCTGTGAAGATAGACCAAACCATATGTGTTTTCTCTCTGTCAATTATTACTCACTGGAATTGGGTTGGCTGTCAAAGTGAGTTTATAGCAGCCCACAGGATAGGCAGGAAAGCGTAGAGAATCTTCTTAACTCTTACTCATTTCTCAGACCTCTCTCTGCAGTGAGGGGTCAAGTCTGTAAAGACGTTTTGAGCAGACATGTTAAAAAGAAGGGGCAGGGCAATCCAGGCAGGGGGTTGCCAACCTTGCTTTGATATATCATTGCAGAGGATCCCTAGTCAAGCATTACCAACAGCACAATCCTAACCATATCTACTCAGAAGTAAGTCCTATTGAGTTCTATGGGGCTTAATCCCTTAGTAAGTGTGTTTAGAATTAGAGCCTTCAGGGGCATCCATCTTTACTCCTGAGTGCTCCCATCTAACATCTCCACAACACTAGGCTCCCTTCTTCCTACAATGGCCTTCTGGTGACTGACCTGGCCTGAGGGCACTTAAACCCTTCTTGTCAGAAGCAAGTAGGCTAGATTAAACATTCCTTATGCAAGCTCTCCAAGCAGGTGAGAAGGAATGATCCCATCACTTCAGCTGGACCTGTGAATGCCGTCATTTAGCTAAGATTTCTATCTTAATTTCCAGAGAATTTTTGTTGTTTGAGTGGTATGCCTCCAAGCAATTGTGGGTGATGCTTAATGTATCATGCTTGATGACATCACTAGGGTCCACCCTGTGACATCATTAGGGCTCACCCCTGAAATCTCAGGGTTTGGGATGCTTCTGACCTGGCAACCCTAGGCTAGAGTAAGGCTCAACTCCTTGGATTTTCCTTTGCTTTGCTTTTTAGTTTCCGTTTCATTTGTGTTCTCTACCCAGTCAGCAATAAAGAAGCATGTTTGTTTGCCTGCAGTAGGAAGAGTTTCTGTTTTCTGTAGTTATTATGATGAGTAGAGCAGGATTGGGTGCTTATTCCTGAAGGGTGAAATAAAGAGATAAGTTAAAGTGATCTGAAAAAATATCTACCCTAAGTTACCCTTAACTCTTTTCAAGAACTCACTATGCTCACAATCATAGTAGCTATTTTTTCTTCTTTTTTCTTGTGAACTTAATGGCAAAGAATGAAAATAGCCCTAGAGACACAGAAACACTGCTGTGCACATCACAATTAGCTGGCTGGCTAGCTACCTAGGCTGTAGCTCCGGCCTAATTTCTGATTTTCCCAATGTGTGCAGCTCAGCATGAGACCTTTTCAGGGTTTCTGGACATAAATGAATCAACCCAGCACTAGTTAAAAAAAAATCCAATTGCTTTTCACAATTAGTTTTCAATCACTTAGTTATTTCTTTATATAGTAACCAGTTAAAAGGTTTTTCCTTGATTGTACAACCGGAAAGAAAATCTAAAGGTCAGAAACATGACTAAAATGAGGGACTTGCAAGGAGGAGTTAACACCTTTGGGCATTCCCTTGTTCATTGTATCTGAACAATTGCCCCTGAGAGACCAGGTCCGCAGCCAGGGGGTCATCCTTGACTCCCAACTGTCCATGGAAGCTGAGGTTTTGGCTGTGAGCCGGGCAGCGCTGTATCAACCATCTGATACAGAGGCTGCACCCCTACCTTCCCAATCATCTGCTCCCATCGGTGGTACATGCCCTGGTCTCCTCTCGACTAGACTACTGTAATGCGCTCTACATGGGGCTACCCTTGAAAATGGTCCGGAAGCTGCAACTGGTACAGAACGTGGCGACGTGCCTGATTAAAGGCAGCCGCTGGCGAGATCACATCACTCCAGTGCTAAAAGAGTTGCACTGGTTACCAGTTGCTTGCCAGGCCCAATTCAAGGTGTTGGTTTTGACCTTTAAATCCCTACACGGTTTCGGCCCAGTCTATCTGAAGGAGTGCCTCCAGCATCTTCAGCCATGCCACCCAACAAGATCAGCCTCAAAAGACCTTCTCTCCATCCCATCAGTCAAAATAGCCAGACTGGTGAGGACTAGGGAGAGGGCTTTTTCAGTTGTGGCTCCCACCCTGTGGAACTCCCTCCCAAATGATCTCTGCCATGCCCCTTCTATGATGAGCTTCTGCCAGGCCTTGAAGACCTGGCTCTTCAGGCAGGCTTTTGGGGTGGGCTAGATTTTATCTTCATTGTTTTTAGATTTTCAGTGTCTAATGTATTTGTATGTCTATTTTGTACGTCGCTCGGAGTGGCTGGATAACCAGCCAGATGGACAACTAATAAATTCAATAAATAAATAAATTTAAGATTATTTTTTCTTATGGAACAAAAAATATGCCAATCATTTAATTCCTGCTGTTCGTACTAATTTTTCTGTTAACTCGATGTTTACGTAGCCCATTATGTAAGCTAACACACTCTTTGCATGGCGGAGGAGGGTTACTACCTTTCCCTTCCCCTGGCCTGGCCCTCGCATCCTCTCTCCCAGTGTGTATGTGTGTGTGGGGGGGGATTCATTTTGTTTTTCTTCTTCGTGTTGTCTTTTTTGTTCCAGTACTTTTGTGCAAAGTTTTATTCGAATGTAACGTTATTCTCTCCCCCCCCCCGCCGCCCTTTGTTGTTGGGCTGGTTCATGTGAATTCCTTTCATTCCATTTTTAATATCCTTTTTTCTGTTTGAGTTTGTGCACATACTTTTATTATTATTTGTGCAAACTTTCATGCAGAGCAGTGTCGTCCCCTTTTCCTCCTGCCTTCAGTTTTAGGGCTGGGCATTTGCATGCAATGTCATTCACTTTTATTCTTGCTGTAATTTCATTTTTAGTAGGTCTCCCCTTTTTATTATTTTGCGTTATTTTATTTATTTTTCATTCAGCCTGCTTCTCTCAGACATTCAAGTTAGCCCCAAGGTGTGTGTGTGTGCCTGCCTCTGACAAAGTGAATTGCTTAATCTTAAGTCTGTAATAATTCATGATCACAGTCACTAAGCAGCCAGCAGTCTGTCCTATATTGTGTGCGATCATGAGACACATATGTGCCTACAGTGGTGGAATCCCAGGAGGTCTGGGCAGAGGTGTTGGCACCAGCAGTATTGTTCGTTAAATTCCCCCACCACCACCAAACCCAAACACACCCTCATTATTGCAGGCAGGAGGAGCAATACACAGCAGATTCCACCCTCCTTTCAGGCAGCACCAGTAGTGGTAGCAAGCACCAGAGGAGAGTCTGGGATCGCTTTGACTTGGCAGCGAATTCCAGGTATGCCATCTGACTGCATTGCAGGAAATAGCTGAGCTGGAGGAAGGTTTGAGGGCACTGCACAACCAGCAGCCTTGGAACATGACACCACTGCAGCGATACAGTCAGTCCCTCTTGCTCGGAGAAGAGGCAGAGTCAATGCCGTGTCTGTAGGTTCACAGACACTCGGAGCCAAAACTGGTCTGTCGCTTTGAAGCATGTGTATGTTATTTGGGATATACAGCACAACCTCCACCAATAATCATGCTACTTAAAGGAATTAGCTTCAGAAAGGGTCCACTTCTAAAGAGAGTGTGTGTGCACTGAGAACTAGGTGCCAGGTCTCTTTGTCAGCTTCAGAGATGCACACAAGGTTAGCTGCCAGGCTCTGTCTAATGGACTCATCAAACACTATTGATTGTTATTCCACAGAAAGCCCCTTTTTCCATTCAAATCAATTGGAGGAGTGAAGCACTTGGCTCTAGCCACAGGTTTCATTAGTCATGCAAACAAGAGCACTTCAGAAAGTACAGCCTTAGCAGCACCATGGATGGAAAAGAAGAGATGCATTTCTTGATCAGTCTAGATGCAGCAGCAGCAGCAGCAAATGTGCATGTGTCCAAACATGGATCTACCCCAGTCATGCAGAAAAGGAGGGCAGGTTCTGTGTTTAAAGGGCCGTGTAGGTTAACTTGACTAAGAAGAAAGGCACCTGATTGGGGAAAACACTACAGGGAGGTAAACCACGGGCAAGGAGAGAGTTCTGCACTCCTTACCTATGTACCTCTTTTGCTGCTAAAATTGGATTTACCCAGCCACACTTTTTGCATGATTGGCAGGCGTTTTCTGTATCCCACATATCTGTCACTGTTGTCATGTCAGGTTTGACTCTAATATATGAAGGGAGTGGGCTCAGTGCTAAAAATACATGCAGGCCAGCAGATGCCTGTATCCTTTACTTTTTGTGACAGTCCCT
The DNA here is from genome assembly GCF_030035675.1 of Rhineura floridana. NCBI lineage: Eukaryota > Metazoa > Chordata > Lepidosauria > Squamata > Rhineuridae > Rhineura > Rhineura floridana. The sequence continues at coordinate 171,800,623 of NC_084480.1, read as the reverse complement.
TAGCTGCTGTTTCTGGCAGGCTACGGGGGACATAGTTTGGCTACAACTAGGGCTTGTGGATTTGATAAAGAACCCTCAAAATTCTCCCCCCCCCCATTATTTAGGTACTGATGAGGTTTGGTATGAGACCCTGAAATGGAGGTTTATTTATTTATAAAATTTATTCCCTGCCTTTTAATAAAATACTCTTTTTTAACAGGAGCTGAAGTGCATTGCAGCTCTTCAAAGTAACCATGGCAATCAAGATTTCCTGTGGGAATCTAACTGACATTCAAAAAGATATCACTCACATCTGTTTTCCATACAAGCAGCATGACACAGATCATTGCGTTGGGACATGATATGTGATCATCCACAGGGCTGGCCAAAGACACTTTGCTGCTTGGGGCAAAGGGCATGATACCAGTGTACATTCAGAAGCCAATTGGTCTGGCAGTTGAATCTTTTGAACACTGGGAATGGGATAGCATCTTCTACCACACTTGAGGGCAGTAGGCTAGTGTAGGGAATGCCTGGGAGTCCATGCCGCACATGCAATTCTGTCTTCCAACAGAGAGGAATGGTCAAAGGGCTCAAGAAGAATGGATGGGGGCTGTTGCCACACACACACCCATACCATCCGCCTCCTGAAGCAGTTGTCTCACTCTGCCTAATTGGTGGGCTGGCCCTGATTGCCAAGTTCTGCTTCACAGGTTACTAGAGTGGTATGGCTGCTGCTGTAACTAGGAGGCATCTTGTGTGAAACAATGCACAGGTGTGGTTTGGGAGATATTAAGCACACCAATTAAACTGTGGGGGGATGGAGGTCCCCAATTCAGTCATACAACTCCAGTAATGTAGTTCCTGAGTTCCAGTGTGTTTCAGGACCAAGAATTAGGCCCTAAAACATCCTGTTTGAATTCTTGTTCTTTGCCCAGGTCTTCGACAGCTGGTATAGCACAGTGGGGAGGAGAGCCTGTGAGTTCAAATCCCCACTCCTGTCTCCTGGTTGTCAAGGGCCAGCTAAAGATCACCCCCACAGGGAGTGGCTCGGGGGGTTACGTGCCATGCCACCTGTGCAGCCGTGGGCAAGCTGCATAGTCCCAAGGAGCCCAGTTGCCCTCCAGCTGGCAGTTGCAGAAGGAAGGGGCTGGCTTGTGCAGCTGTGGCAAGCTGAGCAGGCCCTGGCCAGCTGGAGATGACTAGCCTCAGAGGGAGGCAATGGTAAACCCCCTCTGAATACCGCTTACCATGAAAACCCTATTCATAGGGTAGCCATAAGTCGGGATCGACTTGAAGACAGTCCATTTCATTTTTTTCCTATGATCTTGCCTCAAAACTGTTCCCTCCATCAGATGTGCTAAAGATTCAGAAGGTTACAAAGATAACACCTATGTCTGAACACCTCTCCTGTAAAATGAAGGGGCTGTAAGCAGATAAAACAGAGGCCCAAATCTCTCTTAGGTCTTGTGCTTTCCAGCCAGCTTCTGTTAGACACACCAGTCAGCTCTTCAGATGCCTTAAGCCTGCAGATACTTGTTTCTCCAAAGAAAACTTTTTCATTTTCTCCCTACTTAGTGAGCCCTGTCTCTGCTTGTGAAGCGGAAGTCCTGACCCCATCGCCTGAGGAATAATAGATGAGAAATTAGACGGTATGCCACCAGCAGCGTCTGGCCAAAGGGGGGAACAATAGGATTATTGGCCAGACTGGTAGTGATACTTCTTAAACAGAGGTAGGCCAGCCATGAGGTCAGGTTAGGCCATGAGTTAGGCCTGACCCCTCCTATAAAAGCTTCCAGTCCATGCTTCCTATATGGACTGAGCAACAAGGACCTGTCTCTTCTTTCATTTGAGTGGGAGGTAAGCAAACACCAAACGGATTGGTTTGTGAGGAGTAGAGAAGTGCTAGATGACAGAGCTGAGTGTGTCATGCAGCCCTGCCTGCTCCTCCTAAGCTAACCTGCTGGCCTTGAGCGCATGGATGACGCTGCCCCATGCCAGTGCTGAAGTAAGATTCAGCTGTCCACCAGGTTAACTTCTGTATGTGTGGACAGGGGCATCCTAATCTTGCCCTTCACCTCAGAGAATAAAATGTCTTGGGACAGCCCTGCTCATACTCCCCCCCCATGTCCTACCTTCACGTGACAGAGTTCAATTAAATGTGTTGAGTTTGAATCAACTCAGCCACTTTTGCGAATGTACTTCCCGTTTGCCTTCTTGTAATACATATATTGTCATGTACTCTTTGCTTCTCTCTGAGTTTAAAGGGGGACTTGCCTTCAGGTTGACCCCTCCTCCATGCCACTGCAATGAGCAGTGGTGTTTTCTTCAGCAATTGCTTAAAGAGGGAAGAAGAACAAAGTGGCACCTCAGATGACTGGAGAATCTGCTGTTTAGCCCTTAAGGCTTTAATAATGTTTCATCTCATTTAAATGTTTGAGTAAACCCATCCTGGAGACTCACAGTAAACAATAATAGATTAAAAACAAAAACAAAATATTCTGTTAAAATCCAATTAAAATCGCTCAAACAAGATGCACACTAACACACTCAGCCTTTTAACAGCCACCTGGAAATCAAATCAAAAAGTCTTCTGAAAGATGCTCAGGCAATGGAGATTTCCCGGTCAGGCTGTAATGCCAGCCACTGGCAATTCCATTTAGAGAACATTTAGAGAACCCTCAATAAGAAAACAAGAAAAACACATAAAAGCAAAGAAAGCTGGAAGCCATCTAGATTTTGTTTGTTTTAGTATGATCTTTTATTCAATTCAGATACAGATGGGGCAAAATCTATATTGCAAACCGGGATTCGTCACTGTTTGCATTGTTTACTGAGGTGTTTTTTTTTCTTCCTCATTGGTCATTGGTGTGATTGGTCTGGCTACGTTCCATTCCTGACAATTTTCATCTCGCTTCATTATCAGAGCCTTTTATTTTAAGAACTGATGTGGCATATGAGCCACTAATTCAAAATGTTGCTCCTGCCTCACAGTCATTAAGTGGCCTTACGTTCTATCCCCAATTCCATATTGGTATAGCAATACTAGCCAAATGTATAGGATTCCTGAGATATTGTATGTATCTCCTGTCACATCTGTCTCCCTGATGCTGTCTATATGAATGCCCAGATTATTTCAATTAAGCCTTTAAAAAAAAAAAATCCAAGTATTATATGTGACAGCCAGGGCTAGAAAATGACCTCTGCCTAAGTATCTGGAGAATTGCTGCCAGTCAGAATCGGCAGCATTGGGCTAGCTGGCCCAATGGGCAACTCAGGTCAAATCAGCTGAATGTGGTCACGCCTAAAGGTCACACCTACCCTTTGGTCAGATTTAAACTGTGGTCAAGCAGAGTGTCCATCGTCTTTAGGCCTGAACAACGTTGAGTACACACACACACACACACACACCCCTCCCTCTTGGGGACATAATCATTTTAGCAGACTCCTGACGTGGACAAGGGGAAGCCAAGGAAGTGCTTCCCTTCCTCCCCCTCCCCAGTTCCCAGACTCTCCTGGAGGGAGCAGGAATCTCACGCATGCAGCTCCCATCCATCTGCTCTCCTGTCACATCTCTGTCTCCCTGATTATTTTAATGAGGATAATGATTCACACCTGGGCAATTCGGATCCGCCAACAATAACAATTTTAATTAGTTTCTACTACAAATCTGAAATGTTGGCATTAACATTTTTAAACGCCTTTTACCAGCAGCCTCCACATACAAGTGAGTTGCTGGTGGTGAGACCTTAGGAAGGAGTGAGAAGAGAGTGAACACAGATGGGATGAGCCGGTAGGTGGGAACTGGGATTGCAGTGGGAAGCAAACTGGAGCTGGGACCATGGCAAGGAGGGGGAGGAGTGTTCTGACAGCAAAATGATGCCTCATTTACACACGTAGGGGAATGAGGAAGTCAAATCCTGAGCTACACCACTTCAGGATGCAGCTGGGTAATGCTATAATTGAGTGCTCCCAGAGTCCCCACATAAACAAAGAGTTCTCTGCAAGTAAAGACATTTTAAGCATATCCAATATTCCTGAGTAAGTGACTCATGTTCAGATCTTCACACATTTAGCACAAAAGTCTTAAGGGGGTTCAAAGTGCATTCTGTTGAAGATGTTTAGACACCTCCCTGTGATTGGGAGCCCTATCTTATAATAATTCCCTATTACAGAGAGGTTTTTAAGTGCATTTAACAGAATGCGCTTTGAAACCCCCTTCAAACCTTTATGCGTTTCTGAAGAGGAGTTGGTGCACCTGCTAACTTCGCGGGTGGACTTGATTGCATGCCCATTTCTGTCAGTGGTTTGAGCCTTCGCATGTTCAGGTGGACTCTGAACACACCTATTAGGGAGAAAGGTTTTAGCCCAGTGTGCTGCCTTCCTGTGCTTATTTTCTACTTGCACACAATTTTATTTTTACTTTTATATGCAAAGGAATATTTAAGAAGTACGCCTCCCCCCATAGTCTGACATGGTGTGGTCCATTCTATCACCTCTGGACACTGTTGCTTCATTTCTAATGCACTTTGTTGCATATGTAGACCAGACCTCAGTTTATGTGTCGCTCTGATCCACCCATAAAGAAGGACTGGCACAAGATAGTTTACTTCTTGAGGTGGAAAATCCAAATGGTGTTCCCCTGCCCTTCTTAATTAACATGGGTCATAATTCATTCAGTTCTCTAATGCAAGCGTCATTAAAATTGAGTTAATTTCAATGCAGCCTGGGCAAGTAGGTTGTGCCCGAGGGTTAGAGTCGCCTGTCATGAGACAGGCATCCAACATTTTCTGGCTGAAGCAGCTATTTTGCCTCATGGGAGAGTCATCTCTGCTGCTGAGGAAGGGAATAGCATCAGAGCTGAGGCACAAGAAGGACACACTAGAAAGGGGGCTGATGGAAGCAGCCCGAGGGGAGCTAAACTGCTGCCTTTGTGAGAGCCAGGATATGCAGCTGTGCTGCTATTTCAGACATTCCTCAGGACTGGGTTGAAATGGTATGCCGATGCTGCTGCTTCCGCAGCTATGAGGGGACAGCGCAACATCAGGGACCACTGGGAATAGGATTTATTTAAAGAATTGGACACTTTTATGAGAAACCGGTTATACTGTTTCCTTGAAACCTCCCAGGGCCTTTTAATACCATACAAGGGATGCAAGAAAGAGGCAGGCAGCTGAGAAGATGCAGGGCAACCAGGGAGCCTGGGAATAAGAAGCTCTGCTGAAAACAAAGAAGGAGGGGGCATTCAGATTAGAGAGGGCCTTTCCACATTACTAAGAAGAAGAATACAATTTTATTCTTAGTTGGAACCCTCAGTTTTATCTGTATAGAATGAAAGTAGAAGGGACCTTACCGCAGGCAGCATTACTGGGTTGGGGAAAAACGTTTCTGAAATCAGATTGGGGCTCCTGTTTGCCACATTTTTCTCCTGCTCAGCTGCTCAGGATAACATCTGAGGGTTAATTATATTTTATCCTCACAATAAGGATGGGCTCCTAAATCAAATCAATAAATAACCCTTTGAGATAGATCAGGATCTCACCTGTGTGTCTGTACCACTTCAGATTACAGGGTGGGGCTCACATGATAGAAATGCTTATCCATATTAAAAGAGAGGGGATTCCTGCACATAGAAAACAAGCATGTTAGGGAGAGGGATTCTAGCCTAGTCTTTCTTGACATGCTAGTTTTCTATATAAAACCATTTTTGTATGAGCATTTCATTATGTCATCTCCCACCATCAGGATGAAGCAATATAGCCCAAAGTTTTTCATTTCAGTGAGTAGTAAGTTATAGATTACACAAAGAGTTAAGTCACACTATTCAAATATGAATCTGAATTTATGTACAAGAGGAAGTAGAATAGTACTCATTCACAGGTGCTAGCCTGCTCCCGCCTTTCCCCTGCCCCACATACACATCTGAAAGAGATGAAGGCAAAACCATATGCATAAGAGCTATGCCCATGCAATGGTGAATAAGCATCAAGTCAAGCCTAAGATTCTGTCCACTGCCCTGTTCCAGCTACACATCCCACCATTGCTTAGAATGGCAAACTGGGGGAAGGAGAAAGTGCTGTGGGGCAAGGGAGGACTTTTACTGGTGTGTTTTTGGGCTTCGAAAGCCCGTCTGAAACACTCCTGTGACAATGGCAGGACAAAAAGCACTCTGCCTCTAGAGAAATTAATACAAAATAAATTAAAACCTTTTCTTTAAATGCTATCAAAATGGCATGGGCCTGGAGACATCAGTGGTGTCATGTGCAACAGGGAGCATCACACAAGGCATTCCTTAGCTTAACAACTCTTGCCCAGCCCAGCCATAGTAGCATGTTAGGCAGCTGCGTGGAGCAATATAATGAAAAGGACACAAACCAAGAGTGCACCCTAGCATCCTCAATGACATAGTGTGCTTCCAGACTGTCACTATTTTAGGGTGGGATTCAATCACATACAAGGAAATTCAGGTCGCACAGTTAAAGCTGATTTGGTACTCTTGCTCAACAAATTCACTTCCTACCACCCCCACCCTGCGATCTTATACTATAAGGAAAGTCACAAGCAAACACAATGAGAAGTGTGGGATAACAATTGCTTGATAGTAGGAACAGAAAGATGCTCAATTTCATTTCTCTCAGTTTCTCATTTTTCCAATCTTAAATTCAGTTCAGTATTTCTGCAGCAATTTGTGATTTAAAAAAAGAACAACTCATGAATATTATTCAGCATTTTAGTGCAAATCTTTCCTAATAAACACATTTTTGTAGGCAGTTTTGACTAATATATGCATTTTTGCAAGCAGTTTCTTGTCATATAATGCATTTTTGCATGTTATTTTCGCTCATACCTATATATTCATTTTATGCACACTTTTCCCTAGCATTTACATTTTTGTCAACATTGGTTGGTTGGCAAATTGCATTGCAAAATTTTAATAAGTGTGAATTTTGAAGGATGGCTGTATTTCGGTTTTCATATTGTTTCGGAACGTGTGAATTTGATAAATTTGGCTTGAAATGAAAACTAAATCAAAATTCTCACCCTTCCCTACTTGACACAACATTGTGCAACTTCCACCCACACAAATCAGGAATGAATGCAAAGTAAGTAGCCAACATCATCTAACCTCCCTGCAAACTTTGTGCAAATGAATCAGGATGAATGCTCCATAAGCAGGTTGTTTGGAAGCAACCATAGTGAGGGAAAGGTCTGGGGCACACTCAGTTTGCATGTGAAATGTGCCTGTCCCACTTCAAATAGGGCAGAAAACCCCTTTTGAGCTGACTCTGAAACTGGTCTACTACTCGAGAGCAGACAGACACTCTGAATCAAAACCTGCTAGAGTATGGGTAGAAACACACTCACTGTTCTGGTGGTTCCAGTGCATCTCCACCTCTCTCTTCTGAAAATGGGGGCACACAATGCTAGTCAACCCCGCCCCTTTTTGCTGTTAAACCTGGTGGGAACAGCGTGTGTTTTTTATTCAGCTTCAAAGAGATTTCGCAATTGATTGGCAGATCAACCCATTCCCCCTCCAGGTGTGGCTAATGAAAATGCTTTGCTCTGGTGACTAGTGCGTTTACAGCCTAAGTCAGGACATGGCAGGAGAGGGGCAAGCAACAAAATGCTGCCATTTGGGGCTGGGACTGCCTGCTGCACCCTGACCCTTCCACCATTTGGGGGTTAGTTAGTTAGTTAGTTAACTAGTTATTGTTTCCTATTAATCTGGAGCCCTCCTTTTTTATATACATTTATTTTCTCTGCTGTTGGCTAGATTTTATTTTCTTAGGTTCTTGCCATTTCATTCATTTTATTGTTTTCTCCTGCTGTTTTCCAAATAGTCTCACAGTTCAACTTCTCTCAAATCTTCTCTCTCTCTCTCTTTTCTTTCTTTCCACTGGCTATGGTGCCTTTGGGGGTGGGGTATTATATCTTCCATTCTAATACCACATAGTTACTGTTGCAAGCAGCCTCAGTGGATATGCATACACGCCTTCTCTCTTGACTTTTGTAGACTTTCATAACTGAAGAAAATTCTGGCTTAACATCTGGCAGCTGGGGGATCGTATCTGCCAGACACACTTCTCCTGCTTTGGTGGGCTGAGGATGATGATGAAGGAACTAGGCCTGAAGTTTGAAAGGAGAAACAAATCTGGGCTTTGCAGCTCACTGGTGGTAAAGAGGCAAGGTGGTAGGTTCCAAGGGTTTCTTGTTGCTTTGGGAGAACTGTGAAGGATGGTGCTTCTCCCTGCTACTCAACTTATAAATGTGTAAGTAAATAGATATTGCAAAACACCATAAGACTTCAGTACTCTCTCCTTACACACACAAACATGATCCTCTAAAACGCTATCCTTAACTCTTCCTACCGCCTGGGAACATTATAAAACAATGTTTTCTCTCTCCCTCTCTTTCTGCAGGTTGGGATGTTCCTTTTTTCCTTTCCTTTTTTATGTTATTTATTTGCGCACTGAAGATGTCCTTTCCTTGTGTGGTACCTTTTCCTTAATGGTGCAAAACAACAAACCATAGAATCTAGGGGAGAGGAAGGGAGCTACACTCTCTGCCACACAGTTATAGCTGGAGGCAGAGTGGCTGCAATTCAAGTGTTCTGTCTGTCAGAACACATGACCTCTTTGATGTCTTGATGGTGTTGTCTCCCATTCCTCATTCCAGCTCTTTGCAATTGCATCCTGCCTAGGCTCTGAGTTGCCCTCCAAAGACCCAGTCACACACCCATAACAAAGAGCCCCCTATTTCATGAACAGAATGGAGCTCAGAGATGGACCGAGCTTGAGGACTGACACAGCAGAGGAAATGAGTTCCTCAGAAGTCAAGACAATGGAGAGGAGAGAGGAGTGGGATTTAGCAGCAGCATGCTGGCAAAGCTTATATGTATGATCACCCTTTTTAAAAAGGCATAACAAATCCAGAGCATTAGAAAGCCAGTTCGTGATAAAAATTTATCTAATGCTAGCAGACGGCATCTCAGCAAAGAGAAAAGTGCCTCATCAAGACAGACTCTCTTTATGCATAGACAATAATGGGATTGCTTCTCAAATGATTTCTGAAAGATCAGGGGGCACACTCTGAAGTCACAATGTGTCTTCTACACAGATAGAGAAACACAGGTTCCAATCCACTGGGAGGTTTTCCAACAGAAGCCTAATGAAATGAAAAGGAGTTGTGCAAGATGATGGTAAGCATTATCATCATCCAATATAATATCATTATTATTATTATCATCATCATGATCACCTATAGACCACTTTTCACCATAAACAGTCTCAAAGTAGTTTACAAAACAATAACACAATGCATCAGTCAAGCAATATGGTGTTTAACACAATAAAAACCACAGGTAAAAAGGCCTAACACAATTTACTTAAAATGCCAGCTGGAATAGAAAGATCTTCATCCAGTGTCTGAAGTTCAGTATGGATGGGGGCTGTCTGCTCTCAGCTGGGAGGGAGTTCCATAGAGTCGGACCATAATATTGAATGCACCGTTCCTGGTCAATATGAGCTGTGCATCCAAGCCAGAGGGGACCACTGACAGAGACTCTCAAAGTTTTCATTGATGGGACAGGAATATAAGGAATCAGGTGATCCTTAAAGTATCCTAGACCCAAGTTGTTAAGAGCCTTGTAAATTAATGCAAGAATCTTGCACTTAGCCCGGTAACATATGGGCAGCCAGTGCAAACTTTTAGGCACCGGAGTTCTGTGCTGACAGTGGTCTGAACCCACCAAGAGTCTAGCTGCAGCATTTTGCACCAGCTGAAGCTTCTGGACTAAGCCAAAGTGCAGCTCCATATGGCACACATTGCATTAATTGAGTCTCAAAGCTGCCAGTGTATGAATCACTGTGGCCAGGCTACCCATGTCCAAGAATAGCCTAGATGGCCTACTAGTCTGTTATCTCTGTTATCTTTCAGCACCTACTGAAGACCTTCCTCTTTCAATAAGCCTTTTAAGTTGAGACCTTATCCCAGTCTGTGTCTGTGTTGGAATCGCTTTTTAATATGTTGTTAAAACTTTTTGAAAAAAAACCAATATGTTTTTAACCTTTTTTTAAGATGTCTTGAAAGCTTTTTAAAAATGTTTTTAAAGATGTTTTGTTTTAATGTATTTTAAAGTCTGTTTTTATGATATTTTAAAGTGTTTTTAGTGCTCTTGTTTCCTGCCCTGGGCTCCTGCTGGGAGAAAGGGCGGGATATAAATCAAATAATAAATAAATAAATAGTCACAGCTGGTAAAATGCCTCTTTCTTCCCAGGGTTCAAGCTCATCTGCTGCTGTGCCCAGACAACAGATTACATCATGCTCAGCTCCTCCTGACTAGAGCTAGGGGAGAAATTTGATTCAGTTCACATTTGAAGGTGAATCTATCAAATTCACAGTTTATAAAACAATATGAGAACTGGAACACAACCATCCTTCGAAGCTTGCACTTATTCAGATTTTGTGATGCAGTTCTTCAACTAAACAATGTTTACAAAAATGCATATATTTGGAGGAAGTGTGCATAAAAATGAAGATATTTGTGAAAATAATATACAATAATGCATTTTATTAGGAGAAATTGCTTGTGAAAATGCGTACATCAGTCAAAATTGCATACAAAAAAGTGTTAATTAACAGAAATTTATACAAAAATGCTGAATAATTTTAATGAGTATTTTTTTTAAAAAAAATCACAAATTGCTGCAGAAATGTGGAGAACTGAAGTTAAGCCTGGAAAAATTAGAAAAGAAGAGAGCTGACATTGACAGATCATTCCATCCCTACTCCTGGCTCACATGTTATAGAGAAATAGAGCTAGTAGCGAACTCATTTTGAGTGTGGATCCTTATGTTGCCAAAATCATAACACACCCAAGAGGTAGTATCAGCAGGTGAGGGGAATCCCAAAAAATTGCATTAGTACAAAAAATCTTTAGCAAAACCCCAAAGGGTTTAATATGTTCAGTGGGAGGTGGGGGCGATGGACAGAGGGGAATAAGAGGGGAAAGTGCATGGAATAGAGTACTGTATCCTAGAAGGAGGCATTGCTAGCTGGCTGGAACCCTGAACAGAAGCACTCCACGCTACAACATTTTGTTGCAAATCCCACTGGTAAGCACTGGTAAGTTGTTGTACCACAACTCCCATCATCCTTGGCCATTGACTAAGCTGGCTAGGGTTGATGGGAGTTGTAGTCTGACAACATCTGGGGACCCAAGGCTGAAGAACAGTACCCACGCTAGCATATGACTACAGAAGATGTACAAGAAAAGGGAGCATTTTAGAATAAAAAAACAAAGTCTTGGTAGAAGAAGGAACACAGCTTCTGCTAACTGTGGGCTGAAGATCCCTAACAGAAGTCTCGGCTGTGTATTCATTCAGAACTTGTCTGTGATGTAAGAACCTGGTCCTAGTTAACAATCTTGTTGCCCTATTTTGGGGGCACTAAAGTTTCTGGACCATTTTTAAAAGTAACTCCAGCATGGATAACAGTAGCAAGATTATCACTGGCCAGATTGGATCACATTTGTTTTAATAGCCTAGGTCAGGAGTGGGAAATCATATCTGGCTTGCAGGCCTAATTAGGCTCAGCATGGGTCCCAATTTAGACAGTGAGTCCCATGCCCACCTGCCCCCAAACTTGACAGCTTATGTGATGTAAGGTGGGGGCAGGTAAGGAGATGGCTCCAAAGGAACAATGCAGAGCTTGAAACAAGCTCCCAATTACTCCTTTGCAAGTGGGTCTTGCCCCATTGGGATTGGCTGCACTAGGGAGTTGTACATCAAGAAATCCATAGTGCAGCTGAGGAAGCACAGGGCTTGGCAAGTCATAAGTGCTTGCAAAGCATTGTGCCTTTACCCACAGCAGTTTAATTTCAAACCATGTCATGGGCTATGGATGGGCAAGAATTTTGATTCAGTTCACATTTCAAACTTAATTTATCAACTTCACACATTCAGAAACAATATGAGAACTGAAACACATCCACGTTCAAAATTCACACTTCTTCAAATTTTGTGATGCAGTTTGCCAACCAAACAATGTTTACAAAAATGCATATATTAGAAGAAAGTGTGCATAAAATAAATGAGTGAAAATAGCATGCAAAAATGTATTGTAAGATGAGAAATGGTTTGCAAAAATGTATACATGTAGTCAAAACCGCATAGAAAAATGGGTTTATTAGGAGAAATTCGCACTAAAATGCTGGAGAATTTTCATGAGGGTTTTTTTTTAAAAAATCACAAATTGCTGCTGAAATGTGGAGAACTGAATTTAAGATTAGAAAATGAGAAATTGAGAGAACTGAAACTGACAGATCTTTCCATCCTTAATATGGGCAAAGGAAAGCAGGTGACCTGACTTCATTATGATATGAAGTGATTGACACATGGGCAATTCCACCCACCTGTCAAAGTTGGCCTGGGGTGGGTGAGGGTGATAAGGATCTTGCCTACCAGTGGAATCCAGTTCTCTACTCTTGGCCTAAGCTGGTAAAAAGTTCTCTAAGACACAGAATCCAGTGACAATACTAGATCCAAGAGCACCTCCAAGCTGCAAAGCTAATCTTTTAGAGCACTGTTCTTCATCCTTGGATCCCCAGACACTGTTGGACTACAACTCCCATCAACCCCAGCCAGCTTAGCCAATGGCCAAGGATGATGGGAGTTATAGTCCAACATCTGTGGACCCAAGGTTGAAGAACAATGTTTTAGAGCATGGGTGGGGAACCTTTTTAGCCCAAGGGCCAGATTCCCTCATAACCAAAATGGGGGGGAGGGGATCATTCCAACAGTGGGTGTGGCCAGAGATGAAACTGGGGGGGGGGACAAATGCAAGTCTAGCAAAGTAGAATCCAACTCAGTTCTTCCCCACTCCTCAAATAAGACAAGACAGATAGGCACACAGTAACATTTGATTCTGCTCATCATTTGTGGCTAAAAGGTTAGTCATGACCAAGGAGAAAATGTAAAAAAAGCCTCCCTGAGAGAACAGGGATACCAAAAACACCCAAAGCATGCACATAGTCTCACAGAAAGTATCACAGGCTAACTTAGTCAAAACTTCATAGCACAAAGCAAAAGAGACATTTAGTCCTCCTGAGTCGCCATGACTGAGTGGAACTGAAGAGGAGCCTGTCATGAACCTGTAATGGTCATGAGTTATTAAAAATCTAATAGCAATACTTTGGCTCCAGTAAGGGACTCTGGGAGACGGTTACAGTTGGAAAAGACAAGCCTTTGCCAATTTGCAAATCTGAGTTTCACTTCCCAGCTGAAGATGGTTAGAGAAGCCTTAACAAGCTGCACCTGTTTATCTTTGCTGATTAGCAAGTGCCTGGTACCCAAGGTCACCCTTGGCCTGTACAGTTGGAAAACACAGTTGGGAGGGGGGCCTGAAGGCGCGAAAATGTGAGAAACATCGAGAAGAAAGTTACATCAGCCAATTCCTGATTGGTCAATTAATTTTGGACCGTTAGGATCCTTTTCCCTTAAGTATAGGGCTAGAGACCCATAGCCTTTGTTCTCTGTTCTCTGCCTATGCTGACTGGCACCAGAGTTCCAAACCTTTCTGCCTTATGGTTCCAGGGGTTGCTTATGGGAAGGCAACCTATGTCTGGTTCCATTGCTTTATGTTGAACATCCATCTCTCTAAGGAGAGGTGCCACGCAACCAACTACCTCGTGTGTAAGTAGTTAGGTGAGTTAGTTTATTTTCTTGTTGTGTGTATGAATTCTCTTGTAAGAACCTAAACCCCTGTTGGGTGAATGGTCTTAAAGGATTACTTGCTGCTATATGTTATGTGCACTTATATATCTTAATAAAGCTACTTCTATTTAACCTGGTGTGTTCAATTGAGAGAAGGGGTGGTTCTGGATTCAGTACCTTGACCAATCTCAGTCACTAACTACCAAAGAAGGTTAAGAAGTTAAAGGCTTGGATTTTAAGTGTTAAACCAGAGGTGCCTGGCAAGGAGTGTAACTGTGACTCTTGCCTTTTAGGACCTTGGTTTTATATATCTTCTGGGCTCAGAGATCCCCTGGCTCTGAGTGGACCAGTATACAGGGGTGGTGGCAGCCTACCTTCTACCTTGCAGGGTTGTTGTGAGCGTACACAGCCTTGGCAAGGGTGAAGTAATAGCTTTTTGGTTCCAGTCTCATTTCCCTAAGGGTGGGGGTCTGAGTCTGATGCATGAACCCAGTACCTTGAGGGTCTGGGGGTCATGACAGAGCCAGTACGAGTATTTCTGTCAGCACCAGCTTTCCTGCTGAAGGCTCTGCTGCCAAGTAAAAGTGGTGGTGCTCTTTAGCAGTCAAACACTGGGAGACAGAAGCCCGAGATGAGATTGGTGCTTCCACTCACAAAGAGTGAGGAGGGAGTAGCTGAGCACACACACAGAGTGCAGGAGTGAGAGTGAAGAGGCGGTAGCGGAAAGCTTCCAAAACTGCTCAAGAAGTTTTGAGGGCTCACAAAAGAAACAGGAAGGGCTGGTCTTTAGCAGTGCTTTCTTTCAAGCAGCAGTGCAGCTGTGCATGCTGCCTCAAGGTTCCCAATCACAGGGAAGGAAGCAATTGTGGTTGAAAACACAGAATGGCACCATTTAAATGGTCCCACATGATGGCCCCACATTTTCCTCCATCCCCTCCTCTCACATGCATCAACAAGATGGGAAAAGAACTGGAGAAGATAGGGGAAAGTGTAAAGCAAGAACCAGTAACAGCTGTGATGCCCAATTACTAGAAGTGATTGAGAGTGGATTGAGAGGTGTGGCAGGCCAGATTAGGCCTCTGGGCCAAAGATTCCCACCACTGCTTTAGGGAAAGTGGTGCCACCTCCAGATCAGATGGACACTACTCAGCCCAGGCAGGCAAACACCACTTCAGTCTTGTCTGGACTGAGTCTCAGTTTATTGCCCCTCATCCAGTCTATTACTGCTTCCAGACTGATTCAGAACACCCACTGCCTCTCTTAGATTTGATGAAAAGGAGAGAGAGAGCTTGGCGTCAACTGCATATTGATGACACCTCAGTCCACATCTCTGAATGACCTTTCTTAGTGTTTTCATTTAGTTGTTAAATAGCAAGGGGGATAAAATGGAGCCTGGTAGAACCTTGTAGCAAACAGTACAGTATATGCAAAGTAGAGCAGTAATCCCCAAGCACCATCTTCAGGAAATAACAAATTAAATCGGAGTGAAACCACTGCAACACAGTATTTCCAATACTAAACTTGGTCATCCTATCCAGAAGGATACCATGACTGAATATATCAAAAGCTGCTGACCTGTCCAAGAGAATCAGCAAGGTCACACTCCCCCTGTCCCTCTGTCACCAAAGGGTATTCCATTGGGCAACCAAGACGGTCTCTGTTCCGAACCCAGACCTGAAGCCTGATTGAAATGGCTCCAGAACAGGGCTCCCAAATTGTGGCCCATGGAACATTGGTGGTCCACAAGCTTCATTCAAGTGGTCCGCAGTGTGTCTGAAAACGTACAATTAAAAATCATACAACATAGAGCACAGTGCATTACAGTTGCTACAACAGGCAGAAAAATAAGTGGTCCACCAAGATGCTCAGCAATTTTCAAGTCATCTGTAGGGGAAAAAACAAGTTTGGGAAGCACTGCTCTAGAAAATCCATTTCATCCAAAAGTGACTGGACTTGATCTTCTAGTATTGTCTTTTCAGCTACACCCCTTGTAGCTTAAAGAATCCATGGGGGGGGGGTTGACTGCAGGATGCAGGGGTGAGACACAATTTCTGAGATTCTGAGCCTGGTTCTCGCTTGCTCTCTAGCACAGCAGTTCTGACAACTTGTAATTATTCCCCAATACAATGCATGCTATTTTAGGCCCAGCTTGTACTTGGCCTTAGCAATTTTTGTGCTCAGGGATTATTTTGCAAAGGTGCCAACATTTTTCTAAGTCCCAAGTGCAAGAAGAGAACTGTAGCTACTTTTAAACCCTTGCTATCTCAGCAACACCTGAAGGGAATTACATGGCATGAAAGAAAGGCACTTCTCTAGCCTGAGGGTTTCACACACACACACACACACATCAACAGTCTGCTGCAAACAGAAAAGTGTTAATAAAAATCATAAAGATTTTTTTCCTGGAAGGAAGTGTGGAGGGAGAATGTCATCTTATGGGCTTCCTTAAGATTGCTCCCAAATGGAAAGGTCTAGTGTATTTGTGTGCCTGTGTGTTAGGTGCAATTTCTCCACATACTTGACACCACAAACCATATGGAATTTGTCAGGCACCTTACTGATCTAATCTAGTCCAAACGGGCAAACAGGATCAGTGTAGGAGACATAATAATCCAAAACAGTGTTGTGTTCATACATCTTTTTTAAAATAAAAAAATGCAACCCTGAACTTGGGATCAACCAGCTGAGGGGCTATAGGATTTGGCAGATAGATAGATAAGCTAGCAGATCACAGAGGCAGTAGAGCCATTCCGGAGGCAAAGATAAACCAGCAGAACTGCCAACTGTGGGTGGCACAGGGGTGAAGCACATTTATGCCACACTCCCTTCAGTTTACAGTCATGCCACTGACAGTGCAACTTTACACCAGCCCCAGACCTGATGCAGGAAATGCCCTTCCCACTGACTTCAATGTGAGGGGAGAAAAGAGCTGCCCCCAGCTTGCCCTGTCCCCATCTCTATGACAGAGCATAGGATACGGTGTAACTTGACAGCAAATCACAAGCACACTACCGCCAGTGTACAGACCCCACACAAGGAGACGGAGGGAGAATGGCAGGGATGGCACTTGGCAAGGGTGGCCCGTAAGACAAAGTAACAGTAGGGACGATGGTCATGTAGATGGCCTTCAGAGGGGCTTGCCAAAGGGCTGGTTGGCCCAGGCAGTGCTCCTTCTGATTGGTCCAGGAATGCCTAAGTTAGTGGGTCTTTTCTCCTTTTCTAATAAGGGGCTATGTCCTGAATTCATATCCAGGACTTACTGCATGTAAAACATAAGCTGTTCCACCAGCATAGGGCGGCTGAGAATAAAGACAAATGGTCCCATAATATGACTGTCTGCTTTCCCTCGGCCAGGCAGGCTGAAGCTTGGATAAGTGTTGCTGCTTCAGCAATAAAGCAGTTCACGCTGGGATCTTACATAGGAGCTGAAGGCTCTAACCCTTTCTGGCCCTCAGTCAGGCCCCGATACAAGCTGTTGTTTCCATGCACTTCCTGCTCCTACTGAATTGCTTCACATGCAGCTGACCAAGCACTTCAGTGCCAGCTCTGAAGCCCCTGCTGGCTCACTGTCTCCTCTGTTCCTGTGGCCCTCAGGAGATGGGGGCGGTGAGGAGTCTGAGAGCCAGCCAGAAACCTAGGGAGATGGTTTGGGGACCTCCAGTCCTGGGGCACAGATGTCCAAATCCGATGGCTCCTCGGGGTGTTTAGCAGCAAGGAGATTGCTGGACAGTCCTGCTCCTTGCTCCTCATCTGAGGAGACCTCGGGTTCTTGATCTGGGCATGACTGAACTCTTGACAATGTCTGAGTGCTGTTTGCTGCAGTGGCTGCATGGCTTGGGAACAACTTCAAGTTCTGAGAATTCCCTCTCTTTTCTTCCTGACTTGACTTTTGTAGGCCAGATATGCAAACTGTGAGTTTCCCCTTTAGCCCTGGTAGTACTCAAACTCCAGTTTCTCAAATCTGTGCTCTGTGCAGTGATCCACTGCAGGTTGCTGTTGTCAGTATCTGTGGTGACCCTTGTTGCATGCCCTGGACTGCTTACCAAAGGGGCCTGTCCTCCTCGCCCCACGTGGGTCATGAACTCTTGTCTCAGGAGGAGGAGGAGTGCTATCATGCCCTACACAGTTCTGGAACTTTACCAGAAAAATATTGATGGAGTGTTTTCAAAGAAATGTTTTAAAGAAGAGGTAGCAAGGCTTCCTCTCCCTCTCCTCAATGGTCTGCTATACAAGAACATGTTGTTCTTTCTTTGGAAGTTTCCTTTAGGAGTGAAATTGACTAGATTCAGAAAATGTTTCCAGTCAGGTCTATTTCACTATTCCAGAGCCCTCTGTGAGACCAAGTAACTGCAAATAGGAATGGGGACCAAATCCCACCCTTTCCCTTTGTTTTGACATTGATCAAACTATGGATGGTGGATCAGGAGGACTAGTGTGGTAGCAATAAGTGAGAAGTTGTGTTACTTCACAGAAATAATCATCTGTGCATAATACGGTGCAAAAATATAGCAATAGTTGTGTATCTCACTCTTGTGGTGCTTTGTGCCTCAGCTGAAACAGCAGCAGAGGAAGCTGTCATCTGAACAAGCCCAAAACAAAGGGTTTGGATGTTTATATCCTGGAATAATTGCATGGAACTACTCAGTGATAACTATTTTGCTTCTGTTTTCTGTTATGTGATAATTGTTCCCACTGTAATTACTTCCTAGTTGCTCCAGCTTCTCCATTCCTATTCTTTATGCACAGAATGGCTATTGTCCAGACAACAGAGGAGTGTGTCGGATGCTGTTGTCAACTATTTCCGACCTGTAGATCAGAAGTAATGATTCCAAATACTGGAATTATCCCTGCCATATTTTAAATTCTCTTACTGCTCACTAACAGCATCATCCTGTACATGTGTTGAATACTGGAAAGAAGGGGGGGTTGTGGGTGGGTGGTTCCCATGTCCAGGAGATGATTCTGTTGCTTGCCCTGGATGGGGTTGCACTAAATCTAAAGGATCAGGTACGCAGTTTGGAGGTACTCCTTGATCCAAATCTGTCACTATGGCCAGGAGTGCTTTCTTCCAGCTTCAGCTGGTACGCCAAGTGCGACAGTTCCTGGACTGTGATAGTCTTACCACAGTAGTCTATGCACTGGTAACCTCAAGACGTGATTACTGTAACATGCTTTATGCAGGGCTGCCCTTGTATCTGGTCCGGAAGCTGCAACTAATGCAGAATGCTGCGGCCAGACTGCTCACAGGAGCAGATTACTGGCAACATGTTACCCCGCTGCTGAAACAGCTGCACTGGTTGCCAGTTTGCTACTGGGCCAGGTTCAAGTTACTTGTGTTAATTCACAAAGCCCTAAACAGCTTGGGCCCACAGTACTTTAAGGATCACCTGACTCCCTATGTCCCACCTTGTTCACTGAGATCTTCTGGTGAGGCATTTTTGGTGGTTCCACACACCCCTGAGATTCAATTGACCTCCACCCCAAGCCTTTACTGTTGCAGGCCCTGACCTGTGGAACTCCCTACAAATAGAGGTTCGGCAGGAACCATCCCTCCTTTCATTCAGGCATCTCTTGAAAACTGAACTTTTAAGACAGGCCTTTTAACATGTTTTTTTCCCCAACCAATGTAGTATTTAGTGATGCTTTTATTGTTGTTTTTAATGACATTTTATTGGTTTTTAAATTTTCTTGTGTCTCTGTATGTTTTAACCCATCATGATTTAATTCTATGAAAAATACAAGAGTGGCTGTACTATAGCCAGCATGGATTTTTCGCATTCCACCATGGTAAATTGAAAATACCCCCATGCCATTCTGATGCTTCCCATAAACTCATTTCAAAACAAAACCTTACAAAACTTATAGTCCTGAACTCAGAAATAACAACTCTTTAAGTTTTCATGGCGATACACAAAACAGTCAGAGAGACTCAAGAGTTCAAAGGGTAAAACAAAAGAAAAAAATCCAGACGCCTGTTGGACTTTTTTCTGTCAGAGTTCTCATAATTTGTTGAAATTAATTAAAAATCAGCCACGTTCACAGAGTACCTGTAATCCTATTACTGACCTTGCCCCATACTCTGACCTTCATCTTCTGCAGTTTAAACATTAAAAAATGCATGGCTGATTTTTAATTAATTGAAATTGATTTTTCAATTGAATTGATTTTTAATTAATTTTAATTAATTAACATTGAAGTCTACTATAGTGTCAGACATGCTCAGTAAGAACCGTCAGTGTTCTAAAAGTCAGACTCACAGCTGTTTGGCTTGGCTAATTCAGGAGGCCACACCCACACAAGACATGTATTTTACTTTGGACAGTATTAGCTTCCCCCAAAGAATCCTGCGAATTGGAGTTTGTGAAGGGCTCTGAGAGTTGTTAGGAGACTCCTGACATAGCTCCAGTGGCCAGAGTGGTTTAATAGTCAGCCCCTCTTCTGGGGATTGTAGCTCTGTGAGGGGAATAGGGCTTCTTCTAATAGCTGTCAGCACCCTGCACAAACTACACCTCCCAGGATTCTTTGAGGGAAGTCATGACTGTTTAAAGTGGAATAAATGTTTGGTGTGGATGTGGCCAGGGTCGGCTTTGGTTTAAATTAGCATGGGAGACTACATGTGTCGTGAGCCCTGCTGGAGAGGGATGGACTGATGAGAAAAAAGCGGAGGAGGACTTAGAGTGGAATGGTCGAGCCGGTGAAGGGCCAAGTGGGGAGTTGGACTCAGCTTTGGACTTTGACTGTTTAAACCCAGCACTTCCAGATATCCCTGTGGAGAGTCAACCTGACCAGCCAGTCGTTTTCCAGCTTGACACTTCCCCTCTCCCTGTGCCTGTGTTGCTCGCAAGCAGCCCTCCTCCCTCTGAGGTGAAAGACGGGACAGTGACGGGGGCTCCGCCTTTACCTCACACCAGGAGGCAAATGTGAATTGAACAGATACAGTTGAGGCGGAGTCTTCACCTCTGCGCTCACTCCCAACAGTAACAATTAGCACACACAAGTAAGGTGCCCACCCAGCCTTACTGAGGCTGAGTGGGGGGGGGAGTAGTTGCTGAGTCAACATCTTATTGCAATGAAGTTATGCCAAGTTAGACCTAGAGAGATGCTGAGTTCTGAGTAAGCCATAGGTAGATTAATGAAGTGCACTGAATAGAAATTTTCCCTTACTACAATAGAACAAAAAACCACATCCATGTCTGAGGGCTGGTTCACATATGAGCCAAGATCCGCATTAAAAATGCTGCTTTTTCCATTGTGATTGATTTTGACAGTTCACATACTTCCGCCCACTCTACAAATAAATTGGATGTTTTTCTTTTTAGCATTCACACGCGTGTGCGTTTATTGCTATCAGCGTTTCCTTGTTGCCGCGCCCACACATTAGCATGGTAACTGCGGAGGCAGGGAAGGGGCGGTGTTTCCCTAAATGAAGGGAGGAATCGGTGCTTGAAAGAAAGGGAATCACCTACAGCTGCCCCCCTTCCCTGCGGGGCAGGCTTTCTCCCATCCCCCCTGCTCCCACCCGTGGCTGTTAGGCTGACCCTGCGCGAGATTGGTGTGCCTTTGGCGCCCCGGGACAAGCCTCAGCATGCGTTCTGGGAAACATAAAAAACCCCAAACAATTATCTTTAGAGAGACATTAAAAGCAGCTACTAAAGAAAGCATTGACCGTTTAATATTATCGCTCTCCGTGAGTGGAGCAGATGCTGGGATGAGACGCCAAGGCAGCTCCCCTTTCCCCTGCGCTTTTGGGCGCTTATAAATTACCCCAGCGGTGCCTTCGCCAGCCTCCTCTCGCCATGGCTGCACGCGCTCCAAGCCTGGGTGTCGCTCCAGCAAGCGGCACGTAGTGGCTTGCAGACACCCCCCCCCCCGCAGCTCATGTGAGAGAGCTGGCCAAGGCTGAAGGGGAGTCTCCCTCTCTGGCTGCCAGGAAGGAATTTCTCAAACTCCAGCTCTTCCCTGCTACCCTCGGGGAGTTGTTGGTGTTGCTGCAGAAGAGAGAGAATGAAGGGGTGCGGGAAAAACCCACTCACATCACATGCAGAGAGCTTTCACAGAATTAGATATTCTAGGGTGAATGTGATTTTGTTTAAAGGAGCGAGGGAGGAAATGTATTGGGAGGAAAGCGGGAGGAAGCGGGAGAAAGCAGGAGAAAGGAAGGCAAGAGCGACCGGAAGTTGCTTCGTCAAGGGCAGGAAACAAAATGATGCCCAGAGACAGTTAAAGGGGCGGAGAAAAGGGAGGATCTAATGGCAAAGAAACTGCGCAGCCAAAAAAAGGCGCTTAAAAGGTAATACACGGTAGAAGCGCACTGAAGCAGGTGCGGATTTTAAAAGCAATTTTGGGATTTTGTCGCATCGATTTAATCCGGAGTTAAAGACAAAAGCAACTGAATGTGCTCATGTTGGCAAAAATGTCATGCAAACAGTCCAAATTAAAAGGATCTGCAAAAAGCATCAGATCCACATTATACCGGCATCTGATCAGGCTGTGAGTCTGAGTTCTTTGAGTTCGGGCAGGACAGTTTGACTCAGCCACCACCTCCTCCACCTGTTGATCCCATGACTGAGATGGAAGAGAGCGGCAGGATGGGGGAGGACTATCAGAGAGCCTTTCAGACCATGCTAGCTGAACTCCAGAAACTCCAAGCCGAGACCCAGACCCTCCGGATGAAGAATCAGACCTTGCACCTGCAGGTGACTCAGGTTGGGAATCAAGTGTCAGCCTTACAGCAGAGGGCTGCCCCAGCCCTGCCAGTGCCTGCACCCTGTGTCAAGACGCCCATGGGATTGCCCTTCCATTACAGTGGGAAGAGCAGTTTGCCATGTTCATCACTCAGTGTGAGCTTTACATCCATGTGCGGCAGTTGGATTTTCCCAACAACTCCATCAAAGTGGTCTTCATCATCAGCCTCCTGGAAGGGGAAGCTGCCCAGTGGGCAACACCTCTGTTGCTTCGGAACAACCCCGCGCTAGCCCAGTAGGATAACTTTGTTGAGGCCATGGCGGAAATCTTTCGGGACCCCAGTGGAAGGCCACTGTGGCCCGCCAATTGGGAACCCTGCGGCAGGACAAGAACTCTGTCGGGATTTATACCAACACTTTTCGTATCCTGGCCCAAGAGATGGACTGGAATAAGTCTGCTTTAATGTACCAATACCATAACAGCCTCAGCAGTGAGATCCTCGATGAATTGGCATGAACCCCACCACCAGAATCCAGCTGTGCCTGCAGATAGACAGCAGACTTGAAGGTCGTTGCCTAGAATGCAAGGCTGAGGCGGCCCAAGCCTTGCCTCCCATTCCACTCCCTCGCATGCGCTTCTAACCCAGTGTGGAAACCTTCACCCAGTGGGAGGTGGAGCTTATGCAGATAGGGGGCATGGCTGTGCCTGACAGAGGTGGAGAAAGAGAAGTGTTGCAGAGAGGGGTTGTGACTCTACTGTTGGAAGCTGGGACACCTCACAAGGTATGCCCCTCCAAGTTGGAAAAGACCCCAGTGCAGGAAAGCTCCAAATCTCAGCTCTTGTAGAGATCCATGACCTGGGATCGACTGTAAGCCAGGGACCTCACGTCAGCTGTATCCCGCCAAAGTCTGCTTTACACCTGCCAATCCATCTAGGCATCTAAGTATTTGCCATGGTTGATTCAGGGGCGTCCAGTAATTTTATGGACTTTGCTAAATCACATGGCATCCCAATCACCACGCTCGAGAGCCCCCTGTCTGTGGAAATCATGGATGGGTGGCCTCTGACATAAGGAGCAGACACCCAGGCAACTGCTGGGTTGCAGGTGGAGCTACCTGTGCATGTAGAGCGCCAATCCTTCTACCTAGCTGCCCTGCCTCAATTCCCGGTGGTTCTGGGGATGACCTGGGTGACGCAACACAATCCAACAATCTCTTGTGAGATCTCAGCTGTGATGTTCCAGTCAGACTATTGCAAACGGCACTGCCAGTCTACTGAGGCAACAGCAACAGTGGAAGCCACACCCCTGCCCAAGGAGGCTTCCCTTCCTGTAATGTACCAAGATTATCAGGACGTCTTCGACAAACAGGAGGCTGACCAGTTGCCACCCCATAGGCCCTACGATTGTGCCATAGAGTTGCTCCCGGGGGCCCAAGTTCCCTCTGGGCACATATATTTATTGTCTGAGATAGAGTTGGCTGCTCTAAGAGACTTCCTGGGTGTCAACCTGCAGCAAGGATTCATTCAACCCTTAAAAGTCTCCTGCCAGCGCTCTTTTATTATTTCTCAAAAAGAAAAGTGGGGAACTTCGCCCTGTCATGACTGCCAGGAGCTGAATAAAATCACTATCCCCAACAACTGTCCCCTTCCCCTTATCAACAAGATGCTAGAGAGGCTGCGCACAGCCAAGACCTACAATCAGCTGGACCTTCGGAGAGCCTATAACCTGGTCTGGATCCAGAAAACATCTTTTAAGACGTGATATAGTCAATTCAAGTACCGGGTCATGCCTTTTAGTCGAACACCCCAGCGGTCTTCCAGCATTTTATGAACAACATCTTTCAGGACTACCTAGATTGCTTTATGATTTATTTATTTATTTATTTATTCATTCATTCTATTTCGATGCTGCCTTTTGGCCAAAAGGCCCTCAAGGCGGCTCACAAAAAAATAAAAAATAAACACAAATACAAAATACACATCAGGAAAAAAATACAGTGCACAAAAATTTAAATAACAAAATATTAACATTGTTAAGAAAACAAGGTTCTTTACAGGCTTGGGGATAATCTGTCCTTAAAATGTAGTACTGCCACTTCAGGAATTTTAGTCCTCAAACATTGAGCAGCTGTTGCAAAGGATTCGCTCACCAACATCATCGGATTCTTCCCATGATAGAGAAGACCAAGGCCAGGATGTTAAGGGGCCAGATGGGGCAAAAGCATGAGAAGATGGCAAGTGGCAGGTAGTCCCGCGAGCAGCCCGGCTCGTGCAGGTTGGAGGTGGTGGCCATGGAGAAGACACACCCCAAGCTAAGTCTCAACAGTGAGAGTGACATGTCCTCCAGCTTCCCCTCCGAGCCAGATCGTTAAGGCAGGCTGTGGTGGCCGTTCCTCTCTGTCTCGCTCAGTGCTCCGTCGTCCCCGCTGCCGGCTGAGAAGGCTTTGGGGGCTTGCCCGAAGGCGGTCAGCAGCTTCTCCATCTCCTGGGAGTCCGCAGGCGGAGGGGATTGTTTATCTGGATGACATCTTCATGTACTCGGACTCCCTGGTGCAGCATGAGACACACATGAGAGCAGTGTTGCAGAGGCTAAGGGAGCATCTCCTATAAGCTAAGCTAGAGAAGTGTGGGTTTGACCTAACTACGTGGACTTTCTAGGATATTGTATCACACCAGCAGGGGTGGAGATGGACCCAGGAAAGTGCACTGCATCCTCTCCTGGCACCCTCCCCCAAGACTAAAAAGGACTTGCAGTGGTTCCTTGGGTTCACCAACTACTATAGACAGTTCATTGCAACTTGACAGCCCCCTTGATGGACTGCCTCAAGGACTCTGGGCCGTTTCGCTGGTCTGAGGCAGCCCATCTAGCCTTTGGGCACCTGAAAGAGTTATTCTCCTCAGAACCAATACAGGACTCCTGGGGATATGACTAGTTGGCAACGTACACACACACAGTTCAATCTTACTGGCCTGGTTTTCACAACATGCTAAGTCAATCATGGCTTATTGAAAACACATGAGCAAATGGGCTTTGGGAGAGGAGATTGTTGCAGCTTTACTCCTCTCTGGTCATTCTGCTGCTGCACTGAGATAAGCCATCACTTGGCTTAGTGTGTCATCTCAACCTGCGACTCATGACTTAGCTCTCTCCACACTAACTACTAGCTGTGACCAAGGTTTGTCCAGGAACCCCCACCCACACATATTCACACTAAGCCATGGTTAGGTTTAGCATGACATGTGAACCAGTCCACTGTGAAGGCTTCTAGACTTCCACCCCCACTATAAAAAGATGTGTGGTAAGCAAAATGACTTTTTTCTAACTGTTTAAAGTTCCTTCCTTAGTTTACGGTAAGTTGATGAAAACAGTTATCAGGATTTCCAGTGCAAACCAGAATGAAAAAGAATGTTGTAACTGTACAGATTGTGATAAGTCTGGTTTACAGTCCTATGAATTAGACCTGACGCTCCTGCCAGGTGGTGTTGGGCAGCCTTGCAAAGACCCTCCCAAAGCAATGCCCTCTGGAGTGTTCTTACGTCAAATCAGGCTGCAGCTGGAGATGCCTTTGCTCCCTGCACAGAGAGTTGGGCAACAGGTGGAGCCTGTTTGTGAGTGCTGGCAAATGAAGCCTGTAAAGTGAATGGGAGGGAGGGCAGTATGAATATTGCAACACCCCTTCCCTTTGGAAGAGCACCGTCTGTTGTCTGAGTGTAAACAAGGTATTTAATATGCAGAAGTCCTCATTAGCATCTCCTGGTTTCAGCAGTATCATGTCTGTTGCCGGGCCCCTGGGATGTGTCACAGGAAATATCTGTACACAACTTTTAATTACAGGCAAATGGGTGGACAAGCTGTCATTTGCAACTTCCTCTTCAGTCAGTTCTCAGGACTACCTTTTGTAGGTCTTGCATTCCAAGAGATGAGATGACCCCCATATGCCAGAACTGTAAGAATAATGTGACCAGAAGCCTAGAGTGACCACAGAGTTCTTATACTATTAATAGTTGTGCAAAAAAGGGGATCTGAGCTGGGGTGGTTTTCCATAACCCTGTATGACCATACCTACCAAAATTCTCTCTTCTGCACAACTGGTAAAAATAAATAGCAGCCCTGCTTTCCTCCTTTGCAGTTGGTCACTCTGAATGATACCAAGGTTGGCAGTGGGATTTCTGTACCTTTAAGAATTGTGTAAAAGATGAAATGTTGGTAGGTACATTTTATCATGAGAATCTACATCTGCCAAAATTCCCTCTTCTGCACAACTGTTATTGTTTATTTTGTTTAACAAAAGTTTTATTCTGCTTGATTGTAATAAAACCTCTAAATGGTTTGCAAGAGATATTAACATTATTTTAAAAACATTTAAAAACAAGTACATAAAAACATTTAAAAGATAATTATAATTAACAGAAGACAAAGAAGAGAAGGTAAAACACATCAACATCTATGTGTCTGGATAGGCTTGCCAAAACAAAAACTACATGGGGGTAGAGAGGAGGGGAGAGAGATGGAGAGATGAGTAATAGGGAAATAATGTGTTCGGCTTGGTTCAGTTGTACATGCTTTAACACTAAGCATGTCATGCCAAAGTTATCAGAAGGTCCAACTAACTTTATTTGGATGAAAATCGAAATGGACCGCCTTCAAGTCGATCCCGACTTATGGCGACCCTATGAATAGGGTTTTCATGGTAAGCGGTATTCAGAGGGGGTTTACCATTGCCTCCCTCTGAGGCTAGTCCTCCCCAGCTGGCTAAGGCCTGCTCAGCTTGCCACAGCTGCACAAGCCAGCCCCTTACTCGTCCGCAACTGCCAGCTCGGGGGCAACTGGGCTCCTTGGGACTCTGCAACTTGCTCACAGCTGCACAGGTGGCAGGGCACGTAACCCCTGAGCCACTCCCTGTGGGGGTGATCTTTAACTGGCCCTTGACACCCAGGAGACAAGAGCGTGGATTTGAACTCACAGACTCTGGACTCCCAGCCAGGCTCTCCTCCCCACTGTGCTATACCACCTACCAAAGGATTAATGTATAAGAACAACAAACACAACAAGCAAACATACTTGTTTTGTCTTCGTACTGCCTCTTTTTTTTAAAAACAAATGTTGTTTTAATGATGCTAGCCACCTTGAGCACTATTTTATAGTGGAAAGATGGGTATAGGTCAGTAAATAAATATTGCTCTCTCTGCTGCAGTGTACAGTGTTCATATTCTCCAGCTATCCCTTGAAAGATACAGCAGCATTATTTTATAAAACTATTCCATTCTGGACATAGGACAAATATGCTAAAATCAGCAATTTCCACTCCCACGTCTGTTTTTGTAGGAATTCTCTGACATGCCTACCTGATGCTATGCAGATCTACTCTACTCTACTGAGTTCAATGGGACTTGTTACACAGTAACGGTGATTAGGATTTGCAGTCTTTGTGCCTGATCAGATTCAAGAGAGATGATCCAAACCAAAATTCCCTGTTATCCATATTATTTGACTGCAGCTCTGTCCCCCAAGCTCTGAAAGGATCACCTTCTTCCTACGGTGAGGAACACTGCAAACATCATGTAGCATATTACATAGCAATGCACCAGGGGCCCTTGAGAAATGTAGCTTTCCCATGAGCTCCATTTTCTAAGGGCTACTGGGACCTTTCATTGTGAAAGTATACCAGGTGCTTGAGAGGGCAGACAGCGGCCTCCCACCTTCTTTCTCCTCATGGCCAGAGCACTGCCCCAGCAGTGGAAGAACAACTGTGTTGATGGAAAGTGAAGTGAATTCAGTTTTGGCTAAGAAATACTGTACAGGCATACCCCGCTTTAACATACGCAATGGGACCGGAGTGTGTATGTAAAGTGAAAATGTACTTAAAGTGAAGCAATTATCTATGCATGTACTGCACTGCAATCACCACTAGATGGCAGCGGCATCATACCATTAAGTGTCCGTAATTGCAAAGCGTGCGTACATTAAGCGGGGTATGGTGGCGTATGGAGCATGTACATTATAGCGAGGCGACATTAAGTGAAGCGACGTTAAGCGGGGTATGCCCAGAGCTTGGAAGATTACTTTTAAAAAGTAATAAATTACAGTTACAATTACTTGGCCCAAAAAAGTAGTAATTACCGTTACAATTACAATTGCTCTGAAAGTAACTGATTACTTTACTTTTTCTCAAAAGTAATCACTACAATTACATTTCAGTTACTTTTTTTTAAAAACTCCTACAAGGTGCTGGCCTTGGCTGCTGCACATCTAAGAAGCCTAAAACAATATTAAAAATAAACACACACACACAGGGGGTAGTAGAATAAAAAAAATTATCCTTAAGATTAACATAATGGCATAACAGAATCTCACATCCCCCCAAGCAATGAAGATACCCCAACTCTTGAAATCAAATTTTACACTTGAAATGCTTTTATAATATGTTTCTGTTATGTCTCAAAAGAACAAGATGCTCAAAGAGCATGTCAGACAAGGAATGCCTTTTTACAGTCATTACGTTGCCACCAGTACTGAACAGGCGTTCTACTGCGGCGCTTGAAGGCATGTCTGTGTTGTGCTGCAAAAAACACCGCAGCACACGTGGAAAGCCATGGAGTGATGACACTTCCCTGCTGGGAGACCTCAGGTACCTCACCAGTTCCTGCTCAGCAGTGTCCACTGCGACTTCTTGCCCTGGGGCAGAAAGTTCAAGAAGTCATCTTCTAAGTCATCTCCTTCTTGGTCTTTATCTGAAGACTGATCACTGTCCTCATTAAGTACACCCATCTTTATTTCAGCTTTCAACAAGGCTTCCATTGTGTATCTAAGAAAGAGAGAGGATATGTTAACACATATATGTTAGGAAACCATCATCTGCTCTTCATTTCCTGATGCTTGTCATGTCCCCTGGTTCAGGGTCCAGCCTGAGCCTGTGGATGATGACATGGAAGGTAGGAAGGTGACCAAGTCACCACACTCATGGGGCAGCACAGCAGACCCTTAAGGATTACCTGCAGCAACCCAAGGTTGTGATGAGGAGCCCCAGGAAGAAAAGGCCCAGCCCCTGCCTACCACCTTAAGCCCTCTGATGCCTCCCTTGAGACAACATTTCCCTTGGAGTAATCCACCCAAAGGGCTTCCCTAATGTTCTTACTTGTTGGTATGGGTGGTGGCCTGACACGATTCCAGCCAATCTAGTTTGAAGCGAGGGTGTAGGCAAGCTGCCAGAAGAAGCCTCTTGTCCTCCCAGATAGCTGCAAACCGCTTTCTTAGGGCTTCACACACACCTCTCAGCAGCTGAAAACAGTATGTGTACCTCTCAGGTTTGTTTTCCAGTCCTTCTAACTTGCGGTCCAGATTGCAGAGCGTTGGTAGCAAATACCCCATGAACATGCCGTTCTCCCGTTGCAGGATATCTAGGGACTGGGCTAGTGGCTCCATAATCTCTGTGTGTTCCTGTACCACTTCAATCTCGGCAGCTGTTATCCTGGACAAGGAGCAGCGGTCCATTATGGCATGCATTTTTAGTGGCACAGTTGACAGGAGCTCATGTAGTTGCTTCAATGCATCAAAGGTGGAATTCCACCTGGCCTTATTCGGTACCTTCAGATACACACCACATTGCCCATTGATATACTCAGCAATCTAGGCTGACAGGTTCTGCTTGGACCACAACTTGCTGCACTTTCCCATCAAGGAACGAAACTGTTTCTTGAAAGGACCAAGAAGACTACTTTTGGAGGAGTCAGAAAGCATGGCCTCTATGTCTTGTGTTGCCACAAGGTTGAGGGTGTGGCTAGCACATCTCTGGTGTGGTGGTAAAACAAAATCCTCTCCTGAGTCTACAGCTTCTTCCTCTGCCTCAGGTCCTGTGTCCAGGATCTCACAGATAGGCACAAACTCCACCTCAGCCTCCTCCTCCTCCTGGTTATCACCATCATCGTCACTGGTGCCTGCAGCTTCCACTGGTTCTTTGGCCATGAAAACTCTGAACGCTTTCACAAAGTTGGAGCCATTGTCTGTAGTAGTACACATAACTTTGTTGTGGATCCTGTACTGCACATGTACATCATGCAGTGCTTTTGAAAGGACATTGTATGTATGGCGCCCCTTCAGACGCTTACAAGCCAAGGCCCCGACCTCACATTTCAGGGTAGTTGGGTTGATCCAGTGGGCTGTTACCCCAAAGTAACTCTTCTTGCCATTGGTCCAACAATCTGCAGTGGTTGCTATATATGCCACAGCACCCATTCGGTTTGCAAGAGTTTCTCTCATGTGGCATGCTCTCTTCTCAATTCTGTCTCTCAGAGTCTTGGCACATATGATGGTGAGATCTTTGGGGAGTCCAATGCGAACCAGATTAATGAATGATGGTTTGTCCACAGTCTGAAGTGGTAATGTCTCCTCTACAATGAAATCAATGATTCTCCTGTCGAGATTGCTCTGGGTGACAGGCTCCCTGCCAGATCCCCACCTCTCAAGGGTTGTCTGCTGCTGCTTCAGCATTTTGGGAGGAGGGGTGTCATGCATTGGTTCAGGAAGGCCACGTCTCCTTGCCTTTATTGCTTCTTCAATTGCTCTCAGCTTCTCAGGGTGTGCCCTCTGAGGAAGAAGAACAAAGCATGAAGCCAAGAAAAAATGGAAGAGGAACTTCACAATTTAAACATAGACAATGGACACTCTTTGAGGACCAGCATGACAAAGGCTTACCTCAAAATGTTTCTTCACATTGGATGAGGAGGAAACAGCTGGTCTCAGATTTTTGATCCTTGGAAGGCAGTAATTGCATCGTACAACAACATTTTTCCCACTCTGGCTCACAAATGTACAAGCTTTCTGCAGATGTGGCTGTGGGCAACTGGCACTGCTTCATGCCCTCCTCCTCCTCGTGCACAGGGCCTCCTTTCTGAACCTCACTTTCTAGTTTTGCCTCCTCAGGATCAACAAGCTGTGACTCAAGTGGCCGCACTAACTGACTGCTGCTCTCAGCAGCAAAACCTGCAACAGGCGTCTCTGTAATAAACAAGAGATAATGCTCCTATATGGGTGATCTTCAGCTGTGATGTGCCCCCATCTCTTCCCCATGCTGCAAGATCCCCCAGTCAGAGTGGATAGCACAATTAAAAGAGATCCTATTTGCATCATTTTTGCTCGCTGAATAACTCTGCCTGGGCCAGTCTAACCTACTATCTCACAGGGTTGTTGTGAGAACAAAATGAGACTAGGGTTCAAATCCCCACATAGCCATGAAGCTCACTGGGTGACCTTGGGCCAGTCACTGCCTCTCAGCCTCATGAAAACCCTATTCATAGGGTCACCATAAGTTGGAATCAACTTGAAGGTGGTACATATATTTTTTATTTTGAATATTATGATTATGATAATAAATATGCAGCATTTCAAATTAATTCTGTATGAGAAGCATTCCATTCCAAGCTTGGAAAACCAAGGATGAGGTATAAAATGTAGACAAGAATACTTTTGACAAAATGCCGTTTATATTTTATATCTATATCTATAATTAGCAATACAGCTGAATGATGTATGTAAAGTATTTTTTCTTTCCCTTTTCTTTTTTATTAATATTTTAGTACTACTGCTAAAGTTCTGATGAAAGAATAAAGCATTCATTAGCAAAATTCAAATGATTAGAACACATCACATAAATTCCACTGAAGTTGGAGTTTTAGCCATAGAAAATGAAAAAAACATATAACCTATGATAGCCCAATAGACAATCAGAACTAATATAAAACCCTATTGCTTCTCATTTGCAAATCTTGCAAGATCTAAGGTAACTCTAGATCATGTGAGTTCAGGTGATGCATGTTATGTACATTTGTATAGATATTAGCAGAGATTGTCAACAGTCTATCTCTCTCTGGGACTGGGAATCTCTCTCTTTCTCACAGAACATGAGTTTGAGAGCTGGGGGACTGAGAGGAGGAGCTGCAAGGACCCTACTTCTCACCTCATCTCTGCCAAGAACAAAAAAATCAGCCTTAAGTCATTTATTATACGCCTAATGATTTTTTATTTTTATTATTATTATTACTGAGACAGTTTTTGTCCCACATACAATTCAGTCTTGTGATTAAACAGGACAAAAATACAAATAAAAAGAAAGATGGAGTTCAAATAAATATACAATAAAAAGCTAGCCGGCATTTTAAAAGGCAGGAGTGATCTGTCTGGATAAATACAGCACACAGCTATGCATGGGAACAAGGGGGAGAGTTCAAAAAGGGAGGGAAGAGAAGTTAGGCCGAAGTTTCAGAAGTGCCTTGTGATTGATGGAGGGGGCGGCAACGAGGCAAGGAGAGGCAGTAGGGGGGGCAGAACGGGCCGCGGGGGGGCAAAAATGCCATGGGGGGGCAGAAGGGGCCACGGGGGCACGCACGCACACACACAAATCATTGTCACTCACCTCCACAGCTCTTCTCCATTCTGCTGCTGCCTTCTCCTCCGTTATCCTTGCCCTGGCTTTTTCCTCCGGCGTCCATTTTTTCCTCTCAGACGCTAGCAGGCCCTGCCTATTCACCTCTTCCCTCGTGCCTCCTAACACAGATCACGAGGGAAGAGACAGTCTGCGCAGAGGTCCAATCAGTGTGAGGCACATGTCTTGTGTTAACCAATCACAGCCAGGAGCTGACTTCCCCTTGTTCCCGCCCCCAAGTAACATCCAACCTAATGTGGAAACGTTAAAGTTGCAGCTGAAAAGTAGGGAAATTACTAGTCATTCCGTTACTTGCCAAATGTAATGGAATTACCCACTCATTTAAAATTGTAACGAATTACAAGTAACTCGTTAAAAATAACGAGTTACTTCCAAGCTCTGGGTATGCCTGTATGATGAGACACTTCCCAGTTTGTTTTTTTATGTAAATCCAATATGAGCTATGGGGGGATTTCTCACTCCACTTTAAAATTGTATTTAATTTTATTAGAGTTTAATTTTATTCAGTGAAAATACACATGTTGTTGTTATTATGTGCCTTCAAGTCGATTACGACTTATGGCGACCCTATGAATCAGCAACCTCCAATAGCATCTGTCATGAACCACCTTGTTCAGATCTTGTAAGTTCAGGTCTGTGGCTTCCTTTATGGAATCAATCCATCTCTTGTTCGGCCTTCCTCTTTTTCTACCCCCTTCTGTTTTTCCCAGCATTATTGTCTTTTCTAGTGAATCATGTCTTCTCATTATGTGTCCAAAGTATGATAACCTCAGTTTCATCATTTTAGCTTCTAGTGACAGTTCTCGTTTAATTTGTTCTAACACCCAGTTATTTGTCTTTTTTGCAGTCCATGGTATACACAAAGCTTTCCTTCAACATCACATTTCAAATGAGTTTTCTCTTATCCGTTTTTTACACTGTCCAACTTTCACATCCATACATAGAGATCGGGAATACCATTGTCTGAATGATCCTGACTTTAGTGTTCAGTGATACATCTTTGCATTTGAGGACCTTTTCTAGTTAATAAATAAAAATACAATAAAAACACAACAATTAAAATAAGCTACAGTAAAATGACGGAAGACCTGGGTAAATAAAATAACATTTGCCTGGTGTCAGAAATAAACCAAATTTGGCACCAAGCAGACTTCTGTGGGGTAGGTATTCCACAGATGGAATACCACAACTGAAAAAGCCCTGTCACCACCTTCAGAGGGCAAAGAAACATGGAAGAGAGCCTTTGGTGAAGACTGGAAAGTTTGAGCAGGTTCAGTTTAGACCCAAAATATCTTTGGTGTACATTGGGGAAGGAACTACTATGTGTAAAATGGCACAAATTCTAATCCACCATGGGCTGCTGTCTCCTTATCAAGAGTCTTGTGCTATGAGGATAATCTTAACATTTAACTATAGTGAGGATCATAAGCAATTCATGAGACTGCCACTCATCTTTGGGAAATAATTGTTTTTGCAGTATCCTGTCACAGACAGTGATGAGAATAAATCTTGACACAAGGAGCTGAAAGTTTAGAGCCCAGAAGCTCTGTTGGCTGGACCTGAAGGGATGGTCACTACCATGTGGGATGATTAAACAAGGTAGCCTTTTTCTGATAGGCTATGATCCTAGTACAATTACTACCTATTATGATCATCATTAATGGGTAACTTTCACCAAATAATTACTTTGTGTTTTTTTTTAAAAAGAAAACAAAACACTTAAATATCCAAACTGTGTTTGGGGCTATACATTTCACACTTTTTGCCAAATTAGCACCCAAGATGGCTCAAATTAACTATTAAAAAATCCATAATTTGGGGGGCATCACTGAAAAGATACACAACAGACAGTGCAAAGTCGTACATCATCTGTGGGGGGGAAATCTTTTTGAGATTTCATTTATGGATTGAATTTTTCATAAAGGCTGAGGTGTGATCTGTCTTTTTCATATTATACACCAAGTTTTTCCTCATTTTCCTTGCTGTCTGGCACTGAATGTTACCATTCTGAGGTAACATTCCCGGCATTGTGCTCTTTTCCCCAGCCCACCCCCTTCATCTGTCAGCCAGCTCTTTCCAAACACATTGGGCTTTAAAGATGGTTGTCAGGTCTATCTTGAGGGGTTAAACTAGGTACTTGTTAAAAATACCCGATGACCCTAGTAAAGGTATTAGCCATGACAGTTGTGAAGGAGATCTTTAGACCCACAAATCTATTCCTTTTCATTTGTCTTGCAAGACACTGGGACTTCTGTCCTATTTCTATGTCGCACTTACAGCAAAGTGCTAGCTGTATCAGAAGTGGATGTTTTGGTCAGGGATGCAGTTAGGCTGGAGCGAGAATGGGGGGAAAAGGAACCAGCAGGCTATGAAACATGTAAGAGCCAGCAAGAATTCTGTTTGTTCTCAAGACATATGTAGACACAAAACATGAACTTGTAAGTATATGATCTTGTGGTTCTTGCTTGGAACATCTGGTGATTATTTTAAATAATCAGAACAGGGAAGTATCATGGTTTTAGGCTGAGATTAAAAGATATCAGGAATTCTAAGGCCAATATGCAGCCATGCAATGCTACAAGGCAATCAATATTGTCTGGGAGAGCAGAGATGTAATGCACCAATTAGGGCTGTGGACTGGATTCAGCCAACTCCCGAGACAAATTGGGCCCATTTGGATGTTTTGGGGCCTTGGTCGGGTTCTGACAGCCACAGATTACTACAGTTTGGATTCGAAGACCCAGAGCGACCCAGGGCTTTCAGGGGGCAGGACATCTGACGGGAAAAAGAGGCAGCTGCAACTCTCCTTCATGCCTGTTGGGCAGAGGCAGCAATCCTCCATGGGTGCTGGTGCTGTTTTGCAGGAAATCCCTTTGTAAAACAGCATCACACAGGATCACTCCTTCCCCCTCCAAAGCCTTTGCAAAACAGCATCACGCAGGATAAATTGACCCTGCTCTCAATTGGGGGGCAAGGAAGGAGACTCAGCAACTCCTTACCCCACCCCTCCCCACCATATACTTATTTAAGCATTTTTGTACCCTAATTAAACATGACCCCTGCCCCTAAACATATTCAGGAGTGTCTCTGAGCCAGGGTGGCTGGTCTCCAGGTTGACCCAGGGCAGGTATGCCTGATGCCCCACCTCCAGATTTAAGCCACAGAGCTGATGGGGGGGGATCTGTATAGCCCTAACACCAATGTTTCATAAGCATGGATTACAAGTATCAAGGTACATGTGTGTTAACCAAATTGCTTCTGCTATATGACATGCACTTCCTGGGCCACATGCTTTTGCTGGCTGTGACATGGTAAGTGCTTTCACTAGTCATAGCAAACTTGCTGTACTAAAATTTGTACAGACTTGCCCAGAATTTTAGATGACATTTTGTCATGCTAACTACCAAACTTTTGTTTGGAAAAAAACTTCCTGTTCCAATTTCTACACATTCTCAGTCAAGTTGGCTATGGATGTAGGATGGCAGAGGTACTTACCAGACAGAGGATGACTAGAAAATGAGCACCAGAGGCCATTCTGGAACTTTTCTACAGGTGTAAGCAGATCTAGTAGAGCATTTGCATGTCTCTGCTATGGAGCATGGCAGAGTAATGTGCCATGTACAACACTGTTTCAACCAAGATGACAAAGATAAATACTACTTTGAATATCTCCTTGTACAAAATAATGCAGACGATGTTTATAATTACTTAATTTGTTTTTGAAAACTTCGTATTGCAACTTTGCTGTTTTTGTGGGTGTGTGGATACAGATATAACAATATTACATACCAGCATAAGAAAAAGCCTTGCCACAGAATCAAGATCATTTTCATTTTCATCACCCTGACTTCAGATATTCACACAACTTCATACAAGTATTTAAAGAGTAAACATGAGGGTTTTTTTACAAAGTAAAGATTAAAGGTAGCAGTGGTGACCTGTCAGCCCAGAATGCCATTCTTTCCAGCTCATATCTCAAAGAGTTGATGGTCCAGGTCTAAAAGAATCATGCACCACCACCACCCAAGCTCATGTTCTTATCCCTTTTTATACAGTTCTTAAACCTTGGATTCCAAATAAGGTGATGTTTGCTCAAATGCAGTATCCCATTGGATCTCTGATTGTCCCCCTTTTTTCACATGTGACTTTCACCTATCCAGCAAGGACTGGAAAGTTAAAATCTACCTTGACAGAAAACCCACAATGCTCAAAGAGGAGTTAAGGTGCACATATGAAACACAAAATGAAATATAAACATTTAATACACATATATTGTTAAACCAACATAAGATCACTGCTAAAATTCTGCATGTGGTATTGAATCAATGCCCATATAAGGTAAAGTACAAAAAACAGAATATAAAAGCCATAAAATTCTGCAGAAGATTGTCTTCAAGATTGTTCTGAGTAGAGTACTTTTGTAGCAGTAGTTCCATACACAACTAATAAAATGTTCCCTGTATAAAAAGCCCACAAGTATTGCTTAATTAGATGATCCTGATAAGAATCTTCACAACTGCTCTATCTTCTGTCCTACCCCAATGTTCTGCAGAGCATTATTACCACCTCTAGTCTATATGTTTGTTCTATATTCTTTATTGATGTGATCCAGTATATATACAACACGTTCTAACAGAAGCCTTCTAAACATGATGTCTGCTACATCACAAAACGTGACATAGTCAGAATTGGTTCTTTGTACGATACTCATGCCATCAAGTAAACATGCTGAACATGCTCTGCAAGTTTCTCCCTCTCAGAAGCTAATATTATACTATAACCAGCATGGATTTTTTGCATTCTGCAATATTAAATTGAAAATACTCCCATGCCATTCTGATGCTTCCCATAAGCTCATTTCAAAACAAAATCTTACAAAACTTATGGTCCTGAACTCAGAAACACTTGCTTAACAACCCTCTAAATTTTTATGGCGATACACAAAACAGTCAGAGAGAATCAAGAGTTCAAAGTGTAAAATGAGAGACAGAAAAACCAGACACCTTTAGGACTTTTTTCTGTCAATACTTCTCATAATCTGTTTAAAAATCAGCCATGTTCACTGAGTACCTGTAATCCTGTTACTGACCTTGCCCCA
The DNA here is from genome assembly GCF_030035675.1 of Rhineura floridana. Lineage (NCBI taxonomy): Eukaryota > Metazoa > Chordata > Lepidosauria > Squamata > Rhineuridae > Rhineura > Rhineura floridana. The sequence goes on along the minus strand of NC_084480.1, from coordinate 171,762,710 downwards.
TACTCTGACCTTCATCTTTTGCAGTTTAACAGTTTAAAAAATGCCTGGCTGATATTTAATTAATTTAAGAAATTTTACATTGAACTCAATGATAAGCTCAAGCATGCTCAGTAAGAACCAACTGTCAGTGATCTAAAAGCCAGACTCAGAGCTGCTGCGCTTGCCTAATCAGGGGGCCACATCCATGTGAGACCTTTATTTCACTTGACACAGTATGGCTTCCCCCAAAGAATCCTGGGAAGTGTAGTTTGTGAAGGGTGCTGAGATGAGACTCCTATTCCCCTGACAGAGCTCCAATGGCCAGACTGGTTTAACGGTCATCCACTCTGATTGAAGCTCTGTGAGGGGAATAGGGCGACTCCTAGCAACTCTTAGCACACTTCGCTAACTACACTTCCCAGTGGAAGAAACCATGACTGTCTAAAGTGAAATAAAGGTTTGGTGTGGATGTGGCCAGGGACAGCTTTGGTTTAAATTTGGGTGGGAGGTTACATGTGCCTGCTGTAGAATAAAAAGGTGGAGGAAACCATGAAAAGCAATGATACTGTTCACAATGTTTTCCTTTTGGAAAGGAAAGGGGCTTCCCCTCTGCCCAGTGCCCACCCACCCAATCTCCTCCCCTCCTCCTCTCCTCCCTGCCTCTCCCCCAGGTCAGTTTCACCTATTCTAAACATGATTGCATAGAAGTAAATCTCACTGAACTCAAAAAGTATGCAAATGATGAAATCCACCCTCCCCTTGTCATTCCGAGGTCCAACTGCCTTCCTAGCTGATTTCCTATTTCTAATGTATTTAAAGATTTTTGTTGGTGGTGGTTTTTATTTTTTAATCAATATGCTCCTCTAATTCTTTTTTTGCACCCCTTATTGTCTGCTTGCATTTCTTGTGCCAACGTTTGTGTTCTGTTTTGTTCTCATTTGGACAAGACTGAAGGAAGTGTCTAATAGCTTCCTTGACTCTATTCGTTAACCACACAGGCATTCTCGTGGCCCTAGTGTTACCTTTCCTGATCTACAATATACATTATAGCTCAGCTGCTTCTATTATCATGGATTTGAACAAGCCCCAAGCATTCTGGAAAGATTTGACCTCTTCAACTTCCTTTCTGCTAATCCCCTCATTTTTGGGAAATGTCCTCTTTTGAAGTCTAATAGGACTATAGTAGACTTCCTTGGCAATTATTCTTATGTATATATTGAATTTGATAATACAGTGTTCCCAATTGGTTCAACAACACATTATTTACAAGGTCCTGAGTGTTAAAAGTACAACAGAAGGGACCATTTAGTCAGTAACATAAGGGGTTAATTCAGTTATTGGTCTAACTGATAGCAGATTCTGATTGACTAGAGGTTCTAGTGGGCTTTAGCTGTCAGTGAGGAAGAGGGTTGAGATTTGATCTGAGGTTTGATTATTCATTGACTGTACACACCAGTTCCCAGCAAAATGGAGATTTAAAGAGCAGCGCAGAGCTGTTTGCAAAAGGGCTTTCAAATAGTGTTGCACTACACTTTGAAGTCCCAACACTTGATTGACAACTGGGCAGCCCCACCCATCTATAAAATTTGGCCATCCAGGGGTGGGGAGACAAAGATCTGGCCTGCTGCCCAGAAAAGATTCCACACCAATTTAGGGTATCTTGTAGAGGTGATGTGCAGCAACCACAAGATTCACCTTAATATGTGTATTTGTAGTGTTTGGGAGAGAGCCATTGTGGTGTAGTGGTTAAGGTGTTGGACTATGACCTGGGAGACCAGGGTTCGAATCCCCACACAGCCATGAAGCTCACTGGGTGACCTTGGGCCAGTCACTGCCTATCAGCCTCAGAGGAAGGCAATGGTAAACCCCCTCTGAACACAGCTTACCATGAAAACCCTATTCATTGGGTCGCCATAAGTCGGAATTGACTTGAAGGTAGTCCTCAAAAGTGTGATCAGCATGATCTGTTTTGGATCTGTTCTGTATCATTCTGATTCATTTTGTTATTTGGTTCAACTCTGATGTTAAATTTGAAGGTCTGGTTTGCCTCCATTGACTAGAAAGGGGAATCGAAAAATGGCTGTAATTTTTCCCTCTTTTCACATAAGTGGATGAAATTTGTAGTTAAAGGAGCCCATCCATACTGAGTAAAGCCTGCTAAAGTTCAGGCAGATCCATCCAGAGATTTTTGTGCAGGAAAGCCTGCCAATTTTCAAAAGTATAGGTGCAGGAATGCTCCCACAAGGCAAACTTTGGGGAAGGAAATAGAAATCACATCCCCTCATTCCCCCAATAGTCTGTCTCCTTCGTTTATGCCCTGCTCTCAGTGTGAAAACTCAGGAGAATAACAACCCACATGTTTATTTCAACATCCCTCCCACAAATCACTGCAACTGAAGTGCACTGGGAAAATTCACTTTGATTCAAACCTGTCCATCAAAATGAAATATTCCCTCCCCTATCCTCTACCCCTCCTCTCCTCTCAGGCTCTGGCATTTCGCCCTGTCAGCATGCTTTCACTTCTCAGAAAAGAAAAGAGAGGGGAACGGATGTGTGTTTGACTTTATGGAAAAACCAAGGCAACAGAGCTACTTGGAAGGTTGTCACTCCCTGATCCTCCTCAACATGCCTTGTTAATGGTGTGATTCAACTTGGCAACATGAAAGACTACCCCAATTCGCCTTGTTATTCAGAGTACACACAGAGCCAACAGACTGTCCTAGTTTTTAGAAATGTGACCTCTTTGTCATGACTGCAATGTACATATACCAGTCTATCTGAGGATAATTGAAGTCACTATTACTACAGTACTTCCTCCTTTGGATGCCTCCTTGATTTCAATCTCTATCTCAAGTGTTGGGTGGGGGGCAAAGTATGTCCCCAGTACCAAGTTATCCCAGGGGACCAGTATTACCACAAACAATGATTCTGTGAAAGGAATCTGCCCCTTTTGGGATTTCCAGCTTGTTGGACTCTGTGTCCTCTTTGATGTACAGAACAACACCACTTCGTGTACTCCCTTCCCTGTACTTTTTATACAATTTGTATCTAGAGATAGCCATGTCTGGCTGGTTCTGTCCATTATACCAGGTTTCCATCATACCCACTATATTTATGCTCTCCTTTAAAGCCAGTACTCCCCTTTGCCCATTTTAGCTCAAAGGCTGTTAGCATTAGCATCTAACACCTGTGCATAGAATCTGTCTCCAAAAGTCTTTGGCATGCGCTCTGGCCTCTTTGAATTTGACTTCTTAGACGTCTTCCAGACAAACTGGAACCAGTTCAGAGGAGGACAGTGAGGATGATCAGGGGACTAGAAACAGAGCCCTATGAGGAGAGTGTGATGTTCCTATATTAATGTATATATGGTAAGTGTTGTTGTTTTAGAAGATACATGGTAAGTGGAGTGAAAGAGGGGGAGTGACTGGGCAGTAGAATGCGAGATGATTGGCTGAGTGTTTAAAATGGCTGAATGTATAAAAGGAAGAGTGAGAGTGGAATCTTGGGGGGGAAGAAGAGAAAGAGTGGATTGCTTGGTGGGGTTTGAGAGAGTTGTTTGTCAGGAGAGAGTGAAGAAGGAGGGAGGTGGAGTTCGGATTAGTATTGAGTAAAACCATATGCTTATGTGCCTTAAGAAGAAATCCTGTTAATCTTGTTAGCTTTGTTATCTTTAATAAATACTTAATTTGGTTTACCAAAGGCCTGATCCTTGGCTGGGGTTTCACAGACCAGAAGGGAGGGTAAGGTAATGACCAAGGCTGAAGGGGAACTGTAACGAATGGTGGCAGCGGTGAAGAGAATAACAATACCAGTATTCAGAGTCTCTGGGAATACTAGTATTGGGACGTTACTGGTGGTTGCCTAGCAGGGGGATCTGTTGAGATCTGTGCTAGAGCGGATAGGTAAACCATAAGAGAGTGTGGTCCGGACTGGTGGAGTCCCTGGTGGTGCCTAGAGACAGGCAGTAACCACGAGCAGGTAGGAACCTGACAGGGAGAGCCAGGGAAGGACGTATCACATGTGGTGGCAGTAGCGGTGGGATACGAATAAAGGAGCGTCACATGTGGTGTCAGTAGCGGTGGGATACGAACAACAGAGAATCCAGATACAGTGGTGTGGCAAACAGAAATAACAAAACAAGATTACTTGTGAGAGTGACTGGCAAAGAGTGTGTGGCAAAGAGTGAGTGAACTCAAACACCATGGCTGAATACATAAAAATGAAAAGAGAGGAGCTGGTGGAGAAGTGCACAACATTCAATTTACCTCACAAGGGTAAAGGGGTAGATGAATTGAGGGTAGCACTTATAGGATTTGCAACTGCCCAGCAAAAACAACCTGTCAGAGAAGAGACCCCAGAAGGATATTTAAGCAATCCCGCTTATATAGAGTACTTGAGAGAGAAGTTAAGATGGGAGGCTGATGAGAAAGAAAAGCAGCGGGTCTTTGAGGCTGAGGAAAAAGATAAACAGCGGGAGTTGGAAGCTGAGAGATTGAGGATGGAAGGTGCAGAGAAGGAAAAACAGAGGGAGTTGGAAATTGAGAGAATGAGATTGGGGTTTGAGGAGAGGGAGAAGCAACGAGCATTGGATGCTGAATTACAAGTAGAAAAGTTAAAATTTGATAGAGAGAAATTTCACTCTGAGGAGACAAGGAAAGAGAGAGATGGAGAAAAAATAAAAATTACTCCAAAGGACTTTGCTGTCTATGAGCCTGGTCAAGATCCTCAAATTTACCTCAGCACCTTTGAAAAAGCAGCTCAGTTGTGGGGGCTACCTAAAGATAAATACATGCAGTATTTATCAAACCTGATTAAAGGGGAATTGGCTGAGGTATACCAATATTTCCCCTCAGACAAGCCCGTCACCTATGCTGAATTCAAAAAAGCAGTGTTTAAAAGATTCAGTCTGGGGCCTGATTATTTTAGAAAGCTTTTCAGAAATTGCCAGATACAGACAGGGAGGTCTTTTGTGGAACTGGGAGCAAAGTTGGTGGATATATTTGGAAAGTGGATGAGTAGTGCCAAAGCTCAGTCAGTGGAAGAGGTGAAAAGCCTCATGATACTGGATCAATTATACCATCAGTTACCACCAGAAATAAGGCTCCTGGTCAAAGACCGTTCCCCTACATCTGTGCAGGAGGCCGCAGAGATGGCGGATCACTTCGCCTCTAATAGAACTGGCTGGGTGGGGAAAACATCAAGAGAGTTTAAACCCAGACCATATAGTGCTGGCAGAAGGGATGTGGTACCACAGCGAGTGAGTCCTCCATTAAAATCTGAAGGGCACAGGACACCTCAGAGTGGATCTGTGTACCCTAAAAGTGAGGAGAAATTATGCTACAAATGTGGTAGACCGGGGCACCTACGTTTTCAATGTGAGGTTGCCAACCCCAGTAGTAATCCTGCTCAGACAAGGGCAGTGAAAACAGAGCCCAAGGCTTTAGAAACAGCGAAAAAGGTTCAGTTTTGCCAGATAAACTGGACAGAAGTAACAGACCTTGATTCAAGTCTGAGAGAGGAAGTGAGTGTACAAGGGGCAAATTATTGGGCATTGCTTGATACTGGTGCCGCTCAGACATTACTGAGGCCAGATTTAATAAAATCTGAGGTAATATTACCTCAGGAAACTGTGACTATCCAAGGAGTGAGAGGTCAACCAGAAAGTTTGCCTGTGGCCCTGATGGATATGGCTTGGAGAGGCCGAGAGGGCCGATATAAAGTAGGCATTAATGCCCAGCAACAAGAACCAGTAATACTGGGAAGGGATGTAATGGGCGCCCAAGGAAAGATCTATGTAGTGACCAGACAGCAAATTGGCAGAGAAAAAGAAGCCATATTAAGGGGGGCTGAAACAAACAGGGTGGAATCTGTTAACCAGCCTCAGGTCACCATAGCAACCACTAGCAGGCCTGCTGAAGAAGACCAACTGTATCAAGTGGTCTCTGGGGAAGAAGCAGAGCAATTCAGGGAAGAGCTGCATAAAGATATCAGTTTGAAGCAGATAAAGGAACAAGCCCTGACCCGACAGATTCCTTTCATTGACAAACTGAGGAATCAAGTTGTGTGTGAGAATGGGATTTTATATAGACTGTGGATGCCTGATGAGAGAAAGGATGAATGTGAACCAGTGAAGCAATTGATAGTATCTAGCAAATACAGAACCAGATTGCTAGAGGTAGCCCACGATGTTCCATGTGCAGGACATCTGGGAATAAAAAAGACCAAGAGGAGATTGGCTGCACATTATTATTGGCCAAATATCTCCAAGGATGTAAAACAACATTGTCTATCTTGTGGAATATGCCAAAAGGTGGGAAAGAGTGGAGTAAAGACCAAGGCACCCTTAAAGCCCCTTCCTATAATTGGACAACCCTTTTATAGAGTGGGAATAGATTTGGTTGGCCCTTTTTCCAAACCCACAAGGCATGGCAAGAAATATCTAGTGGTGGTGGTGGATTTTGCCACCAGGTACCCAGACGCAGAAGCACTGAGATCTGTAGAAGCCCCTGTAGTGGCAGAGGCTTTATTAAAAATCTTTATGAGGCTGGGTTTCCCTCATGAAGTGCTGACAGATCAAGGCAGTGTATTCATGGGAGAAGTGATGCAATGTATGTGGAAATGTTGTGGTCTAAAACATCTAAAGACCACTACTTACCATCCCGCCACTAATGGGCTAACTGAGAGATTCAATGGAGTTTTGAAGGGCATGATCAGAAGCTATGTTCGAGATCACCCACAAGACTGGGATGAACGGTTGGGATGCTTCTTATTTGCATACAGAGAAGTCCCTCAGGAGTCAACAGGCTTCTCACCCTTTGAACTCATGTTTACTAGAAAAGTGAGGGGACCTTTGGAACTGCTAAAAAATTCATGGCAAGGAACTCTGGGAGAGTACAAAACTTCTGTAGTAGATTTTGTATTGGAATTCCGCAATAAATTAACATCAATGATGGAAGTAGTGAAAGAGAATTTGAGTCATGCACAGGAGAAGCAAAGTTACTGGTATGACAGAACAGCCAGAGAACGTGTGTATGATGTGGGAGATATGGTTATGGCGTTCATACCCAGGAAACATGACAAATTACAGGCTAACTGGGAAGGACCATATACCATCAGAGAAAGGCTTGACACAGTGACATATGTAATCACCACAGACCAATTAAACAAAAGCAAAGTGGTTCATGTAAATATGTTAAAGCCTTACCATACCAGGGATGCAAAGGTGTTGCAAGTTACCTTATTCCCTGAGGGAAGTGGGCCTGAACTTCCAGATTTGGTACAGGAAAGCAAAGACAAAGGAGGGGTAGATCAAGTGGAATGGTAAGAGGAGGTAGAGGAGGAAGTAAAAGAAGAGATTCTGAGAGTTTTGAAAACCTATAGGAATCTCTTTAGCAACAAACCTGGCCGAACCAGTATAGTTATACATTCCATTGATACTGGAGAGCATGCCCCAATCAGATCTGTTCCGTACCGTGTGAATGGGAAAGTTTTGAATGAGATCAAAAAGGAGGTGGAAGATATGCTGGAATTAGGAGTGATCAGGGAATCCATCAGTCCCTGGGCCTCAAGTATTGTCCTGGTTCCGAAAAAAGATGGAACGACAAGGTTTTGCATTGATTATCGGCTAATCAATAAAATTACTGTCCCAGATGCGTATCCTATGCCTAGGGTAGACACAATGTTAGAGTTATTGGGGGCAGCAACCATTATCTCTACACTAGATCTCTGTAAAGGATTTTGGCAAATGGAACTAGACGAGCACTCCAGAGCCAAAACTGCCTTCAGTACACCAGATGGGTTATGTGAGTTTGTGACCTTACCCATGGGACTAAGGAACTCACCAAGTTCATTTCAGAGGCTAATCAATACTGTGTTGCGAGGCATGTCAGATTTTGCAGTGGCCTATATCGATGACGTGGCCATTTTTAGCAAGTCGGTACCTGAGCATGTCCAACACCTGACAACAGTATTGGAGGCCTTAAGAAAAGCAGGCCTCACAATAAAAGCTAAGAAATGCCAGTTTGGACTAAAGGAAGTAATCTATTTAGGACATAAGGTGGGGAGTGGGAAAATCACCCCCTTATGGAGCAAGGTGGAGGCAATACAAGCGTGGCCGATCCCCTTAACCAAAAAACAAGTAAGGGCATTTCTGGGTGTGGCTGGATTTTATAGGAAGTTTGTGAGAAATTTTGGGGAAATCGCAACCCCCTTGCATGAATTAACAAAGAAGAAGTGTTCTGAGCGTGTGGTATGGACGGATGAATGTCAGAAGGCTTTTGATCTACTGAAGCAAGCCTTGTGCCAAGGACCCATATTAATAGCACCAGACTATGAGAAACCATTCATCGTGGCTACAGGTGCGTCGGACCTGGCGCTGGGAGTCGTCTTGCTACAGGAGAGAGAAGGCACCAGACATCCAGTGGCGTACCTGAGTCGCAAGCTGACGCCGAGGGAGAAAAACTATTCGTCGGTCCAGAAGGAGTGCCTAGCGGTCGTGTGGGGACTGAACAAGTTGCGCCCATACGTGTGGGGACAAAGATTCACAGTGACTACGGATCATCGGGCCTTGTTATGGTTGCAGACTATGAAAAACCATAACACTATGCTGCAGAGGTGGTCCTGGGCCCTACAGGACTATCAAGTGGACTTCCAGTTCATCAAAGGCAAGGACAATGTACTGGCCGATGGACTTTCCAGACAAGTGGCTGGGACTGCAGTGACGTGACCAGACGGAGGAACAAAGAAAGACATTTTCCCCATAGAGACTTTTATTTGTTAACGCGACGTATAAATCCTGGAACAGGAATAATACTCTGCTGTTGTTTAAGGGGGGGGAAATGTGATGTTCCTATATTAATGTATATATGGTAAGTGTTGTTGTTTTAGAAGATACATGGTAAGTGGAGTGAAAGAGGAGGGGGAGTGACTGGGCAGTAGAATGCGAGATGATTGGCTGAGTGTTTAAAATGGCTGAATGTATAAAAGGAAGAGTGAGAGTGGAATCGGGGGGGAGAAGAGAACTGAGTGGGTTGCTTAGTGGGGTTTAGAGAGTTGTTTGCCAGGAGGGAGGTGGAGTTCGGATTAGTATTGAGTAAAACCATATGCTTATGTGCCTTAAGAAGAAATCTTGTTAATCTTGTTAGCTTTGTTATCTGTAATAAATACTTAATTTGGTTTACCAAAGGCCTGATCCTTGGCTGGGGTTTCACAGACCAGAAGGGAGGGTAAGGTAATGACCAAGGCTGAAGGGGAACTGTAACAAATGGTGGCAGCGGTGAAGAGAATAACAATACCAGTATTCAGAGTCTCTGGGAATACTAGTATTGGGACATTACTGGTGGTTGCCTAGCAGGGGGATCTGTTGAGATCTGTGCTAGAGCGGATAGGTAAACCATAAGAGAGTGTGGTCCGGTGGAGTCCCTGGTGGTGCCTAGTGACAGGCAGTAGCCACGCGCAGGTAGGAACCTGACAGGGAGAGCCAGGGAAGGACGCATCACAGAGAGACTGAAAGAACTGGGCATGTTTAGCGTGGAGAAGAGAAGACTGAGGGGAAATACTTTTTTTTAATCGTAAGCACTAATAGTTTAGTTCCATCCTGCTTCACATGGAGCCCATCACTTTTGTACAGACCTGCCTTGTCCCCCCCAAAATTAAGAACTCCTCTTCCCAACAAGGCTGTCTCATCTACGTATTGAGACTAGTTAGCTGTGCTTGCCTACATGGCCCTGCCTGTGCAACATATAGCATTTCAGAGATAGCTACCTTATAGATCCTGGCCTTGAACCTCCTGCCTAGCAACCTCAATTTTGCTTCCAGGACCAGTGGAGGCTGGTCCACTAGGGCTACTGGGGCACAGTCCTCCCAAGGAGAATCACAAACAATTAAAAAAAAGAGTTTTCCAAAAGAAATCTCAAAGCCACACACTCTTCCCTGTCCCACAGCCATTTTATACTTTTATGAACCTCCAGAGACTTAGGGAGGGATTTTCCACAATCACCTGTTCTCTGGCCAATTAGGTCCCTGCATCACTCAGCAAAGTCAAATCTAAAAGTATAGCCATGGCAAAGAGGTCCCTCCTATGTGTCTCTAAGCTGAAAGGCCATGTGACTGGGGGGGGGCTGCCTATGTTCCAGCCCCTGTTGGGAAGGTTTCCATTCCCTTTGTTGTTGTGAGGTGTATATAGCAACCTCAGTAAATAACTTAGTAGGGCTGCCTTGAACGGCAGTCTGAGCATGCTCAGAGCTGTTTCCTTGAAGGCCACACCTCAAAGCTTATTCTTTGTAGCTTGCCAGCATAAGGGTGTGGTTGCTAGTTTGAGGGTTTTTTTAAAAATGGTTAAGAGAAAGCAGTGGAGAACAGAATGTGTGAATATCTTTTTAGAATATCTATTTTTACTTAATAATTTACATTTATTTATGTGAATGGAGGAGGAGGATTGGGAGGAGAAATGGAGGGTGGCTTCTGTGTGTGTTGCAACTTTCAATATTGGAATTGTAGGGTTTATGTGTGTTATCTAGGTTTTCCAAATCAAGGGAGGTTTTCTTAAGAATCACCTTCATTAAGGTGGAGTATCCTTTTCACACAAAAGGATGGAAGGATCTGCCAATTTCAGTTCTCTCAGTTTCTCACTTTTCCAATCTTAAATTCAGTTCTCCACATTTCTGCAGCAATTTGATTTTTTTTAAAAAAATCCTCATGAAAATTCGTTAGCGTTTTAGTACACATTTCTCCTAATAAACAAATTTTGCATGCAGTTTTGACTAATGTACACATTTTTGCAAGCAATTTCTCCTCATATAATGCATGATTGTATATTATTTTCACTAATATATGCATTTTTATGCATACTTGCACCTAATATATACATTTTTGGAAATATTATTTGGTTAGAGAACTGCATCGCTATTTGGATAACTGCAAAGTTTGAAGAATAACTGTGTTGCAGTTCTCATATTGTTTTAAAAACTATGAATTTGATAGATTCAACTTTAAATGTGAACTGAATCAAATTTCTCCCCCATCCTTTCTCACATGGAGGAATTAATCACCTCCCCAGCCTAGCTGGCTGTCTCTCCCTTGCTAGTTGTTTTTATCAGCCATGGGAACAAGGGGCAAGAGATTCAACTGCTATCATAGTAGAGTCGAGGATGCAAACAATCTTATCTTCAAAATGTTTTGCAAACAAGTCACAGCAAACCACTGTTGGTTCTACCACCTCAGCTGGGCCAGACTGTAAAAGGCCCCACCCAGAAAAGCTCTGCTGGATGACACAGTGAGAATGCAATGGAAGCAGCGAAGTATATCTTCTTCACTGCCTTTACAGCCACTGAGTGGGCTTGATAATGAGCACACACTCATATTCAGTTACATTTGTCTGGAGTTTTCCTCCACGTGGAGAGTAAGACGGGGGTGGAGTGGAGAGAAAAAATGGTTAAGAAATGGATGGTGGTGAAGAATGGAGCAGAGGGAGAAAGGAACTGGAGGGCAAGGATGTGGATGAAGGAGGACAAGGAGGCAGCAGCAGAATGGAGATGAAGAACTGTGGAGGTGAGAGACGGTGTGTGTGTGTGTGTGTTAATACTGTGTTTGCACTTGGTGTGCAAAGTGGCCTCCACCTGGCTACTTTGAAAGTACTTCTTCACAAAGCGCATATTTAAACTATGGAATTCGCTCCTACAGGAACAGTGATGGCCACCAATCTGGATGGCTTCAAAAGAGGATTAGACAAATACATGGAGGATAAAGCTATCAAAGGCTAGCCATGATGGCTATACTCTGCTTCCACAGTTGGAGGCAGCATGCTTCTGAATACCAGTTGCTGGAAACCACAAGAAGGGAGAATGCTCTTGCTCCCAGATCCTGCTTGCAGGCATCCCACAGGCATCTGGTTGGCCACTGAAAGAACAGGATGCTGGACTAGATGGGCCATTTGTCTGATCCAGCAAGCTCTTCTTATGTTCTCAGTGCTGGACTCTTGTTGCGTAATGCTTAGACTGGCTACTCTACAACCAGCTGAATATTTGCTGCTGAGTTGTGAACCCATTATCAAAAGGTGGAAGCTTGCTGAGCTCTGAGCACAGGTGGCCTCATGATTCTGAATACGTACAACTTTGTCTAAGTTTCAGGGTTGTGCACTTTCATTCCTGCCCCTCTTATGAGGATTCCCAAGGCACTGAAAGAGATAATGGCAACATAAGTTGCCTAGAGCATCTCCTTAGGCTACAGCAAACTGCCTTTGGTTAGTGTTTGGACAAACCACCAAAAGCAAACAGTTAATACATTACAGGTATTTAGCTTATGTCTTAAAGGACAGTCAATCAAGAAAGGGAAAGCTCCAAAGCCAGCTGACATACTTCCCCTTTTCCATAAGAAGCAGGGAATGTGAAATGCTAAATACATAAAGCAGGTAAGAGAGACGGGTGTATGACACCACACAGACCTGGAGTGGAGGCAGGAAAGGGTAAGCAGTGGTAGAAGTTATGAGGGAATGATATTGGGGGGAGGGGCTGCAAAGTAACAAGACCCAAAGCACCCCAAGCCACCCAATGGCAACCAGTGAAGTAACCTGAACAGGGCCATTTTTAGGTAGGCAGCCCAGATGAGCCCTCCACTGAACCCCATAATTACGTTTGGATGGCCTTGTTTTGCTTTCCAAGCTAATAGACACTCAACCACCAAAGTTCCCTATTAGTGGTGATAGTGAAGTCCGAAATGTCTATCATAAAACTGGAACAAATGTTCCTGACATTAAGGTCACAGCCACACCATACATTTAAAGCACATTTATACAACTTTTACAGTCATGGCTTCCCCAATGACTTCTGGGAACTCCTACTTCTCACGGAGCTACAATTCCCAGCACCCTTAACAAACTACAGCTTCCAGGATTCTTTGAGGGGAAGTAGTATAAGTGTTATTTAAATGTATGGTGTAGATGTGACATAAAACCTGAACCTTGAAAAACTACATCTTGCAGGAGGAGTTGACTTTGTGCACAGCATGGACTTCCCTGGCTGGTTCACACACAGTTGCCCCTGTCCGGCCCAGATAACTCAGATCAGATCAGATGCCTCAGATGTTGTTGAACAACGACTCCCATCAGCCACAGCAAGCATGACAGATGGGCAAGGATGATGGAAGTTGTCATTCACCAACATCTGGAGGGCCAAAACTCCCCACACTTGCAATAAATGCACATTAGTGGGCACTGAAGAAGACCTTTTGGTTAAAACACGTTTGGATTTATTCTATTGAGAGAAGATCTTTCAGATTTGTGCCTCATGGTTTTAAACTTTGTACACTTTTTAAAATAGTATATTTGTTTTAATGTTCTATGTTTTTAATTTTTGTAAACTGCCCAGAGAGCTTTGGCTATGGGGCAGTATATAAATGAAATAAATAAATGAAATAAATAAATGAAATAAATAACACCCCACCCCCACCAAGTGTGGAATAAGAGGGAACAAGTGACACCTGTAACCAAATGTTGTAGTGTATCCTACCCTCTAAGACACGGGCAACTAACCTGTGGCACTCCAGATGCTGCTGAATTACAACTCCCATCATTCCTGGCCATTGGGCATGCTGGCTGGGGCTGATGGGAGTTGGAATCCAACAACATTTGGAGGGCTACAGGTTAGCCACCCCTGCTCTAATACAGTAATAGTGCCCAGTTCAGGGTTCCGGGCAGCCTGGAACTTGAGCATTATGGTGCTATTCAACCCAGGGAGGGCATTTAAGGAGTCAGTGTGGTGTAGTGGTTAAGGTGCTGGACTATCACCTGGGAGACCAGGGTTCGATTCCCCACACAGCCATGAAGCTCACTGGGTGAGGAAGGAAGGCAATGGTAAACCCCCTCTGAATACCACTTACCATGAAAACCCTATTAATAGGGTCGCCATAAGTCGGAATCGACTTGAAGGCAGTCCATTTACATTTACATTTAAAGGATAAAAGAACATTTTCCCCCTTTCCCATCTCCTGTCAGGGTCTAGCAGGATCAGAGGCAAAGAACATAGTCCAATGAGACCAGCAGACAGGATCTGAAGCAAGCAGACAAGAATCCACTGGGCCGGAGGTAGGTAACGTGCTGTAAGAAGAACTAGTTGTCCGTTTCCAGTGCAAGCAGATGGGAGGGCATGGGAGGGTAAGAGATGGTAGGAAGAGTCGATTTAGAACCTTCTTTCATGGTCAAGTTGCTCAAATTGGAGAACCAAGCCTAGGGGGATTCTTATATAAGGCCCATAGGGCCCCTGTTGTGTCTCTAGGTCATGTGATTTACTCTAGGGGCTGACTGGCTTCAGTGGTCCTGTCTGCCACTGTCAATGGAGCCACAAGGCTCAGGCCAGCCAGTTTCCCCACCTGTAAGGTTGACTAGAGAGAAAGGTACTTGGATTCCCTAATTTCCCTGATTTAAGTTTGCTGGCACCTCCTATATGATGCGAAGGTCATTCTTAGGGAGAGACTGAGGGGGCTCAAGCCCTGAGTCTTTGGTGCTGGGCCCTAGTTCTTCTGCCTGTTACCCCCCCTTTTAAAAACGTCTAAAATGGACTTTGCTTCAGGGGCCCATGGGTGCACTACAAAGTGCAATGCAAGCGAGACCCCGGCCACCCAATGTCCGTTTGCTCAGAGGCATGCATATGTACATTAGTATGTATGTACACAAGCAGCAGCTCTTGCCAACAGATTGTGGGTGGGGTGGAGGGTTCATTCCACATTTAGCATACTAAGCCTAGAAAAGCCTGTTGGCACCCATCTTTCAGAGTAAGCCCTGAGTGATAGTTTGGTTTCCCCCTCCCCAGAAAGACAGCCCAAAATTGCAACTGTGCAAATTTGTATCATGGGCCTGTGCCCCGAGTCTGTTAAGTGCCTAGCAATGCCTGTGGTGCCAAGAGGGGTCAGGGAAACCTGGATGATTGACTTACTTATTTCGAAACATATATACTTCCCTTCAGCCGTGCTTCTTTTTATTGCTACATGGTAGGGGAAGGGCAGAAATTCCTGGAAAACGTGTCCTTCCCCCCCCTTCCCTTCCCCCTGAAATATGTATGATGCAGGAAGGGGAGTCTTTTAACCTCATGGCACACAACATCCCCACTCGACTGTCCCCCCTACAGGATGGTTACTATAGGCAAGGCGGAATTTTATGATATCGTTTATTTATTAAATTTATATCCCACCCTTTCTCCTGAAGGAGCCCAGGGCAGCAAACAAAACAATTTAACAAACACCCCCACAAAGCATCCTAATAACAATTTTAAACAGTTACAGTTAAAACATTCTAAAAAAACAGCTGCAGATAAAAACATTATAAAAACGATTGCAACTAAAAACATGCTTCTGTTCAGTGATACCTGGGTTGTCTCCTTCACCCATCAAATGCCTGGGAAAACAGGGATGTAAACAGGAATGTAAAGCTTTTTTTTGCGCAAGGGCGACATTACCTTCTGCGCTACTTTCCAGGGGTGGTGGGTGAGGCCAGAAGCAAAAGTGGACAGAGCAATACGTGTGGATGTTACTTTTGTGCAGGCTAGGTTCTGCACACCCTCACACATTCCTCTTTATCCTCCCTCCAGGCAAGCAAAAAGCATGATCAGAGTTCAAGGACCCATTCTGGAGCGGCAAAAACAAAGGGGGATGCAAAACAGGGCTGGCGAGGGGGGGTGGCTTGGGAGGAGTGTGGCTTGGGAGAGTCCTGAGGGCCAGATAAAGAAGCCTGCATTTGGACCCCAGACCTGAGATTCCCCATCCCTGCTGTAGACTGTTAAGGGCCTGAGCAGGTCAGTTTTCGGGTCAATAACAAGCTATGATTATCTTCCAAGATTATTGTAAGCCACTCTATGTTGCTTTTAGCAATATAATAAATTCCCCACAAAGTTTGACTTTGTCTGCTTCATCATCATTGTTGAGATGTCTGAAACTAGTCTTAGGTCTGAAAATGCACTCACTATTTTAAAAATAAACATCAAACTTTATGTAGGAATGTTTGAGCCATGCTCAGGATGGGCAATTCTTGCATAGTAAAATTCACTACAAATTACCAAAAAATGTGGTCAATTTAATAGCTTATTGACAGGGATAACTCGCAGAGGGGCAGAGAAATCGTTTCGATCTATTAGAACCATCCTCATTTGCCCGTTTATACTTGGAGACAAAGGGTTGTGAGTTGATTGAAGATTATTCTTTTGGGGGGTAAAAAGGCTCTTGCTGGGAATCTAATGCAGTAGTGGGCAGATTTGCTCCCTGGTTTAAGAGTAGGGATGGGCAAGAAGTTTGATTCAGTTCACATCTATCAAATTCACACGCTCCAAAACAATACAAGAACTGAAACACAGCCATCCTTTGAAATGTGCAGTCATTCGAAAGTGGCAGTTCAGTTCGCCAACCCAACAATGGTTACAAAAATGCAAATGTTAGGGGAAAGTGTGCATAAAAATGAATATATGAGTGAAAATAACATACAAAGATGCATTATATGACAAGAAATTGCTTGTAAAATGTATACATGAGTCAAATTGCCTTAAAATGTGTTTATTAGGAGAAATTTTCACTAAAATACTGGGAAATAATCTTGAGGATTTTTTTAAAAATTGCAAATTGCTGCAGAAATATGGAGAGCTGAATTTAAGATTGGAAAAATGAGAAACTGAGAGAACTGAGATTGACAGACCGCCTCCATTTAGGAGTAACCATTTATTGCATTGTGCTTGGCTTCAGTATTTGTAAATAAAACAATATAAGGGCTCTCTTATCCAAATAAAAATGAAAGCTGCAGTACTACACGCTTACTTAAAATTAAGTTCCATTAAACCCAGTAGGGTTAGGGTTGAGTAGAAATGGACTGCCTTCAAGTTGATCCTGACTTATAGCGACCCTATGAATAGGGTTTTCATGGCTGAGAGGTAGTGACTGGTCCAAGGTCACCCAGTGAGCTTCATGGCTGTGTGGGGATTCGAACCCTGGTCTCCCAGGTCGTAGTCCAACACGGTAACCACTCATACAATTGTGCTATAAACTCTATAGCATTGCCTGTGGAACTTCTTCCCACTCTGGGAAATACTTGTCAGGCAAAGGATCCTTGCTATTCTGCCTTTTCACAGGTTCTTTCAGGAAGACCATCAGTTCTTTAGCTTACCCCAATAATGATCTCATCTGAACAAACCTCCTAAGCTCCTTCCATACCTGTGGAGATATTACTGCATGCTGGGTGATGCCCTAAGTGTCCACAGTATAGTCAGATTATTCCACTTCTGCTCTGATATCCTCAGAGAATATAGAATTTGGCCATCTTTGAACCTGGTAAATGTCCCATCATGTATGTGCAACATGCACATGCATAGATTTACTTACACAATGCATAGATTTACTTACACATGTTTCTGGTAATAGTCTGTGTCTGTGGCTCTTTATGAGTCTTGCTTTCTGGGTGTTTAAGCCTGTGAGCATCACTCTGGTAAGGAGAGGGAGGCTGATTTTCCTTGTGACTGTTGGCTCTCTCCCCCCTTTTCATCTAAAAGCACTGGCAATGTCAGATGTGCAGCTGCGATCATGGGTGCTTTGAAGATGCTTCTAATGCATTTCTAATTCCTGTTTATCGCTGCAGCCTGTCGGGAGCTTGTCTCCTAAGCTCTGCTCCTTGTCTCCCTCTGTGCTCAACCTTTCCTATGGGATGCTTTCTGCCGGTTCCTTTTTGAGGTTCTTTCTTGAAATGCTTCTTATAACAAAATCCCTGCCCCCAGTTGTTGTCTTTTCCCTTTTCTGATTTGCTGATATAACAGAAATACTGCAAAATCTGAGTACTGCCCTGCTTAGCTTGCTGGTTATCTGCCCACCTCTCCCTCACTGTTGAAAAATCCCAGAGGGCCCACAGTGGTACTCATGGGTTTCTTTGGAAATGTCAGCACCTGCAGCAGTACAGGTGCCCCTCAGCCGTCCATTCCCATGGGAGAAGCCTGAGGAGCGTCTTTTAGCCACCTGGACCCAATAACTAACACAGCCAAATCCAAGGTCATACATACTGCCAAACACAGAGAACACTACCCAGACCTAGAGGATGGCAAAGGATTTTTTGAAGGCTCTGGCTCAGTAGAGAGTCCAGGGGAAGGAATATCACGTTTTGTCAGCTATAATAACAAAGAATGCTATCCATCCAAATTAAGGTCTATTAATTTCAAATGAGAGGAGGAGGTAGTAAAGCACACAATTAGTGTTTTTACTGGCACCAGTAAGGTTTCAAAGTACTTCACTTTGTTCAGATCATATCAAAAGTCAGTTGATATCAGGCATATCTTAATAAGCTTATAATTACCACTTAGTTCACATTATTTTTTTCAACAATTTCCAGGATGTTTTTCTGTGAAGAAATCTGAATTATAACAATGTAAAAAATTACAAAATCACATAAATCTTACAGTGGTCCCAACATATAAAATCTGGACAGTTAGTGAGCTAAAATTCATACATCTGTATACTTTTCAGGGAAGTCACTTTCCCGGTATAACTGAGATCTGCCTAAACTGAGATCATCAGTAGGAGCTCTGTTAGCTGGCCGCCATAATGCAGTGGCCCAACTGGCTTGAAGTAGAAAGGCACTTAGTGTCACCTGTTCCATGCTGTGGAACATTCTTCCAGCAGAGATACAATAGGCATCCTCTCTTTTGACTTTCAAGTGTCTCTTGAAGACTGCTGACAGGCTTTTGCAGCTGTTTAATTTTTCTAAAAAAATTAGCCAATCACCTTAATGATTATCTGTATTTTTTATTTTTTTTAAATGGTGTTTTATGTTTTAACATTATACACCATCCTGACATTTTATGATATGGCAGTACAGAAATACTTTTATAAAATAAATAATCCATTTTGAAAGGCACAGATACGGAGGGTGCACAGCAATGCAGCTAAACCTGAGAATGATGTAGCAGCATTGCAGGACTGTTCAGAAAGGAAAGGCCCAAAGCTGATGCTAGCACTATGACAGTAAGAGTGGCAAACCAGGGCCTTGGAAGGGCAAATGCACCCAGCTACAAACGCCAAGCATTGCAGTGGGCCTAAAGGAGGAGGAGGGGGAAAGAGCTATTATTGGCACTTGGAATGTCTGCTTACCCACAGGAACAGAGAAGTGTGGACCAAAGTACATCCTCTCTATACACAACTGGGTAACGCTGGTGTCTGACAGAATGCCACTAACTCTAGCCACATTACAGTATTCACTGGTAGTCCATGATAGTAACTGCCTTCAAGTGAGAGGAACTCATGGCTGAGATGGAGATGTATGAACAGTCACTGTGGTGTTTTTCAATGGAAATGCAGTTGAGAGGGGAGGGGGAGGTGCAGCAACTTTTGTCAGAGCAAAGGTGTGTGAGTACGCTTTATCCTTTCTCCACATAAACAAATGCTGATTTCTTGCCCTGGGTGTGTGTGTGTTCCTGTATCTTCCTTCTTGGAGAAAAGTATATAGGTAATTTTGATTGGCAAAATAGCGTGTAGTGAAATTGTGAAATACCCCACTCCACACCTGCTACTGTTTGTTGATGAAATTCACAGCCTCTGTAAAGATGCATTTAATGTTGCTATTCTCTGGTCCTGATAATACACATTTACACTAACCAGATGCTTCGTCTTCTAGCTGGATTTGGGGTCTGGAAAGGTCGGCAACCACTCCCTCTGAATTCTAGTTAGTTAGTTAGTACAGACATACTATTCTTCACATCTTCTCTCCTGTTTCTTACAAATGTGCTGTTCTGGCCTGCCCTCAATGGATGACATTCTGGATGGACGGTTCCAGAGGGCTGCCCTCCGGGCCACCCAATCTATGCCTAGCACAACATCTAGGCAAGAATTCTACTCCTACCCCTCACACACATTTATTTTATTTCCAGCACCAGACTTGCTAATGGCTGGAATCCAACACCTTCAACACTTGGGGATGATTTGTTTATTTATAAAATGTATATACTGATTAAAAAGTTTTGTCAAAATTCCTAAGCAGTTTACAAAAATTATAAAATCAAAATAGAATAAATACAATAACATACAAATAAAGACCAGAATACAATGGAAAGAAATACATCATTTAAAACAGCAATTGAACAGGATAACACTCTCAAGCATCCAAATAGGTTTGAGTAAACAACTGAATTTAGGAGATGTTTGAAGCATCCACCAGATAGAGCTTCCTAAATCTCTTTTAGGAGAGTATGCCTGACGGATGGTGCTACAACTGAAAAGGCCCATTTCTGGGAGTTTTCCAGGTTTCAAACTGTTGGTTGCAGTACAGTCAGCAGCCTCTGTAAAAGTCAATTTGGCCTATACTAGAGGAGTCAGTCTGCTAGATATCCTAAGCCCAGGTTGTTTAAGCCCTTATATGTCCATAATGGAGTCGAACTTGGCTTGGAAACATATAGGCAGCTAGTACAGGTAATTAAGCAACAGTGTAATATGTGCTTAGCTAGACGTACCACTCAGTACTCTAGCTGCAGAATTCTGCACTAGTTGCAGCTTCCAAACCAAATGCAATGCCAGCTCCACACAGAGCATGTTACACTAATCTAAATGTGTGGTTACTGATACATGGACCACCATGGAGAGGCTATCCCTGCCCGGGAACAGCCATAACAAGATAGCAGTAAGCACTCCATGTCACAGAGGTCACTTGGGCTTCTATGACAAGGACTGATCTAGGAGTACTCCCAGACTATGTGCCTGTGCCATCAGACAGAGTGGAACCACATCCAAATCAGGCAGACATCCCAATTCTCAGGGCTAGGAACCATCCCCCAGGGTCTCATCAGGATTCAGCCCGTTATTGCAACCAGGCACTGGTTCAGAACATCCATATCCTCTCCTATTACAGACAAACAGAGCTGGGTGCCATCCGCATATTGGTGACACTTCACTCTAAATCTCATTCACCACTCCCAGAAGTTGCATTTAGACATTAAATAGCATTGGGGACAATATGGTGCTGAGGTACACCAAAAGTCAATGGTACTCCGGGACGGTTCCTACAGGTAAGAGTCGAAACATTGTAATACAGTGCATCTGACTCCCAGTCCTGGGAGGCAACCCAAGAGAATACCATGGTTCTCCCACAAGGGTAAACTTTATAGTTTTGGGGTGGGTAAAATTGGGATCATGTTCCTAATAGTTTGTGGGCAACTGAACTGAATATTGCGAGAAGTGCCCCTGGGAAAGGAATTTGCCAAACTGCAAAAAATAGGTCCATCCATACGTTTTTCCACTAGGAGTCTTTAAAACAAGAAGAAGAAAAGGCAGAATGCTAATAAAATAATTAGAGGTGGTGGCTTAAGGGAGGAGGAATGAGAGATGTTACTGCACTAAAAAACTGCACAACTCAACCTGAATAAAGGATATAAAAAACAGAACAAAAAGGAACTCACATGCATCTGCCCCACAATTAAGGGAGGGGGAGGCGTAATACTGTAAGGCAGAGGAGAAGAACCACTGGCTTTCCAGGTGTTTTTTGACTCCAATTTCCATCAGTCCCAGCCAGCATGGTCAGTAGTTAGGGATGATGGGAGTTGTAGTTCAACGTCTGGAGGGTCACAGGTTTCCCGCCCCTGCTCTAAACATTATGTTGTTAAACATTCCAACACTAAGACTTCGCACAGACAAACTCAGACAAAAACAATGGAATGAAAATAATATGATTAGAAACAATAGGATGTATTGCTGGTATTAAAATCGAAAGGTTGGAGGTAGGAGGAGGGATGCTGCCTAGTCCACCAAAACTCTTCTAAGCATCCCGCTTAAGAGAAAGGCAAAACTTGGCAATAAGCATATGCCACAACTTAGGCAAATCAGAATATCTCCCCCCCCCCCGGTGCTCCAATTTGCCTTGTGGTTCAGATTTCATACAGAGCTGCTGTGCATTCCTAATGGCTAGTGCTAGAAGCCTCCAAGCCAGGATGGGCGCACTGGAGTACTTGGTTTTGAAGGTGAGCATAGATGTAGTGGGCATACTGGAATGGTGAGAACAAGCTGGGCATGGTTATCTGTACAGGCAGAACAAGGAAGGGAATACTCAAGGTGATGTCAGTGAGCACGTCAATGAGTCCAACAAGCTAGGAATCCCAAACGAGCTATACTCCTCCACACAATTGCTATGGGTGGCAATACCAGTACGCCAAAGTAATTTAATCCTGAGGATGTACTATCACTCCCTGACCAAAATGCCCAGAGTGAGATAGAGAATTAAATTAAGGTGGTATCCCAATGAGGAAGTGTTGAAGTAATGGCTGACTTCAGTTACCCTCACTGGGCATGTGCATTCTCCAGTCACGCAAAACAAAACAAAACAAAATTGAAAGGAGCTCCAAAAGGAACTCTCCAAACTGGGTGAATGGGCGTTAAAATGCCAAATGCACCTCAGTGTAAGCAAGTGTAAAGCAATGTACATCAGGGCAAATATTTCTAACATCACATATATGCAGAGCTTGGAAAAGTTACTTTTTAAAACTACAACTCCCATCAGCCAGCCAGCAAGGCCACTGGATTCGGCTGATGGGAGTTGCAGTTCAAAAAAGTAACTTTTCCAAGCTCTGCATATATGCTAATGCAATTGGAACTGATGGTAACTAACCAGGAAAGAGAACTTGAGGTCATGGTGGATTGCTCAGTGAAAATGCTGACCCTGTGCATAGCAGCTGTGCATAGCAGCTCTGTCTCCCGCACTGAGGCAATGCTTTGTTTTCTAAGCATCTCTTCCTTCCAAGTCTATAATGTTCCTGTGGCCGCTCCACACTTCCTTCCACTTTATAGTACGCCAAGGAGGAAAAGTGCAACCCGCACAGCTATGAGGCTCCATCCAGACAAGGTTCAGCTGGGAAGCACCTCTGACAAGCCCCAGCTGCAGCCAGCCTCTGACAGTCACTGCACCGCAAAAAGGATATTGAAAAACTGAAAAGGCTTCAGAAAGGGGCAACCGGAATGTTGGATGGACTGGAGCAAGGTGTGGGGCTTTTTCATTTAGAAAAAAGGAAAATGGTAGGGGGGGACATGATAGTACATAAAAGTATGAATGGTGTAGGGAAAGTGGATAGAGTCCATCCTGCTCCCACTGGGTCAGTGAGCTAGGAAGGGGAAGGTCTCCCAATAGAACCCACTGAAAGCTTAGCCACATACACAATCTCATCAAATGTTAGCAAAGGAAGCCCAGAAACCAAGGCCTGGGTCAAACCAAGCAGGCATGAGAGATTCAATCCAGATACAAACAGGGGCAGCTCAGGGGCAGCAGCTGAGGAGGTCCAGGAGGGAAGGAGTCGAGTTCAGCATAGGGAGCTGAATGATGCACATTGTTGCTAGCAGCTGCTAGACTCCAACCGAAATCTAATATAGCCTGGCTTCCCGGATCATGCCCAACACCAGCTGCAGGTGCTTGAGTCTGCTCTAAGAACCTTTACTCTTGAAGAGCATTGATACTTATACAGAGCCCTTTACTCAAGTGTTGCACAGTGACAGTAGATTCTCAGACATGCACTGTGTTGACAACCAGCTTCCTGGACTTAGATCTGATGCCAATGCTCTTGACGTGGAGGGTGACTTTTTCTCTGATTCAGCATGTGGGGTTGCTCTGGTGGAGGTGAATCAGGGAACCCACCCTGAGGGTGTTCCAGGGTGTCCCCTGAAGGTCAGTCTGGGGAGGTCCCTCCCAGTATACCAGGGTCTTCAGTGCTGGAGTGGCTTTGTGTGATCACATGGGTTGTCAATAATCATGAGGCTTGGATCCTCATAGGAGGATTCTTTGGTTGAGGTCTGGTTAGGCCCTGACATGACAGAGGGAAGTTTTTCCTCCTTTCTCATAAATATTAAAACCTGGGGGTTATGCAATGAAGTTGAATGTTGGAGGTTTCAGGACAAACAAGAGGAAGTACATCGTTGAACTATGAAATTTACTACCACAAGATGTAGCGATGGTCAACAACTTGGATGGCTTTAAAAGAGGACTAGACAAACTCATGGAGGATTAAGCTGTCAGTTGGTACTGGTCATGATGGCAATATTCTCCTACCAGTATTGAAAGTGGCATGCTTCTGATACCAGTTGCTGGGAACCGCAGGTGGAGATCCTACTTGCAGGCTTCACATAGGCAACTTATTGGCTACTGTGAGAACAGGATGTTGGACAAGATGGATAATTGGCCTGATCCAGTAGAACTTGTCTTATGTTCTTGTAACAAATACTCTACTGCATCCTATATACAAAATCCTATGTACTATATATGTGTCAAATATATGAAATTATGCCAGACCATCCTATGTATCTTCTCTGACAGTGTAACTCGTTTAGAAGAAGTGGATGCAGCTGGTTGATTTGGCTCTAGCAAATAAGGATTTGACTTCCCATGCAACTTTCTCATAAGAAATCTTGGAAAATATGGAGTAGATAAAACTGGTGGTTTGGTGTGCATCTTTAAAGGGATTCCCTCCTCTCCACAGGGAAAAATCTCCAAGGATGGGTTCATCTGGACAAGAGCTTGGAAACAGATGAAAATGCAACCAAAACACTGGAGGGAATAGTCCAAAGAGCAGAGGAAATAAGCCTTGCAGGGAAGCTCACCAGGACTAATTCTTGCTCAAGGGTGGGGAAGCAACCAGCTAATGCAATTCTATCCCATTACAGCCAGATGTAATGGAGATGGAGTTCTGACTTGTCCTTGCCCTCCTCTCCTCTCTCTTTGCTTCTCTCCCTCCTGCGCACAATGAAGTCCCCTTATGACCCTTTGATGCAACCTTCTTCATGACTATTTTGTCTTCCCTCCCCATGAGAGTGGCTTGTCCCAATTTTGCAGTCAGGTGAGGGAACACCTGAACTTTTGAAAAGTAAACTTTTTTAGCCAGGCCTTTTAACATGATTTCCCCCCCAATCAAGGCAGTATTTATTGATGCTTTTATTATTGTTTTTCATAGAATCATTTCATACCTCCCCTCAGTCTTCTCTTCTCAAGGCTAAACATACCCAGTTCTTTCAATCTCACCTCATAGGGCTTTGTTTCAGTCCCCTGATCATCCTCACCCTGTTCCAGTTTGCCTGCATCCTTCTTAAAGTGCTGTGTCCAGAACTGGATGCAGTACTCAAAATGAGACCTAACCAGTGCTGAATAGAGAGGAACCAGTATACATGATTTGGAAAGTATGCTTCTGTTAATGCAGCCTAAAATAGCATTTGCCTTTTGTGTAGCCACATCATACTGTTGGCTCATATTCAACTTGTGATCAACAACAATTCCAAGATCCTATTTGCATGTAGTATTGCTGAGCCAAGTATCCTCCAACTTATAACTGTGCATTTGGTTTATTTTTCCTAGGTGTAGAACTTTGCACTTATCCCTGTTAAACTTTATTCTGTTGTTTTTAATGATGTTTTTCTTGGTTTTTAAATTTTATTGTATCTCTGTATGTTGTAAGCCACCTTGATGTATTGGAATTAAAACTGCGGCTTATAAATACTTTAATAAATAAATAAACAATCCTTAGACTCATTAGTAATGGGGGGAAAAACAGCTACGTCCTCTCAGATGGTGTGCAGTTGATAGAACTACTTGCAAAAGACTAGCAGATTAGATTTTAAATACAGCATTTTGCCAAAAGCAAAAAATCCATGTTGATAGTGACTCCAGTTTAAAGCACATTAAAATCCCCAATTTGCTCTTATTTTCTATGCTCTTACAGCAAAATCCCCTAATTAGCGCAACACTGACAGATAATTATCAACATCCAAACTTTTGTCTGCTGTTTCAGAGTTGCTATACATGGGTTCAAATCATTTTTATTTATTTTTTTGGTAATTATTAGCTTTTGGTTTTTAACCAGTAGTTCATCTGAGATAAATTTATCATTTCAAATTCTGGCTAGAATGTGTCCTTCTTTACAGAGCTACTATTATTTTAAACAAAATAAATTTGGAGCAGCTCCTAGCTTGTTAGAAAGCAGCATTTCTATCTCTCACAATCCCACACTATATATATAAGTATCAGTCCCGTGTTAGCATGGATCTGCTCTTCTGATCACTCTGGTTTTTTTTATTGAGAGCTGCTATAGTGTACTGGTGATGAAGAACTTCAGCTGTAAACTGGGAAGTCCCAGTCTCATCTCAATTACTCACTTCTAGTTGGCCTCAGGCAAGCCACAATCTTTCAGCTCCTGCTTACCCAAGAATTGTAGAATCATAGAGTCAGAAGGGACCTCAAAGATCCTCTAGTCTTGGGATTACCAATGTGGCACCTGCAGGTGCAATGGCATCCTTGAATATCTCCCCCTGGCACTCTAGGCTCCTACTGGGAGGAAGGGCAGGATATAATAAATAAATAAATAAAATGAAACCTCTGAGCTGCCCGCCCCTTATTGCCCCTTCATCATAAGATGGCAGGGGGTGCTTAACTTTTTTTACTCCTTGAAAAATATATAGTGCTGAAGGAGGAAGTTGTGAGGGCATCATTTCCTCCCACTTCCTCTTTCAGCTATATGTGCTTTTCAAGAACCAGATTGGCACCTGAACAGAAAGCAGAATGCGTGAAAGGGTAGGAGGGAAAGGAGAGTGATCTGCAAGAGTGGGGGGGGGGACAGAGTGAACAGGAGAGAGTTAGGTGAAAGAAAATAGAATGAGGGGTGCTGTAGGAATCATGGGACAGAGAGTGATCGATCCTTTTCAAACTGCATAATTGTTATGGGTCCATCACCATCAAGTCAGAGATCACATCTGTCTTCATTAACTGAGGTGGGGGTTTCCAACACTGCCATGATGCAAAAACATGGATCCAAGGCACAGTTCCTTATGGATGCTCATAAATTTCACAAAGGATCTCCTCAAAACTACCATCAATTCATAGGTCTCTTGCTGTTTTTTTTTTGTTGACTTCCTATATTGAAAAGCATGAAGGTCCATAAGGACCCATGCCTTAGATCAATGTGGTGCTGGAAAGCACCAGAGGTGTCATTTTTACTGTGACGTTTATCACTGTAACCTTTAATTTGAGCGTGATATTGGAGGGATCGCATGTAACATAATGTGCATAGAAGAGGATCTGCTTTATTCTGCTGTATCTGACTTCTACCCAGACCATGGAAGAGTGTGTAGGGGTGTCTCCATGCTTTCTCTCTTTCTGTCTGTCAAGGGAGAGAGAAGCAACCAGAAAGGAATGTGCAGGCTTGTTGCCAGCAATCAGGCAAATCGGGCATTGGCCAAGAGCAACAGGGTCTGGGAAGGACCCCTTACCAGCCCAACATGGCTGTGGTGTCATTCAACACCCTCCCTGCTGGGTTATGGAATGCTTTTCATAGATCTGTGAGCTGAGGCATTGCACTTTGGGTAATTTAAGATGATGGGTGGTGTTGTGCCCCAGGCGCAAAGGGAGTTAGATCAGGGAGAGGAGTCAGATGAGGACAAGCTCCCAGGCGATGTTATAGGAGGGGGGGCGCTGTTAGCCCACAGAGTTCGTCGCCCATCCCTCCTTTTGAGGCAGATCCCACCCCATCTGCGAGTTCCCCATCTGAGCCGTTGGGAAGCGACCCTTTATGCGTGCCAACCCCACCCACGCTGTAATCCCCACCTGGCGCTTCAAACACTTCACTGCCAACCAGCTTCCTACTCCCTGAGGTCACGCCGTCACCTAGCAAAACCCCTGTTGGATGGGTCGTCGGAGGCTCGCCCCCCCTCACTCTGCATGAGAAGGCACGAGAAGCGGGACTCCCAGAGGGTGGAACTGCAGAGGAGCCGTTGGTTACAGGCAAAGACCTTCCCTACTTAAGCAGGTGCCCACCCAGACTCTAGTGCTGAGTCAACTCTCCCCACATGCTGCAGAGACTGTTTAGGTAGCTTAGCTAGGGAAAGTAGTGAGCTAGTAAAGACAGGTTTATGAAGCACACTGCTTTGGATGTAACCATCACCCTAATAAAATGGGAATTAAACCAAGCCTCACCTCCATCTTGTGTCTCGGGCTCTGGGCAGGACAGGTGGCCACCATTAGATAGGAGCTGAGCTTAGCTTCCATTCAAAAGTTATGCCACCTATCCACTGCTGAAGTGTGTCTGGGAGCCCAGTGGAAGGCATTGAGTGGTGCCACTAAAGCAGTGATGGTAACTGGGCCCTCTACTGAGGTAATCTGTTTCACTTGTTGGGCAGCTTGTACCATCAGGATCCAGTCCTACAATAGAAAGAGTGAGTAAATGTCATGAAAGGGCAACAAATAGTTTGTTGTTTAATTTATTATTATTATTACTCTCAGGAAGAGGCGCTTGTGGGATTTTCTGCGTTAGGTGCTAAAATAACTGGGCAGGCCTCGACACCTTAACCAGGTGTGGGGACACTTTCTGCTGATCTGCTCAGGAAGCAAAATGTGTTGGGATGGCTCTGGTCACAAAGTTCTTCCTGTTGTCTAGTTGAAATCTCCTAGACATCCAAAAGAGTAGTCATAATCTTGTAATTTGAACCCATTGGGTTGTTTTACTCAGAGTAGACCCACTGAAGTGAATGGACATGACCAATGTAGGTCCATTAATTTCAGTAGGCTTGCTCTGAGTAGAACATAGTTGAGTACAACCCATTCTTTGGGGTCCTGCCCTCAGAGCAACAGAAAGCAAATTTGTTCTGTCATCCATATGACAGATTTTCAAATATTTGAAGATGGCTATCATGGCACTTCTTAATAATGTCTTCTCCAGACTAAACATATTCAGCTCCAACCTTTCATCATAGGACTTGGTCTCCAGGCCCCTCAGCATTTTGCCACCCTCCTTGGGACATGTTCCAATTTACCGATCTCTTTCGTATACTGTGATGCCCAGAATTGGACACAGTATTCCTGGTGTGGTCTGACCAAAGCAAAACAAAAACAAACCCATATCCTTGTTTCTCAGCATCTGGACACTATATTTCTGTTGATGCAGCTTAGAATTGCATTGGACTTTATTTATTTACAGTGAGTAACAAAACGGAACTTTGGGCTACATCATACTGCTGACTCATAATACTGAGCTTCTTGCTAGAGTTATTATAAGGATTGTTAAGGTAAGTATGAACTGCTTTGAACACTCATGAAGTATGATATAATGCTAAATGTTGTTTATTCTTGTGCAGAGATAGGATCCCTTCTGTTGCTTTTTTACTTTCGTAATTGCATAATCCACTTATTTCTGCCACATCTAAATATCTATATGAAGATGCAATTTCTAATTGATTTTTGATAGTGTCAACATTCTGATATCAGCATTTTGAGTGTCAGTCGTCTGATTTGGTGTGTTCAGTGGTGTCTTGGATGAAGGTGTGGGCAATACACTGTATAGTTATACCAGACAAATATTTATGTAGATGTCTGAGACATTTATGTTTTCAATTATATGGGACACAATTCACTTGGAAGTTCTCTTACATGAGTCCAAGTTAAATGAACAGGAGATGAGCAAGAGCACTATTTTTTATTTATTTTTGCAATTCCCATTCATTTCTGTTGGGCTTGCACAGGAGAATTTCTCAGTGGATTTAGTCCTTAATATGTAGATCAGCCTACAACTACTCCAGTGAAACGAGACATACAAGTCTTGTTGTTGCTTTATTTAGAAGATATTCTAGATTAGAACAGAATACAGATGGACAAGAATTTTGATTCAGTTCGCATTTCAAGCCAAATCTATCAAATCCGCCCTTTCTGAAACAATATGAGAACCAAAACACAGCCATCCTTCAAAATTCACACTTATTTGAATTTTGCAATGGAGTTTGCCAGCCAATGTTTACAAAAATGTGTATGTTAGAGGAAAATGCACATAAAAATGAATATATGAGTGAAAACAACCTACAAAAATGCATTATATGATGAGAAATTGCTTGCAAAACTCCCTATTTATTTATTTATTATTTGATTTATAACCCACCCTTCCTCCCAGTAGGAGCCCAGGGCGGCAAACAAAAGCCCTACCAAAAATGTGTTTGTTATGAGAAATTTGCACTAAAATGCTGGAGAATTTTCTTGAGTATTTTGTTTAATTGCAAATTGCTACAGAAATGTGAAGAATTGAATTTAAGATTGGAAAAAATGAGAAACTGAGAGAACCAAAACTGAATGATCTGTCCATCTCTAGGGCAGAGGGCCAGACTTGCTAGATGATCACTGGATCCTTCCAACTTTGTGTTCAATATCTTATTCATGTGCTCCTTGTTGTCACTGCTGAGACAGGAATCTTTTTAGAAGTTTTATCTATTCAATGAATGTGCACAGGGTAGGGTAGGTCACAGCCCTAGGCTATGCTGCTGACCTTTACATGAGATGAATGGCTCAAAGGGGCTACAGTTCTGCTGCAAAACATGACTTTTTAAAGATTTCAGTGGAAAGAAATACCAAACAGATTATATTAATTCAGCCTCTGAAACCAAGGAGGATTTTTTATGCACCGTATGAGGTGTATTAACCAGCTGCTAATCAGCTTCTAGACCCAAGTGGCCTCCTGCACAGGTTGCCAAGTGCAAGATTCTGGGTGAGCCACGACTCTGCTTTCTTCCATTCCACCATGCTTCCTGTCCTATCCAGTATCAGAGTTCAAATGGGGAACAAGCAGCTGGAAAAAGCTCCACTGATGCTGCCTGCCTGTCCACACCTAGTGGCTCCCCTTCTGGAAGCCATTTTTGTCTCTCTGTCCCTCCCAGTTTTATCTGCTACCTTGTTCTCCTGAGGCCTGAAATCTGATCATTAATTGTGTTGTTGCTGAAATCACTTGAACAAAATGTTTCCCTGAGACCAACTTCTTGCCAATGCTGCAAGCTAAAAGAAGCAAAAACCAAAAAGAAAAAAATCACTTTTGCTGCAGGTTAGTGGAAATGACTGATCTCCATTTAGAAATTAAAGAGGAACCTTTTCAAGCGTTAAATATTGCTCAGGCCTGCTGATCAGAAGGCTACTGGCCCACGTAGATGGAACCAAGGGAGTTTCCCAACAGAGAAGCATTAACATGTGTTTTGTACATGGCTTAAGCTGAGCTGGGCCTCAACCCCAGAAACTAATTTCACTTCCAAGGCTCAGCCATGAAATGTGGAGTAATAACAAAGCACAGTAACCAAGTGCAAAGAACCTTCACCTGAGTAGCTGCGTCCCACTCCCACACATCTAGGATTAGGACTATAATGAGTGTGTGTGTGGCTGGAAAGCAGCGTGGCTGGTGTAGGCCTGAGTTCAAGTCCCTACACACTGGCATAAAGTTCTCTGGGTGGCCTTCAGCAACTCTCTCTGCCAAATCACCTCTGCCAATTCCTTGTATCTTGGAAGAAGGAACAAGATACAAATGGGAGGGAGAGATGATATCAGGGCCTACTCCACTGGCATGCAGGTCCTTATACCTCCCAGAACTGGTGCTGAGCCAAAGGTTCTGTCAATTGAGAACTTACGGCTCAAAATTTGGTTATGCGTGAGAAACAGAATGATGAGGGGAGTGAAATTCACTCCAATGGCTTGAGGTTGCTTGCTCTGTTCTGGCAATGGAAGTGACCTGTTTATCTTCAGTCCTATTCAGGTGTTCTGCCTCATGCAATCCTAACTGCATGTGTGAGGGCAGTGGGGCCCCACTTGCTGGCCCTGCCCCCTCTGACACATCCCCATTGCTGCCTTCCATGCACTGGAGGAGAAAGGTCTGGAGTCAGGAGTCTGTGCTATGCATCCAGGCTCCTGGCATGACCTAGGTACCTCAAGCAGGCTCCCTGCTCCAGACCTTCCCTTTCCAGTGTGTAGAAGGCAGCTGCAGGGCCCCGAGAGAGGAAGCCAGGCTAGCTTAGTGCAGCCCTGGGTGAAGGAGAATGCCCAAATAGGAATGTTGATGTTACAGCGTGATGTATATTTCTTGCTGGCATTTGGGAATTTGAGGATGTTACCTAGCTATATATAGATCCTCCGTGGCGCAGAGTGGTAAGCGGTGGTAATGCAGCCGAAGCTCTGTTCACAGCCGGAGTTCGATTCCAACAGAAGGAGGAAGTTGAATCTCCAGTAAAAGGGGTCAAGGTCCACTCAGCCTTCCATCCATCCGTGGTCAGTAAAATGAGTACCCGGCCTATGCTGGGGGGTAAAGAAAGGCCGGGGAAGGAACTGGCCATTCCACCCCATATATACGGTCTGACTAGTAAACGCCGCAAGACGTCAGAAACGACTCGCACTATAAGTGCGGGGACACCTTTACCTTTTTACCTAGCTATATTGCTTAGCAGTTTTTTGATATGGGCTTTTAGGGGCAAACAGTTACTTTAGTTTAGTTTAACTTTCCTTTCTCTTGTAGTTAGGACCAAGCAGGGGAGAGTGCTGTTGTGTTCATATCTCTCTTGTGGGCTTCCCATGGGCATCTAGCTGACCACTGTGATAACAGAATACTGGACTAGGTGGGCCATGCTTTTAAATAATGACATCACAAGATAACGACATCACAAATGGCAACATTTAAAAACTATGGGAGACCATTTTAGTCTCCCAGGACACCCTGTTGCTGACCTGAAAGTCACCATTCTTCAGCAAAGGAGCTTCAAAGGGAGAGTCCAGCATGAGATACTGTATGAGAATTTATCGGTATGTTTGAATCTATTTGTTTAGGTTTAAATTTTTTAAAAATTGTTTCTTTTCCTACTTCATGTATTGATTACCATAGCAACATTAGGAAAATCACACATATTACTGTTGTGTAAACGATCACTGTGCTTGTTTACATTTAAGATTTGTATAAAATTGTTAGAGACTGTAACACACCCCTTTTCAGAAGTGTGGCTGACAAACCACATTTTCAATGAACATACATACAGTAGAGCTGGAAGTGGGGTGGCAACTACTGCCTCCCACCTTGTGTGCGTTCCAGTGCATGGGGGCACTGTGCATGCATGCAAGTGACACCCCCCACTCTGCGCTCTACACTTTAATTTTATTACAGTATTTTAAAAGATTATATCCTGCTTTTCACCATCAAGGTCTCAAAGTGGCTTACAATGATAAAAATACACAATGTGCAATATACAAAATTTAAAATAAATTAAACCTCAGAAATTTAAAGAATATCAGAACGTTTTGAAACATCAGAGAAGCATTCGTGGTGCATAGGCCTCCTGAAATAAAATAGTTTTAATCAGGCACCTGAAACTCAGTGGGGAAGGTGCCTTTCTGACTTCTAGTGGGAGGGAGTTCCACAGAGTTGGGCCCACAACACTGAAAGCAGGACTATTCACTGACATGAGTGATGCTTCTAGTCCTTGGGGGACCATGAACAGTGCTTCCCCAGATGATCTTAGTGATGGACTTGGGACATATACGGTAAGGCAGTCCTTGCAGTATCCTGTGCAGCTGTAGGGGAAGCAATGTGCATGCCTCTCTAACGTAAGAGAACTTACATCCCTTCACAATGAGAGAGGTTCTTTGTAGGGGCCATCTAGTAACCTAAATGGTAGTTTGTGGTAAGGTTGGGATTTGCAGGGGAAATGATTAATGAAACAAGAAAGACTGCTTAAACACTCTTGTTTGTGGCAAAGTTGCCAGATACATATTTTGTTAGTGAGATTGCTTTTGATAGCTGGATTTTCCTGATATCTTCTGAACAGGCAAAAGCAGGCCTTTTCCCACCACCCTAACTAATGGTAGTGTTCTAAGTATCTGTGAAAGAGAACAAAGGACAGATAGTATTTTTCAAGAGGAACAAACAGGAAGAGACACAGAGAACTGAGTTTTAGGGGGATTTCTAAATGAACAGCACCAGGGTGCCTCTCTTTAAAGATCTGATGTGGAGCCATGGATTTGACTGTTGGAGCACTAAGCTGTGCCTCCACCTATGCTAAGCATATATATTTGTAAATAAGCTCCAATATTACAAAACTCGATCAGCCTTAGTAGGCCTCCTTCCACAGCTTACCAAAGCCAGGTAAGCACTGTACATAAGAATAAGAAACTGTCTTAGGGCCTATCCACATGGGAGCATTACTTCATACTAAAGAAGCTGGTTTTACCTCTGTTTTCTGTTTGCACCATCCACAGTAAGGGCTCAATGCCAGCTGCAAACACGCTGTTTTCTATTCATACTGAGGGAAAGGATCAATCACGCAGTTTCCTAATGCCCATGCCCTCTATTTTAACATTTCCACTCCCTCTGCTTACTTGGAAACCATGCATGCTCAGTTAGTTTCACTTAAGAAAAACAACAACCCCAAAGTGCAATTATTTGTATTTTCATTGGTATAATACAGCTGAAATACGAATCTTTGTTTCAGCAGTGTTACACTTTTGCACACAAGTTAGGGAGAAAAGAAAAATAAGGTACTGTTTTCAGCAACATTTTTAAAAAGCTTGCAGAATGGGGGAGAGCAGTTGTTTGTCAGCCCACAGGAAATGAAATGAAAGAAGGGAGGCGGAGGGAGTGGGAGTGGAGAGGGCAACAATTGACACACCCACTTAAAAGCTGTGGAGAAAAGCGTCTGCAAGCCCTAGAGATACAGAGTGAAGACTTTTTTCCTTCCCTTTTCATATTATCAGAGGATTGGGTTAGTACGGATTTACAGGGGGAGAACGGTATGATAGCTTCTGTTTGCCAGTAACGTCATGTGAACCATGCGAATTAAAAGGGGATGTGAGTAGCATCAAACACACACTAAACTACCGTGTAAATGAGCCCTTATAGTCTACTCTGGCTGGCAGTGGCTCTCTAACATAAAAGTATTTCCCAACCCTGTCACTGGAGATCCATTTTAAATGGAGGCTTGACAGGGACACCAGCCATCTCAGCCAGAAAATCCCTCAGAGCATTCAGGAAGTCATCAGATTCTGTAAGTCCCTGTGGCTGGACCATCTCAATGGGGCCCCTACCCCTGCAGCATGAAGTAGCCATGTACAGCCAAACCTCAACAGGGAACGATCCTTCTATAACAATTACCTGTCTACTGTCTGGCAAAAGCCAGGTCAAGGGTATGTCTGGCTGCATTAGTTGGACTAGTGATGTGTTGAGACAACCCCATGGTTGTCATGGAGGCCTTTAGGTCCCAAGCAATCCCATTTGATGCACCTTTAGCATTGATATTGAAGTCCCCTAACACGACTGTGAAGGAATTCTCCAACATCACATACAAAACTACCTCTGCCAGTTCAGTTAAGGAGGTTGTAGTGCAGCAGGGTGGACAGCACAACAACATTCCTATCTGGCCCAGCACCACAAGCAATCTAAACACAGTGCAGGGCCTGCTCACCTGTGAATGACCTGGCATCATAATGTCATTAGGTGACCTTTTTTGCCTGATATTTTCTGCAGCACTTGGAATGGGGTTTCTGAAGAACTGACAATCAGAAACCACGTTCAAAGGGCAGAACAAAATAGCACTTTGACAGGAGCTCTTGAAGACATCTTCAGAAGCCCCTCTCAACGAGCTGTCTTGCTAGCGATGGGGTTTGGTAGTTGGTTTCTATCTGTTTGAATTTTGACAGTCCAGCTTTCAGTACTGATTTACCATTTTTTTGTTCCTGATTGTTTGCGCAATTGCCCATTTGCAGTTTTTTTTCCAGTGGAAAAAAATAACATAATTGCTAACGAAAATACTAATGAAAATGCTTATGCTTTAGGCATTTGTTCCACTGAGTTAAGCTAAGAATGCATCAGTTTAGAGGAAAGCTGATTACAAAGACAATAACGTAAAATTCAGAATGGATTTTAAAAAACAACAACACATGCCTATGACAGCTATGACCTGCCACAAGAAATCAATGCCAGTCGGAAAACAATGCAGATTGTTGGATTATGTCAAAATCCAATAATAAATCTGATTTAGCTAATATTCTTCCTCATCCCTATGTCTTGCCTTGTGCTTTGAAAGTAGCTTCTAAAGATCTGACAATCAGCTGTTTGACAGATCTTCAGAAGCCTAGTTCAAAGCACTGTGGAAAATAGCAGACAAAAAAGCCACCTGATGTCATATATGATGTCAGATGTGGGGCAGGTTAATGGGGACTTTGGCAGCTCTAATTAGACTCACAGGCCAGAAGTTCTCCACATCTGCCATAGTTCATAGAAGCTCATTCTCTCTCACAAGGAAACATCTCCTTTTAGGAACTGGACTGGAGACCTGCATATGGCATGGGGTCATGGAGACAGGATGGGGATTCTGTTGGTGTCCCAACTACCCTGCTGCCCAACTGATCTGGCCGAGGTTGTCTCTAGTGTCGTGTTGGAGGAACCCTGGACTGTGGACTTTGGCAACAGCAACATCCATGTTGAGGATGCCTCAGCACCAGCTCAGGATTTCATGGCCTCCATAGCAACCATTGGACTGTCTCAGGCTGTCATCAGCCCAATGCACACAACACAGAATACCCTTGATTTAGCCTTTGCTCTTAGTGGGGAAAGGGGTGGGTTGAATGCAGGAGTGATGATGGCCACAACCCTGTTGTCATGGTCAGACCACTTCCTAGTGAAGCTTGGACTTTTGGCAGCAGCCCTAACCTACAGGGGTGGGGTGAGCAATTTAGATGATCCACCTCCAGATACTACTAGATACTACTACTAGATACTACTACTCTTGAATGTCGTGGGGGATTTCCCAGTGGATAGAGCTGGTGATTCTCTTGAAGCCCTGGTCTCGCTGTGTGATAGTGAGATGAGGAGGCCTATCGACACAATTGCTCCTGAGGGTCCCCTCCTGTGTCAGAGGGTCTACACTGTGCCTTTGTTTCCCAAGGAGCTGCAGACAATAAAGACTGGGAGATTATTGGTGTGCAGGTAGTTGAAAACCACCTCCAAAATCAACTGAATACTTCTCAGGTTATACAGTTCTGCTTATGAAATGGCGGTGAAGGCAGCAAAAAAAAAGTATTTTGCCACCTGCATTGCATCCTCAAGGAGCTATCCAGCAGAGTTGTTTGGGGTGGTTCAAAGGCTCATCACACCAGAAGTGATATTTGGCCCTCTGAAGCACTTAGCAGCATGCTGTGAGCAGGTTGCATTGTATTTTGAGGATAAACTCGCTCAGCTCCATAGCACCGTGGATGCAGCAATTATTGCAAGTTCAGTCAATGTGTCCAGTGCAACTCCTTCCCATACTTTATGGGATTGATTTCAGTTTGTGCAGCCTAATGAGGTGGCCAGCACCCTTGCAATGATGCAACCAGCTTCTTGCTCTCTTGACCTGTGTCCATCCTGGCTGGTGAAAGCGGGTCAGGAGGGGTTGACCAGGTGGGTCTAAGGCATGGTGAATGCATCCCAGCCTGATAGATTGGTATCTACTGCCTTTAAGCTGGCAGTAGTGTGTCCACTACTGAAGTATGCCCACTCTGGACCCTTTGGATTATACCAACTATTGTCCAATCACAAATACCCTTTTCTTGGGCAAAGAGCTGGAGACAGTGGTAGCAAAGCAGTTGCAGGAGTTCCTGGAAGATACAGATTATCTGGGTCCATTTCAATCTAGGTTCAGGTGGGGTTTGGTGGCTGAATTAACCTTGGTCACCCTATTGGATGACCTGTATTAACAGGAGAACAGTGGTAGTGGGACTCTGCTCCTGTTTCTCGATCTCTCTGCAGCTTTTGTCACGATTGACCACAGTATTTTCCTGTGCTGGGTCTGTGGGATGGGTATTGGGGGCACTATTCTATAGTAGTTCCATTCTTCCTTCAGGGACATGTCCAGAGAATAGCAGTGGGAGATTTCATCTCAGCTCCATATTGCTTGTGTTACACTGTGCTGCAGGGCACAATCTTGATGTCAGTGCTGTTCAACATCTACAGTATATGGAGAGCAGTCATTAGGAGTTTGAG
Organism: Rhineura floridana; assembly: GCF_030035675.1. Classification (NCBI taxonomy): domain Eukaryota; kingdom Metazoa; phylum Chordata; class Lepidosauria; order Squamata; family Rhineuridae; genus Rhineura; species Rhineura floridana. The sequence continues at coordinate 171,724,974 of NC_084480.1, read as the reverse complement.
GGCAAAGTGTCATCAGCACACTGGAGACATACAGCTCTATTTTTCATTGCATCCAAGTCAGAAGAGGTTGAGCATTTATTTTACTTATTTATTTAGCAGAATATATATACCACTTACATTTGATATGTGGACACAATGGTGGCCTGGATGACAGTCAGTAAACAGTTTGAACCCTGAGAAGACAGAGGCACTGTGAGTGGGTGGTTCCTATATCTAGGAGATTGGTCATTTGCCTGTTCTGGATGGCGTTGCACTCCCTTTGAAAGAACAGGTCCATAGTCTGAGGGTACTCCTGGATCCACCTCTGTTGCTTGAGGCTCAGGTAGCCTCACTGACTAGGAGTGCCTTTTACCAGCTACAGCTAGTATGTCAACAATGGCTGCTCTTGGTCAGGAATAGACTAGCCACAGTGATTCATGCATTGGTAACCTCATGACTTGATTATTGCAATGCTCTCTATCTGGAGTTACTTCACCTGGTCTGGAGGCTCCAGCAGGTGCAAAATTATGTGGCTAAACTGTTAATGGGGTCAGACTAATATCAGCACATAACACTGGTACTTAAAAACTGGCTGCCCATATTTCACTGGGCCAGGTTCAAGGTTCTTGTATTAATTTAGGCCCATAACAATTTGAGTCCAGGATACTTCAAGGACTGCCTGATTCCTTACATACCTGCCTGGTCACAGAGTCTTTAGGGGAGTCTCATTAGGAGACCCTCATGGCTCAGATGCGTGCCATGTATCCACCAGACCCTGTGTGTTCAGTATTGTGGGCCTGATCCTGTGGAACTCCCTCCCAGATCACATTAGATAGACCTTCCCTGTTGGAGTTCAGATGCTTGACAAAGACCTTTCTTTTTCAGCAGGCATATTAAGGAAGTTTTTTGTTTGTATTATTAATTTGAATTGATTTATCCGTTGTATACTTTTTATAATTTTTATGTACATTTCTTAGAGACTTTAGTAATTTAGCAGTATATAATTATCTTTATCAATCAATCAATAAAATTCCAAATATGCCCACTGGACCAAAACAGTTGATGACCCTGACACAAAGTCAGGCCTGCATCTTCCTGTGTTTTTCCTACATTGCATTCAGTAGGCTAGAAGCAAAGCTTCACCAAGATGAGATTGTGGTACATCTGCTCTAATGTGTACCAGTGTGGCATCATCACAAACTCTGTTGACTTGGTAGGTATTGACTGGTGGCAATCTTGCAAAAAAAAAAAAAAGTTCACCACCCCTAGTTTTTGGGTAGGAGGAAGATTCCTGTGGAATGCAGGATAAAGTGTGAAACAAAAAATACTTTTTGTGAGGTTAGGTAGACCAAATGTTTCTGTGGGTTTCCATTGAACAGGAGATACCTAAGTGGGGTAAGGCCTATGTGGGGGAAATTATACATGGGGAGATTTGTCTCTCCCAGCTGGTTTCCAAGAATGTGCACACACTCTGTACCACAGCTCTCCATCATAGTTTTTCTGTGGTAAATGTATAAATGTTGAAATGAAAAACAAAAGAATGAATCACACCCAGGAATGGGGAGAATGAAAATAGATCTGATTCTTTGTGTCATGCAGCAGTGCTGCCCACACTGGAGTGAAGACTGAATATTTAGTTGGTCATTAAGCCAGTCTGCTGGGAATGGGGAAGGGGGTCTGAACATTTCTCTTGACCCAGAAATAAAGTCCCTTGGCTAGGGCACCAGCCACCTATGTTCTCCAGCCGTAGAATCATAGAATCATAGAGTTGGAAGGGGCCTTGTAGGCCATCAAGTCCAACCCCCTGCTCACAGCAGGAAATCCACAGCTAGAGCATCTCCCGCAGATAGCTGTCCAGCCTCTGCTTGAAGACATCCAGCGAAGGGGATCCCACCACCTCCCTAGGCAGTCGGTTCCATTGCCGTACTGCCCTTACTGTCAAGAAGTTCCTTCTAATGTCCAATCTGAATCTACGCTCCTGCAACTTAAAACCATTAGACCTAGTCCTACCCTCTGGGGCAGCAGAGAATAAATCTGTACCCTCCTCTATGTGACAGCCCTTCAGGTACTTAAAGAGTGTAATCATATCACCCCTCAGCCTTCTCTTCACCAGACTGAACATGCCAAGTTCCTTCAACCTTTCCTCATAAGACTTGTTCTCCATACCGGCTATCATCCTAGTCGCCCTCTTCTGAACCCGCTCTAACTTGTCTATATCTTTCTTAAAATGAGGCGCCCAGAACTGAACGCAGTATTCCAGATGAGGCCTGACTAATGCAGAATATAGTGGGACTATTACTACTCTCGACCTGGAAACTATAGCTCTGTTTATGCATCCCAAAACCGTGTTTGCCTTTTTTGCCACAGCATCACACTGCTGGGTCATGTTCAACTTGCGATCCACTACAATTCCAAGGTCCTTCTCACATGCACTACTGCTAAGCCGGGTATTTCCCATCCTGTACCCGTGCATTTTGTTTTTGTGGCCTAAATGCAGAATCCTGCATTTGTCTTTATTGAGCCAGATAAGTCCTAACTTCTCTCTCCCCACCCCAATTACGATTTCCCATAAGAAGCAGCAATTGGATAAGAATTCAAGAAAAGCCATGCTGGATCAGAATATCTAGTCTAGTATGATATTTCCAATAGTGGCTGACCAGATGTTTCTGGGAAACCCACAAATAGGACATAAAGTCAACAGTCTTTCCCCACTGTTTGTTCTCAGTGACTAGTGTTCAAAGGTCACTTTACCTGAAACTGGCCACTTTGATATCATGGCGAAACCACTCATCAGTATACACAAAGCTTTAAATCAATAAAACCACACTAAGACATCATAACAAAAATATAGCAGCTTTAATACATCCTACAAAAAGAAAGTGACACAGTTCTAAAAAATTAAAAGCCTCCTGTCTTTTGTCCCTTTAAATGCAACTAAAGAAGGAGCTTGGCAGATCTTCCTTGGGAGGGCATCTGAGAGTTTAGGTGCCACCACTGAGAAGGCCTCATCTCTTGATCTTGCCCAATTTTCAAACCTCCATTGTGTCTCCTCTTGACATGAATATGAAAAAAGAACCCTGTGCTCACTATTGTAACATTTCCTGGTCTGCTGCTTTACCAGCAGTATGGGCAGCGGAGAAAGGACTGATGTTCTGAGGAGAATATGTTGTTGTTTCTCATTGCTTCTCTTTGCACTGCTCAACAGCCTGTGGATGAGAAAAAACATTAGAAGCATAGCTCACTAAAGTTAGATTCTTCCCTTCCGGGAAGGGTGACTTAGCCTGTGCCTGCTTTTGAGACGGGCTCCTGCCTCAAAAGAAGCTTATTCAGATATATCAGTCAGTTTTTTCTTTTTTTTTTTTGACTGATTAAACTTCTCCCGGGTAGGGAGAAACGAAGAGATTAACCTCAAAGCCTATTTTTGTTGGGACGACCAGATCTCATTAATTTATGGGACGAGGTCCAGCCGACGAAGGTGGGACGGATTTTTAACAGCAAGCTCTATCTGATAAAGCGAACGTTCACCTTATCTTTTAAGAGAGAACGCACTAACAGGCAAGCACCCTTCTTTCTATATTTTTCTTTTACTTGACTTAAATTGTTGCTGTTTAAAAGAGATTTGCCAGATTGATCAGTTTTTGACATCTCACTGGGGAGCCATAACTTCTCTCTGCTACGCACTAATTAATAGCTTATCTCTGTTTTTGTTGCAAAAAGCTGTCCTGGATTTGCATTCTAAAGATATACACAGAAGAGGGATTTCTATTCCAGATTTTTATTTTGAAAAATATTATACTGTTTTGAGACTACTCTCTTTTTGGTCTATTTTATTTTGACGAATCTGTTTCTTGACGATTGCCATTAATTGTTTCGATCCTGGGAACTGCATTTTGTTTACTTAACTATTGGAGAGATAAGGCTGTCTGCTCTGTTTATACTGTGATGTCACCAAGTTTGGAGTATTAACCCAATTGTTGCTGAAATAAGAAGTGGTTTTCCTATATTTTTCTTTTAAAATGGCAATTAAGAAAGTGGCTGAAAATCTGGAAATAACTATGTTTCAGAAAATAATGGATGAGATTGAGATAATGAAAATTGAATTGAGTAAAATGAAGCAGGAGATTAAAGATATAAGGGTCCCTGTGAGAGAGGTGACCCTGGAAGGGGTCCCTGTGAGAGAGGAGACCCCGGAGATTGGAACAGGGGTCCCTGTGAGAGAGGTGACCCTGGAGACTGGAATAGGGGTCCCTGTGAGAGAGGAGATCCCGGAGATTGGAACCAACGTGGAACAGGAACAAGATTTGGAGTCTATGGACTTTAGAAATAAAATCTATTGTTTGGAACTCAATGTTATCTCTGAAGAAATGAATGAAGATTCTAGAGATAAAGTTATCAATGGCATGGATAATCTTCTGGACTGGAATGATGTGATGGAGCCCAATATAGAGAAAATCTATGGAATTAACTGCAGCCATGTGACAATGGAAAAACTTTTAAGAGATGACCCAGTGTATTTTGAAAAAAAGAACAGAGATATGATTTTACAGCAGTATTTCAGCAACCTATTCAGAATGGATGGCAAGAAAATATTTGGGATAGAGGTAATCCCCATCAGACTCTTACTATATGACTATGGCTTTGACAGCAAGATTATTATGGAATACTGATAATGGAAGATTGGATATTGAAATTACTGGACTTAACAAGACTACTGAAGATGGAAGATGGAAAATGGAACTAATAGAGATAATAGAACAATGGCTACTGAAATTATTGAACCTAACAGATTCTGATGTGATGGATTAATTGAAATGTTTATTTTGACTATGGTTATGACAATAAGATTATCATAATTAGTAATGAGATGGATTAATCGATATGCTTATCTGGAAAAAAAAATTGATAGATATATTTCTTAAAGAATTGAAACCTCTCTTTGACTTTTTGTGGAAAGAATAAAGTAATGTTTATGAGATTTGATGATTAAGTAAGATAACTACTGGAGGAAAGTGATTTTATAATATGACTTAAGAGACAGGATTGTTATATATTATAGACTTATAACTGATTTGATCTTTGACAAATGGGAAGTCAATATTTTACTCTTTATTTTTTATTTTTGTTTTTTTTTTTTTCTTTTTTTCTTTTTGTTTAACTATTTTTGATTTTGTTTTTTGTCTTTGAATGTTTTATGATTTTGTCTTGTATGTTTTATGAAAATCTGAATAAAAATTATTGAAAAAAAAAAAAAAAAAAATAAAGTTAGATTCTTGTGGTGAGATGGTTTTGAGGGTCTTCCCCTTTCTGGGCACATAGCTGAGTGAAGCAACTGACACTTTCTTCCCTTTGTTGAGATTGTTTGTTCATTGCTTTAAGGCATGCTGCTGAACTTAAAAAACAAATGTTATCAGAGCCAAATTTTCTTTGTGCCATGTTGCTGGATTAGAAGTGCCGTCATCCCTGATTGGCTGTAATTTAGCACAGTGTGATTCAGCACACTGGCTGTGCTAGCTAGGGCTGATATTGTCCCTGGTTATCTGGAAAGTTTTGCAGGGTTTGAAGTTCTTTAGAAACCTGCAAAAACAGTGTGATCAGAGAGCTGTTTCATATGGCTGTGCACCAGATGAAGCTGAATCCTGGATTGCAAACTAAATCAGGCCAAATCGGTTGGATCAGGTTGAGGCAGCTCCAGATCATCCTGGCTCCAGAGCAATTCAGCGCTGTCAAAACAGGGAAGGCAGTCTGGTGGGAAGGAGATGGGGGAGAAGGAGACACTCAGGCAGCCTGCGTTCACCTCCTCTCCTCCCCACCTCCCAACCGCATGTCTAGTAATCAGGGGTTTAAACTGTGATTAAATACATGAGGGGGGAGGTGATGTGCATCTCCTTCTACCTCCTCCCAAACGAATATTTAATTAGGGTTTAAACTCCTGATTAAATGTACGGTTTGAAGGGGGGGGAGACACATCTGACTGTGGAAGACCTCTGAATCAGTTTGGGGCCCAGATCCAGGTTGGGTTGGCCCCAGATCATTCTAGGTAAGATCAGAGCTGCTCTGAAGCGCTGGATTGGAACCGAAATCAGATTGGGAGGTCCATGCAGAGCGTTTCACATTATTTATTATTCAGCTACTGTCATTTCATTAGATTTGGAGGTCTTTTTAAAAATATTGTTTAGCTTTTTTAAAAAAAACTTCTGTTGGATTTTATCTTTAATTACAAATATGTTATGCTGCAATTGTCCCAAAAAGAGGTGAAGCTCTACATGGCATGAAACTACATATTATCCCCTGCTAATAGCTCCAGGATGGATCCAGATGTTCTTTAAGAATCAATTATAGGGGCTGCTTCAATAGTTGGCACCTGTAAATAAAATATCAGTTGTGTGTATAGGACTTTTGGTCTTTGCAGTACATAAAGTATACGTGTACTGTTGATATACGTATATAGTATTTAAAATATGTTCACTAATAGGCAACAAAACATTCGGTTTAAAAACATACCTATAGCCAACAGATATTTCTATCAAACTTTAAAAAGCAGTGAAGTTGGGCAACTATAGTGAATGCACCAGGGGAGCAGGAGACCTGACCTCCTCTCTGAGATACTGGACTGCCCTACAAATTTGTAAAAATGCAAACACCTATGGGTTGGTCTTTCACAGTCCAATCCACTTCCTGTGTAGCTTGGAAGAATTTGGTAACATTTGCCTCTGAGCATATGGTGAGTAGTGGCAACACCTGCCATCTCCAAAGATGGAGAATTACAGTTTTGTATGTTTGTTGGTGTTCTTGTTACTTTGCTTCTTTCCTGTGTTACTACTGCTTCTACAGAATCTAACCTAGAAAATTATATTTCTCTCATTATTCATCTTAGAAATCTGTGTCAAATTTATTTTTATTAATTTCAAAGCCTGTTTATTGGTTAGTGTCATATGATGGTGAAGACAGCCTTTCATGTTTCAAACGGGAGGTTATGCTCTATTTCTATTTTGGGCGCATTAACTGTTGAATCTGAAACTGCAGTTTGATGTAAAATCAGACTGATTACAATATGTTGCTACTTGACTCTAGCTGTTGTCAAAAACAAACTTGGCCTGCCCAAGATGCATGTTTTAAGCCTACTATGCTTAAAACACTCCACTTAAGTAAAGGTGGGCATGGTCAATTAAAAACATAGAGCATACCTAGAATTTTGCTAGAATATATTTAATCTCCCATTGTTTTATCTTGTGCAAAGTGAGACACTCCTGATGTCCATTGGAAACTACTCTGCAGAACAGTCAGTGCCATTATACTACAATTCTTTTTGGAGTTTTTTTAGTGTTGCAAAATGTTGCTGTACTTCACATATTCACAGAAACAGAAGCAAAACAAAATGATTTACCATAGGAAACTTCACTAAAATTACAAAGTAAATTAAACATATTTAAAGTGACTATCTGAACTATATCAACTGTCTGAATATTGTTGCTTCCTCCCGGCTAAAACAAGATCAGCACAGCACATGTCTTGTTTCTGTTCTTTGGGCTGATTGCAGGTGTTGCCACCACTCACCATATGCTCAGAGGCACGTTACCAAATTATTCTAAGCTATACATGAAGTAGATTGGACTATGAAAGAACAACCCAAACTGTGTCTGCATTTTTACAAATTTGTAGGACACTACAATATCTCAGAGAGGAGGTCAGGTCTCCTGCTCCCCTGGGGCATTCACTATAGCTGCCCAACTTCCCTGGTTTTTAAAATTTGAAAGAAATATGTATTGGCTATAGGTACATTCTTAAACTTCAAGGTTTTTTGCCTATTAGTGAATTTCTCTGCTTTTTACTCTGGGAGGTAAAAAATGGGATCTTATGCAAGTTTGCTGAGAACAGATTGATCATTTGCATGCTTATTGAGTTCAGTGGGATTTACTCCCTTGCAATCATGCTTAGGATAGGTGAAACTGACCACAGGAGATGGGGAGGGGAAGAGGGGGAGGGGAGGTCGGGGAGGGCAGGTTTGATCATTTGCATGTTTATTGAGTTCAGTGGGATTTACTCCCGTGCAATCATGCTTAGGATAGGTAAAACTGACCATGGCATGGGAGACCTGGAATGGGCAGGGGAGGAAGAAGAAGGAAGAGGGGAGGAGAGGAAGAAGGGAGGAAAGGGAGAGGAGAGGGGAAGGAGGGAAAGGCAGGTCTGATCATTTGCATGCTTATTGAGTTCAGTGGGAATTACTTCCGTGCAGTCATGGCTAGGGTAGGTAAAACTAACCATTGGGGAGGAGGAGGAAAGTAGAGGAAAGGAGGAAGAGGGGAGCAGAAGGAGGGGGTGGGGAAGGAGGGGATTGGAAGGGGAGGGGGAGGGGAAGAGTGAAGGAAGGGGGAGGGAAGGGGCAAAAGAGAGGTGATGGGAGGGAGGAGGAGGGAAGGGCAGGTTTATTTGCGTGCTTATTGAGTAGAATGGGATTTACTCCCATGCAATCATGCTTGAAAATGAAATGGAATGCCTTCAAGTTGATTCCAACATATGGCGACCCTATGAATAGACTTTTCATGGTAAGCGGTATTCTGAGGTGCTTTACCATTGCCTTCCTCTGAGGCTGAGAGGCAGTGACTGGCCCAAGGTCACCCAGTGAGCTTCATGGCTTTGTGGAGATTCAAACCCTGGTCTCCCAGGTCATAGTCCTAGGATAGGTAAACCTGACCATGAGGCAGGAGGAGGGGGAGGGGGAGGAAGAGGGGGAAGGAGGGGAAGGGGAAGAGAGGGGTGAAGGAAGGGGAGGGAGGAAAGGGGCAAGGAGGAGGGGATAGGAGGAGGGGAGGGCAGGTTTGATCATTTGCATGCTTTTTCAGTTCAGTGGGATTTACTCCTGTGCAATCATGTTTAGGATAGATGAAACTGACCTGGGAGGGGCACTGAGGGGAGGAGGGCAGGAAGGGGAGGAAGAGTAGGGGGGAGGAAGGGGGAGGGGGCGGGAGAAGATTGGGTGGGTAGACACTGGGCAGAGGGAAAGCCCCTTTCCTTTCCAAAAGGAAAACATTGTGAATATAATTGTTTTTCAGCATTCCCCCCCCCGTTTTATTCTACAGCAGGCAAATGTAGTCCCCCATCCAAATTTAAACCAAAGCTGTCACTGGCCACACCCACACCAGACCTTTATTTCACTTTAGACACTCATGGCTTCTCCCAAAGAATCCTGGGAAGTGTAGTTAGTGAGGGGTGCTGACAATTGCTAGGAGATGCCCTGTTCCCCTCACAGAGCTTCAATCAGAGCGGATGACAAACCCCTCTGGCCACTGGAGCTCTGTCAGGAGAACAGGAGTCTCCTCTCAGACCCTTCACAAACTACACTTCCCAGGATTCTTTGGGGGAAGCCATGACTGTCTAAAGTGAAATCAATGTCTGGTGTGGGTGTGGCCCCCTGATTAGCCAAGCCCAGCAGCTGTGGGTCTGGCTTTTAGAACACTGATGGTTGGTTCTTACTGAGCATGCCCAACACTATCATTGAGTTCAATGCAAAATTTCTTAAATTAATTAAAACTCAGCCAGGCATTTTTTTAACTTTTAAACTGCAGAAGATGAAGGTTAGAGTATGGGCCAAGGTCAGTAACAGGATTACAGGTACTCTGTGAACATGGATGGTTTTTAATTAATTTAACCCCATTTAGGAGAACTCTGACAGAAAATAGTCCAAAAGGGGTCTGGTTTTTCTCTCTCTCTTTTTACATTTTGAACTCTTGATTCACTCTGACTGCTTTGTGTATTGCCATGAAAATGTAGAGGGTTGTTAAACAAGTGTTTCTGAGTTCAGGACTATAAGTTTTGCAAGGTTTTGTTTTGAAATGAGCTTATGGGGAGCATCAGAATGGCATGGGGGTTATTTTCAATTTAACATTGCAGAATGCAAAAAATCCACACTGACTATAGTATACAGCCATTCTTGTGGCTGTATGATATGTTTAGAACTGCTAACTTTTCATCTGCTATGATGGATTTCCTTATTGACCAGTCCCCCCCACCAAAAAAAAGAAAAGAAATACAGTGGGCTACCATAAGGCATCCCCCCTCCTCCTGTGTTCTAGTCCGTCCACCTGTATAAGGGAGATTCCGAGAATGGTTTTCCCATGGCAGCTTCGTCAACCCCAATTCCTAGGAAAAAATAAACAAAGAGAGGAGTTTTGGATTTACTTTTCCGAAGCCCTAAACACCAAATTTTGAATAATCATTAGAACACAAAACATGTAGCTTAGCCATGCTTTTTTAGTATTTGCATAATTCTAAGGAATTACCTTTAAAAATCAAGGAAACCAAACGTTTTTATTCGGGAGAATAGAAGAATCCAAGGAAAAGGACAGTAACAATCACACACAGAGACTCACAAATAAAATCAGTAAAGTCAATCTAAATTAGCTAGTTGTCTTCTTGAGCAGAGTTTTGGATTTCAGAGCATGTGTTGAGTTCCTTGTAGGACAGAGAAAATATCTTTGGAAACCTAACCAGATATTTCCAGAAAGACCAAGAATGAGAGTAAAACCTTGCATATTTATGGGAATCTGAGATATTTTTATGGACAAAGCCAGACCTTTTTCTAAGAAGGATTGTTGTTTGGCCCAATGGCAAAATAAGCCACACCTCTGATGGTCTCATTGCACAACCCAAACATTTCTAAGAGGTTAGTTCCATCTCCCAAATGATTCTTAACTTACATTGCAAAAGGCCTGGCCATTTCAGACCTGTTGAGCTATTGTGGAAACAAGTTTAATTCCTGGATGTTCATTCAAAAACAAAGGTCAGAATATTCATACTTCACAGTGGGGGTCCGAAATCCCCAGATGCTCTAGGTGGTGCTGTTGAACTACATTAGGATATAGCAGTTTGTCTCATCTGGTCTCTGTAGTTGCCACAACTACACAAGGACCTGATTCGCAGCAATTAGTTGGGAATATCTGTCTCCAATTCCAGAATCAAAAGACACTGTTAAAGGCTGTTAAGAGAGCTGGCTGAAATTGTATTACAAAGGAGTTCTATGGTGCTTTTGTTGCTTTCTGGAAAAGCTGAAGCACATTTTATTTATTTTAAAGATTTATACACTGCCTTTTGATCAAAAGATCCTCAGAGAGACTTACAACAGATTGTAATAATACAGCACACACACAACTCAGCAGCCTGTAGTTATCTGACTGATGGATGGCTAGGGTATGCTTCAGCTTGCAGTCTCAGGACAACTGGCTGTCTGGGCTCATTTACACGGTGGGTTACTGTGTGTTTAGTGCTACTCACATTTCCTTTTAATTCACATGGTTCACATGATGTTACTGGCAAACAGAAGCTATCACACAGTTTCCCCCCTGTACATCCGCACTAACCCAATCCTCTGATAATACGAAAAGGAAAAAAACTCTTCACTACGTATCTCTAGCGTTTGCAGATGCTTTGCTCCAATGCTTTTAGGTGGGTGTGTCAATCGTTCCCCTCTCCATGCCCACTCCCTCCTCCTCCCGTTGTTCATTTCATTTCTTGTGGTCTGAAAAGCAACTTCTGGCTGTTCTTCCCCATTCTGCTAGCATTTTTATGCTGCTGCAAATTGTGCCTTTATTTTCTTTTTCCCAAAACTTGTGAGCAAAAGCATAATGCTACTCAAGCAAAGATTTGTATTTCAGCTGTATCCTACCAGGAAAAACACAGATATTCACACTTCCGGTTTTGTTTTAAAGGAACCCACTGCAGCATGCTTGGTTGCCAAGCAACCAGAGGGAGTAGAAAGGTTAAATCAGTCATTAGGAAACTGCATGATTGATCCTTCACCTCAGTGTGAATAGAAAACACTGTGTTTGCTGCTGGCAATAAGCCCTTACTGTGGCAGTGCAAACAAAAAATGGAGGGAAAAACAGCGTCTTTAGTACAAAGTAATGTTCCCATGTGGAAAAGCCCTGGCTGTTGCAGCAGAGTACTGATCTAGCATTTTTTGTGAGCTTCAGGAACCAAATCTTTCCTGAATAGTAATAGCTAATTTAGGCTGCAGTCCTATCCACATATCTGCAAGTAAGCCCCATTTGAACACAGTGGGACTTGCTATGGAGCAAACATACATAGGATTGCACTCAATGAGCTTGACGTTCAGTGTCAATGAAGCTTATTACCCTTTTAAAAACTAATTTGCTAGATTTTGAGAACTTTCCTATTTGAACATGGTTTCTGTATGTAAAGAATGTTTCGGTTAGCATGTGGCCCTAGCTATACTCAGGAGAGAGACAAATGGGGCCGCAATAGATCAGAGAACAACAAACAATCCTCAGAAAAGGACCTTGGGAATATAGATCAGTTAGCTTGACTTCTGTACCCAGGAAGCTTTTAGGGAAAAGTACACATCAATCGATTTGTAAACATCTAGCAGGAAACATGGGATTTCTGCTATGTGAAAGAAATGTTCTAAAAAAATGTGTTTTGTCAAACTAAGCTAATTTCCTAACAGGACAGGGTATTTAGGCTTCGTGGAAATGCAATGGGGACAATACATCTCTTTTTTTACACTCATGCAGAGGGTGGCAAGGAGTGGCAGTGTAGGACAAATATCTTTTAATAGCTTCTCTGCACAACTTCAAAAGCATAATACTCGTTCAACACAAAATAAGCTGGTTCGGTACGTGGTATAAACGTCCTGAGTTTGGGCCAAAGAAGTTACAGTATAGGTTTTTCTTAAAGCAAAAACAAAAACTGGAAAGCAACTGAACATGACTGCCAATTTCAGTGGAAGAATGGGAGGTGAAAGGTGCTGCTTAACCCCTCTAGAGATATGAGGGAGGCTTCTAGGCCAGCAATTCCCACACTATGATCTGTGGACTACCCGTGGTCTGCAAGCTTCGTTCAGATGGTCCACAGCATGTCCATAGTAAATATGCACATTGATTTTTAATTGTATTTCTATTGCTTCATTGATTGAATTTTGTTGTATTACCAGTTTGTTGCAATTATATAATTAAAATACAATGTAAGGAATAAAATAAGCAATAAAATTACAATCATACAACATCTAGCACAGAGCATTACAATTGCTACAACAAGCAGAAAAATCATTAAGACCTCCAGCAATTTTCCAAGTGGTCTGTGGGGGGAAATGTTTGGGAACCACTGATCTAGACAATTTCCCAACATTGTTGGCTTTTCTGATTCATAGTGAACCTAATATAGGCCTAATGCTGAAGGCCTAATATATTCTATTCTAGACCTGATTATATTCAACATTGTAACTTGCATCTCCTATTGTCTAATTTAAATCTATAAAAATTATAATAGCAATAAACCCCATCGAATTTTAAAAGATCCAAACAAAAACAGGACAAGACAATAAGCATTTTTCCTTAGAGCTTACAAAGCACAGAAAAATGTGTTTGTTTGGAGAACAGTGAAAAATCACCCCAATGATTCTTAAAGTGTTATGTCTGTCTTCATCCTAACATTGTAAATGCATTGTGTTATTTATTGTTAATGAAAACCTGTTGTGAATCAGGACATAAACATTACAAACATATGGCTAAGTGATACTTCTACTGTGATTTTTTTTAAAAGAGGAAATTACTGGTTTTCAGTGGGAGAGCATTTTATGCCTTAGCTTAGACTCTGCCAACTACAGAAGACTTTACTTTTCCAACTATTAAAATCAGTAGAAGGGCAGATTTTCTTTGAGCACATGCAGAGTGATGCTCTCTGAAGGGATGCGGGTTTTGTTTTTTTTTTAAAAAAAACATTTTATAGAAAGTAATTAAATACTGTTGGCTGTGATTTTTTTAAAAAAATTGATTTATATTCTTACATTCCGGTAACTGACTGGAAATTCTGCCCAGGTGAGTAAAATTCAGGTTGGTGGCCCTAATGACCAAGCATGAATACTTGCAGATTTTTTTCCTAATTGGATGATTCATTCCTCTTGTCTGTGATAAACAACGGAGAATAATTTGGGTAAGGAAAAGCAAAAATATCAGGATGGGTTGAGAGTGGCTTGGCCATTAGCTTGTGTCTGATAAGCATGTAACAAAGCACAAATTGTGGTATATTGGCCCTCCTGTTTTGCCATACCACCAAGTGCATGCACCATGCTTTCAGTTTCCAGTTCAAGTGCTGGCATCAACCCACTGATTACAGGAGTTTTCTCTGTAAGTTTCTTCTTAAAATTACCAATTGGTTACTCACGTTCTGTGGTTTTGTGTCCACTACAGGTGTTAATTAACTTAGCAATGCTAGGATGATTGTGCTATCACCATATGCCATAATAAATGTGTTAATCTCTAAGGTGCCACAAGACTCTATTTTCTTTAGGATATAGAATGCAAATCCATACGCATGCATGCCTAGTTCCATCTCTGATCAGGCTATGCCACTTATCTTTGCATGGCCAGACCTGTTGTAGGCAAATTAAAATGTTACTCTTCCCCATCCCAATTGCATCCAATCAGCAAAGTAACAACAGCATATTAAATGATCAAGAGTTGAATGAGATACTATTTTCCCACTCTTACTTTAATGTCCAACACTACTTTATTTTCTCTCCTTTACAAATATTTATGCTCTGAGTAACTGGCAAAGATCCCTAAATTATTGAACATGCCCCCTTATATGCAGAGGATTTACCTTACAGATGAACTGCTAGCTACCTCTCAAATATGAGCAATGGTTATCTCCCCAAGATTTTTACAAAGACTAGATAGGCACCCCAAACAGTTGCCTTGATTGCCTCTATGGTTGAGCCAGTCCTGTCCTTGGCCAGTGGCATTTTCCACCTGGTCATCGGCCCTGGACACTGTTTATTTTGGAACAGATAAGTGTACATGACTTTCGCAGCAACTAGAATATCAGTGACTGACCCCTTTCCAGCATGTGCTCTAGAGGGCAGATTACACAATTCACTGGCAAGCTCTCCTCTGTAAAGAGGGATGTGCAAGAACACAAGAGAATTTACCCAGATGATTAGGGGCCTGGAGAGTGTCTGGGCTGCTTTTTATTAGTTAGTTTCTGGACAATGTCTTGCCCCCTTTTCTTCTCATATGATAAAACTTGTGACTTCTGCTTGCAGCATGGAGACCTGTCCAGGTATGAAAAAGCAAAAATCTGATGAAACAAACACTGTTTTTGTAGCTTAATGGCAAACTGGTTTGTTGTTTTTTACTTCTCCCAACTGTGACAAATGCAGGTTTAGGTATCTGTCAGCATCATCACACGGTGGCCTGGAGAAAACTAACATATCTCAGACACATTTTCCTTTTATAATACAGGAATAATAGTGATCTACTTCACAGGGTTGTTATAAGAATGAAAGGCCTTACTAACAAATTAAAAAATAATGAATCACCAGACCTAGATGGCATCCACCTGAGAGTTCTTAAAGAACTCAAATGTGAAATTGTTGATCTTCTGACAAATTTTTTTTCTTAAAATTGATCTCTGTTCCTGAAGACTGGAAAGCAGCCAAAGGAATATCAAATAAATAAAAAAATCCAGGAAATTAAAGGTTGGTAGTTTAACATCTGTTCTGGGTAAACAGATGGAAAGCATTATTAAAGGTCAACTAAGTCGTACTCAGAGTAAATCAATTTAAATTAATGAACCTAAGGTAGCCATGTATATGGATCTACTCTGAGCAGAACTAGCATAGAATATGATCCAAAATCATCAAACATATTGGGCAGTAGTCAGTGTTAGTCCTACTCAGAGTAAACCCACTGAAGTGAATGGATGTGACTGAATTAGGTTCATTAATTTCAAAGGGTCTACTTTGAGCAGGCCTTAGTTGAATACAACACATACAAAACTTTGCTAAAGAACATTCAACACAGCTTCTGCAAAGGGTAAATCCTCACTCTTTTTACAGTTCTTTAAGCATGCCAATCAGCATATGCATCAGGGAAATCTAGTAGACATTGTATACTTGGACGTTCAAAAAGATTTTGACTATGTCCCTCCCCAAAAGCTCCTGAGTAAACTTAGCAGTTGTGAGGGGAAAGGGCAGGTCCTCTTATGGACTAATAACTGGTTAAGAACAGGAAGCAAAGAGGAGAAATAAATGGACAGTTCTCACAATGGAGGAGTATAACGTGGGTTCCCCCAGGGATATGTTTCTGGAGCTGTGCTTTTTAACTTGTTCATAAGTGATCTTGAGTTAGGGAACAGCAGTGAGGTGGCCACATTTGTAGATGACAACAAATTAGTCAAGGTAGTAAAAGCAAAAAAAGATTGCAAAGAGCTCCAAAATCTCTCTCTCCAGACCGGGTGAAAATGGGCATTAAATGGCAGCTCAATGAAATCAAGTGTAAAATAATGTATGGACCAAGTTTATTAACAGTCAATATACCTACCTAACTACACACACACAATTCACAAAATTCACCAGACTGCAGCAGGTCCTTGGGCACCAGACTTCAGTGGGCCCTCAAAGGCAGTGGCAGTAGGGTTGCCAGGTCAGAAGCATTCCAAACTCGGAGATTTCAGGGGCGGATCCTAGTGATGACATAGGGGGTGTGCCCTACTGTTGTCACAGGGGTGGGCTGTAGTGATGTCATTAAGCATGATAAATTAAGCACAGTTGTTTGGAGCATACCACTCAAAAACAAAATTCTCTGATTGGAAATTAAGATAGAAATCTTAGCTAAATGAGGGTATTTCCAGGTCCAGCTGAAGTGATGGGATTATTCCTTTCTACCTGCTTAGAGATCCTGGGTAATATTTAATCTAGCCTACTTGCTCCTGCCAAGAATGTCCTGAGGCCAGTCCAGTCACCAGAAGGCCATTGTAGGAAGAAAGCCTAGTGTTGTGAAGATGTTAGATGGGAGCACTCAGGAGTAAAGATGGATACCCCTGAAGGCTGCAATTCTAAACACACTAAGGGCCTAAGCCCCATAGAACTCAACAGGACTTCTGAGTAGATATTGTTAGGATTGTGCTGTTTGTAAGGCTTGACTAAGAATCCTCTGCAAAGATATCTATATCAAAGCAGGGTTGGCAACCCCCTGTCCGGAATGCCCTGCCTACCTTTTAACGTCACTGCTCCAAACGTCTTTACAGACTTGACCCTTCACTGCAGAGAGAGATTTGAGAAATGAGTAAGAGCTAAGAAGATTCTCTACTCGTTCCTGCTTACTCTGTGGGCTGCTATAAACCGACAACCAACCAAATTCCAGTGAGTAATTCACTAATAGGCAAAACACCTTGCGGTTTCAGAACGTACCTATAGCCCACAGATATTTCTATCAAACTTTAAAAAGCAGGGAAAGTGGGCAGCTATAGTGAATGCCCCAGGGGAGCAGGAGACCTGACCTCCTCTCTGAGATATTGGACTGCCCTATAAATTTGTCAAAATGCAACACTATTCGGGTTGGTCTTTCACAGTCCAATCCACTTCCTGTGTAGCTTGGAAGAATTTGGTAACATGTGCCTCTGAGCATATGGTGAGTAGTGGCAACACCTGCCATCTCCAAAGATGGAGAATTATATTTTTGTATGTTTGTTGGTGTTCTTACTTTGCTTCTTTACTATGTTAGTAACGTTTCTACAGAGAATCTAATCTAGAAAATTTTATTACCCTCATTATTCATCCTAGAAATCTGTGTCAAATTTATTTTTATTAATTTCAAAGCCTTTTTATTGGTCAATGTCATATGATGGTGAAGACAGCTTTTTATATTTTGAATTGTTTGTTATGTTCTATTTCTATTTTGAGTGCATTAACTGTTGAATCTGAAACTGCAGTTTGATGTAAAATCAGACTGATTACAATACGTTGCTACTTCAGCAATGACTCTAGCTGTTGGAAAAAAGAGAATGCATGTTTTCAGCCTGCTGTGTTTAAACCACTTCATTTAAGGCAAGGTGGGCACGGTCAATTAAAAACATAAGGCACAACTAGAATTTTGCTAGAATATATTTCATTTCCCACTGTTTTATCTTGTGCAAATTGAGACACTCCTGATGTCCACTGGAGACTATTCTGCAGAACAGTCAGTGCCATTATTCCACAATTATTTTTGGAGATTTTAGTGTGAATTTTGCAAAGTGTTGCTGTACTTCACATATTCACAGAAACAGAAACAAAAGAAAATGATTTCCTATAGGAAACTTCACTAAAATTGCAAAGGAAATCAGACGTATTCAAAGTGACCATCTGAACTATATCCACTGTCTTAATAATGTTGCTTCCTCCCTGCTAAAACAAGATCAGCACAGCACATGTCTTCTTTCTATTATTTGGGCTGATTGCAGGTGTTGCCACCACTCACCGGGAGGTAAGAAATGGGATCTTGTGCAAGTTTGCTGAGAATGAATTGATCATTTGCATGCTTTTTGATTCAGTGGGATTTACTCCCCTGCAATCATGCTTAGGACAAGTGAAACTGACCACTGGGGATGGGGAGGAGGAGGAGGGAGGAGAGGGGGAGCAGAGGGCAGGAGGGGGAGGGGAGGAGAAAGACAGGTTTTATCATTTGCATGTTTTTTGAGTTCAGTGGGACTTACTCCCATGCAATCATGCTTAAGATAGGTAAAACTGACTGGGGAGAAGGAGGAAGGGCTGGAGTGGGCAGGGGAGGAGGAAGAAGGAAGAGGGGTGGGGAGGAGGAAGGGAGAGAAGAGGGGAAGGAGGGGAAAGGCAGGTCTGACCATTTGCATGAGTTCAATGGGATTTACTTCTATGCAATCATGGTTAGGATAGGTAAAACTGACCTTGGGGAAGGAGAGGGAGGGGGAAAGCGAAGGAGTGTATTGGTGGGGGGCAAAGGAAGGGGCGGGGAGGGCAGGTTTGATCATTTGCATGCTTATAGAGTTTAATGGTATTTACTCCCATGCAATCATGCTTAAGACCATGGGGAGGAGGAAGGGGAGGGGAGGAAGGGGAGGGGGCAGGAGGGGGTGGATGGGGATGGAGAGGGAGCGGCAAAGGAAGGGGGAGGGAAGGGGCAAAAGGGAGGGGATAGGAGGGAGGAGAAGGGAGGGTGGGTTTGATCATTTGCATACTTTTTAAGTTCAATGGGATTTATTTCTGTGTAATCATGTTTGGAAATGGACTGCCTTCAAATTGATCATGACTTATGGCGACTCTATGAATACTGTTTTCATGGTAAATGGTATTCAGAAGTGATTTTACCATTGCCTTCCTCTGAGGCTGAGAGGCAATAACTGGCCCAAAGTCACCCAGTGAGCTTCATGGCTGTGTGGGGATTCAAACCCTGGTCTCCCAGGTTGTAGTCCAACACTGACCTGGGGGAGGGGCAGAGAGGGTAGGAGGAGACCGAGGGGAGGAGATTGGGTGGGTGGGCACTGGGCAAAGGGGAAGCCCCTTTCATTTCCAAAAGGAAAACATGTTGAACAGTATCATTGCTTTTCAGCCTTTCCCCCACCTTTATATTCTACAGCAGGCACAAATTTAAACCAAACCTGTCCCTGCCCACATCCACAACAGGCCTTTATTTCACTTTGGACAGTCATGGCTTCTCTCAAAGAAAGCTGGGAAGTGTAGTTAGTGAAGGGTGCTGAGAGTTGCTAGGAGATGCCCTGTTCCCCTCACAGACCTTCAATCAGAGTGGCTGACTGTTAAACCATTCTGGCCACTGGAGCTCTGTCAGGGGAATAGGAGTCTCCTCCCTGCACCCTTCACAAACTACACTTCCCAGGATTCTCTGGGGGGAGTCATGACTGTCTCAAGTGAAATCAAAGTCTGGTTTGGGTGTGGTCCCCTGATTAGCCAAGCCAAGCAGCTGTGATTCTGGCTTTTAGAACACTGACAGTTGGTTCTTATTGAGCATGCCCAAAACTATCATTAAGTTCAATGCAAAATTTCTTAAATTAATTAAAAATCAGCCATGCATTTTTTTAACTTTCAAACTACAGAAGATGGTCAGAGTATGGGGCAAGGTCAGCAACAGAATTACAGGTACTCTGTGAATATGGCTGATTTTTAATTAATTTCAACAGATTATGAGAACCCTGACAGAAAAAAATCCAAAAGGGATCTGGGTTTTTTTCTCTCTTTTTAGACTTTGAACTCTATTCTCTCTGACTGTTTTGTGTATTGCCATAAAAATTTAGAGGGTTGTTAAGCAAGCATTTCTGAGTTCAGGACTATAGGTTTTGTAAGGTTTTGTTTTGAAATGAGTTTATGGGAAGCATCAGAATGGCATGGGGGTATTTTCAGTTTAACATTGCGGAATGTGAAAAATCCACGCTGGCTATAGTATACAGCCACTCTCATTGCTGTATAATAATTGACAGAGAGAAAACACACATGGTTTGATCTATCTTCACAGGCAGTAGATTGGGAACAACAGCAATTGAAGCCACACTTCCCCGGATGTGGATTCTCTTTACCACTATTGGGCAAGAAACAAACCATCATGCTGTTATTTACACCTTGTTACATACACCTTGTTATTTAACAAGGTGTATCATCAGTGGGTTGAAGGGAGTTGAGCTGACCACATGGAACCACTGTTGTTGCTTCTATGGATATAAGGGAGCAAGGTCAGAGGTGAAATGCAAATAGAAAAAGAAAAAGAAAATACAGTGATTATTTCCTCAATGCAATACCTACTCAATGCAATACTCAATGCAATGTCATACCAACCACAACAAGATTCCTATGAGTAAGACAGAAAACTGAGCATCCCACAACCAGTCAGGGTTCCTAACCAAAACTAAAAAATCCTGGCATCCAGTCAACCAATGTCACAGAGATCCCTTTGCAGCACAACTTGAACCAGGGGCTGCAGTTAGTCCAGAATGCTGTGGCACAATTGCTGACATGAGTGAGACCCTCTCAGCACATGACATCTCTGCTCTGAAATCTGCACTAGTTGCTGATTTGCTACCAGGCCAGGTGTGCTTTCCATGTTATGGGTGCCACATTGTACTTGTTCTGCTCTTGTAAGAAATCGATCCTTTAGTGTGGCAGTACCTACGCTTTGGAACTCCCTGCCTATTGACATTAGGCAGGCGCCTTCATTGTACTCATTTTGGCACCTGCTAAACACGTTTGCTTAGGCAAGCCTACCCAGAAGCTATTACGTTTTTTTCTGTTTTTAACTCATGGTTAATTATTTTTAATGTTTTTAAATACCTGTCTTTAACTGTTTTTTGCCACTAATTTTGTTTTAACTCCTTCTATAAACCACTTTGAAGTTTTTTTTACAATAAAGCTGTATATAAATGTTGTAAATAACATATATAAATAAATTTCTGAGTCGCTGTGGCCCTTGGGTCTCTTTCCTCTTTTATACCGAGTCAGACCATTCGGTACCATCTAGCTCAGTACTGCTGATATGGATTAGCATTAGCTCTCCAGGATTCTAGGCAATAGTCTCTTCCAGAGATTGAATTTTGGACCTTTTCATTCAAAGCATGTGCCCTGCCACTAAGCTACAGCCCTGTTTAAAAACATATATTTTAAAATTGTTATTTTCATTTCACTAATGAATGCACAGCATGCTAGGACAGATCCACATAATACATTTAAAGCACATGAATCCCACCACAGAATCCTGGGAATTGTAGTTTGTTAAGGGTGGTGGGAACTATAACTGTAAGGAGGAAAATACACTTCCCAGGATTCTTTGGGGGAAGTCATGCATTTTATATGTGGATTGGATGTGCTTTAAATGTATTTTGTGGATCTGCATTACTTCGTAAACTTTGTGTGCATATAGATCATTTCTATCATAGCCATGGGCTCCTATGGGGAGGGAGGGAGGGAGGGAGGGTAAAATAGAAATAAGATAGAAAGTTTACTTGGTGACCACACCATCTCTCACCCTAATCTGCCCCTCAGGGTGAAAACAACAGAGGGGGACCATGACCACCCCAAGGTGCAATTCTATGCATGTTTACTCAGAAGCAAGTCCTAATGTATTCAATGGGGCTTACTCAAACAGGGAAGCATGCACAGGATTGCAATTCAATGATAAGGAACTTTACTCACCCAATCCAAAATTCAGAATCATGCCACATTCAGCTGTTTTGCAACTGTTTTATATTTGTTTTATGGTCATTGGATTTTAAATGGCTTTATTTCTTGTTGTGAGTTGCCTTGGTTTCCAACCCTACCTCACAGGGTTGTTGGAAAGACTACATATACACACACACACACATACACTGGAGATGTAAAAATACTATATAATAGTTTATTGTCAAAACCAGTTGGCCATTGCAGAACATTTTTTTAAAAGAAAATAAGTATTCGTTTCCTGCCAAATAAAAGCAGTGGCACCTAAGTAAGCCCTGCCTAACTGCCTAAAAAAAAAGGATCGGAGGGAGAAAGGTTTACAACACAATCCTTTTCTATGTTCCCATTGATTTTCAGCACAATCCTAACCATGTCTACTCAAAAGTAAGTCCTACTGAATTCAGTGGGGTTACATCCCAGGTATGTGGAATTAGCATTGCAGCTTTACCCCCAGAAAAGCTTCATATTGGGAAAGTTTTCAAAACAAGTTATGAATAAGACAAATAAACTGCCCTCTTCAACAGTCCAGTAAAATTTAAACTTGTTTCACTCCTTAATTAGAAAAGTATAACACTACAGCATGTACACTTTTTAAAACTTCTGTTCCAAAATTATTTGAAAGATGATATATATAATATGCTATTTTTGCCAGTAATTAAAAAACCCCTGCATGTACACTTTTATGCCTATCAAGATCCTGCTTTGATCTTCTGTTGTAGTGCAATCCTATGCATGTTTGATAAGGAGCAAGTCCCAATCCTGTACAGAGAAAGTACTCTTTATGCTGCTGAAAGCTATATAATTCCTGAATTCCTGATGTGAGACAAGCAGGAAAAGGAAACTGTGAGTTTAGTTGTTGCCTGGGGCAACAAATCTTATCAATCACAACTCTGACTTCACTTATTGGCTAAAAATCTGAAAGGGCAGGGATTAGAGCAGCCAGTAGTAACAGAAGTTGGGGGCGGTGGCTGGCATTTTGGTTTATATCTTTTGAACCAGATCACCTAGAAACTTAATTTTTAAAAAAATGAAAGGTAAGAGTCTGGAGATTAAGGTGAGTCACCTGGAGACCCGGAGAGGTCCCCCCAAAACCAGAATTTCCAGGTGAAAACCAGACACCTGGCAACCCTAAGTGGCAGTGTGGGGCTGCTAGGGGCTTAAATAGGCCTGGCCATGTCAGCATGTTAGCACACTGTATGCACATGCCCACCATCACCCAAGATTGCAACAGGGCCGTGTTAATGACCACATCACCCTCTTGGATAATGGCAAATATGCATGCTGACATGGCCAGGTCTATTTAAACCCCATGTGGTGGCAGTGCAACATGGAAAGTGGTGCAGCCAGCTTGCAGTGAGGGGGGGTTGCCTGAGAGCTACACCCACCCAGCCCCAGCTGCAGGGACCCCTCTCAACTGCTGGGAAGAAAAGGTGCCAAATTCAAAAAGCACCACATTCAAGGTGAGGCTACAAAGGAAGAAATGGGAGTGATAGACAGGTGGGTGTGGCTTACCCAAATGACTTCATGGGCCAAATGAGGAGGCCATGAACTGGAGGTTCCTCACCACTGACCTAGGTGAATAGGTGCATCTTGAATTGGTGACAAAGATTCAACAATGAGGCTGATTGGCATATGTTCAAAAGGAGGAGATAGGACCCTATTTCAACTCACTGCACAATGAGCCATGGGCGTCTGCCAAATCACCAGCATCAACCCATTGAATTGGGCCCCATAGTGTATAGGCAGCCTAGAGAAATGGTGTTATAACTCCAGCTTGCAGCACTCTAGTGGCCACATTCTTCACTAACTTAGCTTCTAGACCATTATCAAAGGTAGCCCACTGTTAGCAGTACCCTTAACAAAACTGTAGAAGTTGTCTGTGAATCTTTATCATTTTGAATACAAACGTTGCAACTGATTGGTTATGTAAGAAAGTGTATGTATGACCAGGAAAGCTGTATACCTCTCTAAACACCTTCCTGGGAAGAGAGCGATCCAGGGACAAATACATCTGGTTCTCTCATGTTTATGAAAATTATACAATAGTAACGTTTAGTACAGTCACAGACACACACAGTTCACATGTGGAAATATCATTGAATTTTCCTTCCAAAATAAGCAGCGGGAAGAATATTGAAGTGAATTAGTGTAAATACTTTGGGACAAAAAAACCTCAAGTAATTAGCACTGTCTCTTTGTCAACTTCACATATACAGTGATGTGATCTGAATTGGCAGTCACAGGTTGCATTGGATAGCTCAATAATAACATCAACCCAATCACAACTACGGATGGGTGAGAATATCCAACAAAATCGAACCTGGTACTGGATCCTGACAGAGTTTGCTAGTTCGCTATCCCTTCAGAGCAGCACCAATCTCTTGTGGCAGGCTGTGGCTGTAATCAGCACGGATTTTGCAGCCGCGAATGCAATGGGCAAGATTTTTTTAAAAAAAATCCTCCCCCTATTTTATGTAATTTTTTTCATAATTATTTTTTGCAATATTTTTCCCTCTGCCAAAAAACCATGTGGAACACTGTGATCATTCACATAAGCAACCTAAAAATTGTGCAATTTTTCTCAGGCGCCAAAAAACTATGTGAAATGCTGTCATTTACGTAAATATCTATGAAAACAATTACTTAATTTTTGCAACCTGAAAAAAAAAACCTGCAGATCGAATCACCCCAAAACGTGTGCAGCAGATTAATCGGCAAGCGACAGAGAAAGCAGAAACAAAAAAAAGACAGACCGGTAAAGAAATGATGGACTATCAAAATACACGCAGATCAGCACCATGCAGCGAACCCCATCCCTAATTACAACCCAAGTTGTGAAAAATTGCATTGTTCTGGACTTCTGGGAAGGGTGACTTCGCTTGTGCCTGCTTTTGAGACGGGCTCCCGCCTCAAAAGAAGCTTATTCAGATATAAATCAGTCAGAACATTTTTTTTTTGACTGATGAAATTTCTCCCGGGCAGGGAGAAACGTAGAGATCAACCTCAAAAGCCTGTTTTTGTTGGGAGGACTGGATTTCATTAATTTATGAGAAAAGGTCCAGCCAGCAATGCCGGACGGACTTCCGAACAAGCTCTATCTGATTAATGCGATACGTTTATCTTTTCTTCAAAGAGAAAACGGACTAACAGGCAAGCACCCTTCTTTCTATTATTTTTTTTACTTGGTTTAAATTGTTGCAGCAAAAAGAGATTTGTCAAATGAATCAGCTTTAAAGAACTTCTGGGTGAGCTATAACTCTTCTCTGTTATCCACGAAATTAACAGCTTAACTCTGTTTCTATTGCAAAAAGCTGTCCTGGAAGTGCATTCTAAAGATATAAACAGAAGAGGGATTTCTATTCCGAGGAACATTATATTGTCTGGGACTATTCTCTTTTTGGTCTATTTTATTTTGACGAATCTGCTTCTTCACGACGCCACTAACTGTTTTGATGCTGGGAACTAAATTTGTTTTGTATTCTTGAACATAGAGAGATAAGGCAGGCTGCTCTGTTTATACTGTGATGTCATCAAGCCTGGAATATTAACTCAATTGTTGCTGAAATAAGAAGTGGTTCTTCTTTATTTTTGTTTTGTTTTGTTTTCGTGGTTTTAAAAATGGCAATCAAGAAAGTGGCTGAGAATCTGGAAGTAATTATGTTTCAGAAAATAATGGATGAGATTGAGATAACGAAACAAACCCTGCGACAGGGCAGTAAGGAGCTGAAAATTGAACTGAGCAAAATGACGCAGGAGCTTAAAGAAATAGGGGATCCTGTGAGAGAGGAGAATGAGATCAGAGATGAGAAAAGAAAAAATAAAGGGAAGATACAAGCCCTGGAGATTGGAACAAATGTGGAATTGGAAAAAGATCTGGAGTTTATGGATATTAGAAATAAAATCTACTGTTTGGAATTTAACGTTATCTCTGAAGAAATTAATGAAGATATTAGAGATAAAGTTATCAATGGCTTGGATAATCTTCTGGACTGGAATGACGTGATGGAGCTTGATATAGAGAAAATCTATGGAATTAACTGCAGCCATGTGACGATGGAAAAACTCTCAAGAGATGAGCCAGTGCATTTTGTAAAAAAGAAGAACACAGATATGACTTTACAACAATATTTCAGCAACTTATTCAGAATTGATGGCAAGAAAATATTTGGGATAGAGGAAATTCCCATCAGACTCTTATTATATGACTATGGCTATGACAGCAAGATTATTATGGAATACTGATAATGGAAGATTGGACACTGAAATTACTGGACTTAACAGGACTATTGAAGATGGAAGATGGAATTAATATGGATAATGGAATAATGGCTATTGAAATTATTGGACCTAACAGATTTTGATGAGATGGATTAATCGATATGTTTATTTGGACTATGGTTATGACAATAAGATTATTATTATTATTAACGAGATGGATTAATCGACATGTTTATTTGGAGAAAAATTGATAGATATATTTCTTAAAGAATTGAAACCTCTCTTTGACTTTTTGTGGAAAGAATAAAGTAATGTTTATGAGATTTGATGATTAATTAAGATAACTACTGGAGGAAAGTGATCTTATAATATAATTTAAGAGACAGGATTGTTATATATTGTAGACCTATAACTGATTTGATCTGCGACAAATGGGAAGTCAACATTTTATTTTTTTGTTTAATCATTTTTGTTTTGTTTTGTTTTTTGTCTTTGAATGTTTTATGATTTTGTTTTGTATGTTTTATGAAAATTTGAATAAAAATTATTGTAAAAAAAAAATTGCATTGTTCTGGTCACTACATCTCAAGGATATTGGAGAGCTGCAAAAGGTGTAGAAAAGGGGACCAAAACAATCAAGGGGCTGGGACACCTTTGCCACAAGGAAAAGTTACAATTTTGAGGCCCTTTGTTAAGGGGGAGAGGAAGAGGGGACATAAGAGGCATTTATAAAATTTTGCATGATATAGAGAGCTCAAGGACACCCAATGAAGCTGAATGAGATTTGGGATACACAAAAGTAAGTGCTTCTTCACAAAGTGCACAGTTAAAAACTATGCAATTTGTTACCACAAGATGTAGTAATGACCGCCAGTGTATGGTGTTAAAAATGGGGGTTAGGCAAAATCAAGGAGGATAAAACTATCAATGGATAATAGTCATAATGGCTGAAATAACCTACAGGTTCATTGATGATATGCCACTGAAACCAGCTGCTACATAGCAACAACTGTACAGGATGGTTGCCTTCATGCCCTGCTTGTGGACGCCCAAGAGGCATGTGGTTGGCCAATGTGAGTAACAGGATGCTGGACTAGATAAAGGCTTTGGTGTAATCTAGCAGGATTCTTCTTACATTCTTTGTTGTTGTTATGTGCCTTCAAGTCAATTACGATTTATGGCGACCCTATGAATCAGCGACCTCCAAGAGCATCTGTCATGAACCACCCTGTTCAGATCTTGTAAGTTCAGGTCTGTGGCTTCCTTTAAGGAATCAATCCATCTCTTGTTTGGCCTTCCTCTTTTTCTACTCCCTTCTGTTTTTCCCAGCTATATATTTCCCAGCTTATATTCTTAAAATGCTATTAATCTGCATTTTGTTTTAGGGATTGGATGGGCTTCACATCTAAATATCAAATGAATTCAAGATGTTCCATGTTGGAAAGAGATACCTTGGAGCAGCCCCCTAAACTGTTCCGGAAGCATCTAAAAAGGCTCAAGGTGCTCTGGCTAGGAAACTGGTGTTTCTAAAATGAGGGAAACATATGAAAGAAAGCACAAAAATTCCTTAAAGTCATGACTAGGGGTGTGTCCAGACTGTCACTATCTTATGAGTGGAATTTAATGGCATACTGGTAAATTCAGGATGCATAATTAAAGTAGATTTGGTACTCCTGTACAACAAAACTGCTTTAAAAATACACACACACACACTTTCTGCAGTAAGGAAAGTGGCAGGAAAATGCACTGGTGAGTGTGCGATAAATTGCTTGACGTGACATACAACCTCCCTGCAAACAAATCACGATGAATACTGAATAAACAGGTCTGGAAGCAACCCAAGATTCCCTTAGCCAGAACATTTCGGTGAATTTACAAACTGTGAGTTTTCCAGATTAGCAAAATAAAAGGGAAAAGTGAGGAGGGGGGAGAAAGATCTGTTGACCAAGCAAGATCATTTGAACAATTCATACAGCTGGTTGCCAGAGGCAAGAAGCCCTCCAGGTAGGCCTGGATGCTGGCTTAACATAAGGACATAAGAAGAGCCCTGCTGGGTCAGGCCAAAGGCTCATCTAGTCCAACATCCTGTTCTCACAGTGGCCAACCAGATGCCGATGGGAAGCCCACAAGCAGGACATGAGTGCGACAGCACTCTCCCCTCTTGTGATGCCCAGCAACTGGTAATCAGAAGCATGACAGCGGAGGTAGAACAAAGCCATCTTGGCTAGTAGCCATTGATAGCTTTATGCTTCGTGAATTTGTCTAGTCTTCTTTGAAAGCTATCCAAGTTGGTGAGCATGACTACATCTTGTGGGAGCAAATTCCATAGTTTAAATATATATTATTGATGTGTGAAGGACTTTCTTTTATCAGTCCGAAACCTTCCAACATTCAGCTTCATTGGATGTCTCCGAGTTCTAGTATTATGAGAGAGGAGAAAAACTTTCGCTATTCACTTTCTCCACACTAAGCATAACCTTAGTCATCTCTATCATGGCCCCCTCACTCTCTAAACTAAAAGTCCCAAATGCGTGGAATCTTTCTCACAGCTCCCACACACTGGATCAGCAAATTCATGAAACTTTCCATTATGGCCCTAAAGTCTTCTTCCTGGTCAACTACTGTCAGTTCAGACTCCATGACAGCATATACAAAATTGTGGGAGGGAAATTGCCCCAATGTGCATCATGTTACACTGACTTATATTTAAGTGCATTTGTCATTTTCCTGCCCATTCACCCACTTCAGAGAGATCCTTTTGGAGCACCTCACAATCACTTTTTGTTTTAACCATCCTGAACAATTTTGTATCATCAGCAAACGTGGCTAGCTCACTGCTCATCCCTAACTCTAGATTGTTTATGAACAAGTTAAAAAGCACAGGTCCCAATATCGATCCTTGGGGGACTCCAGTTTCTACATTGGGGAGCTGTCCATTTATTCCTACTCTCTGCTTTCTGTTTCTTAACCAGCTACTGGTACATAAGAGGACTTCTCTTAATCCATGACTGATAAGCTTACTTGGAAGTCTTTTGTAAGGTACTTAATCAAAAGCTTTTTGAAAGTCTCGGTACACAATGTCAGCTGGGTCACCCCTACCCATATGCTCATTGACACTCTCACAGAACTCTAAAAGCTTAATGAGACAGGACACCCGTGCAAAAGCCATGCTGATTCTGCTTCAGCAACACCTTTTCTTCTATACGCTTGGTAATTTCTTGGTAATTTCTTTAACCATGCTTTCCACCAGTTTTCCCAGAACAAATATTAAGCTAACCAGCCTGTAATTTCCAGGATCCCCCCAGATCCCTTTTTAAAAATTTTCAGTCCTCAGGTATAGGGACCGATTTTAGGGAGAAGTTATATTTTTGTTAGAAAATCAGCAATTTCACATTGTTCTTTAAGAACACTCAGGTTTATGCCATCTTTTTCTGTCAATAAGACCTAAAACTTTAGCTCTTTAATATCCTTTTGCAGTGCTCTGAAATAAACTGTTTCCTCCTTCCTTAAAGCCAGACAAAATAAGTTATATTAATTCTCCTGATAAGAGACAAGAAGGGGAGGAGTGCCCTGTTTGGTCAAGCATTAGCAAAAGTCAGCACTCATTCATTGAGTTACATGTTTCCTTGTCTTGTATTTACCTTTAATGTAAAACAAAGCATAATTGTCTGCTAGTATATATGTGGAAAAGGCTGTTCAATTATATATTCAGTGGTTCCCTGAGGACAAAGTGTGCTGTTAAATTCAGTCAGCACAGTCTTGACACCATCGCTCATAAATTTATACCGTGTTTGCTAATTCTGATAAGTTCTTACGTGAAGATAATAGATAATCATAAAGCCTTCCTTTATAGTTATATTTTGTCCTGTTTTTATTCCTAGTCACTGGGTTGCCATCTCGCTCTCCCTCTCATTCGCTCTCCCTCCCTCTTGGATTAAAATCCGTTTTAAAAAATCCCTCTCAGTTCAGGCTCCAGCAAACCTTTAACCTACTTCTTGGATTGATTCTCCATGAATTTTTCTAGCCTTTAAAAAAGTAATCTGAGCCAGATTAGATGATACTATTTGCCATTAAGATCAGCATTCCCAAGGTGAAATTTTCACTCCACAGCCATATTGTTTCGTAAAACTCATGTAACTTGAGGCCATCGTGTTGTGTCTTTATCCACACTTGCTTGTGAATGCTATTGATGTGGATTATACATGAGGAACCTTTCAGCATGATGGCCATGATTCATGCCATGATTTGTTCTAAACACAATACAACAGGGACGGCCATGCAAGGGAGTTGCAAACCCAGCTGGGATAGAACAGGGCAAGAGGTGCTGGCTGGATCTGCCCTATGACCAGGGCTTCCTCGCATCCTTGACCAAAAGGAGTGCTACACTCAGTAGTGGCCAATAGTCAGGGCAAACAGAGCCCAGTGGCCAGTGTGGTTTAACAGTCAGCCCCTCTTCTGCTGATTGTAGCTCTATGTGGGGAATAGGGTGTCTCCTAACAACTCTCAACACCATTCACAAACTACACTTCCCAGGATTCTTTGTGGGAAGCCATGACTGTTTAAAGTGGTATAAATGTCTGGTGTGGATGTGGCCAGGAACAGCTTTGGTTTAAATTTGGGTGGGAGGCTACATTTGCCTGCTGTAGAATAAAAAGGTGAGGGAAACCCTGAAAAATAATTATACTGTTAATGTTTCCCATTTGGAATGGAAAGGGGCTTTCCCTCTGCCCAGTGCCCACCCACCCAATCTCCTTCCTTCCCTCCCTGCCCCTCTTCCCTTTACCTTCCTCCCTACCCCTACCCCTTCATCCCCTCCCCTTCCCTCCCCCTCCTCCATGCCCCTCCCCTAGTTTCACCTATCCTAAGCATAATTGCACACAAGTAAATCCCACTGAACTCAGTAAGCATGCAAATGATCAAACATCCCCTCCCTCATGCCTCTCCCCTTCCTTCCCCCTCCCGCTCCCTCACCCCTCCTTTTTCATATGCTCATCATATGCTCAGAGGCACATGTTACCAAATTCTTCCAAGCTACACAAGAAATGGATTGGACTGTGAAAGACCAACCCAAATTGTGTTTGCATTTTAACAAATTTGTAGGGCAGTCCAATATCTCAGAGAGGAGGTCAGGTCTCCTGCTCCCCTGGTGCATTCACTATAGCTGCCCAATTTCCCTGCTTCTTAAAGTTTGATAGAAATAGCTGATGGCTATAGGTACGTTCTTAAACTGCAAGATGTTTTTTCCTATTTGTGAACATAAATAAAAGATATTGATGAGCCTGCATTTCCTGAACATGTGAAACTTTCCATGGGACATAGGGATGGGAACAAATCATGTCTCTAGTCCTAAGCCAACAGGTGTTTGATTGCTTTCCTGGGGCAATGCTCCATTACTGTCAGGAATTTATCATCTTCCCCATGACAGTATGCTTAGGAGGATCATAATTCCATGTTATACTTGATTTCCATAAGGCCTGTGGTACTTTGGATGGGATTTTTGTCCCTATTCTCACCCCCCCCTGCACCTTCGCCCACCTGTACCACATCAGCAGCATTCACTCAGCATCCTTGCTCTCCTATGACACTGACAGGGCCTCTTCATGAAGGCTGGTAACATTAATGGGCTCTGGGAAGAGACAGTAGGTCCTTCTTTCTTTCTGTGGTTATATAGACTAGTGCTTCCCCACATTTATGAGTATGAGCCCCCCCTTGTAAGTCCCCCCCACTAATTGTAATTTTAGCCTCTGTTAATTGAAAAAAATGGTGTGTGGCAAAATTACATCTCCAAATATCCCTTTCCATTAAAAGCTCCCTGCAGACAGGAAGGTGTTGCTTTCTTAATGCAAAGGTCTAATCAAATTGGTATACCCCTCCCCCCACAACAGTCTGAAGATGTACAGTCCTGTCTCCCAACACTAGTGGGTGACAGTGTTGGACTAAGATCCAGGTTCAAATCCCCACCCAGCCATGAAGCCCAATGGGTGACCTTGGGCCAGACACAGTCTCTCAGCCTGACCTATCTCACAGGGTTGGTGTAAGGATAAAATGGAAAGGGGGGTAACCATGTGCACCACCTTGAGCAGCTTGGAGGAAAGGTGGGATAAATGCAATAATAATTAAATAAATACATACATTTCAGCTACAATATGTGGACCCCAGGTGCTACGTTGTGAAGACAAAAGGGTGGACAGATTGAGGAAGGGGGTTAGTGCTTTTAGGCCTTGGGATGATCATCAGAACTGATTACTTGGCTGCTTTCACACTGCACTTTATTCTGTTATTCTGACGATTTCTTACCTGATAGTTTGTACATTATATTTGATCTTTCACACTATGTACAAGCTAGGTCCAGAATTCAAGTGGAATGTAGTGCAAGTTTAGCGCAAATTTCCATAATAAATGATACCAGAAATAATCCTTTAGCAAAGCTGGGAACCTGGAAAATCGCAGTTTTCACTAGCTGCAGCTGCTCACATGACAGACATCAAAGCATGCAGTGTGTTCCCACCCTTTAGTTGCACAGGGGTTTTTTTGCCTGATGAAAATTGTACCGGTATTCCTGCATCAGCGCAGATAGCAGCAGCATTTCCAGCATACGCACCTGTGTCGATACAACGAAAACAATTTAAAAAATCAGATCCTAAATGGAGAGGGGTTGCATGGTGACGGGACGAGATCTTAGACCTCCTACACAGTGGGCAACAGCGCGCATGTGTATAATGGGTGAGGGACAAAAACAAGCTGACAGTAGTGTGAAATGCTAGTATATCAAATGAAAAAGCTGCTGTTCCTTAACTCAAAAGGTATTGCAGTGTGAAAGGGATTTTAGAAATCGGGACAGAAACACTACCTTTTTAATCCGTTAATCTAACGCAATCAGCCCCATATTGGAAAGCAGCTCCTGTTTAGCATGCTCTTGGGGAGTGAGAGCAGAGCAGAAGACAGATCAGTGCACACACACACACAAACACAACTGCCTCAAGCATCTGCAGGTGTGCATGCATTCAGGCACACAGGGGGGGAAGCCCTCAACTGCTGCAGCGTCTTGGAGAGAGAGATTGGGGAAGTGGAATGTTTGTGGAAGAAAGGGGGGTCACTGGCACACACACTTAGCCTCAGAGATGGGGGTGAGCAAGTCCTGAGGATCCTCACTGCTCTTTGACTCCATCTGGGCCAAACATGAGATCTGGGTGGCCTCGCAAATAAGAATAAATTTTGAAAGGAGGTGGCAGTGAATCAGGAGCCAAGAAAGGCAGGCTGGCTGGCTGCCAGGAAGGGGGAAAGTGGCCTTTCCTTTCAGCATTGCTTCTTGTGCTTCATGAAAAGCCCTCTCCTCTCGTTCTGAGCAAGGGTGTCATCAGCAGCGAGGAGACGGGAGTACGAGGAGATGGGAGTCAGCAAGAGTAATCCCCTCTTCTTCCTGGGAGCTCTACCCTCAGTCTCCTTTGGCATCTGCCACATATTTTATAGGCAGACGCCTGCCCTCAGCATGCCTGAAATAAGGTTTGCCACTTCAGCAAAAGTCCTTCCCTCTTATTGGAGCAAAGGAGAGGTGTAGTCTGCAGCGGCAGTGGGGAGCAGGCAGCATCCAGGGAATGAAGACTTTTTAATAAATAAATAAATAAATTCTTTACTGTTTGCAGCTCCCCGGATTACTTTGTGCGCTCCCCTGGGGGTCATGGCTCCCAGGTTGGGAATCACTGATCTAGACTATTGGCCAATATCTGTGGGAATCTCTACCCAGTGTAAAATACTGCTAATTAAAAGAACAGCAGACAATAGTTTATCAAGCATTTGATGCTACTGAAGTTAACACAATTGGCAGAACAGCCTTTTTTATGTTGCTCGATATTAAGAGCAGTTAGCACACTTACGGTGTAATCATATGACCTTGGGTGGGTGTCCCAGAGGCCATAGGACAGATCAGACCCCTCTGATATCAGCGTGGTTACAGTGATGGGCTACAACTTGGGAGGCCACAGTACAAATCCCCACTCAGCCATGGAGCTCACTGGGTGATCTTGGGCCAGTTACTGTCTCTCAGTTTAACCTACTTCAGGAGCACCATGCATGCCACTTTGAGCTCCTTGAAGGAAAGGTGGGATATTAATGTAATAGTAACTAAATAAAACATCAGAGAGAGATATACAATGTTGGATCCATACTGGCTCCTCCAATGCCCTGACCCAACTGATATTGTTGCTCTAAAAGATCCAAAGCTGTTCTAAACCCCCAACAAGACACAAAATTGAAGAGGGAGAATATAGACATACTTCTGAGAGTTACTACATCTCTCCCATTATTTCCATTAGGAATTGGGTTTAAAGTAAAAACTAATTTAGACAGAAAACAGACACAGGAATACAAAAGCATTTCTCTACCTTCATTTCTGCCCTGCTGACTCAGGCCCAAAGGAGTATAGGATATGGCAGTTCAACTACCTTTGTTTCATGTGTGCACCTCTCCCTTTAGTATTGCAGCCTTAAAGGCATTTCACAAGTGACACAATGCTTTTTTGTCTCAGTGCC
This sequence comes from Rhineura floridana, assembly GCF_030035675.1. Taxonomy (NCBI): domain Eukaryota; kingdom Metazoa; phylum Chordata; class Lepidosauria; order Squamata; family Rhineuridae; genus Rhineura; species Rhineura floridana. Next base: position 171,690,285 of record NC_084480.1, on the reverse strand, counting down.
TTAGTGTCATTTGAGAATGGTATCCAACAGGTCATAAGGAAATTGAAAAAAGAACAATAATGTGCATTCTGTTTAATATGGTGCTTATATTCAATTTACAAAAACAGGCTATTCAAAAATTGTTCCTGAACTATGTTCATGTTTATTTCAGTTCCTATTTATTTTAGTAGGGCTTGCATAAGAGAACTTACTGGCAAATGCTGCCTGCAGTAAATTGGGTTGTGAACACATAGATTTACCTGATTAGAGAAATCCCATGTTACTAGATCTCAACAAGAATATTCCTTTTTTCCCCATGCTATCCCCTCAAACAAAAAAAATGTACTGTGATGCTTATGATTCCCACTACAAGGAATCCTATGGGAACCCTTTGGTAGAGCACCCTTAATCCTGTAACCATCTTTTTTTTTGCTAGATATGTGTCTCAGTGGCCACTAGGCTACCCTTTGTTTTTCCTCTCCCCATCTAGCTGTGTCAGAGATTGTATTCCTGGAATTGAGCTTAACACAATTATAAAGAAACAACAAATAAAATTGTTTTTCTTCTTCCTCATCCCCTTTTAAAGCTTAGCTTCAACCTCTGTATTCAGGTTAGCAGTGGCCAGAAACTACACAAGTTAGATTTTTCTTTTTAAAATGCAGGGTTTTTAAAACTTTGTTTATGGTTATAACAAAAGCCAGAAAGATTTCTGAGTGGAAGTGTTGTAACATATATTGGAGCAAAGACAGAAATAAAGATATTTAATTGCATCCCCTCTACCTAATATTTGCTCTCTAAGTGTTATATGTAGAGCAAGCACCATTACCTTGAATTACAATTCCAATGGCAATTCTATTCAGAGGCAGAAAAATAACCATAAATCAGTTCTGAAAAAACATGGGCGGACAACACAGAAAACTGCAATGGATTGGAACACTTTACAAGTGACATCATCTGGGTTCTCTGCATAAAAATTGAGAGATCTAATTGTGTCCATTCTGGAGAAAAACAGCTAGTATGGAAGTAACCTTTTTAGGTTGAGAAGAAATAAATAAATAAGATTATATCATGAATTATAATATGTGCCTGATGAAGCAGATGCAACTTGTTATGATTCAGATTCTTGTTTTTGTGCACCACAGAGATATTTGGCTTATTGTTAAAGCCACAAAGACTACATCAGTCTCAGCCTTATAGGACTAAAGGCAGTGGGGTCAGTATGCCATGATATCTGTGTTCAAGTCAGGAAGACAGGGAGAAAATACCTCTGCCGGAGAAGAACCCAAATGTGGAGGACCATAAAAGGACTTCAGCTGGAGCTAAAGGTGGAGGTCTCAAGACATACCAACAAAGGAGTGGATTCAGGAAGCAGAGCAAAGGGAAGAATGAAGGAAACACAGAGCGAGAGAGAGCCAAGAAGTGAGAGGAGAGTGAAAGGTGAAGTCCGAGAGAAGGCAGAGAAAGCATGGGAGTGTGAGCAACAAGAAAGAATGTGAGAGAAAGAAATGAAAGAGAAGGAAGATGGCCATGTGAAGGGAGAGCTGAGAGAGAGTAGAATCATAGAATCATAGAGTTGGAAGGGGCCTTGTAGGCCATCGAGTCCAAACCCCTGCTCACAGCAGGAAATCCACAGCTAGAGCATCTCCCGCAGATAGCTGTCCAGCCTCTGCTTGAAGACATCCAGCAAAGGGGATCCCACCACCTCCCTAGGCAGTCGGTTCCATTGCCGAACTGCCCTTACTGTCAAGAAGTTTCTTCTAATGTCCAATCTGAATCTACGCTCCTGCAACTTAAAACCATTAGACCTAGTCCTACCCTCTGGGGCAGCAGAGAACAAATCTGTACCCTCCTCTGTGTGACAGCCCTTCAGGTACTTAAAGAGTGCAATCATGTCACCCCTCAGCCTTCTCTTCACCAGACTGAACATGCCAAGTTCCTTCAACCTTTCCTCATAAGACTTGTTCTCCATACCGGCTATCATCCTCATCGCCCTCTTCTGAACCTGCTCCAACTTGTCTATATCTTTCTTAAAATGAGGCACCCAGAACTGAATGCAGTATTCCAGATGAGGCCTGACTAATGCAGAATATAGTGGGACTATTACTTCCCTCGACCTGGAAACTATAGCTCTGTTTATGCAGCCCAAAACCACGTATGCCTTTTTTGCCACAACATCACACTGCTGGGTCATGTTCAACTTGCGATCCACTACAATTCCAAGGTCCTTCTCACACGCACTACTGCTAAGCCGGATATTTCCCATCCTGTACCCGTGCATTTTGTTTTTGTGGCCTAAATGCAGAATCTTGCATTTGTCTTTATTGAATGTCATTTTATTAATTTCAGCCCAATTTTCTAGTCTATCCAGGTCCCTTTGGATTTTATTCCTGTCTTCCTTTGTGTTAGCTATCCCTCTCAGTTTCGTAGGCAGTTGTGACTGCGAAACCAAAAAGACGCAGGCTAGCAGGACACTGGGAAGGTGTAGAAGCGAAGGTCTGAGTGACGCTGGCAGTAAGAACCTCAATGGGAGGGAAGCAGAGCAAACTGAGGATAGACACAAGACTGAAGGGGGGCAGGGGGAGATTAAAAAATCAAAAAGGAATTAAAGGGACAAAAAAGCAAATCCTGATAGGAGGGGAATAGTGAAAGAACTGCCTGAGGAGATCCTAATCTGGAAAAAGATTCACTGGATGTTCTCTCACAGTGTAAGAAAAGGTGTGGATGCAGGAAAGTTTTGAGGGTTTCTGGGGATAAAGATCTCAGTGGCAGGCCAGAGTGTGAGGAAGGGTGAGAGTATTTCGGCAGAGTGTGGCCTGGGATGGTAAGAGATACCAGTGCAGAATATAGTGGGACTATTACTTCCCTCGACCTGGAAACTATAGCTCTGTTTATGCAGCCCAAAGCCACGTTTGCCTTTTTTGCCGCAGCATCTCACTGCTGGGTCATGTTCAACTTGCGATCCACTACAATTCCAAGGTCCTTCTCACACGCACTACTGCTAAGCTGGGTATTTCCCATCCTGTACCCGTGCATTTTGTTTTTGTGGCCTAAGTGCAGAATCTTGCATTTGTCTTCATTGAATTTCATTTTATTAATTTCAGCCCAATTTTCTAGTCTATCCAGGTCCCTTTGGATTTTATTCCTGTCTTCCATTGTGTTAGCTATCCCTCCCAGTTTGTATCATCATCCGCAAACTTCATAAGGCTTCCCTCCACCCCATCATCTAAGTCATTGATAAAAATGTTGAAGAGTATCGGCCCCAGGACAGAACCCTGTGGCACTCCACTCGAAACCTCCTTCCAGTCCGAAGCAGAGCCACCGACGACCACTCTTTGAGTACGGTTTTCCAACCAGTTGTGAATCCACCTGACATTATTTCCATCTAGTCCGCATTTGACCAGTTTGCTAATCAAAAGGTCGTGGGGGACTTTGTCAAATGCTTTGCTGAAATCTAGATAGATGACATCTACAGCATTTCCACCATCTACTAAGCTAGTGACCCGATCAAAAAAAGAGATGAGATTAGTTTGACAGGATTTTTTCTTGACAAACCCATGCTGGCTCCTACTAATCACAGCATTGTCATCTAGATAGTTGCCAATGGACTCTTTTATTATCTGTTCTAATATCTTTCCCGGTATTGAAGTCAGACTGACCGGCCTGTAATTCCCCGGATCTTCTTTTTTACCCTTTTTAAATAACGGGACGACGTTTGCCCGTCTCCAATCCTCCGGCACCTCTCCCGTTCTCCAGGATTTCTCAAAGATGATGGCAAGAGGTTCCAAGAGTACATCCGCAAGTTCCTTCAATACTCTGGGATGCAGTTCATCAGGCCCTGGAGATTTGAACTCATTTAGGTTAACTAGGTATTTCCTGACTATCTCCTTATCAATCTTGAACTGCAATCCCGACCCCTTCCTGAGATTGCTACCGATGCAAGGTTGCACACTGTTCCCTTTTTGGGAGAAAACGGAGGCAAAATAGGTGTTGAGCAGTGTGACGCCCTTCCCTGGTTCTCCCTGTCAGGTTCCCACCTGCTTGTGGCTACTGCCTTTCACTAGGCACCACCAGGGATACCACCAGTCCGGACCGTCCTTTATATGGTTTCTCACTCCGCTCTAGCACAGATCTCACTAGATCCCCCTGCTAGGCAGCACCACCAGTCACGTCCTATAACCAATACTCCCAGAGACTTTGCCTGAGTCTCTCTCTAGCTGGTTACTTTTGTGACTGCGTGCTTATGCTGTTCCCAAACCCCTTGTATCTTTATAGATAACGCATACAACTCTGGGTTGCTCTGGATACTTGAATTGTTATTATTCCTCCCTTCACCGCTGCCACCATTAGATACTGTTTCTGTTCAGCCTTGGTAATTACCTTGCCCTCCCTTCTGGTATGTATATCCCCCAGCCAAGGATCAGGCCTTTGGTAAACCAAATAAGTATTTATTAAATATCAGAAATAACAAGATTAGTTTTAGAATGTTTCACAAGCGTATGGTTTCATCTGTTCCTGTTTTGTACTTGACTTATTATTAATCAGAACTCCAACTCCCTCTTTCTCCACACTCCTGACCTCCACCCTCAAACACCTCTTTCTCCACACTCCCAACATCCACCACCCAGATTCAACTGTCATCCTTCCATTTATACTCCCAGCCATTCAAACGCTCAGCCAATCATCCAGCATTCTACTGCTCATGTACTCCCCCCTCCTGTTTCACTCCACTTACCATATGTCTTCTATATAAACAGCACTTACCATATTTACACTATAAGCAGGAACATCACAAGCAGTTCTGCCTTTTCCTTGTTATCTGTCAACATTTTGCCATCCTCATTGAGCAACCCTCCCTCAGAACTCTGCCAACCAACTCCAATCCACACTCCACAACCAACCAACCACAACTCCCCCACCAAAACAGAACCCTGAATCAACTGTCATCCTCTCATTTATACCTTCAGCCATTCAGACGCTCAGCCAATCATCATACAGCATTCTCCAGCATTCTAACCCATGTACTCCCTCCTCTAACTCAATCCACTTACCATATATACCTTACTAAACCTGCACTTACCATATTTACAGTCATAAAAATACAGGGGCATCACAGCCACAGCCACACCAGACCTTTATTTCATTTTAGACAGTCATGTCTAAAGAATCCTGGGAAATGTAGTTTGTGAATGATGCTGAGAGTTTATAGGAGACGTGCTATTCCCCACAGAGCTCCAATCTCCAGAACAGAGGCTAACTATTATATCACTCCAGTCACTGGAGCTCTGTCAGGGGAATAGGAATCTCCTCTCAGCACCCTTCACGAACTATACTTCCCAGGATTCTTTGGGGAAGCTATGACTGTCTAAAGTGGAATCAATGTCTGGGGTGGGTGTGGCCCCCTGATTAGCCAAGCCAAACAGCTGTGAGTCTGGCTTTTAGAACACTGACAGTTGGTTGTTACTGAGCATATCCGTGCTTATCATTGACTTCAATGTTAAATTTCTTAAATTAATTAAAACTCAACCAGGCATTTTTTTAAAAAACTGCAGAAGATGAAGGTGAGAGTATGGGGCAAGATCAGTAATATGATTACAGATACTCTGTGAACATGGCTGATTTTTAATGAATTTCAACAGATTATGAGACCACTAACAGAAGAAAGTCCAACAGCAGTCTGGATTTTTTTGTTTGTTTTACACTTTGAACTCTTGATTCTCTCTAAGTGTTTTGTGTATTACCATGAAAATTTAGAGGGTTGTTAAGCAAGTGTTTCTGAGTTCAGGACTATATGTTTTGAAATGAGCTTATGGGCAGCATCAGAATGGTGTGGGGGTATTTTCAATTTAACATTGTGGAATGCAAAAAATCCATGCTTGACTATAGTATATAGCCACTCTTGTGGCTGTATAATCCTCTTTGATCATTTGCTAATGCAGTTTCTTTTCTTATTAATGAATATTGTTGTTATTATAATGTAAATGGACTGCCTTCAAGTCAATTCCGACTTATGGCGACCCTACGAATAGGGTTTTCATGGTAAGCAGTATTCAGAGGGGGTTTACCATTGCCTCCCTCTGAGACTGAGAGGCAGTGACTGTCGGAAGGCAGAGCTGGGGTCCCAATCCCGGGGAGCTGGATCCCGGAGAGTTGGGAGAAGAGTATTCGGATGGATGGCAGAGGGAAGGGGGAGGAACTTCCCCCCTTTGGAGCGAAGACGAAACAGATGAACTGCCAGTGATAAGGTCGCTTAGCAACGGGGAGCCTGAGCCCTCCCTGGACATTCTCACGCCTCCCCCTCTTTCAGGCTCAGAGCAAGAGGGGGAAGAGGGAGGGCTGCTCACAGCCGAAAAGTGGGGAGGCAGTTTACCATCAGCCCCTCCCCTATCCCCCATCCTGGAATTGGAAACTTCAGAAGAGGAGGGGGTGATGCTTCCCCCCTCACCGCGCACACGCAGACAGCTGAAAAGACAGGAGAGAAGGGGGGGAAGGCGGGCAGTACCTGAGGGGCAGTTAAGGAGGAGCGAAAGATTGCGCGCCCGTTTGGCCCCTTCTTAAAGAACAGGCGGGAAGAAGTCCCTTGCTCTGTCAACTTTCTCCCAATGCCGCAGGACCTGTATTCCTGTATTGATTCATGAGAAAACGCAGTCTTTGTTTGGACATTACCCTAATAAAACACAAATTAACTACAATCGTTGGTCTGGTTCCTGAGTCACATCCTGGGCCTGACAGTGACTGGCCCAAGGACACCCAGTGAGCTTCATGGCTGTGTGGGGATTCGAACCCTGGTCTCCCAGGTTGTAGTCCAACACCTCTACCACTACACCACACTGGCCCTCTGATGTTTAATAATAATAATAATAATCCACCTTTCCTCCCAGTAGGAACCCAGAGCAGCAAACAAAAACACTAAAAACACTCTAAAACATCTTTAAAAATATTAGTCTTTAAAATATGTTAAAGGAAAAGATCTCTTAAAAAAGCTTTAAAAACATCTTTAAAAGCAACTCCAACACAGACATAGACTGGGATAAGGTCTCTTCTTAAAAGAGGATGGTGTTCAGTAGGCGCTGAAAAGATGGTGCCTATCTAATATTTAAGGGGAGGGAATTCCAAAGGGTAGGTGCCACAGCACTAATGGTCCGCTTCCTATATTATGTGGAACAGACCTCCTGATAAGGCTCACACTTGCAGTACACAGTGTTCGACTGGGTATATAAGGGGTAAGATGATCTTTCAGGTACAAAATGAAGGTTGAAATTTTATGCATAGCATGACCAAATAGTGACAAGCAGAGCTACCTTCAAAGAGGAAACACAATGCTATGTGTCCCCTTAAGCTCCTGACTAAAGCAAAGAAAATAACAAATGCAGAGAAGAGGCAAGTGTACAAGGAAGAGGAGGGGCAGGGAAGGAAAACTGATTAGATAGAGCAATCCTGGAGAGGGGATTCTCATGAAGATGGGACCCAAAAAGACGGAAAGACTTGGGGAAAGAACTCTAAGTTCTCTGTTTCCAAAATGAAGGATTACTTAGAACACAAGAAGAGTGTTCTAAAGAAAAAGGAGAATGAGCCTGAATTATTCTAGTTTTCCCATCAGAGAGCATTTGGGAAGCAGGCTGGGTGCATGCCTCTTGGCTATTAGAACTGAGAGACTAGTTTGGAGGTAGGTATTGCATGGACAACTGAATTGCGAATCCAGGGCAATAGTAGGAACATAAGAAATTGCTTTATACCGAGTCAGACCACTGGTCCATCTAACTCAGTATTGTCTCAGTATTGCAGGCAGAAGTCTCTTCTAGTCCTACCTGGAGATGCCAGGGATTGAACCTGGGACCTTCTGCATGCAAGGCAGATGCTCTACCACTGATAGATATGGCCCTTGCATAGTGTCCATCCAAGGATTATTACCAGAGTTTGATGTGCAAACCCTGGGCATGGTGTTCCTTACCAAGTTACTATGCAGCCCACCTGCTGTTCATGAGGATAACCAGTGTCTGCTGCTGTTTACTTCCTCTACTATGCTGGCACAAGCAAGAACGGTTGCCTTGAGGTGCTAGCTCTCAATAATGTGACAGGCATAGACAGGCAAAATGGAAGCACGCAGGCAACATGTACATTACATTGATCTACTCTTCTGCAGGGGTGACTTCAGAAAAATGCTTGTTTGGGGGAGCAAAGGAGTGGCAAACACCATTATTATTGCAGCAATGATCAATCCACGTTAAATATAACCTTATATTCTGTCACTCATAGCTGGGAGAGTGAGCAGCAGGAAATATTTGGGGGGAATGTCCACTATCCTTTATTGCATCTTGCAGACGTAAAAACCAAGGTAATGTTTATTCTTTGGGTTAAAAATAAACTTGTGTTAGCTTTCATATGTGCCCAGACTTTGTATTTTTCTCTTTTAAGGAGAACAATATGTGGACCCTAGGAGTTATTGAACAGGGCTTTCTTCCCTGTTTTTTTTTTTAAACCTTATATTATTTAGGATTAACACAAGTACTATAAGTAAGTATAACAGAAATGGTAAGGACTATAAATCAAACACCTCTGTCAGTTTCTTCAATGGCACAGGGAGAAGAAAAAATAAATCATTCTGGCTGCCTGTCTGGCAGTTCACACAGCAGGTCCTTCCACTAGAGCAGTGGTGCCTGGTGGCTCCCATGTCAATGGGGCAGTGGAATCCACTCCGGGTTTTAGTTTGAACTTTCAAGGAACTGTCCTTGAAAGTTTGGACTAAAACCCGGAGTGGATTCCACTGCCCCACTGATGTGGTAGCCACCAGTCACCACTGCACCAAAGAGAGGAAGATCTGCTTAGAGGAAGGTAGGAGTGACACTGCTGCTTAAGAACATAAGAACATAAGAAGAGCCTGCTGGATCAGGCCAGTGGCCCATCTAGTCCAGCATCCTGTTCTCACAGTGGCCAACCAGGTGCCTGGGGGAAGCCCGCAAGCAGGACCCGAGTGCAAGAACACTCTCCCCTCCTGAGGCTTCCGGCAACTGGTTTTCAGAAGCATGCTGCCTCTGACTAGGGTGGCAGAACACAGCCATCAAGGCTAGTAGCCATTGATAGCCCTGTCCTCCATGAATTTGTCTAATCTTCTTTTAAAGCTGTCCAAGCTGGTGGCCATTACTGCATCTTGTGGGAGCAAATTCCATAGTTTAACTATGCGCTGAGTAAAGAAGTACTTCCTTTTGTCTGTCCTGAATCTTCCAACATTCAGCTTCTTTGAATGTCCACGAGTTCTAGTATTATGAGAGAGGGAGAAGAACTTTTCTCTATCCACTTTCTCAATGCCATGCATAATTTTATACACTTCTATCATGTCTCCTCTGACCCGCCTTTTCTCTAAACTAAAAAGCCCCAAATGCTGCAACCTTTCCTCGTAAGGGAGTCGCTCCATCCCCTTGATCATTCTGGTTGCCCTCTTCTGAACCTTTTCCAACTCTAGAATATCCTTTTTGAGATGAGGCGACCAGAACTGTACACAGTATTCCAAATGCGGCCGCACCATAGATTTATACAATGGCATTATGACATTGACTGTTTTATTTTCAATACCTTTCCTAATTATCGCTAGCATGGAATTTGCCTTTTCCACAGCTGCCGCACACTGGGTCGACATTTTCATCATGCTGTCCACTACAACCCCGAGGTCTCTCTCCTGGTCGGTCACCGCCAGTTCAGACCCCATGAGCGTATATGTGAAATTAAGATTTTTTGCTCCAATATGCATAATTTTACACTTGTTTATATTGAATTGCATTTGCCATTTTTCCGCCCATTCACTCAGTTTGGAGAGGTCTTTTTGGAGCTCTTCGCAATCCCTTTTTGTTTTAACAACCCTGAACAATTTAGTGTCGTCAGCAAACTTGGCCAGTTCACTGCTCACTCCTAATTCTAGGTCATTAATGAACAAGTTGAAAAGTACAGGTCCCAATACCGATCCTTGAGGGACTCCACTTTCTACAGCCCTCCATTGGGAGAACTGTCCGTTTATTCCTACTCTCTGCTTTCTGCTTCTTAACCAGTTCCTTACCCACAAGAGGACCTCTCCTCTTATTCCATGACTGCTAAGCTTCCTCAGAAGTCTTTGGTGAGGTACCTTGTCAAACGCTTTTTGAAAGTCTAAGTACACTATGTCCACTGGATCACCTCTATCTATATGCTTGTTGTAACTCACCCTGGGACCTCTGGGTGAAGAGTGGGTAATAAATATTAATATTACGAAGACCTTCCTCTTTCAACAAGCCTTTTCAACAAGCCTTTTAAGCAGAGACCTTATCCCAGTCTGCATCTGTGTTGGAATTGCTTTAAAATATGTTATTAAACCTTTTACAAAAAGATGTTTTAAAAGCTTTTTCAAAAAGGCTTTTAAAGGTGTTTTCTTTTAATATATTTTTAATGGTTGTTTTGTTTTAATATATTTTAAAGTCTGTTTTTATGATGTTTTAAAATGTTTTAATGCTTTTGTCTGCTGTCCTGGGCTCCTACTGGGAGAAAAGGTGGGATATAAATCTAATAATTAATTATTATAAAAATTATTATCATAATTGTTACTATTATTAAGGAAGAGCAATGTTGGGCCAGGCCCAAATGGTCCACCCAGCCCAGCTGGCCACAGGAAACTCAAAGGCAGGACACACCCCACTCTGCTTATTTACCGTCAGCACTCAAAGGTAGACTGCCCCTGAACCTGGGGACTCCACTTAACTGTCGCGTCTCACGACTAGAGTCAGGAGGGCGAAGGGTCCTTTCCAGTTAAACCTCTGGCTCACCTGTAGATCCTCCAACGCCTAAATTTTTATACCGCCCCACTAGCATAGCTCTCTGGGCGGTGTACAACAACAAATACAGATATATACAATAAGATCCCATAATGTAATACAACAAGAACATATATAACAGAATGAAAAATCTAAAATCAGTTACAGCAAATTTTAAAACTAAATTAAAATTAGATTAAAATGCCTTAGAAAAGAGGAAGGTTTTAACTTGGCACCGAAAAGATGACAATGTCGGTGCCAAGTGCACCTCATCGGGGAGACTATTCCACAGTTCGGGGGCCACCACTGAGAAGGCCCTAGTTCTTGTTACCGCCCTCCGAGCTTCTGTATAAGTCAGAACTCGGAGGAGGGCCTTCGATGTAGATGCCTCTAAGGAGGCATATAAGAGATGCCTTAATTGGGGAGGGCCTCTTTAACCCTACCCCCTCTCTAACCCTACCCCTAACTCCTATCGTTGTTTGGGGCATTCCCAGCTGCCTCCCTATTTGCTTCATTATGGTGGGACCAGTTCCTTCATCAATGCAGTCAGTTTTAAGTGGCTCCCCAATCCTCACCCTGACTCATGGTTAAGTCCGGGAGTGGTGCTGTTACAACTTGAAATACCCCATTGCCCTAAAACACATTATCAGCAGTTCAAGAATATACCTCAGCTGATGAAAAGAGTGAATAGATATGAACCTTAGTGTCCATGTGCAGACAGCCGTGTGCCCTAGACACAGGAATGCAGATAACCCATTGATTGCAAGGGATTCCCCATCTGCCATTTTACTTTCCCCATCCCATCCCAAACTTAATAACCCACATCACTAGTCCTGATTATCTAGTTGCTCCCTGAAATGTGGTGCTGGAGGAGAGTTCTGCGCATACCATGGACTGTGAAAAAGACAAATAATTGGGTGTTAGAACAAGTTAAACCAGAACCACCATTAGAAGCTAAAATGATGAAACTGAGGTTATCCTACTTTGAATACGTAATGAGAAGACATGATTCACTAGAAAAGACAATAATGCTGGGAAAAACAGAAGGGAGTAGAAAAAGAGGAAGGCCAAACAAGAGATGGATTGATTCCATAAAGGAAGCCACAGACCTGAACTTACAAGATCTGAACAGGGTGGTTCATGACAGATGCTCTTGGAGGTCACTGATTCATAGGGTCGCCATAAGTCGTAATCGACTTGAAGGCAAATAACTACAACAACAAACCCTGGAAGGGAAATTTTACACCCCCCAAAAAAATGTGATATGTTTTTATTTGAAACAATAAATGTTGCTTTTAATGTGTAAAAAGTGGGAAAATAAATAACAAGCTGCACCTATAGATAGGGTCATAGGGTCATAGGGTCGCCATAAGTCGTAATCGACTTGAAGGCAAATAACTACAACAACAAACCCTGGAAGGGAAATTTTACACACCCCCCCAAAAAATGTGATATGTTTTTATTTGAAACAATAAATGTTGCTTTTAATGTGTAAAAAGTGGGAAAATAAATAACAAGCTGCACCTATAGATAGTGTAAAAATGCACTGTTATTATTTACTCATATTTATAAAAGTATGTTATTAGGGCTGTGCATGTCTCCCTTTCCAATCTGATTTGGGGGTCTGATTTGGCATCCACATCAGACTCAGTCCCCAAATCCAGATCACAATTCGGAAAAAACAGATACTCAGAAATCCCATTAACTTGCATTGGCAAACCAAAAGAGCCATAACTTTGGGGGTTTTTTTGTTTCTTCACATAGATGCATGAAATCTGAGATGTGGTAGCCCTTACAGAGGGGATTGACCCTGCCAGTTTTCAGATAGGTAGCTCCAGGGGTTTTTATGTTAGCCACCTTTAAAGTTTTAAATGTTTTAATAGTAAAACAGCCATAACGTTTTGGTTTGTTTACACAGGTGTGTTAAATTTGGAGACATTTGGCTCCAGTCTTTCAACTCCAGGCTCTGTAAGACAGAGGACAGTAATGTTGCCAGTAGTATATTCAGTGGAATCTTTTGACAGGAGGCCCTGTAAAAAAAAAGGGAATAGATAGACTTGGCACGCAGGCTATGCACCAAGGAGGGAATTATATAACAGCCTAGATAGTATTAGTGCAGCAGAGGTGGTGGGCAGGAGCAGCAGACACTTGTGCCAGGTAACTATTGAACTGATCATGAAAAGGGTCAGATTAGTAGCAGTGGAAAGAGAGTTTACTGGTCAAGCATAAACCTTTGACTGGAGCACCAATGAGAAACTGGTAAATAAATTGCACCATGCATGATCACAGTGATGTTGTGGTCAAGTCCATCATTCAGGAAGGCAGTTGATGTTTCCAGTGACAGACCAGATCACCGAATGGCTGCATTAGGGGGAGCCTGGCTAGGACCAGCATCCTTCAGAACCTCCATGCTACAGAGATGCTGATACCAGTGGCAAGTGTGATGAACTCAGTGAGCTCCTCCAACTTCATGGACTGAAACTTGCCAAAGCCCTGAAGATCCTACTTGCCCCAAAGGCTGTTCCCATCCCAGTGGAGGGGATTGATGTTTTCAATGTCCTCATTGTCAGGCTTCACGATGTCTGTTACCCAGATGTCTGTTACTGAGAATGCCCTAGGAACTGCCACAACTCCTCTTGAATCTACGCATACAGTAGCACTTCCTGAGAAATATCGAGACCTCTGATGTATTCAAGAAAAGGAGTGTGGGAGGAATGCCTCCCCATCAATCCTATGACTGCCCTATTGATCTTGAGCCTGGAGCAGACAACCCTCTTGGGCACATTTATTCCCTTTCTCCCCTGAGCTTAATGTTCTGCAGAAGTACCTCCAGGATAATCTAAAAGGGTGCGTGTCCAACCATCTATATCCCCAGCTAGGGCTCTGTTAAAATGTTTGATGGAACATTTAATCTTAGAACAGATCTAATTATAAAATGGCTTCCAACTTTACTACCTCAATAATAGTATAGTTTGGGGATGCATTTTGAAAATTCATTCCCAAAAGGCAAAATAGAGACTGTGTTTTATCAGGGACGGGCAAGAGAAAATAGGGACTGCCCTGGTAAATAGGAACAGGGAACATATAAAAGAAATGTGTTAGTTGTGTATAATTCAAACATATACATGCCATTCTGCCACATCTGCCTGTAATCAGGCAGCCAGACACACAAGGAGTTGAAAATAAAGGAAACTAAAAAACACTAAAGGACACAAATCAATCTTTCCAATTTAAAAAATAACACAGGTCCTTTCTTGTCAAATTGTTCATAACAGATCGGGAATCGGGGCAGGAGGACTATGTTACAAGGTGGGATGGAAATATCTTTCAGTGTTGGTTCTCTTAGTTTCTCATGTTTCCAGTGTTAAATTCAGTTCTCGACACTTCTGCAGTGATTCGCAATTATAGAAAAAAATCCTCATAAACATTCTTCAGCATTGTTATATGAATTTCTCCTAATAAACACTTTTTGTATGCAGTTTTGACTAAACCAAAGGATTGGTTCAAGGTTCTTGTACAAAGCCCTGAATAAGCCAAGTTGTGTTTTCAGTGTTGTGAGCTCAACTCTATAGAACTCCTTCCCCCTAGAAGTCCGACAGGCACTGTCCCCGCTGAGTTTCAGGTGCCTGATTAAAACCATTTTTTTAAGGAGGCCTTTGCACCATGCATGTTTCTCTGATGTGTATGTGTGTGTTTAATTTTTTTACATTCTTTGTTTTAAATTTTTTGCAGTTTAATTAATGTTTTAAATTTTGTACATTGAATATTTTTATTGTTGTATGCCACTTTGAGACCTACATGGTGAAATGCAGGATAGATAGATAGATATTTGAAAAATAAAAATAATGTACACATTTTTGCAAGCAATTTCTCATAATGCATTTTTGTATGTTATTTTTACTAATTTATTCATTGTATGCACATTTCCCCCAATACATGCATTTTTATAAATATTATTTGGTTGGAGAACTGCACTGCAAAATTCAGATAAGTGCAAATTGTGAAGGGTGACTCAGGTTTGGTTCTCATATTGTTTTGGAAGTGTGGATTTGATAAATTCAGCTTTAAAATGGGACCTGAATTGAATTTCTCCCTCATCGCTAGTTACAAGCTTATATATGAAATGATGCTTGCCCCATCTGCACTATACATGTAAAGCAGCATTATACCACTTTAAACCAATCCTGAGAACTGTAGTTTAAGGGTACCGAGAATTGTTAGGAGATCCCTGTTAAACCACTCTGGTACTGAAGCTCTGTAAGGGGAATAGGAGTTTCTCAACACCCTTAAGACACTACAGTTCTCAGGATTCTTTGGGGAAAGCCATGACTGTTTAAAGTGGTATGACGCTGCTTTAAAGGTATAAGGGCTTCTATATATGAGAGACTAGCACAATGGGCAGAGGCGTCAGACTTTACTGTGCTTCCCTCACACATGCCTTGAACAGAGGGAGAGATAGACCGGTGTAGTGTAATGTCTGGAGTGGTGGGCTTACAGCATAACTTGATATGACAGAAAATTCATATCACAGTGTTTTCTGCTGCAAAACAAACACAACTTTTATTGGGAAAGTAGCACAGGGAGAAAGGATTACCCCTATCAGTGTCATCACCCCAATCCAACTGCCCACCTCCCATGGTTGCTATTCAGTTTTCTTTTTAAAAAGAAATCTGCAGGAGATCCTGTTCATGAAAATCTGCATCATTATTTGCACCCTTACATAATGGAGAACGAGGCTGAAGTCCCTACTCAGCCAGTAATTCTATTGGGCCACTACAGCCAGTGTGGTATAGTGGTTAGAGTGTTGGACTAGGACAGCCCTTCCCAACTAGTGGGTCACCAGATGTTGTTGGACCACAATTCCCATCTTTCCTGACCATTGGCAATGCTGGCTGAGGCTGATGGGAGTTGTGGTCCAACAACATCTGGTGGCCCACTAGTTGGGAAAGGCTGGACTAGGACCTGAGAGACTAGGGTTCAAATCCCCAGTCAGCCATGAAGCTCACTGGATGACCTAGGGCCAGCCACAGTCTCTCACCCTAATCTACCTCACAGGATTGTTGTGAGGATGAAATCGGGTGGGAGAGAACCATGATTGTATGCCACCTTGTGGTCCTTGGAGGAAAAGTGTGATATAAATGTAACCATAAATAAATAAATCCTAACTTGTGTCACAAACATGGTGAGGATAAAAAGATGAGAGGAAACACGTATACCATTCTAAGTCCTCTGGGGAAAAATGGAATAAAATATAATAATAAATATATTTCTGTTTTAGTCTATAGCACTTGTTATTCTTCAACTAGGGATGGGGGAGAAACTTGATTTAGTTGCATTTAAAGATGAATCTATCAAATTTGCACTTTCCAAAACAATGTGTGAACCGAAACACAGCCATCCTTCGAAATTTGCACTCATTCGAATGTTGGGATGCAGTTCTCAACCAAACAAAAAATGGAAACGGACTGCCTTCCAGTCAGTCCTGACTTATGGCGACCCTACGAATAGGGTTTTCATGGTAAGTGGTATTCAGATGGGGTTTACCATTGCCTCCCTCTGAGGCTGAGAGGCAGTGACTAGCCTAAGGTCACCCAGTGATACGGTTGCCAGGCTCAGGGCTTGAGAATGATTCTGTATCTTTAAGAGAAGAGAAAATTCAGCCAAGTGCAGGTTTTCTTGCAACACTGTAATGGGGAAAACCACAAGGTGACATTCTCCCTTCCCCCTGCACAACTTTTACAGATACAGAAGACCTCTTGGTTGCCAGGCCCAGCCTCCAAGAGGTCTTCTGTATCTTTAAAAGTTATGCAGGGGGAAGGGAGAATGTCACCTTGTGGTTTTCCCTATTACACTGTTGCAAGAAAACCTGCACTTGGCTGAATTTTCTCTTCTCTTAAAGATACAGAATCATTCTCAGTCCCTGAGCCTGGCAACCCTACCCAGTGAGCTTCATGGCTGTGTGGGGATTCGAATCCTGAATCCAGGTCATAGTCCAGCACCTTAACCACTACACCAGCCTTTCCCAACCAGTGTGCCTCCAGATGTTGTTGGACCACAACTCCCATCAGCCTCAGCCAGCATTGCCAATGGTCAGGAAAGATGGGAATTGTGGTCCAACAACATTTGGAGGCACACTGGTTGGGAAAGGCTGCACTACACCATACAAACAAGGTTTACAAAAATGCATATATTCAAGGAAAGTGCACATAAAATGAATATATTAGTGAAGATAACATATAAAAATGCATTATGCTAGGAGAAATTGCTTGCAAAACTATGCACATTAGTCAAAACTGCACACAACAATGAGTTTATTAGGAGAAATTTGCACTAAAATGCTGAAGGGTTTTCATGAGGATAAAAAATAAATAAATTGCAAATTGCTGCAGAAATGTGGAGAACTGAATTTATTATTGGAAAAATGAGAAACTAAGAGAATTGAAATTGAGAGAGCTTCCCATTCCTAGCCCCTTACCATAATGTGCTAATTTATTACATGGAAACAAACTTAATCTAAGGAAAATTCAAAAATACAAATCCACCCACAGCTGAGTCTGATCCACTAGGTTTACTGGGGCTTAGCCCTGGTAAGCAGAACTGAAAGGGAAAAATTTAAAGCTTTCCTCAAAATCATCATCATTTCAAAGCCACACTCTTTCCTGTACTCCAAGACTCCTTCTATTTGAACTTAA
Organism: Rhineura floridana; assembly: GCF_030035675.1. NCBI lineage: Eukaryota > Metazoa > Chordata > Lepidosauria > Squamata > Rhineuridae > Rhineura > Rhineura floridana. The sequence continues at coordinate 171,672,842 of NC_084480.1, read as the reverse complement.
AAAGACTCCTGGAAATATTTCTGTCACTCTTCCTTTTCTTTGGCCATTCAGCTTTCTGCACCACTCAGCCAAATCCCAATTTTTGTAAAACCTGGGCTGGAGCTCCTCTAGACTCTGGAGAACTGAATTACTTAAAACATGGACTGGATCACCTTAATATTACAGTGATTGTTATTTGTTGCTGCTAGATCTACTTGTCATTTTTCCTGCCCTAGTAAATAACAGCAGTGATTCCCTGCATCATGTGGCTGACTGACAAAGAAGGGTTTATTTTTCAGGCTGAAGTTACTGTTGTGAATCATGTTATTAAATACAAACAGAGATACCTTATTGGTGAGGCAGGTGCATTCTGTGCATCTTCATGCCATCTTTTTCTGACGCTCATAATTCTTAATCATGCCTCCCATACTCATATAAAACCCTTTAGGCTGCAACATTGGGTAAAATATGGATTGCACATTTTCCTTCTCAGTAAGCCAATAGAGAACATCCTTGTGTCTTTACACTTAAAAAAGAACAGCCCAGCAGAAGAGCTGGAGACCTAATTTAAAACTTGTGCTAGAGGCTCACTGTAAGGTATTGGATACATTACTTCGGTGCCTTTTCATTCAAAGGTTTAGCCAACTAGCTATGTCTCACAGCAGAAATGAAACAATCATCCAATAACACTTCAAAGTAGGATTGCCAGGCTCAGGGCCTGAGAACGATTCTGTATCTTTATGAGAAGAGAAAATTCAGCCAAGTGCAGGTTTTCTTGCAACACTGTAAGGGGAAAACCACAAGGTGGAACTATCCCTTCCCCCTGCACAACTTTTAAAGATACAGAAGGCCTCTTGGTTGCCAGGCCCAGCCTTGTGGTTTTTCTCATTACAGTGCTGCAAGAAAACCTGCACTTGGCTGGATTTTCTCTTCTCAAAGATACAGAATCATTCTCAGGCCCAGAGCCTGGCAACCGTACTTCAAAGGCTAGCAAACATATTGTTCCATAAGCTTTCATGGATGATCAAGAATTATGCATGTACTGAAGCCGACTGTAGCCCAAGAAAATGTATGCCATAATAAATGTGTTAGCCATGAAGTTGCTAGTACTTTTATGGATTATGTTCTACTTTACAGGGTTGTTGTGAGGATATACAACACTTTAGCAAATTTAAAATGCTGTTACAAAAATTAGGATGATGCAGGGGATTAATATGCTGAACCTATATTTAGTACAGAAGCATGGATTGCACCCTGCCTGCATACTCCAGCCAGGCAAACTTGTCCCAGTAGACAGCCCCACATTGCGTTTGCTAAGGATGTACATGAAAAGTCCAGTGTTTGTAGGCCTAAATATCCTGTCTGAGTCCATTTTCTGTTCCAAATGGATCCCTCCCAAAGCTAATCTGCCTGGAAGAAGCAACCATAATTTCCATGTGCTATGCAGTTTGAACCATCCATAGGTGCAGTCCTTATCCAGAAGACTTACTAAGTTGTGTTCAGGCATTTGCCTGAACACAGGAATGTTGTATCTGTAAAGGGGGGCAGGCCTGGGCAGACATACAAGTCCTGCCCTCAATATCTCTGTGCACATTGCCCTGCCTGCTGTGCCCCTGACCTTCCCCACGCTGAGAAGGGCAAGAAAAGAAGCACAGTTTAAAGCGACAAGCTGTTTCAAGCAGAGGAAGTGGTATAGGGAAGACCCAGAGACAGGAGGGAAAGAAGGAGGGAAAGGAGAAACAGCCTTATCACAAAGGTGTGATTTGGGGTGCTCAACACAGCCTATTAGCCAAGTGCATGAGGCAGGCTTCAAAAGCAGGAGGGCCGGGCATCCACAGGCGGGGAGGGGCAAGAGGGCCCTGTCCCGTCTCCTTCTCAGATGAGCCATCATTCCCAAATTCCCAGCTTTCATTTTTTTTAAAAAAAGTTTATAACATTTGTAGACCTCAGAATACACGAGGCAAAACATGCAGCCGCTGTTTCCATTTGTTTTGTGAGAAACTAGCCTGCTCCCACTTGTCTGTGTTTTTAGCTAATGAATGAAGTCAAAGCAAGGATTGACACTTAGGAAAGCACATCTAGCCAATTAGACAAAGAGAAGACTAGAAAGAAACATCCATTGTCTAGAGAAGAAACCTCTTGGTTTGTTTTTAAGCTTTTTCTTCTGGTCTTCTCTGGTGAAGAAGTGATTGCTGCCGCGCAGCTCAGGTATCCAGAATTTTAGTGTAACTACACTCAAAAACAAAAGGTAGCAGCCAGCACCAGTGTTCATTATCTTTCTAGCTCAGGTCCTATTTCATACCGATTTTTTTTTGTGATTTTCTTCTGAGTTTGTAAGCATTTTAAAAAAAATTCTGCTAATGCCAATGCCGATAAAATCCATCATTTTAAGCCATCCTGCAATACCCATATTGCAGGAGCTGTGGCTGTGGTTCAGGGAGTGTGGATCACACCAACCCTGCAAAGTAACCCAGCAATGCTGGGGGGGAGGGAGTATTTATTTATTTGCAAAAAAAAATCTGCACTGCCAACATTAAGAAAAAACTTACACAGTGGTGAACAGCATTAAAATCAACAAATTTCAAAGAGAATCTACTTGGCCTCATCACCGCTTAGTCACCATATCAAACCCAAATGGTATACCTGTTCTCTGATAGTAGCTAGCGCTATGAGTTGTCACAGAAACTAAATAGCCAGAGTTCCTTCTGGAAAGAGGTCTCTCTCTCTCTCTTTCTCTTTTCCCTCCCCTCGCTGGAGGTGATTATCCTAAAGGTATCCATGAGTGTGAAAGTGAACAAAGGAAATAGTAGTCTTTGGACTGGGGCTAGAAAAAAGACACATACTTGTCTGACTTACTCTCTGGGCAGAATTCAAAGTGATGTCTTGGGTGGCCTCCCTAGAAACCTAATGGCAGGATCTTTTGGAGTGTTAATGTTGTGAACCTTTCATCTTATGCTCAGCCTAGTTATTATGTGTATAAATACACTTTATATCACAGAAATACCATTAGCCTCCACCAGTGACCTTCATTCCAAGGAAACAAATCCAAGGGACATGGTGGGACCCTGGGAAACCACTGATCACTCAGGGAATGGGGTGTGGATAACATTATATTTGTTTATTTGTAGTATTTCCTCCTCCCCCCCCCCGAAAAATTGCTGTATATGCCCACGTTCATGACAGCCTGTAGTGGACAGAGTTTGCCTTGTGGTTCTCGAGTTGTACAGGTCTGCTTTAAGATCAGCAGCAAGGAAACAAAACAGATTGGACAATTCACTGGGAAGTTCTCCTGTACAAGCCTCCATTGGAATGAATGGGAACTATGTAATATCTTCTGTAGGAAAGGGGACCAAATGGAAAATAGTAATACTTTGTAGAAGTTATAGCTCAGTGGTAGAGCAGACGCTTTGCATACAGAATGCCCTAGTTCTCATACTTTCTCAAACAGGGGCTCACAAACTTTCTACCCCTCCAGGGCCCATTTGAGACACCTGAAAATTGGTGAGGCCCACCAATCACAAAATGGTGCTGCAGGGGCAGAGCCAATCACAAAATGGTGCTGCAGGGGCAGAGCCAATCACAAAATGGTGGCAGATGGAGGCAGAGTTTGGCATAATCAGATGACAATTACTGACATAATTTTCTACTGATATCTAATCCATCTTTTGCTAAATTCTTTGCCACATCATTTCCCTTGTGACAAGGGTGCTTTCCTCAAACTAAGCACAAACATTTGCTCTGCAGGTATTGTGGTTCAAGGCCTTTTCTTTTATATTTTTCCCTTCCCACCCCCACATGCCTCCCAAACTATTTTTACCCCTCTCCTGTAATTTCTTCTCCCATTCTCCGTTCACACTCAACTTGTACTTTATTCACCCTCCCCAAACTGCCTTTCATCCCTCCCAGGTCCTTTTACATTCACTTATTTCTCCTATAACAGTGGTCCTCTGTTATTCCCTTCCTTTCTATTCATCATAATCTTTCATCTTATTCTCTAATCTCCTTCAACACCTCCTCTGGCCCTTTCCCCTCAGCAGAGGGAGACCTACCTTCTCACCTCCCCACCTGAACTCCTGTCTCCCAGCCACCTTTACTCAGCATGCAAGGAGTTGCTGGTGCTGACACTGGTCCAGCCAAAAGGCTATGAGTGGGCTGATAAGTGAGGGAGGACACGGCAGGCTGTGGCACGGAGGCATACCTGAAAGTGGCCCAAGGCCCACTGGTGGGTTCCAGCTAGGGTTGCCAGGTTCTTGGCCTGAGACTGATCCTGTATCTTTAGGAGAAGAGAAAGTCAGCCAAGTGCAGGTGTTCTTGCAACCCTGTAATGGGAATAACCACAAGGTGGAATTCTTCCTTCCCCCTGCACAACTTTTAAAGATACAGAAGACCTTTTGGAGGCTGGGCCTGGCAACCCAGAGGTCTTCTGTATCTTTAAAAGTTGTGCAGGGGGGAGGGAGAATTCCACCTTGTGGTTTTTCCCTTTATAGAGTTGCAAGAACACCTGCACTTGGCTGACTTTCTCTTCTCCTAAAGATACAGGATCAGTCTCAGGCCAAGAACCTGGCAACCCTAGTTCCAGCCCACAGTCAGAGAAACTAGGTTCTATGTTCAACCCTTGTTATCTTTAATTTAAAAAAATGGATCGTAGATACAGGCGGGCCCCGCTTATACGGCAGGTTCTGTTCTGGACCCCCGCCATAAAGTGAAACCCCATTGAGTATAATGGGGCGCGTCGCATGAAAATGACACGAAAATGCTGCAAAATGCTGCAAAATCAGCTTTAAAACGGGGAATGAAAGCCGCCGCATTAGTGGAATGCCGGCAAGCAACGCGCTGGTAAGGGGGGCCCTCCTGTAGTAGACTGGGAAAGAGCCTCTGCTCTGGAGAGCCACTGCTAGTCTGAGCAGACAATAGTAGGCTAGATGGACCAATACTCGGACTCTGTGTAAGGAAGGTTCATGTTAAGAAGATACAATTGTGAGCAGAGATGTGATAGTGTCCCATTGTAAACTTGTGACAACAAAGCATCCTTGGAAGGTTTGACAAGGTGGCAGAGGTGGTATTGCGGAGGAGGAGGCAGTCAACAGACTTTTATTTTCCTTTTTAAAGAAATATTCAGTAACTAAAAATGCAAGGATTTGCATTTGGTGAGATTTATTAGAAGCTTCATTACAGAGGCACTCCCATTGTGCTGCCACAGCAGCCATTCCAATGCTCTTTGAGGTGGCTACACATTTACACATCAAAAGGAGGAAGCTGAAAACATTTTGCAGGGGAAATCTACTGAAGATCTGTCTCTGTACTGAGCTCACTTCCCAAGTGATCATCCTTGCTGTTAGGGATATGGTCGGATGACATCTGCTTACACCATTGCCATGCTTAGGTAGCAAACTAGGAGAATGCAAAAATAAGGTACAGAAGCCTTATTTTATTGGTATAGAGTAGATGCCACTCAAAAAGCCCCACTTCATTGTGGGGGAGACCCATGCTACAGTGATAATATCTGTATATAGGGACTACATTGTTTGGGTGAATCACATGAGATATCTCCAGGCTGATACCAGCACTGCTGCCATCATTGTTCCCAAGAGGTGCAACACTGGCATGAGGGGCATCCCACATGATTGCCCCCAAAGAATGTGAATCCTGGATACAGCTGTTGCCATGGCAGCATGGTTTTCTGTCAAGCTATTTTTTTTTCATTGGCATCAGTGCTCCACTGGCGAGAATGTGGTCTTTGTCCTTCGATACTGCCAGAATCTGGCTATCCAGCAGGCAGTTCTTTTACTCGTACTTGGAGGTGTTCTGCTTAGTGACCAGAAAGGCCATGGCATCAAAGATGTTAAGCCCAGTGCACTTCATACATCACAGTACTGCTATACTATTTGACACAGTACTGACATAACGTGCTTTCTGCCATGTACCTATAAAAGAGAGACATTGTTCAAGCAAGCGTGTGCCGAAGTCCCTTACATGGCAAATGTGTCTTGGTTTTCATAGCTGGTGCAGTCCTGATCAATGCAGCCTTGTGGGTGAATGGTGTACTGCATAATTATAATCCTTCAAGCTTTCTGTGGGGAGTGTAATTTGGCCCCCTGCCACCCTAGCCTAACATTCAGCTGTAAGCTCTTTGCAGCACAGCTTCTATGCCTTACTGTCTGTATAAAATACCTAGCACACACTTCAGGGTGTTGCAAAATGATAAACCATAATAATAAAAGCAAGAGGGGAGCTCTCCAGGCATGTGGTTTGCTAGATACATGTTAATGTGCCACAGGATCCCACAGGAGGGCCATTACATACTTTTCTTTGGTTTTAAATACAGTCCCTACTTAGAACAAGATTTCTTTCCAGGGCCAGGCTTTACTAGGGAATTCTGGTTTAGGCAAAATGAAAAAAAAATCCTGGCAGATATGTTATGCTGACATAAATTAATTGTGGAAGTCACTGTAGGAGGACTCCAATTGTTTGGGCGTTCTGTCATGTTTTAATTTCCAGAGGGGGTAACCAGTAACAAATGAAACAAACAAAGAATAACTTTAGTTTGTCAAAGAGCTACAATTCCCAGCACCCTTAACAAATGACAGTTCCCAGGATTCTTTGGGAAAAGCCATGACTGTTAAAGTGGTATGAAAGTACTTTAAATGTATAGTGTGGATGTGACCAAAGAATCTTGTGGCATCTTAAAGATGATTAGATCTATTATGGCATAAGCCAAGGTTGGCTAACCTTTTATTAATTGATTTTATTACATTCATATCCTGCCTTTTCTCATGGAACCCAAGGCAGCACACATGTGGTTCCCACACATCACCTATTCAGCCACTGACCAGACCAGACCTTCTTAGCTTCTTCAAGGTAGTAACCTCAAGTGTCTTTAGATGAGACCCTGAGACTTGAGAGCCACATTAGCTGTTGGCCAACCCTCTGAGGGCTGCATGCCATTGGTGGGCATAACCAAAGGAAAAGTAGGCATGGCCACCTCACAGTCACACATAGATCACACATACAGCATATACATTCACTACACATACAGCTCACCTCACCCCACGCATACAGTATACACGTGCGCACGCACATGACGTTAGGGATGAACTGCCCATTTTGGTTCTCTCAATTTCTCATCTTTCCAATCTTAAATTCAGTTCTCCACATTTCTGCAGCAATTTGCTAACTTTTTTTAAAAAACTCATGAAAATTCTTCAGTATTTAATATGGATTTATCCTGATAAATACATTTTTGTATACAGATTTGACTAATGAACAATTCTTGTAAGCGGTTTCTCCCAATATAATGCATTTTTAAAATATTTTCAGTAATATGTTCATTTTTATGCACCCTTCCCCCAATATATGCATTTCTGTAAACATTGTTTGATTGGAGAACTGCATCACAAAGTCAGATACGTAAACATTTCAAAAGATAGCTGTGTTTAGATTCTCATATTGTTTCGGAAAGTGTGACTTCGATAGAGTCACCTTTAAATGAGAACTGAGTCAAATTTCTCACCCATCCCTACATACAGTACACATATGTACTACACATACAGCTCAATCCATGCATACAGCACACACATATACACATACAGTACAGATACTCACCCATACAGCTCACACCACCTTCACCCCACATACATGCATCACACATACCTATTGTCCTCTCCCTGCTTCATCCCTATCACCTCTCACTGCTGGAGCAGAGAGGAATGGGGAGGAAACCTGCTGCATTCTCGGCCTGGAAAGAAGAAGAGAAAAGGACAGGAGCAGGTGGAGTCCTCTGAAAACAGGAAGGAATTTTTCAATCTGCTCTGATGTTTTCCAATTGCTTCCTGTTTCTGGAGTGCTCCAACCTGCTAGCAATGGTAGCGTGCAAAGGCACCTTGTTCAGCATCATTGCGTTGCCACAGGCAGTAACTTGGGTCTGGGGGCTAACAAGTCATGGGAAATGGTTTGGTGGCCAGATCCAGCCCACAGTCCATTGATTTGCCACCCGGGCAAAAGCTTTCATGGATCAGAGTCCATAATAAACATGCTAGTCTGTAAGGTGCCATAAGACTTTCGTGTTGTTTTTTCTTGTAGTTATCCATCTCATTAAGAACATAAGAACATAAGAACATAAGAAGAGCCTGCTGGATCAGGCCAGTGGCCCATCTAGTCCAGCATCCTGTTCTCACAGTGGCCAACCAGGTGCCTGGGGGAAGCCCGCAAGCAGGACCTGAGTGCAAGAACACTCTCCCCTCCTGAGGCTTCCGGCAACAGGTTTTCAGAAGCATGCTGCCTCTGACTAGGGTGGCAGAGCACAGCCATCATGGCTAGTAGCCATTGATAGCCCTGTCCTCCATGAATTTGTCTAATCTTCTTTTAAAGCCGTCCAAGCTGGTGGCCATTACTGCATCTTGTGGGAGCAAATTCCATAGTTTCACTATGCGCTGAGTAAAGAAGTACTTCCTTTTGTCTGTCCTGAATCTTCCAACATTCAGCTTCTTTGAATGTCCACGAGTTCTAGTATTATGAGAGAGGGAGAAGAACTTTTCTCTGTCCACTTTCTCAATGCCATGCATTAATTTTATACACTTCTATCATGTCTCCTCTGACCCGCCTTTTCTCTAAACTAAAAAGCCCCAAATGCTGCAACCTTTCCTCGTAAGGGAGTCGCTCCATCCCCTTGATCATTCTGGTTGCCCTCTTCTGAACCTTTTCCAACTCTAGAATATCCTTTTTGAGATGAGGTGACCAGAACTGTACACAGTATTCCAAATGCGGCCGCACCATAGATTTATACAATGGCATTATGATATCGGCTGTTTTATTTTCAATACCTTTCCTAATTATCACTAGCATGGAATTTGCCTTTTTCACAGCTGCTGCACACTGGGTCGACATTTTCATCGTGCTGTCCACTACAACCCTGAGGTCTCTCTCCTGGTCGGTCACCGCCAGTTCAGACCCCATGAGCGTATATGTGAAATTAAGATTTTTTGCTCCAATATGCATAATTTTACACTTGTTTATATTGAATTGCATTTGCCATTTTTCTGCCCATTCACTCAGTTTGGAGAGGTCTTTTTGGAGCTCTTCGCAATCCCTTTTTGTTTTAACAACCCTGAACAATTTAGTGTCATCAGCAAACTTGGCCAGTTCACTGCTCACTCCTAATTCTAGGTCATTAATGAACAAGTTGAAAAGTACAGGTCCCAATACCGATCCTTGAGGGACTCCACTTTCTACAGCCCTCCATTGGGAGAACTGTCCGTTTATTCCTAATCTCTGCTTTCTGCTTCTTAACCAATTTCTTATCCACAAGAGGACCTCTCCTCTTCTTCCATGACTGCTAAGCTTCCTCAGAAGCCTTTGGTGAGGTACCTTGTCAAACGCTTTTTGAAAGTCTAAGTACACTATGTCCACTGGATCACCTCTATCTATATGCTTGTTGACACTCTCAAAGAATTCTAATAGGTTACTGAGACAGGACTTTCCCTTGCAGAAGCCATGCTGGCTCTGCTTCAGCAAGGCTTGTTCTTCTATGTGCTTAGTTAATCTAGCTTTAATAATACTTTCTACCAGTTTTCCAGGGACAGAAGTTAAGCTAACTAGCCTGTAATTTCCGGGATCCCCTCTGGATCCCTTTTTGAAGATTGGCGTTACATTTGCCACTTTCCAGTCCTCAGGCACGGAGGAGGACCCAAGGGACAAGTTACATATTTTAGTTAGCAGATCAGCAATTTCACATTTGAGTTCTTTGAGAACTCTTGGGTGGATGCCATCCGGGCCCAGTGATTTGTCAGTTTTTATATTGTCCATTAAGCTTAGAACTTCCTCTCTCATTACCACTATTTGTCTCAGTTCCTCAGAATCCCTTCCTGCAAATGTTAGTTCAGGTTCAGGGATCTGCCCTATATCTTCCACTGTGAAGACAGATGCAAAGAATTCATTTAGCTTCTCTGCAATCTCCTTATCGTTCTTTAGTACACCTTTGACTCCCTTATCATCCAAGGGTCCAATTGTCTCCCTAGATGGTCTCCTGCTTTGAATGTATTTATAGAATTTTTTGTTGTTGGTTTTTATGTTCTTAGCAATGTGCTCCTCAAATTCTTTTTTAGCATCCCTTATTGTCTTCTTGTATTTCTTTTGCCAGAGTTTGTGTTCTTTTTTATTTTCTTCATTTGGACAAGACTTCCATTTTTTGAAGGAAGACTTTTTGCCTCTAAGAGCTTCCTTGACTTTGCTCGTTAACCATGCTGGCATCTTCTTAGCCCTGGCGGTACCTTTTCTGGTCTGCGGTATGCACTCCAGTTGAGCTTCTAATATAGTGTTTTTAAACAACTTCCAAGCATTTTCGAGTGATGTGACCCTCTGGACTTTGTTTTTCAGCTTTCTTTTTACCAATCCCCTCATTTTTGTGAAGTTTCCTCTTTTGAAGTCAAATGTGACCGTGTTGGATTTTCTTGGCAATTGGCCAGTTACATGTATGTTTAATTTAATAGCACTGTGGTCACTGCTCCCAATCGGTTCAACAACACTTACATCTCGCACCAGGTCCCGGTCCCCACTGAGGATTAAGTCCAGGGTTGCCGTCCCTCTGGTCGGTTCCATGACCAACTGGTCTAGGGAATAGTCATTTAGAATATCTAGAAACTTTGCTTCTTTGTCATGACTGGAACACATATGCAGCCAGTCTATGTCCGGGTAGTTGAAGTCACCCATTACTACCACATTTCCTAGTTTGGATGCTTCCTCAATTTCATATCTCATCTCCAGGTCTCCCTGAGCATTTTGATCAGGGGGACGATAGATCGTTCCCAGTATTAAGTCCCTCCTGGGGCATGGTATCACCACCCACAACGATTCTGTGGAGGAGTCTGCCTCTTTTGGGGTTTCGAGCTTGCTGGATTCAATGCCTTCTTTCACGTATAGAGCGACTCCGCCACCAATACGTCCTTCCCTGTCCTTCCGATATAGTTTATATCCAGGGATAACCGTATCCCACTGGTTTTCTCCATTCCACCAGGTCTCCATTATGCTCACTATATCAATGCTCTCCTCTAAGACCAAGCACTCCAGTTCTCCCATCTTGGTTCGCAGGCTCCTAGCATTAGCGTACAGGCACTTGTAAGCAGTGTCTCTCTTCAAGTGTCTTTGGCACTTGTGGTTAGGCCTGTGGTAATTTTGCTCTTCTGAATTTATATGCTGTGCCCCTGCTCTCACAATGCCTACTTCTAGGCCTACCCCTTTTAAAATTTCATCATTTCTTTGGTTTTTATCCCAGGGGGGAGGTTTATTCCGAACCGGACCTTTCTCAGCTCCTGTCGGGTTTCCCCCCTCAGTCAGTTTAAAAGCTGCTCTGCCACCTTTTTAATTTTAAGTGCCAGCAGTCTGGTTCCATTCTGGTTCAAGTGGAGCCCGTCCCTTTTGTACAGGCCCGGCTTGTCCCAAAAAGTTCCCCAGTGCCTAACAAATCCAAACCCTTCCACCCGACACCATCGTCTCATCCACGCATTGAGACTACGAAGCTGGGCCTGTCTGGCTGGTCCTGCGTGTGGAACCGGTAGCATTTCAGAGAAAGCCACCTTGGAGGTCCTGGCTTTCAGCATCCTACCTAGCAACCTAAATTTTGCTTCCAGGACCTCACGGCTGCATTTCCCCATGTCGTTGGTGCCAACGTGCACCACGACCACTGACTCCTTCCCAGCACTGTCTACCAAACTATCTAAACAACGGGCGATATCCGCAACCTTCGCACCAGGCAGGCAAAACACCTTGCGGTCTACACGCCCATCACACACCCCACTGTCTATGTTCCTAATGATCGAATCACCCACTACAAGGATCCCTCCAGCCCCTGGAGATATATCCTCGGCACGAGAGGATAGCTGCTCATCCCCCAAGGAATGGGTCCCTTCTAAGGGATCGTTTCCCTCTTCCTCAGCTGGATGCTCTCCTTCCCTGAGACCATCATTGTCCATGATAGCAGGAGAGCTATCATCGTTGGAGTGGGACACAGCTATAACGTCCCTGAAGGCCTCCTCCACACACCTCTCTGCCTCTCTCAGCTTTTCCAGGTCCGCCACCTTGGCCTCAAGGAAATGAAGTCGTTCCCAGAGAGCCAGGAGCTCATTGCACCGAGAGCACACCCACGACTTCTGTCCAACAGGCAGATAGTCGTACATGCTGCAGGTGGTGCAAAACACTGGAAAGCCCCCACACCCCTGCTGGCTTCTTACCTGCATAGTTTTGTTTAAGGTTTATTACGTCAATGGGTTGGAGACTGCGGTTTAGTTGAGGTCAGACGGGCAGAGTGGGGGGCCCTGGCCTCCTCGCCCTGCTGCCGAACTCGCTCTGCTGCTTAACTCGCCTTGATGCTTTGTTATCTGGGGCTCCCTCTAGCTCGTGGAGCAGGCTCCCTCGCTAGGGTGCTCTGACTTTATATGTGTGGCTGGTTCCTCCCAGCTACTGCTGCCAGCCAATGATGTGTTACTTGAGGCTGATGGCTCAACTATCAGCTGGGGCTTAACTCTTTAGGATTATCTCAGGCTTCCTTCATTAATTAACCAGTCATTTCCCTTTGTATCCAAGCCTGCTGTGAAGGCTCAGATTGCATAACCAAACCATAGCACACTGCCAGAATTGGGGGCCACATACACCCCACCACACATTCTACAGGATTCATTTAATCATTATTAAAATGTCTGCTCACAGTATATTCACAGCTATGTTGGACTTCAGTAATTTGTTGGATGTTGTCATAGCAACAACAGCACTTTCCTGTTGCATGTTGGATTTCTGCATTTTTTTCTACAAGGCATGCTGTGGAATCTGTTTCCTATAAAATCTTGCTTTTTCCCAGCCCTTGTTAGATACAGTTTGTCATACATTGATGATCTATGGGCATATGGAGTATAAATGGATATATGATATATGTGTAGGTTAGATGTGCTGTATGGGTATCAGCTGACATGTGAAAGATCTAATTTTATGTCAGGGCATTAGATTTTTCCTTCTAGCAATTAGATGTTGGCTTCATGTCCTGCTTGTGAACTTCCCATGTGGCCGCTGTTGGAAACAGAATGCAGGACTAGTTGGATCCACCTTGGTTTAATCCAGCAGCGCTCTTCAGCAGTGTCTGAGTTGAGGATGCAGGATCCTGATACATCCACACCATAACCCATTCTAAGCCCACTTGTCTCTTTAAGAATCCCTCTACCTGGTCCCAGTGACAATGATCTCCACTCCATGAGTCCCTCTAAGCATACCTCTATCTACATACATCCTGTCTAACAGGAAGGGATAAGAAAGATACCCTTGGTGATTCCCTGCTAATTGTAAATGAGCTAATTGCAGATCTGCTGTTTAAATCCTGGGTGACCATGCAGTCAGAAATAATCCAAAGGTCACTCTGGTCCATCATGATTCCTAGATTTGTTTTCCCCGGCCAATCCCATCTCCTAAATCTCCAGAGATTAAATAATCAGATTTCGCCTGTGTTCCTTGTCACACCTTTGAACATGCCATCTTGCAATCCCTTCCTGATCTGTAGGGTCACGCATGAGATGGAAACCTCTCAGAGAACATTTAGAGAGTATGTTACCTACTTTTCCCAACCTCTCTTGTCTTTCCTCTTAATATGTTTTATTGGAACCTCAAGAGTTGACTGGATGTTTTATCTGGTCCAAAGGATCTGTCCCATCTATATGCCAAATTGCCCATGGCAGAGCTGAGGGCCTGCTAAGAGTTTTTTTCTCTCCCCTGAGGTAAATACCTGGGGTTCCCCTTGACCCAGCTCTAGGGTATACAGAAGAGTGACCAAGGCAATCCTTGAAAAAGTCAAGGTGGCATGTTCCATCCAGGTCTGGTACTGCAAGGACTTTCTGGAAATCTTTTTCACAGGGACATTTCTGATAAAAGGGCAAAAATTGCCATTATCACCTAGAGGAAAAATTGCTTCCACTGAAAATGGTTGGGTTAATTAGCAATGAAAAGAATGTTTCCTTTGGTCGTTTCTATAGTGAAGATAGCAAGATTGCTGAAGGGATATTGAAAGCAGTTCCACTTGACCTTACTACACCAGAAGCTCCCACCCCACTGCATTCCTGTTGAAATGAGAGAAGGTGCAGTTGGCAAAGTGAGTTAAAAGGAAACTCTTGTACAGGAAAACAACTGAGCCATGGCATGTCAGTCATAGGGTACTGAAGCTCCCTGTACATGAAAAGGGACCATAAAAGGAATGCTATCAGTGATGGACCAGGGTTATAACTTCTTTGCAGAGCAGATGCCAACAATCATAGTCTGAGATTCACATAGGGTTAGGGTAGCAGAAGTCCTCTATTCCCAGACCTGGTTCAAGGGTATCTGAATGGCACAGTTGTTGTCACCATCTTCTACTTGCTCTGATGAACTATAACACTTGTGCCTCATTCGGTTAGAACTGAGATGTGGTTATATGTTCCATGTTCACAGTGCTCACTTGGTCTGGTGAGGTATAATTAAAGAAGTGTGGGACTAACTTGACAGCGCCAGAGCGAAAATTGTGCTGCTCAGGTAATATATAAACAACCAGGTCTCAGGTCAGCAAAGGGAACAAATACTGAATGTGAAGCACACTCCTAGCCCATATAATCCAGTAATGGTGGGTTATGACGTGTCTCAGATCTCCAGCGGTTTTGCCGCTGGTAAGAAAAAAAATATATTGGAGGCAGTTTTCCCAGCCACCTATCATCTTGTTTCCAACAGGTGTCCCTGTGACCTGGAAGCTGTAGAGAATGACATGATGGATGTGCATCTACTTTGAAAGAAGGAAGTCCAAATACTGAACTAAGGCCGCTTCAGAGATATTCACATGTTGTCCAAAGTAAAGTGGGTTTTCTCTGAAGCAATCCAAAGCAAAGCAGGTTACTAGAATCATAGAATAGTAGAGTTGAAAGGGGCCTATAAGGCCATTGAGTCCAACCCCTGCTCAGTGCAGATGTCTGAATTAAAGCAGGTTGCTGTCCAGCTGCCTCTTGAATGTCTCCAGTGTTGGAGAGCCCACCACCTCCTTAAATAATTGGTTCCATTGTCATACCACTCTAACAGTTAAGACGTTTTTCCTGATGTTCACCTGAAATCTGGCTTCCCATAACTTGAGCCCATTATTCCATGTTCTGCACTCGGGGATGATGGAGAAGAGATCCCGGCTCTCCTCTGTGTGACTACCTTTCAAGTACTTGAAGAGTGCTATCATATCTCCCCTCAGTCTTCTCTTCTCAAGGCTTAACATGCCCAGTTCTTTCAGTCTCTCCTCATAGGGCTTTGTTTCCAGTCACCTGATCACCCTCGTTGCCCTCCTCTGAACCTGTCCCTGTTTGTCTGCATCCTTCTAAAAGTGTGGTGTCCAGAACTGGTTGCAGTGCCAAACAGCACTGCCGAATAGAGGGGAACTAGTATTTCACAGAAACCATACTTCTGTTAATGCAGCCTAAAATAGGATTTGCCTTTCTTGCAGCCACACCACGCTGTTGGCTCATACTCAGCATGTGATCAACAACAATTCCAATATTCTCCTTGCATATAGTATTTCTGAGCCAAGTATCCCTATCTTATAACTGTGCACTTGGTTTCTTTTTTCTAGAGGTAGAACTTTGCACTTATCCCAGTTAAATTTCATTCTGTTCTTTTCAGCCCAATGCTCCAGGCTCCAGCCTGTCAGGATCACTTTGAATTTTGTTTCTGTCTTCCAAGGTATTAGCAATCCCTCCCAATTTTGTATCATCTGCACATTTGATAAGCATTCCCTGCACCTCCATATCCAAGTCATTAATAAAAATGTTGAACAGCACCGAGCCCAGGACTGAGCCCTGCAATATCCCACTTGTTACCCCCCCACCCAAATTTTGAGAAGGACCCATTGATAAGCACACTTCATGATTCTGTAGCCAACTATAGATCCACCTTATAGTGGATAATATTCCACCTTATAGTGGAACACCTTAAATGTGTTCCATCCAGCCCACATTTAGCTATCTTGCTAGCTAATGAGCATATCATGGTGCACTTTGTCAAAAGCTTTGCTGAAGTCAAGATATATTATGTCCACAGCATTCCCACAGTCTACCAGGGAGATTACCCAATCAAAAATGAGATAAGATTAGTCTGACACGATTTGTTCTTGACCAATCCATGTTGGCTTCTAGGAATCACTGCATTGTTTTCAAGGTGCTTACAGATTGACTGCTTTATAATCTGCTCCAGAATTTTCCCAGGGATTGATGTCAGGCTGAGTGGTCTGTAGTTCCCAGGTTCCTCCTTGTTACCCTTTCTGAAGATAGGGATGTTAACTTTCCTCCAGTCATCCAGCACTTCATCCATCCTCCATGATTTTGCAAAGATGATAGACAGTGGTTCCGAGAGTTCTTTAGCCAGTTCCTTCATTACTCTAGGATGCAGTTAATCAGGCTCTGGAAATTTGTACTTGTTCAAAGTGATTAAGTATTTCTAGACCATTTGTCAATCAATCTCAAGCTGCAATCCTGCCCCTTCAACTTCACATTTGCCAGGAGGGACCTTTTGGGAGAAGACTAAGCCAAAGTAGGAATTGAGGACTTCTGCCTTTTCTTTGTCATATGTTATCATTTTGTCATCCTCATTGAGTAGCTGAACCACTATATGTTTTCTCTGTCTTTTAGTATGGATGTACCTGAAGAAAGCTTCTTCAGGCGCTATTAACATGAAAGTATATTTGAGGCATGTGACCATGCACACTGCTCTTCCACTGCTGATTTGCTGTTTTCATAGGAAAGGTCTGAAGGAGAACTGAATACCCTTAAAATTCTCCCCATGACTAGGAACTCTGTGATCAGGGTTTATAAACATGGGGAGGCCTGTAAGCATGTTCACAAGCCTTCTTGAACATGGCAGGGTTGAGAATAGAGGGGCCTGGACTAACATGCATGGCTCCATACCTCAAACATGCTTTTGTGATGGAGGAGTAGTTGATGGGTCCTTTGCTTGTGTGACCTCAGCCTTTCTTTATACCAGTCTATACCAGACCAGACCTTTCCTAAAAAAATCTAACTCTTGTATCCTAGTTCTAAGAATGTATTCTTGCTGTTGTTTGTGCCTATTCCATCCTCCCTCCCCCATTTTAGTCCTATGTGTAGTTGTATGTTCAACATTTTCTGAAGGTTTCTGAGAGTAGTACTGTAATCGGACTCTCCAGGTGTGTCCAGGCATTTACCTAACCATGCAAATGCTCAACGTGTGGCTGGGAGTATGGCTGCACGCACAAGCCTGTCCCAATGTTCTCATCTCCATCCAATGGAGGTTGGCCCATTAAGGCAAACCAGGGCATTGCACTACTAAGTGAAATGTTAGACACTTTTTAAAAACAATCTCCCCCAAATCTCAAAGTTACACACGTTCATGTTCCAAACACACTCATATCCTTCCATTGGAACTTAGAGGGACTCCTGGAGATATTTCTGTCAATCTCCCTTTCTATGGCCAATCAATGCTCTGCACCACTCAGTCAATCCCAATGCAAAAGTGTTACTATGGCCATGAGGTCCCTCCCATCTGTCTCCAGGCAGGAAAAAAAATGAGATAAATTTGTATTTTACTAGGACTACAGGGTAATTAGTCCCAGTTGTACAGGTCCTGTTGTCATGATGGCAATCCAGCCATATTATATAGCACTGGAAGGGCTACTGCCATGGTAGACCTACTAGCCCTTCTGAGAATGCTCAGAACTGTTTTCTTGAAGGCCATACCTTCACACAGTGGATCAGCTTTTTCTTTTAAAGTTAAAACCTTTGTTTAAGGTTTTTTTTAAAAAAAAATGCTATGTTGCTCTGCTTAAATAACCAACCAACCAAAACTGAGATCACTTCAGAACTTCACAGGCAGTGTTCTAGGCAGCATCATGTTATAGCCGTTCCCCCATGTAGTCAAAGGGGAGACACACAAACCTAGGTTTTTCCAAAGCAAGGCTCTGCTTCAGATCTGAAGTGAGACAACAGTCAGAACTGCTAAACTGAAGTGAGACATTATCCAAAGTTCTGAAGCAGGTTCCAAAGCAAAAGCTTTTTTTCTAATATTGATATCTGCAATGAATAGGTTCTTTTGACCATTCCTAAAGGAAAAAGAACCCAGCCTGCAAGTTGTAGATGGGGGTCTCCTGCTGCTGTAAGAGATTTGTTTATAAGAGATCTTGAATAGCAGGATTGCTATTTTTGCCACTGCTTTAGGATCTCCTCATTTTCATGGCCCATAACAAGTTCTCTAGTTCCTTGCTCTGTGGCTCTATTTTCTATTCTTCCATGGAGACGTTTCAGCAAATCATACCAGAAATCAAGCAGAAAATACCCTTTCAGAGCACAGCTTTGATTTTTATTTGATGATAGATATAAACTGGGAAAGTTTGGTCCATTGGAAAGGGGTTAGCACTCTCACTCTGAAAGAAATCACATTGTTGCAACATCATTCTATGAAGAAAAGCTGGCAGGCAGGTAATTTTAAAGAAGCATATTTTGTAACATGTTATGATCACTCTAAACTCCTGCTCTGAGGTTCCTGATACAGAAGGTTCCAGAGGCCAGACCAGACCACCGAACGGCCAATCTTACAATTCTCTCTAACATGTTAAAAATAGATGTTTCCCACCCTCTTGCAGAATAGATGACTCCAGTTATTTTGTAATTACAACAGGTAGGGCAATGCTGTTACAGATGGATCTTTAGTGCCCATCTGCGTGTCTGTGTTTAGACTGGCCTAACTTGTTCATGGCTTTGATCCTTAGGCAAATGCAGCTATCCCAAGCACAAACCATCCAGCCTCTGAGGCCTCATTATCATGAGCTCCTTTTGCAGCCAGTGAAAGTGCAGGAATGTGCATACTGCACGGTCAACTGAGGCTACCCATACAATGATTATGTAAAATTACTGCCAATCAAGTTCTTAAGTCAGTCCAAGTGCAGGTGGGAAAGTATGCAATTGGGAAATGAATATGCCATTATGGAGCCACAACTCCCCTCCCTGCATCCTGTAATTCCGTTTAACTAACAGGCTGTGGCTTTGTAAAGACATTTGATTATGGTGCTTAACCCTGCAGCCAGCAAAGTGAAACACCTACATATTTAAATAACCTGAATAAACACACAGGCAGTGGGGATTACTCACTCCAGTAAAGTTGTTGCCACATTTGATCTGTACAGTGCAAAGATGTACAAAAAAAATCCTCTCCTGCTTCCAGCTTCCCCTTTGATACCCACCCTGGAAGGGACTGAACCTCCAGTGCCCAGTAATCAGAGTGTCTGTTCCGCTTCCCCCCAGAGGCAAATTAGAGGACTCTCTATGCAACACAGGGCATCCTCCCCTACTGATAGCACATTTCTGAGCAGCCATTCTGTGTTTATCACCAGGGGAAAGCTTTTGCCTTTTGAAAATGGCCCTTTCTTTTGCGGTTTAATCATCACCGCTGTTATTTCTTTTGTTTACTCAGCTAAGAATGAAAATACAGTCGCCTCCTATGGTGCCATTAAAATGTAGATGGGAAGAAGAACTTGGTATTTCTTTTAGTGACAAACAATGGGCAAAAGCATATCTGAGAAATTACAACCATTCTTGAAGCAGCAGCATTTGGATGGATGTGACCAAAATAGCACAACTGGAGAGCTTCACTTTTATAGGAATTAGATAATGCAATAAATAAATAAATAAATAAAAATCTTATACTAACTGGAACCCTTGCTTTACCTTCTCTAGAGAGAATACTGAAAAGCCTAATGTGTTGGACAACTAATAGGGGGGGAAAACTTGTTTGCTTGTTTTATACAGCCACGAGAGTAGCTGTATACTATAGCCAGCGTGGATATTTCACATTCCGCAATGTTAAATTGAAAATATCCCCATGCCATTCTGATGCTTCCCATAAGCTCATTTTAAAACAAAACCTTACAAAACGTATAGTCCTGAACTCAGAAATGCTTGCTTAACAACCCTGTAAATCTTCATGGCAATACACAAAACAGTCAGAGAGAATCAAGAGTGCAAAGTGTAAAAAGAGAGAGAGAAAACCAGACTTTTGGACTTTTTTCTGTCAGAGTTCTCATAATTTGTTGAAATTAATTAAAGATCAGCCACGTTCACAGAGTACCTGTAATCCTATTACTGACCTTGCCCCATACTCTGACCTTCATCGTCTGCAGTTTAAAAGTTTAAAAAATGCCTGGCTGAGTTTTAATTAATTTAAAAATCTTTAGCTTGAACTCAATGATAACATTGGCCATGCTCAGTAAGAAGCGTCAGTGTTCTAAAAGCCAGGCTCACAGATGCTTCGCTTGGCTAATCAGGGGGCCACACCCACACCAGACCTTTATTTCACTTGAGACAGTCATGGCTTCCCCCAAAGAATCCTGGGAAGTGTAGTTTGTGAAGGGTGCTGAGAGGAGACTCCTATTCCCCTGACAGAGTTCTAGTGGCCAGAGGGGTTTAACAGTCAACCACTCTGACTTGAGCTCTGTGAGGGGAACAGGGCATCTCCTAGCAACTCTCAGCACCCTTCACTAACTACAATTCCCAGGATTCTTTGGGGGAAGCCGTGACTGTCTAAAGTGGAATAAAAGTCTGGTGTGAATGTGCCCAGTGACAGCTTTGGTTTAAATTTGGGTAGGAGACTACATGTGCCTGCTGTAGAATAAAAACGTGGGGGAAACGCTGAAAAAGAATGATACTGTTCACAGTGTTTTTCTTCTGGAAAGGAAAGGGGGTTCCCCTCTGCCCAGTGCCCACCCAATCTCCCCCCTCTTCCTCCCCTATCCTCCCTCCCCTTCCTGCCCTCCCCCCTCCTTGCCCCTCCCCCCGGTCAGTTTCAACTGTGCTACGCACAGGAATAAGTCCCATCGAACTGAAAAAGCATGCAAGTGATCAAGCCTGCCCTCTCCTCCTCCTCCCCCTTCCTCTTGCCCCTCCCCTACCTCTTCCTTTGCCCCTCCTTCCCCCTCCCCTTCCCTCTCCCCTTCCAATCCCCTTTCCCCTCCTCCTCCTCCCCCTCTTCCCTCCCCCTCCTCCTCCCCCATGGTCAGTTTGACCTATCCTAAGCATGATTGCACAAGAGTAAATCCCACTGATCTCAATAAACATGCAAATGATCAAACCTGCCCTCCTCCTCCTGCTTGCTCCCATCCCCCTCCTCCCCTCTGCCCTTCGTCTTCCTCCCCTTCCCATCACCTGTGGTCAGTTTTACCAAGCCTAAGCATGATTGCACGGGAGTAAATCCCACTGAACTCAATAATAAGCATGAAAATGATCAGTCCATTCTCACCAAACTTGCACGGATCCCATTTCTTACCTCCCGGATTAAAAAGCAGAGAAATTCACTAATAGGCAAAAAAACCTTGCAGTTTAAGAATGTACCTATACCAACAAATATTTATATCAAACTTTAATAAGCAGGGAAAGTTGGGCAGCTATAGTGAATGCCCCAGGGGAGCAGGAGACCTGACCTCCTCTCTGACATGTTGTACTGCCCTACAAATTTATAAAAATGCAAACACAATTTGGGTTGGTCTTTCACAGCCCAACCCACCTCCTGTGTAGCTTGGAAGAATTTGGTAACATGTACCTCTGAGCATATGGTGAGTGGTGGCAATACCTGCTATCAGCCCAAACAACAGAAACAAGACATGTGCTGTGCTGATCTTGTTTTAGCAGGGAGGAAGCAACAATATTAAAACAGTTGATATAGTTCAGATATTAACTTTAAATATATTTGATTTACTTTGCAATTTTAGTGAAGTTTCCTATAGTAAATCATTTTCTTTTTCTTCTGTTTCTTTGAATATGTGAAGTATACCAACACTTTGCAACACTAAAAAAACTCCAAAAACAATTGTGGAATAATGGCACTAACTATTCTGTAGAATAGTTTCCAATGGACATGAGGAGTGTCTCAGTTTGCACAAGATAAAACACTGGGAGATGAAATATATTCTTGCAAAACTTTAGGTGTGCTCCATGTTTTTAATTGACCATGCCTACCTTTCCTTAAGTGAAGTGGTTTAAGCATAGCAGGCTGAAAACATGCATCTTAGGCAGGCCAAGTTTGTTTTTTCCAACAGCTAGAGTCATTGCTTAAGTAGCAGCATATAGTAATCAGTCTGATTTTATCTCAAACTGCAGTTTCAGATTCAACTGTTAATGCGCCCTAAACATAGCAGGCTGAAAACATGCATCCTCTTTTTCCCCACAGCTAAGAGTCATTGCTGAAGTAGCAACATATTGTAATCAGTCTGATTTTATATCAAACTGCGGTTTCAGATTCAACTGTTAATGCACCCAAAATAGAAATAGAACATAACCTCCAATTTGAAACACAAAAGGCTGTCTTCACCATCATATGACACTGACCAATAAAAAGGCTTTGAAATTAATAAAAATAAATTTGACACAGATTTCTGGGATGAACAGTGAGGGAAATAAAATTTTCTAGTTCACATTCTCTGTAGAAACATTAGTAACACAGGAAAGAAGCAATGTAAGAAGAACACCAACAAACATACAAAAATATAATTCTCTATCTTTGGAGATGGCAGGTGTTGCCACCACTCACCATATGCTCAGAGGCACATGTTACCAAATTATTCCAAGCTACACAGCAAGTGGATTGGACTGTGAAAGACCAACCCAAATGGTGTTTGCATTTTGACCAATTTGTAGGGCAGTCCAATATCTCAGAGAGGAGGTCAGGTTTCCTGCTCCCCTGGTGCATTCACTATAGCTGCCCAATTTCCCTGCTTTTTAAAGTTTGATAGAATAGCTGCGGGCTATAGGTATGTTCTTAAACCGCAAGGTTTTTTGCCTATTCGTGAATATAAGATTTATTATCCTTCTCATGAGGTTCCAGGGCAGATTACAGCTAGGGATAGTCAAATCTGTCAGTTTTGGTTCTCTCAGTTTCTCATTTTTCTAATCTTAAATTCAGGTCTCCACATTTCTGTAGCAATTTGCAATTTTTTTAAAAAAAAAACCTCATGAAAATCTGCCAGTATTTTCGTGCAAATTTTCCTGATAAACCCATTTTTGTAAGTAGCTTTGACAAATATGCACATTTTTATAAGCAATATTCTCTAATACAATACTTTTTGTTTGTTATTTTCCTTAATATGTGCATCTATATGCACACCTAACCCTTATATATTCTTCTCTGTTTTTACACATTGCTTGGTGGAGACCTATCCTTCAAAATTCAGAGAAATGTGAATTTCAAAGGAAGGCTGTGCTTTGGTTTGCATATTGTTTCAGAAAGTGTGAATTAGATATGAAAATGGAAATGGACCACCTTCAAGTTGATTCTGACTTATGACGACCCTATCAATAGGAATTACATGGTAAGCGGTGTTCAGAGGAGGTTTACCATTGCCTCCCTCTGAGGCTAGTCCTCCCCAGCTGGCTAGGGCCTGCCACAGCTGCAGACGCCAGCCCCTTACTTGTCCACAACTGCCAGCTGGGGGGCAACTGGGCTCTTTGGGACTCCGCAGCTTGCCCACGGCTGCACAGGTGGCAGGGTACGTAATCCCCGAGCCACTCCCTGTGGGGGTCATCTTTATATTTGCCTTTTAATGTGACATAAACTGAATTTTTCCCCCATCCATAGTTACAACAAATAGAAAATACAATTTTAAAACAGATAAAAATTACAACAATTTTTAAACGCATAGTTATGTGCCTTCAAGTCAATTATGACTTATGACAACCCTATGAATCACTGACCTCCAATAGCATCATAAACCACCCTGTTCAGATCTTGTAAGTTCAGGTCTCTGGCTTCCATTTTGGAATCAATCCATCTCTGGTTTGGCCTTCTTCTTTTTCTACTCCCTTCTGTTTTTCCCAACATTATTGTCTTTTCTAATGAATCATGTCTTCTCATTATGTGTCCGAAGTATGATAACCTCAGTTTCATCATTTTATCTTCTAGTGATAGTTCTGGTTTAATTTGTTCTAACACCCAATTATTTGTCTTTTTCGCAGTCCATGGTATGCACAAAGCTCTCCTCCAATATCACGTTTCAGATGTGTTGATTTTTCTCTTATCCGCTTTTTTCACTGCCCAACTTTCACATCCGTACACAGAGATCGGGAATACCATTGTCTGAATGATCCTGACTTTAGTGTTCAGTGATACATCTTTGCATATGAGGACCTTTTCTAGTTCTCTCATAGCTGCCCTTCCCAGTCCTAGCCTTCTTCTGATTTTTTGACTGTTGTCTCCATTGTGGTTAATGATTGTGTCAAGGTATTGATAATCCTTGACAAATTCAATGTCCTTGTTGTCAACTTTAAAGTTACATAAATCTTCTGTTGTCATTACTTTAGTCTTTTTGACGTTCAGCTGTAGTCCTGCTTTTGTGCTTTCCTCTTTAACTTTCATCAGCATTTGTTTCAAATCATTACTGGTTTCTGCTAGTAGTATGGTATCATCTGCATATTTTAAATTATTGATATTTCTCCCTCCAATTTTCACAGCTCCTTCATCTTGGTCCAATCCTGCTTTCCGTATGATATGCTCTGCATAAAGATTAAACAAATAGGGTGATAAAATACACCCCTGTCTCACACCCTTTCCGATGGGGAACCAGTTGGTTTCTCCATATTCTGTCCTTACAGTAGCCTCTTGTCCAGAGTATAGGTTGCACATCAGGACAATCAGATGCAGTGGCACCCCCATTTCTTTTAACACACTTTTCTCTGAAACACATAAAACCATTCTAAAATGGAACACATCAATATAAATTCAGCAAAGGAGGCAAAAAACAAACATATCTTAACTGTCAAAGGCCAAGGTAAAGAAGTGTGTCATCAGCATATGGCAAAAACTGTATAGTGCAGATGCTAGATGTACTTCTGTGGGGAGGGAGTTGCAATTTAGGGACTGCCACAGAGAAAGCCCTCTCCAGGGGCCACCATTCCTTGCACTTCCGAGGGTGGTGTGAATACCAAGAGGGCCCCTTCTGCAGATCTTAACATCCAAGAAGGTTGGTATAGATGGACGTAGTCTTTCGGTTATTTGGGGTCTAAACCATTTAGAGAGTTAAACACGAATGTGACACCTTGAACTGGGCCCGGAAACGAACTGGCTGGGGCAGTGTCTCTGTAACAAGTGTGCAAGTTTACAGAATCTCCTAGGGGTTTTTAGATCATACCACTAAGCTGCAGGTGTGTGGGGGTGTAGGTCTGAATACTTTTTCATCTACAGTCTAGAGTCCTGCTAGATCAGACAAACAGTCTATCTATTTCAGCATCATATTTCTAACACTGGCAAGCCAAATGTCTCTAGAAATTCACAAGTGGGGCACTGAAGGCAATGTTCCTCCCCTGCCTATATTCCACAGTTTGCATTCAGAGTTACACTGCCTTTGAACTTGTAGGTTCCATTTAGCTATCATGGTTTATAGCTACAAATTGACTAATCTCCATGAATTTGTGTAATACCTTTTTAAAGTCATTTTAGCCTGAGGGCATCACATTTTGTGGCAGTGATTTCACCATACAAAAAAATCCTTCCTGTGGACAAGTAGCTTTTCAGAGAGAAGGTTTAAGCCTCACCTTCTCTCTGATGTGCTAATTTTGTTCACATGTGGATTGTTTTTCAGCCTTGCAGGGATAGCATTATCAAATAAACAGCCCCACATCTGCAGTCAAAGTAATAAAACTCAAGAAAAGCTTTACTACTTGATTCGCTGATTGTACAAAGTAGCTCTAGGGTCAAACTATGCATCACACTAGGAGCCAGTCCATACGACTGTATAATCTGCAATCCTGTTGCTTTGCATCCTCATTAATTCACCATCGTCCATATGACATTGCAAGCTAGTATGGATTTTCGTATCCACAGATCCGCATTGGAAATACCACTGAAAAACCAACATGCTTTCCTACAATCACATTAACGTCCATGCGCTCGTATGCAATGCAATAGGTGGTCCATGGGCATTCCTCCATCATAGGCCAAGTTTCCTGTCTCCTTCTCCCCTAATAGCCAGTTGCATTTCTGGTACTGAAGTTTGATCTACCCTCCGTCCACGCCTCCTCCTTCTTTCTTACAGTTCATTCCTGCTTCTGGTACTGAACTGGGGTACTTCCTCCTTCTGGCTTCTGTAACTGTATCACACTGTGTGTGTGTGTGTGTGTGTTTTTTAACTACTATTTTGTGATCAAACATAAAATCAAATGTTTAAGGAACAACATTTCCACTTCAAAGCTATTTTGCGATATTACACAAACAATTCATTAAAAACACAGAGTTTAAAGGAGGAGGAGGTGCCTTGGGCTGACAGGGCGAAATGGGGACAGAGAGAAAGGAGAAAGCTCTAGTACTTTAATGGAGAATTGATCTTGCAGCCGCTCCAGCAGCAGACAAAGGCTCTATTTTCCTGCCCCACAGTTGATAGGGATGGGAGGGTGTCCTGCCCAGAGCGAGACTCACAAGACGGAGACGAGGATGGAATCAATTCCTGTTTTATTAAAGTAACATCGAAGGCAATACATTTCATAGGCACACTATGATAGCTCACTGCGACCCCTAACTAGGCTACCTAAGTAAACTCTGCAGCGTGTGAAGGAAGTTGAGTCAGCACCCCAGTCAGGGGGGAGCAGGCTTAAGTAGGAAAGGTCTTCCCCATAATCTCTGACTCCTTCGAAGAACCTCCCTCTGACCAAAGCACTTCTCCTGGCGTCTGGCGCGGGGCGAAAGGCTTGCCTCCGCTGGCTCATCCGGCAATACAGCCTCGATAAGTGCCGCCTCGGCATCAGGAGGTAAGGAAGTGCTTGACATGCCAAGGGGGGAGCTCGGGGGGGTGGAGTTGGCGCATCTGGAAGCTGAGCACGGTCTTCAGCTGGAGAACTGTCCGTGGGAACTGGCACAGTGTCAAACACCCCCCCTCCCGCCTCATCCTTGGAAGTCTCAACACCCTCTGATCCTTCCCCTTGCTCTAGCAGCCAGCACTAACTCTCATCCAGCCCCCCTCCTTGATCCTCCTGAGAGAGCTGGGACTGGACAGAGGGTGAGCGAAATAGACCAAAGAGCCAGGCAAACAGATCTCTTTCTCTCTCTCTGTAAGCACATGCACTGTAAGTTGTGTTCTTTTCCTCTGAGCCTGAAACTGACTAATCTGAGTCCCCAGTGAAGTATTGGTTCCCCCCTATTCTGCACCCATTAGGCCTCATCTTGAGTACTGCATCCAGTTCTGGACACCACACTTTAAGAAGGATGCAGACAAACAGGGACAGGTTCAGAGGAGGGCAACAAGGATCATCAGGGGACTGGAAACTAAGCCATATGAGGAGAGACTGAAGGAACTGGACATGTATAGCCTTGAGAAGAGAAGACTGAGGGGAGATGTGATAGCACTCTTCAAGTACTTGAAAGGTTGCCACACAGAGGAGGGTCAGGATCACTTCTCCATCATTCCAGAGTGCAGGACACGGAATAATGGGCTCGAGTTACAGGAAGCCAGATTCCGACTGAACATCAGGAATAACTCCCTGACTGTTAGAGCGATACTACAATGGAATCAATTATGCAGGGAGGTGGTGGGCTCCCCAACACTGGCGGCATTCAAGAGGTAGCTGGCCAGCCACCTGTTGGGTATGCTTTAATCTGGATTCCTGCATTAAGCAGGGAGTTGGACACGATGGCCTTATAAGGCCCCTTTAAACGTGACAATTCTATGATTCTTGTTTTCTCCCATGGTGGGTGGTGGAGGATCTAATACAGTAGGGCCGCACTTATACAGCGGGTTAGGGACCAGGCCCCCGCCATAAAGCAGAAATTGCCATAAAGCAGAACCCATTGACTATAATGGGTCACATCGCACGAAAATACCGCAAAATGCCGCAAAAGCGCAAAATCGGCTTTAAAACGGGGAATTTCCCCTAATTGAAAGCCGCCGCATAAGTGGAACGCCGGAAAACGGAACGCCGTAAAGCAGGGCCCTTCTGTACAATTTGGGAGGAGGAATGAAGAGGAGATTTGGTGGGTGCACTGGGCAGAAGGAAAGCTCTTTCAAAACAGTGTCAGCAGGAGATAGTGGGAAACAATTGAACACAGAAAGGGATTTGCCTCCCAGTTCGACAAATTCAATCGAATCAGAAGTAACCAGCGGCACCCATCCTTAGTATGCACTACAGTAGGGTCCAGCATCTCGGTGCCCCACCTTTTGGCATTCCATTAATATGGCTCCAGCGGGGCAATCAGCTGGAGGGGGTTGGAGCTCCCCGCACTCCAGCTGATCGCGCCGGAGGAGGGGAAGATCTGATCTTCTCCTCCTCTGGTGCGATCAGTGGGATAGGTTCCAGACCCCCACACTACAGCTGATCCGCTTTTCTGCAGTTTTTGCTTTCCGGTGGGGGTCTGGAACCTAACCTGCCATATGAGTGGGGCCCTACTGTATGTTATATGTAACAGCCTAGACATTTATTTTGCTTGCACTTGGGTGGGGGGTCCATCAACACTGCCCTTTTGCACATTCCATGAATGGATCTCGAGGCCACCAACCAAATATGGAAAACTTGGATTTTGCACTTAGGTATAGATGGGCCCTTTATGCTAGGGCAGTGGTTCCCAACCTTTATGAGAACTGGACCCCCTTTATAAGCTCAAAACATTTTGTGACCCCCCCCCATGCTAACTGTAATTTTAGCCTCTGTTAAGTGAAAAATGGTGCGTGGCAAAATCACATCTCCATATATCCCTTTCCATAAAAAGCTCCCTGCAGACAGGGAGGTGCTGCTTTCTTTTCTTAATGCAAAGATTCATCAAATTGGTATCCCCCTCCCCCCCCCACACACATAATCTGAAGATGTACAGTCATGTCTCCCAACAGTAGTGAGTTAAAGCGTTGGACTTCTCAATCGTCCCAGAGTGCAGGACATGGAATAATGGGCTCAAGTTGCAGGAAGCCAGATTTCCACAGGACATCAGGAAAAACTTCCTAACTGTTAGAGCCATGTGACAATGGAACCAATTACTAGAGAGGTAGTGGGCTCTCCAACACTGGAGGCATTCAAGAGACAGCTGGACAGCCATCTGTCAGGAATGGTTTGATTTGGATTCCTGCATTGAGCAGGGGGTTGGACTTGATGGCCTTACAGGCCCCTTCCAACTCTACTAGTCTATGATTCTATGACTACAATTCAGGTTCAAATCCCCACTCAGCCATGAAGCTCACTGGGTAACCTTGAGCCAGACACAGTCTCTCAGCCTGACCTATCCCACAGGGTTGGTGTAAGGATAAAATGGAAAGGTGGGTAACCATGTGCACCACCTTGAGCAACTTGGAGGAAAGGTGGAATATAAATGCAATAATAATTAAATAATTACATACATTTCAGCTGCAGTATGTGGACCCCAGCCTCAGCCAGCCTGCTGAGCTTTTTTAAAACAACAACAACAAATAAAGAAGCAGCAAGGTGGTAGTGGTGCGGATGCTAAAGGTGAAGACAAAAGGGTGGATAGATTGAGGAGGGGTGTTAGTGCATTTAGACCTTGGGTGATCATCAGAACTGATGACTTGGTTAGTGTGCACTTGGGGAATGAGTGGAGCAGAAGACAGTTCAATGCATGCACACACACAAACACACCTGCCCCTCCTGCAAGCATCTGCAGGCATTTGGGCACATGGGAGGCGGGAAGCCCTCAATTGCCACAGCATCCTGAAGAGAGAGATTGGGGGGGTGGATTGTAGGTGGAAGAAAGGGGGGATGCTGGCACAGACACACTTAGCCTCAGAGATGAGGGGCGAGCAAGTCCTGAACTTCCTCGCTGCTCTTTGGCTCTGTCTGGGACAAAGGTGAGACATGGGCAGCCTTGCAAATCTGAATAATTTTTAAAAGGAGATGGCAGTGGATCAAGTGCCAGGAAGGAAGGAGGAAAGCAGCCTTTTCGTGCAGCCTTGCTTCTTTTTGCTTCACGAAAAACCCTCTCCTCTCGTTCTGAGTACGGGCGTCAGCAGCAGCAGCACTGCAAGGAGACGGGAGTTGGTGATAGTAATCCCCTCTTCTTCCTGGTAGCTCCACCCTCAGCCCCCTGTGGTATCTGCCACGTGTTTTACAGGCATATGTCTGCCCTCGGCGTACTTGAAGGACGCCCTGGAGTTTCAGCAAAAGTCATCTGCAGCAGCAGTGGGGAGCAGACAGTGTTCAGGGAGGGAAGACTTTAAAAAAATTAAGAATTCATTTCTTTACTGTTTGCTGCCCCCTCTGGATTACTTCGCAGTCCCCTTGGGGGTCATGGCCCCCAGGCTGGGAACTACTGTGCTAGGGCCTTGGATCATATAACTGGACTTTTCCTTCACTGTCTGTTGCTGAAAATAACAGTGGCTGTGGGGGTTGAGGCAATCTGGAACAGGACTGGGAGGGTGAATTTAACCTTTTTGCTTCACTCCATTTTTCTGCTGAAAATTCTCCCTGAAGATGTTTGGGAGGATTTCAGTGGGAAATCGGGTTGCCAGGTCAGAAGCATCCCAAACCCTGAGATTTCAGGGGCAGGCCCTAGTGATGTCATTAAGCATGATATATTAAGCATCAACCACAGTTGCTTGATGCATACAAACAAAAACATTTCTTTGATTGAAAATTAAGATAGCAATCTTAGCTAAAAGATGGAGCCTGAGTAGGGAACATTTTATCTAGCTCACCTGCATCTGGCAAGAAGGGTTAACTGCCCTCAGGCCAGGTCAGGCCCCAGAAGGCCATTGTAGGGGGGCAAAGGAGCCTAGTGTTGTGGTTAGATGAGAGCACTCAGAAGTAAAGATGGATGCCCTTCTGAATACTGCAATTCTAAACATGCTTACTAAGGGACTAAGCCCCATAGAACTCAGTAGGACTTACTTCTGAGTAGATTAGAGGTGTTAGTTGTCCAGGGTCTTGGGGGGTCTTAGGCCCCTTACTTTTTTGGGAGCAGGGTCCCTGCAGGATCCTTATGTCTCCAGCATTCTGTGAGGTAATCAGAATGAAAGGGGAGCATGTTAGCCACTAGCATGTCTTCTAACATGCTTCCTTGTCCTATCCTGGTGACTGGAGCCAATCATCATGAAAGACTCTTCTCAGTAGCGAACACTCTCTCCTTTCATGCTGATTGGCTCCTAGGGACGTCTGTTGTTCTGGGAGAAGGCATTAACAAGGATCTCATTCTCAACCCAGCAGCAAAAAGAGGGAGAGGGGATGTGGCTGTGACTAATATGAAGGGACCCTGTGCTTCTGAATTTGCCACTACACTACTGAAGTAGATATGGTTTGGATTGTGTTGTTGGTAAAGCTTGACTAGGGATCCTCTGCAAATATATCCATATCCAAGCACGGTTGGCAACCTCTGCCTGGAATGCCCTGCATTAACATGGCTGCTCCAAATTTCTTTACATATTTGACCCTTCCCAGCCACACTTCCCAGTATATGAATTCTCTTTTATCACTATTGGGCAAGAAACAAACCATCATGCAACCAACAAGGTGCATCATCAGTGGGTTTAAGAGGGTTGAGCTGAGTGCATGGAACCACTGTTGTTGCTTCTGTGGATGTAAGGGAGTGAGGTTAAAGGTAAATTAATCCAAATAGAAAACGAAAAGATAGTCATGGTTTCCTAAATGCAATACCATACCAACCACAACAAAATTCCTATGATTAAGGCGGAAAACTCAGCATCCCACAACCAGTCAGGATTCCTAACCAAAACCCCAAACTAAAACAATCCTGGCAGCCAGTCAGCTAAGGTCACAGAAATCCCCCTGCAGCACAACCTCACCCGGAGGCTACAGTTACTGCAGAATGCTATAGCATGATTGCTGACATGAGTGAGACCCTATCAGCACACAATACCTCTGCACTGGTTGTTGATTTGCTAAAAGGCCAAGTTCAAGGTGTGCTTTCCATGTTATGGGTCCCACATAGCACTTGTTCTACTCTTGTGCAAAATCAGTCCTTTAGTGTGGCAGCACCTACACTTTGGAACTCCCTGGCTATTGACATTATGCAGACACCTTCATTGTACTCTTTTCAGCACATGCTTGTTTAGGCAAGCCTACCCAGTCATGTTGAAGGTATTGTGTTTTTTATCTGTTTTTAACTCATTTTTGGTTTTATTATTTTGAATGTTTTTAAATACCTGTCTTTAACTGTTTTTGCCAATAATTTTATCATTTTAATTCCTTCTGTAAACCGCTTTGAGATATTTTTACAATAAAGCGGTATATAAATGTAAAACCAGCTGGTCACTGCAGAACCTTTTTTTAAAAAAATTCAACACATTCACCATACATTCGAAGCACGTGAATCCCACCACAGAATCATGGGATGTAAGGGTGGTGGGAGCTATAACTGTGAGGGGGAAACTACACTTCCCAGGATTCTTTAGGTGAAGTCATGCGCTTCAAAGGAGGCTCCACCCATGTGTCTCTAGACGGGAAAACCATGTGATAGTATTTTGTTTTTCATCTTAGCAGGCTGCTTGCTTATTTGTCCCAGTTGTGCAGTTTTTCCCTCCCTATCTAAATTTAACTGGGATACTTATTGAGTACATCTGGGAGCAGTTCTGTGCATGCTCAGAGCTGTTTCTTTCAAGGCCACAGGAAGCAGGCTCTTTGCAGGCAGGCAGGAGAAAGGAGTGGTTGTTAGTTTGGGCAACTTGGTTTTTTAAAATTATTATTAGCATTTGTTAACAGAGAGAGAGAGCAACAGTGGACAGTGTGAGTCTCTTGATAATAATAAACATTTGTCTTTCTTCTTTTTTTACTTTTAGAACTATTTGCATTTATTTTAGTGAATGGCCTAGGGGATATTATTGGAGGATTGGGAGGAGAAATGGTAGACTGTAGGCTGTGCCCCTACACTTGTTAGATGGGGAGGGTGTAGCTGATAAAGGTGAGTTATTTTCAAATTTCTCTGTGTGCCCACCCTCCATGTGCTTGGTAGTTGTCCTCCTGTTCTGCAAGTGTGTTTGCTGCCAAAGGTTTTTGGAAAGTTGGGAGCAGGAGGTTGTAGGAAGTCTCCCCTCTCCTAATGTCCCACCCTTCCACCCACCTTTCTATTCTAAAAGTCCACAAAATGCTTTTCCTTGCTATTTTACCTGTAAAGTAAAAAAATTTTTTTTAAATTAAATCAAAGCAAATTACTCTGCTTGCCACAGTCCCCCACCCCCTGTGGCTGTAGGCCTAAAATAACTCTTTTTAGGAATTAATCCCCTGTGCACACTAATTTGGGAGTAAGATCAGTTTGAACACAAGTGGGATTTATGCATTTCAAACATGCAGTATTCGAGCCAGATTAAGATTGGCTGAAGCCTTGCAGCAGCATTTTGCCAATTTGCAGAGAGGTGGGCAGAAAAACATGGCCCTTTATTATACAAAGATGTTTCATTCTGGTAAAAGGAACAAAAATCTGATGCCTATTATACAAGCACTAAGTCCCCTTTGGCACTTTATTCCTCCTATATCTCCACATCAGTCATGTGAGGTGGGTTAGGCTGAGAGTTGGTAACTGGCCCAAAGGCCAGTTTGAGAGGCAGTGTGGAAAACTGGTTAGAATGTCAGACTATGACCTGGGAGACCAGGGTTCAAATCCTCACTCAGAAATGCTGGTTTTAGGCCAGTCACAGGCTCTCAGCCTAACCTACCTCACAGGGTTATTGTAAGGATAAAATGGGGAAGGACAGAATCATGTACACCACCTTGAACTCTTTGGGGGAAAGGTAGAATATAAATGTAATAAATAACTAAATAATGCAAGAAGTGAGCAAAACCAATGAGTTAAGTTAGTTTAAAATGTGAAACTCTACATGCTCAGAGTATTTTCTTTCTGTTTATCAAGTTTGACAGCTTTTTGTCTGTGTTTTGCTGAAAGTTATAAAACTGCACATGCAATTTTTCATAGTCCACAAAATCTTATGACATAAAAAATGTGTTAGTCTTGAAGATGGCACAAGATTTATTTTATGGTACTTTATTTCATATTTCTTTCTAGGAGAAGGGAGCCCTATTTTGGAAACTGCACCAGAGGTGCCACCCACATTTAGTTTGTCTTTATTGTTCCATAAACTGCATGGATTAGCAAGAATGGTGCATCTAATGAAGTGGACTCTAGCCCAAGAATGTTTATGCCTTAATAAAGTTTTTAGTCTTTAAAGTGGTAGTACTGTTCTGTTGTTTTGCTAAAATTGTACTGTGACCTACTTTACAGGGCTGTTGTGATGATAGAAGACTATAAAACTCTTTGACAAATTTAAAATGTTTTTACAAAAAAGTAGGAAGGTATAGGGGATGTTTCAGTTCAGAATGCAGTGTTTAGAGCCTGTCTGTGTTATGGGAGCATGAATTACACCCTGCCTGCGCACACACACACCACAAGCCTATCCCAGCCACACATTAGATTTGTTGAAGAGCTACATGTAAAGTCCAATATTTGTAGGTCTGAATATCCTGGTTGTGTTCCAGATTTTTTTTTCTTTGCTTTTTTCAGTTTCGTTTTTTCATTATTCAAAACCTGGACCCCCACTCCTCCCCCAATTCAAAATCAGGGACAGGCAGGCTAGTGATGGATTTTCTAAATTTATTTTGAGTATTCCTTATTTACCTTTCCTCCAAAGAACTAAAGGTGGCATTTGTGGGTCTCTTCCTCCTCATATTATCCTCACAACAACTCTGTGAGGTAGGTTAGGCTGAGAGACAGGGACTGGCTCAGAATCATACAGTGAGTTTCCTGACTGAGTTATAATTTTAACAGTAGTCTCCCAGGTCCTAGTCTACTTAATTTCCTTGCATTTTATTCCACATTCTGGAAAAAAGATGTGGAAATGAATAAACTGGGGGAGGGAGAAAATAATATATTCCTGTAGGTCTTGAAATGTGTGGGGTCCCGTTAACAGTCCTGTGTGGTACCTTTAAGATTAACCAATTCAGGCTGCAATCCTGTACATATTACCGGGAAGCAATCCCCATGGAATTTAGTGGTGGCTTACCTTGACTAATGTTGTTCTGGCATACATCCACACAAGAAATTGTGACAGCAGGGACCCCTCCTGAACCCAAACACAGGTGCTAAATATTAATAAAACTGCAGTGTTTCAAGTGTCCACTGTGTCTTTGCAAAGGAGTAGGATAGGGAGAGAACCAGAATAGGTGGAGGCCATGCATGCACGAGAGTGGCTGTATACTATAGCCAGCGTGGATTTTTCACATTCTGCAATGTTAAATTGAGAATACCCCCATGCCATTCTGATGCTTCCCATAAGCTCATTTCAAAACAAAACCTTACAAAACGTATAGTACTAAACTCAGAAACACTTGCTTAACAACCCTGTAAATTTTCATGGCGATACACAAAACAGTCAGAGAAAATTGAGAGTTCAAAGTCTAAAAAGAGGGGGGGGAGAGCCCTTTTGGGCTTTTTTCTCTGAGTGTTCTCATAATCTGTTGAAATTCATTAAAAATCAGCCATGGTCACAGAGTACTTGTAATCCTGTTACTGATCTTGCCCCATACTCTCACCTTCATCTTCTGCAGTTTAATTTTTTTTTTAATGCCTGGTTGAGTTTAATTAATTTAAGAAATTTAACATTGAAGTCAATGATAAGCATATGGTGAGTGGTGGCAACACTTGCAATCAGCCCAAATAATAGAAAGAAGACAAGTGCTGTGCTGATCTTGTTTTAGCAGAGAGGAAGCAACATTATTAAGACAGTTGATATAGTTCAGATGGTCGCTTTAAATATGTCTGATTTACTTTGCAATTTTAGTGAAGTTTCCTATAGGAAATCACTTTCTTTTGTTTCTATTTCTGTGAATATGTGAAGTAGAGCAAAAATTGCACTAAAAAAACTCCAAACATAATTGTGGAATAATGGCACTGACTTCTGCAGAATAGTCTCCAGTGGACCTCAGGAGTCTCTCAATTTGCACAAGATAAAACAGTGGGAGGTGAAATATATTCTAGCAAAATGCTAGGTGTGCTCTATGTTTTTAATTGACCGTGCCCACCTTGCCTTAAATGAACTGGTTTAAACATAGCAGGCTGAAAACATGCATCCTCTTTTCCCCCACAGCTAAGAGTCATTGCTGAAGTAGCAACATATTGTAATCAGTCTGATTTTATATCAAACTGCGGTTTCAGATTCAACTGTTAATGCACCCAAAATAGAAATAGAACATAACCTCCAATTTGAAACACAAAAGGCTGTCTTCACCATCATATGACATTGACCAATAAAAAGGCTTTGAAATTAATAAAATAAATTTGACACAGATTTCTGGATGAATAATGAGGGAAATAAAATTTTCTAGTTTAGATTCTCTGTAGAAACATTAGTAACACAGTAAAGAAGCAAAGTAAGAAGAATACCAACAAACATACAAAAATATAATTCTCTATCTTTGGAGATGGCAAGTGTTGCCACCACTCACCATATCCTCAGAGGCACATGTTACCAAATTCTTCCAAGCTACACAGGAAGTGGATTGGACTGTGAAAGACCAACCCAAATGGTGTTTGCATTTTGACCAATTTGTAGGGCAGTCCAATATCTCAGAGAGGAGTTCAGGTCTCCTGCTCCCCTGGTGCATTCACTATAGCTGCCCACTTTCCCTGCTTTTTAAAGTTTGGTAGAAATATCTGTGGGCTATAGGTACATTCTGAAACCGCAAGGTTTTTTGCCTATTAGTGAATATAGATGAAAATAGGAGGGGAATCACGCTTTACCAACTCTCACTGTCTTGTGGTGGTAGTTAAAAGTAAGGGTGTTAAGGAGTGGCTAACTGTAATATATGATCTTGAAAATGCACCCTTAGCCTCTTTCATTTCTTATGTCCCCTTCAGTCATGGTTTGTTTCAAACGTTCATGCGTGGGCACTTTGAACAGCAAATAATCAGCTGAAATTGAGCACCTTTGGTCTGCTAGCTGGCATAAACCTAAAGCCACAGCTTGTTATCTTAGCCTTATTTTGTTACCAAGGAACTGCTGATTACTGAATAGAGCATTGGCACAAATGCATATCAGGTAAGGATTAAGGGGTCCAGAGGTGTTCTTCAATCTTTCTCAATTCCCACTAGTTCTGTAAAGGTCATCAAAATGTCGTCTGCTGTTGTGGTTTTTCAAGATCTGATCCAATCTGTTAGTTAGGTGAAACCCATTCCTGCCCCACCCACAGCTAAGAGTAGCCAGGCCTCTTGTGAGGGATGATGACATAGGGTGGAAACACAACCACTGTTCTGCCAGATCCAGTGTGTTTCCTCCTGAAAATGGGGGCACGTGATGCTAGTCAAACCCTGTCCCTTGCCTCCTCCAGGTGTGGCCAATGGAAATGCTTTGCAGTAGGCGACTAGTGTGCTCGCAGCCATAGTCTTCAGAAACAGGAGAAGAAATGGCATTCCAGTTTCATTCTCTCTAACTTCCCCATTTAGGAGTACCCATGAAGACAACTCTGAGAAGACTATATGCCAATTTTCACAGGTAAGGTTCACCAGATCATAACACCGAGACTCTCCTTGTCTCTGATCGCACATTTTTTATCTTCAACAAAATACAAGTTCTTCTCCACCCCTTTGCCCTTGCTGCTGTCCTCTTCCTCCTGATGTGGGGCAAAATAAGAGACCTGCTTGCTGTAGTAGGCATGAAGGGGTGGTTGGACAATGGGATTAACAGAATGATGGGATGCTATTTTTCTGTTGCACAATTTTTATGGATAGAGTCTCCAGTTTGCAAGCTATTCACCAAGGCAAACATTATGCAGCTTATTTGTGATGTCAGTATAGTTTGACAGGTTTAGTACCTTGCTTTTCCTACCCACAGATCCAGGGAGAAAGGCATCATTGGATCCTGCTCATGTGACTATGCCATCTAGATCAGCCTTTCCCAACCAGTGTGCCTCCAGATGTTGTTGGACCACAACTCCCATCTTTCCTGACCATTGGCAACGCTGGCTGAGGCTGATGGGAGTTGTGGTCCAACAACATCTGGAGGCACACTGGTTGGGAAAGGCTGATCTAGATCATAAGAACACAATGTGACTGACAGCCCAGTCGACACGTTCTATATAGGAACATAAGATGAGCTCTGCTGGATCATACCAAAATCCCATCTAATCCAGTATATTCTCACAGTGATCAACCAAAAGCCTAAGGGAAGTCTGCAAGAATGATCTGAGTGCAACAGCACTTGTGACTGTAAGCCACTGGTGTTCAGGGGCATACAGCCATCATAACGAGTAGCCATTGATAGTCCTATTCTTCATGAATTTGTCTAAACTCATTTTAAAGCCATCCAAGTTGCTGGCCAACACTGCTTGTTGTGGTAAAATAGGGAGAGCTTGGAAGGTGATGCTCCTATACTGGTGTACGCTCTAGATGCTGCTTCTCACAGTGTTGCTTCTCAGTTGTAAAAGCTGCCTGCCTGCTGTTCCCTGAGTCACTGAGCCATGCCATTGTCTTTTGCTAACTCTCTACTTCTTAGAGGGAACATGTCTTGCTCTCACTTTCCATGCAGTCTTGCTTGACACATCTCCCTTTGAGGACAGGGAGAAGTAGTCAGACTGCTACTGTCCCGCTGTAGTATCCCACACTATCCCACTGCGGCACTTCCAGTCTAGCCATGTTTACACTGGGCTGGCCAGACTGTGGAGTTACCATTAGGCCCCATGAGGAACAGGCGCCTGCAGTTCATGTTAGCATTTTGGCTCACTGTTGTTTGCAAGGCAACCTTCTTTCTGGGGCGATTTTAAGGGTGACTGAGATAATGTACATGAAATTATTTAAATGCTCAGGAAAAGTACAGTATAAATTATTGCACTGCATCTTTGGCCCAGGAAGAAGTGGTTGAAAGGGGATATTTTAAAGGCCTTTGAGATAGGGAACTAATAGTTGCATGTATGGCTCTGCTCGGGTAACGGAGACAAGTGCAGTGCAGTGGGCAGAGTAATCTACACCACTGATTTTATTGGGAAAGAAAGGATGGGAATTTTTATTGAAAGAATGGATGGGAATGTGGCTTTTTTTTCTTACTAAGGGCTAAGTCACATAACTGTCAGCTGAAAATTCTCTCTGTGTGATGGAACACTGGGAGCATGAGAGAGAAAAAGAGCAAGTGCACACACGCGCGCACACACCCTTGCCAAAGACATTTTACTAGCTGAATGTAACAAAGCCAGCCTGAGACAGAAAATTCCACAACTGCCTCTCCTCTTCCATAGAAGTAAAATACAACAATATACATTAATCAACATTTTGCTGCCCAATCAGCTGCCTGAGGTGGTTGTCTAACTGCCTAATGGTAGAGCCAACCCTCCTTCCTGCGTACTATCCGAGGTGTGGCCTGGGCTACAGGAGAAGGATCGGATGAATTGGATGTTAGTAGGCATGCACGTATAGCCTGGATCAGTGTGCTCTGATAATCTGTTGGGCATATAGAAGACCTCTCGTGACACTTTTTTTAAAAATTCAGCATGGTTTCAGTTTGTGACTCTATTCTTTCAGTGTTCAGCTTTCAGTCTGTTATTCCAGTATAAATCTGCTGCTGCGTTATATGTTCTGTGTGATGATCCTGTATTAGTGTATATATGGTAAGTGCTGTTTGTATAGGAGATACATGGTAAGTGGATGTGAGGTGGACGTGTGGGGGTTTTCTGAGAGTTGTTTGAGAAGTGTTTGGTGGTGTTTGTCAGGAGAGGGAAAGAGAAGGAGGGAGGTGGAGTTCGGAATAGTAATAGATGAAACCATAAGCTTATGTGCCTTATGAAGAAATCTTGTTATTCTTGTTCTCTGTGTTATTTAATAAATACTTAATTTGCTTTACCAGAGGCCTGATCCTTGGCTGGGGTTTCACAGACCAGAAGGGATAACCAAGGCTGAAGAGTGGCAAATGGTGGCAGTGGGTGAAGGGAAGAATAACACCACAAGTATTCAGAGCAAACCAGAATTATAAGCAGTCTGAGTAAATCAAAGGGATTGGGACAGCTTTAGCACTCAGTCACAGAGGTAACCAGATAGAGAGACTCAGGCAGAGTCTCTGGGACTACTGGTTATAGGACGTGACTGGTGGTGCTGCCTAGCAGGGGGATCTGTTGAGATCTGTGCTAGAGCAGGGAGAGAAACCATAAAAAAGGACAGTCCGGACTGGTGGAGTCCCTGGTGGTGCCTAGAGACAGGCAGTAACCACGAGCAGGTAGGAACCTGACAGGGAGAGCCAGGGAAGGGCGTCACATTCTGCTTTATATGTTTTTTGATTATTGTGTACTATGCTTTATTGTTTTTGTAGCTTTTAAATTGTGTAACCTGCTTTGTGTGCAAAATAATAGCCACAGTTCAAATAAATACCCAAATGGGGTTACTTAAAACTGAGCAAGTAGCATCAGTTGCTATATCCAAAGCTGCTTCTCTGCCAAAACTAAATGCTCCTCAGGCACACATGCTGCACTGGGCCCATCTCAGAACCATACCCCATTCCGCCTTCTATAGGCTGCCTCAAATGTCGTCTTCATCTTCTTCTCCCTCTGCAAGATCCTATCAGCTGTTGTCTCTTTACTGCTTAGGTTAGGATCCTTAATGCTGGGCCCCTTTGGGAGGAAGGGCAGGATAGAAATTCAATCATCATCACACTCACATTGGTTTTACTTTTACTCTCTCCACATTCATCTGCTCTGGAATGTTCTCCTACATAACCTGTCCCTGCTTTTTTCAGTCTCCCCTCCTTATCTTTAGCTCTCCTCTGAATACAAAACATCCTTGGCAAACATCAAGGTGTGCTACATATGGACTGCAATATACTACAGACATCCCTTTCCTTGTTTAGTTTCTGCTGTGTGTGTAGATACGCACATGGAAAATGATAAGATTTTCTAACTTGAGAGCTCGCCATCATCTCTTTGGACTAGGTTGCCTATTACTTATTAGGCAACTTATCATTGCCTTATTAGGAACAATGACTAGATGAGCTGCTAGCCCAGGGATCTCATAGTGTTTCTTTGCCTACTAACTGGGAGGTATAGGGGATTTGAGGATGAGGCTTCCCTGACCACCCAAACCCCTGGGGGCAATCCTGCAAATGGGCCAGCCAGTGGACCTCTGGACCTATCCCTTCCTAAGCCCCATAGCTCTGAGAAAGGACCTACTGCAGAGCCCGCAGGACTCAGGAATGAAGGAGGCTCTAGCCCCAACCTGCCCAGGACACCAGAAATGGGTGGAACTTGGGGCTTCTGCAGTTGCTGTCTCAGGAGAGGACCCCAGTAAAGTGTCCCATTCAATCCTGATCTCTGGCTCACTGGACAGCTCCTGGTAAAGCAGGATTTTGAGCCACATGGCGGAGGGGTCAGGAACAAGACTGACATGTTGAAAGAGAAACGCTTGCACCCAATGTCGGGACTGGTCCAATATTGGTGCCTCTCCAATCTCAAGAACCAGAGGATTCCAGAGCTGGGGAGCCACTACTGAGAAGATCCTGATTCTAGGTTCCGGTCAATCAGATCTCTGTTAATGATGGTGCTACTAACAGGGCCTCCCTTGCACATCTCAACTGACAGGTAGGATGACACCGGAAAAGGCACACTTTTGGGCCATTGGTTCCCAAGATGTTCAGGTTTTTGTATGTCAAAGTTAACACCTTGAATTGGGCTCGATGGAATCCCCCACACACACTGCATGCTTGATCCTTTACAGCAGGGTAGCCAACATGGTGTCATCCAGATGTTCTTGGGCTACGATGTCATAAGCCCTGAGGTGCCCATCAGGCTCAGGCTTGGGTTGGCAGGGTAAAGTTACAATGTACTGCTGCAGGGGTGAGACTGTGCTGGGACCATCAAGGGGAAGCTTTTCCACCTGCCTTGCCCCCTCACCCCTGCAGTTAGTGACTTTTTGGGGGGACTGTCCTTTACCAGGAAGACGAGTGCTTTTGGTTTTTAGCTGCTGTTGCTTTTTAGAAATGCTAGGATTTTGTTGGCTTGAATTTTCGTAAATTGTATTGTTTTTATTTATATTTTATATTTGTGTTTTTCTATTTGTATGTAAGCCGCCTTGGGGTCCTTTTTGGCCAAAAGGCGGCCTAGAAATAAACCATAACATAACATAACTTACTTAAAGCTGAAATACATGATCAACAGATTTGTGTGATGTATTTGTTGCCGCCCTGCAGACCACTTTGGGCTGCACGTGGGGTGTAAAATGTGGAAACGCTTCCTTGCCTTAACGATGGGAAAACTCCCCCATGTCTGATTCTTAATGGGCCTGATTAAAATTAATTCACATGACAAAGGTCCAGTGGGTTCTTGGATTTTAAATGGTTTTAAACTGAGACCATTAAGAACCATGGCCATGTCATGCTCCAAGTTTTGTCATCAAGAACTTGATAGGTCTTAGAGGGCTTCTTCCACCATGGCCATGAGAATGTACAGAAGCATCCAGGGCCCCGGAAATCATGGGAACTGTGGATGCTATCATCAGAAATAAGAAACTA
This sequence comes from Rhineura floridana, assembly GCF_030035675.1. Lineage (NCBI taxonomy): Eukaryota > Metazoa > Chordata > Lepidosauria > Squamata > Rhineuridae > Rhineura > Rhineura floridana. The sequence continues at coordinate 171,630,412 of NC_084480.1, read as the reverse complement.
ATTGAGGATGCACTGCAAACCTTCTTTACTACTGGTGGGTAAGTCTGGGACAGGGGCAGGGAAGGGGCAGCAGTTGTGTCAGGGGCTCAAGCATGAGGGTTATTTTCAGTCTAGAGAAGTCTCGGCTCAGCTTGGAATAGGTTCATGGTGTTAAAACCAGGGCTGTGGAGTCGAAGTCAGAGTCGTGGAGTCGGAGTCAGAAGTTGGTACCTGGAGGTTGGTACCTGGAGGAGGGCCTTAGATGCTGAGCGAAGTGACCGGGTAGGTTCATAGCGGGAGAGGCGTTCCACAAGATATTGCGGTCCCACGCCGTGTAAGGCTTTATAGGTCAAAACCAGCACCTTGAATCTGGCTCGGAAACAAATAGGTAGCCAGTGCAAACGGGCCAGAACAGGTGTTATATGTGCTGACCGGCTGGTCCTCGTCAGCAGTCTGGCTGCTGCGTTTTGCACTAGCTGAAGCTTCCGAACTGTCTTCAAGGGCAGCCCTCCGTAGAGCGCATTACAGTAATCCAGCCTAGAAGTTACCAGAGCATGAACAACTGAGGCGAGGTCATCCCTGTCCAGATAGGGGCGTAGCTGGGCTACCAACCGAAGGTGGTAGAACGCATTCCTTGCCACCGAGGCCACTTGCGCCTCAAGAGACAAGGAAGGATCGAAAAGAACTCCCAGTCTACGAACCTGTTCCTTCAAGGGGAGTGTGACCCCATCTAGAACAGGGTGAACATCCACCATCTGGGCAGGGGAGGCACTCACCAACAGTGTCTCAGTCTTGTCTGGATTGAGTCTCAGTTTATTAGCTCTCATCCAGTCCATTATCGTGGTCAGGCAATGATTCAGCACATCCACAGACTCACCTGTAGAAGTTGAAAAGGAGAAATAGAGCTGCGTGTCATCAGCATAAAGGCAAAGGTGTCCCCGCACTTATAGTGCGAGTCGTTTCCGACTCTTAGGGTGACGTCTTGCGACGTTTACTAGGCAGACCGTATATATGGGGTGGTTTTGCCAGTTCCTTCCCCGGCCTTTCTTTACCCTCCAGCGTATGCCGGGTACTCATTTTACCGACCATGGATGGATGGAAGGCTGAGTGGACCTCGACTCCTTTTACCGGAGATTCGACTTCCTCCTTCCATTGGAATCGAACTCCGGCCATGAGCAGAGCTTTGGCTGCATTACCGCCGCTTACCACTCTGCGCCACAGAGGGCGCAGACATTTGAAGAATAAGTGACAGTTGATAGCCATTCTTTTAGTCAGCCTGAGCTCAGGGGCAATAGAGTTCAGGTGATGAAGGAGTGGATATGGAGAGTGCATTCTGGGATTGGAGCTAGTGTCAACATCCACACTTTGGATGAGATGGGAAAGCATATGCCTGTGAGGAGCTCATGACTGTTCCATCAAAGCAGGATAACCTACCAGCAGAAGTGAATATCATGTGTAGATCTATTTGAGTTATACATTAAGTAGGAAAGACTGGCCGTGGTGCTCTGGGCATGGGTATCATTTTCAGATTTCAACAAAGGCAAAACTGCAAGTTCATGGATTCCTTTCAAGTTAAAGTATGAAAAGCTGTCTGTCTGAGGAGGCTTTGTGAGCAATTAAATGTAAAAGTCACTACAGAAAATTTGTGAACAACCATAATTCATTTAGCAAGCAGTTTTTCTGCTGATCGTACTTTTCTGGTCATCTCTTATTTGCCATCAAGGTTTTTGATATTAGCTTAATATAACATATGCTAACCCAGTTAATACTGCCCTGAAGTCCACAGTAGAAGGACAGGATGCCAAGGACAATTTGGTTTCTTCTTCTTTTCAGCTAGTAAAGTATTGCTTCACATACCCCAGTCTACAAGCAGCAACGGGTTCCGAGATCCCAGCATGGCCCTTAGGCTTAGCTTCCTTGGAATGAAGGTCACTCAAGACAGCTGGCATTTTGGTGATATAAGGTTTATTTACACATATATACAGTCTGTACATAAGGCGAACGGCTCTCAGCATTAACAATCCCACAGATAGGAAGCTGCCATATTGAGTCAGAGCACTTGTCTATCTAGCTTAGAGTTGTCTACATTGACTGGCAGTGGTTCTCTGGGATTTCAGACTGGGGTCTCTCCCATTCCCAGCCCTATATGGAGATGCTGGGGATTGAACCTGGGACCTTCTGCATGCAAAGCATGTGCTCTACTACTGAGCCGTTCCCCATCAAAGATCCAGCTCCCTGCCAGATTTCTAGGGGAATTCCCAATGGCATAGCACTGGGTTCTTAAAGAGCAAAACCTCTGCCTCTTTCAGTTTCAAGACTGCCTTTTTGTTTGTTTGCTCTCTCTCTCTCTCTCTCTCTCTCTCACACACACACACACACACACACACGCATGCATGCACACACACACGCACGCATGCACACATGCACACACGTGCACACACACACACACGTATGACATCACCTCCAGCCAGGGGAGTGAGAAGAAAAACATGTCCCCTTCCAGAAGGATTCTCACAGTTAGCTCCTATGATGACAAATCAAATCACCTGTACTCAACCAACTCTTTAGTTATACAGTTCCCATTCTCCCAGTAAAAGGATAGTTGGCAGGCTAAGCTTCTCCACCCTATTTGAGTCTCTTTTTCTGCAGAATCAAATCTTACAGCTGTAAAATCACACTATTGGAAGGGACCTCTAAACTCCATTTAGTCTAACCCAAATCTCATTACAGTATTATTCTTTTAAACTAATCTCAAGATCCTGTTAATTTTCTATTTTAATGTTTAAGATTAGGATTATGGTGTCCTAGTTTGAAAAGCTGTTGTAATGAAAGCTGGAAATCTTCCAGAAAAGAGAAGGTGGTTCAGGAATAGTTGAGGCTTTAGGATTTAAATAACAACAACAAAAAACGGTGATATGGTTCACAAACGCATTGCAGAACAGAACACTGACAATGGCTGAAGGTGTCATGAGCCCTGTGGAGCGGTCCTGGAGTGATGAAGAAGAGGACGACGAAGATACAAAATGGACCCGGGAGGTTCTAGTCAGTTGCAGCCAGGAAGTGTTGAGAGAGTAGGCTTCAGTACTTTGGACAGTGACAGCTCCTTCCCCTTAGCTCCAGTTACACAGTCCCTCCCCCCCCAAAAAAAATTTTAGTTGCCAAGGATGTTTGAATGACTTCAGGGTATTTTGGGGGTGCTAAATCCAAAAATGACATTAGTTTTGCCAAATTGGCGCTAGTTTTTGAGATAATGGATACCCCTCAAATGACGATTGTACCCCAATACGACCTGTAGCTGCTGACATATGCAGCAGGGTTTGGTCTGTCTTTTTACTCTTGAACATTGTTTTGCAAGTTTATCCATTGTATATAATATCATACTGATACTTTTTTTTTGAAGAGGAATATGAGTTCGTTACGAAGAGGCTGCTTAAACAATCCTAATGCATTCTGCTACATTTGTGGCGAACAGGGCTGGTTCCAAAGGGCGGCCAGGTTGGACACAGGCCCAAGGGCCCCGCAGCTCTAGGAGCCCCTGGGGGGCCCTCCGCTCCCCTTCTGCGATCCCGTGGATAGCAAGATGAGCTTCCGAACCGCCCGCCATCCCCAGCACTTCACCTACCTTTCTCTGCTGTTCGTGCAGGGTTGCCATCAATAAAGATGGCAGCCGAGGTTTCCGTAAGAGCCTGAAGCATCTGCCGCCATCTTGGTTGATGGCAGCAATGCGCGAACAGCAGAGAAGCACTGGGGATGGCGGGGGATGGCGGGCGGTTCTGAAGTTCGTCTTGCGATCTGCGGGATCGCAGAAAGGAAGCAGAGGGACCTGGGGCAGGCTAATGCCCAAGGGCCCCTGCATTCCTGGAGCCAGCCCTGGTGGCGAATACACTCTGCAAAAACAAAGAAAAAACATCACTGACTTTGTAAAACAAGCATATCTTGCTTATTTTGGAGTGAAGCTTGGAGATCAAGATAAGTCTTGGGCTCCCCATAAGGTTTGCAAAACCTGTGTAGAGTGCCTACGACAGTGGAAAAATGGAGAAAGGAAACGTTTAAACTTTGGTGTGCTTATGGTGTGGAAAGAGCCGGAAAACCATCACAATGATTGTTATTTTAGTGTTGTGAATGTGAAAGGCTTCAATCGCTACAAGAAACATAAGTGAGAGTATCCTGATTTGGACTCAGCAAGGCGACCTGTGCCACACAGCGAAGACGTTCCCATACCAGTGTTTACCTCACTGCCTGACCTTCCATTGTCAGATGTTGAAGAAATGCTGGATGTGGAGTGTAGCACAGGTGGTAGCCCTGGAAGTGGATATGAAGAAAGCTTTTCAACACCTGAGCAGTTCTCCCAAAAAGAACTCAATGATCTGATACGAGACCTCAGTCTGTCAAAGCAAGCATCTGAACTTTTAGCATCCAGGCTAATGGAAAAGAACTGTCTACAGCCGGAAGCTAACATAACAGCTTATCGGACAAAAGAGGAGGGACTTCTTCCATACTTCAGCCAAGATGAAGAACTTGTATACTGCAATAACATTCCTGGACTTCTTCTCCAAATGGGACTACCGGAATATCGACCAGAAGATTGGCGGCTTTTTATAGACAGCTCCACCAGAAGCTTGAAATGTGTTTTATTGCACAATGGTAACCGCTATGCATCTCTTCCAATTGCTGACTCAACAAAACTTAAAGAATATGAAAATATCAAAATGGTCTTGCAGAAGTTCTGCTATCATGAGCACCAGTGGTCTATTTGTGTTGATCTAAAGATGGTGAACTTCTTGCTTGGGCAGCAAAGTGGATACACGAAGTACCCTTGTTTCATCTGCTTGTGGGATAGTAGGGCAAAGCGAGATCATTGGAAAAAAGTGACATGGCCTTCAAGGGAACACATGACTGTAGGTGCAGTGAACATCATTAACAAGCCATTGGTTGACAGAGAAAAAATCATTCTCCCACCACTCCATATCAAGCTTGGACTGATGAAGCAATTTGTTAAGGCCTTGTACAAAGATGATGATTTGTAGATCGTTCCTTGGACTGACTATGGAAAAACTAAAAGCAGGAATCTTTGATGGTCCTAAAATTCATAAACTCATCAATGATTTGAATTTCACTAAATTTATGAATGATGTTGAAGCTTCTGCCTGGTACAGTTATGTCTCAGTTGTCAAGAACTTCTTGGGTAACCACAAAGCAGACAATTATGAAGACTTGGTGCAAAACATGCTCGCTAACTTCAAACATTTGGGTACTAATATAAGCATAAAGGTACACTATCTCCACAGCCACTTACACAGATTTCCGGATAATCTTGGTGATTTTAGTGAGGAACAAGGGGAGAGGTTCCATCAGGATGTAAAGGTGATGGAGGAAAGGTATCAAGGCAGATGGGACAGACACATGATGGCAGACTACTGCTGGAGCCTCCAACGTGATTGTCCTGATGCCCCACATAAAAGAAAATCGTACACACAGCGTTTTTCTATGCATTAATTGTGATTATCTGAATCAGCTTACTTTGTTTTAATGTTATTGTACTGAATACAACGCCATTAGGTATTTCATGTGTTTACTTTTGTATGATTTGAGACAGTTTCCATGTCATTTGTGGGTAGGCTATGCCTGACCATTAAATTTTTTGAATTTGTTATGTTTTTCAATGGGGGCATCCATTATCTCAAAAATTAGAGCCAATCTAGCAAAACCGATGTCATATTCGGAATCAGCGACACAAAGTTACCCTAAAATTGATCAAACATCATTGGCAATAAAATTAGTGTTGACCAGTGTTATAATAGAAGGAAAGTGAGCTGGTCAGGTGCCTGTCTCTACTCCTCCCCTCGAACCCCCTTCTTCTCCCAATTTGCTGCTGCTGTGCACATCTCCTCTAGAGGAGGAGGATCTCAATGAGGTGCCACCGCCTACTCGCCCCAGGCATGCAGGCAACTGTGACAGCAGGCTCAGCTGGCCCCCACTGTTCCACCTTGGAGGAGTGCTCACTTATGTGTGCATTCCTGTTCTGTGACACCTTCCTCAAACAAGTAGAAAGAGCCCACCCAAACCTACTTAAGAGTTGTTAGGGGCTGTGTCTAATTGTTATGACAACAGCTTTGAGTAGTAATTCCTGATTATGCTATATAGAGATGCAGAATCTTGTGTAACCTGTAAATTATTCCATGAAATGGTCTAGACTGAAGCATCTATTAAATATACTGGACAAAAATACCACAGTGAGTGAGACTGATTCCAACTGCCTTGGCCAGGACAGAAGGGTCCCTATGTCAGTAATTGTTAGTAGTACTGGGGGTTCCCCTGAGTTAGACAGAATGTTACTTTCCCTTTTCCCCTTCTGGCTAGAAGGACACATATTGGCTTTACCTGATATAGAATGTGATATTGTGTGCAGAGTTCTGCTTCTTAAAAGTCTCTGCTTCCTTTCATTTTTTAAAAGTTGGACGTCTAGCCCTTAGGGATGCAAGGATATACTTGAAAGAATGTGATCAAAAATATTATACTTTGAAATCAAGTGAAGCACAAGAGTAAGCTCTTGCCCGCCTTAAAAAGCTCATCTGGCTCATTTGGACACCATTTAGTGCTGTGGTGTTTTTGTTGGAGGTAGTCTCTTAGACTTTCATGTGTGCAAAGAAAATGGTGTGCTCATTTGGATGCAGACAGGGCACTTCTATGTGGTCTCTTCTGGAATGATTTGTAATGTAATGCTCTTGTGCTGCTGTGAGTTAACGCATGGCTTGGCTTAGTGTGCCATCTGAGCCTCAGCTCAAGAGCACAGCAGTCAGGCCAGAGGAGGGCCAAAGTGGCCATGAGCTCCTCTTTGGGAACTCACATACTCATGCTAAGCTGTGGTTAAACTTAGTATTAAATGAAAACCAAATAAATGTAAGTTGCATGGAGACTTTTGGGTAACAAGCGACTAAAAACCAAAATAATAATATGGCTTCAGATGTTGTGTGAGGTACAGTAACTAATAATAATAATAATAAAATAAAATTTTATTTATTAGTCGCCCATCTGTCCGACTTAACGGACACTCTGGGCGACGTACACAATATAAAATACAATATCAACATATTCATAACAATCACAGTATTCATATCATATCATCTAAAAAACCATCCTACACTGATACAGTATAAAACCTAACCCACCCCAGAGATCCCATAGGCCTGCCTGAAAAGCCAAAAACTAGAGTCAATAAATGAATTATCATGTAATGGTTGCTTTTATTTGCCCTTCTCTCATACCAAATCCTATAAGGCCACCACCAGTGTCTCTGCTCTAGGAATCAACCTGTCTACTGCACATAACCGCTCAACCCCCTGCCAATGCAACATCCAAAGGTTAAGACCAGGCAAAGCAGGATGGTTATGTTGCCTTGACAAAGTATGCTTTGATAGCCTTTGCTTTTTACCATCTGATCCATACTGCCGATCATAAAGAAAACTGAAATAACATGGGTAAACTAACACATGCTTGATGTATATCTAGATAGCCATTCATACCACCAGCATTTCAAAAGAGAAAAGTGCCCACCTGAAGGCTGAAGGGTAGGGCAAGAATAGAAAGATACAACTCTCAAATTCATCTGCTGATTAATTAGTAGATTCACTAATAGGCAATTACTAATACCTATAGCTATACTATACCTATCTAACGTAGAAAATAATATTTCTCATTATTCATCCTAGAAATCTGACAAATTTATTTTTATTAATTTCAAAGCCTTTTTATTGGTCAATGTCATATGATGGTGAAGACAGCTTGTGTTTCAAACTGGAGGTTATGCTCTGTTTCTATTTTGGGTACATTAACAGTTGAATCTGAAACTGCAGTTTGATGTAAAATCAGACTGATTACAATATGTTGCTACTTAAGCAATGACTCTAGCTGTTGGAAAAAACAAACTTGGCTTGCCCAAGATGCATGTTTTCAGCGTGCTATGCTTAAACTACTCCACTTAAGGAAAGGTGAGCATGGTCAATTAAAAACATAAAGCACACCTAGAATTTTGTTAGAATATATTTCACCTCCCAGTGTTTTATCTTGTGCAAACTGAGACACTCCTGATGTCCATTGGAAACTATTCTGCAGAACAGTCAGAGCCATTATTCCACAATTGTTTTTGGAGCTTTTCTTTTAGTGTTGCAAAGTGTTGGTGTACTTCACATATTCACAGAAACAAAAGAAAAAGAGAATAATTTGCTACAGGAGACTTCACTGATATTGCAAAGTAAATCAAACATATTTTAAGTGACTATCTGAACTATATCAACTGTTTTAATATTGTTGCTTCCTCCCTGCTAAAACAAGATGAGCACAGCACATGTCTTGTTTCTGTTCTTTGGGCTGATTGCAGGTGTTGCCACCACTCACCATATGCTCAGAGGCACATTACCAAATTCTTCCAAGCTACATAGGAAGTTGATTGGACTGTGGAAGACCAACCCAAATTGTGTTTGCATTTTTACATAATTGTAGGGGAGTACAATATCTCAGACAGAAGGTCAGGTCTCCTGCTCCCCTGGTGCATTAACTATAGCTGCCCAATTTCCCTGCTTATTAAAGTTTGACAGAAATATCTGTTGGCTATAAGTATGTTCTTAAACCACAAGTGGTTTTTTTTTTTTTTGCCTATTAGTGAATTTCTTTGCTTTTTAATCGGGAGGCAAGAAATGGGATCCTGTGCAAGTTTGCTGAGAATGGATTGATCATTTGCATGCTTATTGAGTTCAGTGGGATTTACTCCCCTGCAAACATGCTTAAGATAGGTAAAACGGACCGTGGGTGAGGGAAAGGTGAAGGGAAGGAGGAGGGGGAAGGAGGGGCTTGGAAGCATATGGGGAGGGGAAGGGAGGTGGTAAAGAAGTGGGAGGGAAGGGGGCAAGAGGAAGGGGATAGGAGGGAGGAGAAGGGGAGGACAGGTTTGATCATTTGCATGCTTTTTTAGTCCAGTGGGATTTACTCCTGTGCAATCATGCTCAGGATAGGTGAAACTGATCTGGGGGAGGGGGAGGAGGAAGGAGGAAGGGAGAGGGGAGGTGATTGGATGGGTGGGCCCTGGATAGAGGGGAAGCCCCTTTCCTTTCCAAAAGGAAAACATTGTGAACAATATCATTCTTTTTCAGGGTTTTCCCCACCTTTTTATTCTACAGCAGGCACATGTCATCTCCCACCCAAATTTAAACCAAAGCTGTCCCTAGCCACATCCACACCAGGCCTTTATTTCACTTTGGACAGTCATGGCTTCTCCCAAAGAATCCTGGGAAGTGTAGTTAGTGAAGGGTGCTGAGAGTTGCTGGGAGATGCCCTGTTCCCCTCACAGAACTTCAGTCAGAGCGGCTGACTGTTAAACCCCTCTGGCCACTGGAGCTCTGTAGGGGAATAGGAGTCTCCTCTCAGCCCCCTTCACAAACTACACTTCCCAGGATTCTTTCGGGGAAGCCATGGCTGTCTAAAGTGAAATCAAGGTCTGGTGTGGGTGTGGCCCCGATTAGCCAAGCCAAGCAGCTGTGAGCCTGGCTTTTAGAACACTGACAGTTGGTTCTTACTGAGCTTATCCGGCCTTATCATTGAGTTCAATGTTAAATTTCTTAAATTAATTAAAAATCAGCCATTTTTAAAAAAATTTAAACTGCAGAAGATGAAGGTCAGAGTATGGGGCAAGGTCAGTAATAGGATTACAGGTACTCTGTGAACATGGGTGATTTTTAATTAATTTCAACAAATTTTGAGAACTGACAAAAAAGTCCAAAAGGGTCTGTTCCCCCCCCTTTTACACTTTGAACTCTTGATTCTCTCTGACTGTTTTCTGTATCACCATGAAAATTTAAAGGGTTGTTAAGCCAGCATTTCTGAGTTCAGGACTATACGTTTTGTAAGGTTTTGTTTTGAAATGAGCTTATGGGAAGCATCAGAATGGCATGGGGGTATTTTCAATTTAACATTGCAGAATGCAAAAAATCCATGCTGACTATAGTATATGGCCACTCTCGTGGCTGTATAATGCTAACATTAAAAACATGCTTCCAAACATGTAAGACACATCTTAAAGTATTTGGAAATGTGTTTGAAAGCATGTTTTTAGAAGGATAAAGGATGAGCATTCAACCTGCTGGTGGTAGCAGAATTTGATGGAATGTACATCCATGAAATGGTAGTGTTGGAAGGGACCTCAGAGGTCATCTACTTCAACCGTTTGCCAATGTAGGAAATCCATTGCTACAGCATCCGTGATAGGTGGCCATCTCATAAAAACCTCCAACAAAGGGAGTGCCCACCACCTTCCAACATAATCTGTTCTACTGTTAAACAGCTAGTACCATCAGGCTTTCAGGGCGACCGGTACCTGTTTAAAACAAGCAGCAAAACTGGGGTTGTGCAAGGGAAGGGAAAACTGCACCCTTGTTCTATAAGAATGTACATCTGTATGTGGCCTTAGAAGTCAAAGGGGTGGCTGAGTAAGTTATTTTAATGATAGGGGTGGGTTTTCAATTCCCTGCGTGGGTCATTGCCTCTTCTGATTACTAGCAGGAGCAGAATAAATTATGAAAAATAGTGAAAACTTAGAAAAATGATAAATGTCAAATTTGCATAATGAAGTACAGAATTCAGCTTTTCATGGTACAAAATGTGGAATGCCAGCACACAGAATTGTAGTACAGAGTACACACAACCCTGGTCTTAGGACCTATCCGCATAGACAACAAGGTAAGAGTGTTTATCAGTATAACACAGGCATGAAAATGACAGAGGGTGGTTCAGAGAACTGGAGTATGTGTAGTGAGCTCAAAGGAAGGAGGACCACAGTGACAGACTCTGCCTCTCCTGTACAGCCCCTATGCATTTATAAATTATGTGGTAGGCTTTATACTTGTAATCTAGAATCCTGCTTGTCCCCAACCACCCAAAGGAACACATAAGGCAGCTGTTGCCAACCTGCAGGCTGCTAGAGGAGGAGGCTGACAGTATATCCATGGCAGTGGGTTACATGGAGTGTTGGAGTGATAAGTAGCATCATCTGTCCTCCGTGCTGCCCAGTAAGCGCCTTGCCTTGCTTTGTGTTTTGTTATCTGTTGGGCTGCTTGAATTTCAGCTGCAGATTGCTGAGTGTCTGAGCTGGTACACCTGTGGCCAAGGCTTCCACTTGGCTGGGAGAAGCCCTTACAAACTTTAAAGCAGGCCCTGCTACGGTGCAGGCTGCCCCTAGTGTTGTTAAGAATATTTCCAGTTAAAGCTAAACATTTAGAAAGTATTCATTCATTAAGACTAAAGGCTTAGTGCATTAGCAAGGTGAGTGACTTAAACAAACAAAGCCCAGAAACCCACCCCAGAGAAGAAGAACAAAAGAAATGCTAATCAGAAGTGTGCAGTTCCAGATGGCTAACCCAAGGAGAATGTGAGTCATCGCTTGACAAAGGTACCAACAAGCAAAAGACAGCAGGACATGTTTCAAGCCTGAACAAAATTTATTTATTTAAAACATTTCTAACCCGCTCTATTTTCCAGGAAACTCAGAGTGGCGAACAATCTAACAATAAAAAACATAGGAAAATAAAACACAATGCAATTTACAATCTCTATAAATAATTAGTATATAAAAAAAAGTTACAGTCAATAAACTTATACTTACTATCAAAAACAATCAAGTTAAAAAATCTTATTCCGTAGGTGAGGGAAACTATCCTTAGGATATAGACACTGTTCCTGAGACCCCAGGACGGTACTGGGACAGAATTCTGGAACAGAAGAGACACAATCTTAAAAAGTGGTCTTTGAGAAGCCTCCATCTGCAAGCATTGCGACTGTTTATGCACGAAGCTGCTTCTCCATCTCAATCCAGTACCTTTGCAAGGAAGTGGCCATGCCTCGTCTGAGTGGATGTGAATGAGGATGCAAAGGTCTGTTTAGTATATGTGCAGATAGATATGCGCATAATGTTTGAATAAATGTTACATGAACAGTGCCTAACTGCAAATTGGGCGTCAAGCCTCTCATTCTCTCCAATAAGATCCCTGTGAGAGCATATCACCAGTGGATTACCTTGGAGGGGCAACCCTAAAAGTGATGGTCCCTTTGTGTTGTTGCTTTAGGTTTTCATGAGGGCAAGGGTGCCACCCCTTTGATTATGGTACTCGTTGCTTAGGACTGTTGAAAGCTTTTTGCCAGGTTTTGTGACTGTTAGCCATTGTTGTTATTCTTACTGTGGTGGGTATATGTTGTCTGTCATATCAGAGGATATACATATCTGTTTACTAATGACAGTGGAGTAAGGAAGTGGTATATTAACAGGGTGAGAGCCTGCTACCATTAAACCATTCCCCTCTAGGGTAAGAGCCAGGGGGCATTGGAATATTATCTGTGTGGCAACCTGAGTTGCCATTACATCCCCAGTGAGAGATGGAGTGTGGGCCCAAGTAATATTGGAAGGGGTCCAGATAAAACAGATGTCCTGTGCTAGTGATATTGGTTGCCTGGGACCATTATATCTGTGGCTGGTAAGTGTGAATAATAATGGATTGGGTGAGGAGTTTGAGTGGGCTTGAATAGCATGGAGGGGTGTGTCTGTGTGTGTGTGTGTGGTGGTGGTGTTTGTAGCAGGATGTGCCGTAGAAGTATTTCGCCTGCCAGTGAGGTTAATGCTGTGCCTATTGCCATGATTATGGTCAGAGGGAGGTATGGTCAAATGGGGGGGGTGGCTTCATAGGACACATGGGCACCAGTGAGTCAAGAAAGAGGTGCTTCTGTGGTCCAGCAACTGGTACTGTCCATCACCAGGAAACCATGTCAGTTGAGAGGTGGACTAGAAAATCTGGAGATGTTGCTGATGTACTCCGCATCCTGCCGGCCTGATCAAGCTGCCTGAGGTAGTTTTGTATGTGCAGCTAAGGACTATTGTCCTTGTTAGCTTCAACATTCACTGTGAAGCTGCTCTGGATTTGTGGCTTCCATGGCAACCATACGGCTGTCCTCAAGTTGTCATTGGCCCAACACAGAGAGCAGGAGATACTCTCAAATTAGTCTTTGCTGCTGATGGAACAATGTGTGGTCTGATGGTAAATGGCTAGTCACAAAGGGCATACAGGTGCATCATGGCCATGGGTCAGGATTGTGCCGATTGGCCCCAGCCCCTCCAGCTTCCAACTTCCATGCATTGGAGGTCCCATAATTATAGGGGTCTATTCATATCAATCCTAACATTTGTCTGCTTGAAACTGGGATCTGTGCCACGCATGTTACATACCTAGTCCATGTTTGTACAGAGCTACAGTGGTTGCAATATAGAAACCCCCACAGCACGATCAGCATGTGATGTGAAATATGCACTTGGCCTAGACATCCTGATGGTTTGGGAGGTGCCTCCCAGCCAGGCACTGACCCATTTTGCTCTCACTGGCTGAAAGATTGGTATCCCATACTTTGGAATGGTAAGAAGAGGAGAAAAGACTTGGGCTAGCACTGATGTGGCTTACAAGCGGGCTGATTGGACTTGCCAGGGCCTCTCAATACAGCCATATAAATGAATTGCCAAGGAATCTATGTATTAGCTGCGAAATAATGTCCTGCAGAGACTGGAACCTGGATCATGTAGGGATTAAAGAGGCATTACCCTTTTGTTAAAGCTGATGCTTCAGGGATAATCTGGAAGCTTTAGCTAATACATTATTCCAGAAACCTCTTCAGTCATAGTGGCAGACAGTAAGCAGATTTGGTATTACTGCATAACCATGTGTAGGGACTGCTTCTGGCTGTGCTTCACATGCTGAGTTGGCATCGTGATGACAGGCACAAAACCCGACATGTGGATGTGTGCATTTCACTCAGGAATCAGGCTTCTATGAGATCAAAGGATAACAGGGCAATCTCCTAGTCGAAGTGTGGCCATTAGAATAACTGGGGGAGGCCAGTAGGATGTGGCCAAGAATTCAGTCATCCACCAGAACAGAAAATGGTCATCTTGGAAAAGAAAACAGCTTATTTATCTATCATTGATGACAGCAGCTGTATGCAAGCATGTAGGAACCAGGGTCTGCCTTCAGGTGATGAAGCATCAGAATCCAAGGAAGCCAGCCAGAGCCAAGGCTCCCACCAGTCATCCTGAAATGATAATACGAATGCCACTTTTATACCAAGTTAGATGGTCCAGCCCAGTATTGCTTCTTTCGACTAGCAGCGGCTCTCCAAGTCTTCTCCGGGTCAGACCTACTACCAGAACATTAATTTTAAAAATGAAATAAAACTGGAGTTGTATGTTTTATAACAGATTGTAAATACTGAACAAAGCATCTACAATATACAGTATATGTATTTTAAGGCTGCTTTATAAGGATTGTTGTTTTGTATTGTAATATTGTAATGGAGACCTTTGGGACAGGGTAGGGATGCAATCATTCAAATAACGTGTTTTCTGTGTCTTGCATTTTGATTTAAATCTTCTGCTTCTTATTTATTAATTTCTTGATTACTCTACCCTTCTGTCAAGAATCTCAGGGCAATGAAATTGCTTCTGTGTCTCACACAACCACCCTATGAGGCAGATTAGGCTGAACAGTTCAGCAGATTGGTCTAATATCATACTGAAATAGATCTGTGGAGATTTGAAGTTAGGCCTCCATGGTTTAAGACCAGCACTCTAACTACCATGCCACATTGGGTCTCCTAGATTACGTTTTATGTCCATAGCTGCTGTTTGTTAGTTGTACAAACTCCACTAATCCAATGGTGTCATTGTGGTGTTTCATGCGATTGGCTGGGAGTTCCCATTTATGCTTCAGGTTCTTGCTGCTTAGACTCTTGTGCACATCCCGTCTTGCCTTAGATCATCTCTTGTTCCTTCCCTGCTACTGCCGTGCATCAGCAGTTCTTGATTTCTCTCTTTCTTTCCCTCCCTGTGTCTGTGGGCCTGATTTTCTGCCTTTGGCTTTTCTGTCCTAAACACCATTTGCTGTCTCACTCCCCTGCTGTTTTGATCCCCTGGGACTGTGTTGAACTAATCCTTCTGGGCTGATCCTTGTTAATGCTGAACCTGCTCATGCTCAGACTTATAGTAAACCATGATTCTGCAATGACTTGTCCAGTAGCTTCAGACTAGTCTCTGAGATTGTGAGCACAGTTGGGGGTCGCAGCAGCAACAGCACCACTGTGAATGACTTCCTCTCATTTTCCCAGTGTTCATCCTTCCAAGGATGACAATGGGGGTTAGGGAAACCTACTTTCTCCTGTTATTGCTGCCATTACCCTTCTTACAAAAATATCTGAATTCAGTAAAAATGAGTTTTGTGCATCTTAAAGACTAAGAACTGTTTTATGACATAAGATTTTGTGGACTACAGTTTATTTCATCAGATGCATAAAGTGTTTTCCAAGTTACAGGATATATACACATGGTTGGGGGGCAGGATTGTAAACAGTGAGGTCAGAGGGAAATGAAATGTGTAACTTCATGTTCCTATGACCCCACTGATGATAATTTATTTATTTAATTTATTTATTATATTTATATCCCGCCCTTCCTCCCACTAGGAGCCCAGGGCGGCAATAATCTTGTGTATATATGTCTGTAACTCAGGATAACATTTCCCTCAGCATTTTTCATAAACTGCAACTTCTGGCCCAACTGCACAGGCAGTGCCATATTGGTGGGAGGGTGTGCCATTTAGATTTTCTGCCTCAGGCAGAGAACAGGTCAGGCCCTGGTTTCAACAAGAATAAACAACCTCTGTTGCTTAATTTGCACTAGTGCAATAGGAAGCGTTTTGTGGGACTAGTACAGAAGGCACTTCATGGTGCCCTCTTATTCTTGGAAGAGGGCTCCTATTAGGTGAGTGATTGTTTCATGGATCATCATATAGCAGCCATCAGAATTATGAACTGAACAGACCTGACCTTTTTGAGAAGTTCCTGTATCCTCCTGAGGATTGTCTCCAGTTTAAATGGAAGTAAGAATAATCTTCACTGTTGTTATAAAACAGCATACACACTGGAGAAGCATTTGAGCCATACGTTCCTGATTCACCAAGTAAAGGAACGCAGTAAGATGTTCCTTTTTAGATGTCTAGGTTAAGAAATTCTATGCTTTGTTTCATTAAATCCTGCTCACAGTAATTAATTCCATTGGCACAAATTCATTGCTGTCAGTTGGACAGAAAACTGGCTGAAGCACCTTGAGTAACAGGTAATGAGAAGAGTCAGCATTTGAAAGCGTGGAAGGGTATCTGTTTGTGAACTGCTGTGATCTTATTTAACCATCTTTCCCTCATGATCTTACAGATAGAGTAAATATCTAGACTAATAGGATTCAAAGATGTTACACTAAACTGAATAAGATATTTTTCATGATCTATATGAGATTAGATTTACAGCTCCAATCCTCCCCTGCAGGGGTAGTGGACAGATTAAGATGGTTCACCCCCTGGAGATGAATGGAATCCACTGGATTCTTGAATGCCCTGGGGGAGTTTCCAGTAGATAGAGCGGCTGACCCTGCTGAAGCCCTTGTCATGCTATGGAATGATGAGAAGCATTGGACTCTTAACATGGTTGACCTTGAGTGCCCTCTCCGGCATTGTGAAGCCCGGTTTACAGCTTAGTACTCCAGTGGCCAATGAAAAATGCTGGACAATGGCTAGAGTGCAGTGATGAAAGACTTGCTGTGAGGCTGATTGTGCGCGAGTAAAACATAACCGCACCTACTGTGTGGCGGTGAGGACTGCCTCCATCGCATCCTCAGATAGCCGTGTGGAGCATATTCATATTGTTAGGGGTCTGTTGACATCAGCTCCAAGAAATGGAATTTTAGAATCTTCAGAAGCCCACTGTGATTTATTTGCAAGGCACTTCGCGGATAAAGTTGTTTTTCTCCGTAGCAATCTTGATGTCCCATCCACATATACTGTAGTCCCCAGTGAGATGTCCAGTGCAACGTCTGCTTCAACTTCTTGGGATCAGTTTCAATTGATGTGGCTTGATGATGTGGACAAGGTGCTTGCAACAATGCGGCCAGCAATGTGTCCTCTCGACCCTTGCTCTTCTTAACTCATTAAAGCTTGTCGAGGGGGTATGACCAAGTGGATCCAGGGTGTAGTCAATGTGTCATTGTGGGAGGGAGTGGTCCCAGCTGCCCTGAAAGAGGCAGTGATCTGGCTGCTCCTGAGAAAGCCCACCCTGGACCCATTGGTTTGTGACAATTACTGCCCAGTCACAAATACCTCCTTTTTAGGGAAGGTGATTGAGAGGGTTGTGGTGCAGCAATTGCAAGTACTCTTGGATGAAACAGATTATCTTGACCCATTGCAATCTGGGTTAACGCTTGGTTATGGTACTGAATCAGCCTTGGTCACCCTGATGGATGACCTTTATTGGGTGAAGGATGGGGGGAGGAATAATAGGGTCTATTATTCTTACTTGATATCTCAGCAGCTTTTGATACCATTGACCATGGTATCCTTTTGGGCTGACTTGGTGAGATGGGTAATGGAGGCACTGTTTTACAGTGGTTCCAATCCTCTCTCCAGGGTTGTTTTCAAAGAATAGCATTGGGCGATTGTCTTTTGGCCCACTGGCAGTTGTGCTATGGGATGCTGCAGAGTATCATCTTGTCCTCTATTCTGTTTAACATCTGTTTGAATCCCTTGGGAGCGATCATCAGATGATTTGGGGTGCGGTGTCAGCAGTACACTGATAATACTCAGCTCTATTTTTCTGTAACATCTGAATTGGGAGAAACTGTACAAGGATCAGTGCCTGGACTTGGTGGTGGGCTGGATGAGGAACAATAAACTAAACCCTAGCAAGATAGAGGCGCTGTGGGTTGGTAATTCCCAAGTTTGTGCAACTGGTCAACTGCTTGCTTTGGATGGGTTGTACTTTCTCTGAAAGAGCAGGCAAGCATCAGGCTATTTATTCCTTTCAGCCACACAACCCTGTAGCCCTGGCCAGCTGAAGGCAGCATCTGTGTATTGCTTTCTACTGAAGGGGATTTCCCATGGCTGCAGTGGGCAGACTCGATGACTTTTGGCTGATGTATCTAGGTGAGAAAAACTAGAGATTAAGCATGGTGACATTTGTTAACTTTTTTGGTGGGGCAGGTTACTATTGGTGACCAGCAGTCAGTTGTTTTCATTAAAAAACACACACAACTTTTTTTGCTACCGCTGCATAAAAAAAGGGTTTCGGCCACCTTTAGCAGCTGTGTGTGTAGAATCATAGAATCATAGAGTTGGAAGGGGCCTTGTAGGCCATCGAGTCCAAACCCCTGCTCACAGCAGGAAATCCACAGCTAAAGCATCTCCTGCAGATAGCTGTCCAGCCTCTGCTTGAAGACATCAAGCGAAGGGGATCCCACCACCTCCCTAGGCAGTCGGTTCCATTGCCAAACTGCCCTTACTGTCAAGAAGTTCCTTCTAATGTCCAATCTGAATCTACGCTCCTGCAATTTAAAACCATTAGACCTAGTCCTACCCTCTGGGGCAGCAGAGAACAAATCTGTACCCTCCTCTATGTGACAGCCCTTCAGGTACTTAAAGAGTGCAATCATGTCACCCCTCAGCCTTCTCTTCACCAGACTGAACATGCCAAGTTCCTTCAACCTGTCCTCATAAGACTTGTTCTCCGTACCAGCTATCATCCTCATCGCCCTCTTCTGAACCCGCTCTAACTTGTCTATATCTTTCTTAAAATGAGGCGCCCAGAACTGAATGCAGTATTCCAGATGAGGCCTGGAATACTGCGTTCAGTTCTGGGCGCCTCATTTTAAGGCGTATGTTTGTAGTGTATTTAAGTGTATGTTTATGTTTGTAGTGGCAGGGGTGTAGTCATCCAGGTTCTCGGGGAAATCTTAGACCCCTTACTTTTTTGGCAGTAGGGTTCCAGAAATGGGGGTGCCACAGCATCTGATTGTCCTGATGCACAACCTATACTCTGGACAAGAGGCTGCTATAAAGACAGAATATGGAGAAATTGATTGGTTCCCAACTGGAAAGGATGTGAGAGGGGTGTATTTTATCACCCTGTTTGTTTAATATACTGTATATGTGGAACATATCATACGGAAAGCAGGACTGGAGGAGGTGTGAAAATTGGAGGGAGAAATATCAATAACTTAAGATATGCAGACAATACCATATTACTAGCAGAAACTAGTAATGATTTGAAATGAACGCTGATGAAAGTTAAAGAGGAAAGCACAAAAGCAGAACTACAGCTGAACATCAAGAAGTCTAAAGTAATGGCAACGGAAGATTTACTTAACTTTAAAGTTGACAATGAGGAGATTGAATTTATGAAGGATTATCAATACCTTGGCACAGTCATTAACCAAAAAGGAGACAATAGGACTGGGCAGGGCAGCTATGAGAGAACTGGAAAAGGTCCTCAAATGCAAAGATGTATCACTGAACACTAAAGTCAGGATCATTCAGACCATGGTATTCCCGATCTCTATGTATGGATGTGAAAGTTATACCAATAATAATCCCATTGTTCAAATAGCCAATTGAGGCTGATAGAGACTTGCCCATGGCTACCCATGGAATCTATGACTGAAGCACATTGCCTTTCAAGATCATCTAAGTACAAAACTTGTTACAGGAGCTGACATTGTGATTCATGGGTGTGACACATGGAATTTGACAGCTGGGAAGATGGTGTCAAGAATGCCTTTACTTGCCAGAGAAAAGTCATGTATGCACATATTGTAAATTAGAACCAAGACCATAATTCATATCATGCCTTGATTTTTCCACAAGCAGAAGACTACCAACAATTCTGCTGTAACAGACCTCTGACCTTACTCAGCATCTTTTCCATAAAAAATTATTTGCATAACAACATTTATATACTGCTTGATTTTAACAAACCTCTAAGTAGCTTACAAGAAATATTAAAATTATCAATAAAAAAGTTAAAAACATTTAAAAGACAATTAAAATTGGCCATAAGCTAAAAAGAGATTAAAATAAAACACATTAACATCTATGTGTCTGGATAGGCTTCTCTAAACAGAAATATTTTAAGCAAACACCAGAAAGATGACAGCGAAGATACCTGCCTGATGTCAGGAGGTGGGGAGTTCCAAAGTGTGGGTGCTGCCCCACTAAAGGAATAATTCCTTACAAGTGCAGCATGAGCATTAGGTGGTACCTGTAGCAGTGCCAGGTCTGCAGATTGAAGCGGTTGAGTGGGCACATATGGGGTAAGGTGATCCCACAAATAAACTGGTTCCAAGCTGTTTACTAACACCTTGAACTTGGTCCAGTAACAAATCAACAGCCAGTGCAGATCTCTGAGCAGAGGTGTTACGTAGGGTCTCATTCCTGTCAGCAATCTGACTGCAGCATTCTGCACTAATTGCTGTGTCTGGGTCAAGAGCAAGGGAAGCTGCACATAACATAAGTTTGGGGCATTTTACACAATCACTAATATACAATCAAAAGCCAGCTGGAGCTGCTGAATGTACCAGGATGACACACATATTTATACATACATGTTTGTCACATTCTCATTTTACATCTTAAGTGTACATTTAGATTATATCTGGCCTGAGACCTTATGCCACCCATGACAACATGCTCAGTGATGGAAGGGAGGGTGTTGGAGATGGAGAAGGATTGGAGTGGGACTGGTTAATGGGGCTGGGAATACTCCACCTCTTCCATTTCCAGCTTTCCATTCCTTCCCATCATGATGGGCTTTTGTTAGCTCCTCTCTTTATATATAAAACTCACTTTCCAAGGTTCCATTATTCTGTAGTGTGACTATTGTTCCCTTGACTTTGGATAGAAACACACTCACTGTTCTGCCAGTTCCAGTGCATCTCCACCTCTCTCTTCTGAAAACGGGGGCACACAACACTAGTCAAACCCCGCCCCTTTTTACTGTAAAATCCAGTGGGAGCAGCTTGAGTGCAGGGGTTTTTTTTAGAGATTTTGCAACTGATCAGCAGATGAACCCATTCCCCCTCCAGGTGTGGCTAATGGAAACACTTCATTCTGGCGACTAGTATGTTTACATCCTTTCTTAGAAATAAACAAATGGACGCTATATATTCCCATGGGGGGGAAATGGAAGTATTGCAATTGTGGACTGTCCTGGGAACATGCTGAAGGGTACTAACTTAATAAAGTAAATAAGTTGTCCTCTTGACACTGGGTGGCCAGATCCTCACTGGCAGGGATGCTGCAGAGTGGGTGCAATAACAATATAAGAAAAGCCTGTTGGATCAGGCCAATGACCCATCTAGTCAAGAAATCTGTTCTTGGTGTGGTCAACCAGATGCCCATGGGAAGCCCACAAGCAGGACCTGGGCACAAAAGCACTCTCCCCCATTGCAGTTTCCAGTAACTGGTATTTGGAAGCATACTGCCTCCAACTACAGAGGCAGAGCATAGCCATCATGGCTAATAGCCTTTGATACCTTTATCCTCCATGAATTTGTCTAATCCTCCTTTAAAGCCATCCAAACTGGTGGCCATTACTCCCTGCTCTGGGAGCGAGTTCCATAATTTAACTATGCACTGTATGTAGAAGTACTTTCTTTTGTCTGTCCTAAATCTTCCAGCATTCAACTTCATTGGATGTCCACGAGTTCCAGTGTTATGAAAGAGGGAGAAAATATTTTCTCTATCCACATTTTCCATGCCTTGCATAATGGTATACATTTCTATCATGTCACTTCTGACTCACATTTTCTCTAAATGAAAAAGCCTCAAATACTGCAACCTTTCCACATAGGTGTGTCGCTCCATCCCCTTGATCATCTTGGTTGCCTTTTTAAACCTTTTACAATGCTACAATATCCTTTTTGAGGTGAGACGACCAGAACTGTACACAGTATTCCAAATGGGGCTGCACCATAGATTTGTACAATGGCATTATGATATTAGCAGTTTTATTTTCAATACCTTTCCTAATGACCCCTAGCATGGAGCTTGCCTTTTTCACAGCTGCCACACACTGGGTCGGCATCTTGATTGAGCTATCTGCTATGACCCCAAGGTCTCATTCCTGCTCAGCCAGCTCAGACCCCATGAGTGTATATGTGAAAAACAGATTTTTTTGCCCCAACATGTGTCACTTTACACTTGCTCACATTAAACTGCATTTGCCATTTTACCACCCTTTCACTCAGTTTGGAGAGGTCCTTTTGAAGCTTCACGATAACTTTTTGTTTTAACAACCCTGAACAATTTAGTATCATATGCAAGCTTGGCCACCCCACTGCTCACCCCTAACTCTAGATCATTTATGAACATGTTAAAAAGCAGAATTTCCCCCACTGGGAGAACTGGCCATTTCTTCCTGCTCTCTGCTTCTTGCTGCTTAACCAATTCCTGCCCCACAAGAGGACCTCTCCTTTTATTTCATGACTGCTCAGCTTACTTAGGAAGCTTTGGTGAGGTCCCTTGCCAAAAGCTTGTTGAAAGTCCACGTACACCATGACTACCAGATCACCTCTATCTCTATGTTTGTTGACACTTTCAAAGAACTCCAATAGGTTGGTGAGACAAGATTTGGCCTTGCAGAAGCTGTGCTGGCTCTGCTTCAGCAAGGCTTGTTCTTTGGTATGCCTGAATAATTTATCTTTAACAATACTTTTCACCAGTTTTCCCAGGACAAAGGTTAAGGTAACTGGCCTGTAATTTCTGGGATTCCCCTGGATTCCCTTTTAAAGATTGGCATTACATTGGCCACTTTCCAGTCCTCAGGCGTGGAGGCAGATCTGAGGGACAAGTTACATATTTTTGTTTGAAGAGACGCAATCTTACATTTGAGTTCTTTGAGAACTCTTGGGTGGATGTAATCCAGACCCGGTGATTTGTCCGTTTTTATTTTGTCTATTAAGCCTAGGGCCATCTCTTGTCACCACTGTCTGCCTCAGTTCTTCAGCCTCCCTCCCTGCAAAAGCCAGTTCAGGCACAGGGATCTGCCCTAGATCTTTCACTATGAAGACAGATGCAAAGAATTCATTTAGCTTCTTTGCAATATCTTTATCCTGCTTAAGCATACATTGACTCCCTTGCTTTCCAAGGGTCCAATTGCCTCCCTAGACGATCTCCTGCTTTTAATGTATTTAAAGAATTTTTACTGTTGGGTTTTTATGATTTTAGCAATGTGTTCCTCAAAATCCTTTTTAGCATCCCTTATTGTCTTCCTGCATTTTTTTTGCCAGAGTTTGTGTTCCTTTTTATTTTCCTCATTCAGACAAGACTTCCATTTTTTGAAGAAAGCCCTCTTGCCTCTACTAGCTTCGTTGACTCTGCCCGTTAACCACGCTGGCATTGTCTCGGCCCTGGTGGTACTTTTCCTGATCTGCAGTATGAATTCCCAAACATTCTGGAGTGATTTGACCCTCTTCACTTGGTCTTTCAACTTTCTCTTTACCAATGCCCTCATTTTTAGGAAGTTTCTTCTTTTGAAGTCAAATATGACATGTTGGATTTTCTTGGCAACTAGCCATTTACATGTATGTGTGATTTAATAGCACTATGGTCCCAATCATTTCTACAACATTTACATTTCACACCAAATCCTGGGTGCCACTTAAGATTAAGTCCTGGTCACTGCCCCTCTGACCAGTTCCATGACCAACTGTTCCAGGGTACAGTCATTTAGGACATCAATAAATTTTACTTTGTTGTGATTGGAATGCATATGTAGCCAGTCTATGTCAGGATAGTTGAAGTCACCCATTATTACAACATTTCCTAGTTTGGATGCTTCCTCTATTTCATTTTTCATCTCAAGATCTCCCTGAGCATTTTGATGAGGGGAACAATGGAATGTCCCCAGTACTAAATTACTCTTGGGGCCCAGTATCACCACCCACAAAGATTCTGCGGAGGAGTCTGCCTTTTGAGGGGTTTCTGGCTTGCTGGATTCAATGTCCGCTTTCACATATAGAGCGACACCACCTCCAAAACATTCTTCCTTGTTCTTCTGATAGTTTATATCCATAGATAACAGTGTCCCACTGGTTTTCACCATTCCACCAGGTTTCTGTTATTCTCATTGTATCTATGCTGTCCTCTAAGACTAAGCACTCCAGTTCTCCCATCGTGGCCTGAAGTCCTCTAGCATTAGCCTATAGACACCTGTATACAGTATCTCTCTTCAAGTGTCTTTGGCACTTTTGTTTTGGCCTGTGGTACTTTTGCCTCTCTGGATTGCTATCCTGTGCCTCTGCACTCACAGTGCCTAGTTTTAGGCCTACCATATTTAAGTTTTCATCATTTTTTCTCTTTATCCTGGGGAGAGATTTGTTCCAAACTGGACCCTCCTCAACTCTTGTTGGCTTTTCCCCCTCCATCAGTTTAAAAGCTGTTCTGACACCTTTTTGATTTTAAGTCCCAGCAGTCTGGTTCCATTCCAGTTCAAGTGGAGCCCATCGTGTTTGTACAGGCCTGGCTTATCCCAAAATGTGTCAAATCTAAACCCCTCTTCCCAACACCATTATCTCATCCACACATTGAGACTACAAAGCTACATCTGGCTGGCTGGCCCTGCACACAGAACCAGTAGCATTTAAGAAAAAGCTGCCTTGGAGTTCCTGGCTTTCAGTATCCTACCTAGCAACGTAAATTTTGCTTCCAAGACCTCATGACTGCATTTCTCAATTGTTGGTGCCAACGTGCATCACAACCACTGACTCCTCCCCAGCACTATCTAGCAAGTTATCTACATCACAGGCAACATCCGCAACCTTCGCACCATGCAGGCAAATCACCCTGCTGTCTGCACACCCATCACACACCGCACTTATCTATGTTCCTAATGATCAAATCACCTACTACCAAGATCCCTCCACCCCCTGGAGAAGTATTCTTGCCACGAGAGAATCTCTGCTCATCCCCCAAGGATCCTCTAAGGCAGCCTTTCCCAACCAGTGTGCCTCCAGATGTTGTTGGACCACAACTCCCATCAGCCTCAGCCAACATTGCCAATGGGCAGGAAAGATGGGAATTGTGGTCCAACAACATCTGGAGGCACACTGGTTGGGAAAAGCTGCTCTAAGGGATCATTTCCTTCTTCCTCAGAATGATGCTCTCCTTCCCCCAAGGCCCTCATTCTCCATGATAGCAGGAGAGCTATCATTCTGGGAGTAGGACACAGCTATAATGTCTCCAAAGGCCTCATCCACAAACCTGTCTGACTCTCTCAGCTTCTCCAGGTCAGCCCCCTTGGCCTCAAGGAAGCAAACATCTCTGTTTGCAGAACAACTCTCAGAGATATTCTTGCTGAACCCTTACAATGTCCAAACTCCTCCATTCAAGACACCTGTTCCACCTGTTGTGGAGATGAGCATTGTGCTAGTATAAAATTAAACAAGAAGTATGACATCAGAGTATGAGCACTTGGATCAATGGACACTGGTCCAATGGACTAATTTTAACTGTGAGAAACCCTGAGAACATTTATGGGCTGAAGATGAGGGATATTAAAGAATTAATTAACTCAAGTACATTATATTGAAAAGGAACACTTTGCAGAATTTGCTTCTCTTAATGAGCTTTTTAATTAGCATTATTTTAATATCCTGGCTTACTTACAGATTCAAAACAAATTAGTACCTCACAGGTTAAAGGAAACCAGATTGGCAGGAAAGTTGGATATTAGATCAGGGCAAATAACTGTAAATAGATTTTAAAGGAGCATGCTTTCTATGAATATATAAACATCTGTCCTTCTGGGGCTCCTGATCTTTCTACACTCCAATCTTATTAATCTATGTGACCTTGGTGGGTGAGAAGTATCTAACACATTTTGTTCACCAGAAGTATAGTAAACTGGATTCATCAATTTACATAGGATTACCTTAGCTCATGCAAATACAGATAACTAGAAAGTTGAGAACTGGATAATGGTGGTATTCTACTGCATTTGTAATTTTCTTTTTCAAATGCTGTAAATTCATCTTCAGATATGATCACACAAGCCTTTTCAGTTCAGCAGTCATCTCAGGAAGGGTTAGGGTTAGTCATGACCACTTTGGCAACTCTCCACATAACATACTGCCTTCTTGATTTGGGACTATCTAGGGCTGCATTCTCATGGCTTGCTGTCCAGGGCTGCCCATTCTCATGTGTGTAACTGAAGAAATCCTCCCATCCTAATTATATTTTGATATGGCTCTCAGCACTATACATAATAATATCATTTATATAGAAATTAAGTGTTCAGAGAGTTTCAAGAGTCACTCAAGAATCCTCCTGTAAGGTACATCAGGATTGTTATCATCCCCAGATCACAGTCCCATGGGTTACTGCATACCAGGACTGTGCTCTTACAGTACAAGATGCAATTGCCCAATAAAACATGGGGTAAGTCAGTGGAAGGATCTTATCTGTGCTCATTGTCAAAGCAGGAGCCCAGGGGTAGAGATGGCACTGGAAATCTAAATGCCTTCCTCCATGTATCATAGACCTCCAGATGTATTAGGCAACCCTGTGGTTTGGCTGTTCCAGCAGGCTATTTACGCTGCTGCAATGTGGGTATAATGTATTCCGTATGCTATGTATCATCAGCACAGAAGCTGGGGAGGAAAAAAACCCACTTCAAAAAACACATAATAGAGCATCCATACCCTCAGCATCCTTAATGGACAGAAAGTGGAGGAGCCACTGATAATGACCCCTAGAACTTCCAGGCTGGAAGCAGCAAGGTCCTTGGTTCCCCTTCCAGTTAAGTGTTCCATCCTGAGGTCCACTGAATTACAGTGGGGGGTGGGGAGGAAATGGACCCTTATCTGCTCACTCTCCATGACAAAGATGCAATAGCTGTGACAGAGGGAAAGCTTTTGTTTAACAGCACCAGGGATGGGATGGGTTCTGAGAGAAGACACATGTATGGGGTTGCCAAGTGGGTTGCTCCTTGGACAGTTACATGACCGGCAGCAGGGTAGCAGGGGTTGTGTTGTCCATGGCTCCAACTTCATGCTGGGTATTTCTTCACCTGTTACGTGTCCGTCATGGAGCTTGCAAAGGCACAGGACCTTATCCAGAACAAGTCAGTTGGCTACCCTACTGGGTATATGGATGGTCCTGTCCTTTGCACCTGTTTGAGAACTGCCTCTGGAGAGCTAAAGAATCATGGAAAGAATAACGCAGCATATATGATCTGGATGCACTATAGGTGTTTGTGAGGATGTGACATGGAAAGAGAGAGTGGTGCCACCTCTGTGCTTTTCTAGTGCCCTTCCTCAGTCCCTCTCCCCCCCGCCTCCGTTGGCAGAGTGACTGAGATTATCCTTACCCCTATGCCTGTGACAAGCTGCCATGGAATCCTCTGTGTACAGAGGCTTGTGCATTCTGTTTCATGCAGCCAAACAGTGGTCTTGCAAGGTAACAGAGAGGACTTTAGATATAAACATATTTAATAAATAAGAAAATATTCATGAGTGTTTGGTGCTGATGGAATCTGAGCTGGCAAAGAAAAGGGTCTTGGGGTCGTGGTGGATAGCTCAATTAAAATGTTGACCCAGTGTATGGCAGCTGTGAACAATGTGAATTCTGGGTTAGAAATCATTAGGAAATGGATCAAAACTGCCAGTATCATAATGCCTTTAAACAAATCTATGAAGCAATCGCAGCTGGAACACTGTATACAATTCTGGTCCCTTCACGTTAAAAAGAATAGCATAGACCTGGCAAAGGTGAAGAAAAGGGCAACCGAACTAATCAAGTTGCTCGAGCAACTCTCCTACGAGGAAAAGTTACAACATTTGGAACTTTTTTCATATAGGGAAAAAAAGCAAGTAAAGGGGAGCTTGATAAAAAATTTATAAAATGATGCATGGTATGAAGAAAGGGGTTATAGATTTCCCCCCCTCCCTCTCTCATAAAACTAGAATCCAAGGCCTTCTAGGGGAGCTGAATGGTACCAGATTCAGGACAGACAAAAGGAAGTACTCCTTTACACAGAACATTTTTATTTTATTTGAAAACATTCATGTTGCATTTCCAAATAAAAAATCCTCCGGCTTACCTGTTAAGCAATACATTCACTGTAACAGAATAAAATAGCCCCTGCTAAACTCCCAAAGAACAATTAAGTAAGAAATTCTATACAACGTAGTTTATAAAATCATCAGTAAAAGATTCCCACTCCTGAACAACATTGCCTATCTGAAAGCCACCTTAAACAGGTTTATTATTATTATTGTTATTATTATTATTAATATTAACAACAACAACAACAACAACAACAATAATAATAAAATTTATACCCCGCCTTATGGCCAAAAGGCCCTCATAGCTTTCATAGCTTTCCAAACAGATTGGAGTGTGGTGGTATCTTAACTGATGTCAACAGGTAAGGAGTTCCAGAAGTGAGGGGCCGTCACAGAAAAAAACCTCCTCTCTTGTGCCCACCAATCTCACTGACTTGGCAGGCAAGCAAGAAGGGCCTGTGTTGTAGACCTTAGAGTGGGTGTGGAGAACCTTTGACAGGCTGAGGGCCACATTCCCTTCTGGGGAACCTTCTGAGGACCATGTGCCAGTGGTGGATAGGGCCAGGTGCAAAAGTGGGCAGAGCAGTGAATTTGCACACCTTAATGTCATGAGGGGGTTTGAGAGTGTCGAAGTGTTCTTGCACTCAGGTCCTGCTTGCGGCCTTCTCCCAGGCACCTGGTTGGCCACTGTGAGAACAGGATGCTGGACTAGATGGGCCACTGGCCAGATCCAACAGGCTCTTCTTATGTTCTTATGTTCTTAAGCTGAGAGCAATGCTGTCAGGAGTCTAGACCAAAAGGCTAGACTCATAGCAGGGGCACCCAAGGCAGAACGAGACACCAGACTAAGATGCATACGAGCTCAGAAGAAGGCAATGGTAAACTACCTCTGAATACCTCTTACCATGAAAACCTATGAACAGAGTATCCAAAATGCAACACAAGATAGTACTGGAAGATGAGACCCCCAGGTCAGAAGGTACTCACCAAGCTACTGGGGAAGAACAAAGGACTACAAGTAGCGCTGTGACTAATGACGCAGCTGGGTCAAAGCCAACAGAAAGCCTAGAGGCTGATGTGCACAGATGTGAAAGGAGAGTCTGGAGCTGTATGACGCACACAATAGGAACATGGAATGTGAAAAGCATGAACAAGGAAAAATTAGAAATTGTCAAGCAAGAAATGGAATGTATCAACATTACAATACTTGGCGTGAGTGAATTAAAATGGACGGGAATGGGACATTTTCAATAAGGCAACTACAAAATATTTTATGCAGGAAATGAGAAATTAAGAAGAAATGGGGTTGCTTTAATAGTGAGAAGTGATGTAGCAGAAGCAATTAGGAGCTATAATGTAGCATTTGAGTGAGTTATATCAATGAGATTAAATGGGAAACCTATTAACATAACCATAATCCAAGTCTATGCTTCAACGGCAAACACAGAAGAGGAATTGGAAAGATTTTAAGCAGATGTACAGGAAGAAATTGATCATACACCAAACAAGATATGCTGATAATAATGGGGGACTGGAATGCAAAAGTAGGGAACAGAGAAGAACTAGGAATTGTGGGGAAATGGGGCTTAGGAGACAGAAATGAAGCAGGAAAAAGACTTGTGGAATTCTGTGAAGCCAATAATTTGTTACTTGCAAACACATTTTTTGAGCAACTGAAAATATGACTGTACACATGGACATCACCAAATGGTCAATATAGGAATCAATTGATTATATAATTGATAGCCGAAGATGGAGAAGTTCCATACTTTCTGCAAAAACAAGACCAGGAGCAGACTGCGATACAGATCATGAACTGGTTGTATCGAAAATCAGAGTAAAGCTAAAGAAGACCAACAAAGCAATCATAATGCCAAAATACAATTTAAATTACATCCCAGAAGCCTATAAAGATCAAATAAGGAACAGGTTTGAGGCTTTAAACTTAGTTGACAGACAACCAAAAGAACTATGGAATGAAGTCAGAAACATTATCAGGGAAGAATGCAAAAAGACAATACCGCTAGTTAAAAAGAGAAAAAGACCTCAATGGATGACTGAAGAAACTCTTAAAATGGTTAAAGAGAGAAGGAAAGCAAAAGCAAAAGGAGATAGAAACACAGTCAGAACCCTAAATGCAACAATACAGCG
The DNA here is from genome assembly GCF_030035675.1 of Rhineura floridana. Taxonomy (NCBI): domain Eukaryota; kingdom Metazoa; phylum Chordata; class Lepidosauria; order Squamata; family Rhineuridae; genus Rhineura; species Rhineura floridana. Next base: position 171,600,321 of record NC_084480.1, on the reverse strand, counting down.
ACTAGTACGTAGGGACAAAGAGAACTATTACAATGGTTATTGTATAGAAATAGAAGAGGACAACAAAAAGGGAAGAACAAGAGCCCTATTCCAAAAGATTAGAGAAATGAAAGAGAAATTTAAACCAAGAGTAGGGATGTTGAATAATCAACAGGGAACACACTAACTGACCGAGATGAAATAAAAGGAAGATGGAAGCAATACACTGAATAACTTTATAAAAAAGATGCCAGGATGACAGATTCATTCACAGAGGAACCATATGATGAAGAACCAGAAATTTTAGAATGTAAGGTGAAAGCTGCTCTTAAAATACTTGGAAGAAACAAATCACCAGGAATAGACGGCATACCAATAGAGTTGCTACAAGCTACTGAGACTGAATCAGTCCAAATTTTGACAAAAATCTGTCAAGAAATATGGAAAACTAAACAATGGCCCACAGACTGGAAATGTTCCATATGCATCCCAATTCCAAAGAAAGGGGATCCCAGGGAATGCAGTAATTATCGAACTATTGCCTTAATATCCCATGCAAGTAAAATAATGCTCAAGATTCTACAACAAAGGCTCTTACCATATATGGAGCGAGAAATGCCAGACGTCCAAGTTGGATTTAGTAAGGGAAGAGGCACCAGAGATCATATCGCAAACATACATTGGATAATGGAGCAAGGAATTTCAGAAGGAAATCACCCTGTGCTTTATAGATTACAGCAAAGCCTTTGACTGTGTAGATCATGAAAAACTATGGAATGCTTTAAAAGAAATGGGGGTGCCACAGCATCTGATTGTCCTGATGCGCAACCTATACTCTGCACAAGGACTGAATATGGAGAAACGGATTGGTTCCCCATCGGAAAGGGTGTGAGACAGGGGTGTAATTTATCACCCTATTCATTTAACCTATACGCAGAACATATCATACGGAAAGCAGGATTGGACCAAGATGAAGGAGATGTGAAAATTGGAGGAAGAAATATCAATAATTTAAGATATGCAGATGATACCATACTACTAGCAGAAACCAGGAATTATTTGAAACAAATGCTGATGAAAGTTCAAGAGGAAAGCACAAAAGCAGAACTACAGCTGAACGTCAAAAAGACTAAAGTAATGACAACAGAAGATTTATGTAACTTTAAAGTTGACAATGAGGACATTGAACTTGTCAAGGATTATCAATACCTCGGCACAGTCATTAACCAAAATGGAGACAATAGTCAAGAAATCAGAAGAAAGCTAGGACTGGGGAGGACAGCTATGACAGAACTAGAAAAAGTCCTCAAATGCAAAGATGTATCACTGAACACTAAAGTCAGGATCATTCAGACCATGGTATTCCCAATCTCTATGTATGGATGTGACAGTTGGACAGTGAAAAAAGTGGATAAGTGAAATATCAACTCATTTGAAATGTGGTGTTGGAGGCGAGCTTTGCGGATACCATGGACTGTGAAAAAGACAAATAATTGGGTGTTAGAACCAATTAAACCAGAACTATCATTAGAAGCTAAAATGACGAAACTGAGGTTATCATACTTTGGACACATAATGAGAAGACATGATTCATTAGAAAAGATAATGCTGGGAAAAATGGAAGGAAGTAGAAAAAGAGGAAGACCAAACAAGAGATGGATGGATTCCATAAAGGAAGCCACAGACCTGAACTTACAAGATCTGAACAGGGTGGTTCATGACAGGTGCTCTTGGAGGTTGCTGATTCATAGGGTCGCCATAAGTCGTAGTCGACTTGGAGGCACATAACAACAACAAAGGTGGATTAGACAATTGAATGGAGGATAAGGCTATCAGTAGGTAGTCATGATGGTTATATACAGTATTATCTCCAGTATCAGAGGCATGATACATTTGAATACCAATTGCTGGGGAACAATAGTTGGAGAATGATATTGCCTTCCTATCCTACTTGTAGGCTTCCTGTAGGCATCTGGTTAACCACTGTGGGAAACAGAATGCTAGACTAGATGTGCCTTTGCTCTGATCCAGCAGGCCTCTTATGGCAAGCGGTAGCAATGGTTGGAGCACAGTGCCTAGCATTCATCAACCCATAGCTTACCAGCATGCTTCTCCTTGTATCTCCTGCATGAGCAGACGCTTTTCACAGCTGTCTGGGGATGGAGGGTTGTTTTACCTCTTCAGTTTAGCCAAAATACAGTTTTGTGTCTTGTTGGAAGGGTGGTGGGGAAGAGAGTTATAGCTACTCTATTTTCTAGCACCATTTCTCCCCATCTGTCGGGAGGATGAGCTGGGCTCCTGGGGGGTTGTCAGAAGAGGATTCAAATGGCTGGCAGAGGGAGGAGGGAGGAACTTACCCTCTGTGGAGCGAAGCCAAAACAGAGGACATGCCAGAGATAGGGTCGCCTAGCAACCTGAGAGCCTTGAAGTTTTAGAATCCCCCCCAGACATTCCCAGGCCCTCCCTTCTCCGCAGCTCAGAGCAAGAGGGAGGGCTGATCACAGCAGAAAGGCGGAGAGATGGTTTACCCTCAGCCCCTCCTTTATCACCCATAGGGGAATCGGACATTTCAGAAGAGGAGGAGGTGATGCCTCCCCCCTCACCACGCACACGCAGACGGTTGAAAAGACAGGAGAGAAGGGGGGGAAGGCGGGCAGTACCTGAGGGGGAGTTAAGGAGGAGCGAAAGGTTGCGCGCCGTTTAGCCCCTTCTTAAAGAACAGGCGGGAAGCAGCCCCTTGCTCTGTCAACTTTCTCCCAGTGTCGCAGGACCTGTATCCCTGTATTGCTTCATGAGAAAGCGCAGTCTTTGTTGGACATTACTCTAATAAAACACGAATTAACTACAACCTCTGGTCTGGTTCCTGAGTCGCATCCTGGGCCTGACAGCTTGACAGAGCCACCTAAATCACCCTCAACGCTCTCTTCACTTGACTGGGACAAGATGTCAAAGGGAGCAGCGGGGGGGACGAACCCCACTTCTGAGACGGAAGAAGTGAAACTCTTGAGGACTAAGGTAGCTGAATTGCAGACGGATGTCCAAGCCCTGCTAGCAGCAGTCAAGGCGCTGAAGACAGATAATCAAACCTTGAAGGCCACGATAGACCAGATGCAAACAGCCCCTCCAGCTGCCGCAGTAAAGGTTCCCATTGGATTGCCCCCAAAATACGCAGGACAAAGTGATCAGTTGGCAACCTTCGTGGCTCAATGTGAGTTATATCTGGATGTCAGGCACATGGAGTTTCCAGACGATGGGGCTAAAGTGGCCTTCGTGATTAGCCTCCTGGAGGGAGAAGCTGCAAAATGGGTGACTCCGTATCTCGTGAGAAAAGATACTGTCTTAAGAAGGTACAGAGGATTTATACAGGAGATGACCGAGATGTTCCAAGACCCGCAAAGAGCTGAAACAGTAGCGCGGCAACTAGGCGCTCTGAAGCAAGCTAAAGGAACTGTTTCCGAGTACACTAACGCTTTTAAAATTCTGTCCCAGGAAACTGGTTACAATGACGCCGCCCTGATGTTTATGTACCGGAGTGGATTAAATGCTGAAATCCTGGATGAGTTGGCCAGGACCTCCCCCCCCGCTGACCTACCAGGGCTCATCCGGCTATGCCTACAGATAGATCACCGGATGGAAGGAAGGCACCTGGAAAGGAAGCAGGAGGTCCCGAAATACTCAGCCTCGGCATCTCGCAGCAAGACCCTTCCCTCTGCAGGAATGGCAGGTAATGCAGCTGAGGGACAGGGAGGGGCTAGGCCAAGACTGTCGGAAGAAGAAAAGGAAAGACGCCGCCGGGAACGTTTATGCTTTTATTGTTTAAAGCCGGGCCACGTGGCCAGAGACTGTGGACTAAAAGGGGGGAAAGCTGAGCTGTCGGGAAGCTAGAACACCCAGTCCACGTGCAGGCCGGTGGACTGGGGGCAGCGTTGTATAAAGGCCCCCCAACGATCCAACCTCCCTCAAAGGGGGTGTTGGTCTTGCCTATTCGGATTACAACTTCCAGAGGAGTGGTGTTTAATTCCACTGCCTTAATTGACAGTGGAGCCTCCACAAATTTTATTGATGTAAAGTTAGTCAAGCGTCATGGAATTTCCCGGTGGAAACTGAACGCTCCCCTAGCTGTGGAGACTATCGATGGGAGACCCCTGAAGTCAGGAGAGGTGACACAAGCCACGGAGGAAGTGAAAGTTCAAATCCCCGGGCACGAAGAGTTCATTTCGCTATACGTGTCAGATCTCTCGAACTTTGAGGTGATTCTGGGAATGCCCTGGCTAGCAAAGCATGAACCCACAATAAGTTGGAAGGAGGCGGTGGTGTGGTTCACCTCACAGTATTGCCAGGAGAACTGTCAACCTGAAGGAATCAAGAACACCTTAGCGGGGGCAGTGCAAGAGATCGAGCAAGTGACCCTGCCACCAAAGTATGAAGAATTCAAAGATGTGTTTGATGAAAAGGAGGCAGAGACTTTACCCCCCCACGCCCTTACGACTGTGCGATTGATCTAGTGCCAGGAGCCAGCATTCCATCAGGGAGAATCTACTCTCTCACAGAGATTGAGAGGGAGGCCCTGAAGGAATTCCTGGATAAAAACCTGAGACGAGGATTCATACGCCCCTCACAGTCCCCTGCTGGAGCGCCACTATTGTTTGTGAAAAAGAAGGGGGGGGAACTCAGACCCTGTAACGACTATCGCGCATTGAACCAGATCACCATCCCCAACAGCTACCCGCTGCCCCTGATCTCAGAGTTGTTGGACCGACTGCGCTCTGCAAAAATCTTCACGAAGTTGGATTTGAGAGGAGCGTACAATCTGATCAGGATGAAGCAGGGAGATGAATGGAAAACAGGGTTCTTGACCGCTTACGGACAGTATGAATACCTGGTCATGCCGTTCGGACTTTGTGAAAGTCCAGGAAGTTTTCAAAAATTCATGAACGACGTGTTTAGAGACTTGTTGGACACATATGTAATCTGTTACTTAGATGATATCCTGGTATTCTCAAAGAACCAGGAAGACCACGACCAGCATGTGAAGACGGTGTTGCAGAGATTGAGAGAAAATCACCTGTATGCTAAATTAGAGAAATGTGGATTTGACCTCAAGTCTCTAGACTTCCTTGGATATTGAATCTCAGCGGAAGGCGTGAAGATGGACCCAGGGAAAGTAAGCTGTATATTGGACTGGGGCCAACCTGTCACCAAAAAGGATGTACAACGGTTTTTGGGGTTTGCCAATTATTACAGAAAGTTCATTCCAGGGTTTTCCAAATTGACAGCTCCTCTGACTGACTGTTTAAGGGGAAAGAAGAAGTTTCAATGGACAGAGAATGCCACCCAGGCCTTTGAGGAGCTGAAGAGAAGGTTCGCTTCCGAGCCCATTCTGCGCTTTGCTGACCCGACCCGCCCTTTCATCGTGGAAGCAGATGCTTCAGATTTTGCTATCGGGGGGGGGGTCCTTCTGCAATTAGACCAAGAAGGAAAGGAGCTGCACCCCTGTGCGTAATTCTCTCGGAAGTTAAAGCCTGCAGAGAAGAATTACACAGTTTGGGAGAAGGAGCTGCTGGCCATCAAGGACTCTTTTGAAAACTGGAGACAATACCTAGAGGGGGCCCCTCATCAGATCGAAGTGCGCTCCGACCACAAGAACCTGGAAAGCCTCCAAACTGCCAGAAAGCTGAACCAGAGACAAATAAGATGGTCCCAGTTCTTCACCAGGTTTAACTTCAAGATCACTTACCAAGCCCAAGCCAAAAACCAGAGAGCTGATGCCTTATCCAGACAGCCACAGTACAAAGAAAGTGAATCCGAGGACCAGCCGCAGTACGTGATCCCGCCAGAGAAATTAATGTTGGGATCATGCCAGTCTTCGTGGGAAGAGGAACTCAAAAAGGCACAACAAGAAGATGCAGACGTACTAAAATATGGGCAGGAGACGGGACAAAGTCAAGACTCAGAAGTAACCTTTCACTGGAGGAATGGACTATTATGGTTCAAAACAGCCAGATATGTGCCAGAAGGAGAATTAAGGCTCAGAATCCTACGCCAGTGCCATGATTCCATCACAGCGGGACACTTTGGGATTTACAAGACCATTCAGAACGTGGCCAAGGACTTCTGGTGGCCTAAAATGCGTAGGGATATTGAAAGCTATGTAAAGTCCTGTTCTGTCTGTCTGCGGACAAAAACACAAACAGGAAAACCAGCAGGACTGTTACAACCGCTACCTGTCCCACATGAACCCTGGAAGGATCTCTCCATGGATTTTATAACTGATCTACCCAAATCCCAAGGAATGACAGCCGTTTTAGTCGTGGTAGATCTACTCACCAAAATGGCGCATTTCCTCCCTTGTGCAGGGGCCTTAGAGGCTAAGGAAACGGCCAAGTTATTCATCAAAGAAGTCTACCGACTGCATGGGTTGCCAAACAGTGTAGTCTCAGACCGAGGAACTCAGTTCACAGCCAAATTTTGGAGAGCAATGTGGAAACAGTTGCAGACGGAATTAAAACTCTCCTCCGCCCATCACCCCCAGACAGATGGGCAAACGGAACGCTTGAACGCCGTTTTGGAAAGATATTTAAGAAGTTATGTGTCCTATCAACAGACTGACTGGGTATCATATTTGCATTTTGCAGAGTTCGCCTACAACAATTCTCTACACTCCAGCACTCAACAAACCCCATTCTTCGCAAATTATGGATTCCATCCTAAAGTCTTTCCAAGCAGCTCAGAAGGAATGCTGGTACCGGCAGCTGAGGACTTCCTAAAAGAATTGCAAGCGGCACAACAAACACTGAAACAGCAGTTAAACGAAGCCAAAACAGAGTACAAGCGAGTTGCTGACCTGCACAGGAAGGAGCCCCCCCCCTTCAACCAGGAGACCAGGTATGGCTGTCCACCCGTTTCCTCCAGATGCCGGGCAAATGTAGAAAATTACAAGACAAAAGGGTGGGTCCTTTTGAAATAGAAACTCAAATTAATCCCGTGGCGTACCGGCTGAAGCCACCTGACACGTTTAAAATACATCCTGTGTTTCATCGATCCCTCTTGACGAAAGCTGCCCCTCCCAGTGAGCTGCGGCTGGAGGAGCCTCCTGGGTCCCCACTCCTGATAAATGAGCAGCTTGAGTTTGAAGTTGAGGAAATCTTGGATTCCAGGATCAGACGCCACAAGCTGCAGTATTTGATTCACTGGAAGGGCTATGGAGTGGCTGACAGATCATGGGAAAATGCAGATGATGTGCATGCTCCAGAGTTAGTAAAACTTTTCCATCAACGTTTTCCTCACCGCCCCAAGCCAGACAGGGGGAGGGGGGCACAGCTTGAGAAGGGGGATGGTGTCGGGAGGATGAGCTGGGCTCCTAGGGGGTTGTCAGAAGAGGATTCAAATGGCTGGCAGAGGGAGGAGGGAGGAACTTACCCTCTGTGGAGCGAAGCCGAAACAGAGGACATGCCAGAGATAGGGTCGCCTAGCAACGGGGAGCCTGAGAGCCTTGAAATTTTAGAATCCCCCCCAGACATTCCCAGGCCCTCCCTTCTCTGCAGCTCAGAGCAAGAGGGAGGGCTGATCACAGCAGAAAGGCGGAGAGATGGTTTACCCTCAGCTCCTCCTTTATCACCCATAGGGGAATCGGACACTTCAGAAGAGGAGGAGGTGATGCCTCCCCCCTCACCACGCACACGCAGACGGTTGAAAAGACAGGAGAGAAGGGGGGGAAGGCGGGCAGTACCTGAGGGGGAGTTAAGGAGGAGCGAAAGGTTGCGCACCCGTTTAGCCCCTTCTTAAAGAACAGGCGGGAAGCAGCCCCTTGCTCTGTCAACTTTCTCCCAATGTCGCAGGACCTGTATCCCTGTATTGCTTCATGAGAAAGCGCAGTCTTTGTTGGACATTACTCTAATAAAACACGAATTAACTACAACCTCTGGTCTGGTTCCTGAGTCGCATCCTGGGCCTGACACCATCCCTTGCTTTACCTGTATGGCCATGTATTCCCAGTTGAAGGAGTGGAGTGAGGGTTGCAGTTTGACTGGAGTCCTGAGGCAAGATACTTGCAAGAGTTCTGAAGACACAAGTGTTAGCAATGTACTCTTGCATATCCTGAAACCATGCTGTTTGTGCACACTTCCGTTTCTCCATAGTTCTCCCCACCAAAGTTCCTTGTGTGTTCTAGATAAGCATGACATGGGGCCAGATGATATCCAATTTATACCCTCCCTGCCATTGAGTTTCATCATAATGTGCTGTGATTGGATGCAGGGTTACTCCAAATCCAAAGAGTGGGGTGGGCAGAGCTCAGACCAGTGATGTTTTGTTTCTGCACTCCTCTGAGTTCAACATATATTTTATGACTTACGCTACCTCTGACATTTCTACCATTACACTGACATGTAATGGACATGGGATCAAGGTTTGTGGCAATATATGTTTTGGTACATGTCCATCCTCCCCAGTCCCACCATATCCCACCTATGTCCCCAGCCCTTTTTGGTTTCTCTGCTAGTGAAGTTGTGCTGATGGTGTACATATTGCCAGCTAGTGGTTCCACGGAACGAATGAATAAAATTTATTACGGTCAAAGACCAGCATATGGTTCCACAGATGTATCCACAGCTTTGCCCCGGCAGATCTCTACTGGCAGAGGCCTATCTGAAGATGCACCAGCACGGTAGAATTTCTGCATATCTACCCACCACCACCACTGGAATATAGAATTCCACCCTTAAACATATTTGGCAATAGATTTACCCGTTTCAATTCACCAGTGGATAGGATTTTTAAATGATGAATTCCCTTGCCAGAAAAAGTCTGCATCTGAAAATACCAACACCTGAAACAGAGGGTTACATCTTTGTGCCACTCTGGAGAAGTGGGGATCATGCCGAACCAGTATTGTGATGGGGTGACAGTACACATTTCCAAAGGATCAAACTCCAGAGGGTTTTTGAAGGAAGCCCCAAGGACTAGTAGTGGTGGCGACAAGGCTGTTTTAAGAATAAAAGGGTCAACTTGGAGCCAGCTTATTGTTCACACATGACCAAGGCTTCAGCAGGTAGGAGACTCCAGTATGGCTAGTGCCAGTGGGTGGACTGCTTGGTTCTGGCCTATAAACCCAAGAGTGCCTCATAGAGCAGTAAGTGAGAGGCAGAGAGTTTCTGATGTCAAACGTCCTCCCCTCCCCTCTCCCAAATTTGGCATTTGGCTCTTAGAAGGAGAGATCTGGAAAGCAAAGGAATGGGAAAGGAAAGGGTTATTCACCCTGTTGCCCTGCAATCACCTTTGCTCTACCCCTGCTTCTTGCATGGCAGAGAACAGGATCATAGTTACAGGCATAGGATTGTGATGGGGGGCTGTTGCCTAGAGGCCTACAAAAACCTGAACTCAGCCCTGGTCTTCAGCTTTCTGGAGTTGGCATGCTGGAGAGTGCTTGCCTTCAGGCAAGCTTAGATGTTTATGTTCCTTTATTTCATGTAAATGTCTCCAATAAATTTCTCCCTTGTTTTATTATACTTGGGTTTGAAGTGTTATGTGGTGAAGAAATAACTGAGCAGGGCAACTTGAGCTATTCCCTCACGATAGATCCAGTGATCCCTCCCTCCACCTCTTACTGTTATACATGCTGAAGAGCTCTGCATTCTGTGTGGGCACAAAAGGCCAAGGCGATGAAGACCTGAGGGGTGTTAGCTTGCAGGGTGGCTGGCTGGCAGTGGAAATGTGCTTGTGTCACCTTGAGAAGCAGCAGGACACACCAGAACTCAGTGTGCCAAAGGAGCATCCAATATTAAGAATATTTAAAAGGGACGGAAATCTTCCATCAGTGTTTGGGGTGCTAGGCTCAGAGTTGAAAAATATGAAAGAAATGAACAAGCCAATGATGTAGCAATCTCTTCTAGATTTCCTACTGGGAATTGCTTCTTGTGGAACTAGGGAATCAATAGTCAAGAAGGAGAACTGACCTGAAATGGAGAGGGAAAGGGTGACATCAGCTCAGAGGGTTCTCATCCAGTAGATGCAGCCATTTGCATCTGACCATCATCAGACAAGATCACACAACCAGAGGGGCCTCGGGGCTCATAATGGGAAGACTCCCCTAGCTCACAGCCTCTTCCTCTTCCTCTCATCACTGCAAAGTCTGCATTAAATTAGCATTTGCAGTGGCCGACACAAGCTGCCTGTGTTTTCTTATTTTTGTTATTTTTGAGAGGATATTTTAGTGCTGAACGCATTCCCTTCTGTTGCCATGGCAGCCGTGACAGGGGTTATATACCGTGAGAAAAATACCAAAATTAATGAGTGAGTGAAAGTGCAGCAGAGAGAAAAACAAGGTTAAAGAAAGAGTTAAAACAGTAATAAAAACAACCTCTTGATAATTTGGCAGCATGTATCCTGCAGGCAAGAGAGCAGACACAGCGCACAGAGAGAAACCTTTCCAAGGAAGAACGCACATCATGGCCTCCATCAAAAGCTCAGTGCCACAGGAATCACACCTACACAAAAATACCATCCTGATTCCACTCTAATATGTGAATGATGCTGCAAATCAAACCCCAAGCAGTGCAAAACCTTCTCTCCTGAGCACCCCAGCCTAAGGTTCCAAATGGTCTGATATCATTCTGACTACAACCTGGACTCAGGATGATGCCTTTGCAGCCACACCCTAAACTATCTGTGTGAACATGCCTAAGTATCAGTTCAGCACACACCTTTCATCTCAGGCCCCCAAACTGACACACTTCTTGCCTATACTTGCTGATAAGCACTATGACTTCCAGGCTTTAACCCTGAAATTGGCATCCAAGAATCAGCACTATGCCTTTGAACCATCAGCCTACAATTGTTATAATGTCTTTCTTGTCTGTTCCCCAACATTAGTGTGAGCTGGTATCCCCAAAAACAGTGCTCATCCAGTACTATTGTTTCTGTGAATTCTTAAAAGCAGTCCAGCCGGGCCTAAGACCAGCAGATCTTTCCAGTTGTGCCTTTAATATTACTAGAACCTGGCTAAAAACTTGGCATTAAGCTCAGACCTAGCATGGTGCCCAGACTCTGCCACACACCAAGTTTGTTTCCCCTTTCATTTGTGTTCAGGAGCAATATTATATGATGGAAAAGAAAATGCCTGTCTTTCTTGTTGCTCATTTCCTCATTTTTGTTTTTCAGTGCCTTTTGTTTTTAATTGTAGGAAGGAGAGAATTGTCAGAACATCTGCGTTATTAGCATCAGTTGCCCAGATCCTCTCCCCCCACCTTCCCATGGAGCCCAGAGCTGACGAGAGAACAGAAGAGCCTTTGAACTGCTCACAGAAAACAACAGCCAGGTTTATAGCATTTGGGGGAGGGGTTGGGAGAGTCTTTATTTTCATGTAAGGTTCATTTGCTCTTCCTATTTCCTTTTTTTCTTTCTGATGCTCTTCTGCCACAGACTTTGTTCTCCTGACAAGGCCCAATGACACCACACTGCAACTGTCTCTGTGTGAGCAAGGTAGGTCTGGTCTGGAGTATTCTGATCCATGCAAGGCCCCTGGTGTTATCCTGAAGGAGCAGCATTAAAACCTATGAATGTCTTCTTGAGGGAAACCAAACCCAAGAGTCAGTCTTCATCTGTGGATCTAAATCACCCACACTTTCATGTAGATTTGCTTCCCTTCCTTGAAGGCAGCAGAAAAAAAGCTGAAGGCCAGTGGCAGGCTTTTTCTATTCCAGTCATAAGCAGCTCTGCCCCCAAGGCACAGGAAGTCAGTGCCTCAGGTGGCAAATATAGGGAACCATACCATTCAAGGCCTGCAGTGGGAGACAGACAAATCTAGCAGAGCTTGGAAAAGTTACTTTTTTGAACTACAACTCTGATCAGCCCCAGCCAGCATGGCCACTGGATTGGGCTGATGGGAGTTGTAGTTCAAAAAAGTAACTTTTCCAAGCTCTGAAATCTAGCCCTTAGGACACCATCCATCAGAAAATTATCAGGAGTTGCATAAGAGTATGATAGTTAATTAAAGAGAGGTACATTGTTACTTGAATGTCCTTCCTCATAAATCTGCATGTCTCGGGTAGCCCTCATTCCAGGCTAAGGACTGGAACCATCTGGAGGTCAACCTGGAAGCCACACAAACAGATAGCTCTGCCTCTAAGAGGAACATGTAGCTGCATATACAGTGATCTCAGCCCATTAATCTCCTTGATGCTTCAGCAAGTTTTTCAAGCAAACAGCAAAACAACAACAACTGTATAACAGCAGCCACTTAAATTTCCTTGTCTGAACATCCAATATTATGTAACTGCTAGAAGAACTTTTCCTCAGTCTACAATGCAGGTGTGGTGTCATACCATCTACCTGCAAAGTAAACAGAGCAAAGTCAGTTAAGGCTCGGTAGGCCAGTAATAGGCGCATATCATATTATGTTAGCCAGATTTGTAGCTGCAGTAGGAACATGTAAATGCTCTCTAACTGAGGCCAGAGTTCACTACTGGGTAGAGGTCAAGTGGCCAATCCCATTGCAGTGTTGCTTTTCCAACATCAGCATCTTGTGATATACCAGGGAAAAGCAAACCTTCAGGCCTTGGGTATGACTTAATTTTAGATGAAATGAAACAAAAAATAACAATAATAAAAACAGCTCCAGAGCAGTGGGCAGTAGCAGAATAACCTAGAGCAAGCCGGCAGTAGAGAATTAGCCTGGAGTGATGCGTAGGAGCAAAGAGGAGCAGCAGGAATCCTTAAGAGACACCCTTTTGGGGAAAAAGGGTCTTTTGATAAGAAATTCACATTCCTCACAAGACCCCTCTCTTTCAGGAAGATGCAAAGATTCTCTCTCTCTCTCTCTCTCTCACACACACACACCCTGAAGGACTCAGATTCACATAAAGGCAGTCATTCCATTGAAAGACAAAGCAGCCTCTAGATGGTGCAGTGGGTTTTGGAAGGAGAATAGAGCATGTATGGAAGGGAGTAAAGAGGGGGCTGGGCTGTGCAACAGGTTCATAGAGCTGAGCAGGAAGTAAAAAATAAATAAATATTGAGCATAGGAACGAAGCAATATATCTTTTTATGAGTCTGGCTCTCCACTCAATCTATTCCTAACTATGTTAGAAAGTGTACTGGGCAGACTTTGGATCCCTTCTTCCCCACCCTTGCTCATCTGCAGGGCAGTCCAGAAGCCGCAGGAACAGGTAGCCCTGCCTCACCTGAGCTGGCTCTGCAAAGCACATATGCTTTGCCTGACCTGGCGGAATTGGAGGTGCACAACACCCAGGAACCAGTGGAGCCTGGCAGCTTGGAACTGAGGGCACCAGGCTGAATGTTAAAGAGTGTTCAGTCCTTGGCAGGGAACCAGAATCCAGCTTGAAAATCCAGGCAACTGGCAAAAGAACTGCCTTGCTCCTTAAAGGTGCAGAGCAGCCAGCCTTGTCCATCCACTTCCCCAAGTGTGAGTACATCTAATATTGTATCTGCTATAACAGATATTCGGTACCCAGGGGTGCTTAGGCAGGTGGCAATAATTCTGGAATCTCCAGCCCAGAGTTATCTTTAGAAGCCTCTCCATATGTCCTGGTTGAAAAGCCATCACCTGCTAGAAATCAGTTCTCCTGAAGATGATTCCTTATTTTCAGTTCCTGCTTCCTTATTCCCTAGCGATCAATCGGTGCCTGGTCCCACACAGCAAAAGCGTGTCTGTCTTGACTCCATGTAAACGGTTCTGATTTTCCTGAGGGGCAACCGAACGGTACTGTCGACAGACTTCAAGAGGTTGGTGCAGTCGTCGCAAGGGGGAAGTGCAGGGAAATTTGCAGGTGCGCAGCCCCAACCCCCTCCCCGGCAGGTGCAGCAATAGACGCGTGTGTGACTCACCGGAACCAGCAGCGGGTATAGAGGGGGAGGGAATGGGAACGGTTATGCCTTGGCCCGCGGGCAGGGTTGGCCAAGGTCAGTTTGAGTCACATGGCGAGAGGGGCCCTCACTTATGGCAATATCGAGAAAGGCGAGACGGCGCGTCGTTTAGATCCAAGAGGCTCTGGGAAGAAGGGAAGCAGGCCTCGCTCGCTCTCCCCCCCCTTCCCTAAACCGCATCAGCGGTTTGGGGAGCAGGCCTAGCGTGCCCCTAGCGGCAGTGCCGAACGCCTCGGGTGCCCGCCGCGCTACTGCGTGCAAGAGCTGATAGGGCTCCTGCCGCCGCCGCGAGCTCCGTGCCGGCGGGTGCAAGCGCGCGACCTCGTGCCTTGGGCAGCGACAGCAACTGCCTGGGAATCGACTTCTCGGCTGGCAGGCAGCTCGCAGCGGGCGCTGCAGGTTCCGCGGCTGCTGTTTGCTGAGCGGGAGAGGAGGCAGTAACCGCGGGGCTGCCGATTCCAGGGTAAGTAAATGGCCGCGAACTCGGGGGGGGGGGATACCGAGGGAGAGCGCCTCGGGATGGCGATCAGGGACTGAGGCCAGTGCTGGGCTAGGATGCCGGGGAAGCCGGAGCGCCCTCCCGAGAGCGAAGCCGGACCGCGTGGCTGGGCCGCTTTCCCCTCCGAGCTCCTCCGCCTTTCGAAGAGCTCCCGATGTTCGCGCCGCAGCGGCGGCAGTTGCATCCCAGCCGACGATGCCTCCAAAGGGGCTCGGCAAGGGTTTGCCTATTGATGCTGCTCCTCAAACTAGGGGAGAGGAGAGAAGGGGTCGGCGGCTGGAGGAGGCCACTGCTGGGCCGACTCGTTTGGCGTAACAGGCTGGCAGCTGCTCGGGCAAGGCTGGCTGGGTCGTTGCTACCGCTCCCGCAACCTCAGCGAGCGGAGTCGGTTGGGCGCAGGATCTGATAAGGAGCCGGAGCTCCACCTCTCCTCTGGCAGCGTCAAGGAGGCAGCAGCGCAGGCAGCGAGAGGAGGAGGCAGACCGGCAGGGAGGGAGAAGAGGGGGAGGCGGCGCGCGCGCGCGGTGGGGGTGGGGGTGTGCAATCCCTGGGCTGCGCTTCTCCTGCACATCCTTCTGCTCACACACACCGAGAGACAAGCTCCGGCTCGGACACAGCCAGTTTTAGCGCGCGCCCAGAGCAGGAGCAGCCGCTTAGCTGGGCTCCTGTAGCTGGGGTAAGCTGGGCTCCCTTAG
Organism: Rhineura floridana; assembly: GCF_030035675.1. Classification (NCBI taxonomy): domain Eukaryota; kingdom Metazoa; phylum Chordata; class Lepidosauria; order Squamata; family Rhineuridae; genus Rhineura; species Rhineura floridana. The sequence continues at coordinate 171,585,267 of NC_084480.1, read as the reverse complement.
GTTTCAGTTCGTTCGTTCGTTCGTTCTGTGGTGGATCACGAAAGTCCCGTGGCAGTACCAGCGGCTCGGAGAGCGTAGCTGATCCCGGATCTGCTGGGGAGAGAAACGGGCAGACAGCGGAAGAAGATGCCCGGGGAAGAGCGGCGAGCTCGGAGGAAGCCCCGGGCTACTCTGTGCTGGTCGCCACTAAGTAAGGGGGATCCTCGCTGCGTGCCAGCAGGAACCGGGCGAGCGCAAGGGGGGATGCAGGGACTCGGGGACTGAGGACCGCTCGCCGCCGGCGGGCGTGTGTCGGAATGCGAGCTGAAGGGAAGGAAGCGGCGTCGGGTTGGTGATGCTGGGGATGGGGAAAGAGAGCAAGAAGCCCCGGCGGCAGCTGGCGCTGACCGTGAAGAAGCTTCGGGCTGGCGGTCGCAGCAGCTCCCCGATGGTGGAGGGAGGGATGAGGGGGATAGTTGGCAAAAGGCTTGCTGGGGTACAAGTTTCTCTTTCAGGGTGGATGCGACCCGCATCAGGTCCTGTCGGGGTTTTTCTAGCTCTAACCGCATTTAGCTGCTACTCCCCTCCGCCCCGTCACGATCTGCAGCTACCCAGCTGCTGCCCACCCCGGAGCAAATTTGAGTCATTGTCTCTCTGCCCCTTTTGGGAACATCATATTTTCGTGGTGGGAAAAAAACCCAGGGTGCAAGGATTCCCCCTCCCGCGCCGCCGCCGCCAGATATGATCTGTGTGGGCTAAACAGAGCTGGGAGTGCCCGTGAAACCAGGGGAAGGAGGAGAGGGGTGAGGGCTCCGCGCGCATCGCGACCCCCTCCTCCCCCCGTCATAGACGAGAAGCTCGATTCACGCGTAGGAAGAAAAGCGGGGGGGGGGAGAGAAAGGGAGGAGGCTCTGGTCAACGCCTGCCTTCCAGCCCCCCCCCTTCGCCTGCCACTAAAGGGAACGTTACACACATGCACGGCGTGTGCGGCACCTCCCTTTGTAAAAATGACCCCTACTTGGGCTATTGCCACATAAGAAGCATTATCGTCTCCTGCCACTTGTTGGGTGCTCGGGCGGGAAGGATCTCCGCTGCGCTCATGCGCCCCCACCCCGCTGAAGTGAGCTGACAGCTGGCCCGGGATGCCCTGCGCGGTCTCCCTAGGCGTGGGCTTGGGGACGCGGCATTACCGCAATGCTTTTTCGGAATGCGCGTGTTTTGATTGCGCGGCTTAAGCGGGGGAGGGGGAGGCTCGAACGAGCTTGGCGGTTGCACTCGCTTGTGTGTGCTCTTATCGTGAGCTGCTGCGCGCATGGCTTAGGAGTGCAAGAGCGCCTTCTCTTCTTAGGGTGAAAAGTGCATTGCATTGCATTCTCGCCCTTGCCACATCTCCCAAGTCAGGCCTATAGTCTTCAGAGTATTGCTGTTCTTGGGACTGGTCACACTGAGAGAATATGTATAGGAAAGAGTGCTCCTGTGCAGCATGTTTGGATGTATATATGCCTCCTTTGGAGATATACTCAGAATCAGTGCTTTGGAAAGAGTGGAGGGAAGCCAAGGGGAAGGTTTTTGAAATACTGGAATATGCGTGAAAGAGGATGAAGGGAATTGTGCTTCATGTAGATGTAAGGAAAGGTAGGTTTGATGCAAATTTCATGTTGGACATGTAGAGGAAATATGCTTGCATGGGTGGAGATCTAGGTTTAAGTGCCTGCATACATATTTGGCCAGAACTCTAGGTTGTTGCATGTTGTGTGAAGCGGGTGAATTTAAGATGTATGGGTGTATGTGCACCTCTGATATGTGGAAGAGGGGAAGATGGACAAGATGTAGAGAAGATGTGCCTTGTGGATATCCCTAGGAAAGAGGCATGCTGGTAATATGTGGTGGTGCATGTATGGTGCATGAATCTACCTGTGGAGGAGGGGTACATGACTCATATATATCCTATGAGAATAGACCTACGAGTGAAGGATGTGTTAGGTGTGCACTATGAGAGGAAGCATATTGATTTGATTGATGTGCAAAAATCCCATGCTGAACTACTTGTTGCAGTTTTCTCCTTCTGGTTCCTAGGATGATCTGGATAGCTGTAGGGTGATGTGAAGTTGCTTTTACAGCTGGTTATTTTCTTTGTCTGTTCTATTTTCCTCTGCTCATTTGTGGTCACTGTAAGTTTCTAGTTTTGTATCTGGCGACTTCTCATTTCCCAGGACTAGTATTGAGTGTCTCTTATGTATTATCTCACCAATAATAATTAAAAACAACAACAGAAACTCATTCCAACATAGTATTTGAGAATAGAGAATACCTTTATGCCTTTTTTCTGTCATCACTACATGAACTAGGCAGCTGCTCTTTTAAGAATGGACTTTTAAGACTGGACTGTTGTGCACAGAACAATCAGATAATTTTTTCAGTTCTCATGTGTGTTTCCTGATGTTTCTAAGCATGTGTGTTGCAGGCCAGAGAGCTTTTTAGTCTGAGATGTTTCCTGGGGCTGTGCACCATGTTGTCAGTGTATGGCTTTCATCTTCTATCATCTAATAAGATAGAGGTTTGATACTTGGTAGGGAAGTTCGCCATGGCGAGCTGTTGGTGATCCCAAGGGGTTCTAGAACAGGTCTTCCAAAGAAATCTGTATTGCTGTCTACCATGCCTTAAGGCAGATCTGTAATCATATGTGTAATCCAAAATTAACTGCTCCATATGACCACCACCATACCATCCCTTTAGGCAGAATGGCTTGTGGCTATAAACCCAAACTGAAGCCAAGAGGCCTAAGCACCATTGAATAGTTTTATATATGTTAATATGTTTAGACCTAAATGAGTTGGGAAATAGTCATGCTAAGCCAGTTGTAAGAGGAGGGGGAAAGTGTTTTGAAATTGAGAAAACCAGGCATAGATAACAGCTGCATTCATTAGTGATTTTAAAGGGTCTCAGCTAGCACACGCCTTAAAAGGCAGGCCTCTGGAGAAAAATTAGTTTTCCTACAGGGCAAAAGACTAGGCCGGGGTAATTAACTTGGAATTCAGGTGGTACAATGTTCAGCCCCAGCCAGCATGGCCAATGATTAGGGATGATGGGAGTTGTACTCCAAAACATTTGAAGTGCACCATGTTGTTGACCACTGGACTCAGGGGTGGATTAAGATGTGCTGATGCTCTAAGCTATGTCATGTTTAAGTTGATAGCATTACCAAAAGATGTGTATTATCCTAACAGAAAGGGCAATGAAAATAGAAATAATAAAGTTTTATATTTGCGTATATGCCAGTACGTAGGCAAGGATGCAGCTAAAAATTAACGATCTAACTTATCTTGCAATAACCCTATTTGCATATGAAATATCTTTAAATGAAAATGTCTTATGTTTTCTTACTTAGCATATAAGTAATGGGCCAGGGAAGTGATAAATGCCTCCTTGTGAGAGGGAGTGGTCCCTGGCTGTCTGAAGGAGGCAGCAGTGAGACCACTCCTGAAAAAGCCTTCCCTGGACCCAGAGGATTTCAGCAGCTACAGACCAGTGGCAAATGTTCCATATCTCGGCAAGATCTTGGAACGAGTGGTTGCTGACCAGCTCCAGGCGCTATTGGATGAAACCGATTATCTAGATCCATTTCAATCGGGTTTCAGGCCCGGTTTCGGCACTGAGACGGCCTTGGTTGCCCTGTTTGATGATCTATGTCGGGAGAGAGACAGAGGGAGTGTAACTCTGTTGATTCTCCTTGATCTCTCAGCGGCTTTTGATACCATCAACCATGGTATCCTTCTGGAGAGGCTTGCGGAGTTGGGAGTTGGAGGCACTGCGTGGCAGTGGTTCCGCTCCTACTTGGCAGGCCGTCTCCAGAAGATAGTGCTTGGGGAACATTGCTCGACACCGTGGGTACTCCAATGTGGGGTCCCGCAGGGTTTGGTTTTGTCTCCCATGCTTTTTAACATCTATATGAAGCCGTTGGGTGCAGTCATCAGGGGTTTTGGAGTGCGTTGTCACCAGTACGCTGATGACACGCAGCTCTACTTCTCCTTTTCATCTTCCTCAGGTGAGGCGGTCAATGTGCTGAACCGTTGCCTGGACGCGACAATGGACTGGATGAGAACTAACAAACTGAGACTCAATCCTGATAAGACTGAGATGCTGTTGGTGGATGGTTTTTCCAATCAGTTGGTGGATACATATCCTGTCCTGGATGGGGTTACACTCCCCGTAAAGGAACAGGTTCGTAGTCTGGGAGTCGTTCTAGACTCTTCCCTGTCACTTGAGGCTCATGTAGCCTCGGTGGCACGGAATGCGTTCTACCAACTTCGATTGGTAGCCCAGCTACGTCCCTACCTGAGTAAGGAGGATCTTACATCAGTAGTACATGCTGTGGTAACCTCACGTTTGGATTACTGTAATGCACTCTACGTAGGGCTACCTCTGAAGACGGTTCAGAAGCTACAGCTGGTGCAAAATGCGGCGGCCAGACTGCTAACAAGAACGAAGCGGTCTGACCATATAACACCTGTTTTGGCCCGCTTGCACTGGCTTCCAATACGCTTCCGGGCCAAATTCAAAGTGTTGGTATTAACCTATAAAGCCTTATACGGCGCGGGACCTCGATATCTGTCAGAACGCCTCTCCCGCTATGAACTGGCTCGTACACTATGGTCTGCTACGAAGGCCCTCCTCCGGGTCCCGACTCATAGGGAGGCCCGGAGGGCAGTGACAAGATCAAGGGCCTTCTCAGTGGTGGCCCCCGAACTATGGAATAGTCTCCCCGAGGAGGTTCGCCTGGTGCCGACACTATCATCCTTTCGGTGCCAGGTTAAAACCTTTCTCTACTCCGAGGCATTTTAATTTTTTGTTAATGATTGTAATGTTTGTAATTTGATTTTAGCCTTTGCTGTTTTTAGATTGTGAAATTTGATTTTAGACTGATGTTTTTGTATTATATTGTATTTTATTGTATCTATGTTCACCGCCCTGAGAGCTATTGCTAGTCGGGCGGTATATAAGTTTTTAAAATAAATAAATAAATATATATGACAACTATATTGTAGTTATTTCTGCATAGATTTATAAACACAATATGACAAATAATTGTGTACCTATTCAGTATCATTTTTGTCATATCAGAATAATATCTGTTTTAGAGTCTATTTTCCCTATTTCCTTTTGTTTTTTAGCCCATTACATAAAACATGAAATTTAGAGGGGAAATGTATTTAGAGGCCTCTCATAATCTGAGGCGCTAAACTGTAGGTTACTTAGCACATGCATAAATCCTGTACTGACTGGACTAGGCAAGCAGCTCGACAAGGTTACCGCTCCAACAGTGACTCTGATTTGCAAGCATTACAGAAAATGCCCAAACAAGTTGTGAAGCTAGATTGTCAGGCTGCAGTACCTGAATTTTGTCCTATTGTGGGTCTTTTCTTCTCCTGGATGAAATGTGACTTCTTAAGATCAGACAAAAAGAATAAGAAATGTACTATAGTGTGGGAATTGACAGTCAGCCTGAAGGATGATATCAAACTGGTGTATGCTGAGCATCATTCTGCTGGAATGTTGTAGAGGTTTGAGCTCATAAGGGACATGTATGCACATTTTATACAGGGATGTGCATGGGGGAGTGTTTGGACATACATGTTTCCAGTCTGTGTGCACATGTATAAAGCAATCTCAAGGGCAAATGCAGTGCAGAAGCCATGGAACTCTTCATTGTGACAACTCACATTATAGCCATAGCCTGACCATTTATTAGCCAGACATGGCTCAATACATGATGGTGCTTCAGGTGGAAATGCAAAATTGTGGATTTGGTTTAGTAATTAAGAGTAGCTACAATCCATTGGGAAGTTCTCCTGGGCAGGCCTCAGTGGCCAGAATCTGCAGCCAGATTCAGCCATATCTTTGTGGTCAGGTGGCACAGTTAAAAATCATAGGTTTTAAGTTATGAAATGCAATTATTTTATTTTTATCCCATGAAATCTTAAGGTGATGGATCTTAAGGAAGGTATAGCTGTTCTATTTTCAGATTTCAGCTGTTGCTAGGCTCTGAACTGGTCGTTATATCGGTTCCTTTTACTACTTCCTACTACAGGTCTACCATGCTGGCTAATGGCTAGTGGATGAATGAGATACAGTGCAGGAATTGCTGATCTGTCTGTTTTCTTGCTTTTTGTTGTTAAATGTTTGTAAGTGGAACTCTTCATATAACAAGGTTCTTTCCAAAGAATTGGTGCATTTCTGGCCAGATACTAATTACAAAGTATCTCTGGGTGATACATGTTGCTAAATGATATCCTCTGTTGGAGCATGCCTTTGGCTGTGATTCTTTCAGCTTCATCCTCTTGCAAATCCCTTCCACGTTTTCTCCTGTTTCCTCCGCCTGCTGCACACTCCCTTTTCACCATCCACCAGGATATTATCTCAATAGCTTACAGAAAGCTATCTCTATCCCAGCTGAGGGCCATAGTCCATACCACTCACATGCAAGGAAGATTGAAATCAAACATTTATAGCAACAAAGATCTACCAGTGGGGCCTGCTTCAGAATCCATCTTGTGTGGGGGTTAGGGTGGCTTCCATGAGAAGGTGGTCATGTTTGTGGGAGCCTCAACTCCCACAAAAAAGTATGTAGAATTACCTCTGTGCTTGTTTCTGTGTTTTTGTTTCTAAGGGCTTTTGCTTTGTTCTATTTTGGTTTTGTGTTCTGATTTTTAACTGATTTTGTGTATTTTAGCTTACTTATAATCACTTTTATTTTTTAAAAAATACTATTTTGAACTCATTTATTTCCTGAATATGTGTATACTAATTAGTTGCCATAATAGTTTTTTCCCCAAAAAATATTTTGCCTAGTGCCTACTGTGCCTTACTTATGGAACATTCTGGATGCTTCTGAGTAAAGATGTATAGGATCAGACTGTAAGCCCTACTTTGTTCAGTGGGACTTCCTTCCAAATAAATGTGCATAAGACTACAGCCTTAATCTTCAGATAAGTGATCTTGCTTAAGATCTTCACATATGTAAGATCTTAATGAAATTATAAATATCTATATCCACTTAGAGCCAAACAGAAATATCTTATAATTCTGCAATGCAAAAGGCATGTGGGCTGATGGCTAAAGGTTTCAGACTATGTTCCTAGATTGTACAACGGCCCTGTTCAGTTGCAAACCAATACTGACCTGGTTCACATGTAATGCTAAGCCAAGCTATGGTTTAGCACTAATGTGTGAGTGTACGGGTTCCTAGAGAGGAGATCATGGCTACTTTGCTCCTCCTCCTCCAGTCCTGCTTCCGTGAACTAAGCCATGGATAGGCTTAGTTTGTTATCTGAACCTGGGCTTGTGTTTTGTCTCACACTACAGAAACCAGGAGCTGTAGTGAAAATTTGTATTTTGATTTATTGCTCATGATTATTTTGGAGGAGAGGAGACAAATCATAAGCCTGGGCTTGGATGGCATGCTAAGCCAAACCATGGCTTGGCTTACAGTGGCACAGCAGCAGGACCAGAGGAGGAGCAAAGCAGCTGCAATCTCCTCTTTGGGAGCCTGTATGCTCATGCATTTGTGCTAAGTCATGGTTTGCCTTAGCATTATGCGTGAAGTGGGCCATTGTCTCATTGAGGTAAAGTAAAAGTTTTATTTAATTTGATTAGGAGGCATAAATATTTTTAGATCTGTACACTTTTAATCCACTAAATTTTACATCTGTTGTGTACTTTAAGTGATGCTGCCCATCTTATTTGTTTTATTTGCTGCTGCTAAAATGTTTATGCTACTTTTTCTGCTTTATTGATTGCTTATTTGTTGCTGTATTTTAATGTGTTATTGTTGTGAGTGGCACATAAGTGCTGTAAAATAAATAAATATTCATAATTTTAAAACTCAGCACATTTCAGAAGTCAGGTAATTAGTTAGAAGGAATTAAACAGAGATATAAGTTTACGAATATGAGTTTAGTGCAGTAATGGAGCCTCCAGATGTTATTAGATTACAAGTCCCATTTCAATGACTACTGGTTATGCTGGCTCGGGCTGATGGGAGTTGGAATCTAACAACATTTGAAGGGCCACAGCTTCCCTATTCCTGGTTTAGTGAATAATCCTGGTGAGGATCCTAGTGATCCTGGTGGCATTTCCTGGGTTTCTTTGTGTTTTGTCTCACTCTACAGAAACCATGAGCTTTTCAGGGCAAAGTAGGAAGCTGAGGAGAAGGGACTGAAATGTCAAGAGTATTTTATGGAGCAGAGCAACTTGCTATGGTGTGAATTTGTGTGCATGCTTGGTTCTTGGTCAACTTCCTGGTATAGGACAGGAAAGGACTGGTTTGAGAAAGTGCTGGGTCATGCAACTGTAGCTATGAAAGCAATCTGGTGAATGGAAATGGGTAGAAATGGGGAGCCAGGTAATTCAGAGAAATAGAACAAGAGCAGGGTTTGCTTATTGCCAGGCGAAGGGGACTACGATGATAGATATGTTCCAGTCAATGTGGCTCTTCCTACTCTGTTGTTAAAATTATTTGTGTGTGTATGTAAGTGGTTAATGAGTATTATGATTATAATAACAAATACAACAGTCAATTGCAACCCCTTTGCTCCGTCCACTTTTGTATCTAACTCTGCCTGCTACTAGTGTGCAGTCCCCCAAATGTTGCCCATGAGAGAATGAGGCCCTTGGGCTGAAAAAGGTTCTTTACATCTTTAATCCAGGGACAGCAATCCCAAGGAACCAGGATTATTCAGGCAGCATTTCCTGCCCTCGTTGTTGGTATTCTCTGGTATTGTACCATGCAGAAGCCCCGGTCAAAATCCTGTGAGGCAAGGACGTGGGGCTGAGCAGCCGGATCTCACTCAGTCCTTGATGGGAACAATCTTTCCTTCCTGGCAGTTGCTAGGCAACAACTCCCATTGAGGTCCTCTCAAATGTAAAAAAATTACAAGTAGCTCTCAGTTTGCCGGTATTTGAAAAAAGTCTTTCATTTGAGTCCACAGATCGAGCCTCTTATTAACTGCCTCCCATTTGGGTATCTTGGGTAGTTCTAAGATAGTAATAACTGTGAACTCCCATGATTATTCAGAGCAGTTATGTCTGCTAGGAGGAACAGAAATGCAGGAGAGGTTCCATTAGCAGTGGTGCCTCATCCAAGCCGTATTGGTGAAGGTGGAAAATACAAATGGCATTTAAATTATTTATTAAATTTATATCCCACCCATTGCCCAGGGCAGCATCCTATTCTCCCCAAAATTAATAGGGGGCACAATTCACCAGGAAGTTCTCTTGTATAAGTCCTGTTCAAACGCACTTTGTGATGAATTGTGCACCGTAGGTCATATCTGTTTCCCATCCCATTGCCTGAGGTAGCAGTCCTACTCATGAACACCTGCAGAAATTTTTTCAGGGTTATGTAAACCTGGACTCTGACAAACTTGTACACCAGGTCTACCCTTCCATTGTTTCTCAATGGATACCTGGTGTCCAGACAATATATTTCAAGCCATAGCAGAAACTCTTTTAAGTTTTTTCCCGTCTGGCTCCCTTTGCCCCTCTGGCCCTTAATTCAGTGCACTGCTGCTACAATCAACTTCAGCGCCCCCCACCTGGAATTATAGCAATGATTGATATTTAGGAAATAAGGCTAGAGAAGAAAATTCTTGGTTTGTTTACTGGTGGAGAAGTGATTACTGCCTCAAAGGAAAAACAAACCAACCAACAAACCAGAAATTCAGGATTTGAATGTAGATGTAATTGGGCAGCAGTGTGTGTGCCCCCAAAGAAAAGATCACAGCAGAGTTAATGATTTTTCTAAGTCAGGTCTTATTTCATACCCTCCAAAATGTGATCTCCCCACCCCACCCCGAGTTCATAAATGCTGACGAAATTACCCTCCCAATCGCAGTGGAGATAAAGCTCCTTATTATTATTACGCAGAGGGGTGGGGCTGTGGTTTAGAGAGCATGAGTTATGCCAGCCCAGCAAAGTAGTTCAGTGTAATACCCTTATTGTTGGGTAATGTATGTCAGCCCTGCAGTATAGTCCTGTGTTGTTACCCAGTCAGTTGCTGTGGGTTTGTGTTTGTTTTTTAGGGAAATACAGGGGAGGGGGCTAGTCTCCTTTCCCAGCAGATTCTCATGTATGTTAAGGCTGGCTCTGTTTATTAGGTTTATTTTGATACAAGGTGGAGGTATGCTATAACAATTATAATTGTCTGTTTTAACAGATAGCTGTTGGGAAGTTGGTGTTGTACCGTGCATGTGATAGTGGAAGCCTTAGAGCAGGAAAAGGAATGGTGAGTGGGAGGGAATCTGGGTGGGTGAAGCTGGTAAACAGGATGGTAGGCAGATGGTATGTTATGACTTAAATATACTAAACAATGTTTGCAGGAAGTGGACTGGGGTTGCTTTGGGGAGGTTACGGGGTAAACCATGAGTTGTGTTGGGTAGTGACTTGTTTCATTATAAACAGGATGGTGCTTGAAGATCCTTTTGAGAAAGGAATGTACTTTGTTTTGAGCCCATGGAAGAGGGCGTGGAGGACAGTAAGTCTATTAAGAGGATGTCAGCGATTGGAGTAAAATGCAGCCGTGGCCTTGCTCTTTGGAAAACAGAGATTATCAGAATCTGGTCTGTTTCTGAAGTATATATAGTGCAGAGATATCTGTGAGGACAGGTGTATGTCTGTTGTGTCTTGAGAGTGGAGTAAGTATTTGTATTTAAAAATGCAACCATGTGTAATATGGGTTTTTTAATTGATGAAAAGGGTTTTAGGTAATTAATTTAACTAGTTAAGACACCTTTTGGGGAGTAAATCTCAATGAACATGACAAGAATTACTTCTGAGCAAACGTGACTATGATTTTGTAAATGGCAATAGAAAATTTTAATCTTAGTTGTAAGTTATGGGTCACATAGAGGTGTCAGAGGCTGTTTTGGTTGTGGCGAATTAGTATAACAGGAAATTGGAAGGAAACAGATAGGTTTCTTGCTTTTATCTTACAATTCCCTATTTTCTCAAAAAGTCCCTTACATTAAATAGATGATGAAAAACTATGGAATGCATTAAAAGAAATGGGGGTGCCACAGCATCTGATTGTCCTGATGTGCAACCTATACTCTGCACAAGAGGCTACTGTAAGGACAGAATATGGAGAAACCAATTGGTTCCCAATCGGAAAGGGTGTGAGACAGGGGTGTATTTTATTACCCTATTTGTTTAATCTATACACAGAACATATCATACGGAAAGCAGGATTGGACCAAGATGAAGGAGGTGTAGAAACTGGAGGGAGAAATATCAATAATATAAGATATGCAGATGATACCATACTGCTAAGCAGAAACCAATAATTATTTGAAACAAATGCTGGTGATAGTTAAAGAGGAAAGCACAAAAGCAGGACAACAGCTGAATGTCAAGAAGACTGAAGTAATGACAACAGAAGATTTATGTAATTTTAAAGTTGACAATGAGGACATTGAACATGTCAAGGATTATCAATACTTTGTCACAATTATTAACCAAAATGAAGACAATAGTCAAGAAATCAGAAGAAGGCTAGGACTGGGGAGGGCAGCTATGAGAGAGCTAGAAAAGGTCCTTGAATGCAAAGATGTATCACTGAACACTAAAGTCAGGATCATACCAGACCATAGTATTCCTGATCTCTATGTATGGATGTGAAAGTGGAAAGTAGAAAAAGTGGATAAGAGAAAAATCAACTAATTTGAAATGTGGTGCTGGAGGAGAGCTTTGCGGATACCATGGACTGCAAAAACGACAAATAATTGGGGGTTAGATCAAATTAAACCAGAACTGTCACTAGAAGCTAAAATGATGAAACTGAGATTATCATACTTTGGACACATAATGAGAAGACATGATTCACTAGAAAAGACGATAATGCTGGGAAAAACAGAAGGGAGTAGAAAAAGAGGAAGGCCAAACAAGAGATGGATTGATTCCATAAAGGAAGCCACAGACCTGAACTTACAAGATCTGAACAAGGTGGTTCATGACAGATGCTCTTGGAGGGCACTGATTCATAGGGTCGCCATAAGTCGTAATCGACTTGAAGGCACATAACAACAACAAAGTGTGCAAGATTTGTTTTTAGTATTCTTCATTACAATGAGGTCTGTAGCAAAACAACATATTGGAGAAGCATGCATATAAACACATGTTTGCATAAATATATATACATCCAAACAGATAACATCCAGCGTTGACTACTGCTAAGGGTAGGATACTGGAGTAGGCAGACCAGTGGTCTGAACTGGTATGCGAAGTCTTAGCATTAAGATAACAGCTGGCATACCAGGTCAGACCAGTGGTCTGCCTAGTCCAGTATCCTGCCTTTTGCAAAAGCCAGTGTTGGATGCTATGTGCTCATTTATACACAGCTGGTGTTGGAAGTTGCTGCGCCTGGGGCTTCCATTAGTGAGCAATTGCTAGAAGGATTCTGGTAGCGTCTGTAGTTTTAATTTTCAAAATGTTCAACCGCCAACTATTTTAATAGGAAGATTTATCTTTGGGTGAAACGTGTTGTGCAAGAAGGTTATTTATGATGGAGTTGGTACCAGTTGGTTGTTCATACTTCCCTCAATATTGTATCAAAAATACTTGGTCCATGATGAGCTGTTTAAAGAGCATTCCTTGCAGATGAATTAGTCATATCGCACATCTCACTTTGCTCCCACAATTTCCTCTGCAAAATGGAGCAAGGGCTGTGCCACACAGGTTTTGTCTCTGTATTCCCACACCCTATTAGGGTAAACACATCAGGATTGTTGCAAGAACTCAATTTCTTTTGAACGTTTTCCAAGCAGTGCCTACCTCAATTCCTCTTGCCTTTCACTACTTGCTACCTCATTCTCCAAGGATCAGAGTACACACTGGGAGCCAGGACCATGTAGAATAGCGTTGCCAGGCTCGGGGCCTGAGACTGATCCTGTGTCTTTAGGAGAAGAGAAAGTCAGCCAAGTGCAGGTGTTCTTGCAACACTGTAATGGGAAAAACCACAAGGTGGAATTCTTCCTTCCCCCTGCACAACTTTTAAAGATACAGAATGTCTTGGTTGCCAGGCCAGGCCTCCAAGAGGTCTTCCTTGGAAATGGGAAAAATCTTGCCAGGACTCTCCTCTTTCCCCCAACTGTTTGCAAAGTGAAGATGCTGGAAGTGTAATTTCCTGCCAGGGAACATGGAGGTTGTATTTTAGCCCCCACGATCCCTTGCAGAAAAAGATACTTGCAACAACTTTGCAAAGCTTGATGGGCTTCTCCTGTTTTTGAGGGAGTGGTGTCTATGCTAGCCCATCAACCCTCATGCAGAAAGCCATTGTTCAAAACAACATGGTATTGTCTTAATATATCCAATGTACAGTATTTGAGAAAACGTTATATTTAACAAGAGACAGAGAGTTAAAAAGGCCTCAGTTCAGTCTATGAGTGGGCTATGTGCACACTGGTACTTTGTCACAATAATACCATTTATTAGTCTTAAGCATTGGGGTCTCATGGGAGCTATGTATTCTGGATATAATGGAAATGTTTAGAATCTGATACATTTTAGTTTGGCGAATTTAAGCTTGTCTGATAAGATCACTCTGCTTAGCAAATGGATGTGGGGGCAGCAGAAGTATCGAGAAATTTGTTCAGTCAAAGGTGGGAGGGAGGAAATGAAGTCTGCCTCCAATCATGTTTCTGATATGTGCTTTTTCCTCAGAAGCATTTGTGAATCTAGTTGTAATACTCTAAAAGTCACTGCTTCTTCCTTCTTTCCTTCCTTGGCTATGTAAGTTTTAATATACCTAGGACTAGGCCACAGAGTCTTACTGTAAATCCTCACATCCTAAAATATCTCTTTGCATCCTCCTACCACAGTCTTCCCAGCCTGATGTCCCCTACATGTTTTGGGCTATAACCCCCATCAGCCCCAACTATCATGACCATGCTGGCGGAGCCTGGTAGGAACTGTAGTTTAAAAAAAAATCTGGAGGGCACTAGGTTGACAAGTGCTATATTATCAAAATTGATTGATTGATTGATTGTGGGTGGTCTGCAACTAAATGGCTGTGCTTGTGCACTAGCACAACAGGATTTTCCCCTGTGTGTGTGTCCTCTGTCTTCCTCAAAATCTGCTCCCGAGAGTTGGGTGAACCCCCAAAAGAAATTAGGGGTGAGGGGAGGAGGCGGGGAGCATGTTCTACCGTACAAGGAGAAACCCTTGGGCTAATGGAACATTCACCTTATGGCTATGTTGCATACAAGCCCCTATTTCTATCCTGCCCTTTCTTACAAAGGAGTCCAGGGTGGCAAACATCAAAGTGTTAAAACAATACAATTTAAAATAAAATAAAACCATATTTCACAGAATCATAAAATAGTCGAGTCAGAAGAGATATAAAGCCATTGAGTTCAGTGCAGGAATCCAACTTAAAACATCCAAATGTTTAAAACATCTAAAACATTTAAAAATATTTAGAGCATCTAAAATATTTCGAAGCAATCATGTACTCTCACAGTTGCTAATGTCAAGATTCTCATGGCCAGTATATTTCAAATGCTTGGATAAACAAGAATATTTTTTTAATTTCTCCTGAAAGTCAATGAGGCAGACCATTACACCTCACCAGGAAGGGCATTCCATAGATGGAGAACCACCACTGAGAAGGCCTTGTCATGAGTCAACACTAACTGCGCAGCAGCCCCTCCCCTGCTAATCCTAGGGGCTCAAGATGGTTGATACTGCAGGAATTGCTCCTTTAAATACTTGGGTCCCAAGCCATTTAGGGCTTGATTTACTAGTATTAACACACTGAATTGGGCTCGGTAGCTCACTAGCAGCCAGTGCAGAGCTTTCAGGACCTGTGACATATTGTCCCATCAGGCAGGAACACTTACCAACCCAACAACCTTATTCTGTAGTAACTGCAGCCTCCTGGGCCATCTTTGAGGGCAGCCCCATGTACAGTGCAGTGCTGTAATCTAATCAGGAGCTCACTAGAGCATGGGCAACTGAGGCCAGGCTATCCTGGTCCAGGAATGGCCATAGCTAGCAAACCAGCTGAAGCTGAGCATAGCATTCCTGGTCACTGAAGCCACTTAAGACTCCAGTGACAAGTTAGAATCCAGAAATACTCCCAGACTATGAACTTGTTCCTTCAGGGGGAGTGTGATGCCTGCAAGAACAGGTTGTACACCTAACTCCTGAGCATGGGAAACTCCTTCCTGAACATGGGAACCTCCCACCCACAGCAGCTTTGTCTTCTTCAGCCTCAGTTTATTGGCTCCCATCGAGCCCATCACTGCTCCCAGACACTGGACCAGCACTTGTACAGCTCCCCTGTGTCACATAGATTGGAAAGACAGAGTTGTGTGTCATCAGCATACTGATGTCACCACCATCCAAGTCCCCAGATGAAAGCTTCCAATAGTTTCATATAGATGTTGAAAAGCATAGGATAGAAGGGACTCTAGCAGATTCCACAACTCAAAAGCCATGGGGTTTAACAGCAGTCCTCTAGTACTACTTTTTGGTGATGACCCTGCGGGTAGGAGCTGAATCGTTGTAATACAGTGTCTCCAGCTCCTATCCTTCTGAGTTGTTTCAGCACACCATAATCAAGGGTGTCAAAAGCCGCTGAGGGATCAAGGAGAAAATCTGAAATGGCGCTCTGGTCAAAGCTTCTAGCTAACTAAATGCAGCTTGTTGGTGACTATCCTGTCTACATGATGTATAGCACTGACCAAGATTCTCAACCAGGGTACTACAAATATTCTCTAAAACTAAGGCCGTGCTTGTCTTAATTCCACCAGATATTGGACCATGGATTCATGCAACATTTGCCTCTTTAGCATATATGGGTGGGGACATTTTTTCAGACCAAGGACTATATTCCCTTAAGGGTAACCTTCTGGAGGCTACAAGACAGTGGGACAGAGGCAAAAAGAGAGTAGAGCAGAGACAAACTGTGGACAGGGAAACTGATGTGACTCTTACCTTTGTATAGTAGGCTACATACCAGCCACACAAAAGCCAGAGGTTTCTACACACACTCGCATCTCTTCATCTTCCATCCAGACAAGCAAGAGGCATCAACATAGTTCAGGGACACATTCCCTGAAAAGGCAAAAGTGCTCAATTCCTACTTTGGCTCAGTCTTCTCCCAAAAGAGGGTCTATGACCCTCCTGGCATATGTGAAGTACAAGTTGTGGGAGCAGGATTGCAGCTTGAGATTGACAGACAAATGGTCAAGGAATACCTAATTTCAACGAGTTCAGATCTCCAGGACCAGAGGACCTGCATCCTAGAGTTTTGAAGGAACTGACTGAAGAACTCCTAGAACACTATTATCTTTGCAAAATCATGGAGGATGACTGGAGAAGGGCTAATGTTGTCCCTATCTTCCAAAACGGCAAAAAGGAAGACCCTGGGAACTACAGATCACTCAGCCTGACATCAATCCCTGGATAAATTCTGGAGCAGATTATAAAGCAGTCAGTCTGTAAGCACCTTGAAAACAATGCAGTGATTACTAGAAGCCAATATGGATTGGTCAAGAACAAATCCTGCCAGACCAATCTTATCTCATTTTTTGATTGGATAACTGTGGTAGACTGTGGGAATGCTGTGGACATAATATATCTCAACTTCAGCAAAGCCTTTGACAAAGTGCTCCATGATATTCTGATTAACAAGATATCTGAATGTGGGCTGGATGGAACAACTATTAGATGGATCCACAGTTGGCTACAGAATCATACTCAAAAAGTGCTTATCAATGGTTCCTTCTCAAAGTAGGAGGAGGTAATGAGCAGGGTAGCTCCAGGGCTTGGTCCTAGGCCCAGTGCTCTTCAATGTTTTTATTAATAGCTTGGATGAGGAGGTACAGGGAATTCTTATCAGATGATTCAAAATTGAGAAGGATAGCTAATACCCCAGAGAACAGAACCAAAATTCAAAGTGATTTTGATAGGCTGGAGCTTTGGGCTGAAAACAACAGAATGAATTTTAACAGGGACAAGTCAAAGTTCTACATTTGGGCCAAGAAACCGAATGTGCAGTTATAAGATGGGGGATACCTGGCTCAGCAATACTATGTACAAGAAAAATCTTGGAATTGTTGCTGATAACAAGCTGAATATGAGCCAAAAATGTGATGTGGCTGCAAAAAAGGCAAATGCTGTTTTAGGCTGCATTAACAGAATATAGTTTCCAAATTGCATGAAGTATCAGTTCTCTATTCAGCACTGGTTAGGCCTCATCTGGAATACTGCATCCAATTCTGGACGCCACATTTTAAGAAGGATGCAGACATATTGGAAAGGTTCAGAGGAGGGCAAATGATGATGATCAGGGGGACTGAAAACAAAGCCCAATGAGGAGAGACTGAAAGAAATGGACATGTGGTGTAGTGGTTAAGGTGGAAGACCAGGGTTCAAATCCCCACATAGTCATGAAGCTCACTGGGTGACCTTGGGCCAGTCACTGCCTCTCAGTCTCATGAAAACCCTATTCATAGAGTCACCATAAGTCGGAATCGACTTGAAGGCAGTACACTAAGCCTTGGGAAGAGAAAACTGAGAGGTGATATGATGATGCTGTTCAAGTACTTCCAAGGTTGTCACACAGAGGAGGGCCATGATCTCTTCTTGATCATCCCAGAGTGCAGGACACGAAATAATGGGCTAAAGTTACAGGAAGCCAGTTTTCCACTGAACATCAAAACAAACTTCCTAACTGTTAGGGCAGTACAACAATGGACTCTATTATCTAGGGAGGTGGTGGGCTTTCCAGCACTGGAGGCATTCAAGAGGCAGCTGGACAGCCACCTGTCAGGTATGCTTTAAGTTGGATTCCTGCATCAAGCAGGGAGTTGAACTCGATGGCCTTATAGGCCCCTTCCAACTCTACTATTCTATGATTCCGGCCATGTGAAAGCTCTCAAGGAGGGTGCAGAGGAGGACCATATGAGGTGTGACCTGGGGAGGGGGGCACAGCCTGGAGAGGACCCCAAGGGCCAAGACAGACCTTGAGAGCCACATTTGGCCCTCTGACCCCCACCCCTGGTCTATATATATCAACAGAAGAACCAAGACATTTTGCTCCTGAGGTGAATGACATATAGAGCTGATTGAACGGATGGTTGAATCTTAATTCAACACTAGTGATAGGACAGTGCTCCTCCACCATTTTTTGAGGAAGCAGGCTAGTTGAGCGGGGCTGTGGCATGCTGTGTTTCACACACAGCTCTTAACAGAAGGGAATAGCTGGGGAGCAGTTTAGGATGAAACTGCAGGCTGCTGCAGCCTAAAGCAGTTGCTTCACTTTGCCTAATGTAGGGTTAGCCCTGAAGAGGAGGGCTTGTCTCATTGTCCCCCTTTCCTTCACCAGGACCACATTCTCAGTCTTCAAGTGGATGGTCACCAGCGAGAAGGGACACCTGGGAGGATAATAGGTTTTGTGCTAATCATACCCATTTCTCCATTCCAGTGTATACATGTGTTGTCACCTGTCCAAAATTATTTGAAATTGCAGTTGCAGGAGTGAGCTTAGAACTTGCAGCCCCTTCTGTATTTTTTTCCAGTAGGTATGAAGTACCCCCTTTTCTCCAGCTCCTCCTTAGGGTAGAGCTAGTGCTGCAACATTTGCATGCTAGACAATAAAGCACTGTGAAGAAATTGAGGGTAATAATGGTTCAGTTTACAATAACCAACCACAAAGAAGCGGGCACACAGCAATGCCAGCTGCTCTGCACAACGGCCTCTGCTCATGAAATACAGAACTGCAGGTATTATGCAGCTAGAAATCCTTCCAGCCAGTTTAACAGGGAATACTTGTTCTTCCAGTTTTACCTGGCTTTGGTGGTCAACCAAAACTATGTGGTCATAAAGGCTATGCCTCTCCCACAATGGGTGGGGTGGGGTGGTCAGCCCCCTGCCATTATGCTGCACCTCCAAAAATGAGTTCGAGGTAAGGTATAATCCCCTGTTCCCCACTCCATCTCCAAGCTTGGAGCTGGGGAGTGTGTGTGTGTGAAAATTCCATGTATGCCATAAAGAAGTCCTTGCCCCTCATCCTCCAACCTGGAGCTGGAAAAGGGATGGTGCTTTTGCTCTTGCTCTGTGCTTGCTGGTCACTCTGAGCACCCAGACAAATGGACTTATCTCCACTCATACACCTTCTTCAGAACTGAGCCAGAGGACGTGTATATGGAGGCTTGCTTTCACTTTGTGTTCAGCAAGCTCAAAGCCAAAACAAATCCCAGGACTCAACTGAACCTTGGGACTGCCCTGCAGACAATGTATATAAGTTAAGCACTTTTAATTGGCTGTGCAACCAATCTGGCCAAATCCCAAAACAAATCAAGGTGATTTGCGTCAGTTCATGCCATGCAGAGTGACTTGGGTTAACTTTGGCTTGCTCTGAGGCAGAGCGGCCTATCCTGAGATGCCTCAGAGATCTCGGTAAAAACAAACAAACCGAAAAATGTTTCCAAATTGAAAGAAAAAGTCAAACAGATAACATATAAGGAAAACTCGGGGGTGGTAGGAAGATTGCTGGACATTGCTTATTACTGGCAGATAGTACCTGCAAATCCAGGACTAAAACACCAGGGTGGGGGGAGGGAAGGGAGGAGGGCTTGCTTATTGAGACAGCTCTCTTGTTTCCTGTTCAAGGCTAGGAACTCTCAACCAACATCTCACCAAACACAGTGCTTGGGGAAGGGGAGAGGGATGGTGATCTTAAAAGCATGAGCTTCCCCCCCCCACTGACTACACTCGTTAGTTCTTTGAGAGAATGCTTGAAAGCCACACAGACATTGGTACCCCTCTTTCCCACTGCCCCAGTCAGAGTTTGTTTGGTGGTGTAGTTACATTTTCCTCCAGTCTTTCTTAGCTTTACACCTGTGTTTGTTTTCTTCCATCCTTTCCCTTCCCAATCAGTCCCACCCTCCTTATTTTAAAAAAATAATAACGGTTGTCTGTGTCTTGTCTTAGTTACTTTGGTGGTGCCACCTCCACCTCCCAATTTTGGCCCTGTTTGTGTAGGCATTGCTGTCTTGTCTTTTTTTAATTCAGTCTTCCTTACCCTACCAGTCCAGTACTCACCTATCTGCTACCCAGCCTTATCTCTTTTCGAGTCCTTCCCTACCGTCAGTTCCCATCCTTCCTTATAATTAAAAAAGTTTGTTGTCTGTATGCTTTATATCTCTCTCTCAATAGTTATCTTAGTCATTGCTACCACCCCCTGCCCTAGTTGTCATAGCTATGTTCTGTTTTCTGTATCTAATTTACGTTGTGTGTATATGGTGTAAGTCTTGTATGAGTACATTTAGCATTGTATGCACACAGTCAGTGCAGCAGCATGCATTAACACGGCACATAAAACTAGACATTTGCATAGCAGCAGCAGCCATAGTGCCAGCCGAGGCACAGGTGGCAGAAGTGTTGGCAGTAGCAGAAGCACCGGTGGCCAGACTGGTTCACACCCAGTCAGGCTAGTCCATCCTACTGCTTGCAGTGGTAGTGGTGGTAGCTATGTCTTAGCTATTATCTGCCTAAGATACCTCAATAGTGGTCCAAATCCAAAGGGATGGAAAGGGAGTTCTACTTGCAAGGAGCTGCCACTGTAAAGGTGGTTCCTGGGACCTACATCTGCTGATCTTAAAGCATGGTCAGATCAGTGTGGAAGAAGGCGTTCTGCTTCTTGCAGATATTTGGGTCCCGGGCCATTTAGGCTTTACATGTCAAAGAAAATCTTGGAACAACCACCATCTGTGCCTCTCTCGGGAATAATTGATTGGGTGCTGCAGAGTAGCTAATGTATTAGGGTTTGAATCCCCACACAGCCATCACTGGGTGACCTTGGGCCAGTCACTGCCTCTCAGCCTCATGAAAACCCTATTCATAGGGTCGCCATAAGTCGGAATCTACTTGAAGGCAGTACATACATACATACATAGCGTGATGGAGCCTCCATATTCAGAGGCAGTATACTTGTGAATGCCAGTTTCAGAGGGCGGAATAACATGGGAAGTTTATCATTTTATGCCTGCCTCGGAGATCTCCATGTCTGGGGAAATTGCTTGGCTGTCAGAGCCATCTGTGCTGATCCCCGCCCTAGTCAAACAGCTCCACACCCTCAAACACTACTTCTTCCAACTCCTTCACTACTGCATGCCTAACCTTCCCCCTCCTTACGTGTCTGCATTGCTGCCTTTATAACCTCCAGGGTTGTGACTTGAGAGTTACAGTTTAAAACAAAAACAAAAAAATAGAAAACTCATTCACTGCTGTCTGCACTCTCCCTATTGGTCACCCGTTCCTCTCTGCCAGCAAGCCAGTGGCCAGCTGCCTGCCTCTGTGACAAGCTGCACGAGCTCCCACTTGCCTGTATGACCTATCTTCCCATTTTCCTGGGTCAGGATGTGAGTGGATAATTTGCTACAGCTGTGCACTGCTCGCCTGCTCCACTTTCGGGGGGGGAGGAGGTGGGCTAATTGCACACCTGGCGCCTGCCTACTTCAGGTGTCTGCCTCAGCTGTCTGATGCATTTGGTGTTCTGGTCCGGCATCGGAAACCTCAGCTGCCTGCCTAAGCTGCCTGCATGACTGACACTGCCCTGCTCCCCAACAGCTTCCCTTCAGCCATAAGTTGACCCTTGGACTCCTCCACTGCTGCTTGGCTAAGCTGGCTAATATTCCCCTTTCTTGAGTGTCTACGGTCATTCAAATTACAGGGACAGAGTGTTCCAGTTCCAGGCACATCCTATGGGCATATTTTATATGCTGTAGTTGTTCACGGGTGTTCCTGTGCAACCGTTACACGGAATGCTAACCACTAGACTAGTGGCAACATTTTGCCCCGTGTCTTAACGGGGCCTCCAGTCAAAAGGCTCCTGTATTGGTTTGTGTTTTTTTGTCACTTCTCCCATGCCCGGTCTCTTTTCCTGTTGTCTGTCACTCTACTGACAGCTGTCTCGTTATTTATTTCATTTTTAAATGTTTTTATACTGGTTTTCAACAGGCACCAAAAGATTTAAAAGTTCTCACCTCAAAAAAGTTTTGTCACTATTTATGAAGTTAAAATATCACAAAAGTAAAAGTGCATATTTTAACACCTTCCCTTCTTGCTATGCAGCCTTCATTTCTTCCTTGTGAAATAACCTTTGAGGGCTGTCGGCAAGCAGCGGCATGCCAGGTTGGTGGGGGATGCATTCAGCTGGGCTGCCCATCACTTCCTCTTCATTCTCAGGCCTCGCTAGCAAGTCCCCTTTGTCTACTGCGCTTAGCCCCTGCCTGGAAGCAGCAGTGACAGCAGAAGTATGGCCTCGGTGGTGGAGGCAAGGACACCGCCCTTGGGTAGCTGGACCACTGGTGGTGACAATGGGCCCTTTGTCATTTCAGCAAGGGAAGGACTGGAGCTTACCAAGGGAATCCCAGTGCGGGACATGGTGCTAAGCCTGGTGAGAGCCAGTGTAGCTTCTCTGACAGCTTTCACAGCCTGCCTTGTGTAGAGGGACTGCTCTCTCTCTCTCTCTCTCTCTCCCGCCCTTTGCCTTCCCCCCGTGTTGGGGGAGTTGTGCAGAGACCAGTACACAGGCTGGTTGCAACGTATTCCTTGCCCCCTCTAATGGTCACCCCTCATTAAAGGATGTATGGAGTGCTCATTCGATAGTATGCTGCTGGGACTATAATATGCTGTACCTTACAGGGTGAGTCCTTGCTGCCTAACCTGCATGCCCAGCCGATATTATTTCCTCCTTGTTGCCTGGTCTGGCTATACTCCCTATGTCACTGTGCCTCATGTCAAAGTCTCCAGTGAGCGTTCCTTTCCCCCCCTGTACTGCTGGCAACATTACTGCCCACTATATTGTAGGGCCCTTGGAATCAAAAGACTCCTGTATTACTGCTTTTTCTTTCTCGTTCATTACTGCTACTGGCAACAATCTCTCCTTTACCATACAGGGCCTCGACTTAAAGGACTCCTGTATTGTTATTTTTCGTCACTACCCCACGCCAGACTTCCTTCCCTGGTCTCTGTCTCTGTCTGGCCAGCTGCCTGGTGGTATCTTGCGTTCTCCCTGCCAGCGCTCTCTGGTTTCCCTGGGGTTGGCGAAGTTGGTACGTAGACAGGGATGGCTAGGTAGCCTAGATGCAGCAGCATCCTTGTCTCCTTTAATCCTCGTTAAAGGTTTTAGAGTCTGCACATTCCAGAATTGCTGCTGCTGGTTGATGGTATTACTGCCCTACTTATTTTAGGGCCTGGAGTCAAACACTCCCACATTATTTTGTCTCTCTCATTTTACTGCTGCATTGTGCCCCCTATGTGACAGGGTCTCTCTCTTGAGTCTTAAGGGTTATTGCAGTGAATATTTTATTCCCCCGTCACTACTGCTGCTGGCAATATTTGCCCCCCTCCCATATGACAGGCTTTCTCTCAAGTCAAAAGAGTGACTCAAGTTTGTTGGTTTACTTACTTATTTATGTATTCCCATAACTTACGCTGCTAGCAACAGTCTGCCCCCTGTATGACATGGCCTCAAGTAAAAAGACTCCTGTATTAATTTTTTCCTGTACATATCTGCCTCCTGCTTCCATCCACCAGTGCCTATCTGCCCACCTCACTGCCTCTCAATCAGAGTTTGGAAAAGTTACTTTTTTTGAACTACAACTCCCATCAGCTCCAGCCAGCGTGGCCACTGGATTGGGCTGATGGGAGTTGTAGTTCAAAAAAAAGTAACTTTTCCAAGCTCTGCTCTCAATTCAACTCTGTACTTAGGAGAAACCTCTTTGTGCCCACCTGGCAATGGGGTCATCTGTCTTTCTTTGACTCAGCTGCCTGGGAGATGGAATTGCACCCTCTGAGCAATTTGTTTATAAAAATCTTCATGGAACAAGCCAAACACAGGAGCATAAGAATTGGCAAGATTGACCACTCATCTGATTGTACAGCATTTTTTAAAAATACATTTTTTTTTAAAAAAAGCAAATTTTAAAGCTGGCTAGCACGAAAACTTCTGGAGCTGTCTGAAATTTGGCAGGGGTAATCCTCTCTTGAGGAGCTGCTATTTCTCCAAATCTTATGCTCCTGTGTGAACAAACATGAAGGTTATGACTGTTTTGGTTTCCAAATGCAAGTGAATGGGATTTCCAAAAAATTGTTTTCTCTGAATCGCAATCTGGATCCAGGGGTTGGGTTGGTTCAGGCTGGGTGCAAATCATCCCAGCTTGGATTGATCCCAATTCAACTGGCTGAATCAGATCCCAAATTGGGTTGGGGTATGCACAGCCCTATTGAAAATCACTAAGTTTCACTCTTGCGCTGTAAATTTTAAAAGTTTACAATCTATGATCCAGATTACATTTACAGTCTATGATCCAGATTCGGGGGGCAAGTTGGGTTGGGATCGTCCTGGCTTGGGGCCAATCTATATCACTGAAACGGGCCACAAATTGCATGAGGGGGCCATGCACAGCCTACTTTCACTGCTCTAAAATGCTGTTTAAATGCTAAAGCTGCAATCCTAATATACACACCTGGAGTAAGCCCCATTGAACTCAGTGGTACTTACTTCTGAGTACACATGGATGGGATTGTACTGTAAGTTTAATTATTAACCTTTTATATGAGAGATTGCAGGCCAGTTTATTTACATGTAGTCTATTTACATTGGTCTCCAGATGCTCTTTCCCTTACTGTAGCCTGAATGTTGGGCACTGGGACTGTAAATATTAGGCTTTGTGGAAATCCACTAGAAAAGCTTGGGAGATGGGGAGAGCCTTTGTGGACACAACTGCAAAGTGGTTTTGTTGCAGATGTAAAAAATCTAAATCTCTCCCCTTGGGTTTTTTTTTAATGATTAAATTATGTTTTTGCCCCCTGGTGGTTGGTAATTTCACAGAAGGGCTGGTCAAGGGTAGATGGTGTCTCCTAGAAAGAAAACCTGGAGTAGAGGGTCTCTTCTTGGTATGTAGTAAAAATTCAATTATGTGAGGATCCTTACCAAATTATTGTGTGCAGAACTGAGGCAGGAACTGTCAACTTCCAACAAGCCCCTGTCTGAATTCTGTTTATTTTGTTCTCTGGGTGCCTCCAGACATTGGCTTTATATCACAAGCACAAGCAGATACAATTTTTGTTTGTACATGATTGGCACATTATCTTCCACACCTTCCCATTTTCTCACTCATGGATATTAATTGCAATCCCATCATTTGGATTCCACACTATTGGGTAGAGTTTGACGGAATGTATCCAGGCTGTGTGGTGTTTTGTTTTTTTTGCTCCTCTCAATCAATCCACCCCTGCTGGCCACTATCATTTTCCATTCTGGGCATGTGTAAGGTATAGTGTTGATGTTGTTATGATGTGCCTTCAAGTCGATTATGACTTCTGGTGACTCTATGAATCAATGACCTCCAAGAGCATCTGTCATGAACCACCCTGTTCAGATCTTGTAAGTTCAGATCTGTGGCTTCCTTTATGGAATCAATCCATCTCTTGTTTGACCTTCCTCTTTTTCTACTCCCTTCTGTTTTTCCCAGCATTATTGTCTTTTCTAGTGAATTAGGTCTTCTCATTATGTGTCCAAAGTATGATAACCTCAGTTTCATCATTTTAGCTTCTAGTGACAGTTCTCGTTTAATTTGTTCTAACACCCAGTTATTTGTCTTTTTTGCAGTCCATGGTATACACAAAGCTTTCCTTCAACATCACATTTCAAATGAGTTTTCTCTTATCCGTTTTTTACACTGTCCAACTTTCACATCCATACATAGAGATCGGGAATACCATTGTCTGAATGATCCTGACTTTAGTGTTCAGTGATACATCTTTGCATATGAGGACCTTTTCTAGTTCTCTCATAGCTGCCCTTCCCAGTCCTAGCCTTCTTCTGATTTCTTGACTATTGTCTCCATTTTGGTTAATGACTGTGCCAAGGTATTGATAATCCTTGACAAGTTCAAGGTCCTCATTGTCAACTTGAAAGTTACATAAACATGTTGTCATTACTTTAGTCTTTTTGACGTTCAGCTGTTGTCCTACTTTTGTGCTTTCCTCTTTAACTTTCATCAGCATTCGTTTCAAATAATTCCTGGTTTCTGCTAGTAGTATGGTATCGTCTGCATATCCTAAATTATTGATATTTCTCCCTCCAATTTCCACACCTCCTTCATCTTGGTCCAATCCCACTTTCCGTATGATACATTCAGCATATGCATGTGGCAAACGGTGAAAATAGGTGTCTTATGTTTCGTATTGGGGGTTGCTGCAAACAAAATGGCTCAGTTATATTCAGATAAGGAGCAAATGGAACTAGGGGTGTGGTGATAGAGACCACCCACTGAAATTTCACCAGATACATGATAAATTAATCCACCCAAAATATGCACTAATGAACTTCCATACCAGCAGTGAGTACAGATGTATAACAGGTTTTACTTAGTTTTTTCATAGTAAGAGGAAATCCAGAGTAAATAGCTTTAAAAATGCAGGCTGGCATTTTGATGATATCAGCTTATTGTGGATGTGACAAAAAACTTGACACCTGAGCAGCATCAGTTTCGCAATGAACTCCTGTCAGGAAGCAGCCCTCTGCCAGCTGCTGCCTTATCTTTCTCCATCAAGGCCAGGTGTGGGAACCTTTGGCCCTTCTGAACCACAGTTAGCTCTCATCATCCCTGGCCATTGGCCATGCTTGCTGGGGTTGATGGGAGTTTAATTCAGCAACATCTGGAGGGCCAAAATTTCCCCACACCTTGGCCAAAAACCTTGGGGAAAGGAAAAGAGGTAGCAGCCAGCAGAGGGATCTACCAAAGTCTGAATGGTGCTGGTGAGCTGCCCATCTTGTGGCAAATGATGCAGAGTGTGCCTTTTTCCACCAGGGGATCATGGCTACTGGCCCCATAATTCCTAGGCAGCAAGATGCCCTTCACATTATTTATTATTATTTATTACATTTATATCCCCCCCTTCTCCCAAAGGCTGTCAGGATCTCCAGTGTTCAACAAACATTGGAGCCATCCATCAGCTGCTACCCCATCCTTCTTCCCCAACATGAGACTTTTTTACCTTAAGGGAGGGGACAGAGTAGCACTTGGAGGATGACTGGCATTTGTGCCCTTGGAGTATTGAGGAGAATGCTCAGAGAGCCTTCTCACAGCTTTCTGCATTCACCTTCAGCACTCAAGGAATACAGATGCTTTCTGGGGCAATTACAAGGCTGCTCACCCATTTCTAGTCTCTTCCTATGGAAGGTAATACTAGGATTATTATGAAGGAGCTGCATACGTATGTTGGAGGGTCACAGTTTGTCACTAGTGTCTGACCTTGTGTCTAGCCCTTGCTTTTGTCTATTATGTGGTGATTTTTCTCCTTCCCCTTACTGAAGCCTCCATCTTCCTGTCTGGTTCCCATAATAAAATTATGCATGGCATTGAGAAAGTGGATAGAGAAAAGTTCTTCTCCCTCTCTCATAATACTAGAACTCATGGACATTCAAAGAAGCTGAATGTTGGAAGATTCAGGACAGACAAAAGGAAGTACTTCTTTACTCAGCGCATAGTTAAACTATGGAATTTGCTCCCACAAGACGCAGTAATGGCCACCAGCTTGGATGGCTTTAAAAGAAGTTTAGACGAATTCATGGAGGACAGGGCTATCAATGGCTACTAGCCGTGATGGCTGCCACCCTAGTCAGAGGCAGCATGCTTCTGAAAACCAGTTCCCGGAAGCCTCAGGAGGGGAGAGTGTTCTTGCACTTGGGTCCTGCTTGCGGGCTTCCCCCAGGCACCTGGTTGGCCACTGTGAGAACAGGATGCTGGACTAGATGGGCCACTGGCCTGATCCAGCAGGCTCTTCTTATGTTCTTATGTTCTTATGAATATGCCTGCAAATTCTTGGCCAAATCAACAGACTGCCTCTGAAGTAACCCTAGTACTACTAGGGGATTAATGAAATCTGATTGTTGGCCGTCAGAAGAAAGATGATTGGACAGAATGGAAAATTAGAGGAGAGTCATTCTAGTGTTTTGGCATGACATGGTTTAGCTTGAGGGGTCGGAAACCTGTGGCCCTCTAGATGTTTTTGGGATTCAACTCCATTAATCCCTGACAATGCTGTCTGGGGCTGCTGGGAGTTGGAGTCCAACAACATCTAGTGGGCTACAAGCCCACCCCTGGCCTAGCAGCTGCTGTACCGTAACCCTTCTAATAAATCTGCCTGCCTATCTGTATTGATGATGCTATATTCCAATGTTTGCTCATTAGTGGCCTTTAAAACAAATCACCCCATGGCAGTGAATACTAGCAAGACCTGCGTGATAGCATGCACAGTACAACTAGCATGAGACCATTGCTGTTGTGTAAGATATATAGTTGTGTGCGTCTGTGTGCGTTTGTGAGTTGGCAGCATGTAATACTAGGATATGTGTGTGCGTCATGTTCTTAAAGAATGGGTATTCTTTTCCGACTCTTGTGTTAGGTGTTTACAGGGGCACATGAACATTTCTGTGAAGGAAAGCTCACATCATGTATTTGTACCTGGTGTGGTCTGTATTCATGGCTGTGTGTCTCCCTGGGCTGGAGCTGCCTGCTCATCTAAAGTACATTAGGGACAGACACCTCCCTTTTCGCATCTCTGACGGTGATTACAAGTCTTCCTGTGGTGACTAAGGAGTGGAGCAATGGTAGGTGCGGCTTCCTAAAGGCAGGCGTAGCCAGTCTGGTATCGAGGTTGGAATGATTTATTTCACCACCTTCAAGATTGGGTACTCTTTACCTGTTCCCAGGAGGCGGCTAGAAGCGTACAAGTGTTTGCCTGCTTCACAGAGGACGACGTGTATAGCCCTCAGCAGCTGACATGCTGCCTCATGCAGAGATTAGATGAAGACTTCTTAGGCAAGGCAGCGAGCCATACTAACGCCTGCTCTCTCTCCTTTCTTTCAGCTTCACCACGATTCAGAATGCAGCAACTGGTTTCCTGCCTAGGTTTGTGGGTCTTCTTCCAGCTTCCCTGCCTGGGCTCTGGGACACGTGTAGTCTACAAAGTACAGGAGGAGCAGCCACCCAACACACTCATTGGTAGCCTGGCAGCAGACTATGGCTTCCCAGATGTGGGGCACCTGTATAAGCTGGAGGTGGGTGCCCCCTACCTACGTGTGGATGGTAAGACTGGTGATATCTACACCACAGAAACCTCCATTGACCGAGAGAGCCTGCGAGAGTGCCAGCAGCTATTTCCAGGGGACCCTTGCTTTCTGGAGTTTGAAGTTTCTATCACGGACCTGATGAACAATAGCCCACGCCTGCTGGAAGGGCAAATTGAGGTGTTGGACATCAACGACAATACACCCAACTTTGCCTCTCCTGTTATCACATTAGCCATTCCTGAAAACACCAATATTGGGGCACTCTTCCCCATTCCATTGGCCATGGACCGTGATGCTGGTGCCAATGGGGTAGCTTCCTATGAACTCATGCCTGGTTCAGATGCCCAGAAGCTTTTTGGCTTGCAGGTAGCAGAAGACCAAGATGAGAAACAGCCGCAGCTGATTGTCATGGGAAACCTGGACCGGGAGCAATCGGAGTCCTACGATCTGACCATCAAAGTACAGGATGGAGGTAGCCCACCACGTGCTAGCAGTGCCTTGCTGCGCATCACTATCTTGGACATGAATGACAATGCACCTAAGTTTGAGAAGCCCCTATATGAGGCCGAACTGTCCGAGAACAGCCCAATTGGTCACTCTGTGCTGCAGGTGAGCCCCTTGTTCAGTGGGGAACCTAGAGACAAAATGACTCTCAACTGGGACTGATGAATGTCTTTCTTGCTTTAAAAACAGAATGGGGGACTGCTTTTCCTGGGTATGACTTGAGATTTAGACTGACCAGTAGTTCCAGAGGCTTTACACACTCTCAGATATGCTACTGATTTCCCCAAATAAATTTCACTGCCTTTTGACAAGATGAAGAATAGGAAGAATGTGTGGAGAACGTAGAACAGGTTTAGTAAGGATTTTTATGGGGGAATGAAAGTCATCTGGAGTTTAAAAGAGGAGAGGAAAAGCATGTACATCTGGGGAACTCTGTATTTAGAAAAAATAATGGTCCAGGCCTGCTGGAATTGTGCTACTTTAGAATGGAGATGCTAGATCTGATGTTTGATTCCCCCCCTCCTTCTAAACCCCTCTATCAAAACATGGCACATCCAGGAGATGGCATAGGTTAGACTTAGAGCCTTTCTTCCTAACATAGGTTAAAGTGGGAGTGTTCATTAAAAATCATTAAAAGGCATCACTAGGATTTGGGATTGGGTGTCTCCAGGTTATCGGGCTGGGTGGATTTGATTCTTGGACATACAGATTGAGTTATGCTAGGAGGCTTGTTCAATGACTAATTACAATCATCAAGAAATTCACCTTTCTATTTTAGAGCTTTTTAGGAGTCACTCATTATATCTGCTCTGGTAACCCCTCCCCCAAAACTGGTATAGTATGCTGCCTCCTGGCTAGAGCATCCAGTGCTGTGCCAAGCCTTTCTTTCCCCATACCATGGAGGCACGGGTTAGCCCAGTACATGGGGCATGGCTTGAAGATATCTACTTTGTCTGGAGTGGCTTGTTTTGATAACTGGAATGTGTGTACACCCTTGACTACTGGCTAATTTTACCTGTGGATTTGAAATGTTAATTGTTCTCTCTTCTGAGGGAATAGAACTGTGGTTCGTAAGGCATCAGCCGAAGCCTAGGGGGTTCGGCCCTGGTGCCAACATTTGATTACTGCTTTTTAGAAGGGAGATAAAAATCATGTTCTATCTTGTGTGGGAGTGGTGTGAAGGTGAAATCTGGAATTGACATTTAACAGCAGAGTCCTCCATCCATCCTGTCCAGCAAAATGTTAGGCAAGAGGAGCAAACAATAAGAGAAAAGCAAATGTTAGTCAACCTTTTGCCCTTTTAAAAGGCAAACAATGAATATGGGGATGATTTCTTTGAATAGGCCAAGTCTATGAGAAATTATCCATCAGTGGCCAGTGTGGCTTGCAACCAGTCTTTTGTTTGCTTTTTCTCAGTCCCTGGTCACACAGTGCTCCAAAACCTACAACTAATACTATGACTACTGCTGCTGCTTAATTAATGAATTAATTAAAGGTGATTCTACTTGCCTATATCAAAGGGGGGGAGTCTGTGAGGCCCCCTCCATTGGCTTAGCTGGAACCAACTACTACCTAGTTGGTTTCTCCCCCCCCCCCATTTCTCCTGGAACAACCTCATTCAATGGTCATGTATCTGAATTTGCTTGTTCCTCTTCCCTCCCTCTTCCCTTTTGTACTGTTATTACATTTTAAACTATTATATTAAACTGTGAGCTGTCTTGAGTGCAGGGCTGGTTCTAAAGGGCAGCCAGGTTGGGCACTGGCCCGAGGGCCCCAGAGCTACAGGAGCCCCTGAGGGGCCCTCCGCTTCCCTTCTGCAATCCATGCCCCCCCACACACCCCACTTACCTGTCAGCCAGCTTTTTAGCATTGCCCTTAATGAAGATGGCGGCCGCAGCTTCCCTAAGGTACTGAAGCCGCTGCCGCCATCTTAGTTGATGGCAGAGATGTGCACGCGTAGCAAGCACGTGTGCCATCAACAAAGATGGCGGCAGAGGCTTCATTCCCCTTAGGGAAACTGTGGCCTCCATCTTCATTAAGGGCAATGGTAAAGACTAGACAGGTAGGGGGGCCGGGGGGGTGCGTGCGCGTGCATACGCATGCATGCACACACACACACGCACCCACCGGGGGGCTAGGGCAAGCTGATGCCCAAGGGCCCCCGCATGCCTGGAGCCGGCCCTGCTTGAGTGCATTGATAGAAAAATGATAAACAAATACCCAGCATTAAAAGTGCATTTCATATGCTCACAACACTTCATGTGCATTTTCCCTCTTCTCTGCCAAGATTTGACTCCCAAAATGGCTTGGGTTACTAACTGCAGGTGACATTATATAATGTTAAAGCATATACGGGGCTGTGTGTGGCAAGAAGAGGAGGGGGGGAGTTTGCATTTCATCTTTTTTCTTTCCTGCATTGTTGTTGCTCTTGCTATAGCCTTCTTGGCTAGTTTATTCCTTCTGCATATTTTCAATTAAAGCCAATTCCTGAATATCAGTTTTCTGATGACAGCAGTATAATAGAAGGCACTATAAAAGAGTGAGCTGCGACAGTCTTGTCAGCAGGTCTATGTTGTCGTTAAGCTACTTCACAATCCCTTTTGCTATCTTTTGTGCAGTGCAATCTTATACATGTCTACTCAGAAAACGTTTGATAGTGACAGGTCAGATTAGTGATGGGGTTGGGTTGTAGTTTCACCAGTAACTGATCCTTCAAAGGTGTGTATCCTTGGGACAACCCCACTGTAGGAGCAGATCATCACACTGAGGCATTGCTGATGCTCAGTGTGGAACTTCCAGCGTACCAGTCTGACACCCCGAGTCCTGATGACCAAATGGATGCAGAAGGAATATGTGCCCCCCCCAATGAAGTCAGCTTTAGGCTGTGACTAACTTTAGGCTATGGCATCTCAAAAGGAGAGAAAGATGGCTGTTATTTACTACTTCTCACCTCAGTATCTCCATCTCATGAGCCATTCAGTGGTTTATGCAGTAATGCAGCAAGGAATTTCTCTGCACATAGCCCTCACCACAGTCCCACTTCTTTCTATTGCTCAGAGTCAGGAACTGCTGGCTGGGTTTTTGGATTGGTTTTCTTGGCAAATTCCTTGCATACCAAAGTGGGAGAGGTGGCCTCTCAGCTAGACCAGCGAAACCAGTTCCACCAGAAAATCATGGAAAGAGAAATATTTCCTGTCAGCCTCAGGCATCACCTGGGCGTTCTGCCAAGAGCCAAAACAACGAGGAGCCTAGGAGGGTTCTGCAGTAGTCATGTGATATAAATTATAGAGTTTGCTATAGGGCATTGTTGTGTGTTCAGTTGGTGCAGTTATAAGGCAGCGTATGGGGTATCAGGAATGGGTTGTGTGTGTCATCTTGGACTAAGAGAATTTGAATGATGAGATGCAGTCATGTTTGTTATTTTATTGGGAAATTTTGCATGTAGTGATAAACCATAGTTAATGGCTTATCAGGGTTGCCTGATTGCTCTAGCTTTGCTCCTCCCTGGTGCAAGTGGGAGTAACAAGCCATGAAGCCTTTGCTTGTTATTACTGAGATTGTGGTTCATTTCTCCCTAACAGACCACGATCAGCAAGCCTACAATAAACCATGGCTTCATATTGACTAATGGTTGTCAGGGAGGATCATAATCCCAGGTTTGTAATGATGCAGTGGCCAAGGCTTTATGGCTTATTGTTGTGCTTGCAGCAACGAAGGAACAAACTGAGAGAGATCAGGCAGCAGGCATTAGTATACTGTTGGAGTCCAATAAGGTGCATTAGAACACTGCTTAATAGCCATAGCTTTTTGCTGTGCGTTAATGAGACCATTTATTGCATTTTATCACACCGTTTCTCAAACATGAGGCATCATCTCATTCTATTCTCACAACCATCCTTTGCAGTAAGTTAGGCTGCCCTGGCCCAAGGTCACCTAGTGGGGGGCCATGTACGGTTTTGGTCACCCCATCTCAAAAATGTTATCATAGAGGTGGAAAATGTGAACAGAAGGCCAACCAAGGGGTTGGAGCATCTTCCCTACAGGAAGAGGCTACAGTGTTTAGCGCATTTTGTTTTAGAGAAAAGAGAACTAAAAGGGGATGTAATAGGGGTTTATAACATTATGTATGGTGTAGAGAAAATGTGCGGAAATTCATTTTTGCCTGATTCCTGTAATACTAGAAGCCAGGACTACCCAATAAAATTGATAGGCAGTATATTCCAGATAGACAAAAGAAAGTACACACAGGGCACACTTACTTAAATTATGGAATCCATCATCTTAAAATCGAGATGGTCACATGGTTTTAAAAGGGGATTACACAATCTTTATCCCGGCTTTTGACACCTGAGATATGTGTTTTCAGGACCCTCCCTATTCCTGTGACTGTAATTTGTTTTAACTGTTTTCAATTTTAAATTTTAAATTGTTGTAACCTGCCCCAGGACCTGATAGTGAAGGGCAGGTAATATTATCATTATTATTATTATTATTAATGGAAGACAGGTCTATCAGTTACAACAGCTAATTGGAACCTCCATGTTCAGAAGCAGTATGTCTCTGAATGCTAGTTTCAGATGGATAAACTGAGTTTGCATCAGGCTGGATGCTGAAGTAAATGGTGCTTTGGTCTGATCTAGCAAATCCCTGCAGCTGCAGTGGACTGGTGCTTCTGGAGTTAGTGCAATTTATATTGTCACACTACATGATATAATCGTTTTGTGATAGCTGAAGCGTTCTCTCATCTTAGTGGTACAAGGGACAATTGGTGGCATGTTCTTAAGGTCAGCAAGATCAATCTTCTCAGACATAATATATCTACCTGCTCACCATCTCTTTTTCTCATTGCAGGTCAAAGCCAATGATTCTGACCAGGGTGCCAATGCTGAGATTGACTATTCCTTCCACCAGGCATCAGATGTGGTTCGTCGATTGCTGCGCCTGGACAGAGCCACTGGACTCATCACTGTTCAGGGTCCTGTTGACCGTGAAGACATCAATGTACTCAAGTTCTCAGTGTTGGCCAAAGACAAGGGGGCCAACCCCAAAACTGCCCGTGCCCAGGTGGTGATTAGCGTCAGGGATATGAATGACAATGCTCCATCCATTGAAATCCGTGGTATTGGCTTGGTCACCCATCAGGATGGCATGGCTAATATCTCAGAAGATGTGCCAGTTGAGACACCTGTGGCTCTGGTACAGGTGTCTGATCGGGATGAAGGTGAGAATGCTGTTGTAACCTGTGTGGTGGCTGGTGATGTACCTTTCCAGTTGCGACAAGCGAGTGATACTGGAAGTGATAGCAAAAAGAAGTATTTTCTGCAGACCACAACACCACTAGACTATGAGGCAGTGAAAGAATACACCATTGAGATTGTGGCTGTAGATTCTGGCAATCCACCCCTGTCCAGCACCAACTCCCTCAAGGTGCAGGTGGTAGATGTTAATGACAATGACCCAGTTTTCAGTCAGAGCTCAACAGAGGTAGCTTTCCCTGAAAACAATTCCCCAGATGACTTGGTGGTAGAAGTGAGTGCTACTGATGCGGACAGTGGATCCAATGCTAAGCTGGTATACTCTTTAGTGACAGAGCCTTCATCCAAAGGCATATTCTCCATTGATCCAGAGTCTGGTGAAATCCGGGTTAAGACTGTTCTGGACCGGGAGCAGCGAGAACGCTATGAATTCTTGGTAGTTGCAGCTGATAAGGGCAGCCCTAGCCGGAAGGGAACTGCCTCAGTTGCTATCAATGTCATGGACCGCAACGACAATGACCCAAAGTTCATGCTAAGTGGCTACAACTTCTCTGTCATGGAAAACATGCCACCCTTGAGTCCAGTGGGCATGGTGACAGTAATTGATGCAGACAAAGGGGAGAATGCCTTCATTCAACTCTCAGTAGAGCAGGACAATGGTGACTTTGTCATCCAGAATGGTACTGGTACCATCCTCTCCAGCATCTCCTTTGATCGTGAGCGACAGAGTACTTACACCTTCCGACTTAAAGCTGTGGATGCAGGCGACCCACCAAGATCTGCCTATGTCGGGGTGACCATCAATGTGCTTGATGAGAATGACAATGCTCCTGTCATCATTTCTCCATCCAATGCCTCCTACAAGCATATTCAACCACACACTAGTCCTGGGCAGCAGGTCATGAGTGTTGGAGCCGAAGACATTGACTCTGGGATCAATGCTGATCTGCAGTACAGCATCACTGGTGGAAACCCCTTTGAGCTCTTCAAGATTTCACCTCAGAGCGGAAACATCACCTTGGAAAAAGAGATCCTCCGCAAGCACCATGGGCTTCACCGCCTGGTTGTGCGTGTCAATGACAAGGGCAAGCCATCTCGCCATGGCACAGCTTTGGTCCATTTCTATGTCAATGAGACACTGACTAACCGCACACTGTTGGAGACCCTGGTGGGCCACAGTTTGGACACACCCATTGACATTGACATTGCTGGTGACCCCGAGTATGAGCGCAGCAAGCAACGTAGCAACATCCTGTTTGGTGTCATTGCAGGCATAGTAGCAGTCACTCTGGTTATTGTGCTTGTAGTGCTAGTGCGCTACTGCCGTCAGAAGGAGGCCAAGAGTGGCTACCAAGCTGGCAAGAAGGAAACCAAGGATCTGTATGCTCCCAAGCAAGGTAGCAAAAGCAACAAAGCCAAGAGCAAGGTGAAAAAGAGCAAATCCCCCAAGCCACCCAAACCAGCTGAGGATGAGGAAGAAACAGGACTGCAGAAATCCCTCAAATTCAACCTTATGAATGATTCAGTCAGTGACAGCCCCCGCATTCACCTGCCCCTGAATTATCCACCTGGCAGCCCTGACTTGGGCCGCCACTACCGTTCCAACTCTCCCCTACCTTCAATCCAGCTCCAGCCCCAATCACCATCTGCCTCCAAGAAGCACCAGGTAGTACAGGACCTGCCAGCCACCAATACATTTGTGGGTACAGGGGACAGCAATTCCACGGGCTCGGAGCAGTATTCAGACTACAGCTACCGCACCAACCCTCAGAAATACACCAATAAGCAGGTAGGAGAGCTTGTCCTGCACCCTCCCACCACCCCCTCATGCCGCACCAGGGCCATATGGACAGAGGTGTGGGAGTGACGTGGACTCAGCCCACTCTGAATGAATGGACCTTGACCCCTTGGCATAATGCAGGCTGGAGCCTGCAGATGTCCAGGTGCAATTTGCACACCCGGGACTGCTCAGGAACGAGGCAGCCTGCCAGAGCAGCTGGTTGGGAAAATAACTGTGTGGGAGTGGGGAGGAGACTACTTGACTGCAAGGTACCCAAGCAGGCAGGCAGCATCTGGGAAAACGAACCATGGGAGTGGCAGTTTCCACTGCAGGGTGGGGTCTCTGTCAACATCCAGTGTGTTGTGCTGGAGGATGCATTTTGTGGAGCCCCTTGTATTTGGGGCTCACTGCAATCAAAAGGGCTGGAAGGCATGCCTCTGGGTCTTTCTGTATGTATCCCAGGTTCCAGCCACTCCCCCATTCAAATATCTGATAACTCAGGCAAGAGGCAAAAAGGGTCATCCCAGTTCTGTTGCAGAGCCTAATGCCGCTAGAGCCTCAGTGCCTTTGAGGAGGAGAAAGGCAAATATCTTTAGCAATGGGACATGGGGTGTGGCTATAAGGTTTCTGCATGTGGAAATAGCATCTGCCTCTGCACCTGGGGATTCTTTGCTGTCTTGAGTGTGCCTTGGCTCTGAGGGTTATCTGTGCATGCAGTGGGATACATCTGTGGCGTACAAAAGAGGTGAGCTTTTGAGCGCATGTAGGGCAGAGGTTGCTGCTTCTCTCTCTCTCTCACTCTGTTCTTTTTGCTGTGTTTGAAGCAAGGGGAGGCATCTGCTGAAAGAGAGATTCAGAGCTGCATGACAGGGTACTTGGCAGCTTTGGGACCACAAAAGAGTGATATCTCCAGCTTGCAAACTGGATAACACACTGGGAAAGTTCATAGGCTGTTTGGCTTCTGGAGGCTTTGTACATTTTTATGTGTGTGCTTCAAGCTGGTGCGCTGTGAAGGGTTTTCAGTATAGGGTTCTGCAACAGTTCTAAAGTACTGAGGGGAGGGGACTTGCCTCCCTTATATTGTATCATGTTCTCCTTCAGTTCAGACTTGTCTGCCCTGAGTGCTCCCCAGGTAAAGGTGTTTGCCTATGGATTGACTACAATAAAATGTCCATTGCTAGTTAGTGTGTTGTGAAGTGTGAATGGCTGGCTCTTGTGCCACATCCTTCGGGGGCACGGAAGAAGCAAACTGAGGAGCAGAGGAGGGGGGGAGAGCTTTACTTCCAGAAGTTATTTTACAACTGATATTCTCTCACTCATTTTTTCTTGAAATTTAGTGGGGTGCGGGAGAAAAAAATCACTTTAAAACAAATACATAATTTAGTTTTTAAAACAATGCCGTAACAACAATATTTCACAAAGTGTTAAGGAGTCATTATGCCAATTTGCTCTTTGACCTTCTCCCAACTGAACTTACTATTTTAAAAATAAACAATCCTCAGCTGTTTACACATACTTAGATTGCTCTTCAACTACCCAAATGAGTTTAAATTGTAGTAATGACTTTACATGTACTCATAACCAAATGTATTTTCTGCAAAAATCCCTTATAATAACTTTTTTAGAGTTCCAATTTTTGGCAAGAAACATTCTTGCTGCAATCAGTTTATCAAGGTAACATTATTTTAACCCAAAGAATTGTTTGTATTGTTTCACAAACCTATTTGGGATTCAGAACAAGAGGTATTTTTAAAATCTATATCTTGCCTTTTTTCCCAAGAAACTGAAAGCAGCTGATATGGCTCTCCCCTTTCCAATTTTATCCTCTCAACAACCTCTGAGCTAGGTTAGGCCAAGGAATATAAACTAGCCTAAGGTCACCCAGTGAGCTTCACAACTAATTTGAATCTGGGTGTTTGAATCTGGGACACCTCCTGGTCAATACACCACACTGGATGATTTTTTTCTATGGAAGAGCCCAAATATTTAATCCTCTTCTATAACCACTCAATCTGCATAAAACCTGTAGAGTTAGTCTGTAGTGCCCACACATCATAGTTGCTATACAATGTACATCATTTGATTTGTTCAGGGGTATAAGTGCCCCTGCTGAGAATGTAAACAACTTTAATCATACATTGTTGTGAGCCATCTTGTACTAAGCAAAGTACTTTTAAGAATGTTTGTTGAAGTGCAGCATACTAATATTTTAATTCTCCTTGCCACATTTAAGCATAAATGTAAATGTACTGCCTTCAAGTCGATTCCGACTTATGACGACCCTGTGGATAGGGTTTTCATGAGGCTGAGAGGCAGTGACTGGCCCAAGGTCACCCAGTGAGCTTCACGGTTATGTGGGGATTCGAACCCTGGTCTCCCAGGTCATAGCCCAACACCTTAACCACTACACCACACTGGCTTTCACATTTAAGCATACAGACCCTAATTTATAGTTACTATCAATCTTTATGTGATACACACATTCGCAGGTCTGATTCCCATTTTACCTTATACTTAAATGATGGTTCTGCCTTTGATAACAATCTTTTTTCAGATCTTCAAAGTCAGGTTGTGCCCCTACACACGTCTGTGGGAATAAGTCCTATGGAGTTAAACAGAACCTGTTTCAGAGTAGACGTGCACAGGGCAGCAGCGTTCATTTCCTTTTCATGCTATATCTTGTTTCGACTTTAAGAGCCCAATTCTTAAATTGGAAATATTGAAGGA
Organism: Rhineura floridana; assembly: GCF_030035675.1. Lineage (NCBI taxonomy): Eukaryota > Metazoa > Chordata > Lepidosauria > Squamata > Rhineuridae > Rhineura > Rhineura floridana. Next base: position 171,545,876 of record NC_084480.1, on the reverse strand, counting down.
GGGGGGAGGACATTGAAACGACTCTAATTACTTCTTACAACATCAAAAGGTAAAATAATGTTGATCATCACAGTATCTGCTTATTTTTTTTCTACCACCACAAAAAACACTAATTATCCTAGTTATCAAGAAATATTGTCTGAATTTTTATTTATTTATTTATTTATTACATTTCTATACCGCCCCATAGCCGAAGCTCTCTGGGCGGCTTACAGCAATTAAATTTCAGTCTCTAGGGAAACTTCTAAAGCCAAAATCCTTTTATATTTTACCCAAATGTTTACATTGCAGACCGAACTACATTATTCTTGAATTTTATAGATCCCCTCTGCTCTGCTCCCCCCTCCCCCAATAAGATTCATATTTGTTGTATAAACCACCCCCTGAGTTCACTATCTGGCTCCCACCAAAAGGATAGAGCCATTAAAATGACAGCATAGTAATATTGCTGTGATGTTTCCAAACTAATTCTTGTGCACCTCCCCTGTCCGTGGATTGATACAAGCAAGTTTGAATCTTCAGTGTTTTTCAGTGGCTTTAGGTAGGTAGGAAAGCCGGTGTGGTGTAGTGGTTAACTTGGGAGACCAGGGTTCAAATCCCCACACAGCCATGAAGCTGACTGGGTGACCTTGGGCCAGTCACTGCCTCTCAGCCTCAGAGGAAGGCAATGGTAAACCCCCTCTGAATACCCCTTACCATGAAAACCCTATTCATAGGGTCGCTGTAAGAGTCGGGATCGACTTGAAGGCAGTCCGTTTCCAATTTTAGGTAGATAGAGACAGATTTTTTAAAAACTTTTATTTTTAGAAAGAACTTCGGTAAAGATTTCACTATAATAACGGAAAACCTTCCCATCCAAGAAAAATAAGACTTTCTCCACTTCATTAAATTATTTCTTGCATTATTAAGTAAGGGGTCTCTCTTGCCTTTGACTAGCCATCAACAAAAGCACTCAGCTGGTTGCTAGTGAAGAGTGGTGTGGGGTTTTTTTGCCCTGTATGTGTTTTGTGTCTTTCTATGAGGCATGCCTAATAATTTTTGGTTTTTTTAAAAAACATTTTTATATATGGAATTGTTTTAATTGTTTTATATTATGTGACTCTTTTATATATGTTTTTATTATATTGTAAATCACTTTGGAATACCTCATGGGAAGAGATTCATAAATGCAATAAATAAAATAACAAGTAGTATACAAAAACCTGTTTGCGCAGTGGGAGGGGAGGCAAGAAGTCTTTGCAGCGGACGGAGAGAAAGAATGAATGGGATTGTGGTGTATGCTTAATGCAGCAGTAACAGCAGACAGAGTGACTTCACAAATACACATTTTGGGTTGTGTCTAGAGGGAGCTTTTGCAGGAGAAGGAGGAGCACAGAGGTGAGGGGGGAGAGGCGTTTAAACCCTGGAGTGTTTTGCAGCATGCTGCAGGCATCACAATCTGGCTTGGGAAGGAGGTTGTGTTGCTTATCTCAGGCACCAGCAGGAACAGGACTTATCCTATTAGGGCTGGCTGTCAGGGGCTGGCACTGTTGAAAGGCCCCACCAGCTCTACCAGCAGCTGTTGAGGAGTAGCAGCCCCCTGCTCTGTGCCAGGCACAGCAACAGCAGCACCTTTTCTCCCCCCCAGCCACCTGGTCTAAGGGGGCAAGTGGCATAAGGCAGCAGCTGTTGCTTGCTCACTCCACCATGAAAGCAGTTGTGTGTAGCGATTCTAGGGAACAGCAGCTGGTATGGCAGTAAGGCTTGGGCCTCCATGATGCCCAGAAGGAGAGTGTAGGTGAATGAACAAAGGGTTAATTCCACTTCCTACTTTATTTGAGAAGCCCAGCAGGGTGAACGTGGACCAGTGGGGCTACCCAAGAAGAGTGTGCCAGTAGCGGCCAATGAGGCAAGGTGGGCACCGTTGCTCTCCCAGCTTCCAAACATGGTGGGTTGCTGCTGCTGCTGCTGCTCAGGAGGGGCGAGGCACAAGGAGCTCGCCATGCAGCTGCAGAGCCAATCTGTCGCTGCTGCCACACTGCACCGAGCTCCCCGTGCCTTGCCCCTCTTCCTCTCAGTCAGTGGCAGCAACCCACCATGGTCAGAAGCTGGGAGAACAATGGTGCCATGCCCCCCCGAGCTTCAAAAAGTTACTTTTTTTGAACTACAACTCCCATCAGCCCAATCCAGTGCCATGTTGGCTGGGCCTGATGGGAGTTGTAGTTCAAAAAAAGTAACTTTTCCAAGCTCTGTCCCCCCCTGCACCACTTCACTGGCCACTACTTGTTCCTCTTCTCTCTTTCTCACCCTTTTTGGGTATCATGGTGGAGAAAATTGGGGCCTGTGGTCTAAAGAGAACACACTGCTTATCTGCCCTCTCTCGGGGGGGGGGGAGGAAATGGATGCGTAATCATGGGGAGGAGGTGCTGCTGCTGTCTCTTCCTCAAAAAGTCTCTCTAGGAGGCACAGCAAGGAGAACTTGGCTTGCTGGGCCCAATCTCTGATGCTGCATTGCATACATTGAAAACACAGCTGAACAAGTGAAAGCATGAGGTGGCTGTTCTGTGCCTGTTGCATGCCGGCAGTCCTCCTTTCCACATAGAGTGGTCAAACAAGCAGGTAAGAAGTTGTGGCTCATTCCTTTCACCACCATCCAGAGGGCGAGCAACATGTGATCTGTTACCTCAGTCCTTTCTCTCTTTTGGTGGGGAGGATTGGACCCAAACATAGGTGTTATGCCGTTTCAGTGCTGTTGTGTTGAAAAATGACATCTGAAAATAGATTAGCCTATGAAAACTCACACCAGAAAAAGTGCTTAGGAGTTAAGGTGCCAAAGAGGGGAAAAAATCCAGATATGTAGCCATGTTAGCCTTTCACATCAAAACAGCAAAGTGCTTGTGTCTAACAAGTTTATTATGGCATAAACTTTCATCCACTTCATCAGTTGCATGAAATGACTTCGTGAGTTACCGGTGTATAGATATACATGTCTTTGAATGGGTATTTCAAAACATCAGTGAATGAGCAGTAAAATGGCAAATGCAATTCAACATAAACAAATGTAAGGTGATGCATCTCGGGGCAAAAAAATTAATATCACATATATACTCATGGGGTCTGAACTGGTGGTGACTGACCAGGAATGAGACCTTGGGTGGCAGTGGATAGCTCAATGAAGATGTCGACCCAGTGTGCAGCATCTGTGAAAAAGGCAAATTCCACGCTAGGGATCGTTAGGAAGGGAACTGAAAATAAAACTACTGATATAATGCCGCTTTTATAAAAATCTATAGTGTGACCATATTTGGAATACTGTGTATGGTTCTGGTCACGTCACCTCAAAAAAGATACCGTAGAATTGGAAAAGGTTCAGAAAAGAACAATCTATGAAAAAAGGTTGCAGGATTGGGGGCTTTTTTAGTTTAGAGGAAAGGGAAGTAAGAGGTGGCATGATAGAAGTGTATGAATTATGCACAGCAAGGAGAAAGCGAATAGAGAAAAGTTTTTCTCCCTCTTTCATAACACTAGAACTCCTGGACATCCAATGAAGCTGAATGTTGCAAGATTCAGGATAGTCAAAAGAAAGTACTTCTTCATTCAGCGTATTGTTAAACCATGGAATTCATTCCCATGGTTGGCAGTGATGGCCTCCAACTTGGGTGGTTTAAAACAGGATTAGATATGTTCATGGAGGATAAGGCTATCAGTGGCTACTAGCCATGATGGCTATGCTCTGCCTCCATGGTCAGAGGTAGTATGCTTCTGAATACCAGTTGCTGGAAACTGCAGGAGTGGAGCATGCTCTTGCACTCAGGTTCTGGTGCAGTCTTCCCATGGGCATCTGGTTGGCCACTGTGAGAACAGGATGCTGGACTAGATGGGCCATTGGCCTGATCCAGCAGGCTTTTCTTATGTTATTTTTTTGGAGGGGGGGAGGGATTCTACACAGTAAGGTCAGAGTGGAAATAAAATACAGAAAGTAGAGAGGGAGGGGTTATTCACAAAACTTGTTGATAAGACAGACATTGTGGCATTTGTAAGCCAATTAGTGTGATTTAAAAACAACAGCACCTGCTTAAATCCACAAGTGATACCATTGAATCTTGAAGAACTGCAATTTAGCAGTTTCATATTACAGTCTCCATTTGAAGTCCCTTTGTTCAAGGAAAGCCACTTTAGGATAAATTACATTGATTGTCCTGGGAGAATAAAACGTTTCCAAACTGGCTTTTGAATATTGCTAATTCTGATGATAGATTTGTGTCCATTTATTCCTTTGTGTAGAGGAAGAGTGGTGAACCTTTTTCAGCCAGAGAGCCATATTTGCCCTTGGCTAACTCTCTGTGGTCTACATGCCAGTGCAGGGTGGGGCCAATAAATAAGAGGACATGGCCAGAGTGAGGGCAGCCACTCTGCTCATGAACATGCAAGGTCCCACAGAGAGAGAGAGATCAAACATCACATCTCACCCCTGCTCATCAGATGATTGATCTGATCAGTGAAGTGAGGGCAATCTGCATCTGGTGAGGGCTTGCCCTAAAAGGCAGGCTAGATATATATTTTAAAAACAAATGAAAAAATATTACATATGTCTATATGGGCTGTATTCAACTAAGATGTACAGGAATACCCCAAATAACAGACACTCGTTTAACAGACACTCGCTATAACAGACATTCTCCAATTCCACCATACCCCACTTAACATATGCACGCTTCACAATAACGGACACTGACAGAACGCCCGAACTTGCATTCCACATGCCACGTGTGTTGCAAAGCATCATCTCCCACAGCATTTAGAGCGACTCTGAGCGACTGCCCTTTCTCGTCTGGTCTGCTTCATCCTCGTTTTCAGTAAATATTCTTTAAATTGTTTAAATTCTTAACTACAGTACTGTACTGCGATCAGAGCTCTGCCTGCCCCGTCCTAGGTCGGCGGCGGCAGTGTGTGTGTGTGTGGGGGGGGGGGGACACCTCATGCTCTTTACAGTACTGTAGATCCCCCTGATTTCATTTATACCTCTCCATTGTCCCATCTTCCTTTCCTGCTTTAATTGAATACTTTTCTCTCTCTGCCTATCATTAGTTCTGGCTTTTGCCACTGCTGGCTTGTGTGTGGGGTGTGTGTGTGCATTGGTGTGTAGGGTGTGCATTTCCCTTGCCTTCAATACAGTACTGGTACTGTAGTACAGTACTGTACAGTATTACGTACAGTACATAATGGCAGATACGAAGAAAAGTCGTAAATCTATCACCTTAGATATGAAGCTTATTTTATTTTATGTTTATTTTAGTTATAAATGCGTTATTTACATCAGTTATGCCCGTATATGACGATTGCAGTGCAGTACATGCATCCATAAGAGGAAAAAACGTGGTGCTTCACTTTAAGTACATTTTCACTTTATATACACGCTCCGGTCCCATTGCGTATGTTAATGCGGGGTATTCCTGTACTCAGCGTACACCCACTGAAATTAATGAACCTAAGTTGGTCGTGTATATTAACTCAAGAGAGTCTACTCTGAGTAGGACTAGCATTGAATACTACCCTATATAAATGATTTCTGAAGTTCCATTGAATTTTGTAGGAGTTTATATTAGGTCAGACTACCAATATTGTTTCTACTGGCAGCAGCTGTTCAGGACCTTTAAAAAAAGGAAGCTTCAGCATGCAAATTACGTGCTCTACCATTGAGCTATAACCTTTCCACATATTTATTTCAGGTCATGGGATTGCAATGTGAAAGTACAAAAGAAACAAAAAAATTCATGCATTCACTAACCTAGATAGAGCCGCTGTTACCAGTATGTAATTTTAATTAGCCTTATGAAACTATATGTGAAAATACATGTTAGATTGTTTTGGAGTACAACTACTATTAGACCTAATCAAACAAAAACAGTAAACATTTGTCTCTTTGATGATTTGATCAATCACATTAAGAACTTTTTAAATCTAAGATGCTCATTGACATATTATATATATATATATATATATATATATATTTAAAAGATTTGTGTTGCTGTTCAAGTTGGGTCTTTTTAAAAATTTTGCAATAAGCTCTACCTTTCTTGTTTATATGAGCCAAAGTTGAAAAATAAGTCTGTTATAAACATTTGAACTGTATTTCAAACTTTCAACCAGCCAATTGGTTTCAAAAAGTGTTGCTCTATTTTTTTCACATTGTCAACAACCTCCATACTAAGCAACAAATTAGGGTGAGGTTTCTAGTTGTTTTTAACCTGAGTTTTAGTTTTCCAATTCACAACAACTTCTGACAAGGTACGATCAGTAAAAGAAATATTACTCAACTTTTCAGTAGAGGTTGATAAAAAGATTGCTCTTGAAAGAAATATGTAGTGATACGTCAATAGGAATTATGTGCACCAGAGGAGAAGGTATAATCCCTTTCATCTGGGTCCAGTGTCCTTCATACCTCCACAGTTAAAGAGTTCTCTAACCCTAAATGATTTTTGTGGAAGACTGGCGTAATGAGATTTTCCATCTATACTCCCCTGAAATTTCATGGGAAGGCAGCATAAATACTTTATAATTAAAATAAATACTACTAGATATGCAAGCAGATTCACTAAAGGAGGAGGGGAAAGTGCCACAGGACGGAAGAGTGCTCTTGTGCTCAGGTCCTGCTTGCGGGCTTCCCATAGGCATCTTGTTAGCCGCTGTGAGAACAAGATGCTGGACTAGATGGGCCATTGGCCTGATCCAGAAGGCTCTTACAGCATTCTTATGTTCCAGCTTCTGAATTTCCTCTCCCACTCGTATCAAATCCCAGCACTCAGAAAGTTAGCCCCAGTTTCTCTGCCATTCTCCTGCATTCCTCAAAGCTAGCGCCATCATCCACAACTCCCAAGCATGCTCTCCTCCTTCCCTTGTCATTGGCAGCAGTGCAAGAGCTGTAGGGGTGGCCATGGAGGAACCAAAGGAAGCCTTTTCTATCTCCCTCCTCAATTGGTCTGTTAAAACGACTGAAAGAATGATGGGATATGGTGTGTTATGGTCACTATTTGTCTTTTTGAGACCTTCTGCACTGCACTGTATTGCAGAAGCACTTCATAAGAATTATGGCATCACGTCCCATCACTCTTGTAGCCTGTGCAATGGAGAGTAATTACTGGACAGAGGAAGCAAAGACTCCCTCCCACTTTTAGTGTTGCTGCTCCCATTCTGCTGAGAATGATAAGGAGGGGAGAAATCATGCTTGGGATAGCAAGGATAGAATCATAGAATCATAGAGTTGGAAGGGGCCTTGTAGGCCATTGAGTCCAACCCCCTGCTCACAGCAGGAAATCCACAGCTAGAGCATCTCCCGCAGATAGCTGTCCAGCCTCTGCTTGAAGACATCCAGCGAAGGGGATCCCACCACCTCCCTAGGCAGTCGGTTCCATTGCCGTACTGCCCTTACTGTCAAGAAGTTCCTTCTAATGTCCAATCTGAATCTACGCTCCTGCAACTTAAAACCATTAGACCTAGTCCTACCCTCTGGGGCAGCAGAGAACAAATCTGTACCCTCCTCTATGTGACAGCCCTTCAGGTACTTAAAGAGTGCAATCATGTCACCCCTCAGCCTTCTCTTCACCAGACTGAACATGCCAAGTTCCTTCAACCTTTCCTCATAAGACTTGTTCTCCATACCGGCTATCATCCTCGTCGCCCTCTTCTGAACCCGCTCTAACTTGTCTATATCTTTCTTAAAATGAGGCGCCCAGAACTGAACGCAGTATTCCAGATGAGGCCTGACTAATGCAGAATATAGTGGGACTATTACTTCCCTCGACCTGGAAACTATAGCTCTGTTTATGCATCCCAAAACCGCGTTTGCCTTTTTTGCCGCAGCATCTCACTGCTGGGTCATGTTCAATTTGCGATCCACTACAATTCCAAGGTCCTTCTCACACACACTACTGCTAAGCCGGATATTTCCCATCCTGTACCCGTGCATTTTGTTTTTGTGGCCTAAGTGCAGAATCTTGCATTTGTCTTTATTGAATTTCATTTTATTAATTTCAGCCCAATTTTCTAGTCTATCCAGGTCCCTTTGGATTTTATTCCTGTCTTCCATTGTGTTAGCTATCCCTCCCAGTTTCGTATCATCCGCAAACTTCATAAGGGTTCCCTCCACCCCATCATCTAAGTCATTGATAAAAATGTTGAAGAGTATCGGCCCCAGGACAGAACCCTGTGGCACTCCACTCGAAACCTCCTTCCAGTTCGAAGCAGAGCCACCAACGACCACTCTTTGAGTACGGTTTTCCAACCAGTTGTGAATCCACCTGACAGTATTTCCATCTAGTCCACATTTGACCAGTTTGCTAATCAAAAGGTCGTGGGGGACTTTGTCAAACGCTTTGCTGAAATCTAGATAGATGACATCTACAGCATTTCCACCATCTACTAAGCTAGTGACCCGATCAAAAAAAGAGATGAGATTAGTTTGACAGGATTTTTTCTTGACAAACCCATGCTGGCTCCTACTAATCACAGCATTGTCATCTAGATAGTTGCCAATGGACTCTTTTACTATCCGTTCTAATATCTTTCCCGGTATTGAAGTCAGACTGACCGGCCTGTAATTCCCCGGATCTTCTTTTTTACCCTTTTTAAAGAGCGGGACGACGTTTGCCCGTCTCCAGTCCTCCGGCACCTCTCCCGTTCTCCAGGATTTCTCAAAGATGATGGCAAGAGGTTCCAAGAGTACATCCGCAAGTTCCTTCAATACTCTGGGATGCAGTTCATCAGGCCCTGGAGATTTGAACTCATTTAGGTTAACTAGGTATTTCCTGACTATCTCCTTATCAATCTCGAACTGCAATCCCGACCCCTTCCTAAGATTGCTACCGATGCAAGGTTGCACACTGTTCCCTTTTTGGGAGAAAACGGAGGCAAAATAGGCGTTGAGCAGTTCTGCCCTTTCCTTGTTAGCAGTCCCACTGTTTCCTTGGTCTTTCTCTTGCTTCAGACATATCTGAAAAACCCCTTTTTGTTGTTCCTCGCTTCCCTTGCCAGCCTCAGCTCATTCTGGGTTTTAGCTTTCCTTACGCTATTCCTGCAAGCCCGAGCCGCTTGTTGGTACTCTTCCTTGCTGATGTGTCCTTCCTTCCATTCTTTATACATGCTCTTTTTTATTTTTACCTCCTCCACCAGTCTTTGGGTGGCTTTGGGTGATTCAGGAGAGTGGTGGGTAGTGGGAGTAGCCCTTTCTAAACCCTTGGGATTGAATTGGGAATTTCCTGGGTTTTTAAATGTTTTTCTTGAAAGCCTGAAAAAATCCCAGAGTGCGACAGAGGCTTTGCCCACCTTTATAACTGCTCTAAAATCCGTAACCATAATTATTTAATGTTTATACCATTCACCTCTCATGTTCATTAAATTTAAAAGCAAAACTAAAATATTTCTGATAACTAGGGAGATGGCAACGAAAATGGGAAAGTGGTGGGGGAACAACAGTCATTGGTGCTGTAGGGAGGGAGCACTGCTGACTCTGCTGTTCTGCTCTCTTCCCTTCCCTTCTGTGTCTTATGAAGAAGCATGTGGGATGGGAACAAATGTAAAGTGCCTGGAGTCAGGAGGTTTGGCAGCAGGGTCTAGTGCCTTACTCTCTGCACCACCAAGGAAGCTCTTAGGCAAAGGAAGCTTCCAGCTGTATCTTTATTGTGCTGTAGCACTGGCCTTGTAAGAATCCAGCCAGATAATGTGACCCAAGGAACTCCTCTGTTGCTATTGCTCCAGGTTTGGTTCCTCACTCTGAGCATCTTATCCATGACAGAAGATGCTAAACAGGCTTCTCCAGCTTTGCTTTGCTTTGCTTCGTCTCATCATCTTACCTGCCCATTTTCCCTGGATGCCGTTCCATCACATGGGTTAACCTGCCATCTGGTGTCCATGGACAGGAAATGCACTGTAGCTTTGAGGAAGTAGTCAGCCCTTGCTGGCTTGTAGAGACCAGTTCATTTCCTGGCCTGGTCCAAGGAGTAGCTCCCACATCTTTTACTGTGTGAGTCCTAAACTGCTTCTCCCTGTATCTTCCTTGACATTTATCTAAGTATTTTAAATAAATAAGGGTCCCCCTTTCCTACCACCTTTGTACCTTGTGGGGTCTTTTTATTTTATTTATTTATTCAGTTTTATTTATTAAATTTCTATCCTGCCCTTCCTCCCAGAAGGAGCCCAGCGCACCAAACAAAACACTAAAAACACTCTAAAACATCTTAAAAACAGATTTTAAAATATATTTTCTCTGGGGGGGGGTCCTTGCCTCCACTTACAAAAAAAGGGGTGGACTCTGGGGGAGGGCTCAAATCCTTTTTGTCTCTCTTAATCCCCAGAGATGACTGTTGCTTGTGGGCTCCCAGTCCCTTTGTTCTTGGGGACCAGCACAGCAAGATTGCTTGAGGCTCCCGCCTTTTTTGGAAGGGGACCAAGACGCAGTTGAGCCGGCAACCAGAGTCTATTCAGATCCTACTTTTCTTTCCCCTTTGTCTCCCTACGACTGCCCCTTCCAGACCTCCCCTGCTTGCTAAGATAGGGCAGCAGCTCCAGCAGTGGGTTTAATCTGAAAAGAGTCAAGCTTTTATGAACAGCTGGTTCAAGCATTTGCAGAATGATTTAGAGTGCTTGTGAAGTGCCTGCCCCCTCCATTCCTTCTTCTGACTCCAAAGACCAGCAACTTAGCAGTGGAAGTGGTAACAGGGGCTCCAGATCTCTGGTGCATCCATTTCTGCCAGGAATGGAGCTGGGATTATTTTATTTATTTATTTTTATTTATTTATTTTCATTTCTAGACCGCCCATAGCTAATAGCTCTCTGGGCGGTGTACAAAACGAGATTAAAATACAATATAGAATAAAATCAGTAACAAAGGAACACATTAAACTAAAAACATTAAACATAAAGCATTAAACATTAAAATGCCTGGGAGTATAGCCAGGTCTTAACCTGGCGCCTAAAAGAAAGAACCGTAGGCGCCAGGCGTATTTCCTCCGGTAAGCTGTTCCATAATTCGGGGGCCACCACAGAAAAGGCCCTAGATCTAGTAACAGTCCTCCGGGCATCCTGGTGAGTTGGTACCCGGAGGAGGGCCTTAGATACTGAACGAAGTGAACGGGTAGGTTCATAGCGGGAGAGGCGTACCACAAGGTATTGTGGTCCCACACCGTGTAAGGCTTTATAGGTCAACACCAGCACCTTGAATCTAGCTCGGAAACAAATAGGTAGCCAGTGCAAGCGAGCCAGGACAGGTGTTATATGCGCAGACCGATTGGTCCTCGTCAACAGCCTGGCTGCCGCATTTTGCACTAGCTGAAGTTTCCGAACAGTCTTCAAGGGCAGCCCTACGTACAGCGCGTTACAGTAATCCAGTCTAGAAGTTACCAGGGCGTGAACAACCGAGGTGAGATCATCACTGTCCAGATAGGGGCGTAGTTGGGCTACTAAGCGCAGGTGGTAAAACGCATTCCGTGCCACCGAGGCCACTTGAGCCTCGAGCGACAAGGAAGGGTCAAAAAGGACCCCCAAACTACGAACCTGTTCCTTCAAGGGGAGTGTAACCCCATCTAGAACAGGATAAGCATCCACCATCTGAGCAGGGAAAGAGCTCACCAACAGTGTCTCAGTCTTGTCTGGATTGAGTTTCAGTTTATTAGCTCTCATCCAGTCCATTATCGCGGTCAGGCAACGGTTCAGCACATCAACAGTCTCACCTGTGGAAGGTGAAAAGGAGAAGTAGAGCTGCGTGTCATCAGCGTACTGATGGCAACGCACTCCAAAACTCCTGATGACCGCACCCAGAGGCTGCATGTAGATGTTAAAAAGCATGGGGGACAAAACCGACCCCTGAGGAACTCCACAATGGAGAGTCCAGGGTGTCGAGCAATGTTCCCCAAGCACTACCTTCTGGCGACGATCCGCTAAGTAGGAGCAGAGCCACTGCCAAGCAGTGCCCCCAACTCCCAACTCCGCGAGCCTCCCCAGAAGGATACCATGGTCGATGGTATCAAACGCCGCTGAGAGATCAAGGAGAATCAACAGAGTCACACTCCCCCTGTCCCTCTCCTGACAAAGGTCATCATACAGGGTGACCAAGGCTGTTTCAGTGCCAAAACCGGACCTAAAACCGGATTGAAACGGATCCAGATAATCGGTTTCATCCAAGAGCGCCTGGAGCTGGCCGGCAACCACCCGCTCCAGAACCTTGCCCAAAAAAGGGACATTCGCCACCGGTCTGTAGTTGTTCAAAACATCTGGGTCCAGAGAAGGTTTCTTTAAAAGAGGTCTTATTATTGCCTCCTTGAGACTACCAGGGACTACTCCCTCTCTCAAGGAGGCATTTATTACCTCCCTGGCCCAGCCGGCGGTTACAGCCCTGCTAGTCTTCACTAGCCAAGATGGGCAAGGGTCAAGGGCAGACGTGGTCGCCCGCACCATTCCAAGCACCTTGTCCACTTCCTCGAGCTGCACCAACTGAAATTCATCCAATAATAAAGGACAAGACCGCGCTCTGGACACTTCAATGGATTCATCTGTCATAACATCAGAGTCTAAGTCCCGACGGATGCATGCAATCTTATCCTGGAAGTGCTCCGCAAGTTTGTTGCAGCGGGCTTCCGATGTTTCCTTAGTATCATGAGAGCCAGAATGTAGAAGCCCTCGTACCACCCTAAAAAGCTCTGCTGGGCGGCAAAGGGATGATCTAATGGTGGTAGCAAAATAAGACTTTTTTGCCGCCCTAACCGCTTTTACATACAACTTAGTGGAAGCACTTACCAAGGAATGATTAGAACTCCTAGCAGGAAAATCATGACATTCAGCTCAATTTTTATTTTTTATTTATTTATATATTTAAGGTATTTATATAGCACTTAATAATTTGCATGTCTAAGCAGTGTACATAAAAATGAGCCATCAAACAAAATAATAAAATCATCATAGCAGCAAACACTACCTTAAAATGCCTGTTAGGAGAAGGCCCTTCAAATATCTAGAACCTGATTAGCACCCCATCAGAGACCATACCATCTGCCTCTGACCCTTTGGATCACTACCTTCCTGCTCTGGAAGCGGCTGACTACTAGTCTGTTTGCCTCTGACTCTAGTGGATCTTGACAGTTTATTCAGACTCTTATCAATCTATGGAGTTGTTAATGTTATCACCAAGTAGCATAAGAGATGGAGCCCCAACTAGGCCCCTGGCTCCACAGGAAAATCACCACCCTGCAGGCAGAAAATACGCTAAATAACACAAGGCTACATGCCTAACCGCCAGCAGAAAACCATTCCCCCACAAACAAGGGCCCCACAGCCCCAAATGTCTTTGCCTCAAGTATTTTGATGGCACCCAAATAAACTTACAGAGATTTTATCACCCAGTGCAAGTTGTAATTTATGCTATGGCCTGGGACCTACTACACGGACAAGATTAAATTGGCACTAGTACTATGGGGAGAAGATCTCTATTGGGGTACCTCAGTTCTTGAACTGGAAAGCCCATGGGTTCATCATGGGAAACGTTCTTAGCTGCCTTTATGAACATCTTTAGTGAACCACATGAGGTCTACACAGCTAAAGCAGCACTTTGCTGACTTATGTTACACCCTGGAGTTCCATCAGGACTCCACAAGAGATGAAAGATGAATTGGCCCTTGTGAAACCCATTACTGACCAGAAGGCATTTATGAACATGCCTCTATATTGAATGGAAGCTGGAACAATGTCCACAGTCTCTTCAGCCCACAAACCTGGTGCCACCTCAACCCAACTTTGCAGTTAGTGGATGTAGACTACTAGAAAGGTCTGCCATGTTTTGTGCCCATGGAACAAGGATGGAGGCAATGGAAACAGCAGTGTGTGGGGTTAAGGGGCAATCTGTATCCATGTTATTATTTATTATTATTATTTATTATTATTTTGTTCAATTTTTATACCGCCCGAAGCCAGAGGCTCTCTGGGCGGTGCACAATAAATACAATACAATAAAAATACATTAAAATGACAATAGTAACACTGAGCATATATTTTAAACAATTAACAGCCTGGTCTGTATAACAACAATAAAATGTAAAGTTTTTAAAAAGCCTGGGAAAATGAAAAGGTTTTAACCTGGTGCCGAAAAGATAAAAGTGTAGGCGCCAGGCGAACCTCGTCGGGGAGACTATTCCATAGTTCGGGGGCCACCACTGAAAAGGCCCTAGATCTCGTTACAACGCTCCAAGCCTCTCTGTGAGTCGGAACTCGGAGGAGGGCCTTTGATGTTGAACGTAGTGAACGGGTAGGTTCATATCGGGAGACGCGTTCCGCTAGGTATTGTGGTCCCGCACCGTGTAAGGCTTTATAAGTCAAAACTAGCACTTTGAGTTTGGCCCAGAAACCGATAGGTAACCAGTGCAAACGCGCCAGAACAGGTGTTATATGTGCGGACCGTCTGGTCCTCGTCAACAGTCTGGCTGCTGCGTTTTGCACTAGCTGTAGTTTCTGAACTGTTTTCAAAGGCAGCCCCACGTAGAGTGCATTGCAGTAGTCCAATCTAAAGGTTACCAGAGCATGCACAACTGAGGCGAGGTCGTCGCTGTCCAGATAGGGACGTAGCTGGGCTACCAACCGAAGGTGGTAGAACACATTCCGTGCCACCGAGGCTACCTGAGCCTCAAGAGACAGGAATGGATCAAACAAAACCCCCAAGCTACGAACCTGTTCCTTCAAGGGGAGTGTAACCCCATCCAGAACAGGTTGAACATCCACCATCTGGGCCGAGAAGGCACTCACCAACAGCGTCTCAGTCTTGTCAGGATTGAGCCTCAGTTTGTTAGCTCTCATCCAGTCCATTATCGCAGCCAGGCAACGGTTCAGCACATCAACAGCCTCACCTGAGGAAGATGAAAAGGAGAAATAGAGTTGCGTGTCATCAGCATACTGATGACAACGCACTCCAAAACTCCAGCGGCTTCATGTAGATGTTAAAAAGTATGGGGGACAGAACCGATCCCTGTGGGACTCCACAATGGAGAGTCCAGGGTATTGGGCAATGCTCCCCAAGCCCTACCTTCTGGAGGCGGCCCACCAAGTAGGAGCGGAGCCACTGCCAAGCAGTACCTCCAACTCCCAACTCCGTGCGTCTCCCCAGAAGGATACCATGGTCGATGGTATCAAAAGCCGCTGAGAGATCAAGGAGAATCAACAGGGTTACACTCCCCTTGTCTCTCTCCCGACATAGGTCATCATACAGGGCAACCAAGGCCATTTCAGTGCTGAAACCGGGCCTAAAACCGGATTGAAATGGATCTAGATAATCGGTTTCATCCAAGAGCACCTGGAGCTGGCTGGCAACCACCCGTTCCAAGACCTTGCCCAAAAATGGAATGTTCGCTACCGGTCTGAAGTTGTTCAAATTATCTGGGTCCAAGGAAGGTTTCTTCAGGAGTGGTCTCACCACCGCTTCTTTCAAACGGCTAGGGACCACTCCCTCTCTCAAGGAGGCATTTATCACTTCCCTGGCCCAGCCGGCTGTTTCAACCCTGGCAGCTTTCACTAACCAAGAGGGGCAAGGATCTAGTACAGAGGTGGTTGCACGCACCAGTCCAAGTACCTTGTCAACTTCCTCAAGCTGTACCAACTGAAATTTATCCAACAAATGAGGACAAGACCGTGCTCCGGATACCTCACTAGGTTCAACTGCCATAATATTGGAGTCTAAGTCCTGGCGGATGCATAAGATTTTATCTTGGAAGTGCCCAGCGAACTCATTACAGCGGGTTACCGATGATTCTCTGATATCCTGAGGGCTGTGATGTAAAAGCCCTCGGACAGTTCTAAAGAGCTCCGCAGGACGGTTGAGGGATGATTTAATAGTGGCAGCGAAATATCGCTTTTTCGCTGCCCTCACCGCTTCTGTATATAGTTTCGTAGAGGCATTTACCAAGGCATGATTGCATCCGTCAGGAGTACGCCTCCATCTGCACTCAAGCCTCCTCCTCTCTTGTTTCATCACTCTCATGAGCTCGACATGGGAGAGGGCGCGCAGGAGCAATCGTGTCGACAGCCCGGGTCATTTCCGTGTTCCACAGTTCGACCAGGGCTTCAACAGGAGCGCCAGTCTTATCAGCCAGAAAATCCCCCAGAGCCCTTTGAAAACCCAGAGGATCCATTAGTCTCCGAGGTCGGACCAACTTAATAGGTCCCCCACCCTTGCGGAGGGAAAGGGTCACTGTAAGCCTAAACAGCAAGCGGTGATCTGTCCATGACAATGGAGTCGATGAAAAACTCCCCACCTCCAGATCACCATCTCCATGTCCAGTGGCGAAGATCAAGTCAAGAGTATGCCCCGACACATGCGTTGGGCCAGTAACAAATTGAGACAGCCCCATGGTTGCCATGGAGGCCATGAAGTCCTGACCCGCCCCAGATAAAGCAGCCTCGGCATGGATGTTGAAGTCTCCCAGTATCAATAGTCTGGGGGACTTCAGCAATACCTCTGAGACTACCTCTGTCAGCTCAGTTAGGGAAGCTGTTGGGCAGCAGGGTGGGCGGTAAACCAACAGAATTCCCAGTCTGTCTCCTTGACCCAGCACAAGGTGGAGGCACTCCAAGCCAGTTGTCACCTGGACAGGGTGCTTGATGAGCGGGAGAGAACCACAGCTACCCCGCCTCCCCGGCCCTCGGATCTACCACAGTGTTGAACCTCATACCCAGGTGGGCAAAGCTGGGAGAGAGTAACTCCTCCCTGATCACCCACCCAGGTCTCGGTTATACATGCCAGGTCGGCGCCCTCATCAACAATTAAGTCGTGGACGAGGGAGATTTTATTATGTACCGACCTGGCATTTAGGAGCAACACTTGGAGATCCGAGAGCTGGCTGATAGGACAACCAACAGTCCTGCGGATGTGAGGAGAACCAGAACAAGGCACAGGCACAACTTGTCTGGGACGAGTTCCCCTTATCTGGCACGTTCTCCTCACAACACCATACCTCCCATTACCCGTCACTACATTAATTGGGGCCCCCAGAAGTCCCCCCGCTCGGCACAAGGTCCTCTCTCCCAGGCACATAATAAAATACACATAAATTCACACTCATATACTCATACACTCCTTCAAGTTCATTCGCACACAAGACAATCCACTAATTAACAACACATAGATTCAAACTCACACATTCAAATGGTCATTCAAAAACATTCACACTAATCACAATCCACAATTAAACAATAGCAACAGGCGTTAAAACATACAACACTCAGACAGATGGGGACAGCAGCGGTCCGATTAGGCCAGAATAGTGGAAGGCCAAAATAATGGCAGCAACCAGAGCTGTAGCAGTAGTAGCAGCAACGACCGCGTTCACGACGTCGACGACAGCAGATGATGTCACACAGCCAACCCGCCAATCCTCACTCAGCAACAACGATGACAATAGCGATGACAGCAACGCCCGCATCCAGGTAAACGGCAGATGATGATAAATGATAACAGTCGCGATGATGTTAACAGCGACAGCACTTGCAACCAGGTGAACAACAGCGTCCGCCCAAACAGCAACGGCAGCGGCAGCAGCCCAGACAAACAGCAACGGCACAGGGCAGAACACCCCGGCGAACAACAATGCCCGCCCAAGCAGCAACGGCAGCAGCAGCAGCCCAGGCAAACGGCGGCGGCACAAGAGCAGGACGTCCTGGCGGCGGCAACGGCAGCGCCCACACCCCGGCCACGCAGCACCGGCCCGACCCGACCCGCCACGCCACAGCGGCCAGCCACGGCAGCAGCTGCGCCCAGCCCGACAGCAACGGCAGCAGCAGCAGCAGTCCAGGCACACGGCGGCGGCACAAGAACAGGACGCTCTGGCAGCGGCAATGGCAGCGCCCACACCCCGGCCACGCAGCAACGGCCCGGCCCGCCATGCCATGGCGGCCGGCCGCTGCAGCAGCCACACCCAGCCCGACAGCAACAGCGGCAACCGGAACCCGAGACCGTGGCCCCCCCAAAAGTCCCTACTAACTTCCAGAGCAAGAACAAACTAAATTTTGGCCTGAACTGGATATCATACATGGACAATACTCTGGAGGCAGCCTCTTGCTTCTCCTTGGGGGTCACACTGTCACCCTGTTTACTGATACCGAGGCAACTGTGAAGCCACAAAACACAGTCATATTTGCTTTGGGGCCTTTATAGATTCAGGGAGAGAGGATAATTCCATGGGCTGTGCTGAAACCTGGTTCCTGGGACTCCCGGTAATGAGCAAAGAACAGTCCTGACTTTGTAGAAACCATGAAGAGGTTACCTTTGTTATCTGGCCTGGTGTAACATGAAACCCTCTGCCCTTGGAAGTTTGTATGGGAGACTTCAGGGGGCACCTCCAGATTGGACAAATTAACTGCCCATACTTTGCTCTGATTCTGGCCTGTATTTTTTGCTCTGTATCTTTTGTCATGATCCCAGTATTGTGTGGTCAGAACAGACCTTCAAGTTCCCATCCAAATATATATGCCACCCACTGTCTCCAGTAGGGAGCCCCCAGCTATAGTGAAGCCTGGCCCCATGACTGTTTCTCTGCTGGTGTCTGAACAGCAAGAGTTTCTCATTGTGATATTTCTATAATACAAATATGAAACTTATCCAGCTCCACTGCAATCTCTGTAGGATCCAAGCTCCAGCTTGTTTATTTATTTTGTGTTGTATTTGAAAAAGTTCAATAAAACGTTTTTTATAAAAATGGACAGCAAGAGGCAGCCAAATACCAAGACTTCCAAGATGTCTTTGAAAGGAAAAATGATGAGATGCTCCAACGACATCAACAATGTGACTGATTGCTTGGATTGACTTACCATCTGGAGCCAAGATCCCCTTTGGCCTGAAAGAGTATACTCAAGAAAGCCAGTCCAACAGATTCATTCAGCCCTCCATCTCACCAGCATGAACACTCATGCTGTCTGTTAAAAAGAAGGATGGTCCCTTCACTTGTGTATGGATTTTCAGGCCATCCAAAACCCCTTGGCACTGATTTCTGACCTCCTGGATAAGATCTTCTTTGCCCGTGTGTTTATGAAGCTAAATCTCTGAGGAGCATACAACCTGATCAGAATCAGACTATGGGGGATGAATGGAAAACAACATTTCCTGCCCACTACAGACCCTTTGAATATCTTGTTTTGGATTGGCAAATGCCCTGAGAGATATCCTGGTTATCTTTGTGGTGGCCTGCCTTGATGACAACCTGACCTAGTCCATGACCAAGATTCCCATAATATGATGGCAACGACTCAAAATACTGGACAGGGTCTATGTGAAACTAGAGGAATGTAAATTCACCAAGGAGTTTCTGGGCTTTGTCCTGTCAGGAAAATGATACAAACAGACCCAGAGATTTTGTCAGTAACCAAGGGCCATCAAAGATATTCAGAGGTTCCTGGAGTTTGCAAACTTCTATCGTGGCTTCATCCCCAGTTCTCCCAATTGTCCTCTCCTCTAACACTATTCTGTGGAAAATATGCAAAGTTCCAGTAGGGCCCTAAGGTCTAGCAGGCTTCATCAAGCGAAAACAAGCATTCCGTGTGTGCCCCAGTCCTGACCATCCAGTTTCCAAGCATCCCTCCATGATGGAAATGCATGCCTTGGATAGGAGGAAACCAAAAGTTGCACGTAGAAATGGAGGGAAGGGCAATCAGGAAAAGAATATGTGGTTACTTCAGTTACATGTTTTTACGCTTAGTTGCAGTAGATTATGGGGCTAGGAGGTATTGCCGAGGGCTTCATAGAAAAGACGGCTTTTGAGAAAGTAAGAAAGTTATAATCTTAGAAGTGTTCTGGAGGCAGTCTCATGGATAAGGGACAGAAAGGGAGAAAGGGCATAATTGTTAGAGGAAGTGGGAGAATGTGGTAAAACTAGATGAACAAAGGTCATAAATAATGATGTGTCAGGATATGACAGTGGAGCAATAATGGATGCAAGGTCACAAAGGGTTTTGAATATATGGACAAGTCGTTTATGCAGGCCAGAATCTGGGAGTGTTTGCACTTTTTTTCTATAGCTTTATGCTCTAAAAGTTTCTTTATTAAACACACAAATAAAAAGTGAAGTTCTTAAGAGGGCACATTCCATGATGGATAAAGAGTCAGCCCTTGTGCAACAATCTCTGAGGTGTTCTGAATACATCATAATCCTGACTATAAGCAATACCATCCTATTGCAGCAGAGTCCCCAACATGTAATTGTCTACTTTCTCCAGCAAGAGAATCTGAGCATGTGGGACGTGTAGGAAAGCAGCCAGGAGCTGCAGGTGGACAGGGAAGTGGTGATGGATAATTGGCAGAGCTTTTGCTCTGCAACATGTTATACCATAATGACCACTGCATCACTACATGGCGGTACCCTCATTTTCCATAATGTGTATGGAGCGTCCATCAACTCCAATGATTGTGCAATAGCTAACAATAAGTATATTGCATCCAGTTTGTCTGTGACCCTTCACGAATGATTTTTCTGGGGAAGTAATCTTTATTAGCATTTCAGATTTTAAAGGAATTAGTGCTAGTTATGAGAGAGATGCTGTCTGAATGTTTGGGGATTCTTTTGGATCAAAATGCAGGGTAGACAGTGGGCAAATAAACATCAACCCTAAGATGATTAATTAAGATATAAAAATAATGGATGTTGCCAAATTTAGTGTTCTACATACCAATTCTTATTCCTTTATTATCTTGAGTGGCATATTATTCCTTTCCAGATACTGAAGTTATAAATATTGTGAAATTCAGTACTTAGAATGATAACTATTTTCTCAAAGGAAAGCATAAACATTGATGAATGATCTTTGCATTCAAAAGCCCATATACCAAATACAAAAATTTTAATTTTGAGCATGTTTGGCTGAAAATTCTAAACCCTCAAAATAAAAATATCAGTTTGCAATGAATCCTTCAAATGGCAGCTGTTGTTTAAAAAATTGAATAAATTTTATATTTAACAAAATAAATTATTAACAACCAAACTATTTTCTATTGGAAAATTGTTCTGTGAAGAATTCAGAGCCATGTTTTAACTCAAGAGAGAGAGAGGGAGAGGAAACAGGTGCTTGTTTAAGCAACAAGAGTGCAATGAAACAGAAGTTGTTCCCTGACTCCCAGTCTTCAGTTGATGGTTTGGGATCTTCAAGTGGGTTGTGCCCTGACCCAGGGTAGGTCATGCCTGTAGCACTATTTTCTTTGGGGACTTGGGAGGGGATTTAATTTAAAAAAAAACAAGGAGAAAGGCAGAGAGAAAAAGGGAGAAAGTGCTAATCCGATGCAAATCTAGTTTTGCTAGTCTTGGGAAAGGGGCAAGGATCTAAGAAGTGTCATGCTCAGAGCTTGGAAGTAACTAGTTACAAGTAACGAATTACTTGTAATTCATTACTTTTTTGAGTAACGAGTGGGTAATTCCTTTACATTTTGATTGTAATAGAACAAGGAGTAATTTAACTACTTTTGTGGAGTAATTGTAACGTTTCCAGAATTACTTTTTGGCATTACTCGGGGGGGGGAGCAGGGGAAGTCTTCTGCTCCTCTGATTTGTGAATGAAAATCATGTGTCTCAAACTGTGCTTCTGTACAGCGTCGCTCTTCTCTCATGCTCTGTGGATGGGTAGGAGGCAACGAGGGAGGAGGCGGACAGTGAGATGAGGTGGAGTGGAGAAAACAATTATTTAAAAAAACGGATAGTGGTAGTGAAGAATGGAGTGGAGGGGGAAAGGATCCGGAGGTCAAGAACATGGATGAAGGAGGAGAAGGAGGCAGCAGCAGAATGGAGATAAAGAACTGTGGAGGTGAAAGATGACAACATGTTTTGGCACACAAAGTGGCCTCCACCACCCTCTCTGGCTACTGTGCTGCATTTGTAGTATTTTAACTTTTTTGCATCTCAGGGGAAAATGTTTGCTTGAGTGAGTGTCCCTTAGTTGGTGGCAGGGCAGGGTCTGAGAGGTGGTTAAGTGAGAGAGATTGTGCTGGCTGGCTGTGGGGGGGGGTTGCACTTGGTTTGATGTGCAAAGATCTGAGGCCTCTGCCTCCTCCCCTCTTCCCTTACCAGCGGAGAGACCACCATTGCTATCTTATGAATAAAAATAATTATTCTACTACTTCTGTATGTGTTTGTTTATTTTTAATGTTGTTTTAGGCTACTTAGATGTGCAGCAGCCAAGGCAAGCACCTTGTAGGCAGTTTTTTTTAAAGTAACTGAAATGTAATTGTAGTGATTACTTTTGAGGAAAAGTAAAGTAATCAGTTACTTTCAAAATAATTGTAATTGTAACGGTAATTACTACTTTTTTGGGCCATGTAACTGTAACTGTAATTTATTACTTTTTAAAAGTAATCTTCCAAGCTCTGGTCATGCTTCAGTGGGTGCCCTGAGGGTCTAGGGTCCCAATCTCAGGAGTTATAAGCATGTTAACAAAATGAGGGCAGAGTAGCAGATGCAGCACCATCCAAACAAACCAAAGTCAAATGCAGAGAATCACTTGGTCCAGAACATGATGCAGAGGCAAGGGCAGACAGCAGTCCAAGGCCAATATCACAGGGAGTTCAGGCAAGGTACAACACAGCAAGAATTAAGAACAAGGAACAAGAGACCTGTGTCATTTTCAGCAACTGGAAGGCTCAAGAGGGAGAACTTACATACTCTGGCTCTGTGAACCACATGCCAACCACAGCTGCTGGTAATGAAGGCATTTCAGGGATTAGTTACTCATGAGGAGACCCTCTTACTCATGAACCATGCAACAACTCTGGGGTTCTAGACGCATGCAATGTCATTGCTTTTTGACCTGGACCTTTTGGCATTAGCATTCGTGAGGCCTGGGAGATGACTCCACCTCCTCCTGTGAAAGCTCCAAGGGTTCTTCAGCAGGTCTCTCCTCCACCCCCAGAGTGCCCTTCAAGCAGATTCTCAGCATTGGTTCCAGGGGACCCTACCTTCTCATGGTCCTCAATCAATGGAGTATCTGGTTCAGCCTCTGAGGACTCAGAGTCTGGTAACTGGTCAGGTCTAGACATGACATCAAGTCATGGCTCAGGACTTCATGGCTTCCATGACCACCAGGGGCCTGTCTCAAGTTGTCACCGGCTTGACACATAGGGCGGGGCACACCCTCAACTTGGTTTTTGCTCCATATGGAGGAAGGGGTGGTCTGGAGATAGGGGAGAGTGGATGTCACCCCATTGTCATGGTCAAACAACTCCCTGGCGAAGTTTAGATTTACAGCTTCGATCCTCCCCTGCAGGGGTGGTGGAGAGATGAAGATGGTCCATCTCCAGAGACTAATGGAGTCCACATGATTCCTGAATCCCCTAGGGGAGTTCCCAGTAGATAGAGCAGGTGACCCTGTTGAAGCCAATGTGACACTGGAACAGTGAGGCACATCGGGCTGTTGACACGGTTGCCCCTGAGCACCCTCTCCAGCATTGTGGAGCCCAGTTTGCACCTTGATACACCAGTGAGCTAAGGGCAATGAAACAGCCTGGACGACGGCTAGAGCACAAGTGGCAAAAGACATGCTGTGAGGCTGATCGGGCACAAGTAAAACATCACCGTGCCTACTGTGTGGCAGTGAGGGCAACAAAGAAGGCCCACTTCTCTGCCTCTATCGCATCCTCAAGTAGCTGTCCAGTGGAGCTTTTCCATATTGTCAGGGGTCTGTTGATATCAGCTCCAGGAAATGGAGTTTTAGACCCTTCGGAGGCCCACTGTGAATTGTTTCCAAGGCACTTTGAGGATAAAGTTGCTCGCCTCCATAGCAATCTTGATTCCCCGTCCACATCTACTGTAGTCCCCAGTGAGGTGTCCAGTACAAAGTCTGCTGCAACGTCTTGGGATTGGTTTCAGTTGATGTGGCCTGATGACGTGTCCTCTTGACCCTTGCCCTTCTTGGCTTATTAAAGCTTGCTGAGAGGGGTTGACCAAGTGGATCCAGGATGTGGTCAACACATCGTTGCAGAAGGGAGTGGTTCCAGCTGCCCTGAAAGAAGCAGTGATCTGACCACTCTGAAAAAGCCCACCCTGGGCCCATTGGTTTGTGACAATTACCACCGAGTCGCAAATACCCCCTTTTTAGGAAAGGCGATTGAGAGGGTTGTGGCACAGCAATTGTAAGTCTTGGATGAAACAGATTATCTTGACCTATTCCAATCTGGGTTCAGGCCTGGTTATGGGACTGAATCGCCTTGGTCACCCTGATGGATGACCTCTATCAGGAGAAGGACAGGGGGAGTGTGACCTTGTTATCCTTACTTGATCTCTCAGCAGCTTTTGACACCATTGACCATAGTATCCTTCTGGGCCAACTTGGTGAGATGGGTAAAACAGGCACTGTTTTACAATGGTTCCAATCTTATCTCCAGAGTCGTTTTCAGAGAATAGTATTGGGTGATTGTCTTTCAGCCCCCTGGCAGTTGTACTGTGGGGTGCTTCAGGGTACCATCCTGTCCCCCATGCTGTTTAACATCTATATGTAGCCCTTGGGAGCACTCATCAGAAGATTTGGGGCAAGGTGTCAGCAGTACGCTGATGATACCCAGCTCTATTTCTCTGTAACGTCTGAATCGGGAGAGGCCATGCGAGCCCTGGACTGCTGCCTGGACTCAGTGGTGAGCTGGATGAGGGCCAATAAACTGAGTCTGAATCCTAGCAAGATGAGACGCTGTGGGTTGGTGGTTCCCAAGTTTGGATAATTGGTCAGTTGCCTGCTTTAGATGGGTTCGTACTGCCTCTGAAAGAGTAGGTCCATCATCTGGGGGTGCTCCTGGATCCATCTATGTCTCTAGAAGCCCAGGTGACCTCAGTGGCTTAGTTTTACCAGCTTCGACTGGTAAGACAGCTGTGGCTGTTTCTGGACCAGGATAGCCTGACCAGTGTTGACCATGCACTGGTAACCTCCAGGCTGGATTACTGTGATGTGCTCTATGTGGGGCTGCCCTTGAGGTTGGTCCAAAAGCTGCAGCTGGTGCAAAATGTAACAACGAGACTGCTCACTGGCGCAGGGTATTGCCAGCATGTCACTCCACTGCTGAATGAATTGCACTGACTATCTATTAGCTACTGGGCTAAGTTCAACGTGCTGGTTTTAGTGTACAAAACTCTATATAGCTTGGAACCAGGATATGTGAAAGACTGTCTTGCCCCTTATGTACCCAGTCGATCACTGCGCTCTGCAGGTGAGGGCTTCCTGCAGATACCATCTTATCAGGAGGTCCGTTCTGCACAACATACCAAGCAGGCCTTTAGTGTTGTGGCACCTGCCCTTTGGAATTCCCTCCCCTTAAATATTAGACAGGCACCATCTCTGTTATTTTTTTGGCACCTGCTGAAGACCTTCCTCTTTCAACAAGCCTTTTAAGTACAGACCTTATCTCAGTCTGCATCTGTGTTGGAATTGCTTTTTAATATGTTTTAAACTTTCTTTTTTTAAAAAAAGATATTTTTAAGCTTTTTTAAAAGAATGTTTTTAAAGATGTTTTGTTTTAATATGTTTTTAAGGATTTTTAAAATATATTTTAAAGTCTGTTTTTATTATATTTTAGAGTGTTTTTAATGCTTTTGTTTGCCGCCCTGGGCTCCTCTTGGGAGGAAGGGTGGGATATAAATCAAATAAATACATAAAAAATAAGTCACTGAAGCCCTTCCCATAAACCACTGGAAATTTTTATTAGCCATCCACTAGGTTCTGATATTGTAGCAGAAGTTGTCTTTACAATTGAAAGTGTAAACACAAGAAACTTCCTCCTTCCCTTTCTTAATTGCTATTATGCTCTCTATAAAGCTGTCAGTGGCCCGATCTCAACATACTTATGAGACACTTTCCACTCCATAGGGTCTCCCACAATTTCCCAAGATTCAGAACGCTCTCAAGTATGTCATATGTACACTGTGAGGTCCACAAGATTTGTGGGGACCTATTCTCAGCTGCCCCTTAACTTTTGAATTCTCTTTCCCTGGATTACTACAAAAGCTTGATCCTATGCATCGCTTGGATGTGGTGTAAGATATTCTTTATTCATGTTGGTCAGGTGATCAGGTATTCAGTGGAATTACAAAAAGGTCTATCAGTCTGCACAAGGGGGAAAAAACACATCCCAATTTGGATCTTTGTCTAGGTAGTTGATTCAGCTTGAACAGATTCAAGCAACACCCAAACCAGCTTGAGAACTCAGGCAGAGCCTCAGTTTGGTTTTCTACAGCTTTGAGGTAGCTGTCAAAGGTGGAAAAGATGGTGCCCCCTAAAATGGCTGCAAAGACCAGGGCAGAGCAACTAAAAGGTGATGGAGCTAGAGGTAGCCAGAAGTCATATTAGACCATTAACTTGGCCCACCATGCCTCCCCATTTGGCCCACCAGGCCATTTCCTGAGACCATGCCCACTTGCCATATCATATGTGACATCAGGTCTGGGGCAGGTAGAGACGCGGCTGCAGAAAGCAGGATGGATGCATGGGTGGGAGAGATATTGCGGAAAGCAGGATTGATCAGATGATATTTGGGGAGTTCAGTTCTACTTGCTGCAGGATCTCCCCCACCCCAGCAGGCCAACAACCACCTGTCAATCACCTGATGTCAATATGATGTCAGATGATTGATAGGTGGCCTGGGAGATAAAGATCTGGGCCACTAGGCCAAAAAGGCAGAGCACAGAGAGTCATGACACATGAAGAGTTTAAGGGGCAGGGGGCTGGGAGGGAGCAGAAATGGCTGCTATTTGCCTCTTTGCCAGCTTTCACTGCCTCAAAAGGCTCCCACTTTTGACCCAGTATGCCCACCTTGCCTTGGTATTTGGGATTCAGACAAAGCAGTTGTACATAATATCTGCAAAGTAGCCTGCTTCAGTTTGGTATTTGCCTTCATCCTTAGGTGCACAGCCCTAATTATTACTCACTCTAAGCCCTTAGGATGGCACAAGGTGTGATCCCAAATGCATAAACAGAGTGTACACAGTGATGGACTGTGTGAACTGTTCCAGTGGTGTATGCCCCTTTTGTCAGGTCCTTTTTCATTACATTGTACGCACTATCTATATATTTTAAAATAATGCAGAAGCAGAGGCTAATGTGACTTCCAGAGCAATCCTATTCAGATCTATGCAGAAGTAAGTTTAATTATAAGTTTAGTTTTGCTTACTGTCAGAGTCTAATCAGACACACACAAACACTTTAGTTGGGAAGGTAGGATCTTCTTTCTTACCTGCTATCTCCATCTTGTGGTAGGTTGCTGTCAATAATATGGAAATTTGTTCCTGCTTGTCACCTACAGTTTGTACTGACTTGATTGATAGCCTAGTGAATCCTTCCAGTAAAATGAGGTGTTCTCCTTCAGGTCTGTCCATCTACTTTTGCTAAATTGTATTTTCAAGACAGAGGCTGCCTGAATTTTGATTTATTTCTTGGTGACGTTTACCTGCCACCCAATAAGAAAAATTATCTGGGTGATTTACAGTAGAAATAAACAATTGCCTATGAAATTAAAACCATAAAGCCTAAACACAGCATAAAAGCAGAAGCAATATAACAAAACTCACAGCAGCACCAGAAATGTCACAATTCTTAAAAATCCAGAAATATCAAATCTAGAAATCACAAAAAAGTTTCAAAATGAAAAACCCTGGGAAAATATGTCTCCACCTAGTGGTAAAAAAACCTAGCATGTAGGTGCCAGGCAAGACTCTTGAGTTCCACAACCAGGCCGCCACCGCCGCCACCGCTGGAAAGGCCCTCTCTGTAGTAGCCACCCGCTGCATCTCATTAGGCAGGAGCATCTGGAAAAGGTCCTCCAAAGATCTTAAGGTCTGGATATGTGGGAGGAGGCATTCCTTTAGGTAACTTAATCCTCAGCTGTTTAAGGCCTTAAAGACTCAGATCAGCATTTGGAACTGGCTCCAAGAATGGACTGAATGGGCATAATATGATCATATCCTGTCCCAGTGAACAATGCCCTCCACTTACACTTTAGTAACTACCATATTCTTGAGTAGCTCCTCTTATTTCATTGAGAATATAGGATAAAATCTTGGTGGATTATGCCCCATGGGAGAGATCTGTCTGTCGCCCTTAAAGGCAACAAAATCCACCTCCCCTGTTGGAGGCAGTATGCCTCTGAATATTGCTAGGAATTGCAAGTGGGGAGAGTGCTGCTGTACTCAGGCCCAACTTGCAGGCTTCCCATCAGCAGCTGGTTGGCCACTCTGAGAACAAAATACTGGTCCAAATGGGCCTTGGACCTGATCCAGCAGGGCTCTTCTTATATGCCTGGGAAGGTTCCTTGATCTTTTCTCTCTGAAGTGCTATCTCTGGGTATGTGGATAACACAAGGGTCAGCATCCTTGAGCAACTCCAGAGGCCCCAGAAGCCTGGGAGGCCCATTGATGACCCCTGACCTGTTACTACTGCTGCTCATGCAACAGCCACCACTGCCCCTGCCCAGCTTTGCGAGTTGGTGAGGACTGGGTCCCCTCCAATGTGGCCCCCACCCCCATATCTGTGCTCATGGCAGCAGCTCTTTCTCCTCTCATCTGCCATACAGAGGGCAGGCAGCTGCTGATACTCCTTTCCACCATTAATGGATCATCTATCCTGAATACCACTTACCATGAAAACCCTATTCAAAGGGTTGCCATAAGTCGAAATTGACTTGAAGGCAGTCCATTTCCATTTCATTCCTGGTAGGTGAGAAAATGAGGAGCAATAGCAACTAGGACAGCCTTTCCCAACTAGTGGGCCACCAGATGTTGTTGGACCACAATTCCCATCTTTCCTGACCATTGGCAATGCTGGCTGAGGCTGATGGGAGTTGTGGTCCAACAACATCTGGTGGTCCACTAGTTGGGAAAGGCTGAACTAGGAGCAGTAGCCATCACCTCTCTTCTTTGCAGTGACTGCTCATAGTTAACGTGGCATCTTGCCAAGGATTCTCCAGAACCAAGGGCCAATTCTGCTCAACATGCTTCGTTTGTTTAGAATCTTCATAGAGGAAGGACAGGGATGCGGGAAGAAAAGAACTAGTCACCGCCTACTGCATTTCTTCCCTCAGGCAGCAGTGAGGCATGTCAGCTACAATTCATGGTTAATGAGTGACCTTTAGCCATAGTTAAGCTCTGGTGTGGGTTAACAAATAATGTTAATCTATGGTTTAGTGTTATGTGTGAACCTGGCCATTGTTTTGTGCAGGACTGACTACTGTATTTAGCCAATTCAATCAGGATCTGGAAATCTTTTCACAGTAGTCCCCACTCCTTTTAGTTGCTCAGACATGAACTTGGACAACCTCCTCTTTTTCATTTACTGTTGCAATTTGTCAGGGACAGGAATTGTTCTCCAAAGCCAGCAAAATGGTGGCAGGGGTTTCCTCCCATTTATTGGATATTGTCTGAAGTCAGTTTTAAGGGGAAAAAATCAGTTAGAATAAGAAAAGAAGGCTGGAAGACTTTCAGGGGGAAAAACCTTTAGAATGATGAAGTTTACATTTACTATGTATTCTGCCAGGAGCTTTTGACATATTAATATGCACATAAGATTCTTGGTTCATGAGCTACATGTTGCTTCCAGGTAGCACAAGATGCTGCAGAGGTACAGAATTAAATGAATACCCTCACAGGCCAATCTAAGCTAGAGGAGAGCAGGGAAGAAGTAGGGGTCTGAGTTGGGGCTATACGAGGCAGTCAGAAGTGCTTAAATTCTAAAGTGAGCCTTTCTGGAAGTTTCAGCCTTTGACATGTGATCCATTTCCCATAAGCCTTAATCTGTGGGAAATTTTCATGGTTAGTCACTACTCTGGACATGTTAAAAGATGCTCTTTGCATAGCAGAGTTCTGTTATTCAAATCATTCTAGGTGTTATGTTCGTAGGTTAAAGAGCTGAACACTGGTGAAAGGGATGAGCACCAGTGAACTTAGACTCTGTTCAGCCCTGTTTGGGAAGGTTAGAGAGAGAGGGTGGCAGCAGTAGCAGCAACAGTGGCCCTGTGAAGAAGGTTGTTTCAACTGCAGAAGTGATGGCAGGTAGAGAGGCTTGGAAAGGGCAACCCGGTACAGGTATTATATTCATTTCTCTTCTCTCTCTGTCATATAAATTCCTATTGTTAACTTTAGCTATGGCTTTGTGTTGCGTTTGCATCACTGCTAACTAAACAAGCTCCCCATTTTAATCAGGGCTTGCAAACCATAGTAAAGAGGGAACTTGATTAGCATTTACCATGGTTAGCTTGTGCAGATGTATGGGGAAGGGCTGCAGCTCAATGACAGAAGGACCCAAGTTAAATCCCTGGCCTCTTCAGTAGGGCTGGCAATGTTCCCTGTCTGAAACCCTGGAGAGCCACTGCTGGTCAGCATGGACAGTACTGAGCTAGATGGACCAATAGTCTGGCTCAGTGTAAGGTAGCTTCCTTGTTCCTGGATGCATAAAGCGTTCTTAAGGTTGATAAGGGAATGAGTGCCAGCCAGGGACAAAGGGTGATAAGAGTGCATTCCTGATGCTTGTTTCCGATTTGCAATCCATGATTTGGGAGAAGTCGGCATTATTGCTGCATTAGCCCAGATAAGCATGGAAACAACACCTATTGTCAGACATACACAAGTATTAGTGTGTGGCTTAGGAACTTTGGTCGTTCCTGCTATATAGCACGAGTTTAGACAAACTCTTACCACTGAAATGGTAAAAATACTTCTGACCTTTATTCTGGTGACTGAATGGCTTATAAAGCTTAACTGCAACAACTGCGTGATAGAGATCTGTGTTGGTCTGACTGCATAATTAAAGCATGCAGTCAAGACAGTTTTAAATGTTAAAACATAAGAAAATTCAAAATTGGGTGATTCCTATCCTTCAATTTGCCTTCCAGTATGAAGTCATCCAGTTGCAAAAACTGGACACATTTAGAATAAATAGCGAGTGCTATGAGTTCTCTGTGCTATAGAAAATATTAAAATTCTCTACCAGGAAAAGCTGGATTCTGTGACCAGTATAAACTGAGCAAATCCTCTTATTTTGCATACTTTATTGTGTAATGTTTTACTTTTATTTACTTACTACTAGTTGGCCATGAGATTTGCTTGGCACTGAAGCCCCACCACCAAACATTGTAAATCTTGTTTAGCAACTCCACTGATTTTTGAAATTACAGCAGGCACATTGGACTTATTCTCATGTTTCATTAAAAACAATTAGGCTGCAATCCTCTGCCCCCTGAGAGGACATCCCGGGGGGCCATAAGATACATTGGAGCCCCCTCTCTGACATTGGAGACAGATGGAAGAGCCAATGTCAGTGGGGCCAAAAAGGGGACAAGACTGCAGTGGTTTGGGCGTGGACAGGCTGGAGGAAGACAAAGGATCCAATGCCTTTCCAGTCCCCCAGAAGTTAAAATCACTCCCTCTCTTCCCCCCCCTTCCCATCATTTAAACAACCCAGAAATGGTTGCTCCTCTGCCATGCCCTCTTGTTGAGAACTCAGCAGGACATAGGATAAGGTACTTCAACATTTAGTCTGTCCCCCGTCCCCCCAAAAATAGGATTTTGCAACCTTAGACTTACATTCCTCTGTCTATTTCCAGACATCATCATCATCATTCATTTTCTGTCCCATGGGAAACAATGGAAGGAAAAGCAGAGATCTGGACCTGCTGCTTTTGATCCAAGCCTTCTCCTTGGTCCTCTCCATTCCCAAACTGCCCTTGACATGCCCCCTTTTTGTCCCTACTGATGTTGGAGCTCTGACATTGGTAGGGCCAGGGGGATCCAACATTGGATTTCCCTGTCTGACACTGGAGCTCTGCCTCTGATGTAGGAGGAGTTTATATGTATCTTATGTTCTCTGGGGTGCCCTCACAGCAGCCACAGGATTGCCGCTATGTCTGCTATTTAGAGACTTCCTGTCCTAAATTTTATTACAGTCTTTTTACCTTCCCAGAAAGGTAATTTGTTGCTATGTATTTTTCTATAGTTCTTACAGGTATATGTCCCCCCCCCCTCAGAAAAAATCATATTACATTGATTTGTATGGCAGCTATTCAGCTCAAGGAGGACAACCTGAAAATTTTTCATCTTTACATTTCTTGATGTCAGCTTCCATGGTGTCAAATTTTAATTATTGTAACTTATTGTTTTTTAAAAATACAGACCCTAAATATTTTTCAGGTTTATTTTTATCAGAAATATTGTCATATCTTCTAATATATTTATCCTGTTTTGAAAGGCAAAAATAATTTTATTTTATCTACATAGATAACATATATGTCCTACAGTTCTTCCAAATTCTGTAGCCATCCTCCAGAATTCAGTTAGTCACCTTTCCACTTCTCTGGTGATCAGTGCCATGACAGCTGCATGTCCATCTAATTTAACTTCATGATTTCCCGTCTTTAAGTGGTTTATCTTAGCATTGCCCCTTATTGCAGTGAGAAATGAATTTAAATATAGTAAATAAATATGGGGATATAGGACGTACCTGTTGATAATATGAGAGCGAGTGTGGTGTAGTGGTTAAGGTGTTGGACTACGAATCCCCACACAGCCAAGAAGCTCACTGGGTGACCTTGGGCAGTCACTGCCTCTCAGCCTCAGAGGAGGGCAATGGTAAACCACCTCTGAATACTGCTTACCATTAAAACTTTATTCATAGGGTCGCCATAAGTCAGGATCGACTTGAAGGCAGTCCATTTCATTTTTCATTGATAATATAAACTGTGGAGTTTATATTCCATTAATTAATCTTACATAGGAAGATCTATAAATATAAACTACTTTTCAAAAATTGGATCAAAAACCATAAATTCAAATACTTTAAAAAGGCTATTC
The DNA here is from genome assembly GCF_030035675.1 of Rhineura floridana. NCBI lineage: Eukaryota > Metazoa > Chordata > Lepidosauria > Squamata > Rhineuridae > Rhineura > Rhineura floridana. The sequence goes on along the minus strand of NC_084480.1, from coordinate 171,513,081 downwards.
TACTCTGTCAAAGGTTTCTGCTTCAATAAATCTAACTAATACTTTGATTTTACTCCAATTTATATATTTATCATATTAATCACCTTCTGAATAACATAGCTCATTTTCTTAATGAACCTTCTTGGTCTTCATGGGTTATTTTCTGTATTATCAGATTTAAAGAACTACTACAGCTGCAAAAGTGTTGCAATCACACTTAAAATGGGCCAATATAATGCTAATCTTTTTTGGGTGGTGGTGGTAGGAAATAACTATTTTTGCTTCTTTTCAGACATCAGGAATTCTGCTTTCTTCTTGTGAAAGTCTTTTTTTTAAAAATTCTTAATAAAAGGAATCACTTTAAATAACAGACTAAGTTTATTCTCTTTTAAAAAATCTCTGCTTGCTATACCAGAGATTCTTTTGAGACTTTCCTTTGTTCCGTTCATTTTTGGTATATTTTCTTGCAGTCTGCTTGTTCATTTTTTTGTTCTAAATTTAATATATCTTATTTAATTAATTTTTTCTTTCCTTCTTTTTTTCTTCAAGCAGAATGCTTTATTAATTAAAAGTCCTCACATAAAAATGTTTAATGTTTCCTATTCTTACTTCTCCTGTACCATTATTTTGCAGAAATTCAATTTTACTAAACAATTCTGTCAAAAATCATCCTGTAGAAATAAAGTATTTACCTTTCAGTAATACTGAACCCTTCTTTCTTCACTTATTTTAAATAATGATAGGATTATAACGTGGATATGTGGCAGTGTTTATGGAAATTATGTCTGCCCTGCTCAATAATTCCAGGGAGGTCAGAAAGTAATTAGGTCCTGAGTAAGGAGAATGTATGTTAGAATAAAAAATAATCTAATTCCTTTGGAAATCTATATCAGCATATATGTCATGGAAAGGGGTTTTATTACCTTTCAAAAATTTTATGGCACTACTCCTTGAGTTATTTTTATAATGGAAAACATCCATTTTGGAATCATGGAGCCCGCTTGGATCATTTAGTTATGTAAGACACTTAGATACTGCTTAATAATTTAAAATCTCAAAGCAATGTACAGAGTTACAAAACATATAAAAATAATTAAAATCACATAAATATACTGCAAAATACAGTTCCACAAATTACATAGTAACCAGGAGTATATACAGCCAATATCAATACCAGTGCCCATGTAGATCCTTGTGGAATCCCACTTCTTAGATCACTCCATTGTGAGAATTCCTTTTCTTTCACCTGTTATGAGTCCCTAAGTACTGGTTGCCTATATGTTACTGAGCCCAATTCAAGGTGGTAATGGTAACTTATAAAACTCTGAATGACTTATTACCTAAATACTTGAAGGAGCACCTCTCCCTCTATCAGCCTTCCTGTGTATTAAGATCAGCTGAGGGCAGAGGGCTCCTCAGCGTTCTGCCTGTATGGTAGTGACACAAGATAGAGCCTTCTCTGTAGTGGCGCCCTGTCCATGAGACCCACTTCCCTCAGAGGTAGACTGGTAGCATCATTACTGGGTTTTGGGCAATAGTAAAAGACCTGCCTCTTCACTCAAGCCTTTGGAGAACATTGATCTGATAAAGGCTAGCAATAAATGGATGGGCATTTTCTGCTGTTCTGCTCATATGGTTTTGTTTTAAGATTATTTTAAACTGTTGGACTGAATTTTTGTATTTTTGATATTTTGATAGCTGCATTGTAAATCACAGCTGATTAAGGGCAGTTTAGAAATTGATTAAATAAATAAATAAAGGGACCCATCCTCTTACCTCATGACTGCTAACTTTACACAGGAACCCCTGGTGAGAGACCTTGTCAAACGTTTATTGAAAGTTCAAGTAAACAACATCTACCAGATCACCCCAATCCATATGCTTGTTGACACTCTCAAAGAACTCTTTCAAGGTTAGTGAGGCAGGACTTTCCAGAAACCATGCTGATTCTTCTTTAAGAAGTCTTTTTCGTCTATAGGCTTGGCATTTTAGCTTTAACAATGTTTTGCATCAATTTACCCAGGACAATTTATCTGTAATTTATCTGGATCCTCTCTTGATGTCCATTGATGGGGTATGTGTTTGAGACATAGGAAGCTGGGGTAAATGTGATTATGAGGGGATGGGGATGGGTTGACATGATGCTGAAGAAGTCATCCTCTTCTTTCGCCACAATTCTGTCATGAATCAGCTACCAGATTAATTATTATTTATATAGCAACTTTGATGATTTAGAGAGTTATATAGAAAAGGAGGGAGGGGAAGAAAGGCAGGGAAAATGTAAGAAGGAGTGAATGTAAGCAACATTTGACATCTAAGGTTCATTTCAGCTGGTGATAAAGTTGAAGGAGTGAAGCCAAAAGCTTCACAGGAACCTTGGGTTTTGAGGAAAGATTTGAAGGAAGATGGCTCTGTATAGATGTGCTGTATGGAATTCCAGGCATAGGGGGCCACAGCAGAAAATGGGCAGAGCCATTTAGAAGAACAAAGGACTTTTAAAGTAGGCAGTAGAGCTAAACAAGCAAAAGTCCCTGGGAGAAGCATAATGGGAAATAAACGTCCATGCTATAGACAGCTTTGCTGGCATCTAGAGTGTTGGCAAGGATGGAGCAAGCCAGCTCTTATTTTGGATTATGGCTCTTTCTGGATATGAGCTAGATGATAAAATCTAGACTATAAAACAGATTTTGACTATATAAGACCCCTCCTTAAGTCTCTACACAGGCTTCAAGTCCACTCCTGAATCCTGCCCAAGTGCCTTGGCCTTACTTTCAAAATCCTCCATGGCCATACCCCCATATCTCTACCCTCTTACATCCCTACACATTCCTCCCTCTGACCTTTGCCCATCCAGGTCCAACACCTTCAGCTATTTGAAGGTCTCCTCCTTCCTGAAGCAATTCTGTCTTTTTTCCCTTCCTGCTCCATTTGCTTCACAGAATGCCTCCATCCAACCACCTCCCTTACATCCTACAAATAATCCTCAAAACTAGCCTTTTCTAGAAAGCCTTTGGAAGAATTAATACTGTCTTGTAACTAAGCCAAAATACATATAATTAAAATGATCACATACTCTTCCGCTGTGTAACCCTGCCCCCATCCCCTCCTTCCTCGGTTGTTTCGTTTTTAGAATATGTAAGGCCATGTGGCAGGAACCTGCCAAACCTTTTCTTTGTAGAGCACCATGTATGTAAATAGCACTATATAAATTACAGTTATTATTATTATTAGCAAGGACACTTCAATCTGAAGGCCTATTGCTTGAAACTCTTGAAACTGATGTCAGTGGCACCTGCTCCCCTCTTTGCTCTGCTTTCTAGTCTGTGCCAGAGAACTGCCGATTATATAAAAAAAGTCCTGACTGCTTGCAGTCCCTCCTCTCTCTCTCTCTCTTTTGTGTGTGTATGCTGTGTGGGGATGCCAGTAGCTCTGATTTATATTCCCGGCACTGTATCTCATGCCTCGCACATTCAGCTGCATTGCTGTTTGCTTATTAGAACTTGTGAGCCCTTTTGGAGCAAGTCATTATCTACTTCCTCCTGGTATCAAGCCAAGGACCTTTTGCGACCCCATCTAGTAGCATTTGGAAACTTCAGTATATTGGGCAGAACCGACATTGGAAAGGAGGAGGTTGGGTTATGGGGTACAATATAAGGAGAGTTTATGAGGCTCTCTCTGTACTTCACTGCCTCTAGTGATCAGAGCTGTTGGGCTATTTTCCTAATTTCAATTGCTACCAGTTAGTGGATTACTGATAGTGCTCTGTGCATGCCATTTATTTATTATTTGTACTTATTATCATAATCCCATGGGAGTGCCAGAAAAAACACTGGTGAATAATTCATAATTCAAGTCCATAGCTTTCTGAACATCTCAGCTTTCTTTTTTTTAGTTTCTAGTCATTATGGCTTCAAAGATATGATTGATAGTGCCCAATGAAATTTCAGAAAGGGGCATATAAGATTTTCAGTGGATGACTTTAGGACACTGTGTAGCTCAGGGGTCCACAACATTTTGGGCACATTTGGAATGTTGAGAAAGTGTTATGGGCACAGACAAAAAATGCTTGTCTTGTGGAGATGTGCCTCCTCACAAAATGGCTGCTGTGTTGAGTGTGACCAATTACAAAACATGTCAAAGAAGGCAAACTGACAGTTTTTCTCAGGAAGATTAGACAAATTCATGGAGGATAAAGCTATTAATGGTCACTAGCCACAATGGCTAGGTTCTGTCTCCATTGTTGGAGGCTGTATATCTCTGCATACCAGTTGCTGGGAATCCAAGGCCGGAAGCGTGCTGTTGTGCTCAGGTCCTGCTTTCAGGCTTCCCATAGGTATCTGGTTGGCCACTTTTAGAACAGTGGCCTGATCCAGCAGGCTATTCATATGTTCTTAATCTGTGCACAAGGCTAGAACACAAAACCACTTCTTTTGAACCCACAGCTTCTGCTCCAACACAACACCCATTTCAAACTGGGCAAACTGGTGCGGTTTGAAGACAATTCAACCCTTGTCAGATCCACTTTCCTCACACAAACCAATTCCTGCCTCACATTCCTTGCTTGTGATTGCTTAGCAACAGTGATTAAACAACTGAATACACTTAGGATCAGCAGCTCCTCCTTATCTACCAAATAAACCTTAGACTGTTACCTTCACATTTTGCTTTCTAGCTTTTTTATAGATGTCTGACTGATCAAAAAAGATAAATCAAAGATCATCAAAAAATGAATGCTAAAGGAATGATCATGAAGATGAACTAGAAATCATTCAGTTCTACCCTAAGATGAACTTAATTCAATTTTAATGATTATGGGAATTACTTTCAGATGTAGTTCAGACATTTTTTTTTTTTCAATAATTTTTATTCAGATTTTCATAAAACATACAAGACGAAATCATAAAACATTCAAAGACAAAAAACAAAATCAAAAATAGTTAAACAAAAAGAAAAAAAGAAAAAAAAAAACAAAAATAAAAAATAAAGAGTAAAATATTGACTTCCCATTTGTCAAAGATCAAATCAGTTATAAGTCTATAATATATAACAATCCTGTCTCTTAAGTCATATTATAAAATCACTTTCCTCCAGTAGTTATCTTACTTAATCATCAAATCTCATAAACATTACTTTATTCTTTCCACAAAAAGTCAAAGAGAGGTTTCAATTCTTTAAGAAATATATCTATCAATTTTTTTTTCCAGATAAGCATATCGATTAATCCATCTCATTACTAATTATGATAATCTTATTGTCATAACCATAGTCAAAATAAACATTTCAATTAATCCATCACATCAGAATCTGTTAGGTTCAGTAATTTCAGTAGCCATTGTTCTATTATCCCTATTAGTTCCATTTTCCATCTTCCATCTTCAGTAGTCTTGTTAAGTCCAGTAATTTCAGTATCCAATCTTCCATTATCAGTATTCCATAATAATCTTGCTGTCAAAGCCATAGTCATATAGTAAGAGTCTGATGGGAATTACCTCTATCCCAAATATTTTCTTGCCATCCATTCTGAATAGGTTGCTGAAATACTGCTGTAAAATCATATCTCTGTTCTTTTTTTCAAAATACACTGGGTCATCTCTTGAAAGTTTTTCCATTGTCACATGGCTGCAATTAATTCCATAGATTTTCTCTATATTGGGCTCCATCACATCATTCCAGTCCAGAAGATTATCCATGCCATTGATAACTTTATCTCTAGAATCTTCATTAATTTCTTCAGAGATAACATTGAGTTCCAAACAATAGATTTTATTTCTAAAGTCCATAGACTCCAAATCTTGTTCCTGTTCCACGTTTGTTCCAATCTCCGGGATCTCCTCTCTCACAGGGACCCCTGTTCCAGTCTCCAGGGTCTCCTCTCTCACAGGGACCCCTGTTCCAGTCTCCAGGGTCTCCTCTCTCACAAGGACCCCTATGTCTTTAATCTCCTGTGTCTCCAAACAATAGATTTTGTTTCTAAAGTCCATAGACTCCAAATCTTTTTCCTGTTCCACGTTTGTTCCAATCTCCGGGGTCTCCTCTCTCACAGGGACCCCTTCCAGGGTCACCTCTCTCACAGGGACCCCTATATCTTTAATCTCCTGCTTCATTTTACTCAATTCAATTTTCAGCTCCTTACAACCCTGTCGCAGGTTTTGTTTCGTTATCTCAATCTCATCCATTATTTTCTGAAACATAGTTATTTCCAGATTCTCAGCCACTTTCTTAATTGCCATTTTAAAAGAAAAATATAGGAAAACCACTTCTTATTTCAGCAACAATTGGGTTAATACTCCAAACTTGGTGACATCACAGTATAAACAGAGCAGACAGCCTTATCTCTCCATGCTTAAGTAAACAAAATGCAGTTCCCAGGATCGAAACAATTAATGGCGGTCGTCAGGAAACAGATTCGTCAAAATAAAATAGACCAAAAAGAGAGTAGTCTCAGACAATATAATATTCTTCAAAATAAAAATCTGGAATAGAAATCCCTCTTCTGTGTATATCTTTAGAATGCAAATCCAGGACAGCTTTTTGCAACAAAAACAGAGATAAGCTATTAATTAGTGAGTAGCAGAGAGAAGTTATGGCTCCCCAGTGAGATGTCAAAAACCGATCAATCTGGCAAATCTCTTTTAAACAGCAACAATTTAAGTCAAGTAAAAGAAAAATATAGAAAGAAGGGTGCTTGCCTGTTAGTGCGTTCTCTCTTAGAAGATAAGATGAACGTTCGCTTTATCAGATAGAGCTTGTTGTTGAAAATCCGTCCCACCTTCGTCGGCTGGACCTCGTCCCATAAATTAATGAGATCTGGTCGTCCCAACAAAAATAGGCTTTGAGGTTAATCTCTTCGTTTCTCCCTACCCGGGAGAAGTTTAATCAGTCAAAAAAAAAAAAAAACTGACTGATATATCTGAATAAGCTTCTTTTGAGGCAGGAGCCCGTCTCAAAAGCAGGCACAGGCTAAGTCACCCTTCCCGGAAGTCGTAGTTCAGACATTTTTGAACTAGTTCAGTGTACATTTCTCTCTCTCTCCCCAAATATACTTGCACACAAATCTTGAGATAGCATCATACATCTGATTAAGTGAACTGTATAGTCTGTGAAAGCTTCTTTCATAATACATTTGTTTATCTTCAATCTGAGTGTGCCAATCCTACTTTGGGATCTTAATTTTAGGACTGCACAGTGGTGCTTATGTGGAAAGAAAGTATTTGCTCTTTTTTCACACCACAGGTGTCTCAACTCCCAAACTTACCCCTCTTTCTTATTTCAATCTATGTTTTTGTATCTCCCCCCCTCCCGCTGCAAGCAAACACAGTTAGGTACAGAAAAAATTACAGTAAATTAGTTCAATGAGGCATACTACTGAATAAGCGGGTAAAGGATTGCAGTCGTAGGGTGAGGCTGAGGGAGTTGGATATGGCTTGTCTCCGGCTGATTTCACCAGCATAAGTCCCTCATCCTGGCTCAGCCAGAGATCTTTCAGTGAAGCCCAATCTGGTATAAGGGGAGACATGGGAAAGCCTGAAAAAGGGGTGTTCCAGGAGGGTGTTGGAGAAGGGGCCGAGAGAGGACTTCTGCTATATCCAGATTCTGTTTGGCTTCCTCCTGCAGTCCTCCTTTCATCGCATGCAGGTCACTAGAGTGCCAAGGCAGCCTACATGCTCCACAACAACAGCAAGGGCATTCAAGAATGATTATGTCAATGGCTCTACTGCCCCACCCTTCTGACCTGGACTGGTGCTGCATTGAGTACCTAGATGGACACAACTGGGTTATCAACCTTTTTGGACTAGGGGGTACATTTTGAATTTTAAGAGTGCTGAAGGTGTCAGTCACAAAATGGCTGCCATGGGGGCATGGCATAACACAGAGTTAAAGATTCTACCCTCATCCCCAACAACCTCATGTTTATCATAGGAATTCAGCCCTTTCCTGCTGGTCCTGATTATAAAGATACAGCTGTTAAAGGCACAAGAACCCTGTTTTCCCCAATGCAAATCCTAAACCAAAGCCTAGGCTGCCAGCCTATATCCACTTACCTGTTAGTAAGCACTATTTAAAGAGACTTACTTCAGAAGTAGGCATGTATGCCATTGTAGAGTAATTTAACTATACAATGAATTCACATTTTGCATTAGGGGTGGATGCTAAAACATCTATGCAGACTTATTGTGTGGTAGCATTTGCAGAAATAACTTATAGGGAGTACCTGATCTCAGATGAGCCCACCATAGGAAAGATGCATCTTGTTTGCTAGGTAAAAAGGAAGAACTACAGAGATTCTAAGTACTACTAGAAAATAAGACAGAAGCAGGAAAAGCGCACTAAAGGGGAGAGGAAAACACAAGCTCTATAACATCCCAGAGATTTCAATTGCTTATTAATCAAATGTCTGACTTCACTCATTGGCTAAAAACAGTGACAAGAGGGAGTAGCTCATTTCACAGAAGTTGCTTAGAAGGGTACCTGCTTCTTGGGAGGACTAGAGACTTACTTTTTTTAAAAAAAGAAATCAATAAAGGGTTTCACAGGTTCTGTATATCAATCTGTCTCTCAAACAGGGAGGTCCCACGAAACACCCCACTGTTCCATGGCTTTCACTAAGATAGACAAATCTATAGTAATACAATAGAGAGAGTACCCCCCCACCCAAGGAACAACCTCCTTAGGTGACCCCCTTGGAGATCACCCAAACACCAGCCAGAGTCTTCCCAAGGCAGTGGCCAGAGCTGGCTAAGATGTTGTTGGTCAAGAAATCAGGATTAAGTGTCACCTCCCTTCACCTGTGCTCTTGAGTGGCCACAAGTGCCACTAGTCTTCAGCAAAGCGGATCTTCCATGAACCAGGGCGAAAATATACCCCACCTCAGATGTTACAGTCTCTGCTGGTCGCTGTCGAAGTTGCCATTAACTGCTGCTAAGAAAGGGTTAACAGTGGCATCTCCTTTTATCCCTAACCCAAACCACCCAGAGCCCTACCTCCCAGGGAAGCACCCAGAGCTGGCGTAGGTGTTGCTGGTCATGAAATCAAAGATCAGTGTGTATAAGTGTGTATTCACCTGTTATTTAATGAAGGGCTATAGCTCAGAGGTAGAGCAACTGCTTTGCACGCAGAAGGTCCCAGGTTCAATCTCTGGCATCTCCAGGTAGGACAAAGATTGATTCCAGGCTGCAACCCTGGAAACTGCTGCCAGCCATCGTCAACAATACTGAGTTAGAGAGGCGTGGTCTGACATCTTCCTGTGTTCTCAGACTAAATACCAAGAACTGTGGGTACTGTTCACAACAAATCTTCTGCATTGTATTGTAGGAAACTGAATGCCTCATTAAAGAGGGAATTATTTCCCCAAGATGTTCCATATCATTCTGAACAGTAATCAAAGGAATATGAAATGTGCTGGCCAGGAAGAGTTCTCTGCCAGCCCGCCTATGCATGAGACGATCAGCTGGTTGAAATAGGCTCCATTTCAAGCAACAGGATGGAACCGTCCTCACCCTCCAATATATTCATGAGTAAAATACCATCCTGCTCTTTGGCAACCAGGAATCTTTCTCAGACTGCAGTTCTTTAAGATAATCTATTTGGAAGACACTCACTCCAGTCTGTTGTTATCCATTCAACCCTTTCTAAGTCTACTCATTCAGTATCCCAGCCTGGCAGGCCCTCCCTTAGCATGTGCGGGGCCAAGGGCAAAAGCATAGTTGAGGGCCCCCCACATTTGCTCCGGGTCACCATCTTGGTCTTGGCCGAGTCACCGTAGGTGCGCAGGCACCAGTCCCGGAACGGCTGGCCCAGCTCACTGTCCCCGGGGCGGCTACTGCTCGCTGACCGCAGCAGGAGCAGCGGTGGTGGTGGCTGCTTCGGCATGGCGGGCGGGTGGGCGGGCGAGTGAGCCCCTGTCCTGGGTGGAGAGAAAGAGAGCGAGTGAGCGCTGTGACCTGCCTGGCATGGCGAAGGCGAGCAGGCATGGAGGGTGGAGCCAGCTGGTGAGCAGATCGCCAAGCGCGGGGGGACCCCAAAGCGTGGGGCCCGGGGCAACTGCCCTGCTTCCCAGTGCCTAGGGGCGGCTCTGCAGCCTGGATTGCTTACTGCTAGTTAGACCTGCACATCGAAAGGGTTCCAGCCTGCCACATACATTGTAGCCTTTTGCCACCTGTATGTTCTGCAACTCTGGAAGGGCTCAGTTTAGAGAAGTACAATTTCTGGAAATCTTGAAGCCATGGGAGGAAAATGTGGGGGTTTGGGTTTTTTTGGAAATTTGGAGAAAATTGAAAAATATGCAATATTTACATTTTAGCAGCCTTTGTATTATGTATAACTTGGTTTGCCCATAAAATTATACTTTTGGTATATTAAAAGTACAGTTTATTCAGACAATAATTAACAAATTGAATTTCCTTTTTTCATAATTTTTTTGTTACAAATTCAGCTACAGGATGCTAAAATGTACAGAACCTCAATCTCTTTGGTTTTGCCAGGAGCAGGCAAAAAAAACATAGAAGAAGCTATCAACGTATTTACTTATTTATTTATTAATTTTATATCCGGCCCTTCCTCCAAAAGGAGCCCAAAGTGGCAAACAAGCAATAAAACATTGTTAAAAAAGTAAAACAACGAAATTATGTATTCTGAAACTTATCATGTCTCATCCAGTCCTTGAGTCTATAGCGTCAAGCAGACGGAGCTGAGAAAAGAGGGGGCAAAGGAATGAAGGCTCGATTTAATCAGTCTTGTTTTCTCTATCACTGTCAGCTTCTGCTTTTTTGTCTTGCTCTGTACTTTCTCTCTCTCCTAGTCCTTTGAGGACAGAAACAGATTCATCAACTATGCTAACAAGAGGAAGCCCACAAGCACAGAAGGCACTGAATCCTTCTTTCACTTGTGATGATGGTGGTGCCCCCTAGAGGCAGAAATGCAACTTGCATTTTTAAAATTATATAAAATACAGTAGGGTCCCGCTTTCCGGCATTCCACTTTCCGGCGTTCTGCTGATGCAGCGGCTTTCAATTAGGGGAAATTCCCCATTTTAAAGCCGATTTTGTGTTTTTTTGGCATTTTTCGGCATTTTCGCGTGATGCGACCCATTATAGTCAATGGGTTCCACTTTACGGCGATTTCCGCTTTACAGCGAGCGCCTGGTCCCTAACCCACCGTATAAGCGGGGCCCTACTGTATACTGAATGAACACATATGGCATTACTCCATCATATCTCCATCTCAGATTATCTTGACCCATTCCAGTCTGGGTTCAGGCCTGGTTATGGGATTGAATTGGCCTTGGTCGCCCTGATGGATGACATCAGGAGAAGGACAGGAGGAATGTGACCCTGTTACTCCTACTTGATCTCTCAGAGGCTTTTGATACCATTCACCATGGTATCCTTCTGGGCTGACTTGGTGAGATGGGTATTGGAGGTACTGTTTTACAGTGGTTCCTATCCTATCTCCAGAGTCATTTTCAGAGAATAGCACTGAGTGATTGTCTTTCGGCCCCCTGGCAGTTGTGTTATGGGGTGCTGCAGGGTACAATCTTGTCCCCCATGCTGTTTAACATCTATATGAAGCCCTTGGAAGCAGTCATCAGGAGATTTGGGGCGAGGTGTCAGCAGTAAACTGACGATACCCAGCTCTATTTCTTTGTAACATCCGAATCGGAAGAGGCCATGCAAGCCCTGCACCGCTGCATGGACTCGGTGGTGAGCTGGATGAGGGCCAACAAACTGAGTCTGAATCCTAGCAAGACAGAGGCGCTGTGGGTTGGTGGTTCCCAAGTTCAGATAATTGGTCAGTTGCCTGTTTGGGGTGGGGTCGTACTCCCTCTGAAAGAGTAGGTCTGTAGTCTGGGGGTGCTCCTAGATCCATCTTTGTTGCTAGAGGCCCGGGTGACCTCAGTGGCTAGGAGAAACAGCCGTGGCTGTTTCTGGACCGGAATGGCCTGACCACTGTTGTCCATGCACAGGTAACCTCCAGGCTGGATTACTGTAATGTGCTCTATGTGGGGCTGCCCTTGATGTTGGTCCGGAAGCTGCAGCTGATGCAAAATGCAGCGGCAAGACTGCTCACTGGCGCAGGGTATTACCAACATGTCACCCCGCTGCTGAAAGAACGGCACTGGCTGCCCATTATCTACTGGGCCAAGTTCAAGGTTCTAGTTTTGGTATACAAAGCCCTATACAGCTTGGGACCAGGATACCTGAAAGACCGTCTTCTCCCTTATATACCCAGTCAATCGATGTGCTCTGCAAGTGAGGGCCTCCTGCAGATACCATCTTATCAGGAGGTCCATTCTGCACAATATTGGAAACAGAACTTTAGTGTGGCAGCACCTACCCTGTGGAACTCCCTACCCTTAAATATTAGACAGGCACCATCTCTGTTATCTTTTCCGCGCCTATTGAAGACCTTCCTCTTTCAACAAGCCTTTTAAGTTGAGACCTTATCCCAGTCTGCTTCTGTGTTGGAATTGCTTTTTAATATGTTTTTAAACGTTTTTTTAAACAATATGTCTTTAACCTTTTTTTTAAGATCTCTTCAAAGCCTTTTAAAAATATTTTTAAAGTTGTTTTGTTTTACTGTATTTTAAAGTCTGTTTTTATGATGTTTTAAAGTGTTTTTAGTGCTTTTGTTTGCCGCCCTGGGCTCCTGCTGGGAGGAAGGGCAGGATATAAATCAAATAATAAATAAATAAATAAATAAATCTCCACACTGAGATTAAGTATTCAGAGCTATGTTGCCTTTTTTGATGGAAGACTCTATAGCTAATAAAAATCATACCAATGGCCCAGCTGGTATAGGGTTCTGTTTCTAGCAGTGGTCAGCCAAGTAAAATTACCCTCTCCCCTGCATGTTCCCCAACAATTTGTATTCACCTGCTGTGACATGTCAGGAGCAGTGGCTTCTGAGAAGCCTAAAATGTAGACCTTTCCTAATCACAGCTCCCACCTTTGCATGAGGATTCAGAGTATGCTTTTTTTCTCAACCAGGCACAGTTTCCACCGCTGCACATTGGAGCAAAAGCAAACAAATTCCTCGTATAGAGGTGGTGATTGACCAGAAGAGAGATCTTGGGGTCATGGTAGATAGCACAATAAAAATGATAGCCCAATGTGTGGCAGCTGTGAAAAAAGTGAATTCCTTTTTGGGGATCATGAGGAAACAAATTGAACATAAAACTGCCAATATCATTATGCCATCATACCAATCTGTGCAACTGCACTTGGAATATTGTATATTGCATTATGCAAATAATAAATGCATAGGGATAATAAAGTATAATACATTCTCATAATCTTATACTGAATGAATATGAATAAAACTATCAAATTACTAAATGTAGCAAAACAAAGTTAAAAACAAAATATGTAAAAATGAGGTACACCTAGATTCAGAGAACAAAAACTCAATTAATAAAGTTCAAGATGTAGCCTGAAAAAAATTCTTAATATACTGTAAATATCTTCCAGACAACTTACCTGCATAACAAACAAGAAAACGAGTGAAAATCAGTTCCATCTAAAGGACCTCTTGAAAATGGACTGATTTATGTTTGTTCTTATTATGTTTTATTAGTCTTCTTTCTTTTCACTATATAGCTTATGTATATTATTTTTTCTTGATTTTGTTATTTACTTTGAGCAACAAAATTAAAAAATTAAAAACAAATAAAAATATAAAACAATGTCTATATAGCAATCATACACAAACACTATATACAAACATGATTAAAAAAATCTGTTTTTAACAGCAATTCTTATCAACTGCTTAAGACACCACAGTAAATCCTGTTGCAAGCAGCATCCAAAATGAAACTTTTTATATGAACTAGAACCCGTTGCCTATTCCATCAATGAAACAAAATCTTGGAGAAGGGAACTCTTGACAGGTGCTATTTATAAGTATTTTGTTTTTCATTTGGTTTGCTAAATACATTTTTTGTTCTTGATATATATATTTTTTTACCAATTTTAAGTTTTTGTAAACATTCCTTTATAATAAATAGTTGGATATTTTTTCATATTCAGTATGAGACTATGCAAATATATTATACTTTTCTATCAACATTTCCTGTGTATATATTATTTGTATGTTTATAGTCCCCCTGAAGAAGGATTATTCTAAAATGTGGGCCTGAAATAAATAATCTTTCAAGCAGCTGGTGTTTCTTCCTTTCTTTATCTGCCAGTGGGGCTTTCCCAGTTTTGTGATCAGTTTTTTCTGGCACCGTAGCACACCTCTCATGCTCTCAAGTTGGCACTTTCAAGACTAAAAGGAGTGTGAAAACATGATGTTCTGCTGCTCCCATTAGACAACGAGTGATTGCCCCATCCAGAGACCCTTGCAATGATGCTGGGGCGTCTAGAGTATTATCTCATTTTCTGATGGGAGGGGTATCAGGAAGCAGCATCACACAGCTGCTTCATGTTCCTTTTAACCCTACCACCTTTTTGGAGCACAAGCAGTGCCGGATTTAGACTTGGTGAGGCCCTAATTTTTTAACAAAGGGCCTCCAAGCTTTATATAATTACACCAGAGAGATATATTCAGTACACATAAAATTTTAAAAGCCCTCCAAAAAAATTCTGAAATTTTTTGAGGCCCCTGTGGATTGTGAGGCCCTAAGCTGTAGCTTGTTTAGTTTATGCCTAAATCCGGCACTGAGCACAAGTGAGTTGTACTCCACTCCCTTTTGTTTTCCTTCTATCAAGAAATGGGAGATTTGTCCCAGGGACCCCCACAGTAATACATTTCATCTTAAAAGAAGAACCCAGCTAAGATGAGGAGAGCTGAGAGGGCTTGAATTTAAAGTTTTGGATGACATAGGAGATAACCCAGGGACTGGGGCATGTGCCTGAGTAATCAGACTCCATAATTTCATTGACCCCAACCCATTCAGTTGATAAATTTATTTGATGGATTAATGTGACCATCCTAAAAGTGTCTTAACTATAGTCAAACTCAGTGCTGATGTATCCTTTAACCATAGTGAAAGTCACAGTGGAGAATTCACCACAGGCTTCTTTCCAGTCTCTTAACTATTGTTGTGGCTTAGCAGTGTTCTGTCTGCACTGACCCCATATTCCTGGACTACTACTGTGTTATTTTACCTGTCATGTAAGATTGCAAATGTGTGTGGTAATTCAAAAAAACAAACCTCAAGTTGATAGTATTATTAAAGTCACTAGTTCTCCTCTTTCCCCAAGGCCGGCGCCAGGCATGATTGGGCCCCTGGGCACCAGCCTGCCCTGGGCCCACGGTGCCGTAGCCCAACACCTCCCTATACAGGCGGCCTGGAGCTAATAAGCTCATCTGCGCATGACACCTACCCCTCATGAATGATGTGCACTCATAGCGCTCATGCCTGCCATTATGGTGGCAGAGGTGTCAGCTCCTTAGAGAAGGCCCCGCCGCCATCTTGGGTGATAGCAGGCATGCACACACAGCATTCAAACTGAGGGGAAATGTAGGTGGGGCATGTGTTCAAGCTTATCAAAGCCTATGCTGTCTGTATTGGGGGTGGTGCCTGGGAGCTCCCTCTCTGGCCCTGCCGCAGATCACAGAATGGGAGCGCCACCCTCCCTTCTAAGGAAGGGGTCTTCAGGGTCCCTGTGAACTCCAATCCACACTCCACAACCAACCGCCAACAACTTCCCCACAAAACAGAACCCTGAACCAACTTTCATACTCTCATTTATACCTTCAGGTACTCAAACGCTCAGCCAATCATCATACAGCATTCTCCAGCATTCCAGCCCATGTACTCCCCCCTCTCACTCAGTCACTTACCATATATCACTTAATAAACCTGCACTTACCATATTTACAGATATTAAAATACAGGGACATCACATTTCCCCCCCTTTAAATAAAAGCAAAGTATTACTCCTGTACCCAGGAATAATATGACGCGTTATATACAAGTGTCTGTCACTCAGGGGTAGAGTGTCCTTTTAGTCTCACATCTTGATCACTTGATTGTAGTATCAGCAATCGGCCTTGAAAGTCCGTCCGCCAGCACATTGTCCTTTCCCTTAATGAAAACAAAGTCTATTTGATATTCCTGCAGTGCCCAGGACCACCTTTGCAGCATGGTGTTGCTGTTTTTCATAGTGTCCAGCCACAGCAACACGCGATGATCCGTCATGACCGTGCACTTCCTTCCCCACACGTAGGGACGCAGCTTTCCCAGGCCCCACACGACTGCCAAACACTCTTTCTGAACCGATGAGTAGTTCCGTTCTCTCGCTGACAGTTTTCAACTCAGATGTGCAATGGGATGCTTGATGCCTTCCCTCTCTTGCATCAGCACAACTCCAAGAGCTAGATCAGATGCATCTGTTGCCACGATGAATGGCTGCTCAAAGTCCGGAGCTATCAACACTGGACTCTGGCACAGTGCTTGCTTCAGCTGGTCAAACGCTTTTTGACACCTTTCATCCCATCTCACGCACTCAGCACACTTTTTCTGCGTTAACTCATGCAGTGGGGTTGCTATTTCTCCAAACCCCTTTATAAACTTTCTGTAAAATCCAGCCACACCTAAAAATGCTCTCACTTGTTTTCTGATTTCCTCAGGCACTCTTCCATTCTGACTCACTCGTTTGGGTAATGAGAAAGAAATAATTGGGCTTGGCTCCTTGAAACTGCTGGGATGCTTGGGTAAGGTACATGTTATGTCTGCACCAGGAGGCTTTTTAACCTCATGATCTGGAGTCATTAGGATTTCTACTTCTGTAGACAGACTAGTGAAAAAATCCTTCAAGAAAAACAGGGCATCCTGATCAATATTGAGATGAAGCGGCATTAATGACACTCGTAAACAACACTCTTGTGATCTGCCCGACTCAGGATGCACATGCAACACTTTGACTGTCAACATATTAGAATATGCCTTTCTAAGCATTTCCTTACTACAGTAAAGGTAGAGAAATTTATTCATCTGAGATGTAGCCAAGTGATCTCTGATCTCAAGATCTTGAACCACCAACACTTGACGAGAAACTGGTTGCTCTAACAAGTTGACCTCACATTCTGATTCGCCAGATGGATATATCTCAGGTTGGAATTTCACCATGCTTAATTGTATTTCCATCAAGAAATTTGGGTTCCTTCCTCTTTCCCCACAGGCTGTATTACGCGCATGCCTCGTGGGTGTGTGAGAAGGAGAACTCTGAGGACTAATGTACTTTTTAGCTGAAGCTGTAGGTGGTTCAAGATCTTGAGATCAGAGATTGCTTGGCTACATCTCAGATGAATAAGAAGGCTGGGCTAACTATTAAAGCCAAGAAATGCTAGTTCGGGTTGAATGAGGTGATTTATTTAGGACATAAGGTGGGAAGTGGCAAGATAACCCCCTTATGGAGCAAAGTCGAGGCAATACAACCTTGGCCCATTCCCTTAACTAAAAAACAAGTAAGGGCATTTTTAGATGTGGCTGGCTTTTATCGGAAATTCATAAAAGGATTTGGGGAAATAGCAACCCCATTACATGATTTGACAAAGAAAAAGTGTGCTGAGCGTGTGTTATGGACTGGAATGTGTCAAAAGGCTTTTGACCAATTAAAACAAGCATTGTGCCAAAGCCCTGTGTTAGTAGCGCCAGATTTTGAGCAGCCTTTTATTGTGACCACGGATGCATCAGACTTAGCTCTTGGAGTCGTTTTAATGCAGGAGAGAGAAGGCACCAGGCATCCCATAGCATATTTAAGTCGCAAGCTGACATCAAGAGAGAAAAACTATTCATTGGTGCAAAAGGAATGTCTAGCAGTCGTGTGGGGCCTGAGCAAGCTGCATCCATACGTGTGGGGACGAAGATGCATGGTTGTGACTGATCATCGCACATTGCTGTGGCTGGATACCATGCGGAACAATAACTCCATGCTGCAGAGGTGGTCCTGGGCATTGCAGGAATACCAGGTGGACTTTGTTTTCATAAAAGGAAAGGACAATGTGTTGGCGGATGGACTTTCGAGGCAGGTGGCTGTCCTTAGCTGGAGTGTACAGACCAAGGGGGGAAGGCAGGGTAACCAAGGCTGAAGAAGAAATTGTATCTAACGGTGGCCGCGGTAAAGGAGGAGATATTGTATCAGCATTCAGTACCACAGAGCAACCCAGAGCTGTGAGCTTCATAGGCAAGAGCCTTCAGGGGGGTTGGGCATTACCTAAACACACAGACACAAGGTATCAAAATAGCCAGGAAGAGACTAAGGCACAGTCTAGAGGCTATATTGGATACACAGAGTGTTGGATAGTGTGGCCTAGCAGGGGGATCTTTTGAGATCTGTGCTAGAGCGGAGAGAGGTAAAAATAAACACGACGATCCTGACTGCTGGTAGCCATGAGTGAGAGCGTCACAGGTGGTGGCAGGGGAAGGATGTCACAGTCCCCCCCTGTGCATTAGGGCCGTCGACCAGGGCCCAACCTGGCCGCCCTCTGGCGCCAGTCCTGCCCTCCCCCCGCTGGTAGAGGCTCTATGCCATTAGCAGTTGCATTTCAGTGCACCAATTCAATGTGACTTTCCCCACTTGTCTACTAACTTGTATTCTTTTTGCTTCAGCCAGTCAGAAAATACCAGGCAAAAGATGCATTTTGGCCAAAAGCTTTTCTTAACATAGTTCAGCTTGGATGAACTCTCCAAGATTATCTTTAAAAGGATTGTCCTTGCATTGCAAGCCTTGAGATTCAATAAAAATAACTAATTTCAATATTTTTAAAGTCATTTTTAAATAGCATTCTAAGTATTTCAAACATCCAAAGACCCAAATTTGATGTAATGCTAAGCCAAACTATGGCTTAGTGCAGCCTTTCCCAACTAGTGGGCCACCAGATGTTGTTGGACCACAACTCCCATCAGCCTCAGCCAGCATTGCTAATGGTCAGGAAAGATGGGAATTGTGGTCCAACAACATCTGGGTGGCCCACTAGTTGGGAAAGGCTGGCTTAGTGCAAATGAGCAGATATTTAGGTTCATGGAGAGATCATGGCTGCTTTGATCCTCCTCTGAACATGTTGCTATCATGTTGCTTTTAGCTAAGTTGTGGTTTGGCTTAGCATTATGTCCGAACTTGGACTTGTGGTTTGTCTTTCCAAGATAAGCCATGATCAGTAAGCCATAGAACAAGCTTTGGCTACAGTTCATGGTTTGTCTGAAATGATATAAACCCTGAGTTGCTTATGCCAGCTCCTACCTAAGTGTGACATAAGTGAACACACATACACAAGTTCCTTGCAGGTGATCCTAGGGTATGTCCAAAGGCACATGGGGCCATCACCTTGCTGAAGTTAACTAGGTCTGGGTCTGATCAGTGCCTTGAAGGGGCACAACCTATGAATCACAAGTACATTGTCCTGAGTTCGATGATAGAAGAAAAGTGGGATATAAATGTAAGAAAAATAAGGCAGAACTCACAGTAGGAGATGTGTCTATTGCTGGGCACACTGTCCTGTCAAAAGGCCAAGGCCAGTTTTTTCCCATTTAAGGCAAATATCCCATTCAGATATGATATGAGGAAAGAGGGAGCAGGATCACACTCCTGAGAATTCCATGCATTGTCGTATAAAGTCTAAATCAGCAGGGATCCCAATTGCACAGAAAAGCCATACAACTGTACATTCAGAGCTCGTTTTGGACCTTATTATGCACACGGAAGCCACACACATGTGAGTCCACTCCCCTGTATATAGGGGCTATAATGTTACATGCTTGTAGTTGTACTTATTTGAAGGAGTGTAGCTCTCCCCATTTCAATTAGCCCCACAATAAAATTGTTTGTGATTAGAAAAGCTATAAATTAGTAGGGTTGTGCAACTGCTTTGCCCGAATACCGAGGCGAGTCAGGTGTATTCAAGTCAAGAGGGGCACCTCTGAAGTGAGCCTCCCATCCCCAAGGCAATGCAAGCAGAAGTGGGTCTCCTCAAGCTCTTCGGAGATATTCAGAGATATTTGGATTAAAAAAAAAACTTTTTAAAAAATCTAAGCAAGGCAGCCTGTTTCAAAAATTGATAGGAAAAATGGTAACACCATATAAGGGAAACACCATGGTGGGACAAGGGGGAGGAGGTGAACTGGAGTTTGCTAATTGACAGCTCCAGCTTCCAGTCTAGGGCTAAAATCTTATTTAGTGCTCTCCAATTGCAGTGCTTGGGGGGAGGGATGTTGATTCTATAAAACCTCTCCCAGTGCTTTTTTTCCCCTCACTCTTTTGCTAGTTCTCTGAACATTACAAAAGAGTTTACTGGTGGCATTTTGATTCAGCTTGTCTCTTATTTATCCTTAACCTAGCCTTTGTACCTGTTCGTTTTCTATAAATTCTTTTCCATCCTTCCCAATCCATCCCAGTCTCTTCTTCATTATATATACACAAAAGTTGTTTCTTGTCTCTTTTCTGTGTCTTATTAATCTTCGGTTAGAATAGTTACTTAGACATTGTCACTTCCTTTTCCCCCAGCCCACTTGCCCATAATGTTAGGTTTTCCATTTTATTGACAGCTGTATCCTCTCTCAATCAATCTTACTCATTTATCTTTCAGTTCATAACCTGCTTATTTGTTTGTTTTTCTATCCTTTTCCGTCGTCCCCAATCCAACTCAGTCCCTTCTTTGCTATTTGAAAAAACTCATATGCTGTTTCTTGTCTGTGTCTTTATACTATAGTTACTTAATCTTCAACTCTTAGTTACTTAGATAGTGTCACGTTATTCTCTACCCCACCCCCAAGTTTGGCCATAGTGTTTTACTATGTTTTGAATTTTATTTATAGCAGTGTCTGTTCTATGTGTCTGTCTTTATTATATCAGTACTTTGTTGTGTGTCTGTGTGTACATTTTGTGAGGTGTGGTACATGGTACACATGGTCTAGTACAGTGGGCAAAGTCAATACACACAAGCCATACACATATTGTGTGTGCAGTGTGGCAGTTAGCACTAGCGGCCTGATGAGGCCTCTGTGAAGCAGCCATGGTGCCACCACAGCAGAGTAGGCAGAGGTGCTGCCAGTAGCACCAACAGCAGCACCAGTGGCTAAACTGCTTCTTCCCCAGGAAGGCTAGTGCTCATGGTGGTGGGAAGGAGCCTGGTCCAACTGCCAGGAGATTATTTGAGGAGGTGATAGGAGGCACTGACTGCAGCAGTAAACTGGCAGAACTAGGAGAGGGAGCCCAACCCACTGGTGGACGACAACAACATCTCTGATGTCCTCTGCTTGGTTGGGAAGGATCTCTTACAATACTCTCCCCAAGGTAGCAGCATTTCTATCTAGAGCGCTGGGAAGCAGCAAGAGCAGCAGGCACAGTCTCCAGCAATGTCAGCAGGAGACATTTCCTCCAGTGACCATGGCTCCTGTGGTGATTATGAGGCCCCGGGACTCAAAGCAGCCGTCTGATGATTCTCCACTGAGGCAGCAGAACCTTGCGGGGGACCATGATGAGGTGGGAGTGGATCCAAGCACTGTTATCTGCCTTCCCTGCAAGCAAACTATGAGGCGGGGAGGGGATGGCAGGGCATTATACCAGCAGCAGCTTGCTCCAGCACTTAGAGGCGGCACCAGTCTGCCTTCCTCAGGGCAGAGACAGTCACGCCCCAGCAGTCAGGCGGAAAGGGCAATGTTTGGCTTGTTTTTATGTGCACTAGTTAGAAATGCACTTTTTAAAAATAAATAAATAAATAAAAGGCAGTACATAACAGTGCAGGAGCAAGTCGTATCCCTCTAGTTCTCAGTTTCCCCCTGCCCAAAGAGGCTTAGGGGAAGTATGGAGCCACAAGGTGGAGATTTCCGGCACCAGACCTGATCCCCCAGTGCATCAGTGAGATGGCATTATTGGATGACCAGCCATTCAGCCTCATGGAGAATGCAGATTTCAAGAGGCTGATGGCTCTCACGGTTCCATACTGTGTTGCATCACCTTAAGCAAGTTACCAGACATGCAGGAAGAAAGTGCTAGACCATCTGCACAAGGCAGAGGTGCAAATGGTGCGTTTCACCTCAGATATTTAGAACAGCCAGGGCCCATGCTTACTTGTCCCTGATGGCTCACTGGTGGGTGGCTACAGGGGTAAGAGTGCAAGCACTTCAGGGATCAGGAAGTAATTGGCTGGTCCTGCATGGCAGTGGAGATGTTGGCAGTCATGAACTGCATGGTGGAGGACTGGCTGACTGGGCACCAGCTCACCTGTGGTTACATGGAAATGGATGGTGGAGTGCATATATGTTCAAGATGGTGCAGGAGGGTGGATTTTTGGGGCATCCACTAGTCTACCTGATCATGAAAGTAGACGCTTAGTTCGGGCACCAACCTTGCTCCACCCTCCCCTATCATCTATACGTTCCTCAAGAGCTGCAGAAGGGTTGCTGGGCTTTTTCATCACAGTGTCAAGAGCAGTAGGCTGCTGTGAGAGCAGCAGGCAAAGTTGGAGCTCCCACAATGCCATCTGGTGCAGGATGTGGGCACACGCTAGAAATCCTCCTGCCTCCTGCTAAGGTGGAGCAATAGCATATTGTCCATGACATCTTTGAGGTTGGGAAAATTAGCTTGCAGAGCCCACTGAACAGACAGTAATGGGATGCCATTCCCTGGCTTGTGGTGGTTTTCAAGCTGTTCCTGGAGGCCACTAAGGCCCTGAGCTGCCAGCACTGCCCTCCTCAGTCAGAGGGTCCCTATGATCAGGCACCTCAGGAGACAGATAGGCAGGTTTTTGGATGCTGGGGATCCCAAGAAAGGCAAACACTTCCTGCAAGAAATGCAGGAAGTTATTAGCAGATGGAGAGACGGCCTAACACGGGGTGGAGATACTATGCTAGGACAGGGTGTACGTGCTGGCCACCATGTGTGACCCACAGATGAAGGATGGGCTTTGCAGGGAGAACACCAGTAGGAAATGAGGGGGACACAGGCCAAGAGGCAGGGGCTGATGGAGGCCAAGGTAGAGGAGCCCACCTTTCCCACCAGGAGCACTCACAGTAGCAGGACAAAGGGGCTGGGCATCTGGGCCAAGGCTTTGGAGGGACTAGTAGGGTCAAGAGACAGGAATCCCCTTCACCAGGATAACACTACAATGGTGGTTTCATGCTACCTGTTGGATCCCCTAAAGGACATTGGCACTGGTCCTTCTGGTCATCCCACTGCCAGGTTTGGCAGAACCTGGCCTGGATGGTCAATAAATGACTTTCTTGCCCATCACCAGCATCCTGGGTGAGAGAGTGTTTTCTATGTTGGGGCAACATAGTAACATCCCACTGCAGCTGCTTGGACACTTGAGCTGGTAAAACAGTTAGTCTTCCTTAAGAATAACCTCCTGTTGCTGCCTGCCTGTGCTGCCTTCCTCCCAGCTATCTATTTCATCCACATGCTTCTGTTGCTGCTGGCCTACACTGGCAAATGCAGCTGCCTGCCAGATCTTCAAGGTCAGGGAAATGAACCTACAGAGCCAACTGGGCAACTGACCTCCTCCCCACCGACTTCAATAATCATTCACTCAAACAGCTCCTCGCCTTCAGTCATCATTTCTTTCATCCAAAGCTTGGAAAAGTTACTTTTTTTTAACTACAACTCCCATCAGCCCAATCCAGTGGCCATGCTGGCTGGGGCTGATGGGAGTTGTAGTTCATAAAAGTAACGTTTCCAAGCTCTACTTCCATCTCCTCCACTACTGCTTGCCTAAGCTAGCTAATTTCCCCCTTCCTTGTGTACCTAGGCTATTATAATTCTTTCTTTGGTGCCTAGTATCTACCTACCTAAGTGATTATAATTCCCTCACTGCTGCCTTCCTGCCTAGGCAGTTATTTTCTGTTTCTTTCTGTGTCTCCATAGTCAGAAGTGGTATGCTTCCAAATACCAGTTGCTGTAAACCACAGGAGGAGAGAGTGCTCTTGTGCTCAGGTCCTCCTTGTGGGTTTCCTATGGGCATCTGGTTGGCCACTGTGAGAACAGGACGCTGGACTGGATGGGCCACTGGCCTGATCCAGAAGGCTGTTCATATGTTTGTATATTACTACTCTGTCTTTGTATGTGTATGTATACATAAGAACATAAGAAGAGCCTGCTGGATCAGGCCAGTGGCATAAGACAGTAAGGCCATAAGACAGTAAGTCTTATGATGGCTCCTACTGTGTCCATATGTGAATGATGGACTAGACAATGGCATCAGACTCCTGGTGCATAAATGCGAGAGGCATGCTTTGGTTGGTGATGGTTAAGGTGAATTGGTTTTTGTGCACAAGGCAGATTCTATTTCAGAGGCATAAATGTCATTTAAAAACACTAGCTGTCCCAGGTCCCTTCAGTCAGCTGAAGTTACTTGAACAGTGTAGAACCAACCTGTGGGATTTTAGTTTGTACAGGGAAAGGAGGGAGGATGCATACAAAAAGATTAAGGATTGCATATGTTAACAGTAAACTTGATTCTGCTCTTTCTAAAATACAGGATAGCAACCAACTTCTATGGTTGTATATTTGTGGGGCTTTTTTTTTTAGGTTAGGTTTGGTTGGTTTGCCATTGTGTAAAAGTGATATGGCCATTTTGAATTATACAGCCACAAGAGTGGCTGTATACTATAGTCAGTAGGGATTTTTCACTTTCTACCATGTTAAATGAAAATACCCCCCTCACCCCTTTGTATAGTCCCAATTCAAAACAAAAACTTACAAGTCTTATACTGTTGGATTCAGAATCGCTTGCTCTACAACTCTGGAAGTTTTCTTGGTGATACACAACCCCCCCCCCCGGAGAATCCACAGGTTAAAGTGAAAAACGGGAGGGGAAAAAACTAGAAGCTGTTTGGACTTTTCTTTTAGAAATCTGTTGAAATTCATTACAAATCAGAGATGACTGTAAGGTATCCCTAATCAAATCCCTGAGCTTGCCCCATACACAGTACTTCATCTGTAGTAGGTTTAAATTTAAAAAAATGGCATGGTTTATTTTTAATTAATTTATTAAAAATGCATTAAAGTGGATGATAATGTACCGCATGCGCAGAAGAAGAGTTCTTTCGTTTCACTCTTCCTCCTCCTCCCCTTCCAGTTACTTGGAGGAAGCAGGGGAAGTCTGCTCCTGTGATTGGTGGGCAACAGACATGTGACTCACACTGGCCTTCTGCTGAGCTTGATCTGTGTGAGGAAGCACATGGGAGAGAGAGAAAATGGCCGATGGAGGGAGAAAGCAGCAGCAGAATGGAGGTGAGTGGGAAAGAGTCAAAAATGGGGGGGGGGGAGCTTTGAAGGACTCTGCATTTTTTTAAAAGTCTACTTGGAAGTAAGTCTCATTGAGTGCAGTGGGGCTTACTCCCAGGTAAATGGAGTGGTGCTTCTATGTGCTGGCAGTGACCTTGAGGGAAGGCAGTTGGTAAAATGTCTACTCAGAAGTAAATCCCATTGAGTTCAGTGGGGCTTACTCCCAGGTAAGTGGAGCAAAGCTTCTGAGTAGACTTTTAAAAAATTGCAGAGTCCTTCAAAGCTCCCCCCCCCCATTTTTTTACTCTTTCCTTCCCTCAAGCTAGATTCAGCGAGTGGGGAAGGCAGGCAGTGGGAGAGAGCGCGGGTGGGGGCAGGGTGATTGAGCCAATGGAAAGGGCAGGCTGTGGGAGACAGCGGGGGTGGGAACACACACACATCACCAGAAGTAAGTTCCACTGAGTTTATTGCAGCTTACTCCTGAAGTGAAAGTGAACATAGAATTACAGCCTTTAACTTCTAAATTCAGTCCTTTCCTTTAAATACTAGGTGATTTATCAATAAATATTATAAAATTTATGTCTGTTAAATGTTCAGTGTGTCATCATGTGACTCTTACTGTTGCTTGTTAAACACCTGCTCTTCAGGATAGTGCCACAAATAGATTCCAAAAAGTCTGCTTTAAACTTGCTCCAAACCCCCTGTGGCATGTAATGAATGTTCCAGTTTGTCTGCATCCTTCTTGAAGTGCAGAGACCAGAACTGGATGCAGTATTCAAGATGAGGCGTAACCAGTGCTGAATAGAGGGAAACTAATACTTTACGCGATTTGGAAACTATATTTCTGTTAATGCAGCCTAAAATTGCATTTGCGTTTTTTGCAGCCACATCACACTATTGGCTCATATTCTGCATGTGATCAATGACAATTCCAAGATCCTTCTTGCAAGTATCCCCCATCTTATAACTGTGCATTTGATTTTTTTCCCCAAGTGTAGAACTTTGCATTTATCCTGGTTGAATTTCATTCTGTTGTTTTCAGCCCAATGCTCCAGCCTATCAAGGTCCCTTTGTTTGTCTTCCATGGTATTCGTTTTTCTTCCTGGTTCCCACTCATTAAAACCAACTATGAGTGGGCCCCTTACTTAGACATACTAACAAAGCCCTCTCTTCGTAGAGCTTATACGGAACTGAGATTCCAGGTCATGCCCTCAGCGAACTTACAGGGTAGATACCTTGGAATCCCGTACCCCGCACGTCTATGCGTTGCAGGATGTAAGGTACCGGAGGATTTAAAGCATTATATGCTAAGCTGCCCTTTATTTAGTGCCCCAAGAGAAATTTTTTTATCCCCGTTGATATATAGAACCATAGTCATGACAGAATCCCAGATAGTGGTGAGAGTTCTCACTGGGACAAAGAAATTTGACCATATAACACCTGTCCTGGCGCAGCTGCACTGGCTACCGATATGTTTCCGGGCCAGATTCAAAGTGTTGGTTCTTACCTATAAAGCCCTAAACGGCATCGGACCGCAATACCTGGTGGAACGCCTCTCTCGCTATGTACCTACCCGTTCACTATGCTCGACGTCGAAGGCCCTTCTCCGGGTCCCAACTCATAAAGAGGCCCGGAGATCAACAACTAGACCTAGGGCCTTCTCGGTGGTGGCCCCCGAACTATGGAATGCCCTCCCAGACGAGATATGCCTGGCGCCTTCTTTGTTATCTTTTCGGCGCCAGGTAAAAACCTACCTTTTCGCCCAGGCTTTTTAAACATTTTAAATTTAATTTTAAACCTAATATGGATTTTAATTTATAAACTCAATGGCAATTCTATTTCGGATTTTTATCATGTTATATTTGCTCATATTTTAATTGTGATTTTATTTGTTGTACACCGCCCTGAGAGCTTTCTGCTATAGGGCGGTCTAGAAATGTAATTAAATAAATAAAAATAAATAAATAAAATAAATATTCACAAGGTTTTCCCAAGGTTTTCAGTTTGGAAAGGAAAGGGGCTTCCCCTCTGCCAAGTGCCCACCCACCCAATATCCTCCCCTCCCCCTCCTCTTCCCCTCCCTGCCCCTCCCCTGGGTCAGTGTTGGACTATGACCTGGGAGACCGGGGTTCGAATCCCCACACAGCCATGAAGCTGACTGGGTGACCTTGGGCCAGTCACTGCCTCTCAGCATCAGAGGAAGGCAATGGTAAAACCACCTCTGAATACCATTTACCATGAAAACCCTATTCAAAGGGTCACCATAAGTCTGGTCGACTTGAAGGCAGTCCATTTCCATTTTCAAATATGATTGCATAGAAATAAATCCCACTGAACTCAAGAAATGATGCAAATGATCAAACCCAACCTCCCTTCTCCTCCCTCCTATCCTCTCCCTCTTGCCCCTTTGCTCCTCCCTCCCCATTCCCATCCCCTTCCAATCCCTTCCTCCCCCTCCCCTTCCTCCTCTCCATGGTCAGTTTTACCTATCTTAAGCATGATTGCATGGAAGTAAATACCATTGAACTCTATAAGCATGCAAATGATCAAACCTGCCCTCCTCTCCCCCTTCCTTTGCCCCCCTCCAATATACTCCTTCCCCCCCCTTTTTTCCCCATGGTCAGTTTTTCCTATCCTAACCATAATTGCATAGGAGTAAATCCCATTGAACTCAATAAGCATGCAAATGATCAGACCTGCTTTTCCTCTCCTTCCCCTCTCCTCTCCCTTCCTCCTCCTCTCCCCTCCTCCTTCTTCCTCCTCCCCTGCCCACTCCAGCCCTCCCTCCCTCCCCACCTGGTCAGTTTTACCTATCCTAAACATGATTGCACAGGAGTAAATCGCACTGAATTCAATAAACATGCAAATGATCAAACCTGTGCTCCACCCCTCCCCCTCCTTCCTGCTCCCATCCCCCTCCTTCACTTTGTGTTTCCTCCCCTCCCTCCTCCTTCCCTCCCCATCCTGTGTGGTCCGTTTCACCTATCCTAAGCATGATTGCAGGGGAGCAAATCCCATTGAACTCAATAAACATGCAAATGATCAATCCATTCTCAGCAAACTTGCACAGGACAGGATCCCATTTCTTACCTCCCAGATTAAAAAGCAGGGAAATTCACTAATAGGCAAAAAACCTTGCGGTTTAAGAACATACCTATAGCCCACAGCTATTCTATCAAACTTTAAAAAGCAGGGAAATTGGGCAGCTATAGTGAATGCACCAGGGGAGCAGGAGACCTGAACTCCTCTCTGAGATATTGGACTGCCCTACAGATTGGTCAAAATGCAAACACTATTTGGGTTGGTCTTTCACAGTCCGATCTACTTCCTGTGTAGCTTGGAAGAATTTGGTAACATGTGCCTCTGAGCATATGGTGAGTGGTGGCAACACCTGCAATCAGCCCAAATAAGAGAAAGAAGACATGTGCTGTGCTGATCTTGTTTTAGCAGGGAGGAAGCAACATTACTAAGACAGTTGATATAGTTCAGATGGTCACTTTGAATATGTCTGATTTCCTTTGCAATTTTAGTGACGTTTCCTATAGGAAATCATTTTCTTTTGGTTCTATTTTTGTGAATATGTGAAGTACAGCAACATTTTGCAAAATTTACACTAAAAAAACTCCAAACGTAATTGTGGAATAATGGCACTGACTTCTGCAGAATAGTCTCCAGTGGACCTCAGGAGTGTCTCAGTTTGCACAAGATAAAATAGTGGGAGGTGAAATATATTCTAGCAGAATTCTAGGTGTGCTCTATGTTTTTGATTGACTGTGCCCACCTTGCCTTAAATGAAATGGTTTAAACATAGCAGGCTGAAAACATGCATCCTCTTTTTTCCAACAGCTAGAGTCATTGCTGAAGTAGCAACATATTGGAATCAGTCTGATTTTACATCAAACTGCAGTTTCAGATTCAACTGTTAATGCACCCAAAATAGAAATAGGACATAACCTCCAATTTGAAACACAAAAGGGGCTGTCTTCACCATCATATGACATTGACCAATAAAAAGTCTTTGAAATTAATAAAAATAAATTTGACACAGATTTCTGGGATGAACAGTGAGGGAAATAAAATTTTCTAGTTCACATTCTCTGTAGAAACATTACTAACACAGGAAAGAAGCAAAGTAAGAACACCAACAAACATACAAAAATATAATTCTCCATCTTTGGAGATGGCACGTGTTGCCACCACTCACCATATCCTCAGAGGCACATGTTACCAAATTCTTCCAAGCTACACAGGAAGTGGATTGGACTGTGAAAGACCAACCCAAATGGTGTTTGCATTTTGACCAATTTGTAGGGCAGTCCAATATCTCAGAGAGGAGTTCGGGTGTCCTGCTCCCCTGGTGCATTCACTATAGCTGCCCAGTTTCCCTGCTTTTAAATATATAAACATAATTGTGTTTTGTTTGTTTATTGAAAATTGTATATAGCCATTGGCTGTTACAAGAGAATCACAAGAGTAATACATAAAACAATGTGTAATATAACACATAAAACTTAATAAAAGAAAACAGATCAGACATTTTAAAAAACATATGTTAATTATGAGTTTTAACATGACTAGCTCTAAGCTTTTTTGCCGCCAGAGCAAAATTTGCGGTGGCCACCATTATGTGAGGTTGATCCGAGGATAAAAGGAAAACCACTATCTGGGATTCTGTCATGACTATGGTTCTATATATCAACGGGGATAAAAAAATTTCTCTTGGGGCACTAAATAAAGGGCAGCTTAGCATATAATGCTTTAAATCCTCCGGTACCTTACATCCTGCAACGCATAGACGTGCGGGGTACGGGATTCCAAGGTATCTACCCTGTAAGTTCGCTGAGGGCATGACCTGGAATCTCAGTTCCGTATAAGCTCTACGAAGAGAGGGCTTTGTTAGTGTGTCTAAGTAAGGGGCCCACTCATAGTTGGTTTTAATGAGTGGGAACCAGGAAGAAAAACGTGCTATGGAGATAGCTGCTCTGTCTTGTTGAGCCTCGTGGTTAAAAATCTGGTTACGGAGAGCCTTAGTATTGAGAGTGCTAAGGAGATTGTCTGTTAAATCGTAATGAGTGGCTAAAACGGAAATTTGTGTCGCCCAACCCCCCTTTTGCAACTGTTCTTCCCAGCAGAGCCTAACCAAGGAACGTGAATTAAGTAATGATAATTTCCGCCAATACCGTAGGAACATCAAGTCTATTCTGGCCTTTAGAGAGGGTAGATTAAGTTCAGCTCTAACATGTGTTGCAGGGGTACCTTTCAGTAATCCCAGAATTTGTTTAAATAAAATATTTTGAATTTGCTCCAGAGCAGAACGTAAAACGGGGCTCCAAATTTCAGCTCCATATAAAATCATTGGAAGAAATTTTGCCACATACAAATTAAGGAGTGGTCTTACCAGTTGCCCACCCCTGGAGTAGAAATTTTTTTTCAGTTGTCCTAGGGTCTTGGCTTCTAGGATCTTAATATATGCTAACTGGTGGGACCATGACAGCTTGTTATTTATATGAATACCCAGGTATTTAAAGGTATTGTTCCAGACAGTGGTGATTAAGATGCCAAGTATATTTAGATCTGGAGTTCTTGCCACACACCATAATTTTGGATTTGGAATAATTTATTTGTAAAAGGTGTGCGTTACTAAATTCTAGAAGGGAAGAAAGCATGCGTTTAAGGCCTATCCTGTTTTGGGACAGAAGAACTAAATCATCAGCATACAAAAGAACAGGGGTTTTCCTCTCTTTAATCGATGGTGGGAAAAAAGCTGGGGAGGTCATTTTGGTTACAATGTCATTGATGAAAAAATTAAATAGAAAAGGGGCCAAGATGCATCCCTGCTTAACTCCTTTCGATAAGGGAATCCTTTGGGAAAGGGAGCCATTTAAACCCAGGCGAATTCTTATGGAGGTGTCGTGATGGAGTATTTGAATGAGCCATAGCAATTGTCTATCGATGCCAGCTTTTTCTAGTTTCGCCCACAATAGGGAATGGTCTATCGAGTCGAAAGCGGCCGCGAAGTCAATGAAAACTAGATATAATGATGTAAGCGGTCCCTTTTTAACTTTCCTAATAAGATGTTGTATGACGAAGACTTGATCGATTGTGCTAGACCCTTCCCTAAAACCCGCCTGGACGTCGGCTATAATCGCTTGTTCCTTTTCCCAATCAGACAATTTATTTAAAAGATAACGTCCGTATAACTTTGCTGCAACACCCAAAAGAGAGACGGGTCTATAATTTTTAGGCAACGCAGGATCGCCTTTTTTAAAAATGGGGACCACTATGCTTGTTTTCCAACCAGTCGGGATACATCCCGATTCATTTATTTTAGTAAAAAGAGCTGCAAGAATTGGACGCCACCAAGATGAGAAAGCCTGGTAGAGATCTGGAGGGATCATATCTTGTCCCGGCGCTTTCCCCGGGTGCAATGAAGTTATTAAGTTATCTATTTCCGCTCCAGATACAGGGGGCCACGATGGACAGTCAGTAGGGGAGGTAGGTATAGTGTATGGTAAGGGAGATAAATTCCCAAAAAATAGACTGAAAATGGGATACCCACGCTTCTGGTAATATTGGGGGGATTGAAAGCGGTGGTCTATTGAATAGATTGGTATGAATTAAATTCCAAAATTCCCCATGGTTCCCTTGTAAAGCCACCCTACCAAGGTGTTGCCAAATCGAGGTAATATATAGTGATTTTTTAAACTTTAAAAGATTGTTATATTCTCTTTTTAGTTTTTGTAGTTTAGAGATGGCTACTTCCGAAAAGTGGAGTCTAGTGAATTGTGTTTGGAAACAGATTTGTTTCTTTTTGGCTAGGCAGCTTTTGTCGAACCAGGGCTTAGAGCCTGGACGAGCACTAGTAGTATGGGATTTCGATCTAGTGACTGCCGATTGGAGCCGTGTAATAATCTGCTCAAATAGATCTCCACTATCGTTTAACGAGAGAGAGGCTTTATGGCACAACTCAATCAACCTTGGTGACATTAGGATTTGTTTGACCTCTTCTAGCACACGCGGCGTCCATCTTAAGCGACTCGGGTGCTGAAAAGAGTCTAGGTCCAGTATTCTGTTATTTTGAATTTGCTGTATATTAGGGTTATATAATTTCAAAATCAATGGTAGGTGGTCGCTGTCAGGTCTGTCACCGATGGAAAGCTCATTCACCAGGTCTAGCATTTGCGAAGAGACCAGGATGTAATCTACCACACTGGCCCCTCGTTTGGTAATACAGGTAAAGAAACCTTTTGACCTGTCAAATTTCGAGCCATTTAGGCAGAGGAGGTGGTTAATTGTGATTAACCAAACAGAGGTTTTTATTATATTAACAAAACGTTTTAGCTTCCGCCTTCATCAGCTGCTAACATACAAATGCTGTTACCAAGGTGGCAGTTATAGAGCTTTGAGGATGGAATGCTCAGAGGGGCTTCATTTGCAGAAGCTAAGTAGTGGTGGTACTGTCCTCCAGGTTCAGGCCATGTGGTGCCAATGTGTCCAGAGAGTAAATCCAAAAGTTCTCCCTTTTGGTCAATGCTGCTGGATCTGCTGGCATCTCTATCGCTGTAATGGAAAAGTCCAACAGACTGTGACCCTCGATGTTAAAATGCGTTGCAACCGGTTGCTCCACTTTTTTTTTTTTTTTTTTTTCAATAATTTTTATTCAGATTTTCACAAAACATACAAGACAAAATCATAAAACATTCAAAGACAAAAAACAAAATCAAAAACAGTCAAACAAAAAGAAAAAAAGAAAAAAAAAACAAAAATAAAAAATAAAGAGTAAAATATTGACTTCCCATTTGTCAAAGATCAAATCAGTTATAAGTCTATAATATATAACAATCCTGTCTCTTAAGTCATATTATAAAATCACTTTCCTCCAGTAATTATCTTACTTAATCATCAAATCTCATATACATTACTTTATTCTTTCCACAAAAAGTCAAAGAGAGGTTTCAATTCTTTAAGAAATATATCTATCAATTTTTTTTTCCAGATAAGCATATCGATTAATCCATCTCATTACTAATTATGATAATCTTATTGTCATAACCATAGTCAAAATAAACATTTCAATTAATCCATCACATCAGAATCTGTTAGGTTCAGTAATTTCAGTAGCCATTGTTCTATTATCTCTATTAATTCCATTTTCCGTCTTCCATCTTCAGTAGTCTTGTTAAGTCCAGTAATTTCAATATCCAATCTTCCATTATCAGTATTCCATAATAATCTTGCTGTCAAAGCCATAGTCATATAGTAAGAGTCTGATGGGAATTACCTCTATCCCAAATATTTTCTTGCCATCCATTCTGAATAGGTTGCTGAAATACTGCTGTAAAATCATATCTCTGTTCTTTTTTTCAAAATACACTGGGTCATCTCTTAAAAGTTTTTCCATTGTCACATGGCTGCAGTTAATTCCATAGATTTTCTCTATATTGGGCTCCATCACATCATTCCAGTCCAGAAGATTATCCATGCCATTAATAACTTTATCTCTAGAATCTTCATTAATTTCTTCAGAGATAACACTAAAGTCCATAGACTCCAAATCTTGTTCCTGTTCCACGTTTGTTCCAATCTCCGGGATCTCCTCTCTCACAGGGACCCCTGTTCCAGTCTCCAGGGTCACCTCTCTCACAGGGACCCCTGTTCCAATCTCCGGGGTCACCTCTCTCACAGGGACCCCTTCCAGGGTCACCTCTCTCACAGGGACCCTTATATCTTTAATCTCCTGCTTCATTTTACTCAATTCAATTTTCGTTATCTCAATCTCATCCATTATTTTCTGAAACATAGTTATTTCCAGATTCTCAGCCACTTTCTTAATTGCCATTTTAAAAGAAAAATATAGGAAAACCACTTCTTATTTCAGCAACAATTGGGTTAATACTCCAAACTTGGTGACATCACAGTATAAACAGAGCAGACAGCCTTATCTCTCCATAGTTAAGTAAACAAAATGCAATTTCCCAGGATCGAAACAATTAATGGCAATCGTCAAGAAACAGATTCGTCAAAATAAAATAGACCAAAAAGAGAGTAGTCTCAAAACAGTATAATATTTTTCAAAATAAAAATCTGGAATAGAAATCCCTCTTCTGTGTATATCTTTAGAATGCAAATCCAGGACAGCTTTTTGCAACAAAAACAGAGATAAGCTATTAATTAGTGCGTAGCAGAGAGAAGTTATGGCTCCCCAGTGAGATGTCAAAAACCGATCAATCTGGCAAATCTCTTTTAAACAGCAACAATTTAAGTCAAGTAAAAGAAAAATATAGAAAGAAGGGTGCTTGCCTGTTAGTGCGTTCTCTCTTAGAAGATAAGATGAACGTTCGCTTTAACAGATAGAGCTTGCTGTTGAAAATCCGTCCCACCTTCGTCGGCTGGACCTCGTCCCATAAATTAATGAGATCTGGTCGTCCCAACAAAAATAGGCTTTGAGGTTAATCTCTTCGTTTCTCCCTACCCGGGAGAAGTTTAATCAGTCAAAAAAAAAAGAAAAAACTGACTGATATATCTGAATAAGCTTCTTTTGAGGCAGGAGCCCGTCTCAAAAGCAGGCACAGGCTAAGTCACCCTTCCCGGAAGTCCGGTTGCTCCACTTTTTTTGTCAAAATTGCCGACTTGTGGTTCCTGAAGCGCGTGCGTAGATCAGTTGTGGTCTTTCCTACATATTGGATATGACATCCTGGTCTTTTGCACTCGATGATGTAAACTATATTGCAGGACCTGCAGGTGATGTTCTGTTTGATGTAATATGTCTTGCCTGTCCTAGTGCTTGTAAAAGTGGCTGTCTCCCTGAGGTACACACAGGTGATACAGCGTTTGGAGTGACAAGGAGGAGACCCTGGATTGGTGATAGGTGGCTTAAGCACAGCTCTCACCAACAGTCTGCGCAAATTAGGAGGTTGGCAAAATGCTATAACAGGAGGCCTGCTGATGGCTCTAGCAAGATGTTCAGAGTTTGCCAGCAATGGGTAGCTCTCCTTGATTGCTCGGTAATAGTTAGGAGATTCTATATATATAGAAAAACAGGGGGGGAAACCTGGATCTACCTGTCTAAAATTTGGCAAGGTTTAATCCCCTCTTTGAATGCTGCTATGTCTGTCAGTTACATGCACCTGTGTGGGGGAAAAGTTATGGCGGTTTTGGTTTCCCAGTGCAAGCCAAAGGAGGATCAAAGCTTCATTTTTCAAATATTGCTTCAGATTCAGAGTCCAGGGTGAGTAAAGGCCATCCTCAAAGCAATCCAAACCAAAAAGGGGCTTGATACAAAGCCTGAATTGGTCCTCGAAGCAAAGTTCACACAACCCTATAAACGAGTAATAGTCTACTGTGATCCTTCTCTTCTTCCTTGCCTCCCTCAAGGGTGAGATTTTCACACACACCTATTTATTCTTAATTACATTTTATATTTTTTTCTAGACAAACCTGACTAGTCTCCATGAGACTTTATATGTTTCTTATTTAATCACTAGGCTTGCCCACAGCCAAAAGAATTGTAATTGATTAATCATCTGTCTTTTAACTAATTAACTGAATAGATATATTTGCATATTATCAAGTCTCATTTTGTAATCCTTGGGATCTCTGTACTTAAGATTTCCTATTTCCTCTCATCTTCCTTTGCCCCTCCTTTTTTCCTAGCAATCAAGATGCATATTTCCTGTGGTGGGTTCATCTGAGATCAGGTAATCCTTAAAATTTTTCTGCAAATAAACTGCACAATAAGTGTGGGTGGGTGTTAAAGGATCTCCCATCATGACAAATGCAAAATGTGAAAACTTTGCAAAGAGGACTTCCAAGTAAACATGAATAGGATTGTTAACATACTGTTAGCTGCCTAAGGAAGTTGAGATATAAGTCTTTAAAATAATCTGATTAATTGTATTTTTATCCCACCTTGGTAGCATGCATGATTCCTCCATCCCACACACACAACGTATTTTTATCTTACAAAACCCTGTGACATAGGTTAGGATTGCTGTCTTGGCTTTCTTTTAAGGAAGGGGCAGAAGGGTTTGTTGTATCTGTGCATGCCAACCCGGGAGTAAGGTCAGATGAACATAAGTGAGACTTATACAGCTAAGTAAACATACATAATCAGATCAGATTAAGATTGGTAAAAGCATTGTAGCTATACTAATCTGCGAGGGGGGCAGAAAAAGTTGGCCCTTTATAATATAAAGAAACATCACTCTGGTTAAAAGAACCAACATTTGATACCTATGATATAAGCACTAAGTTCCATTTCAGCCATTTTTATTATCATTATTATTATCATTATTATTATTATTATTATTATTATTAGATTTATATCCCACCCTTCCTCCCAGCAGGAGCTCAGGGCGGCAAACAAAAGCACTAAAAACATTAAAACATCATAAAAACAAACTTTAAAACACATTAAAACAAAACATCTTCAAAAACGTTACTTAAAAAAAGCTTTCAAAACATCTAAGATTAAAAACATTTAAAAAAAGGTTTAAGAACATATTAAAAAGCAATTAAATTTTATACTTCCTGTTTCTTACAACAGCCTTATGAGGTAAGTTAGGTTAGAGTTTGTGACTAGCCCAAGGGAGGACGTGAGTCTCACATGTGGAACTGTACATTTTGGAATATTTTTGTTGTTCTTTATCAAAGTTGGTCTCCCCCAAATAAACCACAAGTGGTAAGCCAAGAACAAACATTGGCTACAGCTCAGGGTTTGTTTGGAGTGAGATACAACATGACACCAGATTTCAGTTCCAACACTTGTATACATGGTATATTTACAAAGGGGCTCACATATTTCTTTGTTATTTGCATTTGATACTATACTTTTATATCACCAGAGTGACCCTCATGTCCCACAATTTCATTGGTACAAGCTATATTAATTGTCCTGGGCTATTTTCTTATATTCTTTCTCAGGGATCCAGTATACTTGTGCTCCACTATCAAGTTTAAATGAATTGGTGTTTCTTTCTTTGGGTCCTATGTGAATAGTAACAAAATGCTCCCTGAGTTCCAAAATCCTTGTAATATAGGTGCATGGTACATTTGTTCATCTTGAGGGGAGGAGGGATGGGTCTCTGTTCTAGGGCCAGGAGGCAGGCTCTTGTAGTAGTCTCCAGAGGAGGTAGGGCCTCCCTTTTTAAGGTCCAGATGACTTCCTGCTTCCTTGGGAAGGCTGTATAAAGACTCTATAAAGGCTCCCACTTTGGGTGAAGGACTACCACTCGGTGTCCCCAAACCACTGTATTTTGCCATTTAATATAAAGCAAACACTACATTAAAAAAAATAGGGGCTTCACTCACCACCCTGCAACATAATCTTCGGAACACCAAACCCCCTTGCCAAGCCCTCCACTGCTCCCAGGCCTTACCAAACTCCCCCACCCCTTAGACCTGGCCAAACCTCCTTTCCCCCTTACCGGTTGCCAAGCCTCCTCTTCTCACCCCCCTCAATCGCCACAGGTCACTAAGCCTCCTACTCTCCTTTAGCCCTTCTCCTGCAAGCAGGAGGGAAGCAGAGGACAGAGGTGGCCAACTAAGGTGAGCCACACAGAAAAAGCTGCGCCAGCCTGTCCTGACGGTTTCTCATGCCTTGCCTGAGCTGCCTGGCTGCTGCCACCTCCCTCCCTCACTTGCCATGTCTGCCACCCGCCATGGCCCTACAGCTGCAGCGTGATTCACTTGCCCACCTGCTTCGTGCCTGCCCCACTTGCCCCCTCGCTTGCCCCCACTCACTTGCCCCCACTCACTTGCTCACACCTGCCCCCTCACTTTCCCCCCTTGCCCCCATCCCCTCACTCACCACTGCTCACCCCTACTTCACACCCGCCTGCCTCACTCGCTCACACATCATGCTGTGTGACACCAGCCTAAGAAAAATATTGATACAGGAAGAAAAGCAAAACCAAGCTAAGTAGGAAAACACTCTGAGCTCGAGTGGGGAAAGGGTGGAGAGGTGAGGGGATGTTTTGTTTTGACAGACAGGTCTAGGTTTCATTGCAGTGAATTATTTTCCCAGGCCTCTCCAATTACAATGATTTTGGGGAGGTATGTTGCAATAACTAAAAAGCATTTGTTTTTCACAATGCTGTTGTTCTCCTGCGAGTTCTGTCTGAGAAAGCTGGGTGTTTAGAAGAGCCGTGGACTATTGGCAGCCTTCCCTATTCCTTTCTGTTTCCTAATGAACAACTAAAAATCAATACTTCAATCAATTTGATTTCATTCTGCTGTTTTTCTTTTTTCCAGTTTGCATTAGTTTGGTTGTTATTTTGCAAACCTGTAGAGCAGTATAGGGTCATTCCACTTTGTCTCAATTCAGTTAGAGGATTTTTCATGTGATTTGTTCCATTTTATTCTAATCCCTTTCTGTTTTCCATCAAACAACACCTACTTTGGCTTGTTCTCTCTTATTTTTCCTTAGGCTTGTGCAAAGTTCTCTTAGAGACCCCTCACTCCACACTGCAGCATGTGTGCTTTTGTTGCTTTTTATTTATTTCCATTTGTTTTTTTCTCCCAGTTTTACTTTTTCAAAGTTTCATCCTCCTCTCTTCAGTTTTAGGGTCCCTGCAATTTCATTACATTGAATACTTGTTGTCCAGTACTGTTAGTTGTCTTGCTCATTGCCAGCCTGTTTTACCCTTTAACCCAGGGCCACTTTTCTCACGTCACCAGCTTTCAGACTGATTGCACTAGGGAAGGTTAAGTGATTTCTGTTTTACCCACCCCCAAATGATAAAATCTGTCCTTGTGGGAGAGCTACTATTCTGAAGGTTAGCAAGCTTCATCCCCTCAGAACAAGTAGCCATGCCTTCAGATTGAATCCAATTCTGGCAAAAAAAATAGAGACTTTTTTCTTTAAAAAAAACTTTATAAGTTTCATAGACTTGTAAAAAAAAAGTCCATACAAAACTTATCTATGAATTTATATGTGAAAGGAACATTTCAATAAACACAGGGTAAATTCAATATTACAAAGAAATAATCTAGAACAAAATCAAACTTAACAGACAACTAACTAAATAAAGCTAACTCGTACTGTAAATACTAATTTGCTGCTCTCAAAGGGGCCACAGCAGCCTGGCTTAAGTACAGGTCAAAGGGGGCAGAATCTTCTCCCCAGGCTAGATGGTTCGCTGGCTCTCCCATCTACCCTCCAGAGCAGGCTGACAGCAGCAAAAGGGAAGTGCCAGAGGGCACAATGATGGTACGTCTCCATTTCCATCCTACCAGATGTCCTGGCTGCAAGTGCTGGTCTTACTTCTCTAACTCCATCATGGAGAATTTGGAAGAAATCTGCCTAGGAAGAAGCTGTTCTTTCTCTTAGATGAGAAGGATGGTTGCTATAGAAATAATCTGCAGGACTAATCTAAAACTGGGTCAAATGTTCCCCACACTTTTATGGAACCATTTGTCCCCTTTCAGTGGAGGGACAAAATTCTAAGACCTCTTATAGCTGCATATTTTAAATATGAAATGCCAAAGGGTTTTTATATTGTAAGACCCAATAATCAGGTGATAGTTGGATCTTGCTAAGACCCTTTTCAAAGCTCTGTACATACAAGGTATCACTTTTAAAAGGGCAAAGCACTCTGCAAGACACGTGCAGGGCAAAAAATTAACTTGTGTTATTGTGCTCTGGCCACCTGACAAACATGTCCCATGAGAGCTGGGTGTGATAATGATCTGGCCCACTAGCCAGATCCAGTTCTCCATCCCTGCTCTAAGTTCATGGAGTGTCCTTGTGAGGAGAGAACAATAGAGATGATAGCAGTCCATAAAGACAGCAAAAATACATGCAAACTTTAAAAATTCTTGCAAAAGAATTTAGTTTTTGAGAGAACAATCAGACTAGCATTTTAAAAAAAAACATGCTAAAAGTCGCTGTGGCCATCCTTGATGCACATTTTTTCCATCCCCAGTTGTCATTCTGGCTTATTACAGAGCAAATAGGGGCAACTGCAAGCCAGCTCATATGGAGTCCTCAGAGATTCCATTTTGGTTGCTGAGGCCTCTTTCCAGGCTCTGAGAAAGGGAGGGACCAAACCTGAATCAAACCTAAAGGGATCAGCTGACAGCGCAAGATGTTGTCAGGCAGTGTCCACATGCCAGTAATGGCTAATTTATATAAAGAAATCAATAAGAAACTGCATAATAAGCTTTGAGCCAGGCCAAATCATACATCCACACCTCCAGGAGAATGTCTTCTACAAACCTGCTTTGAACTGTGTGTAGCCCAGTGCTTGTTTTGGATGCACGATACTGTAAAATATGCTAGCGTGATGGTTGTTTCTCTACAAAAAAATTTTTTTTTGCAGGAATTTTTAAAACAAAACCTTTTTTTACTGGAGTAAGAGCTTTTCACGAAAATTAGTTTTACTGATAAAGTAAACAAAAGGCAATTAACAGGTTAATCATCAAAGGCTGTCCCAAAGGAGGACAGCACTGAATGAGAAGTGAAACAGTAGGAAGCCAAAGGAGTTCAGCATTCAGGGGGAAAGAAAAACGTGTGGAAGCTGGAAAACTAGCAAGAGAGAGGGGGAGGGGAAACTGAGAGGTAGTTACATCTTTTTTTTATGAACTGTCTGAAAACACAGGTAGCAAGAGCAAGGGACCTTTGCAACAGGGTGAATTCAGAAGGGAGGCAGAAAGAGCAGGCTTTCCTCAGCCACAACAAGGCTTAACCAGGTAAGGATCACTGGATGAAGGGGTGCGAAGTTCAGCAATGAAAAGCTAGGAGCTCCAGGAGTCTGTAAGGCTGAGTTTATCTGAACAAGACCTCTCCAAAAATCAAGGGCTCTCATGGAGTGCAAGGGGTCAGCCAAGCTGAGTTTAGGGGTGCAGTTAGGTAACTGTAAACAATGGACCCAATAGTCTTGCAGCTATTCCCCTAAAATCCCACTTCCAGGAATCTAAGATAGTTACAGTGTTAGAAAATAATGCAAAAGACTGGGTGATACTAGAGGGACAATTTCCAGTTGAACCAAAGGACTGAATATCCTTCTCAACTGCTATACACTAGAGTGGGCATGTTACAGTACTAATCGAGAGGTTACACAATAACTCAGGACTCTATAATACAGTAGGGCCCCACTCATACGGCAGGTTACATTCCAGACCCCCGCCTAAAAGCGAAACCCGCTGAAAAGCGGAACTCCGTCAGTAAAAGTGCCGTAAAAGTGGAACAAGCGCCGTATGAGTGGGGCCTTACTCTAATTGAAAGCCGCCATATTAGCTGAATGCCAAAAAGCAGGGCCCTACTGTATTGCCTTTGAATTTGAAAGTGGAGGAAGGTGAAGCGCTAGAAAGTCCAAACGTTCCCAGTCCAGTGCATAGACAGGCTGGTCGATTTTCTATTTCAATTTAGGGTGTCAACAGAAATTGCAAATTCAAGGTCCTAACGTGTTAGACCTTCCCAGCCAATCTTTCCAGAAACAAATGGAGATTTTTGAGCCAAGGTGATTGTGTGAGAAATCAAAATGGAGGTGAGCTGGTACTCTCAGCATCAACAGTCTGACAGACAATGTTCAGACATCTCCAAGAACGCACATGGGTAAATCCAGAACTGCCAAGTCCCAAAGCCTGCTACCTTGGGGGATGTCTCCAAAGACAAAAGCAAAGCAAAGCTCAGTGATATTGACCCTTTTGATATCCAGTCAGAAAAGAAAATGATGTGCTGATGGTTAGCTCCAAGTGGTAGGACCTTGAGGGACACAGTGGCTTGCAGTTATTGCTGCACATCACAGTATTAAAAGATCTAGGGCACATTCTTGAGCAATAATATATTGGCCAAATATGAATACTTGGATTAAACAGTGAGTCAGTGGTTGAATTCCCAAGGGGCATCATATATGGACAACCTATGACTTCACATTTCTTGATTAACTAATGGGAAAGATTCGGAGTACAGAAAGGTTGTGTGATATATGTGAAGGCATTTTCAAGAAGTCCACTCTACCCCTTATGAAACTCTCTGGATGTCTGTCTCTTATTTTTTTACTGTTTCACTCAACCATGTTCTAGGTCAGGGGTTGCTAACCTTTTTGGACCAGGGGTCACATTTCAAATTTTGAGAGAGTGCTGGGGGCAGCAGTGGCAAAATGGCTGCCATGGGGGTGTGGCATAGCACAATATGGCTGCCATGGTAGGCAGGGCATAATACAAAATTAAACAGTATTCATGGTGAAGCTTTTCCCATTATTGTATTTCTATACTAGAAAAGACCTGTTGAATTTCTGCCTGCTATA
The DNA here is from genome assembly GCF_030035675.1 of Rhineura floridana. NCBI lineage: Eukaryota > Metazoa > Chordata > Lepidosauria > Squamata > Rhineuridae > Rhineura > Rhineura floridana. The sequence continues at coordinate 171,470,687 of NC_084480.1, read as the reverse complement.
AAACTGTTAAAAGTGCAAGAAACCTGTTTTTCCCCAATGTTGACCTTAAACCAAAGCCTAGGCTGCCATTCTGTACCCACCTACCTGGAAATAAGTCCCATTAAACACAAAGAGACTTACTTCTGAGTAGACATACAGTATATAACACTGTACTATAAGTTAGCTATGTAGTGAATTCTTATGAGTCCCTGATCTTTAGCTCCTGCAAAGCAGAACACATGCCTATACTTCTTTGCAAAGTTTTCACATTTGCCTTTTGTGGGAGGGGGATTCTTTAACATCAATCCACACTTGTGTTGTAGTATTTGTAGAACATAATTTCTAGGCACTACCTGATTTCAGGCAAACCAAACACATGAAAGATCCTGATTGCTAGGGGAAAGGGCAAACTATGGAGATTCCAAGGACTAGGGGAAAAAGACAGAAGCAGGAAAAATGCACTGAAAGGGAAGGCAAAACAGCAGTTCTTTAGGACCCCAGTGATTGCTATTGGCTGGTGTCCAAACAACTCACTTATAAATCACAGCTGTGACTCCACTCATAATAATAATGACATAATATTTGCTAATAACATTGACAAGCAGGAGCAGCCAGGCTGCCTCATTTCACATAAATTGCTTAGAGGGTTACCTGTATGTTTTGCTCCATACCGTTCTTTCTAGGAGGGCTAGAGGCTTACTTTTTTTTTTACATGAAAGCTCAGAGACTGGGCAACCTGCTGGGAGTGCAACTGAAGGCCTCCACAGGTACCATGGCACCTGTGGGCGATGGGTAGCAACCCATGTTTGCTTTTCTGTTAAGACTTTGATACATCTGCCTGGGCCCCAACTTTGAGGACTGACTTTCTAGTAGCTGATCTATGTGTGCATGGGCCCATTTATACATAAGAATATTATACAGGCCCAACTGTTTTTCAGGTGGCACTCTCAACCTTGTTTGATGAGATGATACAGCCTCATGTCTGGACTGTGCTGCCTCCCTTTTTTGTTCACATCCACGTGTCATGGCTGAGCTGTAGGCAGAGGTCTGCAATGAGCTGGGGACTAAGATCAAGGAGTTGAGCCAGGGATCAAAGCCCAGGAATAAGAAGGAATCAGAAATGAGGAAAAAGATAAAGATGGAGGCAAGGAACGGGCAAGAGTCAGAAACAAGGAGCAAGTCAAAAGTCAGAGGAACAGGGCAAAATTAGAAGTCATGATTAAGGAGCGAGCCCAGGATTGTAGAGTTGGATTGAACAATACATAGGAACACACCAGAGCCACAAATCCTTGTGGCTCAGGCAAAAAACATAAGAACATAAGAGCCTGCTAGATCAGGCCAGTGGCCCATGTAGTCCAGCATCCTGTTCACATAGTGGCCAACCAGTTGCCCATGGAAGCCCACAAGCAGGACTTGAGAGCAAAGAGCACCTCTCTTGAAGTTGCCAGCAGCTAGTATTTGGGAGCATACTGCCTCCAACTATGGAAACAGAGCATAGCCATCATGACTAGTAGCCTTATCCCCAGTACATTAAAGTACTGAGCAATCTCTCCATTATTTGACATATTATTAGTCAGTTTCACACCTTTCCCTGATTGGAGTCTACCCTGCGACATGTCTGTTTCGCTGACACTTGATAGTTCCAGCTCTACAAAACACAATATTTCAGGCAGATCTAATTTAGCGCTTTTCGGATGTCTCCTAGCAGGTGCTGGTTGCATTTCATCTGTAAGATCATCCATTTTAGTGGGTTAGCACATCCACATTCTGTCAGTATAAGTCAAAAAGGCTCTTGAGGGGATGGGAGAGATTAAATTATGCAGCCATTGTGCATGATGGCAAGCCATGCCCTCCGTGACATTCATTTTGGGGGAGTTATGTCCCTTTCATCAGATGCATCTATGACTGTGACACTTATGTATAAGTAAATCACTTTGAAAAAGGGTATGTACCCTGAAAGGTGGGGTAAAAATCCGTAAAAAATAATAATTAAAAAATACAGCAAATCTTGGCATGCACCTCCTGCTTTTCAAAAGGCAGATGTGCACTCCAGCATCACAAAGTCTGTGAAGGCAGAGATCATGAATCTCTGCCTTATGTTTATTAAAGAGATGCCTGCCCATGATCAAATAGGAGTTGACTACATTAATAGTTAGACCAACAAGACGTTAGCAACTATTAGCTAATTGCTTTTATTACTGTTGGTACCTACTGAATAAGGTCTAGCTCACTATGTGATCAAGGTAGGCTCTCTTAATGGAGAAGTGTTTTTCAGATTTCATTGATAAGTTATTTCTCCTTGCCATTCATTATAGCTACAATATTTTACAATATCCCTAAGGAATATATTTTTGTGATTTATTTATTTTTTTGCTTTTTGCACAGTTACCTCATCGCCGAGTGACATTCTCTGCAGCCAATCAAGCGCAAGATCTGCAGGACCCCTCCCAACACAGTTACTATGACAGTGGTCTTGAGGAGTCAGAAACACCAAGCAGCAAATCTTCATCAGGGCCCCGCATTGGACCACTGGCTTTGCCGGAGGATCACTATGAGCGCACCACACCTGATGGCAGCATTGGGGAAATTGAGCACCCTGAGAATGGTAAGGAACCTTCTCCAATTTGATAAGGCTCTTCAGAAAGCCCATTAGTATGAGCAGGTCTATGTCTCACTTGCCAAAGAGTACGTATTGATTCTACCAAAGCAAGGAACAGGATTGGGGGATCAACTGCTGAAAAATACTTTTAACAGTAACTGCTACAAATATTTGGGACAAATATTTACACACCTCCAAATAATGGATAAGTAATGAATGAGGAGAAGAAATGAAAGGAACAGAGCACACACAAAGAGAGGTTCAAGATTTAAGTTTGTAGCAGAATATTCAGCATATGAGTGAATTTACCCCATACGATTCCATGGGTTTGCTATTTTCTGCTCCATCGGCCTCCCCATTTAACTTGGTGGATTTCTTAAATTAATGCATTGTTTTCAACAGTTTTCAGTTTGCATCTTTTTTATGTGTACTAATGCACACCAGAACATATGCACAGTGATTCAAGCATAGTGCAAAAAGGAACCCTGATGTGATGACAAAGTTACATTCAGGCTCCCTTTTGCGCTGTAAATTCATCAGTCCCTATATGAATTGGTGCACCTCAGTAACCTGCAAGGAAAAAAAAGATGCACCGTGAAAACTTCAGCAAACTCTGCATGTGCAATGGTCTGAACAAAGTTCAGAAAACAAATGGAAGAACAGCAGATCACTAATGCATTAACACTGCTATGAAAACAAGATCAGGTAAGTTGGAACCCGAGAAACTTGAATGGGGCATTTTGAAAGCATCTCTCATATGCAGGTGAAAGTTTGATTGCAGAAGCTCCTTGAGACAGAATTCCCAATGTAGGGCACTTGACCCATAGATACACATAGTCCTGGGGGACCTGCACTTGCCAAGTCTTCTTGACATATCACAGATCTCGATGACAACATTCAGAGACAGAAACAGCACAGAAATGGAAGCTAGGACTTTGTGGAATTTTCAGTAAGAAGAAAAAGAAACTGTCTAACAGGTTAGAAAAACCAAAGGCATCCCAGAAGTCCTGGGCCTCTGAAGTAGTGTTGGCTAAAAAAAAAGATGTGGGAATCCTTTGTTTTAGCCAATGTACCTTTTGTATCCTGGATTGAATTCCTTCCACAGCTCGGTCTGGGTTTGTGAAATAGATGAGTGCTGAAGCAAAGAGCTTTCACAGAGCTGCAACTGGAGCACGATTGGAGTAGGAAGCAATTATGATATCAAACTCGTGACTAGGGAGTAGAATACTACCATGGGGGAGGTGAATGAGAAACCAATAGGTCTTCCCAGTCTGGGGCATGATCTGTGACTAGTAGTTAGAAGAACGTTCCTATGACCTGTGCAACTCCCAGCCAAGGAGTTTGCAGGTATTCGCCTCGTCCGTTTCTCCTTCCCATAAGTCCTGTGTTGTTGTGGGGGGTTTGTTTGTTTGTTCATTTTAACCCCCTTTCTGACTGGTCTCTACTTTCCTTAACTTCCTCACTCTTCAGCTAGAGCCTGTCAGGGGGCGGGAGGATTTCAGTGCAAATCTCCAGAAGGCTGCTTCTTGGCCCCAGCAAGAGCTCCAAGGTCTGTTCACAAGGTAGAAAAAGTTTTGTTCCAACATGACTGCTGGGCTCACTTACAGCTGTGGGACCAGAGTCGCCAACTGTAGTGCCCCAAGTGCAGCCAACCGGGATGCTGTGATCAGAAAAACCAGCTCTCGCACTGCTGCTACCAAGACCAGTGGTCCATCTACTCCTAGAGGAATGGAAACAATCGCTCTCTTCCTCCCAAGGGCCTTTGAGGTGCTTTCAATTTGTTCAGCAGGGAGCAGCTGGCAGTAGCAGCTCAGGATTAAGGAAGCAGAGAGGGAAGAAAAGAAGGAGGTCAAAAATAACCCACCTCATTTTATCAGCTAAGACTTTCAGTACCACTTGAATGGAATCATGCACCCTATTGAATTTTAACATAATTGTTTCGGGGAGGGTGTAACAGAGGTGTAAGTAATAGGGAAAGAAAGTGTGTGTGTAAAACCTTTGGGTGTGAATGTGCTTTTGGAGTATGTGTGAGAAAGAGAAAGTTTGGGGGTGATCCTGAAAGAGAGAAAACAACAGGTTAAGGAGTGGTTTTTTGTGTTATGGCATCAGACTCCACCTCTGCCTTTGTAGTTGGGTTCTGGGGCAAGTTAGTTGTCTCTTTCGCATCACCAGTTTATCTTCTGAGAAATGAGTTCCAGTTGGAGCAGAAAAATGGGTTAAATGGAGCATATGCTTTTTGCTCAGGTTTTGGGATCACCAGTTTGCCTTCTGTGAAATGGATTTCTATTCCAAGTGGAAAACTGTAGGTACAACTGTGTGGTTAGGTGCTTTGCAGCAGCTCACTTGTCTCCCAGTCCAGCACTCTGGCCAGCCAAATATCTTTGGGAAAGTTAACGTAGCAGGGCATGAGGAGAACAGGGCAACGTTCTAAAGTTTATAAGGCAGATAAGAAGGTTCTGCTGTTGCTAAGGTCACTTAGTCACTTAGGGCGTAATCCTAACTGAGAAGCCAGCGTAATTTAAGTTAGCCCAGCATAAAGTACGGCAGGTCAAAACCAAGTTCAGGAGTGAGGCTACAGCTATCTGAGACAGCCCAAGCCTAGCAGAGGGAAAACAAGCCTTTAAAGTAGAGCTAGATACATACACTACTCTTTTTGACAGTGTAAGTTCTGCTGGGTTGTCAGGTCATCTGACTGAGCTGAATGGAGCTAGGATACAGTATAAGACACCCCCCTGCCCTGGCCTGCCCCCACCATGCCCCGGGAACACCCATTTTGGGGGACTTATGTCAGCGTTGGCTGAGCTGGGATGAGGGACTTAGGCTGGCTTATCTTTGGCTGAGCTGGGGTTGACTTAACACCAGTGTGGTCCCGGCTGAGAGGGGGTTCAGCCGGCTGAGCCAGAGATCTGCCAAATCCTAACTTGCTCATCCCCATAGACCTTGGGTTTGGATTTTCCTCTTTATCACAGTTGCTAAGCAATCAGAAAGAGGCGTTTTCTGTATTTTCTCCACTGAAGAGATTTGCTCTCTTCCAACAGGAGCAGCTTTCAGTGAGAAGTACAGGAATAGGAACAAAGCAAATGATGCCTTGTGCCTTTAACAGCTGTGTGGCAGGCACAAATTAAACAGGTCAAGCCTTTTCTAGTATGGAAATAGTTATGCAAAAAGCTTCCTCTGTTGAAATTCTGTCTGTCAGACATCTTATTGTGTGTAACCCGATTTACTTTTGGACCCTATACGTCAGCACAGCAGCATATAACATCTGAATGCTGAGAATTTTTTGCAGAGCATGAATTTTTCATGAATTAAAAAGGTTCATTTGGATGAACTTGAACTGAATTAGTTTGTCTTGTAAAAGGAAAACTTAAACTGGAACTAGCTCTTTTTTTGACAGGATAAACTAGAACCAGTTCCTTTTTAAAATGATCTTTCTAAGCACTGCGGATCCTATCATATGTTTTGTTGCCCTAGGCTCCTTCAGGAGGAAGGGCAGGATATAAATTTCATAAATAAATAATATAAATAACTTTCTGCAAGACCATTTTGCTGTTGACTAGGCTGCTGTAATATCATGGAACACCTATGACATTCTAAGGCAGCCTTTCCCAACCAGTGCGTCTCCAGATGTTGTTGGACTACAATTCCCATCTTTCCTGACCATTGGCAATGCTGGCTGATGGGAGTTGTGGTCCAACAAAATCTGGTTGGGAAAGGCTGTTCTGAGGACTGAAGGGAACTTAGTTCACCTTTAGTTCACGTGGCAATTATGGGAACTATCTTCGGGTATAGTCCAGAGATTTTTGAACTAGTTCAGTGAACTTCATTAAAGTGAACTAGTTCATTCCAAGCACTGAGGTTCCCTCCACTTTGTTCTGCAATACTAATGTGATTGCACTTCAAGCCAGCCTAGGTGCTCTCCACATAACATAAGGGGAAAGGATGATCCTTCCTTTGATGATTTTATTCACTAAGAAAGTCCAGGCATTTTGTGTCTACCATAAATTCATAGCTGACAGCTGATTAATATACCTCAAACCTTTGGAAAATCTTGAAGAGCGACATTTTAGAGCCCTTTTAGAGGCATTTAGAGCCAGTTTGTTTTGATAGACTGAGATAGAATTCTACGCTATCATTTCAGATTGCAGATGGGAGAAGAACTCATACTTTTGGATACTCCCCCATGCAAACATTCCCTGCATATAAGCTCAGGGTAAATGTTAGTGTAGCTCTTTATCTGAAATTGTCTGTGTGCGCTACTTTAGGCATGCCAAATGGACTTTTTGCCTCGCAGACCTGCCCCCTCCTCCAATGCCATATATCAAAACAGCTTCTGAAACTCCTCACTGTTTCAAAAGAGTGGCATGGCCTTGTGGCATGGAGAGGAGAGGCTGCTGTTTGAGAAAAACAAATCTGATGCTGTTAGGCACATGGGGCTAGTCATGTGGTTTGTGGGATCTAGGCCTATGCATCCAAATGGGTCAGTTTTCTGTACAGTACTGTATTGTATCTAGGGATTTAAGAAACTTGCATTCTGTGAACCAGACCGTGAATATTCTTTTGCAGCTCCACTTTCTGTACTACCACTTATCTGAATCTACAAAGTAATTAGGTTTACCCTGTGAATTTCAATAACTTGTAGTTTCAGATAAGAATGTGGCAATGTGGAATTGAATCTCATTCCTGTGTATTCATTTAGGTCTGTAGACAAGTCTTTTGCAAGGTGTGACACACAAATGGGAGAGAGCCTTGTCCCTTAAGAGCTTACAGCCTAAGAAACGTAGGGCATGGGAGAAAATAGGAGTTAATGCTTATGTTCCCTATCAGTCCCCTTTGTTGAAACTTTCTTTGATTAAGGAAGGACACAGGGAAAAACACTGCCAGCTTTAGAGCCAAAAATTCCCAGGCCACACAAGAAACAAGTAGCAATCTAGCAAGGGCATTTATATTGTCTGATGTTGATTATACCAGTTGTTCTTTTCCAGTGTGAGCCTATATATGTCTGCTCAGAAATATGTTCCAATGAGTTCAGCCATGGAATAGGACATAGGGTTGCAGCCTTGCTTATTAATTCACTAATACCTAAAAAACCTTGCGGTTTAAGAATGTACCTATAGCCCACAGATATTTCTACCAAACTTCAAAAAGCAGGGAAATTGGGCAGCTATAGTGAATGCACCAGGGGAGCAGGAGACCTGAACTCCTCTCTGAGATATTGGACTGCCCTGTTTTCAGCCTGCTATGTTTAAACCACTTCATTTAAGGCAAGGTGGGCACAGTCAATTAAAAACATAGAGCACACCTAGCATTTTGCTAGAATGTATTTCACCTCCCACTGTTTTATCTTGTGCAAATTGAGACACTCCTGAGATCCACTGGAGACTATTCTGCAGAAGTCAGTGCCATTATTCCACAATTATGTTTGGAGTTTTTTTAGTATAAATTTTGCAAAGAGTTGCTGTACTTCAAATATTCACAGAAATAAAAACAAAAGAAAATGATTTCCTATAGGAAACTTCACTAAAATTGCAAAGGAAATCAGACATATTCAAAGTGACCATCTGAACTATATCAACTGTTGTAATAATGTTGCTTCTTCCCTCCTAAAACAAGATCAGCACAGCACATGTCTTCTTTCTCTTATTTGGGCTGATTGCAGGTGTTGCCACCACTCACCATATGCTCAGAGGCACATGTTACCAAATTCTTCCAAGCTACACAGGAAGTAGATCAGACTGTGAAAGACCAACCCAAATAGTGTTTGCATTTTGACCAATTTGTAAAGCAGTCCAATATCTCAGAGAGGAGTTCAGGTCTCCTGCTCTCCTGGTGCATTCACTATAGCTGCCCACTTTCCCTGCTTTTTAAAGTTTGGTAGAAATATCTGTGGGTTATAGGTACATTCTTAAACCGCAAGGTTTTTTGCCTGTTAGTGAATTTCCCTGCTTTTTAATCCGGGAGGTAAGAAATGGGATCCTGTGCAAATTTGCTGAGAATGGATTGATCATTTGCATGCTTATTGAGTTAAGTGGGATTTACACACACACACACGGCAATCATGCTTAGGATAGGTGAAACTGACCACAGGGGATGGGGAAGGTAGGAGGGAGGGGTGGAAAGGCAGGGGGGAGGACTGGGATGGGAGCAGGCAGAAGGGGGTTGGGAGAAGGACAGATGTGGTTGTTTGCATGTTTATTGAGTTCAGTGGGATTTACTCCCGTGCAATCATGCTTAGGATAGGTAAAACTGACTGGGGGGGGAGGGACGGAGGGCTGGAGTGGGCAGGGAAGGCGGAAGAAGGAAGAGGGGAGGAGAAAGGGAGAGGAAAGGGGAAGGAGGGAAAAGGCAGGTCTGATCATTTGTATGATTGTTGAGTTGAATTGGATTTACTCCTATGCAATCATGATTACGATAGGTAAAACTGACCAGGCTGGGCCTGGCAACCAAGATGTCTTCTGTATCTTTCAAAGTTGGGCCGGGGGATGGCAGAATTCTACCTTGTGGTTTTTCCCAATACATTCTTGCAAGAACACCTGCACTTGGCTGACTTTCTCTTCTAAAGATACAGGATCAGTCTCAGGATCTGAACCTGGCAACCCTACCTCCCACCCAAATTTAAAACAAAGTTGTCCCTGGCCACATCCACACCAGGCCTCTATTACACTTTGGACAATCATTATTTATTTATCTATTTATTTAGTGTATTTATATACCGCCCCATAGCCGAAGCTCTCTGGGCGGTTTACAATAACTAAAAACATTAAAAACAAATACACAAATTTAAAAACACATCTTTTAAAAACAATTTAAAAGAATTTATCATGGCTTCTCTCAAAGCCATGGCTCAAAGCTAATCATGGCTTCTCTCAAAGAATCCTGGGAAGTTTAGTTAGTGAAGGGTGCTGAGAGTTGCTAGGAGACGCCCTGTTCCTCTCACAGACCTTCAATCTGAGTGGCTGACTGTTAACCATTCTCTCAGGGGAATAGGAGTCTCCTCTCAGCACCCTTCACAAACTACACTTCCCAGGATTCTTTGAGGGAAGCCATGACTATCTCAAGTGAAATCAAGTCTGGTGTGGGTGTGGCCCTCTGATTAGGCAAGCCCAGCAGCTGTGAGGCTTTTAGAACACTGACAGTTGGTCCTTACTGAGCATGCCCCGCGCTATCATAGACTTCCAGCCAAAATTTCTTAAATTAATTAAAAATCAGCCAGGCATTTTTTTAACTTTTAAACTGCAGTAGATGAAGGTCAGAGTATGGGGCAAGGTCAGTATTAGGATTACAGGTACTCTGTGAAAATGGCTGATTTTTAATGAATTTCAACAGATTATGAGAACTCTGGCAGAAAAACGTCCAAAAGGGCTCTGAGTTTTTCTCTCTCTTTTTAGACTTTGAACTCTCGATTCTCTCTGACTGTTTTGTGTATCGCCATGAAAATTGACAGGGTTGTTAAGCCAGCGTTTCTGAGTTCAGGACTATAAGTTTTGTACGGTTTTGTTTTGAAATGAGCTTATGGGAAGCCTCAGAATGGCATGCAGGGGTATTTTCCATTTAACATTGCGGAATGTGAAAAATCCATGCTGGCTATAGTATACAGCCACTCTCGTGGCTGTATAATTCATATAGTTAATGTGACAGACGCTCCTAGCTCAGACACAGATCTTCTCCTCTCCCCTCCATGTTTGCATGTGGTCACATATATAGGCACTGCTCTTATTTATTATTATTTATTTATTTATTACATTTATACCCTGTCTTTCTTTTCATCATGGAAACCCAAGGCGGCTTACATATGGTTCCCAGGTGGTCTCCCATCCAGACACTGGCCAGACCTGACCCTGCTTAGCTTCAGCAGGGAGTTGGCCTTATGTGCCTTCAGACCATAACTTGAGCATTACACCAATGGGAGGTCTGTATGGACCTACATTTTCCCATCCAGCCCTCCTACCCTTCACAAATCACTTGAGTCCCGCATGGTCCATCTCAAATATATTCTGCATTTAAAATAAAATAGGACAAAATACCAGCTGGAATGCAGTATACGTGGAAGTTGTTATTCCAGCCATTTATTATTGCAGTTATTTATGTCAGGAACAAATCCTTCCAATGTGGTTTGCAATTAACATATAGATACATTAATAAAATCACAATAATAATATTAAAATTCACCGGGATCCTATTCATAGGGCAGATGGTGGCTGAAGGCCAGGTGGTGGGGAAGGGTTCAGTCCAGCTGGACAAGGTTCTGTGGTGATCTTCGCCTGCCTGCCCGCCCCTTTCCCCCACTCCACCCCCAGAATCCTTACCATAGGGCAGATGATAGCCCCATCCTGAAACTAGCTGAAGTCAAATCACACCAGGGTAAAGGATATGGATCCCAATCTGTCCCCCCTTGCAACAAAGAAATAATACATGTAGCAAAGTCAGTGCCTTTATTGAACAGCGTCTGGGATGGAAGAGATACCAAAAGGAAAAGACTCATGGTACTGTCCTGCCCGAAGTTGAGAGATCCAGTCTCAGACATGGCTGTGATTTTTTTCCCTCTTTTTATTTAAGTTACAGTTACATCAAAAGCAGTGTGCCTCATTAACCTAACTAAGCTTTCTAGGAACTTTTGCCCTTGCTAACTCAGACTAAGCATGACTTCGCAGTGCTCCTACATTGACTCAGCAACGAACCCCTCCCCTGAGTCAACATAAGTAGGCTTGGCTTTCACAAGTAAACGTTGGCTCCTCCTCAACACCTGTTGAATCTCCCGCTTCAGCCACCGCCGAGCACGGGGTGAAGGAGGCTGGCTCTCAGCTTCCCCCTCCAAGAGTTGTGGGTGGTCGGCTTGCTCGACCGTGGGAAGCTGCGAGGCTGCGGGATGTTTGGGAAATGTCAGGTGGAGGAGGCAGCGCCCCTGACACAAGCACAGGCACTGGGGGTGTATCTATCAGAGCAGTCTCCAACGGGGCAGTCTCTTGACAGCTCTGGTTGCACTTCAGTGGAGGGGGCAGAATCGGGAGGAGTTGAGCTGTCAGTGACAGGGATCTGCATGCTCTCTGGTCTCTCTCTGCTGCTAGTCCCTTCCCCCAGCTCATCGTCCCAGTCCTCAGTGTCAGAGCCTGGCGTCTCGAAGCCTCCCTTCCCAACCTGGGTCACAACAGGTGCCAACTCCATGGTAGGGGCATGTTTACCTGTTGCATAGCTATTTGTCCTGGAGCTTGCAAGAGAACAGGAGCCTGCCTGGTACTCAACAGCCCCACGGAGGAACACCTAGTCACTGCTGTTGGTCATGTGGTGGGATGAAAGCAGGGGGGAAAACACACATCAGCAATAGGCAGCAGATGTGGAGCACATCATTCCTGAACCTGGATGCGTTTGTGAGAGAATGAGAGAGAAGAAGGAATGGTGCCACCTGAGTGCTCTGCCAGTGCTCATGTTTCAGTCTCTACCCATTGCCATTAGGAGAAAGGACAAACTGCAGTGACTGTGAGTCAGGGTACCCCTTTTCCCTTGGGGAGATGCAGCGGGATATTATGTGTGCATGCTTGTTCTAGTTTGCACATCCAGGTTGTGATCCATAAAGACAGAATGGATTATGAGTGTTCTTCCCTATATTTGGAGGATGCTGCTTTCTGCTGTTGCAAGGATGAGTATTCAAGCAATAAAGTGCTTTTTAAGATGTTTTTACAGTTGTTTTTAAAGATGTTTTAATATGTTTTCAGGATGTTTGTTTTAATATGTTTTTGAAGATGTCTTGTTTTAACATGTTTTAATGTCTTTTCTTTTTACGATGTTTTAAACATGCTTTTAGTGTTTTTGTTTGCTGCCCTGGGCTCCTTCTGGGAGGAAGGGCAGGATAGAAATGTAATAAATAAATAAATAAAATAAAAAGTTCAGACAAGACATGATATCTACATAGCGTTCATGATTATATTTTTATTACTTATTGATTTATTTAGATTTATAAACTGCTTAATCAAAAAGTTCAAGTGGTATGCAAATAAAATTGTAGACAAAACGCAGCTAATATCTACAAAACAGTTGAAATATATATAAAACCATAATAATTAAAACATGGATAAAATCAGTAAAACTTTTTTTATATGAATGCAGCCAGAGTTTTGTAGCAGTCTCTCAATCAATGCAATTCTGTAATGGTTTCCCTGAAGCTATTAGGTACCATTTGGTACTTGTAGTTGAAAAGGATTCTGTTTAAGTTATGGCTGAATACCTGCAAATAACTATACAATGGGATTTATGAAGGAAGAGTCAGAAGGGTTGGGTACACTTGGAAATTTAGGAAACATTTTTTCCCCTACCCACCAACTTTACATCCCTAAAACTTTCAGAATGGACAAGGAAACCAGCAGATATGAAAAGGCTGCTATAGCCTAGTTATCAGATTATTGCTGAGTTCAGGCATTTAAATTTTCCAGCTTCCTCAGAGCTCTGCATGGCCGTCCTTGGGGACTGAACAGGTTTGCTTGTCACTGTTTCTTTCAAGCAGCTTCAAATTCCCATCCACATCTCCTACCCAGAAAGCTTTCAGAGGGGCAAATGTGATGGATATCACAGGCATTGTACTTAGGTTATTCAGGGACTTGTGGCTTAGGTCCCCTGGGACACCACCTAACAACATCCATTGTTTTAACTGACATTTTTGAGCTGCATTGGGGGCCTGTGAGGAGCCAAAAGGTAGGATATAAACATGTAGCTGTACTGACTGGTGATGCTGTCCTCAGTTTCTGTGATGCCTGCAATACAGTTTCAGTTTAGTCCATGGCCACATCTAGCCTCTTGTTTTTGCTTGGTGTTATGGTTCAAAAGGGGACTTTTCCTTACTAACAACCCCACCTTTTGTGTCAGGGTTCTCTTCTCCTCCCCAAAGGATAGTGATAGGCTATAACCACAAGACTGTCCAGCTATTTTGGATGATTTATAAAACAAAGCCCAGCTCTAAAAATATTAAAGAGTAAGGAATCTAAGATTATTTCCCCAAAGCTCAGAGGATACAGTCTTACAGAACCTTGTAAATTATCTTTTGAATACAAAGGGTAGCTTAATACCAATGTAGTCTAGTTTAGCATGTAGGGAGGATTTTAGTGAGATATCCCTTTTTAAACCGATGAAGGTCAATGTCTAAGTATAAAAATCAGTTCATTTGAGAAGGAGGGAGAAGAGAAGGCAATCACACATGGAGACTTGCAATTTGAATCGAAAAGTCAATCTAACTTAGCTAGGTACATATTACCACCTTGAACAGATTCTTGGGTTTCAGAGCATGTGCAATCCCCTGCCCGCTTTCTCCTTCCAAAGCTCCCTGTACTGGTGTTCAGATTAATTTCCCTTCTTCCAAGTAGATCCACCAGATAGTAACAGGGGTGCTGGCCAAGATCAACCACAGCAAAGCAGCCTAGGGAAGAAGGCATTCATGGAGAAAGCACAGCTTGGGTGACATGCCCAGTGTCTCTCCCTTCTTCCTGCTGTTCGCCTTCCTGCTGTCTCCTGTGATCATTGTCCACTGCTCCGCAAAGCAGCAGGCAACACCTTCCAGGTGCTGTGTTTGTAAGCTGGAAGGAAGGGTCTGATAGATCAAAGCACTTCTGTCTCTGCCCTGCAAAAGATCTGCTTCTGCCCACAGATAGCTACCATTCTCCAGCTGGAAGTCTCTTGTCCTGTTTCTTTCTCCTGATGCTTTAAGGAAAATAAATTCATATCCTTTTGCAGAATATTGCATAGCCTGCTGGCAGGTCTTTTTTTCAGGGCCTTCCCTTCAGGATGGCCCAGTCTCCCTGAGAAGAAAATGTGCCTTCTTAAGCAGCTCAGCTAAGGCATATGTTTGATCTGCGGGAGCATGTTAGCAGGCACCCCCAGAACTTCCTGTGGCCCTTACCCTTGGAAGAACTGGCCCTTCTTTCCTCCAGCTCTCTAATGCAGGGTGGCAACCCTGAACAGCCTTGCTGAGGAATAAACCCTTGTACTTTCAATGTGCATAAAATTTTAGCCTACACTGCAATAGGGATGAAAATATCCCCCACGCTCCTCAGCTGACCTGCATGGTGGAAGGGAACAATGCATGTGAGTGTGTGCGTCCAGTCCCTTTCCTCTAAGGTGATGGAGGTTTCCCCAGCCCTTCATATAGAGTTTGCCCCTTCCCCTCTCTCCCGGCCCCCTCTCTGCTTGTTCCAATGTTTAAAGGAGAATAAGGACCAGCTTCTTCAAAGAGCACTTTTGCAAAGGGCTTTAAGACAGCCCTGTGCTCCCATTTGAGTCTCAGGAAGCTCAAACAGGATCAGAGAGGCTGTCTTAAAGTCCTTTGCAAAAGCACTTTTTGAAGCAGCTCCACACTTCTCCTTTGGGCAGCAGGCAGTGAGGGAGAGGAGAAAGAAGCCTGCATTATAGAGTGCAGGCTCCTTTCTCCCCAACCCACTGCTACCCAGCACCATTCATTTCAAGGAGAAGTGTGGAGCTGCTTCAAAGAGCAGTTTTGCAAAGGACTTTAACCCTCACTCATCAGCTGATGAGCGAGGATTAAATCCTGCTGCCTTGGCTGTGCAATTCTATTTCCTGCTGGGAACACCGCATGCAGCCAATGCAGGATTAAACTCTGTCCTCCCAGTAACGTCAGCTGATGGGCAGATGGGCATGGTTTGGGGAAAATTAGCCTCGTGGGCCAAATTGGACCACCTGACAGCTATCCATGCCTGCAAAACATGCCAGGAACAAGGTGGGTGATTTTAAAACGTTATTAAAGTTAGTTTGTGAGAGCTTGAAAGGAAGCTGAGGGACAACCCAGACCATATAATCAGGAAAGCAGCCTGAGCTGGGGCCAGCAGTACATTAGAGCTAAATGGCAACCCAGGTTCTGGACTGAGAACCATGATGCTTTGAAACAGTAATTCAATGCAGTATGGGGAAAATAAAACCTTAAGGTGAACCAATGAGGCAGAGTGAGGACAAGGAAGATCCACTGAGATCAGGTTATCCATTACATATACCAAGGGAAGTCTTCCTTCTGTGCATCCTGCATCTCCACTTAGCACTCACTAAGAAAATGACTCTTGTTTGCCATTACTAGAGGCGGAAATGAGTTTTCAGCACCAATTGCAATATTGATGAGGCAAGGCTATCAACTTCTTCCTGGCAACAATACAGTCAGGGAGGTTGTTACTGTCGAACTCCCATCAGCCCCAGCCAGCATATCCAATGGTCAGGTACTGGTGGGAATTGTAGCCTGGAGGGCTACAGGTTCCCATTCCTGATTAGACTCACCACCCATTTGATCCTAGATCCACAAATTATTCCCATTCCAAGTGTGGTTGCACTTCATGTAATGGCATTATGATATCAGAAGTTTTATTTCCAATCCCCCTTCTAATAATCCCTAGCATGGAATTCTCCTTTTTCACAGCTGCCACAGACTGGATTGACATCTTCATTGGGTATCCACTATGAACGCAAAGTCTCATTTCTGGTCAACAAGGCCAGAGTAAGGTTGGGGCACTAGTACAATGCCCAAAATAGGGGGCTCTTTTCCCAAAAGGAACATGTGAAAAAGGTACACAAAATAAGGTGGTATCTTAAAGAATAACCAACTTATTATGGCATAAGCTTTTGTGGACCACAAAAAATACTCCGAGCCTATGGAGTTTCACAACTCAGCAAAACACAATTTTGCCAACCTTGATAAACAAAAAGAAAATACTGTGAGTATGTGCAGTTTCACATATTAAACTCACTTAACTCGTTGTTTTGGTCATTTCCTGCCTTGGGCCAGTCACCACCTCTCAGTTTAACTCACCTCACATGGCTGTTTTATTCATTTATTTGAAAAAAAATTATATCCCACTTTGCACCACCTAGGTCCCAAAGTGACTTACAAAAATAAAAATATAAAATGTACAAAATGTAAAGCATAAACTAAACCACAAAAAAATTAAAATATCAGAAATTCAAAACAAGAAACATAAAAAAACCCCTAAGATATCTGTTGTAAAGATATAGAAGCAAGTATAAAGTGGTTGCAAAAGGGAACTTAGTGCTTGTATCATAGACATCAAATGTTGGTTTCTTTAACCAAAGTGGTGCCACTTTGTGATATAAAGGGCTATGTTTTTCTGCCCCTCTCCCACCCAAATTAGTACAGCTCCAAGGTTTCAACTAATCTTAATCTGTCTTGAATATTGCATGTTTTAGATGCATAAATCCCACTTGTGTTCAACTGAGCTTACTCCCTAGTTAGTCTGCACAGCGGATTGATTCCTAAGGAATTATTTTAGGCCTGTAGGCAGTGGATGTATGGAGGAGCTGATGTCCAGGCACTCACTAAGATTTCACTATATGGTTAACAGTCCAGTTGTATACCCATCTATTTCAGATGTATGCCTTTTGTGTTTTATGGGGTTTATTCCCAGGAAAGTGGGTACAGGATGACAACCTAGGCTTTAGTTTAGGGTTGGCATTGGGGAAAACAGGACCTTGTGCCTTTAACAGCTGAATCTCCACAATCAGTACCAGCAGGATGCGGCTGACTCCCCATGGTAAACATGAAGGGGGGGGCAGAAACAGCAATTACTGTACTCTCTCTAAATTTGTGTGGTATGTCATGTCCCCCATGGCAGCCATTTTGTGACTAGTGCCCATAGCACTCTCTCAAAATTAAAAATGTGCCCATTGGTGTAGATCCTGAACCAAAGTGTAGATCAAAGTGTTAACTTGTATTGCTCCATTGATTATGTTTATATCCTTCAAAATAGATCACTGAACATTCTAAGCACAATTACTATGGAGCAAGCCCCCACACTGGTTATAGTGGGATTTAATTCTGAGTAAACATACAAAGATCTTTGGTGAAGCGTACAGTTTGCATGCAAGCCTGCAAATCTCACATGCAATCCTGATACTCAATTCTAGGGATCTTTTGATGTTGAAACTTGGACACGCTCCAAAATTTGGCACCCTGAGGGTCAACACAAACACAGAGATAAAGGCAAAGTAAATGTATTATATCGAAAAGGAAATTAGCTTGCTTATTAAAGATGATGAACAGAATCAATAAAAGAGTTTAAACAGAACAAAGTGTTAGAAACCAATTATTCTAAAACAGGAAAACTGGTCTGTGTTCTGGGAAAGAGAGTAGGGAGAGGATGTGGGCTGAATGAGGAGAAGAAGGCTATTTAGCCAGAGGGGTGAAGGTGTTACTTGCTTTAGGATGAAAAGGGAGGGGAGGAAGGGAGTTTGGGTAGAGATTTTGTGGGGCTTTGAGAAATCAGGTAAAAATCAGCGGAAAGCAGGGGAGAGACTTTGGGACAATGGCTGAGAATCAGGGGTCCATTTTTGCAGTATGTAACTATGGACTGTGAGGAAAGGGGATCTGAGATTTCGAGATGAGATAGCTAAGGAGAAAAAAAAGAGGATTGGGCCTCCACTCATTAGCTGCTGAGTGGAGAGTTCAATCCTGCTGGGTGCTGCTTTGCCACTGCATTCGCTGTGGACTTCAAGACTATATTGACATAGAAATGCTAAGTTTCCCTGTTCATAAATACCAAGAGTTCATCATCTGGAGACAAGAGACTTAAGTTCAGTTCAAACAGTGCACTGCAGCAAAAGCAAGGCAATGTCACAGTTACGGTCTTCAGTGGTATCAGAATAAAGTTCTGGTATCTTGGTGTACAGTACGTTGGCAGGCTGGCAGTTTGTAACAAAACTGCCCAAATATCCAGTGTGGGTGATGATGCAATGTTTTCAAAAGAACAAGACAGATGAAAAGTAAAATGTCAAGCTGCTTGCAAATGTTTGGGCATGGCATCACAAGCTATGCATGTGGCATCCCACTGTAGCTGTCACAGCTCCTCCTTGAGGAAAGCACATCTACAGATTCAAGTACAGATTCGGCCCCAGGCTATGGTCTGAAGGCACGTGAGGCCAGCTCCCTGCTGAAGCTAAGCAGGGTCAGGTCTGTTCAGTGCCTGGATGGGAGACTGCCTGGGAACCATATGTAAGCCGCCTTGGGTTTCCATGATGAAAAGAAAGGCAGGGTATAAATGTAATAATAATAAATAAGTAGGCAGTGGCTTTGACATCTGCCATCATTACCATGCATAACATACTCTTACTCATAAATAGTAATACAGTTACTGCATCATCTCTAACTAAAAGGAGGGGGTACCTGTTAGGCCCACCTGCCCCCATAATATGCAAAATAAGCCACAACAATATATATCAGAGGTGGAGAACCACTGGCCTGCAGGCCAAACTTGGCCCACCAGGCCACCCTATTTGGCCCATGAGGCTGTTTTGGAGAAGCCATTCCTACCTGCTCTACACTTGACATCACTCATGACATCAGATGTGGGGTGGGTAAGGGTGGGCCTTCGAAGAAACAATCCAGAGCTTAAAATAGGCTCCCGATTGTTCCTTTACGGGAGCAAGGCACACTCCCAACTGATGGGTGGTAGGAGGGTGCCTTGCTCAAGAAGGGGGAAGAGGCTTCCATTTAATGAAAACCACTTCTACCTCCCAGTGCTGTTCTTTGAAGCTGCCCCATATGGCTCTTTCCACCTCAAATCTCAGGGTGGAAAGGAGACGCACAGGGAGGCTTCCAAAGCACAGGGCTGGCAAAGCTCCTTGCACTGTGGTTCCCAAGCTCATGCAAAGGATTTTAACATGTGGGTGGGGCAACCACTGTCATTCATGTGATGTCATAATGATGCCATGTGATTGACATGTGGGTTGCCCAACCCAACTGTCAAAGTGTGCCCATGGGGTGGGGCCAGATAATGATATGGCGCTCTAAGCGAAAAAGGTTCCTCAGCCCTGATATATATCTATAAACATCCCTTAATACCAGAAAGGACTGACTATCCTTGAAAGATACCACCTCAGGAAGTGAAGCCCAAAGTTTGAAATGCATAGAAGCTATTAAGTCTTGAGGGAGAGAGAGAATCAGATGGTTACTCCTTCCGCTCTTTAGGTAAAGTTATATGTATCTCCATTAGGGCATAAGTGAAGCATTTAGTATAGCAGGCATCTCAGTCTGCTTTCTTGCTGAAATATCAACTAGTATCTCTTATTCTGTTTAAGGTGTTTATCTTAGCCTTTTACCTTTGTTTTGTACCACCTGAATGCACTTTCCTTGTGCCTTACCATTGATTATCCAATCAGTAACCTTTGGTTACTTCTACATGTGTGATTTCTGCATGGAGTAGACCCACTGAAATTAATGCACATGACTAACATAGGTCTGTACATTTCAATGGGCTCTAACCTACTGGGCTCTACTGTCTTACAGACATTTTCAAATCTTTAACCTGAGATCTGCTTACAGGATCCTTGTCTGCTGCTTTTACTTCTGAATCTTTTCCAGTAATGTTTCTGAATCTTGAGGTAGAGACTTCTTGTCTTAGTTCTGAGCTTAGGAAAAGAGAAGAAATTATTAATTCCAACAACTGTGGTGTTTTTCATTTATGGGGTCCTTCTGCTGCAAATACAAGACAAAGAAGCATGAGTAGTACCAGTAGATTAAGTTCCAATAGCAATCTTGCTGCCTGTTCTACAGCAGCAAACAGTTCTATTGATGAGCATCCTGTTTGCAAGAGCAGTTGCTCAGAGTTCCTTATTGTTTATCCTGTCAAGGAATAAATGCAAAAAAATAATTACACATCGCAAACTAAAAGAAAAAGCTCACTAGTAGAAAATGCTTTGAGACAAACACCAGATTTATGTAAGGAAACAGGTGCTTTCAAGAAATCCATCCCCCAAACTCTTTCAGCCAGTGCAGACAGTAACATATACCAACAATGGCCCCCACTCTAAGGTCTTACCAGGACAGAATGTTCCTGACCCTCAGATAAACAATTGCCACCCCCCTCCCCCAGCAGAAAGATTTCTAGGAAAACAATGGAAATAACAGGATAGAAAATTGTTAGCCTCCATAACTTCAATTTATTCAGAAGCAGATTGCCTCTGAACGTGGAAGTTCCATATAGCAATCTTGGCCGACCATGGATGGAAATCTTTCTTTTGTCCAGGTTTAGAGGCAGTCTGAATATGCCGAAGGAGGAGAGACAAATAACAGAAAAGGGTCATTGGCCTCAAACCCTGCTGACGGGGTACCTGCTGCATCTGGCTGCCATTGTGGGAAGCAGGATGGGCGTGTAGTTTCATCCAGTCCAGGACTCCCCTCTCCCACCTTTTTAAGGAAAGATTGTTTACTTCTGGATCATTGAGTCCAATTTTGTACTATTTATTTTATTTATTAATTAATTATATTTCTATACCGCCCAATAGCCGTAGCTCTCTGGGCGGTGCACAACATAAAAACATCCAATATACAAGTAAAAACATATATCAACAACTTAAAAACAATATACCAAAAATAGTAGAACATAATTAAACATATAAACAGCTACAACACAAGCCTAAAAATATTAAAAACGTATTAAATCAGTTAAAAGTATCAAGATGTTAAGATGTTAAGTAATTAAGATTACTAAAATATTAAGAGTGTAAGTGCAAATGTAGGTGTTAAATAGATGTTAAAAATGTTGTTAAAATGTTGTTAAAATGCCTGGGAGAACAAAAAGGTTTTTTACCTGGCGCCGAAAGGACAGTAATGTCGGCACCAGGCGTACCTCATCAGGGAGAGAGTTCCATAGTTCGGGGGCCACCACAGAGAAAGCCCGTTTTCTTGTTGTCACCTTCCGGGCTTCTCTCTGGGTGGGCCCCCGAAGGAGGCCCTTCGATGTTGAATGCAGAGTATGGGTAGGTTCATATCGGGAGAGGCGTTCCACCAGGTATTGTGGTGCCAAGCCGTGTAAGGCTTTATAAGTCAAAACCAGCACTTTGAATTGAGCCCGGAAGCATATAGGCAGCCAGTGCAAGCGAGCCAGAATCGGAGTTATATGTGCACATCTCCGAGTCCCTGTTAACAATCTGGCCGCTGCATTTTGCACGAGCTGCAGCTTCCGAACTGCCTTCAAAGGCAGCCCCACGTAGAGTGCATTGCAGTAGTCCAATTTTGAGGTTACCAGTGCATGGACAACTGAAGCAAGGTTTTCCCTATCCAGATAGGGGCGTAGTTGGGCCACCAACCGAAGTTGATAGAAAGCATTCCGTGCCACCGAGGCTACTTGTGCCTCTAGTGACAGGGATGGTTCTAAAAGAACTCCCAAACTACGGACCTGCCACATGCATTGGGCCAATGGTGTATTGGGACAGCCCCATGGTTGTCATGGAGGCCATGAATTCTGAGCCGCCCCAGATAAGGTGGCCTCGGCATGGATGTTGACATCCCCCAGCACTAAAAGTCTAGGGGATCTCAATAGCACATCCGAGACCACCTTTGTCAGCTCAGTTAGGGAGTCAGTTGGGCAGCGGGGTGGGTGGTACACCAACAGAATCCCCAATCTGTCCCGTTGACCCAACACAAGGTGCAAACACTCCAGGCCAGTAGCTAAATGGACAGGGTGCTTGGAGAGAAGGATGGAACTCCTATAGACCACAGCAACCCCCCCTCCCCGGCCCTCAGACCTACCCTGATGCTGAACCAAGTATCCAGGTGGGCACAGTTGGGAGAGACTAGCTCCACCCTGTTTACCCACCCAGGTCTCGGTTATACATGCCAGATCAGCCCCCTCATCCACGATTAAATCGTGGATGAGAGAGGTCTTATTATGGACCGATCTGGCATTTAAAAGCAGCATCCGGAGATCTGAGAGCTGGCTGATAGGGCAACCAGCAATCCTGTGGGTGCGTGGGGGACCGGAACATGGCACAGCTATTAATTGTCTGGGCCGTGTTCCCCTCACCTGGCAAGTTCTCCACACAACACCATATCTCCCTTTACCCGTCACTACGTTAATTGGGGCCTCCAGAGATCCTCCCAATCGATTTTGGCTCCTCTCTCCCAGGCACATATTATAAACTCACACATACACACACACGCACAACCATACACTCCCTCACAAACCCACACGAAGCAATAGCCACTACAGGGTCACTCCTTCTCCAGTATAGCTTTGTTGTTAAAGTATCAAGCCGCCTTCTGCAGGACGAGCAACGCCACCATCAACTTCCTCCTGCTCCATGGAATAGTCCAGCCGCTGTCCTCAACCACCAAACGGGCGGGGAATCACAGATAATAAAAGCAACCCCCCTCCTAAATCCACCAAAGTTCCTACCCACGGGTCACTAACACAAAGCCATTCGTCAACGCCGTTTAGTAGCACCATCGAGATGCTAACCTATGAACACATCTCATTGCTTCAAGTACACAGGCAAATTCCACCGACCTGGAGCAGCAAGATTTTTATTTTATATATTATACAACGGACGGAAAAATAAAGCATTTTACCCCACTCCAGCCAAAAAAAGGCTTCCAGAGTGGCTTACAAAGATCAGTAATGACAAATCATAATCAATCATAAAAACTTAACCACTTAAAAATCAACAATCTCATTGTGGACTACTTTAGACATGCTTACATTGAATAACATTTGCCATTTTACCCACCTTGGAGAGATCCTTTTAGAACTCTTAACAATCCCTTTTTGTTTTAACCACCCTCAACAATTTGGTATCATCAGCAAACTTGGCTACCTTACTGCTCACTGCTAGCTCTAGATGAAGATTATTTATTAACAAGTTAAAAAACACAGGTCCCAATACTGATCCTTAGAGGATTCCACTTTCTACATCCCTCCATTGGGAGAGCTTCTACTCTGCTTCCTGTTTCTTAGCCACAGGGGTGGGCAACTTCCAGCTTGTGGGCCTAATTAGGCCTGCCAGGCCTTCCCATTTAGCCTGTGTGGCCATTTTGGTGAAGCCATGATCTCCTTCCCTATACTTATATATACAGTGCCTTGCAAAAGTAATCAGACCCTTGACCAATGCTCTCTCATATTACTGAATTACAAATGGTACATTGTAATTTCATTTTGGATGATATTTTATTTTGAACAGAGCTGGGAAAAGTTACTTTTTTGAACTACAACTCCCATCAGCCCTAGGCAACATGGCCACTGGATTAGGCTGATGGGAGCTGTAGTTCAAAAAAGTAACTTTTCCAAGCTCTGATTTTGAAACACTGAAACTCAAAATCAATTTATTTATTTATTTATTTATTTTATTTCATTTATATACCGCCCTAAGCCTGACGGCTCTCTGGGCGGTGTACATAAGAGATAAAAACAACACAATATATAACTACAATAAATATAAAAAAGTCAAAAACCAAAAACAAACAAATAACAACAAAAACAGACAGCATCATAATACAACACTAAAAGTACAGTTAAAATACACTTTAAAAACAGATTAAAATACACTTTAAAATGCCTGGGAGAATAAAAAGGTTTTCACCTGACGCCGAAAGGATAGCAGCGTCGGCGCCAGGCGCACCTCATCAGAAATACTATTCCACGATTCGGGGGCCACCACCGAAAAGGCCCTAGATCTAGTCACCACCCTCCGAGCTTCTCGATGAGATGGCACTCGGAGGAGGGCCTTAGATGTTGAGCGCAGTGAATGGGTAGGTTCATATTGGGAGAGGCGTTCCACCAGGTATTGCGGTCCCATGCCGTGTAAGGCTTTATAGGTCAAAACCAGCTCTTTGAATCTAGCCCGGAAACAAATAGGGAGCCAGTGCAGACTAGCCAGAACAGGTGTTATATGAGCGGACCTTCTGGTCCGCGTCAACAGTCTGGCCGCTGCATTCTGGACTAGCTGTAGTTTCCGAATTATCTTCAAGGGCAGCCCAACGTAGAGCGCATTGCAGTAGTCCAATCTAGAAGTTACCAGAGCATGAACAACAGAGGTGAGGTCATCACCGTCCAGATAGGGACGTAGCTGGGCTACCAAACGAAGATGGTAGAAAGCATTCCGTGCCACCGAGGCCACCTGGGCCTCCAGTGACAAGGAAGGATCGAAAAGAACTCCCAAGCTACGAACCTGTTCCTTCAAGGGGAGTGTAACCCCATCGAGAACAGGATGAACATCCACCATCTGGGCAGGGGAAGCACTCACCAACATCGTCTCAGTCTTGTCTGGATTGAGCTTCAGTTTGTTCGCTCTCATCCAGTCCATTATCGCGGCCAGGCAACGGTTTAGTATGTTAACAGCCTCACCTGAGGAGGATGAAAAGGAGAAATAGAGTTGCGTGTCATCAGCATACTGATGACAACGCACCCCAAAACTCCTGATGACCGCACCCAGCGGCTTCATGTAGATGTTAAAAAGCATGGGGGACAGTACCGATCCCTGTGGGACTCCACAATGGAGAGTCCAGGGTGTCGAGTAATGTTCCCCAAGCACTACCCTCTGGTGACGACCCACCAAGTAGGAGCGGAGCCACTGCCAGGCAGTACCCCCAACTCCCAACTCCGTGAGTCTTCCCAGAAGGATACCATGGTCGATGGTGTCAAAAGCAGCTGAGAGATCAAGGAGAATCAACAGGGTCACACTCCCCCTGTCCCTCTCCCGACAAAGGTCATCATACAGGGTGACCAAGGCTGTTTCAGTACCAAAACCGGGCCTAAAACCGGATTGAAATGGATCAAGATAATCAGTGTCATCCAAGAGCCCCTGGAGCTGGCCGGCAACCACCCGCTCCAGCACCTTGCCCAGGAACGGAACATTCGCCACAGGTCTATAGTTGTTCAAATTATCTGGGTCCAAGGAGGCTTTCTTCAGGAGTGGTCTCACCACTGCCTCTTTTAGGCAGTCAGGGACCACTCCCTCTCTTAAAGAGGCATTTATCACCTCCTTGGCCCAGACGGCGGTTCCGGTCCTGCCAGCTTTCACCAGCCAAGAGGGGCAAGGGTCCAGCACAGACGTGGTCGCCCGCACCATTCCAAGGATCTTGTCAACATCCTCAAGCTTTACAGACTGAAATTCATCCAAGAAATAAGGACAAGACCGTGCTCTGGACGCTTCATTAGGTCCAACTGCTATAATAGTGGAGTCTAAGTCCCGGCGAATGCATGCGATCTTATCTTGGAAGTGCCCAGTGAACTCGTCACAGCGGGCTACAGAGGAATCTATAATGTCCCGAGGGCCAGAGTGTAAAAGCCCTCGTACAATTCTAAAAAGCTCCGTTGGGCGGGAAAGTGATGACTTGATGGTGGCAGCAAAATAGCTCTTTTTTGCTGCCCTCACCGCTACTATGTATAGCTTAGAACAGGCACTTACCAAGGCATAATTGCATTCATCGGGAGTTATTGTAGGTGGCACTGGTTTTATGTTGGGAAATGTTTGTAAGAAACATAAAAAACTGAAACATGTTCTATGCATAAGTATTCAACTCCCACACATTAATATTTGGTAGAGCCACCTTTCTCTGCAATAATAGCTTTAAGTCTTTTGGGGTAGGTACAGTGTTGGAAGGATTTTGGCCCATTCTTCTTGGCAGATTACGTCGTTCAGGTTGGTTGGACGTTGCTTGTGGACTGCAATTTTCAAAGAGCACCACAGATTGTCAATGGGACTGAGATCAGGACTTTGACTGGGCCACTGTAGGACATTCACCTTTTTGTTCTTGAGCCACTTCAATGTTGCTTTGGCCTTGTGCTTGGGATCACTGTCCTGCTGAAAAGGGAATTTCCTCCCAAGCTTCAGTTTTTTAATGGACTAAAGCAGGTTCTCTTGCAGTATTTCCCTGTATTTTGCTCCATCCATTCTTCCTTTGATTTTAACAAGATGCCCAGTCCCTGCCAATGAGAAGCATCCCCACAGCATGATGCTGCTACCACCATACTTCACTGTAGGAATGGTGTGTCTTGAGGCATGGGCAGTGTTAGGTTTGCACCACACACAGCACTTTGCTTTGGCCAAAAAGCTCTATCTTGGTCTCATCTGACCACAAAACCTTTTCCCACATCGTAGCTGGGGCACTCTCATGCCTTTCTGGCAAACTCCAGACATGATTTCAGATGGTACTTTTTGAGTAATGGCTTCTTACTTGCCACCCTCCCATACAGGCCAGTGTTATGCAGAGCTCTTCATGTGGTTGACTGGTGCACCATTACTCCACTCCCAGCCACTGAACTCTGTAGCTCCTTCAAAAGGGATTGTTCTCTCACAAGTCTCCTTCTTGTTCGAGTGCTGAGTTTTGAGGGACAGCCTTTTCTTGGCAGTGCCTGGGTGGTGTGATGCAGCTTCCACTTCCTGATTATTGATCCAACTGTGCTCACTGGGATATCCAAACACTTGGATATTATTTTGTACCCTGTTCCTAATCTGTGAATTTGTATTACATTATTACCTTCCTCTTTCAACAAGCCTTTTAAGTTGAGACCTTATCCCAGTCTGCATCTGTGCTGGAATTGCTTTTTAATATGTTTTTAAAACTTAAAAAAAAAACACCAATGTTTTTAACTTTTTTTTTAAAAAAAGTATTGAATGCTTTTCTAAAAAATGTTTTAAAGATGTTTTGTTTTAATGTATTTTCAAGTATGTGTTTATGATGTTTAAAGGGTTTTTTTTGAACTTGTCAAGAATTATCAATACCTCGGCACAGTCATTAACCAAAATGGAGACAATAGACAAGAAATCAGAAGAAGGCTAGGAATGGGAAGGGCCGCTATGAGAGAACTAGAAAAGGTCCTCAAATGCAAAGATGTATCACTGAACACTAAAGTCAGGATCATTCAGACCATGGTATTTCTGATCTCTATGTATGGATGTGAAAGTTGGACAGTGAAAAAAGCAGATAAGAGAAAAATCAACTTCTTTGAAATTTGGTGTTGGAGGAGAGCTTTGTGCATACCATGGACTGCAAAAAAGACAAATAATTGAGTGTTGGAACAAATTAAACCAGAACTGTCACTAGAAGCTAAAATGATGGAACTGAGGTTATCATACTTTGGACACATCATGAGAAGACATGATTCATTAGAGAAGACAATAATGCTGGGAAAAACAGAAGGGAGTGGAAAAAGAGGAAGGCCAAACAAGAGATGGATTGATTCCATAAAGGAAGCCACAGACCTGAACTTACAAGATCTGGTTCATGACAGATGCTTTTGGAGGTCACTGATTCATAGGGTTGCCATAAGTCGTAATCGACTTGAAGGCACATAACAACAACAAAGTGCTTTTGTTTGCTGCCCTGGGGTCCTGCTGGGAGGAAGGACGGGATATAAATCAAATAATAAATAAACAAACAAACAAATACATTATCACTTCTGTGGAAAGCTCTTTGGTTTTTATTGTCCTTCATATCCACAGCCTGACCAATGAACCTTCAACAGTCAGGTTTTTATCCTGACAATGTGACAGCAGCTTTAATGGTTCACAGGTGGAGGCCAATGGTAAGCTAACTGTGTCCTCGATAGGACAATGTCTTTCATCTGTGTAAACTGGGAGCTTCCACAGCACAGGAGTTGAATACTTATGTAAGCAACATGTTTCATTTTTTTATGTTTCTTACAGACATTTCCCAACATAAAACCAATGTCACCTTACAGTAATTGATTTTGAGTTTCAGTGTTTCAAAATAAAATAGCATACAGAACAACATTAAAATATACCATTTGTAATTCAGTTATATGAGAGCATTGGTCAGGGGTCTGACTACTTTTGCAAGGCACTGTATATGACATCAGGTGTAGCTCAGCCACAAGCAGGGTTGCAGATACCCTCTGCAAAGCCCTGAGCAAAGTACTATTAGCTGATTGTCAGGTCTTGCAGTGTGCTATGCAAGGGGCTTTGCAAGATCTAAGAATGAGCTGAATAAGCTTAACTGTCATGGAATGAAAGAAGAGGTCCTCTTATGGATCACCAAAGGTGGGGAACTGGATCTGAATGATACATGTAACATTCTGTACAATACACTAGGAAGCCCCCATGCGCCTGATGCCTTTCTACCTGCACATCTATTTTTGTAGTTTATTGGATTAGTTTCCTTGGGGGCTTGGAATTTGTTAGGTCAAAGGGCTAGTTTGGGTTTCCCCAGGCCTAATCCATCCCTCTAATCAGTAAACAACTGTGCGCTCCCTGCAGTTTGGGATTGTCTGTGTGAACATGCAGACTGGGAGGGCAAACCTTGCCATTTTGGGGGGGGGGGAATGAAGATTGGAACAGGTGTTGACATGGACAAGAATATTTACAGAAAGAAAGAGCAAGGGACTTCAGTGCTGACATTTCCTGGGAAAGGCCAAGGAAAAGTCTGGGAGGGATGATAAAAATTCACACTCAAAAGCATTGCCCTGCTGTAAGGAAGGAAAGCCCATGGATGGGTGGGTGCCGTGCGTGGGTAGGATTACTTGGTGGGATGCTGTGGGTGGACTGAACCGTGAGGGAGTTGAGGGTAGGGCTGCATATGGAGTGACCCTCTGCTTTTTCTGCTCCTCATTAGTGTCCTCTGAATGGAGCAGACTGTGAATGGGGCTCTGCACCCAGGTAGGTGTGCATGGCTTCCCATGTGTCGAGAGGCAGAGCTGGGGGCCCAGGGGGCCCGGGGAGTTGGCAGAAGAGGATTCAGATGGATGGCAGAGGGAAGGGGGAGGAACTTCCCCCCTTTGGAGTGAAGACGAAACAGAGGAAATGCCAGTGATAGGGTCGCCTAGCAACAGGGAGCCTGAGAGCTCTGGAGTTTCAGAATCCTCCCTGGACATTCCCACGCCCCCCCTTTTCAGCAGCTCAGAGCAAGAGGGAGGGCTGATCACAGCAGAAAAGCGGAGAGACAGTTTACCATCAGTCCCTTCCCTATCCCCCATAGTGGAATCGGAAACTTCAGAAGAGGAGGGGGTGATGCTTCCCCCCTCACCGTGCACACGCAGACAGCTGAAAAGACAGAAGAGAAGGGGGGGAAGGCGGGCAGTACCTGAGGGGCAGTTAAGGAGGAGCGAAAGGTTGCGCGCCCGTTTGGCCCCTTCTTAAAGAACAGGCGGGAAGCAGCCCCTTGCTCTGTCAACTTTCTCCCAATGCCGCAGGACCTGTTTCCCTGTATTGATTCATGAGAAGACGCAGTCTTTGTTTGGACATTACCCTAATAAAACACGAATTACTTACAACCTCTGGTCTGGTTCCTGAGTCTCATCCTGGGCCTGACAGCTTGACAGAGCCACCTAAATCACCCTCAACGCTCTCTTCACTTGACTGGGACAAGATGTCAAAGGGAGCAGCGGGGGGAACGAACCCCACTTCTGAGACGGAAGAAGTGAAACTCTTGAGGACTAAGGTAGCTGATTTGCAGACGGATGTTCAAGCCCTGCTAGCAGCAGTCCAGGCGCTGAAGACGGATAATCAAACCTTGAAGGCCACGATAGACCAGATACGAACAGCCCCTCCAGCTGCCGCAGTAAAGGTCCCCATTGGACTGCCTTCAAAATACGCGGGACAAAGTGATCAGTTGGCAACTTTCGTGGCTCAATGTGAGTTATATCTGGAGGTCAGGCACACGGAATTTCCAGACAATGGGGCTAAAGTAGCCTTCGTGATTAGCCTCCTGGAGGGGGAAGCTGCAAAATGGGTGACTCCGTATCTCGTGAGAAAGGATACTGTCTTGAGAAGGTACAGAGGATTTATACAGGAGATGACCGAGATGTTCCAAGACCCGCAAAGAGCTGAAACAGTAGCGCGGCAGCTAGGCGCTCTGAAGCAAGCTAAAGGGACTGTTTCCGAGTACACTAACGCTTTTAAAATCCTGTCCCAGGAAACTGGTTACAATGAAGCCGCCCTGATGTTTATGTACCAGAGTGGATTAAATGCTGAAATCCTGGATGACCTGGCCAGGACCTCCCTCCCCCGCTGACCTACCAGGGCTCATCCGGCTATGCCTACAGATAGATCACCGGATGGAAGGAAGGCGCCTGGAAAGGAAGCAGGAGGTCCCGAGATACTCAGCCTCGGCATCCCGCAGCAAGACCCTTCCCACTGCAGGGATGGCAGGTAGTGCAACTGAGGGACAGGGAGGGGCTAGGCCAAGACTGTCGGAAGAGGAAAAGGAAAGACGCCGCCGGGAACGTTTATGCTTTTATTGTTCAAAGCCGGGCCATGTGGCCAGAGACTGTGGACTAAAAGGGGGGAAAGTCGAGCTGTCGGGAAACTAGAACACCCAGTCCACGTGCAGGCCGGTGGACTGGGGGCAGCGTTGTATAAAGGCCCCCCAACGATCCAACCTCCCTCAAAAGGGGTGTTGGTCTTGCCTATTTGGATTACAACTTCCAGAGGAGTTGTGTTCAATTCCACGGCCTTAATTGACAGTGGAGCCTCCACAAATTTTATTGATGCAAAACTAGTCAAGCGTCATGGAATTTCCCGGTGGAAACTGAACGCTCCCCTAGCCGTGGAGACCATCGATGGGAGACCCCTGAAGTCAGGAGGGGTGACACAAGCCACGGAGGAAGTGAAACTTCAAATCTCTGGGCATGATGAGTTCATTTCGCTATATGTGTCAGATCTCTCGAACTTTGAGGTGATTCTGGGAATGCCCTGGCTAGCAAAGCATGAACCCAAAATAAGTTGGAAGGAGGCGGTGGTGTGGTTCACCTCACAGTATTGCCAGGAGAACTGTCAACCTGAAGGAATCAAGAACACCTTAGCGGGGGCAGTGCAAGAGATCGAGCAAGTGACCCTGCCGCCGAAGTATGAAGAATTCAAAGATGTATTTGATGAAAAAGAGGCAGAGACTTTACCCCCCCACCACCCTTACGACTGTGCGATTGATCTCGTGCTAGGAGCCAGCATTCCATCGGGGAGAATCTACTCTCTCACAGAGATTGAGAGGGAGGCCCTGAAGGAATTCCTGGATAAAAACCTGAGGCGAGGATTCATACGCCCCTCACAGTCCCCTGCTGGAGCACCACTATTGTTTGTGAAGAAGAAGGGGGGAACTCAGACCTTGTAACGACTATCGTGCATTGAACCAAATCACCATCCCTAACAGCTACCTGCTGCCCCTGATCTCAGAGTTGCTGGATCGACTGCGCTCTGCAAAAATCTTCACAAAGCTGGATTTGAGGGGAGCGTACAATCTGATCAGAATGAAGGAGGGAGACGAATGGAAAACGGGATTCTTGACCGCTTATGGGCAGTTTGAGTACCTGGTCATGCCGTTCGGACTTTGTGGAAGCTCAGGAGTTTTTCAAAAGTTCATGAACGACGTGTTTAGAGACCTGTTGGACACGTATGTAATCTGTTACTTAGATGATATCCTGGTGTTCTCAAACAACCAGGAAGACCATGATCAGCATGTGAAAACAGTGCTGAAGAGACTGAGAGAGAATCACTTGTATGCCAAGTTAGAGAAATGTGGATTTGACCTCCAGTCTTTGGACTTCCTTGGGTATCGAATCTCAGCGGAAGGAGTGGAGATGGACCCAGGGAAAGTAAGCTGTATATTGGACTGGGGCCTGCCTAATACCAAGAAGGATGTACAACGGTTTCTAGGGTTTGCCAACTATTACAGAAAGTTCATTCCAGGATTTTCCAAATTAACAGCTCCTCTGACTGACTGCTTAAGGGGAAAGAAGAAGTTCCAATGGACAGAGAATGCCACCAAGGCCTTTGAGGAGCTGAAGAGAAGGTTCACTTCCGAGCCCATTCTGTGCTTTGCTGACCCGACCCGCCCTTTCGTCGTGGAAGCAGATGCTTCTGATTTTGCCATCGGGGGGGTCCTTCTGCAATTAGACCAAGAAGGGAAGGAGCTGCACCCCTGTGCGTACTTCTCTCGGAAGTTAAAGCCTGCAGAGAAGAACTACACAATATGGGAGAAGGAACTGCTGGCCATCAAGGACTCTTTTGAAAACTGGAGACAATACCTAGAGGGGGCCTCTCATCAGATCGAAGTGCGCTCCGACCACAAGAATCTTGAAAGCCTCCAAACAGCCAGAAAACTGAACCAGAGACAGATAAGATGGTCCCAGTTCTTCACTAGGTTTAACTTCAAGATTACTTACCATGCCCAAGCCAAAAACCAGAGAGCGGATGCCTTATCCAGACAGCCACAATACAAAGAAAGTGAATTCGAGGACCAGCCTCAGTACGTGATCCCGCCAGAGAAATTAATGTTGGGATCATGCCAGCCTTCATGGGAAGAGGAACTCAAAAAGGCACAACAAGAAGATGCAGACATGCTAAAATATCGACAGGAGACGGGACAAGGTCAAGACTCAGAAGTAACCTTTCACTGGAGAAATGGACTATTATGGTTCAAAACAGCCAGATATGTGCCAGAAGGGGAATTAAGGCTCAGAATCCTACGCCAGTGCCATGATTCCATCACAGCGGGACACTTTGGGATTTACAAGACCATTCAGAACGTGGCCAAGGACTTCTGGTGGCCTAACATGCGTCGGGATATTGAAAGCCATGTAAAATCCTGCTCTGTCTGTCTGCGGACAAAAACACAAACAGGAAAACCAGCAGGACTGTTACAACCGTTACCTGTCCCACACGAACCCTGGAAGGACCTCTCCATGGATTTTATAACTGATCTACCCAAATCCCAAGGAATGACAGCCATCTTAGTAGTGGTAGATCTACTTACCAAAATGGTGCATTTTCTTCCTTGTGCAGGGGCCTTAGAGGCTAAGGAAACGGCCAAGTTATTCATCAAAGAAGTCTACCGGCTGCATGGATTGCCAAACAGCGTAGTCTCAGACCGAGGAACTCAGTTCACAGCCAAATTTTGGAGAGCAATGTGGAAACAGTTGCAGACGGAATTAAAACTCTCCTCCGCCCATCACCCCCAGACAGATGGGCAGACGGAACGCTTGAACGCCGTTTTGGAAAGATATTTATGAAGTTATGTGTCCTATCAACAGACTGACTGGGTATCATATTTGCATTTTGCAGAGTTCGCCTACAACAATTCTTTACACTCCAGCACTCAACAAACCCCATTCTTCGCTAATTATGGATTCCATCCTAAAGTCTTTCCAAGCAGCTCAGAAGGAATGCTGGTACCGGCAGCTGAGGACTTCCTTAAAGAATTGCAAGCGGCGCAACAGACACTGAAACAGCAGTTAAACGAAGCCAAAACGGAGTACAAGCGAGTTGCTGACCTGCACAGGAAGGAGCCCCCCCCCTTCAACCGGGAGACCAGGTATGGCTGTCCACCCGCTTCCTCCAGATGCCGGGCAAATGTAGAAAATTACAAGACAAGAGGGTGGGTCCTTTCGAAATAGAAACTCAAATTAATCCCGTGGCGTACCGACTGAAGCTACCCGACACATTTAAAATACATCCTGTGTTTCATCGATCCCTCTTAACGAAAGCTGCCCCTCCCAGTGAGTTGCGGCCGGAGGAGCCTCCCGGAGCTCCACTCCTGGTAAATGAGCAGCTTGAGTTTGAAGTGGGGGAAATCTTAGATTCCAGGATCAGACGCCACAAGCTGCAGTACTTAATTCACTGGAAAGGCTATGGAGTGGCTGACAGATCATGGGAAGATGCAGCTGATGTGCATGCTCCAGATTTGGTAAAACTTTTCCACCAACGTTTTCCCCACTGTCCCAAGCCAGACAGGGGGAGGGAGGCACAGCTTGGGAGGGGGGATGGTGTCGAGAGGCAGAGCTGGGGTCCCGGGGGTCCCGGGGAGTTGGCAGAAGAGGATTCAGATGGATGGCAGAGGGAAGGGGGAGGAACTTCCCCCCTTTGGAGTGAAGACGAAACAGAGGAAATGCCAGTGATAGGGTCGCCTAGCAACGGGGAGCCTGAGAGCTCTGGAGTTTCAGAATCCTCCCTGGACATTCCCACGCCCCCCCTTTTCAGCAGCTCAGAGCAAGAGGGAGGGCTGATCACAGCAGAAAAGCGGAGAGACAGTTTACCATCAGCTCCTCCCCTATCCCCCATAGTGGAATCGGAAACTTCAGAAGAGGAGGGGGTGATGCTTCCCCCCTCACCGTGCACACGCAGACAGCTGAAAAGACAGGAGAGAAGGGGGGGAAGGCGGGAAGTACCTGAGGGGCAGTTAAGGAGGAGCGAAAGGTTGCGCGCCCGTTTGGCCCCTTCTTAAAGAACAGGCAGGAAGCAGCCCCTTGCTCTGTCAACTTTCTCCCAATGCCGCAGGACCTGTATCCCTGTATTGATTCATGAGAAGACGCAGTCTTTGTTTGGACATTACCCTAATAAAACACGAATTACTTACAACCTCTGGTCTGGTTCCTGAGTCTCATCCTGGCCCTGACACCATGGGAACACAAAGAGTGTGTGTTCAGGGACCTATGAATCCCACACACACATTGAGAGGGTCGAGGGGAGCAGTGGGTGAGGAACCCTAGGACAGCGGTTCCCAACCTGGGGGCCGGGACCCCCAGGGGGGCCGCAAAGTAATCCAGAGGGGGCCGTGAACAGTAAAGAAATGAATTATTTATTAATTTTTTAAAAAAAGTCTTCACTCCTTCTACACTGTCTGCTTTCCACTGCTGCTGCAGATGACACCTTCCCCTTGCTCCAAACGAGAGGGGAGGCCTTTTGCTGAAGCGCCAGAGCGTCTTTCAGGCGCACTAAGGGCAAGCATCTGCCTATAAAATACATGGCAGATGCCAAAGGAGGCTGCGGGTGGAGCTAACAGGAAGAAGAGGGGATTACTATCACTGATTCTCATCTCCTTGCACTGCCGCTACTGGCAACACCCTTACTTAGAATGAGAGGAGAGGGCTTTTTGTGAAGCAAAAAGAAGCAAGCCTGCAAAGAAAGGCTGCTTTCCCCCTGCCTCCCTGGGGGGAGGGGGTCACAAAAAAATTTCAGCTTATAAAGGGGGTCCCGTGCTCATGAAGGTTGGGAACCACTGCCTTAGAGAATATAAATTAACTGCATATCATGCTGATGAATTTCCTGCCCCTTGAAGTGCTCAGGATGGATGGTAGAAGGGGATTTGTCTTTTAAGCAAATAGAGGCAATGTCTGTAACAAACCACCTTGCAGTTTGTTACTTGTAGAAGTAAAGCTGCCATTGTTGTCTCTTTTTTAGCTCTTAGCAGAGTCTATAGCGCTTCAGGGTGTCTTGGTTCTTGGATATTAAATGTGATGAAAACTTGTGTGATATTAACAGCCCACTTGATTTTGCCAAAAGGCATCTGAGAAAGCAGCAGTCAGATTGCTCATGCACCCAGGGGTTTGTATTATTACACATCCTTATGCTAGAGGGGAATAGCATATGTGTGTGAGAGCCTTGTTACATACATAGTGAATCAGAGGAACATAGAGTTGGAAGGGGCCTATAAGGCCATGGAGTCCAACCCCCTGCTCAATGCATACTCGACAGGAGCTGTCCAGCTGCCTCGTGAATGCCTCCAGTGTTGGAGAGCCCACCACCTCCCTATGTAATTGGTTCAATTGTCCTACCACTCTAACAGTCAGAACATTTTCCTAATGTTCAGCTGAAATCTTCCTGTAACTTCAGCCCATTATTCAGTGTCCTGCACACTGGAATGATCAAGAAGAGATCCTGACCCTCTTCTGTGTGGCAATCGTTCAAATACTTGAAGAGTGGTATCATATCTCCCCTCAGTCTTCTCTTCTCCAGGCTAAACATGCCCAGTTCTTTCAGTCTCTCCTCAGAGGGCTTTGTTTCTAGTCCCCTGATCATCCTCGTTGCCCTCCTCTAAACCTGTTCCAGTTTCTCTGCATTCTTCTTAAAGTGTGGTGTCCAGAACTGGATGCAGTACTGAAGATGAGACCTAACCAATGCCAAATAGAGGGGAACCAATACCTCATATATTTTGGAAACTATACTTCTGTGAATGCAGCCTAATATAGCATTTGCCTTTTTTGCAGCCACATCCCACTGTTGGCTCATATTCAGCTTGTGATCAACAACAATCCCAAGATCCTTCTTGCATGTAGTATTGCTAAGCCAAGTATGCCCCATCTGACAACTGTACATTTGTTTTCTTTTTCCTACGTGTAGAAGTTTGCACTTACCCTTGTTAAATTTCATTCTGTTTTCAGTCCAGTGCTCCAGCCTGTCAAGATCCCTTTGAATTTTGTGTCTGTCTTCCAAGGTATTAGCTACTCCTCCCAATTTTGTATCATCTGCAAATTTGATAAGCATTCCCTGTACCTCCCCATCCAAATCATTAATAAAAATGTTGAAGAGCACTGGGCCCAGGACCAAGCCCTGTGGTACCCCGCTTGTTACCTTTCCTTAGTTTGAGAAGGAACCATTGATAAGCACTCTTTGATATGATTCTGGAGCCAACTGTGGATCCACCTGATAGTTGTTCCATCCAGCCAACATTTAGCTATCTTGCTAGTCAGAATATCATGGGGCACTTTGTCAAAAGCTTTGCTGAAGTCGAGCTATATTATGTCCACTGCATTCCCACAGTCTACCAGGGAGGTTACCTGATTAAAAAAATGAGGTAAGATTAGTCTGGCAGGATTTGTTCTTGATAAACCCATGTTGGCTTCCAGTAAGCATTGTTTTCAACGTGCTTACAGACTGACCACTTCATAATCTGCTCCAGAATTTTTCCAGGGATCGATATTTATTTATTTAATTTATTTAATTTAATTTATATACCGCCCTAAGCCCGGAGGCTCTCTGGGCGGTGTACAAAAAGATATCAGGCTGACTGGTCTGTAGTTCCCAGGTTCCTCCTTTCTGCCCTTTTTTGAAGACAGGGAAAACATTAGCCCTCCTCCAGTCATCCAGCCCTTCGTCCACAATCTCGCAACGATAATAGACAGCGGTTCTGAGAGTTCTTCCACCAGTGCCTTCAGTACTCTAGAATACAGTTTATCAGGCCCTGCAGATTTGAACTCGTTCAAAGTGAAAAGTATCAATCTCAGGCTGCAATCCTGCCCTTTCGATTTCACATTTCCCCAGAGGGTCATAGACCCTTTTTGGGGAGAAGACTGAGCCAAAGTAGGAATTGAGCACTTCTGCCTTTTCTTTGTCATCTGCTATCATTTTGCCATCCTCATTGTGTAGCTGCACCACTATTTCCTTTCTCTGTCTTTTACAATGGATGTACCTGAAGAAAGCTTTTGTGTTGCTTTTTTGGCATCTCTCACTAGCCTCAGCTCATTCCCAGGTTTAGCCTTCCTGACACCATCCCTTCCATTCCCTGCTACCTGTCTGTACTCTTTCTTTGTGGCCTGGCCTTCCTTCCACTTCCTGTATGTGTCCTTTTTTGTTTTCAGGTCATCCCTAAGCTTTTTGTGAAGCCACATTGGCTTCTTCTGCTGTCTTCCCCCTTTTTTCCTTGTCGGAATTGTTTGCCATTGTGCCTTCAGAATTTCCTCTTTTTGAAACTCCCCCCCCAATCTTCCCATTAGGGTCACTTGCCACAGAACCTTATCATTGTTCTGAGTTTATTAAAATCAGCTTTCCTGAAGTCCAGGGTACATGTCAGCTTTTGCTTCCTTTAATATCAAGAACTGTAGTATAGCGTGGTCACTTTTCCCCAGAGTTCTCATAACTGCCGCTTCATCCACCAAGTCATCTCTGTTGGTTAGAATCAAGTCAAGGGAGAGAGCACTTTTGAAGTCAAAGTATTATTGTATTTATATATTCTCTGATTGTTTTATTATTATGTACACCATCCAGAGAGCCCTTGGGCTTAGGGCGGTATATAAATTAAATTAAATAAATAAATAAATAAAATAAGAGGAGGAGTGAGTTAGCAAACTTTCTTCTACTTCTTCTACTTGGATTCTTATTTATTGCATTCTTTGAATCCTTTGCCAAGCCCTCCTTTTTTCTTAATATACTGATTATGGAATGGTCCAGTGTGTATGTAACTCCCCACCCCAGTGCAAGTTGGTCTTGCCCGAGCTCCCTTAATAAATAGGCAGCACTAGAGGCAAATAGGGAAGGATTTACTGGAATTCAAGAGTGGTATATAATAATGAAAATAAGCAGCTGCATGCCCACTCTTCCTGTATATGAGAGGCAGGAAGGAATGGATTTATGTCTGAGATCAGATCTGAGTCTCAAGAGATTAAGTCTGTAGCCAAACAGCCTAGGAGACTCAAGTGAGGTGTGCACACAGTGTCAAGCGCTAAAAGAAATGCAAAAAGGAAGCATGTAGAAATGCAACAAAGTGCTGCAAAATGGCATAAATTAAGTAGTATTTTTACCAAGCACTCCTCAGCTGTTGCCTCAGCTTCCATTATTCAAAGGAATACATTTTGGAATTAAAGCGGAGATAGGGTTGCCAGGTCTCCTTTTTTTGCCTGGAGACTCCAGATTTTTGGGGTCCTCCCTGGGTCTCCAGGTGAGCCACCCCAATCTCTGGACTCAGCTTTCATTTTAAAAAAATTAAGTTTCTAGATGATCTGGTTCAAGAGATATACACCAAAATGTCAGCCATCCCCCCAGCAACTTCTGTTAAATGAGTTCATAGCTGGCTGCTCTAACCCTGCCCTTTCAGTTTTGTAGCCAATAAGTGAAGTCAGGGTTGTGATTGACAAGGGGTTTGGCGACCTCCAGACAATAGCTAGAACCCATTGCACAGCCAGAAAACTGTTCTCTTTTCCCAGTTTATAGTTTTCAGCAGTAACAAAGTCCTTTTCTGTCTGTGTGCAGGTCAGGAGATGTAGAACCAAAAATATCACAGCAGGATCTTGGTAGGCAATTGTTTCCTGTAAAGTTTCAGTTATGATTATAATAAAAGTGTACATGCAGACTTTTTAAATTACTTGCAAAAATAGCATATTATACATTTTATCTTTCAAATAATTTTTGAACAGAAATTTAAAAGAAATGTACATGCAACTTGTTTAAATTTTCCTGGGCTGTTGAAGAGGGCAGTTTATTTGTCTAATTTATAGCCTGTTTTGAAAACCTTCCCAATATGAAGCTTTAATCCTATACTTGCTTTTCTGGGAGAGAAGTTGCAATGTAATCCCACATACCTGGAGTAAATCCCATTGAATTCAGTAGGACTTACTTTTGAGTAGACATGGTTAGGATTGTGCTGTAAATGAATGGGACTTTTGCGTGAACATAGCAAAGAATTGTGTTTGTGTTGCAAATCTTTCTTTCCCCATCCAATCCTGTTTTTAAAGCAGTTAGGAAGGGTTATCTAGGTGTCACTGCTTTTATTTTGTAGGAAACTAATACTGATTTATTTATTTTTTTAAAGTTCTGCAATGACCAACTGGTTTTGACAATAAACTATTATATGGGGTGTATGTATTTTTACATCTCCTGTGGGTGTGCATATGGAATCTTTCCAACAACCTTGTGAGGTAGGGTTGGAAACCAAGGCAGCACACAACAAGAAATAAAGCCATTTAAAACCCAATAACTATAAAACAAGTATGAAACAGTTGCAAAACAGCTTAAAGTGGCATAATTCTGAATTTTGGGTTGGGTGCATGAAGTTCCTTATCACTTGAGGTTGTAGTCCTGTGCATGCTTCCCTGTTTGAGTAAGTCCCATTGAATCCATTGGGACTTGCTTCTGAGTAAACATGCATAAGATTGCACTATAAATATATTTACAGGTTGTGTAAATAATAAATATCTTTGACAATCATGCTTATATACTGTAAATATTTCTTCATACTGTGCCCCGATAAATATCTGATTTCACACTATGGATGTATATTATTATTTCCTCTACATTTAAGTGTGCCCTTCTTGCTTGAGGTGGTCATGATCTCCTCTGTTGTTTTCACTCTGAGGGGCAGATTAGGTTGAGAGATGGTGCATAGCCCATCGTTATCCAGTAAACTTTGTAGCTGATTTCCATTTTTAAAAAAATAATTAAAATTATTTACATGCAGGTAAAGTTTATTAAGTAGATCCACACAATACATTGAAAGCACATCCAACTTGCATTTAAAGCACATGACTTCCCCCAAAGAATCCTGGGAAGTGTAGTTTCCCCTTCATAGTTCCCACCACCCTTAACAAATTACAGTTCCCATGATTCTGTAGTAGGATTCATGTGCTTCAAATGTGTGTTGAATGTGCTTTAAATGAGTGGTGTGGATCTGCCCTACATGTGCTCTGCATTCATTAGTGAATTGAAAAGAACATTTTTAAAAGATACCTTTTTAAACAGGGGAAGGGCTATAGCTTTGTGGCAGGGCACATTATTTGCATGCAAGGATCTAAAATAAAATCTCTGGAAAAGCCTATTGCCTGCAATGCTGGAGAGCCAGTGCTAGTCAGTGTCACCAGTACTGAGCTAGATTAGCTAAATTGTACCAAATGGCCTGACACGGTATAAGGTGGATTCCTTTGTTCCTAAAAGTAGAAAGAGATCCTAGGGTTAGGGTTACAACATTTATATACCTCTTTGTTGTAAAAAACAACAACCTCAAAGCGGTTTACAGAAAATTAAAACAATGCAATTATTTGCAAAAACAGTTAAAGACAGGTATTTAAAAACATTCAAAATAATAAATAATAAAACCAATGAGTTAAAAACAAATAAAAAACATAATAGCTTTGACATGCCTAGGTAGTCTTACCTAAACAAAAATGTTTTTAGCAGGTGCCAAAAAGAATACAATGAAGGCATCTGCCTAATGTCAATAGGCAGGGAGTTCCAAAGGGTAGGTGATGCCCCACTAAAGGATCAATTTCTTACAAGAGCAGAACAGGTACTGTATGGAACCTGTAACATGGAAAGCACACATTGAACTTGGCCTGGTAGCAAATTGGCAACCAGTACAGATTTCAGAGCAGAGGTATTATGTGCTGATAGGGTCTCACTCATGTCAGTAATCATGCTACAGCATTCTGCACTGACTGTAGCCTCCTGGTCAGGTTGTGCTGCATGGGGATTTCTGTGACATTGGCTGACTGGCTGCCAGGATGTTTGGGGGGGTTGGTTAGGAAACCTGACTGGTTGTGGGATGCTGAGTTTTCTGCCTTACTTACAGAAATCTTGTGGTTGGTCTGGTATTGTATTTAGTAAATGGTGACTGGCCTAGCCTGGCCTGAGGGCACTTAAACCCTTCTTGCCAGAAGCAAGTAGGCTAGATTAAATGTTCCTTATGCAAGCTCCCCAAGCAGGTGAGAAGAAATGATCCCGCCACTTCAGGTGGACCTGGGAACGCCCTCATTTAGTTAGGATTTCTATCTTAATTTCCAGTCAGACAATTCTTTTTGTTTGAATGGTATGCTCCGAGCAACTGTGGTTGATGCTTAATGTATCATGCTTAATGACATCACTAGGGACCGCCTCATGACATCACTAGGGCCTGCCCCTGAAATCTCAGAGTTGGGGATGCTTCTGATCTGGCAACCCTAAGCAGAGAGGTAATAAACCTCAGATAATAGTTCATCAAAATGAGGACAAACTACTCTCTTCCCCCAAGAATTACAGCGTCAGAAGAAAGATATAACAAAAAGTGACCAGCAATGTTGTGAAAAAGAGGCAACCAACGAAAGAGCAGTCCGTTATTATCAAGGCATAAGGTTTGATGTGAGATCTTTTAACAAAACCCAGAATTGGAATTATTGGAGGCTTTTAAGAATGGGAAGTATATAACGAGAGACAAAGCAAAGAAGCATTTGAAGAATGGGACTCTTCCAATTGCTGGTGGAGAAATCATTCTTAAAACACAGTAGATCACCTTAAATCTAAAATTCATAAAGCTGTGAGGTTTCAGTGGAGAACAGAGTTGCTGTGGTAGTATGGCAGTGATAAGCATCCATTGCTGAAAATACTGACGGCGCAGAATGTGAAAATATCAAATTCCTGGTAACTTTGGCATATGATGTATACAATGATTCTTTGGGAAATCTAGATATTTTTAGTTAAATGTAAATGCTATATTTCTTTAAATTACACATAATGTAAAAATATATTTATCATGGTATTGCTTTATTACATAATTTGTAGTTTTATGAAATCCTCTTTGGATGGTTAACAATGCCCTTTTGAATTCACTCCCCTCCCCAGTGAAAATGCCTTTTTAAAAAGCATGGAGAGAATATGTGTGCACATTTGGACTGAACTATTAGTTTGGAAGAAGCAACAAACAATTAAAAACAGAAATATGTAGTTTGTTTTAGCAGTCTGAGCTATATTTCTTTTCTATATAGGCATGGCTAACTCTGTTCACCTACCCTGTGAAGTAGGCTAGCATGTGAGATAGTGACTGGTCCAAGTCACCTAGCAACCTTCAAGACTGAGCAGGGCTTTGAATCCAAATCTCCGTAGTTAAAGTGCAACTCTATCCCCTACACCATACTAGCAGTGGTACTTAAACACCTAGAGTTCAGTTCTATGCAT
Organism: Rhineura floridana; assembly: GCF_030035675.1. Lineage (NCBI taxonomy): Eukaryota > Metazoa > Chordata > Lepidosauria > Squamata > Rhineuridae > Rhineura > Rhineura floridana. The sequence continues at coordinate 171,427,981 of NC_084480.1, read as the reverse complement.
GAGAACATTCTTATCTCAGCATAATTCAATGTCCACAGTAGACTGTACCACTGTATGTGGAAGGAATTCCACATTTATTTTTCTAAAACAAAAAACCAGGCACATCTGGGAGAAAGCTCCTACCCCAGCCTTCTCTCTCCTGTGCTAGCTTTCTATGTGTGAGGATTTGTTTTTTAATGTAGCAGTAGCACATCTGATTCCTCAGCAACCGTCTGAAGTTGTATAGTGCATTTTACCTCATTAGGACTTTATTGTATCAATCTACCCTTCATTCTGTTGTATGTATAAACAAGGTCTATGTCTTTTCACTTGACTGATGGTGATACAGATTGCCTCACTCATGAGGACTAGTGCTCTTTAGCATGCATGACTCTTTAGTTCCCTCTTCTGGCACTTCTTCTCTGAGGAGAGCAGCGCTGCAATAATAGAAAGGATGGATGAAGACACTTTGCTCCTGAGGGTGTGTACTCCCAGCATGATTTGCTTTGAGCTTACCTAAAGGTTAGCCATAGCACCTGCTCACACTGTGCGCTACATCTGTGTGTGTGTGTGTGTGTGTCTTAATCCTCCTCCTCTTTCCTTTTTTGTTGTGTGCAGATCTCCGGCCTCTGCCTGATGTAGCCATGACAGGGACCTGTACCCGGGAATGCACAGAGTTTGGTCATTCTGACACCTGCTGGATGCCAGGTCAGTCATCTCCAAGTCGGAGGCCCAAGAACGCCCTCAAACTCTCCACATTTGTGCCTTATCAAGACAGAGGGAGCCAAGAGCAAGTTGGGAATGGCAGCCCCAGACTCTCAGAAGAGCGCAACACCAAAATGGCTAACCTCCACCTGCTCCCCACGTACAGTGCCTTCTCCAACAGTAGCCATGAGCCCTGCAAGGACTCCCCCATGGAGGAAATCCCTCTCACCCAGACCTCAGACTTCCAGGCAGCCACCACACCATCATCCCAAACTGCCAAGCGGGAGATCTACCTGTGAGATGAACAGGACCATGAAAGGTGCCTGAAAAACACCTCTGAGACCAGTGTCTGGAATTCAAAGAAGAATAAAAAGAAGGGACTTTTCAAACTGTGACGCTTTATCACTCGCATTGGTGGTTCTGTGCCTGCCAGGTGAGAATGCCTTGCCCAGGCCCTGGGCACAGGAACACTTTTTTATAGACTCATTGCTCCCAGGGCAAGAGAACTGATGCCAACATGAATTACCAAGCTCTCAGTAGAGTGGTCCCTAGATGTCTGGAAAGAGGGAGAAAGGAACTTAGTGAAGAGGGCTTGGCCTCATGGCTTCAGGGCTGGGGGTGGGGGGAAGGGCTTAGTTACCAAAGGTCCACGTAGACTTGGTGGAGTCCATTGGGCACAGGGCCAAGGGCACCTGGCACAGGTACAGGGGGAAAAGCTGCCTCTCTTGTTACTGTAGACTCCTGTAAATATGAATCTTAGGAATGACATTTGCGTCCTGCCTGATCAAAAGTTTTATTGTCCTTGAAACAAAAAGACTTTGAAACAAAACAAAACCACAGGGAGCAATTTCCAGCTTGAACCGTTCACCACACAGAAGAGCACATGGGAGCAAGCGCTTCCTAATAGCCCACCCTTGCCTTCCACAGTGTAAATAAGGATGGGGCACTGGCTGGAGAGGCGAGAGCTCTGGCCGGTCACCAGAACGGAGCAGAAGGGCATTACAGAGCTTTTCACCCCTACGCTCTTTTCAGACTTCAGCAACTTTTCAACATCACAACTCTTCAACATCAGCCTTAAAGCTGGTAGCTGTGGCTTCCATCTGGTCCTCCTTTGCCGGTGGACAGTGGAGCTGGGCCCGTTGGAAAGGTGGAAGAGATGTCTAACCCACTAAGTCCCCAATATCTCTTCTGCCTCACTCGAGGCAGGGAATTCCCATGGGGTCATTAGGCCCCAGCGCCATGATCCCAGCCTTTGAAAAGTCTGCCTGTAAGCCACCATTGCCTTTGTGAAATGGAGCTTTGACTCAGGGTCACATTGGGGGCCATGGGGCCTCCATATGCTGGAGTCATCCCCCCTCACTCTGCCTTGAGACCAGAGGGCCAGCCTCAAGGGCTCCAATATTCTCTTCCAGTGCCACAGGTTTAGCCACATAGCATCAAACTGTAGAAACCATATTGTGGTATTGCAGTTCTACCAGGATCCCATAAGGAATAGTGGGACTACCCTTGGCATGGTTAACCCCAAGTGGGTGCCCTTGGATAGGTCAAATGTCCAGGCCTAATTGGGTGAAGGGGCACTCTTCCACCTCCAGCCACCTGTTGACTGCCCTAGTGACTTGGTTCTTAAGTTGCTTAGCTGTCCTGACTCAACTGGACCTCCTGACTTCACATAGCCGAGTGCTCATGGCAATCCCTTCACATCACCCTGTCCACCTGCCAGCTGTGGGGCTTCATTCCAATCCATGTGGCAGTGGAGGATGCGTTTTGTCCCACACAGTGTTCATTGGTATAAACTCCGGTGTGAGACCTCCATTCACCTGACCAGCTGGCACTTGTTGGGCCCAGCCCAGTTCTCTTGGCTCCTGCATCTGACCTGGTTCTTCTTGTGCCCATAGTCCCTGTCCCCTTCCCCACATGTTGCCATGGGCCATGGATGTGTTCTTAGCTGTATTGCAGGAGGCAGAATGGCCATCGCCCTTCTTTGCCATGTCTCTGTTCAACTTCCTCTGTTGCATGAATCCGGGGAGAAGGGGAGGGAAGCACCTAGTGGTGTAATGCAGGGATACCTTTCCTTTTCTTTTGTGGTAGAATTGTATATGTGTGTGTCAGGGTTGGCAGTCTGGAAGCAGGGGGAAGCCAGAAAGCAGAGGGCAGGAGGGGGGAAGGGGCAGCCTGCAAGTTCCTCAGACTGAGGAGCCAGGCCACAGCCAGAAGCTTTATAGGATCCGATTGTCCCCTCATGTCATCTGACCCCTGCTGATCAGATTGCTACAATATCATCTTCTGACCATCTGTACCGATGACACTGAAGCATAGGACAGAGCAAACTAGCAACTTTCTTCTGTGGCTGCCATATACAAGAGAATTAGGTGTCTGGATCTCAGTAACCAGAGTCCTCCGTCTGACATTCCTGGTGACTTTCAGTCTGCATGAGAGCAAAGAACTTTCCTCTTCTGCTCCTTACACTCTCTGAGACTCAGGGCTGGTTCAGCGCAACCCACTTACTGGGGAGGGGGCATTACACTACCTATTTATTCTGGTACCAACAGCCTGAGCGACCAATGATGAGCTGTGACCTAGAAGGAGATTGGAAATGGCTGTTCTCTCCACACCCATTCAGGTTGGTGGCAGGCACTGACACTTGTAGATAACAGGCTTGAATCAGCTCTGCCCAGGGACGAAAGGGATTTCAGCCACCCATCCTTAACCACACATTGTCCTATCAAGACACTTTAAAGTGCCACTGTCAAGTGGCGAGGGGGCAGGACCCTCCTCTCACTCTTCCGTATTACTTCCTTGCTGTGGAAGGCATAGATGGGAGCCAGGCTCACTGACAAGAGAATACCTGTGGTTCCCAGGTAAGATTGTCATATTTCATTTTTAATAAAATTGCCTATAGAATAGGACATTAAAATAAGCCTGTCCATAGGTCAGGCCTGCTAAGTCAAAAATGAGGTGGAAGAAATGTCCAGGCCTGTTCCTCGATGATGGGCATTGCAAGGCTGGCCTCATCCCAAAGCTACTCCCATCTTCAGATACACTTGCCACAGGGCCAAATGGATAAAAATTGTGTGCTTGCCCAAGCAGGTTAAGATTGCTTATTCCCCTGTTAGCTAGGCCAAGGCCAATGCTAGAGTGTGGATGGTGGGCTAGATTAATCCACAGTGGTGTATCTGATAATATCTGATGGGGTGGGGGGTTAAAGTCTTCCACCTCTTTCCTCTTGGTTTGTCCCTGGAAGATCTGATAAAGGGGGAGGGAGGAAAGGAAAAGAAAGGAGCTGGTCCCCTAAAGAAAAACCAATAGGAGATGTGATTCACGACCTTGCTGCCTCCTGTGTGGAGGAGAAGAGGTGAAGATATTATGGGGAACAACAGTAGTGCCATTGAGATTGGTACTTGGTGATAAAAGCTAAAGGCCACAGAATGGGGAGGTGCCACAGGACAGTGTGGGCAATCTCCAAGGGCCAAGGTATCACCAGGCGAAGCTCATTTTGCACAAGTTAAAGCCAGAAGGAGAAATCCTATGTGCACAGAGATTGGGGTGGGGGACGGGGAGAAAGAAGGCGCTGCAAGGGTCCTGGGCTAGACAAGCACATTGAAGGGGAAGGGGCAGGGGGATGACGGTTTTGAGCACTGCACTAGGACAAGCCAGGGGTAAAACCAAAGGTGGGAGGCCAGGCCAGGCACAGGCCAGCTATGTAAGATGGGAGCCAAGTGACCCCTTTGTAGCTCTTCGTGTTGGTTCTATTTATACGAGATTTCAGTTCCTTGCTTGTGATGCCTTGTTTTTTGTACAGTTTTATGTACATGCAGGTGTAGCTTTTTCTAAAAGGAGAAATCCTACGGCAGAGTAAAGAGTACCCAACTATTTTTCAGATGGTGACCTATGTTTAGGCACTGCCTCTCTTGCTAAGGTTGTATTGCTCTCAATGTGATGCATTTCCCTTGCACTGGGAAGGCTTTGGGCCTGGGGCTTAGTTCTCCCCAGGCACCATGAGCACAATTGATTCCCTTGTAATACTTTTTGTTTGGAACAGTGAGCATGACACCTTGTGAGCCCTTTTCTGTTCTCTTCCATTCTGTTTGTTTGCTGAGCTGTCAGATGACAAACTCCACTGTAATTAGCCCTCCCAAAGCTTTACAATAAAAATGTGAAAACCTTCCGGCTTGATCTAATTTATTATCTCTGCAGATCAGTTAGGTTGGGGGTTGGGTATATCATTTCTGAGGACCAAAATATGTAACAACATATACTTTTTTAAATAGCCATCAGGCCGTAAATGAGGGGTACATTGACTTGGGACAATAGCACTGGAAAGTGGGAAAATAATTAAACACCCCCTCTTCCAGCGCTACTGTCCTAGTTGCTATTTAATAAATAATAATAATACTTTAATTTATAGGCCGCCTATCTGCACATACACACACTCAATTACTCTTTGTTCCACAGAGAAAGAAAGACACCTGTTTTATGCCCACTTTCATCACAGAAAAAAATGGAGTTTTGTGGCCTGCTATTATTAACTTAATTTAAATATATCTGTCCTGCCTTTTAGGACAAAATCCTCACAAGGCATTTTACAAAGAGAAGTTTAAAAACATTAAAAGACTATCCGTTTTACTCTGGCATAAGCTTCTGTGGACTGGAGTCTACTTCATCATGGATTTGATGAAGAGTAACACTCCATGCATATGATGACATGGACTCTAGTACATGAAATAACCATAATAGTTATTTTATATTGTGTCCATCTGTTTTGTAACATTCTGTATCGTGTCCATTCCCCCAACCCACTCCTCAGAAAGACCATTAGCGGCTTCAGTAGGGTGGGTTTTGTAAGGAAATGGCACAGTGATAACGGGTTAAATATGTACTTCTTAGCCCTGCTACTCCAAGCTAATTCCCCCATCCCTGTTGCTGCTTTTCAGTAGGCTGCTGAACAGGTGTCTGGGACCACTAAGAGACTGGATGAGAATGAATAAACTGGAACTCAGGCTAGAGAAGACAGAAGTGCTATTGGCAGATGGTCCATCTGACTTAGGAAGTGGGGTTCAACCTGTCCTCAAGGATATTGTTTATAGTTTGGGAATGTGGTTAGGTCTGGCCTACACTTGGAATGCCCACATAGTGTCTGTAGCTCAAAGTAGTTTTCCTGGATGGATTATCCATACCCTGATAACATCCAGATTAGACATCTAATCACAGATCAACATCACATGAAGTTTCACCCTGAAGAGCAAAGAAGACCATTATTTGCATAAGCATAGATCAAGCACATTATTAATATTATTTCAAGACAATGCATTATGGGCAACTACAAAATGAAGTTTGGCAAAATATTGTAATAGTACATAGTAGAGGTGTGCATCAGCTCTGTGTGTAGCCTGGATTATCAGGCGAACTGGGATGATTCAGAGAAGATTCTCACATTTCTCAGAGGGATTGTGCCGTTAACAAGATGTCTTGAGGTGGATTGGGGACTCCCTAAACTTCTGAGTGGTTCTGTGGCTTCTGCTTCTCAAAAAATGCATAGCCACCCACCCATCCAATCTGACTGTGTAAATGCTCAGAGCTCGAGACGGGAGGGGAAGGGGTGTAAAGGTGGGAAAATCTTTAGTTTTGGTGAACAGGACACTCCAATCACAGTGATTTGGGGAAGGGATTATAAACTATTTGTTTTTCACATGTATCTATGCATTTCCCTGTGAAAGTCAATGAAGTGATCTCCATTGCACCCCCCCAAAATCTGTGTGGGGAAGCAGAAATGCATGCTCGAGGTAACAAGGTCCATGATGGAGAGAAAATGTTCCCACCCCAGGCTTTCCTGGGGATTTTTCCACTATCCCTCTTCCCGCATGCAAGTAAATGAGAGAGACATCTCTCCCAGGGAGAAGAGGATGTATCCCCCAAAACTTGGGGGGGGTAGAAGACCATTCTCACAAATAACCCTTAGGGTCACAGAGTCCTTACTTGGGGGTGACATTTCCTCACTCTAGTCATTCCTGGGGATCCATGCTCTTTTTTCCCACCTACATATTATTCCTTTTGTACTCACCCTAAATCGATAAATTCTGCCCTTGCATGAGAACCATTGCCTCTATCATTCTGAGATTTGGCAGACTTCATCCCCTCAGAAGGAGTGACCAAATTTCAAATTTCATCCAATTCTGGCAGAAAATATAAATGTTATAACTTGTCTCTTTTAAAAAAACACAAACTTTAAAGGTGTCCTGCCCCCAAACTCCTAGATTTATCTGCCTGTAATTTGGCAGGTATATTTCATTTTGGAGGAACTCCTAGCCTTGTAAATTCCATCCACTTTAGATAACGGAGGGGAAAGTTGTAGCCATTTTTAGATTCCCTTTTATAATGACTGGGAAACAGAGAGTTTCATTTTATACAGAGTGGCTCGAAATCTGAAACAGACTGAAGCGGAGAGAATACTCAGAAACAGTTCAGAATTTTTAAAAATGCGAAGATCAGATACACAGTGAAACTTGGGGCCTGTGCACAACTGTAAATGGCATTTATTCAACACTTTTTGGTATTTGAAATACTCCACAGAATCCTTACGACAAGACTGATAGTAGTTTGCTTTTAATATCAGAGGTTCACAAATGCATTCAGTACTACTGAGCTCATTTTAAGCTAGTGAGAGATCCCACCATTCTCTGCAGAATAATGAGCATTCTGCCAAACCATACACCGAGCCTTGAAGCAATGTGGAGAGCAGCAAGATGTCCCACTGCTCTTCAAGTGTCTCCAGGGTTCAGCCATGATTACAAACACATCCCAGCTCAGAGCTGGGGAGGGAGGCAGGGGGTTGTCCTTGTAGTCGTGTCACTTTGCTCCTCCCACACAGGGAAGAAGCAGGGTTCACGCAGAGACTACAGATTTGGCCTAGCTAGCGAAACCAGCTAAAATGGTTTAATACATGGGGTTCAACTATTTTAGTTAGTCGGTAGCCTACCCTGCAAACGACCTGACAGACAGTGGCTTGTTTAGAACCACCTAATAGGGCTGTGCATGGGGTAGGGGGATGCTTTGGGAAACTACCTTATTAGCTCCGACAGAGGTCCATTTCAACCTTGCCTCAGATCTGAAGCTGAGGGTTGCCAGCAGACCAATCCAAATCATGGACACTGGACTATGTTACCCCCATTCCTAACCCCATTCAGGAGCCCCCAGGAGGGGCCTACGCTGGCCAGTGGAAGGAGAAGAAACACTAGAAACACAGAGAGCCAGCACAGCTGGCAGCTGCTCAGGAAAAGCAGGGAAGGGGAGTCACAAAGAGAACTGTCCCCAAGGATACAGCATCTGGGCCCACACCCCAAGAGGAGGAGGGGAGGGGGAAAGAAATACAAACACACAGGGAAAATGGCACATGCGGCATCCTTAGCAACCACAGCACTGGCAACCAGCCATCAAGACGCCACCCACCAGGCATGCCTACAACACGCTCAACCACACAGTTGCATGCAGCTCCACAGCACAGAGTGGCCAGGGAAACAAACGCAGGTGCAGCCCCCCAGCATACACACCTGCCCCAATCACAAGTGCTGCAAGCTACACACACACACAGGTGGCTGCTATCACCCATGCATCGCAACAAACAGAGCACATGAATGTTTGTTGTAAAGCACTTCGGGCACAGCTTGCTGTGGAAAGGTGGCATCTAAATAAATTCAATTAATCAAAATCAATCAGTCAAAAGGAAAGTTTATTGCAAGCACACAAGGAGATACACATCACAGAAGGCATAGCAGACACAGAGGGGTGTGCGCAGAAGGTGCACACACACACCCTCACAAACACCCTTCACAAACATTCAGGGGTGGAGCACAGACCTGGCCAGACATGACAGACATCTCCTCTTCTGCTGCCTCTGTCACCAGGACTACAGCCACCTCAGAAGCCACACTGTGACAGTGAGTACCAGAAGTCCCTCCCTCCGGGTACAGATGCCTTGCTCACCTTGGCCACCATGAGTGTCTCCCAGAGGAGCCACCACCTAGACCAGGTTGTGGAGGGTTGTGGAGGGGCAAAGGCTCCTCCTCGAGCCCTGCTGCCACCGCAGCCATATCTTGCTAGATCTGGGCCATTCGCTACTGCAGGGCATCCGATCAGGTATGGGAAGCAGTGATGCCCCCATCCACCGAGCTCCGGGCACAACACAGTGTCACCAACATCCTCAGCTGCGCTCCTCAAGACCATCATGGAGCACGAGCAGCGCAAACCCAGACGTTGCAGCAGCCTCCTGCCACATACGCCCAGCCTCACAGCACCCATCCTTCACCTGACCCCACAGCACCACCACCGCGGGAGGGGCTGAGTGGGGATGGGTAGGCAGCCCCTTATCCAGATCCTCTTCAGCCTCAGCCTTCTACTCCTGTGGCTCCCTCCGCTGTTGCCCTCTCCACTCCTGCTCTTGTTCCCTATCAAGGCCCCCCCAGCTATGTCATCTGGATTGAGGGGGAGGGGTGATGAGGGTCACAGCCCCATCAGTCCTATCCATGCTGCTGCCCCCCATCCTCACTGCTATTGCAACCCCCATTCCCGCTGCTCCTGGTGGTGGTGCTCTTGCTGCTGTGGCCAGTGCCTTCCCCTCAGGACAGCAACTGCAGGCAGCAGCATCAGGTCCATCAGGGGTCCACAAAGGTCAAAAACAGCTGGACAACCTCCTCCCGCACCACTGTGGGGACATCTGGCTCCACAGGAGTCACGGGATGCGAGTCCTGCAAAAGCACAGGCAAGACAGGACAAGCCCCAGTCACATCCTGTGCAGGCACAGAGGGGTGAGTGGGCAAGACTGGGTCAGCTGACCTGTCAGGGAGCATCAGCACAGCTGCTGGGGGACAGCAGGCACCAGAGGTGGCTCAGCCGTATCCACTAGCTCATCCTTGGGCACAATCTGTATCAGCTGCACAAGCACTAAAGGGCCACACCGCCTCAGGGAGCCTGTGAGGGAAACACAAAGGGGAGGAGGGAAAGAGATGGAAGAGCATCAACTAGCTGCCCACCAGGAGTCAGACAACTTCCCACTGCACCCAGCCAAGTCCACACCAATCTCCAACCAACCCTGGGAGGAGCCAGAGGGCACGCCTGGGCAGAGAACACCTGGCTCTGTGTGAACTCCAGTGATGCAGCCGTGGGGGTAAGGGATGAGCCTCCTCAGCTGGCACAAGCAATGGAGGCACCTCTTCCTCCTACTGCCGCTCCAAACCCTTCCTGGGAGGCCGAGCTGGCACCTCCTGGGAGACAAGCTCTGCAGGCAACTCTGGTACAAGCAGCTCCACCGCCCTCACCTCAGGCATAGGGGGCTAGGGAGGTAGAATGGCTGCAGGGGGGCTGGAGGGTCAGCTGGCTGTTGAGGGCACTTCCTGGCTGGCTTGGGCCTGGCTGCCTCCGCCAAGACCCCCTTCCACTTAACTGCTGGTGCCAGGTCCTTCCTATGGGGCTAGCTCTTATTTCTGCTCTCAGGGAGGGTCTGCACCCAGAGGGAAACAAGTCAACAGGGATGGGGCAGGCCCCACACCCCTCAGCCACCCAGAGGCCTCCATCCCCCCTCCCACCCTCTGCAGGTGTGCTCACCTGTCAGTAAAGCCACTTTTGTTCCGCACACAGCTTCAGTTGGCTGGAGAGGAGTGAGGCTCAGGTCATCCCAGGCCAGGGCTTGGTACAAGGCACCCTCAAGGGCACGCCAGCCCTCACCAGTCCTCTGGCATGCCTGCAGATGCTCCCTGAGGTGCCATCCCAGCACTAACAGGTGGGCTCCTTCATGCAGGGCTCGGTGCCCGTGGCACTGACACTTGCAGTGGCAGCATTTGCGATGCCACTCCTCAGCAGCACACCCACCCCCCACAGGTGCAAAGCATTCTTTCAGCATTGGCCACCACCTGCTGGTACAGGAGGGCTTTCTCCTCGGGCTGCCAGTTCGGCTTGCACCACTTGTGCTCATCAGCAGGGGCTCTTTGTCTGCAGGGGCCTTCCCCAGCACCAGCTAAAGCAGCCTTTCCTAGACATCACCCCACATCATACCAGCCAACTCCCTTGGGAAGAGACACTTTCAGCTCTTATCCTTTCCCTCCTACCTACAGGGCACAACAAGCAAACAGACTCCAGGGAGCTCCTCAAGGCCATAACGGCCAGCCATCGCTGATAAGGGGTGATGTGAAATGTGACTCCCTGCTGCCAGCTACGCAAAACAATGTATCCACTCAGGCAACCAACGCACTTTCCTCACAGTATGTCTTGGCAGGGCAATGAGGATGAGAGACCTGGGGCAAGGGAAGGAGGAGGGGCACTCATGATGTCATGAGCAGCTGTGAGCACCAATGCCCAGATACTGGGCAGCTCCCCTGGCACCATCCCAGGGCAAGGAGGTGTCCAGTGCAATGATGTCTCAGCCATGGGGAGGGCATGCTTGCCTCCAGCATGCATGGTGCTGCCCCTCCTTCTGCAGTGCCACTCTGTAGGTGCCAGCAGGTTACCTCACACCTCTGCATGGTTCCATGGCCTCTACCTCGCCAGTATGACCAGTAGGTGTCCATCCTCCTGGCCTACTTGCTCAACCAACAAGAGTGACAGCATAGGCTCTGTGCCATGCCTCTGCACCTTCACTCTGACTAACCTGGAGAGCTGTCAGTTCTTCCAACTGGACATGGAGGCCATCAAGTCATTCTGCCAGCTGCTGGCACCTGTCCTGGAAGGTGTCCTCTGTGCTCCTCAAAACATCCCCATGCTCCAGAAGGTGCTTCTGGGCTTGAACTACCCAGCTACAGGGAAATTGCAGTGGGATGTGGGGTGGGGGGACTCACCTTGTCTCCCAATCCTCCACCTGCAAGTGCCTGGATGCCATGGTGTCCTATGTGTGAGACTTTACTGTTCAGACACAGAGAAGGAGTTGGCAAGGTTCAGGGAAGACTTCAGGGAAGAGTAGTAGTAGTAGTAGTGGGAGATTCCCTACTGCATGGGATTGAATCCCGAGTATGACAACAAGATCCATGGACTCACCAAGTATGCTGTCTCCCTGGAGGATGGATTAGAGATGTGACGGAAGGGTTGCCATTGCTCATAAAGTCCACTGACCTGTATCCCTTTCTCCTCATCCATGTGGGAACAAATGATACTGCCAAATGGAACTATGAAGAAATCTCATCAGACTTTGAAGCTCTGGGAAGGAAACTCAAGGACTTTGGGGCCCAGATAGTTTTCTTATCCTTCTGGTACTTAGAAGAGGAGTGAATGACTGGCTATGAAGGAGGTGCCAACATGACAGATTTGGATACTGGGACCACGGGCTACGCTTCCTGGAAGATGGACTGCTGGCAAGTGATGGGTTGCATCTCACAAGGACTGGGAAGAATGTGTTTGGCCAAAGCATGGAGAAGTTCATCAGGAAGGCTTTAAATTGAATCCTAAGGGGAGGGAGATGTCAACTTGGCAGTAGCAACTAACAAAGGTTTATGCACAGTAATAGGAACTAAGGGAACAGCTCTAATGGGACCCAGTAATAGTCTTCCTAGGAAGACAGGCCGTAAATGCCCAGAGTATGGGAAACAAACAGGACGACCTTGATCTCTTAACACAGGAGAGTAAATACAACTTGATCGGTATAACTGAAACTTGGTGGGATGACTCCCATGACTGGAACACAGCAATTGAAGGATATAACTTGTTCAAAAAGAAGGAATAGAAAGGGAGGTGGAGTTGTGCTATATGTTAAAAATATATATCCCTGCACAGAAATAAAGAAATACTTGGTAGCTCCATCGAGAGTATCTGGATTAGAATTAATGGAGGAAGGAATAAAAGAAACATGGTGCTTGGAGCCAACCACCCAATCAAGGGGAAGACGAGGATGAAACTTTCACAAAGCAAATGGCCAATGTTTCAAGGAGGCAGGATGTAGTAGTAATGGGGGACTTCAATTATCCCGATATCTGTTGGGAGACAAATTCTGCCAAACACGGCCCCTCCAAGAAATTCCTGACTTTTGTGGGAGATACCTTTCTCTTACAAAAAGTGGAGGAAGCGACTAGAGGATCAGCTATCCTGGACTCGATTCTAACTAACAGAGATGACTTGGTGGATGAAGTGGCAGTTACGGGAACTCTGGGGGGAGGGTGACACTATACTTGTTGTTTGGTTTCTTTTTATTTGTTTGTTTTGTTTCTTGATTTATTGTATTTATTGTATTTATATATTGTGCTTGTTTTTATCTTTTTGTACACCGCCCAGAGAGCCTTCGGGCTTAGGGCGGTATATAAATAAAATAAAATAAATAAATAAATACTTGAGTTCTTGATTTTAAAGGAAGCAAAAGCTGAGAGTAGCCATAAATGCTGGATTTCAGGAAAGCCAATTTTAATAAACTCAGAACAATGATAACCAAGGTTCTGTGGCAAGTGACCCTAATGAGAAAAGGAGACCAAGATGGGTGGGAATTTCTAAAACAGAAAACTCTTAACGGCACAATGGCAAACAATTCTGTCAAGGAAAAAAGGGGGAAGATAGCAGAAGAAGCCAATGTGGCTTCACAGAAACCATAGAGATGACTAGAAAACACAAAAGAACACATACAGGAAGTGGAAAGAAGGCCAGGCCACAAACAGGAGTACAGAGAGATAGCACAGAATAGTGGGAATGGTGTCAAAGTTGAGAATGAGCTGACGCTAGCGGGAGATGCCAAAAGCAACAAAAAAGCTTTCTTCAGATACTTCCACAGTAAAAGACAGAGAAAAGAAATGTTGGAACAGCTACTCAATGAGGATGGCAAAATGATAACAGATGACAAACAAAAGGCAGAAGTGCTCTGTTCCTACTTTGGCTCAGTCTTCTCCCCAAAAAGAGCCTATGACCCTCCCGGGAAACATGAAGTAGAAGGGGCAGGATTGGAGCTTGAGATTGATAGACAAATAGTCAAGGAATACTAATAACTTTTAACGGGTTCAAATTGGCAGGGCCCGACAAACTGTATTCTACAGTATTGAAGGCACTGGCTGAAGAACTCTCAGAACCACTGTTTATTATCTTTGCGAAATCATGGAAGACTGGTGAAGTGCCAGATGACTGGAGGAGAGCTAATGTTGTCCCTATCTTCAAAAAGGGCAAGAAGAAAGAACCTAGGAACTACAGACCACTCAGCCTGATATCAATTCCCGGGAAAATTCTGATTATAATGTGGTCAGTCTGAAAGCACGTTGAAAACAATGTAGTAATTAGTAGCCAACATGGATTTATGAAGAAGAAATCCTGCCAGACTAATTTTATTTCCTTTTTTAATTGGGTAACGTCCCTGGTAGACTGTGGGAATGCTGTGGACATAATATATCTTGACTTCAGCAAAAGCTTTTGACAAAATGCCCCATGATATTCTGGTTAACAAGCTAGCTAAATGTGGGCTGGATGGAATAACTATCAAGTGGATCCATAGTTGGCTACAGAATTGTCCTCAAAGAGTGCTCAAACTGGGGGGAGGTAACGAGCCGGCTACCGCAGGACTTGGTCCCGGGCCCGCTCTTCAACATTTTTATTAATGACTTGGATGAGGTACAGAGCATGCTTATCAAATTTGCAGATGATACAAAACTGGCAGGAGTAGCTAATACCTTAGAAGACAGAAACAAAATTCAAAGTAATCTTGATAGGCTGGAGCATTGGGCTAAAAAGAATAGAATGAAATTTAACTGGGATAAGTGCAAAGTTCTACATCTAGGAAAAAGAAACCAAATGCACAGTTGTAAGTTGGGGGATACTTGGCTCAGTAATACTACATGCAAGAAGGATCTTGGAACTGTAGTTGATCACAAGCTGAATATGAATCAATAGTGTGATGTGGCTGCAAAAAAGGCAAATGCTGTATCAGGCTGCATTAAAAATGTACTGCCTTCAAGTCGATTCCTACTTATGGCGACCCTATTGTGACACTGGACTTTGCTTGTTAGAGTTAAAAATGTATTTTGCTTATTAAGTTAAAATGTATTTTGCTTACTCTGGCTTTATTTGCTAAAAGTAAATGGATACTACTGTGCCTGCTTTGAGATAAAAATGATGCTGGCCGCATAGACAGTGCTCTGATAAGAATGTGGAAAACAACTGTGCTGAAGTGAAAAACAACAACATAAAAGGGCAATGGAATGTTATAGGGAAGCAACATTAAGAAAGATAGAAACTGCATGTACTGATTTCTTGTAAAGCACATGATTTCTTGTAAGGGGCATGTATTAGGATGATGTTTGATGATGCTGATGTAATTAATATATCAAAGTTAATAAGAAGGCTGGCTGTGCTCAGCTTAGTCAGAACTAGCCTGGCTTTTTCTCCACGTGCACGTGTTAGTAATAAATATACTCTTCCTCCATCTTGTTTCGTCGTTTTCTGAACTCTATTGGGTGAGTATTGGGAGCGAACTCAAGCCACCAGGACCCCTAAAAGGGACTGGGGCGTTTTGTTTGTAACACTATGAATAGGGTTTTCATGAGGCTGAGAGGCAGTGACTGGCCCAAGGTCACCCAATGAGCTTCATGGCTATGTGGGGATTTGAACCCTGGTCTCCCAGGTCGTAGTCCAACACCTTAACCACTACACCACACTGGCTGCATTAACAGAAGTATAGTTTCCAAATCTCGTGAAGTATTGGTTCCCTTCTGTTAAGCACTGGTAAGGCCTCATCTTGAGAACTGCAACCAGTTCTGGACACCACACTTTAAGAAGGAAGCAGATAAGTTGGAACAGATTCAGAGGAGGGCAACAAGGATGATTATGAAGCGGTCAGTCTGAAAGCACGTTGAAAACAATGCAGTAATTACTGCATGATCAGGGTACTAGAAACAAAGCCCTATGAGGTGAGACTGACAGAACTGGGCATGTTTAGCCTTTGGAAGAGAAAACGGGGGGGGGGATATGATACCACTTTTCAAGTACTTGAAAGGTTGTCACACAGAGGAGGGCCAGGATCTCTTCTCTTATAGGAGGCTGGGCCCAATGTCCTGTAGGACCCTGCAGAGTTGCATAGCGGAACGGAGAGTTTTGAGCGAGCTTGTGTGTGTGTGTTTGAATCTTTGCTAAGATTCTACCTTCCCTGCAAATTAATCAGACAGAGAGTTTAAGCTTTAAAATAAGAAATAACTATTTTATTCTGGAAGTACATACTTGATAGGAAAGAGTTCTATATCTAGCTAACTAGCTATGCTGGAGCAACGAGCACTGCGCCCAGTACTCGCCCTCATGCTGGTGGAGAGGAGAGACAAAGGAATATGTCTGCTCCCCTCTCGAGAAAGAAGAAAGACTGGTGGAAGGCGGGAAGGAACAGGGATCAACATCCTTTGCATATCAGTCTAGCAGGAAGGGACAGCAGGAGATCAAAGGGCAGGTATAGCCTAGCAACCAAGAGGTCTCCTCTCTAGCTACGCCTTTAGACCCATGCAGCCTCAACCCACAAGTTGGAGTTGAACCCCATATATTCCAACATCTCTGTCATCCCAGAGTGCAAGATATGGAATAATGGGCTCAAGTTACAGGAAGCCAGATTTCAGCTGAACATTAGGAAAAACTTCCTGACTGTTAGAGTGGTATGACAATGGAACCAATTACCTAGGGAGGTGATGGGCTCTCCAACACGGGAGGCATTCAAGAGGCAGCAGCTCCTGTTGGGTATGCTTCAATTTGGATTCCTGCATTCTATGGCTAGAGGAGGGGGGTTAGGAGGGGGTAGAGCTTGGAAAAGTTACTTTTTTGAACTACAACTCCCATCAGCCCAATCCAGTGGCCATGCTGGCTGGGGCTGATGGGAGTTGTAGTTCAAAAAAAGTAACTTTTCCAAGCTCTGGAAATGAGGTGGCTCCAAGCCATGGCCAGGGCCCACATGGGTGGATGCATTGGGCTGTGATGCAGACCTGCTATGCCAATCCTGAGTACCTGACAATGCCCTCTGGTGACCCCTTCCCCACATGTGCACACTCCAGCTGGGACGGCAGTTCATGTCCCTGTCCGCCATCCCCCCTCCCTCTCCTGTTTCCCTCCCCCAAGCCTTGGAATCAATGGGTTACTGCACCCATGACTGCAGCTTCTTGGAGGGCTATTTCCTCTTTGCTGTGGGTCTTTAAGCAATTCTGCTACTGCTCCTAAGAGACAGGCAACTAACAATGGACAAAGAGAACATTAGCAGACGGGGCATGGATATTTACAGAGAAGGGCAGATTGAGGAACTAAAACATGGGTGTAGCGATGACAACAGCCCAGTTATTTGAGAAGAGCCCACAATAACATGAGGAAAGAGGATTAATATGTAATATAATATTTCACCTTAGGTGATAAAATAACAGAGGCTGAGCCTGTCCATTAAAGTCTGGGCAACCCTTCCTGTCCCCAGTGAAACCAGATGGGCTATTCCATCATTACACTGCTATTTTTTTCTGAATTGAAATTTGGAAGGGATCAATTGAGTTGAGAGCTTAGAATTATTCATGGGAAGGAAGTACAAAAAGAGTCAGGGGTAACTCACACAAAGGGAGACCAGAATAGCCATTGTCTGGAAAGGAAAGGGGGGGTGGTCAGCAGAAGGGAGCTAATTTTCTCTCAAGATGCTAACGTGTGGTTGAGAACAGACGGAAATCCTGATTAAAGTAAAAAATAAGTGTAGAACAAGGGTAGCAACTTACTACTCAGAATTTACTTAGTACTCTTTTATTCGCAATTGTACAATAGTTATTCTATAATTATTTATTTCTATAATTTATACCCTGCTCTTCAACTGCAGTCTTTGGGATAATTAAAAGTAGGGTAATGCAACTGATCAGGCTGAATCCCAAACTGAAAAGGGTTCCTTGGGACACAGTGTGAATCTGTGGATAGCCCCAGATATCTCTGAGGTGGAGCAGCCTGTTCAGAATCACCTCAGAACTCTGAGGTGATTTGGAGTTTTAAAAACACCCAGAAAATCCCAGCCTTACTGCCTCCAAAACGTTTTTTAAAATGAAACAGTCAAACAGACAGCATATAAAGAAAATGCCATGTTGGGGAGCTGGGGGAGGGTCCTAGGAGGGGTACTGGACTTATTGACAAGCTGATTGTCAAGCTCTCTTGCTTCCAGTCCAAGGCTGGAAATTCTCACACAAAATCTCTCCAATTCCCTTATGGGAGGGATGGTGAAGTCTTAAAATCATGAGCTCCCCCCCCCTCCAGCTTCACTCTGTCATTAGTTCTTTGAGAGATGCTCAAAAGAGTTTGGTGACTTAGTGACATTATTCTGCTCATCTTGTTTTACTGAAGTTTATCCTAGCAGCACTCCTTACACCATATACCTGTTTTTGCTTCCATATTTTTCCAATCAGTCAGTACCACCCTTCCTTATAGTGTAAAAAAAGCAGCATTGCTTATTGACTGCATCTCATCTTAGTTATTTTTGCAGCATCTCTCTCTCTCACACACACACACACCAGTTTTGGCCCTATTTTTCTAGGTTCTGCATAGCTGTGTGTTCAACTCTCTCTCTCTCCTCTCTCTCTCTCTCTGTATATGTGTATAAGCCTTTCCAGACCATTAGTACCCTATCCAGGCTTTCTTTCTAATAACAAGTAGTTAGTTTCTATTTGTAGTTCTATTATTCAGCTTGTCTTGTTGTATCCTCCTTACCCTACCAGTACCCAGCCTTTTTTCTGCTTGTTTCCCAATCAATCATTCCGTTTTTCCTTTTAGTAAATAAATAAGTGCTTTTTGCCTGTGTTATATACCTTCGTTACCTAGGCGGTATCAACCCCCGCCCCAATATTTTGGCCCTAGTCAGAGCTCTGTTCTGTTTTCTGTATCTTAGTAGTTTTAATAAGTTTTACTAAACACTTAGTAGTGTTTGTGTGTTGTGTAAGTCTTCTGTGAGAATATCCAGCATTGCATATGCACACACAGTCAGTGCAGCAGCACACATTTAACACAGCACATAAAATGACGCATCTGTGCCAGCAGCAGCATAGAATCATAGAATAGTCAAGTTGGAAGGGGCCTACAAGGCCATGGAGTCCAACCCCCTGCTCAATGCAGGAATCCAAATCAAAGCATTCCTGACAGATGGCTGTCCAGATGCCTCTTGAATGCCTCCAGTGTCGGAGAGCCCACTACCTCTCTAGGTCATTGGTTCCATTGTCGTATGACTCTCACAGTTAGGAAGTATTTCCTGATCTCCAGTCGAAATCTGGCTTCCTGCAACTTGAGACCCTTTTTCCGTGTCCTGCACTCTGGGACAATCGAGAAGAGATCCCGGCCCTCCTCTATGTGACAACCTTTGATGTACTTGAAGAGTGCTATCATATCTCCCCTCAGTCTTCTCTTCTCCAGGCTAAACATGCCCAGTTCTTTCAGTCTCTCCTCATAGGGCTTTGTTTCCAGTCCCCTGATCATCTTTGTTGCCCTCCTCTGAACCCGTTCCAGTTTGTCTGCACCCTTCTTGAAGTGCGGAAACCAGAACTGGATGCAGTATTCAAGATGAGGCCTAACCAGTGCTGAACAGAGGGGAACTAGTACTTCACATGATTTGGAAACTATACTTCTGTGAATGCAGCCTAATATAGCATTTGCCTTTTTTGCAGCCACATCACACTGTTGGCTCATATTCAGCTTGTGATCAACGACAATTCCAAGATCCTTCTCACATGTCGTACTGCTGAGCCAAGTATCCCCCATCTTATAACTGTGCATTTGGTTTCTTTTTCCTAAGTGTAGAACTTTGCATTTATCCCTGTTGAATTTCATGCTGTTGTTTTCAGCCCAATGCTCCAGCCTATCAAGGTCCTTTTGAATTTTGTTTCTGTCTTCCATGGTATCAGCTATGCCCCCCAATTTTGTATCATCTGCAAATTTGATAAGCATGCTTTGTACCTCCTCATCCAAGTCGTTAATAAAAATGTTAAAGAGCACTGGGCCCAGGACCGAGCCCTGTGGTACCCCACTCATTACTTCCACCCAGTTTGAGAAGGAGCCATTGAGAAGCACTCTTTGAGTATGATTCTGGAGCCAACTGTGGATCCATCTAATAGTTGTTCCATCCAGCCCACATGGCTAATCAGAATATCATGGGGCACTTTGTCAAAAGCTTTGCTGAAGTTGAGATATATTATGTCCACAGCATTCCAACAGTCTACAAGGGAGGTTACCCGATCAAAAAATGAGATGAGATTAGTTTGGCAGGATTTCTTCTTCATAAATCCATGTTGGCTCCTAGTAATCACTGCATTGCTTTCAAGGTGCTTACAGATTGACTGCTTTATAATCTGCTCCAGAATTTTTCCAGGAATTGATGTTAGGCTGACTGGTCTGTAGTTCCCTGGTTCCTCCTTCTTGCCCTTTTTGAAGATAGGGACAACATTAGCTCTCCTCCAGTCATCTGGCACTTCACCGGTGCTCCATGATTTCGCAAAGATAATAGAGAGAGGTTCTGAGAGTTCTTCAGCCAGTTCCTTCATTACTCTAGGATGCAGTTTATCGGGCCCTGCCGATTTGAACTCGTTCAAAGTGATTAGGTATTCCTTGACCATGTGTCTATCAATCTCAAGGTCCAATCCTAACCCTTCTACTTCATGTTTCCCGGGAAGGTCATAGGCCCTTTTTGGGAGAAGACTGAGCCAAAGTAGGAATTGAGCACTTCTCCCTTTTCTTTGTCATCTGTTATCATTTTGCCATGCTCATTGAGTAACTGTGCCACCATTTATTTTCTCTGTCTTTTACTATGGACATACCTGAAGAAAGCTTTTTTGTTGCTTTTAGCATCCCTCGCTAGCCTCAGCTCATTCTCAACTTTAGCCTTCCTGACACCATGCCGGCAATTCCGTGATACCTGCCTGTGCTCTTCCTTTGTGGCCTGGCCTTCTTTCCACTTCCTGTATGTGCCCTTTTTTGTTTTCAGGTCATCCCTAAGCTTTTTGTGAAGCCACATTGGCTTCTTCTGTTGTTTCCCCCCTTTTTCCCTTGTTGGAATTGCTTGCCATTGCCCTTTTAGAATTTCCTTTTTTAGAAACTCTCATCCATCTTCGACTCCCTTTCTCATTAGGGTGGCTTGCCATGGAACTGTACTTACAATTGTTCTGAGTTTATTAAAATCAGCTTTCCTGAAGTCCAGGGTGTGCGTATGGCTACTCTCAGCTTTTGCTTCTGTTAAAATCAAGAATTCAAATATGGTGTGGTCACTTTCCCCCAGCCATGGTACCAGCCAAGATTGGTTAAAAAAAGAAAAGAAAAGAAAAGAAGGGGGCAGCGCCCTCGGGATTCCCTGAGGGGATCTCCAAGGGATGACACCCTCTTGGTGTCACCTCTTCAGTGGCAACCCCACTGGCGGCAGACCTTCTGCTCAAGGGCTGCCAGGCTTTTATGCCCCCGGACCCAGCCAGCAGCTGATGCAAGAGGCTACAAGACTGACTGCAACCTCTCACTGGATTCAGGGTCGGGCAGGGGGTCCCAGTCCTTACAGCATTTACCAGGAACCTCAGCTGTCCCAAGAGACAGCAACCCAAGGAAGTGAGCAAGCAAGTATCCAAATGGTCAAGTGCTCATTCCCAGGGCAGGTCTTCTCCAGTCCCCCAGTGCTGCTGTTAATTTATTTACAGCTTTGGGTGCTCCTCTTGTGAAGGGAACCCAAAATTTTCTGAATACCTATTTTGAATAAAATACATGCATAAGGCACTTTGTGGATGGATGAGTGTTTTTGCTAATACAATTATATATTGGACATTATCCAGATTTTTAATGATATTGTAACATTGCAGATATGTCTAATTTTCTATCCTTATATATTTACAGGGATTGTTACTTTACATGTTTTATATTTTTTCTCATTTATTTGTCTTACTAGTTGCTTATTCTTTAGAAATTGTCTGTTGATATTTGGTATTCATGCCAAACAGTGGATGCATATATATATAAACATGTAATTAGAACCACTGAAGAAGGCTTGAAAGTCAAAACGTGTTTGGTCTAAGTTTGATATTCAGGACAGTTTTTGTGACGACAGAGTTGGACAGAGTGGTTTCCTCATGATGGAAGTTCTGTAGACCACAGCAACTCCCCACCCCCACCCCCTGTCCCTGCAGCCTGTGCTGGTGTTGCACCGAATATCTAGGTGGGCAAAGCTGGGTCAGATCAACTCCTCCCAGCTCACCCACCCAGGTCTCAGTAATACACACAAAATTGGCACCCAAATCATGGCAGAGTGTGGCCTTATTGTGTATTGATCTGGCATTAAATAAAAGCATACACAGGCCAGTGGGCATAGCAGATGAGCAACCAGAAACCTGTCCATGGCAGGAGCAGAAGAACAAGGCGTAGACAACCTTGCCTTCATCTTTTATAGGAACTCATCATCTCTCCCAGGCTATACCTCACTCTACCCATGATCACTGACAAGAAATGCCACAAACATTCTACTAAATCCAGTATATTTCTGCAAACACAAGGCCAACCATTTAAGGTCATACAGCACTGAAACCATTGCAAGTAACATAACATGTCATCCAAACTGTCTTTAATTTATTACCATCCAGTCCACTTCCTCATTCAGTCCCACAGGTGGTTTAGTCTTAGGGTGTGAATCCAAATCAGTTCCCCCTGGAGTTAAGAACATACAAATAAGAACATGTATGCAAATTGCAAAAGGGTATATACAGATTTAAGTGAGCTGCCAGAGCAAGGGTGAGGAACTGGATGTGGTCAACAGGCTGGATTCCAAAATCCCACCTACCCCCTGGCAAATGGGCAGGACTGTATATCTGTCAATCATCTGATGTCATAATGACATCAGGTGATTGGCACCTGTCAAAGTTTAAAGGGGATTGCCACCCAGCAATCCCCTTTGAAAATGTGCTCTCACCACCAATCAGCCAGCACAAAATGCAGCAACACAACAAGGCTTGCAGAATATGGTGTTTACCTTTCAACAGCCCCAAATCGTTCCATCCCACACGAAGAACTCAGACTTGTTGTTGAACTCAGCCAGACTGCTGGTGGGTAGGCAACGTGCAATCCCAAGTCATGCCACAATAGCCAAACCACTGAATGGTTGCCCACTGCTGAGCCTCAGCTGTGTTCTGACCTTCGTTCATGCAGCCCTTCTACTGGCCCAAAATACAACAACAGTGTCCTCACAGAGGAGGAACCACATGCAGTCTGTTCTCCTTCTTCCACCTGACAAGGAACAAAATGATCAGTAAATCTCCACAGAAAAGGCAGCTAATTTTTGCCAGACCTCCCATTAAAGTTTCTTGTGTAATCTATAGGCACTAAAACACCAACATCCCACTGCCTGTATGTAGGCCTTTGAGAAGCCCAAACTGTCTGCTGTCAAAGCCACACCAGTTTGGGGGCATACCAAAATCCCTTGTATCCAACTTCAAGCCCTTTTGGGCCAACCTATCAATTGCTCCAAACTGAAAATGAGTAAGTAGTGAGCCCTCAGGTTGCCTAGCTGGGACCTGTAGAAATTCTTGGAGGGCCATAGTAGGGCAATGCTTGACCACTAGGAACTAGTTGGCCCAGGTTCTTTCCATTTTTTTACATGTAGTCTCCTCATCTTTATCCTCATTAACCCACCACATGGGAATGAAAACACATCTACATACAGTAGGGCCCCGCTTTATGGCGCTTCGCTTTATGGCGTTTCGCTAATGTGGCAGTCTCAATTAGATGCAATTAGACTAAAGCCCCACTCATAATGATGGATGAAGGAAGCAAATGTTCTGCTTTTACGTCGGTTTTCAGGCTTTGCACGCCATTCTATTCAATGAGTTCCGCTTTTCAGCGGTTTTTGCTTTTCAGCAGGGGTCCAGAACGTAACCCGCCGTAGGAGTGGGGCCCTATTATATTTGCCTTTCCAGATTTTCTCAAAAGTACATATGTTTCACCAAGATGCTGATAACAGGCTTATCTCTGGTGCCAGCTGCCCTGCAACCTCCTCTGGCACTGGATCCACTGGTGCAGGTCTGCTGTCTTTCCTGCAGCTTGCCTCCAAGGCATCATGATGTGCTAAAATGGCAGGCAACATCTATTATTAGTTAGCACCTTGTCACTGCTTAGGATTGCATTTGGGCTCCTTTGTTGTCTTCTGTTCTTGTGAGACCACTCTCCCTTTTTCCAAGGCATTCAACCATGTCAGAATCCTTATCTACATTACATGAAGAAACAAACTGGGAAGGGTGCTTTGTAGGAGATGTAGATGCCATCCCTCTACCCTTGGAGCTTCCTTGTCCTTTTGGGGAATCCAATGCTCCTCCTTCCTTATCAAGAAGAAAAGCAAATGGACAACAGGGCCCTCTAACAGATACCCAGTAACCATGAACCTGAGCAGTAAGCAGGCACACATACCCTTGGATCTCAGATCCTACCCCTTAAGGAGATAGACCTACCCACTTTAACTCAATAGCTGGGCTAGGCAATTAAATTCACAGTGGGGGAGCTACACCAAGGCCACTTTATGGGTCCAACCAAAACCCATTCAATGGGGGAGCAACCCCTGCAGCTGGCTACTCCATCACTGGGCTCTGATGTCCAAAGAGGAAGAGGGGCAGAGCATGGGCTTAAAGCCCACCAGCCTCATTCAGGGCTGACACATGTGTTCATCCACACACAACCAACGTCAGTATGTCTTGCCTCCCTGCCCCCAGTCTGGCCACAAATGGCTCTCTCCATTGGCAGTGTTGTTTTCAGCCATAGGAGTTTTCTTTTTGCACTCCCCTATGAGAATAGTCAACAAACTTCCCCTCCAATTTCAGCATCTAGAAGTGGGATGGGGGAGGGGAGAATTTTGGTTGCAACTGCTGATCCAACCCAATATACATTTCATATTTTTAAAGGAAAGACTTGCCTTGGCCCCTGTTTCCTCCAGTCATCCTTTCTTAGTCCATTTGCTTCCTTCATCCATCGTTATGAAATACTAATATAATTTCTTTCAGCATTAACTGAACCAAAGTTTCTCAGAAAACTGTTGAAGAATTCCCCTCCCCCCTTGCCAGTACCTCACAGAATATTTGACAAGATCCTCCACCCCTCTGCTACCAACAAATAGGATGAAGAATTGGAAGCCTGAAAAGAGTGACAGATCATCTTGTATGCGTTCTTTAAACAAGCTGATAAATATGCTGCAGGGCTTGCCCACTGTGCAGATTTTCTACAGCTGTGCCATATCAGATTCACTAATAGGAGAAAAAACCTTGTGGTTTAAGAACATACCTATAGCAAACACAACATTTGTCTCTGAGCATGTGGTGAGTGATGGCAACACCTGCAATCAGCCCAAATAACAGAAACAAGACATGTCATATGATGGTGAAGACAGCCTTTTGCATTTCAAACTGGAGGTTATGTTCTATTTCTATTTTGGGTGCATTAACAGTTGAATCTGAAACTGCAGTTTGATGTAAAATCAGACTGATTACAATATGTTCTTAAGCAATAAATCTAGCTATTAGAAAAAACAAACTAGGCCTGCCCAAGATGCATGTGTTCAGTCTGCTGTGCTTAAACCACTCCACTTAAGGAAAGGTGGGCATGGTCAATTAACAACATAGAGCACACCTAGAAATTTGCTAGAATATATTTCACTTCCCACTATTGTATTTTGTGCACACTCCTCATGTCCACTGGAGACTACTCTGAAGAATAGTCAGTGCCATTATTCCACAATTGTTTTTGGAGTTTTTTTAGTGTAAATTACACAAAGAGTCGCTCTACTTCACATACTCACAAAAACAGAAGCAAAAGAACATAATTTACTATAGGAAACGTCACTAAAATTGCAAAGTAAATCAAACA
Source organism: Rhineura floridana (assembly GCF_030035675.1). Lineage (NCBI taxonomy): Eukaryota > Metazoa > Chordata > Lepidosauria > Squamata > Rhineuridae > Rhineura > Rhineura floridana. The sequence continues at coordinate 171,402,508 of NC_084480.1, read as the reverse complement.
TATTTAAAGTGATTTATCTGAACTATATCAACTGTCTGAATATTGTTGCTTCCTCCCTGATAAAACAAGATGAGCACAGGAAATGTCTTGTTTCTGTTATTTGGGCTGATTGCAGGTGTTGCCACCACTCACCATATGCTCAGAGGCAAATGTTACCAAATTCTTCCAAGCTATACAGGAAGTAGACTGGACTATGAAAGACCAACCCAAATGGTGTTTGCATTTTGACCAATTTGTAGGGCAGTCCAACATCTCAGAGAGGAGGTCAGTCTCCTGCTCCCCTAGTGCATTCACTATAGCTGCCCAATTTTCCTGCTTTTTAAAGTTTGATAGAAATGTCTGTTGGCTATAGTAACGTTCTTAAAATTCAAGGTTTTTTCCCTATTATTTAGTTTCTCTACTTTTTAATCTGGGAGGTAGGAAATGGGATCCTGTGCAACTTTGCTGAGAATGGATAGATCATTTGCATGCTTATTGGGTTAAGTGGGATTTACTCCCGTGCAATCATGCTTAGGATAGGTGACACTGATCTGGGAGAGGGGCAGGGAGTGGAGAGGAGGGGAGAGGGGGAGGGGGAGAGGGGGAGAGGAAGAAATATAGGGGTAGGGAGGAGGGGGAGGGGAGAGGGAGGGGATTGGGTGGGCAGGCACTGGGCAGAGGGGAAGCCCCTTTTCTTTCCAAAAGGAAAACATTTCAGCATTTCCCCCTCCTTTTTTTCTACAGCAGGCACATGCAGTCTCTCAACCAAATTTAAACGAAAGCTATCACTGGCCATATCCACACCAGGCCTTTATTCCCCTCACAGAGAGCTACAATCCCCAGAAGAGGGGCTGACTGTTCAACTACTCTGGCCACTGGAGCTCTGTCAGGGGAATAGGAGTCTCCTAACAACTCTCAGCACCCTTCACAAACTACACTTCCCAGGATTCTTTGGGGGAAGCCATGACTGTCTAAAGCAGTGGTGTGCTGGTAAATATTTAACAACCGGCTCTCCGGAAAAAAAATCTAAGCTGGATTTAGAAAGGGAAGATGCACCAGAGATCATATTGCAAGCATACGCTGGATAATGGAATGGACCAAGGTATTTCAGAAGAAAATCACCCTGTGCTTTACAGATTACAGCAAAGTCTTTGATTGTGTAGATAACAAAAAACTATGGAACAGTTTTAAAAGAAATGGGGGTACCACAGTATCTGACTGTTCTGATGCACAACCTATACTCTGGACAAGAGGCTAGTGTAAGGACAGAATATGGAGAAACCGATGGGTTCCCCATCGGATAGGGTGTGAGACGGGTGTATAAAATTATGCATGGCATTGAGAAAGTGGATAGAGAAAAGTTCTTCTCCCTCTCTCATAATACTAGAACTCGTGGACATTCAAAGAAGCTGAATGTTGGAAGATTCAGGATAGACAAAAGGAAGTACTTCTTTACTCAGCACATAGTTAAACTATGGAATTTGCTCCCACAAGATGCAGTAATGGCCAGCAGCTTGGATGGCTTTAAAAGAAGATTAGACAAATTCATGGAGGACAGGGCTATCAATGGCTACTAGCCGTGATGGCTGTGCTGTGCCACCCTAGTCAGAGGCAGCATGCTTCTCAAAACCAGTTGCTGGAAGCCTCAGGAGGGGAGAGTGTTCTTGCACTCGGGTCCTGCTTGCGGGCTTCCCCCAGGCACCTGGTTGGCCACTGTGAGAACAGGATGCTGGACTAGATGGGCCACTGGCCTGATCCAGCAGGCTCTTCTTACGTTCTTATTTAGGTGCCTGGGATGCATGCGTGTGTGGACATACCTCCTTACAATTATGGAAAGTGATTCTTAATAATAAGTCTTCAGACACAAAGTTACATAGGTATTTATCAGTTGTTTAGTAGAAAATTCAGAAGTGCAGAGTCCCTTCATGATAGTTGCAGCCACATACACCCTTTTTTGCTCCTGGATTAAGAATGAGATCTTTGTTAATGCATTCTCTCACAACAACAAACATCTCTATGAGCCAATCAGCATGTAAGTGGAGAGCGTTAGCAACTGAGAAGAGTCCTCTCAGTGGCTGACTCACCTCCTTTCACGCTGATTGGCTCCAATCAGCAGGAAAGGCAAGGAAGCATATTAGAAGACTCTTCTCAGTGACTAACACACTCCCTTGTCATGCTGATTGTAGGATGCTTGGAGACATAGGGACCCTGATCCCAAAAAAGCAGAGGGACTAAGACCCCCTGGGCGACTACCCTCCTGGTGCTTATGGACATGACTATAAAGTATTTTGTGACGTGCAAGTGTGTTTAGGATTACACTGATGGCATTCCCAAATATGTACTTTCACACAGACTTTGGTTTTCCATAACACAATGTTTGTCCAAGCCTCCACACTTTGGGGGGGGGCACTACTTGCACACCCCTTCCATAATCACATCAAAGTTGGATACACACCTGAACCAAGACCCAGACAAAAGGGCACTCAAAACAAAAAGGTAATTACAGTGGCTGAGTAGATCTTGTACAGTGGTTATACTGACTGGGCAGCCACTGTCCTTCATATTTTACAAAATACTTTTTCCTATACAAAGATTAAATTTCTTTTAAGTTGAGACCTTATCCCAGTCTGAGTCTGTGTTGGAATTGCTTTTTAATATGTTTTTAAGCCTTTTCTTTTTTTAAAAAAAGATGTTTTTTAAAGCTTTTAAAAATATTTTGAAAGATGTTTTAATATATTTTAAGGTCTTTTTTTTATGATGTTTTAAAGTGCTTTTAGCGCTTTTGTTTGCTGCCCTGGACTCCTGCTGGGAGGAAAGGCGGGATATAAATCAAATAATAAATAAATAAACTTCATTCACCCAACCCAAAATTCAGAATCATGCCTCTTTAGGCTGTTTTCCAACTGTTTATTCTTGCTTTATGGTTATGGCTTTATTTCTTGTTGTGAGTTGCCTTGCTTTCCTAACCCTACCTCACAGGGTTGTTGGAAAGATTCCACACACACACACACTGCAGATGTATAAATACATACAGCCCATATAATAGTTTATTGTCAAACCACTTGGTCATTGCAGAAAAATCAGTATTAGTTTTAAAAAAATCAGTATTAGTTTCCTACAGAACAAAAACTGTAATACCTGCCTACTTGCTTTAAAATAGGACTGGAGGGGAGACAGAAATAGCTAGAACACAAACACAATTCTTTTTTACATTCACTCAAAAGTCCCATTAATTTACAGCACATTCATAACCATGTCTACTCAAAAGTATGTCCTATTGAATTCAATGGGATTTACTCTGGGCATATGGGATTAGCATGCTTTTACCCCCACAAAAGCAAGTATTGGGAAGGTTTTGAAAACACTACCCAGGATCTGACTCCTGCACACAACAGGAAAAAAAACTGAAATGTATATACTTACCCAATTTGAGATTTTCAGATAAACGGGGGGGGGACCATTTTCTGGCATTGCAATGAGGTTTTCTAGACATTGCCCAGGTCAACCAAACTGGCTTCACACTGATTGGCTGCAATCCTGAACAGGCGGGGTTAGATTGAGCTATGAAGTGCTATACAGGACAGATTTGTTTTAAAAAAAGATTTAACAGTTGGGGGGTTGGCTGACATTTTTATGTATATCTCAAGAACAGGACCACCTAGAAACTTTTTAAAAAAAATTAAAGCTGAGAATCCGGGCCACCTAAGAGGCTAAACGGGCGCCGGGTGGCATGCAAAGAATCAGAGTAAAACCCGGCTAACTGGGCAATATGGCAACCCTAACTACAACTCCCATCAGCCCCAGTCAGCATGGCCACTAGATTGGGCTGATGGAAGTTGCAGTTCAAACAAGTAACTTTTTTAAGCTCTGCCCAGAAGCCCATGCTTCTGGCACATATCTTTCGTCCACCAATCAGAGGAGCAGAAGACTTCCCCTGCTCCCTCTGTTAACGAACGGTTTGCAAAATTCTCAAAACTTTAACAATCGGCTCTCGTAAGCCCGTATGAGCCGGTTCCAGCCCACCACTGGTCTAAAGTGAAATAAATGTCTGGCATGGGTGTGGCCACCTGATTAGCCAAGCCAAATAGCTATTAATCTGGCTTTTAGAACACTGACGGTTCTTACTGAGTATGCCCGACACTATAATAGACTTCAACGTTAAATTTCTTAAATTAATTAAAAATTAGCCATGCATTTTTTTTAACTTGTAAACTGCAGAAGATGAAGGTCTGAGTATGGGGCAAGGTCAGTAATAGGATTACAGGTACTCTGTGAACATGGCTGTTTTTTAATTAATTTCAACAAATTATGAGACCACTGACAGAAACAGAGGTCTGGATTTTTCTCTCTTGTTTTATACTTTGCATTCTCGATTCTGTCTGACTGTTTTGTGTATTGCCATGAAAATGTAGAGGGGTGTTAAGCAAGTGTTTCTGAGTTCAGGACTATAAGTTTTGTAAGGTTTTGTTTTGAAATGTGCTTATGGGAAGCAGGGGTGTCACTAGGGCGGTGCGGCAGGTGCGGGCCGCACCGGGTGACACCTCCAGATGGGGGTGACACCCAGAGCTGTCCCCCCCCGGCACCGCCTAGGCACCGATGAGAGCCTTTGCTGCTAGAAGGTGGAAGCAGCAGCAGCAAGGCCTCGGCGCGCTCCCGGGCCCTGTCGTTCGGCTGCACGCTTGTAGAGGCTGTGTGCACGTGCGATCGCTGTCACTCACAATCTCAGAGAGAAGGCGCTGCGGGCCGCACTGGGTGACACCAACCCTAGTGACGCCACTGATGGGAAGCAGCAGAATGGCATGGGGGTATTTTCAATTTAACATTGCGGAATGCAAAAAAATCCATGCTGGCTATAGTATACAGCCAATCTTGTGGCTGTATAATAAAATGCTCTTCTCAGGCAGCAGTTCTAAACTCCCTTAACCTTGAATTCAATAGGACTTACTTCTGTATAGACATGAGTAGGATTGCACTGCTAATCTGGAAATCCTTCCCTACTGGATGAAGAGGGAGTGGAGGAGGGCCTACTTAGCATTTGTTCACCTCAGATGATGAAAAAGATAGGACTGCCCCTGGAGAGGTCACGTAACTTAGAACTTCTTTTAAGGAAGCTAAAATTTAGTCAGAATGTACACCTTGGTATCCACAGAGTAGCCTGATGTAATTGTTCTAACAGGACACAGCTTTCTTTGCCCAGGCATGAAATCTGCAGGAATGAAGACGATCATAGCCATGGCAGTCAGGGATGTATGAGAGACCTACATATAGCCACGGTCATTTTCTAATTGAAACTAATCCACAGCAATCATTTGATTGCTGCAGGATCAAAAAGCCAGACTTAATATCCTTTAGCTTAGGGACTGCAGCACTTACACACAGAAAATAAAGGGCAGATGTAGGAGCCTTGGAGGAAACATTTGCAATACTGCAATCTTATGTCAGTCTTTGTGAAACAAACTGCTTGGGGATCACTTCCTTTAATATTTTAACTGGATATACAGTAAATGCTGGCCAGTATGGTGGGCACCCTTGCACCCCAGACATATGTGGCTGCTCTGTCCCCAAAAACAGCATGTCACCTCTACTTGCTCTTCATCTTGGTGTTGGAAACGCTCATCTCCGATTCTCTGAACTTGCAGCAGCGGCAGCTCCTCTTGGGTGTCCAGAAGTCCTAACTCAGTTTCTCATGCAAATAGCGCTGGCCATAGAAATATTAGAGATTCACCAGCTCAGTTCAGCTGAGGAGCTCAAAATGGTGACTTTATTCATCTGTGATCTTAGGCTTCAATAGGGCCTGCACATTCAGGGTTTCTCTCCATTTTAGGATAAAATATACAATGCTGAGAGAGAGTTGCCTCCACCCTTTCTAAGAAGCAGGTTTATAGGTCTCAGCACATTGTGGAAGTAATGGGAATGGTCAGGAATTAGTTTAATCAAAAATATTTATCGTATATGGTGAGTCTACCAGTGCACATTTGAGCTGCTGAGGCCATGTTGACTTACTTGTTGATTTACTGCATGACAGCAGGGCTGGCGTCAAGGGCCAGGCACCTGCCAAGTGCTCACAACTTAGCCCTGACCATACTGACACAAGCCCCCTAGAACTGCTCTTCATGTTCACCTCCTCTCCCTCTGGCCCAGAAAATGCAAGCAAGCTGACAACAGTGGTGGTGAGTAGTAGTAGATGCCACTGCCTGCTTGTTCATTGCTGCCCTGCCCAGCAATAAGCAGGTGGTATCCATGAGGAGGAGGAGGAGCTGGCAACAATGAAGGGGAGGAGGCAGACTCACAGATGAAGGGGGCTTGTTGCGATTGCCTTGCCCAAGGGCCTTATCCCCAAGCCCTGAACCAGTGTTACAGCACCGTATCTTATAAGCTTGTATCTTATAAGCTTGGAACTCGTCTGTCACTTAGAAGTTGATTATAAGGTCTTTCCTTTCATGTCTTGCTAACCTCTGCTTTGACATGTCTGTTGATCAGAATTTAATCATTCCTCAGAGGAATTGTGTAAACTATAATGTATAAGTTAAAATGTGTTAAGGAACTAATCGGGGTTTAAAGTACTCCAGGCTCCCTTATGTTCTTATGATTGCTTCAGTTTATGGAACTTGCACTTTTCCAAGTCCCACATAATGTCTGTTCAGTATTTGTGCGGAGTCACTCCTTTAGTGTAGCAACAGTTATGTTTTGGAATAACCTGCCTCTTGACATCAGGCAGGCGCCCTTCCTGTATTGTTTTAGATGCCTGCTGCAAACGTTTTGGTTTTCCTATCTTGTTCCACAATTTAGTACCTCTATTTGTTTTAAAGTTTGATTTTATCTTTGTTTTTAATTATGATGGTTTTATATATATTTGTTTTTGAATGGTTTGTGGATATTGAATGTGTTTTATGTACAATTTTATTTGTACACCACTTGGAGAGCTTTTTTGATCAAGTGGTTCATAAATTTTCTAAATAAAAAAATCAATAAATGCCTGCCATACATATCACAGTTACATTGCTGTGGTCACTATCTCTCCACGTGGCCTACCTCACAGGGTCACTGGGAGGATAAATACTGGAGAAGAATCATGAATACTCCAAGAGTTCCTGGACAGCCACATTTTTAATCACTATATCACACTTCTCTCCACTTTGTACAGTTTTGGGGACTGATGGATGGTGCAGCCTGGAGTGGGTTGGGGGTATGCAGTGCATGCGGTTGTGGGTGAGGTACTACATGACAGCTTAGATTTCCAAATGTCCCCACATTAAATGTTCTGGCATGCCCAAAAATGTTGATGAGCCCTTTATCTACCCACTGCACCAAACTGTTTTATATTCTTAAGTTAAAGAATAGGCATTACACATAGCATCCACTAGGTGGCTCTGTTCTGCAAGCACTGTACTTCTGATGGGACATTTGGCTTCATCTGCCAGTACTTCACTTTCCATAGACTTTAATGGCGCAGGAAAACCTTAATAGCATTTGAACAGCTGCTCAAAATGTCACTGAACCAATACAGGATTGCCTTTTATGACAAATCTGAATAAAGCACATCAGTAATTTACACTAAAATTGGAAATAAATATGTGATATTCTTTCTCAAAAAAATGAAGGGGCAGTGTCAATTTTCAGCACTTTTAAATTTGCTATACTAGTGGCAATTTTTACCAGATTGATTTGTAATTTGACACATTCATAGATGAGTGTGTCAGGGTGGGAGGGGACAAGTTTCTTATTTGTCCCACAAGACCATTTCCCCCCAAACCATACCCTCCTATCAATCAGCTGTCATCATTGGGTGACAGAAGCTGATTGGTGGGGTGTAGGGTGACTATCTGACCACTCTCTCTGCAAAGACTGTTATCCTTCTTGGGAGGAGGTCCTGCTAATATTAGTGAGATATCTGTCTTGGGAAGGATGGGATTCCTGCCTTTGGAAGTGGGATGCAGGGGTGTGAAGCAGTACCCTGCAGGACTGAATCCTCCTCCTTGCAGTGTAGTTGGGGGAGGGGGAGATGCAGCATCTCCTTCTTCCCCCACAGCCTCCTGACCATATAAGGGGTTTAAAAACCCTAATTCAGCTTTAGCCCTTCCCCAAACTGATTCAAGGCTGGATCCAGGTTTGGTCTGTTGTCACCTGGGCCGATCTGGGGCTCTGGATTAGGGCCCCGGATTGGGTGGGTGGGGGCTCTGCACCGCCATAGAAGTAACATTCTATGACTTTCTGTCTCTCCTCAAGCTAGAGGGTCCTGGGGGAAATGTGAGAGACTGCTAAAGGCAGTCTGCTCTCTTTGGAAACTGGGTATTTCCAAACTCCCCATCACCCACTCTTATCTGGATCAGTCACATTTCAAAGCATATGCAGGCTCATATGTGTATGGCTGAGTTGTGGTTCAACATCATTCTTCACTGCTTCAAGTTAAAAGTGAGATGATTGGATTGCATTCAACTAAGTCCTAGTCAGAGTAGACCCTTTGAAATTAATGAACCTAAGTTTCTCATGTCCATTAACCTTAAAGGGTTTAGTCTGAGTAGGAGTAGCATTGAATATCACCCATTACTCCTAAAACATAAAGAGATGTAGCATGCAATATATTTTGATTTCAGCAAGACTTTCAGTCAGATCCTTCAGAGTATTCTTGTTACCAAGCTGTGAAAATGTAGACTAGATAATGCTACCGTTGGATTAGTTTGTAGCTGGTTGATTTACTCTACCCAAAGATGGCTCATGAATGGCTCAGTATCAGTCTTGAGTGAAATGACATCCGAGTCCAATACATTTCTACTTTCCTAAAGTTCATCAAGTCTTTATTAAGTGATTCCTTATGAAATGTGTCCAGTTCATCTATTTTTGGTCAACTCTGCAGTTGCCTTGTTTCTCAGACTGATTTTCTAGTAATAATTCCTCTAAAGCAGCATTCCACCTAGCACAGTGGTCCCCAAACTGTTTTTCCCCATGGATCACTTGAAAATTGCTGATGGTGTTGGCAGACCACTTAAGAATGTTTGTGCCTGTTGTAGCCAATGAAATGGACCGTGCTAGATGCTGTATGATTTTTAATTCCATTTTATTGCTGCTTTTCTTTCTTATATTGTATCATATTGCAATTTGCATTCCATGGAATTCTAATTGCAATTCAATATAAGAAAAGAAGCAATAAAAATCAATAGGAATATTTAATGTGAACATGCTGCAGACCATCTGAATGAACTCATGGAGCACTTTGGGGGGCCCTGATATAAAACTTGATGACACTTTATGTGCAATTAATTTTTAAATGTTCATCTATTTGTTAACCTAGACTGCAATCTTATACCCAGGCATGGGTCAGCTTATGGGAGGATACTTCTAGCAAAACAGTATTGCTCAGATGCTTATAAAGCAATATAGGACCAGGATGTCATGGGACACCTTTGCTGGTCCCAGACACTTCAACCTCCCCGTCTGGATTTGGGCCTGGAAGACCAATGAAAAAAGGTGGGTACATGGAGAGTAATTTGTAAGCAAGCAGTTTGTGACTTTGTACAACACTGTTGCAGATCATGGGCATGTCTGTTAAGGTATAAGCCAGCTTTCAATTTCTCAGCTTTATGGGCCTTGAGCTAACATGAGATAGCCTTCTCTAACCTTAAACCAGCAGATTTTTTTTAATCATTGCATTTCCCTGGTTTTTGAAAAGGAAATTTATTTTTACAATGATGGCAATCCCATTCTCTCCCAATGTATTTGAATCTGCTTTCTTCCAAGTCAACCTATACGGTACATGGGATTGCAAATACTTAAATAACCATAATCATGATTTCATTTCAAGGTGCATAGTTGTTTCCCTAGACAATAAATGCAGGTAACCACATTTGTTAATTAAAACAAATCAGAAGAATATAGTACTGTGTTCATTTTATTAGGATTTAGGAATAACCAAAAATTATAAGCTAGGAAGCCAGCTTTTTAAGTTATTGAGCAGCTATATTTGTGCTGAATTACAATAAAAAAGGGAGGGTGTAGAACTGTTTGTTCAACAATTTTCTTGAAATTAACTTTACTAGAACCTCATTCTGCAGTTTACAATGAAGAGTGAGTTGCAAATCAAGTCTATTCTCACTTACTAATATAAGTCCGATTAAGCAGATCCACACCATACATATAAATCACATTCAACTCACATTGAAAGCATATGACTTCCCCCCAAAAATCCTGGGAACTGTGGTTTCCCCTGCACAGAGTTACAGCTTCCCAGCATCCTTAACAAACTATGATTCCCATGATTCTTTGGGGAAAGTAACGTGCTTTAAATGTGCATTGGATGTGAATTAAATGTATTGTATGGATCTGAGTAAGAGAATATGAGAAGAGAATCTGTTGAGCTAGGCTCCTTACAAATATTCTAGATTCATTTATAGGAGATTGTGTCGTGCAACATATTTGACTGCCCTTTCTCCCACCGAATGCAGGGAGACATTTAAAATAAAACCTGTTTTTATCTGCATACATTCATTTTTATGCTAGCTCCTCTCTGAGCTGGAATGCAAAATAACACAGGAAATATTAGCTGAGTGTATGGCTGTCTTGTACGTGCGTGAGTGGGGGGCGGCTTGTACATTTTTAAAATTCAGATCTTAATGGCTGTGAAAATGTTAGCAATGCACATCACTTGGAACACCCTACAAAATCTACAAGAACTGAATACAACAAATTATACATAGCTATCCATGTTACTGTTTCTTCAGTGCTGTTTCTTCAGTACCTACAACAATTTTTAAGCTTTTGGGGTAATCTGGTTTGTTTTTGAGATATTTTTATCATTATAGACATGCCACCTATCAAAAAATGTCAGTCACACAGTATAGCAATCCATGATGAAATATCACTGCATGTGTGGTGTAAATGTAATTTTTACACTTATCTTAGGCAAAAGTCCAAGATGCATTGCAAATGCAATTTTTAAAACTTACAAAGCAAGAGTGAAACTTAGTTATTTTCAATAGGGCTGTGTATGCTCCCCCAACCTAATTTGGGGCCTGAATCAACCATTCAGATTGGGCCCAAACCAACCCAACATTATCTGCACCCACAATCCAGAAAAACAATCTTTGGAAATCCTATTGACTGGCACTGGGAAACCAAAATTACCATAACTTTCTTGTTTTTTCACATAGGTGCATGGCATTTGGAGACATGATAGGCCCTCAAGCATGGATTAACTCTGCCATATCTCAGACAGGTAGCTCTGAGGTTCTCATGCTAGCTATTTTTAAAATTTGCTTTTTTCAAAAATTAAGTGATTAAAAAAAACAAAACTGTTCAGTCCTACCAATTCTCATGCTTCTGTTTAGTCTGTTCCATGAAGGTTTTAAAAAACAAATTGCTTGAAAGATGCAACTCCATTTTCCAGGCAGCTAAGTTAAAGACAGATGACCCCCCTGCCAGGTGGGCATGAAGAGCAGAGTGCCAAGTCCTATGTGCAGAGATGAATTGGAAGGCAGCAAGGTGGGCAGTCAGGCAGAGCAGGATCAGGCAGATATGCAAGGACAGGCAGCAGAAGCAGGTAGATACCAATAGAGTTGCTACAAGTTACTGAGACTGAATCTGTCCAAATTTTAACAAAAAGTTGTCAACAAATATGGAAAAGAAAACAATGGCCCATGGACTGGAAGCATTCAATATATATCCCAATTCCAAAGAAAGGGGATGCCAGGGAATGCAGTAATAATTGAATTATTGCCTTAATATCCCATGCAAGTAAAGTAATGCTCAAGATTCTACAACAAAGACTCTTACCATATACGGAGCGAGAAATACCAGATGTCCAACCTGGATTTAGAAAGGGAAGAGGTACCAGAGATTATATTGCAAAGGTATGTTGGATAATGGAACGAACCAAGGAATTTCAAAAGAAAATCACCCTGTGCTTTATAGATTACAGCAAAGCCTTTGGTTCTGTAGATCACGGAAAACTATGGAATGCATTAAAAGAGATGGGGGTGCCACAGCATCTGATTGTCCTGATGCGCAACTTATACTCTGGACAAGAGGCTACTGTAAGGACAGAATATGGAGAAACAGACTGGTTCCCAATCAGAAAAGGTGTGAGTCATCGATGTATTTTATCACCCTATTTCTTTAATCTATATACAGAACATATCATACGGAAAGCAGGATTGGACCAAGATGAAGGAGGTGTGAAAATTGGAGGGAGAAATATCAATAATTTAAGATATGCAGATGATACCATACTACTAGCAGAAACCAGTAATGATTTGAAACGAATGCTGATGAAAGTTAAAGAGGAAAGCACAAAAGCAGGACTACACCTGAATGTCAAGAAGACTGAAGTAATGACAACAGAAGATTTATGTAACTTTAAAATTGACAACGAGGACATTGAACTTGTCAAGGATTATCAATACCTTGGCACAGTCCTTAACCAAAATAGAGACAATAGTCAAGAAATCAGAAGATGGCTAGGACCGGGGAGGGCAGCTATGAGAGAACTAAAAAGGGTCATCAAATGCAAAGATGTATCACTGAACACTAAAGTCAGGATCATTCAGACTATGGTATTCCCAATCTCTATGTACGGATGTGAAAGTTGGACAGTGAAAAAACCAGATAAGAGAAAAATCAGCTCATTTGAAATGTGGTGTTGAAGGAGAGCTTTGTGCATACCATGGACTGCGAAAAAGACAACTAATTGGGTGTTAGAACAAATTAAACCAGAACTGTCACTAGAAGCTAAAATGATGAAACCGAGGTTATCATCCTTTGGACACATAATGAGAAGACATGATTCACTGGAAAAGACAGTAATGCTAGGAAAAACAGAAGGAAAAAGAAGAAAAGGAAGACCAAACAAGTGATGGATTGATTCCATAAAGGAAGCCACGGACCTGAATTGGGTAGTTTATAATAGATGCTATTGGAGGTCGCTGATTCATAGGGTCGTCCTAAGTCGAAATTGACAACAACAACAAAATCCCAGTTATGTAAGCTCGTTGAAGGAATTAAAATTCATTGTAGAGAATTTTAAAGGCTGAAGCTCTGAAACAGACAATACCATATACACTACAATTTGAAAAGGACTGTGTGTGCTTATGGCTTGATTTGGTGAACAGATTAAGATGATCTATCCCTGGAGACTAATGGAAACCACTGGATTCCTGAATGCCCTAGGGGATTCTCCAGAACTCCGTTGAAGCCCTTGTCATGCTGTGGAACAATGAGATATATTGGTGTTGGAGGAGAGCCTTGCAGATACCATGGACCGCGAAAAAGACCAATAATTGGGTGTTAGAACAAATTAAACAAGAACTGTCACTAGAAGCTAAAATGATGAAACTGAGGTTATCATACTTTGGACACATCATGAGAAGACATGATTCACTAGAAAAGACCATAATGCTGGGCAAAACAGCAGAAGAAAAAGGACAGAATATGGAGAAACCGATTGGTTCCCCATCGGAAAGGGTATGAGACAGGGGTGTATTTTATCATCCTATTTGTTTAATCTATATGCAGAACACATCATATGTATTGGCCCAAGATGAGGAGGTGTGAAAATTGAGGGAGAAATATCAGTAATTTAAGATATGTAGATGATACAATACTCTTAGCAGAAACCAGTAATGATCTGAAACAAATGCTGATGAAAGTTAAAGAGGAAAGCACAAAAGCAGGACTACAGCTGAACGTCAAGAAGACTAAAGTAATGACAACAGAAGATTTGTGTAACTTTACAGTTGACCATGAAGACATTGAACTTGTCAAGGATTATCAATACCTTGGCACAGTCATTAACCAAAATGGAGACAATAGTCAAGAAATCAGAAGAAGGCTAGGACTGAGGAGGGCAGTTATGAGATAACTAGAAAAGGTCCTCAAATGCAAAGATGTATCACTGAACACTAAAGTCAGGATCATTCAGACCATGGTATTGCCAATCTGTATGTGTGGATGTGAAAGTTGGACAGTGAAAAAAGCAAATAAGAGAAAAATCAACTCCTTTGAAATGTGGTGTTCGAGGAGTGCTTTGTGCATACCATGGACTGCAAAAAAGACAAATAATTGGGTGTTAGAACAAATTAAACCAGAACTGTCACTAGAAGCTAAAATGATGAAACTGAGGTTGTCATACTTTGGACACATAATGAGAAGACATGATTCACTAGAAAAGACAATAATGCTGGGAAAAACAGAATGGAGTAGAAAAAGAGGAAGGCCAAACAAGAGATGGATTGATTCCATAAGGGAAGCCACAGACCTGAACTTTCATGATATGAACAGGGTGGTTCATGACAGATGCTATTGGAGGTTGCTGATTCATAGGGTCGCCATAAGTCAAAATCAACTTGAAGGCACATAATAACAACAAGGCAGAAGCATGCAGACAGGCACAGACAAGCAGCTATGAATTAGGAAAAAATAATAATCGGGGGGGTGACATTGCCTAACTAACTAAGATAAAACACAGACATTGTTTTATTTTTTACTATACGGAAGGATAAGAATGATTGATTACGGAAATTTTGGAAAACAAACAGATATAAGGCTGGGTACTGGTAGGGTAAGAAGGATAAATCAGGACAACCTGAATAATATAATCACTAATAGAAAGACAGACTGGGTAGGGTACTCCGGGAGAGACTTACTGATGTGCACACACACAAGACAAGAGAAAATGGAACACACAGTTATGGAAAACCTACAGAAACAGGGTCACAACTAGTGTTTTGTGTGTGTGTGTGTGTGTGTGTGTGTGTGTGTGTGTGTGAGAGAGAGAGAGAGAGAGAGAGAGAGAGAGAGAGAGAGACTGCAACTAAGACAAGGTAAGACACAGACAACAAATATATACTTTTATTTTTTACTATAAGGAAGGGTGGGACTGAATGCCTGGGAACGGATGGAAACAAAAACCAGGTATAAGGCTACTGGGAATGATAGTGGGATAGTGAACGATAAAACAAGAAAGCTGAATAATATAACTAATCACTAAGCGACCTCTGACCATCAAACTATTTCAAACATTCTTTCAAACAACCAACAAAAGAGTGCAGCCAGTGAAAACAGGCTCATGGTTTTAAGATTTCACCTTCCGTCCCCTCCCAAGCACTGTGACTGAAGAGATGCTGGGTGAGATCCTCTAAACCTAGTTTGGAAGCAAAAGAGGTGTCTCAATAGAAGGGGCCACCTGTCCACCCTCTCCCCACTTTGGCATGTTTACCATTTTGGAAGGAAAGTTTGTCTGCCAGCCAAGTCCAACCATTCCCCCCTTCCCACCCTGCTGTTTTTTAGCCGTGGATTGGTGGGAACTAGCTGTCAATAATAAAAGCAAACTCCAGCTGCCCTCCTACCTGCCTCTCGCATTTCTCTGAATTTGTCTTAATAAACACATTTTTGTATGCAGTTTTGAGTAATGTACACATTTTTGCAAGCAATTTCCCCTAATATAATGCATTTTTGCAGGTTATTGTTACTGATATATGCATTTTTAGATTCACTAATATATGCATTTTTGTAAATATTATTTGGTTGGAGAACTGCATCACAAAATTCAGCTAAGTGCAAATTTCAAAAGATGGCTGTGTTTTGATTGTTTGGGAAAGTGCAAATTTGGCAGATTCACTTTGAAATGTGAACTGAATCTTGTTTCTCTCCCAATCTCTAAGAATAGCAATGAGCTGAGGAAAGAGCAGTGAAGAGTTTATATGAGTAGTGAGGAAAGGGAACCTGAGATGCGGAGTCCATGTTGGGCTGAAACAGCAAAAAAGAAAAGAGCACAGTAAGGGGAAGAAAGAGAGGTCATCCCAAGACAAGAGGATTGGACTTGAAAGCTGGGGAAAGGCGAGGGAAGGTCCAGGAAAACTGGAATGACAGAACAGAGCAGCCTTTCCCAACCAGTGTGCCTCCAGATGTTGTTGAACCACAATTCCCATCTTTCCTGACCATTGGCAATGCTGGCTGAGGCTGATGGGAGTTGGAATAGAGAGTAAACATAAAAGCAGAGGGTAGAAGAGAAAGATGTGGGGGTGGTCCACAATAAATATTCTTGTGTGGAATGAGTGAGATCTCTCTAGAGGTTTTGGGGTTCGGTGTCATCAGTATGCTGATGACACTCAACTCTGTTTCTCTTTTCCACCTGAAGCCAAGGAAGCCGTACAGGTCCTAAACCAGTGTCTAGCATCAGTGATGGACTGGATGAGGGCAAACAAGTTGAGATTAAATCCTGATAAAACAGAGGTACTCCTGGTCAGTTGGAGGACAGATCAGGGAACAGGGATTCAACCGGTGCTGGATGGGGTCGCACTCCCCCTGAAGTCTCAGGTTCGCAGTTTGGGTGTATTCCTGGACTCAGCTTTGAATTTGGAGGCCCACATTACTGCTGTATCCAGGAGCGCATTTGCCCAATTAAAACTGGTACGCCAGCTGCGCCCATTCCTGGAGCTGCCTGATCTGACTAGAGTGATGCATGCCTTGGTTACATCCCACTTAGACTACTGTAACGCGCTCTACGTGGGGCTGCCTTTAAAGACTGTTCGGAAACTTAAATTGGTACAAAGAGCTGCAGCCAGAGTGCTAACCGGGGCTGGTTACAGGGACCATACAACCCCCCTGTTACAACAGCTCCACTGGCTGCCAATTTGTTTCCGGTCACAATTCAAAGTGCTGGTTTTGACCTACAAAGCCGTATATGGCTCAGGTCCAGGTTATTTGACAGATCGCATCTCCCTACATGAATCTGTCCAGGATCTGAGATCTTCAGGTGAGGCCCTTCTTGTGCTCCCCACACCTTTGCAAGTACATATGACGCGGACACGAGATAGGGCCTTTTCAGTGGCCGCCCCTAGGTTGTGGAACTCCCTTCCGAGTGACATGCGATTAGCTCCCTCCTTGCCATCCTTCTGGCGACAAGTAAAGACTGTTTCATTTCAACGGTCATTTGGGATAGAGAACGACCAGGATTAAGTGTCATAGGATTGGTGACTATATTATATGATTTTATTATTTTAATATTTTATTATTTTAAATTGTCCTCTGTTTTTAACATATGTTTTATGGTTTTAATTTTTCTCATAGTTTAATTCTTTTTTAATTGTATACTTCTGTATGTTTTAATGGTGTTGTTTTTAGTTGTAAGCCGCTCTGAGTCCTATTGGAAAAAGGGCGGGGTAGAAATAAAGATTATTATTATTATTATTAGAGGTTCCAAAGATTCCCAGTTAGTAAGGTGAAAAGCATCCCCCTTTAATGTTCAAATTGGGCTTAAATGAAAGACTGCAAATACTGTCTCCCTGGCAGTGATCATGAGTTAAAGGTGCCATGCCAGGAAGAAATTTTCCTAAATATCTAAAAGTGGCTTCTAAAAATGCACCTGTATTTTGGTTTTCTGGTGAATAGGGGGAAAGGGACTGAGGTATCTTTTGAGCTCTTCTGGTGGGAGCCTCAGGCCATTGAAACTATTTGGCTAGTAATTGTGGGGAGCAGGAGGGGGAAAGGGAGGGGTGACATTTTAGGTGATCCTATCTTGGCTTAACACTTACAAGTGATGAGAGGATGGCAGTGCTAAGAAGATATTTACAGCAAAGGAGGCAGCAAGCAATGGATTTACCAGGAATTTGCAACTCAGCCTCCTGGCACCTGCCTGCCTGGGTTCCTATAATGGAGGGATCTCCCCAAGCCAAAATAGAACTTCCCTTCTCAGGTGCAGGCTGCCATAGCAAGAGCTGGTTTGTAGGGGTGCTTCATAACAATGTTTTGCATACACACTTCTGTGTAACGTGGGATATATTTCTGGATAGTTTCCTGAAACACACTCTATTTTTATGAGGAGTCACAATTATCTATATGTTTAAGCAGAAAGAGACATATACTTTAAAAGACCCGTGATTTGCCATGTGCTATATCCAGCAACAGCTCTCTGTCAGGGTATAAATATGGATAGAAAAGAAGTGTATATTTACATTTCAGTTTGTTGATAATCTTGTCACTAATAAACTCTTTGGTCCTTATACACCCACATTTGCAAGCTATTGTCTGCTTGTTTGTGTCTTGAAGGCTGAATCTTCAAAACTTTGGCCCAAGGGCTGAATACATCCTTCCTGTTTAATTTTATCTGGTCCCCAGACATTTCCAGGAAGCTCCTTCCCACTGAGGGAACAGCCAATGATGGGGAGTGACTTCTCAGTGGTGGCCCCCCATTTGTGGAACACTCTCCCCAGGGAGGTATGCCTGGCGCCATCATTATCCATCTTCAGGCACTGGGCAAAAACATTTCTCCCAGGCATTTGGTGTTAACTTTGGAAGGCTTTTGGAGAGCTTCCATTGTGTAGCTTTCCTAAGAAGGGTTGCTCCACTGCCTTATATACTGAGTTTTATATATATAATTCACTAACAGGCAAAAAACCTTGCGGTTTAAGAACATACCTATAGCCCGCAGCTATTCTATCAAACTTTAAAAAGCAGGGAAATTGGGCAGCTATAGTGAATGCACCAGGGGAGCAGGAGACCTGAACTCCTCTCTGAGATATTGGACTGCCCTACAAATTGGTCAAAATGCAAACACCATTTGGGTTGGTCTTTCACAGTCCAATCCACTTCCTGTGTAGCTTGGAAGAATTTGGTAACGTGCCTCTGAGCATATGGTGAGTGGTGGCAACACTTGCCATCTCCAAAGATAATTATATTTTTGTATGTTTGTTGGTGTTCTTCTTACTTTGCTTCTTTCCTGTGTTATTAATGTTTCTACAGAGAATCTACACTAGAAAATTTTATTTCCCTCATTATTCATCCCAGAAATCTGTGTCAAATTTATTTTTATTAATTTCAAAGCCTTTTTATTGGTCAGTGTCATATGATGGTGAAGACAGCCTTTTGTGTTTCAAATTGGAGGTTATGTTCTATTTCTATTTTGTGTGCATTAACAGTGGAATTTGGACCTGCAGTTTGATGAAAAATCAGACTGATTCCAATATGTTGCTACTTCAGCAATGACTCTAGCTGTTGGGAAAAAGAGTATGCATATTTTCAGCCTGCTATGTTTAAACCACTTCATTTAAGGCAAGGTGGGCACAGTCAATTAAAAACATAGAGCACACCTAGCATTTTGCTAGAATATATTTCACCTCCCACTATTTTATCTTGTGCAAATTGAGACACTCCTGAGGTCCACTGGAGACTATTCTGCAGAAGTCAGTGCCATTATTCCACAATTATATTTGGAGTTTTTTTAGTATAAATTTTGCAAAGAGTTGCTGTACTTCAAATATTCACAGAAATAGAAACAAAAGAAAATGATTTCCTTTAGGAAACTTCACTAAAATTGCAAAGGAAATCAGACATATTCAAAGTGACCATCTGAACTATATCAACTGTCTTAATAATGTTGCTTCCTCCCTCCTAAAACAAGATCAGCACAGCACATGTCTTCTTTCTCTTATTTGGGCTGATTGCAGGTGTTGCCACCACTCACCATATGCTCAGAGGCACATGTTACCAAATTCTTCCAAGCTACACAGCAAGTGGATTGGACTGTGAAAGACCAACCCAAATGGTGTTTGCATTTTGACCAATTTGTAGGGCAGTACAATATCTCAGAGAGGAGTTCAGGTCTCCTGCTCCCCTGGTGCATTCACTATAGCTGCCCAATTTCCCTGCTTTTTAAAGTTTGATAGAATAGCTGTGGGCTATAGGTATGTTCTTAAACCGCAAGGTTTTTTGCCTATTAGTGAATTTCCCTGCTTTTTAATCTGGGAGGTAAGAAATGGGATCCTGTCCTGTGCAAGTTTGCTGAGAATGGATTGATCATTTGCATGTTTATTGAGTTCAATGGGATTTGCTCCCCTGCAATCATGCTTAGGATAGGTGAAATGGACCACACAGGATGGGGAGGGGAGGAGGAGGGAGGGGAGGAAACACAAAGTGAAGGAGGGGGATGGGAGCAGGAAGGAGGGGGAGGGGTGGAGCACAGGTTTGATCATTTGCATGTTTATTGAATTCAGTGCGATTTACTCCTGTGCAATCATGTTTAGGATAGGTAAAACTGACCAGGTGGGAATGCCCTGGCTGGTCAAGCATGAACCAAAGATAAGTTGGAAGGAGGCAGTGGTGTGGTTCCCTTCTCAGTATTGCCAGGAAAATTGTCAACCAGAAAGAATCAAGAGCACTCTGGCGGGGGCAGTGCAGGAAATCAAGCCAGTAACCCTTCCCTCAAAATACAAAGAATATAAGGATGTGTTTGATGAGAAAGAGGCCGAGACCTTACCCCCCCACCGCCCATTCGACTGCGCGATTGATTTATTGCCAGGGGCAAGTATTCCGTCAGGAAGAATTTATTCTTTGACAGAAAAGGAGAGAGAGGCGTTAAGAGAGTTTCTGGAGAAGAATCTGAAGCGTGGATTTATACATCCATCCCAATCCCCTGCTGGGGCCCCCTTGCTGTTCGTGCAGAAGAAAGGAGGTGAGCTCAGACCTTGTAACGATTTCCGCGCATTAAATCAGATTACCATCCTGAATAGCTACCCACTACCCCTGATTTCGGAATTGTTAGACCGACTGCGTTCTGCAAAATTCTTCACGAAGCTGGATTTAAGGGGGGCATACAATTTGATCAGAATGCGGGAGGGGGACGAATGGAAGATGGCATATCTTACGTGTTACGGTCAATTTGAATATTTAGTGATGCCATTCGGGTTGAGTGGGAGCCCGGGCATGTTCCAAAAGTTCATGAATGAAGTATTTAGAGACCTTCTGGATGAGTATGTGGTTTGTTATCTAGATGATATCCTGGTGTTCTCAGAGACCCAAGAGGAGCATGACCAGCATGTGAAAACTGTACTAAAAAACTGAGAGAGAACCACTTGTATGCTAAGCTGGAGAAATGTGGATTTGACTTAACATCCTTTGACTTTCTTGGATATCGTATATCAGCAGGAGGGGTGGAGATGGACCCTGGTAAAGTGAGCTGCATACTGGATTGGGGTCAGCCAGTCACCAAAAAGGATGTACAATGTTTTTTGGGGTTTGCAAACTACTACAGGAAGTTCATCCCGGGGTTTTCCAGATTAACAGCCCCTCTGACTGACTGTCTAAGGGGAAAGAAAAAATTTCAATGGACAGAGAGTGCTACAAGCGCCTTTGAGGAGTTAAAAAACAAATTTGCTTCTGAGCCTATTCTACGCTTTGCTGACCCGGGCCGTCCTTTCATTGTGGAAACGGATGCCTCAGATTTTGCCATTGCTGGGGTGTTGTTACAGCCAGACAAGGAAGGGAAAGAGTTGCATCCCTGCGCTTACTTTTCCAGAAAACTCAGAGATGCCGAAAAAAATTACACAACATGGGAGAAGGAGCTGTTAGCCATTAAGGATTCCTTTGAGAACTGGGGACAATATCTAGAGGGGGCCCGGCACCAGATCGAAGTGCGTTCAGATCACAAGAACCTAGAAAGTCTGCAGACCGCCAGAAAGCTGAACCAGAGACAAATAAGATGGTCCCAGTTCTTTGCCAGGTTCAACTTCAAAATTATTTACCAAGCCCAGGCCAAAAATCAGAGAGCAGATGCCTTATCCAGACAACCGCAACTCAAAGGGGGTGAGGCGAACGACCAGCCCCAGTACGTTGTTCCGCCAGAGAAATTGACATTGGGATCATGCCAGCCTTCGTGGGAAGAAGAACTCAAAAGAGCACAACAGGGAGATGCACACATGCTGCAGTATATTCAAGAAGTGGGACAGGATCAAGACCCAGAAGTGAGTTTTCATTGGAAAGATGGACTGTTGTGGTTCAAAGCAGCCACATATGTGCCTAAGGGAGATCTAAGACTCAAAATCTTATGTCAGTGTCACGACTCCGTGACAGCTGGACACTTTGGCATCTTCAAAACCATTCAGAACGTGGCCAAGGACTTTTGGTGGCCCCAGATGCGTCGAGAGATTGAGAACTATGTAAAGTCCTGTTCGGTCTGTATGTGGGTGAAAGCAGACACAGGGAAACCGACAGGGCTGCTGCAGCTGCTGCCTGTCCCAAGTGACCCCTGGAAGGATCTCTCCATGGATTTTATAACTGATCTACCAAAGTCACAAGGAATGACGGCTATCCTGGTCGTGGTGGATTCGCTCACCAAAATGGCAAATTTCCTTCCTTGCCCAGGAGCTCTGGAGGCCAAAGAGACAGCCAAGTTGTTCATAAAGGAAATCTACCGGCTGCATGGACTACCAAATAGTTTAGTTTCGGACCGAGGAACTCAATTTACAGCTAAATTTTGGAGGGCAGTTTGGAAACAGTTACAGATGGAACTAAAACTCTCTTCCGCTCACCACCCCCAGACGGACGGGCAGACCGAGAGACTGAACGCTGTTTTAGAAAGGTATTTACATTGTTATGTCTCCTACCAACAGAATGACTGGGTGTCCTACCTGCATTTTGCAGAATTTGCCTATAATAACTCCCTGCACACCAGCACAGGGCAGAACCCCTTTCTTTGCTAACTATGGCTTCCATCCAAAAGCCTTCCCCAGTAGCTCAGGGAGTGTGCCTGTGCCGGCCGCAGGAGAATATCTTCAGGAACTTCAGGCTGTTCAACATGTGTTGAAACAGCAGCTAGAGGAAGCCAAGGCTGAGTACAAGAGAGTTGCTGATCAACACCGGAGAGAGGGCCCATCCCTTCAACCAGGAGATTTGGTATGGCTGTCCACCCGATTCCTTCAGATGCCAGGCAAGTGTAGGAAATTACAAGACAAAAAAGTGGGGCCATTTGAAATAGAGGTTCAGATTAATCCCGTGGCGTATCGCCTAAAGCTGCCAGCCACCTTCAAAATACATCCGGTGTTCCATCGCTCCCTGCTAACAAAGGCCGCCCCTCCCAGTGAGTTGCGACCTACAGAGGCCCCAGGGGCTCCAATCCTAGTGGGGGGTCAACCTGAGTTTGAAGTCTCACAGATCCTTGACTCCAGGCGGAGGCATAATCGATTGCAATATCTGATTCATTGGAAAGGATATGGACCGTCCGACAGATCATGGGAAGACGAGAAAGACGTCCATGCCCCTGACTTAGTAAAAGAGTTTCATCAACGCTTCCCTCACCGACCCAGACCAACAGGTGGGGGGGAAGTACAGCATGGGGAAGGGGATGGTGTCCGGATGCAGGATTGGGACCCTGGGAGTTCAGAGGATGAGGAGGAGGGGGGAGATGTTAGTTTCCCAGAGTTGCAGGAGAGAGAGAGGACAGAGATAGAGATGTCTGCCGACAGAGACCTTGAGAGCCTGGTAACCAGGGAAACAGACGGCTCCCAGAAGTTTCCCACACCCTCCCCTCTCTCCAGCCCAGAGCAGTTAGAGACGGAAAAAGGAGGGGTTCCAATTCCCCCTCAAGCGGAGAAAAACCTGCCTGACAGTTTAAACCTTCCCCTCCCTCTTCCCCCATCCTAGAAGCAGATACTTTAGAAGAAGAGAAGGCCATGCCCCCACCCTCGCCTCGTTCCAGGAGGCGTCTCAAAGTAACAAGGGAAAGAGAAAGGAGGGGTTTAGAACAGGGCGCTTTGAGATGAAGTGAGAGAATTCGCGCCAGAAAAACCCCTTTATAAAGAGTGGGGGGAGCAGAGCGCCCCTGTTCTGTCACCTTTCTTCCATGTTGCAGGTTCTTGTTTGCAGAAGTTGTTCATGCGACGGAGGAGTCTATGTCTGGAAATTACTTTAATAAAAACTGATTTGCTTTCACCAAGTGATCTGATTCTTGAGTCCCAACCTGAACACGACAGGAGGGGGGGAGGAGGAGGAGGGAGGGGAGGAAATGCAGAGGGGAGGACTGGGAGGGGAGCAGGCAGGATGGGGAGGGGAGGAGAAGGACAGGTTTGATCATTTGCATGTTTATTAAATTCAGTGCGATTTACTCCCGTGCAATCATGCTTAGAATAGGTAAAACTGACCGGGGGTGGGGGAGGGAAGGAGGGCTGGAGTGGGCAGGGGAGGAGAGGAGAGGAGAGGAGAGGAGAGGGGAAAAGCAGGTCTGATCATTTGCATGCTTATTTTCAATGGGATTTATTCCTATGCAATCTTGGTTATGATAGGAAACACTGACCATGGGGGAGGAGGAGTGGAAGTGGGAAGGAATGTATTGGAGGGGGGCAAAGGAAGTTTGATCATTTGCATGCTTATAGAGTTCAATGGTATTTACTTCCATGCAATCATGTTTAAGATAGGTAAAACTGACCATGGGGAGGAGGAAGGGGAGGAGGGGGAAAGGGAAGGAGAAAGAGGGGATTGGAAGGGGATGGGGAGGGGCAAAGGAAGGGGGAGGGAAGGGGCAAGAGGGAGAGGATAGGAGGAAGGAGAAGGGAGGGTGGGTTTGATCATTTGCATATTTTTTTAGTTCAGTGGGATTTATTTCTATGCAATCATGTTTGAAAATGTAAATGGACTGCCTTCAAGTCAATCCCCACCTATTGCAACCCTTTGAATAGGGTTTTCATGGTAAATGGTATTCAGAGGTGATTTCATCATTGCCTTCCTCTGAGGCTAAGAGGCAGTGACTGGCCCAAGGTCACCCAGTCAGCTTCATAGCTGTGTGGGGATTCGAACCCTGGTCTCCCAGGTCGTAGTCCAACACTGACCCAGGGAAGGGGCAGGGAGTGGGAGGGGAGGAGATTGGGTGGGTGGGCACTGGACAGAAGGGAAGCCCCTTTCCTTTCCAAAAGGAAAACATTGTAAACAGAATCATTCTTTTTCAGCCTTTCCCCCACCTTTTTATTCTACAGCAGACACATGTAGCCTCCCACCCAAATTTAAACTGAAGCTTTCCCTGGCCACATCCACACCAGGCCTTTATTTCACTTTGGACAGTCATGGCTTCTCTCAAAGAATCCTGGGAAGTGTAGTTAGTGAAGGGTGCTGAGAGTTGCTAGGAGACGCCCTGTTCCCCTCACAGACCTTCAATCAGAGTGGCTGACTGTTAAACTATTCTCTCAGGGGAATAGGAGTCTCTTAGCACCCTTCACAAACTACACTTCCCAGGATTCTTTGAGGGAAGCCATGACTGTCTCACATGAAGTCAAAGTCTGGTGTGGGTGTGGCCCCCTGATTAGGCAAGCCCAGCAGCTGTGAGGCTTTTAGAACTCTGACAGTTGGTTCTTCCTGAGCATGCTCCGCGCTCTCATTGGGTCCCAGCCAAAATTTATTAAATTAATTCAAAATCAGCCAGGCATTTTTTAAACTTTTAAACTGCAGCAGATGAAGGTCAGAGTATGGGGCAATGTCAGTAATAGGATTACAGGTACTCTGTGAACATGGCAGATTTTTAATGAATTTCAACAGATTATGAGAACTCAGAGAAAAAAGTCCAAAAGGGCTCTGAGGTTTTTCTCTCTCTTTTTACACTTTGAACTGTCTATTCTCTCTGACTGTTTTGTGTATCGCCATGAAAATTGACAGGGTTGTTAAGCAAGCGTTTCTGAGTTCAGGACTATAAGTTATGTAAGGTTTTGTTTTGAAATGAGCTTATGGGAAGCATCAGAATGGCATGGGGGGTTTTCAATTTAACATTGCGGAATGTGAAAAATCCCCGCTGGCTATAGTATACAGCCACTCTTGTGGCTGTATAATCTTTTACTTTTTATTAACTGTAAGTCACTTTGAGTGCACATATTTGTGTAGAAAAAAACTAAGAAATATAATCAATCAATCAATCAATGTTAGGCACCTTCCAGCAGGGGCATCAAACAGGTCTCTCTCCGATAGCCATTACCATAGCAAGGGCCACCAAGGAAAGTTGTCAGATGGGTGCCACTGCTGGAAGGCACTCCAAGTACTTGGATTGTAAATTATCCAAAAATCTTTCTGGAGATTTGTTGTTGTTCCTGTGATGGGGATTGCATGCACAAACTGTGCTGGCCTAGTAGATGATTGATTGTGCTTTGATTGTACTGCACAGGAAGGGGCTTGAATCACTGGCTTTTTGCTTCCAGCTCTGTGAGATTGTGCCCTCATGTGGAGGCAGCTGAAAAATGCTTCTACATAGTGGCAGCTCTGTGAAGGGGATGTAGGGAAGGGTGTTTAAACTAGTGCTGGGCGATTGTGTCCTAAATTATAAAGGGAATGCTGCTGGGCTACTAACAACAACCAAAGCACTCTTCTTCTTCTTTAACTATCACTATGATGTTCACCACCAAGGGAAGGTGATGGTCTGAGGGAGATGGAGATAATAGAGGTCAGGACCTTGGACAAGGCCAAGGTGCTGTTTCAGAACTACAGTTAGCAGTCTTGCAGCTGAGGCAGAAAACAAACAGTTGTCTTAGCAGTATCATGGAGCAACTTGCAGAGCTTTATATGCTGCACCAGGAAGTGAAGATGAGAGCCCTGCCCCTTGGCTCCAGCATAGGTCATCCATCAGTGTGACCAATGGTGTTTCAGTGCCAAAATCAGTCTGGAAACCAGACAGAAATGGATCTAACGATCAATATCCAAGTGTGGCTGAACCTGCATTGTAACCACCTGCTTGAGTATGTCCGTCAGTGATTTAGTGGAGGGAAAATGCAGAAGAGTGGAGCTCCAGGACTTTTTCAGAGCAGGAGTGATGCCATCATCAGCTAGCGCACCAGGGTAACTGATTGGCTTTCCACGCTCTGGCAAGAGAATGAGGTGATAATCACAAGGCTTTCAAGCATGTTTGTGACTGCATTTTTCCATTTTTATTTTTTTTTAATTATTATTATTTTACTGACTTGGCCCCATAGGTCTCAAATGGCAAAATGTTTTGGTGTCCCTCCAACCCCCTGCCTGCCCCAATTTGTCTGTTTAAAAAAATTAATTTGTTCACAATATTAAAATTTAAAATTAATTTATTTTTATTTGCTGCTCCCTCAGGTATCCCACTGTACCACTGTAAAGCCAACAGGTTTTTTGTTGTGTCCCTAAGGCCCCCAACATTTGTCCATTTTAATTTTTTCATTATTCTAAAGAATTTTTAGTGAGTACTCCCATGATGGGATTCTGTGATGCCAAAAGGTTTTTTGTGATTCCCTCCACCCCGGCCCCAAACATTGTCCTTTATTTTTTTGTAAATGGCCACACCTATATTGATGCTTCCCTCACGCACACTTTTACCCTTCAGCCACAACCACTTTGATATGCTTCCCCCAAAGGGTTGACCATGGGTCAGTGTTGGCCCTCAGCCTGAAAAAGTTTAGCTACCGCTATTTTAAAATCAGTTCTAACTCAAGATCAGTCAGAGTTTTTCACACCTTCCTCCATCTGTGTTCCAGCCATTGCCCTGGCTGCTTTATTGCTCCCTCTCCTTAGTGTGTGAGCTGTAGGGAGGGCTCAGAGTGTCCCCTGTCTGAAATCCTGAACAGCTGCTGCCACTCAGTGTCAACAATACTGGGCTAGATGGACCAATGGTCTATCTTAGTATAAGGCACCTTACTATGTTCTAGCCAACAGGGGGGAGTGTTTAGGAGTAACTGTGCACTGTCAATGGCCTGAGTCATCTCAGAATTTGAAAAACTGACCAAGGCGTCAACAGGATCACCAGCCATGCTAGGTGAAAATTTCCCAAAGGCATTCTGGAGTCCATTTGGATCCCTCAATTTGCAGGTGTGTGTGGGGTAACCATCTGGATCTATCAGCTTGCAGGGGATTCTCTACCCCTGCAGGGGGACAAGAATACTCATTCAGAATTTTTTTGACCTTGAAAAGGGGGTTCAAAGAAAGTCCCGCACATCCTGATTACCATCTTCCTGCTCTGATGAAATGTTGGATCCAGAGTGGATGATTGTACTACCGTTGACCAGATCATCTTTTTGGATATTCATGTGGCTCTTCTTTCATATACACAGCCCCTAATAGGACAAGGCACAGAGTTGCCCATTCGCCATTTTATGTGGTTAAAAGTACTTTATTAATTTAGAAGGTTCTTCATCAGGCTTCTCAAGGCTGAAATAGTGAAACAGATGGCCAACTTTCTAACCACATCAATGGACAATCAGCCAGAAAGAAGACGATTCGTCCTCTCTTGCTCTGTCTCTCATTTGCACTGATCTCGTTAGATTTGCTTGCATTAAGCTCTTGTGGGGAAAGTGCTGCTAATCTCTGCTTCAGAACAAGCAGATGGGAGAATCACGAGCCCACATCCCAGTGTGATTAGAAGATCCAAAGCATTTCAGTTGCTACAGCTGAGGCAGCTAGGCTGTGGTGGAGGGTGAGCCATAGGAAGAAGTCCAGGAGAGCGGAAAAATGTTAAGACTGAAAAAGTATGATCCAGTAACCAACCAACAGGGCACTGGATGCCTAAGGTCAAGAGTGTATATATAATATGGAGTTTGATTCCCAGTGATGGATATGAACCATGCTTTAAAGAAATTACACAGGGCGGTTGCCAGCTGGCCGGCGTAACAAGTGACCTCTCACCTTCCTTACCCTCACCCCAGACTTTTGCTTTGGCAAACTTGATAAATACCAAAGCAAGGAATCTCTGGTCTGTTTGGACTCTGGTCTATATACTGTGTTGCCAGGTACGGTGAGAACTTTCACTATTCTCTTTGTGGCACCTGCTTGGGAAGAATAGTTAATTAGTTCCTTCTTTTCTCCTTTTTCAACCTATTTTCCTGGCCTTTCCTAAATGCTGCTGCAATTTTACCTTCCTCCCACCCCCTCCGAAGCAAAAAAGTCACATATTTCAGGTATGCTGCTCACCCAACCACTCCTGTTCTCTTTATCTATTGCCTTCTGGCAAGTCTCACAGTTAATTATTTAATTGTTTCTTTTTATGCTCAATATAAACCTCATGTTCTGAAAAACCTTTGATGTCTCTTTTGCTCCCTGGGTACCTTTCTTTCTTTCTTTTTTAATAATTTTTATTCAAATTTTTCAAAAGACAAACAAAACAAAGTCAAAAAACATAACAATACAACAACAAAAAATAAAAAATAAATAGTTGACTTCCGATTTGTCGCAGATCAGCTATAAGTATATAATATACATCAAACCTGTCCCTTAATGTATACATACAGGAACACTTTTCTCCATAGGCTGTCTTAGTTAATCGTCAAATCCCAATATCATCATTTTATTTTGATCTTTCAACAAAAAGTCTAAGAGAGGCTTCCATTCCTTAAGAAATGTATCTGTCGATTTTTCTCTAAGTAGACATGTCAATTTATCCATTTCTACTAAGTCCATTAATTTCAATAGCCATTCTTCCGTTGTTGGTGTTGATTCCATTTTCCACTTTTGTGCATATAATAATCTTGCTGCCGTAATCATATATAATATTATTCTTCCATATTTCTTTTCTATTTGTTTATCCATAAAACCCAATAAAAAAAATTCTGGTTTT
This sequence comes from Rhineura floridana, assembly GCF_030035675.1. NCBI lineage: Eukaryota > Metazoa > Chordata > Lepidosauria > Squamata > Rhineuridae > Rhineura > Rhineura floridana. The sequence continues at coordinate 171,373,227 of NC_084480.1, read as the reverse complement.
GACTGAATATTTATCTTTAGAATTTTTTGCATCTTCCTACCTATCTGTGCCCAAAATGATTTTGCCTTTTTACACAGCCACCACATATGATAAAATGATCCTTCTTGTTGTTTACATTTCCAACAAACATTAGAAACATTACTATACATTTTTGACAACTTTTCTGGAGTCATGTACCAACGGTACATCATTTTATAGAAATTTTCTTTAAGATTATAGCATAGTGTAAATCTCAAGCCTTTTTTCCACATATTTTCCCATTGATCCATTTGTATGTTATAACCAAAATTTTTTGCCCACTTTACCATACACTCTTTTACTTGTTCTTCCTCCATATCCATTTTCAGTAAGAGTTTATACATTTTCGCAATTATATTTTCATCATTTGTACACAATCCTATTTCAAAATCAGATTTACATTTCAAACCCATACATTTTCTTGTCCATTTTATATCTTTCTAACAATTGTAAATAGGCAAACCATTGAAAACTATATCCTTCCTTTGTCAGTTGTTCTCTCTCTTTCATTATATATTCTCCATGTACATTTTCTAATAGTTCTTGATAAGTTAACCATTTCTCTTTTCCAGCCATTTCTCTTCTGTAAAACGCTTCTTGACTTGAGACACATAATGGTATTTTCGAATAAAACCTTGGTTTATATCTATTCCATATTTTCAACAGAGGACGTCTTATAAAATGATTGTTAAAGTCTACATTTACTTTTACTTTGTCATACCATAGATATCCATGCCATCCCCACTTCAAATTATGGCCCTCCAAATCCAATAGTATTTTATTCCTCAATAAGATCCATTCCTTTATCCAGACTAGACAGCAGGCAGCAAAATAAAGTCTCAGATTTGGTAATCCCAGTCCTCCTCTTTCTTTGGCATCTTGTAGTAGTTTAAATTTAACTCTTGGTTTTTTTCCTTGCCATACAAATTTAGAGATATCTTTTTGCCATTGTTTAAAAGGTAAATCAGAGGATATTACAGGTATTGTTTGAAACAAAAACATCATTCTCGGTAATACATTCATTTTTATCACAGATATTCTACCCATTAATGACAATTGTAGTTTATCCCATTTTAGCAAATCTTTCTTAATCTCTGTCCATAATTTTTCATAATTATTATGAAACAACTTTGAATTTTTATTTGTCATAATGATACCTAAATATTTCAACTTTTTCTCTATTGTAAAATCTGTCTTGTCCATTAACTCTTTCTGTTCCCTTAAAGTTAAATTTTTCACCAACATCTTTGTTTTTTGATTGTTGATCTTAAATCCTGCTAACGGTCCAAATTCTTTTAATTTGTCCATCAATACATTAATTCCTTCCAAAGGGTTTTCTAGTACAATTATCAAATCATCAGCAAATGCTCTCAATTTATATTCTTCTTTTTTTATCTTTAATCCCGAAATCCTTTTATCTTGCCTTATATCTCTAAGCAGCACTTCTAAGACCAGAATAAATAAAAGGGGAGATAATGGACATCCCTGTCTTGTACCCTTTTGTATTTCACATGAATCCGTTAAATCTCCGTTAACAATTATCTGAGCCTTCTGAGATGTATAAATCGATCTAATCCATTTTATAAAATTGTCTCCAAAATCCATTTGCTCCAAAACCTGAAACATAAATTTCCAATTCAAATTATCAAATGCTTTTTCAGCATCTAAAAAAATCAAAGCTGCTTGTTTATCATTTCGTTGTTCTAAATATTCCAACACATTCAAGACATTCCTGATGTTGTCACGTAATTGTCTTTTAGGTAAAAACCCTGATTGATCTTCCTGGATAAATTGTTGCAATATTATTTTCAATCTTTCTGCCAAGATCATTGTAAAAATTTTATAGTCATTATTCAATAGAGATATTGGCCGATAATTTTTTGTTTTAGTTAAATCTTGCTCCTCTTTAGGTATTAATGTTATATTAGCATTTTTCCAACTATCCGGTATCTTTCCCTCTTGCAGAATAAAATTCATTGTAGACTGTAAAGGTAGTAAGAGTTCTTCCTCCAAACATTTATAATACATTGCAGATAACCCATCTGGTCCTGGCGCCTTTCCTAATTTAATTTTGTTTATAGCTTCAGATATCTCTCTTGACGTAATAGGGCCATTAATAGCTTGTCTCTGAAAGTCTGTAATTTTAGGCAAATTCTGTTTAGATATATACTCTTCTATTTTTTCAGATGGAATTTCCTGACACTTGTACAATGTTGAATAATATTGATGAAAAATCTTTTTGATTTTTACATTATCTGTCAGCGTCTCATCTCCTTCTTGTATCTTTAAAATAATATTTTTTTGACATTCTTTTCTTAATTTATATGCTAACCATTTCCCTGGTTTATTTGCAAATTCAAAAGTCCTTTGTTTAGCAAAATTTAGTTTCCTTTCAATTTCTCTAACTGTCAGCATTGATACTTGCTTCTGTAACATTTTAATTTGATTTACAATAGAAACTTTAGTTGGATTCTTTTTCAATTCTTCCTCTTTTTGTTTTATTTCTTCCAAAATTAATTGCATTTTCTGTTGTTTCTTTTTTTTTAATTCAGAGTTACATTTAATAAAATATCCCCTCATAAATGCCTTACTTGTATCCCAAATGATATTTTCATTTGTTCCTTTATGTAAATTATGTTAAAAAAACTCTTTTAATTTCTTCTTACATTCTTGTACTACTTTGTCATTCTGTAATAAAGATTCATTTAGTCTCCATCTAAATCCAAGATTTTTTATTTTAAAGTTAATATCACAGGATTGTGGTCCGAAAAAGTTTTTGGTAATATATCCATTTTAAAAATATCCTTCGCTAGAATTTTAGACATCCAAATCATATCAATCCTCGAGAATGTTTTGTGTCTTTCTGAAAAATAAGTAAATTCCTTTGCGTTATCATTTATATATCTCCAGGTATCCACCAATTCTAAATGTTCCATCAATTCAAAGCAAATCTTCGGTAATTTACCCTGTGTCTCTTTAATATTTTTTCCAGAAAGTCTATCAATTTTTGGTGAGATTACCCCATTCCAATCACCCATGACGCACCAATGATCATATGAAAACTCTGACAATTTTTCCATAAGTCCTGTGTAAAACCTTGTTTTATCTTCATTGGGGGCATAAATACCCACTATCAAAATGTTTGTACCCTGTAAAGTAATTTCAACCCCCACAAATCTACCACTATCATCCAGTAATACCAATTTAGGAAGCAATTGTGGGTTAATGTAAAGAACAACTCCATTTTTTTTTTTTGGTCCAGCCGAAATAAATTCTTCGCCCAATTTTTTACAAATCAAATATTTGGAATCTTTCTTCTTAATATGAGTTTCTTGTAAACAAATTATATCCAATTTTAATTTTTTCAAATAATGAAACACTTTCTTTCTCTTCTGCGCCGTGTTGGCTCCATTTATATTCCAAGTTAGATATTTGTAATCCATCTTTAAGCATGTATTTTAAAATGTGCCTGATGCTCCTTTTAATCCATCATCTTCCTTCCCCTCCTCTGCATGTTCTTGTTGACTTTGTTTCCCAGGAATTATATCCATATCTTTGAGTTTATCTTCTTCCATATCTTTTGAAGCTTTTCTCAAGAAGTCCCTTGCTTTTTGAACAGTATTCAATCTATATTTCTGTTGTCTGAATGTAAAGATTACTCCTTCTGGAACATTCCATCTAAATTGAATTTTGCATTGCTTAAATTTTTCTGTAAAGAAAGCATATTCTTTTCTCTTACGTAAAATTCTAATAGGAATTTCTTTCATCACCAGTATTTCCTTACCATCAATTTTAAAGGTATTTTTAAAGTGTTGCTGTAATACCATATCTCTGGTCGTCTTCTTTATAAAGTGAACAAGCACATCTCTTGGAATTTTTTTCATTGTAGCATATCTGGAATTAATTCTATAAACTTTGTCTATTTCAAATTTCATCCGATCTTCATTCAAATCCAGAAATTTTACTAAAGCATTAACAATTTTATCTCTGATGTCTTCACCTGTTTCCTCAGGGATTGCACGGAATCTCAAACAATGTTCTTTATTTCTCATTTCAGTCACAGCCATATAGTCCAAGTTTTTTTCTAATTCCAGATTTAATATATCTGTTCTATTCTCCAAGATTTGTACCTTTTCTTTAGTATTTTTTGCATCCTCCTTTATTTGCCCAATTGTCCTTTTAATCTCATCCACTTGTGTTTTAATATAGTCTTTTATATCTATCAATTCAGTTTTCATTTCCTGTTTTATATCATTAATCCCTTCCATTATTTTTTGAAACATATCTGGGGGTATAGCCCCTTCCTGTGGGTCAATTGAACCTCTTCGCTCCTGGGCAGTTGCTTTTTTAGTTGTCATTCTCGAAAGAAGCCTTTAATTTCTGATATTAACCACTGTTCCAAAACCTAGAGGCAGTCTATTTCTTTTTTTTTTCCTCCACCAACAAAAGAGTTAATATTCCAGGCCTGTTATTATAGTCCGGCCAGCACAGCACAGTTCTTATCTACGTCCAGGAATGCAAAACAATTCTGGTTCACAACACCAAGCGATTAGTAACATATACGAACAGCAGATTCATCCAAAAAGAAATAGTCCAAGGAGAAAAATAGTCCAAAATATATTTCCATCAAATAATAATTACCTCTCATCCGTTTTTAAACTTTAAAACTCCAAATTCAGGCCAGCTTTTTGTCGTAAAAAATATATATATATAAGTTGTTTACATTTTCTTTCTTCCTTAATTATATTTAAAAGAGAAAAAGTATGACTCACCCAGATTTCTCAGTTGCTGATTCGTAAACAAATCCCTTTTATTGTAGTAATTTAAGCCAAATGATAAGATTTAAACAGAAGTAGGCTCGCTGGTTAAGGACGTTTTTTTAAGAAGAAAAAAAAAGCTTCGCTTTTTTCCAGTACAGCTTGCTGGAAGGCCTGACTCCATCTTCAGCCGATCGGCATGCCTTCTTATCTCAGGGATTTCCTGATCAATTCCAGCAGCCGACAGCTCAACGAAGTCCTGTGGAAAATCTGATCGGTTCTCCTATACCTTGGAGAACATTTAAGCCAGTCAAAGTTTCCTCTTGGCTGGCTTTTAAACTGAAAAAAGCTTCCTCTGAGGCAGAGATCTCTCAGAGACAGTCACCAGCTGAGCACTCACTTCCGGGAAGTCTGCTCCCTGGGTACCTTTCAAGGGCACTCCTCTACCCAGACTATATGATCTAAACATTACCCATGCTTGGCGCTGTATTTTCAAATAGCATGCTAGTTGGACCAAGCCCTACAGCAGCCTATCCTCCAGAAGAATAGATCTAGAGTACTACGGGAAGTAGTTTCCCCTAGCATAATATTTCCCAGAGATGCTAAATTCCCCTAGCAACCATGTTCCAGAAGGGTTTATTCCCTGAACATGGGGAAGCAATGGATATGCATGTTTAGAGATGAGTCCTTGTGCAAACATGGTTAAACTGTGGATGAATCCTAGAAGGACAGAGATGGGCTCATGGCAACAGGTGAAGACAGGGAGTGACACCTGATGGCTGATGGCAGAGTTTGCCTATGCTTGGTGGTTTGGGGGGGTGGAGCAGATGGATATGGAAACTGAGCTTATAACAAAAGATCTCATCAAGCCAAGCCTGTTTCCTTACTCTTAGATTTTACTCCTTATTCTAGAGACCATTGAGGCAGCAGGCTAAAATCCTAAAACTTCATCTCAAACCTGGAAACCCTATCAAAAACAGATTTCTAGTTGGCTGAATTATAACTGAATTTACTTATGTGTTTCTTCTAATCTGGGGTGATTTCTCATCCATGCCCCATGCAATCTAGTTTAGAGGCTCATGTTTCCAACCTATCTGAAAAATGATCAGTTATCTCAGAATGCAATCCCAGACTTAAGACTTGCATGTCAGAACAATCATAACAGAGAACTGACCTTGCATATGGTGGACATGAGTAATCAGAGGGAGGAAGTTGAGGATGTCCACCCCTCCATGTCCACTAACCAAATCTGCAGCCTGATGACATTCCTATCACAAAACTATTAAGCAGGATATGTTTCATGGGTCTTTTAAAAAGAAAAGAAAAGGGAAGGAATGATGGTATCCAATTAAAGCTTAGTCTAGGCCAAGACCTAGTAGTTGTTTGTGAGACCTGAACTATTTTTATCTCATAGATATGCATTTTTCTTTTTCTCCACAGCATCATCATATTTTGTTGATGTATGTTCCCAGTCCTCCAATTGGATTGAGAGGCAAATTAGTGAGTCCTACAAGGTATCCCAAACTAGCCGAGCCCCTCCAGATCAATCTTCCCATTGCAAATAGATTACAGCAGAGGATGGTCCACTAGGTCTACTGGGCATAGCCCTGGTAAGCAGAATTGCAAGCAAAACATTTCAAAGTTTTTCCCAAAATAAAAATGAAAAAATCTTGAAGCCGCACTCTTTCCTGTCCTTCCATTTGAACTCAGAGACTCATGGAAATATTTCTATCAATCTTCTGTTCTCTGGCCATTCAGCTCTTTACATTATTCAACTTACCCCAGTACAAAACTATATTGTTGTGGCCAGGAAGTCCCTCCCATTCATCTCCACACAGAAAATTTTGCAGTTTACTAGAGCAGCAGGTTCTTAAGAGCTAGCACTTCTGTTGGTTACCCACCCTTCCCTTTTGTCTTGATGGCAATCCAACCAAACAGGGCACAGACATTAGCATACAGCCACAGAAGAACATTAATAGGGTTAGATATATCAGCCTGGTAGTCCTATCGGAATAATTCATATGCTCTGAGCATGAGCAGAACTGTTTCTTTGAAGGCCTCACCTACAGAGGAGAGGAACACCATTCTGGGAGCCAGGCAGCTTCTCTGAGCAACTGTTGAGCCTCTGCTCACCCACGAGGGCTTGGGAGAGGGAAGACATGAGCTTCAGACTCCCCAGCTGCCAGGAGGCGCGGAAGACGCAGGAGTAGTGGAGTCTCAACAAGACCTTGGGAGGGAGTGTGAGGCTGAGTTCGGGTCAATTCCCACGGATGGCGTGATATCCGAAGAAGAGAGATAGATCAGACAGACAGATCAGAGGAGCTGTCGGAGGTTGCCTCTGAGTGTGCGTTAACTCCCTCTTCACCAAGCGGCTCGAGGGAGTCTCCAAGTGCGTCTCCGCCCCCCGACCTAGAGCTGGTTGCTAAGGAGCCGGTTCTTTCGGATGAGCCGCTGGAGTCACGCCCCCCGTCACCCTGCTCGCAACGCCGTGAGAAACGGACAGGACAGAGGTCGGACTTGAGCAGGAGTCAGAGATTACGATCAAAGACTTTCCCTACTTAAGTCTGCAGCTTTCCAATTTAAGCTGCTGAGTCAACTTCCTTCACACGTTGCAGAGCATGTTTGGAGTGTAGTTAGGGAATTCTAGTGAGCTAGCGTACAGATTCGTATGAAGCGCACTGCTTTTGATGTATCCATTACTTTAATAAAACAAGAGTTAATTGCACCTGCGTCTCGTGGACCCCTCTCTGAGCGGGACAGCAACCTTGCTGTTTGCTTATTTCCTTTCCTTTCACTTATTTATTTATTATTTTATTTACATCCCACACTTCCTCCTGGCAGGAGCCCAGGGTAGCAAACAAAAGCACTAAAAACTTACCTACTATTTTGTATGAGTGAGCACTACTGGATGTATTGTGAGTTTCTTGCTGGTAAAATAAATTATTTTTACTTTTATCTTCATTATTATTTTAAATGTGTTTGCCAGTCCTGCTGCCATTTACTCGCATTCAGAGGTGGTATTAAAAAGCTTAACAAGGAGACCAGCTGAGATTAGGGCTAAGGGAGAATGCTCTGGGGTGTTTGTAGGAGCAGCAGCTACTTCATCTCCTATGAATCCCTTTCATTCCACTCCACGCCACTCACCCCCTTAATGACCTTCAAGCAACTGATTTTTGAATTCTGAACAATATCACAAAGGAATGGTGTCCAGTACGCTGCTATAACTTTCCAAATATGGATAACTGATCAGTTGCTGCTTTGGATGGGGGTTGTACTCCCTCTAGAAGAGCACACTTATGGTCTAGGGGTGCTCCTGGATTCATTTGTCGCTAGAGGCCCAAATGACTTCAGTGGCAAGGTGTGCCTTTTACCAGCTTCAGTTGGTAAGAAAGCTGCAGCTGTTTCTGAACCGGGATAGCCTGACCACTGTTGTCCATGCACTGGTAATCTCCAGGCTGGATTACTGTAATTCACTTTATGTGGTGCTCCCCTTCAGGTTGGTCTGGAAGCTGCAGCTGGTGCAAAATGCGTCAGCAAATCTGCTCACTGGTATAAGATATCGCCAACGTGTTACCCTACTGCTGAAAGAATTGCACTGGCTGCCCATTAGCTGTGGAGCCAAGTTCAAGGTGCTGGTTTTGGTGGACAAAGCCCTATACAGCTTGGCACCAGGATACCTGAAAGATCATCTTACCCCTTATGTACCCAGTCAATCACTACACTTGGCAGGTGAGGACCTCCTGCAGATACCATCTTACCAGGAGGTCCATTACGCACAACATAGGAAGCCTTTAGAGTTGTGGCACCTACCTTTTGGAATTCCCTCCCCTTTAATATTAAACAGGTGCCATCTCTGTTGTCTTTTCAGTGGCTACTGAAGACCTTCCTCTTCCAACAAGTCTTTTAAGTAGAGACCTTATCCCAGTCTGCATCTATGTTGGAATTGCTTTTCAATATGTTTTTAAAATGTTTTGTTTTCGAGCTGTTTTAAGATTTTTTAGTGTTGTCCCTTGTTTGCTGCCCTGGACTCCTTCTGGGAGGAAGGGTGGGATAGAAATACTACTAATAATAATAATAATTATTGTTGTTGTTGTTTGTTATTGTTATTGTTATTATAATTTTTACCTATTAGGCATGAGAAAAGCCCACCAGAAGTCTATCTCTTCAAATGCCTTGGGGCCTAGGCTCCTCAGCTCTTTGTAAAACCTGGATTGGAACTGCTCTAGGTTCTGGTGAACTGGAACACATAAAGTATAGAGTAGAATCTCTTAACTTTAGTAATTCCTATTTGTTTCCTGCTAGATTCACTTGCTTTTGGCTTGCTTTTTTGCTTGGCATTTTTTCTTGCCCTGGTAAAAGAACAGCAGTTCATGTGACTGATTGACAATTAAGGGTTTATATTTCAGGCTGGAGTTACTGTTGTGGAATCATTAAATGCAAACAGAGTTTCTAAATTTTCTATCCCTAATAACAATTGATTTTTAATAGTTGCAATATTAGGTTTCTTTTTAGCCGATTCATTTATACAGTGACCTCTCATTGTTGCTTTCATAGCATCCCATATAATAGTAGTGTTAATTTCAGGTGTGTTATTTATATCAAAATATTCTTTCAGATTATTCTGAAGTGTTTTGGTAGTCAATTGATCTGTAAGAAGTAATGAGTCAAGTCTCCAAATTGGGGTATATGGAGTAAAGGAAAGAGTAGTTATACATGCTCCAACCGCAGCATGATCCGATACTAATCTGGGGTAGATCTCTGCTTTGGTAATATTTGTAAGTAAGTTTAGAGATATTAGGATGTAGTCTAATCTGGAGAAATTTTTGAATCTGGGTGAATGATATGTGTAATCTCTAAATCCAATGTTTAGGTGGCGCCATGCATCTATTAATCCATGTTTCTGTAATAAGGAGTTCATGAGGGATTTGTTCCCTGTAGCTGGGGTTGGTGTTCCTGTACTTCTATCTAATATTGGGTCACAAGTCATATTTAAATCTCCACCAATGAGGATTTCTCCAGATGCAAAGTAGATTAGATTGGAAGAATCAATGTTATCCACTGGTAAACTGGGGAATTTACCATTCTTACCAATTCGTAATATATGGCTTAAAAATATTAATAATCCATATACTAAAACCACATTCACTATTTGGAAACATTGGCAAATGAAACTATCCTCAATTTACTCCCCTCTGACTCCCCTGCAGTCTTATCCGAATGCAGGAGATGATTTTTTGAAAAAAAATACATGGAAACGGGGGGGGGGGAGGAGAGTACTTCAGACTCAAAGATCTCTTTCCACAAGGAAATCCAATCACTATCCAACAACTAAAAATTGATTTTCCCTCATGGAAACTAGACTGGCTACACACATTCCAACTACAATCTATACTAAAAGACCCTCAGATTAAAATGTATGCTACTCAAAATATCACACAATTTGAAAAAAATCTTATTAGAAAATGGGCATAATGGAAAAGGATTGGTATCCAAAGTATATAAAACATTACTGGACTGTGACATGGGAAACCTGGCAGGACTGCAAAATCAATGGGAAAAAGACTTGGGATTTAAATTGGAGACATTTGAATGGTCTTCAATATTTATGTCTAAATACAATAAAACTGTTGCAGCCAAACATAAAGAGACTACTCTAAAAACGCTGCATAGATGGTACTCCACTCTGGTTCAGCTTTCACACATTTCTTCTTCATCATCCCCTTTATGTTGGAGAGGATGTAGTCAAAAAGGAACATATTTTCATCTTTGGTGGACTTGTTCAAAAATCAACAAAGTTTGGATTTCAATTCAAGATGAACTCAATAAAATCACAAAAGAAACAGTACAATTAAAACCAGAGCTATTCTTATTATCTTTATTTACAGGTGAAAACAAAACTTTAAAATCAAAACACTTGATATCCAAGTTATTATTGGCAGCAAGAATAACAATATTACAATCTTGGAAGCACTTAGATGAACTGAACAAAAAGAGCTGGTACAACAAAATTTGGACAATAGCAATCTTGGACAAAATTACTTTACATCTTTGATTTTTAAGAGGCGCTGCAAAACCAGAAACATTCATGTCAACTTGGTGGAGATTCATAGTTTATACTTCGCAACAAGATCTACACAAGCAACTTTCCTCAGCAGCAAAAGACATATGGTTTTCATGAATAAATGTGTCCTTATAGTTTTACATCTCTAAAATATGATTATATCACAATATATGTAAAAGCCTCTGAAAACTCACTGGTATACTAACATTCACCTATGTATTATTACACCTCAACATATTTGCAATATTAATACCATAAGCTCTGGCTCTAGGGAGGGGGGAGGGATTTAGGGTTACTTTTACACTTTTATACTGTTATATTGTCTATGGTAAATTTTTATATAATAATAATAACAAAAGACTAATAAAATAATTTTAAAAAAATTAAAAGCAAACAGAGATTCTTCATTGGTCAAGCAGGTGCACTCTGTGCATGCTCATAACATTTATTCCTGAGGCTCATAATTCTTAATCATGCCTTCCCATACTCAAGTTAAACCCCTTAGGATGCATCATACTTGAGTAAAATATGGAATGCGTCTCCCGATACGAACCCACCTGTACACTACGTTCAAGATCAAAGGCCCTCCTCCGGGTGCCTACTCCAAGGGAAGCTCGGAGGGTGGCAACAAGGGAGAGGGCCTTCTCAGTGGTGGCCCCCAAATTATGGAATTAATTTGGTGATGAGGTGCGCCTGGCGCCAACACTGTTATCTTTCTGGCGCCAGGTCAAGACTTTCCTCTTGTCCCAGGCATTTTAGCATGTGTTTTTATATTGTTTTAAATTTTAAAATTGTGTTTTAAATTGTTTTTACAATATGTGTTTTAAATTGTATATTTGTTTTAATGTTTTTGATTGCTGTAAACCGCCCAGAGAGCTTCAGCTATGGGGCGGTATACAAGTGCAATAAATAAATAAATAAATAAATAAAATATTGCCTTCCCATTTTTCTTCTCTGTAAGCCAATTGGGGTGTCTTTATACTTAAAAAAGCCCACAAGATGACCTAATTTAAATCTCCTTCTCTGTGTCATAGGTTCATTGTATGGTATTGGGTACATTTACTCCGGTGCACTTTCAATCAGAGAGTTAGCCAGTTAGCCATGGTTTACAGCAGAAGTGAAATAGTAGTTCAGTAGTACTTTAAAGACGAGCAAATGCATTATTGCAGGAGTTCCCAGACTGTGGTATGTGGACTACCAGTGGTCCGCAAGCTTCATTCAAATGGTCCATGGCATGTCTGCATTAAATATTCATCTTGATTTTTAACTGTATTTTCATTGTTTCTTGTATTTCTTATATTGTATTGCATTACAATTTTAATTGTATGGAATGCAAATTGTCTTCCTATATAATAAAATGTAAGCCCTCACTCTGTCACGCTGTCATGACATCACACAGCATGACATCAGGGGCAGGGAGTGGTGGCAAAGACTGCTGGGTGAGCGGGCAGGCTACCCAGCGGCGGAGGCCATGCAGGCAGCCACGGCAGGAACAGAGGCTATGGCAGCAGTGGCAGTGGCAGTGGCTGCGGAGTCTATGGCGGCAACAAAGGAGGCCACACAGGCTGCAGTGGTGAAGGTGGAAGAGGAAGAAGGTTGTTGGTGGCGGCAGCAGCGGAGGCAGGGGCAAAGGAGAAGGCCACGCTAGTTATTCAGTCCCCCCTCTTCAGCTGTCCCAGTTCAAAATGAGTTAAAATGGCATAAAGATGACAACGCTACCAGCACAAAGATAATCTAAAGTAATTTTTATATTTTCCTTCCTTTCTTGTGTTGTCTTCCTTGCCGCTGAAATTTAGATTGTAACTGGCCCTTTCAGACAGGAATCTTTGTTCCTCTAGAAAGTGTTGATGATACCACCATATAAAGAATAATCTCCCAAACAGAAAACCCTGTCTTACTTTTTTACACACAGTACTGCTGACCTGTAAGGGTTCCCTATGTCCTCCCACTTAGATGCTCAGTGTTGGTTTTCTTATTCCTTTTCCCTTCAGAAACTCTGGTGCTTTAGTCTTGTTAACAAAACAAAACAAAATCCTCTGGGTTGGGCACCATTGTATTTCACTCTTATTGCCTGACTACAAATTATCATGTCTCTCCATCATGCTGCTTCCACATGGTGGCTCTGCTCACCCTGCTGTAACATCTAGTGTAGTTTGCCATGCTATTCTTTATGAGTGGAGAGTTTCCATGCAAGTGACAGATGAGAAGGAAACTCTATCTGATTAGAAGGGTCCATGCAGCAAGCTAAGCTAAATATTATAGCAAGGTAAGGAAGGTCACTGTACAGAAAGATTTTTCAAATGGAATGCAGATTGTTTTCTGCTCTAGAAGGCTGAAGACAAAACCAGGTTCTGCTATTTTACTTTTTTAATTATTATTATTTGAGCAATGAAACAGCTGAGAATTTGAAGGTGGAATGCACCTGGGGAGAAAACAACCATGTAAAACTAGCATCATCATTCCTAAAAGAGAAGAGAGGGGCTAGCAATCATGAGTTTAGTCAATCTGATTTTAGCAAATTCAGAGAGTTAATGAGCAAAGCACTGTGGAAATAGCAGCCATAAAAAGTTAAAGAAATTGTACAACTGTGATATTAAAAGATGAAGGTGCAAGTGTACACTAGAGGGGTTTTCTTTAAAAGGGCAACAACTGAGAGGGAAACTCACAGGATGTAAAAGGGTGGAAGGGATGCTAAAGATGAATACACTAGCATGGAAAAATTGTATCAGAACCATGTTAGGAAGACCAAGCTGCAAAGTGAGTAGCAATTAATAGTGAGACGGTACAGACAAGAAGTATGTCAGCTGCAAAGGGAAGAGTACACTGGGTCTGAAGGGAAACCCATGAACACAGTGTTACTTAGGGTTGCCAGGTTCAGGGCCTGAGACTGATCCTTTATCTTTAGGAGAAGAGAAAGTCAGGCAAGTGCAGGTGTTCTTGCAACTCTGTAATGGGAAAAACCACAAGGTGGAATTCTCCCTCTCCCCTCCACAACTTTTAAAGATACAGAAGACCTCTTGGAGGCCGGGCCTGGCAACCAAGATGTCTTCTGTATCTTTAAAAGTTGTGCAGGGGGAAGGGAGAATTCCACCTTGTGGTTTTTCCCATTACAGTGTTGCAGGAACACCTGCATTAGGCTGACTTTCTCTTCTCCTAAAGATACAGAATCATTCTCAGGCCCTGAGCCTGGCAACCCTAGTGTTACTCACTCTCCATTCTCTTGAGTAGTAAGAAGCCTAGGGGCAATTTGTTTTATTTACAAATATGGAAGCAGAGTACAGTGGAGATAAACATACCCCTTCAGTAGACAACACAGCTGCTAATCCTGCATTATGCCACCAAAGAGAACTGCATCCCAAAGATACTTTAGCCCCAGTCAACTCACTACTCTCAGTGCTGCTTTAATTCATTCATTTGGATTTCTCAATTCAAATTGCAGCCTGCCTCAAAACTATTTCTCTACTCCTCCTCTTAGCACTTTCCCAAATAAAAGATTTTTCAGCTATCAGGAAAATATCTGACAGTCATTAACTGCCATTAGGATACTTTTTAGGAGCATTTTTAAAACCTTGGCCACACGCTGAGGCCCAATCTCCACTATACATTTAAAGCAGAATGGTATCACTTTAAAACAACTCTGAAAATTGTGATTGTAAATAAATTATTCTGAATTAAGCTATTTTAACAAAATACAACACAAAAGCTAAATAAATTATATGGATAAATGCTGTCTCTTACTCTTTCATTTCAAACATTAACAAATAAAGCTCATTTCTAAGTGACCTGACTGTACTGCTGATATTTTAATTCTCTTTTTTGATAGGCCTGTTTAACCACCTGGACCATGTTTTTCTTAATCAGTTCATCAAGGTTACACTGTTTTTGTTTTGCCATGACTGGGCAATACAAATTCTAGTGGTTGAGTTGAGATTATTTATAAGTCTACTACCTCTTATTTTAACATACAAAGTGGTATGATCTTAGGGTCACATAAGTAGTAAAGCAATACCATGTACAGTAAAAGTTGTCTGTCTCTATTCCTTCGTGCAGATTATTTCAGGGATGGTTATAAAATGTCTTGTTTGAAAGATCTGGAACCATGTGAATCTCCAGTCAGCCAATTGTGCTTTAAACTGATCTCCAGATTAGGGATGATGGAGAATTTCCACCAAAGTCAGACTTGGTACCTAATTTATGCTACTGTTAGCAAGTCCATTATCTTTTTAGACCAATTTTGCTTGATGTGAACCTGTGTGGCTGTTATCAATGCTGGGTTTAAAAAAAAACTGTGGCAAATGTGTCGTTATTGTTAATGTAAATAATCTCACTCTAAACTGTTGAAATCTGTGTTCCCTTTAACTTCTGTGCCATTGAGATAATAATGGTAGCTATTAACATCCATTGTTTCATTCTTAACTTGCCTCCCTCTGTATTGTTTTGTTTTGTTAACTCACAGTAATGGTATCCATTAATATTCATTGCCTCATTTTTTAAAAAAAACCTTTTACACTTAGAGAAATAATTTCTACAGTCAGCAGCAATTTCAGTTATGTCTGCCCTAAAATATGGTTCAAGTAATTTTTCTCATCTCTGTCTCTTTAAATTGCCTAATTTATCTGCTGTCTTAAATTATCCCCATCTCTCAACCTAACCACAAAAATGTAACCAAATGCTTTTTATTATTTATATGTATATTCCAAATGTGAGTCAGCTGAACTGTATCAATCTTTCCCTATATGGTGGCGCCCTATTCTTGCCACCTTATTTACTAAAATCAATGAAACGGGCGATATCCCCCATAGTTGGAAAACGAGCATTGTAGTGCCAATATTTAAAAAAGGTGATCCCACTAAACCATCAAACTTTAGACCCATAAGCCTTTTGGACGTTGCGGCAAAACTGTTTGGGCGTTTTCTTCTACATAAACTCCTTGATTGGGACAAGGAGCAAGCTATTATATCAGACATCCAAGCAGGGTTCAGGGAAGGGGCTTCAACAATACACCAACTGTTTATTCTACAGCACCTTATTAAGCATGTAAAGATGAACTCACAACGCTCTTTATATCTAGCGTTTATTGATTTCTCGGCCGCCTTTGATTCTGTTAACCGTCGTATACGCTGGAGTAAACTTGAAAAGGCTGGCATTAATAAAAGATTGCTTTGGCTTCTCCAATCCTTACATCAAGACACGGTCTTAAGAATTCGCTTAGGTCATACCGGTCGCCTATCGCAAAAAATTCCAATGAAGAGAGGAGTAAAGCAGGGCTGCATATTGGCCCCTTTCTTGTTCAACTTCTTTATTAATGATATTGTCCCGGCAATGTCTTCCCCGACTTTTTTTCCACCCTCAATCAAAGATAGAAAAATTCCGGTCCTTCTATATGCCGATGACTTACTCCTACTCTCCCAAAATAGGATAGGCTTTAAATGAATGCTCTCACATTTCCAGACATACTGTGCCGCTCAATGTCTTCAAGTTAATTATACAAAAACTAAAATAATGATATGCGGAAAGTATAACAAAGTCAAATCCATTTGGCGCTTAAATGGACATCTAATAGAACAGGTCCAAACTTTTAAGTATTTGGGAATCTACATTAACAACAAATTGTCATGGGCTCAACAGTTGGCACACATCAAACTTTTAGCTCTTAAGGCCCTTGGTCTTTTGAAGAAATTTTTTTATTCAAGGGTGGCCAACTGCTGAGACCCATGTCCAAACTTTACATATCAAAAGTTCTTCCAAAAATCTTGTATGGGTGTGAGATCTGGAGCCCTTCCCTCCAGACAGCCCTAGAACCAATTCAAAACACCTTCTTTAAACAAATCTTAGGCTTACCTAAAGGCACCCCGGTGGCTTTTATGAGAATAGAACTTAATTCCCCCTCCCTAATGGACAGAGTTGACCTAGCGTTTTTACGCTTATGGAAAAAATTCTCGGAGGCCAACTCACCCTCACTGGCCAAACTTTGCTGGGAGGTACAACTAGAAAAAGGGGGTTGGGCTAAAAATTTCTATGATCTGGGTATCCAGTATCTTTTGACCCCTCCTCTGCTCGCCAGTCTCAATCCAAAGGCTCTGTCTAACCAAATTTACGATAGTGACGCACAACATGACATCACAAGGATCGCCACTTCCCATTTTTCCAAATGGTTTATCTACATCAAACCAAATCATACATGGCCGCCCTATTTAGATGTCCTAACATGCGCGCCCCTCAGAAGAGCCTATACTGAATTACGTTTCCAGGTGATGCCCTCAAATTATTTGTATGGCCGATACTTAGGTATCCCACATGCTGAAAGGTTATGCATAGCAGGATGCAGAGTGCCAGAAGATCTAATCCATTACATGCTCGATTGTCCTCTATATTCTTCCCCACGAACAAAATTTTTAGCACCGCTGATTCCAATGAATAATAACGACAATAAGTCCCAGATTTTGATTTTTTTATTATCTGCTATTCAGCCACATATGATAATTTCTATTGCTAACTTTGCTCTAGCGGCAACGAAACTGAGAGCTTCTTATTCTGGGAATAGTTGTTAAAATCAATTTATTTGAAATTTAAATTTAAATTCAATTTAGGATGATTATTTTATATTGTATGAATGTATATAGTATTCTTGTTGTAACAGCCTATGGCTATAAACAATTTATTAATAAACTGAGAAATGTGAGTCCTACTCGATTTTTGTGATGAAAAAGCCTCATTGTAAACTGATCGGTTAATTTCATTTTCACATTATTTCTGCCAGTGTTATAATTTTTGTAGTAAAAAGTGTGTATTTAAATAAATTGTTAATTTAATTTTCATCCTGTATATGCTTTTGACTTATTATTACATTAATTCACATGCAGTACAAAACTGCTTTTTTCCCCCTAAGGTAAGTCAGCTAGCTTTACAAAGACATTTTGCAATTGATTCTGTGTGCAGGGTTCTTTTCTGTGTATGTGTGTTGGCTTTTGGATTGCCACAGAGACTCAGAAAATCAGAGTAAAATCATGTTTTTAAACTTGGGCACTTTTCCAGATCTCTTCTAATGAATTAATTGGATAAGAAACCTTTTCTTAAAAAAAACACAGAATATGAAAAATTATTTACTAAATTCCACACGTTCCCTACATGGTAATCACCCTAGCCCAGTCTGCCTGCCCACAAGTGCTCTGTAAGGCTGTGATTCTAGCCTTGCTTACCTGTGAGTTAATTCCCATTGAACTTAGTGGGAATTAAATTTGAGTAGGCATGACTAGGATTTCATCCAATCTAACAGGCATGACACAAAAGAAAAATGAATTGCATCAGATAAGGAAAAAGCAACAGTCTGGTTCCCCAGTCCGTATTTGAACTCAAGTACTTTTCCAGGTCTCTTCTAATGAATTGTCTGGATAAGAAACCTGCTCTTAAAAAAAGAAAACATTATGTACTAAACTGCACACATACATTACTCATGGCAATCATCCTAACCCAGCTTGCCTACCCACCAGCGCTGGATATGATCCTAGCCTCACTTACCTGTGAGTAACTCCCATTGAACACGGTGTGAATTACTTTCAAGTAGGCATGGGAAGGATTTCATCCAATCTAACATGCATGGCACAATATCCCTGTAAGGTAGGCTTATCAGCTCATAACATATGGGTAGGCTACACAGAGAGTGAGTGGGTAGCCCCCCATTTTATTGTTACAATAACCCCATGTGGTGGGCTACGATATGAGCTTCAGCCGTTTACGCTCCCATACACATACCTGTCCAAACTGCCAACAACCTCCTCCCCACCAACCTGCAATTAAACTAGCCTTATTTTTATTTTATTTCATTTTCACTTAAGTACTTTTGCAGATTTGCAAGTACTGCACTGCTGAGATCAACTTGTACACCTTTCTCTGCCCCCAGTTCATTTTTCTTTTAGACCCCCCCAAGAATGAAGTTCACACCCAACTACATTTTGTTTAAAGGGGGGTGAGCCACTCATTCTCTGTTTAGCTAACCCCCATGTTGTGAGCTGGTCAGCCTACCCCGCAGGGATGTGGTGAGCATAAAATAGACAGGGCCACTGAGCCCATAAATCTGTTTAGCCTACCACACAAGGATGTTGTGAAGATAAAATGGCAGAGGACTAGCTGGACTTCGTCACATTCTGCCTTTCTCCCACTGTTCCCAACAATCAATCTATAATCGTCCACCCCCCTGCCCCCAGCCCCCAAACCTCAGCCACCCACAGTGCCACACAACAAAGAAAAGAAATATCAATTTCCAAAAAATGCTTTCACCCTGACTCGCTGGAGGCAATCCAAAAGCCAACAATCATGCAGAAAAGAACCCAAGCACACGGAATCAATTACAAGATGTATTTCTAAACTTTGCTGACTTACCTTGGGGTGGGGTGGGGTGGGGTGGGGGAGACAGTTTTGTAATGCAATGCATGTGAATTAATGTAATAATAAGTCATCAAGCAGGCACTCAAATCTTTATTGTTATGGTCAATGACTAGCACAAAACAGAGAAATAAAACTCTCATAAGAGGAGATTATCCTAATACCCAGAAGAATCAACATATACTGTATATGATAAAAATGAAATAAACGATTTATTTCAATACACACTATTTATTATCAAAAAAGCCACTGGCAAAAACAATATGACATTATCAGTTTAGATAAGGCTTTCTCATTAATAAAAACTAGTTATAACCACCTTTGGGAGATACATATAAATAATAAAAGGCATTTTTGGTTACATTTTTTGTTAAAATATGAAATTGCTTGTGTAATAATTTCTCTAACATGCACTGAAACAAAAACAAGAAAATGCTAGTGTACACAAATCATTTTATTAACATGTTTATTTGATACGTTGAGAGATGAGGTTAATTTAAGAGTGTAACCATCTGTCTCTCAGCTGTGTTAGGCTGCAACCCTGTCTACTCATAAGTAAGTCATACTGAATTCAACAGGGCTTACTCCAAGGTAAGTGTGGGTAGACTTACAGCCTTATTTCTGAGTAGACATGTACTGGATTGCAGCCTTACACAGAGCAATCCAAATGGTTGGAAGCCAGCAGAGGAAGATCCGGTGGGAAGCTCCACAGCATCCATTTCCCGCTTAGGAGTCACCAGCCCCACTGAGCACCAGCTCCATTGGCAGCAGAACACAGGAGCAGGAAGGAAGGACCTGGCTCCCATGAATCAACCTACCGGGATGGGAGTAACCACACCCTGTAGACAGCCATCACAATTTTATTTTTATTACACTGGCCTTTTGGCCGGTTGGGATCAGGACCCGGGTGGGCTCAGAATGTGAGGAGGATCTTGCGTAAGCCCTCCCCCCATGGCTCTGCCCCTGCATGCCCCACTTTGAGGGCTTCTGCCGCCCCTCCATCTACTGTCCCTGGTGGACCCCTGGCAGCTTCTGGCGGTGGCAGGGGTCAGCCACACCAGAGGGCTGCTGCCAGCAGAGCCTGGCAGTGCCAGGAGCCTACCGCCGCTGGGGGCCCACAGCATCCAACTCCCTCCAGCCAGGCAAAAAGGTCAGTTGGATTGCACCCTTAGTGACTGAAGTCTTGCCTCCATCCTTTTTTAGTTCAGGATGGGTCATCCAGCAATATCAATTTTTGGATGGTTAACCTTCATAGTTAAACTCTTCACACATGCTAAATGTAAGGAGAAGAAGCTGAACCGAGCAGTGGTTCCATTTTCAACTTTCAAATTTCAATCACATAACTGAAAATAAAATAAATTCAACAGAAGAAAGTTAGCTTTATTCCAGGGTGGTTGGGAGAGTTTGTTGACAGTCTTCAGTCTTCAGAAAAACAATATGCCTGAGACAAGAGACAGACTTGATGGGTAATTAAATTACTCATTTACATTTAAATATCAAAACAAATACAGCATCTGCAGAAAGATCGATAGGTTGCTATACCAGTACAATTACTAATTTTTTTTTTAGGGGGTGAAAAGTTTCATGAAGGAAGAGGCCACACAGAGGATCTACAATAACAAGAACTTTACTATAACTAATTATATACAGAGAACAAGGCCCACAGCATAGTGTTGCCTGTAAGGCAGGCCTGGAACTGGAACTGCCACAGCCTGGTGCTGACTAAGCAGTTCCTGGTATGGCAAGCCTGGAAGGCCAATACACCACACCCCTCCCCCCTAGCTCTCATAGTCCTGAAGATAATTGGGACGAGCCCTGGGGTACGTCGATCGATGACAATTTTTCACTGAAGCTGATGGTGCATCTCCTAGTTCCCCATTTGGCTCTGGTTCATGCTGGTCCACTTCAGGGTCCAGGCGCAACTGCTCTGTCCGACATCAGGAGCAGCCACTGGCTCATTTTCTCTTTCCACTTGAGTATTGCCAGCACCCCCAGAGAAAACTGATGGAGCTGGGCTTCGTCCTCTCATCTGGTCCACATGTCAATGTAACGCATAGCCATCTGGTGTTTGAGCCCTGTAGGACAATGGCTCCGTGGCTTGGGTCACAGAGGCAGAAATCCATGTTTCACCAGCACCGTAGTTCCTGACATACACAGGGTCACCTAGGGTGAACACCCATGCAGGTTCTTGAACTGCAAAGGACTCCCTTGGTCGGTCCTCGGTCAAGTAAGGATGCAACTGATCAAGCAGAGTCGTTAGTCGTCTGTTCATTAATAACTAAACTGGGCTCCTTCCAGTTGTGGCACAAGGTGTGATGTGTTGTGTCAGGAGAAAACTTGCAAGGCGTAGGTCCCAGTCACCTTCTACAATCCATTTCAATGCATATCGGCCTGGCCGTTGATTGCCGGATGAAAAGGGGCTGAAGAGACATGTTGAATCAATCCATTATCCAGGAATGTGCAGAATTCCACAGATGTGAACTGGGCCCCATTGTCTAAGACAATGGTGTTTGGCAACCCATGTGTTGTGAAAAGCCTGCGTAAGGTCTTGATAACAGTACGAGATGTCATTGATGTCAGTTCAGTTCTGGGCACCTCATTTTAAGAAAGATATAGACAAGTTAGAGCAGGTTCAGAAGAGGGCGACGAGGATGATAGCTGGTACGGAGAACAAGTCTTATGAGGAAAGGTTGAAGGAACTTAGCATGTTCAGTCTGCTGAACAGAAGGCTGAGGGGTGACATGATTGCACTCTTTAAGTACCTGAAGGGCTGTCACATAGAGGAGGGTACAGATTTGTTCACTGCTGCCCCAGAGGGTAGGACTAGGTCTAATGGTTTTAAGTTGCAGGAGCGTAGATTCAGATTGGACATTAGAAGGAACTTCTTGACAGTAAGGGCAGTTTGGCAATGGAACCGACTGCCTAGGGAGGTGGTGGGATCCCCTTCGCTGGATGTCTTCAAGCAGAGGCTGGACAGCTATCTGTGGGAGATGCTCTAGCTGTGGATTTCCTGCTGTGAGCAGGGGGTTGGACTCGATGGCCTACAAGGCCCCTTCCAACTCTATGAATCTATGATTCTATCTATACTGGAACCACTTCTAACCATTTGGAGTATGAATCAACAACAATCAAGAAAGTTTGTCCCTGGAAGGGGCCTGCAAAGTCAATATGAAGCCATGACCATGGCATTTTTGTCGATTCCCATGGGTGCACTTGGGCATGTGGTGGAGCTGGTCTTGAAAGCTGACACTTCTCACATCTCTTGATGCATTCTTCAATCTCGCTGTCCATCTTGGGCCACCATACATAGCTGCGCCCCAGAGCCTTCATTCGCACTATACCAGGTTGTCTGACATGTAGGGCCTCCAACACCCGATGTCTCAACACAGTAAGAATGACAACTCTATTTCCCCACAGGAGGCATCCTTTGTGCACTGATAGTTCATGTTGTTTGGATACAAATGGTCTGAATTTCTCCTCAAGCTTCCCTAATGGCCATCCCCTCCACACCCAGTTGAGAACACGGGCAAGAACTGGGTCCTTGGACAATGCAGTGGCAATATTCCCAGCATGGAGGGGTGGTTCCAGTAATGACTCTAACAACAGCACATCCAACGGAGGGGTTTCATTAACCCCAGTAGAAGAGAGAGGAAGGCGGCTCAAAGCATTAGCATGGGCAATGCTCCTGCGAGGCCAATGTTGCAATGTGTAATCATACGTATTCAGGAAAATCACCCACTGCAACATGCGTGGAGATAATATTTGAAGCTTCTGCTGGTTAGGGGCAAACAATCCCAATAACGGCTTGTGGTCAGTAGCAAAAGTGAATGGTTGACCACAGACATAGTCATGGAATTTTTTTACACTAGCCACAATAGCCAGGATCTCCTTATCAATCTGGGCATAATTCCGTTGAAGACATTGTTCTGGAGTAGAAAGCGATAGGCACCTCATGAGAGTCCTCAAGTTGGTGGCTCAGGACAGCTCCAGTACCGCTCCAGTACCATATGGAGATGAATCACATGTGAGAATCAAGGGCTTCCATTCATCATAGTGCACCAAGACACTGTCAGACGATAGCAGGTGTTTTACACCATGGGAAGCCTTATCATGGCGGGCTGTCCACTGCCATGCAGCATGCTTCTCAAGAAGGCGATGCAGTGGTTCTGCCACTATAGTCTTATGTTTCAAGAAGGCGTGATAGAAATTCAAGAGTCCCAAGAAGGTTTGCAGTTCCTGTTTATTACAGGGCACTGGAGCTTCATGAATTGCTTTAAATTTTTCCGGGGTAGGCCGAATACCAGCTGCATCAATACTGTAGCCAAGGAATTCAATTTGGGAAACACCAAATACACTTTTCTCATGCTTAACCCAGAGACCAGCAACAGCAAAATGGTGCAGTACATCCCGCAAGTGAACACCAAGTTCAGCAATGGAGTTGCCGGCAACCAAGACATCATCAAAATACGGTATGGCACCTGGCACTCCTTTGAGATTGTCCTCCATTAAGCTGTGAAAAATTCCAGGGGCCACAAAAACACCAAACTGGAGACGTTTTACTCTGAATGCTCCACAATGAGTGGTGATAGTCTTGAGCATCGGCAATAGCATCATCCACAGACAGCTGCTGATAGGCCTGGGCCAGGTCAAACTTTGCAAAAAATTTCCTTGTGAATGTGATGCCAAAAGATGACTCACCACTGGGATTGGATATGGATTCTGATGCAGGGCTTTATTGATAGTGCACTTGTAGTCACCACAAATGCGGATGTTGCCATTGGCCTTCAATGGAGTGACAATGAGTGTATCCCATGTAGGGTGTGTCACTGGCTCCAAGATGTCTTGCTCTATGAGGCGATCAAGTTCAGCATCAGTCTTTACTCACAGTGCGAATGGAACACGATGGCGTTTCATACGGATAGGGGCCACAGTAGGATCCAAGAACAACGAAATAGGAGGCCCCTTATATTTCCCAAGAAATCATTTAGGATGCCATTCCATAATGATTCATCAATCTGATGGACCCCCGTGAGAGCAATGCCCAATGGCTCAAACCAGTCCAAGCCAAGGAGACTGGTGCCCTTGAGCAGCCAATAACTGTAAAGTTCCATGGGAAGTTTGGTAATGCACCTCAACTTCACAGACTCACAAGGAAATATTTGCTGGTAGGTTTCCAATGAGATGATAGTATAACCTGAGCCCGAATCAACTTCCATGGTGCATGGAGTGCCCCGGATGGTGACTGTCACCTTCACCTTCCTCACATTGGCGGAGTACTGCAGCCCTGGCTTGATGTGGCTAATCACATCCTCTGCATTGTCATATGTGGAAAACTTCTGTACAGTGTGTGTGGTACTGCTTTGTGTCCTTGATGGTGTTTTCCTTTCCACCGCACTTCTGGGGGCAGCTGCTTCCGCTTTGGCTTGGCATACTCACTCAATATACCCAACTTTTTGACAATACCAAAACTGTGCACCTCTGAAACGGCAGGCACGCCGTTCATGGGATCTGCCACAGCTCTTACATTTCACTGGAGAAACTTGTCTGGATCTCGGAGGTCCTGCAGCACCTACTCTGGTTGATGAGCATTTGCACTGCAGCCTGTGGATCTCTAGAAGTTGTTGATTTGAATCTTTAGCCAGCTGGGTTTCTGAACAAGGTGAGTTTCTTGCCAAACACACTCCTTGGGTGCTTGCTGCTGCTGCTGCATCTGTAGCCAGAGCTTCCTCTAATGTAGTCTTGAATGTGAGCTGTCCTTTTGCAAACAGACACTTTTGCAGGCGCTCATCATGCAACCCACAGACCAGGTGATCACGCAGCATCTCCTCAAGGTTTGGGAAACTGCAGTGTTTCGCCAGGCGTCTAAGTTCAGCAACATACAGTGACACACTCTCTGTTGGGCCGTGATTTCACTTGTAGAAAGAATTTTGTTGTGCTATTTCAGACAGTTTTGGAGATAAATGTCCTTGTAAAGCATTCAGGACATCCTCATAAGATGTATTAGCAAGTTTTGCTGGTGCTAGGAGGGCCTGGGCTAGGTCAAAGGTGTCCGGCCCACAGACACTGAGCAACACAGCACGCTTCCTCTCTGACTCTGTAATGCCATTTGCTGCCAAGTAAAATCCAGCCTGGCTGCATAACTTTCCCACTTGCTGGGACATGCAGGGTCAAATTCTTCAAGATGCCCTTGGGTGGCCACATTCCACAATATACACACTGACCTGGAGTGCTTTGCAGTGGTTTCTACAAGGCCCAAGCTGATGTCCTAATCCAGTCCAAGGAGAAATGTTCTCTCTCTTTAAGCCTCATGAAGAAAACACTCTGTGTGCCTCACAGAACCCCATCCTCATCGCCAGTGAAAAGTATCATGAAGGAAGAGGCCACACAGAGGACCTACAATAACAAGAACTTTATTATAACTAATTATATACAGAGAACAAGGTCCATAGCACAGTGCTGCTTGTAAGGCAGGCCTGGAACTGAAGCTGCCACAGCCTGGAGCTGACTCAGCAGTTCCTGGTATGGCAAGCCTGGAGGGCCAATACACTACAGGGGGAAATGGATAGGAAAAAGCATTAAAAAATGGGGGAGAGGAATCAATGGGATGTAGGGTTGCCAGATCTCTGGTTTTCAGCCGGAGTCTCCGGCAAAAGGGGGCCGTCTCCGGTCTCCGGCCATACTTTCGTTGAACAGGTGGATCTCCAGCTTTTCAGCGGCCCCCTCAGCCATGCATGCATGATTGACACACAGGAGGACTTGAGCCGCCGTAGTCGTTCCTGTGCTTGAGTGAGGCCCAGCACGTCTAGCTGCCGCCCCTGCAGGGACCCCCCCAGCAGCAGCCCCTGCCCGCTGGCGAGTGGCACACAGCCGCAGCTGCAGCAGCAGCCCCGCAGCCCACACAACCACAGGTGAGGGTGCTGGAGTGGAGACCGCAGCCGCCTGGCCGAGCGAGTGCAGCCTCCTGGCCTGCATCTGCCACGACGTGGGTGCCTTCGTCCAGCCACCACCCCTGCAGGGACCTCCCCCAGCAGCAGCCCCAGCGGGAGCGGTTGCTAGAAGACGGCGTCCGAGCGGCCTGGCAGCCTCAGCAGGAGCCGTGAAGAGGCAGTGGCAGTGGAGGCCAGGCTGGGCTGGCTCCTTCTTAGCCCCGGCCCAGAGCCAGTTCCCCTGCTCCGGAAAGGACGGCCAGCCGCTTCACTCCTCATGCTGTGGGCACCGCTGGGCGGGAGCGGCCGCAATGGGGCTCAGCAGTCTCTGCCTGGGGGGGGCCATCATGGCCACTGATGGCCAGCGGCGCCCACAGCATGAGGGGTGAAGCGGCCAGCCGGACTTTCCAGAGCAGGGGAACCGGCTCTGGGGCTAAGAAGGAGCTGGCCCTGGCCGGCCTCCACTCCTGCTGAGGCTGGCAGGCAGCTCAGATGCCATCTCCTAGCAGCCACTGCCGAGACGGCGCCCACGCGGCCTGGCAGTCTGAGCAGGAGCCGTGAAGACGCGGTGTCAGTGGAGGCCAGGCTGGGCCGGCTCCTTCTTAGGCCCCAGCGCAGAGCCAGTTCCCCTGCTCAGGAAAGGCCGGCCGGCCGCTTCATCCCTGATCCTGTGGGTGCCACTGGGCGGGAGCGGCTGCGATGGGGCTCAGCAGTCTCTGCCTGGGGGGCCCCATTGCGGCCGCTGCCGGCCAGCAGTGCCCACAGCATGAGGGGTGAAGCGGCTGGCCATCCTTTCCGGAGCAGGGGAACCAGCTCCGGGGCTAAGAAGGAGCCAGCTGGCCGGCCTCCACTCCTGCTGAGGCTGGCAGGCCACTCGGACGCCGTCTCCTAGCAACCGCTGCTGAGATGGCCCCCATGCAGCCTGGCAGTCTGAGCAGGAGCCGTGAAGAGGCGGTGGCAGCGAGGCTGGGCCGGCTCCTTCTTAGGCCCGGAGCCAGTTCCTCTGCTCCGGAAAGGACGGCCGGCCGCTTCACCCTGCATGCTGTGCAGCCGTGATGGGGCCCAGTGGAGCAGGGGAAGCGGTTCCGAGGCTAAGAAGTAGCTGGCCAGCCTCCACTCCTGCTGCGGGTGGCAGGCCACTCGGAAGCCGTCGCGTAGCAACCGATGCAGGAAGAGAGAGAGGGGGGGGCTGAATAACGTCAGAGAGAGGGGGGGTGCCTGTGGGCTGAATAACGTCAGAGAGACCTCAGAGCTTATGTGCCTGCCCGTCCACCTTTATCTTTCTGTAGATATCCGGGACAAAGTCCAGAACATCAAAAAAGCACACACAGCAGGATCTTGGTAGGCATGCACTATAAAAAGTCCCAGTGATTCTGATAATAAAAGCATACAGGCAGGGTTTTTGTTAAGTTATGTGTAAATAAAAGAGCATATTACACGTTTCATCTATCACATTTTTTTCAAACAGAAATACAAAATATATACATGTAGCTTATGATTCTATTAACATGTATTATGTGTTATGTGCCTTCAAGGCGATCATGACTTATGGCGACCCTATGAATCACTGACCTCCGAAAGCATCTGTCATGAATCACCCTGTTCAGATCTTGTAAGTTCAGGTCTGTGGCTTCCTTTATGGAATCAATCCATCTCTTGTTTGGCCTTCCTTTTTTTCTACTCCCTGCTGTTTTCCCAAGCATTATTATCTTTTATAATCTTTTATGAAAGATTATTATTATTTTGTATAATCTTTTATAAGACGTTTCATCTTGATTCAATTAAAAACCATTCAGCATCTAGCACAGTTCATTACAATTGCTTCAGCAGGCAAAAAAGTCATTAAGTGGTCTGCCAAGACCCTCAGTAATGTTCAAGTAGTGGTGGTGGTGAGTTTGGAAATCCCTGGTCTATCGCCTTGCTGTCTGGTTGTGAGCTTACAGGATGCGGTGGACACAGGATGCTGGGTTTGAAGAACATAAGGAGAGCCCTGCTGAACCAGCCAAAGGCCCATTTAGTCCAGCATCTTGTTTGCACAGTGACCACCTAGATGCCTGTGGGAAGCCCACAAGCAGGACCCAAGTGCAGCAGCGCTGTCCCCACTTGTGATTCCCAGCAAATGGTACACAGAGGCATATAGCTTCTGATATGAAGGGCCTTTACTCTGATCCAACAGGGCTCCTCCAGCAGCATTGCGAGACTTGCCAAGCAGATATGCTGCTATAGGTGCTCTGTCACAGAGCTATAGCCTTTCGCCCATAGCAACAGAATTAGCTGCGATCCTGACTTATGGCTAACTGTAACCAGAGGGAGTGTTTGGCAAGCTGAAATGGGAAATATCCAAGAAGCCACTTGCTAAATGGAGTAACTATTCTGGTTTACCACGAATGCGCAGTTCTGCAAGACTTGCCAAGCAGACATGGTGTTGTAAAGTGGGGGACACCGTAACCATAGGTGTTGTTTGTGTGTGATGAGAAGCTGGGTGGGGTGTGGCGTGTTTTTCTCCTTTGTAGCCATGCAGCCTCGTAAGCCGCTTCCCGCTCTTGGGGCACCCCCCATCCCCAGATGAGTGGCTGGACAGCTTCCCCCTCTCTGCTCATCAGCTGTGAATCGAGTTTGTGTGAGGTACTTTGGCGGGAGGTTTGAATCCCTTGAGTGAATTCCTTGTGCTGCCCGATTCTGGCTCATCAGCTGTGAAGCAGGCATGCTCACGGCTTTTAGGGGGGAGGTGCGAATCCCCTGCCTGAGTGGGTTCTTTGTGCTGCCCGCCGCCCTTTCATCAGCCACCTATGATTTTGCCCAGGGCCCCACAGGCTATGGGAGGACTCGTGGCCCCCTCCTCCAAATTCGGTTTGGGCCATGACCTCCAGTGCGCCCACAAGAAATTCAAACTTTCACGCTTCCGCGTTCAAGCACGCATGTGCAGAACTGATAGCAGTGGAAGGGGAGAGGGGAGCAGACATCATATTTTCCCAACGAATCGGAACATAGTGGGATGTGTTGGGGGCATGGACAGGAAAAAAGCGAGAAGATGCCGCATGTTCGGGCTGCGTGTGCAGCCGGTAAAAAAGCATGTTTTTAATATCAGCAAAAAACGGGAAAGGAGCGGGAAAAGGGGCAAGTGAGGACTCTCAGCTGACAGAGCAGGTATGGAAAACCTGGATTATCCCGCTCCGTCTGGATGAGCCCTTAGTTAGATTTGCAGCCCTCCTTTCTTTATTATCCAGTCCTGCATATCACACTTTGTTGAGATCCTACCTGATCTGCCTTTCTTTCATCTGGTTCTCTGATATATGCTTGATTCAATCCACAAACCTCAAGGAAGTAAGATACTGCAGTTGGAATTAAGACCATGTGCAATCTGCACCTTCCTCGCTGATTTCACCACCTTCCAGTTTCGTCCCTGGACAGCCAAAGTTTTATAAATTATCCCCTTATTGTTAATCTAACCTACATGCAAGATTTATAGTTTTAATTTTCCAACGGTCCAGTTTCTTCAGAGAGAAAGTTTAAGGATTTAATGCAGAGAGTCAATTTAAGAGATGCATATTAATTAATACTAAAAAAATAGAGATAAATATAAATGAGAGGGACTTTACTTACTACTCACAAAAATATTAGATTGCAGTACTATTCAACAATCTTATACTTTACAGACAGCATCAACTGAACCTGTTACAGTATTGGATTGTGCTCCACTGACTGTTAAGTTGGGGCTTGGGTGAAATCAACATACTACATATGCGTGGAAACTGAATTCTATATTACTACAAAGAAAAATTTCTAAAGAGAAGTTGGAGGAAGCTATTCAAAAGTATTTTGAAAATAATACCACAGAGGAAATCTCAGACTCAATCATCTGGGACTGTACGAAAGTAGTACTGAGAGTAGTTTGTCTAAATGAAATAGTGTACATTAATCAGCAATGTGAACTTAATAAGGAGAGACTGATGGTAGAGATAGAATAATAGTAGAATAATTCATAATCAATTTTTTGAAAACAAAAGGAGAGAATTAGTCATTTGAAATAAACTCAATCAATGCTACATTACAATTTTGGAACCAGAAATATACATTTGATAACTCAAAATTATTCACCAGTAATGTTCAACAAAGGTTGGATAAGACATATACATAAAATTCAAATGCTCAATTTGATTTTTAAAAATAATATTTGTAATGAATTACTCCCCCCCCCTATTATATACATATACACATCTTAATACTGATAATTGTAGAACATCTACTCCTAAATTATCTAGTGAACATGAAGATATCTTGAGCTGGGAGTTTATTGAAAGAAAAATAACTGAAGTTATTAAAAATCTGAAACAGGCAAAATTCCATGGTTCGATGGATTTTTGGAGCATTTTATATGTATAAAAAAGATACATTATAATTCCTTATATGACAAAATTATTTTATAGCATTTTCAGAGGGTAACCCAGAATCCTGGCAGTTATCAAAAATAGCTGGGGGGAAATGTTAAACAGATGGATTGTTACAGACCTATTAGTCTAATAAATCAAGATGAAAAAATTACAAATGTTTTAGAACATAGACGAATTTGGCCCCATCCTATATCGATGGAGACCAAGTGGGTTTTATAAAAGGAAGATAGATTTCAGACCCAATAAGGAAAATGCTAGATGTGGATCATCATATTTTAAAAATCCATCAGTATTGTTATCTTTAAATATATCAGAAGCATTTGACAAGGTAGAACAACCATATTTAAAATAATTACTATCTTATATGAATACAGGTGATAAATTTCAATTGTATAATCACAGCTGAACTAAGAGGGTGAATAGTCTGGATTCAGAATTTTTGAAGTATGGTTCCTTCTCAAACTGGGCAGAAGTAATGAGTGGGGTACCACAGGGCTCGGTCCTGGGCCCAGTGCTCTTTAACATTTTTATTAACGACTTGGATGAGGAGGTACAAAGCATGCTTATCAAATTTGCAGATGATACAAAATTGGGGGGCATAGCTAATACCGTGGAAGACAGAAACAAAATTCAAAGGGACCTTGACAGGCTGGAGCATTGGGCTGAAAACAACAGCATGAAATTCAACAGGGATAAATGCAAAGTTCTACACTTAGGAAAAAGAAACCAAATGCACAGTTATAAGATGGGGGATACTTGGCTCAGCAGTACGACATGTGAGAAGGATCTTGGAATTGTCGTTGATCACAAGCTGAATATGAGCCAACAGTGTGATGTGGCTGCAAAAAAGGCAAATGCTATATTAGGCTGCATTCACAGAAGTATAGTTTCCAAATCATGTGAAGTACTAGTTCCCCTCTATTCAGCACTGGTTAGGCCTCATCTTGAATACTGCATCCAGTTTTGGTCTCCGCGCTTCAAGAAGGATGCAGACAAACTGGAACAGGTTCAGAGGAGGGCAACAAGGACGATCAGGGGACTAGAAACCAAGCCCTGTGAGGAGAGACTGAAAGAACTGGGCATGTTTAGCCTGGAGAAGAGAAGACTGAGGGGAGATATGATAGCATTCTTCGAGTACATGAAAAGTTGTCACACACAGGAGGGCCAGGATCTCTTCTCGATCGCCCCAGAGTGCAGGACACGGAGTAATGAGCTCAAGTTGCAGGAAGCCAGATTTCGACTGGACATCAGGAAAAACCTCCTAACTGTTAGAGTCATACGACAATGGAACCAATGACCTAGAGAGGTAGTGGGCTCTCTGACACTGGAGGCATTCAAGAGGCAGCTGGACAGCCATCTGTCGGGAATGGTTTGATTTGGATTCCTGCACTGAGCAGGGGGTTGAACTTGATGGCCTTATAGGCCCCTTCCAACTCTACTATTCTACTATTCTATGATTCTATGATATGAATATGCAGACACAGTCTCACGAAGACAATCACTTGTACATCATATGTCAAAGTGACCAGGAATTTGATGTTTTCTGCATTTTGTGCCTCTGGTATTTTCAGCCATGGATGTTTATCACTGCCTTTTCCCCAGTGTAGCTGCTTTTCTGTCTCATGAACTTTTGGTGTGAGATGATTGACAATTCTTTTTAAATTATCTTCTCCATCAGCTCTCACACCACTTGCAACTGGCACGGGTCTTCCCATTCTTAGTAGCCTCAAGTGCTTCTAATCCTGGAAGTCTTTTTATAATACACCCTACATCAAGCTTTATTCCTTGATAAAAAGTCACTTCCTTTTCCATGGTTGTTGGTTCTTTCCCACACTGCTGGTCTGGTTTTGGCATAGCTTTCTTCTGGTGGTATAATTTTAATTCTTGTCAGGGAACGGAATTGTCATCTGAGACAAAGTTGGTCACAACAGTAGGCAGTGAAGAAGACAGTTAGGCAAACATGCTGGTTAACTTTAAGCATTTTGCAGCAGCTTGTTGAAATTCTTTGTTTTCATTTTGCATGCCTTTCAGCATTTGGCATTGGTCACCTCACCTAAACAACAATAATGGAATAATATCAATATCAGCAGCACGGCCTGAATTCCTGGCCCCCACCAGGGTCGTAACCTGAGTTTCTCCTGCCAGTCAGTAGTGGCTGGTGAGCTGGGAGTTGGGAGGATGATTTACTTGTAATTTTTTTAAAAAGCAACGCTTTTCTTCAGATCCATCTGCAGGAGAGTCACCTGATCAGATGCAAACAGTGCAGTAGATACTAAACATGCTAATGGGAAAAGGTTTCCCTATGAGCAAGGATGGTTTCCCTGGCAAGTATGCCCTATGTCTGATGAGAACATTAATCAGTCCTTATATTGTGAGTTAAATAGAATGGCACCCACCCACCCACACTCACTGGGCCTCCATTCACCGATGCTTGGACTTTACAAAAAGGAGCAAACCTCCCTGGAATCAAAGTTTCAAACTTCCACCAGTGCAGGCTTTTAAAGCTCCAACTGGAGAGTCCAGAAAAAGCAAGAGACTTTCCTGAGCCAAAGCTTTCTTCCATCCAGGACCTGAACCTCCATTTGCTTCTCCAACACCCTTATCCCAAAAGTCAGGATTGCTGGGAAAGGGGAAGAGGCCCAGCAGGTATTCTAAGAATTTTACATAAATTATAAGATAGATCAGTGGCTAAGATGGGTGGCTAGGAGATGGGAGTTTGCTTTGGTCCCGTAGCTGAGATTTTCTCTCTAGCTTTGAGCTTGCATTCTCAGCCAGCTGTGGCTCTTATGTCAAGCTTTGATTAAACAATTAACTTGATTTGAACTTGCCTCCATTGAGAATATCTTAACCTTTCCTTGAAAGACAAAAAAAAATAGTTGCGGTGAAAAATTCCAGCAAATGTTTGCCATGCTTGCATTAAAAGGAACGGGAGTGAATTAATTAAAAATACTGTAGTAGATATTGCTAGAACTGCAGCAACACTTTGTTAGTGATTGCAGAGGGAGGGGAAAAAAGCTTTTGCATTGATCTCACCCTTGCTTAAAGTCGAGGGTCTGTTGGCTATAGGACAGTATAGAACACATGCTCTGTATCAAGAGATACAGTTTTGAAAGGGTCGCACATAGCATGGGTTGGAAAGAATATCTGCCTGACATCTTACAGAGCTGCTGCCAGTCAGGATAAACAGCACTAGACTAGATGGAGTGCTGTCTAACACAATGTGACAAGTTGATATCACTGGGAACTGCTTGGTGCAGTGACTAGCACAGACGGCCTATACAGAAGTCACCTGTACCTTCTCTAATGCATAAAAGTATGACACATTAGCTGCCATGCACAGAAGAGCAGCTTCAGGTGGGTCACTGTGGGAATATCGCTATTGTGTAGAATTGAAAATATTTGCTTTTCAAACTCAAAGTCAGACAGCGAGCCTTAGGGTTACCATGGAAACCCTTTGTGCCACCACTGCAAAAGATGAGAAATCCATAACATGCAATGCCGAGCTCTTTGATTTGGTGTTTGTGTGGGAGTACATGTGTAATTTCATGTGTGTGTGTGTGTGTGTGTGTGTGTGTGTGTGAGAGAGAGAGAGAGAGAGAGAGAGAGAGAGACAGAGACAGAGAGAGAGAGACTGCATTCAGTTATATAAATTACAGGCAGATGGCAACATGAAGATGGGTGATGAGCAATCATTCTCAGTAACAGTGAAAGGTAACAAACAATTCTCCTTTCTAATATCACCCAAGAAGATTCTGATAAAAAGGGGGGGGGGATAAGAGAGCGTTGAAAACCTGTCATTGCCTTCCTACATCTATATAAGCTTCTAAGTGAGGAAGAAGGCTGTTCAGCGAATATGTGCCTGTGCAGTCACAAAAAGGGGAAAGGAAGAATATCTATTAACAAAACGAGCAGCTTGTTTTTTATTATTTGCTATTGATATTGCTGACGGAAAGAAGTTAGAGTCATATATACGTGCAACACTGTACATAAGAGGCAGTGACAGCATTACTGGTCAGAAGGGTGAGGCAGAATGCCTGAGGTTGTAGATGCTAAGGCACCATTAATTGGCAACAAAATGGTCATTATATTTTCACCACAGCACAGTGGTGGAGAGTCTGAGCTATGAATAAGGGAATCTCTTTGCATCTCATCACTAGAATTAATTCGCTAGATGGCTTCAGTCAAGCCACTTTTATAAAGATGATAAACATTAGTGCAGTGGAAAAGAAGCTTAATAAACAGCAACATAAACCTGATGGGCTACTAACAGCAAGTTACAGAACAAATCATATAATGTCCTATGGAGGGTCAAAATCAATTAACAGAACTATAAAAGCCAGCACATCGTGTGAAAAACCAGGTTTCCAGCTGGAAACCTCTTGATAGGAAGACGGTCTGTTTTAAAGGTGAATATAATCCCTGGGCTGTTTTTTTCCATTTGAAAAAACAGCACAATTACTACCTGGATGGCCTCTGCCCAGCACAGCCACTACTGAGGTCTGTGGTGACTCTGTTAGGCTAGCTACAGAACTGGTTGCCCGAGGGTGTCTGCTTGTGAAAGGAGGCAGCTGTTGCCTTGAACCTTGCCCTCACCTCACTCCAGAAAGGTGCTGGAGACCTGGCAGTGCAGATTCACACAGGTCATGTCATGATGCCTCCTCCTTGTGCCGGGACAATCATATCCTTATCCAGCAAGCATACAGTGAGCAATGTGCATCATGATCTGGCTTCCTTCATGGAGGAAACTGAGCTCACGTGCTTCCTGGTGCAAGTGGCTGGTCAGTCAGCTCAGCCCAAAGCTGTGCAGGGAGCAGCAGCTAGTATCACTGCCCCTTTGCTTCTACCACTGCCCATGCTGGTAGCACTGCCCATGTTGCCACTTCTGCCCATGATGCAGGACATCAGCACACCTAAGGGGCTCTGCTCTTGGCACCTGATCTGCCTAATCTTTGCACAGTTAGATCTATTCTGGGCTGTTTTCTCACTTCCCATTGTGTCTCTGCTTGGGCTGTGAACACACAAGTTGCCAGAGCAAAGCGTTTCCATTGGACACACCTGGAGAGGGAATGTGTCGCTCTACCACTTAGTTACAAAATCTCTGAAGCTGAATTTTAAAAAACCCTACTCAGGCTGCTCCCACCAGATTTTACAGGAAAAAGGGGCTTGACTAGCATTGTGTGCCCCCATTTTCAGAAGAGAGAGGAGGAAATGCACTGGAAATGGCAGGACAGTGAGTGTGTTTCTACCTTTGTTCGTGGCTTGCTTCATGTGGCCCACCTTCCCTGCTCATTGCATGCCTGGCTAGTCGCTCCATGTGGTCCCCAGAAAGGGGTGTTAGGGGTGGGTGATCTTTGTTGCTATGCTCTTCTGTGCCTATTTGGGCCGTGGTTGTTTCTGTCATTGCTGTGAAGTGTGGTGTTGTTTCTTATAAACAATATTTTTATTACAGTTTCTAAAAACAAAAATCTGAAGACTTATTCTTCAATCTTTTAATACACAAACGTTATATAAATATTAAATACCTACTGTACAAAAACATTCCACATTATTCCATATAAGATTGCCTAATCAATCCTTTTAATTTATAAAAATAATCACAGTTCTAAAAAAAATTACTTAAACTGAGTAATGTACATCTATATCTCCTCTAATTAGCTAACTAGATTTATCTCGCTCTGCAGCCATCCTTTCACTCCACTATGATATGAACAAGCTCAATTTTTCTAGGAATCTATTATCTTGTACAATAAAGTGGCATGTGGTTTTGTGGCATGGTTGTGTTTGCGTGATAAGGGACAGAGAGCCAGGGATCTGGAAAGCTCCGGGGGGATGGGACAATCGTGGCCGGGATGCTGCTGTCACCACATTGTTCATGATGATGCAAGAACATGTAATATGCATTTTGGTGCCTAACCGGCCAGGCGGGATCTTATCGGATAGTGATTGCATGGGGAGTCATCATGTAGAACAACTTACCTTCATGTATAACCTACCATCCCAGTGAATTTCTGTGGCCTTCCTAGAACATTAAAGTAAATTAGCTACAGCTATATAGCACTGTGGGGATGCTATCCCATTCACTGTATGATTCCTGGGACTACCCATCTGACTATTCCAGGAAGAAAAAAGAAACCCACAAGTTGTCAACAATTGTTGAAAAGGGTATTTTCCCCCAACACTTCCAGAAATGATCACAAAAACTGAGTATGAAATGTGCACTATGAAATGGCAGATCTTTTATTGTATACCAGTTGAATTTTCCTGTACTGTTTCATAGACTTTTCAGGAGGGGATCTCTGGGAAGGATCTGTTCTCATGGGTCCCATATTAATCCTATCCTCACTCCTAGCTTTTGAAAATGTGACAGAAGCTACATACTATCTTCTGTTTCCCCCCTCCTCTGGTGTTGACTATTTGATCAGTTTATAAGCTGCATGTAAGACATGGCCACATACCTGCTTTTGGGTTCCAGCAGATGTCTCAACAGAACAAAATGACATAGAAATGCCACCTACGTGTTATAGTTTTACTAAGGAAGGCATCCCTCTTATTATACCCTTCAACAACTGGTCCCAAGGAAAAAAAATCCAGAGGAACTGTTCAGAGATACTAAACTGGGAGAGGAAGGGCAAGGTTCCTGGAAAAGCCTTTCCTTCAGCTTTGGGCTATTGTGCAATGTCCTTCCTCTTCAGTTCCTCCCTTCCTCAAAGGAGGATGGCAGTCAAGATAAAATGCTTATCAGGTCAGGTAATCACATCCACAGCTGTTTCCTGTGAGAATGAGATGAATAATAAGAATCCCAACCCACTGAAGGAATAGACAGAAAAAACATATATGGGGGTGGGGAGAAAGAACATGCAATCCCTGGGTCCTTTCTACAAGGTGATTTATTATGCCCTTCCAATCATGCTGATGATAAGACTTGACTAATGGAACTCCTTGTTCCATGTTGCTTTGGACTTGCTTGACATCTCTGCTGTGTGTGTGGGTTTTTTTATTAAAAAAAACCCTATTGCTTTTCAAGAAAAATTACAACAAAAAGTACCAAAACAACAGTGTATAATACAGTGGGTTCCTGCATGTTCAGTCTGTTACAGCAAGGGTCTCTCATATGTCTCCACGCATATGGATCATCTGGAGAGCATCCAGGTCTCAACATTAAAAGATCCCTCAAAATGGGTGTCAGGGTTGCATGTGAGAAATTCAGGTTTGCATGCAAACACTTTGTAACAATAGTGTTTTAAGGCAGCTGTAAGGCCCAGGTGGGACTAGCTATGTACTACCACAGCCAGCAGCAAGGGTGTCTCAGTCTCTGCTTCCCCGGCCCCCAAAAAACAGGTTCTTGCCACTGTTCCCACCTCACCGCCCCCATCTAGTGCTCCTGCTGCTGCTCTTGCAACTCACCATTAATTGTGTCCTGGTACATGTTTGGATCTCTGGCTGCATACACACCATACCTTTAAAACACATTGAAAGCACATTATTTCCCCCAAAGAATCCTGGGAACTGTAGTTCGTTAAGGGTGCTGTGAACTGTAGTTTGTAAGGGTGTAGCTCTGTTAGGAGTAAACTACAGTTTCTAGGATACTGTGGGGGAACTCATGTGCTTTAAATGTACTGTATGTGAGTAGGGACGGGGGAGGATTTTGATTCAGTTCACATTTCAAGCCGAATTATCCAATTCACTCTTTCTGAAACAATACCACAAATTGCTGCAGAAATGTGGAGAGCTGAATTTAAGACTGGAAAACTGAGAGCACCAAAATGGACAGATTTTCCATTCCTAATGGTGAGTACACAGCCCTTGACTCAGAGGCATGGTGCACCGTAACAATGGTTGGGTTGCCTAACACGGGGAATTAGCATCAAGACAATAAACCAAACCTTAGAATATTCAAATATGTGGTTTATTAGAGAAATAGAAATATTGCAGAGGCAACTTTCAGTTCATGCTGGCAAGCAAAAAGAATGGAAGGCAGTGGGGGTGTTATACAGACAGAGCTTGTAAAGGGAAGATAGGATGTGTGTTTATTTAAAGTATTTTTACAATGCTCCTTAGCCAAAAAGGCTCCCAGACTTACAGATGGATTTTACGTTTCTGCTTACACGTAAGCAGAGTGATACACCAGTAGCCTTGCAGAATCCTCTAATTTGTGCTTCTGAAGGAAGCATCTGCTAGAGCCCTCGCAACAAGCTAAGTAAAAAAAAGAGTGAAGAAACAGACCTTCTCATGGGGATACAGAAAACATTCTAGAATAAGTAAACAATAGGAACTTTGTCCGTTTCACAGCAAGCGATAGCCTCATCGACCACTCTCAAGATTCCTGAAGGGACACTGTTGGAGTCAACAGGCTGCCCTTGGTGGGCCAGGCCATTAAGCCCAAGATGCAAAGCTCTGGATGCAAGATCGATCCATCCCATCCTGAGATAGGCTGAATGGATATATCAGTAAAGATTATAAAATCACAATGCATGCAGATACAAATACATTCTCTTCCAATTGTACAATAGCAGAACTGTCTTCTTGGATCACAGTAAGTGGAAGATATAGGGCAGATCCCTGAACCTGAACTAACATTTGCAGGAAGGGATTCTGAGGAACTAAGACAAATAGTGGTAACGAGAGAGGAAGTTCTAAGCTTAATGGACAATATAAAAACTGACAAATCACCGGGCCCGGATGGCATCCACCCGAGAGTTCTCAAAGAACTCAAAGGTGAAATTGCTGATCTGCTAACTAAAATATGTAACTTGTCCCTCGGGTCCTCCTCCGTGCCTGAGGACTGGAAAGTGGCAAATGTAACGCCAATCTTCAAAAAGGGATCCAGAGGGGATCCCGGAAATTACAGGCCAGTTAGCTTAACTTCTGTCCCTGGAAAACTGGTAGAAAGTATGATTAAAGCTAGATTAACTAAGCACATAGAAGAACAAGCCTTGCTGAAGCAGAGCCAGCATGGCTTCTGCAAGGGAAAGTCCTGTCTCAGTAACCTATTAGAATTCTTTGAGAGTGTCAACAAGCATATAGATAGAGGTGATCCAGTGGACATAGTGTACTTAGACTTTCAAAAAGCGTTTGACAAGGTACCTCACCAAAGGCTTCTGAGGAAGCTTAGCAGTCATGGAAGAAGAGGAGAGGTCCTCTTGTGGATAAGGAATTGGTTAAGAAGCAGAAAGCAGAGAGTAGGAATAAACGGACAGTTCTCCCAGTGGAGGGCTGTAGAAAGTGGAGTCCCTCAAGGATCGGTATTGGGACCTGTACTTTTCAACTTGTTCATTAATGACCTAGAATTAGGAGTGAGCAGTGAAGTGGCCAAGTTTGCTGATGACACTAAATTGTTCAGGGTTGTTAAAACAAAAAGGGATTGCAAAGAGCTCCAAAAAGACCTCTCCAAACTGAGTGAATGGGCGGAAAAATGGCAAATGCAATTCAATATAAACAAGTGTAAAATTATGCATATTGGAGCAAAAAATCTGAATTTCACATATACGCTCATGGGGTCTGAACTGGCGGTGACCAACCAGGAGAGAGACCTCGGGGTTGTAGTGGACAGCACGATGAAAATGTCGACCCAGTGTGCAGCAGCTGTGAAAGGCAAATTCCATGCTAGCGATAATTAGGAAAGGTATTGAAAATAAAACAGCCGATATCATAATGCCGTTGTATAAATCTATGGTGCGGCCGCATTTGGAATACTGTGTACAGTTCTGGTCGCCTCATCTCAAAAAGGATATTCTAGAGTTGGAAAAGGTTCAGAAGAGGGCAACCAGAATGATCAAGGGGATGGAGCGACTCCCTTACGAGGAAAGGTTGCAGCATTTGGGGCTTTTTAGTTTAGAGAAAAGGCGGGTCAGAGGAGACATGATAGAAGTGTATAAAATTATGCATGGCATTGAGAAAGTGGATAGAGAAAAGTTCTTCTCCCTCTCTCATAATACTAGAACTCGTGGACACTCAAAGAAGCTGAATGTTGGAAGATTCAGGACAGACAAAAGGAAGTACTTCTTTACTCAGCGCATAGTTAAACTATGGAATTTGCTCCCACAAGATGCAGTAATGGCCACCAGCTTGGATGGCTTTAAAAGAAGATTAGACAAATTCATGGAGGACAGGGCTATCAATGGCTACTAGCCATGATGGCTGTGCTCTGCCACCCTAGTCAGAGGCAGCATGCTTCTGAAAACCAGTTGCCGGAAGCCTCAGGAGGGGAGAGTGTTCTTGCACTCAGGTCCTGCTTGCGGGCTTCCCCCAGGCACCTGGTTGGCCACTGTGAGAACAGGATGCTGGACTAGATGGGCCACTGGCCTGATCCAGCAGGCTCTTCTTATGTTCTTATGTTCTTAAGTTGTGGGGAAAAGTGTTTGTAAACTTCTTTTAATACCTTTTCATATTTTGTCCTAAATGATGCAGGTCCTGAAAACGTCATTTCTTAAGATATAAGAGAGATATATCTCTGGGAAGGTTCAGGTGCAGGAGACTCATAGAACTGGAGTAACTCCAATTTTCTCAGAGACCTTGGACTTATCTGTTGGGGAAAGGGTGGGTGGGAATTTATCCAGCAGCTATCTTGTCCAGCTAAGGGGGGGGCAGTAGCGTAGTGGCAAATTAAAGTGTAGTGGGGTCCCTTCATGATTGTCACACCACACCCCCGCACACCCATGCCCCCACACAGCAACATCCCTTTTATAAGATCATATAACCTTCTAAGATTATGCAATAAAATGAGCTTTCAGACTTTTGGTTTCTTTGGAGTACTTTCACTTAGTGTTGCACTGAAATGATCAATGCAGATCTCCATGTGTTGCCTTTCAGCTAGATGTTCTATTTTATGTGCATGTACATGGGCAAGTGGACTAAGATGCTCTAAGGTAAGGAACTTCCTTTGCGGAGTTTCTCTTCTTAGCTGTCATGGTAAGATTAAGAGTAACTGCATTTGGGCAGAGTTTATGAGTTTTAGGAGGAAAATTAAGCATGGAAATTCCTGCTCTTAACCCCTGGTGTGCAGCCCCACACACCCACACTCTTAGGTATATTCATTTGCATTCCACCTTACCATGCACATCACATATATACAGATCATCATTAAAAAGTGAAACACCATCACACAGACACTTTCTCTCCCCTACCCCCCAATGTAGAATAGTAGAGTTGGAAGGGGTCTACATGGCCATCGAGTCCAACCCCCTACTCAATACAGAAATCCAAAATAAAGCATACCCAAAAGTTGCCTGTCCAGCTGCCTCTTGAATGCCTCCAGTATTGGAGAGCACACCACCTCCCTAGGTAATTGGTTCCATTGTCGTACCGCTCTAATAGTTAGGACGTTTCTCCTGATGTTCTGCTGAAATCTGGCTTCCTGTAACTTGGGCCCATTATTCAATGTTCTGCACTCGGGGATGATTGAGAAGAGATCCTGGCCCTCCTCTGTGTGAGAACCTTTCAAGTACCTGAAGAGTGATATCATATCTCCCTTCATTCTTCTCTTCTCAAGGCTAAACATGCCCAGTTCTTTCAGTCTGTCCTCACAGGGCTTTGTTTCCAGTCCCCTGATCATCCTTGTTGCCTTCCTCTGAACCTGTTCCAGTTTTTGCATCCTTCTTAAAGTGTGGTGTCCAGAACTGGACACAGTGCTCAGGTTGAGGCCTAATCAGTGCCGAATAGAGGAGAACTAGTACTTCACATGATTTGGATATTATATCTCTGTTAATGCAGCCTAAAATAGCATTTTTCTTTTTTGCAGATACAAGTATTTTCTCCTACTGCTCCTGACTGTGGGCTAGAACAAAACTACACATCTTCCCCCTCTCCCACATTTTTTCTGCTGCTGAGTTGTGAATAAGATTCTTGTAAACAAACAAATAAACTGTAGACCGTGCAACAGAGAGAGAGAGAGACCCCTTCAGTTCTCCCCAAGTTCTCCCCTTCCCTCCCTCCTTTTCCACTTTCCCTTGCTTGCTTGCTCTCCATCATCATCTCCATGCTCCTCAGTCCTTCTCATGCATGCCTTCTCCCACAAAAACAGAAGTCCCCAATAAGCATGAAAGGGGAGTGTGTTAGCTACTGATAAAAGTCTTCTCGGTGGCTGCATCTTTTCATTCTGATTAGCTCCAACCAGCAGGAAAGCATGCTGGAGAAATAGGGACCCTGCTGGAACCCCTATTCCCCAAAGGTAAGGGATTTAAGATCCCCCAGCCCCCTGGACGACTACATCCTTGTGGTGGGGGGACATGGTTGCCATATGTTACTGCTGGTACTGACTCAAACTGTGACCACTTGGGCATGGGTTTCTTGAAAACAAGACCTGAAGGCTCTTCTCAGTAAGTAAATCTGCTGTTTCTTTTGAAGCATCTAAAAGGGCACCTAAATCCACGCATTCCATTACCAATCTGATCTGTATACTGAATCTTGCATACACTGCATCTATGAAATCTTGGCTATTAAAAATCTTTGCCCTTTCTTCAGCAACAAAAGGGATAGAGAGAAGGGG
The DNA here is from genome assembly GCF_030035675.1 of Rhineura floridana. Lineage (NCBI taxonomy): Eukaryota > Metazoa > Chordata > Lepidosauria > Squamata > Rhineuridae > Rhineura > Rhineura floridana. Next base: position 171,330,208 of record NC_084480.1, on the reverse strand, counting down.
GGGTGGAGTCCACAGGAAAGTTCCTGGGCAGATCTCCTGGGTGTCCAAAGATTCCTAGCTAGTAGGGTGACAAGCATCACATCTCATGCTTGAGTTGGGCTTGAAAATTAACATAAAAACGAAGGGCAGTATTCAACTAAATAAAAGCACTAGTGCAAGGGGATTTTGCCCTCTCCTCCCCCTCCGTACACACCATCCCCAAATCTGCTATGGAGGGTTGGGGGAATCCCCAGAGCAGATTTAGTGGGTTTGTGAAATAGCTTCTAGAAATCTTATTCTGGTGTTCAGTTGAGATGGGGGAAAGAAATTAACATATCTTTTGGGCTCTTCTGACAAGAGCCCTCAAGCTACTGAAATTACTTGGTTAGTAATTGTGCAGGGGCAGGGAGGAAAGTGTGGTATTTAGGTGATCATGTCTTGGCTAAATACTTCTGGAAGGAATCTGATGCTCTTTTGTTTACAATTGTTTACAAATGATAAGGGAGGGATAGCAAAGATTTACAATTAAGGGAGACTTTCCCAGGTGCTCTTGCTACTCAGCTTGCTTGGGATGTACAAGTCTGGCTTCATGTAATGGAGTCTCTCTTGAGGCCTCTCCAGGCCAAAATCAAAACTTGATAGCAAAAGCTGAGTTTTTTGCTATCATAGCAAAACCTGGTTTTTAATATAGGGCTGCTTTATAGCAGTATCCAAAAGATTCCTAATTGTTAAGGTGAAAATCATCTTCTGTACTCAAGTTGTGCTTAGACATTAACATACATTGTTAGTCATTTGTTAGTAATTGTGGAGGGGGGGTAAGGGAGGAGTGGCAAGGGAGGAGTGGCATTTTTGGTGATCCTTGGTTTAACAGTTCCTGAAGGATATGATCTTCTTTTCTTTAAATTTACAAGTGATAAAGAAGGTTGACAGTGAAGAAGATAACAATCAATGGATTTACCAGGCGGTATTGCAACTCAGCTTTCTTGAATGGGCATATGCTTCTCAGATGCAAAAAAGAACTGGATTGTAGAGGTACTTCATAACAGTACATTTCCAAAATAAACCTTTGCTATGGCTTTGATGTAATAACAATGAGGAAAAGTTTGTTGTACAAGTGTAAAACAATGTTTAAACACTTCCTGTGAGTATGCCATAGGTGAACTTTGGGTGTGCTTGCTTGGCTTTCATTAATGGCTATGAATTTAATACTCTGGGGAAAACATGTCTTTATTTTGAGTGATGAAGAAAGGGTGGGGCTTGTCTTATGAGTGCATAGATATTATTACTGCTATGTCTGAGACAAGTTGCAGTGACCTGTGTTAATGAGATGCTACTCAGGAATCCACTGGAACACCAGGACAGACAGACAAGAGGGCTTTCTTAGAATCAGCCAGGTGATACACTGCCAAGTAAACATAAGGAGTGATGACATATGTTTGGGTTTCTGCCTGGAGGGCTCCAAATAATGTTTTTAGTTAATTTCCCCATAGGTGGTAGACAGCAGAGAGAGAGAGAGAGAGAGAGAGAGAGAGAGAGATGTAAGCGGGTGCAGTTGGTGTCAGTGGGTGTAATTTATGCACTTGTGGGATACCAGAGAGGCAGGAAAAACACTACACAGAGGAGAATGCGTTCTTCCATAAACATGGAAGGAGAAATAAGCTGCAAATTCACATTCAGATATATTTTATTGGCAGGAGGAGTTACTCAGGTATGACAAAGAAATGTGAGTCTTCAGCATCTTTTTAAAGGGCAGGTAAACACAAGGCCAGTTTTCAGTAATGCGCTTTTCCCCATTCTCCAACAAAGATTTAATAGTCAGAGGGAGTGAGAAAAGTCCTAAAAATGTGTGTGTTCCTTTCCAAAGAGGAAAGTCACTAGTACACCAGGAAGGGAAGCCAAGAATTAAATAACAGCACCAATTTTGATCCATGCTAAGAGTTGAGTTTGTTAAGTCCTCTGTAGAATCACATATCTGAAATCCTGGCACTTCTTGACATCTTCACCATGCCCTTCAGCCCCAACAAGCATTGTCCAAATATACCTGGCTGAGTTTTCTTTTGACATCGTCATTTGATATGTAAAGTAGAAGGGGAGAGGAAAGAGCTAATTGAATTTGCAAAGGATGCTAAATGGGATGCTGCAAACAGCAGTTCAAGCAACAGTGTGTGTGAGGGAGAGAGGGGGGAGGGAGGGGGAGGGAGGGAATAGTCTAAAGGCAGCACAGAGAGGTCAACTCTGGGACAGAAATAGCAAATAAGATTCATTCTAGGAAAATGTGATATTATCCATCTGGAGAATAAATTTTAGAGACAGTGAGACAGAGTGAAGGCTAGAGAAAAGTCTGGATCCTTCTCTTATTCCCTACCCCTTTCCTAATTCACTCACCATCCTTACTGCATCATGCTCTTAATTGGTAATCAGATATGAGGCTTCAGTTTGTATTAGCTTCTAGCAAATTCACAGAGACAAAATGTGAAAAATCTAGAAACTTGTTCCTCTTTTTCTTCCACTGTATTTATTTTATTTAAGAATTTTTAAAGTAGATGTTTTAAACGGCTATACATTCTATTTACTGGTTATGTTTTGATCTGTATTTTGTAAGCTTTATGAAGTATAGCTCTTGATAAGTAGGTTATAAATTTGGTTAAGCTGGGGGACCCTGCTTGCTTCATTCCACTCACCAACCCTTTCCCCCTGCATTATTTTTCCTCCCCCAGAATTTCCCTCTGCAGGATCACAATATCTACCCCCCCATCTGCCTCAGTTTCCTCTCAAGAGCACAATATCTCCCCTCTCCCTGTCTCAGTTTCCTTCTCCAGGACCACAACATCTCCACTGTCTCTGCCCCATTTTCCCTCCCCAGGACCACAATGTGCTCTTTCTTCCTCAGCTTCCCCCCCCCCAAAAAGGATGATACATCTCCCACATCCCCCCAGACCATTCTCTCTCCCAACTACAGGTTGTCCCCAAAAGAAAGATATCTCTACTACTATTCCACCCATGGCAGTTTCCCTTTCTCTCTCCTTCTCTCTCATCTGTGAAGAAAAGCCAGGGAGAAAGGGAAGGAGGGGAGATTCCCCCCTCTGGTCCTCTTGTCCCAAGGTGACTAATTCAGGCTCTGAGGTGGATTCCTGCAAGAGCTGGTTGCCAAATCTTGGCGCAGTCTGTGTGCCTATTGTGCTCCCTAGTGGTTCAGACTGTCATCACAGTGTGATGACAAATTTGTGCAAATATAATACAGAGAGATAAATATAGTAAGACTACAACACAACAATGAAAACATAACAGCAGGAACAGCCAGAAAATACCATCAGTCAGAACTAAAACTAGAAAGCTTGAGTGAATAAAAAAGGTCTTTACCTGGTGCCAAAAAGGTAACAGAGCTTCTGACAGCAAAGCAGCATACTGATGACACCTCAACCCATATCCCTGGATGACCTCACTCAATGGTTGAATGTTGATGTTGAACAGCAAGGGGGACATGACAGAAGTGTGCAGAACACCACAGCATGACCTGCCACTGAGCAGAGCAACAGTTCCCCAGCACTACCTTCTGGCACAAACCACCCAGGCAGAAATGAAACTACAGACGCACACAGCACAGTGCCCTGAATCCCCACCTCAGGCAGCTTGCCTTGAAGAATGTCATGGTTGATGGTACAGAAATCCACCATAAATCTAGGAATATTAGCAAGGTCACACTCCATCCTTCCACTGCCTGATCAATGTTGTTTCAGTGTCAATATCAGGCTGGAAAACAAACTGAAATGTATCTAGAAAACAGATGTCATCCAAGCATGTCTGGAGTTATACAGCAACTACCTGCTCAAGCACCTGGACCCTCAAAGGGTATATTTGTGAATGAGTGATATTTAGAATAATCTTGCAGTCCAGAGGGCTCTTTCTTTTTTTAATTCTTTTTATTAAATGTATATACCAGATTTTCAACAACAAATATGCCCAGGGAGTGTTACAATAAAAAGTAAGACAGGGAAACATGAGAATACAAACACCTATCTAATAAAAATAGTAAAATAGCAAACAACACCCCAAATTGCAGCAGATAAAACAACCACAGTAGCAAGAGACATACAGGTCTAAAAACTCTTAAAAGCCTGGGCTATTTAAAAGGGCTTATAGTAACAAAAACATAGGTCAGCCTCTTGGGAAGAACACTCTGCATCCAGTCATCGCCCACCTTATTTCAGATGGTCAGGGCACAATGAAGAGAGCCTCAGATAATGATCCAAGTGCTTGGGCAGACTGATGAGACTTTCTTAAGAAACGGTCTTATGCTCACCTTTAGGCAGGCATTTCTCACTTCCCAGTGGGTCAGGGAAAGGTTAAATGGCATGTTTGTGCTGTGGAGAGGGGCCTACATCTTCCAGAGTCTCACCTTTCTCTAAGGTGTAGGTATTCACAACAAATGCAGTCATCGGGATATGGCCAGGTTCTTAAAAGATTTGTGGAATGGACATATTGATATAACTTTGCATAAAATTTGCCTGTGCTAATTTATATGTGTAGGTGAAAACCTAGAAATAATTACAAGAATTTATGTGCCACCCTATTTGCAGACATGGTGCATGTCATCTCTCTCCCACTGCCATCAGTCTGCCACGCAATGTTGGAAGAGCACTCAGGCTGCTTTCACAGAGAAGCTGTCACACACATTTTCCAACTGTCTAGATGAGGACTCTGATCTGGAAACCTGGAATCCTGATCAGAAGGTGAGAGCAAAAATAAGCAAATCCTGTGAGGGAGAAATTTGGGCTGAGGCAAAATTTCTGAGAAAAGAATTTTCTGATATTTTTTGAGGTTTTTTTAAAGCTCTTCTTGAACTTTTGAAGGATTTCATTTCTCTCCTGGATAATAGTTGGCAAAATCCATCTGTGCATTTTGGATGGAACTTTGCAGCTAGTTTTAATATTGTTTTACTATTATTTATTTATTGCATTTATATAGTTGCCTTTCTGTCAAAGCACTCAAGCTGGTTTACAATTTTAAAATGCTAAAACAAATAAATTATATAAAATGTGGCTAACTGAATTGTCTTTGCCTGCCCTGATATTTCCTTTGCCTGCCTCTCTCCTTTTCTTTTTCTCCCTCACAGGGCAGATAATAATAGGTATCATGCAATGGGCTTGGCAGCTTCTCCTTCCAGTCATCCTCATGGCCCATTGCTTCCTTCATCCACCAATATGAACTAACTAGGGACTGCTGCCCCTGCTTGCTTCGCTTGCTCACCCACCTAGCACCTAATTCTGTCACCCAAACCAACCCCCTCCCTTAGAGCTCACCAAAAGCCTTTCACAATCCTCCCCACCCCAGCTTCCCCTGATGCTGGAGGTGCAAAGGAATACCAACCCCACCATGCCCCAACCCCCTGCTGTCCCCCCAGACCTTGCCAAACTCTCTCTCCCCTTAGATCTAGCCAAGACTCACCACCACCACTCTCATTACAGGTCACCAAGACTCCTTACCTCTTCCCCCTCTCTACAGGTCACCAAGCTGTCTCCTCCTCTCCCCCCCTTTAGACTTTCTCTGGCAAGGAGGAGGGAAGCAAAGGAGGGAAGCAGCCAGCTGAGGTGAGCTGCACAGGAATAGTTATGACAGGCTGGGACAGTTCCTAGTAACTGTCCTGCTCTCCCACTACACTCCACTTTCTTCCTCCTTGCCCTCCACTGCTGAGGCTGAAACAGCATTGTTAGTGGGGTGGGTGGAGGTAGTGGTGGTGGTGACAGAGCAGGATTGTTGCTGAGGAGCTGCCCTGGCTTGTCATGACTGTTCCTCCACAGCTCTGATACTGATGTGATGGCCTGGCAGCATTTAGAAAGCTGTTGTCACATTGCTGCCTGATGGCGCTGTGAGCTACAGTGTGATTACAGCCTTAGAAAAATATTATAGGTAATATAAAGAGAGTTTCATTCAACATTAAGTGAGCTGGATATTCACCCCAATTTTTCTGCCCACAAAGAGTATAGAGAATTTTGAAAGACCATTTTAGCTCAACACTAGGAAAAAACTCCAAAATGGGCTGAGGCAGTCTAGCTCCCTGCTGTTGGTATGTCCCCATGTCTCCAGAGAGCAACGTATAGACAAGAGCCCCTGCACTTGTTCCACCTTTGCTAAACCCTTATTGAAAACTAAAAATTAGAAAAACTGCTCCTCCACCATTGCTTTCAAGTCTATGTCAAGCGACTGTTATGGCTCCCAACCAGCTTCTCTCTCTGTCTCTGTGTGTGTGTGTGAGAGAGAGGGAGAGAGAGGGAGAGAGAGAGAGAGCTCTGACTGCCAGCTCCAGAGAGCGTTAGAAAGCTCATGAAGCAATAACAATGGCTTGCCTTGTGACTAGGGTGGGGGAGACAGAGAAGGCTTATGAGAGAGAGGAATATTGCTCATTAGCCTCACTGCCTGGCCTAATTGCTTGCTCAAGCTGAAACAATTGTGTTAGATGCTGCTTTGCCTAATTATTATGAAGATAATGAGCACTACTAAGGGAGACCCAGCACAGCACATTGTAGCCAAGGTGTAAATTGGGAGGACCAGTGCACAGAGATGACATTCTTAAGGGGAGTGAATGCTAAAGCTTTGTGAGTTGCAAGGTTAACTGAAGAGAAAGAAAACATAGTTCTAAATTGGTTAGGCAGGTTCTCTCTCTCTCTCTCTCTCTCTCTCTCACACACACACACACACACACACACACATTTTGTAAGCAGTGCAGAGAAAAACCATAGATCTAGTGCAATGGCAGTAGATGCTGCAAACATCAGTCTAAGCTGCTGGGGAGAGATAATAAATTTACAGACCAATAAAAAAATTTTTTTAAAGAAAAACCTTTATGCCTCACTCTAGCATCTGGGTGAGGCAGTGTTTGTAAGTGACACCGCCAGACACTGCTACCTCCCACCACAACTCATATCTGCACACATAAAGCAAAGGGTACAGGTTATGGGGCATGCAGTTTCCCACTCTAATTCAGGCAGCTGCATCTCTCTATAGGTAGAGCAGATGCTCACCCAACTAATAGCCAGCAGGGACCTCGCCATCCCGTTCAGAGGGTTCTAGTTGTTCCACTGTGAAACAAAAAGCCTGGCAGTCTGTCTAACATGTACAGAATTAGCTCCACGTCATTTAGTGTTTTCCTTACAGTGCAAAAGACATATCTGATGGTTGATTATGGCTCTCATTTACATCTAAACAGAAAAGCAAACACACCATCAATACAAAAAATGATAACAGCAATAGGAGTAATGGAGACAATTGCAAAATTGTTCTACATTATTTTTTAAAAAGGGGGATGGGAAATGGTAAAAAAACCCAGAAAAAAAATTAATGTGGGGAAGATCTGGCTGCTGGAATTATAAACAGGGAGGAACCAAGCAGCAAACTGCAACCCTAGTCCAGATACAAATTTCCTTTTGACAGAAGTGGATGAAATTGCAAGCATAGCAGCCCTTCCAGAGTAGATTAAGCCTGCCAAATTATAGGCAAATACATCCGGGAGCTTTTCTGCTGGGCACCTTTTAATTTTGAATTTTTTAAAAAAGGAAATAGGTTTAACTTTTTTATTTCTGGGCAGAATTTGATGAAAATTGTAGTTCTTTCTTATGTGGTGAAGCCTGTCACATTTCAGAACAATGCAGTGCTTCTCCTGCAAGGGCACACTTTACAGTTTTGGAGTAGGTGAAAATAGGAATCACTTAACCTCTCCTAGTATTTTCTGGGAAATCAGTCTGAAAACATCAAGCAGGAAACATACCAAATTTCAGACAAATATGTCCACACACTTTTTGTGCAGAGTCATGAAAGTTTATTTGGGGCCCCGGTAGGGTTGGTGGTGGCTGAAGAAAGGGATTTGCTTTCATGTGTCTGTGTGTAAAGTTTGCCCTTAGAGTGGAGGCACTGGAGTGGACATTGGTTCAATAGGTGTTCTAGCAGGAACTGTGCACAGAGCAGTTGTTTTGATATGAGTATTAGCAAACGCAGGTACCTGATGCAGATGGTAACAAATAGAGATGTTAAGGTAGGGAGTTGGCAGTGGCAGGCATATAGAGACATCAAATATGGAGGCATCAACAAAATCTAGTTGAAAGAAACTTAGTGTGAACTCATTACTTTTGACAAACTTTTTTTGACCAACCCAGTCCCATCCTGTAGTTTACTACTTTACACAGTTTACATCTCACAAATGTAGTTGGTGATGTGGGTTGGTGATGGAAACTTCCATCTCATGGGCCCATACTTCTCCCACTCCAGCCCTTCCATAGTCACCTGCCTAACCTTCAATTTCTGCTTCTTGGAGGGGGCGGAGCTTAATATAGAAAAGTGAAACTCCCACCCTCACTCTGCCCTGGATCTCTCCTGACTGACTTCTTGAGCTCTGCAAGCAAGAGAACCTGGTTGTGTCTCTGCTGGGGCATTCTAAGGCTGCTGCTGGTGATGTAGTGCCCTGGAAGCTTTCCTGCTGCACAGCTGGTTCCTGCAGTGAAGGTAGGTGGCATACCTGGGACTAAGTGCAACTCAAAGTGATCCAAGAGTATGCTCTGCCATTTGTTTCCGCTACATATTTATTTATATCAGTCATTTCTTTCAAGGAGCTCAAGATGGCACACATATTCTCCCCCTCCCCAATTTATCTTCATAACAATCGTGTGAAATATACACCCGAGAGATAGTGACTGGGCCAAGGTCACTGACTGAGTTTCATGGCTGAACAGGGATTTGAACCCTGGTCTCCCAGATCCTAGACAACACTCACCACACTGACTCATTACTCCTGCTGCAACATCAGAGGCTGCTTTCAAACATGGGGCTGATCACATTAGTTTAATGGATTAAAAAGGTAGTGCTTCTGTCCTGATTTCTAAAATCCTTTTCACACTGCAGTACCTGTTGGTTAAGGAAGAGCAGCTTTTTCAGCCGATATACCAGCATTTCACGCAGCTGTCTTTTACACCGTTTGTTTTCATCCCTCACCCATGAGCACTGTTCCCCACTGTGTAGGAGGTCTAAGATCTGATCCCATCGCCATGCAAGCCCTCTCCCTTTAGGATCTGACTTTTCAAATTGTTTTAGTTGTATCAAGACTGGGGTGTGTGTGGGAAATGCTGCTGCTATCTGCACCAATGCTGGAATACCGGTATAACATTCATCAGGCAAAAAAAAACACCCCATGTGACTAAAGGGTGGGAACGCACTGCATGCTGGGATGCCTGTCATGTGAGCAGCTACAGCTAGTGAAGAACTCCGGCAATCTTCCGGGTTTCCAGCCTTGCTAATGAATTATTTCTGGTATCATTTATCACGGAAATTTGCTCTAAACTTCCACTACATTCCACTAGAATTCCAGAGCTAGCTTGTGCGTCATGTGAAAGATCAAATATAATGTGCAATTACCATGTAAGAAACTGTCAGAATAACGGAATAAAGTGCAGTGTGAAAGCAGGCAGAGTGGGGGGCGGGACTTTCTCTTGCCTGCAACAGTGAGGGTGTATTTGAGTTTGGTGCGGGGAGAACTCAAACAAGCTATTGTTAGGGCTCTTTACCTCTTACACCATTGTCTGCTTGCTATGTGTCATGCTCATAATGTTCTTGGGGCAGCACCACAGCCTGGCCAAATGAAAAAAGAAACAGTCACCACAGTCAGAGTTCTGCCACTTCTCCCTGTGGTCTGGGTGGCTAGTATCTCAGTCTGTCCCCCAACAAATCTCTGAATGTATACTTTGGGAGTGCCACCAATGGAGGAGAGCAGCTGAGGCTGAGAACTGGAAAAGCACCTGGGTAAAAGCCCTCTGTGCCAATCACTTGTCTGCCAGCTTTTGTTGTGTGCTGACCTCATTACTCTGGTCTTTGACAGTTGAAACGTATTTTTGTGATCTACCTTATAGCTGTTTATTTGTGTGTTTTTTGATTTAGCAAGATTTCTATACTGCTTAATAAAAAAAATCTCTTAGCAATGTACATAAAACAGTATAAAATAGTCATTAAAATAGCAATGAACACAGACTTTTAAAAGTAAACAAAATGATCAAAAATAGATATACATCAAGATTTTTTTTAAAAAATGTATAAAATAAAATTACATGTCTGGGTAAGCTTGCCTAAACAAAAAAGGTTATATTTTATTAATTAATGTATGTTTTTTGTTGTACGTATGTGGCTTTTATTTTGTTTTAAATTGTAGTATTTGTGTTGTTATAACCTGTCCTGGGATCTTATTTTGAAGTGCATGTAATCTAATAAAGAATAATAAAATAATAATAAAGTAGATTCAAACATTGTCTGTTGCAGCTGCTAACCGTTACTAATGACTGCTCCAACGTCCCTCTTATTGTAACAATTTCCAGAGGGTTAGCCATGTTAAGTCTGTTGCAGCAAAAACAACAGAGTCTTGTGACATCTTAAAGACTAACAAATTTATTTTTTGTGGTTTATGTCCCTCTTGATACTTTTGAGGACATTCTCCAACAAGTGCAGGGGCAAGGATGTTTTTTCTGTGCAGTCTATTGCTCCTATTGGAGGACTTCCTAAGAAGTGTCAGTAGGGACATGAACAACCAAACGTCTTATGCCATAATAATAAATTTGTCAATCTATGCAGTAGGGAATCCAGTGTTGGGGGCTGGTCAACAGATATATTTCCTCCACCGCTTGTTACTCCCCCCAGCTATATTCAGAGTGGAAGGCAGGCTCAACATCCGCATCTTTTTCATCTAACGGGGGCAATGCAATGGCCAGCCCAAATATTGGGCATAAATATGTTTAAGAATTGCTGAAATAGCTTGTATAGTCTGCTTATTTCAACGTATGAATCTTACAAAGTTGCAAAGAGTAAAAACATTTATTTTTAAAAATGGGCTTTGGCCCTCCCTTCTCAGTAAAGCAGTAATTTTCCTACAAGAGCAGAGCAAAGTACAAAGTGATAAGGCATCTGGGCAGGCAGCCAATGTATTCTTGCTGATATCCACAAGGAAGCTCCTTGTATGGCATGGCTGACACCTGCAGACAGCACAAGCAGACTTTCCAGGGAGTCCAGAGACAGTAAGGTAAACTAGCTGTTGACACTAATCATACTTGCCATATCTAGAAGAAGGCACAGAGAGGCACGACAGATAGACAACAGCTGGTAAGCCAATGGGAACATGCCCCTGCTTTGATACAGAAGTGTATAAAAAGCCAGGCTACACAGCACTCACTATCCTCAACACCAGCTGGAGTGAGGGTCAAAGAGAATGCAGAAGAACCATCCATCTATTCCATCCATAACATCTGATGGGTGATATATTATGACATGTACTTCCATGCGTTTTGTACCTCTGGCTCTGTAACAAGCGTGTGAGTTGTAACCCAGTCCTTCCATCTATTGTAACTTGATTAAGTAACATGTGCCTTTGAAGTCTTATACTTTGACGTTAAATGAATATCCAGCAATGTCTTTCTTGCTAACCTGTATTCCTATTTTCTGTTTCTATCTATCTATCTATCCTGCCCTTCCACCCAGTAGGAGCCCAGGGCGGCAAAAAAAAGCACTAAAAATACTCTAAAACATCATAAAAACAGACTTTAAAATATATTAAAACAAAACATCTTTTAAAAAAAGTTTTTTTAAAAAAAAGCTTTTAAAACATCTTTTTTAAAAAAAGCTTTCAAAACACATTAAGTAATTCCAACACAGACTGGGATAAGGTATCTACTCAAAAATGTTTGTTGAAAGAGGAAGGTCTTCAGTACACATGTAGAAGATAACAGAGATGGCACCTGTCTAATATTTAAGGGGAAGGAATTCCAAAGAGTAGGTGCCACTACACTAAAGGACCACTTCCAATGTTGTGCAGAACGGACCTCCTGATAAGATGGTATTTGCAGGAGCCCCTCACCTGCAGAGCGCAGTGATCAACAGACTATATAAGGAGTAAGATGGTCTTTCAGGAATCCTGGTCCCAAGATGTATAGGGCTTTGTAGACTAAAACCAGCATCTTGAACTTAGCCTAGTAGCTAATAGATAGCCAGTGCAATTCATTCAGCAGTGGGGTGACATGCTGGCAATACCCTGCCCCAGTGAGCAGTCTTGCTGCTGCATTTTGCACAAGCTGCAGCTTCTGGACCAACCTCAAGGGCAGCCCCACATAGAGTGCATTACAGTAATCCAGCCTGGAGGTTACCAGTGCATAGACAACAATGGTCAGGCTATCCTGGTCCAGAAACGGCCACAGCTGTCTTATCAGCCAAAGCTGGTAAAAGGCATTCCTAGCCACTATCACCTGGGCTCTAGAGACAAAGATGGATCCAGGAGCACCCCCAGACTGTGGACCTGCTCTTTCAGAGGGAGTATGACCCCATCCAAAGCAGGCAACTGACCAATTATCTGAACTCGGGAATCACCAACCCACAGTGCCTCCATCTTGCTAGGACAGAGTCAGTTTATTGGCCCTCATCCAGGCCACCACAAGGCAGCTTTCCAGGGCTTGCACAGCCTCTCCCAATTCAGATGTTACAGAGAAACAGAGCTGGGTATCTACAGCGTACTGCTGACACCTTGACCCAAATCGTCTGATGCCTGCTCCCAAGGGCTACATATAGATGTTAAACAGCATGGGGGACAAGATGGTACAATTGCCAGGGGGCTGAAAGACAATCACCCAATGCTATTATCTGAAAACAACCCTGGAGATAGGATTGGAACAACTGTAAAACAATGCCTCCGATACTCATCTCACCAAGTCGGCCCAGAAGGATACCATGGTCAATAGTATCAAAAGCCGCTGAGAGATCAAGTAAGAATAACAGGGTTGCACTCCCCCTGTCCTTCTCCCGATAGAGGTTATCCATTAGGGTGACCAAGGCCGATTCTGTCCAATAAGTAGGCCTGAACCCAGACTGGAATGGATCAAGATAACCTGTTTCATCCAAGAATACTTGCAATTGCTGCACCACAACCCTCTTGATCATCTTCCCTAAAAAGGGGGTATTTAATAAATAATAAAATTTTATTTGTTAGTCGCCCATCTGTCCGACTTAACGGACACTCTGGGCGACTTACACAATATAAAATACAATATAAAACATAAGCATACTGGGTGGTAGTTGTCACAAACCAATGGCTCCAGGGTGGGCTTTCTCAAAAGAGATTGGATCACCGCCTCTTTCAGAGTGGCTGGAACCACTCCCTCCCACAATGACATGTTGACCACCCCCTGGATCCACTTGGTCAAACCCCCTTGGCAAGCTTTAATAAGCCAAGAAGGGTAAGGATCGAGAGGACACATTGCTGGCTGCATCGTCACAAGCACCTTGTCCATATCATCACGCTGCATCAACTGAAACCAATCCTAAGACATTGCAGCAGACCTTCCACTGGACACCTCACCGGGGACTACAGTAGATGTGGATGGGGCATCAAGATTGCTACGGAGGCGAGCAACTTTACCCTCAAAGTGCCTTGCAAAATTCACAGTGGGCCTCTGAAGGCTCTAAAACTCCATTTCCTGGAGTTGATGTCAACAGACCCCTGACAATACAGAAAAGCTCCACTGGACTGCTACTTGAGGATGCAATGGGGGTAGAGAAGTGGGCCTTCTTCGCTGCCCTCACCACCACACAGAAGGCACGGTGATAATGTTTTTCTCATGCCCGATCAGCCTCACAGCACGTCTTTCACCACTTGTGCTCTAGCCATCGTCCAGCCTGTTTCATTCCCTAACTTACTGGTGTACCAAGGTGCAACCAAGCTCCACAATGCTGGAGAGGGCACTCACGGGCAACTGCATCAAGATCCTGATGCGCCTCACTCAACACAGTATGACACAGGCTTCAACAAGGTCACCTGGTCTATCTATTGGGAACTCTCCCAGGGCATTCAAGAATCCTCTGGATTCCATTAGTCTCTGGGGCAGACCATCTTAATCTGTCCACCACCCCTACAAGGGAGGATCGGAGCTGTAAGTCTAAACTTCACCAGGAAGTTGTGTGACCATGACAATGGGGTGACATCCACCCTCCTGTCTCCAGACCACCCCTTCCTTCATCTGGAGCAAAAACCAAGTCAAGGGTGTGCCTTGCCCAATGCATGACAACTTGAGACAGCTCCATGGTAATAATGGAGGCCATTATGTAATGATCTTTCTGACGAGGTGCGCCTGGCACCATCACTGTTATCTTTTCGGCGCCAGGTCAAGACTTTCCTCTTCTCCCAGGCATTTTAGCATGTGTTTTTTTTAATTGTTTTTAATTTTTTAAATTGTGTTTTAAATTGTTTTTAAAATATGTGTTTTAAATTTGTATATCCGTTTTTGGTGTTTTTAGTTGCTGTAAACTGCCCAGAGAGCTTTGGCTATGGGGTGGTATACAAATACAATAAATAAATAAATGAAGGCCCCAGCAGGAACACTAGAGGCAGCCTCAGCATGGACATTGAAATTGCTCCTCCAATACCACAGCCCAGATGGCCTCTGCCCCCTCAGTCAGAGAAGCTGCTGGGCAACTGGGTGGACCGTATACCAACAGCAACCCTAGTTTACTGTCTCCTTGGCCCAACACCAGGTGCAGGCCCTCACAGCCAGCTCCAAGACAGAGTAGTTTCCTGGTGACAGAGATGGAAGTTCTGTAGACCACAGCAACTCCTCCCCCACCCACCCCCATCCTTGCAGGCTGTGCTGGTGTTATGCCGAGTATCCAGGAGGGCAAAGTTGGATCAGATAAACTCCTCCCAGCTCACCCACCCAGGTCTCAATAATGCCCACCAAACTGGCACCTTCATTCATGAAGTGTGTACTGATCTGGCATTAAACAACAGCACACACTGTCCAGTGGGCACAGCAGATAAGCAACGAGGAACCCATCCATGAGAGGAGTGTGAGAGAGGAACAAGGCATAGATAGCATTGCCCTCTTCTTCTGTGGTAGTTTACCACTTCCCCATGGCCATACCTCCCTCTACCCATGATCACTGAAATTGGAGTGGCATCACCCATGTTCCATGTTATGCATTTTATTAGTTGTAGTGTGCAAGATATGAATAAATAGCTTATATTATAAAGATTATTCTGCTATCTGAAGTTTGACTCCCAAATAGAAATTTCTGGTACCTCCCAAGACTCAAGACTGCTTGAGTGGGGTCACCTCTATCATCCACCTACCTTCTGACTGCTGTTGATAACCTGTGAGTCTAAGTGAACTAACATTCGACATACAAGGACTCTGGGTAGATATGGGTGAATGGAGAAACCAAGAACCCTTGACCCTGTGCATTCACAAGAAGGCTGGGCTTGCCAGTAACAGATGGTATCCAACGTGGGGCCCAATGGAACAGCAGCAATAGCACCCTGAAGAGGAAAGTTGATAAACTGCAGCAAATAAAATTTTCTAAAAAATGGTCTAAAGTGTTGGCAGAACTTTAGAACCAACAGAAAAACTTGAGTAACCTCAATCAGAGAGTGATGGAAAGCAAGGAGAGTAGATATAGATACCCCTGTTCCTCAATGCATGACAAATATTGAGAAGGCACACTTTAATCAAGGCACAGCCATTTGCTGAGAGAGAAAGCTTTCTGGCTGCTCTTTGAGGAATACGTGAAAGAGAATCTGTAGATGGAGATTTCATTGTCTTTGAGATGATAAATGGAGACTGGTTGACAGGGTACATATGTAGCAGATGCAGATGAAGCCCCGAGATGGAGATATACCCATGACTATGAATTCGTGAGAGCAGATGTGCATATTAGAGCCCAAGAGGCAAGAGTGGCAGCTTGGTTGGGAGTTATACCACAGCATCCAGTTAGAGTGACAAAGCATGGACCAGTGGCTGTGAGAATAATAGATCCCTGGGTTAATGAGGGTAGATATTACATCTCACTGACACTGGAAGAACTGTCAGAAGTAACCAACAGAGATAAGTGGGCATGAGACTATGAGATCATGAGAAGACAATACCTATTGCTAAGACAATATAGCATTTTTAGGGAGCTGTTGAAAAGACAAGCTGTGATGTTAGCAATGAATACAGCCTTAGCAGCCTTACCTGATGATTACATGAGAATATGTGTGCTAGAAAAAGTGGTAGAAGCAGAAGAGGAACTGCCACAAAAGATGCACAGAGATTCTGAACCTTTGCTGAAGCAAGAGAAGCCAGCAGCTCAGAAAAGCTCCAATGAGGAACAAGAAGAACATGTGAGAGAGTGTCATCAGTTGAAAGACTTGGTGAAAGTGCCTCCATATTATCCCATATTTTGTGAGCAAAGAGCTGTTTGGGAAGCAAGAGGTCAAGCAGTGAGTGCCGCTACCCCTCCCCCAAAAAAGAGGACATCACCTAGCCACCATGTCACCATCTGCAGCAGAACCAAGCCTGCCATCCAAGACCGCTGAAGAAAGAAAAATGTGCCCAGATGAAGAGGATGAAGAAGTCACAGAAGACCTCAAGGATGAACAGTTTGTCTGAAGGAAATCTGAGGACTGACCCTGCAAAATATTAAGTCCTACTACCACGTTCTCCTCGGTCCTTCCTAGATGAATAAGACTGAATTGAATGAAGAAGCACAGGGATGTCCAACCACAAGCAACAAGTGTCTGATGACAACTAACCAGCAAAAGGAATTTGCTATATCAATTAAGCCATGATTCAAAGTAGTGTAATTTTCCAGGGTATAAGAAACCATATCAGAAGCACCAGTACCCTGCACGGCTAGTGTTGAAAGCCAAAAGATATATAAGAGCCATAGAGAATGCTGCGGTACCAAGCAATGGCGAGTTGACCCCTGTGTTAGGAAGATCTTAACATAAGAGTTGATAAATTTTAATTGGTTATAATAGTTCTCCCATTTGATAACATCCATTACTTTTTGAGTTTTTGATTGTATACCCACCAGGTCTCTAATGGCTGGCACCAAGTTTTCTCACCTATCTCACTGAGGTGTAATTTCTGAATCTCCCTGGTGGAATCAGAGATTTCAGCTTGCTGTGGCATTCCTATGCGCAAGGAGTGAAAAGGTATAGGGTTAACACAAATTCTTGCCATGTTATCCGTCATTGGATTTCTAAAGTGATGCATCTAAAGCTTAGGGAGTGTCAGAAAACGTAGGGAGCATAAATGAGTAGTATACATGAAAGAATCACTCTATATATGTATGTATTAATGTATGTAGTTACACATGAATATCAAGTTTAACAGGGAAAAGAGATTTCTCACCCTGTTAGTATATACAGCAGAGCCAGCTTTTAAAAGATAGGGTTAAAAAAAAAAGAGTTTTAATCTAAGAGGAATAGAGCCTCCATCAGTCTCCTGAAGAAAGCTGCAAAAGTGTTCAAGGACAAATGGTCCAAGAAAAGCCATGTCAAAGATATAACCAATGCCTGTTGTTAGGAATTATGATGGAAGCAATATGATTTTGATAGAAGCCTTGTCAGTGCAACTGAGCAAACCCCAATGATATATAAAGTTAGTTTTCAGCAGAGAGAACCCATTGAAGATGCATGATATTCTAGGAGCAGCATCTACTTCCCTAAACAGCCTGATCTGCTGTTTGCAGAGAGCAACAAAGCCTTCTTCATAAGCCTCAGTATTGCAGAGAATTGAGATGGCTAATAATCAGGTACCAGATGGAGATGTATTAATTAGAATTTATCATGACCAAAAGACTGTTTAAGAATTAAAAAAGACTGTTTAAGAATTGCTGAAATAGCTTATATAATCTGCTTCTTTCAATGTACAGTATGTATCTTGCAAAGAGTAAAAACATTTATTTTTAAAAATGGGCTTTGGCCCTCCCTTCTCAGTAAAGCAGTAATTTTCCTACAAGAGCAGAGCAAAGTACAAAGTGATAAGGCATCTGGGCAGGCAGCCAATGTAGTCTTGCTGATATCCACAAGGAAGCTCCTTGTATGGCATGGCTGACACCTGCAGACAGCACAAGCAGACTTTCCAGGGAGTCCAGAGACAGTAAAGTAAACTAGCTGTTGACACTGTTCATACCTGCATATCTAGGAGAAGGCACGGAGAGGCACAACAGATAGACAGCAGCTGATACGCCTATGGAAACAGTCCCCTGCTTTGATACAGAGGAGGGTCGGCCTTGCCAGTAATAGCAAACTCCTAATAGTTTACAATTAGGGTTGCGAGGCTCAGGGCCTGAGACTGATCCTGTATCTTTAGGAGAAGAGAAAGTCAGCCAAGTGCAGGTGTTCTTGCAACACTGTAATGGGAAAACCCACAAGGTGGAATTCTCCCTCCCCCCTGCACAACTTTTAAAGATACAGAAGACCTCTTGGAGGCCGGGCCTGGCAACCCTATTCACAATTCCCCCAGTTACTGCTGGCTTCACAAAGCACTTGTGTTTCAGAAATGGAGGATAAACATAGATAGCAAGATCTATTAGGGCTGAGGCAAGTGCCTCAGGCAGGACTTCTAAAGAACCTTTCAACTAAGCAGGTCTTTGGAGTCCTGCTCTCCCCAGTCTCTAGCTCTCTCAGCTCACCTGTCCCTCCATTTAACACTGAGAATGCACATCCCTTCCCCACCTCCTATTTGGTTGGAGGGAGAAGAGCAGGTGGTGGTGGCACAACAAAGGACAGACAAACACCCTGAGAGGAAAGAGCAGCAGCAGCACCACTGCCTCTGTCTGCCTTGTCTCCTACTTATCATCTGGTCCACTCACTCACTCATCCATCAGACATGGTAGAAGGCTGCCAGTTCAAAGTTGGGCAGAGCAATCCAAATGAGGGAAAGCCAGCGGTAGGGAGGTTGGTGGAGGAGGAGCTGGTGGGAAGCTCCACGGCATCCACTTGCCACTCAGGAACCAATGGCCCAGCTGAACACAGGCTCCGTTGGGAGCTGCACATGGGAGCTAGAAGGGAAGAGCCCACTTCCATTAATCGCTCCACCTTTGCAATTATTTTTCTCCACCAACCCTTTTGCCAGCAGAATTTTCCTGTGGATCAGGCCCATGGGAGTGCTCCAAGCAGGACTTGGATGCCACATAATTCCCCCCTCGCAGCTGCTCCTCCGCCACACCCCCAGAATGCCTCATTTTGGGGCAAGGCTCTTTGAGGGTATACTTGCTCATCTCCGTAGTAATGTTGATGCCCCATCCATGTCTAATGTAGTCCCCAGTGAGATGTCCAGTGCAATGTTTGTTGCAACTTCTTGGGATCAGTTTCAGTTGATGCAGCCTAATGACGTGGACAAAGTGCTTGCGATGATGCAGGCACCAACATGTCCTCTCAACCCTTGCTCTTCTTGGCTGATTAAAGCTTGCTGAAGGGGGTTGACCAAGTGGATCCAGGGGGTGGTTAATGCAACATTGCAGGAGGGAGTGGTTCCAGCTGCCTTGAAAGAGGCGGTGATTCGACCGCTCTTGAAAAAGCCCACCCTGGACCCATTGGTTTGTGACAACTACTGCTCAGTTGCAAATACCCCCTTTTTAGGGAAGGTGATTGAGAGGGTTGTGGTGCAGCAATTGCAAGTATTCTTGGATGAAACAGATTATCTTGATCCATTCCAATCTGGATTCAGGCCTGATTATTGCACTGAATTGGCCTTGGTCGTCCTGATGGATGACGTTTATCAGGAGAAGGACAGGGGGAGTGTGACCCTGTTATTCTTACTTGCTGTCTTGGCAGCTTTTGATAATATTGACCATGGTATCCTTCTGAGCTGACTTGGTGAGATGGGTATCAGAGGCACTGTTTTACATTGGTTCTAATTCTATCTCCAGGGTCATTTTCAGAGAATAGCACTGGGTGATTGTCTTTTGGCCCCCTGGCAATTGTGCTAAATTACCCAAAATTACACTATTGAAATGAAGAAAGGTTGGGGGTGATCAGGAGTTGATTTTTGTATGGAAAGACTGTGAGCTTTGTTAGTTCTGGTACTCATAATAGAATTATTTAATTCTATTGCATTTCTTTTGCATGTTGCTTTGGTTTGTTCTAGTAAGAAACAAAGTAGATCCCACAAATCTGAAGTCTGCTCATCCCTGGACAAGGTTCTTCTCCTCCCATGTTATGCTCACAACAACTCTGAAAAGTAGGTGGGGTGGAGAGAGAGAGACTGGTCCAAGAACACTCAAGGCTGAGTGAAAATTTGAACCTGGGGTCTTACCAATCCTAGTCCTACACTCTAACCACTACACCACACTGACTCTCATTTCAGAAGCCTTAAAAGTGAAACATTACTAGCACCAATTTAGTCCCACCCCTCAAAATCCTTGTAAAACTTTAAATAATTTGACACTTGCACTAAATCAGCCATACACCATACCCCTTATTCACCTTCATATTATGTATACTGAAAAGATCACATTTCTCTTAATGGTAATTCTCCCCTTCTCACATACAATGCCATTATTATCTAGCTATCTAAAACATTTCCTCAGACAAATTGCCAACTACTAATTATATAAGGATAATAGCTGGATGATAGCTAGTTGACTTGGTGAGATTTGTTAATATGATTTGTGGAAACCTTTTGCCTGATAATTTCAGTGTGCTGCTGTACACAATATATAATTATGTGAGTATACCATGAGGAGAAATGTTAATGCACGGGTGTGGAATCTGTTTCAGTCTAAGGGCCACATTCCCTCATGGGGAATCTTCTGGGCCCACAGGCAAAACTGGGTAGAGTAACGGATGTAACTTATCTTTCTACTGTTGGCTCCATTCCAGCCATTCAGAAATCAAAGGTTTCCATACACATATGCACACATGCACACTTCCATCTGGCCAAGCGAGAGGCATTCCCACAGTTCGAGCACATTCCAGGGAGGCAAATGCACTCAAGAAGGGCATGGAGCAGGCCAGTGAGGGGGTTGGCCTGGGGAGAGTCTGGACTAAGGCTACAATCTATGTATGCTTATTGGAAAGCAAGCCTAATGGAAATCAGTGGCACTTACATTTGAGTAAGCATAGATAGAATCAGACTGCCTAACAAATCCCTTTTGTTAGAAATTCCTTCTTCAAGGCAGCAAAATGTCCTAGAACAGTCCTGATAGTAACAATCAGCCTATATATATATATCCTCCTCTTCGGATGCACACCTTAACGTGGTGAGGGGGTTTGAGTGTGTTGAAGAATCTGAGAGCAATGCTGTCAGGAGTCTAGACCAAGAGGCTAGACTCCTAGCGGGGGCACCCAAGGCGGAATGGTCAAAGCTGAGACACCAGACTAAGATGCATCCAAACTCAGAGGAAGGCAATGGTAAACCACCTCTGAATACCTCTTACCACGAAAACCCTATGAACAGAGTATCCAAAATGCAACACGAGATAGTGCTGGAAGATGAGACCCCCAGGTCAGAAGGCACTCACCGAGCTACTGAGGAAGAACAAAGGACAAGTACGAGTAGCGCTGTGACTAATGACGCAGCTGGGTCAAAGCCGAAAGGAAGTCCACAGGCTGATGCGCACAGATGCAAAAGGAGAGTCCAGAGTTGTACGACGCACACAATAGGAACATGGAATGTGAGAAGCATGAACCAGGGAAAGTTAGAAATTGTCTAGCAAGAAATGGAACGCATCAACATTACAATACTTGGGGTGAGCGAACTAAAATGGACGGGAATGGGACATTTCCAATCAGGCAACTACAAAATATTTTATGCAGGAAATGAGAAATTAAGAACAAATGGGGTTGCTTTAATAGTGAGAAGTGATGTAGCAAGAGCAATTAGGAGCTACAACGCAGGGTCTGAGTGAGTGATATCAATAAGATTAAATGGGAAACCTATTAACATAACTATCATCCAAGTCTATGCTCCAATGGCAAATGCAGAAGAGGAATTGGAGAGATTTTATACAGAAGTACAGGAGGAAATTGATCACACACCAAAACAAGATGTGCTGATAATCATGGGGGATTGGAATGCAAAAGTAGGGAACAGAGAAGAATTAGGAATTGTGGGGAAATGGGGCCTAGGAGACAGAAATGAAGCAGGAGAAAGACTTATTGAATTCTGTGAAGTCAATAATTTGTTTCTTGTGAACGCATTTTTTGAACAACCGAAAAGATGACTATACACGTGGACATCACTAAATGGTCAATATAGGAATCAAATTGATTATATAATTGGTAGCAGAAGGTGGAGAAGTTCCATATTTTCTGCAAAAACAAGACCAGGAACAGACTGTGGTACAGATCATGAACTGGTCGTATTGAAAATCAGAGTAAAGCTAAAGAAGACCAACAAAGCAATCATAATGCCAAAATACAATTTAAATAACATCCCAGAAGAATATAAAGATCAAATAAGGAACAGGTTTGAGGCTTTAAACTTAGTTGACAGAGAACCAGAAGAACTATGGAATGAAGTCAGAGACGTTATCAGAGAAGAATGTAAAAAGACAATACCGCTAGTTAAAAAGAGAGAAAGACCTCAATGGATGACTGAAGAAACTCTTCAAATGTTGAAAGAGAGAAGAAAAGCAAAAGCAAAAGGAGATAGAAACAATACAGCGAATAGTAGGTAGGGACAAAGAGAACTATTACAATAGTTACTGTATAGAAATAGAAGAGGACAACAAAAAGGGTAGAACAAGAGCCCTATTCCAAAAGATTAGAGAAATGAAAGAGAAATTTAAACCACGAGTAGGGATGTTGAATAATCAACAGGGAACACACTGACTGACCGAGATGAAATAAAAGGAAGATGGAAGCAATACACTGAAGACCTCTATAAAAGAGATGCCAGGATGACAGATTCATTCACGGAGGAACCATATGATGAAGAACCAGAAATTTTAGAATGTGAGGTGAAAGCTGCTCTTAAAATACTTGGAAGAAACAAATCACCAGGAATAGACGGCATACCAATAGAGTTGCTACAAGCTACTGAGACTGAATCAGTCCAAATGTTGACAAAAATCTGTCATGAAATATAGAAAACTAAACAATGGCCCATGGACTGGAAGCGTTCCATATATATCCCAATTCCAAGGGGATCCCAGGGAATGCAGTAATTATTGAACTATTGCCTTAATATCCCATGCAAGTAAAGCAATGCTCAAGATTCTACAACAAAGGCTCTGGCCATACATGGAGCGAGAAATGCCAGACCTCCAAGCTGGATTTAGAAATGGAAGAGGTACCAGAGATCATATCACAAACATACATTGGATAATGGAAAGGACCAAGAAATTTCAGAAGAAAATCACACTGTGCTTTATAGATTACAGCAAAGCCTTTGACTGTGTAGATCATGAAAAACTATGGAATGCTTTAAAAGAAATGGGGGTGCCATAGCATCTGATTGTCCTGATGCACAACCTATACTCTGCACAAGGACTGAATATGGAGAAACGGATTGGTTCCCCATCGGAAAGGGTGTGAGACAGGGGTGTAATTTATCACCCTATTCATTTAACCTATACGCAGAACATATCATACGGAAAGCAGGATTGGACCAAGATGAAGGAGATGTGAAAATTGGAGGAAGAAATATCAATAATTTAAGATATGCAGATGATACCATACTACTAGCAGAAACCAGTAATGATTTGAAACGAATGCTGATGAAAGTTAAAGAGGAAAGCACAAAAGCAGGACTACAGCTGAATGTCAAAAAGACTAAAGTAATGACAACAGAAGATTTATGTAACTTTACAGTTGACAATGAGGACATTGAACTTGTCAAGAATTATCAATATCTTGCCACAATCATTAACCAAAATGGAGACAATAGTCAAGAAATCAGAAGAAGGCTAGGACTGGGGAGGGCAGCTGTGAGAGAACTAGAAAAGGTCCTCAAATGCAAAGATGTATCACTGAACACTAAAGTCAGGATCATTCAGACCATGGTACTTCCGATCTCTGTGTATGGATGTGAAAGTTGGGCAGTGAAAAAAGCAGATAAGGGAAAAATCAACTCATTTGAAATGTGGTGTTGGAGAAGAGCTTTGCGGATACCATGGACTGTGAAAAAGACAAATAATTGGGTGTTAGAACAGATCAAACCAGAACTATCACTAGAAGCTAAAATGATGAAACTGAGGTTATCATACTTTGGACACATAATGAGAAGACATGATTCATTAGAAAAGATAATAATGCTTGGAAAAACAGAAGGAAGTAGAAAAAGAGGAAGGCCAAACAAGAGATGGATTGATTCCATAAGGGAAGCCACAGACCTGAACTTACAAGATCTGAACAGGGTGGTTCATGACAGATGCTCTTGGAGGTCACTGATTCATAGGGTCTCCATAAGTCGTAGTCGACTTGGAGGCACATAACAACATATTATACAGCCACGAGAGTGGCTGTATACTATAGTTAGCGGGGATTTTTCACATTCCGCAATGTTAAATGGAAAATATCCCCCCATGCCATTCTGAGGCTTCCCATAAGCTCATTTCAAAACAAAACCTTACATAACTTATAGTTCTGAACTCAGAAACGCTTGCTTAACAACCCTGTCAATTTTCATGGCGATACACAAGACAGTCAGAGAGAATCGAGAGTTCAAAGTCTAAAAAGAGAGAAAAAAACTCAGAGCTCTTTTGGACTTTTTTCTGCGAGTTCTCATAATCTGTTGAAATTCATTAAAAATCAGCCATGTTCACAGAGTACCTGTAATCCTAATACTGACATTGCCCCATACTCTGACCTTCATCTACTGCAGTTTAAAAGTTAAAAAATGCCTGGTTGATTTTTAATTAATTTAAGAAATTTTGGCTGGAAGCCTATTATAACGCAGGGCATGCTCAGTAAGGACCAACTGTCAGTGTTCTAAAAGCCTCACAGCTGCTGGGCTTGCCTAATCAGAGGGCCACACCCACACCAGACTTTGACTTCATGTGAGACAGTCATGGCTTCTCTCAAAGAATCCTGGGAAGTGTAGTTTGTGAAGGGTGCTGAGAGGAGACTCCTATTCCCCTGAGAGAATGGTGTAACAGTCAGCCACTCTGATTGAAGGTCTGTGAGGGGAACAGGGCGTCTCCTAGCAACTCTCAGCACCCTTCACTAACTACACTTCCCAGGATTCTTTGAGAGAAGCCATGATTAGCTTTGAGCCATGGCTTTGAGAGAAGCCATGATAAATTCTTTTAAATTGTTTTTAAAAGATGTGTTTTTAAATTTGTGTATTTGTTTTTAATGTTTTTAGTTATTGTAAACCGCCCAGAGAGCTTCGGCTATTGGGCGGTATATAAATACACTAAATAAATAGATAAATAAATAATGATTGTCCAAAGTGTAATAGAGGCCTGGTGTGGATGTGGCCAGGGCCAGCTTTGTTTTAAATTTGGGTGGGAGGTAGGGTTGCCAGGTTCAGGGCCTGAGACTGATCCTGTATCTTTAGGAGAAGAGAACCCCACTCCGCACTCGGGACTTACCGGGTCGTGGGGCGGAGTTTGCGGCCCAGGGTGAATCCTGAGCCACGTCGTGGCACGCTGCCGGGGGGGCGGGGTGACTGAGCTTATTTAAGCTCGTGCCGCCCGCCCCCTCTCCCTCTTCAAATCTTGTGGCACGCGCCCTACCCTCCCTCTGCTGCAGTGTGATTCATTTGGTCGCCTTTGGGGCCGACTAGGAATTTTTGGCCCGCCTGCATTTTAGCCGGCAGGTTTCTTTTGCCTACTCCATACTGTGATTAGTAGGGAGGGCGTTCAGGGTTAGCACGGGTGTTCTTGCGGTTATTAGGTTGATTTGGCTGTTTGAATTTAATATTTTAATTAACGTCGCTTTATTGAGGAATTGCGGGAAAGGTTAAAGGTGAAGGGCAGCTAAGTGACACCTTTAGGCAACTTTGGAGGTGATAGGCGGTTCTGGAGGCCTGCAGCTCAGGGTTATACGGCCCGAGGGCAGGATACGGGTCGCCTTTGGGGCCAACAGGTCTCATCCACTCGGAGTTTCAGGGCACTGAGGGGCGGTGACTGCGATGCGTCCTTCCCTGGCTCTCCCTGTCAGGTTCCTACCTGCGCGTGGCTACTGCCTGTCACTAGGCACCACCAGGGACTCCACCAGTCCGGACCGCACTCTCTTATGGTTTACCTATCCGCTCTAGCACAGATCTCAACAGATCCCCCTGCTAGGCAACCACCAGTAACGTCCCAATACTAGTATTCCCAGAGACTCTGAATACTGGTATTGTTATTCTCTTCACCGCTGCCACCATTTGTTACAGTTCCCCTTCAGCCTTGGTCATTACCTTACCCTCCCTTCTGGTCTGTGAAACCCCAGCCAAGGATCAGGCCTTTGGTAAACCAAATTAAGTATTTATTAAAGATAACAAAGCTAACAAGATTAACAAGATTTCTTCTTAAGGCACATAAGCATATGGTTTTACTCAATACTAATCCGAACTCCACCTCCCTCCTTCTTCACTCTCTCCTGACAAACAACTCTCTCAAACCCCACCAAGCAATCCACTCTTTCTCTTCTCCCCCCTATTCCACAATTTACCACCTCACATTCACCCAGATTTACCTGTCATCCTTTCATTTATACTGTCATCCATTTTAAACATTCAGCCAATCATCAAGCATTCTATTGCCCATTCACTCCCCCTCCTCTTTCACTACTTACCATGTATACTCTAAACAACCAGCACTTACCATATATACACTAATATATAGGAACATCACATTTTCCCCCCTTTAAACAACGGCAGAGTATTATTCCTGTTCCAGGATTTATACGTCGCGTTAACAAATAAAAGTCTCTATGGGGAAAATGTCTTTCTTTGTTCCTCTGTCTGGTCACGTCACTGCAGTCCCAGGCACTTGCCTGGAAAGTCCATCGGCCAGTACATTGTCCTTGCCTTTGATGAACTGGAAGTCCACTTGATAGTCCTGTAGGGCCCAGGACCACCTCTGCAGCATAGTGTTATGGTTTTTCATAGTCTGCAACCATAACAAGGCCCGATGATCCGTAGTCACTGTGAATCTTCGTCCCCACACGTATGGGCGCAACTTGTTCAGTCCCCACACGACCGCTAGGCACTCCTTCTGGACCGACGAATAGTTTTTCTCCCTCGGCGTCAGCTTGCGACTCAGGTACGCCACTGGATGTCTGGTGCCTTCTCTCTCCTGTAGCAAGACGACTCCCAGCGCGAGGTCCAACGCATCTGTACCCACGATGAATGGTTTCTCATAGTCTGGTGCTATTAATATGGGTCCTTGGCACAAGGCTTGCTTCAGTAGATCAAAAGCCTTCTGACATTCATCCGTCCATACCACACGCTCAGAACACTTCTTCTTTGTTAATTCATGCAAGGGGCTTGCTATTTCCCCAAAATTTCTCACAAACTTCCTATAAAATCCAGCCACACCCAGAAATGCCCTTACTTGTTTTTTGGTTAAGGGGATCGGCCACGCTTGTATTGCCTCCACCTTGCTCCATAAGGGGGTGATTTTCCCACTCCCCACCTTATGTCCTAAATAGATTACTTCCTTTAGTCCAAACTGGCATTTCTTAGCTTTTATTGTGAGGCCTGCTTTTCTTAAGGCCTCCAATATTGTTGTCAGGTGTTGGACATGCTCAGGCACCGACTTGCTAAAAATGGCCACGTCATCGATATAGGCCACTGCAAAATCTGACATGCCTCGCAACACAGTATTGATTAGCCTCTGAAATGAACTTGGTGAGTTCCTTAGTCCCATGGGTAAGGTCACAAACTCATATAACCCATCTGGTGTACTGAAGGCAGTTTTGGCTCTGGAGTGCTCGTCTAGTTCCATTTGCCAAAATCCTTTACAGAGATCTAGTGTAGAGATAATGGTTGCTGCCCCCAATAACTCTAACATAGCGTCTACCCTAGGCATAAGATACGCATCTGGGACAGTAATTTTATTGATTAGCCGATAATCAATGCAAAACCTTGTCGTTCCATCTTTTTTCGGAACCAGGACAATACTTGAGGCCCAGGGACTGATGGATTCCCTGATCACTCCTAATTCCAGCATCTCTTCCACCTCCTTTTTGATCTCATTCAAAACTTTCCCATTCACACGGTACGGAACAGATCTGATTGGGGCATGATCTCCAGTATCAATGGAATGTATAACTATACTGGTTCGGCCAGGTTTGTTGCTAAAGAGATTCCTATAGGTTTTCAAAACTCTCAGAATCTCTTCTTTTACTTCCTCCTTCACCTCCTCTGACCATTCCACTTGATCTACCCCTCCTTTGTCTTTGCTTTCCTCTACCAAATCTGGAAGTTCAGGCCCACTTCCCTCAGGGAATAAGGTAACTTGCAACACCTTTGCATCCCTGGTATGGTAAGGCTTTAACATATTTACATGAACCACTTTGCTTTTGTTTAATTGGTCTGTGGTGATTACATATGTCACTGTGTCAAGCCTTTCTCTGATGGTATATGGTCCTTCCCAGTTAGCCTGTAATTTGTCATGTTTCCTGGGTATGAACGCCATAACCATATCTCCCACATCATACACACGTTCTCTGGCTGTTCTGTCATACCAGTAACTTTGCTTCTCCTGTGCATGACTCAAATTCTCTTTCACTACTTCCATCATTGATGTTAATTTATTGCGGAATTCCAATACAAAATCTACTACAGAAGTTTTGTACTCTCCCAGAGTTCCTTGCCATGAATTTTTTAGCAGTTCCAAAGGTCCCCTCACTTTTCTAGTGAACATGAGTTCAAAGGGTGAGAAGCCTGTTGACTCCTGAGGGACTTCTCTGTATGCAAATAAGAAGCATCCCAACCGTTCATCCCAGTCTTGTGGGTGATCTTGAACATAGCTTCTTATCATGCCCTTCAAAACTCCATTGAATCTCTCAGTTAGCCCATTAGTGGCGGGATGGTAAGTAGTGGTCTTTAGATGTTTTAGACCACAACATTTCCACATACATTGCATCACTTCTCCCATGAATACACTGCCTTGATCTGTCAGCACTTCATGAGGGAAACCCAGCCTCATAAAGATTTTTAATAAAGCCTCTGCCACTACAGGGGCTTCTACAGATCTCAGTGCTTCTGCGTCTGGGTACCTGGTGGCAAAATCCACCACCACCACTAGATATTTCTTGCCATGCCTTGTGGGTTTGGAAAAAGGGCCCACCAAATCTATTCCCACTCTATAAAAGGGTTGTCCAATTATAGGAAGGGGCTTTAAGGGTGCCTTGGTCTTTACTCCACTCTTTCCCACCTTTTGGCATATTCCACAAGATAGACAATGTTGTTTTACATCCTTGGAGATATTTGGCCAATAATAATGTGCAGCCAATCTCCTCTTGGTCTTTTTTATTCCCAGATGTCCTGCACATGGGACATCGTGGGCTACCTCTAGCAATCTGGTTCTGTATTTGCTAGGTACTATCAATTGCTTCACTGGTTCACATTCATCCTTTCTCTCAGCAGGCATCCACAGTCTATATAAAATCCCATTCTCACACACAACTTGATTCCTCAGTTTGTCAGTGAAAGGAATCTGTTGGGTCAGAGCTTGTTCCTTTATCTGCTTCAGACTTATATCTTGATGCAGCTCTTCCCTGAATTGCTCTGCTTCTTCCCCAGAGACCACTTGATACATTTTGTCTCCTTCAGCAGGCCTGCTAGTGGTTGCTATGGTGACCTGAGGCTGGTTAACAGATTCCACCCTGTTTGTTTCAGCCCCCCTTAATATGGCTTCTTTTTCTCTGCCAATTTGCTGTCTGGTCACTACATATATTTTCCCCTGTGCCCCCATAACATCTCTTCCCAGTATTACTGGTTCTTGTTGCTGGGCATTAATACCAACTTTATATTGGCCCTTTCGGCCTCTCCATTCCATTTTCACTAGGGCCACAGGCAAACTCTCTGGTTGACCCCTCACTCCTTGGATAGTCACTGTTTCCTGAGGTAATATTTCTTCAGATTTTATTAAATCTGGCCTCAGTAAAGTCTGAGCGGCACCAGTGTCAAGCAATGCCCAATAAGTTGCCCCTTGTACACTCACTTCCTCTCTCAGACTTGAATCAAGGTCTGTTACTTCTGTCCAGTTTATCTGGCAAAACTGAACCCTTTTCACTGCTTCTAAAGCCTTGGGCTCTGTTTTCACTGCCCTTGTCTGAGCAGGATTACTAATGGGGTTGGCAACCTCACATTGAAAACGTAGGTGCCCCGGTCTACCACATTTGTAGCATAATTTCTCCTCACTTTTAGGGTACACAGATCCATTCTGGGGTGTCCTGTGCCCTTCAGATTTTAATGGAGGACTCACTCGCTGTGGTACCACATCCCTTCTGCCAGCACTATATGGTCTGGGTTTAAACTCTCTTGATGTTTTCCCCACCCAGCCAGTTCTGTTGGAGGCGAAGTGATCCGCCATCTCTGCGGCCTCCTGCACAGATGTAGGGGAACGGTCTTTGACCAGGAGCCTTATTTCTGGTGGTAACTGATGGAATAATTGATCCAGTATCATGAGGCTTTTCACCTCTTCTACTGACTGAGCTTTGGCACTACTCATCCACTTTCCAAATATATCCATCAATTTTGCTCCCAGTTCCACAAAAGACCTCCCTGCTTGGATCTGACAGTTTCTGAATAATTTTCTAAAGTAGTCAGGTCCCAGTCTGAACCTTTTGTATACTGCCTCTTTAAACTCAGCATAGGTGACGGGCTTGTCTGAGGGGAAATATTGGTATACCTCAGCCAATTCCCCTTTAATCAGGTTTGATAAATACTGCATGTATTTATCTTCAGGTAGCCCCCACAACTGAGCTGCTTTTTCAAAGGTGCTGAGGTAAATTTGAGGATCTTGACCAGGCTCATAGACAGCAAAGTCCTTTGGAGTAATTTTTATTTTTGCTCCATCTCTGTCTTTCCTTGTCTCCTCAGAGTGAAATTTCTCTCTATCAGATTTTAACTTTTCTACTTGTAATTCAGCATCCAATGCTCGTTGCTTCTCCCTCTCCTCAAACCCCAATCTCATTCTCTCAATTTCCAACTCCCTCTGTTTTTCCTTCTCTGCACCTTCCATCCTCAATCTCTCAGCTTCCAACTCCCTCTGTTTTTCCTTCTCTGCACCTTCCATCCTCAATCTCTCAGCTTCCAACTCCCTCTGCTTGTCTTTCCCATCAGCTTCCATCCTCAATCTCTCAGCTTCCATCTTCAACTTCTCTCTCAAGTACTCTATATAAGCGGGATTGCTTAAATATCCTTCTGGGGTCTCTTCTCTGACAGCTTGTTTTTGCTGGGCAGTTGCAAATCCTATAAGTGCTACCCTCAATTCATCTACCCCTTTACCCTCATGAGGTAAATTGAATGTTATGCACTTCTCCACCAGCTCCTCTCTTTTCATTTTTATTTATTCAGCCATGGTGTTTGAGTTCACTCACTCTTTGCCACACACTCTTTGCCAGTCACTCTCACAAGTAATCTTGTTTTGTTATTTCTGTTTGCCACACCACTGTATCTGGATTCTCTGTTGTTCGTATCCCACCGCTACAGCCAACACCTGTGACGTAGTCTCCTTTGTCACCACGTGTCTTTGGGACTCTCTTTGGTTCGTATCCCACCACTACTGCCACCACATGTGATGCGTCCTTCCCTGGCTCTCCCTGTCAGGTTCCTACCTGCACGTGGCTACTGCCTGTCACTAGGCACCACCAGGGACTCCACTAGTCCGGACCGCACTCTCTTATGGTTTATCTATCCACTCTAGCACAGATCTCAACAGATCCCCCTGCTAGGCAACCACCAGTAACGTCCCAATACTAGTATTCCCAGAGACTCTGAATACTGGTATTGTTATTCTCTTCACCGCTGCCACCATTTGTTACAGTTCCCCTTCAGCCTTGGTCATTACCTTACCCTCCCTTCTGGTCTGTGAAACCCCAGCCAAGGATCAGGCCTTTGGTAAACCAAATTAAGTATTTATTAAAGATAACAAAGCTAACAAGATTAACAAGATTTCTTCTTAAGGCACATAAGCATATGGTTTTACTCAATACTAATCCGAACTCCACCTCCCTCCTGGTAAACAACTCTCTAAACCCCACCAAGCAATCCACTCTTTCTCTTCTCCCCCCCAGATTCCACTCTCACTCTTCCTTTTATACATTCAGCCATTTTAAACACTCAGCCAATCATCTCGCATTCTACTGCCCATTCACTCCCCCTCCTCTTTCACTACTTACCATGTATACTCTAAACAACCAGCACTTACCATATATACACTAATATATAGGAACATCACAGTGACGCCAGTTGGCCTCCCTACGCACAATTGGAGTGTGGTCGGGGCAAGGGGTTGACAGATTGGCACCCCCTTGCCCGGCAAGGGTTTGGGTTGCACCAATAGCTGTAAGCAGGCTCACCAGGAGAATCCTGCACTTATGTTCCCCTCTGCAGGTTCATTATCATAATATGAATTTGGTTTAATAAAGTGGCCCGTTGTTTAACCCATCATATTGTGTCTGTGTCTTATTTCACCCTGGACCGCAAAGTCAGCCAAGTGCAGGTGTTCTTGCAACATTGTAATGGGAAAAACCACAAGGTAGAATTGTCCCTTCCCCCTGCCCAACTGTGGAAGATACAGAAGACGTCTTGGTTGGCAGGCCCAGCCTGGTCAGTTTTACCTATCCAATCATGATTGCATAGGAGTATATCCGATTCAACTCAATAATCATACAAATGATCAGACCTGCCTTTTCTCTCCTTCCCCTTTCCTCTCCCTTTCTCCTCCCCTCTTCCTTCTTCCGCCTTCCCTGCCCACTCCAGCCCTCCGTCCCTCCCCCCTAGTCAATTTTACCTATCCTAAGCATGATCGCACGGGAGTAAATCCCACTGAACTCAATAAACATGCAAATGACCGCATCTGTCCTTCTTCTCCCCTCCCCCTCCTGCCTGCTCCCATCCCAGTCCTCCCCTCTGCCTTTCCACCCCTCCCTCCTCCCCCTCCTCCCTTCCCCATCCCCTGTGGTCAGTTTCACCTATCCTAAGCATGATTGCCGTGTGTGTGTGTGTGTGTGTGTGTGTGTTTGTGTGTGTGTGTGTGTGTGTAAATCCCATTTAACTCAATAAGCATGCAAATGATCAATCCATTCTCAGCAAACTTGCGCAGGATCCCATTTCTTACCTCCCGGATTAAAAAGCAGGGAAATTCACTAATAGGCAAAAGACCTTGCGGTTTAAGAATGTACCTATAGCCCACAGATATTTCTACCAAACTTTAAAAAGCAGGGAAATTGGGCAGCTATAGTGAATGCACCAGGGGAGCAGGAGACCTGAACTCCTCTCTGAGATATTGTACTGCCCTACAAAGTTGTCAAAATGCAAAGACAATTTGGGTTGGTCTTTCACAGTCCAATCCACTTCCTGTGTAGCTTGGAAGAATTTGGTAACATGTGCCTCTGAGCATATGGTGAGTGGTGGCAACACCTGTAATCAGCCCAAATAATAGAAAGAAGATATGTCCTGTGCTGATCTTGTTTTAGCCGGGAGGAAGCAACATTATTAAGACAGTTGATATAGTTGAGATGGTCACTTTAAATATGTCTGATTTCCTTTGCAATTTTAGTGAAGTTTTCTATAGGAAATCATTTTCTTTTGCTTTTGTTTCTATGAATATGTGAAGTACAGCAACACTTTGCAAAATTTATACTAAAAAAACTCCAAACATAATTGTGGAATAATGGCACTGACTTCTGCAAAATAGTCTCCAGTGGACTTCAGAAGTGTCTCAATTTGCACAAGATAAAACAGTGGGAGGTGAAATATATTCTAGCATAATTCTAGGTGTGCTCTATGCTTTTAATTGATCGTGAACACCTTGCCTTAAATGAAGTGGTTTAAACATAGCAGGCTGAAAACATGCATCCTCTTTTTTCCAACAACTAGAGTCATTGCTAAAGTAGCAGCATATTGTAAACAGTCTGATTTTACATTAAAGTGCAGTTTCAGGTCCAACTGTTAATGCACCCAAAATAGAAATAGACCATAACCTCCAGTTTGAAACAAAAAAGGCTATCTTCACCATCATATGACATTGACCAATAAAAAGTCTTTGAAATTAATAAAAATAAATTTTACACAGATTTCTAGGATGAATAATTAGGGAAATAAAATTTTCTAGTGTAGATTCTCTGTAGAAACATTAGTAACACAGGAAAGAAGCAAAGTAAGAAGAACACCAACAAACATACAAAAATATAATTCTCCATCTTTGGAGATGGCAGGTGTTGCCACCACTCACCATATGCTCAGAGGCACATGTTACCAAATTCTTCCAAGCTACACAGGAAGTGGATTGGACTGTGAAAGACCAACCCAAATTGTGTTTGCATTTTGACAACTTTGTAGGGCAGTCCAATATCTCAGAGAGGAGTTCAGGTCTCCTGCTCCCCTGGTGCATTCACTATAGCTGCCCAATTTCCCTGCTTAATTGTGATTAACCAAACAGAGGTTTTTATTATATTAACAAAACGTTTCAGCTTCCGCCTTCATCAGCTGCTAACATACAAATGCTGTCACCAAGGTGGCAGTTATAGAGCTTTGAGGATGGAATGCTCAGAGGGGCTTCATTTGCGGAAGCTAAGTAGTGGTGGTACTGTCCTCCAGGTTCAGGCCATGTGGTGCCAATGTGTCCAGAGAGTAAATCCAAAAGTTCTCCCTTTTGGTCAATGCTGCTGGATCTGCTGGCATCTCTATCGCTGTAATGGAAAAGTCCAACAGGCTGTGACCCTCGATGTTAAAATGCTTTGCAACTGGTTGCTCCACTTTTTTTGGCAAGATTGCCGTCTTGTGGTTCCTGAAGCGCGTGCGTAGGTCAGTTGTGGTCTTTCCTACATATTGGATATGACATCCTGGTCTTTTGCACTCGATGATGTTGCAGGACCTGCAGGTGATGTTCTGTTTGATGTAATATGTCCTGCCTGTCCTAGTGCTTGTAAAAGTGGCTGTCTCCCTGAGGTACACACAGGTGTTACAGCGTTTGGAGTGACAAGGATGGGACCCTGGATTGGTGATAGGTGGCTTAAGCACAGCTCTCACCAACAGTTTGCGCAAATTAGGATGTTGGCGAAATGCTACAACAGGAGGCCTGCTGATGGCTCTAGCAAGGTGTTTAGAGTTTGCCAGCAATGGATAGCTCTCCCTGATTGCTCGGTGATAGTTAGGAGATGCTGGATGGAAATCAACCACAAATGGAATCCATTGCTCTCTGCCTTTTGACACCTCAGTATGATTGAGGAGGTTTTCTCTGGACAGAATGGAGGCTCGGTGGAAGTTGCAATTGATAATATGTGGAGAATATCCTCTTAGAAGAAGGTGTTCTTTACGTTCACTGATCCTTCTCTGGTATTTATCTTCAGCGTTGCAAATAAGTTTGATTCTCAGAGCTAAGCTATACACAATGTTCTTCTTTGTATGCCTAGGATGGCAGGATTTCCAATTTAAATAGGTGTGGGCATCAGTGGGTTTGCTGTAGAGATCAGTGGCTATTTTGTTGTTTTCAATGGTGAGAAAGACATCCAGAAAAGAGATGTGCGGATTGTCATTTGTACTATTAAATGTAAACTTAATAGAGGGATGGATAGAGTTGATGTAATTTTTAAATTGTTCCAAACTCTCTTTACCATTCGTCCAGACCATAAAGATGTCGTCAATGTATCGCCACCATATAAGTGGTTTGCTGAGTGCCTTTTTGAGGATCTCCTGTTCCAGTTTACCCATAAAGAGATTCACATATGATGGAGCCATGCGAGTCCCCATAGCTGTGCCTTGTAGTTTATTGGTGTAAAGAGATAGAATCATAGAATCATAGAGTTGGAAGGGGCCTTGTAGGCCATCGAGTCCAACCCCCTGCTCACAGCAGGAAATCCACAGCTAGAGCATCTCCCGCAGATAGCTGTCCAGCCTCTGCTTGAAGACATCCAGCGAAGGGGATCCTACCACCTCCCTAGGCAGTCGGTCCATTGCCAAACTGCCCTTACTGTCAAGAAGTTCCTTCTAATGTCCAATCTGAATCTACGCTCCTGCAACTTAAAACCATTAGACCTAGTCCTACCCTCTGGGGCAGCAGAGAACAAATCTGTACCCTCCTCTATGTGACTGTCCTTCAGGTACTTAAAGAGTGTAATCATGTCACCCCTCAGCTTTCTCTTCACCAGACTGAACATGCCAAGTTCCTTCAACCTTTCCTCATAAGACTTGTTCTCCATACCGGCTATCATCCTCGTCGCCCTCTTCTGAACCTGCTCTAACTTGTCTATATCTTTCTTAAAATGAGGCGCCCAGAACTGAACGCAGTATTCCAGATGAGGCCTGACTAATGCAGAATATAGTGGGACTATTACTTCCCTCGACCTGGAAACTATAGCTCTGTTTATGCAGCCCAAAACCGCGTTTGCCTTTTTTGCCGCAGCATCACACTGCTGGGTCATGTTCAACTTGCGATCCACTACAGTTCCAAGGTCCTTCTCACACGCACTACTGCTAAGCCGGGTATTTCCCATCCTGTACCCGTGCATTTTGTTTTTGTGGCCTAAATGCAGAATCCTGCATTTGTCTTTATTGAATGTCATTTTATTAATTTCAGCCCAATTTTCTAGTCTATCCAGGTCCCTTTGGATTTTATTCCTGTCTTCCATTGTGTTAGCTATCCCTCCCAGTTTTGTATCATCTGCAAACTTCATAAGGCTTCCCTCCACCCCATCATCTAAGTCATTGATAAAAATGTTGAAGAGTATCGGCCCCAGGACAGAACCCTGTGGCACTCCACTCTAAACCTCCTTCCAGTCCGAAGCAGAGCCACCGACGACCACTCTTTGAGTACGGTTTTCCAACCAGTTGTGAATCCACCTGACAGTATTTCCATGTAGTCCACATTTGACCAGTTTGCTAATCAAAAGGTCGTGGGGGACTTTGTCAAACGCTTTGCTGAAATCTAGATAGATGACATCTACAGCATTTCCACCATCTACTAAGCTAGTGACCCGATCAAAAAAAGAGATGAGATTAGTTTGACAGGATTTTTTCTTGACAAACCCATGCTGGCTCCTACTAATCACAGCATTGTCATCTAGATAGTTGCCAATGGACTCTTTTATTATCCGTTCTAATATCTTTCCCGGTATTGAAGTCAGACTGACCGGCCTGTAATTCCCCATATCTTCTTTTTTACCCTTTTTAAAGAGCGGGACGATGTTTGCCTGTCTCCAATCCTCCGGCACCTCTCCCGTTCTCCAGGATTTCTCAAAGATGATGGCAAGAGGTTCCGAGAGTACATCCGCAAGTTCCTTCAATACTCTGGGATGCAGTTCATCAGGCCCTGGAGATTTGAACTCATTTAGGTTAACTAGGTATTTCCTGACTATCTCCTTATCAATCTCGAACTGCAATCCCGACCCCTTCCTGAGATTGCTACCGATGCAAGGTTGCACACTGTTCCCTTTTTGGGAGAAAACGGAGGCAAAATAGGCGTTGAGCAGTTCTGCCTTTTCCTTGTTATCTGTCAACATTTTGCCATCCTCATTGAGCAGCAGTCCCACCATTTCCTTGGTCTTTCTCTTGCTTTGAACATATCTGAAAAACCCCTTTTTGTTGTTCCTCGCTTCCCTCGCCAGCCTTAGCTCATTCCGGGTTTTAGCTTTCCTTACACTATTCCTGCAAGCCCGAGCCGCTTGTCGGTACTCTTCCTTGGTGATGCGTCCTTCCTTCCATTCTTTATACATGCTCTTTTTTACTTTTACCTCCTCCACCAGTCTTCTATGTAGCCACATTGGCTTTTTCCGATGTCTTCCGTTTTTCTTCCTCTTTGGAATTGTTTGCGATTGCGCTTTTTGTAATACCTTCTTCATGAACTCCCACGCTTCTTGGGCTCCTTTTTTCTTTAGTCTATCTAGCCACGAGATCCTACCCATCATTTCCCTGAGCTTGCTAAAATCGGCTTTTCTGAAATCCAAGGTCCATGTTTGACTATATTCTTCTTTGGCTTTCCCCAGAATCACAAATTCCAGCATTACGTGGTCACTTTCCCCCAAGGTACCGACTGCTTTAATTCCCGTGACCAATTCGTCCGTGTTAGTTAAGATCAGGTCCAGGATTGCCGATCCCCTTGTTCCTTCTTCTACTTTTTGAAAGAGGAAATTATCAGCAAGGCCCATCAGGAATTTGTTGGAGGCTTTGTGCTTTGCAGAGTTTGTCTCCCAGCAGATATCTGGGTAGTTGAAGTCTCCCATCACTACTACTTCTTGCCTCCTTGAGATTTCAGAGATTTGTTTGAGAAAGGCCTCATCTACCACCTCTTCTTGGCCAGGGGGTCTGTAGTAGACACCTACTACCATGTCGATTTTATTTGTTTCTCCATTTATTTTTACCCATATGGTCTCTACCGGACCCCTTTGTTCGCTCTCTTGGATTTCCATAGAGGTGTATTTGTCTTTGACGTATAACACTACTCCCCCTCCTTTTCTGTTGCTTCTATTCTTTCTGTAGAGTTTATATCCTTGAATGGCTATATTCCAATCATGGGAGTCATCCCACCAAGTTTCTGTTATCCCTATGAAGTCATATTTGCCTTGATGCACTAAGACTTCAAGCTCCCCTTGCTTGTTTCCCAAGCTCCGCGCGTTGGTATATAGACACCAGAAGTCTCTTTTGTCCTGACTGGATTCCTCCGTTAATATACCGTGAGCTTTGCCGTGCATCCCTTTCTCTCTCCCAGTGTCTCCTGTACCCTTCAAATCGTTGCGTTTACAACCCGCTGTTTTTGGATCGGTATTTAAGCTATCAACTCCATCCCCCAGAGGCTTTTGTTTAAAGATGTGACATCTAAAGTAGCAAGTATAGTATTGTTGTGGAATTGATACTGCTTGTTTAAAGACTCAATTTTAAGCAAGAAGTCCTTGGTGTCTTTGATATACGATGGGAGGTTTTGCACCGTGTTTTGTAAATTTAAGTCAATGTACAGAGAAAACCTTTCAGTAGCTGTGTTGTTACCTGAGACAATTGGGCGACCAGGATTGTTGGCTTTGTGAATTTTAGGCAGCATGTAAAACCTTCCAGGGGTGGGATTTGGATTAACAAGGAGATCAGCAGTTTCCTCTTTAAGAAGTTTCCTACTTGTAAGGTTTTGTATAGATGTAATGATATGAGTATTGAGATCTGTGGTGATGTCTTTGTCAAGAAATCTATATGCTGTTTCATCCTTTAGTTGCTTTTGACCTTCTGCTATATAGTCTGTAGTGTTAAGTACCAGCCAGAGCTTGGAAAAGTTACTTTTTTGAACTACAACTCCCATCAGCCCCAGCCAGCATGGCCACTGGATTGAGCTGGTGGGAGTTGTAGTTCAAAAAAGTAACTTTTCCAAGCTCTGCTCAGCACCACTCTTATCTGCAGGCTTGATGACAACATCCCTTCTCATCTGAAGGTTCCTTAGGGCTATTCTTTCTTCTTTTGAAAGGTTGTCATGAGTAGGAGTTGGTGTGTGGTTGTTGATTATTCTGTTTATTGATAAGAGAAAGGTTTCTAGGACTTGATTCCTGTTAATGTTCGGTGTCCAAGTTTTAGGTGGCAGAAACTGTAGCAGAGGATCTCTATTGTAGAGGTCTATGTTGTTCTTAGAGTCATCATAAAAAAATTCAGCCAATCTACATCTCTTTTCAAATGCTTTGATGTCACATTTCATCTGTGCTATATTGTGCTCTCTAAGGTGTTGGGCAGAAATTGAGGCCTTTGGACAGAAGCCTAATTTCATTAGGTGACATTTTGCCTGCAGTGAGATCTATTATTGTTGTGGAGTCATTTCTGTAAGTTATGTCAGGTATATGGGGAAGCTATAGCAAGCTGGCCAAACTGAAAGGCAGGTGTGGACTAACTGAGA
Organism: Rhineura floridana; assembly: GCF_030035675.1. Classification (NCBI taxonomy): domain Eukaryota; kingdom Metazoa; phylum Chordata; class Lepidosauria; order Squamata; family Rhineuridae; genus Rhineura; species Rhineura floridana. Next base: position 171,290,482 of record NC_084480.1, on the reverse strand, counting down.
AAGAAAGATACCTGACAGAGTGAGATTACTGCACCTTGTCCTTATGCTTTAGCTACAACACTCCTTAGACATGTCTCTTTCCAGCCCTTCTAGGACCATCTATGGTCTGGGACTGAATTTGGAACTCTTGTGTGTAGTGCCTATACTTTTCAAGTGAGCTACAGTGTCACACAGGTATTCTCAAGTACCAGGGTATAAGGGAGGAGCAACAAATATTGCCATGTATCCCCAGCTCCTAAAAGGAGTATTCCTGCTGAGGCCTCTAGGAAGCCTGGAACAGGAGCCTTTTAGTGGTGTTCAGGCTTCTCTCCAGTGGAGGAGTTTGAAGGACAAGGGGAGAAAGACACTTTTTTCTTTCCCAAGGCATTCCTTAGTGCTGTGCTATACAGAGGGCTTCCATTCCAAAACCTGATCACTTCATACCTACATGGGGAGGAAGGAGGAGACTCTGGAGACTAGGACCAAGTGTTCTTTCCCCTTCCTTAAACCTGAAATATCCCTGTATGGGGGGGGGATTTTAACCCCATGGCACACATTGCCATCTCTACCCATCGACCCTCCAAGATACTCACTATAAACTGTAAGCTACTTTAGCAGTCCACTTTCCCTTCCACCCTCCATTTCCCGTTTTTATTTCTTTGTCACCTGAAACACTAACATTCTGTGTCCAAAGCTGTAGACTTCATTTTTAAAATTATTTTGAATATTTTATTATAAATTGTAAATCAAAATACAAAACATCTAACATAACCAACAAAGCAACAAAATTAAGCATCCCATGGGATTATAAATCACAGCAAAAGAGTTCATCTGCTAGGTTGACAGAGCAATGCATAAAAAGGGAATGATCATGAGAAAGGAATGATGAAGATACAGAAAGGATCCAGGCAGTCAGGAGAAAAGACCAAATGAAATAATAGGTTCTTCCAGATCATCATATTTAGGCAGAATTAGCTGTTTGGGAGACTATGTAGGCCATGAAGTGTCACCAGTCAGCAGAAAAGCCCTCCATATCTGCATCGCCTCTTGTGACCTGTAACTGGTGCATGAGCTTTTCAGAAATGGTAATAAACAAAGTTTTTTTCAACCAATTGTCCAGTGTTCTTTCTCAAATTGTCTTTCCAGCCTTGAGAGATAACAAAGTGAGCAATGACCACAAACTACAGTACGTCACTCAAGGCTTATATGCGGTGCCAGAGTTCTCTCCCACAAACATTGTCAATAAGCTTAGCTTAGGATCTAGGGTCGTCTCTCACCTCTACAGTTCTTTATCTCCATTCCGCTGCTGCCTCCTCCATTTACATCCTTGCCCTCTGGCTCATTTTTCCCTCCACTCCATTCTTTTTCACCACCGTCCATTTTTAAAATACTTTTTTCTCTCCACTCCACCCCCATCTCGCTGTCCACCTCCTCCCTCTTTGCCTCCTAAACAACCACAGAGCACAAGGGAAGAGCGACGCTGCGCAGAAGCCCAGGATGAGGCACATGATTTTCATCCATGAATCAGAGGAGCAGAAGACTTCCCCTGCTCCCCCCACCCCATAAACCCAAAAGTAATGCTGGAAATATTAAAATTACACCTCAAAAGTAATGAAATTACTCCTCCTGTTACAATCAAAATGTGAAGAAATTACCCACTTGTTCCTCAAAAAAGGAATAAATTACAAGTGTTTTTCCTAATGAATTACTTCCAAGCTCTACCCAAAAGTATGGCATACCATTTAGACACCAACCCCACTCCGCCCCATACTGGTCACCTAAGGGCAGAGTCAAGAGCGCAAAGGCAGAGAGAGGTCTAGTACCCTGGGTCCTAACGTTTGGTTCCAAAATCATATTTATTTATTTATTACCCACTCTTCACCAGTAGGTCCCAGAGCAGGTCACAGCAATACAAAATATATTACTGTTTTAAAAACAGTTTAAAGCAACTTACACTCACAACTAAAGAATGAATCAACTCATCGGTCTAATTCTTAACAGAAGTGAAAAAAATTGTCAATTTCAGTTCTCTCATTTTCCAGTTTTAAATTCGGTTCTTCATATTTCTGCAGCAATTTGTGATTTAAAAAAAAATCCTTATGAAAATTCTCTGGCATTTTAGTGTGAATTTCTCCTAATAAACACATTTTGTAGGTGGGTTCTGACTAATATACACATTTTTGCAAGCAATTTCTTGTCATATAATTAATTGTTGTATTTTGTTTTCACTTATACAGTCATTTTTATGTACTCTTTTCCCATACGTATACATTTTTGTTTGGTTGGAGAGTTGCATTGCAAAATTCGAGTAAGTGTGAATTTTGAAGGATCACTGTGTTTCAGTTCTCATATTGTTTTGGAAAGTGCAAATTTGATAGATTTAGCTTTAAATGCAAACTGAATAGAATTTCTTGCCCATCTCTAACTCTTAACCAATCTAATCCAGACCTCCTCAGCTTTTGCATGAGCTGGGCCTCAATCACAGAGGAATGTAGAAATCTGGGCTATGTACATAGGAATCTTTGAGGTGAGGGAGGCCAGGCTTCTCAAGGATTTTACCCACAGGGAAATGAGATACTGTAGAAGGATCACTGGAGTTGGGTGAGAGAAAAAATTCTTATGCTGTTTGTGCCAAACCATTCCTAATAAAGGAATAATTAAAGTCTTCCAATTGGATCAAGATGTAGTACGTAGAGGAAGTACCTCCAACTGGGCATGTAATGCCGAGGACTTCCATCTGAACCCAAATTCAGGGGACGATCTGACACAATTGGAACCTATCATAGTACAATTGCAGATGGGGAAATACCCACCCCCTAGTTTGATGTGATGTATAGCATGTTGGCTAGGAGCCTTGCCCCCCTTTTTTGTAGAATAAATTTATTTAAAAAAACTTTGCCAACCATGTAAAATTTTCCTGAGGCCCTGAGTTGGGAAGACTTGAAAAAGAAGCTTGGGCAGGGCCATAATTTTAATGACTATTCTCCTAAAACAGATAAATTCAGACCACATCAATTCCAAAGAAATATACTTAAAAGTGGCCAAATAATTCAAATGAAATAATTTAGCCAAATTCCTTGGAATATGTACACCTAACTATTTAAAGGTCTCTGAGCAGACATTGATCCTAATGGATCACAGGCCCAAAAGCTGGGTCTGGGGGCCAATATTCAAAAACAAGGGTTGAATTTGAAAATGAGCCTGTTAGTCATGTCTATTAACTTCAGTTAAATAGGATTAACACTGAATATTACCCAAATACTATGATTCACTATAATTTCAATGTATATATAATTATAATTATAATCACTATAATTTAAATGTAGCTCTAAACTAATCAGTTTCCCTTATCACAATTATCACAATTAGGAGAAATATGACAGTCAGCAAGCACCACAATGTCATCCATGAAGAGAGTCGGGAGGTGTGAGATATCCCTGAACTCATAACCTTTAATCTGATTATTGTTGTACAGTAATATAGTGATGGGCTCCAGGGAAAGGATGAGCAGAAGGAGGAACAGGGGGCATCTCTGCTTGGTACTTTGATACAAGGAGGACTATACAATTTGGGAACTATTCTCTCCACCTTCTCCCCAACCTGGTACTGGCTTGATAATTTCAACAGATATAGCACCTGATGTGTCAAAGGAAATCAGGAGCAGTTGGTTGCAGCTAACTTTACAATGTCTGATCCAGATAGATACATATGAGGAAATCTATCTATTAAAAGAGGAAGGCAATGGTAAACCACCTCTGAATACCGCTTACCATGAAAACCCTATTCATAGGGTCGCCATAAGTCGGGATTGACCTGAAGGCAGTCCATGTTCATTTCACCTATTAAAATGTGCCACAAAGAGTGCCATGAAGTTTCAGTTTCTGGTTGAGGAGAGAAATGGGGTAATATCACCCCACCTTCTTGGGGTCCTTCTTTGTTTGTATGTGTCTTGGGATGTTATGTATTTGGAAGGAACTTCCCTACCAGTGTAACCCCTTTTTGTACAGGTTCTCCAGTAAAGCTTTACAATAAGCTGCCACCATAGGCTGACCCTAGTCTGGAGAAACCTGTAAGCTATCCGACCATATGGGGGGTTTCTAAGCCCAGCTGGCAAGAACCTCTCCCCTTAAGCTCAGCTCTACAAAACCTGTTGATGTCTATTTATGGTCCATCTGCTTTTAGTGCTTCAGCATCCCCTAATCTACTGAAAAGAATAATAGGATCTTCACCTCCAAGCATTAATTTGAACAAAATCATCAATTACTTGGTTGAAATTTATTTGTTTTGTAATTTCATTTTCAATTGAAAGGATTGCCATAGTTGATACTCTCTGTTGTCTATGAGAAGAACTCAAATATGCTTTAATTAATATTTATTTGCTGACGCTTCTTTCACAGGATGCTATCATAACAAGTATAAAAGATATCCTCATTACCACTTGTAGGTTTGGATAAGACTCCATTAGTGAATATCCATAGATTATTTTCAGGAGCTCTAAACTTGTTGCTGACTCTGGAATTGGGAGAATTGACAGCACCTATTGCTTAAATCTTTTGATTTCTGATTACATGTCTGCAGGATTTAAATCACTCTCATATTTTAGCAGTGCTTTCTTCAGTGCTACAATATCCTGAGCTCCTTCTGGGAGGAAAGGTGGGATATAAATTAAATAAATAATAAAGAGTTCCATAACATTCATTATAGGCAATTTAGTTCCCAACAGAAAGTCAAAATTGGTAGAAATTTCATTGTTTATCTTATCTTTAGTTTAATTCCAATATAGTTACGTCTAATGCTTTTTTAATCTCAATTTTATACGACTGTTTGGTTGACAGACTGCTATCTTCATCTTGCAATTCACAGAGACTGACACATTTGACTTTTCATCTCTTTTAAAAAATCTGGTGTTATCTCCATGCTTTGGGCCATTTTCTTGGCTTGTTCAATGAACATAACCAGTTTATTTTCTTGTATGTCTTCTAAAACATTTTCCAAGCATTTATTATTCAGCTCTCTTGAATTATGGAAAATTTCTAGCTTTTATTAATTTAATCTACATGGCTGCATATTGATAATATGCATAAAAAGTTGTAATTTACATATGTTAAGGGGATTGTAAATTGAGCAGTTAATGTGCATAATAACTGACCATTGTGTATATTCAACAACAGACTGAGGCACCAGTTGTATGTAGAACAAAAAAGCCAGTGCACACAACTGGAGAAGTGATGTATGCACAAATATATGATTTATAAAATATGGGAGAAAGTAAACAACCAGCAAAGTAACAAATAGGTAACAAGATTAAAACATGCTATGTACAAATATGTTAGACACTGCATCAGTAATAGACATACTATATACAGAGAAGTATACATATATCTTATAGATAACATATACCCCATATGAGGTTACACATTTCTAGTATTAGCAACAGTCTGGAATTATATTATTGAAAGTCCCTCATTTGTCTCTCAGCTATGTCCTCTTCTGGAGAAACGGTAAATGTGTTTTTGTTGTAAGAGACACCAAAGTATCGCTAAATAATGTTTCCAGTTCTTATCTTTGTTCCCACTGTATGTGTTGTTTCTGAGGCAGTGAGTTTGCAAAACTTTTAAACTGATATCTCCTATTGTCCATTTAAATATTTGTACTACTGTAGAAAAAGAGGAAGACCAAACAAGAGATGGATTGATTCCATAAAGGAAGCCACAGCCTGAACTTACAAGAACTGAACAAGGTGGTTTATAACATGCTATTGGAGGTCACTGATTCATAGGGTCACCATAAGTCGTAATTGACTTGAAGGCACATAACAGCATTATACTGAGATCCTATAAAGATCTACGTTCACATCAAGATCTACATTTATATCTCTGTACACAGCATGTCTATTATTCATGTGAAGTGTAACATATTTGTACATAGTATGTTTTAATCTTGTGAGATTCTCATTAGTATTTGCTAAGTACAAGTTTAGTACTTTGCTGGTTGTTTACTTTCCCCCATATTTTATAAATCATATATTGGTGCATACATCACTTGTCCAGTCGTGTGCTTGTTAGCATTGGTGTTTTTGTTCATTGTGCACATTCACCAGGTGTCATGGAGAATGTGAACATAACCTTTCCATGAAGAGGGAACTGTGCACAGTTCCTGATCAATATACATAATCTCCAACAGGCCTTGGCAAATATAAATATATTGCTTGAAGTCTGTATATCCTCTAACCATCATGCATAATCCCCAACAGGCCTTAGGAAATGTACATATATCAACTGAATTTTGTACATTCTCCAGCCATTATGCATTGAGGAATATGAATATCTCAACTTCATTTTATACATTCTCCAAGCAATATGCATATTCTCCAGTCAATATGGATAGTCTCCCCAAAACATGCTGCTATTAAGATAAAGAAAAAGCTGTGATAAGTGGTATTGCTGCCTTCCCTGTTAATTGAGCACATGATCTGCCCATGGTGCTGATACTGTTCCTCCTCTCACCAGGCTAATTCTAAATCAAGGTTCTTGAAGCCAAGGTGAACATGTTCGCTGCCTTTCCACCAGAGGCCTGGGTGGGTGCCCTGGTAGCTGTTTCAGGGGGTCTTGCTCTGCAGAATGCTGGAGCAACCTTGCAAGGCTTGCAGGCAACCATCAATCAAGCCCCCCACCCTATTGATGTCACTGTTGGGCCTGGATCTTGGACCTTGGCAATTGTCAGATCAACCACACCCTTCTAGCCCTTGAGATGGCATACCACACCTTACCACTTGCCCCCTTCTTGGCTGTTTGCTGCACCAGCCTGAGAAGGTGGACTGCTCCACAATCCAGCCCAGCATGTTTGCTGACAGTGATGCAAGGGCTGTGTGTGCCAGGTGTGTCACTGCATTATTGTCTGCATACATAGTCGGCAGTCTAGTCATGTAGAGTGGATGGTGTTTCATGTCTGAATATTCTGGGCAGTATTGCCAAAGACACTGTAGATATGGATATGCTTCTTCTGCTTGGTATGTTTTTCTTTTCCCTCAAATGCCTCCCTCCTCAAGTGGCCAGAAGCAGTTAGGATGTGGCTGTATTTGCACAGGAGAACTGTCAGCATATCTGCCCCCTGGTAGATTATATTAATCTGGTTTGAATTGCTCAGTAACTTCTTTTTTTATTAAGAACATAAGAAGAGCCTGTTGGATCAGGCCAAAGTCCAGCATCCTCTTCTCTTGTATCCTCCTCTCCTGCAGTGTCCAGCAACTGGTATTCAGAAGCGTTCTGCGTCCAATGTGGAGGCATATTGAGTGCCACTGATAAAATGTTAGGTGCATATTTAAATATCTCATATTGAAAACAATAATACTTCCAACTGCTTAATTTTGGTTGGAGCATACCAATGTTGTTTTTATTTTATTATATGAATAACATATTTCAAAACACATTATCTATAGTCTGAGCATTATCTATTTAATTAAAATATTTTTTCATCTATTACCTGTTGCATTTCTCTGTGTTGCTAGCAGGGCCAGTGGGCCCTCAACATCCCCCTCCATGCCGTTGGCACAGACATAAATAAGCCCAGTTGTATGACCTCCTATCCTGCTGTGTCAGTGCACATGTGCACACATACCATCACCCAAGAGTGTCAACAACCTCCCCATCTTGGGTTATGGCAGGCACATGCATGCAGCACCCTGATGTGGTGGTGCAGGAGGTTGCACAGCCAGGCCTATTTAAGCCTGCACCAGCTACATGGAGGAAATGTTGCCTGAGAAGGTGGACTGCTCCACAATCCAGCCCAGCATTGGCTAACATGTCATGATTTGCAGTCGCGCCCTGTGACCCAATGCTGGTATGCATCATGGAGTGGGAGCTCTACCCTCCCAGCCCCAATTGCAAGGGTCCCTCTCACCCTCAGGGGCCCTTGGACAATGCCCAATCTGGCCACCCACTGGCACCAGGCCCAATTGCTGGCACAGCAGCTTTCTGATTTGTATTCCCTTTTTCCAGGAATATCAGGTTCTTGTCTTTTAACCTTTTGGGGAGATTTTGGGGATGCCTCTTAATTATTTTGTTAGCATAAGTTGCTGGGGTTCCCATTATCCAGGATTCAGCTTCCTCCCCTTCTAGGTTTCTAAAAGTTAAGGCTTACCTGGGAGGAAGCCAAACTGCAGAAAATGGAACTTTATTCTGTTCTGAGTAGACATGCACAGGATTGCATTGTAACTCTCTAGTTGAGGGATGCAAGTATACTTGCATTTAAAGGCACACTCATTAACCCTAAGGATGTAATTCAAATCCCCATGGTGAGGTGAGGGGTTGGATTGAATGCAGATATCCCTCTGCTCATTCCTTTGTGCTTCCATCAGCCTCTTCCTGAGGAGTAATGCTAGAGTCACTCCACTGGTGCAAAGCTCTCCCTTCCGAAGGGGTAAGCAGAGAGAAGTGCTGCCAGCAGGAAGCCTCAAAACAGGGCATTCCAAAGCAGAGGCTGAGCTGGCCTGGGATCCTCTGGATCCCAAGTTAGCCCCACCTGGGATCACAAGTCATTGCATAAGGACATTGGGCCCCAGTTGAGCCTGATTGCTGTGCCACCTCTAAGCTGGCACAGCGATTTGCCCATCCCCCCTTCTGCTGAGGCTGGTGGGTGCAGCATGGCTGCAGAGACAACAGGCGCTCTGGAACTCCATTAAGCCCTGCTAGGCAGCAGCCAGGGTTTGGATTGTGCCCTAAGGCAGTATATAACCTGCCATTTCATATGCTGCCATTGCTGAGGTTCATCTAATGTTGATTTGATACCATATACAGGATGATTACATTTTTCTAGTATATCTAACTAAAAGAACAAACAGCCTCTTGATTTTTAAATCAATGTAGGATAGAGTGACACACTGCTGCAGAGTAAACATATATGCAAACACTTAGGCAGAAAAGAATCTTTAGTAATGTGTAATAGGTAACTGCAGTTACCTTCAACACATGGATAGGAGTATTACAAGTATGCAATACTTTTCTTTTTTTCATATTTGAAATGTTAGAGGGCATGATGTTGTCTAGTCTCAAGCAGATCTGGTAATTCAGAGAAGCCCCTGGGCAGACAAGTGGCAGAAACCTAGGCCAAGAGAAATTGACCAAAAAAGGTATCTCTAAAGGAAAAAGACAATATTTACTTATGTGCACTACATTGTGTGCTCCATCACATGACCAAAAAACCTCTTGGGCAAATATGCAGGTCTCTGAGCAGCCCAGCCAAAAACTGAAAGAATTAATAACAGAGAGCTTCGGATGTTTGAAAAGGAGAAGATATTAACAAGTTAATCATCTCTCTTCAAATTAGTCCAGAGGGAGCACATCCTAATGCGCCTGAAAGGAAGCAAACTGGCAGAAGGAAGTTATTTGTATAATAGCAATCATAACACTTGCCTTTCTTTAGCAAAGGGTTTAGTGCCCCAGATACAACAAGCAGTTTGTACTGTTTGTTGAAAGGGGGGGGGACAGAGGGAGGGAAAGAAAAATGCCATGGCACCAATGAACTAAATATCACTAACTTGCTCAGAGTTAGTTCACTGGCAGCTAATTATGGGGCTCTCATAAAAGCTCCCCTTCCCCACCCCCCTTACTGTGTCTACCTCACTAAGGCTTTGTTTCCACTTAACAACAGTGTTTCCTAAGTCCACACCCCTCATCTTCTCACACTATGGAAAGCAATACAGCACTGCCACTTGGTTTTCCTTATTTAATCCTCCCATCTCTACTTCAAAGCATAATTTGCCCTTTGATTCCACATTGGATCATTCCAGTCTGACAGCTCTTATTGTTTCTTCCTTCTTTGTTGCAATTTCTGTAGGAAGAAAAAGAAGCAGCAAAGTACAAAAACCTATGTTAATACAACTTTTTACATTGTCTGATTTTTTACAAAGGCTTGGCAGAATATCTATCAGTGCCGTGGAAGCTAGGTCACTTTGTTATCTATCTCCAGTCCTATAACAGTTCCCACCCCACCCCACCCCACCCCTCTCTCTCTCTCTCTCTCTCTGACACCACACCCACCCACACACCGGGGGGGGGAGGAAAATAAAACAAGAAGGGAAAACCTTTCTTGATAGGTAGGCCATTGTATGTTTCAGGGGGAAGGGCAGCAAGGAGATTTGAGGTGAAGCAGGAGCTCACAGTAAGATTGTATCAGTCCTAGATACATTCAAGATTAAATAGCAAAAAAACAGGGTATTTTTAAGAGCATTTGTTTGGGTTATTTATACCTTATCAAAATTATAGCAATTTTATTAACATGGCTCAAGCAGTCAACTTAAAAAAGTAACGGGATCTGTGCCTTTGGCATGCAGTACGTAAGCATACTCCATTATTTCTAACAATAGTCCACCAGTGTGTGGAAATGGTGGGCCAGCCAGAAATACAGATGTTCCTGAGGAATACACATATTGTCTGGCAAATTAGGAGTCTTGGGGGTTTGAAGACACCCCACCCAGAGTCACTGTGGGCAAGCAAACCTATTTAAATTGTGCATTGATTGCAAATGACCCAACATGTGGTGGGATACACCACAGTGTGCAGTGACATACAGAAAGGTAATCTGGCATACACTACACACAATCACCACCAGGAAGCCAAAAGAGGCAGCAATTTCAAATTCTCACAGCAAGCCCTATGTATGGTCTTGCTGACTTTTCAGAATGTAAGTAGCCGAGATAATGAGCCCATTCAATGAAATGGCATAATGCATACCTAAGTCCTTTGCCACTAACTGTACTATCAGTCGAGACTGGTACATTAGGGGAATTGGAGTACTGCTCTGACAAGGAGAATTTCAAGCAAAAATGTAAAAGTTTTTCCCCAAATCACAAAGCCACAATGTTTCATGTCCTCCACTCACTTATATCCTTCCATGTACAATTAGAGAAAATCCTGAAGACATTTATGTCGATCAGCTCTTTGAGCTGCTCAGGCAGAAAAGTACATAGTTAGCAACCCTAGTGGGCTAACCTACCATTGAGGGCACATGCACAACTTTTTTTCTGCTGATGGCAATCCAGCCAATCAGGACACAGGAATTAGCATGCAGCGCAAAATAAGATTAGCAAAGGAGACAGGGAGTTATTTATGAAGCCCTAGTAAGCACAGTGATGTTGTATTTGCCTTAATATGCACTTGTAGATTCACTTTGCATTTATGAAGTAGTAAGATGAAAATGTGCTTTGGAAGATGAACTGGGTGAGTTTCATCACCTAATAGAGGGAGAATACACTGGGACCTGAAATATCAAATGGACCAATTGAGCAGCACTATGAATGAATAATTTCCCAGCTTCTGGATGAGGGGAAAGACACATTCTCCCTTCAGGCTGCAGAGCCCTGCTGAGTTCAAAGTCAGCTGCAAGGCAACGTGATGCACTGAGCTAGAAAATGCCAAGACCCTTGTGTTAAATTCTCATATATTAACTCTGTTGCTTCCTGTCAGCCTTGCATCTCCTGCTTAATTAAAGGTGATAGATTTGTGGATTAATGGGGTGAGTAGGTTTCTTGTTCCCCCTTCCATGGCTTACAGCCGCCCTTCTTCACTTGTGTAGGTGCTAGCCACTAGCAAACAAAGAACAAAAGTCAAAATATTTATTGCCACTTTCAATTATTCAATGCTTTCATTTTGTGATCCATAGCTATGGCTTCACTTGGTAGCACTGAAATGGCTTAATATATATATTTGATTTAATATATATGCACGTAACTGTGATTAACAAAACAGAGGTTTTTATTGTTCTACCAAAACGTTTCAGCTTCCGCTTTCATCAGCTGCTAACATACAAATGCTGTCACCAAGGTGGCAGTTATAGAGCTTTGAGGATGGAATGCTCAGAGGGGCTTCATTTGCAGAAGCTAAGTAGTGGTGGTACTGTCCTCCAGGTTCAGGCCATGTGGTGCCAATGTGTCCAGAGAATATATCCAAAAGTTCTCCCTCTCAGTCACTGCTGCTGGATCCGTTGGCATCTCTATCGCTGTTATAGTAAAGTCCAACAGACTGTGGCCCTCAGTATTGAAATGTTTTGCAACTGGTTGCTCCACTAATATTATACAGCCACAAGAGTGGCTGTATACTATAGCCAGCGGGGATTTTTCACATTCCGCAATGTTAAATTGAAAATACCCCCCATGCCATTCTGATGCTTCCCATAAGCTCATTTCAAAACAAAACCTTACATAACTTATAGTCCTGAACTCAGAAACGCTTGCTTAACAACCCTGTCAATTTTCATGTTGATACACAAAACAGTCAGAGAGAATAGACAGTTCAAAGTGTAAAAAGAGAGAGAAAAACCTCAGAGCCCTTTGTTCTCTGTTCTCATAATTTGTTGAAATTCATTAAAAATCAGCCATGTTCACAGAGTACCTGTAATCCTAATACTGACGTTGCCCCATACTCTGACCTTCATCTGCTGCAGTTTAAAAGTTTAAAAAATGCCTGGCTGATTTTGAATTAATTTAATAAATTTTGGCTGGGACCCAATGAGAGCGCGGAGCATGCTCAGGAAGAACCAACTGTCAGAGTTCTAAAAGCCTCACAGCTGCTGGGCTTGCCTAATCAGAGGGCCACACCCACACCAGACTTTGACTTCATGTGAGACAGTCATGGCTTCCCTCAAAGAATCCTGGGAAGTGTAGTTTGTGAAGGGTGCTAAGAGACTCCTATTCCCCTGAGAGAATGGTTTAACAGTCAGCCACTCTGATTGAAGGTCTGTGAGGGGAACAGGGCGTCTCCTAGCAACTCTCAGCACCCTTCACTAACTACACTTCCCAGGATTCTTTGAGAGAAGCCATGACTGTCCAAAGTGAAATAAAGGCCTGGTGTGGATGTGACCAGGGAAAGCTTCGGTTTAAATTTGGGTGGGAGGCTACATGTGTCTGCTGTAGAATAAAAAGGTGGGGGAAAGGCTGAAAAAGAATGATTCTGTTTACAATGTTTTCCTTTTGGAAAGGAAAGGGGCTTCCCTTCTGCCCAGTGCCCACCCACCCAATCTCCTCCCCTCCCACTCGCTGCCCCTTCCCTGGGTCAGTGTTGGACTACGACCTGGGAGACCAGGGTTCAAATCCCCACACAGCCATGCAGCTGACTGGGTGACCTTGGGCCGGTCACTGCCTCTTAGCCTCAGAGGAAGGCAATGGTGAAATCACCTCTGAATACCGTTTACCATGAAAACCCTATTCAAAGGGTCGCAATAGGTGGGGATTGACTTGAAGGCAGTCCATTTTCATTTTCAAACATGATTGCATAGAAATAGATCCCACTGAACTAAAAAAATATGCAAATGATCAAACCCGCCCTCCCTTCTCCTTCCTCCTATCCCCTCCTCTTGCCCGTTCCCTCCCCCTTCCTTTGCTCCTCACTCCCCATCCCCTTCCAATCCCCTCTTTCCCCTTCCCCCCCTTCCTCCTCCCCATGGTCAGTTTTACCTATCTTAAACATGATTGCACGGAAGTAAATACCATTGAACTCTATAAGCATGCAAATGATCAAACCTGCCCTCCCCTCCACCTTCCTTTGCCCCCCTTCAATACGCTCCTTCCCACTCCCACTCCTCCTCCCCCATGGTCAGTGTTTCCTATCGTAACCAAGATTGCATAGGAGTAAATCCCATTGAAAATAAGCATGCAAATGATCAGACCTGCTTTTCCCCTCTCCTCTCCTCTCCTCTCCTCTGCCCACTCCAGCCCTCCTTCCCTCCTCCCCCCTCTGGTCAATTTTACCTATCCTAAGCATGATTTCATGGGAGTAAATTGCACTGAATTTAATAAACATGCAAATGATCAAACCTGTCCTTCTCCTCCCCTCCCCATCCTGCCTGCTCCCCTCCCAGTCCTCCCCTCTGCATTTCCTCCCCTCCCTCATCCTCCTCCTCCCCTCCCCATCCTCTGTGGTCAGTTTCACCTGTCCTAAGCCTCCGGGCTTAGGGCGGTATATAAATTAAATTAAATAAAAATTAAATAAATAAAATAAGCATGCAAATGATCCACCCATTCTCAGCAAACTTGGACAGGATCCCATTTCTTACCTCCCGGATTAAAAAGCAGGGAAATTCACTAACAGGCAAAAAACCTTGCGGTTTAAGAACATACCTATAGCCCACAGCTATTCTATCAAACTTTAAAAAGCAGGGAATTTGGGCAGCTATAGTGAATGCCCCAGGGGAGCAGGAGACCTGAACTCCTCTCTGAGATATTGTACTGCCCTACAAATTGGTCAAAATGCAAACACCATTTGGGTTGGTCTTTCACAGTCCAATCCACTTCCTGTGTAGCTTGGAAGAATTTGGTAAAATGTGCCTCTGAGCATATGGTGAGTGGTGGCAACACCTGCAATCAGCCCAAATAATAGAAAGAAGACATGTGCTGTGCTGATCTTGTTTTAGGAGGGAGGAAGCAACATTATTAAGACAGTTGATATAGTTCAGATGGTCACTTTGAATATGTCTGATTTCCTTTGCAATTTTAGTGAAGTTTCCTACAGGAAATCATTTTCTTTTGGTTCTATTTCTGTGAATATGTGAAGTACAGCAACTCTTTGCAAAATTTATACTAAAAAAGCTCCAAACATAATTGTGGAATAATGGCACTGACTTCTGCAGAATAGTCTCCAGTGGACCTCAGGAGTGTCTCAATTTGCACAAGATAAAACAGTGGGAGGTGAAATATATTCTAGCAAAATGCTAGGTGTGCTCTATGTTTTTAATTGACTGTGCCCACCTTGCCTTAAATGAAGTGGTTTAAACATAGCAGGCTGAAAATATGCATCCTCTTTTTTCCAACAGCTAGAGTCATTGCTGAAGTAGCAACATATTGGAATCAGTCTGATTTTTCATCAAACTGCAGGTCCAAATTCCACTGTTAATGCACCCAAAATAGAAATAGAACATAACCTCCAATTTGAAACACAAAAGGCTGTCTTCACCATCATATGACACTGACCAATAAAAAGGGCTGAAATTAATAAAAATAAATTTGACACAGATTTCTGGGATGAATAATGAGGGAAATAACATTTTCTAGTGTAGATTCTCTGTAGAAACATTAATAACACAGGAAAGCAGCAAAGTAGGAAGAACACCAGCAAACATACAAAAATACAATTTTCTGTCTTTGGAGATGGCAAGTGTTGCCACCACTCACCATATGCTCAGAGGCACATGTTACCCAATTCTTCCAAGCTACACAGGAAGTGGATTGGACTGTGAAAGACCAACCCAAATGGTGTTTGCATTTTGACCAATTTGTAGGGCAGTCCAATATCTCAGAGAGGAGTTCAGGTCTCCTGCTCCCCTGGTGCATTCACTATAGCTGCCCAATTTCCCTGCTTTTTAAAGTTTGATAGAATAGCTGTGGGCTATAGGTATGTTCTTAAACCGCAAGTTTTTTTGCCTATTAGTGAATATATATATATATATATATTTGAAGAGAAATCTTGTCACATGTCAGACCCTAAGGCAACTTGCAAGATGTTCTGCAGCCTCAACTCCTGCCAGAGCTCAGGACCATATGTAGGCATGTTCCCTAGTGCTGTTTATCCACTGCAATTCTTGTTTCTGCAACTGTAACAAATGCTGATAATTTAGAATGAGAATTCCCTGCATGCAGTTCCTTTTTTAATGTTCCTCCACATTAAAAAACAACAACTTTTTTTTGTATTTTACCTGGGGAAAACTGTTCTAAAAAAGCCCTCTTTCTGCTGTGTTAATTCTTTATCTGCAAGAAGTTTTATTTAAAGCAAAGAGCAAAAACCTTTTTTGATTCAGCCAGGACTGTCAGGTTTCCCAGAGCACTACTTTAGAGAAAACCTCAACTCCAATCATCCTGATTTTAAAGAAGCCATTACTTTTCTTTTTTGCACCATACACATGCCCTGCACCAGTGGGTGGCCAGGTCAGGCACTGGCTGAGGACTCTGCTGCTGGCCAAGGGCCCCTGTGTCTGGAAAGATGGTGCTTACGCTCCGTGATCCCTGCCAGCATCAGATCACAGGCCATGACAGGATAGTGTCATGGATTGCAGAACGGGAGCTTCACTCTCCCACCCGAATTCAGCCCCACACACGTGTGCAGCTGGCATACACTTAAATACACTCAGTTGTGCCACCTTGAGCATCACTGCACTGCTTGTGCACATCTGCCATCACCCAAGTTGGCAGCAGGGGTGATGGCAGGTATGTGTGCTGATGCACTGACATACAAGGCGGCATGACTAGGTGTATTTAAGTTCGTGTGTACGTGCACGCATGCACACACACTCGGGAAAAGGCTGAGGCCTGCAGCAGGCTAGTGCTGGCCCTAACTGTACATGTCTCTGGTAGCTAAAGGTGAAGCCTAGCAATGGGCCCTGGACAAAACATGTGCTGAAACGTACCTAGTCCTGAGTTATAAATACGTAGAGAGATAGAAGGATGTTGTTGTTTAGTGATTAAGGCAGGACACTGTACATGCTTGGAGGTACTCTAATGCACATGGGTCCAAGATTCAGCCTTGATATTGATATTTCCGTGCTGAGCCCTGAAAAAATTTAGCATATTGACTTGGTGAGGTAAAGAGGAATGAGTTTGCCTATAGCAAGATTTTGGAAATAGGGTGGGGAGAAGAGTTGTGGGGGGAAATCATCTCTTGTGAAAAGTTGTTGGAAGGAAAGTGAGGGGAAAAAACTAGGAACTGGATGCTGTGTACAGGGAAATACAATGTATGTGTTCTCCAATTGTAGTTTGCTTTCAACTACAAGTGCTTAATTTTTAAAAAGAAAGATGCTAGAGCTTTAATCTGTGTGGGAGATATGCCATTATTCTGTAAACCTTGCTTCATCATTACAATTACTGTAAGTTTACAAGGAAGGAAGAGGCTGCAGTAAGTGAGACATTCTATATATTCTCAGAGCTCCCAGTTGTGTTACTCATTGCCAGCCTATTATCACCCACTTATCCACATCTCTCATGGCATCAGTTTTCAGACTGATTTCCCACAAAACACTAGCAGAAGTTATTTCTTTTTTACCCACTCCAAAGTGGTACAGTCTAACCTTGTGCCCAATGATTATGAAAGTAGGCAGACTTCATCCCCCGAGAAGGGGCAACCATGCCTGCAAATTGCACCTAATTCTGGCAGAAAATAAAAAAAAAGTTAGACTTTTTCTTTTACAAGAAAGTTAAAGGTTCCCTGCATGAAACCCCTGCACAGATCTGCCTGCAATTTAGGCTTAATCCACTCTGGAGGGGCTTCTTTGTCTACACATTCCATCCACTTCTGTGAAAAGGAAAATAGTTATAGCTATTTTTAGATTCCCCATTATAGTCAGTGGAGAGAGGGAGAGGCAGACCTTCAAATTTAGCATATCTAATTTGAACCTGAATAACAACTTAAAACAGAAAGACACAGAGTGGATCTGAAACAGATTGGGTTGGTTGTAGTACTACAGTTATAAATACAGTCTTGTGGCTACTGTACACCTCTGTTAATTGCAGGGTTCCCAGTTCATGCTCTTTGCATTGGAGAACATGTACTAATGTAAAGGCTAGCACAGGCTCTGTATATACCTGCTTGAATACTTGTATGTAAACAGTTATTACAAGAACACCGTCTGCACTACTTGTTCTTCACAGAGAAACTGAAACAGTGGGGCTTGTTTCTGAAACTTCCTGCCACACAAGAAAGTAGGGAGCAGTAAGCATTTTCTTTCAGATGGGCTTCCTTGCTATGTCAGCACCTCTCCCTATTCACAAAGGGATTCAGTAAATCAGTTTTCTCTGCCCCTGGGAAACCCACACCAGGTATCGCAGCAATCAAGACAAGAAAATCTGAACACAAGCAAAATTGGCAAGGCAGCAGTGCCTTGAGGGTGCAGCTTCTCACTCATTTGTACAAAAGCAAGGAAACTCATATGAAATTAGACCCAAGAGCAGCCTCTGCAGGAGGAGGCGGCAGTAGCTAAAGTGCTTTTCAATAAAGCAAATGCTTTCTAAGCAGCCCATCTGTTTAGAGAGGCCACAAAAGCATTTCAGCTTGCTACATTTGTGCCATTAAAACATGAATTGGAGAGTTGCAAAAGCAGGGCAAAATTTGGGAGCAGAAATCTGGTCTGGTGTAAGTGTTTTGGCTTACAGCTCCCAGAGATGTGTAGTGTATTGCAGGGATGACTTTCAGCGTGGCTCAGCTTGCTTCCTCTGCTCACAATGGAGAGATCGACTGGCAGAGCTTAGGACTCTGAATTGTTTTATTTCTTTTTCTTTAACAAGATTTATATACTGCTTAATCAAGATTTATATACCACATGCATCAATGGCTGCTAGTCATGATGGCTATATTCTGCCTCCACTGCCCAAGGTGGTATGCCTCTGAATACCAGTTGCTAGGAATCACAGCTGAGAAGTGTTTTGTTTTGTTTTACTCAGGTTCTGCTTGCGGGCTTCCCATGTGCATCTAGTTGGCCACATGAAAAAAGGATGCTGGACTAAATGGGCCTTAGCCTGATCCAGCAACTCATTCAAAATAAGCCATTTCCTATACTTTCTACCCCAAATTCCATCCATTAGTGTGGTAAAACATCAAGGGGCAAGAACACAAGTCGCCTGTACCCATCCAAGCACCTTGTCCACATCCTTGGGCCTTATCAACTAAAAGGCATCCATTGACACCTGACCAGATAGCCTCTGTACACCTCTGGAAATTGACCTGCTTTAATAATGGAGTCCAGAGCCCTATAGAGACAAGCTATTTTATCCTCAAAATGCCTTGTGAATAAATCCAGTGGGCTACTGAGGGTTGTACCACCTCTTTCAAGCCACAATATGCCATCTTTTAAAGCTGCATTGAGTGCACCATTGAGGAAGCAGAGAAGTAGCTCTTCTTCACTGCCTTCAATGCCACAGAGTAGGCTCAATAACAAGGACACATTTGCATTTGATTGTATTCATTTGGAGTCTTCCTCTGCTTGTGCTCTAGCTGTTTTCCTTGTCCTGAACTCCAGGGTATACCATGGTGCCACCTGAGCTTGGCAAAGTGGAAGAAGGTGCTTGAAGGGTAATCAAATGAACTGCCCATGTCATGTTCATGTTCCACAAATTGACCAGTGCTTCAACAGGGTCCCTGGGGAGCTGGGAAAGCCCTCAGAGCTGTCTGGAAACTAATTGGATCCTCCGAGGGCAGACCATTCTAATAGGTCCCCACCTCCGCAGAGGGGGAAAGCCACTGATTTGCATAACCCAGATATGTAATTTTGACCTGTAATTTTATTTTATGCATATGTTTTGAAATTGTTGATTTTACTTATATATTCTTCAGCTTGTTCTTAACCTTTAATTTTATCAGTATATTTTACTGTGTTTTGTTTTATGAAGACTGCTTGAGGATTTTGATAAGAATATAAAAAGATCACAACTAGAATATTGTGTCCAGTTCTGGTAATCCCACCTCAAAGAGGATTCAGAAAGCTTCAGAAAAGGGCAACCCAAATAATCAAGCAGTTGGATCAACTCACCTATGAGGAAAGTTTACAACATTTTGAGGTATACAGTGAATAAAGTGTATAAAATTATGCATGTTGAGAAGAAAGTGGATGGGGAGACTTATTTTCCTCTCTCTCATAATACTAGAACTCGGGCCCATCCAATGAAACTGAATGTTGGAAGATTCTGGACAGGGAGGGAAAGTCCTTTTTCTCACAGTTTAACTATATAATTTGCTCCCATAAGATGTAGTGATGGCCACCATAGAGGATTAGACCAATTTATGGAGGATAAGGCTATCAGTGGCTACTAGCCGCAATGGCTATGTTCTGCCCCCACTGTCGGAAGCAGTATACTTTTGAATACCAGTTGCTGGGAATCACAACTGTTAAGAGAGCTGTTGCACTCATGTCCTGCTTGCAGGCTTTCCACAGGCATTTGGATGGCCAGAACAGGATGCTGGGCTAAGTGGCCTTTTGGCCTGATCCAGCAGGGCTTTTGTTGAGTTCTTATGCTATAAATGGTGACAATCTAGACTTAGCTTCTTTTTATACTTTTTCCAAATACTGACCAAATTTCTTGAACGTGGGTTTGATACAACTTTATAAAATTTACTACAACACCAAAGCATATTTTAAGTTCTGTGTATATATTATATTGATCCAGAATTAGAGCCCTGTCTCGATGAAACCATGTCATTAGAATTTTTCATACATGGGAGAGCTACACCTCCACTTTTTACCAGCATTGTTAAGGTTTGTTTTTATTTTTATTTTGCAATTTATGGCTCCCCCCAGATGAAGTTCATTAACAATGTTTGCCAGTTAGAAAGTGTTTTAGATGGTATCTTTGGCAATATTGTCATTTTTAAATGGGTATATTTCCCATCCAAATAATGTTTAATTTTGTTTATTGTGATTGAATTCAGTTAAATTCTCAAGATTTTGTATAATACAACTCCCTAGACTAAATACCTGACTGGAGAGTCTCTCAAAGGAATTGTCATAAGAATGACTTATGGTCCTTCCAGGCGAAGACAATAACCACTTGACACGGGTATATAGAGTCCAAGACATTATAATTTATTGCAATAAAGGCTAACCATTCCCATCACACAAGGGGTGATGCATGAGAGAGCCCTGAGCCCCCCAAAACAGGGATTTTTATACCCTCTACAAAACAAGCTGGTTAATTTTACACCCATGTTTGTTATGCTCCGCTTCATAAGTAGTCTAGTTAATCTTTTCCCAAGGGTTCAATAGTTTAATCCTTACTTTTGCAAACTCAAGTTTAAACAGTGAGTCACAGTCTGCTGACCATGCCTTAAGCTTTTAAACAAACAAACAAATACAAGCAGTATCTGACCCTTTGTCATGCTGTTTATGCTATTTGCATTTCTTGCACACATCTTATGGTTATACTTTACCAGCTTTACAAGGCAAACCGGAGACAGATAGTTAGCTAAACATCTTGAGCCAAATTCCTTAAATCATTAGGACTGTACACATCTTAAGGCATCTAGGCTTTACTTTAACAAATTGTATTCCCAAACAGGTACTTTAGACTACCAAGGGCTAAAATTTTCTTTTAACATTCCCCCCTTTTTAACATTTACTCCTTAATGTTAAACTCTAAGAATCCTAGCATTCTGCTTTTATAGACTCTTTTTAAAGAACAATGGAATTCACTGTAAGCGGGGGAAAATCTGCCAAAGAATAAGATAACATTTATGTAGAACATTTATGCAGTAGCATTTTTTTTAAAAAAAAAAATCTGTCCTTGTTTTTCTTTGCACAAACCCTCTGGAACGCATCACCAGCCATACCATAAGGTGAGGGTGTGTGAGAGTGGGGGTGGGAGTTATAGCTCTTGGCCTTGCACCTCCTGGATTCCACTTGAACCAAAATGGGGTTTAGCCAAGCCGTAACACTCCCCCCTGTTGAAAGGCATATTTATACAGATGTCCCTTCACACCTCAATCACGGTCTTGCCTCCCAGGCTCTAATGCTGACTTCCATTTGGTGTAACTGTGCCATTTGAGATTGGATCCATATTGACTTCCCGGAAGATTGCTCCGCCTGTGGCTGCCTCTGAGAGAGCTCTGTCTCAGAGGAAGCTTTTTTCAGTTTAAAATCAGTCAAAAGGGAACTTTGACTGGTGTAAATGTTCTCCCAGGCAAGGGTGAACCGAATAGATTATCCACAAAAACTTCATTGGGCTGTCGGTGGCTGGAATTGATCAGGAATTCCCTGGGAAAGGAAGGCATACCTAGCAGCCGAGGATGGAGTTAGGACTTCCAGCAAGCTGGGCTGAAAAAAAGCGAGACGTTTTTTCTTTTAAACGATCCACAACGGGCGAGCTTTCTTCTGTCTAATCTTATCATTTGGCTTAAATTACTACAGTAAAAGGGATTTGTTTAAGAATCAGCAATTAAGATACCTGGGTGAGTTACACTTCTCTCTTTTATACAAGGAATTAAGGAGGAGGAAAGAAAATTTAAAAAGCTTATCTTATTTTTTATGGCAAAAAGCAGGCCTGAATTTGGAAACTATAAAGATTAAAACGGATGAGGGGCAACTTATCCGAAGAGAAAATCTGATTTAGATGATTATTTGATTGATATATGTCTGGGACTACTTTTTCTTGGACTACTTTCTTTAGACGAATCTGCTGTTCGTGTATGTTACTAATTGTTCGGCGCTGTGAACCAAATTTGTTTTGCATCCTTGGACGTGCGGGAGATAAGAACTGTGCTGGCCAGATGTCAACAGGCCTGGAATATTAACTCCCTTATTGCTGGAAAAAGAAGCAAATTACTCTTTGCTTGGGAATTGTGGCTATATTGGAAATTTGAAGGGGTTTTTTTTCCGGCTTTAAGAATGACAATCAAAGAAGTGGCAGAGACCTTGGATGTACCCCTGGAAGGGTTTTCCCCTCTGGATATGTTTCAGAAGATAATGGATGAGATTAAGATAATGAAACAAGAACTGGGACAGAGTAGACAAGAGATGGCAACTGAATTTGGTAAAGTGAAACAGGAGTTGAAAGAAATAAAGGATTATATGAGAAAAGAAGCAGATGGACAAGCAATAGAATATGAAAAAGAAATTAAAGGGAAGGAGCAAATTCTGGAGATTGGATCAGATATATCAAATGTGGAATTGGAAAAAGATTTGGACTTTATGGCAAAAATTGAAGGGAGGATGCAAGTCCTGGAGATTGGAACAGATTTATCAAGTGTGGAACTGGAAAAATATTTGGAGTTTGTGGATCCTGGAGATAAAGATTACTGTTTGGAATTCGGCGTTGTCCCTGGAGAAATTGATGAAGATATCAGAGATAAAGCTATCAATGTTTCGATGGAATTTCTGGACTGGAATGATTTGAGGGAACTTGAAATAGAGAAAATTTATAGAATTAATTCCAGATATGTGACAATGGAAAAACTCTCAAGAGATGTGCTAGTGCATTTCGTAAAAAAGAGGAACAGAGATATGACTTTACAACAATATTTCAGCAACACATTCAGAATTGATGGCAAGGAAATATTTGTGATGAAGGAAATTCCCATCAGACTCTTACTATATGACTATGACAGCAAGATTATTATGGGTGCAAGGATGGAAGTTGGAAGATGGAATTAACACTGATAATGGAAAAATGGCTATTGAAATTATTGGTCTTAGTAGACTTGGTGAGATGGATTAATTGACATGTTTATTTGAAGAAAAATCGAGGGATATATTTCTCAAGGAGTGGAAACCTCTCTTTGACTTTTTGCGGAAAGAATAAAGTGATGTTAATGAGATTTGACGATTAATTAAGATAACTACTGGAGGAAAGTGATTTTGTAATATATTAAGAGACAGGTTTGTTATATATCATAGACCTATAACTGATCTGCGACAAATTGGAAGTCAACATTTTATTTTATTGTTTAATTTGTTTTGTTTTGTTTTGTTGGAAAATTTGAATAAAATTAATGATAAAAAAAAGAGATTGGATCCATATTACAAGGGTCATTAAGACAAAGACCAGAATTAAGACTTCCGGGAAGGGTGACTTAGCCTGTGCCTGCTTTTGAGACGGGCTCCTGCCTCAAAAGAAGCTTATTCAGATATATCAGTCAGTTTTTTCTTTTTTTTTGACTGATTAAACTTCTCCCGGGTAGGGAGAAACGAAGAGATTAACCTCAAAGCCTATTTTTGTTGGGACGACCAGATCTCATTAATTTATGGGACGAGGTCCAGCCGACGAAGGTGGGACGGATTTTCAACAGCAAGCTCTATCTGATAAAGCGAACGTTCACCTTATCTTCTAAGAGAGAACGCACTAACAGGCAAGCACCCTTCTTTCTATATTTTTCTTTTACTTGACTTAAATTGTTGCTGTTTAAAAGAGATTTGCCAGATTGATCGGTTTTTGACATCTCACTGGGGAGCCATAACTTCTCTCTGCTACGCACTAATTAATAGCTTATCTCTGTTTTTGTTGCAAAAAGCTGTCCTGGATTTGCATTCTAAAGATATACACAGAAGAGGGATTTCTATTCCAGATTTTTATTTTGAAGAATATTATATTGTCTGAGACTACTCTCTTTTTGGTCTATTTTATTTTGACGAATCTGTTTTCTGACGACTGCCATTAATTGTTTCGATCCTGGGAACTGCATTTTGTTTACTTAACTATGGAGAGATAAGGCTGTCTGCTCTGTTTATACTGTGATGTCACCAAGTTTGGAGTATTAACCCAATTGTTGCTGAAATAAGAAGTGGTTTTCCTATATTTTTCTTTTAAAATGGCAATTAAGAAAGTGGCTGAGAATCTGGAAATAACTATGTTTCAGAAAATAATGGATGAGATTGAGATAACGAAACAAAACCTGCGACAGGGTTGTAAGGAGTTGAAAATTGAATTGAGTAAAATGACGCAGGAGATTAAAGATATAGGGGTCCCTGTGAGAGAGGTGACCCTGGAAGGGGTCCCTGTGAGAGAGGAGACCCCGGAGATTGGAACAAACGTGGAACAGGAAAAAGATTTGGAGTCTATGGACTTTAGAAATAAAATCTATTGTTTGGAGACACAGGAGATTAAAGACATAGGGGTCCTTGTGAGAGAGGAGACCCTGGAGACTGGAACAGGGGTCCCTGTGAGAGAGGAGACCCTGGAGACTGGAACAGGGGTCCCTGTGAGAGAGGAGACCCCGGAGATTGGAACAAACGTGGAACAGGAAAAAGATTTGGAGTCTATGGACTTTAGAAATAAAATCTATTGTTTGGAACTCAATGTTATCTCTGAAGAAATTAATGAAGATTCTAGAGATAAAGTTATCAATGGCATGGATAATCTTCTGGACTGGAATGACGTGATGGAGCCCAATATAGAGAAAATCTATGGAATTAACTGCAGCCATGTGACAATGGAAAAACTTTCAAGAGATGACCCAGTGTATTTTGAAAAAAAGAACAGAGATATGATTTTACAGCAGTATTTCAGCAACCTATTCAGAATGGATGGCAAGAAAATATTTGGGATAGAGGTAATTCCCATCAGACTCTTACTATATGACTATGGCTTTGACAGCAAGATTATTATGGAATACTGATAATGGAAGATTGGATACTGAAATTACTGGACTTAACAAGACTACTGAAGATGGAAGATGGAAAATGGAACTAATAGGGATAATAGAACAATGGCTACTGAAATTACTGAACCTAACAGATTCTGATGTGATGGATTAATTGAAATGTTTATTTTGACTATGGTTATGACAATAAGATTATTATAATTAGTAATGAGATGGATTAATCGATATGCTTATCTGGAAAAAAAAAATTGATAGATATATTTCTTAAAGAATTGAAACCCCTCTTTGACTTTTTGTGGAAAGAATAAAGTAATGTTTATGAGATTTGATGATTAAGTAAGATAACTATTGGAGGAAAGTGATTTTATAATATGACTTAAGAGACAGGATTGTTATATATTATAGACTTATAACTGATCTGATCTTTGACAAATGGGAAGTCAATATTTTACTCTTTATTTTTTATTTTTATTTTTATTTTTATTTTTATTTTTATTTTTTGTTTAACTATTTTTGATTTTGTTTTTTGTCTTTGAATGTTTTATGATTTCGTCTTGTATGTTTTATGAAAATTTGAATAAAAATTATTGAAAAAAAAAAAAAAAAAAAAGACAAAGACCAGAATTATTTGAAACATCAAAATCACCACAATGGGGTGCATTATAAAGGTTAAATCTCCTTTGGCATTCTTTCCCCAGCCAGACAGGGAATCTAACCACCCTCTGCTACCATCTTTGTATCTGAAGTGTAGTTTGCTTTCCTAGATATTTCACTACTTTTAACTCTTTCTATAACAGGGTGAGAAAGTAAATAAAATAGGCGAGAAAATAACTATGCAGTTGTTCAAAATAAAAAATAAAGATCAAAGGCTGTTAGGCTATAAAGGTCCAAGATTCTACACTGGCAAATCTCATATCTTAAAACAAATCGCCAAATTTTGTAAACCCCTTGTTATGAAATCACTCAGAGGGATTTGAAAAATAAAAACATCCTATAAACAAGACATTCTTAACACAAATTATATAAGGAAAAATAGCAATAGTTAAATAATCACATCCTTAAAATACAATGCATGAGTATTCAATTACAGTCAATATTACAATGAAAAAGAAAACAATATTTGTGATCTTCAAACATACTGCAGGGTGGCTTGTACATACTTCATCCTCAGGAGACTTAGTTGAACTGTCTATGATTTGCTGATGCTCACCAGAAACTTGAATAATGAAAATAATAATCAACTCCCTCCCCCCAAGTGACTATGACAAAGGTTGCAAGCTTGCACAATATAGAACATCTTGCCAGAAAAAATATTGGTGTCCACTACAGGATGATGGCCAAAGTAGACTTGTCACTTTCTGTAGTTGGGGAAGAATGAAGCAGGCATCTTCACTGTTATTGCAGCAATGCAGGAAAATGGCATGCCAGTAGCATATCTGTGTCCTATTCCTGGAGCAATTCAAGGATCCAGTCAAAAATATCTTAAATAAAATCTTCTGTGATGAACACATAACAGTACAACACATTCTAAACTTTTGAGTTTCCCTAGCCTCTGGCCATGTACAGAGCTTTGCACTTTAAAAGTAGCCATGAAATTCTTTTATTATTGCATTCCAAAGTGGGACAAGGAAGATAATATAAGATTAAGAATTACACAAAATGATCTTAAATTCATAAAAAGCATTTTCACAATCAATAAAAGGAGCAGCTTTAGCATAACCCACAAGATCAGTTCAAGTTGCACCAGAAACATTGACAAAATAAGGAAATGGAGAGGCCTGTTAGGACCAAGAGATAGGGGATGTAAAGAAAATCAGGATGTATGGGCATCTGTAACATTCTCTCAAATTATAAGACCCAATATAAAATCAATCATTATTTCGAATGAGGTATGGGAACATGTGTATGATTTGTGCATGTTCTCACATAAACAACCAAACACTAAGTTACAATGTTATTTTTCCATTGAATTTTTGCACGTATCTATACATACCATATAACCATACATGTTTACCCACCCACCTTTTTTATGGCAAAACAGCATACTTAAGCACAAAAAGTCATAAGAAACATACACGTACACGAAAAGAACAATATTGATTTAAAGCCAATATTCATGGTAATTTGCCACCTTCCAGATGGCCAAACACCACAATTTTTCCCTTGCTGAATGTATTTGGCAAAGATATTAGCACTGGGGATGATCCTAGAGGAGAATGTTCTCCCCTCTTTGTTTTCCAGGGCTAAAGTTCACTATGCTATCCTAAGAGTGCTGATTTGTTGTTCCTGAATCTTCCTGAGACAACAAACTTCAAAGGGGGAGGGTTGTCTTAGCCTTTTCCTTTTCTCTGTGCACTCTATGAATGCATGTTTTCTCTTTAACACTGGTCCAGTGCCTATAACCATTGGACTCTCCTGTCTTAACAAAGACTTTTGTTAGTGCTGTGCTTGGAGAAAAAGGATTTATACCTCTTACTATGAATGCAAAACAAAGAAATGTTAGTGGCACAAATAGATTAAGTTCTGTTCCAAATCAGCAGGGAGTTCCAATGGTGCTCATCCTGTACGTAGAACAGTTGCTCTAAGTGCCTGTCAAGGAATAAATGCACTAACGTGTTAGAATGATGAACATAATTTTAAAAGAAAAAAGTTCATTAGTAATAGTGTGATTTATATGCACAAGGTATGACAACGAGGAAAGCATTTCCCTGTTGAAAGTCCTGGTCCATTTTCATTCAAAGAGCATCTGGGGATGAATTTCTGTTTTAGAAGCAAAGTAACATTAATTCCCAATGTGAATTCTAATATGTGGTAGACAATTGCTGTGGCTGGAAGCTCTGCATTTTGGTCCTCTTTTTGGAAAAAAATGGTTTGTAGGCAAAAAAAAAAACTTTCTTGGGGAGGGAAAATATTCATTAAACTACGCCTTGATGGATCTAAAAAACAACAACAATTAAATCAAGCTTCAAACTCAATAATATAAATTTTAAATCCCGCCAGCTCTTTTGTTTACAGGGTAAAGTTTTATCTGTAATGACTTTACCTAGTCACAAGAGGGCATCACATTAGGTTTAAACAGCAAGGTGGCCTCAGTTTTGCCTATCTAGAAAATGGGCAAATCATACATTTCACAGACAAATTTAAAGCAATTACCTGGGATTGAGCACCTTAAGAAGAGGTTCTATTTTCTTTATGAAAGAAAGAAACATCAAGAAGTTTTGTTGTTGACTTCCAAATATTTTTCCCTCTCTTACCGAAGTTCAAAAGTTTAAACAGGTATAGGTTCTAATCCACAATCTGGCAACAATAATGAAAAAAAAAAAAGGAACCACACACACTATTTTGTTCTTTCCTGTCATTTCCCCCTTTCTTATTACCATCAGTCAATATTTCTCAAACTATCCTTTCTCTACCATCAAAATAACTTATTTCCTAGATTCCTTCATATTGCATTCCTACCTTTTCTTTCCTACAACTTTTCAGTCCTTCATTTCACTTACAACCTTTCTATGCTAATTCATGCATATCTTTTCCTTTTTAAAAAGTGTGTGTGTGGGGGGGAGGAAAACATCTCTACCCACAAGGCACTACATACAAATTTAGTTGGCACTTACATTTGCCTCCCTTTATATACAGGTAAATGGGTAGAGTAATCCCAAAAGTCATTTTATTGTTTCTTTATTTTGTCCCTTTGGCCACTGACAGAAAAAACTAACTGTGTCAGGCTTTTATCTACAAGCAACAGCCAAAGGTTCAGGTCTAATCTAAACAAAAGGAACTCTAGTATCTTCTCCTGATTTCAAGATGTATGCTTAATACGTTTGTGCTAGATCTAGAGAACAAGGAGGGGGGGAACCAATCTCTTTCCCTTTTCTGCAATTCTGGCTCAATAGGCAGTAACAAAAACCAGAACCACTTCAAAAAGAAGTTTAACATTTACAAAATAAAAAATAGATAAATAAATGACTGACAAATAATGAAAAGCAAAACTTATTCTAGACAAATATCCCCCTCTGTGAACATCTGCTATTGCACCTTCACCTTTCCTATTAGTATAGCCAAAAGGGCTAATGTAGGTTGGAGGTGGAGTACATTCATATCTTCTCTCATATCTATAAGTGCTTGCCAAATCTGAATCCTTACTGGATCCCTGAAATCTATTTTTGTCCTCCCTAGGATTAGCTGTACTTTGATTAAAACCAGCCCGTGGGGCACCAGTTCTTCCACTTCTATTCCCAAAGTTCCATTCTTTCCTAGCCCGAATGGGCAAATGAATGCAATGGGGGGGAGGGGAAGCTACTAGATTTTCTGACTCAGTTATTAAATTCTTTAAATTCTGTGAAAAACAAAGGCAGCAAGCAGAAATAGTAGCAAGGACAGCACAGCCAATCCAAGCAGCAAAAAACATGTTTTGGGAAGCGACAGCAAAGGGAGGGAAAATTCACAGTTCCCTTATAACATTCACACAGAAAACTCTCACACAGACACTCAAAGAAACTTTCACACTGCCTCACATATAACTTTCACACAAGAAAGGGTAGGGAAGAAGGATTCACTCACACTCACTAAACTGCTGGATTAGTAATTATAACCAATTCACACTTGAGTACTCAAATCATACATTTCTATTCAAGCAAGATCATTCACTAATACCACTCTTATTTCCTGGGAAAATACTACAAACTTTACACACATGGGACTTGAACCCTGTTATACACATGATATTACAAATACAGTTGCCTAGGTCTTTTGCTTTATTTCTTTTCTTTTTCTTTTCTTCCTTTTTCTTTTTAGGTGGGATCTCATTGTGTGTGGGTGCGCAAGCCTATACCTGCCTTGCCGTGCAAGGACTTATCAGGGAGCGCCATCCTCTATGTGGAACCTTTACCAACAAACAATCACACGTCTCGTACTTCCACGTCCAGCAGGTCTGGGAGCAGTTTGCCGCTGAGGGGCTATGCTACCCACATTTGCAAAGGATGGGCTCAATCAAGTCGGGCGTGCTACACTGTGCAAGGGTTATAACGGGGTTTCCCCCTCGCCAGGCACGAGAGTCGTCTTCTAGCCACAAACACAAATTCACCAACCAAACACACAGGTTCCCCTTTCCCAGACACATCCCAACCTATCTCTACCTTCCTCCCAAGCGCTTCTCTCTATTTCTCAGTCCCGGGACATACTCACCAGCACTGGCATTTTGCGTTGAAGTCGACCTACCCATTTCTTCTGCAGGCTCCTTTATCGCCCGGGGAGCCACCAGTCTCCTCTCGGTCCAGCATCCCGCCAAAACTGGGTGGTGAGCTCGTGATCACAGGACAAGAGACAGAGAAAAAGGATCCCCAGCACGACCTGGGAGCCCACCCAGGGATGCCATAAACTCTCATAAGAATGACTTATGGTCCTTCCAGGCGAAGACAATAACCACTTGACACGGGTATATCGAGTCCAAGACATTATAATTTATTGCAATAAAGGCTAACCATTCCCATCACACAAGGGGTGATGCATGAGAGAGCCCTGAGCCCCCCAAAACAGGGATTTTTATACCCTCTACAAAACAAGCTGGTTAATTTTACACGCATGTTTGTTATGCTCTGCTTCATAAGTAGTCTAGTTAATCTTTTCCCAAGGGTTCAATAGTTTAATCCTTACTTTTGCAAACTCAAGTTTAAACAGTGAGTCACAGTCTGCTGACCATGCCTTTAGCTTTTAAACAAACAAACAAACAAATACAAGCAGTATCTGACCCTTTGTCATGCTGTTTATGCTGTTTGCATTTCTTGCACACATCTTATGGTTATACTTTACCAGGCAAACAGGAGACAGATAGTTAGCTAAACATCTTGAGCCAAATTCCTTAAATCATTAGGACTTTACACATCTTAAGGCATCTAGGCTTTACTTTAACAAATAGTATTCCCAAACAGGTACTTTAGACTACCAAGGGCTAAAATTTTCTTTTAACATTATCAAATGTTGTTTTTGTTATTTTATCTTTAACAGCTTTTTTATGTTTAACCCTATCAATTTAGACTTCTAAGATTAATTTTATAATCAGAAATATTACTAAATTATTTGATTATGTTAAGAAAATTCCCAAAAGAATTTACTGGATTATAAATTAATAATGACACAGCATCTGCATATAGGTGCATGTTAAATTCCTCCTCTCCTACCTTCACCCTGCTTATTTCTTTATTAATTCTTATTGCTTGTGCTAGTGATTGTACAGATAAAACAAACAAAAGCTGTGTTGTACTCTTTTATAACAAAATGCACCGGAGTTTACACTTTTACTGAAGACAAAGGCATTTGGGCTGGTATGTATTTTTTTTTTATCATTAATTTTTATTCAAATTTTCAAAGACAAGAAACAAAACAAAACAAAAACAACCAAACAACAAAATAAAATGTTGACTTCCGATTTGTCGCAGATCAGTTATAAGTCTACAATATATAACAATCCTATCTCTAAAATGATATTGTAAAATCACTTTCCTCCAGTAGCCATCCTAATTAATCATCAAATCTCATAAACATTATTTTATTCTTTCCACAAAAAGTCCAAGAGAGGTTTCAATTCCCCGAGAGATACATCCCTCAATTTTTCTCCAAATAAACATATCGCTTAATCCATCTAATTCAAATCTGTTAGGCCCAAGAACCTCAACAGCCATTCCTCCATTTTCTATATTAATTCCATCCTCCATCTTCAACAATCCTGTTAAGTCCAGCAATTTCAGCAGCCATTCTTCCGCCATCAGCATCCCACAATAATCTTGCTGTCATAGCCATAGTCCAAGTAAACATATCAATTAATCCATCTCGTCAAATCTGTTAAATCCAATAATTTCCATAACCATTCTTCCATTATCAATATTAACTCCATCTTCCATCTTCAATAGTCCTGTTAAATCCAGTGGTTTCAGTATCCATTCATCCATTATCAGTATCCCATGATGATCCTGCTGTCATAGCCATAGTCATATAACAAGAGTCTGATGGGAATTTCCCCCATCACAAATATGTCCTTGCCATCAATTCTGAATATGTTGTTGAAATATTGTTGTAAAGTCACATCTCTGCTCTGGGTGCATCTCTGCTCTGTCACATATTTGTAGTTAATTCCATAACTTTTTTCTATGTCAAGCCCCATCACATCATTCCAGTCAAGAATTCTGAATATGTTGCTGAAATATTGCTGCAAAGTCATATCTCTGTTCTTCTTTTTTACAAAATGCACTGGCTCATTTCTTAAGAGTTTCTCCACTGTCACATATCTGTAGCCAACTCCATAGATTTTTTCTATGTCAAGCTCCATCACATCATTCCAGTCCAGAAAATTATCCAAGACATTGATAACTTTACAACCAAAATCTTCATTAATTTCTTCAGAGACAATGTTGAATTCCAAACAGTAAACTTTATTTCTAACATCCATAAACTCCAAATCTTTTTCCAATTTCACATTTGTTCCAATCTCCAGGGCTTGTAGCTTCCCTATCCCATCAAACTCCTCTCTCACAAAATCCATTGTTTCTTTAAGCTCCTGCATCATTTTGTTAAATTCAGTTTTCATCTCCTGTCTACCCTGTCTCAGGGTTTGTTTCGTTATCTCAATCTCACCCATTATTTTCTGAAACATAATTTCTTCCATGGTCTCAATCACTTTCCTGATTGTCTTTCTTAAAACCACAGAAACAAAAATTATTTCAGCCACAATTGGGTTAATGTTCCAGGCTTGCTTATATCAGTGTAGACAATACAGCCTGCCTTATCTCTATGTATTCAGGAATACAAAAACAAACTTAGTTCCCAACATCAAAACAATTAGTGGCGTCGTGAATAAGCAGATTCGTCAAAATGAAATAGACCAAAAAGAAAGTTTTTGTTCCCCCCTCCTCGAAATAGAAATCCCTCTTCCGTTGGTATCTTCAGAATGCACCTCCAGGACAGCTTTTTGCGATAAAAACAAAGATAAGCTTTTTCGATTTCTTTCCTCCTTAATTTCGTTAGTGAAAGAGAAAAGCCATAATCTCACCTAGAAGTTCTTCACAGCTGATTCATTGACAAATCTCTTTTTTGCTACACCAATTTAAACCAAGTAAAAAAAGAAAATAGAAAGAAGGATGCTTATCTGCCTGTTGAAGTCTGTTTTTCTTTAAAGAAAAGATAAACGTGTCGCTGTAATCAGCAAGAGCTTGATGAAAGTCCGTCCGGCATTGCAGTTTGAACCTTCTCTCATAAATAAATGAAATCCAGTCCTCCCCACAAAAACAGGCTTTATGGTTGATCTCTACGTTTCTCCCTGACCGGGAGAAAATCTTTATCAGTCAAAAAGAGCATTGTGACTGATTTTAAAGCTGAAAAAGCTTCTTCTGAGACAAGAGCTCGTCTCAGAGGCAGCACAGGCAAAGCAACCCTTTCCGGAAGTCGGCTGGTATGTATTTTGTTGATCCATGTAGAAAATTTCCGTAACTCCATTAATCCAAAAATTTGAAACAGATACCTCCATTCTAAATGATCAAAAGCTTTTCTGCATGTACAAAAAGACTGTCCAGATTTTAGTTATCCTATGGATTATGTTAAGAAGCTTCCTTATATTCATTGACAATTTACAGTTTTAATAAAGCCTGTATGGTCTTCTACAATATATTTTCCAGTGATCATAGCTTGATTCACTCTTGATTTAGGAGAGTGAAAGGCTGATATGATTCTGCTTTTGATGGATCTTTGTTATATATATATATATATATACACACCCACACATATACATATACATACATACATGCATGCACACACACACACACACACACACACACATTACTATAGTGTCATCCCATGTTTTTGAAAAGGTATTTTGCTGCATAATTTCTTTTAATGCTATCTGAAAATGGTGTGCTAAATCATTCACAAAATAATGATTTTGTATAATGATTTCAGCAGTTATACCACCTTGGAGTTTCATTGTTCTTTAGTTCCATAACAGCTGTTTGAAATTCAGTAATTGTAAAAGAACTCTACAAAAGAATTATGCATATATGCATCGCCTGATTCAGATAACTAAAGCAGCTTAACTGTACTCAGAAAAGATCGGATTCCTTCATCCAAAGGGCATTGTGAAGAATAGTTGCTCATAACATGTCCAGAATTCATTTGCAATGTTTTGGGGGCATGTACAGATCTCATCATTATCTCTCAATTTTAGAATCATGCTGCTATGCTGTTTTTTTATAAAGTTGTATTGATTTTCTTGGAACATTTATTATTTTATTTGGAAAATTTTAATCACTTTATATTAAAAAAAAACTTCAAATGGATATGCAAAACAAAAGAAAATACAATATATTCATAATCAGATAAAAGACTATTCAAATGCTGCTCAAAAATTAATAGTTATCAGACCAGGATTATCCTTCTGGAACAGCTTGAAGGAATAAAAATGTCTTCAATAGGCACAAAAATCCCAAAAGGTTTGGCGCCTGTCTGAAATCCACCAGAAGGTAGCTCTGTAACACTGTGGCTACTACTACAGTAAAAGACATCGGGGACATGCAACACTACAAGAAGTGTCTTCAGTGATTACCACAGTGACTAAACTGTTATATAGTGGGTAAGGTACTGGTCCTAAGTTGTTAAGGCCTATAATGACTTTATAGACCAATACTAAAACCTTAAACCTGGCCCAGTAGCCTATTGGCAGCCAGGGCAGATCCTTCAGCACAGAGATTACCTGCTGGCGGTAAATTCAGTTAACAGCCTAGTTGCTGCATTCTGCACCTGCTCCAGCCTCAAATCCAAGCCTAACTGCAGCCCCACATAGAATGCATCATAGTAATTGAGCCTCACCTGTTAAGCCTTGCATAAACAATTGTTCCTTGTCTAGGAATAGTCATAGCTGTGTGTAGCTGTTTTACTACCTGAGGCTGGTAAAAGGCACCTTAGCAACTGAGTGCACATGGGCTTTAATTGGCAAAGATGGATCCAAGAGTACCCTAAGAACATAAGAAGAGCCTGCTAGATCAGGTCAGTGGCCCATCTGCTCCAGAAACCTGTTCTCACAGTGGCCAACTAGATGCCTATGGGATGCCAACAAGCAATACCTGAGCACAAGAGCACTTTCACTTCCAGCAATTCCCAGCAACTGGTATTCAGAAACATACTGCTTCCAGCCGTGGAATCAGAGCATAGCCATCATGACTAGTAGCTATTGATAGCCTTATCCTCCATTAATTTGTCTAACTCTCTTTTGAAATCATCCAAGGTGGTGGCCGTCACTGCCTCCTGTGGGAGCAAATTCCATAGTTTATGCACTGCATCAAGAAGTACTTCATTTAGTCTGTCCTGAATCTTCCAACATGCAGCTTCATTGGATGTCCACAAATTCTAGTGTTATGAGAGAGAGAGAGAGTGTCATTCTATCCACTTTCTCCATGCTATGCATAACTTCATACATGTCACCTCTAACTGATCTTTTCTCTAAACTAAAAAGCCCCAAATGCTGCAATCTTTCCTCATAGGGGAGTTGCTCTATCCTCTTGATTTTGAACTCTACAATATCCTTGCTGAGTTGAGGCAATCAGAACTGTATACAGTATTCCAAATGTGGTCGCACCATAGAGTTTTATAACAGCAATATGATATTGGCAGTTTTATTTTCAGTTCCTCTCCTTGTGATCCCTAGCGTGGAATATGCCTTTTTCACAGCTGCCACATGCTTGGTCAACATCTTCATTGAGCTATCCACTATAATCCCAAGGTCTTGTTCCTAGCCAATCATGGCCAATTCAGACCCCATGAGTGAAAAGCACAGGTCCTAATACCGATCCTTGGGGGACTCCACTTTCTACATCCCTCCATTAAGAGAACTGTCCATTTCTTCCTGTTCTCTGCTTCCTGTCTTACCCAGTTTCTGATCCACAAAAGGACCTCTCCTCTTATTCCATGACTGCTAAGCTTACTCAGGAGTCTTTAGTGAGGTGCTTTGTCAAAAGTACGCAGTGTGAATTGGATAGTTTCTATTTATGTGCTTGTTGGCACTCTCAAAGAACTCTAATAGGTTAATGAGACAGGACTTACCCTTGCAGTTGCCATGCTTGTTCTGTTTCGGCAAGGCTTGTTCTTCTATATACTTGGTTATTTAATCTTTAACAATGTTTTTCACCAGTTCTCTTGGAAGTGATGTTAAGCAAACCAGACTGTAAGATAGCGTAATTGACAGCTCTTTGAGTAATAATAAATGGTGGAATAGATATAGATGGAATGGCCTCACTGCCTTCTTGGACAGTGATAGATGGTGGGTTGAAAGGGAAATTTTAGAACAGTACAACAACCCTCTGTCCTCCAACTTCTTTCCTAAATATGCCTGCATATTTGCAACGAAGCCATGCTAGACCAGTTAAGTTCATCAACACCATGTGCATAATACTTCACTCTCAACTTTTATAGATTATTATTATTTATTTCCATGGATGTCTAAATTTATTTTCATATACAAACTGGTGAAGTCAGCATGGCCTGTTGAGTCTGATAGCCTCCTCTCAAGCACTATTTATGTTTCTCAATTCTACTGGGTGCTTCCAAACTGTCTGCTTTATTAATTGTTTAAGCAATCCGCTTATTGTTCATTTTAGAATTCATTGGTCTGCAATTTCCTGAATCTCTGTATGGGGATTCACAGTTTGGTTTTTCCCTATCTTGGAATCAGTCACTTTATGTATACTGCTTTTCTATGTACATAAATCAGTGCACTCAAAGGTGTTCACAACAAAGCATAAAACAAACATAATTATAAATATATCCACAGTATATTATTATAATCTCTGTATTAAAAGAGATCCTCCGTGGCGCAGAGTGGTAAGCGGCGGTAATGCAGTCGAAGCTCTGCTCATGGCCATTCAATTCCAACGGAAGGAGGAAGTTGAATCTCCGGTAAAAGGGGTTGAGGTCCACTCAGCCTTCCATCCATCTGTGGTCGGTAAAATGAGTACCCGGCATATGCTGGGGGGTAAAGAAAGGCCGGGGATGGAACTGGCAATCCCACCCCATATATACGGTCTGCCTTGTAAACATCGCAAGACGTCGCCCTAAGAGTCGGAAACGACTCGCACTATAAGTGCGGGGACACCTTTACCTTTACCTATAAAATGCAATTCAAAATAATTTCATAATAACAATCTAATAGAACACCTCTATATCAAAATAAATAACTTGTAATTCATTACTAACAGGAAGAGAGCAAAGATACCCTAGGAGGTGATAATAGCAGAGTGGGCCTTTTTAAAAGGCTGAAAAAGAAGACGGAGCCACTCCCAGGTGTTGCAAGGACAGGGTGAGG
The DNA here is from genome assembly GCF_030035675.1 of Rhineura floridana. Classification (NCBI taxonomy): domain Eukaryota; kingdom Metazoa; phylum Chordata; class Lepidosauria; order Squamata; family Rhineuridae; genus Rhineura; species Rhineura floridana. The sequence continues at coordinate 171,253,108 of NC_084480.1, read as the reverse complement.
CACCATCTGTCCTGCATGAGTTCTCAGATATAATTTCATGAGGATTTTTTTAAACAAAATGGCAAACTGCTGCAGAAATGTGGTGAAGCAAATTTAAGATTAGAAACATGAGGCACTGAGAGAACCAAAATTGACAGATCCTTCCATCCCTAGCTCTGTCTCTATCTTTAAAAAATAGTTTGATAAGCGATTCAACCATTGTGAACACATTTCATGAATTAATGTAAAACATTTACACTTGAAATTAAACTCCTACAACATTAACACAAAGTTAAATTCAATTAACAAAAAAGCCTTTTAGTTTAACATGTTCACTCTAGTTCCATAAAGTCAGGATATTGCATCTGTTAAGGGCATGAAGGTGGTGATGATGATGATGATGATAACTCCCCTAATTTAATAGTTCACTTCATTAATTGTGCATTTGTTCCAGGTATTTTCAGAATTAACCTCTGCAAAATTGTCCTCTGTTCATTTTCTGTCTCTATGTATTTCTTTTAAATTCTTTAAAAACTGAGGGAATGATTAGGGCAAAAAGGAAAAGGAAAAGAAAACTCTTGTTCTGCATGAGGATCAAACTCACTGCCATGGCATTATTAGCACCTCATTCTAACCAAGTGAGCTGCTAACCACACTTGTTCCTCTCTCAAGGACCCTTATAAACAAGCAAGTTTCTGTAGTTGAAGCTGTTGCTAGGCAACACAGCTTCCAACTGAATGTGTGCCATGATATACCATATCATCACATATAGGCTAAAATGGGGCAACAATTGCAGTTTTGATAATTAAAAATAAACTGCAAATTACTATTAGGTAAAAGTCATAGTAGACGTTTCCCTAGACCTAACACAAAAACGTTTTTCCCAAAAGAAATAGAACAAATGGAGAATTCAGTCAACAAAGTCCAACAGCAGCAAACTTGGGGAGGGGGTGCTGACAATACCTGCCAAATTGCTGGAGTCAGTCCTTCTATAAACCTTTCCTTATTCTTCCTACCTCAAAAATCCTCAAACATAAGAACATAAGAAGAGCCTGCTGGATCAGGCCAGTAGCCCATCTAGTCCAGCATCCTGTTCTCAGTGGCCAACCAGGTGCCTGGGGGAAGCCCACAAGCAGGACCTGAGTGCAACAGAACTCTCCCCTCCTGCAGTTCCCAGCAACTGGTATTCAAAAGCATACCACCTCTGACTATGGAATCAGGGCAATAGACATCATGGCTAGTAGCCCTTGATAGTGTTATCCTCCATGAATTTGTCTAATCCTCTTTCAGCTTCACTGGATGTCCACAAGTTCTACAACAACTACTACAATAATAACAACAACAATTATTATCCTTCACCAATAGGTCCCAGGGTGGGTTACTAAATTTAAAATACAATATTTAGAAAAGTTAAAACACATTTCAATCACAATAATAGGGTGTTCTAGTGCTATAAGAGAGATAGAAAAACTTTTCTCGATCCACTTTCTCCATGGCTTGCATAAATTTATACACTTCTATCATGTCACTGAGAGCCAGTGTGGTGTAGTGTTAGAGTGTTGGACTACGACCTGGGAGACCAGGGTTCAAATCCCCACACAGCCATGAAGCTCACTGGGTGACCTTGGGCCAGTCACTGCCTCAGTCTTAGCCTCAGAGAGAGGCAATGGTAAAAATGGAAATGGACTGGCTTCAAGTCGATTCCGACTTATGGCGACCCTACAAATAGGGGTTTCAAGGTAAGCAGTATTCAGAGGGGGGTTCCCATTGCCTCCCTCTGAGGCTGAGAGGCAGTGACTGGCCCAAGGTCACCCAGTGAGCTTCATGGCTATGTGGGGATTCGAACCCTGGTCTCCCAGGCCGTAGTCCACCAACTTAACCACCACACTGGGTCTCGGCAATGGTAAACCACCTCTGAATACTGCTTACCATGAAAACCCTATTCATAGGGTCACCATAAGTCGGGATCGACTTGAAGGCAGTCCATTTTTTCATCATGTCACCTCTTAGTCACCTTCACTCTAAACTAAAAAGCCCCAAATGCTGCAACCTTTTTTCATAGGGGACAGAGTCACTCCATACCCTTGATCATTTTGGTTGCTCTTTTCTGAGCCTTTTCTGGTTCTACAATATCCTTGGTGAGATGAGGCGACCAGAACTGTACACAGTAATCCATATGTGGCCACACCATGGATTTATATAATGGCATTATTATATTGGCAGTTTTATTTTCAATATCTTTCCTAATAATAATAATAACCATGATCCCTACCATGGAATTTTTGTTATTCACAGCTGCCACACACTGGGTCAACATCTTCATCGAGCTATCCACTATGACCCAAGGTCTCGTTCCTGGTCAGTCAGTCACCACCAGTTCAGACTCCAAACCTACCTCTCCTACACAGCCAAGTTGCAAATAATTTGACTGAGCCATTTTCAAAGTATAAGCACCTACTGCCCTCTCCCTGGTTATAATGCTAGGATGAGATTCATCACCCTTACCCTTAATATACTGCAGCTAGGGATGGGAGGATCTGGCAATTTCAGATCTCTCAGGTTTTTTCCAAAAATTCTTCATAAAATTCTTCAGCATTTTTGTGCACATTTCTCCTAATAAACACACTTTTGTATGCAGTTTTGACTAATACACACATTTTTACAAGCCATGTCTCCAAATATACATGATACAGTTCTTAATAGACTTGTGGAAAGAGGCCTTCCCTGATCTGGGCCTAAATCACTAAGATATCGAGAAAGCGTGTAGAAGTTTAGGACCCAAGACTAAAGATGATGCCCATCTGGAAACAAAGCCCTATGGGGACTGGAAACAAAGCCCTATGAGGAGAGACTGAAAGAACTTTAGATGTAGGGATTTTTTCACTCAAGGGTCCTCCATTACTTTGCAAAAACTGAAAGTGGATATTCATGGTTGGAACTTTTAACTGGTTGCAAGAACATCAGGTGGTGCATCTTCTTCAGGATGCTCATCTTCAGTTGCATGCCAAATGACCACTTACACAGTTTGAATGCATAATCTTAGATTATGGTTTTACTGACAAGGGAATAGTGGCATGCCTATATAAAGTTCTGCTGGAAGCTCAAATGGGTTCCCCATATATCCCTAAACAGATTTGGGAGGATGATATAAACATACAAATAGAAGACCATAGATGTAAATGCTGTGGACAGCTAAACCACTTAAATCAGTATCAGCTAATCTGAAGGAGACTTACCGAAAGATATGTCACCGAAGGTATGGCACCCCTGTACAATTATCACACGTTACTTCTAGAATCAGCCCTAACTGCTGGAAGGGTTGCCAGAGCAAGGATCCATATTTCCATCTCTAGTGGACCTGCCCCTGAATTCAAATGTTTTGTGGGGAGGTCCAAAGAGAGCTTCTTTGGATCAGTAAGGAAAATACTGTTTTTACTGCTGAATTATTCTTACTGTCCTTACATGAGAATCAAAATCTGGACATTAAATTCAAGGACTTGATATCATTCTTGCTACTGGAGGCACACCAAACCATAGTGCAATGCTGGAAAGACCAGAAGGACTTGAATACTTCTAGCTGGTTGAGGAACATTTAGAACATAGCACTGTTGGAGAAAATTACTCATGCACTTTGCTTCTCTCAAGGACTGGAAACAGCAGAAAGTTTTGATGCCACATGGTGGAATACACTTTGAAAAATAGCCTTAATGGACACTTGTCAGCAGCAGCAAAACATATATGGCTGCAACTTTTCTCTCTCCTTTTTCTCTCTCCTTTTGTGTATAATTTTGACTAATTCTATGATCTCCCAGGAGGTGGGGGAGTGGGAGGATAGGGGGTAGTTATTGGTATATTTTATCTGGTTGCAGAATAAGATGATGTATCAGTCTTTTCTTGTGATTATGCTTTTGTCTCAAATGACCATGATACCCATTTTATTCTTTTGTTGTTTTTCTGTTGTATTTTGATTGGTTATAGAAATAAAATCATTTAAAAATATATTTATGCACACTATCTCCTAATATATGCATTTTTGTACACTTTGGTTGGAGAACTGCATTGCAAAATTTGGGTAAGTGCACATTTTGAAGGATGGCTGTGTTTCAGTTCTCGTATGGTTTTGGAAAGAGATTTGACTTTAAATGCAAACTGAAATTAATTTCTCCCCCATCCCTAACTGTAGCTTTATAATATGGGTAGAGAAATTCTATAATCCAATTATGTTAGGAGGGGAGAATCCTACCAATACCAATACACCAGCAGAAGATCCTATACACGCGCAGCCCAGGAGGAAAAAAAACACAAATCAATGTAAAAACAGAAATGTCTCCAGCATCCCTGGAAACACCACAAATCCCACAGATCAGGGACTGTGCTGGTAACAACCCCATGCAACCTGCACAAAGAGGAAGCCAATGAATTTACCATGATTGGGTCATGCCCCCTCCCATCTCTTGCATCACACCACACACACCACATGGAAAGCCAAGCCATAGCACCCTTGTGGAACAGCCAGAAACAACCCCAGCACTGCAAGTCCCCAGGCAAGGGTTTTAATATTCTTTTATATAACTCACAACCATTGTTTTAGATCAGAACCCACAGAAGGAAAGGAGATACCACACAACATGGCTTCCTCGGCAGGATGCCCATAGAGATCACATGTAGCTCCCCTGGGACAAGGATTCAAGATCTACCCAGGGAGAGAAACACTCATTTGACAAGCAACCAAAAGAAGAGACCAGGACATGTAACAAAGTTTGCCACAGACAAACACTGATAGCAACAGCTTCTAGTGGCTTACCAAACAGAACACAGGACTAGAAAGCAGGAGATGGGAGTTTGAGCCCACTAAAAGGCTTTTGGAGGCCTTGAAAAAATCATGTCAAGGACAAAAAAGCGGGAGCTCCCAGGATTCAAACTCACACTACAAAAAGCACAGAGCAGTTCTTTAACATCTCAGCCGCAGCAGGAGACTGATGTTATACCAGTCAGTTTCCCAGTACCAGCTACCGCATGGTTTGAGATCTCTACAGGAGGATCAGCTTCTGCTGCCCTCAGTGAATGTTGTAGCAGAAGGGTATCCCCCATCCCAGCACCAATCTTGTGAAGCAGCCCTGTAGCAATTTATCAAAAAAAAAGCAAAACGGAATACATGTAATAAGGCCAAGGGGAAGAAATAGTGAGTACGCAGACCCAAACTGAAATAAAACCACAATACCAGCATATTGGTCTAACTATTCCTACACTAATCTAAACTAACATTTGCAAAACATATCCTCAATGGTCACATCTGGCATTGGCAGCTTCAGTTGCACTTTGGGGGATCAAGTGGGGAAAAGGACTGTTTGACAGCAGACATTTTTAAAGGTCTTTGGCTCAGGTGAGTGCAGACTGAGAGGTGGCATTGTCCAGCCAAGCATGAGGCAGTCCTTCTAGCCAGGAAAATGTCCAGGGGCTAGGAGAAGAAGCCAGTCCGGTAAATGGCCAGGAAGTGGGGGCTGTCAACATGTGAGACAGAAGCCTTTCTTCTGGATATGTATTGGAAACTTGGCAGGAAGGATGTGACTCCTCCACTTATACAGAATGAAGGACTGGATAATCTTAAAGTGACAGGCTGGGAAGAGCATAACTGTGCCACAAAAGTGACCGGGGGGGGCGGTCACCACACAAGGTAGGGCCTTCTCACTGACAGGCGAAACAGGTTGCTAGCATCCTTTCTCCATTTCAGCTCTGCCGCCTATCCTGAACACTTCCTTCTACCCAGGTCCAGTGCCAGCAGGCGGCCAGCTTGGGCTCTGGCCAAGGGCCCTGTGGCCCAGAAGAGCCCCCGAAGGGTCCCTCTTTAGGCCACACGCACATACCTCACATCACCCAAGATGGCAGTGCGGGTGTCCCTAAGGGGTTGACACTCTCGCTGCCATCTTGGGTGATGGCAAGCATGTTGGCACAGCACACAGGGTGTACACGTTGACGGAGGAGGTAGGTGAGGCGGGTGGGCCTATTTAAACCCTGTGCTGCCTGCATTGGGAGGGGTGTTGGCTAGTATGACGCTGCAGGCCCAGTCATGTCTGGTGCCAGCCTGGCTTCTGCCCTTGGCCTAAATTCTGGCCAGCACTACCACAATTGCCAGTTCATCACTTCATCGATTGCCAGTTCATCGCTTCTGTATTACTCGAGGGGGGGAGGCATCTGGAATAGGGGTGTTTCCCTCACTGTTATGGGGGGCACTCTTGGACCCTGTGTTGATCATGGCAGGAATGCCACCCTACTCAGCCCCTTCACATTTGTCCCTGTTCACCAGCCATTCAGGGACCAGCTGTAACAGCATCTTAATACACAATGGAATCTCTTCAGGCAGATGGCTTTTGTTATGATGCATTCTTGGCTATGCAAGACATTCACAGTAGGCAACACCCCAGAGGCACAAAAATAGCTTGGAATGTTCCCCTCATCTCAGCTCTAACCTGTTCTTGAGTTGTGCAACCCCAGTGCCAGTTCATCATAGCCCTGTTTCTTTGTTGTTGTTGTTATGTGCCTCCAAGTAGATTACGACTTATGGCGACCCTATGAATCAGTGACCACCAAGAGCATCTGTCATGAACTACCCTGTTCAGATCTTGTAAGTTCAGGTCTGTGGCTTCCTTTATGGAATCAATCCATCTCTTGTTTGGCCTTCCTCTTTTTCTACTCCCTGCTGTTTTCCCCAGCATTATTGTCTTTTCTAATGAATCATGTCTTCTCATTATGTGTCCAAAGTACGACAACCTCAGTTTCATAATTTTAGCTGATAGTTCTGGTTTCATTTGTTCTAACACCCAATTATTTGTCTTTTTTGCAGTCCATGGTATCCGCAAAGCTCTTCTCCAACACCACATTTCAAACGAGTTGATTTTTCTCTTATCCGCTTTTTTCACTGTCCAACTTTCACATCCATACATAGAGATTGGCAATACCATGGTCTGAATGATCCTGACTTTAGTGTTCAGTGATACATCTTTGCATTTGAGGACCTTTTCTAGTTCTCTCATAGCTGCCCTTCCCATTCCTAGCCTTCTTCTGATTTCTTGACTATTGTCTCCATTTTGGTTAATGACTGTGCCGAGGTATTGATAATCCTTTACAAGTTCAATGTCCTCATTGTCAACTTTAAAGTTGCATAAATCTTCTGTTGTCATTGCTTTAGTCTTTTTGATGTTCAGCTGTAGTCCTGCTTTTGTGCTTTCCTCTTGAACTTTCATCAGCCTTTGTTTCAAATCATTACTGGTTTCTGCTATTTCTAGGCTACTTCAAAACACCCCTTTCCACTTTTACAACTCTCTCATGGGGCTGCAGAGGTGGAGAGGCGAGGCTCCTTCTGCTTTTCTTTCACTGGGATTCTGAACGTCTAAAGACCTTCAGTGAAAAGAGACTTTTAATTTTTTGTTAAACAGTTTTGTCACTGTGGCAATGTGCTGGCACTCCCATCACTCTGGGGCCATCTCACCCCACAATACCTCACTGTTCTGTTGGTTCCAGTGAGTCTCCACCTCTCTCTTCTGAAAACTGGGGCACACAATGGTAGTCAAACCCCACCAATTCTGCCGTAAAACCTGGTGGGAGCAGCTTGAGTGGATTTTTTAAAATTCAGCTTCGGCAGATCAACCTGTTCCCCCTCCAGGTGTGGCTAATGGAAATGCTTTGCCCTGGCCATGAGTGTGTTTACAGCCTATGTGTTGTCAGATAGTCTCCTTCCTCACTGCAAAATGGCCTAAGAGAGCAGTAGGAACACTGCCACCATTTTGCCAGTGGCAAAATCTGTTTCACAAGAAGAAGAAGCCTCTGCATTTTACATTTCATCAAAGTGCTGCTCCCCAAAAGTCTTTACAACATTGGAAGTCCTGGAAGTCCCCCTTTTTTGCTTCCCTTCATATCCTGCAAAAGTGCTGTAAAAGCTCCCAGTTTTGTCTCCCCTAAGCCCATCTTTCCTTTAATAACATTTTACTGGTATCCCAGCACAAAGTTTGTGGATGAAGATATATGAGAGTTTGTGTAGGAATAGCAGGGTTTATTAGGTTTGAGCTGAAAGCTCTAAAGAGCTGAGTTCACAATTAAGCTCCCAAAGGCATCACATAAAGCATTTTGACACGGGGGATCTGGGCCTGATTATGAGCATTCTTCATCATTAAATATTAATGTTGAGGTTGCTTAGAAGCTGGCAAAAGAATTATAGAATTTAATATCTATCCAGCTTTGTCAATAGACTGGGAGAAATAGACCTCCCCCAAACACACACTGTTTGTATTGCTTCTGTGTAAACTGGAAGAATGGCAACATTAACAAGCAAGACTCTTGTGGAGGAGCCGCTGGGAACTGCAGAGGAGGAAACACCAGGGATCAGAGGTGTTTAATATGCTGGTGAATTAGCTCATTAAACTGTGGTGGGGAATCTGTACAGCGAAATTAAAATGCAACAGAGAAATCCATCTGAAGCAAGGGGGCTGAACTGCAGCCACTGCTGTTTGTTGCATATCCATGCATTTTGTGGTTCTTTGCATCAGGCTAGTTGGCCTACCTGTGGACTGCTCAACATTCCTAAATCCTGAATACTGTATCAGCGTCTGTGACTTAAAACCCAATGTATGCTAGATGATTAAGGGGGAAGTAATCCACAGACCATCCATTAAGCACAGTTACAATTCAGAGATCTCCTTCTTAACTCATTTAATGCTGCACTTTGCAGCATGAAAACTCTATGAGCACTACAGATTTACAGTGGTTTAATGGTTATTTCCTTCTCCTAGGAATGCTAGGAACTGTAATTCTGTATAGTTATAGGAATTATAGTTCTGTATCATGGGATCTCTAACACAAAATCCTTAACACTCTCACCAGATTCCTGTTCCCAGGATTATCTGGGAAAGCATGTTAATAAACTGATATAAAATCAATATAGGTTTATGGTGGGCTTCTCCAACACGGTGCCCATAGGTGTCACTAGAGGACTATAGGAGTGTCCCTTGAGTAGAAAATGAAAATGCAATGATGTGTTTCAAAGATTCTGTAGCTGAATTTTGCCATAAGGCTGGTTCACAGGGAAGAGTGATTGCTTCATAATGAATGAAAAACTGAAACAAGTAGGGCCCAATTGTTTCCTTTGACACTAGCAAAGAAACAAATTCCAGAGTAACAAATGAATTCTGAATGTTCAATCAGTTCAGTTCTCAAGGCTGGTGTGAGCATCTGATGCTCTTGGGCAGTTGCCAGTACCCCAGCAGAGCCCACTACTGCTGCTTACCTTGGCACCCCATGCAATTTTTTTTCTGACCTGCCTTTCCAAACTGTACTATGCAACTTAGTGCAGCCCCAATTTTAATTTCCCACATTGTCTCTGATGTAGTGCCACTATGAAGAATTGTGGGAAACTAAAATGGCAGCTAGATCCAACTCCCTGGCACTGCTTGGAATACTGCTGCCCACTGCCATTGTCTGGTAGGCTCAGTGGGGCCTATGGACAGGAGGAGGGGACCCACTAAATGGCACTTTGCTCAGGGTCCACTCATACACCTGGAGCCAGTGTAACTCTTTAAGATTTTACTATGCTTTTATATGTCAACATTCTTTAATCAGGGTCTCTGGAGGGACTCACAGCAAAGGACTTACGCAGAGGTAAATAACATAAAACTCTCAACATCAAATTATAACAGAATTCTATCCTAATTATATATGTATGTAACTATATAAAGATATTACATAAATGAAACAATGTACATAAATGACATAAAAGAATAAACAGAACACCGTCCTCCCAATCTCCTGTTTTTCAGGCTGGCACCAGGGAACCTCTCCACTTGGTCACTATATACACACGTTGCTCTTCCTGAAGTTTGGTCTTGCTGCAGGCCACAGACAGAAAATAGTTTCTGTTCATTGGCCTCAGCTCCATTGGCCTCCATTTCTCAAAATAGCTGCCAGTGCCAATAGCTCAGGAAAATAAATTTGCAGGCCCTATATAACATAAAATAACATAAACAGTCAAGTAACTTGTAGTTTGGGGGAATTTCATGACACATTATAAATTTTTAAAGGAAACCTCATTACTACTTGTTCTTAAGGGTCAGGGCCTTACAGAGAGGAGATAGCTAGGCATCGTCCTAACTTCACTGAGATAAGTAATCTCCCTTTCTTCTAATAGGCTAACTGCCTATAATGGTATCTTCTCTCTCCTTCAGCTTTCTTACAAAGTAGGTACACAAATATCCCCTGCTCCAGAAGTCTTAAAGGAAGATACACCAGTGGGTTACACCAGCACTGTCAGTCAGTCCTTATCTGAAATACATTCATTTCCCTCTAGTAGCCAGACTAAGTCACACAGAGATAACAGGGGTAGGGGCAGAGAGCAAGGAAAGAGAGTGACAGTCCTTGGCCAAGCTCAGCAATAGGCTATAAGATCCAAGGCACCTGTGGGTTCAGATCTGTCACAGGTAGTCAAGGACCCAGAGAGCCAGAGGTACATAAGATGATGTGGTCAAATATGGGCCAGGGGCCAGGTTCTGGAGCAGAAAGACAAGGCAGTAAGGTGTGCAGCTTCTCTCAGGGATGTTGGTCACACTGAGGAACCAAGACTGGGGCAATAGTTACAGCGGGTCACCCAGCTGTAATTGGTTCCACAGGTAAACAAGTCTGGATAGGCTGAAGAGCAACTATACCATTGCAGCACAGCAGATCATACTAAGAGCTCCCTTTGCCTGGGTACTTCAGGGAGCAAAGTACATAGGCCTTGCTGCTAAAATCCTGACTCAAGATTCCTGGCATCTTAGAGGGAGAGTGACACTGTAAACTGTAAGCTCTTCAACTCAAAAATATTCTGTTCAATATTCTGACAGGTCTTTTTTTACCTTACAACTACAATAGCAAGGGAAGACACTTGTGGAAGTCTTATAAAAGAGGGAGACAATTATTGTTTTGTCTATGTGGGTTCTTTCTCCTTGGAGACTGAATGTTTGCTGGTTCCTGTTAGTCTTTTCTTCATTTTTATGCACAAACTATTCCTATTTTACAGTTTCCTTGAGCATTTTCAGTTTGATCCACACACAAGGTTTTCCTGCCATTAACATTTCCTTATTAATTTTTAATTGTTTTGTGGCACATTGTTTAGAGAGATATGTTAGATAATAACCTCAGCTCTGTGAGTTGGATCCAGGCATAGTCCTGCTAGAGTAAACCTGTTGAAATCAATGAGACTTAAGTTAGTCATGACTAACTTCAGTCCCATTGATTTGCTAGGAGTTGGCAGACAGCTAGGGATCTCTTTCAATATAATGGGCAACCCCTTTGGAATTGTCACTTTGGGGTGGAATAAGGGTGAGGGCACCACCCCTTTTATCTCCTCCACTAGCTTCTAGTGACAGTTCTGGTTTAATGTGTTCTAACACCCAGATATTTGTCTTTTTCGCAGTACATGGTATGCGCAAAGCTCTCCTCCAACACCACATTTCTTAAATGCGTTGATTCTTCTCTTATCCGCTTTTTTCACTGTCCAACTTTCACATCCATACATAGAGATCAGGAATGCCATGGTCTGAATGATCCTGACTTTAGTGTTCAGTGATATATCTTTGCATTTGAGGACCTTTCCTAGTTCTCTCATACCTGCCCTCCCCGTCCTAGCATTCTTCTCATTTTTTGACTGTTGTCTCCATTTTAGTTAAGGACTGTGCCGAGGTATTGATAATCCTTGACAAGTTCAATGTCCTCGCTGTCAACTTTAAAATTACATAAATTTTCTGTTGTCATTACTTTAGTCCTCTTGATGTTCAGCTCTAGTGCTTTTGTGCTTTCCTCTTTAACTTTCAACAGCATTCGTTTCTTCTAGTAGTATGGTATTGTCAGCATATCTTAAATTATTGATATTTCTCCCTCCAACTTTCACACCTCCTTCATCTTGGTCCAATCGTGCTTTCCATATGATATATTCTGCGTATAGATTAAATACGTAGGGTGATAAAATACACCCCTGTCTCACACCCTTTCCGATTGGGAACCAATCGGTTTCTCCTTATTCTGTCCTTACAGTAGCCTCTTGTCCAGAATATAGGTTGTGCATCAGGACCATTATTTATTTATTTTATTTATTTATTTTGTTCAATTTACAGCATAGGATAAAATACAATAACATCACAAGAACAATAGAACATAAATATAAACAATAAATAACCTCATATACATTAAAAGCTTAAAAGGTAGATTAAAATGCCTGGGAGAATAAAAAGGTTTTCACCTGGCGCCGAAAAGATAGAAGTGTAGGCGCCAGGCGGACCTCATCAGGGAGACTGTTCCATAATTCGGGGGCAGCCACTGAAAAGGCCCTAGATCTTGTTACGACCCTCCGAGCCTCTCTGTGATTCGGAACTCAGAGGAGGGCCTTAGATGTTGAACGTAGTGAGCGGGTAGGTTCGTATCGGGAGAGGCGTTCCGCCAGGTACTGTGGTCCCACACCGTGTAAGGCTTTATAAGTCAAAACTAGCACTTTGAATCTAGCCCGGAAACAAATAGGCAGCCAGTGCAAATGCGCCAGAACAGGTGTAATATGCGCGGACCGCCTGGTCTTCGTCAGCAGTCTGGCTGCAGCGTTTTGCACTAACTGAAGTTTCCGGACTGTCTTCAAAGGCAGCCCCACGTAGAGCACATTGCAGTAATCCAGTCTAGAGGTTACCAGAGCATGCATAACTGAGGCGAGGTCGTCGCTTTCCAGATAGGGACGTAGCTGGGCTACCAACCGAAGGTGGTAGAACGCATTCCGTGCCACCGAGGCCACCTGCGCCTCGAGAGACAGGAATGGATCGAAAAGAACCCCCAAGCTACGAACCTGTTCCTGTAGGGGGAGTGTAACCCCATCTAGAACAGGTTGAACATCCACCATCTGGTCAGAGAAGGCACTCACCAACAGTGTCTCGGTCTTGTCAGGATTGAGCCTCAGTTTATTAGCTCTCATCCAGTCCATTATCACAGCCAGGCAGCGGTTCAGCACATCAACAGCCTCACCTGAAGAAGATGAAAAGGAGAAATAGAGTTGCGTGTCATCAGCATACTGGTGACAACGCACTCCAAAACTCCTGATGACCGCACCCAGTGGCTTCATGTAGATGTTAAAAAGCATAGGGGACAAGACCGATCCCTGTGGGACTCCACAATGGAGAGTCCAGGGTATCGATGCATGCTCCCCAAGCCCTACCCTCTGGAGACGATCCACCAAGTATGAGCGGAGCTACCGCCAAGCAGTACCTCCAACTCCCAACTCTGTGAGCCTCTCCAGAAGGATACCATGGTCAATGGTATCAAAAGCAGCTGAGAGATCAAAGAGAATCAACAGCGTAACACTCCCTCTGTCCCTCTCCCGACATAGGTCATCATACAGGGCGACCAAGGCTGTTTCAGTGCCAAAACCGGGCCTAAAACCGGATTGAAACGGATCTAGATAATCAGTGTCATCCAAGAGCACCTGGAGCTGGCTGGCAACCACCCGTTCTAAGACCTTGCCCAGGAATGGAACATTCGCTACCGGTCTATAGTTGTTCAAATTATCTGGGTCCAGGGAAGGTTTCTTCAGGAGTGGTCTCACTACTGCCTCTTTTAAGCAACTAGGGACCACTCCGTCTCTCAAGGAGGCATTTATCACTTCCCTGGCCCAGCCGGCTGTTCCATCCCTGCCAGCTTTCACTAGCCAAGAGGGGCAAGGATCCAGTACAGAGGTGGTTGCACGCACCAGTCCAAGCACCTTGTCAACGTCCTCAAGCTGTACCAACTGAAACTCATCCAATAAATGAGGACAATACCGTGTTCCGGATACCTCATTAGATTCAACTGCCATAATACTGGAGTCTAAGTCCCGGCGGATGGAAGAGATTTTATCTTGGAAGTGCCCAGCGAACTCGTTACAGTGGGATTCAGAAGGTACTATAATATCCTGAGGGCTAGAATGTAAAAGCCCTTGGACAATTTTAAAGAGCTCCGCTGGGCGGTTGAGAGCTGATTTAATAGTGGCAGCGAAATGTCGCTTTTTCGCTGCCCTCACCGCTTCTGTATAGAGTTTGGTGGAGGCACTCACCAAGGCGTAATTGCATCCGTCGGGAGTACGCCTCCATCTGCACTCAAGCCTTCTTCTCTCTTGCTTCATCGCTCTCAGCTCTGGGGTATACCACGGGGCTGCATGAGCTCTGCATGGGATAGGGCGCGCAGGAGCGATCGTGTCCACGGCCCGGGTCATTTCCGTATTCCACAGTTCGACCAGGGCTTCAACAGGAGCACCTGTCTTATCAGCCGGAAAATCCCCCAGAGCCCTTTGGAAACCCAAAGGATCCATTAGTCTCCGAGGTCGGACCAACTTAATGGGTCCTCCACCCTTGCGGAGGGAAAGGGTGGCTGTAAGCCTAAACTTCAACAAGCGGTGATCTGTCCATGACAATGGGGTCGATAAAAAACTCCCCACCTCCAGATCACCATCTCAATGTCCAGTGGCAAAGATCAAATCAAGAGTGTGCCCCGACACATGTGTAGGACCAGTGGCAAATTGAGACAGCCCCATGGTTGCCATGGAGGCCATGAAGTCCTGAGCTGCCCCAGATAAAGCAGCCTCGGCATGGATGTTGAAGTCTCCCAGTACTAATAGTCTGGGGGACCTCAACAGTACCTCCGAGACTACCTCTGACAGCTCAGTTAGGGAAGCTGTTGGGCAGCAGGGTGGACGGTACACCAACAAAATTCCCAGTCTGTCTCTTTGACCCAGCACAAGGTGGAGACATTCCAGGCCAGTCGTCACCTGGACAGGGTGCCTGATGAGCGAGAGAGAACTCCTATAGGCCACAGCCACCCCACCTCCCCGACCCTCGGATCTGCCACAGTGCTGAACCGTATGCTGTGGCACCCCCATTTCTTTTAAAGCATTCCATAGTTTTTCATGATCTACACAGTCAAAGGCTTAAAGCACAGGGTGACTTCCTTCTGAAATTCCTTGGTCTGTTCCATTATCCAACATATGTTTGTGATATGATCTCTGGTACATCTTCCCTTTCTAAATCCAGCTTGGACATCTGGTACTTCTCACTCCATATGTGGTAAGAGCCTTTGTTGTAGAATCTTGAGCATTATTTTACTTGCACTGGATATTAAGGCAATAGTTCGATAATTACTGCATTCCCTGGGATCCCCTTTCTTTGGAATTGGGATATATATGGAACACTTCCAGTCTGTGCACCATTGTTTTCTTTTCCATATTTGTTGACAAATTTTCATCAAAATTTGGATAGATCCAGGCTCAGTAGCTTGTAGCAACTCTATTGGTATGCCATCTGTTCCTAGTGATTTGTTTCTTCCAAGTATTTTAAGAGCAGCTTTCACCTCACATTCTAAAATTTCTGGTTCATCATCATACGGTTCCTCCATGAATGAATCTGTCATCCTGGCATCTCTTTTATAGAGTTCTTCAGTGTATTGCTTCCATCTTCCTTTTATTTTATCTCAGTCAATCAGTGTGCTCCCTGTTGATTATTATTCAACATCCCTACTCTTGGTTTGAATTTCCCTTTAATTTCTCTAATCTTTTAGAATAGGGCTCTTGTTCTATCCTTTTTGTTGTCCTCTTCTATTTCTATACAATAACTATTGTAATAGTTATTTTTGTCCCTACGTCCTAGTCGCTGTGTAGTTGTATTTAGGGTTCTAACCGTGTTTCTCTCTCCTTTTGCTTTTGCTTCCCTTCTCTCTTTAACCATTTTAAGGGTTTCTTCAGTCATCCACTGAGGTCTTTCTCTCTTTTTAACTAGAGGTATTGCCTTTTTGCATTCTTCCCTGATAATGTCTCTGACTTCACTCCATAGTTCTTTTGGTTCTCTGTCCACTAAGTTTAAAGCCTCAAATGTGTTCCTTATTTGATCTTTATATTCTTCTGGGATAGGGTTGCCAGGTCGGAACCATCCAAAAACCTGAGAAAATGGGGGCGGGCCCTGGTGATGTCACGGGGGTGGGCCCTGGTGATGTCACGGGGTGGGCCCTAGTGACATCACAGGGTGGGCCCTAGTGACATCACAGGGCGGGCCCTAGTGACATCATTAAACATGATACATTGTATCAACCACAGTTGCTTGGAGCATACCATTCAAAAAAAAATTCTCTGGAGATTAAAATAGAAATCTTACCTAAAATAGGGTGTTCCTAGGTCCATCTGAAGTGACAAGGTCATTCTTTCTCACAAGCTTAGGGTGATGCAAAATGGAAATGGACTGCCTTCAAGTTGATCCCAGATAGGGTCTTCATGGTAAGCAGTATTCAGACAGAGGTGGTTTACTATTGCCTTCCTCTGAGTCTGAGAGGCAGTGACTGGCCCAAGGTCACCCAGTGAGCTTCATGGCTGTGTGGGGATTCGAACCCTGGTCTGCCAGGTCACAGTTCAACGCCTTTAGGGAACATTTAATCTAGCTTACTTGCTTCTGGCAAGAAGGGTTTACATACCCTCAGGCCAGGCCATTATTGGAAGAAAGGAGCTTAGTGTTGCAGAGATGTTAGATGGGAGCACAGATGGATGCCCCTGAAGGCAGCAACTGTAAGCATGTTTATTAAGGAACTAAGACCCATAGAACTCAATAGGAGTTACTTCTGAGTAGATATGGTTGCAGCCATGTTAAGGACAAGGGAGGGCATTCTAGGCAAAACAGACGAATAATTGGGTGTCAGAACAAATTAAACCAGAACTATCACTAGAAGCTAAAATGATGAAACTGGGGTTATCATACTTTGGACACATCATGAGAAGACATGATTCACTAGAAAAGACAATAATGCTGGGAAAAACTAAGAGATGGATTGATTCCATAAAGGAAGCCACAGACCTGAACTTAGAAGATCTGAATAGGGTAGTTCATGACAGATGCTGTTGGTCACTAATTCATAGGGTCGCCGTAAGTCATAATTGACTTGAAGGCACATAACAATTTCTTTTAATATAAAACTACCTATGCCTGTGACTGGACCCTGTTGGTCATTTTAATGACAGCAGCATACTCTCATGGGTGGTGGTGGTTGGTATTTATGTGGAATCAATCAGTCAGCTTTATAACTGTTATTCCGACGCTACTGAACAGTGTGCAACTCATTCCTGATGAAGTAAAACCTACTGTAGCAAATTGGGCCTGAGGAATAAGGAAGTAAGGACTACTTCCAAAGTAAGACAGAAAAGGGGTGAAGAGGGGGATGAACAAGGTAGCATAGTGACTAAGTGTGAGGAGTAAAGTTCCTGGCTAAAATATCACCTCAGTGTTTCTGCATTCACTCTTTCCAGTATGAGAACAAATCTATCTTAACAGTCTGTTGTAAGGACACCCTAGAATTTGCCAGCTTAATACTGGTGTGGGCATACAAGTTTGATGCACACCAGTTGAAGCTGATAAGACTATCTGCCCTTCCCCCTCTCCAAATCCAACCTAGAACATGTTAGATGCTCTTGGAGACATCTGCCCATCCACCTCCCTCTTCACATATCCCTCTGCTGCTTGTAGTGCAGCAGGTAGCAAATGAAGAAAGCTTTTTGTGCAGTGGTGGTTCCCTGCCTTTGGAAAGTCCACTTTAGGAAGGCCTGCCTTCTGCCACCTTTTAGGTGAAACATCCCCCCAAATTTTAAAAACTAATTTTGATCCTTTAGTTTTATTTGGATTTCTTTTTCTGCTTTGTACATTTAAAACATTTGAATAGTGCATCCAAACAGCTTAGAGAACTGGGGGCTCATTGTCCAATGGAAACTAAGCCACATCCAAGAGTACATTGGCGTTTCAGCACCAGGAAAAACCACACCTCTTTGCTCAGGCTTTTATGAGTATGTGACGTTTACTGCTGTTTTGTCTGTTCTCATTGCTGGATATGTTTTAATTGGTCTTAATGGATTTTAAGATTTGGTTGCTGCTTAGAGGTCTGTGATGAGTGGGATACAATACACATAAATAAAATAAATTGTATTTTCAAGTTTAATGCAGCAAAAATACTTCAGCCTGCAACTCTACACCCACTTACTGGGAATAAGCACCACTGTACAAAGTTGGCCTTGTTCTCTTTACATGACTATGCAGTTTGACTTCTTAAAAAAGGTGACCCAACTAGATGAGCAGATTAAGAGATTTAATGCAAGTACCTAAAAACTGAAGATGACAAGTGCAGTCTTTAGAGACATTCCCCTTTTCTTACCATGAACTATTATTTACTTAATTTATACCCTGCCCTTCCTTCCGCAGGAGCCCAGGGAGACAATTAAGGGACTGGCTGCCTACTCCAACACATATGCTTCCCCTAAAAAGGAGTCTTCTTGCTTCAGAAAGTTTTTTACCCATATGCAAAATCTGATGGGGTGGTGAGTAGGGCTGTAAGCTCAGCAAGAGCACGTTTTAAATGCAGAAGGGCCCAGGTTCAGTTTCCAGTATCTCTCAGTACAGCTAAGAACCTATTTGAAACACTGGAAAACTACCATCAACTACTTGTTGGGTCTGAAGCCTTGAGTCTGCAGATGTTGTTGGACTACAAGTCCCATCATCCATACCCATTAGCAAGTTGGCTGGGGATGATGAGAGTTGTAGTCCTACAACATCTGGCGGGCTCCTGCTTGGAGGAAGGGGGGGATATAAATCAAATAATAAATAAACAAACATCTGAGGACCCAAGGTTGAAGAACACTGCTGTAGACAGGAGTTAGATGGACAAATGGCAGCTTCCTAGGAACTATGATTAAATTAAGATTTCCAATATGTTTGCAGCCCTACCTATAAAGAAACTTGTACACTTTCAAAAGGCACTGGTAAAAAACAAATAAACCACCTTATTGGAGATCAGTGTTAAAATATTTTTGCACATTTAAAACTATACCCCTTCACACAAACCCTTCCCAAGCCTCATTCAGGAATCCATACTATAGATTAATGACTCCACTGTTAGGTATGAGAGGTCAACTAAAATGTTTTGAGGGGTAATTAAACACAACATGAGATTTCTGGTGTCTTTTCAAAGTATGATTATGGCTGGGAGTGAAAATTCTAGTTTGTGTCAGACCATTTGGTTTTGGTAGGCGAATAACAGGTATAAAGGGCTTTTTATTTAACAGTAAATGCAGAATACAGAAAATAGTATATAAAGCTACCTTTATTTAGACTTTTACAGAACAGGCCAATGAATACACTTAAAGGAAGTTTAAAAACAGCAAGTCACCTTTTTACACCAACTATATTGCCATCAACTTGCTTTAGATGTTACAGAAATGCCAAGTTTTGGGATCAGCTTCCCCATTCAACAGGTATTCAACACAAAATCTTAATCCCAAATTATTATATTATACTGCGTTTTTATTGGCATTTGAAGGTTTAGTCTGTGGCCAACAATAATCTAGTTTAGAAGTTACCTATAGCCTTCCTCCAATACACTGCAAAGCACAGAAATGAATGGAAATGCAGGTTTAAAAAAATATTCTAAGCATTACTCTAGAACTAGGAGAGAGGAAAGGCTTATGGCAATACTTACAGGACGTCTCTAAACAGATTTTAGATGGCCAAGTCATTAGAACTAGCCTGATGTACCTACTTTACTCCCATCTATGGACAGTTAGTCTCTCTTTCTCTCCAGCCTCTCTCTTTCTCTCTCTCTCTCCAGCCTGCCACCCATAGCTGCAGTGGATGCCGGACGGGGCCAGCTCCTTCTTAGCCCCGAGGATGCCTGGCCACTTCACCCCTCCTGCTGTGGGCGCCGCTGGGTGGCCGTGGCCGCGATGGGTCCCCCCAGCCAGAGGGAGGAGGGGTGAAGCCTCCGGCCATCCTTTCCAGAGCAGGAGCTCCGGGGCTAAGAAGGAGCCGGCCCGGCCTGCCCTCCATGGCTCCTGCTGAGGCTGCCCGGCCACGTGGGCCCTGTCTCGGCAGCGGTTGCTAGGAGACGGGGCCCACGTGGCCGGGCAGCCTCAGCAGGAGTGGAGGCCGGCCAGGGCCGGCTCCTTCTTAGCCCCGGAGCCGGTTCCTCTGCTCAGGAAAGGACGGCCGGTGGCTTCACCCCTCCTGCTGTGGGTGCCACTGGGTGGCAGCGGCCGCGATGGGTCCCCCCCCAGCCAGAGACTGCTGAGCCCCAGGGGAACTGGCTCCGGACCGGGGCTAAGAAGGAGCCGGCCCAGCCTGGCCTCCACTGCCACCGCTCGCCTCCACCCATCACCCTCACCTGTACTTCTGTGGGTGGCGGAAGTGGGCAGGGACTGCTGCTGGAGGGGTCCCTGCAGGGGCGGCGGCTGCTCAGTCCTCGTCTCTAGTCCCTGCCTGCGGCTGCCTGACTGAGAAAGGGCGGGAAAGTGGCCAGCCACAGCCCAACGTATGCATGTGTCAATCACGCATGCGTGGCTGAGGGGGCCAATGAAAAGCCGGAGATTCTCCAGTTTAAAGAAAGTATTGCCGGAGGCCGGAGACGGCCCCCTTTTGCCGGAGACTCCGGCAGAAAACCGGAGACCTGGCAACCCTATTCTGGGATGTTATTTAAATTGTATTTTGGCATTATGATTGCTTTGTTCTTCTTCTTTAGCTTTACTCTGATTTTTGATATTACTTGTTCATGATCTGTACTGCATTCTGCTCCTGGTCTTGTTTTTGCAGAAAGTATGGAACTTCTCTATCTTCTGCTACCAGTTATATAATCAATTTGATTCCTATATTGACCATTTGGTGATGTCCACGTGTACATTTATTTTTGGTTGCTCAAAAAATGTGTTTGTAAGAAACAAATTATTGACTTCATAGAATTCAATAAATCTTTCTCTTGCTTCATTTCTATCTCCTAAGTCCCATTTTCCCACAATTCCTAGTTCTTCTTTGTTCCCTGCTTTTGCATTCCAGTCCCCCATGATTATCAGCAAATCTTGTTTTGGTGTGTGACCAATTTCTTCCTGTACTTCTGCGTAAAATGTTTCCAGTTCCTCTTTTTCTGCGTTTGCTGTTGGAGCATAGATTTGGATGATGGTTATGTTAATAGGTTTCCCGCTAAATCTCATTGATATAACTTGCTCAGACCTTGCATTACAGCTCCTAATTGCTCTTGCTACATCACTTCTCACTATTAAAGCAACCCCGTTTCTTCTTGATTTCTCATTTCCTGCATAAAATATTTTGTAGTTGCCTGATTAAAAATGTGCCATTCCCATCCATTTTAATTCACTCATGCCAAGTATTGTAATGTTGATACATTCCATTTCTTGCTTGACAATTTCTAACTTTCCCTGGTTCATGCTTCTCACATTCCATGTTTCTGTTGTGTGCGTCGTACAACTCCGGACTCTCCTTTCGCATCTGTGAGTATCAGCCTCTGGGCTTCCTTTCGGCTTTGACCCAACTGCATCATTAGTCACAGCTCTTCTCGTACTTGTCTGTTCTTCCCCAGTAGCTCGGTGAGTGCCTTCTGACCTGGGGGTCTCATCTTCCAGCACTATCTTGTGTTGCATTTTGGATACTTTGTTCATAGGGTTTTCGTGGTAAGAGCTATTCCATGGTGGTTTACCATTGCCTTCCTCTGAGTCTGGACACATCTTAGTTTGGTGTCTCAGCTTTGACCATTCTGCCTTGGGTGCCCCTGCTAGGAGATTAGCCTTTTGGTCTAGACTCCTGACGGCATTGCTCTCAGCTTCTTCGATGCTCTCAAACACACTCACTGCATTAAGGTGTGCATTCTAGAGGGGGTAACTGTCAATACATATCTTCATTTATTGATATCCCCCTACAGTATATACTAACCTGTATATAAACTGTTTAATTTCTTTAGTCTGACAAAATCAGGATCAAAAAGATCCCAACTTTAACCAATTATTTTTACAGCATTCCTTCAGGTAATTCCAATCTCAGAGCAGTACTTCTATTTAGAAAACAAGGCCGATGCTGTTTAATTCGCTTCTGAGACAATTTAAAAGCTTACACTGCAGCTGTGTGACTAATATGAACATGTGATAGACTGATCCTGCTGTAGAGATGGGCAAGAATTTCAAGTCAGTTCAGATTTCAAGTCGAATCTCTCATATCTGCACTTTCTGAAACAATATGAGAACTGAAACACAGCCATCCTTTGAAATTCACACTTATTCGAATATGGTGATGCAGTTCACCAACCAAACAATGTTTACAAAAATGCATATATTAGGGGAAAGTGTGCATAAAAATGAATATATGAGTGAAAATAACATGCAAAAATGATGAGAAATGCCTTGCAAAAATGTGCAAAACTGCCTATAAAAATGTGTTTATTAGGAGAAATCTACACTACAATGCTGGAGAATTTTCATGAGGATAAAAATCGCAAATTGCTGCAGAAATGTGGATAAGTGATTTTAAGACTGGAAGAATGAGAACCTGAGAAAACTGAAACTGACAGATCTTTTTATCCCTACCCTGCTGCCCCTTACCGAGTAGCAACCCCAATGTAAAGGTTATAGTAGCAATGTAACATTAGTTGCCCCCCTTATATTGCATATATGCCCCTGTCACAATATTTCTGATATGACTCATCTCGTAAACAATATTCTGTTGACTTATAACCAGAGAAATCTAGGTCTTCCTTAAGTCTGTTAGATGCCAGACTTTTCAAAGAAATTATCCAGAACAATTCCCTTTTGTTTAACAACCTTTTATCACCACTAACCTTTTCAATGGCCAAAAATAGTATATCATTCTGTCTGCGTTGTTTATTCACAAAATGCTTTACCAATGCCCCCCCGATGCCTTAAGTTGCAAAGGGGTTCACCAACTCTTATTTTTAGAGATCTGAATGTCTTCCCTACATAGATCTTGTTGCAGGGAGATGTGATCATATAAATAACTCCTACACATGTAAAAAAAATCAGAAATCTGGATTTGATTGCCACTGCTAGGATGCTCAAGAAATTTCATCCTTCTGGTGAACTTAAAATATGTGCAGTGGCTACATGGGTGACGTCCTTGTGGCCTAGGTATATGAAACACTATAGACCGAAAGCCTGTGTTCTTATGCCTTATGTATTCTGTATGTATCAGCCAATCTTTCAGATTTTTAGGTCTTTTAAATTAGGTCCTTTACCAGCCAGAAGACAAGACATCATACATGCACATTACATATGATCCTACATCTGAAATCTGCTCACAGATCAATAATGTTTTGGAAGAAGGCCACACCATGGGGTGGATTAGTTTATCACTAATTTTTTGCTTAAGAAAAATCCTAGGTTCCCTTTATTTTTTATTTTATCAAAGATCCATAAGGGTATTATCCCCCCAGCCTAGGCCGTCCCATAGTTTCAGGGAATGATTCTATTTGAGAACCATTACATACTTTGGACACATAATGAGAAGACTTGATTCACTAGAAAAGACAATAATGCTGGGAAAAACAGAAGGGAGTAGAAAAAGATTAAGACCAAACAAGAGATGGATTGATTCCATAAAAGAAGCCACAGACCTGAACTTACAAGATCTGAACAGCATAGTTTATAACAGATGCTATTGGAGGTTGCTGATTCATAAGGTCACCATAAGTTGTAAGCGACTTCAAGGGACATAACATATACACACACTGCAATTTGTTTATTGGTTCTTCAACCCTTTTATTCCATCCATGCAATCATATGTCCAAGATTCTATGAATTTTTTTACAAATAATAGATTCCATTAAGATACAGCCAGAAGATGTTTTGGTCACCATGGATGTTAAATCATTATGTGCTAGTATACCACAAGATCAAGCATTGGAAATCATTTTTGATACTTCATAAAAACACTAAGAAACGAAAGCTGACAACCCATTTTTTTACTTCCCTGGCAGATATAGATTTACAGAATAATTATTTTTCATTCAGTAAAACCTTTTTTTGGCAGTTTAAGGGGATAGCCATGGGATGTCCATGGCTCCAGAAATTGCCAACCTACGCATGCCAGTTCTTGAGGAGCAGTTCATTTTTCCCAATAATCTATTTGGCTGCAAATTGATTATAAGGTTAAGGTATATAGTTTGTCTTTTTGATTTGGAGAAGTCCACAATACTGCCTGGAGGAATTTGTTAAATGAGAACATTAGAGATCCCAATGTCAGTTTTGAGACAGCTTGTAATATCAAATTGGAAATTCTGGTTAAGAAATGTGCACATAACCTGATAACTAGAATATTTTAAAAAACTACCAATAATTTTTCTCTCAAATATAATAGTTACCATCTGCTACATCATAAAAATAATTTACCTATTGTATATTCTTGTAGATTAAACACAATTGTTCCAAAATCAATATTATATTCAAGAATCCCAGGCTCTAGCACAACATTTTAATAATAGAGGTTATCTAATAAGGATTATAAAATCACCTATGAATAGGGCCAATATCTGCAGACATGACACTTTTATGTCTTCGAAAAATAATAGTAAAAAGGATATCATGTACTCTTCCATTGAACCTGGTCACCAAAAGATTACCCTCACCCACCTGAGCCAGCCATACCTCCATTCACTATCTTCCCTTGCCAGGCCCCCAGATGCTTTTCAAATAGTGGATGGCAGTGCTGCTTTTGAATGGGAGCTCAACTCAGCTCTCATATGCACTGGCCTCCTGCCATCTTAGGTTTTTCCAAAATGCACTACACTGCCCCATAGATCTGTTCCTAGATCTGTGGGCCAGGACATCGCATTTGGCATAACTTAAGATGGCAGGTGGTCACCATGGATGGGAGCCAAACTTAGCTTCCATTCAAAAGTGGCCATTGGCTGTCCAACACTGAAGTGTGTCCAGGAGCCTTGTGCACCACCACTATAACAGCAGCAGCAGCAGATAAAGTGTATGGTGGCAGCTGTTGCCACAAGCATGGCAATTTCCTGCCCTAGTGGGGTGGGGGTTGGCAGCCTACTGTCAGCCCCTGCCTAGGGTCCCCCAAAGTCTCATGCTAGCACTAGATGATTTGCAAGAGTAATGCTAGCAGCTCCCCTCCCTCCCACCACCCTGAGGCTGTTGCTAATGGGAGCCAATTGATTTCCACATGCATCAGAGGAAAGGTGGTATTGGATGGCTAGCCCTTCAGCATGATTGAGTCCATTGAGTTCAGGCACCTAATGGACCTCTTGGCTTTCTATTACTGTTACATGCTGCCACTCTCTGCCATCTTTAGCAGAAGGGTTTGCACCACTTTAAGCAGTCAGGGAGAAAGTGCTGGTGGAGCTGCAGAGCGGAGAGTCATAGATGGTACACTTTACCTCTGACATCTAGAGCACCCAGGCCACACACTCATGTGGATACTTGTGGGAACCTGTGAGGACAAGAGCAGCCAACACTGGTGGGGCATGGAAAGCAAGGTATAAGTAACCCCTTGTTCATTCAGAGGTGATGGATGTGCTGCATGTGGCAGCAGATATCAAACAGCCCATGATCTACATGGTGGCTGGCTGGGCACCAGCTGAGTCAACATGCTTAAGGCACACCTCTCCCCTCAGTGTGCAAATATAAAGCAGAAATGCTGAGAGGGAGGCATGGGCTTGATCAGGAATTGGAAAGAAAAGATGAGAGAAGCAAGAGAATGGAACGAAGGAGCGAAACTGTCGGAATGCATTCCATCCTGCTTACAGAGGGAGAAGTGTAGGGGAGGAGAGATAAGAGAGCGATGCCCTGTAAAGCAGTGACCAAAGAAAGGTGAAAGGGGACTGGAGGGGGGCGTCCTCACAATTAAAGACAATAATAAAGGAACAACCAATAGAGACTTGGGAGTCAGGGTCTGGAACAGAGAGTTCCAGTGGCAAGTCTATTACAGTAGGGCCCCGCTTTAGGGTGCTTCGCTTTAGGGCGCTTCGCTAATGCAGCGGTCTCAATTAGACACAATTAGACTAAAGCCCCACTCATACGGCGCTTGTTCAGCTTTTACGGCGGTGTTCAGGCGTCGCGTGCCATTATTCAATGAGTTCCGCTTTTCAGTGGTTTTTGCTTTTCAGCGGGGGTCTGGAATGTAACCCGCTGTATGAGTGGGGCCCTACTGCATAGGAATTGGGTGGAACATGAGGAAAGCAGGGGTGGGAAGCTGGATAAAGGACAAGCCCAGGGGAGACGTACCGAGTACCTGAACTCTTGTAGCACCAGCCTCACCAGGTATACTCTGAAGTAAGAATATATTGACGCTTTGGGGATTGGGATTGGGAGGTAGTGGATAGACACCGAGTGACAATAACAGGGGAAAAAATGAAAAATGGAGGTGGGAGAACGTTTGACACCTAACAGTTTACAGCATGCTTGATGCATGACTGGCCAGCTGACTGGAACTCAGGACATGACCATCCCTGAACAAGGGATGAGGATATAAACCAACATTTTGTTGCAGGCCTATTTGTATGTTTTTAAGTATAAACTTTAATTCTGACTACCGGCATCTTATACAGCTTATTTTAAGTTGCCTCGTGCAGATTTGTCAATATTTGGCCAAACGTAAATTTAAAAGTTTTCAAACATTGCAATATCAGACTTGCAGATTTGTCCTGATGAATTCTAAAGAGTTTGTGAATTCATTTCAGAGTTAATCTGTTCCTAAGGCCAATCCTATGCATATTTACTCACTTCCTCCTTTCTCTTGATTACTTGTTCCACCCCATGATAAAGAGCCCTGATGGCCATCTGACCCCGGTCTTGTGTCCCCCCTCTGACCCTTCATCTATCAGTCTCCTGACCTCCCCCCAAACAGCCTTGTCACTACTAACATATGCCATTCAATTTAACCCAAATAGGGTTGCCAGGTGTCCAGTTTTCACCTGGAGACTCTGGATTTTGAGGTCCTCTCTGGGTCTCTGGGTAAGTCAGTTTAATCTCTGGACTCTCAGCTTTCATTTAAAAAAATAAATAAATTCTAGGTGGTTTGGTTCACGAGATATACACCAAAACGTCAGCCCCCCCCCCACAACTTCTGTGAAATGATCTCTTAGCTGGCTATTCTAACCCCACACTTTCAGGTTTGTAGCCAATAAGTGAAGTCAGGGTTGTGATTGACAAGGGATTTCTGGGCCTTCAGGCAGTACCTAAAACCCATTGCAAAGGTAGAAACTTGTTTTTTCCTGTTTATCTGAAAATCTCATAAATTGAGTAAGTATATAGCTTTCAGCAGCACCAAAAGTCTTTTTTTCCTCGTGTGCAGGAGTCAAACAAGTTTAAATTTTCCTGGGCTGTTGAAGAGGGCAATGTTTTGAGAACCTTCCCAATATGAAGCTTTAATCCAATACTTGGTTTTTTGGGAGTAAAGCTGCAATGCTAAGCCCACATACCCAGAGTAAACCCCACTGAATTCAGTAGGACTTACTTTTGAGGAGACATGGTTAGGATTGTGCTGTAAATTAATGGGACTTTTGAGTGAACATAGCAAATGATTGTGCTTGTGTTATAAATCTTTCTCTCCCCTTCCAATCCTATTTTTAAAGCAATTAGACAGGGCTTACATAGGTATCACTGCTTTTATTATGTAGGAAACTCGTACTGATTTTATTTGTTTTAAAAATGTTCTGCAATGACCAACTGATTTTGACAATAAACTATTATATGGGGTCTATGTATTTTTACATCTCCAGTGTGTGTGCGTGTATGGAGTCTTCCCAACAACCCTGTGATTGCCAAATGGAAACCAAGGCAGCACACAAGAAGAAATAAATCCCTTTAAAATCCCAAACCATAAAAAGTATAAACAGTTGCAAAACAGCTTAAAGTGGCATGATTCTGAATTTTGGGTTGGGTGCGTGAAGTTCCTTATCACTTGAGGCTGCAGTTCTGTGCATCCTTCCCTGTTTGAGTAAGTCTCATTGAATACACTGGGACTTGCTTCTGAGTAAACAATCATAGGATTGCACTACAAATATATTTACAGATGGGTAAATAATAAACATCTCTGACAGTCATGCTTATACAAATATTTCTTCATACTGTGTCCCAATAATTATTTGATTTCACACTATGATTGTACATTATTACTTCTTCTACAGTTTAAGTGTGCCCTTCTTCCTTGGTATAGTCATGGTTCCCCTCTTATGTTTTCATCTTGAGGGGCAGATTCCTCCCTGCTGGGAGGAAGGGTGGGATATAAATCAAATAATAAATAAACAAAATAAATAAATTAGGCTGAGAGATGGTGAGAAGCCCATGGTCACCCAGTAAACTTTATAGCTCATTTCCATTTAAAAAAATTAAAATGATGTACATGCAAGCAAAGTTTATTAAGTAGATCCACACAATACATTTAAAGCACATCCAACTTGCATTTAAAGTGCATGACTTCCCCTAAAGAATCCTGGGAAGTATAGTTTCCCCCTCACAGTTATTGTTCCCTTAACAAACTACAATTCCCATGATTCTGTAGTGGGATTCATGTGCTTCAAATGTGTGTTTAATGTGCTTTAAATGAGTGGTGTGGATCTGCCCTAGGTATGCTGTGCATTCATTAGTGAATTGAAAAGAACAATTTTAAAAGATACTTATTTAAACAGTGAAAGGGCTGTAGCTCAGTGGCAGGGCACATGCTTTGCATGCAAAAGTCCAAAATTCAGTTTCTAGAAAAGTCTATTGCCTGGAATCCTGGACAGCCAATGCTAGTCCATGTGATCGCTACTGAGCTAGATGGCCCTGAGTTGGTATAAGATAGATTCCTTTGTTCTTAAAAGTGGAAAGAGACCCAAGGGCCACAGTGACTCCAAAATGTATTTATATATTTTATTTACAACTGCTTTATTGTAAAAAATCTCAAAGCAGTTTACAGGAGGAATTAAAACAACAAAATTATTGGCAAAACAGTTAAAGACAGGTATTTGAAAACATTCAAAATAATAAAACTAGCAATGAGTTAAAAATAGGTAAAAAAACACAATAGCTTCTACCTGCCTGGGTAGGCTTGCCTAAACAAAAATGTTTTTAGCAGGTGCTGAAAAGAGTACAATAAAAGTAAGCAGGGAGTTCCAAAGCGTGGATACTACATAAAAGGATTGATTTCTTACAAGAGCAGAACAAGTACTCTGTGACAACCTTAACATGGAAAGTACACCTTGAACTTGGCCTGGTAGCAAATCAGCAACCAGAGCAGATTTCAGAGCAGAGGTATTCTGTACCGATAGAGTCTCACTCAGGTCAGCAATTGTGCCACAGCATTCTGCACTAACTGCAGCCCCCAAGTCAGGTTGTGCTGCATGGGGATATCTGTGACCTTGACTGACTGGCTGCCAGGATTTTCTTAGTTTTGGTTAGGAATCCTGACTGGTTGTGGGATGCTGAGTTTTCTGCCTTTCTCATAGGAATTTTGTTGTGGTTGGCATGGTACTGCATTTTGGAAATCACCACTGTCTTTTGTTTTTGTTTTTCTGTTTGCATTTCATTTTCCTTTAACCTAATTCCCTTATATCCATGCAAGAAACAACAGTGATTCCATGCACTCAGCTCAACCCCCTTAAACCCACTGATGATGCACCTTGTTGGTTGCATGACGGTTTGTTTCTTGTCCAATAGTGGTAAAAGAGAATTCACATACCGGGAACTGTGGCTGCAATTGTTGTTGTTCCCAAGCTGCTGTCTGTGAAGGCAGATCAAACCATGTGTGTTTTCTCTCTGTCAGTTATTACTCAATAGAATTGGGTTGGCTGTCAAAGTGAGTTTATAGCAGCCCACAAGGTAGACAGAAAAGGGTAGAGAATTTTCTTAACTCTTACTCATTTCTCAGACTTCTTTCTGAAGTGAAGGGTCAAATCTGTAGAGGTTTGAAGCAGCCATGTTAAAAGGTACAGTCAGGGTATTCCAGGCAGAGGGGTTGCCAACCCCGCTTGGATATGGATATCTTTGCAGAGAATCTCTAGTCAAGCTTTACAATGAGCACAATCCAAACCATATCTACTCAGAAGTAAGTCCCATTGAGTTCTATGGAGCTTAGTAAGTGTGTTTAGAATTGCAGCCTTCAGGGCCATCCATCTTTACTCCTGAGTGCTCCTAGCAAACATCTCCACAACGCTAGGCTCCTTTCTTCCTACAATGGCCTTCTGGTGACTGGGCTGGCCTGTCACATTAAATGAAGCAAGTAGGCTAGATTAAATGTTCTCTACCCAGGCTCTGTCTTTTAGCTAAGATTTCTGTCTTAATTTCCAATCAGAGACTGTTTTTTGTTTGAATTATATGCTCCAAGCAACTGTGGTTGATGCTTAATGTATAATGCTTAATGACATCACTTGGGCCCACCCCTGTGACATCACTAGAGCCCATTCCCGTGACACCACTAGGGCCCGCCCCTGAAATCTCAGGGTTTGGGATGCTTCTGACCTGGCGACCCTAAACCCAAATGAAAGAAAGCCTGCAGAGGAAGTAAAGGATCTGTGTGCAGTTGGGTAGCCACTGCGCTCATCATATCTCAGCTTCAGTGTTCTTCCAGTTCATAAAGAAAGATGATCAGGGCTGAAAGACCTAAAGTGTGAGCAAAGACAGGCAGTTGTAAGTTAGCACAGTATGTGAGGCATTAAAACATGTTTACTTCTTATATAGTATAGAAGTTAAGGCTGGGTGTCTTAACTTGCAGTTTCTATGGTTTTTGGCATCTTAACTTTTTTCTTAAATATGAAAAAACCAAATACTGACAGTATCAGACAGCTGTCTCACAATAGCATTTCATGAATTTTACACTACTGATTTGATTCAGTTATTTAGCCCGTCAGCAAAAACTCCTCTAAATGCATAAAACAGCCAAATTTCAAACTCTTGATTCAAATGTTAAGTGTTAAGTCAATATTCAACAATGAAATCCCAATTGTAAAATATGAACATTTATCAAATTTTCAGTTCTTCTCCCCAAACTCTTTGCCTTTTATTCCCCTTCCACAAAATTTCTGAGGACAGAATCACATGCATCTCACATTCTATGTCTCCTGACAAGAAAAAAGTTCGTAAGTATTTTGTTGGATTGGCAGAATACGGTGTAATCTAATCCTACTAGCGACAGCTCAGAGCACTGATGGAATCCATATGGATGGGGGGAAATTTGATTCAGTTCGCATTTAAAAGTGAACATACCTAATTCATTTTTTCTGAAAAAATACATGAACCAAAAAACAGCCACCCTTCAAATTTTCCACTTCTTCAAATTTTGCCGTGTATTTCTCCAGCCAAATAATGTGTTCAAAATGTATATATTAGGGTAAAGCATGCATAAAAATGCATATATTAGTGAAAATAACATTAATATGCATTATATTAGGAAAAATGGCTTCGCAAAAATGTGTATATTAGGTAAAATTGCATACAAACGGGCCTAGTAGGAGAAATTTGCATTCAGATACTGCTGTATTTTTATGAGGATTTTTTTTTAAAAGCAAACTGATGTGGAAATGTGGCTAACTGAACTTAAGACTGGAAAAATGAGAAACTGAGAGAAACAGTAATTGACAGCTTCGCTCATCCCTAGCTGGCACTACAATTACAATGTCCGTTGGACAAAAGCATGGCAATATTTTACTTGCTTCATTCACTCTTAAATCTCCACTAGTCTGGTTTATGAATGGCATATTTACATTGACGGTCCTTGGAAAACAGCAGGCAAGCCTAGTAAGAAATCTCCCAACGCTTGCTTTCCAGGTGTGTTGAACAGTTGCCATGGCTACTAGCACTTTCCACTTTCCTAAGAATTTGCGGTTTGGTCTAGGTGTCACAGCAATAAGCTGTTAGTATATCCTCTCTAGGGTGTTGTCTGGTTTTGCTTTGAATTACTTGTCTGATATAGCCTGTCCTCCTACCCTTGAGAAGAGATAATTGTAGAACCTGATACATGAACCAGCAGAGATCTACCCCCTGATACACATCTTCTGTCTCTCAAATTTATTTCAGTAGCTCATACCTTATCTTATTGTATGGATTATCTTCATTCTTAGCTCTTTATTGTTAGCTGCCCCTAAGAGCACACCAGCTCAGGGAGCTTTGTACAGCCTCAGTTTTGCCAAACCAAAACATGGCAGAAGATCCAAAAAGCTGGAATTATGGGGTATATGATCATACCTTCTAACATTTCACAAATCAAAGGAGGCAGGTTTTTAACATGCCTATTACTCTTTACATCCCTATTACTAAGGATCAGTGCCTGATTCCCACCTCCATCTCCATTTACATGTTGCTGATTTCTCTATAGCTGCTATGTGCTATATTCATTTCCTTTGCAACAGCTTGAACTGCCCTGTAGTAAAAACCCAAGACAACATTTGTCCTTATGGTTAATCTTCTTTGAGAAAAATATAGTTCTCCCACAATCCGTTATCATCAGTTCAAAACTAACCTCACCAGGATGTGAAATGGCAAGTTGTGTACTGCATAATGCCTTATTGCTATGTGTGTGCATTTACAACAGAGATTTTTGGCCCACTAGGTATTATTCAGCAGCAGGGCTGCAAAACATTGTGCAAATGGGCTCACAGAGGCAACCATATTTCCCCTGAGGAATGCCCCTGGGAACATCATCATATAGTGTTATTCCTAGGAGTATTCTACTCCTCATTTGCAAATTATTACACATCCAGCTTTATATTGATATTAATTTCTATGGTGCATTACAGCCAAAGGTCTCCAAAGCAATGTACAAATAATTTAAATACACAACTGACTTCAGCATAATTAAAATTAAAATCAAGCATGTCAAGAAAAGTAAGAAAACAGCAACAATATCATAAGTGTGTTAGGTCCAAACCCAACACGCAAGTCGCCCTGTCAACCCCAACTCACTTATTACACCCGGGAAGAGTGCGGAGTTGAGTGCAAATGAACCCACTATCAGAGATCAAGTAACACGAGACAAAAACCTTTGCAAAGGGGACCCAATACTTACAAGCCGAAGCAGGCCAGCATGGGAACCTCGTTTATTGGTGTCCAAGGGTTTATATAGGCTTACCCCGAAGTTTACAATATCGGGTTCACGTCATAAAATACAAAAGAAGCAATTTCTAACTGTTATAGCTTTGGGGCATATGTAAGGAGGTAAGGGGGTACAGGGGGAAGGACAAAAGAGGAAACATCAAGACTATCTCTCAGACTCTATGTCTGCATACTTCGCATGTCCTTGAGATAAGCACTATGCAAGAACAGACAAAGGCAACTATTGAGGGGAGGCCCAGCTGCAACCGGGCGCCCCTTAAACTGGAGACAGACATGATATTACTTTGCTTACATATCAAAGGAGTTTTACAGTCAAGGTTTGTGGGACATTGGAACAGCGTTTGACATATCTATGCAAGGAACATTTGTAACAATAAGCAAGGCCATAAGCATAAATGTGATACAGAAATGCATAGTAGGGAAGTTTCCAGCTTAAACCGGCTTTTATTATGTGAGCCACTGGAATGTAGGTAAGGGTCAGGTCACCAGGAAATAAACCGACATTTTATATCAAAAGTCAAATAAAGGCCACTTTGGTTCTATTTCCCGTGAAGCCCAAGCTGGTTTAGGTAGGACAAGTGAACTATAGTTTTACAAGCACTGGGGGTTTCAATTTATCCCTAACAAGTGCACAGAGAAACGGAAAGAAAACAAGCAGAAAGAAATGGGAAGAAACACCAAAGGCCCAATGGAAAACAATGGCTGAAAGCAGAAGAGGAAGCCATAGTCACTTTCTAAAGGAGTTCCACACTCTAGATGCTGCTGTTCAGAAGTCCCAGTCCTGCATTTGCACTAATCTGAACTTAGACAAGGAGTGGGGAAGTGAATCCAACCAGCAGGCCAGATCCTTATGTCTCCCACCACCCACATGCCAAGTTTCATAGATGGGCAGAGCTGCCTGCCCCTGCCAATCACCTAATGTTACAATGACCTCAGGTGACCCACTTTCACTCACAGGGTTTGAAATTAAACCATGCTAGCACAAGCCCCAACAATTAACTGATTGTTGGGGCTTGCAAACCCACTTTGACAGTGCTTTTCAAGCCCGATGATCAGTTGCCAGGGCTTGCAAAGGGCTATGCACAGGGCTTTGCAGGTGCCACTGATCAGTTGATCAGCAATATCTGCAAAGCCAGACCCAGCTGCATCTTTACCTGCAGGCAGGAGGGCATGGCTTGGCAAAATGGCTTGCAGGCCAAATGGGGAGGCCTGGTTGGGCCAGAGATTCCCCACTGCTATTGTAGACAATGACTGAATGTGGATTATAGGTCCTTGTTATGATCTTAACAGGCTGGAAAAATTATGCAAGGACAAGTGGTCCTTCAGATACATTAGACCCAAACCATATAAAGCTTTAACTTAGAATTGGGCTTGTAAATGACTGAGAGCCAATGAAGATCATCAGAGTAATATACTATGGATAACTACACTCTTGATACCACCCTGAAAGCAGCATTTTGTACCAGTGGAGGAGGATGGAGGTCAACAGGTCCAAGGGCAAAGTGTCTATTCATCCAAAGTATACAACTAAAAATAAATAAATGGGAGGCTAGTCTTGCCACTTGTTTTTCAGGTAATACACCTGAAGCCTTCCTTTGTGGAGCTCTTGGAAAAAATCTCAGAAGAGTCTTATGTTTCTGATTTCCTCCTTCACCAATATTTGGTGGATGAATCTGCTTAGTATATGCTTACTGTTTTAGGCTATGGGCAGAGAGCCAATGAGACACTATAAGGGTGTCACTCTGGCTGGCTTTGATGCCCTTGCTAAGCCTCAGAGCAACCGAGTATCTGTCTTTTCATCTATCAGTGTGAAAATATGCTGAGCCATTTCAAGCTGAAGAGAAAGCACTACACAATTAAGATTATTTTAAACACTGTCAGTATATTACATATTTGATGCCCACTAGCAACAGCTCTGAAATAAAGAGTCAAGACATGAATTAATGCATAAACTAGGGCCATAACTTTATTGAAAATGAGAAAAACAAGATGTGCACCAAACAACGAACTTCTGCAGGGCACTACTCAATTGCAGGACCTCCTGGCACCTACCAAGAGTTTCAGAGAGCCTGATCCAGCTCTGGGTTGGGGTTACTATGATCTATCACTTCCCATGGCTGCACCCCTAGGGGTGCTGAGGAAAGCCTTCCTGAGTCACTCCTTCCCATTCCCTACAACTCTGAGAGGGTGAGGCAGGTTGACCTCAATTAGAGATCCCTACCCTGCTCCATGGGTCCCATAGCCCTGCATGTCTGGTTTCAGAAATTCACCTTAAAGAGTACCTGTCAGTATACTTAATTTTATTTTTTTAAACTAGTTGTGGTTACTTCCTTCCCCCCTGCCCATTTTGACCAGCCTAACCTGTCTGAACAACAACTAAACCACCCAAAGCTTATCTGTAGGTAACTAGCTAAACCCACACTGTGCTTAAAGGGAGGGTGGGTGATTGCTGTGTGGCAGTGCTAAGAGGGCTTACGGAGTCTGGCATGGCTTTTATGGGCCACCAAGCCCCACTCCCAGCAGTACTGATGCAGTGTGTGGAATGGATGCACGCAAATGTGCCCTGCCTCCATCCAGGGCTGCTGCAAACACTGCCCCCACCTGTATCTTGCTGAGTCAAATGGGAAAGCAGATTTTTCACTCTCATCTAGTTTGTGCCCAGGAGTGATGCCTTTATTACACCATCCTCCTAATTAAACTACTTGATTCTTGGATGCAATTTTCCTTTTGCTGTTATTTGTTATTGTAGGAAGGGGGCAGCTTTGTGCTGGAGGGAACTAGCTTAAAACAACTGCTTTTGGGTTCCATATTTATTTTTTATATATACAAAACCAGCACCTTCATTATTCATCCCCCTTCAGGGGAACCATCTCATAATAATAAAAATGTCAAAAGGAATACATAGATACATATATTCACCAATAGAGAAGGCTCTGCAAATACGCCTGGGGAGACTGTGATTTATGACCTATGAGAAACGGAGGTGGGATGAGGATCCTGCTGCTGTGCCAGCTTCCTTGAGGTGGTGGAATATAACTCCTTCTTGACTAACTGCGTTGGTTGCTGGAAGCAGTCATCTCACAGTTAGGGCAGTGCTCACAACACCTATATAAGAATGTTAGGTATTTAGAAATGTGATACACAAAGCCAGATGTGCAGTGTGAATACACACTTGTAGCTCATGGCTATGCCAGTCTCTCTGCATTAATCAAAACCCCTCTCCTATCTAGCAATGGGAGGATTTCATTCACACCAGTATTTGGAGTGAAATTCCCTGGTTTGCTAACTATTGGATAAGAACATACACATGTGGATTAGACTGCATTTTTATGAACCTTTCCAGAGCACAGTTCACTGACTACTTGCTTTTTACAAAGTGGTACAAGGGCTGCTTTAAGATTTTTCTCCTTTTGCAACAGCTTCTTGGAGCAGCTAAAAAATGCAGTGCCTGCCCACGCTAATTGGAAATGACCCTAAAGATGCCCTGGAAGCTGTAGTGACATCCCATCACTTAAGGGCAATTGTTCAGATAAAAAAGATGGCTGCCCCATATATCTAAGGGTGGCAGCCATATTTTTTCCATGCAATGTGTCTTTGAGCTACTAGGGGCAATGTATAGAGGGGGAAATGGTTGCTTCCCCCTTCCATCTTTTTTTCCATACTGTTACCCAGGAAGGAACAGCCTAACATCACCACCTCCATTTTTAAACAAGTTTAAGTATTTACAAGGTGGTCCAAAGGCTGCCCTTTTTCTTTTCTTCTTTAAAAAAATGGTTTCTAGCCACGTATGGTATCTAGGAAGTGTGCTGTTAGCTGCACTAACTGAAAATGCATCTAAAATGAAAATTTCAGTTAATTCCATAGATTTTCTCTATATCAAGCTCCATCACGTCATTCCAGTCCAGAAGATTATCCAAGCCATTGATAACTTTATCTCTAATATCTTCATTAATTTCTTCAGAGATAACGTTAAATTCCAAACAGTAGATTTTATTTCTAATATCCATAAACTCCAGATCTTTTTCCAATTCCACATTTGTTCCAATCTCCAGGGCTTGTATCTTCCCTTTATTTTTTCTTTTCTCATCTCTGATCTCATTCTCCTCTCTCACAGGATCCCCTATTTCTTTAAGCTCCTGCGTCATTTTGCTCAGTTCAATTTTCAGCTCCTTACTGCCCTGTCGCAGGGTTTGTTTCGTTATCTCAATCTCATCCATTATTTTCTGAAACATAATTACTTCCAGATTCTCAGCCACTTTCTTGATTGCCATTTTTAAAACCACGAAAACAAAACAAAACAAAAATAAAGAACCACTTCTTATTTCAGCAACAATTGAGTTAATATTCCAGGCTTGATGACATCACAGTATAAACAGAGCAGCCTGCCTTATCTCTCTATGTTCAAGAATACAAAACAAATTTAGTTCCCAGCATCAAAACAGTTAGTGGCGTCGTGAAGAAGCAGATTCGTCAAAATAAAATAGACCAAAAAGAGAATAGTCCCAGACAATATAATGTTCCTCAGAATAGAAATCCCTCTTCTGTTTATATCTTTAGAATGCACTTCCAGGACAGCTTTTTGCAATAGAAACAGAGATAAGCTGTTAATTTCGTGAATAACAGAGAAGAGTTATAGCTCACCCAGAAGTTCTTTAAAGCTGATTCATTTGACAAATCTCTTTTTGCTGCAACAATTTAAACCAAGTAAAAAAAATAATAGAAAGAAGGGTGCTTGCCTGTTAGTCCGTTTTCTCTTTGAAGAAAAGATAAACGTATCGCATTAATCAGATAGAGCTTGTTCGGAAGTCCGTCCGGCATTGCTGGCTGGACCTTTTCTCATAAATTAATGAAATCCAGTCCTCCCAACAAAAACAGGCTTTTGAGGTTGATCTCTACGTTTCTCCCTGCCCGGGAGAAATTTCATCAGTCAAAAAAAAAAATGTTCTGACTGATTTATATCTGAATAAGCTTCTTTTGAGGCGGGAGCCCGTCTCAAAAGCAGGCACAAGTGAAGTCACCCTTCCCGGAAGTCCTTTTTGTGGAAAGAATAAAGTAATGTTTATGAGATTTGATGATTAATTAAGATAACTACTGGAGGAAAGTGATCTTATAATATAATTTAAGAGACAGGATTGTTATATATTGTAGACCTATAACTGATTTGATCTGCGACAAATGGGAAGTCAACATTTTATTTTTTTGTTTAATCATTTTTGTTTTGTTTTGTTTTTTGTCTTTGAATGTTTTATGATTTTGTTTTGTATGTTTTATGAAAATTTGAATAAAAATTATTGTAAAAAAAAAATAAAATGAAAATTTGATTAAAAGCATGTATGGTTTTTTCAGGAAATGAGACAGGAGAGACTTTCCAGTCAACACATTCAAAAGAAACACATAGTGGAGGCCAGACCTGGCAACCAAGAGGTCTTCTGTATCTTTAAAAGTTGTGTAGGAGGAAGGGAGAATTCCACCTTGTGGTTTTTCCCATTACAGTGGTGCAAGAACACCTGCACTTGGCTGACTTTCTCATCTCCTAAAGATACAGTATCAGTCTCAGGCCCTGAACCTGGCAACCCTGTTCTGAAGTGAAGGGTCAAGTCTGTAAAGAAGTTTGGAGCAGCAATGTTAAAAGGCAGGGACCAGGCATTCCAGGCAGGGGATTGCCAAGGATCCCTCATCAAGCTTTAGCAACAGCACAATCCAAACAACATCTACTCCGAAGTAAGTCCTATTGAGTTCTTTGGGCTCTAAGGGACTTAGTAAGTGTGTTTAGAATGTCAGATCTTAGTGCTGTTATTCTTCCTAAGCTTCTGTTTAGTATCTGGCTCTTGAAAATTCCCCTTTTCTATTTCCCATACCACTTCTCTCCCTTGAATCTTTGAGTAACACTCCTTCATCCTGGGCATCTCTGCTTTTGACATTAATCCCATTATCTCTCTAGCCTCCATCTTTTTTATTACCTCTCTTGTTTATAACCATATCCTGGCTGCCAATGAAATCATAAATCTCTTTTATGCCTCTTGTGAGTGAGGCTGGGGAAATCCTCAGAAAGAAAACTCATGTCACTATAATATGGCTTGCTCTGTGAAGCTCAAGGGCCCTGGTGTCTGATTACTCTGTTTGTGTATGCATATTTAAGTGAAAGAACTTATAAAACTGTGCCCCTGTTTTATGGGGATATAACCTCACAGTGAGTGGCTCAGGGGTTACGTGCCCTGCCACCTGTGCAGCCCTGGTCAGGCTGCATAGTCCCAAGAAGCCCAGTTGCCCCCCAGCTGGCAGTTGCGGACAAGAAAGGGGCTGGCTTGTGTAGCTGTGGCAGGCCCTAGCCAGCTGGGGAGGACTAGCCTCAGAGGGAGGCAATGGTAAATCCCCTCTGAATACCGCTTACCATTAAATCCCTATTCATAGGGTCACCATAAGTCGGGATCGACTTGAAGGCAGTCCATTTCCATTTTCCAACCTGACCTCCAGCCAGGGCTGGCCCTACGATGGGGCAGAGTGAGGCAGCTGCCTCAAGCAGCAGATCTGAGTGTTGTGAAAGAGCAGCAAATTATTACTTATTATTGTTGTTATTTTTACTGTGGGGGAGGGGTAGTTCTTGTGAGATTTTCTGCTCTGCATGACAAAATAACTTGACCATGCACCTTGACTTGGGGTAGGAAATGCCATTTGCTGTTCCACCTCAGACAGGAAAATATCTTGGGCCAACCCCATCTCTAGCAAGACCAGAAGTAGTGATGGAGGGGGTCAATTAAGTCCCTGTTTAAAACTGTGTCTCTTTTTGTCTCAAAAAAACACTCAGCTTTACTTAATTATTATCAGCCTGAGGATGTTAACCCCGTTGCTCATTTTGCTATATATACCTAAGACGAGTTTAGTATCACATAAGCTCATCTCCAGCATTTTGACCACTAGCTGCTTCAGTGAAGCATTTCATTCTTTAGGGCCATTGTGGCTACCAAGAGCATATATGAACTGCAAAATACTATTGGTTAACTGTCAGGAAGTCCCCCCCCCAAAAAAATCTGTATTGCTAAAGATACTGACATGAAGCCCCTACACCTCCCTTACAGAATTCCACAAGGTCCTTTGGGAGATAGAATGACTATTAAGCCAGTTTAGAAAACCAGCTGGGATGGGGGAGTGATGTGTAATGGCTGCATAAGATAAGTGCTCCACATTGTTCCAGGAAGAAAATGGCAAATGATGACCAGAGAAAGAGCCCAAACTGCATCAAAATGGGGGGAATGAATGGTAACATCTTGTTTTAAAGTGGTTCCAGATGTAAAGCCAGAAAGCCCCAATAGATAAAAACAAAATGCCATCTAGCTCCATTGAGATACAGGGGAAATGGCAGGTGCAATGAGCATCATCCTCTCAGATGAAGCAACTCCAACAGCAAGACTTGGCAGAAGGGTGAGCTAGGGTCCTAAAACCCCTAGAGACACAATTTGCATCTTTGACACATGGGTGTCAGGCACGAGAAAAGGATCCAGTCTATTATATCAGCTAACAAGGAATCCAGCTAAAGGCGGTGGACCTGGAGGGCTATGGCAGCAGAAGGCATATTAGGGTTTGGGGGGGTTCCAGAATTCTCAGAGGGGGGTGATATTGTGGGCTTCATAATCAAATGGTGGAAAAGAGTGTTCCCTGTCCTAGCTGTACAGACATTGGATATTGAAAGAGCCCATAGAGCTCTGACATCTAAACCCCCATCTGAAACTCATCTGCAAGACATAATATGCTTTGAGCATTACCAGGTAAAAGAACTCATGAAAGAAGAGCCCCACAGAACCTGACTTAGAACGAAAAACAAGTGTTTTTCCTCCAGGATTTGAATAGAGATATAATGTGCAGACATGAACACTTGAGACTGTCTACGTTGAAACTGCAGGTCGAGGCTTCCTTTTTGCTTCATCATGTTGAGGGCATAAACCATTGTTGGCAGGCTGGCCATGAGCCTATTAAACCTGAGAGACACTCTATCCTAACATGGCCCAAATGATTTTTAAAATGGCTTTAGTTTGCAAACAAACTGCTAGAGACCTGATGGGAAAAGTAGCTGAAAGAGTTAAGGTGGTCATCGCAACCAAGAAGATGTTACCAGTCATATACATACATGGTCGTTGGCAATCCAAAAATCCCAAAAGCAATTGTAAAAGCTTGGCCCTCAAGAGAGGAGCCCATCTTTCAAATCTGTATCTTATCAAGCTAGCTAAAAAGTGAATACCACTACCATGACCATACTACTCATAAATAGGTATGGAAATTAAGGAAGAACACCTGCCTGATCCAATCAATTCTGCATTCTCCTTTGAGGCTTTTGTCCAGAAAGGTATAAAAACTGGACTCCAAGAGTCATTTTCTGTTCTAGGTTCTGGGCCCTGGTTGCCCAGTTCCACTATGAAATCACCTGCTGGATCACTATTCTGGGTCCTGGTTACCTAGTTCTACTCTGCCAAATATCACTCTGCCTGAAATCACTTGCTGAATCACTTAGGCAGCCAGAACCAAGAGATCTGACTCCCCTGCTTTTCCTTCACTATCTCTGGACCCCTGCCTGCTGAAACAGAGGTTCCTGCTTGCTGAAATGGCTTCAAAGGCCCTGTTCAGGGCTCCACTATTTTTCCTGCTTCCCCTGGACCAGAGATCCAAGAAGCCATTTCAGCACCTGCCTGCATTTGCTGTTTCCCTGGCTGACCCAGGAGTTTCAACAAGCTCCGGTTCTACTTGCAGATTGCCCACGAGGTCTGAGAAAGGTGTACAGTAGGGCCCCACTTCCCGGCGCTCCGCTTCCCGGCGTTCCGCTAATGCGGTGGCCAGGGCCGGTTCCAAAGGGAGGCCAGGTTGGGCACTGGCCCGAGGGCCCCGCAGCTCTAGGAGCCCCTGGGGGGGCCCTGAGGGGCCCTGCGCTCCCCTTCCATGAACCCGCGGATCGCAAGATGAGATTCCGAGCCGCCCGCCATCCCCCATGCTTCGCTACCTTTCTCTGCTGTTCACACAGGGTTGCCATCAATAAAGATGGCGGCTGAGGTTTCTGTAAGGGACTGAAGCCTCTGCCGCCATCTTGGTTGATGGCAGCAATGCGCGCGCTGCATGCCATCAACCAAGATGGTGGCAAAGGCTTCAGTCCCTTACGGAAACCTTGGCCGCCATCTTTATTGATGGCAACCCTGAGCGAACAGCAGAGAAAGGTAGGTGAAGCACTGGGGATGGCGGGGGGTTCGGAAGCTCGTCTTGCGATCCACAGGATCGCGGAAGGGAAGCAGAGGAGCCCGGGGCAGGTTAATGCCCAAGGGCCCCCGCATTCCTGGAGCCAGCCCTGGCGGTGGCTTTCCTCCCCTCTTTCAAAGCTGCTTTTGCTGCTTTTGCGGCATTTTGCAGCATTTTTGTGTCATTTTTGCACAACATGCCCCATTAAAGTCAATGGGGTTTTGCTTTATGGCGATTTCTGCTTTACGGCGGGGGTCCGGAATGGAACCCACTGTATAAGCGGGGCCCTACTGTATCCTGCTCTCTATCCTGTCTTCTGGAGGTCCTTTCCCTACAAATTGTAGCCTCCACATCTGCTCCCTCTGTCTATCTTTGACTGTTTGTGACTGTATCTCAGAAGCCACACTATGGTCCTCCCTGTCCGGCTGCACATGACTGAGGCCTAGTCTGCAAAGTGACCCCAGAGAGAGAGAGAGAGAGAAAGGGCAGGTTGGTGTGCCTTCCTCAGTTGTGCTGAACTCAACCCCCCGATTTTCTTATGCCTTTTGTGTTTGCTCCTTCATGTGTTTGTATGTTAAGTGTATGTATTAATTTAGTTATGATAAGTTTATTTAGCTAATTCCCTCATGCATATCGTTACTGAGCTATCCCCATCGATGTCAATAGATATGCATTGTTACGGAACTATTCCTCGTTGAAGTGTTAAATGTTTATCCTTTCATTCTGTGTGTATATGCTCAATAAATATTCCCATGTTTAAGACCTGTGTAAATGTAAGTTACTGGATAAATCTGCCAAGACACACTATTGCCAATGTCTAAAGATCCTAATTCACAAAACTCATATAACGTGTGAATGTGAAACATGTCTACAGAGGAGTCTTGCTAATACCGTTCAGCTACCATATGCAAAGAAACCTCACACCTACTTTATTTAATCTGAAACAACCCTGGTCTCTTGAAGAACCAGAGGACGCTGTATGTAAGGTACTGGCAGAGTGGTACATCAGGTAGGGCCATGTTCCAGCAAAGAACAGACCCTGAGAGCCTAAATCTACCACCATCCCAGGATCTCAAGATTTTTGTGATTCCTCTTTGCTTTATAATTGTTTCATTAGCAAGTCTATGGGCAACACAATGAAGGAGGCTTGAGAAGGAGATTTATGCGTCACCATAGATCATGTGCTTTGGGAGAAAGTATGAACTAGGCTGTCTCTCAAAACCACTTCAGCAAGGAGCCTAAGGATGTTAACCCCATTGCTTATTTTGTTATATATACCTAATAGATATTGCCGCCTTGGGTTCCCCTTGTAAGGAAGGGCAGGATATAAATTTAAATAATAAATATTTCAGTGGCCTGGAATGCCTGCCAGGCATCAGCAGAGCTCTTTTCCCCCACTGCTGGTGGTGTCCTTTAAATATTTATGGTGGGACTCTGGCCCTATTCAAATTTTTGGAAGTTACTGTATTGAAAACAGTATTAAAAAGTAAGTCAACATTTGTTTCCTGACCTGGTATTGGCATTTTTGTCACTGGAGAGCAATTGTAATCCCAAGGTGATTCACAGGGACTTAGTGGCCTTCCTGTTACCTGCTGCGTGGAGATTTCTCTACAGTGGAAAACGGAGTGGCCTCACTCTTATGAACTGACTGGAGAGGGTATGGGAAATCGCTCTGTCAGAATACCGAACAACACAGCCATGTGATTAGGGATCAGTCTAAGGCCACATTCACACCATATATGTATTCCACTATTATTCCATTTTAAGCAGCCATGTCTTCCCCCAAGGAATCCTGGGAAGGGTCATTTGTTAAGGATACTGAGATTTGTTAGGAGACAACAGCAGCAAAGAGAAGTGAAGGTGGAAGAGCAACTGCATGTGGTAGCAGAAGAGGAGACTGCTTTGGAGAGGAACAACGAAGTGGAGGAAATTCCTTGGGAAAGGGTGACAGGAGCAGAAGAGCTGGAAGACACCCTTCACCAGTGGAACTATGGAACCACTTTCAACCACTCGAGGATGAGACTGGAGGACAGCCTGTGGTGGAAGAATTACAGGAGACCCCGTGCAACAATGAGCAAGAGGCTGAAGCTCAATCAAGCAGGGGCAATGAAACCACGCCCCACAACAAGAAGAGTACTAGTAGTAGGAGACTCTCTACTGCGTGGGATCGAAGCCCAAGTATGCCAAGCAGATCCACAGACTCGCCAGATATGCTGTCTACCATGAGGATGGATTAGAGATGTGCCGGAAGGGTTGCCATCACTTATCAAGCCCACCAACAGGTATCCCTTTCTCCTCATCCATGTGGGAACAAATGATACTGCCAAACGGAGCTATGAAGAAATCACATCAGACTTTGAAGCTCTGGGAAGGAAACTCAAGGATTTTGGGGCCCAGATAGTTTTTCATCCATCCTTCCAGTACTTAGGAGTAGAAAGGGAAAGAAAAATACTCTGTAGTATACTCTGTAGTAGGTGGTGCCAACGTGAAAGATTTGGATTCTGGGATCACGGACTATGGTTCCTGGAAGATGGACTCCTGGTAAGTGATGGGTTGCATTTCACAAGGACTGGGAAGAATGTGTTTGGCCACAGCATGGAGAAGTTCATCAGGAGAGCTTTAAATTGAATCCTAA
Source organism: Rhineura floridana (assembly GCF_030035675.1). Lineage (NCBI taxonomy): Eukaryota > Metazoa > Chordata > Lepidosauria > Squamata > Rhineuridae > Rhineura > Rhineura floridana. The sequence continues at coordinate 171,208,397 of NC_084480.1, read as the reverse complement.
GGGGGAGGGAGACGTAAACTTGGTGGTAACGACTAACAAAGGCTCGTGCACAGTAACGGGAACAGAGATATCGGCTCTAATAGGGCCCAGTAACAGTCCTCAGAAAAATGTAGTAAGGAAGCCAAGCCACAAATCACATGTCTGTATACTAATGCGCAGAGCATGGGAAACAAGCTGGACAAACTTGAACTCTTAATACAGGAGGATAATTATGACAATGAGACCTCTATTCCCCTCACAGAGCTAAAATTCTCAGACTGGTTTAACAATCAATCTCTCTTCCCAAGGAACTCTAGGAATTGCATCTCTGTGAGGAGAATAGAGGTTTTGACAGGAAGTAGGTCTGTCTTACTACTTATGCAGGCTCAGAGAAGGCAATGGTCCTCTGGGTTATGGCAAATCCTGCCCATTCCCTTTCCCCTGAGTAAACCTGACTGTATCTCTGATTATAGCTTCCAGTATTTTCCATTGGAACAGCTGGAGCTTGGGGTTCGGCACTCATCTACCCACAATCTTTTTTTTTTCATTCATATCCTGAATTTCTTCCAAAGAGCTCAGGAAAATATACATGGTTGTCCCTCCCCCCACTTATCCTCACGCAATCAGATATAGGTTAGACCAAGAGACTATGTTTGGCCCAAGGTTTCATGACTCGGTAGATACTTGAACCTGGGTTTCACCAGTCCTATTCTGATACTGTATCCTCTGTAGTACAGATGAGGGGAATCTGATGGGGAGTATACCTCAACACCTCCCTAAAATTTTAGCTGCCTTTTTATTAGCAAATGTTTAAACACACGAAGATGTAAAAACCTGAAATATTTTTCCATTCTCTGCTTATCGTTTTAGTTACAAGTGTTTTGTATGCTCACAGGTACATCTGATCACATGTATCATCCCATATGCTCACAGACATGGTGTGTTGCCATAGCAACTCTTTTGCCAAGAACCCAACTTGGAGTTGATTGCAGTGTCACTTTAATAATATCTATCTGAAGTGTTGATGATTGCCAGTCAGTGATTGATTTAAATTGTATGTTACCAGGAGAAATGGTTTTCTCACATCTCACCCAACTATTCTCTCTTAGTGACTTACCTGTGTTTGTTGACACTGTAAGTAAATCAGCTACAAGTCTGCAACAGTTTATTTCCTTGGTTAACCCCCAGTGAATTGAGATAACTGTGGAAACCAAACAGTAACAGCTCTATTTTGTTTCATATATGCAATTTGTATTTCACATATCCATATTCCAACACTAGGATCCTGCTGGCAGGAAGGGTGGGATACAAATTAAATAATAAATAAATAAATAAATTATAACTGCTCTGTTGGCTTGCATACGTCAATAAGCCATCACAATACACTGTGCCCTCAAGCGTTTATGTAAAGTTTGTTCAGGGGACCTTCCTGATGAATTTTGTCTTTATATTTCTCTCCTGTACAATCCGCAACCCCCCTGGTGAGTTAGAGCAACATTTTCTCTCTCTTCTGCCCTTGATTGATGAGATATATGGTCAAAAGGGGCCCTTTTATATAACTTGAAATATCACAATGGTCAGAAGTATGGAAGAAAGTGGCCTCTAATATACAGGGCTCTTGTGTTCACATATGTTATGCACCAAAGTGAGTGGCATGTGTGCATAGCAGTGGATGTAGAAATAGTACTATACAAAGACACAGCCACAAATTCACAGATCTCCATTTGTTTTCAAATATTTAAGAAATCTAAATAGTATGTCATCCATGAAGTTGTGTATATGGACTTTTCCTTACACTGATTTATAGAGCTGAAACAAATAAAACATTTTCAGTTCTTTAATAACATTCATAATGTTGTAAGATTGGGGGTTTGTACAGAAGAGGGTTAAGGAACCAGAGGTATTGCCAGAGATCCATTTTAATGGCCCTGACCAAGTATCTCTTTTGTTATGGTGACAACTAAGTGGACTAGGGAAATCTTGAAGGGGGATCCCCTTCTAATTCCCAGTTGAGGTAAACTAGGTTTCTCTGTGTGAAAAGAATACACTTCAGATTGGGATGAAAAGGAAGAGATAGACTTGCCATATTGCCTGGCTAGCCAGGTTTTCCCCAGATTCTCTCCATGCCACCAGATGTCCATTTAGACCAGTAGCTCACTCGGATTCCTAATTTTCCTTTAAATTTTCAAAAAGCAAGCTTCTATCCCTTGTGGAAGCAGCGATAACAGCCAAAATATCCAAGGATTATTCTTTCCATTAATTTCATGAGAAAGGAGTCTATTCCCACCTTTCAGTATTTTTAGCCAATGACTGAAGCAAAAACCATAATTGACATTTAGGGTCACACATTCTTCCTGTTGGAAGTCAGCAAAGTTACACTACAGTTGCAACGAGTCAGTTTGTTAAGACCATTGGGAAAGGAGAGAAAGAAAGTTAAATGTTTGTTTATTTCTAGCATATCTAGCCATCTCTTTTAGTGGGAGATCAGGATGTCTCATCCTTCTACATGGAGAGAGAACAAAGGAGAGATGCCGTCTGAGAAGGAGGAAGAGAGGCTAAACAAACAGATAAACAGTTATAAGAGTAAAGACACTCAGTGAGAGGAACACCAGAACCATCCCCCCACAATGATTCAGGTAACTGACTACAAACATTGTTGCTTCATTCCAATACACCTTCTCAACCACACTTGATCATGTCCACCAGGCTCTTCCTCTCTTGTAGAAGCTGAAACTGGTCTCTAGAAAGAGGCTTAGTGACAATGCCTGTGATCATGTCTTTCATTGAGCAGTACTGCATCTCAGTAAGTCCTTCTTCATACATGTCTCTTATTATGTGATGTTTTGAACAGAGCTTGGAAAAGTTACTTTTTTGAACTACATCTCCCATCAGCCCAATCCAGTGGCCATGCTGGCTGGGGCTGATGGGAGTTGTAGTTTTAAAAAAGTAACTTTTCCAAGCTCTGGTGAATCAGTGTACTTGGTGCGTGCACTGATTTTCTTCATTTGAGCAATCTTAATGCAGATTTAGTTATCTTTCAGGATCCACATTGGCTTTGGTTCATCTATTCTAAAGTCCTTTAATAACTCAGATAGCCATTTCATTTCTTGGCATGGTGGGGCAGCTGAAATGTACTCTGCTTCCATTGATCAGGCCACCACTGTTGGTTGCTTTTTGCTAATCCAGCCAATTGCTGCATCTCCATAGAAAAACAGGTTTCCACTAGTAGATTTGCAACTTAAAATGTTCCCAGCCCAGTCTGCATCTGTGTAAGCAACTAGTGGGACTGTTGGTGTCCTGCAACCTTAGTTTCAGATGTGCAGCCCTCTTTAGATATCTGGCTACTCTTTTCACAGCACTCCAGTCTCTCTTTGTAGGTGAATTGATGCTTCTACACAGTATTCCTAGTGCTTGCTCTCTTTTCTGGTGTCATCTTATGACATGCAGTGACAGCCATTTATTACAAAGGGGGAAAATAAGTAAATGTAATAAGCAGATTGAAAGAGTTGCAGAGCAGCCCAGAGTCAGCAGTCAGCAGCACTATTGTTCTCTATGTGACAGTAATAGCCAGTATCTAATTAAACAGCTATAGATAGTTTTGAGAGGCAGTGGTTGTATTTACATTACATTCTTGTGGAGAAAAACACTAGTTTTATATTGGAAATGGCCCTGCCAACTGTATACAAGGCAGTGTTGAAAACTCTTTTTATTCAGCAGCAGCTGGGTTGTAGATTGGGACATCCCATTGACACCATATAACACCTCTGAGGGAGCTGCACTGGCTGCTTATATGTTACCTGGCATAGTTCAAAGTTTTGCTTTTAGCATTTAAAGCCCTAAACAACTTGGGATCAGGTTACTTAAGGGACCCAATATATTCCTGCGTGGCAACTGCACTCCTTAGAGGGGGTACTGCTAAGTATACTGCATGCCTCAGAAGTGCACTTAGAATGCACTAGAAATTGGGCTTTTAGTGTTGCAGGTCCAGCCCTCTGGAATCAGTTAACGAAATTACTTAGCCAATCAGTAAAATAATTGTATCTGTCTGGCTGGCAAGCAGGCTTAGCTCTCTAGTATAACTGAGAATTCCTGGCCCTGCTAGTATTTTGCTTCTGGTAATGTAACAGAGGCCTCAAAGACCCAATGGGTAAGAGACTCAAATGCAGCAGTGATAGAAAGGGTGGGGTATAGAGCTTCCTCCCCAACACCTGCTGTTTGTAATCCTCCAGGAATGAACTGTGAAAAAGAGAGCAATCCAACAAAGGCATGCAGATAGAAACGAAACACATAAAGGCAGATGGAAAGCAAATTTGGTGGATGAAAAAGAAAGAGTAACTACTTCAAGAGATACGTTTGGGCAGGCCATTTAGAATACAAATTGTCAACTGGAGGCCCACAGACCACAGCATACTTCAGAGGTAACTTTTGTGGTCCCTAGCTCTACAAAATTTTAATGTCTTCAGTCTCCAGTGATGATTACCATCTGTGAATTGGGCGTAACAGATCAAACAACACATACAGAACTTTCATATTGCCTTAAATACAGTTTATAGTTAATTCAATTGACAGTCATTAAAGGGGTAGTTCACTTATCTATGATAAATGTTTGGTGACTGCACTATTTAGTGAGAATGGGTATGAGAGAATGGGCCGTCAAGTTCTTATAAAACTTTCATGTGATCTCAGTTAAAATGCTTTTAAGTGGGGTTTTTCACACATTCATTAACCACACAGTTTTCAAGTTACTGTTGTAAATAGTTGTGAAGACAGCATCCAAAAACTCTACAAAGTGGGCTGCTTGCCACTTTTTTCTTAACCAATGCCACCACCTTCTGTTCACTCTGGCTTTGGGGTAGAAGGGAACCCCAAAGGCAGTGTGAACTTGTATGGATAAGAAATATCTCTTGGCAAACTGTCTTCATTGCTATGAGACAGAGCCCAATTTTTTGATCCCATACCGCCTTTTAGCTCAAAACCTGCAGCCTCCCTTGACCAAGATATTTAGCAAGCGGGAGAATACTCCTTGAGTGTTCAAAGTAGGCAGTCAGACTTTAGATCCCACTTAAGAAACTTCATTAAGATTAAAGAGAAGGGAGAAAACACATGGGTAGTGCTGAAAAGAAGTTATTATTCTCTAAATACCCCTAGACTAGACAAACCTAGAGAGATTTGGCAGACTTACTTGGCAAGGGTCCCTGCCAGATGTTTAATGGGAGACAACCTGAACAGGAAAACCAATCCATTTTTATCTCCCTTTGTCCATAACAGTGATTAGTGCTATTTCACTATTTTAAAAAGCAAAGAAAAAATAATTAGAGGAATTAAGTAGCCAAACACCTCCACCACCTCTGATAAACAAAATGATGTGGAGCAATTTAGAGAGGCTTTTCAAGTGGAAATTTCCTTCTGACAAGCTAGTATCAACAACAAGAATAAAATCTATCTGCAAAAAGGAAGTGTTTAATTTAAATCACAGGAACCTTGGTCAGGATGGTCATGCAGAAAACACTAGAAGTCAATGAAGAACTGACATGTCTTAAATAAAATAAACAGATATGTCAATTGATCATCAGTCATACAAGTTCATAAAATAACAGTTGCTCTGGTTACTCTCAGTATGTTTTTTACAGGGCACTCATGAACATGTAGGGGTTCTAAACAGTTTTACAACTTTGAAACTTAGCTTTGTGATTTCTCTGTGATATTGGCTGCATATATACAACATTTTATTGTAGAATCAATGGAGACTACTTTTTTTTCCTGTGTAGTCCACACTCTATCTAGATCTATTGCAAATTTGCCCTTCAAATGCACTTCTTCAGAAACTGGTTTCATTCTGAAAAGAAAAGCTCATTGCCGTTTGATTCTACATTATTATTCTAATAATAATAAAAATAATAATTTATTTGTTAGTCGCCTATCTGTCTGAATTAACGGACACTCTAGGCGACGTACAGCAGCATAATAAAATACAATTCACAAGTCAAACACATTTCATCAATTAAACTAACATCAAAAACATCAATTAATACATCAAAAACTAATCCACCTCGAAGTTCCTGTAGGCCTGCCTGAACAGCCAGGTCTTTAAAGCTCAGCGAAAACTCATCAGGGAGGAGGCATGTCGGAGATCGTAGGGGAGAGAATTCCAGAGGGTGGGAGCCACAACCGAGAATGCCCTCTCTCTGGTCCGCACCAGCCAAGCTGTTTTGACTGGTGGGACCGAGAGGAGGTCCTGCGTGGCTGATCTTGTAAGGCGGCCTAATTGGTGATACTGGAGGCGGTCCTTTAGATAAACCGGGCCGAAACCGTATATAACCATATGAAAACAGATGTAGGTGGTCATGGCAATGGGGGGTGTATCCACACCTGCCCGATGACATTGATTGTGGGTGGGTGTATACTAAGAGCAATCACCCCTTCCATGGATTACCTAATCAAGGAGAGATTTCAAATGTATATCGAGTAATATACAAGAAAGACAGACCCAAGCAGAAGTAGCAGGAGTAAGCAACGGACCACATGGCATGCTCTGCTAAAGCACACGCAAACATGTTGAAAGGATGGCTGGTTTACATTCACTTCTGGAAAAAAACATTTTTACCTTTAACACCACCGTCACCCTATGTAAGAAACACATACAACTAGGCAGCAGGAACAAGCATGGGAATTCTATAAGGTGCTCTGCTCAAAGGATGGCTGGTTTGAATCTACACGGGGGTGTTTCTTACATGATTTATTGACGCAGGCACAATACACTGGTAAGCAAGACGCAGGTCCCCACGTTGCCAGGGGATCTGCTCTGTGTCCTGTGTGGGTGTGGGAGCAGGGCCCCAGTTGAGCCTGGCATGGATGGGGGGTCACAAAGGTAACATCACCCAATTATGTGGTGGTCTGGGCAGGCCTCGCACCCTGGGAGTCAGTAGGATGCACCAGCTGGCTCCTTGGGCAGAGCACCTCTGTAGCCATCTTGCCTTGTTAGGTGCAGCAGCCACATTTCTAGGTGGGGCATTTAAAGGAGAGAGGCTCATTGTGCCAGCCAATCCTCCCCAATTGGTGGAGAGGACATGAGGGCCAGGCCAGGGAAAGGCAGTGACCTTCCCCTTACTCCTCCTCTGTCCAGAGAGTGTGCTTAAGTTACATGAATAAAGTTTAATCTGTTGAATTGTCTCGCCCATTTTTTGAGAGATTCCCAGGAATATCAAACTCAGAAAGCTTGGCTTTGCATCTAGCTACAGCCCTCTTCCACCTAAGGTCTGTCCCTGTGATCTGATTCTTCATGAACTGAACTTCCTTGGTAATTACAGTGAGCTCCTGAGCTTGGCTTTGATACTGCATTAGCTATCTCAGTTTACAATCCCACCTGAAAAACAAACTTCCCTACAAGTTTAGGGAAGGGCAGAGAGAAAACAAATACTTTAGCGTGTGTTTGTTCACTCCTCCTTGAGAGTCCCTTCTTCTAGTCTTGTTCCTGACTTTTACATTTTCCTTCCTGTTGGACAATCAAGGAAAACTTTTTAACTGGCTGCCACATAAAGGGCTAACTAAGCAACTGGAAATCAATTGTGGAACTCCTACTCGCTTTGCTTGACAACACCATCTACACCCCCTCCTACAGCACCCTCAAGGCCTCCTCCCACACCCTCTGCAGGGCACCCCGTAGCCATCTCTCCATCCCCTCTGCTGTGTCCCCTCCTACCACTCCCCCACCACCTCTGTCAGGTGCCCCTAGCCATCCTCCCACAGCCTCACCAATCCCACCACACATGGGTAGCCAGAGCTCCCCTGTGTGCACTGGTTGCCGAAGCTCTCCTCCTGCTCCTCCAAGGGTCCCCACGCCCCACAGGTCTCCAAAATTACCCCACCCCATGGGTCTCCAAAATTACCCCACTCCCTCCACAAATCTCCAAACCTCCCCCCCTCTTTCCAAGGGTCTCCAAACCTCTCCCTTTCCCTCCAAGGGTCTCCAAACCTACCCTGTCTACAAATGTCCAACTTCTCCCCTCCCCTCCAAGGGTCTCCAAGACTCCCCTGCCTCCCCACAGGTCTCCAAACCTCTCCCACCCGGGGTCTCCAAACCTATCCAATATACGAGTCTCCAAACCTCTCTCCTCTATGGGTCTCCAAACCTTCCCTTCCTCTCCAAGTGTCTCCAAACCTCCCCCTGCCCCCCATGGGTCTCCAAAACTTTCCCCACCCCCTCCACAGGTCTCCAAACCTCTCCCCTCCCTCTCCATGGGTCTCCAAACTTCCCCCTGCCCTCCCATGGGTCACCAAACCTCTCCTGACCCCCATGGGTATTCAAACCTCCCCTGACCCCCACAGGTCTCCAAACGTTCCCTCACCCCTACAAGTCTCCAAACCTCCCCCCACCCCTCATGAGTCTTCAAACCTTCCCCCACCACTCCCCCTTACCTCATGGCCTTGCTGCTGCTGCTGCTTACTCGCTAGCTCACTCATCCGCTAGGCCCCAGCTGAGCTAGCTAGGCCCCCTCTGCTAGACCCCCCCTGCTGCCCCTCTCATCATCATTGCTGTCTTCTCCTTGTCATGCCATCATAGCCAAGGTTTGCCTCTCCTTGCCCACATCACGCTACCTGTGGACACTTCAGCTTACAAAAATATAGTAAGATAGAATAATAAAATAGTAGCATTGGAAGGGGCCTATAAGGCCATCGAGTCCAACCCTCTGCTCAATGCAGGAATCCAACTTATAGCATACCCAACAGGGGGTGTCCAGCTGCCTCTTGAATGCCTCCAGTGTTGGAGAGCCCACCACCTCCCTAGGTAATTGGTTCCATTGTTGTACCACTCCAACATGAAGTTTTTTCTAATATTCAGCTGAAATCTGGTTTCTTGTAACTTGAGCTCATTATTTCATGTCCTGCAATTTGGGATGATCAAGAAGAGATCTTGGCACACTTCAGTGTGGCAACCTTTCAAGTACCTCAAGAGTGCTTTCATATTTCCCCTCAGCCTTCTCTTCTCAAGATGAAACATGCCCAGTTCTTTCAATCTCTCCTCACAGGTTTTTGCTTCCAGTCCTCTGATCACATATCAAGGACTAACTAAGCAACTGGAAACTAATTGTGGCAAGTGATTAGAATTTTATTTACTGGTTGCTGGGTTGATTTTTCTGTACAGAAACCTGAAAAGGCTGCACGCTGAGCTACACATATTGGGAAAATCAGAAATTAGGTCTGAGTTACAGCCTAGGTGGCCAGCCAACTAGCTAGCTAACTGTAGTGCATACAGCAATATTTCTATTCCTCTAGGTTGTTTCCATCCTTTGCCATAAAGTACTCAAGAAAAAGAAGAAAAAAATAGCCATTATGATTGTGAGTACAGGGAGCGCTTTAAAAGAGTAAAGGATAATTTAGGGTAGCCATTTTTTCAGATCACTGTAAGTTATCTCTTTATTTCACCCTTTAGGAATAAGCATCCAATCCTGTTCTACTCATTATAATAACTGCAGAATAAACAAACTCTAACTTCTTACTGTAGTCAAATTAATATGCTTCTTTACTGCTGGCTGGACAGAGAACACAACTGAAACTGAAACTGCAAAACAGAGCAAAGGATACTCTTCAAGGGTCATACAGGATTTTTTTTCAGGATCACTTTATCACTGTGATCATGAAAAATCCACCCTTAGTCAGGGAAAGTCTTCAGTAACCAGACTTTTGGGGACCCTTCCAGCTGTTGTGCCTTCACCCTGCCTTATTCACTATATTTTTCAGAAGGTCCTCATCTTAAATTACTCCTGTTCTTAAAACAAGCTATCGTTCTTTAAATGGAGGTTGTCATTGCCTGTCATTTCACAGATTAAAAACACAACCCCCCCCCCAAAATGGGAGGGAAGCACAGCTCTGGGGGGCGTGTGCCCCCATTTGCCTGGAGTAGAGCCTAGACTCCTAGAGAGTGGACTAGAGGGAAGGCCTTTCCCCTCTTGTCCACTTCTGGACCATAAATAAAGTCACTTATTTTCCCACTCATCTATCCTTGTATTAAGTTCTACTATATTTTGCATTGCTGAGGATGGAGGTCAGCCGCTCATTGATGAAGCATGTATGAATGAGCTCACAGATTCATTACCACAAAATTTCCCTATTGCTGTTATTTTAGCTATATGCTACTTGTAGGATTTGAGGCAGCCTGCTTTTGCATGCCTGTTGCTAGGGAACAACAGTGAAAGAAGGCTATGCTTGTGGGCTTCCCAGAGGCCACTCTGAGAAACAGGATGCTGGCCACAGTAGATAGGCCTTTGATCTAACCCAATAAGACTCTTCCTACATTTTTAAGTTTATACCTGCCCACCCCTACCTTCTGCATGTTCAGCTGAACCGCTGGACAGAGCTTACAATGTGTATTTGTATAGGCCCTTCATACAGTGTTTGGAGTACAGCTGCAGATCACAAAGAGCCTATACATGTACACGTAGGCTCTGTTCAGAGATTTGACTAAATGTACCGGATTCATCTTGGAACAGGGCCTGCATGTGTAATACAGATTCATCATGCGAATAGGGCTCAAGTGTAGAGCAACAACTATAGACGAATCAAGTCATATGCATGTTTGTGTGAAACAATTCCTGTATTTAAGGATGTCTTAATGATTTTTTTCAGTTTTGCTGTGCTGATATTTAAGGAGATCCTCTGGATGGACAATGGCTTTTAGGCCAAGGCTCAGTTAAGCAGAATCCCCATATGACTGAGGGTTGATTACCCTTTCAGCAGGATGAGTCTTTTGAGATTAAATGTGTTCTATCATGTAATAAAACTAACAGAAGATTGGACAAAGATGTAGAGAAATTTATTTTTTTAAGGATTTGGGGCAATGGAAGTGCAGTAAGTTAAGTTCAAGCTTTCAAATCAGCTTAGACTGCTTTAATTGCTGCACTGTAAACCTTTTGAACATTTAAAGACTAAGGTGATCTTTGGAACAGTTTAAAACTCTCATAGGACTTAACATTAAACTCGTGTTAACTAAACTAGCTCTAGGGGCTTAAAGCAGAAGAAGAAACAAGGTCTCATAAATTTAATTCCCACAGGGTGTAAGAAGCAGTGTGCTCCAAAGGTACAGTTCCATCTTGATAGGGTTGTCTACAGGAATATTTGTGTCAGTGGAATTCATAGAGTGGAGGAAGTACTATTCAAATGTTCTGAGAGTACCAGGAAATGATTTTACAATATGTTTAACAAGATGCAGCTACAGCCATTTCAATGGCATTTTTTGTGTGTGCCCACAATAGGAATAGAATGATCTGTCAATTTCAGTTCTCTGTTTCTCATTTTTCTAATCTTCAGTTCTCCACATTTCTGCAGCAATTTGCAATTTTTTATTTTAAAAATCCTCATGAAAATTCTTCAGCATTTTAGTGTGAATTTCACCTAATAAATACATTTTTGTACACAGTTTTGACTGACATACACATATTTACAAGCAGTTTGTTCTAATGTGATACATTTTTGTATGTTATTTGCACCAGTATATTCATTTTGGGCAAACTTTCCCCTAATATATGCATGTTTGTAAACGTTGCTTGTTTAGAGAACTGCATTGCAGAATTTGGATAACTGAGAATTTTGGATGGCTGTGTTTTGGTTCTCATATTGTTTCAAAAAGTGCAAATCTGATAAATTCAACTTGAAATGTGAGCTAAATCAAATTTCTCCCCCATCCCTAGTCCACAATGTGAAGTAGGGACAGATAAGGCCAGAAATGGGGGCAACTTCACTCAACCTTTTTTTATTTTTTTGTTGCTGGACTACAACTCCCATCAGCCCCAGTCAGCATGGCCAATGGTCAGGAATTATGGGAACTGTAGTCCAGCAACAAAAAAATAAAAAAAGGTTGAGAAACACTGTCATAGAACTTACAGTACTTGCTTTATAGGACATAGTCGGTCCTGAGTGACCTATGAAGTCAAAGGACAATATCCAGGTTGGTAGTGATTCCTAGTTTGTGTTCTTCAACTACAGTACTCTGTCGACCAGATTTGCAGGGAAGTCAGAATGTAGTTGGAATCCTCATATTTGAGAAATGAGGCTATGGCAGAATACAAGCGAAAGTGGGGAAGGTAATTGCCCTGAGCACATACCCAGGATGGCCCTAATCCCCCAGAAGCCCCACAGCATGAAGTAATCATTTCAGCAGTCAGGCGAGTTAAGCATTTGTGTGACTACAGCAACAGGGAAAGGTCAAGGTCATCAACCCTCCCCCATGAGCTTTCATAACTCATCTTTCCAAATAAAGAAGCTCAACAATACCAGTTATAAAGGTAGAAAGTCAGCAGTATATTACACAGTGTCACATGTCTGGCAATTTGCCTGCACAGCAGAAGCAATGTGTGTGCTTGGTGCAATGGCCTCCTGTCCCTCAAGGAAATAAGTTTGTTCACGTTAAAAGTAGGAATGTGCTAGAATTCTGCGCAATTCAGATTTGGTACCAAATTTTCCATTAATTCACTTATTGCTCTTGTTGTGGATCTGATTTTTATGTAGTTATTTTCTGTAGCTGGTTTTTTTTAAAAAATCCATGTTTAAAATACTGATATTCATATCAAGATTTTTATTATTTCCTTTACTTTATCAATATTTCCTTCAATTTATTGAAATTTCCTTTAAAAATATCAATATTTCCTTTAAAAATATCAATATTTCCTTTAAAAATATCAATATTACTATCAATATTTTTCCCGGGGGGGGGGGAACGGATCAGTAAAAGAATGACTTGCGGACAAAGAATAAACTCAAATCAATACCTGCCTTTAGGTTGACAGAATGTTTTCAAACCAGCACCGGCCAACAGATCCTATCCCTAGTTTAGACCAAGGCAGTTCTCTTGGAAAAGTTGAGAGTAGCAGAGAGATTGTGGATAATGCCTTCAGAAACATAATAGAGGTATCCCAGGGTGAGAACTCCTCACCAGAAATACAACAGGATGGGTTTTTTTAAAAAAGCAAAGGTATTGATCCATTAGGAAAAATTCCAGAATCAACAGTTGGGCAATACATTTATTAGGACGACCAAAAAGTCACAAATTGAGACAAGCCTTTGAGTTCTCCAGAAGTCTTAACTAAGGGGATGTAGTTCGCTGTTCTGTGCCTGTTTGTATTTCATTCAGGTTATTGTTACTCAGACCCGGTCCATTGCCATTCTTATTGCATGAGCTCGGCCCAGTATAGTGATCTAAGAAAATGTTATTGTTTTTTATTCTCCTGACAGTGGTGAGGTGTTTACTGTGAGTGAGTGTGTATGGGAATGCCTGAAAGGATGAAGCTGTGGGGAGGGAGATAAAACTCTGCTTCTTAGATGTTAGGGAATTAATTACTTGCACAGTGGCCAGGAATGTCTGCAGTTTTTTGCCACAACCATCTCAATCACCTTCCCCAGAGAGGAAGTATTCGTGACCAGACAATAGTTATTACAATCCAGTGGGTCCAGGGTCAGCTTTTTCAGTGAGGCCTGAAGTGGGAAAGGGAGGAGGCTTAGTGAGGTCTACACAGGGGAAAGGGGAAGGTCTAGACACACACTCAACACACACTAAAAACACAAACCTCTCATAGCCGCCAGAAAGGTGGGGGAGGCTCTCCTGAAGAGTTTCAATGACAAAAGGGTCTTCCTGGCCCATTCACCGGTTGCTGGGCATCTGATAGGCCCATTCACAACCTGGCCACTTTATTAGCTTAAGAAAAGAAACTCATCTGAACAGCAGAGCCAGCCCCTCACCCCAAAGCACAGGATTCCAAATCAAAGGCTGGAAGGGGACTCACAAGGATCATCCATTCCAACCCCCAAACTCACAACAATAGTATGTTTGAGATTCTTTGCCCTACGTTTCAAAATGTAAATGATTAGACATGATTTTAAAAGGTCTGCCACATTTTGAGATTCTACACTCCTTTATTAGCATTACTTTAGATGTAAAAAAATTACATTTATCAGAACATGTTCCCCATTCTCAGCCCTGGCTAAGCACCAGCATCTGGTGCAGCTGTCATTTTCTCTTTAAGACAAATGTTGAAATCAGCACACTTTTAGGCTCCCAATTGTGCACTGGCAGCTGTGTTTCCACCTGCCCCTCACCTGAGGTCACACATGACATCAGGTTTGGGGTAGGTGGGCATGATTTAGGGAAAGCAGCCTTACAGGCCAAACTGGGACCTGAGCCAGGCTGAATTAGGCTTCCTTTTTGTACTGATGGTTCTTCTACCTCCCATGTTAAAAAACACATTAATACTTGCTTCTTTATAAGAGTTATGCTCTTTTAATCAGTTGCCTTTCCACCTGCTCTCTCTCAACCACTCTGTACTGGATCAAGTGAAACTCCCCCCCCCAAAAAAATCCTCCCCCCTCCAAATAACCTACAAAGCTTTCAGTAAACATTTGGAGAACATGCCTTTCACTGAAATCAGTAAGATATTATTATTATGCTGGATTCAGTTGGAAATGGGGTAGTGTGACCACTAACAAAAAACACAAATTATACAGTACTACTAGAGGATTCTTCAGAAACTCCGAAACTGGTCTCTTTTGTGTTTAATCCAGGAATTGTAGTGGGACTGTTCTCTGTGACAGTGTAGCAAGGACCTCTTCTGAGTCATTTTGTCTATTTATTTAGTTCAAGAAAGAGGAGGGTCAGTGTGTTCTTTCGAGAGCAGCTCCTCTTCCATTCCATTCCTCTTCTTTCCTCCTCCCTTTTTCAGTTTCAGAATGCTGTTGGCAGCAGAAGTGATATGGGTCCATCAACCTAAAAGGCAGAGCAATGGGAAGCTGCCACATAAATCACAGATCTGCTGTTGGAATTATGAGAGCGCCACAGGTTCTTACTGTCAGTCACCAGCTTCAGTTTGCTGCTTCCATAAGCTTCCAGCCAGCAGAATCTCCCTCACCAGCCCCTACCAATTAAAGCCCCAGCACTTCCAACTAATGCCAATTAAGCTCACAGCTTCATTATTATAGTTAAACAAAACAAGCTGACCCCTCCCTTTCCCCCAACATTGGATCATGTTTTTCACACACATTGGCTGCTACAACATAGCAAAGCAGCTTAGATTCATGGTACCTTAAGGAAGAAGTGAAGTCTATTAGCATAATTCTGGATTTCTTTCTCTTTGCTCTCAGAGCACGAGAACAGGAGAAGGATGCTCTTGAATTTTTGCTGACAGGCCAATGCAGCTGTTCAAAATGTTTTTTGAATAGCCAGTTATTTTAATGATTGTGTTGGATTGCTTTTAAATGTTTTTATGCTGTTGTACACTGCCCTGATGTTTTGCGAGAGGACGGTATTTAAATACTTTTATAAATAAATGTATATCATACTATTTTTAGAAGGGATATTCCCCAAACCATGATCAAATCACAGAGACATATCTGCCCAGAGATCGTACTACAGAAAGCAGAAATTTCGTGCTTCTCAGTGTCATCATCGTGCAAAAAATATGAATTCAAGGTATGGATCCTCATGATTCTTAAGCATGATTTTCAAACATTTTTAAACACCAGAGCCACTGTCAAAGTACACAGATGAAACCATTAAAATCAGGAATATTATTTTATGGCATTGTGTATGCGATGTGCCTTCAAGTTGATTACAACTTATGGCAACCCTAGGAATCAGTGACCTCCAAGAGCATCTGTCATGAACCACCCTGTTCAGATCTTGTAAGTTCAGGTCTGTGGCTTCCTTTATGGAATCAATCCATCACTTGTTTGGCCTTCTTCTTTTTCTACTCCCTTCTGTTTTTCCCAGCATTATTGTCTTTTCTAGTGAATCAGGTCTTCTCATTATGCACCTGAAGTATGATAACCTGAGTTTCATCATTTTAGCTTCTAGTGATAGTTCTGGTTTAATTGGTTCTAACACCCAATTATTTGTCTCTTTCATGGTCCATGGTGTCCACAAAATTCTCCTCCAGTACCACATTTCAAATGAGTTTATTTTTCTCTTGTCCACATTTTTCATTGTCCAACTTTCACATCCATACATAGAGATTGGGAATACCATGGTCTGAATGATCCTGACTTTGGTGTTCAGTGATACATCTTTGCATTTGAGGATCTTTTCTTGTTCTCTCATAGCTGCCCTCCCCAGTCCTAGCCTTCTTCTGATTTTTTGACTATTGTCTCTATTTTGGTTAATGACTGTGCCAAGGTATTGATAATCCTTGACAAGTTCAATGTCCTCGTTGTCAACTTTAAAGTTACATAAATCTTCTGTTGTCATTACTTTAGTCTTCTTGACATTCAGCTGTAGTTGTGCTTTTGTGCTTTCCTCTAACTTTCATCAGCATTCGTTTCAGATCATTACTGGTTTCTGCTAGTAGTATGGTATCATCTGCATATCTTAAATTATTGATATTTCTCCCTCCAATATTCACACTTCCTTCAACTTGGTCCAATCCCGCTTTCCATATGATATGTTCTGCGTATAGATTAAACAAATTGGGTGATAAAATACACCACTATCTCACACCTGGTCTGATGGGGAACCAGTTGGTTTCTCCATATTCTGTCCTTACAGTAGACTCTTGTCCAGAGTATAGGTTGCACATCAGAACAATCAGATGCTGTGGCACCCCCATTTCTTTTAAAGCATTCCATAGGTTTTTTTTGTGATCTACACAATCAAAGGCTTTCCTGTAATCTATAAACACAGGGTGATTTTCTTCTGAAATTCTTTGGTCCGTTCCCTTATCCAACGTATGTTTGTGATATGATCTCTGGTGCCTCTTCCCTTTCTAAATCCAGCTTGGACATCTGACATTTCTCACCGCATATGTGGTAAGAACCTTTGTTGTAGAATCTTGAGCATTACATTACTTGCATGGGATATTAAGGCAATAGTTCAATTATTACTGCATTCCCTGTGATCCCCCTTCTTTGGAATTGGGATTATATTGAATGCTTTCAGTCTGAGGGTCATTGTTTTATTTTTCATATTTGTTGACAAATCTTTGTCAAAATTTGGACAGATTCAGTCTTCGTACCTTGTAGCAACTCAATTAGTATGCCATCTATTCCTGGTGATTTGTTTCTTCCAAGTATTTTAAGTGAAGCTCTCACCTCACATTCTAAAATTTCTGGTTCTTTCTCATACGGTTCCTCCGTGAATGAATCTGTCATCCTTGCATCTCTTTTATATAATTCTTCAGTGTATTGCTTCCATCTTTCTTTTATTTTATCTCGGTCAGTCAGTGTGTTTCCCTGTTGATTATTCAACATCCCCACTCTTGGTTTGAATTTCCCTTTGATTTCTCTAATCTTTTGAAATAGGGCTCTTGTTCTACCTTTTTTATTACCCTCTTCTATTTCCGTACAATAATTACTGTAGTAGTTTTCTTTGTCCCTACATACAAGTTGTTGCATTATTGCATTTAGGGTTCTAACTGTGTTTCTCTCTCCTTTTGCTTTTTGCTATCCTTCTCTTTAACCATTTTAAGAGTTTCATCAGTCATCCATTGAGGTCTTTCTCTCTTTTCAATTAGAGGTATTGTCTTTTTGCATTCTTCCCTGATAATGTTACTGACTTCACTCAATAGTTCTTCTGGTTCTCTATCAGCTAGGTTTAACGCCTCAAATCTGTTCCTTATTTGATCTTTAAATTCTTCTGGGATGTTATTAAAATTGTATTTTGGCATTATGATTGCTTTGTTGTTCTTTTTTAGCTTTACTCCGATTTTCAATATTACCAGTTCATGATCTGTACCGCAGTCTGCTCCTGGTCTTTTTTCACAGAAAGTATGTAACTTCTCCATCTTCTGCTACCAGTTATATGATCAATTTGATTCCTATATTGACCATTTGGTAATGTCCATGTGTACATTCATCTTTTCGGTTGCATTGTGTTTGCAAGAAATAAATTATTGGCTTCACTTCATTCAATAAGTCTTTCTCCTGCTTCATTTCTATTTCCTAAGCCCCATTTCCCCATAATTTCTAGTTCTTCTTTGTTCCCTACTTCTGCATTCCTGTCCCCCATGATTATCAGAGCATCCAGTTTTGGTGTGTGATCAATTTCTTCCTGTACTTCCACATAAAATCTCTCCATTTCCTCTTTTTTGTGTTTGCTGTTGGAGCATAGACTTGGATGGTGGTTATGTTGATAGGCATTACCAGGGCACACACAAAAAAGCATCTGACCCATGAATTTGCATGATTTGTAACAGAAACAGAGAGTCAGGATTGATTGCTGCTCCTTATCAAGTAGTGCATTAACGTTTTCTTGCCCTACAAAAGGAGCTTCCATTTTTCTCCCTTACCTTATCATTGTGGAGTGACCAAGGATGGTGTAGGTCCCTGGCTCTCTCTGTTTCCTGATCTGAATGACCTACCCCCACCACATGGAAGGAGTTACCTCATTACATCTTTTCCCTGATGGTGTCAATCCCTACTGGTGATGGTGATAAGAGTAAGCGACAGCAGAATGGCTCCTTGCCTGACCACTTCTAAGCCCAAAAGGAGATCAATGATAGCATAAGGCTGTAGGGACGAGGTCTGTGGGTTGCTTCACAGGCTGCTATACCCACCACACTATTTGGCTCCAGGGGACCCTTCTGCTTGTTGGGCTCCTCTGCTGCTGCCACCTTAAGATGAAATAAGTCAGCTAAGGAGAAAGTGAGGTTTGTTCCATTTTTTTGTTCCACTGGTTGAATGATTCCAGATTAAAACGTAACTAGTATGTTTATAAGATTTATAAGTGATCACTAAAATACAAAAAAACACCCCATAATATAAAAGAAGAAAACTGAATCATTCTAGCTCAGTTTCACTTGGAACTGGGCCAGCCCTGCAGCATCAGCATGCCAGGAAAAGCTTCAAATGCCCACAGATTGCTCTTAAAAGGCACAGGGGGACGGCTAGTATAAAACTTGGTAACTATAGTAGACACTCAGGGAATGGTACAAGACAAAGGTAAATAAAGCAGCATTTCCTCCAAATAGAGGCTTCACCTCCTCTTAAAACTGTTTACAAAGCCTGTTGTGCCACTTAGGGATGAAACTGTCTGAAAATCTCACTGTGAAGCTTATCCACACAGATTTTTTTTCCTAATTCATGTCTCTTTCCTTGATCTCAATGCGAACTTTTTTTACCCACTCCACTAAAAATACATACAATTCTTACATATTAAATGCATTATTATACATGTAATATACACATATGCACTCCAGGTTGATGTGGGCAAAACTCGAATGGGTCAGTATTACCAAATTCTGTGTATAAATCCATTTAAAACAGATTCTTCCTCCATCCCTAGTGTCAGTGTTGTCATTGGCCCTGTACAGAAAGACACCTGGCCGTGTCCCAGTTTCAATTTCTGGCATCTCCATGTAGGATCAGAAATGTCTCATCTGAAATCCTGGAGAGCTGCTGCCAGTTAGTGTGGATGATGGTTTGACTCTGTATAAGGCAGCTTCCTATGCTCTGATGGGCATGAATGCAATGACCAGGGTGAATGGAAACACCTGGATCCAGACATGAATTGTGTGTGTTCTCCAACTCAGGGTGAGTAGAGTACAGCAAGAAGAAGCTTGCTACTGCTTTGCATTGCTCAGCACAAAAGACCCTTTTACTAAGGTGCACATCCTCGCGGTCATCCTGAGCATGCCTCTTATCAGGCTAGCACTAGAGACTGAGCACTGGCGAAGAGCATCAGGGCTCAGAAAAGCCCCTCACTGGTCTGACTCTGCTGCCCACTCACTCACCACCTCCACTGCTGAGCCTCCAACCAGATGCATTTTATTGGTGGGGTGTGCAGCCACCATTTTTGAATGACAGCCAAGCTCCACAGCAGCTCTGTTCACCTCCATCTCCCTACCTCACCTTGGTCAGGTTCTGAGAGGAGTCCTTCTTCAGAGCCAGGCATTCTGGGCAAGGTGGCCAGGGGAATGTTAACTACAGCAGCTAGAAAGGTTTTATAAACTTAGAATTTTTAAAGCTTTTTTTTAAGTTAGGGGAAGAGGATGGCCTTGTTGCTGCCACACAGAGGAGGATAGGGCAGGGCAGAGGGAAGAGGAGGATGGGGTCAGCAATGGCTGCAGCAACAAGCAGGGCAGGGGGCCTCTCCTGATTTGAGGGGCTCCATCAGCAGCATGTGTAGAAAATGGGTGGCAGGGGATTCATTAGTGGCACCAATCCAAGGGACCCCTGAAGTCTGGTTTTAACAAGCTTGACAAATGAAAAACACCATGATGTTTTTCATCTACCTTTCCTAAGAGAAGTTAGACTTGCTCTCATTACCATGAGATGCAAGGACACTGGATAGATGCAAATGAATTACTTTGCCCCTGGTTCTTTTGCACACTGCCAACATAGCCCTGATAAGAACAAATGCATCTTTCCAACAAGCAGTCTCTGCCAGTAAATTAATCAAGTTATTTGTATCTCTTACATGGACCCCTTTTTGCACCCAGTACTTTTGCGATAGGCACTCAATGACAAGTACATCAAAATTTGCACATGGAATTCACCTTTACCCCGCAAACTAGCCACTAAGTGCCCCAGGGTGGGAAATTTAAAGCACCTTGACTTCTTTCGTGTATGCACCATTTTGTCTGGAAAGCCTCTCCTTCTTTCAGCCAAATCCTAACTCTTTTAAGGTCTTGTCTCCAAGGGACTATGTTGTTCCTTCTGCCCTGACTTCATGGGATCATGCAGGACAGGTTGCTTCTACCCTAGGTAGTTTCCCCTTCCTGCATCCTCTCCCTTTTTTTCTCTGTTGCATAATGTCTTCAGACTCTAAAGGGAACATGAAATCTTATGTTTTCCCTTAAGCCATTGTTCTACTTTCTGAATACCAGTCATAGAATCATAGAGTTAGAAGGCCATTGCATCCCACCCGCTGCTCAATGCAGGAATCCAAATTAAAGCATACCCAGCAGGTGGCTGTCCAGCTACCTCTTGAATGCCTCCACCTCCCTAGGAAATTGGTTCCACCCTAACAGTTAGGAAGTTTTTCCTGATGTTCAGTTGAAATCTGGCCTCCTGCAACTTGAGCCCATTATTCTGGGGTGATCGAGAAGAGATCCTGGTCCTCCTCTGTGTGACAACCTTTCAAGTACTTGAACAGTGCTATCAAATCTCCCCTCAGTCTTCTCTTCTGCAGGCTAAACATGCCCAGTTCTTTCAGTCTCTCATAGGGCTTTGTTTCCAGTCCCCTGATCATCCTTGTTGCCTTTCTCTGAACTTGTTCTGGTTTGTCTGCATTCTTCTTAAAGTGTGATGTCCAGAACTGGACACAGTACTCAAGATGAGGCCTAACCAGTGTTGAATAGAGGGGAACGGTGGAACAATGGTGGAAGAAAGCTATTGCTTTCATGCCCTGCTTGAAAGCTTCTTACAAACATGTGAGGAATAGGATGCTCGACTCTCACACATATGTTTGGTGGCAAACTCAGTTTGCTGTCTGTAAGATACCTTTTATTAATTTAGTTTCTGTGACTAGAGACAGACAGTTCTTTGGAGAGTTGAAGATGGTAGTCAATGTATTCTAGTGTAGCTAAGCAGCCAGGATGTGAATCAGGAAGCTCATGATAAAAATGAACTCACTAGATGGACCTAGAGAAGGAACTATTTCTCATCCTCTGTCTTCCCATTTGCAGTATGGAGATCATTATAATGACCAATCTTACAAAGATATTGATCAGATTAGCAAAATAATGAAGTGTTTTGAACAGTCTAAAGCACAACGTAAATGCTAAGTATTGGGATAGAGACCCTTGGTGTGCACATTCTTCCCACTAATTTTAAAAATGAATAAACTATCTTTCATCTGGAGATGCCAGGAACTGAAGCTGGGAACTTTATATATGCTGACATGTGTCCTTCCTCTGAGACAGAGCTCACAATCCCTGCTTGCTCTCCTGAGAAGCAGGCAGGCAGTGTGCTTTCAGTTCACCGGAGCCTCTTGGAAAACTTCCTAAAAGGAGGTAATGCAGTTACAACTGCTGCTGCCAGTAGTCTGGCATCAGCCCCTTGCAGAAATAGCAGGTGGAAGAGGAGCCATTGTGCAGCAGCTCTGACACTATTACATTTTCCCAATGAGTTATTACTGGGTTAAAGGGCTGTGATCGTGCCAATATCCAAAGCTGGCTTATTGTGTTATTTATGCACTATTGTCACTGGATATTAGCACTATGATCAATCCCAGTGATGGGAGCTGCTTAGCCTGTCACACTTTGTTTTATCTTCCATCCTTAGGATTCTACTAACTCAGAAATTTCTAATCCAATCTCTCTATAACCAACTTAAGGGAGAGCCAGCCCCACTGTTTCAGAGTTGTTTGGAGGCAGGTTCTTGGTCTCCAGCATAGCACAGAAGAGGAAGTCTTCAGTCTCTTGATGTGAGCTGCTGCTGTTGAGCCATCTGTTGTCTGTCTGCCCATCTATTAGCAAAATTCCCATAATTATGATTGATGGTATGTGTGTAGAGAAAGTGTTTTTTGCCTGTATATCCTTGTTAGGGACATTCCTGTATAAGGACAGAGAGCACAACTAATATCTACATGGGGTGAAAAATGACAAACATTCACTTAAATAGGAGAAAACAAAAAGATGCCTTTAGACAAATAATTGGAGCAGCAGCTAAACCTGCTTGCTACCCAGCCAGTGAGAATCAATGCATTAGAATCTGTTTCAGAAAAAAGAATCCTTCATTTCCTCCCATTCCTACTGGGAAATCAAAAAAATGCTATACATTTTTTTTCCTTTTGACAGAAGTGGATGAAATCTGCAGGCATGAAATTCACTCCAGCATGGATAAATCCTGCCATGTTCAGGCGGGTTGTACGAGCCACCTGTGAATTTTAATTTATTTATTTTTGAAGGAAACATCTAACTTTTAATTTCTTGCACTGGATGAAGCTTGCAGGCATGTTTGCTGCTTCCAAGAGGATGAATCATGCCAAATAGTAGAAGGTAGCTGTGGTGGTTTACAAAGACAGCTTTGGGATGGGTAAAAAAAGGATTCACTCAATCTCTCCTGGTGTTTTGTGGACAATTGTTCTGAAACTAATAGACAGGACAGAGGTGCTCCTAAGCAAGAAACCTGCAAGATTACAGACAAAAAGGTCCAGGAGGTTTTATGCTACACCCTCTCCTAATCTGTTGGGAGTAAAGTACTCTTGTAACAAGTCACCTGAACCAATGGAGGGAGGGGAGATAGACAGAAAGGCAACCTATTATTCTCTCACCGATTCCTTACTTAGTAACCACTTATTGATTGTTTTTCTCAGGCTTTTTTAGTTCCTTCATTTTTGTTAGTGTTAGGGTTAATCTCATGACTCCATAATGGTCACATGTATGTCGGTACTCAGAATGGCTTTATTTCACAAGATTAATAAACCTCAAATTTCCTTATTCTTCCAACTACTAATCTCACCAGACTATTCATTTCTGCACTCCACCAAACTCCAATATAATCTCTTCTTAATTACCATACACTGTTCATTTCCATAACAAAAATCTTCATTCCCAGAGAGCTAAGCTAACTTAAATTCTCCTTTCAAATTTCTGTTCACTGGAATTTGGTGGGTCCAGTAGTTGAGCCATACCTCATGTTCTTCAAAGACTGACTCCCTAATCTAATTGTCTGCAGCAGTTGCAGCAGCAGCAGAGGAAGCCTAGCCAGGGCTATAATATTTAGGGCAGGTGTAGGGATCCTTTGGCCCTCCAAAAGTTACTGAACTACAGCTCCCATTGTCCCTAGCCAGTAGCAATGCTTGCTGGGCTGATGGGTGTTATAGTTCAGCAACATCTGGAGGTCCAAGGGCTCCCTACACTTGATTTAGGGCAACCTAGTGAGGGAGCCAGTCAAAGATAAATAAAAAATCACTTGTGCACAAAGTGATTCTTACTACACAGTTAGTGCTTATGGTAAGCACTAATGTACATAGGGCAAACAGGCGCACAAAGACAGTAAGCTGTTATTATATGTATGCTTTTTATGTAGGTATGGTTGGATTCCTACATTGAGCCGCGGGTTGGACTTGATGACCTTATAGGCCCCTTCCAACTCTACTATTCTATGATTCTATGTTGATTAATAATAATTATCACTTAGCACACATACAAAACAAGAATAATAAAAGGCTGAGTGATACATAAAAGAAAATCATTTAGACTCATTAAAAAAGACTGCATATAGTCACAAAGAAGCAAAGTCTTCAAACATTGAGCTATGTGAGGAAAGAGGATAAAATTACACTCTATTAAACAAAATAAGCATACCTGAAGCAGCAGTAATTAAAAACAAAATGGAATGAAAGGACTGTTAATGACTGGAAATAATTTTTTTAAATGGTTGGTCAAAATGGAATGAAAGGACTGAAGATGTAAGCTGGATTATTGAAAAGTGGAGGGTAATGGAAGGACAGCTCCAAAGCCCACCAGAACTCTTATCTATTTATTAGAATAGAACTTCCAAAAGAGCAAGAGACAGTAGAGATAAAGCATGTATTACTTCAGTATGCTGTCAGCATTCCTCCTCCAAAGGACTGGGATTGGAGTACACTGGTAAAATAATTCCTTCTGATTGCAAGCCAGGTCTGTCAATCATGAAGAAGTTCCCCACTCTGCAACCCTAGCATTTTCTTTAAGATGGAGACATAAATATTGATTTTGAACCCCCCCCCCCCTTTGCCTTATTTGTTAAGCTTAGAGGAACAGTTTTGCTTTTTGTAGACACATGCCTCATCCTTTTTATATCAGTTGCCAAGGTGCCATGAGGCACTTCAGGGGGATGTCCGCTTCAACTTGGGACACCTTTTAGAGGTCCTGTTTTCCCTCAGAGAAGCCAAGAATCTCTTAGCGCACGCTTTTAGCAGCAAATAGTGTAAAAACATTCCTATATTCAACATTCCTACATTTTATGTTGTCATGCAAATAAACTAAAAAGTATAATATGTATGGCATTACTTAATGTTTGTTTTAAAAAATTCAGTTACCATTCCAATGATAGTTTGCACATTAAATTTGATTGTGGTTGTTATTTTTTAAAAACTTGAGTTCTTTGCATGGTTTAGAATGTAGAATGTGAAAAATCCCCGCTGGGTATACAGCCACTCTCGTGGCTGTATAATCAAAATGTGTTTGAGTTGAAAGGGGTGCTGTGGTGTTTTTTGCAGCACAACACCGGCATGCCTTCAAGTGCCGCAGTAGAAAACCTGTTCAGTACTGGTGGCAACATAATGACTGTAAGAAGACATTCCTTGTCTGACGTGCTCTTTGAGCAAAGATGAGACATAACAGAAGTATATTGTAAAAGCAGCATTTCAAGTGTAAAATTTGATACTGAGGGGAAAAGTATATGAATGTTGGGGTATCACCACCGCTGGGGTGGGGGGGTGGATGTGAGATTCTGTTATGCCGTTCTGTTAAGCTTATGGATAAAAACATTTATTCTACTACCCTCTGTGTGTGTTTATTTTTAATGTTTTAGGCTACTTAGATGTGCAGCAGCCAAGGCCAGCACCTTATAGGCACTCCATCTTTTTTTAAAAAGTAACAAGTGTAATTGTAGTGATTACTTTTGAGTAATGGTAAAGCAATCAGTTACTTTCAGAGCAATTGTAAAGGTAATTTATTACTTTTTGGGGCCATGTAACAGTAATTGTAATTTATTACTTTTTTAAAGTAATCTTCCAAGCTCTGGAGAAGAGGTGTGAGAGGGGAAGGACTCCTCAGAGGAAAAATAATTTCATTGGCTACATATGACATTTGACCTACCTACTGTAAACATCAACGAGTGTACTTACTGATGTTTACAATGTTTTTAATGAAATAAAAATGTTTAATCTTTAAAAAAGGAGTTATTTGAAAATGTCATTCAGGGCAGAAGTGAAGCCCATAGGAATCAATGGAAAAAAACAAAATTTTATCGTAGTTACTGAATGGACGCCACTTGTGTAACAAATGGGATCAGTAAAGAAGAAATCAAGTGCTCAGTTGCAGGCAAAAGCCTCGTGCTCCATGAAGCAAGCTCAAGATTTGCATGAAAATAGGTAGGATAAACTAAAAAAAAAGTTTCACACAAAGTATGATCTGAATTAAGCAAGGGTATAGACATTTCTCTTTGCTGGTGTCTTGCGAATTTTCTTCCGGGAGGGGGGTCTGCAACATAAAAATCCAGGGCTTCTCCATTGCCCCATGGGTAGTTCTCACTTCCGCTTCGGGGAGAAAAATAATATAAAGTTGAAAAAAGGACATGCTGAGTGGCTGAGTCTATACTTTAACAAGTCTATGGCTGTTCCTTTAATTAAGAGTATTTCCTCTCCCCCCCCTTTCCCTTAGCTATTTTGGAGGTACACAAGCTACTGAAGCGGGACTCTGATATTGTTGTGGGCGTTGGGTTCCCTAACGTCTTCGTTGGTAGCTGAGTACCACAGAGATACGAATAATAGACTCAAACGAGGATGGAACTTCCTGCTTCCCTCTGTTACCATTTCTCCACACACACGAGCGCGGCCTTTTATGGGAAATCCGGGGTTTTCGTGCAGCGACTGAGCACTTGGGAACAAAAACGAACAAGCGCTCGCAGTCTTTCCAATTCAGTTATTTGTTGCTGTTTTTAAATTGGCATGCCAATGCCAATGCCAATCCATTAAACCCAGATTACGGGTGGAAACTCGCTGGCAGAGTGGCTTATGACACTCCTGCAATGAGGTCCACATTGTAACTGTAATTTGGAACGTTTATAAGCAAACAGATAAAATCCACACAAAATAAGTCATGCGCTAGAACGAACATGAACTCCCGCCTTTGTCGCTTACTTCTACTGAAGAGCAGAGTCACCCCTAACACTTTCGACTTCTCTGTACTTTCCCTCATTTCCGGCCGGAAGTCAGTCGCTTGCGTAAGCCTATCAGAGCTGAGTGGACGCATTTGGTCGCTTTGCCGGACAAGCGTGGTGTCTCACTCTATGGTGCCGAGGTCCTGGCCGCCGGAGGAAGATGTTATGGCGTTTGCTGTGGAGCCTCAGCCGGGGAGGTTCGTTCACTTTGGGGCGGAAGGTGGCATTTTTCTGCAGGTGTTTCTCACTCTTCACGCCCCCCAACTCAGCCTGATATGTGTCTCTTTTTCCGTATTCAGTGAGACCTCCCGCTGGCGGAGGGGGAGCCGCTGGCGGAGGCCTTTCCCGTCACCGTCCTGTGCACCCGGTCCGACCCTGTGAGGGGGAGCCCGTGCCTCTCGGCCAGGAGTCCACGCAGACCGATGGAAGGTGAGGCGCGGCAGGAGAGCAGTTCTCCATTCCGCTCGCTCGTTCGCACACACACACAATCCCGTGTCATCTGCTATAGCTTGAACTTCGGGTATTACATATGGACAAGTGCAGCTTCCAGGTTCACAATGTCGGTGGAGTAAAACACAGCAGGTCTGCATGAGAATAAATAAAGCACATTACATGTCCATCTAATTAGACTCCGTCCCTGTGTGGATAAATTTTGAAAAAGCAATGGGAGTAGACATTTGACTAGATTTGTCTTTGCTTGCAATCTGAGGCATGTTTTATGTTGGATCTTTTGTGGGGCATCTAAAGCAGCCATGTACAGAAAGTGACTGGGAGAGTGGTGGTGCGACTTCCACAAGTAGCAGTTTGAAACCTACTTAACTCCATTTGGTACAAAAGGGTTGGCTGCATTAATTATCTTGATTACAAATTCTTTCATAATTTTATTCCTCCTGCCAGGAGGAAGGGCAGGATATAAATCAAGTAATAAATAAATAATTTTAGCAGCGAGAGGACTCTGGGTTTTTTTTAAGAGAAACATTCAAATTAGATGTCAGTATGGTGTCAGGCAATACACTGATACTATCATCATGTTGTTAGGCAATATAGTTGCAGCAACAGTAGTCAACATGATCAGTACTTGTTTTGCTATTCTTTTGAACTTTGGAATAAATTCAGTTGAAGCATTGCTATGAGAATGGTGACCTGTGATGTATTTCGCCAATAAAGATCAAGAAGATGGTTCTTACAGCTCAAAAAAACTCAGAGATAGCAAGTTGCAATCTCAACCCCATTCTAAAATGCAATTGTGATTTTGGTGATTGTGCCTCCCCCTTTCATCTGCAACATGGGGACAAAAACATTATACTGAAGGGCTGTAATAAGCCACGTGACATGGAGATAACTGTGGACTTTGTACTGGCAAGGCATTTAAAGAAATTTTTAAAAATTCAAATCTTCATGTAAGAGTTGAAATGAGCATGAACAGCTGTCTGTTGACGGGGACATGCACACAGCTGACCAATCACAGTTACATAAGAGCCATAGGCTGCAATCCAATACATGTCTAGTGAGACGTAAGCTCCATTGGATTCAATGGGACTTACTCCTAAGTAGGTGTATATTGGATTGCAGCTTTAGATTGCTCCATTGTTTCCTGCGAGCAGCTATTACCTTAATGCTGCTGACAAGGGGGGGGGAGGTGTCAAAAGTGACCAGAAAGTTCTATCCAGCCAGTGAAAGTGTAAACCTAGAGCTGTTAACTCTGTGGGACAGTTAGCAATAGAAAATGAGAGTTTACTCACAGTCTGAGTTCCCAATACAAATTGAAACCTATCATGACTCATAGTCATAAACAAGTTCTACACTGACAATTCTTTTGTCTGGTGATGGGACTTTTAGGATCTTTTTGACACTTCAGTAATAATTAGAGGAGAGAAGAAGCCCAGGTCTCTTACTGTACGATCTGACAGCGTGACTGTCTCTTCCCCCACCCCTGAAAGCATAGAAACAAAGACTGGAGCTTACGTTCTTTGAGACTCAGGTGTTGTGTAATTTCTATAAGCTTTACATATTGCACTGTAAAAGCAAATTCAGTCCAAAGAGTCCATCCACATATTATAGGAAGTCGTCACAGCCTCCCTCTATCATAGTCTTTACATGTCAGATGGGGGCTTGAGGTTAATAATTTATTTCAACGTTTTTAAATAAATTTCATGAAGAAAAACATTGTTTTTTATTGGTGAAATATCACATTACAGATACAGGTCTCCGCTTCAGTATTGCACATGTGCTATCAAAATGCTGAATTCATGTAGAACAATTTAAAAATATACAGCAATTTCAAGTGGATTAATTTCTCCAACAGTGTCCAAGTCATCCAATATCACTATATATTTGTATTGAAAACAGTACAGCAAAAGAGTTTCCACAGCACATATCCCTGAGGTTAAACTGTGACCTCTAGTGCTCCCTCAAAGACCTTCATCCCATAGCCAGAGAGCACTCAACTGAATACAGATGCATAGTGCTTGTTCTACTCTAACAATATAAAATGATGGTCCCAAATAAAAAGGATTGCAAGGGCTATGTTTTAATCTAATATTTTTCTGTTCCTATTGGCTGTGATTGTCTATGGGCACAAGAGTGGCATGGGTTTATTTTTGTCAAGAAACCCCCACATATACTTTAAATGGCACATAATAAGACTTCATCCATGATTTGATTGTGGATGAGGGTGCCAGTTGGGCATGTATTACTGAGACCTGGATGGGTGAGCTGGGAGAAGTCTATCTGACCAAGCTGTGCCTGCCCAGATATTTGATGCAGCATCAGCACATGCTGTAGGGGTCAGGGACGGACGGATGACTGGCTGTGGTCCATGGGCTTCAGTCCCTATCACCAGGGAACCTCTCCGTCTTGGAGCTGGCTGTGAGGGCCTGCACCTGGTATCAAGGAGGCCAAGGAGACCATAGATGAGGGTTGCTGTTGATGTACATCCACCCTACTGCCTAGCAGCTTCTCTCACTGAGCTGGTAGAGGCAATCTTGGGTATGGTGTTGGAGGAACTCAGAAAATATGCTGAGGCTGCCTCTACTGGGCCTGGGAGGAAGAGTAGGTTATACGTAGAGCATACCCCTAATTTGGTCTTTGCACCAGATAGAGGAAAGGGTGGTCTGGAAATAAGGGGGGGATGGATAGCATCTCATTGTCATGGGTGGACCACTTCCTGGTGAAATTTGGATTTGCAGCTCCACTCTCCTCCTGCAGGAGTGGTGTACTGATTTGGATGGTCCCCTCCCAGAGACTAATGGGCCAACAAAATGAATTTGAATCCTGGCAAGATGGAACTGCTGTGGGTGAGCGGTTCTTAAGTCTGGATAATTGGTCAATTGCATGCTTTGGATGGGGTTGTATTCTGCTTGAAGGAGCAGATTTATAGTCTGGGGGTGCTGCTGGATCTTGGCTGCTAACAGCCCAGGTGATCTCAGTGGCTAGGAGTGCCTTTTACCAATGGTTAGGAGTTTCTTTTGGTAAGACAGCTATGGCCATTTCTGAACCTAGATAGCCTGATCACTGTTGTCCATATGCTGGTAACCTCCAGACTGGATTACTGCAATGCACTCTATGTGGAGTTGCCTTTGAGGCTAGTGCAAAACATGGCAGTTTGAGTGCTCACTGGGGCAGAATGTAACCCATCATATTACACCACTGCTGAAAGAATTGTACTGGCTGCCAATTAGCTACCGGGCTAAGTGCAAGGTGCTGATACTGCAACCAAGATACCTAAAAGACACATCCTCCATATATCCAATCAGTCACTGTGTTCTCTTCAGGGGAGGGCATTGTGCACAAGCCTTTTTATCAGGAGGTCTATTCTACACGATGTCGTTATTGGACCTTTAGTGTGGCAGTATCTACTCTTTGGAAATCCCTTCCATTATATATCAGACAAGCACCATCTCTTTCCTCTTCCAACTAGCCTTGTAAGTGGAGGTTGTTATTCCAGTTAGTACATTGTTTTTTAATAGTTTTTTATGTAATTGATTTTTGTTTCACCTTGTTTTTATATATGCAATAGCTTTAACTTTTTATATATGTAATATGTAATTGTTTTATATGTTTTTACTGTAAATCACTTTGAGATGCCTCAAAGGAATAAATTCTTAAATGAAATTATTATTATTATTTACAACAACAACAATAATACAATGTTACTCTGCCCATGAAGGGCAGGTGACCCACAGGAAAAGTCAGGTAGGGCCAGAACTGGTGAGCCTATGTAGAGTGGGGAGAGCCGAAGCAGCTAGCGTTTTTAACATTGTATTACTCCAACTGAGTAAAAGCGTGGGGCCATGGTTGTCTGTGTCTTGACTAACATGCAAAAGCAGAGCTTTGACTAACTATATTGCAAGTTTTAAGAACAACCTTGAGAATTTTAAGTGTGTGGTTTTGTGTAGGCAAAATGCAAGTGCATTTTGTTCACTTGTGGGATGGGTAGAAAAAAGCCCCGAAGAGCTTCTTTTTTGTGTAAGTGATTCCTTAAATGTAGGAATGGTTCATAATATCCTGGAAATGTGGGGCAGGAAAGAAGCAGAGGAAACTGGTACAATTAAATAATTTTGGATGGAGAGATGCTGAGTTGCAGTGGAGGGGATCTAATACTAAGATTAAAAATGTAAATAATCTTTTTAGAAATAAAATACTAATGTGAAAAGTAAAACTAACAATTCTGGTTTTTTTCACCCAACACCATTCCAATATAGTTAACTCCTGTTGCAGCAAACATCCAAAATGAAACCTTTTGTATTAACCAGAACCAATTTCCTATATAGTCAGAAACTGTCAGTGAGGCAAAATTCTAAGGAGGAAGAAACTTTCCCCAAGTGTACTGCTCAAGGCTAATCAAATGAAATGAAAAGAGGACTTTTTAACCTAAAGTTTCCTGAAGTGATACAGCTTACAGAAAAGCAATAGATAGTACAAAAATATGTAGCAAAATACAAGCAATTGAAAGAAATCATTCTTCCATGTGCATTCACAGTAGAGGGAGGAAATCCAATATGGTGTAGTGGCTAGAGCAGCCTTTCCCAACCAGTGTGCCTCCAGATGTTGTTGGACCACAACTCCCATCAGCCTCAGCTAGCATTGCCAATGGTCAGAAAGATGGGAGTTGTAGTCCAACAACATCTGGAGGCACACTGGTTGGGAAAGGCTGGGCTAGGGTGTTGCATCTGAGAGAGAAGAACAGTTGTTAATATTCTAAATGCAAACAAAGTGGTGGAAATCCATATTTTTGCAATGTTTCTTTATCAATAGAACCTCAGCTGTGGCCTTAATCAAAATTTGACTAGAAACCATAGCATGAAAGTATTGTTATTTGCACTAAATGTAAATCTACTGCCTTCAAGTCGATTCCTACTTATGGCGACCCTATGAATAGGGTTTTCATGAGACTGAAAGGCAGTGACTGGCCCAAGGTCACCCAGTGCGCTTCATGGCTATGTGGGGATTAACCTTAACCACTACATCACACTGGCTGGCTGTTGTTTGCACTAGTGAAACCAAAATTATGAGGAGAGAGCTTAACCACAAGCCTAGGTTTGGACAACTTGCTAAGCCAACTGTTGGCTTACCTCAGTGTGGTAGTACAAAGGATCAGGAAGGAGTTGCGTAGCTGCAAGCTCCTCCCTGGGAACCCACACATTTGCATGGCCCAGTAAGTTTCGCTTGCCATTTTATACACAGGAGGCCACTGTCATCATCTTAGCAGAAGCATTTAAAAAAATGGACAAATCCAGAGTACTAAATATAGTAAGGACTGTGTAGCTGCATGTTCTAGCCAGAAACAAAGGATAGCAGCAAGGACAGGAATTCCCATAAAAGAGAAATGGCTAGAGGCTTAAGAAAAGCAAGCTGGGAATCCAAGGCAGCTACTGGCCTAAGCATACATATCATGGCAAATCTGGAATCTGGGCAAAACCAGGCCATAGGGCAAAGATGGGAAATCACAGGTATGGGGGCCAAAAATGGCCCTGTAGGCCTCTATATCTGGTCCTTGGGACTTTCCCCAGGCCAAGCTCCCTCCCTAACCATGCTCCTTTCCAGGCCAAACCCTTCACTTGCCTCACTTTGCACTCTCCTTGAGGGTGTTTGCCTGGCTCGAATGCGTCTTGCTTGCCAGGATGGAGGATAGACTGGGATTCCGGTGTATGTGTCAAAGCAAGCCTCCTATACAATGGTAAAGTCAACATTTGTTGTTCCACCTAATTTTGCTTCTGGCCCCACCCACCATTGGCATTTGGCCCCCAGAACGCTGCCTAGGAAGGAATTCATTCTTCAGGCTGAAAATGGTTCCCCACCCCTGCCATAGGGCAACCCTGTCCTGGGGTCTGTCTATTCAGCATTAGTTCTGTCCTGAGATAGTCATGATGGGGGGCAGCTCAAGCAGCTGTCCAGAAGCAGATTTCTTGTTTGCCTAAGGCTATATTCGAGTGTTTGCTTAAAAGCATATAAGTGCATTTTATATTCTCAGCATGTGATTGTAATGATCAAAGCCAATTTTCCTCTGGAACAAGGCTTTCAAGCTAAAGTTCATTTCTCAAAGGTTGTTTACTTCTGTTGCAAAACTGTTCAAATAAAAGGCATTAGAAACAGTGCAAGGTTTTTTGACTCTGCATCTGAAAACAAGAGGGAAATCCCAACTATTTCAGATGGAGGGCTTTTCAGATGAGGACTCTTCCTCAGAACATTTGCTGCCTTTGTCTTAGTGCTAGCCAAAGTATATTAACTGTAAATTTATCAGGAAATATGACCCGCTGCAGACACATAGATGATCAATATAGCTGGAGCAATGAGAGCCAGTGGGGCGTAGCGGTTAGAGTGTTGGACTATGACCTGGGAGACCAGGGTTCAAATCACCACATAGCCATGAAGCTCACTGGGTGACCTTGGGCCAGTCACTGCCTCTCAGCCTCAGAGGAAGGCAATGGTAAACCCCCTCTGAATACAGCTTACCATGAAAACCCTGTTCATAGGGTCACCATAAGGCGGAATCGACTTGAAGACAGTCCATTTCCATTTCATAGCTGTAGCAAAGAATGTAGCAAAGCGTCAAGGCCCCAGCTGACAAAGCGTCAAGGCCCCAGCTGACAAAGCGTCAAGGCGAGTTAAGCAGCAGAGCGAGGAGGCCAGGGCCCCCCACTCTGCCCGTCTGTTCCCTGACCTCAACTAAATCACAGTTTCCAACCCATTAACGTAATAAACCTTAAAACTATGCAGGTAAGAAGCCAGCAGGGGTGTGGGGGGCTTTCCAGTGTTTTGCACCGCCTGCAGCATGTACGACTGTCTGCCTGTGGGACAGAAGTCGTGGGTGTGCTCTCGGTGCAATGAGCTCCTGGCTCTCCGGGAATGACTTCATTTCCTTGAGGCCAAGGTGGCTGACCTGGAAAAGCTGAGAGAGGGAGAGAGGTGTGTGGAGGAGGCCTTCAGGGACGTTATAGCTGTGTCCCACTCCAAGGATGATAGCTCTTCTGCTATCATGGAGAACAATGGTGTCAGGGAAGGAGAGCATCCAGCTGAGGGAGAAGAAAACGATCCCTTAGAAGGGACCCATTCCTTGGGGGATGAGCAGCTATCCTCTCGTGCTGAGGATATATCTCCGGGGGGTGGAAGGATCCTAGTAGTGGGTGATTCGATCATTAGGAACATAGACAGTGGGGTGTGTGATGGGTGTGCAGACCGCAAGGTGATTTGCCTGCCTGGTGCGAAGGTTGCGGATATCGCCCGTCGTTTAGATAGTTTGATAGACAGTGCTGGGGAGGAGTCAGTGATCATGGTGCACGTTGGCACCAATGACATGGGGAAATGCAGCCGTGAGGTGCTGGATGCAAAATTTAGGTTGCTAGGTAGGATGCTGAAAGTGGCTTTCTCTGAAATGCTACTGGTTCCACGCGCAGGACCAGCCAGACAGGCACAGCTTTGCAGTCTCAATGCGTGGATGAGGCGATGGTGTCGGGTGGAAGGGTTTGGATTTGTTAGGCACTGGGGAACATTTTGGGACAAGCCGGGCCTGTACAAAAGGGACGGGCTCCACTTGAACCAGAATGGAACCAGACTGCTGGCACTTAAAATTAAAAAGGTGGCAGAGCAGCTTTTAAACTGACTGAGGGGGAAACCCGACAGGAGCTGAGGAAGGTCCGGTTCGGAATAAACCTCCCCCCTGGGATAAAGACCAAAGAAATGATGAAATTTTAAAAGGGGTAGGCCTAGAAGTAGGCATTGTGAGAGCAGGGGCACAGGATATAAATTCAGAAGGGCAAAATTACCACAGGCCAAACCACAAGTGCCAAAGACACTTGAAGAGAGACACTGCTTACAAGTGCCTGTACGCTAATGCTAGGAGCCTCCGAACCAAGATGGGAGAACTGGAGTGCTTGGTCTTAGAGAAGAGCATTGATATAGTGAGCATAACCGAGACCTGGTGGAATGGAGAAAACCAGTGGGATACGGTTATCCCTGGATATAAACTATATCGGAAGGACAGGGAAGGACGTATTGGTGGCGGAGTCGCTCTATATGTGAAAGAAGGCATTGAATCCAGCAAGCTCGAAACCCCAAAAGAGGCAGACTCCTCCACAGAATCGTTGTGGGTGGTGATACCGTGCCCCAGGAGGGACTTAATACTGGGAACGATCTATCGTCCCCCTGATCAAAATGCTCAGGGAGACCTTGAGATGAGATATGAAATTGAGGAAGCATCCAAACTAGGAAATGTGGTAGTAATGGGTGACTTCAACTACCCGGACATAGACTGGCCGCATATGTGTTCCAGTCATGACAAAGAAGCAAAGTTTCTAGATATTCTAAATGACTATTCCCTAGACCAGTTGGTCATGGAACCGACCAGAGGGACGGCAACACTGGACTTAGTCCTCAGTGGGGACCGGGACCTGGTGCGAGATGTAAGTGTTGTTGAACCGATTGGGAGCAGTGACCATAGTGCTATTAAATTCAACATACATGTAACTGGCCAATTGCCAAGAAAATCCAACACAGTCACATTTGACTTCAAAAGAGGAAACTTCACAAAAATGAGGGGATTGGTAAAAAGAAAGCTGAAAAACAAAGTCCAGAGGGTCACATCACTCGAAAATGCTTGGAAGTTGTTTAAAAACACTATATTAGAAGCTCAACTGGAGTGCATACCGCAGATCAGAAAAGGTACCGCCAGGGCCAAGAAGATGCCAGCATGGTTAACGGGCAAAGTCAAGGAAGCTCTTAGAGGCAAAAAGTCTTCCTTCAGAAAATGGAAGTCTTGTCCAAATGAAGAAAATAAAAAAGAACACAAACTCTGGCAAAAGAAATGCAAGAAGACAATAAGGGATGCTAAAAAAGAATTTGAGGAGCACATTGCTAAGAACATAAAAACCAACAACAAAAAATTCTATAAATACATTCAAAGCAGGAGACCATCTAGGGAGGCGATTGGACCCTTGGATGATAAGGGAGTTAAAGCTGTACTAAAGAACAATAAGGAGATTGCAGAGAAGCTAAATGAATTCCTTGCATCTGTCTTCACAGTGGAAGATACAGGGCAGATCCCTGAACCTGAACTAACATTTGCAGGAAGGGATTCTGAGGAACTGAGACAAATAGTGGTAACGAGAGAGGAAGTTCTAGGCTTA
This sequence comes from Rhineura floridana, assembly GCF_030035675.1. Taxonomy (NCBI): domain Eukaryota; kingdom Metazoa; phylum Chordata; class Lepidosauria; order Squamata; family Rhineuridae; genus Rhineura; species Rhineura floridana. The sequence continues at coordinate 171,172,011 of NC_084480.1, read as the reverse complement.
ATGGACAATATAAAAACTGACAAATCACCGGGCCCGGATGGCATCCACCCAAGAGTTCTCAAAGAACTGAAATGTGAAATTGCTGATCTGCTAACTAAAATATGTAACTTGTCCCTCGGGTCCTCCTCCGTGCCTGAGGACTGGAAAGTGGCAAATGTAACACCAATCTTCAAAAAGGGATCCAGAGGGGATCCCGGAAATTACAGGCCAGTTAGCTTAACTTCTGTCCCTAGAAAACTGGTAGAAAGTATTATTAAAGCTAGATTAACTAAGCACATAGAAGAACAAGCCTTGCTGAAGCAGAGCCAGCATGGCTTCTGCAAGGGAAAGTCCTGTCTCAGTAACCTATTAGAATTCTTTGAGAGTGTCAACAAGCATATAGATAGAGGTGATCCAGTGGACATAGTGTACTTCGACTTTCAAAAAGCGTTTGACAAGGTACCTCACCAAAGGCTTCTGAGGAAGCTTAGCAGTCATGGAATAAGAGGAGAGGTCCTCTTGTGGATAAGGAATTGGTTAAGAAGCAGAGAGTAGAAATAAACGGACAGTTCTCCCAATGGAGGGCTGTAGAAAGTGGAGTCCCTCAAGGATCGGTATTGGGACCTGTACTTTTCAACTTGTTCATTAATGACCTAGAATTAGGAGTGAGCAGTGAAGTGGCCAAGTTTGCTGATGACACTAAATTGTTCAGGGTTGTTAAAACAAAAAGGGATTGCGAAGAGCTCCAAAAAGACCTCTCCAAACTGAGTGAATGGGCGGAAAAATGGCAAATGCCATTCAATATAAACAAGTGTAAAATTATGCATATTGGAGCAAAAAATCTGAATTTCACATATACGCTCATGGGGTCTGAACTGGCGGTGACCGACCAGGAGAGAGGCCTCGGGGTTGTAGTGGACAGCACGATGAAAATGTCGACCCAGTGTGCGGCAGCTGTGAAAAAGGCAAATTCCATGCTAGGGATAATTAGGAAAGGTATTGAAAATAAAACAGCCGATATCATAATGCCATTGTATAAATCTATGGTGCGGCCGCATTTGGAATACTGTGTACAGTTCTGGTCGCCTCATCTCAAAAAGGATATTCTAGAGTTGGAAAAGGTTCAGAAGAGGGCAACCAGAATGATCAAGGGGATGGAGCGACTCCCTTACGAGGAAAGGTTGCAGCATTTGGGGCTTTTTAGTTTAGAGAAAAGGCGGGTGAGAGGAGACATGATAGAAGTGTATAAAATTATGCATGGCATTGAGAAAGTGGATAGAGAAAAGTTCTTCTCCCTCTCTCATAATACTAGAACTCGTGGACATTCAAAGAAGCTGAATGTTGGAAGATTCAGGACAGACAAAAAGAAGTACTTCTTTACTCAACACATAGTTAAACTATGGAATTTGCTCCCACAAGATGCAGTAATGGCCACCAGCTTGGACGGCTTTAAAAGAAGATAAGACAAATTCATGGAGGACAGGGCTATCAATGGCTACTAGCCGTGATGGCTGTGCTCTGCCACCCTAGTCAGAGGCAGCATGCTTCTGAAAACCAGTTGCCGGAAGCCTCAGGAGGAGGGAGTGTTCTTGCACTCGGGTCCTGCTTGCGGGCTTCCCCCAGGCACCTGGTTGGCCACTGTGAGAACAGGATGCTGGACTAGATGGGCCACTGGCCTGATCCAGCAGGCTCTTCTTATGTTCTTAATATCTTTGGGAGGCTTATGAAAATAAACGTTTTTACCTTATTGGGTTTCTTGTCAGCCCTGCTTTTATGCCTTCTGCGCAGCTCCACATTTCAAGCATTTCAGAGATGAGTTTGAACATGGCTCAGAGTGGATTGTGGGAGCAAATGTTCTTAGGAAGAGGGCCAAGGTCTCTTCATCATCTTACTTCAAGCCTCTACCTTGCTGTGTTGTGTCAGTTTTAAGCTGATAGAATTGTGCCTGTCAGCCTTTCTCAGAAAACAGTGCCCACTGCTGCCAATCCACTCTTTTCCTTATTTTCCATCAGTGGCTGAGGAGCTTGTCGTGTCATTGTAGAGAACAACAACCAAATCTCTTTGAAATCTTGGTTCTTTTTCCAATCTTGGTCCTTTTCCTATGGGCTGATGTGTCCACTTAACAAGGAACTACAGCTATACCTGTTGGCTACATCTACTTTAAGGCACCTGTTTGTCACATTCATGCTTTACTTTTTTAGATATAGTTTCCCTCTTTTTTAAGGAAAGTGGCCATGACAGTGATGGGAAAGGGGGTCATGCCAGTATTTTGCCCTACAGTCTAAAACATAAGATTATACAGCTACGAGAGTGGCTGTATACTGTAGCCAGCATGGATTTTTCGCATTCTGCCATGTTAAATTGAAAATACTCCCATGCCATTCTGCTGCTTCCCGTAAGCTTATTTCAGAGCAAAATCTTACAAAATTTATAGTCCTGAACGCAGAAACACTTGCTTAATAACCTTCTAGTTTTCATGGTGATACACAAAACAGAAAGGAGAGTTCAAAGTGTAAAATGAGAAAAAAATCCAGACCCCTGTTGGACTTTTTTCTGTAAGTGGTCTCATAATTTGTTTCAATCAGCCATGTTTGCAGAGTACTTGTAACCCTATTACTGACCTTGCCCCATATTCTGATATGAAGATATGATCATCTTCAGCAGTTTAAAAGTCCAAACAAAGCCTGTCTGATTTTTAGTTAATTTAAGAAAATTAACACTGGAGTCTATGATAGCGCAGGCACGCTCAATAAGAACTGTCAATGTTCTAAAAGCCAGACCAACAGTTGCTTGGCTTGACTAATTGGGGCCACACCCATGCCAGACATTTATTCTACTTTAAACAGTCATTGTTTCGGCCAAAGAATCCTGGGAAGTGTATTTTGTGAAGGGTGCTAAGAGTTGATAGGCAACTTCTGTTCCCCTAACAGAGCTCCAGTGGCCAGAGTGGTTTAACAGTCAGCCCCTCTTCTGGTGATTGCAGCTCTGTGAAGGGAATAGGATGTCTTCTAACAACTTTCAGCATCCTTCACAAACTATACTTCCCAGGATTCTTTGGAGGAAGCCATGATTGTTGAAAGTGGAATAAATGTCTGGTGTGGATGTGGCCAGAGATCGCTTTGATTTAAATTTGGGTAGAAGACCACACATGTCAGCTGTAGAATAAAAAGGTGGGGGGAAATAAAAAAAAATGATACTGTTAACCAGGGCTGTGGAGTCGGTATGTCAGACCTTCGGCTCCGACTCCTCTATTTTTCTACTGTCCGACTCCGACTCCTCTATTTTTCTACTGTCTGACTCCAACTCTGACTCCTTCATAAATGGCAAATGTATATTAATGTATTAATATTAATACATTAATATTATTAAAATATTAATTTTATTTTGAAGTTGGAGTCAGTACATTTCTACCTACTCCGACTCCAACACCACCCAAAATTGCTTCCAACTCCACCCAAAATTGCTTCCGACTCCACAGCCCTGCTGTTAACAATGTTTTCCTTTTGGAAAGGAAAGGGGCTTCCCTCTGCCCAGTGCCCACCCACCCAATCTCCTCCCCTCTACCTTCTTCCTCCCCTCCCCTTTCCCCTCCCCTCCTGCAGGTCAGTTTCACCTATCCTGAGCATGATTGTACAGGAGTAAATCCTACTGAACTCAATAAGCATGCAAATGATCAAATCTCCCCTCCCCTCCTCCTCCTTCCTATTCCCTCCCTCCTGCCCCTCCCCCTTCCTTCCCCCCTGCCACCCCCTCCACTTCCAATCCCCTCTTCTCCCTTCCTTCCTTCCTCCTCCTTTCCTCCCCCTTCCTCCTCCCCTGTGGTCTGTTTCACCTATCCTAAGCATGATTGCATGGGAGTATATCCCACTGAACTCAATAAGCATGCCAGTGATCAGACCTGTCTTTTCCGTCCCTCTCCCCCCTCTCCTTCTTCCTCTCTCTTTCACCTCCTCCCCCTTTCCTGTCCCTTTGTCCTCCATTCTTCCTCTCCTACCCCTTTTCCTTCTTCCTCCTCCCCTGCCTATTCCAGCCCTCCCTCCCTCTCTCCCCTGTGGTCAGTTTCACCTATCCTAAGCATGATTACAGGGGAGTAAATCCCATTGAACTCCATGAAATGATCAATCCATTCTCAGCAAACTTGCACAGGATCCCATTTCTTACTTCCTGGATTAAAAAGCAGAGAAATTCATTAATAGGCAAAAAATCCTTGCAGTTTAAGAACGTACCTATAGCCCACAGATATTTCTACCAAACTTTAAAAAGCAGGGAAATTGGGCAGCTATAGTGAATGCCCCAGGGGAGCAGGAGACCTGACCTCCTTCTGAGATATTGTACTGCCTTACAAATTTGTCAAAATGCAAACACAATTTGGGTTGGTCTTTCACAGTCCAATCCACTTGCTGTGCAGTTTGGAAGAATTTGGTAACGTGTCTTTGAGCATGTGGTGAGTCGTGGCAACACCTACAATAAGGACTGCATCTCCAAAGATGGAGAATTACATTTTTTGTATATTTGTTGGTGTTCTTCTTATTTTGTTTCTTTGTGTTCCTACATTTTCTACAGAGAATCTAAGCTAGGAAATTGTGGGTCCGCTCGCTATTCATGCTAGAAATCTGTGCCAAATTTATTTTCATTAATGTTAAATTCTTTATATTGGTCAATGGCATACGATGATGAAGACAGCCTTTTGTGTTTCAAACTGGAGGTTATATTCTATTTCTGTTTCAGGTGCATTAACATTTGAATCTGAAACTGTAGCTTTGAGGTAACATTAGACTGATTACAATATGTTGCTACTTAAACAATGAATCCAGCTGTTGGAGGATCGCTCCGTCTGTGCTGCCTCTGAGACGGGCTCCCGTCTTGGATGAAACTTTTTCAGTATTAAAACCAGTCAGAAGGGCTTTTTGACTGGGGATAATTTCTTCCGGATAAGGAAGAAACGTAGAGATTTCCCACACAGCTTTGTTGTGTTTGTTGGAGACTGGAATTCATTAGAATTGTCTGTGAAAGAAGGTCTTCCAGCAGCTCGGACGGAGCTAGGATTTCTAGCTAGCTCAGCTGATTAAGTGAGCCGTTTTTTTTTTTCTTCAAAGAAAAACGGATTAACAGGCAAGCATTCTCCTGTCTATGCTCATTATTTTGTTATCTATACAGCTAAAGAGATTTGTCAAAGAACCAGCAATTAAGAAACCCTGGGTGAGTCATAACCTTCTCTTTTATTCACGGAACTAAGGGGAAGAAAATAAAAATAGCCTATCTTTTTTTTTTATTGCAAAAAGCTGGCATGGAAATCAGCATTATAAAGATTACAAACAGATGAGGGGTTTCTAATTGGAAGAGAAATTTTTTTTTTGATTTATAAGACTTTTGAGTAATATATGTCTGGGACTATTTTTTCCAGTCTACTTTTTTCTTTCTTTTTTTTTTTTTTGACGAATCTGCTCATTCTTTCTGCTACTAGTTATTCGGATGCTGTGAACTAAAGCTGTTTTTGCACTTCTGGACATATAAGAGATAAGGAAGTCCGTGCTGTCTAGAGTGTGACGTCAGTTGGTTTGAAAGATTAACTCCTTTGTAACTGGATAAAGAAATAAATTGCTCTTTGCTTGGGACATTGAAAATTGAAGGAGTTTTGTTCCTTTGGTTTTAAGAATGACAATTAAGAAGATGGTTGAGACCATGGATGTACAAGAAGGGACTTTATCTTTAGATATGTTTCAGAAAATAATGAATGGGATTAAGCTAACAAAACAAGAACTGAGAAATAACAGACAAGCGTTGAAAATTGAATTTGGCGAAATGAGACAGGAGCTGAAAGAAATTCAGGATTCTATGAGAAAGGAGAATAAAGATAGATCTGGAAAACCAAAAAAGGAGGAAAGAAAAATAAAAGGCAAGGTTCAAACTATGGAGATTGGATTGAATATGGACTTGGAAAAAGATTTGGATTTCCTGGCTGTGATGGATCCTGGAGACAAATATTACGGTTTGGAACTCAGCGCTGTCCCTGAAGGAATTGATGAAGAGATTGGAGATAAAGATATTATCGGTTCGAAAAAATTCTTGGACTGGAAGGATTTGATGGAACTTGAAATGGAGAAAGTTTACAGAATTAATCCCTGTTTTGTGTCAATGGAAAAACCTTCAAGAGACGTGCTAGTGTATTCTGTAAAAAAGAGGAACAGAGATGCGGCTTTGCAACAATACTTCAGTGATACGTTCGGAATTAATGGCAAGGAAATATCTGTGATAAAGGAAATTCCTATCAGACTCTTATTATATGACTATGACAGCAAGATTATTGGGTGCGTAAAGATGGAAGATGGAAGATGGAACCAACACGGATAATGGAAGAAGAGCGATTTGAAATTACTGGACTTAGTAGACTTGATGAGTTGGATTAATTGACATGTCTATCTAGAAAAAAATTGATGGACATGTATCTCAAGGATTGGAAACTTCTCTTTGACTTTTTGTGGAAGAATAAAATGATATGATGTTAATGAGATTTGATACCAACTAAGATAACCGCTGGAGGAAGGTAATTTTATAATCTATTAAGAGACAGGCTTGTTATATATTATAGACTTATAGCTGAACTACGACAAATCGGAAGTCAATAGTTTTTTTTCTTTTTTTATTGTATTAGTTATTAATTTGTGTTTTTTCTTTTTGTATTGTTTTGGTTTTGAAAATTTGAATAAAAATTAATTGAAAAAAAAAAACAATGAATCCAGCTGTTGGAAAAAACAAACTTGGCCTGCCCAAGATGCATGTGTTCAGTGTGCTATGCTTAAACCACTCCACTTAAAGAAAGGTGGGTATGGACAGTTAAAAACACAGAGCACACCTAGAAATTTATTAGAATATGTTTCACTTCCCACTGTTTTATCTTGTGCAAACTAAGACACTCCTCATGTCCAGTGGAGACTATTCTGCAGAATAGTCCGTGCCATTATTCCCCAATTGTTTTTGGAGTTTTTTTAGTGTAAATTATGCAAAGTGTTGCTCTACTTCATATATTCACAAAAATAGAAGCAAAAGAAAATAATTTACTATAGGAAATGTCACTAAAATTGCAAAGTAAATCAAACATATTTAAAGTGACTATCTGAACTATGCTTCCTCCCTTGTAAAACAAGATGAGCACAGCACATGTCTTGTTTCTGTTATTTGGGCTGATTGCAGGTGTTGCCACCATATAAGAGGCACATTTTACCAAAATGTTCAAAGCTACACAGGAAGTGGATTGGACAACCCAAATGATGTTTACATTTTGACAAATTTGTAGGGCAGGACAACATCTCAGAGAGGAGGTCTGGTCTCCTGCTCCCCTAGTGCATTCACTATAGCTGCCCAATTTCCCTGCTTTTTAAAGTTTGATAGAAATACCTGTTGGCTATAGGTACATTCTTAAACCACAAGGGTTTGTTGCTATTGAATTATTATTCAGATGAGGATGGTGATGCTTGTTCTCAGATTGGCTTTCCATGCTCAAAACACAGCCTAAGTCACATCTCCCTGAATCCCTGAGGCACTTGTGACAGCCATAACTGATACAGATTTAATAACACACCAGTCACTGGTTGTTAAACAGAGAAGTCTGTGGCAGTAGGAATTAGGTTTCAAGGCTTTAATTATACAACCTACAATTATAAAATAATGATCAAAATAATAGAACACTGTCAGATGTAGACAATAAGATAAGCTATAATACTAAGATTTCTCAGTTAAACAGAACCTTCCCCTTATCCCTTGAGAGTTACAGTGGAACTTTGTGCATGCAGGGACAACTTGTTCAGGCCTTCTCATGAGAGTCCGACCCGTAGTGGCAACCTGATTGTGTGCTGATTTGCATCATGAAGATGGCTAGTGGGAATTTTTTGTTTTGTTTTTCTCTCCATTGGGTTTTTTATTATTTATTTAAAGTGTACCTCATGTTATGCTGGTGTACGGGGGCTTCTCAGCGAGCAGATTGTGAGTATAGAGTTGCACTCTAAAATCCTGAAGATTTTTCCTCATCCTCTACATATATACGTGTTTCCATATCCAAATACATACATGGCAGAGAGGCAGAACACAACTAGTAACAGGATTAAACAGGTTCACAGATGGACCCATGTCCTGGATTCACCAAACACTGTACACACTAGACACTTGCCCAGAGCTTCCAGTGCTATTGTTCAAGTTTTCCCTAACACTAAACTTAAGCCAAATGTATTTGGGGTGAACAGAGGTAAAAGGAAAGCAGTTCAATTAACCTTTCTAATCCTCATTACATACAGTAGAAACATTGGTGAATATTAATATGACAACTGAGTGGCAGGTAACCATGGCCACAAGAAAAGGTGGTGTCTGAGTGCACATTTGGAGCAGGCCACATGTAGCCTTGTTTTCCAGGCTTTGGTGCAGGCTGGATTGGATGCACATTTATTATCTAATTTTCATGATGTTTTTTTCTTGTCCTTCCTGCAGCTGGCATGGCAGACATCAGCAGCACAAAGGCTGTGGATGCAGGAACCTGTTGCACCATTACATGCCCTTGGATGCCTTCACCTTGGTAAGCTTGCACATGATGATTCCATGGAGAGGAGAGGAGATGATTCCATGGAGAGGAGAGTAGTCATTTTGGTGGCAGATATAAGGGTGTATGGATGCTTTATAATGGGAATAAAGCTGTGTAAAGGCTCCATCAGTACTGCTTTGATAGTCTCCAATCCTTGTTCTCTTTTGTTAGAGTGCATTGGCTGTTCTTGCTCTGGAGTTAGTGAAGCAAGTACGGTGGCTGAGTTCTCTGCAAGCAGGTGGAAGAGATGTTGGATTTTGCCAGCTGGAGGGTCATCGTGCTGTTTTGCCACAACATCAGCACTCAGGTAGGCGTGTTAGGAGCTGGCATAACTTGGCCCAGAGCATCATGCACTGGAAAGAATGTACTGCACAACCCACTCCAGCTGTATGTACTGTACATGCAACACCAGCCATAAAATTGAATCAGAAGTGTGAGGAGTCCCAGATGTATGAAGATCTTCACTGTTAAATGGAGATCCTAAAACTCCTGTGTACTGTTAATATGCTTGCCCTCCTTCAATCCCTCCCACAGCCCCTTCTGCTTGCTCCAGTGGGGAAGAGAAACAACATTTTTTCGTGGGAGAAGACTCTGGCTATGCACTAAAGGGTACATCTCCTAGCAAAACCTTACAGCCAAAACAATATCAATTCCTTTCAGATACAGGTACAAGTCTTATTTATTTTATTTATTTTTTCAATTTATGTGCTGCTATCCCTCCCAAAGGAGCACAGGGTGGCAAATACGTCAATAACAAAACTGTCTTGATCTTGGAAAGCAGAGACTCAATGCATCAGAAGCTATGGAGTAATGGCCAGATGCAAAAGAAGACAGGACTCCTGCACCTTTAATAGCTGCATAAAAAGAGGGAAATCAACAGGTTTAGCTAGTCATGCAAGGAGAGAAAAAATCCCAGAGAGAATATACCTTGGCTTGCTGTGTGGGGCAAGGCTATCTGAGCTGTCTCTGGTAAAGCTGGAGATTCCAATCAAGCACCTTCTATTTCAAAGGCACTTAATTTCATCAAGTTGTTAAGTAAAATAATTAACAAGATGTTTCAATGACCTTGTCGCTCTTATTTTCATAATTTGAAGAGGTCCTAAATGAAAGGAGAAAGTGGGACTTACTATATGTAACAAATGAGATGAGGTTGAAAACTTTGTTGCAGAAAATTGATGAGGAATATAGTGATCAACAAACTATTATTAACTCAATGGCTGCAATTTAAGAAGAAGAAAATTGTTTACCTTAACTGGCCATAAGTGAATGGAAATATTAACATATATTTGGGGGTCTTGTAATCTTAGTAACAGGTATTTCGGCCATTACAAAATCTGTACAGCCAGCTATTGGAAGTGGGTTTAGCCGTACATTATCTTTGTGGCAAGCACAATAGAAGTCCTGTCTATATGGACCTTTGAAGTAGCCATGTTGATTCAACCATTGGCTTCTTTAGCCCAGTACTCCCTCTTCAGCTAAGCAGCAGCTTTCCAATGTTTTTGCAAAGGTCCTTCCGTGCTCCAGAGATTGAACCTGGGACTGCTACATGCAAAGTACATGCTGTTACACTACAATGATGCCCTCACCGTAAAATAGCATATGAGTGTGCCCATCTAATCCACACCTGTTAATAAGCAAACCCCTGTGACTTGGCATAGGCTTCTCTCTAGTCTGATGAGCTTTTATAAAGGCAGGCATTATAGGCCTGATTGTGCTGTGCCTGACTGGGCATGTCACAAATTCTTGCTTCTTATCCCATTTTTGTAATCTGTGCCCCAGGTTGCTAACCATGCGGTACAGTGAGCTACTCTGGCCAAATTAGTTATTTGACTGTATTCTCAATGATTAGGATGACTGATGAGTGTAGGACATGAAGCGTGGAAAAAGAAGAGTAAAAAATGAGACTTGCCCGCTGTAAGGAATATCACAAAATATTGCTAATTTAATAGAAGAGGAGTAGGAGGAAAAGCTACAGCAAATGCTATGGCAAAGAGGGCAACTCTATTGAGACCCAGTCCCTCACTGCCTTACTTTTTATTGCAGGGGACGTCCTCTTCCCGCTTAGCACAGGCGCTGAACCAGACTCATGTCTATTGCACTTGCAGGTACTGTCTCTGAACTTTTTGTGGGACTTGGGCTGTAGCATGAATTAGTCTCAAAGTTTCTGATGTATGGGGCAATGAGCTAGGGAGGAGTCTTTAATTTTTGGAAAGCATGCTGCATATATTCTGCACAAGCTTGATACCTCTAGTCACATTACTGTAGTGTGGGATCTTTATGTCATTCATGCAGATAGGCACACTTCAGGGGCATTCTCCATGGCTTTGGGACCAATTAAATACAGGGTAGTAGCAGAGGTGCATATCCAAATATTTGCTTTGGACCTCCGATCTTGAATTGATGGCTTAAGAAGATCAAGAAATGGATATACCTACATATAGATTGAACTATGAGGCTCCACTAGAGAGTACTGTCTTGGGCCACGATCACTAGAACTATCCCAGTTGAGGTATTGTGGTTTGGTTTCCTGAAGCAGGTATTGTTCATGTTTCCTTCTGTTACCCAGAATCTGAAAGTATAGTCTCTTGAAATCTGCCAACAGAGGTTCCAGCAACAGAGTTCACTTAAGCAGCTGATGTGCTCTCACAAAATATTTCTGCATGTTCCAACTGTTCAGGGAACAAAGTATTAGTAACAGAATGTCCTTACTCCAATCTATGTGAGGGAAGGAAAGGTTACCAAGTTTGATTGGGATTAAAATTCCTAAGACTGCCTTCCCCAACCTGGTGACCTCCAGATGGTATGGATTACAACATCTATCAAGTCAGCATGGACAATGATACAGGTTTTATTCTAAAACCTCTGAAGGCATCAGATTGGGGAAGGTTGCCTGGGAACAGTGGATAGTTCAGTGGGAAGAAGTTCAAAATGGAAGCCAAGCAGCAGACGCTCAGAAGGGGGCAGAGTAGTTAGTGCAATAAATATAGGAACCCAAAGAAAGGAGAGGTAGAGGAGACAGAAGCGTGAAGAAAAGCAGGCCAGAGTTGAGTAAAAAAGTACTGTCTAATAATAAGGGGAGTGGGCTGGGGGAGAAGCTCACAAAGGTCTAAGAATAGGAAAGGCTATATGCACTTAGCAGAAGGAGGTTTTGGCCAAGCATGGAGGAGAGCTAACAGAGAGTGATGATGGTTCAACTAAGTGGTGTCAAGTAGATATGAGCTGAAAAACAGACTTAAGGGAATGATGGAAGTCTGGACTGATGAACGAAGAGGCAAAGAGAGGTGGGCGGGGGTGGGGATGTGAGAGCTCATAGGGTGCTGTTGGTATGTATTTTAATTCTGGTAATTGTTTCATTTATAAACTGCTTTCTACAACATTTCGCACTCAAAATGCCTTACAAAAGTAGACAAATAAGACGTTTGCGGTTGGAAAGTTCCTAGGTCCAAGCCCAGGAGAGCATCTTTCATGCCAGAGAGCCACATCCACATATTTGTAGTTTCACTGCTCTCAAGCAGGGCTTTATAGCTGCTGATACAAAAGCACTTTTAGGTTTGTGTGAGGAGGGACTGACCCATTTGGCTTTCCGGTAACAGTCCTATGAGTAGGCAATTTTTTGCTTAGGTATATTATTAAATAAACCTCAAATCTTGACAGATGAAAAGTAACCTGTAATATATACTTCTACCACTGGATGGCAGCAAACCATTCCAGTACTGACATTGCTGATTCCTTTGATTTGCTAAAGTTTCACTGAAAAATAAAATACTTTAAATTATCTGGCTTCAGTAAAATTAGCATGTGATATTTCTTAGAACTTTCTGAAATTTTCTTTAAAAGTGTTGACTTTCCTGTCAAGAAATAAGGGATCTATTGAATTAAAGAGGGCAAAAAAACCCTCAAAACGTGTCAGGAAGAGAAATTTGTCTCAGTTGGTTATGTTGTGTCTCAGGATGTGCACTGCTGGCTGGGAGAAAACACCAGATTGAGACAAGATGAACCCTTTGTCTGATCTAGCAGAGCTATTCTTACGTTATCTTGTTGTGGCTATATGTAAACTCATTAGTTCCAGTAAGTCATGATTGCCACAACTGTCAGACTGAAGGTGAAGGGAACATGGCTGCAGGTGAACCATTCCTGGACCTTTGCCCCATGAACTACCCATCTGATTTGCCAGGGCTTGGGTGGAGGTTCCCCCACTCATATTTCTGTGACATTTGCCAAGTCTCCACTTGGTAGATCCAGGGCATGCCGTGGACATAGTATAATCAGTGGCTTTTCATACACATGGAGAAAAGTGACAAGTAGGGTGCCACAGAGTGTTCAAACACCTTTTTAAAGGATTTGAACTAGAGTGGAGGGAACTCTCATTTGCAGATGACACCAGAAATGATGTTGATGCACTGGGGAATCATTATGTAGCAAAGAGTTCTGAATATTCTGGTGCCCCTCTTCCCAATGCTGTTCCACTTGAAAAAGTGTTCTCTTCATTTGAGGGTGCACAACTCAAACTACACTAAGGACCACTTTCACTAAGTTAAGAAAGCTAATCACTCTGTTAGCCACAGAGCACCCTTTCTTTCTGTTCTAACTTAAGTGCTTCCTTTTTAACCCAATTCTGTCAACCCCCTTTTCTTTTATGCACTCTTTTCCCCTGCCAAATCCCTCTCTCAACCCTCTCTCCTTGTCTCTTTCCACTCTATCTTGCATGCTCTGTTCTCAGTCCCTGTACTCCATCCCTCAGTTACCCACCACTCTTCAGGCCCATCACTATACCATCCTTTCTTCCTGAACCACAGAGCCCTGTCTCTTCTCTTTCTGTACCATCACAGACCTCTCTGCACCCCTATGCCTGTTACTCTTCTTTGCCTCTTTCTATGCGCCATATGTCTCTCAGCTACCTTCCTCGCTTCATTGTTTCCTTTGTTTCTGACCCATTCTCTCTAGTCCTTGTTGAGTTCAGCATTCAGCAGAGGCAACACAAGAGTTTCATTCTTTCAGTAGTTCACATGCCGTGTCAAGTGTGCTGTCTGACATGATTGGCTGGCTGCAGCAGGCTGGAAAAGCTGGTGCCTCTGAATTCAAGAGGAGGAGAAATGGTGATGCAGGAGACCTTCCAGCCCCACTTGTAGTGCACCTTGCATTAGGGATGGGCAGGCTCCGCTAATTCAAATGGGACAGGCTGGGAAACAAGTCAAACCACTTCCCTCCAAAGGTGGGGAATAGCTCGACTTATTTCCACATCAATCTGAATTTAGATTTGAATCCACACACCCCTTCTCTCCCATCCCATATACTGGGCTGGCACTACAAAATGGACAAAGGAAAGGAACTGAGCAGGCGCCTTCTGTTTTAACTTTTAAGCGTCTGCTGAAAACCTTTCTCTTCTGCCAGGCCTATCAGACAATTAAGAAGATGCTTTTTTTGCAACAGTTGACCTTCATTTTTATTGTATTTTGAATGTTTTTTATTCTGCGGTGGTTGTTTTTAATGTGTTGTAGGCCACTTTGATGTTTAACGAAATAGAGGTATACAAATATTTTTATAAATTAATAAACTCTCCTCCCCCTTCCTGCTGTTTCGTACCTAGCATGCTACTGCACAGTGTGCCAAGCCACAAGTAGCTCCCGGGAAATGTAATTGTCCCAAGGTACCAGAAAGGCCTCCCTCCATTTTTCTTCTAGCTAGCAGAATACAGGGCTGAACAGTGGGGTGAGAGAGAAGGGGAGAGGGACCTTGAGGATAAAAGGGATGAAGGGGGGCTGGAGGGGGAGTTGAGAGTGCAGCTCTGAATAAATTTGAATAAATCTTAACACGGGTACCAGGGTAAAGAAGCGATCTATTCTGAAGAGAGGCAGAAGCAATTGATTCCAGTATCTCAGTATGGTTTAACATGTATCCTTCTCGGCTTTTGCAAGTAGTCTTCAAAACTGTGGCCATAAAGTCAAAGTAGTAGCCTTTAATAGCTGGGTGGATGGTCTGCCATGAGATATACCTGAATGCATCTAAATTTCCAGTTAAAGGAAAGTATAATGGCAGCTTCAGTTATTTTGAGCTGGACATCTGTATTATTCTATTTTTTGTTGCCTGTTCTGAGTTTCCTCTTTCCAGCTGGGGCCTATTCAGATGGAGATGGTATATTAGATGGTTTGCAAAGGATAACATTGACAGCCAGGATAGCATATTTCACATCAACAAGGTCTCTAGCCAGACAGAAGCACAGTGAAAATGCCAAGACAGCCACTCGTGCCATTCGTCAACTCACACCTCTGAACAGAAGGGTCACTGCTGTGGCAATGTTCTAATCAGCAGTTTTCCAAACCTAGTAACAAGGCTGCATTTCAGGAAATGACTCCATCTGTCCATTCCTGTTAGAGGATGCAATTCTCAATGTATTAATCTTAATATTTTCAGCAGCTTCAGGAGATCAGTACGTTTGGTGTTGAGTACAAGCAGAAGAGTGCAGTACTTTTTATTTCACCATTCACAAATTATCACAGATTCTAATCTTTTCTTGATCCTTAGATTGTGAACCTTTAGGAAAGAAAAATGTTTTCATTCTCTCCCTAAGTCTCCAGCGATTTTGCACTACCACACAGTATGATCCATAGTTCCTTCTGTTGGAAGGGTCAAAACATGCACTGCATGGTAAGGGCATCAGACTATGAGCAAGCTTCGGAAATACTGTTTTTTGAAAGCTCAGTTGCCTTGGAGCTGATTGTGCATTCATTCCTTTTGGACTACCTAGTTTGTGTAGGAACATAGAAACCTGGGAAGCTGCCTTACATTGAGCCAGACCATTGGTTGATACAGCTCAGTACTGTCTACACGGACTGGCCGTAGCTCTCCAGGGTTTCAGGCAGCCGACCAGGAGATGCTGAGGATTGACCTGGGACCTTCTGCATGCAAAGCGGACGTTTTACCACTAAGCTACAGCCCTTCCCCCTTAGCATATAACTGTCTCGGCCACTAGATTGTGAAGGAAGTGGGCAGTGGTTGTTATTTATTCATGTAAGCACTTCCCAATTAAAAGATAGTCCCTTCTGAGGCTAATAGTCTAAGGATCAACAAAGGAAGAGGGGAAAACAGAGGTGAACTGAAACAAATATTAAAATATGCAGATTTGTTACATTCAGTTCTGTAACTTCCCCCCTGTAGAGAGTCCAATACCTGAAAATAAGAGATGAGAAAGTTAGGATAATCAAGTTTGCTTGCAGCATTGCAGAACCGAGGGCTCTTTATGTTACTTCAGTTGCCTGCTGTTTTTTTGTCTGTGTGCCATAATGCTGAAGGTTGTGGGTCTATCTTCAACGTGCTGTCTTAATCTGGGAATATTTTTCCCCAGAGTAAAGTTGTGACTGGCTAGCTACAGTAGACTCTCCTATATTACAAGGCGGCACAATGGGTCAACACCAGCTGCATGGTTTCCTGTCATTATAGTTTGACAAAGGAAGATGTGGCAGTATTATCTTTATCTCATGGTAAATAGTAAGTGTCAGAGGAATGTAGGAGTGCTGATTGTTTGGATTGTGTCTCGCCTTCCACAGCCCGGTGCCCTCCAGATGATTTGGACTACAGTTCCCATCCGTCCCAGCCAGCAGGTTTGGGAAGGCTAGTGTAGCCTCAAGAGCTGGCTAGTCTGTTTGGAACTAGTGTGGATTCCACAATTCTCTTTGGGGCAGAGTAGCTGGCCTCTTGATTTCTTGGGATGGAACTGTGCACACCTTTAGAAATTCTAAAGAGGCAACTGCTTCTGAGCAAGAATTGCTAGAAAAAAGGATGGTTTCTCTGTGGGGAGAAGGGGCCGAAAGATTCCTAAACTGCCTTTGCTATAATGTGAAAGCTAGTACAAAGGGTGTATTGTCCACAGATGCATGGTGTTATAACCTACATGATGTCTGCCTCTTTTGTGCAGGGCAATCCGGAAGAGGAGTCAGTCAGTGAAGCTGCTTCTCAAGTGCAACGGGTGTTCCAAGCCAGCATTTCCATGGCATCCAACATCCTTGGTAATAGTTTCTAGAATTGGTTATCCTCTTTTAATCAGATAGAGGCTTGGATGTGCCTCCTATAACGTCATAGGACCTGGTAGAGATGCCAAAGGTTTAGGCCACTCACTTACAGAATCGTGGAAGTGTTAATACTAATTAAAAGGACATTAAAAGCTTGCTGTAAGTCAGGCCCAGGGAAATCACAGACATTCCTCTAGCATAATGTTCTGCAGTTCCCTGTCTTTACAGTTTTATTTAATTTACTCAGTCTCCTTCCAAGTATGCTGCCCTGACTTCTCTGTAAGCTGCCTGTATATATCCCCTAACTAAGAGAGCAGACCTGTCTGTTCTGGAATGCAGCATTGACTAGCTCTTTGCTGCCTTTCTATATAGCTAAACCCTTTCTTGCTCTTCCAATCAAATCGCCTTAGTTTGACCCCAGTCTGAAATTGCATAAACCCGAGTAGCTGGCATATTTGGAACAACTTCTGCTGTATTATTTGCTGCCATGATTATGTTTGGATATTTTAGTTATAAAGAGGGGAGGAGTATCTCAAGGATCATCCATGAGCCTTTGCCACACAGTCGTGATGGAAGAAAGAAGTTCGGCTTAGCTTCACCCATCGCTACCTCTGAGTGCTGTAGGAAGGGGGATGCCTCTGTGGCACAGATGCTTAACCTGTAGACTGTGGATCACACCCAGCCCCCCAACAGTTTTTCTGTGTCTCCCGAAGGCATCCCCTGCCCATGTTTTAGCAAATGTTTTGGATTTATATATTTATTAAACTGTTCCAAAGCAAAGTGTTCCTGAACTATCCACTTTGCTGTATTCATTGCGTCCCCCCAAATCATATTTTTTCCCCATGTTGCTTCTGCAGTCCTCCACATAGTAGCCCATGCTGTATCCTGAGCATTTGTGCAATGCTTGGGAGCCTTTGTTAACTTTCAGAAACCCACTTCCTGCTGATGGCTGCTAAAAAGAGACTTTCATGAGGGTTCTCGAGAATACTAGAAGTGCCTGTTGCCCTGGATCATCTCTCTTTGGCAGCCATCAGTGACAGCTGATTGTGGCACATTGGAGTCAGCAAACGGAGCATCACAGCAGCAAAAAGCAACTTTAAAAAGTGGTGAGCCTTAAAATACTGTAAAAAAAATAAAACGCAGTTAATACACTGTGCAGGAGGGGGATGGATGAATTAATACTGTGATTTTTAATTTTTACAGTTTACACACTCCATTGTGTGGGGAAGAGCTGGGGGGAGAGGAGAGGGGTGATTTAGTAACGTGATTTGTGCTGTCTTGAGGGGGGAAATGAATTAATTGGATGAAATGATTTAATTGCATTGTCTTGAGGGGTGTATTAATTTATGAGAGTGGATGGATGAATTATTAGTCATTCATACCCTGTCTTGAGGGTGAAAATGATTTATGCACTTAGGGTTCAGTCATGGCCAGTTTTGTCTGCAGTTCCCAGAGGGTTAGCCATTGCTCAGTGTGGCCCTCATCCCAAAAAAGTTTAGCCATCGTTGCTGTGTGTCTTGTGAAGTGGTGAAGCACATGTGTTACACACACAGGAGGTCTCAGGCGCAGTTCCCAGCAATCTCCATTTAAAAGGATCTCAAGACGCCTAGGAGAAAAACATTCTCTGAAGATCTTAGAAAGCTGCTGCTATTCAGAGTAGATGCTGAACTACATGGACCAATGGTGTGACTCCATAAAAAGCATCTTCATATGAGGCAGTAACTTTGTATTTGAAGTTATTTCCATGTGTGCTTGGTTACATGAAGAATGACACATGAAATATTTTCCGTTTAAGTAAGAAACAGACAACTTACCTGAGGGAAAGACTGGTCCTGTGATGAAAGTAGGTGCGAGTGTGATGCATGTGAACATTTCACTGGAGTGCTTTTTTGCAACATCATCCTCTTTCACCATATTCATGTCCTGCCCAATTAAATGCTCCTACATACGTTGAAAGGAAGACTTGGCAAGAGTTACATGCCCGTGTTTGCTGCATATCTGCAACTGAATAACCGTGTCCAAATTGTTACTCTGTGCCCTCTTATCTATATGTTTTTATTTGTAAAACTGATACAGTAGGTCTTCATATATTCCTGGTAGCGTAGTGGGAGCTTGCTTCAATTAATTTGAAAGTGCAACCAGAATGAGTACACTTTATATTTAATTGCCACCTTCTCCATCTTCACTGCAAGAGAGCCTCTGCATTAATGGTCTGAATGTCTTCCTGAGGGCGTTTCCCCTCTGCTAACCAAAGAGGGTGGTTGCACCTTTTTCACAGAATGGATTTGTACCAGTGCCCCCTTGAAACTTCTGTTGTTGTATTTTGTTTTCCCAGGGCTTGAGAAAATGCGTAATGGGCAGTGCAAAACAGCCTTTTCCTGCTTCAAACTGGCTGCAGATCAGAACTACAGCAAAGCCCAGTTCAATGTGGGATTGTGCTATGAACACGGAAGAGGCACCAAGAGGAATGTGGCCAAGGTCCTCCAGTCTCATTTGTTGCTTGGCCTGTGTGTTGCTACTATATGCAGAATACTTGGGAAAAAGAGTATTGGGCAGCTACAGTGTGCATCATATGGTTTAGGAGACATGGGCATGCCAAAGAATTCCAAGCCATGTGTATTTCCCTCACCTTCTCCACTGAAGCACACCTGCTTTTCCTGGCAAGTGCCCTTAACAGTCTGCAAAACAGAAATATAGGCATTGACATAGGTGTGTGCACATGCAACATAGCAGATTATGCAGGGAGAGAGGAAGAACTCTGTGATGTAAGCTAGCCTTTTACTCATGCCCACAGAAACTCTGTCTGTACTAGTATGTGCTCACACATAATGTTCCTCTTGCTGAGCCACAGGTTTGAACCCAGAAACTGACAGTGGGATATTTGCTACAGTTGGCTACACACACTGGATTTGTTTGCAAAAGTTCCCAGGTTCAATCCCTGGTATTTTCAGATAGGGTTGGGAATGTCCTCTGTCTGAAACCTGGAGAGGTGCTCTCAGCGAGTGTAGGCAATATTGAGGTGGATGGACTAATGGTCTGACAGGTATAAGGCAGCATCCTATGTTCCTTTTTCAGATTATCCCAGCCACCCTTCACCCACAGATCTTGAGACAACATAGCTATCCCTGTAATACTCACTGTTGGGAAAAACCAGCAACAAAACAGGATATACAACAGCAGGCTAGAGAAGAGCATTTGCCATAACCATTGAGGTAGGGGGTGGCTATTACAATTTCTATGGTGACTCAGTTCATCTCTCTTGGCTGGCTAAGCTGCTCCTTCCTTGGGTCTTGATCAAAGGGAGTTGGGCTTGCCTTAAGTGCTCTCGGCAGGAAAGATTTGACCTTCAATGTATTCATCAGATAACACCTTTTCCTAGTGCTTCAGTACACAAGAAATCCTGTTTTTTCAGCTGGGAAGAATCCTCATACTGAAGCAGAAAAAGAAAAAAACGCAATCAGAAGTACTGAATGCCCACATAGAAAAACTTGTCTGAGGATCCCCAAATTACATCATGTGTGTCTTTGCAGCTTAGTCAAAAGCTATTCTGCAATGGGCAGCATTTTTCTTTGAAAGAATGGCAAACATTCAGAGAGATACATGTCAAGGTTGTCTGCAAGAGACTCTGACTACCACTGCCCCTCCCCTTGGGAGTTTTTTCCCCCAGTTTGTGGTAGTCTTTTTTTCTTTATGAGGGTGGGGCAAGAATCCTGGCCGCTTTCATCTGAATTGTGTCTGGGACTGAAGCTGGGAAGTTATTTGTTGTCTGGCGGGAGCAGAGTTTGTTTGTTATTTATTTATTTCTATCATGTGCAGCACACCTCTGATGCTGTTCTCTGTTCCTAGGCAGTCCTCTACTACCAGCGGGCAGCTCACCAGGGACACACCATGGCCCAATATCGCTATGCTAAGTGTCTTCTCCACCACTGTCCCAGAGCAGACAGTGATTATATGCAGGAAGCAGTGGGCTTGTTGGACCAAGCAGCAACTGCAGGGCTGGCACAGGTGAGCAGTCAGCTGGGAGAGTTGTGATATACTGTTGAAAAGTAGAAGCAGGCCTCAGTAGGTGACATGAGAATTCCTTCCTTTCCTCTTCAGAGTTTAGCTTTGGGTGTGCCATCATTGGATGAAGAGGTGTGGTGGTGCTGATTCTAGCGTAGGCTGTGCAACTATCTCTTCTCTTGCTTTCTATTTGACCACAAACACTGTTGTGCCTGTTTTTCCTAGGCTTTATTCTTTCCCTGCAATGTATACTTCAGATCACTAAAGCAAATAATAGACTTGCATCTCCCATGTTCTAGGAACTTTTAAAATGAAAGTAAGCCCTACTAGGTAGTTTTTTCATTTTTATTGTGCATAGTCATAGATCTGGCTTCCAAGTACTTGCTCTTTTTTACTAGGCCATTCTTGCGGACACAATTCAGGAGGAGGGACGACAGCATTTACAGCTACATCTGCTGTGGATGGGATGGTTATCTCTTTGGGGCCAGCAGGCCATGTTCTCGCTGCATCTCACAGCTGTTAGGAGTTCTTTGTCTTTTATAGTTTCCTGCTTCACTGCAACGAGTAGTCATCATAGACTTCTACATCTCTCCATGCGTCAATGGAGGATTTTTAAAAGTATGTGCTTCACTCTTCAATTAAAATAATGGAGCTTAATTCTGAGAACACAGGCCTGAAATCACAGCAGGTCCTATTGAGTTTAGTGGATGAATGTGCTTAGGATTGCATCCTAATTTTTTTTTATCTTTGACTGGATCATAACCCTTTTCCTCCACATAAATGCCTGGTGTGAACAGCTAACCAAAAGCTATCAAACACTTTTCTTTATGTCTGCTGCTCTGATGCAGGCCAAAGCCAATCTCAGGCTTCTCTATCTGAAGGGTGTGGTCCCTGGGAAGAAGAATGTGCAGAAGCATATGGCAGCCAGGAGTGCGGTAAGGCTTTTTCTAGAATAAGCCTGTTTTCCAGTTTGGGTAGGAACGTGCAACATAAATTCAGCAGTTAGCCCACTGTCAGGGCTCACTCAGCCGAGTGTTGCTTGAAATGATTCACTTATGATACTCTCAAACATGGACAGTTATTTTTCCTTTTGAGAATGATCAGTGCCTGTGCAGAATCACAGAAGCTCACCTGTAGATGAATTTTAATGTATGTGGCTTGTTTCTACTGATAATGAGAGAAGACCCTGTTTATACTTAATTGCCAACTAGAAAATATTGTCTGAATTCTCTGTCCATTATCAAATTCTAGATATTCATGGTGTAGTCAAATACCTGTTGCCTTAGACATCAGTCTTCACTGGCAACTTTTGCTCCTGTCAGGTCAGGGATTCAGGCACATTATTCACATTCTAGCAACATGGAAACCCAAGCAGTGCAGCTTCTTCACATGCTTACAGGAGACCACATGGAGGAGCCTGTGCTTTCGCTCTTTCAAATACCAGAACCATCATCCCAAAACTAGATTAGTCAAGCAGATGCCAGTTTGTGTGCACACTGCTAGACACTACAATTCTAGCGTTGGCAATACATTATACTGCATCATACGTCCATATAATCACTGATTAATACTCTTTATACCTAGGCTCTTAAACATGTATTTGTATGTAGGGTTCTTCAAGCCGCTTTCATTTGGTTGGTTGCTGTGAAAAGGGCTTTGGAGTGTCTCAGAACTTACTGACAACTAGAATGCATTACCAGCAAGCAGCGGCTGCTGCCTTCAGGCCCACACAGGAGGAGATACCAGGTACTGAGTTGGGGAGATCTGGCATTGGTGAAAAAGAAGTGTGTGTGTGTGTAAATGGCACTTCCTAGAGCATAAATTAAATGTTGGTTATTGCTGTTACAATGATTATGTGATATTCTCTCAGATATGCAGATCTGGCACCAATCACCATTGGCAGCAAGAGCCTTTTCGTCCAGCCCCTGTCTTCAAAGCCTGGATCCGCCACCGGCTTCTCACTTGGGTCAGCCAGCTCTTGGCCTGCTTCATTCCTGGAGCACAGGAAGTCTCAGGGATGTGGCAAATAGCTCTGAAAACTGCATGCCTAGTACCTCTTTCCCAAAAGACTTGTCCCTAACACTACAGTCTTTAGCCTGGCCTCATGGAATAGCAATTGGCTAACAGAGCCTACTGAGAAACTTCTTGCTCTAGCTCCTAGTAGACGATGGCACAGTCACCCTTTTAAGAATCAAGATCACATGGATATGAGGCATATGTTTCCATCTCTTCCTAAATGTATACCTTATTTTACAGTTCTCCAAACAAAAAAAGCTAGGGATATATAAATAGATGCTATAGCCAAATAAAGCAGCTCATCTTTTTACCTCACCTAGTTCATGTACCATCCACTACCCTGTGAAAAGCAAAAATGTTAAGATGCCTTATTGCAGGATCTGCTACCAAACTCTGGCTTTTACACCCTTAGCAACATAAAGACAAATACACTGGAATAGATCCATCTAAGCAACATCTGATCATGAAGAGAATCCGGCCACTGGGCTCCTTAGTCAGCAGTAATCACATCATGGAAGCAAATACTGCATCTATAATATGAATGTGTGGGGCTTGTAGAAACGTAATTAAGTCAGATTCCCTCACTAGACCAATCTAAGTGTTTGATACCACTGTGATTCTGAGGGCCAAGTCTTAAAACACTCGGTGCTGAAGTTAAGCAAAAGTGGACTTGCAAATTCCATGCAAGAGGGATACCACTATAACAAATAAATAATTCTGACCATGAGGCCGCTGTAGACTTACACTACAGTCAGGAATGTGTTGCAGAAATTAAGAAATGAGTCTGCTCTAGTTTTCTTTCTCTGACTAGAACTATTGAATTTGCTCTTGGAGAAGGTTTCTACAATTTTGTAAAAACTGGTTCTCCCCTCTATTCCTGAAAGGAAAGCCATCTCTAGTAGTTGTCCAAGTCATGAGCCCGAAGGTGTAGATTTCTAGCCACTGGCTTCAAAACCTTCTTTCTAACAGGAAGGAAATGTTAATGTAATAGAATAAAAATGAAGTGGAGTAGACCGAAGAATACAAAACAGAATTTTGGTTCCTGAGAGTTTTATCTTAATTTTAAATAAATAAAATAACTCAAGCAACAGCTTCTACGTTTCATTGTTGTATACAAGTTGGATAATAAATGAGCAGCACCTGCTTAAGAATCAGTGTTCGACCAAGAAGCAGTGTTTCCTTACCTTGGGGTACAGCTCTTGCTTCTGCTCCCACTCATATCTTAATCCATGCAAAATAATTCAACAATGAGAAAAAAGTGCCTTACTCCCCAGCTTGCCATTCATTGTCCCATAGAAGAGGTATGCTGATTTCCTGCAGCAGTGAGGGGAAGATCGTTGGTAAGGACAAAGGGACTGGCTGCTGAGAGCCAGTAAGGAAGAGGTGAGGGGTGCCTAAGACGTTCTTAAGAGGGAGCTGTTGGGAGTATCATTTCCAAACATGCAGTACCTTTACACATGCTTGCTACTGCAATTGCTAGTTCTACTGCCCAAAGCACTGTCAGTTTCAGCTCCTACAGGACCTGCAAGCAGATCTAGGGGGTTGCCACATACTGAGAGTTGCTGCAAGAGCCCCAACGATGAGTCTGTCTGGGGGCTGACTTTCTGAGCCAAGATCATCTCAAAGAGCGTGTTCATCTCGGAGAGGAAAGTGCTGGCCAGTTTGGGCTCTACAATGTTTGGTTTGTACCCAGATGCTTTGCCAAAAGTTGCAAAAGTGTGAGGTTCATCTCTGCCTGTGGTTTCCTGGCTCACTGGGAACTGTAGAGCACCTGATGATACAATATTGTCCTTGTAGTCAGTTGAGAGGGGCAAGGATAGCCTGGCCATCCATGCTGGATCTTCCACAGTCAGCTGATCAAGATCCATCCCTACAGGGTGGGGAAGAATAAATTAAGATTTCTTGATAAGCTCAGGGCTGCATGTGATTCCATGCAAGTATTGATTGCAGAATTCAGCATCGTGATAATCTCAATACTCACTTTTAAAGTAAAATAAAAGCAAATTTCTATCCCTTACAGCCTGGTGATATCTCCAAAGCTGGGGTACAGTGAGGAAGATACCAAACTAAGATTTTTGTTGGGGGAAGAAGAGGCATCACTGGCTGACCTAACTCCTGCCCCCTCTGTTTCTAGCAGAAGCAGGGTAAATTATATACTCAGGATTTTACTGTCTACCTTAGTCACTAAGCAAAGTTCCCAGTAATGCACCTTTTCCTAGGTATGGGCATATGGGTACATCATGATTAGAGACAGAAACATGGATACAGCCAGTAGAGAAAAGTGCCTAAGAAGCCTGGCTGGCTCATATATTTGTATGTGTCTCTCTCCTCCTCCCCCCCCCCAAATATTCCACGGGCACAAGAAAAGACCAGCCCAGCCAGGACACAGCTTCAGAAACACCACACCACTGAAATGGAAGAGACATGAATGACCACATCTCACCAGATGGGCAGTCTAAAAGGTTCCCTAGCTCCTTTCCCAGGTGCTCCCAGTCATGGTGTTCACTGCCACTGCCCTCCTTCATGATGAGATCCTCAACATTTGGATTGGGGTTCCTGTGAAGAAGGAGGAGCATCATACAGTGGAGTTGACTGGGCCTTCACCACCCAACAAGAAACTAGACATGCACACGCACCCCACAACCAAATTATCCTGCTTAGTCTCCCCTTTGCAGAGGTCCCATGGTGACAACCCTAAAAGTATATATGCTCAACAGCAGCTATAGATTCCCTTAAAGGAGAACAAGCATTATCAAACACGAATACATCCCTATGCCTTATGAAACCTACATTAGCCCAGGCTTTTCTCTTGTTTGGACTGAGGTGTTCTACTGCCTGTGTATCACATGACGACTCCCAAACAAATGTAGGAACTGACTGCATCTCTGTCAGCAGGCATCAGCAGCATAGCTGGAACCTGCTCAGGATTTTGTACAAGCAAGATGCAGGTGGGCACTGCCAACTATAAGCACCAGTGGGGAGAATGCTGCTGCCCATTGCCATCTCAGTTATATGCATATATGTATAAGGAACTTCACAAGACCAGTGAATAAGGAATGGAGAGTGGCAGCAGCATTTTTTTAAAAAAAATGGAAAGGTTCATTTCTAAGCCAGCCCAGCTCTACAGGAGTAGCAGGAGTCAGCTCACTCACCCTCTCCAGCCATGGAGAGAAAGGGAAGAGCCCCTGCTCGCTTCTGTGGGAGGAACAGCATCCACCACTTGTTCAGCCTCTTCAGCAGGGGGAGTGGCCCACCCCCTCTAGTTTTGGGGGGAGGAATAGCATTAGCTGCTGTTGCTAATAATAGAAGGGGGTTCAACAAAACCTGGAACTAGTCTTGTGTTTAGGCGAACAGGTGAAATTAAAGTTACAGTGCCTTGCAAAAGTAATCAGACCCCTGACCAGAGTTATTATATTACTGAATTACAAATGGTACATTGCAATTTCGTTCTGTATGATATTTTATTTTGAAACACAAACTCAAAATCAATTATTGTAACATGACAATGGTTTTATGCTGGGAAATGTTCGTAAGAAACATAAAAAACTGAAACATGTTGCTTGCATAAGTATTCAAGCTGTGTGCTGTGGAAGTTCCCAGTTTACACAGATGAAAGAAACTGCCCTATGGAGGACACAATTACCTTATCATTGGCCTCCACCTGTGAACCATTAAAGCTGCTGTCACATTGTCAGGATAAAACCCCCACTGTTGAAGGATCATTGGTCAGGCTGTGGATCTGAAGGAAAATGAAGAGCAAAGAGCGTTCTACAGAAGTGAGGGATAATGTAATAGAAATGCATAGATTAGGAAAAGGGTACAAAATATCGAAGTGTTTGGATATCCCAGTGAGCACAGCTGGATCATTAATCAGGAAGTGGAAGCTGCATCACACCACCCAGGCACTGCCAAGAAAAGGCTGTCCCTCAAAACTCAGCACTCGAACAAGGAGAGACTTGTGAGAGAACAATCCCTTTGAAGGAGCTACAGAGTTCAGTGGCTGGGAGTGGAGTTATGGTGCACCAGTCAACCACATGAAGAGCTCTGCTTAACACCGGCCTGTATGGGAGGGTGGCAAGAAAGAAGCTGTTACTCAAAAAGTACCATCTGAAAGCATGTCTGGAGTTTGCCAGAAAGGCATGAGAGTGCCCCAGCCGCCATGTGGGAAAAGGTTTTGTGGTCAGATGAGACCCAGATAGAGCTTTTTGGCCCAAACTCAAAGCGCTATGTGTGGCACAAACCTAACACTGCCCATGCCTCAAGACACACCATCCCTACAGTGAAGTTTGGTGATGGTAGCATTATGTTATAGGGATGCTTCTCATCAGCAGGGACTGGGCATCTTGCTAAAACTGAAGGAAGAATGGATGGAGCAAAATACAGGGAAATACTGCAAGAGAACCTGCTTCAGTCCTAAAAAACTGATGCTTAGGAGAAAATTCACTTTTCAGCAGGACAATGATCCCAAGCACAATGCCAAAACAACATCGGAGTAGCTCAAGAACAAAAAGGTGAATGTCCTACAGTGGCCCAGTCAAAGTCCTAATCTCAATCCCATTGAGAATCTGTGGCGCTCTTTGAAAATTGCAGTCCACAAGCAACGTCCAACCAACCTGAACGACCTGGAGCAAATCTGCCAAGAAGAACGGGCCAAAATCCCTCTGACACTGTGTGCAAAGCTGATACCCCAAAAGACTTAAGCGCTCTTATTGCAGCAAAAGGTATCTCTACCAAATATTAATGTGTGGGGGTTAAATACTTATGTAAGCAACATGTTTCAGTTTTTTATGTTTCTTACAAACGTTTCCCAACACAAAACGAATGCCACCTTACAATAATTGATTTTGAGTTTCAGTTTTTCAAAATAAAATACCATACAGAACGAAATTACAATGTACCATTTGTAATTCAGTAATATGAGAGCATTGGTCAGGGGTCTGAGTACTTTTGCAAGGCACCGTATGTCTATGGTGATCTATCTGATGGTTCATTGACATGTCAGTAGGAGGAGTGTGATCAGCGTCTTGATACTGCCCCTCCATCTCAGCTTCAAACCCTCCTCAGTGGGCATCGATGCCCACTGAGTTCATCTCTGCAGGCCAAACTAGACAAAACATGGAATATTTAATGTTTCTTGTATTTACTTTAAAAATAAAAGACATGAGGGCACTCGGGAGGGGGATTACAGCACACAAGGTTTTAACCAGTGCACCACAGTCCCAACAAAAATCATGCCCCAGCTATGAACTTGTTAGCAGCGTTGCCAGCCTCCCTCTCAGGGCAAATTAAAGTTTTATGGGTGCAGTTTTTCCTCAGAACAATGAGGGTTAAAAACAACAACTCCCTTCATCCTGTGATTGTGAGCTCTCTGTTTTTAAAGTAAAAATAAGAAAGATGAAATGCATGTTTGTGTAAATGCATACACATACCATCTAATTTGGCACTGCCTTTCCTATGCCAAGTTACCAGCCTCTCTTGCTGTGCCCTTTAAAAAGTTTGCTCAGTTCCAACTGGTTACTAACATTTACATAGCTGGCAAAAACCAAGAATTAGACTAGGAGAAAGTTTATCATTAGGGCAATGCTATTATTAAAGCAAAGTTGAGAACAATATTCATACTTACCACTTATAGAGTAACATGCTTTGCAAATACTCTTAGTAAGGTAGGACAGTATTATCCCCACACTGTAGGGACAGCGGTTGAATTTGGGAGATGCTTACCTGTGGCTACTTAGTTCACGGCAGAGGTGAGGCTTGAACCAGGGAGTTCCTGGTTCACTCTCACTATGCTATAATCATCTGCCAGGGAACTACATGGTGGAAGAAATAGCTGAATCTCAGTGTGTCAAACTCTTAATGCATAGGACCTATTTAAAAAGTGGCAAACCTAACACATGCAAAGGAAGGAAGGCAAGCTTATAGAGAACATGTGAATAGGCTGACCATTCCAGTGCAGGAAAGGCTTGAACACCACTGCCAGCTCTAATTACAGGGAACAAGCTGTTTTCCCATGCTGGGGCATGTGGTACTATTTATTTAAGGAATTTATATACTGCTTTTCAGGTCTATAAACAAAGCAGTTCACATTACAACATATATAAACAGAATAAAACTGTATACAAATTTATAATCAGAAATCAATTAGCTAACTAACTATTGAAGAAAGGTCTCAATTGCCTGCATAAGCCTTGTGACAAGAGGAATTTTCCAGTGATGGGAGGGAAGTCCTATGGACTATAGCAATACCTCCCCCTCCCCCTCCCCTCCTGTCTGGATTTGTATGCACAAAACTCACCTACAACAGGCATGTTTAGCAGTGTATTTGTTCCCTTTGTGGTTGGGCTTTGGTTGCACTTGGCCCTGGTGCAGTAGAGACAACAACTGTGATATTTGCTGAAAGACAGGAAGAGCGAATGACTGCAAACAATTCCTATTAAAGCTGTTTCCTAACAGGATATCCCCACTCCCCTTTGCACCGCTTGGGCTATTTGTAATGTCTAATGTTCTTCCCCACTCCGCGATCTCCAATCCAGGGGGGAAGGCAAGTCAGCACCAAAAGATTTCTTAAGCCATCCACAAGCCATGTGTGCCCATCTACACCTCCTTGTTTACTCACAGCAATCACACAAAGCTGTAGATTTAATCATCGTTGCAAAGTTACAACGGTTTGTATGGGTGAACTTGCTAAACTGAACATTTTCTTCTTTGTAATTTCAACTGCACTCTATGGTTTCAGTCCTATGCACACTTGACTGAGAGCAAACCCTATAAAACATAGCGGAGCTTGCTTCTGAGTAAACATGCATAGGATAGTATTTCTGGAAGCTGCCTTGAGTTCCCGTTTGGAAAAAGGGCGGGGTATAAATAAAGATAAAGATAATAATAGTAGTAGTAGTAGTATTTAGAAAACTGGCAGCCCTGAACAGAAGTGAAATGCAAATCTAGTAACTAAATCTTTCCTGGTACCCACTACTGGCAGCTTGAAGATGTACCTACGCAGTGCGATAGCGAAGTGTTTTGAGGCCTGGGCTCCAAATTCTTTCTTCCCACTTGTGTCTAGGATCTGTCACTAGAAATTCAAAGGACAATAGGGAAAGGAGAAGAAAGTTCTATGACAGAAGCTGCCCCTGGACTGAGTCTTGTGCAAAGTAATTTGTAAAACCTGGGAAACATATTTGAGGCTGTAGCCCTACATTCCCACAATACAGGGTGAGCCCTATTGGATATACTGAGTAAATATGCATAGGACTGTACTGTAAGTGAGATAAAAAAGGGTAGAAAATTGTAAGTTTTTACTCTTCAGATCGATTGTTCACTTAGCAAGCAGCGGAAACAAACTCAGAAATTGGTGGGGGGGAAAAACCCTGCAGGAACCCACTGACTAGTCATCATGGCTTGCCAGGGCATAGTGACCTGTCTCCAGTTCTTTCTAATCATCCACATCCAAGAGATGAGCATACTTTACAGTTTAGGAGAAAAGTCAAAGTACAGCAAAATCTACTGCCCTCAACTAAGCTTATCAGTTTGAGGGTATCTTGACTTTTGTCTACCACTTTGCCAATCTAATTATTTGAAAGTGAAAAGCATGACATAATTGAACTTTGCTTCAATAGCCAAACATACTACATCACCTTAAGAGATTAAAAGGTAAAGGTGTCCCCACACTTGTAGTGCGAGTCGTTTCCGACTCTTAGGGTGACGTCTTGCAACGTTTACTAGGCAGACCATATATATGGGGTGGGATTGCCAGTTCCTTCCCTGGCCTTTCTTTACCCCCCAGCATATGCAGGGTACTCATTTTACCGACCACGGATAGATGGAAGGCTGAGTGGACCTCGACCCCTTTTACTGGAGATTCGACTTCCTCCTTCCGTTGGAATCGAACTCTGGCCGTGAGCAGAGCTTCGGCTGTGTTACCGCCGCTTACCACTCTGCGCCACGGAGGATCCTCCTTAAGAGATTAATTATCTATTAATATATTATTATAAATTTCCCACATTCCACCATATCCCCGCCATTTCTTACCTGTACGGGGGTCGATTCCACGGTCAGTTGTCCTGCAGGGCCTTGCTCAGCAAGAGCTGCCAGAGAAAGCCTCACTAGGCTTCTTAGGATGTGCTGGCGGCTACGAACCTCCTCTGGGCCTGCCTTGGCCATTTCTGACAAATGGTCTTTAGGCCAGGAGTTGGAATCTAGCTTTTGATCAGTGGGCTGCACATCCTGAGCACTGGGATTCCTGAACTTTTGGGCACAGAAAGGAATGTGTTGCATAGCAGGGAGACCAAGTATTTCACTGTGCTCAGCAAGACTGCTCTGATTTTGCTGGTTCCTGAGGGTCCTGTACAGAGTTGGAGTCATATGGCATGGCATCCCCAAGGCCTGAACCCAGGCAGCTTCTGATGAATTCTCTATCCCATCCTGAGGCTGTGGAGTGTCCTCCTGCCATGCCACAGGCACCACGTGGATGTCTGCTTTCTGGATGGGTTTGGGGGGCTTCTTCAGCTGTTGCTGGCTGTAGGCATGCTCTGCTTCCCGACAGTTATATGCCATGTTGCCAAGCTTCTCTCTTTTACACAGGGACATGGCCAGCCCCAAACTTACCAGAGAGATGGCAAGTATCCCTACAAGGCAGATTCCCATCACCACTGAGGGGCTGAGGGGCTGGGACACAGGGAAAGAATCAGGCATGGACTCGCCATGTCTGCTAAATGTTATTTTCACCAAGATCCTGGTGCTGAGTGGCACCAACCCTCGGTCACTCACAGATATCTCTAGGTCCCATTCACTGCCGACAAGACTACTAGCATTGCTGCTGTTCAGATAAAGCTGCCCAGACTGGGGATCAAGGACACAGATGCCAACTTCATTACCACTCAGGATGTTGTAGAGCAATGCCCCATTCAGGCCAGAGTCTGCATCAGTTGCATATATACTAAGCAGCAAGGGAGCATTAACTGAGGGGGTTAGTTCAGACCTCTCTTCTTCCTTGGGCACCAACACATACCCCGTGTCAGGATCCACAAGAGCAGTGACACTTGCCCAATCACCTTCCAGCTCTGGATTTATTACCACTGGGGAATTGTCATTCACATCAAGAACAGTGACTTTCACAGAAACATTGGATGATAGCCTAGGCTGACCCATATCCTCTGCTATTACAATGAAATCAAAGCTGGTAATCTTTTCAGCATCAAAAGCTGTATGAGCCCAGATTTCCCCAGTGCTAGCATCAATAGTGAGCCACTCTGAAATCAGAGGATCTGGGATTCTGTACACAACTTCCCCATTAAGGCCTGTATCTGCGTCTTGGGCCCTGACCACAAACAAAAGACAAGGAGATTCACTATTCTCAGCAATGGAAACATGGTAATGATTGGTTTCAAAGTAGGGTGTGTTGTCATTAACATCACTGACATGAACAGTGAAGTGTCTGGTTACAGCCAATAATGGGGTCCCTCGGTCCTGGACTAACAAGGTCAGGTTGTGCTGTGTCCAACTCTCCCTGTCCAAGGGGGCATTTGTCAGCAGCATGTAGCTGCCAGGTGAGATCCTTTTCAAGGTAAAATGTTCATCACCTTGCCTGATATAACAATCCACCTGCCCATTATTGCCTGAATCAGGGTCAAATGCTGTTACTAGAGCAACAAAGCTGCCCTTGGGTTGAGCTTCTGATATCACAGCTGCTTGCCTTGCCCAGATGACCTGAATATCAGGCATATTGTCATTGACATCCAGAACACGAATGAAGAGCTTGCAATGGGCTGGAATAGAATTGGCACCGTGGTCTCTGGCTTGCACATCCACCTCATAGGCAGAGTTCTTCTCATAATCCAGTGGCTGCTGCAAGAGGACACCACCTGTCTGACCCTCAACAGTAAACATTCTTAGCACCTCTTCGGAAATATGTTTGCTGAGAAAGTATTCAATCTCTCCATTAGGCCCTTGGTCAGGATCAGTGGCAGTGAGATTGATCAAGAGTGTCCCTGGTAAAGCATCTTCCCTGATCGCCACTGACACAGAACTCTGGGCAAACACTGGACTGTTATCATTGGAGTCAAGCACATTCACAGTAACAAAAGCAGATCCAGTTCTAGGGGGCACTCCATGATCAACTGCAGTCAAGATCAACTCAAACGACGAGTAGAGCTCTCGGTCCACTTCTTTCACTACCACCAGCTCTGCCCACGGAATTCCATCAGAACCAGCTGTTACCTCCAAGGCAAAGTGCTCACTGGGTGACAAGAAGTAGGAACAGAGGGCATTAGAGCCAGAATCAGAGTCCAGGGCTCGGTCCAAAGGGATTCGTGTCTGTAACGATACACTTTCCGATATCTCCAGTTCCAATGATGTTTGAGGAAACTGAGGCTCATTATCATTGATGTCCAAGACATAAATCTCCACATGTATCAGGGTGAAATATTTGGCAGAGAGAACACTGAATGAGATAACACAGGGGTCTCTGTGGTGGCAGAGCTGCTCCCTGTTCAGCCTTTCCCTGGTGCGTAGCAAACCATCTCGAGAGTCCATCTGTATAGGAAACACTGCAGAAGACTGAAGCAGCTGAAAGGTTCCCCTTGTCCAATTGCCCTCTGTCCAGCCAAGTCGTTCAGACAACCTTCCCAAAATAGTCCCAGGCTGTACTTCCTCCAGAATCTGATACTGCATGGTGAACGTAGAAACTTCCTTACAATCCATCAACAACAAAAAAGACCACACTACAGAAACACATAATGCTAAGTACATTCTTCTAAATGACGGCCTAGTGAAATTAAATCCCTCTGTACATGCAGGTGGTCTGAAAATTTGCTAACCAAAGACAGGCTTTAAAAACTCCAAGATGTCACTGAGGCCTTCCCTTGAGGCAAGACCCATTTCCACCTTCCTTGTTGCAGGAAGAACAAAATCTCCAGATAAGGTCAGTGATTGTCCAAGGGCTTCTCTTGATAGTGCTCAAAATCCACAGTGCTGGAGACTTAGTAAGAGCAGAGAGTGCGCAGTCTGGCCCCTCAAAATGCAGACTTTGCCCAGCTTCCTGCCAAGGCCATTTCCTAGGGAAACCCCACCTACAGGAAAGGGGAGGCAGACCAGCTGCACAATGGCTGGCCTAGATAGACTTGGAAGGAATCTGGGAAAAGTGAATGACCTTGTCTGCATCCTAGAGCAGAAGTACTACACAGCTGTATGGTGCCGTGATGAGCCTATACTTAACCTAAATATACCAAAACAAACAAAACCAATCTGATGTGCTTGGCACAGATTCTGCTCCCTCCCCCTGCCCTGTTCCTATGCACTTAACAGTAGGTTGATCTGCCAAAATCAACAGGATGAATTTTCAGGGCATGGAGGTTGCCCTGCTAAATGTGATACCAAGGACAACTCTGTGTCTCCTTCCCCATGCATACACTCTTCATGGGTGCCCCTATTTCCACACAGCCCCCATTGTCTCTACAACGTCTGCCACGCTGCCTGTATAATGCCTCCAGTCATGTCTTCATCCACAATGAAAACTGAACTTACAAATTGTAAGCCCCCCCCCCATTTTTTAAAAATACACAACAGCAATCAATATAAGGAATTCCTCCTGTCAGCAATTATGCTGGGGGTGAAAGCTATACTACCCTTGGGGAAACAAAGAATTTCACAGATCTTTTTGAAGATTCAAGCTCGGAGGAAGCAACAGCGCTGTCTGTACTTCCAGTTTTTGTTATTTGTGTATAGAGTACTATCAATGTACGTGGCATTTTACAGAGAAAACAGGCAACAAAAAAGGAAATGTCCCTGCCCCTGTCCAATGGGGGAGTCAACAAAAGGAATGGAGGACACATGTTGAGCAGGGGCTAATGTGAACAAATGCAGATACATGCATTTATTTATTTATTTATTTATTATTAATACCCCACCCTTCCTTCCAGCAGGAGCTCAGGGCGGCAAACAGAAACACTAAAAACACTTTAAAACATCATAAAAAGACCTGAAAATACATTAAAACAAAACAATGTTAAAAACATTAAAAAAAACTTTAAAAACATATTTTACAAAAGGGTTAAAGATATTAAAAGACATATTAAAAGCAATTCTCACACAGACGCAGACTGGGATAGGCATCATTTCGGTCAGAAATCAGAATTAAGGGGTTGAAACACTTCATCATTCTCAATAATGGCTTTGAATATAGAATTTTAACATTATCCAACAAGTTTGAGAAAAATTCCATTGTTGAGAAAAAACCTTAATATGAATCCAATTTTTTTTTTTTACAGATTGGGCAGTAGAGGGTGCTCTAGCATCACTCAAATAAATCACTGACTGTGGATCTCCCTCATACTTTGAACAAAATGGTTCCAGAGGTGTTTTGGGGAAACCAAAAAACACCATTTCCTCCCCACAAATGTATTAGAACTTTTTAATGCATACTGCCTCGAAGTTTTTAAAAGTAGGTTTAAATACTGAACCACATGTTGGGATACAAATTCCAAAATAAAACAAATTGTCTCTTCTAGTGCTCAGTTGTAACTCAAATTTGCTTCCTTCCCCTCCAAAGTTCCTAGTCTGCCAAGAAAAGAGCAGTTTCTGAGAAAGCTACTTGACATAGTGAAAATAATCTTGACGTTGGAGAAATAATCTTCAGAATGGAAGGGGTTAAATGAGAAGTTAATGCTGGACTAAGTTTCATGTAGGCTGCTTCGTTTGTTGAAGCTAATCTCATACTCGTAAATTCAATTTAAAAAGATCATGGGAAAGTTGCCCTAGGATTCTATACAGCAGACTTAGTGCCTTCTTAAATTGTTATATTCTCTTCCCAAGGAATCCTGAGTAATCTATTTCAGTAGGTTGGGAAGTGTTGGAGTCTAGAAGGTTGGAAACATCAGGGGTACATAACTAGGGTCTTTGGGGAACTCTGGTTTGACATGAGTGGAGTTCATAAAACTCACCCCCTTAGTAAGATTTGTAAGAGAGTGCCATTGTCAGGAAAAATGGTCACAAAACTGCATGGCATCTTCTGCTCAACACAGAAACAGGAAACTGACACAGTACAGTACAACCACAACAACAGGGAACTAACACCGATTGTCAGTGTGTGGCAAGATCAAGGTGAATGTGAGTTTTACTCCCATCTATTGGTGTCAATGGTGTACAATTTGAATAATAAACGTTTCTAGGTTTTCATGTATTAAAGAGAGGTCTCCAGAAGGGTGAAAAGCTTGAGATATATTAGAAGCTTAAGTGTGATTTAGTTAAGTGTGATCTATTCCATTTAAATAGGAAAGGAGTTGGGTGATATAAGATTGTAGTTTAAATATTTTAGAGGGTGGGTTCAGAGATTGTGGGTGCTTATAAATAAAGCATAAGGAAGAGATCTAAGGTAATTAAAAGAGATTGTGAAGACCATAGAACATTTAATAAAGACCCACAGAAGAGAAATATTAACTGTCTCTGTACCATTGGAAGATTGCAAAGAACATCTTGTTGTTGTCCCTAGCAATCTGAAATGAATGATAGGGGCTAATAAAATGCCAAAACTAAATATAATATAAGATATAGTTTACATAAAATAATTGATATAAGGTTTATATAGGTATAGATTGTAAGGAATCATAGTAAGAGAATAGATAAAGCATCAGATAAGGCTTTAATAAAGGTCACCTTGGGGCAGCAATGATTGACAGTATGGTCAGAAAAAGCCCCTTCTCCCCGAACAGGAGAAATGAGAGAAGGTAAAAACCCACAGGATTCACCACAAAAAGGGGAAGGTTGGTACAGTTTGGGATAGACAATCTAGACAGGGGCAGATCCTTCTTGGAAGAGGTGTATGTTCTAAGGAGAGCAAGACCCAATCAACATAGGAACATTGTCATAAAAATAATAGTTAATTAGTGGGGCAGGGGTTTACTGGAAATGGAGGGGGAAGAGTAATTAAGTGGGAACCCAGGGCAGCTCAGGGCCATTAGCCTACTCTGAAACCCAGAGACATGTAGGATCCTCGTTGTCTTTTAGTGTTTGTATTAAGTTTACTTTGCTTGCTGAAGAGTATAGAGAATTTGTTTGTTTCTATTTCCTGTTGTCAATAAAAGCCTTATTTCAAATGATTAGCCTTGTTTTGGATTCCTGCTTTTGCTGGATTTTAAGGAGGAAGGATATTTGAGCATGGAGTGGATACAGGGGTGGTAGCAGGAGTGTAAGGGGACCCTCGGAATGACTAGGAATCACCACCAGAGTATTGTCCGCCCAATACCACAAAACCCAGTAAAGCCATGGTTATTAAAACTGGTATACAAATGTAAGTTGATCATGTAAATATATCAAGGCAAAGCAAGTTATGAAATGTCCTGTAAACTGGAGCCCTAATCTGGCTCAGTAATTTTGCCACAAGATGTGGTGATGGCCACTAGTTTAGATGGCTTTGAAGAGGGTCAGACGATTTCATGAAAGAAAGATCTAGCAATAGCTAGTGGCCATTATGGTGATATCAAGCCATATCCAGAGGCAGTATACCTCTCAGTACCAGTTGCTAGGGAGCAACAACTGGAGAGGGCAGTTGCCCTCATGTCCTGCTTGTGGACTTTTCCACGAAGCATGCGGTTGGCCACTGTGGGACACACAATACAACACGAGACAAGCCTTTGGGTTTGATCCAGCAGGGCTCTCATGTTCTTAGAGAAAATATATCTATTGCCTATATACAAGCATGCCGTCCAAGTTCACTGCTAAGTTATCACTGAAAATGCAGAAAGGGGCAAATAATTATTTCAGTTCTATTGAAATAAAGAATTAAAATATGCTGATACAAGGGTTTTTATGGTTTAAAGTATATTTTAAGTTTTAGTACATGTTAGATTTTGTTCTTAGTTTCCCAGTAAGCTAAAGATGTATTCAATTAAAATGGAGAAATGCTTAATATTTAGTGCTCTGGCAGTAAACTTTCTTCCTACAACATTCTGTTTTGCTACGGAGGTGAATAGATCAGGCTTCATTTATAGGTACCACTGCTATCCATGACTTGGCAGCCTCCATGATATATTATTGCAATATGCTTATATGGGACACCCCCTGAAGGCTTTTAGAAGGTTCATATGGTACAGATTTTGGTGAGTACACATTTGAAGGTTGTATGCCAAGTACAAATCTTTTTCAGCTGCACTGGCTGCTAGTGGTAGAGCACATACTTTGCATGCAGAAGGTCCTGGCATCTCCAAAGGATCAGATGGGAGAGCCTTCTCTCAGCCCAAGACATTGCAGAGATGCTACCAGGAAAAGCAGCGCTCAATTGGCCTAGATGGACAATTAGTTTGACTCAGTAGAAAGCAGCTTTATATGCCAATAGCATTAAATGAAAATACCATCAGCTGGCCCCCACCCCCATTTTTCCTCACTGGTAAGTATTTCCTTGATTCCTTCTCTCTATATTGTCTTACTTCTCATTCATTACTTATTGTCTGTCTGGAGCAGGATGAATTGTTAGCATGTGGGGTGCAAGGTGGGCTAAGAACATAAGAAGAGTCCTTCTGGGTCAGACCAAAGGCCTGTCCAGCATCCTGCTCCCCACAGTGGCCAACCAAATCCCAATGGGAAGCAGGGCATGTGCAATAGCTATCTACCTTACATCTGTTCAGTGGGCAAAGGAGCTGATAACTGCTGAATTACTGTGGTAACCGGCAGCTGCAGATAGTTATCAAGCTCAGTGATGTTGAGCTAGGGGCTGGAATCCCAATGTTTGCAGCTGCTAGAGATGGTTCCAAATGCTGGTGAGAAGGGTGGGAAACTGGAGGCTGATGCTAGTGCTGCACTGCTGGTCATCTGAACTGTCTGTCCCCTAAGAGATGGGTGGCTGCATTGGAGGGAGGCTTGTCCAGATCCCATCTACATTCAGGATCTCTCCCAAGAGCTGTTGCCTGGATTGCAGCACACAATCACTACTGAAGCGACAGGAACAGCACAGTGGAGCAGCTCTGGAAGTGGCTGTGACTGGTGTGACCTTTGAAGGAGTAGGCAAGTGGCCAGGCATTCAAGGATGTGTGGGGATCTGGAACCACCTGAGTGTGTCAGGAAGGTAAAGAGACCTTCACTTTCTTTACTTTCCTAACTGCATCTATAACAGTGGGGAGGGGGGCAAGAGAAGAGAAAATGAAGGAAGAGCCAAAGATAAAGAGGGGCTTGTGATGTCTCTGTATTTTAATATCTGTAAATATGGTAAGTGTGGGTTTATTAAGTAATATATGGTAAGTGACTGAGTAAGAGGGGGGAGAACATGGGCTAGAATGCTGGAGAATCCTGTATGATGATTGGCTGAGTGTTTGAATGGCTGAAGGTATAAATGAGAGGATGAGAGTTGAGTCAGGAAGGTTAGTTGTTGAGAGGGGCAGTTGGTTGATGAGAGGGATTTTGGAGGAGTTGGTTGGCAGAGTTCTGAGGGAGGCTTGGATTGTATTTGGTTGATATTTAGGCAATATATATATATGACCAGAAACATAAAGAGTGACACTATATGAAACCATATGCTTGTTAAACATACCTTACATAATCTTGTTATTTCCTGGTGTTTATAAATAAATATTCTATTGGTTTACCAAAGGCCTGATCCTTGGCTGGGGCTTTCACAGACCAGAAGGGTGGGCAGGGTATTTACCAAGGCGGAGAAACAGTATCAAATGGTGGCAGAGGCAAAGAGATAGTGTATCATCAGGTATCCAGGGCAACCCAGGGCTGTATGCTTTATTGGCACAAAGATACAGGGGGGTTGTGGCCTGCAAGTGCACCCAGACACAAAGTAACAATAAGCCAAAAGGGAGACAAAGGCAAAGTCTCTAGCAGTATTGTTTACAGGGAGTGACTGGTGGTGCTGCCTAGCAGTGGGATCTTGTGAGATCTGTGCTAGGGTGAGCTAGAGAAAAATAAAAACTACGTTTCTCCCTGGTGGGAGCCGCGGGTGGGAGCCT
This sequence comes from Rhineura floridana, assembly GCF_030035675.1. Taxonomy (NCBI): domain Eukaryota; kingdom Metazoa; phylum Chordata; class Lepidosauria; order Squamata; family Rhineuridae; genus Rhineura; species Rhineura floridana. Next base: position 171,132,505 of record NC_084480.1, on the reverse strand, counting down.
GACAGGTGGTGCCAGTGGGAGGAACATTACAGGGCTCTTTTTTCTTTTCTTGTTTTTTGGACAATAGAGAAGAAAAGCAAATCTAAGGGAAGAGGTCACAGTTAGAACGGGAAAAGGTTGTAGGAAAAACGTCAACAGAGATGAAAGAACACTGTAGAGCTCTGAGGAAGACAGGAAATGAAACTCAAAGTCCTGCACAGGGCAAGGTTATAAGCAAAAAGAAATTGCTGATCCAATTTCCTGCCTTCCAACTACAAGGGGGGACCAGAATCCACTCGGACAACACTCGCACTCAACTTAGAAACTATTGTTTTGGCTAAACACATGCAGGACTGGATTCTACATCTTAAGATAAATACTTGCAAGATATTTGTCAGAACCAGAGATTGACCCACCCATTGAACACACTAGTGTTTTTACGAACCTCCCTGTTATCTTAATGAGGTTTGCACAAGTGAACATCTGGGTGGATTGTGCCAGACCGGTATCATAAAACAGGGCTGCTTCTTGTTCTAGTGGTCACTGCTAAATTATGATCCTAAAGGGGACTCAGTTGCAATTTGTTTAATTATTTATTTTATTTACCATAGCAACAAACACAATCTTTCTAATTGTCAAAACATAGCTTGTACCTGTAAAGTTGATGCAGAACTCTGTACCTGCACACATCTCAATCAGGAAATAATGTTACAGTCTTATGTCTGCAGCATAATCCCTTTCCATGGGTCCAGTCAGTGTTTGGAAAGAAATTTGAGTCTTTTCAGAAATACTCAACTTCATGCCATAGCATTCTTCTCCAAGAAAAAAAAGGGTCCATAATTAAAAAGTAAATTGGTTCATCAACTTGCTTGCAATAAGCTCTCATAGCTGGTGGCTCTCACTTGACCACTAAAATTCTAGCCACTCTATCATATAAATACAGTTTGATGGAGATATCTCCCCACCTTCATGGCAGTCATCAAAAACCTAGGAAGAGAATCGGGTACAAATGCAATTAGTTGACCCATTTGTTAGAAGATCAATTCAGTTATATGTGTATGCAGTAAAGCCTCATTTAGCCACAAGAGTTCCATGTTAGTGTATCAAAGACAACAACAATAACCTGCTTGGAGGAGGGGGAAATAATCAGATTGCTTGAATAAGTCTCATCCTGCCTCATTGTTCTGGCTGTTGCTACATGCACACAGTTCTGGCTCTTGTCAATCAGGGAAACACAAGCAGCAACTGTTTATGATATTTGTTGCATTTTATTATTCTTTATAAGAGAGCCAATGCGGTGTAGTGGTTAAGGTGTTGGACTACGACCTGGGAGACCAGGGTTCGAATCCCCACACAGCCATGAAGCTGGCTGGGTGGCCTTGGGCCAGTCACTGCCTCTCAGCCTCAGAGGAAGGCAATGGGAAACCCCCTCTGAATACTGCTTACCATGAAAACCCTCTTCGCCAAGGCAGTCTGTTTCATTATTTATTATTTATTGGGGGTTTTTTTACACCACAATAGGCCACTGAGCTACAGGGTCCCATCTTGTCCTCCATGTTCTTTAATATCTGTATGAAGCCCCCACATGAGGTTGTCTGAGGGTTGAAGTTGGGTGCCCACAACCCTCAGCTCTATTTCTCCTTTATATCAGACCAAGGTAAGGCAATGGAAGTGCTTTGCTTGGAATCAGTAATTAACTGGATAAGCTTCGACATATTGAAGCTCAATCCTGGCAGGATGGAGGTACTCTTGGTGGCTGGTTTGTCTATGGAAGAGTCTCCAACCTGTTCTGTATAGGGTTATAATCCTCATAAAGGTCCAGGTTCACAGTACAGGGAGCTCATTGATCCAGCTGTGACACTATTGTTTATTTTTATTGACTGAATTATATGAAGGGCAGGATATAAATTCCTATAATGATTTCCCAGAGAGGCTTACAATACTGAATAAAAAGTAAAATACAATTACAAAGAACTGCCACAGACTAAAAGCAGCAAGATTTGAAATTGAAAATAGGGGCATATGAACTTCACAGTAAGAAAACTGTTTAGATTAAAACCTCAGGAAAATAAATGGGAAGATCATCAAAGGCACCAAGCAGGGTTTCCTAGAGAGAATATTTCACAATTAAAATCAATACTTTGAACTGAACTCAGAAAAAAACACAGGAACTGTAGTATGATAACGCCCAGTTGCAATTAGCAATCTTCAGCTCTGTTTTGAACTACCTGCAGTTTCTGAACTGTCTTCAAAGGCAGCGCCATGTACACCACTTACAGTAGTCTAATCTGGATGTTACCAGACCATGGATAACTGAGAAAGGGTCTTTATCCAGGTAGGATCACAGCTGACACACCAGGGTAAGCTGGTAAAAGGTGCTCTATGCCACAAAGGCAATCTACACCAGTGATAGGTCACTGAATCACACCCAGTCTCCAAAACCTGTTCTCTCAGGGGAGTGCAACTCCATCCAGAACAGGCTGAACACCACTCCTCCAGGCAGATGGACCATTCAACAGCAGTACTTTCATCTTGTCTGGACTATTTTCGAGTTTATCCTCATCCAATCTATTACCATACCCAAGCACTTCCACTGCCTAACCAGAGTAAGATGAAAAAAGTTGGGTGTCATGCACATATTAAGGGAAATGAACTCCTCCTGGCTCTTTCACCCAGGTCACACGGTTGGTCCCTCATCCATGATCAAGTCATGGATAGTAGAGATCTTATTATGGACCAACCTGGCATATCAAAACAGCATCAAAAGACCAAGGGCAGGATAGCAGAGCAACTAGGGACACTGTGTCTGGACTAGGGATGGGGGGACTGGAAGCAAGCAGAGGCACTAAGTGCTTGACATCCACTTCCCCTCCCTTTAGTACTGACTCCGAAAATAAATCTCCTATTGTTTGCATTCACCGTTAATTGCTAGAGCACCATGTGACCTCTGTGGCACAGATAACTTTTTGCCAGCAAAGACTCATGCAACAACTGCAAGCCCCCACCTGCTTCACCCCCTGGGATAAAGGTGGTCTGGCCATGCTCTGGTAATTTCTAATTAGTTTACTGCAATGCATTGTATATGGGGCTGCCTTTGGAAGACTGCTCAAAAGCTGTAGTTACTTCAAATTATAGCCATTACAGATCAAATAGGGACCAATAGTTGGGAATCTATTTCATCAGTATTTCAAGAGCTTCTAATCTGTTTCTGAGTAAAATGCTGGTATTTTATCTTTAAAGCACCACGCAGCATGGGATACAGCTGCCTGAGGAAAAACCTCCCATGTGAACCTACCCATTTCCTAAGATCTTCAGAGGTCTTCTCCGAGTGCCTCTGCCACCCAAGGAGAAGCAAGCAGTTGAAGATAAGCAGGCTGAAGGTAAGTGTCTGTGGAGGGGAGGAAGAGGCAGCTTGCCATGCACTGCTTGTTGAATCGTCTCCCCAAGAAGGTTTGCTTGGCAACTTTGCAGGCCACGCGAAGACATTTTTATTTTCTGAGGCATCTAATCACTGATGTTTTTCATTTCTGATGAGTTGCTTTAGCACTACCTTTAACTACTGTGTATCTGTTTATAGTTATACTTGATTTCGTTTGTAAATGTAAAAAGGTAAAGGTGTCCCCGCACTTATAGTGCGAGTCATTTCCGACTCTTAGGGTGATGTCTTGCGACGTTTACAAAGCAGACCATATATATGGGGTGGGATGGCCAGTTCCTTCCCCGGCCTTTCTTTACCCCCCAGCATATGCAGGGTACTCATTTTACCGACCACGGATGGATGGAAGGCTGAGTGGACCTCGACCCCTTTTACCAGAGATTTGACTTCCTCCTTCCGTTGGAATCGAACTCCAGCCGTGAGCAGAGCTTTGGCTGCGTTACCGCCGCTTACCACTCTGCGCCACGGAGGGTCTTGTAAATGTAGTGGTTGTTTAAAAGTTATCTTTTACATATATAGAAACACAAACTACTCACCAGCTTATAGCATAAGACCAATCTCTAAAAGAACCATAAAATCTTGCCAAAAGGACTGAGAGGGGGTCAAAATGCCATCATGACAAGAACAGGCTTGGTTGAATGTTGCTCTAAATCCTACTTAAATCTTTTACCAGCTTGTAGGATTTATTATGCATGTTCTCTGCAGTCTTATCTGAACAGCTAGCCAAATGAGAAATAAGCTTACATAAGTCACATTAGCTGAATATCACACATTATTCCTGAGGAGTAACTCACTGGACAGAGTCCACAGGGTGTCCGAACTAAACCAGTGGGCTGTATGATCGGGTTGACAGCTCTGTACAGTTTCATATACCCATCCACACTGCCAGCGGTTGCTTCTTTTGCAGCAATGATGGTCATTTCTACCTTTCCATCATATATTAACGTGTTTAAAATGGTTTCTATGTCTTCCATTGACAATTCCACCTAAAAAAGAGTATGTAAAAATAAAATAGATTTTTCTAACAAAGGAAGAGACACACACTGACACTGTTAAAAGTAGAATGTAATTAACATCAGACCAAACTTGAAATTAATGTAGCAAAAATTAGAAGTATTAGGAATTAATAGGAAAGCTCAAAAAAGCTGAGGAAGTAGGAACGTAAGGCAGCATGGGAAAAAACCTCACATATTTAATTATGCAGGTGTTCTAATACAGCAAAACACAAAACAATTCCAATTATTGGGGTGGGGGGAATCAAATAAAATTTTAAGGAAATGAAGGCAAGGGATAAAATGTTCATGAACAGGCAGAACCTCCAATAAAAAATAAAGGTGCAAAACACAGTCAAAGTTAAGAACTTGGTTAAATCTCTGCTACCAAAATGGGAAGGAAATGTGCTTCACTTCAGCCATTTCTGTATCAGACCCTGAGAACATGTCGTCCAGCATCCCATTTTGAACAGTGCACAATCAAGGCTTCCGGAGTTACACAATCAGGGGTGAGCAGCACTTCCCCGGACTTTCTCCTGAAATTTTTTAGAGATATACCTGTAGAAGTATACTACCTCTGAAAACAGGGGTTCTATTTAAATACATGTATAAGTATATCACATAGCTGGTAACATTTTGTCTAGTACTTTCCAGTATTAAAACCAGCGGCAAATCACCACATGCTGTCACAGAAATTTTCATACCATTATACACTGGCCTGATTCTGATGCAATGCTGAACCAAAGTCCCAGATTCAAGCACTCTTCCTTCCTCCAACACGAGCCAGAGAAGGAAATTGGAATAATCTGTCTATCGGTTTAAACTTCTTTATTTTATTTATTTATTAGTTTTATATCCTGCCCTTCCTCCCAGTAGGACCCCAGAGTGGCAAACAGAAGCACTAAAAACACTCTAAAACATAATAAAAACAAACTTCAAAATATAAACAAACAAAACATCCTTAAAAACATATTAAAACAAAACATCTTTAAAAACATTTTTTAAAGTTTTAAAAACGTCTTAAAAAGCAATTCCAAAACAGATGCAGACTGGGATAAGGTCTCTACTTAAAAGGGTTGTTGAAAGAGGAAGGTCTTCAGTAGGTGCCGAAAAGATAACAGAGATGGTGCCTGTCTAATATTTAAGGGAAGGGAATTCCAAAGTGCAGGTGCCACTACAATAAAGGTCCCCTTCCTATATTGTGCATAACAGACCTTCTGATAAGATGATATCTGGAGGAGGCCCTTACCTGCAGGGTGCAGTGATCAACTGGGTATATAAGGGGCAAGACGGTCATTCAGGAATCCTGGTCCCAAGCTACATAGGGCTTTGTAGACCAAAACCAGCACCCTGATCTTAACCCAGTAGCTAAAAGGTAGCCAGTGCAATTGATTCAGCACTGGGGTGACATGCTGGCGATACCCTGCCCCAGTAAGCAGTTTCGACGCTGCATTTTGCACTAGCTGCAGCTTCCGGACCAACCTTAAGGGCAGAGCCACATAGAGCGCATTACTGTAATGCAGCATGGAGTTTACCAGTGCATGGACAAAGTGGTCAGGCTATCCCAGTCCAGAAACAGCCGCAGATGTCTTACCAGCCGAAGTGTACTTGCAGTTGCTGCGCCACAATCATCTTCCCTAAAAAGGGAGTATTTGCAACTAGGCAGTTCTTATCATAAACTAATGGGTCCAGGGTGGGCTTTTTCAGGAGTGGTTGGATCACCACCTCTTTCAGGGTGTCTGGAACCACTCTGTCCCACAATGACACATTTACCACCCCCTGGATCCACTCAGTCAAACCGCCTTGGCAAGCTTTAAAAAGCCAAGAAGGGCAAGAGTCAAGAGGACACATTGCTGACCGCATAGTTGCAAGCACACTGTCCATGTCATCAGGCCGCATCAACTGAAACTGATCCCAAGTAGTTGCAGCAGATGTTGCACTGGACACTTCGCTGGGGATTACAGTAGAGGTGAATGGAGCGGGAAAGCAAGGAGGGAAGCACCCAAAAACACTCGAACCATGAAGAGGGGGACCCTCAAGTTGCCACACCAGCAAATGGCAGGAAAATTCATTCAAGCCCAACACGTTTCAGGTGATAACACGACCCTTTGTCAAGGGCAATCTGCAAAAATATATATAAACATCACAATCGGTTACAGAGTGAATTCTAAAATATAAAAAACCTTGATACATATATCTGCTCAAAGTCATTCTCATTGAAATTAGCACCAAATTCCTTTTAGAATCTAGAAACCATCTTACTTTCAGTAAGTGGCTACACCTATAAGAGTGGTTGTGCTCTTCAGTTAACATCTTTTAAGAGCCAGCTGCTCTTTTGAATTTAGTTAGATACAAGTATGAGAAACCAGTTTGATACTTGTACAAGGTATTCTGAGTCATCTATTTTAATCATTTTTTAATTTTTCTGATGTGTTATTGTTTACCCTACCTGAGTTAATAGTTCTCTTTACATTTTGTTTGTTTAGCTTGTGTGCAACCAGTTTTAGCTTTTGGAAGGTTTTCTGTGCTTATGTTTAAATCACATTTCATTTTGGTTGTCCCTTCCTTACTAATTTTAACATTTGGTCAGCATTATGCAAGGTGTTATGTTATAAATGATTCATATTCACTTTGAGCAGATATATGTATCAAGGGTTTTTTTCATATTTTAGAATCCACTCTGTAACTGATTGTGATGTTGTCTATATACATTTTTGCAGATTGCCCTTCACAAAGGGGTCATGTTATCACCCAAAACGTGTTGGGTTCCAATAAATAATTTTTCCTATTTTTAACCTCTTGCACAAAAGCATGACTACAGCTGAATGTCAAGAAGACAAAAGTAATAACAGAAGATTTAAGTAACTTTAAAGTTGACAACGAGGACATTGAATTTGTCAAGGATTATCAATACCTAGGCAGTCATTAAACAAAATGGAGACAACAGTCAAGAAATCAGAAGATGGCTAGGACTGGGGAGGGCAGCTGTGAGAGAACTAGAAAAGGTCCTCAAATGCAAAGATGTATCACTGAACACTAAAGTCAGGATCATTCAGACCACGGTATTCTCAATCTCCATGTATGGATGTGAAAGTTGGACGGTGAAAAAAGCGGGTAAGAGAAAAATCAACATTTGAAATGCGGTGTTGGAGGAGAGCTTTGCACATACCATGGACTGCGAAAAAGACAAATAATTGGGTGTTAGAACAAATTAAACCAGAACTATCACTAGAAGCTAAAATGCTGAAGCTGAAGTTGTCATACTTGGAACACATAAGAAGACATGATTCACTAGAAAAGACAATAATGCTGGAAAAAACAGAATGGAGTAGAAAAAGAGGAAGACCAAACAAGAGATGGATTGATTCCATAAAGGAAGCCACAGACCTGAACTTTCAAGATCTAAACATGGTGGTTCACGACAGATGCTATTGGAGGTCGCTGATTCAAAGGGTCACCATAAGCCGTAATCGACTTGAAGGCAAGTAACAACAACAAACCTGCCATTTGCTGGTGTGGTGCCTTGTGGGTCCCCCTCTATTTGGTTTGAGCTCTTCCTCTTTTCCCCCCTACATCCCACCCCCAAGGAGTTGGAGGATTCTCTCGAGCAGACTGGAGTGGGCATGGGGCAGAAGTGGAAGCCTTATGGCATTCAATGTTGCAACTTGGACCTCATCCAATACACATGCAATTAACTATGCTCTCCTTCCCACCCATTTGCTTCCCACTCACTCTTTTGTCAGCAAGGCTCTTTAGCTAGGCTACTGGCAGCCAGCCCAGCAGTCACCTAGGATGTCCAGGAGGACAGAGCAGCAACACACCAGCAAATATATTGATTTTAAAATTTTCTTGCATTTACGTCCTGGGCATTGCCCAGAAAAGTGACCTAGAAATATTTTTAACTGAAAAATCAAAATTCTGCCTTTCTTCCCAGAGCAAGCCACATGATTTCCAAATTTTTATTCTAATAGACCTTTGAGGTAGGACAGGTTAAGAAATAGCGACTGGCTAAAGGTCATCCACTGAGGAATGGGGAGGGTGGGAGTGTCACAATTTGCTGACCCGCCTCAGGCAGCAAAATATCTTTGACCAGCCCTGTTTTTGATTACTGGATTGTAACCCTTTTTACTGAATTGAACTGAGTATTTTAAGATTTGGAAGCAATACTGGTTGCATATAATAAAGTAAGGACATAATGAAAGCTAGTTCTATTCCTTTATATAATCAGGCAATGGACAAGGCAGAACAAAACCTTTGTCATTTTATTATTTAATAGATGTTAACCTACCTTTCAACATACTTACAAGGCAGTTATCATACAAACTCCATAATCATGTAATAATTCATGCAGTGGCCATGCTATTGGCTGGGGTTGCTTTCAGAACTCCTGTTCTAAAACAGTCTCATTGGCTGCCAGTTCATTTCCAGGCCCAGTTCAAGATGCTCACATTTTAAAGCCCTAAACGACTCCGGCCCCAAATATCTGAGAGACTGCCTCCTTCCCTACAGACCTTTTTGGGTGTTAAGATTAGCAGACGGGGCCTTCTATGTAATTGTGCTGCCTTCACAAGTTCAGGGGATGGTGGCCCAAAACAGGACTTTCTCTGTGGAAGCCCCTAAGTTGTTGAATTCCTTCCCTACAGAGGTGCATCTAGGCATAGGCACCTTCGCTATACAGTTTTTGGCAAATGCTAAAGAAGCGCCTTTTTACCCTGGCCTTCAGCACTTGAGATGTATGTTTCAGGACCCACCCTATTCCTGCGAATGTAAAGTGTTTTCATTGTTTTCAGCACTATATTTTAAATTTCTGTAACCAGCCCAGCCCTGAGACCTACTGGTCAAGAGCAGGCAATAACAACATTCCAATATTTCAACTAATTAAAACATTAGAAGATAGCAGCAGCAGATAAACAGCTAAAAAGTAAAAACCTGGCACAGTACATTTACCCACATACAGGCTGTAGTAAAAAAAAAAAAGCCTTTAATACTCTCCTAAACATCAACAAAGTAGTTTTTCCCTGGGAAGGATATTTCAAAAATGTGGGATCACCACATAAAGCTGAAGTTCAGCTGAAGCCAGAAAATCCAGTTAGCTATAGTTACAGTGAAGGACACACGGCAGCCATTATGTTGCAAAACACGCAGTACTTCTGTGCAGAAAATGAAAGGAAAGAAATATAAAGACTGTCTCACCTTACTGATGCCTAACTCACTGATGTATTTCCACACCTCATGAGAGGATGCAAATGAGCTGTTTCTCTGTATCATAGGGTTCTGCTTGCTTTCTCGAGCTGCTTCGGCCTATAATAAAATAAAAAGAGATAGAGACATCTGCAAAGGAGGAAATATTCCTAGGTTATAATCATTTTAGAGACATTATTGGATTTGGCACCCAGAAAGTATTTTAAGCAATGTTCCTCACACCAAATTAAGGCTATACTTGCTTAACTGAGAGTAAGCCCCACTGAATTAAATATGATTTATTTCCGAGTAGACAAGAATAGGATTGCATTACAATTTCAGAACCTCCCTACCCCCACATATTCCCTTTTTTAAAACTTTAGACCTTGAAACAAGTTTCAAAACTGGGTTCACAGAATGTAGGTATCCTGTAGGTATCCTCAAGGCCTAAGAGGCTGTAATTTCTGGAGATGTCATTCATTATTGTCATTCATTATTCTGAACTAGTGAAATGCCTATCAATACTGTAAATGGGAGGCCAGAGCCCTGTGCCCCCGTGCGTGCATGGGCATGAACACACAATGCATCCCCAAAGGACTATCAGTGGAGGCTGAGTCACTCTCACATTGGGGGGGGGGCAGATATCTTCCCCCATACAAGATATAGAAAAGGGATGCATTTGGAAACACCAGCAAGGTGAGAGTAAACCTGCTCCATGGCCCTGGTGTTCCAGTGTTGTGGAAAAGTGCCCTTCAGCCATTAACTGAGAGAGGAGTTTATTATAGGAACACAAGTACGCTCCTACTCGTAAGCCAAGTAGCAAAAACAAGCCTCAAAATTCTATAGTGTATAAAAATGACCTCTGTTGGGCTAATAAATTGAAACTTGACAGTTGGCATACACAACCTGCAGGATGTGGTCTACAAAAGTGCCAAATTTCAAACCTATCCAAAAAGGAGTGCCACAAATGTCCCCTTTCCCCCACGTTATTAAGAAAGCATATTTCTTTTCAGTTTTGGTGAAAGCTACTGATGTGCCTTATTAAGGCTTGTTGTGGAACAGACCCTTTAACTGGTTTGGTAAAGTACTGATCAGTAGTTCAAAACCTATTACAGTTTCCTTGTCCCATTAAAGACCATGGAAAGCAAATACTGGCAAAATAGTGTTGTGCATGACTGAAAGCAAAAGTGGAACAATTTTTTTTCTGGAATGAAAGTTTTGCAGAGGAACCACCTAATGGATGCTACATGCAATCAGTATTCTATTAGTTATGTAATAATGCCTATTCCAGGTGTGGAGAATCTTTGACCCTCCAGATGTTGCTTAACTACAATTCCCATCAGCCCCAGCAAGCATGGCAAAAGCCAGGGATGAGGGTAGTTGTAGCTCATCAACATATGGAGGCCAAAGGTTCCCCACACCTGGCCTATTCCTTTAGTTCTGAAATAGCATAGTGCGGTACAGTGGTTAGATGAGGGGTCACTAAACCTTTTCGGTCTGTGAGTACATTTGAAAACCTGAGAATCTTTCATTGCGGAGCACACACACCACAGCCAGGAATGCACTCACTCCAATGCAACCCCATATACATCCCACTCTACAGTAAACACTGCACACACATTGCCCAACACTTAAACTACCTTTACAAACACCCCACCCTACCCCACACTGACTCCCACCCCAGGAGTTCTGCCAGGAAGTCAACGGTGATTCTTTTCCAGTATTTAATCTCACAACAACCCTGTCAGGTAAGCTATTGGAAGACAGAATGGCTGCTGCAACGTATCCTTGCTAGACACAGGCTATGTGTTTAATCAGTCAAACCACAACCACACCTACACTGAAAACCCTTAATCCCACCCCATAAGCCCCCAAACACCAAGTCCCACACTGAAGCACCCACACAAACACTGCTACACACTGAACCCCCCACATCCCACCCTACACTGAAACCTCCTATACACTTACAGCCCCACAGTGAATGCCCCTCCCTCAGAAGGGTTGCTAAGTGTATAGAGATGATTCTCTTCCAATATTTAACCTCACATTCACTGCCTGCTGACTTTCCACTGTAGCACCACAGTGCTTTGGTCCACAATGGAGAAGCAGTGTGGCCTAGCGCTTTGACTACTGAACTAGTTATAACACATGGGATGTGGTTTGCAGAAATACATTGCCACAGTTGCTATCTCTGGAAAAGAAAGGGTCCTGATGATCCTGGAGAAATACGTTTTCTGGTAGAGAGGAAATGAATAGTTAAACGGAAACTGACTGGAGAGGAATGCAGATGGACCCTTCTTAGTAGTCATTTTGTGTTGTTGTCTATGACAACCATTTCCAAATGTGCCCATGGACTCAAAACGATTAGCTTCTACCAAGGGCTAGGGCAGGTGTGGGGAACCTTTGGCCCTCCAGATGTTTGTTTATTTTCATCCCACTTTTTGACTACACTCCTCAAAGAGGCTAACAGCTTTCATTAAACACAACAGATATGCGAAGAACCACATTATTAAAATAATGAAACAAAATAACCAGTCTTGCTGGAGCAGGAGCTGGCATTACATGTTCCTTCCCCAAGGGCAGGTGCAATAAGGCCAACTGGTGCAGGCCCAGATATTGCTTCTGCCCACCTCACTTGCTCATCTTCCTCTCCACAGGGAAGTTGGTGTCAGTTGGTCCTATGTGGGTGGGAAGGGACAGTCTGACTGGCCTAGGCCGATATTGTCCTTGCCTGTTTTTCTCCATCTCTTCTTCCTTTCCATATGCATGCTGGTGTCAGTTGTGTCCGTGTGGGTGGGATAATTTGACTGTTGTAGGCCCTGATGTTATCTTTCTCTGTCTGCCTCACTCTGTTCTTCCTTTCCATGTTGCTGAACTACAACTGGATCCCTTCACCTGGTCTATAAGTTAGGACAGTTAGAGAGCTGGGAAAGTTTTTGTGAATAGCCAAGTAACTAACCTAATTTTCATTGAGATTCCCTCAAGTGTTCACATAAGAGTGAAGTGACAAATGAAGTAAAAATGAGGTGATTTTTGAGGCCTAAGGGAGTCAGTCTGCCAAAAAGAGAGATCACTGACAGAGAGGAAAGGGAGCTACAAGAATAAACTGTAAGTGCAATCCTATGCAGGCTTACTCAGAAGTAAGCCTTTCCAAACATAAAGCGTTTTATCTATTCATTTGCACATTTACGCAGGTAATGACATGTTTTGTGTGTTATTTTTTCAAGAGCCATAAGCTGGAAATATTGTAGGATTGTTCTATCAGTTCCATGCTACACCTAGTATATATTCACTAATACGCAGAAAACCTTGCGGTTTAAGAATGTACCTATAGCCCACAGATATTTCTACCAAACTTTCCGTTTCAGATTCAGCTGTTAATGCACCCAAAATAGAAATAGAACATAACATCCAATATAAACACAAAAGGGTGTCTTCACCATCACATGACAATGACCAATAAAAAGGCTTTGAAATTAATAAAAATACATTTGACAGAGATTTCTAGGATGAATAAGGAGGGGGGAAATTTTCTGGTTTAGATTCTCTGTAGAAACATTAGTAACACAGGAAAGAAGCAAAGTAAGAAGAACACCAACAAACATACAAAAATATAATTCTCCATCTTTGGAGATGGCAGGTGTTGCCACCACTCACCATATGCTCAGAGGCACATGTTACCCAATTCTTCCAAGCTACACAGCAAGTGGATTGGACTGTGAAAGACCAACCCAAATTGTGTTTGCATTTTAACAACTTTGTAGGGCAGTACAATATCTCAGAGAGGAGGTCAGGTCTCCTGCTCCCCTGGTGCATTCACTATAGCTGCCCAATTTCCCTGCTTTTTAAAGTTTGGTAGAAATATCTGTGGGCTATAGGTACATTCTTAAACTGCAAGGTTTTTTGCCTATTAGTGAATTTCCTTGCTTTTTAATCCGGGAGGTAAGAAATGGGATCCTGTGCAAGTTTGCTGAGAATGGATTGATCATTTGCATGCTTATTGAGTTAAGTGGGATTTACACACACACACAGGGCAATCATGCTTAGGATAGATGAAACTGACCACAGGGGATGGGGAAGGGAGGAGGGGGAGGGGAGGAGGGGGAGGGGAGGAGGGGGAGGAGGGGGGTGGAAAGGTAGAGGGGAGGACTGGGATGGGAGCAGGCAGGAGGGGGAGGGGAGAAGAAGGACAGATGTGGTCATTGCATGTTTATTGAGTTCAGTGGGATTTACTCCCGTGCAATCATGCTTAGGATAGGTAAAACTGACTGGGGGGGAGGGATGGAGGGATGGAGTGGGAAGGGGAGGCGGAAGAAGGAAGAGGGCAGGCGAGGAGAAAGGAAGAGGAAAGGGGAAGGAGGGAAAAGGCAGGTCTGATCATTTGTATGATTATTGAGTTGAATCGGATATACTCCCGTGCAATCATGATTAGGATAGGTAAAACTGACCAGGCTGGGCCTGGCAACCAAGATGTCTTCTGTATCTTTCAAAGGGCAGGGGGAAGGGAGAATTCTACCTTGTGGTTTTTCCCATTACATTGTTGCAAGAACACCTGCACTTGGCTGACTTTCTCTTCTCCTAAAGATACAGGATCAGTCTCAGGCCCTGAACCTGGCAACCCTACCTCTCACCCAAATTTAAAACAAAGCTGGCCCTGGCCACATCCACACCAGGCCTCTTATTACAATTTGGACAATCATTATTTATTTATCTATTTATTTAGTGTATTTATATACCGCCCCATAGCCGAAGCTCTCTGGGTGGTTTACAATAACTAAAACCATTAAAAACAAATATACAAATTTAAAAACACATCTTTTAAAAACAATTTAAAAGAATTTATCATGGCTTCTCTCAAAGCCATGGCTCAAAGCCAATCATGGCTTCTCTCAAAGAATCCTGGGAAGTGTAGTTAGTGAAGGGTGCTGAGAGTTGCTAGGAGACCCCCTGTTCCTCTCACAGACCTTCAATCAGAGTGGCTGACTGTTAACCATTCTCTCAGGGGAATAGGAGTCTCCTCTCAGCACCCTTCACTAACTACACTTCCCAGGATTCTTTGAGGGAAGCCATGACTGTCTCAAGTGAAATCAAGTCTGGTGTGGGTGTGGCCCTCTTATTAGCCAAGCCCAGCAGCTGTGAGGCTTTTAGAACACTGACAGTTGGTCCTTACTGAGCATGCCCCGCGCTATCATAGGCTTCCAGCCAAAATTTCTTAAATTAATTAAAACTCAACCAGGCATTTTTTTAACCTTTAAACTGCAGTAGATGAAGGTCAGAGTATGGGGCAAGGTCAGTATTAGGATTACAGGTACTCTGTGAACATGGCTGATTTTAAATGAATTTCAACAGATTATGAGAACTCTGGCAGAAAAAAGTCCAAAAGGGCTCTGAGTTTTTCTCTCTCTTTTTACACTTTGAACTCTCGATTCTCTCTGACTGTTTTGTGTATCGCCATGAAAATTGACAGGGTTGTTAAGCCAGCGTTTCTGAGTTCAGGACTATAAGTTTTGTACGGTTTTGTTTTGAAATGAGCTTATGGGAAGCATCAGAATGGCATGCGGGGGTATTTTCCATTTAACATTGCGGAATGTGAAAAATCCATGCTAGCTATAGTATACAGCCCCTCTTGTGGCTGTATAATAAAGATCCTCAGTACTAATAGCAAATATGGGGTAGAGGGGTCTTGTTTTTGTTACCTACTGAGAGCGAGAGAACGCACATGCACAGGCAAGCCGGAGGACAATATGCTACTTTCAATTATTGGCCCTTACTCCCAGATCTGGACCAGACTTGTCTATGCCAGTGTAATAAACATGATTTTTAGATGGGGAGGCTGGGGGCAATCGTAAGCAAGCACAATTTGTGATGTGATCAGCAATGATGTTGTGCAACAAGAAATGTCTGTTGAGGTATCAACATGTTTCCTACTTTAGCTTCCAATTTCCTGGGTTTGTGCAGCTTGAACCAACACGAGAGCTTTAACTCTGATCTTAAACTAGCATGTGTTATATCGTTAAATTCCCCTTTTCAAAAAATTAAAACACTAGGGGCTGTTAAACATGAAAGCAGTTATTTAGTAGCTATTAACTGTTGAATATAATGGGTAGTTCTCAATTATACATACATTTCCATTCACACTCCAAACTCTACTTTGCACAGAATACAGATTGAAATGCAGTTCACACTGCTACTGCATGAAGTTGAACAAAGTTTGGTCCAGAACTTAACAATGTTTATTTTAAATGCCTAACTGCATGACACCTAGTTTTAAAAGCTATACAAGAGGCACTTTAAATTGCATTGCAATCATAAATAAAAATCTAAAATTCACAAAACCTTTAAAAATATACATAATAATAATCATTAACACAGATATACCGTCAGTAAAACTTTTAAAACAAATGTAACTAAATTATATACCTAAAATCAGCCTGAGCTTCCAGTTTCATGACTTTGAGGTGCTTGACCAAAGACATTAAACCGTCAAGGTTTTCGTCCAAGGTATCTGCAGAGCCCCATCCTATATTCTGTTTCTGGATCACCCTAGAGTATGACAGAACCCTTCAAGCTAACAATATCAGGGGTTTTACCACTACCATTGCCACCAAAAACCACCCCCAAAATATGGCCAGCACAGGTGACAAATAATATAAGAACATTGCTGTATTTGGGGTTGCCATAGAAAAGAGATACCACAGACTTTGTGAATTCCTCTTGCTCAGTAGGTGCCCCTGACTGTTTCTCAGGTGGCCAGCTGAATACTATCAGTGAAAATTGGAAGGGTCCCCAAAGTAAAGATCTTTAGATTCTTGGGTTTATAGTCTGACATGTCACAAAGAATCATGCACAAAACAAGGACACAGATAGCTCACTCACCTTGGTTTGTAAGAATTTAAAACACTGTTGGTTTAGCACCTCTACAAATTCAGATTCAAAGTCCTGGTCGCTATACCAAGCTCCTCCTGTCACAGAACGATCTGGCTGAAGGTTGTATAACATATACACTTTCTTCTTGGAAGCCTAGTAAAGGAATGGTACATTTTGTTCCCACGTCCGCTTTCATTAAGTAAAAAAACTGAAGTCACAAAACACATGCATATTCTGGAAAATGTCATAAGCATGTAGAGCTCACTTAGGGTGGCATCAATCCCATTTTTGTGGGGTTTTTTAGGGGGTCATGGGTTGGCTTCTTGTTTTGCAAAATGAAAGAGACAGGATACAGAACAGACCCTCTGTTCTTTTAACATGTAGGTGACAGAACTTCACCAAACAAAGTGTTTCTCACCCTTGCATGACCTTCAGACTTACCAAGAATTACCATCGGTCAAATGAAAGATTGTACATTCATCTTATAGCACTTTATGCATTTTTCAGACACTCAGCATCTATAACAAGCCAGAACCAATCCCTTTGCTCCTGCTCAACTATTATAAGACAGACATTATAGACAATATGGTTTAGCTACTTCAGCGTTATGAGCTACTCACTGCTACAGACTTCACAGCTTTAATGAGTTTCTTGCTTTCCAAGTTCTTCAGGATCTTGTTGATCTCAGTTAATGGAAGATTACTTTTATATCTAATATCCCTGCTCCAAATACCTGTTTTTTAAAAAGTAGAAAATTAATTCAATTAAGTATGAACTGTATTCCTGATACAATGTTAAATAAACCATGGTTTAGCATTATGTGTGAACCCAGCCCAGTGCCTTAACTATTATTTTTTAATTATGGTTTGTTAGCAAAAAATAAGTCGTGGTTTGTTGTTGACTTACTGATCTTATTTATTATTTAGCAAAATTTATATACTACTTTATTGTGGAAAAAACCTCTAACCTGTTTGCAAGAAACTTTAAAATTAATTAAAATGGTTCAAAAAGTTTTTAAAAGATAACTATTAAAAAGTGTAAAAGCTTGTTGTTAGCATTTTACAGATCATGACTGTGCATGTGGGACTTTTAAAAAAGTTTTTTAAAAGAAAGAAAAATACCTCAGCTGAGACAGTCACCACCTTAAGTTAATTAAGAAACGCCAACCCCAACAAATCCCACCCATACAGCCTTTTGGAAGATTCTCTCTCTCTCCTCTTTATTCCAGAACACTATTTTTCTTTTCCTTCCCTTCCCTATCTGCATTTACAGTACAATACAAAAATACAGAGTTAAAAACAGCAACCATCAATATGATGACAAAAGAACAACCTCAAGAATCACAGCAACAGGTCAGCAGTATATGGGTCATATATCACAATCCACCAAATGCCTAGACAAAGAAGAAATCTTAACCTGGCACTAAAAAAGATGTTTCAGGAAGAGCATAATTCCATAGCTTAGGGACTAAAATGGAAAAGGCCCCTTCCCATGTTGTCACCCTCCAAACCTCTCCCAGAGGGAGAACGCAGAAAGTGATCTCAGGTGGCAGGACTAGGATATGAGAAGATTCATGTCAGGAGACACATTCAGACATGTATTTGGGCCATGAGCCAATTCACCTGTTTTCCTCTGTGTTTCTGAATGGGGCTATTTACCTAATTTTACAAAGGACTAAATTCTGTCCTAAAATCATCATAGCCAATAGCCATATACAATCTATAACAAAGGAAAGCAAGTGGTGGCCACATCTGGCCCACCATGACTTTCTAGATTATTTGAAAAACTCTTCGTCCTAGGAACACCCTGTCAGCTGAAAGAGTTGGGGAGGGGACCCCACCAAAACACATGGGCAACACTATCTATGTGAAATCTCCACTCCATTTCAGGAGAAGGCAGAACACTAATAACTTGAAAGAAATGACTTGGATCCTCACAACTGTGCTCTGCTTTTGGAATAATGGCCACTTTACCACCACTCCCATAAAGAACAGAGTTCTTCTTCCTGACTGCGCATTACAGGTTATGGCTGTGGTGGATTGATGCCATTTCATGCAAAATTTAAGTAGCAAGAGACCTCATTGCAAAGTTGATGGAAGGAGTAAAGCGGAGGAACCACAGATACAAGCTAGTCCAGTCACAGTGCCATTTTCAAGAGCATGAAAACTAGTCAGCCTCTGTCTTGAAGTGATTTTAAACAGGTATTACAAATTAGAGAGCCTTCAAATCAAGAGAAAGTAAGATTAGTTATGCTAGGGGTAGGGAACCCTCCAGATTTTGCTGAACTACAACAACAAGTATGGCCAATGGACAGGGATGATGTAAGTTGTAGTTCATCAACAGCTGAAGGACCAACGGCTGCCCACACCTGAGCCATGCATTTCACTGAGCAAAACTGTGGTCCTGGATGTTTCTTACATTTCATCAAACACAAAGCACCCAGGGCAGATTCTTTCCAATGCCATTTCTCCAAGTAAAATAAAACCTTAGAAGTACCTTTGTAACTCCACTGCATTCAAGAATTCAGAGGTTACAGTACGGTTCTTCACAAGCTAAAGTGAAGTAGGCCACAGAGGGGAAAAACACAAACACACTACCTTTGTTTCCTGCATCCTCTATAATCTGATACACCAGTTTTTCTTGATTGTCAGATCCCTTCATTTTACTGTAGAAAGACAAAATAAGAGGTGAACAGTGTTTAGTCTTTGAAAACCTCAGTGAATTTTATTAATGTGAAGTTAAATACTAGATTTTGAGATGTCAAAAAGGAACTAGAACTAATGAAGAATACAGAGATGAGATCTTTTGGTTATTTAGAAATGTTCCATCTCTTAAGGTGATTTTCCAAACTACAGAATCATGTTTATCAATTCCTCAGTGACACAAGTAGAAAAAGTGTGGATCTTTCAACAGCAGAGCTTACCCAGCATTCTGAGATTCCTTGATTCTATAGAGGAGGCCAGTACTGCTCCTCAGAAGATCCAGCTGTCCCTAAGAGTACACACACTATTTTATTATTTTGTCACATTTCTACAATAATTAACATCAGAATGCAACATGAAAGGTACTTTTCAGTAATACACTTAATTTGTATTCATTTAATATTGCATATTCCTCTACAAGATTAATTTTGATTCTTAATAGAATCAGAAAAAACATGTGGTCATATATACCAAATATACCTTTATTCTTTATTTCTCTGAAGGGCATTTAATGGATTACATTTTTGCAGGTGTGTTGCAAACAGATATATTTGTCAGGGAAATTTGGCTGCAGTTCTCTGTCAAACATATATTCAAGAGTAAACCTTGATTTGCTGTTGTGCAATCTGTGAAATAGTTCTAAGCACCAAAGCTTAACAAATAGATGTAAGATATTAGCAGTGATACGGTAAGAATCTTGGCAGGGTTAAGGAATTCCAATGTCAAGAGCAGCCTTAAATCCGTGATGTTGCTTGCTGGAGGGGCTTGGGATATGGTTGAGCTAGAGGGAGCCCCAGCTGACGAAGCATCAAGGCCCCAGCTGACAAAGCATCAAGGCGAGTTAAGCAGCAGAGCGAAAAGAGGATAAGTAGCTCCCATTTATTCCATTATTTAATTGAAGTAAAACAGCTCAGAGCAATAAGTAATAAGGGCAGCCCAAGGTCACCCTGAGCTAGGAGCCAAATCCTGAAAGAACCTATATCTTAGGAGACAGATCCTAGGAGAAGGAAGCCCATAGAAAGCTAGTTTTCAACACCACCCTAGCAGGAAAGCTTCAGGGGACACTGTAAACAAGGCTAAATTCCAGTCGGAGAGAAGGGGGAAAAGGAAACTCCACCAACACATACAGGGAGAGAGTCAGCTCAGTCCTTGCTAAAAAGGGCAGCTTCAGCCTTCCTGAAACACAACCACAAGCTCTGTTTCCCTAGGTTAAAGAAAGGTCAGGCTGTTCTAGGTGGGAAAACAACAAACAAAAAAGACTTGCCTGGAAGGCGCAGCCCCTTGATTAGATTAAAAGCAGCCAAAAGCTTAAACAGCCCCGCCCCTCGCTCAGGAAGGAAGGAAGCCTAAGAGAATACTAAAGTGTTAAGCCCCAGCTGATAGCCATCAGCCTTAAGTAACACATCATTGGCTAGCAGCAGTAGCTGGGAGGAACCAGCCACACATATAAAGTCAGAGCACCCTAGCGAGGGAGCCTGCTCCACGAGCTAGAGGGAGCCCCAGCTGACAAAGCGTCAAGGCGAGTTAAGCAGCAGAGCGAGTTCGGCAGCAGGGCGAGGAGGCCAGGGCCCCCCACTCTGCCCGGCTGTTCCCTGACCTCAACTAAACCGCAGTCTCCAACCCATTGACGTAATAAACCTTAAACAAAACTATGCACGTAAGAAGCCAGCAGGGGTGTGGGGGCTTTCCAGTGTTTTGCACTGCCTGCAGCATGTACGACTATCAGCCTGTCGGACAGAAGTTGTGGGTGTGCTCTCGGTGCAATGAGCTCCTGGCTCTCCGGGAACGACTTCATTTCCTTGAGGCCAAGGTGGCGGACCTGGAAAAGCTGAGAGAGGCAGAGAGGTGTGTGGAGGAGCCCTTCAGGGACGTTATAGCTGTGTCCCACTCCAACGATGATAGCTCTCCTGCTATCATGGACAACGATGGTCTCGGGGAAGGAGAGCATCCAGCTGAGGAAGAGGGAAACGATCCCTTAGAAGGGACCCATTTCTTGGGGGATGAGCAGCTATCCTCTCGTGCCGAGGATATATCTCCAGGGGCTGGAGGGATCCTTGTAGTGGGTGATTCGATCATTAGGAACATAGACAGTGGCGTGTGTGATGGGCGTGTAGACCGCAAGGTGTTTTGCCTGCCTGGTGCGAAGGTTGCGGATATCGCCCGTCATTTAGATAGTTTGGTAGACAGTGCTGGGAAGGAGTCAGTGGTCGTGGTGCACGTTGGCACCAACGACATGGGGAAACGCGGCCGTGAGGTCCTGGAAGCAAAATTTAGGTTGCTAGGTAGGATGCTGAAAGCCAGGACCTCCAAGGTGGCTTTCTCTGAAATGCTACCGGTTCCACGCACAGGACCAGCCAGACAGGCCCAGCTTCGCAGTCTCAATGCGTGGATGAGGCGATGGTGTCGGGTGGAAGGGTTCGGATTTGTTAGGCACTGGGGAACATTTTGGGACAAGCCGGGCCTGTACAAAAGGGACGGGCTCCACTTGAACCAGAATGGAACCAGACTGCTGGCACTTAAAATTAAAAAGGTAGCAGAGCAGCTTTTAAACTGACTGAGGGGGGAAACCCGACAGGAGCTGAGAAAGGTCCGGTTCGGAATAAACCTCCCCCCTGGGATAAAAACCAAAGAAATGATGAAATTTTAAAAGGGGTAGGCCTAGAAGTAGGCATTGTGAGAGCAGGGGCACAGCATATAAATTCAGAAGAGCAAAATTACCACAGGCCTAACCACAAGTGCCAAAGACACTTGAAGAGAGACACTGCTTACAAGTGCCTGTACGCTAATGCTAGGAGCCTCCGAACCAAGATGGGAGAACTGGAGTGCTTGGTCTTAGAGAAGAGCATTGATATAGTGAGCATAACCGAGACCTGGTGGAATGGAGAAAACCAGTGGGATACGGTTATCCCTGGATATAAACTATATCGGAAGGACAGGGAAGGACGTATTGGTGGCGGAGTCGCTCTATATGTGAAAGAAGGCATTGAATCCAGCAAGCTCAAAACCCCAAAAGAGGCAGACTCCTCCACAGAATCGTTGTGGGTGGTGATACCGTGCCCCAGGAGGGACTTAATACTGGGAACGATCTATCGTCCCCCTGATCAAAATGCTCAGGGAGACCTTGAGATGAGATATGAAATTGAGGAAGCATCCAAACTAGGAAATGTGGTAGTAATGGGTGACTTCAACTACTCGGACATAGACTGGCTGCATATGTGTTCCAGTCATGACAAAGAAGCAAAGTTTCTAGATATTCTAAATGACTATTCCCTAGATCAGTTGGTCATGGAACCGACCAGAGGGACGGCAACACTGGACTTAATCCTCAGTGGGGACCGGGACCTGGTGCGAGATGTAAGTGTTGTTGAACCGATTGGGAGCAGTGACCACAGTGCTATTAAATTAAACATACATGTAACTGGCCAATTGCCAAGAAAATCCAACACGGTCACATTTGACTTCAAAAGAGGAAACTTCACAAAAATGAGGGGATTGGTAAAAAGAACGCTGAAAAACAAAGTCCAGAGGGTCACATCACTCGAAAATGCTTGGAAGTTGTTTAAAAACACTATATTAGAAGCTCAACTGGAGTGCATACCGCAGATCAGAAAAGGTACCACCAGGGCCAAGAAGATGCCAGCATGGTTAACGAGCAAAGTCAAGGAAGCTCTTAGAGGCAAAAAGTCTTCCTTCAGAAAATGGAAGTCTTGTCCGAATGAAGAAAATAAAAAAGAACACGAACTCCGGCAAAAGAAATGCAAGATGACAATAAGGGATGCTAAAAAAGAATTTGAGGAGCACATTGCTAAGAACATAAAAACCAACAACAAAAAATTCTATAAATACATTCAAAGCAGGAGACCATCTAGGGAGACAATTGGACCCTTGGATGATAAGGGAGTCAAAGGTGTACTAAAGAACGATAAGGAGATTGCAGAGAAGCTAAATGAATTCTTTGCATCTGTCTTCACAGTGGAAGATATAGGGCAGATCCCTGAACCTGAACTAACATTTGCAGGAAGGGATTCTGAGGAACTGAGACAAATAGTGGTAACGAGAGAGGAAGTTCTAAGCTTAATGGACAATATAAAAACTGACAAATCACCGGGCCCGGATGGCATCCACCCGAGAGTTCTCAAAGAACTCAAAGGTGAAATTGCTGATCTGCTAACTAAAATATGTAACTTGTCCCTCGGGTCCTCCTCCGTGCCTGAGGACTGGAAAGTGGCAAATGTAACGCCAATCTTCAAAAAGGGATCCAGAGGGGATCCTGGAAATTACAGGCCAGTTAGCTTAACTTCTGTCCCTGGAAAACTGGTAGAAAGTATTATTAAAGCTAGATTAACCAAGCACATAGAAGAACAAGCCTTGCTGAAGCAGAGCCAGCATGGCTTCTGCAAGGGAAAGTCCTGTCTCAGTAACCTATTAGAATTCTTTGAGAGTGTCAACAAGCATATAGATAGAGGTGATCCAGTGGACATAGTGTACTTAGACTTTCAAAAAGCGTTTGACAAGGGACCTCACCAAAGGCTTCTGAGGAAGCTTAGCAGTCATGGAATAAGAGGAGAGGTCCTCTTGCGGATAAGGAATTGGTTAAGAAGCAGAAAGCAGAGAGTAGGAATAAACGGACAGTTCTCCCAATGGAGGGCTGTAGAAAGTGGAGTCCCTCAAGGATCGGTATTGGGACCTGTACTTTTCAACTTGTTCATTAATGACCCAGAATTAGGAGTGAGCAGTGAAGTGGCCAAGTTTGCTGACGACACAAAATTGTTCAGGGTTGTTAAAACAAAAAGGGATTGCAAAGAGCTCCAAAAAGACCTCTCCAAACTGAGTGAATGGGCGGAAAAATGGCAAATGCAATTCAATATAAACAAGTGTAAAATTATGCATATTGGAGCAAAAAATCTGAATTTCACATATACGCTCATGGGGTCTGAACTGGCGGTGACCAACCAGGACAGAGACCTCGGGGTTGTAGTGGACAGCACGATGAAAATGTCGACCCAGTGTGCGGCAGCTGTGAAAAAGGCAAATTCCATGCTAGCAATAATTAGGAAAGGTATTGAAAATAAAACAGCCGATATCATAATGCCGTTGTATAAATCTATGGTGCGGCCGCATTTGGAATACTGTGTACAGTTCTGGTCGCCTCATCTCAAAAAGGATATTCTAGAGTTGGAAAAGGTTCAGAAGAGGGCAACCAGAATGATCAAGGGGATGGAGCGACTCCAACGAGGAAAGGTTGCAGCATTTGGGGCTTTTTAGTTTAGAGAAAAGGCGGGTCAGAGGAGACATGATAGAAGTGTATAAAATTATGCATGGCATTGAGAAAGTGGATAGAGAAAAGTTCTTCTCCCTCTCTCATAATACTAGAACTCGTGGACATTCAAAGAAGCTGAATGTTGGAAGATTCAGGACAGACAAAAGGAAGTACTTCTTTACTCAGCGCATAGTTAAACTATGGAATTTGCTCCCACAAGATGCAGTAATGGCCACCAGCTTGGACGGCTTTAAAAGATTAGACAAATTCATGGAGGACAGGGCTATCAATGGCTACTAGCCGTGATGGCTGTGCTGTGCCACCCTAGTCAGAGGCAGCATGCTTCTGAAAACCAGTTGCCGGAAGCCTCAGGAGGGGAGAGTGTTCTTGCACTCGGGTCCTGCTTGCGGGCTTCCCCCAGGCACCTGGTTGGCCGCTGTGAGAACAGGATGCTGGACTAGATGGGCCACTGGCCTGATCCAGCAGGCTCTTCTTATGTTCTTATGTTCTTATGAGGTACCCATCTGACAACAGAGGTGGGGAGAAAGCAAATGCTGGTGGTGTTTCTGCCTGCAGTAGCAAGAACTAAGATCCCAAAACAGGGCATTGTAGAGTGGGGCAGACACCAATGAAGCCAAAGCTGCTCCACTCCCATGAAAGGGACCCAATCTGGGCTCCTCAATTACACTAGCTTGGAGCCGTTGCTTTTAAGGTGGAAATGAAGGGTATTTACATGAAAAGATCCATCAGGCTGAAACGCTTTGCAAAACTGTCCCCCTCACCTTCTACCCTGGCCAGCTAAACTGGATGTCATAGCTGATCTGCCATGTTGCTCTCCCACATGCCCACTTAGAAGTGGACTATTCAATAAGCAGTCACATGTGGTCATATATAATTGGTTCAGCATACTACGAAACCATAAGAAATCATTACTTTCAAAGACAACATGGTTTTATTTCAGCTACTGCTCTGGGACCCCTCTACTGTAAGTAGAGCAGTAAATGTGCATAACAACCAACCATTATGCACATTCATCTAGCCTCACAGAGAATACACACATCAGAGACAGATTATGTGCAAGAGGGAGTCATGCACATTTTCCAGTCAATATACATAATCAACAAAAGGCCTTGAGGAATGTGCATATATTGACCACATTCTCTGGGAATATGCTCATTTTCTAGTCAGTATGCATAGTCTCCATGCCTTCCCTCCCCATCTCTAGTCCAGAAGTGTACTATCCTTGCCCCCCCCGGGCTGTTTCTGGTGAACTGCCTAATCTTACATGGCCCACAACATACCCTCTCACTGATCAGCCAATCAGCAGGAAGAAGGGGTGGGGCACCAGACAAAGGTTTATTTTTTCCTGCAAGCCAGCCTCCTTTTCCCCTACCATCAGCTGACCCCTAGTCAGCTGAGCAGCACAGGGTGGAATCATAGGGAGAGGAGTTTTAAACGTTCCTCTCCCTCCAATGATCCTGATGAACTACCACCACCCTGGCTGCTATTAAGCTTGGAAAAGAGCTTAATAGCAGCATGTGTTCAATCATCATCAGGACTGCAGAAGAGAAAAGAGTCAACCAGCTCAGGAAGGGTTACCCAGCAGAGAAAAGAGGCCTGGGAGAGAAGGAGTGTCTATGACCTCTTGGTCCAACCAACTGCTAACAGATTGCCTCAAGAGAATTCTGCTCTTGGTGGGAAAACAGGTTGCCCACCACTGCTCTCATTGCTGTATCTTTTCAGGCTTCTAGGACTGGGTGTTGGCAGGTCAGACACAAAGGCTATTATGTATAGTTCCTGAAGCGATACCTAAGCATGTGAATTCATCTTCTAGTCAATGTGACAATATTTCTAAAGTCTCACAAACTTCCATTTCAAAAGAGGGAATTTAAAAATGGGTAAAACATTAGTTTGATTTTTCACATTCTATTATAAAAAACTGCAACAGACACTGTAACCAACAGGGGGTTTCCTCAGATATGAGTGGTTTCAGCACATTATCTGATCACCTCACTGCATCAGGTGTGGAACAATTTGAGGGATATAAGTACTTTAACCTCTTGAGAATGAAGCCAGAGAAACAATTTGTCTATATGATGATATTCATTGTTTCAAGAAAAAAAATATTTTGAAGGTCTGAACAATTCTGCATTTAGTCTGTATTTTTCAATTGGTAAAATATTTTTTGTTTCAATGTATTATAAATATGACCACACATTCATGCTCAAGCTGATGTCCTTCAATATTTGTCTCCCACTGAAAAAGACTATGTAGGCAAAATGTGTCTTAGACACAGCTATCCTGCTGAGAGGTCTTGAAATCACACCAAGAGTAGGCTACCCTCTCTTTGTATTACCACTAGCACCTGCGGAGTGTATTTTCGCTAAGTGATTTTAAGTTTATACAATTTCTTGTATTTTATTGCAAGATTTTAATATGTGCTAATTGTTTGTCCGCTTATTTGTCTGTTTGCATTCCGACGGCCTACGGCTATGCAATAAAATTTCTACTTCTACTAGTCTTAGACATTGGCTGCAGAAAAGACTATTCATACAATTTGCATTAGTTTTTTTTAACTTATTGATGTTTAGCATATCATTTTATATTATTTTACTGGCCATTTGGCTATGAGATTGTCTTTATAAAGTTTCATTTTAAGTTGTTTCAAATGTTATAGATTTGCATTGTCATCACAACTTTGTTTTTGTGTTTATTAGTATTGCTGAGGGAATACTTTCTTCTGTTTATTTTAGGGTATGGTGTGGATTAGGCAGCAATCCAAAAACCAGCCCAGATAGCACAGATTGCATGCTTTTGAACTAGAGACAGAAAAAGTATATGTTTCTTGGAGACTATGCATACTGTTCAGTCAGTATGCAGTCTCCAAGAAACTTACCCTTATCCAGTTTGCATACTGCTCAAAGAATGTATGGAACACAGTCGAGATATGCATATTCTCCAAACCCTGTTGGTGTGTATGCATGGAGAACATACAAAATGCAGTTGAGATTTTTTTAATGTATAAATGTATTTATATACTGTCCTCTCGCAAAACATCAGGGCAGTATACAGCAAAAGAAAAACATACGCACATTCTCTAAGGCTCTTGGAGATAATGCATAATGACTAGCATATTGACTGGAAAATGTGCACGATGCCTAGAGAATGTGCAAAATACAGCTGAGATAGTCACATTCCCCAAGGCTTGTTTGGGATTATGCATATTGGTCACGTGATGTACAAAATTCATTTGATTTATGCTCATTTTTCCCAAGGCCTATCGGAGATTATGTATGCTGACTAGGAAACATGCACAATTCCCCCTTCATAGGTAGATTATGTGCACATTCTCCATGAGGCTTGGTGAATATGCACAATGGGTGGTGGTTATGAAAGCTGAGCAGTTAATGTGCATTACTCCTAACATACAGCACCCATAATATAAATAGTCCCATATAATTAGGGTAGTTCTTACCATAGAGAGCAATCTGTTAATGGCCATAGCCCGTTGCTGAGCCTCCATGTGGGGCATGTCATTTTGAATCACCTGGTCTGTGATGCCCTGAGGAAACTGATGGCACAGTTCAATGATCCTGGGAAAAGTAGAAATAGCAAGTAAAAGACCACTACGTAGAGAGCAAATCCCCAACTAATATTTATTTAAAGCATTTGCAATCTCCCTTTCCTTAAGAAATCCAAAATGACTAATATAAACTATAATCAAAACCAAGAACTATGTGAAAAAACAGTAGCAGATAAAAAGCCAGCAGATAAAAACATGTAAAAACAAATTGCTACAATAGAAATATTAAGAACTACCATGCAACCAATTTACTCTACAAGGGAGATTATACAATTTTCACTAAAACCAATTTAAGAACACCCTGGAGAGTCAAACCATAAAAGTGAGGTAATTCAATCAAACCTCTGCAGGCCTTCCAGAAAATACAGAAGGCTATCAAGGAAGAGACACGGCAGGACTTCCTTAGCCAGTAGTTCCAGAGCCTAGGAGCAGCCACAGAGGAGGCAGTCTCCCTCATCTGAACAACACATGGGCTTAAAACACACAACAGAGTCTCTGTTGAAGGTAGAAATCAATACTAGTTTAGACTTGACCCCTTTTGGCCATCAACATTCATTACAGTAAAGCCTTCTTCCTTCCACAGTGTTGAACTTCACAACCCATAGCTTTGTAGACTATTTTGGTGGTGCTGTAAGTTCAAAACTGGGATGTTCATAATGGCAAAGTTAAAAGTACCATCCTCAAACTAACTTCAGCATTCTTTGCCCAGAGAGTAGCGGAGATCTTGTAGAGAGACCTCCTGTGGCCAGTTAAGTGTTTTGCATAAAGCAGACAGCAGGGCTCGGGGCATATTGGAGGACAACATGCTGGGCCCCACCACATGACCAATTGTTCATCTGAAATGCAACAGGATCTGAACTTCAAAATGGGCCTAAAAATTATTTATTTCCCTTTTAAAAAGAACCCTCATATTACTAATCCTGTTCCACATCATGGCAATGGGGATGGGTGGCTTATCACTAGCAGACTACTTCCTATACTTCGTTGTTGTTGTTTTTTTATAATAATTTTTTTTATTATTCAAATTTTTATAAAAACAAATACAACAAAAACAATACAACAGAAAAAAAATAAAATAAAAAGAAAAACTTGACTTCCGATTTGTTACAGATCAGCTATAAGTATATAATATATATCAAACCTGTCTCCTAGAACATACGAAATTCACTTTTTTCCAAAGTCTATCTTAATTAATCGTCAAATCCCATTATCATCATTTCATTTTTTTCTTTCAACAAAAAGTCCAAAAGAGGCTTCCATTCCTTAAGAAATGTATCTGTCGTTTTTTCTCTAATAAGACATGTCAATTTGTCCATCTCAACTAAGTCCATTAATTTCAATAGCCATTCTTCCATTGTTGGTATCGATTCCATTTTCCACTTTTGTGCATATAGTAATCTTGCTGCCGTGATCATATATAATATTA
Organism: Rhineura floridana; assembly: GCF_030035675.1. Taxonomy (NCBI): domain Eukaryota; kingdom Metazoa; phylum Chordata; class Lepidosauria; order Squamata; family Rhineuridae; genus Rhineura; species Rhineura floridana. The sequence continues at coordinate 171,103,079 of NC_084480.1, read as the reverse complement.
TTCTTCCATATTTCTTTTCCTTTTGTTTATCCATAAAACCAATTTAAAAAATTCTGGTTTTGACTGAATATTTATCTTTAAGATTTTTTGCATCATCCTACCTATCTGTGCCCGACATCTCAACTCTCCCTTTCAGCACCACTGTCTCATTCACACAACAAGATGCTACAGTTTTATTTGTCCAGCTGATCCCTTGTGTGGAACATGCAACATTCTTGAAGACCCTGCTTTGAGGGGCCTCCACTGCACAACTGCACTTTCTACAAAGGTTGCTGCAAAGGGCAGTGGGGTGAATTATTGCTAAAGGCACCTGAACTATTACAAAAGCCATTTAGTAAAGAGAAGCCCAGACAACATTGTATTCATAGTACTGTACTGAAAGCAAGTAGGCATAGTTAGATACTGAGTTGTGCCATTAGGAATACACCTATAAATTTTAAAAATTTAACATTTGGACCATATTTTCCAAATGCTGTTAGGGAGATGCATTTAATTTTCAGCACCAGGTGAAAACCTTGTTATTTATCTGGGCATTTTAGTTCATTCATTGTATGCTCAACTTTTATAACCTCTTATGATCTGTTTTATGGTTTGTTACTGTAAGCCACTCAAAGAGTTTCAGCCAAAGGGCAGCTTCTGCACTACAGTGTGATCTCCTCAACAGAGCCTTGAGAACATAAGAACACCAGAAGAGCAATTTTGGATCAGACCCTCTAGCCCAGCATCCTTTTCCCAACAGTGGCCTACCAAATCCCTTCAGGAGATCTACCAGGCAGGGCATGAAAATTATTGCCTTATCACACTGTCTGTTCCACAACAATTTGTAGACTGCCTTAAAACACGGGAATTCCATTTACCTATCATGGCTAAAAACCACTAACTAATATCACAGCTAATCATGTGGCTACCATGGTTAATAGCCACATGGCCAATAGCCGGTATGTTATCTTACAAAACACAGTCCAATATGCCCAAAGATGCACAGAAGATCTTAGCATAACCCTGCCTCGTTTTTCCCTTGTCTATGAAATTTCCCACATGAAAAAAAGCTGTGCGATTAAACTCATGACTTTTTAGGATATGCAGAGCTCCTTCCCCCTGCTGTGGCTTAGAATATCCCACAATGCTCTGAGCCCTGCCACAGCTGCAGGTACTATTCTCTCTCCCTTTGCTAAACAGTCGTCAACCTCTGTTCTCACCATCGCCTGCCCCCAACACACAGAGCTACCTGTTCTCGATTTCCAGAGGTTCTGGAGTCTTTGCTTCCGCCATAGCAAACAGCTCTCTGCGGAGGCTGCAGAGATAGCAGCCGAGAAGAAGTAGACTCCAGCTCGCCAATAGGGGCGCGAGAGTGACGTCATAGCACGCGCCTAGCGGACCAGCAGGAAGCTGCAATTGTCATGGAGACGGGGATGGTTGCTACAATCTTTTTGTAGCCTCGCCTGTCTAGGAGCGAAGTCGGTGGTGAGTCAGGTTAAAGAGCGACTCTTCTAGTCTGGGAAAAGGGGAGAAAAAAGTAGGTATAAAGAAAAAGAACGCCTTTTTAAGATTAATTAAGCGCTTTGATCTTGAAATAATTTACCTTTATTTCTCAGATTTGTCTTCCTCCAAGGAGGGTGGTGGTGTTAATCCTACTTTATCCTCACAGCAATCCTGTGACGAGGCTAAATCTAGTTTTGACTGCCTTGTAAGTATCGTAAGTAATGTGGTTATTAGTTACGATGGCTATATGCTACTCGCAGGATCAGAGGCAGCGTGTCTGCTTCCCACAGGCTTCTGGTTGGCAACTGCGGAAAACAAGATGCTGGAAGAGACAGGCCTTTGGTCTGATCCAGCAGGCTCTTCTTATATTTTTAATATGGTTTTAAATCCCATGTTTTTGAGGTCAAGGATACTGGGCTGCCAGATATATTGTAATTAATCAGCAAATAATTAGTTAATTAAAAATTAAGATCATAAGAAGAGCTTGCTGGATAAGGCCAGTGGCCCATCTAGTCCAGCATCCTATTCTCACAGTGACCAACCAGATGCTGATGGGAAACCCACAACCAAGAACTGAGCACAACAGCACTCTGCCCTCCTGCAGTTTTCAGCAACTGCTATTTGGAATCATACCACCTCTGAATTAAAAATTAATGATGGGGTTTTACATTTTATTTCTACCTTTCATACATAACTAAAATGCAGATACAAATACACTATATGGCCCTGTATGAGGCCTCCAAAGTCGCTCAGAACATAATAAAACAATGGTACAATCAGTTTAAAAACAAGTTAACTTACTGAAAACAGCATAATCATAAATTGAATTATGACTATCAGACAGCATAAAAATCACATCTAAACCATATTAACAAATAAAGTTTTAACAATATTTTTGTAGTCTGAGACAGAAGGGGCTAAATGAGCCTCCTGAAGGAGGGAGTTCTAGAGCCTTGATGCCACTTCCAAGATGACCTGTCTCATGTACTAGCCAAGCACATCTCAGACAGTGGAGACATGCCAAGGTTCCCTGAAAGATCTTAACAGGCAAACAGAATCATGTAGGAGTAGGCAGTCTTTCAAATAACCCAAGAGAGTGCTATTATTCTCATGAGGGCAGTAGGCTGAGAGAGTAGTTTGTGACAAACTTGAGATGTAGTCTAATGTTACCCAGGATTGTAATGCATTTAGGAATATGCTGCAGCCATCATTTTGTACCATAATCAGGATTGTTAAATAGTGTTATAAAATGTGGTAGTGAAAGTATCCCCCAACCAAAAGTGAGGCCACTTTGTTTTGGTAGCTATTTTAGATTTTTGGCAAGAAATACCTCACACAAAAAAGACTGCAGATTGTAACAAAAATATTTCCTGTTAAATTGTTACCTCCATCATCCCTCAAACCTTGGTCTAATGAAGGCCAACAATCAGATGAATGCAGATGTACATTTTGCTACATTCAGTTTCATGCAAACATGCTATTTTTCCTTTCTCACTCTGTAAAATGGACTTTCAAAATTAAACAGGAAACAAGAGATTGTATTCAACTAAGTCCTTTGCAGAGTAGACCCATTGAAATTAGTGAATCTGTGTTAGTCATGTCTATTCACCTCAATGGGTCTACTCTGACTAGCACTGAATACCACCCATGGAGGGGCATGGGTCACTTTTTCTTTATAACTGGACTCCATTCCCAGGCCTATCTCTTGACCCATGTCAGGCCTCTCTCTGTGACCCTAATGGGCAGAGGTAGCAACATTTGTTTTTTTGTAAGTATGTCATATTAATGTTTAAAGTAGAGCAGTGGAAGTTGGTTTTTTTAACCATAAACCCCTCTACCTTGCCCTGCCTTATCTTGCTGTGCTCTGTTGTTTGAAATGCGTTTCTCCCCAGCACAGCTCTCTTTTTAGAACCTTTTTAGGACCTACTGTATGGTAGTAATCGTGGGAAAAAATTAACCCTCTGACATCTCTCCTGACATTGTGTCACTGATTACTTGGTGTCGGTGCTGGCTGCAAGTGCAGGATTGCATCTGGGGACTGTGATAGCAGTTTACTTGGGGTGATGGTATGCCCACCTGTGTTTGTTTACAGTGTTGCATGTAGGTAAGCTTGTTGTGCATGTTGGTGATACATGTGCGCCTGAGGGTGATGGCAGTGGTTGTGTTCTTCACTGGGCTCACTGCTTTTTACGTGCCATAGCCACTCCCAGCCACCTGCTGAGTAGAGTTTGGATGCAGCAGTTTTTGCACCAATGAATTGCTGGCAGCCACATAAAATGACAATAAAAATCCTATATTTTAGATTGCTCTTCCAAATAAATTCTTAGTTTTCCTATTGAAATCATTCATGTTCTTAATGTTGGCTGGATTATGCCTGTGCATATTTTTCTAGTTCCTGTATCTGCATCCTGTTAATAATTTCAGGCTTCATTTTGAGGTTGAAAAAATTGCTAGGTAATGGCATTATTTTTTAAAGGTTGCATACGTTAAATTTTAAAAGCACACTTTATGATAAAGATACAGGTCTTAGATTGTTGCATGAGGTTTTATTGGCCCAAGCGAATGAAGGCTAGGACAACCAGAAGAACAATGTTCAGGGAACTGATAGGATTTTTATTTTCTTGTGGATTAATAGCATGCACAATTGCAGTATTACACCTTTCCATTTAGAAATACACCCCAGTGACTACAGTGGACCTACTCTTACGTAAGAGTGTATAGGATTGCAGCCTCAGTCTTTGAGTGGATTTATATGTGTTACTGCACTCCTATGTTCAAAACAATCATGTTTTGCTTTGTTTTAATAGATCTTTAGGAAAAAATGACTGCTGGCTCCATCTTAGTTCCTCAAGTTATACCACTTCGAATCTCAACACCAGGCAAAGCTAAACATGAAATAGATACAAATACACTTATAGAAATAAAATCAGGTATATGCAACAGCTCAGCATGGTATGCTATAAATTTCATCTTATATGTACAATTTTGTATTCCTTTTCTGTGCACTGCCACTCCTGCTCTTTCCATTTCACTATCACTTCTCATAAGTGCCTTCATCTTGTAAATGTATTTCAGATTGGAAGGAAGATGCTTTAAAACACAGGGGTGAGGAACCTCAGCCCAGGGACCAAATAAAAGCTCTCCAGTCCTCTCTAACTGGGCCTTGGGGCTCTGCCAAGACTACACCCTCTCTCTAGGTCCCACCTCTCTCCTACTAAAGTATTTTTTGCATATTCTAGAATTGTGATAGTGCCTCTTCCTTGTCTGGATGGAGAGATGTGTGCATGGGAGTGTCAATGAATGAATGCAGCCTACTGTACAAAGGTGAGAATCACACCTGTTGCTTCTTGCCCAATCCACCACAGACATGGCTCCCAGAAGGGTCGCTATGAGGGCACGAAGTCCCTGGGCTGAAAAAGTTTCCTCACCCCTGCTTTAAAAACAGGAACTGCATTAATAGGGAGGAGGGTGGGGTATAAATTTAATAATAAATAAATAAATTTACTTGATTGCTTTTTCATGCTTCAAACTTAGTGAGAAAAAGTCCTCCAAGCTTTTCTACCTTGTTCCCCAAGAGTTAATCTCTTTTCCTGTCATCTACACATATCTATAATTAGGTATTTTTCTCTGTTTCTAGTCATCTCCTCTCTGCTGGGCTATACAATTTGTATTAAGATTCAGCTTTTGTATGATCCATATGGAATTGATGTACGCCTACTACCTTCCTGTTAAAGACCTTGCCAAGTTTTTCTCTGGATATGGAAGTGCACACAGGAATTCTGTTCTTGCTATTTAAACTTGTGCTTTAAAAACAACAGGAAGCTTTTTGTAAGGAAATGCTTGTTGTTTGGGGGGAGGAGGAGTAACTTCCTTCTTTTTGCATCTTCAGATACCCCTGATGTCACCATATATTACACTATTGATGGAAGTAAACCACAACTCTTTAGGAGACTTGGTTATAGAGATCATAATACTTACAAGTATAAGGGACCAATCACATTACCAGATGGGAAAATAGCAATCAAAGCACTGGCAGTCACAAAGTAAGTACCATTGCCATGTAATTTGCTTTTTGAATAAAGGCAGAATTGAACTTTTCTTTGTGCAGAATGTTCTAACTTGCCACCAAAGTGAGATTTTGGTACACATAGCCCTGTGTATCTTCTCTATCTACTGAGGAGGAATCAACATAGGCAATTAATTTTTATTGGTGTCCACTCTGGTATGTTCCATATCAATCGGTTGCTGCAAAAACAGTCTTGTGGGTCCTTAAAAGGCTAACATAACAGTTGGTACTTTAAATTTTATAATCTTGAAGTTGCCACAAGACACATGGCTCCCTTTAACATGAAAGCTGTGCAAACTGGTCAAGTCTATCAGAGTTAACTGCACAGTTAGAACATAAATATTGGAAATAACGGGTGGATGACTTCTTTACCAGGGTTTCCAGCTATTTGCTTGGTAGCCAGTTGTTGTGTCTGGTAGCCAGCAAGATTCAGCCTTCTCACTTCCTGCTCTACAGAGCACAGTAAATGCATCATGCTCAGTGAGGGTTGTTTTTTTCAGGAGAGGACAGATGTGTGTGTTTGTAGCATCTGTTCCCCTGCTACATTCCTCTGATGCTGCATTCCAGCACGATACTGTTTGACTCCATTTTAACAGAGGTACTCTCTGCCTCATTGTGCTGCCACACAGGGTTGTGTTGCCAATTTGTTACTTCTGTGGCTTTCTCTGCTGGTCTCCAGGATTGAATATTCTGGTTGAATGTATTTGTAGACACCTTTTATGAAAGTAGTATTTTTCTGGATTCTGTACTAAAATGATAAATGTTCTGGGAAATGTCATAAATGGAATCACAGAACATGAATATTTCTATGTGTCGTATTTTTCCACCAATTTTCAATCTTTTTGATGATATACTTTTTGTACCTTCTTTGGCTTAACGTTGCCTACAAATACATGTAATATGCTGCTCAGTGTTGTAGTTTAGGGCTAAATTAGACATGATGGTTAATTGCATTAATACAATTAAAGTATAATTTTTTTGTTATGTGAATAGAAAACAGTGGAAGTCTGAGCAGCCTGGGGTTGGGGACATTTAATTTTTCCCTGCCACTATCTCAACGCCAGTCCCTCTCAGAAGCTACTGTTTGCATTTTAAGACAGTCCTTCATTGGCACTGTTGCAATGGTCACTCTGCAGAAACCCTGCCTGTCTTTTACAAATTTTCTTAGACCAAAGATTCCATTGCCGTAAGACTGGATAGGCACATATCAAGCATCACCTCCCCCGATACACACACAATAGTATTTTCTCTTTGGCTGACAAGAGCTCAAGAATAGATCCTTCCAATTCGCACCTCTTCCCTTACTTAGACAAAGGAATAATTGCCCCACACACATATCTTTGAAGGTTTTCTGTACACACATATATTTGAAGGTTTTCTCATGCTGTTCCAGGTCCCTTCCACATTATTTCAACCCCCTTATCCATCCCTCACCATGCAAAATATGTGATATTAGCTTTAGTGGATTTTGTCATCAGAACATCTTGGAAAAAATCATATGTATTCCAAGCATGCGCATTAAACTTCATAGCTTGCTCAGGTGTTAGGCTACCTGATGCTAAGTTTGTGTTTTATTTTATCCTCTGCATATCTCTTTTCTGCTTCCTAACTTATAACAACAACAAAACATCTCTGCTGTCCTCCATGGAGCTCAAGGCAGCTTACATGTTTCTCATGCCTTCCATTTTATCCTCACAACAATCCTGTGGTTAGGCTGAGGGATAATGACTGGCCTAAGGGCACCCAGTGATCTTCATGGCTGAGTGGGGATTTGAAGCTGGGTCTCCCCAGTCCTAGGCTGACATTCTAATACTGAAAGTTTGCTGGCTGCTTTAGATCACTCTGACTTTTTTCTCTCATGAGGTTGCTCCAGCAATACATTTCAAGGTTTAGGCAAACAGGGAGTCAGAAGAGGTTGGGCTGACTCTTCATTCCAGTGGTAACTGTAGAGAATCTACTGGCAGTTTTCCAATCCCCAGAATAACAGACTGAAGGCTGTAGGTGTCCTTGCAATCCACTATCTTAGAAATTCATCAGCAGGGCAGTGACAGTACAATCGAAAGAATGGAGTCATAGCTGGCACTTTAGGATGATACCCATTGGGTGGAGGATTACTTTCAAATGCAAATAGCAGCTTAAGAGAGCAGATTTTTGTTGGGACCATGACAGGGAGCAAAAGAGTTAAACTTCTATGGGGTTGAATGACACCTCTCTGCCCAAATATCTAGTGTTGTTTCTGTTTTGTATTGACTGGATTTTGTTTTATTGTTTATTTTATGGAGGTTTGGGTTTGTTTTAACTTTGATTTTTGTTAGCTGCGTTGAGGAGTCTCTTTTTTGGACTGTAAGGCAAAATATAAATATTTTTTTAAAAATAAAGAAATAGGTGAAATACCTTTAAAACATATTGACCTATGATATTTCTACTGTTATAGAACTCACTTGCCCAACTCACGACCCACCAAGCCAAATTCAACCCATAAGCAATATATGGTGGCATGCCAGCTACTTAGCACATAATACCCCTTCTACATTTTTTGCAATCCCAGAGAGGCAGCAAAAACAAGAGACATGTGCCCTTGGTGGACTTCCTTTATATGGATCACAAGTTGTGCAGGTCTGTTCTAGAGTTTCTTGATTTTTAACTTACAGAGATGGCAGAGAGAGCACCATTGTAACGAAAGTATTTATAGTAGAATATGTAACTCCAAACACACATGAAGATAATGATGAAAATTTCCTGGAAGACCCCTTCAGTCAGGCAAGTAATAAAAAAGTAAAGTCTACTTGAAAAGTGTTAAGAATCATTATAATAAAAATTAAATATGAAAGGCTTACAACATCAAATTTTTAAAAATCTTCCTGAGGCACTGGAACAAAGTAACTAAGGTGAATACTTGGAAAAGATCTATTTAAATAAGTTATCAGAACTTTTATGGAGCAAGTTCAGGGTCAAATCTGACTTGTTATCTTCTTGCTGTCACTTATGGAATAGCAGCAACAACCCACAAGTGGATGAATGATCCATGTTTTTCTGCCTGGCTGGGGCCCCACAAAGGAGGGGGGAGACATCAAGCACCTGCGCAAGTTATGATTCCCCCCCATGTATGCCAGGTGGTCTCCATTCAAATTGGAGGGGTCACAAGCTGTGTTGGTCCACCTAGCTCAGTATTGTCAACACTGACTACCTCATATCGCCATGAGGAAACAACTGAATTATCAAATGGGATTGAGGAGACTTCATAGATGTTTCAACTCATTCCTGTGAATGGGAACATTTTACATACCCAGGAAACAAAGGCTGACGTAATAAATTATTCTACCTTTTGTACAAAGCATTCCTGGTGTAGAGCTATGACCCAGTACTAATGCTGTTGTTACCATGATTGCTCAGGTCAACTGTCTCTAAACATGTATACAGATTACTTCACTGTGTTCAGGGAATAACACACATAGAACACACATGGAAATTTAGAACACACATGGAAATTTAGCTTTAAGGTGTGCTAAGGGAACTGCTTCCACTGTGACCCTGGCTGTGTTCTACAAGCTGTCTGTGTAGTAGAACTGGCCCCAAACTGGCACAGTTTAACCAAAACTTAAAGGGGGCCAAACATGTGTAACCAGAACCATTTAGAGAAAGCACCAGAGTTCTATGCAAGGTCTCAAGGGAGCAACAGAAACAATTTTTTCAGAAATAAAGTTTTGTTGAGAAAATGCAACAAAAGTAATTAAATGACTAACTATTGAAAGCTTCCCAGGAATTCGAGAGACAAGAAGGAGGGTGGATGTGGAGCAGGACTTTGGTTGTTGAGGAGGAGAAAAGGGGGAAGAAGCATTTGCAGGAAGACCTAGAAAAACAGGGAAAGGAGATTTACAGGAAGAAAGAGAATTACTACCCATCCTTCCATTTTGGACACCAGAGAAAGGGGCAATGATCCAAGGTGGACACTCCGCCAAGAGCTGATATACTTCAGGAACAGCAAGGGAGAGGAGAGGCATAGGAAAAAGGAGAAACAAGAATCCAAAGAGGTTTTCTGGAAGACAGAGACCTGGAGCCTCCAAAGGAAAAAAAGAACTCAGAAAAATTCTGGCATGCTAGAACAATTTCTGGGTGAACACAAAAGAAACAATTGCTAAACAAAGAGAGGTATTGAGACTTTCACTGTAGTGTTAAATACTTCTGAACAAACCCACCCTGAAATTTCAGGTTTCTTATGGCCGGGCCATACAGTGAGGCCTAGTAGTTCAGAAGTGGGGGGATGATTTTGGCATTTAACTATCTCTGGTAGGTCCATTTCTTTGTCCATGACAATCATGACAATAGAGGATTTTCAGCAGGAAACTTGGAGCAATTTGCCCTATGCAGCTATTTCTTGGCTTCATTCAGATGAAACAGAACCTTTTAAAACCAAGATACTCATGAGAGGGGCATACAAATTGGCAGTGAGTTTTTGCTCTGGGGCAGCCTTGTCCTAAGCCAGATATGCAGGAGGCCTGAAAGAATTGCCCTATAAACCATAAATACAATTTAAACTATACATCTTTATTAGCCTGTGGGGGGTCACATCCCTAATCAAATTATGACTCTGAAATAAAAATGGATGAAATCCTATATTTTTCTGGAGTATAGATTGTAACCGGATCATACAAAGGTTAAGTGGGACATATCTTTATGTACAGGAGATGTTGTAACAATCTATTCCAACAGATGTAGGCACTGTGTTGTTTCTAGATAGAAATATAGCCCAACAGTTTATATATGGTGTGCAGAGATGCATACATATTTTGTAACTTACTTACAACTTTGTCCTATTACTAATGCCACCCTTCATTCCAACCACAAAGCGCATATATATAAGCATGCTTATAAGGGTACTACTCAGGATGGCTAGAACATGTGCAGGAGACTGAAATCAGTCGACAGGAAATATACATATGAGATTATTCATCAGAATTTTTGTTCTTAGGAGATGGAAGATGAATTGTGTGACTTCAGACTCGGAAAGAAAGAAGCAAATGCTGAAAGCAAGTTCAATTATAATGGTGTTGCACTGGAATTACAAGGTACTGTATGTTAAAGCCAGAACTAAGAGAACTCTAAAAAAGTTACTGTTTAAAAGGACGTGAACTGGTAGCGCAGTTCATTGTGGTTTCCTTATGGGAACAGATTTCAAACATTACACACTATGAGGTTTATGATAACTTCCTGAACACATTATTTTCTGGACTCCTCAAAGTTATTCCCTTGGACATTCCCACTTTAATTTTGTATCAAAACTACTAGTGTAATTGGCAGTGTTATAAACTTTAACTTTGTGTTATCAAGTTATTATTTATTTTATTTAACAAAAATTATATACCACTTGATAGTAAGCAGTTTACAAGAAATATTAAAATTACCAATTAAAACAGTTAAAAACAAGTAATTAAAAACATTTAAAAGACAAACTCAGTAGTAAACTAAAAAAAGGTTAAAGCACACCAACATATATATGTCTGGATACGCTTGCCTAAATAGAAATATTTTAAGCAGGCACCGAAAAGTATAAAGTGAAAGCGGCTGCCTGATGCCCTTAGGCAGAAAGTTGCAAGGTGTAGGTACTGCCTCATTAAAAGAACTATTTCTTACAAATGCAGTACTATGTGGCACATGTAACAGTGCTAGTTTCACAGACTGAAGCAGTTGAGTGGGCACTTATGGTGTAGGGCAGCCTTTCCCAACTAGTGGGCCACCAGATGTTGTTGGACCACAACTCCCATCAGCCTCAGCCAACTTTGCCAATGGTCAGGAAAGATGGGAATTGTGGTCCAACAACATCTGGTGGCCCACTAGTTGGGAAACCCTGGTATAAGGCAATCCCACAAGTAAGCTGGTCCCAAGCCGTTAAGGGCTTTGTATACCAATAGTAACACCTTGATCTTGACTTGGTAACAAACTAGCAACCAGTGTGGATCTCTGAGCAGAGGTGTTATATGCTGACAGGGTTTTTCTCCTGTTAGCAACCATGCCGCAGCATTCTGCACTAACTTATTACTGGCTGGACCCTTATGTAATGGATGCATAGGGAAGAGGGTTCTACATATTCTTTCTAGATTTATGTCTCCAGAGTCTTATATGTCAAACAACTAAGTGAGTCCTGTTATCAGCCAGTGCAGAAATTGTGCATACATGAGTATAGGATATATGTGGCTTTAGCTAGTAAGCCAATAGCTAAACAGTGAAACAATCATATATTACTGGCCGTAGCTAGGGCATAATATTTAAACAAGCTCTATCCTGTATCACATGGGTTAGATAGGCATATAGCAGGCATTAAAGTAACAAAATGATTAAAGCAGCACATAGCTGGCTTTAACAGGTTTCTAACAATTCACTAGTGCTTATATTTATGAGGCAATTATACAGTGCCTTATACATGGAAGCATTTATTAAGAACAGCCTTATATGCTTCTTATAAACAGCCTTGTCCATTTCTTATTTGCAAGAAGCAGGAGCAAGGTTGCACACCGCTTGTCCTGCTCTCTGTAAAGGTCATTGATGAGGGCGACCAAGGCCAACTCAGTCCCATGGCTAGGCCTGAACCCAGATTGGAATGGTTCTGAATAATCCCTGTCACCCAAGACTGCTTGCAACTGCTCCACCACTTTCCTAAGAAGGGGGTATCTGTGACTGGTGGATAGTTATTCCAATCCAGGGGTTCCAGGGCCAGTTTCTTTAGGGGTGGCCACACCACCGCCTCTTTATCACTCTAGTTTTTAGGAAGCTTTAGGCCACCAGTTTACCACCTATAGCTGATTGTTGTTGTTATTTATTTCGACTTATGGCAACCCTATGAATCAGCAACCTCCAATAGCATCTGTTATAAACCACCCTGTTCAGATCTTTAAGTTCAGGTCTGTGGCTCTCTTTATGGAATCAATCCATCTCTTGTTTGGCCTTCCTCTTTTTCTACTCCCTGCTGTTTTTCCCAACATTATTGTCTTTTCTAGTGAATCATGTCTTCTCATGATAACCTCAGTTTCATCTTTTTAGCTTCTAGTGATAGTTCTGGTTTAACGTGTTCTAACACCCAATTATTTGTCTTTTTCGCAGTCCATGGTATACGCAAAGCTTTACTCCAACATCACATTTCAAATGAGTTTATTTTTCTCTTATCCACTTTTTTCACTGTCCAACTTTCACATCCATACATAGAGATTGGAAATACCATGGTCTGAATGATCCTGACTTTAGTGTTCAGTGATACATCTTTGCATTTGGGGACCTTTTCTAGTTCTCTCATAGCTGCCCTCCCCAGTCCTAGCCTTCTTCTGATTTCTTGACTATTGTCTCCATTTTGGTTAATGATTGCTTTGACAAGTTCAATGTCCTCATTGTCAACTTGAAAGTTACATAAATCTTCTGTTATTAGTTTAGTTTTCTTGACTTTCAGCTGTAGTCCTGCTTTTGTGCTTTTCTCTTTAACTTTCATCAGCATTCATTTCAAATCATTACTGGTTTCTGCTAGTAGTATGGTATCGTCTGCATATCTTAAATTATTGATATTTCTCTCTCCAATTTTCACACCTCCTTCATCTTGGTTCAATCCCTCTTTCCGTATGATACGTTCTGCATATAGATTTAACAAATAGGGTGATAAAATACACCCCTGTCTCACACCCTTTCCGATGGGGAACCAATCAGTTTCTCCATATTCTGTCCTTACAGTAGCCTTTTGTCTAGAGTATAGGTTGCGCATCAGGACAATCAGATGCTGTGACACCCCCATTTCTTTTAAAGCATTCCATAATTTTTCATGATCTACACAGTCAAAGGCTTTGCTGTAATCTATAAAGCACAGGGTGATTTCCTTCTGAAATTCCTCGGTCCGTTCCATTGTCCAATGTACGTTTGCGATATGATCTCTGGTACCTCTTCCCTTTCTAAATCCAGCTTGGACATCTGGCATTTCTCACTCCATATATGGTAAGAGCCTTTGTTGTAGCAGCTTGAGCATTACTTTACTTGCATGGGATATTAAGGCAATAGTTCGATAATTACTGCATTCCCTGGGATCCCCTTTCTTTAGAATTGGGATGTGTATTGAATGCTTCCAGTCTGTGAGCCATTGTTTCATTTTCCATATTTGTTAAAACATGTTTCATATAATAAACACAGACATATCAAAATGTAAAACATGACCACACAGAGAAATCCTAAGTGGCACAAGGGAGCAGAGGGGCTGAGCCAATGCCATGCTGCTTGCGCTGACCAAGGAGAATTCTTTCTTGCTGCTTCAGGTACAGGCTGGCACAACAGAGGGGCCTACATTGGACCTCACTCTGGGGCAGGGGGTGGAGCAGCTTTGAATCCAATGGATCCATAACTAGCTCCGTTTCATCCCTGCCCTGTTTCAGGAACTGCGCTTAGCTACTGCTGATGATAGCTTTCCAACTGCACACACTTTGGCAGATTGCAGTAGGGTCTCCACAGTGAAGGGCCCCACCAGCAGAATGTGGCAGAGGAACACCTCTACCTAGTTGCTCTACTTTTGAGCAATCTATTTACTCATGAGTAGGAGCCACTTGTGAGAATCACAGCTATTGTAGATACACGGATTGACAACTGATCCCACATATAAGACCTCAGCCAAACTTCGTTTAGTAAGCAACAGTGGGTTATACATCTCAATATACTCACTCCTTGCCTGTGATTTTTTAAAAATCATTTTTGGATTTCAGATTTGAATCTGAATTTCTTTATATAATAGAAACTTTTCTAAAATTTAAATAAGAAATGTATATTGCAATCTTTTATATTTCTAGGTTGAAAAATTACCAAGCGCATGTAGAATTACAAGCATATTATTTATACTGTATACATATTATAATATCATCAAATGGATGATAGCGTTTTATGAAATTAAAAGGAAAACCATAGTCCTATAATAAAGAAAAAATTGAGGCATTAAGGAGATTTATGGCTTCCATCCTTGAATAATTATCCAATTTAATTCTGAAAAAGCATGAAACAAGATATAACTGTTGAGATCTCATCATTTATTATCTGCGTTTTTTGAGAACTTAATTGTTGTTTTATATAGTGGCTACAGCATGGAGAACTTTTTTTGTTACTAGTTTTTAATTTATTACATACATACATACAGTACATGTATAGTTGCACATGTTTAAACAATCATCTTTGTCTCATTGTTGCTTGGGTTCCTGTGACTTTATCTTATGTTGGTTATAATAGGGGACCACCTGTTCTGGTTGTTTTGTTTTTGCATCACACACAAACACACCAGAGGGACAATATGAATGGACTAATATGTTGTTATATGTTAGATAATATAATATAAATAGAGGTGACAACAATAGCCACCTAAATTACAGGGCAGGTTCCCTAACTTGTGCTTTCCATGTATTTTGGTATATGTAAATTTGTCAGTAATTTCTCTTCTCTTGAACTTAATTTATTTTAGAAGAATATCCTTTATACAATGTAGTCAAAGATCACATTCTTTTGAAATAAATTATTGAAAAGTAATGAGATGAAATGTATTTGTAATTTTAGGCATGTCAAAAGAGAAAACAACTGTGCCCTCACATCTCATTGGACCACATCTGTTGAACAATTACTTGAATATGTCAAATGATAGAGAAGAGTCAAATTCTGCCACACTGATGCCTCAGTCTCAGGTAACCAAAGCAGCTAGTTGGTTCAAATGCTAGAAAAAAAGGTTATGTACACCGTCCTCCATAAAGTAGCAGTGTTTGAAAAGATTTACAGATCTGGACTTTTTCTTGGTGTTGCATCCAGATTTGCCCCAACCAGGGCTCCAGAATTTCCATTCCCAGCTCACCAGTGGCAAGAGCTGTCTTCCTCAGGCAAACTCCCTGCTGTACCTGAATTCTCCATGAATTTATATGATTGTAGAGAGGAGGTATCGGTCTCCCTTTACACGGAGTCCACAAAGACAATCACTACTTCACCAGGAATGAACATTACACCTATGGTTCTGTGCTTAGTAGGCCTGCTCAGGAGCAGTTTCCTAGTATTTTAATAGGCAAATGTGCAGAAAAAGAAATGTCAGAATGGAGCTGTTATATCACTGACATGGCAATTTAGTCTTTGCCATAGGGCTTTTCTGAGGCTTGCCTGTTAAGCAGAATTAGCTGTTGTACCTAAGGACCAAACAAAGAATATTAGTTGCGGTGGGAGCTGGATTGAGATTGTGGGGGGCCAACCTTTTCCCACATGGTTGCAAGTTTCTGGATTGTTAGCCAGGCTGTTTTTAGGGATAGTTTTTCTCGTGATCATTATATTTTTCTTTGCTGATCAACATCCTGTAATTGGGTGGATTTCACTTTACTTGAGGGATGTTTGAATGGCTTGCTTAATAGTGTGAGTGAAAGATTAACCCATGCAAGCATACCTTCCATCCATTGAAGAGAATTAACATCATATTAAGACTAACCTTTTGTTCTAGGGTATGGTTGCTTAGAAACTCTAGATATTTTAGCTCTTTGTTATGACCAGGACATGCATTTACCCAGTCTATGTGAAGGTAATTGAAGTACTCATTATGCAACACATGCTTTTTATATGCCTCCTAATTTCATTCGCCATCTCATGTTCACCCTGGACATTTTGGTCAGGGGGGCTACACTATGTTCCCAGTCAGGAGCGGTTGGTGCAAAGGGGTGGCACCATACAACTGGCCTCCTGGCATTGGAGTCACTGCTACTTACTGGGTGGGCTGGGGAGACGGGAAGGTCATCGCTGTGTGGGCCAATTGGCAGAGCCAATCCAGTAGTCCCAGTAATGCACCCACAGAGCAGCAACCTCCCCCACTACCTCACTTCTCCTTTCCAGCAAGTGGCAGCAACTCCACCGCCAGGAGAGCAGGTGTGAAGTGTTGCCCCTCCTCACCAGTCACCCCTGTCCTGAGTACTATATTCCTTTTGGGGTGTGGTATTGAACATCCATAGCTCTGTGGAGGAGTCTGCCCCTTTGGAGATTTCTAGTTTGTTTCACTCTGACCCCTTTGAGCAACACTACCTCAGGTACTCCTTTCCATAACAATCCTGACTCCTCCAAGCCTATCTAAAATATTATGTCATCCACAGTCTTTGTACTAAGCAGGCAAGTCATCATGTGGGTTGCATGACTGTCACAAAACCCATCTCTTCATGAATATGAAAGCCATATTAGTCTACTGTAATAAAGAGGGGAAAATGCAGTTTTCGTTATAAAATGTCATAAGCTTTTATAGGTGGCAACTATGGGGGAGGGGGAGAGAGAAAGAAGTGAGAAAGAAGCCTGAATTTTACAGGCATAGCTGTACAGGAGAGCATCGGGGCAGATTTTGGCACAGTGGTAGGCCCTACCAGAGTTTTAGGGGCCTGGGAATTGTCCAAAGATGCTGTGTGCTGATGCTGGTCCTGAATGGAGATTTTGAGCTGACAGAGAACTAACTGATACCTTAAATAGTAGCAATAGTAGCCTTTTCTCTGAGCTATTATAGCTATTAAAAGTCCAAAAGTCAATCTTCCAGTGAGCATATCTGTAAAACCTAAGCCTGTGCTCATTTACACTATGCATCTAGTGAGAGTAGTGCTAGAAAGGTTTTTTCAGATAGGTGGAAGTGTGCTGAACAGGATCATATAAATACTCTGTTTCTGTGGAAGGGCCAGGCTACTAAGTGTTGGGGTATTGCCAATATAGAGAAATTCTGGCCTCTTCAAATCCAATAATCTACCACATCAGTTTATGGACTGCAGAGATTTTCATCCTGCCATACTGATAACACTGATACACGATGATACATGATGATGTACAGGTAATGAACACTGATGACTTTTTCTGGACTTTCAACTTGGGCATGTTGCTCAGGCTATACTTCTAGGTTTGTTTGGCAATATATGCATGGAAATCAATATGATCCATTTTACCCTGTTTAGATCATTCATATATTAAGGGTAGCTATCTTTGATGTCAGTATTGGAAATTTTAGTTAGTACAAAATGTGACATTCCATTTTCTGATCATGGTATGTCATGCAGCAACATAATACAGCAGCATTCCAGTATATGAAGGGCTCCATAGCAGCTTGACTGGAAGAGTCGTGGCCTGATAGCTGCTGGCTGAAGGGGCGTGGCCTGATAGCTGCTGAGTGCAACTAGGAGCAGCTGTGGGGGCTGAGAGTTTTCATTCTGTTTCCTCACTCCTAACTGAGCAGAACAGAGGGAGCTGTGTCAGCTGGTCCAGCGGAGATACAAGCGAGCCAGTTCTCAGAGAGCAAGCAAACAGGGAGAGCTAACAGGAGTTTGGCGGGGGAGGTCCCTACATTTCCCCCCCTTCTACGACACACCACATACCAGTAGGACTCTCCTATTTACCCTGAAGGAGGACAGGACAAAGCACAGGCCATTCCAATACGTAGAAAGAAAGAAACAAAAGGCAGTATCGATTATGGACAGGAACAGAAGAGCGAAAAGACATCTATCACCGGTGGAACTACAGAACCACTTCCAGGCACTTGAGGATGAGACTAGAGGACAGTCTGCAGGGGAAGAATTACAGTAAAATAAGAAAAGCTACTTTATTTAGAGAAATACATAGTAGATAGAAAAGGCAT
This sequence comes from Rhineura floridana, assembly GCF_030035675.1. Taxonomy (NCBI): domain Eukaryota; kingdom Metazoa; phylum Chordata; class Lepidosauria; order Squamata; family Rhineuridae; genus Rhineura; species Rhineura floridana. Next base: position 171,084,906 of record NC_084480.1, on the reverse strand, counting down.
ACCTAGTTCTAACTAACTAGCTAAGTTGGAGGCATAACTCCCACAGATCATACAAAATTGGGAGGGAAAGCTACTACCTTGGAAGACAGAAACAAAATTCAAAAGGATCTTGATAGGCTGGAGCATTGGGCTGAAACAACGGAATGAAATTTAACAGAGTTAAGTGCAAAGTTCTACACCTAGAAAAAAGAAGCCAAATGCACAGTTATAACATGTGGGATACCTGGCTCAGCAATACTACATGTGAGAAGAATCCTTGGATTGTTTTGATCACAAGCTGAATATGAGCCAACAGTGGGATGTGGCTGCAAAAAAGGCAGATGCTATATTAGGCTGCATTAACAGAAGTATAGTTTCCAAATTGCGTGAAGTATTGGTTCCCCTCTATTCGGCACTGGTTATCTTGCGTACTGTGTCCAGTTCTGGACACCTCACTTTAGAAGGATGCAGACAAACTGGAATGGGTTCAGAGGAGGCCAACAAAGATGATCAGGGGACTAGAAACAAAGCCCTCTGAGGAGAGACTGAAAGAACTGAGCATGTTTAGCCTGGAGAAGAGAAGACTGAGGGGAGATATGATAGCACTTTTCAAGTACTTGAAAGGTAGTCACACAGAGGAGGGCCAGGATCTCTTCTTGATCATCTGAGAGTGCAGAACACAGAATAGGGGGCTCAAGTTGCATGAAGCCAGATTTCAACTGAACATCAGGAAAATCTTCCTAACTGTTAGGGCAGTACAAGAATGGAACCAATTACCTAGGGAGGTTGTGAGCTTTCCAATCCTGGAGGCCTTCAGGAGGCAGCTAGACAGCCATCTGTTGGGTATGCTGTAAGTTGGATTCCTGCATTGAGCAGGGGTTTGGACTTGATGGCCTTACAGGCCCCCTCCAACTCTATGATTCTATGATCAGTAGTAACTTCCTGTCTGGAATCTGGTGGTATATGAAAAAGTGACATAGAATTTAAAAGTCTTGAAAGGATCTGAAGATGCGGAACATTTCTACACCATTTGGTGAGAATTCATCGCTTATGCTACTGCAAATGATCTACAAGTTCTTTGCCTGTACCAATGCATGAAATTTGGATCTTGTAACTGTTATTTGTAAAAATTATGCTCCTCTATTTATCTTTTTCAGTGGTTAATACTAGAAGAGTGGCTCTGTAATGTGATAATGAAAACAACTGTTCTAATTGTATTTGTTATTTTCTCTATAATTCAATAAATCTTAAACAAACAAACAAAAAGATGAGTAACTTCCAACTGACTTGCAGATTAATTCAAAGGGTTGGGATAATTATTTTGGTCCAACATTGTGTAGATATCACCTCCTTCCTTGTATCATGTCACAATTTCTAAAGATTGACTAAAAACTCTCCTAACAATACCATTGATGTGCCAAGACCAGATAACAAGGACATTGAGAGATGCATTGTTGGTGGCTACCCCACAACAGTAGACTGGTAAGCTTTCCAAACCTTGTATTTGGGTTGCTGGTGTTAAGATGGTGTAAGGGACGTTTTTAATTTATATAAGATTTAAGTTTGTTTTCTCATTTTTCCCAGTTTGCTAGTTCTGTTGTGGATAATAGAAGACATCTCACAAGCATCGAGGCACTGAGAACTCGGAAAAAAACAGATTTCCTCAAGTAAGTGTTTTCCTTTTTCCTACTTTGGTGTTGTAGTCATACCATAATATCTTGTAAGGTGCCATGAAGGAGGGGGTGTTGTGGTCCACACCCTCCAGCAGCCAGCCTTCAGCTTTTTACTTCCTGCTCCACCCACTCTGAAGTCCCTCAGCCAGTTAGCTATACTAGGCTGCATATGTCAAGGGCACCCTCTAGGCTGCGGTACTAATCCAAGTACTATCAGCTTACCCCATAATATGGAGATATGGTCAATGCCTCCTTAAGGAGGCTGTAGTTCCATCCAGCCTTAAGATGGCTGTAATAACACCTCTATTGAGAAACCTGTCATTGCATCCTGCTATGTTGGGGATCCATTCTCAAATCTGCCATTTTTTAGCAAGTCAAGCCCTTGGTTTGTGCGTACCTGATCTTGTGCTTACTTTTAGTCTGTTTGACCATATATCAAGCCTCTGAGCCATTTGACATGCATGTACCCCAGATGGAGCCAGTTGCAAAGTTCAGTTCTTGACCTGACAGTTTAAGGCATACTAGCTTAATATGAACCTGTAGTACAACTATCTGATGGTGGCATTTTTCACTTAATCCAGTATAGTTACATCAGACCCCTCATTCCGGCAAGTACCATGTATGGGCTCCTCTGCCTGTATTGCTCCTGGTGGTAGAGGTACTGCTTTCATGAGAATATTAACTCTAGATCCCATTATATAACTCTGCTTGGTTTTGGGAGTAATTTGCATTAGCTGAAATCATTCTTAATTGATTTTCTGTTATATTCTAGGTGTGCACAATGCTTAGCTCCTCATACATCTGGACCATTTTCTCGCTTCTGTCAAAATTGTGGTTCTCTGGTCCCATCGGTGCCTAAACACAGCATCCTACTCACTGCACAAGCTCAGGTCAGCCACAGATATACCAAAACACTGTACTTTTTTTTAAAAAAAAATCAGCCTTAGTAAATTGTTAGTCTAACTTAAAATCCAACAACAAGCAGGTAGCAAACGGGGGGAAATAGTCTTCTACCTCTTGAGTCAAACAAGAATTCCATATAGTATATTCTAATATCAGGGGTAAACCTTGAATTTTATTTGCGACATGTTAGCTGATATTAACAAGACTGTGTTTCAGTATTTTTATTTTTGAGTTTTCTAAACACATAATTTGTAACAACAAATACTATATATATTGAGCATTTAACAAATTTCATTAATCACAATATATTGGGGGGAGCACAGCTACAGAGCATCAAGATGGCTATGTGAAAATATAAATCTTCTTGAGGTCATCAGAAAAAATTCTCCAACTTGAACAGAGTCAAGATGGTTACAGAACAGCTACCATAGAGCTAGAAAATGTTACTGGGCTCTGCGAAGACCAAAAAGTGGGACCTGACCTACTTCTTTAAACCACAGAATCAAGAGACAGAAGAGGCCCAAAGGAGCTACCTAACACAAAATAAAATGGCACCGACACCCCTGACAGCCAAAGGGTGACTTTAACCTAAAAGAAGAATTTGCAACACAGTGAACATGGTTGGGAACAGGTCTTACGGTGATGTGGAAATAACTGATGTATCCCCCAAGAAGGGAAAGTAGCAGATCTCGGAACCCACCTAGATGCCATAACTGAGATGGCCTTGACGATAATGGGTCTGGTGATAGCACACAGTAAAATCCTCAAACACCTTAAAAGAAAATGGAAGTAGTTTGAAACAAACTTGAAGAGATGGACAACCACAGCTGTCACACAAACATCCACTTGCATAAGATCCAGGAGGTAAAGGAAAAAGACAACATCGTGGGGTTCTTAAATCCCTTCTCCCCATCCTGGATGTCTGTACAAAGGGCTTTGAAGAGGCTCATACCCTTTCACCAAGGCCAAGTGACTCATCATTGCTGAGGATACCATCATTTGTTTTGTGTATTATGTTTAAAAGGTAGAGATTTGGCAATTGCTTCAAACCATCAAAATGTTGCATATAAGAACTAACCTGTAATGGTTTTATAAGACTTCTGCCCTAAAACTCTCTGATAACACAGTGAGTTATGCCCATTTATTAATTGCAGGAAATAGGAATCAGATATTGGTGGGTCTTGTATTTAGACTAATTGTGGTCATAGGGTACACCACATTTCCAGCAATTAATAAAAAAGAAGTGGCTGCATTGCTTATTTCTTTAGAACTAGACTTACCAGAAAGAGCCCAAAATCAGGACCGTGTTATGGAGTAGGACGATAACATGCTGTCTGAAAGTGGCTGAGAAAGCAAGGAAGGCAGTCACCATCTGAGGAAACAGCAGCAGCGGTGGCATAGGTCAGGAAAGTTTTTTCCAACAGACAAGCAATGATGACTACGGATGAAACCTGTATAAGCACAATTCACCAGGTGAAGCAACCACAGTTTTTACAGTTGATTTATTTTACTTACTTTATTGCAAAAATGCAAGCTGTAACCAGCCTAGTAAATAGCAGACAGCATGAGCATTAATGAACACTAATGACCCCTAGTTAAAATCCGTTAAAAAAGGAAGGGCCCTGCAGGTTGTATCTCACAGCAAGATGCCTCTCATATTAGCCAACCTTCTCCTTAAAAAGTTGGAGATACTGCGCTGCAGGCATGTATCATCACATGGCACTTTGGAAAAAGATATTCCTTGAAAAATACAAAGCAGGATATTTGCAAAACACCCAATTTAGCTCCATTACGTTTGCAGAAGAAAACAGGGATTTAAAAATTAAGACTGAATCACCTTGATTGATGAGCTCTATTTGAAGCAAGATGGGAGGAATGCAACCCTGTTGATCTCTCAGTGGCTTTTTTTTTTTTTCAATAATTTTTATTCAGATTTTCATAAAACATACAAGACAAAATCATAAAACATTCAAAGACAAAAAACAAAATCAAAAATAGTTAAACAAAAAGAAAAAAAGAAAAAAAAACAAAAATAAAAAATAAAGAGTAAAATATTGACTTCCCATTTGTCAAAGATCAAATCAGTTATAAGTCTATAATATATAACAATCCTGTCTCTTAAGTCATATTATAAAATCACTTTCCTCCAGTAGTTATCTTACTTAATCATCAAATCTCATAAACATTACTTTATTCTTTCCACAAAAAGTCAAAGAGAGGTTTCAATTCTTTAAGAAATATATCTATCAATTTTTTTTTCCAGATAAGCATATCGATTAATCCATCTCATTACTAATTATGATAATCTTATTGTCATAACCATAGTCAAAATAAACATTTCAATTAATCCATCACATCAGAATCTGTTAGGTTCAATAATTTCAGTAGCCATTGTTCTATTATCTCTATTAGTTCCATTTTCCATCTTCCATCTTCAGTAGTCTTGTTAAGTCCAGTAATTTCAATATCCAATCTTCCATTATCAGTATTCCATAATAATCTTGCTGTCAAAGCCATAGTCATATAGTAAGAGTCTGATGGGGATTACCTCTATCCCAAATATTTTCTTGCCATCCATTCTGAATAGGTTGCTGAAATACTGCTGTAAAATCATATCTCTGTTCTTTTTTTCAAAATACACTGGGTCATCTCTTAAAAGTTTTTCCATTGTCACATGGCTGCAGTTAATTCCATAGATTTTCTCTATATTGGGCTCCATCACATCATTCCAGTCCAGAAGATTATCCATGCCATTGATAACTTTATCTCTAGAATCTTCATTCATTTCTTCAGAGATAACATTGAGTTCCAAACAATAGATTTTATTTCTAGAGTCCATAGACTCCAAATCTTGTTCCTGTTCCACGTTGGTTCCAATCTCCGGGATCTCCTCTCTCACAGGGACCCCTATTCCAGTCTCCAGGGTCACCTCTCTCACAGGGACCCCTGTTCCAATCTCCGGGGTCTCCTCTCTCACAGGGACCCCTTCCAGGGTCACCTCTCTCACAGGGACCCTTATATCTTTAATCTCCTGCTTCATTTTACTCAATTCAATTTTCATTATCTCAATCTCATCCATTATTTTCTGAAACATAGTTATTTCCAGATTTTCAGCCACTTTCTTAATTGCCATTTTAAAAGAAAAATATAGGAAAACCACTTCTTATTTCAGCAACAATTGGGTTAATACTCCAAACTTGGTGACATCACAGTATAAACAGAGCAGACAGCCTTATCTCTCCAATAGTTAAGTAAACAAAATGCAGTTCCCAGGATCGAAACAATTAATGGCAATCGTCAAGAAACAGATTCGTCAAAATAAAATAGACCAAAAAGAGAGTAGTCTCAAAACAGTATAATATTTTTCAAAATAAAAATCTGGAATAGAAATCCCTCTTCTGTGTATATCTTTAGAATGCAAATCCAGGACAGCTTTTTGCAACAAAAACAGAGATAAGCTATTAATTAGTGCGTAGCAGAGAGAAGTTACGGCTCCCCAGTGAGATGTCAAAAACTGATCAATCTGGCAAATCTCTTTTAAACAGCAACAATTTAAGTCAAGTAAAAGAAAAATATAGAAAGAAGGGTGCTTGCCTGTTAGTGCGTTCTCTCTTAGAAGATAAGGTGAACGTTCGCTTTATCAGATAGAGCTTGCTGTTAAAAATCCGTCCCACCTTCGTCGGCTGGACCTCGTCCCATAAATTAATGAGATCTGGTCGTCCCAACAAAAATAGGCTTTGAGGTTAATCTCTTCGTTTCTCCCTACCCGGGAGAAGTTTAATCAGTCAAAAAAAAAAAGAAAAAACTGACTGATATATCTGAATAAGCTTCTTTTGAGGCAGGAGCCCATCTCAAAAGCAGGCACAGGCTAAGTCACCCTTCCCGGAAGTCGATCTCTCAGTGGCTTTTGACACTTATAACCATTGTGTCCTTCTGGAATGACTTGGGAGGTGAGATTTAGAGGCACTGTATTGCAGTGGTTCTATTCCTACCTGAAGGTTATTACCAGAAGGTAGTATTAGGGGACTATTGCTTTCACCCCATGGCTTTTGAGCTGTGGAGTGCTGCAAGGGTCCCTTCTGTCTCCTGTGCTGTTCAACATTTATATGGGAACTGTCATCTGGGGATTTGGAATATGGTGTCATCAGTATGCTGATGAAATGTAGCTCTCTCTCCATTCCATCAGGAGAGGCTATGAAGGTGCTGAATTTGTGCCTGGAAACAGTGATGGGCTAGATGGGCCAATAAACTGAGGATGAATCCTGATAAGATGGAAATGTTGTGGGTGGGTGGTTCTCATGTCCAGGAAGTAGGTGGATAACCTGTTCTGAGAAAGTTTGCACTCCTGCTCAAGGGACAAATTTATGGAAGTGGTTTGTGTGTCTAGTAGTGCTTAAGCCCAGCTTAAACTGGTTCACTGGCTATACCTGCTCCTGGACCAGGATAGTCCAGGACGTTCATGCTCCAACGACTGCTTCAGTGTGTTCTATATGGGGCAGCTAATGCAGAATGCAACAGCTAGGTTAATAAGTGGAGCAGCCTGGTGGGACTCTGTCACCAGTCTTGAAAGTACTGCAGTGGCTGCCTGTGAGCTACCAGCCCCAGTTCAAGGTATTAGTCCTAGCATATGAAGCCCTAAACAGATTGAACTCCAAATACCTAAAAGAGCACCTCTCTCAATATTTTACCATCTTGGGCCCTAAAATCAGCAAGGGGATCCCTGTTGATGGTTCTGCCACTGAGTGCTTCCTGGTTGGCATTGACCCATTGCAAGGCCTCTTCAGTGACAGTTCACCCAGGCATTTGATGTCTGAAAGAGGCTGTTCCTGGTAGCCTTGAAATTATTAGCCATGAGGATATGTGACTGTTTTTAAAAATGTTTTAAAGATACATTTATTTTGTTAATTGTTTTATTGCTGGGTTATGTGCTGCCCTGAGAAAGAAATTTAATAAATAAATTCATAAATAATTGAAGTCATCTACTTATTGCAGCAAGGGCAGTTTTGGCTAAGACATGGAAAGAGCTAAAGGGAGCCACCTTGGAAAGCTCAGAAATGAAGGGTATGAGGGAACAAAGTAAAGACACATTTATAGCCACAAGTTATGTTTGGCATACATAATAAAATCAGAGAGAGTATGGTAGAACCCAACAACTTATGTAGAAGTGTAATATTTCCATATGCACTCCTGACATGATCTAACATGATTAACATCTGAACAATCCAATACCTGTGAAGAAGAAAATGAAACAACAACAATATACCACTCTGGGTTCTTGGCCACCTGGGGAAAGGAGATCCAGCTACAAGAGAGTGTACTCCTCTGTTTCATCCTCACCCTCCCAGTTTGAGGTTCTCGTCACCATCAGGAAAACAATTACAAAGTTTATGGAGACCACCCCTTATCAGACAGCCTCCACATTTTCCTGGGATCCCTCTGAAGCCTCTTGAGTAGGGTAGCAGGTTCAGGGCCTGAGAGTGATCCTGTATCTTTACGAGAAGAGAAAGTCAGCCAAGTACAGGTGTTCTTGCAACACTGTAATCATGGGAAAAACCACAAGGTGGAATTCTCCCTTCCCCCTGCACAACTTTTAAAGATACAGAAGACCTCTTGGTTGCCGGGCCCGAAATAAATGTGAAATAACATTAAAGCAGTGCAAAAATATTATAAACAGCACAAATCTGCAATAATTAAGGCATAACCACAAATGCATCACATAATATCAGATGCCTGGGGAAGGGGGATAGTTTTAATGTGTTGAAGAGATATTTATGTTGGCACCAGAAAGACCTCACTGGGAAGAATGCTGCCAAAGTGGGGAGCCACAACAGAAAAGGCCCTCCCCTTTGTCACTATTCTCTGGACCTCTCTTGGAGAGGGCACTTGCAGAAGGGCCTCATGATGGTCTTACATTTGCAGTGATCTTAGGTGAGGTTCATGTCAAGGGAGGCATTCCACTAGGTATTGGGGTCCTGAGCTGTACAACACTTTACAGCAGGTATAGGGAACCTTTTTTAGCTCTAGGGCCACATTTCCTTCTGGACAGCCTTTCATGGGCCACATGCCCCTGGTGGATGGTGCCAGAAGCAAAAGTGGGCAGAGCAACAAATGTTAATTTTACTTTTGTACAATGGGATACACACACTCCCCTCCTCCATTCTCCATCCAGCCAAGCAAGAAACATCAAAGTTGAAAGACGCATTCCAGCCAGATGAAAACAATCAAGGAGGGTGCAAAGCAGAGCCAGTAGATGGTGAGGGGGTGTGGCCCGGAAAGAGTACTGCCTGGAAGGCGACATTCAGCCCCCAGCCTGAGGTTTCCCACCCCTCTCTATGGTTAAAACCAACACTTTGAATTGGGCTCAGAAATGTATAGGCAGCCAGTGCAGCTGTGCTAGAATGGGTGCTATATGATCAGATCACTGATTCCCCATCAGCAATTTGAATGCTCATTCTGCACCAGCCACTGTTTCCAAACTGTCTTCAAAGGCTACCACACTTGCAGTACACTGCAGTAATCTAACCCAGAGGTTACCAGGCCAATTGAAGCCAGGTTATCCCTGTCCAACCAGTAGTGGCACTCCATGCCACTGAGGCCACTTGTGCCTAAACTGACAGTAGTAAATCCAGGAGAGCCCTTAGACTATGAACCTGCTTCTTTGGGGGGAAAGGCAACCCCATCTAGAATAGGCTGAATGAAGCCCATTCATCTGATCAGAGGATCCACCCACTAACAACGTCTCAGTCTTGTCTCAACTGAGTTTCAGTTAATTGGCCCTCATCCATTCCATTAATGTGTCCAGATACTGGTTCAGTACCTCCAGCACCCCATCTGCAGAAGGTGAAAAGGAAAAATAGAGACGCATGTCAGCAGCACACTCCAGAAGTCTGAATGACCCCACTCAGCTGTTTCATATAGATGTTAAATAGCATGGGGGACAAAACCGACCCCTGCAGAGCCCCAAACTGAGAATACACGGGGCTGAGCAATATTCCTCAAGTGCCACTTTTTGCAGTAAGCCATCCAAGTAGGAACAAAGCTTCCACAATTCAGTGCCTCCTATTCCTAACTCAGATAGCCATTCCATGGTGAGTGGTATCAAAAGCCACTGAGAGATTAAAGAGAAACAACAGGGTTGCACTCTTTCCTGCTTCTCTCCCAACACAGGTAATTGTATCAGTCAAACAACACGGTTTCCATGCCAAACCTCAGCCTGATCCCAATGGAAATGTATGCCAAAAATCAATTTTGTCCAAGGTATCTGGATCTGCTTGGCTTCTGGACCTTGCCCAGGCAGGGAATATTTGCCCCTGGTCTAAAGTTGCTGAGATCTTCTGGGTCTAGGGCAGGTTTCTTCAGGAATGGTTTTACCACCACCTTTTAGGTTCCACAGAGGCATATACCACCTCTCTGGTCCAACCAGCTTTTCCTTTCCTACCTCTTTTTATCAGCCAAGAGGGGCAAGGAGGAAACACAAGTGGCTCTATGAACCCGCCATGCACCTTGTCCTCAGGCCACATAAGCTAAAACTCATAAAATAACGCTGGACAGAATTCCTCAGATTCACTTGTTATACTGGAGGAATCCTCAACATGCCTAGCAAACATGTCACAGCAGGCTTCAGCTGGTTCCACCACCTCCCTTGGCCCAGCATGTAATAGGCTCTGAACCATCCAAAACTCCGCTGGATGCCATACAGAGGATGCTGTGGAGGCAGAGAAGAAAGATATCTTCACCACCTTCACTACCATGGAATAGGCACAAACTGTTCAACTGCATTTGCTGGGAATTTTTCTCCAGCTGTGCTCAAGGCATCTCCCAGCTTGCTTCATCACCCTCGGGGATATACCATGGAGCTTTCTGAGCTCTGCTAAGTGGAAGAGGACACTCAGGAGCAATTGTGCCAACTACCCAGATCATCTCTGAGTTCCATAGATCAACCAGGGCTTCAGCATTAAGAGACAATCATATCAGTTGCTCCACCACCATGCCCAAAGATCTCTGGAGGCCATTTGTTAGCCTCTAGGGGTAGATCCCCATCCCTGCAGTTGGGAAAGGCAGCTATTAGCCCAAAATTCACCAGGAGGTGACAAAGGGACCAATGCAAAGTCTCCCTCCTTTAGACCACCCCTTTCCCTGCCCAGCTGAGAAAACCAAACCCAGGGTGTGCACTGCTACATGTGTTGGGTCAATTACATGTTGAGATAGTTCCATGGCTGTTAACGGTGACCAAGACATTCTAAGCCATCCCAGTCTGAGGGTCTGAGACCAACTCCATCAGCTTTGGTAGGAAGACTTCTGGGTAGCAGAGTAGGTGGCACACAAGCAGAATCCTCAGTCCGTCCTGCTGGCCCAGTGCAAGATGCAAACTCCTCTAGATTAGCACTCAGATGAACAGGGAATGTGAAGAGAGATGGTATTTCTAGAGACCACAATCCTCCGTAGCCCTTGACTCTGCAGTGATGCTGGGCTAAGTGCCTAGGTGGGCACAGCTGGGAAAGTCCAACACCCCCTTCTGCTTCTCCATCCGTATGTCACCTCATCCCTGGGCTCCTGGTGGGAGGAAGGGCAGGATATAAATAAATGGATGGATGGACGGACCTGGCATTTGGAAGCAGCATCTGGAGACCCAAGGGCTAACTGATAGGACAACTTTCAAACAGGAAAGCTTAGTGATGGATCTGTATAAAATGTTGCCAGTATCATATCCTTCTTCTATCCTATTATCTTTCTGCCTAAATAATTTACCAAGTTACTTCACCACAAACTGCTCAGGACAGATTTCACAGAGGGTGAAAGGAAAAACATATTTGAAAAAATGTGGAGTGGCTATTGAAATAACTTTGGGTGGGCAGTGATGTCCATATCAAATCAAACCATTGCATTGCTTTGGCGAGCAGCCTTCCAATTCGTTCAGTTTGAACTGACTTTGCAGTATATGACTTAGTAACTTCTTTTTGTCTTTGTTAATGGTTGATGCCCAGCAGGCTTTTGAAGTCCATGCTGGAGAAGAGCTATTAGGGTCTTCTTTTATTGTCCTGTCAAGTAAATCAAATGTGTCAATTATTTTTGACAACTGTTACCTTTCCTGCAGATGGGGTTGTGCATCAAATGCCAGACTATGGTGCCAATGAATTCACCAACTTGTGTAGTATGTGATGCCCCGATGGCTATACAGCTGCAACCAAAAGCCAACACCCACCAAAAGGTAGCTCAGAATTAATATAAAAATGTCCAGTGAAGGAATCCAAAGCACTGGTCTGGTGTGATGGGTGATGACATGGATAAGTTGTTTCCAGAGGTTCGGCCTGCCACTTGCCTTGCACCTTCCTGGCACATAAGAGCAAGCCAAAGGGGATTCACCAGGAGCATCCTAGAGGCTAGGCTCCTGCTGGGAGGAAGGGTGGATATAAATCAAATAATAAATAAATAAATAACGGGGGGATTACCACCAGCCTTGAAAGAGGCAGTGGTGCACCCCTTCTCAAGAAGACCTCCCTGGACCTAGAGACAAATACTGCCTTGTCACAAATATTTCCTTTTGAGGCAAGTTGCTGAAGAAGGTGGTGGTAGGGCAGCTTCAGCCAGGCTTAGATGAAACTGACTATCCAGACCCATTTCAATCTGGGTTCAGGCCTGGTTTTCGAGTGAAATTGCTTTGGTTGCCTTGGTTGATTGCTTTTGTTTGGAGATGAACACAGGGAGTCTGACCCCACTGATTCTCCTTTCATCGACCTTTGATACCATTGCCCATGGTATCTTTCTGGACTTCCCGAGGGTTCTATCTCCAAGGACCATTCCAAAGAATAGCATTGGGTGACTTCTGCTCAACACCATGAGAATTTTCTTGCAGGGTCCCAGAGCTTTCAGACTTGTCACCCGTGCCCTCGGGATCAGCCATTAGCGAATTTGGAGTAAAATGTCATCAATATACTGATGACACTCAGTTCTATCACTTCTATCTGTACCACGAGAATCTATGAAGTCTGAAGGTGGTATCGGGTTGGATGTGGGCCAATAAATTGAAGCTGAATTCACCAAAGGTGGAGGTGCTGTGGGCGGGCAGTTCCCATGGCTGGGAGTAGGTAGAACAGCCTGTTCTTGACTGGCACTCCCCTTGAAGGAGAAGGTACGTAGTTTGAGGTGCTCCTTGAACCATCATTGTCACATGATGCCAAGGTGGCCTCAGTGACTAGCAGTGCCTAATGCCCCAGTTTTGACTGGTGCACCAACTACAGCCTGTCGTGTATAGCCTGTCTACTCTAGTAACCTCCACCTTGGACTACTTTTAGCACACTTTATGTGGGGCTGCCCTTGAAGAAGGCCAGAATGCTTAGAAGAGTGGCAGGCCAAGCACATATAATAGCTCCCATTTTAAGACAACTTCACTAAGTGCTGAACAGCCTGGGGACCAATAGCTAAGAGAACTGTTGGGTAGTCAGTGGAGGAGACCTTACTGGCGGTCCCTGCACAAGATGAAGTGTGTAGCACCTGGGCCATTACAGTGCCTTTTCAGTACTGGCTCCACATCTATGGGATGCTCTCCGCACTGTGGTTGTCCCATCCAGAGCTGGAACCATGAGATGGAGATGCGGGTGCAATTAAATCTTGCTTTATTAGAGTAATGGATACATCTAGGACATTGCACTTCATATAGAAACCTGCCTTACTCACTAGAAACCCCTAACTACACTCTAGACATGCTCTGCGGCACGTGAAGGAAGTTGACTCAGCGACTCCCCTCTTTTTAGAGGCCAGCTTATGTAGGGAACGTTTTTGATCGTAATCTCTGACTCCTTCGTAAGTCCTGTCTCTGCCCTGTCCGTTTCTGACGGCGGTGGGTGCGAGGAGAGGGGGGGCGTGTTTCCAACGGCTCATCGGAAGACACCTGCTCTTGGGCTGCAGGCTCGAGGTCAGGAGGTGGCATCACGCTGGAAGCATCCTGGGAACTGCTTGGCAAGGGAGGAGCTGGTACAACCTCTGGGGCGTCCCCTGACAGGCCCTCGGGAATGACTGGGGGCGGCACACTCTCTTCTACGGAGCTCGCGCTACCCATGGGAATTGACTGGAGTTCAAGTTCACTGCTCCCCCCAAGGCCCCGAGCAGACTCAACAACTCCTGGGTCTTCTGCGTCTTCTGGCAGGTGAGGCGCCTGAAACTCATGCCTCTCCCTTCCTGCTCCTTCAGGGAGAGCTGAGGCTCAACAGTGGTGCACCTAGCCACATCATTGCTTTATTTTAGGAAACAGATGAAGACATACCTCTTCTGGCAGGGTTTTAGATTAAGGGAACCGTGACTGATGTCATTTATGAAAAGTTTGGTGCTGCTGCTTTTTATTATGAGTTCTATGGAGATAATTGTTTTTAATCTTGTGTTGTATGGTTATTATGTTGTTTATGATGTGGCCTGTTGGCAAAGGGTGATATATAAATTCCTTAATAAACAAAAAATATTTTTATTTAAAGATTTTACTTCTTGGTTTTGTGTAACTAAATTGAGGTAGTTTTCAGTTTTAGGAGGAGGATTCAAATATTTCTTAAATAATAACCATAAATTTAAGTTAGCATTCTGTGAGGGTGAAATATGAACACATGACCAGATACCCACTTGTTGCACCTTAAAATATGTGATCTATCTGGACAATATGTTTGTTTAATACATTTGTATACTGGCCTTCAACCAAATGGTTTCCAATGTGATTCATAGTAAATTAATATACAAATCAAATCAAATTCAAACACAAACAATTATAATTAAAACAAGGGAACTTTAAAAGCTAGAATAAAAAAGTCTTTGTTTGGCATCGAAAAATAATAAAGGAACTCACCTCTGTTCTGTTCTAGTTCTGACTAAGCATGACTTCACGACTCTAAGATGGTTGACACAGCAACTGGGTTCCCCCCCCCCAAGTCAGCTTAAGTAGGCTTGGACCGCGCACACAAACGAAGACTCTGCCTCAGCTCCAACTGTTGAACTAACCCCCTCAAGCGCCTCTGAGCGTGGGGTGAAGGTGGTTGGGTCTCAGTTTCCCCCTCTGTCAGAAGGGGGCTGCTAACAGTCAGTTCAGGCATGAGAAGCTGGGCAGCACTCAGCTAGGAAATGTCTGATATGTGCGGTTGAGCCTCTGGCGTGGGCGGCGGGGGGTGTCCAATTGAAGAGTGTCATACTGGCCAGGTGGAGCTTCCACAGGGGGGTCAGGAGCTGAGCTGTCAAAGATGGGGGCTCAGGAGTCCTGGGAGCCCACCCCACTGTCTGCTCCTTCCCCGGGTTCCCAGTCCAAGTCATCATCTCTTTCGCCCTTGTCTATCTGCCCCCTTCCTGCAAGGCTCACAACAAATCCAGCAACATCTGGAGGACGGCAGGTTTCCCACTCTTGACTTAAAACATACAGCCAAAAGATAAAAGAAGACAATGCTGAGGAACATCTGGCATTGTTCATCTTTTGTTCCCTGTTTCTTCTTCTTTTTCTCTCTCCTTTGTTATCTTCTCTTTCTGTTCTGCCACTCTTACTTGATTTTTGCTGCATATATGGAGGTATGGATGGGTGTGATTCTGGCTATGCTGGCACATAATGCTAAGTTGCACAAGTTTAGGACAGTCCCTGCTCCCCCAGTGCAGCCATAAAGAGGAAACTGGAAGTATTTGCTTTGTTTTCAACAAACTGCACCTTATAGTTATGTCAGAACCTGGACAAACTGTGGGTGCTTTAACTGTGGTTTATATGAACAAACGAATTTCAAACTGTAGTTAATGATCCTGGTTTGTTTAGATAAACCACACTTAACTCTATCTGCAGTTCCCAATTCAGAGATGACATTTAAAAATGCAGTTAGCTAAAATGGAAACAAAATCTTCCAATCTCCTCATTGCAATCACATTGGAGGAGAGGGAGGGAGCATTCAGAGCAAAGGCTTGTGCATGTAACACTAAACTGCAGGTTAGTTAGATGTGAAGCAGACCTTTCAAAATTGCAGGAACAATGTTGAAGGGAAGGGGAAAGTTGGGGAATTAAATAGGAATGCACATGAAATCATTTCCAGCAATTGCTTATTGATGTTTGTGTTAACAATATAACATACTATTGTTAAAAGAAGCTACTGTTAAAGACACGGGAACAGTGGCAGAGGAAAAATGTATCAGTGCTAACACCACATAGTTGTAGGCCACAAGCCATTTCTGTAGATATTTTAATTTAAGGGAAGGCCCTGGAACCTCTTTTAAGTGTTGAGCCTCGACCCTGGGAGGTAACAATTAAGCAATAAAGAAACATTTCCTCTGAGCAAGGAGATTCTCTGCTGTAGAAAAACATAATGCTTGGGATATTCCTACATTGCTTGTTCTATATTTTACTAAAATGTGCTTGTTCTATATTTTAAAGGACAACGTACTCTGCTATGTGTGTGGAGTGGGAAATCCAATTTGCCTTGCACATTGTGTGGTCTGTGAGAGCCAACTTCCGGAAGCGCAGAGGGTAAGGAGAGTTTCTGCACAAAATAATCACGCACAAACAATGTGAGAGCACTGTTTCTCTTTGAGACCCAGAGCCAACTGACCTGTTTCTCAGTCAACCCAGTTCAAATGAGACCTCAATAAGTATTTTACAGATTACTCACATGATAGAATGAAAGCTATCCCTTATCAACAGGACAGGGAAGTCACAAAAGCACAATCCTAGTTCCACTGCGTTCATTGGGGCCTAGACCCAGGTAAATGGATATAGGATTGTAGCTGTAGATTTCTTGGAAGGAGAGGTGCCCCCTCTGTAGCTGCAAATAGTTTGCTGGTTATGCAGGAACTAGGGATGGAAGAATCTGTAAGAACATAAGAACATAAGAAGAGCCTGCTGGATCAGGCCAGTGGCCCATCTAGTCCAGCATCCTGTTCTCACAGCGGCCAACCAGGTGCCTGGGGGAAGCCCGCAAGCAGGACCCGAGTGCAAGAACACTCTCCCCTCCTGAGGCTTCCGGCAACTGGTTTTCAGAAGCATGCTGCCTCTGACTAGGGTGGCAGAGCACAGCCATCATGGCTAGTAGCCATTGATAGCCCTGTCCTCCATGAATTTGTCTAATCTTCTTTTAAAGGCATCCAAGCTGGTGGCCATTACTGCATCTTGTGGGAGCAAATTCCATAGTTTAACTATGCGCTGAGTAAAGAAGTACTTCCTTTTGTTTGTCCTGAATCTTCCAACATTCAGCTTCTTTGAATGTCCACGAGTTCTAGTATTATGAGAGAGGGAGAAGAACTTTTCTCTATCCACTTTCTCAATGCCATGCATAATTTTATACACTTCTATCATGTCTCCTCTGACCCGCCTTTTCTCTAAACTAAAAAGCCCCAAATGCTGCAACCTTTCCTCGTAAGGGAGTCGCTCCATCCCCTTCATCATTCTGGTTGCCCTCTTCTGAACCTTTTCCAACTCTAGAATATCCTTTTTGAGATGAGGCGACCAGAACTGTACACAGTATTCCAAATGCGGCCGCACCATAGATTTATACAACGGCATTATGATATCGGCTGTTTTATTTTCAATACCTTTCCTAATTATTGCTAGCATGGAATTTGCCTTTTTCACAGCTGCCGCACACTGGGTCGACATTTTCATCGTGCTGTCCACTACAACCCCGAGGTCTCTCTCCTGGTCGGTCACCGCCAGTTCAGACCCCATGAGCGTACATGTGAAATTAAGATTTTTTGCTCCAATATGCATAATTTTACACTTGTTTATATTGAATTGCATTTGCCATTTTTCCGCCCATTCACTCAGTTTGGAGAGGTCTTTTTGGAGCTCTTTGCAATCCCTTTTTGTTTTAACAACCCTGAACAATTTAGTGTCGTCAGCAAACTTGGCCACCTCACTGCTCACTCCTAATTCTGGGTCATTAATGAACAAGTTGAAAAGTACAGGTCCCAATACCGATCCTTGAGGGACTCCACTTTCTACAGCCCTCCATTGGGAGAACTGTCCGTTTATTCCTACTCTCTGCTTTCTGCTTCTTAACCAATTCCTTATCCACAAGAGGACCTCTCCTCTTATTCCATGACTGCTAAGCTTCCTCAGAAGCCTTTGGTGAGGTACCTTGTCAAACGCTTTTTGAAAGCCTAAGTACACTATGTCCACTGGATCACCTCTATCTATATGCTTGTTGACACTCTCAAAGAATTCTAATAGGTTACTGAGACAGGACTTTCCCTTGCAGAAGCCATGCTGGCTCTGCTTCAGCAAGGCTTGTTCTTCTATGTGCTTAGTTAATCTAGCTTTAATAATACTTTCTACCATTTTTCCAGGGACAGAAGTTAAGCTAACTGGCCTGTAATTTCCAGGATCCCCTCTGGATCCCTTTTTGAAGATTGGTGTTACATTTGCCACTTTCCAGTCCTCAGGCACGGAGGAGGACCCGAGGGACAAGTTACATATTTTAGTTAGCAGATCAGCAATTTCACCTTTGAGTTCTTTGAGAACTCTCGGGTGGATGCCATCCGGGCCCAGTGATTTGTCAGTTTTTATATTGTCCATTAAGCTTAGAACTTCCTCTCTCGTTACCACTATTTGTCTTAGTTCCTCAGAATCCCTTCCTGCAAATGTTAGTTCAGGTTCAGGGATCTGCCCTATATCTTCCACTGTGAAGACAGATGCAAAGAATTCATTTAGCTTCTCTGCAATCTCCTTATCGTTCTTTAGTACACCTTTGACTCCCTTATCATCCAAGGGTCCAATTGTCTCCCTAGATGGTCTCCTGCTTTGAATGTATTTATAGAATTTTTTGTTGTTGGTTTTTATGTTCTTAGCAATGTGCTCCTCAAATTCTTTTTTAGCATCCCTTATTGTCTTCTTGCATTTCTTTTGCCAGAGTTTGTGTTCTTTTTTATTTTCTTCATTTGGACAAGACTTCCATTTTCTGAAGGAAGACTTTTTGCCTCTAAGAGCTTCCTTGACTTTGCTCGTTAACCATGCTGGCATCTTCTTGGCCCTGGCGGTACCTTTTCTGATCTGCGGTATGCACTCCAGTTGAGCTTCTAACATAGTGTTTTTAAACAACTTCCAAGCATTTTCGAGTGATGTGACCCTCTGGTCACATTGTGTCAATTTTGGTTCTCTCAGTTTCTCATGTTTCCAGTCTCAGATTCAATTATCCAGGTTTCTGTAGCAATTTGTAATAAAAAAAACCTCATGAAAATTATTCAGCATTTTGGTGCAAATTTCTAATAAACACAATTTTGTCTGTAGTTTTGACTAATATACACATTTTTCAAGCAATTTATTCTAAAATAATGGATTTTTGTATGTTATTTTCACTAATATATTCATTTTATTCACATTTTCCCAAATATATGCATTTTTCTAAACATTGGTTGGTTGGAGAACTGCATCACAAAATTCAGATGTGTGAATTTTGAAGGATGGCTGTGTTTTCTCATATTATTTCGGAAAATGTGGATTTGATAAATTTGGCTTTACCCCATCCCTAGCAGGAACTGAGGGTGCTGTGTAGCTTACTCCCACTAAGACCTTTTCCAAAGCGTGAGAGAGAGGACTTGAGGAGTGTAGCAGCAGCCCTAGTGGAAATGTCCACAGGGCACAGTATGTTGCCTCTCTACAAAAGGCATGTTATAAGTGTGGTTTCTTTGAGATCCATTGCAACTGCATAAATTATTGGGCCTTTTAATAATCCTGTGAATAAAATTCAAGCTAGTCAGGATGTGTGGTACTCCTCCCAATTTTAGCCAAAGACTTTACCCCTTGGAAATAAATTTAATGTGTAACTGATATAAGAGAAGGCATGATTTTCATATATTATTTTAAAATTTGTAATCTAGAGTAAAAACATCCTCAGAATTATTTGCTGTACAGAAGATTTATAATTGTGAGGGATTTTAAGTCAAGTTAATCATTAAGTCAAGGGGCATATTAACAATGAGTTATTTTTCCTTCCTGTTTGTTGCATCTCCTCTTAGAGTACTACAGCCATACATTTTAATTTACATATTTATAATATTCAGGTTGTTTATAAGTAGCATTATTATTATCATCATCATTACACCTGTTTTGGAGGGGGTGATTTCTTTCCCTCATCATGAGAGGCTTATACCTCTCACTGAGCATAGTTTAATCACTGAAGTTTAATATGAGGTATATCCGTATTTGCATTTATTGTCCATATTTGCTTTCAGTCCAGTGATGCACCCCCACTTCCCTTTTCAGCAGTGACACAAGCTGGAGTTCAATCTGCATGAGCTAGCAGCTGGAGTCCTATGCACCTGGAGGATTCTATATTATAGCCCTTGACTCCTATCCTCAAACTGCTCCATAAGTGCAAATCTTGTTCACTTTGTAAGAAATTTATGCCTACTGGAATGCTTTTGGGATGTATGTTAAGCCCCTAAAAATTCATAACTTTGCCTTTTATCACTTAAGGCTGTCTTGTGAAATGAGATAATAAAGATTAAAAAGGAATTCTCCTATGTGGTTTAGGATGAAAGTGAAAAAGAGTCTGCTTTAAAGTAAGCCAGAATGTACTCTGTGTCTTACACTTTGTTATGACCTATGAGCAAAACAAATAAAAGTGAACAGAATTGAGCCACTTATGATGCACATCTATCTAGAATACAGTACATTTGTATGCACTTTCTTCTGGATATGGACGGTGTGTGTGATGTATACTGTATATGTATGTATGTGTGTGTGTCATACACACACACACAGATGCATAGATAGTTAATAGACTGTAAACCAGATCTCTGATTATATGACTCTTACTGTTCTATTGCTTACCTTATGTTTAAACTTGAACATTATCTCCTGATTTTATGCTTGGTAACTGTTAACAAGTTGCTTGGTTCAGCTGCCATTCTGCATAATCTCTGGAACTACTCAGATTTGCTCTACAGGTAAATGTGCACTGAGTACAGCACTGTTTGCAAACGCAACACGGAACAAATCTTGGCTTAAGCTGGCTGCCTTTCCTAACACAATATGCATTTTATTATTATTATTATTATTTATTTAATTTATTAGTCGCCCATCTGGCTGGTTGTCCAGCCACTCTGGGCGACGTACAAGATAAAAATACAATACATTAAAACGTTAAAATTTAAAACCATAACAATAAAAACCTAACCCACCCCAAAAGCCTGCCTGAAGAGCCAGGTCTTCAAGGCCCGGCGGAAGCTCATCATAGAAGGGGCATGGCGGAGATCATTTGGAAGAGAGTTCCACAGGGTGGGGGCCACTATTGAAAAAGCCCTCTGTCTAGTCCTCACCAGTCTAGCTGTTTTAACCGGTGGGATCGAGAGAAGGTCTTCTGAGGCTGATCTTGTTGAGCGGCATCCCTGACGATGCTGGAGGCGCTCCTTCAGATAGACTGGGCTAAAACCGTATAGGGTTTTAAAGGTCAAAACCAACACCTTGAATTGGGCCCGGTAAACAACCGGTAGCCAGTGCAACTCCTTCAGCACTGGAGTGATGTGATCTTGCCGGCGGCTGCCTTTAATCAGACGAGCCGCCGCATTCTGTACCAGTTGCACCTTCCGGACCGTTTTCAAGGGTAACCCCACGTAGAGCGCATTACAGTAGTCTAGGCGAGAGGTGACCAGGGCATGTACTACTGGTGGGAGCAGATGGTTGGGAAGGTAGGGGCGCAGCCTCCGTATCAGATGGAGTTGATACAGCACCGCCCGGCTCACAGCCGAGACTTGAGCCTCCATGGTCAGCTGGGAGTCAAGAATGACCCCCAGGCTGCGGACCTGGTCTTTCAGGGGCAAACGTACCCCATTGAGCACCAGGTCCACATCCCCCAGCCTTCCCTTGTCTCCCACAAACAGTACCTCGGTTTTGTCAGGGTTCAGCCTCAGCTTATTCCTTCCCATCCAGCCACTCACTGACTCCAGGCACTTGGACAGGGTTTCTACAGCCAACCTCGGTGAAGATTTAAATGAGAGATAGAGCTGCGTGTCATCCGCATACTGATGACATTGCATCCCACATCTCCTGATGATTGCCCCCAGCGGCTTTATATAGATGTTGAACAGCATCGGGGAGAGGATGGAACCCTGTGGCACCCCACAAGTGAGAGGCCAAGGATCCGAGACCTCATCCTCCAATGCCACTGTTTGGTACCTACCAGAGAGGAAGGAATGGAACCACTGCAATACAGTGCCCCCCATGCCTAACCTCTTCATGTGGTCTAGGAGGATAACGTGGTCAACGGTATCGAAAGCCGCTGAGAGATCAAGGAGGACGAGGAAGGTGCATTCGCCCCTATCCCACGCCCTTCTCATATCATCTACCAAGGCGACCAAGGCTGTTTCAGTCCCATGTCCAGGCCTGAAGCCGGATTGAAATGGATCCAGATAATCCGCTTCCTCCAAGTGCGCTTGCAACTGTTTTGCCACCACCCGCTCAATCGCCTTGCCTAAGAATGGCACATTTGAGACTGGGCGAAAGTTGTTCAGATCTTGGGGATCCAAGGAGGGCTTCTTTAAGATTGGTTTTATTACTGCCTCCTTGAGCGATGATGGCATTACTCCCTCTTCGAGAGATGTATTTACCAGCATCTTGATCCCCTCACCCAGTCTATCTTTGCAGCTCATAATGAGCCATGATGGGCAAGGATCGAGTAAGCAAGTGGTTGGCTTTAAGGTTGAAAGCACCTTGTCCACTTCATCAGATGGAAGAAGCTGGAACTGATCCCACACCACCAGAGCACCACTGGTCACCTCTGGCTCGCTCACTGTGTCCACAGCGCACGGAATAGCACTCTTAATATGATCAATTTTCTCCGCAAAGTGTTTAGCAAACTCGTCACAGGAGGCCTTAGCATGTTCCATTGCTTCTGGAGCAACTGGACCGACCAGGCTCCGGACCACTTGGAACAGTCTCCTGGGACAGCACTCTGCAGATGCAATAGAGGCAGCATAAAAATCTTTTTTTGCTGCCCTTATTGCCACATGATAGGCTGCCGCAGCCGCTCTAACATGTGTCTGATCGTCGTCAGAGCGAGATTTCCGCCACCTGCGCTCTAGCCGTCTCACCTCCCGCCTCAGAGTTCGCAATCGTGGGGTGAACCACGGTGCCGTCTGAGTTCTATTCAGGGGGAGAGGGCGTTTCGGAGGCACCCGGTCTAATGCCCTGGCGATTGCGGCATTCCACCCCTCCACCAGGGTCTCAGCCGAGTGGCTGTGTGCATGCTCCAGAGAATCCCCAAGCGCATTTAGGAATCCATCAGGATCCATCAAACGCCTGGGGCGGACCATTTTAATAGGTCCTCCACCCCCACGGAGGGTTTGTGGCACCGAAAGGTCCAACCTCACCAAGTAGTAGTCTGACCATGACAAGGGGGTGATGGATGTACCCCCAATTTTCAGATCACTCCCCTCCTCTCCCGAGACAAACACAAGGTCGAGTGCATGACCAGCTACATGGGTGGGCCTCATTGTAATAAGGTGCAGCTCCCAGGAAGCCATGGTTTCCAAGAAGTCCCGAGGCGCCCCAGTAAGGATGGCCTCTAAATGTACATTGAAGTCCCCCAATACCAGCAGGTTTGGGGACTGTACACGCACAGCCGAGAGCACCTCGGCCAGGGAGTCCGTCGTGCAGCGGGGTGGACAGTACACGAGCAGAATCCCTAGACTGCCCTTTGGGCCCAATCTCCAGTACATGCAATCTGCCACCTTGGTCTCACAGAGAGGAGGTCTGGTGAGAACCAGGGACCTTCGGTAAATAACCGCCACTCCCCCTCCCCGACTACCGACCCTCGGCTGCTGTGCATACAAGAACCCAGCTGGACACATGGCCGCAAGAATAGGAGCAGCAGCCTCATCCAGCCAGGTTTCTGTAATACATGCCAGGTCCGCGCCCTCATCCAATATCATATCATGGATGAGGGATGTTTTTTGGGCAACAGACCTGGCATTGCACAGCAGCAGTCGAAGGCCAGAGTGTGGAGTCAAGCATCCCCCAGCTGTCTGTTGGCTCTGGACAGGCCCGGAACAGGGGACAGATATTATGTATCTCTCCCTAGTTCCTCTTACCTGACGTGACCTGCCCCTAGCTTTCCACCAGCATCTGCCGCCCAGCCTCGGTATGCATTGGCCTCCCACCCTTCCCCCATCACTCCCCTGTGATTGACACATGCCCCGATGTAAGCTTCCACCACTCAGGCAGGCACCCAACCTTAAAACAACACCCCCAAAAGAAAAGAAAAGAAAAGAAAAGAAAACAAAAACAAAACAAAAACAGACACAGCACACAAAAACCCCAGGCCACCTCAGCCAGCCGGCTTATGTATCCCTCCAAAGAGGGACAGGTGATGGGAATCAGTCACAGCTGGCTGGGTACCTGGGGCCTGGTCCTGCAGATGTACGTCTGCCAGGCAGAAGTCCACATGAGACTGAGAGGAACAAAGACTCTGAAGGTCCACTAATACTTAATTATGCACCTGCTCCATATGCCGTTGCTAAGATAAGCATACATCTCCACTTGGTCATTAGATAGTCCAAAAAGACAGAAGCCTCCTTCTAACTAGCACTGCTTAGCCATCAGTAATCTACTCAGTAGCTATTTGCATTGACTTAAAGTAAATCACCTCCGTTCCACACATGGGATGTCACCTAAGGAACTTGTCTCAACTGGCTCCTTGTCAGAACTGCCCAGTCAGTTTAGGCAGGAAGCTTATCTTGTTGTGCCTGTCATGACTCAGGACCTATTGTAATGTCTGTTCTTGTTTTCTGGTTTCATCTTCAACTGAATAATCTTTTGTCTCCAGTCTTCACTAGAAGCCTCCTGTCCCCTCTCTGCCTCTGTGCCTGTTATTTTCTTCCAGGTTAGTTAGGACCATTAAAAGAACACAAGCCTTGTGTTCTCCCTTGGGAAAGCTTTTCTGTTTTAGAAACCTATTAGCATGGTTCTAAAAAACCCATAGGTTCATCTGTTCATAGGGTTTTTGTGGTAAGAGGTATTCAGAGGTGGTTTACCATTGCCTTCCTCTGAGTTTGGATGCATCTTAGTCTGGTGTCTCAGCTTTGACCATTCCGCCATGGGTGCCCCTGCTAGGAGTCTAGCCTCTTGGTCTAGACTCCTGACGGCATTGCTCTCAGCCTCTTCAACACTCTCAAACCCCCTCACCACGTTAAGGTGTACCTCGGCAGTCATTAACCAAAATGGAGACAATAGTCAAGAAATCAGAAGAAGACTAGGACTGGGTAGGGTAGCTGTGAGAGAACTAGAAAAGGTCCTCAAATGCAATGATGTATCACTGAACACCAAAGTCAGGATCATTCAGACCATGGTATTTCCGATCTCAATGTGTGGATGTGAAAGTTGGACAGTGAAAAAGGCAGATAAGAGAAAAACCAACATTTGAAATGTGGTGCTGGAGGGGAGCTTTGCGCATACTATGGACTGCGAAAAAGACAAATAATTGGGTGTTAGAACAAATTAAACCAGAACTGTCACTAGAAGCTAAAATGATGAAACTGAGGTTATACTTTGGACACATCATGAGAAGACATGATTCACTAGAAAAGACAATGCTGGGGAAAACAGCAGGGAGTAGAAAAAGAGGAAGGCCAAACAAGAGATGGGTTGATTCCATAAAGGAAGCCACAGACCTGAACTTACAAGATCTGAACAGGGTGGTTCATGACAGATGCTCTTGGAGGTTGCTGATTCATAGGGTCGCCATAAGTCGTAGTCGACTTGAAGGCAAGTAACAACAACAAAAAACCCAAGTTGCTGACTTGTGGGCCACATAGTGTGAGGTTCAAGAACAACCTATGAAGGCATACCTATCTTTGACTACCCTATCATAGCCTTCTTTCCTAGATGTATATATAGACAGCCAGAACCTCGCTATCAATGACTCCAAAACAGACTAGCCACCAAAGTAGTAGTGCTTAATTGCTGCTAGAACCCTAGCGTACAGCTGTATTTTGTTTCTAAATGCTGCTTTTGTTTCTAAAAGCCTTGACTAAAAGAGGAGGATCTGGGGGAGGAGGAGGACAAAATGGTCCTGTGTGGTTAAAAACAGCAGATCTGCCAAGATGAGAACTTTTCCAAAGCCAAAACTGTAAAAAAAAAAAAAAAAAAGGCTCAAGACTCATTTCATTGGACTATGTTGTTTGAATGAGTCTGAATGTTTTGAGAAGGGAGATAACAGTGTGCTCATAGTTCCTTTGCACGGAGGATAGGGGAGTACTTAGAGTATTTTAGAATGATGCCATCAGTGTGTGAAATAGGGGGTGAAACAATTCAATCCCTTTTGTTCCTGATTATGGCTTGGTAGCTTGTTTTTTATTGTCTTGCTTTTTGAGTTTGCTAGTGAATTTCTAAAATGAAAAATTTTAGATCAAAGCCTGTCTGGGTATTACACTGACTGATTCCCCATCCTTCCCTAAACCCAGAAGACTGGGGATAGAGACACACTTACTGTTCTGCCAGTTCCAGTGCGTCTCCCTCTCTCTTTTCTGAAAACGGGTGCATGGTGCTAGTCAAACTCTACCCCTTGTTATTGTAAAACTTCATGGGATCAGCTTGAGTGCATTTTTTAAAAATTCGCTTCA
This sequence comes from Rhineura floridana, assembly GCF_030035675.1. NCBI lineage: Eukaryota > Metazoa > Chordata > Lepidosauria > Squamata > Rhineuridae > Rhineura > Rhineura floridana. The sequence continues at coordinate 171,058,795 of NC_084480.1, read as the reverse complement.
AAAAGATTTCTCAACTGCTTGGCAGATCAACCCGTTCCCTCTCCTGATGTGGCCAATGGAAATTCTTTCCTGTAGGTGACAAGTATGCGTACAGCCTTTCTCCCTAATCTCAGACACAACAGAGTCTGATTATGATTACTCACTGGTGTGATATATTCTACACATGAGGAGAGATTATTACTTCACATTTACAGAACTGAGCCATCTATTGCAAATATGTTCTGATGTGCCCTGGCTCAAATGAAACAATCTCTTTTTTTTTAATCTATTGGTTGGAGTATGTTGTTTTTCAGTTTAGAGACAAAAGTGTTTTGGATAATGAAATGTTAAATTGTTTTTTGGGGTAAGGAAAACTGCATACAACTGGAAGCAAGCATTCCTCACATTTTAAAAGTGTTTCTGTGTCTGTTTAGTTGCTTGGCAATGGATCTTTAGGTGTAAATAATATATGAATTCAAACATTTATGTTATGTGGTATATAGCTTAATTTCTGAAGAGGTATGGAGTCAATCTTACCTGAAAATCATACTTGGACCCTCTTAAATAGAAGCTCTTCTCCTGTCCATAGATGTGCAGAGAATAATTTATGTTTTTATTGAGAAAACACTATGCACATGTGTAATGGCATACTTTCTTAAATAAGTGCTACATAAATCCTATTGTGATGAAAATAGCAGCCCTACCAAGTCAAAATGTCACCAGCCACGCTGGGGAGAGTACTGTTGAACTCAGGTACTGCTAGTAGACTTCCCATGGGCATCTGGTTGGCCACTGTGAGAACAGGATGCTGGACTTAGATTGGCCTTTGGCCTGATCCAGCAGGCTGCTCTTATGTTGTTGAGTGCTAGAGATGGCTTTGTGATTTCTGAAGTAAATTTTCCCATGTGAAAGTACTATCTTAAATTAAGGTGTCAGGGAAAATGTACATCTGCTGCTGCAGATAGTAAGATCATGCTTTTTATTTAAAACATTTATATGCCACTGGTATACATAAATACAAACATATGTATGTGGTGTACATAAAAACAAGCTATACATAAAATAAACAATAAAACAATATAATCATAATAAAACCAAATACTGCTTTAAAATGTGGGCTGGAACAAGAAAGGCTTAGTCATGCATGTGACATTCAACAAGGAGGGTTGCCTGCCTAATCGCAGTAGGAAGGAGTTACACTGGCTTGAGCCCACTACACTGAAAGCACGTGCTAAACCTGCGTGCATTTGGTGTTTCAAGTGTTCATTTCTGTAAAAGAGCACATTGCTACCCTTTGTGGCTACAGAGGAAACATTGAAAATACATGCGCTATCTTTGCTAATTATTTGGAAACAATAGGATATGTGTAGCATTGAGAGTAAGCAAGGGGAGATAATTCTTCACACTTTCATATGGCTGGCCCATCCAATTGCCTAGTTTGGTCTGTTTGGTGCTTCTTCATACCCTGCAGTGTCACATGCCTTCAGTTTCTTGTTTTCTTCCATACCAATTGTCTCTAACAAAAATGTGATTAAAAATTCCTCCCCTGCCAAACTCTATTTTACAGCTAGAATGAGCAAAGCAAGTTGTCGACATGCAAACTGGCTTGTTTTCTGAGGTATAGGCTAAACTTATGAGTCAGAGTCCCTGATTCACATTTTGCCTCAATCATGAACTTACCAGGCTGTTTTTGATAAGCTGTTGTATGTCAGCCTCAACCCATCATCTCCAAATAGCAGGGTAACAGTATAGGACTGTTGTAAAGATTACTGAGATATTTTACATTATTTATTAAATTCCAAATATGAAACTTCCCATAAAATAGCTCAAAGCAATGTCACAAAACATCAGCAATAAAACAATTACATACATTTTTAAAACGTTTTATTAGTTTTGGCCAATGGTCTATTTAGTTCTAATGATACAGATTTGTAAATATGCATTTTATGACTGTGACCTAAATGTTTATACTTGCTGGTCTTCGACCAAAATAAACTTATTCATTCATTCATATTTAAAAAACAATTTAACAATAAAAATTGAAACACTTTCATATATGAAAACAATTTCCAATCCAATACAGAATGCAGACTGGGATAAAGATCTCCACATAAAAGTCTTGTTGAAAAAAAGTAGAGAGGGCATCTGTTCCCGAGGGTGCCATCACGCTAACGTCCTGATTCCTATGTTATATGGAATGGAACTCCTGTGAGATGGTATCTGCGGGAGACACTCCTGCATTTTGAACTCTCAAAAAGTTAATATAAATGTTTGTTCAGGCTATTTGATCAAATGGAGAACATCTGAATTTCCTCAGAAAATATGTTAATTTTATTAGAACAAATGTATCGATGGGATTTGGCAGCATCTTTATGTGTAGCATGAACTGTCTTTAACAGAATAACAGCTTGCAGACCTGGGAGCAATCAGCTATTCCATTACCAACATCAAGACCTAATTTACTAGAGAAAAAAGAGCAAGGAACTCAAACCATTGGCTTGTTCTATCCATCCATGAAATTTCTCAAGAAAAAAGAATGTGAGCTTGTTTCTCAAAAGGAAAAACTGAATGAGACAAATGATCACAAACCTCTGCTCACAGCCATCAGTCCTGGAAGAGGTAAAAAAATGCTGATGATTTATTTGTTTCAAAATGAATCCTTCATAAAACAACCCTTAGGTTTCTCAGTTTTATGCATTCTATCAATTTTTTAACTCCTACGCCTAGACAAGTGGTTGCAGATGAAGATGAAGATCTTGAGCTATCATGCTTAAAACCACTTAGCATGAGTGATCTGCTAAATAAACCCCTTTATGTTCCTAGTTTTAGATGGACCTCAGCAGTTTTTCAAAAATCTTATTTTATTGTAGGTGTATGGGTTTTTTATGCTGGTTCTTAGATTGTCATGCTGATGTGTTTTTTATATGTGGTTAGTTGTGGTTTCCCTTGATTTTATTTATTTATTTACTGTCCAATTAACCATGACCTCTGGGGGATTCACACTTTGAAAGACAAACAAGATGATTTGTTAGCCACAGTGGAGAAAATATTTTTAAAGATGGGAAAATAAATGTTTAATATATATAATAAGCATCAAGGGTTTCAATTCTGCTGCTTAGGGAAACGTGGGTGAGTGGGGGAACAGCTTGTCCAAACAGTTCCTACAAGATGGAGATAGGATTCCCATCTCTGTTTATAGGGATCCAATGGAATAGGATTTTTCCATTGGAAGGTAGAACTGAGGAACTGCCTCTAGTCTTTTTGTAAATAGGGCAAAGCAGGCAAGATGTAGGATACATGCTGATTTTTGTAAGCACCACTCTGAGATCCTTTTTCGCTAAAGGTTGGGGAATACTTGTTAATAATTATGTTGCTGCCACATTACCTTTTAACCAATGGGCAATAAGCTGGAGATCTTTATCACTTCTCTATCACTGGGGAGAAAGCTTTCAGTCCCCTGTATCAGACATGACAGGTTCCTTTGGGGGCTGTCTTGGCTGTGGCTAGCTCATAACTATCTTAGATCATAAGAGCAAACCAGATTCTTACAATGCCCCAAAGACAACAATCTTAAGACAGCTAAGGCATCAAAATTGGGTCATTAAAGAAGAAATTACTATATCTTTAAACAGGACTTTTCTTTAGAATGTTAACTGGGGCTGATTACAGGGACCATACAACTCCCCTGTTAAAAAAGCTCCACTGGCTGCCAGTTTGTTTCCGGACACAATTCAAAGTGCTGGTGTTGACCTACAAAGCCCTACACGGCTTGGGTCCAGGCTGTGTGTCAGACCGCATCGCCCTCTATGTGCCTGCCCGGACCCTGAGATCCTCAGGAGAGGCCCTTCTTTCAATACCTTCATCCGCACAAGTACAACTAGTGAGGATACGAGAGAGGGCCTTCTCGGTGGCTGCCCCTAGGCTTTGGAATTTCCTTCCTAAGGAGATAAGAATGGCCTCTTCCCTGCAGTCCTTTCGTCGACAGGTAAAAACTTTCTTATTTCAGCAAGCCTTTGATTCCGAAGGCGGCTAAGGATAGGCCCAAAAGGAGGTCATATTGCTCTTGCTTGTTTATTTTTTAATTATTCTGATTTTATGAGTATAGTTTTTAATATCAGAAACAGTTTAATGCTATTTTAAATTAGAGTTCATTTTTTAATTATATCTGTCTATATTTATTTACTTATGTATTATATGCTTTTAACTTTGGTAGGTTTTAATTGTATCTGTTTTTTATCTGGAAGCCGCCGTGAGTTCCAATTTGGAAAAACGGCGGGGTATAAATAAAGTTAATAATAATAATAATAATAATAATAATAATAATAATAATAATAATAATAATAATAATAATAATAATAATACATCTCCATACTGCAAAGCATTAGCTAAAATATATACAGTAGTGGCTTACTTAAGTGAGAGTTCCTGGCAAAGGTGAGAGCTGAATCAGAGTGTTTCTAGTTCATAGCCACTTAGGGTTCCTCCAGATGTCCTTTTTATTGTGCACTCATGATTATCTGTGCTGAGCAAAGCAGTTATGTACAATCCCACTTTCAATACTGTTTACAACTGCAAATGTTTCAGGGTGGTCATACTGCTTTGTTTCCAGTCAAGTCTATGCCCCACAGCTTCCTGCTAAAATCCTATAACTTTTCATACCACAAACGTTCGGGGGGGGGAGGATGCTGCACTTTTGTTGCACTATGGTGCAAGAGTGCCCCACCAGATGGCAATAATGCAGTAAATTGGAGAAGCATCACAGAACAACTAATAAAGTGGAATGATGTGTGGACACTTCTTTATGGATCTCTAATGCACCATTATTGCATCGATGACATGTACCACTGTCTCTTAGCCACTCTATTACACTGATGACTTTGATATGATCAGTCTAATTTCCTCTGTTCAGGTTACTGGAGGAAGCAACTAGATCATGTCTGTGCACACCTCAGAAGCTACACACAGAACAATCTGGAGTTCAGGACTTTGATTGGAGAGCCTCAAATGGGGAAGGTAAGAGAGAATTCCTGGTGCAGTGACCTTTTATGGCTCTAGTCTTCTGTGATGCTGATGCACAAAAGGAAGCGGGGTAGAGATTTAAGGCAAAAGATAAGATGACTCTTAGTATTTTCTATTACTTTTTGTAGATTTATAAATTTTCCACAGGTAGCCTGCCATCACTCTGGGGTATCAATGCCATCTAGCGTCCGAGGCAAGAATGCACTGTAGATAAAACCTGGGCGTCCAGCCCCTCCCACTCCAGTTTTCATTCTTGCCTCGTCTGAGACGTTTGGATACCTACAGAGCGTGGATAAGTTCTCTTCTTCTTTTGCCTTCTTAGATAGTTTTGTTTGTTTTCCTTTTTGGTGGAGCGGCGGCTGCTGCTCTTCCATTGCTGGGAGTCTGTGGCTGCGACTCCTCCCCCCCCCCCTCAGTTTTTGGAGTGGGTGATGGTTTGTTTGTTCGTTCTTGCCCCCGTTTTTTCTTTTCCCCCTGCTTGTTTGTTTTTTCCCCTTGCTTGGGTAGAGGCGGTCGCCTCTCCCTCGTTGGAGGCCGCGGCTGCGGCCTCTCCTCCCCCGACCTGACTTTCTCTGTGGCCTTGCCTCGTTCCCCTGTGGCTTCGGCGGCGGCCTACCGTTTGCAGCTGGGAGCCTGCGGCTGCAGCCCTCTGTTTGGGGAGCGGTTGGCCTTGGCAGCGCTTGGTTCCACCTCGGAGGGGGTGGCGAGTAGGACCCCCCCCGCCAGATCGCTCCTGCGATCTTTTTCTCCCCCCTGTGGTTTTTGGCACACGGAGCGTCTCTCCGTTTCCTAACGGCGGCGGCTCTCACTTTTGTCTTGCCCTTTGGAACTGCGGCCGTCCTCTTTGAGGCTTTTCTTTTGCCGGCCATCATTTTAGCCGCTGCCTGATTTTTGAGTCATTTTCTACTCTGACTCACTGCGGCCTTTTTTCCCTTTATGAAGGTTTTTCTTATGCTGACTGAACCAGGCTGCCTGTTAGAATTGTAAGACTGAGCACCCCTCGATACCGCACCTTCCCCATTGTGTGCTGGTATTGGGCCTTGTGTGTAGGCCATATTGATGCAATATTTCCTCCTCAGTGCATATTAGCGGTTCCGCACCTTCCCCATTGAGTGCGTGTATTCAGCTTGGAGCCACACTGCGTAAAAATAAAATATAAAAAGCTTCTTTGCCTAGCGCTCAGCAGTGTACTATAGCGGTCTCGCACCTTCCCCATTGTATGCGTGTACTTAGCTTGTGGCTCATATTGCATCACTAATCATTAATCCTTTGGGCAATTTCTCCTGTGGGCATGCCCACACCTTTTTTCCTGGGCCATAGTGAACCTAACCTTTCTCTTGCTTGGCCACCTAGCCTGCACGACGCTCCCTGTTTACTCACAGGGCTGATACCGCACCTTCCCCATTGTGTGGGTGTATCTGGACCCTGACATGGCAGACCAGCAACCAGAGGCAGCGCAAACGTCAGGAGCCAGTCAGCAGTGCAAAGCTCCAGGGCAACGTAAGGCCCCTAAGCATAAGCACACTAAAGCTCTTGCCAAGACGAAACTCTGTCTGCCCATAGTGCCTCCAAGCGGGCCCGGTATGTTTCAGCCCCGACCTTAGAGGAGCCTGCCGGACAAGCATTACCTGCTCTCTTCCAATCCCCTGCTGGGTCCTCAGATGACGAGTTTGAAGGTTTTCCCAGTCAGACACCTCGATACTTGGATCCTCCCTCTGCCGCGCTGCCTCCTCCGGTGCAACCACATCTGCCCCCACAGGAGCCCCCTGTACCTCCTGAACCACCATCAGGACTACAGGTGACACCGGAATTTATCGGGTTTCTCTCCCAAGCTCAGCCTCAGTCTCAGGCATGCCTCTCGCCTCAACTTCCATCCCCGCGGCAGTCTACCTTGATTCGACAGCCTGGTGATCGGGACGACATCCCTCCTTCTCCTAACCCGTTTGATATCTCCAGAGGCAGACTTGGTGCCCTCAGGGATGGATGACCTCGTATCCCTCATGCACCCAGTCCTTGACGAATGGAGTGAAGAATCTGATCTGGATGAGGATTCATCCTACCGCCTCTTCAAATCAGCCGATTACCTCCCCCTCTGCCGTAGAGTGTTGGACACCCTGGGCATCCAACCTGCACAAACACAGCAGGTGGGTCCACCTGTGAAAGGCGCCAGGGTCCTCAAATCACCCCAGTCAGCGGACCATTCAATTCCAGTACCAGATCCCATCAATAAGCTGGCCAGAGAGGAATGGACCCGTCCTCTACGTCCATGTCGCTTTTCACCGTTAGCCAACAAACTTTATTCTTTGGCCCCGGAATTTATGTCCTTCCTGAATGTCCCTGGCGTCGACCAACCGATTTCGGACTTGATTTCTAGGTCCCTCCTTCCGAAAAAAGGGGATTCGCATCTCAAGAATCCCTCTGAAAGATGACTTGACCTCGCACTCCGCAAGAACCATGAGGCATCTGCCTTCTCCATCCGGGCCTCAGCTGCCGCCTCAATTTTCTCCAGGGCCTCCATGATGTGGCTTGATAACCTATTGGACGATCCCAACCCGGATCCAGCCACACTGAGAAAGGGGCTAGTCAAGCTGCATAAGTCAGCTGCATTCGTGGCAGATGCCGCCTTGGATGCCACCCACCAAGCAGCAAGGGCCCTGGCCGCCGAAGTAGTAGCTCGAAGGACCTTGTGGCTACAACACTGGGATGCCGACTCTACGGCCTGAACCAATTTGTCCATGGCTCCCTACTCGGGGTCACTGCTCTTCGGGGAAGACGCCCTTAAAGTGGTCCTGGTTGACCCCAAGGACAATCGAAAGCCTACCCTAGCCATGGCCAAGAGGGATGACCGCAGGCAGTTTCGCCAGTTTGCCCCATATTGCCCCTTCCAGCCCTTTTGGGGGGTGCGGCCTGGGGGCCGAGGCTGAGATACATGAGTCCCCGAGTTCCGATCATCCAGGCCATCCTGGCCCAGACAGCGCTACCAGGGCAGATTCCAGTATCAAGGCCGACAAGCCCCTTCGTCTTCGTACGGCAGAGGAGCTTGGCAGCACGAGCAGTTCTGACGCCATTCCTATCGGGGGCCGGCTCTCTCTCTTCGCCAGTGCCTGGCTCCCTCTGTCAAGGGTCCCCTGGATCAGAAGCATCTTCCTCTGCGGATACAACATAGAGTTTTGGCTGCCACCCCCGGACAGATACTGCCCATCACCAGTCTCCAATTCATGCAGGAGGGTCATGCAGGATGCCCTACGCCATCTACTCGACATAGCAGCAATAGAACCCGTACCACTAGCAGAAAGGTCGCAGGGCGTCTACTCCCTCCTGTTTGCGGTCCCGAAGCGAGATTCGTCATGGAGGGCAGTTCTGGACCTCAAATTTGTAAACTGCTTTGTCAAGCATCACAGGTTCAAAATGGAGTCACTGGTGTCCATTGTGGAAGCACTGCAACAGGGAGATTTTTTAGCATCTATAGACCTCAAAGACGCTTACCTCCACATTCCAATCTGTCCCGCCCACAGGCGATTCTTAAGATTCACGCTGGGCCAAGACCATTTTCAGTACTGGGCCATGCCATTTGGACTTGCGTCAGCCCCAAGAATGTTTACCAAGGTAATGGCCTCTCTCCATTGGACTCTCCATTGGACTCTCCATTGTGGAGTCCCTCAGGGGTCGGTTCTGTCCCCCATGCTTTTTAACATCTACATGCAGCCTCTGGGTGCCGTCATCAGGAGTTTTGGAGTGCGTTGCCACCAGTATGCTGATGACACGCAGCTCTATTTCTCCTTTTCATCTTCTACAGGTGAGACTGTGGATGTGCTGAATCACTGCCTGACCACGATAATGGACTGGATGAGAGCTAATAAACTGAGACTCAATCCAGACAAGACTGAGACACTGTTGGTGAATGCCTTCCCTGCCCAGATGGTGGATGTTTACCCTGTTCTAGATGGGGTTACACTCCCCTTGAAGGAACAGGTTCGTAGTCTTGGGGTTCTTTTCGATCCTTCCTTGTCTCTTGAGGCGCAAGTGGCCTCGGTGGCAAGGAATGCGTTCTACCACCTTCGGTTGGTAGCCCAGCTACGCCCCTATGTGGACAGGGATGACCTCGCCTCAATTGTTCATGCTCTGGTAACTTCTAGGTTGGATTACTGTAATGCGCTCTACGTAGGGCTGCCCTTGAAGACAGTTCGGAAGCTTCAGCTAGTGCAAAATGCAGCAGCCAGACTGCTGACGAGGACCAGCCGGTCAGCGCATATAACACCTGTTCTGGCCCGTTTGCACTGGCTACCCATTTGTTTCCGAGCCAGATTCAAGGTGCTGGTTTTGACCTATAAAGCCTTACACGGCGTGGGACTGCAGTATCTTGTGGAACGCCTCTCCCGCTATGAACCGACCCGGTCACTTCGCTCAGCGTCTAAGGCCCTCCTCCGGGTACCAACTCATCAGGAATCCCGGAGGACAGTTACTCGATCTAGGGCCTTTTCTGTAGTGGCCCCTGAACTGTGGAACAGCCTCCCCGAAGAAGTACGCCTGGCGCCGATGCTTCTATCTTTTCGGTGCCAGGTTAAGACCTGGCTATGCTCCCAGGCATTTTAAGCGTTTAATGTTATAATTTTAAATCTTTTTTTTGTTTGCTGTTTATGTTTACTGTTGGTAGGTTGATTTTATTGTGATATTCTGTATTTTAATCTTTTTGTACACTGCCCAGAGAGCCACTCGCTATGGGCGGTTTAAAAATGAAACAAATAAATAAAATAAAATAAATGGCCACCCTGGTGGCCGCACTCCGACTTCAGGAGGTCCATATCTAACCTTATCTCGATGACCTTCTTCTTCGGGCGAGTTCCAAGGACCAAGCCGACAGACAACTCTACTACACTCTAGAGGCTCGCAGGTCCCACAGCTGGCTAGTCAACACCGAGAAGAGCCATCTCAAGCCAACTCAGCAGCACCAGCATCTGGGAGCAGTACTGGACACGTCCCAGGCCATGGTGTTTCTGTCCCCAGAGCGCATCTCCACTATCCGAAGCATGGCAACATCATTGGTTCGACGTTCGAAGGCGGACGTCATGTTCCTGGCAAAGGTCCTCGGGATGTTGGTCTCCACTATTCACATTGTCCCGTGGTCCCGACATCACACTCGGCCTCTCCAGTGGGCCTTGCTACCCTTCCAGGCCGACATTGCCATCTCCTCACATCGCGTGATCCGTCTGAAGCCATCGCTCAGAGCGTCATTTCGTTGGTGGACACTGCAGTCACACCTCAGCAGGGGCACTCCCTTTCGGGAACCAAACAGGATCACTATCACCACAGATGCCAGCCTGACCGGATGGGGGGCACACTGCAATTCCAGCTTTGCCCAGGGCACATGGTCCAGAGCGGAGCAACGTCAGTCGTGAATTGGCTGGAACTCAGAGCTGTCCATCTGGTCCTCTGACACTTCCAGCCACTATTCTCCCTTCAGCACGTACTAATTCGCACAGACAACACCTGCGTCAAATCACATTTGAACAGGCAAGGGGGCACCAGGTCCCGAGCTCTTCAGGCAGAGGCGACTCTAATCTTCAACTGGGCCGAAAGCCACCTATTGTCATTATGGGCAGAACATCTCAGTGGGGTGCTGAACATGACCACCGATTGGCTCAGCAGGCAGAATGTCTCCCCAGGAGAAAGGAAGCTCCATTCGACGGTGCTCGATATGCTGCAGCAACACTTCGGCACCCTCTCGGTGGATCTATTCGCCTCGAGCCAAAACCACCAGCTGCCCCGTTACTTCTCATGGTACCTGGACCCGTCCGCGGAAGCAGTGGATGCCTTGACAGCACCTTGGCCAGAGAGTCTCCTGTATGCCTTCCCACCGATATCCCTCCTAGGCAAGGCATTGAAGAAACTACGGCACGAGAGGGCCCAACTACTCCTGATAGCCCCACATTGGCCGCGTCGACCGTGGTTCTCAGACCTCCTTGCACTGTCAGTCATGGACCCCTGGACACTACCGGTCAGGCCGGACCTGCCCTCTCAGGGACCGATCTGGCACCCGGACCCAGCCTGGCTGAGTCTGACAGCCTGGCGTTTGAGCGGAGGCATTTGAGTGCTGCGGGCTTACCCCCAGGAGTTGTGGATACCATTTTGGCTTCTCGAAGACCATCAACGGCGCATATATACCAGAGCACTTGGCAGGCGTTTTCCACCTGGTGCACCTCCAAGGGCACCCTGCCTTCTCAGGTCACTGTGCAGCAGGTATTACAGTTTCTCTATAGAGGGCTCAGAAGGGGTCTGAAGCCGAACACTCTACGCCGTCATGCCGCCACTATTTCATCTATCCTGTCTGCCTCTTCCTCGACCGTCCCTGTGGGTTCCCACCCCCTCGTCAAACGCTTCCTGAAAGGGGCCTCACGTCTCCACCCGTGCGCCACTACTTCCCATCATGGAGCCTCTCAAAGGTCCTGCAAGCCCTACAGCACCGCCCATTCGAACCCCTCGCGTCTGTCTCTCTCCGGCTGTTGTCTTTTAAGGTTCTGTTCCTGGTCGCTATTACATTGGCAAGAAGAGTCTCAGAGCTAGGAGCGTTGTCTTCGGCACGCCATCTCTGCATCTTTCATAAGGACTCTATAGTGTTACGGCCAGATCCATCATTCTGTCCTAAAGTTTCTTCAGCATTCCACTGTAAGCAGGACATCATTCTCCCATCCTTCTGTCCCAGGCCAGTCCACCCATTAGAGAAGTCCTGGCATTCCCTGGATGTTCACAGAGCCCTCAAAACCTACCTCTCACGCACCCAAGATATCAGGCTCTCTGAGGCACTATTTGTATCCTTTCACCCTAGAACCTTGGGAAAAAAGGTGTCCCGGCCCACTTTGTCCTGCTAGTTGCGGGCCTGCATCACTCTGGCATATGAGTCCATGAATCTTCCTGTGCCAACTCATATCACGGCCCATTCCACTAGATCAGCAGCCACTTCGGCCGCCTTCGCGACCAACGCGCCCGTTGCAGATATCTGTCGGGCTGCGGTTTGGTCTACGCCGAACTCCTTTGTGAAATATTATAAGATTGACCGGTACGCTTCCTCTGACGCTGCTTTTGGGAGGCGTGTCTTGCAACATGTCCTTCATGATAAATAGTTCCTTGGTGGTCCCTCCCTATGAGGGGCTGCTTTGGTACGTCCCAGAGTGATGGCAGGCTACCTGTGGAAAATGGTCCATTGGACTCACCCGAAGGGTGATTTTCACAGGTATGCCTGCCATCACGGCCCTCCCTGTTGGAGGAGTTCTGGCTGTTATGCTTCACCTTATACCCTGCTCGTAGGTAGTTTATGCTGCACTGTTGGGTTAAGCTAAAATCTCTAGGTTTCCATTATAATGCATTTGGTTATATGTTGTTGTCAAGCTGGTTGCTTCTATTTTCCTTGCTCCTGGGCCTATGGGCCTTTCCGTTCCTCTCAGATACGCCACTTCGGACTCGTTCGAATGAAACTGGAGTGGGTGGGGCTGGACGCCCAGGTTTTATCTACAGTGCATTCTTGCCTCGGATGCTAGATGGCAGTGATACCCCAGAGTGATGGCAGGCGTACCTGTGAAAATCACCCTTCAGGTGAGTCCAATGGACCATTCTGTGAGTCTTGTACATTTATAAATTAGCTGGTCTGTTTTAAGTCTCTTGCTGTCTCAACAATCTGCATTACTGTGCTCTATATGTATATTCAGAGGGCAGGAGGAGGAGACAGAGAGGGCTTGAAGCTCCAGTTGGTTATGTTGGCAGATGGACAAGCAAGGTGAAAGAAGAGTTACACAATTAGTTTGCTTCTCTCTTTCTGGTTTTCTTCCAAGCTCTGCAGCTTTTCACTGTCTTATCCACCTGTTCTCTCTATATAGCTGCTGCTGGTTAATGCCAGGTGTGTCTCCAGTTAAACATTTGTACTCCAGGATAGAGATGTAAGAAAGCTGCCATTTCAGTCACTCCATTCTTTGCAACCCTCCCATCCAGTTGTCAGTCCCCCCCATCTCTCCACTTCCCATGCTATTGAGTTCTTATGGAGCTGTTTGGTTGGGGGGGGGAGAGTTTGACCCTTTACGTTCTTTTCTGCAGATTTTTGGTATTCTGCAAGCTTCAGCCTTCGAATCTGCTAATACCTGTCACTTTTGCATGTGTGCACAACAGGACTTAAAAGTTATTTTATAAAAGAGGAGCATAAAATCAAATAATAAATTTAACATTATTATTAACATTTCAAAATCCTGTTAGTTATCTCAATGGTTTTTCTATGCATACTTTATTGACTTTTGTATTTTCTTTACTAGTAAAAGCAATGAAAAACAATTTTTAAAAAGTCAGCAACCAATCATAGCAAGTGCCATTGGGCAGTGCCAGCCCCAGACATGCCAGGGCCCTTGGGCACAGCATTGGGCAGAACACTAGAAAGTGGGAGTAGGTTTATTTTTACTGTGCAGTTAGGAAAATATTAACTGTATGCCTTTCCTTACTATTTCACCTGTAAAAGTAAAAAGTAAAAATAAAATCATTTTTTAAATGAAAGCATATCACTCTGCTTTCCACAGTCCTCATCCCCAGTGGCTACAGACCTAAGATAACCCCTCTTAGGAATCAATCTCCTATGTATGCTAACCTAGGAGTAAGCTCAAGTGAACACAAGTGGGACATGCATCTAAATAATACACAGTAATCAGGCCAGATTAAAATTGGTTGAAGTCTTGGAGGTTTACAAATTAGTGGGGAAGAGGGGGATAAATGTGGCCCTTTATAGTACAAAGATGCATTACTCTGATTAAAGGAATCAAAATTTGATGCCTATGACACAAACACTCAGTCTGCTTTTTTCCAACCATTTTATACTTTCTCTATATCTTCACAAGTGCCATGTGAGAAAGGTTAAGCTGAGAGTTGGTGACTGGCCAAGAAAGGAAGTGAGCAAAAACACGGATAAGTAAGTGAGTTTAAAGCGTGAAACCACACATGCTCAGAGTATTTTTGTTGTTTACAAGGTTAGCAAACTGCCTTTTGTTAGTATTTCACTGTAAACATTTGCTGACATTCAGTTTCTCAGACTTCTTACTTGTATGTGACCCCTGATTTATTTTTAGGCCCACTACTCACACCTGCAAAAGAGAGTACACAAATATGCATATGACATAAAAGTATATGTGGATTTTATGCAAATTTGTCTTTTGCAAGTGTAGCAAAGGGCCCAATCCATATACTGTGTACCAGGCCCAGAAAATCCTGTAAGCACCGCTGCAGCCAGTTTCTGCACCCAATTCAAGGCCCTGGTTTTGACCTTCCTAGCCCTACAAGACCAGGGTCCTGATAATCTATCTGAGTTAATCTTCCCTTCCCCTCTTCTCCTCCCCCCTGGCCATTTGAACCTGCACAAGAATAAAGATCTACAAGTGGAGTCCTTCAGATTCCATTTTGTGTAAGCCTACATTGGCCTCTGCAAGAAGCAGAGGCTTTTCCATTGCAGCTCTTCCTTGCAAGAGGTGTGATACCCTTTGGTATCTTGGTATTTCTTTGCCATCTGGACTCATCTCAAAATGCTTTGCACTGTTGATTTATCTTCTATTTTGTTTTCCTTTTCAAGTCAGATTTTAACTGGTGTTATATATTTTAACTTAGTTATATTGCACACAGCTTTGAAAACCTTTTTGAAAACCAATATGTATCTATCTGTATGTAAAATAAATCACAGCTATTTTTCCTTTTTAGAGGTAGTAAAGAAAAGCTAATCACAGTTTTTTCTTCTACAGCTTATTTCTGCTACAGTCCACAAGGATAGCTGTCAAGTCAGTCTCCAGATAAATTATGCACTTCCTGTTAATAAGGTCAGTGTGGAAATCAAAGCTGATCATGATGGGAAAGTTGCAGTACCGTGATGAGAAATTGATAGTCAGGGGGAGTTAGTTAATTGTAGCTGGATTAATCTAGGCTCATTTCAGTTATTTTAAACCAGCGGTGTTCAAAATGTCTACCTTTAGAGAAATCTTTCTCGATCATTGAGGAATCTTTGTGCAGCTGCGCCAGACCTTTTTAGAGTAGAAGTGGGGAAAGTGAGACCCTGCAGATGTTGTTAAACCGCACCTTCCATCAGCCCCACCTAGCACAGCCAGTCATCAGGGATGTAATCCAGCAAGATCTGGAGAGCTGCTTTGGAGGAGTGGGGGCCCATTTACAATTCAAGTAGGGTTCTTGCCATGTCTGTTGGCCCTCACTGTTTCCTGCTCATTATCTATATTTATGGATTGTTAGTGATATCCAACATTAGCCATACTTACAGTAGGCCCAGTGAAATCAATGGGCTGAAGCAACTTTAGTCCATTTATTTAAATGGATCTACTCTAAGTATGACTTAATTGGGTTCTACTCAATAATTCTTTTATATCTGGAAACAACCTACTAGTCACTGGCACTTTGTCCATAAGAATTATAAGTTCTGGTAGATAAAAATAATATTATATAGCAGGTGGGCCCAGCCATTCTGGAGCCTGGGGCACATTTGGAAGTCTAAGAAATTGTTGTGGGCACCACAAATTTGATTGAAGGAAAGCTGGTAATGTTCTGACCCCTCCCCCCGCAAATAAGCAGACAAAACATCCCCACCCCAACAAACAAGCAAACACAAAAAGCATACATATTAAAAGGTGTCCAGGAAAATACTCTCTGCCTCCCAAAAAAACTCAGGCAAAATTGGTTCCCCACCACGAGACCATCCCTCAAACTTACCACGGGAGCAGCAGGGACTCTTTCCTTTCCTTTTCTGAAGGGTTTCAGCAGGAGGCTGGAAGCAAAGTCCTGACCACCAATTTGTCCTACCTTCTTCCTCTTCTTTCCAGTTAGGCAGAGGCATTCTGGGGAAAGGAAAGAAGGGAGGATACCTGCAAGGCAGCCCAATACCACCCATGGTGGAAAAAAAATCCAGAAACTTTTTTTTAAAAGGGAGGGCAGGGAGGCTGGACAAGTGCCATAGGTTGTATTCAACACTAGTCTTACTCAAAGTAGACCCATTAACATTAATGGACATGACTATCTTAGTTCATTAATTTCAGTGGGTCTACTCTGAGTAGAACTCAGTTGACTACAACCTGATGAGAGGTCACTGAAGGTGCCAGGATGCCCATAGATGCTACATTTGGGACTCAATTCATATAGCATGCTCTTTGCTATTTATTCTCATTCCTTTAATACTTTCATTCTTCCTAACCTGTTGTGCCATTGTTAAACAGGAAGGGGGGTTAACAAATGTTAAATAGGAAAGGGAATGAAGGGCATCTGTGTCACCTAGTTGTAAATTAATTATTGGAGACAAGCTACCACTTATCAGTATTCTAGCCTACCCATTTATAAAGATTATTTAATAATGGTAAAAAAATTCACTGAGGCAAAAGCTTTTTCTGCATCAACATCATTAAAAAATGTTTGTTTCTGCTTATCCTTGTAGTTGATCAAATATAACTTTTTAAATATACCGTTGTCCTAAAATAAATCCCATCAGATCTTCTTTAAATGTCTCCCTAAATAGCATTTACCCTGCCTGCTAATATTGCCACCACCAAAATCATAGTCAGCCTTTTGAGGATTTTTCCCACATTTGCGTACAATTAATATATCCACTTTCCCCAAGATTAGGCATTCTTTTCATTGTGATCACTTCACTGAATATTTCTGTTAATCTAGGTGCCATTAATTCATTAAGTTTCTGGTAGAATTCCCCATTTATTCCATTGAGACCTGGATAGTTGTCCTTTTTTATTTCTGTAGTGGTTTTTTCCACCTGTTGGATTAAAATGGAAACATATAATTTATCTCTGTATTGTCTTGAGATCTTCGGGATTTAAATCCTGTTCACGTAACTTGTTTTATCTATTTCCAAGGGCTCTTTGGGTTTATATAAATTCCAGTAATGAACCATATGTTGATTGTTGTCATGCTCAAACTCCACATGTCATATTAAAAAATTGTTTAAAACAAACTGTAGATTAATGCTTGTGGATTCTGCTTGAAAGTTCGAGAAATTTCTCCCCTGCTCCTGCACCATGAGTAAAACAAACCAGGGTATGGTTTGTCAAGTAGTCCAAACCCAAGTTCATGGTTTGTTTCCTCCAAACAAACCATTAGTAGTAACTAAGGTTTGTTGTTAGCTTACCACTCATAACAAACCATGAGCCTGGGTTTGGATGACACAACAAATCAAACTGGGCCTAAGATTATTCTCAACACTCCCCTGCACATTATAGGGAAAGATGAGCAGTTGCATGCAAACTGTCTTTCAGAGAAGCTTGTCTGCCCTTACAGATCTTCTCACTGAGCACGAAAAGCACTATCTTGAAAAACAGGTTATGTTGATATGGCAAAGGCTACCATATAATTAAGTATCTACTATTTATGGTTCTCCAGGACATTTTGACCAATAAATCGATGACATTTGGCTATCATGAACTGAGCTCCAGCAAAGCAGGAAAAGCTGGATTATATGACAGTCAAGCCAGTTTGGGTGAGCATTCTGGTGATTTGGTGCAAAGGATTGCAGTCTTTGTATTGTGCATGTTCAGACATTGAAATCTATCCTGAAAAATATGTACTGCTTTTAAAACATTTGAAAATTAAACCTTAAAGTAGATCCCAAATGGGATATGGTTATTCCCAAGTACCATTAACTGCATTTCATTCATGGAGATTGGTGATCACAACAGACCTAAAATAGGGTGAGCTCTTGACAAGATAAGAAGGGGAGAGAATACCTACTTTTGGAAATACATGCTATATTATTTTTAAATTTTCATGTCAAAACATTTTCAATATTATTATTATCTCAACCATTTATTTAGATACTGGTTTTTGGCCAGAGTTCCCCGAAAGATGAACAACACATTAACAAAATACACTAGAGTACAATAAAATGTCATAATTCAGTCAGCAAAAAAATAGTATAACACCGCAAAATCCCAACATAAAAGAACCAAAAGAAAGCCTTCCCAAGCTACCAAATTAAAGGGTGTTCTCATCAGTCCTTCATCTTGCCCATTAAGGGGCTCACCACCAGAAATCTGAAGAGACAATGTGCAATATTAACAAAAGCTTGGCCCAAAGTAGAAGAATTAGCACCACCTCCATTTTAACTATTCAGGATGAATAAGTAATCTATGTAATTAACTGACAAAGAACATTTGTTAAACAAAAGTAAAATTAGGAATACTTGCAATAATAATAGTTCCTGCAAAAAGAGAGCTGAATGCCCTAATCCAGGCTTTCTAACAAATAGTTTCCCAAACATACAAGGTAACTTATGCCAACCCAGCAATGACCCAAAGGTGCCTTTCATGAGGTGGCATTCAATACTATTCCTACTCATAGTAGACCAATTGACGTTAATGGACATGACTAACAGAGCAATCCAAATGGTTGGAAGCCGGCAGAGGAAGAGCCGGCGGGAAGCTCCGCAGCATCCACATCCGCTTGGGAGCCACCAGCCCCACTGAGCACCAGCTCCATTTGCAGCAGAACACAGGAGCAGGAAGGAAGAAGACAGCTCCCACAAACCAGCCTTCTTGGGAGTAAGTACTCCCCGTAGATGCCCATGACATTTTTTTTTTACTCCGCCAGCCTTTTGCCTGGTGGAGATTTCGGTTGGATCGGGACCCAGAGGAGGGCTCCAGATGCGAGGAGGATCTCGCAAGTCCCCCACCCCCGTGGCTCCTTCCCTACCACGCCCCCAGAATGCCCCATGTGGGGGCTTCTACTGGCTCTCCATTTGCCAGGCTGACTCCTGGTGGCAGCGCAGGGGACTTGCGGGCAGAGCCCAGCAGCACTGGGAGCCTGCCAGCTCAGCTGGGGCTCCATTGCATCCAACTCCCCTCAGCCTGGCTGAAATAGGAGTTGGATTGTGGCCTAACTTAGGTTGAATAAAACCCATTGTAATCCCCCTGATACCTGCAGTTACCATCATCAGTAAGTAGCAAGTCAGAAAACCCCTCATCTTTAAAAATAAGAAAGAAAAAACCATACTAAGCATCTCAGTAGAAAATCTAGAACACATTCTTGGGGCGGGAAACTCTAGGAATTGTTATAAATGTGAACAAATGAAGAAAATATTAAACTGCATTTGAAATTACTATTTTTTTTTTAAAAAAAAACACATTTGTTAATCAAGGGCCATGATGTTCAGCTTATCTTGCTATACTATGAATATCACTTGAATTTCAACATAATGTTCTGTTTTAGAAAGCAAAGAGAGTCAAGGAATGTTAAGCCCCAGCAGGAAAATCAAAAGACAGATGAAAACAAGGAAGTGTCTAGAAAAAGAAGACAAGCTTACTGTATGTATGTGCTCTTAATTTGAAGATTAAGACCTGTGTAGATACGCTGCAACATAAACAGTATTGCTTTAAAGTTGGTTTAAAAAACGTATCTTTTCTGGAAAGTACTGGGGGGGGGAAGCATAGAGAATAGTATTACTTCTACAGTAGTACCTCAGTTAACAAATAGATGCATTCCTAGACATCACTTCTTTAACACAAACTTTGATACCAGAGGTAGGAATAGCATGGAAAGTATAGGGATGGGTTCCTATACCCTCTCATAAATGGTATAGATGGTGGGGGCAGCTTCAACAGGGGCTTTAAAGGGTGCCTACTTGGCACCCCCTGCCCTTGCATCCTATTGCAACCTTCCCTCCCCAGGCCTGGGAGAAAGCAAGAGATCACTTTAAGGCAAAGCAAACACACAGGCTGGTCAGTTTCACCTTAAAGCAAAGGCAAAGGCTTTAAAGCAAAGCTGGCCAGCCTAGAAAGGTGCTTGTTCCTGGAAGATTCATTCATGGAGATATTAGTGCATTTGCTTTTCTCTTCCTCCACCTTCTACTTGACAGAAGGTTTCCCTTTCAGACCCCTTCTGTTTTGAGGGTTCCTTGGCATGACCAGTAACAGTCCTCCTTTCTTAAGGCTACCATATGTCCTTTGGGTTCCCTTATTCATTCCATTTATATTAATTATCATTTATATGCTGACCTACAAAAACCCATGTAGTACAACTATCTCTATAGTCTGAAACAAACAATGTTTATTGCAGAGAGGTGAAAGAGAGCCTACATGTACCAGTCATGTGTGGGGGAACAGAGGGCTGGCCTTCCTCTTCCACTTTACCCAACAAGTTGCCTGACTCAGCATTTCCCCCCCCATGTGATCCTGCTAAGGATCATGATCCAAGTCCTCAGGGGTTCAGGCAGGATCCTCTCCTCACTTCACTTCTGTTGGCCTCTGACCAGTATGACTTTGTGCCCTGCTCTCAGGGAGGGAGGGACTGATGGTGCTTATGTTGTGGCATGCACCAGCCATGTCCATAGCCCATCTGTGACATGCTTTGTTTATAGCCATAATTTAGTCAGTGGGGTATTCCCACAGATAGAGCATTCCTGCAAGTAGCCCAGGGGGATGCATGCAGGCACCTCTTCCTGTACATGCAGCACCCTGAACTGACTCTTTCTCAAAAATGCATTTGCATGTTGGATATCATGTATTTGTTTAAAGAAACAATTTGACCTGTGGCATTTATCAGTTAAATTGCATTTTTCTAGACTGAATCTAGGCAGTTACTGAAAGAAGTGGGTCCAAAAGGCCAAGGGCAACCTTTTTTAGTAGAACAACTAATTGATGAGGTAAGTTTCCTCCTTTGAGGAGCTTTTTGGTTGGGTTGGTTTTGTTGGTGACCTTGCTAGAAAGAGAGAGCAAGCAAACAACAGTGAGTGTCTCTCTAGAATAAATATCCTTTTTTTACTTAATCATTTTGCATTCATTTTTGTGAATTAGGGAATTGGGAGGAGAAATAGTGTATGTGTTGCAACAAACTCTATATTAATAATTTCTCTGCATTCACTTACTAAAACCTGCAGTAGCGGCTGGGTGGAGCAGGGCAGCTTGATCTGAGCTACATGCAATTACAGAGTATTTTCCAGCATATTTCCAGAAGAGGTGTGTAGATCTGCTTCCAACAAGCTGCTTGCCTAGCTTTAGTTCTTGGATGCAGAGGAATGGAGGAAATGCTTGCGCTATTATTTTTAGCTTGCTTTTTGTGAGTTTTGCAGGTGATTTCTTTAAATTAAACGTTTAGGCTCTGTGCCTTCCTGGATATCACAATGACTAACTCCATATCCTTCCCCAAACGTGGGAGATACTTTCCCTAATCTCATATATAACAGAGGCTGATTATGATTGCACTTATATGATGTACTCTGCACATAAGCAGAAATTATTACTTCACATTTTCAGGAACATAGCGCAAATATGTTCTGCTGTGCTCTGATTTATTCTGCCTGAAAGGAAACAATCATGTTTTGGCTATTAGTTGGAATACCTTATTTTTTTAATGCAGAGAAAAAAGTATATTGGATAATGAAACGTTAAATTGATTTTGGGGGGAAGGAACACTGCATGCAGCTGGAAGCAAGTATTCCTCACATTTTAAAAGTTTTGTGCGTGCATGTTTATGTTTTTGGCAATGGATGCATATGTGTAATCAATGCATGAATTCAAAAACTTATGTCATGTGGTATGACTTAATTTCTAAATAAGAGGTAGGCATGGACTTAGTCATGTCCAAAACTTCCTTTAATATGTCAGTGCAAGGGAAGAAAGACATGCTCCTCCCAGACTCCAAGCATGTGGGAAATTGAAGCAAATGTTTTCCTATTCTCCATCACTGGGGGTGTCGCTCCTTTCAGTGCATAGCACTATCAGGCAGCTTTGGCAGGGAATGGGGAACTTTCCAGGGTTCTGAGCAGTGTTGCAGCAGAAGGCAGAAGGTTGGTAACTGTGTGTGTGGACCACTGGGTTATTTATCTAATTATTAAATCATAACATTAGGAGGCCTGAATTGGCCCTGTGCTAGTTGCTGATCAATATACATGTTAACTGGATAAACGTCTAAGAGTTATAATTCCTCCTAACATTAACTAGATCCTCCCATAATTAAAATATCATTTGAATAATGGTACTGTGCAATACATTAAAAGAAGGAAGGTGGGGAAGGTATGCTTGATTGTCTCCTTTTCCCATGTACTCCAGGGAGCTGACCCCAACTGCACCAACAATGATGATCGATCTGCTTTAACACTTGCAGTCTTGAACAAGCATCATGAGGTTGTTCCCGTTCTTGTGCAGAAAGGAGCAGACGTGGACCATCACTCGGGACTGTACATCTACGTTCTTCAATTGTTTCATTCTCATCCATTGAGCTGATCTTTTATATTTTATAATTGGAAATGGAAGCTGTTAATATACAAAATGAACATTAAAAAATAGGGGGAAATCTACATGACACTTGTACATTAGCGTTTGAACCCGCCCCTGTAGTTCTCAAGGCTTGCACTGCTGTCTGAAGCAATCAGCAGGTTGTTTAATATGGCACCATGCTAATATGCAATCCAACATCCTTCTCCCAGTGCACATTTCTTGAAAAGGGAGGGGGCAAGACATTTTTAATCTCATGGAAGTGTTGTATAGTTTATATGGAAGCAGCACGACCACACTCGATGCTGCAGGTTTTGTGTATGGAACAACCAAAATTTCAATTCCAAACCCTTGCTGGGGGCAAGGATGGGGCACACGGAGAGACCATTTCTGCCACCACAATGCAACCAGAAAAACCGAGCCTCCTATATCCTGAGCCTAACATGGCTTGTTGTCTGTTAGTGAAAATATTTTCCTCTCTTCAAGCTTGAACTGACACATTTATTGATACTTTTTGATAGAGATGCAGGCCAAACTAACTTCAAGTCAGCATGCTTTTATAGGCATGCTTTGTGTCAAATTTTCAATGGTAGCCACTGGAATATTTTGCAGCCACAACTGTAAAATTTCATTCCCAAATACAGGGTTTTCAAACAGTTTTGTTCAGTTAAATATTTAGTAGTCAGAAATTTTCTTTGAATTTGCTGCTTTCCAAAACTTCCATGATCCATTGATGACAATTGTCATTACTTACAAAAGGAAAACATCTCACAGGGAAATACACTTAAGGAGCAGTTGTTTGCTTGGCCTTTCCTAGTCCTCTGTCATTCTTGAGTGCATTGTTCTTCAATTGATGTATTGCACTCAACAGACAAGTGCATGTTAAATTAAAAATGTGTTCTATTGCATATGTTGTCATTTAAAGGTGGGTCCCAGGACTCAAAAAGGTTACTCGTGCTTTAATTTGTGATACCTATAAAGAAACATGCCTCTTTTTTCCTATCTTACAACTGATAACCTATGTTTATTACACTGTGTTACCTTTCTTCCCTTTACTTTCACACAGACTTAACAATACAGCTCTTCACGAAGCACTCTTGCTTGGACTGGAAGGATGGGAATGCATGAATGCATTGCTAGGGTAAGTTGGGCAGTTGCATGGAAAAACCTGTTTAGAAGGGGCAGAGACTGAATTCAGTATCTGCTGCTTCTTGGCATAAGTTCTCATATTCAACATTGTATCACTAAAATAAGGGACCATGTCCCTAGATCAGCCTTTCCCAACTAGTGGGCCACCAGATGTTGTTGGACCACAATTCCCATCTTTCCTGACCATTGGCAATGCTGGCTGAGGCTGTTGGGAGTTGTGGTCCAACAACGTCTGGTGGCCCACTAGTTGGGAAAGGCTGCCCTAGAAAATCTCTCCCTTTGCTTTAGTTCTAGTAACCAGGCCCTTTTCCTCTAGAAATTTTAATAGTGTGTCCGCTGTCTACCCACCATGAGGTCATGTCCTGCTCTCACACTGGTAGCACTAGTTATGAGAGTAAGTGGCAGAGTACACTCAGGAATCACTGAGTAGTCGGCACATCCCATCTACATGATCTGTCTGTGTTACAGGAAGAAGCTGACCATGGGAAGGTTCCAGAGATTACACCAGCAGCAGCCTTAGAATACACCTGCATACATGGGTCTTGCTTGGGCAAGAGGTCAGAGTCAAAGAAGTTAGACAGGAAGGGCAAGTGGTATACAGGACAGAGGAAGAGAGAAGTCCCCCACTCTCAACTCCCCACAAGAAGTAGGAGCAGCTTTGGCAGGCAACTGTGGATAATTTGGAGGGGAAAATACGGGTTCAGGAGATGGAAGATTGTGTATGCACAACATTTTATTCTAGAATCAATGGAGACTTCCTTTTTTATATGTAGTCCACACAATCTAGATTTATTGCATTTTTTGCACCCGAAAAGTGTTGCTTGAGAAACTGGTTTAATTCCAAAAATAAAAACTCATTACAGATTGATTCTGCATTACGTCACATTTGAAAACAGAGGCAGGTGGTCCCAGCAAGGGGGGATGTATTCACACTTAATCAGTGATGTTATGGGTGGGTGGGTATACCAAGATGGCAGTCACCATTTCCTTTTTCATTCACCTGGGACATGTGCAGGAAGGAAAAGGCATGCACAACCTACTCAAGAAGAGGGGTTTAAATGTATATCAACTATACTTGCCCTTGCAGATGGCAGGAAATCAATCTAGATTGAAAGCTGTTGAAAATTAACATGAATGAGAAAAACTACATTTTTGCACTTCAAATGGGTTAGTGTGTATGCAGCCAAAGTTTCCAACACCCACACCAGCTTACTTCTAAAATCAAAACATTTTGCTTGCTGCTGTGTCCATTACCACCTAACACCATTGAAGCAGTGCTATAGAGAGGAAGCTAATCCCTTTTAGTTCTTCTTCCCCGCCTCACCCCAAAATCGTCTGCCACCGAGCAGGTAGTTGCCACTGGGTGATAGTTGTTTAACACTTCTCTATCCAGGGAAGTCCTCTTAATGCACCACCACCTCCTTCAAGGCATATGGTACCTCCCCTTCCAAAACATCACTCCCTGAACCCACCCAGTCAATTCCCTACTGCTAGCTTTTAAGAATCCAAGATGGGTCAAGGTCAAGGGGACAGGTGGTTAGCTGCACTTTGTCATGCAGCTTGTCTACCTCCTCAGGCTGCAATCATCAATATCGATCCAGTACAGATGGGACAGTGCACTGGATGCTTCCATTGGACTTGGTCTAACTGTGGCATCCAACCCTGTCTCCATCTGAGCAATTTTGCCCCTAAAGTGCCTCACAAAGTTGCCAGAGCAGGCTGCCAAGGGTGTCAAAACAATGCTGTCTTGGTGAGATGACCAAAGCCCATTCACCACTCAGAAAAGCTCTGCCAGGTGGCTACTTGCAGATGCAACGTTGGTGGAGAGGTAAGCTTTCTTTGCCGCCACTGCCCCGGGTAGGTGCAGTAATGCACCTCACGTTTTGTCAAATTCAGACTGAGAGTTATGCCACCTGCACTCGAACTGTTGACTCTCCTGTTTCATTTCATGCAGGTCACTGTAGTACCAACATGGTCTACACGCTCCACAGCAAAAACATTCAGTAGTGATTGTGTAGATGCCTGTACAAATTGCACCATTCCACAGTGTGATGAAAGCCTCCACAGGAGCACCAGCCATGTCAGCTAGAAAATTCTCCAAAGTATTCAGGAATCCATTAGGTTCAATAAGACTCTGAGGGTGGACCATCTTAATTGGTCCCCCACCTCTGCAGCATAAAGTAGCCACATTCACCCTAAACCTCACCAGAGAATGATCCCTCTATGACAACAGATCCACAATTAGTGCTCCCCACAATCAACAATATTACCAATATGCTCTGTGGCAAAGATCAGGTTAAGGGCACGTCCAGCCACATGTGTTGCACTAGTGATGTACTGAGACAGCCCTATGGTTGTTACAGAGACTATGAAGTCTTGAGCCTGCCATTTCAGGCAGCTCAGCATGGATATTGACGTCTCCCAACACTACTGTGAAGGGATTCTCCAACACTGCATCTAAGACTACCTCCAACAGGTCAGTTTTATTCTGCAAAAGACCTGGCACTGAGCAGCAACGTCGCCAGACTAGAGGGCAACTGACTGGTATCCCGAGATTCTGACATGCCATGGACAAAGCCGAGGGGGCAAGAGCTTTGATGTAACTAGCCCTCCCCCCATATAACTTCTGATTATAAGTTCTGATTTCCCTGTAGTGAATTGGGAAGAGAAAGGAATAAAGCTTTGTTTTTTCCCTGGATTCTGCTGTGGACCTTGAGCTGAATCAGACAGCCTCAGATGTGCTTCAGACCAAGGCAGGCTGTTTTCTGAAGCACCAAATAGGGCTCCAAACTTAAGCTTGTCTGTACGCGTCCCTAATATTAACACATTATTGCATAGCTTGGTTATAACTGCCGCTGTAAGTGTTCAACTACCCATATTGTTTGAAGGAAGGGTGGCAGCTTCGTTTTCCTGGCCCAGCAGTCCACGCCCTCTTTGTGCCAGGTACTGAGGGGTGTTGGAATTGGGCGGAGGGGTTCTTCTGCCAGTCCCCCTCAGCCTCTTGCTGGCTGCAGAGCTCCCCCATCCGCTTGCCAAGCAGGCAGGGGGCAGAAGTGGAGCTTTCGTTCAGAAGTTGTCGTTTTCAAATAAGATTTCTTTCTTCACAGATGTAATGCAGACATTAAGAAGAAAAATGCCAGAGGGGTATCAGCCTATGATTTGGCCCTGAAGAGTGGCAATGAAAAAATAGTTTCCTTGTTTGCTAGTAAGCTAGGACAGAGGATGTTGGACAAAACGTCCAGTACATGAGCAGAGTCCGGCTAACGACCAACTGAGAGATTCTCCCAGAAGCTATTTTGTTTGGCAGAAGCATTTGTAAAATTGTGTCACTTTTCTTCCTGGTTTAAATGAAATTGGTTATATGCCTGTATTTGACAAGGAGACAGGGCTCCTCATAACATTTTGGCTCCTGAGGGGGAAATAATAATGAACCATTGTCACTCCTCAACAGTGCCTAAAATCTGCTCCCTAGCCACCTTACTTAGCCTAATGGCAAGACCCGCTGAACTTAATGGATGAATCTATTGACAGAATGTTTTTAAAAAATGTGGGGCTGCTTGTCAAAAGAAGCACAGGGACACCTGTGCAGATCCGACTGTTTATTTTCTTATTTAGAAGAGGTGTGCTCTGACTCAAATGAGCCCTTGGGTCATGGAGGATAAGGCTATTAATGGCTACTAGCTCTGATGCATGCTCTGCCTCCATGGTCGGAGGCAGGATGCTTCTGAATACCAGTTGCACTCCTATCTTCTTGTGGACTTCTCATAAGCACATGGTTGGCCACTGTGAGAACAGAAAGCTAGACAAGATAGGACTGATCCAGCAGGCTCTTCTTATATTAAGGTAGTTTAGCAGATTATAAACAACCCAGTAGCCGGTGATCCTCTGGCTAGGCGCTCCTTTTTTGATTGATGGCTGGGACTAGGCTTTGCTCAGAGACTCGACAGCTCTTATATTCCATCTAAAATGTCTCTGAGTTCACAGCTGACCAGCTCAAGATGGTGCTATGTGCCATCTGCAGTATTTATAGCATCATGCACACCTACTCAAGCATAAGTACTTATAACATACAAGTTCCTGGCTTGGTTCAGTGTGCCAGTTGTTCCACTGTACCACACACAGCCTTAGAGAATATTTTGCTGTTGGATAGCCACTAGTCAAGGTAAAACTGAAAATGTGGCCCTACACCAGAGTTGCAATCTCTGCCTTGAGCAAAAGGAGGTAGCTTAGCGAGACTAGAAAATTGTAAAAAAAAAAAGTATGTAAAATATCAGAAAATATTATACAAACTAAAGAAATGTGCAGTTTCACTTCATTTGTTGTGACTACTAAGTTTTGGTTTGTTTTTAATATTAACATCTATACTGTTTACAATACAAATCTATATATATTACAATAATGTGACAAAAGCATACAAAATTGACTAAAGCTGTTCTGTATAATTCTCTGCTCAATTTAATATCAAATACGTTGCTAAAATATTTATACTATGCATAAAAACTAAATAACTAGACAAAATATTAATTAGCCCTTCCAAATGTTAGACACATACATGAACACTCGCTGTTTTGGATGTTATGATTCTATAAATACATGTTATCTATTCCTTGACGTGAGATTCTTTGTTCCTTCTTCACATACCTCCATCTATCAATTTCTTCTTTGGCCTAATTCTTTATATAAAGCTATTAGTTGGGCAATATTAGGTTGCACCCATAATTTCCTTAAAAGATCCAATCTCATTCCCATTAAATTTTAAAATGAAGGTCTTCGTAAGAGTTCTTCAAACTTTACAGTATTTTATAAATTCTTAAGAACATTGTAGATTTATTTTCCATTAATAGTGTTTTAACCTGTCTTATTATTTTAAATTGTGTGACTCCTGTGTAATCTATTTAAATAAGTTTTGATCTGTATAAATTGGAAACATGGGAGGTGGCATTATGCATTCTGGTAGAGTTCCAGCCTTAACCATTACTTGATTGCCAATTGCCTAATGCCCTTCCCAATTAAATTTCTTGTCTTCTGTCACTGAAGCTAAAGGTGGTATTTCTAGTCCCAATATTTTTGTAATGTTTTCAAACGTCTAAGCATATACACATTAATGGTTAAGCTCTGACCTAGAGACAGATGGAAGTGAAATGGAATTAGAAACCCCTCCTAACACCTGCACAAATGGTTAAAAGTCCTAACTAGCACTAATCAACTATGACATCGCACTGAGGTTAATCCAACAGAAAATACTATATTGAGCCTAGTAGACTCCAGCAGTGGAAACACGAGTATGGCATGATTGATCACCTTCAGTCTTTTTTTCTTTCTTTCAAAAAAGCAAACTTTAACGGTGGTTTGCATGAAATCTTCTGGAGCTATCCATCTGAAATTTGGCAGGGTTAATTTCCAGGTCCCCAATTACATGTCCCTAAGTGCATATTACCTCCATGGTGCTACCAGCCCATGCTTGCCTAACACTACCCACTTGTGTCTAGTATTAGAAGCCTTAGTTTAAAAAAAACCCTCAATGTATTCAAAAATTTGAAGAAAGGGACAGGGAAACACAGGAAAATGAGAATTAGCATGACTGAACACTCACTGTCTCTTAATTTTTTTTTAAAAAAAGTGAACTTCATGAAAAATCATGGAACACCCACCTGAAATCTGGCAAGGTTAATTCCCTCTGCAGGGGCTACTATGCCTCTAAATTTCATGTCCCTGTGTGAAAAAAGAGAACCTTTATGCCCATTTTAATTTTAAAACATTTTAAATTTTAAATGTGGCTATCATGAAAGGAGCTGTCCATCTGCAACTTGGCAGGTTTAATGCCCTGTACAGCAGCTACCGTGTGTCCATATTTCATACCTAGATATTTTGAACAAAGAGCTGAGCTTCAGAACAAACATAGGAAGTGCATTTTCCTAACACTAGTTAGAATCTTTGCTGAAGGAAGTGCAGTAGGTGCCAGTCACAAAATGGCTACTGTGGGGTGCGTGGCAT
Source organism: Rhineura floridana (assembly GCF_030035675.1). Classification (NCBI taxonomy): domain Eukaryota; kingdom Metazoa; phylum Chordata; class Lepidosauria; order Squamata; family Rhineuridae; genus Rhineura; species Rhineura floridana. The sequence continues at coordinate 171,029,426 of NC_084480.1, read as the reverse complement.
AACACAAAATGGCTGCTGTTGGGAGTGCATAAGAGAGGCTGAGCCACTGCAGACAGGAACTGACTTGAAACAATACTTACTGGCTGCGTCATTGGAAATTTGGAACTCATAATTCTGCAAAAAACATTTTAGATAACAGTAGGTGTCATGTAATGTAACATGATCCCTTTTGCTTTATTTATGGTGACTGGGTCTGCCATGTTTTTTCTATTATAGCCAGGTGTCATAATAGTTATGATACATACCTTCATACACTGTCTCACTATATATGTACTTTATAACTATGAGAATTTTTGTTTTGCTTTTGTACAGTTTGTTTAAGTTTGAAAAATCATTAAAAATATTTTTAAAAACTTTTAACAACCAATCACTGCCAGAAAGACAGTATTTGTAGTCTTTGTTTTTATTTTGATTTTTTAAGCCTAACTGGAGAATAAAAGGTGAAGCTTTTTCAGTTTAGCAACTAGGAATCTTTTGGATACCAGAGACTTCATCTCTCTGTCCCGGAACTCTCCTCTGTACTCACCTGTTTTTCTTCCCTCCTCTATTATTTTTCTGTACCCTCCACTCCAACACATCAAGCAGCTGCTTCACAGAAATAAGGAGAGGTACAAACCTCCCCCTTCCTCTCTGGCAAGCCCATCAGCTGGCAAAAACCTCACTTTCTCCCCTTCCTTGGCTTTAAGCCTGATCAGGTCCTTGTTTTGGGGGGAGACCTCCTCTCTGTCTTTCCTTTGCTTCTTTCAGCCCATCCTCTGGCCATGTTCCAAACTCTTCCAACTGTTTCCTTCCTATTCTTTCCCTATAACCTTTCCCAAAGCCCCACAAATCACTACCGAAACCACCTCCTTCCTCTGACAACCTCCCCTTCTGTTCTAAAAGCCAATATTGTGCTGTTTATTGATTCTGTTGAATATCTTTAGTAAGTATTCTGGTTCCCTTTTTGATATAATAACTTTACTTTTTATTTATTTATTTTGTTGTTAACCCTTCAATTACCAAATTCTGGAGTGAGGTCAGGTCTGAGTGTCAAAATTCCCCCCAAAGCGGTGTCAGGGCTGCATGTGAAAACTGTGGTCTTGCATACAAACAGAACACTTCATAACACTTTATTAGTATTGAATTAACACATTAGGGATCCTACAAAATCATGCTATTCTGTGAGTCCCTACAAATTTGCACACAGTCTTTTTATTTTGACATATATACGCCATCTGAATTTTGACAGATTAGATATTTCTAATAAAAGTCACAACATCTAGAGGGATTAATCCAAACTTTTTATAACTTTCCCCAAAGAACAGTTGGAAGATAACTGTGTTCTCATTTAGTATAGAACTCTTGGAGAATCATCAACTGGTTTGTCAAAATGATACTTCTTCAAAGAAAAGGAGGACCAATTCCATCCTTAGAGGGGGGGGAAAGAGTTTTTGTATTGTTGTCTTGGACCTCCTCTTGGCATTCCTGTTGTAGTCAAAGAACTACTAATTTCAGAAATGCTCACAAAGCAGATAACCAATTCATTAGCAATAAAGGCAGCACAGCACCTCAGCAAGAGCTCTGAGAAAAACCTTCTTGCAGTGACCAGCTTTCCCTTGCAGTAAATCTAGGTATCATCGTCGCAACCTCAGAAAGAATGCATGTTTGCATTCCTTACTGTCCAAAGGGTAGTATTTGTCATAGAAATCTAAAATGTACTCCTCGGTTTTAAATCCAAACTTCTGGTACAGCAGCATTGCAGAATTACTTGCAGAGACATGAAGGGTTGCATCTTTGCCCATGCAAGTCTGTCAAAAGAAAACGAAGAGTTGTGTTATACGTGAGGAAGGAAATTAAGAGATAAAGAACAAACTATGGGAGCAAAAGGGCCAGCTCATACATTACAGCAACACAATGCAAGAAGTGGAGTAACTCCCACATCTACTGTAATGTGGTGAGTCAGACCAGGTAGTTTTATTAAGATAAAATATACCGTATATTCCGGCGTATAAGACGACTGGGCGTATAAGACGACCCCCAACTTTTCCAGTTAAAACATAGAGTTTGCCCAAGTTCTCCCCAGGAGCCTTTTGTGGCTTCTCCCTCCTGTATCTGGCCGTTTCGAGTCAATTCATCTCAGGCTCTGCCGAGGCTTCCCTCCTCACGGCAGTAACTCCGTTTCGAGTCAATTTCATCTCAGGCTCTGCCATAACTTCTTGAGCCTCGCTGCGTTGCCTTCCTCGCAGCGACGGTCTCTCTGGACGGCGGCTGCGACTGCTTCCACTCCCGCTGCAGCTTTTTTTTTACTTCATTTTCCCGCTCTTTTTCAGCACCCGGCGTATAAGACGACCCCCGACTTTTGAAAAGATTTTCCTGGGTTAAAAAGTCGTCTTATACGCCGGAATATACGGTAAGTGCAAAAATGTAGCAGCAAAATAATTCCTTAAACCAAACACCCCTAGGGTTAAGTAAAGCACAAAAGGCAAAGAGTTCAAGTCACAGGTAAAAATAACAAAGCTGTCTAGCCTAATCTATACTCACACAATATAGGTAAGCCTAACTTCATGGTTCCACATCTCCCCAGAGATGTATAACCTGGATAGCAGATGGAACCCCAACATCAGGTAGCACCAAGGAATATTGGGGAACAAAAACCCAGAATCACAGATCTATTTTTATGGGGAAAACCCAGCAACAGCCAGGAATTAATTAGCCAATCAGGAGGCTTTCTGATGATGAAATCATCTGGAGCTTTCACGCCTCACACTTTTCCAACTTTCCCAGGCCTTGAGATACCAGTCTCAGACCTGATAAGCAGGTGTTCTTGCTTACTGCTTAATTACCTGAGTTCAGCTGTGAGAGCCAACAGTCTCATGGCCTCCCAGAGGCCCTAATTCAGGCAAGGTGTTCCCCCCACAATTCCTTGCCACAGAACCACTTTAGCTGACCTTACAAACCAGGCATTCTTGACAAAGACAACGCACAAGACAAAATAGACACAACAACTGTCCTTTACTCTGTCAACTGCAAATCACCATGTACTAGTGTAGGTTCTTGCACTATTACTGTCATGATACTATTACTTGCACAGTTTCAAAGAACTGAAATTTAAAAAGATATCCCTATTCACTCATTATAGAAAAGATATCATATAATTCAACTCTACTATCTGTTCTCCGAGTTTTCCATGTTTTAACTACATCTTTCACTATCAACCATTTTTTAAAAAAATGTGTTGTATCCAACATCAGTCATACTCCCATTGAAATTAATGGGAATGAGTAACTTCGGTCCATTAATTTCAGTGGGTTTTAATATAATGAGTATAATTTAGTTGGGTATGATTCAAATGTGTTTCAAACAGTGTGAAAGGTGTCATGAAGAATGAATAACCTTGAGAAAGGTGAGCTCATGACAGAAATATGCAGTGAAGTAGAGGTCTTCATATGTAGAATTTACATCTATGATACAACAGCATATGTTGTACTGCAGAAATTTTGTTCAACATTTTGTTCAAATTTCTTTTTCCTAAAAGTGATGTCGTGTTGTTTCTTGTTATGAAATGTTTCCTGACAAAAGTTACTATAAAATATAAATGAGCATCAGGTAGACGGACATCAGATATCCAATAATGCTTTCAGTGAACATATGAAGATGCCTTTATGAACATATGAAGCAAGCCACACATCTAGCCTACACTTAACTGGCAACAATTCTCTGGAATTTGAAGCAGGGGGCTTTCCCAGCCCTGCTGACCTAAGATCTTTTAGATGATGATGGCAGGGACTAAACTTGGGACCTTCTGCAAAGAATGTGCTCTTCCACAGGATAACACAGCAATAATAGAGGACAATAATCTCTACATTTATACCTGTGCACAAGGCAAAACTAGTCACAACCGCATGTGCCTGCACAACTAGACATAAATCATCATGGCATAGTTTCAGAATGTTTAAAACATGTACTTCTTCATGAAAGTGGAAACACTTTTAAGACAGACATTTTAATGATGGTGACCATGATAAAGAGTAAGACAATGAGTGACCATTCAACAGTGTATTGACCGCATTAGAAGGATCCTGGGAACTTGTGAATAACATTAATTGCTGTTTTTTAATTAACAATAGGCTGTTTTGCATACAGCATTTACTTGGTTATGGATATAAAGTCATCATAAGTGAAAATCACAAGATCAGGCAGTAACTTCAACTTAATCTTCTTTCAAATGACAAAGCATTTTTTGAAATGTTCCTGAAAGCAGGAACAGAACATGATGGACATTTTGGATTCAGTCTGACAGCCAGTTACCACTGCAGTATTCCCAAACATGAAAAGCATACTGGGATGGTAGATCCCAACATCGTATCTCTGTAGCCTGCAGTGGTCTTTTCTTCTCAGCAAAAACCCACTGCCACTTTGGGGGTTTTTGTTTTGCTTTTTAGAGTTTTCAGTGGAAGGGATGGAAAATAAAGCCAGACATAATAACAGTTTGGAGTCAGTATACCCTATAGTAGCTTATTTTATTTAGAATATTTCTATACTGACCTTCATTATAAGAAATCCAGGATGATGGAACACACACACGCTTGTCCACTTCTACTCAAAAGTGCCTCAAGAAGTTATTTAAGCATGTCTGCAATTCCTGAACTGACTACAACTAATAAAAAAGGAACAGCTGAAGTGAGCTTACTCCCCTTCCCTCCACCCCCACTGCCAGAAAGAACACTCAACTCTATGTTGCCCTGAGATCGCAAGAGAAGATATTCTGACTCCATCCATCAGGCAAAAAGGAAAAAGACTGCACTCACTCCCCCCCCCACCTCGGCAATTCAACCAAGAATACCAGGAAAGGAACACTAGCCTGGCTCAAATTGGATGCAAATGCTTGCAGCTCACCAATTTGATCTGGCACTGAAGAACTCATTTCCCTCCTCTACCTTTCCCTTTTGTGTCTTATTTAATATGCAAGTCAAATGGGAGGATCTCTCTTTTTTTTTATTGCAGAGAGCCACTTTGGGAGACAATTGTCTACAAAGCAGGATAAAAATATAGTATAAATATACGAATGAAATAAGTTGGTCCATGGCTATAATTCTACTTTGCCTTCACATGAAGGCAGATGTGGCATCCATGCCTCTTGTCTCAATACTTATACAGGTGACAGAAGTAAAGGTTTTGAGAACCGTCAGTGGAAAAGAGAAACAGATTTTATGATCTTCAAGTTGTACTGGACTTGGCCTAACAATCTAGAGTTCACATGTCTGATGTTCTAAACAATCAGACCAGTTCCAAGTCCTGGTTCTGGCTGTAAAGGAAGTACAGCCGGTGGGGGCTTGTTTCACAGGACTGACTGAATTACGATGGCTGGGAGCTCTGGTGCAGTTCCCAAAACAGGTGCCCTTTCCCCTCAAAAGAAACATGAAATAAGGTACTACAAAGTCAGTCTTGTGGTATCTTAAAGACTAACCAAGTTATTTATGGCATAAGCTTTTGTGGACTATAAAAAAAATAGTTGGAGCCTGTGAAGTTTCACAACTCTGAGCAAAACACAAAGTTCTTTTTTTGTGTGTGCAAAACTTGATAAACAAAAAGGAAATATTCTCAGCATGTGCAGTTTCACATTTTCTTGAGTAAATCTGCCCTGATTGCATTTGTATTAAAAGTAAAAAAGTACAGAGTATGCCTAGCAACAGAATACAATTATAAATCATAAAACTACCTGAATAAGGTGATAAATCATAAAGGTTGCAATTCCTGATCGTCTCCATTCAGGGTGAACAAACAGAAAAGAGATGTATGCTTCATTGTATTTAACATCTGGCACCATAAAACCAAAAGCAATTATGACTTTTTTGTAAAGGACAACAACACTGAAGTCTGGATACTGCAGGCATTCTGACAGGTCAATTCCTGTGGGATGAGAAAAGCATATCATGAATGAATGATCACAGGATGATGATGAAAAAGCAACATCATATAAAATATCTATTTAAAACTGAATGAAAAAGCACTGTTCCACGTGGGGCTCTCTCATTTTCACAGTTTAACATTAGTATGAGGACTAGTTCATAACATCTAAATGGATTCAAAATCAAATTACAGGCTTGGTAATATTCCTGTAAAAAGTACACTGAAATGTTAGGGACATTTCCACATTAGAGGAAAAACATACTGTTACATATTATAAGCAAGTAAATAAAGTGATCTCAATAGCACAATCTTATGCATGCTTACTTGGAAGGATGCCCCACCATCCAAAAGGAAGAATCTGCACAAGAAAGATCCCCAGAAAAAGTTTGCAGATCATTCAACTTTTCCACATATGCTTTCAAAAGCTATTTATTCAATGTCATAATTAAAAATAGCTTTGAAAGTTGCAGGATTGTGTGGGAGCCAGCACTGTAGTGTTAGAAAACAGGGAAAATAGGTGCTTGCTCTAACAGGAAGAGGCCACTTCAGCTAATATAAAACTATGGTTGAAAATTGTGGTGCAAATGTAGGTTTATATCTATCATTTTAACATTGTCTTTATGCTCAGCTGGACATTCAAGGCCTATGAACCAAAATTCATTTCTACCCCAAAAGCTGCTGTGTGCAATGGCATTTTCTTTTTACTCAATCTCATTCTCCATACTATTTTGAATAAAACACAAAGAGCAAAATTCAACAAAATTTAATTGTAGATAACTCCTATTAAAATAAATGGAACTTGCCATGACTAAATCATGTCATTCATCTCAACTTTGACCAGACTGTGTCCAAAGAGTTTACCAGATCCCAAGAGGAACAGGAAGAAAATGTTAATTAATTTGGCTTGCACTGGAAATTCAAATATTCACAGAAAAAATTGAGACATTTAAGGGAGAATGTACCATTGGTATCACCTGAAGGGTGATTTTCTCAGGTAGTCCGACATCATGTGGGAAACACTGGCATCTAGCATTCGAAGGCATTGAGCCCCTCCCACTCCAGTTCATTCGTGACGACACCGAAGTGAGATATCTGTGAAGACAAAAAAGGCCAGCAGGCCTACCAGCAAGGAAAACCTTGTCCCAAATAAGAACCCAGAGACTACATGCAGTTTAATAGTTCCAAAACGGGTCTTGACTTAACTAAATAGTTTAAATAATCTCCGAAGAGTTAGAACCCAGATAGCCTCCAACAGGGAGGACCATGATGTCGGACTACCTGAGAAAATCACCCTTCAGGTGATACCAATGGTACATTTTCCTCAGGTAGTCCAACATCATGTGGGATGTACCAAAGCAGCCCCTAATAGGGAGGGACCGCCCCTTGATTACTTGTTATAAAGAACCTGTTGTAACACACGCCTCCCAAAGGAGTCATCAGCAGAAGCGTAATGGTCTATCTTATAATGTCTTATGAAGGAATTTGGGGTAGACCATACAGCCGCTCTGCAAATCTCTGCCAGAGGAGCGTTGGTTGTGAAAGCGGCCGTAGTTGCTGCTGACCTAGTTGAGTGCACCATTATATTACGAGGCACTGGCAGCTGAAGGGACTCATAGGCCAATGCAATGCAGGCACACAACCAAGAAGATAATCTACATTATCTGGCCACCTTTTTCCCCAGAGTACGAGAGTGAAAGGATACAAGCAGTGAATCCGTTGATCGTATGTCCTGGGTTCAAGACAGGTAGGTCTTGAGGACCCTCCGGACATCCAGCGAGTGCCAGGCCTTCTCCAGTGGATGCATGGGGTTCGGACAGAACAAGGGAAGAACAATGTCCTGGTTGCAGTGGAACGCCGAATCGACCTTCGGGCGGAAGGAGGCGTCTAGACGCAAAACCACTGAGTCCTTATGGAAAATACAGATGGCGGGCCGAGGACAGTGCCCCCAACTCTGAAACTCTTCTCGCCAAGGTGACAGTCACTAGGAACAGGACCTTGAAGGACAAAAGCCATAGTGGCACAGATCGAAGAGGCTCAAAGGGAGGACGCTGCAGGGCTTGCAGGACCTTTGATAAACTCCATGAAGGAAAACGGTGATAAACTGCCGGCGATAGTAGGGCAGCTCCCTTCAGAAAACGTTTGATGAGAGGGTGTGAGCCCATAGGAACACTAGGAGATGTAATGGAGAGAACAGACAATATGGTGGAGGTGTGGCGATGCAAGGTGTTAGGTTTAAGTCCCATCTTCAGACCTCTATGCAGAAATTGCAGCACCTGTTGAACATTAGCTTGGGATGGTTGGATGTTCTGAGAGTCACACCATTTAGAGAAGGTAAACTAAGTGCTCTGATAGATGCGAGAGGTTGACTGCTTCCAAGAAGCGAGGATTGTATCCACAACCCCCTGAGAAAGTCCTGAACAAATCAAGTGTCCCCATTCAAACGCCACGCTGTCAGACTGAGCCATTTGGGATCTGGATGCTATATCGGACCCTGAGAGAGAAGATCTGGTCTGACTGGTAATCTCCAAGAATCCATCACAGACAGGGAGAGCAGGTCTGAGAACCACGGCCAGCGAGGCCAGTATGGGGCTATTAGAACCAGACGGGCCCTTTCATGTCGTAGCTTCCTCACGGGTCTGCCCAGTAGCGATATCGAGGCATACAGGAGGCCTTCCGGCCATGGTGTCGATAGGGCATCTACAGATTCTGAGTTGGCGTCGAGATATCTGGAGAAGTAGTGAGGTAGCTGGCAATTGTGACTGGTGGTAAACAGGTCCACCAAGAGGATGCCGAACCGCTGTTGGAGAAGGCTGAACACCGTAGGGTGGAGCTTCCATTCTCCCGGGATCACCTGTTGTCTGCTGAGCCAATCAGCCGTAACATTCAAGACACCACTGAGATGCTCTGCCTTTAGCAAAATGAGATGTATTTCGGCCCAATGCAACTAGAGAAACTGTGATCTGGTTCCCCCCTGCCTGTTCAGATGAGATTTCACACAGGTATTGTCTGTTCGAATCAGTACATGGCCCAGACGAAAGAAAGACTGAAAGTGTCGAAGGGCCAGATGGGCTGCTCTCAGTTCTAGCCAACTGATGTTCTGATTCGCTTCTGTGCTGGACCACACTCCTTGAACAAATTGAAAATTGCACTGGGGCCCCCATCTGGATAGACTGGCATCTGTTGTTATTACAGTTCTGTCTGGTTCCCAGAACGGGGTTCCCTTGCTAAGGTTTTTGTCTATCACCCACCAATGGAAGGAAGCACGCAGTGAGGGATCCAGGTGGATTGTGCGATGGTTGGACATGGCAATGTCCTGTTGGAAAGGTAGTAAGGCCCACTGAAGGGGTCGAGTGTGATGCCGAGCCCATGGTATGATGTGGATGGTTGAGACAAACATCCCCAGAGCCCTTGCCAGAATCATTACGTCTGCACTTGAATGACATGCCAGGTCCAGGGCCATCTCTCTGATGGCCGCAATTTGATCTGGTGATAAAAAAGTCATGGCCCGTGTGGTGTCTAAGATCGCTCCCAGATGTTGCAGTTGTTGGGTTGGATGAAGGAGGCTTTTGTCGATGTTGATGAGCCAACCATGGGTGTGCAGAACTGTGAGAGCACAGTGAACATGAGAGAGGGCCAGATCCTTGGAAGCAGCCCAAATCAGCAGATCTTCCAAATAAGGGTAAATGTGAATGCCCTGGAGGCGGAGGTAAGCCACCAGGGTGATCAGCACTTTGGTGAAGACTCTTGGGGCCGACGAGAATCCGAAAGGCATTGCCCGATACTGAAAGTGATGGGGGCCGAAGGCAACCCACAGGAAACGTCTGTGAGCAGGGCAGATAGGCGCATGGAGGTATGCTTCTTTCAGGTCTATGGAAGCCAGAAAGTCCCCTTCATGATGAGCCTCTATAATTGATGCCTGGGACTCCATTTTGAATCGTCGATACTTCACAAAGCAGTTGACAAATCTGAGGTCTAACACTGCCCTCCATGGCAGATCTCGCTTGGGAACTGCAAAAAGGACAGAATAAACCCCTTTCGCTCTCTCCGCCGATGGTACTGGTTCTATTGCAGCTATGTCGAGAAGATGAGCAATGGCTTCCCGCACGATCTGGTGTCTGTCTCGGACTCTGGGCAGGAGGGAGGGGATGAATCTGTCTGGAGGGGTCAGCCAAAATTCCAGCTCATAACCGTGAGTGAAGAGATCTCTGACCCAAGCGACCTGTGTCAGACGCAACCAGTGACTTGCAAACAGTAGCAATCTGCCCCCTACAGGGAAAGCATCAGTACTGTCTGCGCTGATGAGCTCCCCTGCCACATGCTGAAGTTGAGGCCCCTTGACTTCCCCGGTTCTGGACTCTGCCCTGGAAGCGTTGTCTGTTCCAGGTTCCTCTGGAGGAACGGAAATCAGAAGATCGATAATCGCAGCCCCATCCCGCAGGCCGCGCTCCTCGAAAGGGCTGAAAGGAGCGGTATGGGGTGAAACGTCTAAACGGCCTACGATCCTCTCTCTTGGATGTGGCCAATACTGGTCTTCAGCTGTCCTTATGGTCTACCAAGACCGCCTTGAGGGCTTGCTCTCCGAAAAGTAATGAGCCAGAGAAAGGCGCCCTTGACAAGTTGCCCTTGGCCGTAGAATCGGCGTCCCAGTGCCTGAGCCAAAGCGTACGCCGAGCTACCACCTGTGAAGCTAGGGCTTGCGCTCCCAGCTGTGCGGCATCTAATGTGGCATCGGCCACGAATGCTGCAGTCTTATATAACTTTACCAGGCCCTTTCTGAGCTTTACAGGGTCTGGACTGGGATCATCCAAGAGTTCGTCCAGCCACATCATAGATACTCTTGAAAAGATGGAAGCTGCAGCGGATGCCTGAATAGTGAAGGTGGTAGCTTCGTGATTTTTACTCAGAGCATAGTCCATGCGGCTTTCTTTCTTTTTTTTCATTAATTTTTATTCAAATTTTTAAAGACAAAAAACAAAACAAAACAAAAATTATTAAACAATAAAATGAAATGTTGACTTCCGATTTATCGCAGATCAGCTATAAGTCTATAATATATAACAATCCTGTCTCCTAAATTATGTTATAAAATCACTTTCCTCCAGTAGCTATCTTAACTATTCATCAAATCTCATAAACATTACTTTATTCTTCCCACAAAAAGTCAAAGAGTGATTTCAATTCCTTGAAAGATATATCTTTCAATTTTTCTCCAGATAAACATGTCGACCAATCCATCTCATTCAAATCCACTAGATCCAATAATTTCAATAGCCATTTTTCCATTATCAATATTAATTCCATCTTCCATCTTCAATAATCCTGTTAAGTCCAATAATTTCAGTAACCATTCTTCCATTATCGATAATCCTATTAAGTCCAATAATTTCAATAGCCATTCTTCCATTATCAGTATCCCGTAATAATCTTGTTATCATAGCCATAGTCCAAATAAACATATAGATTAATCCATCTTGTCAAACCAGTTTGATCCAGTGATTTCAATAGCCATTCTTCCAATATCAATATTGATTCCATCTTCCATCTTCAATAGTCTTGTTCAGTCCAGTATTTTCAGTATCCATTCTTCCATTATCAGTATCCCATATTAATCTTGCTGTCATAGCCATAGTCATATAATAAGAGTCTGATGGGAATCTCCCTCATCACAAATCTTTTCTTGCCATCAATTCTGAATATGTTGTTGAGATATTGTTGTAAAGTCACATCTCTGCTCTTCTTTTTTACAAAATGCACTGGCTCATCTCTTAAGAATTTTTCCATTGTCCCATATCTGTAGCCAATTCCATAGATTTTTTCTATGTCAAACTCCATCACATCATTCCAGTCCAAAAAAATTATCCAAGACATTGATAACTTTATCTCTATTATCTTCATTAATTTCTTCAGAGACAACATTAAGTTCCAAGCAGTAAGCTTTGTTTCTTGTATCCATAGACTCCAGATCTTTTTCCAATACTACATTTGTTCCAGTCTCCAGAGCCTCCTCTCTCACAGAATCCACTATTTCTTTAAACTCCTGCGTCATTTTGCTAAATTCATTTTTCATCTTCTGTCTACCCTGTCTCCAGATTTGTTTCGTTATCTCAATCTCATCCATTATTTTCTGAAACATGATTTCTTCCATGGTCTCAGCCCCTTTCCTGATTGCCATTCTTAGAACCACAAAAACAAAAATTATTTCAGTCACAATTGGGTTAATATTCCAGGCTCGATGAAGTCACAATGTAGACAGTACAGCCTGCCTTATCTCTCATGTTCAGGAATACAAAACAAATCCAGTTCCCAGCTTCAAAAGGGTTAGTGGCGTCGTGAACAAGTAGATTCGTCAAAAAGAAATAGACCAAAAAGAAAATAATCCCAAACGTATAATGCTCCAAAGTTCATAAATCAAATTTATTTATTTATTTTTTCCCTCCTCAAAATAGAAATCCCTCCTCCGTTTATATCTTCAAAATGCACCTCCAGGCCAGCTTTTTGCAATAAAAACTAAGATAGGCTTTTTTCAATTTTTCTCCTCCTTAGTTTCGTGAATAAAGGAGAAAATTTTTAACTCACCCAGAAGATCTTTATAGCTGATTCATTGAGAAATCTCTGTTTTCAGCAACAATTAACCAAATGAAAAAAAAATGTAGAAAGAAGGGTGCTTGCTTGTTTAAGTCCGTTCTTCTTTAAAGAAAAGATAAACGTGTCATTTATTCAGCTAGAGCGTGATGGACGTCCTCCGGCATTGCTGGCTGAACCTTCTCTCATAAATTAATGAGATCCAGTCCTCCCAAACAAAAACAGGCTTTTATGGTTAATCTCTATGTTTCCCCCTTCCCGAGAGAAAATCTTCATCAGTCAAAAAGAATGTTCTGACTGATTTACGCTGAAAAAACTTCTTCTGAGACGAGAGCTCGTCTCGAAAAGCAGGCACAAGCGAAGTCACCCTTCCCGGAAGTCTCAATGCGGCTTTCATAAGAACATAAGAACATAAGAAGAGCCTGCTGGATCAGGCCAGTGGCCCATCTAGTCCAGCATCCTGTTCTCACAGTGGCCAACCAGGTGCCTGGTTCAAAGGGGTCCTTTAGTTGTGAGTCCCCTTGTTTCGGTAGGAGGAACCTCAAAATCAAACTAGAGACCGGCTCGACGATGCCTGGGACATTCAGGCGATTCATGAAGTCCGGGGCCAATGCACAGAGCCTTTTAGCCATAACAGAAAAATGGCGTGCCTGCAGCGGGTGGTCCAATTCTTCCTTGGCCAGTTTGCCGATGGGGTCTGGCACAGGAAGGTAGTGGTCCGTTGATCTGGGAGATTTTAGGACTTTGGCCCCTTTCGTCAGAGGAGTGGTAGATTCAGGTTGTGGAGTTTGAAGGCCTAACGTGCCCAGAACTCTACGAGCGAGGGGAAGATAGTCGGCTGTATCAAAAAGTTCTGCATCATCACTCCACTCATCTTCCTCGCCTTGAAGAGAATATGCTGGATCCTCCAAACCAGGAATCTCATCTCCAATCCTGCCTCTGACAACATCGAATGGGTTAGGTGAGGAAGGAGGGACCACATCAGTAAAGCCACACGGAGCCGGAGCACAGGAAAGTCGTTGCTCACTGTGCTGAAGTAATGGAGCCGTTTGGACTCTCGACTGCTCTTGTGATAAGAAGCTCAACATATCCTTTAACTGCACAAGGAATTCAGGCGACAACTGCAGTCCCTGTAAAGAAGCAGGCAGTTGCCCTTGTTGAGGCACAGCTGCAGGGGGCTCTCTGGACTGGTGAGACATATGAGTCGCAGGTGATAAAATGGATTGAGAGAGACAGTCCACAGGCTGGTTAGGAAAACCCTTGAAGTCATCCTCAGATGATCCAGCTGGCGAGTGAAAGAGGGCTGTTAATCTTTCTTGGCCAGCAGCATCAGAAGGCAGAACAGAAATATAACATGGTCACTTGATGGCACTGTGGCTAGACAGGTGTTTGGCTTTAGCCACAGCCTTGGAGTGAAATCTGGGTTGTTTTTGCTTAGCAGACTTGTGATGCGAGGTCTTGCAGGGCTGCTTTGTCCCAGACAAATGTGCCTCTTGTTGTTGGTCCGCCATTGTACACGCACAGAGATGCGGTATATATATCACCAACAGACACACAAAGATGGGGGGGTGCGGTGTGGCAAGGGACTATCACCGACACACGCACAGAGGTGGGGGTGCGGTGTGGCAAGGGACTTCAGTACACGCCCTCAGGTGGGGGAGAATGTAAAGTCCCAAATGCAAAATGGAGCAGTTGTTGTGCAGCTATTGTGCAGTTATGCCTTGTGATGCTCTTTATTATTGCACTTAAAAATAAAAAACGGTCCAAATAACTCTGAACTGTATCACACAGCAGGGGAGCTCAACAGTCCCACACACTCAATCACCAACTTAGCTAACTCTATAAAGTAAATGTACCATTGGTCTCACCTGAAAGGTGATTTTCATAGGAGTGGGCCATCACTGTGGGGAATAGTTCCACCTATCGTGCGAAGGCAAGAATGTTTTTGAAGTCAAGACTAGGGACGTCATGCCCCTCCCACTCTCCAGTTCATTCGTAGCGAGTCTAAAAAGAGATATCTAAAAATACAAGAACAAGGCCAACAGGCCCGCCAGGAAAATAACATAATAGTCACATGCATAACAACATGACTCTAACATAACTACATAACATAACAGAACTAAAAGTCTTGACTTCACTCTTACATTTAAATATAATAGCGTAACAATAACATGTAACCCATTGATAAAATCTCTAGTCATCCTCCAACTGGGAGGGTCGTGATGGCCCACTCCTATGAAAATCACCTTTCAGGTGAGACCAATGGTACATTTTCCATAGGAGGTGGGCCATCACTGTGGGATGTACCAAAGCAACCCATATAGGGAGGGACCACCCACATGTTAATCCTCATTAAGAACCTGTTGCAACACTCGTCTGCCAAAAGATGCATCAGCAGAGGCATAACGATCAATTTTATAATGCCTTATAAACGAGTGTGGGGTAGACCAGACTGCAGCCCTACAAATATCGGCAACAGGAGCATTAGTGGCAAAAGCAGCCGAGGTGGCAGCTGACCTGGTAGAATGAGCCGTTATACTAGCTGGAACTGACAGCTTCAGGGACTCATATGCTAAAGTAATGCATGCCCTTAACCAACGGGATAAGGTAGAATTGGATACTTTATGCCCCATAGACCTTGGATGAAAGGATACAAACAGAGACTCCGTTCGTCGAATCTCTTGGGTCCTAGACAGGTAGGTCTTGAGAGCCCTCTGGACATCTAACGAATGCCAAGCCTTTTCAAGAGGATGGGTAGGATCCGGGCAAAAGGAAGGCAACACAATGTCCTGGTTGCAATGAAAAACTGAATCGACCTTGGGACGAAAGGAAGGGTCAGTCTTCAGCACAACAGAGTCCTTATGGAAGACGCAGAGGTGTCGAGCAGAAGACAGTGCGCCCAACTCCAAAACGCGTCTGGCAGATGTGATTGCGATCAGAAACAGGACCTTGAAGGACAGTATACGTAGGGGCACAGTCCTGATGGGTTCAAATGGAGGGCGTTGCAAAGCCTGCAGAACTTTTGGCAAACTCCATGAGGGGAACCGATGGACAACAGCCGGAGAGCGTAGGGCGACTCCCCTCAAAAAACGTTTGATGAACGGATGTGAGGAAATATGATCTCCAGGAGAGGACACTGAGAGAATGGATGACAGAGTAGACGCATGTCGACGTAGAGTGTTGGGTCGAAGTCCCATCATAAAGCCACTATGGAGAAATTGGAGCACCTGGTGCACATTGGCCTGGGATGGATCGTGGTGGTGGGACTGACACCACTTGGAGAAAGCCACCCAGGTATGTTGATAAATGCGAGTGGTAGATGGTCTTCTCGAGGCCAAAATAATATCAATCACAGCGTCAGACAGTCCAGCTGACCTCAAATGTCTCCGTTCAAACGCCACGCTGTTAGATTGAGCCAAGTAGGGTCCTGGTGCAGTACTGGACCCTGGGATAGGAGGTCTGGCGTTACTGGAAGTGTCCAAGGATCCATCATTGACATTGCCAGAAGATCTGAGAACCACGGTCGGCGTGGCCAAAATGGTGCTATCAGAATCAGCTGTGCCCTTTCGGTTCGCGCCTTCCTCAAGGTTTTGGCTAACAATGGTATGGGAGGAAAGGCGTACAATAGACCATCTAGCCACGGTGTTGTCAGAGCATCCACTGCTTCTGCTGTTGAGTCCAGGTATCAGGCAAAGTACCTTGGAAGCTGGCAATTGTGACTGGAAGCAAACAGGTCGACTGAGAGGGCACCGAACCGACACTGGAGACGATGGAAAATGGCTGGATGAAGTTTCCATTCTCCCGGAAAGACCTGTTGTCTGCTGAGCCAGTCTGCTGTCACATTCCAAATCCCTCTGAGGTGCTCTGCTTTCAGGGATTGTAGATGTTGTTCTGCCCAGACAAAGATGAGGGAGGCTAAGTCCTGCAGAGGACGAGACCTGGTGCCCCCCTGTCTGTTCAAATGTGATTTTACACACGTGTTGTCTGTTCGAATGAGCACATGATGCAAAGGGAACAGAGACTGAAAATGACATAGAGCCAAGTGGACAGCCTTTAGTTCCAGCCAGTTGATGCTTCGAGATTGCTCTGCGTTGGGCCAAACCCCCTGAACGTACTGGGAGTTGCAGTGGGCTCCCCAACCTATGAGGCTGGCATCTGTGGTCACGACGGTTCTGCGGGGTTCTCTGAACGACGTGCCCTTGGAGAGGTGTTGAACCTTGGTCCACCAGCGGAAGGAGAGGCGCAGAGCGGGGCTCAAACGAACTTTGCGATGGTTGGAGCTGGCAATGTCTTTTTGAAAAGGCAACAGAGTCCACTGAAGGGGCCGAGTGTGGGCTCAAGCCCAGGGCACAATGTGGATTGTGGAGATAAACATCCCGAGCGCTCTGGCGAGAAGCATGACGTCTGCGGATGTTTGTTGCATCAGGGACCTTGCGATGCTTGTGATGGCAGTGATGCGATCTGGAGCCAGGAAGACCATTGCCTGCAGGGTGTCCAACATTGCCCCAAGATGTAGTAGGCGTTGGGTTGGTTGGAGATGGCTTTTGTCGAAGTTGACAAGCCAGCCGTAGGTCTGCAAAACATTGAGGGTGATCATTAAATGATGATGAGCCAGCTCTTCAGACTTGGACCGTATTAGCAGATCATCCAAATATGGGTAGATGTGAACCCCTTGGGTCCGAAGGTAAGCCACTAGGATGAGTAGCACCTTGGTAAATACTCTTGGAGCAGAGGAGAGGCCAAATGGCATCGCTCTATATTGAAAATGTTGGTGGCCAAAGGCAAACCGAAGAAACTTTCTGTGGGCTATGCAAATGGGCACATGGAGATACGCTTCCTTAAGGTCAATAGAAGCCAGGAAGTCTCCTTCATGCAGACTCTCGGTAATGGAATGGAGAGATTCCATTTTGAACCTGCGGTATGTTACAAAACGGTTGACAAACTTGAGGTCCAATACCGCCCTCCAAGATAAATCTCGTTTTGGCACAGCAAATAGGAGGGAGTACACCCCTTCCGACCTCTCAGTTGTGGGAACTGGCTCTATTGCCGCTATGTCCAAGAGGTGATGTATAGCTGTCTGCATGATGTTGTGCCTGGCTGGTGCCCTTGGGCAAGGAGACGGATGGAATCTGTCTGATGGGATTGCCCAGAACTCTATGGTATAGCCATAAGTGAAAAGGTCCCTGATCCAGGAGACCGTAGTAAGGCGCAGCCATCGATCTCCAAAATTAAGTAATCTGCCACCTATGGGGAGGGCGTTAATACTACTTGTGTAGGCGAGGGCCTCCCCTATATGAGGACGATGAGTTGCCCCTGCGCCCTTGGTACTGACCTCTGCCCTGGAAGCGTCGGTTCCAGGAGCCCCTGAATGCGTTGGGGTCATAGGGTCTGAAGTCGCGACCTCGTCCTCCTGGCCGCGTTCCTCGAAAGGACTGGTTAGAACGAAAGGAGGGAAATCGCCTGAAGGGCCTGTGGTCGATGTTCTTGACTGTGGCCAGAACCGGTTTTTGGGCGTCTTTTGGATCAACCAGAACTGCCTTTAGAGCTTCCTCGCCGAAGAGTAGAGATCCGGAGTAAGGAGCCTTGGACAGGTTCAGTCTGGCCGCTGAATCAGCTTGCCAGTGGCGAAGCCAGAGGGTACAACGAGCGACTATTTGAGTCGTCATGGCTCGTGCCCCTAATTGAGTGGCATCAAAAGTGGCATCGGCCACAAAAGCTGCTGTCTTACGTAATTTTGATAGTGCTCTTCTGAAGGCGACAGGATCAGGGTTAGCATCCTCTAGAAGGTCATCCATCCACATCATAGAGGCTCTGGAGAATATGGAGGCTGAAGCAGAGGCACGCATGGCTAAGGCAGTGGCCTCGTGATTCTTGCGGAGGGCGAAGTCTATTCGTCGCTCAGTAGTATCTTTTAGGTGGGATTCCCCTTCCCTGGGCAAAAGAGATCTTGAAACGAGGCGAGCGATTGGTTCATCTATGCCAGGGACATCTAACTTAGTGGCAAAGTCTGGGGCTAGGGCGTACAATCTGTCAGCCAGGTTCTTGAAGCGTCGGGCTTTGAGTGGATGAGCCCATTCTTCGGAGGCTAATTTGGCAATTGGGTCCGGCACCGGGATGTAGTGTTCAGTAGGTGCAGAGGATTTGAGGACCTTGGCCCCTTTGATAGCTGGGGCGGACGAAGTTGAAGGCGCAGTCTGGAGACCAAGGGTATGAAGTACCCTACGTGCTAGCGGCTGATAGTCTGAGGTATCAAACAGGCGATACGATGTATCCTCCTCATGATCTGAATAGTCGCTCCAGTCGTCTTCTTCAACATGGTCAGTGAAAGTTGACTCCTCCGCATACGAGGCTTCGTCCATACATCTGCCTCTGACTACATCAAAGGGATCTGGTGAACAGGAAGGATGAGCTTCATGGCACGCACGTTGGTCCATGTTGAGTGGGGGTATGGCAGGAACTTGTGGTAGTGACTGCATTCGTGTGAAAAAAGCCAGCATGGCTTGGAGTTGGGAGAGGAAATCAGGAGACAGCTGCAGACCAGATGTGGGAGATGTATGTGCCTGGTGAACTATTGGAACAGATGTTTGAGGCGGTAAGCCAGAGGTAGGTTTGTTAGGCGAACAGTGAGCGGGGAAGCCAACAAACTCTTCCTCGTCAGAGGCAGTAGTAGGAGAATGGAAAATGTCACTTATGTGTTTCTGTGCTGTAGCGGTGGTTGGCACAGAGACATAACGAGGGCGCTTTGGTTTACTATGGCTGGAAAGATGTTTTGTCTTAGCCAGTGCTTTGGCATGTCTGGTCTTAGACGTGTTAGGATGTTGTAGCTTGGCTGATTGTGGCATGTCTGGCTGATCTGGCACCATGTGTGTTGATGGTGACATGCCTGGCTGTTCTGCCATCTTATATTAACCTGGGTGCAGTACACTGCCACGGAGGGAGCAGAATGTAAAGACCCGAACTGGCACAGCGTACTACCACGGAGGGGGTAGGATACATTGGCAGATGGCGAAGTGCACTGCCACAGAGGGGGCAGAATGCACTGAGGTATCAGCGTTAATATAATATAGGCTGTTTTAGAGTTGGCACACTCAGATTAGTGCTGTAGGCTGGGTTTTTTGGCTTGTTCACGGCCCCAGAGGGGGCAGGATATACAATGTAAATCAGATTTAATACAAGTCAGCTACTGATATTAAAGCTCCAGCCTTGATAATGTAATCCAGCCACTAGGATTAAAGCTCCAGCCTTGATAATACAATCCAGCCCACTAGGATTGGAGCTCCAGCCTTGATAATATAATTCAGCCACTAGGATTACAGCCACAGTAAATGTGTGTAAATCAGCCGTGTGTAAATTTGTCAGCAGCACACATACACAAACGTACGGATAGATAGCCTGCAGGGGAGGTATCCGATAAAAGGAGAACAAAAAGGGCGGGAAATTCAAAATCAAAAAGAAAAAATGGCGCCCGGAAAAAAAAGAGCGGGAAAAAATGGCGGAGAGGGAAGAAGCAATGGCGGCCGTCGGAAGCGAACTGGAGGAAGGGCTGCCCAGCACGGTCTCGCCGAAAACCGCAGTAGCGGCTCTAGAAAATCCCCGGAAGGAAGCAGGTAGGGGAAAAACGGCAGCCGCCGCAGAGAGAGCCGCCGTCGCGGTCTGTAAAGCCCTTCGCAGTGGGATTTAAGCCATGTAGCGAGGGCGATCTGAGGCAAAGGAGTAACGGCGGGAGCCGCAGCTGCAAGCTCCAGCTGAGATCGGATAAGCCGCAGCCGCGGCAACAGATCAGGGGGGGGAGGGAGGGTCAAAAGCGATCAAGGCAATCAAAAAAGGGAACCGCAGCCGCGGTCACTGAGGGAGCCCCCTGGCTACGGATACGACAGAGCCGGGGGGGAGGGGGCTTGAAACTGCCAAAACAAAGAGAGCCGCAGCCGCGGTCTCAGAGGGAGCCCCCAGTCAAGGAAATAAAATAAATTGAATAGCTCTGAGGAAAGAGCGAAGAGAGCCGCAGCCGCGGTCTCTAAGGGGACCCTCAGTATGCTAGACACAAAAACGGAAAAAAGGCTTTAAAGACAAATAGACAAATACGAGACTTAGCTAAATGCTATGTGAAATTCCAATCTTGTTCGTACGAAGGCAAGAATGAACTGGAGAGTGGGAGGGGCATGACGTCCCTAGTCTTGACTTCAAAAACATTCTTGCCTTCGCACGATAGGTGGAACTATTCCCCACAGTGATGGCCCACCTCCTATGGAAAATCCAAACGCCTCGAACGAAGGCAAGAATGTACTGGAGTGGGAGGGGCTCAATGCCCCAGGTCTTGACTTCAATCCATTCTTGTCTTCGAATGCTAGATGGCAGTGTTTCCCACACAATGTCGGACTACCTGAGGAAAATGGGATTATACCCAGCTATTTTTAAGGTTTCATACTCTCCAAGAGGTTTTGTGAAGACAACCATGGTAGTGCAATGGATACCTGAAATGGATAAGCAATGGTAGATGTGGCTCCAGCTCAACTCACTGCTTAGAGACTTTTAACACTGCTTAAAATATCACCACTTAGAGATTTTTACTATTGTGATTTATAAATGCTTTTTAAATAAAATAATCATCAAAAGTGCAAATATTTACAGTAATAGTCCACTTATCATAACATTCGTATGACAGAACATTGGTGGCAATGTCATCAAAACAGAGGTTCAAAATGTGGTCAGAGCTCTCTTTCACTGTCTCTGTGTACAGAGTCAGAAGCAATCTTTACGCTCAGTTTACACCAAGGGTGGGGATCCTCAGATCCAGAAGCCAAATGCAGCCCTCCAAACCTCTCCTCCTGGCCCCCAGGACTCTCTTCAGACCACACTACCTCCCGAAGGCTGCTCAGCGCCCTTGTATAGTGGTGTTGCCTGGCTGCAACACAGTAACTCTTCTTCATAGCCTCGAAGGAGAGGCCACGTGTAGAAAACTGACTTTGGTGCGGCTGGAATGTAGCCTACTGCACAAAGGTAAGAGTCACACACATACCTAAGTGCCCATCACTGACATGCAACCTCCCCAGAAGAACTGCACAGGGACGTGGGATCGCTGCTCAGTCCCAGGTCTTAACAGAAATAAGGTGAAGCACCTGCTAACCTAAATGCTAAATTGCAAAAGGTCTCTCCTATGGTGTGGTGGTCTAGTGTGGGGGAGAGCCTGGAAAGCTTTTGCATTCAAAACAAGTGCTCCATCAAGAAGTAAAAGCCCCGGGCCGTAGCTGACCAGCTCATCCCATCAGTGCAAGGATTTCTGCTTCTGCAATGGAACTTTCTCCTCCCTCTCCCCTCCCTGCATCCTCCACAAAAGTGCTCAGATACCTACCTTAAAACAAAACAACTGAGGGGTGGGGGCAGGGGATAACAAGACCAACCATGTGGAGGCTTAGATTGTGACAAGCACCTCAGTTTCTTCCTTTTCTCCTTTCATGGTCTTCCTTCAGGCCTGCTCTTTAAACCAAGCACATAACCTACTTCCCAAATCTGTAAAGGCAGGAGAAGACTGGCTTTGGGAAGGAAGTGGGAGGCATCTCCCTGCTCAGCTTCTCTGCCTTGTCTCCTTCAATTTAGAAGACTATGTCTTCTGCTGGGTGGACAGAGAGCACTCATTGTCTGGTTCACTGGATGACAGCAAGTGCAGAGAACATTTTTTTCTGAATAATGTAGATAATTCGAACTTTTTACTCAGACTATGTTGGGTCTTAATCCATATCTGGCCTCACTAAACTAGGGTAACAGGAACTGTCACAGCACACCAGCTTCCCTGGGTCCTGTGCTGCAATGGGGATGGAATTTCAGCCACAACTGAGTGTGCGCATCTGTTTGCCCATCCTCCCCATTAAGAACTAGCTGCCATCAGGTGAAAGTCTTCATTTTCCCCCCAGTTGCCTTTTACCCAAACAGCCTTAGAATTCCCTTTGTTTCTCCTCTAGAACAACTCCAAGTAGCTTGTCATTTGGCTTATAGATGTGGAGTGGTATATAAACACAGAAGACACGGTTTGTATAAAACAAAGAGTTTCTAAAAGATTAACAAACGGTTCTTAAGAAAAAAAGAAGTCTTAACAAGGAAATGTAACTAGCATACAAGTGACTTCTCCATGGAGCAAAGGCTCAGTCAAAATAAATGTAGACATGATCACAATCCGCTTTCCGATCACTAGTAACAACCCTAAAGACATTGACTTCTATTAGCTGTATTTACAGTCTGCATATCCTGTGTATCCTGAGATCATGCCTTGATCTGCTCACTCTTTGCGTAAGATGTTCTGTTTTAACATGTTTTTAAAAATGTTTTGTTTTAATATATTTTAAAGTCTGTTTTATGATGGTTTAGAGAGTTTTTAATGTTTTTGTTTGCCACCCTGGGCTCCTACTGGGAGGAAGGGCAGGATATAAATATAATAAATAAAATTATAATAAAATTAAGATCCTCCCCGATCTGCCAGCCAAAGCAAGTTAATGATCAGATATAGCCTCTGGCCACTGACTCGCAAGCCACAAGTTAGAGGGTCATAATTCTCAGCCACGGTTCTCAGCCTATGTGCCAAGCCCTGTATCTACAATGAAATTCCTGGACAGGTCAGGTTAACCTCTTAATCCCCAAACACATTTACATACACCGGAATTACATTTCTAGCTAACACAAAACAGTTTATTATAATGCCAAGCAATGCATTTTCTTCACAGGAACCAATAATTATTTCCTAAGGGACATGGCTGAAACTGGTGCCACTTTGAACCTTACACCAAAAGTGGCACCAGTTTCAGCCATGTTTCTTAAGGTATTTAAAAAGTCAAACTTTCTATTTCTCATGAAACAAATACTTTGGCATAGGCTCTTGAACTATAAAACAAAGGAAACAGGATTCTTCTCAAATCATTCTAAAGCTGTGTATGAAATAGATTCCAGGTGGATACTAGATTTAAGACACAATCCTCACCCATACACAGGCTATATTAGTAGCAGGAGGAGGAGTATATTTCATATACATTAGGTTTTTTCACAAAAGTGATTTTATTATCATAATAATAAAACCTAAAATGCTTATTCATAATATATATGTATAAGAAGGCAGCTCCAATTCAACCCACCCCACCAAAAAAAAAAGAAAAGAAAAAAGGCAAAAGAGGCCACACGTATACCTAAGTGCCCTCCAATTAAAGGGCCAAAAGCCTGGACAAATAAATAAAAAGTTTGCCTGGCCCCTAAAAAGAGAAGTGATGGCGTCAGGATATGCATTATGCACAAATTATTTTCTTGTAAAGAAAAACAGCTTCATTAGGTTTCTCCTTTTTTTCCACTTTTCTTTTCCAATTGTCCCAACTGCTGCTTTTCCCTCCTCAAAATGCATGTATGCCCTGGGGGACACTTTGGAGTGGAAAAGCTGTGGCCTTAAATACACACACATCTCCACTAACTCCCCCCCCAACAGCTGATTTTCTTTTCGTTTTAAAAAATGAGGAGGAGCTGGCAGCCTCAGCATTAGAGCTCTAATATATCTACTAGAATGGAATGAGGAGTCAGCCACATTCTTTCCCTTGTCCATCTAGCTCATCTAGTAAGCCCTACCTGGCCAGAAGAACTCATGGCACATTGAGTTAATAGTGGGAATATGGTTAGGGCGCACATAGCAATAATCAATGGGTGCATCTGGCTCAGCAGTCCAGCTAGGATCACTCTTGTGTGAATGGGCACGAATCTCAGTCAGCAGCCGAAGTTTTGGAGGCTTGGTTTCATAATCACGCCTGGAGAGGAAACAACAACATTTGTCATTTTAGAGCACAAAAGTAGTCAGATCAGATCAGGCCTGTAATTCAGACATGGGCATGGTGCATACAGACGAGGAGTGGATAGTTTTTTGTTGTTGCCAGAGTCTAGTTGCCAAAACCAGTCACAAAATGGCAGTTTAAGGAAAAGAGCTACCACAATTACCTGGTGCACCCATGACTCGCATATTTTAATATCTTCCTGTATGAATTCAAATAGAGATTACTGCAGAGGTTCGACGTCAAATGCTACACAAAATTATAAAAAAGATGACAGGGAGCCTCTTTGTATCCCAGAATGCCAGGACAGAACAGCTACTTCCCCCATGTGCTCATACAGTCTCCTACTCATGCTTCTCTGGTAATTTCTGGAGCTCCATGAGGTCCCAAGGTCTGCCTACTCTTCAGACCAGCACTTGCAAGACCATGGGACAACAAGCAAACCTCAAGTTAGTAGTGTACAAGTCTTGAGGATCAAAGCAGCACAACCTGAGGGTGTAATTCTATCCACAAGGTGTAACCTGAGCTCCCTACAGCAGGTTCCTGTCTCTGTGCCTGCTTTTGGGGGCTGCCTTTTAGGATTAGTTGTCACCACCCCATCTCTTGCTCTTCCCCTCCCTTTCTGCTGCAGTTGCACCATCCTTCTTCACTCTTTTCTGCTCCTACAGGTTCCACAGGCCATCTAGGTAGCCCCCTCTCCAGCCCTGTCCCTCTCTCAACCACACCTGGGACTCTTGTCAGCAGATGGATGTGTCCCATATATGACTGCATCAGTAGGTGCTGGTGGTCATAGCTAGCCCACCTAGACCTCCAACACAAATGGAAGCTAGGGGGACAGGGCAGTGAGCCCTGAACGGCTGTTACATTCAATTTATCAAGAAGCTCGATTCAGGTTTAAATAATGATAGTGGGATTTTTTTAACCCCAGTACAGGTATTAACATAGTAAACCTAGAACATCCATGTTATGACCTGTTACTACTGTTATGAATGGTCATTGTGTTTGTTTTGCGTACTTTGAATAGTCTCAAACTGTACTTTCCATTGACATTTGATCCCACCCTACACGACTGGGAGGAAGGGAGGGGTATAAATATAATTTTAAAAAAAATCTTTTCTTTTACAATCATGTCTCTTTTTTGCACACATATATATACAACTACATATAAATACGCTTGTTTACATCTATATTACACACAAACACTTTCCTGCAAACAGAGATGCAGACCATGCATTTAATATAAGCAGACTAGAATAAAAACGTAAGTTTAGCTAGGCTCCATATTTTGAAAGAAGAGACTCAACCTAGCGAAGAAAGCCTAAAGAATGACAACCACTTGAAATCTTTATATATATATATACACACAATGAAGAACCAGATTATAATTTAGAGACTGCAGTGTGGCCAAACATTTGGACATATTAACTCATATATATTTAACCAATTTTGAAGAGATTTTGATATTTGTGATGGATTTATTAGAATCAAAATATAATTGAAGATTAGGGGTCTCCCATTCTCCAGTGTGTGATTTTTAAAATAAACTGTATTCCAATGTAGACCTTTTTAGATTAAAAACATGTAAAGCAGTTTGCCAGGATTTTATTGTTTTGATACTAGTATATTTAGGCAAAACTGGAATAAACAGAAGAGCTTCGGAATATTTTAATGGACGCTATTGTCTCTAGTATGGAGTCTTTTTTGTGCCATGCCGAAACTCCCCCCCCCCGTTTTCTTATTATTGGGTTGTACTTTTGTTTCCAAATTTTGTGTAAATTCTTGGAGATATTCACTCCAAGGTACTTTACTGCTTTATAACATGTCTTGGTTTTGTGTTTTCTGGAATTTTCTGAAATTGTGTTTTCTGACCTATGTTTATGTACAAGGAATCTGACTTCCCATATTTAATTCTAAACCCTGCTCCTTTCCTTCACCATAGTTTCTGATTATGGACATAATCCGGGGAGGTCTTCAGCAGGGTGTAATTGTAATAGAGCAACACTGTCAACAAACACGGTAACCAGAAGTTGTTTAACCTCAAAGCTTCCTGATCCCAGCCTCTGCCCAAGATATGAGCACCCGTTTGGTGCCATGAGATAGCTGAAAAGGTCAAAAGTCTAAATTGATATTTCGTAAGATGTTGAATATAATTTTCAAACCACCTCCACTTTTATTTTTTGGGCCAACCTGATATTTCTGCAAAACTAGTTGAGAAGAAAGCTTACTTCCCAAGTCAACGGCCAGGAACACATCAAGGGTGAAAATGGCCAAGGGTTTTTTAGATGGGCTCCTCCTGGGAGAAAGGGTGGTATATAAATCTAATTTAATTACTTAATTTTACTGTGAAAAATGAGGCCTCACTGGATCAGAAATCTGCCAGCCTTTTATGAGGGCTGTTTAGTGCAGGCTAATGTAATTGAAAATAATGTCATTCAATCAGGAGGCCACCCTAGGATGGAAAATCTGAAACTGTACTGATGCCGGTGCACAGTCAGACATTCCAACTCAGCCTGTATCTGCAGAAAGTGCCATTCCTGCCAGCATAGCTGTGATTATGATATATTTATTCTGGAGTATGAGCAGCAGCAAGCAGAACAGAAAGAAAAGTTGAGGATTCAAAGGCCCTTCAAATGTTTCTCAGGTTATATCATGATACAAAGGTAGAAAATGTGTGTCTGGGCTTAGAGAGGACTGTGAGGCGTCCTTCCCTGGCTCTCCCTGTCAGGTTCCTACCTGCTCGTGGTTACTGCCTGTCTCTAGGCACCACCAGGGACTCCACCAGTCCGGACCGCTCTCTCTTATGATTTCTCTCCCCGCTCTAGCACAGATCTCAACAGATCCCCCTGCTAGGCAACCACCAGTAACGTCCCAATACTAGTATTCCCAGAGACTCTGAATACTGGTATTGTTATTCTCTTCACCGCTGCCACCATTTGTTACAGTTCCCCTTCAGCCTTGGTCATTACCTTACCCTCCCTTCTGGTCTGTGAAACCCCAGCCAAGGATCAGGCCTTTGGTAAACCAAATTAAGTATTTATTACAGATAACAAAACTAATACGATTAACAGGATTTCTTCTTAAGGCACATAAGCATATGGTTTTACTCAATACTAATCCGAACTCCACCTCCCTCCTTCTTCACTCTCTCCTGACAAACAACTCTCTCAAACCCCACCAAGCAATCCACTCTTTCTCTTCTCCCCCCAGATTCCACAATTTACCACCTCACATTCACCCAGATTTACCTGTCATCCTTTCATTTATACTGTCAGCCATTTTAAACATTCAGCCAATCATCAAGCATTCTATTGCCCATTCACTCCCCCTCCTCTTTCACTACTTACCATGTATACTCTAAACAACCAGCACTTACCATATATACACTAATATATAGGAACATCACAAGGACATTTTCCCTTTTTTGTCTAGCAACCTATAGAAAACTGTGTTCAGATGGCTCCCCACTATCCAGTCCCCGTCACCAAAGCATTCCAATTTATTAAAACCAGTATGAGGAAGTTCCATTGCCTAGAGTTGGGGCTGTATAAAACAAATATGAAGTCTATCTCCTTAAGTATCTTTAACAAAGATAAATCTATCCTCTGGGTCCCACAGAACCCTTGTACTGCTATTAATAATAAATATTACTACTATTAATAATGTTAATAATAATATTAATGCCACCTGCCACACTTGAAGCCCAGGGCTGAAAAACAGTGCCCAAAATATTCATCTCTCAGCAGCCTCCCACATCTGTGTGATGCGTTTCCTAGAAGTATGTAACAATGGGTTTTTGATATTTGAAATAATTAGATATCATTTTCCTTTTGATGGGATCACCCACACCCTCCACATTCCAAGAAAGCACCTTTAAGTCCCCTTGGTATTGCATCAATGGTGCCAGTGTACCCGTGGCACTAAAGTAAGGGCTGACAATTTTCCCCTCCCATACCCAACCTCACATGTTGACCAGTGGCTATACGTAAGTAGAACAAAGACAGAATATGAACAAGTAACAATATAGAACCTGTCAGGTCATCATGCCCCATTTTGCTATGAAGTTACCTACTTGGAGGCCCTGCAATCAGACCTAAAGGTAGTCTCACTGGTTCTTGGAGACACAGCGATAGTGGGTGGAGGGAGGTGAGTGTGTAGGCAGTCATCTGTGCCATCTGCTGAGTTTGAATATATATTTGAGTGTATCTAGTTTGAGTATATGTTCTGTATATTTGCTGCACTGAGTCTAGCCTGGGTCAGGTCAAAGCAAGCAGATTTGTAAATTTCTTCAAATCTCTGTGCACCTTGCTTCTGGTGAAAATCTCAAAAGGAGCCCATTATGAGTTCACAGTGGGTTGTGATCTTGCTTGTGTTCTTTCTCCTTTTGGTAGACCAGCCCTATTGGGCAGGAAAGGATGGTTCGTCTGGATGCCTTCCAGGTTGTAACCGAGTGGATCATGCCAACTGCTCGTATTAAGAGCTGGAAAGCTCTCTACTTGATAATGGGAGCTTGCAGATTTCTCTGTTGCTAGTCTCAGGTGGTTGTGCCTTCAGAGGGTGGTATATCTAATACAGACCCACTGAAATCAATGAACCTAAGTTAGTCGTGTCTATTAACTTTAATGGGACTACTCTAAGTAGGATTTAGTTGAATACAACCTAGAGTGTTCTACCGCTTAGGTCTTGCAGTATCAGTAGTAGAGTGCCTTCAAAACTGAATTTTTGTAGGGTTCTTGCCTGCTTCATCAAGGCATCTTTTCTTTGGTAATGCTGAAAATCATCAATTACATCTCTGTGTTCACTATCAGGGAAGGGGGCATTAGTGCCCATATGCCCTTTCAATGTCCATATGCAGAATATTTAAATCTGGAAATATATCATTCGATCAGGCCACCAGAAAGCTAATCATAACAGCTCCTTGAGAGCAACTCAGGACTACATGAACCTAAATATTTTGCTTTCTCATTGGTACTAAAGGTCCACCATCTTAATTTACAATACTTTCTGCATCAACGAAAAGGCTTGAATTCCCCCCTTCCTTTTTATACATGCCTCAAAAGTCTGTTCCACTGCTTGGACTTGAATATTAAAGCTTTACTTTTTCTTCCTACTTTTTTTTAATTCGCCCCAGTGCTAAGGATCCTTGCTTCCTTTCCCTTTCATGTGTTTTCAGACATACCCTGCAGCAAGGTATAACTTCTCTCTCTCCCTCATCAGTTTTCTAGCTTCCGCTACTCCTGTTCGTTTTTCTAACCTCCTTGGGTTTGCCAGTTATTTCTCACTCCCTCTAAACCCCTCCATTCTCTGTGACAGCCTTCAGTTGTTACCTTATAAATTGCCTTTTACTTTATCTATTAATACATCGTCCTTTTCCCTGAGAGCATTCTGCCACCTGAATAAAATTCCTAAAGTTACACGTGCTGTGATCCTGTATATCTGGTAAATGTGCTGGTTTTTGTTCCAGATCTACCACACTAACAGGTGCTTGTCCTCTGGCATAACAGAGCCAGGCCTGCAGAGGGAAGGGCTTCTCCTAGCACAAGAGCCAAATCCTTCAGTTATTCAGTATTGCGTCTTATGCATAAGTATCACAAGAGGAAATGCAAACAAGTAAATTTTCCTCTTTCCATGCTTTTGGTATAAAGCACAAAGGGAGAAGTTGCCTATCTGCTCTGCAGGGACACTCCACATTGGGTGCTCATCCATCTCCCCATGGCTATGGATTCACTTGGTAGCAAAATCACCTCTGCCAATTTCAGTTCTCCATCTGTAAAATGGGGATTACAGTGATTTCACAAAGGTGTTATGAGTAGACTTAATAGACTGCATTTATATAATTTTTATCCTATCTTTCAGTCTCAAGTCAAGGCTCTAAGAGCTCTTTGCCAAATGAGAGTGCTGAACAATTACCAATAATCATTAGTATGTTTATCTGTCCAGAAAGTTATCTGTAGGGAAAAAAGGAAAAGGAACAGCCTGTTCCAAAATGATAATAGCTAAGTAATCTGTACCTGATGTAGGGTTTCAAAACACGGGAAGTGTAGGGACTGATAATGCTGTGGTCAGTTAACGCATCTTCTGAGCCTACAAGTCGGCACAGAAATTTTGTTGGCATTTGTCGAAACCCCTTCACAGCAGACAGCTTAGTCTGTAAAACAAAGACAAAACCAATGAGGAAATCAGCCTAGAACAGACAGCAATGGTAGGGCAGTGCTCTGTGATTAACAAGATATAAATAACATCTGCATCTGATCCTTGCAACTTGATAAGAAAATATAGATAACCAGTTGCATGCTGCAGCTAACTTGCCATTTTATAAATAGTCATTTGCACCAACTACCAGGTTGCTATTATTATTATTATGTCCAATTTTCAAAAAAAAGGTGGAAGTTTCTTTTCAAGATGCTGATGTTACCTAGTTCCCCTTAGGAATTTGCACAGTATTACCTTATTAAAATGAACATTAGACTTACTGTGACTGTCTGTTCTCATCAATGGATGAAGAATTTATCCATAAGTTGGCTCTTTCCCATCCACACTTGCTTCAGGGGCAGAGCTATGCAAGACTTTGTGAGGGAGGGAGGGCTTCTCCCACTGAAAAAGGCCAAGCACAGTTTCAGGGTACAATATACTCCATTAAAAACAGGTCTTGGTTTCCAAGAAACCATTAACTTCTGCAAAAATAAATTATAAATGAGTTGGTACATTAATACCCAAGAATGTCATTCCCAGGATCCGAACAATTTTAACTACTGAATCTGGGAGTCATATGATTGCAGTAAGGAGACAATCTTGGGTGTATGTGGATAATCTCCATCCACTGAAGAGTGTAGCCACAGATCCCTCACTAGAAGGATTCTTAGAGCATCCACAACTTCTTAAGCTTTTTTTTTTTTAAGAAGAAAAATCTATATAGGTTGGCAGTCTCTTGTATTGACCTTGAAAACACTTCAAGCTTGCAAGCATCATTTAAGTTGACTTACAGCAAACAGATACAAAGTAAATGAAATCAGCCACCACACATACCTTCCACAAAAATAATAAAACATCACCCTCTTGAAAGGAGAGAGGTTAGAGCAGCCTGTCCCAAGCAGTAACATTGCTCCATTTCATTTAGAGGAATTTCACAAT
Organism: Rhineura floridana; assembly: GCF_030035675.1. Taxonomy (NCBI): domain Eukaryota; kingdom Metazoa; phylum Chordata; class Lepidosauria; order Squamata; family Rhineuridae; genus Rhineura; species Rhineura floridana. Next base: position 170,998,035 of record NC_084480.1, on the reverse strand, counting down.
GGATGTGATCATGGACAGGGATACACAAAGAATTACCTAACAAACAGTGCCTAAAAGTGTGCTGTATGGACTAGAAGGCCTGCATCCCCTTTGCCCACTATTCCATCCAGAGCATGGGAGTTATTGGAAAAACAGTTGCGCTTGGAAACATTAACCTGGTATCGATCCAAGATTCTGAAATCCTGGCTGGTAGTTCTGTACATTGCATAACCTGCTGCTGAACAGGAAACTCTTCCTTCCTTGGCTCCATAAATCCGATCAACTAGGAGAAGAGCAGCATTCACAGTGCTGTCCAAGTCAAAGAGGGGTAGGCCTCTCTCTCGTTTGGCCTGTCGGACTATCAACTTGCGTCTCAGTCTCCGAGCCTCAGGGGTCATAGCTGTAGCATGAGGACAACCCTCCAAGTTCCTCAGAAGAAGCTTTTCTTCATAGATACTAATAGGTGTAAACTTGGGTATATTGGATTTAGCATCCTTACGTTCTGGCTGTATCTTCCGTTTGTCTCGACCCTGGTCCTGAAGGGATGTGTGTGTATTATCAGAGTTTTCAGCATCACGTTCCAGTCTCTCTGCTTTTTCTTCTTCACTCTCCAGCTCTTGTTTAATCTGCTCAGGTGTCTTCACCTTCTTCTGGATCATTCTCACTGGCCCACTTGGAGGTGGGATATACTCTATTCCTGGGTCTATAACACCATCACCTTCCATCTCTTCATCATCTATAAACAGAACAAAACATTTCACAAATATTATGATAGTATAAATAATACAACTGGGTGCTCCTCCTAACAGATCACTAAGGATGGTCCTTAATGTGAAAGGATGTAATATTCCATTGGGACTGCCCTTTCCAAAATAGTATTCTCTACATATGGTACTTAGATTCAGAATGATGAAAATCAGACCACTAAAGAAAAGTAGATCCAGTGGTGTTCTGAATAGGGTGCTCAATTCAGGAAGGTAGGCCATAAAAGCCTAACAGCTGAAAAGTTTGTTTATTTATTTATTTATTTATTTAATTTAATTTATATACCGCCCTAAGCCAAAAAGGCTCTCTGGGCGGTGTACATAAAAGATAAACAAGCAAAATATATAAATACAGTAAATATAACAGAATCAAAAGTCAAAACAACAAACAACAACCACCAAGCGACATCAAAATATAACAATAATAAGATACTGTTTAAAATACACGATAAAAACAATTATTAAGATACATTCTAAAATGCCTGGGAGTATAAAAAGGTTTTCACCTGGCGCCGAAAAGATAGCAGCGTCGGCGCCAGACGTACCTCATCGGGGAGACTATTCCACAATAGTTAGGCCCTTCTGCAGTACAAAAGTATCTTAAAAGCATATCAATTTGGTGGACAAGGACAAAAAATCAACAGATGTATACTGAAGGGGCGTGTCCTGATAACTGCTGAGTGTAACCAGCAGCAGCTGTGTATGCTGGGAGTTTCATTCTGTTCCCTGACTCCTAACTGTGCAGAGCAGAGGGAGCTGCCTTAGCTTGTCTAGATCATATACAAGGGAGCCAGTGAACAGCACAAGCAACCAGGGAGTTTGTCAGTGAAGTTTGGCAGGGGAGGTCCCTAACACAAAAAAATATTTTAGTGCATATCATATACCAGTGGAACTCTCCTGTTAACCTTCAAGGAGGACAGGACACAGCACAGGGTATTCCAATCCAAGTAGAAAGAAATAGTAAGAGACCATGGATAGAAAGGACACTCCAGTGGTGGTGACCTGCAAGGTGTGTGCACTATTGGTCTTCTTGCCTGAGAACAACATGGTGTATACATGCAGCAAGTGCAAGCTGGTGGTGCTGTTGGAGGAAAAACTGAGAGATTTAGAGCCATGCTCAGGAGTAAAAGAGAAGACGAAGACTTCTTAAACAGAATGCTGAAACAACAACAGCAAAGAGAAGTACAGGAGGTGGAAAAACAACAGCAAGTTGAAGCAGAAGAGGAGAGTGTTGAGGAGAGAAATAACAAAGTGGAGGAAGCTCTGTGAAAAAGGATGACAGGAGCAGAAAATCTAGAAGACACCCTGAACCAGTGGAACTATGGAGTCACTTTCAGGTACTTGAGAAAGAGACTGGAGAACAGCCTGCAGAGGAGGAATTGCAGGAGACCCTGTGGGACAGCAAGACAGGCTGAAGCTCAGTCAAGCAGAGGCAGTGAAACCACACCCCACAACAACATGAAGAGTAGTAATAGTGGGAGACTCCCTACTTCATGGGATAGAAACCCAAGTATGCCAAGACCACCCATAGATTCACCAGGTATGCTGTCTCCCTGGAGGATGGATCAGAGATGTGACTGAAGGGTTGCCAATACTCAAAGCCCACCGACATGTATCCCTTTCTTCTCATCCATGAGAGAACGAATGCTAGTGCCAAGCGGAGCTATGAAGAAATCACATCAGACTTTGAAGTTCTGGAAAGGAAACTCAAGGACTTTGAAGCCCAGATAGTTTTCTCATCTGTCCTTCTGGTACTGTGAATGCTGCTCTTCTCCTGGTTGATCGGATTTATGGAGCCAAAGAAGGAAGAGGGTAAATATGATTTCATAGGTATGACTGATACTTAGTTGAATGATTCCCGTGACTTGAATACAGCAAATGAAGGTTATGTTTAAAACAGAACACAAGGAATATAAAGAAAGGTAGGATCGCACTATATATGAAAAACATATCCCTGCACAGATGTATAGGAGGATGAGCTTTGTAGCTCCACCATCTGGATTAAAATTAATGGGGAAGGAATGAAAGGAACATGGTGGCTGGAGTCTACAATTGACTACCCAATCAAAAAGACAAGGAACCGTCCCCCCAATCAAAGAGAAGAAGAGAATGAAAATTTGAGAGGCAAATTGCCAATGTCTCAAGGAGGCAAGGAGGCTATCCTTGACTTGATCCTAACCAACAGCAATAACTTAGTGGATAAAGTGGCAGTTATGGGAACTCCGGGGGAAAGTGACCACGCTATACTAGAGTTCTTGATTTTAAAGGAAGCAAAAGCTGAGAATAGCCATAAGTGCACCTTTGACTTCAGGAAAGTTGGTTTTAATAAATTCAGAACAATGGTACATAAGGTTCCATGGCAAAGAACCCTAAAGAGAAAAGGAATCCAAGATGGGTGGGAGCTTTTTAAAAAGGAAATTCTATAGGCACAATTGCAAACAATTTCAACAAGGAAAAAAAGGTGGCTTCTTCTGCTGTCTTCCAATGTGGCTTTACAAAAAAGCTTAGAGATTACCTGAAAACAAAAAGGACATATAAAAGAAATGGAAGAAAGGCCAGGCCACAAAGGAAGAATACAAACAAGTAGCACAGAATTGCAGGGATGGTGTCACAAAGGCTAAAGCTAAGAATGAGTTGAGATTAGCAAAGGATGCTAAAAGGAACAAAAAACTTTTTTCAGGTACATCCAAAGTTAAAAGACAGAGAAAAGAAATGGTGGCACAGGTACTCAATGAGGATGGCAATAGGATAATAGATGACAAAGAAAAGGCAGAAGTGCTCAATTCCTACTTTGGCTCAGTCTTCTTTTCTCCCAAAAGAGGGTCTATGTCTCTCCTGGCAAATGCAAAGCACAAGTTGAAGGGGCAGGATTGGAGCTTGAGATTGATAGACAAATGGTCAAGGAATACCTAATTGCTTTGAACGAGTTCAAATCCCCAGGGCCCGATGAACTGCATCCTAGAGTATTGAGCTCTCGGAACCTCTGTCTATTATCTTTGTGAAATCGTGGAGGATGCGTGAAGTGCCAAATGATTGGAGAAAGCTAATGTCCCTACCTTCAAAAAGGGCAACAAGGAGGAGCCTGGGAACTACAGACCACTCAGCCTGACATCAATCCCTGGGAAAGTTCTGGAGCAGATTATAAAGCAGTCAGCCTGTAAGCACCTTGAAAACAATGCAGTGATTACTAGAAACTCACATGAATTGTCAAGAACAAATCCTGTCAAACCAATATTATCTCATTTTTTGATCAGGTAACCTCCCTGGTAGACTGTAGGAATGCTGTGGACATAATATCTTGACTTCAGCAAAGCTTTGACAAAGTGTTCCATGATATTCAGAGTAGCAAGCTAGCTAAATGTGGGCTGGATGGAACAACTATCAGGTGGATCCACAGTTGGCTCCAGAAATGTACTCAAAGAGTGTTTATCAATGGTTCCTTATCAAACTTGGGGGAGATAAGGAGTGGGATACCACAGGGCTTGCTCCAGGGCCCAGTGTTCTTCTTTTATTAATGACGTGGATGAGGAGGTACAGGTAATGCTTATCAAATTTGCAGATGATACAAAATTGGGAGGGACAGCTAATATTCTGCAGGACAGAAACAAAATTCAAAGTGATCTTGATAGGCTGGAGCATTGGGCTGAAAACAAATTTCATTTTGTTAACAGGGATAGGTGCAAAGTTCTACACCTAAGAAAAAGAAACCAAATGCAGTTATAAGATGAGGGATGCTAGGTACAGCAATACTACACGTGAGAACCATCTTGGAACTGTTGTTGATCACAAGCTGCAAATGAGCCAACAGTGCGATGTTGCTGCAAAAAAGGCAAATACTATTCAGGCTGCATTAACAAAAGTATAGTTTCCAGATCGCGTGATATACTAGTTCCCCTCTATTTGGCACTAGTTAGGCCTCATCTTGAGTACTGCACCCAGTTCTGGACACCACACTTTAAGAAGGATGCAGACAAACTGGAACAGGTTCACAGGAGGGCAACAAGGATCATCAGGGGAGTCAAAACAAAGCCCTATGAGAAGACACTGAACGAACTGGACATGTATAGCCTTGAGAAGAGAAGACTGTTCAAGTACATGAAAGGTTGTCACACATAGGAGGATTAAGACTGTGGCCAGTTGGACAGAGCACAATGTTAGACTTATTGTGAGGTTCCATTCTAGTCAGCAGGCAGCAAAGGATTAATTCCTCCTCCAGAAGAAGGCAGGAACAGCAAACTTGATGTCCCTTCCAAACAAGGTAACCCCTCCCAGTTTGAGGGCTTACTTGAGGGCTAGGTTACTGGATGACTTTGGGCCAGGCACAGTCATTCAACCTAACCTACGGTTGAAGCAAGGATAAAAATGATCAATTTGAAGGAAAGCCAAGATAAAAATGTACTATTATCAAGCAGAAGGTAAAAGCAGAGTTCAAACATAATTGTAGGGAGGGGGGAAGCTTCAGAACTACCATCCTAGAAGGGCAACCAAAATTACAACAGCAGCAAACAAACAGAAAAGTCAAAACAGAAAGGGCAGTACATACTGGAATCCTAAGAAGTCCATAGCTAATGATGATTCTGGGAAAGATGGTGAAACATAGCCTTCTGTGAACACCACACCCTCATAACTTTGAAATCCCAGCTAGGAAACTTACAGATGGTCAGAGAATTTACAAGAGAAGCCTATCTCAGAAACTGGTTGATGAAAGAATGGTACAATAGGGAGGGAGGGCCAGCCAAACATACCCAAGATAGTTGCCTTCATAGTGTGCTTTGTTCAGCTCTGACTGCAGGAAAGGCTGAATGAAGGCTGAGGTGGAGGAGATGTCCTTACATTTGGGCTACTTATGGAAATCTCTCCACATCATATGGTAGAATTCTTGGGGGTGAGTAAACACTGGGTGGCCAGATTTGTCTTGAACACCTCTACTGAAAAGCTTTTATTTGCTGTTGTGGCTGCTCAAGTCTCTTGGCATGCAGTTGTAGCCAGGCTGGATCCAGATGAAACACTGGCCCATGGAACAGCAAGACCATTTGACTGGGAATAGTCACGATTCCACTATTGTCAGTTTCACCAAGTCCAAGTCTGACCAGGAGGAAGCAATAAAAATGTTCTTTTACCTCCACCCACAGGGTTCTTGCCATATCGTGTGCAGTACTGTTACTAAGAAGAGAGAAAGTATATAGCAAGCCACAAGTCCACCTCAGACACAGGTATCTAATCTCTACTTCCTTCCCTGGAACTGCTAGAAGAAATTAGCTTTCTTAACGCTGTTGCTGGTTGCAAATAGGTCACCACAAACACACTTCACTTGTGGGAGAGAATCTAAAAAAATGTCCTGGTGAAGAGTGTCCTCTCCTTATTGATGGTCTGACCATCCAGCCAGTCTGCCTGGATGTTCTGGGCGCCTTCTGCACTGAACACTAAAGTCAGGATCATTCAGACCATGGTATTCCTGATGTCTATGCATGGACGTGAAAGTTGGGACAATGAAAAAAGTAGATAAAAGAGAAAAATCAACTCATTTGAAATGTGGTGTTGGAGGAGAGCTTTGTGCATACCATGGACTGCAAAAAAGACAAATAATTGGGTGTTAGAACAAATTAAACCAGAACTATCACTAGAAACGAAAATGACGAAAGTGGAGTTATCATACTTTGGACACATAATGAGAAGACACGATTCACTAGAAAAGATAATAATGCTTGGAAAAACAGAAGGGAGTAGAAAAAGAGGAAGGCCAAACAAGAGATGGATTGATTCCATAAAAGAAGCCACAGACCTGAACTTGCAAGATCTAAACAGGATGATTTATAACAGATGCTATTGGAGGTCACTGATTCATAAGGTCGCCATAAGTTGTAATTGACTTGAAGGCACCTAACAGCAACAACATGCTCTTCTTGTTGTGTATGTTCCATGTTAAGTATCTAGGGGGCTTCTGCTGCCTCTGTGTACATGCGTTTAAAACAAAGGAAGCAAGCACATCAGCTGTTAATAACTACAGCTGCAGTACTGCAGTAACACAGATGTAACAGTGGTGATTAAGGTGAGATGGACTCATAATACATTTACAACAGCATTATCAGGAAACGGAAGTGCAAATGACCTAGCTGGCATGTTGTAGGCCCAGAGGCCTTGTTAGAAGGATTAAGTCTAAGCAGAGGCATCAAGAAGAAGAGTTAGCGGAACATGTGAGGTGGCCAAGTAACATACGGATGTTATATGGATGTTATGGGCACCTTCTGCACTTAGTGTGTTTTCTTTAATAATATGTTTCTAACCCTTAAAAAAAAGGGGGGGAAAGATGTTCTTAAAGCTTTTTTAATGTTTTCAACATTGTTTTGTTTTAATGTATTTTAAGGTCTTTTTATGATGTTTTAAAGTGTTTTTAGCGTTTCTGTTTGCTGCCCTGGGCTCCTGCTGGGAGGAAGGGCAGGATATAAATCAAATAATAAACAAATAAAATAAATAAATAAATAACAAGTTCATAAAGATTAAATGTTAAAAATGAGATCCCAGAGACAGTATAGGAACCCTTCTGATAATACTGTGAAGTCTGGTTCACACATCCTGAATGCCTCAAGAGTATTTTGCACTTCATGATACCCCACGTAAAAATAAAGTCCTTGCATTACATTATTGGGGGGAGATCAGACATACCACTTAGTTTGGCACACCCACAGAAAGCCATGCTCCAAATTTTTTGCTGAGATCATGTCTCTACTATAAGAATATTGTGTACCTAAATTGGAGGTAGAGCCAGTGTGGTGTAGTGGTTAAGTTGTTGGACTATGATCTGGGAGACCAGGGTTCGAATCCCCACACAGCCATGAAGCTCACTGGGTGATCTTGGGCCAGTCACTGCCTCTCAGCCTCAGAGGAAGGCAATGGGAAACCCCCTCTGAATACCACTTACCATGAAAACCCTATTCATAGGGTCGCCCATAAGTCGGAATCGACTTAAAGGCAATCCATCCATCCATCCAAATTGGAGGTTGCAGAGAGATTTCATTTTCACAAGTGTATTTAGCAGGAATGGGTAAGGTAAAGCTTATGGACCTGCATTCCAAAGGCTGGCAGAGTACTGCAATTTAGGGGACAATGACTCTTGAGGGACCAACTTGGCTGGAGATGAAGCTATTCAAAAACACATTGTATCAACATCTACTCACACCTTTTTAAAAGCCATGGAAATAACTACATTGATGGAAGGTATCACCAGGGAGTCACAGGAATGTTAAGCCATGGGTAGCAGGAAACCCCACTCACAAGTTACATTATACTCCTACTCAAATAAACAGAGCAAACTCAAAAGGAAAATAGCAAAGCACGACAGCAGTGGATTGCTCTCTCTAAAATATTACTTCCTGGCAACATGTAGGTCTGCCACAAAGAATAGAATGAAAAGTGATAAAAAGAAAAGGATGGAAGAACACCTTAAAGTATATGTGGTAAAAATAGATGCAGAGCATAGTAAAAGCTTACTTACATTAAACACTGCTTGAGTACGAATGTCTTATGTAAGAGATGAACAGTTTATGTGGATAACGCCCAAAGTAGAGAGGAAAATGTCGAGGTGGAACTCAACAGCACTGCTGTGAGTTTATCAATAAAATTCAGCAATACGCAGTTGAATAAAATGTTGAAAACATACAAGAGAAAAGATGATTCCCATTGGGAGCATGTACAGAATGCACAAGGGGGCAGTACTGCATGATGGCCAGAGTTATAAACTAGATCTGTATATTGTATCCACAAAAAGGACCAACACTGTTTGATTGAAGGTGGTTAAAAGAATATTCATTTGGACTAGAAATCTATGAAGGCTCTTCAAGTACACCAAAAGACAAGCTCACAAGAACAGGTGACAAACCTGTTGAATTCCAGTCCCATTTTTGAACACTGTACTGGACAGCTGAGGAATATTAAGACCAGCATAAATTTGATTGAAAGAACAAAGCCTAAATTCTTGAATGCCCAACAGGTTCAACTTGCTATCAGAGAAGCAGTGGCTAAGAAACTTGGCAGATAAGAAGGAATGGGCATAGTAACTAAAGTTGCTTGGAGTGAGTGAGCAAACCTATTGTTCCTGTTATGGATTGGTAAGGTTTTGTTGTGACCATACTGACCATTAACTCAGTGCTGAGAACAGACCTTGCCTCGAATTCAGGATATTTTCTTATTGTCAGCCAGAAGAAAAAAACTTAGCAAACAGGATCTGGCACAGGATTATCTCCAAATGGGAGCAAAGAAAGAGCATAGAAAATTTCTTGCTATCAACATTTAAAAAGGATTGTTCCAGTACAATCAATTGGTATTTGCAGCTGAGAGCCATGGATCAGGTACTACAAAGTACATACTGTGGTAAGTACTACCTAGATAAGAATGTTATACATGAGAATCATCTGAAAAATCTAGCACAAGTTTCCAAGTTACTGGAAAAATAAGGACTAAGGGAAAACTGATAAATGTGAGTTTATCAAATAATCAGTTGCATACTGTACTGTGGACATACTATAAATACCAAAAGCACTACAAAGGGTTGTCTGTACAAACAGTAACAGATAATGCCCCTCAATCTGTATCAATGGAATTCCAAATCTTTATGAAATAAAATGGCATAAAACATGTGACATCTGCACCATATCACCCAGTGATGAATGGCTTGGCAAAACACTGTATCCAAATCGTGAAATGAGCTTTGAGAGTTGCAGAAGAACACCCAGGCTCGTCTTGTAAACTTTCTTTTGGCATATAGGAATACTGCACATATGTCAATCAATCAAACACCTCCCAGCTTCCAATCTTAGATCTCACTTGGTTCTGTTAAAATCTGACCCTTATAAGGATGTTCTCAACATGAAACCTGATTAAGTGAAGAGCATTTCCAGTGCTTTACTTGGAAAGCTACAAATAGGTCAATCTGTTCTTGTTCAAACAAAGGAAATAAAAATAGATTCCAGGCATGAGTGAAGCTTCAAAACCATATTCTTATGAAGTCACTATCACGTCTGATGTAACCTGGCATTACCACATTGAGCATAGACAAGAATTCTCTTCCTCACAATTTTTCAATACTACCCACACCAGATTTGGTAGATGAACTACTAGACACTATGGAAACAGCATGTTTTTGGGTACATCTCACAAATGAACAGGAGCCAGAACTGGCTCTAACATGTCTCCAACACCATCATCTGAAATACAACTGCTGAATCTACTCCAGAACCAAAAGACATTATCCTGTTCATGCGATGCAACCACCAGACAGACTAAACCTGTAACTGACCTAAGAGGTCAATTAACAAATGTGATCTAACACATTAGTTTCTTAGTTATAATTATTAAAAGTTACTATGTTAAATGGTCTGTTGGGAAGTTCTTAATTAAAAGCAGGGAGGACTACTGTGGAGGTTTCTGCTGTCTCTGCTGTTTAGAACAAAGCAACCAGGCAAGCAAGCACCATGTCTTTCTAATAAAGAAGCAGTGTACTGTGTCCAACAGTCATTAATGACATAACACAGCCCTAATGTGAGCCTTAGAAGTATTATTATCCATATGGATCAGGACATGTTCATGAAGGAATCTAAGAACATCTGTTGAACAAGAACAAGCCTGGCAGATCTCAGCCACAGTCAACTGATTACACAGCTTATCAATGGCCTTTGTCACACTCCTATCACAGTGGATCCCTACTGCTTCAATAGTGACCTATATGTGAAGTGTTATCTTTTTCAGGAGCAATCCTCTGGCTAGATGTTTGGGTTTGATCCACCAGTGGGGAGTAGTCCTGACAACTTGGGGAATTCCAATCTAAAAACCAACTATCTGAAAGTAATATGGCATCGACAAGGCAGTAAGAGCCACCGAGGAGGCCTTGAACGGAACCTTATCCGGGAGAGTAGTATCTCTTCCCACAGATGGACTAAATGTACACTTGGCAGGATCTTGTCTCTCTTGTGTAGGAACAAGAAGATTCTCTTTACATCTGTGTTCAGTATAATAAAGGTGTAGGAGTCTCTGTACTGGCTAAAGGACACTCTTTGTTCCATTAGGGAGAGTATAATCACTATGTCTTTTTTGCCCTGTTTACTGAAGGTGATCCATTCAGAAGGCTGTGGATATGGAGCCCTCTTGGCCTAAGATGTGATACTAAGGTCATTATATCCAGGAATTGACAAGAGTCAATGTACTCAATGAACCACTCAATGTAGACAGGATTATAAATTCCAAAATAAAATAAAAATATATGTCTGATATGAACAAACCTCAGAAAGCAAAGATGAGCCAAAATATCAGGGTGTAAAGATACAGTTGGTTCAGATCAATACCATTATATTCCTTGGATGCCATGCTATCTGGAATTTTCACAACTTTTTATAAAATAATTCAGAAATGTATGATCCAAAATTGCTTTTCAGCTCTCATTCTTTCTAGGAGCTACAAAAAATCAATAAAAATACCAGAGGATCTTTCTGGCAGCAGAATTGCTTTTATGGTATCCACAAAGAGCAGATGGTTCACAGAAGTCAGATAATGCCAATGTTTGTCCAAGTTCAAGGAGATAGAAGAATGGAAGAAGTGGCCCCCAGGAGAAAGGACAGTTTGTAGGAGTAGACATTGTTACGTTTCCAGTACTTCCTCTCTTATACACAGTGTTAAGGTCCAAGACAAGCTGGACCCACTACAGGCGACTGCCCACCAAACAATTATTTGAGTCAGACTGAGGGAGATTTCCTTAGCTATTTGCCTCCTGTGATCTATTTGGATGATGTGGGCTTCCTATAGCAAGTGCCTGACAGCACAGGTCAGATATGACTATCTTGATACTCCTGTGAAGTATCCTGTGAAGATAATTTCTTTTTTTCATTTGATTGCCTTCTTTTGGGTGATGATAGCAGGGGTATTTTTTCTCCTTAGTTGCCACCAGTAGCAAGGTAAGTGACCCACCAAGCAGGTGTCCCCAAATGTTGACATAGCATAGTGGAGAGAGACATAATGGACTCTCCTAGTATTTTAGCTACAGGTTTCTGTGAACCATTATTCCCAAGGCTATGCCTGGCCCTGGCCAAAAACTGGAGGAAGCTCATGGAAGAATCTGTCTTGAACCTGGCTATCCTTGTTAATTTCTTCAGCCCTGCCTCTAGTTGTTTTGTTCCTGTGGTGGGCACAGATCCTCTTGCCAGTATTAAACTGACAGACTATTCTGATGAATAAGGAAGAAGATTTGTAAACCCTTATACAAGATACAGTGATTTTTATCCTGATGGGCTACCCAGATTCCCTGCACTTCATGGGCATCACAGACTTATAAATGATTGCTGCATCCACTGAGAGGATATTTAGGCTGCTAGAGGGAGTCTACAGAATATTTTGGTTATAATATTAGTCGCTATGGGCCTAGCTGGGCCATCCATTCATTCTTCAGAATGTCATGGAAAAAACATGGAAAAGGTACAGTGGAACTGGACCAGTTGCCTATGGAACTGGACCAGCAGCACTAAGACTTTATTCCTGAAAGGTCATTCTGTTGCACCCATAATTGCATTACTCAGTATAACTGGCAAGAGGTCTAGTTTAAAAAGTCTGAGAGGGGGTGGGGGGAGAACATCCCCAGACAGCTCTCCTCCCTCCCTCCCAGATTCTGAGTGGGAATCAGGTCCTCAGCTTCCTTCTCCTTCCACTGACCACATCATCTTAGGAGGGAACAAATCAGTTGGGGCTGAATTGCCAAGGGCCATAGCTTTGCTGGAAATATAAGCATACCTGGAGACTGATTCCCAAGAGTGTTTTTCAAAGGAAGAGGATAAACCCATGAAAGGTCTCAGTAAATATCCTTGCACTGGCATATGTACTGCATTGAATATGCCCACATTTCATTGGATGGCAGGATTAGACACCCACCCACCTTCCCTTCTATTCTGAAGAGGTGCAAAGAACTTCTTTCTGTGAAGCATGGTAGTGGCTGATGTAGGTATCTTTTTTCATTGATGGGGGCTGCTGGGGGTTACTGATGGGGTATTCCTGGACCATTTTGTGGTCCTGACTCTTTTAGATGTGGCAGCCATTTTGTGTTATGTGTTTTGTGTGATGCCACATTCCCATAGCAGCCATTTTGTGACTGGTGTCTATGTCACTTTCTCAACATTCCAAATGGACACACTGGTCCAAAAAGGGTATCCCTGGTCTCAGTAATCTTTCTCTCCCTACATTTCATACCTTGCTCCACTATTTCCTATTGGAGAGACATCACGTCCCATTCTTTTATTAATCCACACGCTAATGACCAAGGGGTGGAGGGAGAGAGATGGTATGGAAAGGCTGAGAAATTCTCTGCATCTAGGTTAAGTACAGGACCAGCAGCTCCCATGCATAGGCTTTCTTCTCCACTGAGAAGTCCTTTAGGATGCCATCTGGTCACACGGCCATCATTTCCCTAGGCTGAGGTCCAAACAAATACAGAGAAGTGTTGGCTGTTTTCTCCTCCCCCAGGGAGTCAGTGAGAAGTAGAGCAGTGACACTGGCATTTTATTGTCCGACAGGTTTGGGAACATTGCTAGTGCCAATATTTCTCATCTAAAGAGCTTAGGAAGGGACAGAAAGTAAAAGCTGTCTTGGTTCCTGGAGCTAAGGAGCAGCAAATAACCCCCATTCTCTTGCCAAAGGTAGAGCCTGATAATGATACGAGCTTATTCTTGTGAGAGAGGACATAATTTGCTTGCCTTTCCTTCCTTTAGACTAGAGTCTAGAGGAAGTGTTAACCCTTTGCCGCCTGCTAGCTGACTGAGAGCACGCTGAAAGCTGAAGTGGTGGGCTGCTATCCCTTTACAAAGACATTGCACCAATAAAAGTGGAGCGCTCTTCTCAGCCAGAACTGCCAACTTTCAACTACTCAGACTATAACATTTTTAGAAATAGGTCAAAGCTTCTAGCCCTTCACTTTGCACATCGGTTTTGCATGTCTATAATACTTTACATATTGCTAGAGGCCTTGGGTTGCACTCAATGTAATGCTAAACATGTTATTCCATCAGCGCACATCCCCTACATCCGTTCTATTTCCCCAACCCTTCAGAGCAGATTTGGGGCTGGCACAGGGCCCAAGTGGAGGAAGGAAGGGGGGAAGTCCTGTTGCACTAGTGCTAACCCTTGCAGTTGTTTGTTGTTATGTGTCTCCAAGTCAACCACGACTTATGGTGACCCTATGAATCAGTGACCTCCAAGAGCATCTGTTGCAGTAGTGCAACTTTTTAGCTGAATACTTCCCATTAAGACTGTCACCCAGCTTGATCTACCAAATAATGAACATGACGGTCCAGACAACACAGACACTAATTCGCTATCAGCATACAAATTCAGAGAGCTTTTCTGGGAATATTTCTTCATTGTTGAAAAACAGCTCTAATTCCATCCGATTAAATGCAATCTATCACTGCCATTCTAATACATCTCCTTATGGGAGGAACTATTGGAGCACAGTGGTAGAGCACATGCTTCGCATGCAAAATATTGCAGGTTCAATCACTGGCATCTCCAGAAAGGCTGGGGAAAAACTCCTACTTGAAACTTTTAAAAGAGTAGACAGCACTGAGCTAGGTGAACCAGTTGCTTGATTCTGTGTAAGACATTTTCCTATATTCTAGGGCTGTGGTTGCACGGTTTTTAGTTTTGGCTATAGTTAGGAAAATAAGTTACTTTTAATCAAGTATTTCTTATCACATGACCGACTACTATAATAATGTCCTTTATACAAGTCCAAGTTCACACGGCAGTAAGAAAACAGCACGTGTAGTACTCTCGTCTTCTTTACCCTTGGATGTGCTTCCAGAGGAGTAAATAAGATGAGTTAACATTCACCAAGCATCTAGTAATACAACATGTAATTGTCAGAAGCAATGGTTGGGTATGCAATTTGTTAGATGAATTAAATCTACAGAAGGTATAATATCACTGGTAACTGCTTCAATATCTAATATTATTCATATTAAAAAAAAGTTTCCCAGATACTTCAGTTACTATAATAATTGAGAATAAGTACTTGGTCTTGTACACACGCCTGGTACATGCTAAATATCAACAGCAATACAACTATAGTCAAGAAATAGTTGTGGAAATGAGATCCAATAGAGATTGACAATAAAATATTAAGGAAGCTTTTACCATGAAACAGGGCTTGGGGTGGCATTATATCCGGAATAAGGTCTGCTTCTGAGAGCAGGCTGGGTGTGGCTGAGTGGGAAGCCGGTGTTCCAGGAGCAGAAAAATCCGGAGAAGGAGACGGAGATGGGCTTGTCAAAGGAGTCCGATCAGAGGAGCTTAGGGAAGAAAAGTCAACCACTTCTCCCTTCTCAAGTATAATGTCAGAACGCCGGCTTCGACTGATGAATTTGACTGGTGTGGAGGATGTACTCCTGTCCAGGAAGCCAGCTGCCTCCTTCTGAGCTCTCCTAATGTCCTTGGCTTCCTGAGTGCGAGATCTCTTCTCCTTCAGCTCCATGGCAGATTCTACTGGATTGCGGCTCACTCTCTTTCTAAGTCCCTCCACTGTAATGATTGGCTCCAATGATGGCTTTGAACCTGCTAGAGAACAAGCAGTGTGTTTGTTCTAACACGCACAGAGAATATCACTTTAAAACGTCACTCCAAAACAAGGGCAACATCTACTTCTGCAGAAGGTCTCCAACATAAACAAATTTTTAAAAGAAAAATACAAGAAAAAAAGACACTTTCCAGATACAGGAAAACAATACAAAGCAGGTGCTTGCATACTTTAAATCCAGACTGCATATAACCCTAATGTCAGTGAGAGAAGAGACAGGCAAGAAGCAGTGAGAATGAGAATTGTCTGGGCTGCCTTCAAGTCGACCCCGACTTATGGCTACCCTATGAACAGGGTGTTCATGGTAAGCGGTATTCAGAGGGGGTTTCCCATTGCCTCCCTCTGAGGCTAGTCCTCACCAGCTGGCTAGGGCCTGCTCAGCTTGCCACAGCTGCACAAGCCAGCCCCTTCCTTGTCTGCAACTGCCAACTGGGCTCCTTGGGACTATGCAGCTTTCCCAAGGCTGCACAGGTGGCAGGGCACGTAACCCCTGAGCCACTCACTGTGGGGGTGATCTTTAGCTGGCCCTTGACACCCAGGAGACACGAGCAAGGATTTTAACTCACAGACTCCGGACTCCCACCCAGGCTCTCCTCCCCACTGTGCTATACCAGCTGTGAGAATGAGAACTATGAAGAAGTAAAAGAGGCTGGGGGAGAAAATAGTGAGTGGAGGTGCTGAAAGGCTGGCAAGGAAGTGTAAGGTGCAAGAACCTGCCCTCCCTACCCAACATCTACCCACCCCCTGCAGAAATTTCATAGCTAGTAGATATTAAAAAATGGAGGATACTTGCATTATGGCATATTCCTCACACATTTCTACATTTGAAATAAATAGTTTTTATCTTGATTGAAATCCATAGTACAGAAGAGCACAACCAAATCTCAGTCTCTCCCTCATCTCCCACAAAAATCCCCACACCATATCTTTGAAGAGTCTGAAGCCTTGAAAACCATATCTTTGAAGACAAGCTTTATCTTGTATTGTCAAATGATGTACTGTTTACAGATCATTACCTTTTGTTTTTAGGGCAGATGCAGAAAGTTTCTCTCCTTCAGGCTTCATTGTAGGGGGCCTATTGTGGACAAGTTTCCACCATCCTGGTTCTCCAAATTCCTGAGCCCCTGAGCGAAAATACAGAGGGCTCCCCACAGAAAGACAACCAGCAACAGTGCTCCACCAAGTAGAAGTCTTCTTTCTAAATAAAAGGGAAAAAAGGTATCTGAAAGAGAGCTATGATTAGTAGACTGCTAGATAGATTGCTAGTAGATTAAAGCTTCTGAAAAGGAACTAGCTTTGAAATTAAAGGGATGAGTGCAGTAGTAAGAACTGGTAGTAGGAATCAATTTCGACAATCAACTATAGCTGAAATGTACACATATTATTTCAAATTTTATTCTGGATTCTCAAAATCTCAGGACAAATTACAACCTGTCAAGAGATGAACAGGGGCTAATAGAGATTAAGGGTCACTTTCAGCAAACTGTAATCTGTCCTAAGATTTGAGAGGCCAGAATAAAATTTGAAATAAAATGGCCATTTATTTTGGTCCTTGCTGAGTGCAGAAAGCTGCCCATCATTTTGCACATAGAAAGACAAGCAATGGGAAGCCATACTATGAAAAACTATACAGAACTACCTACTGAACTATTTCTACTACACACACTGATTCTCATTTACTGTCAAGAAAAAATGAATTTATTACATTTTAACTGTATGTGGATATTTGTTCTGTTTTGTTCTTTATCTTTAGTTTTAAGACAACAATGACATTACCGGTTTCCTAGTAGGAAATTCCAGTGTTTTTCAATGAAAGCACAAATATCCTCCTTCCACCTGAAGTAACCTTGGCGGCCAGTTCCTTCCAGGGATAGATTGTACATTGCTAGCATGACAACCTAGAATACAAATAGGAATTTTTCATTTACAAATAACAGCTAAAGACTTTTCTAGGAGAAGATGATTTCCTTCTCCTAACAGGTTTTTATATATAGAATTTTTTTTTAAATTATCAATAGATTGGGGGGAAGAGTTAATCTGCTTGGATTAAGATTATCTATGATAACCAAAATGCATCTATTTCAGTTAAAGGTTCAGATACATTTTATTCTAAAAGAGGAACACAGGTGAGGCAATAAGAATACACCCATTGCTGAGACAATAAGCATATATAAGGAAATATAATAAGGAACTAAGATAGCCAACCACAAATATGTGTCATATTCTGATCTTGTCTTAAAGATAATGATTTTTGGTCACTCAAAATAAATGAAATCAAAGTTATAAAAGGTTATGAATTGCTATTCAATCCTTTAGTTATACTGTTTTACATAAACATTCAGTTTTAAACAGAATACATTGAAATCTTAAATCTATTAACAGCAGTTTGTATGATAAGCTGTAACTGGGGGGAAACCAAGAACACCCTCATCACATAAGTGGATCTTAGACTGGAATTCAAATTGATTCATGCATAGAAACAGAAGAAGCCCCTTTGGGAATACAACTTGGGGATGTAGAGGAAACAATGTCTGTTCCAGTATGCCCACAGATATAATGCCCGCATTGAGTTTCCACGTAGTCCACAATACTGCCAACAGAGTTTCCCATCTATCCACAAGAGAATTTGAGAAGTTGGACCAACACAAATTGTATTATCTACCTCGCCAACCTCCTGGTTTTTCTTGGAGGGGAGGTTATCAATGGACACATTCCATATTTCTCAGCTGTGTGTTGAGCACAGTGATTAAATGTGCAACTATTATTTTAAAATGCCGCCTTGGGCTCCTTCTTGGAGGAAGGGTGGGATAGAAATTTAGGAAATAATGATAATAATAATTTCCTTTTTGTTTTTGCATAACAGATTCAGAACACTCAAATAAAAAAATGTAAATTAGGCTGTTTGCAATGAGTTTTTAAGCCCCAAAATAGTCATGTAAGTAAGGGCATTGCGAGTAAAAATCCTTAAATTCACACTTAGAAACTCACAAGCAAACAAAAAGCCCTGCACAATATCATAATATACAGAAATGTGAAATTCAGTTATTGTGCAATTACTAAGGGTTTACTTGTTACTTACCTGCTGCCACGTTAGCCTCAGCCGTTCAAACTGTTCCTTCCCATCTTCTGAACAATCAGAGCAAGTAAACCTGAAAAAGTTATCACCCTTGAGATAGCTGATCTGTTCTCTCACCTGACCTGTAAACAAGCACACAAAATGCCAGACCTTAATTCTTTTACAACAATGGATGGTGCACATCACACCACTACATTAGTGTATTCCATGGTCAGATGATTAAGGGCAAGATCCAACATAGCACAAATGTGTGTACGCTCACAGAACAGGACTTCTTCCTTTCCTCCTCCTGCACTCTCTGTGACCCCAAAATCTGCTCTGGAAGGTTGGAGGACCCTCCACAGCAGATTTTGGGGATGTGCGGAGGGTTGGAGTAGATAGGAGAGAAAACAAAGTCCATTTATGTAGACGGATTTCCAGTGCTCTAATCCTGCAATCCAATACCCGCTTACCTAGGACTAAGCTCCAATGAACTCAGTGGAATTTTAATTCTCAGTCAATATGTATAGGATTACACTTTGTGGGCAGGCTTTCTGGATATGATGACAAACAATAACATAAAGTTACAAATTGCAAAAGCAACAACAACTTTATATTCCTACTAAAGGGTGCCCAGGGTGGCAAACAATAAGTAATAAAACAATAAAAACATATTAAAAACAATTCCAATACTGATGCAGACTGGGATAAGTTATTTACTTGTTGGAAGAGAAATGTCTTAAGTGGACACTGAAAAGACAATATTTGTCTATTTGAGGGAAGGGAATTCCAAAGGGTAGGTGCCACAACATTAAAGGTCCGCCTTCCTATGTAGTGCAGAAAGGACCTCCTAATAAGATAGTATCTGCTGGAGACCCTTCCCTGAAGAGCGTAGTGATTGACTGGGTAGACTGAGGAGAGGAAGGGGTGAGACTATCTTTCAGGTATTCTGGTCCCAAACCATATAGGGCTTTATATACAAAAACAAGCACTTGAACTTAGCACAGTAGCTAATTAACCAGTACTTTTAAAAAACTTTTTAAAAAGTATAAAAATAAGTAGCAATAATTTAAAATATAATTTGTAGAAGCAGTTCCAGATCATGCTCCACGAACTCAGAGACTTCACTGTTTCTTCAGTTATGTTACATAAGGGAGATTCTGACCCAAAAACTTTTTGAAAACTGATTTCACTCTAGTAATTTCTGAAAATACATGCTAATGTGTGTGGGGGGGTTCTCTGTGATACCAACCTGCTACTGTTTATACAATGATCAGCCGCCACTTCTGAGGAACAGCAGCTATTTGGAAAGGAAAGGCTTAACTCTGTTTGTGTATGTATGCATGCATGAATGGTGGGGAGAAGAAGCATTACTAACAGGGTTTCTTGCCTGGCACTGAAATGAGTTGCATTGTACTCACATAGCACCAGACATGAAGCATACTCAGTGGCACGGATATGAGGATCAATGAGGTTGCTTCTGCACATACACATTATATTTTCAGGCTCCCCTCTCCCAACATTTGCTGCCTTGGGGTCCTGCAGGGAGGAAGGGTGGGATATAAATCAAAGAAACATTTCCTGAGAAGCCACTCATGAGGATGAGAGAAATCTCCAGTGCAGGATCCAACATAGATGTGGAACAAATGAAAGCAAAAGCTGGCAAGTCCCCATGTGTAGACTGAAGCACTTTAGGTGTGAACATAGAGCTCTCTGAAGCTTGGCTAGTGACTTCCGTTATTAAGACTGCCATCAGAACTCTATAGAAGTTAAATCTAGTGATGAGAACTCAAGTGATTTACCTGTTTGTGTGAACTGGCTCTAAATGATGTTATTACAGAGTATTTGATCCAATCACATACCAAATATATACAGAATGGATGACCTTTAAGGACAGGGAGAGTACTATCCTGTTGCTTCTGCTCAATCTCTCAGTGGATTTTGATACTATCAACCATGGTATCCTTCTGGACCATTCAATGCATGTTAGAAGCACTATTTATAGGCATTCTGCTCCTACCTACAGACCTGGCTTCACAGAGTAGCACTGGATGACCTGCTTTGGCCCCCAGGTAATTATGCTGTGGGGTGCCACAGGATGCCATCTTCCAAACAATGCTGTTTGGCAGCAGTCATTAGGGGAATTAGAGAACAGTGCCATTCAGTATGCTGATGACGCACAGCTCTACTTCTCTGTAACATCTGAATCAGGTGAGCCCCATGCAAGCTCTAGATCAGTGCCTAGATGCAGTGATGGGCTGGATGAGGCCAATAAACTGAGACTGAATCCTAGCAAGTCTGAGACCCTGTGGGTAAACAGTAACTGGATCTGGATGATGGGTCAGCCACCTGCTTTGGACACGGGGTGGCACTCTGTGTGAAGGGGATACTTTACACATAGTCTAGGGATACTTCTTGATCCATCATTGCCGCTCTGAGGCTCAATCAACCTCACTGGCCGGAAGTGTCTTCTCCAGCTTTGGCTAATAAGCCAGCTATGGCCATTCCTGGACAGGGATAGCTGGGCACATGGTCCAGACATTAGCAACCTCAAGACTGAATTACTGCAACATGCTCTATGTAAAGCTGCCCTTAAACTGTCCAGAAGCTGCAGCTGGTACAGAATGCAGCACACAGGTTGCTTATCAGAGCGACCTGCCACCAACATATAATACCCCTGCTGAAAGAGCTGCAAGGGCTGCCAATATGCTACAGGCCAAGGTTTTGTTGTTGGTATACAAAGCCCTACACAACTTAAGAACAGGCTATCGCAAAGACTACCTTCTTCCTTATAGACCTGCCAGGTCATTGTGGTCATCTGATGAGGCCCTCCGAGTAGTGCCGCACACACCTGAAGTCCACTCTGCAGTAACACAGAGCAGGGCTTTTAGTGTTGCGACACCCACTCTGTGGAATATGCTCCCTGTTACATCACACACGCGTTGTCAACCTTGAGTATGATGCATGATATGGACTTTCTCTAGCATTCCTATGTTAGTGACCTAGCCACATTTTATCAGTCACTTTGTTAGAGTAATCTTGAACTGCATTTATAATATTTTTGTTTGTATTGCTGGTTACATATTGCTTTGAAGTTTTCATAGATTAGGCTGTCTATAAATACTGCAAATAAATACAAAAATAATAAATAGGAATATAGGAAGCTGTCTTATACTGAGTCAGACCATTGGGCCATCTAGCTCAGTACTGTCCCATCAATGACTGACTGTGGCTCTTCAGGGTTTCAAGCAAAAGTGTCTCCCAGCGCTACCTAGAGATCCCAGGGATTGAACTTGGGACCTTCCCCATGCAAGACAGATGCTCTACCACTGAGCTATGGCCCTTCCCATAGATCTCAAACCATTGTGGAAAAACTACACATTATTTTCGTTGAATATATAAAAATCTAAGCTCAAACACACAGAGGACACAGAAAAAATATCAAGCATTAGGGAGTCTTACTTGCTGATATCCATTTCTGACATCTTTCACAGTAATAAGACATCTCTTCTGTCCAGGATGCATCCCCTTCATCACTATTTATAGAGTCCCCACTCTGATCGTGACTCAAATCCACTGATGCCTGATCTTCAGATTCTACTATGAGGAGAGTTTCTCCTTCCACTTCCCCTTCTTCCAGCCCTTCTGAAGGTGATGTCCTTGTTGCTTCATCATCATGACGGCTCATCATCTTGCTCATGTACATACTATTAGCCATTGTGGCTTGATAGTTGCTTGTATTATGTCCTCTCTTCCAATTTAAAGCACCAGTAAAATAAAGACTATCCCAACAAATATGAAGACATTAAAGTTACTGAAATGAAAAGGAAGATGCCAACTCTTCCCCTTTACTGCTGGGATTCTTTTCCTATTAGCATTTTGCTTCTTTCCATTTCAAGTTGTTTGGTCAAAGCAACCTGTTCCTCCAAAAGGCGAAGATTTTCTTGTTTACGGTTCTGCCTCTCAAGGTCTCTCAATACTCCTTCGTGCAGCCTCTGAAAAAGACATGTATCATCATATTATGTTATCTGTCTCTGATATTCTAATGTTGAAAAACTAGAGAAAATGCAGGGGTATTGCTACAGGAAATTAAGGCCAACCATGAAACAACTTACAAAGCAATCATAATGTGCAAAAATTACTCTGGAGTTTTTGCTAACTGCAAGAATTATATGCCCTCATTTAAATACCATCAAGAATAAGCCATCTGTAAATCATACAGAAAAAGATAATTATCCAAGGTTCATTATCTCAGAGGCATTCAACTTAGAATTGAATTGAAACTTTATTTTTACCCCGCCCTTTTTCCAAACTGGAACTCAGGGCAGCTTACACATAGAACTACATGTAGTTAAAAACATAGAAAAACATACAATTAAAATACAATTAAACTATGCACAACCTTAAAACCGTAAAAGGCACTTAAAAATCTAAAAACAATTTAAAATAATACAAATAATAATATAAAACAATAAAGCAAGCCTTGTAAAGCCCAATCCTAAACACCTTCTATCCCAAAAGCCTGTTGGAATAAAAAAGTCTTTACTTGCCGACGGAAGGGTGGCAAGGAGGGGGCCATTCGTGCCTCCCTAGGAAGGGAGTTCCAGAACCTAGAAGCAGCCACCGAGAAGGCCCTATCTCGCGTCCCCACCAATCGCACTTGCGAGGGTGTTGGGACTGAGAGAAGGGCCTCTCCTGAAGATCCCAGGGCCCGGGTAGGCTCGTATAGGGAGATACGGTCTGACAAATAGCCTGGATCAGGGCCGTATAGGGCTTTAAAGGTCAAAACCAGCACTTTGAATTGTGACCGGAAACAAACTGGCAGCCAGTGGAGCTGTTGTAACAAGGGAGTTGTATGGTCCCTGTAACCAGCCCCTGTTAATACTCTGGCTGACAGTTTAAGTTTCCGAACAGTCTTCAAAGGCAGCCCCACGTAGAGCGTGTTACAGTAGTCTAAACGGGATGTAACTAAGGCATGCATCACCATAGTCAAATCAGGCATTTTCAGGAACGGGTGCAGCTGGCGCACTAGTCTTAACTGGGCAAAGGCACTCCTGGGCCACGGCCAAGACCTGGGCCTCCAAGTTCAGAGCTGAGTCCAGGAGCACACCCAAACTGCGAACCTGTGTCTTCAGGGGGAGCGTAACCCCATCCAGCACAGGCTGAATCCCTATTCCCTGATCTGCCCTTCGACTGACCAGGAGCACCTCTGTCTTGTCTGGATTTAGTTTCAATTTGTTCGCCCTCATCCAGTCCATCACTACTATGGCAACATGCAACTATATGAAAAATTGAAGCGTAAAATGCTGGGGAATATTATTGTTACAATATGAAGAGGGGACCCAGAAGAAGGAATGGCTGAAATAGGGGAGGGACAATGTAGCAGCAGATGCCATCCCTCTTCCTGTGCAAGACATCGCATACCTCTGTTCATTTTTGCCCCTTTTCCTTTCTGTCTATCTTTTCCAGCTCCTATAACCTTTTTGAGATGAACGTATCAAGCTGCTTCATACCAAGTCAGTTCAGTGATCCATCTAGCTCAGTGCAGGCAGCAGCTCTCCAAGATCTTTCTCAGGGGTCATATCATGCTTTTTACAAGCACTTCTACTGAAAAATGCTGGGGATTGAAACGGAGACCTTATGCTCAAAAAGGCTGCACTCTACCACTGAGGTATGGCCACTCAGTTGGAGGTGGCCAAAGCAGGCAGACATTGCTCAAAGTATAAAACAGGGATGGAGAACATGAGGCTCTCCAGATGTTGTTTGATTCCAACTCCCTTCAATCCTAGCCAGCATGGTCAATGGTCAGGGATGATGGGAGCTGGAGTCCAACAATAACTGGAGGGGGCCAGGTTCCTTACCCCTGATGCAAACACTTGATTTATTCTGGATTATTGTAACATTCTATTTATTAATATAACAATTATAAATAAACTAACAGTGTGGTCACCTGCTGAATAATAATGATTCATTCACCACCACAGTTTGGGGTGAGCTGGACTTGATTTATTTACCAGGAGCAGAAGCTGCTATTTGCATGTCACAAGCTGCAGTTTGTTCAATTCACTTCTAAAAAGCTTTGCATATAGTTCTTGGCACTTGTGGAGAGTGACTCAAATAAGAATTCCAGGTCACAAACTGGACAATCTCTTTGTCTCTTTAACAGCTTTTTCCACCATGCTCCTACCAATCCCTGTCCCCTCCTGCTTGCTGAAGGAAATTTAACTCTCTTATTGCTTCATAGCAAGTACTAGGGTGGGCAGGAGAAGGAATGGATGCATTCTCTTTTGCAGGACTCTGCAGGAAGGCTCTCTGAGCAACCACTGATTCAATTTTTTCCACGGTATCATTTACTGTAGTCAAAAGCAAATTTCTAAATACTAGCAGAGCAGCCATGTGAATCAAACCTAACAGCTGAGGTCAGCATGGGTGAAACTCATATGACTGCTTGCCACATTGTGGCCACTTTAAAACTCACCTCATGCAGACTCTTAATTTTGGATGACTACAGGTTACAGGTTTACCAAGTCTTATTATACCATGGTGTGTGCATAACATCTGGCTAAGTGGCAAGGAGAATTTCCTACCTCCACCTTTCCATACTTCTGATCTGAAATCTGGGGGAAATTCTCCTGATTTCTCAACAATATGCTACACACAGCCAGCTTACTCATTAGTTACATAAACACAATTGCAAAATTCCTCTTCAGTAAAATGGTCATCTGTATTCACCCTGATAATACAGTCCCTGGCACAGACACTCCGCTCCAATAGCAAAGTCAAAACCAATTTAGTTAACCACTTGCACCATAACAAATGCACATGACAGAACAATAAAAACTTGGGTGGACATCCCCATTTGCTGTATGGAATCTGGCAGGAAGCCATCTTGTTAAATAGCCACAATTACGCTGTCTAAGTGTTACCCTAAAAATATAAACTGGGTATGTAATCATAGCTTTTTGAAGAATACTAGATTATCCATTTCACAAAGAGTACAGGAAACCCATTTATTTCCGGTTGAACATAACTTCAGCATTTTACCACCCAGCAGTATGTCTCCTTTCATTCAAAGAATATCGATATGATGCTTACATATAGTTTTGAGATAAACATTTTGTTCACACAAGAAGCTGACAAATACCATTATGAAGGTGAAGTTACCAATATTTGCTAACTGCTAAAGCAAAACAGGATGAGAAGAAAAAAACTAACTACATACTCTGCCCTGAAAAGAAAACATTTTCACTGCTGAAAGGCTTCTGCACATCGCAAAGAAAAAAATTAACAACTCTTCTTCCATGTATCACATTTTCGGATGCAGATGGCTAAGCTAATAAATCAGCCATCAATTCTATGGGAACTGGAGATGGATCTACATTTTTCTGAATGTAATTTATATCTGAACAATAGCACTAAAACTGTGGTTTTTGTGGATTTCATACTTCAACTGAGTCAAGTCCAATACAATACAAAAGTATTTGAAACTTTGGTAGAGTTTCAATAAATGCTACTAACTTTTAGACTTTACAAAGCATCAACTTGATGCCTGACAGCTATCTGGAGAAATCTCTGAAGGAAGAGAAAATGAAAAGAGAAAACTGGTCAACCCATTGAGCTTGTAAAACTAGATGGAGAAAGTCCTTTACCTGTTCAAATGGATAGGTTTGGGCATTTCTCAAGAAATTAAGTTACTACAGATGGGGATACTTGGCTCAGCCATACTACATATGAGAAGGATCTTGGAATTGTCGTTGATCACAAGCTGAATATGAGCCAACAGTGTGATGTGGTTGCAAAAAAGGCAAATGCTGTAATAGGCTGCATTAACAGAAGTATAGTTTCCAAATTACGTGAAGTACTTGTTCCCTCTATTCCGCGCTGGTTAGGCCTCACCTTGATTACTGTATTCAGTTCTGGACACCACACTTTAAGAAGGATGCAGACAAACTGGAACAGGTTCAGAGGAAGGCAACAAGGATGATCAGGGGACTGGAAATGAAGCCCTGTGAAGAGAGACTGAAAGAACTGGGCATGTATAGCCTTAAGAAGAGAAGGCTGAGGGGAGATATGATAGTACTCTTCAAATACTTCAAATACAAAGGTTGTCACACAGAGGAGAACCAGGATCTCTTCTTGATCATCCCAGAGTGCAAGACACAGAATAATGGGCTCAAGGTACAGGAAGCCAGATTTCGGTTGAACATCAGAAACAACATCCTAACTGTTAGAGCAGTACAACAATAGAACCAATCATCTAGAGAGGTGGTGGGCTCTTGTTCACTAGAGGAATTCAAGAGGCAGCTGGACAGCCACCTGTCAGGTATGCTTTAAGTTGGATTCCTACATTAAGCAGGGAATTGAACTCGATGGCCTTATAGGCCCCTTCCAACTCTACTATTCTGATTCTATGTCACCCAAAGAACACTTTTGTGTCCAAGCAAGAGATTTAAATTTAAACACTGAGTTAAGTACAATTGTAAGTGAAGGTCGTGAGAACAAAGTACCTACCATAATTACTAATCATGACATTTGAGAATTTAGTCACCTGACTTGTCCCTACAGAAAAAGAAGATAGCCATCTGATCATCCACCTACTTGATGCAGTATTATCAGGTTTCATATATGCCAGGTGTTGTGATACAGATGTGTTTGTCCTCTGATACTTGTTTCCCCCATTTGGGGGGAAAATTACTCTGAGGTTGGGATGAAGGTTTAGGTTTTTAAAAAGGCATGATTTGTTCCCCTATATACTGTAAATAGGAAACTGCAATATCTCAAAACAAGTCCACATCCTAACAGGATGTGACAACACCAGCAATGACAGGATCAAACTGGCTGCACTGACAGCATCAGAGAAATTATTTGCCAGCTTTGTTGAAGATTATCTGAGTGAATTTTACGGGGGAAAAGCAGAGGACTACCTCATAAAAATCCTGCATTCAGGACTGCCTCCAGTGGGGATAGCTTGCTGTACGGTCAGACAGGATATGACACCTCACCTCAAAAAGGATATTGTAGAGTTGGAAAAGGTTCAGAAAAGGACAACCAAAATGATCAACGGGATGGGGCGACTCCCCTATGAGGAAAATTTGCAGGATTTGAGGCTTTTTAGTTTAGAGAGAAAGCGAGTAAGAGGTGACATGATAGAAGTGTATAAAATTATTCATGAAATGAAGCAAGTGGATAGAGAAAAGTTTTTCTCCCTATCTCACAACACTAGAACTCATGGACATCCAATGAAGCTGAATGTTGGAAGATTCAGGATAGACAAAAGAAAGTACTTCTTCACATAGAGCGTAATTGTGTGAATTCACTCCCACAAAAGGCAGTGATGGCCACCACCTCGGATGGTTTTAAAGGAGGATTAGACAAATTCATGGAGGATAAGGCTATCAACGGCTACTAGCCATGATGGCTATGCTCTGTCTCCGTAGTCTGTATGTTTCCAGATACCAGTGCTGGAAACTGCAGGAGGGGAGAGTGCTCTTGCACTCAGGTTCTGTTTGCAGGTTTCCCATGGGTAACTGGTTGGCCACTGTGAGAACAGAATGCTAGACTACATAGGCCATTGGCCTGATCCAGCAGGCATGATGTAGGTAGTTAATCCTGTGTGTGAGAGAGAGAGTGTAAAGTACTTTCTTCTTTCATTGCTCCTGCCCACTTACCAACTATTAACATTAATGCTATAAGGTAAAGGCCCTCCTGATTGGAATCTGACATATTTTCTATGGGAGTTTCCATCCCCCACACCCCCAGAAATCCAATCTAGTGAGGAAGAGAGAGGGCAAGGCTTCATTTCTCTGCAGCATATTGAAGCATTGCTCATCAACAACTGAGTCTCAGATTACATGTGGAGGTTTATTAAGGGAAATTCACGGATGTGTTCAGTTTATCACAGCAACACCGTGGGGGGTGGAGAGAATGGAAGGATTAATCTTTTCCTTGTTGGCTGTTTTTGCAATGAAAATTGCCTCCCCAACTATTTTCTCACCCACAGGGGGAAAACAAGTGGCCTCCTATTGGCAGGAACAGGTTAGCCTCTCTCACGCATTCAAAATTACAATACAGGGCTGTCCTAATTTACGCTAAACCTCTAGTGATGCATACAACCGCAATGTAGGTAGAAGTAGGGCTGCGATTGGTTCAGATTTCCAGCAAGAACAAAAAAGCAGCCTACACAAAGATACTCATCAGGCTGCAATAAAGATAAAGTAAATCTATTTGAAATTGCATCTCAAGGACCCTCCCAGCCTAAAGCCTTGTGATTCAATAGCTAGCACGCAGACAAGTTGCACGGTTAGATTTAAAGGCTCAAAAACGACTTTTTCAGCACACAAAAAGTCCATAAACTCCCCTCTTTACCGGTGCCTTTTGCCGACCAGGTAGGGTTGAACGAGCCGCAGCCTCATAATTTTAGTTACACCTGAATTCTGAATTTCTCCATTGTTTTCATGGGTACCTGCCACTTCCGTCCCAGAGGACGGGAAAAAATGGCTTCCAAAGTTAACCCGGAAGCCAGGCACCGTGCTTATTAGAAGTCTAACGAACTACAATTACCTCTCCGAGTCGTTTTTGCTGGATGTGGACACCAGCGACGATTCCGCCCGAGAACAGAACGGAGACTCCTAGAACCACCTTAGAGGTCGTCGACATATCACAACAGCAATTTAGCCTCCTAAGGGAGAGCGCTGCAGAGCACTGCCAACAAGTCTAAGAGAGCGTGCGCGTCCGTGCTCGCTCCTCTTCTGCGCATGCTTAATAATTTAGCTCGCTGTTGTCCCGATTTCCTATTTTTTTTGGAATCTGTGTTTTACACTACTAGAGAAATAAAAATGCCTCGCATCTAATTTGACTAAAATGGCTAGAATTTAGGAATTAGGGTTAATTAGAATTACTTTTGCAGTAATCTGTGGTTTGCTTTCTACGGGATAATTTTTGCTGGAAATCGAAAATAGCTACTGACTGCTGGTTGGAGAAAGCGATATAACGTCCACTGCAACATTTAGACACCCTGGTTGTTGTTCAAAAGGCTGACGTATTAGAAATGTCTAAGTATTTATTAAAACTAGATTGCTCCGCTGGGGCTTCTTAAACTAGTGCCTGCCCTCTTTTTCCATGCCACGCCACCTCACCGCGGCGATATGAAGATAGTTAAGAAGAACTATTTGCATTTGCAGGACAATGTTTAAATATTTAAAAAATTAAAATAACATTTTCCCTCTAAAATTTAGCCGTGAGTGTGAGATTGGGAGTTCTTTGCTTAATCCATTGCGGGAGCCGATCAAATATGCGCTAAAATTGGGTTCCTCTGAGCAATTTTCACTCTTACTCTGATGAGAGAGAAATGACATCAAAAGACGGGCATGAATAATCTAGTTTTTGAAAAAAGAACTATATAGGTATAGACTGACTTCACACTTTCCAGCTTCTTTCATTTGGAATTACGTTTCACTTTACTAGAAGCAAAAGTACTATATATTTGTATAGTCCCCCAAAGACTCCTGGGAACTGTAGTTTATCCCTCACAGAGGATTCTTTGGGGAAAATGTGCTTTGAATGTATTTTAATTGTATGGTGAGTACACAGCCTGGAAGGGCCCTTCCAGACATCCTTTTTATTGCACATTCATAATGATTTGTGCTCATTATGCTGTTGGGGCAGACACACTGCTTCATTTCCAGTCAGTGCAATCCCATACTTTTAATACCACAAATGTTCTAGTTTGGTTCCCCCCCTACTTTTAGCCCCTCCGGACAGCAATAATGTAGTAGCATTAGGGCAGCATCCAGAACAAACTAAAACAGAATCAATCCACCACTAATGCACTGTTATTGCACCAAGAATATGTTGCAGAATACACCTACAGTAAAACATCCATCTGACAGGGTCCTAGAATACAAGGAACCTTCTCCAACACTGTTTGCATAAATGCCATTTGTTGGGAGTTTGGTGTATGGAACCTATCCTTTATATTTGACCTTCCACTGTTCCTTTTAAATATATGTATGTGCACACACACACCATCTTCATCTCATTCTGTATGAATAATGTTAATATTTAGTTGTTCGCTTACCATCACTGCAATTCCCCGTGCTTTAGAGGTGCCTGCTGCTAGAAATGTTTTGCAATCCAGGGTTCTGGCAGTAATGGCTGCAATTCTTTAGACTTTTTTTGTGAACTGCCAGTAAAAAGACGTATGTGTAAAGGAATACATATGTTGTTGTTGTTATGTGCCTTCAAGTCGATTACGACTTATGGCGACCCTATGAATCAGCGACCTCCAAGAGCATCTGTCATGAACCACTCTGTTCAGATCTTGTAAGTTCAGGTCTGTGGCTTCCTTTATGGGATCAATCCATCTCTTATTTGGCCTTCCTCTTTTTCTACTCCCTTCTGTTTTTCCCAGCATTATTGTCTTATCTAATGATACAATGATGTCTTCTCATGATGTGTCCAAAGTATGATAACCTCAGTTTCATCATTTTAGCTTCAAGTGATAGTTCTGGTTTAATTTGATATAACACCCAATTATTTGTCTTTTTCGCAGTCCATGGTATGCGCAAAGCTCTCCTCCAGCACCACATTTCAAATGAGTTGATTTTTCTCTTATCTGCCTTTTTCACTGTCCAACTTTCACATCCATACATAGAGATTGGGAATACCATGGTCTGAATGATCCTGACTTTGGTGTTCAGTGATACATCTTTGCATTTGAGGATCTTTTCCAGTTCTCTCACAGCTGCCCTACCCAGTCCTAGCCTTCTTCTGATTTCTTGACTATTGTCTCCATTTGGGTTAATGACTGTGCCAAGGTATTGATAATCCTTGACAAGTTCAATGTCCTCATGGTCAACTGTAAAGTTACATAAATCTTCTGTTGTCATTACTTTGGTCTTCTTGACGTTCAGCTGTAGTCCTGCTTTTATGCTTTCCTCTTTAACTTTCATCAGCATTCGTTTCAAATCATTACTGGTTTCTGCTAAGAGTATGGTATCGTCTGCATATCTTAAATTATTGATGTTTCTCCCTCCAATTTTCACACCTCCTTCATCTTGGTCCAATCCCGCTTTCCGTATGATATGTTCTGCGTACAGATTAAACAAATAGGGTGATAAAATACACCCCTGTCTCACACCTTTTCCGATGGGGAACCAATCGATTTTCCATGTTCTGTCCTTACAGTAGCCTCTTGTCCAGAGTATAGGTTGCGCATCAGGACAATCAGATGCTGTGGCACCCCCATTCCTTTTAAGGCATTCCATAGTTTTTCATGATCTACACAGTCAAAGACTTTGCTGTAGTCTATAAAACACAGGGTGATTTTCTTCTGAAATTCCTTGCTCCGTTCCATTATCCAACATATGTTTGCAATATGATCTCTGGTGCCTCTTCCCTTTCTAAATCCAGCTTGAACGTCTGGCATTTCTCGCTCCATATATGGTAAGAGCCTTTGTTGTAGAATCTTGAGCATTACTTTCCTTGCATGGGATATTAAGGCAATAGTTCGGTAATTACTGCATTCTCTGGGATCCCCTTTCTTTGGAAGTGGGATATATATCGAACGCTTCCAGTCTGTGGGCCATTGTTTAGTTTTCCATATTTCTTGACAAATTCTTGTCAAAATTTGGACAGATTCAGTCTCAGTAGCTTGTAGCAACTCTATTGGTATGCCGTCTATTCCTGGTGATTTGTTTCTTCCAAGAATTTTAAGAGCAGCTTTCACCTCACATTCTAAAATTTCTGGTTCTTCATCATATGGTTCCTCCATGAATGAATCTGTCATCCTGGCATCTCTTTTATAGAGTTCTTCAGCGTATTGCTTCCATCTTCCTTTTATTTCATCTCAGTCAGTCAGTGTGTTCCCCTGTTGATTATTCAGCATCCCTACTTGTGGTTTAAATTTCCCTTTCATTTCTCTAATCTTTTGGAATAGGGCTCTTGTTCTTCCCATTTTGTTGTCCTTTTCTATTTCTATACAATAACTATTGTAATAGTTTTCTTACGTATTAGGGTTAGAATAGGCTTCTACAATTTTCTTCTTCTATTTCTATCCAGTAACCATTGTTATAGTTCTCTTCGTCCCTACGTACTAGTCGCTGTATTGTTGCATTTAGGGTTCTAACCGTGTTTCTGTCTCCTTTTGCTTTTGTTTTCCTTCTCTCTTTAACCATTTTAGAGTTTCTTCAGTCATCCATTGAGGTCTTGCTCTCTTTTTAACAAGAGGTATTGTCTTTTTGCATTCTTCCCTGATCATGAGTCTGACTTCAGTCCATAGTTCTTCTGGTTCTCTGTCAACTAAGTTTAAAGCCTCAACCCGTTCCTTATTTGATCTTTATATGCTTCTGGGATGTTATTTAAATTGTATTTTGGCATTATGAGTGCTTTGTTGTTCTTCTTTAGCTTTACTCTGATTTTCGATACAATCAGTTCATGATCTGTACCGCAGTCTGCTCCTGGTCTTGTTTTTGCAGAAAGTATGGAACTTCTCCATCTTCTGTTTCCAATTATATAATCAATTTGATTCCTATATTGATCATCTTGTGATGTCCACGTGTACAGTCGTCTTTTTGGTTGCTCAAAAACTGTGTTGGCAAGAAACAAATCATTGGCTTCACAGAATTTAATAAGTCATTCTCCTGCTTCATTTCTATCTCCTAAGCCCCATTTCCCCACAATTCCTAGTTCTTCTCTGTTCCCTACTTTTGCATTCCAGTCCCCCATGATTATCATCATATCTTGTTTTGGTGTGTGATCAATTTCCTCCTGTACTTCTGCGTAAAATCTCTCCAATTCCTCTTCTTCTGCGTTTGATGTTGGAGCGTAGACTTGGATGATGGTTATGTTAATAGGTTTCCCATTTAATCTCATTGATATCACTCGCTCAGACCTTGCATTGTAGCTCCTAATTGCTTTTGCTACATCACTTCTCGCTATTAAAGCAACCCCATTTCTTCTTGATTTCTCATTTCCTACATAAAATATTTTGTAGTTGCCTGATTGAAAATCTCCCATTCCAGTCCATTTTAATTCACTCACGCCAAGTATTTTAATGTTGATATGCTCCATTTCATGCTTGACAATTTCTAACTTTCCCTGGTTCATGCTTCTCACATTCCATGTTCCTACTGTGTGCGTCGTACAACTCCGGATTCTCCTTTCCCATCTGTGCACATCAGCCTGTGGACTTCCTTTCGGCTTTGACCCAGCTGCGTCATTAGTCACAGCGCTACTCGTACTTGTCCTTTGTTCTTCCCCAGTAGCTCGGTGAGTGCCTTCTGACCTGGGGGTCTCATCTTCCAGCACTATCTCGTGTTGCATTTTGGATACTCTGTTCATAGGGTTTTCGTGGTAAGAGGTATTCAGAGGTGGTTTACCATTGCCTTCCTCTGAGTTTGGATGCATCTTAGTCTGGTGTCTCATCTTTGACCATTCCGCCATGGGTGCCCCTGCTAGGAGTCTAGCCTTTTGGTCTAGACTCCTGACGGCATTGCTGTCAGCTTCTTCAACACTCTCAAACCCCCTCACCACGTTAAGGTGTGCATCCTAAAGGGGGAAAGGAATACATATAACATATAACTATATGTAATTAGACCAAAATACCAGTCAATTAGAAGAATGAAAATATGTATTAGAAATGTGTTTATTATGCTTTAGTTCTATTAGTACCCTTTTACACTTAATTGGAGTACTTAATTCCTCGACATTTAATGATACAATTTTAATTGCCAAAGATGGCATAAAAATTTAATAACTTATGAAGGTCCATAGGGGATCACTTCAGGCCAAAGGGCTCCTAACAGCATGGTCCCTTTAAGTAGGTCCCAGTCAGGGCCGGCACCAGAGGGCAGCCGGGTCAGGCCCTAGCCGAGGGCCCCTGTGGCCCAGAGGGACCCCTGAAGGGTCCCTCCTTAGGGTAGGAGGATAGCACTTCCATTCAGTGATCTGTGGCAGCGTCGGCTCCTGACCCTGCAGTGGATCACAGAGACCTCCCAGGCACCCCCCCATACAGACCACACAGGCCCACAATGCCCACACGCACACCCTGCCTACCTCTCCCATTGTGGTGAATGCTGTGTGCGCTGTGCATGCATACCTGCCATGAACCAAGATGGCAGCCGAGGCTTCCCTAAGAGGCTAATGCCCCTGTCGCCATCTTGGTTCATGGCAGACATGTGCATGTAAATGTAAACCAACAAAGCAGCATATCATCAGAAAAATCTGGGAACAAAGTGAGCTTGATTAAATTGTCAGTAATGTTGTTGTTGTTGTTATGTGCCTCCAAGTTGACTACGACATATGGCGACCCTATGAATCAGTGACCTCCAAGAGCATCTGTCATGAAACACCCTGTTCAGATCTTGTAAGTTCAGGTCTGTGGCTTCCTTTATGGAATCAATCCATCTCTTGTTTGGCCTTCCTCTTTTTCTACTTCCTTCTGTTTTTCCCAGCATTATTGTCTTATCTAATGATACAATGATGTCTTCTCATTATGTGTCCAAAGTATGATAACCTCAGTTTCATCATTTTCGCTTCTAGTGATAGTTCTGGTTTAATTTGATCTAACACCCAATTATTTGTATTTTTTGCAGTCCATGGTATCCGCAAAGCTCTCCTCCAGCACCACATTTCAAATGCGTTGATTTTTCTCTTATCAGCTTTTTTCACTGTCCATCATCTTTGCATTTGAGGACCTTTTCTAGTTCTCTCACAGCTGCCCTCCCCAGTCCTAGCCTTCTTCTGCTTTCTTGACTATTGTCTCCATTTTGGTTAATGATTGGGCCAAGATATTGATAATCCTTGAGAAGTTCAGTGTCCTCATTGTCAACTGTAAGGTTGCATAAATCTTCTGTAGTCATTACTTTAGTCTTTTTGACATTAATTGATGCTTCATGTGTTGGGGAAGAGCTGTAGCTCAGTGGTAGAACATCTGCCTTGCATGCAGAGGGTCCCAAGTTTATTATTATTATTTATTAGACTTTTATACCGCCTGACTAGCAATAGCTCTCTGGGCGGTGAACACAAGAAATACAATAAAATACACAATATGATACAACAAAGACATATAAAAATAAAACAATCTAAAATAAATTACAACAAATTTAAAATTAAGTTAGCTTAAATTAAAATTAAATTAAAATTAAAATTAAAATGAGAATGCCTCGGAAAAGAGGAAGGTTTTAACTTGACGCCGAAAGGATAACAATGTTGGCGCCAAGCACACCTCCTCGGAGAGACTGTTCCAGAGTTCGGGGGCCACCACTGAGAAGGCCCTAGCTCTTGTCATCACCCTCCGGGCCTCTCTGTGAGTCGGAACCCGGAGGAGGGCCTTCGTAGTAGAACGTAGTGAACGGGCCGGTTCGTATCGGGAGAGGCGTTCTGACAGGTATCATGGTCCCGCGCCGTATAGGGCTTTATAGGTTAATACCAACACTTTGAATCTGGCCCGGAAGCATATTGGTAGCCAGTGCAGGCGCACCAGAACAGGTGTTATGTGCTCGGACCGCTTGGTCCTTGTTAACAATCTGGCCGCCGCATTTTGCACTAGCTGTAGCTTCCGAACTGTCTTCAAAGGCAGCCCTACGTAGAGCGCATTGCAGTAATCCAAACGCGAGGCTACCAGAGCATGTACAACTGATGTAAGGTCCTCCTTGCTCAAATAGGGACGTAGCTGGGCTACCAACCGAAGTTGGTAGAACGCATTCTGGGCCACCGAGGCTACTTGAGCCTCAAGTGAAAGGGAAGAGTCTAAGAAGACTCCCAGACTACGAACCTGCTCCTTTAGGGGGAGTGTAACCCCATCCAGGACAGGGTATATATCCACCATCCGATCAGAGAAACCATCCACCAACAGCAGTCTTGTCAGGATTCAGCCTCAGTTTGTTAGCTCTCATCCAGTCCATTATCGCGGCCAGGCAACGGTTCAACACATCGACAGCTTCACCTGAAGAGGATGAAAAGGAGAAGTAGAGCTGCGTGTCATCAGCATACTGATGACAATGCACTCCAAAACTCCTGATGACCGCACCGAATGGCTTCATGTAGATGTTGAAAAGCATGGGAGACAAAACCGACCCCTGCGGGACCCCACATTGGAGAGCCCACGGTGTCGAACAATGTTCCCCAAGCACTACCTTCTGGAGACGGCCCGCCAAGTAGGAGCGGAACCACTGCCAAGCAGTACCTCCAACTCCCAACTCTGCGAGCCTCTCCAGAAGGATACCATGGTCGATGGTATCAAAAGCCGCTGAGAGATCAAGGAGAATCAACAGAGTTACACTCCCTCTGTCCCTCTCCCAACATAGGTCATCAAACAGGGCGACCAAGGCCGTCTCAGTGCCAAAACCGGGCCTAAAACCCGATTGAAATGGATCTAGATAATCAGTTTCATCCAAGAGCGCCTGGAGCTGGCCAGCAACCACTCGTTCCAAGATCTTGCCCAGGAATGGAACATTCGCTACCGGTCTGTAGCTGTTGAAATTTTCTGGGTCCAAGGAAGGTTTTTTCAGAAGTGGTCTCACCACTGCCTTTTTCAGACAGCCAGGGACCACTCCCTCTCGTAAAGAGGCATTTATCACTTCCTTGGCCCAGTTCAATCCTCAGGTAGGGCTGGGAGAGATTCCCTCCCTGAAATCCTGGAGAGCTGCTGCTGGTCAGTGTAGACAATACTGAGCTCGATAGACAATTGCTCTGATTCAGTATAAGGCAGTATCCTATGTTCCTATGGTGGTATGGACTACGTTGTGCTGTGAAGAACATGATTTAGCTGAAAAAAAAAGTATAGCTAGGGATGGAAAATAGAAGGAAAAAATGTTATTACTATATGAAATTAATTTATTTCATTATATATGTGAGATTATGTATGTGAGATTAATTTATTTCATTATAGAAAATATTATTTTCCTTCTTTTACTAGTTAATAATTTTTTTTCATTTCCATTTAAAAAAAAAAAGGCCTAGCCAACTCTGGACCAAATTGCCTGAAAGACTGGCTTTCCCTCCAAGGGCATTAAAATCAACAAATGGAACCCAATTAGTCTTGATGATTACCAGCTTATTGTAATGTGGAGGCTGGCTTTTTCACGGGCAGCACTAGCTTTATAGAATGCACTCTCTACCTGGAATATGCCCTACTGGCATTCTGCTGGTTTTTTGAAAATGCTCCTGTTTACACAGGAATTCCCTTGATCTCTCAACCTTACTGCCCAGTGGTAATTACTATATTGTTTTAATGTATATTCTAATTATGGGTATTTATGTATTAATATTTATGTAACTGTTTTCTATATTAATGTAAGCCACTTAGAAGCCTATTTTGACATTAAGCAGAATATGAATTAATTTATAATGATACTATTAACGTGTGATGGGGGGTCACATGAATTTTATTTTATGCATTCTTAATGGCCAGAACAAAAATGTTGTGTCTTCATGATGTGCCAGAAACTTGCTGGTACGCTCAGGATCATCATTTTATGTATGCCAGCATGAATTCTGGCTAGGAAGCTGGGCCAGCGCCAGAGGGAGGTCAGGAAGGCCATGGCTGAGGGCCCCTGGTTCTCAAGGGACCCCTAAAGGGCACCTTCCTTAGGGTGGGTGGGTAGTGCTCCCTTTCGCGAACTGCAGCAGCATCGGCTCCCAACCCTACCGTGGATCGTAAGAGGGAGCTCCCAAGCACCCCTCTTACTGCCCCGCAGGCCCGCAATGCCCGGCTGCATGCCCCACCTACATCTTCCTTGACGTAAATGCTGGTTGCGCTGCAGCCACAACCCTGCCATCAACCAAGATGGCAGCTGAGGTTTCCCTAAGGCGCTGACGCTGATGCCATATTGGTTGATGGCAGGGATGCACACACAGTGTGGGCAGCATTCACCAGGGGAAAGGTAGGTGGGGCGTGCGTGAGGCTGGTGCCCAAGGGCCCTGGCATGCCTGGTGCCGGCCCTGCTAGGAAGCATGGTGTCTGTTTAAATCATATTTGAGATGATGGCATAGATTGGCAGTTGGATGGGAGACACATTGTATCAACAGTATTTTTACCTGAGGGACCGCTTGCACCCATATGTTCCTGCCCTGGATTTAAGATCATCTGCCTCTTGTCTCCTTAGCGTGCCTGGAGTGAAAGGTGTTAGACTGACAGGCACACGCAAGAGAGCCTTTTCAGTTGTGGCTCCTAGGCCTTGGAATTCCTTGCCTAAGAAGCCCGTTCAGCTCCCTTCCTGATGGTTTTCTGGAAACTTGTAAAAACTATTTTGTTCTGGAGAGCCTTTCAGAGGGTCTGATGGGTGAGCCTGACACTGTCCCTGCATTCTCTATTTTTAATTTTCTATTTTTAATTTTTATCTTGTTGTCTTTTTATTATCTTTTCCTCATATATGTAAGCATATATATACATGTGTGTGTGTCTGTATCTCTATATATATGCATATTGTATTTTATGTATTTTAATTGTATTTTACTGTTTTGTCTTGTGTTTTTATTCTGTACAATTTTATTATGTATGTGTGAATCTTATTGTACCCTGAGTGCCTTACTGTGGAGTAGAAGGATGAGATAGAAATATTTTAAATAAATAAATAAATTTACATTTTTCCAGCTCTAGGCATTGTTTGTTTTTCAATTTCTATGGGTTGCATATGCTATAATGCGGCTGTGTGGGAGAAATTTAGACACATCCCATATTGTGGCTTTGGAGGACAGTAGTATAGTGGCAAATCCGAAAGGGCAGGGTGTGTTCATGATAGTCACAGCCATGCCCACTCATGGCCATATCCCTTTAGAATAATCTGGCCAGACTTTAACACTAATTTCTGCTTTTCTATCACCGTCACCATTTGACTGTCCTGTCTGACCTATTGCTTGAATTACTGAATTCAGTGTTTGCATGTTTATCTCCTCCTGCTAACAAATTGCTTAATGATGACGATGGGATGCTATCATAAGGATTCACTGGCTTTTCTTCTGCAATTACAAAATTCTTACTCTCCACAACTTGGCTTTTCGGGGTAGGAACTGCTTTCACTCTGATTGGCTCCAATCAACAGGAAATGACAACGAAGCAAGTTAGAAGACAGGAGTCTTCTCAGTGGCTAACACACTCCCCTTTCATGCTGATTCACTCATAGGACACTGGAGATATAGGGACCCTGCTGAGACGTGGCTCCTAAAAAGTAAGGGGTTTAAGACCCCCACCACAAGACCCTAGACGACTGCACCCCTGTTGGAGGATACCAAGTCTTCCTTTAGTGAGTAAGATTCTCTTGTTTCATTTGCTTTACAAACTCAGGGTCATTGAGAAGCAAGGTATTCAGTCTTCATTGAGTTGACGTTCTGAGAGTGTTATCAAGTTGGAGATGCAAACTTACTGGGGTACAATTGGATATGGCAATGATGTCAATAGAACTAGAAATAGTCGGAGGAATGTTAAGATTTTAAAAATATTCCAGTCAGGAACAATTCTGGTGGACTGGAGAGAGAGACGTCATCTGGATGCAGAAGGCAACAAGTATCAACCAAATTCAGATGTTATGCATACTCTCGCTGTCTGTACAGATGGTTGGAATCTAGAAGGAGGCAGAGTGTTTTTGTCAAAAAGGAGGTCCAGACCAGGATTTCATTATAATCATCACTATAAGTAAATAATCATAGTCCTGTTCAATCAAGCACTGGAAACAAATGTGAAAAATTGAGGGAAGTCACTATTAGGGCCATAAATTAAAAGACAGCTGGCCTAATTTAACTTGCAAGATAATAAAACAGCCCTCTGGATCAGATATTTCTTTTATCACTTGCAACTTAAAGAGTTTTTATGCAGCAGAATCATCACCCTGCTAGTGTGGTGTAATGAGGGCATAGAGCATAGATGAACTATGGAATTCGCTCCCACAAGAGGCAGTGATGGTCACCAACTTGGATGGTTTTAAAAGATTAAACAAATTCATAGAGGATAAGGCTATCAAAGGCTACTAGCCAGAATGGCTATGCTCTACCTCCACAGTCAGAGCCTGTATGCTTCCAAATACCAGTTGCTGGAAAAAACAGGAGGGGAGAGTGCTCTTGTGCTCAGGTCCTCCTTGCAAGCTTCCCATGGGCATCTGGGTGGCTACCATGAAAAAAAGGATGCTGGACTAAATGGGCACTGGCCTGATCCAGCAGGTTCCTCTTATGTTCTTAGGGTAACTCACATTGTGCTTATGGTAATTCAGGTCCAAGGAAAAATTAATCAATGGTGATTTGGCCCTGTAGAATACTGAGCTGAGAGGGTTGTTAGCCCATTTTCACTATGCTGGCTCTGTCTCAAATAAGGTGTGTTCAAAAGAGCATGCCAAGATGTAGGTACAAACTATCACTGAAAAAGTAAAAAACTTCACGCCAGCCAAGATTACGTATTCAGTTACGTTTTTTAAACTTTTAGAAGCTAGGGAGAGGGAAAAGATTTATGGGACAAGAAGGGTGAGTATAGGGTTGGCTGGGTATACTGTTGGCAGGCTGCTAGCTACAAGAGCCTGGGAGACGCCCCACTCCAGTATTGACTACATGGTTTCAGTATGGTTTCATCTGCAAGCAAAGGATGGAGACTAGAAGCATCATGAAAAATCTGTCAATCGTTAAATGGATTACCTCAATAACAAAGATAATGCCACAAGTCACGTGCAAATCCAATCAAGCCAATATTACAACAGAGTGCCCCTCCAGAAATGGGCCCAGTAAACAAAACTCTAAATTTAATTATAGCAACCAAGTAATTGTAAAATGTCAACTGGTCTCCACAAAAGAAACTAGTCAGGTGAGCAGGGACCTACCCCATTCTCCTGAATGCTGACAGGGCTATATTAGGCTCCTAGGAAAGGAAAGGCTGCCCAGGAAAGATGCCTTCCTATATCCAGTCAATTTTGGGATTTGCTTTGAAACTTTTGTCCAGAAACATGTATCATCTGGGTTTAAGAATCCATTTTGTGATAAATGAGTTATAGTTTGGAAACTATAGTATGTGTAGTGTTAATATGACACAGCAGAAAATGGATTAACCTGAATTAACTTAGAAGCAGAAAAGCAAAATTCCTCTGTGGATACTAAAAGTCTCTGTGAAGGCTAAATGCTCAGTTGCTGTTTTGGTACTTAAAATGCTAGTTCGCTCTTCTCATGTAACAGGACACCTTCCAAGAAGATAGGGACTAAGCTAGAATATGCTGTGCCTGTGGGAGGTAGGGCACAGGGAGCTCTCAAGATTAGAACACTGTAAATGCAGAAGACAATGGAGCTCTCTTGACAAGTGTTGCTAACAAGATGGGGCTGTGTGTAAGGAGAACTTGGGAGCCAATATATCAATGTAATCTGTGTAGCTATGCCTCAGACGGGTTTTCAGACACGAGTCAGATACCTGATCTCTCTTTTGCAAAAGAAGTTAATAAAGGTGTTGTTTTATATCTGGTTTCCCATCTGGTGATTATTGGAGCTTCCTCCAGATGCAAAGGGCCTTTTGGCGTAACAATTTTGTTCCATTTGCTCTTACTATGGTGTTCAGTTACCTGTTGCTGAAATATTTTTTGCTGAAAATCACTTTGCTGTCTGAATATCTAAGGCTTTGAGTACACTAGTTGCCTATAGCAAAGTGTTTCCATTGGCCACACCTGGAGGGGGAACGGGTTGATCTGCCAATCAGTTGGAAAATGTTTTTGAAGCTGAATTAAAAAACACACGCTCAAGCTGATCCCACTGGGTTTTACAATAAAAAGGGGCAAGATTTGACTAGTGACATGTGCCACCATTTGTCAGAACAGAGAGGTAGAAACACACTACCAATTGCAGAATAGTAAGGGCATCTCTACTAGGGTTGCCAGGTCTCCTGTTTTCGCTTGGAGACTCTAGTTTTTGGGGGTCCTCTCCAAGTCTCTTGGTGAGCCACCTTAAGCTCTGGACTCTTAGCTTTCATTAAAAAATATTAAGTTCCTAAGTGGTCTGGTTCAAAAGATATAAACCAAAATGTCAGCCCCCGTTCCCAGCAACTTCTGTTAATACCAGCTGCTCTAATCTTCACCCTTTCAAGTTTTAGCCAATAAGTGAAGTCAGGGTTGTGATGGACAAGATTTGTTGACCACCAGGCAATAGTTAAATCCCATTTCAAGTTGTGAGAATAGTTTCCTTTTTCTGCTTGTCTTGTATCTAGAATTCAGTAAATATATAGCTTTCAACAGCATAAAGAATACTTTATCTGTACAGGATTGGGGCTTGCTTCTGAGTAAACATGCATAAGATTGCACTACAACAGAAGATCACAGCAGGTTCTTGGTAGGCATATCAGTATACATGCAGATTTTTAAAAATTATTTCCAAAAAATGGCATATTTATACATTTTATCTTTCAAATAATTTTTGAACTTAAGTTTTAAAAAGTGTACATGTTGCAGTGTTATACTTTTCTAATTAAGAAATTAAACAAGTTTAAATTTTACTGGGCAATTTATTTGTCTTATTCATAACCTGTTTTGAAAGCCTTCCCAATATGAAGCTTTTCTGGGAGTAAAGCTGCAGTGTTAATTTCATGTACTTGGGAGCTCACCCAATTGAATTCAATAGGACTTACTTTTGAGTACACATGGTTAGGATTGTGCTGAAAATCAGTGGGACATTTGAGTGAACATAGAAAAGGATTGTGTTGTAAATCTTTCTCTCCCTCTCCGATCCTTTTTTTTTTAAGCAGTTAGGCAGGGCTTACTTAGGTGTCATTGCTTTTATTTGGCAGGAAACTTACTTATCTTTTAACAAAATGTTCTGCAATGGCCAACTGGTTTTGACAATAAACTGTTATATGGGGCATATGTATTTTTACATCTCCATTGTGTGTATATGGAATATTTCCAACAACCCTGTGAGGTAGGGTCAGAAACCAAGGCAGCTCACAAGAAATAAAGCCATTTGAAATCCAGTAACCATAAAACAAGTATAAAACACTTGCAAAACAGCTTAAAGTGGCATGATTCTGAATTTTGGATTGGGTGAGTGAAATTCCTTGTCACTGAATTGCAGTCCTGTACTTGCTTCCCTGCTAAGCCCCATTAAATACATTGGGACTTGCATCTGAGTAAACATGAATAGGATTGCACTATAAATATCTTTACAGGTTGTATAAATAATAAACATCTTTGACATTCATGCTTATATAAATATTTCTTCATTCTGTGTCTTGATACGTATCTGATTTCACACCGTGGTTGTAAATTATTATTTACAAATTATTTCTTCTACATTTTAAATGTGCCCTTCTTCCTGGGGGTCGTCATGGTCCCCCTCTGTTGTGTTCACCCTGATGGGCAGATTAGGCTGAAAGATGGTGCATAAGCCCATGGCCATCCAGTAAACTGCTCTCTGCAGTGAAGGGTCAGGTCTGTAAAGACATTTGGAGCCGCCACATTAAAAGGCAGGCAGGGGGTTGCCAACCCTGTTTTGATATGGATATTGTTGCAGAGGATCCCTAGTCAAGCCTTACCAATAGCCAAATCCTAACAATATCTACTCAGAAGTAAGTCCTGTTAAGTTCTATGGGGCTGTCCCTTAGTAAGTGTGTTTAGAATTGCAGCCTTCAGGGGCATCCATCTTTACTCCCAAATGCTCCCACCTAACATCTCCACAACACTAGGCTCCCTTCTTCCTACAATGGCCTTCTGGTGACTGGTCTCGCCTGAGGGCACTTAAACCCTTCTTGTCAGAAGCAAGTAGGCTAGATTAAATGTTCCTTACCCAAGCAGGTGAAAAGGAGTGATCCCATTACTTCAGTTGGACCGTAAAACACGACGCTGAAGTTGGTTCCTAGTTCCCAGTTCCCAGTTCCTTATTTGTGTGAAATTTCAGTCACTAACAAAGAAGAAAAGTTGACAGCTACAGCAACGTCAAGCCAAATTTAAAATGCCCCTGAACCCCAAAATAAATAATGGGGTACCCTGTATGATATATCACTGTAATCAGGAGACTCTCCCCGTCAAGACTGACAATAAATTTATACAATCAAAATCATCAGGAGTCCGATATTATCATAAATACATAATGATGTCATAAAATCATAAAAAATAAGTAACTGGGGGTACACACCCCAAAATCTGCTCTGGGCCAGGACAAATCATATACCCTAGGAAAGGGGAGGGTGTCCCCTACCAGATGCCACTGCGTCCCGCCTGGCCCAGAGCTTCTGCTGGGCACCAGGCATTCACGAGGGCATCTATGCAAAACCAAAGCAGACAAAAACATATAGGAAAAAATAAGTAACTGGGGGTACATGCCCCAAAAACTGCTCTGGGCCAGGACAAGTCATATACCCCAGGAAGGGGGAGGGTGTCCCCTACGAGATACCACTGCGTCCCGCCTGGCCCAGAGCTTCTGCTGCGCGCAGGGCACATGGGAGGGCATCTATCCAAA
This sequence comes from Rhineura floridana, assembly GCF_030035675.1. Classification (NCBI taxonomy): domain Eukaryota; kingdom Metazoa; phylum Chordata; class Lepidosauria; order Squamata; family Rhineuridae; genus Rhineura; species Rhineura floridana. Next base: position 170,953,229 of record NC_084480.1, on the reverse strand, counting down.
ACCAAAGCAGAAAAAAGCATATAGGAAAAAATAAGTAACTGGGGGTACATGCCCCAAAATCTGCTCTGGGCCAGGACAAATCATATACCCCAGGAAAGGGGAGGATGTTCCCTACAAGATACCACTGCGTCCCATCTGGCCCAGAGCTTCTGCTGGGCATCAGGCACTCACGAGGGCATCTATGCAAAATCAAACTGGACAAAAACATATAGGAAAAAATAAGTAACTGGGGGTACATGCCCCAAAATCTGCTCTGGGCCAGGACAAATCATATACTCCAGAAAAGGGGAGGGTGTCCCCTACGAGATCCCACTGTGTCCCGCCTGGCCCAGAGCTTCTTCTGGGTGCAGGGCACATGGGAGGATATCTATCCAAAACCAAAGCAGACAAAAACATACAGGAAAAAATAAGTAACTGGGGGTACACGCCCCCAAATCTGCTCTGGGCCAGGACAAATCATATACCCCAGGAAAGGGGAGGGTGTCCCCTACAATATTCCACTGCGTCCTGCCTGGCCCAGAGCTTCTGCTGGGCGCAGGGCACATGGGAGGGCATCTATGGTTTCAGGGCACATGGGAGGGCATCTATCCAAAACCAAAGCAGACAAAAACATACAGGAAAAAATAAGTAACTGGGGGTACACGCCCCAAAATCTGCTCTGGCCCAGGACAAATCATATACCCCAGGAAAGGGGAGGATGTTCCCTACAAGATACCACTGCGTCCCATCTGGCCCAGAGCTTCTGCTGGGCATCAGGCACTCACGGGGGCATCTATGCAAAATCAAACTGGACAAAAACATACAGGAAAAAATAAGTAACTGGGGGTACACGCCCCAAAAACTGCTCTGGGCCAGGACAAATCATATACCCCAGGAAAAAAGATGGTGTACTCTATGAGATGCATGTCTTTCCCAGCTAAAATAATGAAGAGTAAATATGGCAAAACTGGTACAGAACGCGGCGGCGCGCCTGATTAAAGGCAGCTGCTCGTGAGATCATATCACTCCAGTGCTAAAAGAGCTGCACTGGTTACCAGTTGCTTACCAGGCCCAATTCAAGGTGTCAGTTTTGACCTTTAAAACCCTATACGGTTTCGGCCCAGTCTATCTAAAGGAGCACCTCCAGCAACATCAGCTATTCCGCCCAACAAGATCAGCCTCAAAAGACCTTCTCTCCATCCCATCAGTCAAAACAGCCAAACTGGTGAGAACGAGAGAGAGGGCTTTTTCAATTGTGGCCCCCACCCTGTGGAACTCCCTCCCAAATGATCTCCACCATGCCCCTTCTATGATGAGCTTCTGCCGGGCCTTGAAGACCAGGCTGTTCAGGCAGGCTTTTGGGGTGGGCTAGATTTTATCTTCATTGTTTTTAGATTTTCAATGTCTAGGTATTATATGCCTATGTTGTATGTCGCCCAGAGTGGCTGGACAGCCAGCCAGATGGGCAACTAATAAATTCTATAAGTAAATAAATAATTTGTGGCGACCACTACAAAATCTTCTGTGGGCTATGAAAAATCATTCACTTGAGCAAAGTGAATAGTGTCCTCCGCAAGATGCCACTGCATCCTGCCTGGCATGGTTTGTGGTCATACGGAACAGGTATTGACATCTATGCACAACAACAATAATCAAGCTATGTAGAAAATACATAAGGAACTGTGGGATTCCACCATCAAACATGCTTTGGGCACTGCAGGTCATACACCCATGCATTCTGGAGAGGGTTCCCACCCAATTCAGAATTTCTTGTATCTGTATGGCACAGACAAGGGCATATATGTATTCGGAAATATAGCAAATATGTACAGGAAAAGAATAAGGAAATGAGGTGCCCATCACAAAAGATGGTTTGGGGCACCGTAAAACATACTACATTGCGCCTGGAAGAGTGTCTTCTCTGAGAATGCCATCCATGAATGCTTTTGAGTGTCAATTATGAAATTACATCTTCAAGAAATCATTGTTGTTTAACCTGCCACATTTCCTTCTGTCGCCAATACCAATGGCTTTTTAAAATAATAATATTTGAGCTGTAACAAGGTGAGTAAGAGGGTAGACCGTTACAAAAATTAAACATAAAAAAATCCCATCTTTCAACAACCCTTTTAAGGAGAGACCTTGTCCCAGTGTGCATCTGTATTGGAATTATATTCAACATGTTCTCAACAATGTTTTGTAATTTTCAAAAGGTGTTTTTCAATGTTTTGTATTTGATTTTGTAAAGATCTTTTGTTTTTAAGATGTTTTTAAAAGACTTGGGGGGGGTATCACTTTTTTGCCACCCTGGGCAAATGTGGTGATGTTTGTGCAACAGATGAGTTGTTCCAAGACTTCACAAAGAAAAATAGTACTCCAAGTCATATTGTAGCAATGAGGCTATAAAGGACCAAACAATAACGATGATGTGCAATGTGCAGTTTAGAAGGTCCTCTTCTAAATCTACTACTATTTCAGAGATGTTTGAACACCAGGAGATTATTTCGAATGGGTGAAATTGTTTAATTCCAGCCCATGTGAAATGGTGTTGATTTTGTAAACTGCAAAAATGTTCTAATATATTTCTAAGCAAAATGTTTTTTACTGTTTTACCAGTTCTGATAAATGTGACTTCCTTATTTGTTTTTTAAATTAAGTCTGCACTTGTTTATATGTTCATTTGTATACTTGGTTCTTACCTGTATATATATGTGTAGTAATTTATTTAGAGATATAATAAATCAAATGACAACAATTATTCTCAAAGTATGACTCTATGTTATCTGGTGCCATGGCAGATGGAAACTTGGCCGGATCACCAGACGATTCACTCAAGAAGCATAAAGATGTAATTTCATAGATGAGACTCTAAACTATGCATGGATGGCATCTAATAGAAGACAGTATCTCTGATGTGTGGAACTATGATTCGTGGTGCCCCAAATCATAATTTGGAATGGGCATCCAAGTTTCTTATAATGTTTCCTATAGATTTTGGCTATTCTTCTGATACATAAATTAATGTTGTTGGTGTTGTTTAGATTTATTCCCTGCAGTTAACTAAAACGTTTCGGGCGGATCACAAAAGTTATAAAATGCATAATTAAATACAGTTCAAAACACTCTGAAATCAGAAATGATAAATGACCTTGTCTGAGCTATAACTGAACAAAAAGCTCTGACCTGGGTTGGAACCAATGCCATCTTGTAGAGGACTCTGTCCTGTATGAATATGTGTATGGATCGTCACCTGGCAGTGGTGAGTGGGCTTGCGTGTTCCAATGAACCCTGTGAGCGATGCCGTCGGGAGTCATGTACTCCCAGCAGGGTCATCCATGGCGGTAAGGTCAAGGGAGAGGAACCAGACAAAGAACGATCAAAGAAAGTCCTCAACGGCAGAACAAGCGGAGGATAACAATGTGTATGTTACAACGGCTGTGAAGGCGGATGAAGGCTGCAGCAGATAAAAGACTTCCAATCAACGTGGTATCCATGCCATTGGATCAAAGCCTTTTTCTATCAAGATCGTGTGTTGATCATCGTGCACCGATCTCCCGACATAAAACAAATTCACGCACAGGCGTCTTCCAACCAAACCAAACCAAAAGTCCCATGGCGATCAGCGGATGGCAACGGGGGCAGGACTGTGAAATCCGGAAGCCGCTAGTCATGGACCGGCACATGGGCAGTAGATACAGACTCAGTAGTCCTGGCTCAAGGACCGAGGCAGTTGAGTTGTTCAGCAGCTGTATCCACGACTGAGCATTCCTATTCAGGATCCACTCTGCTCACCCCTTATGGGGAAGGTGCTAGAAAAGGTGCCCTAAATATAGTCTGCCTCATCTCTTTCCCTGACTGGATTACCACGTCCAGTGGGGTCACCACTTAGCAGTCGCAAAAGACAAATGAACTTTGGAACGTTGAATATACGGACATTGCTGGACAATACAGATAGTTAACGTCCTGAACGCAGAACTGCCATCATTGCGAGGGAGTTGAGATGTTTTGGTATTGACATAGCAGCACTCCAAGAAACTCGAAGAGCAGGAGAGGGACAATTGAAGGAAGAAAAAGATGGTTACACCTTCTTCTGGAAAGGACTGCCTGAACAAGAACGACGAATACATGGAGTAGGCTATGCTATTAAAAGTGATATTGTGAAGCTCTTGTCAGAAGTTCCTACTGGCATTAATGAACAACTCTCAACTCTCCGATTAAAACTTGCCAAAAACCAGCAGGCAACTATTGTAAGTGCTTATGCACCAACATTAGATGCTGATGAAGACATCAAGGAAAATTTTTATACCCAGCTGGACACCATCTTATCAGAGATACCTAAGGAGGACAAAATTATCCTCCTGGGCGATTTCAATGCAAGAGTTGGGCGTGATTTTGATTTATGGCCAGAAACCATTGGGAAAGAAGGAGTTGGCAATATCAACCTGAATGGAACTCTACTTCTGACTTAATGTTCAGAGCATAATCTTATTATTACAAACACACTCTTTCACCAGAAAGATAAATTTAAAGCATCATGGAAGCACCCTCGGTTGAAGCACTGGCATCTCCTGGATTACGTAATTATCCATGCCAGAGATTGTCATGATGTACTTCTTACCAGGGCCATGATGAGTGCCGATGACTGCTGAACAGATCACCGATTAATTCAATCCACTATGGCCATTAATATTGTTCCTCAACGTAGGCTCCAAGGAAGAAAACCAAGGCGTAAAATGAACATCCACGCCCTTCAAGATCCTATTAAGTGAGCCTGCTTTCAAACAACTCTCAAGAAACATCTACCTACGGAACTCCCTGAAAATGTCGAGGAACACTGGATTAAACTGAAGACATCCATTATTGCAGCATGTGAACAAACTATTGGATACCAAACTAAGAAACATCAGGACTGGTTTGATGAGAATGAGAGTGAGATTGAACATATCATTGACAAGAAAAGGAAAGCCTTCCAGATATGGCAAAAAGACATTAACTGTGCTGCTAAGAAAAAAATCTATGCTAGTGCAAAGGCTGAGGTCCAAAGAAGAACTAGAGAAGAATGCCCAGTGGATAAAGAAAGCTCAAGAAATCCAACATTTTGCAGATGCTCATGATGCATGGGGCTTTTTTAATGCCACAAAGGCCATCTACGGACCAACAAATTATGGTACAAATCCCTTACGTTCAATAGATGGTACCAAACTTCTAAAGGACAAAGAGTCTATTGCACTGCATTGGAAACAGCATTACCACGATCTCCTTAATCGTAACTCTATTGTGGCTGATGAGGTCTTTTCGCAAATCCCGCAACAACAAATTAAAGATGAGCTTGCAGTATCCCCTAATTTGGATGAAGTCAGTAAAGCCATTAATCAAATGAAAAATAACAAAGCTAGTGGATCTGATGGGATTCCTGCTGAAGTCTTTAAAGAAGGTGGGCCTGAATTTACACAACAACTTAATAAGCTCATCGAAAAAATCTGGATGAGGGAGGAGATCCCGGAAGACTTTAGGGATGCCATAATTATCACTCTTTTCAAGAAGGGTGATAGAACAGATTGTGGGAACTACCGAGGTATCTCTTTTCTTGCTACCGCAGGTAAAATCCTTGCAAGGATCCTTGCAAATTGCCTCCTACCTATTTCAGAAGACATCCTCCCTGAATCCCAAAATGGTTTCCGCCCTTCCAGGCGGACAGTGGACACGATCTTCACTGCACAACAGCTTCAAGAAAAATGCAGGGAGCAAAACCGACCTCTGTATATGGCATTTATTGATCTGACTAAGGCCTTTGATCACATCACTCCAGTGTTAATGGATCTTCACTGGCTACCAGTTGTCTACCGGGCCCAATTCAAGGTGTTGGTATTGACCTTTAAAACCCTAAACGGTTTCGGCCCAGTTTATCTGAAGGAGCGCCTCCAGAGTCACCAATTATGCCGCCTGACAAGATCAGCCTTACAAGACCTTCTCTCGGTCCCACCGGTTAAAATAGCTAGGCTGGTGCGGACCAGAGAGAGGGCTTTCTCGATTGTGGCCCCCACCCTCTGGAACTCCCTTCCTCTTGATCTTCGACATACTCCCTCCCTGACAGGTTTTCGCCGAGCCTTAAAAACCTGGCTATTCAGGCAGGCCTATGGGATTGGGGAGGGTTAGTTTTATGATGTTTTAATTGGAAACTGATTTTAAATTGACTATGACTGTGTTTTATTTTGTATATTGTATATGATGTATTGTTTTTTATTGTAAGTCGCCTAGAGTGTCCATTAACCTGGACAGATAGGCGACCAATAAATAAGATTATTATTATTATTATTACTGTAAATCGAACTGCCCTCTGGACCATCCTTCTGAAAATTGGATGCCCTGATAAATTTGTGAATGTTTTGTGACTCCTCCATGACGACACGAGGGCAACAATTTTGGATAACAGTGGCTCTCAAAGTGATCCATTCAAAGTGGGATCAGGCGTCAAACAGGGATGTGTAATTGCTCAGACCTTATTTGCTATTTTTATCGCCATGATTCTACACCTTGTTGAGGGGAAACTTCCCACTGTCGTGGAAATCACATATCGAACAGATGGAAAGCTTTTTAATCTCAGTAGGCTGAAAGCAAAAAGTAAGGTAATTACAACCTCTGTCATAGAACTTCAATATGCCGATGATAATGTACTCTCCACACATTCAGAGGAAGATCTTCAAACTATCCTAAATGTCTTTGCAGAAGCATATGAAAAGCTTGGCCTCTCGCTTAACATCAAAAAAACCCGAAGTGCTTCATCAGCAAGTGCGAACCAATTCCTCTGTAGCACCGTCAATCCAGCTTAATGGTGCAACGCTGGAGAATGTCGATCAATTTTCTTATCTTGGCAGCCATCTCTCTGTAAAAGCTGACATCGATGCTGAAATTCAGCATCGTCTGAGCTCTGCAAGTGCCGCATTCTCCCGAATGAAACGTAGAGTGTATGAGGATTGGGATATTCGCAGGGAGACCAAAATGCTTATTTACAAAGCCATTGTACTACTGACCTTACCGTACGCCTGTGAAACATGGACCATCTATAAATGCCACTCCCAACTTCTTGAAAGATTCCACCAACGCTGCCTCTGGAAAATTCTGCAAATTACTTGGGAAGATAGGCAGACTAATGTTAGCGTATTGGAAGAAGCAAAGACCACCAGTGTTCAAGCAATGATCCTCCAACCCCAACTTCGCTGGACTGGCCATGTGGTTTGAATGCCTGATCACTGTCTTCCAAAGCAGGTACTTTGCTCCCAACTTAAGGATGGAAAAAGGAATATCAGTGGACAGCAAAAGAGGTTTGAAGATGTTATCAAAGCTAATCTTAAAAGATGTAACATGCATTAAGAACTGGGAAGCCTTGGCCCATGAACGTCCCAAATGGAAGTCGGCCATTATCAAAGGTGCTATGGACTTTGAAGAAGCACGAGTAGAGAGCGAAAGGGACAAGCGAGCTAAGCGGAAGGCACGTCAAGCAAATCCTCATCGTGACCATCTTCCATCTGGAAAACTATGTCCTCACTGTGGGAGGCTGTGTGGATCCAGAATTGGCCTCTACAGTCACTTACGGACCCACCGCTAAAGACCTTACAATCTTACTCGGCCACGAGTGATCGCCAATGAATGAATGAAATTAATGAATGTATGATATATAAAACTTCAAATAAAGTTTTGGGGTGGGCACCACCAGATCCTTTTTCCCCCTACCTAATTTAAACATTGGGATGTGTATAGTTGCTCAGATCCACTCCTTCTGCACACAAGAAATTCTGGGCAAGTCAGGAAGCCATGGATTCTCGTAGAGAATGTTTTTGTCCATTTTAGTTGTGAGTACATGCCATCATACGTGCCCTGCGCCCTCTACAACCTCTGGGCTAAGCAGCATGCACTGGAATGTTATAGAGGACTGTAACGCCCTTCCCTGGCTCTCCCTGTCAGGTTCCTACCTGCTCGTGGCTACTGCCTTTCACTAGGCACCACCAGGGACTCCACCAGTCTGGACTGTCCTTTTTTATGGTTTCTCTCTCCGCTCTAGCACAGATCTCAATAGATCCCCCTGCTAGGCAGCACCACCAGTCACGTTCTACAACCAATGTTCCCAGAGACCTTGCCTGAGTCTCTCTATCCGGTTACATTCGTGACTGCGTGCCTATGCTGTTCCCAACCCCCTTGTATCAATGCAGATAACTCATAACTCGGGGTTGCTCTGGATACTTATAATGTTATCTTCTCCTCTTCACCGCTGCCACCATTTGTTACTGTTTCCCTTCAGCCTTGGTTATTACCTTACCCTCCCTTCTGGTCTGTGAAACCCCAGCCAAGGATCAGGCCTTTGGTAAACCAAAATAGTATTTATTAAATAACATTAATAACAAGATAACTTTGATAATGATCTACAAGCTTATGGTTTCATCTATTACTGTGATATTTGACTTATTACTAATCCGAACTCCACCTCCCTCTTTCTCCACACTCTCCTGACATACACCAACTCACACCCAGAGCTTGGAAAAGTTACTTTTTTGAACTACAACTCCCATCAGCCCCAGCCAACATGGCCACTGGATTGGGCTGATGGGAATTGTAGTTCAAAAAAGTAACTTTTCCAAGCTCTGCTCACACCCACCTCCAAACTCCACCAAAACAACCCACTCACGTCCACCCCGATTCAACTGTCATCCTTCCATTTATACACTCAGCCAATCATCCAGCATTCTACTGCTCATTACCTCCCCCCTCCTCTTTCATTCCACTTACCATGTATCTTCTATACAAACAGCACTTACCATATTTACATTAATACAGGAACATGACATTTCCCCCCCCCCCTTAAAAATAACGGCAAAGTATTATTCCTGCTGTAGGATTCATACGTCGCGTTAACAATAAAACCAAGTCTTTATGGGGAAAATGTCTTTTTTGTTCCTACGTCTGCGTCACGTCACTGCAGTCCCGGCCACTTGCCTTGAAAGTCCATCAGCCAATACATTGTCCTTGCCTTTGATGAACTTGAAGTCCACCTGATAGTCTTGTAGAGCCCAGGACCACCTCTGCAGTATAGTGTTATGGTTTTTCATAGTCTGTAACCATAACAAGGCCCGATGATCCGTCGTCACCGTAAATCTTCGTCCCCACATGTATGGGCGCAACTTGCTCAGTCCCCACACGACCGCTAGGCACTCTTTTTGGACCGACGAATAATTTTTCTCCCTCGATGTTAGCTTGCGACTAAGATACGCCACCGGATGTTTGGTACCTCCTCTCTCCTGCAGCAAGACAACTCCCAGTGCGAGGTCTGACGCATCCGTAGCCACGATGAATGGTTGCTCATAGTCTGGTGCTATTAATATAGGTCCTTGGCACAAGGCTTGCTTCAAAAGATCAAAAGCCTTTTGACATTCATCCGTCCATACCACACGTTCAGCACACTTTTTCTTTGTCAGCTCATGCAAGGGGGTTGCTATTTCCCCAAAATTTTTCACAAACTTTCGGTAGAATCCAGCCACACCTAAAAATGCCCTAACTTGTTTCTTTGTTAAGGGGATAGGCCATGATTGTATTGCCTCAACTTTGCTCCATAAGGGGGTTATTTTCCCACTCCCCACCTTATGTCCTAAATAGATGACCTCATTCAATCCAAACTGGCATTTCTTAGCTTTTATTGTTAGCCCTGCTTTTCTTAATGCCTCTAATACTGTGGTAATTACATACGTCACTGTGTCAAGCTTTTCTCTTATGGTATATGGTCCCTCCCAGTTAGCCTGTAATTTATCATGTTTCCTGGGTATGAATGCCATAACCATATCTCCCACATCATACACACGTTCCCTGGCTGTTCTGTCATACCAGTAACTTTGCTTCTCCTGAGCTTGACTCAAATTCTTTTGTACAGCTTCCATCATCGATGTTAATTTGCTGCGGAAGTCTAATACAAAATCAACTACAGATGTTTTGTACTCTCCCAGGGTTCCTTCCCATGAATTTTTTAACAGTTCCAAGGGTCCCCTCACTTTTCTAGTGAACATCAGTTCAAAGGGTGAGAAGCCTGTTGACTCCTGAGGAACTTCTCTGTACGCGAATAAGAAGCACCCCAAACGTTCATCCCAGTCTTGTGGGTGATCTTGAACATAACTTCTTATCATGCCCTTCAGAACCCCATTAAATCTCTCAGTCAATCCGTTAGTGGCTGGATGGTAAGTGGTGGTCTTTAGATGTTTTAGACCACAACACTTCCACATACATTGCATCACTTCTCCCATGAATACACTGCCTTGATCCGTCAGCACTTCATGAGGGAAACCCAGCCTCATAAAGATTTTTAACAAAGCCTCTGCCACTACAGGGGCTTCTACGGATCTTAATGCTTCCGCGTCTGGGTACCTGGTGGCAAAATCCACCACCACCAATAGATATTTCTTGCCATGCCTTGTGGGTTTGGAAAAAGGGCCCACCAAATCTATTCCCACTCTATAAAAGGGTTGTCCAATTATAGGAAGGGGCTTTAAGGGTGCCTTAGTCTTTACTCCACTTTTTCCCACCTTTTGGCATATACCACAAGATAGACAATGTTGTTTTACATCTTTGGAGATATTTGGCCAATAATAGTGTGCAGCCAATCTCCTCTTGGTCTTTTTTATTCCCAGATGTCCTGCACATGGGACATCGTGGGCTACCTCTAGCAATCTGGTTCTGTATTTGCTAGGTACTATCAATTGCTTCACTGGTTCACATTCATCCTTTCTCTCAGCAGGCATCCACAGTCTATATAAAATCCCATTCTCACACACAATTTGATTCCTCAGTTTGTCAGTGAAAGGAATCTGTTGGGTCAGGGCTTGCTCCTTTATTTGCTTCAAACTCCCTATTCAGTTCTTCCCTGAACTGCTCTGCCTCTTCCCCAGAGACCATTTGATACAGTTTGTCTCCTTCAGCAGGCCTGCCAAGGGTTGCTATGGTGACCTTAGGCTCGATAACAGGTTGCACCCTGTTTTCTTCGGCCTCTGTTAACATGGCTTCTGTCTCTCTGCCAAGCTGTCTTCTGGTCACCACATATATTTTTCCTTGTGCCCCCTTTACATCTCTTCCCAGTATCACTGGTTCTTGTTGCTGGGCATTAATACATACTTTATAATTTCCCTCTTTGCCTCTCCACTGTATGTTTACTACGGCCATGGGTAAGTTTTCTGGTTGACCCCTCACTCCTTGGATAGTCACTGTTTCCTGAGGTAATATTTCCTCACATTTTATTAAATCTGGCCTCAGTAATGTCTGAGCGGCACCAGTATCAAGCAATGCCCAATAATTTGCCCCCTGAACACACACTTCCTCTCTTAGACTCGTATCAAAGTCTTTTACTTCTGTCCAGTTTATCTGGCAGAACTGAACCTTTTTTGTTTCCAGCTCTTTTGGTTCTGTTTTTACTGCCCTTGCCTGAGCAGGATTACTAATGGGGTTGGCAACCTCACATTGAAAACGTAGGTGCCCCAGTCTACCACATTTATAGCAAAATTTCTCCTCCATTTTAGGGTACACAGATCCACTCTGGGGTGTCCTGTGCCCTTCAGATTTTACTGGAGGACTCACTCGCTGTGGTACCACATCCTTTCTGCCGCCATTATATGGTCTGGGTTTAAACTCTCTTGATGTTTTCCCCACCCAGCCAGTTCTATTGGAGGCAAAGTGATCCGCCATCTCTGTGGCCTCCTGCACCGATGTAGGGGAACGGTCTTTGACAAGGAGGCTTATTTCTGGTGGTAACTGATGGAATAATTGATCCAGTATCATGAGGCTTTTCACCTCTTCCACTGACTGAGCTTTGGCACTACTCATCCACTTTCCAAATATATCCATCAACTTTGCTTCCAGTTCAACAAAAGACCTCCCTGGTTGGATCTGACAGTTTCGGAATAACTTCCTAAAGTAGTCAGGTCCCAGTCTGAATCTTTTGTATACTGCCTCTTTAAACTCAGCATATGTGACGGGCCTGTCTGAGGGGAAATATTGGTATACCTCTGCCAATTACCCTTTGATCAGGTTTGACAAATATTGCATATATTTATCCTCCGGTAGCCCCCACATTTGAGCTGCCTTTTCAAAGGTGCTGAGGTAAATTTGTGGATCTTGTCCCGGCTCAAACACTGCAAAATCTTTCGGTGTAACCTTTATCTTTGTTTCATTTCTGTCCTTTCTTGTTTCCTCAGAATGAAACTTCTCTCTTTCAAACTTTAACTTCTCCACCTGTATCTCAGCATCCAATGCTCGTTGCTTCTCCCTCTCCTCAAACCCCATTCTCATTCTTTCAGTATCCATTCTCATTCTCTCAATTTCCAACTCTCTCTGCTTGTCTTTCTCATCAGCCTCCCTCCTCAATCTCTCAGTTTCCAACTCATGCTCCCATCTTAACTTCTCTCTCTATATAAGCGGGATTGCTTGAATACCCTTCTGGGGTCTCTTCCCTGACAGGTTGTTTTTGCTGGACAGTTGTAAAAGCTATTAGTGCTACCCACAATTAGTCTACTCCTTTACCCTCGTGAGGTAAATTGAATGTTATGCACTTCTCCACCAGCTCCTCTCTTTTCATCTTTATATATTCAGCCATGGTGTTTGAGTTCACTCACTCTTTGCCAGTCACTCTTTGCCAGTCACTCTCACAAGTAATCTGTATTTGTTATTTCTGTTTGCCATACCACTGTTAGGGACTCTCTTTTGTCCGTATCCCACCGCTACAGCCAACACCTGTGACGCCCTTCCCTGGCTCTCCCTGTCAGGTTCCTAACTGCTCGTGGCTACTGCCTTTCACTAGGCACCACCAGGGACTCCACCAGTCTGGACTGTCCTTTTTTATGGTTTCTCTCTCCGCTCTAGCACAGATCTCAATAGATCCCCCTGCTAGGCAGCACCACCAGTCACGTTCTACAACCAATGTTCCCAGAGACCTTGCCTGAGTCTCTCTATCCGGTTACATTCGTGACTGCGTGCCTATGCTGTTCCCAACCCCCTTGTATCAATGCAGATAACTCATAACTCGGGGTTGCTCTGGATACTTATAATGTTATCTTCTCCTCTTCACCGCTGCCACCATTTGTTACTGTTTCCCTTCAGCCTTGGTTATTACCTTACCCTCCCTTCTGGTCTGTGAAACCCCAGCCAAGGATCAGGCCTTTGGTAAACCAAAATAGTATTTATTAAATAACATTAATAACAAGATAACTTTGATAATGATCTACAAGCTTATGGTTTCATCTATTACTGTGATATTTGACTTATTACTAATCCGAACTCCACCTCCCTCTTTCTCCACACTCTCCTGACATACACCAACTCACACCCACCTCCAAACTCCACCAAAACAACCCACTCACGTCCACCCCGATTCAACTGTCATCCTTCCATTTATACTCTCAGCCATCCAAACACTCAGCCAATCATCCAGCATTCTACTGCTCATTTACTCTCCCCTCCTCTTTCATTCCACTTACCATGTATCTTCTATACAAACAGCACTTACCATATTTACATTAATACAGGAACATCACAAGGACACCCTCCCCTTTCCTGGGGTGTATGATTTGTCCTGGCCCAGAGCAGATTTTGGGGTGTGTATCCCCAGTTACTTATTTTTTCCTGCATGTTTTTGTCTGCATTGGTTTTGGTTAGATGCCCTCTCACGTGCCCTGCGCCCAGCAGAATCTCTGGGCCAGGCGGGACGCAGTGGCATCTGGTAGGGGACACCCTCCCCTTTCCTGGGGTATATGCTTTGTCCTGGCCCAGAGCAGATTTTGGGGCATGTACCCCCAGTTACTTATTTTTTCCTGTATGTTTTTGTCTGCTTCTGTTTTGCATAGATGCTCTCGTGAGTGCCTGGTGCCTAGCAGAAGCTCTGGGCCGGACGGGACACAGTGGCATCTCGTAGGGGACACCCTCCCCTTTCCTGGGGTATATGATTTGTCCTGGCCCAGAGCAGATTTTGGGGCATGTACCCCCAGTTACTTATTTTTTCCTGTATGTTTTTGTCTGCTTCGGTTTTGGATAGATGCCCTGCCACGTGCCCTGCGCCCAGCAGAAGCTCTGGGCCAGGCAGGACACAGTGGCATCTCGTAGGGGACACCCTCCCCTTTCCTGGGGTATATGATTTGTCCTGGCCCAGAGCAGATTTTGGGGCATGTACCCCCAGTTACTTATTTTTTCCTGTATTTTTTGTCTGCTTTGGTTTTGGATAGATGCCCTCCCACGTGCCCTGCGCCCAGCAGAAGCTCTGGGCCAGGCGGGGCGCAGTGGCATCTGGTAGGGGACCCCCTCCCGTTTCCTGGGGCATGTGATTTGTCCTGGCCCAGAGCAGATTTTGGGGCATGTACCCCCAGTTACTTATTTTTTCCTGCATGTTTTTGTCCAGTTTGATTTTGCATAGATGCCCTCGTTAGTGCCCTGCGTCCAGCAGAAGCTCTGGGCCGGGCGGGACACAGTGGCATCTCGTAGAGGACACCCTCCCCTTTCCTGAGGTATGTGATTTGTCCTGGCCCAGAGCAGATTTTGGGGCGTGTACCCCCAGTTACTTATTTTTTCCTGCATGTTTTTGTCTGCTTCGGTTTTGGATAGATGCCCTCTCACGTGCCCTGCTCCCAGCAGAAGCTCTGGGCCGGCGGGACACAGTGGCATCTCATAGGGGACACCCTCCCCTTTCCTGGGGTATATGATTTGTCTTGGCCCAGAGCAGATTATGGGGCGTGTACCCCCAGTTACTTATTTTTTCCTGTATGTTTTTGTCTGCTTTGGTTTTGGATAGATGCCCTCCCACGTGCCCTGCGCCCAGGAGAATCTGTGGGCCAGGCGGGACGCAGTGACATCTGGTAGGGGACACCCTCCCCTTTCCTAGGGTATATGATTTGTCCTGGCCCAGAGCAGATCTTGGGGTGTGTACCCCCAGTTACTTATGATTTATGATTTTATGACATCATTATGTATTTATGATAATATCAGAATCCTGATTATTTTGATTGTATAAATTTATTGTCAGTCTTGACAGGGAGAGTCTCCTGATTACAGCGATATATCATACAGGGTACCCCATTATTTATTTTGGGGTTCAGGGGCATTTTATATTTGGCTTGACGTTGCTGTAGCTGTCAACTTTTCTTCTTTGTTAGTGACTGAAATTTCACACAAATAAGGAACTGGGAACTGGGAACCGGGAACCAACTTCAGCGTCATCCTGAAAACACCCTCATTTAGCTAAGATTTCTATCTTAATTTCCAATCAGATTTTTTTTTGTTTGAGTGGTATGCTCCAAGCAACTGTGGCTGATGTTTAATGTATCGTGCTTAATGACATCACTAGGGCCCCACCCCCTATGACATCACTAGGGACCGCCCCTAAAATATCAGGATTTGGGATGCTTCTGACCTGACAACCCTAGTCTCTACCCTAAACTCCACCCCTATGGTTATCTTTCCCATGGCTGCCTCCTGCTTTCCTGGATCCCCATTTAATGAAACAGAGATCCTTGTTCCAGCTGCTCAAAAGTCCTTTTCAGGGTTTTGTTTTGCCTGCTTGCCCCACTGTATCTGCCTGACCCAGGAGTTTCAACACACCCCAGTTCTCCTTCTCTAGGAATACCCAGTGGGACTGGGAAAGCCATCTTTAATCCTCTATCCTGTCTTCTGGAGGTCCTTTCTCTACAAATTGTAGCTTCCACATCTGCTCTTTCTTTCTATCCTTGTGTGTGTGTGTGTGTGTGTGTGTGTGTGTGTGTGTGTGTGTTAGAAGCCAACCACAGGTATTCCCTAACCCAGCCTTTTACTGAGCTCGTGCCAGCTATGTATAATTGAGGCCTAGTCTGCAACTGAGAGCCTTGAGAGAAAGAGACTGGCCTGTCTCTTCAAGTGGTGCTGAGCTTACCTTTTCTCCAAAACCCCACTCTGCCTTACACCTACCCTTCCAGTTATTCCTCCTCCCCCCCCCCACTTATGGCCAAGTGCTTGATCCTTCTTGAATACATGTCATGCAAGTATTAGTCATGGTTAGAATAATTTAGTTAATTCTCCCAAACCAAAGGGGTGTGTGCGTGTGTGTGTGTGGTGAGCTATTCCACGTTGCCATAACAGATGTGCACATTTTACTGTATTAAATGTATATATTGATTCTGTGTTTATTCAATAAACATTGATCCTATTTTAAGGTGTGTGAATATAAAGTTATTGATAAATTGCCACTGCTCAAAGATCCTAACACACAAGACTCTTAGAACATGTGTAAGTGCAACACTTGTCTACCAAGGAGGCTTGCTAACACAGCAGGGATGGCTAACCCATATAGCCCAAGGTCAGCCACCCGCTAAGAACCATGTACAGGCAGTGTGTGTGTGTGTCAATTTATGTGTGCAGAGATGCATGCACACACAGACCTGTAAGGGGGGCCCTTCCTCCCAAATTCTGTCCCCTAACATTTTTTTTACAAATAATTACATTTTTGAAACCATATTGTTAGTTGTTTAGAACAAGTTTTCTTCTTTGTTTGAACCCTACATAAAACACAGTTCAGAGGCCTTGACAGACATAGCAGGCAGCTCTATCCAGTTTCCCCCCCAATGCGTACATGAAAATGTAGGGAGAAGAAATGCAATGGGTCTCATGTTTCCTCTAGACATTCTCACACACTTTCAGGCTAGAGAGGTATACTTGCCCTACCATTCCAATGCTTGAAGGCATCTCCATCACCAAGCTCAGAGGGAGACAGACACATCTGAAGATCACTGCATGCAAAGCAGATGGGGTGGGGGAAGCCTGGAGCTGGTTGGCTTCAAATGTCAGCCTGTAGTTCCATCCCATTAATGTACTGTGTGGTGTTCATTCACACACACAAACCCAGCTAGAGGGAAGTTCATGCATATCTAACAGAAGTTCATTATATTAAGGTATCATTGGCTTATGTGTTTGTACTCATATATATTTTAAAACTACAAAGGGAAAGCAGCCTAGTGCCCAAAATAGCTTCTAGAACCTTGGAGACACAACCACAGACACCCCCAGGCTCCATCTAGGTTTGCGGGGAAGCTTTCCTGCTGAGAGGAATGGGGGTGCTTGTTCTTTCTGGATGCAGAGGGGATCTGGGGAGGGAAGTTTACAATCCTGGGAATCCCCCCTCCTCATTTTCAGACGTTACATTCTTTAGAAATATTCATGCCTAAGGAAGGGCTGGAACAAAGCAGAGCTGCTCCAACCGGTCGGACAGGTAGAGAGGCTTGTTGACACCGTTATGTTTGCAGCACGCATGCTCCCTCCAAGTTTCCTGGTGGTGCCTTTGCTCATACATCTTATGAAACGGGGGTGGGGGGTGAAGGGGGCCACATCCTGCTACTGCGTGTGGTCTCTTGCTCTTCTTAGGGTGGGGGATATCAGCGGGAGCAGGAGGGGGGACCCCAAACAGAAGCCGTGGCAGATTACCGACGGGCCTCACCTAGAACCCTAGGGAAGGGTGGAGTTTCCAGAAAACAGAACGGTAAGAAGTAAAGGTGAAATCCTAGTGCTCATCATGCCCAGAGTCTTTCTTGTAAAGAGGAGGAACCTGCTGCCTGCCAGTCGCAGCTGGGATGAGTTGCCGGACGAAGAGAGAGCTGACACCTACGTCCCAGGTAAGACAGAGGAAATAGCACACCTTTCCTCTTCCCCTACGTTAGCCTAGTTTCTGACTAAGGATGCGAGCCGGGCGTGCTAGACGCCCCCCTCCAAAAAAAACCTGCAAAGTCCAAACGCGTCTGACCCCATCTACCCACAAACCGTTAAGATTCTTCTACCGGAGAGGGAAACCTGGCGACAGTGTTAACTACTAAATTACCTGGCTGGAAGCCGTGCTCTAAATTCTGGATGTACGACTTAATCGACTGAGTATTGAGAAAAAAGGACTTTGCAGAGTGCAGAGACACTTTTTAAATCGTTTCATAAAGTTGAGTTTGGCATTTAAAAGTTTGTTGCTAATCCTCCCTGACTAGATGCTGAGGGGCGTCAGAGCAAACTTTACAGGAGGAATATAACGTTTTAGGCTACAATCCTGAGTAAGTCCCGCTGAATTCAGTAGGAGTTACTTTTGAGTAAAGTGGTTCCGTGCGCTGCCAACTGGATGAAATGGGAACACTGTGCAGCTCAATCCTAAGGATGTTTGCTCAAAAGTCCCACCGAGTTCAATGAGGCTTCCTTCCAAGTTAATATAAATCGAACTTTACCCTGAGATCCTAACTATAGTTACTCACAAGCAAATCCCACTGACTTCAGTAGGACTTACCTTTGAGTAAATGTTGTCTGGATCCAACTTAAGAATGCAGTTTCAGGTCAGGGGACACAAAAGCAGTGCAGTGGCCTTTTGGGTGGCTCTTTGCAAGGAAAAGGCGCATAGTTTCATATGATTAGAGAGAGACCAATTGGGCCTCGGTCCTTTCTTACGCTCCCTCTCTAACATTACCAAAAGCTGAAGAACCTGCCGCAAGCGGACTAGCTGTGCAAGAGCATTTAGTGGCGTGCATGGCCCCTGAACAGACCTCGTACACGCGACTCAAGCTCCCCACTTCCCTGGAAGTGCAGACAAAACACGTGTAAATACAAGGGAGCGTTTTCCCTTGTGCGGCTCAAGTGCTTCGTCGGCAAATCTAGACGGCTCCACCTCTCCAAATGACTTCTGCGGGTGCCTCGCACAGCCGCAGCAGCCTCGTCCAAAGCGTAGCGGTTAGGTCTAGTCTGAGCGATTTGAACTTTGGGCTTCTCTGATTGTTTTGCGCTCCCAATTGCAGCTGTTACCTGGCCAAGGCACCTCCCTATTCAGCGGCGAACAGACCCACCCACAGATTAAACAGTGCCTTTGCTCGAAATGCAGGCCCCGTTCAGAGTTTTGTCTCTTGCCGCTTAGACGAATTAAGGCGCCCCTCTCCCGTGTTTTATCTTTTTCTTATCACAAGAAGAGTAAATTAAATGATCAAGAGTCAATCAGGTTCATTTTCTCTCTCCCATTTTTAACTTCAGTATTTAACTTTCGTAATTCCAGAGCACTGTCATTAACCGAGTACAGTAGGTTATAGCAGAATCCCCCATTTCAGCTACAAGCATGCATTAAAAAGTAGATAAATCCAATGGCTGTAGGCAGCATCTTTCCCAAATTTGTCTACAGAGCTGAGATAGGCACCTCTGGTGTTTGGGCATGCCAGATGATTCCCTAGTTTGCTAACGTGGTTGAGTCATCCTTGGCTAAAAAAATCTAGCAGACTTTTCCTACCTTTTCAGTGCTTGCTCATACCCTTTTGCTTTGCCTTGAAGCTCACCTATTGTGCAATACCTTCCTTTTACGGCATTTGTAGGGGTATTCTCTTTCCCCTTGGGCATACGAATACACTCAGAGGCTGTCTCTAATTTTTACTATTTCAGAGTAAAAAATATGACAAAACTCTTGAGAACTAATAATTTTTTTACAAAACAACTAGTATTGTTTGTGCTTGGGCATACTTTGGGAATGTCTATGAAATCTCCAGTACTTCCCTCTTGTGTGTTGGTGGCGCAGTTTTGGCAGTATAAGCATGAGCATGGGGAAACTCTAATTAAACTGGCGCAATTGTATTTTAATGGTTTTTGTATTAAAATTTCTGACTAGTGTTTAAGTCTTGTAATTTTACAGTAAATATTGTTGTGCACCATCTTAGGTGGATGGCTTTTAAATATTTAAGACAACTGAGGTCAGTATCCAGCAGGTAGCAATTCCCCAGTAGCCAATTCTCATTGCAACTCCAGGAACAACTGAAAGAGTCAAGGTTTTTCTTCAATAGTATCAGTGGTTGAGACAGTTCTGAGAGCAATAAAGGGGACCAGGGTGCTCTATATTTGAAAGCTGTATATATATATCAGCTAGAGCTTTCTCCATTCCCACACTAGGAAGGGGAGCACTTGTCATTACTGTTCAACAGGCAGCTTTTAAAGGCATGGAAGCCTTGCTAGAACAAAAAGGTGACATCACATTAAAAGTGCTGTAGTCACACTGGTGATTGCTAGTGTGAACCGGTGTGGTATAGTGGTTAGAGTGTCAGACTGGGACCTGCAAGACCAGGGTTGAAATCCCCGCTTGGCCATGGAGCTCCTTAGATGACCTTGGCCAGTCACTGTCTTTCAGCCTAGCCTACTTTACAGGGTTGTTGTGAGGATTTTTTTTTTTTGCACAGAGGGATGTTTGTATGCCACACTGAACTCCTTGGAAGAAAAGTGGGATATAAATGTTACAATAAAAGTGTTTCACATGGTGTGGGAAGGAAAAATCCTTGTCCCTATGCCTGTGAGAAGGCCACCTCAAGACCTCATTATGATATTGGCAGTTTTATTTTCAATCCCTTTCCTCATAATCTGTAACATGGAAACTACCTTTTTCACAGCTGCCTCACACTGTGTTGACATCTTCATTGAGCTATCTACTACAACCCCAAAGTCTCATTCCTGGTCAGTCAATGTCAATTCAGACATCATTAGCATCTAGGTTTTTTGCTCCAATGTGCATCACTTTACACTTGAATTGAATTGCATTTGCTATTTTACTGGCCGTTCACCCACTCCAAAATAATATTTTGGAGCTCCTCACAATCCCTTTTTCTTTTAATCACCTTGAACAATGTGGTATCATCAGCAAATGTGTCTACCTCACTGCTTACCCCTAACTCTACATAATTTATGAACAAGTTGAAAAGCACATGTCCCAATACCAGTCCCTGGGGACTCCACTTTTAAAATATCTCCACTGGGAGAACTGTCCATTTATTCCTGCTCTCTGTTTCCTGTTCCTTAGACCAGCAACTGTTCTTTTTTAAAAAAAAAATGCTGTTACATTAACCACTTTGCAATCTTCAGGGACTGAGGCTGATCATAGGGACAGCCCAGCTTGCACTGAAGGTTGATATGTCTGCATGGGAAAGAGTAGACAGAGAGAGGAAATTCTGTGCTTCCTAGACCATCCCTTCCCTTCTAACCTGTGTCCATCTATCTTCCAGTGTTACACTGATACTCTTGGGGTTGCTGACTTCACTTCCTACTTTCTCTTTCTCACTCCTCCATTGAAGAGAAGATCCTGGATCTCTCTTCTCTTGAGTTGCAGGAACAAGCATGAACTGTTGCATCTCCACCTTAGTTAGCCAGAACTCGTGGTCTTTCCTATCAAACATGTATTTCCTTTAATAAATATCAGTTTATTTTTTTCTTAAAGTCAGTGTCTCAGTGTGATTGTATCCAGGATAAATAGTGCTCTTTCAACAAGGATTCTGTTACAGTTCAGCTTCTGCTAACACTGCTTACATATTTTTGTCAGAAGATCAGCATTTTCTTGTTTTAATTATTTAAGAATTCTTAAATAATCATCTGGACTCATTTGTCATTTTTAAATTTGTGAATAAGTCCTAGTGCTGTATCCCATGTAACCACTATTTGTTTCAGTTTCTCAGGCTCCCTTGCTGGCACAGGGATGTGCCCCGTATCTTTCGCTGTGAAGACCAATGCAAAGAATTCATTTGTGTTCTTTGCAATTCCCTTTTCTCCTGTTAGTGCACCTTTGACTCCCTTGTTGTCCAAAGGTCCAACCACCTCCCTGGGTGATCTACCTGCTGTTAATGTATTTAAAGAATTTTTTGTTGTTGGTCTTCATGTTTTTAGCAATGCGTTCTTAAACTCTTTTGTAACATCCATTGTATTCCTTCTCTCTTAATATGGACCTGTAGACCAAATGCCTTCCTAACCAGGAAGGATTTCACCCTGCAGTGAAAGGTTAGTAGTGAGGTGGACTATCTGAAGAAGGGAATTCCAGAGCCAAGGCAGAACTACAGAGAGGACACTCTGTCCCTGATCCTAGCCAAATATGCATAACCACTGTGGTGAGACATGCAAAAAGCCACAGTTGGTTATCCTAATGGGCAAGCAAAAACATAGTTTTTGTTTGCTGCCCTGGATTCCTACTGGGAGGAAGGGTGGAATATAAATTTAATTAATAATAATAGTGCCCCTTTTTGTGCAAGGGCCTTTTCACCAAAGTCCCCATCACCAGAGTCCTAATTTGTGTGCCCTAAGTTCTCTAGGCATGAGGTTACACCAATGAAGCCCCACACTGCACACTTTATCACCTGAGATACGGAATTCTGCCAGGTTTATATACTGCTGTTAATGGATTATGATTGGCTTCAGAATTAATTGGTATCTTATGCATTTTGTGGGCAGCAGAGGAGGGGAGGTTAGTCATCTTTGCTTTCTGTTGATTACACTGCATGTGTATTTAAGTTACAACAATTCCTTTGTTGGCTTACATTTAAGGTAGCAAGGAAGGTGACTTTGCCCTGGGGGAGGTTAGTATCCCAGCTATGCTGGTCACTCATCCAGTCGTCCCCCACTACATCACTTCTTTATGCCATTGATGCTACTCCATAGCATTACTATAGCTGGCCCCACCATTAGGCAGAGTAAGGTAGCTGCCTCAGGTGGCAGATGCTGGAGGGAAGTTGTAGCAGCCCTTCCGCCATTTCCCTTGAACTTCCTGGCTATTCTCATCCTCCCAATCCAGCATCCCAGCAGTCGTGATGCTTGCTTGTTGCTGGGCTAACTGGGTTGTTTCACCAAGTTAACTACTACCAAACCATTGCATACAGGCCTTTTGATGGGGGTTGAGTTATTGGGAGAACATTGCACTGGTGTGTCTAATGTCTGTACTGGCTTCCTGTTGACTTCTGGGCTCAGCTCAAAAAGATCACAATAATCTATAAACTCTTAAATGGTCTGGGCACAGCATACCACCTCCATTCCTATGTTCCCTCTCACTGCTTCCACTCCTATGGTTTGCCACAACTTTTTAGATCAGCTAGAAATCAGTACTATAAGACTGTGTTGAGAAGTGTTCTTAGTGTCCTCTCTTCAACTTGATGGGCTAACATGGGAAAGCAACATCAGGGGGCAGGGCAAGTTGCAAAACCTTGCTCCTGCTTCAAGCTGTGGGTGTCCTGCATGCAAACAACTCATTTTGCCTTTATTGAAACTAACTTTTGAAAGCCAAGTATAGGGCAGGTTAGAAGAAGTCCAGTTAAGTAATTAATTTCAAGGGTACATTCAAAAGACTCAGTGGCCTTATAGGCCCCTTCCAACTCTCCTATTCTATGACTGTCTGTTGTTAAAAATTGTATTGTGTTTGAACGATCCCTGTGTCTGCCATTAAAACCATGTGTTCAATTTGCAGGGGAGATAAAGTGTGTACTCCTAAACTATCGTAGTGAAGACAGCTGCAGTTTGGAGAGCACTAGCAGCAGGGACACAGAGGCTGCTGGTGCCTCAGCCCCTGAATCCACAACAGAGGAGACACTTCTGGACTTGGCAGTGAACCACCCCACAGTCAGATCCAAAATCAAGGTATGGATGGTTCTTCATTGTGAATGAAGACCTAAGGTGCTTAGGAAATGTTATTTCCATATAACTGGGGGCTTTCTTTTACTTTTTTACTTTAAAACTGTCAAATTTATTTAAAAAATTGAAAGGGGGGGAGAGAGAGAGTGACTGAGTGAGGAAAAAACTCAAACCCAATAAAATGATCACTGGCAGCTCACATTGAGAATACAATAACCATCAGTACTTCTACCTAAAATTAAGCATTTAAGTTGACATAAGCATTGCAGACTTCTGTAAAGATCTGGGGAAGGGGATGCTGCAAATTGACTTCACTGTTCTCTCTAGATTCTCTTCCTGCAAAGTTCTAATCCATTTCTTATGGGAGGCATATGCTATAATCCTACCTCAAATATAGGCCTTAAATATTTCCCATGCAATAGCAGATGAAGAATGGGATGGGAATTGGGGCTACTGTGCTATGGTGGTTCCAGACTTGCCCACATGGCTGAGTCCAAACAGTAGCACTGAGAGAGTGCTTTTCATGCCCCTTGGCAGTCAAGATCTTGCCTCCATATTAGCATCCAGACCAAACCTTTTAATTACAAACTGCATTAAAGAAGACCAGGCCAGCTTTATTCCAGGACAATTGTCTGTTTCAGTTACGAGGGTGCTGTTTAATCTATACTAGTTGACTAGAAGGAATCCCCTTGGCTTTACTGTCAAGGTCTTTGATCTGGTGTAATGGTCATTTATTTTGAGGCTGCTGGATAAATTAAACTTGGGCCTTAAATTTTTTTTTGAGGGGGGGAACTGAAAGAGTTATCCTGTAATTTTGAGGTCAGAATTAGAGTCAATGCACATAATTCACATGGGGTGCCTCGGACAAGGGACACAGCAATAGCTATAGGGGCACTGGCAGATATCATTTTGGCTGTCCCCCCAAAAAGCAGCATTGCATAAATCTGTTTGCCAATGGCATTTTATTAATATTGAGCATCCCAGCAGAAGCCATTCTGTCACTTAAGTTACCGCTGAATAAATTCCAAAAGGTTGCTGGCTTAGAAATAAACCCAGAAGTTAACATCCCAATAGATGAGCAGAAGAGGCTACAAAAGATGTCAAATCAGAAGTTAAGTTACCATGTTGTATTTTTAAAATTTCTAGGTTTTATCCCAAGGAAATAGGACAACTGCATAAGAGAAACTGTGATGCTTTTTTTGCAAATAGTGAGACAAGATTTATCAAGGCGGAAAAAAGTGCAGCTTATATGGCTTGGGAGGAATGCAGCGCTCAAAATGATGCTACTTAACTTTCCTTTTTGTTTTAAACCTTACCCATAGAGATACCACTGGGTTTTTTTATATATAAAAGGTGGCAAGCGATTATAGAATCCTTTTGTGTAGGATGAATGAAGCAACTCTTTACAGAGTATTTGGAGCAGGTAGATTCAGTGTGCTGAAACTACAGATCTATATGAGGCATCTCAGCTTAGACAAATGACAAGGCTGTTTTGGAATGAAACAAGAGTTCCATAGGTGAAACCTGAGAATTGCAGGGAGATCCCCACTGTTAGAGCATTGCTGTTTCTGCCTCTGTCTAAGAAGAAACTGGCAGAAACTGACAACCCATTTTTGCACATCACGCTTAGGGCATGGAAGAGATGGGCTCATTGGTTGGCCTCTGAGCCTTTTCTGCTGACCTCCTTATTGATCATCCAAGACTTCTGGAACCCCACAAATGCATGCAGTACCAAGGATGGAAGGATAGGGAACTGTATAGGGTGCAAGGTTTGTTGGTCAAGGGGAAACCCATATCACTGCAATAGATAGACATTCAGTTGCGGGAGAGTAGGCTGTTTTCAAAAACTGCAAGAAAGAGCTTTTGCAGCAACTTTCCCTAGAACTCATGGGGGGCATGTTCACGTATCTTGTTTGAGAAAAGGTGTTTGGACAGGTCTCGGGAGTCTAAAGGTGTAGTAGCAGCAATGTACAGCATGCTTATTGACCAGCAGTATAAAGATATGGAAAGCTTGAAACTAGTGTAGAAGACTGATCTAGGATCTCTAGTTTTTCAGAGGGAGTGAAATGTAATATGGAGTAAACCTCATCTCAAGTCCATATTAGCAAAAATTAGGGAGTCAATGTTAAACCTTTCTCACGGATGAGACCCTGTATGTCCACATCACATTAATGGGGGCTCATCATCCTATTGCTGGAGGGGATGTCAGGAGCAGAGCTGAATAATACACCTATGGTGGAAGTGTCCAGGGGTAAACGAGTTTTGGCAGGCAGTCTTTGACATAATGAGAGTAATGCAGCAAGAGGTCTCAATCCGACTTGGTCAACGCCCAAATCCCTCTGAATAGGCCAGATTTGGCGTAGGACTTGGTCAAATCTGGTGCACAAGCCTTAGTATTTATATTTGGTCTCTGGTGTTAATGGACAAATTAATGCAACAAACTCATGTTGCTAATGGACAGACTTGTTATAAAACCATGTTTTTCACTTTTAATATTTGGACAACCATCCATGAATCCTTTTCAGAAAGATATATTTTATTCTGATGTCCTTACCATATAATCTAGCCTTCCTCAACTTACTTACTTCCTCAAGTTGCAGGAAGTCAGATTTCAACTAAACATCAGGAAAAACGTCCTAACTGTTAGAGCGGTACGACAGTTGAACCAATTATCTAGGGAGGTGGTGGGCTCTCCAACACTGGAGGCATTCAAGAGGCAGTGGATAGCCACCTCTTGGGTATGCTTTAATTTGGATTCCTGCACTGAGCAGGGGGTTGGACTCAAAGGCCTTATATGCCCCTTCCAACTCTACGATTCTATGATTGTATGACTGGGAGCACCCTGTTTCTGTTTGTATGTGATGTCAATCAATTAATTAGATAACTAATTCCTCCAGTGTTACCCAACTCAAAGAAGGCATTCCGGTGGAAATACAGAAGACCTGGCTGACCCAACTCTTCTTCCTATAAGCCCAACCCTGGGAAGAAAGCAGAAGGGGAATGGGAAGGGGTCGTTGGAGTGAAGGTGCTGCACCTTCCTCTTTCCAGGCTATCCCTTCTCTTTTTGCATTGTGACTGTGCCACACCTTGAAGAAAGGCTGGCTGCAAAGCCACTGGATGCGCAAGTGCTCTGAAGAGATCGGGGAGAAAAGAACTGGCTAGAATTTAAAGGTGCAAAGTACTTTGGCTTACCACTTGCCTCCCCTCATTAAGGCCAGGCCTACCCCTGTTGAGAAGGCTGGTGGTGAAGCTGCCAAAGGCAGCTGATGCGTGGCATCTCCCACTCTGGAAGGTGGATCAAACTAACTTCCTTGCTCTGGGGCATAGAGCATGTCACTCCGAGGCTGCATGTTGAAGTAGCCTGGAGCTGTTAAAGAGCTGTACAGTTTGAAAATACCTCTCAGTGGGCAATAGGCCAAGCTGAGAAGCCTTCTTCCATGCCCTTTGGAAATCTGTTCCCTGTCTGGATGTCTCAGGAGGGATGACAGGAAGAAAGAACCTTAAAAAAATGGAAAAAATGGGAAAGAAAAACTACTTCTGACCAAACGTAGGGTGTTATGCAGCCCCACTGATGCCCTGCTCTGCAGCTGCTAGGCAGGTCAGGTCTGGAGAAGTGATGGACCATCTAAAGGAAGAGCCTATTTAGCAGTTAGCCTTGCCATCTAGGACAATATAGGGGATACCTCAAAGGATATGGACTGGCCCCCAACAACATTAGGCGAAACTACCGTTTGTGCTAGCTGCCTGGGACTGCAAAAACAGGAATTGTCAACCTCCTGGCAAATACATGGTTTGTGGGCTGCAAATTGGTTTATCAAAAGTTGTGCAGGTTTGTTTCAGAACATACAGTCAGTCAGAGAACCTATTTTGGAACCTACTTTGGACTAGGTACTTGAGGATCTCACCAGCTCCTTAGTTCTGTGACTCTAAATTCCTGTTTTATTTTCTCCTCTTAGTTTACTACTGGCACCTGTGGTGAGTCTTTGATATACAATTGTGAGTTATGTGGCAAAGGATTTCGCTTACAGCGCATGCTGAACCGCCACATAAAGTGTCACAGTCAAGTGAAGAGACACTTGTGCACCTTCTGTGGTAAAGGATTCAATGATACTTTTGATCTGAAAAGACATGTAAGGACACATACAGGTAAGAGCAAATCTTAATGAGAGAGGTTATTTGCCGGGATACATGACAGCCTTTCCATTCTTTGGGAATATCCATGACATTAATAGGAAAGAATGGCCTGCTTGATCTATTGACTGTCCATTTATATATTTATTTAAAGTATTTTTATCCTACTATTTAGAAAAAAGAAAAGTCTCCAGAACAGTTTACAAATCTCAGTGATAAGACAGTCCCTGCTCCCCATCCCACAGCTTACAATCAAAAGACACAACACAAAAGGAAGAAATTGGAGGGAGGAGGAGAAAAGAACAAATTTTTAATTACAGAGTTCTTGTAAGGACCGGCTGGCATGGAAAGATTTTAAGAAGAAAGTTGCTGGTCTTTCAGTTGAGCTGATAAAGAGGCCGCACAGTCTTATCTCACCCTGTCCTATAGCTTGATAGGGTGGCTGCTGTCATGTTGCACAGAAACCAAAATGTAGGTAATAATTAGCAAGGCTGTGTTCACTGGTAAAAATATGAAGTTTCTGCACTTAATCCAACTCCTGTGCCAAGAAAAACTGAATTCTGTGAATTTCTGTATAAATTATACAAATTGTCCAGTCCACATCTTTCTTATTTGCATAATCCTGCAGTCCTTTTCACTTTATATACTTAGGTTTTGATAATCAGTGGGAGGAGCAATGCGGAGAGTTGGAGTACCGTTCTTGAATACTGGAAATCTCATTCACTACTTGTCTGGTTCCTGAAATTGGCCCTTGCTCACACACTTCCAAGTGTATCTTCTGAGCCATAAGCTGAGGAAGTTTCTTACGCTACCTTTAAAAACAAACACACACACACCCCACTTGAAAACCAAGATTCCAAGGACGTTGAATTCTACACCCAATATTGCATTATTTGATTTTTCTGTTTGCACAGAATCAGAGCACTGGAACATAGGAAGTTGCCTTATACTGAGTCAGACCATTGGTCCACCCAGCTCAGTATTGTCTACACTGACCAGCAGCGGCTCTCCAGGGAGTCTCTCCCAGTCCCACCTGGAGATACAGGGGATTGAACCTAGGACCTTCTGCATGCAAGGCAGATGCTCTGCCACTGAGCCACAGTCCTTCCAATACATGCAGCTCTGACAGTGAACTGCTGCGTATTTTGCCCATTTGTTTCTGCTTATGAACACATTAAGGAGCTCTTGGTTTAAAATAGGAGGGAGGGATTTCAGGCCTTGGGCCCTTATGCAGCTCTGCAGGCCTCTCTACACAAACCTCAAGACACTGTCCAGGCCACACCCCTCACTGGTGCTGCTCCGCTAGTGATTTTTACCTGGTTGGAAGGTGTCCTTGAACTGTGATACTTCTTGCTTGCGTGAATGGAGAGTGGAGTGTGTCTGGCCACACCCACTGTTCCCACACCCAACATTGCTGTTCTTCTAGAACTATACCTATTTCTTTGAAAAGAGGCAGCAAGATAGTAACACTATTGTGGGCATTCACTGTTTTTGTGTTTCTTTTAAATTAAAATGCAGCAGCATTCAGGTAATGCAAATTCTGTACCAAGAACATCTGAGTTCTGCACATGCACATTTTTTTTCACATGCTCATATTTTCTTCAGTTTTACATAATTCAGCATTTTTCAATTAATTTTTATTTTTGTTCTAGTTTTGTCAGCCTTTGGGAGGGGAAAAAGCTGTACAAGAAACTATTATAAATCTTATTCAGTTTCTCCCCTAAAAAGCGTATATTTTCAACTGGAAGGGATAGAAACACAGTTATGAGATCCACAGAAAGATGAATTTTGTGCCCAATTAACATTCTGCATGTTCCCTAGGGTTCCAAAGAATTGCAGTATATGCACAGCCTTGAACAAAATAAATCAGTTACAGTTTGTCATGATAAAAGCTATAAATGTATGTAGGGTTTTAAATGCTGGGTATTCTTCTTTCAAATGCTTCTTAACATCCGTAGCATTATATGTTGCAGGTATCCGTCCATACAAATGTGAGATCTGCAATAAAGCCTTTACTCAGCGTTGTTCCCTGGAATCACACCTTAAAAAGATCCACGGGGTGCAGCAACAATACGCTTATAAACAACGGAGAGATAAACTGTATGTTTGTGAAGATTGTGGCTACACAGGCCCAACCCAAGAGGACTTGTACGTGCACATCAGTGATATTCATCCTGGAAGTTCATTTCTGAAGAAAACTTCAAAAAAACTTGCAGCTGTTTTACAAAACAAACTGACCTCTCCTATGGAGATGAGCCCAAAGGGGAATGAGGAGGAGCAGTAATGCTGGAATGGATGGTAGTGGCCAAGTGAGTTGAAGTTTACGTGCATCTGAACTAGGGTTGCCAAATCTCATAGTCTGACCAGATGTTTCAGGGTTTTAGTCATTGTGTTAAAATCTCCAGGGGAAGGGAAAGAATAAAATCTGATGATGAGGAAGGCAGGGCTGCTTGTCTGTTTGGCTTAAGAGTTAACTATCCTCACTGTTACCATACACAGGTCCATTAGACCAGATTTTCCCCTTGTCCTGTCCTCTGACCACACCAGGTGCCACTGAACTCTGCTCATAAACTTCCAGGAATCACCTACAGATCTGCAAAGCGCCATCCTTGAAGCTCCTAAGACTCTGAACTCTTGGAAACATGGCAACCCTAATCAGAACCAACTTCAAAAGGAAGGTAGTTCTCAAACCTGGCCTGCTCCAAGAGTCTACTTAACAAAAATAAAATCTCCCCAACATGGGATGAACACCGTACAGAACATAACATAATTTGAATTGTTTGATTCCTTCAGTCTTTGTATAGAAATCTCCCAAGTGCCTTTGATAAAGAAACTGTTAACTGTGGTTGTAAAGTATTTAACAAAACAATTTTATTCAACTTGAATACAGGTAATGGGCCTTGAATTAAAATGAAATATCTTTGTAAAGAACATAATAGTATTTTGTAACAATTCCCCCCCCCCAAAAACCCTATGAAATATTCCAATAAAGTTATTTATGAATATATTGGCAAAAATGTTTAGCGTCCAAAGCATTGATTAACACAGACAGTAATCCTATGGTGGTGGTGGCGAGATTCTGTGGTGGAGGTCCATCCACTTCCTAAGCCCCATGAGCTCACTGCAGCCAGGGCAGGCAGAGGGTGATTGCTTTTTCTTACCATTCTGCCCTAGCCCCATTCCCATTGTGGTCAATGGGTAGGGAATTAAGTATACTAGTTCCATTCTGGGGACATGTCAGGAACAAAGGGGCTTAGGTTCCTGTGGGTCCTCAATCATGCCAGTATGCCCCCAAATACCCAGCTCCCCCACAAGCAGGACATCTACACCTCTGGAGCTTTCCACAGGCTTACCTGGGGGTGGGGGGCAGTTCAGTGGCGTGAGTGCCATCCTGCCACCAGACGTCCCTCTCTGCTGGCAGAGCAGCACTTAAACTGTGTCAGTGGTTCCTCAGCTGGCCTTGACTGGCTTCAGAATTGCACCCAAAATTAACAGATTAAAATGTGGATTTCTGCACAGATTTTAAAGCAGAGCTATGTTTTGGGAATATGTATTCAGTGCTGACAATGCAATCAATCTATGTGCACTTTTTTTTTCATTCAGGCAGTATCTTTCTAGCAGATTTGACCAGTATTTTGTTCATGGGCAAGTCACCCTTCTCCCTCACGTGCCAGCTTTCTATCTGCAAAGAATTGTTTTGCATGGAGGAGCATTCAAACACACAAGCCCATATCTGCAATATGAAACAGCATAACTGACACCCTGTGAAAACTACATCTGTGTCTATATTGGGGTTTGTTACGTGCCTTCAAGTTGATTACGACTTTTAAACGAGTAACACGCAGTATCTGAAAAGCTTCAATTCAGCTACTGCACTGCAATATATTTTGCATTTTTTCTTTTCTATCCTACACCCAGAAAATGGGTGTGGGTATCACGCTAGTGTTTAAACTTTTTAAATGTATATGCTAAGTTTCATTGTGATACCTGAGTGCTTAGCAAAGATATGGCATCACATTGTGTTTTACATGTTTTCTGGTTATGTTGAAAATGAGTGTGGGGTTATATTTGAACAGGAAATGCAGACTTCTAAATGTGTTCATTCAACAACTTCCATTTACATATTTTATTCTGCAAGGCATGGAATTGTTTCACACACACACACCCAAAAAAATACCAGATATAGAAGTAGTATTCAAACATGAAACAGATTTATGTCCTGACTGTGCAGACCTCCTCTCACTCTGATATCTCCGTATTCAACAGTTACCACATTACAAAGAGAACACAAATATAAAACCAAATATATTTTGGGTGCCTAAAAAGGTAAATATAAAAGGTTCAATGGGGGCTTATTTTCCTGCATTTATAGCCACCCTTGCTTCCACCATGGAATCCAAGACAACATCCATGGGGTTACCAGGTGGTTGGCCATCCGGATCCACTAACTGGACTCAGACTGACTCAGCTTTAGCAAGATGGTGGTTGTCATGGCCCCGTCAGAGGACTCCTCAGATGAGGATGACTCGGGAGTAACAGCAGCAGACCCAGGAGCAGCAGACTCAGAAGGAGACATGGAGGAGCCTCCTGAGAATCCAGCTCCTTCTGCCCCTCACCTGCAGAGCACCCTAGGGACAGCAGAGGCCCTGCAGCCAGACACAGACAGTGAACAGGATACTCCCCCCTCACCTGCAGAACGTAGACAGCAGAAGGTCAGGCAGAAGAGAGGCAGGCCTGTCTCCTTAAGGCCCAAACGCTGAGGACTCACACCTGCTGTCAACCTTGCTCTTTATAAGGCACACCTTTGCTGCAGCTTGTTGCTGACTGCAATGTCAGGTGTGGCTTGTGTGGTCCTAGTTTCCTGGCACCCTCTTTCGGACTGACCCCTTGGCACTTGATCCCGGACCTCTACTGACCTCGCTTCTGGACTCCTGACTCGGCAAGTACACTTCGGACAAGCCTGGCCCTTATCAGATTCCCTCCTCCTAAGACCTGGCAGATTTATGGCCAGACTGCTGGCTAAGGACTTTGCTTCCCTGCCAACCACCCAGCAATTTCCAGCCCCCACCGGCACTGCTGACGCAGTGTAGAGCTGACAGTGGTCTTAATGTGCCCTTAGACCACACCATAGGGCATTTTCTTGAGTTTATTGCCTCTCTTCAAGAACAGGCAGTGTTAACAGTTGACTGTGCTTTATTGTGCGTGACACAGAGGCACTTTTGAGATCAACCATAGTGACAAAGCAGAGGTTAAAATAAATGGTTTGTTACATCACAGTACTGTATAAACTGGAATGGGCCAGGCTAATAGTAAAAAGTACAATGTTTAAGAGCCCTTGATTCACATATTACATTACAATCTATTTTGCATCTTTTCTTCCCCCACCTTAAAAAAATGGTAGGTGTTTAAAATGGAGGTGTTTAAACTACAATGTAGAGTTATGTAAAAAATGAACATACAAAGTTTAATGCAGATATTTCATTGGCTCCTCAGAAAACAGGTGCAGGAGTCAGACTTTGGTTCAAATGTAAAATGGTTAATTAAACCTAAGGATTGTATATCAAGCACACAACATACACTGATAAGTGGAGCCTAGTGGATCAACTTGTTCCACACACTAACTCCAAAGTTAGTTCCCCTATATATAACTCCAACAAAAAATCTGCTTCTCTCTTCCCTCATCATGCAAACATTTTTCCTGTTCCACTTTTCCCCCCTCTCATCCACACTTACCCTAATTTGACCTCCCTCCTTCCCTCTCTGTTCCAGACACTAAGTCCAGTCAGTCCCAGAAAGAAAGAAGCAGAAGCAGGAACCAAAGGTCTACTAGAGAGGGTTTTTTTAATTGTTGTTCCTTTTAGCCTGAAAACCACAAGTGGAGTCCTGATGGGAGCCCTGATGTGTCATGCTGACAAAGTATTTGCTGGGTCCGAGCTGCTGTGTTGAACAACTGAGCACAATTTGAACTGGCAGTATCCCCTTAGGCTTTTTCATTTGCATCTGTGATTGGCAAGGAGTCCCCCACTCAACAGGTAAAGAAACACAGCAGAACGGAAACTCATTTCTAAGAGAAACTTCTCAAAACCTGTATTTGCTAAAAATAGTGCAGGGTCATAGAAGGGATTTGCAGTAGAGAATTTGCAGCCATAAAAAGGATGAGGGATGCTTAAGCACCATCCACACCTGCTCACTCTCTCTTGTAAGTTCTACTCCCAAGGTCATTTCTCCACCACCTTGGTTTCTGGTTTCAGGGCAAGCTAGGAAAGCCTGCTCCCAATAAAAAATTGGCCAGGGGGAAATGGCAGGGGAGAATTGGTAGGTGCAAAGGAGACAATGCTTAATCCTTTCCCTGCAAATGGCCCACATTAAGACAAAATGCATGTTTTTCCACTAACATTTAGTTCCACTATTAGCTTCAAAGTCAAAGTAGTAAGGGTCTTAAATTCCAAGAAAATGTGTTACACAGTTCCACTGTTCTTCTCTTTATATTCTTCCAAGCGATACAGCCATTTGTTCCAGTACTGACAGCATAGCTCAGAGTCCATGTAATGTGGATGTGCAGGAGAACCATCTTTGTAGGCAACCACAAGGAGTCCACAATTAACCTGAGAAGCAAGGTAAGTCAATTGTTCAGTAGAAAATGTGCAATTTCAGTTGACTGATCTTATTGCTACACAGGTGAAATGCTTTTCAAATTGTGGGAACATGTACAAATTGACCTATTTCATTCCAGACTTAACTCTTTGACCCTTTCTAAAGCATGAGTTATCTGTCAGACATGCAAATAGATCTGAGATGACTGTGTAGATTGGTGTAAAAAGCCTGAGTCTGGGCAAGTGAACAGCAGAGCAAGTAGAGCTCTTTGCTGGTGAAGGACAGTCTGAAGCCACAACTTCACAGCTTTTCCTTCTAGTTCCGTCCCTGTCCAGGCAGCTCTCTTGGTTTCCATGCTAGACAGAGAAAAAAGACTTTCCTTCTCCATGGCCATCACAGAAGCCAAGGAAACACCCTGTGGAGGAACAGGTTGCTTTGTCCCAGCTCCCTGAAACATCGCCACAGCACCTTTTCTCACCCACCTTCTCCATCATCTTTATTTTTCTGGTGGAAAGGGAAAGAAAGATAAATGAACAGATGGCATGGCGAGTGCTGCATCAGTAATTCTCTCCTGTTTAACAGGCAGTTGCTGCCCAGGCTTAGGTCCCAAATGTTGGCAAGTGCTTTGCGGTGGCAACAGTTGTGCAATTACTTCATCTACAGTTTCGGGCAGTACTTCTGACTTGCACACTCTGCAGGCACTTGTCAAACATTTGGGTGGGTCTAACATGCTATTAGACAAGGTGATGGGTGGCACAGGTATTTCTCTTTCTTCAAAAGGCAGGCAAGCCCTCCACAGCTCATCTTAGAAACATGGGAAGCTACCTTATCCTCAGTCAGAACATCAATCCATCTAGCTTAGTACTGTCTACACTGACTGGCAGTGGCCTCCCCAGAGTTTCAGACAGAGGTCTTTCCCAGCCCTACCTGGAGATGCTTGGGATTGAACCTGGGACCTTCTGAGTGAGTGGCAGATGCTCTGTCATTGAGCCACGGCCCTTCCTCTTCTATGGCTGTGCATGCTTTACAACTGAAGCTTGCCTCAAAATAACATCATGTGCTCCTCCTCTAACTCTTATCTCCTACATCCCCACCCAGACCTGATGGTGCACAGCTGCCACCACCAATACAAAAAGGAAAAAGCACAGCCACACTTGCAACAAAAAATAAAGTAAAATAAATCACAAATGTGCAGCATCTGGAAACCAGAGTGGCTGGCTGAAATTTAGGGCACTAAATTCCACACTGGGGTCTAGCAACATCCCTGCTCATCTGTTTATGCGCAATTAAAATAACTGCCCTATGGAGTGTGTATTATATTCCTGTCTTGCTTTCCCTCTTCTGCTTCTGGCATTAATCTTGCTGGGATACCATATACCCCACAGGTGGAACTTTATTTATTTATTGAATTTATATGCCGCCTTTTCTCCCAAAGGAGCCCAGGTTTGGATAGTCTTCCCTGCGAGTCATAGTGTGTTGGTCAGTCAAAGATGGTTATTTGCAGATTGTGTGCAAGTGATGTAAAGGGATTCAAAACATTGACAGTGAGTACAAATGGAAAGATCTGGCAATTTCAGTTCTCTTGGTTTCTCATTTTTCTAGTCTTAAATTAAGTTATCCACATTTCTGCAGCAATGTGATTTTTTTTTTTTAAATCCTCATGAAAATTCTTTAGCATTTTAGTGTAAATTTCTCCTAACAAAGATATTTTTGTATGCCGTTCTGACTAATGTACATATTTTTGCAAGCAATTTCTCCTAATATAATGTATTTTTGGATGTCATTTTCACTAATATTGTACGGCCACGAGAGTGGCTGTATACTACAATCAGCATGGATTTTTCGCATTCCGCAATGTTAAATTGAAAATACCCCCCATGCCATTCTGATGCTTCCTATAAGCTCATTTATAAACAAAACCTTACAAAACTTATAGTCCTGAACTCAGAAATACTTGCTTAACAACCCTCTAAGTTTTTGTGGCGATACACAAAACAGTCAGAGAGAATTGAAAGTTTAAAGAGAGAGAAAAACCAACCCCTTTTGGACTTTTTTCTGTCAGAATTCTCAAAATTGGTTGTAATTAATTAAAAATCAGCCATGTTCACAGAGTACCTGTAATCCTATTACTCACCTTCCCCCATACTCTGACCTTCATCTTCTGCAGTTTAAAAGTTAAAAAAATGCCTGGCTGATTTTTAATTAATTTAAGAAATTTAGCACTGAACTCAATGAAAAGGCTGCACATGTTCAGTAAGAACCAACTGCCAGTGTTCTAAAAGCCAGACTCACAGCTGCTGGGCTTGCCTAATCAGGGAGCCACACCCACACCAGACCTTTATTTCACTTGAGACAGCCATGGCTTCCCCCAAAGAATCCTGGGAAGTGTAGTTTGTGAAGGGTGATGAGAGTGGACTCCTCTGACAGAGCTCCAGTGGCCAGAGTCGTTTAATAGCCAGCCTCTCTTACTGAAGCTCTGTGAGGGGAACAACACATCTCCTAGCAACTCTCAGCACCCTTCACTAACTACACTTCCCAGGATTCTTTGGGAGAAGCCATGACTGTCTAAAGTGAAATAAAGGTCTGGTTTTGATGTGGCCAGGGACAGCTTTGGTTTAAATTTGGGTGCCTCCTGTAGACTAAAAAGGTGGGGGAAACCCTGAAAAAGAATGATACTATTCACAGTGTTTTCCTTTTGGAAAGGAAAGGGGCTTCCCCTCTGCCCAGTGCCCACCCATCTGATCTCCTCCCCTCCTCCTCCCCTCCCTGCCCCTTTCCCAGGTCAGTTTCACCTATCCTAAGCATGATTGCACAGGCATAAATCCCACTGAACTCAAAAAGCATGCAAATGATCAAACCTGCCCTCCCTTCCTCTTCCCTCCTATCCCCTCCCTCTTGCCCCTTCCCTCCCCCTTCTTTCACCCCTCCTCCATCCCCTTCCATTCCCCTCCTTCCCCCCCAGAGGCACATGTTACCAAATTCTTCCAAGGTACACAGCAAGTGGATTGGACTGTGAAAGACCAACCCAAATTGTGTTTGCATTTTCTGACAAATTTGTAGGGCAGTACAATATCTCAGAGAGGAGGTCAGGTCTCCTGCTCCCCTGGGGCATTCACTATAGCTGCCCAATTTTCCTGCTTTTTAAAGTTTGATAGAAATTTCTGTTGGCTATAGGAATGTTCTTAAACTGCAAGGTTTTTTGTCTATTAGTAAACATTCATTTTATCCACATTTCCCCCTAATACATGCAATCTTGCATCGTTGGGTTGAAGAACTGCATTGCAAAATTCAGATAAGTGTGCATTTTGGAGGATGGCTATGTTTCAGTTCTCATATTGTTTCAGAAAGTGCAAATTTGACAGATTTGGCTTTAAATGTGAAACAAATTGTATTTCTACCCCATCCCTAGCAGCAAGGATCCGATTGTTGAGGCACTATAGTGTGGTTATGTTTGGCATGTTGTATCTCATGTGAGTAATGGGGCAGCGTAATGGCATGGTGGTGGTTTCTCCATCACTGTGGGTTGATTGGCAGCTGCTATGCATGGCTTCCACATAGGTGTCCTCAGCATGCCATGGTGTGAGTAGGTAGTGGTACCATAGACACAAGTAGTGATTGTCAGAGTTGCGACATTTTTGTGTTTGATGTGCTCTCTTTTTTTTTCCAGCTTTGCTATTAGGACTGCATAGATCCCAACTAAACTAGGCCAATTCAAGGCTGGTGTTAATGAACCACCATAGTACAGGGCCACTGGATTGCTCTGCCTAGATCAGACTCATCTGGAATGCCATATGATGAAAACAGATTTAGCTCCACTATGAATGTGAATAAATAAGCGGCACCAAATACAAACTGTGCAGCAACTCAGCAGCTACCAGCCTTACTGACCTGGAAGTTGTAATTGCCATCATGGTTTATGGCGCCGATGTATGCCGCAAGCTGTAGCGGATTGTCAAAAGTATTCCGGAGAAATGGTTTTGGTTTCCCTGACGTCTTCCATTCAATTACGCATAATTTCCCTCTGTGTGGCCAAGTATAAAAAGAAAATAGTTATGAATAAGCCAGCCAAAATTTGCGCTTGTTACTGACCCTCCTATTTGAGAGAGAGGGAGAGAGATGAGGGCTTGTCTTAAACAAGTCCCCACCCTCTTCATCAGCTCCCAGTAAGATGAGACAAGGGCCTTATCCCTATTTTGCAAAGTCTTGGAGGTGCTGGGAAAACAGTGAGGTTTCTCATTGCTGTCCAAGTGCCTCTTAAACCAGCACAATGTAAGACAGAGTCCAATCCAGGGCTCAGGTGAAGGGTGAACATTTGTCCTCATGGCATGGTGAACTGAAGGGCTTGTGGAAGCCATTCTGCTGCCTGAGGCAAAGGCTACCACTGCCCCAAGTGCCACTGCTGTGTGCTGACTTCTCCTTCTCATCTTCCCGTTCTGCTGCTGAATCTGCAGTGGCATGCACATGTGCCAAGGCTCTCCAGGGCCTCTCTCCTGATAAGGACCCTAAGGAATGTAGGATCCTTCAAAAGTGAGGAATTGTGGGCAAGGTAGCCCTAAAGAGTGCTTACGCTGTTACTGCTTTGCTACAGCAGCATCAAATACTACATAGCTTGCAGTAGTAAAATATTAAAATTTAAAATATAATAGCTTACTACTCTTAAACGATATCCAGGGCTACCTCACTCTGAGGACGGTCCATTTCTCAGGCATTCAGTCATAGGTACCACTGTAGAACCGTGCAAGAGTACTGCTGTCTGTTTTGCAGCTGCTAGAGCACTAAATGGGGAGGGGCAGATGGGTAAGCAAGGGCATGCAAACCCACTGCCCTTCCTATTGCACAGTCTGAGGCCAAGGTCTCCGTGTGGCTGGCACCACTGAACTCTCATCAAATAAAAAAATGCATTTGCTACTGACAAACACATTTGTGGACCCTTGCTTAGTAATAAAAATAGACATCACTTGGGCTAGAGATCACAATCTTCTCTATCTCTGCAGAAGCAGCAGCAGAGGCCACAGAGGTGAACTACAGTCATATAATAATGGCCTCTTATTATTGAAAACTTTATACTCCACCCTTTAAAAAAAAAAAACCTTACAACTGTCATTCTTCCAATAATGTGTCATGAGCTTAGCACCACTAGAGTGGTGGAAGTTGTATGTATAGAAATTTGCAAACCTCCTAAGAAAATTCTCTCGTACAACTCTGATGCAGCAGGGAACCACCCACTAAGTACCTCAGTCTTATCTGGATGTAGTTTCAGTTTACTGGTTATCATCCAGTCCATTACTGAAGCTAGACACCAGTCCAACACGTCCAGCACTTACAAATGTAAAGGAGAAATAGAGCCGGGTCGTCAGCATACTGATGACAATGCACTCCAAATTTCCAGATGACCCCACTCAGTGGTTTAATATAAATGTTAAACAGCACAGGGGACAAGACTCACCCCTGTGAACTCCCACATCGGAGACTCCACAGAGCTAATCAGCACACACACACACAGCAACATTCTCTGGAAACAGCCATTCAAGGGTTGGAAAAACTACAAAATGGTACCCCCATCGGCATCTCAGACAGACACTCCAGGAGGATATTATGGTTGACGGGATCGAAAGCCATTGAGAGATCAAGAAGAATCACCAGGTTCACATTCTTCCAACTCTCTCCCAACAAAGGCCCTCATACAGGATGACCAAGACAGTTTCCATGCCAAAACCATACTTAAACCTGGACTGAAATGGATCTAGAAAATTGGTCTTATCCAAGAGAACCTGGATCTGGTTAGCGACCATCTGCTCAAGAACCTTGCCCAAGAAGGCAAGGAGACATTGGCGACTGGCTGGTAGTTGTTTACATATTTTAGATTCCCCCTTCTCTCACACACACATCTATTTGTAAAACCAGGGGTGGGGGGAGATAAATTGAGAATTAAAATAATGAATTTACCATATTTTATTTATAGCCAATCAAAACTTTAAGCTAATCTTCTTATAACAACTCACACTGCAAGGGAAAGCAAAGCATGATTGCAACAGATAGCTGGAAGTGAAGCCAAAACCAGACATACAGCAGTGTCTCATTTCTTCAGGCAGAGCCATTATCCAGTAGACAGAAACCCCATGCATATTTTTATTAGCAAAGAAAATACCGTGAAGTGCCAGGAGTCACTAATAGACAAGTATTTAAAACCCACAGTCAACACAGTTTAAAGGGGGAGGACGAATGGCAGTCATCCGTAAAAGTTCCATCATTCTCACCAGAAGGCCAGTATATGTGGGAGATGGATATGAGGGTTTGTACTTGGTGTTGGGTGGCAAAGACAGAACAGGGATCTTAGTGTACCATCCACCCCACAGCTCAACCACCTCCCTGACTGAGCTGGTGGAAGCAGTCTGCAATGCAATGATCCCAGGACAATGATTCTGTGGAACTTCAATATTCATGTTGTTTCCACCTTGCCTGGGCCAGCGCAGGACTTCATGGCTACCATGAGAACCATAGGGCTGTCTCAGTACACAATGCAATTTATACATGGATTAAATTGAAAGAACACATGTACAATGAACACATGTAGGAAATCCATATAGGGATGACATACTGTTATGTAAAAGTTATCTTGATGATATCTTCATTATATGGCAGGGCTCTGAAGACAGATTCCAGAAATTTGGGGAATTGGTTAACAAACTGCATCCCAGCATTAAATTTCATGTGGTATATCATAAACAACAGATTCATTTTTTGGAAATTAGATTATGCTCAAGAAAATCTTGAGACCATGATTTACAGAAAACTCTTAGATGTCAATTCCTATTTACAATTTGATAGTTACCATCCTGGATACCTGGAAAGGAATCTACC
The DNA here is from genome assembly GCF_030035675.1 of Rhineura floridana. Taxonomy (NCBI): domain Eukaryota; kingdom Metazoa; phylum Chordata; class Lepidosauria; order Squamata; family Rhineuridae; genus Rhineura; species Rhineura floridana. Next base: position 170,912,252 of record NC_084480.1, on the reverse strand, counting down.
TTATTCCCAAATGTTAAGACTTGGAAGAAATTGCAGCTGATTAAAAGAGCTTGATGTCCAAGCCGGGGAGCTTATGGACCAATTACAAGAAAGAGGATATCCTTGAAAGATATTAAAACAGGCATTTTATAAAGCTAAATCTGTGAGGTGCCACTCTATAAATGCCTAAAGATCACAAAATAGAACCTAACAGGATGATTGTACCTATAACATTTAAGGGATATACACCACAGATTAAAGAAACTATTCAAAAATATTGGTATCTGTCAGAAAACATACCCAAGTGTAGGAGTGTACCCATGTTTGCACCCAAACGTTCATCTAATTTGATATATAGTCTAGTACAGCCTTTCCCAACCAGTGTGCCTCCAGATGTTGTTGGACCATGTGATGTTCCTGTATTAATGTATATATGGTAAGTGCTGTTTGTATAGAAGATATGTGGTAAGTGGAATGAAAGAGGAGGGGGGAGTAAATGAGCAGTAGAATGCAGGATGATTGGCTGAGTGTTTGAATGGCTGAGAGTATAAATGGAAGGATGACAGTTGAATCTGAGTGGACGTTGGTGGGTTGTTTGAGGTGTTTGGTGGGGTTTTTGAGAGGAGATTGTGTGGAGAGTTGGTGGATGTGAGGAGAGTGTGGAGTTCGGATTAATACTAAGACAAGTATCACAGGAATAGATGAAACCATATGCTTATGTGCCTTTATAAAGTAATCTTGTTATTTCTAATATTTAATAAACACTATTTTGGTTTACCGGAGGCCTGATCCTTGGCTGGGGAATATACAGACCAGAAGGGAGGGCAAGGTGCTTACCAAGGCTGAAGGGAAACTGTAACAATTGGTGACAGCGGTGAAGGGAAGAATATAACACCACAAGTATCCAGAGCAACCCAGAGTTGTATGCTTTTTATATAAAGATCAAAGGGATTGGGGACAGCTTAAGCACGCAGTCACAGAGGTAACCTGATAGAGAGACTCAGGCAGAGTCTCTGGGAATACTGGTTATAGGACGTGACTGGTGGTGCTGCCTAGCAGGGGATCTCATGAGGTCTGTGCTAGAGCGGAGAGAGAAACCATAAAAAAGGACAGTCCGGACTGGTGGAGTCCCTGGTGGTGCCTAGTGACAGGCAGTAGCCACGAGCAGGTAGGAACCTGACAGGGAGAGCCAGGGAAGGGCGTCACACGTGGTGGCAGTAGCGGTGGGATACGAACAACAGAGAATACGAACACAGGTGTTGGCTGTAGAGGTGGGGTACGGACAAAAGAGAGCCCCTAACAGTGGTGTGGAAACAGAAATAACAAATAAAGATTACTTGTGAGAGTGACTGGCAAAGAGTGTGTGGCAAAGAGTGAGTGAACTCCAACATCATGGCTGAATATATTAAGATGAAAAGAGAGGAGCTGGTGGAGAAGTGCATAACATTCAATTTACCTCACGAGGGTAAAGGGGTAGATGAATTGAGGGTAGCACTAATAGGATTTACAACTGTCCAGCAAAAACAACCTGTCAGGGAAGAGACCCCAGAAGGATACTTAAGCAATCCCGCTTATATAGAGTATTTGAGAGAGAAGTTAAGATGGAAGGCTGAGGAAAAAGACAAACAGAGGGTCTTTGAAACGGAAGAGAAGGAAAAATAGCGGGAGTTGGAAATTGAGAGATTGAGGAGGGAGGCTGAGGAAAAAGACAAGCAGAGGGAGTTGGAAACTGAGAGATTGAGGAGGGAGGCGGATGAGAAAGAAAAACAGCGGGAGTTGGAATTTGAGAGAATGAGAGTGGATGCTGAAATACAGGTGGAAAAGTTAAAGTTTGAAAGAGAGAAGTTTCATTCTGATGAAACAAGAAAGGACAGAAATGAAACAAAGATAAAGGTAACAAAGATACAGCAAAAGACTTTGCAGTGTTTGAGCCGGGACAAGATCCACAAATTTACCTCAGCACTTTTGAAAAAGCGGCTCAATTGTGGGGGCTACCAGAGGATAAATATATGCAATATTTATCAAACCTGATCAAAGGGGAATTGGCTGAGGTATACCAATATTTCCCCTCAGACAAGCCCGTCACATATGCCGAGTTTAAAGAGGCAGTATACAAAAGATTCAGACTGGGACCAGACTATTTTAGAAAGTTATTCCGAAACTGTCAGATCCAAGCAGGGAGGTCTTTTGTTGAACTGGGAGCAAAGTTGATGGATATATTTGGAAAGTGGATGAGTAGTGCCAAAGCTCAGTCAGTGGAAGAGGTGAAAAGCCTCATGATACTGGATCAATTATTCCATCAGTTACCACCAGAAATAAAGCTCCTTGTCAAAGACCGTTCCCCTACATCGGTGCAGGAGGCCGCAGAGATGCCGGATCACTTTGCCTCCAACAGAACTGGCTGGGTGGGGAAAACATCAAGAGAGTTTAAACCCAGACCATATAATGGCGGCAAAAAGGATGTGGTGCCACAGCGAGTGAGTCCTCCAGTAAAATCTGAAGGGCACAGGACACCCCAGAGTGGATCTGTGTACCCTAAAATGGAGGAGAAATTATGCTATAAATGTGGTAGACCGGGGCACCTATGTTTTCAATGTGAGGTTGCCAACCCCATTAGTAATCCTGCTCAGGCAAGGGCAGTAGAAACAGAACCAAAAGATCTAACAACGAAAAAGGTTCAGTTCTGCCAGATAAACTGGACAGAAGTAAAAGACTTGGATTCGAGTCTAAGAGAAGAAGTGTGTGTTCAAGGGGCAAATTATTGGGCATTGCTTGATACTGGTGCCGCTCAGATGTTACTGAGGCCAGATTTAATAAAATGTGAGGAAATATTACCTCAGGAAACGGTGACTATCCAAGGAGTGAGGGGAAAACCAGAAAGCTTACCCATGGCCCTAGTGAAAATGGAGTGGAGAGGCCGAGAGGGAGAATATAAAGTGGGTATTAATGCCCAACAACAAGAGCCAGTGATACAGAGATGTAATGGGGACACAAGGAAAAATATATGTGGTGACCAGGCGACAGCTTGGCAGAGAGACAGAAGCCTTGTTAACAGAGGCTGAAGAAAACAGGGTGCAACCTGTTTTCGAGCCTACGGTCACCATAGCAACCCCTGGAAGGCCTGCTGAAAGAAACAACTTGTATCAAGTGGGTTCTAGTGATGATGCAGAGCAGTTCAGGGAAGAACTGAATAAGGATACAAGTTTGAAGCAAATAAAGGACCAAGCCCTGACACAAAAGATTCCCTTTACTGACAAACTGAGGAATCAAATTGTGTGTGAGAATGGGATTTTATATAGACTGTGGATGCCTGCTGAGAGAGAGAATGAATGTGAACCAGTGAAACAAATGATGGAAGTTGTGAAAGAGAATCTGAGTCAAGCTCAGCAGAAGGAAAGTTACTGGTATGACAGAACAGCCAGGGAACGTGTGTATGATGTGGGAGATATAGTTATGGCATTCATACCCAGGAAACATGATAAATTACAGGCTAACTGGGAGGGACCATATACCATAAGAGAAAAGCTTGACACAGTGACGTATGTAATTACCACAGACCAATTAAACAAAAACAAAGTGATTCATGTAAATATGTTAAAGCCTTACCATACCAGGGATGCAAAGGTGTTGCAAGTTACCTTATTCCCTGAGGGAAGTGGGCCTGAACTTCCGGATTTGGTACAGGAAAGCAAAGACAAAGGAGGGGTAGATCAATTGGAATGGTCAGAGGAGGTGAAGGAGGAAGTAAAAGAAGAGATTCTGAGAGTTTTGAAAAACTATGGGAATCTCTTTAGCAATAAACCTGGCCGAACCAGTATAGCCAAACATTCCATTGATACTGGAGATCATGCCCCAATCAGATCCGTTCCGTACCGTGTGAATGGGAAAGTTTTGAGTGAAATCAAAAAGGAGGTGGAAGATATGCTGGAACTAGGAGTGATCAGGGAATCCATCAGTCCCTGGGCCTCAAGTATTGTCCTGGTTCCGAAAAAAGATGGAACGACAAGATTTTGCATTGATTATCGGCTAATCAATAAAATTACTGTCCCAAATGCGTATCCTATGCCTAGGGTAGATGCAATGTTAGAGTTATTGGGGGCAGCAACCATTATCTCTACAATAGATCTCTGTAAGGGATTTTGGCAAATGGAACTAGACGAGCAATCCACAGCCAAAACTGCCTTCAGTACACCAGATGGGTTATATGAGTTTGTGACCTTACCCATGGGACTAAGGAACTCACCAAGTTCGTTTCAGAGGCTAATCAATACTGTGTTGCGAGGCATGTCAGATTTTGCAGTGGCCTATATAGATGACGTGGCCATTTTTAGCAAGTCGGTGCCTGAGCATGTCCAACACCTAACAACAGTATTTAGAGGCATTAAGAAAAGCAGGCCTCACAATAAAAGCTAAGAAATGCCAGTTTGGGTTAAAGGAAGTAATCTATTTAGGACATAAGGTGGGGAGTGGGAAAATCACCCCCTTATGGAGCAAGGTGGAGGCAATACAATCGTGGCCTATCCCCTTAACTAAAAAAGAAGTTAGGGCATTTCTAGGTGTGGCTGGTTTTTATAGAAAGTTTGTGAAAGATTTTGGGGAAATAGCAACCCCCTTGCATGAGTTGACAAAGAAGAAGTGTTCTGAGCGTGTGGTATGGACGGATGAATGTCAAAAGGCTTTTGATCTTTTGAAGCAAGCCTTGTGCCAAGGACCTATATTAATAGCACCAGACTATGAGCAACCATTCATCGTGGCTACGGATGCGTCGGACCTCGCGCTGGGAGTCGTCTTGCTGCAGGAGAGAGAAGGCACCAGACATCCAGTGGCGTATCTGAGTCGCAAGCTAACATCGAGGGAGAGAAACTATTCGTTGGTCCAAAAGGAGTGCCTAGAGGTCGTGTGGGGACTGAACAAGTTGCGCCCATACGTGTGGGGACGAAGATTTACGGTGACGACTGACCATCGGGCCTTGTTATTGTTACAGACTATGAAAAACCATAACACTATGTTGCAGAGGTGGTCCTGGGCCCTACAAGACTATTAAGTGGACTTCCAGTTCATAAAAGGCAAGGACAATGTATTGGCCGATGGACTGTCAAGGCAGGTGGCTGGGACTGCAGTGACGTGACCAGACGGAGGAACAAAGAAAGACATTTTCCCCAGAGAGACTTGTTTTACTTGTTAACGCAACGTATGAATCCTGGAACAGGAATAATACTTTGCCGTTATTTTTAAGGGGGGGAAAATGTGATGTTCCCGTATTAATGTATATATGGTAAGTGCTGTTTGTATAGAAGATATATGGTAAGTGGAATGAAAGAGGAGGGGGGAGTAAATGAGCAGTAGAATGCTGGATGATTGGCTGAGTGTTTGAATGGCTGAGAGTATAAATGGAAGGATGACAGTTGAATCTGAGTGGACGTTGGTGGGTTGTTTGAGAGGTGTTTGGTGGGGTTTTTGAGAGGAGATTGTGTGGAGAGTTGGTGGATGTGAGGAGAGTGTGGAGTTCGGATTAATACTAAGACAAGTATCACAGGAATAGATGAAACCATATGCTTATGTGCCTTTATAAAGTAATCTTGTTATTTCTAATATTTAATAAACACTATTTTGGTTTACCGGAGGCCTGATCCTTGGCTGGGGAATATACAGACCAGAAGGGAGGGCAAGGTGCTTACCAAGGCTGAAGGGAAACTGTAACAATTGGTGACAGCGGTGAAGGGAAGAATATAACACCACAAGTATCCAGAGCAACCCAGAGTTGTATGCTTTTTATATAAAGATCAAAGGGATTGGGGACAGCTTAAGCACGCAGTCACAGAGGTAACCTGATAGAGAGACTCAGGCAGAGTCTCTGGGAATACTGGTTATAGGACGTGACTGGTGGTGCTGCCTAGCAGGGGGATCTCGTGAGGTCTGTGCTAGAGCGGAGAGAGAAACCATAAAAAAGGACAGTCCGGACTGGTGGAGTCCCTGGTGGTGCCTAGTGACAGGCAGTAGCCACGAGCAGGTAGGAACCTGACAGGGAGAGCCAGGGAAGGGCGTCACAGACCACAACTCCCATCAGCCTCAGCCAGCATTGCCAATGGTCAGGAAAGATGAGAATTGTGGTCCAACAACATCTGGAGGCACACTGGTTGGGAAAGGTTGGTCTAGTACATGCAAAAGTAAGGTCTAATCCAAACATCACCACCACTGTAGGCAATATTAATGTGGGACAATTTATATGTGGGAGCTGTAGTGTATGTATTAATTGTGTAAAACTGAGTTACTTTAGCAATCCCAATGACAACAAAGTGTAGCATCTTAATGAATGTTTTACCTCAAAGCATATATGTGGTTCAATGTCCCTGTCCATTGTTATACATTGGTATGACCACAAGAAAAATCAAGACTAGAATAGGAAAACATAAAAGGCATATTAGGACCAGAAAGCACCATGGACACAAACACTTCACACAGAAACACCATGATACACTTCACAGAGAAACAACAACTTTGAAATTTTGATGCATTAAGAAGGTGTGTGGCTCAGGCAAGCAACTACGTACATTGCTTAAAAGGAAGGAAGATAGATGGATATGCAAATTAAGCAACCTATCACCTTATGGATTGAATGAAGATATAGAATGGATGACTGTTGTTTGATGTACACTTCTTGCTATAGTTGATTTTACAATGTATGCTATATTGGTTACTAAGCTGATGTGAGTTTTTCCAGGATGTGGGTTATTCCAACAAATGGACTTAGAAACCTGATTAACATAAGTAAATCAGGTGTGTAACAAAGATGGTTTGGTTATAAATTAATAGATCCTTTTCACATAAGTTCACAGGAACAAATCTTGACCAACTTATTATACTGGTAAGTTTTTCTGATTTATTTTTAACATACTTACAGATATTTTTATATTTGGCATATGATTACTTGTTTTCCATACATTGTCTTTTACAGATCACTGAAAATTTTGCAGACACCAGCAATTACTTGATAGCTGGACTGCTTTATTGGCATTTACAAAGCAGTTCCTAGATCAAAAATTGGTGAGCAAAAGATGCTGTTACACCATTGAACATATTTTTTCTGTTTTTTGTTAAATGTACATATTTTATAAAATTATTTATATTTGTGTCAGATGAACTCAAGACCAAAGAACACTGCAACCAAACAGGCCACTGAAGAAGGCCCTGCAACCAAAATGCATTTGTCACAAAATTACATAAAAACATCTAACACTGTTTGGAGTATGACCTAAAGTTAACCTCTCACCGATATTCTGCCACACAATCCACTAGGCCTTTGTAATGAAGGGTCTCATGCTGTACTGCACTTTCAACGGCTCTCACTCCAGTAACATCTTTTAGCACGTGCTGTACACTTGTTATGTAGCCAGAGACATTAATGTCATCTTCCTGCTCCTTCACAGGCATTCCTTCAGCTAATAGTAACATTTCCATAGCTGAATGAAAAAGTTTACCTTGTTGAAAGATATCTGTAAAACAAAAAATAATAATTATTCATGCTCTGGTAACTTCTAGATTGGACTACTGCAATGCGCTCTACGTTGGGCTGCCCTTGAAGACTGTTCGGAAACTACAGCTAGTCCAGAATGCAGCGGCCAGATTGCTGACGCGGACCAGAAGGTCCGCTCATATAACACCTGTTCTGGCCCGTCTGCACTGGCTTCCTATTTGTTTCCGGGCTAGATTCAAAGTGCTGGTTTTGACCTATAAAGCCCTACACGGCATGGGACCGCAGTACCTGGTGGAACGCCTCTCACAATATGAACCTACCCGTACACTGCACTCAACATCTAAGGCCCTCCTCCGAGTGCCATCCCATCGAGAAGCTCGGAGGGTGGTGACTAGAACTAGGGGGCCTTTTCAGTGGTGGCCCCCGAACTGTGGAACAGTCTTCCTGATGAGGTGCGCCTGGCGCCGACGCTGCTATCTTTTCGGCGCCAGGTGAAAACCTTTTTATACTCCCAGGCATTTTAAAGTGTATTTTAACAGTATCTCACTATTATTTTGTATTTTGGACATTGTTTGGTTCTTTTATTGTTTGTTTGTTTTTGGTTTTGATTTATTGTATTTATTGTACTTATACACTGTGCTTGTTTTATCTTTTATGTACACCGCCCAGAGAGCCTTCGGGCTTAGGGCGGTATATAAATTAAATAAATAAATAATTTATAGTTACTCAAACTTAGGCTTTAAATGGACATCTAGGGGCCATTTCACACATCCATGACTTGATCTCATAACCAGACTATTCAGCACTTGATGACTTGTAGATCAATGGATGAATTGCCTCCACTGATTAGTACCATGTTTGTAATGATTAGTCATACAGAAGATCAGCCTGTAGTATTTGAACTTGGCACCTCATGACAGCCACTAAATCATGAATAGGATTAATTTATGAATGTGGCCTAAGAATCCAGATTTAGCAGCCAAACTGGAAAGAGTTCATAGTGTATATTATTCCACAGCAACAGGTGTCACATAAACTTGGGAATAAGACATATAAGAGCTGCCTTATAGTAAGTCATACTAAGTTGTCCAGTGCAGTAACCAACAGGAACTGAGGGTCCACTTCAGAACAAATCTCCCCCCCCCGCCCCCAGATAAGGACAAAGGTGGGGAAAAAAGGAAGTTTAAATATGGGACTAGGAGAATTAAGCACGGAGAATACATGGGCACATGATAGCAATTCAGGGAGGCCAAAGGACCATAGGCTAAAACACAAGTTTCAGATGCACATAGAGAAGGATACTGTATATAAGTCTTTATATGTTAATACTAGAAGCCTCCAGTTCAAGATGGGCGACCTGGAGTTGGTTTTAAAAGACAGCATATATGCAATGGTTAGAACAGAAGCCTGGTAAAATTGAGAGAACCAATGAGACACTTATCTCTGGACATGAACTCTGTAAGAAGGACAGTACTGGAGGTGCTGCTGCTCTGTATGACAAAGAGAACATAAGAGTCGAACAAGCTAGAAATCCCAAAAGGGTCAAACTCCACCGCAGAATCATAGAATAGTAGAGTTGGAAGGGTCCTACAAGGCCATCAAGTCCAACCCCCTGCTCAATGCAGGAATCCAAATCAAAGCATTCCCAACAGATGGCTGTCCAGCTGCCTCTTGAATGCCTCCAGTGTTGAATGCCTCTCTAGGTAATTGGTTCCATTGTCATACTGCTCTAACACAGTTAGAAAGTTTTCCTGATGTTCAGTTGAAATCTGGCTTCCTGTAACTTGAGCCCATTATTCCGTGTCCTGCACTCTGGGACGATCGAGAAGAGATCCCGGCCCTCCCCCATGTGACAACCTTTCATGTACTTGAAGAGTGCTATCATATCTCCCCTCAGTCTTCTCTTCTCAAGGCTAAACATGCCCAGTTCTTTCAGTCTCTCCCCATAGGGCTTTGTTTCCAGTCGCCTGATCATCCTTGTTGCCCTCCTCTGAACCTGTTCCAGTTTGTCTGCATCCTTCTTGAAGTGCAAAGACCAGAACTGGACTAAGTATTCAAGATGAGGCCTAACCAGTACTGAATAGAGGGGAACTAATACTTTACGCAATTTGGACACTATACTTCTGTTAATGCAGCCTAATATAGCATTTGCCTTTTTTGCAGCCACATCACACTATTGGCTCATATTCAGCTTGTGATCAACAACCCCAAGGCCCTTCTCGTATGTAGTATTGCTGAGCCAAGTATCCCCCATCTTATAACTGTGCATTTGGTTTTCCTAAGTGTAGAATTTTGCATTTATTCCTGTTGAATTTCATTCTGTTGTTTTCAGCCCAATGCTCCAGCCTATCAAGGTCCTTTTGAATTTTGTTTCTGTCTTCCACGGTATTAGCTGGCCCTCCCAATTTTGTATCATCTGCAAATTTGATAAGCATGCTCTGTACCTCCTCATCCAAGTCATTAATAAAAATGTTGAAGAGCCCTGGGCCCAGGACTGAGCCCTGTGGTACCCCACTTGTTACTTCTGCCCAGTTTGAGAAGGAACCATTGAGAAGCACTCTTTGAGTACAATTCTGGAGCCAACTCTGGTTCCCCGATAGTTGTTCCATCCAGACCACATTTAGCTAGCTTGCTAATCAGAATATCATGGGGCACTTTGTCAAAAGCTTTGCTGAAGTCAAGATATATTATGTCCACAGCATTCCTACAGTATACAAGGGAGGTTACCTGATCAAAAAATGAGATAAGATTAGTTTGGTAGGATGTGTTCTTCATAAATCCATGTTGGCTTCTAGTAATCACTGCATTGTTTTCAAGATGCTTACAGACTGACTGCTTTATAATCTGCTCCAGAGTTTTTCAAAGGATTGATGTTAGGCTGACTGGTCTGTAGTTCCCCGGTTCCTCCTTTTTGCCCTTTTTGAAGATAGGGACAACATTAGCTCTCCTCCAGTCATCCGGCACTTCAACAGTCTTCCTTGATTTTGCAAAGATAACAGACAGCGGTTCTGAGAGTTCTTCAGCCAGTTCCTTCAATACTCTAGGACAGTGACTCCCAACCTGGGGGCCGTGAAACAATCAAAAAGGGGTCATGAAGAAGACAGATTTTTTTTAAAAAAGGAACCTCGAATAATGGTAAGCCACAGATGGAGTGTTGCCTCTACCCCTTTTCTATCTCTATGGTGACTGCCCCTCCGCCAGTGCAGTATCCTTTCCCACCCATGACGTTGTTGACGTCATGACACTCCCATTGTCTCCTCCCACTGCATGGGATGAGCTCACCCTTCCCGCCTAAATCCATGAAGGGGGTGCGTGGTTGCAGAGAGGAAGTAACACAATCGGCTGGAGCTCCGCTGTTGCTGTGTCTTTTTCTGGCCAGCCCAGCCCAGCCCAGCTACTTGACCACCTTTCCCTCCCTTCTCTCCTCCACCCCATCCCGCTTCCAGCCCTGCTTGCCTGCCATGGGTTCCTGCTGGGAGGAAGGGCAGGATAAAGAGCATAGCGGTGAGCGCAGGGCTAGGGCTGGGGCAGGCTGCAGATGAGGGCATGGAGGGTGGGAGGTCTTTGGAGCAAAAACTACACGGAGGCAGGATTACTCCTGGGGTGGTGTTAGTGTTATGCTCTCAAATGTATATGGTGCCTCATAGAATTAGATAAGCAAAATCAGATAAGATACCTCCTCCCCTCAAGTCAACACCTGTGTAAAATCTCGTGCCCACAAATAGGCTTTCGGGTACCCTATCTTTCCTGGGTGGTTAGCAGATGAGGCTCTGTGTGTGTGTGTGTGTGTGTGTGTGTGATGTCATGCTAGAGAATTTTGTGAGAAATCCTTAAAGAAGTTCAAAACTAAAGGTGCTGCAACTGCACGTTTGTTAACTGTGCTAAATGCTTCTCTTCCCCAGTCCCAGACATAACGCTGCTGTGCCACCACCTACTAGCCGCCCTCCTCCTGAACTAGATGGTTTGGGCTAAATGAGAAGGTGTGCGCTGCAAGCTCTCTTGAATAGGGGTGATTCAGCTTGCATGCATAGTGGCTGCCCAACTTAAAACTACTCAATATGCATTCTATATCTGGTAATTTTCTGCCAGGCAGGCACTACACATGCAGTCTGGATCACTCCCATTCTAGAGTGCCTACACTGCACACCTTCCCACCAAACACGGCATGCAGGAGGAAGCCAGCCCAGATTGAAAACCTGCAGTAAAGGGACAAGGGAGTGGAGGCAGGAGTGGCTTTTACTTAGGCTTTTCTCCTCTCTGATGAAGGGGGAGCAACATTGGGCTGAAAACGTCAGAAGGGATGTTTTCTTCTTCCCTCCCAGCATGATAGCTTCTTGAAAAGGAAGAGGAATCCCTTTTCTTGCATGGGGGGGGGGGAAGAGAAGAAGCGAATGCACTTGTTGCGTTGAAATCAAAATATCGAAACAAGTTAGATGTGCAACCAGATTTAAGGTTGAAATGTACATCTCTTCAACCAGACTTCCAATCTCTGACAGCTGCAAAACAGCACCAGCCTTCTCATTAACTCAGTTATACCATGGATGTATGAGCTTGATTTTAAGAACTTCTCTACAGTAATCATTTGGTCACCTGGACACTCTTGGGCTGCATTCACTGTACATTTATTCCACTATTATTCCTCTTGAAACAGTCATGGCTTCCCCCAAAGTATGGTGGGAAGTATAGTTAAGGGTGCTGAGAGTTGTTAAGAGACCCTTGTTCCCCTCACAGATCTACAATTCCCAGAGTTTCCTGGGAAGAGGGTTGGAACATTAAACCACTCAGGGAACTGTAGCTCTCTGAGGAGAACAGGAGCCTCCTAACAACTCTCAGTACCCTTCACAAACTACACTTCCCAGGCTTCTTTGAGGGAAGCCATTAGTATTTAAAGTGGAATAATAGCGGAATAAATACATGGTGTGAATATGGCCTGGTTTCACTCTTCTTCACATTGTGGGTTTCAGAAGTAATTAAATGAGCAGATTCATTTGGGGAGGGACCTGTTCTGGAGTCCCTGTGTGTGTGTGTGTGTATGTGTGTCCCTGGGTGTGGGTGTTGATGTGTTTTGGGAGCTCCGAGTTATGTGTGTGCATGTTTGGGGAGTGTGTGTGTATATATATGTGTATGGGGTTGGCACATGAAGCCCCTAGTTACTTAGTAAGTTGATGATCCTTCAAAATTTGTTAGAAGTTGTTTATATTCTGTAATCTGCCCTGGGACTTTCTGGTAAAAGGCAGATAATAAATATCATCATCATATTTGTTGTTGAGATGAATAAAAAATGACAGTACTTAACACTTCATTATGTATTTTTTTTCAATTAACAGAGACTATAATTACAATTAGCATGTGGGGGGTCACAAAAAATTTTGAGTTTACAAAGGGGGTACCGCACTCATAAAGGTTGGGAACCACTGCTCTAGGATGCAGTTTATCGGGCCCCGACGATTTGAACTCGTTCAAAGTGATTAGGTATTCCTTGACTATTTGTCTATCAATCTCAAGCTCCAATCCTGCCCCTTCTACTTCATGTTTCCCAGGAGGGTCACAGATCCTTTTTTGGGGGAGAAGACTGAGCCAAAGTAGGAATTTAGGACTTCTGCCTTTTCTTTGTCATCTGTTATCATTTTGCCATCTTCATTGAGTAGCTGTGCCACCATTTCTTTTTTCTGTCTTTTACTATGGAAGTACCAGAAGAAAGCTTTTTTGTTGCTTTTGGCATCTCTCGCGGACCTCAGCTCATTCTCAGCTTTAGCCTTCCTGATGCCATCCCTGCAATTCCGTGATACTCTTCCTTTGTGGCCTGGTCTTCTTTCCACTTCCTGTATGTGTCCTTTTTTGTTTTCTGGTCATCGCTAAGCTTTTTGTGAAGCCACATTGGCTTCTTCTGCTGTTTCCCCCCCTTTTTCCTTGTTGGAATTGCTTACCATTGCGCTTTTAGAATTTCCTTTTTTAGAAACTCCCACCCATCTTGGACTCCTTTTCTCATTAGGGTCGCTTGCCATGGAACCGTACTTCCACCTGTTCTGGGTTTATTAAAATCAGCTTTCCTGAAATCCAGCATTTATGGCTACTCTCAGCTTTTGCTTCCTTTAAAATCAAGAACTCAAGTATAGCATGGTCACTTTTCCCCAGAATTCCCTAACTGCCACTGCATCCACCAAATCATCTCTGTTGGTTAGAATCAAGTCCAGGATAGCTGATCCTCTGGTTGTTTCCTGCACTTTCTGTAGGAGAAAGTTATCTCCAACACGTCAGAAATTTCTTGGAGGGGCCGTGTTTGGCAGAATTTTTCTCTCAACAGATATCGGGATAATTGAAGTCCCCCATTATTATTACATCATGCCTCCTTGAAACATTGGCAATTTGCTTTTCAAAAGTTACATTCTCGTCTTCTCCTTGACTGGGTGGTCAGTAGTAGACTCCAAGCACCACATTCCTTTTACTCCTTGCCCCATTAATTTTAATCCAGATACATGCGGTGGAGCTACCAAGCTCATTCTCCCGTATTTCTGTGCAGGGATATATTTTTAACATATAGCGTGACTCCACCTCCCTTTTTATCCCTTCTGTTCTTTTTGAACAAGTTATATCCTTCAATTGCTGTATTCCAGTCATGGGAGTCATCCCACCAAGTTTCAGTTATACCTATCAAGTTGTAATTACTCTCCTGTATTAAGAGTTCAAGTTTGTCCTGATTGTTTCCCATGCTCTGCGCATTACTATACAGACATCGAAGACCATGTGATTTATGGCTTGGCTTCCTCACTACATTTTACTGAGCACTGTTACTCGGCCCTAATAGAGCTGATCTTTCTGTTCCCATTACTATGCACAAGTCTTCATCAGTCGTTACCACCAAGTTTACGTCTCCCTCCCCCTTTGGATTCAGTTTAAAGCCTTCCTGATGAACTTCTCCATGCTCTGGCCAAACACATTCTTCCCAGTCCTTGTGAGATGCAACCCATCACTTGCCAGCAATCCATCTTCCAGGAAGCATAGCCCGTGGTCCCAGAATCCAAATTTCCCACGTCGGCACCACCTTCGTAGCCATTCATTCACATGGAGTATTTTTCTTTCCCTTTCTACTCCTCTTCTAAGCACTGGAAGGATGAATGAAAAAACTATCTGGGCCCCAAAGTCCTTGAGTTTCCTTCCCAGAGCTTCAAAGTCTGATGAGATTTCTTCATAGCTCCATTTGGCAGTATCATTTGTTCCCACGTGGATGAGGAGAAAGAGATACCTGTTGGTGGGCTTGATGAGTGATGGCAACCCTTCGGTCACATCTCTAATCCATCCTCTTGGTAGACAGCATACCTGGCAAATCCACGCATCTTCTCGCCATACTTGGGTTTCAATCCCAAGCAGTAGGGAGTCTCCCACTACTAGTACTCTTCTCTTCTTGTTGTGGGGCGTGGTTTCATTGCCCCGGCTTGATTGAGCTTCAGCCTCTTGCTCGTTGTCGCACTGGGTTTCCTGTAATTCTTCCACCACAGGCTGTCCTCCAGTCTCATCCTCGAGTAGTTGAAAGCGGTTCCATAGTTCCATTGGTGAAGGGTGTCTTCTAGTTCTTCTGCTCCTACCTGTCACCCTTTCCCACAGAGTTTCCTCCACCTCGTTGTTCCTCTCCAAAGCAGTCTCCTCTTCTGCTACCACACGGTGTTGTTCTTTCACCTCCACTTCTCTTTGCTGCTGTTGTTCCAGCGTTCTGTCTAAGAACTCTTCATCTTCTCTTATAGTCCTCAGTGTGGCCACCCGCCGTTCCAGGCCTCTCACTTTTTCTTCCAACAGTGCAACAACTCCATGTTGTTCTCAGGCAAGAAAACAAACATGGCACAGACCTTGCAGGTCATAACCACTGGAGTATCCTTCCTGTTCATACTCTCTTCTACCTTTTGTTTCTTTCTCACTACTTGTTTTGGAGTGGCCTGTGCTTTGTCCTGTCCAGGGTAAACTTGATACTGGTATGCAGTGTGCTGTACAAGGAGAATTTGTAATTTATTTATTTATTTATTTATTTATTTTTAGGGACTTCCCCTATTGAACTCCTTTGTTGAACTTCTGTTTGCTCTCCCTGTTCACTCGCTCTCTGGGTGATACTGGACCCCAAGTGTAATTTAGTACTGGGATGGGCTATCATCCCCCTGATCAAAATATTCAAGGATATCTTAAGATGGAGAATGAGATCAAGGAGACATCCAGAAGAGGGGATGCAGTAGTAATAGGGGTCTTCAACTACCCTCACATAGACTGGGGGCATGCATGTTCCAGTCACGACAAAGGTAACATTTCTAGATATCCTAAATGACTGTGCCCTACAACAATTGGTCATGGAACTGACAAGAGGGGCAGTGACCCCCAGGAGCTAGTATGATTTATGTTGTTGAACTGTGACCACAGTGCTATCAAATTCAATATTTATGTAAATGGACAATTATCAAGAGAATCCAAAACAGTCACATTTGACTTCAAAAGAGGAATCTTCCCCAAAAAATCAGGGGATTGGCAAAAAGGAAGTTGAAAGAGAAAGTCAGGAAGGTCAAATCACTCCAAAATGAGTGGGAGTTGATTCAAAATACAGTACAGTAGGGTCCTGATTTTCGGCGTTCTGCTAATACAGCAGCGCCAGCGGGGCAATCAGGTGCAGCGCGGGGAGCTCCAGCTGACAGCAATCAGCTGGAGCATGTGAGCTCCCCGTGCTACAGCTGATCAGCTGCAGCACAGGGAGCTCATGTGCTACAGCTGATCACTGTCAGCTGGAGCACAGTGGCTGGAATACAGTAGGGCTGCACTTTCCAGCAGTTTTCACTTTTCAGTGGGGGCCTGGAACATAACCTGCCATATAATTGGAGCTCTACTATATTAGAAGCTCAACTGGAGTGTATAATGTAGATCAGGAAAGGTACCACCAGGGCCAAAGCATGCCAGTGTTGTTAACGTACAGAGTTAAAGAACATAAGGGACCACAAACTCTGGCAAAAGTAATGCAAGCAGACTATAAGGCATGCTAAAAGGGAATTTGAGGAACACATTGCTAAAAACAAAGACCAACAACCAAATATTCTTTAAATACATTAGCAACAGGAGATTGTGGAGAATCTGAATGAATTCTTTGAATATGTCTTCACGGCAGAACATATATGGCAGCTCCCTGTGGGTGAACTAAGGCTGCAATCCAATGCATGCTTCCCTGGGAGCAAGTCCACTGAACCCAATGGAGCTTACTTTTGAGTAGACATTGCTGCCGTATTCATAGGAAGGGATTCTGAGAACCGAGGCAAATAGTGGTGACTAGATGATGTTCTAGGCCTTATTGACAAAATAAAAACTGACAAATCATCAGGTCTGAATAGCATCCACCCAAGAGTTCTGAAAGAACTGAAATGTGAAATTGCTGATCTACTAACAAAAATATGTAATTTGTCCCTAAGATCAGCCTTGGTCCCTGAGAACTGGAAAGTGGCCACTGTAACACCAATTTTTACATAGAGATCCAGGGAAGGATCCAAGAAATTACAGACCAGTTAGCTTAATGTCTGTCCTGGGACAAATAGTGGAAAGCATTGTCAAGGATAAAACTACTAAGCATATAGAAGAACAAGTCTTGCTGAAGTAGAACAAGCATGGCTTCTATAAGGGTAAGTCCTCTCTCACTAATCTATTAAGAGTTGTTTGACAGTATCACCAAGCACACAGATAGAGGTGATCCAACTGACATTGTGTACTTCTCACAAAGTACCACACCAAAGACTCCTGAGTAAACTTAACAATCATGGAATAAGAGAAGTCCTCTTGTGTATCAGTAAATGGTTAGGAAACAGGAAGCAGAGCATAGGAATAAATGGACAGTTATTCCAATGTAGAAAGTGGAGTCCTCCCCCAAGGATCAGTATTGGGACATGTGCTTTTTAATTTGTTCTTATGCTCTTATGATAGTTGTTTTCCTGAAATAGATTATGAAACATTTAGCATCAAGCCATAATAGTAATGGGGGCTTTCAACTGTCCTGGAGTAACTGACAATATGGAAGTAGCAGCAGCAAAACTGATGATATGGAAGTAGCAGCAGTGAAAGGTTTTGTGAGCATAATCAAAATCCCAGCAGAATTCTGATTAGTATCTGACTACAAGGTCAACCTGAACAGGTTTTAATTTTGGGAAAAGAGAAAAAGGCTAGGTAACCAAGATTTATTAAATCTCTTGCTAGATATACCAATCCAATACTTGAGGATATGCATCAGTCATATAACTAAATATATTGTTAACTATAATCATAAATTATGGAAAGAAATCAAGACAGACCTTAACAGGTCACAGATAAAATAATCCTGGATGGGAAGGAACTCAACCATGAAAATGTTTGCATGGGTCATCTTTTTATTCTTGACTATTCCACTGCATGTAAAATTCTTTAATAATTGCCAAATGGGAAAAATAGCAGAATTTATTCAGAATGGTACAAAGCAAGAATTGTAGCTAGAACACTGTTAGCCAACAGAGAAAGAGGGGATAGTATTCTCCTAGATCAGGGGTGGGGAACAGGATCTGGCCAGTGGGCAGGATCCTGATTTCCCCCCCCAAAGTCCATTTTGAAAGGTAGGCACGCCTCCCATATGTCAATCACCTGGTATTACAATGATGTCACGTTACCAAAACTATCCTTTCTGGGCATTGCTCAAAACACACCTGCAGAGGAAGATCCTTTACAATGCCTACTTCAGTTCATATTTGATGTCAGGTGTGGAGCAGATAGAGGTATGGCTGCAAAGGAACAACCGAGAGACTTTTAAATTGAATTCCCAATTGTTCCTTGGCAAGCAAGATGATGCCAGTGCTGATCAACAATTTGGCACTTACAGCAAGCCTGCTTTGGAAAAGCATCAGCTGCCCTATGGAGTTCTCAGTTGAGAACTCCACAGCATAGCAGATCCTAGTGGGCTAGCCGATAGCAAGCCTTGCTTGCCAAAGTACAATTGGGAATGCAGTTTAAGTCTCTCAGTTCCTTTGCAGCCATTTTTTCACCTGCCTCACACCTGACATTCTCATGGCTTCATGGGCCAAATCAGGGCCGTGTCGGATCTAATTTGGTCCATAGGCCAGAGATTCCCCACCCCTGCCCTAGATAGTATTTATAGAGCTGCAATGCTGACTCCTTTAAATTTATGATTTTTGGCTGATAAAGCAATTCAGTTTGAAGAATGTAAGTTGTCAACGTATCTTAAAGAGCACTCTCTGGCAATGGAATAATGAGTTCAGCTATAACTTCTGCAGTGGAAAGCCATTTTTTTTTTACTCATGGAGGCTCCTCACACAATCAGAACTTTGATTTTCATCTTCCATGGTTTAAATTAGTGCAGGAAAGCCTTCACATGTAGAAAAGGCTCCCTACTGCAGAAGTTATAGGTAAACTCATGAGCAGCCACCAGGAACACACAACAGTGGAGATGGAGCTAAAACCACAGCCCTGCAGCCCTTTTATACTCACTTTCCCTCTTCACACAAGTAAAACTTAGGAGTAATTTAACTGCAAACCAGTATGTTCTAACTATTAACAGAAACCAGTTAGAATGTATACTTGTTCAGAAAATACATGAATTTCAAAACTGGAAGTTTGATTTAAATCACGAAAAAAATCAGCCTTTTTTTCCTTGGTGATTTTAATCAATCCACCTTGGGATGTGCCAATTCTTATTTTAAAAAAAATCAATGCATTTTCTCATTGCTTACTTTTAGTATATTCTGCAAAACCATCTTCCCCAAGTTCCAGAATCATTCGCTGTTTCCACCTCTCCAAATAAAAAGCCTGTTCCACAGGCATGGTCTGCTGTAGAACAGCTGTCACACTAGCCAAGTAGTTCTTTTGCAAACTGATTTGCAAGGGCTGTCCTGGAGTAGTTTTCTGAGGCAAAGAGCTCTTATTGGAATTCATTAGGGGAATCCAGTTCTCGTTAAGTTTTGGTTCAGTATCCTGATCTGGTGGCTTATATTTACTTACTGGTCCGTAGAGCTTGTTATCTTCTTCAAATAATGATTCAGGACTTTGAGAACTATCTTTGTGGGATGTGAGGTAGTGGATCAAATCTCTGTATTTTTTTTGGTCAGTTTTTTCATACTTGCTGGTTGTTTTCTTCTTCCCATAAAAAGAGGAAGAAGAACCAAGGGTCCTAAACAGGAATCCATCATTGTTCAACAATCCTCTCAACAGCACTGGTAATCTCCTACATTTTCTGTTTACTTGGAGGAATGACCCCATACTGCCAGACAATATTTGCTAGCTGAATCCAGAAGATGTTTCTTCAAGAAATATTTCTACTTTGCCATAATTTCCTAGTATATTAAAAAAAATGCTTTGGTTATTTACCATGTGTTATCAGGTCTGCCACTACCATTAGACAGGGTGATAGATTATCTCCAAGTATGCTTCAGATGACAGATTTTACCAGTAAAGTGAACCAAAATAGCAAATATTTAGGAAATAATTAAATTTTGCACCATGGGACCACCATTTAGTATCAAAATGTATTGGGCTCTTTCCAATTATCATCATTATTTTGTATTGATCAAATATACATTTTACTTACAACTCTATCTTATGCATATTTTCTCAGAAGCAAGAGCAATTAATATTAAGGAAACCTATCTCTATCTATGCTCATTTAGAATCAGAGCTGTTGGCTTTTCCATAGATTGTCAAGCCACCAGAAACTAAAATGCTAGTTAGATAAACCAGCAACAATGGAAAGTAATAGTCAAAAAGGGAAGCCAGAGGAAGACATGAGATAAACTTATAAATGACAGGAGTGAAAGATGAGTCCTGCAGCAATATGAATAAAGGCGAACATGAGAAAAACTTGAGCTAGAATAAAATGATGATTTAACACTAAGATCAGAAGGCAAGGAGAAAAAGGTGAAATAATAGAGCACAACAAACACACACACCCAAGTAACTACAAATGAGAACAAATTATCAGACCAAACCTGTGGTTCTTTACTTCAGAGTACTATGCCTCTTCATTTCAAAGTTTGAGGTCTGACCTCAAAATCAGCGCGACTAAGAGCGCCGCCAAAGGGAGCACAAACGTACTTAGAAAGAAGGGCCAATGAATTCAGCGGTCTTTATTTCCTATTAAATCTACACAGAATATCAGATCGTACAAGAGCCACTATAAACCTACTTATTTGGGAATGAGCTCCATTGAACCAACACACATTTCTAATACAAAAATACGAAAAAAAAAATCTGTCCTACGCTGGTATGGCAAGCCGCTTGTTTTAATTCCCGCCACTTCATAGGCGTTGACGATGCAAGAGTAATTTACTATCCTCTGCACTATCCGAACAGGCTGGTTCATGACAGATGCTCTTGGAGGTCACTGATTCATAGGGTCGCCATAAGTTGTAGTCGACTTGGAGGCACATAACAACAACAGTTCTATCCGATCTCTTCAATAAAAGGTTTTCCCCTACCTACGGCAGAGACTCATGTGGCCGGTTACCTACTTCCGCTAGCACTCATCTCGCGGGATATGCGTCTTTCACGCAAACAGAAAAAGAAAGAGATAGAACAAGTAGAATGACACATACATTATCCCTTCCAAGTTCTCTGCGATGCATTCCGGTTTCAATAGACCTTTTTCTGACAGGAGTGAAAGCTACCTATATAAATTAGAGGAGAAATCCAAGTGGCATGGTACTCCAACATGTTCCTCCAAAAACAAAAGGTAGTAGAAAAAAATGTTCTTTAACTTGTGTCTTATTTCGTGTGATTTTTTTTGTTTCAAACATTTTCAAGCGCAAGTCAATACAGCAGAAGTTTTCTGTAGGCGATTTCGTGCTGAATTTGCTGCTGGGAGGAATGTTTTATATGGGGAGAGATGATCCAGACCAGCCTCAGTTTTATCCCAAGGGGCAGCTCTAGGTTTTATGGGGCCCTCGGCAAAGTGCCCCCTCACGTCCCCTCCTTTGGCAGGCTTACCAGGCATCAGTGGATGAGAACAGACAAGACGGTCCAGCAGCGGCGCTGGCAGGACCTTGTATGCTAGCCGGACTCTTCATTTTTAATTCCCCCCCTCCCATGCAATACTATTTGGTTGCCACACGACAGGGATGACCCCAGTTTGAGGGCCTGATTCCCCCTCCCCTATTTTTTCTGTAGATGCAAATTGCGAGTGCTCTTGTGCATACATCCTGCTTGTGAGATTCCCATATCCGGTGGTCCCATACCTGGTTGGCCACTGAGAGAACAAGATACTGGACTAGATGGACCTGATCCAACAGGCTCATGTTTTTAAACCACATTTTCAGCCTCACTCTGACCTCCAACCAGCAATGTTAACAATAAATTATATTGCAGGGCTGTTGTAGATTGTTCTGTCATTCAGAGGGCCCCACCCCACCACAGAGGGACATGAACTGCTTTTGCATTGGAATTTGTTTTGGCTGAAATAAAAATATGTATGATTTTTTTACAGAAAGACCCAAGAAAGAGTACAGACCATTCTCTTTGCTGCTACTTTTGTTTCCAGGTAAACATGCTGGTGTCCACCAGTCATTATGGCTATAATAAAATCCTGGGTTTCTCCAGTTCTCCCTTCTGCCTTATTATAGCTGTGATTGGGTACAAAGTGCCCTTTCCCACAAAAGAAAAGAGGACTTCATGTTCTTCTTAACCCAAGTCTTACTTTGTGTGAAACATGTGATTCCCCCTTTCTAATATTTAAACATACTCCTGCCTATGCAAATTTCAATGCCAATTCAGTTCATTGCCCCCACCTTGCAAGTTAGGAGAGCTAAAACTAGGAAAGAGTGGGTTATTTGACAGCCCTAACCTATTGCAGGGTGAGATCGGGGTAAGGCAGAGACTGCTTAAAGTTTTTAAACATTTAAAAACACAACATGTCTGCCTGCAAGTAAACAGAACAGTGTTTCTGAATGTATGTGAGTACTGGCTTTTAGCAGGGAGGGGGCCTGGGAATTAGTGCCAGTCGGAGAAGTTTATCTCTGTGGTGGATTTTTGGCGGAAGAAATCCAAACCAACCAGCCTCAGTCCCACCTATAATATTAACAGGACCTGCTCTAGAGGGTAGTTATAAACCACTATATTCAAGTTGCTGCACTGCTCCCTCCATTTTGAGATAATGGACTATTTGCATTTGGATCGACAATCGCAGAGCTATTATTTTACAAATGTTTTAAAACTTTAAAAAAATTTTTTAAATATGGCTTGAATCGGAAAGAAGATTAAAGCTTGTCTATGCCGCTGCCTTTTGTTTCGAAGGCTGTCAGTTACGCTAAAATCTTGGATTTATCCCTTAATCCCAACTCCGGTTACGTGGGATTAGCCCCACTGAATTCAATAGGATTTTCTTACGAGTGAACATAGCTGTGAGGCTTAATTTCTATAAACAGCTTTTACTCCGGGGAAGAAAAAAATGCTGCTAATGTGTAACCCGGAAGTTGCCTATGTAGACAATGAGAGGTTTATCTACTAGAATGAAACCTCTTTTTTCCTCTTCTCCCTTTCTGAATCTTTTATATTTGTGGTTTAAACCTTTAACTCGCTATTGTGAATAAGAACAATTGCTTGAAAGAAATGAGCTTTCTTCTCGACACGTGTTTAGTGTTTACTCAGAGTTTTTTCTCGCCCGGGTCAAAACTGAGCTTTCTAAGCCTTTGGAAAAACACATATACCGTGAAACAGCAATCAACTACACAGTGCCAATAGTTCCGGAGTTAAACCGATCGGTTCTCGAGTTCCTATGACAGAATTCTTTATATGCAGGGCAAGAGTAGGAAGGACTGAGAAATTAATATAAAAACTCAAGAACCATTAAGGCTATAGGTTTCCTTTCGTAGCAGTGCATTTAAATCGTGACTTCTATCTTAAAAAAAAACACGGAAAAGGAGGACATTTTTTTCCTGCCAGGGAAGGATCACCTCTCTAAACAAGACAGAGGAGTTGAGAGGGGGGAGGATAAGAGTGAGGGATGTGACCGTTTCAAAGCATTGCAAGGAAAGAAGTCACTAGCCCCGTTTTGTTTTTCAGGGAGCGGGGGACGACGCAAAAATTGGATACTATAGTCTTTTTGAGGCACAAAGACTAACATTTATTGCAACACAAGCTTTCGTGGACCGAGGATAACTCCTAAATCATTCGGTGAAGTGGGCTCTTTTATTCCACGAAAGTTACTCCTGCAATGAACCTGGTGCCAGTACTTGTTATTTTTGTTGTCATACACTTAAATCAGCCTCTACTAAGGAATTTATATTGCGTGTTTGCATTGATCTCCATATATTTCTTAAATGCTGGGGATGAAAGTTATGTACAATTTATGGTGGGGTTTTTTGTTATCGGATTGAAAGAAGGCTGCAATCCAATACATACCTACTCAGAAGTAAGCTCCATTAGGTTCGATGAGACTTACTTCCAGGTAAGTGTGTATTGGATTACAGACAAAATGCTTTTCCAGGGAACGCCGTCTTTCCACGGTTCGCGCTCGCCGCGCGCATGTTGAACATAATACTTCCGTAGCGGCTTATATTTTTTCTTATCTCTAGGGCGGGGCATGCCCCTTCTATAGCAGCAGAAGAGGCAGTATGAGGCGCGGACGTAAGGGAGCCTGGCGGCTGCGCTGTAAAATCAGTAAGAACGAGAGAGAGAGACGCCGTCGTCATGTCGCTAGCCACGCAGCAGCAAGAGGAGAAGACCAGTGGGAACAAGGTAAATTCGGGCAGGCGGGAGAAGCTTTGGAGATGGAGTTGCTTGAGTTGGTCTGGTGTTCTCGTCTCTCTTCAGGACATTTCCCAGTCTAGGCAAGGATGTAAACTTCTGAAAAACCTTGTAACACCTCAAGAAATATAATTGTATTTATGCTTCCTAATTTCTGACTTCTTGCTCTGGAAATACTATGTATTTAACATAGGTGTTATGAAATCATTGGGAAGAAAAGAAGTTAGCTAATACGTTATAAAACGATATAATGTGTCATTGTTAAAGGCAATGGGAAATGTCGATAAGCTACTGACAAAAATAAGGACGAAAAAGCCTGTCCCAGACCAATGCTAGCGTGGGCTCTTACTCCAATCATGGTTTTGTAAGTGTGTTTGCTGTTATTTAACACGTGAATGATATTGTGCTTGTGACTGTAAGTTATGCAATGTTATACTATCCAAACAGCTGAAGTTCGCTGTGGATGGCTTCCTTTTCAGTGTGTGCCTGCAATTTCTTAACACCACCATGCCCGCTCTTCCTTGTTCTTGGTTTCATTTCTTGTTTCCACTGATGCAGGCCTGTGTCAGTATTTGTATCCTATATTATTATGCAGTGTTTTGACCTTATATCAGGCTTACTGTCATTTTGCAGAACTTAAAATACGGGCATAATTTAAACTCTAAACTAAGTAGTTCAGGCTCTTGTTAATGTACAGTATGTACAGTAATAGTTATACGTGTTTAAATATCAAACTGCCCCAGTCACATAAGGGGTGCCTGCTTCGGGGGGGGGCTCTATGTAGAAATTGGCATACATATTGAAGCACACTATTTTCCCCAAAGAATCCTGGGTACTGTAGTTTGTTAAGAGTGCCAGGAATTGTAGCCCTGTGAGGGATAAACTACAACCCACAGGATTCTTTGGGGGAAATAATGTGTTCTAAATGTTTCATGTGTACACAGATAGGAAGTTGCTTTATACTGTCAGATGGCTAGCCCATGTCACTCAGCAATGTTGACACTGACTGGCAATGGTTCTCCAAAGTTTCAGGCAGGAGGCTTTCCTAAGCCCTACCAGAGATGCCAGGGATAGAATCTGGGACTTTTTGCATGTGAAGCATGTGCTCTGTCACTGAGCTACAGCCCTTCTTTCTCCCAGTTTGCTTCTATTTTCCCCCCTAAAATCTAACTGCTCCCTTCTGTGTATGTGATGAAGTAGTTCTGTGTTAAACACATAGAACTACTGTGTTTAAACACATAGAACTACTACCATTATGTTTAGTTTGGCCCTTGAACTCTCCTATTAATGTCAATGGGACTTGTTGCACAATTCTATATGTATTTTCTTGGAGGCCACTGTATTCAGTGCGGCTTATTCCCAAGAAAGTATGCATAGAACTGCAGCCTTAAAATGTTTACATTATGCTCATATTTTAATATGTCCTCAGATAACTAATATGGGGTCTCCCGATTGTGAACTGTATTCTTGTTTTTTTAAAAGTAAAATAATTGCTGTAGCCAATTCATACAACACTTTGGATCAGGGATGAGGAACCTTCAGTCCTCCAGATGCTGTTGAATTACAACTCTGATCTCTGTTCATTGGCCATGTTGGCTGGGACTGATGGAAGTAAGAGTCCAACAATGCCTGGAGGGGTACAGATTCCTCACACCTGTTTTAGATCTTTAGCCTACCAGCAAGGTTTGTGTTGTACTTGATTTTTTGGGGTGGGTGGTACAGTGTCCTAGCATATTTTGATGCATTTAAGATAAAGAAGTATTGCTATTTTGTGGGTTTGTTCAAGATGTTATTCGAAGCAGACATTTCAGGTGGTGGATTCTGGATACTGTTGAGGGCTGCAAAGTAGAAAGTAGATGGAACTGACTTATGGGGCAGAGTTCACTAGCAAGATCTACTATGCAAGCCTCATTGAAATGAATGAGTGTTGTTCAAGAACACTATGTGGTAGCCTAGTCCTTTGTTCGTCTTACATCATTGGTCTAAATTTTATATACAAAGATGGGAAATCTCTCTTCCTCTCCCTCCTCCGATAACTATTGTGGATGTAGGCAAGGTCAGCTAGACTTTGCTTTTGCTTTTGTTTTTATTTTTTTACATATACTTTGCCTGTCTAGTAATGACTTGACATGGGTACTTCACTCAAATACAGCAAAACTGTAGGTTAGCAATCCTGACATCAGTTTCCTCAAAATGTTGTTGTTGTTGTTGTTGTTAGTAGTAGTATTTATTTATTTATTTATATCTAGTCCTCCCTCCCAAAGGAGCCCAGAGTGGCAAACATAAAAAAATCAATTTAACAAGAAAAAGAAAAACATAATAAAAATGTTTTATTTTTTAAAAAACACAATTACAATTAAACATTCTAAAACACAGTTAATTTTTTTCGTAAAGCACAGTTAAAAGATTCTAAAATGCAGCTTAAAAACATTCTTTCATCAGGTTGCCAAGATCCCTTCAGCCATCAAATGCCTGGGTAAACAGGAATGTTTTCAAATTCCTCCTGAAAGTTGATAGTGATGAACACAGATGCACTTCATTGGGGAGGGCATTCCACAAACAAGGAGCTATCACTGAAAAGGTCCTGTCACAGGTCAGCACCAATCGACCAGCACTTGGTGGCAGCACCACCGACAAGGCCTCTCCTGCCTATTGTAGGGCCCAAGCTGATTGATAATGGGGAAGGTCCCATGTCATTTAGGGCTTGATATGCTAGTACTAACCCTGAATTGGGCCCAATAGCTTTCTGGCAGCCAGTTCAGCACTTTCAGGACCGATGACATACGGTCCCATTGGGCTGCCCCACTAGCTGCAGCCTCCAGACCATCTTCAAGGGCAGCCCTACATACAGCTCATAACAATAGTCCAGGCAGGAAGTGACCAGAACATGAACAACTGAGACCAGGCTATCCCAGTCCACCAATGGCTATAGCTGGTGAATCAGCCTCAGCTGGACATAAGCACTCCTAAGCACAGAAGCTACTTGGGACAAGCTGGAGTCCAGGAGTACTCCCATAGTATGAGCCTGCTCCTTTGGGGGAGTACAGCCCATCCCATGACAAGTTATACCTAATTCCCGGACATGGGAACTACCCACCCACAACACTTCAGTGTTATCAGGATTCAGTCACAGTTTTTTGGCTCCCACCAAGCCCATCACTGCCTCCAGGCAGCTGTCCCTTCACAGTCTCTCCTATTCAGGTGCAATGAAGAGCTAGAGCTGCATATCATCATCATACTGATGACATGATGCTCCAGATCTCTGGATGACAGCTCCCAATGTTTTAATATAATGTTAAAAAGCACAGGAGACAGAATGGACCCTTGTGGGACCCCACAGCCCAGACTACAAACTTCTAGTACTCCTTTCTGGTAGCTGCCCTCCAGATAGGAGGGGAACAACTGCAATACATTGCCTCCATCTCCCACCTCCTTTGGTTGCTCCAGAAGGACACTATGGTCAATGGTGTCAAAAGCAACTGAGAGATCAAGGAGAACCAACAGATAAGACTTGTCGGGGCCCACACAACCCATATTCAGGACCGACTAATGTCAGATGAGGACTAATTGTCCACAAGGTCATGGGGAGTGGGGAAGTGAAAGGGCTGCCTTAATGTAATAATGAAATAATTGTCTGCTCTAGTCATTGACTTGGGAAGAGAACAGCTTTATTCAAGAAGTTGCTTGCAGGAGTTTCTCACTTATGAGAGAATGGTCCTTGGCTTTTATTTATTAGGTTTATGTCCTGCCTTTTCTCCAGTGAGCTCAGTGTGGTATATATGGTTCTACACTCACAACAATCTTGTGAGGTACATTAGGCTGAGAGTTAGTGATTGGCTGGGCGGGGTCACTCAGGGAGCTTCGTGATTCCATAGAGATTTGAACCTGGATTTCCCCTGTTCTAATCTGGCACTCAAACCACTATCCCGTAGAATAGCAGCAGGTTTACATAAACATGGATTTGGAACCCTGTGTGAGACAACAAGTAGCTGTTGGAATTTTGAGGGAAGTGGTTAAGCATTGCCTGCCTGTTTATGCTCAAAATCTCCCCTCATCCCTTCCCAGGGCTGCTTTTTATTTTTTAAAAAAAACTTTGTAACTTAGGTAGCACATACTAATCACTCGAGGGTTAGTGTGTGTACAGCTTTGCCTTTTCAAAAGCTCATATGGGCCCAATTATAATCTTTATGGCAATTAATGCTGATAAAATATTTTTCTAGCATTGATAGACTTTCTGGCTTAGCTCTGATTAGGATTTCTTTTAGACTGTATACTATAGGAATATCAACTAACATCTGGACAGAGAACAGGGTTTTTTTATGGAGCTCTTACATCTGAGTAAAGAGGCCCATATTTATCTGCTAATGATGGATTTCTAAGGGTCATCTATTAGTGGAGATGTAAGTTAGAGATGTATAGTTGAAACAATTCAGTAACCATGGAAATAAAAAGAAAGAAGATTAAGTTCAAATTATTTGGCAGAGTGAAGAAGAGGAAACAAAACTGCATGACAGGAAGGAAAGCTGGGGTGAAGCCAGGGAAAGAAATAATAATGTTTCCTCCCATCCTTCTGAGGATGAACTGAAAAAGTTGCAAAAATTGTTCAGATTATGGGTTCACGCATAACTCTACTGAGTAAATACTGCTAAATAAAAATATATAACAAACCAAAGTAATTATACTTGTAGTGTAATTCAGCAAGTCCTATTGATAATTTTTAAAAAAACAAAAAAGTTCACGTCCTACATTATGCTGTATTTAGTTACAGAATACAAGTAAAGATCTAGAAACTATAGATGTCAATGTGATTTTTAAGATTGGCTGATGTGGATGATGCTCTGTTTCTTAGGTTACCTTTTCAGAAGTCTGCTAAAGAGGGTAGTGGAATTTAGGCATACTGCATAACTTCTCAGTTTGTGACTTTTAAAATATTTTAACATTGTGTTAATATACTTAAAGGCCTTAATCCTAGACTCTACTTCCTAAGAGTGCCTTCTTCCAATATATCTTGTGGTTGCCAAATGTGTAGGCATCTTGGATGCCAGAGGGGAGCTGAATGGATGGGCAACTTGCTACTTAGATTTCTGCTGAAAGAGCAGAGTCCTCTATCCAGCAGCCACACATCGTAGGGATTCAACACTGTAGCAGTATAAGTACCTTTGTCTTCCAACCAGCAAGGGAAAATAGGAAAATCTGTTTAAGGAGAGGTGCAAAACATGAACATTTAAGAGTACTAAATTATATTGCTTCAAGCAACTTCACACTTTCCTCCATCCTGCTTATTATTGTTACTATTAAAATTTATTACCTGCCTTTCACCCAGAGGTCCCAGAGCAGGTTTCAACAATTTTAAAACACATAATTAAAACAGTTAAAAACAACCTAACCAACATCACAGAAAATAGAGTGGGTCCTAAAAATATACACATCTCAGGTGATTATGCTGTGCCCAAGCTACTCCACATTTCTTGCGAGTGATGCAGTTTTCATAGTATGGCAAGATGTTTTACAAGAATTGGAAAACTGCCACCACAGCATTCAGTCGTCTGTATCCACATTGAGGTGCTCAGTGACTCAGAATAATGTTACAACGTATTAGTTGTAGAAGCTATGGGTTGTACGTATCACACTGCGTAAGTGGAGTTCCACTCACACAACAGAACTTCTGTTTTCTCTCTTCCACTCACCCCACTCTTCCAAAATCTGCTCCAGTGGGTTCCGCAACCCTCCAGAGTTGATCGGAGGGGGGGGCCTGGAGAGGACATTGGCTATAGCCCTAAATACCTGACAGTCCAGTGAAATAGACTACTACTGGGAATATAGGTCCAGAGCTTGTTCTCATTTTGAGATTGTCATCAACTAAACCCCTTGTTGAGACTGGTTGTCTTGAAAATAATGGGAGATTTGATTTTGATTAGTCCTCCTGTGTTGTAGGGTTCACTGTGAGACAAGCAATGAACATGCTGGCAACCCATCAGTAGCATAACATGTGAAGTGATCATAAGCTCAGCTATGAACTTCATACAGAATTTGCTTCTAGAACAGAGTGCTATCCGAGAGGAAGCTGTTTCCTTTGTTTATTAGCCCTTTTTCACATACTCTGCAATTTATATTTTGACAATGAAGCCTTACTGGGCAGTTAAGATAAGTAACTTCAAAACAGCTGTATAAATCTTTGACAGTTCAATGTAAGAATTAGTGCTGACATGGCATACAGTGGATTTATGTGTAACTTCAGAGACTTAAAAGCTCTGGTTCAGTTAGAGTAAACAAAGAGGTCACAGAAGTTAGGGTTTGTGTATTAATGATGGGGAAGGGATGAGCAATATATTAAGTGAGGTGCTCTGGGATACTTGTGAATAGCAGGACAAAAACTGTTGATTATCTGGAAAGGAAGAAAGGGGTGTTAGCTCCATCTGTATCCCTTTTAATACCTCTCCTACTACACCCAACTTTTGTAAATGCAATCAGACCTTATGAGTTGAAAAGATGGAAAAGCGAAAATTTAAACAGACTGAAGGACTTTTGTAAAGACAGTCAGTCCGTGATAGGGCAGGAAATAAAGGCCCAGCTGCAGGATATCCCTGTCCCCTGGCTGCTGTGGAGACACTTATTTCCTCTTTTCTACCTGAGGAGGAAATCAAAGGCATGACCCATAGGGAATTAACTAAATGGGAAACTAATTTATTATTGAATAAACCCAATAATAAAAGGCAAGTCTCCACATTGTATAAGATCCTATTAGAGACTGACACAGGCACTACAGATACTATTAAATTCCAGTGGGAAACAAATCTTGAGATTGATGAAGATCAGTGGCTGGCCTCGTGGGAAAAAACACAATTTAAATCGGGATTGGCTCATACCAAGAGCCAAATCACAGATTGGTGCATTTGGTATATGACCGGATTGAAACCATCTCACATTACTAAAACACTACTTTGACTATGCTGGAAGGGATGTGGAGCAATAGGCTTCTATTTTCATATGTGGTGGTCCTGCCTATAGATACAGGACTTTGGAGAAAAAGGTTTTGGGGAAATTCAGGTCATTGCAAATCAGGCAATAGAAATGACACTGCAACTTGCCCTTCTTAATATATTTCCCCTTTGCAACAAATATTTGAAAAGGGAGGATTTCATCTGTCATCTCTGATTGGCAGCAAAGGCACTCATTGCAAGAACTTGGAAAGGTCTAGATCTGGAGAGGTGGTACACCAAAGTGTGGCAAGTGGCCCCATTACAAAAGTTAACTGAAAAAAGGAAATTGGTTAGTGGTCAAAGGAAAACAGACACATTCACTCCAGTCTGGTATGACGTTATTTATTTATTTTATTTTATTCATTTATATACCGCCCTAAGCCTGACGGCTCTCTGGGCGGTGTACATAAGGGATAAAAACAGCACAATATATAACTACAATAAATATAATAAAGTCAACAACCAAAACCAAACAAATAACAACAAAAAGCAAACAGCATCATAATACAACACTAAAAGTACAGTTAAAATACACTTTAAAAAGAGATTAAAATACACTTTAAAATGCCTGGGAGAATAAAAAGGTTTTCACCTGACGCCGAAAGGATAGCAGCGTCGGTGCCAGATGCACCTCATCGGGGAGACTGTTCCACAATTCGGGGGCCACCACAGAAAAGGCCCTAGATCTAGTCACCACCCTCTGAGCTTCTCGATGAGATGGCACTCGGAGGAGGGCCTTAGATGTTGAGCGCAGTGTACGGGTAGGTTCATATCGGGAGAGGCGTTCCACAAGGTATTGCGGTCCCATGCCGTGTAAGGCTTTATAGGTCAAAACCAGCACTTTGAATCTAGCCCGGAAACAAATAGGGAGCCAGTGCAGACGAGCCAGAACAGGTGTTATATGAGTGGACCTTCTGGTCCGCGTCAACAGTCTGGCCGCTGCATTCTGGACTAGCTGTAGTTTCCGAATTATCTTCAAGGGCAGCCCAACATAGAGCGCATTGCAGTAGTCCAATCTAGAAGTTACCAGAGCATGAACAACAGAGGTGAGGTCATCACCGTCCAGATAGGGACGTAGCTGGGCTACCAAACGAAGATGGTAGAAAGCATTCCGTGCCACCGAGGCCACCTGGGCCTCCAGTGACAAGGAAGGATCGAAAAGAACTCCCAAGCTACGAACCTGTTCCTTCAAGGGGAGTGTAACCCCATCGAGAACAGGATGAACATCCACCATCTGGGCAGGGGAAGCATTCACCAACATCGTCTCAGTCTTGTCTGGATTAACTACAAATTAACTACAAGCAATTAGATATCTACCCCCACCATATGCACAATTATGGTTGGCATAGAGGCACAACTGATTTCATGCCAGCTGTTCTGTACCTAGAAAAATCACAAACCTAAGGGAGACAAAAGAAACATAAATTAATAATTATTAAATAAATATTGCAGTAGTCTGATCAGATCCACACAGCAAAGGTTTTAGGAATGAACCTTCCAGGGCATTAACCAGATACAACCTGCTATCTCTCTTCATGGATAATAGTTGAGGATTTTTTGTAAGATAACGCTAGGAGCTAAAGGAGTTATCTAAATAGTGTTCCCCACCCATTTTCATTTTATATTCATAGGGAGGAATGGGTAATTAGGGTGGTTATTGTTATTTAGGTTGTTGTTAAGTTAACCTTAGTTCAATTTTATGTCACTTTGTACTACTGTAAACCATCATGCAACTTGGATAAGGATTTACCATTGGAATTGTATTGTTTATGTAACCTTTTTTTTGTGATCCTTTATAGCTTTCAAAAACATTTTACAAAAATGTACAGCAGACTTTTTTTGGAAATAGCAGCCTCTGTTTCCAAAATGGCCTGCTTTTGATTTTGTTTAATTAATTTATACCCTGTTCTTCAATGTTTTAACATGATCAGTGTGGCTTACAGCTAAAAACAGGTATGTGATCAACCAATCAAAATAAAAGCAGCAGTTAAAACAGTTCCACCCCAAAATAAAAATTAGGTATGAAAAGTCTGGAGAAATAAGGACATTGGAGTTGGTGCTGGGAGAGTACTTCATAAATTAGATGTTACAACCATAAAGCCCTTCCCTCCATTTGCAACCTGTCTTGCCTCCCTTAGCAGAGGTGCTTCGGGGGGCTCTAAAGATGGACAGATTCTTATTAGAGTAGGTAATACTTTTGTACCTGTGGTGGTGCCACTTTGGGGATATAGGAATGGTACATACCAGTGGAGGTTTGTTTTACTTGTGATTAAACTCAGACAAATGTACCTGCTTTCCAGGGGCAAGTATCTCTCACCCCATGGCGAGAGATTCACAACAGTCTCGAAACAGTCACTCGTACAGCAAGTTGGCCAAGAAATAGCAAGCATATTTAGTGCTGTTTCTGTCCTTACCTTTCCCTTGAATTCTCTGAGCTCAACTTGCTAGAGGGCTGTAGGAAGATGGGGATCTTTTCTACAAAGCCTGCATGGGAGAAGAATTTGAAGAGGCAACTCCAAGTGGCTGGATACCGAGGCCAGCCCAAATATATGGATCCCTGGTGAATGTTTAATAGTAAAAGGTCAAAGGCATAACAGAGAACTGGGAGGCAGGATAATGTATGCTGGAATGTGAAACATTAAATAATAAGCAATTTGTATGTTTTCGGGGGGGGGGAGCAGACAAACCTTTCTGTACCTTAGAGCTGCTGTGATAGTGAACATGGTCTAGTCTAGTGCAGGGATGGCTAAGCTTTTTTGGTCTGAGGACCACATTCCCTGTTGGCCTAGGGTACCAGCAGCGGTATGACCAAAGAAAAAAGGGTATGGCTACTCCACACTCGTGCACACTCATGTATGTATACATTTGCAATGCACATGCATACAGACAGACCACACCTGTATGGATTTTTGTGTGTATCCTGCATACCACACACACAAACAGACCATAAACAGTTTGTGTGTGAATGCATGCATGCACACACACAGGCCACACATGCAACACACAGCGCAGGAGAAGCTACTCTTGCTGTTTGTCAGCAGCTGTGGTTTTCAGTTTTTCTTCCTATCCCAGCACTGTAATGGGGAGGAAAATTGTACCAGAAGACATGATTCTCCTCCCCATTGTGGCATGTAGCTCAAGGCTAGGCATCAGCTCTTTTAAAAAGTCTCTTTCCTGAGTCCTCTGGAGTTCATGGCCTCCTTCCCCAACACTCCAGAGTTTAAGGAAGACTATCTTTTGTAAAATAGTTTCCTGAGCAGTGTTGGAGATTGTGAAGTGCTGGATGTTGAGTACCCAGGAATGCAGAGACTACGGACATCCGTGCAACTCTGCACTAATG
Organism: Rhineura floridana; assembly: GCF_030035675.1. Taxonomy (NCBI): domain Eukaryota; kingdom Metazoa; phylum Chordata; class Lepidosauria; order Squamata; family Rhineuridae; genus Rhineura; species Rhineura floridana. The sequence continues at coordinate 170,877,751 of NC_084480.1, read as the reverse complement.
TAGTATGTGTCTTTCCTTCCCCACCCCTAGTGCTACTGCCCTTGGGCTAGAGGTTTGCCACACCTGGTCTAGTGTGAAGATGCTAAAGGGGAGAGTTGGTGGGAGATAGGACACAGAGCTGTGAGCAGGTGGAAGAGAATGTCTAGTGAGGTACGTCTTACTTATTTTTGGTCAGTGTGAATCAAGGGAAATCCAGGCAGTTAATGGGAGGCCTGTTGGTTAGCTTTTAACCAAGATAGTATAGTTGACCTGAAACACAACCCAGCAACAACAAGGACACAATAGCACCCATTCCCAGTGATGGGTACTGAGGCAAAGTGAGCTGGAGCTCACCAGCTGGCATGTAGATTTAGATCCAAATCCACTTGGAACTACAGGCAGCCTGCAAACACACAGGGTCAACCTAATGCCAAACAAGGATAAGGAAAGGTGATAGGAGCCAGATAGGCATGCAGAGAGCCAAATTGGGTTAGAGAGTCAGAATGTAAAACACACCTTACTGGAGGTAGTGTAGATAATTACTTGAGAATAAAGGAAACAGAACTAGATAAAAGGGAAGGGGTATTGTTCAGTGATGGAGCATATGCCTTGCATGCTGAAGGTCCTAGGTTCAATCCCTGGCATCCCTGGATGGGGCTGGGAGAAACTCCCTGTCTAAAACCCTGGAGAAGCTGCTGCCAGTCAGTGTAGACAATAATGAGCTAGATGGGCCAGTGGGTCTGATTCAGTATAAGGCAACTTTCTATGTTCCTATGTAAAGGAAAGAAATCAGAGCACATATTCACTATTAGGCAAAAAAAACTTTGCAGTTTAAGAACGTACCTATTAATGTACTGCCGCCAAGTCAATTCCAACTTAGGGTGACCCTATGAATAGGGTTTTCATGGTAAGTGGTATTCAGAGGTGGTTTACCATTGCCTTCCTCTGAGGCTGAGAGGCAGTGACTGGCCCAAGGTCACCCAGTCAGCTTCATGGCTGTGTGGGGATTCGAACCCAGGTCGTAGTCCAGCACCTTAACCACTACACCACACTGGCTCTCGAACGTACCTATAGCCAACAGATATATCTATCAAACTTTAAGAAGCAGGGAAATTGGGCAGCTATAGTGAATGCCCCAGGGGAGCAGGAGACCTGACCTCCTCTCTGAGATATTGTACTGCCCTACAAATTTGTCAAAGTGCAAACACAATTTGGGTTGGTCTTTCACAGTCCAATCCACTTCTTGTGTTGCTTAGAAGAATTTGTTAACGTGCCTCTGAGCATATGGCGAGTGGTGGCAATACCTGCCATCTCCAAAGATGGAGAATTATATTTTTGTATGTTTGTTGGTGTTCTTACTTTGCTTCTTTCCTGTGTTAGTAATGTTTCTACAGAGAATCTAAACTAGAAAATTTTATTTCCCTCATTATTCATCCTAGAAATCTGTGTCAAATTTATTTTTATTAATTTCAACGCCTTTTTATTGGTCAATGTCATATGATGGTGAAGACAGCCTTTTTGTATTTCAAATTGTTTGTTATGTTCTATTTCTATTTTGAGTGCATTAACAGTTGAATCTGAAACTGCAGTTTGATGTAAAATCAGACTGATTACAATATGTTGCTCCATCAGCAATGACTCTTAGCTGTTGGAAAAAAGAGGATGCATGTTTGCAGCCTGCTATTTTTAAACCACTTCATTTAAGGCAAGGTGGGCACAGTCAATTAAAAACACAGAGCAAACCTACAATTTTGCTAGAATTATTTCGTCTCCCACTGTTTTATCTTGTGCAAATTGAGACACTCCTGAGGTCCACTGGAGACTATTCTGCAGAACAGTCAGTGCCATTATTCCACAATTGTTTGGAGCTTTCTGTGTGTGTGTTGTAAAGTGCTGTACTTCACATATTAATAATAAATAATAATAATAAGAATTTAATTTATGTGTCGCCTATCTGGCCAGTGGCCACTCTAGGCGACGTACAACTCAGTTACAATAAAATACATCATAATAATACAATACAAACGATAAAAATTATAAAACAATGACAGTTCAGAGTAATAGGCAATTAGTCATAGAGATTAACCCTCCCCGGAAGTCCCGAAGGCCTGTCTGAAAAGCCAGGTCTTCAAGGCCTGGCGGAATACATTCAGGGAAGGGGCATGCCGGAGATCATACGGGAGGGAGTTCCAGAGAGTGGGGGCCGCCACTGAGAATGCCCTCTCTCTAGTCCCCACCAACCTAGCTGTTTTAGTTGGCGGGACTGAGAGAAGGCCCTGTGTGGCTGATCTTGTCGGGCGGCATAATTGGTGGCGTTGGAGGCGCTCCATCAGATAAGCTGGGCCGAGACCGTGTAAGCAGAAACACTGGCATGGCTCACTCACATTTCTTCTACAGATCATTATCTAACCTTAGTATTGCACAAACACTCCTGTTGGGTTTTTCAGGATATTCACAGAAACAGAAGCAAAAGAAAATGATTTACTGTAAGAACCTTTTCTAAAATTGCAAAATAAATCAAACATATTTAACATGATTATCTGAACTATATCAACTGTTTTAATATTGTTGCTTCTTCCCTCCTAAAACAAGATTAGCACAGCACATATCTTGTTTCTGTTATTTGGGCTGATTGCAGGTGTTGCCACCATTCACCATATGCTGAGAGGTACATGTTACCAAATTCTTCCCAGCTACACAGCAAGTGGATTAGACTATGAAAGACCAATCCAAATTGTGTTTCCGTTTTACAAATTTGTAGGGCAGTCCAATATCTCAGAGAGGTAGTCAAGCCTTCTGCTCCCCTGGTGCATTCACTATAGCTGCCCAATTTCCCTGCTTTTTAGATAGAAATATGTGTTGGCTATAGGTACATTGTTAAACCACAAGGTTTTTTGCCTGTTAGTGATTTTCTCTGCTTTTTAATCCGGGAGGTAAGAAATGGGATCTGTGCAAGTTTGCTGAGAATGGATTGATCATTTGCACGCTTATTGCGTTCAGTGGGATTTACTCCTGTGCAATCATGCTTAGGATATGTAAAACTGACCATGGGGAGGGAGGCCTGGAGTGGGTAGGGGATGAGGAAGAAGAAAGAGGGGAGGAGAGGAAGGAAGGGGGAGGAAGGGAGAGGAGAGGGGAAAGGCGGGTCTGATCATTTGCATGCTTATTGAGGTCAGTGGCATTTACTCCTGTGCAGTCATGGCTAGGATAGGTAAAACTTACCATGGAGGAGGGGAAGGGGAGAGTAAAGGGAAGGAGGAAGGGGAGGAGAGGGGAGGAGAGGGGAGCAGAAGGAGGCGATTGAAGGGGAGGGGGTGGGAGGGGTGAAGGAAGGGGAAGGGAAGGGGTGAAAGGGAAGAAATGGGAGGGAGGAGGAGGGGAGGGCAGGCTTAATCATTTACATGATTATGAGTTCAGTGGGATTTACTCCCGTGCAGTCATGCTTAGGATAGGTAAAATTGAACATGGGGAAGGAGGAGGGGGAAGGCAAAGGGGAGGGGAAGGAGGGAGGGGATGGGAAGGGGATGCAGATGGGGAAGGGAGGGGTGAAGGAAGAGGAAGGGGATAGGAGGGGGAGGGGAGGCAGGTTTGATCATTTGCATGCATTTTTAGTTCAGTAGGATTTACTCCCGTGCAATCGTGCTTAGGATAGGTGAAACTGACCTGTGGGAGGGGTGGCAAGGGGAGGAGGAGGGCAGGAAGGGGAGGGGGAGGGAGGAAGTGGGAGGAGAGGAGATTGGATGGGTGGGCACTGGGCAGAGGGTAAGCCCCTTTCCTTTCCAAAAGGAAAACATTGTGAACAGTATCATTCTTTTTCAGGGTTTCCCCCACCTTTTTGTTCTACAGCAAGCACATGTAGCCTCCCACCCAGATTTAAACCAAAGCTGTCCCTGGTCACATCTGCACCAGACCTTTATTTCACTTTAGACAGTCATAGCTTCTCCCAAAGAATCCTGGGAAGTGTAGTTAGTGAAGAGTGCTGAGAGTTGCTAGGAGATGCCCTGTTCCCCTCACAGAGCTTCAATCAGAGCAGCTGACTGTTAAACCACTCTGGCCACTGGAGCTCTGTCAGGGGAATAGGAGTCTCCTCTCAGCACCCTTCACAAACTACACCATTCAGGATTCTTTGGGGGAAGCCATGATTGTCTAAAGTAAAATAAATATCTGGTGTGGGTGTGGCCCCCTGATTAGGTAAGCCAAGCAGCTGTGAGTCTGGTTTTTAGAACACTGACAGTTGGTTCTTGCTGAGCATATCTGGCCTTATCATTGAGTTCAATGCTACATTTCTTCAAGTAATTAAAAATCAGCCAGGCATTTTTTTTACTTCTAAACTGCAGAAGATGGTCAGAGTATGGGGCAAAGTCAGTAATAGGATTACAGGTATTCTGTGAACATGGCTGATTTTTAATTAATTACAACAAATTATGAGAACTCTGACAGAAAAAAGTCCAAAAGGGATATTTTTTTCCTGTTTTTCTTTTTACACTTTGAATTCTCGATTCTCTCTGTTTTGTGTATCGTCATGAAAATGTAGATGGTTGTTAAGCAAGCGTTTCTGAGTTCAGGACTATAAGTTTTGTGAGGTTTTGTTTTGAAATGAGCTTATGGGAAGCATCAGAATGGCATGGGGGTATTTTCAATTTAACATTGCAGAATGCGAAAAATCCATGCTGACTATAGTATTCAGCCACTCTCATGGCTGTACAATATTACCTATTCCAAGGGGAACGGAATTAACCAGTTAATTAGCTGCCGCCCTGGGCTCCTACTTATAAATCAAATAAATAAAAAATAAACATTTAATAACCCCCTGTTTCTTTTCCATATCTTTAACATCTTTACATTTCTGATACACTACAAATCCTGTTGGGTGTTAAATACTACTGTGTCCACATCTTAAAACAATTCTGGCTTAAAGAGGAGAATAAGCATTGATTGTCTTCTGTCTGTGTTTGAATAACTGAATAGGTAAGCTACCCGACAAATCCTTTTCCTGTTTAACAATGAAGCTTGGCTTTGGTTTTGTCTCCTGGAGTATTAACATGTGGTACATTTGGGATATACAGTGCTTTCGACTCTCTATAACAATTTGCTCAAAAGTGGGTAAATCCCAAAGTCAGTTTGTTGGAGGTACAAAGGAGAAGCACAGGGAGGATGTTATGTATCATGCCAGGTGTAGGGTGGGTGAGCATGGCTTCTCCAAGACGGCCCTATGGGCCAAGTGGGGAGGTTTAGTGGGCCAAATTTGACCCGGCGACCAGAGGTTCCCCACCCATGGAGTAAGCTCTTGATGAAATCTCGAGCCCTCTAAAGTTTCTTCTGTTTCCATTTCAGATGAGATCTGTGACTGTGGATTTAAATATTGACCCTTCACTGCAAATTGATATCCCTGATGCTCTCAGTGAAAAAGACAAAGTGAAGTTCACAGTCCATACTAAGGTAAAATGGCGGGGGGGGGAGAGAGAGAATTAAAATTGAAAGAAAGCTACAACTTTGTCATGTTTAGTGATCTAATGCTTAGATTAGTAAACATGGGTTGCCATTGAATCAAATGTAGCATTAAATATTGCATCCTGTCAGTGGAAGGATTTCCACTTGTGCAATAGAACTTCCCCTTCCTCTCCCCACATGCCCCATAAATCTTTTCTGGGGTTCTCCCTATCCTGCAGAGCAGATTTGGGGAGGAGGAGAAATCCTGGTCTCAGAACTCTTTGATTCTATGTGATTCTATGTATTTCTAACTAGGCTCCAGTTAGTGGATCTTATGGCTCTATTAAAAAAAGAAAAGTAGATCCTGAAAGCCTGCTCACCCATGCTGTAAGGGGTCTTTCTGCTGAATAGGCTCAAAAGCATATGCATTGCACTATGTTTTGTAGTAATGAGATCCAAAGAAGTAAACTGCTGATCTCTGCTTTCAGACCACACTGCCAGTTTTTCAGGGCACAGAATTCTCAGTTACAAGGCAGCATGAAGATTTTGAGTGGCTACATGATACATTTATTGAGACAGAAGAGTATGCAGGACTAATTGTAAGTATTTACAAAATCCACTCAGCTTTCCATCCATCCGTGGTCGGTAAAATGAGTACCTGGCTTATGCTGGGGGGTAAAGAAAGGCCGGGGAAGGAACTGGCAATCCCACCCCATATAAACAGTCTGCCTAGTAAACGTCACAAGACGTCAACCCTAAGAGTCGGAAACGACTTGCACTATAAGTGCGGGGACACCTTTACCTTTACCTTACAAAATCTGATTTAAGATGGTGACATCTTAACTAAACAAGGAAATTAGAAATGGCAAGCAAGTAATTGAATGCATTCTTCTTTTTAATTATTAGACCTTTGTAGCACTGCTTCTCATCCCCCAGAGTATGTTGGTATATGTCAGTAGCCTTGAGATCTCCTTTCAATATGTGTGAAGATGTAGTGTGGTTCCTATGGATATTTCACAGTTATGCTACAAACCTGTACCCACTTAAACCTAGGAGTAAGCCCCATTGGGTTCCATAAGACCTACTTCTGAGTAGATGTGTACTCAACTCAGCTGTTGAGTAACCACACTTCAGCTCTTTACAGTAACTAATGTGAGTCAACCAAGTAACGAAGCATCATTGAGAGCAGCAATATGGTAATCTAATGAAGCAGTGTTACTTTGGTGGTGGCTTCTTTTTGTGAAATTGCCTCTAAAAAGAACTGCAGGATCCACATCTCTGGCTCTTCTAAGAAGGGTACAGACGGGCCCCGCTTATACGGCAGGTTCCGTTCCGGACCCCCGCCGTAAAGCAGAAATCGCCGTAAAGCGGAACCCCATTGAGTATAATGGGGCGCGTGGCGCAAAAATAATCCAGAATGATGCAAAAGCAGCTTTAAAACGGGGAATGAAAGCCACCACATTAGCGGAACGCCGGGAAGCGGAGACCCGGAAAGCGGGGCCCTACTGTAGTTAAAATCATTTTTTATTTTGCTAACCTTTGAATTGTCTGTGTGGTTTTCTGAGCAGGTTTTTAAATGCATTTTATTGTACTATTTTTGTGGGGTTTTTTAGATTGCTGAAAGTTTCATTGAAGACTGAAATAGCTGAGAGATGGCATGTATATTTGGAAACAAATTTATATGTGTGTGTTTGTTCACACACACACACACACATACACACACAGAGACATACATATGTGGATGCTTTTAGGATGCTAGGGTTCCAGATAGGATTGGCCTTGCACTTCTCCTTAAATTTTCAGCTCCAAGAGCTGAAATGTCCCTAATTCTCTAGTGTTAGGGCAGGGGTTGGCCAATGAGTAAAAAGCCAATGCAATGATTGTCAGGACTTGGCACACTTTAGATTTTATAATTTCATCTTCATATTAAATTTAAATGTTAACACACTAGACAACTTCTTTTAGTTTGTTCCAGCTTTGCATTGATTTATGATGTGCTACTTTTCCACTACTGTCTATCCTCAAACTCAGTCGCACCATATTGCTGGCTGCAGATTTGTCTTTAGCGAGTGGTATGGGAGAAGACTCTGAATAGTGATTTTCTTACCTGGATAAGGTGGTTGCTAGCAACATATCTCTGTGTCTTAGATTCCTCCAGCACCTCCAAAGCCTGACTTTGATGGCCCCAGAGAGAAGATGCATAAGCTTGGGGAAGGAGAAATGTCTATGACAAAAGAGGAATTTGCCAAAATGAAGCAAGAGTTGGAAGCGTGAGTGTGGTAATTCTTCATTAAAAGACCCTCTCTGTCCTGTGTAAATATTTACCTTGTGTAAAGGAGACTTCTGAACTGTCAAGATTCAACAGTCTAGTAAGCTTTCTGAATTTTGCATTGGCTATATTTATTTGAAAAATATAGATCAGGATTGGGGCTTCCTGCTCCTTTACATGGTTTGTTAGTTCGGTTTTGTTGGTTGCATTCATATCCTGCCTTTCCTCCAAGGACAGCACCAGATAGTGACTAGTCTAAGGTCACCCAGTGCACTTCAAGACTAAGTGCCAATGGAAATTTGAACCTAGTATCTCCAATCCGTTTAAATACTCATGTTATTTTTTATATACCACTACTCCCAGAGAATTTCACAGCCTTTTACACATTTTTAGAAATGCTACAGTACAAAATAGCTAAATACAGTACTTCTGTAAAGCAACAATATGAAACCAATCTGTCATCCAGTATTTGTGTATGATTTTAAAAAAGATGTTTTCGTCAGCCTCCAGAAAGATAACAAAGGGGAGGCAGTACAGACATTGGGATATTCCAAAGCATTAGAGCTGCTACAAAGGAGGCTTTTCCCCTGGTGGAAGGTAACCTGAGCTTCCCAATAAGATGGGTTCCAGGATAGCACCTCATCAGAAGATCTTGGGTGCTAAAACGTATATAACAGATATTCCCAGAGATTAATAAAACCAAGACATTATTAATTGAGGGTTTTAAAGTTAAGAACCAGCACTTTAAACTGGCTCTCAACTGATTTCCAGCCCTAATTCAAAGACAGAGGTGCTGTTAGTGGGTAGTTCATTTGTCCAGCTAGCAGGTGTTCATTCTGTTCTGGAGGGGCTTACTCTCCCCCCTAGGAAGGGATTGGGAACCTGCGATCCTCCAGATCTTGTTGCGTTAGGCTGGCTGGGTCTGATGGGAATTGGAGTCAACAACTTGAGGGCTACAGTTCCCCATCCTTGCCTTAAAGTACCTGAGTTGCATGTGGGGGATGGTTCTTCGATTCAGCATTGTCACTGGAGGCACAGGAAGGTATGGTGACTGGTAGTGCATTTTACCAGCTTAGCCTTTTTGTGTGTGTGTGTCCACCCAACCTGTCACGATGGAAAAACTTGCTGCAATTTATTCATGCCCTGGTAATCCCCCATCTTGTATTGCTGACAATATGGCCCATAGGCGTTGGGGAAGGTCAGGATCCAGGTCCCCATCTCTGCTTTAGGGCTTCAAGCACTTGGGGCCAGGCTAGTTGAAGGATCACCTCCTCCTACAATTACCTGTACAGGCCTTAAGATTATTTTCTGAAATCTTCTGTGTGCCCCCGCAACATGGTACGCAGGTAGCTACTAAAGTGGGCCTTTTTAGTGATGGCACCCCAGTCATAGAGTGCCCTTCCCCGAGACGTTTGCCTGGCACCTATTGTATGGTCTTCTTGGCACCAAGAGAAGACCTTTGTCCTGGCTCCCAACCAAAGAAACAGACTCAGGACTAGAAGACTGAATTTTTCTGCATGAGGCTTTATTCAGGAAGTCAGTACAAGAACCCAGCATCCCACTCTAGGCATGAATCAGAATACTGGAACATCTTTCAAGATACCAAACAGTCTATGGTCATCTCAAGAACAAGGCATGGAGATGATAGCAAGGAGTTGTCTCAACAGCACTAAACAGGCATCACCTAACTTTTATGTCAGAAAGGGGCAGGGACTGACTTCTGCATGTTAGTACTAGGTCTTTCTTACTTTTGCTGTAAGGTGGAGGCTCTTTCTGGGACCTGAAAGCATGTTCTGAAGCTGTCGCTTATCTAATCTCCATCTTGGCAAAAGCATGAACTCCAGCTCAGATTGACTGCTTTCACTTTGCTCTCTCAGGTATTCATTGAATTTTAACTGTTCCACAGCTAAATCTGGGCTGGGTGCCTGGGCAGATTAATCACTAGACGATTCAGGAGAAAGGAGGAGGGGTTCTGGGCTTTTCTCAGTAATTCTGTTAGCAAGCCCAGACCCTTCTGAACACCTTTCTCCTGTCCCTCCTTCATTCCTTTCCACATTACAGGCAACTCGCTCCTCAAGATCTGTACCCCACTCTTCATCCTCCCACTCTTGCCAAAGGATCTCCTTGGGGCCCATGACAATCTTTTTGTTTCCACCCTTTTCAATCTTAAAAGAAAAAATGTTTTGTTTCAGATTTCATGTTTGAACTGTCCAGAGAACATTTGTTCTTGAGCAGTGTATCAATATTGTAAACATACTGAGTTTTGGAATTGTACCAGAACACCACCATAATTTGCTTCAAGACTTCTTAAAGGGGTTGGGGAGAAATGAAAAGGTTAAAATTGGTGGAAGGAGAGAATCTGAGAAAATATATTAATGTCTTGTATTCAAAGCACACAAAGTTTAAAGTAATTGTAAAACACCAGAGTTTAAAAGAGACAACCAATAAAAATCTACGCAAGCCAGAGGTTAGTAATGCCTGAAATGACAAAAATTAATAATTCTAGCCCAAAGGTCTGTCGGGACAGACACGGTGCTCACATGTGCCCTTGCCAATTGCAGCGTGGGTGGTGGTGGGACGTAGATATTAGTGGAAGGGCAGAATCCTGCATCAAAATTACCGGTTGAGATTAAAGGTAGGTCTCGAGTCTGAGAGGTTGAATACTGATTTAAAATATCAAGGGGGGGTGTAGAATCTGAACTGCACATCTGGATACAAGAACAATATCTTATTGAAGTCACCCCACTTCAGCAAGGGTGATGAATTTGCTGAGATGCAGGTTTCTTTGTGTGCATCCACTTCTGGATGGAGTGTTGCATAAGTAAATATGTGTCCGAAGTCCTTTTTCTGGGGATACTCTCCACGTCTGGTATCTGGCTGTGCGTGTGGTTACTACTGCTAGATCAGGAACTATACACGTAGCTCTAGGTATATGGCCATTGCAGCAACTGATGGTGCTGATTGGGTGGTGGGTGGGAGAAAGGAGTCGTATCTGTTGTCTAACATGTAAACGAGTTACAGGATTCATCAATAGCAACTAAGTGACTGCAAGAAGTTGCCTACCTTGCTTGTGTGTACAGCCCATTACTATGCGTAAATACCTTTGTATTGGCAACCATATTACTGCTAGCATATAGGGATGACCACTTCCTCCTCTGAATCTTAGGCTGAAGTATAGGTACTGTGGGATACATTTATTTTTATTCAAATAGTATTTTTCTTCCAGGGAGTACCTTGCAGTCTTCAAGAAAACTGTATCATCGCACGAAGTGTTCCTTCAGCGAATTTCCTCCCACCCTGTTCTCAGCCAAGATCACAACTTCCATGTCTTCCTTGAGTATGATCAGGATGTAAGACACATTACATTTTTATTTATTTATGCTATTTCTAAGCCAGCCTTCATCAATGAAATCACATCAAAATTCATAATTAATAAATATATTTCAATTTAGCATGTTATATTAAGGGCTTTCAGTGCTTACCCAAGCTTCAAAATATCAGGATATCGCAGTTGTTAAGGGCCACAGCCTTAACAGATTTGTTAATTAGGTAAAAGGGATACAGTATGGTATCCAAAGCTGTGGTTAGTTCCAGCTTCACCACTACCTTGGAGCTGAATGACTGTTAGTGACAGAGGGTGAGTCTAAGTCCAGATTTGTCTATTCACTGGAATAGACATGTGGAGTCTGTGTTCCACATTACAAGTACCCAACTGGCAGCCAGTATCATCTATATAGAATGAAAGAGTCTGAAGGTACCTTGAAGGTCATTTAGCCCAACCTCCTCCCACAGGTAAAGTATTTTAAAGCCTCTTTGTTTTTTGCCAGTTAAGGGACAGAATGGACAGGATGAACACTACATTGCACTAGTGTTAGCATGATGTCACACATGCAGGTAACAAGATTGTGCATGACTGTGTACTCCAGATTGTGGCAATCATTTTCTGTGCCAGGGTACAGCTCTGTAATATGCACACCTTGAATAAAAATATGTGCAGAGCAGAATTGCCTCCTGAGTTAATGAGTCATCAGAACACTTTGCAGAGTGTACCTTCCTTGCAAGGTTCTGAGCCTTACTTTAAAAAAAAGCAGATAGCAGATATGCCTTTTAAGAATAGATAACCAATTCTGTTATCCTGCTCCTTCATTATTCGTACCTTGTCATGGAACTTGTTCCTTTACAAACTCTATATCTCAAGTTATTTTTTTTCTTCTCCCAATGATTGCCACTTTTGTGATGGTATTGGTTGCCACTTGGGTACTTGTAACATGGAATTTTATTTTCAGTTGCATTGGCCCCATGTGTCTATTGTAGTGAGCAGACAAATCTAGGACTTGGATTCACTCTACCATTAACAGCCATCCAGCTCCATGGTAGTGGTGAAGCTGGAACTAATCACAGTCACAGCCTAGGATACCATATTGTATCTCTAAATACAGTCTTGTCTAAATAAATTTTAATTTCACATACATGCTCATGTGGTCTGAACTGGCAGTGACTGACCAGGAAAGAGACCTTGGGGTTGTGGTGGATAGCTCAGTGAAGATATGGACCCAGTGTGCGGCAGCTGTGAAAAAGGTAGATTCCATGCTAAGGATCATTACAAAAGGAACGGAAAATAAAGCTGCTGAAATGATAATGCCATTATACAAATCCATGGTATTTGGAATACTGTGTACAGTTCTGGTTGCCTCACCTCAAAAAGTATATTGTAGAGTTGGAAAGGGTTCAGAAAAGGGCAAACAAAATGATCAAGAGTATGGAGTGACTCCTCTATATGAGGTAAGGTTGCAGCATTTGGAGCTTTTTAGTTTGGAGAAAAGACAAGTAAGAAGTGTGTAAAATTATGCATGGCATGGAGAAAGTGGATAGAGAAAAGTTTTTCTTCTTGCATAATGCTAGAATTCGTGGACATCCAACAAAGCTGAATGCTAGAAGATTCAGGGCAGATAAAATAAAGTACTTCTTCACACAGCACATACGGAATTCATGCCCGCAAGAGACAGTGATGGCCATCAACTTGGATGGCTTTAAAAGAAAATTAGACAAATTCATGGAGGGTAGGGCTATCAATGGCTACTAGCTATGATGGCTATGCTCTGCTTCCATGATTGGAGGCTGTATGTTTCCGAATACCAGTTGTTGGAAGCCACAGGAGGGGAGAGTCCTGCTTGCGAGCTTCCCATGGGCATCTGGTTGGTCACTGAGAGAACAGGATGCTGGACTTGATGGGCCATTTGCCTGATCCAGCAGACTGTTAGTTCTATTGCCTAAATAACAGATCTGCTAAGGGTGTGGCCCTTAGCAGCAATTTCTTTGCATTTTGGAGCTTAAGCAAACATGGAAAGCCCATAACACAGCATATTAAACCAAATTATTTTTTTAATGGATAATATCTACAAACACTTTGTTTTCTTTTTTTAAGGAATATTTTATGTTACATTCTGTATCTACCTAACAGGATGAATTAACTGAATTTTTGTTCAGTTTTTTAAAAAACATTTTATCTGTTTAAAATCTAATTTAAAAGGAAATCTGAATTGGAAACATGCTAAATCCCAGGTCTCATCTCAGGGGTGGCGAACCTGCAGGCTGAAGTTGGCCCACCAGGGGTTCACATTTGGCCTACAAAGCAGTTTTTCCCATACCATGCCCAATTTACCCACACCTGATGTCATATGTGACATCAGGTGTGGGGCAGGTACAGACGTGGCTTCCAGTGCACAACTGGAAGCCTTAACATGTGCCCCTGATTGTGCTTTGGCAAGGGAATGCAGGCTTTGGCTCTTCTGCCCATCAGCTGATGGGCAGGAGAGCCAAAGCCTGCTTTTGCCTACTGGGTCATTACACAGGGGTTGCAAAGCTCTTTGTGCAATGGTTCCCACTTGTCAGCCAACCAGGAGCCCTCTGCAAAGTGCCTTACAAGCCCTGCTCAGCTATCCAGCAGGCTTTGCTCTCCCACACATCAGCTAAAGAGCAGGAGAGCCAAAGCCTGCTTTTTGTCACTTTGCACAGGGGTTTCCAAGCACTCGTCAGCCAGCTGGGAACCAATGCTCAAGGTTGGACGGTCCACCTGTCAATCATCTGATGGCATACTGACACATGAATGACAGGTGGATTGCCCCACCCATCTGTCAAAATTGGCCCGCAGGAATGGGACCAGGATCTGCCCCCTGGAGCCAAAACAGTTGCTCAACCTATCTTAACTAAATCATGATTGTCAATCAAATACTATTAGTCTGCTTTTCTATTTAACAGAACCGGGAGTGGGGGAAGTACCTGAACTGGGAGGTGAAGCAGTATAAATGACACAACACACCTCACTTTTTTCAAGTTTAAAAAGCATGTAATATGTAATTGTTAATACATGGCTTATTATTGTGTGCTTCCTACTGGACCAGGAACTAGCATTTCATCACAGGCCCTAGAATCCAGAAGATACCATCCAGTTGCACTCCTGTTTCGTTCCCTCCACTCATCTGATGAAAGCTATTGTGTCTTCTCAAATTATGAAAATTTACCAGCTAAACAGCTTCGGCATTTATTTTTCATCTCTGTAGGCAGTGCATTGCAAGACTGGATTACTGCAATGCACTCTAAGTGGAGTTGCCCTTGGGCCTGGTCTTGAAGCTCCAGCTGGTGCAGAATGCAGTAGCCAGACTGCTGATGAGGGCAGACACTTGACAGCATGTGACACCTCTGCTAAAACGTGTACTGGCTGCTTATATCCTTCCAGGCCAGGTTCAAGGCTCCTGTGTTGATATACAAAGCCTTGCACAACTTGGGTCACTTAAAGGGTTGCTTGAACCCTTATATCCCAACCCTATTCCTGAGATCACCCAGAAGAGCACTGTTAGTTGTCTCCTGTCTTACAGAGGCCCAGTAGTCCTAAACCATTTAGTGTTGCTCGTCCCATACTATGAAACACTCTTTTAGCAGAGTTTCTGCAGGCATCCTTGGTTTTGAAATTTCAGGTGTCTCTTGAAGACTTTTTTGTGTCAACTGGCCTATGCAATTATTTAAAAACATTTTTGAGTAGCCAGTCATTTTAATGATTGTTTTTGTATTGCTTTTAAATGTCTTTATGATGTTTTATGTTTTATGACAGCCTGATGTTTTGTGAGAGGGTGGTATATAAATACTTTTATAAATAAATAAAATAAATCTTGTAAAGAAACACTGTTTTGCCCAGTAACTATGTATTCAGGTTTCTTGCTTGTAGTATTTTGTTTTACTTATTTAAACAGACTTGTACGCCACCATTTATTTTTTTAATAATCAGTGGCTTGAGATCCTCAGTACATAGTATTATTCTTCAGTTATTTTAAAGTACTGCATAATAATGACAATGGAGAGATTACTACTACCTGCTGCGTTTGTCATATTTCTCTTAGCTAAGTGTTCGGAGGAAAAACACAAAAGAAATGTTTGGTGGCTTCTTCAAAAGTGTGGTGAAGAGTGCTGATGAAGTTCTGTTCTCTGGGGTTAAGGTAAGATTTCTTAAAGTTAAATTGTGTCATATATCATTTTCTATAAATCTGTATGCCTTATGTAAGACTGTCTTATATTCACATGAACTAACCTTCTAAAATCTTTGTCCCGTTTGATATCTGTCTTGGATTTTATGTACAGGCATACCCTGCTTAACGTCGCTTCACTTAACGTCGCCTCCCTATAACGTACCTGCTCCATACGCCACCATACCCCTCTTGACAATTACGGACACTTAATGGCATGACGCCGCTGCCATCTAGTGGCGATTTCAGTGCAGCCCATGCATAGATAATTGCTTCACTTTAAGTACATTTTCACTTTACCTACACGCTCCGGTCCCATTGTTAAAGCGGGGTATGACTGTATGTGCTTTTGTTTTAAACTGTTCTTACAGATTTTTAAAATTGTTTTTATATATGCAGTTGTTTTAACTGTTTTAAGTATGTCATTGCTTTGGGGTGCCTCATGGGAAGCTATTCATAAATAAAATTAATAATATATCCCTATATATTGCAAGAATTTCTGTGTCTATACTGGCTGAATCTGCCTGATAGGGTGTGTCACAGATAGATTGGTCTGTGAACATTTGTGTACCAATGAACATGCATAGGTTTTCAACAAGTCTGAGTTGTAACAAATCAGTAAAAGGGATTTGGGTGAGTGGAAGAGGGACATGAATCAATATGTCTCTTCTGGTAAAAGGTTATCAAACACATCCTTGAAACCTAACTGAAACAAACTAGAGAAAATAGCATATTGAGTATTTTTAAGAATGGTTGGTGTCATGCTTTGTATGCAGACAGTTGCAGGCTCAATCCCCAGTATGTCCCACGTAGGGCTAGGAAATACTCTTGTCTGAAGCTATGAAGAGCTCCTGTCAGCTGGTGTACCAACCTTCTGATTTTGTCACAGAGCTCAGTTGGCAATAAGAAAGCTAACTGATTTTCAGCAAACGTTGCTATAATCAACAGCTATGGGTCTTCTATGACAAGACGTACCAAATTCTAATGCAGGTGGTGGTAAATCTTCTGGAGGCTGTGGGATGGTTGATTTGCAGACTTATTACTTGCATACATATGCATATACATACCCTTCCCTGTAGAAATTATATCTGTAAAACAGGTCTAGCAATTCCAATCAATATTGCACTTAAATACATATTTTATAAAATCACATCTTTTATAAATCCTCCCAGGATTTTAAAACATCCAAACTAGTTCTGGTACATACTATAGATGTCAGGCTAGTGGTGCTGGATTTTTGTCTAACTGGTGGCAATGTAACCTTAAACAGGAGTTATAGGAAACATGCTTTAGGAGTTAGAAAAGAAATTACTGGATATGTCTTAAGTGTATATGCCACTGGTTGTACTTCTGAATAATTTTAAAATAGTGAAAAAATAGGATAGAATGTTACTCACCAAAACTGTATCTGGAGCATTAATCTTCCTTGCAAAACAACTTGGGAAGAAGTAAGAAACACGCAGCAGAATAATGTGGTAGAAAAAAAGGAATGTTTTATTAAAATATTTATATCCCTTTTTTCTTTAATGAAATTGTAATAAAAAAATTATATTCCATCTCTTGCTGAATGGCCTGGAGGTAGCTTCCTGTATAAACACTAAAAATACAATGAAATACAATAACAAAAATAAAACGGGTATAATATGTACATTGTCTGCTATTATCAAGACTGGACAAAATAAAAGTAAAGTCACTGGCCACTTCAAAGAGTGGAGAAGATTGATGTGTTGAAATCTTGAGGATAAAATCACTCAATTCTGCAGAAATTTAGATGCTACTGTTATGATTACAGTTCCAGCTGAGGTGTCCAATGTTTTGTGGGATCAATTGCAGTTGATGAAACCTGATAATATAGACAGGGTGCTTGCAGGGAAGCTTCCAACTACGTGCCATCTAAATCCTTGCCCATCATGGTTGGTGGTATCAAGCTGGGGGGTGTGATTGGGTGGGTCCAGGAAGTGGTGAATGCCTCCTTGCGTGAGGGGATGGTACCTGGTGCCTTAAAGGATGCAGTGGTGCAGCTACTACTGAAAAAGCCAGCCCTGGACCCACTGGATTGTAATGGCTAATACCCAGTCATAAATACTTCCTTTCTGAGAAAGGTGATTGAGAGGATTGTGGTGGAACAACTGCAGACATTCCTGGATGAGACTGATTATCTGGATCCATACTAGTCTGGGTTCAGAACCGAATGAGCCTTGGTTGCTTTGATGGACAACCATTAAAGAGAGGAAGACGGGAAATGCAATCCTGCTCCTTTTGCTTGATCTCTCACTGGTTTTCAATATCATTGAGTGTGGTATCCTCCTGGACCAATTCTGCAGGATGGCTATTAGTGGCACTGTGTTGCAGTGGCTCTGCTCCTACCTGCTGGGTTTTCTCCAGAGAGTAGCATTGAAAGAGTGCTCTTTGGCCTCCTGGTTTTAAGTTGTAGGGTTCTTCAGGGCACTATTCTGTCCCCATTGCTATTCAACATCTATATGAAGTGTTGGGAAGCGGTTAATAGTTTTGGAGCAAGGTGTATGTTGATGATACCCAGCTCTGTTTCTTCAGTGGGAGAGGCTGTGCAAGCCCTGAACCAGTGCCTGGATGCGGGTCAATAAATTGAGCTTGAGTCCTGGAAAGATGGAGGCCTTGTGGGTGGATGGTTCCCATGTCCAGGAAATAGGTCAATTGCCTGTTCTGGATGGGGTTGCACTCCTTCTGAAGCAGTAGGTACACAGTCTGGGGTACTCCTTGATCCATCTCTATTGCTAGAGGTCCAAATGACCGCAGTGGCTAGGAGTGCTTTTTATCAGCTCTGGCTAGTACACCAACTGTGACCATTCCTGGACTGTGACAGCCTGACCCCAGTGGTCTGTGCATTGGTAACTTCAAGATTTGATTATTGCAACATGCTTCTTGTGGGGCTTCCTTTGTATCTAGTCCTGAGGCTTTAACTAGTGCAGAATGCAACAGCCAGACTGGTCACAGGAACAGTTTACTTGCAACATGTTATTCTGCTGCTGAGAGAGCTGCACTGGTTGCTGTTTCGCTATCTGGCCAGGTTCAAGGTTAATTCTCAAAGTCCTAAACAACTTGGGCCCAGGTACTTTAAGCACTGGCTGATTCCACGTGCTTCACCTTGATCACTGAGATCATCTGATGGGGCACTTTTGGTGGTTCCCCATGCCCTTGAGGTTCAGTTTGCCTTCACCAGGGACTGAGCCTTTAGTGTGGCAGGCCCTGTGGGACTCTCTACCAGTAGAGGTTCAGCAGGAGCCATCTCTCACTTCTTTCAGACATCTTATGAAGGCGGTATTGTTTAGACAGGCCATTGTAACTTGTTTTTTTAAACCCACCTGTATGTATTGATGTTTGTTTGGTGTTTTAGATTTTTTTAAGGTGATTTTTACTGATTTTATTTCTGTATGTCGTACTCCACCTTGATATATTCTTATGAAAGTGCAGACTGTGAATAAATAAATGAACAAACCGTTTTTGATGATCTAACCATCTGTTGCATTCTGGGCTTTAGCCTTCTTGATACCATCTTTACAGGTACGGCCATTCATCCTTGGTTATATTTTCCTCCTTCCATCTCCTGTACATGTTGTCTTAAAGCCTCAGCTCATTAAAAAGCTCCCCATGCAATCACCCTGGCATATTTAGATGTCTCCCATTTTCCCCTCATTGGAAGAGTTTGTGATTGTGCCTTCAGTATTCCACATCCCTCTTGAACTCTTTTCTTTCAGAAATTCTAGCATTGGCATCCTACTCAACTTTTCATTGAGCTCTTTGAAATCAACTTTCCTAAAGTTTAGGGTACATATCTGACTATGTTCAGTTTTCACATTCTTTGCTATCATGAAGATCTATGATGACATAGTCACTTCCCCCAAAAGGTTATGCCTTTTTCATTTTTTTCAAATCATTCTTTATGATCAGGATTAGGTTGGGGATAGCAGAGCCCCTTTTCCATTCCTCTACCTTCTGAGAGCTTAAGCTGTCAGCAAGCAAGTCAGGAATTTATTGGAAGTTCCACTATTTGCGAGTTTGACTTTTGGCAGAGATCAGGATAGTTGAAAGCCTCCATTACTACTATGGCTTGACTCACAATGTTTCATAATCTCTTCCAGGAAAACAAACATTATAAGAGCATAAAAGCATATTTAAAAGCACAGGTCCCAATATAGATCCTGGAGGGACTCCACTTGCTACTTTGGAAAAACTGTCAGTTTACTCCTACACTCTGCTTTCCGCTTCTTAACCAATTACCGATCCACAAGAGGACCTCTCCTCTTATTCCATGACTGCTAAGCTTACACAGAAGTCTTTGCTGAGGCACTTTATCAAAAGCTTTTTGAAAGTCCAAGTATACAATATCAACTGTAACACCTCTATCTATATGCTTGTTGACACTCTCAAAGAACTTGAAAAAGTTAGTGAGATTGGATTTGCCGTTGCAGGAACCATGCCAGTTTTGCTTCAGCATGACTTACTCTTCTATGTGCTTAGTAATTTTATCCTTAACACTATTTTCCACCATTTTCCCCAGAACAGAAGTTAAGCTAACAGACCTGTAACATCCAGGATTTTTAAAAATTGGTGTTACATTGGCCACGTTTGAGTCCTTGAATACTGAGGGTGATCTTGGAGATGTTCCTTTTTTATAGCTGGAAAATACCTATCCTGGGATGCAAGTCCCTCCTTATCTCTTCTATTTTTCCCTTCCTGGGATAAGACAAAGGAGTTTTGTAATAACATATTCTCTTGGTCACTGGTTGTGGTTGTTGTTGTTAAGTGCCTTCAAGTCGATTTCAATGTATGGCAACCCTATGAATCAGCGACCTCCAATAGCATCTGTTATAAACCACCCTGTTCAGATCTTGTAAGTTCGGATCTGTGGCTTCCTTTGTGGAATCAATCCATTTCTTGTTTGGCCTTCCTCTTTTTCTACTCCCTTCTGTTTTTCCCAGCATTATTGTGTTTTCTAGTGAATCATGCCTTATTATGTGCCCAAAGTATGATAACCTCAGTTTCATCATTCTAGCTTCTAGTGACAGTTCTGGTTTAATTGGTTGTGACACCCAATTATTGGTCTTTTTCGCAGTCCATGGTATGCGCAAAGCTCTCCTAAAACACCACATTTCAAATGAGTTGATTTTTTTATGTACTTTTTTCACTGTCCAACTTTCACATCCATACCTAGAGATTGAGAATACCATGGTCTGAATGATTCTGACTTTAGTATTCAGTGATAAATCTTTGCATTTGAGGACCTTTTCTAGTTCTCTCATAGCTGCCCTCCCCAGTCCTAGCCTTCTTCTGATTTCTTGACTATTGTCTCCATTTTGATTAATGACTGTGCCGAGATATTGATAATCTTTGGCAAGTTCAATGTCCTCATTGTCAACTTCAAAGTTACATAAATTTTCTGTTGTCATTACTTTAGACTTCTTGACATTCAGCTGCAGTTCTACTTTTGTGCTTTTCTCTTTAACTTTCATCAGCATTCGTTTCAAATCATTACTGGTTTCTGCTAATGGTATGGTATCGTCTGCATATCTTAAATTATTGTTATTTCTCCCTCCAATTTTCACACCTCTTTCATCTTGGCCCAATCCCGCTTTCCATATGATATGTCTGCATATAGATTAAACAAATAGGGTGTTAAAATACACCCCTGTCTCACACCCTTTGAAATAGGGAACCCTTCGGTTTCTCCATATTCTGTCCTTACAGTACAGTAGGGCCACACTTCCTGCGCTTCGCTTCTCGGTGCTTCGCTAATGCGGTGGTTTTGAATTGTATCCATGTTCCATATGTTTGGCGCTTGTTCCGTTTTTGCGGCGGAAAATTGCCAGAATACAGAGAGACGCTGAGTGCACAAATTGATGGCGCCCAACGCTCTTCTTGGACTCAGCTGCTGAGCACATCGTCAGAGCTTGGAAACATTCCTTTTTTAAACTACAGTTGGGCTGATGGGAGTCAATGTGTTCCTCTGTTAAGTATTCAATATCCCTACTCTTGGTTTAAATTTCCCTTTAATTTTTCCAATCTTTTGAAATAGGGCTCTTGTTCTACCTTTTTTGTTGTCCTCTTCTATTTCTTTACAATATCTATTACAGTAGTTTTTTTTGTCCCTACGTGTGAGATGCTGTATTGTTGCATTTAGGGTTATTACCGTGTTTCTGTCCCCTTTTGCTTTCCTTCTCTCTTTAACCATTTTAAGAGTTTCATCAGTCATCCACTGAGGTATTTCTTTTTAACTAGAGGTACAGTAGGGCCCCGCTTTTCGGCATTCTGCTAATACGGCGGTGCCAGCAGGGTGATCAGCTGTAGCACGGTGAGCTCCAGCCGCTGTGCTCCAGCTGACAGCAATCAGCTGTAGCGCGGGAAGCTCGCATGTTCCAGCTGATCACTGTCAGCTGTAGCGCGGTGGCTGGAGTTCCATGCACTACAGCTGATTGTGTGCTGCAGCTGATCAGCTGGAGCACAGGGAGCTTGTGCGTTACAGCTGATTGCTGTCAGCTGGAGCACGGTGGCTGGAATACAGTAGGGCCGCACTTTCTGGCAGTTTTCGCTTTTCAGCGGGGGCCTGGAATGTAACCTGCCATATGAGTGGGGCCCTACTGTATTGTCTTTTTGCATCCTTCCCTGATAATGTTTCTGACTTCACTCCATAGTTCTTCTGGTTCTCTGGCAACTAAGTTTAAAGCCTCAGATTTGTTTCTTATTTGATCTTTATATTCTTCTGGGATGTTATTTAAATTGTATTTTGGCATATGATTGCTTTGTTGTTGTTCTTTAGCTTTACTCTGACTTTCAATATTACCAGTTCACGATCTGTACCAAGGTCTGCTCTTGGTGTTGTTTTTGTAGAAAGTATGGAACTTCTCTATCTTCTGCTACCAATTATGTAATTGATTTGAATCCTATATTGACCATTTGGTGATGTCCACATGTACACTCATCTTTTTGGTTACTCAAAAAATGTGTTTGCAAGAGACAAATTATTGGTTTCACAAAATTCAATAAGGCTTTCTTCCTCTTCGTTTCTGTCTCCTAAGCCCCACAATTTCTAGTTCTTCTCTGTTCCCTACTTTCATATTCCAGTCTCCCATGATTATCAGAACATCTTGTTTGGGTGTGTGATCAATTTCTTCCTGTACTTCTGAGTAAAATCTCTCCAATTCCTCTTCTTCTGTTTGTCATTGAAGCATAGACTTGGATGATGGTTATGTTAATAGGTTTCCCATTAAATCTCATGGATATCACTTGCTCAAACCTAGCGTTATAGCTCCGAATTGCTTTTGCTGCATCACTTCTCACTATTAAAGCAACCCCGTTTCTTCTTAATTTCTCATTTCCTGCATAAAATATCTTGTAGTTGCCTGATTGAAAATGTCCCATTCCCGTCCATTTTAGTTCGCTCACACCAAGTATTGTAATGTTGATACATTCCATTTCTTGCTTGATGGTTTCTAACTTTCCCTGGTTCATGCTTCTCACATTCCATGTTCCTTTTGTGTGTGTCGTACAACTCCAGACTCTCCTTTCACATCTGTGCGCATCAGCCTCTGGGCTTCCATTCGGCTTTGACCCAGTGGCATCATTAGTCACAGCGCTACTTGTCTGTTGTTCTTCCCCAGTAGTTCGCTGAGTGCCATCTGACCTGGGGGTCTCGTCTTCCGGCACTATCTCGTGTTGCATTTTGGATACTCTGTTCATAAGGTTTTCATGGTAAGATGTATTCAGAGGTGGGTTACCATTGCCTTACCCTGAGTCTGGATGCATCTTAGTCTGGGGTCTCAGCTTTGACCATTCCACCTTGGGTGCCCCTGCTAGGAGTCTAGCCTCTTGGTCTAGACTCCTGATGGCATTGCTGTCAGCTTCTTCAATACTCTCAACCCCCCTCACCATGTTAAGGTGTGCATCCTAGAGGAGGGATCACTGGTTAACTCTTCTCTTTTTTCTAATAATCCTTCTTTTCTGTTGTTCTTGATCTTGCCATGATTAAAGAAGCCCCCCCCTTTTTTATCTTTGGCATCTCTTGCAAGTTCCAGGTCATTCTGGGCCTTACCTTTCCTGACCCCTAAGTCTGCCAACCAGAAAGCTCCCTGTGCAGTGCTTATTCTTCACTGGCATTTTCAGATGTCCCATTTCCTTTCTCATTGAAATAGTTTGATTGTGCCTTCAGTATCCCATACTACTTGAACTCTCTTCCCCTTAAGAATTTATTGGTATGGAATTCTGCCCAGCTTTTCTTGAAACTGTTTGAAATGGACTTTTCTAAAGTCAAGTCTGACTATGTTCAGTTTTCACATCCCTTATTATCATGGAGGGGTGGGGAACCTGTGGCATTCCCAATGCTGTTGGACTCCCAAGTTGCATCAGTATGGCCAATGGTCACAGGTGATAGGAGTTGTAATCCACTAACATCTGGAGGGACTCAAGTTCTCCTTCCCTGTTGTCATGAATTTCAAGATGGTCACTTCCTCCAAAGTTCCTACCACTTTCACTTCTTTAATATGTTCTTCCCTGTTAGTCTGGATTAAGTCCAGGATAGCAGATATCCTTGTTCTTCCTTCACCTTCTGAGAGATATAAGTTTCACCAAGGTAAGTCAAAATTGATTTGAGTGTTGTATTCTTAGCATTGTTAGATTTCCAGTAGGTGTCAGGATAGTTGAAAGCCCCCATTACTTGTATGGCTTGTCTCTGAAAGTTTTGTAATCTGTTTCAGGAAAGCAGCATTCATGTCACGGCTAGCTTCATGGTTCTAGTATAGTCTACTAGCACAACGATGCCACTTTTGTTTGTTTCTCCTCACCCAGATGCTTTCCAATGTAGGTATATACATTCTTTACATATAGTGCTACTCTTGCACTTCCCTCCCCTCCCTTTCTGTTGAGTCTATTTCTTCTGTATCCTTCAATTGCATTATTTCAGTCATGAGTCTTGTCTCACCATGTCTGGCTTTTACAGCATACTTAACCGTCCCCTATTAGGATTTCATACAAAATTATAGTAGTTACTTTAAATAGTGGAACATACTTAATTATTTTGTGTAAGGACATGGGCTGGGGTATGACCCACCAAAAAGTTCACCTGTACAAGCCTCATTTGAAACCAATGGCAGAAACTACAAATAGTTTGCCACCTCAGTTGAGTCTTCACACTATGATGAACAATCTCCAGGCATTAATGCCCCATCTTGGTCAACATTAGAGAGGGGATGCACTGGATAGCCCCCACCCCCTAGCCTTTCCATTAACACTGTGACTGTCTTTACACATAGAGCAGGGTTGCAGGTCACATTGAAGTCTTTGTATGTACAGCAGTATGCATGAAGGCTCTGTCAGTACAGGTGGTTAGACCATTTGCACAAACACTAGGGGACGGGGGCTGCTCTGCATGTCCCTGCTTCCATGTTGAGTAATGCAGAAGCATTAATACCTGAAGAGGGCTAGTGACTTCCGGGAAGGGTGACTTCGCTTGTGCCTGCTTTTGGGACGGGCTCCCGCCTCAAAAGAAGCTTATTCAGATATAAATCAGTCAGAACATTTTTTTTTGACTGATGAAATTTCTCCCGGGCAGGGAGAAACGTAGAGATCAACCTCAAAAGCCTGTTTTTGTTGGGAGGACTGGATTTCATTAATTTATGAGATAAGGTCCAGCCAACAATGCCGGACCGACTTCCTAACAAGCTCTATCTGTTTAAGCGATACGTTTATCTTTTCTTTAAAGAGAGAATGGACTAACAGGCAAGCACCCTTCTTTCTATTATTTTTTTTTACTTGGTTTAAATTGTTGCAGCAAAAGGAGATTTGTCAGATTGATTGGCTTTGGACAACTTCTGGGTGAGCTATAACTCTTCTCGGTTATTCACGAAATTAACAGCTTATCTCTGTTTCTGTCGCAAAAAGCTGTCCTGGAAGTGCATTCTAAAGATATAAACAGAAGAGGGATTTCTATTCCGAGGAATATTATATTGTCTGGGACTATTCTCTTTTTGGTCTATTTTATTTTGACGAATCTGCTTCTTCACGACGCCACTAACTGTTTTGATGCTGGGAACTAAATTTGTTTTGCATTCTTGAACATAGAGAGATAAGGCAGGCTGCTCTGTTTATACTGTGATGTCATCAAGCCTGGAATATTAACCCAATTGTTGCTGAAATAAGAAGTGGTTCTTCTTTATTTTTGTTTTGCTTTGTTTTTGTGGTTTTAAAAATGGCAATCAAGAAAGTGGCTGAGAATCTGGAAGTAACTATGTTTCAGAAAATAATGGATGAGATTGAGATAACGAAACAAACCCTGCGACAGGGTAGTAAGGAGCTGAAAATTGAACTGAGCAAAATGACGCAGGAGCTTAAAGAAATAGGGGATCCTGTGAGAGAGGAGAATGAGATCAGAGATGAGAAAAGAAAAAATAAAGGGAAGATACAAGCCCTGGAGATTGGAACAAATGTGGAATTGGAAAAAGATCTGGAGTTTATGGATTTTAGAAATAAAATCTACTGTTTGGAATTTAACGTTATCTCTGAAGAAATTAATGAAGATATTAGAGATAAAGTTATCAATGGCTTGGATAATCTTTTGGACTGGAATGACGTGATGGAGTTTGATATAGAGAAAATCTATGGAATTAACTGCAGCCATATGACAATGGAAAAACTCTCAAGAGATGAGCCAGTGCATTTTGTAAAAAAGAAGAACAGAGATATGACTTTACAACAGTATTTCAGCAACTTATTCAGAATGGATGGCAAGAAAATATTTGGGATAGAGGAAATTCCCATCAGACTCTTATTATATGACTATGGCTATGACAGCAAGATTATTATGGAATACTGATAATGGAAGATTCGACACTGAAATTACTGGACTTAACAGGACTATTGAAGATGGAAGATGGAACTAATAGGGATAATGGAATAATGGCTATTGAAATTATTGAACCTAACAGATTTTCAGGAGATGGATTAATCGAAATGTTTATTTGGAGAAAAATTGATAGATATATTTCTTAAAGAATTGAAACCTCTCTTTGACTTTTTGTGGAAAGAATAAAGTAATGTTTATGAGATTTGATGATTAATTAAGATAACTACTGGAGGAAAGTGATTTTATAATATGATTTAAGAGTCAGGATTGTTATATATTGTAGACCTATAACTGATTTGATCTGTGACAAATGGGAAGTCAATATTTTATTTTTTTTGTTTAATTATTTTTGTTTTGTTTTGTTTTTTGTCTTCGAATGTTTTATGATTTTGTTTTGTATGTTTTATGAAAATTTGAATAAAAATTATTGTAAAAAAAAAAAATACCTGAAGAGGGCTAGTGTGTAGGTAACACTTTGGCTAATTCTCTCATTGCCCTGGTCAAAGCACTACTTGTGGTACTTTAATCACCCTAAAATCTCTCTTTCCAGGAAGTAGATGATTTCTTTGGACAAGAGAAGACGTTTTTTGTAAACTACTACAACAGAATCAAGGAAGCATGTGCAAAGGCAGATAAGATGACAAGATCTCATAAAAGTAACTTTTTCACATACACTTCCTCAGGGTATTTCTAAATGCTTCTCTGTTCAGAAGCAAGACTGAAAGCTTTATGTGCTCTTTCTCAACAGATGTTGCAGATGACTATATTCATACTTCGGCTTGCTTAAATAGCCTGGCTCTGGAAGAACCAGCTGTCATTAAAAAGTGAGTCCATGCTTTTTTCCCTGTATTTCTGTCCTATTGATTCATTTTTTGCCAGTGGATGATATCCAGCTGTCATTTTCAGAGTAGGTCCAATGATTTCATTGGGTCTTCTCTATGTCCTCATTGTGGGAGGCTGTGTGGATCCAGAATTGGCCTCCACAGTCACTTACGGACCTGCTGTTAAAGACCTTACCCTGGATGACAATCTTACTCGGCCATGAGTGATCGCCAATGAATGAATGTTTAATGTTGGATATCAGCCAGTGTCTGTAAATTTCTCTTTTTCTCTTTAATAGTGTTGATTCCCCAACTCCCAATTGCTTCTACTCCCTGAATTTGACTGCATCTGCTCTACAACAGTAGCTGACTTCAGTAAATCTTTATTTTTTGCTGCAAATACAGGGGGGAGAAAGTTAATCCTATTCATTTGAGTGTGTTGTCAGCTACTGATACAAAAGTGTTTTACTCCAGGAAATAAACCATTGTGTGAGAGGATAGGTGCAAATGTATAATTATTTGTATAATTGCTGGACTTTCTGTCCCAGATCCAAATATATTTCTAGTTCTTTGCCCCAGTTGCTCTCTGACAGCTAGAACAGCACCAGCGATCTTATTCTATAGAATCTTCAACTTTTTGGGGCCAGTGAACACATTTGGAATTCTGAGTGTGCTATGTGCTCCAGTCACAAAATTGCTGCAGTATGGGTGTGGCATAACACAAAATGACAACCAGGTCTATAAGGGCAGAAAAAAGATAGGACCACAAAATGGCACAGGGATGTCCCACTCCATTCAGTTGGGAGGGAGGCATCTACATCAGGCACCCTCACATTCGGTCAGAAAGGGAAGCTCTTTGCACTTGTGTGTTCAAAAGGGAGGGTCTAGCACTGGCATCCAATGAAAAGTGGGCATGTTTAAGGGGACATGTTCAATGTAGGAGAAGCCAAGCCAGTGCAAATAGTGTTTCCTGCATTTTGGACTCTTGAGATCTTTTGTGGGTGCCATAGCAAGTACTGGTGGGAACATTGGCACCCATGAGGGCCATATTAGTGACCCCTCGTCTATGTCCTCTTCTTCTAGTGCTATATTATGTCTTCCTCAAACGTAAATCCTCAATCCTTTCTGTTTGGGCTTGCTATAGTGATGAGAATCACTACCTGACAGCATGGCTTGCCACAAGCAGTATAATAATATGGATGCATTCCTCAGATTATCCAATTAGTTAGGTGCAGCACCTTCCGTTAGTCAGGGATGTTCACACTCTGCACATCTTGTCCTTGCCTGTGACTTCATACCTGTGCTGACGGCGCCTCCTGCTTTGCCCTATTTTCTTCTACTTTGTGTCATAATAACTCTGAGATCATGCAGAATGTGCAGATCTGTTCAGGCATGTAGAACCATAGAGTCCAGCCTTGTAAACAAGTCCATAAGAGTTACTACCCTGTCATTTCTTCTACTAACCTGCTAAGAGGCTAGCAGACTGTGTTTCTGTGTTGGCCAGGAAGGAGAGGAAGCACTCTCCACCCCAGTCAGCATGGAAACATAGGCTTAAATTGCCTCCCACCAAGTGGACTGATGGAGACGATCCACACACCAGCCCACTGCATTTCCATGTCAGTTGTGGTGGAAGAGATTTGCCTTCCTCTTTAGCTAGTACAGAAACTAAACAGTCTGGCAGAAGAGGCATGGAGCCAGCTTACTCACTTCCCTGCATAGAATGCCTGGTTGCTTATAGCTGCCAGGCTAGTGCTTGAATAAAAAACTGATCTGTTCCAACCCCCTACCAACGCAGGACATTGGCTGCTAATGTAGTGCTATTAGTATGAGTACAGAATTTGGGTGATACAGTAACTTTCTCTTCTCATACTATTCCTCTTCAGGTACTTGATGAAAACTTCTGAGCTCTTTGAGAAACTCCGGGTAACTTTTATTATTTTTATTTATTTAAAAGGTTGATATCCCACCTCCCAATAGTAACATCCCTATTAAAAACAATCAAAACATTTAAGATTGAATTATAAGTTCTATACAGTATAAATAGTAATGCAAAAGTGTATATCTACAAAAGAAGCAGCAGAAGACAAAACAATCCCTACAATTATCTCATGTCATTGCTATAAAACCATATTGGCTAGATATCTTTGCCATCTGATAAAATATCAAAAGGGAGGGGGGACAATACTAGCTTCTTTCAAGAGGGACTTCCTCAGAGAAGGCCCTCTCCGTAGTCACAGCTAGATAGACTTCACAGATAGTTGGACCACACAAGAGGGCCTCTGACAATGATCTTAATGAGCAGGCAAGTTAATATTTTGGAAGACAGTCCTTTAGGTATCCTTGCACTTTAAAGATCTTTAAAGGTCATTGCATTCTGAACCAATTGAAGCTTCCATAATTCTTTCCAAAGGCAGCCCCACATAGAATGCATCCCAATAGTCCAGAGATGTAACAACGGCATGCTTTTTATTTATTTATTTATTTATATTTCCATTTATAGACTGCTTACTATCTGAAAGATCTCAAAGCGGTTTACAATAGAATACACAAGGTACAATTAAAAAAATCAAATTAATTTACAAAGCAAAATACATGAACAATATCCATATACATAAACACAGTATAAAAGCCAGAGTAGGCCACAAGGGACCCAAGTGCAAATTATTCAAACACTGGAATTTCTTGCATGGGCCTCAGGAAGAATGTATTTGCAGCTGATACTCTGAGCTCTGATAAACTAGGCAGGCGATGGAGATTTAGCACCCATCGACAGCGCTAATGTGATCAGGGAAAACAGGGTCCAAAAACTGTCTGTTCCCTGGACTTCCGTGGTGAGATGTCTCGGTTCCTCCATCCAGGGCGTGGCATGCGTGGTCACACTCCAGTCACCCCAGTGCACCACCCTTTCCAGTTGTCTTCTGCACCAACACCGACCAGCCCCAATTGCGACCACCTGGGTTGATTCCTCATCCTGCCCTGCCATCGTCACCGCTGCCTGGGCACTAGTCCTAGACAAACTGTTACTATGGCCAGATCTGTAGTTGGTATACCAGCCTAAGTTGGACAAAGGCATACTGGGCCACTGCTGTCACCTGAACATCAGCTGGGTCTAAGAGTACCCCAAAACTATGAACCTGTGTTTAAGGGGAATGCAACACAAGTCACATTCATGCCATCTAGTGTTTCACAGTTTAAACACATGTTGCTGGATTGCCTTTGATTCTGGGGTGCAAAACCGGCTTTTCTGCATGCTTACATAGTTCACATCCAGTCCATAAAGGCCCCAGACACTGATCCAAGACCTTGGCAGCCTACCTAAATTTAAATGGGAAATATCCACTGCACTCCAAATCTCTAGCTGACCTCTCACAATGGTTTTGTGTAAATGTTCGACAGGGATTTGACAGGCCAGTGACCAAGATGTCAAACAGAAATTCCCAGCACCATCTTTTGGAATAAAATTCTCCAGGAAGAACTACAAGACACACTCCCTTATGTTTTTGGTGTGGGTCATTCACCAGGGCAACTTAGGCTGTTTCCATTCCAAAACTGGGCCTAAAGCCACACTGAAATGGAATTACTGGTTCTCTGGAATTTAGCCTGTCCCTCATTTAAGAAGTATTTTTTCCTTTTTAAAGATGCTACAATCAGTATACATTACATTTTAAAATATTGTTCCATATACTTAATAATTGTGCTTTTTTCTCCATAGAAAGTAGAGAATCGTGTTTCTTCTGATGAAGACTTCAAACTAACAGAGTTACTAAGATATTATATGCTCAATATAGAAGCAGCAAAGGTGAGTCTTCTCTGAAGATTTTCTCTTGATACTTCCATTATGAGAACAATACACACTAATAGTAATGTATTAACATGCTCCATGTGATCACATATCTGAAGATGAAAAGGGTATAAAATGTAAATTTACTGCCTTCAAGTCGATTCCGAGTTATGGTGACTCTATGAATAGGGTTTTCACGTGGCTGAGAGGCAGTGACTGGCCCAGGGTCACCCCATGAGCTTCCTGGCTATGTGGAGATTCGAATCTTGGTCTCCCAGGTCGTAGTCCAGCACCTTAACCATCAAGATAATGGGAAGACCAGTGTCATTGCTGACTGGGTTCTTTTTTGGCCAGTGAGGTTCAGAACTTCTTTGGCTATTCCTACACTTCTTGGCATACCTGGAATTCATACCCATCTCCTCCTAATGAGATTCTTACAGCCCATTCTGATTCAGGTGTAACAGTAATTACACAAAAATCAATAGGTTGTAGTGCCAAGACCAGGGGTAGCCAATATGTTGGATCCTCCCTGACCCTTGGCCATGCTAGCTGGAACTAACAGGAGTTGGGAGTCCAATATTATCTGGAGGGAACCATGTTGGGTACCCGTGATCTAGACTAACAGACTTTGGCTAGGACAGCCTTTCCCAACTAGTGGGCCACCAGATGTTGTTGGACCACAATTCCCATCTTTCCTGACCATTGGCAGTGCTGGCCGAGGCTGATGGGAGTTGTGGTCCAACAACATCTGGTGGCCCACTAGTTGGGAAAGGCTGGGCTAGGAGATGAGGTTCAAATCACTATTTATTTATTTTATTTATTTATTTATTAAATTTATATACAGCCCGACTAGCAATAGCTCTCTGGGCGGTGAACATAAAATAGCATAAAAATACAATGAATAACAAAATAATACTAAAATACAATCAACAATCCAATACAATAAACATTTTTAAAATTAAATCAGTGTAACTTAAAATGCTTCAGAGAATAGGAAGGTTTTGACCTGGCGCCGGAAGGAGAGCAGAGTCGGCGCCAGGTGTACTTCCTCAGGGAGACTGTTCCATAGTTCGGGGGCCACCACTGAGAAGGCCCTAGATCTTGTCATCACCCTCCGGGCCTCCCTGTGAGTTGGAACCCGGAGGAGGGCCTTCGTAGCAGAACGTAGTGCACGGGCCGGTTCATATCGGAAGAGGCGTTCCGCAAGGTATCGTGGTCCCGCACCGTATAAGGCTTTATAGGTTAATACCAACACTTTGAATCTAGCCCGGAAACATATTGGCAACCAGTGCAAGCTGGCCAGAACAGGTGTTATATGCTCGGACCGCTTGGTCCTTGTCAGCAATCTGGCCGCCGCATTTTGCACTAGTTGTAGCTTCCGAACTGTCTTCAAAGGTAGCCCTACGTAAAGCGCATTACAGTAATCCAAACGTGAGGTTACCAGAGCATGTACCACTGATGTAAGGTCCTCTTTACTCAAATAGGGACGTAGCTGGGCTACCAACCGAAGTTGGTAAAACGCATTCCTAACCACCGAGGCTACTTGAGCTTCAAGTGAGAGGGAAGAGTCTAAAAAGACTCCCAGACTACGAACCCGGTCCTTTAGGGGGAGTGTAACCCCGTCCAGGACAGGGTATATATCCACCATCCGATCAGAGAACCCGTCCACCAACAGCATCTCAGTCTTGTCTGGATTGAGCTTCAGTTTGTTAACTCTCATCCAGTCCATTGTCGAGGCCAGGCAACGGTTCAGCAAATCGACAGCCTCACCTGAAGAAGATGAAAAGGAGAGGTAGAGCTGCGTGTCATCAGCATACTGATGACAACGCACTCCAAAACTCCTGATGACCTCTCCCAACGGCTTCATGTAGATATTAAAAAGCAGGGGGGACAAAACTGACCCCTGCGGGACCCCATATTGGAGAGCCCGCGGTGTCGAGCAATGTTCCCCAAGCACTACCTTCTGGAGACGACCCGCCAAGCAGTACTTCCAACTCCCAACTCCGCGAGCCTCTCCAGAAGGATACCATGGTCGATGGTATCAAAAGCCGCTGAGAGATCAAGGAGAATCAACAGAGTTACACTCCCTCTGTCTCTTTCCCGACATAGGTCATCATACAGGGCGACCAAGGCTGTCTCAGTGCCAAAACCGGGCCTAAAACCCGATTGAAATGGATCTAGATAATCAGTTTCATCCAATAGCGCCTGGAGCTGGCCAGCAACCACCCGTTCCAAGACCTTGCCCAGGAATGGAACATTCGCCACTGGCCTGTAGCTGTTAAAATTGTCTGGGTCCAAGGAAGGCTTTTTCAGGAGTGGTCTCACCACTGCCTCTTTCAGACAGCCCGGGACCACTCCCTCTCGTAAAGAGGCATTTATCACTTCCTTGGCCCAGGAATGGCTATGAAGCTCGCTTAAGTCTGTCATTAGCCTAACGCTACCTCAGAGAGGTTGTGAAGGTAAACTTGTTAGAAAAGGCCTGTGCTGTTTCGCTGGAAGTGTCTGAACACCATCTAGATGTAAGACTTAATGTACCTGTTTCCTACTTTAGTCTAGCCAGTCCCACCTGGCCTGCAACAAAGGTAGTGGGCTGCTGCAGCCAAAGATGTCTAGAGGCTATCTGGCTGAGAATAGCAAGAGCAGCAGCTGCAACAGCAAGGATATATCTTGTTATAACTAGCCACTGTACCTGTTGCCATTTCTAACAAGAGGTGACCTAGGAACGGGAGCCCCTTTATCTGTTGGCCTGGCAGAAGAGGTCCCTCCATTCAAGGACTGTCAATATTTTGCTATACAGTTCTGGCCAGGACAGCCCTTTTGAAGGGAATTTTTTTATAAATTGTCTCAAGGCCAGCTGGAATAAATAGGTTTCACTTCTGTGTGTAAAAGTCAGCAAAGAGAAGTTGGTCAGAACCTCAATTTGAAGGGATTTTTTAATAAAAAAACTAACTTTTCTTATTTTAAAAGCTTAACAAATCATGAACATTAAACTTGCATATATTAAACCATACAATGTTGAAAAGTTTATTTCTTTGTTTCTGCACGGTGTTAATGGTCTGTTCCTCCTATAGTCAGTTTCATATTCTGTGAGTTCCTTCTTAAATATTGTTTTCACTCCAGAGATATAAATATGCTACTGGGGCTGTCCATCCGTTTTCCTTTCTATTGGTGTAAAAAATAAAATGTTCCCCACACCTCCTATAAACCATAGCTTGGAGCACCATTGTTCAATAGTCGCTCCTTTTAAGTCCTTCCATAATTTTGATATTTTTAACTGCAGTTGTCCATATGAGATTAATTCCTTATTTTTAATGTCTTTATTCAAGTTTTAAAAAATGTTTAATAGAGCCAGAATTGGTGTAATATTCACATCTTGTTAATATATTTTCTTTATAAACCAACACCCCAAAGGATATACTTTAGGGTACATCTACCACATGTGGTGGTAGGTACCTTTATTCTGTTGACATTACTGACATATTATCTTTGCAAAATCGTGGATGGGTGAAATGCCAGATGATTGCAGGAGGGCTAATGTTGTCCCAATCATCAAAAAGGGCAAAAAGGAGGAACCTGGGAACTACAGTCCAGTCAACCTGACATCAATCCCAGGAAAAATTATTCAGCAGATTATAAAGCAGTCAATCTGTAAGCATCTTGAAAATAATGCAGTGATTACTAGAAGCCAACATGGATTTATCAAGAACAAATCCTGCCAGGCTAATCTTATCTCTTTTTTTTGATTGGGTAACCTCCTTGGTAGATTGTGGGAATGCTGTGGACATAATATATCTTTTCAGCGAAGCTTTTGACAAAGTACCCCATGATACTCTGATTAGCAAGATAGCTAAATGTGGGCTGGATGGAACAACTATCTGGTGGATCCACAGTTGGCTACAGAATTGTACTCAAAGAGTGCTTCTCAATGGTTCCTTCTCAAATGCGGGGGGAGGTAATGGCGGAGTATTGCAGGGCTCAGTCCTGGGCCCAGTGCTCTTAAACAATTTTCATTAATGACTTGGATGAGAAGGTGCAGGGAATGCTTATCTAATTTGCAGATGATACAAAATTGGGAGGGACAGCTAATACCTTGGAAGACAAAAAAAATTCAGAGTGATCTTGATAGGCTGGAGCATTGGACTGAAAACAATAGAATGAAATTTAACAGGGACAAGTGCAAAGTTCTATACCTAGGGAAAAGAAACCAAATGAACAGTTATAAGATGGAGGATACTTGGCTCAGCAATACTACATACGAGAAGGGCCTTGGGGTTGTTGATCACAAGCTGAATATGAGCCAACAATGGGATGTAGCTGCAAAAAAGGCAAATGGTATTTTAGGCTGCATTAACAGAAGTATAGTTTCCAAATTGTATGAAGTATTCGTTCCCCTCTATTCGGCACTGGTTGAGTACTGCATCGAGTTCTGGACACCACACTTTAAGGAGGATGCAGACAAACTGGAACGAGTTCAGAGTAGGGCAACGAGGATGATCAGGGGACTGGAAACAAATCCTTATGAGGAGAGCCTGAATGAGCTGTGCATGTTTAGCCTTGAGAAGAGAAGACTGAAGGGGAGAAATTATAGCACTCTTCAAGTACTTGAAAAGTTGCCACACAGAGGAGGGCCAGGATCTCTTCTCAATCATCCCAGAGTGCAGAACATGGAATAATGGGCTCAAGTTGCAGGAAGCCAGATTTTGGCTGAACATCAGGAAAAACTTCCTAACTGTTAGAGCAGTATGACAATGTAACCAGTTACCTGGGAGGTGGGGAGCCCTTCAACACTGGAGGCATTCTAGAGGCAGCTGGACAGCCCTTGTTGGGTATGCTTTAATTTGGATTCCTGCATTGAGCAGGGGGTTGGACTTGATGGCTTTATAGGCCCCTTCCAACTCTATGATTCTATGACATCTCCAGCAGTGTGATGTTTTATTTATATATGAAATTTTCACTCATGTGCTATACTAATAATGAACAAGCTTTTAAAAATTCTAATTCACTCGGACCATCTATTCTAATCAGTAGCATCAGTTTCCTTTTCAAAATCTTTATCCCAAGACTTTTTAAGGCTATTTAGATCCTATATATCTAATTCAGTTGGCATGGTATACAATCTGGATGTCTGACCAGTAGAAGTCAGTTTGTCTTCTTGCTGTAGGTTCATAAATTGTTATCTGCTTACCTCAGTCATACAAATAAAATGGAATCTTGACAAATTAGAGTTTTGCTCAAGCACCCAGGTTCAAGAAGTTTCAATGAAAAATGTTATCTCTGGGCCAGGCATAATTAACAGCCTTTTAGGAGTGCTTATCCATTTTTTAAAGGAACCCACTGCCATATCTGCAGACGTCCAGTTCATATTCCTTCATTTTCCATAATGACTACTACAGCTGCTTGCGATTCCTGCTGTACAGCAGTGACAGTCACAAGAAAAAAGTAGCTGAGTACAAAATATAGGCTCATGTATTGGAAAAGGAGTATGGTCAAGATGCTAAACAGTTTGTAGAAAAGACCTTTTGCATAAACTGTTTAAAATCTGTGCCTATCAGAGGAAATCATTGATTTATTCAAGAGAATATAGAAGCTGCTAGCTGCACCTAGCTAGAAGCTTCACAAAATAGTATCCAAAATAGTATCCAACACTCCTACAGTAACAAAAGTCTCCGCCCCAGAGGACTGTGAGAAGGGACTGACAGTCCTAGTCTTAGAGAACAGCACACCACCAATCCAGTGCAGTCTCAGATTATGCTGGAAAACATTAAGAAGTCTCCATCTCAGCAGCAGGCACAGTAGAAGCCAATCAGATTTCATGAAGAGTAGTAGTGCTGCAGTGTGGTTTGGGGCAGCCCATGACCCCAGTTGGAGACAATCAGTGACTTCAGCCAGCTGTAAAGAGTGTGTTCAGGTGTGCATTGGAAGGGAACTTTTCTCCCTACGGTCCAGTCCCAGGCTATAAATGGGGCCTGGGCCACAGCTGTGGCATTGCCATCAATGACTTTGTAAAATCCACATCAGTGCAAGTAGGGTGAACAAGTGGCAAGGAAGGTGAGCAAGGCACAAAGGCAGTCGGCCTGCTGAAGCAGGCTGCTGAAGTTGCAAGAAAAGTGGAAGCCAGGTGAAGGGCAGAAGAGAGCCTTCGTCAGAAGTGCAGGGAATGGTGTCCCAGGATAGGGCTTTCTCTGTGGCAGCCCTTCAGCAGTGCATCTAGCATCTTCATTGTACAGCTTTTATAATATGCTGAAGATGCATCTCTTTACCCCAACCCTTTGACAGTTGTTTTGTTTTGTGGGAGCCACCTCTTTTGTTGAATTTATACTGTTCCATTTGGAATGGTTTTTCTTGTTTTTTAGTGTTATATAGTTGTAACCTGTCCTGTGACCTCATGGTAACTGTTATTAAATAAATTTGCTTTCAGGCCATATCCTGGCAATTCATGTTTCAGTAGCGCTTGCTAAATTATTAGGAGGGTGGTGAAGATAAGATTAGTAAAATGCTAACACATCGAGCTTATAGCCAGTAATGATAATAGACTACATCAGTTGCTGGAACTCCAATAAGATATCACTGATATTACTGATGAATGTGGGTGAAATATTTTTCCAATACATAAATGTTTTTGAATATTCATAACTGTCAGGGATGGAAGGATCTGCCAATTTCTGTTCTCTCATTTTTCCAATTTGAAATTTAGTTTTTTCCATTTCTGTAGCAATTAGCTATTTTTAAAAAAATCCTCTTGAAAGTTCTTCAGCTTTTTAGTGTGAATTTCTCCTAACAGAACATTTTTATGCAGTTTTGACTAATGTACACAATTTTGCAAACATTTTTTCCTAGTATAACACATTGTTGAATGTAATTTTCACTTGCATATATTCATTTTATGCACACTTTCCCCTAATATATGCATTTTTGTTTAAATTGGTTAGAAAACTACATTGCAAAATTCAGATAAGTGCAACTTTTGAAGAATGGCTGTGTTTTGGTTCTTGTATTGTTTTGGAAAATGCTCAGTTTGATAAATTCATCTTTAAATGCGAACCAAATCAAATTTCTCCCCTATCCCTACTGTCTATTTTCACCTCACTTGATGGTGCTCTCTTGCTAATATAAAATGATGCTCCCTCCCTTAGTTGCAAGAACCTCCTGTATTCATTGAAGTGTTGTGGATTCCATCCCCTGCGCTCCCCTATGTATGTGCTAGAGCGCCCCATGTCTTGATTGCAATAAGGAATCTTAACCTTCTCTAGAAGCTCTGTGTGCATTTTGGAATGCTTCATGAGCTCTGGTTCAGTCTATACAGAGACAAATAATTATTTTTTTCTATAACTTAATCTTTTTAGGATCTCTTGTACAGACGTACACGGGCCCTTGTGGAGTATGAGAACTCAAATAAAGCTTTGGATAAAGCTAGGTTGAAAAGCAAAGATGTCCAACTAGCAGAGGCACATCAGCAAGAATGCTGTCAAAGATTTGAGAAACTTTCTGAATCTGCAAAACAAGGTAAAGCCTCTTCATGGTAACAAGCCTTTATACTTTGAGTTCTTTAAGGTGAAGCTGTGCAGTGTAAGTACAGTAGGGCTCCGCTTTACGGCGTTCCGCTGATGCGGCAGCTTTCATTTTAATTTAAAAGCTATTTTTTTCTCTTTTGCAACGTTTTGCGCTGTTTTCGCGTCATTTTCACGCGACACGGCCCATTAAAGTCAATAGGGTTCCGCTTTACGGCGTTTTCCGCTTTACAGCGGGGGTCCGAAATGGAACCCGCTGTATAAGTGGGGCCCTACTGTATGTGAAACGTACCACAGTTTCTCAGTCTAAAGTTTAGGTCTCTTGCCTGGTAGATACAACTTTGTGATATGCAGTCTGTTAATTTGGTGTGTGTGTTTGTGACTTCATTCCCTCGCAATCAATGTAAACATAAAAATTGGTCCTAGGATGGGATGTCATTTTTCTGCATCGACTTCTACAAGCAACATTTGAACTATGGGGATAGCAGATGGGGACTGGCTTGCTCAGTTGTTGTGTTAAAAGTTACAAGGGACATTACTTGGCTAAAATTATTGCGGAGGGAGTTTTTAGAATTCCTTAAGGAACTCCTTAGCTCTTTCTCTGTAATGGGAGCACTGAGCAAGAATTGAAAATGAAACCCCACCTGCTTCTCTTCCTGCTTTACCCAGTATATTCCACATGTATATGCTTTGCCAGCATTTAAAGAAATGTTTCTATAAATTAATTTGGCATTCCCCCTTCCTTGCTCTACAAAACCATGCTGTATTTATTACTGAGGCTAACTGAGAGTTTGGGATAAGTATTTCCTTATGTTTATCCCATATGTTTGATTATATTTGCCTGTCCATAGCTCTGTGGAAATCTTTCAGAAAAAGTGGGTATTTCTATAATTTTGGAAGCGATGTACTGTAGATCAGCAGACTTGTAACTTACTAATATTTTAACAAAGTAAGTTATTCAGTTATCAAGTTTCTCAAAAGACTTACACATTTTGCTGTACAGTAGGGCCCCACTCATACGGCAGGTTAGGTTCCAAACCCCCGCCGAAAAGCGAAAACCGCCAAAAATCAGATCAGCTGTAGTGCGCAAGGGTCTGGAACCTAACCCGCGGAGGAGGAGAAGATCAGCTGTAGAGTACTACAGCTGATCTTCCCCTCCTCTGGCACGATCAGATCGAGCATGGGAGTCTGATCGTGCCAGAAGAGGAGGAGATCGGCTGTAGCGCTCTACAACTGATGTTCCCCTCCAGCTGATTGCCCCGCTGGCGCCGGATTAGCT
The DNA here is from genome assembly GCF_030035675.1 of Rhineura floridana. NCBI lineage: Eukaryota > Metazoa > Chordata > Lepidosauria > Squamata > Rhineuridae > Rhineura > Rhineura floridana. The sequence continues at coordinate 170,838,297 of NC_084480.1, read as the reverse complement.
GAACGCCGAAAAGCAGGGCACCAAGAAGTGGGGCTCTACTGTATATAAAAGCTATTCATTGCTCTTGGTAGATGGACATTGGTAGTATAGACATATTTTCTTTATCAAGTTTTAAGTACCGTATATTCCGGCGTATAAGACGACTTTTTAACCCTGGAAAATCTTCTCCAAAGTCGGGGGTCATCTTATACGCCGGGTGTCGTCTTATTAGGGTTGCCATATTGCCCGGATAGCCGGGTTTTACCCGGATTCTAAGCATGCCACCCGGCGCCCGGCTAGCCCCTTAGGTGGCCCGGATTCTCAGCTTTCATTTAAAAAAAAATTAAGTTTCTAGGTGGTGCAGTTCTCGAGATATATATAAAAACGTCAGGCACCCCCCCCCCGGTTAAATCTTTTTTTAAACTACTGTATAGCACTTCATAGCTTTAACCCCGCCCGTTCAGGATTTCAGCCAATCAGTGAAGTGTTTGTTTGGTGGCAGTGTCTTCTAAACCTCATTGTGAGGCCAGAAAATGGTGGTTTCCCCTCCTGTTTATCTGAAAATCTCATAAATTGGGTAGGTATATACATTTCAGTTTTTCCCCCTGTTGTGTGTAGGAGTCAGATCCTGGGCAGTGTTTTGAAAACCTTCCCAATAGTTGCTTTTGGGGGTAAAAACAGTGCTAATCCCATATGTCCAGAGTAAATCCTATTGAATTCAGTAGGAATTACTTTTGAGTAGACATGATTATGAATGTGCTGAAAATCAATGGGACTTTGGAGTGAATGTAAAAAAGAATTGTGTTTGTGTTCTCTTTCTGCCCCCCCCCCCAGTCCTATTTTAAAGCAAGTAGGCAGGGCTTACTTAGGTATTGCAGTTTTTATTCTGTAGGAAACTAATACTGATTTTTAAAAAACTAATACTGATTTTTCTGCAATGACCAATTGGTTTGACAATAAACTATTATATGGGCTGTATGTATTTATACATCTGCAGTGTGTGCGTGTGTGTATGGAGTCTTTCCAACACCCCTGTGAGGTAGGGTTGGAAACCAAGGCAGCTCACAACAAGAAATAAAGCCATTTAAAATCCAATAACCATAAAAACAAGTATAAACAGTTGCAAAACAGTGTAAAGTGGCATGATTCGGAATTTTGGGTTGTGTGAATGAAGTTGCTTATCACTTGAGGTTGCATTTCTGTCCCTGTTTGAGTAAGCCCCATTGAATACGCTGGGACTTGCTTCTGAATAAATAAATTTAGGATTGCACTATAAATATCTTTACAGTTTGTGTAAATAATAAATATATTTGATAGTTATGCTTATATAAATATTCATTTATCATATTTTTGGTTTTTGGTTAGGAATCCTGACTGGTTGTGAGATGCTTAGTTTTTTGCCTTATAGGAATCTTGTTGTGGTTGGTATGGTATTACATTTAGGAAAGTGTTACTGCCTTCTGTATTTTTTTTTCCTATTTGCATTTCACTTATCTTTAACCTCACTCCGTTACAGCCATAGAAGCAACAGCAGCATATGCAAGATAATTAACTCCCATTAGTGATAAGAACAAGAATTTATAATTATTATTTCAATTAAAACAAGAGGCTTATCAATACTTTGAAGAGGACCAGATATTTATTTTCTTTCTGAGCCCAGGACTGGGTCTTTCATGATGCCCGGTGTGTGTGTGTGTGGGGGGAGCAGGAGAGTAGTCGATAAGACAGACATCCTGGCATTGATAATCGAATTAGCAAGGTATGTGTGGGGTTGTTGTACACTTCCAGGCTCAGTTTCATTTTGAGTATGGAGGTGGAACCTGTGTAGATGTGGTTATCAAAGGGAGAAGAAATTTTGAGTTAAGCAAAGCTCTGCTTTTATAAAACCTAAGAAACATACAGTACTTTGAATGTCTGAGTGCCTGCACCAGTGGAATACTGGAGGAACTTGTAAAACTTGCTGCAACAGTATTTAGAACTGAGCATGTGGTGTGAAAGACTCCTTTTCCTAACATTTTGGCTTGTTTTTCTCTGATTGTGTATTTTTATTGTTTTTACTATATTTGTAAGCTGTGCTGAGCTCTGTTTTTAACAGCAAAAGGGCAGGATATAAATTCTCTTAATCAATCAATAAATACTCCATAGTGTTGGAAACTAGAGTCTAGGCATTTAATGTTGCTTTTAAAAAAAAGATTTCTCACATCTTTCCCCAGTTTTTGGTGGTAATTCCTAGGCACAAAAACAAAACAACTGGACAATCCAAATATTAATATTTATAAGTTTATAAGTGACAGTTTTCCTGCTAAGTACCTGCATGTCATAAGCAGGGGTAGTCTTATACGGCGAGTATATCCCAAACTCTATATTTTAACTGGAAAAGTTGGGGGTCGTCTTATACGCCCAGTCATCTTATACGCCGGAATATACGGTACTCCTTTATTTTTATGTATTTGTTCATGTCTGTATCAATTGCTTACTTAAAATAAGATGCTTAAGCTTAGTACTAATTTGAAGACGGCAAATCTTGCCCAAATGAATTGTACACATTTAAATGAATGTGCACTAGGTTCTGGAGTGCTAGCTTTCTTCTTCAATGCCAGCACTTTCCCTCCCCGCCCATCTATAAACGCACATGGTAGGCTCTTTCTAGTGTTCTTCCACATTTGTGCCTATTAATGAAACTTACCCAACTCCTCTAAATGTTTCCCTGTTAATAGTAATTTATAGATTATACAAAACTGATTTAACAATTAAATATTATTTAAGGGGAATGAGGGATCCTTTTTGACTCCATCCCCAAATAATTTTATGTCTGTCTTCTCTCAATGGCAGAACTGATCAACTTCAAACAGAAGCGAATAGCAGCATTTCGTAAAAATCTAATTGAAATGACAGAACTCGAGATCAAGCATGCAAAGGTATATGTCCTAAAGTAAAATTTGCAGCTGAAGCCTATCATTACTGCAGAATGTCTTCAAAAGTATATATGTGGGTAGTTAAGCTCATTTGTCCCTTTGGGGCTAGCAAATGAGCCTTTTGTGATAAGATTGCCCAGGTGGAAAACAGCTAAGAATGAAATAGATTTATTTCGATTACTGCATTTTATGCTGTGAATTGAAACTTTCAGGATTCCTAAATAAGCCCTGAAGTCTGTCGCTTTTTTTGCCCGAGTAAAATTTCATAAATATGGTCAGAGACAGTTTAAATTAGTTATAAGTCCCATTCCATTGTTTTTTTCTGGGTGGTGGAATTGTACATGTCTAAATTGGCTCTGGACCTTTAAAAAAATACTTATGGAGCCTTTCATATGAATAAGAAGCTATAAAAGGACACAGTTCATTTAAGAGGAGGAGAAAAACTGGACCATATGATCATATAATTAAGCCAGCAAGTAAGGCAAGGCGCCCAAGATGCCGAGACTTCACACTGCCTAGGCACGCCCATTTAGGGACAATGTTTTGTTTTTATTCCTATACAGAATCCTATGCAGATGTTCTGTTTGCTTGTAAAACCTACACACAAGGGCATGAACCTTCCCCATGACAACTCTCAACTCATGGAGGGTGAAGGTCTGAAGAAGGGAGACTCCTGTACTCATGGAGGTTCCCCATGCAATTTGGAAACTTCATATAGGAGGCTTCCCCCACTTAAGACCATCTACCTCCACGAAATGGCAGGGGGAGCTTTCCATATTTGTATGGTTTTATCAGTGCTTGGAAAGTTCATTTTAAAAAGGCAACTAGTTCTAGTTCATGTTCATCCTGTCCAAAAAGGAACTAGTTCAAGTTTATCCTAATGAACCTTTTAATTCATAAAGAGTTCATTCATGGTAAATTGCTTTCAGCATTCAGAATGTTACAAGCTGCTGTGGTGCAGTATAGGGTCCAAAAGCAAATGAGGGTCACACACAAATAATAAGATATCTGACAGACAGAATGTCAACAGGAAAAGCTTCCCCATAATTATATTTCCATACTAGAAAAAGCTCACGTTGTTTAATTTGTTCCAACCACAAAGCTCTCTTAAAGGCACAAGGCATAACTTGCTTTGTTCCTGTACTTCTCACTGCAAGCTGCTCCTATTGGAAGAGAGCCTCTTCAGCAAGGAAGATACAGAAAATGCCCCACATTTCTTCATTCTGATTGCTTAGCAACAGGGATTAAGTGACTAAGTGTCCTTTGCAACAGCAGCACCCCCATTTCTGCCTAATAAGCTTTAGAACATGTCTTCCATGTTTAGCTTTCTAATGTCTTTTATAGATGCCTGATTGACTTGCTTTAAAAAAAAGAAAGCTAAGAGTCTAAGGAGTGAATGAATGTGAAGATGAACTGGAACTTGTTCAGAGTTCTACCCCAAAATGAACTTATTCACCTTTAGTTCACCTGGCAATTAAGGGAACTACTTTCAGGTATCATTCAGAGATATTTGAACTTGCTCAGTGAACTTCATTCAAATGAACTAGTTCATTCCAAGTACTGAGGTTTGTACATGAGCAGGATGCCTGCGTAGGGGTACAGCGTTGAGTTTATGTATGTAGCTATCAAATTGACTTCATGTAACAAGATAAGCACATTGAATGAGGCTGCTTGAAAATCCATCAGATTCTCTTATTCTGTAGTTAGATTTGATGGCTGCCCATCTCCTCCATGGAACTGACTACCTCTTTTACCTTCCAGAATAATGTTTCTCTTGTGCAAAGCTGCATTGACTTGTTAAAGAAGAACTGAAGGCATCTTACCTGATTGGGGTGGAGGTGGGGATAACACTTGACAGTTGCACTCAGGCAGCCATATGGGACTCCCATTTCTGGCTTGGTTTCCTTTGGACATCTTTATTTGGTTAAAAGCTTAATCCAGCTGACGCTGATGCATTGATCTCAATGATAAAAATATTGTGCTGCATAAAGATTTGCTTGGATTGTGATTAACACTGTGTTATTTCGCAAAGTGAGAAATCAATATATGTGTTAAATTTGATAACTGGTAAACTGCTATTGTGGCAGAAACTGGCTTCTGGAGAAATTGCTTAGCACTGAAAAGACGTTTGTGTAGTGGGACATTTGAACTTACAGTCTACCATGGTGGCTACACCATGACCCAAATATCTGAAGTATTTTGTGCAAATGGCTAAAGCAAATGCTTATGCAGTTTTGTAAAGAAAAGCCTTAACATTCCATTTCATAGACTTCTATTGCAATATGTTTGAATTCACTGTGTATACTCTTGCACAACACAAAATAAAGATGTCTACACTTCATTTAGTTGTTTTATTATATAGCCACAGGAGTGGCTGTATACTATAGCCAGCGTGGATTTTTTGCATTCCGCAATGTTAAATTGAAAATACCCCCATGCCATTCTGCTGCTTCCCATAAGCTCATTTCAAAACAAAACCTTACAAAACCTATAGTCCTGAACTCAGAACTCTTGCTTAACAGCCCTCTACGTTTTCATGGCGATACACAAAACAGAGAGAGTAGAGAGTTCAAAGTGTAAAACAAGGGGGGGGGAATCCAGATCCCTGTTGGACTTTTTTCTATCAGTGGTCTCATAATTTGCTGAAATTAATTAAAAATCAGCCATGTTCACAGAGTACCTGTAATCCTATTACTGACCTTGCCCCATACTCAGACCATCTTCTGCAGTTTAAAAGTTTAAAAATGCCTGGCTGATTTTTAATTAATTTAAGAAATTTCACATTGGAGTCCATGATAAACATGGGCACGCTCAGTAAGAACCAGCTGTCAAGTGTTCCAAAGCCAGACTCACAGCTGTTTGGCTTGGCTAATCAGGTGGCCACACCAGGAAACCCTGGAAAACAGTGATATTGTTCACAATGTTTTCCTTTTGGAAAGGAAAGGAGCTTTCCTTCTGCCAAGTGCCTACCCGTCCAGTGTCCTCCCCTGCCCTCCTCCTACATTCTGCCCCACCCCTCCCAGGTCAGTTCCACCTATCCTAAGCATGATTGCAGGGGAGTAAATCCCATTGAACTCAATAAGCAAGCAAATGATCAATTCATTCTCAGCAAACTTGCACAGGATCCCATTTCCTACCTCCCAGATTAAAAGGCAGGGAAATTCACTAATAGGCAAAAAACCTTGCAGTTTAAGAATGTACCTATAGCCAACAGATATTTCTGTCAAACTTTAACAAGTAGGGAAATTGGGCAGCTATAGTGAATGCACCAGGGGAGCAGGAGACCTGGCCTCCTCTCTGAGATACTGTACTGCCCTTCAAATTTGTAAAAATGCAAACACAATTTGGGTTAGCCTTTCACAGTGCAATCCACTTCCTGTGTAGCTTGGAAGAATTTGGTAACGTGCATCTTGACAGTAAGGGCAGTTCGGCAATGGAACCGACTGCCTAGGGAGGTGGTGGGATCCCCTTCGCTGGATGTCTTCAAGCAGAGGCTGGACAGCTATCTGCGGGAGATGCTCTAGCTGTGGATTTCCTGCTGTGAGCAGAGGCTGGACCCAATGGCCTACAAGGCCCCTTCCAACTCTATGATTCTATCTGAGGCCAGGTCTCCTGCTCCTCTGGCACATTCACTATAGCTGCCCAATTTCCCTACCGTTTAAAGTTTGATAGAAATATCTGTTGGCTCTAGGTACATTCTTAAACCACAAGAGGTTTTTTGCCCATTCGTGAATATAGCATTTAAGTGATCTGGTGTCCTCCTTGCTCTTCCTAGCAACAATAGTAGTCATCTACCTTCCATTAGTATTTTGCATATTGAAATGAGCAGTGTACCTCTGTGGTCTATGTACCCTGACTGAGGAGCCCTTGGACTGCAACAGAGATAGATGGCTTTGAAACTGCATTCACATGTAGCACCACCACCACTACTCTGCCAAAGCAGAAAAAATGGGTGTGATAGGGGAGGAACAGGGACTTGGGTTCCTAAGCTTCCTCAGACCTTGTCCCACCCCCAGTAATGGTGCAGCATTATGTTGATGAAACAGGTAGTGTCATGGGGAGTGTCTGGACACTTCCACTGAAGTAAGTGAAGAGCCATCCCCTTCTCAGTCCATACAGCTTGATGGGACACTTAGTCCAGGGTCTGTCAAAACCCTGTCAATGCACACCAAATACAGAATATATAAACCCTTCCAGGAAACTGATACGAGGGTGTATGACATGACATAATGCACACTTGCAGCATACAAGTAGGAACTTGGTGAAAGGGCACTTTGCACCAATGGTCTGGCCCCAGAAGAAACGTAAGAAAAGCTGATTGCTAGTAGTTTGCTGGAACCTTTACAGGTACTCTGCCTCAGAGCTCAGGCTACAGACTTGACAAGCTCAGTTCCACTCTTCCAGATAGGAATACTTCAGTGGGAGTGTTCGATGTACCTGTAACTTAAGGGTAGAAACACACTCACTGTTCTGCTGGTTTCAGTGTGTCTCCAGGTAGAAAGGAAGGTGGAAGGCATTCAGTGGCATGCAGAAAAAAAGGGGGGTAAACCCTGAATGCCTAAGGAGGGAGTTTCAATGTATTTATTGTATAAATTCTTTGAAGAAATAGCTTATAGTATAAAATGCCCAACGTGTTTCAGCCCATCAAGGGCTTTCATCAGGGGCTGCAATCCAACATAAAAACATCATCAGGACAGACATATATTACATAGATTGTAACTATTGAAGTCCTTTACATGATATTATTAAAACTCATAGTTTACAAAAAATGTTTTTCTTTTTAAGAAATACCCATTCAACTCACCCACATATCCAAAGAAATGAAAGTGTGGATATATAAATATATATATATAAAAAAAATATATCAAAACCCACATAGTACATATAATTCTTTAAAAATCATAGCAGAGTTACTCACATGATAGTTGCTAAAAACTCTATATGCACCGGAGGTGCGAAAGTACAATACTGCAGCAATCAAGTAAATTCTCTAGTGGTTTTTTCAGGCAGGAGGGAACATATATATGGCCTTATACTCAACTGATACCACCAATCACAAAAAGCAGGAAGATAATTGATTTGACCTTTAGATGTAAAATTAAGTGCACCTGGAAGGGTTCTTCTGAAAACGGAGCACATGACACTAGTCAAACCCTGCCCCTTTTTACTGTAAAACCTGGTGGGAGAGCGTGTTTTTTTTTTAATTCAGCTTCAAAGAGATTTCACAACTGATTGGCACATCAATCTGTTCCCTTCAGGTATGTGGCTAATGGAAACGCTTTGCTCTGGCAACTAATGTGTTCACAGCCTAATTATCCCAACCTGGTATCATACTGGCTCATTACGTAAGCCAAACTAAATTGTATGTACAGCATTACCACTGGGACAACGCATAATAGACCAGATAGGGAACTACTAATTACTGCTAGCAGTAAGATGCTAAAGTGTTGGGAGGAAAAGATGTGGGGTACTGAGTCACTAGTCTACCAGTCTCCAATCTACGCTGTGCCTGTGGAATAGATTGGCTGTGAAGACCAAGACAATTGCATGGGGTGTTGTTGGTTCAAAACCAGAACACCAGATTGCTAACCAAGGAATTAGATAAAATACACAGAACGTGGTATTGCTGTCAATTAAAGGGACTATTGCTGCTAACTCCTAAGACTTCAGGCTAATATAATAGGCAGGTATTCATTTCTTACATGCTGCAAAAGATCCATTTTAAGAGGCAATACTTGAGTAAGGAATTAAGTCTTTCCTCCTGGCAGACTAATGGGCCTCGGGGAACATGCCCAGCTAGCTACAAATGAAGATCACCAACCAAGACCTGGTATGTATGTGGGTAAATTTGTGTTTGAAATTGAGACAGTGGCTTGATCTGAACATTAGGCAAGAATGGAACAAAGGTAACCTGTATTGTCAACATGTAGCAGGATACATTCTGGATTTGGTTTTCTCAAGCAGGCAGTAGGATGGGGATCCGAAAGTGGACTATTTCATATCTGTCATGGTCAAATTGTTTCCTTTTGAGGTTTAGAATAATGGTAGCTTTTTCTCTCTTCAAGGGTTCAAGGCCTATTAAAATGGTCTGCCCCAGAGGCTAATTGGACTCTAAAGAATTCCAGGGGGCTCTAGGGGATTTTCCAGCTATTATAGCTGGCTCTTATGTCAAAGCCCTGGTCACTCTGTAGAATACAGGGATGACCCAAGCAGTTGACATGATCACTCATAAGTGCCCTCTCTGAGCAGAGCCTGGGTAGTTCTTGGCACACATCTGAGCTGAGAACAATGAAGCAAGAGGCGAGGAGGCTGGAACGCAGGTGAAGGAAGACTCCTGTTGAGTCTGATTGAACGCAGGTTAGAATTCATTATCAAGCCTATTCTGTGGTGGTGGCAAAAAGTTCTTTTCCACCACCATAGCATCCCCTCAGTGTTGTCCACTGGAGCTCTTCTGGGTCTGTTACATTCTGGCCTACAGAGAGAGAAAGTGGAACCTTCCAGTAGCATGTTGTGACAAGTTCGCAAAACACTTCGACCTCAAAGTCACCTGCATTCATCATAATTTGGACACTGAGTTTTGAGGTAGTTTCATTAGTGGGGGGGTCTAGAGCATTGGCTGCTCTAATTTTATTGGACAAGTTATTGTTATTGAGGACAGGTGGTAGATAAGGTGTTTGGGTTAAGGTTAAGTTAAGGTTCAGTTAAATGCATGTGCACTCTGTTCTTGCCAGTCTTGGTTTATTATATCTATTAGGGAGGAGATGTCTCACTGAATGAAGGAGGTTGTCAATTTGTAAGAGGGGTGGTGGCCCCAACCTCTTTTTGAAAACATTCTATGCTGACAGAGAGCGGGAGTGCAACCCTGTTGACTTCTCAGCTATTTTCAGTACCACTGGCCATGGTATCCTGTATAGAGTGCCTGGGTTGGGTGTTGGAGGTACTGCGTTGAAGTGGTTCCACACATTTTTTCCCCCTAGGACAAATTGGGGATTTGGCTGTGGGGCTGTGGAGTGCTCCAGCTGGTTCACCAACTGCAAATGTTCCAGGACTGCGACAACCTATGTTCCAGGACTGCGACAACCTAACAACAGTGGTCCATGTGACGTCCTTCCCCGGCACCACCTGTGAAGCTCTCACTTGTGGCTACCAGGAGACAGGAACATCAGGTTTTCTTCTTACCCTTTACAGCTCTAGCACAGTTCTCAGAAGATCCCCCTGCTAGGCCTTACTACCCAACACTCTGTATCTCTTATAACCTTTAGACTGTGCCTTAGTCTTTGCCAGGCTATCTCGATACCCTGTGTCTATGGGTATAGGTAATTCCCAAACCCCCCTGCCGCCTCTTGGACTGAAGCTTACAGCTCTGTGGTACTGGATACAATATCTTTTCCTCCGCTGCTGCCACCATTCGATACAATTACTGTTCAGCCTTGGTTACTCTGCCATCCCCCCTGAAGAATCAGGCTTTCTGTAAACCAATAAATATTTATTGAACACTAAAAATAACAAGATTACTTAATTACTTTGTTGACAAGCTTATGGTTTCATATATGTTCTGACATGTACTTTCTCATTAATTGCCTCAGAACTCCGACTCACTCTCAACAACACCACCAACCTCCAAACACCACCAACCTCCAAACACCACCAACCTCCAAACACCACCAACCTCCAAACACCACCAACCTCCAAACACCACCAACCTCCAAACACCACCAAAACTTCTCTTTCACCTCTCTCAACCTCCAACCTCCACCACCCGATTCAACTGTCATTCTTCCATTTATACTCCCAGCCATTCAAATGCTCAGCCAATCATCCAGCATTCTACTGCTCATGTACTCCCTCTTTCACTTCACTTACCATAAGTCTTCTATATAACCAGCACTTACCATGTTTACAATATAATCAGGAACATCACAGTCCACCTCAAGGCTTGATTACAGTAACATGCTTTATGTGGGGCTGCTATTGTATGTGGTCCAAAAGCTGCAAGTAGTGCAGAATGCAGCAGCCAGACTGCTTACAGGAGCATAGAATCATAGCATAGTAGTGTCAGATGGAGCCAATAGCGCATCGAGTCCAACCCCCTGCTCAATGCAGGAATCCAGCTTAAAGCATACCTGACAGGTGGCTGTCCAGCTGCCTCTTAAATGCCTTCAGTGTTTGAGAGCCCACCACCTCCCTAGATAATTGGTTCCATTGTCATACCACGCTTAACAATTAGGATGTTTTTCTTGATCAGTTGAAATCTGGCTTGTCGTGCACTCTGGGATGATCAAGAAGAACTTGAAGAGTGCTATTCTATCTCCCCTCAGTTTTCTCTTCTCAAGGCTAAGCATGCTCAGTTCTTTTAGTTTCTCCTCACAGGGCTTTGTTTCCAATCCCATGATCATCATTATTGCACCCCTCTGAACCTGTTTCAGTTTGTCTGCATCCTTTTTAGAGTGTGGTGTCCACAATTGGACGCAGTTCTCAAATTCAAATTCTTTATTTTTACGGTCAGTGACCCGTCATATAATAAAACATTACAAAAGAGTAAAGAAAGTTAACGAAGAACATTAAAAAAGATATATCTTTAGCAGCTGAAAAGATACATACATTACTCAGGAAGAACTTTAGAGCGTAAACTTTGTGCAGCGTGCAGGAATTTAGCAACTCCGTTTGTTATTCCCCTATTGGTGCCTGAGATGAGATAACGTATTTTATTATCGGGCGACATCCAGGAGACAATTTCCATTGGTTTTTTTAAAAGTTTATGACGTATATAGTTATACATAGGACACAGTAATATAACATGTTCAAGGGTTTCGATACTGCCAGATTCGCAGGGGCATAAGCGGCGGTCAAGGGGAATCCCCTTATATCTCCCTGTCAAAAGTGCGGAATTGAGAGAATTAAATCTGGCCCTAGTAAAGGCCAGACGCAGATTGGGTACTTCAAGATAATCTAAGTAGGGAGCCTGCTTATGAAATTTGAAATCCAATTTAAAATATACTGGGGAGCAAGTTTTGGTAGCCTCGTTGTTGGCAATTTGGAAATCAATATCATTAAGACGGGTACAGATGGATGTTCTGGCCGAGGAGAAGGTTTGAGATGAGAGACAGTCAAAAGATAGACCAATCTGGGAAAGGTTATTCCTGATGTTGTTATTCCAACAGGAAATATGGGTGTCATTCCACATGTGAGCTAAATAACCCAGAGGGGGTTCATAGGAAACTTTGATCCAATATTTTAGGGCAAGCAGCCATGCTTGGCATGCTAGTGATGGCAGGCCAGCTTCTAGCCTGAGGGCCGCTGCCGGAGCGCATCTAGGTAAGCCCATAATTTGGCGCAGAAAGGAAGAAAGGACAGATTCTACTGAGTTATTGAATGCAGAGACCCAAATTTGCACACCGAATAATAATTGTGGTATGATTTTCAGTTGAAATATCTGAATTGCTGCCGGCAAATATCTCCCCCCTTTATAGTAAAAAAAGCGTAGAAGTTTTTTAACATTGTTGCGCGCAAGTGCTACAGCAGCTTTAATATGTATGACCCAGCTCAGAGCTGAATGGAAGATGATACCCAAGTATTTGAATTGAGAAACTAGGGAAATTTGCTGACCATTAACCATCCAAGTGCCTACGTTTCGACGTCTTGAAAAAACTAAATTTTTGGTTTTTTGGTAGTTGATTGTTAGACGGTTCGAGGTGCAGTAGGTCATAAAAGTGCGTATTAACCTTTTAAGTCCGATCTTTGAAAGAGATAAAAGAACCGCATCGTCGGCATATAAGAGGAGAGGGCAGGATTGATTCCCATTTTTGGGGAGGTGGTACTCCCTGGATAAGCACATTGGGTTGAGGTCATTCAAAAATAAATTGAAAAGAAGGGGGGCTAGGGGGCAACCTTGTCTTACCCCTTGGTTAGTATGGATTGGATTCGTTAGGCCTCCCTCCTTTCCACAACGAACTCGGAACAAAGTACGTTGGTGTAAATTATAGATTAGAAATAATAATCTTTTATCTATGGAAGATTGTGCTAATTTGTTCCAAAGGAGGTCTCTAGGGATAGTGTCGAAAGCAGATTTCAGATCTATAAATGCTACGTACAATCCATTACCCCTAGGTTTCATGTACTTCAATGCGAGATGGCTTAAAAGGAGGCAATGGTCTAGTGCAGAGTGTCCTTTCCTAAATCCGGCTTGTTCGTCTCCTAATATACGTTCTTCTTCTAGCCAGTTGTTTAGTTTTATCTTTAAATACGATGTGTATAATTTGCCAATTACAGAGAGTAAGCTAATAGGCCTGTAATTCGCCAGGTCCTCTTTATCTCCTTTTTTGTGTATTGGCACAACAATTGCTTCTAACCAGGCCTCTGGAAAGAGACCAGTATTATTTATATTGGTAAAGATGTTTACCAAAATCGGGGCCCACCACTCCGAGAAGTTTTTCAGAAGTTCGGGGGGGATATTGTCGGGGCCAGGGGCCTTTGATGGTTTTAGCCTGGCAATCAATTAAGTTATTTCCTCCTGATTGGGAGGTGGCCATTGAGGAAGATCAGAGAAAACTAAAGAAGAGATAAAATTTGTGGATTGGGAGGATTCGGTTCGATAAAGTTGCATAAAGTAGTGCTCCCATCTTTGAGGGGAAATGTTACAAGAAAAATAAGGTGTGGCTTTCCAGGAAGCAGAAACAGTGGACCAAATTTTTTTTGTGTTTTTAGATTTCGCTACGTTTATAAGAAGTTTCCATTCTTGGTGAGTGCCCTGTTGTTTCTTAGTGCTTAGGGTTGACTTATATTTCCTTCTGACTTCATAATAAACCTCAGGGAGAGACTTAATGTTGGAATCTCGATATTGTAAATATATACACCTTAGCTGACGTTTAAGTTCTAGGCATTCTTTATCAAACCATTTTGGGTTGGATCTTACAATTTGCCTGTCTTTAGATTTTTTGGGGTCAGAATGGAGACTATGTGAAGGATTAATTGCCCATAGTTGGTAAGACATGTATACACTTCAGAATCCTGTAACATCCTTTCACGTATATTCACAGCTTCTGTAGACTTAAAAAAGATTGCGAGTTTTGAACATAGAAGTTCGGTCCAAATCGTTTTTTTATGAACAAGGTAGGCACTATTTAGGGAATGATGGTATTCTGATGTTAAATGAGTTTGTTCGGGAATGTAGCGTGTTATAGTAAGAGGAAGATGGTCACTATTTAATTTGGTTCCTACTTTGAATTTAGTGATTGCCCTCAGTAGGCAATTTGTTATAATTACATAATCGATTGTACTGCTCCCACGGTTGAAGATGAAAGTGAATTCCCCATTATCATTTAGTAGTTTACAACCATTTAATATCATCATCTCATGACTACCTATGAAACGCGTCAAACAAATCCCCCCATAGTTAATTTTGGCATCCTTTGAAGTTCTGTCATGGGAGGGGAGGTAGTGATCAAATTCTTCTCCTTTCCATAATTTTGAGGCAAAGAGGGAGTTCAAAGTGGCTCCAGTCCTAGCATTGAAGTCTCCAGTCAAAATAAATTCCGCATTTGGGTAAGTGTATTCGAAATTTGATATATATTTATCGAGAGCTTCCCAAAGGATATCCAAGTGTCTTCTCCTAGTAGACGGAGGGATATAGATGTTAATAATCAATATGGTAATTGAATTGAAGCATAAAAGTATTGCCATAGCTATGTTGTCCAGGGGATGTAATTCCGTATGAGATACCGCCATCGACGTGGAAAGAAGGATTGCACTCCTCTGAACCTGTTCCAGTTTGACTGCATCCTTTTTAGAGTGTGGTGTCCACAATTGGACGCAGTTCTCAAGATGAGGTCTAGCCAGTGCTGAATAGAGGGGAAGTAGTACTTCACGTGACTTAGAAACTATACTTCTGTTAATGCAGCCTAAAACAGCATTTGCAGCCACATTGCATTGTTAGCTCATATTCAGGTTGTGATCTACAATTCCAAGATCATAGACCTTCTTTTGGGAGAACACTGAGCCAAAGTAGGAATTGAGCACTTCTGCCTTTTCTTCGTTATCTGTTATTATTTTGCCATCCTCATTTGAGTAGCTGTACCACCATTTCTTTTCTCCGTCTTTTACTGTGGATGTACTTGAAGAAAGCTTTTTTGTTGTTTTTAGCATCCCTTGCTAACCTCAACTCACTCTCAGCTTTAGCCTTCCTGATGCCATCCCTGGAATTCCAGGCTACCTGTCTGTATTTTTCATTTGTGACTGGGCCTTCCTTCCACTTCCTGTATGTGTTCTTTTTTGTTTTCAGGTCATCTAAGTTTTTTGTGAAGCCACGTTGGCTTCTTCTTCTGTCTTCCATCTTTTTTCCTTGTTGGAATTGTTTGCCATTGTGCCTTTTGAATTTTTTTTTTAAACTTCCTCCCATCTTGAACTCCTTTTCTCATTAGGGTTGCTTGCCATGGGACCTTACTTATCATTGTTCTGAGTTTATTAAAATCAGCTTTCCTGAATTGTAGGGTATGCATATGGTTACTCTCAGCTTTTGCTTCCTTTAAAATCAGAAGCTCAAGTATAACAGATTAGTGGCAACAAGTTACTCCACTGCTGAAAGAGCTGCACTGGTTGCTGATTTGCTATCAGGCCAGGTTGAAGGTGCTTGTGTTAATTCACAAAGCCCTAAACAAATTAGACCCGAAATACTTCAAAGACTGTCTGATTCCTTATGCTCCATCTCGATCACTGAAATCCTCTGACACAATTTCTGGTGGTTCCCTACTAGTGGTGTAAAGGTCCAGGAAAAAAACTTTAAAAATGTGGGTTGGGGGGACCTTTTTTCTTTGTTTTTATCCCAAAGTCATTTTCTGAAAAATTGAAAAACGTTGGAGTCAGAAACATTTTCTCCCCAAAATGATTTCAAAAACCAAGTAACAAGAAGACTTTTTAGTAAGACTATGTGCAGTATCAGCTCATTAGAATTCCCATACGGAGGATGTGCAGGTCCTGAGTTGTGCAGTGAGAAAACAAATCTCAGATGAAAAAGCAAGATGCATTTCTGCCTCTAGGGGGCACTGCCATTGTCACAAGAAGGAAGAAGGATTCACTGCCTTCTGTGCTTGTGGCTTCCTCTGGTGGCATAGTTGGTGAATCTGTTTCTGTCCTCTTGAGTAGCCTGGCCTCAAAGGACTGGGAACAGGAGAAGGTACAGAGCAAAACAAAGAAGCAGAAAGTGTTTTTTGCTTTCTCCTTATAAACTGGCAAAACCAAAGGGATGCTAGGTGCCTTACAACTCAGTAGTGTGTAGCTCAATTTGTAGCAAACATTTTAGAAATTTAAATTCAATTTGTAATATTTGAATAAACTCTACTTTTAATATGCCGAACAGGATAATTTTATGGGCAAACCAAGTTATACATAATACATCTTATGTTCCTAAAGTAACTTTCAGTCTGTAAAGGGTGCTAAAATATATATTGCATATATTTCAAATTTTCCTGAAATTCATGGGTTGTTTTTTATCTGGAGGGTAGGAATGGTTTTTCCCCCTGGCTTCAAAATTTTCTGACATTTTCCATCTCTATTCCCCACACCACTGAGGTTTGGTTAGCCTTCACTGGAACAAGCCTTTAGCATGGAACCATCCCTGCCTTATTTTAAATGTTTTCTGAAAACTGTCCTGTTTAGACAGGCCTTGCAATATGTGTTTTTTTGAACCAACCAGTATTTATTAATGTGTTTAATAGTTTTATGGATAGTTTTGGTGATTTTATTATAACTTTGTATGTTTTATACCACCTTGATTTTTTATGAAAGTGTGGCTTATAAATACTTCAATAAAAAATTATCCATGATTGCCACTATTGGGAACACAGGTGACCTCAGTGTTGTCAGTGCCTTATTAGCTTACGCTGATATATACCCACTGGAGCCCCATCTGGACAGAGATGACTTTGCCAGAGGTATCCATGCTTTGGTAACCTCACACTTGGATTACTGCAATGTATTATATATGGGGGCTGTCCTTTGAAAGCAGCCTGGAAACTTCAGGTGGTCCAAAATAGGTCAGCAAGGTTACCATGTAGGACTGGCCATTCTGGTCATATCACACCAGTTCTTTACCATCTGCACTGACCTCAAGTCTGTTTCTGGGCCCAGTGTCCAAAGTGTTATGTATTCAAAACTCCATCATAGCAGAACCTATTTATCTATAAATAGTTGCTGTTTGTATTATTTGGAATGATAAATTTAATAATATTAACCCTTATTCCTTATATATATATAATTTATGTTTTTATAGAGGTAATGGATGTTTTGGATTTTGCATTTTCTATAATGGAAAAAAAAAGTATGCATTCCCAGAAAAGATAGGAAAGTTAAAGTCTGGGAGGGTGAGGCCCTGACTGACTGCAGGTATAAATGTTACTGCTACCTGGAGATGCCAGAGACCTTCTTGACTGTGGTGTTGTTTAGGGGCTTTTGTTTGGGCCAAAATTTTATTCTGCTGGTCAGTTATTTTTGCTGTTATTGGGATTATGTTTTTGTATTATTGTTGAACCTTACAAATTATAAGGGTACTGTTTCAATTTATTGTGTATTTCTTAATGTTTTCTTTAACTTACTGTTTGACTATTTGAATTTTGTTTTGTAACAGTGAATTATGTGGCATTTTCATGTTGTGAGCCACCTTGAGCATAGATTACTGGAAAGAGAGCATACAAATAAACAGTTATGATGATGAACTTACTTCTTGGCTGCCCAGCATTGTTTTGTCATCAGCATCTAGATGCAAACACCATGGTTACTGCTGCATACCTAAAGGTACATATCTCCATCCATTTGTGAATAGGACTGCATGACCCATGGAGATAGTTAACCTTAACTCCTACCAAGTTAATATTTATACTTAGACACACAAAGGTACAGGTGAGCAAGAACTTCTTGTAAAGTGTATTGACTGTCTCTGTAGTACAGTAGATAGGATATCACACCTGGATTCAAAGCAGAGAAAGGGCTGTAGCTCAGTGTAGAGCATATACTTTGAATAGCAAAAGTCCCAGATTCACTCTCCTGGTAGAGATGGGATAGACTTCTGACTTTAGACTCTTGAGAATAGCTGCTAGTCGGTATGTACAACAGTAAGCTAAAGGGACCAAAGCATAAACTGAAATAATGCCATTTCTTATCACTATTCCATCATGAAATCCACAAAGCAGCCTTGGATTGCTACTCATTGTATTGAACTTACTTTGCAAAATGCTTGTGAAAATTCAATGGGACAACCTTATGATTCCCACAGTTGCCATCTTTTATTGGTCCTGCTTCTGTGCCCTAAGGGTGATATAACCTGAGAGATTGAGCAGGTGAAGCTTTTACTCCTACTTATGTCTGCTCGAAGAAAAGTCTTTCCAAATGTGTGCCCTGTTCTTAGCAGGCTATTGCTAAAGGCACTGGAGCTGGGCACATATAAAAGGTACAGTCCTCATATCTATACTTATATGTACATAATCCTTGAAGGAAAACAGAATCTAAATGTAATAAATCAGAATGATGTAATGTTTTTATTAAGTCATTAACTCTGTAATAGGAAATGCTAGGCAAGCACAACTTTTATAATTGGGATGCCTCCTTTTATATGAACAGAAGCTCTGTATAACAGGTGGAAACCAACACGTGAAGTTTTCTTTCAAAAACTGCAGCTATTGATTTCCCCCCATCCTAACAAAAAGTGCTGGGTAGACAGGAAGAAGCCTTGAGCCTTCTGGCAACCAAAATAAATCTGGCTGTGTGAGTGTCACAATTCTCAACACTAAGAAAAACCTTGGGGGGCTTTTGAGTGTTCAACTGGAACACTTAGCCTGATTTTAGCTGCTGCTTCCCCTTCCCTGTTACCCTTTCACCAAGCCAAAAATAGCCACCCTTGGGGAAGGGGGCACTATGGAGCATCCTCTTGCAGTTGGATGCTCTGGGGCTTGTGGCTGCAAATTGCACTTCATGCAACTAAGGAGGGGCCGTGTGGAGGCTGTCCTGTTAAGACAGGAAACACTTGCTGTTTGTCCTCCCCATGTCAGGCCCTGCAATTCCCAGCTCTAAATGATGCTCTGCAAAGCTGAGGCACCTCTATGAAGCCAAGGGAGAGGGCGGTAACAGGCAGAGGTGGACATGGTGCAGAGGCAGAGCTGAGCCCTAACTTGAGTTGGGTCAACCTCAAAGAGGGCTTTACCCAATTTGAATTTGCCCCCCCTTTATTTAAGAGGGGAAAGTTCACATACTCAGGTCCTCTCTCATACTTTTCCCCATCCTTACTACTGTTCATTTTAAACAGAGCTTGGAAGATTACTTTTAAAAAGGAATAAATTACAATTACTGTTACATGGCCCCCAAAAGTAATAAATTACCATTACAATTACAATTGCTCTGAAAGTAACTGATTACCTTATCATTACACCAAAGTGATCACTACAATTACAATTGAGTTACTTTTTTAAAAAATGGAGTGCCTACAAGGTGCTGGCCTTGGCTGCTGCACATCTAACTAGCCTAAAACAACATTAAAAAGAAACACACACGCACACACACAGAAGGTAGTAGAATAAACTTCTTGATCCATAAGATTAACAGAACGGCATAACAGAATCTCACATCCACCCCTCATCCCAGCAGTGGTGATACCCCAACACACGTATACTTTCCCCCCTCGAAATCAAATTTTACACTTGAAATACTGCTTTTATAATATACTACTGTTATGTCTCATCTTTGCTCAAGGAATGTCTTTTTACAGTCATTACGTTGCCACCAGTACTGAACAGGTTTTCTACTGCGGCACTTGAAGGCATGCCGTTGTTGTGCTGCAAAAAACACCACAGCACCCCTTTCAACTCAAACACATTTTGATCAATATTGCAATCCCCTATCACCAAAGAAAAATGCAAACTTTAGTACTGTACTAGTTGCCTTTGTAATTTTGTTGTCAATAGTATAACTTAGAGATAACTTAATCCTGTACATACTTACCTGGGAGGAAGTCCCATTGAATTCATTGGGTAGACACATATGTCCAATTGAACTGTCAGAGGTAGAACTTAAGAGACACAACATAGGTAAACGGAAAATGCACATATCAAAAGTAATCCACCAGAATAAATGTTATCCCTTCTCCTGGAGGCTGGGCCTGGCAACCAAGAGGTCTTCTGTATCTTTAAAAGTTGTGCAGGGAGAAGGGAGAATTCCACCTTGTGGGTTTTCCCATTACAGAGTTGCAAGAACACCTGCACTTGGCTGACTTTCTCTTCTCTTAAAGATACAAAATCATTCTCAGGCCCTGAGCCTGGCAACCCTACTTCCTAGGGAGGAGGTTTTGAATGAGACGGACAAGATACTATGCTGCCTGAGCGACCTGGTCCCCTGAATACAGAGCAGGGGTTGCCAATCTTTTTGAAGCACAGGGCACATTTCAAATTTTGAGAGAGTTCTGGGACCACCAGTCACAAAATGGCTGACATAAGACAGTAGTTATGGTGAAGCTTTTCCCATAATTCTATATCCATACTAGAAAATACTTGACCTGTTGAATTTCTGCCTGCCATACAGCTGTTAAAGGCACAAGAACCCCATATTTTGGAAGCTTCAGCTGGTGCAGAATGCGGCTGCCAGACTATTGATGAGGACCAGTCGGTCTTCGCATATAACACCTATTCTGGCGCGTCTGCACTGGCTCCCTATTTGCTTCCGGGCGAGATTGAAGGTGCTGGTTTTTACCTATAAAGCCTTACACGGCATGGGACCTCAATACCTTGTGGAACGCCTCTCTCGCTATGAACCTACCCGTTCACTTTGTTCAGAATCTAAGGCCCTCCTCCGGGTACCAACTCATCGGGAAGCCCGGAGGGTGGTTACTAGATCTAGGGCCTTTTCTGTGGTGGCCCCTGAGTTGTGGAACAGCCTCCCCGAAGAGGTACGCCTGGCGCCTACACTTCTATCTTTCCGGCGCCAGGTAAAGACCTTTTTATGCTCCCAGGCATTTTAATCTTTTAATTTTCTTAATCTTTCTATTTTTAATATGTATCCTTCTTAATTTGTGTTGTATTTGTTTTTGTTGTGCTTTCTGTTGTTTGTTTGTACATGTTTTTGTGATTTTTTACCATGATATATTGTATTTTACCTTGTTTGTTCACCGCCCTGAGAGCTATTCTGCTAAGGGCGGTATATAAATTGAAATAATAAATAAATAAATAAATAAATATTTCCCAATGCGAACCCTAAACCAAGCCTAGGCTGCCATCCTGTACCCACTTACTTCTCCATTAAGCACAAAGAGACTTATTTCTGAGAAGGTATACTATTGTACTGTAAGTTACCTATGCAGTAAATTCTTTATGAGTCCCTGGTCCTTAGCTCCTGCAAAGCAGGAGACATGCCTAAATGTCTTTGCAAAATTTTCACATTTACCTTTTGGGGCAAAGGGGGATTCCTTAACATTCATCCATGCTTATTGTGTAGTAGTATTTGTAGAAAATAACCTCTAGGCACTTCATGATCTCAGGTAACCCTGCACAGGAAAGATGCATCCTGGTTGCTAGGGGAAAAGAAAGGGCAAACTAAGGAGATTCCAGGGACTAGAAAAAAAGACAAACAGGAAGAAGTGCAGTAAAGCCCTCTAAAACAGCAGCTCTTTAGGATCCCAGGGATTCCTATTGCCTGGTGTCCAAACAATCCACATGTTAATCACAGCTCTGACTCCACTCATTGGCTAATAGCACCGACAGGCAGAAGCAGCCAGGCTTGGTTCATTTCACATAAATCATTTTGAAGGGTACCTGCACATTTAGCTCTATAACTTTCTTTCTAGTAGGGCTAGAGACTTAAAAAATGCTTAGATTCTGGTCTACCTACTGGGGGTGCCACTGAAGGACTTTGTGGGTGCCATGGTGCTTGCAGGTGATGGATTGGCGACTCCTTGCCTTTGATAATTTTGCATCTATTGATTGGTCATGGGATATATTCTCTAGGTTTGTTTTTTCCCACCAGGTACAGAGCCAACAGCCCACTGAGGAGCACCTTGCCAGGGCAAAGGACAGCCAATTTCCATACCTTCCCCCTACCCCAAACTCAGAAAGCCATGGTGCAGCTCGGAGAACAAAACCAGTATGTTTCAAACATAAGCGCACACAGTCAATGCAGGAGAGGGAGAGCGATTTGCAGGAGAGGAATTTGGAGACAGTGTTTTTCTTTTCTGCATCCTCTGTCTATAAGGCCCATTTTATTTTTAATATAGCTGTTTTGCACAAGAGCAGTTCTGCACAAAACAGCGGTTTTAAATTTTAAAAAAATTACATGCCTTCAACAGCAACCAGTAAAACTAGGCATGCTGCATTCCTGGGGGAAGAGTTGATGGATGCAAAATGGCTAGGTTATGCTCAGGTGGTAAGCAAACTGAAGTAGAGGTGTGACAATAAGACAGCACCCAGCAAAACATAACTTAAAAAAAAAACACCATCCGCACAATGCGCTTCAGTGCATCCACACTCGTGTAACATTGAATTTTATGTGAGATTTCCCCCCCTTACTGATTATTCATGGATCAGGAAAATCCAAATCACTTGGATGAGGATGATATTGTGTGGATGGTGCAAAGAACATGCACATAGGGAGTGCATTGAATTCACTTTAAATTGCCATGTGTACACATCCTAAAATTCTGGATACCTGTGTTATTTTCTGTGTGGTAGCAATGACTTCACCACAGGGGGAGGCCACCGTACAAAAATTAAGAACAAACTAAGAATGTAGCCAATGGGTAAAGAAGTCTGGCCTTCTTTTGGTCTAATGCGTTATATCACTTTGCTAGTTGTCAATCATTTCTATGATTTCCTTCATTATTTAAAAAAGACTGAGCAGGTTAGTTTCTCACAAAGCAAGTGAGGAGAAAAATTCCTGCATGTTTTGCCTTGTATCTTGGGTTCTATCGATACTAGAAACTTACTGTTTTTAAAATGGAAGCTGGGAAGCTGGGGATTATGGTTCAGGGGTGTATGCAGTTGCCCCCTCCTGAGGACAGCTGTGGGTATGGGACAGCAATCTCTCCTTCCAGTTATTCTGAAGACTGAGCTCCTAAATTTTCCATCCCATTTTGTTCCTCCGCCAGGCAATTTTTTTTCTTAAGAAACACAGGCCATAGTTCCTCCCGCAGCTGCTCTTTTTTCTGATGGTGTTTGGTTTTCATAGAATATTGCCATTAAAGAAAATAAATTTAATATCTTATTCATACAGTACTCTGGCTAGAATTAAGAAAATGTTTGGTCTTAATTTTGAAAGGTGCTTGAGACATTTGCTACAGTCAGCCAATCTTTTAGTTTATGGATAACGTAATTATTTCTAATCCTCTAATCCTTCATTGCAGTTTCATTTCTGTTTGTCCTTTTCTCTGTCTGTGCTTATCCTTATTTGCTTATATATCTTTGCAACCTTTTGTGATGGCACTTTATCCCCGTTATAACATTATAACTTTACCCAGTTATATTATAATCAGTTATCACTTATTGATTGCCTCTTTGTGATTTCCAAAGAAACAATAACAGCAACGTGCATTTTCTTCATTCCATACAACTGACACAATTCCCAAAATAATTCAGACTTGAAAGATGTCCCTCTTTCTGTCAAAACTTTCTTCAGGTACCCATAAACATGCACAAATTTGGCTGTCACTTCTTCACTACAATCGTTCACATGCACAGCTATAGCAAATTGGGCGAAAATGATCAGTTATCCACTCTTCTCCACCATTGTCCATTTTTTAAACAATTGTTTTCTCCACTCCACCCCCGTCTCGCTCTCCACCTCCTCCCTCCTCCCCTCCTAAACACCCACAGAGCATGACGGAAGAGTGACGCTTTGCAGAAGCCAAGTTTGAGGCACATGATTTTCATCCATGAATCAATCAGAAGACCAGAAGACTTTCCCTGTCCCCCCCCCCAGTAATGCCGAAAAGTAATTCTGGAAACATTAGAATTACTCCTCAAATGTAATAAAATTACTCTCGTTCTATTGAAGTCAAAATGTAAAGAAATTACCCACTTATTCCTCAAAAAAGTAATAAATTACAAGTAATTTGTTTTTTTCTAACTAGTTACTTCCAAGCTCTGGGAATCATGCATTGGTTCTCAGCATGCTCAAACCTGTGAGAGTCAAATGCTGAACATAGTGTGAGTGTCTCAGTCTTGTCTTTCTATAATAAATATTAGTCACCCAAACAAGACTGGGTTTTTTTCCCCTCAGCTGGCAAAATCAGGGCTGGCGGCAGGCATGGCCTAGGTGGGGCACTGGCTGAGGCCCACTACTACCACCCATACTGCTGCTGCCACCCTCCCACCTCCCCATCAGGAAAAAAGCATCTCCTACCTGCCCAACACACTGCTTGCTTCACTTCGGAAACTGCTTACAGTAGGGTCCTGCTTTACGGCGTTCCATTTTCCGGCGTTCCGCTGATGTGGCGGCTTTCAATTAGGGGAAATTCCCCATTTTAAAGCTGCTTTTGTGGCATTTTGCGGCATTTTTGCGCAGCGCGACCCATTATAGTCAATGGGTTCCACTTTACGGCAATTTCCACTTCACGGCGGGGGCCTGGTCCCTAACCCGCCGTATAAGCAGGGCCCTACTGTATTTCTTAATGCCTCCTAAAAGCAGAGCTTATGTTGTCTCTGTGTGGAACTGAAAAGATTGCTCACTGCGAGGCTACCAATCTTTCCTTCCTTCCAGCCCTGCTCAGAAGGAAGCCTTTTGATCTTCATCTTATTTATTTATTTATTTATTTGGTTTATATCACACTCTTCCTCCCAAAGGAGCCCAGGGTGGCAGGGAAGTGTGCACAGGATTGCAGATTAAGTTATACCTCTAAATTATATAGTTGACAAAACGATTAAAAAGACACCTAATGGAATACTAAAGTTTGTGTTGTTTTTCTGACAATAAGTAGTTGTCACATCAGTCAAAATTTTAGTTTAAAGGGGAGGAGCCACAATACAGGGTTTAAGAAGGAAAGGATGAGGTCAAAGGGCACACTGGTATCCTGTCCCTAGACACCCCAAGAAACCTGGAGCTGGCCCTGGGCAAAATTTTGACTGAAATAAGATTGACTGCAGGATTTAACCTTGCTCATCCAGGAAACAGCTCTGAGCATGCTCAGAACCAATGCATAATAATGCACATAATGTATACAAAGGCTAAGGCTACCACATGGGGCTGTTTTTGAAGCAGTTCTTCCAGATTTGCTATACTGATTGTGCTGGATAGGAAAAGGGAAAAACATTTGTTTTAGCAGGGAATTCCAGTGCAAATCCTTTCCTTTGGAACAGCTAACCCTCATGCAGACCCAACACAAAAATCACATTGTCTGACTCTGGGATATATTTAGACCTCAATGAGATTTCCAACTTTGTCCCCGATAACTTTTTTTTTAACACCACAAGGGTGCTTGACATTACCAAAGCACTTTGAGCCAAAAACACTTATTCAGAGGAGGTATTTGTCTGAGCAGTATAAGTTGGCCCTTTTTTGTGCATGTTGAGAAAACAACAGTTTCAGCAGTGTTTTTGGACCCCAGTAGGGGTTTTTGTTTCCAGAAGGAAAATGGTAAGTGATAACTGGCTGAAATTTGGGGACATTGTACAGAGTAAAATTTGTGATAATGTCCTAGAACATCCTTGTAGGTCTACGTATATGTAAATTACACAATGAAAAGTGCACCTGAGGCCAAAAAGTGCCCCCCCCCAGTCTGCAAGAAGGTTAATGAAAAAAGTTGGATTTATGATTGTTTGTGCTCCTCTTAAACTTTGTTTCTCTTTGTACAAGACTGTAAGGTCCCTGTGGGGTTGGGGGGGAGGGAAAGCTCAGTAAAACTCCGCTGCTGTAAGTACTCTTGCCTTCTGTAATACTCTACTGGAACATGGCACAAGATGGATTGTATCTCAAAGAGATAGGTGGAATCCAGCAATTACCCCTTTAATGCCTATAATGTGCTTAACAATATGCTTTTATATGTAGCTGTATCATTTAATGCCTATAATGTGCTTAACAATATGCTTTTATATGTAGCTGTATCATGTAAAGAGTTAATTCTGTGTAAGAATGAGTGATATCATGAGAGGTATGGCTAAAGGCAGTCTAATTAGAACAGACTGTGAGGGGGTGGAGGCTCCAGGTCATAAGGTCACAGGAACACACTTTGTCAGAGTGTCCTATGGGAAAGGATGTACTTATGTAGATGGGCTGCCTGTGAAGTCTTTTCCTGTAGGAAAGGCATGGTCATCTCCTTTGACTCCCTGCCTGGAAGTTATTCATTCTGATTGATAGGACAGGGGCATTGACATATGAGTGGGCATGCTTAATAATGCAGCTACCTAACATACATTGTTATCAATGTATGTTATCAATAAATCAGCTACCTAACATACATTGTAAATGAGGATGGCACATGGCTTATCTTGACTTGCTGGGCAAACCCCTTTGAAGCAACCAGTGAGGCCAAAGGGATCGTGTGACACAGCCCACTAGTATATAAATTATGGCAGCCCACTGCTCAAATGAGACTCCACACTTGCACAGGACAGAAGAAGAATGCATGATTGATGATCCAGGGAATAAGATCTAAAGGAAGGGATCTCTAGCAGTTGAATGGTGAATTGCTCGTTTATTTGTGTTAGTGCTTATCACTGCCTATCTGGATCTGTTTAAAAGAACATCTGCCCCTTGACAGAACAAATACCAACACTCAATACTTCTGGGGCTACTTATTCTTTACATTATCATTTATATAATATTATCATCCTTCTGTCTTGCCTTCCTCTCTTCTACTACTGTTTTAGACTATGGCTATCAGAAACAAGAAATTCCAGGACTTTGTGTGTGAACCTATGGGTGAGAAACTTATTACAGTTGTGGATGGTATAAATGAGGAGCTTGGAGCAAGCCTAGCTGCAAAGGGCTTTGACAAGGTGACTATTTTAATGCTTCATATGATAACACACTCTTATCAAATACACACATACATGCTGATTTTTAAAACATTGTGAGAAGCAATACAAGCTGTCTCTGCAGGACAAGCACGCAGGAGTGGTCTTGCTCAGTTATGTTGACCTGGATTGCTGTTGATGGTGGGGAAAGGGCTCTTGCCTATTCCCACCCGCTATCCCATATGCATCTTAAAACCAAGACTTAAGCATGTGAACAATAAAAGGTATAATTTCTCATGTGCTCCAGTCTCTCAATCTGAGTTCAAGCTGAGTTGAAAAGGAGGAAAGGAAAGAATCAGGAGCACACTAATTCTTTACTTTGAAATTGAATCATCTGATATCATGGTGGCCCATGGGGGAGCTCAGGATTTAGCTTGCTGGCCAGATCCTGTTTCCCACCCCTGGGCTACAGAGCCGCACAAAGGGCTGCCCTCTGACAATGTTGATATTTTGCTATATAACAGCTACTTCTAGAATTTAGGGGTAGTAATGGCAGGCAGACACTGTTTCAGGAGGAGAGGGGGAGAGGAGGGTGTCCTCTCTCTTCCTTCTAGTTTGTCTGTCAACAAAGACCCTGGGAGATATGGTGGCACCTCCACTCCCTCCCTGGCCAAAATAATGGGCTTTTGAATGCTAGGTCAATAAATGGTAAAAGCTAGACCATCCAGGATTTGATCCGGGATGAAGGAACAGACTTGGCATGTATTACAGAGAAGTGCCAGGGTTCACGGTCCAACCGTTTCCTTACCTGAGCTAGCTGGGGTGGTGGTCTGGGTATGGTACAAGAGTCTCCTAGACTTATGGTACTGGGTGACTTTAACATTCATGCAGAAGCCACTGTAATGTAGGACTTCATGGCCTACATGACAACCATGGGTATGTCCCAAATGATATCAGGCCCCATTCATGTAGCAGGACATACTCTGAACTTACTTTTTTTGGTCTGGACAGGGATTGGGTGATCCGGGGATGGAGTGGCTATATGTGGCCCCATTGTCATGGGCAGGCTGCTACCTTGTAGAGACTAACAGGAGCCCCTATCCTCCAGAGAAGTGGGGGAATGATTAAAAAGATCCATCTTTGGAGCAAGATGGATCTGAATGGTTTCCTGATCGCCCTGGGGGAGTTTCCTGCTATCATAGTCAGTGATTCTGTTGAAGCTCTGATCAATCTTTGGGATAGTGAAATGACTCAACCAGTTGATGTGATTGTTCCCAAGCATCCTCTCTCTTCTGATACAGCAATTTGCTCCCTGGTTTTTCAGCGAGCTCAAGGTGACGAAGCAGCAGGGATGATGGTTAGAGTAATGATGGATAAAAGTCCAGGAAACAATGGACTGAACACAGGCTAGAGTCCATATTAAGGTCTCTACTGTAGTGATTATAGTGGTAAAGAAATAATACTTTTTCACCACCATCTGCACAGAGTCATCTTACATCTTATTAGAATTGAGGAGGAATATTTGGTTGCCCACTGTGACAGTTTTGCTAGATGCTATGTGGATAAAGTCACTTACAGAACTTTGCCATCTGCTTGTCCAATTGTGGTGGATACGTTTCAGTTTGTACAGCTTGAACATGTAGACAAGATTATTGGTAGTGTGAAATCAACCATTTATGCTTGTGATCTTCAGCCTTTTTGGTTGATTAAGAGCCAAAAGGGACTTGGTCAAGAGGGTAAGAAGAGTGGTGAATGCCTCCTTAAAGGAGGGTGTAGTTCCATCCAGTCTTTAGATGGTTGTATTTAGACCTCTCTTGAAACACTCTCTCTGGTTCCTACCATGTTGGGTAATTTCAAACCAATTTCAAAGTTGGCATTTTGGGAACAAGGTACTTGATCACACTATGGCATCTCAGGTGCAGGGTTTATTGGATGAAACCAGTTATCTAGATCCATTTCAATCTGACTTCCAGTCTGATTTTGGGACTGAAACAGTTTTGGCCACCTTGGTTGATGACCTAAGACAGGAACTAGACAGCGGAAGTGCATCCTTGTTGGTTCTGCTGGGCCTCTCACTGGCCTTCAATACAATCGGTCATGGTATCCTTCTGGACTGCCTGGCAGGAATGGGTTTGAGGGCCACTGTGTTGTAGTGGTTCCAGTCTTTCCTCAGGATTTGGTCCCAAAAGGTGGTAATGGGAGATTCCTGTTGGGCACCTTGGCCATTGGCGTGTATTTTATGTATTCTTATTGTTTTATTATTTCTATTTGAATATATTTTATTGAATTGTGATTTAAATTGTTGCAGGCCACCCTGAGTGGTTTGTGGGACAATGGATTGGGTGAAATCGGATAGATGTTTTTAGATAAATAAGTATGCATCATTATGACAGATGGTAGGTGGTCTGGAATGCAGGGAGTCATGCCATCCCAGTGGATCTTATACAATGGGAGATTGTACATTGCTTATTTAACTTTCTTGCCAGGTGGAAAATTTTAATTTGTAGCCTTAGGCTAAGTACAGTTAGAAATCCTAGGTTTTCTGCTTCCATGTAGCATGGCAATCTTTATCTCCGCAGTTGTCAGATACCACAAACAACTGGAGCCCAGGCATTCCAAATAGGGCTTAGATAAACATGCTGGAAGGAACAGAGGGCACAATGTGTGATAGCTCTGTCTCTCACCTTGTCACCCTCTGCATGTTCCAGGGTTATTATCTCCAATAAGAAAGCCTCCTGTACTTGTAGAGGCTTCTGCAAGTTTTGAAACTTTGACTTTCCAGGATTTCAAAATGCACAAGGGCTTCTATGAGGGCATGATGCTTCCTGCTATAGTCACCTTCGAACTCATGGAGGGCGATGGGATGGGGGACACTGCTAGTACACTCTCTTGTTTGCGTTTACTTAAGTCCTATTCTGAACACCTGTACTAGATTTGGCTTTCAGTATGATTATTGTTTAAACTGCAACCATGCACTGAGTGCTCTTGTGAACCTAGTCTATGTTTCACGCTAAAACTAGTTAGGCCCATAAATTTTCCTCAGACTTTTTCATTTGAATGCTGATAATGAATATTTGATTAATATTTCATTTTCAGCATTAATATATAAAGACATTATTTGACCTCAAGCATGATGCATGGCTGGAAGCAATGAACAGAACAGGAAGCTCTCAGTTAAACTTTGTAATGATTTCATCATTCATTTAACCAGAAAGGTTGAACAGGTAGGTTGTAAAAACTACACATTTCAACAACAAAATTTAGTGTTGAAAATTGAAGGTTGAATTTCAGGATCAAATTTCAACCTCAAATTCCAAATGACAAAATTCACATATTTTCTAGATTTTCCTTTTCCTTTTTGAAATTCATTTCAGGGCTACTTTTGCTGCTACTGAGGAAAATAGTACTAATTCTGCTTCCTGCTCTTGCAGGCGTATATCCTCCTGGGCCAGTTCCTCCTCTTGAAGAAGGAATGTGCTGCATTTCAAAAGTGGTTGAAGTTATCCTATGGAGCCAGTAGCTGCCAGGCTGAGCAATGTGCCCTTTGTCTCTTGGAGTGGTGCTATGCATTCCTCTAAGGAGCCACGTAGATGTTTCCCCCCACCTCAAAACAACAACCACGCTTTCATCCTCATAGCCTGAAATAAACAATTTCTTGCAGTAGACTCTTAATGTTGTTGAAGTAATTAAGCATTTCTCTATCAAGCTAGTACTTTACTTATTTTAAACTATTTATATATCACAATTCATAAAAATAACACAGTGGTATACAAATCTAAAATACAATAAAACACTTGAAAATGAGGAACAACACAGAACAGCCACAAAACCCGGGGTACAGTAGTCATCTTCAGTTTCTCAAGGCCAGCAGGAATAAATAGGTTTCCCCTTTCTGTGTAAAAGTCAGCAGAGAGAAGTTGACAAGATTCTCCCTTTGAAAAGAATTCTTTTATAATTTTTTTAAGCTTAACAAATCATGACTATTAAGGTTACGTACAGTATAGTAAACCTTCCAAATAATGGGAAGCCGGCAGGGGGAGGGCTCCATAGCATCCACTCCCTGTTCAGGAGCCGCTGGGCTGGTGGAATGCTGGGGCCAGAAAAGCAAAAGCTGGCTCCTGCGAATACCCCTCCTCCACCATGTCCCCAGAACGCCCCATTTTGGGGCCTTCCTCCGGCTTCCACTGCTCTCCGTCTGCCAGGCTTGCCGTCCTTGGTGGACCCCCAGCGGAGCTGGCAGGGTCCCAGCAGTGCTGCAGTGGTGCCGGGATGAGGCGCTTCCACTGGTGGAGCCCAGCAGCGCCCAGCAGTGCCAGCAACCTGCCAGCTTAGCCAGGGGACCACCAAATCCAACTCCCCCAAGCAAATACAAGTTGGATTGTGCCGTTAGTCTAGTGTATGTATTTTGTAGTTAATAGTTTCTTCTTAAAAGTTATATTTTCATTCCAGAGATATAAATATGCTACCGGGGCCATCCTTTTTCTTTTTGATTAGTGTAAAAAATAAAATCAACCGAAACTGCAGAAAGGTTTCCTTTGTAATCTGGCCTTTGGCCAGTCTTCATTTCTGCATTAATTTTTATGCTATTGCTTTAAACCAGGTGTGGGGAACCTTTGGCACTCCAGTGTTGTTGGACTACAACTCCCATCATCCCTGGCCATTGGCTCAGGCTGATGGGAGTTGTAATTCAGCAACATCTGGAGGACCAAAGGTTTCCCACACCTCCTATAAACCATAGCCTGGAGCAGCAATGTTCAATAGTAGCTCTTTTTTAAAGTCCTTCCAAAATTTTGATACAGTATTTTTAACTATGTAGCAGTCAGCATAAGAGAGATTAATTCCTTGTTTTTAATTTCATTTCAAATTTTCAAAAATATTTAACAGAACCAGAATTGGTGTAATAAGTCACCTGCTGATTACTTCTTATCATATTATTACATTTTTGTAAGCATCACACTACCTGTGAACTAGGGTTGCCAGGTCAGAAGCATCCCAAAACCTGAGATTTTAGGGGCGGGCCCAAGTGATGCCATTAAGCATATACATTAAGCATCAATCACAGTTGCTTGGAGCGTACAATTAAAAAAAAATCTGACTGGAAATTAAGCTAGACATCTTAGCTAAAAGATGGAGCCTGGGTAGGGAACATTTAATCTAGCCTACTTGCTTTCAGCAAGAAGGGTCTAAGTGCCTTCAGGCCAGGCCAGTCACCAGAAGGTCACTGTAGGAAGAAAGGAGCCTAGTGTTGTGGAAATGTTAGATGGGAGCATTCGGGAGTAAAGATGGATGTCCCTGAAGGCTGCAATTCTAAACACACGTACTAAGGGACTAAGCCCCCATAGAACTCAACAGGACTTACTTCTGAGTAGATATAGTTTGGATTGTGCTGTTGGTAAAGCTTGACTAGGGATCCTCTGCAAAGACATCCATATCCAAGCAGGGTTGGCAACCCCCTGCCTGGAATGCCCTGCCCTTATCTTTTAATGTGGCTGCTCCAAACTTCTTTAAAGATTTGACCCTTCACTTCAGAAAGAGGTCTGAGAAATGAGTAAGAGTAAGAAGATTCTCTACCCTTTCTGTCTGCATAGATGCCCTCATCCTTCCCCTGCGCCCAGCAGAAGCTCTGGGCCAGGTGGGACACAGTGGTATCTCATAGAGGACCCCCTCCCCTTTCATGGGGTGTATGATTTGTCCTGACCCAGAGCAGATTTTGGGGTGGGCACCCTCAATTACTTATTTTTCCTGTATGTCTTTTTCTGCTTTGATTTTGTATAGATGGCCTTTTCTGTGCCCTGTGCCCAGCAGAACCTCTGGGCCAGGCGGGACACAGTGGCATCTCGTAGAGGACACCCTCCCCTTTCCTGGGGTATATGATTTGTCCTGGCCCAGAGCAGATTTTGGGGTGGGTACCCCCAGTTACTTATTTTTTTCCTGTATGTTTTGGTCTGCTTTGATTTTGCATAGATGCCCCCTGTGCTGCCTCCGCAGGGTTAGAATTGTATATAGAGATATTCCTTCTGTTATGTTACATAAGGCATTTATTGGGTTAAGTTATGGAACTCTAGAGGGCTGTCTCTATGATCCCTTAGCCTCATAGTTATTTCCTGTCAGGTGCCATCACCTCTCTCTTTAATTGGTTAGTTATTATTTTCCCTCCAAAAATAGGCTCAGTTTGTTTCAGTCATCAGTGAAGCTAGAAGCAGGCCTAGTAGCCCCAGAGGACAACACTCTTTTTTTACCTATCTCTCTCTCTAAGAAGCTATCTCTCTCTCAGAGGACCAGAAGCTATCTCTCTCAGAAGCTATCTCTCAGAAGACCAGAAGCTATCTCTCTCTAAGAAGCTATCTCTCTACCAGAATTGCCTCTTGCAGAAGCTTCTTCCTCAGAAGGTAACTCTTCACCATTTAATCTACCTCATCAACAATCCTACAATATAATTTACCTGCTACCAATCTTCTTCATCATCATCACCCTCCTCAGTTCATCATCCCCAGAGACTATATGCTTTCTTTTACGTTTTTGTATACTTTTGTGTTTCCTGGTTTAATAAATAGTTCTGATTAAAAGAGAGAGATTGAGTTGACTGTCTGGCAAAGTGAGTTTCAGAACCACGGGCCCAGAACAGTAAAAAAAGAGTGTTTTACACTCCCTCTGAAGTCTTGAAAGCAAGTGAATTAGCATGTAACCCTCCTGCTAAAATATCCACTCAGCTTCTCTTACAAGTTTCTAGCCTGCTTGTCTCACAAAATAGCTGGGCCCATTCAGAGTTATTAGGAGACTGTGTTTGGCTGTACGTTACTCCAAAGCAGACTGGAAACTCATACGCAGAGTTCTTCAACCCCCAGACGGCACAGACCAAGCCAAGCGGGAGACAGAACGAAGCACATGGGTATTCCAACCACGCTGAAGGCAGTAGCCCACCAGCTATTCACAAGGCCTGATTGCTCAAGGCAAGCCCTCAGACCACCTTGTACTCAGCTCCAAACTCAAGCTCTGGGTGCAAAACGCAGATCAGCCTACAAGGAGCCAGCCCTGTTGTTTCCCCACATTGAGTGAGCACCAGAGCACCACCTGCTGGACTCCAAGCATAACTGCAGTCCAGCTACCCACATTAGAAGTTGCAGCCATTTTAGAAAGCTTCTGCAAACTGCAAAATGCAGGTTTCCACAATGCCACTTCCCAACGCAGCAAACTGCAATGAAGGCAGTCAGGATAAGGCTGAAAGTGCTGCATCCCTATCAGACAAAAGAAAAATGAAACTAACTTCTAAGATGAGGGAGTTTCTAGAAGCGCAAGAGGCTCAACTTTCCATGAAGTGCAGCAGAGCCTGGGAAAAGGTAGAGAGTGACCTGGAAGTATCCAGAACAGCTGCCATCCTGGAAGACATGCAGAAAGTCCACAAAAACCTGGCAAAGCACTGCATCGCCTGGCTTGGCCTAACACAAAACCACTACCGCGTCCTAGACAGACTGAATTCAGAAACAAGCCTGAGTGAGAAACAGGTAAACAAACAGCGACATAAACTAGTTGATGAGGTTCAGAATGACCTGGAGCAGCGCATCCTAGCCTCAAGGGAACTAGAAATGCAAGTTGGGTTAACACCTGCATCATCTGGTGACAAAGTCAAAGGGATTGAGCCTCGGGAAGCACCAAACCCTAAGGCCCTTTTTTCATCAAGAGCTTCCACAACATCAAGCTCCAAAGCTTCTTCCACGTTAACCAGTAGTTCTGGGAAGTCAGCCATAATTGCCCTAACCCTTGCCGCAGCTGAGGCAGATGCTGAAGCTGCAGCAGCAAAAGAGCGCATAGAATTTGCCAGGAAGAAGGCAAAGATGGAAGGGGAATTGGCTCTGCTTGAAGAAGAAAAGGCAGCTGCCCAGGCCACTGCACTGGCCAAGGCCCTGAAAACAGCGCTGAAAAGGGAAAAGACAGATTTCCATCCTGAGAAGCTGGAAGAGGTGGACTATGCTCAGCGCATATCAGAATACATATCAGACCAGACAACTTTGCTGTTTGAGTCCATAAGGTGTGAGCCCAGCCACAGCCCAGAGTATGCCTGTCAGCCTGACTCCTGTAGGCCTTGATACACTGAAGCTTCCTATTGGGCCCGTACAGTAGATGTTGGCACTGGGAGCAATCCATTGGATGAGATAGAGTTGGAGTTCAGGGGCCAATCACAGCCATGCCTTCCCAAGATGGATGACATCCCACCTCTCCTTGATGAGGATCCCCTGCTGATGGTTCCACCAAATGGGCCCATCTCCCATGTACCCTGGGAGACTTCACAGGTAACCCCTCCAGCAACTTACACTGCCCCCCACGAAGGGCGTCAAAGGCTATGGGATACTCCAGGTCATGCTGTTAACTACTCCAGCTTGGCTGCCCAGTTATCTAGATGGGACCTGTATCTGGAGGGCTTACAAAATTTAGCGATAAACCAGAAGACTTCAGACCCTGGAAAGATGCATTCCTAACCACCACCCAAGGTCTGGAGCTGTCAGCTGCTGAAGAGCTTAACCTCATGACAGTCTGGCTGGGGCCTGATTCTGCAGCCCAAGTGCGGCGTATCCGTGCAGCATGCATAGGCAAACCCAAGGAAGCACTGTGTCGAGTTTGGAATAGGCTAGAGACACGCTATGGTGCACCTGCAGAGATTGAAAGTGCCCTTATGGCAAAACTGGAAAGCTTCCCCAAGGTAACCAGTAAAGACTACCACAGGCTGTGGGACCTGGCAGATCTCCTAGAGGAGCTTGCAGCTGCGAAGGCAGACCCACATCTTCCAGGACTCTCATGCCTAGACCACTACCTGTCTCAAAAGCCTATTGTAATGAAGCTGCCATACCCAATACAAGAGAAATGGAACTCTGCACTCACAAACTACAGGGAAAGGTACCAAGGCATCTATCCTCCCTTTTCTTTCCTTGTCAGCTTCGTCCACAGAGTTGCTAAACAGATGAATGACCCCTACTGTGTCTGCTCTGCATCGAGTACCATTGACCCTACTTATAGGAAGACATCTACACGTGACACCAAACCTAGAGCAGTTGCAACTGTCTGTAAAACAGAGATTGCAGATCTCATGTCTACACCTAAGAAAGCAGAAGGCCCAGACCATATCTGCCCACTACACAAAAGGCCCCATCCTCTAAAGAGGTGCAGAGCCTTCAGAGAGAAGCCACTTGAAGAACGCAAGGCTCTGTTGAAGGACCACAAGATTTGTTTCAGGTGCTGTGCCTCCACTGAGCACTCTGCTAAGGACTGTAAGGCCAGCATTAAGTACACCGATTGCAGCAGTGACAGACATGTTACCGCACTGCATCCTGACTCAAGCAAAGCAATTCAGTCCTCATCTGTTCCCTCTGCCATCAACCACGGCGGGGAGGGAAGTAACAAGAAGACAGAGCTTGATGTCTCCACAGTCAGATGCACCAAGGTGTGCGGTCCAGGGCCTAAAGGAAGGTCCTGTCACAAAATATGCCTAGCCAAAGTGTTTCCTGAAGGGCATCCAGAAAGAGCTATAAAAATGTACGTCATGCTAGATGATCAGAGCAATCAGTCGTTGGCAAGACCTGAATTCTTTGAACTGTTCAATCTCCATGGGAAGGAGATCCCATACATTCTTGAGACGTGTACGGGTGTCACGCAGACAGCGGGGAGAAGGGCCACCGGCTTCGTGATTGAACCCATCCAGGGTGAGGTGCAGCACCCCTTACCTCCAATGCTAGAATGCGATGCCCTACCGAATAGGCGTGACCAAATCCCCACCCCAGATGTTGCCTTCAGCCAACCACATCTCAAGCCGATTGCCAACCACATTCCGCCTCTAGATCCAGATGCCCAGATTCTGCTCCTGCTGGGGACAGACATCTCAGAAGTCCATGTGACCCGTGAACAACTTACTGGAGCTTATGGTGCTCCCTATGCCCAAAGACTGGACCTCGGGTGGGTTATTGTGGGCAACGTCTGTATGGATCGTATTCGCAGGCAAGGCCACACGAGTGTCTTCGCTACAAGTATTCTGGAGAACGGACGTCCTTCATTCTCAGAGCCATGCCCAGAACACTTTACTGTGAAGGAAGACCTCTCCCTTAGAGGGCCTCTCCAGCCTCCTAGAAAGGGAGATATAGCTTTAGGAGTCACAGTGTTCCAGACAACCAAGGATGACAACAAGCTTGCTCTGTCTATAGAAGACAAGCAGTTCCTGAAAATAATGAACAAAGAATTCTTTCAGAATGAGTTCAATAGCTGGGTGGCACCGCTTCCATTCCTCACACCTAGACATAGACTGCCCAACAATCGTGAGCAGGCCCTGTCACAGCTCATCACCTTGCGCCGTACTCTGGAGAGAAAATCTGAAATGAAAGCCCATTTTGTGGATTTCATGGACAACATGTTGAAGAACAAGCATGCAGAACTTGCACCACCGCTGAGAGAAGGTGAAGAGTGCTGGTATCTTCCATTCTTTGGCGTGTACCACCCACAGAAGCCAGGGCAGATCCGAGTGGTGTTTGACTCCAGTGCACAGTTCCAAGGATTCTCCCTGAACAAGTCCCTCCTCACCGGACCAGACCTGACCAACAGCTTGCTCGGTGTTATTATCCGCTTCAGAAAAGAAGCCATTGCAATAACCGCAGATATTCAACTGATGTTCTACTCATTTATTGTCAGAGAAGATCACCGCAACTACTTGCGGTTCCTGTGGTACAGTGATGAACATCACAATAAAGAAGTGACTGAATACCACATGAGAGTCCACGTCTTCGGAAATGGACCATCTCCTGCAATAGCTAACTGTGGACTGCACCGTACTGCACAACTAGGTGAAGAAAAGTATGCCCGTGATGCCAGGCAGTTCATAGAGAAAGACTTTTATGTGGACGATGGCCTGAAATCCTTACCTACCCCAGAAGAGGCTATTGACCTGCTGAACAGAACGCAGCAGATGTTAGATGCTGCCAACTTAAAGCTGCACAAAATAGCCTCTAACAGCCCTCAGGTGATGGAAGCATTTGTTCCTGAAGATCATGCTAAAGGCCTAAGAGATTTGGATTTGAGTTCTGACACTCCACCAATACAACGCAGCCTTGGGCTGAGTTGGGACCTCAAAGGTGACACCTTTACATTTCAGGTGTCATCTCAAGAAAAGCAGTTTACTAGATGTGGTGTCCTATCAACGGTGACCAGCCTGTTTGACCCCCTGGGGTTTGCAGCTCCTGTGACTATCCAGGGAAAATATCTTTTGAGAACTCTGACCATAGAAACCAAAGACTGGGACGAGCCACTTCCTCCTAGCCAAAGGCATGAATGGGAGTCATGGAGTAACTCCCTCAGTACTCTGCAAACTGTTAAGATACCATGCACCTACGTTCCAATCTCACCCTCCACTGCCATGCGAAGAGAGATACATGTCTTCTCCGATGCATCCACGAAAGCGATAGCAGCTGTGGCATACTTGAAAGTCACTGATGGGGTGAAGCGCCCCCACGTAGGGTTCATACTTGGCAAGGCCAAACTAGTGCCATGGCCAGAACACACCATTCCAAGACTCGAGTTGTGTGGAGCAGTGTTGGCTGTGGAGATTGCAGAATTAGCAGGAAAAGAGTTGGACTTTGAACTTGATGCTGTACATTTCTACACATTTCTACACAGTTCTGGGCTACATATACAACGAGAGCAGAAGGTTCTATGTGTATGTAAGCAACAGGGTAACGTACATAAGAAAATCCACGAAACCTGAACAGTGGCACTATGTTCCCACCGACTAGAATCCAGCAGATCACGCCACACGCTCAATCCCAGCAGCGCAGCTCCCTGTGTCAACATGGCTAAAAGGCCCAGAGTTCCTCTTAAATTCGGAAGCTACATTTCCAGAAGAAGGGGAGTGCTATAAGCTCTTCGCTCCAGACCAGGATGTAGAAATATGTCCAGAAGTTACCAACTTGAAGACAGAAGTTATACCAGAGAATCATCTGGGAACACAGCGCTTTGAACGTTATTCCAAATGGACAGCGCTTTCCCGAGGAGTAGCATGCCTTATTCACTACGCACATTCCTTCCACCAATCCCGTGAGAACTCATCCATCAGCTGCTGGCATTGGCACCAGTGCCGCAAGCCGAGAACTCCAGAAGAGTTGCTACAAGCAGAGAAGGTAGTCCTGTGTAGTGTCCAGCAAGAGAAGTACTCAGTTGAAATTCAGTGTGCCAGGGAAGGAAAGAACATTCCCAAGAGCAGCACCCTGATAAAACTAAACCCTCACATTAGCAAAGATGGACTGCTCAGGGTAGGAGGCTGTCTGAATAAAGCCAAAATAGATCCAGCAGTGAGTAACCCAATCATCCCTAGCGCAGATGGAAAGGTCTGCAAGGTACAGACCAGAATCGTCAAGCAAGGTACCCAAAAAGCCTTCACCTGACCAATCACTGAAGTAGTACTCCTTGTATCCAAGCAGGAAGCTCAGACCTAGTATATATGTCCTTTAGTCAGTATTGAAGCTGTATGTTTGTTAGTAATGTTGATTCCCATCATCACAGTATATAGGTGATGGAATCCATAGAATTCCAGACGGGGAGTGTGCTGCCTTCGCAGGGTTAGAATTGTATATAGAGATATTCCTTCTGTTGTGTTACATAAGGCATTTATTGGGTTAAGTTATGGAACTCTAGAGGGCTGTCTCTATGATCCCTTAGCCTCATAGTTATTTCCTGTCAGGTGCCATCACCTCTCTCTTTAATTGGTTAGTTATTATTTTCCCTCCAAAAATAGGCTCAGTTTGTTTCAGTCATCAGTGAAGCTAGAAGCAGGCCTAGTAGCCCCAGAGGACAGCACTCTTTTTTTACCTGTCTCTCTTTCTCTAAGAAGCTATCTCTCTCTCAGAGGACCAGAAGCTATCTCTCTCAGAAGCTATCTCTCAGAAGACCAGAAGCTATCTCTCTCTAAGAAGCTATCTCTCTACCAGAATTGCCTCTTGCAGAAGCTTCTTCTTCAGAAGGTAACTTTCCTCCATTTAATCTACCTCATCAACAATCCTACAATATAATTTACCTGCTACCAATCTTCTTCATCATCATCACCCTCCTCAGTTCATCATCCCCAGAGACTATATGCTTTCTTTTACGTTTTTGTATACTTTTGTGTTTCCTGGTTTAATAAATAGTTCTGATTAAAAGAGAGAGATTGAGTTGACTGTCTGGCAAAGTGAGTTTCAGAACCACGGGCCCAGAACACCCCCCTCCGTGCCCTGTGCCCAGCAGAAGCTCTGGGCCAGGTGGGACACAGTGGTTTGGTTTGAATTTGCTGTAGTTGTCAACTCTTCTTCTTTTTTAGAGTTTTGAACTTTCAAGCAAATAAGGAAATGAGAACTAGGAACCACTTCAGCTTTGTATCAGTTAAATAGATTAAACAGTTGCAGGGGGGCCCTGACGTTTTGGTGTATATTTCGGAAACCAGACCACCTAGAAACTTAACTTTTTTTAAATTGAAGCTGAGAGTCTGGAGATTAAGGGGTGCTAGCCAGAGAGCCGGAGGGCCCTGCCAAAAACTGGAGACCTGGTAACTCTACTGTGAACACTTCTGTACAGGCATGCGCCTGCACTGAAGCATATTTGGTTCAAATAAAATGGAACCTGGACAAATTGGAGTTTGACTCAAGCACCCAGTTTCAAGGAATTTCACTGAAAAAATGTTCTCTCTGGGCCAGACATAATTAACAACCTTCTAGGAGTGCTCATCCATTTCCAAAAGGAACCCACTGCCATACCCATAGACATCCAGTTGATATTCTAATTCCTTCATTATGACTACCACAACTACTTGAGTTTCCTGTGGTACAGCAATCACAATCACAACAAAAAAGTAGCTGAGTAGAACCTAGATACTTGAAGGAGCACCATCTTCATATAGACATGCCTGTGCATTGAGAACGGTGGGTGAGGCCCTCCTGATGCTACCACAGTTGTCTGACGTTTGCTGTGCAGTAGCACAAAGGATGGCTATCATGGTGTTGCTTGCTGGTTGAGGAAATCCTGTGTGACATAGGGCTGGTGCTAAATTTTTTAAACTTTTGGTTCCAGCTGAAGACATATCTTCTGTGTTGGCTTTTTAGAGATAGAAAATTCATTTGTAGTTGTGACTGAAATATTCCTGTTCCTTCAGTTGTTGTATCTGTTGGTGTTGGGCTTCCATGATGCAATAGCTAGATATTTGACATTTTAATTTTTTTACTTACATAACATTTTGATTCCTCCCCCACAGTATTTTATTTTATTTAAATATTCTTAGGATACTTTCTAGGGTAAAAACCATTACAAGGCAGCTTATGTAAATGCATAAAAATACAATATACATGATTCAAATACAGTATACTCTAAATATAATATAACTATAAAACAGAGTAGCAGTATAATCCAACACCATGCATTTAAAAATTACCAAGAGCAAGAATGCATATATGAATTGAGATGGAATTCCATAAATGTGGGGCTACCGCTTTTGTGCTCACCAGCCTGGACTGACTGACAAGCAGGGTCTCTGATGCTGATCTTAAAGCATGGGTAGGTTCATACAGGTGAAAACAGTCCTTCAAATTAATGTAGCCCTGAACATGCCAGGCCTGGCCTCCGAGGTCTTCTGAATCTTTAAAAGTTGTGCAGGGGGAAGGGAGAATTCCACCTTGTGGTTTTTATCATTATAGTGTTGCAAGAACACCTGCACTTGGCTGACTTTCTCTTCTCCTAAAGATACAGGATCAGTCTCAGTCCCTGAGCCTGGCAACCCTAATACAGAGCAGCTTACTACTGAAAATATATATTTCTTGCCTCCACACCAACTTTGTGAGGCAGGCTTACTATCATTCTGTCAGACTTGAGCCCACAGCAGTTTTCATATTATTGATGAGGGATGACAGGCAGAGATACACCTGGGGGAGGGAGTTGCAGAGTGATCAGCCACAGCACCCAAGGACATCTACTTACACCAACCTGTCAGCTGAGACTCCTGGACCATTATAAAAGTTTCCGGACCAGTCTTCCTAGCTGTTCTGATCTGGTGCTAATAAGTATGGGCAAATCTATCAATTTCAGTTTCTTATTTTTCCACTGTAAAGTTCAGTTCTTCATATTTCCACATCAGTTTGCAAATATTTTTAAAACAAGCCCTCATGAAAATTCAGCAGCATTTTACTGCAAATTTCTCCTAATATACACAACTTTGTATGAATTTTTGTAAAGCAGTTTTCCCTTATGTAAGGCATTTTTGTATTGTATTTTCACTAATATATGCATTTTATGCACACTAAAGTCAGCATGTGGCCAGTTAATCATGGCTGAATTCAGTGGTGATTCCCTCAGTAGACAGGAAGGCTATGAGGGAAAGACGTTATCTAGGATTAGAAGTGCTTAAAACCTCCTGGACTCACTCAAGTTTGCTGGCATGAAGCATAGGGTCATGTGAACATGTATGTGCCTGAGACAGACCCACTGGTCCATTCAGGTAGATATTAAAGGTAGAGGAAGACCTTCCTCTATTGCTGACAGTCATCCCATATCATGTAGCTGTCAGTTATGTAGGTTACTTCTCATCTCAGTGTCCTGGAGCAGCACAGGGTCTAAGCAGAATAACAACAGGGGGTCCAAGATGCAGAAGAGTCTGTAATCATTTCAGTACAGAATGAAAGGATGTCCATGTACTAGCTGATGGAGCTGCCTTAGAGGTAGGAGGGGCTGCAGCATTTTCTGCCCCTGTGGAGATGAAGGGAAGCAAACATTCCCTGTGTGACTTACTCTTTGGATATCCTGACCTGGAGTGAAGACAGGCAAAGCAAGCACTACTAAGCTATAGCAAAACAAGAACTGCGTTTTTTGTTGTTTGTAAGAAACAATTAAATCAAGAAGGCAGCCTTTGAAGGTTACCAGGATCTTATCAAGCTTCAGGAATATAGTGAGGATGAAAACCAAACCATCGAGGACCTGACTACAGTGTTAGTGCATGTGGAGGATGAGGATGAAGATGTGGCTCAGATGAGGACCCACATCTGCTCCCCAAATGGTGGTGTGGTTTCCCTAAGTCAAACAGCCCACTCTCAGGTCCAATGTTTTGGAGACCATTTCACAATGGTTCTTTGCACCACATGCCCCATAAGTCCACTGGAGTGCCAATTAACAAAGAACCAGGAAATTGAATACAAACTTCCTGGGGAGGCCCTTCTCCCCCCAAGGGCATTTCA
This sequence comes from Rhineura floridana, assembly GCF_030035675.1. Taxonomy (NCBI): domain Eukaryota; kingdom Metazoa; phylum Chordata; class Lepidosauria; order Squamata; family Rhineuridae; genus Rhineura; species Rhineura floridana. The sequence continues at coordinate 170,795,271 of NC_084480.1, read as the reverse complement.
CTCTCTTTCTGTCCTCTTCTTTTACTCTCTTTCTGTCCTCTTCTTTTGAATGCAGCAAAGGATACCTTGCAGCAACTTGTGGATCCAATGACATCTTGGGGGCAGTCTTTTGATCAGGGATGCTTACAACCTGCAGAAGCTGCTCCTTAAGATCACCATGTGCCTGTTAAGAACCTTTCCTTCTCTGGCCACTCATTCTCTGGTGCAGAGGCAAAAAGGTGGACCATGGTTGGTGCATTATGCTCAGACCATTGCATTTGAATTGTTATCTCAGATTCAGCACCACAGCTTGGACAGGGAGTTGAAAGCAATTGCCTATGTCTGACTTTCTCACTTCTACACCAAGCAAGACTTCAGTGAGAATAGCTGCCATGTTATCAGTAACTGAAAGAGAACTTTTGGACCCCCTCCCCCCTTAGTGGGCAGCCAACAGGCAAATTTTCCCTATGAGTCCGGCCATCACAGCGGGTATTAGCTCCACCTATCGTGCGAAGGCAAGAATGTCTTTGAAGTCAAGACTAGGGGCGTCAGGCCCCTCCCACTCTCCAGTTCATTCTTGCCTTCCTGCGAACAAGATTGAAATCCTATCATTGAGATCCTATAGCGTAGAATTTAGCTAAGTTGTTTTCGTATTTGTTTACTTTGTGTTTAAATGTCATTTATCTCTGTTGCTTGTTTGAGGTTCTTTCCTCAGAGACCGCGGCTGAGGTTCTCCCTGATTGGTCTTTAACCTTTTATTTTTCGTTTATTCTCTTGCTTGTTTGAGGACCGTTTTGAGCTTCGGGAGATCCAGCTCTTTCCCTCCCGTAGCGGTTTTTCCCTGTCCCAAGCCGCGCTCTGTGGAGCCCTTGGAGAGACCGCGGCTGCGGCTCCCTCCCAGGCGGGAGCCTGCGGCTGCGGCTCCCTGCCTTTTTTCCAACCTTTTTTTTTACCTGCCGGGGTTCTGCCTCCCTAGAGCCTGGTGATCCGGCTCTCTCTCCGCAACTTTAATTTCGCCGCGGAGAGCCCTGCTCCCGGCGGCGGCAGCGACTTGCCTCCTGCTGCCTCATCCCTCACAGGCTTCTCTTGGCACTTTGATTTCGCCGCAGAGAGTCCTGCTCCCGGCGGCGGCAGCGGCTTGCCTACTGCTGCCTTATCCCGCACAGGCTTCTATCTGCTCTTTCTTCTTGGGGGTTTTCTTGGAGCCGCTAGTGCGGCTATCGGCCCCGCGGCTCCCCCTGCGAGGCTGTGCTGAGCTACCCTTCCCCCAGTTTGTTACCAGACGGCCGCCATTGCTCTATCTTTCTCCTCCATTTTTAGATCATTTTTTCCCGCCATTTTTGTTGAATTCAAATTTCCCGCCTTTTTTGTTACCCCTTTATTAACCATCGGATACCTTCCCTGCAAGCTATCTGTATGTGTGTTGTCTGTGTGTTGTAGACAGAGTTACACAGGGCTTCCTCACACACAAAATTACTGTGACTGTATCATCAAGGCTGGAGTTTTAATACAATGGCTGACTTGTACTAAATTTGAATTATATTCAGTACCATCAAGGCTGGAGCTTTAAATCAGTGGCTGACCTGTACTAAATCTGAATTATATTCAGTATTATCAAGACTGGAGCTTTAATATCAGTGGCTGACTCGTACTAAATCTGAATTATATTCAGTATTATCAAGGCTGGAGCTTTAAGATCTGTGGCTGACTTGTACTAAATTTGAATTATATTCAATATCATCAAGGCTGGAGCTTTAATATCAGTGGCTGACTGCTACTAACTGAATTATATTCAGTATTATCAAGGCTAGAGCTTTAATATCAGTGGCTGACCTGTACTAAATCTGAATTATATTCAGTGTTATCAAGGCTGGAGCTTTAATATCAGTGGCTGACTTGCACTAAATCTGAATCATATTCAGTATTATCACGGCTGGAGCTTTAATATCAGTGACTGACTTGTACTAAATCTGAATTATATTCAGTATTATCAAGGCTGAAGCTTTAATATCAGTGGCTGACTTGTACTAAATCTGAATTATATTCAGTATTATCAAGGCTGGAGCTTTAATATCAGTGGCTGACTGGTAATAAATTTGAATTATATTCAGTATCATCAAGGCTGGAGCCTTAATATCAGTGCTGACTTGTACTAAATCCGAATTATATTCAGTACATCCTGCTCCTTCTGTGGCCGTGTACCACGCCTGAAATCCAGCCTACAGCACTAATCTGAACTATATTTTGTACATCCTGCCCCCTCTGTGGCCGTGTACCAAACCTAAAATACAGCCTATATTATACTAACGCTGATACCACAGTGCATTCTGCCCCCTCTGTGGCAGTGCACTTAGCCATCTGCCAGTGTATTCTACCCCCTCCGTGGTCGTACGCTGTGCCAGTTCGGGTCTTTACATCCTGCCCCCTCCGTGGCAGTGTACTGCACCCAAGTTAATATAAGATGGCAGAACAGCCAGGCATGTCGCAATCAGCCAATATGATGCCAGATCAGCCAGGCATGTCACAAACAGCCCAGCCACAACACTCCAAGGTGACTAAGTCTAAGCATGTTAAAGTAATGGCTAAGACAAAACATATTTCCAGCCATAACAAACCAAAGCGGCCATGCTATGCCTCTGTGCCAACCACCACCACTACCACAGCAACTCCGGCACACATAAACGATATACTTCATTCCCCTGCTGCTTTCTCTGACGAGGAGGTTTTTGCTGGCTTTTCCACTCAGCTTTCACCTAACCAGCCTCCCTCCGTTTTACCGCCCCAAACATCTGCTCCAATACCGGCTCAGGCACAAACATCTGCCACAACCGGGCTGCAGCTGTCCCCTGATTTCCTCTCCCAACTTCAAGCCATGCTGGCATTTATCACCCAAATGCAGTCACTACCACAAGTTCCGGCCATACCTCAACTCAACATGGACCAACGTGCGTGTCATGAAGCTCATCCTTCCTGCTCACCAAATCCCTTCGATATAGCCAGAGGCAGATGTAGTGACGAACCCTCGTATGCGGAGGAGTCAACCTTCACTGACCACGTTGAAGATGACTGGAGCGACGATTCAGATCATGAGAAGGATACATCGTATCGCTTGTTTAATGCCTCAGACTATCAGCCCCTGGCACGCAGGGTAGTTAATACCCTTGGTCTACAGACTGCGCCTTCAACTTCTTCCGCACCAGCCATCAAAGGGGCCAAGGTTCTCAAATCTCCTGCACTTAGTGAACACTACATCCCGGTGCCGGACCCAATTGCCAAATTGGTATCTGAAGAATGGGCTCAACCATTTCAATCTCGCCACTTCCAGAACCTGGCTGACAGGCTTTACGCCCTAGTTCCGGACTTTGCCACCAAGTTACACGCCCCTGGCATAGACGAACCAATCGCTCGCCTCGTTTCACGATCCCTTTTGCCCAGGGAAGGGGAATCCCAACTAAAGGACACTACTGAGCGTCGAATAGACTTCACCCTCCGCAAAAACCACGAGGCCACTGCCCTATCCACGCGTGCCTCCGCTTCAGCCTCCATTTTCTACAGAGCAGCTACGATGTGGCTGGATGGTCTTCTAGAGGACACTAACCCTGATCCTGTCGCCCTCAGAAGGTCACTGGTACAGTTGCATAAGACAGCAGCTTTTGTGCCCGATGCCACCTTGGATGCCACTCATTTGGGGGCACGAGCCATGACGGCTCAGATAGTCGCTCGAGGGACCTTCTGGCTTCGCCACTGGCAGGCTGATTCAGCGGCCAGAATGAATCTGGCCAGGTCTCCTTACTCCGGATCGTTACTCTTCGGCGAGGAAGCTCTAAAGGCAGTGCTGGTTGATTCCAAAGACGCCCACAAACCAGTTCTGGCCATTGTCCAGAACATCGACCATAGGCCTTCCAGGCACTTTCCTTCCTTCCGTACTAACCAGCCCTTTCGAGGAACGCGGCCAGGAGGACGAGGCCACAATGTCAGATTCTATGACCCCAATTCATCCAGGGGCTCCTGGAACCGACGCTTCCAGGGCAGAGACTTACGGCTGGCTTGTCAACGTCGACAAAAGCCATCTCTAACCAACCCAACGCCTACTACATCTAGGGGCAATGTTGGATACCCTGCAGGCAATGGTATTCCTAGCTCCAGATCGCATCACTGCCATCACAAGCATCGCAAGGTCCCTGATGTAACAAACATCAGCAGACGTCATGCTTCTAGCCAGGGCGCTCGAAATGTTCATTTCTACAATCCATATTGTGCCATGGGCTCGAGCCCACACTCGGCATCTGCAATGGACTTTACTGCCCTTTCAACAGGACATTGCCAGCTCCAACCATTGCAAAGTTCGCTTGATCCCCGCACTGCGCCTATCATTCCGCTGGTGGACGAGGTCCCAACACCTCTCCAAGGGCACGCTGTTCAGAGAACCACACAGATCTGTTGTAACCACAGATGCCAGCCTCATAGACTGGGGAGCCCACTGCAACTCCCAGTACGTTCAGGGGGTTTGGTCCACCACGGAGCAGACTCAAAGCATCAACTGGCTGGAGCTAAAAGCTGTACATTTAGCTCTAATTCATTTTCAGTCTCTGTTCCCTTTGGACCATGTCCTCATTCGAATGGACAACACGCGTGTAAAATCACATTTGAACAGACAGGGGGGCACCAGGTCTCGTCCTCTGCAGGACTTACCCTCCCTCACCTTCGTCTGTGCAGAACAACATCTACAATCCCTGAAAGCAGAACATCTCAGACGTATTTGGAATGTGACAGCAGACTGGCTCAGCAGACAACAGGTGTTTCCGGGGGAATGGAAACTTCACTCAGCCATTTTCCATCGTCTTCAGAGTCGGTTCGGCGAATGCTCAATCGACCTGTTTGCCTCCAGTCGCAATTGCCAGCTTCCCAGGTACCTTGCCCGATACCTGGATTCAACAGCGGAAGCAATGGATGCTCTGACAATACCATAGCCAGACGGTCTCTTGTACGCCTTTCCTCCCATACCATTGTTAGCCAAAACCTTGAGGAAGGCGTGAGCCGAGAGGGCACAGCTGGATCTGATAGCACCATTTTGGCCACGCCGACCGTGGTTCTCAGATCTTCTGGCAATGTCGATGATGGATCCTTGGACACTTCCAATCAGGCCAGACCTCCTATCCCAGGGTCCAGTACTGCACCAGGACCCTACTTGGCTCAATCTAACAGCGTGGCGTTTGAACGGGGACATTTGAGGTCAGCTGGACTGTCTGACGCTGTGATTGATATTATTTTGGCCTCGAGAAGACCATCCACTACTCGTATTTATCAACATACCTGGGTGGCTTTCTCCAAGTGGTGTCAGTCCCACCACCATGATCCATCCCAGGCCACTGTGCATCAGGTGCTGCAATTTCTCCATAGCGGCTTTATGATGGGACTTCGACCCAACACTCTACGTCGACATGCGTCCACTCTGTCGTCCATTCTCTCAGTGTCCTCCCCTGGAGCTCCTATTTCCTCACATCCGTTCATCAAACGTTTTTTGAGGGGAGTCGCCCTTCGCTCTCCGGCTGTTGTCCATCGGTTTCCCTCATGGAGTTTGCCGAAAGTTCTGCAGGCTTTGCAACGCCCTCCGTTTGAACCCATCAGGACTGTGCCCCTACGTATGCTGTCCTTCAAGGTCTTGTTTCTGATCGCAATCACATCTGCCAGACGCGTTTCGGAGTTGGGCGCATTGTCTTCTGCTCGACACCTCTGCGTCTTCCATAGGACTCTGTTGTGCTGAAGACTGATCCTTCCTTTCGTCCCAAGGTCGTTTCAGTTTTTCATTGCAACCAGGACATTGTTTTGCCTTCCTTTTGCCCGAATCCTACCCATCCTCTCGAGAAGTCTTGGCGTTCGTTAGATGTCTGGAGGGCTCTCAAGACCTACCTGTCTAGGACCCAAGAGATTCGACGAACGGAGTCTCTGTTTGTATCCTTTCATCCAAGGTTTATGGGGCATAAAGTATCCAATCCTACCTTATCCCGTTGGTAGAGGGCATGTATTACTTTAGCATATGAGTCTCTGAAGCTGTTAGTTCCAGCTAGTATAACGGCTCATTCTACCAGGTCAGCTGCCACTTCGGCTGCTTTTGCCACTAATGGTCCTGTTGCCGATATTTGTAGGGCTGCAGTCTGGTCTACCCCACACTCGTTTATAAGGCATTATAAAATTGATCGCTATGCCACTGCTGACACATCTTTTGGCAGATGAGTGTTGCAACAGGTTCTTAATGAGGATTAGCATCTGGTCCCACCCTGTATGGGCTGCTTTGGTACATCCCGCTGTGATGGCCGGACTCATAGGGAAAATGGACAATTGGTCTCACCTGAAGGGTGATTTTCCTATGAGTCCGGACATCACGACCCTCCCAGTTGGAGGATGACTATATATTTTCTAATGTGTTCTATATTACTGTAACGCTATTATATTTAAATTTAAAAGTGAAGTCAAGACTTTTAGTTCTGTTATACCGCTATGTTGGAGTCATGTTACTATGCATGGTACTATTGTGTTATTTTCCTGCTGCCAGGCCTGTTGGCCTTGTTCTTGTATTTTTAGATATCTCTCCTTAGACTCGCTGCGAATGAACTGGAGAGTGGGAGGGGCCTGACGCCCCTAGTCTTGACTTCAAAGACATTCTTGCCTTCGCACGATAGGTGGAGCTAATACCCGCTGTGATGTCCGGACTCATAGGAAAATCACCCTTCAGGTGAGACCAATGGTCCAATCTCCCTTCATAGTTTCAGGATTTGTCTTGGAGATGTACAGTTGCAGGACATGTTCTACTCATCAGAGGATTGGCCCTTTCAACATTTACTAGAGTCTTTAGCTTGTTGGGTAGAAATGACTGCACCTTTCCCCCCTAAACGCAGCATGTGAATCTCTAGGAGTGCTGCTCAGTTTGTCACTCAGGGATCACACTGATAGGAAGGTTCATTGAGGTGTTTTTCTCCATTAGCATTTATCTAGGTCACCTGATTCACAAGAAAGGCAGCATCCCCAATGAAGAGCACATCTGTGTCTGTCATACTTGTGAGGTTTTGTGGGTAGAAAAGGGAAGGCAGAAATGTCTCTGCTGGGTGAGGTCCAGATTAGCAACATTTGGCTGATAATCAGACACACACACCCTAATAATTCAAGCCCTCTGATTGCTCTTGTAGGGATGTGCATTAATGGGGTCTCCCAAGATGAAGAGACACAATAGGAAGGCAACCACCTTGTAAGAAACTGCTTCTGCCTGGAGGTGGGTAGTATAAATTTCCATAGGGATTCCATAAAAGAGATACTCTTGCCAGTGATCTGAACCTGATCACTTGCAGATGGCTTTTGATATGTATCTCAATGACCAGGACCCTGCAGTGAATTCGGCTGGGAATTGGGTTTGAGGTTGGAGTGAAAAGGGAGCAGGAGCAACTATACTGACATTGTTGGAATTGGACTGTGCAAAGAATTGCACTAGAATCATGTTGATGGATGCCCATGTTCCCATCACCTTGCTAAAGACAGACCTTAATCGCTGGTTGATGGGGGTGGGAAAACATTTCCCCACAATTGGTAATTGGCTTAAGCAATGGATCCTTGCCCCACAGGCCATGGCATACTTGTAAAGGGAAGGGAATTTACAGGTCTTTCTAATTGTTATTGTTAGTATGGGAAAATGAATGGCAAGCTGGAGAAGGGGAGTTAACAGCAAGGACAGCATTGGTGGTGTAGGTGTAGAGAGAAAAAGTGGTGCTGGGGTGGTGGCTCCCTCAGGAGGCATCTTGCCCAGAGCCCCCACAAACCTGACAGACCCACTGCCTATAACTGACGACAGCAGGAATTGAAGCTGGGACATTCCACTAAAGCAGTTCTTTATAGAAGACATTATTATTATTGCAATTATTATTAAGAACATAAGAAGAGCCTGCTGGATCAGGCCAGTGGCCCATCTAGTCCAGCATCCTGTTCTCACAGTGGCCAACCAGGTGCCTGGGGGAAGCCCGCAAGCAGGACCCGAGTGCAAGAACACTCTCCCCTCCTGAGGCTTCCGGCAACTGGTTTTCAGAAGCATGCTGCCTCTGACTAGGGTGGCAGAGCACAGCCATCATGGCTAGTAGCCATTGATAGCCCTGTCCTCCATGAATTTGTCTAATCTTCTTTTAAAGCCATCCAAGCTGGTGGCCATTACTGCATCTTGTGGGAGCAAATTCCATAGTTTAACTATGCGCTGAGTAAAGAAGTACTTCCTTTTGTCTGTCCTGAATCTTCCAACATTCAGCTTCTTTGAATGTCCACGAGTTCTAGTATTATGAGAGAGGGTGAAGAACTTTTCTCTATCCACTTTCTCAATGCCATGCATAATTTTATACACTTCTATCATGTCTCCTCTGACCCGCCTTTTCTCTAAACTAAAAAGCCCCAAATGCTGCAACCTTTCCTCGTAAGGGAGTCGCTCCATCCCCTTGATCATTCTGGTTGCCCTCTTCTGAACCTTTTCCAACTCTAGAATATCCTTTTTGAGATGAGGCGACCAGAACTGTACACAGTATTCCAAATGCGGCCGCACCATAGATTTATACAACGGCATTATGATATCGGCTGTTTTATTTTCAATACCTTTCCTAATTATTGCTAGCATGGAATTTGCCTTTTTCACAGCTGCCGCACACTGGGTCGACATTTTCATCGTGCTGTCCACTACAACCCCGAGGTCTCTCTCCTGGTCGGTCACCGCCAGTTCAGACCCCATGAGCGTATATGTGAAATTAAGATTGTTTGCTCCAATATGCATAATTGTACACTTGTTTATATTGAATTGCATTTGCCATTTTTCCGCCCATTCACTCAGTTTGGAGAGGTCTTTTTGGAGCTCTTCGCAATCCCTTTTTGTTTTAACAACCCTGAACAATTTAGTGTCGTCAGCAAACTTGGCCACTTCACTGCTCACTCCTAATTCTAGGTCATTAATGAACAAGTTGAAAAGTACAGGTCCCAATATCGATCCTTGAGGGACTCCACTTTCTACAGCCCTCCATTGGGAGAACTGTCCGTTTATTCCTACTCTCTGCTTTCTGCTTCTTAACCAATTCCTTATCCACAAGAGGACCTCTCCTCTTATTCCATGACTGCTAAGCTTCCTCAGAAGCCTTTGGTGAGGTACCTTGTCAAACGCTTTTTGAAAGTCTAAGTACACTATGTCCACTGGATCACCTCTATCTATATGCTTGTTGACACTCTCAAAGAATTCTAATAGGTTACTGAGACAGGACTTTCCCTTGCAGAAGCCATGCTGGCTCTGCTTCAGCAAGGCTTGTTCTTCTATGTGCTTAGTTAATCTAGCTTTAATAATACTTTCTACCAGTTTTCCAGGGACAGAAGTTAAGCTAACTGGCCTGTAATTTCCGGGATCCCCTCTGGATCCCTTTTTGAAGATTGGCGTTACATTTGCCACTTTCCAGTCCTCAGGCACGGAGGAGGACCCGAGGGACAAGTTACATATTTTAGTTAGCAGATCAGCAATTTCACCTTTGAGTTCTTTGAGAACTCTCGGGTGGATGCCATCCGGGCCCGGTGATTTGTCAGTTTTTATATTGTCCATTAAGCTTAGAACTTCCTCTCTCGTTACCACTATTTGTCTTAGTTCCTCAGAATCCCTTCCTGCAAATGTTAGTTCAGGTTCAGGGATCTGCCGTATATCTTCCACTGTGAAGACAGATGCAAAGAATTTATTTAGCTTCTCTGCAATCTCCTTATCGTTCTTTAGTACACCTTTGACTCCCTTATCATCCAAGGGTCCAATTGTCTCCCTAGATGGTCTCCTGCTTTGAATGTATTTATAGAATTTTTTGTTGTTGGTTTTTATGTTCTTAGCAATGTGCTCCTCAAATTCTTTTTTAGCATCCCTTATTGTCTTCTTGCATTTCTTTTGCCAGAGTTTGTGTTCTTTTTTATTTTCTTCATTCGGACAAGACTTCCATTTTCTGAAGGAAGACTTTTTGCCTCTAAGAGCTTCCTTGACTTTGCTCGTTAACCATTCTGGCATCTTCTTGGCCCTGGCGGTACCTTTTCTGATCTGCGGTATGCACTCCAGTTGAGCTTCTAATATAGTGTTTTTAAACAACTTCCAAGCATTTTCGAGTGATGTGACCCTCTGGACTTTGTTTTTCAGCGTTCTTTTTACCAATCCCCTCATTTTTGTGAAGTTTCCTCTTTTGAAGTCAAATGTGACCGTGTTGGATTTTCTTGGCAATTGGCCAGTTACATGTATGTTTAATTTAATAGCACTGTGGTCACTGCTCCCAATCGGTTCAACAACACTTACATCTCGCACCAGGTCCCGGTCCCCACTGAGGATTAAGTCCAGGGTTGCCGTCCCTCTGGTCGGTTCCATGACCAACTGGTCTAGGGAATAGTCATTTAGAATATCTAGAAACTTTGCTTCTTTGTCATGACTGGAACACATATGCAGCCAGTCTATGTCCGGGTAGTTGAAGTCACCCATTACTACCACATTTCCTAGTTTGGATGCTTCCTCAATTTCATATCTCATCTCAAGGTCTCCCTGAGCATTTTGATCAGGGGGACGATAGATCGTTCCCAGTATTAAGTCCCTCCTGGGGCACGGTATCACCACTCACAACGATTCTGTGGAGGAGTCTGCCTCTTTTGGGGTTTCGAGCTTGCTGGATTCAATGCCTTCTTTCACGTATAGAGCGACTCCGCCACCAATACGTCCTTCCCTGTCCTTCCAATATAGTTTATATCCAGGGATAACCGTATCCCACTGGTTTTCTCCATTCCACCAGGTCTCGGTTATGCTCACTATATCAATGCTCTTCTCTAAGACCAAGCACTCCAGTTCTCCCATCTTGGTTCGGAGGCTCCTAGCATTAGCGTACAGGCACTTGTAAGCAGTGTCTCTCTTCAAGTGTCTTTGGCACTTGTGGTTAGGCCTGTGGTAATTTTGCTCTTCTGAATTTATATGCTGTGCCCCTGCTCTCACAATGCCTACTTCTAGGCCTACCCCTTTTAAAATTTCATCATTTCTTTGGTTTTTATCCCAGGGGGGAGGTTTATTCCGAACCGGACCTTTCTCAGCTCCTGTCGGGTTTCCCCCCTCAGTCAGTTTAAAAGCTGCTCTGCTACCTTTTTAATTTTAAGTGCCAGCAGTCTGGTTCCATTCTGGTTCAAGTGGAGCCCGTCCCTTTTGTACAGGCCCGGCTTGTCCCAAAATGTTCCCCAGTGCCTAACAAATCTGAACCCTTCCACCCGACACCATCGTCTCATCCATGCATTGAGACTGCGAAGCTGGGCCTGTCTGGCTGGTCCTGCGCGTGGAACTGGTAGCATTTCAGAGAAAGCCACCTTAAGGTCCCAGAGTACAATTTAAATTTACAATTTAAAAAACATTAAAAACTATTTAAAACAAATTACATCACAAAAGTAAGGTGGGTCCTAAAAGTAGGTGTCAAAGACCAAGGTACAGATGTGTGTCTTCAGCATTTGCCAAAACTGTAAGTGAAGAATACACCTTTGTGGGGAGGGAATTCCACATCTGAGGGGCTGCCCCAGGGAATGTCCTTTTCCAGGTCACTGCCACCCCTGAACCGTCCACTGATCTTAACACCTGAGAGGGCCTGTAGAGAAAGAGGCAGTCTTTCAAATATTTGGGGACTAAAGGTGCAATCCAATACACAGTTGGGATTAAGTCTCATTGGACCCAATTGAGATAACTTCTGAGTAGGCATGTATTTGATTGCAGTTTAAGTGCTAAGTAAGGTTAGGGCTTTAAACATTAATGTAAGGATCTTGAATTGGGCCCAAAAATGAACTCGCAACCAATATTAAATCTCTCCAGCTTACAGTCTCCCCACTTGCCCTGGCTCGACGTGCAGATTTTAAGCTTTTTAAGCTTCCAAACACCAATTGCAGTGTGGGAGGGGTGCAGGTGTTGCAGCTAGGGAGATGGGGAGAGGAGGGTTAACGCTCCTTGTACACTGTGATCTCCTGTCAAAAATGTTAGAGCGCCACAATCAGACATAAAAACCTTGTATTAGGATTCCTGGAAGGCTTCTCCCCCCCCCAGACTAATGCGGTGCAGGGAGCAGTTACTAGAGTAGGATTTACTGATGTACTAAGGAGTTGGGGAGGGAAGGCTTTGTTGGTCTACAAAGCTCAGGCAATAAAGGCCAATGTGTTGGGGCCTATTAGAAGTTTCCCCTTGTGGTGTACTCCTAAGCAATCCTGAGAATTAAACTTGAAGGCACATGAAGCCAGCACCCTGCTGAAGCTAAGCAGGGTTAGGTCTGGTCAGTGACTGGATGGGAGACCGCCTGGCAACCATATGTAAGCCGCCCTGGGTTTCTACCATGAAAAAGAAAGGTGGGGAATAAATAAATAAGTAATTTAAATTCATTCCCCAGAATTCTAGCCCCCCCATGCAATTCTGGGGGGAAACATCAGTCCAAAAGGAGAGCATTTGCGTTACTGTGCACGTGCAAGAAAAACTCTTCTATCTGGATTAAACAAATGAGTCATACATAAGAAAAGTCTGCTGGATCAGGCCAATGACCCATCTAGTTCAGCATCCTGTTCTCACAGTGGCCAACCAGATGCCCACGGAAAGCCTGCAAGCGGGATCTGGGTGTCTTTATTCCAACATTGTATATCTGACATGGGCCAACTAGATGTTTCTGGGAAGCTCACAAGCAGGACACGTGGAGAACAGACCTCTCCGGAACCACTAGGCAAGCATAGTATCTCTGAACCTGCTTTTGTACCATGTAGCTATCATGATTAATAAATAAGCCTATGCTCAATGAATTTGCAAAATCTTTTAAAGCCATTTAAAGCAGCGGACATCATCACCACACGCTGAAGCAGTGAATTCCATAAACTGATTGCTCGCTCTTCCGATGTGAAAGTGTACCAGCTGTCAACCACAACTCCCAGAATTCGCCCGCGTGGTCCTAGTCCTCCCTCTACTCCTGCCCTATTGGTCTTCCTTGCATTCCGGCTCGCCTCCCCTTCTCCTAACTTCCGAGCAGCCCGATCTTTTCACTGGGCCGGTACGGCTTTGACTGGCGGGCCTGACACCAACCCCAGTCCAAGGACCTCCTTAAGCGCTGGAAACGGGGCGGGGAGGGAGATACTCTTCGGGGGGGAAAACCTCATCGCCAGCTCTCGGGAGGTTTTTTAAAAAAAGTGCCACGACTTCACGCCGTCAGCCGCAGGAGGACGCGAGCAACGATCGCTGGCTGTAGATCTGTGTGCTCTCAGTCCTGGATAGCCTACGTTGGGAACGGGACTGTTTTTTAGCATCTCCAAACGTCTGCAAAGACGTCTGCAGGGAGAAAACTCGGGCAAGTGTTTTAACACTGCCTGTCCGAATCAGAAAGATTTCTGAGAAAGCTGCGGAGGGCCCGTGAAGGGGTGCACGGTGAGTAGAAAAAAGAAAACGTGAGTTTTGCCTTCCTACTCCGAGGAGCTCTAAACTGGGCGCCAGATTCGAAGAAATAGGACGCCGGAGCTGGAATGGATCAGGCAGGGGCGTGTGTTCAAGCAACACTGGAATGCTTCGCTGTCAGTGCAGAATGGAGGGTAAGGGCGGTGTGCCCTCGATTTTGGCCACCTGTAACTGGATTGTCATAGCCCAGCGGCGGCCTCTTCTTTAGCCTCAGAAAGTGAAATTGGCAGGGTGGACACTTGTATTTGTCGAGGGCTACGCTCACTGCTGCAGGGGGTTCAAGCCTTGGGCGGCTGTAGTAGAGAGAGGCTGCCGGAAGGCTCGAAAAGCCTAGCTGCGTCACAAACACAAGAGCCAACAACCTTAGCATTAATTAATCTGGAATAAACGGTCCCTCTTCCCGATCGCTATCAATGCAGACCAAGTCCCATTTAATCCATACAAGGATGAACTGAACGAATGGGAGAAATCCTTCCTCATTGTGGATAGGACAGAGAAGTCCTTCCTGGAAATTGAGCGCCTAATGACTAGTTTAGTAATCTTGGGAATGTGTCCCCGGAAGGCACTAAAACAGAGTTCGAGGACCCCCCTTTTCTGAAAAGCGAGGAGGACCCCTGGGGGTTGCCCTTAATGTTTCCGAATGCCTGATCTGTCGCTGGACATGCCGAAAGGGTAGGCAAGCAAGAGGCGGTGGTGGAGGGCGGAGGGCTCTGCTAGGAATATTCCAGTTTAAAGTAGCAATTTGCAGCACACTTGCTAAGAAGTAAGTCCCACTGGACTCCTTCACTAGGATTTACTTCCGAATGAACGTGCCTGGAATAGGCCTGTCAATCTCTGTTCCCCTCACGCAGCCGCTGTGTGCGGCTGCCTTATCTCCAGGAATTCCGAACCGTCCTCCCTATTGCCATGTGGGAAGGTTGAGGAGAACTGCGCCGTGCAGTTCTGAATCAGTCCGGCCAGAATGACGACGTGTCCAATTCTCCTGGTGGTAGGAGGAGGAGCGTTGAGCAGAGTTCCCCTGGGCTGTCCTAGAGTGGTGCCGTCTCCCACGGCCTTTTCCCTGAACTTTCTGCAGGTTCTTAAATTGCCTCTCCAGGACCGTTATATGGTGGGCTATTCTTGCCTTTTTCTCTCGAGCTGCTGCATTACTGTGTGGTGCACCTGATTCTCAGCTTTCTGACCTCTTCTGAGAACTAGAGTGTGTCTCATCTCATGCCCAGGTAGATTTTCTTTCCTTTTCTCCATGATATGTGAATCTATAGAGAAGGTGTTGCCAGACTCCTGTGTGTCCTGAAATACTGTTTGCTCATTTCTACAGCAGGTTGTTCTGTTTTCCAATCTTATGCATTTTTTACACCCCTTCTAAACTTTTTCTCTGGCCCTGGCTTAAAGATCCTCTTGTGAGGTCCAGCCTTTCTCATATGGTCTGATCAGGATTGGCCCATTTGTTGGCAAGATGGGGCATTGGTACCAAGGGGCTTGCATTCACTTCTGCACCCCCACAACTGCTGCTTTCTCTAGTTATGTTTAAGTTTGTCTGCCATTTTGCTGGGCTGCAGGACATGGAAAAGAATATTTTTAAAGCAGCTGCTGAATAGGAGGAGGCCACACAGAAAGTAACTGTAGTTGTGTCGGCCCATAAGAAAAAATGATGAAATCTATGTTAGGGCAATATCTTTATTAGACCAATCAAAACATAATTGAGTTTTCCAGAACTCTTCATGAGGCTGAATGATAAACAAATGGAGGCAGGAGACGACTTGGGTGGCAGTAACACTATGACTGCATCTGGTAAGGAAGAATGTGGGAGGAGGTAGCAGACACTCTAATGAGGCTCCTTTAGACACCATTCAGGTATCAAGTGACACCAAGGTCTACTGGGAAGAAGAAACACAACAGCTGATTTCCTTATCTCTGGAACTACAAAAAAAAAGCTGTTGCCCAGGTCTGTCTCCATCCTTATATAAAACACACAGGTTTCTTAACAGGTGGAAAACAGGAATCAAGAAAAACTAGGCAGTCTTTATATTAACAGAGGTGGACATTAATTTTAGGTGTGTTACATAGCATACAAGATTATTTTGACTGTTTGGTGAATGGACATTAAAAGATGGCAAGACAAAGATGGCAAATCTCTTAGAAGTGAGTTCCAGGTGCAGCCACTGAAAAATCTCTGTTCCTGGTTCTAACTAAGCGTATTTCTGAGGACGTCTAGATCTCAGCACATGTGCAAGCTCATATGGGAACAGGTGGTCCTTGAGTTATCTTGGTCCCAAACTGTGATGGATTTTTAAGGTCATCACCAGCACTTTGAATAGGGTCTAGAAATAAATTTGGAGTTGGTGCAATTGTTTCAATAAGGGAGTTATATGCTGCTAAGTAACTGGTCCCAGTTAACAAGCTTGACACCATATTCTGAGCAATTTGTAGTTTCTGCAGACTCTTCATAGGCAGCTCAACACAGAATGCATCATAATGAAATTAAGTCATGTGTTATTCTCTCCAGACTTTTCAGTCTCCTGAAATAGGCACATGAGCATTAGCTGGGCAAAGGACTTCTGGCCATGGGAGACACCTGGACATTCAGAGTCCAGAACAGCCTCCGCAAACTACAAACCTGGGTTTTTAAGAGGAGTGCTACCTCATTCAACATGGGATGAACATTCATCCCTGGAACTGTTCTGCTGACCTTGACCACCTCTGGATGAAGCTTTCATTTGTTTGCCCACTTCTAGGCTATTCTTGCCTCCAGACACTAGTTCAGAATTGCATTCAAACTGATTCTTGTACAAGATCATGATAAGATTGAATGCAGTTAATTACAACGGTTGTGACCATGACAGGAGTTCTATTTCTGTATGTTTACAGTTTTTAGGAAGGGCTTATCTATGTGGAAAAGTGGGTTCAGAATCATTTCAGTTTAAATTCAGGTTATGTTCCCAATAAAAAATAAGACTTCTTAAAGTGGAATTTAGGTATGGGATAGATTACTTTAAATTATGAATGAAACAAATTTGTGCGATAATGTTATGTAGACTAGCCTTTTAAGTTCATCAGTTAGAAATGATTATTAAAGAAGCAGGCATTCTTTTATTTACCTGTTTTTCATTTTCGTATTGTGGGATCCCAGGGCCACTCAGTTTTGGGTGCAAAGGACAACTTTTACCTTTAAAAGGAACAGCAATATCTTCCAAGTGCACAGTGCTTTTCTTTTCTCTTTAGGAGCAAATGGCAGCCATTCACTTATATGAAGGAAAGGAAAGGACTGCACCAAGTGGCACCACTGGAGTGAGAGAGCTAAACCTACTCCTTGTCCCTGGTGACCTTAGTCATTAATAATCAAGCATGCTCCAATCTGCATAGCCTAATCCTGGGTTCCGATGCTTGGTAAATATTAGCATAGTAGGTTGACAGCTGGCTTTTATATAGATAAGGCCAGCTCCCTGAAGAATTATTATTCAATTTAAGGAAGATGAATTGGAAGGGAAAGGGGAAAAGGTGGCTTTCTCAAATCTGGGCATTCATGTTGCTTTCATAAGGCATGTTATTGCTAGACTGTGATATTTTGTTTGCCGGAATATCTGGCATACACCGAAAGTTGCAATAACACAACTGCAATCACAGAAGTTGCCAGTTTTCTAGGGTGTTTGGACTGAAAATCTTTGGCTGCAAGAGTACTAGAATTCTCTTGTGTAATATTGGTTAACTTTTGTACAATGTAATGTTGATTTTTATTGCAGTACATCTGTACTCCACTGTTCAACTTCTCCCATATTGCAAGAGTATCCTCCTTCTTGTTTGGGTCTTTGTACAATTGTCCTTGGACAATTCTTGGACATAGAAGTGTATGTGTATGGATTACTTAATCCACCAAGGAACCCTTTCTATTCTTTCAATTAATTGGGAGTATTGTATCTTTCCAAGCAGGCTGACCAATGACATTTTATTGCCTAAGGCAGCATAATTTGCTGCCTTGACCCCAGTCAAGGTGAATAGTACCCAAGACCAGTCAAGCTGACAGAAAATCTTACAAACACCTCCTCCAGGCAGTAAAATACAATAATAATAAAGTTCCTAACAATTTGAATCCCTTTCATGACATCTGTAATTGGCTACGGCTGGCCTTAATTTTCTCCACCTTATCTTCAAGAATCTGAGCTTTAATTTCACTTCTTACCTTAGACGCTTCTAGTTACTTATTCCATTTGTTGTTCAATACTTCTTGATCTTCTTCTAAAATGCTAACAATTTTAAAGCTCTGGTGCAATTTTACTTCAGTCTCCTTGAGGTCTAATGGGCATCTTTCAATATTGTTTGATATAGTTATTAAATCCATTTTGATTTCATCAAATTTTGTGCAGATACTTTGTTTAAAACTTGAATTGAGATTCTAAAAATTGCTTAGCTAACTTCCATTACTAAAAATTGCTTAGCTAACTTCCATTACTACCCTAATGTGAAGGATTACACAACGGATGTTCTTGTTTTTGAAATATTGTATGCCCTGGCCAATGAGCATTCAGGTTTCCGAGGTACCAGAGAGATGAAGAAGGCAGACTGAGATGTAGGTTTACTTAAAGGAGATAGTTTATTGGGTAACTTTCAGCACTCAGGCGCACCCAACGTGGAACAGACTGCACGTCTTTCACAGAGCGTGACCAGTTCTGAACAACCCACTGGGCACAAGAAGCACTTTTATAGGATAAATGTTTACCAGCTGAAAGATGAGATTACATAATTGATTAATTATTATAAAGCATTAAATCATCGCATCTCAGCATATAAATGCTAGAAAAGGCTACATCATCCTACTAATTACTACAAAGAATTAAGTCATCTCTTTAATTGCATAGCCCTCCAATGATGGGGCTCTTTCCCAGGATCATACAACATAACAATATTGATAAGCTGTATGCCCCTAATTGCCTGGCAGGGAGTTAACTGCTCCAAGGCCTACCCTATCTGCTTAACAAGGCACCTTCCCAGCATCACACAGACACTCTTGGCAGAGCATCACACCGAATGCTTGTTAGGAACCTCAGATTAGACTCCAGGTGGCTCTGATCTCACATTGGCCGTCCTTGACCCATATCCCTGCATGCTTAGACGCTGAATGCTAAACTAACGAGAACTAACGCTGGGGGGGTGGGGAATACTAGCCCCCCTTGCCTACAGGCAGCTATTCTGCTGATACAGCTGCTGAGCTTGCCCACGGGCCAATACACTAATTCAGGGTTTTGTTTTTTTGAAACCCTTACAACTAACATTTATATTCTGGAACTGCATAAAATTGATCATAGTAGCAGTGAAAGTGCTTTGCCATATTGGGAATAATTATAGTACAGATCAGGTTTTGTATAAGCACAGTGAAGTGAAATAACTTCCCCAATATGAGCTAAGTGAACTCTCCCTGACTCTGGAATTGAAATAAACCTTTAGCAAGAGGCATTAGGCTTCAGTAACAAAACAGTATGGAATTTAGCTTGTCACTAAATTTGGGTGGGAGGTGAGGAGGTGAGACAGAAAAGGACAACAAAGTATAACAGCTTTAATAGGAGTGACTCGTACAAAAGACTGGTGCTGATGCTGGAACCCACCTAATTGTTCTCGAGCAGAGCATGACTAGCAGTAGCAGCCAGAGGCTTGCAGCCAGGCAAGGAGGCAAAGAGAGGCCAAACTACTCAGTGGAGACATGATGGCCAGGAGGAAGAGGAGGGGAGCAGCCGAAGAAACATCTGCAGCAGTGGTATGGAGGCCTCTGGCTGAGCAACTGGAGTCAACATCACGAGTTAAACAGCCCAATAGCAACACGCAACACAGGGACTGGCATCCAACGTGGGTGGCAAGAAACGGGCATGGGGAGGCACTGATCCACAACTCTTCCTCCCCCCCCACTTGATAGAAATAGTTCATCCCACCTCATCTGGTGATGAATTACTGGGCTTCAATCCCCTGGGCATCCAACATGGGGTACAGAATTTCAGTCATGTACCCAACAACAAAAGTGCATCTTCAGCAACCCAAACTCAAGTTCAGTGACCATCTGTGTGGACTTGTGTGCCCTGTTATAGTGGATCCCATGGCTGTGGCATCAGAAGACAGGGCTGCCATGAATAGCTCCCATCACCTGCAGGAACAAGGATGGGCAGTGAGTACCCTAAGGGTCTTCTGCACACTCTGTTTGCCTGTTGAGGCACCTTCCCAGCAGCCAACTGCGCTTCTGGGGTGAGGACTCAGCAGGCTGGAAGTCTCTAGCATCTGGGAGTCATGCATACTGCATATGAACTAGTTGTGCGAATCCCTATGTATCACATGCTGCTAGCACACTGATATTGTTCAAATCATGGCAAGGGGGTACCCAACATAGCCCCATCTTTCAGCAAGTGAAGGAATAGCTGCTCCAATGCCTGCTTTGCTCTTCTCTCCCCATTTCTTTTTTCCTGTTTGTATCATGTCTATTAGACTGCAAGCCTTCATATATTTTTAGTATATGTACAGCACTTAAAATATGTGCAGTGCTCTATAAGTATTAAATAATATTTTAGTGATTACTGTACATATGGGACCTGTTTTGGTGTGCAAGTGTCAAAATGAACATCTCATTGCCCACACCAATGACTGCAGGAAACCTCACAATCACACAGAACTCCTCCCAGAGCTGTTAGTTAAGACCCCCCTCAGCCATGAGGTTCTGGTGATGTTTGCTGTAGCCTAGGAGTTGCCAATCTTTTTGGACTGGGGGGTACATTTTGAATTTTGGGAGAGTGCTTAGGATGCCATTCACAAAATGGCTGCCACAGGAGTGTGGCATAATAGAAAATGGCTGTCATGGAGGCATGGTATAACACACAATCAGAGACAATTGGCAGTCAGTGCAGATCTTTGAGCAGAAGTATAATATACTGACAGAGTCTCATTTCTGTCAGCAACTGTGCTGCAACATTATGTGCTAACTGCAATTTCCAGACCAAGCACAAGGGAAGCCGCACATAGAGTGCACATCGGTAATCCAATCTTGAAGTTATCAGTGCTTGAAATACTGTGGTTAAATTATTCTGGTGCAGGAATGGCCAAAGCTGTTGTACCAGCTTTAGTAGGAATTCCTTGTTATCATTGATAGCTTTCGAGTGCCAGGTGCTGTTCTTCAGTAAAATCTGACTCTGTGAGTACATTCTACCTAGGTAGCTCCTGAGGGTACTTCCAGGTCAAATGTACAAGTAGGCTGTTTTGCTATGAAAGAGTCTACCAGTACCAGTGTGTTCATATGTCAGTGTTAATTTACTCAGTTTGTTTTGCAGGTTAAGACCAGGGAGCAAGAATGGATTTTTATGACCCTCAAACCCTAGGTGTCATGGTCTTTGGAGGATTCATGCTGGTCTCAGCAATTGGGATATTCCTGGTCTCCACCTTTTCCATGAAGGAAACTTCTTTTGAAGAAGCTTTGGCAAAGCAGCGCAAGGAGCTCGAGAAAGCCAGCCCCCACAAGGCAGAAAAGAAAAAGAAAGAGAAACTTGCTGAGAAGAAAGGAAGGGCAAAAAAAAAGGAGAAACCCAATGGAAGAATATCTGAGCCAGACGGGGGTCTGGATGCTTCTGACAGTTGTAAAGACAAGAGCCCTGAACCAGTTTTGGTCATTGAACCAACAGTCTTTGAATCACCCATTGCATCTCTTTCGGCTCTTGAGGAAAAGCCAGCCCCATCTCCTAAAGACAAGAAAAAGAAGGAAAGGAGAGTGGTGAAGGTAGAGCCAGTTCCCAGCCTGACAGTTTTTTCTCCACCAATAAGTGCCTCAAAAGATCTGGTTTCTGATGTGTCTTCCAAGGAAATGCTAGTAGGTCCTCTTCCACTAGCTGGAGCTCAGCAGAATGCTTCATTAACTAATTCTATCAACAAAAGCCAAGCTCTTGGAAACCAAGAGGAACTAAGGCATGATGGAGCTTCTAACAAGAAAGCCATTGCTCCAAAGAAAAGTGAATCAGGTAAGAATTGTTGCAAATGACAGATTCTAGCATGTACATGTGTATTAATTATTTGATTTATAGCTCATTCCAAAGGTTTAAGATGGTACCAATGCTTCTTCTCACACTGCATAGTTAAAGTATGGAATTTTCTCCAACATGCATGGCTTTAAAAGAGGATTAGGTGGGAAATGTATTTATCCCAGAAGGTGCCCTAGGTGGCAACACTAAAAGCACTCCAAAACTTCTTAAAAACGTAAAGCAACTTAAAAAGCAATTCTAGCACAGACACAGACTTTGATAAGGCTTCTACTTAAAAGACTTGTTGAAAGAGGAAGGTCTTCAATAGGCACCAAAAGATAATGGACATGGCGCCTGTCTAATATTTAAAGAGGGAATTCCAAAGTGTCAGTGCCACAACACTGAAAGTCCGCTCCTTATGTTGTGCCAAACATCCTGATAAGATGGTATCTACAGGAAGCCTTCACCTGCAGAGTGCAGTGAGCAACAGGGTATATAAGGGTAAGATGATTTTTCAGGTATCCTGGTCCCAAGCTGTGTAGGGCTTTGTACACCAAACCCAGAACCTTGAACTTGGCCCAGTAAGTAATGGCAGCCAGTGCAATTCTTTCAACAGCAGAATGACATGTTAGCGATACCCTGCCCCAATGAGCAGTTGTACTGCTGCATTTTGCACCAGTTGCAGCTTCTGGACCACCTTCCAGACCACATCATGGAAGATAAGACTACCAGTGGCTTCTAGCCACAATGGTTGTGCTCTTCCTCCACTGTTGAGTCTGTATGCTTCCGAATAGCAGTTGCTGGAAACCATAGGAGGGGAGAATGCTCTTGTGCTCAGGTTCTGTTTGTTGGCTTCCTGTAGACATGTGGCTGTCTACTGTGAAAACAGAATGCTGGATTAGATGGACCACTGGCCTGATCCTGCAGGCTTTTCTTATGTTCCTGTGGATACACAACACATGCAGTATCTATAAGTCCTTCTAAATGCTGAACTGTGCTAGCTAGGCGGGCTTAGAATTGGCCAAATTGCTTTATCAGGCCTCTCTTTGTTCCAGAAGTAGGGATGGCAAAGGGACAGGGCCTAGTCACAGCAACAGAGCTGTTGTCAGAAACCAGGAGGAAAGGAGAGGGGGACATTTCTCCAAAGAAAGAGGCCTGAGGCTCTTTTACCAAGCCTGTTATTTAGGGTTGCCAGGTCAGAAGCATCCCAAACCTGAGATTTCAGGGACAGGCCCTAGTGATGTCATTAAGCAAGATACATTAAGCATCAACCACAGTTGTTTTAGAGCATACCATTCAAAAAAAAATCTGATTGGAAATTAAGATAGAAATCTTAATTAAATGAGGGTGATCCCACATCCAGTTGAAATGACGGGATTATTCCTTCTCACCTGCTTAGGGAGCCTGGGTAGGGAACATTTAATCTAGACTACTTGCTTCTGGCAAGAAGGGTTTAAGTGCCCTCAGGCCAGGCTAGGCCAGTCACCAGAAGGCCATTGTAGGAAAAAGGGAGCCTCGTGTTGTGGAGATGTTAGATGGGAGCACTCAGGAGTAAAGATGGATGACCCTGAAGGCTGCAATTCTAAAGACACTTATTAAGGGACTAAACCCCCAGAACTCAACAGGACTTACTTCTGAATATATATGGTTAGGATTGTGCTGTTGGTAAGGTTTGATGAAGGATCCTCTGCAAAAATATCAAAGCAGGCTTGGCAACCCCCTGCCTGGAATGCCTTGCTTGCCTTTTAATGTGGCTGCTCCAAACTTCCTTATAGACTTGACCCTTCACTGCATTGAGAAATGAGAAAGAGTTAAGAAGATTCTCTACCCTTTTCTGCCTACCCTGTGGGCTGCTATAAACTCAGTTTGACAGCCAACCCAATTCCAGTGAATAATAATTGAGAAAACACACATTGTGTAGTCTAGCTTCCCGGGCAGTAGATTGGGAACAACAGCAATTGAAGCCACAGTTCCCGGAATGTGAATTCTCTTTTACCACTATTAGACAAGAAACAAATGGTCATGCAACCAACACAGGTGCATCATCAGTGGGTTTAAGGGGGTTGAGTTGAGCGCAAGGAATCACTGTTGTTGCTTCTATGGATGTAAGTGATATCAGAGGTAAATGAAATATAAAGAGAAAAAGAAAAGACAGTGATGATTTCCTAAATGCAGTACTATACCAACCACAAGATGCCTATGAGTAAGGCAGAGAACTCAGCATCCCGCAACCAGTCAGGGTTCCTAACCAAGAGTAAAAAAATCCTGGCAACCAGTCAGCCAGCCAAGGTCACAGAAATTCCTATGCAGCACAACCTGACCTAGGGCTGCAGTTAGTGCAGAAAGCTGAGCCATGATTGCTGACATGAGTAAGACCCTATCTGCACATAATACCTCTGCACTGAAATCTGTACTGGTTGCCAATTTGCTACCAGGCCAAGTTCAAGGTGTGTTTTCCATGTTATGGATTCCACATAGTTGTTTTGCTCTTGTAAGAAATGGATCTTTTAGTGTGGCAGCACCTACGCTTTGGAACTCCCTGCCTATTGACATTAGGCAGACGCCTTCATTGTACTATTTTGACACTTGCTAAAAACATTTTTGTTTAGGCAAGCCTATCCAGGCATGTAGAAGCTATTATGGTTTTTATTTTTATCTCATTCTTGGTTTTATTATTTTGAGAATGTTTTTAAATACCTGTGTTTAACTTTTTGCCAATAATTTCACTGTTTTAATTCCTTCTGTAAACCACTTTGAGGGGTTTTTTTTACAATAAAGTGGTATATAAATGTTGTAAATAAAATACATACAGTAGGGCCCTGCTTACCGGCATTCCGCTAATGCAGCGGCTTTCATTCCCCATTTTAAAGCCGATTTTGCTGCTTTTGCGGCGTTTTGTGGCATTTTTGCGTCATTTTTGCGCAACGTGCCCCATTATACTCAATGGGGTTCCGCTTTAACAGCAGTTTCCGCTTTATGGCGGGGGTCCGGAACGGAACCTGCCGTATAAGCGAAACCCACCTGTAAATAAATTTTGGAGTCACTGTAGCCGTTCAGTCTCTTTCCTCTTTTAGGCACAAAGGAATCTGCCTTATACTGACTCAGGCCATTTGGTGCCACCTAGCTCAGTACTGGTGACATGGACTAGCATTGGCTGTCCAGGATTCCAGGCAATAGTCTTTTCCAGAGATTGGATTTTGGACCTTTGCATGCAAAGCATGTGCCCTACCACTGAGCTATAGCCCTTTCCCTGTTTAAAAAAGTATCTTTTAAAATTGTTCTTTTCAATTCACTAATGAATGCAGAGCAAACCTAGCGCAGATCCATACCATTCATTTAAAGCACATTCAACACACATTTGAAGCACATGAATCCCACCACAGAATCATGGGAACTGTTGTTTGTTAAGGGTGGTGAAAACTATAACTACACTTCCCAGGATTCTTTGGGGGAAGTCATACGCTTTAAATGCAAGTTGGATGTGCTTTAAATGTATTGTGTGGATCTACTTAATAAACTCTGCCTGCATGTAAATCATTTTAATTAATTTTTAAAAATGGAAATGAGCTACAAAGTTTACTGGGTGATCGTGGGCTCACCCTCTCAGCCTAAGCTGCTCCTCAGAGTGAAAACAACAGAGAGGGGCTATGACTGCCCCAAGGAAGAAGGGCACACTTAAATGTAGAGGAAATAATGATGTACAATGATAGTATGAAATCAGATACTTACTGGGACATAGTATGAAGAAATAAATACAGTAAATATGACTGTCAAATATTTTTATTCCCTTTACACAACCTGTAAAGATATTGTGTGCAGAAGACTGCAACCTCAAGTGATAAGGAACTTCACTCACTCAACCCAAAGTTCAGAATCATGTCATTTTAAGCTGTTTTGCAACTGTTTCATACTTGTTTTATGGTTTAAATGGATTTAGTTCTTGTTGTGAGCTGCCTTGGTTTCCAACCCTACCTCACAGGATTGTTGGAAAGACTCCATATACACGCACACATTGGAGATGTAAAAATACATACACCCCATAAATGTATAGTTTATTATATAAACATGTATAGTATTATGTATAAACATAATAGTTTATTGTCAAAACCAGTTGGTCAATGCAGAACTTTTTTTAAAAATAAAATAAAATCAGTATTAGTTTCCTAGAAAATAAAAGCAGTGACTCCTAGGTAAGCCTTGCTTAATTGCTTTATAAAATAGGATTGGAGTGGGAGAGAAAGATTTACAACACAAACACAATCCTTTGCTATGTTTCCTCAAAAGTCCCAATCAGCACAATCCTAACCATGTCTACTCAAAACTAAATCCTATTGAATTCAATGGGGTATACTCCCAGTATATGGGATTAGCATTGCAGGTTTACTCCCAGAAAAGGGAGTATAGGATTAAAGCTTCATACTGGGAAGGTTTTCAAAACAGGCTATGAATTAGGCAAATGAACTGCCATCTTCAACAGACCAGGAAAATTTAAACAAGTTGCACGTACAAATTATTTGAAAGATTTATGGCCTTACAATGTGTTCTAGCTATTGCTTGGAGGTTAACAAATCCCTTGTCAATCACAGCCCTGACTTTACTTATTGGCTACATACCTGAAAGTGTGGGGTTAGAGCAGCCAGCTACGAGGTCATTTAACAGAAGTTGGTGAGGCTGACATTTTGGTGTATATCTGTTGAACCAGACCACATAGAAACTTAATTTTTAAAAAATGAAAGCAAGAGTCGAGATTGGAGTGGCTCACCTGGAGACCGGAGAGGACCCCAAAAATCTGGAGTCTGTGAGCAAAACCTGGCAACCCTGCTGTTACTGCCTCTTGCTCTCCCCACCCTTTCCTCTCAAGCCTTGACTGCCAAAGAGGATGATTCCCATGGAGTACTTGGCCTCAACTAAGAACAAACACAGCATAGATATTATCCCTTAATGCACCAAATGTAGAAGGAGAAAAGGGCTGCTGCTGATTCATATAAGGCTAGCATGCAACCCTGTGATTGGCCAAGTGTCTTCTGCATTGAGACATCAGTATGTCCTCCTCACACAGCCTCCAATTCCAGCCTCAATAGGAGGGTTGGGCAGATTTTCCCACTCCCCCGTATATTGTAGCAGAATGAGATTCCCAAGAAAGAAAAAGGCCTCCCCTTCTTCATACAAGAAGTTTACAACACCCTCTAGGCAAAGAAATGCATCTTGGGCCTGAGTGTTGCATATGTCTATGATATAGCCAAGAATCGTTTTATAATGAGGTAGTAGTGTGTCTTACATAAAAAATCTTGTTACTAAACTGTTTGCATGAATAAAGTTTATCTTAAAAAGCATTTCACGCATTCCATATTTCATAGGACTTCCTCCCCGCATGTCCCCCCAAATTCTGTTGAATTTTTTTAAAAAACCTCCCCATGTTTCGCCAAGCCATTTCCCCTACCTCCAAATCAGGAAATGGGTTGTTCCTCCCATACAGGCGACTCTCAGTTGGTTGCGTATGGCAAATAAGAATTCTCTCTAAGAAATAAGTATTACAAAATATTTTTTATTTTCTTTTAAAGCACACAACGGCGCCTATGTGGCAGGCAGATTATTAACATTTTGCTGGATTTGTAACTTCATTGGACTTGTTGCAAGAGTGAAGAAATCTTTTGGAAGAAGGGGTTCTGAGTGTATTTGTAAACAAATGAGCAGTGGAAAGTTTTTCCTATTTTGTTGGTCCCTGGCTTTTAAAATTCTCAGTTACTTCTCTTCTCCCCCTTCTCTTTTTAGGTACCACAGATGTAGAGAGTATACTTAGCCTTCCATACAAGACCTTAATTTCCGTAATTAACAGCATGGTTTTTGGTGAAGGTGAGGCGCAGCAACTGATTGAAATTCTGGCAGAGAAGGCAGGAGGTGCTCAGGATCCATGGTTTCTGGTATGGACATCTTTTGATCATCACAGCTCGGCTGTGACTATAGTTCCACCCATCATCATTTCCTTTCTCCATGAACACTTCATGGTTGAGTGCAACTGTGAAATGGCAGCGTTAAGCCCAATTCTCCAGGAGAACCAGTTTGCTTCCAATTTTAATTTGAGGATTCCCAAACGGTTGAATCAGCATGCACTTAGGGATCAAATCTCAGATTGGAGGCGAGATAGCCAAGCTGTTCTGTCAGCCAGAATGACTGGAACAAACTTGCCTGAGTATTTAAACTGTTTCAAAGTTATCACACACCAAGATTCCTGGGGCTTTAGTGCTGGCAACCCCAGTTGAGCCTACAATGTGCAATAATGGAAGCATGACTGTCTCCACCACTGTTTGGGCACTTAATACTGTTTAAGTACCCATTAATTCAACATGCCTTGTGACAGAGCTTCAACCTGGGCAAGTTAAACTCCCTTTACTCTAACAGGAGTGGCATTCTGCTAAGAGCAATGCACACCCTGTTGTCTGGGCCCCACAGCTAAGACCATGAATTACACAGTGGATTTTGTTTATCTTGAGGACATTAACCCCACACCACAGGTTAAGGAAGAGCCCAGACTATTTTGTTCCTTCTCCCTTAGGGATGAAAGATCTGTTAATTTCAGTTCTCTTGGTTTCTCACTTTTTCCAATCTTAAATTCAGTTGTCCACATTACTGCACTAATTTGCTTTTGTTTTTTTTAAAAGTACTCATGAAAATTCTCCAGCATTTTAGTGCAGATTTCTGCTAATAGTTTTGTAGGCAGTTTTGACTAATGTACACATTTTTGCAAGCCATTTCTGGTTATATGAAGCATTTTTGTATATTATTTTCACTCTTATATTCATTTTTATGCACACTTTCCCCCAACATACGCATTTCTGTAAACACTGGTTGGTAAACTGCAAATTCGAATAAGTTCGTCTTTCGAGGGATGGCTGTATTTCGGTGCTCATATTGTTTCAGAAATTGCAAATTTGATAGATTCAGCTTTAAATGTGAACTGAATTTAATTTCTTCCCCATCCCTATTATCCCTATGACTGAAAAGCAGCATGTCTAAATTAAAGTGTGTCCTTGGCCACTAAAATGGCCATGAGATAGCTTGTATGAAAGGGGATCTAACCCAAGCCTCTGACTTGGCCCAGTTAGGTCTCCAGGTTTTTTTTTTAAGACCCAAACATAATTTCTTACGATATACTGGCCACAAACAAAATTTAAAATGTTACAGAATATAAAGTACACAGCACAGTATTCAACTAACTTTATGTGTTAGCGCTAGAATTAGTGCTAGTGCAACAGGGTTCCCATCTCCTCCCTCCCATGTGCACCCTTCTTGCACACCACACCATCCCCAATCAGCTCTGGAGGGTTGGAGGAACTCCCAGAACATGTGGGGGGTGCATGGTGGGAGGAGAGGGGGAGACTGTTCTGTCATGCAAGGAGAAATCCTTGTGCTGGTGAAATGATTGCCTTAGTACTATCCTGACTGCAAACCATAAGTTTGTTAAAAGACAGGGTTTTTTTTAGAAAAAAAGCAGTCATGGATTGTCTATGCAAAATGGCTACATTTAGAAATTTTGCAACTTGCTCCCTGATTAAAAAATTGGAGGCTGAGGCAGTGGTCTCAAGTCAGCTGATGAGAGAGCTGGGGCTGCTAACAAATTTTTTATAGCATAAGCTTTTGTGAACTGTTTTCATCAGGCAAATAACTATGAAAAAATAGTGGCTGTTGCTTGTGGCCTTCCAGTGTTTGTCATTGTGATCCCAAGCAATGATACTAAGCAAAGCATATGAGAGAATAATGTGGTAGTTTTGAGTACTACATTCAGTATGGAATTCTTAGTTTGATTTCTGAACATTGATTTTTGTTACAGGCAACTCAGAAAAGCGACCCCATTGCTGTTCTGAAACGACACCTAGAAGATAAAGAGAAGCAACTTGCAGTGGAGCAGGAAAATGCAACTGCTGCAAAAGCTAAACTGAGGGAACTGTCAAAGGTAGGTTCTTATATTGGCATATGAAGGCCTTGGAAGTGGAGCTTAGAATATTCAGAACCAGCATTTTGAGTCCAGTTACGCAAAAGCAACTGCTTGTCTGCAACATCCTAGGCATGTTTGGTATTTTCATTCCTCCCCATAGCATCTACTGGCAGTGTGAACACTCTCTCTGCTCAAACATTATGGAGTTTTTCTGTTTGCTCTAAATGGCATGCTCTCAGGGCTAACATTCCCAAGGCATCTGCTTTAAGATGGATTTGCAAATTCATATAATCAAATCTTGGCTATAGGCTTTCTGCATGCGTGTGAGTGTGGCTTCCTGCTTTGCTCCGTACCGAGGTGTGTATCAGGTGACCTGGTACAACATATGAAGAAACAAATTATTACAGAATATAATCAGTCAGTCTTTTCCTTTTGAGGAACTCTGGTCTGATCTGATACTCTTTTGAGTGTATTTAGAATAGTCAGAATTCTAGTGGATAGAATAGCATATGAAAATGCTCAAAATTAGACTGAAAATTTTGTCATGTGGGGTATCATTGCCTTTTCTGACATGTTTTATGAGATCAGAGTGATATCAAATATGACATTACTCATATCTAAGTAGATAGGTTCCACCACAGGGTCACCATTAGTGACCCTCTGACAAAACATTTTGTAGACCAGGCCTTAAGATGCTAAAGTAATTTTTGGGAACCATCTAGTGTTCTAATGTGAGAAACTACCCTCACTTTTGAGACGGATGTGTAACTCCATTCCAGGTCAACCCTATAACCAGGAGACTTCAACACTTCTTAAATGGTTATATCCCCTGCTCCCCAACTGAAGAGCTGTTATAGTATCCAATAGCTACAGAGTGAAAATGAGCTCACTTAAAGCAAAAGGTTTGAGCTTTGTTATCTTATAGCAGGGGTGGAGAACCTTGGGCCTGGGGATCACATATGACCTTCCAGGCCTTTCTCTCTGACCCCTGGGTCTTTCCACAGGCCACACCCCTCACTGGCCCTGCTCTGCACCCTCTCAAGTACTTTTGGTAGGCTGGACTGTGTCCTTGAAGTATGATAATTCACTTTGCTTGCTATGATGGAGGAATGTGTCTGTGGAGAGACCTTTGACTGTTTTTTGTTTTATTTTTTATTTTCAAATAATATAGAAAAGGAACTATAACATATTTCCCCTCTCTCCTCTCTGACAACCCCATTTTCATTCCATGAGAGAGCTATTACAGTGTTTAAGTCAAACATAAGAGTTCATCAAGCCAACCACAGTCTGGTAAAGGGTTTGGGTACTTGGCAAAGATTTTCCTCCATGGTTGTAAATTCAATAAAGGGCATCCATTGGTCAGTAAAAGTGTCTTTCTTCTTAGTGCCTGCTGCTAGTTTCAAGTTTTGTGTCAGTTTCTCCAGCAAAGCAAATTCCCATAATTTTCTATACCATCGATCCAGTGTTAGTCCATCTAGGTTTTTCCAGCACAGAGCAATTGAATGATGGGCAGCTATCAGCATGAATCTATTAACTTTTTATACTGTAAATCGGAGTTTTGGTTAATAAAAAGATTTAATAAAGCAAGTACTGGTGTGAGTTCTATTGTTTGTTTACTTATTTTGCTTATTTCCCTTTGTACTCCCCTCCAAAATTTCTGAACATTCTCACATTCTCACCACATATGGCTGTAACAGCTGAGAGCATCGCAACCTCTCCAACACAATCTAGATGAAGATCCTGAAATTTGTGCTATTTTGATTGGGGTCATGTACCATCTATGTATAATTTTTTTTTTTGTAATAATTTTTATTATTCAAATTTTTATAAAACAGACACAACAAAATCAAACAACAAAAACAATACAACAAAAATAAAAAGAAAAAACTTGACTTCCGATTTGTTACAGATCAGCTATAGGTACATAATATATATCAAACTTGACCCCTAAAACATACAAAGTTCACTTTTTTCCATAGTCTATCTTGATTAATCATCAAATCCCATTATCATCATTTCATTTTTTTCTTTCAACAAAAAGTCCAAAAGAGGCTTCCATTCCTTAAGAAATGAATCTGTCATTTTTTCTCTGAGAAGGCATGTCAATTTGTCCATCTCGACTAAGTCCATTAGTTTCAATAGCCATTCTTCCATTGTTGGTATTAATTCCATTTTCCACTTTTGTGCATATAATAATCTTGCTGCCGTGATCATATATAATATTATTCTTCCATATTTCTTTTCTTTTTGTTTACCCGTAAAGCCCAATAGAAAAAATTCTGGCTTTGACTGAATATTTATCTTCAAGATTTTTTGCATCATCCTACCTATCTGTGCCCAGAATGATTTTGCCTGTTTACACGACCATCACATATGGTAGAAAGATCCTTCTTGTTGTTTACATTTCCAACATACATTAGAAACATTACTATACATTTTTGACAACTTTTCTGGAGTCATATACCAACGATACATCATTTTATAAAAATTTTCTTTAAGATTATAACATAATGTAAATTTCAAACCTTTTTTCCACATATTTTCCCATTGATCCATTTGTATATTATAGCCAAAATTTTTTGCCCACTTGACCATACACTCTTTTACTTGTTCTTCTTCCATATCCATTTTCAATAAAAATTTATACATTTTTGCAATTATACATTCATCATTTGTACACAAATCTACTTCAAAATCAGATTTATTTATTTCAAACCCATACCGTTTTTTATCCATTTTGTATCTTTCTAACAATTGTAAGTAGGCAAACCATTGAGAATTATATCCTTCCTTTATTAGTTGTTCTCTCTCTTTCATTATATATTCTCCATGTACATTTTCTAATAATTCTTGGTAAGTTAACCAATTCTCTTTTCCAGCCATTTCTCTTCTATAAAATGCTTCTTGACTTGAAATACATAGTGGTATTTTCGAAAAGAATCTTGTTTTGTATTTATTCCATATTTTCAACAAAGGACGTCTTATAAAATGATTGTTAAAATCCACGTTAACTTTTACTTTATCATACCATAGATATCCATGCCATCCCCACTTCAGGTTATGACCCTCCAAATCTAATAATCTTTTGTTCCTCAATACAATCCATTCTTTTATCCAGACTAAGCAACAAGCAGCAAAGTAAAGTCTCAAATTTGGTAAACCCAATCCTCCTCTTTCTTTGGCGTCTTGTAGTAATTTAAATTTAATTCTTGGTTTTTTCCCCTGCCAAACAAATTTAGAAATATCTTTTTGCCATTGTTTAAAAGGTAAATCAGAGGATATGACAGGTATTGTTTGAAACAGAAACATCATTCTCGGCAATACATTCATTTTTATTACAGATATTCTGCCCATTAATGACAACTGTAATTTATCCCATCTTAACAAATCTTTCTTAATCTCTGACCATAATTTTTCATAATTGTTATGAAACAACTTTGAATTTTTATTTGTCATAATGATACCTAAATATTTCACCTTTTCTTCTATTTTAAAATCTATCTTCTCCATTAACTCTTTTTGATCTCTTAAAGATAAATTTTTCACCAGCATCTTCGTTTTTTGATTATTGATCTTAAATCCTGCTAATGGTCCAAATTCTTCTAATTTGTCCATCAATATTTTGATTCCTTCCAAGGGATTTTCTAATACAATTATCAAGTCGTCAGCAAATGCTCTCAATTTATATTCCTCTTTTTTTATCTTTAGTCCCGAAATCCTTTTGTCTTGCCTTATGTCTCTAAGCAGCACTTCTAGAACCAAAATA
Source organism: Rhineura floridana (assembly GCF_030035675.1). Lineage (NCBI taxonomy): Eukaryota > Metazoa > Chordata > Lepidosauria > Squamata > Rhineuridae > Rhineura > Rhineura floridana. Next base: position 170,762,143 of record NC_084480.1, on the reverse strand, counting down.
AATAAGAGAGGGGACAGTGGACATCCCTGTCTTGTGCCCTTTTGTATGTCACATGAGTCCGTTAAATCCCCATTGACAATTATCTGTGCCTTCTGTGATGTATAAATCGATGTGATCCATTTTATAAAATTATCTCCAAAGTCCATTTGCTCTAGAACCTTAAACATAAATTTCCAATTCAAATTATCGAATGCTTTCTCAACGTCCAGAAAAATCAAGGCTGCTTGTATGTCATTTCGTTGTTCAAGATACTCCAACACATTCAAAACATTCCTGACGTTATCACGTAATTGTCTTTTAGGTAAAAACCCCACTTGATCTTCCTGAATAAATTGTTGCAATATTATTTTCATTCTTTCTGCCAAAATCGTTGTAAAAATTTTATAATCATTATTCAATAAAGATATTGGTCGATAATTTTTTGTTTTAGTTAGATCCTGCTCTTCTTTAGGTATTAATGTTATATTGGCATTTTTCCAACTATCCGGTATCTTCCCTTCTTGCAAAATAGAATTCATTGTGTACTGTAAAGGTAATAGAAGTTCCTCCTCCAAGCATTTGTAATACATTGCTGATAGTCCATCCGGTCCTGGCGCCTTTCCTAATTTAATTTTACTTATAGCCTCAGATATTTCTCTTGACGTAATAGGACCATTAATAGCTTGTCTCTGAAAATCTGTAATTTTAGGCAAATTCTGTTTTGATATATATTCTTCTATTTTTTCAGAGGGAATTTCCTGACACTTGTACAAAGTTGAATAATATTGATGAAAAACCCCTTGGATTTTTACATTGTCTGTCAACATCTCATCTCCTTGTATCTTTAAAATAAGATTTTTTTGTCGTTCTTTTCTTAATTTATATGCTAACAATTTCCCCGGTTTATTTGCAAATTCAAAAGTCCTTTGTTTAGCAAAGTTTAATTTCCTTTCAATTTCTCTAACTGTCAACATTGACACTTGTTTCTGTAACATTTTAATTTGATTTACAGTAGAAGCTTTGGTTGGATTCTTTTTCAATTCTTCCTCTTTTTGTTTTATTTCTTCCAAGATTAATTGCATTTTCTGTTGTTTCTTCTTTTTTAATTCAGAGTTACATTTAATAAAATATCCCCTCATAAATGCTTTACTTGTGTCCCAAACAATATTTTCATCTGTTCCTTTATATAAATTGTGTTCAAAAAACTCTTTTAATTTCTTCTTACATTCCTGCACTATTTTATCATTCTGTAATAAAGATTCATTTAGTCTCCATTTAAATCCAAGATTTTTTTTTTTTTAAGTCAATATCACTGGATTGTGATCCGAAAAAGTTTTTGGTAATACATCCATCTTGGAAATATCTTTCACTAAACTTTTAGACATCCAAATCATATCAATCCTCGAAAATGTTTTATGCCTTTCTGAAAAATAAGTAAATTCCTTTGCATTATTATTTATATGTCTCCAAGCATCCACCAATTCCAAATTTTCCATCAATTCAAAACAAATATTCGGCAATTTGCCCTGTGAAAGTCTATCCATTTTTGGTGAAATTACCCCATTCCAATCACCCATGACAAACCAATGATCATATACAAACTCTGATAATTTTTCCATAAGTCCAGTATAGAACCTTGTTTTATCTTCATTGGGAGCATAAATGCCCACTATCAAAATTTTTGTACCCTGTATGGTAATTTCAACTCCCACAAATCTGCCACTATCATCCAATAATATCAATTTAGGGGACATCTATGTATAATTTTAAGTGCTATTTCTCTTACTGAAATGGACAGTTGAATACGGAAACTTGTCCCATATCGTATCCCAGTGTTCTTCATATATTTGTATTTTCAAATCATCCAGTATTTTTTAGGGCTAAGTTGCCTCCCATATCTTTACTTAGCAAAAAGGAGAAAATTTTGGCGACTAAGCCTCTATCATTGCTTTCCATATTCATTATCAATCTCTCCTGTTGTTAATTCCTGAGTTCCTTGTGTTTTTATATGTGGCTTGCATATAAATGAGCTCAGTTGATACCAAAGTAACCAGGGGACTCCTTTTTCCTGTAGTTTATTGCTCCAGGTGTCTCTGGGAAGTAGGTTAGGGCCATTGTAAAAATCTTTTAGTCTGAACATGTTCAGCTTTATCTACTGGCCTATCTGGTCTGTAGAAGTCAGGGTGTTTGCTTATTGGAGTCAGTGGGGATAATCCAGGTAAAAAGATTTCTTTTCTATGTTTCGATACTTCAAAAGCCAATGACATCTTAGATTTATGATCTTTACTAGCTTTTTTGGTTTCTTTTTTAATATATGGGATGCCTTTGCTGTTTTTTTGATCATGCAGATGTGCCTCAATTTGTACCCAGTGTTTTTCGATTCTAACATCCATAAACGAAATGATATGCCTAATTTGGAAGGCTTCATAATATAAATGTAAATTGGGTACTCCCCATCCTCCCTCTTTAACCCCCTCTATCTATTTTTTTTGCCAGTCTGGGTCGCTTTAAATTATATATAAATGCTTCTAATTTGTTTTGCCACATTTTTATGTGTTGCCAAATTACTGTAATTGGCAACACATAAAAGAGATAGGTACATCTAGGGAGTACCATCATTTTTATTAGTGCAATTCTGCTAGAAAGGTCCATATTCAGTTTAGGCCAGTTGTTAATATCTACTGTTTTTTTCCATATTGGTGTGTAGTTAAAATGGAACAATTTCTTCTGATTTTTAGAAATTTGGACTCCCAGTTATCTGAATTTGGAACTAACTATTGGAATTCCCACAGAGTGTGAAATATTTAATTGTATGTTAGGGGGGATATTAAGGCATAAGAGATCTGATTTCATGAAATTAACAGTAAGGCCTGAGACTGCTCCAAATTGTCCAAGTTCCTCTTTCAGCTGTGGTAATGCTTTTTCTGGATCTGATAGCATTAATAGTATGCCATCAGCATATAGGTTAAGCAAATGTTCTGTTTGGTGCACCTTCACTCCTTGTATGGCTGCATTAGTTCTCAATCTGTTTGCTAAAAATTCCATAACTAAACTAAGTAGGAGGGATGATCGTGGGCAATCCTGCTTAGTTCCAGCATTTAATGTCAAATTCCTCGTTGTTGTACCATTACATAAAATTTGGCCAGTAGAGTGGGCATATATTGATCTTAATACAGACATAAATTTGGGGCCAAAATTATATTTTTATTTATTTATTCATTATTTATTTATTATTTCCATTTATAGATCGCTTACTATCTAAAAGATCTCAAAGCGGTTTACAATAGAATACACAAGATACAATTAAAAAATCAAATTAATTTACAAAGCAAACATAAACAATATCCATATCCATAAACATATACATAAACACAGTATAAAAGTCAGTGTTCACCAAGGGAATCATTTAGAATCATATCTTTTTTTTTAATGGTTTTTATTGATTTCATAGTAATTTAACATGAATAATATAATGATACAAAAAGACATCAATTTAACTTTAATACCCTCCCCCCTCCCCCCACTTTAGAGCCAATTCCTGTTTTGATTCGGTTTATGTGCTATGTTATGGAAAGTATATTGGTAAGTATTGGTATACAGGTGATTATTGTAGTGAATGAAAATTAAATACAATATTAACATGAGATGGTTTAAAATTGTAGGAGTATTATTATTCGTTTAAGAAAACCAGATAGTTTTTGCAGATGAAGAAAGCTGGGTATGTAGGTCTCGTTGTGAGGTGTATTCCATGTAGTTCCACCATACTGACGTGAACAATTCCGGTTTTGCAGCACCTCTTAGAAATCGAAGATGCAGCGTGATTTTGTCCAATATAGCTATCGTCCATATTTTGTTGAACCAAATCTGCAAGTTAAGTCCATCTTGATTTTTCCAGTATTGTAATATTGTTAGTCTCGCTGCTATGAGTAGTTTACATAGCAGATGTTTTGATTTTAATGTTTTGTTTTCATCTTTGAATAAAGATAATAAAAATAGTTCCGGTGTTAAGTGTATTTTTTCTTTCGTAATGTTGTTAAGTTCGGTATGTACTGAAGTCCAAAATTTTTTGATCTGTGGGCAACTCCACCATAGGTGGAAGTATGTTCCTTTCTGATTGCATCCTCTCCAACATAAGGGCGATGTTGATGAAGATATATGAGAGAGTTGTACTGGTGTGTAATACCATCTGTGAATTGTTTTCAGCATAGTTTCTTTATGTGTTGCAGAAATTGTTTTGCTATGTTTAGAATGAAAGATTGAAGACCATTCAGATGTTTCTAGCTGATATCCTAGATCTTTTTCCCATTGGTTTTTCAGACCTGTCAGTTTTCCCATATCAATTTCTAGTAATATTTTATATAGGTTAGAGACTATTCCTTTACCAGAGCGACCACTATCTAGTAATATTTTTTCAAATTGTGTGATATTTTTAGTAGCGTATGTTTTGATTTGAGGGTCCTTTAGGGTAGTTTGTAATTGGTATGTATGTAACCAATCTAAGTTCCAAGATGGAATATCAATTTTTAGTTGTTGAATAGTGATTGGGTTACCTTGTGGGGAAAAATCTCTCAATCTAAAATAATTTTTCTCCTCTCCTATTTCTATATATTTTTTCAAGAAGTCATCTCCTGCTTTCGGGTAAGCAGGTAAGGGAGTTAAAGGGGAGTATATTGAAGATAATTTTAATTGCCATTGTTTCCAGATGGAGAATGTGGATTTTGTATATGGATTATTAATAGTTTTAATCCATGTGTGGGTGATTGGTAAGAAGGGTAGATTCCAAATCTTTCCTTTCGATAACATATTTTCTTCTAATCTAATCCAAGATTTTTTTTATTTCATTATGATGAAGCTAAGTTGGCGAAGTTGAAATGCTATGTAATATAAATGTAAATTTGGAAGACCCCAACCTCCAGAACTTGTGTGTGTGTAAAAGGATGTCATTGCTAGTCTTGGTCTTTTATTTTGAAAGATGAAGTTATTTATCATGGTTTGCCATTTGCGAATAGTGGTATGTGTAATAAGAAGAGGGAGTACTTGAAATAAATAAAGAAATCTGGGGATTATTTTCATGCGAACGGTTGCTATTCGGCCTAATATGGTTATATTGAGTTTTTTCCATTTATTGAGATCTAGTTTCATTTTTCGTATTAAAGGGTAATAATTAATATAAAACAGTTTTGATGTATTTTTGGGAATTAAAACTCCCAGGTATCTAAAAGCAGAGTTACATATATTAATTCCCAGTATTTTGCGGGTGGTCAATTGGTCTTGAGGGCCAACATGAAAAAACATTATAGAGGATTTGTTGAAATTTATTTTAAGACCAGATATTTCTGTAAATGTTTCAAGCATCAGTTTAAGTGCTGAGGCTGATTGTGATGGGTTTCCTAACATTAATGTCATGTCATCTGCATATAAATTTAATAGATGTTCTTCGTCAGTCATATTAATTTTATATCCCTGTATTTGAGCATGTGAACGTAATTTCATGGCTAGAGGTTCCAGAGCCAGAGCAAATAGTAATGGAGAGAGAGGACATCCTTGTTTCGTGCCTCTTTGTATTATTATGGGGTCAGAATCCAGATTATTAGTGCGAATTACTGCAGTGGTGATGTCATATAATCGATTAATCATGTTTAGTATCCTATTTCCTAATTTATATTTATCTAGTACTTTAATTAGGTAGTTCCAGTTTAAACAATCAAAGGCCTTGTATATATCTAAGGATAAGATACCTAATGGTTTTTTGTTTGTTTTGGCGTGATATATGATGTTAAGCAGTCTTCTGATGGGATCAGATATATGTCTTCCTTTAATGAATCCTGTTTGATCTACATGAACAAGATCAGTTATCATTGAATTGATTCTATTTGCTAATATAGAAGTAAATAATTTTTGATCTTGGTTAAGAAGATTTATTGGGCGGTAGGATTCCACTTTTGATTTATCTTTATTTGGTTTGGGTATAACTATTATACGGGATGTTTTCCAGGTGTCTGGGATAATTCCACCTGACCAAATATAATTAAATAATTGTGTGAGGTGTGGAGTTAATATATCTTTGAAGATTTTATAAAATGTGCTATTAAAGCCATCTGGTCCAGGTGCCTTATTGTGTTTGAGGTTTATGATTGCCGTAGAAAGCTCTTCTGTTGTTATATCTTGGTTTAGAAGTGTTTTTTGAGCATCTGAAAGAGTGGGTGGGGAAAAGTCAAGGAGAAAATTTTGGAGTTCCTCTGTTTTAATAGGTGTGGTATTATATAGTTTCTTATAAAAATCCATGAAGCATTTATTAATTTCTTTAATATCAGAGGTTATGTTCTCTTGATGTGAAATTGTTGTAATTGTAGTAGCTGTATATTGTGATTTTAGAGCATGAGCTAGTAATCTGGAATGTTTATTTCCCCATTCATAGTATTTTTGTTTAGTATACCAGAGAGATTTGGCTATTTTCATAGAATCTATAGCTTCTAATTCTTTTTTTTTCTGTTGTAGTTCTCCTAATGTGGTGTCTGAATTATTTTGTTTATGCTGAGATTCTAATTTGTCCACTTCTTTTAATAATTGGGTTTTAATTGGGTCTGTGTGACGTTTCTTTTTGGCCATTTCATTTATACAGTGACCTCTCATTGTTGCTTTCTTTTTTTTTTTTAATAATTTTTATTCAAATTTTTCCAAAAACAAACAAAACAAAGTCAAAAAGACATAACAATACATCAACAAAAAAATGAAAATAAAATAGTTGACTTCCGATTTGTCGCAGATCAGCTATAAGTATATAATATACATCAAACCTGTCCCTTAATGTATACATACAGAGTCCCTTTTCTCCATAGGCTGTCTTAATTAATCGTCAAATCCCAGTATCATCATTTTATTTTGATCTTTCAACAAAAAGTCTAAGAGAGGTTTCCATTCCTTAAGAAATGTATCTGTCGATTTTTCTCTAAGTAAACATGTCAATTTATCCATTTCTACTAAGTCCATTAATTTCAATAACCATTCTTCCATTGTTGGTGTTGATTCCATTTTCCACTTTTGTGCATATAATAATCTTGCTGCCGTAATCATATATAATATTATTCTTCCATATTTCTTTTCTATTTGTTTATCCATAAAACCCAATAAGAAAAATTCTGGTTTTGACCGAATATTTATCTTTAGAATTTTTTGCATCTTCCTACCTATCTGTGCCCAAAATAATTTCGCCTTTTTACATGACCACCACATATGATAAAAAGATCCTTCTTGTTGTTTACATTTCCAACAAACATTAGAGACATTACTATACATTTTTGACAGCTTTTCTGGAGTCATGTACCAACGGTACATCATTTTATAAAAATTTTCTTTAAGATTATAACATAATGTAAATTTCAAGCCTTTTTTCCACATATTTTCCCATTGATCCATTTGTATGTTATGACCAAAATTTTTTGCCCACTTTACCATGCACTCTTTTACTTGTTCTTCCTCCATATCCATTTTCAATAAAAGTTTATACATTTTTGCAATTATGTTTTCATCATTTGTACACAAACCTATTTCAAAATCAGATTTATTTATTTCAAACCCATACATTTTCTTGTCCATTTTATATCTTTCTAACAATTGTAAATAGGCAAACCAATGAAAACTATATCCTTCCTTTATCAATTGTTCTCTCTCTTTCATTATGTATTCTCCATGTACATTTTCTAATAGTTCTTGATAAGTTAACCATTTCTCTTTTCCAGACATTTCTCTTCTATAAAAAGCTTCTTGACTTGAGACACATAATGGTATTTTCGAATAAAACCTTGGTTTGTATCTATTCCATATTTTCAACAGAGAACGTCTTATAAAATGATTATTAAAGTCTACATTTACTTTTACTTTGTCATACCATAGATATCCATGCCATCCCCACTTCAGATTGTGGCCCTCCAAATCCAATAGTCTTTTATTCCTCAATAAGATCCATTCCTTTATCCAGACTAAACAGCAGGCAGCAAAATAAAGTCTCAAATTTGGTAATCCCAGTCCTCCTCTTTCTTTAGCGTCTTGAAGTAATTTAAATTTAACTCTTGGTTTTTTTCCTTGCCATACAAATTTAGAAATATCTTTTTGCCATTGTTTAAAAGGTAAATCAGAGGATATTACAGGTATTGTTTGAAACAAAAACATCATTCTCGGTAATACATTCATTTTTATCACAGATATTCTACCCATTAATGACAGTTGTAGTTTATCCCATCTTAGCAAGTCTTTCTTAATCTCTGTCCATAATTTTTCGTAATTATTGTGAAACAACTTTGAGTTTTTATTTGTCATGATGATGCCTAGATATTTCAACTTTTTTTCTATTGTAAAATCTGTCTTGTCCATTAACTCTTTCTGTTCCCTTAAAGTTAAATTTTTCACCAACATCTTTGTTTTTTGATTGTTGATCTTAAATCCTGCTAAAGGTCCAAATTCTTTTAATTTGTCCATCAGTATATGAATTCCTTCCAAAGGGTTTTCTAGTACAATTATCAAATCATCAGCAAATGCTCTCAATTTATATTCTTCTTTTTTTATTTTTAATCCCGAAATCCTTTTATCTTGCCTTATATCTCTAAGCAACACTTCTAAAACCAAAATAAATAAAAGGGGAGATAATGGACATCCCTGTCTTGTACCCTTTTGTATTTCACATGAGTCCGTTAAGTCTCCATTAACAATTATCTGGGCCTTCTGTGATGTATAAATCGATCTAATCCATTTTATAAAGTTGTCTCCAAAGTCCATTTGCTCCAAAACCTGGAACATAAATTTCCAATTCAAATTATCAAATGCTTTTTCAGCATCTAAAAAAATCAGAGCTGCTTGTTTATCATTTCGTTGTTCTAAATATTCCAACACATTCAAAACATTCCTGACGTTGTCACGTAATTGTCTTTTAGGTAAAAACCCTGATTGATCTTCCTGAATAAATTGTTGCAATATTATTTTCAATCTTTCAGCCAAAATCATTGTAAAAATTTTATAGTCATTGTTCAGTAGAGATATTGGCCGATAATTTTTTGTTTTAGTTAAATCTTGGTCCTCTTTAGGTATTAATGTTATATTAGCATTTTTCCAACTATCCGGTATCTTTCCCTCTTGCAAAATAGAATTCATTGTAGACTGTAAAGGTAGCAGGAGTTCTTCCTCCAAACATTTATAATACATTGCAGATAGCCCATCTGGTCCTGGTGCCTTTCCTAATTTAATTTTATTTATAGCTTCAGATATCTCTCTTGGCGTAATAGGGCCATTAATAACTTGTCTCTGAAAATCTGTAATTTTAGGCAAATTCTGTTTAAATAAATACTCTTCTATTTTTTCAGATGGAGTTTCTTGACACTTATACAATGTTGAGTAATATTGATGAAAAATCTTTTTAATTTTTACATTGTCTGTCAGCGTCTCATCTCCTTCTTGTATCTTTAAAATAATATTTTTTTGACGTTCTTTTCTTAATTTATATGCTAACCATTTCCCAGGTTTATTTGCAAATTCAAAAGTCCTTTGTTTAGCAAAATTTAATTTCCTTTCAATTTCTCTAACTGTCAACATTGATACTTGCTTCTGTAACATTTTAATTTGATTTACAATAGAAACTTTAGCTGGATTCTTTTTCAATTCTTCCTCTTTTTGTTTTATTTCTTCCAAAATTAATTGCATTTTCTGTTGTTTCTTTTTTTTTAATTCAGAATTACATTTAATAAAGTATCCCCTCATAAATGCCTTACTTGTATCCCAAACAATATTTTCACTTGTTCCTTTATGTAAATTATATTCAAAGAACTCCTTTAATTTCTTCTTACATTCTTGTACTACTTTATCATTCTGTAATAAAGATTCATTTAGTCTCCATCTAAATCCAAGATTTTTTTTTTTTAAAGTTAATATCACAGGATTATGGTCCGAAAAAGTTTTTGGTAATATATCCATTTTAAAAATATCCTTCGCTAAAATTTTTGACATCCAAATCATATCAATCCTCGAAAATGTTTTATGTCTTTCTGAAAAATAAGTAAATTCCTTTGCATTATCATTTATATATCTCCAGGTATCCACCAATTCTAGATGTTCCATGAGTTCAAAACAAATCTTCGGTAATTTACCTTGTGTCTCTTTGATATTTTTTTCAGAAAGCCTATCAATTTTTGGTGAGATTACCCCATTCCAGTCACCCATGACACACCAATGCTCATATGAAAACTCTGACAATTTTTCCATAAGTCCTGTATAAAACCTTGTTTTATCTTCATTGGGGGCATAAATACCCACTATCAAAATGTTTGTACCTTGTAAAGTAATTTCAACCCCCACAAATCTACCACTATCGTCCAATAATACCAATTTAGGAAGCAATTGTGGGTTAATATAGAGAACAACTCCATTTTTTTTTTTTGGTCCAGCTGAAATAAATTCTTCACCCAAATTTTTGCAAATCAAATATTTAGAATCTTTCTTCTGAATATGAGTTTCTTGTAGACAAATTATATCCAATTTTAATTTTTTCAAATAATGAAACACTTTCTTTCTCTTCTGCGCCGTGTTGGCTCCATTTATATTCCAAGTTAGGTATTTGTAATCCATCGTTAAGCGTGTATTTTAAAATTTGCCTGATGCTCCTTTTGATCCATCATCTTCCTTCCCCTCCTCTGCGTATCCTTGTTGACTTTGTTTCCCAGGAACTGTATCCATATCTTTGAGTTTATCTTCTTCCATATCTTTTGAAGCTTTTCTCAAGAAGTCCCTTGCTTTTTGAACAGTATTCAATCTATATTTCTGTTGTCTGAATGTAAAAATCACTCCTTCTGGAACGTCCCACCTAAATTGAATTTTGCATTGCTTAAGTTTTTCTGTAAGGAAAGCATATTCTTTTCTCTTACGTAAAAGTCTAATAGGAATTTCCTTCATCACCAGTATTTCCTTACCATCAATTTTAAAGGTATATTTAAAGTGTTGCTGTAAAACCATATCTCTGGTCATTTTCTTTACGAAGTGAACAAGCACATCTCTTGGAATTTTTTTCATTGTTGCATATCTGGAGTTAATTCTATAAACTTTGTCTATTTCAAATTCCATCCTATCTTCATTCAAGTCCAGAAATTTTACTAAAGCATTAACAATTTTGTCTCTAATGTCTTCACCTGTTTCCTCAGGGATTGCACGGAGTCTCAAACAATGCTCTTTATTTCTCATTTCAGTCATAGCTAAATAGTCCAAATTTTTTTCTAGTTCCAGATTTAGTATATCTGTTCTATTCTCCAAGGTTTGTACCTTTTCTTTAGTATTTTTTGCATCCTCCTTTATTTGCCCAATTGTCCCTTTAATCTCATCCACTTGTGTTTTAATATAGTCTTTTATATCTGTCAATTCAATTTTCATTTCCTGTTTAATTTCCTGTTTTATAGCATTAATCCCTTCCATTATTTTTTGAAACATTTCTGGGGGTATATCCTCTTCCTGTGTATCAATAGAACCTCTTCGCCCCTGGGCCTTAGTTGTTTTTTTAGTTGTCATTTTCAAAAAGAGGCCTTTAATTTCTAAAATTAATCACTGTTTCAGAACCTAAGGGCAGTCTATTTCTTCTTTTTTTCCCTCCACCAAAAAGAAGAGTTAATATTCCAGGCCTGTAATTGGAATCCAGCCAGCACAACACAGTCCTTATCTGCATCCAAGAATGCAAAACAATTCTGGTTGCCAAGACTAAACAATTAGTAGCATATACGAGCAGCGGATTCATCCAACAAGAAATAGTCCAAAGAGAAAAATAGTCCAAAATATAATAATTACCTCTCATCCGTTTTTAAACTTTAAAAGTCCAAATTCAAGCCAGCTTTTTGTCGTAGAAAAGTAAATAAGTTGTTTATATTTTCTTTCTTCCTTAATTATATTTAAAAGAGAAAAAGTATGACTCACCCAGGTTTCTCAATTGCTGATTCATAAACAAATCCCTTTTATTGCAGTAATTTAAGCCAAATGATAAGGTTTAGGCAGAAGTGGGCTCGCTGGTTAAGAACGTTTTTTTTTAAGAAAAGAAAAAACGCTTCGCTTCATTCCAGTCCAGCTTGCGTGAAAATCCTGACTCCGTCTTCAGCCGATCGGCTTGCCTTCTTATCTCAGGAATTTCCTGATCAATTCCAGCCGCCGACAGCTCAACGAAGTCTTGTGGAAGATCTGATCGGTTCTCCTGTACCTTGGAGAACATTTAAGCCAGTCCAAGATTCCTCTTGGCTGACTTTTAACCTGAAAAAAGCTTCCTCTGAGGCAGAGCTCCCTCAGAGACAACCACCAGCCAGCACCACTTCCCGGAAGTCCCTCTCATTGTTGCTTTCATTGCGTCCCATAAAATGTTCATTGTAATGTCAGGGGTAGTGTTGAATTCAAAATATTCTTTTAATTTTTCTTGTAGTATGTTAGTGACTGATCGATCAGTAGTAAGGGAAGAATCAAATCTCCATATTGAGTTGTATGGAGTGTATTTTAGGGTGTTTAAATTTACTCCTACTGCAGCATGATCTGATACCAATCTGGGGTATATTTCTGCTTTGGTGATATTAGCGAGGAGTGTTGAAGATACTAGGATGTAATCTAGTCTCGAGAAAGTTTTAAATCTGGGTGGTTGATATGTGTAATCTTTGATATTAGTATTCATGTGGCGCCATGCATCTATTAACGCGTGTTTTTGTAGTAGAGACTGTATGGGAGATGATGTTTTTGCAAGCGATTTTGGTAGTCGTATGCTTTTGTCTAGTATAGGGTCACTGCATATGTTTAAATCCCCGCCTATAAGAACTTCACCTGAGGCGAATTTCTGAAGTTTTTTTAGTGTTTTAGATAGAAAATTTAGCTGATTAGTATTAGGAGAGTAAATTGAAGCTAGGGTGTAATTACGATTTTGTAGTGATCCTGAAAGGAATATATATCTGCCCTCTGGGTCTATTTGTTGTTTTTGAACCTGAAAATCTAATATTTTAGCAAAAATAATTCCTACTCCTCTTGAGTGATTTCCTCCCGTAGCTAAGAATTGCTTACCAAAATATTTATGTGGAAGAAGATGATAGTTAGGTTTTGGTTTATATATTTCTTGAAGAAATATAATTGAGGGTTGTTGACTTTTGATGTAGTCTGAAACTCTCCGTCTTTTGATTACGTCTCCCATGCCCCTTACATTTAGAGTTAGTATTTTAAGTTCAGCCATTAGAGATAAGTACATTGATTGTTTTGATCACCTGAATATACCAATATCCTTTATCTTTGTACCATTTCCATCTTAACATTTCTGTATTTAACCATATATTATAACATATATTGAATGTGTAGCTCTGAGAACCCCAAATAAAACATAACTTCCCCCCCAACATGTAACCCCCGTACCTGACTAATAAAAGACAGAGTAAGCTTACTCTGCTTACAGGTGTTGTCATTGACAGCCCTGTATTAGTTGGTCGAATTTCTGAGGTTTATTACCTCAGAGAAGAATAAGAAAGTATAAATTTGAATAGTAGCAAATAGATAAAACTTTTAACTAAATAGCTCATTATGTTTCTGCCAACCCTGGCCTGTGATAAATTGCACCAACTTAGCCTTTGTGCATGTTAGAAATTTGTGATTCAGTCCTTGAGAAATCTGTTTGTATGTTGATTCTTATAGTGATCCATCCGTGAATGTTCATTTCTTTCTTGTAGATGTGGATCTTAGTGCTCTTTGAGTAGTCATTGAGTTGCTGACTGTGTCCACTCTTGGACGTCTTCTGCGTCTCATGGTATGAGGGAAGGATTTCCAGTTGTCACAGTCAAGTAACATGTTGAACAGCTCATCTGATTCTGTTTCTTCTTCGTCCCATGGAGAGTTGATGTTGAACAGTGCCAGTAAATTTAGCATGTCTTTTTTAGTTGATGCTTTATGTTGAATGCTATCAATTTCTGTTATTAGCGCAAATGGGAAGCCCCACCGATATTTGATGCCTTCTTTTCTTAGTAGTTCTGTAGCAGGGCGAAATGCTTTACGTTTTTGCAGTGTTGCAATGCTCAGGTCCTGTAGAAATAAGACGGGGCTGCCTTCGAATTCGATTTGATTTTTTGTACGTGCAATTTTAAGCAGTTCTTTTTTTTGCAAAATTATAAAATGCAATTATAATGTCTCTAGGAGGGGCATTATTTTTTGGGCGAGGACCCAGACTTCTGTGTGCGCGTTCTATGTCTGATGCAATAATGCCTGCTTCTGGCATGGTTGCTGACCACCAAGATATTAAAACCTGAATAATATTTTTATTATCAGTCCATTCCTTAATCCCACACACTCTTAAATTCCGGCGACGACTTTGATTTTCCTGGTCATCGACGCGGGTTAATATTTCTTTTTGATTGCGAATAATGTGTTTGATCACCTCTGTGTGTTGAGTGCCTAAATCTAAGGCCTCATCTGCAGTTTTAGCAACGTCGGCCATTTTGGTTGCCAGGGATGAGATTTTTTCATCTAAGATCTTAAAGCTATCGTCCCATTTTTGAAACAGTGAACTTTGTAAGGAGGCAATTTGCGTAGAGAGGAGGCTTGTAGCTGGGTCTTGCTCTGAATCAGGGATTAAGGGCTGCATTAACTCACTTTTTGATGATGTTGATGTTTTCGCTGCCATTTTAATGTTTTTGGGTTGCTTTGATTCATGATGTGTCCAGTGAGAGGTTGTTTTGTCAAGATGAGAAGTACTGCTGTTGATCTAACTCTGCAGGAGGTATTCCTGGTTCCGTCAGATATTTTTAAGAGGAGTTTTGTAATTTGTGTCAAGGCTTTTTTCGAAGAAAAGGCTGCAGGGTTAGCAGAGCTCACAGCTTACCCTGTTGCTCCGATGGTCGGCACCTGGTGGATTCTTTAGAATCATATCTTGATTCTAAAGGTTGTGCTGTGGGGTCTTGCTCAAACTATCTATTAGAGGAGCAACTCCTATCACATCAGTGGCTAGAAAACAGGTTCGCCTTCCACAGTTAGCTCCAAGGTGGTTTCAGGAATACAACCTAGAAGTTCTGCTGGAGACCAGATGATCTCCTCCTCCTCCAGCTTCGATGGCTGAACTGCAAAGCAGGTGGGTTGTCCAAGGCAGAAGGCAAGTCACAAGTACCTTGAGGGTCCTCAGTATCCTCAGTACTGTATTTAGGGAAAATACTTACTGTTTTTATTAAATTTATTAAGTGTATTTATTAGTCTGACCGTCATAGCTAGAAAATATTAGACATTCCTAGATATTAAAATCCAATGCTTGGCAGATGGCATCAAGCATATTGATCATTTGTCATATGCAAAAATGGAGAGGGGCAATAGCAACATTTCAAAAGCACTAGCATCCAAGCTTCATGCACCATGATAAAGAGGTGCCCTGGGGTATTTCTAGATAACCTGTGAGATCTGTTTTTAATGCAGCCTTCGCCAACCTGGGTGCCCCCAGATATTCTGTACCACAGTTCCCATCAGCCTTAGCCTGCACAGTTCTAGTGTTGGCTCATGGCTGATGAGAGCTGTAGTCCAAAACACCTAGAGGACACCAAGTTGGTGAAAGGTGGTTTAATAGATGCTTAGACAACTATAGCCCTAATTCTATTTTCCAGATCAGCTGGTAGAGTCAAAAAGATATGCATGTTGCATTCACATGATTTTGTAGAGCTTGAAGGAGAGAACACTAACTCAGCATCTGACACAGCATGAATTCCAAGTTTTCCTGCAATGGCTAGAATTCTGCTGGTTTTCTTCTATGATCTTCATAGGCACAATTCCACTGTGGGCCTGTAGACTTTAGTTGCCTTTGAGAACTCATATATTTAAGAGAGATGTATAAGATCATGATCAAGCTGCTAAGAGAATATCCACCAGATGTTCACGTTTGTCTAGCTTCCACTGAATCACAACTCTTGAGAGACCCACACACTCTGTACAAAAACAAAAGCCTTGCCAGGTCTTTTCCTCAGCCCTGCATTTTATAGATTGGGTAGATTGGGGTCCTTTCCTCAAACTGAGTGTTTTCCTCACTTTCCAGAATTGACAGAGTTCCAGCTGATGCTCCTGGTAGAATAGACCAGCATGTTTTGATTTTGCTTCTTTCTTGTCTACAAAGGTTGGGAGCATCCTAGATAATGACTTGTGCTTTTCCCTGTTGTTCCTGTGTGTTCAAGTATTTGGGCTACACATTCTCTGTAGAATCTTATCTGGAGTTCCTTCATTGTTCTTATCATTGCTGAGTTCTGCATTCAGTTGAGCATATAAGATTTAATAAGGAGCTAGGTAGTTTCTCCACAGTTCTTCATTTCCATTCAGCTGCAGCCTCCTCCTCCTCCTCCATACATAATTGCCAATTAACTTTGTCAAAAGCTTTATCAATGTCCAGTGAAAGAATGCTAGAGGAGAGTGGTTTAGTTGACTGAATTTAATTATACTAAACAGTCTCCTTATTGGGTCTGCTATGAACCTGCCTGGAATGAATCCATATTGATCCAGGTGGACTAATTTTGTAATTACTAATTTTAACCTGTTGACCAAAATTGTTGTAAAAAAATTATAGTTTGTGTTTAGCAGTGAGATTGGCTGATATCAATCTGGAGATGTAGGATTTTTGCCTGGTTTTAATAAGAAGACAATATGCGAGGTCTTCCAGGTAGGAGGCAATCGAGCCCCTGTTAGAATAGAGTTAAATAACGGCAATAAATGGGGTACTAATAATTCTTTATATACCTTATAAAAATTTCCTGTGAACCCATCGGGTCCTGGAGCTTTACTTGGTTTTAGTGATTTAATTGCTTCTAAAATTTCATCAGCCGTGATATAGTTTTCCAATATTTCTTGTTCTATTCTATATAGCTTGGAGATATTTGAGTTATCCTGATAATACTGAATGGATGTGGGGTCTTTTTGCTCATGTTTATATAATTGTTCATAAAAATTAGCAAGAACCTCTCCTATCTCCAAACTGTCATTTACTAAGGGAGAAGTAACATTCCCTGTGTGTAAAGTCCGGATTAAGTTCTGCTTTCTCCTTTTTTTATTCTATTTGCTAATAATTTAGAGCCCTTTCCATCAAATTCATAATATCTTTGTTTTGAATATAGCATATTAACCATGATATCATCTATATCTGCCACGTTTAATTCTGTTCTTTTTTGTTCCATTTTTCTCCTTATTTTGGCAGATCCTGTTCTTTATACTCCTGTGTTAGACTTGTCAATTCTTTTTCTATTTCTTCTAAGCGCTATTTTTTAATTTTTTGTGTGTGAGACCATTTGCTAATGCATATTCCTCTTACCACTGCTTTCATTGCCTGCAAACTAATTTCCTCCTATTCCTCATTTGCGTTATCAGTAAAGTAGTTAGTAAGACCCTCTCTTATTTTCTCCCTACTATGCTTGTTGTTGTTATGTGCCTTCAAGTCAATTATGACTTATGGCGACCCTATGAATCAGTGACCTCCAAGAGCATCTGTCATGAACCACCCTGCTCAGATCTTGTAAGTTCAGGTCTGTGGCTTCCTTTATGGAATCAATCCATCTCTTGTTTGGCCTTCCTCTTTTTCTATTCCCTGCTGTTTTTCCCAGCATTATTGTCTTTTCTAGTGAATCATGTCTTCTCATGATGTGTCCAAAGTATGATAACCTCAGTTTCATCATTTTAGCTTCTAGTGACAGTTCTGGTTTAATTTGTTCTAACACCCAATTATTTGTCTTTTTTGCGGTCCATGGTATGCGCAAAGCTCTCCTCCAGTACCACATTTCAAATGAGTTGATTTTTCTCTTATCCACCTTTTTCACTGTCCAACTTTCACATCCACATATAGAGATCGGAACTACCATGGTCTGAATGATCCTGACTTTGGTGTTCAGTGATACATCTTTGCATTTGAGGACCTTTTCTAGTTCTCTCACAGCTGCCCTCTCCAGTCCTAGCCTTCTGATTTCTTGACTATTGTCTCCATTTTGGTTAATGACTGTGTTGAGGTATTGATAATCCTTGACAAGTTCAATGTCCTCATTGTCAACTGTAAAGTTACATAAATCTTCTGTTGCCATTACTTTAGTCTTCTTGACGTTCAGCTGTAGTCCTGCTTTTGTGCTTTCCTCTTTAACTTTCATCAGCATTCGTTTCAAATCATTACTGGTTTCTGCTAATGGTATGGTATCGTCTGCATATCTTATATTATTGATATTTCTCCCTCCAATTTTCACACCTCCTTCATCTTGGTCCAAGCCCACTTTCCGTATGATATGTTCTACGTACAGATTAAACAAATAGGGTGATAAAATACAACCCTGTCTCACACCCTTTCCGATGGGGAACCAGTTGGTTTCTCCATATTCTGTCCTTACAGTAGCCTCTTGTCCAGAGTATAGGTTGCGCATGAGGACAATCAGATGCTGTGGCACCCCCAATTCTTTTAAAGCATTCCATAGTTTTTCATGATCTACACAGTCAAAGGCATTGCTGTAATCTATAAAGCACAGGGTGATTTTCTTCTGAAATTCCTTGCTCCGTTCCATTATCCAATGTATGTTTGCAATAGGATCTCTGGTGCCTCTTCCCTTTCTAAATCCAGCTTGGATGTCTGGCATTTCTCGCTCCATATATGGTAAGAGCCTTTGTGGTAGAATCTTGAGCATTACTTTACTTGCATGAGATATTAAGGCAATAGTTCAGTAATTACTGCATTCTCTGGGATCCCCTTTCTTTGGAAGTGGGATATATATCGAACGCTTCCAGTCTGTGGGCCATTGTTTAGTTTTTCATATTTCTTGACAAATTTTTGTCAAGATTTGGACAGATTCAGTCTCAGTAGCTTGTAGCAACTCTATTGGTATGCCGTCTATTCCTGGTGATTTGTTTCTTCCAAGTATTTTAAGAGCAGCTTTCACCTCACATTCTAAAATTTCTGGTTCTTCATCATATGGTTCCTCCGTGAATGAATCTGTCATCCTGGCATCTCTTTTATAGAGTTCTTCAGTGTATTGCTTCCATCTTCCTTTTATTTCATCTCAGTCAGTCAGTGTGTTCCCCTGTTGATTATTCAACATCCCTACTCTTGGTTTAAATTTCCCTTTCATTTCTCTAATCTTTTGGAATAGGGCTCTTGTTCTTCCCATTTTGTTGTCCTTTTCTATTTCTATACAATAACCATTGTAATAGTTTTCATTGTCCCTACGTACTAGTCGTTGTATTGTTGCATTTAGGGTTCTGACCGTGTTTCTATCTCCCTTTTCGTTTTGCTTTCCTTCTATTTAACCATTTTAAGAGTTTCTTCAGTCATCCATAGAGGTCTTTCTCTCTTTTTAACTAGAGGTATTGTCTTTTTGCATTCTTCCGTGATAATGTCCCTGACGTCAGTCCATAGTTCTAAAGCCTCAAACCTGTTCCTTATTTGATCTTTATATTCCTCTGGGATGTTATTTAAATTGTATTTTGGCATTATGATTGCTTGTTATTCTTTAGCTTTACTCTGATTTTCGATACAATCAGTTCATGATCTGTACCGCAGTCTGCTCCTGGTCTTGTTTTTGCACAAAGTATGGAACTTCTCCATCTTCTGTTTCCAATTATATAATCAATCTGATTCCTATATTGATCATCTTGTGATGTCCACATGTACAGTCGTCTTTTTGGTTGCTCAAAAAATGTGTTGGCAAGGAACAAATCATTGGCTTCCAGAATTCAGTAAGTCTTTCTCCTGCTTCATTTCTGTCACCTAAGCCCCATTTCCCCACAATTCCTAGTTCTTCTCTGTTCCCTACTTTTGCATTCCAGTCTCCCATGATTATCATCATATCTTGTTTTGGTGTCTGATCAATTTCCTCCTGTACTTCTGTATAAAATCTCTCCAATTCTTCTTCTGCGTTTGATGTTGGAGCGTAAACTTGGATGATGGTTATGTTAATAGGTTTCCTGTTTAATCTCATTGATATCACTCGCTCAGAGCTTGCATTGTAGCTCCTAATTGCTTTTGCTACATCATTTCTCACTATTAAAGCAACCCCGTTTCTTCTTGATTTCTCATTTCCTGCATAAAATATCTTGTAGTTGCCTGATTGAAAATGTCCCATCCCAGTCCGTTTTAATTCACTCACGCCAAGTATTGTAATGTTCATACGCTTCATTTCTTGCTTGACAATTTCTAACTTTCCCTGGTTCATGCTTCTCACATTTCATGTTCCAATTGTGTGCGTCGTACAACTCCGGACTCTCCTTTCCCATCTGTGCGCATCAGCCTCTGGGCTTCCTTTCGGCTTTGACCCAGCTGCGTCATTAGTCACAGCGCTACTCATACTTGTCCTTTGTTCTTCCCCAGTAGCTCGGTGAGTGCCTTCTGACCTGGGGGTCTCATCTTCCAGCACTATCTCGTGTTGCATTTTGGATACTCTGTTCATAGGGTTTTTGTGGTAAGAGGTATTCAGAGGTGGTTTACCATTGCCTTCCTCTGAGTTTGGATGCATCTTAGTCTGGTGTCTCATCTTTGACCATTCCGCCATGGGTGCCCCTGCTAGGAGTCTAGCCTCTTGGTCTAGACTCCTGATGGCATTGCTCTCAGCTTCTTCAACACACTCAAACCCCCTCACCACGTTAAGGTGTGCATCCTAAAGGGGGCTACTGTACTTAGAAGCAATTAAATTTGGATTAAGCCTCCAATTATAACTCCTTTTGGCAGAAATTTGTTGTTTCAATATTAAACTTACAGGAGCATGATCTGTGACTTTTATTTCACCAATGTGTGTATCTCTAAGTTGAGGCGATATAGATTCAGATAAAAAATATGGTAACTAACCGCGAAAATGAACCATGTACTCTAGAAAGGAATGAATGTCTAAAATCCTCTGAATATAATTCTGACTACACCTCTCTCAATCCCCTTTTATGCATATTGCATAAAAGTGTTTTTGCTTGTGAGCTTTTTTTATAGTAATCTCTTGCCCAGGTAATCCTTATAGATAGATATTAGTATTTCCTCCCATAATTATATTAGTTTTTGTAAATTTGTGTAATTTATTCAGTAACATATAAAAAAAAATAGTTGTCCACTATTGGGGGCATAAAAAGTAACCAATGTAATTAGTCTTGTCTGGCCAGTTTTCCTTCTTCAAAAAGGAATCTCCCTTGTTTATAAAGCTTCTTGTGGGTTCAAAATCTAAATAATCCCTAATCAATAGTGCTACCTCTTTTGCCTTATTTGATCCTTTTGCTAAGAATTTATGGTTCCATATTTTGTTTAAAAGACCATCTGTTAATTATGCACCATGGGTTTCCTGCAACATTAAAGATCTCAGGTTGCAGGTTTTTTACCAGTTTGTACAGCCTATTTCTCTTTATTACAGAACCCATCCCCCTTACGTTTAATGTAACAATCTTCAGTTCAGCTGTTATATCCATTTGAGCACATTACCAACTCGGACTGTTTATAGGCTCCCTTTTTAGTTAAATTGGGTGGTTGTCTTTTCCCCTTCCCCCTTCTTTTCCCTACCCCCTTTTCCCCAGTTAACCCCCCCAGTGCACTCCTCATTTTGATGCTTGGCTACACCACGGATGCAAGTTGGAGGGGAGTGTTAAAGCTAACAATAAACCAATTAAAACAATGTTACTCTTCCCCCAAAACATGTTTCGAATTCCGCTTGTTCCATTCGCTTAAGAAAAAGAATATATATATATTTATATATATATATCTATATATATATAGATATATATTTATCTATCTATCTATATCTATATCTATATATATTTATAGATATATATTTATATATATATATATATATTTATAGATATATATATATATATTTATAGATATATATATATATATTTATATATATATTTATATTTATATTTATATTTATATATATAACATTAAATCCCCCCCTTCCCCATCTTACACTATAAAAACTATATTAACAGAACTAAACAGCGGAAATATCTTTCTATTCCTTCATAGAATGGTCACATAGCACAGGACCTCTCATTGCCTTTTCTGTTTCTTCCATATGTGTTGCAATGCCTAAACAAAATTAGATACCCTGGATTACTATGTACAGTATATAATTTTTATCTGCTGCGATTTGGCAAATTGCACAGAGAGCGTTGCTGGGGATGGCTGCCATCATAGTTGTTCCTTTCTGCTTTATCCTGTTGTGTTTTTTGAGGTCTTTCCCTTCTCACTGTCTCCCATTCATCTTCATCGCCATTGGATTCTAAGATGTATTCCTCATTGGTTTCACCACCATCCACCCCAGTGCCTTTCTCCTCTGGGGGATCCAAATGCAGGATTTTCAAAATATTTCTTACTTCTTTTATTGTTGTTGCCAAATGTGTTGTTCCCTTGTATGGGACAATGAGGCAAAATGGGAATCCCCAAAAGTATTTAAAGCCTGCTTCCTGTAGCTTTAAGGTATAAGGTCTCTGTCATTGCAGAGTTTCAGGGGAAAGGTCTTGCAGGACTAAGATTGGGGTATCTTTATATTTAACAACTTCCAATCTCCTTAGCTGTTTTAAAAGGCTCTTTTTTGTGTGTGAATTTAGCAAAGCAAACAATAATGTCCCTGGAGCCCTCTTTACGACGTAGTCCCAATGCTCTGTGAGCCCTTTCAAGATAGTCTTCCGTGAGTGGGAATTCAGGTAGCAGTAACTTCAGTCAATTAACAAGGAATGATTTGATATTGTCTTTTTTTATATCCAGCCCACAAAATCTCAGATTCTCTCTTCTATTTTGGTCTTCCAGGTCTTCCAGCTTAATTTTGGTCCTATATAAGCCTTTTTGAGCATTTTAATGTCTTTTCCCTGTTCCGCCATCTCTTCTCCCATCTTTGCTATACTGGATTCCGATTTTTCTATTCTGGTTGTTAAATCTCCCAGCTTTTTATCCAAGATGGTAGCTCAACTTTCCATAAGATCATTTTTGAATGCTTGGAGTTGTGTTTGTATTTCTACCCTGGTCGCTACAGCGACTGCTTCTTGTATCCCCACTGTATCTTCAGGCTGCATATCATTTCCAGGCCTAGGGGAAAGTGGTGCCATATTTACCAGTGACTCTGTTGTTTCCTCAGATAAAGGCCTTGAGCTAATGCTTCTCCTCGCAGGTTGAAAGTAGTGCATTATATCCAGATTTTTGCTTCCAGCTGCTCCAGCAATCATTCCCTATCGGGGGTGCATGAAATACTGGTTGGGTTTTAGTGTACAGGCATAAATGAATACAAGGCAAAGGAGCTCCCAGACTACGCTGCCATCTTGCAGGTGCGCTAGCTCTGACCCCAAGTCCTTTGACTTTTGTGTGGCTGGAAAGCAGTCTACTATACAAAGATAAGAATCACATCTGTTGCTCCAGCCATTTTTACCTCTGGCCTCAGCTATCACTGGCATGTGGCCCCTGGAAGGTTCCCCACAAGGGAATGAGGTCCTCAGGCGGAAAAGTTTCCCCACCCCTGGCTTACAGGGATGTTTGGAATTTGCATAGGTGCTATGTGAGCACCAGCCTCTTCATTCCTTTACCTTTATACCACCTCTGTATTGCATTGCATAGATTTGCATTGGAGCTCTGCAGACTGGCCCTTTTAGTATTGCCTCTTTTTCTCTCTTTCTCATCACCATTGTCCTTGCAATGTTCTCAATTGTGCCCCATGGGCACAGTGTGCTAATCCTAGGCACTTTTTCTCCTTAGGATACTGTGTATGCACATGCAGTGTGTGAGAAGAAAAGAGCAGAAGTTGTACTAACTCTTGGCTCACTTTTGTGTGGAGCTGGCATGTGCCTATCTTCTGGGAAGCCATACCATAATATATTGTTTGGGGTCTCCTCGGGATGTGTGGCAGTAATAGCTGTGATGGGCAGGACTCAGGGAGGTGTTTCCTTGCCCCAGCTGTGCAGGCTAGGGTTTAAAGGAAGAGTAAGACAAGAGCAAGGAAGAACTGTGGGGAGAAAAAACCAGCTGGGCTGGAGAGACAGTCCTGAGGCAACAGGAGCTGGTGGAAGTGACTGGCATGAAGGCAGCTAGCCAGTCTGTCACTTGCCTGTGGATGGAAAGGAGCCAAGCTCGGTTTGAGAGGAAAGGGTATCTCTTTGGGAAGCCAAAGTGCATGGAACTCCTGTGGCTTGAAAATGCAATAAAAGACTAGTCCTGTTAATCTGTAAACAGATTAACAGAGTTGCTTTGGTCTGTGCATTTGTATACTGTGCCACCCATGTGTGTCATACCTAGGAATACATGGCAGGATAGTTCAAGCAGGTGATGGCTGTGGTTTAACAATACTGGTTTAGATGTGCATTTCAGTTAAATTGAGACCTACCATAATGTTAAGTAATCACAGCACTATCTCAGTTTCGCTATACTGTATGTTCAAGATCCTGGCTCTGTGTTTCAGGCCTTCCTCATTATAACTGTCTTCTCTTAAAGGAACTTGCAGCTGAGAAGG
This sequence comes from Rhineura floridana, assembly GCF_030035675.1. Lineage (NCBI taxonomy): Eukaryota > Metazoa > Chordata > Lepidosauria > Squamata > Rhineuridae > Rhineura > Rhineura floridana. The sequence continues at coordinate 170,737,733 of NC_084480.1, read as the reverse complement.
CAAAAGCCCTTACTGTTGAGAATAAGTTGAAGGAGCAACTGCTGACACATGAGCAAGAGATGTCTGCTGTACAAGCCCGTATGCAGGCCATTTACCAGGATCATGAGACTGAGAGACAACAGTTGCAAGGAAAGGTGGGAGAAGTTAGGTTTATTTAACACAGACTGTTTTGGATCTTGGTGTTTTCAAGATATGAACACGGAATTATGCGTCACTTGATTCAAGCCAACCTTTATTTGCTAAAAATATTGGACATCATAAACCTAGGGAGACCTCATCACAGTTCTACAACAACATATAAATAAAATATTGTTATAGTATATTATAGATTATCACCAGCACAATGTGCCACATTTTGTGAGACAAATTTATGCCTGATTCTTGATTCTAGTGCAAATATGGCAACCTTGTGTGTTAAATATTTATCCCTGTCAGATACCAAAGAAGTTATTTCCTCGTCTTCATTGAAAAATAAAATGTTGTTAAGGAAATCTTTTTGTTCCCGCCTTCACCATCGAAAATAGACGGCAACTGGTTAAGGCTGTTGGGTGAAAACAGGCCGCAAATTTATTGATTAAAGAAAGCAAGTGGGGTTGGCATGGCAGTAGGGCAAGAATCACCTTTGGTTCCGTCAGTCCAACAGTGGGTGGGGGTTCTGAGTGGCTGGGGCCCGGCCCCTTCTGAGCTAGGGATGTGGCCTGCAAGAACCCCACTAGATCCCTTATGGGGGTCGCCCTTAAGTTTGATCCTTATGGTGTGACAGAAGAGGTGAACGCCTAACAATTCCACTGTGAACCACAGAGGGATAGGCAAACAATCCCTGCTCAATCAGGTGCCAATTTGACTGAGGAAAAAATTACTATTTGGCTTTGTCAACCAGTGACCCTGTTATTCAAAGCTCAGTGACACACTAAAGCGGACTGTGGGTGGATGGGCAAGTCGGCATGGGAAGAAAGAGCCTGTCAACCAAGAGCTCTTCTGTATATTTGTGGAAGGGGGAGGGAGAATTCCACCTTGTGGTTTTTCCCATTACAGAGTTGCAAGAACACCTGCACTTGGCTGACCTTCTCTTCTGCTAAAGATACAGGATCAGTCTCAGGCCAAGAACCTGGCAACCCTATATGTATTTGCAACAAAAAACAAAGATACCTCTTTGCTGGGACATGTTCACTTCTTGGAACAGTGGAAGGAGCTGCCATTACACGCTTTGAACAACGCCAAAACCCTTTTCCATCTCAGCTACTCCCTGCTGGGTGGGAGGGGACTCAGAAGGCTGGATTAGGCTATCTGTCCCATGAGGTGGGGGTTCTGACGTTTGTTCTACATCCTTGATGTCAGTGGACTCAGAATGAGAAATATTAATATAGAGTAAAAAGAGATGCCTGTTATTTTCAAGTAAAAGACATGCGCTGTCTATGTTGAGCCCTGAGCTGCTACGTCTAGATGCAGATAACAGCAGGGAGCTGTTCTGACGCTTTTCATTGATTTTCAGATTCGAACTCTACAAGAACAGCTGGAGAATGGCCCTAATACCCAGCTTGCTCGCTTACAGCAAGAAAATTCAATTCTCAGAGATGCTTTAAACCAAGCCACAAGCCAGACTGAGAGCAAGTAAGATGAACAGTATCTTAGTTAATGTGACAAACATGAGAGGGAAGGGGGGGGGACAGGGAAGAATTTTGTAGTGGATTATGCAGACAATAGGTGAAGTACCAGAGTTGGTTAGGTGCTAATACTGAAGAATTTCTTTTTGGAAAGTCCTCTTGTGTGAATTCTATTATGAGAACATAATACAGGGGTCAGGAACCTTTGGCCCTCCAGATGTTGCTGAATTACAACTCCCATCAACTTCAGTCAGCATGGCCAATAGGCAGGGATGATGGGAGTTGTAGTTCAGCATCTAGAGGGCCAAAGGTTCCCCACACATGTTAGTAGATAGTAGCTATGATCCAGAACCACATTCATGTAGAGGATTCCCATTTTCTTCTATGAGAAGGAAAAATTCTATGGGCTTGGTCACTTTTCCATTGTGGATCTTTCCTTTATTTCTACCATTTATTCGTATCACGTTTGTACCATGTCTTTCCTGAAAGGATGTCAGAGTGGCACACATGGGATTCCCTTTTATCTGTACAACAACCATACCTATGAGGTAGGCAAATTTTGAGAGGGAAAGTGATTTGCCCAAAGTCACCCAGTGAATAGGGCTTTGACGCTGAGTTTCCAATTTCCAAGATAATGGAAAACTTTTAGAACTACTGGATTGTGTCCTTTTTCTTCAGATTCTAGGGAAATAAGTTGCAGTAATAAACTGTTTTTACACACTGAAACTTTCTTTTACAGCAGGTTATGTTCTCTTTGCACAGATTATGCTCTCTTTATTTAAGTGTAATTTTGACTCCTTTAGAAAAACAAGCATTAGGGAAAAATAAGGGAAGAGGGAGGTTTTACTTCAAAATAGCTTTTTATTAAAGAAAAACAATTTCAGTGTAAAAATTGGTAGAAAAAAGTGAAAGCAATCAGCATTTTTTTAACTTGATTCTTTAGGAATGCAATCCTAACCAGAACAGGGTGAAGACCATTCCCCCTGGGTGGAGAACCACCAACCAACAGTACCACTGTTTGTATGGACTGGGTCTTAGTTTGTTTGCTCTCATCCAGACCATTAGCATAGCAAGCTGGATGTCATCCACAGAAATGTGACACCTCAGAGCAAATGTTTAGATGACCTCTCCCAGTGGTTTCACATAGATGTTAAACAGCATGGGAGAAAGAACCCTGTAGAACCATAAAGCATGAGTGAATGCATTGAGCAGTAGTCTCCCAGAACCACCTTCTGGAAATGATCATCTAAGTAGGAGCAAAACCACTGTCAATCATTTCCTCCCACACCTAACCTGGAAAGATTATCCAGATGGAAACCATTGTTGATATTGAAAGGTCCAGGTGAATCAACTGGGTCACTCTCCACTGCCTGTCTTTTGACAAAGGTCATCCCATAGGGTGACCAAGACAGTTTCTGTCCTCAAACCAGACCTGAAACCTAATTGAAATGGTTCCAGAATTTCTTGCCTTGCAGGATGAAAGCTCTGGTAATGACAGAGGTGGTGGCTACTTGGATTGCAGGGAAGAGACCTCACAGGAACTGTGCAGTTTTTCTTGTCTGCCTTCTCTGTCTAAAATCTCTGTTTTTAGGCACTAATGACCCCAAACACTTGGGCATCTACAAATGGGATCTTTAGAAGATTCTTTTGCTTCTTGGATACTGTCCATCTCCATAGCTGGGCATCATGGGGCCTTAGATAGGCTTCCACTGGAGGACCATGATAGGGTGCTTGGGCAGTGGAGAAGAACCCTCTGGGAGTAGTAGGAGTTCCCTTCTTAGCCCAACGGTGGAGTGAAGTCTTTTGCCTGCTGCCCTTGCTATTCTGCATGGTGAAATGGCCTGGGACCATCTCTTTCTTGTACAAACACAGGATTGAGGGTTCTTGCATACTCCCCTAGTCCGTGTCTACACAGACAGCTTGTATGACAAACGTTGTGGTCACCTGAGCTTCCATGTTTTTTGCCTGCAGTTAGGTCTATCTAGGCGAACTACGGTTGAGGTCCCATCAAAGGCCATATTAAGGTTTAGTGATATCTCAGGAAAAATAATGGGTATTCAACAGTGGAAGGATTTTTATAAATCATATAATGTTCATTTATTCTTTATACATCTATTTCATACACACAAGTACATGTGTATCTGGCTTCAGCCAATAAATCAGAATCATATAAGTCAGGGTCAGGGTCCTGACTGGTTGTAGCTCATAATGGCATTCATAATGCTTACAGTTGCCATAGCAGCTCTCATTTTTATTATAGCTCAGTCTTATATCAGGCTTCTACATTTAGTATACATTTAACAAATCTTACAGTATTATCTGCTATTAATTCAGACTAAAGCATTATAGAAGTTACATTGTAATATTTGTGAAGTTACATTGCAAAGAATCAACATACTGCAAGAGATCAACATCTTTCAAATTACATTTCAATACACTTCTATCTTTATAAAGAAATGGAATAATCTCTCCCTTGTAAAAGGCAAGTTTCGAACCTCCATCTGCGACAGGGAGTGGTCCCTGGCTGTCTGAAAGAAGCGGCGGTGAGACCACTCCTGAAAAAACCTTCCTTGGACCCAGAGGACTTTAACAACTATAGACCAGTGGCAAATGTTCCATTCTTGGGCAAGGTCTTGGAACGAGTGGTTGCTGACCAGCTCCAGGCGCTATTGGATGAAACCGATTATCTAGATCCATTTCAGTCGGGTTTCAGACCTGGTTTTGGCACTGAGACGGCCTTGGTCGCCCTGTGTGATGACCTATATCGGGAGAGAGACAGAGGGAGTGTAACTCTGTTGATTCTCCTTGATCTCTCAGCGGCTTTTGATACCATCGACCATGGTATCCTTCTGGAGAGACTTGCGGAGTTGGGTGTTGGAGGCACTGCTTGGCAGTGGTTCCGCTCCTACTTGGCGGGCCGTCTCCAGAAGATAATACTTGGGGAACATTGCTCGACCCCGTGGGTTCTCCAATATGGGGTCCCGCAGGGTTCGGTCTTGTCTCCCATGCTCTTTAATATCTATATGAAGCCGTTGGGTGCAGTCATCCGGAGTTTTGGAGTGCGTTGTCATCAGTACGCTGATGACACGCAGCTCTACTTCTCCTTTTCATCTTCTTCAGGTGAGGCGGTCAATGTGCTGAACCGTTGTCTGGACGCGACAATGGACTGGATGAGAACTAACAAACTGAGACTCAATCCGGATAAGACTGAGATGCTGCTGGTGGATGGTTTCTCTGGTCAGATGGTGGATACATACCCTGTCCTGGACGGGGTTACACTCCCCCTAAAGGATCAGGTTCGTAGTTTGGGAGTCGTTTTAGACTCTTCCCTATCACTCGAGGCCCATGTAGCCTCGGTGGCACGGAATGCGTTTTACCAACTTCGGTTGGTAGCCCAGCTATGTCCCTATCTGAGTAAGGAGGACCTTATATTAGTGGTTCATGCTCTGGTAACCTCACGTTTGGACTACTGCAACGCGCTCTACGTAGGGCTACCTCTGAAGACGGTTCGGAAGCTACAGCTAGTGCAAAATACGGCGGCCAGACTGCCAACAAGAACTAAGCGGTCTGAGCATATAACACCTGTTCTGGCTCGCCTGCACTGGCTTCCAATATGCTACCGGGCCAGATTCAAAGTGTTGGTATTAACCTATAAAGCCTTATACGGCGCGGGACCACGATACCTGCAGGAACGCCTCTCCCGTTATGAACCGGCTCGTACACTATGGTCTACTACGAAGGCCCTCCTCCGGGTCCCGACCCATAGGGAGGCCCGGAGGGTAGTAACAAGATCTAGGGCCTTCTCAGTGGTGGCCCCCGAATTGTGGAATAGTCTCCCCGAGGAGGTACGCCTGGCGCCGACACTATTATCTTTTCGGCGCCAGGTTAAAACCTTTCTCTTCTCTGAGGCATTTTTAATCTAAGTTATTTATGTAAATGTTGTAATTGGTATTTTGGATGATGTACTTTTATATTTGTTATATTGATCTTGTAATTTTATTATTGTATATGTTTCTATGTTTGCCGCCCAGAGAGCTGTTTGCTAATCGGGCGGGATATAAGCTGAATAAAATAAATAAAATAAAAGCATGGCAGCAGTACGCTGGGTCAGTCTGCAAGACAGATATTGAATGGAGGAATCTCTCCCTTTTGCAAGGGTCTTATCATCTGCCTTCTCCCTTTCTGCCTCCTGCCAGAGACGGCAAACACCTTGTCATGCTGCCTGCCAGGGATGGCAAACGGGACCTTATCATAACCAACTCTGCTATCTTTTCTGTGCCTTTTGAAGAGTTTCCTCTTTCAACAAGCCTTTTAAGTTGAGACCTATCCCCGTCTGTGTCTGTGTTAGAACATGTTTTTAACCCTTTTTTAAAAAAGATGTTTTTAAAGCTTTTTTTAAAAATGTCTTTAATGTTGTTTTGTCTTAATGTATTTTAAGGTCTTTTTATGTTTTAAATTGTTTTTAGCATTTCTGTTTGCCACCCTGGGCTCCTGCTGCAGCTGGAAGTTACATGCCATTTATTATTATTATTATAATTAATTAATTAATTAAACTTCTATACCGCCCGACTAGCAATTGCTCTCTGGGCGGTGAACACAGGGAATACAATAAAATACACAATATAATACAATAAGAACATATAAAATAAGAACAATCTAAAATCATTTAACAGTACCCAGAACAAATCAAAGGAGGGGGGGAGCAGAAACACTTTCCCCCATTTACCTTTTTGAGGCTGTAGTTGGTCTGTACATCTGGACAAATAAAAACCTGTGCATTAGCTTAAAACATGCATTGGAAAGACTCTTAGATGGGAAATACATACATTAAACATGGGGCCAGCAAAAATAGGTCGGGGAACTCAGGAATCAAAGTCTTTGGAGGAGCCTCACACCTTTTTGTTGGGGTTTCAGGGAGGGATGGCTCTCCGGATATGGAAATGCCTTCTTTTGCTCCTGGGAGTGGCAGAGATCTGGGTGCAGAGGGTTAATTAGCAGGAGGACACTATCGCCTCCTGGCCCTTTCATTGATCTTTCTGGGTTCCCTCTTGAGATTTTAAGGTCCCTAACAACCACTATCCTAACCCACTGAAAAATTCCAGGCAGTATGATTACCCATTTATTATGGATAGGGATGGGTAGTAGATGTTTCAGTGTCCTCTAGGGGCCAGGCTGACTCCTGCCACCAGGTAGTACGCATGTGCTCAGAGCCATTTAACATTTCCTTCCTATAATCAACCTGGTTGTTATCAGATTCAGAGTGTGTGTGCCTGGACAGTTTTGATCTTTAATATAGCAAGGGGATATTCCCCTCTTGCTATTCTAGCATGTTCTAAAGGAACCTTAAAGGGCAACAGCTCCTTTGTCAGGAGCCAAGTATGGTTGGGTGCTTTGCTGCTGACTTCTTTCTCACCCTAACTAGCTGAGCTGTAAGGAGATGGGAAGGAAGGAATGCTGAATTTATGTTCCAGCTGGCCACATGGCTAAAAAGCCAATTTGATCTAGAACAGGCATGAACTCTGAGGAGCTTCCTCCCACAGGAAAGGACAACTGAAAAGCCTATTTATATAGACCTGCCTTACGGAGCAAGTGTGAGAATTAACCCACTCAAGAATATCCTCCACCATGGATAAGGACAAAAGTTTTTGCACAGACTCTTTTACTTGTGAAAGCTTTAGTTCTCCATTTTTTATCATAAAAACATGGAGTGTGTGTTGAATGTTTGCATGAAGATTATTTTGCTTCAGGACCAACTCCGGTTTGAGGGGGCCCTGGGCAATGTGTTCTCTGTGTTCCATGTCTGTGGCCCCATCCTTCCCATGAGCTTCCCAGGCACTAGTGGGTGATAGAAGAGGTGCTATTGTCTGTGCTGCTGACAGATGGGCACCAATAGGGTCCTGCTGCCTGTGCTACTCTGGTTCCCCACTAGGGATGTAAGAAGGCATTTCTGTTCCATCCCATATTCATTGCATGCAGTAGTTTCTGTTCTGCTGCAGTTCAGCTTCTGGGAAAAACTATATTTATCTTGCTATCAGCTGTGATGGAATTTTATGTAACTAATTATGTTGTTATTATATTATTCCACACCATTCATTTCAGTGCATCTATCACCACACACCCCTACTTCCATTGCAAGGTGCTGCTCAGTGGGCTGCTAGTGGGGCCAGGTGCAATGCACTTTTATTTTTAAGCCTGCTATTTGTTATAAGTGTGGTATATTGGAAAACTTATATCTCAAAAATTTAGAAAGGGCTGCGTAAACAAAAACCTGTGCACATGCCTCCAATGAACCTCAGGTTTGTGGAACTCAGGGAGGGTGTGAAAGTACTGATTGAGGGAAAGGGACAACAATACAGGGTAAATATGGGAAACACTGAGAACAGAGTTCAGATGAAAGCACTCGTGTGGACGAATCGGCACAAAAGCACACACAGGAAAATGGGATCTGTGTGACCCGTGGGTGCATTAAAACGCTGATGTGTGCACAGCTTTAGTTGCTGGCTGCCACCATCTGCACTATTCTGCATAGACAGGGGAAGTGGCAGCTGGCAAGTGAGAAGCACTGCTGCCTGTGCTGCTCTGGGTTCCCCAGTCCCTTAAAAAAATTATTTCCTGGCAGTCAGTGGAGCACTAGGAAAGAAGTGAGGGGGAGCTAAAGGCACTGTGGAACCTCAGAGTAGCATAGCTGGCACCTGCTGTGGGTGGCATCACTCAGAGGTGGGCCAGACACTGCCATTTTAATTACTGCCCGGTATAGCAGGGAATTAAAATGTCAGCACTGGAAAGTGGGGAGGAAAATGAGCTTGGGGACACCAGAATAGTATCTGTCTCAGCATTGGTGGGTCCTCACATTTGCCAGACCATGTGTAGTGCTGATCCTGGACCTGTTTTGCTAGGAAAATATAGATAACTGACGGAGTGAGGAAACAAGATGCCAATACACTTCCATTAATTAAATGTTGCATGACAGATTTGTTCAGTTCTGTTAAATCAGAATGGTTTTGAAGCAAGCTTGGAAACCCTTACTTCTTGTCCTTTTATAATTTAGACAAAATGCCGAACTGGCCAAACTGCGTCAGGAATGTACCAGACTAGACAAGGAGTTGACGGAAAAGCTGGAGGTGTTACAACAAGTAGAAGAACAGAAAAAGTTATTGGAGATGAAGGTTGTTGCTTATGAAGAACAAATCTGCCAGCTCCAGGTCAGTAATGTACATCTAAACCAGGTTTTGGTGAGCTGAAATCAAAATCAAGAAGTGTGACAAACATTCATAGATACAGTAACTCAAGATTCTCAATGTAAAATGACAGTATGAGAGGGAGAAAAAGACCTTTGAAGTTTGTTCCTATGCTCTGTAGCTGTGACATGTCTAGAATTGTGGGATTTTAGCTTGAGTGGGTGTAATCTTTGAACATAAATGTAAGTGTACTGCCTTCAAGTCGATTCCGACTTATGGCGACCCTACGAATAGGGTTTTCATGAGGCTGAGAGGCAGTCACTGGCCCAAGGTCACCCAGTGAGCTTCATGCTATGTGGGGATTCAAACCCTGGTCTCCCAGGTCGTAGTCCAACACCTTAGCCACTACACCATACTGTATATTATTAAAAGCCCCTCTGATATAGAAGCTGAAGGGCTACTTGGATTGCATGATTGGTCTGACTTATAACCATCACAGTTACTTTGTAAGGCAGCCTTAGGCATTCTGTAACCAGTGCATTTCTGGCAGTGAGTATTGGCATATTGCTGTAACCTAAGAGATGAGAAAATGGATACCTACAACATCTCAATAGCATAATATGAATGCTGTTAAATTGGATATCAAGTCTGTGGATCATAACCTATTGTCAAAATGTGTAAAAGTGTTACACATGCTTTTGTCTCATGCTTAGACTTTGCCAGATCATTCAGGTGTGTGAATTTTAAAAAAATTTCTGAACCACTATTCATCCAATGGATTTGATGTACAATAGACATTATTCAAAGTACAAACACAATACATTAGCATCCTTCATAGTAACTTACCGACTAAGAGGCAACAAAATACGAGAGAAACTAAATGTAGACTAAGACAACATAATAACCCTTTAAAATGCTTGAACAAATGAGTCCTAAACCCCAAACTAAGAGCAGCAGCTACAGTGCATGTGTAATGCTTTCAGATAACCTATTTTCATATTTAAAAAGTATTTCCACCTGGTTTTTGAACTCTGGTCCTCATGTATGCAAGTCTTTATTAACCGCACCAATTGCAGTAGACTCACTGACAGTTTGTGGGGCCACAATCAGGAATTCAGTTGCTTGTGCATGTGTTATCGAATTCTTCCAAGCTACACAGGAAGTGGATTGGACTGTGAAAGACCAACCCAAATTGTGTTTGCATTTTCTGACAAATTTGTAGGGCAGTACAATATCTCAGAGAGGAGGTCAGGTCTCCTGCTCCCCTGGTGCATTCACTATAGCTGCCTAATTTCCCTGCTTTTTAAAGTTTGATAGAAATATCTGTTGGCAATACGTACATTCTTAAACCGCAAGGGTTTTTTGCCTATTAGTTATACAATACTGCATGTTCTACTCCATCTTAGGAAAGAAATAAAACTGACTTTATACCTACATCAAATGCATCCACGACCATTATGCATTGTCTCTTGAAATACAGCCCATTTGGTACAAGAGGGCTGGCCAAAATAGAGAGGACAGTATCCAAGGCAGCTTTGCTTTCAGGAAATCAGTGTATGGGTTCTTTCACTGCCTTTTTCAGCAGATTCATTAGGGGTTCTGTAAGTGTGGCATATTGGGGCACTCTACTGTAGTACTCTATTAAACCCAGAATCTGTCATACTTGTGGTAGGGCCGAGGGCTGTGGTGGAATAGCTGCAGACATTCCTGGATGAGACTGATTATCTGGGATCCATTCCAGTCTGGGTTCATGCCTGGGTTTGGGACTGAATCAGCCTTGGTCACTCTTATGGATGAACCTTATAGAGAAAAAGAAGGGGGGGTGCAACCCTGCTCCTCCTGCTCAGTCTCTCACAGGCTTTTGATATCATTGAACTGGCTCTGTGGGATGGGTATTGGTGGCATGGTGCTGCGATGGCTCTGTTCCTACCTGCAGGGTTGTGTCCAGAAAGTAGTGTTGGGAGAGTATTCCTCGGCCCCCTGGTGTTTACCGGGTCTTGTCCCCAGTTCTATTCAACATCTACATGAAGCTGTTGGGAATGGTCATCAGGAGCTTTGGAGCAAGGTATGCTGATGATGCTCAGCTCTATTTCTCCATTACATCTGAATCAGGAGAGGCTGTACAAGCCTTGGACTGGTGCCTGGATGCAGTGGTGGACTGGATGAGGGTCAATAAACTGAGCTTGAATTCTGGAAAGATGGAGGCCTTGTAGGTGGGTGGTTCCCTGTCCAGGAGATAGGTCAATTGCCTGTCTTGGATGGGGTTGCACTCTTTCTAAAGAAGCAGGTATGCAGTTTGGGGGTACTCCTCAATCCATCTCTGTGGGTGGAGGCTCAAGTGAGCTCTGTAGCCAGGAGTGCTTTCTGCCAGTTTAATCTGATAATGCAACTGTGACTGTTTTTGAACCGTGACACCCTGTCCGCATTCGTCCATGCATTGATAACCTGAAGACTCAATTACTGTAACATGCTTTATGTGGGGCTGCTCTTGTATCTGTTCCAGAAGCTGCAACTACTGCAAAATGCAGCAGCCAGACTGCTGACAGGAGCAGATTACTGGCAACATGTTACCCAGCTGCTGAAAGAGCTGCACTGGAATTTGCTACTGGGCCAGGTTCAAGGTACTTGTGTTAATTCACAGAACCCTAAACAACTTGGGCCCAAAGTACCTTAAGGACCACCTGGCTCCCTATGTTTGATCTTGATCACTAAGATCTTCTGATGGGGCAGTTTTGGTGGTTCTCCACACCCCTGAGGTTTGGCTGGCCTTCACCAGGGACCGAGCCTTTAGTGTGGCAGACCTTGCCCACTGGAACTCCCTACCAATAGAGGTTTGGCAGGAACCATCCCTTCTTTCTTTCAGAGGTCTCTTAGATCAAACTTTTTAGGCAGGACTTTCAACATGATTTTTTTTCTTCCAACCAATGCAGTGTTTGTTGATGCTTTTTATTACTTTTAGTGATGTTTCTATTAGTTTTTAATTTTATAATGTTTTTGTATGTTGTAAGCTGCCTTGATGTACTTTTATGAAAGTGCAGCTTATAAATACTTTTATAAATAAATAATAAATACTTCTTTGTTGTTGTTGGGGAGTCTTGATGATGCAAAAAACTTATTCAGATGGTCCAGATGCTGTTCCCAGAATAACTGATGACAATGACATTGTCCTTAAATCACACATTCCTGAAAGGGGGCAAATAAGTGATCACTAACTTATTGAAAATGGCAGCGTGAACTCTTTAGGCCAAATGGCATAGTCAAGGAATTCGTATAGACCCCAAGGGCAGTCTTCTCCCATGAGTCAAAAGTAAGGGGTATCCCTTAGTGATGTCCAATGTGGGCAAGGAATGGGCCTCCCCAGATCTATCAAGCAGCATGTCTACCCTGGGCATCAGGTAGGCATCAAACAGAGATAAAGAATTCATAACCCTGAAATCAATACAAAGATGTATAGAGCCATCTGGCTTTGGTTCCACCCATTCATCAGCCATTATGACTAATGAACCCCTTACTGTTGGTCCATATAGTAACTGAAAGAATGGGAGCTCCAAGGAAGCTTCTAGCACTTCCTTTACTGCAAACCTAAGAGGACTGGAAAAGTTGTTCAATTGTGAGACTGATATATAGGGCAGTATCCAATCCCTTTTTCTGTTAGCACAAGGATTTATACTTGTGCAACAGAAGTTCCCCATTCTCTCTTTCCCCCAGTTGCATTGATTACCTCTCATATTATTTATGGGTCCTATTAACTTTGGCTGTTTTGTGGGGGCTGTTTGGGGATCCTCTCAGTTCTGTTTGTGTATTTTGTTGTTTGGAGCTAACATGACAGAGTGGAAGCAGACTTTCACATTTAATGATACTGATAGTCAGGATATTATCTGATAGATCATTCAAGTCTGATAATGGTAGCAATCCATTAATGCAAGGGTCACCAACCTTTTTGGACCAGGGGGCACATTCTGAATTTTGAGAAAGTGCAGTGAGCACCAATCACAAAATGGCTACCATGGGGGGCATGGCTTAAGACAAAAATAGAGTACAGTCATTGTTACTTTGACCTGCTGGCCCCAATTGTGGAGATCACACAATATTGATACCCACCCACCCGCTGCTGCTGCTGCTGCTGCTGCTGCTGGTGTTACTATTAGACAAGAGGGGCCATTGCCCAGTACCAGGAAAAATATACAAGGTGATCATGCCACGGTCACACACACATACACCTCTCTAAGTCACATTTCCACACATACATGCCTCCTTGTCCATGTGCATCTCTCTCTCTCACAGACTACACATGCACACAGAGTAGAGATGTGAAGGCCCAGAAAAATTGTGAGAAAAATGTTTTTCCCCAATTTTTTCCCAGCCCTTCACATCTCCAACACAGAACATACATTCATACCTGTCTCTCCCCCCCCTCTCTCACACATCCCTTTCTCTCTGTCTGTCCGAGTGCGTCTCTCAGTCATTTAACAGAGCTCCTCCATGGGGTGAAGCAAGTGTCCACTGCCAGCTCTACATGGCCAATGGGCAACAAACAAGCAAACATGATAAGCCAGTAGATGACTGGGAATGCCATCCCTGCCACTACTAGTTGTTGTTGTAGTAGTAGTTATCATCATCATCAATTACCTGCCCGACACCCAAAGGTTGGATCACAACAATCCCGAAGTACATTTTTTAAAAAAGTTAAAAACAACCTGAAATCCCCAAACAGGTTGGGCCCTAAAAACACACAACTCAGGTGTCAAAGGCCAGGGTAAAGAGGTGCATCTTTAGCATTCTTCTCTTTCCCCCCCAAAAATTCTTCCAAACCAACCAGAATGCAAGTGGGTGGACTCTTCCACCTCCATCAACCACTGTGCAGGGTTATGCCATTTAACCTGCTATCACAAAAAAACTCCTCCCAAAAATATTGTGGGTCATTAGCCTGGCACCCACAGACACCATAGTGGCCAGGGTATGTGGTGCCTGCAGGCACTGGGCTGGCAATCCCTAATCTAATGAGTGACAGAATTTGGAATTTTTCAAGAAACACTGGGTCCTTGTAGATTTACATGCCTCTGCTTTGGTGGCATATGATCAGGTAGTCCTGAGAGAGAGAGAGAGAGAGAGAGAGAGAGAGAGAGAGAGAGTTAATAAAAAAAGAATCCTGGCCTTTTCACCCATTATCAGGATTTTAAAAATAAATTGGCAGCCATGTATTTGTATTGGCAAAGTTCAAACAATTGGTCACACCCATTCCCACATAGGAGGTTGAAAATGACCTTGATAGTATAGAACAAGATTTACTTTCTTTCTGTAAGGATCTCAAAGCTGTACTTCAGTGGTTCTGCTCATAGCTTCAGGGCCATTTCTAGAATGAGAGGCACTATTAGGAACCATGAGAGCTGTCCTGTGGTATCCTGCAAGGTTCTGTTTTGTTCCTATGCTATTTAACATAGCCACTGGGAGCTGTAATGACACCCAGCTCCATCCCTCTGTAGCACCTGTATCATGAGAGGTGGTTGAGGTACTAGACTGGTACTTGGAGGAGGTGATGAATTGAAGCTGAATCCTGAAAAGACAGGCGTTATGTGTTTCAAGCTCTTGAGCCTCAGAGGTAGGAAGACTGCAAGCTCTGGACAGGGCTCCACTCCACTGGAAGAAGCAGATCTATAGCTTTTGAGATACACCTTGATCCAGCATAGTCACTGGATGCTTTGGTGGCTAGGAGTGCCTATTTGCAGCTACATCTGATTCACCAGTTACAAACCCTTTTGGGCAGAAATAATTTGACCACTGTACTCCATGCTCTAGTAACTTCCAGATTAGATTATTGCAGTGCGCTCTACGTCATGGGCAGTCTGATGGTGCCCAGTTTTGCCAGTCTTTACATGACTGAACTTGAAAGTACTATCATTTAAAACTCCTTGAATAGTGCGTTTAAGAATTTTTCAGATATAGACAATATATAGAGGACATTTTTTAATTTGCTTTCTAAAGTGGTTGGAGGTTGGACTCTGTGGCCTTATAGGCCCCTTCCAGTTCTCTGATTCTATGAATGTTTTAGTTGGGTCAGTTCTGTTAGTAATCATATAAATTTTACATGCCATGTAGCTTCAGCATACAACAGAAACTACATAATGATGGTACCAGATGCACCTTTATTGGAAGGGATTGCCACAGAGAAAGTCCTCTCCTGGGCCATTGCTGCTCTCTGAATATCTGAGGACTGTGGAACTGCCAAGAGGGCTCTGTCAGACCTCCTCTCTTGCGCTGGCCCCGGCACGGATCTCTCATGATCCGACCACTAGACATCATTACCTGATACACTGGAAAGCAATGCTGCCCTGAGACTTTGTCTTAGTCTCCTCCTTTAACAGATTGCTGTTAAGTGTCTAGGTACACTTTCAGGCCACACATACACACACACACACACACACACAGAGTATCTTTCTGTCTTTAAAGACCACAGCCCTGGGTTGCCTTTGGATACCTGCTGCTGATACACTAATCATTCACCGCTGCCACCATAGATACTGGTTCCAGCTTTGGTTTTGCTCTGCCCACCCTTCTCCTCTGTATGAGCCCAGCCAAGGATCAGGCATGTTGTTAAACCAAACAGATTTATAAAATAACACTGGGAATAAACAAGATTACTTTGATTTCAGTTGTCATGTGTGTAGTTGCATATAAATTATCTTCAACATATTATAGTTTCACTTACTTCATATAATTTAGTCCTAAACCTGCCTCACTACCCGTCTAAATACACATCCACCCCTCACCCTCTTCAACCCAAAACCAGAACCGAACCCGTGGCCAACTGTCATTCTCCCATATATACATTCAACCACCCAGATGCTCAGCCAATCACAACAGCATTCCTCAATGTTCCATCACATACACTCTCCCCTCCCAACTACTCTACTTACCATATTTAATCTACAAAACCGGCACTTACCATAAATACTATACAACTGGCTCACTCTCCTGATCTTAACACCCAAGAGGCTCTATATGGAAGGAGGCGGTTTTTCAGATATTTGAGGATTAAATAATTTAGAACTTACATAACCCCTTTTGTAGCCTCTAATTAACCCCTTCCTTACCCTTTTGCAGCCTATCCTGGCTGATTACTGGTTGGGCTACTCATGAGCAAATAGCCAGTCTAGCAGCTTGTTTTCCATATTAAGTATATGCAGATTACAGAAGAGGAATAAAACAAAAGAGTGCATTTTCAGACCAATCTAACAATTAGGAGACAAGCCAACAGAACTTTACAAAGTTTGAAAATGTGGTTTGCCGGTCCAACTTCAGATCAAAGAATTTGGTCTTAGACATATACAAAATTTTGGCACAGGAATCTACAGATGCAGTGGAGGGCCTGAAAATAGCGGGGTTTGTTTGTTTTGTAAACTGCTTAGAAGTCTTTATATTCAAGCGATATATACATTTTATTAAATATATAAATAAAATATAGAGCTGGAAATCTGGGCATCAGTTTGTATCACAGCTTTGGGTTCAGATATAACTCTAAACTGCAGTTAATCAAAAATGGGTTCCATTTTGTGCTCATCCATGAAGCTCGCTAGCCCCCCTCTATGTGTGGCTAACCTGCCTCTCATGGTGGTTATCAGGACAAAATGGAAAAAGCCTATGAGTAAGCTTAAGGCAAAAAGGATGGACACAGATGTGATATTTATTTATGCGTGTTTGCTGAATACTTGCATTGGAAACTTGCAGTAGTTCTTGCTTTCCAGTACATGTGACAAATAGATGTGTATACTTCATGTGCAACAAGGTTCCTTAATAGCAGTGATATCCAGTAAACTCTCTGAATCTTTTGGCAAGAATAGGAAAGGGATTGTGAAGATGGCAATGCCCTTTTATACTAGTTTTGTGGCTTTTAAGAACCAGCACTATGCTTATTTGCCTGCTTTTGTTTTCCAGCTTAATTTTACCCCCATCTCTTTCACGCAGACATCCCAAAAAGAAAATGAGGCCCCCTTGCAGAAAAGCTTGGATGAGATCAATGAGCAACTCTGCAAATCCCAGGCCAGTTATCAAAACTTGCAGAAAGAGCTGGAGAAGGCAAAAGAGCAGCAGTCCAGTCTTACTGGTGAGATCACATTTGTGCACATGACATTTCAACAATAGAGAAGCAGAAATAAGCATAAGCTCTATCTCCGGTCATCAACTAATTTTTTAACAGGGGCCATAGCTTGAGTTCTGGAGAACCAGCAGAATTGGTTCCATCCAGTAATTACAGATTCCTGCATGCTCTGGGATAAAAGCAAAGGGTTCTATAAATGCTTCCTCCCAACCATAATTTTGGTTTAGTACTCTCCTTTGGTAGAGCCACTCCCTCAGAGCCAGATGCAGGTTCTTTACCATCTCTCTTTGTGAACAGCAAGAGATTATTTGGGAGTATAACGTGGGTGAGGGCCCCGACTTCTGACCTGGAGGGGGTGGGTTAACGGGAGCTGATTGATTCTTCTTGTGAGAGTAGCAGAATGGGAGATTTTTCCAGGTGTGAGCTGGACTAGGGGCAGTTGTGGGTGAGAGCAGAAGGATTAAAAGGGTTGTCTCCTTTATTTAGGACTCTAATCTGTAGATCAAGTGCTTGTTAAGGCAAGATACCTATATGTACAAGCCTTTTGCTCGCATGAATATTAATCCAATTCAAACTGTTTTTTAATATCATGGCTTGTTCCAAACCTGGTAATGATTAAGCTGATAAATTCCTGGCTTTTTCTGATCCTGGTTCAGACAAAATGGAAAACTATAATTCATTAGATGTTTCCTGATTTAATTGCATCCCATGGCTAGGGAATGTAAGGAGGCATCTGTCTGCCTTGTATTTGTCACATGTAGCACTGTTTCTGTTCTGCTGCAGTTTGTCTTCCACCAAAAATGACGATATTCATTTCACTGTCCGTTGTGGCAAAAGTATGTAATTAACATAATTTATGTAATTATTTATGTAAATAGCATTGTCATTATGTTATTCCACCCCATTCATTTCAGTGCAAGGGAAACATAATGCAAATGGGGTGTGGAACGTAATCTGTTAAGTATCATTTGTAGGGAAGTACTAAAATTCTAACCAATTTGGATTTTGTACCAAATTTTCTATTAATTCACTTATTCTTTATTGTAACAATTTTCCACAGCTATTTTTGAAAATGGATTTTTTTAAATCCACCTCTAAAATATTGATGCTAAAAACAATGGTTTTATTGATATTTCCTTTCAAAATATTAATATCAATATTTTTTGTGAGGGAAAAATGGACTGGTAAAAGTATCAGCTAGCGGACAAAGAAAAACTTGAATTGATACCATCTTGTTAAGTTGACAGAATGCTTTTGAACTGGCACTGGCCAACAGATGCCATCACATAATCATTTGTGAACTGAAAGCAACAACAGTGAATACCACTCATATTCCCTGGATCGATTTCTGTTCTGGACATAGGATGAATAAATGACCATCAGCAATTTTCCCTCCTGTTTCCATTTTCTGTGGAATTTTCCAACATCCCTACTTCTGGTAAAGATAGGAGTGAAGAGCTGTAAGCAAAGGCAAAAGGCTCATGCATACCTTGGCTTAGTAACAGACTTTGACCCAGATATGTTGATTGCTAAAGAAAGTAGCACAGATCCCATTTTTATGTAATTTATGTGGATTTCTATAGGACTGGATGCAAATGGCTTCCCAAATTCTCCACGCTATTTGTGGGAAGTGAAATTGGGAGTGGGGAAAATGAGATTTTACTTGAATATTCACCAGGGGAGGTATGAACTTCTCCATTAGTTCAGGAGAGGCTTGAAAAATATTATAAAAAATAATCAGAAAAGTCTAGTTTCGTAAGCCACCCTGATGACTCTTTAAGTCAAAAGGTGAGATAAAAATAACCAAAATGAATAAATTATTTTTTAAATAAATTATTGATTTTTTAAAAAAACAATTCATTTTGATTATTTTTATCTCACCTTTTCACTTAAAAAGCCATCAAGGTGGCTTATAACTGTTTCATAGCCTTCATCACTCCAAACTGTTATTTCTCCTGTGCAGGTAAAATATATCAGGTGGGTAGCTAGCACCACCTAGCGGTTGAAGGCAGAAGAGCACTGTTGAATTTTGCGGGCACCTCCTGGTCTGCTCAGCTCCTTTCCTCAGTTCTGTCTTCACCAAGCACGGTTGAGCTCTCTCTCTGCCATGTTGGTTCAGGCCTGTATTGTGTGTTTGTGTTAAGTGTTAGTTTACTGTTTTTGACATGCACAAAGAAAACCGTTTCATGGTAAGACCAAATGTCTCATTTTAAACAATTTGGGGTGATGACATTTTTGAAACAGAATGGTGACTAAAGAGCAACTGAAGAAAAACTTGAAACAAGTCCAACCAAAATCTATGGTGAAACCGTACTTGCAGTACTATGTACAGTTCTGGTCACCTCACCTCAAAAAGGATATTGTAGAGGTAGTAAAGATTCAGATAAGGGCAACCAAAAGGATCAAGGGGATAGTTATGGACGCTCTGAACAGGTGCCAGTAAGTTATGGGCTGGATGGGAGCTAATAAACTGCAGCTCAATACAGACAAGACAGAAGTACAATTGGTTAATGATTTATCAAACCCTGGAAAGTGGTTTTTGACCTGTTGTGGATGGGATTGCACTCCCTACTCCCTCATAAAAAACAGGTTTGCAATTTAGGGGTGATTTTTGGATCTAAATTGGTAATGAATGCACAAGAAGCATTGTGTGGTATGTGTTGCAACTTTTTATGTAACAACGGTGCCCCTTCTTGGGGAAAAATCACCCAGCTAGACAACTAATCTTGGGTGTATAAAGAACTGCTTGAAAAGTATTCAGAATTTTCAGCTGGTGTGGAATATAATGACCAAACTATTGAAGGGCATTGACTGCTGTGATTGTATCACAATAAAGTTAAATGATCTTCGCTGTCTTCTGTGATGCTACCAGGCCCAGTTCAAAGTGCTGTTTTTGCCCTTTAAGCCCTAAATGGCTCATGGCTAGGATATCTAATGAAACTCCTCCCAGATGAACCTATCTGTCAATTGATGAGATAATCCTCAGAGGCCATGTGCCCCCAACTTCAAAAGTTAGGTGAGTGGCTACCAAGGAGAACCCTTTTCTGTTGTGGTTCCTAAACTTTCAACCTTAGGGATGTTTACCTGGCATCTTCGTTGCTATGTGAGTGAAATTCAGTTGAGGTATCCAGAAGCTTTTTGGCTGTTTGTGCCAACGTTCTGCAGTTGAGTTCTGTTTCATCTGCATATAATGTGTTCTCTTTTTATACCCAGTGGGTTGTTGTTATGTGCCTTCAAGTCAATTACGACTTATGGCGACCCTATGAATCAATGACCTCCAAGAGCATCTGTCATGAACCAGCCTGTTCAGATCTTCTAAGTTCAGGTCTGTGCCTTCTTTTATGGAATCAATCCATCTCTTGTTTCGCCTTCCTTTTTTTCTACTCCCTTCTGTTTTTCCCAGCATTATTGTCTTTTTCAGTGAATCATGTCTTCTCATTATGTCCAAAGTACAATAACCTCAGTTTCATCATTTTAGCTTCTAGTGACAGTTCTGTTTAATTGGTTCTAACACCCAATTATTTGTCTTTTTTGCAGTCCATGGTATGCGCAAAGCTCTCCACCAACACCACATTTCAAATGAGTTGATTTTTCTCTTAACCACTTTTTTCACTGTCCAACTTTCACATCCATACCTAGAGATCTGGAATACCATGGTCTGAATGATCCTGACTTTAGTGTTCAGTGATACATCTTTGCATTTGAGGACCTTTTCTAGTTCTCTCATAGCTGCCCTCTCCAGTCCTAGCCTTCTTCTGATTTCTTGACTATTGTCTCCATTTTAGTCAATGACTGTGCCGAGGTATTGATAATCCTTGACAAGTTAAATGTCCTCATTTTCAACTGTAAAGTTACATAAATCTTCTGTTTAGTCTTTTTGATGTTCAGCTGTAGTCCTGCTTTTGTGCTTTCCTCTTTAACTTTCATCAGCATTCGTTTCAAATCATTACTGGTTTCTGCTAGTAGTATGTTATCGTCTGCATATCTTAAGTTATTGATATTTCTCCCTCCAATTTTCATACCACCTTCATCTTGGTCCAATCCCATTTTCCGTATATGTTCTTCATATAGATTAAACAAATAGGGTGATAAAATGCACTGCTGTCTCACACCCTTTTCGATTGGGAACCAATCGGTTTCTCCATATTCTGTCCTTACAGTAGCCATTTGTCCACAGTATAGGTTGCGCATCAGGACAATCAGATGCTGTGGCACCCCCATTTCTTTTAAAGCATTCCATAGTTTTTCATGATCTACATAATAATCAAAGGCTTTGCTGTGTAATCTATAAAGCACAGGGTGACTTTCTTCTGAAATTCCTTGGTCCGCTCCCAGGGCCAGCTCCAGGCATCAGCTTGCCCTGGGCCCTGGTGTGTGCGTGTGCACGTGTGCCCCCCCCACGCCCTCCCTACGTCCTCCCTACCTGTCTAGTCTTTTACCATTGCCCTTAATGAAGATGGCAGCTGCGGTTTCCCTAAGGGGAATGAAGCCTCTGCTGCCATCTTTGTTGATGGCACACGTGCTTGCTACGCGCACACATCTCTGCCATCAACTAAGAGAGCGGCGGTGGCTTCAGTACCTTAGGGAAGCTGCGGCTGCCATCTTCATTAAGGTCAATGCTAAAAAGCTGGCTGACAGGTGCATGGGGGCGTGGGGGGGGCGCGGATCACAGAAGGGGAACGGAGGGCCCCTCAGGGGCTCCTATAGCTCTGGGGCCCTTGGGCCAGTGCCCAACCTGGCCGCCCTTTAGAACCGGCCCTGTCCGCTCCGTTATCCAACATATGTTTTTAATATGATCTCTGGTGCCTCTTCCCTTTCTAAATCCAGCTTGGACATCCGGCATTTCTCGCTCCATATATGGCAAGAGCCTTTGTTGTAGAATCTTGAGCATTACTTTACTTGCATGGGATATTAAGGCAATAATTTGATAATTACTGCATCCCCTGGGATCCCCTTTCTTTGGAATTGAGATGTATATTGAACATTTCCAGTCTGTGGGCCATTGTTTAGTTTTCCATATTTCTTGACAAATTTTTGTCAAAATTTGGACAGATTCTGTCTCAGTAACTTGTATCAACTCTATTGGTATGCCATCTATTCCTGGTGATTTGTTTCTTCCAAGTATTTTAAGAGCAGCTTTCACCTCACATTCTAAAATTTCTGGTTCTTCATCATACGATTCCTCCATGAATGAATCTGTCATCGTGGCATCTCTTTTATAGAATTCTTCAGTGTTTGCTTCCATCTTCCTTTTATTTCATCTCGGTCAGTCAGTGTGTTCCCCTGCTGATTATTCAACATCCCTACTCTTGGTTTAAATTTCCCTTTCATTCCTCTAAACTTTTGGAATAGGGCTCTTGTTCTTCCCATTTTGTTGTCCTTTTCTATTTCTATACAATAACCATTGTAATAGTTCTCTTTGTCCCTATGTACTAGTCGCTGTATTGTTGCATTTAGGGTTCTGATCATGTTTCTCCTTTTGCTTTTGCTTTCCGTCTGTCTTTAACCATTTCAAGAGTTTCTTCAGTCATCCATTGAGGTCTTTCTCTCTTTTTAACTAGAGATACTGTCTTTTTGCATCCTTTCCTAATAATGTCTCTGACTTCACTCCATAGTTCTTCTGGTTCTCTGTCAGCTAAGTTTAAAGCCTCAAATGTGTTCCTTATTTGACCTTTATATTCTTCTGGGATGTTATTTAAATTGTATTTTGGCATTATGATTGCTTGTTATTCTTTAGCTTCACTCTGATTTTCGATGCAACCAGTTCATGATCTGTGCCGCAGTCTGCTCCTGGTCTTGTTTTTGCACAAAGTATGGAACTTCTCAATCTTCTGCTACCAATTATATAATCAATTTGATTCCTATATTGACCATTTGGTGATGTCCATGTCGTCTTTTCAGTTGCTCAAAAAATGTGTTCACAAGAAACAAATTAATTGGCTTCACAGAATTCAACAAGTCTTTCTCCGGCTTCATTTCTTTCTCCTAAGCCCCACAATTCCTAGTTCTTCTCTGTTCCCTGCTTTTACAATCCAGTCTCCCATGATTATCAGCCCGTCTTGTTTTGGTGTGTGATCAATTTCATCCTGTACTTCTGTGTGAAATCTCTCCAATTCCTCTTCTTCTATGTTTGCCGTTGGAGCATAGACTTGGATGATGGTTATGTTAATAAGTTTCCTGTTTAATCTCATTGATATCACTCGCTCAGACCTTGCGTTGTAGCTCCTGATTGCTTTTGCTACAGCATTTCTCACTATTAAAGCAACCCCATTTCTTCTTAATTTCTCATTTCCTGCATAAAATATTTTGTAGTTTCCTGAATGACAAATACGTGGAGTAGGCTTTGCTATTAAAAATAATCTTGTGAAGCTCTTGTCAGAAATTCCTACTGGCATTAATGAACGACTCTCAACTCTCCGATTAAAACTCGCCAGAAACCAGCAGGCAACTATTGTAAGTGCTTATGCACCAACATTATTAGATGCTGATGAAGACATCAAGGAAAATTTTTATACCCAGCTGGACACCATCTTATCAGAGATAACTAAGGACGATAAAATTATCCTCCTGGGCGATTTCAATGCAAGAGTTGGGTGTGATTTTGATTTATGGCCAGAAGCCATTGGGAAAGAAGGAGTTGGCAATAGCAACCTGAATGGCATTCTATTTCTGACTAAATGTGCAGAGCATAATCTTATTATTACAAACACACTCTTTCACCAGAAAGATAAATTAAAAACATCATGGAAGCACTCTCGGTCAAAGCATTGGCATCTCCTGGATTATGTAATTGTCCGTGCCAGAGATCGTCGTGATGTACTCCTCACTAGGGCCATGACGAGTGCCGATGACTGCTGGACAGATCACCAATTAATTTGATCCACTATGGCCATTAATATTATTCCTCAATGTAGGCTCCAAGGAAGAAAACCAAGGCGTAAAATGAACATCCACGCCCTTCAAGATCCTATTAAGCGAGCTTGCTTTCAAACAACTCTCAAGAAACATCTACCTACGGAACTCCCTGAAAACGTTGAGGAACACTGGAATAAACTGAAGACATCCATTATTGCAGCATATGAACAAACTATTGGATACCAAACTAAGAAACATCAGGACTGGTTTGATGAGAATGATAGTGAGATTGAACATATCATTGACAAGAAAAGGAAAGCCTTCCAGATACGGCAAAAAGACATCAACTGTGCTGCTAAGAAAAAAATCTATGCCAATGGAAAGGCTGAGGTCCAAAGAAGAACTAGAGAACTTAAGAACGCCTGGTGGATAAAGAAAGCTCAAGAAATCCAGCACTTTGCAGATACTCATGATGCACGGGGCTTTTTTAATGCCACAAAGGCCATCTGTGAGGCAACAAATTATGGTACAAATCCCTTACGTTCAATAGATGGTACCAAACTTCTAAAGGACAGTCTATTGCACTTCGTTGGAGAGAGCATTACCATGACCTCCTTAATCGTAACTCTTATGTGGCTGGTGAGGTCTTCTCACAAATCCCACAACAACAAATTAGAGATGAGTTTGCAGTATCCCCTAATTTGTATGAAGTCAGTAAAGCCATTAATCAAATGAAGAATAACAAAGCTAGTGGTCCTGATGGGATTCCTGCTGAAATCTTTAAAAAAGGTGGGCTTGAATTTACACAACTACTACATAAGCTCATTGAAAAAATCTGGATGAGGGAGGAGATCCCAGAAGACTTTAGGGATGCCATAATTATCACTCTCTTCAAGAAGGGTGATAGAACAGATTGTGGGAACTACCGAGGCATCTCTCTTCTAGTTACTGCAGGTAAAATCCTTGCAAGGATCCTCGCAAATCGCCTCCTACCTATCTCAGAAGACATCCTTCCTGAATTCCAAAATGGTTTCCGCCCTTCCAGGGGGACAGTGGACATGATCTTCACTGCACGACAGCTTCAAGAAAAATGCAGGGAGCAAAACCGACCTCTGTATATGGCATTTATTGATCTGACTAAGGCCTTTGATGCTGTAAATCGAACTGCTCTCTGGACCATGCTTCTGAAAATTGGATGCCCTGATAAATTTGTGAATGTTTTACGACTCCTCCATGACATGATGGTGACAATTCTGGATAACAGTGGCTCTCAAAGTGATCCATTCAAAGTGAGATCAGGCGTCAAACAGGGATGCGTCATTTCTCCGACCTTATTTGCTATTTTCGTTGCCATGATTCTACACCTTGTTGAGGGGAAACTTCCCACTGGTGTGGAAATCACATATCGAACAGATGGAAAGCTTTTTAATCTCAGTAGGCTAAAAGCAAAAACTAAGGTAATTACAACCTCCGTTGTAGAACTTCAATATGCCAATGATGATGTAGTCTCCGCACATTCAGAGGAAGATCTTCAAACTATCCTAAATGTCTTTGTAGAAGCATATGAAAAGGTTGGCCTCGCTTAACATCAAAAAACCAAAGTGCTTCATCAGCAAGTGCGAACCGATCCCTCTGTAGCACCATCAATCCAGCTTAATGGTGTGACGCTGGAGAATGTCGATCACTTTTCTTATCTTGGCAGCCATCTCTGTAAAAGCTGACATCGATGCTGAAATTCAGCATCGTCTGAGCCCTGCGAGTGCCGCATTCTCCCGAATGAAGCGCAGAGTCATTAGAGGATCGGGATATTCGCAGGGAGACCAAAATGCTTATTTACAAAGCCACTGTACTACCGACCTTACTGTATGCCTGTGAAACATGGACCATCTATAAACGCCACTCCCAACTTCTTGAAAGATTCCACCAACGCTGCCTCCAGAAAATTCTGCAAATTACTTGGGAAGATAGGCGGACTAATGTTAGCGTATTGGAAGAAACAAAGACCACAGTGTTGAAACAATGATCCTCCAACATCAACTTCGCTGGACCGGCCATATTGTTCAAATGCCTGATCACCATCTTCCAAAGCAGCTACTTTACGGAATATCGGTGGACAGCAAAAGAGGTTTAAAGATGTTCTCAAAGCTAATCTAAAAAAAAGTAGCATGAGCATCAAGAACTGGGAAGTCTTGGCCTATGAGCATCCCAATTGGAAGTCGGCCATTATCACAGGTACTATGGACTTTGAAGGCGCACGGGTACAGGGCGAAAGGGACAAACGAGCTAAGCGGAAGGCACGTCAAGCAAATCCTCATCGTGACCATCTTCCATCTGGAAACCTATGTCCTCACTGTGGGAGGCTGTGTGGATCCAGAATTGGCCTCCACAGTCACTTACGGACCCACTGTTAAAGACCTTACCCTGGAAGACAATCTTACTCGGCCACGAGTGATCGCCAATGAATGAATGAATTCACTGACGCCAAGTATTGTAATGTTGATACGTTCCATTTCTTGCTTGACAATTTATAACTTTCCCTCGTTCATGCTTCTCACATTCTATATTCCTATTGTGTATGTTGTACAATTCCAGACTCTCCTTTCGCATCTGTTCACATCGGCCTTTGATCTTCCTTTCGGCTTTGTCCCAGCTGCATCATTAGTCACAGCACTACTTGTATTTGTCCTTTGTTCTTCCCCAGTAGCTCTTTGAGTGCCTTCTGACCTTGGGGTCTCATCTTCCAGCACTATCTTGTGTTTATTTATTTATTTATTTATTTATTTATTTATTGCACTTGTATACCGCCCCATAGCCGAAGCTCTCTGGGTGGTTTACAGCAATCAGAAACATTAAAACAAATACACAATTTAAAAACATATTTTAAAAACAATTTAAAACACTATTTTAAAATTCAAAACAATATAAAAAACAATATAAAAACACATGCTAAAATGCCTGGGAGAAGAGGAAAGTCTTGACCTGGCGCCAAAAAGATAACAGTGTTGGCGCCAGGTGCACCTTGTCAGCAAGATCATTCCATAATTTGGGGGCCACCACTGAGAAGGCCCTCTCCCTTGTTGCCACCCTCCGAGCTTCCCTTGGAGTAGGCACCTGGAGGAGGGCCTTTGATCTTGAACGTAGTGTACGGGTGGGTTCGTATCGGGAGAGGCGTTCCATCAGGTATTGTAGTCCTAAGCCATGTAAGGCTTTATAGGTCAAAACCAGCACCTTGAATCGAGCTCGGAAACATACAGGCAGCCAATGCAAGTGGGCCAGAATCGGTTTTATATGTTCAGACCGTCTGGTCCCTGTTACCAATCTGGCCACTGCATTTTGCACAAACTGCAGTTTCCGAACTGTCTTCAAAGGCAGCCCCATGTAGAGTGCATTGCAGTAATCTAATTTGGAGGTTACCAGAGCATGGACAACTGAAGCCAGGTTATCCCTGTCCAGATAGGGACGTGGTTGGGCCACCAACCGAAGTTGGTAGAAGGCACTCTGTGCCACCGAGGCTCAAGTGACAGAGATGGTTCTAGGAGAACCCCCAAGCTACGAACCTGGTCCTTCAGGGGGAGTGCAACCCCATCCAGAACAGGTTGGACATCCACCATCTGGTCAGAAGAACCACCCACAAACAGCATCTCAGTCTTGTCTGGATTGAGCCTCAGTTTATTAGCCCTCATCCAGTCCATTGTCGCAGCCAGGCACCAGTTCAGTACATTGACAGCCTCACCTGAAGAAGATGAAAAGGAGAAACAGAGCTGCGTGTCATCAGCGTACTGATGGCAACGCACTCCAAAGCTCTGGATGACCGCACCCAACGGTTTCATGTAGACGTTGAACAGCATGGGGGACAGACTGACCCCTGCGGAACCCCATACTGGAGAGTTCAGGGTGCCGAGCAATGTTCCCCAAGCACCACCTTCTGGAGGTGACCTGCCAAGTAGGAGTGGAACCACCGCAATGTAGTACCTTCCACTCCCAACTCAGCCAGTCTCCCCAGAAGGATACCATGGTCGATGGTATAGAAAGCCGCTGAGAGATCAAAGAGAATCAACAGAGTCACACTCCCCCGTCTCTCTCCCGACAGAGGTCATCATACAGGGCGACCAAGGCTGTTTCCATGCCAAAACCAGGCCTGAAACCCGACTGAAATGGATCCAGATAATTGGTCTCATCCAAGAGTGTCTGGAGCTGGCCTTTTGGATACTCTGTTCATAGGGTTTTTGTGGTAAGAGTTATTCAGAGGTGGTTTACCATTGCCTTCCTCTGAGTTTGGATGCATCTTAGTCTGGAGTCTCAGCATTGACCATTTCGCCTTGGGTGCCCCTGCTAGGAGTCTAGCCTCTTGGTCTAGACTCCTGATGGCATTGCTTTCAGTTTCTTCAATATTCTCAACCCCCCTTCTTCAACACTCTCAAACCCACTCACCACGTTAAGGTGTGCATCCTAAAGGGGGTACCCAGTGGGAGAAACCTGAATTTGCCAATGAATGTGACACAAATACTTAGACCTGTAACTCTTAAGAGCCAGTCTGAATGTGTTGATGGTAACCATTTGTCTGGATTACTGATATATCAAGCTGTGTGTGTGTAATTTTAACATCCAAAAGGGCATGTGGGTGAAGGGAGCTGAACATTTTGTCATTGCAGATGCTTTTCTCTCAGCCTGGCTCATTTTTTGTGTTGAAGTTGGGTTGGGGAAAAAGGAGTTTGGGTGACAGACCTCAGGGAGATGAGTTACGGGAGAGTTTGGATCCCCTAATTTGCTGCCCCTTTGGACAGACCTGGCAGTGGGGTCTGAACTGGCAGTGGCTGACTAGGAAAGAGATCTTGGGGGTCATGGGGGATAACTCAATGAAAATGTCAACCCATTGTGCAGCAGCTGTGAAAAAGGTGAATTTCATGTTGGGCTTCATTAGGAAAGCAATAGAAAATAAAATTGCCAGTGTCATAGTGCCCTTGTACATTCAGTGGAGCAACCACACTTGGAATACTGTGCACAGTTCTGGTCTCTGCACCTCAAAAAGAATATTATGGACCTGGAAAAGGTTCAGAAAAAGGCAACCAAAATGATCTAGGGATTGGAACAACTCCCCAGTGAGGAAAGCTCCTTCCATACAAAAATCTTTGGGATATGGTGTTAGGAATTTTATGACATGGGAGACCAGGGTTCGAAACCTCACACAACCATGAAGCTCACTGGGTGACTTTGGGCTTGTCAATGCCTCTCAGCCTCAGAGGGAGGCAATGGTAAACTCCCTCTGAAGACCGCTTACCATGAAAACCCTATTCATAGGGTCGCCATAAGTTGGAATAGACTTGAAGGCAGTCCATTTCCATTTTGTGACGGCTATGAAGCTTTATGACAGGCTGTGAGCGTAGTGTGATAATACTGTTGCCAGTAGGTGGCGGTAATAGGGCCTTTCCTTGGCCTTGATTCACCATTAAACCTATGCAGAAGAATAAGCAGAAGAAGGAATTATGTGTGCACCTTGTTGTATGTTTGTGACCAGTATTTTGTTTGTTCTTGAACAGAACTTCAATCTAAACTTCTGTACTGTGAAATGGAGGTGAAGAATAAGGTGGAAGAACTAAATAGTTTACGGGTTAAGTTGTCAGAAGCCACTTCCAAAAATGCACAGCTTGCAGAAAGGATTAAATTGACTGAAGCCCTCTTAGAAGCAGGCCAAATGAGAGAAGTGGAGAAAAACCAAGCTGTACAGGTCAGAGACTTGCAATGTTCTGCTTCCCTGTTAACCTTTCCTTTTGCGTGTTTCCTTCTCATTCAGTGGCATTCTCCTTTTTATGATGTACTATTTCAGCAATGTGACAGTATTACTTATTGTGTTACTTGCTGTATTTTGGAAACAAGGACTGCTTTGAGGACAATAATGTAATTTCCTTTCTTTCTGCCCCCCTTGTTTTCAGGAAGCAAACCAAACAGAAGTCAGCCTGCTGCAGTTAAGGTAAGGCTGGTGAGTTTTAAAAGACTGAGTTTTGGGCACTGTTAAACTACTAATGCTACTAATGTTATTTGGCAAGGACATCCTTGTGCTGCAAGATGATAATACTTTGCATGTAATACAGTAGGGTCCCACTCATACAGCAGGTTACGTTCCAGGCCCCCACCGAAAAGTAGGACCCTACTGTATTCCAGCCGCCACACTGCAGCTGACAGCAACAGCTGGAGCACGTGATCAGCTGGAGTGCGGGGAGCTCACACACTCCAGCTGATTGCTGACAGCTGGAGCGCGGCGGCTGGAGCTCCCTGCGCTCTAGCTGATCACCCCGCTAGTGCCGCCGTATTAGTGGAACGCCGAAAAGCAGGGCCCTACTGTATGGGGAACAACCCATTGTTTCATTATCCCTGTTCAGAGTATGGGAAATAAGCAGGAGAAAGTTGAAGGCAAAAATGATGTACTAGGTATTCCTGAAACCTGGTGGGATTGGAAAGTAGGTTATTATTTATTTATTAGATTTATATTCCAGCCTTCCTCTCTGTAGGAGCCCAGGGCAGCAAACAAAAGCATTAAAAACTCTCTAAAACATAATAAAAACAGACTTTAAAATACATTAAAACAAAACATCTTTAAAAACATTTTTTTAAAAGCTTTAAAAACATATTAAAAAGCAATTCCAGCACTGACACAGGCTATTGAAGGGCATAACTCCTTCTAAAGGAATAAACCAAATAGAAGGGAAGAGGAAGAATAGTATATGTAAAGGATTTTTACACAAATGAGAACATCCATGACTCTCAACATGCAAGGTTGGATGAAAGCAAAATAATGGGGGAAATAAAAGCAATGTCTTTGAAGGAATCTGCTGCAGGCTACCAAGCTTGGATAATGATTGCCTATATCAGATTACCAAACTTTCAAACAGGAGAGAGACAGTAGTAATGGGAGACTCCAGCTACCCTGATATTTTCTGAAACTAAGTCACACTGTACTAAGACTGGGGGGAAAAAATTCCTCACTTGCCTTGCTGACAATTTCGTCTTCCAGAAAGTGGAAGAAGAGAAAAGAAGAGCAGCCATTGTAGGTTTGATCCTTACCAATTGGTAAGAACTCAGGGATGAGGTGAACCCTACTAGTGATCTTGTCATTGTGGAAAAACCAAGCATGGTCTGTACTTTATCAGAAAGCTGATCTCAAGAAGCTTAAGGCAGTAATGATGTGTGTGTGGTAGGGTGGAGTCACCATCCTGACACTGATGTCATTCCTGCTTACTGGGAATGGGACACAATGGGGCGGTGGTGATGTTGGGGCTAAGTAGGTCCATCCAGTGCTTCTGTTAGTGCATCCATACGGCCCTGACCTTGTCACCACTCTGTTCCAGCCTCAAAGAGGTACACAGCAGTGATGCTGGAGGAGGAGGTGGCGCCATCACACACACCACTACTTGCTTAAGGAAGCACAGGATGAGATCCCATGGGTTAAAGAGGAGAAGGGAGTTCAAGAATTTCTTAAGAGTAAGATACTGAAGGCATAGTTGCAAATACGTCCAGTGAGCAAGACTAACTGGAGGCATCTAACTGCATAAGGAGCTTCCTGGTGAGCTTAGATTTAAAAGGAACATAAATAGAAAGTGGAAGGAGGGGCAAACATTCAAGGATAAATGAGTAG
Organism: Rhineura floridana; assembly: GCF_030035675.1. Lineage (NCBI taxonomy): Eukaryota > Metazoa > Chordata > Lepidosauria > Squamata > Rhineuridae > Rhineura > Rhineura floridana. Next base: position 170,706,371 of record NC_084480.1, on the reverse strand, counting down.
CCAAAGCTTGTAGGGAGATGTCAGGAGGGCTAAAACTAGGAATGAGCTTAAGCTTGGTAGAGATGTTAAAATAGCAAAAGGGAATATTTTGGGCTATGTTCAGAGCAAGAGGGAGAACAAGAAAACCAGAGGGAGAAGATGGAGAAGCATTACTGGGTGACAAAAGGCAGAATTGCTCCTTTGCTTTGGTATTGTGCCACAAGGGAAACCGTGCTCAACTGGCAAAAATAGGTCTAATACTGAAGGGAAGGAGTATTTATTTATGTATTATTAACTGATAAAACACTAAAAACATCTTGAAAAACAATTCTAATACAAATGCAGACTGGGATAAGGTATCTATTTAAAAGGATTGATGAAAGAGGAAGGTCTTCAGTAGGCCTTGAAAAAACAGCAGAGACAACACCTGTCTAATAATTAATGTAATGGTAATGGTGTCCCTGCACTTGTAGCGCGAGTTGTTTCCGACTCTTAGGGAGACGTCTTGCAACGTTTATTAGGCAGACCATATATATGGGGTGGGATTGCCAGTTCCGTCCCCGGCCTTTCTTTACCCCCCCAGCATATGCCGGGTACTCATTTTACCGACCACGGATGGATGGAAGGCTGAGTGGACCTTGACCCCTTTTACTGGAGTTTCGACTTCCTCCTTCCATTGGAATCAAACTCCGGCCGTGAGCAGAGCTTCGGCTGTGTTACCGCCGCTTACCACTCTGCGCCACGGAGAATCTTGTCTAATAATTAAGAGGAGGGAATTCCGAAGTGTTGGTGCCACAAAGGTCTTCCTGTGTTGTGCGGAATGGCCCTCTTGATAAGATGGTATCTGCAGGATGCCCTCGGCAGCAGAATGCAGTGATCAACTGGGTATATATGAGGTGAGATGATCTTTCAGGTATCCTGGTCCCAAGCTGTATAGGGCTTTATATACCAAAAACAGCATCTTGAATTTAGTCTGATAGCTAGCTGGCAGCCAGTGCAATTCTTTCCTCAGCGGGGTAATATGTTGGCAATATCGTGCCCCAGTGAGCAGTCATGCTGCCATATTTTGCACCAGCTGCAGTTTCTGGAACCAACCTCCAGGGCAGCCCCATATAGAGCACATTAGAGTAATCCAGCATGGAGGTTACCAATTCGTGGACAACAGTGGTCAAACTATCCTCGTCCAGAAATGGATGCAGCTGTCTTACCAGACGAAGCTGGCACAAGGCACTCCTAGCCACTTAGGCCACCTGTGCCTCTAGTGACAGAGATGGATCCAGGAACACCTCCAGACGGAGGTGAACCTGCCTTTTCAGAGGGAGTATGACCCCATCCAAAGCAGGCAGTTGACCAGTTATCTGGACTTGGGAACCATTTACCCACAGTGCCTCTGCCTTGGTAAGATTCAGAATCAGTTTGTTGGCCCACTACTGAGTGCAGGCAGTGGTCCAGGGCTTGCACAGCCTCTCCCAATTCAGATGTATGGGCTTCTGCTGGGAGGAAGGGCAGGATATAAATCAAATAATGTCTGTCTGTATGTTACCAAGAAGTAGAAATGGGTATAAACAGAGCGTACTGCTGACACATTGCCCCAAATCTCTGATATAGAGTTTGTTACCTATAGGATAGTTTTATATGTACTAGAAGCAAGAACAAAATAGCCAAAGTAATTCTTTAATCTAAATTATTTGAGAAACTTACAATTGTAAATTTTGATAATTTGCAGTTCTGAAAACTAACACTTGTATTGATGAAATCCTGAAAGAGAAAAGAACAAGGCAGCAAAGAAAACCACTTAAGCCCTCTTACATCTTCATGCTGACAATCCTGGCAATCCTAGTGGCTATTGCAAAAGGGGTTCTGCCTCCCTCCTGCTGTCCCATTTCATCATGTAGCACATGCCACATAGCCAGCCGTTGCTTGATTATCAGAGATGGTGACCCACATGTCTAGTCCCAGCACTGATTCTCTTTCACCCTCCCAGTTCAGCAGACCAAGGGTTCTGATCCCATAGATGATGATTGGAGGGAAGCAGTTGAGAATCCTCTTGCTGTGATGGCTCCTGTCTCATAAGATGTATTTAAATTTTAGTAATTATTTCTCTCTCTCTCTCTCTAGATATGTGTGTGTATATCTGTATATACTGTATGTGTGTGTGCGTGTGCAAATTTTATAGAAATTTGTGCCCTCTTGTGTGCATTGTACTCAGAAAATCCTGTGGCACCCTTGGCCAACAGATGCGCCACAATGCAGGACCCCTCCTGCATCATCCATGCAGGTCTCCACATTAGAGAATGAAGCTGAAGTGTGGGCTGAATTTGTAGATGACTCTTTTTATTTGTTTAGTGTTGCAGATTTTTAATTTGTATTTTTAATATTTAGATTCATTTTGTAATGGTTTTTAGTTTTTATAAGTCACCTTCAACTTTGATTAAACATTTGAGAGCCGGTGTGGTATGATGATAAGTGTGCTATACTGGGACTGGTTGAAGTCACTACTCAGCCATGAAGCCCACTGGATGACCTTGAGCCAGTCACTCAATCTCGCAGGGGGTTGTGAGGATAAAATGGAGGTAGGAGAAGCATGTAAGCTGTTTTCAGAAGGTCCTCATCCTTTTTAGTGATTATTCTAAATTCACTGTGTATCTTGCTAACAGGAGTAATTACATCATCCTCATACACATGAGTGTTTGTATATATAGTACCCTTGAGAAAGAGCAGCAAACTCCAAGCCCTTTACAGCACCTTTCTGGATGTTCAGTTTGAAATGAGAAGGTTCAATCAATGCATTCATATTGGGACCTGCTGGTCCATAATGCTTTCTATAAGCAGTTTTCCATGTCTATTTGAGCATTCAATTCATCAGAAATTATCTCTGGGCACCTCTTCTGGGGTGGACAAAGGTGTGTGTTGCTAAGTGTCATCTTGGCACAAACATCACCAAACGACCTTTGTTCTTAATAGCATAAGCACAGTGCAATGAGGCTTGTGGGTTTTACACCTTTGTGTGAGAAGTAAGTAGATACTGAAACACAGAGTCTTTGTCTGTTTCAGATTCCAAGAATCATCCATGCAGGTCTCCACATTAGAGAATGAAGCTGCAGAACTAAAACAGAAAGTTGAACAGTTGAAAATAAAAAACAATGTGAGTAACAATTAAAATGTGCACTAACCTAATTGTACTGGCACCAAAACTCTGTGTGTTAAATATCAGTTTAATTTTCTTCTCTTTTTCTCATTCTGTTTTGAATAGGAATTACTGTTCAGGTGTATTGTAGGAATGAAATATAATCCTGAAGCTTTGAGAATTCCAGGGCCTTGCCTAAGGGAACCACTTTTTGAGTTGTAATGTGTGATGTGTGTACTCTTTGTTCATTTGTGTGGCTGAATCTCTTAGCATGAAGGAAGATCCTCATTCAAGAGCAGCTGTAGACCAAGAGGGCTGAAAGCACAGGGTCTGGTGAGAAGCCTTGGAGCAAACCATGAAATTTCCTTTTGTCCCTGACCAAGTGGGAAGAACTGAATTATACAACTTTATACTCTGCTTTAGGATTTAGGAAGTGAATTGGCATGCTGATAAACTCTGTGTCGTAGTACTGGTAGTTGGGTTAAATGGTTACACCTCAGATGGTAAATGGTATACAGCTACCAAAATGGCAATATAGTTAAGGTGACTATATTTTTAAGCTTTCTGTTTGTCCTATTAGTCTGAAATTTGGCATGAAGAATGTACCCAGTGAAGGGTGCCATTTGAGCAGGAAAAGGAGGGACAGCGTAAGAACAAAAAAGAGGGGCAAAGCCTCACATTGATTCTCAGATGTAGAAAGTGTATTGTACGGGTACAGGGCATGCCCACCACATTTCATTGTATCATTTTCTGTCTCTGTCCCATTCTACTATCTTATAGTAGCAGTTTTATCTCCAGCTGTGAAATTTTGTGGCGTATATAAGAAAAAGGGAGTGGGGATTGCAAAGCATAGAACACTTTCTTGGAGGAGAAGGGATGGGGGCAGAGATCTGGGGCAAGCAGGGCAGGAAGTGGTGGGGTTGGTAGTTTATTCTCTTTTGTTTTGTTGTTGTTTTGCCCTTCCAATGGGAGGGAATTAACTTGCACCACTTCTAAGGAGCTTTTTGGAGGAGTGCCAGGGAAACAAGTAGCCGTAGTGTCCTGCAGAGCCACAACCTTGTGAGCCGCCTTGAGGGCCTTTTGGCCAAACGGCGGCATAGAAATAGAATAAATAAATAAATAAATAAAATTATAGCACATAACCTGCAGAAGATGATGACGGAGGCTGAAAGAAACAAGGAAAACATGGGTGCATGGAGGCAAAGATAGATGTAATCATAATAGAAGAGGCTGGAGAATGTCTTTAAAGCCTACAATTTCCATGCTTTTTGGTGCATGACTGAATTTGTAAGAAGTAGAAATTATTTATCTCAGAGCCCTCTTGGGGTGAAGCATGACAAAATTTAGTTCTATTGTGGCTCTATAATACTTAGCATTTATACTGTGTTTTAAGGAGTTTATTTTTAAAAAATACCAGCCACCCTTTAGGGTCAAACCCTTTAGAGGTGGCTTCCAACAATATGTCAACAATATATAAAACACAATAAATCTAAAAATAAAAAAAACACAATAGCAGTAACATTGGTAAATAACTAGCAACAACATTAAAACACTTAGGCCAGTAAAACAGCAAAATAGTTATAAGTAAAACACTAGAAATACAGTAGCCCAAGTAGAAACCTTTATCATGAGAACGTAGCAATGAACAAATAAATTTTCAGGGCACACCTAAAGCCCTGCAGTGATGGGACCTGGTGTATCACAGCTGGAACAGAATTTATCAACTGTGGTGGCCACTGCTGAGAGGCCCCACTTGTGGGCCCACCAACCAAAGTGCTCTCACAGGTGAGTACACAAGTAGTGCCTCTGGAATGGATTTCAAAGTCAGCAGAGCCAACTTAAGAGATGTTGCTGCCTGAGGCAGTCAAGATGTATAGTACCCAGGCCAGGAAAGTTAATTTGGCACCTGAAAATCGCACAAGCACTTTTCCTTCTCCCTGGCAGTAAAAATACAACAACAGCAACAAACTAAATAATGGACGCTGTGTTGCTCTTTCATGACATCCAGAATCTTCTGCCCAAGGTAACTGCCTCACTCTGCCTAATGGTAGGGCTAGCCTTAACAGGCAAGTTGATATGGGTGAAGGCTATTGAGTAATCTGGTCCATAACTATGTAGGGCTTTACAGTTCAAGACCAGCACTTTAAATTGGGCCCAGAAACATAGTGACAGCTAGTGCAACTGATACAATATAGGTGTCACATGCTCCAGCTGCCTAGCCCCCACCAATACCCAGATGGCTGCTTTTTGCATCAGTTGAAGTTTCTGAACCATCTTTAAAGGCAACCCTACATGCAGCACACTACTATAGTCCAGTCTGGATGTCATTAGTACATGGGTTACTTGAGGCAAGGTCTGTCCTCTTCTGATAGGTCACACCACCCTAAGCTGTAAAAAAGCACTCATAGCCATCATCACCACCTGAGCTTCCCCAGTTGGTGCTGAGTCCAGGAGAACTCCCAAACTGCACGCTTGGTCCTTCAGAGAGGTTGCAATCTTGCATAAGACCAATTGCAAACCTTCATCCAGAATAATTGGTTTATCCACCCATTTTACCTCCATCTTGTCTGGGTTAAGTTTCAGTTTGGTCACTCTCATCCAGCCTAAAACTGCCTTGAGGCATTGATTCAGGTGTTCGACACCCTCCCTGGGAAGGAAACAAGGAGAGCTTGAGTGTCATCTGCATATTGATGAAACCTCAGCCCAAACCTCCAGATGATTTCTCCCATCAATTTCAAGTAGAAGTTATAAAGCATGGCGGATAAGAAGGAACCTTGAAGTACTCATAATCCAGTGATCGCAGAGTGGAACAGATGTCACCCACTTCACGTTCTGAGACTGATTTTCCAGCAACACTATGTCTTTTAAGCATAACCCAGATACACTGTTCCAAAGGATATTTTGGTTAAGGTATCAAAACCCATTGAGAGGTCTAGGAGAACAAAAAGGGTTGCACTCCCTCCATCCTTTCCCTAGTGTAAGTCATCCACTGGGATGAGCAAAATTGTTGTCATCCCAAAATGGCCTGAAACTGGATTGGAATGGATCCAAATAATCAGCATCATCTAACACTAAGTGCTATTGAAAATCGACCACATGTTTCAGCATGTTGCCCAAAAATGAAATATTAGAAACTGAATAGTAAGGATTTTATTTATTTTATTTATTTATTTAATTACATTTCTAGACCGCCCTATAGCAGAAAGCTCTCAGGGCGGTGTACAACAAGTAAAATCACAATTAAAATATGAGCAAGTGTGAAAAATATAACATGATAAAAATCCGAAATAGAATTGCCATTGAGTTTATAAATTAAAATCCATATTAGGTTTAAAATTAAATTTAAAATGTTTAAAAAGCCTGGGCGAAAAGGTAGGTTTTTACCTGGCGCCGAAAAGATAACAAAGAAGGCGCCAGGCGTATCTCGTCTGGGAGGGCATTCCATAGTTCGGGGGCCACCACTGAGAAGGCCCTAGATCTAGTTGTTGATCTCCGGGCCTCTTTACGAGTTGGGACCCGGAGAAGGGCCTTCGACGTCGAGGGTAGTGAACGGGTAGGTACATAGCGAGAGAGGCGTTCCACCAGGTATTGCGGTCCGATGCCATTTAGGGCTTTATAGGTAAGCACCAACACTTTGAATCTGGCCCAGAAACATATCGGTAGCCAGTGCAGCTGCGCCAGGACAGGTGTTATATGGTCAAATTTCTTTGTCCCAGTGAGAACTCTGGCCGCAGCATTTTGCACTAGCTGAAGTTTCCGAACCGTCTTCACAGGTAGCCCCACGTAGAGTGCATTACAGTAGTCCAATCTAGAGGTTACCATAGCATGGATAACTGAGGCGAGATTCTCCCTGTCCAGATAGGGTCGTAGTTGGGCTACCAGCCGAAGCTGGTAGAATGCATTCCGTGCCACCGAGGCTACCTGAGCCTCAAGTGATCCCAAAGAGTTGGATCAGAACTTGCTTTCTTTAATAAAGGCCTCACCACTGCCTCCTTTAAGGCAGTGGGGAACATTCCATTGCTCAGAGGCATTTGCCACCTTTGAGGTCCATATTGCCCAGTCCTGGCAGATTTCAATAGCAGGCAGGAGTCAAGGGGGATACATGGTAGGCTTCAACTCTCCCAGCTATTTGTGCATGTCCTCAGGCTGTACAGCATGGTTTAGACGGTGCTCTATCTATCACACCTAAGGCATCCAAGTCAGCAAAGATGCAAGCAACTTTATCCCAAAACATTATCATCTTATTTATGAATTGCTTCCTATGAGGTATCTTTAAGCGATTTACAATAAAAACATTTATAAAATAATTGCATATATAAAAACAGTTAAAACAATTGCATATGTGAAAGTTTAAAAACAAAAAAATAATTACATATAACACAATTATATATATAATTTTATAATCAGACAAACTGGGATGTTAATCTCCACTTAGAAAGCTTGTTGAAAGAGGTAAATCTTCAACAAGCGCCTAAAATACAATAGAGCTGGTGCTTGTTTGACACTTAATGGGAGGGAGCTCCAAATGGCAGGTGCTATTCTGACATTGTGTGGAACAGACCTCCTGATAAGATGGTATCTGCAGGATACCCTCCTCTGCAGAATGCAATGATCAATTAGCCATCTAGGGGATAAAATGATTTTTTCGGTATCCAGGTCCTAAGCTGTATAAGATTTGTTACACCAGTACCAGCACCTCAAACTTAGCTTGGTACCAGTTGACAGCCAGTGCAGCTCTTTCAGCAGTGGCATAATTTCCTGGTGATATTCTGCCCCAGTGGGAGTTGAACTGCCACATTTTGCACCAGCTGCAGCTTCTTGGTCAGCCTCAAGGACAGCCCCAGATAGTGTACATTGCAATAATCCATTCTGGAGGTTGCCAGTGTATGAACAACAGTGGTCAGCCCGTCTTGATACAGAAACAGACACACATATCTTAAAAACCACAGCTGGTAAAGGGCAGCCCTAGCTACTGAGGTCACCTGGGCAAACTGATCACAGTGTGCTTTGATGGTTCCAGATCTTGCATCCCTGAGCCTATACCAAAGAGGCCCTTCACCATGTGAAAAAACTATACAACATTGAGCAGACACATGAATGGCAGAGAAATAAGATTTTTTCATTTCCATCATCAATCACGGTGTAAGACGGGAAAAGGCCTCTCAGTTGGATTGTCATATTTGTTATGAGTGTTCTGCTATTTGCATTCTAATTGTCAGCCCTTTCATTTCATAACTTTCAGCTCCTTAAAATATCAAGGATAAAGCTCTAAAACAGACATCAAGCACATTTTGGAATGATTGTATCAACAGCTCAGGTCATCTCCTTATTCCAAGTGGAGACCAAGGCCTTGGCAGGACCAAGGAAAACCCTTTAAAAAGCCACAGAAAATCATCCAGGTTCCTCAGTCTATGGGGGCAAACTTGGCCCTTCAGTACTGAGACTGGTAGCTTGAAAATCAATTTTGATCAGGTAATAATCTGTTCAAAACAACAAAGCCAAACTTAGTTCCTCCAACCACAGATAATTTCCCACTAATCTAGGACAGAATACCAGATGTAAAGTCTGTTCTGCAGCATGTATTGGGCCACATATAATTTGAGACAGACCCATTGTTGACATGAAGACCATGAAATCTGGATGTTCAACCAGAGGTAAAAGGCATTCCTATTGAAAACTTAGGTGTGCAACTTAAAGATGCTCTTAGACTCAGCCTTAGACATGGATTTTCATGTCTCATCTTGGCCAGGAGTGCCTTTGCACAATTAAGATTAATGTACCAGCTGTGTTTTTGGAACCTTCTGATCTAGCTACAATGGTATATACCTTAGCTACTACTTTTCTAGATTCATGTAAAACATACTCTGTGGGTCTATAAAGACCATTTGGAAACTCCAGTTAGTGCAGCAACCAGGCTTCTTACAGGAGTAGGATATTGCTACCCTTTTGTACCAACTGCATTGGTTTCCTGGTAATTTCCAAACACAGTTCAAAATGCTGACTTTAAGCTATGACTTAGGATCAGGTTATCTGAAGGATTGCCTTTCTGCATATAATTTTAGCCAAAAATTGGGATCTTCCACAGAGGTCCTTTCTGTCCCTTCAGGGACGTATGAGAGGGCCTTTTCTCTGGTGGACCTCTTCCTCTGGAACTCCATCTCTTTGGAGAGTTATATGATTCCCTCATGTTTAGGAGACCACTTAAAACTTTTTTTCATCATGCTATTGAGACTTCTAGATATTTTGGCTGTTATTGTCCTGGTTCCCCAGAGAAGTAGACTCAGGACTTTGAAGACTATGTTTTGCAAAAAGCTTTATTCCAGAAGTCATTATAGGAATGCAGCACCAGACATTCTAGGCATGAATCAGGATACAGAACTAGACATAGAAGCAGCATCAGAAAGTTGTCACAACAATTTTATCATTCCCAGAAACTTTATATAAAAGAGAGGTGGGCTGGTACTTAACTCGCATTGGCTAACTCTAGCATTTTCTAGGCTTTGCAGAAAGGTGGGAGCTCTTAGAGGCAAAAAGTCTTCCTTCAGAAAATGGAAGTCTTGTCCGAATGAAGAAAATAAAAAAGAACACAAACTCTGGCAAAAGAAATGCAAGAAGACAATAAGGGATGCTAAAAAAGAATTTGAGGAGCACATTGCTAAGAACATAAAAACCAACAACAAAAAATTCTATAAATACATCCAAAGCAGGAGACCATCTAGGGAGGCGATTCGACCCGTGGATGATAAGGGAGTCAAAGGTGTACTAAAGAACGATAAGGAGATTGCAGAGAAGCTAAGTGAATTCTTTGCATCTGTCTTCACAGTGGAAGATATAGGGCAGATCCCTGAACCTGAACTAACATTTGCAGGAAAGGATTCTGAGGAATTGAGACAAATAGTGGTAACGAGAGAGGAAGTTCTAGACTTGATGGACAATATAAAAACTGACAAATCACCGGTCCCGGATGGCATCCACCCGAGAGTTCTCAAAGAACTCAAATGTGAAATTGCGGATCCGCTAACTAAAATATGTAACTTGTCCCTCTGGTCCTCCTCCGTGCCTGAGGACTGTAAAGTGGCAAATGTAACGCCAATATTCAAAAAGGGATCCAGGGGGGATCCCGGAAATTACAGGCCAGTTAGCTTAACTTCTGTCCCCGGAAAACTGGTAGAAAGTATTACTAAAGCTAGATTAACTAAGCACATAGAAGAACAAGCTTTGCTGAAGCAGAGCCAGCATGGCTTCTGCAAGGGAAAGTCCTGTCTCAGTAACCTATTAGAATTCTTTGAGAGTGTCAACAAGCATACAGATAGAGGTGATCCAGTGGACATAGTGTACTTAGACTTTCAAAAAGCGTTTGACAAAGTACCTCACCAAAGACTTCTGAGGAAGCTTAGCAGTCATGGAATAAGAGGAGAGGTCCTCTTGTGGATAAGGAATTGGTTAAGAAGCAGAAAGCAGAGAGTAGGAATAAACGGACAGTTTTCCCAATGGAGGGCTGTAGAAAGTGGAGTCCCTCAAGGATCAGTATTGGGACCTGTACTTTTCAACTTGTTCGTTAATGACCTAGAATTAGGAGTGAGCAGTGAAGTGGCCAAGTTTGCTGACAACACTAAATTGTTCAGGGTTGTTAAAACAAAAAGGGATTGCGAAGAGCTCCAAAAAGACCTCTCCAAACTGAGTGAATGGGTGGAAAAATGGCAAATGCAATTTAATATGAACAAGTGTAAAATTATGCATATTGGAGCAAAAAATCTGAATTTCACATATACGCTCATGGGGTCTGAACTGGCGGTGACCGACCAGGAGAGAGACCTCGGGGTTGTAGTGGACAGCACGATGAAAATGTCGACCCAGTGTGCGGCAGCTGTGAAAAAGGCAAATTCCATGCTAGGGATAATTAGGAAAGGTATTGAAAATAAAACAGCCGATATCATAATGCCGTTGTATAAATCTATGGTGCGGCCGCATTTGGAATACTGTGTACAGTTGTGGTCGTCTCATCTCAAAAAGGATATTCTAGAGTTGGAAAAGGTTCAGAAGAGGGCAACCAGAATGATGAAGGGGATGGAGCGACTCCCTTACGAGGAAAGGTTGCAGCATTTGGGGCTTTTTAGTTTAGAGAAAAGGCGGGTGAGAGGAGACATGATAGAAGTGTATAAAATTATGCATGGCATTGAGAAAGTGGATAGAGAAAAGTTCTTCTCCCTCTCTCATAATACTAGAACTCGTGGACATTCAAAGAAGCTGAATGTTGGAAGATTCAGGACAGACAAAAGGAAGTACTTCTTTACTCAGCGCATAGTTAAACTATGGAATTTGCTCCCACAAGATGCAGTAATGGCCACCAGCTTGGATGGCTTTAAAAGAAGATTAGACAAATTCATGGAGGACAGGGCTATCAATGGCTACTAGCCATGATGGCTGTGCTCTGCCACCCTAGTCAGAGGCAGCATGCTTCTGAAAACCAGTTGCCGGAAGCCTCAGGAGGGGAGAGTGTTCTTGCACTCGGGTCCTGCTTGCGGGCTTCCCCCAGGCACCTGGTTGGCCACTGTGAGAACAGGATGCTGGACTAGATGGGCCACTGGCCTGATCCAGCAGGCTTTTCTTATGTTCTTATGTTCCTTCTGGGGAGAAACACTGATTCCTTTAGCTGAAGCCTCCTTTTCACTATTCTACGTGACCTTGAGAAATTGTTATTTCTGTCTCCGACAGACTACTTTCACTTTTTCTCTGGAGGAGTCCGGGCTGTTCATTAGGGTTTTTCTGTTCAACAGCTAGGTCCGGGCTGGGTGCCAGTGAAGATTCCTCTCTCTTCGTCATAGGTGAAGAGGGTTACTGACATCAATTAACTCACTAGATAGAGAGCTGCTAGAGGTTTCTGGAAGCATTTCTCCTGTGTTTTCCCCAGCTCCCTCCACAACATCTGTAACTCACTCTTCATTCTCCCAATCCGGACAAAGGTTTTCCGTGGGGCCCACGACAGTTATTGGCTATTCTGTTGCCTATTGTATTTTATTATATTTTACTGTACACTGCTCTGATCTACTTCAGGAGGAATGAATAAAGTCCCGAGCGACTCCTGACAAAGCAGCCTTGGCATGAATGTTAAAGTCCCCTAAGACCACCAGCCTTGGTATACTTAGCAGAATTCCAGTCCTGTAGGGTACCTGATCAGGGAGATGAAATCGCTATAGAACAAAACTAATCCCATTATTCAAAATCAAACTTGGTAAAGTACAGAGTCACCTGGTGGACACATTTATGAGAATTGTCTGATCAGGTCTTGGTGACGCAAGCTAGGACTGTGTTGAAAGCAGTTCATGCATGTAATCAAACCTGTTAATTAGGCTATTTTAATTATCCCTGTATTGTCTTCACAGAATGGCCAATGTTTCAATAATAATAATAATAATAAATTTTATTTTTCAGCCGCCTATCTGTCCGGGTTAGGGACACTCTAGGCGACGAACAACAAGAATAAAAACAATCCATATACATCAACATAATCAAATTTTAAGCTAAAGAAACCATCCGTTAATTCAGTTATAACATAAAATTAATCTGTCCCAATCTTGTAGGTCTGCCTGAACAGCCAGGTCTTCAAGGCTCGGCGATAGCTGGACAGGGAGGGAGCATGTCTGAGATCAAAAGGGAGGGAGTTCCAGAGGGTGGGGGCCACAACAGAGAATGCCCTCTCTCTGGTCCGTACCAGCCTAGCTGTTCTCACCGGTGGGACCGAGAGAAGGTCTTGCGAGGCTGATCTCGTCAGGCGGCATAATCGGTGATTCTGGAGGCGTTCCTTCAGATATACTGGGCCGAAACCGTATAGGGTTTTAAAGGTCAACACCAACACCTTGAATTGGGCCCGGTAGACAACTGGTAACCAGTGAAGATCTAATAACACTGGGGTGATATGATCCCAGCGACGGCTATGCGTAATCAAGCGTGCCGCCGCATTCTGTACAAGAGGTGTACTAGGCATACAGTCCATTGCTCTTATTCACAGAGTGTCCAAAACTGGAGGGAGTGGAAGAGATCACTTCCCCTTTAAAATTAAACCTTCAAAACTTTTACAACTAGGAATGTACAACAGATTTCCACCAAACCAAAGAAGGGAGACTCTGCAATACACTTGAATGCAAGATAGCTTACCATGAATTCCTCCTTGTGGCAGCTTTGAGTGGATTAAAATTGTCACAAGCAGGAAATTTCTACATACATTTTTAAACTACTGTAACCTAGCCTTCATGTGTTTCTGAAATTAGGTCAGTTTGTAGCTCCCACTATGCAAATTCTACATGCCAGATCTCATACTGATAGGACAAATTGTCTTGATTTTGTGAGTAATATATTTTTCAGTCTTTTATCATTGTAGAATGTGGAAAAACTAGGTCTTGGATTGCTAACATGCTAGTTAAGATCTGGATGACCTTATGTTATAGGAATCATTTCCCTCAATATAATATGGGGGATAGATGAGTAAGGGAGAATACAGTAAATATAGATAAAGGGGGTAAGGGGGTAGGATTTGACCTACAGCAAGGGTAGGGGACTTTTTTTTTTAAAGGAAGTAATGATTTTTGTTAGTATTTGAAGGGATATGTAAAGAAGGAATACAGTTCTCAAAAAGAAAATCAATTTAAGTTGTAGCAATGTAAATTTTGTTTAAGATCAACATATTCTGGCAGTTTTGAAAATTACCTTGAATTTCCTAGAGGGGATGGCTAAGTTGCTGCACATAACATTTTGGGGCTACCTCCCTACAAATACATGGTTTATGTGTGGTTTTTGTTTCCAACAGGACTTGGAGAAAAAAAACTTAGAAGCCGTGGAAGCTCTGACTTCAGTGGAAAAGGCATGTGAAGAAAAACTGCTCTCTTCAACTAAAGCAAAGGTTAGCTTTCTTATAAATTCCACAGTATTTTGTACCAAACAGTGACATCATAATATTTGTATATACCTGTCCCTTGATTGTAAAAGAGGAAAAACTAAAAAGTTCACACTGTATGTAGCAGCAACCCAGCTTTGCCATAGAACTGTTACTATGCTTGCTAGAGACATGCATCTCTATACACATCTGAAACCCAGTTTTCCATGTTCAAGAGGAAAGCCTGTTCGAAACACAAATAACATCTTAACACTTTTTTTTCTAATTGTCTCTTTCCCAATTCCTGTATGATAAAATACCACGGATGTATCCATCACCCTAAATTTTTCTCCGGATGTTCTCGAGACAACTTCTGAGTTTGTAATTAAATCCTGGAGTCTATAACCTTCATTCTTTTCCCACTGTTCAAAGTTTTTCCTTAACAGAACATAACTTTTTATGTCTGATAATCAAAGTCAAGGATAAAATGTCAGAACTTTCTTTTATAGTCGACTCATGTTTTTATTTTTTTCTTGTTTAATTTTGATCCTGTTATATTCTCTGCCACTTCTTTTTAGGAACACGTGAAGGAACTGCTACTGAATCCTAACATTTTTTTCTTAGACATCCTCTGAGAACCAAAGTTTCATCCAAGCTAATTTTGCTAATAAATAAAAGTGGTAAATATGGGAAAAACAATCCTGTTCTATATCCACTGCCCCTCTGGAGGGCATTTCAATTCTTCAGGAGTTGGCTGCTCCCCTTTATCTAGAGGGAGAGCCAACTGACTCTTGCTGCTCCAGAAGAGGAGGGACCTCTGCTCATGCCTCCAGATTGACTCTGCTTAGTGTTGGCGACACTGTGTCCAATCAGAGCTTGGGACAGTTCAGTCTGAATTTTTTTTTAAAAGGATGGAGACAATGAAAGGGCTTTTCTCCTTCCATCTCCCCCTCTGTCACGGTGTAGCCCAGCATTGGAGAAAAGGGCAACAGGATCTCCTGTGGCTGTTAGGAGTCTGCGGAAGCAGTGAGAGGATTTAGTCTTCGGCAGCTTTGCTGGAGTAGAATCAGAGGCTGTGTCACCCCAAGAATACAGTGCTGCTAGTGCAGAGACTATCAGTTCCAGAGAGGAATGCCACGTCACAGCCTATGCCAGGAGTGTAGCAAGACAATTTTCATTGGGTGGGCAGAGACAAAAATTGGGGAGGGGCAGAAGAGTTGGGCATCAGTCACTACAAAAGAGGTTTCTGGGGGGAAAGGGTTTTCTTAGGTAATGACAAAAATAAACCCCAATTTATGCATTTTAATTAGGAACTATGATTTGTAAATTTACAAAAAAGCAAATCAAATTAAAATACAATATTTTCCACATGCAAAATAGTTATGTAAACTAAATAACAGTGACTAGAAAGTAAATGTATTTGTGCAAGTCATCCTACCATAATGATCTGAACTGCTAAAAAAAAGTCTATTGCACCATAATTTCTCTGCAAACTAGCAGAGGAACTCTTCACTTGAAATTCCTTCAATTATATTAGTTTTAAAAGCCACGATCACCAAGTTTAATGCCTGAAGCCAGCGGAAGAAGCCAGTGTGGCTTCACAAAAAGCTTAGAGATGACCTGAAAACAAAAAAAGGACACGTACAGAAAGTTGAAGGAAGGCCTGGCCACAAAGGAAGAGTACAGACAGGTAACACAGAGTTGCAGGGATGGCATCCTTTAAAGCTGAGAATGAGCTGAGGTTAATGAGAAATGCTAAAAGCAACAAAAAAGCTTTCTTCAAGTATATCCGTAGTAAAAAACAGAGAAAATAAATGGTGGTACAGTGAGGATGGCAAAATTATAATAGATGTCAAAGAAAAGGCAGAAGTGCTCAATTCCTATTTTGGCTGAGTCTTCTCCCAAAAGAGAGTCTATGATCCTTCTGGCAAATGTGAAGTTGAAAGGGCAGGATTGCGGCTTGAAATTGATAGACAAATGGTCAAGGAATACCTAATCACTTTGAACAAGTTCAAATCTGCAGGGTCCAAAGAACTGCATCCTAGAGTATTGAAGGCACTGGCCGAAGAACTCTCGGAACCACTGTCTATTATCTTTGCAAAATCATGGAGGATGGGTGACGCGCTAAATGACTAGAGGGCTAATTTTGTGACTATCTTCAAAAAAGTCAAAAAGGAGGAACCTGGGAACTACAGACCTGTTAGCCTGGCATCAATTCCTGGGAAGATTCTGGAGCAGACTATAAAGTGGTCAGTCTGTAAGCACCCTGAAAACAATGCAGTGATTACTAAAATCCAACATGGATTTCTCAAGAACAAATCCCGCCAGACTTATCTTACCTTGTTTTTTGATTGGGTAACCTCCCTTGTAGACTGTGGGAATGCTGTAGTCATAATATATCTTGACGCCAGCCAAGCTTTTGGCAAAATTCCCCATGATATTCTGATTAGCAAGCTAGCTAAATGTGGGCTGGATGGAACAACTATTAGGGGGAACCAGAGTTGGCTACAGAATCATAGTGAAAGGGTGGTTATCAATGGTTCCTTCTCAAACTAGGGAGGGGTAATGAGCGGGGAACCACAGGGCTCAGTCCTGGGCCCATTGCTCTTCAAAGTTTTTATTAATGACTTGGATGAGGAGGTGCAGGGAATGCTTATCAAATTTGCAGATGATACAAATTGGGAGGGATAGCTAATACCCTGGAGGACAGAAACAAAAGTGATTGATAAACTGGGGCATTGGGCTGAAAACAACAGAATGAAATTTAACAGGGATAACTTCTACACCTCAGAAAAATAAACCAAATGCACAGTTATAAGATGGGGGATACTTAGCTTAGCAATACTACATATGGGAAGGACCTTGGAATTGTTGTTGATCACAAACTGAATAAGAGCCAACAGTGTGATGTGGCTGCAAAAAAGGCAAATGCTATTTTAGGCTGTATTAACAGAAGTATAGTTTCCAAATTGTGTGAACTACTAGTTGCCCTCTATTCAGCACTGGTTAGGCCTCATCTTGAGTACTGCATCCAGTTCTCAACACCACACTTTTAAGAAGGATGCAGACAAACTGGAACAGGTTTAGAGGAGGGCAACGAGGATGGTTAGGGGACTGGAAACAAAGCCCTATGAGCAGAGAATGAAAGAACTGGATGTGTTTAGCCTTGAGAAGAGAAGACTGAGAGGAGATATGATAGCACTCTTCAAGTACTTGAAAGGTTGTCTTACAGAGGAAAGCTAAGATCTCTTCTTGATTGTCCCAGAGTGCAGGACATGGAATAATAGGCTCAAGTTACAGGAAGCCAGATTTTGACAACATCAGGAAAAACTGCCTTATGACAGTGGAACTGATGGAGAATTTTCTCCTGTGGGATCTTTTGCTGCGGGTCCTTGAAGAAATTTGAAGACTCAGGCTTGAAGCAAAAAGATAGGCCTTTATTCTTTACAAGCATGTGCGGGGTCAGTCTCCCTGAGACATCCAGGAGAGAGTGCACTGAGGCACTGTGTGCAAGCTCTTTTAAGCAGTACAGATGCAGCATGTGACATTAGTTCACCAATCCCACAAGTTCCTTCCCACATAACATCACAGTTCCTCCTCTGCAATCTTTCCAAACCAATCAGAAATCATTAGGTAATATACTTCTTATTCCAATTTTCTGTCTGTCTTACTAATATCACCATTGTTCTGCTGTCCACCTTGACTAATGCTCTTTCAGGCCAGTTGAAACCAGTTACTATTGTGAATGTGCCTTCAAGCAAACCCGGTATACCCATTGTTCCATTGTTCTTGATCAGCCAGGCTAACATGTTCCTTAACGATGCCAGGCTGGGTTTGGCTTAGCTTAGGGTGCCTGAAAGTTTATGAGCACCTACAGCTGTCTTTGTTGCTATAGGTTTCTTATTCCTTATACTTTCTCAGAAATCCCATTGCCTTACTATAAATAGTAAGTAAATTGTTTCCTTACATGGCTATAGAGGAAGGTTTAGGATTAAGGTACTGTACTGTGCCTGGAGACCATACGTTTAAGACAAGGCACTGGGTAATCCTGAATCAGCCCCTGCCTCTCAGCCTCAGAGGAATAGAAAAGGCAAGCCACCTCAGAGTACCTTTCTCTTCATGAAAACACACTTATAGTTGTATTACAATTTAACATACTGGGTTATTTTAGAAATCATTGTTAAATCTCAACATTTCTCTCATTAAAACTTTGATACTTGTTACAGAGTTTTCCTCCTAGTCGGCGTTATCACTCTACACAACAATCAAATATAAGTGATTTCTACTTATTTCCCAGGATCAAGCAGTAAAATCTATCAATCACAGCTTACACAGGTTATATGCCCATTGAGTTTAAACAATACACTAATTAATAATTGTCAGTCACGCACTGGCCGAGTTCTGGAAAGAACACAAGAGTTCAAACTGAGTTTACTTTGTCTGCTTACATAGGCCCTTACTCACAGGTCTGATTCTGAGCCCTATGGATTTTTAGGGTTCTCTGTGAGACTGGATCTTAGGGTCTCAACAGGCCTACATGCCTATGCTTAATTCCTTGTGATTTTAAAACATATACCTTCTAATATCTATGATTATATATGTGGATATATAAAATTCCCCATTAGAACCAATTGCTTAGAGAGGTAGTGGGCTCTCCATCACTGGAGACATTCAATAGACAGCTAGACAACCAACTGCTAGGTATGCTTTAATTTGGATTCCTGCATTAAGCAGGGGGTTGGACTCGATGGCCTTATAGGCCCCTTCCAACTCTACTTTTCTGATTCTATGAAGTTTGTTTTTGTCTGATGAACAACTGAACACCTGTTTGGTGTTCACGTGTCAAAGCTGAGAATGAATTTTCACACACAGTCGTAGATGCACTAAAGGTGAGTCCTGCAGCATACAAAGTGTGCATGTGTGGAGAGGCTTCCCTATACACTTACGATGTTTTAGTAAGCTCATGAACTGTGAGTTCAGTTCTCCCGAGGCAGCTGCTTCCTGGAATTAACTACCCTGGTCTCCTTTGCCAAGCCAGGAAAGCAATTAAGAGAAGTTTTACTTTAAAAATTAAATTGATACCTATAAACATCACTCTTCATAAGGAAATGCTTGACAGCATGTCATATAGGAACTATACGTCTCTCTGACCTACAGGTGCTAGAATCAACTGTACAAGCACACAATCAGCCAGCTAACACTGCTTCTGAAGGCTCTACCAGCATATCTCACACACCCTATTTTGGTAGTACATAAGTTTGCCTGAGAATAGTTGAATAAAGTGCATTATTATTTTTCAGCTTTTTTAAAAACAAACTAAGGAAGAAATGCCCCCTAGACAGGCAGGCATCCAGAATATTCCAGCTCCCCATTGCCTGGGCTAAGTTAGTAAGGTCTCATTAAGCTTCCTGGACCTTGGAGAGCCAGCTCACTCACCTCTCTGCTTCTTCTCAGGTCCTGCCCTGGACTAGGCTAGGTCCAAAAGCCTAGGCATACCCACCAGATGTACTAATAACACCCACCACCTCCAGAAGCTGGTTGAGCATTACAGGAGAGGGGGAGATGCTCTGCAGTGCATAGCAATACTGTCCTTCCCGCCTTTGCCAATTTTTCTTCCCCTAGGTTTGCCAATTCCCTTCCCCATCCATCAAGACTTGTGTTCACTTCATTCACACGTTTAACTCTTACATTTCATTTGTTCGCATTCCCTTGGTAACTTAGCCCTGTTGCTCTCTTTGGATGCCTAAACTATTTCTAAAAGCTCAATTGAAGTTTTAAGTTAGTACAATGCTTGAAATTTGGGGACTGAAGGAAAATTTCATTTGGGGGGGCAGAATTATCATTTGGGGGGCAATGCCCTCATTTGCCTTGCCCTGTTGCTACACCCTGGCCTGTGCCCTGCTTGCCTTCCCTTGCATCAGGAAGTCAGGCAGCATCTCATACAAGGTAGCAGCACCTTGGGCATCCCAGCACTTGGTGGCAGACATGAAAGCAGGTGGCATGCAAGATGGCTCATCGGCACTTACCAGCATTGACGTAGCATTGGTGAGTAGCCTGGGGACCTGATCTGTCAACTGCTGCTGGGTTGAAAGACCACAGTAGGCAGCAAGCTCCCCACTCCATTCTTCCACTGAGTGAGGGCTCTCATTCTCTCAGAGATTAAAGGAGCCATGCCCCAGAGGGAGGAGAGGCCAAGCAGTGGCAACTGTTTCTACTCTAGCTCATAAGCAAGAGCAGCAAGTGGCAAAAACACAGAAGCATCCAAAGGGGAAAGTCAAAGGACAGGCTTATGAAGGGCTGCAGACCCTGGCCAGCAGAAGTTCATTTACCCTAAGGGGTGCCTCCTAGCAAAAAGGCATGCAGTGCAATCCAAGGTAACAAAATGGGGGAACATGAGTGGGCTCCACTGTGATCGATAGCCTCTTTTGTATAGAGACTTTCTCAGTTGCCTGACTTGACCTAAGTCCTAAAAGGCCTGGGAGTAACTCCTATGAATCTGGGATTGGTAGATCTCCTCTGTTACAAAGGGCCACCTTCATTCCAAGAGTTTTGTCCAGACTTCATTCAGTCCATTCTCCTTCGTTGAAGCTATTTATTTTATGCAATATTTATTTATTTCATCTAGCCATAAGTATCAACAGTAAATTAAAAAGACATACATTCTTATTAAGCTTCTCTTAATAAATCTCCATTCTTGATGAAAGTTGGCATAGCACTGTGAAGTTTATAGCAATCATAGACTATAAGAAATCAATATATCAATATAAATCCATATTACACAATCCGTTATATTAATCTAGCCACTCCCAAGTATTGAAAGAGCTACTCTGCCTCAACCTGTCAGTCTACATCTCCTTTCCTCGTCTATCACTCCTCCAGCCTTATAAGACTTGTCATCCTTCAGGCTTGTCTTCCTCTGGGGAGAGTTCCAATTACTGCCCTCAGAAAGGGATCAGATCAGGAACCATAAAAATCTTATTCAAGAGTCCTTCTCAAGCAATAGCAATATGTTCCCAAACACCCCAGTCAGTCTGCATTCTTTCAGTTAATTTCATTCTTGAAGACTCAACTGTAACATAGCCAAAGGTCCCACAACTGCTACATAGAGGAAATTACTGCATAGGCCAGAAGTTGTAAGAGTTCCTGAATGGTCTATGATTGACAGAAGTAACAAAAAAGACAAGGTCACAGGATTCCAAGACAATAAAATTATAGTGATTTTTAGAACATTAATATGTAATCATATGCAAGAATTATGCAATAGAAGTAGTCCAAGCTGTGGCCACAATGAAAACAATGAAGTTCTCCAAATAATGCAGATAATAATTGATGAGATCTCCAGGATTGTATCTCATTTCATGCTGCTTCAGAAACAAATTGGGATAATTATTCAAGGATGACAGCCATTAATCTTTTTGCCTCAGCGTTTGTCTGTGTGTGTGTGTGTGTGTGTGTGTGTGTGTGTGTGTGTGTAAGAGAGAGAAACCACAGTTTATAATATAATATAATATAATATAATTAAAATACCTCCTGTGATTTTTCTACATGCACCTAGTAATATGAGTTCAACTAAGGAGAAGGAGTAAAGTGAGGCCATAGGCAACCAAGAATGCTGTTTCTACTTGAAAAATTTACCACTTGCCCAAGCCTGCTGTATCTTGCAACTATCAGAGAGCAAAGGAGAGGGAGTGTTTGGCCCACTTCCTAAAGGGCAAAGGAGGTTTTTCCACAGGGCCCCAAAGACTCGGTGAAACAATGATCCATGGGATATATGTGTGTGTGTCTATGATATGGACACCTCTTCTGTCCTTCTTCTGTCTCTCTCTGTCAACAATGGACTCTTTTCCATATCAATAGAGGGTGGCCTGGTACTACAAATGCATCTCTCCTGGATAGCCAGTTCTTTCAGGCTGACTTCAGAAACAAAATGGAGAATAAAAAATTAGAATATGGGGATAAAGTGGAGGGAAACTTATGATCAGCCACCGAATGGACACTCACCATGGAAATATAGTCGTATTCATATCTTTACATTAACCTTTTAAGGTGTGCATATGGACAGGTCCTGAAGCTGACACAGATGATACTGATACTTTCCAGGGTACTGAAAGATGTCTTAAGATGCCTTTTAACCAACAGCAAGGTGTAAATTAAAGTTTATTATTATTATTATTAAAGCAGTTTTCAGTTTGTGAAAGTTCCCCTTTGCTCTTTCAGGAAGCTTTGGAACAGCAGCTGGGAATAATTCAAGCACAAACAAAGAAGGTGGTCTTCTCACTTTTCCCACAGATTGAGTTAGATGATCAGCAGGTAGGCACCATTTGTTGCTTAATGCTTTACAGATCTAAAATGCAAGGTGATCTGGGCAGTTTCAAATGTAGATAACATTTTTTTTAAAAAGGGAAAAATATACAGTGAAAGAGTGCTATATGCATGCTTTTCCAGGTTCAATCCTCTGCATTTCCAGTTACAAAGGCCTCTGGTAGCAGGGCTGGGATCTATACCTAACACCTTGGCAAGTTACTGCTAACCAGGAGAAACAGACGTGGACTTGATGGGTCAATTGACAGCTTTGTAACTTCTATATGAAAGAGAAGTTAAGACTGTGGGTTACATAATAGCTGTAAGCCAATGGGGTTGTACTGGTGCATAGTTTAGTGCAAGATATACTAACAAAGTAATTTGTGCTAAAAGTCCAAGTTACAAGGGAAGCCCTTTGTGATGAAACTTCTTTAACCCTATTTGCGAATCTGTCCTTGAAAGTAAAGTAAAGTTTTGTTGGTTAAAAATTTTCCACGCAAGGCAGGGGTGGGGAGCCACTACTCAAAAATGGTATCCCAAGCCCAGGACAGATGATTTCTGTGATTTTGGCTGCTGCATAGCTGGCTAAGGGCAGGAAAATAGCACAAGAGGGGTTTTTTTTAATTGAACGGGGGTGTTAAGGATCAAGTAGGTTGAGGAGGGTCTGAAGGCTGCAGAGAATGTGAAAAATGGGGTGCATAAAGAGCAGAGCTCGGGAAAGTTACTTTTTTGAACTACAACTCCCATCAGCCCAATCCAGTAGCCATGCTGGCTGGGGCTGATGGGAGTTGTAGTTCAAAAAAGTAACTTTGCCAAGCTCAAAGATTATAAGAGTTAGTAGGAAGGGGAGGGATTCAGACAGAGGAATTCAGACATTTACAAGCTCTTAAAAATGTAAAAGGAAATTTTGGACAGAATGCTCAAAATATGAATTAGACTGAGGAGCATAGAACTCCAATAAGCTTATGTATTTTGTTTATTCCTCAGGCTTATGATGAATGGCTGCAGCAATTTAAAGAAAAGGTTTTAGAAACACTGCAACAGAAGGATACAAAAACAGAATCTGTAAGTATTTTTGTAGATAACATCACACGGAAACAAATATGCATGCAAAAGATAATAGAACATAATAACAAATAATGTGGGTGAATAATACAGTACTGGTAAGAACTCACTTGAAACCTTTGGGTGAAACCACACAACAGTGGTGTTTGTTTACCTGTGCACATGCACCTTTTTTTAAAACATGGTTTTGTCCCTGGAATTGTGCAACAATGAACTTTCACCAAAGCAAATGTTTCAGACATATTTCCCAATAGGCAAAATGCCCAATACATTTTTAATTTTATTTATTTATTGCACTTGTATACCACCCCATAGCCGAAGCTGTCTGGGCAGTTTACAGCAATCAAAAACATTAAAACAAATAACAATTTAGAACACATATTTTAAAAACAATTTAAAACACAATTTTAAAAGATGCTTTTCGCATTACCAGCTTTGTGCAATATCAAAAATAAATGTGTGTATGCTGCACTCCTCCGAGCAGAATCTGAGAAGTTCCTCCTGATCCCTCTCCCCTCACTAGCAGCTGAGTGTCTCACCAGGAAGAGAACCAGCAGCCCACTAAGAAGAGCCTCATTAGGGCAAATAATGGCTAGACAGGAGATTTCCAGACCCTCTCCCCCAACATAAAAGAAAAACACAGTCACTCTTCAAAATTTGCATGTCTCATAAATTTTGCAATCCAGTTCTTCAGCTAAGGTGTACAAAGATGCATATAATAGGGTAAAGTGTGCTTGAAAATGAATATATTGGTGAAAATAACATTCAAAATGCATTATATTAGGGAAATTTGGTTTGCAAAAATGTGTAATTAGGCAAATTGCATACAAAAATTGTTTATTAGGAGAAATCTGCCCCAAAAGCTGATGAATTTTCAGTGTGTTTTTTTAAATGCAAATTGCTGCAGAAATGTGGAGAACTGAATTTAAGATTGGAAAAATGAGAAATTGAGAGAACCAAAACTGACAGATCTTTCCATCCCTAACTGCAATTCACATGCCTAATACTTGATTTGGGATGCACCCTGAAAGATCTGTAGTCCTGTCATAATGTTTCCCAGAGAAAGAGCTTCCACCTATAGAAAAATTGGAAGAATGATCAGAGAGGTAGGAAGAGAACCTGATGAGGACAGGATCTTGGACACCTAAAACATAAATAGGCAAGTAGGAAAGATCAAGTATATCAAACAATGGAAAAGTTAAGAAGAATGAGGACTGAATAGAGACGTTAAGATTTTGCAGTGAGGGCAGTTTCAGTGGAATGCAGGGGGCAGGAACCAGATGGGAGAAGGTTAAGAGCAGAAATAAAGGAGAGAAAATTAACATGGCAAGATTAAGCAGCCTATTACAGGAGTAGGGATGGGGGAGAATTCCGCCCAAATGAGACGTGGGACTGGATTTTTAAAAAAAAATCCACCTGTCTGTTCTCTTTGCAGACTGATCCTGAAGACAGCAGATTTCCGCTTTATTTTCTGGCACCATTTATTTTTAAAAAATTGAATATCATTAAAGGATTAATGCTACAGAGATTAACAGGGAATCCTAAAGCAGCTCACTCACATTAATATCTAATGTCAACCCTCCTTAAAAAAAAAAAGTAAAAGGAAGGGGGGGAGAAGCTGCAAGCTGTGAAAGAAGCTGCATGCAGCATGGCCTCACTGGACCTCTCCACAGCCTTCTTGGAGGACAAGCCGGATCACCCAGCATCCGCCTCCCAAGCCCAGGCTACAACGTTCTACACCCTTTCTGATTCCACAGAGGTGGCTGGGGTGAATTAGGTTTTGGGACAGCCTGCACCACCAGAAGGAGCCCAGCAGAATTGGCAGTAAGCCGGGAAAAGGAGGGAGGGGAAGGCCTGAGGTCCCACCCCTCCGTTCCCCCATAAGTTCAGAACAAATACTTCTGGTTCCTGATTCCTGATTCCGTATCAAACAGGAACAAAGCAGAAGTTTACAGAAAAAAGGCAAGTCAAAATGTATTCCCTTTTGACAGAATGCGAGTGGATTAGGCCCAGCTAGCACATCCCAACCCTATACAGAAGTATGAAGGCAAAATATAGAATGGAAATAAGACTGTAGTTGGAAAGGGAAGATTTGTCAAGGTATTTTTTATTTTTTTAACAGGGAAGACAACAGCATGTTTGAACTCAGTAAATAGAGGAGAGGTTTATTGTGTGTGAGAGAGGAGGAAGGATGGTGGGGGAGACGGCAATCAGCAAACGGGAGGGGATTGGGGGCACGTGAAGGGGCTAGATAAAAACAACAGGATACTTACATCAAGTAAGACAGGAAGAAAGAGGAAAGGGTAGGGGGAGGTGTAGAAGGAGAGGCTATTAGAAGAAGAGGGAAAGAAGAGACAGATCAGGCCCTATGTTGTAGAAGGAGATGGGAACGTCATGTTATCCAAATTATTCTATTCTAGAAGAATCCTCGGTATTATACAAAAGTCCCAAAGTACGCCTGTCATTACTTTATTATATCCTGATCCAAGTGAACATATTCCCATTTGATTATTTTGATTTGGTTACTTTGTTTCTTCTGTTACCAAAAGGTTTGCTAGTATTGTGCCAGATTTATCCCTGTATTCAAAGATTATTTGCTTAGAGTAGTGACTTGTCATTGCCACCCTGGGCTTCTTTTGGGAGGGTGGGATATAAATTTGATAAAATAATATCAGTTGAAATTTGTTGTTTGCTATCTCTAACCTTTATTTTAATTTATCTGAAGCCATGAAGTAAGCTTCATGGCTGAGTGGAGATTTGAACCCAGGTCTCCCCAATCCTAGTCAAACACTCTGTCCACTGCACCACATTGCCCCACTCGAGCAGGTAGTTTACCTTTCAGTATTCATTTGAGTATTCTCTGAACTTGCTCTATAAGCAGATTTATCTATTGTACTTTTTGTATAAGTACATTTCTGCATCATGCCTGCTCTCTTGTTTTGGCACACTCAGATTTGTGGTATTTGTAGGGTTGGGCTTAATGGAATTTCAAAGATTCCTTTGAAAGGTTATGTATGAAACTCTTTTAGGAAACAGCACTTTCATTAAGAGAAGCAAATGAGGCACTGAGCACGCTACAAGCAGAATGTGATCAGTATAGGACCATTCTTGCAGAGACGGTAAGTGAAACTGTATACCAGACAGATCAAATACATTAATTCCAATGCACTCTGTGTGCACTCTGATGAAGCTGTTCCACATGTAGGCATCCCTGTTCATGTAACTGACAAGGTACACGTAAACATTTCTTCCTCTGTAAAATTGAATTGGAAATACCTTCCATAAGGATACACACACTCATATGCACAGGGCATATGTGCATTGGTTGAGTAGCAACATCTCAACAATCTTTACAATGATTCTAAAAAATAGGTCATTGCAATTATGCCAATGTTGCAGCTGGGAGAATTGAGGCTAGAAGATAGATACTTGCCTAAGACCACCTAACGAGTTGGTTGGTTGATTGATGTCTATTTTGGCATTTAGATACCACCCAATTAACAAAGTCCTCTGGACAGTTCACAATCAAAATAGATATTAATATAAACTAGACCATCACAAACGACATAAAACCAGCTGTATAATATTAGTATAAAAAATCTCTAAAACCCAGCACTAAAAAGTCAAAGAAAGATAGGAATATAGTTCAAAACCTAAAATATGCTGAACCTTCATTTTTAAAATCCTGGCAGAATAAAAAGATCTTCATCTTGTATTGAAAAGATTCCAAAATAGGTGCTGGGTAAGTCTCTGGGGAGGGCATTCCATAACTGGGGCACCTCTTGTCTACAACTTGAGGCAACACGTACACAAATGTTTTTGTTAACAATAGAGCTACACTATGTTCTGGCCCCATTAATCTCTGACTGTTTTATCAATGGCATCCAGGTTAGCACAGATATGAGTGACTTGGCAAAATATTGTTAATTTGTCACAGTGGGTCTCCATGATTTCAAGCTGTTGAAACACAGAGCTTTTTTAACATAGGTTTTTTCTCGTTTTTTCAACTCCCAAAACTTGGTAGGGTCTCCTGCTCCATAGACTAAGCAAGCCTAATATGCATTGGTTGCCAGTCAGAGTAGTGGGAAGAGTAACCTATTCATCTATTGAGGAGAATAAACATATACGTCCAACATTTCTTTCTCTTCCTGGTCTTGCTTCACCCTTTCTTTCTCAAAACGATAGGAAAGGATGCTCAAGGACTTGCAGAAGAGTGTGGAGGAGGAGGAGCAGGTATGGGAAGCAAAGCTGATTGCATCAGAAGAAGCACTTCAGAAGGTACTTGTTGAATAGCTCTGTGTGTGTGTGTGTGCGCGCGTGCATGCGCAGTGCTTATTGAATAGCTCCCTCTGTGTGTTTTTTAGTTTTTATCCAATACCACTTTCTTTTTATAACCATTATGAACACTCCATTCTGCAATCAAGGACTTTGATCAGGCTGATTGTCGCTTTCCATTGAGCAGTGCAGAGGAGATGTTGGTGAAATATCCTCTTAGTTTATTCCCTCACAACAACATTACTCCATGTCCAAAAACTGGGCACTTCCCTCTCAAGAGGTTGGATAATGGAGACAAACGTATGAAACATGACTATTGTGTGTTAATAAGTGGCCCCTGCAAAATAGTAGCAGCCTGCAGCCACCTTGTGTTTGCTAATATGAAGACATCAACAGATGCTGGTGTGTCACTGGACATATTATGCAGCCTATATGGATGCCTTGCGAGGGGAGATTGCAACTTCACTTTCAGATGGTAGTTCACAGGTGTTGTAAATTGTCTTGAGCCCAATGTATGTAACCAGAACTCTAGATGGTATATGTGTGTTGAGATCTGTGTCGCAAGTGAATATATAAGCTGTAAAAGCTGTACATTAATTCTCTAATTTCTGGTCCTTTGGGTGTGGGAAATGTTTCATTTAGTCCCAAGACCAAATAAAATATCTTGAAGATGATGTGGAAAAGTTCAAGATGGAACTCCAGAATGCAGACAAGGTAAGGGAGCATTCCAAGACTCCAGAAGAGCAGTACATGGGAAGCTGCCTTAATGCCCATTGAGCCCAGTATTGTTTGCTACGACTGGCAGCAGTTCACCAGGGTCTCAAGCAGAAGTTCTGCCATCTGCTTCCTCCTCCTTTTAACTAGAGATACCAGGGATTGAATGTGGGACCTTCTATATGCAAAGCACATATCTGAGTATGGTCCCTTCCCAAAGCAGTAGAGTCCTTTAGCCAGGGTTTGACTGGAACTGTACATTTTATTAAATTTTTAGCCCAAGGGCTCTGTTCATCCTTGGCCAACCTTCCAGAGGTCATAGGCCAGAAGCGGGTGTGACCCAAAGTGGATGTGGATACTCCACATACTTGCATGCAGACACAGGCAGAGATATCCATGGAGGCACACGACTCACCTTCCTCAGTTGACCTGTGCAGATTAGCTAGGGGGGGGGTTATCTCTGCTCATTAAGTGATCGATTTGATAAAAAGACTGTTTGCATCCCCATCATGGCACTGGGCTCCACCACCCCCATCTCTGTGTCTACTTTAACTTTTTTTTATGTCACTGCTGCCCAAATAGGTGGGATCTGCCCAAATGAGTGGAGCCATAAAAATTGCTGGGGGCCTCGAAATTGGGGGTTAGCCATCCCCGATTACAAACTGCTTTGGGGTCTTGTAAATGCCAAATGCCCAAAAACTGGGTAATTCTGGAATTGCAAAATATGGCTGTTCTGATTTGGGGATAGACAGGACTCAAAAGAAAATACCAGTTTCAGGAGCAATGTAGAGCCTTTGACCTTGGCACAAAATTACTAGGAAAAAAATTAAAAGTAGGGTATTTTACCTTCTTTCCTTGGAATGTGGGACATGAAATCAGCTAGCACAGAGTAAGCCAAACATGAGTGGAATGTGGGAATCCCAATCCAGTCTTGGCTTAAGAGAGAAGATTTGTCATGGCAGCCAGGAATGTATTGATGCCATCACAGTGCATTTTTGTAGTATGTAGATACAAGGGGGAAATGTCATCTTAACAGTTTCCTGTTCTCCTTTTAAACAGATAAAAGAGTACACTTCTCTTTTGGAAGCACAGTTGGAAAATCACTTGGCAACAGCCAACTCTGAACGCCAAAATTATACAAAAGAAGTTGAAGTTGTGAGTGTTTGTCTTTTCTGGAAAAACAGAATGAGGAAGAGTTGGTGGGGGGGGGGTTGAAGCACAATGTGCAGAACTAGGTGCTTAAATAAAAGCACCTTTTGCTCTCAGGAAATCCTCAGATGAGATAGATATTCTACTTAGTCTAGCCCTGATGGATGCTATAAAGCAGGTGGGGAACCTTTAGTCCTCCAGATGTTGAACTACAATTCCCATCCCTGGCCATTGGCCATGCTTGCTGGGACTGGTGGGAGCAATATCTGGAGGGCCAATGGTTTCCCAAACTTACTATAACGTGTCACACTAGGCTATCCTGTATAGGGATGGAGGAGGAATCTCTTGTAAATGGATTTATGCATGGAATTTATACAATTGACTTTTGTTTCACACTGCCTCTTGTATTGAACTGCTGCTTATGTCCAAGCCCCCAGATGATGATGATGATGTTGTTTAAAAAAATCCTAAGTATCATGTGAATATTATGTATATGAAAGAGTCAAGCTCCATTGTGAATCTGTTTGTCTGCAGCCTGATTTTAAATTAATAATACATATTTTAATATAGTTTTGTATGTATTGTTTTTTGTGCTGGCAACTTTAAGAAACCTGGAACATATATGGGTATAAAATGCAGGCACTATGTGTATTTTTAGCAAAATGGGCAGGGGGGGCTTACTTCTGATTGAGATTAAGGAGTGAGATGGGAGGTTGAAAAAATCTGTACATATAAGTTTGATGTGGACATTTTCAGAAAATTCCATCCGTACTCCCTTAAAAGTGAATGAAGCATACTTGTAAAGTAGGCCAGTTCAGACTAACTCCAACAGTGAGGGAACTGTTTTGTCCGTGACATGATAACCAACACTGAAATGTTTTTTGAAGGCACCATATAGGCGTGGACCATGCAAAATACTGTAGAATGCTAGAAGAGAGGACTAGGGTGCTGCTGTCCCAGTTCTCCAGAGATTATCTTTTCTGTTGTGAGTTAGCTGTCCAAGATGACCCTTAACAAAGGGGTTCAAACCCAAGGGAGATGCAGAGCACACACTTCCAGAATCCGAGCTACTGTGGACCCAGTTAGGTTATGCAGTGTGGTGTAGCTCTGAATGTGCACGCCACACTCACACTTTCCTTCATCAATTCTGATTGGTGCTTCCTTTCATTTAGAGGTGATCCTGGAGTCCCAACTTCTACTTTGTCTATATACCTACTTCTGCTTGCAAGTGCTTCCTTCTGTCAGTGGGCATTGTTCTGTTTGTTAACATACAAGGATGCAAGAGAGCTTGTTGCAGAGTGATGTGCAGTCTGGGTGAAGTCTGAAGTATAATAGCATCCTGGAAGGACAGTGGCATAGACTTTGAGAAGAATTTTTAAATGAGCAGCTGTTCCAGTTAGGGCTGGACATTTGACCAGTCAAACAAGATTTGGTCAGGTGTCCAAATATTGTCAAACATTGTGAGCAAGTACTTTTAAAACATTAACTTTATGAAAAAAGCAGATAATCATCAAATTTGATACATAATTACAAAACGTGTGAAACAATGACATTGACTTATAAAATTGTAATAATTTGTTTTACTACATTTCTCCACCATTCCCCAAGTTGCTCAGGGCAATACATATGGTCTTTATTTTATTTTCAGTACAACCCTGTTTGATAGGTTAGGTTGATAGAGAGTGACTGGTCCAGTGTCACCTAATGAGCTTCATGGCTGAGTGAAGGTCCTTCTGGTTCTAGCCTGACATCCTACCCAGTATTCAATTACCTTTGAACCTGATGACTCCTTGTGTTCCTGTTTGGAGATACCTGCAATTATAGCAAGTAACCTGTGGGATAAGCTTTGCTAGGTTTGCTCCTAGCTGCTGCAGTACTAAGGGTTGCACTACTGTGCTGACAGCAACCATAATGGTTGGGTTTTTTTAAAGGTGAGCTACCATTTGCACAGTGGTATTCTTGGAATATTTTATAACATGTTTAACTAATCAGTCAACTGGTGTGCCAACATTGGTTTCCAATTCACTATAAAACTGGATGCCAGATAGATACCAGACAAAGGAGTTTAGTCATATGGTAGCAGAAGGTTATAACTGTTCATTTTCAAATAAATTCAGTTTATATACTAATCGTGTGTGTGTGTGTTTTAGTTGAGACAACTGTTATCTGAATCCCAAGAAACCCTGGATGCAGCAAAAACAGAAGCACTCAGACAAAACCAGGAGCTTGCTCAGGTAAATGGCTACATCATAATTATAACTGAGAATTTCCAAGTTGTTCCCAGTAAGAAACTAAAACTCATAGGCTATTGATAAACCATAACCCCAAATAAGAATCTTTGACATCACTTCACCTCTGATACCAAGATCAGGGGCTCTTCAGTTGCAGGTTTTTCCTTCTGCAGTAAGTTGTTGTGTTAAGAATAACAGGTTTGTTATCACTGGTGTGTGTACGTCGCCTAGAGTGACTTCGGCCAGATAGGCGACACAAAAATTTAATAATAATAATAATAATAATAATTATTATTATTATTATTATTCATAATCCTATAAAGAAACACAAACCTAGTTCTTACTGAACTGTACAATTTCAGACTCTAGGTGAGGTTCTGTACTAAAAGATAACATAAACAGTCCCCTGCACATAGAAAACTAGCATGTAAAGTTCATCTAGAACTCTTCACACAGACATTTAGGGCCAAACTACACGCTACACTTATTGCATAGCATGCAGCTATGCATCTGGGTTTTTTTAAAAAAATGATTACTCACACAGGGTCCCCCAATTTGTTATTGGGGTCAGTGTACTGGGAGGGAGATTTATGCCTTCCCTCACCAGCCATGATTAGGACCAAAAGCTCTCCCCTCCACCCCAATGTGGCTATAAGAAAATAAGTTCACATTAGCACTAATAGGAACTTCTTTCTCATCCTCACAGCGGGAGTGTTTTTGTCCTGATTGCAACTGTAATATCAATAACTGTTGCCCCTCCCCCATGCCTATAATTGAAGTAAAACATGGAGACATAGCTACATCCTGTCCATTAAATATAAACTATAGTTTGGTCCTCAGATTTCTGTGCAGAGAGAATTTCTTGTATTGAGAAGTAATCAATCCTGTGCACTCTCATCTGTGGTCTTAAGTGGTTATCTGAAGCCCACACATAGGTGGGTTGTGTTAGTGAAGACTCATCCTCAGTGACCTGCAAATGAACCAATGGACAGCAGCATGGTGGGGCTGAAACATCTTGAAAATCTTCCTTTATATCATCAAGGATTATTATTTAAAAGCATTTATATACTGCTTAGTATTTCAAAAATGTCTTAAGTGGTAATATTTCAACTGTAGTTAGTGCCTTGGTTCTTTCCCGTCTGGACTATTGTAATGCTCTATATGCTGGTCTCCCTTTGGGAACTTTGCGTAAGCTTCAACTTGTCCAGAATGTAGCGGCACGACTTATTAAGGGCTGCCATAGGAGAGAACACATCACCCCAATCCTTCGGGAACTTCATTGGCTCCCAATAGTGCTGCGGGTGAAGTTTAAAATACTAGCTTTAACTTATAAGTCCTTTTTTGATGCTGGTCCGATCTATCTGAAGAACAAACTCTCTCATCTTGAAGCAGATGGGTGTACGAGGTCCTCAGCCGCTAGACTTTTTGTGGTACCATCTATCAGAGCGGCCATAAGTGGTACTAGGTCTAAAGCCTTCTCCATTGTAGCTCCCACGCTATGGAACAATTTACCAGTTGATACTTGCCTAGCCCCTTCACTTTTGTGTTTTTGGAGGCAGTTGAAGACATGGCTTTTTGTACAGTCAGATGAATGAAACGCGCTATAGTTAGCTGGCTAAGGGGGTGGTCTGATTTTTGGGGTTTTACTGTGAACAGTATTTTTATTATGTACCTGTTGATTTATATTTTGATATGTCGTTTTGTTCTTTATTCCTTGTATGTCGCCTAGAGTGACAGGCTGTCCTGTCAGATAGGCGTCGAATAAATTTTAGATAATAATAAATAATAATAATAATAATATAACAGGGTTTGCAAACCTTTTTGGACCAGCAGCACATTTTGAATTTTGAGAAAGTGCTGTGGGTGCCAGTCACAAAATGGCTGTGATGTGGGCATGGCATAATACATGGCTGTATTATGGTGGTGGTAGTAGTAATTTTGTTAGCTGCTTGTTTATTGATAGTATTTATTGAAATTCTATAGATATTTATTGATTTAATGTTAATATTGTATTGTCTACTTAAGCTACGATCCCAAATTAACTTAACTAGGAGGCACACTGAACTCCATGGGGCTTACTTCTGAGAAGGCATGTACAGCATTGTGCTGTAACAGTTTAATCCTATACAAGTGTACTTAGAAGCAAGTTTCATTGAATCCAGCCAAATCAGTTTTAATAAAAGATAAGTCTATCATTTGGTTAGTCTTGTTACCACATTTACTAGACACAATCATTCATAAATACCTGTGGGCAATATTTTTGGAGCTTTTGTGATAAATATCACTGCCAAGTAGGGTTGCCAGGCTCAGGGCCTGAGACTGATCCTGTATCTTTAGGAGAAGAGAAAGTCAGCCAAGTGCAGGTGTTCTTGCAACACTGTAATGGGAAAACCCACAAGGTGGAATTCTTCCTTCCCCCTGCACACCTTTTAAAGATACAGAAGACCTCTTGGTTGCTGGGCCTTGCCTCCAAGAGGTCTTCTGTATTTTTAAAAGTTGTGCGGGGGGGAGGGAGAATTCCACATTGTGGTTTTTCCCATTACAGGGTTGCAAGAACTCCTGCACTTGGCTGACTTTCTCTTCTAAAGATACAGGATCAGTCTCAGGCCCTGAGCCTGGAAACCCTACTGCCAAGCATACTAAAGTACTTTCAGGTTCTTCAGATGCATTTCCTCATGAAACTGTGTATCCAGAGATATCTACCTGTGCAGGATTGCTATATTGCGTGGATCACCAACACTGTGCCTACAGTTACCATGGTTGGTGACTTGCATATTTTTTATTTTTAAAAAAGCAGGGGATGGCAGGCACTTCTTTCACATGTGGTGGGGCTTTTCTGAATGGGGAGGTGCCCAAGTATGCTCTCTCTCTCTCTCTCTTTTTGAGTGTGTGTGTGTTTGAGAGAGATGCGCTCGGGCAGAGAGAGAGAGATGGGAAGGCACGTATGTATGTGTGGTCTGTATGTGGTGTGTGGATGGTCTGTGTCGGTGGTCTGTGTGAGAGGGAGTGATGTGTGTGTGTTTGTGAAGTGTGTGTGTGTGTGAGAGAGAGAGAGAGATGCATGTGTGGCTGTGGTCTGAATATGCTGCATGTGCAAGACAGTGTGTGTGGTGCTACCATCTTGTATATTTTTCCTGGTACTGGAGAATGCTTCCTGTTATTGGACAGCAACAGCATCATTGTGTCTCTCTGTGTTATGGGAGGATCAGTATTGTGTGATCTTAGAGGATAGTTTCCTCAGATTGTAGCTGGTGTGCTTCAGTGTTTGACAGATGCTTTTCCCATACTGTTTTAAGGATAGCTTTATTTATTAATTAAATTTATATCCCGCCATTCTTCCCAGTAGGAGCCCAGGGCAGCATTGTATTTTTATTAACTTTTAAAAGTTTGTTAACCGCCCTAGTGATCCTACATTGAAGGCCTGAATGGGAAATGTATTAGTAGATAAATAAAACAATTTATCATGAGTATTTTTTATTTTTTTTATTTATTGTATTTGTACCCCACTCTTCAGCCAAAAAGGCTCCCAGGGTGGCTTACATAAATCAATTAATACAAGACAGTTCCTGCCTTACAATCTAAAAACACGACACACAAAGGTAAAGGGGCAGGGAGGGAAGAGGAAAAAAGCAAATTCATGCACCAAATCTTACATTCTTAAAGCTTAATGCTGGCAATTACCAAGACTAGGGAAAGGGTTTGCTGTTCTGTACCCGCTTGTCTTTTGGTCATGTTACAGTTACTGAAACTCAGTCCATAACAGTTCACAGTTCAGTAAATGTGTATGATTTTGGCCTGGTATGGTGATTTGTGAAAATAACTTCAGTGTCCTCAATTCTCCTGGCAGTGATCACCTCTTACATAATGGATATTGTTTTATCCCTGTAGTTCTTTTGCTATTTACAGTACTGCTACTGTTATTGATTGCCCATCATCAAGTAGCCATCTGCCCCCAGATTTGTTCTAAATCATTGTGTGTGAATGACACAGATCATCAGCAAGACAGCACCTATGGCAGCCTTTCCCAAACTTTGGGTCCCCAGATGTTGCTGCACTACAGCTCCCCATCTGCCCCAGCCATCATGGCCAACAGGAATTAATGGGAATTGTAGTCCAGCAACATCTGGGGACCCAAAGGTTGGGAAAGGCTGCCTTATGGGGGAAAAAACCATTTAACACAACAAATAATCCTCTCCTTCACCCTTCCTTTTCCTGTTCCTTGCAAAGTTGTGAACGCCTACATGCAGAAGAAAAGTTGGCAAGGGACATAATTGGTAAAAGATTTTGTAAAGCTTTCTTTATTTACTTTTCTTTGTAAAAAGTGTTTCATATAATAATTATTGAGCCCATTATTCCATGACCTGCACTCTGGGATGATCGAGAAGATATCCTGCCCCTTTTCTGTGTGACAACCTTTCAAGTACTTGAAGAATGCTGTCATATCTTCCCTCAGTCTTCTCTTTTCAAGACTAAACATGCCCAGTTCTTTAGTTCAGTTCAGTACCAGATGTTTAGGGCAGTGCCATTCTTAAATCTATTATCTAAACCATAAAACAGGCCTGAAATGTTCAGAGTGTAATGTATTAGACTTAACCATCTTTTTATTTGCATCATTAATATAATTAAAATATTATAATTGAGGTTTTCTGGCTTTTTGAGCTACCCTCCAATACCATTCTTGGAAGTATGGAACATGATGCCTCCCTTTAAAAAAAGCATCAGCCATAGCCTTTTATTTTTGTTCTTCAAAAGCATGACTGATTAAAACTTTGACTTTTTTGAAATTCCAGGCTCAGGATTTGGTGTGCAGCTTGCAAGCTGAACAGGAGAAGCTCAGACTTGATGGAAATGTGGCTGCCTCTGCAAAGGAGGATGTTCTCCGACTCCAGGTAAAACTTCTATAATTGCATCACTTTACTGAATTAAGCAGAAGTGTGAAAACTTACCACTATATTCAACTTCCTTGGAAATACCAAATATTTGTTGCCTGGAGAATAATGCTTGGTTTTGGTGCCAATTGAAGGAAACCTTGGACAAGGAGAAGAAGTTAACGAAGGACCTGGGATGTGCAGCTACCAAACTAAAAGAGCTTTTGAAGGTCACTCAAGAGCAGCTGGCCAAGGAAAAAGAAACAGTGATGAAGTTGCAAGAACACCTTCAGGAAAGGGTACTCGGCTTTATTCTCTTTCCCTGTTTACTGTTAACAAGAGGTCTTGACTAATCTGGCCATGATAAGCTGGCATTGCCACCTACTAGAAGCAATTTTTGCTACTGAATGTCTCAGAGGGCAGAACTAATACAGGGCTTCAGTTGGCAATGGCAGCCCAGTGTCTGTGTTTCTCCACTCACTCTCTGTAATGTGTGATGCAACTGGTACAACGTAATATCAGAACACACAGATGTATGATGCATTATGCAGAATAATTTACACCAAATATAGGTTTCTGTGAATGCATTTTTCTGTGGTTCTGGCAAGCTGCTTTTTGAAAATGTTTTACAACATGAAGTGGAATAACCTACTTTTTATTCTGCTTCAGGGAGAAAATGAAGACAAGGAAGGTACATCCGTTTGACAAAACCCAAATCCAGGATATGCTCTTCACCATACTAAAGGCCTTATACTTTCCTAAACTATGCACTTGTTCAGTGTAGAGAGAAGCAAAGAAAAAAGATGCTAGTGACCAGAAACCACCATAGCTTTTTAAAGGAATAAAAATAAACTCTGCAGGAACCAGCCTATAAACAAATTCTGTGACTATTTTGTTAAAAGCTGCATTAATTCCTGCTTCGGGGAAGCTCTGGGCTGCGAGGACCCCAAATGATTTTGCCTGTAGGAGTAGAATATGAACATTCTGTCTGTATATTTCTCAGTACAATTTTTTTCTACTTGGAATGAGAGAAGGATTGAAAGTGAGGTATGCATCAACAATGGGGGGTAACCTCCCTCTTTTAGAGAGAACTGTTAGTGCTTCACTCACAGATGAGGCTTTGCCTTAATCATTATGGCAAAATCCACCTCTGAATGTCAATGTGTTGATGATAACACTGCTATTGTCACTGAGAGCTAAACTAGGAAACAATTAAATTTCACAATTTAGAGATTTCTGAACTGTAAACCTAACATGGTTTATGATTTCAGTTTGCTATCTGAGGATATGCTGTGGAGCACCCAGCTGTACAGAAAGAAGAGCAGGAATGTTAACTAACACCCTGCTACCTAAATTCAGATCTAGATTGTAGGGAAGGAGGAGGATCATTCAGTTTTCTCCTTTTGTTATAGTGAGGAAGTAAGATCACATATTTGTCCCACAAGCCATCCATTTGTGGACGTAAAATTTGTAAAGGGCTTGCACATATAAAACCTAACATGTATAGGTCTGAAATCAAGTTGCCTCATACAGTCCAGGAACTGCCTGTACAAGCTGGACTCATTCATATTGGATTCCAACACTGGCCCTATGTATCGAGGTCCAGAACAGACATGGATAGGGAGAATATTGGAGAAAAAGTATAATTCAATCCAGGCCTCATTCTTGAAGTATTCTTGACAGCTGATAGCATGCATTCCATGGCTAACTATTCCAGTACAATTCTAAGGTGAGAGAAGGACAATGCAAAGGTAGTTCTACTGCTGTGTTCAGTGCCTTGCCAAGGTCAAGCTGGCAGGGAGGAAAAATGTTCTAGGCCGTTACATCCTTTTTCAGCTTTATAGTTTTTATGTTTTTACTCCTGGTGAAAGGTGAGTGAGAGATTGAGCCATAGTCAAGAGCATGACTAAATATATTCCTTTTGGGTGTGTGTTGGGGGACTGGGAGGGCTGTGGATCCAAGCCACTTTCCAGAAAAAATCTCTTTTGGCCCTACCTTCCTTGGTTGGGCCAAGGTGTCGAAGGGAGGCTCTGACACTGGATCACCCTCTCCAACAGCAGGATAGTAGATCTGATCTATCCTATGGCCCCTGGGACACCTTTCCAGACACCACTGGATTGCACCCTTAGTGATGTTATCACCACATTGCCTTTGGCAGGGATGCAGGGGCTGAGGTTGAGCAATTTGTTTAACATATTTATACCTCACGTTTCCATTTAAAAATGCACAAACCTGGGTTACAATGATAAAAAGAAAACAATCAATAAAGGTTGAAATACCACAACCAGAAGCCCACAGTAACAAATACAACAGTAATAGGGCACTATTCCTACTAAGTGTCTGTACCTCAAAAGCGTTCCAGAATTATTTGGTTAAAAATGCCCTCTTTTTAGGACAATTAAAAATGAAAACCATTAAAACTCAGTGAAAAGACAGCTGTGATGGAGCTAAACAGACATCCCTCATAGTAGGCCATCTATAATGTCATTTTTACTTGTATTAGCGTATTAAAAGCAAGGACCCATTGTACATAGCGTGACAAAGATATGGGTGAATGCCACCATCAAAATGACTGCTGGGCTACTTTTGAGGAAGCTGTTGCAGTTCTGAAATTAATCCATTTGGGCATACTGTACATAAGAATGAAGTTAAGGGGTTGAGTTAGCAAATATGTAATAGCTGCAGAAGCCTATCTTTGAAGGGTGAAATGCTATATTTGAAGGGTGGGAAACATCAGGAACAGGAGCCAAATGCAGCTCTCCAAGCCTGTGTATCCAGGCCTCTCCCATGCGACACTGCTCACTAGCTCTGCTCAGTGTCCTCTTCCAATGCTTTTGTTGTCTGGTATCTGTTCTTGAACTGTGATCGTGCCTCTTGGTTGGTTGGATGGAGAGATGTGTATGGGTTTGTAGAAACCTGATTTTTGCATGGCTGGAATGTAGCCTATTGCTGTACCCAACACTGGCATGCAGC
This sequence comes from Rhineura floridana, assembly GCF_030035675.1. Classification (NCBI taxonomy): domain Eukaryota; kingdom Metazoa; phylum Chordata; class Lepidosauria; order Squamata; family Rhineuridae; genus Rhineura; species Rhineura floridana. The sequence continues at coordinate 170,666,819 of NC_084480.1, read as the reverse complement.
CCCTGGAAGGTTGTCTGTAAGGGAATACGGACCTCAGTTTGAAGATGATTCCCACCCTGCTATAAAGGCTAAAGTAACAGAACACCTGAACATATAGCTAAGATGTGGCTTCAGAATGCAGTAACATTTTAAGCATCCAACACAGCTATTTCAAGCCTACTATGTATTTGGTAGCCAACGTATTAACTGTAATTTGATACATGAGATGTCCAAATTAGATTGATAACTTACAAAGTTATAACCATAAATAGGAGACCATACATCTTAAAGCAGGTACATTAAACAGCATGTATATACAAATGGACAAACAAAAATATGGGATGTTTACAAATAATCATGTTCAGTTATGCAAAGGCAGATTTACAGAAGCCTTCCTCAACCTGGTGCCCTCCAGATGATTTGAACTATAGCTCCCATCATCCCTAACCATTGGCTATGCTGGTGGGAGCTGATGGGAGTTAAGAGTCCACAACAGCTGGAGGGCTGTTTGGAAAGGCTGATTTACAGAATGAGTCAGCATCTGGTTTTACTTGCATAAAAAGTACACAGAAATGGTTAGGTACAGTTGCTGGTGTTGCAACCACAGACAGTACATTTCATTATTGAAATGGTTACATGTTGCTATGTTGCATTTTGCTTGCACCCATGTCACCAGATGGAAACAATCCACTTGACCTAGATGATGGTTTTGCAAAGTGGCTGTACTACTCCTAAGGAAGGCAGTAAACCTAATGACAACTTACCTAGCAGCTGTAAAGAACAAGGACTGTTATATCAGATACTCTACAAGAATTTCACTCAGCCTGCTTAGGAGCTGGTCAGGCTAAAACCACCACCATATACCAGCACAGGTACAGATGTAGAAGGGCAGGTTTAGCAGCAGTGAGCAGACGGAACAGGCAAGTTCCACTGACATGGCTTGGGTAATCTTATGGATTCATGATGAAAATCCATCAGTTCATACTGACAAGCATTTAATGATGCTACTGTATCAATAAGCAGCCTGTAAGTTCATCAGCCATGCCACCCCATTCTTCAAGCACCATCTGAGGTGCTTATACAATAACAACAGATATCCATCAATATATGACCAACCTGCAACATCTGGGAGAGAAAGTCAGAATTATAGCTAATCATGCACTGTGCAGCAAAGGCAAGGAGCTGGCTTCAGCAAGAACAGAATGTAAAAACATTTGTATTTTGAGGACTCTTGAGGTTTCATATCCCTTGCAGCACATGGAAAATGATGACTTGGATGACCCATGGGCAGAATCAAGTGTGTCTGCATCTAACAGTATGCATGGTGTGATGGAGGGCAAAGCCTATTACTATGTTGTGCATGCACATATATTGATATATGAAGCACTGTGGCATATACACAGCAGCCCATGTCATTTCTGCCAAGTGTTGCTTCCTCTGTGTGGAGGGGGAAGAAAACCTATCAAAGCATAATGGGTACTTTCTGGTGTTGCATGGATCAAGTCAAAGGTGAAAAGCCAGTATGCTGGTTCAAAATGTATATTAAGAATATTAGCATGCTTGAAGCATCAGCACATTTCAGGTATTCTGAGCAGAAAAACTGTTTAGTGAAACGGGTGCCATGTTTTTTTACATTAAGTTGATCAACCAGTTATATTAATTCCCAGCCCTTTGCTCAAACGTCTGAGTGATCTCTAGGTAGAAAAGCAAGCCTACTTCTCAACTCATGATAGGAGGTGAACATGATATCTTGATCTAGTGCTGTTGCAGTCAATCCCCAAAAAGTGATCAAAACATTAAGAATGACTATCAACAGCACTAGATCAAGCTGCTGCTTCATCAAATCAAAAGTATACGCCAAAGACATTTTAGGAATAAGCTGTTGCTACCTTTAAGCAAAAATGAAAGGCAGAAGCTCACTAAATCCGCTCTCAAACTTCTCTATTTACAAGGATGTTTTTTCTTCTGAGGCAGATACTGCAGCCAAAACTTTGTCTAAGAAAATAGCCTCACCTACTGCTGGAGGAGATGTCTAAAGACCCCATTGACCATAAGGTAGAAAACACACTGCAGAAAAACCAGTGGTGCAGCTATAGCCCTTAAAGCTTTAGTGGCATGCTCCTACTTTGCCAGGTCCTTTCTCTCTCATGACTGGATGTGCTTATAAATCCACTCGGGATAGAAATATTAACCCTGTGCTAAGGGTTTTCCTTAGCAGCAGCCTACATAGTGGATGCCATCTTGGATTCAGGCTTTCAGACAATAATGGAAGGGTGTCATGGCCCCATCAGAGGATTCCTCTGATGGGGACGACTCAGGAGTAACAGCAGCAGGCCCAGGAGCAGCAGACCCAGAAGGAGACATGGAGGAGACTCCTGAGAATCCAGCTCCTTCTCCCCCTCAGCTGCAGAGCACCCCAGATACAGTAGAGGCCCTGCAGCCAGACACAGACAGTGAACAGGATACTCCCCCCTCACCTGCAGAACGTAGACAGCAGAAGGTCAGGCAGAAGAGAGGCAGGCCTGGCCCCTTAAGGCCCAAACGCTGAGGGCTCACACCTGCTGTCAAACCTGCTCCTTATAAGGCACACATTGGCCTTGGCTTGTTGCTGACTGCGTCAGGCGTGGCTTCGTGTATTCCTAGTTTCCTTGCAACCTCTTTTGGACTGACCCCTTGGCACTTGATCCCGGACCTCTACTGACCTCACTTCTGGACTTCTGACTCGGCAAGTACGCTTTGGACAGGCCTGGCCCTTATCAGGTTCCCTCCTCCTAGACCTGGCAGATTTACGACCAGACTGCCAGCTAAGGACTTTGCTTCCCTACCAACAACCCAGGAATTTCCAGCCCCCACCGGCACTGCTGACGCAGTGTAGAGCTGACAAAGGGCTAGCCAGACATGGAACCACTGATTCCATTAATCTAGAGTTCAGTCTGGTGAACATCTAATGCAGCAGTGGCTGGGGAAGGGGCAGAGTGGCAGCACCACTACACTCACTGAGATGGTTGGACTATATGCACCTGTAGGGCCAATACCAGTCTGGAGCTCCCCCAGCAGTGGCCCATCACCATGAGGCCACTCTGTCTCCAGCACCAATGTACCACTGCTGCTCTAATGAAACTAGCCTCTTCTTTTAGTCACTCCTAAACCCTTTCACCCACAGCCAATCCCAGGGACAATCCACCATTTGTAAACCATACCACTAGTGTGCTCAGCCCAAGTGGAGAAATAATTGTAAGAGTGGCAAACAGCCCTAGTCTATCAATATGTCATAGTTCTTCTGTCCACAAGAATAAGGTGGTCCCTTAGGCTTCATCCAGACTTTTAAGGCTCTGGGTGTGCACTCTCCCACCATTTCCAGGAATTAACGCTGCCATACTTCTGCACATGAGAAAGTGGAGCCTCTAGGTGGAGCTACCAAGCTCATCCTCCTGTATTTCTGTGCAGGGATACACATTTTTAACATATAGCATGACTCTGCCTCCCTTTCTGTTCCTTCTGTTCTTTTTGAACAAGTTATATTCTTCAATCGCTTTATTCCAGTCCTGGGAGTCATCCCACCAAGTTTCAGTTATTCCTATCAAGTCATATTTACTCTCCTGTATTAAGAGTTCAAGTTCATCGTGTTTGTTTCCCATACCCTGCACATTGAAGACCATGTGATTTACAGCCTGGCTTCTTTCCCACATTTTTATGAAGACTATTATTGGGCCCCATTAGAGTCACTGTCTCAGTTCCTGTTACTGTGCACAAGCCATCAACAATCGTTACCTCCAAGTTTACGTCTCCCTCCCCCTTAGGATTCAGTTTGAAGCGTTCCTTATGAAGTTCTCCATGCTGTGGCCAAACACATTCTTCCCAGTCCTTGTGAGGTACAACTCATCACTTGCCAGCAGTCCACCTTCTAGGAATGGTAGTCCATGGTCCCAGAATCTAAATCTTTCATGATGGCAGCTTCCTAACCAGTCATTCACCTAGAGCAGCCTTTCCCAACCAGTGTGCCTCCAGATGTTGTTGGACCACAACTCCCATCTTCCTGACCATTGGCAATGCTGGCTGAGGCTGATGGGAGTTGTGGTCCAACAACATCTGGAGGCACACTGGTTGGGAAAGGCTGACCTAGAGTATATTTCCCTTTCTATTCCTCTCCTATGTACTGGAAGGATGGATGAGAAAAGTATCTGGGCCCTAAAGTCCTTGAGTTTCCTTCTCAAAGCTTCAAAGTCTGACATGATTTCTTTGTAGCTCCACTTGGCAGTATCATTTGTTCCCACATGGAAGAGAAGAAAGGGGTACATGTCAGAGGACTTTATAAGTGATGGCAACCCTTCCGTCACATCTCTAATCCATCCTCCAGGGAGAAACCATGATGTTGAGCCCCAACTCCCCCAGGAGGAGCAGGGAGTCGGTCGAGCCCCAGCCTCCCCAGATAGATCTGGGAGAGAAGCCAGAGGTGGATGAGGTTTTCGAGGGCACTGAGGGAGGGGGTGAAGTCAACAGTCTGCCAGTTCCCACGGACAGTCCTTCCAACAATGCAGAGCTTGCTCCACCTACAAGCTCCCCAACTGAGCCATTGGGGGATGACCTCACGTGAGCGCCAACACCCCCCCAGGACTCCCTGCTTTGAACTTCAAACGCTTCCCCGCCAGTTGTTTCCCCGCCCCCTGAAGTTGAGCCGGTACCTAGCGAGCCTGCCCTGTCAGATGAGTACCAATCCAGTACTCCCCCCCGCTAAAAAAGATCAGTTGCATGGGATTTCATTTGCATTGTCAGATCTTTCTGGTCTTCCTACAGTTGTTATTGAAATTCACACTTATCTGTTAGTAAGTCACACTGAACTCAGTGAGACTTACTTCTGAGTAAGCATGCATAGGAATGCGCTGTAAGGATGCCATTCAAGACACATTGACTTAGGAGTCAGTCCCCATTGAAAAATTATATATATATATATATATATATAACACACACACACTTTGAACAACCCCCCCCCTTCAAACAACTCCTCCCTGGGGCAAAGGAAAGGAAGCATTTGCTGGCAGCCAACAGCATCTTCAGCGTGCAGGGACCCATCCACTGCTCCATATTTCCCTTCAAACCTTTTTTTAAAAGCAAGCCCCAACCACTCCCCCAAAACCTGCAGCTGGCTGGCAGCCTGAGCTTGCAATGATCATAAGAAAGTAGGTACCTGGGCTTGGCTGTCCACCCTTCTCTCTATGTAAATGTCTATCTCTCCGGTCCTTGTGACTCTTACTTCCCCACAACAACAACAAACAGTTGTTTGTACAACTGACAAACTGACTGCTTATCAGTGGTAGTGACTGGGAATTGTGCAACTAGGATTCTAGGAGGGGACCAACTGTAAAAAAAGTAATGGGACTATGTCCCAAGGCATCCCATTGCAAAAGCACACTGGTAGACAACATGGAAGATGCAATGGCCACATCATCTAATGTAACCTTTACAAGTACTGCCATTGAGAATTCCAACAGCAGGAACATCGCTCCTCTGCTCGTGGGGTAATGCTTGGGCAGCAACAAACAGCCACAACAAGGGCATCAGAAGTACTGGAGACCAGGAAGGTATGCCATATAGGGGAGGTGTGGCCTAGACACCCTGGTCATTTGAAGCACACTAATTCAGCCCAGCAAACTGCAGATAGGAGTGCAGCTGAGCTCATGTCGGAAGAGGAGGATGTGCAGTAGCCACCTGAAATGCAAGTGCACAGGGCTGTTTCATTCATCACATGATGAATTTTCGGGCTTACAAGCTACCCGAGTGCATGAGCAGTAGCCAATGACACTTCAATTTCTAAAAAAATCTGTGGTCTCCATAAATAAAACTCTGGGGTTATATATAATAACTGCCTACAGATCAACTGAGTCTCAGCAGGACACTCAGTCCATGCGGTTACCTGCGTCTGTTTTTGCAGCAGATAAGAGAAGCCTGGCTGGGAGATGCATGTCAGCAAATGAGAGATTTATTAACTGTTCAAGTATACACAACAGCAGCATGTACTGGAAACTGGGTGTACTGCAGTGTTTTAAATAACTGACAGGTTGACCAAACCGGTTAACCACAAATTGCTGCTGCCAAGTCACAACAACAACAACAACAACAATAAAAGGTGTGAGGTACAGTCAGATTTGGGCAAGCCATATCATGTACACAATTCCTCTTCAGATGAAGAGGGTGCTGAGTCCCTATACCCACATGTAATTCCAGGGGCCAGGGTTCAGTGTGACTTCACAGGTTGCTAGAGAGCCAGACTCTGCTATGAACACAGATTCCCTTGATCCTCAGGTGTTGAGGAGGAAGAATGGAGTGATGAGATACAGACTGAAAAGAAAGTATCTCACGGGCTGTTAAAAGATGAGCATTTTATTCATTTAGCAGTATTAGATTTTTCGTGACAGACCAACTACTACTACTAATGATAAGGTGATTCCAGTCCAGCTCCCTTTAAGAAGGTGACTTAGGTCGAATGTGAAGCACCTCTTCAGACTAAAAGACAAATGGCTTTGCCAAATAAATACTACTTTTCAGACAGAGCTTGGAAGATTACTTTTTAAAAGTAATAAATTACAGTTACAGTTGCATGGCCCCCAAAAAGTAGTAATTACCGTTACAATTACAATTGCTCTGAAAGTAACTGATTACTTTTACTCAAAAGTAATTGCTACAATTACATTTTAGTTACTTTAAAAAAATTGTCTACAAGTGGTGGCCTTGGCTGCTGCACATCTTAGTAGCCTAAAACAACATTAAAAATAAGCACACACACACAGAGGGTTGTAGAATATTTTTTTTAATCCATAAGATTAACAGAATGGCATAACAGAATCTCACATCCCCTCATCCCACCCCCAGCAATGATGACACTCCAACACACATATTTTTTGTATATATTGCCTCCAGCTCTTTTCTCCTTCCACTCCTGTCAATTTTTAAACAATTGTTTTCTCCACACCGTCTCGCTCTCCACCTCCTCCCTCGTTGCCTCTTAAGCACCCATAAAGCATGAAGGAAGAACAACACTGCACAGAAGCCCAATTTGAAGCACATGATTTTTATTCACAAATCAGAGGAGCAGAAAACTTCCCCTGCTCCCCCCCAAGTAATGCACAAAAGTAATGCTGGAAACATTACAGTTACTCCTCAAAAGTAATGAAGTTACTACCCATTCTATTACCAGCAAAATGTAATGAAGTTACCCACTCATTACTCAAAAAAGTAATAAATTACAAGTAATTTGTTACTTGTAACTAGTTACAAGCTGTGTTTTCAGACCCAGAGCTTGTGGATGAACTCTGACCACTGGCAATTGATTTGCCAACTGCAACTTTAGTGTCCAAGGTTCATCTCCCAGTAGAGGAAGCACAACCAAAGGACACGACTGATACAATAATAGCTTAGGTGTATGAAGTCCAATTTACTACTCAGCAGCAGTCATCAATTCTCTCTGCCCGTGCTATTCCACAGCACTAGTTTGCTACTCAGCATCTCACTACATTGCCACTTGTGGCAAATATGGTATATAGAGCCAATTTGGGCACCACTCTTCAGGTGGTTAACAGTTAACTGGGTTTCAGCCTCTCCCATTAGTAATCAGCAGATGGAATCAGCCTCTCAAAGGCAGAGAGCTGTCACTGAATTCTATTATTTATTTATTTATTAAATTTATATCCCATCCTTCCTCCCAGAAGTAACACAGGGCAGCAATAATGTGGGTAATTGTCTACATTATGCCCCATACTGGGCAGTCTGCCTCTTTATTAGCAGGGCAGCCTTTTTTGGCTCAGTACAGCATGGGATCAATTGGGGTTAGAAGTGGTATGTTCTGAATGTAGAAAGACATGAAGAAGTGGTCTCTAATACACGGTGTTTAGGTAAAACATTGCCCACACTTGTTTTGTAAGGTGCAAAGTTCCCCTGTGATGTAGAAGGGGTGTTTGCTGTTCCTGATACAGGTCTCACAGCCCAAGGACTGAACATGCTTATGGGTCTCCAGACACCACAGAAAGTTGAGTGTCAGTTTGAACAAGAACACCATAGAACCATCCAGGGAGTTGGCCTGTTTGAGCCTCTAAATAGCATGTTGGAGGGCATGATTGGCTGGAAGCCTGTTAGAGTGTCAAGATTTACTGAAACAACTTTGTTGCAACTTCTACTGGTTCCAATAAAGTCCAATGAATATTTGAAATATTTTGTTTGGCAATTTGTGGATGATCCCGAATATCTGAATCCAATGAATTTTATTGCCATTCAGGAGGAATAAATGAAATTGAATGGCCGTTCGATTTTAGTATGCCCCTATTTTGCCTTCAGCCTCAGAGAGACAAGAGTTTATTGGAAAGGTACAACCCAGCTTGTGTATTAGTCTGCCAACTGCAAGTCTATGCTCTCGTATTGGTCTCCAGGGTATGACGGAAGCAGAGCCGTGAGCCGTTTCCTGCATCGGCCGGACTAATCAGGCCGCAGCAAAAGAGAAAGAGAAAGGCGGCACCTTTCTTCCCCTTTTCCGCTGCCGGGCTTCTCGGGGGACTCCACAGGTGCCCCAGCCTCCATAAGGGAAGGAGGAAACTTGCTCGGTGTGGAACGGGTTGACGGATGTGTCGCGCTTCTAGTCGCTAGCTTTGCCCCGACAATGGGTGGCTGTGGTACTTACGGTGGGACAGAACCCTACGTAAGGCTGCGAGGTAATCCTCGGGAGGATTAGAGGCTGGCTGGGAGGGAGAGGAAGGCTGTGTCCTCATAATGTGGCGAAGAGGCGACGGCAGGGAATTTAGGTGCACAGGGACGGGAGCATTTGCTGTTGAAGCCAGTGGAAGTGAGCTCAGTAACGCTACTGGTGGAACCTGTCTATGTACTCACTCGCTCCATCTTGACTTAAGTGAACTCTTCTTATATGAGGGAGCCCGGGGCGGGGGGAGATTCGTTTCCCTTTCTTTTCCCTCCGTGTTTGCAGCTCCTAGGAGTGGTTGGAGATTATGAGGAGTCATTGGCAATATGCCTTTAATACCGCCGCCACCTGTCCTCATAATACCTCACTGGGCCTAATCCCACGATGCTTCTGCTTCTCGGAGAGCGAGTGAACAAGTGGGCCGAGTAGTACCTGCAGTTGCCTCCTCTCACGGCTTTTAGAGAGAGAAAAAATAGATCCCTCCGAGGTTCTGTGTTGAAACCTGTGCTTTTTAACTTGTTTGTAAATGATCTAGAATTAGGAGTAAGGCAACCAAATTTGAGCTCCGAAAGGAACTCCAGCTGGGGAATTGGCAACAAAATGACTATTGAGATTCAATGTAAGTAATGTAAAGTGATGCCCCAAGGTCAGAATAGCCTAACTTCATCCACGTCACATATACAGTGATGGAGTCTAACTGGGAAAGAGGTCTTAGGGCTATAGTAGGGATTGAAAACAAATCCACCAGTATCATAATATCCATATAAAAATCTATGGTGTGGCAACATTTGGAATACTGGGTGCAAATTCTGCTTGCCCCATCTCAAAAAAGGAAGCTACAGTGGAAAAGGTGCAGAAAAAAGCAACCAAATGATCAGGGAGCTGGAATATCTCCCATATGGGGAAAGGCTATAACATTTGGACCTTTTTAGTTTGGAATAAGGTGTCTAACAGGAAGCATGAGAAAGGCTTATAGCATTATAGCGTGGAGAAAGTCTGGCAGACAATTCACAGCAGACAAAGAAGTATTTCACACAGTGCATTATTAATGTATGGTGTTGCCACAAAAAGTGGTGTGGACTACTAGCTTATATTTTTTACAAGACATATTCATGGAGTATGCTGATATCAGTGGCTACTTATCATAATGGTTGTATGAAACCTCAGAGGCAACGACTACCATTTGCTGGAAGCAACAAATGAAAGAGGGCCTTTGCTCTCATGCCCTGTTTGGGGGCATGATCTGGTTGGCCAGTGTAGGAAACAAGATGAAGTTGAACTAAACGGACCTTTTGTCTGATCCAGTTTGACTATGTTCTCCTGGTAGTGCGCATTTGTGTTTGGGTAGTGAGAGGGTGGCAAGTGATTGCAGTCAGGGTGACTACTACTTGAAACTACCACTTGCTTGCTGCTTTTGAGAAGGAGTTGCTGCCACCAACCATACAATTGTAAAATAACTAGACTGAACTGCTTGACTCTTTTGTTTCTTCATGTGTTATAATATTCAGCTATATTGCAAGGCTGTCTTGTGCCACTCTCTCCCAACTATAGCATCCTTCAACCTGCCATATAAGGCGGATAATGGACCGTATTTGGATTGGTATTGGCAGGGGTAGTTTTAAATGTTGAAAAATGAGACAAATAAGTCCTGAGTTAGAAAGAGAAATAACTCCCCTTTTGTTGTTGATGGGGAGGGGAGTGTTAAATCAGAACTATATTAAAGTCTTGGATTACTCCAGTGATTTTTGTAGGCAGCTTTCACTTCTCCTCCAGGGGACCTTTAAAAATGGTTTCTTGATATGAAACAGAAAATATCATATGTAGATAGTGGCCTGGTTTGCATAGTACTTTAAATCATAGTTAAACTAACTAGTGTATGCTGCTGAAATTACAGTCACTTTGCTCCTACCATGCTGCAGGGAAGCAAGCCATGATCTGGTTTAGTGCTATTTTTGAACCCGGGCTTGTTTCTCTCCAGACCAATCACACATGATAACCAAGGTTTGTCACCTGTGCTGTCCTTTAGGCAATACAGCAGAGGGTATTGGATCCAGCAGGCCCAATTCTTTCTGCTGCATACTTTGGACAGAGAGGACAAGTGAGCAGGCAGTGGTAGCAGCTCATGTTTTCTGAGCAGTGTGTTTTCTGGGCACTGTTTTATACAGAAATTTGTGAATGAGCAAGAGGAGATGGCTGCTTCTCTTATAGAGAGCAGTCTTAGGTGATGCACTCTTATCTCTTTGAATGACCCCACTTCAGATGGCCTTGTAGCCTAGAAACAGAGGGTGGCAAGTGCGGCCAAGGTAGGAGCAGATGCCACCTCCTCTTGCTCATCTGCTCTCTCCCTGTGGGTGATGCAGTTGTTGGCATTGGGCTCAGTGGACCCAATACCTATTGCCATGCCTCCCAGAAGAACAGGACATATGAGCAATTGGAAGGATGGGCTACCCCACTGCTGTTTTCCCATTGAGTCTGGGTGGGAGAAGCAAGTAGTGGTGCTGCTGCCACTAGAGGCAGCAGTATGGCACAGGAGTGTGGCTCGCCTCTTGCTTCTCAAGGGGCTGCCCACTGGTGATGGCTGTACTTGAGTCAGGTCTAGATGCTGATGGTTTCTGCAATGAGCAGCCGCCACCCCCTTCTCAGTTAGACCCACTGGGCCCCGTTCTCTCCCTGCATACCAGGGCTGTGGAGTCGGAGTCGGAGTTGTGGAGTCGGAGTCAGAAGCAATTTTGGGTGGAGCCGGAGTCGGTAGAAATGTTCCGACTCCAGCTTCAAAATAAATTTTGATTGGCAATTTTTTTAAAATATAAATTCAAAATGTCAAAGAAGCTTCCCATGAAGTCAGCTGTAGTTGAGCATTTCACCATAACTCAAGATGGAAAACATTTTGTGTGTCAGTGTATGACATAGGACCCAGATGAAGACAAATGCTGTGATGCCAAGATCAGTGCATATTCAGGCAGCGATAAAAATGCTCCTATGAGAGCTTCCAATTTAAAAAGACATTTACAGCCCTTTTCAGGCCTGTGGAGTTGGAAGCAATTTTGGTTGGAGTTGGACAGTAGAAAAATAGAGGAGTAGGAGTCAAAGGTTTGGTGTACCAACTCCACAGCCCTGCTGCATACACATGAGAGGACAGGTAAGTGGGCAGATGTGACAGCAGCTGCTCCTGTCTGGAACAATCTCAGCACTTGTCTCTTACTGTGGATTTTTCTGAGGGACCCAAAGCTGCACATACTTGTGCAGGTTTCTGGTGAACCTGGGCGAGGAAAGGAGTTGGGGGTTCAGGTCCTGAGCTGCAGTTGGTGCTGTCCTGCTAAGGAGGACCTTTGCTCTGTTTTGAAGTGACAGAAAGAGACCAAGGCCACATTCACATCATGCATTTATTCCACTTTAAACAGCCATGGCTTTCCCCAAAGAATCCTGGAAAGTGTAGTTTGTGAAGGGTGCTGAGGGTTGTTAGGAAACTCCTATTTTCACAGAGCTAAAATTCCCTGAGTGGTTTAACAGTCAGTCCCTCTTCTCGGAGAACTCTGGAAATTGTAGCTCTATGAGGGTAACGGGTCTCCTAACAGCTCTTAGCACCCTTCAAAAACTATACCCAGGATTCCTTGGAGGAAGCCATGACTGCAATAAATAGTAGAATAAACTTATGGTGTGAGTGTGGTCCTGCTTCTTCCTCCCCCCCCCCCCGGTGGTGGTGATTGTTTATTCCAAAGGGCTAGGAAGACCCTTGTGATAGCATGGGAACAGCAACAGTCCTCTGGCAGGGCAAAGTTTTGTTTTTGTTTTTTTAATGCTTAGAGACCTTTAGTATTTCTCCCAGATTTCTACACTGTGCTCTTGTTTCTGGGTTTAGGGAAGCAGAACAGAATTTTCCTGTTTGGGAAGTAGGTTTAAAACATTTGAGCACCTAAGGAAGAGAATCCAAAATAATATGTACCTTTCCCCCTAATAAAGATGTATTGGCAATAGAGGTGTAAAGGCCTGAAAAACTTGGGTTGTTTCCCTTTCTTTCTAAAGCCTTCTTTGTTTTTTTCTGGAAAAAAATGGAATGGGGAAAAATGTGTTTTTTCTGGGTCTTCATATATCTAGACTGGCAAAGGCATTTTGCTACTCTTTGATGCTTAAAAAATCTATTCCTTGGTAAAACCAGAGCTGAATAATCTTTCCCTGGCATGACAATGCTTCTCTACCTGTCTTTTAAATGCCATGCTACTCTGTCCATCTTGATGTTCTTGAAAACATATTCAGTCACTGTTGTACATATGACTAGGACAGCAGAGGTTTCTCCATTTTGTGCTGTGGAGCCCTGGCCACCCTGAGAATTAGGAACACGTGAGCATTCCGTGATTCAACCAGAAAAGAGCTTTTGCGAGTGTTTGCTGAGAATTATCTCAAGGCTCAAAGCCCACATCAAGCACTTGGCTCTAACATTTCCCACCTCCCAAACCTTTTGCTTTAGGGAAGGGAAAAGTGGATGCAGGTGCTCCTAGAGCAAGTCCCATCCTCAATAAGAAAAGATGTTCTGCTGGGACGCTGGAAACACCTGCCACCACTGCTGTTCCCTTTCCCAAATGTAAGTTTTTGGGTTTTGGCACTGGGAAAGAAAAAATCAGCAGAGGCAACTCACAAGATTTGGCTGTGCTTGCCTCAATTCTGCTTGAATTTGTGTAACATCTCTTTTGACAGCAAAGAAAAATAATAATTAAAGAATCATATGTTGATCAAATCAGACATTTTGGTCTGTCGGCCCCATCCCCAAATTGTTAGTCTGTTTTTATTTCAGACTGTAGTAGGGAGTGGAATTAAAGGGCAAAGCTGGTATGGGGACGCTTTGGCCCTCTGGATGTTGCTGAACTACAACTCCCATCAGCCCTAGCAAGCATGTCCAATGGCCAGGGATGATGGGAGTTGTAGTTCAGCATCATCTGGAAGTCCAGAGGTTCCCAACGTTTTGAGTACAATCATTTCACTTATTAGTAATTTTTTTTATATTGCTATTCTCTGTCTTGACCAAGGAAGAACATGGGATAAGGGGAATTTGCAGAGGGAATGAAATGGTGACATTTGTTGCCTTCTGTAGCAGTTTCACTCTTTCATTAATTTTATTCTCTCTCAGCCCCAGGGCCAATTTGCGTCAGTGACTGATGCTTACAAGAAGACCTGGACCCTTCTCATTGCTCCTATCCAAGGGCTGTGAGGAGACAGTTCTGCTGCCACTTGCCTCCCAGTGTGTGTGTTATATTTCAAAGGCCAGAAAGGCCAGCAAAAGACAACTAGCAAGGTTTGGCCAGCATGCTTGTTGCCTGCTTCTAGACTTTTTTCCTCTCCTATTTCTGCAACAGAATTTTCTATGTGTCTTTTGTCTTGGAAGGAGCTTGTCTTGAATTGTGAGCATTCACTCTTAACTATTATTCCATTACGTTCTTTCCAGATGATGGAAGTTTAGGGGAATCTTGCAGCTGAGTTTACAAGTTGATAGAGGAAAGATACCATGGCTGTCGAATTTGAGGCTGTATATATTTGCATTGTCTAGACTAGATGGCAAGAACTGCCTCTATTGTCTTCACAAGAAGAAGCTACTCGAGAGACCCAGTCTCTGTTGCTCCAGGTTGCATAGGCTACATATAGGCAAGAGCTGCAGAGTACTTTGCTCTTAATCATAATTGATTTAACTCATGTATAGTCAGCTGAGTAGTACAACAGATTATATTGCAATAGATTATATTCCCTAATAGGCAAAAAAAACCTTGCAGTTTAAAAATGTATGTATAACCAACAGTATTTCTATCAAACTTTAAAAAGTGGGGAAATTGGGCAGCTATAGTGAATGCACTGAGGAACAGGAGACCTGACCTCCTCTCTGAGATATTGTACTGCCGTACAAATTTGTCAAAATGCAAACACATTTTGGGTGGTCTTTCACAGTCCAATCCACTTGCTGTGTAGCTTGGAAGAATTTGGTAATGTGTGGAGGAGGAAGGGGAGGGGGAGGGAGGAAGGGGGAGGGGGAGGAGGGAGCAAGTAGGGGAGGATTAGGTTGATGGGCCCTAGCAGAGGGTAAGCACCTTTCCTTTACAAAAGGAAGACATAGTTAACAGTATCATTATTTTTCGGGGTTTCCCCCACCTTTTAATTCTACAGCAGAAACATGTAGTCTCCCACCCAAATTTAGATCAGAGCTGTCCCTGGCCACATCCACAGCACACCTTTATTCCATTTTAAATAGTCAAGGCTTTACTCAAAGAATCCTGGGAAGTGTAATTTGTGAAGGGTACTGAGAGTTGTTAGGAAACACCCTATTCTCCTCACAGAGCCACAATCACCATAATTGATGATGATGATGATAATAATAATAATAATAATATATTTATTAGATTTATTAGCTGCTTGATACCCGAAGATCCCCATGCAACTTACACAATGTTAAAACAAAAACAAATATAACACACTATAAAACATAACAATAGACAACAACAAAACAACAGCAATAGCACACGCACACACAGCCACAGGAAGGTTTGGCAGCATATTAAAACAAAACATCATCTCAGTCTATCAGATGCCTGGGAGAAAAGGTACGTCTTTATCTGGTTCCAAAAAGATGACAATGAAGGCACCAGGCAGACCTCACTGGGGAGCATATTCCACAGATGGGGAGCCACAATAGAAAAGGCCCTCTCCATTGTCACCGCCCTCTGAGCCTCCCTCAGAAGGGGGACCTGGAGAACAGCCTCAGAGGAAAGTCTAAGGGTCCTGATAGGTTCATATTGGGTCCCAGAATTCCCTGGGAAGAGGGGCTGACTTTTAAACCACTCTGGCCACTGGAGCTTTGTGAGGGGAATAGGAGTCTCCTAACAACTCTCAGTACCCTTCACAAACTATACTCCCCAGGATTTTTAGGGGGAAGCCAGGACTATTTAAAGTTGAATAAATGTCTGGTGTGGGTGTGGCCCTCTGATTAGCCAAGCCAAACAGCTGTTAGTCTGTGGCTTTTAGAACACTTGATGGTTGGTTCTTACTGAGCATGCCTGAGATATCATAGACACCAATGTTATCAGCCAGGCTTGTTTTTTTAACTTTTAAACTGCAGAAGATGAAGGTGAGAGTATGGGGCAACGTCAGTATTAGGATTACAGGTACTCTGTGAACATGGCTGATTTTTAATTAATTTCAACAGATTACGAGAACTCTGACAGAAAAAAGTCCAAAAGGGGTCTGGGTTTTCCCCCCCTCTCTTTTTAGGTATTCATGGCTGATTCTTAGTTTGCCACCCTGGGCACCTGCTGGGAGGAAGGGTGGGATATAAATCTAATAAATGAGAAATAAATTTATATATATATTTTTACTCGTGTTTCAGACTTTAAACTCTGGATTCTCTCTGTGTGTTTTGTGTATTGCCATGAGGGTTGTTAAACACGTGCTTCTGCGTTCAGGACTATAAGTTTTGTAAGGTTTTGTTTTGGAATGAGTTAATGGGAAGCAGC
The DNA here is from genome assembly GCF_030035675.1 of Rhineura floridana. Lineage (NCBI taxonomy): Eukaryota > Metazoa > Chordata > Lepidosauria > Squamata > Rhineuridae > Rhineura > Rhineura floridana. The sequence continues at coordinate 170,650,670 of NC_084480.1, read as the reverse complement.
AGAATGGCATGGGAGTATTTTCAATTTAACATGGAGGAATGTGAAAAATCCATGCTGGCTATAGTAGACAGCCACTTTTGTGGCTCTATAATAATTTGTATTGTTGTACTTTTATATTGTATGTCACCTCAACTATTTTTTAGTAATAAAGTGTTTTTGCAAGAGTAAGGGGTGCTCTTTGTATTTGTGTTGTATTCCTTTCTCTACCCCATCCTGCTTCTGAACTAAATTTCTATGATCCCAAAAATATGTAGCCTGTTTATAACCAACTTGTTGATAAAAGGTATTCTACTCATGCTGAGAGGTCAATGCTCAGAGGTGAATGAGTCATGGCATTCAAAATGGATTCCAGTACTAAGCCCTTTTGAATCCTGCCTCAAATTAGACCCTTTGTGGAGATATCATAGCAATGGTAGAATCTGCCTCTATTTCCAAAATGGGATTTTCAGAAAATGCTTGCCTTGGAGTAAATCTTGTTAAAATTAATTGGGCTTGCTTTTGAGTAGACATGGCTAGGATCATGCTTATATTTTTCTTCTTAGGCCTGGAATTCCTCACTTTATTAATAATTTGGAACCATTAATACATATTGTACTGTGTTGTAATAAATGAGTATATCTTATGTAAAAAGCTTTGGAGACATAAAACTATACTAAGATCTTTTAAATTAAAGACAGGGCTGAACACTATGGTGTGTGTTGCATTTTTAAACTAGTTCTTTATATTTACCACCTTACCAACTTTTTCAACTTATGGTTGGCTTGGTTAAGCAGATGTAAAAGAATGGAATCTTCTCATTCAGAGGAGCAGTATACATATTCTACTGTGTTTAGGATTGCATGAATTATTAACTGTTACTACTGAGGTCATTAATTTTATTATTCGCGATCAGTCGTGGCCGAGTAAGATTGTCTTCCAAGATAAGGTCTTTAACGGTGGGTCCGTAAGTGACTGTGGAGGCCAATTCTAGATCCACACAGCCTCCCACAGTGCAGACATAGGTTTCCAGATGGAAGACAGTTGTGATGAGGATTTGCTTGACATGCCTTCCACTTAGCTCATTTGTCCCTTTCGCCCTGTATTCGTGCTTCTTCAAAGTCCACAGCACGTTTGATAATAGCCGACCTCCAATTGGGACGCTCATGGACCAAGACTTCCCAGGTCTCGATGCTCATGTTACATTTTTTTAGATTAGCTTTGAGAACATCTTTAAACGTCTTTTGCTGTCCACCAATATTCCGTTTTCCATCCTTAAGTTGGGAGTAAAGTAGCTGCTTTGGAAGACGGTGATCAGGTATTCGAACAACATGGCCAGTCTAGCAAAGTTGATGTTGAATGATCATTTTTTCAACACTGGTAGTTTTTGCTTCTTCCAGAATGCTAACATTAGTCCGTCTGTCTTCCCAAGTAATTTGCAGAATTTTCCGGAGGCAGTGGTTGGTGGATTCTTTCAAGAAGTTAGGAGTGGCGTTTATAAATGGTCCATGTTTCACAGGCATACAGTAAGGTCGGTAGTACAATGGCTTTGTAAATAAGCATTTTGGTCTCCCTGTGAATATCCCAATCCTCAGACACGCTATGCTTCATTCAGGAGAATGCAGCATTCGCAGAGCTCAGACGATGTTGAATTTCAGCATGGATGTCAACTTTTACAGAGAGATAGCTGCCAAGATAGGAAATGGTATGGAAGATTGCTCCTCACCCAAAGACCATAGATGAATGGAAAGCTGGTGGAAACTTTATATGTGTAAAAGTTCTAGAGGATACTTTCAGCTAACAATTTGGTAGACATGATCTCTGAAGTTGTCTTGTTTAGTGGTGAGAAAGATTATAGCTAGTGATTGGATAAATGTAATCTCTGAAGTGAGGTGGAAATGGCTGTTATTATTCACTGCATGGAGGAAGGAAGATATGTCTACAGCAGGGGTCACCAATGTGGCACCTGCGGGCATCTGTGTCTGCCTGTACCTCCATAACATCCATGAAAGGTTGTTGTAAATATCCCCTCATAAATCCACTTTGCAAGGATAATGTTTGCGCTTCCTTCTCAGTTATTGTTTTCATTGGCCCAGCCTTTCCTACATTGAGCATGCCCACTTAAACATGCCCAAATTTCATTGGATGTCAGAACTGGACACCCACACTTGCTTTCATTCTGAACAGAGGAGAGGTGCAAATTCCATCTCTCTGAGCAAGTGGCTGATGTAGGTGCCCTCTTCCCATTGATGGGGATGGTTTATAGGGGGGGAGTGGTGTTGTACCATTTTGTGGTCCAGTCTCTTTTTCCGCTCTTTCAGTGCAGCAGACATTTTGTGACTAGTACCCATGACACTTTCTCAAAATTCCAAATGTGTCCATTAGCCCCCAAAGGGTGGTGATCTCTGGTCTAAAAGCATGCACAGGCATAAGAAAAAAGATACAGGTGGATTGAAGCTGCATGCTGTTTGAACACACTAATAAAACTCCAAAATTCAACAGCTGCCACTGGACTGGATCATATATATACACTGACCAAGGAGAAACAAAGTTCTGCCAAACCTAAGACAGACGCAGTCAACATGGTGCCCTCCTGATGATGATGGACTACAGCTTCCATCTGCCCAAGTCAACATGGCCAATGATAGGAATAGTAGTCTAGCTACATCTGGAGAGCATAATGTTGGCTATCCCTGCCTTAGGAGGTAAATATATGACTATTATGAGAAGGGTGAAATCAAGGAAACATGAGCGTTGGTTTCTTTGAAGGGCTAGTTCTCAAGATCTAAGATTTTAAAAATATTTTAAAAATATTTATAAGCCCCACTTAAAAAAAAAGTGGGGCTTATAAATATTTACCTCCTCTAGGATGCACACCTTCATGTGGTGAGGGTGTTTGAGTGTGTTGAAGAGGCTGAATGCTGTGCCGTCAGGAATCTAGACCAAGAGGCTAGACTTCTAGCCGGGTCACCCAAGGTGGAATGGTCAAAGCTGAGACACCAGACTAAGATGCATCCAGACTCAGAGGAAGGCAATGGTAAACCACCTCTGAATACCTCTTACCACAAAAACCCTATGAACAGAGTATCCAAAATGCAACACGAGATAGTGCCGGAAGATGAGACCCCCCAGGTCAGAAGGCACTCACCGAGCTACTGAAGAACGACGGACAAGTATGAGTAGCGCTGTAACTAATGACACAACTGGGTCAAAGCCGAAAGGAAGCTCAGAGATGGATGCGAACAGATTTGAAAGGAGAGTCCACAATAGGAACATGGAATGTGAGAAGCATGAACCAGGGAAAGTTAGAAATTGTCAAACAAGAAATGGAGTGTATCAACATTATAATACTTGATGTGAGTGAATTAAAATGACGGGAATGGGACATTTTCATTCAGGCAACTACAAAATATTTTATGCAGGAAATGATAAATTAAGGGGTTGCTTTAGTACTGAGAACACTAGGTCTGAGCGAATGATATCGATGAGACTTAATGGGAAACCTATTAACATAACCATTATCCAAGTCTGCTCCAAAGGCAAATGCAGAAGAAGAGCAATTGGAGAGATTCTACGCAGAAGTACAGGAGGAAATTGATCACACACCAAAACAAGATGTGCTGATAATCATGGGGGACTGGAATGCAAAAGCAGGGAACAGAGAAGAACTAGGAATTGTGGGGAAATGGGGCTTAGGTGACAGAAATGAAGCAGGTGAAAGACTTACCGAATTCTGTGAATCCAATAATCTGTTTCTAGCAAACACATTTTTTGAGCAACTGAAAAGACGACTGTACACATGGACATCACCAAATGGTCAATATAGGAATCAAATTGATTGTATAATTGTTAGCAGAAGATGAAGTTCCATACTTTCTGCAAAAACAAAACCCGGAGCATACTGCGGTACAGCTCATGAACTGGTAATATTGAAAGTCAGAGTAAAGCTAAAGAAGAACAACAAAGCAATCATAATTCCAAAATCCAATTTAAATAACATCCCAGAAGAATACAAAGATCAAATGAGTCTTTAAACTTTGTTGACAGAGAACCAGAAGAACTATGGAGTGAAGTAAGAGACATTATCAGGGAAGAATGCAAAAAGACAATACCTCTAGTTAAAAAGACAGAAACGCCTCAATGGATGACTAAAGAAACTCTTAAAATGGTTAAAGAGAGAAGGAAAGCAAAAGCAAAGGTAGAAACACAGTCAGAACCCTAAATGCAACAATACAGCGACTAGTATGTAGGAACAAAGAGAACTATTACAATAGTTATTGTATAGAAATAGAAGAGGACAACAAAAAGGGAAGAACAAGAGCCCTATTCCAAAAGGTTAGAGAAATTAAAGGAAAATTTAAACTGAGAGCAGGGATGTTAATCAATAGGGGAATATATTGATTGACCGAGATAAAATAAAAGGAAGATGGAAGCAATACATTGAAGAACTCTATAAAAGAGATGCAAGGACGACAGATTCATTCATGGAGGAAGCGTATGATGACAAACCAGAAATCTTAGAATGCGAGGTGGAAGCTGCTCTTAAAATACTTGGAAGAAAGAAATCATCAGGAATAGATGGCATACCAATAGAGTTGCTACAGGTTACTGAGACTGAGTCTGTCCATGTTTGACAAAAATTTGTCAAGAAATATGGAAAATAAAACAATGGCCCATAGACTGGAAGCATTCAATATATGCCCAATTCCAAAGAAAGAGGATCCCAGGGAACACAGTAATTATCGAACTATTGCCTTAATATCCTATGCAAGTAAAGTAATGCTCAAGATTCTATCACAAAGGCTCTTACCATATATGGAGTGAGAAATGCCAGATGTCCAAGCTGGATTTAGAAAGAGAAGAGGTATCAGAGATCACACAATAAGAAGACATGATTCACTAGAAAAGACAGTAATGCTGCGAAAAACAGAAGGGAGTAGAAAAAGAGGAAGACCAAACGAGCTGGACTGATTCCATAAAAGAAGCCACAGACCTGAACTTACAAGATCTGAACAGGGTGGTTCATGACAGATGGTATTGGAGGTCACTGATTCATATGGTCACCATAAGTCGTAATCGACTTGAAGGCACATAACACACACACAAATATTTAAATAAATAAAATCAGTAATTTCTGGTGATAGGTCAAAAATTAGGTCTTGTGCAGGGGTGATGATGGGCCCTCCTGAGTACCTAGGGGCTCTGTATGAGGAATTTCAGCTTGTGATACTGACCCTGATCTCATGACATACAGTAGGATCCCACTCATACGGCAGGTTAGGTTCCAGACCCCTGCCAAAAAGTGAAAACCGCTGAAAAGCAGATCAGCTGTAGTGCGGGGGTCTGGAACCTACCCCGCTGATCACACTGGAGGGGGAAATCAGCTGTAGCACGCTACAGCTGATCTCCTCCTCCTCCGGCATGATCAGCTTGAGCGCGGGAGTCTGATCGGCCTGAGGAGAAGGTTAGCTGTACCGTGCTACAGCTGATCTTCCCCTCTGGCGCAGTTGGCTCGAGCGCAGGAGATCAGCCGGAGTGCGGGGAGCTCCAGTCCCCCTCCAGCTGATCGCTCTGCTGGTGCCGTATTAGCGGAACGCCGAGAAGCAGGGCCGTACTGTATTTAATCTTAGTCTACAGATCTTTTAAAATAGGCAATGAAGTAATTAATAGGCATGAAATATTACTAAACTTAATAGCGTCTGATCTGAAATTTCCGGAGCTCTCCGAATTGTAAATTTCTTCATTTTTGTATTTATTGCTGTGATCTTGCCTTTCCTGTTTTCTGTTTCTCCTTGTTGATAATATTTTTGTAGATAATAAATTTTAAAAAATTACTTCAATGGCAGAGATAATTCCTTTGCAAAAAAATATCCAGAAAACTACAAGATCTTTGAATGATCAACCTGCTGGGGTGGGTTGTCTCCTACCATCATTTAGAACGTTGGGTGTGTGCACACAGGTGAGTGAACACACACTCTTGCAGGAAGTCTTGAGGGGAGTATAGCATAAGGTGGGAATAGAGTAAGTGAAAATAAGTTCTTTAGTATTCATGCAAGAATTAGGCTCCATTCCCTTGCCTTGGAGGTTCCCAATGGGAACTGTTTCCTGGCAACAACAACTGTCAGCAAGAGAAGATCTGCCTTCCTTCATCATGGCTGAGTGAGAGTTGTTTTGGCAGCCCTTCTCCCTTGTCTCTGGGGTCAACACCAAAGATGAGGGCAGGAAATGCCACCTGAATAACAGGAAATGCTACCTGAATAATTCAGTCACTATAGGAATATTTCTGTTAGTGATACTAGATCTGGATATAGTTTTTATAGTGAGATTTTTTAAAGCTGCTTTGAGAGCCTTTCTGGAGTGTAAAGTGGGCTTTTTATTTATTTATTTATTATATACTGCTTAATCAGCATTTTAAGCAGGGTATATAAAAATAAACCATACAGAGAATAAAACAATAGAAAACCATCATAAAACTGAACACTACCTTAAAATTTAGCCTGGTAAAATAAGAAACTCATTTGAAAGAAATACATAAAAATAAATGAATGAAACAGGCAGTAAATTATATAGCCACGAGAGTGGCTATATATTATGGCCAGCATGGATTTTTCACATTCTGCATATTAAATTGAAAATACCTCCCATGACATTCTACTCCTTCCCAATTTCAAAACAAAGACTTACAAACCTGATAGTCCTGAACTCAGAAATGCTTGTTTAACAACCCTCTTTCAGTTTTCATGGTGATATACAAAACACTCAGAGAGAATCCAGTCTTCACCGTATTAAGCAAGAGAAAAAAATCCAGACCCCTTTTGGACTTTTTTCTGTTAGTGGTCTCATAATTTGTTGAAATTAATTGAATGAATAGTTTATTACAGTCAATGACCAGAAAGATATATCATACAAGCATAGACAGTACAAAACAGGGTTAACAATGCAGTATCCCCTAAAAGTATGTATATACAAACTATTTAGACAGATGTTGCAGAGTGCCTTGGTCCCTGGGTTATAAGCACTTTACGTAAATCAGTCGCTGCAGCAAAAAAGTTTGCAACCTTATATGTAATATGGGGGTCTGTGTCTGCAAAGAAGTAATGCACATAAAAAGTTACATCCCTGCCCGGCAAATTCTGGAGAAAAGGGGTGATAAACCGTCTGCGGAGATCGTTATAAAATATACATTCTAATAGGACATGATTTGTGGTCTCAATAGCACCAATATCACATGGGCAATATCGTTCAGCAAAAGGAATTTTGCGGAACCTTCCCTCTAAAAGAGCAGATGGCAGAATGTTATATTTGGCCAATGTGAATGCCTTTCTGAGCCTAGTAGTGTGGTGGGAGATTAAATACTGCACCGGGGAGAAAGGCTTTGAAAGTGGATTAAAAACAAAGTTATAACCAATAAGGGATAGAAGAGATTGAAAATCCACATCCAAAATCCTCTGCGTAATATCCGCCAGAGCCTTAGATGGTCCAGAGGCTAAAATATTTGGAGGGGAGAAACCTAAAAGGGCAAGTTTGGAGAATAGAGATTTCGTCCATTTAGATTGATAAGAATCCAACAACACAAGTGGGGCCAATCCAACTGGGGCAAAGATCAATTTGAACCAATACCTAAATTTAAGTATCAATATGCAAGCCTCGATGGTTGGGAGCTTCGAGGCGCAATTTCGCATTAGATACACAGGAAGGGGTGCCAAAAATGCTCCTAAGAAACTTAGATTGAACAGTTTCTAAAGGAGTACAGGTACCATAGATACTTATCTGGGCACCATATAGCAATTGCGAAATCACTTTAGAGGAGAACACTTGTAGCGCAGATGGCACATATTGGCCACCGTTCATATAGAAAAAAGATAGAAGAGCCTTGGAAGTCCTCTTAGCAATCGCTCTAAGCATTCGCTGCCTGCAGGTGCCAAAGTCCAGAAGAGTAATTCCCAAATACCTGTATGATGAAACTTGTTCGATGGGAATGCCATTTACATGCCAGCGATGTTGCAACCTCTTCCTAGTGAAGACTACAACCTTGGATTTGCTGTGATTTATCACCAGCAGATCCTTAGTACAATAGGTAGAAAGAGCTCTTAATAAGTGGCGAAGACCAATGCTTGACAGCGATAGAAGGACTACATCATCTGCATACAGTAATATCGATAGAGGTCTATTTGCTAAGGTAGGGTGATGTGTAGGGCTTTGCATCAGACTTTAAATTAGGGAATTAATATTAAGGTTGAAAAGGGTTGGGGCCAAGATGCAGCCCTGTTTGGCTCCTTAAGAGTGGCAATAGGTTTAGTAAGATTACCCGCACGATTGCATCTGATCCAAATTTGGGTATTTTGGTAAAGGGCACGGATCAGAGCTAGTAGGCGTCTGTCCATGGAGGTAGATTCAAGTTTGGCCCAGAGTTTGTCTCTCAGGATGGAGTCAAATGCGGCCTTAAAATTGATAAAGGCGGCATAAAGGGATCCCCCTGGCTTGGCAGAATATTTTTCTATGAGGTGTTGTAGCACAAAGACATGATCCGGGGGGGAGCGACCTGCCCTGAAGCCAGCTTGTTCCTCCTCCAGGATATTTTCCTGTTCCATCCAAGACTGGAGCTTAGTTAGTAAGTGGCTGGCATATAGCTTACTCAAGATGTTCAGGAGGGTATTAGGCCTATAATTAGCTGGATCCGACCAACTGCCCTTTTTAAAGATTGGAATAACAGTGGCATAGCTCCAATCTTCTGGGATACAAAGGGTTTGATCAATACTTGTGAAAAGGGTTGCTAGGACCGGGGCCCACCACTCAGGATTAGCTTTAATTACCTCTGGGATAATATTGTCGGGCCCTGGAGCTTTGTGCAGCTTCAAGCTAGCGATTAGGAAATTTATCTCACTAACAGAGACTGGGGGCCAGGTTGGTAGGTCAGTTGGAGGAATCTCTGCCCTTTTTGTTCTTACTTGGCAAGAGGAGAAAATGTCCTGAAAATATAACTCCCATGTATTTGCAGGGATATGGTAATTCACTGCGGTGGACTCTTTTACCCATCCCCCAGTCACAAGCTTCCAGAAAACAGACGTATTTTTAGACCTGGAAGCGGCAATCAAAGACTGCCAGAGGTGAATCTGGGCTGCTTCCCCCCCCGTTTAATTAGGAGTTTGTATTCCTTTTTTAATGCAAGGCACTCAGCTGGGAGACCTGGCAAATCCTGTATTCTATATTCCCTATATTTTTCTACAAGCAATGTTGAAATTAATTAAAAATCAGCCATGTTCACAGAGTACCTGTTATCCTATTACTCACCTTGCCCCATACTCTGACCTTCATCTTCTGCAGTTTAAATGTTTTAAAAATGCATGGCTAATTTTTAATTAATTTAAGAAATTTAACATTGGAGTCTATGATAATGCAGTCATGCTCAGTAATAACCAACTGTGAGTGTTCTAAAAGCCAGACTAAAAGTTGTTTGGCTTGGCTAATCAGGGGGCCACACCCATGCCAGACATTTATTCCACTTTAAATAGTTCTGGTTTCCCCCAAAGAATCCTGGGAAGTGTAGTTTGTGAACGGTGCTGAAAGCTGTTAGGAGACTCCTATTCCCCTCACAAAGCTCCAGTGACCTGTGTGGTTTAAAAGTCAGCCCCCCTTCACAGAGAATTCTGGGGATTGTAGCTCTCTGAGGGGAATAGGAGTCTTCTAACAATGGTATACATGCTTATTCAGAAATTAATCTCTGTGTTTAATTGGGCTTACTTCCAGGTAAGTGGGTACAGGATGGCAGCCTAGGCTTTGGTTTAGTGTTGGCATTTGGGAAAAACAGGGTTCTTGTGCCATTAACTGTATGGCTGGCAGAAATTCAACAGATCAAGCCTTTTCTGGTATAGAAATATAATTATGGGAAAAGCTTCACCATTACTATTCTCTAATTTTGTGTTATTCTACGTCCCCATCGCAGCCATTTTGGGACTGGTGCTCCCAGCACTTTCTTAAAATTTGAAATGTGGTGACCTCTGGTCCAAAAAGGTTGGTAACGCCCAGTACGGGGGAACCCTCTGTAGCATGCTATGACATTTATGAGACATTTTGAAGATAAAGTTGCTCCCATTTTTTGCAATTTGTACTCCATAGTTAATGCAGTTCCATTAGTAGAAGCATCTACAGCCTCGGGTGTTGAGGCCCAAGGACATGGTCAAGACGTTTGTCAGTAGACCACAACTGTCACGGGTACCTAACCTGTGACCTTCCAGATATTGCTGAACCATAACTTCCATCATCCCTGACCATTGGTCATGTAGGCTGAGGCTGATGAGGGTTGTAGACCAGCAGTATCTAGATGGCTACTAGTTAGTAACCCTGATCTATGTTGTTGCCCTCACCCTCTGTGACTTCTTACAGTAGCGAGGGGATGTTGACAGGGAATTTTGGGATTCGTTGGACCAGGAGTCCTTAAGGAAATTGAAGATATAGGCTTAACAATAAAGTTAGGCCTTTATTGGTGATGAGTGCATGGTCAGTCTCCAGTGATGTTGGTGGAGCTCTGCACCTGGCACTGTTTGCCTAGGATTTTTATACATTTCAGGACAAAGCACATTAGCATTTCTCAAGCATGGACTTGCACGAAAGAATTACATAGCTGTTACATAGGGGTTACGCTGTCTACATTATTTTCTAGCCAATCACATTAAAACAATATCTAATTCCAGCACATTTCTACTATGAGTTAATTGCATTCCAAAGTTAATCCTTCTCAGGCCTTGGGCAGTACAGAGACTTTCAGTACCAGTTCTGTTCCCCTTATCTTACCGTATGGGGCCAAACTGTACCATACATGTCGTTACCATGGCTACATGTGCGTAACAGGCAGAGGGAAGACAGTAGACCAAGGAAAGGATTTTTAGTTGGCCTACTACACTATTAAATTATTAAAATATTATAAATCCTATAGATTTGTAAAAATATATTTTGCGTACTGTTTGTATCTAAAAAAATCCCCATTGATGTCTGGCTGGGTGGGATATAAAAGTAAGAAAATCAATCTGGAGATGTGAACAGAGATGCCACCTATATGCAGATGACACCCAGCCCTATGGTTCCTTCTAATCAAATCCAGCTGAGACAATACATGTTCAGAATCAATGCCTGGGTACACTGATGGACTGGATGAAAGCAGTAAACTGAGATTCCATCCATATAAGATAGAGGCAATGTTGGGTGGCTTGACCCAACACAGCTGTGTGGTGTTCAACCTGTTTTGGGAGGAGTTGCACTCACCTTTGTAGTTTGGGGTGCTTCATCACTGGAACCCTGTTACTGGAGGAACTTGCAGAGGAACTGAGGGTTTGAGTGGCTTGTAGCACCTTTTTCAGTGTAGGCTGATGTACCAGCTTTGACTTACCTAGACAGAAATAACTTTGGTATACATGTTGTTATCTCTTTTTATACGTGGAGCTGTTTTGAAAATGGCCTGGAAACTTCAGCTGGTCCAAAACATAGCATCAAGATTGTTAAAAGGAACTGTTTGATACAATTTTATTATGCCAGTTTTGCACCAGCTGCAAGTCTCTTTCTGTGCAGATTAAAACTGCTTGTATCCATTCTGTTTCCTGACTCCTAACTGAGCAGAACAGAGGGAGTTGTGTCACCTGGTCCAGAGGAGATACAAGCGAGCCAGTTCTCTGAGAAAGAGCAAACAGAGAGAGCTAACAGGAGTTTGGCGGGGGAGGTCAAGGGAGAGGTCCCAATTTTTTATCCCCTTGTACGCTGCACCACATACCAGTGGGACTCTCCTTTTTACCCTGAAGGAGGACAGGACAAAGCACAGGCCATTCCAGTACAACAAGAAAGAAAGAAAGAAAGAAAGAAAGAAAGAAAGAAAGAAAGAAAGAAAGAAAGAAAGAAAGAAAGAAAGAAAGAAAGAAAGAAAGAAAGAAAGAAAGAAAGAAAGAAAGAAAGAAAGAAAGAAAGAAAGAAAGAAAGAAAGAAAGAAAAGGCAGTAGAGACTATGGATGGGAAGGACACTCCAGTGGTTGTGAACTGCAAGGTGTGTGCGATGTTTGCATTCTTGCCTGAGAACAACATGGTGTACAAGTGCAAGCTGGTGGTGCTGTTGGAAGAAAAAGTGAAGGGGATGGAACGGCGGGTGACCACACTGAAGAGTATAAGAGAAGATGAAGAGTTCTTAGATAGAACACTGGAACAACAACAGCAAAGAGAACTACAAGAGAACAACAGCATGTTGAAGCAGAAGAGGAGACTGTTGTTGAGAGCAACAATGAGTGGAGGAAACTCCATGGAAAAGGAGTTGTAAGCAGAAGAGCTAGAAGACATCCATCACCAGTGGAACTACAGAACCGCTTCCAAGCACTTGAGGATGAGACTGGAGGACAGTCTGCAGGGGAAGAATTAAGAAGATCCCACATGACAGCAAGCGAGAGGCTGAAGCTCAGTCAAGCAGAGGCAATGAAACCACACCCCACAACAAGAAGAAAAGAGTAGTAGTGGTGGGAGACTCCCTACTGCGTGGGATTGAAACCCAAGTATGCCGAGAAGATCCATGGCCTTGCCAGATATGCTGTCTCCTTGGAGGATGAATTAGAGATGTGATGGAGGAGCTGCCATCGCTCATAAAGCCCACTGACAGATATCCCTTTCTTCTCATCCATGTGGGCATGAATGATACTGCCAAGTGGAGCTACAAACAAATCATATCAGATTTTGAAGCCCTGGGAAGCAAGCCCAAGGACTTTGGGGCCCAGATAGCTTTCTCATCCATCCTTCCAGTACTTAGAAGAGGAGTGGAAAAGGAAAGAAAAATACTCCAGGTGAGTGAGTGGCTATGAAGGTGATGCCGAAGCAAGATACTTGGATTCTAGGACCATGGGCTATGCTTCCTGGAAGATGGACTGCTGGCAAGTGATGAGTTGCACCTCACAAGGACTGGGAAGAATGTGTTTTGACACAGCATGTAGAAATTCAACAGGAGAGCTTTAAACTGAATCCTAAAGGGGGAGAGAGATGTGTATTCTGATTAGAAAGATAGCTAAATGTGGGCTGGATGGAACAACCATCAGGTGGATCCATAGTTGGCTACAGAATTGTACTCAAAGAGTGCTGCTCAATGGATCCTTCTCATACTTGGGGGGGTAATGAGTGGGGTACCGCAAAGCTTGGTCCTGGGCCCAGTGCTCTTCAACATTTTTATTGATGACTTGGATGAGAAGGTGCAGGGAATGCTCATCAAATTTACAGATGATACAAAATTGGGAGGGATAGCTGATACCTTGGAAGACAGACACAAAATTCAAAGGGATCTTGACAGGCTGGAGCACTGGACTGAAAACAGAATGAAATTTAACAAGGATAAGTGCAAACTTCTACACGTAGGAAAAAGAAAACAAATGTACAGTTGTCAGATGGGGCATACTTGGCTTAGCAATCCTACATGCAAGAAGGATCTTGGGATTGTTGTTGATCACAAGCTGAATATGAGCCAACAGTGGGATGTGGCTGCAAAAAAGGCAAATGCTATATTAGGCTGCATTAACAGAAGTATAGTTTCCAAAATATATGAGGTATTGGTTCCCCTCTATTCTGAATTGGTTAGGCCTTATCTTAAGTACTGTGTCCAGTTCTGGACACTGCACTTTAAGAAGGATGCAGACAAACTGGAACAGGTTCAGAGGAGGGCAACGAGGATGATCAGGGGACTAGGAACAAAGCCCTATGAGGAGAGAACTGAAAGAACTGGGCATGTTTAGCCTTGAGAAGAGAAGTTGGGGAAGATACAATAGCACTCTTCAAGTACTTGAAAGGTAGTCACACAGAGGAGAGCCGGGATCTCTTCTCGATCATCCCAGAGTGGAGGACATGGAATAATAGGCTCAAGTTTCAGGAAGCCAGATTTCAACTGAACATCAGGAAAAACCTCATAACTGTTAAAGCAGTATGACAATGGAACCAATTACCTAGGGAGGTGGTGGGCTCTTCAACACTGGAGGCATTCACAAAGCATCTGGACAGCCACCTGTCAGGGATGCTTTAATTTGGATTCCTGCATTCAGCAGGGGGTTGGACTTGATGGCCTTATAGGCCCATTCCAACTCTGTGATTCTGTTAACTTTTAAAGCCCTAAATGGCTTGAGGCTAGGTTACTTGAAGGATTCCATTCTGCCACGCGCTGTATACTTTACCGATCTGAGGTCCTTCTCTGAGTTCTTCTACCAAATTAAGTTCACCAGCTTGCTGCTAGAGAGAGGGTATTTTTATTGTCATCCCACTTATGGCACACCTCACCAGAGAGACTTGCCTGGTGCTTAAAGTACAATCTTTTTAAAATTTCTCCTGACTTTTCAATCGTAAATATTTTTAGTACTTTTTAAATGTACAGATGTTCTCTGCTGCTGGTTTTATTCTGTGTTAAATTTTATTTTGTTTTATATTTTATATTTCATGGTTTTCATTTTTTACTTGTAAAACACCCAGAGAACTTTAGTTACTGGGTTGCATGTAAACATTGGAAATAGATTTTCCCATAAATATTCTGCTATATCCCCTTTAATTGTGACATAATATTTTGTTTTGTTTTAGGTATATGGCTTAGCAAAGGTAGATAGTGCACTTAATATCTGGAACTTCATCTATGAAAGAGGACCAATCCTTTATTAGTGGTGTGATGAATATGCCATTGCATCAAATCTCTGTGATTCCAGCCCGGGATGTTACTTTTTCCAGAGTCTCTAAGAACAAGGGTAAAGAGAAAAAACAGGTATTGTCAAATATTTCTTTTTCTTTTTGTTTAGAATATTTCAGGGGTCTCTAAACTGAATTGTTGAAGGAAATAGGGACAAATGACACACACACACACATTTTAAAAATAACTTAGGCACAAGTTTGCTCTTCAACAAGTCTACAGTGAGAGAGACTTCCATGAAATATTTAAGGTGTCTTTGGGAATTTGGGAGTTTCTTGCATTTCAGTATCTGTTATAGCTCAAACCAATTCCAAGATTTTTGTGTTAGATGTGAAAGTTGGACAGTGAAAAAAGTAGATAAGAGTAGATTCTTATCCACTAATTTGAAATGTGCTGTTGGAGGAGAGCTTTGCGGATACCATGGACCCCCAAAAAGACAAATATTTGCGTGTTAGAACAAATTAAACCAGAACTATCACTAGAAGCTAAAATGATGAAACTGAGGTTATCATACTCTAGACCAGTCTTTCCCAACCTTTGTTTCCCCAGATGTTGCTGGACTACAACTCCCATCAGCCCCAGCCAGCATGGCCAATGGTCAGGAATTATGGGAACTGTAGTCCAGGAACATCTGGGGACCCAAAGGTTGGGAAAGGCTGCTCTAGACATATAATGAGAAGACATAATTCACTAGAAAACACAATAATGCTGCGAAAAACAGAAAGGAGTAGAAAAAGAGGAAGACCAAGCAAAATATGGATTGATTCCATAAAGGAAGCCACAGACCTGAACTTAGAAGAACTGAACAGGGTGGTTCATAACAGATGCTCTTGGAGGTTGCTGATTCATAGGGTCGCCATAAGTCGTAATCGACTTGAAGGCACATAACAACAAAACTAAAGGGAAGTTGGTGCAGATGTAGCTACTGAGAGAAAGCCTGTTATATAGCATTAGCAGAAGCCATTTGTTTGCAGTTTACTAAATGGAGGGTAGGGAAAACTGTTCCATGTTGCTTTGCTTCTTAGGATATTGCCAGCCCTCAGGAAAAGGTGAACTGAGCTTTCCTAACCAGATTCAGTCATTAAGGCTGCAATCCAATACATGAGGGCCTTTGGCCGAAAGGGTAATAATAATAATAATAATAATAAATGTCTACTCAGAAGTAAGTTCCACTGGGTTCAATGGGACTTACTCCCAGGTAAGTGTGTATTGGATTGCAACCTATGTCTGTCTTTTCTCATATCCTTGAACTCAACATATAGGCTAAAATCTCGTATGAAGACAAAAGAGGAGGCCTACAGGTCCCAAATATATGTCTGTTGTATAACGTAAATTGCTTAAATTGGTTGATCAATTGGATAGTGAATCCACGTTCTGTGGTTTTGATATTTGAATGTGATTTGGTGTGAATTCACCTCTACATGGGAACCTATGGGAAAATAAGATGCAAACACAGCAGATTGAAGAGAGTTTCCTACTACCAAATTTCTAAAAATGTGGGACTGATACAAGTCTTTACTGACCTGGGACCAATCACCTTTGAAATCTATTCTGGATAGAGTAGAAAATATTAAGATGGATTGTTCAATCAGAAAACACATATTTTTAGAATTAAAGCTCGTTCAACAAAGCACTATGATCTCTTACCCAGTGATTCAGAATAAATAGCAAGGTGTCCCCTTTGGTTTGATTTTTTTCAAGTCCGATCTTGCGCTCAAGAATATCTTGGATTTAATCAATAAATAAGAGAAATTTTGGAATTTGAGTAGTTAATAACAAAGACTAATAAAATATGTTGGCAAGCATAGATCAATTATTAAATAAATACAGTACAGAACAGGAACAAATAAAATGGGCTCAAAATATTGGAGAAAATATACTTTTGAATATTTGGGATAACCACTAGAAAAAAGCTCCTAGATTCTCTTTGCATATGGAAATAAGAGGAAATTGCTTCAAGATGGCAAGTATATCACCCCTGTCACGGTTCAAAACATGAATAAGAAGTATCTAGTTACTCACTGGAAACATCAGAAACAATGAGGAGAGTTTTATCACCAGTGGTGACATTGTGAGAAAATAAAGTGTTGGAAGGAAATTTAGTTTATGAAATCTTAGTTTATGAAATTCCACTCAGCTGTTTTTCTTTTGAACTATCTGGAAGGTTCAGTAAAATCAGAGCATAAAGAAATGGTCTCTGGTTGGCTGCTGTCAGATTACTTTTTGCAAAAATTTGGAGATTGACTAGTACACCATCCATGAAAGAGTAGACAGAAAAGCTTTGGGAATTCTCTGCAGTGACTAAGATGACTCAGTGTATTAGGTTGGGGTGGGGGGAACAGAGGCCTGGCAGCTTTACATTAAGATGGAAATTTTTCATTGAGTACAGTAAAAAATTAAGGTTGATAGCGGAAAGAAATTATTGGTTTATAATCTGAATTATACAGCCACAAGAGTGGCTGTATACTATAGTCAGCATGGATTTTTCGCATTCCGCAATGTTAAATTCAAAATATCCCCCATGCCATTCTGATGCTTCCCATAAGGTCATTTAAAAAAAAAACCCATACAAAACTTACAGTCCTGAAGTCAAAAACACTTGCTTAACAACCCTCTAAATTTTCATAGCAATACAGAAAACAGTCAGAGAGAAGTGAGAGTTAAAAGTGTAAAAAGAGAGAAAAAGACCCTACCCCTTTTGGACTTTTTTCTGTCAGAGTTCTCATAATTAGTTGAAATTCATTAAAAATCAGCCATATGCACAGAGTACCTGTAATCCTATTACTGACCTTGCCCCATCCTCTGACCTTCATCTTCTGCAGTTTAAAAGTTAAAAAAAAAATGCCTGCCTGATTTTTAAACAATTTTAAGAAATTTAGCATTGAACTCAATGATAGTGTCAGGCATGCTCAGTAGGAACTCTGACTCACAGCTGCTTGGCTTGCTTAATCAGGGGGCCATACCCACACCAGACCTTTATTTCACTTGAGACAGTCATGGCTTCTCCCAAAGAATCCTAGGAAATGTCATGTGGAAGTGTGGATGTGGCCAGGGACAGTTTTGGTTTAAATTTGGGTGGGAGGCTACATGTGCCTGCTGTAGAATAAAAAGTTGAGGGAAACCCCGAAAAAGAACAATACTGTTCAGAATGTTTTCCTTAGAAAAGAGAGGGGCTTCCCCTCTGCCCAGTGCTCACCCATCCAACTTCCTCCCCTCCCTGCCCCTTCCCCAGATCAGTTTCACCTATCCTAAGCGTCATTGTACAGGAGTAAATCCCACTGAACTCAAAAAGCATGCAAATGATCAAACCTGCCCTCGCCTCTGCCTCCCTCCTATCCCATCCCTCTTGCCCCTCCCCTCCCCCCTCCCCTTCCAATCCTCTCCTTCCTCCCCCTCCCCTCTGCCCTTCCCCATCCCTCCTCTCTTCCATGGTAAGCATGATTGCACAGGAGTAAATCCCACTGAACTCAAAAAGCATGCAAATGATCAAACCTGCCCTCCCCTCCTCCTCCCTTCTATCCCCTTCCCTCCTTCCTCTTCCTCCTTCCCCTCCCCTCTGCCCTCCCCCTCCACTCCTCCTCTTCCATGGTTAGTTTTACCTATCCTAAGCATGATTGCACAGAAGTAAATCCCACTGAACTCAATAATCATGCAAATTATCGAAACTGCCCTCCCCTCCTCCTCTTTCCCATCACCTCTCATTTGCCCCTCCCTTCCTTCACCCCTCCCCTTACAATTCCCTCCTTCACCCTCCCCTTACAATTTCCTCCTTCCCCTCCCCCTCCTTCAGCTCCCTTCTCCCCCACTTCCTCTTTCCCTCTACTCTCCCCTCCTCCCCCTCCTCTCCCATAGTCAGTTTTACCTCTCCTAGCCATGACTGCATGGGAGTAAATCCCACTGAACTGAATAAGCACGCAAATGATCAGACCTTCCTTTCCCCTCTCCTCTACCTTCCTCCTCCCCTCTTCCTTCCTCCTCCTCTGCTTCCCACTCCACGCCTCCCTCCCCATGGTCAGTTTTACCTATCCTAAGCGTGATTGTACAGGAGTAAATCCCACAGAACTCAATAAACATGCAAATGATCAAACCTGCCCTCCCCCTCCTGCCTGCTCCCATCCATCTCCTCCCCTCCCCATCCCCTGTGGTTAGTTTCACATATCCTAAGCATGATTGCAGGGGAGGAAATCCCACTGAGCTCAATAAGCATGCAAATGATCAATCCATTCTCAGCAAACTTGCACAGGATCCCATTTCTTACCTCCCGGATTAAAAAGCAGAGAAATTCAGTAATAGGCAAACAACCTTGCGGTTTAAGAACGTAGCTATAGTCAACAGATATTTCTATCAAACTTTTAAAAGCAGGGAAATTGGGTAGCTATAGTGAATGTACCAGGGGAGCAGCAGACCTGAACTCCTCTCTGAGATATTGGACTGCCCTACAAATTGGTCAAAATGCAAACACAATTTGGGTTGGTCTTTCACAGTCCAATCCACTTCCTGTGTAGCTTGGAAGAATTTGGTAACACGTGCCTCTGAGTATATGTTGAGTGGTGGCAACACCTGCCATCTCCAAAGATGGAGAATTACATTTTTTGTTTGTTGGTGGTGTTCTTGTGTAAATTTGTATAGATATTAGCAGCGATTGTCAACGGTCTGAGATTCGCGTGTGCACCTGGCATTGCTTTTTGAATATGTAGGATATTTTAAGATCATCGAATTGATGATAGTTAATATTGTATTAATCTATATTTGAGTAATGGGGAGCCATTGACTAGAGGCACCTGAATGAAAATCTAGAAAAGGAGGAGAGAACTTGGGGAGAGGGACCAAAGGAATTATGATAAGGTGGGGGCAGCAGTAGGGTTGCCAGGTCAGAGCCATCCAAAAACCTGAGAAAATGGGGGTGGGCCCTGGTGACGTCACGGGGCGGGCCCTGGTGACGTCACGGGGCGGGCCCTGGTGACGTCACGGGGCGGGCCCTGGTGACGTCACGGGGCGGGCCCTGGTGACGTCACGGGGCGGGCCCTGGTGACGTCACGGGGCGGGCCCTGGTGACGCCACGGGGCGGGCCCTGGTGACGCCACGGGGCGGGCCCTGGTGACGCCACGGGGCGGGCCCTGGTGACGCCACGGGGCGGGCCCTGGTGACGCCACGGGGCGGGCCCTGGTGACGCCACGGGGCGGGCCCTGGTGACGCCACGGGGCGGGCCCTGGTGACGCCACGGGGCGGGCCCTGGTGACGCCACGGGGCGGGCCCTGGTGACGCCACGGGGCGGGCCCTGGTGACGCCACGGGGCGGGCCCTGGTGACGCCACGGGGCGGGCCCTGGTGACGCCACGGGGCGGGCCCTGGTGACGCCACGGGGCGGGCCCTGGTGACGCCACGGGGCGGGCCCTGGTGACGCCACGGGGCGGGCCCTGGTGACGCCACGGGGCGGGCCCTGGTGACGCCACGGGGCGGGCCCTGGTGACGCCACGGGGCGGGCCCTGGTGACGCCACGGGGCGGGCCCTGGTGACGCCACGGGGCGGGCCCTGGTGACGCCACGGGGCGGGCCCTGGTGAGTCATTAAACATGATACATTGTATCAACCGCAGTTGCTTGTAGCATACCATTCAAAAAAAATTATCTGATCAGAGATTAAAATAGAAATCTTACCTAAAATAGGGTGTTCCTAGGTCCATCTGAAGTGACAAGGTCATTCTTTCTCACAAGCTTAGGGTGATGCAAAATGGAAATGGACTGCCTTCAAGTTGATCCCAGATAGGGTCTTCATGGTAAGCAGTATTCAGACAGAGGTGGTTTACTATTGCCTTCCTCTGAGTCTGAGAGGCAGTGACTGGCCCAAGGTCACCCAGTGAGCTTCATGGCTGTGTGGGTATTCAAACCCTGGTCTCCCAGGTCACAGTTCAACACCTTTAGGGAACATTTAATCTAGCTTACTTGCTTCTGGCAAGAAGGGTTTACGTACCCTCAGGCCAGGCCATTATTGGAAGAAAGGAGCTTAGTGTTGCAGAGATGTTAGATGGGAGCACAGATGGATGCCCCTGAAGGCAGCAACTGTAAACATGCTTATTAAAGAACTAAGCCCCATAGAACTCAATAGGACTTACTTCTGAGTAGATATGGTTGCAGCCATGTTAAACAAATTAAACCAGAACTATCACTAGAAGCTAAAATGATGAAACTGAGGTTATCATACTTTGGGCACATAATGAGAAGACGTGATTCACTAGAAAAGACAACAATGCTGGGAAAAACAGAAGGGAGTAGAAAAAGAGGAAGGCCAAACAAGAGACGGATTGATTCCGTAAAGGAAGCCGCAGACCTGAACTTACAAGATCTGAACAGGGTGGTTCATGACAGATGCTCTTGGAGGTTGCTGATTCATAGGGTCGCCAAAAGTCGTAATCGACTTGAAGGCACATAACAACGCCTTCTTGCCTGCACTATCTAAAAGTAACGTTTGTAGGGATGAGAGAGCTGTTTTATGGCACTAACTATCCCAAATAAAAGGCACAATTCAAACCATGTCTGCTGCTACATACATGCTTTAATCTGCTAGCCCATAAGAGACTCCCATGAAAGCACTATAGTCCAGGAGGCCTCCACCTTAGAAAGTGCCCCCACTACATTCCAGATCAGTTCCAGCCTTGGGAGGGGACAACTATATTAATAGGTTGCTCATTGCTATTGTTCAGTGGCAGATGCCTACACAAAAGGCATCAATGTGCCAATTTTACAGTAGCATTAAGTTACTACAAACAAATAATGCAGCAGAGTTACAACACCAGGACTGCACACTGCTGCACCCATGTTACTGCTCCCCATATTGGTGTCTCCAATAATCCCTTTAGCTGTTTAGCAGGCAGGTGGGTGTTCTCACTTGTAATCTGCATTTCAGAAGATCATTAGATCCAGAAGTGTAAGCTCCGAATCTTGCATTAAGATCCACAGACTACAAAAAAAAATCATTCATTCTATACCACGATTCAATCCACAGCCTAATCAATTTGGACAGATACTGAGATGGAAGGGGTATTTAAAAGCCTAAGTCTGTGGGAAAATTCTGCTAACGTCTGTATGCTGTAGTCCTTTAATCCAAATACTCTCTTAGTGTCATGGATATTAACTGAACTTGCTAAGCAAGTTACAGCATGAAGTCTTTTCCCCTGCAAGAATGAGATTTTGTAGGAGGGGAGAAAAAATGACAGGAATTAAGAGATTTCGAGGGGCATGAAAAAAACTGTCATCTCCTACTGTGGCCAGACTTATCTGTGCACTGATGAACACTCTTCTAGTTGACAGGGCCTTAAATGTAAAAGCTTCTCAAAGCAGCTGTGGCCTAATGAGCAGTTTTAGCAAACAGCAAGGAACCTGCTGGTTAAAATATTACGAAGAATTTTAATATGGGAAAGGCTTACAGGGAGCCATTATCTAATATCTACATTTCTTAAATTTGGTTAAGCTACTTGACTCTACCTTTCCATTTTGATTTTTGCTTTGTGAAACCCAGCGAGGTTTAAAAGCTTGCTGTTACCAAATGGAATTTCTGCCTGCCAAGGTTGAACAAATTTTAAGAATGGAGATGAGTGCATTACAAAAACAAAGTAAAGTACAAGAACCAGTCATCATCATATTAAAAAAATACAACATTATACATTAAAAGGCCTGGGAAAATAAGAAAATGTAATATTGGCTACCAAGCAAACTTATCTGGAGAGGAAGATCTATAAAGAGGGTGTCACAACTAAGAAGGCACCCTCTCTGGTCACCACTTGCTTCACCTTGTCATTTCGTAGTAATATTGTGAATTTACAGTGTAGCTTTTTAAAACTTAGAATTCTGAACCCAGGAATAGATGTTGCAGTAGGTCAGTTTGAACAGTCATTTGAGACTTCATAAACCCATGTTTTATGAACCTGGGAATGAGCATCCATTTTTTAAAAAATGTTAATCTTTATTAAGTTAAAATCAGTACAATGTCCAATTCGTTTTTACCTTCATTTATCACAGCAGGGGAACTGGCTCTGAGGCTGCCATGCCGCATGGGCGCCCTCTCGGCAGCGGTTGCTAGCCTCAGACGGTTCCCCTGCTCCGGAAAGGAGCAGCGTGGCGCCGATGGGCGGGAGCGGCCGCGATGGGGCTGAGGAGTCTGTGCGTGCGGTCGTTCTGAATCCGGTTGCGGGAAGAAGGCCGCTGGTGGAAGGAGCCGGTTTGAGGCCGGGTCGTTTGTAGGCCGTCGCGCAGAGGGAGAGGGGGGGGGGAGAGAGATTTTTCTTGAGTCTGCTATACTTAGTGAAGCTTGAGTCTCCTGTATTTAGTGAGCGGCCTGCCAGCCTCAGCCGGTTCCCCTGCTCCGGAAAGGAGCAGCGTGGCGCCGATGGGCAGGAGCGGCCGCGATGGGGCTGAGGAGTCTGTGTGTGCGGTCGTTCCGAATCCGGTTGCGGGAAGAAGGCCGCTGGTGGAAGGAGCCGGTGGTTTGAGGCCGGGTCATTTGTAGGCTGTCGCGCAGAGGGAGAGAGAGAGAGAGGGAGAGAGAGATTTGTCTTGAGTCAGCTATATTTAGTGAAGCTTGAGTCTGCTGTATTTAGTGAGCGGCCTGCCAGCCTCAGCCAGTTCCCCTGCTCCGGAAAGGACGGCCGCCTGCTTCACTAAATACAGCAGACTCAAGACAAATCTCTCTCTCTCCCCCCCCTCTCTCCCTCTGCGCGACGGCCTACAAACGACCGGCCTCAAACCGGCTCCTTCCACCAGCGCCGCGGCCTTCTTCCCCCAACCGGATTCGGAACGACCGCACGCACAGACTCCTCAGCCCCATTGCAGCCGCTCCCGCCCATCGGCACCACGCTGCTCCTTTCCGGAGTAGGGGAACCGGCTGAGGCTGGCAGGCTGCTCACTAAATACAGCAGACTCAAGCTTCACTAAATATAGCAGACTCAAGACAAATCTCTCTCCCCCCCCTCTCTCTCCCTCTGTGCGACGGCCTACAAACGACCCGGCCTCAAACCAGCTCCTTCCACCAGCGGCCTTCTTCCCCCAACCGGATTCGGAACGACCGCACGCACAGACTCCTCAGCCCCATCGTGGCCGCTCCCACCCATCGGCGCCACGTGGCTACGGCCTCCACTCACCACCCTCACTTCTGTGGCCGACGGGAGCGTCCAGGCTCTGCTGCACAGGGGGGGCAGCGGCGGTAACTCAACTCCTCCTCCTCTCTCTCTGCAGTCTCCCTCAATTACAAAGGGCGGGGCAGGAAGGCGGCCAGCCACAGCCTTCACGCATGCGTGTGTCAATCACGCATGCGTGGCTGAGTGGCACGCTCAAAAGCCGGAGATTAGCCTTTTTAAAGGAACTATGGCCGTAGGCCGGAGATGGCCCCCTTTTGCTGGAGACTCCGGCAGAAAACCGGAGACCTGGCAACCCTAGGCAGCAGAGGCCTGAGTGAAGGGGAGGAGATGAGGTAGTGGAGGGGGCCAAAAAAGCATGAAGGAAGCAAAAGGGTTATGAGAGGAGGACTTGAAAGGAAGAGAAGAGGTGGGGCAAAGCCCATAGGTAGTATGAATTGAGGCTGGCACTTGCTTGCCAGTTCAGGCATAGTCCTCTTTTTTTATAGCCATGTTTCCATAACATATTTTCACAGTTTGGTGGGCATTTTGCTAGTTATTCCTTGTTCATATTTTAAATTCTATGCATATTTATTTTGAAGTAAATTTTACGGCAAACAGTGGGATATATGCTCGGCGACAGGTTAAGTTGCCTCTTTGCTATGGCGTTTTAATATGTAACTCGTTTTAGTTTTAAATTTTGTTGTAATTGTTTTTGATTTCTTGTTTTATATATGTTTATGCTGTGTTTATTATGAGATCTGAGATGTTTTGTATTTTTATATTCTGTTGTTCACCGTCCAGAGAGCTAATGCTAGTCGGGCGGTATATAAATCTAATTAAATAAATAAATAAATAAATAAATAAATAAATTTACCCAAGTAGCAGGCTTTTATCCTGCATTTAGATCACTGACTTAAGACTTAGTAAAATAAGAAAAGCTACTTTATTTACAGAAATACATAGTAGATAGGAAAGGTATACCTAGTTCTAACTAACTAACTAAGTTGGAGGCATAATGCCCAGGTTTGGGAGTTGCCCTCATGGTTCCACAGAGAGAGAGCAGAGACAAAGGTGTCTCCTCTCTCTCGGACAGTCAAAGAAGAGAAGAGAGAAAGGGCTGAAGGAAGAGGGGCAGATAAACTTCCCTAAGCACATCAGTCTCTGACAGAGGGAAGTCAGTCAGAGCATCACAGGTAAAGATAGTGAAGCCTAGCCATTTGGAGGACCCTAACTCTATCACCCTTCTGGAACATAAACAAAAGAACAAAAGCAGGAGTTGCTTTTTCCCCACTTCCAACAGTTCTTACTTTTTAAAGTTTGAAAGAAATATCTGTTTGCTATAGGTACGTTCCTAAACCGCAAGGTTTTTTGCCTATTAGTGAATATAGGTACAATGTTCTGTATATAAATAAGTTTTTTATTCAATATTCAATAGTGGTATTTATTGTTCATGGTATAAGTGGCATTAATAATTAATATGTCTCTAACTAGATGGTGAATACAACTCCTTGCTTATATATGCATATATATCTATAAGATGTTTCATGTTATGTATAATTTAATCATTTAAAAAAAGGAAAAACAAAAGGTGCATCTAGAAAATGCATCTATGAAAACTCATGACTGCTCCTGGGCTCCTGTTGGGAGGAAGGGCAGAATATAAATCAAATAATAATAATAAAATAATAAATAAAGAAATAAATACTAAATAAATAAATGAATAAATAATGGCACAAAAAAGGCTTTAGGCTGTTAAGTTGCCACAGGATTCCAGCTTCTTCACATATGTGTTCTTTGTTCTGTAACAAGATTCCTTGGATAAGGAATTGGAATAGACATCTTGCTGACCAAAATCTACAGTTTCCCCTGCATTTTGGGTTTTGTATTTATTATTATTTATTATCTATTATTTGATTTATATCCCGCACTTCCAGCAGGAGTTTTGTAATAGAAAATGTAAATGCTGTATAATTATATTTTTATTTAAAATATGTTATTTCAGGGTGGAAAATACACAATGTAAATTAGAAAGGAAAAATGATAAAAATCCATGCCACATCACAGATTACAATTTAAAAAATATATATTTCTAGGAGAATTCTTTTTTATTTATTTTATTTTTATTTTTTATTTATTGACTTCCGATTTGTCGTAGATCAGCTATACAAATATAATATGTACGTATCAAACCTGTCTCTTAATACATTACAAACTCACTTTCCTCCATAAACTGTCTTAATTATTTTGATTAATCGTCAAATCCCATTATCATTATTTCATTTTGATCTTTTCGCAAAAAGTCCAAGAGAGGCTTCCACTCTTTGAGAAATATATCTATCGATTTTTTTTAAGTAAACATGTCAATTTGTCCATCTCTACTAAATCCATTAATTTCAATAGCCATTCTTCCATTGTAGGTACTGATTCCATCTTCCACTTTTGCGCGTACAACAATCTTGCTGCCGTAATCGTGTATAACATTATTCTTCCATACTTCTTTTCTAATTGTTTATCCATAAAGCCCAGTAAAAAAAATTCTGGCTTTGATTGAATATTTATCTTTAGGATTTTTTGTATCACCCCCCCTATCTGTGCCCAAAATACTTTCACCTGGTTACATAGCCACCACATATGATAGAATGATCCTTCTTGATGTTTATATTTCCAACAAATATTAGGGGTATTATTATACATTTTAGATAGCTTTTCTGGAGTCATATACCAACGGTACATCATTTTATAAAAATTCTCTTTAAGGTTATAACATAATGTAAATTTTCCACATATTTTCCCATTGTTCCATTTGTATATTATAACCAAAATTTTTAGCCCATTTCACCATACATTCTTTAACCTGTTCTTCCTCCATTTCCATTTTTAACAAAAATTTGTACATTTTTGCAATTATACGTTCATCATTTGTACATAAACATAATTCAAATTCAGATTTACTTGTTTCAAAACCATACATTTTCCTATCCATTTTATATGTTTCCATCAATTGTAAATATTGTTTGTTCACCGCCCTGAGAGCTATTTTGCTAAGGGCGGTATATAAATTGAAATAATAAATAAATAAATAAATAAAATAAATAAATATGCAAACCATTGCAGACTATATCCTTCTTCTATTAATTGTTCTCTCTGTTTCATTATACATTTTCCCTTTACATTTTCTAGTAATTCTTGATAGATTAACCATTTATCTTTTCCTGGCATGTCCCTTCTATGAAACGCTTCTTGACTAGAGATCCATAATGGTGTTTTAGAACAAAACCTTGTTTTATATCTATTCCATATTTTCAACAAAGGACGTCTTATAAAATGATTATTAAAATCCGCATTAGCTTTTACTTTGTATCCATGCCATCCCCACTTCAATTTATAGCCCTCCAGATCCAATAATCTTCTGTTTCTTAATAAAATCCATTCCTTTATCTAAACTAAACAACAAGCGGCAAAATAAAGTATCAGATTCGGTAATCCCAATCCTCCTCTTTCTTTAGAATCTTGTAATAGTTTAAATTTAATTCTTGGTTTTTTCCCCTGCCATACAAATTTGGAGATATCTTTTTGCCATTCTTTAAATGGTAAATCAGAGAATATTACAGGTATCGTTTGAAACAAAAACATCATTCTCGGCAATACATTCAGTTTTATCACAGATATCAGAGCTTGGAAAAGTTACTTTTTTGAACTACAACTCCCATCAGCCCCAGCTAGCATGGCCACTGGATTGGGCTGATGGGCGTTGCAGTTCAAAAAAGTAACTTTTCCAAGCTCTGGATATTCTACCCATTAGTGACAACTGTAATTTGCCCCATCTTAACATATCTTTCTTGACCTCTGCCCATAATTTTTCATAATTATTATAAAACAACTTTGAGTTTTTATTTGTCAAAAAAATACCTAAATATTTCACCCTTTTCTCTATTGTAAATCCTGTCTTATCAATTAACTCTTTTTGTTCTTGCATAGATAGATTTTTCACCAACATCTTTGTTTTTTGATTGTTAATTTTAAAGCCCGCTAGCGGTCCAAACTCTTTTAATTTATCCATCAATACATTGATTCCTTCCACTGGGTTTTCTAATACAAGCATCAAATCATCAGCAAATGCTCTCAATTTATATACTTCTTTTTTTTCCTTTAAGCCCGAAATCCTTTCATCTTTCCTTATATCTCTAAGCAACACTTCTAAAACCAAGATAAACAAAAGGGGAGATAGCGGACATCCCTGTCTTGTACCCTTTTGTATTTCACATGATTCCGTTAAGTCCCCATTAATAATTATCTGTGCCTTCTGAGATGTATAAATCGACTTAATCCATTTAATAAAGTTTTATCCAAAATCCATTTGTTCCAGGACCTTAAACATAAATTTCCAATTCAAATTGTCAAACGCTTTCTCCGTGTCCAAAAAAATCAAAGCAGCTTTTTTGTCATTTCGTTGTTCTAGATATTCCAATACATTCAGAACATTTCTAATATTATCACGTATTTGTCTTTTGGGCAAGAAGCCTGATTGGTCTTCCTGAATAAATTGTTGCAATACTATTTTCATTCTTTCTGCCAAAATTTTTGTAAATAATTTATAATCATTATTCAATAAAGATATCGGTCTGTAATTTTTTGTTATAGTTAAGTCCTGTTTCTCTTTAGGTATTAATGTTATATTAGCATTTTTCCAACTCTCAGGTATTTTCCCCTCATTCAGAATCGAATTCATTATATACTGTAGGGGTAATAAAAGCTCCTCCTCTAAACATTTATAATACCCTGCTGATAATCCATCAGGTCCTGGTGACTTTCCTAATTTAACTTTACTTATGGCTTCAGATAACTCTCTTAACGTAATAGGACCATTGAATGAATGAATGAAGTTTATTGTGGTCACATGACCAGCATATCCAAGAGCATTTTACAATTAATATAAAAATATAAAATCTTAATTTACAAATTCCATCATTCAGTATAAAAAAGACATCCCCCCTTTAATATTCAGCAACATCTCATATAATCAATTAAACTTGACTTTAGGTCAAAGGGACCACTAAATGATTGTCTGTGATAAATGTTCTAGGGTTATCTTAATTCCTTTTTATTTAAAAAAAATTAGTAGTGAGTGTTAATTTTAGATCTTCTCTCTGATATAGCTGCTAGAGTAAATTTTGCTACTGCTAATGTTGTCTCGTCGTTATAATCTAATAAATAATTCAATTGGGCGGATTCAGATTTTAGAGCATATGGTGCTAAGAGTGGAAAGATTAGTTGTAGTCTCTTTTGGTCGTAAAAAGGGCACCTTAAGAGCACATGGGCATTCGATTCCACCTCCCTTTTTCCACAGGGGCAGAGTCGTTCTGCATATGGTGTTTTGTTGTATCGGCCCTCAAGTAGGGCAGAGGGAAGAATATTCAATCTAACTAAAGTAAAAGCTTTCCTATATTTAGCCGTACACAGGTTTGATAAATATGACATTGGTATAAAAAAGTTTACATTATGTCTGTATCTTTTTGCTTGTGCAATATGATGTTGATGATCAATATCTCTTAATCGTTGTTTTACATTTAAGCGGGCAGATTCTATTCCCATCTGCTTAATAGATTGCATGGAGAAACCTAGATATTGTAATTTATTTTGAATTAAAATATTCCAAGTTGATTTAAAATTGTCATTAAGGATGAGTGGAGCTAATCCTTGTGGTTCTAGAGCCAGTTTTAACCAATAATTAATTCTCAGTGTCCAAATAATTGACTCCATTGATTGTAGACCTGTTTCAAGTCGGATTGCGCAATTTGGGACACAGGATGGTATTGCCATACTTGTCCGTATGAAAGAGGTCATAACAGCTTCTTGGTCATTAAATTTATCCTCTGTTGTTACTTGCATGCCATAGGTTAGTTGAGGGATAATTTTCGCTTTGAACACTTTAA
Source organism: Rhineura floridana (assembly GCF_030035675.1). NCBI lineage: Eukaryota > Metazoa > Chordata > Lepidosauria > Squamata > Rhineuridae > Rhineura > Rhineura floridana. The sequence goes on along the minus strand of NC_084480.1, from coordinate 170,620,977 downwards.
TGGCAGGAGCAATCAGTTGTCCTCCATTAGAGTAATAGAAAGATATCAGCGATTTTGATGTTTTTCTTGCATTCAGCAATATCGATTTTATATGATGGCGATGGCTACCTGAAGATTGGAAGGTAAAGCCTAAATATTTAAATGATTTAACCTGCTCTATTGGCTTACCATCTAATAGCCACTGATGTTTCAATCTTTTTTTACTAAATACCATTACCTTGGTTTTTTGATAATTTATCTCTAAGACCTCAGTATGGCAGTATTGGGCTAATCCTCCTAATAACCTCTTTAATCCAACCGATGTTCTTCATAACAGAGCCAGATCATCTGCATATAAAAGGGTGTTTCTAGGGGTATTGGCCAGCATTGGCGAATGGATAGCATAGAGCTAGGTTCTTTATAACATCATTAATGTATAGGTTAAATAACAAGGGCGATAAAATACATCCTTGTCTCACCCCTTTAGTAGTTAATATGGGGTTAGTTAGATGACCTTGGGTGTTACATCTAACTTGGAGCGTTGTGTTTCTATATAGGCCTTGCATCAATGATATTAAACGTCTATCCAATCCTAGGTTATTTATTGTATTTATATATTGTCCTTGCTTTTACCTTTTATGTACACCGCCCAGAGAGCCTTCGGGCTTCGGGCGGTATATAAATTAAATTAAATAAATAAAATAAATAAAATAGGTTGTATAACTTAGACCACAGCCGAGCTCTAGATATCGAGTCAAATGCAGCTTTCAGATCTATATATGCTACATAAAGAAAACCTCCCTTCCTCTGTGCATATTTAGAAATAATATGTTGCAATACTAATATATGATCTATTACAGATCTTTTTGGGCGAAAACCTGCCTGTTCTGGGGCCAATAAATCTACCTGCTCTAACCATGCAATTAATTTGTTATGTAAGTGAGCCGCATATATTTTGCTTATTACATTTAAAAGACTTATTGGTCTATAATTTGTTGGATCTGACCTAGAGCCTTTTTTAAAAATGGGGATAACCGTTGCCATTCCCCAGTCTTCCGGAATGGTCATAGTAGAGTCAATGTGTGAGAATAATGCTGCCAACACCGGTGCCCACCAGTTAGCATTTGCTTTAAATTTGCTTCTTGAGAGCCTGACAACCTATACAATTGGTAAGTTTCCCTTAATTGTTTTTTGATCTTAATACAATCCTGATCAAACCATGATTTTGATTTCTGTAATCCCTCTTTCGGAGTTTTGTTGGAATACTCATATAGTGTCGATTGTAAAAGCATAATTAATTTCTGAAATTTATTCAAAGAATCTGCTGAATAGGGATAGGTTGATATAACTTGTTTTAGAGACTTGACCTCTGGTGTTATATAAACTCTAATAGGACCATTAACAACTTGTCTCTGAAAGTCTTTAATTTTAGGCAAATTCTGTTTAAATAAATACTCATCTATCTTTTCAGAGGGAATTTCTTGGCATTTATACAAAGTCGAATAATATTGATGAAAAACCTTTTGAATTTTTACATTATCTGTCAACATCTTATCTCCTTCTTGTATCTTTAAAATAAGATTTTTTTTCTTTTCTTAATTTATATGCCAACCACTCCCCTGGTTTGTTTGCAAATTCAAAATTCCTTTGTTTGGCAAAAGTTATTTTTTTTCCAATTTCTCCAACTGTCAGCATTGATACTTGATTCTGTAACATTTTAATTTGACTCACAATCGAAACTTTAGTTGGATGTTTTTTCAATTCTTCCTCTTTTCTTTTTATTTCGTCCAAAATTAATTGCATTTTCTGTTGTTTCTTCTTTTTTATTTCAGAATTAAATTGAATAAAATAACCTCTCATAAATGCTTTACTTGTGTCCCAAACAATAACTTCATCTGTTCCTTTATTTAAATTATGTTCAAAAAACTATTTTAATTTCTTCTTACATTTTTGTACTACTTTATCATTCTGTAGTAAAGACTCATTTAATCTCCATCTAAACCCAAGGTTCTTCTTTTTAAAAGTTAATATCACAGGGTTATGATCAGAAAAAGTTTTTGGTAATACATCCATCTTGGAAATATCTTTCACTAAGTTTTTGGACATCCAAATCATATCAATCCTCAAGAAGGCTTTATGTCTTTCTGAAAAATAGGTATATTCCTTTGCATTATCATTTATATATCTCCAAGTATCTACCAATTCTAAATTGTCCATTAACTCAAAACATATCTTCGGAAGTTTCCCCTGTGTCTCTCTAATTTTTTTCTCAGAGAGTCTGTCAATTTGTGGTGAAATTACCCCATTCCAATCTCCCATAACACACCAATAATCATATGAGAAGTCTAACAATTTTTCCATAAGTCCCCTATAAAACTTCTCTTTACTTTCATTTGGGGCGTAAATACCCACTATCAACGATTTTATACCCTGTAAAATAATTTCGACCCCCACAAATCTACCACTATCATCCGATAATACTAATTTAGGAGACAATTGTGGATTAATATAAAGAACAACTCCATTTACTTTTTCCAATCCAGCCGAGATAAACTCCCCTAAGTTTTTACAAATCAAATATTTAGAGTCCTTCTTCTTAATGTGGGTTTCTTGTAAACAAATTATATCCAATTTTAATTTTTTCAAATCAAATCGTTATTTACAGTCGATAGACCCATAGGAGAGGGTGATACAAAAGAAAGATAGTACATAATGATGAGCATATAATATAACTTTAGGAAGGCTGTTGTTAACAGAATTTGAAGATTAGTGCTGGGAGAGGCCCTTACGTTTCTGTTGGATTGCATAAACATATTTAGCAACTTGCATGGTGTTTTGTTTATCAGTACCAGATAGTAGGTATGCAACTGATGCTTCTGGAGACTTATGGGAAATTTTTAGCAGTAGATCTTTGAGATATTTGGATCGAAGTTGTGAATACAGGGGACAAGCAAAAAGACTATGGGAGAGAGTTTCTATATCTATACCACAAGGGCATATGCGTTGTTCATATGAGATCCCCTTGAACCTCCCTTCGAGAATCGCTGAGTATAGAACATTGAATCTTGCTTTTGAAAACGCTTGTCGAAATTTGGGGATTGTGAGGTGATCTAAGTATATACTTAATTTTTCAGGGGGGAGATTCAAATTCAGATATAGTGGAGAACATCTTTTAGACGCTTGGGTAAATGTTATCTGATAATCGATGTCCTTGATTCTTGAGCGGATTATTGTTAATGCATCTTTAGGAGGTTGAGATCTTAAATTCTCTTTTGAGAGGCCTATATGGCATAATTTCGATTCCAGTTTGGAATTCCATTTGGAATGGCAATTGTCATTCCAGAGTAGAGTTATTAGATTGGGCGTGGATTCGGATGCAATTCTAACCCAGTAGTTAACGGTTGTCAGCCAAGCCTGACATTCCATTGATAGAAAACCGCATTCCAATCTGAGAGCCGCCGAGGGCACGCATCTGGGAACTCCTAATAAACGTCTTAAGAAGGAAGATAGAATTACTTCAATTGAGGGGTCCCAGGAGTGAATCCAAATTGGGGCTCCGTATAGAATTTGTGGGATAATTTTACTTTTAAATATTTGCAAAATCGCAGGGATAAATTGTCCTCCTTTATAATAGAAAAATCGAATCAAACTATTTAGGGAATACTTTATTTGCCTTAAGGTTGTTTTTATATGGAAAGCCCAATTCTTTGAGGAATGGAAATTTATTCCAAGATATTTGTAATGTGAGACTTGTTCTATAGAATGATTATTTACAATCCAAAGTGGAGTACTTATTCGCTTGGAGAAAACCATAATTTTTGTTTTGTCAAAGTTGATTTTCAGATGATTCACTGCACAGTACGACATAAAAGCCTTTAAAGTGCGTTTTAAACCTACTTTTGACAATGAAAGGAGCACGGCATCGTCAGCATAAAGTAAGAGGGGACATGGCACATCTGCTAGCTTAGGGGAATGAAAATCGCGGGAAAGGCAGCTTTCGTTCAGATCATTTAGGAACAGGTTAAAAAGGAACGGCGCGAGTATGCAACCTTGTCTGACCCCTTTTTCAGTGGGAATAGAATTTGATAGCCCTCCCTCTTTTCCACAACGGATACGCAAGGAAGTTTGTTGGTGAAGCTGGAAAATCAGAAACAAAAGTCTTTTATCAATTGAAGAGGTGGATAATTTTGCCCAAAGAATATCGCGGGGGATTGAATCAAATGCCGCCTTTAAGTCTATAAAGGCAACAAATAGTCCATTTCCCTTTTGTTTACTATATTTTTCAGCTAGGTGTTGTAGAATCAAGCAGTGGTCCAGGCTCGAAGAGCCTTTTCTGAATCCTACTTGTTCCTTGCCAAGTATATTTTGTTCATTCATCCATTGCTGGAGCTTTTCTTTCAGATATGACGCGTAGAGCTTGGCTATTACTGGTAGGAGGCTTATTGGTCGATAGTTAGATGGATCCTCTCTATCGCCTTTTTTAAAAATAGGGATAACAATAGCCTCCTGCCATGAGTGCTTCAGAGTGGTCCAAGTTTGAGTGACAAGGAATTTTCCTGTTCTTCGTAGGCACTTGGTTGGAAGGTGCTGGAGCCTTTTGAGAGTCCAGTATTTTAAAAAGTAGTTTATAATTCAGCTTGTTTGAGTTAGCCTTTTTGGGGTTCTTAATATTTTTTGGTTTCTTAGTTTGATTTGATTTTGTTGGATTTTTTATGGTTTCATTCTTCTGGGTTTGTGATCCTATAGAGGTGACAGAAGTAATTTGATTGTTTTTTGGTAAGGAAGTCAATGAGCAAAACGACTGCACTAGTGTGGTAAGTAATTGATTTGTTTCAGAGATAAATGTTTTCACAAGCTTCAATTCATCTAGTAGAGCTGAGTGCTCTGTCTGTGTTGTAATCCGTGCTGGAGAAGGCTGTTCCTTTCTCAATTCACTAGGGGGGGTTATCAGCCCATTAGTCAAACTTAAGGAGTCAATTGTTAGGAAAGAAGATGGAGTCGTTGAATTGTATAGGATTGACGCATTATTAAAACCAGCTTCTTGTAGCTCGTCTGCCAAAGATTTACCCATAGATGATTTCATGAAAGAATTATCCGTGTAAAGGTGTTGCAGAGTCCAATCATGTGCTACAATTTGCTCGATGTTTGCTTGTGGCTTTAAGGATAGCTGCGTGAGTTCGGGGGATGAACCTTGTAAAGGCAGGAAGAAGTTTGTAATTTTGGATTGTCGTAAACTTGGTGTTATAGTATCCATTGAGTAAGCTTCCAGGGGGTAAAAGAGGCTTCTGCTTAGGCTGTTATAAGAGCATAAAGTGTAGGTTAATGAAATATATAGAGCTTGCCAGAGTTGGAGGAGGCAATTTTGGTGGCTAGGTTCTTGTATGTTGGGGTCTACAAAGTTGCTTCGTTCTGTTCAAGTGGCTGTATAAATCACACTAATTAGAGATTATAAGACTAAGAGGTTAATAGGCTGTCAAAGCTTGAGAGTTTTAAAGTTCTTTGAAGGTTTTTAAGATTTATAATTCCACGGAGTGAGAGGAGCCATAAAACAAGGATTAACTGCAGTAAAACGGGGTTGTTAACGATCAGATGTTCCTTGTAGACTAAGGAAAAGTTTAGCCAAAGTAAGATAAAATCTGCCCAAGTAAAAATTATGTAAAAATAAATTAAAAGAGAAACAAACCGGAGCTGAGAAGATAGCAATTAACCGGAAGAAGGTCAAACCGGAACTCCAATTTTAATTTTTTCAAATAGTGAAACACTTTCTTTCTCTTCTGAGGAGTATTAGCTCCATTTATATTCCAGGATAAATATTTATAATCCATCTTTAAGCATGTAGTTTAGAAAAATCTGTGCCTATTGCTCCCAGTGAACCTTCATCTTCTTTCCCTTCTTCTACATAGTCTTGTTGACCCTGCTTCACATGGGTTATTTCCATACCTTTAATTTTATCTTCCTCCATATCTTTGAAAGCCTTTTTCATAAATTCTCTTGCTTTCTGCACCGTATTCAATCGATACTTCTGTTGTTTAAATGTAAAGATTACTCCTTCTGGTACATCCCATCTAAATTGAATTTTACATTGTTTAAGTTTTTCTATAAAGAAGGCATATTCTTTTCTCTTACGTAGAAGTCTAATAGGGATTTCTTTCATCACAAAAACTTCCTTGTCATCAATTTTAAATGGAGTACTAAAATGTTGTTGTAGAACCATATCTCTAGTCCTCTTCTTTACAAAATGAACAAGCACATCTCTTGGGACTTTTTTCACTGTAGCATATCTTGAATTAATTCTATAACCTTTATCTATCTCAAATTCCATCAGATCTTCATTCCAGTCCAAAAAATTTACCAAGGCATTAACCACTTTATCTCTAATATTTTCACCTATTTCCTCAGGAATTGCTCTAAATCTCAAGCAATATTCCTTATCTCTAAGTTCCATCACTGCCGTATAGTCCAACTCTTTTTCTGATTCCACATTTAGTATATCTGTTTTATTTTCTAAGGTTTGCATCTTTCCTTTAACTTTTTTTACATCCTCTGTTACTTGTCCAATTGTATCTTTAATCTCATCCATCTCTTTTCTCATATAATCCTTTATATCTTCCAGTTCCTGTTTCATTTTACCAAACTCAGCTTTTATTTCTTGTCTGTCTTGTTTCATTTCTTGTCTCAAATCATTACTCATTATCTTGATCTCATCCATTATTTTCTGCAACATGTCTGAGGAAGAAACCCCTTCCTGTATATCAGTTGATCCTCTTCGCTCCAAAGCCTTGGACTTCCTGGATGCCATCTTAAATGCAAACTGAGGTTTCTAGATTTCGAATCGTAACCACTATTCCACAGCCAAAAAGGCAATCAATTTCTTTTTTTTCCAGCAACAGGAGGGTTAATGTTCCAAGCCCATTAACATCACTTATCTCCTGCATATCCAATAATGCAATGCGAATCCATTTCACAGCGTCAGAACAAATAGTAACCTATACGAGAAGCAGATTCCTCCAAGGAAAGTAGTCCAGAGAAAATAGTCCCAAACCTAATTAGATCCAATTCTTCTCAACAGATACGTTACCCCTCATCTGTTTGTATCTTTATAATGTCCAAAAACAAAACAGCTCTTTGCAATAAGAAGAAATAAATTAAGTCGTTTAGATTTTCTTTCTCTCCTCTACCTCCTTAGTTCTTTATATAAAGGAGAAAATTATCACTCTCCCAGGGTTTATTATTGCTGAATCTTAAACAAACCTCTTTTACTGTAATAGTTTAAACCAAATGATAAGATTAGACAGAAGAATGCTCGCCCATTAAAATCCGTTGTATTAAACGTCTCGCTTAATCAGTTGAGCTTGTTTGAAGTCCTGACTCCGTCCGCAGCTGTTGGCTGTGCCTTCTTTCACAGGAATTCCTAATGAATTCCAGCCACCAACAACTCAACGAAGCTCTGTGGATAAACTCTTCGTTTCTCCCTTGCCTGGAAGAAATAATTTGCACCAGTCAGGTCCTCTAGACTGGTTTTAAAACTGAAAAAGCTTCCTCTGAGACGGAGCTCATCTCAGAGGCAACCACAGGCAGAGCAATCCTTCTGGGAAGTCCTAGGAGAATTCTATATAAAAATCATTTCTTTATTAATGATCATTAACCAGCACCAACCTGGTTCTTTCACGATGCTTTGGATTACAACTCCCATCATCACCTAGATAAATGCCTGAATTAAGTCTGACTAAACAGTATCTGTTTTAAATACACACACACGTGCGCACACACATGCATGTATATTGCTGGCCCTGCACCTGACTCTAAGCTGCAATCACAGCCTCGCTCAAATTTTCAAAGAACCTGTGTTAAAATTCTTAGAAAGTAAGGTACAAAAAGTTTGGCTGTCTGGACATCTTACAAAAGTTGTGGCATTAGTAAAACTGCAAGTTTTATGAGCAACAACTGAAGTGTTCAAGGGGTGGTAGCCCCCTCCAGCCCCTTTCAAGAGCCAATAATTGCATGACAAGGCATTTGGTTGAGAAAACTACATCTGTTTGGGAACAGTGTACACGTATCCACACTGTTCAGTCTGACTTACTTTATTGGGACTTACCCCCTTTTCTGATTCCTCTAAAAATGGGTAATAGAGACAGTGATGACTCAGTATTTTTATATTATCTTTAACTGTAAGATCCCACTTTTATATTACCACAGACAGGATTAGTCACCATGCACTGCACACACCCAGTCCAGCACAACAGGGTGGCAGAGCAGTCCAATCTCCACTGTGACTAATATACAAACTTTATATATTGAAGGCACCTGCTTTCCTTACAGAATACAAATCCTCCCTGTTGGAGATGTACAGAGCAACGGGAACACGGCCACATCCACAGTCCTGCTGTGCATAGCAGCCATGCCAGAAAGTGGGAGGGCAAGAAGATTGCTGTGCCCATCCTGGAGCTGGCACAGTGTTCTGACTCTGAAACCAGATCAGGGTCCAACAGATTTCAGGCCAGCTTAGCCCCTCCCACTCCCCATCCCCAGAATGTCCAGGGTGTTCTGCTGGCTGCCAACGGTGAGCATTCCACTAGCAGCACTTTCAACCACCCACACATTTGGCAGATAGAAAGGGACATGACATGAGGGAGTGACATGGCACTGTTGGTGGTGGTGGCTGGTGGGAGGCCAGCTTAGCCAGCACAGCAGGCTGAAGGGACTCCTCTCAGTCTACCACATGCCCCCAGTCCAGCATTTCACATTTGAGTTCTTTGAGAACTCTCAGGTGGATGCCATCTGGACCTGATGATTTGTCAGTTTTTATTTTGTCTAATAGATCTAGAACTTAGTCTTTGGTCACCACACTATCTACCTCAGTTTCTCAGACTTCCTTCCTGCAAATGTTAGTTCAGGTACAGAGAGATGCCCTATATCTTCTGCTGTAAGGACAGAGGCAAAGATCTCATTCGAGTTCTTGGCAATCTCCTTATCTTCCTTTGACATACTTTTATCTCCCTTGTCATCCAAGGGTCCAACAGCCTCCATAGACAGTCTCCTGCTACTACTGTACTTTCAGATTTGCTGGTGGTCTTTATTGTTTTTAGCAATATTGTTTTTAGCAATGTTTCAGTTGCTGGTGTTCTTTATTGTTTTTAGCAATGTGTTCCTTGAATTCTTTTTTTAACATCTCTTATTATTTGGTTGCATTTCTTACACCAAAGTTTATGTTCTTTTTTGTTTTCCTCATTTGGACAAGGCTTCCATTTTTTGAAGAAGCCTTCTTACCTCTAATAGCATATTTGATTCTGCTCATTAACCACACTGGGATCCTCTTGTCCCTAGTGGTTTCTTTCCTGAGCTGCAATATACACTCCAGTTGAGCTTCTAAACAACTCGCAAGCATTTTGGAGTGATTTGTCCCTCTTACTTTGCCTTTCAACTTCCTTAAAACTAATCCCCTCACTTTTTGGAAGTTTCCTGTTTTCAAATCAGATGTGATCGTGTTGGTTTTTCTTGGCAATTGGTCATTTACATTGTATGTTTAATTTTAAAGCAGTGTGGCCACTACACTATCAATTGGTTCAACAACATATCTTGCTGTCATCAGGGCCGGTGCTGGCATGTTTGGCGCCCCACTGCAAATTATAAATTGGCGCCCTTACCTTTTATAATTGAACTGCTAATATCGAAAATCAAAGTACAGCTAAAGAAGAACAAAGCAATCATAATGCCAAAATACAGTTTAAATAATATCACAGAAGAATAGAAAGATCAAATAAGGAACAGATTTGAGGCTTTAAACTTAGTTGATAGAGAAAAGAAGAAAAGCTATGGATTGAACTCAGAGAGATTATCAGGGAAGAATGCAAAAAGACAATACTTCTAGTTAAAAAGAGAGAAAGACCTCAAGGGATGACTGACAAAACTCTTAAAATCATTAAAGATAAAAGGAAAGCAAAAGGAGAAAGAAACACGATCAGAACCCTAAATGCAACAATACAGCGACTAGTACGTAGGGACAAAGAGAACTATTACAATAGTTACTGTATAGAAATAGAAGAGGACAACAAAAAAGGTAGAACAAGAGCCCTATTCCAAAAGATTAGAGAAATTAAAGTGAAGTTTAAACCAAGAGTACCCCCACATAGCCATGAAGCTCGCTGGGTGACCTTGGGCCAGTCACTGTCTCTCAGCCTCATGAAAACCCTATTCATAGGGTCGCCATAAGTCATAATTGACTTGAAGGCAGTACATTTACATTTAGGGTTGTTGAATAATCAACAGGGGAACACGCTGACAAAATAAAAGATGGAAGCAATACACTGAAGAACTATATAAAAGTGATGCAAGGATGACAGATTCATTCACGGAGGAACCATATGATGAAGAAACAGAAAGTTTAGAATGCGAGGTGAAAGCTGCTCTTAAAATACTTGGAAGAAACAAATCACCAGGAACAGATGGCATACCAGTAGAGTTTCTGCAAGCTACTGAGACTGAATCTGTCCAAATTTTGACAAAAATGTCTCATGAAATATGGAAAACTAAACAATGGCCCACAGACTGGAAGCGTTCATGTTGGGGAAAATAGAAGGAAGTAGAAAAAGAGGAAGACCAGACAAGAGCTGGATTGATTCCATAAAGGAAGCCACAGACCTGAACTTACAAGATCTGAACAGGGTGGTTCACGACATATCCTCTTGGATGTAACTGATTCATAGGGTTGCCATAAGTCGTAATCAACTTGAGGCACATAACAACAACAAAGCCCATCTGGGGGCCTGAAGAACAGTCTCTATAAGAACTTTATAAACTTTCAAAAGACTGGAGTCCCAAAATTTGCTTCTCACCCTCTCCCAACTTCTCTTTCCCCATGTTCCTTTCCTGTTTATATATTTATTTATTATTTTATTTCTACCCATCCCATCCTTCCAGCAGGAGCCCAGGGCGGCAAACAGAAACACTAAAAACACTTTAAAACATCATAAAAACATGTTGTGTGTCTTGTAAGCTGGGAGCGTCTTGTCTTTTTAGTCTTAGAATCATTGGAAGGGGCCTATAAAGCCATCAAGTCCACCCCCCCATCAATGCAGGAAAGATTTTTTCATCTGTCTTTTTTATTCTTTCTGAGAACCTGAAGGGTTCTAACCTGCTTTAGACCAAAAACTAGACAAAATAAGCTGAGATGTATTTGCGATTCTGTGACTGGATGAGGCCCTCTCAGCTTGCCTGCACCGATGCAACAATGAGCGGGTATTATGGGATGCGGGCACCACAACGCCTGATCCTGCACGACCGTCCTCAAGCCCTTTCCTGCCTCCATCGCTTTTCCCCTCGGGGAAGACCCTCTCATCGGGCCTCCTGCTCGACTTTTGCCTCAGGTCCGAGCATGCTGAGGCAGCATTTTCTTCTGCCTCTCCTGCTTCTTCCCGCTCTCCATTTGTCCCCTCATTCCTCTGAGACGTGGCGGTGGGCAAATGGCGTTGGCGAGCGCTGACCAGCCTTCGCCTGGCTAAACGGGCTGACTCTGCACCTTCTCCCAATGGTGCCTCATTGCCTCACAGAGGGTGGCAAGAGCCCGCCAGTCCTCTCAGGCTGGGCCGCCGCTGCCGCCACCATAGATGCTTGCAGAGGGAAGATAGAGAAAGAGAAAGTACAAAATGGAACTGAGGAGTGTTTTCTGGCTTCTCCCTTCCCATTCGGAGCGGAAAGGCAAGGAATTGAGGGTCTGAGTGGCGTACCAGTGGGGCTTGGGGGCGCCAGAGGCGCCCCTCAAGCATGGCATCCTCCTGCCATGCTTACCTTGCTTACCGTGTTATGCCGGCCCTGGCTGTCATTTCCCTTTTATTTAATTTTGTCTGATATGCAAAACAACAATTCAGTTTTTTAAATTTGATCCTATGCATGTTTACTTTGAACTAAGTTCACTGGGTTCAATGGTACTTATCCCAAAGTCTGTGTAAAGTCTGCATGTTTTATACCCAGACAACAACAATAAAAACTGATCACCTAGTGTATCTCACAGGATTGCAGTAAAAATGTTAGGTGCTGCAACAAAACTTGTGGAGTCAAACAATATTTTGTTGTATCAATGGGTGAAATCTGCAGTGGTGCAAAAGAATGCCAATACTGGCAAGAATAAAGCATGCTCGTTTTTCCCCAATGTAGCTGCTGCCCTACATGATGCCTGTCAAAAGGCAGTATCTTTCCACTTAGTAAATGTAATTGCTTATGATAGGACAGAACAGAAGGAAAGCAAATAGTGAGCAGGGAATGTTTTTTCCCCTCTGGCAAGATTCCTGTCTCTTTAATAGCTGTGTAACAGTTAGACCTTCAACAGGTATAACCTCTCTTGGTACAAAAATGTAATGGCAAGGATGCTTTTCTTGTTGCATACTAGCCTGTCATACAACTGTTAATCCAATTATGTAAGAGACTCAAGTGCCATAAGATGGAATAAATTGTGTTTGTGATTTAAACTGAATATGCTATAATGCAACCTCCTGCTGTTGTTTTACTTACATACACCTGAAACTTGAGTACATACATATATTTTAAGAATAAATATCATCATTGGTTTATTCCTAGACCACTTTTTTGGCCAAGGCCCCCCAAACAGTGAACAGATAATGATAGAAGTGTATAAAATTATGCATGGCATGGAGAGAGTGGAGAGAGAAAATATTTTTCTTCCTCTCTCATAACACTAGAACTCATGGCCATCTAATGAATCTGCATGTTGGAAGATTCAGGGCAGAGAAAAGAAAGTACTTTTTCACACATCACATAGTTTAACTATGGAATTCACTCCCACATGAGGCAGTAATGGCCACTAACTTGGATGGCTTTCAAGAGGATTAGACATATCCATGGAGGATAAGGCTATCAGTAGCGACTATCCATGATGGCTATGTTCTGCCTCCACAGTTGGAGGCGGTATGCTTTTGAATACCTGTGGCCAGAGTGGTTTAACAATCAGCACCTCATCAATCAGATTGTAGCTCTGTGAGGGAATAGGGTATCTCCTAACAACTGTCAGTACCATTCACAAACTACACTTCCCAGGATTCTTTGGAGAAAGCCAAGACAAAGTGGAATAAGTGTCTGGCGTGGGTTTGGCCCCCTGATTAGCCAAGCCAAACAGCTTTTAGTCTGGCCTTTAGAACACTGGCAGTTGGTTCTTACTGAGCATGCCTGCACTGTCATAGACTCCAATGTTAAATCTCTTAAATTAATTAAAAATCAGCCATGCATTTTTAAAAACTTTTAAACAGCGGAAGATGAAGGTCAGAGTATGGAGCAAGGGCAGTAATAGGAATACAGGTATTCTGTGAACATGGCTGATTTTTAATTATTTTCAATAAATTATTAGACCACTGTCAGAAAAATCCAGAGTCTGGATTTTTTCCTCTTGTTTTATGTTTTGAACTCTGGATTCTCTGAGTGTGTTGTATATTGCCATGAAAATGTAGAGGGTTGTTAAACAAGCATTTCTGAGTTCAGGACTATGAAGATCGCTGATTCATAGGGTCACCATAAGTCGTAATCGACTTGAAAGCACATAACAAAGGTGTTGTTTTGAAATTAGTTTATGGGAAACAGTAGAATGTCATGGTGGGTATTTTCAGTTTAACATAGCAGAATGTGAAAAATCCATGCTATCTATAGTATACAGACACTCTCATGGCTGTATAATGATGCCAGAAGATGGCAGCAGCATCACACACAGCACCCAGTACTGTAGCTTCCCTCACCAAAACACACTGCCCCAATCCCCTGCATGCCTACTCAGAAGTTCATCCCATTCACTTCAATGGCATCTACGTCTTTGGGAGCACAAATAGCTGCCTTCAACAACCCCTGGCTTTCAGTACTGTGTAGACCGATTCCCATTAGTCCTCCCCATGGAGTCACCGGGACCCAGACCCCGAGTGTTGGATGCCTAAGTTAACACAACCCCTACCATCCTACTTTTCCTCTCCAGCTCCAAACATTCATGATGTGGCAGGGCCAAGTCACTTCTGCTGATCAGTGCATGTTTTCAGTGTTGCCATTGCCCTCACAGACCAGGCCCATCCATGCTTATTCAGAAGCAAACCCAACTGGAAGCAATGGATCTCACTAACTCTAGTCTATCTCCCAATGGGTTCCACAGGCATTGCTGATGGAACTCTGCATTCACCTGAAACAACTAGCAAGCAGGACATGCTAGCTCTCTTAACTGTCAACAGCACAGTTTGAAGCATGCCCCTGTAAGAACCATGGCAGAAAGAACTACAGTTGGTACACCTCCACAAATAAATTTAATCTGCCATGGGGTTTTCTGTATGTGAAAGTATATCACACCAGAAGCCTGCAGGAGAGGTGAATGTTGCAATGAAACATTGCTTTCAATGTTACATATGATGGCTACACAATGATGTCATGATGTCAGATATGAGATGCATGGATTACAATGAAAGTCCTGTGAATTTTGCAAAGAAACTGTCTCAAATATCTGTCTGCAGATGCAAGTCCAATATATGTGCACCCACAATTACATATTATGTATCAGGGATACTGATACCTGAAGGCTATGGACCAAAAATCCATGCTGTGGGATATCTGGTCAGGCATATGTTACCAGGAAGTGGATTGGACTGTGAAAGACCAACCCAAATTATGATTGCCTTTTTCCAAATTTGTAGGACAGTACAATAACTCAGAGAGGAGGTCTGCTCCACTGGTGCATTCACTATAGCTGCCCAATTTCTCTGCCTTTTAAAATTTGATAGAAATATATGTTGGCTGTAGGTACACTCTTAAACTGCAAGGGTTTTTTTGCCTATTTGTGAATTCTCTCTTGTTCGTTGTGATGGTTGGCTGAGTTTGGGTGTGTGGGTGTGAAATCCAACAAAGTGGCACCTGCTGATGTTTGTGCCAGGTATGTCTTCTCAAGCTGCTCAGGATTATCTGTGTGTTCTGGCATACATCTTGGGAGAGCAACATGCCTCCCCCCCACTTCCCTCATGATGTTGTGTCAGAAAGGTACAGCCCCATGCTGTGTGCCCTTTCATCTGAGTTATAGGCATTTAGTCAGTCATTTTTATTGGGGGGTAGATATTCCATAATTGGTTTGTGTGTTGGGTGGGACCATGTTGTGGTTGGCTCTGGAGCTCTGAGGTATCCTAAGAGCTGCCGTTTGTGTGTGTGTGTGTGTGTGTGTGTGTCAGGGACTTGCTGAGAGTGGGCAGGGGTGTTTTTGTATCATTCTCTTTTACTGAGCTGGCTGGGATTGTATTTAGTTATGCCTGTCTCCAGGAGTGTCCAGACTTTGGGGACTGTAGGTGGGAGCGTCCATGAGGAGGCTTAAGCTGTTGTCCCTGGATCCCGCCCACAGCATACCCTGTTTTTCAGCAGGTGTGTAGCTTGCAAGGCAAAGTGACTATGAGGTTGGATGGGCTACGAGGCTGGAGAGTTCTAGTCCAAGCATGGAGAACCACCTCCAAGATCACAACACTGTTTCCGACATATCTTAATGATGCTCACCAGACATTTTGAGTCATAGGATTGCTCAGCTCCCCTCCCAAATTAAACTATCGAAGAGAGAGCATAAAATCATATATTCTAGAGGTACTTATAATTTTAAAAAAACGTTAAGGAGGCAGGAAGCCATTAAATCTGTTATACTCTACTCAGATGGAGATGATACGTTTCCTTAAACAAAAAACATTTGCAAAAGAAAATAAGCCAGACAAATTGCTTATTATTTTACTGATAAAGAAAATAACTATCTTAACTCTACCACTGAAAAAAGATAACTAATTACTAAGACAATCTCTAATTAAGACAATTTCAACAGCAGATACTATTTCAGAGAATTTATCAGCAAAGATTATAATTTTTGTAGCAAAGGTAAGGCATTTTTCAATTCTAAGAAGATGAAATTACAAGAGCCTGTTAACAGCAGAAATAATAACACAAACTATTAAAAATTTAAATCTAATAAACCTCCAAGGGCAGAAAGGAAAAAATATAAGATTTTTTGTAAAAAAAATCCTTTGTTGATACATTTGTTAAATGTTATAAACAAGATTTTCCAGAGACTTGAAATATATCAAACTTTATAGTCCTAGGCAAATAAGATAAATATCTCTCTAAATCAGAATCTTGTAGACCAATAACTCTTCTCAACCAAAATCTTAAAATCTGGGCAAGTATTTGGTTAAGAGATTAAATTCTGTAATTAGCAAATACACCTCAGATTATTAAATTGGGTTTATTGGTAGTTATTTGTCAATTTGACAAGACATACAATAATACCGTTCATATAATTAAAAACCTAAAATGACAAAAGACTGCTGTTCATAGGTGTTGAGAAAACATTTGATTATCTGGAGTGGAACATTTACGTTGGGCTTTGGAGAAGTTTGGTATAGGAAATAAATACATGATACGCAAGAAATTATGGGTTGTACATTACCTCTGGCACCTTTAATGGTAATATTATTTTCAGGTCAAATCACTAATTCCATGCTTACTGTCAAAAGGTGAGGGGGCAGAGGCTTCACCAATAACATAATGGCTTTTTTCTAGAGACATAACCTCACTGCTACCTTTTTTTCTGTTTGTACATATATCTGTCAATATTCCAAGCATCTGTGTTGGTGTAACACTTCTCATGTATTCTAGCAAACAAGAGAATAGTGTTAGATGAAACACACTTACCTGGAAAAATACCTATTTTATCTTCCAGTGTGGCAGTTCAGCCTCTATTTCTGCTCCTCGCAACTTCTCTCAGACATCTGTTACGGCAACCAATCAGGACATCTGCAGGTAACACTTTTGTTGCATTGTTGCAATGAAACATTGCTTTCAATGTTACATATGATGGCTACACAATGATGTCATGATGTCAGATATGAGATGCATGGATTACAGTGAAAGTCCTGCAAATTTTGCAAAGAAACTATCTCAAATATCCATCTGCTCCAATATGCAGCCATTTTTCTAGTATTTTCCAAATGCAAGTACAGAAATACA
This sequence comes from Rhineura floridana, assembly GCF_030035675.1. NCBI lineage: Eukaryota > Metazoa > Chordata > Lepidosauria > Squamata > Rhineuridae > Rhineura > Rhineura floridana. The sequence goes on along the minus strand of NC_084480.1, from coordinate 170,603,994 downwards.
ACAATAGAAGTTCCCTTTCCCAGCAAAACATGCACAGGAAAGTAAGTAACCTTCAAGTATAATATTAAGGGCCGCAATTGATGTTAGGATAGCACAATTAGTGTATTATATTACATGTCATGCCAATTTCCTATAAATCAGAAAAAAGACTGGCCCACTGAGGGATTTACAGCACAATAAAGGGGTTGTGCAGGCCATGACTGAAGGTGGATTTCACAGCTTTTTAGTTTTTTCTTATTTATTATGTATTTATTTACTTAAAAGATTTGTGTCCTGTCTTTCTGCCAGGCATCGGTCTCCAAGGTGGCTAACGTAATATACATAAATAACCTTATGTAATATACATAAATAGCAAAATAATAAGGTTGTTTTAAAAGGCTGTAGTGACGTATGAAAGCTCAGGGTGGGGGAGGGCAGAGAATGTCCACTCCTTAGACCTTAGCTGTAGCTGCTGCTGCTGTTGTGGCTGTTTCAAGTGCTGGTCCTTTGAGACCACAAAGGAGAATCCCTCTCCCCAAAGTGTGCTACCTTGCAACCCAGGGCCCGGTAGCATCAGATGTTTTTAGCCCCCAGGTCTAGTGCATATGCTTTGCACTACTGTTTTCTCCTGCTTATTGTTGTATGCTGTTTCAGGCTTCTTTCTGTTTCAGGCTTCATGTTGGTAATTTACGTCTTTTATACCATTTGCATTTTTATTCTAAAACTGCCCAATGAACCTTGGATAGTGGGCAACATACAAATAAATGAAATGAAATGATTCTCCTAAGCTGCTTTTTTTCCCTAGTAGGGATTATTTCTGGTCTTTGAGCTCCATCAGGAGAACAATAGCTGGAGAATTCAGAAGTCCCTACCCAAACATGCTGTGGTTTGAATGGCATGTCTCCACACACACAGTTTAAAGGAAATTGACATGGCATCATATTGATTTGTTTAATGCTACTGTTTGCCACTTCTGTTCTGCTTGCTATTTGCCATCCCCATACTAGCTGAAATTGTCATTTCTTCACATAATTGTATGCATTCTTTTTATAATTGTTTTTACTTTCTGTGCTTTTATTCCACTGTTCTGCATGCAGTTCCAGTGCAGTGTGTTCTGAATGTTGTCATCACAATCCAGTGCAATCTGCTGTTGTGTTGAAAAATCCTGTCTACCAGAATTCTCTGACTCAAGGGGCCACTGTGACAGTAATCTGTCAGGATATGGTGCAGGCTTCCAAGAAAAACCTCCATGGGCATGATTGTGTCCATGCTCTCAAGTCTAAGAATGGAAAAGCTACCCAAGCTCTGAAATTCTCCAAGTCTCTCAGTGATATGGACCAGAAGGCTCAGAGTGCAATCAAGAGCTTTAGCTACGTGGAACGAACTTGTTCAGAAGGCAAACTTGCACAAACCCAGGAGCAGTGTTTAAGGCTTAATACATTTTATCACAAGGAGAAGAAACTATTCAACCTCAGGCCCTTTCATTTCAGTAATTCCAAACTTTCCTATTTCCAGCCGCTTTCCACCAGTTACTCGAGTGCTTCTGGGGCTAGCGCAGTACACATTCCTCTCCTGGAGGACAAGTGTGACAGTGAAATATCCCGGAGTAAAAAATTGCTGCACTGTCTTTTCTCCTTCTCTCATAACTCCAGTGCAAGCAATCATGAATTGGATAACTACTCAAGCTGCCTCCAACCAAAGAAATCATCCAGTGTGGTGGTAGAGAGCACAGGTTTCTGTTCAGATGACATGGGAGATGATGATGTCTTTGAGGACAATTCCTCTGTGGGGCTGAAAATGACAGAGCTACGAGCACCACTCTGTTCGGTCGAAAAGGATAGCGACCTAGATTGCCCTTCCCCCTTGTCAGAAAATTTCCCCCCACTTTCCCCTGTGTCTGTATCTGGGGATTCCTGCAGGTCTGTTTACAAAGAACTCTCTTTCTCTACCCTCCCGCAATTCTGTGGTGATTTGCCCTGTCCCTTGTGTGTTTCTGCTCTTGCTTGTTTCAGCACATGCAGTTTTAAGACCTTGCTGCTTTCCCAGTTTACTGCTGCTACTTTTTAGCATAGCTGTCATCTGAGTTAGTAAAGCCCTTGAAACCCCAAATCAGTTTGTTTTTCTCTTGAGTAGCCAAGGTAAATGCATAAATACCAAGGTGAACTCATAAATATCAAAGAAAATCAGCTACTTGTATGAAAGGCCAAGTTGAACTTATAAACTGAAAGTTTTACTTTGTACGTTGTCATGAGAAAAGGCTGTAAGCGTATACCAACTTACCTAGGCGTAAGCCCCATTAATAGGACTTACTTCTGAGTAGGCATATATAGGATTGCACTGTAAGTGGATCTTTGGATCCAAGTACTTAGTCGAAGACTTAGTGGAAGTGCTGAAAGCCCCCCTCTGAATTCACCACCCCTTTTCATAGAATCATAGAATAGTAGAGTTGGAAGGGGCCTACAAGGCCATCAACCAGTTCACCTTGGGGTGGGGGAAGGAGCATTTAGGAGTGTTCAGTGTATGGTAGAGGCTATTCTTTACTTTCCTGTAACAGGCTCTTTAAAAATACCACTTGTGATGGCAACCACAATAGAGCTTCAACCACCTTCCCCCCACCCCCCATTGTATCTCTGGAATAATCCTAGTGTTGTATACTGAAAGAAGATGAACTTTCATCCCCAGCTCCTCTGAAATCAGTAATGATGCCGCAGGAGTTATGCCAGCCCTATAGTCAACACAACCTTTGGTGTATTCCCTAGATAAGAGTCAGTAAGTGGTGTTATATGACCAACAGGTCTGTGGCCTATTGAAGAAGAAACAGGCACTCATGGGGAAATTGATATTCCCTCATCAGTGTGCATTTTTGTTTCTTTTCCACAAATAGCCTCAACACTTTATACAAGTTTCAACAACTTTACCCCCTCTCCCTTTCTTTATTGACAACCACAGCCTGCCTTCAAAGGCCACCAGCAGCTGAATTCTCCCATGCTTGTCCATTTAGATTTATATTGATTTATATTTTATGGCAATCCATGTTTTTCTTGACTCCAGTAATTCTGGGCAGAGAACCAATCTAGTTAATAGAAATATTGTGGAGGGAGCCCTTCATGGATTCCAGTAGGGATAGGAGTCTGTATTTTACAGCTTCCATGTCGCCAGATGTAAATAGTATGGAATCACGGTGCTCCTGCTGGCTGTTTGCACTGCACTGACCTTCCCACCTAGCAGAGCCCCCCCACCTGGTGAGCCATTTCTACTGTGGTGTCAATTAAGTGATATGCCAAAACTAGAAATCTCATTTTGCTCTGTCTGAATACGCACATTGTTGTTGTTGAACATACAGTCGATCTATTTCCTGAAGTAATTTTGGGAGAGTCTTGGGTGGGGGGAACACTGCATTTATTGACTATGGTTCGAAAACACTTGGGTGCTCATATATATATATATGTGCACACAAGCACACACAACATAAGCATGACCCATGCATTAACCCATACTCAGTTGGGGTATAGTTAACCAGGTATAGGTGCTCTGAATGCTAAATGGCTTGTTTAGGAGTTCAAAGTGGGGAGAAGGAGGAAGGAGTGGGGCTCCAGATGGATGCAGAGTTCTTGCCTCCCAGCTGGTCCCAAAAGATTCTGTCTTTTGCCCAGGCTCTTGTACTCTCACAGCTATTAGGATCAGTTGCTCACACCCCCTTCTTTCACACTCTTTGTAGTTTTGATCAAAGGTGTCAGCACATGGTCAGAGAGACTTTAGTCCTGTAACACAGTGATTGGGTATGTGCTGATCTTGGGTGTTCTTCTGGACTGAGTTCACACATACAGGCATCTGACCTAGTCCTGATTCTTACAGTTCTGAGGAAATTAGGCATCTTAAGCCAGGACATGCATCTTCAGCCCGTTTTGTTTTGCAGTGTTCTAATACCAAATTTTGTGACAAACTAACATTGCCTGTTAATTCTTTCCTGATAGCAGAATGTTCTTTGCTAAGCTAAACATTCATTTGACAGTCATACCATTTACAATTGATTTATATTACATTGAGGGCATTAAAGACTATTATACTTTGAGAAGACTAAAGGTACAGTGTTGTAGAAATACAATGTAGACAGAGTTTGTAGTTAAAAAGTTTGACTGGAAGCATTAGAGGCCTCTTATAAAGAAAGAATTTATGCATAACTCATAAATACATAGCCAAATTATTTAAATATCCCTGTTAGATAGTGCAGTAAGTAAAGTACTACTCTCCCTGTAAAAAGGTGATGGGCAGTGTTTTACTAATCCGTCTTGTCAACACAAGGGTTACTGTTAGCACAACAGGACTTCTCTTCCTTCTGCACATGCCTTCCCCAAATCTGCTCCGGGAGGTGGGGGAACCCCTAGAACGGGGGAGAAGAAAGGGGAGAAAGTTCTGTTGTACAAGCAGAATCCCTTGCACTGGCAGAAATACCTAGTGCTGCATTGGATACAAACTGAAGTATTGTAATGCTTTTGCCCTATCTCTGTTGTTATTAATTCTTACCTTGAAATGGGCGTGTATCCCATTTCATGAGCTATAGAAAACTTAGAGAGGCAGAACAATGTCTTGTGCTTATTTAGTGTATGTGTGTGTAGCATATTACTGTATTTAAACAGAAGTCACGTTTGGGGGAATCTGCATGGCTGGCCATGCATGATCTCAGAAGTACATGACCTTTTCCCCTCTTCAACTGACTCAGCCAGTTCACGTGTAACGCTAAGCCAAACCATAGCTTAGCATGAATGAGCAAATGTGCATGTTCCTGAAGCAAAGATAGCTGTCAGTGCATTTCTCCCCTGGTAGTGCCGCTGCCATGTTACCTGGGGCTAAGTCATGGTTTGGCTTAGGATTGTGTCCAATCAAACCACGAGCTTTAATCAAGGCTTGTTCTCTGTTTACTGCCCATTGTTTGTCTGGGGGAGAGAAGCCACATGCCCAAGGTGGATGTAAACCTAAGCCAAACCATGACAGCCCAAGGTAGCACATCAGCTGAAAGGACAGAGGGAGGAGTGCAGCACCCCAGTCTTCATTCCAAGAATCTGCACATTTGGTCATTTTTGTGAAGGCATGGTTGGATTAAGCTCTGCACGAGAACTGGCTCTGTGTTTTCTTGGTTTGGTTCACAAATCATCCCCCTAACAAATTGCTTTGCTCCTGACATAGGATATGCCATTGTGAAGGAGATGATGAAAGCCCTCTAATCACTCCTTGTCGCTGCACAGGGAGTCTTAATTTCGTGCATCAGGCTTGCCTGCAGCAGTGGATCAAGAGCTCAGACACCCGCTGCTGTGAACTCTGCAAATATGAATTTATCATGGAGACAAAATTGAAACCTTTAAGAAAAGTAGGTGCAAGGGTGGCTTTCAAATGGCTGGCAGTCATGTAATCATAGGTTTCCTCATTATCTCACAGTGCCACTTTGTATACATTTAAGCACTACATGTTAAAGATACCTGAAGCAGCTGCACATCTTTCTTCATGTAGAAATGGCAGAGCGCTGTGAGGTATACATGACAGGGAGAAAAATCACATTCAGATAGTGTGCGTGTGTTTTAAAAAGAAGTGCTGCTGCCTGTGCACTGTGGTGCTATTTGTGAGGCACTACCGCTGAGGGGGTGACTGCATACCCAAGCACTGCATGATGAGAGTCACCAAGACGGTAGCCAGGTGAGGTCCCACTGCTATGCATGTAAGGGGCTGCTGTTTTTCAACTGCTGCTGCTGCGTATGAGTGTGTGCTTGTGTATGATGGGGGGGAGGTCCTGCTGCTTGCAGGATGTGTATGAGAGAGAGATGCTATCTGTGTGAGAGAGAACCTGCTGAAGGTGTGTGAGATGAGTTTCAGGGAGGTGTGTGAGAAAGCTGCTGCCGCTGTGGAGAGCGGTAGAGCGAGAGAGGCAATACTTGTGTCAAAGGAACTGCTGCTTTGTGTATGTGTGTGAGGAGCTGTGATGTGTGTGTCAGAGCTGCACTACAGGTGTGCATGAAAGATGCACATGCCTATGTGTAAGTGTGAGAGAGACAGAGGACCTGCTGTGCATGCAACATTGTGTGGTAGAGAAGCAAAGTGTGTAGGATAGGTGCTACTCTCTTAGCTTCAGCCCATCCCTCAGGACAATATGGGAATAACAACAATGGATTAGCAACAATGAACGATGGCACAAACGATTAAGATAATAAAAAACAGGGACAATATGGGATGATAATACAAATGGCCCATCTTACAGGGTTGATGTGAAGAATACTGAGAAAACATTAGTGAACCGCTTTCAATACCTTAATGCAGCCTTTCCCAACCAGTGTGCCTCTAGATGTTGTTGGACCACAACTCCCATCTTCCTGACCATTGGCAATGCTGGCTGAGGCTGATGGGAGTTGTGGTCCAACAACATCTGGAGGCACACTGGTTGGGAAAGGCTGCCTTAATGTATCGTTTTAATAAGGTACAATAGGCTAGAGTCACTGCAAATAACTCTGATGTTGGGTTAGCATGGTTGAGCACTAGTAGAGGTCCACTGCTTAGCAGAGGTACTTCGGTAATCTTCTCTCCTTCCCTCAAGCTATCAGGGAAAAAGATGTATGAGGATTAGATAGAAGGAGTGGAGGTTGACAGGAAATGAGGTAAACATGTTGGGGAGAGGGGAAAGGGAGGAGAGAGTGCCTTTATAGAAAATAGAAACCAACATTTGGGCATTCTTAATGCAAAACACCATAAATTTTCCATGGAGGGATCACTTCTGTCCAGTAAAATGTAGTTATAAATTTGTCCAACAGCTACAGCCTTAAATATGGATGTTCCCAATGATTGTATTACCTTATGAAAATTCTACTGTTTCAATTTATATATTTTTGGTATTCAACTTGACCAAATGCAGCTACTTCACAAGATTTTTAACATACCTTATGTCCTTAAATGTATATAAGTGATAGGCTTGATTCTCCCCATGGGGAAAAAATCTGTATTAATATATTAATGGCATTGAATAATTCTGAGTTCACCTGTGAAGGATGTGGGTAATGTGTCGCAGGCAGAGAGTGTAAGTAGCATCTCGGGTCACCTGCTGCTAAATTAGGAACAATAAAAATTGTCTTCTCTTTCACTTGCCTTTTATGAACTAACCTCTTCTTTTGCTTTCTGGATTCTTCCTAGTGGGAAAAGCTGCAGATGACAGCAAGTGAGCGAAGGAAGATCATGTGCTCTGTAACTTTCCATGTAATTGCTATCACTTGTGTGGTGTGGTCTCTTTATGTCCTCATAGACCGAACTGCTGAAGAGATTAAACAAGGGGAGTCCACTGGTATGTTACTTTGCTTTTCCTGACAAACAATTTACGAAAAGGGATGAACAAAGTGTAGTTTTTTATTTAACTTGAGAGAACAGTATAGTGACATAACTTACAAGGTTTTGCTCTTTTATGTTTTGACACACTATGTTAAACTGATTATACCTCTGTTTTATGTTCCATCATACAGAGGAACTTTGGATGTAAAACGTATTGCAGGGGGAACAAGAAGCAAAATGGTTTATGTCAAGGAAGGAGGGTGGAGCATAAGTCAGCTCCCAAAACTCAGGAAGACCACCTATCCCATCTACCTGTCCTGCAGTGCAGGCGAAGTTGCCAACTTACCAGGCAAAACCCTGCCCAGTGGTATCTGCCACCATTCCTTTATGTCCTCAGCCCAGGTCAAGGAGAAAACTAGGGCCTTAAAAGGTGATGTCCTCAGGATTTAACCAAATAAAAGCCCCAAAGTCACATTCCCTGTTTGGAAGCCCTGAGCTCATAATATTTTAAAAGCAAAATGGCCAAAAGGCAAGCACTGGATATTACCCCAGAAAACAGAGAAGCAAGCAGACACACCCAAATTGTTACATTAATAGGAGACAGAGAAAAAGTTAGTTAAAAGAAAGTTAGTTAATAATATCATAAAGAGAGAGAGCCGTACCCAATGTCAAAGGCCAATTCAGAGATAATTGCTAGGAAAGATCTTGCACTAGAAAATAAGAAAGCTGTCTGCCTAATTTATTACTAGATTGACCATACACAGACAGTTACCAGCATCCAGTCATACTCTACAGCAAGAAACATGCAGGTCTCAATCAGGCCTCAGATCTAGCTTAACCTGGATCATCATAGAGCAAAGGACCAAGGAAAGAGGCATGAGGGCAACTTAAATAAACTGTGAAGATGTCCTCACCAGTGAGATCAGCCAATCAAGAGCTGGACGTGACAAAACTTTCCAGACTCATCATGACTTTGCTAAAATGAGCAGATGATATACTTTCTCATTAGCTGTCATGCTGTTGCCAATTAAACAGTCAAAAATTACCTTGAGCACTAAGGTAATTGCAATTAGTGCTCACCTCTTCATGGTTTTGGTTGCGTATAGTTTAATTGTATCTTAATTGTATATTTTTGTATGTTTTTAACTACATTTAGTTTTATTTGTAAGCCGCCCTGAGTTCCAGTTTGGAAAAAGAGCGGGGTAAAAATAAAGTTTCATTCATTCATTCACCTCTGCACATCCCAGTCAAGATGTTTTATTTGAGAAAATACCCTGAACCATATAAGAGCCGTTTTAAAAAATGTGCCTAAAAGCAACTTTTCTTGACAGTTTATACTTCCTGCTGCTCCTTATTGTCAGAAATACATTTTGGGCTAGGAGCTCTCTAAGGCCAGTAGGTATGGGGAAAGGAAGCCATTATAGCTTTGGGACAGGAGGGAAGAGAAACAATGTTCTTGAGAGGGTGTGGCTGGACATGTAGATATCACGACACAGTGAGACACGGTGAGACCAGAGTTCAATTTCGGAGCCCCCCCTCGTAATTCTCGTCTCCGCTTTTATTTTACCTCCGCTTGGAGGCGTGGATTATTTTCTCTCCATAAACAGCCTATGACCTTTAACTATTGTATAACATCACGTACATACATAGTACAACAGCATTATCTACGTGGCAATATGCAGGCAGTTATTTAACCACTACAGATGTCAGTATCGTTTACAGCCATAAAGTTAACCACATCCTGTTTTTCCACTGGTCAGATCGCAATGTCTTGAGAGATAGTGTACTGAGAACAGCAGCGTGGTTTGCCAACGTATGCTGTTCATTCAGTCCACCCCACATCTCCCCCTTTTTTATTTTTTAGCAAAAAGTAATTACTACGTAATGGTCGCGGAGCAACAGGTGTACACGTCTGGAAAAGGTATTGTAAAAAACAGCATAAGCCTATACTTAAAATGAGTAAAAGAATAGCATATCTAAGAATCTGACTTAGCCATCCAGTGGGCAGCCAACTCCAAAGCCACTGCCACCAAGTTGTAGGGGCGTCCTGCAAAATGTTATTAGCTAGATCCTTCAAGTTTTTTACCTGTGTTCTGATTTCAAAACTGTTGTCAGTTAAATTAAAACAGCACATATTCTTTATAGTTTCGCACCCCAACTGATGTTGTAATAGCAGGTAATCTATAGCTGCACGATTATCCAAGATAGCTTGTCTTAATATACCCTGCTCTTCATTTAACAAAGCAATGGCTCGAGAGGTGGCATTTATCATCTTAACATAATTACAGGCTAATTTATGTAATTGATTGCTGTTACTTACTGCCAATGCAGGAAGTCCAACAAGGGAGATGGCTAGTGATACACTTTCTGCTTTATTAAGCAATTCCACCTTGTCATTACAATCAGCCGGCATGGCAACAGCTTCTCTTTTCCTACGTTGGGCTAGCAACTCCCTTTTATGAAGGAAAATGGGAACCAGTCGACTCAGGCAACAGATGGTATCAGAAATATTAGCGGGAACATAATTAAAAGTGGTTTCTCCACATGTCCAAAACCATCCACCTGGTAAAGGAATGTGTCCGTACATACTGGATATGTTAATGTGCTGTGTACAATTCCATGTGGGTCTCCCAACCTTTAGACATCCCTTCTGCACCTTATGTCGACTACAATTAACCATCCGAGCACACGTATTATTAATGGAATTTGCAACATGTGATGTAAATAATTGAAAAGCATTAACAGGCAGCTGGAAGGTTGGAGTTCCCCAATTCGAAACAGTATGATATTTAATCTCTGAAGTATTCATGAACCGCCCAAGTCCTGTAATGTTCCCAATATCCCCAGGTGCTTTGCATACGGGTATTAAACATGTTCCCAACATACCCATTTCCTGTACATGTTCAGTCATGCAAAAGTCACTCACATTTGTCATTCTTGCTAACTGAACCCAGATATTGTGTTGAAACCGCATCCCCAACTCCTGCCCCAACCTGTCAGCCCCGGCGCTTCCTAAAATCCAACAAATGCAAAGTACAAAAATAGAATTTGTATTTAAAGACGCAATTAAAGCAAGAATGGTATTCTCAGTTGTCTTGTCCACCCCGGCTTGTTCCATTGCTTTTTCTGCTTGTGTTGCTAAGTTCTTTATTTGGCCCCAAGTCACGGGAGGTTGCGGAACATTCCGACCACGCTTCCTGGAAGACATCCCAGTATCCTGAAGTTGCAGAGAAAAATTAGGGATGGGATTCTTAAGATTATCGTGCCAGGACATCGTCTTTCCAGGGCCGGATACACCTAGCAGGTACCCACACAGGACCGTCAGGCGTAGACACAGCCGCGTAACCTCGACCCCACGTTATAAGCGGAACTGGGCCTTTCCACTCTGGATTTGGTAGTTGCCGAAACTGCACCCGCGGGGCAGGTAGAGACTCCGACTGCTGAAAATGCCGCTGCGCTCGAGTAGAAAAGGAAAAATGAGTATTGGGAGATTGAGACAAATTTAAATGATTAATGGTAAACAACACTTGTGCCAGCCACTCCTCTTTGGTGGCCAATCCCAGTGGTACTCCTCCTTTTTGTTTTTGTTTAAGCAAATGCTCTTTAAGGGTACGATTGGTACGTTCGACGACAGCTTGACCTGTAGAATTATAAGGAATACCAAACAAATGTGTAATGGACCACTTAGTGCAAAACTGTGCAAATTGCTGTGAAACATATGCAGGACCATTATCAGTTTTTATCGTCTGAGGTTGGCCCATGATGGCAATAGAACGAATGACATGATTAATAACATTCTTAGTTTTTTCCCCTTTCTGAGGAGTTACCCATATGTATCCGGAATATGTATCTACTGTAACATGCAAATACTTCCATGGGGAGAAAGTAGGAAAATGTGTAACATCCATTTGCCACAACTGGTTAACTATGAGACCTCGTGGGTTCACTCCTGGTTCTGGGGATAGAGTTAACTGTGTGCATTGGGGACATTGTTGAATAATGGCAGAGGCTTCCTGGGCAGTAAGATGGAATTGCTTCTGGAGTGCTTTAGCATTTTGATGATGAAGGGCATGACTTTCTATGGGTGTGCAAAGGAGGGCACGAAGAGCCTGATCAGCATATTGATTACTTTCTGCTATATGATCAGCTTCCAGTTGCTCCTTTACCAGTTGGTGCAGAGCTTCTAATTTTTCTTTGGGTAAGGGCCATTGTTCTACCCAAATGGGTATGTCTGTCTTCCATTGTAAAGGAAGAGCTGCCTTTTGTTGGCTAATCATTAATAACAATGGTGGTCTGGAATTGCTCCAGTAAATCCCTTCCCCACAGATTTACTGAAATGTCCAAAATACAAGGGCGAATGTGGGCTATACGATCACCATCAAGAGCAACAACTTGTATCCAATCCTTACTCCGTTTTGAATCCTGAGCTCCGCCCACTCCCCACACAGAAGGGGCCACTTCTACTGGCCAAGAGGATGGCCAGTTATGTTCAGCAATTACTGTGACATCTGCCCCAGAATCTATAATACCTTCAAAAATAACATTGTTTAAACAATACTTACGAACCGGTTTCTCCCTGGTCACTTCTGCCAGTACTGCAGCTACCTGTGGATGGAAAGGATTACCTGAAATACTCACACTCGGCGATTTCGTCCTTGTAGATCCGAATCCACCAGTACGTTTTTGGGAGGAAGTGTTCGATGTGAAAAGACGATATGGCAATAACAATAGTTGCGCAAAAGAATCTCCCTTCTTCAACTGAAGGGGAAGGTGACTCCAATACTGAATATAAATAATTCCCTGATAATCAGAATCAATAACACCAGGTACCACCATTATATTATTCTTGGAAGCAGAGGATCGCGGTAGTACAAGGCCTACGGTGCCTTCTGGTAAAGGGCCAGTGAGTGTGGTAGGCATTAAAAGAACTGCTCCAGGCAAAGGAACATCTTTTGACTCTGCATGTATTAAATCAATTCCAGCGCTTCCTTGAGTAGCAGGGGTGGGTACACTTCCTTGAGATTCGGGGCTGGAAGCCTGCCCCAAGTTCAGTTTCCCTCAATAGGACGGGAAGACACATTGGTATTGGTAGTGGGAGCTGAACGACACTGATTAGCCCAATGATAACCCTTTTTACATTTCGGACAGATTTTCTTTGGCCGGTTTGTAACAGTGCCCCCACCTTTAAATGCTCCTCCGCCAGGAGCCCGACATTCCCTTCTGAAATGACCAGGCTTTTGACAATTAAAACAATTGCCTGTAGGTTTGTTACCCTGTCTTAATGCCCCAGCTAACAATGTCATGGCATGAACATGTGTACCTACCTCTGCACAAGCTTGAATCATGTCTCCCAATTCATATTGCGGTCTATGAATAATGTTTTTCAAAATCTTTTTACAGTCTGTGTTAGAATTCTCGTAAGCTAATTTTAACAATAATTCCCCTTGTGCCTGAGGGTTATCAACCTGCCGTGTCAGAGCCTCTTTCAAACGGTCAACAAACTGAAAATAGGGCTCTGTTGCTTGCTGCCGTACATTCGTAAAAGAACGTAAGGGTTCTTTCCCAGCAGGCACCTTTTTAAATGCTTTCTGTATACACTCAGCAGTTCGATGAAATGCGGCTTCAGGCAATACCCCTTGTTGTGCTATGGTAGCAAAATTACCTGACCCATAAATTTGCTCGGGAATGATATTAGCATCCCCAGCTGCTATAGCAGCATGTCTAAATTCTTGGTCCCAAACTACATATTGCGAAGGAGTCAAAATCATCCTAAAGAGATCCTTCCAATCTTGAGGGATCATGTTATATCCAGTAGCTACTCCTTCCAACATCCCTTGTACATAATTAGCCGTAATCCCATATTCTCTTACTGCCTTATTTATTTCTCTAATAACAGAAAACGGAAGAGCTGTCCAAGTTGCTATGCGATTATTAGCATTATTAGGATCTGGCTGATATGTAACGGGAAAAGCTGAAATTGTACCCTCCCAGTCTCCCATTTCTTCCATAGATAATAATCCTGAGGCTGCAGCCTGAGCTATGGCTGCTTTAACCTTCCCAGTAACCTGTTCTTGTTGAACTGGAGGGCTATATGGAGGAGCATTTACAAATTTCTCAATATCCTTTTCAGGTGTAGGTAAAGAAAGTTGGGGATAAAGAGGAGTTTTCTGGTCAGAATTGGCAAACAGCGATGTCTCTTTTATCCCTAAATGACTAATGGCCTCAGCACACTTTTGCCATAATAAGAGATGGTGAATAGGTGCTCTTGGTTCTTCATGTAATTTTCTCCCTATCTTTATCCAATCTGACTGACGTAGTGATCCTTGCTCTGGATACCATGGACATTGACATTGAATTGTTTTTAACAATGATTCAATGTGAGAACGACTTATAAAAGCTGAGGTATCCTGTTTTAAAATTTTTTGTAGCTCTTGTGCATGAACCTTCTGCTGAGCTGACAATTCCCCCCCCATACTCACGAATGGGAGCTGTACGCTGAGGTGCACCGTTGGCTGATCCTGCCAGTGGGTACGAGGGTGTTTGTTCTGAATCACGTCGGGGTCACCAGATGTAGATATCACGACACAGTGAGACACGGTGAGACCAGAGTTCAATTTCGGAGCCCCCCCTCGTAATTCTCGTCTCCGCTTTTATTTTACCTCCGCTTGGAGGCGTGGATTATTTTCTCTCCATAAACAGCCTATGACCTTTAACTATTGTATAACATCACGTACATACATAGTACAACAGCATTATCTACGTGGCAATATGCAGGCAGTTATTTAACCACTACAGATGTCAGTATCGTTTACAGCCATAAAGTTAACCACATCCTGTTTTTCCACTGGTCAGATCGCAATGTCTTGAGAGATAGTGTACTGAGAACAGCAGCGTGGTTTGCCAACGTATGCTGTTCATTCAGTCCACCCCACATGGACAAGCCACAAGGTGGCTCCTTAACTTCTCAGCACCTCTCCCCCTTGGAGTGAAAAACCCCCCTTTCTCAACATTTAGCCACAAAACTCATAATTATTGACCCGCTCAATCTCCAGGGTCTGCTATCTTCCCACCCCAGGACCAAAGAAGGAGTGTTAGAAGGATATTTTCACCCAATTGACTCAGATGGTCCTAGCTCCTCTAAGAGGCCTCTAATTGATGATATGGTGCCTGGACATCCTAAATCAGCACGAACATCTCATGGAGACATGGGGCACAGTGCACCAAACTTTAAGGAAGAGCTGGCCTCACAGGAGGACTGGAAAAGAAATTGGAAGGAAGCTGGACGGCAGCTATAAGACCTATAGATGATAAACTGGAAACACTGAATTCTCGCTTGGGAGAAATCACCACCACGGCCTCGGAAGCTATGGACATGGGCTTAACAAACTCAGAGGACATAATATTTCTGAAACATGAAAATAAAATAAAATTCTTAAAAATAGGAAGAGCTGAAAAATTGCACTCATTGATCAAATCTGAGATTTCATGAAATCAAAGAAGATGTAGAAGAACATTTACCTTCTATGGCGTCTTTTATAGTAGGATGGCTTATCACAACTATACCCAGTCTTGAAAAAACAGCTGAAGATGTGGAAGCATAGCAGGACATCTAGCAGGCATATTGAATGTTGGATTGGTTGAGCAATTGGAACGGCCTCTTCACCCACAGTACTTCCAGAACATTATCCAGCAAACAAAGTTATGGAGATTGATATCAAGGTTCCGTTACCCAGAAAAGAGGATGTAATACCCTGGAAGAATGGCCAAGAGGAATCATGTATGCCTTTCCCAGGGTGTTGAAGTAAGTCAAACATCTAAGCAGCAGATATTCTGATAATGCCTCATTAGCCAAGGAGTCTATGGTTCTGCTAGAAATATCAGTTGAAACACATTGGAATCTACTGGAATGGTTGGATTTGCTTTCACAAAGACTGATCCTCTGTTCTTAGCCTTAAATACACCAAGTGATTCTATAGAGACTGAGAACATCTGTCTGCAGTCATCTGGATACTCAGATGAAGTTTTTGAACCCCTCTTGACTTTGAGGAGAAAATCTACCAATAGAGTCTATGGTAATACCTGGAAGGCCTTTTTTACAGTGCTGCAATGTGAAAGGCAAAGCTTTGGGCCTTGATGAGTCTTGTCAATTCTAAGAGTTTTTACAGGATGGGTTGAAGAAGGGCCTCAATACCAGCACCTTGAAAAGGCACTTTGGGAGTAAGCCGTGGTAGTTTGTAGACATTAGACTTAGTGCGGTGGCTTTGCAGCCAAAATGGTCATGTGAGCAGAGCCAAGGTCTGATTTTTCTCTCCATACTCCTTCCTTGCAAAGATAGTGTGGACACTTCAGCATTGCAGTTCTACAAAATCTTAGCATCTTAACTGCACTGAATATGAGAATAAGCCCCACAGCACAGTGACAGTGGTGCTCACTTACATCAGAATAAAATGCAGAAGACTGTATTAGTAAGTCATTCCTGTAAAATAGTTAGAAGCGCCACAAAAATAAGCAGTTGGTTTTTTCATATACTTGGAAATAATGTTAAGGCTACAGTTGTAACCATTAAGGCTATTATTATCAATGATAATAGTAATGATAAAAAAAACATTAGTGATAGCAAACAACACATTTATTGTTACCTTATATGAGCTAGAGTGGGTTTATGCCACTAAAACCATATGCCCTAAACATGTCTACTCAAAAGTAAGCGTCACTGAGTTCAATGACACTCACTCCCAAGGAAGTATTGCAGCCTAAACAGCAATACTGATATAATTGTCCTTGTTTAAATCCTGTGAACGCTGCTGAGTAAAAACAGTCTACAAAACAACTCTCAGATAGAAACCTGGCAGATAGAAGGTACCCTGCCAATGTTCAGAGGCACTGTCCTCTTCAGCCTCTTAGATAGGAAGTGAAACTATAGTTTTCATTAGATCTGGTCAACCGGTGGCTCTCCAGATGTTGTTGAACTAACTCCCATGAGCCCCAGCCAGTATGGCCAATGATTAGGAATGCTGCAAACTGTAATTCAGCAATGTCTGGTGGGCCACAAGTTATCCACCTCTGTTTTGAAGTCTCATAGTGTTGCGCTGCAGCCAACTCAGAAGGGACAGGAAGGGGGGAGGCATGAGTTTCAGGCACCTCCGCAGCCAGAAGAAGCCGAGTTGGGGATTGTTGTGTCTGAGCAGGATCGTGCGGGAGGGGGGCAGCCTGCTCTTCAGCCAGTTCCCACGAGTAACGCCCTTTCTGAGGAGCCGAGCGCACCGCCCCCAGTTGATGCAGAGGACTTGGGAGCTTCAGAGTCAGTGCCAGCTCCTCCTTTTCCAAGCAGTTCCCAGGAGGATTCCAGCGTGGCACAGCCCCCTGACCTCGAGCCTGTTACTCAGGAGCAGGTGTCTTCCGATGAGCTGTTGGATGCGCGCCCCCTGTCTCTGCGTTCCCATCGCCGCGAGAAATGGACAGGGCAAAGACAGGAATTAGCAGTATTGTTTACCACAATAAACTCTACATTACAAATTCCTGAGGGTTGAGGAACTGCAATTATTGTACCCATTTATAAGAAAGGCTCTACTTTAGATCCGGCAAATTATAGGCCTATAAGCTTACTTAATATAATAAGTAAATTATACTCAAGTTATCTGTATAAAAAGTTATCATATTGGATAAATCAAAATGAAATTTTAGCCCCAGAACAGGCTGGGTTTCGTTTAGGGCGTTCAACTCTTGATCACACCCTCGTTTTGCAACATTTGGTAATTAAGTATGCTTGTAAAAAAAGAGGAGCCTTGTTTGCTGCTTTTATCGACCTTAAATCGGCATTTGACCTGATATCGAGAACAAGATTATGGTCCAAACTATTAGACCTGGACATAGATAGGTGCCTATTGATATTAATACAGGGTCTTTATGATGACACGTGCCTACAAATTCGTTGTAATAACAAGGGGCACCTAACAAATCCAATTCCTACCTTTAAAGGGGTAAAGCAGGGATGTATATTGGCACCCCTACTGTTTAATATTTATATTAATGCAGTGGTGGAAAACCTTGCTTTTATTCCCTCTCATCCTCCGAATTCAGTGGGCTCACCGAGATTCTGCCTCTTATATGCGGATGACATAGTATTGTTATCCCAATCTCCGATTGGTTTGAAAAGACTTTTGAGGGCTTTTGCTTCTTTTTGCTTGAAAGAAGAACTTATTATAAACTATGAGAAAACGAAAGTCCTAATTTTCACAAGGAGAAAAATAAATCACGTATGGAGAATTAATAACTATTGTATAGACCAAGTTAAATCCTTCAGATATTTAGGAATTGTTCTTCAATCAACAGGCTCATTGCAATTGCATCTTAAATACTCTATGCTAAATGCCAAGCGTACAACTAAGGCTCTATTATCATTCTTTTATAATAAGGGTGGACAACTTGTTCCACCCATTATAAAAATATTTGTAGCAAAAGTTGTCCCTCAATTACTTTATGGCTCACAAATAACTACAAGTGAGAACATTGTAGGTTTAGAATCTATCCAAAACTCATTTCTCAGAGCTATTCTTGGAGTACCTACATGTGTGCCTAGTTTTATACTGAGGTTGGAAGTTGGTTTACAATCCATTGAATCCCTTGTTTGGAAAATGAAACTATTGTTCTGGCTCAAATTGCTATTCAATCCGATTGGTCTGGCCCCGCAAGTCTTATTGGATTCTTTTGGTTCCCCTTGGGTTAAAACTGTCCTCGCTAAAATATCTAATTTGGGATTTTCCCTTCCCAATATTTTACATATGGGTTTTAATTTGGCTAGCGCAACGATTAAAAAGCGTCTTAGTGATATTGATTTTCAAGAGCATTTAATGCAAATTAGGAATCAAAGACATAACCCTAAATTTTGCACTTTAATGTCTTATTTATCGGCTTTGGACTTACCCAATTATAGGAGAGCTTTTACATTAATTAGACTAAATATACTCCCCTCTGCTCTCCTTGAGGGCAGGTATAATAAAATACCTTACTTAAAAAGCCTATGTCCTTGTGGATTCGACGAGATAGAAACTAGCGAGCATGTGCTTCTTCATTGCTCCTTTTATCAAGACTTAAGACAACAACTAATCGTGCCCATTTTAAAGTCATTACCCGGTAGATCAGAAAGATTTTATGTGGATTATTTACTTGGGGATTATTCTCCCCAAGTTACTCTTGTAGTTGCCAAATACACAGTTGCTGCAATCCGTTGGAGAAAAATATGTATCCCTGATTGTTAAATGTGTGCCTTTTAATTTTTAAATTTTTAAAAAACTTTTATACCTCTTCGCGAATTAATCTTTTGAAATTGTTGTTAATATTTTATTGTATCTGGTTTTTGACTGTAATAAAGTGATTGATTGATTGACATGATGTACTTCTACAGAAATGGACTGAGTCCAGAAGTGTTGGATGAACTAAGTGCGCTCCACACACCCCGACTCACTGAGGGGTTTGATTCAACTGAGTTTTCAGATAGACAGCCGCTTAGAAGGAAGGAAGTTGGAGTGAAGAATGGAGCCTTCACGGAGTCAGGTTGCTGCTCTGCTGCCCCGTGCGCGCCCTGTGCCCAATCCTGGCATCCTTACAGTCTCGGGAGAGGAGCCCATGCAGATTGGGGTTAGACCGAGATTGACAGAGGAGGAGAGGGAAAGACGCCGGAGGGAAGGACTGTGTCTCTATTGCAGAAAGTCTGGACACCTCGCCAGAAATTGTGCAGCCATAGCCGGAAGATCCCAGCCGCCGGAAAACTTCACATCCCAGCTCTCGTGGAGGCTAGAGAGTTGGGGGGTGCTACAGACACTGAGCCTCCGTTACGACCCCGTAACAGAAGGGGCCCTTCTGTTGCCCATTCGCATCACCCTATCCTCAGGCGAGAGCTTCTTAGCCAAGGCTATGATCGACAGCGGAGCATCCTCTTGTTTCATAGACCGGGAGTTGGCGCTACACCACGCTATTCCCACAAGATAACTGATCCAGCCGTTGGCAGTGGAAACTATAGATGGCCGGCCTCTGAAGTCTGGGGGGGTGACTCGGGTAACTGAGTCCGTGGAAGTGAAGGTCCCTGGGCATCAGGAAGACCTGTTGTTCTATGTGGTGTCCTTGCCGCGTTTCCCAGTGGTGTTAGGTATGCCTTGGCTAAGAAGACACAACCCCACAATCTTTTGGGATGAAGCTGTGGTGGTTTTTACCTCCAAGTACTGCCATCAACATTGCCAGCCTGAAGAGGAGCCACAGGTGTTGGCAGGAGCATCTCCCACAAGGGAGATAACTTTGCCCGCCAAGTGTGGGAGTTTTCGGGATGTCTTCGATAAAAAGGAAGCGGAGCAACTCCCTCCTCACCGGCCCTATGATTGTGCCATTGATTTGGTGCCTGGGGCACGCATCCCCGCCGGGCGGATCTACTCTCTATCTGAACCAGAGTTGGCAGCGTTAAGGGAGTTTCTGGATGCCAATTTGAAGAAAGGCTTCATTCGCCCTTTGCAGTCCCCCGCTGGTGCACCCCTGCTGTTTGTCAAGAAAAAAGGGGGGAGCTCCGTCCCTGTAATGATTATCGGGCCCTAAACCAGCTCACTATCCCCAATAGTTACCCACTGCCGCTCATTAGGGAAATGTTGGAGAGGTTGCGTTCCGCCAAAATTTTCACGAAACTGGACTTGAGAGGAGCTTACAACTTGGTGAGGATTAAGGCAGGTCATGAATGGAAGACTGCGTTTAAGACCCGTTACGGTCAGTTTGTGTATTTGGTGATGCCATACGGGTTGTCGGGAGCACCTGGAGTCTTCCAAAGTTTCATGAATGACATCTTCCGGGACTTTGTGGACCGCTTCATGATAGTTTATCTGGATGATATTTTGATTTACTCAGATACTCCCGAGGAACATGACTCACATGTGCGTGCAGTGCTACAGAAGTTACGGGAACACCATCTTTACACGAAGCTGGAAAAGTGTGGGTTTGACCTAACCACGTTGGACTTTCTGGAGTATCGAATCTCGCCAGCAGGAGTAGAAATGGACCCAGAAAAAGTTCGTTGTGTACTCACGTGGCAACCCCCCAAGACCAAGAAGGATTTGCAGCGCTTCTTGGGCTTTGCGAATTACTACCATCGTTTCATAGCCAACTACTCCCATCAGACCGCACTGCTCACGGATTGCCTGAAGGGCTCAGGACCTTTCCACTGGACAGAAGCTGCACAAGAGGCTTTCGAGAGCCTGAAGCGAAGGTTTGCTACCGAACCCATACTACAGCATGCCGACCCGGCGCTCCCTTTTGTGGTAGAGACGGATGTGTCGGACGTCGCGATTGGAGCGGTTCTTTTGCAACTGGCCCAGAAAGGGGGAGAACTGATGCCTTGTGCTTACTTTTCCAGAAAGCTAACCGCCTCTGAACAAAACTACACTGTGTGGGGAAAGGAGCTATTAGCCATTAGGGATGCCTTTGAAGCCTGGAGACACCATCTGGAAGGGGCGCAGCATGAAATTGAGGTGCACACAGACCATCATAATCTAGAGAGTTTTCATACCGCCCGTAAACTCAACCAGAGGCAAGTGCGCTGGGCTCAGTTCTTCACACGGTTCCATGTTAAAATTCATTATATCTCCCAAACACAGAATAAGTGGGCTGATGCCCTCTCGAGGAAGCCAGAATTTCTGAAGGATCCCACCCCAAGACCGTTACAGTACATAATCCCTCCCGAGCAGGGAGTAGTAGGGGCCTGCCAAGATTCTTGGGAAGCTGAAGTGCGGGAAGTGCAACAACAGGATCCTTTCGTGCAGGAGCAGCGGGTCGAAGAGGGTGCATCACCCCAGGCAGAACAGAAGGACCTTATATGGAAGGATGGCATACTGCACCATCAGGAAGCTGTTTATGTGCCACCCGGAGAACTGCAAGGGAGAGTACTACGTCAGTGCCATGACGCCCCCACGGCAGGCCACTTTGGGGTTTTTAAGACCATTCAAGCTGTCACTCGGGAGTTCTGGTGGCCCAAGGTGAAGAAGGACATAGAGCATTACGTTCGCTCTTGCCCCACTTGCATGAGGGCTAAACATGCCACCAGGAAGCCACTGGGGCTACTGGAACCCCTCTCTACCCCAGGAGGACCTTGGCAAATGATTACTATGGATTTTATAACAGACCTTCCACCTTCGCAGGGGAAAACCACAGTTTTGGTGGTCGTTGATGCCTTCTCGAAAATGGCTCACTTCATTCCATGCGCAGGGCTTCCAAGTGCTCAAGACACTGCCAAGTTGTACGTGCAAAATGTGTATCGGCTGCACGGTCTGCCAGACAGCCTGGTTTCCGATCGGGGCACACAATTCACTTCGCATTTTTGGCAAGCGTTGTGGAAGTTGCTGCAAAGTGAGTTGAGACTGTCGTCCACCCATCATCCCCAAACGGATGGACAGTCCGAGAGGGTCAACGCAGTGTTGCAACAATATTTACGTTGTTTTGTGGGATATCAGCAGGACAACTGGATGTCCTACCTGCATTTAGCAGAATTTGCCTATAATAATGCTGTGCATTCGCACATGCAACAGATTCCCTTCTTCGCCAATTTTGGCTACCACCCCCGAGCCTTCCCTGCCCCAAAGGACAGTCTCTCAGTCCCAGCCGCTGAGGATTACTTGCAGGAACTTCACGCTATGCAACAGCTACTCCAAGAGCAACTAGAACAGGCCAAAGCGGATTACAAATGCTCAGCTGACCAGCATCGGAGAGAGGGGGACCTCATACGAGTGGGAGACCAGGTCTGGATCTCTACACGTTTCCTAGCTATGCCTGGCCGGTGTCGTAAACTGCAGGATCGGCGTGTAGGGCCCTTTGAGATGGAGGCTCATATTAACCCTGTGGCGTACAGACTAAAATTGCCACCCACCTTCAAGATGCACCCAGTCTTCCATAGGGCATTGTTGACCAAGGACGCTGCCCCAGACCCTCACCGTCCGCGAGTGGAGCCTGCGCCGCCATTGTTGGTGGAGGGGGAGGAGGAATACGAAGTAGAACAGGTTTTGGACTCGCGAAAACGCCAAGGGTGTCTTCAGTACCTGATTCATTGGAAGGGGTACGATCCAACTGAATGTTCCTGGGAAACGGAGGAGAATGTGCATGCTCCGACTTTGGTGAGAGAATTCCATGAGGCTTATCCAGAGAAACCTAGACCTCAGGGGTGGGAAGGGTTAAAGCATGGAGGGGGGGATGATGTTGCGCTGCAGCCAACTCAGAAGGGACAGGAAGGGGGGAGGCATGAGTTTCAGGCACCTCCACAGCCAGAAGAAGCCGAGTTGGGGATTGTTGTGTCTGAGCAGGATTGTGCGAGAGGGGGGCAGCCTGCTCTTCAGCCAGTTCCCACGAGTAACGCCCTTTCTGAGGAGCCGAGCGCACCGCCCCCAGTTGATGCAGAGGACTTGGGAGAGGAAGCTTCAGAGTCAGTGCCAGCTCCTCCTTTTCCAAGCAGTTCCCAGGAGGATTCCAGCGTGGCACAGCCCCCTGACCTCGAGCCTGTTACTCGGGAGCAGGTGTCTTCGGATGAGCTGTTTGATGTGCGTCCCGTCTCCTCGTTCCCGTCGCCGCGAGAAATGGACAGAGCAAAGACAGGAATTACGAAGGAGTCAGAGATTACGTTCGAAAACATTTCCTATATAAGCCTGCTGCTCCCAGTGGGGAGTCGTTGAGTCAACTTCCTTCACACGCTGCAGAGCATGTCTAGAGTATAGTTAGGGACTTTAGTGAGTTAGGGTAGGGTTTCCTATGAAGCGCAATGCCTTTGATGTATCCATTACTCTAATAAAACGAGATTTACTTGCACACACACTCCAGCCTCATTCTTTCGGCTCTGAATGGGACACATAGGTTTCAGTGGAAGAATTAAGAACCCAGTTTTTTTCATTAAAAGCTGTGAATTTTAAAAGTGCTTAAATTATGACTGCATTGTCCTGTTGTTTTAATTTTAAAACGTTATACAGGCATACCCCGCTTTAACGTTCGCAATGGGACCGGAGAGTATACTTTAAGCGAAAATATACTTTAAGTGAAGCAATTGTCTTCACTTGTACTGCATGCAGTCACCACTAGATGGCAGCAGCACCATGCCAATAAATTCTACCTTACTGCGAAGCACGCATACGTTAAGCGGGGTATGGGGACGTATGGAGCATATACGTTATAGCGAGGTGACGTTAAGTGAAGCGACGTTAAGCGGGGTATGCCTGTATTATATGAAGGAGATGCAAACCCTGTACCCACTTACGTGGCAGTAAGTCCCACTGAGCTGAGTGAGGGTTACTTCTGTGTAGACATGTAGAGAGTTGCACAAGAAGATAGGTCCCTGCCCTGAGGAATCGCCAGCATCCTGGGGTGGGGGTGAGGTGAATCCTAGACCTGAACCCTCCTGCCATATTTTTTGCTTCCAAGGGGAGATCACCGCTCATTTGCTCTCACTGTGCAAAATCAGGGATTCTCTTGCACCAGTAGAGGATATCACCTCTCAAGAGTGGGGCAAGGTGGGGAAGAGAATATTTGCACTCGAGGAGGGGGGAAGAGAAACACCCATAGTAGATTCTGGGAGGGTAAAGCTTCCCAATTAAAGAAGATAATTATGGGGGAGGCATGCTTGTACACCATAGTGGATGCTTTCTTCAAATCAAACACACTGCAAGCCCTGCTCTCTGTCTCTCCCCAACATAAAATTCTGAATCAGTAAGGATTTCCTGTCCACCTGAGGACCCATCCTACACAGAGACTGCTGTTTTATATACCAGAGAATACAGAATGCCCTTACTCTTCCAGAGAAAACAGGAATTTTCCTTGCCATAAAATACTTGTTCTTGGGGGAGTAAGGGCATTTTGCCCACTGCAGCTTCTTCAGGTGTTTTTGGTTCATCCTTCTAGACAATAGGCATGTGTGGGAGAGATAGTTTGAGAGAAACAGGATATAAATTTAATAAACAAAATAAAAAAATAGTTGGGTACTCCTGGGATGTTTTCTTCTTACCTCATAATTGAGGTGTTCACTAACACCCTGTTAGATTTGTTCTAGCATTTTCTGTTATTTGGACCATTGTCCAAGAGTTAACACAAGTTAACGTTTGAATTCAAGTTGGAAAGTGTTTTGGAGACAGTTCCTCATCTTGCCAGTCTGGTCTGGGAGAATGGTAGTGTCTCCCTTCAGCGGGATTACAGTATAAGCCAGTCCTGCCCTCTTGCTGGTAGCAGAGGCAGTTCCAAAGGTTCTAGACTGCCTTTCTTACACTCCCAAGAATAGAATATTTCTAGTAAGGAAAGTTCCTGTTTCCACTGCCTCTTTTGCTAATACTCAGTTGATATCCCAAAAGCAGTGGCAGTCACCAGTTCAGTTATCATTGGCTGGCTGCAGAAACATGACAGAAAACACAAACACTGCCTATCATGTTGTCCATCAAATTCAGTTGCTGCTTGTCCCATTTCTGCCCCCACAGAAAACATCTAATCTCCACAACTGAACAAAATTGAAGTCAGCACCCAACTTCCAAAGGAAAGATCTTTGACTTCCATTTGTCCCATAAAGACACAAAGGTTTTGGTTATTAAAACCTTCATGCAGACCCCTCCATAAAAAATCACACTGGCTGACTTTGGGGTATATTTGGACCCCAGTGAGATTCCAATGGGAGGATGGAGTAACTTTGTCCTCCAGAGACCATTTTTGTCTGTGTTATCAGCACAAGTGTGCTGGACAATACCAAGGTACCTTGAGCCAAAAAAACCTCTACTCATTCAAATAAGGTAGATTTTCTCTGAGCAGTATACATTGGTCCCTTCTGGGATGTATTGGGACCCCAAGGGTTTTTTGTTTCCAAAAGGAAACTGGTAAGTTGTTAACTGGCTGAAATTTGGGGACATTGTATGAGTGACAGTTTGTGACAATGTCCTAGAAGGACAACCCTTCTAGGAATCATAGGCAAATTCCCCAATAGAAAGCAGAAATTTGCCCCCAGGGCTTGTTGCTGGGGTATTTTTGGACACCAGTTTTTGTTGTTTTCGTTTCCAGAAGGAAAATGGTAAGCAGCAACTGAATTTGATGGACAGATGAAAGCAATAACTTGTTATTTCAGATACAAAAGGGGCTTGGAGGTATAACACAGATGTGGTCATTATATGTGGCCTTTGTTGCAAAATGGCCTGTCCGGATGTTCCAGGAATGGGTGTTGAGTTCTGCTTTAGCTGGCATCGGATCATCTGTCTTGCCTGATGTCACTGGCCAGTGTCACTGGCCTGGAACGCTAGTGTCAGTTCCTATAGTGTTCCAGAGGATCACATCTCTCCTATCAAAATTGTGGGGTTCCGATTTTCTTGATTTATTATTTCTTTCAGTATTAATCTTGTCCCAGCACTGGTAAGCTGAGTGATTCATTCTCCTCAAGGTGCTCTCTCTTCATGAGCCAGTTAAAGGCCTCCTCATTATGTGCTGGAGTCCCTCTTGCATGGCCAGAACGAGCCATAGATCAGTAAGACCCTCATCATCTCCTCACTTCAAAATCTGGCCCTTATCCTTTGGCACACCAGCTGCAGGGAGTCCTGGTGTCCTCAACAGCTGCAGGGTGTGTGTGTGAGAGAGAAGTCTTTCCTGTCATAGCTCCTGCTATCATATATGTGGTACAGAATCTGACTTTTGTGTCCTTTTGTGAGAATCCAAATGTGATTTTAAAGATTTAAGAATTTTCTCCTTTTCCAAAGAGAAAATACATCTCTGGAGATTCAGAATTTTAAACTTGTTTTATGCTTTTTATTCGTAAAATTAGGTTTCACATAATTTTATTCAGTTTTGCATAAATTCATTTCATTTCATATCACTTTACTTTATTTTAATATTTTATTTTAATGTTTGTTAAAAGAGAAACAGTTTTTCCTTTCTAAAGAGGATTGTCATGTTCTGCCAGGAAAATTGGCATTTTAAGTTTGTTTATGTTACAGCTTACTTGGGTCTGGGTTAACTTCTGTCGACGTTACCTTATGTTTTCTTCATAGTGTTACAAACTCTTTTTTGTTTGTGTGATGATGTGGTGACTAGATACAAATAAATGAATCTGAAACTCTTACCACCATCCTTTCCAAAGGAATAGGAAGGGGCACAGGGTATGTACATAATATTTGTTGCACTTTCCCAAACAACTGCTATCACATATTACAAACAAATCTTGTTCCTGGGTTCTGTCATGATTGCCCTAAGGGGACAATAGTGCTTTGGACTACTTTGTTCCACAGAGATAGTTCTCTGGATCAATCTTTGGTCAAATGCTGAGTCATTCCCGGGAGCAGGCCTTCAAGGAGCCCTTAAAGGTGCAAATCTGAATGTCCGTCAGTATTGTTTAATTCCTTTGGATAAGAATGTTGTGAAATTATGTCATTTGAATAGGAGTAGATTGCTTAAAGCAAAGTTGTTTAACATGTTTTCATAGTTGGAAGTTAGGAAACTAGCCCACATCCTATGTATATTGGACGTGGGCAAGTCCAACACACACACACACACACACACACACACACACACACACACACACACACACACACACACACACACACACACACACACACACACACACACACACACACACACACACACACACACACACACACACACACACACACACACACACACACACACACACACACACACACAGGGGGTAAGATTTGGAAAAGCATCCTGGCCACAGACAAACCCTAGTTAGCTGACCAAGGTGGGTTTGGATATCCATCTAACAGTTCAGCTAAAGGAACCAATGCCTTGGTATTGCACCCAAACATGGTACCTCAATGTTCACTGCAGACAAATGGGCAAATTACTAATGTCCTCCCTTTGCCTGGGTAAAATAAGATAGGATTAGTGAGAGGCAGAGGCCAGAGAGATGTAGGACTTTGGTGCTTTTTCCTTGTTCTCTGTGCTTGTGGGAAGTTGAGTGAATTTATGCCAGGTATGTGATTTTGCTTAATTTGCATAATGTATATGCATCACTTGTTCTAATGCATTCCTGTTATGTGTTTGCATAGTGTTTTTAGATCTTAATATAAATCTATTCCTGCAGTCTATGGATTTGAACATTTTAGTGGGTTATATCTTAACAGAGGCACTATATGTCAACTCTTTAAACTTTGTCTTTGTTTCTCCAGGTATCCTAGAGTGGCCATTTTGGACTAAACTAGTGGTGGTGGCTATTGGTTTCACTGGAGGAATTTTGTTCATGTATGTTCAGTGCAAAGTCTACATACAGCTTTGGAAAAAACTTAAGGCTTATAACCGTGTAATATATGTTCAGAACTGTCCAGAAACAAGCAAAAAGAACATATTTGAAAAACCAATGCTTATCAAATCAAATCTTGAAAACACAGATATGCTTGCAAGTCATCATACAGAAACTAACAGTTTACGTTATACAGAGCCTGAAGACTGCAGGGCAAATGTTCTTCATATATGATACATTTTTCCCCATGAAGATCTGCTTAAAGTCTGCTAAGATTGAGCTGGTGGAGTTTCTTCTTCTTCTACACTTACAAACACATTACCAGAGTTGCAAATCTCAAGCTGACCTGTAGAAGGAAATACAGGATTGATGGGAAGATATGTAAATGAAGGAGAATGTCATTGCCCACTTTGAGTTGGCAGTTTTTGGAGCCTGTTTTTTTTAATCAATATTCAAAATACATCCTCCAATATTCCAGAGCCATGTAACAGTTGATTAAAGGATCTGCTTCTGTTACTGTGTGAAGCAAGTGAAAGGGAGCTAAAACATGCAATAATTATCCTTCAACTGGATGTCTGGATGCTTCCCATATACATTAAACGTTTCCTGCTAGGGATGGATAGACCCATTACAGTCTGGTCCATCCCAGATCTACATGGGGACGGAACAAAGTGCAGATTTGAAAGGGTAACTCTGTGTGGAAACGCAAATGTAAAACAAGTAAAAGTACCTATGAGTCCAGAACTGAATCTGCCCTTTTAAAAATCCTTTTACAAAGCTCTTTCAGCAACTCACAGCCTACAGCAGCTAGTGGGGGGGATGACTTTATACTGCACTTTTGAATAAAATAAAGCAAGCCCCCCTGGGAGCAACGGGACTCGATGGTTTTCTCTCACTTTCAGGGGCAATTGTAGAGAAAAAAACTGACTTCCCCCAGTTTTTTCCCCATACAATTCCCTCAGAGTGCCTGAAAGTCTTCAAGTCCCATCTCTCACAAGGGGACCCCTCTGTTCTGGTCAACGTGCATGGTGGCAAGAAGCCCCCTGTGCTAGCTGCTGTAGGCTATGACTGGCTGAAAGGCTGCATGCTGGAGCTTTCTAAAAGGAAACCATTAAAAAAAATAGGTAGAGGTAGCATTGGAGTTCTCAGACCACCTCAGCATGAGATCTGCAGATTCTAACTACAAGTAGACTCATGATCCAAACTGGGTTGAGCCACCCTGATAGAATCAAGCGAGTCAGGTTTAGAATCCAAGTTCTGCAGATTTTTCCTACTTTCTGCACACACATAACCAGCATATCAAGGAGAAGGCTCACCACTACTACTTTAAAACTATAAATCCTTTGTAGTTCTAATAAGCAATTTGCTTATGCTCCAGCTGTGAAATTTTGTGGCGTATATAAGAAAAAGGGAGTGGGGATTGCAAAGCATAGAGCACTTTCTTGGAGGAGAAGGGATGGGGGCAGAGATCTGGGGCATGCAGGGCAGAAAGTGGTGGGGTTGGTAGTTTATTCTCTTTTGTTTTGTTGTTGTTTTGCCCTTCCAATGGGAGGGAATTAACTTGCACCACTTCTAAGGAGCTTTTTGGAGGAGTGCCAGGGAAACAAGTAGCCGTAGTGTCCTGCAGAGCCACAACCTTGTGAGCCGCCTTGAGGGCCTTTTGGCCAAACGGCGCCATAGAAATAGAATAAATAAATACATAATAAATAAACCTCCCTGGTCACGTATCCCCAGTATACCTGGCTCCACCATCATTGGAACAGTAATAGCAGTGGGGGTTTTCACCACCACACTGGGAAAACTGGCAACAGAGGTAAACAGCATCTTATTGCCTGTCAGCCACCATCTCGGGGAGCATAGGATTACTCCCTTAATCATTTTTATTTTATGATACATTTTTAAACAATCATTTCAGTTGATGTTTCTTTCAATTAATCAAAACCCAGTTGTAACATGTAATAACAAAACAGAAGACATGGCTTGTATTAAGAGGCTGCATACTTTCTTAAACCTAACGCTAAAAGCTTTCTTGGCATTTTTTCCAGGAGCATATTTTTCTGGGAATATTGCACATGTGAGCTTTGTAATAAAGAATAATGGATATAATCATAAAGATATTAAATGTTTGATTTAACATGTACAGTTGTTTCAGTGTTCTGAATGGTTTATCTTAAGTGAAGAATCTGTTTTCAGGTCCTTTAAATTTTAATTCCTTATACAGAGAATAGCAAAGGGAATTTGGATGCTCCATTTGAAAGGCCTTAGAATGCTGCTTGCATATAGGAATTTCAAGTAGAATCTTTAACAAGAATTGATGAAGTGAACCTTGTGATTAGCCCCCAAATTAATCACAGTATGTTTGGTAGCTTTGATCAGTTCATTAAACATGCTGTGTAAATGGCACTAGAATCCTTTAGAATAACTCAAAAAATGCATTGGGCCACTTGGGCACATGCAACTATTTTTAATTTTAACCATTTCAGTATTTTCTTTAATGTTCTGGTTTGTTTCTATCTCTAACAAAGGATTTAGACAAACCCAAAATCAAACCATCAGTGAATGTGAAGTTATTTGTATCAATCTGCTTACTGCTTACTATTAAGAACATGAAATGTATTGTGTATGATTTAGTATTTAAAATTGTATTGTTTTGCAGATTTATGAAATCTTAATAGTAGTGCGATCTAAAGATGGGGGAGGGGAATTTGGAGTTTTCTGCTCCCTTATTCAACGCCCCACTGAGCCCAAGCTATAAAAAATTTAAACGTTTTTCCTCCCATTGCAAACAATGGAAGGGAAAAGTTTAGTGATGCGAGTAATTATATATCTCCCCAGTTTGCATGTGTTGTCATGGGACCGGATGGGGTTTGGACCCTTCAGATGCTTTCCTTTTTGGCACTGCTGGTGTTAGAGCTCCAATATTGGTTGGGCCAGGACATTGGTGGAGCCACCTCTGACCTTGGATCTCCCTCTCTGAACTCAGAGGGTTAATCTGATCTATCCTGTGGGCCCTGGGACATCCTCCCAGGCACCATAGGATTGCACACTAAGTGCCTTGATTTTTCTCAAAATTTTTCTCAAAAAAGTTTCAAACCTACTGAACTTTAAGATACACCTTTCTTTTTCCCAGTTGAGAAAATAGAATATAGTAGCAAACAAATTTAATCTGCTGTTTAAAATAGTATGTAGGCTCCATTAGTCTCACACAAAAACAGAATAAACTTTTAGTTTTAGATTGGGGGGGGGGCTTCTTTGGATGGAAAAGCAGGTTGTCTGGCTGCCAAGCATGAAAGGGCTAAACAGTACCTTCCCTGATGCCACTGTTTGAATCAAATTGGCAGCATCTACCATGTTTCTGCCCCTCCCCCTTAGGAGAGTATCATATGCCTGGTTTTGGCATCACAAAGTTATCCGCTAATTAGGCAATATAAGATCTGCCTGAGTTTCATTGTGGGTTCTGAAAGGATCTACACTGACAAAATATGTTTAAAGAAAAAAGACTTGAGAGGAGGTTATGAATCCTTATGAATACTAGTGTACTTTAAAATATCAAATAATATTTACATAATAAGATGTGGTATGAGAGCATTGAACATAGACAAAAACACAATATAATAGTTGTAATAAGTAAAAGCATTTGAAAGTTTACGATAATTAAAGGAGATTGCCTTTTATAGAAAATGATATTTCTGAGCTGTCTCAGTGGAGAAGAGGAGAAGCCATGCTGTGCTAGTAAGCATCTTTTCATAACCCCAAAGCCAAGGAGGTTCTGGTGGAAAGAACCTAACTTAAAATACAAATTTCTCTATATTTATAAAGATTTCTGATGGGTTTATGTATCACAACTAAGGAACTAAGCTCAGCATTCTTTAATACTGAACTATTATTTTTACTAATATTCTCAGCTATGATCTGGGAATAATATTTTTTCCTAGCATTTTCCAAACAATGCAAGGTATTCAGAGTAGACCTATTGAAGTTAATAAACACCGCTAACATAGGTTCATTAATTTCAATGTGTCTGCTTTGAGTAGGACTTAGTTGAATACAGTCCATTAGATTTAAGTTCCAAAACAATGTACTTGACTTTTGGGTCATAGGTGAGTTTCTTTGACACCCCCCCAATGTATTTGGCTTAGCCAAATCATGAACTGCTTGCAGTTTTATTCAGTCCTGGAAATATTCCATCTCATCTTCATTCATTTATGTCTTAAGATGAAAACATTATCTTTATTAGCTAATGAGCTAGGTTTCTTTCCTGGCATTTCCAGGTAGGGGTGGGAGAGACTCCAACCTGAAACCCTGGAGAACGGCTGACATCAGTTTTGACAATTCTGAGCTAGACGGACTCATCCTCTGGCTTAGTATTGGACAGCTTCCTATAGGCCTGTGTGCTCCCCCCATCTGCACCATCTGTTAGCTTGTCCTGGGTTGAAGAGTGCATTATAAGTGCATTTGGACAAGAAGTTCTGACACTGACAAAGATTGCTTAGCTACAAGTGAAAAGGGGCAGAGATCAAAACTCACTGGGGCAAATGAAGCTTATGATGAGAATAAATCTGCCCCGTCTTTCCATACTTTAACATTGTTCTATGAGAGACAGACAAGCAATAATATAGATAGGGATATTACACAGCAAGAGCCTTACAAGGTTCAGGAATACTCAAGGTGACATAAGAGTTCTTAAGAGTACAAAGACTTAAACATTTTACGTTTAATTTTTATAATTTTCAATCATTTTTTAAAAAATCAGTTAATTACTAACGGATTGTTTTCAAAGGCTTGTTTTATTTTTATTTTTCAAAATCCAGGGGAATGGGGAGGCAGGCTAGATTAGACCCCTGGGCCAGAGGTTTGCTGCCCTACTGTAAGA
The DNA here is from genome assembly GCF_030035675.1 of Rhineura floridana. NCBI lineage: Eukaryota > Metazoa > Chordata > Lepidosauria > Squamata > Rhineuridae > Rhineura > Rhineura floridana. Next base: position 170,571,610 of record NC_084480.1, on the reverse strand, counting down.
CCTACTGCAAGCTGATACAACTGGTAGTTCTGGCAGTTCCCTGATCAATGTCTGGAATGGAAATCTAGTATTTTAATTTCAATCTTTAAGAAAGGTGATTGGGATGACCTCACTGCCCCCCAAAAAACTGTCACCTAATAGGTTTTCTTGTTCCCACAAAAATGTGTGCCTGACATCTTTTAGATAAGGTAGAAAGTAGGATGAAGAGTATCACATCCCCAGTCCTGTCCCCATTGCAGGCTGGCTTTCTCAAGGGACATAACACAAGGGACATAACACAGAGCACGCATCTTCTTGACATTCAGCTATAGTTCTGCTTTTGTGCTTTCCTCTTTAACTTTCATCAGCATTTGTTTCAAATCATTACTGGTTTCTGCTAGTAGTATGGTATTGTCTGCATAGCTTAAATTATTGATATTTCTCCACATCTCCTTCATCTTGGTCAATCCTGCATTCCCTATGATATGTTCTGCATATAGATTAAACCAATAGGGTGATAAAATACATCCCTGTTTCACACCCCTTCCAATTGGGAACCAATCTGTTTCTCCATAGTCTGTCCTTACAATAGCCTCTTGTCCAGAGTATAGGTTGCGACATCAGGACAATCGGATGCTGTGGCACCCCCATTTCTTTTAAAGCATTCCATAGTTTTTCATGATCTACACAGTCAAAGGCTTTGCTGTAATCTATAAAGCACAGGTTTGTAATATGATCTCTATGATTTCTAAATCCAGCTTGGACATCTGGCACTTCTCGCTCCATATATGGTTAAGAGCCTTTGTTGTAGAATCTTGAGCATTACTTACTTACATGGAATATTAAGGCAATAGTTTGATAATTACTGCATTCCCTAGAATCCCCTTTCTTTGGAATTGGAATGTATATTGAATGCTTCCAGTCTGTGGGGCATTGTTTAGTTTTCCGTATTTGTTGACAAATGTTTGTCAAAATTTGGACAGATTCAGTCTCAGTAACTTGTAGCAACTCTATTGGTATGCCATCTGTTCCTGGTGATTTGTTTCTTCCAAGTATTTTAAGAGTAGCTTTCACCTTGCATTCTAAAATTTATGGTTCTTCATTATATGGTTCCTCCATGAATGAAGCTGTGATCTTTGCATCTCTTTTATAGAGTTCTCCAATGTATTGCTTCCATCTTCCTTTTATCTTGGTCAGTCAGTGTGTTCCCCTATTGATTATTCAGCATCCCTACTCTTGATTTAAATTTCCCTTTAATTTCTCCAATCTTTTGAAATAGGGCTCTTGTTCTTCCTTTTTTGTTGTCCTTTTCTATTTCTATACAATAACTATTGTGATAGTTCTCCTTGTCCCTACATAACAAGTTGCTGTTTTGTTGCAGTTAGGGTTCTAACTGGGTTTCTCCTTTTGCTTTTGCTTTCCTTCTCTCTTTAACCCTTTTAAGAGTTTCTTCAGTCATCCATTGAGGTCTTTCTCTCTTTTTAACAAGAGGTATTATCTTTTGGCCTTCTTCCCAGATAATGTCTTCACTCCATAGTTCTTCTGGTTCTGTCAACTAAGTTTAAAGCCTCAAACGTGTTCCTTATTTCATCTTTCTATTCTTCTGGGATGTTATTTAAATTATATTTTGGCATTATGATTGCTTTGTTGTTCTTCTTTAGCTTTACTCTGACTTTCAATATTACCAAGTCATGAGCTGTACCGCAGTCTGCTCCTGGTCTTGTTTTTGCAGAAAGTATAGAATTTCTCCATCTTCTGCTACCAATTATATAATCAGTTTGATTCCTATATTGACCATTTGGTGATGTTTACCTGTAGAGTTGTCTTTTTGGTTGCTCAAAAGATGTGTTTGCAAGAAACAAATTATTGGCTTTACAAAATTCAATAAGTCTTTCTTCTGCTTCATTTCTATCTCCTAAGCCCCATTTTCCCACAATTCCTAGTTCTTATTTTTTCCCTATTTTTGCATTCCAGTCCCCTACGATTATCAGCACATCTTGTTTTGGTGTGTGATCAATTTCTTCCTGTACTTCTGCGTAAAATCTTTCCAGTTCCTCTTTTTCTGCGTTTGCTGTTGGAGCATAGATTTGGATGATGGTTATGTTAATAGGTTTCCCGCTAAATCTCATTGATATAACTTGCTCAGACCTTGCATTATAGTTCCTAATTGCTTTTGCTACATCACTTCTCACTATTAAAGCAACCCTGTTTCTTTTTAATTTCTCATTTCCTGCATAATGTATTTTGTAGTTGCCTGACTGAAAATGACCCATTCCCGTCCATTTAATTCACTCACACCAAGTATTGTCATGTTGATACATTCCATTTCTTGTTTGATAATTTCTAACTTTCCATGGTTCTTGCTTCTCACATTCCATGTTCCTATTCTGTACGTCATACAACTCCAGACTCTCGTTTCACATCTGTGCGCATCAGCCTCTGAGCTTCCTTTTGGCTTTGACCCAGCTGTGTCATTAGTCACAGCGCTACTCGTACTTGTCCTTTGTTCTTTCCCAGTAGCTCGGTGACTGCCTTCTGACCTGGGGGTCTCATCTTCCAGCACTATCTCGTGTTGCATTTTGGATACTCTGTTCATAGGGTTTTTGTGGTAAGAGTTATTCAGAGGTGGTTTACCATTGCTTTCCTCTGAGTTTGGATGCATATTAGTCTGGTGTCTCATCTTTGACCATTCCGCCATGGCTGCCCCTGCTAGGAGTCTAGCCTCTTGGTCTAGACTCCTGATAGCATTGCTGTCACCTTCTTCGACACTCTCAAACCCCCTCACCACGTTAAGGTGTGCATCCTAGAGAGGTGATGAAGAGGATCTAATTCCCTTGTCTATTATGCTATGGCTGGATTGTGATTCTTGCTGTAAACTATCTGTTGCTGCAATCCCAGCTTATACAAGTAGAAAATCAGGCACAAGAGGGCTTAAATGACAAAAAAAGGTCTCAAATGTATATGCCTGATTAATTCTCACACAGGGAATATCAATAGGAAGAATGCCTGGATAGATAAATAGCTGAGGAATGGAGATGTATTAAGTAGTGGAAATTAGAGTAAACAATACAAGGCAGAGTATATTGTGGCATATCAAGTTATATAACAGGGACATTGGATCATGCTTGACATATACAATCAAGGCATGAGGCAGCCCTGTAGCCAGCCTTCCTTGATAGGTGAGGCAGCCACATTTCCAGGTGGGGCATGGAGGGGGAAAGGCACATATTACCAGCCAGTCCCCCCTCCTCTTCAGTGGTGGAGAGGATGTGAGATTCAGGCCAGGGGAAGGGAAAGGTAGTGCTACCTTCTCCCTCACTTCTCCATCTGGAGTGTGTGTTAACTTATAGGAATGAAGTTTAATCTATTGAATCGTCTCACCCTTTTTTCAGAGATCCCCAGGAATACCAGACTCAAAAGCTTGACTTTGCCTATAACTACATTCCCCTTTCACCTGTGGTCTGCCCCTCTCTTCTGATTCTTCATGAACTGAACTACTTTGGTAAAGACAATGAGCTCCATTAGGTATCTCAGTTTAGAATCCACCTGAAAAAACTTGTTCATACTACAACTTTAGGGAAAGGCAGAGAGAAAATAAATACTATAGGGTGTGTTTGTTAACTTCTCCTCAAGAGTCATAGAATCACAGAATAGCAGAGTTGGAAGAGGCCTATAAGGCCATCAAGTCCAACCCCCTGCTCAATGCAGGAATCCACATCAAAGCATTCCCTCCTAGTCTTGTGTCTGGCCTTTAGATTTTCCTTCCTGTTTAGGGATGCTAGGTCTCCGGCAAATGGCCGGAGTCTCTGACCCGCCCTTGCCTTTCTCACCTCCGGCCAGAATTGCCTCCATGTTGTGTAATCTCTGGTTTTTGGCTGGAGTCTCCGGTTTTGAGGGGGCCCTCTGGCTCTCTGGCTAGCACCCCTTAATCTCCGGACTCTCAGCTTCAATTTAAAAAAAAATTAAATTTCTAGGTGGTCTATTTCCTGAGATATGCACCAAAATGTCAACCGCAGCCCCCCGGCAACTTTATTTTTTACAGATCCTTGCTCTAGCTACAACTCCCATCAGCCCAATCCAGTGGCAATGCTGGCTGGGGCTGATGGGAGTTGTAGTTTAAAAAAGTAACTTTTCAATGCTCCTGCTGTAACCCCGCCCTTTCAGGATTGTAGCCAATGAAGCCAGGGTTGTGACTTGTTGATCCAGGCATGCAGGATCAACGTTAGAAAATGGTGGCTTTAAGATTTTTGCAGTTTGCGTAAGTAATATAGCTTAACTTTTCCCCCCTCTTCTGTGCAAGAGTCAGACCCTGGGCTATGAAATATGAAAGTATTTAATCCAATACCTGCTTTTCTGGGAGTAAAGCAATTTCTGGGAGTAAAGCATGTACCTGGAGTAAACACCATTGAACTCCAATAGGACTTACTTTTGAGTAGACATGGTTAGGATTGTGCTGTAACTTAATGGGACTGTTGAGTAAACATAGCGCAGACTTGTGTTTGTGTTGTAAATCTTTCTCCCTCCAACCCTATTTTTAAAGAAATTAGGCAGGGTTTATCACAGTTTTTATTATGTAGGAAACTAATACTGATTTTTTAAAAAATGAATGAAGTTTATTTTTATTTATTTATTATTTGATTTATATCCCACCCTTCCTCCCAGTAGGAGTCCAGGACAGCAAACAAAAGCACTAAAAACACTTTAAAAATCATAAAAACAGACTTTAAAATATATTAAAACAAAACATCTTTAAAAACATTTTTAAAAGCTTTAAAAACATTTTTTTTTTAAGAAATGGTTTAAAAACATATTAAAAAGCAATTCCAACACAGACGCAGACTGGGATAAGATCTCAACTTAAAAGACTTGTTAAAAGAACAAGTTCCTTATCACTTCAGGGTACAGTTTTCCCTGGTTGAGTAAGCCCCATTGAATACATTGGGACTTGCTTCTGAGTAAACAAACATAGGATTGCACTATAAATATCTTTACAGGTTGTATAAATAATAAACATATTTGATAGTCATGCTTGTATAAATATTTTCATAGAATCATAGAATAGTAGAGTTGGAAGGGGCCTGTAAGGACATCAAGTCCAACCCCCTGCTCAATGCAGGAATCAAAATCAAAGCATTCCTGACAGATGGCTGTCCAGCTGTCTCTTGAATGCCTCCAGTGTCGGAGAGCTCACTACCTCTCTAGTAATTGGTTCCATTGTCGTATGGCTCTAACAGTTGGGAAGCTTTTCCTGATGTCCAGTCGAAATCTGGCTTCTTGCAACTTGAGCCCATTATTCTGTGTCCTGCACTCTGGGACCATCGAGAAGAGATCCCGGCCCTCCTCTGTGTGGCAACCTTTCAAGTACTTGAAGAGTGCTATCATATCTTCCCTCAGTCTTCTCTTCTCCAGGCTAAACATGCCCAGTTCTTTCAGTCTCTCCTCATAGGGCTTTGTTTCCAGTCCCCTGATCATCCTTGTTGCCCTCCTCTGAACCTGTTCCAGTTTGTCTGCATCCCTCTTGAAGTGCAGAGACCAGAACTGGACGCAGCACTCAAGATGAGGCCTAACCAGTGCTGAATAGAGGGAACTAATACTTCACATGATTTGGAAACTATACTTCTGTTAATGCAGCCTGATACAGCATTTGCCTGTTTGCAGCCACATCACACTGTTGGCTCATATTCAGCTTGTGATCAACGACAATTCCAAGATCCTTCTCACATGTCATACTGCTGAGCCAGGTATCCCCCATCTTATAACTGTGCATTTGGTTTCTTTTTCCTAAGTGTAGAACTTTGCATTTATTCCTGTTGAATTTCATTCTGTTGTTTTCAGCCCAATGCTCCAGCCTACCAAGGTCCCTTTGAATTTTCTTTCTGTCTTCCACGGTATTAGCTATGCCCCCCAATTTTGTATCATCTGCAAATTTTATAAGCATGCTCTGTACCTCCTCATCCAAGTAGTTAATAAAAATGTTGAAGAGCACTGGGCCCAGGACCGAGCCCTGTGGTACCCCACTCGTTACTTCCACCCAGTTTTGTCATGCTGTGTCCCTATAAGTATCCGATTTCATACTATGGTTGTACAATACTTCCTTTACATTTTAAGTAGGCCTTGGGGTAGTCATGGTTCTCCATTGTTTTCATCCTGAGGGGCAGATAGGCTGAGAGATGGTGAGTAGCCCATGGTCACCCACTACAGTTTATAGCTCATTTCCATTTTGAAAAATTAATTAAAACAATTTACATGCAGGCAAAATTTATTAAGTGGATTCACACAATATGTGTAAAGCACATCCAACTCGCATTTAAAGCGCATGACTTCCCCTAAAGAATTCTGGGAAGTGTCATTTCCCCCTCACAGTTATAGTTCTCACCACTCTTAACAAACTGCAGTTCCCATGATTGTGTGGTGGGATTCATGTGCTTCAAATGGGTGTTGAATGTGCTTTAAATGAGTGGTGTGGATCTGCCCTAGGTATGATGGTCATTCAAGAGTGAATTGAAAAGAACAATTTTAAAAGATACTTCTTACTCTTACTCATTTCTCAGACCTCTTTCTGAAGGGTCAAATCTGTAAAAAAGTTTGGAGCAGCCACATTAAAAGATAAGGGCAGGGTATTCCAGGCAGGGGGTTGCCAACCCTGCTTGAATATGGATGTCTTTGCAGAAGAACCCTAGTCAAGGTTTACCAACAGCACAGTCCAAACTATACTTAGAAGTCAGTCCTGTTGAGTTCTATGGGGCTTAATCCCTTAGTAAGTGTGTTTAGAATTGCAGCCTTCAGGAGCATCCATCTTTACTCCCCAAAGCTCCCATCTAAATCTCTACAACACTAGGCTCCTTTGTCTCTGCAGTGGCCTTCTGGTGACTGGCCTGGCCTGAAGGCACTTAACCCTTCTTGCTGAAAGCAAGTAGGCTAGATTAAATGTTCCCTACCCAGGCTCCATCTTTTAGCTAAGATTTCTATCTTAATTTCCAATCAGATTTTTTTTAACTGTATGCTCCAAGCAACTGTGAATGATGCTTAATGTATCACGCTTAATAACATCACTGGGGCCCGCCCCATGACATCACTAGGGCCCGCCCCTCAAATCTCAGGTTTTGGGATGCTTCTGACCTGGCAACCCTATTCCTGTTGGACAATCAAGGGAAACCTTTTAACTAGCTGCTATATAAAGGATGAACTAAGGAATTGGGAACTAATTGTGGAAAGCAATTGGATTTTTTTTTACTGGTTGCTGGGTTTCTGTCCATAAACCGTAAAAAGGCTTCACGCTGAGCTGCACATATTGGGAAAATCAGAAATTAGACCTGAGATGTCCAGCCACCCAGGTAGCTAACTGTAGAGTACACAGCAGTATTTCTATTCTTCTAGGGCTGTTTTATCTTGCACCATCAAGTAATCAAGAAAAAGAAAAAATAACCACTATGATTGTGAGTATAGTGGGTGCTTTAAAAGAGTAAAGGGTAGCCATTCTTTCAGATCACTTTAAGTTATCTTTTTATTTCACCCTTTAGCAATAAACACCCTGTTCTACTCATTATAATAACTCCAGAATAAACAAACTCTTACTTCTTATTGCAGTCAGACAAACTGCTTCTTAATTGCTGTCTTGGTAGACAGCACAACTGAAATTGAAACTGAAAAGCAGAGCAAAGTCTAAGGGGTGGAGTCAAACTCTAGCCCATAATACCAAGTTCTAGTACTTAACTCTTCAAGGGTCATGTTACTATACAAGCTGGAGTTTTTTTTCAGGATCACTTAAGTAATTATAGGGTTAATGTGATCATGGAAAAGCCACCCTGAGTCAGGGAAAGTCTTGACTGAGCGGACTTTGGGGGGATCTTCCAGCTGAGGCTTTTCTTGTGCACTCACCCTGCCTTATTCAATGAATTTTTCATAGGGTCTTGATCTTAAATTGCTCCTGTTCTTAAAGCAAGCTATCAGTCTTTAAATGGAGGTTGTCATTGTTTGTCATGTCACAAATTTAAAAAGTCAATTTCCCAAAATATTCCTGGGAGGGGGGTCACCCCCATCCTCCCTCCAGCTACAGGCCTGGCATGAAGCAATCCCAAATATGAAGGTGTTTATCTCAAGAGGCAAAAAACAGTGTAGAAAACCACACAGGTACAGGATTAACATGTCAATTAATTTAATTAATAGCATTTATAAACCAATTTTTAAAAAACAAGTGGTAATATCTATCATAAAATAGCTGGAAAAATAAGAAACAAAATATGATAATCTCAACATGTTTTTTTCAACTCTCTTTTTTCAAACAACGATTCTGTTAAAATACAAAATAAAGGAAATCTTTCTTCTCAAAGACATTCAAAAACCAACCACCACCATATTGCCCGGTTGGAGATGCCATTGTCTGCCTGGAGACTCAGCCAGTTCTGAGGACTGGTTAAAACTTTGCAGGGCTACACAGCTACTATGTAGGGCTGGGTTTGGTTTCCTTGATGAGTGTGTGCTTGAAAGGATGTGGTTTTATGCTGAAAGTGTTCAGTTGCTAACCAAACTTGTTTGTGTGTGATTATAAATAAAGATTAATTTATTACATTTTGCCCATTTCTTTCAGTGTTTGTACCAAAAAAGAGATTCCATGGTGTTCAGTTCATACCAGTGGAACTGAGTGCTGCCTACTGGGAGAGTTCCAAAGAATATTGTAACACCCCAGAGCTTACTTGTAATTCATTAGTTTTTGAGTAACGAGTGGGTAATTCCTTTACATTTTGATTGTAATAGAACTAGGAGTAATTTTATTACTTTGGGGCATTACTTGGGGGGGAAGCAGGGGAAGTCTTCTGCTCCTCTGATTTGTGGATTAAAATCATGTGCCCCAAACTGGGCTTCTGTGCGGCATCGCTCTCCCTCATGCTATGTGGGTGGGTAGGAGGCGATGAGGGGAGGAGGTGGAGAGTGAAACGGGTGGAGTGGAGGAAAAAAAAGTAAATGTATTGCCTTCAAGTCGATTCCGACTTACGGAATAGGGTTTTCATGAGGCTGAGAGGCAGTGACTGGCCCAAGTGAGCGTCAAGGCTATGTGGGGATTTGAACCCTGGTCTTCCAGGTCGTAGTCCAACACCTTGACCACTATGCCACACTGGCTCTCTAGTGGAGAAAACAATTGTTTAAAAAAATGGATGGTGGTGGTGAAGAATGGAGTGGAGGGGAAAAGGAGCCGGAGGGCAAGAACATGGATAAAAGAGAAGGAGGCAGCAGCAGAATGGAGATAAAAAAACTGTGGAGGTGAAAGGTGACTCATGCGTGTGTGTGTGTGTGTGTGGTGTGTGTGTGTGTGTGACAGAGAGAGAGAGAGAATATACTGTGTTTGCACTTGGCACACAAAGTGGCCTCCACCACCCTCTCTGGCTACTGTGCTGCATATGCAGTATTTTAACTTTTTTGCATCTCAGGGTGAAAAGTGGGTGAGTGTCCCTTAGTTGGTGGCAGGGCAGGGTCTGGGAGGTGGTTAAGTGAGAGAGATTGTGCTTGCTGGTGGGTTGGGGTGGCACTTGGTTTGACGTGCAAAGATCTGAGTATTGGCCTCTGCCTCCCTCCCCACCTCCCTTACCAGCGGAGAGACCACCATTGCTATCTTCTGGATAAAAAGAACTATTCTACTGTCTCTGTATGTGTTTATTTTTAATGTTGTTTTAGGCTTCTTAGATGTGCAGCAGCCAAGGCCAGCACCTTGTAGGCGTTTTTTAAAAAAAGTAACTGAAATGTAATTGTAGTGATTACTTTTGAGAAAAAGTAAAGCAATCAGTTACTTTCAGAGCAATTGTAATTGTAACACTAATTATTACTTTTTTGGGCCGTGTAATTGTAACTGTAATTTATTACTTTTTAAAAGTAATCTTCCAAGCTCCGTAACACCCTTTACCTTCCTTCCTTATGTTTCATTAGTGAAGGGCTATGCACTATTGATGACAAAAGGGGCATGAAACGACAGCTGAAGTAGTGCTATTTAATCTACTATAGGAAGCTGGTTCAACTTTATTAGGCACCAGGAAAAAAACCCTCAGTTACTCAAGTTTTGAAATAGAGTGGTGGTTCCCAAACCTTTTCCCTCACAGAAAATTGCTTGAAAATTGCTGAGGGTCTCAGTGGACACAATTCTTTTTCTGCCTATTGTAGCAATTGTAATGCACTATGCTAGATGTTGTATGATTTTTAATTGTATTTTTATTGCTTCTTTTATTTCTGATATATTGTAATAAAAGCAATAAAAATACAATTAAAATGAATATGAAAACTGAATGTGATGGATGAACCATCTTCCATCTTCAACCACAAATCAACAGATAGGCCATGGACCACCTAAATGAAGCTCACAGATCACTGGTGGTCCACAGTTTTGAAACCTTTGAAAAGAGGTAACAATAGAAACAAATAGCTTTGTTTTAATAAAAATGAATCTGCACAACAAGATTGCAATACAAGTGAGACCTATTAAGGAAGGCTTGAAATAGATTAATGATCTCACTTTAGCAATCGTGGAACTGAAACTATGATTTTTGGAGGAGCAAGGCCCTGCATACTAAGATAGCTGATGCAGCGAGATACATTCTACAGTTGACTTTTTTTTATTCTTCCAGTCAGCACTATTTAGTCAATGATTAGCTTTTCCTAAGTTATCTGAAAAAAGGAAGCAGTAAAATCTTGCACGTACAACTCCGCATAATTCCCATGTAAAACAATTTACACTCCAGGCCTATGTGCACTTACTTGGGAATAAGACCCATTGAACTCAGTGGCACTCACTTCTGCCTAGACATGCAGGCAAAGTGCAATACAGTAAACAAATCTTTGCACTATTAGTGAATATTCTTATTTTAAATTTCATTTCATTGTTACGTTATACAACAATTATTTAAACTAGAATTGGTAGTTGTCCAGCCGATTAACTTTTTCACAATCCAAACCCAATTTACCACTTGGGGTGGTGGAGGATGAGATAGAGGTCTCTGTCTACCAGCCTCCACTCACAGAGTGGTGCTAGCATTACTCCCCTGGTGCCAAGCTCCCTTTTCCACCCACCAGAAGTGCAGGAGGGTAGAAGTACGACCAGGAGGCTTCCTGCCATTGGTTATCCACAGGAGGGTTCAAAATAGGGCAATTCATGGGAGGGGATGAACTGGCTCAGAATTCATCATTTAATAGCATTTAGCCCAATTGTTATATGCCATCTCCAGGCTGGCATAGGCTGGAGTGGGCTTTTGTACGTTCCTTCCACCTGGTTGGCATGGTGGCAGTGGCTACAATAGATGGACATGCTCTGCCACTATCCAGCCAGGGTTTGGATTGCTCTAATAGTATCTCAGTCTTTTCCCAACAACCAATTTACTAAAGAAGTGTTTTGCAGAAGCAGCTAAGTCATCTCTATCTTGTTAGCTCTTTGTTAATCATGAAAATAAAAGCACAAAGTTTTTGCATGCTGAATAATAATGACATCGGGTTTGAAATATTTCAAAGTGAAATAAGCATTTAATCTATTGAATATTAACAGGATGGAAGAATTTAAGCAACTCAACAAAGGGAAAAGTGCTTATGAACGATGTAAAATCTTCCACAAAGGCTTCCAAGGAAGGCTGGTATTTATATGTTAGATTGGGGACTATCAGAAAAGGTTAGTGCTACCCTTCTGACTTTAGAAAGGTCGATAATGAGGCCTTGTTTCCTGCTAGGCAACTAGCAGACCCCAAACAGTCTGTATGAGACTAAATAAAAAATGATTACTTATAACTAGGGCTGTCACAAGCATTTGAAAGGGGCACTTGAAAATGTGAATAACCATGTTCAAAACCTTGTGTGCATTTCCAAAGTGAGCAGAGCTCACAGCGGTCAAATACAGCCCTGCTTACCTCACAGATGTGAGCCTCCCAACCTTACTTGGGCTGGAGACTGTGGGGAAGAATTGGCTGTGGCAGTGGAAGCTTCCTGGTGGAGCATCCTTTCACACTGAGGAGGGGACCAGCATTACAGATCACAATATGACTGGTGGGGTGATGCTTGGGGAGCATGCTTTCTAATGGCAAATGAATGGAGCACCCTCCATTGCTGCTGCTACCTCCTCCTCTTTCTGCCCCAGGTAATGATTATGGGCCCTTGGGTGGCAGGAAAGGGTAAGGCAGTGGCAAGCTTCTGCTCAGCCACTCCATCTTCATCTTTCGCTAGTGTCTTGTCCCTGAGACCATCCTTAATGTCTTAACCTGTTGTTCTGAGCCCCAACAAAAGCAGGCTAGAAACTTGTAGCTAAATTATTGACTGATTAGTCCAAGCCACAACAGCTCAGCAGGAAATGTGCTACTGCAGACAAAGTCTAGAGGTTTGGTTTTAGATTTTCCAAATATCTGAGATGAAATTAAGGAAACATTTGTATTAAAGCCTTTGTGCACAGTTAGTCAAAGTATACTCCAATGACATTATATTCCTGTAAATCGGTTTTATGGAGGGGGTGTCTTATTGAGATGGGCAAGAAGTTCTGTGCTTCTCTATCCATCCCAGCCAACTCATCTCTTTTTAAAAATCTGACTGAATGTCTATTCCAGTGAGGGAGCAAGAGGTCCATGACCTTCAATTTTTTAAAAATTGTGTTTTAAATGGCTGATGTGCGCCTGCGAAAACTGAACAACCAGACTAACCAACCAACAATGAATCTAAGGAAGTACTGGATTTCTCCAGATGCAACATCTTTCTGTTTGACTCTGGGAAAAGGCAACATCCTCCCACCAGAAGTGTGTGGGAGAAGGTGTTGTGCAGATGACTTACATAAAATAAGAATCAAATGTGTGGGACAGTTTCCTCATTGGTAAAGGTTCTGCTTTTAAGATAAAAGTTATTCCTTAAGCCTTTGTATTTCCTGATAATTATAACACAATTCTTATCAAATAGTAGCAACCAATTATATGAGGATTAAATATCTTCTGAAAATGTAAACTATAATAGTATCTTGCACAAATTAAGACATGTTGTATTGAAGCCAGCTGATTTGGCTGTAGATAATTTGCCATGATTATCACTCCAACTCCCCTGCCTTTTTTTCATTCTTTGAAGTTTGACTCAGACAGCCACACTGTTAGGGATATGATCTGGGGAAAGGTAACAGTAAGGGAGTTTTTTGTTCCTGTTCCGTTCAGCAATGTAACTGGTAATTTCATCAAGACTCTGGCGAAATTTCCTCATGGCCTCTTTCACTGGCTTCTCTATGAAGTGTTCATCTGGATACATCCCCAGAAACACCTAGTTGGAGAAGAAGTCACAAAACATATCTGTTTGAACTAACATATCTGTTGGAAAATGTGTATGAGAAATATTGCAGCTAGCTATGACACACTGCAAGAACATAATCTTCCCTCTCTGGTGAGCTAATGTGATATATCACACATGACTGAGCTAAACCCTTGAACATTTCTGCAGAGTACATTGATCTCACTGAAGAACCTCCTAAATTAGGAAACCACTCAACATTGTTTGCAATGCTTATATGCAGATTTTTAGCTTTTTGTTTTTCAGATGCATGTAGACTGAATGGTGTTGCTGCTAATTAATTGGAAGGGGGAAAGTGAAAAAAGAAACCTCCTGATGCACATACAAAAACTCCTATACTCAAGTCCAATGCATATTGAACTAACTTGCTCTTCAAGGGCACTCTTGAACTATTTAAATCCAGATCCCTTCATGCTGTTGCAAAATTCAGTCAATGTATTTTTGTATCTTAGGGAGAAGCTAGATGTGACGTTTGTCACATGGCTTGGCCTTGTGTTGCTGATTTTTAAAAAATGTTAAAAAAATAAATAGGTACAAAAGGAGATACCTATTCAAACTGTGACAGCGTTAAATCCCTCTTTCCTTTATGCCACAATCTCAGTCTGGCTCTCAGCCCCTCACACCAGCTATCTGTTGTTTTTAAAAATCAACCACATGTTGATTTTGCTAAGCCTCATGACAAACACCATGTCTGTTGTGTAGCCTTCCAAAGAAGGGTTGCTCCACTGTATTTTTTATTTTTATTAATTGTAAGTCGCTTTAAGCACTCATATTTATGTACAAAAGCAACAAATGTAATAAAATCAATCAATCAATAAACAAAATGGCCCTTAACGTGATCCAATAGGACATACAGGAAGAGGGGAAAGCAGTGGTTATTAACAGTTAAAAATGACGAGTTTAACAAAGCTGGAGTGTTACTATTACTTTGCAATCACTGCAAATTAGGCAGGAAGTGCTGAAAGGGAGGGAGACAGCAAGACTGTGGTTTAGAAACCAAATGTTCCTTCTTTTTTTAAAGAATGTTTACCCAAATATTTATTTTTTTCTCATCCAGTGAAACTGAAGGCAAAGGACTCAAAGAATTAGCAGGAAGAATATGAATATCAGTTAATAACCTCTGCCTGATGATGTGAAGCCCCAGCCCAATCTGAACACTAACATAGGGGCCTAGTATTTAGTAACACACTTTTAGAGTGTGGAATATGGTATGTAAAGGGTTAAAAGGAGTCTGTATTATACATGTCAAGGGGGTTATTCTCCCCTAACCCTGTGTAAGCTTGGTGAGCCAATAACAGCAACAACAGAGCTGAGGAGACAGCTTTTCACAGCTGTTTCTCCAGCACACCCAACTAGGGATGGGTGAAAAAATTGATAAAGCTGAACGGTACATTGGACAACTCTGCAGTTTGCACGTTTGCTATCTTTGCAGAGCAGTATTGTGTGCTATAAACTTCTGTGGCTTTTCCTGATACCAGATTTTTTAAAAAGCAGCAAATATAACAACATTGTTATCGATGACATCTTCGATTTAATGCTAAAATGTGTATTCCCTTTAATTTCTGTGTCATTGAGGTGCTGATGGGAGCCATTAACATTCATTGTTTGATTCTTAACCTGTCTCCCTCTTACATCTTTTTTTAAATCTCTATGACTCTGTAGACAAACTCACAGTTCTTTACTAGTTTGTTGCCCCAGGCAGACAAAAAGCATTCCACCACAGCACACTGAAAAACTGACCGAGGTGTGTGTGGGGGGAAAGCAAAATAAATTGGTTAACTTCAAACAGGTTAACTATAAGGTGAAGAACTTAGCAGACAGCAGCACTCAAGGCTTAAAGATAAATTCTGATTAAGTTTCAGCTTTTAAAATTACATCACATAGCTGAGGTGCAAAAAAAATCAACTTCACAAGCCTCATCTAATTGCAGGGGAGGGGGGGAGAACTTTCATCTCCTTGGACAGACAATAACTGTGAGGCAAGATGCCTACTTGATGGGCTATTTACCTAGTTCATTTACTTTTTTATTTAAAAAATTGCAGGCCATCAACAGAAAAGCTGAAAATAATAACATTATTTTTTAGCAATGGAAAAGGACAAAACGGGAAAAGCAGAAGATAACAAAGCACTAATAAACCGTAACCAGCTGCCAGTTCATTGAAATGACAACCAAATTGACACCAAACTATGAACTACATCCCTAACCAAAAAGCTTCCTCTATTGAGAATTCAGAAGATGAGGAATTGATACCATGTGCCTGATGGATAATCTATGGGCTCCTTCTGGGAAGAAGGGCTGGATATAAATTTAATTAATAAATAAATTAAACTAGTCAAAACTTTGGAAAATGTTTTAATTGTTCAAACAGGTTTACTTTGTAAACTGCTTTGAGAACTTCTCTGTTGAAAGGTGATTTATAATATTCTAAATAACAAACAAAGTTCTAAGGAATATACCTTCCCAGTCTAAAATCTAACCATCCGTCCTAATGGCAGTTAGGTGGATAGCAAGGACCAAGCACAGACAAAAGTCTGGTCTGCAAGGAACAGAAATCCCATAGCATCTCTTTCAGTTCCTACTGTTACAGCTATCTGAAGGTGTGCTTACTGGGAATGTTAACAGGTCCCAAATTTTGGACAACTCATCAAAAAGTTCTGAAAGCACTATGGAAACACATGGATTTCCAGACAAACATATTGTCAAACCATATATTTTATTCTCATATGTTAAGATTGAGATATTAATCTTAGAAGTCTCACTCACTTCATTTTCCTGAAACTGACTCAAGGCCCAAACAGCACCAAGATGCCAACAGGAGCGCCCTCTGTCTGGTAAACTCTCAACAATATACTCAATGGTGACACTCCCCTTTTCTGTAGGTGGTGGGCAACGCATAGTTGGAGGAGCATTAGGGATCCAGGAACACCAGTCATACTGAGAAATAAAAGCACAAAGCTCAGTAAGATACAGGAATATATAGGAATCATAAAGGGTGCTTGTGAGAATAGAAGACACGTCTGTTTACACCAGAGAGATCCTCGTTTCTCCTTGCAGCTGCAGTCCCATGCTAGAACATCTTTTGGAGGGGTGCAGGGGGCTGCAGTGGGAAGGAGGAGACAGGAAATCTCAAGACCTCTTGGAATTCTCAAGGTCCAACCTAATATTTCCACTTCTTTTTTAAAGGTAAAATTAACTACAGAAGTCATAAAGGAACAGCAATGAAATTTAGTCCAGGATCTGGAATGTCGCACTGTTCTTTATGGCCCATTTCCTCGCAGGATTACTTACTCTTTAAACTACAGCATACATGCAAATTTGTCATATAAATTGTCATGCAATTTGCAAATGTATCATCTCAGGCATCTTTCTAGATTACACAGTAGCAGCAGGATTACTGATCTTTTTTTTTTTTTAACTCACTTTGCTCTTCTGAGTTGAGGAACTAAATTGAGGAAGTCTGCAGTCCTATGCACGATGTATACATGCAGAAGCTCGAGCCACTGACAGAACCATACCATGAAGAGCTTTCCCCGTTTAACTTCAGGGTGCTAACTTAATGGTGCATGAGCAAAAAAAACCCCTAGAACCCCAAACTGCAATCTAATACACTTTCTTTGGAGCATGTCCTACTGCATTCAGCAGGGCTTACTTCTAATTAAACATGCACTGGGTTGGGCTGTATGTGGTAACATAACTCTTTTTCTGAGGTAATATATGCTGGCTTTATAGAAATGATGCATTGGCACTATGAGTAAAATGAGCAATTTTACTGATGAGGTATGACTCAGCTGTGATTACTAACACAATCCTATGCATTTTACTGAAAGGTTACTCCCACTGTGTTCAGTCGTGCTTATTCTCATGTGAGTGTGCTTAATGTTGCTGTCTTGCAGTGGACTAGAAGCCATTAACCTTCCTGTGCCCCACCAATATGGCTATCAGTTGTCACTGGCCTGAGTAGCTCAAAATCATGTTTCCAAATTGGCAGATTATCTTTAGGGAAAATACCTAAAGAAAAAATGGGCAACATCCAGGAGAACACCAGACTTAGCATAAATTGAGAATTGCAGCTCAGCAGCTTGTCCTTTTACAACAGTTTAGTTCACATGGTGTACTGATTTGCTGGCTATGTTGAAAACAGATCCATAAAAACACAAGGATAGAACTGTACACATATAACATTATAAACGAGTATCAGACACTAGGGTTTCCAAAATATAAATAGGTGATAAGTGCTGAAACCATGCTCGTAGATGGCAACAGTGATCCTTATCTTTCAAATCTACTTTCTCATCTTCTCATAACTTTTATGTTAATTGTACAAATACAGTGGTTTCCTGTATTTCACAGATATGCAAACTTCAGTCCTCCCCCAGCCTTCCTTGTCCTCACCACTTCTCAATTCTGAGCATTTCCAAAGTCTTCCTTTTAATTTCTGGTGAAACTGCAGTCAGTGTTGAATTATCTCTAAACCATGGGTTCTCAACAAGGGGGGAATTCCCCCCTGGGGGGGAATTTTAGGGTTCCAGGGGCGGAATTGGGACCACTATTCAGCAAAGTGTGATATCCTGTAGATTATGTACAATCTGTAAAATTGTAGTTTATTTTTAATTTAATCTGCGACATTCAATAAAGTTTATTGAATGTCACAGATTAAAATCGATTCTTGAACATGCAGCATTATTTTCATTTGCAAAATTAAATTATTATTTAAAGACCAGAAAGTGCTCCAAGAAATTCTGTTATAATATAAACTAAGAAATTTTTCTCTCACGAGAAACACCACCATCACTCGCGAAACGTCAACACGCTATGAGAGACTATCTTGGGAAGGGGGGAATTATATTCTGAACAACGGTGCAAGGGGGGAATGGAGCAAAAAAGGTTGAGAACCACTGCTCTAAACTATTGCAATCCCACCGATCATTTTTCTCTTCCTCAGTCTGCTCTGTATGCCTTTGACCTGGTTTGCATGTCATGTTAAACTATGGTTTTAAAAATAAATCTGTTAAAGAACCATGGCTTAGTAATACATTTGAATTCAGCATAGCGGCTTAACTATGATTTGTTATTAGCTTAGTCGTTATAACTATGGTTTAGTATTATGCATGAACCTCTTTAACTATGGTTTAAGTATTTGCTTCATTGTATTTAAGCAGTTTATTTAATCATCCCTCCCAAATTGGCCACCACGCACCAGAGATGCTAGGCAAGTGCAGCTGGGAAATGAAGCTGCTCAGTGCTCAGGTCCTCTTGCTTGCACTTTTGTTGAAGCTGACATCAGTGCTAAACTATGCCAGGTAACAGGATCCATTTCCCTGCCCAACTCCATCATGCCCCCCCCCTTCAATTCAAGCTGCAGCTTGGACTGGACATTTCACGGGAACGTCTTTGAACTATTACTTTACAGACGTTTCCACTGCTGGGTGAATGTGTCTTATGAAATTTTCAAGAAAAGTTCTTGTGAAAAGATCACATGAATGTGCTATATTGGGATGTGGGGGGATTTGTACAGGTGGATGTTCACACCACTGCAGGATTAAGAAAGAGGCTGGGGTTTTACCAGACAGACTTGCATGGCTGGAAAAGGTTTGCATTCTGACCCACAGAAACAGAAATATTGGGGTTATGTGTATAGTTTATGGGGTAAAGACATGGGGGTGAAGTGCTGTTTTGAAACAAATGCACTTTCTCCTCTTAGGTAGAGCTCACAGCAGCTGTAACTTTGCACTTGGATAGCGAGCCACATAAATAACATGCAGGAAAAGAGTGGGTGTTGAATAAGACCCCCGCCCTTATTCAATGGCCACTCTTCTCTTTCAAAATGATGTTCTGTTCCTGACAGGTCATGACAAGCTGACAGTCGTTACAAACAAAGTCTTTCTTGGGGGAACTGAGGGGGAGACTGGCTGACAACAGCTGCCAAAAATCACTGAGATTTCCACATCCTCACTCCCTCAACCAACCAATGGTCTAGTCCAGCTTCTGTTCTCATAGTGGCCAACCATATGCCTGTGGAAAGCCTGCAAGCAGAACCTGAGTGCACCAGTGCTCTTCCCACTTGTGATAACCAGCAAATGGTATTCAGAGGCATACTGCCTTGGAAGGAGGGCAGAGAATGAACAAACAAACCATAGTTACTTTTTCTGCAGAATGTTCTTTAGCTTAAGTGTGTCTTGTTCAATAGATCATTGAATTAATGAATGTATTGAAAATACTCCCCATGCCATTCTGATGCTTCACATAAGCTCATTTCAAAACAAAACCTTACAAAACTTATAGTCCTGAATTCAGAAATGCTTGCTTAACAACCACCTCAATTTTCATGGTGGTACACAAAACAATTAGAGAGAATCAAGTGTTCAAAGTATAAAAAGAAGGGGGGGAACACCCCTTTTGGACTTTTTTCTGTCAGTGTTCTCATAATTTGTTGAAATGAATTAGAAATCAGCCATGTTCACAGAGTACCTGCAATCCTATTACTCACCTTGCCCCATACTCTGACCATCTTCTGCAGTTTAAAAGTTAAAAAATGCCTGGCCGATTTTTAATTAATTTAAGAAATTTAGCATTGAAGTCAATGATAAGCCCGGGCATGCTCAGTAAGAACCAACTGTCAGTGTTCTAAAAGCTATTCACACAGCTGCTGGGCTTGCCTGATCGGGGGGCCACACCCACACCAGACCTTTATTTCACTTTCGACAGTCATGGATTCCCCCAAAGGATCCTGGGAAGTGTAGTTTGTGAAGGGTGCTAACAGGACACTCCTATTCCCTTGACAAAGCTCCAGTGGCCAGAGTGGTTTAACAGTCAGCTGCTCTGACTGAAGCTCTGTGAGAGGAACAGGGCATGTCCTAGCACCTCTCAGCACCCTTCACTAACTACACTTCCCAGGATTCTTTAGGGGAGGCCATGACTGTCTAAAGTGGAATAAAGGTCTGTTTTGGATGTGACCAGTGACAGCTTTGGTTTAAATTTGGGTGAGAGACTATATGTACCTGCTGTAGAATCCGGGGAGGGTTAATCGATATAATTGTAATGCCTCCTACCCAGTTTTAATATTGTTGTTGTAGATCTATTGTTTTTATTGTATTACTGTATTTTATTAATTGTATTTTAATAATTTTGTAAGTCGCCTAGAGTAGCCATTGGCCAGATAGGCGACGAAGAAATTAAATTTATTATTATTATTATTAGAATAAAAAGGTGGGGGAAACACTGAAAAAGAATGATATTGTTCACAATGTTTTCCTTTTGGAAAGGAAAGGGGCCTTCCCTCTGCCCACCCATCTCCTCCCCTCCCCCTCCCCTTCCTGTCCACCTCTTCCCCTTCCTGCCTTTCCCAAGGTCAATTTCACCTATTGTAAGCATGACTGCACATATGTAAATACCACTGAACTCAAAAAGCATGCAAATGATTAAACCTGCCCTTCCCTCCTCTTCCCACCTATCACCTCCTTCTTGCCCCTTCCCTCCCCCTTCCTTTGCCCCTCCATTCCCCTCCCTCTCCCCTTCTAACCCCCTCCTCCTCCTTACCCTCCCCTCTGCTCTTCCCCTCCTCCTCCCCCATGGTCAGTTTTACCTATCTCAAGCATGATTGAACAGGAGTAAATCCCACTGAACTCAATAAGCAGGCAAATGATGAAACCTGCCCTCCCTTCCTCCTCCCTCCAATCACCTCTCTTTTGCCCCTCCCCTCCCCCTTCTTTTGCCCCTCCCCTTCCAGTCCCCTCCTTCCCCTCTCCTCTTGCCTCCCTTCCTCCTTCCTTCTCCTCTCCTCTCCCCCCCTCCCCTCCTCCCCCATGGGCAGTGTTACCTAACGTAACCATGACTGCACAGGAGTAAGTCTCATTGAACTCAAGAAGCATGCAAGTGATCAGACCTGCCTTTTCCTTCCTTCCCTTCTCCTCTCTCTTCCTCATCCATTCTTCCTCCTCCCCTGCCCACTTCAGCTCTCTCTCCCTCCCATGGTCAGTTTTACCTATCCTAAGCATGATTGCATGGGAGTAAATCTGACTGAACTCAAACATGCAATTGATCAAAACTTGTCCTCCTCCTCCTCCCCTCCCCCTCCTGCTTGTTCCCCAACCACTACTCCCATCTGCCCTCCCTCCTCCTCCCCTCCTCATCCCCTGTGGTCAGTTTCACCTATCCTAAGCATGATTGCAGGGGAGTAAATCCGACTGAACTTGATAAGCATGCAAATATCAATCCAATTCTCAGCAAACTTGCACAGGATCCCATTACCTCCTGGATTAAAAAGCAGAGAAATTCGCTAATAGGCAAAAAGGCACATTACCAAATTCTTCCAAGCTACACAGGAAGTGGATTGGACTGTGAAACTCCAACCCAAATTGTGTTTGCATTTTTACACATTTGTAGGGCAGTACAATATCTCAGAAGGCGGTCAGGACTCCTGCTGCCCTGGTGCATTCACTATAGCTGCCCAATTTCCCTGCTTTTTAAAATTTGATAGAAATATCTGTTGGCTATAGCTACATTCTTAAACCGCAAGGTTTTCTTTGTTTGTTTGTGAATATTAGGACAAATAGCTTGCAAAAATGTCTACATTAGTTAAAACTGCACACAATATATGTTTAATAGGAGAAATTCTCACTAAAATGCTGGAGAATTTTCATGAGGATTTTTTTACAGATCACAAATTTCTGCAGAAATGTGGAGAACCCAATTTAAGAGTGGAAAAATGAGAAATGAAGAGAACCAAAAACCCTTCCATCCTTAGACATCACTTCATGCACTACAAGTTATGGAACAGAGGAAGATGGTGGAGGAATGTTAGTTTTGGCAGCAGCCCAACTTGGTTCTACTTTCAGACTATAATTCTATACACACTTACTCCATTGAACTGAATGCAGATTACTTCTGAGTAGACGTATAGGACTGCACTTTAAGTGAATGAGATTGTGGATGAGTGGGGGGAAGGTGTGTGTATATGTGTGTGCGTGCGTGTGTGTCTTAAATCTCACCTTTAGTGAGGGAGCCTTAACTGTCACAATGACCTTGACTATGTTTTCATTTGTTTTTTAAAAAATCATATCCACTTTTTCTGTTCTGTTGAAGGTCCATTTTGTTTCTTTTATCCCCTTCCTACCTCTCTGAGAGCCTTCCCAAAACTGGTGCCCACCAGATAGATGTTTTGGACTACAACTCTCATCAGCCTAGCCAACACAGCTGTGGGAGCTGTAGTCCAAAACATGTGGAGGACACCACTTTGGGGAAAGCCCCTCTGTGCCTTTAAGCTGCAATTCTGTATGTCTAGAGCACCTTCTTTGTAACACACAAAGCCAACTTATTTTCCTATTCTTATTCTCTTTTGAAAATCCTGTTTCTCTCTGATCCACCCTTTCTGTGTTGTCTTCTAGCATAGCCTTTCCGAACCTTTGGGTCCCCATATGTTGTTGGACCACAACTCTCATCAGCCACAGCCAGCATGGCCAATGGTCAGGAACGATGGGAATTGCAGTCCAGTAACATCTGGGGACCCAAAGATTGGGAAAAGCCATCTAGCAGATGACCCTACCCCATCATTGACATTCCTTTTTGAAACCCTATAATATCTGGACTGATGGGTGAAAGTACTTTAAAAGTCCACAATCCAGGTATAGAATTATTTCCAAATTAACTGTACCTGACCAAAATTTACAGCTGCATGTTGTGCAGATGTTGTGAATATCACTACTGTAAGATATTCTGACAGCTTCTGTCGTGTCTTGATTGTCTTTGGAAATCCTGAAAGGAGAAAAAAAGACCTAAATACATAATAAAAAAAACCAAAGGAATTGTCTGGAATTTTTCAAAGGTTTCTTTTTCTTTTCTGGAAATGCAACAACTTTTCTTTTTCTTTTTTCCATAAGCAAAGCAAGACAACAAAATTATACTAGTTCCTTCTAATTTTGCCCTCAAGGCCAATGAGAATAAACAAATGGATTTAAACCACACTATAATTGAGATTAAAAAGTACAGGGAGTGGCAGAAAGGCAAGCAGGGTATCATATCAACACAGAGCCTTCTGTGTGCCCAGAAGTGTGCAAAGCAGCCAGCATCTCAAGGGAAAACAGCCTTCCTTTACGGGAACAGCACTACCTGCACCGGTCCCATTCTTCCTCCAAACTGCTATAATCAGGTGCAAGTTGTGTGTGCCATGATGTGGCTTCCATGAATCAGAAACCAGAGACCTGTGTCATTCATTTCAATGTGGGCTGTTTTTCCATTGCTGGCTGGCTGTGCTTGCAGACACATGTAATTCATTTATTCTGAAGAGTCAGAGCTCTTGTATGCATGACCCAATATACTATAAACAAAAGCCATAGAATTTTAAATGGGGTGTCATTTATATGTTAGGGAACAATTAAGCAGCACCCATTATTGAGCCCAAGGGTGGGTAACCTTTTTCCCTCATGGGAAATATGTTGGTGAAGCAGCATCCATGAGGATGGAACCTCATCCCCATCAGGGAATCAGTTGATTGACAGGTGGGCATGGTTTGGAGAAAATGGCCTTGTGCGCCAAAATGGACCCCCTGGCATTATGTTAGAATGGGCTTCTTTAATAAAATTTGCCACTCTCATCATTTTTATGGGATCCTTCAGTCCCTGTGCATTTAATATAAGCTGGGTGACGTCCCAATTCTTACTGCTTTGTACAATGCTCATTATTTTGTTGTGAATGGTTATCACTGATCTATTTTTAGTTTCCCTTCCATTCTCTTATCTTATCCACAAAGTATCTCCTCATTCTCCACCCCTTCACACTTAAGATCATATCTTCTTAAATAACACAAAATAATACACAAACATAAAAAAATATGTATTTGTATCCAGCAGGCTCTTCTTATGTTCTTATGTTCTTAAGGTGCCACAGAGCACTATTATGTCCCCAGTGCTTTTCAACATCTACATGAAACTGCTGTGACCAGCCATTAGGAGCTTTGTAGCCGTGCCATTAGTATGCTAATTATATTCAGTTCTATTTCTCCATTACATCTGTGTCACGAAAGGCTGTGCAAGCCCTGGACAGATGCCTAGATGCAGTGGTGGACTGGATGAAGGTCAATAAACTCGAATCCTGGAAAGATGGAGGCCTTGTGGGTGGGCGGTTCCTTTGTCTGGAAGATAGGTCAATTGTCTGTTCTGGAGGGGGTTTACCCCCTCTGAAGGAGCAGGTCCACAACCTGTTGGTACTCCTTGATCCATCATTATCACTAGAAGCCCAACTTAGTGACTTCTGTAGCTAGAAGTGTCTTCTTCTAGCTATGGCTAATACACCAGCTGTAACCATTCATGAGCTGCATTAGCCTGACCACAATGGTCCATGCAATGGTAACCTCAAGACTTGACTACTGTACCATGCTTTATGTGGGGCTGTCCTTGTATCTGATCCAAAAGCTGCAGGACTGATAAGAAAGGATTACATATATTTTAGATTTTCTTCTAAACTTCCATTTTTTCCAGAAAAAGAATAGATTCATTTGCTGGAAATTTTACATCTCTAACTCATGTTTAATCCACTTTAGGTTGAAAGGGAAAAAGTTCTGTCAAATGCATCTCTGTGCCAACAATACCACAGGACAATGTGGCTCTCCGATATGTCTCACCTGAAGCCTTGTTGCCTCTCAGCCCATAGACATAGATGTCCTTCACAAAAGCCTGGAGTTCCAAGTCTTCCAACACCTTCTCCTCACTATCATAATAGATGTCAACAACATCTGTCACAAAGCTGCAAAAAACAGCAAAGAAAGTTACTAAAAACATCTAAATTCTCAGATGACTCTGGTATTTGCTATGTTAACACTTTGAGTGTGCACGCACACCAGTAGTGTAATGGCAAATTCAGAAGTGCAGGGTCCCTTCACGATAGTCACAGCCACAGTCCTCCCTTTTCTTTTTTTTGCTGCTGGGTTGGGAATGAAATCCTTGTTAATGCTTCTTTTCACAACAACAGATGTCCCTACGAGCCAATAAGCATGAAAGAGGAGAGTGTTAGCTACTGAAAAGAGTCTTCTCAGTGGCTGACTCACCTCCTGTCACTCTGATTGGCTCCAATCAGCAGGAAAGGACAATGCAGCATGTTAGAAGACTCTTCTCAATGGCTAATGCACTCCTTTTTCATGCTGATTGGCTCATAGGATGCTGGAGACATAGGGACCCTGCTGGGACCCTGTTCCCAAAAATGTAAGGGGTCTAAGACGCCCTGAGACACTGGATGACTACACCACTGATGCACACATATAATTTTTATCAAAGGTGTTTATGTAGGAATTATATTTTGCAGTTTTCCTTTGTGATGTCTGACGAGTCCCAGATGGTTCCCCACTCCTAGCCACCCTTCTGCCAATAATACACACCCATATGATTTTGTTATTCATTTTTGTAATACACAACATGCATGAGAATGTTACATGCATAACAACATGCATGAGAATGGGTGACACGGAGAAGATGCGGCCAATATATAATTTCACAAACACAGTTTTAAAATGTGTGAATCTCCATGAGTAGAGGAGGCTCTCCGCTTCCAGTCTTTACCCTCAAATTCACATAGGGCACTAAACTATGTACAGATGGCAGCCCCCCCTTCTTCTTGTGTGTTTGCTTACACATGACGAGACCAAGGCTCACCTGAATGAGGCAGAAGGGCAATTTCTTTCATGAACAAACTAGGTGTCTTCCTCAAGACATAGTGATGTGATTAGGTAGCAGTCTCTAACTTCAAGATGACATCCTAGACTAGCCAACAGTATCATAACAGACCTTCTTCTACAGGAACTTAGACCAGTCAATGCCAAATATCCCTCCCAAGGCCCTGGTGTGGGAAATCTCACTATAGGGGACAGCATGGAGACCAATAACAATAAGCAACCTACTAAACAAACTATTCTAGCCTCTCCCAGAAGCTAGAATGAGCAAGTAACTAAAAGCAGGGGCAAAAACAAATGTACCGAGTATCCACACAATAAATGCCTATTATTACATTCTCATGCATGTTATTTTGCATGTCTGTTGCAACAATGGACAACAACAAAGAAGCAACACAAAACAGCACACAAAACAATTTCTTTCAGTAATCAAACTCCCCTTGACCAGTGACCCATATGCCTCCACGCTGTGACAAAATACCATTCTCAGAGGTCTCATCCAGTTTTTTGGCTTTTTAAAAAGATTATGCTGCTTTTAGATCTGTGTAACTTTATTGCGTAATGTTTCTAAAATCTTTATCCCAGTTGGCATCTGTTTTGGATTTGAATTACTTTTATGTATGTGCTGTTATAAACTCTATAAATATACTTTTTTATATTTATAATTATTTTAATATATGCAATTGTTTTAACTATTTTTATATATGTAACTGTTTTAGATATATAAATCGCTTTGGGATGCTTCATAGGAACGATTCATAAATGAAATAAATAATACTAATAATACTAATTCACATTTTAAAAATCAAGATTAATAATATATACAATCATAAAGATCACCTTAGTGCCTGCTCCAGCTGGACTTTCCCTCCTCCACACAGATTGCCCTGCCCTGATCAACTGCCCTGTGGGAAGGCTCCTGATGACATTTAAATATGTTAATATTATTAATTGGGTTTTTTAAATATGTAATTTAATGTTACTTGCAAGCCATCTTGGAAGGATTTGTATCCTGAAAGGCAGGATATAATTAATTAATAATCACACATCTACTTTAGCTCCCTTATCACACAACACACACATAACTGTACCATCAGAGATATTACTACAGTTTCTCACTTAAAAAGACAAAAAAGACCATACATTCTAATGCATGGCTGGGCAGGGGAGGGTGGAAAAGAATCAAAGAACCAAGCAAAGCCATGGTACAAACCCTTACTCATTTGGTAAGCTGGTAGTCTGTATTAGGCCATTATATGAACAAACCAAGTATATGGGGACAGAGGGGCAAGCAGGGAGCTTGATAAAGAGAGGGATTCCTAGAAACATAATATGGGTGAATCTGAATAAACAGCTGGAGCAAACAAAGCAATGTTGAGCTGGAGACCAGACTGTTCTCCTCAGCCAGGCACACAATCACAGAGCGATATGGTTGAGAAATCCAAGCAGGAGGCCGGGGGGGGGGGAAACTTGTGTAGAGGTAGGGGGCAAACCACGTGCCCTAGACCCTTCTAAAACTGTAGCTAAGAGGACCATCGCTAATAATAGTCCTCCCCAATAAAGGTATTCCCTTCATGATGTGAGCAGTCTGTCATAGAGCAAAACAATACAAAATGAATTGGCTATGTGAAGAGTGAATGGCAGCTCCTTCAATATATGCCTAGTGTGGGATATGTTAAAAGGAACTTGCATTAGGTAGACTCATATTTCAGGACCTCAGTCAGCTTTGCTCTTGATTTCCAGGTTCTCAGTATAACATAATAAATTTTAGACAGCCTCATACCTCTTAATTGCCTTCCACACTTTGACGCCATCGTCTCGATAATAGTAGTATGGGATATCCTCACTGCTTTCCATGCTTCTTGTCTTGATTTCTTCAGGGAAGCAGAGGGAGCTGTAGGTGAGGTCCTTCATTGCTCGCTGGACCATCTGCACATGCCCACCTCCTCCAGTGGCATTTGCCTTTGGCACCCAAAATAAGCAGTAGAGGGCATTAAGCAAGGGCAGTTCCATGGCCTTGAAGATGAATGCTCTTAACTGTGGAGAGGATCTTACATCCCTAATATGAGTAGCCTGCACAGGAGGATGTAGAGATGGGCGCCTGAGCCATTGGAGTGGCAAAGCCTTAAACAACTGAAGGTTTGATGCCTGCATCAAACAGCCATGGCACAGCAGGGCGGCTCCACATGGGTGCTGCTCAGTGGAGTAGGATTACTGCCATTGTAAACCTCCTGTGCCTGCCCTTCATGTGCAATATTGGAGGCAGGATTGTTCCCTGTGTTCAATGCTTGGTCACTCACCATCTCCAAGCGCTCCAAAGAATGCACAGAACCTTGTCATGCCAAGCAAGAAATAAGGACATGTACCTTCATTTGCACAGTCATTGTGAACAAATGGTCTTTAGTCTCCCCTGTACAGAATAAGAAACCTGCAAGCTATGTGGGTATTGAGCATAATATGAGAGACTCTAGGATATGTTTACTGCTTACAGGGCACAAAAGATAAGACAGGCATCCTAACTTAATCACAGCACATTTTTACAGAAAATTGATATTTGTAATGGTATATCAATGTTGGATTAAAAAAATAAGTGTTGTAACTTTGGGGAGACTTACTGAATAGATTTTGCTTGATGTAAAAGACATTGTGCTTGTGGAGGGGATTTTCTGTCAGATTTTGCTTCTCTTTGGAGCATTGGGTTTGGTTTTCTTGATTATTTTAGTCTGCCCTGCAAGCTTTGTAGTATAGTGCACCTATCTTCAGTTCTGTTTTTTCTTTGTGGAACACTTTTCTACCAATATTGTGTCAGCTGAGTGCTGTCCAGAATTGCTATTCAGGGAACTTACAAGCCTTTTAGTTATGGGTTGCCAGGCTCAGGGCCTGAGATTGATCTTGTATCTTAGGAGAAGAGAAAGTCAGCCAAGTGCAGGTGTTCTTGCAAGGAATTCTCCCTTCCCCCTGGCACAACTTTTAAAGATACAGAAGACCTCTTGGTTGCCGGCCTCATATTACTGAATTACCAATGGTACAATGTAATTTTGTACTGTACATTTTATTTGGAAACACTGAAACTAAAAATCAATTATTCTAAGGTGACATTGTTTTTATGTTGGAAAATGTTCCTAAGAAACATAAAAAACTGAAATATGTTGCTTGTATAAGTATTCAATTCCACACATTAATATTTGATAGAGCCAATTAATATTTGGTAGGGGCTCCAGTGATAAAACAGAATCCAGAAGCACCCCCAGACTGCAGGGGGAGTACAAGCAATTGACCAATTTGTTGGACATGGGAACCACTCATCCACAGTGCATCTGTCTTGCCAGAATTCAAGCTCAGCTTATTTTCCCCCATCTACCCCATCGCTGTGTCCTGATGCTGGTCCAGGGCCTGCATGGCCTCTCCCAACTCCAATATTATGGAAAAATAGAAACATGTGTCATCAACATACTGATGGCACCTTGCCCCAAAACTCTTAATGACCTCTCCCAGCAGCTTCATATAGATATTAAATAGCATTTGGTATAAAATAATGCCCTGTGGCACCCCTTAGCGGAACTGCCAGGGGGCTGAAAAGCACTCTCCCAATACTGCTGTCTAAACTTGGACCTGTAGGTAGGAGTGAAACCACTGTAACACAGTGCCCCAATTTCCATTCCACAGAGCCAGTCCAGGAGGGTACCATGGGCAACCACCACCCTACATTTGGGACTTTTTAGTTTACAGAAAAGACAAGTAATATAAGAAGTGACATGACAGAAGTGTGTAAAATTATGCATGGCACGGAGAAAGTGCGTAGAGAAAAGTTTTTCTCCCCCTCTCATCACACTACAACTCGTGGACATCCAATGAAACTGAATGTTGGAAGATTCAGGACAGACAAAAGAAAGTACTTCTTCACACAGCAAACTATGGAATTTGCTCTCACAAGAGGCAGTGATGGCCACCAACTTGAATGGCTTTAAAAGAAGATTAGACAAATTCATGGAGGACAGGGCTATCAATGGCTACTGTTCATGATGGCTATGCTCTGCCTCCATAGTTGGAGTTCCAATTGCTGAAAAGTGTAGGAGGGGAGGGTGCTCTTGCACTCAGGTCCTGCTTGTGAGCTTTTCATAGGTATCTGTTTGTCCACTGTGTGAACAGGATGCTCCAGAATTCCATCACATGTAGAGGCAGCAGCAGCAGCAGGGCCTGTTCTGTAGCAGCCCTGTATTACGGATTTTCCTTTTGAGGAAGGTTTGAAATGCCCCTCCCTGCTGATCAAGAAGTGAAAACCTTTCCATTTCAGGTGGCCTTTGGGAATTATTATTATTATCTTTATTTCTACCCCGCCCTTTTTCCAAACTGGACCTCAAGGCGGCTTCCAGATAAAAACAAGTACACATCATTAAGAACATACAAACATATAAAATCAGCATTAAAACAGGATTAAACTATTAAGATGTTAAAACCAATTACTCTTAAAATACTGCAACCCAGTTTAGGAGCATACAGGCAAAACAATAACATACAGCATCCTCTTCAGTCACTACCCTTAAAACCTTCAGTTCCAAAGGCCTGCCGGAAGAAAAAAGTCTTTAGCTGTCGGCGGAAGGACTGCACAGAGGAGGCCATTCTTACTATTTTGCCTGCTGTTTTGTTTTTAAGCCTTTTGCTGGCTTTTGTTGGTGTTGGTGCTTTAAAACTCGTACTGTGTTATTTTTTTTAAAATTAAATACTGCTATAAACTGTGGGTGAATAGTGGCCTATAATACTTTAAATGAATAAATTTTAAAACTCTATATTTGGGGTAAGTTATGGAGAGAAGTATATGGGAGAACTATGCAGAAGACCATTCCTCGTGGCAGGGGCTATGCTTTTCTGGTATTCGCCAGACTTAGAAAAGCAAGACTGACTCACCTTGTCAAAAAGGCCATATTCACAGATAAGCTGTTCCCGGGCCTTGGTGTTGATGGCTATTGTAAACCGTACATGGGGCACCAGTAGCTGTAAACCAGAAGAGAAAGCAGCTAAGAATGAAATATTTCTTCAGTGCTAGCAGTGTAATATGATTGGTTCCCAAAAAGCAAATTACTTTCAAACAATGAACTACAGAACCTCAGTCGGGTGGGTCCTTTCCTTTAACTAATCTATCTGTATAGATAATGAAGACAACATCAAAGCATATTCTTTAGCAAATCAAGCTGACATATGCTGCTAGATATCAAGTCTGTAGTATAAGAAACATTTTATACTGTCAAAAGACTTTCAGCATACAGCTAATATTCAAACATTTTGGACCCACTAGAATCGCAGGTTAAATAGGGCTCTCCCATCAAAGCATAAGACAACTTCAGTTTGCCAATCTGGGCAGTTTAGAGAATGCTTAGAGATGCACATAGCTCAGACCAGCTATATATGGTGTTGTTGTCCAAGGACACCTCAGAGCTTGTTTCTTATCGAATTATAAGGAAGCTGATGCAACATATCCTTCCAGCTTCATTAAAAAATCACCACAGCCAATTTGCCACTTGAATTGAAGACACTATTTATGAATTTATGTATTGTATTTATCTAATACCCTTCCAATTAAAGCATCTCAAAGACAATTAAAATTGCCATAAAATGCCAGTACAGCCATTACTATACTGCCCTCCACACATTGCCTCTTCTGCCTTGCGTCTCAGCCTTGTTTTCCATACTACCTCAACTTCCTCCTTTGCAAGGAAAGAAGTTCCTAGATGGTGATGAGCAAGCATTCATGGGTTTGGGGTTTAAATAGTAGCCAGGAAGACAATGCCACATAAATGTGTCTCTCTCTGCATCTGTAGTTTGGCGACAGCAACAAAGAAAAACAAAAGTAAAATAAGATCCCTGTAAATTGTACAGGCTTGTACAATCTTGTTAAATCGTGTGTGTGTGTGCGTGCGTGCACGCGCATGCGTGTATACACATACCAATGTCCACATTACAAACTATAGGTTCTTTTTCTTTTTTATTGCTTCCTCTTCTATAGCCCGAGTAGGCATGTGCTTTTCTTTTCTTTCTTTAATTCATCCTTTTCCACTTTGTCAAGATGCACTCATTGAACTCTTGGCAATTAGTGTAATTGAGATTTATTGACAATGTGGTAGTCTTCTAAAGCTTCATTGTTCTGAGTGCTTAGCGCACAGGACCATTGAAGAGTGCCATGGCAGTGTCAGACGGCGCATGGAAATGGACTGCCTTCAAGTCGATTCCGACTTATGGCGACCCTATGAATAGGGTTTTCATGGTAAGCGGTGTTCAGAGGGGGTTTACCATTGCCTTCCTCTGAGGCTGAGAGGCAGTGACTGGCCCAAGGTCACCCAGTGAGCTTCATGGCAGTGTGGGGATTCAAACCCTGGTTTCCCAGGTCGTAGTCCAACACTCTAACCACTATGCCACACCAGTGACTGCCAAAGGTTCCTTTGGGGGTATGAATGTTACTTAGTGATAAGAGCCTCTAGAAACAGAATCCCTGGGCCCCATTTCTAGTGGGAGATGGAAATGAAATATGTATTTTTCTGCTGTGGAAAATTAATGTAATTGGCTCCCCTAAAAAGCTTTGACAAGTTGACCTGTTTGAAATCTGAGGAGGGCTTATGCTGCTGTATCACATTATCTCCGACATAAACCCCCTTCTCTGATGGGGAAAATTTGGATAGTAATATTAAACTTTAGTGCCATGGACCACATTAGTACATGCTTCTGCACCCACCTCCTGTGTATGTCTAGCTTCTGAATGAATTCTTATAAAATGTTTACCCTTTCACATTAATATCTATCCTTTTTGTTTTCTTTATAAGGGGACAACAGGAAAAGAAAGTGTTTGGAAATAAGATCTCTGCTCTTCAGTCTTTCTTTTATAGAGTGACTGCCATGCAGCCCTCTGTCAAAACCACTTTCTCCAGAAATATCTCATTAACTTCAAGGGCACTGTGATAGCTGGCTATCAAAGCCCAATCTGACAAACTCCATAAAGATACACTCCAGTCTTGCATACAGGAAACAGGTTTAATGAAAAGCTCAAAGCATACATTTAAATAAGGAATGCTAGACAAAGCACTTGGCTGATTGAATACTTCTCACCTGTGCTTAGCAAGCAATTCAAATATCTTAAAAAACCATTACACCACATCTCCTTTTCATAACAAAACACATAAAAACAATAAAATGATATTTAACATATCAAAACACAAAAACAAAAGAATCAAGAAGATCATTATAATGGGGCCAGAGGTCACCAGTACTTAGCCCGCCGCTGAGGATGGTCTTTACCACCATCCTTTCTCAAGGGACATAGTCCCTAAATCTTGCTGGTAAAATGACAGGTGTTACATGTATAGGAAGCCTTTATTGAACTTGGGAAGCACACGTCTCCTGAGGTACGATGTTGTCCTCATTAGCGTCTTTGGCGTCACTTACAGAAGGAGTGGCATTGTCAAAAGGATTGTTCAGTTGAGTATTCTGTTCCATGGCAAGAAATTCATCCTGCCCTGAACACATATCATCACACTTTTCAGATGTCTGCTGTTGAAGCTTTAAATGGCGTCTATTGCGCCGATACCTAAGACCGTCTGGTGTCATTACTTGATACGAACGAGGCTGCTCACATTTCTCTGTAACAGTAGCAGGGAGCCAACCTTCGTTAGACTCTATCGATACTGAATCTCCTGCTTCTAGGGCCTTAAGATGCTTTGCTGTATGATCATAAAAGTGTTTTTGTCTATCCTGCATTTTCTGAAGACCCCTGCATACACCAATGGGTATCTTGGATATAATAAATTAGTTGTTACTGGAAGTTTACTCCTAAGCATCCTGCCCATCAACATTGAGCAGGTGAATATAACATTCCAGTGACTGGTGTATTGCGATATTCCAACAATGCCAAATGTGGGTCCACCTGAGCATCCTCTGCCTTTTTAATAAGCTGTTTAATAGACTGGATTGCTCTTTCAACCATTCCATTGGATTGCGGATACCCTGGGCTGCTAAAACATTGTTCAAACCCCCAGTCATAAGCAAACTGTTGAAACTCTTTACTAGCAAATGGCATATTATCACTCACAACTATCCTTGGAATTCCATGATGAGCAAACAGTTTTAAGCTTAACAATCACATTTCTTGCTGTCTTGTCAAGCAAGCTCAATACTTCTGGATACTTTGAAAAATAATAAATCACAAGAAGGAGAAGAACCATATTCAAAAATGTCCACACCCAACTTCTGCCATGGTAATTCAGGAATCTCATGTGCTTTGAGTGGCTCCTTTTGATTACATGGAGCATACCGAACACAAACAGAACAATTTCCAACCACCTTCTCAATATCATTAGACATACCGGGCCAGTACATCAATCCTCTTGCCCTAGCTTTAGTTCTCTGAATACCTTGATGGGAATCATGAAGTTGCGAGAGGACACCTTGTCTTTGAGACACAAGAATAACTACCCTGTCCCCCAAATAAACAATATCATCTTGACAATGTAAAGAGTCTTTTATAGGCCAAAAAGGCTTTGCAACAGGAGTAAAATCTCTCAGATACTGTGGCCATCCATTCTTTATGAGGGCTGCCACTACTTGAAGTTGAGGATCTTGTTTTGTGGCTTCCTGTATAGTAGCCGCCCCCCTTGGATGCATGGCCAGCATACCCAATCCATGAACCACTCTCTCACCAACCATGAAATCCTCATCACTTACAAGAAGATCCACACTAGCTCGAGACAATGTATCAGCAAGATGCATGAGCTTACCTGGGGTGTACACTACATTAAGTTGATACCTCTGAAGCTGTAAAAGCATACGCTGCAAACGAGCAGGAGCACTACCAATTGGCTTTTTAAAAATTGCTTCTAAGGGTTTATGATCGTTCTGAACTAAAACAACTTTACCAAACACATACTGATGGAATTTTCTCATTGCATACAAACCTGCAAGCAATTATTTATCTGAGCATAATTTTGCTCTGATGAGCTAAGTGATCTCGAAGCATAAGACACTGGTCTATTTTCCTGAAACAAACATGCTCGAAGACCATCTTTTGACACATCAGCTTGTACAGTAACTGGTTTGGTAATATCAAAGTATTGGAGTACAGGTGCCTGACACCGTTCCTGTTTAATCAGTTCAAAAGCTTTCTGATGTTCTGGCATCCATTGAAACAATATATTCTTTCTTAACAAGTTTCACAAGGGTGCTGTCAATTCTGCCTCCCGTGGAATATATTTTGACAGATATTGCACAGATCCCAAAAATCTGAGCACACCTTGTCTATCTTGCGGATGTATCATATCTTGGATAGCCTTGACTTTGTCATCATCTGGTCAAACTCCCTGAGCAGTCACTATTTGACCCATATATTTCACTGAGTCAACCTTAAACTGAATCTTATCCTTATTAAACTTGATATTCTTAGCACACGCTGTCTCCATAACTTGATTAAGAATCTGATCATGCTGTTCCGATGCCTCTGCTGCAATGATCATATCATCAGCTATCATGTACACTCCTCTTATATGGTCGAAGGTTTCCTGATTTTTCTGTTGGAACACCTCACTAGAAGATTTAAGTCCAAATGGCAAACGATGGAAACAATACCTTCCCCATGGTGTATTAAATGTACATAAGTGTGATGAAGGTTCATCCAATTTCACCTGCCAATATCCATCTTTCTCATCTAAGATGGTAAAAAAATTCATTCCAGCTAAATGGCTCAAAACATCCTCTGTTGTAGGAATGGTATAATGCTGTCTACGAACTGCTTTATTCAAATCATGAGGGTCAAGACATATACGCAACTTCCCATTCTTCTTTTCTGTAATAACCAAACTACTGACGCACTCTGTAGGACCCATAACTCTAGATATTACTCCAGCAGTCTCCATCTGTCCCAAAGTCTCCTTTAACCTGTCCAATATTGCAAACGGCACCTTCCGACATCCATGAATAACAGGAGCCACTGCTGGATCAATATGGATCTGGTGAGCACCCTCAAATTCACCAAGACCTCCAAAAACATCAGAATATATGGCAAGTAACCGCTCTTGTGTTAAAAGTTCAACTGTGTGCACACTATCAACCCGACGAACCAAATTCAGAGTCTCACAGGCAGCCCTGCCCAATAATGGAAGAGAAGAGCTATCTATTACATAAAACAGTAATCTAGCTGCTCCTCTTGGGGTATGACAATCAAGGACAATAGTTCCTAAAGGCTTTATATGCGCTCCACCATGTCACAAGCCTTACGTCACTTTTAGTTAGCACTTTCTTGCCTGGGAACTCACGAAATATGTGCAGTGGCAAAACATTCACCTCAGCTCCTGTATCCAGTTTGAATTTTACTGAAAGTCTTCGCAGAATTATGTCAACATACCATCCACCCACTTGGCTTGCAGCTATGCCAGTAGTCTGATGAGCTAATTCTCCTATAAACAAACTGTTTAAATCAAGCTCATGGGTTTGATGTCCCTGTTCTTTGTTGAAACTTGATGGTTTTACTTTACATACTCTGGCATAATGATTTTTTATGCCACATTTATGACAAATCTTTCCAAATGCTGGACAATTTTGAGGCTAATGCACTGTACCACAACAAGAGCACTTATTATTTCTAATATTGTTCATATCTGCATTTAGATTGTGCCCTCTCAGGTCCAAGGGCCTGTACTGGAATCTCCTCGCAATCCTTATCAGTTACATGTACTACATGCAACTCCTTGCCATTAATTGAGGAAGTTGACATAGTCTGTAGTTGAGCTCATTTTTTCTTCTAGACGACATATTTCAGTTGCTTTCTCCAGAGTAAGATTAGGGTCCCTCAGCAATCTTTCTTTCAATTTCTCCTCCTTCACTAAACACGATCTTATCCCTTACCATATCATTAAATGCTGAACCAAATTCACAGTTACTGGCTTTTAGTTTAAGTTCAGTAACAAACTGTTCAATGGTTTCTCCATGTGTCTGTGAATGATTCCAGAAAGAATATCATTCAAATACCACATTCTTACAAGGAGTACAATATATCCTAAATTGTTCAAGAACTTCAGCTACATCTTTTGGCCCCTTTTCAGAGAAAGTAAAAGTATTATAAACTGCCAGTACTTCTCCCACACAGTGCAACAATATAGCTAGTTGCCATTTCTTAGAACAATTATCAACTCCAGCAGCAGTAAGATATAGCTGAAAAGCTTGCTCCCAGCGTTTCCAGTGCTCAGCCAAATTGCCTTGCAAAGCAAGTGGAGGTGGAGGCTGAAATGAGTCCATGTTTACAGCTACTTAAGCTGATAATTGTGTGCAAAAATACACCAACAATCCGTCACTAAAAAAAAAAGAGAGAGGGAAAAGAAATCCAAATCAACTTCTGACACCATGTGATAGCTGGCTATCAAAGCCCAATCTGACAAATTCCATAAAGAGACACTCCAATCTTGTATACGGGAAACAGGTTTAATGAAAAGCTCAACGCATACATTTAAATAAGGAATGCTAGACAAAGCACTTGGCTGATTGAATACTTCTCACCTGTGCTTAGCAAGCAATTCAAATATCTTAAAAAGACATTACACCACAGGCACTACTGTTCAGGAAGTGGCTTGATTGCCACTTGTGCAGACACAGTCAGCTTCACACATTCCTCACTGGAAGCATGCCTGCCATTGAGAAGTGTAAATTGGTTTGAAGGCTGATTTGAATCTGGGTTTCCCACATCCAAGGTCAGTACTCTGGCCCTTGTACCACAATGGAAGTGTCTTCCACATGCAAGATAGGCATTAGAGATGTACATACATTAGTCTTATTTGGGCTATTTTGGGATCTTTGACCTGCTCTCACAGGAGTTGCTCTCACAGGAGTTTCAGAGCCTCTTGCTGGTTTCTGCTCTCTCTCCTTTATCACCATTCCACAAACAGCTTTGCAACTGCTCTGTGCTTCTACAGACTAGACATTTATTTATTTGAGGGATCTATACCCCCTTCAACAATAGTGGCTTAGGAGAAATTGAAACTGCAATAAAACAAAGGCTTTAAAAGACCACACAGTGTGTAGTATAACGGCAGTCAGCAAAAATAAAACCAATCTACAGTTACCATAAGAACAATTAGCAGAGGGAAATATGTATGAGAAAATAAAAAAGTTTTTTGGCAGCCACTGAAATGACATCAATGTGAGCATTAGGTGTGCCTCCTTGGGAAAAACCAAACCATAGTCAGGGTGTCACCAATGAGTAGACCATTTCCCTTGTAGCAGCCCACTGTACCTCAGGTGGCATGGGCACCCAAAGAAGAGTGTCCTTTGAAAAACTGACTAAATGCATAAGTGGAGACAAGCAGTCCTTCATGTATCTGGCCACAAGCAGTGAATGGCTTTAAAGGTCAAAGCCAGCACTTTGAATTGAGTGAGCTCAGAAATGAAATGGAAGCCTCTGAAGTTGGAGAAACACAAGTATAGTGTGATCGTAACTCCCAGTCACTTGCAGCTGTATTTTTGGATCTTCAAAGACAGGCCCATATATAACATATTGCAATAGTCTAATGTGGAAGTCACCAGAGCAGTTACTCTGTTTATAGGTGTCTTTTTTGATTGATATGTAGTTTCCTGACCATATTTTCACATTCTAATGTTTTTGTGTGTCACTGATCTTTTGAGAGACAATATATAGTAGATATAGTTCTTTTTTGCATGCATTACGCTTATTTACAATAGCAGCAGAAACTGCCTTCTTGAGTTCTGTTTTCAATTTACCAATTTCTGTTAATATTTTTTTCCTTTCTCTTTCACGTTTGTTTTTTTTATAATGGACCTGAAAGCTATCAATTGATCTCTAATAAATACATTGCTTGCATCCCATACTGTTGCAGCAGAGAGTTTACCAGATTCATAAATAAGGAAGAAGTTCCTCGGTTCTTCCTGGCATCTGTTTACTGCTTCAGGTTTCATTAAATGGAATACATTTAACATCTGCCCAGCACTTTTTTCTTTCTCAGTATATTTCCAGTGCTCTATGAACACTTGTTCTGTTGTAAACAATGTATCCTTTGTAATAGGTTGAGGGTCAACCAGATCATGTCTGTTCTTGAATATGATGCTTGAGATATAGAATAAAAAGTATAATCTCATTTTCTATTATAGTATCTCCAAGGATCAGTTAACATAAGAGACTTCATGTTTGACTGCACAATAGCTAGAAAATTTACCAGCTCGATTTTTTTCCTTAGAGAATTCATCCTGTTTTGTGATTTATCAACTTTAGGGTTTAATACATTATTTACATTATGGCACAGGCAGAGGAAGTGACCCCTGAGCAAGCCTAGGGTTCTAACTAACTTCCACTCCTCTTCTCAACTTCACCCAGTTTGTCTCCTGGAACTCTCGAGTCTTGCTGGTATTACAATTTACACTGATAGTAGCCTACTATTGGTGTTCCAGTAACTGAGGACAGGATTGAGCTGTTAAATACCTTATATTGAGATGTAGTCTCTGCACATTCAGAGAATGATCTTCAAACTATCCTAAATGTCTTCGCAGAAGCATATGGAAAGCTTGGGCTCTCACTTAATATTAAAAAAACCACACTGCTTCATCAAGAGGTGCGAACTAGTTCCTCTGTAGCACCATCAATCCAGCTTAATGGTGTGACATTGGAGAACGTTGATCACTTCCCCTATCTCGGCAGACATCTCTCTGTAAAAGCTGACATTGATGCTGAAATCCAAGATCGTCTGAGCTCTGTGAGTGCTGCATTCTCCCAAATGAAGCGTAGAGTGTTCGAGGATCGGGATATCCACAGGGAGACCAAAATGCTTATTTACAAAGCCATTGTACTACCGACCTTACTGTATGCCTGTGAAACATGAACCATTTATAAACGTCACTCCCAACTTCTTGAAAGATTCCACCAACGCTGCCTCTGGAAAATTCTGCAAATTACTTGGGAAGACAGATGGACTAATGTTAGTGTTTCGGAAGGAGCGAAGACCACCAGTGTTGAAACAATGATCCTCCAACATCAACTTCGCTGGACTGGCCATGTTGTTCAAATGCCTGATCACCGTCTTCCAAAGCAGCTACTTTATCGGTGGACAGCAAAAGAGGTTTAAATACGTTCTTAAAGCTAATCTAAAAAGAATGTAACATGAACATCAACAACTGGGAAGTCTTGGCCCATGAACGTCCCAAATGGAGGTCGGCTATTATCAAAGGTGCTGTGGACTTTAAAGAAGCACGAATACAGGGCGAACGGGACACACGAGCTAAGCGGAAGGCATGTCAAACAAATCCTCATTGCGACTGTCTTCCATTTGGAAGCCTATGTCCTCACTGTGGGAGGCTGTGTGGATCCAGAATTTGCGTCCACAGTCACTTACGGACCCACTGTTAAAGTCCTTATCTTGGAAGACAATCCTATTCGGCCACGAGTGATCGCCAGTGAATGATTGAGAGTAATTTCATGAGGTAAGAAATGGGGGTTATAATCCTAAAATAGATAGCTCTGTAGGTATAAAGGAAACTATTCTAGCTATTCTTAGAAAATGGCTGACAACACACAATTTGCAAGACATATTATTATGATGATCAATAAATTCAAAGGTTCAATAAATTCAAAGGACAAAAGTTATTATTCTCATCCTCACATGATATAGTCTCATTTTCTGTGCATCATGATTACTGCAAGAGTTTGAAAATAAGGAGAAAATGAACATATATTTGGTGTACACACACACACACAGACGTTACAGACAGATGAAAACTGCACATAAGAAGAATGTTAAACTTGTGTCTCAGTTTTTTCTTATTGGAATATTCTAAAATTGAGCTGCCTTACAGTCCACATCAGGTAGTTTCTTCCTGCCACATCTCATAGAGCTCGGACAAATGGTCTTTATTTTATTTTATTTTTTAAAAGTATGTTCCAGTCTGATAATGATAGAATGCTGTTTGACTCACTTGTCTAAAGTACAGAGGTACTCTCTTGCCTGTATAATGCCAAATGTTATTTTTATTAACAATGCAATTACCAGAAAACTGCATATTTCTACAATTCCAACTGGA
This sequence comes from Rhineura floridana, assembly GCF_030035675.1. NCBI lineage: Eukaryota > Metazoa > Chordata > Lepidosauria > Squamata > Rhineuridae > Rhineura > Rhineura floridana. Next base: position 170,530,643 of record NC_084480.1, on the reverse strand, counting down.
CCCCAACAGATCTTGCAAAAAGCAAAATAATATCCTCTGATACTCACATTATCCTAGCATCCAAAGGACCCACCTTAAAGAGGGGATGGACAGCAGGCAGTTGCCGGAACATGGCCACTCCAAACACTTCAGAAATTAAATGAGTCCTAAGGAGATGAGTAACAGTCTGATGCACGTGGAAATCAGAAGAACGCACCCAGATTTTAGCCAATAACCAGTCATTCTTAGCATCTGACGGCAGGAAAATAGGATTGTCTGTCTTAGGGACTTGGTTTATCTGGAAAGTGTAACAAAATAGTTAACAATTCTTTCAATAATGAAATATTATTTTAGTAGTTAAAATATAATTACCTGAATTGCAATAGGAACAATCTTCTTCTCTAAATTTTTATACAATAAACAGATCGGAGCAGCTATATACTGTATAGTGCAGGGGTCTGTCTTATTGCCTTCAATGCCATCCAGAAGTTCATAATCCACTATGAAAATATTCCCTTGCTGTAGGAAAGTGGAAAAAATGGCATGTACGTCAGTTTAGTTTGGTTAATATTATTTTCCCTGTAGACAATGCTATTAATTTCTTGTATTTTTCTTTAAATGTTTTCATGTGTAATTTTTCTGTTTTTAATGTTCTCCGTTTTGAGAACTTAGAGTTGAAAAGTATATTATAAATAATTAAATAAACAAACAGGAAGAACTATAGGAACTGGGTGACTGACAGTCCAACTAGTATATTAGTACATATAAAAAATTATGTTTGGTCCTTGCTTCAATAAGCTCTGGGCTATATACATGGGGTCATCCACATTTTACCCACACAACAATCCTGTAAGGTAGCTTAGGGTTAGAGATAGTGATTGGCCCAAGGACACTCAGGAAGCTTCATGACTAAGTAAATATTTGAATTCAGGTTTCCCAAGTCCAACATTTTTTCTACGACACTACATTTGTATTATTTGCTTTAGTGCTAAACTTTGAAATTAAACCCACAGTTTGAATTATAGTCAATGAATCTAGAATTTGACACATAAAATTAAGCAAATCAGAAAACACAAATTATGCTAATAATTTGTGCAAAATTTATACAAAATCTCTTAGGCCAGGTGTTTTATTCTGCTGGATTATTTCAATATTTCTTTTCAGAATTTGGAATTTTATTTATTTAGATTGGGAAGAAAAATGGAATATGGGTTTGCAACCTTTGGGTTCTGTTTGAACCCCACACCAGAATATGTTGTATCGTGGAGTTAAGTCAGAGGCCTTGTTCAAGCATGTGACGGCAACTGAAGGGTGGGGTCTTTTCATGACAATTAACATTGCATGTTTTCTCTTTATTCTTATTTTCCAGTTACAAAGGAACCTGTGTAGTTCACCTAAGGGTGAAGACAGACCTAGGTACCAGCTGGATTTATATTCCCAAAAATGGCCGTGTGTGTGTGTGAGCACATGTAACATTGTATGTTCCTTCCTCCCAATAGCCTCAGGTACAGATTGAAACCATAGCACCTAAGAAAGCCTCAAATAAATGTCTACTATCTCCTCCCACATCTTCCTACTGTGACCACATGCAAACTGATAAAGGAGCTGCTGCTGCTGCAAGGTCTGTGAAGATGGCCCCTTCCTACACCTTCACAGCTGAGCAACTGATTGCCAAAATGTGCACTCATTGTTCACTCCTCCTCTTCCTTGGATGGCTAAGTTCTTTGTCAGTTGTCAGATAGCATAGGTGGCTAGGTGCTCTGGTCAGCAATGGCAACAAACTATCCTTTCTCCTGTGTGTGTGTGCCATCTGCTGAGAGGAGCAAGGCTGAGGCATGTGCTCATGTGTTCCAGCTCTTCCTCCAGCTCAGCCACCTGCTGCCAGTCTTCAGACAAGCAAGCTGACCTTAGAGCTAGTCCTGTTTATAATCTGCTTAATAAAGCCAGTGTGGTGCAGTGGTTAAGGTGTTGGACTACGACCTGGGAGACCAGGATTCGAATCCCCACACAGCCATGAAGCTCACTGGGTGACCTTGGGCCAGTTACTGCCTCTCAGCCTCAGAGGAAGGCAATGGTAAACCACCTCTGAATACTGCTTACCATGAAAACCCTATTCGTAAGGTCACCATAAATCGGAATCAACTTGAAGGCAGTCCATTTCCATTTTAATAAAGCAACAGTTCTGTTGTTCTCTTGGAGACTACTGTGGTGCACAGGAAGGGGTTCAACCATGTGAGCAGATGTATGTGGGACCCACTTAAAAATAATGCACCCATGTGCAATTTTACAGCTAGGCATTCTCCATCCTGAGATGAATGTTAGCTTTGAAAATTGTTTATTTATTTAATTTATATCCCGCCCTTCCTCCCAGCAGGAGCCCAGGGTGGCAAACAAAAGCACTAAAAACACTTTAAAACATCATAAAAACAGACTTTAAAATACAGTAAAATAAAACAACTTTAAAAACATTTTTTTTAAAAAGGGTTGAAGAATTATTTTTTAAAAAAAGGTTTAAAGGGATATTAAAAAGCAATTCCGACACAGAAGCAGACTGTTGAACAAGGAAGGTCTTCAATAGGCACCGAAAAGATAACAGAGATGGTGCCAGCCAAATATTTAAGGGTATTAAATACCAGGCCAAGTTCAAGGTTCTAGTTTTGGTGTACAAAGCCCTATACAGCTTGGGACCAGAATACCTGAAAGACCATCTTATCCTTTATATACCCAATCGAGATATCATCTTAGCAGGAGGTCTGTTCTGCACAACATAGGAAACGGACCTTTAGTGTGGCGGCACCTATCCTGTGGAATTCCCTACCCTTAAATATTAGACAGGCGCCATCTCTGTTATCTTTTCAGAGCATATTAAGACCTCCCTCTTTCAACAAGCCTTTTAAGTTGAGATCTTATCCCAGTCTGCTTCTGTGTTGGAATTTCTTTTTAATATGTTTTTAAATATTTTTTTTTAAAAGCAACAACGTTTTTAACCTTTTTTAAAAAAAAGTCTTGAAAGCTTTTAAAAAATGTTTTTAAAGATATTTTGTTTTAATGTATTTTAAAGTCTGTTTTTATGATGTTTTATAGTGTTTTTAGTGCTTTTGTTTGCTGCCCTGGGCTCCTGCTGGGAGGAAGGGTAGGATATAAATCAAATCATAAATAAGTAAAATAAATAAGGGTAGGGAGTTCCACAGGGTAGGTGCCGCCACACTAAAGGTCCGTTTCCTATGTTGTGCAGAACAGACCTCCTGATAAGATGGTATCTGCAGGAGGCCCTCACCTGCAGAGCACAGTGATCAACTGGGTATATAAGGAATAAGATGGTCTTTCAGGTATCCTGGTCCCAAGCTGTATAAGGCTTTGTAGACCAAAACTAGAACCCTGAACTTGGCCTGGTAGCAAAAGGGCAGCCAGTGCAATTTGTTCAGCAGTGGGGTGACATGTTGGTGATACCCTGCTCCAGTGAGCAGTCTCGCTGCCACATTTTGCACCAGCTGCAGCTTCCAGACCAACCTCAAGGACAGCCTCACATAGAGCTCATTAGAGTAATCCAGCCTGGAGGTTACCAGTGCATGGACAACAGTGGTCAGGCTATCCCAGTCCAGAAACGACTGCAGCTGTCTTACCAGCTGAAGCTGATAAAAGACGCTTCTAGCCACTGAGGTCACCTGGGCCTCTAGTGACAAAGATGGATCTAGGAGCACCCCTAGACTATGGACCTTTCAGAGGGAGTACGACCCCACCCAAAGAAGGCAACTGACCAATTATGCGAACTCGGGAACCACCAACCCACAGTGCCTCCATCTTGCTAGAATTCAGACTCATCCCTCATCCAGCCCACTATCAAGTCCAGCCTGTGGTCCAGGGCTTGCATGGCCTGATTCAGATGTTACGGAGAAATAGAGCTGGGTATCATCAGCGTACTGCTGACACCTCACCCCAAATCTCCTGATGACCGCTCCCAAGGGCTTCATATAGATGTTAAACAGCATGGGGGACAAGATGGTACCCTGCGGCACCCCACAGCACAACTGCCAGGGGCCCGAAAGACAATCACCCAAGGCTGTTATCTGAAAACGACCCTGGAGATAGGATCGGAACCACTGTAAAACAGTGCCTCCGATACCCATCTCACCAAATCGGCCCAGAAGGATACCATGGTCAATGGTATCAAAAGCTGCTGAGAGATCAAATAAGAATAACAAGGTTGCACTCCCCCTGTCCTTCTCCCAATAAAGATCATCCATCAGGGAGACCAAGGCCGATTCAGTCCCATAACCAGGCCCAAACCCAGACTGGAACGGGTCAAGATAATCTGTTTCATCCAAGAGTACTTGCTTTCCTTTGTCAAGAGTATTTTGTTTCCTTTGTCACAAAATGGTTCTGTGGCAAGGAATTGTGGGGGGAACATCTTGCCTGAATTAGGGCCTCTGGGAGGCCATGAGACTGTCAGCTCTCACAGCTGAACTGTGAGCAAGAACACCTGCTTATCAGCCTGAGACTGGTACCTCAAGTCCACAGGCCTGGGAAGGTTGGAAAAGTGCATGACTGTTAGGTATGAAAGCGCCAGAAGATTTCATCATCAGAAAGCCCCCTGATTGGCTAATTAATTCCTGGCTGTTGCTGGGCTTTTTCCCATAAAAAAATAGAACTAAGACTTCGGGTCTTTGTTCACCAATGTTCCTTGATGCTACTTGATGTTGGGGTTCCATTTTCCATCTGCTATCCAGGCTATACATGTATGGGGAGATGTTACTCTGCTGGTTTACCTATATTGTGTGAGTTATACAGCCACAAGGGTGGCTGTATACTATAGCCAGCGGGGATTTTTCACATTCCGCAATGTTAAATTGAAAATACCCCCCATGCCATTCTGATGCTTCCCATAAGCTCATTTCAAAACAAAACATTACATAACTTATAGTCTTGAACTCAGAAACGCTTGCTTAACAACCCTGTCAATTTTCATGGTGATACACAAAAAAGTCAGAGAGAATAGACAGTTCAAAGTGTAAAAAGAGAGAGAAAAACTTCAGAGCCCTTTTGGACTTTTTTCTCTGAGAGTTATAATCTGTTCAAATTCATTAAAAATCAGCTATGTTCACAGAGTACCTGTAATCCTAATACTGACATTGCCCCATACTCTGACCTTCATCTGCAGCAGTTTAAAAGTTAAAAAAAATGCCTGGCTGATTTTTAATTAATTTAATAAATTTTGGCTGGGACCCAATGATAGCGCGGAGCATGCTCAGTAAGAACCAACTGTCAGAGTTCTAAAAGCCTCACAGCTGCTGGGCTTGGCTAATCAGGGGGCCACACCCACACCAGACTTTGATTTCATGAGAGACAGTGTCAGGATGCAGGATTGGGGCCTTGCTGTTTCAGAGGATGAGGAGGGGGAGGAGATCATTTGGCCAGAGCCGTGTGAAGAAGAGTCAGAGGAAGGGGGGGGAATCCCAGAGACAGAACTGTCTCTCAGTAAAGACCTTGAAACTCTCACAGACACAGATTCTTCCTGTGAGCTTCCCACGCCTCCTCCCCTTTCAAGACTAGAGCAGTTGGAAAGGGAGGGAGGGCAAGGGGGACTTCAACTACCGTCTCATTCAGAGAAAAGCCAGCCTGACGGTTTAAACATAGGCCCCCCTCTTTCCCCAATACCGGAGTCAGAATCCTCAGAAGGGGAGGGGGCAGTGCTTCCCCCTTCACCATGCACACGAAGGCAGCAAAAGAGAGCAAGGGGGAGAGAGAGAAAGGGTGTGGATGAGAGTACTTTGAGGCGGAGTGACAGAATTCGTGCCAGAAAGCCCCCTTTTTAAGGGACAGGGGGAACAGGGATTCCTTGTTCTGTCAACTCTCTTCTATGTCGCAGGATATGTGTTATAGTGTTGCTTCATGAGAAGGTGCAGTTTTTGTCTGGATATCACTTTAATAAAAACTGAATTGCTTTCATCAACTGGTCTGGTTCCTGAGTCCCGTCCTGGACACGACAGTTTGACAGAACCACCTACTTCACCCTCAACGCTTCCACCGCTTGAACGTGACAAGATGGAGAAGGGAGCAGCAGGGGGAACAAATCCCACTTCAGAGACGGAAGAAGTGCGACGACTGAGGACTAATGTGGCAGATTTACAGGCAGATGTCCAAACCTTGTTGGCGGCAGTTAGGACATTGAAGACTGACAATCAGACCTTGAAAACCACGATAGACCAGATGCGGGCAGCCCCTCCAGCCGCTGTGGTGAAGATTCCTATTGGATTACCACCAAAATATGCGGGACAGAGTGACCAGCTCTCCACCTTCGTGGCTCAATGTGAATTGTATTTGGACATTAGGAATGCAGAATTCCCTAGTGATGTGGCCAAAGTGGCCTTTGTGATCAGCCTTTTGGAAGGGGAAGCTGCCAAATGGGTCACTCCGTACCTGGTGAGAAAGGATGGCCTTCTAGGAAGATATAGACGATTTATGCAAGCCATGACTGAGATGTTCCAGGACCCTCAAAGAGCTGAGACAGTGGCGAGGCAGTTGGGTGCCTTGAAGCAAGAGAAAGGAACTGTTTCAGAGTACACTAATACCTTTAAAATTCTGTCCCAGGAAACTGGTTATAATGACGCAGCCTTGATGTTTATGTACCGGAGTGGACTGAATGCCGAGATCTTGGATGATTTGGCCCGAACTACCCCCCCCAACTAATCTGCCTGGGCTGATTAGGCTGTGCCTGCAGATCGATCACCGGTTGGAAGGAAGGCATCTGGAGAAGAAACAGGAGGCCCAGAGATATTCAGCTTCAGCATCTCGCAGCAAGGCCCTTTCAACTTCAGGAATATCAGGTAACGCGGCCGAGGGACAAGGAGGGGCTCGGCCGAAGCTGTCAGAAGAAGAAAAAGAGAGGAGACATCGAGAATGTCTCTGCTTTTACTGTTCAAAGCTGGGCCACGTGGCTAGGGATTGCGGACTTAAAGGGGGGAAAACAGAGCCGTCGGGAAACTAAAGTACCCAGCTCTCGTACAGGCCGGAGGGCTGGGGGCTGCATTGTACAAAGGGCCTCCGGTAGCACAACCCCCTTCAAAAGGAGTTTTGGTGCTACCTATCTGGATTACAACTTCCACAGGAGTAATGTTTAACTCCACAGCGCTAACTAACAGTGGAGCCTCTACAAATTTCATTGATGCAAAGCTGGCAAAACGTTACAGAATTTCCCAATGGAAATTGGACACCCCCTTGTCCGTGGAAACCATTGATGGGAGACCCTTGAAATCTGGAGGGGTGACGTGAGCCATGGAGGAATTGAAACTACAAATTCCTGGGCACGATGAGTTCATTTCATTGTATGTGTCAGATCTCTCGAACTTTGATGTGATTCTGGGAATGCCCTGGCTAGCAAAGCATGACCCAAAGATAGCTTGGAAGGATGCGGTGGTGTGGTTTACTTCTCAGTACTGCCATGAGAACTGTCAACCAGAAGTAACCGCAAACACTCTGGCAGGGGCAGTGCAGGAAGTCAAGGAAGTGGCCCTTCCCTCAAAATATGTGGATTTTAAAGATGTGTTTGATGAGAAAGAAGCGGAGACCTTACCTCCTCATCGCCCTTATGACTGTGCAATTGATTTAGTGCCAGGAGCGAGCATTCCATCGGGAAGAATTTACTCTCTTACAGAGAAAGAGAGAGAGGCTCTGAGGGAGTTTTGGGAGAAAAATCTGAAGCGAGGATTTATTCGTCCCTCACAGTCCCCCGCTGGAGCCCCCTTGCTGTTCGTGAAGAAGAAAGGAGGTGAACTCAGACCCTGTAATGACTACCGTGCCTTAAATCAAATCACTATTCCTAACAGCTATCCGTTGCCCCTGATTCTGGAGTTGTTGGACCGACTGCACTCTGCACAAATCTTCACGAAACTGGACTTAAGAGGAGCATACAATCTGATCCGAATGAGGAAGGGGGACGAATGGAAGACAGGGTTCCTTACCTCCTATGGTCAATTTGAATATTTGGTAATGCCTTTCAGGCTGTGTGGAAGTCCTGGCGTATTTCAAAGGTTCATTAACGAAGTATTTAGAGACCTCCTGGATAAGTATGTCATTTGTTATCTAGATGATATTCTAGTGTTTTCAAGGAACCAAGAAGATCATGATCAGCACGTGAAAACTGTGTTGGAAAGACTGAGAGAGAACTACTTGTATGCTAAGTTAGAGAAATGTGGGTTTGACTTATCGTCTTTGGACTTTCTTGGATATCGAATCTCAGCAGGAGGAGTGGAAATGGATCCAGAAAAAGTGAGTTGTATATTGGATTGGGGTCAGCCAGCCACTAAAAAGGACGTACAACGTTTTTTGGGATTTGCCAATTACTACAGAAAATTCATCCCAGGCTTTTCCAAGTTAACTGACTGTTTAAGGGGAAAAGGAAAATTTCAATGGACAGAGAACGCTGCAAGCTCCTTCGAGGAGCTGAAAAGAAAGTTTGCATCTGAGCCTGTTTTGCGTTTTGCTGACCCTACCCGCCCTTTTGTCGTGGAAGTGGATGCTTTGGACTTTACCATCGGGGGGGTTCTCTTACAACTGGACATGGAAGGAAAGGAGCTGCATCCCTGCGCGTACTTTTCCAGAAAATTAAAGGATGCTGAAAAAAATTATACAGTGTGGGAAAAGGAGCTGCTGGGCATCAAGGATTCTTTTGAGAACTGGAGACAGTATTTGGAGGGAACTCAGCATCAGATAGAAGTGCGTTCTGACCATAAGAAAGTCTACAAACGGCCCGAAAGCTGAACCAGAGACAGATACGCTGGTCGCAGTTTTTTGCCAGGTTTAACTTCAGGATTACTTACCATGCCCATGCCAAAAATCAGAGAGCAGATGCTCTATCCAGGCAACCGCAATACAAAGGATGTGAAGCTGACAATCAACCCCAGTGTGTTGTCCCGCCGGAGAAGCTGATGTTGGGATCATGTCAGCCTTCATGGGAAGAGGAGCTCAGAAAGGCACAGCAGGGGGATCCATGCATGCAACAGTATATCCAGGAGATGGAACAGGATCAGGATTCAGAAGTAAGTTTTCATTGGAGAGATGGACTGTTGTGGTTTAAAGCTGTCAGATATGTGCCAAAGGGGGATCTAAGACTCAGAATCGTGCGTCAATGTCATGACTCTATCACAGCTGGGCATTTTGGCATCTTTAAGACCATTCAGAATGTAGCCAAGGACTTTTGGTGGCCCCAAATGAGCCGAGATATTGAGAACTATGTAAAATCCTGCTCTGTCTGTATGCGGGCAAAAACAGACACAGGAAAACCGACAGGGTTGCTGGAGCCTCTACCTACCCTGAGCGAACCCTGGAAGGACCTTTCCATGGATTTTATAACTGATTTACCGAAGTCACAAGGAATGACGGCTATACTGGTCATTGTGGATTCACTCACTAAAATGGCACATTTCCTCCCTTGCTCAGGGGCCTTAGAAGCTAGAGAGACAGCCAAGCTGCTCATAAAGGAAATCTACCGATTGCATGGGTTGCCCAATAGCTTAGTCTCGGATCGGGGAACTCAGTTCACAGCTAAATTTTGGAGGGCAGTTTGGAAACAGCTGCAGATGGAGTTAAAACTTTCTTCAGCTCATCACCCCCAGACGGATGGGCAGACTGAGAGACTGAATGTGGTTTTAGAAAGGTATTTACGCTGTTATGTGTCTTACCAACAGATTGACTGGGTTTCCTATTTGCATTGTGCAGAATTTGCTTATAATAATTCCTTGCATACCAGCACTGGACAAACACCTTTCTTTGCTAACTATGGATTTCACCCCAAGGCCTTCCCCAGCAGTACAGAGAGCGTGCCGGTGCCTGTGCCTGCTGCAGGGGAATTTCTGCAGGAACTTCAGGCAGTACAGCAGGTACTGAAACAACAATTAAACGAGGCCAAAATTGAGTACAAACAAGTTGCTGATCAGCATCGAAGAGAAGGGCCCCCCTTCAACTAGGAGACAAGGTATGGTTGTCTACCCGCTTCCTCCAGATGCTGGGCAAATGTAGGAAGTTGCAGGATAAGAGAGTGGGGCTCTTTGAAGTAGAGGCACAAATTAATCCAGTGGCTCATCGTCTGAAGTTGCCAGCTACTTTCAAAATACTTCCTGTGTTTCATCGCTCCTTGTTAACGAAAGCAGCCCCTCCCAGTGAGTTACGACCGGTGGAGCCTCCAGGGGCACCAATTCTAGTGGATGAGCAACCTGAGTTCGAAGTGGCAGAGATTCTTGATTCCAGGAGAAAGCGTAATAAATTACAGTATTTGATTCACTGGAAGGGTTATGGGCCAGCTGACAGATCATGGGAAAATGAGATAGATGTACATGCCCCAGACTTAGTGAAAGAATTCCATCAACGGTTTCCCCATCATCCTAAGCCGATAAGTTGGGGGGTAGCACAGCATGAGAGAGGGGATGGTGTCAGGATGCAGGATTGGGGCCTTGCTGTTTCAGAGGATGAGGAGGGGGAGGAGATCATTTGGCCAGAGCCGTGTGAAGAAGAGTCAGAGGAAGGGGGGGAATCCCAGAGATAGAACTGTCTCTCAGTAAAGACCTTGAAACTCTCACAGACACAGATTCTTCCCGTGAGCTTCCCACGCCGCCTCCCCTTTCAAGACTAGAGCAGTTGGAAAGGGAGGGAGGGCAAGGGGGACTTCAATTACCGTCTCATTCAGAGAAAAGCCAGCCTGACGGTTTAAACATAGGCCCCCCTCTTTCCCCAATACCGGAGTCAGAATCCTCAGAAGGGGAGGGGGCAGTGCTTCCCCCTTCACCACGCACACGAAGGCAGCAAAAGAGAGCAACGGGGAGAGAGAGAAGGGGTGTGGATGAGAGTACTTTGAGGCGGAGTGACAGAATTCGCGCCAGAAAGCCCCCTTTTTAAGGGACAGGGGAACAGGGATTCCTTGTTCTGTCAACTCTCTTCTATGTTGCAGGATATGTGTTATAGTGTTGCTTCATGAGAAGGCGCAGTTTTTGTCTGGATATCACTTTAATAAAAACTGAATTGCTTTCATCAACTGGTCTGGTTCCTGAGTCCCGTCCTGGACACGACAGACAGTCATGGCTTCCCTCAAAGAATCCTGGGAAGTGTAGTTTGTGAAGGGTGCTAAGAGACTCCTATTCCCCTGAGAGAATGGTTTAACAGTCAGCCACTCTGATTGAAGGTCTATGAGGGGGAACAGGGTGTCTCCTAGCAACTCTTAGCACCCTTCACTAACTACACTTCCCAGGATTCTTTGAGAGAAGCCATGACTGTCCAAAGTGAAATAAAGGCCTGGTGTGGATGTGGCCAGGGACAGCTTTGGTTTAAATTTGGGTGGGAGGCTACATGTGTCTGCTGTAGAATAAAAAGGTGGGGGAAAGGCTGAAAAAGAATGATTCTGTTTACAATGTTTTCCTTTTGGAAAGGAAAGGGGCTTCCCTTCTGCCCAGTGCCCACCCACCCAATCTTCTCCCCTCCCACTCCCTGCCCCTTTCCTGGGTCAGTGTTGGACTACGACCTGGGAGACCAGGGTTCGAATCCCCACACAGCCATGAAGCTGACTGGGTGACCTTGGGCCAGTCACTGCCTCTTAGCCTTAGAGGAAGACAATGGTGAAATCACCTCTGAATACCGTTTACCATGAAAACCCTATTCAAAGGGTCGCAATAGGTGGGGATTGACTTGAAGGCAGTCCATTTTCATTTTTAAACATGATTGCATAGAAATAGATCCCACTGAACTCAAAAAATATGCAAATGATCAAACCCTCCCTCCCTTCTCCTTCCTCCTATCCCCTCCTCTTGCCCCTTCCCTCCCCCTTCCTTTGCCCCTCAGTCCCCATCTCCTTCCAATCCCCTCTTTCCCCTTCCCCCCCTTCCTCCTCCCCATGGTCAGTTTTACCTATCTTAAACATGATTGCATGGAAGTAAATGCCATTGAACTCTATAAGCATGCAAATGATCAAACCTGCCCTCCCCTCCACCTTCCTTTGCCCCCCTCCAATACGCTCCTTCCCACTCCCACTCCTCCTCCCCCATGGTCAGTGTTTCCTATCCTAACCAAATTGCATAGGAGTAAATCCCATTGAAAATAATCATGCAAATGATCAGACCTGCTTTCCCCCTCTCCTCTCCTCTCCCTTCCTCCTCCCTTGCCCACTCAAGCCCTCCCTCCCTCCCCCCCCGGTCAGTTTTACTTATCCTAAGCATGATTGCACGGGAGTAAATCGCACTGAATTTAATAAACATGCAAACGATCAAACCTGTCCTTCTCCTCCCCTCCCCATCCTGCCTGCTCCCCTCCCAGTCCTCCCCTCTGCATTTCCTCCTCTCCCTCCTCCCCCTCCTCCCCTCCCCATCCTCTGTGGTCAGTTTCACCTATCCTAAGCATGATTGCAGGGGAGTAAATCCCATTGAACTCAATAAGCATGCAAATGATCCATCCATTCTCAGCAAACTTGGACAGGATCCCATTTCTTACCTCCCAGATTAAAAAGCAGGGAAATTCACTAATAGGCAAAAAACCTTGCGGTTTAAGAACATACCTATAGCCCACAGCTATTCTATCAAACTTTAAAAAGCAGGGAAATTGGGCAGCTATAGTGAATGCACCAGGCGAGCAGGAGACCTGACCTCCTCTCTGAGATATTGGACTGCCCTACAAATTGGTCAAAATGCAAACACCATTTGGGTTGGTCTTTCACAGTCCAATCCACTTCTTGTGTAGCTTGGAAGAATTTGGTAAAATGTGCCTCTGAGCATATGGTGAGTGGTGGCCACACCTGCAATCAGCCCAAATAATAGAAAGAAGACATGTGCTGTGCTGATCTTGTTTTAGCCGGGAGGAAGCAACATTATTAAGACAGTTGATATAGTTCAGATGGTCACTTTGAATACTTCTGATTTCCTTTGCAATTTTAGTGAAGTTTCCTATAGGAAATCATTTTCTTTTGTTTCTATTTCTGTGAATATGTGAAGTACAGCAACTCTTTGCAAAATTTATACTAAAAAAACTCCAAACATAATTGTGGAATAATGGCACTGACTTCTGCAGAATAGTCTCCAGTGGACCTCAGGAGTGTCTCAATTTGCACAAGATAAAACAGTGGGAGGTGAAATATATTCTAGCAAAATGCTAGGTGTGCTCTATGTTTTTAATTGACTGTGCCCACCTTGCCTTAAATGAAGTGGTTTAAACATAGCAGGCTGAAAATATGCATCCTCTTTTTCCCAGCAGCTAGAGTCATTGCTGAAGTAGCAACATATTGGAATCAGTCTGATTTTTCATCAAAAAGCAGGTCCAAATTCCACTGTTAATGCACACAAAATAGAAATAGAACATAACCTCCAATTTCAAACACAAAAGGCAGTCTTCACCATCATATGACACTGACCAATAAAAGTCTTTGAAATTTATAAAAATAAATTTGACACAGATTTCTAGGATGAATAATGAGGGTAATAAAATTTTCTAGTGTAGATTCTCTGTAGAAACATTAATAACTGAGGAAAGAAGCAAAAATATAATTCTCTATCTTTGGAGATGGCAAGTGTTGCCACCACTCACCATATGCTCAGAGGCACATTTTACCAAATTCTTCCAAGCTAAACAGGAAGTGGATCGGACTGTGAAAGACCAACCGAAATGGTGTTTGCATTTTAACCAATTTGTAGGGCACTCCAATATCTCAGAGAGGAGTTCAGGTCTCCTGCTCGCCTGGTGCATTCACTATAGCTGCCCAATTTCCCTGCTTTTTAAAGTTTGATAGAATAGCTGTGGGCTATAGGTATGTTCTTAAACCGCAAGGTTTTTTGCCTATTAGTGAATATAAATAGTAGGCTAGACAGCTTTGTTATTTTTACTTGTGACTTGAACTCTGCCTTTTGTATTTTGTCTTACTCTTGGAGCGTTTGGTTTAAGGAATTATTTTGTTGTTACATTTTTGCACTTATATTTTATTTTAATAAAGCCACCTCTTATTTACCAGTGTGTGTTCATTTCAGGGGAAAATTGACTCTGCATCCAGCACCTTGGCCATTTAGCCATAGACTACCATGTGATTGAGTATTTTGCCTTAAGGCTCTATTACAATAACAATGAAATAAGTCCGTTATATCATTATACCTTTATTTCCTCTTCCAGAGTCAGATTTCTCTCCAAACTGCATTCTACCATTTCTGTAGTCACGGGAAATTTCTTTGGTAATTCTGTGCACTTTTTGATCATTACAGGATTGCACCCATTTAAGAACTGATATCCAAACATAAAATCTTCTTGCCAATGCTGCATCACATACTCTAGGAGAAAATGAAAATGAAGCCCAAAGATTATTTTTAGCTTAAATCTTAGCACAAAAATAATAGCTATTCTATATTCAACTATATCAAGTTTAAAAAACAAAACAGAAACAAAGGAAAGACGAGTCTGAAAATCAGTGGAGACTGGTTCATTAGGGCAAATGGGACACTGCGCTACCAACCTCAGTCTTCCCTTAGCCAGCTCCTGCCTGCCTGCCTGCCTGCCTTCTTTCGTACACCAGTTCAGGGAGTGGCTGTGGCTGCCAGCTTCTTTCTCTGTAGTCTCAGTTTTGCCTTGTAAAACACAGCAGGGAGCAGGATGGGGACAAAACTAGAATTAGTTGACTCCATCTGTCATTAGTTCTGGCTCCACCTGCTCTTGGCCTCCTTGCTTTCCACCCCACCAGTCCCAATAGAGACCAGCCACCACTGCTGAAACTTGAGCATCCTTCCACATGTGCAACCATTGGGCACATCAATTCTAGCAATTATTGGCCTAACCCACACCCTAAAGGTTTTTGATTGGAAAATAAATAAATGGCAGCCAAGCTTAAATTAATCTTGGACAACAACATATACATTGATTCAGTTTGTGATGCTAGTATCAACAATTGCTATTGAACTTACCAGAAATTGTATTGCTTATTCTGACAAAGATTTTCTCAAAATCTGCAAAGTCGCTCCAGGAGGATTGGAACATATGCATGAAACGATTAACAAAAAGATTTTCCATTCTAAAAAAGGACAAAAACACTGGATGATTATTGTCTGTAATCTTTGTCTGTTCTATTCCTCCCCTTGCACATTTCACTTTTCCCATCTCTTTTTTGCTTCAAGGAAGCAATCTTTAGGAATTAAATATCACAAGTTTAATGACCCCAATGCTGTTCAAATATATTGGACTCGGAACCACGTCTATACCATCTGGGTCACCTTCAACAAGAGCTGAGCCAAAATTGATCAAGAAACATTTTTCTGGGAAAATTTCTCTCTTTGTTTAACCCTCCTAGAAAAAGAAGGCCACTTCGCCATTTTTTGCTGAACATTATCCACCCTTTTTTTTATAGTAGCTGCAATTTCCCCTCTACAATGCCCTGAAGCACCTCTAACAAAGCAATCCATCTCATGGGAGGCTAGCAGCTGGTGGAAGGGGCTGCTACATCCAGCTGCCGTTCAGAAGCCTCTGGGAGGGGAGGATGCTAGCTGTGCTGGCAGGGCGCAGCGGAAGGAAACAAAATACAAGTTTCCTTTTGCCACCTCTTTTCCTGGCATAACGGCTGCCGGGATGGAGAGCTGCAGGAGGGAGCCAAACAGGACCTGGATGTAGCGTAAATCCCCCCCTCAGTCCGTCCCTGACACACACCCAGAATGCCCCTTTTTTGGACCTTCCACCAGCTCCACTTATGTCAGGCTGAGCTTCTCTGGAGGATCTCCAGCAGAGTTGGGATGAGGGACTTATGCCAGTGGTGTCCAGCTGAGCTGGAACCCAGCCAGCTCAGCCAGCGGTGTGCCATATCCCACTCCCCTCAGCCCAGTGTAAACAGCTGTTGGATTACGCCCTAAGTAGTGGAGGACAAAAAATGCCAACACAATTGGTGCTGCAAACAGCAACAACAAATCTTAGGCAAAAATAAAGTAGTACTACTGCCACTGCTTAATAACAAGCCCCACCATTCAAAAACTGTTGGAGAATTTCTCCTCCCCTTGGAGAACTTTGGTGCAATGGTCACCAATTTCTCTGCCCAATTATAGAGTGGAAAATTTCAAGAAGCCAATTCCACACAGCTCAACTTTCAGTCCAGCAGCAGCCACATGTACCACAGCCAAATATACAAAGACCCTTGTATAGTCCTGTGCATGCAGCCTGCTGCTAAGTGAAAAGATGTATGTCTTGGGATCCAAACTCATTACTGGCATTAGAAAAGAGAAGTGAAAAGCAAATAAAACCTGGAATCAAAGAAGCGTAACAAAAAATCAGTCCCTTATATACCGTCTGCCTATCTCTCTGGTAAACCTGTGTCCCAAACAAACAAAGGAATGCCATCAAACAACCAGCTAACCAGCCGAACAGAGAAAAAGAGGAGCATATGTTCTTCCTTTGCTGCCCACCACATTCTGATCCTTGTGTCCAATACTGTATGTTTTGGAAAAGGCCAAGAGGATGAGACTCCCTCTTCTTCCAATGAAACAGACAGCTAGGGTTGCAACCAAGATGACTATTGCTGGCTGGCCTGATGCTGATTGACAACTTTGCCATCCAGTGATGATTTTCAGTTGCCATGACGACGACAACATTGATACCGGAGGATGGACACATCCTCAACTCCTCTTCACCCCGCCCCCAACTTCTATTCCACATCCATCACCCCATATAGAAGATTGATTTCTTAAGAGCATGGAATACATTATAACTGGTTAAGCTTACAAATTCAGCTAGAGGATGGTAAGGCAGGGAAGGGGGAGACAAAATTAAAATATTTTATGAATGTTAGTATCATTTTGTCAATTATAGGAATTATTAGAGTTGTACTGTAAGTGTAATATTTATGAAGTACAGTCATGAGAATTATATGTTTGTTACCAACACTTTGATTATTGTAATTTTATGTTGCCATTCAAAGTATAATCATTGGCTGTTTCACATTGTCATTTAAAGTGTTATGTGATTAAAATATATTTTAAAATTGTGTTTTAATCATTTTTGTCTTTTCCCCATCATCCTATACCAATCTAGAGTATCAATACCAAATAAGAGAACCACCATAATACTCACGCTTTAGTATAATTCAGAATGAAGTCAACTCCTTTTTCGCTGTCAAACTGGATGTTACGAGGCAATTCCTTGTGAGATTTGGCATCTATGTTCAGGGGAAAGCCTGGGTGCCATTCTGCCCACCTGATTAAAAAATCAAAATAACTGTTGAACTTTACCTTCCTATGATTTCCAAGAGTGAGAATCATGTAATTGAAACATGAAACATATTTTCAGATGAACCAGACAGAATTACCATGTGCTTCTTCCATAATCACAGTTGCCAAGACATGAGGCAAATGTTCACAGCAGCACCTTGGGCACAAGCAGCTTCCCACCCAATTAGGTACTCCTATGTGTCCCTAATCAGATGTAAAACTTGTAGGTGTTGATACATTCAAATTGTATCAAAGTGAAATTTATCCTGAATATCTCAAAATAACACAAAACCTCACTGTTTCTGTTCTGAGAATTCAGATGCTTGTATCCCTGGCTGAAAAAAATGTTTGGTTCAAGAAAGTGGAAACTGGAGAGAAACCCAGTGCCAATGTTTTTCTCCACTTATCCCAGCCTTGCATGGTAGAAGTAAGGTGTGTATTAAAAGCAATATTGCATGGCCTGTTTTTATTCTGCATTCACACTACTGCCTCTAGGATCAGAGGTGTCACTAGGAGGGTGCGGGAGGTGCGGACCGCACCCAGATGACACCATGAGAGGGGTGACACCCACAGCCGCCACGGGGGCTCCCATCTGGCTGGCGCAGAACCCAGGAGTGCGTGAAACCCATGCAAAGGCGTCCGGAGCCCAGACCGGAGAGGAAGCAAGGGACGTGTGAAAGGGAAGCGGTCCCAGGAGGAGGAGAAGATCTGTTGGGAGGAGGCTCCGCCCCCGGCAGATGGCTGCCCGCCGGCTCCCTCGGCGCCCCGACATGGCGGGCCAACGGCAGGCTCCGGGCGAGTGGGCGGGTGAGCCCCTTGTGATGTTCCTGCTTATATTGTAAATATGGTAAGTGCTATTTATATAGAAGACATATGGTAAGTGGAGTGAAAGAGGAGGGGGGAGTACATGAGCAGTAGAATGCTGGATGATTGGCTGAGAGTTTGAATGCCTGGGAGTATAAATGGAAGAATGACAGTTGAATCTGGGTGGTGTTTTGGAGGTGGTGAATTGAGAGGCTGAGAGAGAGGTTGGAGGTTTGGAGGTGGTGGTGTTGAGAGTGAGTCGGAGTTCTGAGGCAATTAGCAAAAAGTCAAGTACCTAACAGAATATAGATGAAACCATACGCTTGTGAAACATTCCTTAAGTAATCTTGTTATTTCTGATATTTAATAAATACTTATTTGGTTTACCAAAGGCCTGATCCTTGGCTGGGAAATATACAGACCAGAAGGGAGGGCAAGGTAATTACCAAGGCTGAACAGAAACTGTATCTAATGGTGGCAGCGGTGAAGAGAGAGATTGTAACAAGTCAAGTATCCAGAGCAACCCAGAGTTGTATGCTTTAAATATAAAGATACAAGGGGGTTGGGAACAGCATAGGCACACAGTCACAAAGTAACAAGCTATAGAGAGACTTAGGCAAAGTCTCTGGGAGTTTGGGTTACAGAAAGTGACTGGTGGTGCTGCCTAGCAGTGGGATCTAGTGAGATCTGTGCTAGAGTGGAGTGAGAAACCATATAAAGGACGGTCCTGACTGGTGGTGTCCCTGGTGGTGCCTAGTGAAAGGCAGTAGCCACAAGCAGGTGGGAACCTGACAGGGGGAGCCAAAGGTGGGATCGTCACACCCCTCCCCGCGGTGGGCTGGGGCTGGGCGGGGCTCGGGGGAACATCCTTGCCGGCCTGCCGCCAGCTCAGAGCTGCTGATCAGGGCGTCCCGGCAGTCAGTCGTCACGGCCGTCAGGCCCCGCACTGGGTGACACCAACCCTTGTGATGCCACTGTCTAGGATATGATGCTCTGTACTATAGCCAGGAAAGCACGGAGAACTGCTCTTAAAAGAACATAAAAGATATAGCTAAATAGCTGGTTTTTTATTTAGCAGAAAAGCTAACCTATAGCTTTGTGGCACCTATCCTTTGGAATTCCCTCCCTTTAAATATTAGGCAGGCGCCGTCTCTGTTGTCTTCTGTTGTCTTTTCTGCACCTACTGAAGATCTCCCCTTTCAACAAGCCTTTTAAGTAGATACACCTTTATCCCAGTCTGCATCTGTATTGGAATTGTTTTTAAGATGTTTTAATTATTTTTTAATTGTTTTCTCACTTGTTTGCAGCCCTGGGTTCCTACTGGGAAGAACAGCAGGATATATATTTAAATAATGATAATGGTAATATAGTTGCTCACATTTCAAAGCACCTTGGAGGTGGGGTGGGAGAGACCTCCTGGGTTCTGTGTACAGGGAGAGCCTAGTGTTGATTCTTTGCCAATTTTTTCTTTTGTCTCCAAGCTGCTGGCTATGAAAGGTGTTTCATGGAGGGCAGGAAATTCCCCAAGAGGAGGAGTTCAAATTTATTTATTTATTTATTAGATTTATATCCTGCCCTTCATCCCAGTAGGAGCACAGGGTGGCAAATGCTCCAGTCAGCAGTAGTGGACAGCAGGGTGGGGTAGTAATGCTCATCTGACCTCTGGCTGCTTATGTCACTGCTACATTCTGGTTAAGAGAGGGGTGAGGCAGTGGCAAGGTCTGCACGGTGCAAGCACACTGGCTGGAGCACTAGAATGTCCACTAGTACATTTGCACTGCACCAGCCTCACTGCTGCCATGCTCCTCCCCATATCCATCAGCAACGGAGCAGCAACACGGGTGGCCAGAGATCAGGTGACTGCTGTTGCCCCACCTGGTTATCTGCCACTATGAATCAGCCTGATGTGATCATCTTTCAGTTACTTCCCGAATATACATTATGGAGGAGCTATCTCTGAATGTGGAATAATATGGATTTTGGTACCAATGGGTGCCTGGGAATGTCTAAATGTGTCTTTGGCTACGAAGCTCAGCCATATTTGCGGATCCCTGCATATACAGTATGTAATACTCATAAGGCTTTTAATTACAGCGGTACATACTCTATTCTCTCTTTCTAAGTAAAGGTATATGAATGTCCCCCTTTCAGCCTTTTCAATTAATCAATGTGTCTTGAGGCTCTTGTCCTGTTTGCAGTGGTGTCCTTGTATTTGAAATGAGAGCCAGAGGTGATGGCAGTACGTGGTTCTAATTCTTTTCTATCTCTATGTCAAATACAGCATTGTCAGGGAACTGAGAGATATGATAGAGTCACAGCCCTGTTAGCATGGGTATTTAAATATATAGGGAAATTATAACAAGGTCTCAGGGTACCTATTGAAAAGTTATCACACAAAATAGGAAGCTTTATGGAAACTCACCGATACATCTTCTGACGATCTTCCAGTTCTTTGCGCTTGTGATGCTTAAGGACCTGTGTCTTGTCATCTCCAAAAAGCTTGGCTGTGGAAGACAATGAAAAGATGAATTATAGTCTGAGACTGAGATATGAAAAATGTTCTAACTATTCAGTATAAAGACATGCAGTTTTCTCCTCTGTAGTAATAAGCAAAAGGCCAAGTATGCAGCTGACGATTTGCAGATCATTATGAACTTCAAGCTTTCATATCTTTGCAGTTGGCCTTGTGCACCTTTCTTTCTGCCTATTCTTTCTCTAAATGTTCCTTTCCTTACCAAACTGTTCTCAATCATTTGGACCTGGGTGGGCAATCTTTTTCTGTCAAGGTTGATATGGGAGAAGATGGTTCAACTGTTGTCTGGGTCCTCATCCATGTAGGACTATAGAGAGGAAAGGTAAAAGGAAATGAGTGGCCTAGAAGTAGAAGCCTACTCATTTCCTTTGACTTTCCTCTCTATAGTCCTACATGGATGAGGACCCAGAGACCTGTTGAATAATCGTCTCCCATATCAACCTGTCCAAGTGCCAAAATCTTCATCATAGCTATCCTCTGGGTGTTCCCACCATTTGAGGTAAGGCAGGTGGCAGCCAGGGAGTACGGTTGCCAACCCTCCAGGTTTCGACTGGAATTACCAGGAACTGAGCTCTATCTCCAGCAGAATTACCAGCCCTCCAGGTCTATCCTGGAATCCAGGAATTAATGTCAGTCTCCAAGAACCACTTGAGCCACTACTGGAGATGTGACAAGCCACCACTGTGGTCTCACAACAGCATGTCATCTCAAGAGATCTAAGCAGAAAGATGTAGGAGATACAAAGGGAGGGCATTAATAGTCAGTAAAGAGAGGAAAAAACATGGAAACTAGTGCTTGGTAAATGTTGCAAAAAGGAGTTAGGAGACTGGTAGCGGTGTAGAGATAGCCAGGAGTGACAGAAGGAAGGAGCTAAGTATTCATAAGAACATAAGAACATAAGAAGAGCCTGCTGGATCAGGCCAGTGGCCCATCCAGTCCAGCATCCTGTTCTCACAGTGGCCAACCAGGTGCCTGGGGGAAGCCCGCAAGCAGGACCCGAGTGCAAGAACACTCTCCCCTCCTGAGGCTTCCGACAACTGGTTTTCAGAAGCATGCTGCCTCTGACTAGGGTGCCACAGCACAGCCATCATGGCTAATAGCCATTGATAGCCCTGTCCTCCATGAATTTGTCTAATCTTCTTTTAAAGCCATCCAAGCTGGTGGCCATTACTGCATCTTGTGGGAGCAAATTCCATAGTTTAACTATGCGCTGAGTAAAGAAGTACTTCCTTTTGTCTGTCCTGAATCTTCCAACATTCAGCTTCTTTGAATGTCCACGAGTTCTAGTATTATGAGAGAGGGAGAAGAACTTTTCTCTATCCACTTTCTCAATGCCATGCATAATTTTATACACTTCTATCATGTCTCCTCTGACCCGCCTTTTCTCTAAACTAAAAAGCCCCAAATGCTGCAACCTTTCCTCGTAAGGGAGTCGCTCCATCCCCTTGATCATTCTGGTTGCCCTCTTCTGAACCTTTTCCAACTCTAGAATATCCTTTTTGAGATGAGGCGACCAGAACTGTACACAGTATTCCAAATGCGGCCGCACCATAGATTTATACAACGGCATTATGATATCGGCTGTTTTATTTTCAATACCTTTCCTAATTATTGCTAGCATGGAATTTGCCTTTTTCACAGCTGCCGCACACTGGGTCGACATTTTCATCGTGCTGTCCACTACAACCCCGAGGTCTCTCTCCTGGTCGGTCACCGCCAGTTCAGACCCCATGAGCGTACATGTGAAATTAAGATTTTTTGCTCCAATATGCATAATTGTACACTTGTTTATATTGAATTGCATTTGCCATTTTTCCGCCCATTCACTCAGTTTGGAGAGGTCTTTTTGGAGCTCTTCGCAATCCCTTTTTGTTTTAACAACCCTGAACAATTTAGTGTCGTCAGCAAACTAGGCCACTTCACTGCTCACTCCTAATTCTAGGTCATTAATGAACAAGTTGAAAAGTACAGGTCCCAATACCGATCCTTGAGGGACTCCACTTTCTACAGCCCTCCATTGGGAGAACTGTCCGTTTATTCCTACTCTCTGCTTTCTGCTTCTTAACCAATTCCTTATCCACAAGAGGACCTCTCCTCTTATTCCATGACTGCTAAGCTTCCTCAGAAGCCTTTGGTGAGGTACCTTGTCAAATGCTTTTTGAAAGTCTAAGTACACTATGTCCACTGGATCACCTCTATCTATATGCTTGTTGATTCTAATAGGTTACTGAGACAGGACTTTCCCTTGCAGAAGCCATGCTGGCTCTGCTTCAGCAAGGCTTGTTCTTCTATGTGCTTGGTTAATCTAGCTTTAATAATACTTTCTACCAGTTTTCCAGGGACAGAAGTTAAGCTAACTGGCCTGTAATTTCCGGGATCCCCTCTGGATCCCTTTTTGAAGATTGGTGTTACATTTGCCACTTTCCAGTCCTCAGGCACGGAGGAGGACCCGAGGGACAAGTTACATATTTTAGTTAGCAGATCAGCAATTTCACCTTTGAGTTCTTTGAGAACTCTCGGGTGGATGACATCCGGGCCTGGTGATTTGTCAGTTTTTATATTGTCCATTAAGCTTAGAACTTCCTCTCTCGTTACCACTATTTGTCTCAGTTCCTCAGAATCCCTTCCTGCAAATGTTAGTTCAGGTTCAGGGATCTGCCCTATATCTTCCACTGTGAAGACAGATGCAAAGAATTCATTTAGCTTCTCTGCAATCTCCTTATCGTTCTTTAGTACACCTTTGACTCCCTTATCATCCAAGGGTCCAATTGTCTCCCTAGATGGTCTCCTGCTTTGAATGTATTTATAGAAGTTTTTGTTGTTGGTTTTTATGTTCTTAGCAATGTGCTCCTCAAATTCTTTTTTAGCATCCCTTATTGTCTTCTTGCATTTCTTTTGCCAGAGTTTGTGTTCTTTTTTATTTTCTTCATTCGGACAAGACTTCCATTTTCTGAAGGAAGACTTTTTGCCTCTAAGAGCTTCCTTGACTTTGCTTGTTAACCATGCTGGCATCTTCTTGGCCCTGGCGGTACCTTTTCTGATCTGCGGTATGCACTCCAGTTGAGCTTCTAATATAGTGTTTTTAAACAACTTCCAAGCATTTTCGAGTGATGTGACCCTCTGGACTTTGTTTTTCAGCTTTCTTTTTACCAATCCCCTCATTTTTGTGAACAGTTCCCTGTATCTCTCTGTAGCTAAGCATGTTGCAGCTGCCTGATGAGCCAGGAGAAGGCCTCTCAGCACTATACTGGTCGGTCATATGATTTTTCTTTCTTAAATTTAAACAAAAACAGTCAAATCATGACAGACAGTGGTGGTGGTGGTGGTGAAGGACCTTCAGACAGTGGCACAATAAAAAAGAGATGTTTAGTTTTATTGATGAATGGTGCAAGAAAGATGCATTAAAAATTGGCTTCACAAAGTCAACACATTTACAGCAGAATGCATTCTATGCCATCAAGGATTTTCAGTTCAGTATGAAAGAAGAAAAGCAGTGAGAAACCATGCTGAAAACATAAAACACAAGGAATGAGAGAAGCAATATAAAAAGTGTCTCAAAAAGACTCATCCCAAGAAAATCAGGTGACAATAGCTGAAGTAGGGCAGGTTTAATTTCCCACCATTTAAGTTACACAAGCCAAGACTGTGCAAACAAAATGCTTCCAAGAATATTGCCTGATTCTGAAATTGTAAAAAAAAAATCTTGTGGGTAGACAAAAGCAACCAGCACAGCAGCAAATATTTTGATACCAAAATCACTAGAACTTTTGCTTAATGGACTTGGGTCTGATGCCTCCAACAAGGGACACAGGAAATTATTCCCATAACCTGTATGCTAGTTTTCTGTGACAAAGTGAATTAAGTATGGCTTGTTTTTAAAATGACAACAATGAGACGAGTGAGGCAATTGTGACATGGATCTCCAATATTCTAGAGAAGAATGGTCTCAAAATTAACAGCATGTGTTCTTATGTGACTGACAATGCCTCTGTAAATTTTGGAAAACCCAAGTCAGAAATTAAACCAGTTTAATGACCATCTGATACAAGTGAAATACAAATGCCATATAATTCAAAATTGCCACAAACATGGGATGAAGGCTTTGAGTTTTGATGTAGAAACACCTGTCCTCAAGGCATATAGTGAGTTTAGCTTCTTGGCCAAGAAGGTAGTGTCTCTTCCATCCTTTTTTGAGTTTGTAGAAATGGAATACAAAGATGTGCTTCAGCACGTACCAACAAGGTGGCTGTCACCTCTACCTGCTATTGAGTGCATACTACAATGTTGGCCTGCATTGAGGGCATATTTTTTTCAGAAGGGGGAGAAGAATATGTGAAGATTGTGTGGGCAGCTTTCAGTGAGAAAGAACACAAATCTCTCCTTTGTTATGTTTACTTTTTGCACAATCAGATGGTAATCTTTCAAGATGCTGTGAACAAACTGCATGGTGTCATGGAAGGCCTTCATTCAAAACTGAAAAGAAGAAGAGGACAAATTCCATGGAAGATCAACGTGTCTTCAGCTGACAACAGAAAATTCAGAGAGAAGCCTATGTGACATTGACACGGTGCACTGAATACCTGGAGAAATTATATGATGTTGAAACATCACTTTTAAAAACAAATGTCAGCACTCTCACTTCACAATGATGTGAAATGGGGGCAGATTTACAGACTTTTGCTACAGCACACCACACTGAGATTGACATTGACAAGCACTGTGTTTTACAACAAATAAGAGAAGAATAAATTGTCTCCAAGGAGCAGATCAGAGATGGGTGGAGGTTTTCAGACAAATGCCAGAGGGAAGTGGCGACCAAATGAAGAAACTGATCTCTTTGCACACATGCCATTCTTGTGTCTAATGCCTACTGTGAGAAAGTTTTCAGTTTAATGACACAGCTGTGGACAAAGGACACAAACAGGCTGAGTGATAGCATTTTAAAGGGTGATCTACAGGTGCAACTGAACATTAACATGACCTGTGCAGAGTTTCTAGACTTCTTAAAGAAGAACCTAGATCTGCTAAAACAGCAACAGACCAGCTCAAATATAATTTTAAAAACTCAGAAGCTGAGGGCAAACCAACCCAGCTTTAAGGTTAAAACATCACATTACATTTCAAGTATTTTAGTATGAAGGTGTCATGCCAGCCATCTAGCTGCAGAGACGGAGGATAGAACAAGCTTAAGAGGATGACAGAAATGGCTTCTGCATCTGCTAGCGGTTGTCCTTGGAGACTCTCTGGGGGTTTGCTTTTTTTAAAAAAAAAACTCTATTTTAAAGGTTTTCATAGTTTTTACAGAATGACAACGAAATGAAATGCAGAAAGAAAACAGAGTACACCGAGAGAAGACAACACAAAAAAGAACAAAAATAATATAAAATAAACAAAATAAATAAAATAAATAAAAGGGGTATGCTCTGACCTTTAAAGGTCAGGTTTTCCAAGTTTGGGTTTAAACAGTAAAGGCAAATTAAAGAGGTATAGCAATATGCAGAAATTTGGTCTTGGTTTGAAACAAATCTCCAGGAAATTCCTCAGTCAGAGTTGGCAACCCTAAGCGCAGCTCTGGCTTCTCTCACTGGCTAATACTGATAGGCAGGAGCAGGCATGCTGGCTCATTTCATAGAAATTGCTTAGAAGGGTACCAGCACATTTTACTCCATAACTTTATTTCTAGGAGGCTAGAGACTTTCATTAAAAAAAAAAGTAAGCTCAGATTCTGGGCCACCTTTTGGGGTTGCCAATGAATGCTTTCCTGGGTGCCATGGTGCCCACAAACAATGAGTTGTTGACCCTAGCCTAGAATATCAAAGACAGTAGCAACTGAGGCCCTGCCTCTCTCAAAACATAAAAGACTTCTTCTAGGCTTAGTGACATCCTATACAGAAACAGGAGGAAATGGTTATAAAATGGCCATAAAAAGCTTGGTTAGGAACAGTATTCTAGCTATAGACTGAAGAATATGTTATCAAAAGTAGCTGTATATTCTCTACCATTGAATTTTTTAAAATTAGCGATAGTTAAGAAATAAATAATCTTATCGTAGTTGTGACTGACCGAAATGTAAAACAGCAGATATAATCTATTTTCTACCATTGCAGACATGCAATCTGGTTCAGTGTCATATTGAAGTTCATAGCAATGGACCTTTGAGGTGAACATTTTTACACATATTAATAAAAAAACCCTTCTTTGATAAGCAGCTTTTCTGTATGCTAAGGGTACAACTTCCTAACCAAAAAGACTGAACAGAACAATCTGATTTATACATTGGGGGCAAAGAGACATATTTCGTGTCTGGATACCTTGGATTACCTCATTAAATAAGTAAAGTTAGCAACTGAAGCAAACGATTCTCAAGTTTAGCTTAATGTTCTTAGTAAAGGACTCTGCAAAGCACTCACCTCGTCCATCTCGGAGTACCACCTCTTTTTCATCTGTAATCCACCTATAACATGGAAATTCTAAGTAGTCACCAATTGGTGTTTTCACAGTGACATACTTAAGGTACCAATCATCAGGAAACCAATACTTCCGTTTCTCAATTTTTATCAACTGGATCTCACCCAGGTCTTCAGTCACTGTCACATCGTAAGTATCAACCTAGAAGAAGAAAATACATAGGTTGTAATCTGCTGAAGAACACAAAGTGCAGTCACATTTGAATGATGTTCTTCAATGTTCCCATATAATACATTGTCAAGCACACCTAAAATGGGTAGGGCCTGTTCCTAGTTATGAGGTCTGTTCGCAACATGGCTTTGATGAGCCAGTTACCAAGAACCTCGCTTCAGCTGGAACTCTGCACATGCCCAGAACTATGTGTATTTTGTCATTGCTCTCAGCCAGGGGAAGCCAACATGGTGCCCCCTGATGCTGTTGGGACTCCCAACTCCCATAATCTCCATTTTAAGCAATCAGTGCTGTACAATTGCAAAGTTACAGAGAAACCTACAGTGCTTTAAGCCAAATCTCCCCTAGCAGCAGCCATGTATGAGATTGAACATTTGCATGGACCACAACATTAGCACAAGCCTTATTAGTCTACTTGAACCTCTACCATATCCAATACAAACATATCTGTGAGGATTCTGACTGTTGTCAAGTAGGCTGTTTAAGGGGGGAAAATGTGTGGCAGGAGCTGCCTTGTCCTCCTGACCTGGACACTGTCACTTGCTCTGCTCTTGATTCTGATATTGCTTCTAAGGAGGGCAAGCTAGAGCCACCATCAGTATCAGCAAGAGGATTTCAAAGGCTGTTAAAACTCAGATCGTGTGGCTGGAGTTGCCCTGTCCTCCTGGCCTATACATTTGTCATTAGCTATGCTCCTAGATTGGATGGGGTGAGGAGAGAGTGTTTGTGGGGAGGGACCACTTTTTATCAAGGGCAAGGCACTCAGACCCACCATTGACATTGGCAAGGAGCAGCTGCTCTTAACTGTGTTATAAGAACTGTAAGTTTAAGAACTTGTGTTTGAGCTTGCTTTTATGTCCTCCTTACCATTCCTTTTTCCTTGTGGATCATGTCATTTTAGCCTGTGAGTCTAAGGGCAAGGACTGTCTTAATACTAATGTTTGTAAGCAACTCTGGGAGCCTTGTGAATGAATGATTGACTGAATAAATGTCTATTAACCTATTAACCCCAGGAAAGAAACAAATAGCTTCCTCCAGCAAGAATCATCCAGCACTAATTGGATTAAGCCTAAATTTATATTTCCTGGAAAGGTCTCCATCTTTCCCCATAAGAGACATGCAAGTCACATTACTGAGAGTTCTGTTGGCAAGAGACCCCTCATGACCTCCCTGCGATTCTACAGCAAGAAATGTTTGTTGATATGTCTGCAATGACTCAGCTATTTACAATTTATTTAGTTATTTACAATTTAACATTCATTCTGTCCACCATTGCCATTAAAGTACACTCTTGTTACACTGAGCACCCATCAGGAAACCTCTTTCCTATGATGACACGTTGCAGATCCTCAGACGATTCAGCTTTTTGGATACCCCAGGAGGCTATTCCACATCTCTGTTCTTCAAGCCTATTCCATCCCCAAGGATGAGTGCTGAAGTCTTCTTCAGCTTAGCTAAATCCTACTCCTTGCCTCCTCTCCCCATCTCCCAGCCTGAGCCACGTTTGTTATTTTATTCAGTTTAGTCAGGACCCTTGCAGAGTGCATAAGCCAGTTATCCTATAAGGAACATTTTTAAATATATTTTTGAACAGTATTAGGAGGATTCTAAGGAACTCCTGGTGAGAGTCTGATTTGCTCAAAGGCTACTTTATTAGCCATTCTGTCCTTGCCTGAGCCTATTGGTCCTTTGGTGATAGTGAGCCAACTTAGCAGTGGCAGCTGGTACCCACTAGACCTCAGGGAGTTATTAAGATGTCTCAAGGGCAAGTTCTGGTTTTCTTCCCATCCTCCCTTGCAGACATACTGTGGACACTTAAGCACTGCAGTTATATGCACCTAGGCCCAAAGAGATGGATTGAGTCCATAAAAGAAGCCACAGACCTGAACTTACAAGATCTGAACAGGGCGGTTCACGACAGGTGGTCTTGGAGGTCACTGATTCATAGGGTCGCCATAAATCGTAATCAACTTGAAGGCACATAACAATAACAGGTTCAAAGGGCTGTAGAATGCCTACAGCAAGTTTTACTAAGATGCAGATGATAATTTTACTACAACTCTTAAACCGCTAAACAGTAGTCTTTTTCAGGTGTTCTGTTTTTGTGCAAAAGCAACATACAAGGTGAAGACAAAAGGGGAAAGTGTACTAAGCTCCACCCCTTGTCACCCTTCATTAGTTGAAGAGTGAATTTCTGAAGCAGGGAGCCTCCTGTACCCATGGACACCCCCCTCTACAATTTGGAAGCCTGGAAATCTGGTTACAGAAGAGTAGTCAAGGGGCCAGGACCCCTTCAGTGATTCCATCAGGTGCCAACTTGTTTTTCATTATTTTAAAATAAACTCTCTTGCCCCCTGCTCATTTTTATCTTTTCTTCCTGTACCTGTGCGTGTCTTTCTTTAAACATCCTGTAGTGCAAAATTATTTTGTCCATCTTCCTCCTCCCTTACCACATAACAGTCAGCAGCAAAATACACCAATTCTCAGTACAGCACTGAGAGGGCACCACAATGAAACAATGTCCAGGAACTACCAGAAAGCCAGCAGGGAAGAGGTGGAATGCCCTTTTCCCAGGACAGAATGTCAGAGTCTCTATACCACAATGAAAAGGTCCTGTCCTAGGTAGCCCTCTGCTACACTTCAGAACAATGAAAAGTCATGAAGCAAGGCTTCTGAAGGTCATAAACCATAGGCAGATTCATTGGAAGGATGCAGTCCTCCTCCTCTTCCTCCTCCATTAATTAAATTTATATCCAGCCCATCCTCCCAGTAGGTGGTCAGCAAAGGGCAGATATCCTAGGAAGTCTTTCCTCTTTCAACAAGTCTTTTAAGTTGAGACCTATCCCAGTCTGTGTCTGTGTTAGAATTATTTGTTAATATGTGTTTTTTAAAGGTTTTTAACCCTTTTCAAAAAGATGTTTTAAAAGTTTAAAAAAATGTTTTTAACATTGTTTTGTTTTAATTTATTTTAAGGTCTGTTTTTATGATGTTTTAAAGTGTTTTTAGCGTTTCTGTTTGCCACCCTGGGCTCCTGCTGGGAGGAAGGGAGGGCTATGAATCAAATAAAAAAATTAAAAAAATAAGTGTTGGAAGTGGGCCAAGAGCAACTCTGGTTTGGGTTCTTTTGTTTGTATTCCAGAAGGGTCCTCCAGCTGGCTAAGCTTGCCTACCTTTATCTGTGCTCTTCTCTACCTAACTTCCTTCTGTTGTAAACTGATATGCTCAGGGAAGCTAACCTGCCCCTCCTTCCTTTGTCTTATTCGACTGTCTGAGGAGAGAGGAGACAGCTCTCTTTGTTCTTTCTCTTGAACCATGAGGGCAATACCCAAGTCTGGGCATTGCACTTCCAACTTAGGTAGTTAGTTAGAACTAGGTATGCCTTTCCTATCTACTATGTATTTCTATAAATAAAGTAATGTTTTCTTATTTTACTTAGTCTTAAGTCTCAGTGATTTAAATACAGGGTAAAAGCCTGCTTGTTAAGTAAATACACACACGGGCACACACAGCTCGGACCACTGAGTTACTTTGCATATCCATAACATTAAGAAGGTGGAACTAGCCTGTAACTTAATTTCTTATTGGCCACAGAGGCCTTTGGTATCAGAAATTGAAGCTGTGAGCCCACTAATCGCCTACAGCAAATCGTTTCCATTGGTCACACCTGGGAGTGGCAACTGTTTGATCTGCTGATCAGTTGTGAAATTTATCTGAAACTGAATTTTTAAAAAATGGACTTGAGCTGATCCTTTACAGTAAAAAGGGGCAGGGTTTGACTAGCATTGTGTGCCTCTATTTTCAGAACAAAGAGGTGGAGATGCACTGAAACTGCCAGAACAGTAAGTGTGTCTCTACAGTGAATGGATCTCATGATTGCACCAAACAACATTCTATTTCCACTAATGATCCACCTTTTACTAGTCTCAGGTTCCCATAACAGTAGTGTAGTGGCAAATTCAGAAGTGCAGGGTCCCTACATCATAGTCACAGCCTCGCCCCTTCCCCCTTTTATGCTGAATGAGATCCTTGTTAATGACTTCTCCCAAAAAAACAGACATCCTAGGAGTGAATAAGCACTAAAGGGGAGAGTATTAGCTACTGAAAAGAGTCTTCTCAGTAGCAGACTCACTTTGTTTCACTTTGATTGGCTCCAATCAGCAGGAAAGGACAAGGAAGCACATTAGAAGACGCTTCTCAGTGGCTAATGCACTCCCCTTTCATACCGATTGGCTCATAGGATACTGGAGACATTGGGATCCTGCTCCTCCCCCCAAAAAGGGTCTAAGACCCCCACAAGACCACAGACAACTACACCCCTACCCATAAACTTGTGATACTTCACTCTCAATCTTGTCTTCTTGGAAGCATATGATCAGGAGTCCAAAGATGCTCTCTCTCAGAAGCTCTTCAGCAAGGAAATCTTCGCATTCTCTGAAATGCAAGACTCTGCTCAAGGAGGTAACATCTAACTAGATAACTTAGATTGACTTTAGTATTTAATTTGCAAGTAGGTATGTGTGATTATTATCTTCCCTTTTCCTTCCTTTCTTCCCTTTTCCCAAATAAAGTTATATATTTACAGTTGGCTTCATTGGCTTCAAAAGGTGGTTCTGTGGAATCTCACACTAAAACAATTCCCCACGTGTTTGACTGCATGGGTGTTATTGTTAGCACACAAGCTGTTTATTTTACAAGCTTGTATTAAGTTCTGTGTCATCTGGGTTCTGGGAAAGTAATCCCAATGCCCGTCTTTATGGTGGGGTTGAGGCTAGAGATGGGGTGAAGGGAGTGGTTCTGGGCAATAGGGCTTGGAAACTCCTCAAACAGCTGGGCAGACTAGGATGCAGCTGGAGGTTCCTCCTGTCTGAAGGTATCATATTATACTTCTTTGTTGGGAGGAATTTTAAAGTGAACTTTCATCGGGTTTTTTTTCTTCTTTACTGCCAGACCAATTTTTCTAAAATAGTTCATATTAAAAGCAAAATTATAATATGCATTTTAGTTACTAATAAACAAAATAACAGTTACTTTTCCATTCTCTATCTTGCATTAGCAATATTTATACATAAAAATCAGACTCATATGAATGGCTCAAAGGCACTTTAGTAGCGGTACTGCATTCATATAGCAAGCTACATCAGCTCATACAGATTGGAGAGTTTAATTTATGCCTCTAAGGTCTTTTTTTGTTTGTTTATCACTACATGATAAACTACTACTACTCTTTGTGTGAAGCTGTTTTATTTGATAGTTCTTTTCTTAATCAAGTATTGGCCTGCATATCATAGAATCATAGAATGGTAGAGTTGAAAGGGGCCTATAAGGCCATCAAGTCAATGCAGGAATCCAAATCAAAGCATTCCTGACAGATGGCTGTCCAGCTGCCTCTTGAATGCCTCCAGCGTCAGAGAGCCCACTACCTCTCTAGTTAATTGGTTCCATTGTTGTACGGCTTTAACAGGAAGCTTTTCCTGATGTCCAGTCGAAATCTGGCTTCCTCCCACTTGAGCCCATTATTCCGTGTCCTGCACTCTGGGACATTTGCCTTTTTTGCAGCCACATTGCACTGTTGGCTCATGCTTCTTTTTGACAGATGATTAGCTAATGATAAAAATAATTCTATGACAACAAGCCTGTGATAAAGATTTCAGGAAAACAAGCAATCTGATAATGATATCACTTAACCACAAAGAAAACCATGAGAATATGCTATTGAAAATGGAAATGGACTGCAAGTTGATCCTGACTTAAGGCTACCCTATGAATAGGGGTTTCATGGTAAGAGGTATTCAGAGGGGGTTTACCATTGCCTCCCTCTGAGGCTAGTCCTCCCCAGCTGGCTAGGGCCTGTTCAGCTTGCCACAGCTGCACAAGCCAGCCCCTTCCTTGTCCACAACTGCCAGCTGGGGGGCAACTAGGCTCCTTGGGACTATGCAGCTTGCCCACGGCTGCACAGATGGCAGCCCCGAGCCACTCACTGTGGGGGTGATCTTTAGCTGGCCCTTTACACCCAGGAGACACAAGCGGGGATTTGAACTCACAGACTCTGGACTCCTAACCAGGCTCTCCTCCCCACTGTGCTATACCAGCAGGACATAATATGCTATTAGGTAAGGTAACATAAAACCAGGGTTGTGGAGTCGGTACGCCAAACCTTCCACTCCGACTCCTCTATTTTTCTACTGTCTGACTCCGACTCCACCCAAAATTGCTTCCGACTCCACAGCC
Organism: Rhineura floridana; assembly: GCF_030035675.1. NCBI lineage: Eukaryota > Metazoa > Chordata > Lepidosauria > Squamata > Rhineuridae > Rhineura > Rhineura floridana. Next base: position 170,497,265 of record NC_084480.1, on the reverse strand, counting down.
CTGGAAAGCGCTGTAAATGTCTTTTTAAATTGGGAGCATTTTTATCGCTGCCTGAATATGCACTGATCTTGGCATCACAGCATTTGTCTTCATCTGGGTCCTGTGTCATACACTGACACACAAAATGTTTTCCATCTGAGATATGGTGAAATACTCAAATACAGCTGACTTAATGGGAAGCTTCTTTGACATTTTGAATTTATATTTTAAAAAATTTGTCAATCAAAATTTATTTTGAAGCCGGAGTCGGAACATTTCTACCGACTCCATCCAAAATTGCTCCCGGCTCCACGACTCTGACTCCACAGCCCTGCATAATACAGCCCTTTGGTGGTCCTCTTAGAAAACAAACAAAATATGAAAAACAGTAAAAATATGCAAATATGACTGATCCAAAATGAACCAGAATGGTTGTTACCCCAGACTAAGGTTTCATGCTGAGAACTGAATATAAGACATGAATTGTATAATTGCTCTGATACAATAAGGAATAACTTAGAGCTTTATCCCTTGCAAAGCTCTTTCCATGGTCTATAGCAGCCTTTCCCAACCAGTGTGCCACCAGATGTTGTTGGACCACAATTCCCATCTTTCCTGACCATTGGCAATGCTGGCTGAGGCTGATGGGAGTTGTGGTCCAACAACATCTGCAGGCACACTGGTTGGGAAAGGCTGGTCTATAGTATACAGACTCAGACAATCACCCTATGATCCCACCACTTTGTTTATATGTAAAGCAGGCCTGGATTAATCATTGAACTATGAATGCTGCATCCCAGGATCCCAACAACAGTGTAATTATTACTCAGTCGTTTCCCAGTGTGGGGATTGTATGGCATCATTTGTCTATGTGCTTATATTTGCATGCATATGTGCCCCAAAATCAAGGTATTATTTTTCCACATATCTTTCCTTGGAGATTTAACTTCCAGTGACCTGGGGAAAGGTGTGCGTGAAACTCCTGGAAACTCTAGTCATGTTTTAAGAGTCTTCCCAAGAGTCTTCCCAAAGGGGAAAATGGGGGAAACAGGCACCAGAAAATAGGAATTATCCCTGAGAAAGAATTAGAGCATGTCAAATTGTCACAGTTTATAAGAAGCCTGGCTCATTTTCCATGGAGACCATTTGACTCTCACTTCTAAGTCTGTGCATTGTATTTTTATTCTATCTTTTTGCCAAAATCCTTTCCTTACTTAAGAGGAGATTATATGCTTGGTTCATGTACAACATTCCTTACGCATCAGAAAATTCATTTCTGTTGCTAGTGCTACAATGACCAGAAGAGATACAGTTTGTACAGTTTGGACACAACATTTAAATAATAAAAAAAATTCTAGGTGGTCTGGTTCAAAAGATATAAACCAAAATATCAGCTGCCCTCCTCTGAAACTTCTGTTAGTACCAGCTGCTCTAATCCCTGACCTTTCAGGTTTTTAGTTCATATTTGCACGCAGATCCCATCCTGAATGCTCAGAGAGATTTTTAGAGAGTTCCACCTGGTGGCAACCACCCTGTTTAGTTTTTTGGGACTTGCTTCTGAGGAAACATGTATAGGATTGCACTACCACAGACGATCACAGCAGATCTTGGTAGGCATACACAGTAAACATTTTGTTTCATATTTGCAATATGACTTGCAAAAAATGTCATATCTTTCAAATAATTTTTGAACAGAAATTTGAAAAGTGTACATGCTGCAGTGTTATACTTTTCTAATTAAGTACTCAAACAAGTTTAAGTTTTACTGGACTGTTGAAGAGGGCAGTTTATTTGTCTTATTCATAATCTGTTTTGAAAACCTTCCCAATATAAAGCTTTTCTGGGAGTAAAGCTACATGCTAATTCCACTTACCTGGGAGTTAACCCCACTGAATTCAGCAGGACTTACTTTTGAGAAGACATGGTTAGGATTGTGCTGAAAATCAGTGGGACTTTTGGCTGAACATAGAAAACAATTGTGTTGTAAATCATTCTCTCCCCCTTCTGATCCTTTTTTTAAGCAGTTAGGCAGGGCTTACTTAGATGTCACTGCTTTTATCTGGCAAGAAACTAATACTTAAAAAAAATGGTTTGCAATGGTCATCTGGTTTTGACAATATGGGGTGTATGTATTTTTACATTTCCAGTGTATATATAGAATATTTCCAAAAACCCTGTGAGGTAGGCTTGGAAACCAAGGCACCTCACAACAAAAAATAAAGCCATTTAATACCCAATAACCATAAAACATGTATAAAACAGTTGCAAAACAGCTTAAAGTGGCATGATTCTGAATCTGTGTTGGAATTGCTTTTTAATATGTTCTTAAACTTTCTTTTTTAAAATGTTTTTAATCTTAGAAGATGTTTTGATAGTTTTTTTTAAGTAACATTTTTGAAGATGTTTTGTTTTAATGTGTTTTAATGTTTGTTTTTATGAAGTTTTAATGTTTTTAGTGTTTTTGTTTGCCGCCCTGGGCTCCTGCTGGGAAGAAGGGCAGGATATAACAACAACAACAACAACAACAATTTTGGGTTGGGTGAGTGAAGTTCCTTATCACTGAATTGCAGTCCTGTGCATACTTCCCTGTCTGAGTAAGCCCCATTAAATACATTGGGACTTGCTTCTGAGAAAACATGTATAGGATTGCACTATAAATATCTTTACAGGTTGTGTAAATAATAAACATTTTTGACATTTATGCTTATATAAATATTTCTTCATACTGTGTCTTGGTATGTATTTGATTTCATGTTATGGTTGTAAATTATTATTTCCTCTAAAATTTAAATATGCCCTTCTTCCTTGGGGTGGTCATGGTCCCCTTCTGTTGTTTTCACCCTGAGGGGCAGATTAGGCTAAGAGATGGTGTGTAGCCCTTGGTCACCCAGTAAACTTTGTAGCTTATTTCCATTTGAAATTTTAAGTTAAATGATTTAAATGGAGGCAAAGTTTATGAAGCAATGCAGATCCACACAGCACATTTAAAGCACATCCAACTCGCATTTAAAGCACATGACTTCCCCTGGGAAGTATAGTTTCCCCCTCACAGTTATAGTTCCCAACACCCTTAACAAACTACAGTTCCCATGATTCTGTGTGGGATTCAAGTGTATGTTGAATGTGCTTTAAGTGCATGGTGTGGATCTGCCCCTAGTGAATTGAAAAAAGCAATTTTAAAAGATAATCTTTAAACAGGGGAAGGGCTGTATCTCAGTGGTAGGGCACAAGCTTTGCATGCAAAGGTCCAAAATCCAATATCTGTACTCCTGAAGAGCCAATGTTAGTCCATGTCATCAGTACTGAGCTAGATAGTACCAAATGGCCTGAGTCAGTATAAGGCAGATTCCTTTGTGCCTAAATAAATTCAGAGCACCCTAGATAAATTCAGAGCACCCTAGCGAGGGAGCCTGCTCCACAAGCTAGAGGGAGCCCCAGCTGACGAAGCGTCAAGGCCCCAGCTGACAAAGCGTTAAGGTGAGTTAAGCAGCAGAGCGAGTTCAGCAGCAGGGCAAGGAGGCCAGGGCCCCCCACTCTGCCCGTCTGTTCCCTGACCTCAACCAAACCGCAGTTTCCAACCCATTGACGTAATAAACCTTAAACAAAAGTATGCAGGTAAGAAGCCAGCAGGGGTGTGGGGGCTTTCCAGTGTTTTGCACTGCCTGCAGCATGTACGACTATCTGCCTGTTGGACAGAAGTCGTGGGTGTGCTCTCGGTGCAATGAGCTCCTGGCTCTCCAGGAACGACTTCATTTCCTTGAGGCCAAGGTGGCGGACCTGGAAAAGCTGATAGAGGCAGAGACGTGTGTGGAGGAGGCCTTCAGGGACATTATAGCTGTGTCCCACTCCAAGGATGATAGCTCTTCTGCTATCATGGAGAACGATGGTCTCGGAGAAGGAGAGCATCCAGCCGAGGGAGAGGGAAACAATCCCTTAGAAGGGACCCATTCCATGGGGGATGTGCAGCTATCCTCTCGTGCCGAGGATATATCTCCAGGGGGTGGAGGGATCCTTATAGTGGGTGATTAGGAACATAGACAGTGGGGTGTGTGATGGGCGTGCAGACCGCAAGGTGTTTTGCCTGCCTGGTGCGAAGGTTGCGGATATCGCCCGTAGTTTAGTTTGGTAGACAGTGCTGGGGAGGAGTCAGTGGTCGTCGTGCATGTTGGCACCAACGACATGGGGAAATGCAGCCGTGAGGTCCTGGAAGCAAAATTTAGGTTGCTAGGTAGGATGCTGAAAGCCAGGACCTCCAAGGTGGCTTTCTTTGAAATGCTACCGGTTCCACGCGCAGGACCAGCCAGACAGGCACAGCTTTGCAGTCTCAATGCGTGGATGAGATGATGGTGTCGAGTGGGAGGGTTTGGATTTGTTAGGCACTGGGGAACATTTTGGGACAAGTAGGACCTGTACAAAAGGGATGGGCTCCACTTGAACCAGAATGGAACCAGACTGCTGGCACTTAACATTAAAAAGGTAGCAGAGCAGCTTTTAAACTGACTGAGGGGGAAAACCCGACAGGAGCTGAGGAAGGTCCGGTTCGGAATAAACCTCCCCCCTGGGATAAAGACCAAAGAAATGATGAAATTTTAAAAGGGGTAGGCCTAGAAGTAGGCATTGTGAGAGCAGGGGCACAGGATATAAATTCAGAAGGGCAAAATTACCACAGGCCAAACCACAAGTGCCAAAGACACTTGAAGAGAGACACTGCTTACAAGTGCCTGTACGCTAATGCTAGGAGCCTGCGAACCAAGATGGGAGAACTGGAGTGCTTGGTCTTAGAGAAGAGCACTGATATAGTGAGCATAACCGAGACCTGGTGGAATGGAGAAAACTAGTGGGATACGGTTATCTCTGGATATAAACTATATCGGAAGGACAGGGAAGGACGTATTGGCGGTGGAGTCGCTCTATACGTGAATGAAAGCATTGAACCCAGCAAGCTCGAAACCCCAAAAGAGGCAGACTCCTCCACAGAATTGTTGTGGGTAGTGATACCATGCCCCAGGAGGGACTTAATACTGGGAACGATCTATCATCCCCCTGATCAAAATGCTCAGGGAGACCTTGAGATGAGATATGAAATTGAGGAAGCATCCAAACTAGGAAATGTGGTAGTAATGGGTGACTTCAACTACCCGGACATAGACTGGCCGCATATGTGTTCCAGTCATGACAAAGAAGCAAAATTTCTAGATATTCTAAATGACTATTCCCTAGACCAGTTGGTCATGGAACTGACCAGAGGGACGGCAACCCTGGACTTAATCCTCAGTGGGGACCGGGACCTGGTGTGAAATGTAAGTGTTGTTGAACCAATTGGGAGCAGTGACTACAGTGCTATTAAATTCAACATACATGTAACTGGCCAATTGCCAAGAAAATCCAACACGGTCACATTTGACTTCAAAAGAGGAAACTTCACAAAAATGAGGGGATTGGTAAAAAGAAAGCTGAAAAACAAAGTCCAGAGGGTCACATCACTCGAAAATGCTTGGAAGTTGTTTAAAAACACTATATTAGAAGCTCAACTGGAGTGCATACCGCAGATCAGAAAAGGTACCGCCAGGGCCAAGAAGATGCCAGCATGGTTAACGAGCAAAGTCAAGGAAGCTCTTAGAGGCAAAAAGTCTTCCTTCAGAAAATGGAAGTCTTGTCCGAATGAAGAAAATAAAAAAGAACACAAACTCTGGCAAAAGAAATGCAAGAAGACAATAAGGGATGCTAAAAAAGAATTTGAGGAGCACATTGCTAAGAACATAAAAGCCAACAACAAAAAATTCTATAAATACATTCAAAGCAGGAGACCATCTAGGGAGGTGATTGGACCCTTGGAAGATAAGGGAGTCAAAGGTGTACTAAAGAACGATAAGGAGATTGCAGAGAAGCTAAATGAATTCTTTGCATCTGTCTTCACAGTGGAAGATATAGGGCAGATCCCTGAACCTGAACTAACATTTGCAGGAAGGGATTCTGAGGAACTGAGACAAATAGTGGTGACGAGAGAGGAAGTTCTAGGCTTAATGGACAATATAAAAACTGACAAATCACCAGGCCCGGATGGCATCCACCCGAGAGTTCTCAAAGAACTCAAAGGTGAAATTGCTGATCTGCTAACTAAAATATGTAACTTGTCCCTCGGGTCCTCCTCCGTGCCTGAGGACTGGAAAGTGGCAAATGTAACACCAATATTCAAAAAGGGATCCGGGGGGATCCCAGAAATTACAGGCCAGTTAGCTTAACTTCTGTCCCTGGAAAACTGGTAGAAAGTATTATTAAAGCTAGATTAACTAAGCACATACAAGAACAAGCTTTGCTGAAGCAGAGCCAGCATGGCTTCTGCAAGGGAAAGTCCTGTCTCAGTAACCTATTAGAATTCTTTGAGAGTGTCAACAAGCATATAGATAGAGGTGATCCAGTGGACATAGTGTACTTAGACTTTCAAAAAGTGTTTGACAAGGTACCTCACCAAAGACTTCTGAGGAAGCTTAGCAGTCATGGAATAAGAGGAGAGGTCCTCTTGTGGATAAGGAAATGGTTAAGAAGCGGAAAGCAGAGAGTAGGAATAAACGGACAGTTCTCCCAATGGAGGGCTGTAGAGAGTGGAGTTCCTCAAGGATCGGTATTGGGACCTGTACTTTTCAACTTGTTCATTAACGACCTAGAATTAGGAGTGAGCAGTGAAGCAGCCAAGTTTGCTGATGACACTAAATTGTTCAGGGTTGTTAAAACAAAAAGGGATTGCAAAGAGCTCCAAAAAGACCTCTCCAAACTGAGTGAATGGGCGGAAAAATGGCAAATGCAATTCAATATAAACAAGTGTAAAATTATGCATATTGGAGCAAAAAAACTGAAGTTCACATATACGATCATGGGGTCTGAACTGGCGGTGACCGACCAGGAGAGAGACCTCGGGGTTGTAGTGGACAGCACAATGAAAATGTCGACCCAGTGTGCGGCAGCTGTGAAAAAGGCAAATTCCATGCTAGGGATAATTAGGAAAGGTATTGAAAATAAAACAGCCGATATCATAATGCCGTTGTATAAATCTATGGTGCGGCCACATTTGGAATACTGTGTACAGTTCTGGTCGCCTCATCTCAAAAAGGATATTCTAGAGTTGGAAAAGGTTCAGAAGAGGGCAACCAGAATGATCAAGGGGATGGAACGACTCCCTTACAAGGAAAGGTTGCAGCATTTGGGGCTTTTTAGTTTAGAGAAAAGGCGGGTCAGAGGAGACATGATAGAAGTGTATAAAATTATGCATGGCATTGAGAAAGTGGATAGAGAAAAGTTCTTCTCCCTCTCTCATAATACTAGAACTCATGGACATTCAAAGAAGCTGAATGTTGGAAGATTCAGGACAGACAAAAGGAAGTTCTTCTTTACTCAGCGCATAGTTAAATTATGGAATTTGCTCCCACAAGATGCAGTAATGGCCACCAGCTTGGATGGCTTTAAAAGAAGATTAGACAAATTCATGGAGGACAGGGCTATCAATGGCTACTAGCCATGATGGCTGTGCTGTGGCACCCTAGTCAGAGGCAGCATGCTTCTGAAAACCAGTTGTCAGAAGCCTCAGGAGGGGAGAGTGTTCTTGCACTCGGGTCCTGCTTGCGGGCTTCCCCCAGGCACCTGGTTGGCCACTGTGAGAACAGGATGCTGGACTAGATGGGCCACTGGCCTGATCCAGCAGGCTCTTCTTATGTTCTAAAATGAGGAAAGAGACCAAACGGCCACAGTGAGTCTGAAATTTGTTTACTGTATGTATTTTAGTTACAACATTTTTATATACCACTTTATTGTAAAAGAGAGCCAGTGTGGTGTAGCGGTTAAGGTGTTGGACTATGACCTGGGAGACCAGGGTTCGAATCCCCACACAGCCATGAAGGTCACTGGGTGACCTTGGGCCAGTTACTGCCTCTCAGCCTCAGAGGCAGGCAATGGGAAACCCCCTCTGAATACTGCTTACCACGAAAACCCTATTCATAGGGTCACCATAAGTCGGAATCAACTTGAAGGCAGTCCATTTCCATTTTTATTGTAAAAAACCTCAAAGCAGTTTATAGAAGGAATTAAAACAATAAAAGTATGGGCAAAAACAGTTAAAGACAGGTATTTAAAAGCATTCAAAATAACAAAACCAACACTGAGTTAAAAACAGATAAAAAACATAATAGCTTCTACATGCCTAGGTCGGCTTGCCTAAACAAAAAATGTTTTTAGCACGTGTTGAAAAGAGTACAATGAAGGCACCTGCCTAATGTCAATAGGCAGGGAGTTCCAAAGCATAGGTGCTGCCACACTAAAGGATCAATTACTTACAAGAGCAGAACAAGTACTATGTGGAACCTGTAACATGGAAAGCACACCTGGCCTGGTAGCAAATCAGCAACTAGTGCAGATTTCAGAGCAGAGATGTCATGTGCTGAGAGGGTCTCACTCATGTCAGCAATTGTGCCACAGCTTTCTGCACTAACTGCAGCTCCCAGGTCAGGCTGTGCTGCATGGGGATTTCTGTGACCTTGACTGACTAGCTGCCAGGATTTTTTTAGTTTTGGTTAGGAACGTTGACTGGTTGCGAGATTTTGAGTTTTCTGTCTTACTCAAAGGAATCTTGTTGTGGTTGGCATGGTATTGCATTTAGGAAATCATCACTGTCTTTTCTTTTTCTATTTACATTTCATTTACCTCTGATCTTACTTCCTTACATCCATAGAAGCAACAACAGTGGTTCCATGTGGTGAGCTCAACCCCTTAAACCCACTGAAGTGCACCTTGTTGTTTGCATGATGGTTTGTTTCTTGCCTACTAGTGGTAAAAGAGAATTTGCATTCTGGGAAGAGTGGCTTCAATTGCTGTAGTTCCCAATCTACTGTGAAGGTAGACCAAACCATATGTGTTTTCTCTCTGTCAATTATTACTCACTGGAATTGGGCTGGCTGTCAAAATGAGTTTATAGCAGCCCACAGGATAGGCAGGAAAGAGTAGAGAATCTTCTTCACTTTTATTCATTTGTCAAACCTCTCTCTGCAGTGAAGGGTCACGTCTGTAAAAAAGTTTAGAGCAGAGCAGACACATTAAAAGGCAGGCAGGCTATTCCCAGCAGGGGGCTGCTAACCCTGCCTTGATATGGATATTGTTGCAGAGGATCCCTAGTTGAGCCTTACTAACAGCTATCTACTCAGAAGTAAGTCCTGTTGAGTTCTATGTGGCTTAGTCCCTTCGTAAGTGTGTTTAGAATTGCAGCCTTCAGGGTCATCCATCTTTACTCCTGAGTGCTCCCATCTAACATCTCCACAACACTAGGCTTTCTTCCTACAATGGCCTTCTGGCGACTGGCCTGGCCTGAGGGCACTTAAACCCTTCTTGCCAGAAGCAAATAGGCTAGATTAATTGTTCCTTACCTAGGCTCTCTAAGCAGGTGAGAAGGAATGATGAGGATAGAGCCTGACACTGACTTTATCCCTTTTATGTTAATTTTTACCTGTGTAGTCCCTTCAGTACCATTCCCTATATATATGTATATATGTGTGTGTATTGTATTTTATGTATTTTAATTGCATTTTATGTATTTTAATTTATTTTGTTTTTATGATCTTTATTGTGTACAATTTTTATTATGTACATGTTTGATTTTATTGCATGCTGCCCTGAGTGCCCTATTATAGGGTAGAAAGGTGGGATAGAAATATTTTAAATAAATAAATAAATAATGATCCCATCAGTTCAGCTGGACCTGGAAACACCTTCATTTAGCTAAGATTTCTATCTTAATTTCCAATCAGAGATTTTTTTTGAGTGGTATGCTCCAAGCAACTGTGGTGGATGCTTAATGTATCATACTTAATGACATCACTAGGGTCCTCCCGTATGACATCACTAGGACAGCCTTTCCCAACTAGTGGGCCACCAGATGTTGTTGGACCACAACTCCCATCAGCCTCAGCCAGCATTGCCAATGGTCAGGAAAGATGGGAATTGTGGTCCAACAACATCTGGTGGCCCACTAGTTGGGAAAGGCTGCACTAGGACCTGCCCCTATAACATCACTAGGACCTGCATATCACTAGGGCCCACCCCTAAATTCTCAGGGTTTTGGGATGCTTCTGACCTGGCAACCCTACTGGACAGAGATGTGAGATATTAAAGGTTACAGAGTAAGAAAAAGAACCCTGGTATATCTAAAACTAAAAACTAAAACATAACCTTTAGGTTAGATTACTGCAAAGTGTTATACATGGGGCTGCCTTGGAAGACCGTTAGGAAACTACAGCTGGTGCAGAATTCAGCAGCCAGATTACTGACTGGGGCAAGACAGTCTGAACACATAACAACATGGCTGCACTGGCTACCAGTTAATTTCCAGGCCAAATTCAAAGTGCTGGTTTTGATTATTTCAGACAGATACCTGTGTTGCACAGGACCCCAATACCTCAAGGACTTCATCTCCCCACTGAACCAACCCAGACCCTCCATTCATCTCCTGAGGCCCTTCTTCCTGTGTCCCCTCTGGGGGAGGTGCAGAGGGTGGCAACATGAGAATGGGCCTTCTTAGTGGTGGCTCCCCATTCGCAAAATTATCTCCCCAGGGAGGCATGCCTAGCACCATCACTGCCTGTCACCAGGAAAAAACATTTTTATTCACCCAGGCCTTTGTAGTTTAATTCTCTGTTTGCTTTTACTCAGGTGGGGAGAAGTTGGATTTTGTTTTTTTTTTGTAGTCTGAGTATTTTAGGATGTTTTATTCTATTTTTTTATATTTATTTTTAATGTTATGTCACTTTGAGTTTTCAATCTGAAAAAAGGAATTAATATGATAAATAAAATAATAATAAAACTGTAAGGTCTAAAACTAAGGTTAGTCTGAAAAAAACCTAAAAGTCATGCTATGAACGGCAAAGCTGCTTTTTAAAAATAATTCACTGGAAAGGATAGTAAGTTAATTGAGATGGGGAACTAAGGCATTATGCAACATTATTTGTGAAAGTCCGTACAGTAACAGGAACAAAAGTAGATATTAAGAAGAACTATTTGTAATGAAATGTGCATTCTGAATGTATCCCAGGCACACCAATTGCAGAAGGGTAGCCATGTTAATCTTTTTCTTTTCTTTTTTTAATTTTATTTTTTATGTCAAATTTACCAAAAAAGAAAGTAAGGATTAGAGAATCGAACTCATATATAATACATTGTACTTTTACCCTAGAGCCACCATCAATTTAGATAGTAGTTTAACATATTTTGACATGTTTTGCAGCAATGGGAAAGGAATAATACCTTGCAATTTTCTCATTCCAGAAACTTAAAACAGCACCCATTGTTCAATAAAGTTGTTTTCTTGAGGGTTTCTTCCAGCTCTTATTTGATACATTAATTTAAATAATAAGGCTGCTTCACATATTTTATTTGTTCATTTTAATATAGGAGTGTTTTTATTTTTCCAGTGACAACCAAGGCATAGTCTTGCACAAATTAGAGAGCATATGACTATAAATAATAATTAGACAACAGATAATAATAAAATATAATAATTAGAAACTCAGTGTCGTGTACTGGTTAGAATGTTGGATTAGAGACCAGGGTTCAAATCCCCACTTAGTCATGATGAAGCTTGCTGGATGACCTTGGGACAGCCACTCTCTCCTAGCCTACCACACAGGGTTGCTGTGAGGGTAAAATGGACAGGGAGGAGAACCATGTACGCTACCTTGAGCTCTGTGGTGGAAAGGTAGGATATAAATGTAGTAAAATAAATATATAAATAACACTACATCCACTTTTTCTACTTCTGTCAGGATTATACACAAAAGAATAGTTTTGGGGATTTCTTGATAGCTTACATCCTGTTATTTCCTGTATGATTTCCAGCAAGCTGTTCCATAATTTTTCTGTTCCAACATAAACTATAAAATGTGTACAAACTCTGCTTTAACAGCTCTGCAGCATCTTACATTAGTTTTGTAAATTTTGTTTATCCTATAGAATGTTAAATGCCAAAGATATATGAATCTGAAAAAGTTTTCCTTAAGGAAAAGATATTAATAATGCTAATATTGTGTTGCATAACTAAGTCCATTCTTCTGACTCCATATGCAAGTTATCCATTAGTAAAATTTTCTCCCACTTCTTTTGAAATGTTGGAGATAACTGACTGAGCTTAATATCTTATAACATTTGACATTCTGTCTATTAAACATTTTTGATCTGGATTAATCAGATTTTGAAAGGTATTGCATGCACAGTGACAGGAGTCATGTTAATCTCTTTGACAAAAACAGATATTCTTGCGGCACATACCTGCAAAACTAACATAATACATTAATTATTCCCATATTGCATCTCCAGTCTCAAAAACTACATTACACCCTCTTCTACAATGAGCAATGGGATCCTTCAATTCACATTCAGGCAACCTGCCAAAATACTCTTAGGGCTATACAAATGATAATCCTGCTGTTCCCAGTTTATCAAGCAAGTGGCACAGCACTACCTGGCACAGGACTTGGATCTGTGGGAGATCCAAAGAACTACAATTTTGTATAGCAGGTCCCCACTATTCTGACTTTCCCATCAAGTCCCATACCCAGAGTACAATCTGGATAACCATCTAGTGCTCCATATGATAAGGCTCAGGTCTATAAAGTAAGTTTCCCTTCAGAGTTTTCATATCTGTTGCTCTCACAGAGTATTTGACATGCAAAAGCTCCTAGATGGATTCTGCTATCTAAAAAAATCAACCACAAATTTGAATGACTTCAGAGGAAGCAAGAGTTGTGGTAATGGAACCAAAACAGTGTATGTAGAAGAGAACTAAAGGTCACTAATGATACTGTGTGAGGCAAGAAGCTACAGTGCAGAGTAGAGGTACAGATGTGGGTGGACGTGCATCTCTGCAATGACCTCAGAATAGATACAAGGGAGTCAATTGGAGATTGGCCTGCTCTTGTGTCTTCAACAGCAGCTTGATCCACAGAAACCAGCAGGTGAAATTATTCATGACATGCAGATATCACCATACACCCAAAAAACCCTTTGCATGTTGTCAAGTAGGGGCATGGATATAAGAGAAGTAGAACCATGCTTATTTGCTAGCCCTATATCTTTGACATTCATTCATTTAGCATGGAGGGCTGCAAAGGGGTGACTACATGTGAGTAGCTGTGGAACATAAGGTTGACCATGGCACCCTTTCTACTCCTGGAGCCCGTTCAGGTATAAAACACATGTGAAGCAAGCTATAAACTGCTAATATACGCATCTCATGTTGCTTTTAAAAGCAAAGCTGCAAAGGACGATTAAAAAACTGGCAACCTTACCAAAAACTTTCATCAGCATCTGATTAGTGCAAATATGAATGTAAAACAATCCTTTCTTAGTTAATTACACCAGTAGTACACAATTGGAATTAACTGTTGGTATCTGATCATAGTTGTTATAATTAGTACACCATGAACAATAACTGCCATGTGATAAGTATGTTTGTTTATATGGCCATATAATGCTGTTAGTGATTTATTACTATATCATAACAACATGAAGCAGATAAAAGTCCAATATTATGCTCAATTCAAGGTATAGGTTAATAAAATAATTTAATCTGGCACATAAGACTAAGCAGGGTGGTTGCTACCAGGTGGAACTCTCTAAAAATCTCTCTGAGCATTCAGGATGGGATCTATGTGCAAATATGAACTTTGCATTTAATAAAACAACTAAGCAATATTAGGGCACATCAGAATAAAGTATGGTACATATCCTTTACACATTTGAAACATCACTGTGAGATATAATTTAAATATTCAAATACAGGCATGTGACCAAGATGACAGTGAAGATTAAGCTAACAGATAACATGGCAATAAATGTCCAAAAAGACTTCTGGGTCTCCAGTGATATTAAATTACTAGACAAAACCATGTCTAGTAATAAATGTAATGGAAGGCTCCCACACTGCCATGAGGTTAGCAACTCCTCTGAGCACTTAACTTTGTGTAAGCATTGCAGCTACTGCAATAAGCCACACTTTTGCCCTCCAGCCTTGCATTGCAAATGGTGAGTGACAAGAGTGCTGGGCTATTTACAATCATGCTGCTGCTAGCAAAAATATAATTAACTCTTCATAGAAGACCCGTCACATAGCTTCCAGAAATACTGACAAAATGACCAGTGCTGGATTCTTCACTGCCAATTGTTCTAATATATTTCCGGAAATACCCTTTACCCAACATGTGTACGCTATGGGGCCATTTCACCACATGTGGTAGTTTGTGCCCAGGAAATTGCATTTTCTTCAGCATAATGGAAGCAAATCTTTATTGATACACCCTAGTTCTAGTGGCGCCACTTAACCATCTTGCATGAAGTTTCCCTTATCTAAACTGAAAAGGTTTTCATTGGCGATTGTGACCATATTCCATGCCATACATCATCCTCTCTCACATCCCCAGATTAGCTTCCTTTAGCTCCCTGAACCCCATTGTTGTAGCTTCAATTTCTGACAAATGTTCCTTATATAACCTTAGAATCAAAGCAAGAGTTTACATGAATACTTAAAAAAAAAGTAAACATCTGGTTACTTCGCCAGTTCTGGCTAGCTTTCTGCTGAAAATTGAACCTACCCAGTTGCAGCCAGGTGGTGAGCACATCCTCCAGCTTTTCAACTATTTGTTCTCTAGCCAAAGGATTGCCATCTTTGAATAAGTTCTGAAGCTGATATAGGCCTTTTGACTTTCAGTCTTTATATTGCCTGTATTTTCTGGCTTCTGAACGGTGCAGATGATTAAGAAACGACAATAGGAGTGATTCCAAGGGTGCTAATTTTTGCTTCTACCTCTCCCAAACATGAAGAGTTGCATTAAAAATGGGTTTTCAATTCCCCACAAATGCAAAGGTGTCAGTTTGCAAAATGACGAAGTCCTATACTGTAGTGGACTTTGCCCTAGTTCGATAGATATCCAATCCACTTTTAAATTACTTCTTATGGTCTGTATCAATCCCTTGATCTGGCAAGAGTCATAATAAAGCTGAAGATTTGGGACATATGGATACTGTCTCCTACATCAAATATACACTGTTGAAAATACATATACAAGGCCACTTACACTCTCTAGACGACATTAATGGAAGACTGGGCAGGATGGCTCATAACAGCTGGTGTCTCTGTCTGCTTGCCCAGAGGGAGACTGCACATGTGCAAGTGAGCAGAGGCAACTGCTTCTGCAAGGCGCAGCTTCCTCATTCTTTTCCTCATTCACCTGGTTTACACGCTGGGTGGTGCAGTAGTTGAGATTCTGCACAGTAAGCCAATATTTGTATTTCACTGCCCTGGCAGACATAGATTGCAACCAAGAAGAAGTGGTAGCAACTTCCACTCATTCTCTCTTGGATGACCCTACTAAGCTGCCCAAACATAGACAGAATGCAACCAGGGACAGTGTCCCAGAGATTAACATTATCTTAGTGATTCGAAGTAGCAGGGGGCCAGTCTTTACAACCATCACTTGCTGAGTTATCAGAAGATTTGGAGTGAGGTGTCATCAGCATGCAGGTGACACCCTGCTCTGTCTCTGCTCCATCTGAATTGGGAGAAGTGGTTGAGGTATTCGACCGGTACTTGGAGGCAATGATGGGCTGGATGTGGGCCAATAAATTGAGACTGAATCCTGAAAAGATAGAGGTGTTATGTGTCCCAAACTCTCAAATCCAGGAGGTAGGGAATGGCCTTTCTGGATGGGATTGCACTCTCCGGGAAGGAGCAGGTCTGTGGCTTGGGGCTGCTCCTGGATTCAAAGGTCAGTGGAGGCTCAAGTGTTTTTTTGCTAGCTACAGCTGTTTCGTCAGCTACAGTTCCTTTTGGGCAGAGATGACTTGGACACTGTACTCTGGTAACTTCCAGAGTGGACTGCTCCAGTTCACTCTGTGTGAGGCTGCCCTTGAAGACGATTCTGAAACTTCAATCGGTCCAAAATGCAGTGGCCAGATTACTGGCTAGGGTTCCCTTTAGAACTCATATAACCCGTTCCAAAAAACTGCATTGGTTGCCAGTTTGTTTCTGGGTCCAATTCAAGGTGCTCACAACAATGTTTAAAGCCCTATATGACTTAGTCCCGAAATATCTGAAAGGCTGCCTCCTTTCCTACAGGTGTTAAGATTAGCAGAGGGGGCCCTCTTGGTAGTTCCACTGCTCTCAGAGGTTTGGGGATAGTGGCCCTGGAAAGGACATTATCTTTGTCAGCCTCTAAGTTGTGGAACTTCCTCACCACAGAGGTGCATCCAGGACCTACACTATACAGTTTTTGGTGAACACTGAAGATGCGCCTCTTTACCTTGGCATTTGAGTTTCTTTTTTAGGATCTGACCTACTTTTCTGATTGTAATTTATTTTAAACCAATTTAAATCTTTTATTTTAAATTGTTGTAACCCACCCTGGGACCTTGGGGTGAAGGATAGGCAATAAATTAAAATTAAAATCATCATCACCATAATCTTTTCCTTCCCTGCCAGACCACCCAGAGATAAAACACAATGGATGCTCCTCTTGCTTGCTTGTGAGTGGTGCATCAGTGGAGACTGTGCTGTCCACAAGAGTACAGGCAACTGAACATAGAAGAAAAAACATAACATCTTACTAGATCAAGCCAAAGGTCCATCTAGTCCAGCATCCTGTTCTCACAGTGGCCAGCCAGATGCCCATGTAGGGTTGCCAGGTTCCTGGCCTGAGACTGATCCTGTAGCTTTAGGAGAAGAGAAAGTCAGTCAAGTCCAGGTGTTCTTGCAACCCTGCAATGAGAAAAACCACAAGGTGGAATTCTTTCCCCTTGCACAACTTTTAAAGATACAGAAGGCCTCTTGGTTGCCAGGCCCGGCCTCCAAGAGGTCTTCTGTATCTTTAAAAGTTGTTCAGGGGGAAGGGAGAATTCCACCTTGTGGTTTTTCTCATTGCAGGGTTGCAAGAACACCTGCACTTGGCTGACTTTCTCTTCTCCTAAAGATACAGGATCTGTCTCAGACCAGGAACCTAGCAACCCTATGCCCATGGGAAGCCCACAAGCAGGAACGGAGCACAAGAGCACTTTCTCCATTTGTGATTCCCAGCAACAGGTGTGTAGGTAGAATATAGCCTTTCCAGCTAGTAGCCATTGATAGCTTTATCCTCATGAATTTGCCTAATCCTGTTTTAAAGCCATCCAAGTTGGTGGCTGTCACAGCTTCTTGTGGGAGCGATTCCATAGTTTAACTATGCACTGTGTGAAGGAGTAGTTTCTTTTGTCTGTTCTGAATCTCCATTCAGCTTCATTGGATGAGAAGAAAAACTTCTCTCTGCCCACTTTCTCCACACTATGCCTGTTTTTAATATACATCTATCATGTCACCTCTTACTAACTTTTTAAAAAATGCCCCAAATGTTGTAACCTCTCCTTATAGGGGAGTTGCTGTATCTCCCTAATCATTTGTTGCCATTTTCTAAACTTTTTCTGCTCTAGAATATCCAAGTGTGGTCACATCATATAATGGCATTATGATATTGGCAGTTTTACTTTCAATCCCTTTCCTAAAGATCATCTTCTTTTACAACTGCTGTACACTGGGTTGACATCTTCATTGAGTGATGACCCCAAGGTCTCGTTCCTGGTCAGTCAATGCCAGTTCAAATTTCATGAGCATATATGTGAAATTAAGATTTTTTTTGTCCCAAAGTGCATCACTTTACACTTGCTTATATTACATTTGCCATTTTACTGCCTATTCACTCAGTTTGGAGAGATCCTTGTAGAACTCCTCACAAACCCTTTTTGTTTTAACTACCCTGAACAATTTGGTATCATCATCAGACCAGGCTACCTCACTGTTCATCCCTAACTCTAGATCATTTATGAACATGTTAAAAAGCATGGACGCTTGGAGGACTCCACTTTGTACATCCTTCCAATAGAGATAGCTGTCCATTGATTCCTAGTCTCTGTTTCCTGATTCTTAACTAGCTAATGATCCACCAGAAGACTCTTCACTTATTCCATGACTGCTAAGCTTACTCAAGAGTCTTGGGTGAGGTACTTTTTTCAAAAGTGAGACAAGGCTGCTCCTTGTAGAAGCAGCCACTGCTTGCTCATGATAACTTAACCCTTTTGTTTGTTTTAGTGGCATGGCAGAAAGAATTGGGCACTGGTTCTGATCGTTCATGTGCCCTCTCTCCCTGCT
The DNA here is from genome assembly GCF_030035675.1 of Rhineura floridana. Taxonomy (NCBI): domain Eukaryota; kingdom Metazoa; phylum Chordata; class Lepidosauria; order Squamata; family Rhineuridae; genus Rhineura; species Rhineura floridana. The sequence goes on along the minus strand of NC_084480.1, from coordinate 170,479,084 downwards.
CACTCACACTTTCTCTCTAGGTGGCATGATAGATATGATTGGGCCCAGTGACTCCATCCCCCCCCCAGTGAGTGAGCTAATGGAAGCAGTGACTTTTCTTTGAAAGAGCCTCTGCTTACTTGCCCACTTTCTTTATCTGGGTAGCATCAGCAGGGAGGATTAGGCCACTTCTGCGCCATCCACAAACAGAATGCAAAGGTGAGTGTACAAGAAAATGAAGCACCTGCTTGCACAAGCAACTGATTCTGCTCACTTGCGCACCTCTGCTCTCCCTTTAGGCACTGTGGTTGCGGGGTTTCTGCCCAGCTGCAATGTCTGGAAAAGTGGAACAAGGAAGTGGGTTGATCTTTCCTGTTAGCTGTCAAGAGACAGGGTGAAGAAGCAAGCAGAGGGAGCAGTTGGTCTTGCAAGACAATCCCAAAGGCTCTTCATCTTCCCACCATGCCACCCAGATAGGGTGAGCAGGCAGAGGGAGGCTCCTCTCTTCTTGCTCACCTGTATTCTCAAGGCACAGACGACATTGCACATCTCTCTCCTCCCTCCAATGACATTGCAGGTGAGCAATTAGAGGCAGTTGCTGCTGTCCTTGCAAGTACCATTAAGTTGCCCTATTTCATGAGCATGGAAGCAATTGCTGCTCTGTAACTTGTCCTGTGAGGACAGGAACTTGTGTTGCTGTGCACAGCATAGAGCCCAATGGAAGGGCCATAGCTCAGTGGCTGAGCATCTGCCTTGTATGCAGAAGGTTACAAGTTCAATCCCTGGCATCTCCAGGTTAGGGTTGGGAGAGACTCCTGCCTGAAATCCTGGACAGCCGCTGCCAGTCAGAGTAGATGGTACTGAGCTATAAGATGGACCAAATGGTCTGACTTAGACACACCACCAGAAAGGCCCAGCCTGAAACCCCAGAGAGCTGCTGCCAGTCAGTGTAGATAACACTGAGCTAAGTGGATCAACATCTAATTAGGTATAAGGCAGCTCCTTAAGCTCCTAGGAATCGCTGCACCTTAACAGCAGCCAGTCAGTGCCTGTGGGCCCTTCTGAAATGCTGGGCTGTTGGCTGCCCTGGGGACAAACCAGTGTAACCTTTGACAAAATAAATTGAGCTAGGAAGAGGAAGTAGGGGAAAACATGATGTTGAGAGAGGGATGAATGTGAGACATGTCGGGCAGGCGTAAAAGGGAGGTAGAGTCTGTCGAAAAACAGTAAGAAACCACACACAAAAAGGGGAACCCCGGTTGCAGGAGACAGTGGCGGGTGAGGGACATAAGTCCTTTCAGCAGCCTCACTTTGAAGCAAGGCTCCAACTAGTCCGCGCTGGACCACCTAGAAAAGCAAGAGTGTTGCTGAACCTGAGTAGAACATGGGATTTAAAAGCCCTCTCTCCCTTCTCCCTTGATCACTCACAGCGCCCCGCTCGAAGTCGTTGTAGAAGGGCTTGTCAAGCAGGTGCCTTTCGCTTGTGCCTTCTGAGCCCACCAGGCTGAGGTAGATGTAGTCATCCGTGCCTGCAAACCACTGACCACCCGTCGCTACGGTCACCGAATAAGATGGCATGCCCGTCGCCCAGAGGAGACTCGCCGGCGCTGTTCTGCTCTGCCCACCCGTCCACTGCTTTTCAATGGTCCGGGTAGAAGCGGCCGCCCTCTATGGATGGGTGAGGGCGGGGCAGGCCGACACACCCAGCCTCATTTCAGCCACTCCGCAGAGGGAAAGCCGGGCCCAGGCGCGCAGGGGAGGGCGCGCTTGAAGGAAGACAGAAAGCTCTTGCCGAGTCCGCCGAGGGACTCTTTCTAGGTGCTCCCCAACTGTTGCTCTTCTGACAAAAAGAATTGCAATTGTTTTTCCACACTTGGTAGGATACAGCACTTCCCGCTGGTTTACCATTCACACGAGTGGACATGAAATATAGCGGGTGGGCAATTATAGCTTTCCTTCTCCCCGCCACCTCAGCAAACGCCTCTTCCTAAAGAGGCTTTTTAGTTAATATTTCTGAAAGTTTCCTCCCCGCCTCCATCTTCTCCTGGATGTTTAATAGTTCAAGAGGGTGCGGGAGAGAAAGAACCCCCTTTCCTGCTTGGTTTGCCCTCCCCCACATTTAGAGCTCTTCCAAGGACCCTTCCCCTTCCGCAGTGGTTCAGCCGTAGTTGCACTCCCCTCCCTCTGCGCCAGTTAGCCTGAGCCATCCTTTTGAGAGTAACGTTGGCTACTAAGGGTCGTGACAGCTACCTGTAGCTGCAATCCCCATGGTGAGCTCTCGTTTCTTTCTTCTTTGAAAGTGAGCAACGCTTTTAAAAATTATTTCCTCTATTACTAACTTATCTCCATTAATGAGTAAAATTTTTTTAAAAGTGACTTTTCATCTCCAAGGAAGAAATCAGAGCCAGGCTCCCCTTCCCTCTTCGGCCAGGTCAGGATGGAGGTGGGAGGGAAGCAGCTTTCTCCAGGCAGTGCAAGGAAAAAAGAAACAAGCAGCAACAGAGGTAAGTTTCCTCTTGGAGACTGTCACACTTAGCAGATCGTTTCCTTTTATTGCACCGTTTCCTCATTCTTTTAATTTTTTTAATTGCCATCTTGCACTGAATAATACTGTGAAAAATAATTGGAAACTTGAAAGAGTTGTATCTAAGATTTACTATGACTAGACCCATTGAAAATAATGGATCAAGTTAGTCATGCTCATTAAATTTCAGTGGGTCTACTGTGAGTAGGACTAGCATTGTTTACAACCATTAGACTAATCCCATTAGATGGGATTAAGTCCCGTTGAATTCAATAGGACTGCAGCCTAAGAGTTCTTGCATGATGATAATGATTTGCCCCACCCTCCATAGCTTCAACCTACAGTGGAATGGATGGAGAGGAATTATGTCATGCTGCCTCTACTTGTTTTGTTGGTCCTCTAACAAACCATCTTTCCTTCTTCAAACCTGCCTCACCAAGACTACGCAGCCTTTTTCTTGAGATATTTGATTCCATTGCAGAACCTTCTTGACTTAAACAAAAACATAAAGGAAGCCAGAGCAAACAGACAAGTGGGCCAAGAGGGATTAGTACAGTGGATGCTCTAGTGGAATTGCTGGGAGATCATAGTTATGGTTTGTGTCCTCAGCTAATAATAATAATAATACTAATAATAAATAAGTAAATGTATATCCTGCCCTTCCTCCTGATAGGAGCCCAGGGCATTAAACAAAAACATTAAAAAAAATCATAAAAACAGACATTAAAATATATGAAATATACAAAACATCTTTGAAAGCGTTTTTTTAATTTTTTTTAAGAAACATCTTAAAAAGCAATTCCAACACAGACTGGGATAACATCTGTACTTAAAAGGCTTGTTGAAAGAGGAAGGTCTTCAGTAGGTGCTGAAAAGATAACAGAGATGGTGCCTGTCTAATATTTAAGAGGAGGGAATTCCAAATGGTAGGTGCCACTACATTAAAGGTCCACTTCTTTTGTTGTGCGGAACGGACCTCCTGATAAGATGGCATCTGCAGGAGGCCCTCACCTGCAGAGCGTAGTGATCAACTGGGTATATAAGGGGTAAGATGATCTTTCAGGTATCCTGGTCCTAAGTTGTATAGGGCTTTGTACACCAAAACCAGAACCTTGAACTTAGCCCAGTAGCTTATGGGCAGAAATCAAATGTTATACTTCCTTCTCCCCAACTTTCTCATTTTTTAAAAAAGGGAGATTCAAAATATATTTCAAATTTGTCTTTCCCAGTCTTTTCCGTCCCCATAACACATATAAAAATAATGGAAAGAAGTACCATACTCTTTGTTCTTGAATGGCAACCAGTCAGTTGGGGTTGCTTAATATGGTGAGAAAGAGCTCCTTTCACCTTGTTTTTGTGTTGTGTTCTCTTCCAGGTCTGAACCCTGCCAGCAGTATGTGTAACTAGGACCTGGTGAGTTAAGCCTCATTTTAAGTCAGAATCATATCTTGTAACTTATTATTTTTAATACCTTTATAAAATTTATAGAAAATATTCTATAATGGTGTATCTCCAAACATATACAAATGCTCATCAGGTTAAGAAACAGCCTACACCTGCAGGCATCCATTTGAACAATAATTTAATATTTTTAATTTAAAATATTTCTAGGCCTCCCTTAAGGGTAAAAACCCTCTCAAGGTGGCTTCCACAGTAAAAAATACAAAATAGTTAATCTCTTATAAATACCAGCCATAATAAAAACAAATGCCCAGCTCAAAAACTACATAACTACAACCAAAACCATCAGTAACAGAATTAAAACACAACTCGGGGAAAAGCAAGGAGTGGGCTTCTTTTCTAAAAACCTTAGGTGGTGGCTTGCTGAAGCCCGGCTCGCAATAAATTCCAGAGACACGAGACCACTACAAAAAAAAAAAATCCTCTCCCTCATACTTGTCAGTTGAACTGCTCTTTGAGGTGGGCAAGTGAGAAGGGTCTCTGCTGACAATCTTATAGCCTGGGCAGGCTGATGTGAGTGAAGGCAGTCCCTCAAATAACTTGGAACAAACTGTTTACGGCTTTAAAAAGTTAAGACCAGCACATCAGCAACCAGTACAACTGCCACAGCGTGAGTCACCTTTGCCAACCCACCACACCACTGCTGGCTAACTAAGACATCTAATTCTTTTTCACATGTACTGCTGCCAAGCCAGGTCTCTCCCATCCTTTATTTGTACCTTTAATTCTTGATATCTGAATGCAGGACTTTACCTTTATCTTTGTTGAATTTTTCTTTCTTTCTTTCTTTCTTTCTTTCTTTCTTTCTTTCTTTCTTTCTTTCTTTCTTTCTTTCTTTCTTTCTTTCTTTCTTTCACTTGTATACCGCCCCATAGCCAAAGCTCTCTGGGCGGTTTACAGCAATCAAAAACATTAAAACAAATATACAATTTAAAACACATATTTTAAAAACAATTTAAAACACAATTTTAAAATTTAAAACAATATAAAAAAAATTAAAACGCATGCTAAAATGCCTGGAAGAAGAGGAAAGTCTTGACCTGGCACCGAAAAGATAACAGTGTTGGCGCCAGGCGCACCTTGTCACCAAGGTCATTCCATAATTTGGGGGCCACCACTGAGAAGGCCCTCTCCCTTGTTGCCACCCTCCCAGCTTCCCTTGGAGTAGGCACCCAGAGGAGGGCCTTTGATCTTGAATGTAGTGTACGGGTGGGTTCGTATCGGGAGAGGTGTTCCATCAGGTATTGTGGTCCCAAGCCATGTAAGGCTTTATAGGTCAAAACCAGCACCTTGAATCGAGCTCGGAAACATACAGGCAGCCAACGTAAGCAGGCCAGAATCGGTTTTATATGTTCGGACCGTCTGGTCCCTGTTACCAATCTGGCCGCTGCATTTTGCACAAGCTGCATTTTCCAAACCGTCTTCAAAGGCAGCCCCACATAGAGTGCATTGCAGTAATCTAATTTGGAGGTTACCAGAGCATGGACAACTAAAGCCAGGTTATCCCTGTCCAGATAGGGACGTGGTTGGGCCACCAACCGAAGTTGGTAGAAGGCACTCCGTGCCACCGAGGCTACCTGAGCCTCAAGTGACAGAGATGGTTCTAGGACAACCCCCAAGCTATGAACCTGCTCCTTCAGGGGGAGTGCAACCCCATCCAGAACAGGTTGGACATCCACCATCTGGTCAGAAGAACCACCCACTAGCAGCATCTCAGTATTGTCTGGATTGAACCTCAGTTTATTAGCCCTCCTCCAGTCCATTGTCGCAGCCAGGCACCGGTTCAGTACATTGACAGCCTCACCTGAAGAAGATGAAAAGGAGAAATAGAGCTGTGTGTCATCAGCATGCTGATGGCAACGCACTCCAAAGCTCTGGATGACTGCACCCAAGGGTTTCATGTAGATGTTGAACAGCATGGGGGACAGACTGACCCCTGCGGAACCCCATACTGGAGAGTCCAGGGTGCCGAGCAATGTTCCCCAAGCACCACCTTCTGGAGGCGACCTGCCAAGTAGGAGTGGAACCACCGCAATGCAGTACCTCCCACTCCCAACTCAGCCAGTCTCCCCAGGATACCATGGTCGATGGTATCGAAAGCTGCTGAGAGATTAAGGAGAATCAATAGAGTCACACTCCCCGTCTCTCTCCCGACAAAGGTCATCATACAGGGTGACCAAGGCTGTTTCCGTGCCAGAACCAGGCCTGAAACCCAACTGAAATGGATCCAGATAATTAGTCTCATCCAAGAGTGTCTGGAGCTGGCCTGCAACCACTCGTTCCAGGACCTTGCCCAGGAATGGAACATTTGCTACCGGTCTATAGTTATTAAGATTTTCTGGGTCCAGGGAGAGTCTCTTCAGGAGTGGTCTCACTACTGCCTCTTTCAGGCAGCCAGGGACCACCGCCTCTCGCAGAGAGGCATTAATCACTTCCCTGGCCCAGCCGGCTGTTCCATCCCTGCTAGCTTTTATTAGCCAAGAAGGGCAAGGATCCAGCACAGAAGTGGTTGCACGAACCTGTCCAAGCACCTTGTCAACGTCCTCAAGCTCCACCAACTGAAACTCATCCAAGAAATCAGGACAAGGCTGTGCTCTGGATACCTCGCTTGATTCACCTGCTATAACACTGAAGTCTAAGTCCTGGCGGATGCTAAAGATTTTATCCTGGAAGTGTCTAGCAAATTCATTACAGCGGGCCTCAGATGGTTCTACCCTGCCCCTGGGGCCAGAGTGTAATAGCCCCCAGACAATTCTGAAGAGCTGCGCTGGGCGGCAGATTGATGATTTGATAGTGGCAGCAAAAAAATTTTTTTTGCTGCCCTCACTGCCCCTAAATACAGCTTACCATAGGCACTTACCAGTGTATAATTGCATCCATCAGGAGTTCGCCTCCATCTGCACTCAAGCTGTCTCCTATATTGTTTCATCTCTCTCAGCTCTGGGGTATACCATGGAGCCGTATGACCTCTACACAGGAGAGGGTGCTCAGGAGCAATCATGTCAACTGCCTGGGTCATTTCTGTATTCCACAGTTCAACCAAGGTTTCAACAGGAGCGTCAGCCCTATCAGCCAGAAAACTCCCCAGAGCCCTTTGGAAATCATCCGGATCCATTAGTCTCTGGGGGCGGACCAACTTAATAGGTCCCCCACCCTTGCAGAGGGGAAAAGCCGCTGTAAGTCTAAACTTCAGCAAGCAGTGATCTGTCCATGACAGAGGGACTGATGTAAGGCCCCCCACATTCAGATCACCAACTCCATGTCCAGATGCAAAAACCAAATCTAGAGTATGCCCTGCTACATGTGTTGGGCCAATGGCATATTGGGACAATCCCATGGTTGTCATGGAGACCATGAAATCCTGAGCTGCCCCGGATAAGGTGGCATCGGCATGGATGTTGACATCCCCCAGAACCAACAGTCTGGGGGATCTCAACAGTACACCCAAGACCACCTCCGTCAGCTCAGCTAGGGAGTCTGTTGGGCAGCAGGGTGGGCGGTACACCAACAGAATCCCCAGTCTGTCCCGCTGACCCAACATAAGGTGCAAACACTCCAGACCAGTAGTCACATGGATAGGGTGCTTGCAGAGGAAGATGGAGCTCCTATAGACCACAGCAACCCCCCTCCCCGACCCTCAGGTGTACCCTGATGCTGGACCAGGTACCCTGGCGGACATAGCTGGGAGAGACTGATTCCCCCCTGCTCACCCACCCAGGTCTCGGTTATACATGCCAGATCGGCTGCCTCATCCACAATTAAATCGTGAATGAGGGAGATCTTATTATGCACCGATCTGGCATTTAGCAGCAGCATCCGGAGGCCTGAGAGCTGGCTGATAGGGCAACCAACAAACCTGCGGGTGTGGGGAGGACCGGAACAAGGCACAGCCATTAACTGCCTGGGCTGCATTCCCCTTACCTGGCAAGTTCTCCTCACAACGCCATATCTCCCTCTACCCATCACTACACTAATTGGGGCTGGTTTCAGCCCCAGTGCTCCAACCTGTCAAGATCATTTCAAATCTTGATCCTGTGATGTTAGCCACCCCTCTCACCTTTGTGTCATATGCAAATTTGATAATACTAGGGGGTATCTCTTACACCCCCTCCCCAGCTTCACCTAGGTTTGCTCTGCTCCAGTGAATGAAACAAGAATGGATTAAAATAGCAAGTTGTTCAAAGGAGTGATGCCTTAAGCCTACCCCAGCTGAAAACATGGCAGCAGGGTAGAGAGTAAACATAAGCAAGATCGAGTCCTTTGTTGCTCCAGCAGCATCCCCTCCCCTGTCCTTCTGGGGGAGAACACAAAAAGCATGCAAGAGCCCGGAAGGCTGTCACTGTTTACTGCACTTGGCTTTGCGGAAAGATGTCCAAGACACCTGGCCAGGCTCCCTGCATACAAAAGAGGCTCCTCTGAACATGTGCAGAGCACCTTTCCCTCCCCCACTGGGCAAAGAGCAGTCAGAAGTGGGAGAACAAGGTGGACAAAGCAGAGGTGCAGCCAAGGCCGGAGTGTTGTCTGGCTGGCTGGCTCTCTTACTCATTTCTGGCTGCTGTCACTCAGTCCCTGCTCCTGCCTTTAGAACCTCGGGAAACAGCATGACAATCTAGTGCAAATACAGCATGGAGAGATAAGCATTCCCTCTATTCCTTCATCCAAGTAATTTATAATGATGCTGAACAGCACAAGTTCCAAGGCAGACTCCTATGGGACTCCACACAAGACCTTCATCCAGACTGACAGAGTCAGTGGGCCTATTGGAAACAGCTGCTTATCCGTCTAATAGAGTATAATTCAGTCCACATTTTACCAGCTTGTCATTGAGGATATCTTGGAGGCTTTCTCAAATGATTTGTTGAAATTAATATTTACTATGGCTTATATCCCACTACGCCATTGCACAAATGGAATGACTTCCACTCACACAATGGAACTTTCATTTCCTCTCCTTCCCCTACATGCCCTCTGCACCCCCCCAATCTACTTTGGGTGTTCTACCAACCCTCCAGAGCATGTTTGGGGGTGGAGCAGGGGGTACACAGACAATGGAGAGGAAGGCGAAGTTTTGTTGCATGAGCAGTTGTTCCACTCGCACAACGATTTGGTTAGATACAACCCAATGTCTACTACAGCATTCCCATGGTCTACCAAACTACTAACTAGTAAGATTATTTATTTGTTATTGTATCTTCCATTTTTAAAATTTTAAAAAATCAATAAAATGCTGAGAGTTCACCTTTTATTTTTAAGAGACAGCTGTAATAACTTGCTTGCCAATTTAAATAAATAAAACCAAAATTTTCATCATTATCTGTGATAGTAACAGAATATTTGGTGTTCTGCTCTTTAGTTCCTTTTCCCTCCTCTTGTAACTATTCAGACAGGCTGCCTACGTGGGAGAGTAGCTCCATTATCAACCTCCATGAGGCCCATAAGATATATCTGAAAGTGCGTTTCAAAGCTTCTGGAACTTTGCAGACCCATTCGATAGCATCCTAAACTTTGTAAGGATTGTTTCACAGCAATGAAGTTATCTTTTGCTATACAGAAGTGGAAAACAGACAAAGATCCTGGGAAGAAGAGACTGGCAAAGGAGCTTAATTTTTCAAAGCAGAGACTGTCAAGCATTCAGGAAGAGACCTGCTCTTCTTCAGTCCTTCTTGAGCAGGGAGATCCAGATGGTAGGTTGTCTTATAGAATGTGTGCAGCAATGGAAGTAGTGACATTGGTGGAGAGAGAGAAAAAAACAAAACAGGCAGCCTCTCCCTATAAAATATGCAGAGAATGTGGAGCTTGGTATTGGATTCAAAAGAAGTTGTAAAACATATTTATCTGAAATTAAAATGAATTATGTGCTTGTAATTTTATTCTATGACAACTATTTCAACATTACACTTAGCATTTAATGAAGTCCGCTGAAGCAGAATTTCATATGTATTTACGAAATTAATGGTGTAATGATTCAAGATGTCTGAGAACAAAAAATCAGCACTGACTGGACAAACAAAAAATGCAATATGTACATTAAAGACTCAGCAGGAATTTCAGCAGAAAACAGGAATTTCTGTTCAAGTAGCAAGATCCAGACTCTTAAGAAAATATTAGTAGTACCAGGAATGTTCATTAGAGTCCCTTTACTACGAGGAATAGGATAATATAGAGGGAGAGAGATATGTCTACTGCCTGTATAAGTGAGTAGGTAAACTGGGCTGATAACCATGCCAACTCAGCTGTTAGTGGGATGGACAAATTTCATGTCTAAGTGCAACTGCTACAAAAGAAAATCCTTATTTGCCAGCAAGCGTTGACATTTGGGAATTAAGATTTGCTGGAGAATAGCAGCAATTCTCACTGTACGGTCATCCCCATGAGGATTCTAATGTACATCCCTGTGCTCTTGGCATCTTGCAACTATACATCTGCTGTGTTACTAGCTGTCCCTTTTTGGTGCCTGGAAATCACTCAGAGCCACCAGAACCTCACGTAGACAATCAGCATGATAAAAAACACAGCAACAGCAGCAAGCTTGGCATAAGTGGAGCGCATGTTGAGATACTTTGCATCCTGGCGGTATTTCTTCGATAAACTGGACAGATTGTTTGCCTTGGAATCCAAAGCTGTTTCAAAAGAACAAAATGAAAACAATTAATAAGACACATTTGTATTTGTATGTGTGTAGATCTGGATTTATATCCCACTACTATACACTCATGTTATGTTTGAAATAAAAGGCGTAGGCCTCCTGACTTCAGTTTGACCAGACGTTTTAGTCTTGCTTTCTGGACAGATTACATGATGCTGATAGTTTCTGTCAAGTACCTAGTGCTTGCTGTCTGTCTGCTGTTAATTAGGAAGCTTGCTTTTAGTTACAGATAATGGCTTGACTTAAGGAGGTTCACAGAGGTTTTCTGTACCTACTTCCTCCCAGTAGCTACCTGTCCCCTGAAAAACCTCTCTGGAGGGATGTGGAGCTCTCCTGAACAATATGGGATGGGGCATGAGGGGCTGCTGGGAGAGGCGGTGTTGCCCATAGTAAGTTTAGATTCTAAGGTAAATAACAGAAGATCATAGAAGGGATGCTTCCCATTCTCTACCCCCACATGCCCCAATGATCTGTAGGGCACACCCACTCCACTTTCTGGAGAGGTTTTTTTTTGGGGAGGTATCACAAGTAGCTGCAGTGGGGTGGGAAACTTCTCTTCCACGAACTTTTTCAATGTATCTTAGGATCCATGCCACAGCTTATTAAATATCATCCTTGGTTTCTAGCTGATGGCTTAGCAATAAGGTGGCAGAATTACTGACTGAGAAACTGAGGGGCTACTTGGGAAGTCAATCAGTTCAGAAGTTGCTATGAATAGGATTAATGAAGATTGAGAGAAACCATATTTCCCTGCAACTTTTGAATGGTGCTATAGCAATTATTTGATCAATAGGTGATGTATAAGTTTCTTATTCAAAAGTGTGCTAATCATCAGCAAATACTGTTAGCCACTGTTCTGAATGTACTACTACTGCAACAAGCCGCCCTTGTTTATAATTTTTAATCTGTAAACTGAATGCTAAATTGAGTATTCCAAGCTCATGTTGGAAGCATGCAGAACTGTGCATTCTGTCTCTGCAGTGTAGCTCTGTGAATAGACCAGTCAGGTTTGTCTGAACCATTGGATATCTGTCTGTATGCCAATCTGGGCATCTGCCTTTTATGTGTCACTCAGCCCCAAGGATCTCAGGCTGCTCTCCTATCCTTCGTGATAGTTCTAGCAAATCTCTCTTGTAGCAACAAATGAAAGAATCTCTCAATAAACTTCCAGTTCTTCTTGTATTCTGTGCGATATCTGCCCCAAATATTGATATACCAAGACCCAACTGCTGCCAAGAACTCATCATCAGCTCAATGCCAACCCTACTGCTACTGCCACCCAGCCCCACCCTTTATTTTCTTATGTCCTGGGAGATGAGCCCACAATCTCCATTGAAGAGAAGCTGGGTACAAAGATTATGGACAGAACAAGAGGAAGAACAGTTTGTCAGACTTGCAACAGCAGCCCTGACTGCTGCCTCTCCCACATTTTGGGGTTAAGGGAGGGACTGGAATGGCAAACTGCATAAGCTCACTTTTGCACAGTTGTTGCCCAAAGAAAAGAAGCAGCAAGATATCTTGAACTATATGAAGCAAAAGCTATAGAACTGGCACTTAACTCAGAGCTATCCTATTTGCTCAGATGATGGGTGACTGCTGTCACCACTGCCAACATAAGCATGGTGCTCAGCCAGGTATTGGTTCCATTGCTGAAGCAATAACATATGAAGGTCATTTATCCACCATAACCAAGCCAGCTTGGTTCACTATTCAATTGAGAGAGACATTCTGCCAGCCTTTCCTTTATAGCATAAGCAGAAAAGGCAGGTGTCTATCCCAAGGTATTTATAATTTAAGTAAGACAAATAAGAGAAAAAAACAGCAGTGGAAGAGAAATGAGAGATGCAATGGTAACATGAGAAGAATGCAAGCAAAAGCAGTTACATGTGTTTACGTTTCATTTTAACTGGGAATAAAGGATTTAAAGGAAGAGAAAGAAGTGACACCACCCATATATTATGGAAGGGAATTCCAGACATAAGGGATAGTGAGAGAACAGAAAAAAAGGAGGAAACCTTAGGACTGCTGGGAGTATAGTCAAGCTTGGGGACTGAAGATCACAAGGCACAATGTATGAGGACTGAGAGCATAAAAATAGTATAGGGCAAAGCTGTAGGGCATTTTGATGGTTAACGGAAAGAAAGCAGATGGGGAGTGAGATGGGAAGCCAGAGTAGGGATTTAAATAATAAGAGATGTGAGTAATTTTGATAGCTGAGTTTTGGGGAGCAGGGGGTCAACAAATTTTGGGCAGGCCAAAGCTGGGAATTGACAAGCTTCCTATGGTGCATGATTGTGGAATCCTGGAGGGAACAGATATATGGCAGGAGAAGATCAGGGAGAAAGCTCCAGTAATCAAGGTCACATCACATTTCACACTACAGTTCTGGGTGGAGAAGACAGCAAGAGATTTAACTGTCTCTTTCCCTACCTGCTGATCTATCTAGATAGCTAATTGCTCTACAAAGTCCTAGAGTCAAGACAACTGGGATAACTTATCCCTATTCACAGCTATTCAAGTTAGTTTTCCATATTTGTTTGTTTACAGAATACATGTTTTGTGCAATAAATGTGGTGTGATCTCCAATGTTAATCATAGACTCATTGAAATCAATGGACTCAGTCCACTGATTTCAATGTGTCTACTCTCAGTATGACTAACAATGGAGATCACTCATAGAATTTTACTGTATTGTATTTTATTCCTTGCTGTGAACCGCCCAGAGAGCCATAGGCTAGGGGCGGTATAGAAATGGAATGAAATAAATAAATAATAAATAAACTGCATTCTTTTTTTGGATTAAATGAATGCTTTAACCTAGTTTACTCCGGCCATATGACTTTCTAGCAGAAAATATCTATGCAAGAGCAGCATCTCTCCTCAATGTCCAATCTGAGTATTAGAAAGCGTTTTAGTTTCGTTTTTAGTTTACTGATATCCCACTTTTTGATTGGGAATGAAGAAAGTTTAATATTGTAATCACAGGTCATAACACAGTGAATCCAAACACACACAAAAACATTAATACATCATACATCCAAAAGGATTGGAAACATGAAAATATTATACATCCAATAATCATCCAATGAGCGAGACCTCGGGGTTGTAGTGGACAGCACGATGAAAATGTTGACCCAGTGTGCGGCAGCTGTGAAACAGGCAAATTCCATGCTAGCGATAATTAGGAAAGGTATTGAAAATAAAACAGCCGATATCATAATGCCGTTGTATAAATCTATGGTGCGGCCGCATTTGGAATACTGTGTACAGTTCTGGTCGCCTCATCTCAAAAAGGATATTCTAGAGTTGGAAAAGGTTCAGAAGAGGGCAACCAGAATGATCAAGGGGATGGAGCGACTCCCTTACGAGGAAAGGTTGCAGCATTTGGGGCTTTTTAGTTTAGAGAAAAGGCGGGTCAGAGGAGACATGATAGAAGTGTATAAAATTATGCATGGCATTGAGAAAGTGGATAGAGAAAAGTTCTTCTCCCTCTCTCATAATACTAGAACTCATGGACATTCAAAGAAGCTGAATGTTGGAAGATTCAGGACAGACAAAAGGAAGTACTTCTTTACTCAGCGCATAGTTAAACTATGGAATTTGCTCCCACAAGATGCAGTAATGGCCACCAGCTTGGATGGCTTTAAAAGAAGATTAGACAAATTCATGGAGGACAGGGCTATCAATGGCTACTAGCCATGATGGCTGTGTTCTGCCACCCTAGTCAGAGGCAGCATGCTTCTGAAAACCAGTTGCCGGAAGCCTCAGGAGGGGAGAGTGTTCTTGCACTCGGGTCCTGCTTGCGGGCTTCCCCCAGGCACCGGGTTGGCCACTGTGAGAACAGGATGCTGGACTAGATGGGCCACTGGCCTGATCCAGCAGGCTCTCCTTATGTTCTTATGATTAGTAAAACAGAAATAACACTGTAAATCCAGAACACCAAATAGCAGTTACAACTCTAATAAAAGTAATCCAGATACTAGGGCTAGTCATGAAACTACAATTTAGCCAAATGTCTAGCAGGATTAGCAGATACAGATCTCTTTCTAATTTTAAAAGATAAAAGAGTAAAAATGGCCATTTGATAACCGAAATAAGGAAATGCATCTGCCAGCAAATAGTTGATGCATTCTGCTTCTGATCCCGAGAAGCTGACAGTAATCTGACCCAACATTCTTCCTTTAATTGCTTTGCTTCATAGAAGGGGCAGTAGGACATAATGTGGAATGTTCTCCACTTGACCCTGGCCCTCAAAGACAGAGGAGCTGCCCCATGGGAACTTTACATAATCTGCTCTCAAGATACACGGAAGGCACTTTTCTTTTGGATAAAATTAAAGAGCAACTTATAAAAGATGATAATCCTCTTTTATTCTATTGTATTAATATTTTAACACAAAAAGGTGTTATAATTTGTAAGATGCCATCAGTGTACATGGCGCTTTACCAAATACAAAAAGCTACAGGGAAAACGGGTAAAGGATGAAAAGGGGAGGAATCTACTCGCTTCCCCCAAAAATAAATGGCTTCTGCAGAAAAAGAGAATTAAAAAGAGTTTGAATTAGCAAAAGCAGTGATGGAGTATCAGACACACTTTGTGCTGGTTCTTCATTATAATGGGATCATGGCACTGAAAGTCAAATATGAAAGATGATATAGACTTGCTTTATGAAAGTTAGAAATTATTCCTGGTATTTCTTCCCTGCCCTTCAATCAAGTTTCTAGGGGGCTTAACAAAACAAATCAAAACAGAATAAAAACACAACATATACAGACAAAATACTAGAGGAATAAAATTTTTGTAAGAGAAGCATAAAACCACAACTAAATACAAAACATGTATAAACTAAATATTTATGAAGCCTGAGGGGGAAAAAAGGTCTTCAAATTTATGACTAAGATTCATATCCTGCCCATCATACAATGATCACAGGGCAGGTCACAAAATATAAAAATGACATAAAAACAATCATAAAAATATTTATGACATGATACCAAAGTGACATCAGAGTTGTGGTGCATTCCATTCTTGGAGCACTACACTGAGAAGGCCTTTCCACAGTATCTACCCACTGCATCTCCAATGGAGAGGTCACCCAGAGGAGAGCCTCTGTTGAAGACCTTAATATATGGGAAGGCACATGTGAATATAGGTCAGGGTGGTGTCCTTCATTACAAACAGCCAGTGCTGCATTGTACAGAGGAGCTTGCCAGTATTTTCCCCTTTACTTCTGGGCAGACAGGAATCTTGCAGAGGCTGCAATCACATCTAATCATCCCAGAAAATGGGGCAACACTTTGTGTACCCAATGGTCCTTGTACCTGAAAGTGCCTCGCCTCGTTGTAGAACTTCTTCAATGTTGGCTACCATGATTCTCTGTACATCCTGTAACTCTGTATTGATGGAGCCAAGATTTCTTCTTGCACGACTATCAATGTACAGTTTCTTGGTTTTCTGGATGTAAGTATCTGAAACAAGAAGTAGTTGCTGATAAATGATTATCTCTTCCCACCCTCCAAGGTCTAACAGTTAATGTATGTCTCTTATACATCAGTTCCACATATCTAAGCAGTCTTAGTTCTCCACCAATTATCCTCCTGTTTCCAATTAACTGAGCTGTCTCTCAAGAGCAAACTCAGCCCTTCAGAGAAATGGAAGCTGGGACATAGCTCAAAGCCAAGTCAAGTACTATGTGTGCCTCTGTAATTCTAGATCTCCCACTGACACCCTCAGAGGCCTGAGCATACAAATCAGGGATAAGTTAACTGAATGCATTAATATTCTCAACACTATCTAGTCTTCCCAGCATGAAATATTGCTTTTGTGATCTTAGACATTTATCCATATTCTGGAAATGAGAAAGTGCACTTTCCTTAAGTTTTCATTGGTTTGGTATGCATGTTTGAAGGAGTAATATAATATATATTAATCTATGGATTGTATCCAACTAAGACATATTCAGAACAGACCCATTGAAATATGTAGTTATGACTAACTTAGGTCCATTGATTTCAATGACTCTATTCTGAGCAGGACTTAGCTGGATACAACCCTATGTAAGCTGGCTAATTCTTTGTTACCTTTGTTGATGTAAATGGTGATACAGAGAATGAAAATAGCCCAAGCCTAATTTCAAACCAATATGTATGCTGAAATCCCCATACAAAGTCTCTGCTGAAGCTTACTTCATTAAATGTAACTATCTTGTTTTGTTAACTATCTTGCTTACTTATGTGTAGCCAACTTGTACCAAGGAGTGCCTAAGGATCTGCGAAGTGGGCTGCAGAGCACGAGACAATCGAGTAAGCAGCTGCTTCAAGAGAAAAATGGAAAAACCTTTACAGCTAATCACCTTAAGGCCAAACTACATGTGATGCTAAATGTACCATTGGAAAGCATGTCTGGTTTTTTTTTTTTTTGGTTGAGGAAGATTTTCATTGTGACTGCAGCATGCAGAGAGAGATTCAACCTTCGTCTCTTCAGTCACAATCCCAATGAAACCCAGTTCCCCAACATTCTTAGCCTTAGAGAAAAAGCTCCCAATGGAACTTTTTCTTCTAAAGTTAATAGCACGGAGGGGTGGGAATGTTCATTGGGATCACTGTTGGGAACGGTTAAATCTACTCTCCCTGTGCACTGAGGTCCTGATGAAGATTGGACACCCACATACACACCTATTATTAAATAAACTAAAACACAGGTATGCTTTCGAATGATACCTTTAGCATATTCTTTGGCCCTTAGTTTTCCTATCATGGTTGAGCAGCTGCATTGGTGGCAAGCATTTAGATGCCCACCATGCACTGAACATATCCCTAGCACCCCTATATCCATTTCAACATCCAACATAGCAGGCACACTGCATAGGGTGAGGAATAATTTTCTAGCAATATCAACACCACCCAAGACTTGGGGGGAGAGGATGCTCCCAGAGCCCACATTCTCACTGCCTCACATATCAATCCAATAATTCAGAGGATATGGAAAGTGAATCTGCAAGTTGATGACATAAGGCTGGGACATGGGTCAACTGAGCTCATATTATTCAAAGTCCATAAAGTTTGTCTTGGTGCCACCAATGATTTGTAGTTGCCACCAGCCTCTGCCCTTCAGCTGACTCCTTTAAACCACCTGACTAGGGTATACACCAGGGTAAGGTGAAGGTAAGAAACAGGGCCAGCCCCAGGCATACTGGGGCCCTTGGGGACCAGCCTACCCCAGGCCCCAGCACCTGCACACATGCAGCCAGGCATGACTGGGCTCTTGGGCACCAGCCTGCCCTGGGCACGCGGCTCCTGCCTGTTCCACCTACCTCTCTCCTGCATCCTGCTGCTGCGCGCGCTGCATGCACAGGGCTGCCATCAACCAAGATGGTGGCGGAGGCTTCTCTAAGGGGCTGATACCCCCACCGCCATCTTGGTTGACTGCACACATGCATGGTACACTACCTGCACACACGCATGCCTGCCATCAACCAAGATGGCGGTAGGTGCATCAGCCCCTTAAAGAACCTCCACCGCCACCTTGGTTGATGGCAGCTTGGCACACACAGTGTGCACAGCAGCAGCAGACAGGAGAGAGGCAGGTGGAGTGAGTGAACGGGCAGGTGGCTTGGAAGTTCCCTCCCTGCAATCCACGGCAGGGGAGCACTACTCCCCCACCCTAACAAGGGGCCCTTCAGGGGTCCCTGTGGGCTGCGGGGCCCTCGGACAGGGCCCAACCAGCCCACCCTTTGGCTCCAGTCCTGGGAAGAAATAGCAGGAGTCTCTTTTAAACAGTACAAGAGACTCCTCCTGTAACTCCTTCGAACTCCAGTGCAAAGGAACACAAAACTTCTTCCAGGGGTAGATAAAAGTTAATAATTTGAAAGAAAAAAAAAACACCCAATTTTTTAAAAAAGGAAACATTACAATAAGCTAAAGGCCGCTTTTCTATAAACCTGAGAAGGGACCATAACTCAGAAGAGCACATGCTTTGAATGCTGAAGACCCCATGTTTAATCCCCAGCATCTCCAGGGGAAAGATCAGGTAGCAGGTGATGGGAAAGAACCTCTGCCTTGGACAGCCACTGCCAGTCAGAGCAGGCCATACTACATGGACACATTGTCTGATCTGGCATAAGCCAACTATGATCCTAACATCTGAGGTTAACCATTGCAAATGATGTAATGTGTCATGTTTATTAGCACGGGGTGCATATGTGGACTTCTCCCAGACACTAAAATATCACCCAAGAAGTTATGATCCAGAAAATGCTATCCTGTATGTCATCAAGATCATTTACATAGCCCAGGGGTGACTAACGTTTTTAGTCAATCCTCCGGGCACATGCCAGTGGTGCGTGGCCAAAACTGGGTTGGCCACCCCATGCTCTTGCACACACACACATGCAGGCAAACACACAGCCCCTCTCACTGATCCATACATATCAGCAGAGGAAAGGGGTTTTGCCCTCTCCACTCATCAAATGATTAATTTAATGATCAGGGAGGGGACAATTTGCAACCCTTAGTGTGCTGGGCTCTACCCACCACTGCACAGCACACCACAGCAATGGCCAGAAACATTTCTTGAGGACTCGGATCAGGCCATTTCTGACATAGCTCATATGTATGATAATATGCTCACGTGTTATGCCTTCCAACTAACTGAGCTCTGTACCCAGTCCTAAGTCCAAGAGTGTTTAAATAAGAGCTGACACAGATCACTCAGGAATCAATAATGTCAGAGTCCACTCTATGTGAGGGGAAGGGATCTTTATATAATCTGACCTGATATTCTGTAAAGCTTCTGGAAGGATCTGGACTCTGGAGTCTTTTAGAAGACAATACTTTGTTATTAACATAATTCTATTTCTAGTATTGTGTTATAATGATAGAACAGATACACAATCATGCATGCTGCTCAAGGAACGTAAGAAACTTTCTAGAAGGATAGGGAGGATGGTACATGGAGGGGGGACTATCAGGACTACCAAAGGGATGTCCCAGGTAGGCCTTTAGTAGTTACTCTCAAGGGGAAGGACCTCACCAAACTCAATGAAAGAATAGGGCCTGGACACAGTTGGAACCTTCTTTCCATGTTGTTCATCAAATTCGGAGTGCAAATCTTCCAAGTATGCAAAGGCCAGCTTTTTGGGGAAGGCAGCTTCACACAGCACCAGATAACACACTCCTCTCTCGATAATGTAACTGCAAAACAAGAAACAATAGGCCTAACGTTAGCTTGACAGGAAACCAGTTTCCATCTTTAGACGGTCAACTCCAGTTCCAGATATTCTTTTCACAAACTTTCCCTAAAGAAATAGAGCAGTTTCCCTCTTTTCAACTGCCAGTGCCCCAATCAACACCACTAATAATTATGTTTGATATTTTGTACCAAATACAACTTACCTTTGAGGTTCTTCTACACTATACACATAGACACAAACCTACAACTTCACCTTTACACTGACTGTTTGACTTGTCCTGATATACTTTTCCTATATCTTTAGCAATACACTTAAGTTACACATTTTGTGATAACTTTAAAGTTATATGCCATAGGGAAGAATTAATCATTTAGTATAAGACTAAAAAGACACAAAAATAACAAACAAACCTTTTCCTAGAGCACCAGTGTCCACCCACTGGGCTGCCAGAACTTTACCACCTGGACCAAGAAGCAAGGACAACCAACACAGTAGCTTGTAGGAGAGGGAGAGGATGAACTTGTACATCAGATTTGTGTAAATGCTCCATCTAGGAATTCCAGGGTAACCCCAGTGTAAGATTTCAACAGTCTGTTTCTACTTCTACTGTGATGTTCTTCCAATGGAGGGCTGTAGAAAGTGGAGTCCCTCAAGGATCGGTATTGGGACCTGTACTTTTCAACTTGTTCATTAATGACCTAGAATTAGGAGTGAGCACTGAAGTGGCCAAGTTTGCTGACGACACTAAATTGTTCAGGGTTGTTAAAACAAAAAGGGATTGTGAAGAGCTCCAAAAAGACCTCTCCAAACTGAGTGAATGGGCGGAAAAATGGCAAATGCAATTCAATATAAACAAGTGTAAAATTATGCATATTGGAGCAAAAAAATCTTAATTTCACATATACGCTCATGGGGTCTGAACTGGCGGTGACCGACCAGGAGAGAGACCTCGGGGTTGTAGTGGGCAGCACAATGAAAATGTCGACTCAGTGTGCGGCAGCTGTGAAAAAGGCAAATTCCATGCTAGGGATAATTAGGAAAGGTATTGAAAATAAAACAGCCGATATCATAATGCCATTGTATAAATCTATGGTGCGGCCGCATTTGGAATACTGTGTACAGTTCTGGTCGCCTCATCTCAAAAAGGATATTCTAGAGTTGGAAAAGGTTCAGAAGAGGGCAACCAGAATGATCAAGGGGATGGAGCGACTCCCTTACGAGGAAAGGTTGCAGCATTTGGGGCTTTTTAGTTTAGAGAAAAGGCGGGTCAGAGGAGACATGATAGAAGTGTATAAAATTATGCATGGCATTGAGAAAGTGGATAGAGAAAAGTTCTTCTCCCTCTCTCATAATACTAGAACTCGTGGACATTCAAAGAAGCTGAATGCTGGAAGATTCAGGACTGACAAAAGGAAGTACTTCTTTACTCAGTGCATAGTTAAACTATGGAATTTGCTCCCACAAGATGCAGTAATGGCCACCAGCTTGGACGGCTTTAAAAGAAGATTAGACAAATCCATGGAGGACAGGGCTATCAATGGCTGCTAGTCGTGATGGCTGTGCTCTGCCACCCTAGTCAGAGGCAGCATGCTTCTGAAAACCAGTTGCCGGAAGCCTCAGGAGGGGAGAGTGTTCTTGCACTCGGGTCCTGCTTGCGGGCTTCCCCCAGGCACCTGGTTGGCCACTGTGAGAACAGGATGCTGGACTAGATGGGCCACTGGCCTGATCCAGCAGGCTCTTCTTATGTTCTTATGACTTCTCAAATGCACCTCTCTCAGTGTGTGTGTGTGTGTGTTGGGGCGGTGAGGGTCCACAGCATCTCTGGGGTAGGTACAGAAGCAACTTTTCATAGGCAAACTCTGGTCAGCTTCTAACACATGCTTCTTCTTCTGCTGCTGTTTAATGGCAAATCAAGGCCAAGATAAGGCCCTATTTTCGCCACCTACTGTCAACCTTGTGTAACAACTCATTCACAACCTTTCATAAAGCTTAGCATCTTTAACAAACTGCCAAATAATCTCAAGTATCAAGCCCCAGAGGCTTTTGTCTCGAAGAGCCAAACCCACATTCAGGCACCTAATTTCCAAAACACTAAGCTTTCAGAGGAGAGACTCTCTAGCTTCCACATACCCAATACAATCCCAAATAACACGATCCACTGTTTCCACCACCCCACAGAGCTCACAGTCCTCGGAGTCCATACCCTGAACAAACCACTCCTAAGAGCACAGTGGTCCATTAGGACTCTGAACATGCTAACCTGTCTGTCGTCCTTTCAAATGAAAAGCTCTAAAGTCCTTCAAAGTTGGACAAAAGTAAAACACCCGCCGACAAGTAGTTCCCATCTCCCACCGCTCCTGCCACTCCCTCAGCATCAACAGTTTAACTCTACTTCTGACTTCCAAAGTGGACAGAGGCAACACAAAATCAATGCTCCTATGTTCCAATACCTTCTTAGCCACCTAGAATCATAGAATCATAGAGTTGGAAGGGGCCTTGTAGGCCATCCAGCCTCTGCTTGAAGACATCCAGCGAAGGGGATCCCACCACCTCCCTAGGAAGTCGGTTCCATTGCCAAACTACCCTTACTGTCAAGAAGTTCCTTCTAATGTCCAATCTGAATCTACGCTCCTGCAACTTAAAACCATTAGACCTAGTCCTACCCTCTGGGGCAGCAGAGAACAAATCTGTATCCTCCTCTATGTGACAGCCCTTCAGGTACTTAAAGAGTGCAATCATGTCACCCCTCAGCCTTCTCTTCACCAGACTGAACATGCCAAGTTCCTTCAACCTTTCCTCTGATCAACTATATAATTCCTAACAATGCCCACATGAGCTGGGATCCAACAAAACTGAACTAGGATACCCATATGCACCGGTTCAGTATTCAACCTCCAAATCTCATTCGCTATACTACTTTTACATCCTATACCACCATTCTGAATAGCCAACAAGCCTGACAATGAGTCTGAAAATACTACCACGCGATCAGGTCTCGCATCCTGCACCCATTCCAAAGACAACAAAATAGCAACCAATTCAGCAGTCATAATCCAAACCCAGTCCGACAACCCCTTTGAATCTGAAATGCTGGAATATAATAACTCTCACACAACCATTCTGAGATTCCCAAGAATCATCCGTATAGATTGCACACCACTGGTCCCACCTAACACATGCTATAACGAAAATGGTCATATATGGTAAGCTTTAGGCATTTGGTTTCCCCGGCTAAGCTAAAGAATGAAAGTTTTGCCCAATACCAGAAAATCATGTGAATATATGCATAAAGTTAAAAAATTCCCTAGGGGGAAACAGAACATGCAAAAAACACACTGACTATAGCCCAAAATGACCAGCTACTTGATTGTAAGGGGCGTGGCCTGATAGCTGCTGAGTGCAACTAGGAGCAGCTGTGGGGGCTGGGAGTTTTCATTCTGTTTCCTCACTCCTAACTGAGCAGAACAGAGGGAGCTGTGTCAGCTGGTCCAGAGTAAGCCAGCTTCAGAGAGTAAGCCAGCTTCAGAGAGCGAGCCAACAGAGAGAGCTAATAGGAGTTTGGCGGGGGAGGTCAAGGGGGAAGTCCCTAAATTGTTTTTCCTTGTAAGGCACAACACATACCAGTGGGACTCTCCTATTTATCCTGAAGGAGGACAGGACAAAGGACAGGCCATTCCAATGCAAATAGGAAGGAAGGAAGGAAGGAAGGCAGTAGAGACTATGGATGGGCAGGACAATCCAGTGGTAGTGACCTGCAAGGTGTGTGTGATGTTTGTTTTCTTGCCTAAGAACAACATGGCGCACACATGCAACAAGTGCAAGCTGGTGGCGCTGTTGGAAGAAAAAGTGAGGGGCCTGGAATGGTGGGTGGCCACACTGAAGAGAAGATGAAGAGTTCTTAGATGGAACGCTGGAACAACAACAGCAAAGAGAAGTACAGGAGATGGAAGACCAACAGCATATTGAAACAGAAAAGGAGACTGTTGTGGAGAACAACAAAGAAGTGGAGGAAACTCCATGGAAAAGGGTGACAGGACCTGAAGAGTGAGAAGACATCCACCATTGGTGGAACTATAGAACCACTTCCAGGCACTTGAGGATGAGAGTAGAGGACAGTCTGCAGGGGAAGAATTACAGGAGATCCCACACGACAGCTGGCGAGAGGCAATGAAACCATGCCCCATGACAAAAAGAAGAGAAGAGTAGTAGTGGTGGGAGACTCCCTACTGCGTGGCATTGATACCCAAGTATGCCAAGAAGATCCATGAACTTGCTAGGTATGCTGCCTCCCTGGAGGACAGAATAGAGATGTGATGGAAAGATTGCCATCACTCATAAGTCCCACTGACAGATATCCCTTTCTTCTCATCCATGTGGGAATGAATGATACTGCCAAGCAGAGCTATGAAAAAATCACATCAGACTTTGAAGTACTGGGAAGAAAACTCAAGGACTTTGCGGTCCAGATAGTTTTCTCGTCCATCCTTCTGGTACTTAGAAGAGGAGTGGAAAGGGAAAGAAAAATACTCTGGGTGAATGATTGGCTATGAAGGTGGTGCCAAGATGAGAGATGGGACCATGGGCTATGCTGCCTGGAAGATGGACTGCTGGCAAGTGATGGGTTGCACCTCACAAAGACGGGGATGAATGTGTTTTGCCACAGCGTGGAGAAATTCATCAGGAGAGTTTTAAACTGAATCCTAAGGGGGAGGAAGACGTAAACTTGGTAACTACTAATAAAGGTACAGTAAGAGGAAATGAGGGAATGGCTCTAGTGGGGCCCAGTAATAGTCTTCATAGAAATGTAGGAAGGAAGCCAGGTTGTAAATCACATGGTCTTCAGTGTCTGTATACTAATACCCAGAGTATGGGAAACAAACAGGATGAACTTGAACTCTTAATACAGGAGAGTAAATACGACTTTATAGGTATAACTAAAGCTTGGTGGGATGACACAGCAACTGAAGGATATAACTTGTTGAAAATGAACACAAGGAAGAAAAAGGGAGGTGGAGTTGTGCTCTATGTTAAAAATATATATCCCTGCACAGGGATATTGGTAGCTCTACTGGAAGTATCTGGATTAAAACAGATGGGACAAGGAATAAAAGGACCATCGTGTTTGGAGTCTACTACTGACCACCCAATCAAGAAGATGAAACTTTTGCAAAGCAAATGGCGAATGTTTCGAGGAGGCATGATGTAGTACTAATGGGGGACTCCAATTAACCCGATATGTGTTGGGACAAAAATTCTGCCAAATACAGCCCCTCCAAGAAATTCCTGACTTGTGTTGGAGATAACCTTCTCCTACAGAAAGTGGAGAAAGCAACAAGAGGATCGGCTATCATTGACTTCATTCTGACCAACAGAGATGACTTGGTGCATGAAGTGGCAGGAACTTGGGAAGAAAATGACCATGCTATACCCGAGTTCTTGATATTAAAGGAAGCAAAAGCTGAGGGTAGCCATACGTGTACCCTGGACTTCAGGAAAGCCAATTTTTATTTAAAAAAAATTATTAAAAAAACACAGAACAATGGTAAGTAAGGTTCCATGGCAAACAACTCTAATGAGAAAAGGAGTCCAAGATGGGTGGGAGTTTCTAAAAGAGGAAATTCTAAAGGCACAATGGCAAACAATTCCATCAAGGAAAAAAGGGGGAAGACAGCAGAAGAAGCCAATCTGGCTTCAAAGAAAGCTTAAAGATGACCTGAAAACAAAAAAGGACACATACAGAAGTGGAAGGAAGGCCAGACCAAGGATATTGGGATTGTTACTGATCACAAGCTGAACATGAGCTAATAGTGCGATGTGGCTGCAAAAAAAGGCAAATGCTGTATTAGGCTGCATTAACAGAAGTATAGTTTCCAAATCATGTGAAGTATTGGTTCCCCTCTGCTCGGCACTGGTTAGGCCTCATTTTGAGTATTGTGTCCAGTTGAGGACACCACACTTCAAGAAGGATGCAAACAAACTGGAACAGGTTCAGAGGAGGGCAACAAGGATGATCAGGGGACTGGAAACTAAGCCTTATGAGGAGAAACTGAAAGAAATGGGCATGTTTAGCCTTGAGAAGACTGATGGGAGATATGATAGCACTGTTCAAGTACTTTTAAGGTTGTCACACAGAGGAGGGCCAGGATCTCTTCTCGATCATCCCAGAGCGCAGGACATGGAATAATGGGCTCAATTTGCAGGAAGCTAGATTTTAACCGAACATCAGGAAAAACTTCCTGTTAGAGTGGTACTACAATGGAACCAATTACCTAGGGATGTGGTGAGCTCTCCAACACTGGGGCATTCAGGAGGCAGCTGGACAGCCATCTGTCGGGTATGCTTTAATTTGGATTCCTGCATTCAGCCGGGGGTTGGACTTAATGGCCTTATAGGCCTCTTCCAACTCTACGATTCTATGTGCCAAAATGTATTCCCCTCAAACAAATTAAGCTAACTAATCCTTTCCTTCTTGCTCCCTCTAGAACCATTTGAACAGAAGGGGTGGAGGGTACGTACATGTATA
The DNA here is from genome assembly GCF_030035675.1 of Rhineura floridana. Taxonomy (NCBI): domain Eukaryota; kingdom Metazoa; phylum Chordata; class Lepidosauria; order Squamata; family Rhineuridae; genus Rhineura; species Rhineura floridana. The sequence continues at coordinate 170,452,761 of NC_084480.1, read as the reverse complement.
GGGCCAGGTGTCCTTTATGTTTCTGGGCCTATCTGCACAGTTGGAATTTTAAAAAAGTGCAATGGGCACAACCACAAAATGAATTTGTTGTTGAGAGTGCATACAAGGGAGAGAATGTACACATAACATTGTCCCTGCCCCTACTTTTAGATCACCAAATCACTTGGATCTGTGATGAACTTTGGAGGTCCCTGGAGAACCATCTAGTTACAGTCTGTGGGATCAGTTTCAGTTGTTGCAGCCTAATGTGAACATGACACTTGCAGCAGTGAGGTGGACTACATGCCCTCTCAATCTCTGCCTATCATGGCTGGTAAAATCTAGCAGGGGATAATGGACTGGATGGGTCCAAGGAGACGTTAATGTCTCACTATGTGAGGGAGTTATGCCTGCTGCCTTGAAACAGGTGGTGGCACGGCCCCTCTTGAAAAGCCCTCAGTGGCTTTCAACATAGTTGACCATGGTGTCCTTCTGGAGCGAGTGAGGGGGGTGGGAGTTAGAGGTACTGTATTGCAGTGGTTCCACTCCTACCTGCAAGACCCGTTACCAGAAAATAGTATTAGAAGATTTTTGTTCGGTGCCATGGCATTCGGGCTGTGGGGTCCCACAAAGGCCCATTCTGTGTCCTGTGCCATATAACGTCTATATGAAACCACTGGAAGCTGTCATCTGACGATTTGGAGCATGGTGTCATTACTATGCTGATGACATGCAGCTTTGTCTCTCCATTCCTTCTGAATCAAGGGAGACTGTGAAGGTGTTATGCTGGTGCCTGGAAGCAGAGATGGCCTGAACAGAGAGCAACAAACTGGGACTCAGTCCAGATAATCCCATGTCTGCGAATTAGGTGGATGACCTGCTCTGGAAGGGGTTGCACTGCCCTGAAGGAATATATTTGTAATCTTTGACTATTCCTGGATTCCAACCTGTCACTGGAATCCCAAGTGGCTTCTGTGGCTAGTACTTATATCCAGCTTAGGCTGGTTTCCCAGTTATAGCAGTTCCTGGACTGTGATAGCCTGGCTTCAGTTATTCATGCTCTAGTGACCTTCAGCCTGGAATACTGCAATGTGCTCTATATGGGGCTGCCCTTGAAGATGGTCCAGAAGCTGCAGCTAGTGAAGAATGCAGCTGCTAGATTGGTGAGTGGGGAAGCCCAATAGGATCATGTGTCATCAGTTTTGAAAGCACTGCACTGGGTGCCAGTGAGCCACTAGGCCCAAATCGCAGTACCAGTGTACAAAGCCCTAAACACCTTGGGACTCAAGTACCTCAATGAGTGCCTCCCCCAATAGCAACCACCTCAGGCCCTGAAATCATCAGGCGAGTCCTTGTTGGTGGTGCCTCAGCTTCTCAGTGATGCTGACCTGTGACAGGGCCTTCTCTGTTTATGGAATGCCTTTTCTGGAAAAATGTGTTGCCCTCTCTCATCATTAACATTTAGGAGGAACTTAAAAGATTTTCTCTCTCTATGTACACTGGCTTTGTATTTCAATGTATGCATTGCTAATTATATAGTATTTTCTCTTTCCAAAAGTATTCATATTAGACAGGAAACAAAAGAGTTCTGTATCTATAAACTTTTATTATTATTTAAATCCAAACTAGTGATAAATCAAAGGAAAAAAAGGTTTGTAGACAAATTGAGAACTGAGCTGAAATGAATAAACCACAAGTTATTAAAAAACCGTAACAGATGAAATGTTATCATTTATTTCAAAGTGGCAGCCTCTCTTTCAAGATGCAACTACCTGGAGTCTTTTATTATTTATTTGATTTATATCCCGCCCCTCCTCCCGGTAGGAGCCCAGAGCAGCAAACAAAAGCACTAAAAAAACTCTAAAACATCATAAAAGCAGACTTTAAAATATATTACAACCACATCCTTAAAAAAACATAAAAAAAAGCTTTAAAACTTTTAAAAAAAGGTTTCAAAAACATATTAAAAGCAATTCCAACACAGACACAGACTGGGATAACGTCTCTACTTAAAAGGCTTGTTGAATGAGAAAGTTCTTCAGCAGGTGCCAAAAAGATAGCAGAGATGGTTCCTGTCCAATATTTAAGGGGAGGGAATTCCAAAGGGTAGGAGGCCCTCACCTGCAGAGTGAAGTGATCAACTGGGTATATAAGGGGTAAGATGGTATTTCATGTATCCTGGTCCCAAGCTGTATAGGGTTTTGTACACCAAGACCTGCACCTTGAACTTAGCCACACATGTGTAAGATATAATATCCTGGTGCTTCCAAAACTTTCTAGTATGCTTCATTTCTAGTTAACAGGCTTCCAGATGAGTTTATTACTTCTAAAGAATGTGGTTGATAGCCCCCATTTGAGCCTTTGTACCAGAGTTTGTGTTGTACTTACTGAAAAGTCATTGCTCCTGCTTCCAAGGTGCACCTGGTAGGAGACTGTTCATTTAGTTTTCGGAACAACTGTTTGGCTTGGCTCTGATACTGCTGTAGGTCTCTACCCGACTACAAAAGAACACAAATCTTTAACACAAAGCTCCAATACTCTTTTGACAAATAACCGGCATGAGTTCATAGCAAAGAGACAGTCACCAAACCATTAAGGAATTGGAGCAAGGATAACCAAACCAAAACCATTCACACCTCCTATCACCAGGCTGTTCCCTCCGTATCAGATACACTATACAAAAGACAAAGACACCCAACTCCAAATACACCCTAAATTTGGACTCTGCCTTCCCAGCCCTCCAGTTTGTTCTTCTAAAGAAAAGAAAGGAAAAATGTTCCTGCATGTCCCATCTCTTAATTCCAGGCTTTCTCAGGTGGGAGAGCAGATTCAGTTCTGGAGACTGGTCCAAGGCTGCAATCCAGTACATGTCTATTCAGAAGTTAGCTCCATTGGGTTCAATGGGACTTACTCTTAGGTACATGTGTATTGGATTGCAGCCTAAGGCTACTGGGGCACAGCCCTCCCAATGAGGATGTCAAGCAATTTTTAAAAATGCCCTCCCCTAAATCTCAAAGCTACACACTCTTTTCTGTTCCATAAACATTTTATAATTTCTTGAATTAACAGAGGCCTGTGAAAACATTTCTGTCAATCTCTTGTTCTCTGGCCAATCATCTCTATGCACCACTCAACCAGTCCTAATCCAAAAGTGTAGGTATGGCAAAGAGGTCCCACCCTAGCCTGCCTGCTTGTCAGCCCTATTAGGTAGTCTTCTATCAATTTGTTGTTATGAGGCTTATCCAACACTGCCAGTATAGCAGATTAGGGAAGAGTCAGGAATAAACCAGGCCTGCTTCAAGAATAGCCCTTAGCCTGGTTCCGAGTATTTCTAGAAAAGATGCATGGATTTGCTTCCAACAAGTACCTCTTTTAGCTTAAGTTCAGAATATATTGAGTGCAGAGGAAAATGCATGGTGCTATTATTTCTAGCTTACTTTTTGGTGAGTTTTATCAGTAATTTCTAAAATGAAAAGTTTGGGCTCTATGCCTGTCTGGATATAACTCCTTATGCTTCCCCAAACCTGGAAGATAATTCTCCCTAATCTCAGATGTAACAAAGGCAGATTGTGATTAGTCTGGTGTGATGTACTCTCTGCAGAGATTATACACATTTTCAAGTCTGAGTCATGTACTACAAGTATGGTCTGCTGTGCTCTGCTGTGCCCTGGCTCCCATGAAACATTTTTTGTCTTTTAGTTGGAATACTTTGTTCTTTTGATTTAGTGAAAAGAGTGTTTTGAATCATGGAAATTTAAATTTATTTTGGGGGGGCAGGAAACCTGCATGCAATTGGAAGCAAGTGTTTCTCATTTTAAAAGTGTGTGAGTGTTTAGCGTTTTTGGCAATGGATGTGTTGATGTAATCAATGCATAAATTCAAAAACCTATGTCATGTGGTATGACTTAATTTGTAAATAAGAGGTGTGAAGTCAGTCTTGTCTGAAAATCATACTTAGCCCTCTTATGTGGAAGCTCTTCCATTGCCCACAGATGTGCAGAGAACTGATATATTTTTAACGAGGAGACAGTGGCACTCTGTACATGTGTAATGGCACACATTCCTAAATAAATGCTGTATAAGCCCTATTGTGATGAACTAGCAAGATTTGAAAATTGCAGCCCCACCAAGTCAAACTATTAGCAGGCACCACTTGTTCTTACTTTAGGGCAATACTAAGGGTCAGACTTGGGAGGGGACTAAGGAAGGGCATCTTAATCTTGCCCACTGAGCAACCACAGTCCGGCCATAAGTGACAGAGCGGGCAAAGCCGTAATTTCCAACTCAAGTTGTTCCCCAACCCCTCTGACAGTAAGAGCACGCTTAGACTGCTATTTTATAGAGTGCTAGTTTATATACAGTTACTGGGAAGGAAATCCCACTGAACTATGAGACTTACTGCTGAGTAAACATGCTGAGGATTGCGGTTGTTAGCCTTTACAGACAAAGTCCAAATACATTCTTATCTCAAGGGAAATTAAACCCTCGAGAGAGAAAAAGGCGGACAAAAGACACATCCCACTCACCTGCTCATCCTCTTGCATGGAAGCGGCCAAAGGAAGTCCGTCGGCCACCCGCGCGATCATAGTCAGAAGCACCATGTTCCCTAAGAAGACCTGCAACTATTGCTCCGGTAGCCTACGCACCCAATACAGACTAGAACTAGACTGAGCTGGCCGGAAAGTGCAAGAGTAAATTCCGGGTTCACGCAAGGAACCTCAGTTCTACTTCCTGTTATGTCTTAGAGCCGGCCAGAATCTAACATCTCTTGCGCTTTGGTTCCGTGACACTAACAGACTCTCTCCAACCAGCCGAGAGGGACTTACGGGTGCAGGCGGTATGGATTTTCATCAGAGAATAACAGCCCCTTATTCAGTAATACTATCATCGAAGCCATTCAAGTTCGAGCAGCTTTTTCGTACTCTCCGTGTGTGGAAGAGTGGCTGCATGTACCCGCGGTACAATCGACATCCACGTCCCTCTTTGATGCACAACTTGTGGGGAGCCTTAGTTCTTTGCAGCGTATAGCTGTGAAAGGGGAGGGTAGTGGGAGGCCTGTTTTGGTGTGAGGAAACTTTGTGCAGAGTCAAGAAGTGTAGCTGGGAGGGAGGCTCGGAGGTGCTAGACCGAAGGAAGGATGAGTGGAGGAACGCAGAGAAAGCAGTAAAAAGAAATGAGGAACCTCGCCAAGTGACAGGGATGTCACTCACTATGTTGTTGCCTGTCATGCGGTGGCCGGGAAAGAGTGCTGTAGTACAGAAGCCGAGGGTGTGGTTTAAACAAACCATCCACTTGACGTCCGAAGGCTAGGAGAGAGATTTGATATTCCAATAGGCTATTTTGACTAAAGGTTGTAAAAGATACATAGTTATGTATAAGTAAATCTTAGTATTTAGCACTTCACATACACGTGTGATAAAGGGGATGAGGGAAAACTTGTGACTTACTTGGAGAGGAGATAAAGAGTTGGAATTTGTCGCTATTGGTGGCTAGCTGTGAAAAATTGAGACGAAGAATTAAACTTCAGTTCAATTCAATGTATAAGTTTTTCCGCGGTCCAGGATTGTGTCCGCTTTTCCTTGATGGATGAGAGCCCTTGGTTTAGCCTTCACACAGTACCTAAATCCGTATACCTGTGAGTGCATGTTTCATGTTTAAAGTGCAACAACAATTCGTTTTCTATCAGCATGCGCCGCCAGTTAAGTTTTTTTCATGGCAACTGGAGAAGCTTCTGGTGGGAATCTCGAGCGACCTGAATAATAATTTAAAAAATCAATCCTACTGATTGGGAGTAAAGAACATGTTTAGAACTCCGGCGAAAGGAACGGCATCATCACTCCTCCCTCTCACTTTCGTTTGCAGCAGAAATAAACCCATTTTGCCGGACAAGACTCGGGCTCTTCTGACGTCACCCACTCGATGCCTCTCCCCCGTGACCCAGCAGTGGCGTCACGAAGATCGAAGGGGGCGTGGCTTAGCGCTAGCAAGCAAGGAGCGGCGCCGTTACTGCTACCTCCTCTCGCCCGGCCTGGACTCCGCGTTAGCGAGGGCGGTTTTCACCATGGCTGAGCAGCGAGGGCGCGCCAGTGGCCCCCCGAGTGGGCTAGAGGCATCGAGCAGCCCGGTGCCCATGAACCTGTTCGCAGCCTGGGAGATCGACGGCTCGAGCCCCAGCTGCGTCCCACGGTGAGTGTGCTGCGCGGCGCAGGGACGGTGTTAACCAGCCAAAAAGTGGGGTGCTCCCGACACTCGCCGCCTTTTCCTTGGTCTCCTCTCGCCCCACCTTTTAGTCTTCGCGTGTCTTCCTTTCGGGCGCCACTGCGGCTGCTCTTCTTTTTGTGGTCCATCATGACAGGTATCCCTGCCCGGTCTCAAGGTTTCTTCTCTGCGCTTCTTTTGCTCCCTGCCGGCTCTGCCTTCTGTTGGAGTATGCGTGTTAGGTGCCTTGGGACAAGCGTTGCCCACAAACTGAAGGACAAACTAGGTGTAACGTTGATTGTGTGGCTACAGTGAATGTGCGCGGTTTTTATTATGTAGATAGCTGCGGGAAAGTGAGCAACCTGACACTGGGGAGGGAAAGTTTACCTCTTTCTCTCCCTCCGCCAGACTTGATGCTGGTTCTGCCTTGGAAGCTGCTCTTTGCATTTCAAGAGAAACTCTAATTGACACAGATGGAGGCGTTTCTTGAAAAGTAAATACAGTAACCTTTTTGGAGAGGGAATTTTTGTCCAACTGTAGAAGGGAGAAAAACAATTAAGTCTGGCCCTCCCTAGCCTGCTCAGGATTCCCCATACTGCTATTCACAGTACAAAAAAGTGCACAATAATTGCATTCTCATAGTTAAAACATTTAGCTTGGCCCTGAGACAAGGGTTTAATGTCCAGATTTAAAAGGGTCTGATGGCCAGATATTCTCTTATGGTACTTTCTTTCTAGGTGCTATGGTTGGCTATGCATGGGTAAGATGTTCCAGATGCGGAAATAGGAAACTACTTTTGGTTGCTCTGAAACTGAACTTCTATTTTCTCCCTTGATGACCTTGGAGCAGCTTATTTCAAACTTACTTTCCCCTCCTCTAGGTCCTTTTTGTGGGAAGTAGTGATTGTTCTGGTTCTTGCACATGGAGGAAGCTATCACTGACAAACCATACAATGGCTGGCTCCAGATTGTGAGGGCCCTGAGCTATGTAGTGGGCCTTTCAGTAGGTGTCCACTCCTACAGGCAGTTGCTGCTGATTGTCTGCCTCCCCCTCCTGGAATTATTGGCTTCCTATTATCATTGGTGTTTCTCTTTGGACAAGGGGAGGTTGGTGTGGCTTGAGAGATTCCTGAGGTATTCAGAAGCTTAAAATTTACCTTTAAAAGAAAAAAAGCTGCCTGTTTCCACGGTTGAGGACATAGAGATAAAAACAGAAGTCCCTCACCTCATTGAACATCAAAGACAGCACTCCTGTCTTTGCTGCTGTTTTTATGGGGGGGCATTCTTGTGCCCAGTCACAGCTATGCTAAAATTTCAGATTTCTTCTCCTTGTCTGCCCACTGAACAGCTGTCACACCCCACCATCCCCAAAAAGAGAGAAAATAAAGGGCCTAAAAGAACCAGATGTATCATTTAATCCCTGATAGATGAGACCCAAAATTTAGGGTATGAATTGATGGGGGGGAGGAAAGATGGAGGGTGGGGAAGAGGGACCATTGGCCTGCTCAAGTCCCTGACTTACTATATTGAGTATTCAAAAGGGAGACAGCTTTAAAAAGCCACTATGGCAGCAGAACAAGCTTAGTGACAAGCTGGAAAAAAGACAGCTATAAGAAATGTGAGGAAGAACAGGTAACCAATGATAAATACAGACTAAAAGCTTATGCTTGTTGGAACAGGAAAGCTAAAGTTCAGAATCAGTTGAGCCTAGTGAGGGATGCTAAGAGCAACAAGAGCTTCTCCAAATATATTCGAAGGAAGAGGAAAGAAATGGTAGGACTGCTGCTACTTAAGGATGTGGAGATGTTAACAGCTGACAAAGAACTGTTTAACTCCTCTTTTGCCTCAGTCTTCTCCTGAAAAATCAACGGTGTGCAATCTTGTATAAGTAGTGTGATTGTAGAGGAGTCAAGATTGCAGTACAAGATCAATATGAATTTGGTTAGAAAATATGTAGCTAACTTAAGTGAGTTCATGTCCTAATGGTCAGATGAATTGCATCCTAGGGAACTAAAGGAACTTGCTTTTAGAACCTCTTTCTCATCTTTCAGAACTCCTGGAGAATGGGTCCAAAGGACTGGAGATAGATAAATGCCCTAGTCTTCAAAAGAGGGAGGGATCAAGGAAACAACAAACCGATCAATCTAATCTTAATGCTGAAGAAGATAGTAGAGCACACTACAAAGGATCATATAGTATGCAGCTTTCTGTTCCTCTCACCAGGCAGGTGGAAGTACCGCCATTGGGATTTCCTGCTGCTGTTGCTGTTATTGTTGTTAAATTTATTATCTGCTCTTCATGTCCCAGAATGGGTAACAACAATTTAAAATTCAGTATTAAAACTGTTGAAACAAATTACAGTCACAGGAATAGGGTGGGTCCTGAAAACACAGGTATTATAGTACCTAATACCACATAGCATAGAGTCTAATTCCTGTCTATGTTCTTCTCACATAGAAATACAATAACTGGAAACTGATTTAGTGAATTGCAGTTGATTGTAGATGCAACTAATGGCAGATGAATCCTTACATTTTGTGCCTGGTGATGCATGATGATGGATTAAATCAACAGAGACAAATGCAGAATCCCAACTAAAATGGGTCTGGGTTGCACAGTTTTGTAGTGGTCCTGGTCCTTCCCGGAGGGATGGGTTTTAGAAGATGGTGCTGGGGAACTCCTTTTCAACAACTTGGCCATTAGCCTGTGATGTTCCCCCATGTTTTTTAACATCTGCATAAATCCAGTGAGGGAAGTTGAATGAGGCCTTGGAGTTTGGTATCCTTGGTTTGTGGATGACACTCAGTTCTTTTTACTTTTCATTCCAATCCAAGGTGGATATTCTAAATCAAGATCTGGTATTGGTAAAGGACTGGAGGATAACAAATTGAAATGTAATCTAGAAGAGAGAGGTGTTCCTGGTCAGTAGAAAAGCAGATTAGAAAATTGGGGTTCATCCTGTTTTGGATAGAGATGACGTCTCCTTGAAAAAGCAGGTTTATAGTTTGGGTGTGCTCCTAGATTCACTCATAGATGCCCATGTTTCAACAGTGGCCAGGAGTGCTGCTGCTCAGCTGAGGCAGTGACGCCAATTTCATCCATTAGATGAGGTGTCATATCTGTCCATGCCTTACTTACATCTTGTTGCAGCACACAGTTTACGTGGGGCAGCCTTTTGGAGACTGTTAGGAAACCACCTGCTTCAGAATGCAGTAACCCGGCTGTTGTCCAGAGTCAGGTGTAGGGTACATGTGACTCCTAGGTTACAACAGCTAATATGACTCCCAATCAGTTTCTGGACACAAATCACAATTTTGATTATGGCCTGCCCAATAGAGTTGTTAAATGGCTTGGGAGTAGGCTACCTGAAGAGCTCCCTTCTCCCATACAAATCTGCCCTGGTATTGAGATCTTCCAGAGAGGTCCTTCTCTTTGTAATGCCAGCATTTGACATCCAATTGGTGGGAACTCAAGAAAGTGCCTTGTCAATGGCTGCACCTAGAAGTTTATGGCCTTCACCAGCAGACAAAAATGTTATTTAAGCAGGCATTTGGCCTATTGAGTTTGTTTGCTTTTCTCTGCTGCTCTGTGTTTTTAATTAAAATGTGTTTTTAACTAGCAGCTTTTAAAAAAAACCTTTTGATCTCCTATCGAATTCTTGCATGTTTTTATTGTGACATTGCTTGTTTGTTCTGTGGATTGGTTATTTTCTATTGTGGATTTTATTGTTTGCCACCTTGCATTTTTATTTTTATGGAAAGGCACGGTGTAAATGTAACGAGTACCCCAGACCAGGAAACCTGCCTGCAGAGTAAAGGATGGGAACTGAATGTTTTATTGCCTTTAGTGGGAGAATTGTAACTGGTTAAACAGTGAGCAGCTCTGTCTCCCCTTTTGCAAATGGCATAGTGAGAGCAAGTAGCAGGTGAAAACAGAGTATTGACAAAACCAACACTTAGACCTAACTATGCATAAAAATGAACTTTAAGCAGGAGCTACACCATCAAGCATTTGGAGTTAATGAGCTAAATATCTCCTGATGAACAGAGAATTTTAGCTTGAAATGCACTGGGTCTGGTCAAAAAACATTATTTGTGTCCATTACTTGTTTCCTTTGAATTGTGATGTTTCTCATTATCTCATCATGATTGATTGTGCTTTATTTAGTTATTTGCATATCTCACACTTTCAACATTTTGTTGTAACCTACCCTGAAACCTTACTGTAAAGGGTGGATAAGAAATCTAATGAATAAATTTATGTTCCCAGGGCAGCTAACAAAAGTAGTAAGAAACAATAAAAGCACAATTTTTAAAAAAGGAAAATAATAAAAATAAAGCATACAGGCTAAAACAGCAAAAGCCTATTCAAGAATAGACACTAAAATCAAAACTGTTCTTAAGTTAAAAACAAAACATTATTAGTTATTTCAAAGCCTCAGAAAAGAAATATTTCTGACTGGTGCATAAATGGTACTTGCAAGGGTGTCTGGTGAGCTACATGATTCCCCTGCAGATGCAACTTACTTCATTCGTGTATATTATGATGTAATTATTGGCCCCAGAAAGGAAGCTTTTTTGGGGGGGCTGCACTTGCTCAAAAGGCTGGCAGTTTTGGAAATGGCGTAACTTTCATTAGTTACCTAGATATTAAAACCGTTTTCACCTTATAACTTGTGCTTTTGACACTGTTTCTTGGACAATAAATAACAGGGGAGACAATTGTGAAACGATTGAATTTCTGTTTAACTCCCTATATGCATGTAAGAACACTAAGCAAAATCACTTATTTGAAGACTAAGTGGCCTGAACTTTCCAGAAGTAATACCTAGCAGTTGGCAGAATGGTGTTTTTCCATGTGGTGGAAATTAAATGTCCAAGGCCAATGGTAGTGGCTGGCCGAGATCAGGCCCTGATTGAGGGCCCATGAGTCATAGGGGTCCACCGGCTGGCCCAGTGGCGTCGCTGCCACTCACTCACTGTGGTTTTCCCAAGTTGAAACTGAGACAAAACAATGGGTGGGCAGGCAAAATACACCAACACTTATGAATGAGAGATTCAGTTCCCATGCACAGTGGCTGCCCACTGTAAAAGTACCCACATTGTATGCTGGGTAATTTTACAGCAAGAGGAGCAGGAGAAGGAGCACAGATATGGATGGAGCACATTCAGGTTTGTAAGCAGAACAAATGATTTTTTAAAAATCTTTCTTAATGCTGCTATATAATCTTGTTTGTTAGGAATAAAGATTGGATAGGGGGGCAGTTCAAGTAGCTTGAAAATGGTGATAAAAAGGAGGATGTGGTTGTGTTAGAGAAAATAGACAAGAAGACATAATTGCTAGTGGTTTCAAGGTTAGGTTAGGTTAGGTTGCTTGTGGTTTCTGCTTAGGTTTTCAATCCCCCATCCTTTTTGGCATTTTCAGCAAAGTTGAATTGAAGTTGTTGCTATCATTCTTTTGTATGCTGGATTCCCCCTCCCTCCCACTGAGATAAAAGGGTTTCCACAACAAATTGTACTAAGCTGTTTTAAGAAAAGAAGCTGTATGACCAAATGGTCTGGCTTAACACACACACACAAACACACCAAATAATGGCATCAAAAGTGAATATTGATCCGTATGTTACTAATATGTTAACTTAGATCTCCCCTACTCTCCACAATAGATGAGAGATTATATTCAAATAATGCATCACAAGGACATATTTTATTATTCTACCCATGCTTAGTGAGGTTACTTCCTAATGTACCTTCCCTCCCTGAACCCCCAGAATCTGTTCTGGAGGGTTGGGGCTTCCTCGGGAGATGGGAGGGTCGTGGGAGACTGCAGGGGGGAAGGGAATCCCATTGTATTTGCTGGCACAATGTTGGATGTTGTAGTTCTTAACCTACTTTTTATTTGTTACACAAAAAATAAAGGTAGTTATGTTGGTTCATAAGGAATTCCAAAAGGCATCTTATAAGATATCACAAAATACTGTGCAAGCTGTTGAGTTCTCCAGAATTTTGTTTTGCTTTCTTGTTTGTTGTATTTCTTTATAGGTTGTATGAATTGTTTAAATAACTGTTTTATATAAATGTTGTAAATAAAAATAAATAGTGTCAGTTAAAGTTCTGTTTCCCTGTTTTTTATGCTGAATTGTTTTGTCCTCTTCTTTTTTAAAATGAAATTTATTTCAGTAATTTGACCTGCTTTTATTATGTGTTACAATATATGCTATGTGTTTCATAAACTTTTTGAAAAGCTGCTTTGAGTTTATTTTAAAAAGAAAAGTGGGTATATATTTTTAAAAAATAAGTGGTGATGAGTGGAGGTATTAAAGAAGCAGCTGGACAACCACCTGTTGGGTATGCTTTTACTTGGATTTCTATATTGATCAGAAACTCAGTGGCCTTATGGGCCCCTTCCAACTCTACTATTCTATGAAATAATAATATTAAATAATGGTCTACTTTTAACACTCCTTTGCAGAATTGTTTCAGTAATTTCCAGCTTCTTGTATCTGCATGAAAATGTCGGGAAAATTCAGTCTTGCACAGTCTAAAAGGATAGAAGAATTTAGTACTGGCTGTCAAATATTGAATATTTTTTAATTTTTGCCACAATTCTGTGTTTTTCTAAAAAAGAAAGAAAAAAGGAGAAACATTTTATGCTTGTAAAATTTCTGGAGGAATAATTCTTGCAAGGGTTGTAGACATAAGATATGTGTAATGAAACAACATGTGCCATCACCTATGCCTGTTGCAGGAAAGATTTAGGTGAATTGGATATTGTTGTATACAGAATGATTAGCAATATTTGAATTTATTATCTTGCCATTCTTCCAAGCAGCTCAAGGCAGCGTACTTTGTTTCTCCCGCCATATTTAAAAAATCATTTTTATTATTAAGTAAGAAACACCTAATAAAAATGAACATAAACAAAAGAACAGAGAAGTACAAGTCATTGGTTAGAGATGTGTACAGGTTTCTCTCCACATTTGATCCTCACAACATCCTTAGGAGGTAGGTTTTGCTGAGAGAGAATGACTGGCCCAAGCTCAGCTAGTAAGTTTTATGGCTGAGTGAGGAGTTGAACCTAGATTCTTCTTTCTAGTATGCAGAGCTTGGAAGTAACTCGTTATTTTTAACGAGTTACTTTTAATTCGTTACAATTTTAAATAACGAGTGGGTAATTCCATTACATTTGGCAAGTAACGTAACGAATAGTAATTTCCCTACTTTTCAGCTTCAACTTTAACGTTTCCACGTTAGGTTGGACGTTACTTGGGGGCGGGAACAAGGGGAAGTCAGCTCCTGGCTGTGATTGGTTAACACAAGACATGTGCCTCACACTGATTGGACCTCTGCGCAGACTGTCTCTTCCCTCGTGATCTGTGTTAGGAGGCACGAGGGAAGAGGTTGAATAGGCAGGGGGAGCCTGCTAGCGTCTGACTCTGAGAGGAAAAAATGGACCCGGGAGGAAAAAGCCAGGGCAAGGACAACAACGGAGGAGAAGGCTGCAGCAGAATGGCGAAGAGCTGTGGAGGTGAGTGACGATTATTTGTGTGTGTGTGCGTGCGTGTGTGTGTGCGTGCGCCCCGGTGCGTGTGTTTTCGGCTGGAGTCTCTGGTTTTGGGGGGGGGCTCCGGCTCTCTGGCTACCACCCCTTACTCTCTGGACTCTCCGCTTCAATTTAAAAAAAAATTTAAGTTTCTAGGTGGTCTAATTCCCGAGATATACACCAAAACGTAACCCCCCCTGCAAAACTTTTTTTTAAACAGACCATGCTCTAGCTACAACTCCCATCAGCCCAATCCAGTGGCCATGCTGGCTCGGGCTGATGGGAGTTGTAGTTTAAAGCAACTTTTCAAAGCTCTGGCTGCAACCCGGCCCTTTCATGATTGTGAGTAAAGTACAGACTTGTGTTTGTGTTGTAAATCTCTCTTCCTCCAACCCTATTTTTAAAGAAATTAGGCAGGGTTTATCACAGTTTTTATTATGTAGGAAACTAATACTCATTTTTTTAAAAAATGAATGAAGTTTATTTATTTATTTTTATTATTTTATTTATATCCCACCCTTCCTCCCAGTAGGAGCCCAGGGCAGCAAACAAAAGCACTAAAAACACTTTAAAAATCATAAAAACAGACTTTAAAATATATTAAAACAAAACATCTTTAAAAACATTTTTAAAAGCTTTAAAAACATTTTTTTTAAGAAAAAAATTAAAAACATATTAAAAAGCAATTTCAACACAGATGCAGACTGGGATAAGCTCTCAACTTAAAGGACTTGTTAAAAGAACAAGTTCCTTATCACTTGAGGCTGCAGTTTTCCCTGGTTGAGTAAGCCCCATTGAATACATTGGGACTTGCTTCTGAGTAAACAAACTTAGGATTGCACTATAAATATCTTTACAGGTTATATAAATAAACATACTTGATAGTCATGCTTATATAAATATTTTCATAGAATCATAGAATAGTAGAGTTGGAAGGGGCCTATAAGGCCATCAAGTCCAACCCCCTGCTCAATGCAGGAATCCAAATCAAAGCATTCCCGACAGATGGCTGTCCAGCTGCCTCTTGAATGCCTCCAGTGTTGGAGATCCCACTACCTCTCTAGTAATTAGTTCCATTGTTGTATGGCTCTAACAGTTAGGAAGCTTTTCCTGATGTCCAGTCGAAATCTGGTTTCTTGCAACTTGAGCCCATTATTCTGTGTCCTGCACTCTGGGATCATCGAGAAGAGATCCCGGCCCTCCTCTGTGTGGCAACCTTTCAAGTACTTGAAGAGTGCTATCATATCTCCCCTCAGTCTTCTCTTCTCCAGGTTAAATATGCCCAGTTCCTTCAGTCTCTCCTCATAGGGCGTTGTTTCCAGTCCCCTGATCATCCTTGTTGCCCTCTTTTGAACCTGTTCCAGTTTGTCTGCATCCTTCTTGAAGTGCAGAGACCAGAACTGGATGCAGCACTCAAGATGAGGCCTAACCAGTGCTGAATAGAGGGGAACTAATACTTCACATGATTTGGAAACTATACTTCTGTTCATGCAGCCTGATATAGCATTTGCCTTTTTTGCAGCCACATCACACTGTTGGCTCATATTCAGCTTGTGATCAACAACAATTCCAAGATCCTTCTTGCATGTCGTACTGCTGAGCCAAGTATCCCCCATCTTATAACTGTGCATTTGGTTTCTTTTTCCTAAGTGTAGAACTTTTACTTCCACCCAGTTTTGTCATGCTGTGTCCCTATAAGTATCCAACTGCATACTATGGTTGTACAATACTTCCTTTACATTTTAAGTATGCCTTGGGGTAGTCATGGTTCTCCATTGTTTTCATCCTGAGGGGCAGATGGGCTGAGAAATGGTGAGTAGCCCATGGTCACCCACTACAGTTTATAGCTTATTTTCATTTTGAAAAATTAATTAAAACAATTTACATGCAGGCAAAATTTATTAAGTGGATTCACACAATATGTGTAAAGCACATCCAACTCGCATTTAAAGCGCATGACTTCCCCTAAAGAATTCTGGGAAGTGTCATTTCCCCCTCACAGTTATAGTTCTCACCACTCTTAACAAACTGCAGTTCCCATGATTGTGTGGTGGGATTCATGTGCTTCAAATGGGTGTTGAATGTGCTTTAAAGGAATGGTGTAGATCTGCCCTAGGTATGATGTTCATTCAAGAATGAATTGAAAAGAACAATTTTAAAAGATACTTCTTACTCTTACTCATTTTTCAGACCTCTTTCTGAAGTAAAGGGTCAAATCTGTAAAAACAGCACATTAAAAGCAGCCACATTAAAAGATAAGGGCAGGGTATTCCAGGCAGGGGGTTGCCAACCCTGCTTGGATATGGATGTCTTTGCAGAAGAACCCTAGTCAAGATTTACCAACAGCACAGTCCAGACTATATCTACTTAGAAGTCAGTCCTGTTGAGTTCTATGGGGCTTAATCCCTTAGTAAGTGTGTTTAGAATTGCAGCCTTCAGGAACCTCCATCTTTACTCCCCAAAGCTCCCATCTAACATCTCCACAACACTAGGCTCCTTTGTCTCTGCTGTGGCCTTCTGGTGACTGCCCTAGCCTGAAGGCACTTAACCCTTCTTGCTGAAAGCAAGTAGGCTAGATTAAATGTTCCCTACCCAGGCTCATATATATAAAATATAAACGACATTTTGTCAAAAGTATTTTTGTCTACATTTTATACCTCCTTGGTTTTCCAAGCTTGGCATGGAATGCTTCTCATACAGAATTAATTTGAAATGCTGCATATTTATTATCATAATCATCATATTCAAAATAAAAAATATATGTACCGCCTTCAAGTTGATTCCAACTTATGGTGACCCTATGAATAGGGTTTTCATGAGGCTGAGAGGCAGTGACTGGCCCAAGGTCACTCAGTGAGCTTCATGGCTATGTGGGGATTTGAACCCTAGTCTCATTTTGTTCTCACAACAACCCTGTGAGATAGTAGGTTAGACTGGCCCAGGCAGGGTTATTTAGTGAGCAAAAATGATGCAAATAGGATCTCTTTTAATTGTGCTATCAACCTGCTTACTTCCACTCTGACTGGGGCATCTTGCAGGATGGGGAAGAGATGGGGGCACATCACAGCTGAAGTTCACCCACATAGGAGCATTATCTCTTGTTTATTACAGAGACGCCTGTTGCAGGTTTTGCTGCTGAGAGCAGCAGTCAGTTAGTGCGGCCACTTGCGTCACAGCTTGTTGATCCTGAGGAGGCAAAACTAGAAAGTGAGGTTCAGAAAGGAGGCCCTGTGCATGAGGAGGAGGAGGGCATGAAGCAGTGCCAGTTGCCCACAGCCACATCTGCAGAACAGCAAGTACCATGGTTTGGCTTTGAGAAAGCTTGTACATTTGTGAGCCAGAGTGGGAAAAATGTTGTTGTACGATGCAATTACTGCCTTCCAAGGATAAAAAATCTGAGATCAGCTGTTTCCTCCTCATCCAATGTGAAGAAACATTTTGAGGTAAGCCTTTGTCATGCTGGTCCTCAAAGAGTGTCCATTGTCTATTTATGTTTAAATTGTGAAGTTCCTCTTCCATTTTTTATTGGATTCATGCTTTGTTCTTCTTCCTCAGAGGGTACACCCTGAGAAGCTGAGAGCAATTGAAGAAGCAATAAAGGCAAGGAGACGTGGCCTTCCTGAACCAATGCATGACACCCCTCCTCCCAAAATGCTGAAGCAGCAGCAGACAACCCTTGAGAGGTGGGGATCTGGCAGGGATCTGCTTCTTCTGGCAGCCTGCGTACACCCTCGCTTCAAACTAGATCGGCTGGAATCGTGTCAGGCCACCACCCATACCAACAAGTAAGAACATTAGGGAAGCCCTTTGGGTGGATTATTCCAAGGGAAATGTTGTCTCAAGGGAGGCATCAGAGGGCTTAAGGTGGTAGACAGGGGCTGGTCCTTTTCTTCCTGGGGCTCCCCATCACAACCTTGGGTTGCTGCAGGTAATCCTTAAGGGTCTGCTGTGCTGCCCCATGAGTGTGGTAACTTGGTCACCTTCCTACCTTCCATGTCATCATCCACAGGCTCAGGCTGGACCCTGAACCAGGGGACATGACAAGCATCAGGAAATGAAGAACAGATGATGGTTTCCTAACATATATGTGTTAACATATCCTCTCTCTTTCTTAGATACACAATGGAAGCCTTGCTGAAAGCCGAAATAAAGATGGGTGTACTTAATGAGGACAGTGATCAGTCTTCAGATAAAGACCAGGAAGGAGATGACTTAGAAGATGACTTCTTTAACTTTCTGCCCCAGGGCAAGAAGTCAGCAGTGGACACTGCTGAGGAGGAACTGGTGAGGTACCTGAGGTCTCCCAGCAGGGAAGTGTCATCACTCCATGGCTTTCCACGTGTGCTGCGGTGTTTTTTGCAGCACAACACAGGCATGCCTTCAAGCGCCGCAGTAGAACGCCTGTTCAGTACTGGTGGCAACGTAATGACTGTAAAAAGACATTCCTTGTCTGACATGCTCTTTGAGCATCTTGTTCTTTTGAGACATAACAGAAACATATTATAAAAGCATTTCAAGTGTAAAATTTGATTTCAAGAGTTGGGGTATCTTCATTGCTTGGGGGGATGTGAGATTCTGTTATGCCATTATGTTAATCTTACGGATAAAATTTTTTATTCTACTACCCCCTGTGTGTGTGTGTTTATTTTTAATATTTTTTTAGGCTTCTTAGATGTGCAGCAGCCAAGGCCAGCACCTTGTAGGAGTTTTTTTTAAAAGTAACTGAAATGTAATTGTAGTGATTACTTTTGAGAAAAAGTAAAGTAATCAGTTACTTTCAGAGCAATTGTAATTGTAACGGTAATTACTACTTTTTTGGGCCAAGCAATTGTAACTGTAATTTATTACTTTTTAAAAGTAATCTTCCAAGCTCTGCTAGTATGCTATAGCTTTTCTCTTCTTATTGCGTTCCCTCTCATTCTATTCCATGCTGCCGTGCTAGGACCTGCAGCTGAAGAAGTTATTGGATTCAGGAAGTTTGTATGAATGAGGAAATGGTGCCAGATGTCTGGAAAGAGGCCAGTCTTCTTCTGCATACTTGTTTGTTTCAGTTTGGCATGTGATTGAGAAGTCTACAGAGAGAGCAAAGTGACAAGCTCTATGCTCTGAACAAATGACCATTCTAAATCATTGCATTGGTGGTACTAGGATAAATAATCCTAATAAACGTTGCTTGAAAATTCAACATTTGAGTAAAAATTACTTTTTAATGGGATTCTGGTATGGTTGCCCCATCACTAGATGACCTTTGGAGGCCCCTCTAACTCTGTGAATCTGTGAAGAATGTTGTGTAGGTTTATGTCAGTTCTCAGTGAACACAGGTTTTTGTCACTTCTTTTTTCTTTCCACCATTTCTTTACAAGGGTTCATTGATGAAGTATAATTGAAATATTAATACCTCAGTGAAAACTAGAAGGATAGTTTTCTTTAACATAGGAAGGAAGTAGCTCTCCCCTGTTGGTATCTTGGATCATGAACTCAAATAGCTGACAGGTTCGGTTATAGGTTATGACAGAGGTACTATTTCTAATTTAAGGAAAATAAGAACTTTTACTTAATTCACATAATTTGTATAGGTTGCAGTGTTTCCTTTTTCCTGATTCTCCTTTTGGGTAACTTAGCATTGATATTAATTTTTTTCGTGTAGACCTCATATAGCTTCAGTCTGATGATGTGGCAAGCGTGGGGGTGATGGGGGGTACAGATATGCAGGGCTGGCATTGGAGGTCAGTGCTGCTGAGTTTGCCCTCAGGTAGATGACTTTTTGGGAGGCCCTGAAGACCTATATATTTTTAACTGGCTTTTACATAGGCAGTATTTTTATTGACTTGGCGACCTTTTCGTGATTTGTTAATTGTTGGGTTTGTGGAATTCTTGTTTCATATTATGAATTGATTGTGTTATGATTGCTGGTTTATTAATTTTATAGGGAGGAGTTTTAGAAGTTTTATTTGTTTTACTGTTGGTATTATATTCTTGAATATTGAGTATGTATGTAAACTGCTTTGGAAGAATTATATTCAATAAGCTAGCATAACAATATTTTAAATATGCTGCCCTGGGCTCCTTCTGGGAGGAAGGGTGAGATATAAATTTAATAAACAAATGAACAAATAAAACAAAGTAAAAGTACTCTTTTCTCAGTACTGTGCTGCTGCAGATGACTGCAACAGCACCTTCTCCAACTTTCTCAGAGGACAGATTTATTTATTTATTATATTTATATCCCGCCCTCTCTCCTAGTTGCCCAGGGCGGCAAACAAACGCACTAAAAACACATTATAAAAACAGACTTTAAAATATATTAAAACAAAACAACCATTAAAAACATTTTTAAAAAGCTTTAAAAACATTTTTTTAAACAAAGAAGGTTTAACAACATATTAAAAAGCAATTCCAACACAAACGCAGTGGGATAAAGGCTCTACTTAAAAGGCTTGTTGAAAGAGGAAGGTCTTTAGTAGGTGCCGAAAAGATAACAGAGATGGCGCTTGTCTAATATTTGTTGTTGTTATATGCCTTCAAGTCGATTATGACTTATGGTGACCCTATGAATCTTTTGGATATATTCATAGGGTTTTCATAGTAGGAGGTATTCAGAGGTAGTTTACCATTGCCTTCCTCTAAGCCTGTGGCACCTGGTATTCCCAGACGGTCTCCCATCCAAGTACTAACCAGGCCTAATCCTTCTTAGCTTCCAAGATCAGACGAGATCAGGCGTGTTCAGGGTAGTATGGCCGTAGATGTCTAATATTTAAGGGGAGGGAATTCCAAAGGGTAGGTGCCGCTACGCTAAAGGTCCATTTCCTATGTTGTGTGGGACTGACCTCCTGATAAGACGGCATCTGCAGGAGGCCCTCACTTGCAGAGCACAGTGATCGACTGGGTATATAAGGGATAAGACGGTCTTTCAGGCATCCTGGTCCCAAGCTGTATAGGACTTTGTACACCAAAACTAGAACCTTGAACTTAGCCTTGTAGCTAATAGGTAGACAGTGGAAATCTTTCAGCAGTGCGGTGACATGTTGGCTATACCCTGCTGCAGTGAGCAGTCTCGCCATCACATTTTGCACCAGCTGCAGCTTCCAGACCAACCTCAAGGCTAGCCCCACATACAGCGCATTAGAGTAATCCAGCCTGGAGGTTACCAGTGCATAGACAACAGTGGTCAGGCTATCCCAGTCCAGAAACAGCCACAGCAGTCTTACCAGCCAAAGCTGGTAGAAGACACTCCTAGCCACGGAGGTCACCTGGCCTGTAGAGACAAAGATGGATCCAGCAGCACCCCTAGACGACGGACCTGCTCTTTCAGAGGGAGTACAACCCATCCAAAGCAGGCAACTGACAAATTATCTGAACTCGGTAGCAACCAACACACAGTGTCTCCATCTTGCTAGGATTCAGACTCAGTTTATTGGCCCTCATCCAGCCCACCACTGAGTCCAGGCACTGGTCCAGGGCTTGCACGGCCTCTCCTAATTCAGATGTTACAGAGAAATAGAGCTGGGTATCGTCAGTGTACTGCTGACACCTTGCCCGAAATCTCCTGATGACTGCTCCCAAGGGCTTCATATAGATGTTAAACAGCAAGGGGGACAAGACAGTACCCTGCGGCACTTCACAGCACAACTGCCAGGGGCCAAAATACAATCATCCAATGCTATTCTCTGAAAATGACCCTGGAGATAGGATCAGAACCACTGTAAAACAGTGTCTCCAATACCCATCTCACCAAGTCGGCCCAGAAGAATACCATGGTCAATGGTATCAAAATTTGCCGAGAGATCAAGTAAGAATAACAAGGTCACACTCCCCCTGTCTTTCTCCCGATTGTCCCGCCAGAAGTCAAGAAATCTAGGTGCACTTGGTTCTGTGAGTTTTTCTCTTTTTATTAAGTTTACAGCAACTTCAAAGGCTTTGCGACTTATTCATCTATCTGTGCTTTCTAGGAACTATTTGCCCTTACTAACTCTGTCTAAGCATCTTCACAGCTACAGGCCTTGACGCAGCAAAGATACCTTCCCTGCGTGTCTCCTTATGAAGACTTGACTTTCATATGAAGTCTTTGGCTCCTCCTAAGCCCCGACCGTTGCTCTTTGAGCCTCAGCTGCCTGCGAGAACTGGACAAAGGGGGCTGGACCTCATTTTCTCCCTCAGACTGGTGGGGGCTATTGGTATGCTCTGGTGTGGGAAGTTGCTGGGTGCCCGGCGAGGATCAATGAGCTGGCAAGGCAGCTCCTCAGTTGTGGGCGAGGGGTGTGTGTCCAGAGTTACAGGCTCTGCCAGTTCACACGGCTTCCCACGGGGGTTGGGTGACAGGACGTGCTGTACACTCTCTTCTCTCAGTTCGTCGTCCCAGTCCTCCAAGTCAGTGTCGCCCCTCCAAGCCTCCCCCCCGAACCTGGGTCGCAACACCAATAAAGGTCATCCATCAGGGCGACCAAGGCCAATTCAGCACCATAACCAGGCCTGAACCCAGGCTGGAATGAGTCAAGATAATCTGTTTCATCTAAGAGTATTTGCAATTGCTGTGCCACAACCCTCTCAATCACCTTCCCTAAGAAGGGGGTATTTGTGACCGGGCGGTAGTTGTTGCAAACTAATGGGTCCAGGGTGGACTTTTTCAGAAGCAGTCAGATCACCACCTCTTTCACGGAGGCTGGAACCACTCCCTTCCACAATGACGTGTTGACCATACCCTGGATCCACTCAGTCAACCCCCCTCAGCGAGCTTTAATAAGCAAAGAAGGGCTAGGGTCGAGAGGACATGTTGCTGGCTGAATCATCACAAGCACCTTGTCTGCATCATCAGGCTGCTTCAACTGAAACTGTTTCCAAGAAGTTGCAGCAGACGTTGCATTGGACACCTCACTGGGGACTATAGTAGATGTGGATGAGGCATCAAGTTTGCTACGGAGGCAAGCAACTTTACCCTCAAAGTGCCTTGCAAACAATTCATAGTGGGCCTCCGAAGGGTCTAAACTCCATTTCCTGGAGTTCATGTCAACAGACCACTGAAAATATGGAAAAGCTCCATTGGACAGCTACTTGAGGATGCGATGGTGACAGAGAAGTGGGCCTTCTTCACTGTCCTCACTGCACGTAGGCAGTAGGCACGGTTATGTTTTACTCGTGCCTCACAGCACATCTTTTGCCACTTGCACTCTAGCCATTGTCCAGCCTGTTTCATGGCCCTCACTGGTGTACCAAGGTGCAAACTGGGCTCCACAATGCCAGAGAGGGCGCTTAGGGGCAACTGTGTCAAGAGTCCGACACGCCTCACTGTTCCACAGCGTAACAAGGGCTTCAACAGGGTTACCTGGTCTATCTACTGGGAACTCCCCCAGGGCATTCAGGAATCATGTGGATTCCGTTAGTCTCTGGGGGCGGACCATCTTAATCTGTCCATCACTCCTGCAGCGGAGGATCATAAGTATAAATTTCACCAGTGGCCTGACCATTACAATGGGGTGATATCTCTAGACCACCCCTTCCTCCATCTGGAGCAAAAACCAAGCTGAGGATGTGCCCTCCCCTTTATGCATTGGGCTCGTGACAACTTGAGACAGCCACATTGGCTTCTTCTGCTGTTTCCCCCCTTTTTTTCTTGTTGGAATTGCTTGCCATTGTGCTTTTAGAATTTCTGTTTTTAGAAACTCCCACCTATCTTGGATTCCTTTTCTCATTAGGGTCGCTTGCCATGGAACCGTACTTTTGCTGGGGATGGCTGATTCCTCTTTGGTGTAGCATACTCGCTCAATATGCCCAACTTTTTGACAATACTGGCACTGTGTACCTCTGAAACGGCAGGCACAATGTTCATGAGATCCGCCACAGCTCTTACATTTCACTGGATAAACTTGTGTGGATCTTGTGTTTTGCAGAACAATTGTTGGGATGGTGGAGGTATGTAGATGATGTCTTTTGTATCTGGAGGGGCTCGGTTGAAGATTTAAAAAACGTTTTTGAATGGGTTAATAATAGGAGTTCGCACATCCAATTTGATTTCCAGCATAGCATGGACAAGATTAATTTTTTGGATTTATTGATAACAAAAGAAAATAATCATTTGTGCACCACAATGTATAGAAAACCCACAGATAGGAATACCTATCTTAGATATGATAGTTTCCACCCAAAATCCCTCAGACAAAATCTACCTCATGGACAATTCCTAAGAATAAAACGAAATTGTTCCTCAGAGAGAGATTTCTTGGAACAATCATTTGTCCTAAAAAATCAATTGTTTAAAAGGGGATATCCATCCCATGTTATTGACAATAATTTTTGAGAAAGTTGCTGATAGAGAACGCGTTGACATTTTACAGAAGACAGCACCAAAAAACTCTGTTCGTCTGAACTGCAACCTAACTTTTGACCATATCACTAGTAGGTTGCAGAGCAGCATCAAAAGACACTGGCACATTGTACGTCACATCCCTGGTTGTCAAGAGCCACCTTTGATCTCTTTTAAGAGAACCAGGAATTTGAAGGATATCCTAGTCAGAAGTGATTTCAAGGTAAATTTGTATCCAAGCACAAAGGTCCTTCCAGGTACCACTGCACCTAGGGGTCACCACCCCTGTGGTCACTGTGTTTTCTGCAGATACACTTGCAAAATGACGGATTTATCAATCCAGTCAATCACAAAAGACACACTCTGAATCACTTTTCAACTTGCAACACTTCAAGAGTCATTTACGTGATACAGTGTGGCTGCTCAAAAATGTATGTGGGTCAGACTTCAAGAATGATTAAAAAACGCATAGGAGAGCATCTTAGCAACTTTAGGAATAAAAGGATGGGAGCCCCTCTAGTGGATCACTATAGCCAATACCCACATTCCATAGCCGATCTAAGATTTTGGGTTTTTGGACTTCCGGGAAGGGTGACTTAGCCTGTGCCTGCTTTTGAGACGGGCTCCTGCCTCAAAAGAAGCTTATTCAGATATATCAGTCAGTTTTTTCTTTTTTTTTTGACTGATTAAACTTCTCCCGGGTAGGGAGAAACGAAGAGATTAACCTCAAAGCCTATTTTTGTTGGGACGACCAGATCTCATTAATTTATGGGACGAGGTCCAGCCGACGAAGGTGGGACGGATTTTCAACAGCAAGCTCTATCTGTTAAAGCGAACGTTCATCTTATCTTCTAAGAGAGAACGCACTAACAGGCAAGCACCCTTCTTTCTATATTTTTCTTTTACTTGACTTAAATTGTTGCTGTTTAAAAGAGATTTGCCAGATTGATCGGTTTTTGACATCTCACTGGGGAGCCGTAACTTCTCTCTGCTACGCACTAATTAATAGCTTATCTCTGTTTTTGTTGCAAAAAGCTGTCCTGGATTTGCATTCTAAAGATACACACAGAAGAGGGATTTCTATTCCAGATTTTTATTTTGAAAAATATTATACTGTTTTGAGACTACTCTCTTTTTGGTCTATTTTATTTTGACGAATCTGTTTCTTGACGATTGCCATTAATTGTTTCGATCCTGGGAACTGCATTTTGTTTACTTAACTATTGGAGAGATAAGGCTGTCTGCTCTGTTTATACTGTGATGTCACCAAGTTTGGAGTATTAACCCAATTGTTGCTGAAATAAGAAGTGGTTTTCCTATATTTTTCTTTTAAAATGGCAATTAAGAAAGTGGCTGAGAATCTGGAAATAACTATGTTTCAGAAAATAATGGATGAGATTGAGATAACGAAAATTGAATTGAGTAAAATGAAGCAGGAGATTAAAGATATAAGGGTCCCTGTGAGAGAGGTGACCCTGGAAGGGGTCCCTGTGAGAGAGGAGACCCCGGAGATTGGAACAGGGGTCCCTGTGAGAGAGGAGACCCTGGAGACTGGAATAGGGGTCCCTGTGAGAGAGGAGATCCCGGAGATTGGAACAAACGTGGAACAGGAACAAGATTTGGAGTCTATGGACTTTAGAAATAAAATCTATTGTTTGGAACTCAATGTTATCTCTGAAGAAATTAATGAAGATTCTAGAGATAAAGTTATCAATGGCATGGATTATCTTCTGGACTGGAATGATGTGATGGAGCCCAATATAGAGAAAATCTATGGAATTAACTGCAGCCATGTGACAATGGAAAAACTTTTAAGAGATGACCCAGTGTATTTTGAAAAAAAGAACAGAGATATGATTTTACAGCAGTATTTCAGCAACCTATTCAGAATGGATGGCAAGAAAATATTTGGGATAGAGGTAATTCCCATCAGACTCTTACTATATGACTATGGCTTTGACAGCAAGATTATTATGGAATACTGATAATGGAAGATTGGATATTGAAATTACTGGACTTAACAAGACTACTGAAGATGGAAGATGGAAAATGGAACTAATAGAGATAATAGAACAATGGCTACTGAAATTACTGAACCTAACAGATTCTGATGTGATGGATTAATTGAAATGTTTATTTTGACTATGGTTATGACAATAAGATTATCATAATTAGTAATGAGATGGATTAATCGATATGCTTATCTGGAAAAAAAAATTGATAGATATATTTCTTAAAGAATTGAAACCTCTCTTTGACTTTTTGTGGAAAGAATAAAGTAATGTTTATGAGATTTGATGATTAAGTAAGATAACTACTGGAGGAAAGTGATTTTATAATATGACTTAAGAGACAGGATTGCTATATATTATAGACTTATAACTGATTTGATCTTTGACAAATGGGAAGTCAATATTTTACTCTTTATTTTTTATTTTTGTTTTTTTTTTCTTTTTTTCTTTTTGTTTAACTATTTTTGATTTTGTTTTTTGTCTTTGAATGTTTTATGATTTTGTCTTGTATGTTTTATGAAAATCTGAATAAAAATTATTGAAAAAAAAAAATAAGATTTTGGGTTTTGGAGAAAGTGTACGGAGAGAATGAAGATATTCTATTAAGAAAAGAGTTATCTTGGATTTTAACTTTAAAAACAATGATCCCTAGTGGGTTAAATGAAGATTTTGAGCTTCTCCCCCTACTGTAAATTTCAAAAATTTCCCTTAGTCCCTCATTTGTTTCTTGCATCCAGGTGTTAGCTGTTCCTCATGCTACAGGGAACATTATTGTATTCACCTGTACTTCGCTTTGGACTGCTTGTGTATATATACAGACAATCCAATTGCATTACTCATTGAGACATTTGACTTTGACACAGTACAGAAAGCGATTTGCTGGTCTTATAATCTTATAAGCCATTATGTGAGTATCAGATTGTCCTAAAGACTTATATGTACTATGTATGTGTGCATGATTTTATATGTGTGGAGAGTTAACTTGTCCCTTTTGTTTGATTTACCATAGCCCCTGATGAAAGCCTGCAGATAATAGGCTGAAACGCGTTGGGTTTTATCTATAATAAAAAGTTCCTATTTTCCAGCATCTTGGTCTTTGACCCCTTTTTTGATTTTAATCTTTAGCCAGCTGGGTTTCTGAACAGGGTGAGTTTCTTGCCAAGCGCACTTCTTGGGCACTTGCTGCTGCTGCATCTGTAGCCAGAGCTTCCTCTAATGCAGTCTTGAATGTGAGCTGTCCTTTTGCAAACAGACACTTTTGCGGGCCCTCATCATGCAACCCACAGACCAGGTGATCATGCAGCATCTCCTCAAGATTTGGGAAATTGCAGTGTTTCGCCCTGCGTTTAAGTTCAGCAACATACAGTGACACTTTGTTGGGCCCTGTTTTTGTTTGTAGAAAGAATTTCATTGTGCTATTTCAGACAGTTTTGGAGAGAAATGTCCTTGTAAAACATTCAGAATATCCTCATAAGATATATTAGCAAGTTTTGCTGGTGCTAGGAGGGCCTGGGCTAGGGAAAAGGACTCCAGCCCACAGACACTGAGTAACACAGCACGCTTCTTCTTTGACTCTGTAATGCCATTTACTGCCAATAAAATCCAGCCTGGCTGCATAACTTTCCCACTTGCTGGGACATGCAGGGTTAAATTCTTCAAGATGCCCTTGGGTGGCCATTTCCCACAAATATACAGATTGACCTGGAGTACTGATGTCTTAATCCAGTCTAAGGAGAAATGTCCTCTCCCTTTCAGCCTTTGATGCATGAAGAAAACACTCTGTATGCCTCATGGTATCCCATCCTCATCGCCAGTAAACAGTATTCTGAAGGAAAAGGTCACACAGAGGATATACAACAACAAGAACTTTACTATCACTAAAGATATGAATCATAGAATCATAGAGTTGGAAGGGGCCTTGTAGGCCATCAAGTCCAGCCCCCTGCTCACAGCAGGAAATCCACAGCTAGAGCATCTCCCGCAGATAGCTGTCCAGCCTCTGCTTGAAGACATCCAGCGAAGGGGATCCCACCACCTCCCTAGGCAGTCGGTTCCATTGCCGAACTGCCCTTACTGTCAAGAAGTTCCTTCTAATGTCCAATCTGAATCTATGCTCCTGCAACTTAAAACCATTAGACCTAGTCCTACCCTCCAGGGCAGCAGAGAACAAATCTGTACTCTCCTCTATGTGACAGCCCTTCAGGTACTTAAAGAGTGCAATCATGTCACCCCTCAGCCTTCTTTTCACCAGACTGAAGAGAGCAAGGCCCACAACATGGTGCTGCTTGTAGGCCAAACTGCAACTAGAACTGAAACTAAACTACCACAGCCCTGGGCAGACTCAGCAGTTCCCTGTATGGCAAGCCTAGAGGGCCAATACACAACAGTTAGAAGGGTCAGCTTTCAGATTTCTCAGCACTCTGTTTTTAGTGGGATTGAGTGCCACTTTTAGTCCTGAGAGCTTCATATACTGAATTATATTTTTTCCTCTTTTCTTTTTGGTTAAAAAAGACAAATCAGCTAAGACAAAGAGCATAACATGAATAGGTCAAAGCATGCCAATGGGACAGGGCCTCACCATTTGATAGAGGTGTCTTAAATTTTGTTGAAGCCATACTTTTTGGCTTTTTCAGTCAGAGGCTGAATTCAAGTAAACTCCCTGTCCTTTGTTTAGAGATACGAAGTCCTAGGGAGAACACCCCACACACCAAAAAATCCGTGTGTGAAGGATTTTCCCCCAGTTGAAAAATGGGAACTTTCCCCGAAATTGAAAAAAGAATACACCATGAGCAATCTGTTTTAAAGTACTCTAAAACACTGCAGAATATGAAGCATCATCAGGTACTTAGTCCAAACTAGGAGTCTGCTAAGCATATTTTGTTCAATATATATTTTTCCTAAAAACTTCAAGGCAGCTACCAAAAAAAGAAAAATACAAATAAAGTAAAAATATAAACTTACAGGTACAATATGAACACCAACAATGTCATTATTAAAAAGAGGAAAAAAGTACCAGAGTACTGGCAGATAAAACTGTAAGAACAGCAGGTAAAACCAATAAAAATGTTTCAATAAAGCCACTAAAAACTGGAGTATTCCCTAAAAAGGAATGTCTTTTGTATTTCAACTTCTTTACCCCAAGATTCATATGCATGAATAACTGGATGCTGGATGTTTGTTTTTAATTTGCAGGTTGTGCAGCTTGACTTTGAAGAAACTGATAGTATTGAAAGAATTGGATAAGGATCTCATTTCTGTGGTAATTGCAGTCAAAATGCAGGTAATGTAAACCTTGCTAGAGGTAATGACTAATGAGGTCTATGCCAGAAAGTTTTAATGGTCCACTAACAATATCCTCTTTCTTAACTGACCATAGTTATCTAGAAAAGTTAGTTCAGTTAGCCTTTTAGAAAAATATGGTGTTGGTGAATGTATAAGAATGTAGATTAGTTTAGAAAATATACAGTTGTTTTTGTAGAGGAGGATTGGAGCAATTCCCCAGGCCTTGATGATCTAAACTCATTGAAGTCTCTAACCTTTTCCAAGTCTTTATTGATACAGTTAAGAACAACTCAACATACATTACGTGAGAGTGAGGGGGGTACATCATATATTCAATAAATTTTCCTGCACTTAAGCATACAAATAAATAATCTGTTGTTGTTGTTTGGTCACCTGTATGGAATAGATAGGTTTCAAAAAGCTTTGGGAACCTTGTTTTTATTGTCTACTGCATTGGTGTATGTAATAAAGCTCCACTACTCTGCAACAAATGTATTTTTGCTGCTTTGCCCTTTTGCAATCTTCAGCTTCTGCATCAATTTCTGTATTAATGGTAGTTGCCAAACTTTACTATACCATAACCAAATAGAAATAACTTTCATATCTTTACAAAATTGTGCAATTAATGCCTGGACTGCAATCAGTAAAAAGCTAATAAACTCTTTATCCTTAAGAGCTTGATTTTCATTCAAAAATAAATTTAACAGGGCTAATTCTGGGGTTTTTGTGTACCAAAAGGTGTTGTAATTTAAAATATTGCCACTCAGTACTCATTGATAAATTATGTCTGAAGCGCAGTATAGGAAACTGTAAACGTTCTCCGTCTCTTCCTATCAGCAGATCTAGTGCATAAATCTCAGAGTGTACCAGTTTTCTTCCACAAAGAGGATTGCCTTTAAATCATGGTTACCACATGAAGCGAGTTTAGCATGAGAATATGGATCAAATTGTAGCTAATGAGCCAATCTACACCTTGTCTCTCTAGTTGCTAAAACTGAAGGTAACTTCAGTTCTTTTTTACATATCCAGACCTCAGCACCACCCATCCAAAACGGATTGCTAAATAAACCATATCTAAAATTGCCCATGCAGGTATATTTCTAGAAAAAGAAACTTGCTGTTCATTCATATGCTCTAACAGGTATGCCTTGTGGTATAAACTAATATCTAGAAAATTAAATCCTCCTTCCAGTATAGGCAACTGCATTCTTTTAAGTAATGTATAAGGTGGAGAATTACCCCAAATAAACTTCCAAAATAGCACTGTCATCTTATGGAAATGCCTTTGGTGAACATATAGACAGATACCACACAGCACATGTATTATTCATGGCATGTTATTCATCTTAGGTGGGGGGCAGAGCAATCCAAGTCATGGGAAGCTGACAGGAGGGGGGCTGGCAGAAGAGAAGCCAGCAGGAAGCTCTGCAGCATCCACTTACCTTTCAGAAGCTACCGGATCAGCTGAACACCGGCTCAGTTGGGAGCTGTGCACAGGGACCGGGAGGTAAAAGACCGCTCTGATGAATACACCTACTGGGGAGTAAGCACTCCCCATTGATCACCATTGTAATTATTTACTTGGAAAGGAAATGGACTGCCTGCAAGTCGATCCCGACTTATGGCGACCCTATGAATAGGGTTTTCATGGTAAGTGGTATTCAGAGGTGGTTTACCATTGCCTTCCTCTGAGGCTGAGAGGCAGTGACTGGCCCAAGATCACCCAGTGAGCTTCATGGCTGTGTGGGGATTCGAACTCTGGTCTCCCAGGTCGTAGTCCAACACCTTAACCACTATACCACACTGGCTCTCTAATTATTTACTTACACTGACCTTTTTGCTGGCAGAAAGTTTGGCCAGATTGGGACCCACAGGAGCACTTTGAAGGAGAGCTGGATATAGCAGAAGTCTTCTCCCCTCGGCTCCACCATCACCATACCTCCAGAACATCCCGTTTTCAGGCCTTCTGGTGGCTCTCTGTTCACCGGGCTGGGCTTCCTTGGCGGAGCCCTGGCTGAGCTGGTAGAGGCCTGGTGATGGCATGGCTTGGCTCAGCCAGGACGAGGGGCTTCTGCTCCCCCCAGCTTGGTGCAAATACACGCTGGATTGTGCCCTTAATCTTACCCACAATATTAAGTTTAAATAGTACCCATCTTTCCAAATCAATATACATTTTTCTTTTTAAAGCTATTTAAATTCATTTTAATCATTTGAGAATTTATTGTTTTTGTTTTTGTTGTTATTAATTGCCTGCCCTTCACCAATAGGTCTCAGGTGGGTTACACAATCTAAAATATAATATTAAAAAGAATTAAAACACAGTATCTGTAGGAACTAAAATCCCTTGAATAAGTCCTTTGGACACGACTAAAATCACCAATTAGCACACAAAGCAGGGGATTTAACCTTGCCCACTACCATTAATTTAGATTTTGACCAATTTATTGTTTATCCTGAAATTCTACTAATCGTATCAGTTAATCTAATAAATTTTGATATGGATATTTCATGTCTGTTAATAAATATTAGCAAATCATCCCCATACAAACCCAGTTTCAATTCTGCTTAGGTACAAAGCCATAAATCTTCCTGTTTTGTCTAATTGCACATGCCAATGTTTCCAAACATATATCAAATATCAATCGAGAAAAGAGGGCAGCCTTGTCTTTTACCTCTAAGGATTCATTTTATCCTCACTTGTAATTTGGGGTACAAATTATTTTTCTACTTAATACAATCATGAGGAAATCCATTTTTTTCCAAAATAACAAAAATCAATTGCAAATGAATCTTGTCAAGTGCTTTTTTGGCATCAAGGGAAATAATGTCTGTATCAGTTCTTTGGTTGCTTTGAATAGTCAATCTTAAATGTCTACTCTGTGTCTGATATGAAACTAAGTTCACTTTCAACAAAGTTTCAAAAGTAAAAAAGTTATACAGTATATATGGAGTTGTCACCCAATCATACCAGCAGGGCTTCTGTATCAATGAGAGTTGCTTGATAGACAGCAGTTAGCAAGTGTTATGTCCTTTTCAGTTTTGTGCTAGGGATGTCTTCATCAGTTGTATGGAGATTGTAAGAGTGCAGGAGTCTGGGTGGAGCAAGTAGGTTGGCAGCCTTATTGGGGAAAGGTTGGCCTTTCTCCAGTCACTGCTGCTGAATATACTGTGGGCCTCGCTTGTGGTCTGTTCAGAACTGAGTGGGTGGAAAGTACTGTCAGCTTCAGTGTTGGATTGCTGCCCATGGGGAACAAAGGGGAACACCAACAATGGGCAATTGTCAGCAGCTGGCTTCTGGGACCTGGATGAACAGCAGGTGTTTTTTAAGAGCTGAGAGTGGTGCCACTTGAGTGCTGTGCTACTGTTCCTGCTGCGCACATGTGCGTGTGCACACACGCACACACACACAAACTGAGGGACGGGAGGACTGCAGTGACTGAGATAATACTTACTTTTTCTTCTGTAGGGAGTTGCAGTGAAACTCTGTGTATGCAGGGACTGCTCTAGGCTGTGATTCTGCAAGACAAAGGTGGCCCTGTGTGTGTGGCCAGTAATAGAAATAGCTGAAGTGCCTAGCATTCCAGGTTAGCCAAGATAGATTTCACATATAGCAATATAGATGGGAAGACATGTGCAGAAATTATTATTTGTGATAAGGATTTTCTTTAACCTTATTTTCCTATGTGAGGAAATATCCTTAGATATTTTTAAGTAAACAAATATGCTGCCCCATTACCAAGTTCTCAAGGGTGACTTAGAACAAGAATAAAAGCACATTTTAAAAATGCATACAACAAAACAGGTTAACAAAAAAAAGTTTTAAAGCAGCATATAGGCAAGTGGAAAAGGTAAAACTGGTCAGACATGCAGGCTGGGAAAATCAAAAGGTGCTGACATGACATCAAGACAGGTACCAGGCAGGTCTCTCTGGAGAGCGCATTTCAGGGTGCCATCCTTGAGAAAGCCTTTTCCCCAGTAGTCAGTCATCTCACCAGAAAGCTCTGAAGAAAGCTCTTATAAGTTTTGTAGGTACATGTGGAGAAAGATGATCCTTCAGGACTCTGATTTGGAGTGTGAGCCAGTGAAGTTGGCAAAACACCCAGTCCCAGTTAGTAAACTTTCAGCTGCATTATGAACTAGCTGTCTGGGCCATCTTGTAAAGCAACTCTACGGTCAACAAATTGCAGTAGACCAGAGTGGAGATTACCAGGACATGGATAGGTGAAACCAGGCTATCCCAGTTTAGGTAGAGTTATATATGTGAGTAGTAAAATATGATCTCCTATCAAATTGTGTAAGCCTGCATACCTCCGGTATGATTTATATCCCTGGTGTCGCCAGGCATTGCACCCCAGCCTACATATCCCAGAAGTTCCACCTCAGAAGGGAGAGGCCAGCAGAGTGGGTCTTTGAATTTGTCAAGCCTCTGTGGGCCAATAAGAAAAGATTTTATTGCCCTGAAAGAAAGCAAGACAACCCCTTCACAGATTGGTCTAAAGTGGTCATGTGACACAACTACAAAGAAACCCTGTTTGCCAGAGACCAATAGAAAGAGTTACAAGTCTAGAGATATCATCCAGCCAGTCAGAAGAAGAGGCTGCCAGATTTGGTATAAGAATCCATTTTGCTTGCCCAGAGAGGAGAAAACATTGCGGCAACCAGCACCACTTTGAGACGTGGGGGTTTCTGCCCCCCAACAGCCTTGAACCTTCATCCAA
Organism: Rhineura floridana; assembly: GCF_030035675.1. Taxonomy (NCBI): domain Eukaryota; kingdom Metazoa; phylum Chordata; class Lepidosauria; order Squamata; family Rhineuridae; genus Rhineura; species Rhineura floridana. The sequence goes on along the minus strand of NC_084480.1, from coordinate 170,418,734 downwards.
AAGTGTAGATTGCAGCCAGATGATACCTAGGAGCTTTTCATTTCCCCTGTTCAAGCTACAGAGGAAAAAATAGAGCTTGAAAAATTATATGGTCAGAAGAATTTAAATGGAGGTATGGAAATAATTGCTAAAGAAGGAATCCCACAGGTAAGAGTGTTCTTTTGACTAGTTTTTTTTTTTAAAGTATGCATAGGAAGGTGGCTCTATGCTATTTTGACAAAGTTAATTACTAAACTGTTCCTTTTTCATACACAAGCATGTGTTCTGTAATGGTGACTTGGAGAATTATGCAATGTCTATACAGATGTGTCTGCTGCAAGGACCCTCCCTTGGTGCCAACATTGTCAGCTGATGGGCATCAGCCAAAGACATTTTTGCTCTCCCAGGCATTTAGACCTTGATCTGGTTTGACTTATGGCCTGTTATTGGTGGTCTTCTTTTAGTAGGGTGGAGAAGGATATTTTCCTTATTATTGACTGTTGGTGGATGAACACTTTTAGAATTATGTATGGTTTTATTGTTTTTGTATATTGTATACGGCACTGTTTATATGGTATCTTGTATTTTTAACTTACTGTAGGTTGCTTTGAGACTTTTCTGTAGCTTGGGTTATTGCTCTTTTAACTGACCATTATTTTATTTTTCTTCAACTCTTCTTCTTGCCCCCAATTGTCAAAACTGAGAACAGACATCTTCCTTTCTGATTGATTGTCCTCAAAGATGTTCTTTTTCTTTTGTATCAAATTCCCTCCTGCAGGAGAACTGGGGCAACAATGTGTTTAAAGAACTGTATTTTGAATATCTTGATTTTTGTTTCTAAATGTTATGTGTACGTGCTAGTAAACTGAGTAAATATATATATTATATTGTAATACAGTAGAATTTTGTTATAATGTGGAGGTTGGGGGACAAATAATGCATCTGTGGTCTAGGGCTTCCACGTTACAATGAAAACTGCAAAGCCAGTGAATATTTGTTCCTAGAGATGCAAAAAAACCATTGCTGCTGCAAAACTGAGCAGGAAGGAAGAAGCAGAGAGGGAAAGTTAAAAAAACAAACACCTCCACAGACAGTAACCTAAGAACTTGAAGAAAGCTCAAGAGATAAGTATCCCTTAGGAGAAAAGCACCAGGAAGGAAAAGGGCAAGAGGGAGAGAGATATCAGGATTTTTTTAAAAAAAGAACGCTGAGAGGAAAAAAAGACTCAGAAACATCCAGGGGAAGCAAACAAAAGACCCACCAAGGACAAGGAGCACAGAGGATGAAAAAAGGATATACAGTATTTTCTTTGGTGGACATGGTTAGACCTGTAGTATATCTGATTCTATAGTACATTGAGTTGCGTTATAGCAAGATTGTACTGTATGTTGTTGTTCTTAACTTTTATATTGCAACTGGAACATGCTCTTGTAGCCCCATGGAACCTGAGGCCGATGTAGGAACTTTGGGGTTTGAGAAGAGTATGTGGGGAATGACTGGCAGCTTGAAAGGGAGCAGAGAGAACAGCTAGATTTCACCACACTGGCTTCTAGGCACACTGGAAAAGGAGTATAGGAGAACAAGGATTCTCTCTGACCAAATGCCAGGGGAGGAAGCCAGACTTTGCCCTGACACAAATGTTTTGTAGATTAAAAGTACAGATACTCATGACCTGACATTTATGGATCAGTAGTAGTGATGGTCATTAGCTAAAGCATTCAACAAATTAACAGGGAATAGGTCTACCCAAACTATTAGATAAAAAAAAAGGTGTCCCTGCACTTACAGTGCGAGTCGTTTCCGACTCTTAGGGTGACATCTTGTGACGTTTACAAGGCAGACCATATATATGGGGTGGGATTGCCAGTTCCATCCCTGGCCTTTCTTTACCCCCCAGCATATGCCGGGTACTCATTTTACCCACCACGGATGGATGGAAGGCTGAGTGGACCTCGACCCCTTTTACTGGAGATTCAACTTCCTCCTTCTGTTGGAATCGAACTCCGGCCGTGAGCAGAGCATATCTCTGAAAACCAGGTTTACGTTATTGATTATGTATCTCCTGTAATGTGATTGGAAGCTTTGAGCATATATATCTTATATGTGAATTTTTTTTCTAATGAAAAAAGGGGAGATCATTCAAGACATTTTGTGTACAGGCACTTGTACTGCATGTTATCAGAGGTGTATGGTGGAGGGAATAGATGTGTATTTGCTTTTCATCACAGGAAGGCAATCACCTGGTAATTACATTAACTTGGGCATTAGTCTCTATCAGGAGAGGTGAATCAGTGACCCTTCAACTGTTGTTGGATTCCCATCAGCTCCATCCAACATGGCCAGTGGTCAGGGATAGTGTGAGCTGTAGTCCAACAGCTGGAGGGACACAGGTTCCCCATCCCTGCTCTATAGTGACATCTTCTAAGAAAGTGTGATTAATGACCAACAATACCCAATATGTGGTGTTTTTTCTGTGCAGGGTTCAAAACGAATATTGAGGTCTCATGAAATTGTGCTGCATTCTACTGAGCATGTAGAGACAGAGCTGGCACTGACATTTTCCCTGCAGGTAATGTAGGAAACCCTATTTTTTCCTACTTGTCTCTTACTGTGAACAGCTTTATATAACACATTGGTTCAAAGTACTTACAAAAAAAAACTGGAACAGGCTAGGTTGTCATGATTTCCAAAAACAGGCTGTTATGGAAGGCTTAGAGTAGGGGCTCCCAAATGTCTTGGGTATGGGGGCACATTTTGTTGTGGTCATCTCAAAAGTCTAATTTCATGGGAGAAAAACTGGTGATGCTCAGAATCCTTCTCTCTCTCAAAAAACAGTAGGTTGTTGTTTCCGACTCTTAGGGTGACGTCTTGCGACGTTTACTAGGCAGACCGTATATATGGGGTGGGATTGCCAGTTCCGTCCCCGGCCTTTTTTTACCCCCCAACATATGCTGGGTACTCATTTTACCGACCACGGATGGACGGAAAGCTGAGTGGACCTCGACCCCTTTTACTGGAGATTCGTCTTCCTCCTTCCGTTGGAATTGAACTCCTGCCATGAGCAGAGCTTCGGCTGCGTTACCACCGCTTACCACTCTGCACCATGGAGGATCACTGGCCAAACATCTACACTCCCTAAAACAAATGAGACGCAGGCAAAAAAAACCAGACAACTCCTCCCAAAAGCAACCCAAACTATCAATTAAAAATAAATAAATGGGAAAGGCTGGTGACCTTGATGGGCACGACATCTGAGGGCTGTGGTGACTAGGGGCTATGAATCCTAGGCATAGAGGATACATTAGTCGGGAAGCTAAACAATAACTCTTTATCTCTTGAACAATACAGGAAACTCTTGACTCCACCTAGGTACTGTCCCACTAAGTGTTTAAACCATATGATGTTATTATCTACACATCTGCCCCCCCCTTTGTCTAAAGAAAGTATAAGTAAATGAAGTTGCTCAGTCCTACTCTTTTGCCTCAGGGGATTTCAGTGGCAGCTGTTGCCTGACTGATTCCATCATGGGCTTCAGGAGCTACAGCATTGAAGCTCGCAGAGATTCTAACAGAGCCAATGAAGCCTGTCCTTGAGGGCCACCTGACACTGCCAGCTCACACACTCAGTGGCTCAATCAATAGAGGTCACCCTCCCATAGCAGTGGCTTTTACAAGGGGAGGGCAAAGGGGATACTCTTCTGCTGCCTTGCATATAATCTATACCTACAATCTTAAAGTGCTTGTATCAGTTTACATAATGACAAATTTAAAACTCCATGCATTTTTAGACATACCATATAATTTATCATTTTAAATATAATACATAAATTACATGCACAAAATATCATAAATATGTCATTTTCAAATATATAAAATATTAGAGATTCTTAAAAAATTAGATTAAGTGAAATATGCTTAATAATAGGGAAGGAAGGAAAGATCCTGATTTTTCTAAGAGTTCCTTATAACAGCACATAATCTATTCAGTGCCTGTTATTTCCAACTTTTTCTTGGTACAGTATATGGAGCAACTGGGTTCCTTTTATTTAAAACGTAGATGTTTAATAAAATTGTTTTTAACTTTATCACACCTAGCTGATCCCATAATTTGCCTCAAAGTCTTGGAATATGGTATTCCTGCTAAGGTGATCATGTACATTGCCTGTATCTGAATTTTTAAAAATAGCTGTGCTGCCTTGTACATAACTAAAGACATAATAATGGTTTGGTTGTTAGGGTAACCTGAAAGACTTCTTTAATGGTGGCAATATCTATTGATCAGTATTTCTTGGCCTTCTGGCATTTCTACTATAAATATGATTTTTTTTAAATTCCCTTTGCTTCTTGTCAGAACTGGCATTTACCCTCTCCTTCCTTACAAACCATCTTGATCTTACAAAGTGTCCAATACCACTGAATTGCCATTCTCCTGTGCATGGAAAGATGATATCAGATGGGTAACTAGCTCCACCTAGTGGTTGAAGGCAAAAGAGTACTGCTGACGTTTTACTGTAGCTCCGTTCCTGGTCTGTGCCTGCTCCGTGCTCAGTTTTCTCTTTTGCCTCACAGAAAGTGGTTGGATTCTCTCTGACTCCGTGATTCAGGCTTGTAGCGTTTTGTTGTTTGGGTCTTCTGTGTGAGTTCGTTCTTGTTCTTTCCCTCAAAGTTTTTCTAATTCCTCTTCCTTCTGTAATAGTTTTAAAAAAATAAATAAAAAAAGGTTATTCTGTCCTTCTTCTAACCTTCCCCCGTGGCGAGGAACAGCCAGCCCCTCCCCGCGGCTCTGGCAGCCGTCGACCTATTCAGACTCCCTCTCTAACTAATTTTGCTGACGTTCCTCCTCGTTCAGCAAGCTACAGCGTCGGCGGCTTCAACCTTAGCGGCAGCCTTCCCAGGGCTCGATACCCAGGCCTACACCCAGTTATTTCTCGCTCTTTACGAGCGGCTTTCGTTTTTACCCGCTCTGTAGCGGGAGAGGAGGTAGACGCGCAGAAGCAATAGAGGGGTAGACGCCGGCCGCTGCTAAACTTCGAGAGTCGCCAGGTCGTTTACTAGCACTGTCAGTCACCAACAGCAACATTTATTAACCCCATAAGTCCCGCAGTGTGTGCCCGCGATGGGGAAAGCCACGCACAAAACGAAACACCTCTCAAAGGGGTTGAAGCCGCCTCCCCGCATGGCATCAACAGGCGCAGTATCAGAGCCCCTTCCCACCTTGGGATTGGAGCAGTCTCATTCCTCAGGGGATCATTCTGAAGTAGCGGTGGCCCGCCCCCCTACCGTCAGGCACGAGGTGGCTGAGGCTCAGATTCTGGCGGGCAGGGTGGCTACAGAAGGCAGGATATCTGTCCCACATAAGCGAACTTGTAGAGATGGTCAAGCTCCTGTCCACCATACAAGGGACCAGAGAGACCTGGAACCCCTGTCCGATGACGAAGGCAGCCAGCCCCAACCTCCCTTAGATGCTATTTTTTCTACTACCTCCTCTCCTGAGGCCTTTACTGGGTTTTTGGATGAACCAATCCCTGTTCAACAGGTTCAGTCTGCTGAAGGGCACAGGCTCTACTCTTCTCACACTCAGGCTTGCCCTGTTCAGTTACATCTGTCAGCGCATTCAATTCAACAGCTTAAGGAGCAGCTTAGAGAGGCTCTCTTATTGGATCTGGCCAGGGACTTGTCTTCTCAAACTACTTAAGGCTCCCAGCCCTCGAGGTCTCCACTTACAGATCACTTGAGGACAGATCCTCGCCCTCCTCCTGGCCGCTCATCTCCAGATCCCCATGCGGCATCTCAAGGCAGACATCTACAGCTCCCTGACCAGGAGCCTATGGATGCAGAAAATGAATTGATTGTCTTGGATGAGGAGGAATGGAGTGGGGAGTCGGAATCTGAGGAGATTCTATCTACCAGGATATTTCAAGAGGCTCATTTTCTTCCTCTGCTGTGCAAGGCGATGGAAGCCCTTACCCTCACCTCTACAGAGGATCCTCCTACTCCATCCACCTCGAGAGTGTCAGCAGTATGTTCGGATCCAAAACCTAGGTCGAGAGTGTTGAAGCTTCCTTCTCTTCTCCCGAAGGTGCTCAAATCAGAATTCGACATTCCTTTACAATTCAAAAACTCAGTTTCCATCGCCAACAAATATTATACACTAGAACAACCGCTCATGGATCAGTTGCCTATAGTCAATCTCCTGAACCCATCTTTGAACCCGAAAGACTCAGATGCTCACCTCAAGGATGCCACTGAGCGTAAGATGGACCAGGGGCTTAGAAGAGTGCACAAGGCTAGTGTGCTATCAATCAGGGCAGCAGCAGCCTCCTCGGTATTTGCTCGAGCTTCCCTTCTCTGGTTGGAGGACCTGCTGGATGACCCACAGCAAGACCCAACCCGAGTGCGCAAATCTCTGCGGAAGGTCTCTCGGGTGGTTACCTTCATGGCAGACGCGTCCATGGATGCTATGCAGTTCGCAGCAAGGTCACTGACGGCAGGGGTCTTCACGCGAAGGACCCTTTGGCTTCGTCACTGGGAAGCAGACCCTGCAGCTCGCTCGAACCTTGCCTCGGAACCCTACGTGGGAGGCAAATTATTCGGGGACACCGCCCTCGCGCATGTCTTGGAAACTAAGGAAAAGAAAAAGTCCATGCCATCCACCAGGAAAAGGGATGACGGCAGAGCCTTTCATCGGTCATTCTATCCATATTTCTTGTCGCACTCCTTTCGGGGCTCACATTCCTTTGGAAGACAGAAGGATGCCCGCTCCAGCCGTCCCTTCTGGAATAGACAGCGCAGCCAGCTTAAGTCCCAACAACACTTTTCGGGTCGCTCCAGATTCACATCCCAGTCGCGTGGAAACAGAGGTCAGTTCTGACGCCTCCGCCTCGCCGGTGGGTGGCCGTCTCCAACAGTTTGCTCACCGATGGAAGGACTTGTCCTCTGATCGGTGGGTCCTACACACTCTTCGATACGGCCTTCGCCTGGAATTTTCTTCCACCCCTCCGGCGAGATTCATTCCATCCCCTCTATCAACGAATCCACACAAGAGGGACAAAGTTTTACGGTCAGTTTCCCATCTTCTGCACATGGCAGCCATCGAGAAAGTTCCTCCAGGAGAGAGGTTCCTGGGAAGTTACTCTCTGTTCTTCACCGTCGGGGAAAAAAGACGGTTCGTCCAGGCCTGCGTTAGACCTTGAGTCTAAACTGCTTCATAAAATACCGCAAGTTTCGTATGGACACCTTGCTTTCAATCAAGGAAGCGCTGAGGATAGGGGACTTCCTCTCCTCTATCGACCTGAAGGAGGCATACCTTCACATACCAATCTTTCCCCCTCACAGAAGGTACCTCCGCTTTGCGGTGGGACAAGACCATTATCAATTCAAGGCCATGCCCTTTGGCCTGTCGTCTGCTCCCAGGGTGTTCACAAAGATCGTGGTTGTCCTGGTGGCACACCTCAGGACTCTGGGGATTCATATATTTCCTTATCTGGACGATTTTCTGATCCGCTCACCATCATTGCACAAGGCATGGGAAGACCTCCATGTCACCCTGGCCTGTCTAAAGGACCATGGCTTCCTGATCAACGAAGCCAAAAGCCATCTCTTTCCGTCCAACCGCATTACACATTTGGGAGCGACTATAGACTCTCTACACGGCCTCCTCACTTTGTCCCAAGACAGAGTCAGCAAGATTCGACAAGTAACATTGGATATCCTATCATCCCCCCGCCGGACCTGATGAAATTGGCAACGCTTCTCGGCTTGATGGTGTCCACGTTCCAAATGACGCCTTGGGCACGTCATCACTTCCGCACACTTCAGTGGGCACTTCTGCCCTTCCAATCCGACATAGTGTCCAGACATCACCGCAGGATAACTCTGTCACCACAGGTTCGACAGTCACTGTTTTGGTGGACCCACGAATTCAACCTAATGAGAGGCGTTCCCTTCCAGGATCCACCGCACACCCTGATAACATCAGATGCCAGCTTATCAGGTTGGGGAGCCATATGCGACAGGCAGGTGGTTCAAGGCACATGGTCGCCTCAGGAATCCACTCTGTCGATCAACCTGCTCGAACTGCGTGCAGTTCGTCTGGCCCTCAGGCACTTCGCAACCTCCAGATAGTTGGGAGCGGTGCTGGTCAGAACAGACAACGTGTCGGCCAAATCTTATTTGAACCGTCGGGGGCACACGCTCCCTCCTTCTTCAGAAGCAAGCCTTTCTCCTCTTCCAGTGGGCAGAGAACAATGTCGACTCGATAGTGGCAGAATATCTCAAGGGGGAGGACAACAGCCAAGCGGACTGGCTCAGTCGGGAAAAGCTACTTCAAGGGGAATGGAGTCTTCACCCAGAGGCCTTGCATCAGATAGTGAAACGTTTTGGCCACATTCATGTGGACCTCTTTGCCACCAGGCACAATCAACAGGTGAAGAGGTTCTTCTCCCGGTATGTGACACCAGGCGCGGAGGGAACAGACGCCTTAACTTCCCGGTGGCCTCCGGGCAGACTGTATGCCTTTCCTCCGATTCCAGTTATTCCTAGGGTGATCAAAAAGCTTCGGGCCGAGAGATTGGCAATTCTATTAGTGGCTCCATGGTGGCCACGGAGACCTTGGTTTCCAGCCCTTCTCGACCTGTCGGTGGAACCACCATGGCAGATTCCAGTGCGAAGGGACCTACTCTCTCAGGGACAGCTCCGGCACCCGGATCCAGAGTGGTGGGCGCTTCATGTATGGAACTTGAACGGAGGAGACTCTTGAAAAAAGGCATCTCTCCCCAAGTGTTGGAAACTATGATGGCTTCTAGACGCCCTTCCACGCTCAGAATTTATGAGAGCACATGGAAGGCCTTCTCATCCTGGTCACGTCAGAAAGGAATTCTTCCTCGGAAGGTGGGGGTCAACCAGATCTTGTGTTTTCTACAAGACGGCTTATCTTTGGGTCTCAGACCAAATACCCTGAAGCGCCAAGTTTCGGCCTTGTCGGCAATCCTCTCCAGATCTCTGGATAATCCGATCGGATCTCACCCTTTCGTCAAACGTTTCCTCAGGGGTGCGACGATAACAGCACCACCTACGGTGCACCGCTACCCAACTTGGGATTTACATAAAGTTTTGTCAGCCCTTCAAAGACCTCCATTTGAACCTCTGAGTCAGGTTTCCCTCCGTCTTCTCTCCTTTAAGGTCTTGTTTCTCGTGGCCATCACTTCGGCCCGTAGAGTGTCTGAGTTGAATGCCCTATCCGTCCATAAATTTTTTTGTATATTTCATAAGGATAGAGTAGTCCTACGTACTGTTCCTTCCTTTCATCCCAAAGTGTTGTCTACCTTCCATTGCCAGCAAGAGCTGGAATTGCCGTCCTTTTGTCCGAATCCTGTCCACGCTTTAGAGAAAGCCTGGCACTCTCTTGATGTGCGAAGAGCACTTAAAGTTTATATTTCCAAGACAAAGCCAATTCGGAAAACAGATAATTTGTTTGTCTCTTTCCACCCTACCTCCCTAGGGAATAAGGTGTCCACGTCCACACTAGCCAGGTGGATTAAGGCATGCATATCATTAGCTTATGCCTCTCTAAGATTAGCTCATCCTACCGGAATAGTAGCTCACTCTACCAGAGCAGCGGCCACATCAGCGGCCTTTTCCCGTAATGCCCCTCTCGCAGAGATTTGTAGAGCAGCCACATGGTCCACTCCCAATATGTTCATTAAACATTATAAAATAGACTCCTATGCTTCATCGGAGGCAGCCTTTGGGAGGAGGGTGCTACAGCACATCCTCAAGGATCATTCGTGACCACAGTCCAGCAGTATTCCCACCCTCCATGGGTCAGCTTTGGTATGTCCCATCTGATATCATCTTTCCATGCACAGGAGAAGAGACATTTGGTCTTACTGTGAAATCGGTCTTCTCTGTGCATGTCAAAGATGATATCAGGGCCACTCCCTATGAGGGCTGGGCTGCCTTTATAAGCACGGTTAGTCCTGGAGCAGAGAGTGTATGAGTACTGTTGTCTTGTCTTGTTTGTGGCATCTATTGGCCTGATTTGGTGGGCTTGTCATCGTAAACTGAGCACGGAGCAGGCACAGACCAGGAACGGAGCTACAGTAAAACGTCAGCAGTACTCTTTTGCCTTCAACCACTAGGTGGAGCTAGTTACCCATCTGATATCATCTTTGACATGCACAGAGAAGACCGATTTCACGGTAAGACCAAATGTCTCTTTTGATACAATTCTTAACATTTGTTACATAAATATTTGAGCCTTTCCTGAACAAAAACTCCCACGCTTCTTTCGGCATTTCCTTCTGTATATTGTATCTCTGTCCCATTTTTTCCATATAACTTTCTGTTAAAGGTTCACAAATTAAAGGTCCTCAGAGTTCAATCAGTTTTCTTTAATCAAAGGAAAGCCATGAATTCTTATCCTTGGACCCCTCCTGGAAAGTTTATCGTTGTATACAAACAAATTCCTGGCTTCCTGTTACCCTAAACAAACCTTCCCATTGAGTTTAATTGCATCCTTCTGCAATATTTCCACTGGCAAGATATTATCCTCCTAATCCTTCTTTGGCTCTAAAGCCCCCAACCTCCCAAATTCCTCACCTTCTTCAGCGTTGTCTCCACACGTGCATCTCTTTTTCACACTCTGGCTTTTTGCTCACAGTGGCGGCTCACACTTGCCCAACAGCCTCTGAGCTCTGAGTCTAGCCCTCCTTTTATGCTGGTTCCTTCTGGCTCACCCAGTTATGCAGCTGCTTCAGATCCCCCACACTATTCTTTTCCTTAACAATATTTCTTTATCAATATTTGACAAAAGTTTGGAAAACCACAGTTTCATTCTTTTCCAACTATTCTTCAGTATTTTTGTTTAGTTCATTGCTAAATAAAATTACAAGCCTGACTTTTAAAAAATATTTTGGCATCTGACGCTGCTATTTTCCCTACTGGTGTCCAGCCAGCTAGATAGGTGAGTGGTAGGCAAGCACAGTTATTATCTGCTGCTACTACTAATACTATTCATTAAAGTTGTATCCTGCTGTTCCTCCCAAAGGACCTAAGGGTGGCAAACCTACTGATATCTGTATCTATATATGTGTGTGTGTGTAATAAATAAATAAATATCCCACCCTTCCTCTCAGAAGGAGCCCAAGGTGGCAAACAAGAACATTAAAAACCACTCTAAATCATCTTAAAAACAAAATATTTTAAAACATGTTAAAACAAAGCATCTTTAAAAACATTAAAACAAAGAATTTAAAAACTTCTAAAACCATGAGATGTGGTTTGGAGTTGTTGGGCCAATGAGAACAGTGGAGTAGCAAAAGGGCAGGCTAAGCCACTTCAGCACGTCCTTTTCTTCTCTCATTGGCCCTGTAACCCAAATGTGGCATCTGGTTGGCTGAGCTTGCTATGATAATTTTTTTAAAAAAATGGCAGGCAGCTAGAGTCTTGGCGTATTTTCATGGTCATTTGGGGGCCCCTCTGGGCTGCGTGGGATCTCCTGACCAGCACCTGGTTGTCCGGCCCTAGCAGTACTATTGTTGCCTTGCTTCCAAGGACATCAGAGGTAGCTGTTGTCTAGTATAACACTAGGGAAGAACAAGGGCAGGAAATGCTATCTGAATAAACATGGTTCCATGTGGATACTATGTAATTTCTCTTCTGTACTATATTTGCATATGATTTTATTTTGAGAATCTTTCGTGAGCTGCTGTGAAAGCCTTGGGAGGCTATAAAGAGGGATATACAGTAAGTATTAGCCTTGATGGAGTACAAAGAAAGATTTAAATAAGTAAATCAGCATGGTTGACACATTATGTAACTATCTTAAATATTTTTCTTATAATTCACTGCAATCACAAAATCTGAACCTTGATTATATCTTCCCACATCTCAGTGTTTTCATTTGGTAAAGCATTACTCCATGAGTTTTACCATATTTGTATATTTTGGTATAATTTCCTTTTCTTGTATATTTTGTTCTGAAATTTTACATACATTCAGTAGTAAAAAAAATTGGTTTCAGTAATATACTTGTCATGGTCTCCTGCCCCCACAGGGCATGGATACCATGCTTCAGACCCAATTCCCACCCTTAGGGCAATTGATCTGGAACCCAACCACCAAATTCTCCTTGCCAACGCTGTGGAAACCAACACCAACCCTGCAAGGTAGAAGATAGGCTGCCACCACCCCTTCACTGGTTCAATTAGGGGAACTCGGAGCCCAGAAGTAGGTAAACCAAGGTTCTATACGACAAGAGCAAAACTTACACTCCTTGTCCAGAAACCTCTGGTAAAACCCCAAAATATACTTAGGCTAAACTTCTTTGTCCTTGGTAGTTTCGTGGTCAAATGGTCAAGGTGCTGGATTCAGAACCACCCTTACCCTCAATGAACACACCAGGTTAAATAGAAGTAGCTTTATTAAAAAATATAAGTGCACATCAATATATAGCAGCAAAACAATTCCTCAAAACCACACACCCAATCAGGGGTTTAGGTATACATAAGAGAGTTCACACACACAACAAGAAAATAACAACCTAGCTAGCCTGTCTACTTGCTTAGGAGGTAGTTGGTTGTAATCTCATCTCTCCTCAGAGAGAATGGCATCAGGTACGAAACAATGGAACCCCACTTAGGTGACCACCAGCAAGATGGGCACCCAAAGGAACCTTCCAGGGGGAATAAAGGCTATGGGTCTCAAACCCTCTACTTAAGGAAAAAGAAACCCAATGGTCCAGAATTAATTAACCAATCAGGGGCTTTCTGATGTAATCCCTTCTCGAAGCATCTTCACTTTTTCACGCCTTGCAGGCCCCCCTCCCAACTGTGTTCTTAACCTTCACGGGCCTGCATGTCCTTGAGTACCAGGCTCCTACTGATTAGCAAAGTTAACCAGGTGTTTCTATTCAGGCCTCCCTAACTGCTTGCAGCTGGAAACGAACCTTAACATTTTTCCCTTTCCAGAGGCCTGTCTCCTGACAAGATGTAACTCCCAGAGTTCTTTGTAACTGAGCCATGATATTAAAATTTAGATTACCAAATGCATAGAAATTTACAATTTCATGACAATACTCACTTTAACTGTGTTAACTTTTCCCATCATAGATAATCTTACAACTTTCTGTTTTTAATATCCTTCTGTATTTTTTTAAACAGGGATAAAGTTATGTTTATGTTTTTCCCACATTAAACTATATATACTCTTAAAAATGCACTCCAAGATATGTTTACACAGAAGTAAGTCCTGCTGTATTCAGTGGGGCTTACTTTCTAGTAAAGGTTTATATCCAGAATACCTCATGTAACCAATTATCAGGATATAGATAATCTTTATAAAAAATGGTAGAGCTTCCATTCTGCTGCTATTAATTTTAAATCTTACTACTTGGCCATATGTTTGGATCATTTCATGTAATTCTCTTGATGATACATTAACTTATTTCATTATACGTTCATGCTTATTTAATGTTCATCGTTTCCACTAATCTTTACACCCTTAATGTTTTTATAATGTCTAATTATGACACCCAGTTGTTCCAAACATGAGTGCAAACAATAAAGACATCAGGAATCACTGGCCCAGGTTTTATGTAACACTATGCCAAATCATGGCTTAATATGAACAAGTGCATGTCCAGGCTCCTAGACAGAAGAATAGAGCTGCTTTGCTCCTCCCTGTTTGATTTGCTGATGTGCTGAGCTAAGTCATGGTTTGGCTTAGCATGTCATCTGAACCTGGGCTCAAGGTTTAACTTTTCAGACAAACCACGAATTGAAACCAAGGTATGTCCTAGTGGGTAGCAGCAGAATGTTTGAGGAGGAGCTCACATATTTGCTGTTTTGTGCGAAGCCATGGTTTGGTAAGCATTATATTCAAACAACGGCATTGCCTCATTCATCTGTTTAGAATAAATATTTTTTTAGTTTTTACCATTAATTAGCAACAATACTCTAGGATTTGAATATATTTATTATGTATATTCAAAAGTATTTATCTGGATATAGATGTGCATGTAAGAAGATACCCATCTGTTATACTATTAGGTCTTTCTATGTTAGTTTTTCTGAATCCTGTTGAGTGAGTCACAGTCTTGTTTACTGCTCACAGCATCCCCAAACTAGAAGATAGTGCAGTTTTATCTGTACCTCAACAAATTTCTCAGTACCTTACTCTTTCAAGAGATTCTGTATTTTTTCCTTGTCGAATACCCCCTTGCATGGAGGCTTTCATAATAAACTATACTCAGTCAAGTGTTCTTAAAGACCATCTGACATTCCAGGTACTACTTCCTTGAAAATCATACTCAAAGAGTGCTTATTAATGGTTCCTTCTCAAACTGGGCAGAAGTACGAGTGGGGTACCACAGGGCTCGGTCCTGGGCCCAGTGCTCTTCAACATTTTTATTAACGACTTGGATGAGGAGGTACAGAGCATGCTTATCAAATTTGCAGATGATACAAAATTGGGGGGCACAGCTAATACCGTGGAAGTCAGAAACAAAATTCAAATGCTGGAGCATTGGGCTGAAAACAACAGAGTGAAATTCAACAGGGATAAATGCAAATTTCTACACTTGGGAAAAAGAAACCAAATGCACAGCTGGCTCAGCAATATGACATGTAAGAACATAAGAACATAAGAAGAGCCTGCTGGATCAGGCCAGTGGCCCATCTAGTCCAGCATCCTGTTCTTACAGTGGCCAACCAGGTGCCTGGGGGAAGCCCGCAAGCAGGACCCGAGTGCAAGAACACTCTCCCCTCCTGAGGCTTCCGGCAACTGGTATTCAGAAGCATGCTGCCTCTGACTAGGGTGGCAGAGCACAGCCATCACGGCTAGTAGCCATTGATAGCCCTGTCCTCCATGAATTTGTCTAATCTTCTTTTAAACCCATCGAAGCTGGTGGCCATTACTGCATCTTGTGGGAGCAAATTCCATAGTTTAACTATGCGCTGAGTAAAGAAGTACTTCCTTTTGTCTGTCCTGAATCTTCCAACATTCAGTTTCTTTGAATGTCCACGAGTTCTAGTATTATGAGAGAGGGAGAAGAACTTTTCTCTATCCACTTTCTCAATGCCATGCATAATTTTATACACTTCTATCATGTCTCCTCTGACCCGCCTTTTCTCTAAACTAAAAAGCCCCAAATGCTGCAACCTTTCCTCGTAAGGGAGTCGCTCCATCCCCTTGATCATTCTGGTTGCCCTCTTCTGAACCTTTTCCAACTCTAGAATATCCTTTTTGAGATGAGGCGACCAGAACTGTACACAGTATTCTAAATGCGGCCGCACCATAGATTTATACAACGGCATTATGATATCGGCTGTTTTATTTTCAATACCTTTCCTAATTATCGCTAGCATGGAATTTACCTTTTTCACAGCTGCCGCACACTGGGTCGACATTTTCATCGTGGTGTCCACTACAACCCCGAGGTCTCTCTCCTGGTCGGTCACCGCCAGTTCAGACCCCATGAGCGTATATGTGAAATTCAGATTTTTTGCTCCAATATGCATAATTTTACACTTGTTTATATTGAATTGCATTTGCCATTTTTCTGCCCATTCACTCAGTTTGGAGAGATCTTTTTGGAGCTCTTCACAATCCCTTTTTGTTTTAACAACCCTGAACAATTTAGTGTCATCAGCAAACTTGGCCACTTCACTGCTCACTCCTAATTCTAGGTCATTAATGAACAAGTTGAAAAGTACAGGTCCCAATACCGATCCTTGAGGGACTCCACTTTCTACAGCCCTCCATTGGGAGAACTGTCCGTTTATTCCTACTCTCTGCTTTCTGCTTCTTAACCAATTTCTTATCCACAAGAGGACCTCTCCTCTTATTCCATGACTGCTAAGCTTCCTCAGAAGCCTTTGGTGAGGTACCTTGTCAAACGCTTTTTGAAAGTCTAAGTACACTATGTCCACTGGATCACCTCTATCTATATGCTTGTTGACACTCTCAAAGAATTCTAATAGGTTACTGAGACAGGACTTTCCCTTGCAGAAGCCATGCTGGCTCTGCTTCAGCAAGGCTTGTTCTTGTATGTGCTTAGTTAATCTAGCTTTAATAATACTTTCTACCAGTTTTCCAGGGACAGAAGTTAAGCTAACTGGCCTGTAATTTCCGGGATCCCCTCTGGATCCCTTTTTGAAGATTGGCGTTACATTTGCCACTTTCCAGTCCTCAGGCACGGAGGAGGACCCAAGGGACAAGTTACATATTTTAGTTAGCAGATCAGCAATTTCACCTTTGAGTTCTTTGAGAACTCTCGGGTGGATGCCATCCGGGCCCGGTGATTTGTCAGTTTTTATATTGTCCATTAAGCTTAGAACTTCCTCTCTCGTTACCACTATTTGTCTCAGTTCCTCAGAATCCCTTCCTGCAAATGTTAGTTCAGGTTCAGGGATCTGCCCTATATCTTCCACTGTGAAGACAGATGCAAAGAATTCATTTAGCTTCTCTGCAATCTCCTTATCGTTCTTTAGTACACCTTTGACTCCCTTATCATCCAAGGGTCCAATCGTCTCCCTAGATGGTCTCCTGCTTTGAATGTATTTATAGAATTTTTTGTTGTTGGTTTTTATGTTCTTAGCAATGTGCTCCTCAAATTCTTTTTTAGCATCCCTTATTGTCTTCTTGCATTTCTTTTGCCAGAGTTTGTGTTCCTTTTTATTTTCTTCATTTGGACAAGACTTCCATTTTTTGAAGGAAGACTTTTTGCCTCTAAGAGCTTCCTTGACTTTGCTTGTTAACCATGCTGGCATCTTCTTGGCCCTGGCGGTACCTTTTCTGATCTGCAGTATGCACTCCAGTTGAGCTTCTAATATAGTGTTTTTAAACAACTTCCAAGCATTTTCGAGTGATATGACCCTCTGGACTTTGTTTTTCAGCTTTCTTTTTACCAATCCCCTCATTTTTGTGAAGTTTCCTCTTTTGAAGTCAAATGTGACCGTGTTGGATTTTCTTGGCAATTGGCCAGTTACATGTATGTTTAATTTAATAGCACTGTGGTCAGTGCTCCCAATCGGTTCAACAACACTTACATCTTGCACCAGGTCCCAGTCCCCACTGAGGATTAAGTCCAGGGTTGCCGTCCCTCTGGTCGGTTCCATGACCAACTGGTCTAGGGCATAGTCATTTAGAATATCTAGAAACTTTGCTTCTTTGTCATGACTGGAACACATATGCAGCCAGTCTATGTCCGGGTAGTTGAAGTCACCCATTACTACCACATTTCCTAGTTTGGATGCTTCCTCAATTTCATATCTCATCTCAAGGTCTCCCTGAGCATTTTGATCAGGGGGACGATAGATCCGAGTATTAAGTCCCTCCTGGGGCATGGTATCACCACCCACAACGATTCTGTGGAGGAGTCTGCCTCTTTGGGGGTTTCGAGCTTGCTGGATTCAATGCCTTCTTTCACGTATAGAGCGACTCCGCCACCAATACGTCCTTCCCTGTCCTTCCGATATAGTTTATATCCAGGGATAACCGTATCCCACTGGTTTTCTCCATTCCACCAGGTCTCCGTTATGCTCACTAAATGCTCTCCTCTAAGACCAAGCACTCCAGTTCTCCCATCTTGGTTCGCAGGCTCCTAGCATTAGCGTACAGGCACTTGTAAGCAGTGTTTCTCTTCAAGTGTCTTTGGCACTTGTGGTTAGGCCTGTGGTAATTTTGCTCTTCTGAATTTATATCCTGTGCCCCTGCTCTCACAATGCCTACTTCTAGGCCTACCCCTTTTAAAATTTCATCATTTCTTTGGTTTTTATCCCAGGGGGGAGGTTTATTCCGAACCGGACCTTTCTCAGCTCCTGTCGGGTTTCCCCCCTCAGTCAGTTTAAAAGCTGCTCTGCCACCTTTTTAATTTTAAATGCCAGCAGTCTGGTTCCATTCTGGTTCAAGTGGAGCCCACCCCTTTTGTACAGGCCCGGCTTGTCCCAAAATGTTCCCCAGTGCCTAACAAATCCAAACCCTTCCACCCGACACCATCGTCTCATCCACGCATTGAGACTGCGAAGCTGGGCCTGTCTGGCTGGTCCTGCGCGTGGAACCGGTAGCATTTCAGAGAAATGAGAAGGATCTTGGAATTGTTGTTGATCACAAGCTGAATATGAGCCAACAATGCAATGTGTAAGCAAAAAATGCAAATGCTATATTAGGTTGCATTAATAGAAATATAGTTTCCAAATCGCATGTAGTATTAGTTCCCCTCTATTCAGCACTGGTTAGGCCTCATCTTGAGTACTGCATCCAGTTCTGGTCTCCAGACTTCCAAGAAGGATGCAGACAAACTGGAAGAAGGATGATCAGGGGACTGGAAACAAAGACTTATGAGGAGAGACTGAAAGAACTGGACATGTTCTGGAACCTGGAGAAGAGAAGACTGAGAGGAGATATGATAGCACTCTTCAAGTACATGAAAGGTTGTCACACAGAGGAGAGCAGCAATCTCTTCTCGATCATCCCAGAGTGCAGGACACAGAATAATGGGCTCAAGTTGCAGGAAGCCAGATTTTGACTCAACATCAGGAAAAACTTCCTAACTGTTAGAGCCATATGACAATGGAACCAATTACCTAGAGAGGTAGTGGGCTCTTCGACACTGGAGGCATTCAAGAGGCAGCTGGACAGCCATCTGTTGGGAATGCTTTGATTTTGATTCCTGCATTGAGCAGGGGGTTGAACTTGATGGCCTTATAAACCCCTTCCAACACTACTATTCTATGAGAAGGTAAAGATAATACTCTCCCTGACCTGATTGTTGCATTGTAATAAAGGCTTTAATGTTTCAACTGCAGTATCCTCATTTCTTGAAAAGAGAAGGCAACAAGCTTCAGATTATGCTGCAGAGGAGGAAGCGGTATAAAAACAGGACAATTCTCGGCTACAAAACTTTGGCAATGGGATCTATAAACATGGTGGAGGTAGGTTCCCATCTTTGTATCACATTAACATCATCATTTTCTTACAAATGGAGAATTCATTTACTAAACTAAAGGTTATTAGTAGACCTTTCTCTGATCCTTTAGTATTGTTAAAAATTTGTATGATGTATGTGTTGCATGATTGATCTCTCTGTAGTTCGAAAGTCAGGACTTTAAAGCACCATCAGCTGATGGGTGATAGAGCCGTAGCCTGCTTCTCTTGCCAGTGCACAATATTTCCAGATGGGTGTAGTCTGGGTAAAATGGCCTTGTGGTCCAAATTTGAATGTCTGGAAATTTGGCCTACAGATTGGAGGTTCCCCATTCCTGGTTTGACATAGTGTGTTAACTGTAAATAGCAGCTGCTTGGGGAACCCAATCAGGACAATGGCAATTAGGAAGAAACTTTTAACCCTTCCTATATCATGGTCCCAACAAAAATCACTCTCCCAGAACTGCTGTTTGCATGGAATGGAAGTTCCCATGGGGGCCAAAGGAAGCTTCCCCTCAGTGGCTAATAGTAACTTGATTTTCAGCAAGCTATTAAGCATCTCCTTTAACCATCTGCAGTCTGAATCCTGAACAGGTCTCCCGGTGGCTGTTATCTATTAAAAATTGTATTGTGTTTGGCATTGGGTGTTTGGCATTGAAGGAGCGGGGGATGAGTAGCTACAATGCAGTCAGAGATTTGCAGTGGCTCTCCTAGTTGCTGTGTCCTTAATGCATTTGTTAAATCTTGCATGCAGATAAACAAACTATTAAATGTGGATGTGGAATGGGAACAGTTTTATTTACTTAGGTTCCTCCTCCTATAACAACACAATTATGTGGATATTTATTTAGAAAAAGTCTCTGGTTCATTTCCTGGCTTCTCTGGGTAAGACTGGGGAAGTACCTCTGCTTGAAACCTGGAGAGCTGCTGCTAGTCAGAGTAGATCAGGCATGGGGAACCTGTGGCTAGAATAAAATTCCAGTCATCTCTGACTGTTGGCCATACTGCCTGGGAAGCTGGAGTCTAATAACAACTAGAGGGCACAAGTTCCCTGCACTTGGTGAGCTAGATGTCTTAAGTCTGACTCTATGTAAGGTAGGTTTCAATGTAAGTGCTTTTTATGCAGATTAATCATTTAAAATTTTGGAAGAACAGAACAAACATTAGAAATCGTATTGGTTCTTTGTAAGATCCATAGAAAGACAAAGGTTCCATTACCACTGGAAGAAGAGCCTTTGTTAAACAAGTGTGTTTTACAGTCTGATTCTGTTCATGCTTTCTCAGAAGAAAGTCCCACTGCATTTGTTGGAGTTCACTCCCAGTGAAGTGGGCAGAATATGGTGAGGAGTCAAAATTTGTATCCTGGGAAATTTAAATTTAGGAAGAGTTGTAATCGGAATATGGTAGATCCTCCTTCCCTTTTACAGAGAGCGTTACTCCATTGTTAAAAAAAACTGGAAATGTTTGTGGCAGGGATCAACAAAATTGTAACACGGCTTGGTAGCCAACCATTTTTGTCTTCTAGCCAGGTATAAAGTCCAGTCTCACCACAAAATTACTGCAAAATTAACATAATTTCTAGAGTAATCAGATCTTATTGACAGACTGTGTTCATAAAAGAAAACAAATATTTAAAAGTTAGTTTTTGTTTTTTGTAAACAGTAGGAGTTTGTCCTCTTTGGATTTTAATCATTGCTTCACTTATTCATGTGCAAGTTTAAGCAAAATTGTTAAGGCAACCAACAACTTTCTGCCTGCCAAACATACAGGCAGCAAGTGGTGGGGCACACTTGTGAAGGGATGAGCAGGCACAGGTATGTGCTACAATTTTAGTCTTCTTTCTCTTTCCTCCTTCTGCTGTGCTAAGCAACACAACCTCCCTTTCACCCCAACTCCTGATGTTCAGTGTGTGTTTTACTTTCTCTCCATCCTCACCAATCTGTGCCATCTCCTCCCAACCCAATTCCAGATATAGCAAAATGCCTGTTCTTAATATTCTTATTTCTGCCATGGCAAGAGCCATGTGGGCACAACTTGCCCCTCCCCCACTCCATTCTATAGTTACTGTAGAATATTCCCCCCCCAAATCTAAGCACTTTAAACGACACCTTTCAGTATGGATACAATTAACATATAAGTTCACAGAAGCAAGAATGACAAATGGGTATATATTTGAATTATTTAATATAAAGAAACTACTTCCAAGGTTGTTCTGTCTCCCCTCTTTTTTTAGTTAGGTATATTCAGAGCCAATGCATGTATCCATAAGGACTAACCATGAAATCTCTAGAATTTCTTTGGGGAAATGGGAGTTTAAAATCTGTTGTATGCTGATTGTGCCATCCTCAGACTAACTCCATCAGAAATCTGATTTTCCTGGTCACAGGCAGTGGAGGAGACAGAAAAGGATGAACCAGTCCTCTGGTTCAATGCAGGGTCTACAAGTTTAATATTCCAACTGAGGAGGAGGTACCTCCACTATTTAGGTTTTTCTGGATCTGCTTTTCAGAACTGCAGAACTACCTTGCTGCTGCTCTCAAGCCCTACTCAAGGATAAAACCAGCATTTTTTTCTTTTTCCTCATAGGATTGTCTTTTTCATCACTCTGCTCTTCCCTATGCTGCTAGCTATCTGAGAGGCTTTTTGTCTGATATTCACCACTGCAGAGATGCAGGAAGGCGCCCTTGCTTGTTCATTGCTTAAACATTCAAGCTTCTCCTACTTTAAACAGAAAGGGCAGTAAAATAATGGATCACTTCACTCATGTACCTTCATTGAACCTCTCCCTTAACCTGCCTGACTATAGGCTCAGGAAATGATATTAAGACACCTGTGGCTTCCAGAAGAGAGTGTCTCTAAAGGCCTGTGTGCTCAGAAGGCAGGTTCATTTGTCATTTCAGTTGTTGCTGCCTTGTTCAGCATGAATCAAGTTGCCTTCCCTGTCAGGAGCGGATACGTCCCCTCCCCATCAACCTGTCAGCTGGTGCAGAGGTGGTTTGGGGACCTTTTTCTTTAGCACCCCCTGGTGCCCCCCTTTGGGTCCAGAGGAAGACGAGATTAATTCCGAGGGCATATGTTGAATTCCAAGGGGGGCAAAAGGCCTCTCTGAAAATAAAATTAAAGGGCAGAGTATACAGTACATTTAATTCAGTAAATAGATAATAAAGAAATGTTGGAACAGAGGCAAATATAAATAAAGGAGGGAGACGGATTCCCCTATGTCTTCCTCTAGTTCTTCATCCAGCACAAGCACAGATAACATGATCAATGCCCCCTCTTCCCTTTCCTTCTGGGGTGTTCTTCCTATGGTGTACATACATATACTAAGCCTCTGCTTCTTAGCCATCTAGAGCTGCCTTATACTGAGTCAGACCATTGGTCCATGCCACCCAGTATTGTTTATGCTGACTGTCAGTGTCTGTCTGGGATTGCAGACTGGGTTCATTGCCAGCCCTACCTGGAGATGCCATGGATTGAACTTGGGAAAGCAGATGTTCTACCACTGAGCTATGGCACTTCCCCTTGGAGAGCCTGTGGTCTGGAGGCTAGCAACCATCACATCTCTGTTATTTTTCACTGGATGTAGTGTCTGCATTGGTGAACAGGCTTTGGGAGCATGAGGCCCTTGGTGGCAAGGGTGTTGATACCTTGGAGCAATTTGCCTCAGGAGTTGCTGTCAGTGGGGGTCTCTGCCTTGGAAGGTTCCTGATTGTTGAGTCCAGGCTCAGTATCAAGATTCAATGAAGTGTTGTCTCAGCTTCTTCCAAATCTAGCTGGCTCCAGGTCACTCTTCATAGTTGACGTTATTATAAAGTAGAAGTATAAAAAGAACAAATTGTTGTTTGTGGTTTCCACTATCCTGGTTAGGAAAATAGCAGTCATTATGAAGTGATCAGAAAGATTGCTTCTGTTATGAACATTCCATTCAAATGTGACTTGGTGATTCTGACCAATGGCAGACACTATACTGAATTTTTTATGGCAGAATACCCCACCAGAGTTGCAATTGCTGTTCGGTTTCTTGAATAAAAG
This sequence comes from Rhineura floridana, assembly GCF_030035675.1. Classification (NCBI taxonomy): domain Eukaryota; kingdom Metazoa; phylum Chordata; class Lepidosauria; order Squamata; family Rhineuridae; genus Rhineura; species Rhineura floridana. Next base: position 170,395,800 of record NC_084480.1, on the reverse strand, counting down.
AGCAGAAGTGGAAACCTTGCAGTTTAAAAACGTACCTATAGCCAACAGATATTTCTATCAAACTTTAAAAAGCAGGGAAATTGGATGGCTATAATGAATGCACCAGGGGAGCAGGAAACCTGACCTCTTCTCTGAGATATTGTACTGCCCTACAAATTTGTCAAAATGTAAACACAATTTGGGTTGGTCTTTCACAGTCCAATCCACTTACTGTGTAGCCTAGAAGAATTTGGCTGTATAATTAATCTCCCTCTTACTAGGTTATTAGATTTTCATCATGGATTAAAATGGAAAGCTATGACACCTGTGGTTATGTTTAAAATACATAAATTTAAACATAGAGTAGTTTGTAGTTATCTTCACTAACAGTGTTTGCAAAATAAAATAATGAGTTCTCTCCAAAGTGGTTGGGAGATGTCTCTTTGCTGTAAGTTCCAATTTTTTCAGATTTCAGACTTATACCAATATGAGAAGATAAGGTTATGGGGAAAAGACAACTATCATGGTATCAGTATATTCAAGTTAGGAATGTTGTGAGTACTTTAACGGTATCTAATTTTTAAAAAGAATCTGAATATCTGCCCATTCTAAAGGGTGTAAGTGGAAAAAAAGAAACATTTTTGAAAACAGGTATGAATAGATTGATTTTCAAGCATAAGCAAGAAACTTCTTTTAGAGACGCTATCTTACAGAATGGTTGTGGAATCATTTGTAAACTTTTTAATTAATTTAAAGTTTTTACAAAATTCAGTTTGGGTACCTAACCCGTTTACACTTGAAATATTTGCATATATTGTTTAAGATCATTGCTGAAAATGTCAGTCACAAAACAGATGTCTTTCATATATTCTGGATATATCCACTTTGCGAAATTTCTTTCCAATAGTTTGTGATAAGATAATTAGGTATGATTCCTTGTAGCCCAAAATTAATAAAGCTGATAACTGACCTTAGACAGAAAGTGTAATGGCTTCAGTTTTGAAGTCACCAATGAATTCAGCTATTTAGCAAACTGCCTTACATAGATGTAATGCTTCAAGTTGAAGATAGCATTATAATTGTCAACAGTTTGCTCTGCCCTGTCTGTACTCAGCGTACCACAGAACCAGCTGCAAATGTCTTGGGATGACTCCCAGGGTCATTTTATGCATGCATGGTTGAAAACTGTTGGATCTTAGTAATAGTGGTTTTCTTAACAACAGAAGTAATCAATTTGTTAATCTTTCTGAAATATGTCTGAATTTCTTGAACATAAAGTGGGTAAGGAATAGGGTTTAAATTTACAGGATTTGAAGGAGTACATGCTTATATCTCCAATTCTAGGTAATGCAGCACCCAACAGAAGGAGGCCAAGTTTTGAACCTTTTTAGCAGCATCAAGGAAATTACTGCTAAAGTAGCAGAGATCTGGATCTTCTCACTGTCCAGTCAGCCAATAGACCAAGAGGATAGTACTATACATGTGAGCCAGAAAATTAAGTCTACAGGTAAATAAAACTTTGAAAGTTTACCTTCTGCACCTTGGATACCTTAAGTTGTACCTATGATGTGTTATGGACACAGTTGTAGGACATGACAGGTATTTGAGGATCTGCTATTGAATTTAACACTTTTTATTTTAAAAGCTTTATAAACCACTCACTTTATAAAGTATCATAGCCATGTACAGAAAACAAAAAATAAGTATAAAATATGCACCAAAGACAATACTGTTAAAATAACAATTCACTAATAGGCAAAAAACCTTGTGTTTTAAGAACGTACCTATAGCCAACAGATATTTCTGTCAAACTTTTAAAAGCAGGAAAATTGGGCAGCTATAGTGAATGCACCAGGGGAGCAGGAGACATAACCTCCTTTCTGAGATATTGTACCGCCTTACAAATTTGTCAAAATGCAAACACAATTTGGCTTGGTCTTTCACAGTCCAATCCACTTCCTGTGTAGCTTGGAAGAATTTGGTAAAATGTGCCTCTGAGCATATGGTGAGTGGTGGCAACACCTGCCATCTCCAAAGATGGAGAATTACATTTTTGTATGTTTGTTGGTGTTCTTCTTACTTTGCTTCTTTCCTGTCGTACTAATGTTTCTACAGAGAATCTAATCTAGAAAACTTTATTTCCCTCATTATTCATCCTAGAAATCTGTGTCAATTTTATTTTTATTAATTTCAAAGCCTTCTTATTGATCAATGTCATCTGATGGTGAAGACAGCCTTTTGTATTTCAAATTGGAGGTTATGGACTATTTCTATTTTGGATGCATTAACAGTTGGACCTGAAACCGCAGTTTAATGTAAAATCAGACTGATTACAATATGTTGCTACTTCAGCAATGACTCTAGCTGTTGGAAAAAAGAGGATGCATGTTTTCAGCCTGCTATGTTTAAACCACTTCATTTAAGGCGAGGTAGGCATGATCAATTAAAAACATAGAGCACACCTAGAATTTTGCTAGAATATATTTCACCTCCCGAAGTCAATAATTTGTTTCTTGCAAGCACAGTTTTGAGCAACCAAGTGTAATAAAGCAAGGTTTATTGCCAGTCTCGCCTCTGTTTCCTGTGTCGGACTCTAAAGTCAGGATCATTCAGACCATGGTATTTCCGATCTCTATGTATGCATGTGAAAGTTGGACAGTGAAATAAGTTGATAAGAGAAAAATCCTCATTCGAAATGTGGTGTTGGAGGAGAGCTTTGCGCATACCACGGACCACGAGAAAGACAAATAATTGGGTGTCAGAACAAATTAAACCAGAACTGTCACTAGAAGCTAAAATGATGAAACTGAGGTTATCATACTTTGGACACATAATGAGAAGACATGATTCGCTAGAAAAGACAATAATGCTGGGAAAAACAGAAGGGAGTAGAAAAAGAGGAAGGCCAAACAAGAGATGGATGGATTTCATAAAGGAAGCCACAGACCTGAACTTACAAGATCTGAACAAGGTGGTTCATGACAGATGATATTGGAGGTCATGGATTCATAGGGTCGCCATAAGTCGTAATCGATTTGAAGGCACATAACAACATTTTACTTCCCACTGTTTTATCTTGTGCAAACTGAGACACTCCTCATGTCCACTGGAGACTATTCTGCAGAATAATCAGTGCCATTATTCCATAATTAGTTTTGGAGTTTTTTTAGTGTAGATTTTGCAAAGTGTTGCTGTACTTCACATATTCACATAAATAGAAATGAAAGAAAATGATTTCCTATAGAAAACTTCACTAAAATTGTGAAGTAAATCAGACATATTTAAAGTGACCATCTGAACTATATCAACTGCCTTAATAAAGTTGCTTCCTTCTTGCTAAAACAAGATCAGCCGAGGACATGTATTCTTTCTATTATTTTGGGCTGATTGCAGGTGTAGCCACCACTCACCATATGCTCAGAGGCACATGTTACTAAATTGTTCCAAGCTACACAGGAAGTGGTTTGGACTGTGAAGGACCAACCCAAATTGTGTTTGCATTTTGACAAATTTGTAGGGCAGTCCAATATCTCAAGAGAGGAGGTCAGGTCTCCTGTTCCCCTGGTGCATTCACTATAGCTGCCCAATTTCCCTGCTTTTAAAAGTTTGATAGAAATATCTGTTGGCTATAGGTATGTTCTTAAACTGCAAGGTATTTTTGCCTGTTAGTGAATTTCCCTGCTTTTTAATCCAGCAGGAAAGAAATGGGATCCTGTGCAAGTTTGCTGAGAATGGACTGATAATTTGCAAACTTACTGAGTTCAGGGGGATTTTCTTCCCTGCAATCATGGTTAGGATATGTGAAGAACACAGGAGATAGGGAGGGGAGGAAGGGCAGAGGGGAAAAGGGGGAGGGGAGCAGGTAGGAGGGGGAGGGGAGGGGAGGAGAAGGACAGGTTTGATCATTGGCATGTTCATTGAGTTCAGTGGGATGTACTCCCATGCAATCATGCTTAGGATAGGTAAAACTGACCATGGGGGAGGGGCAAGGGGAAGGAGCAGATTGGAAGGGGGAGGGAAGGGCAGGTTTGATCATTTGCATGCTTATAGAGTTCAGTGGTATTCACTTCCGTGCAATAATGCTTAATATAGGCAAAACTGACCATGGGGAGGAAGAAGGGGAGGGGGGAGGGGAAGGAGATGGGGATGGGGAGGGAGGGGCAAGAGGGAGGGGATAGGAGGGAGGAGAAGGGAGGGTGGGTTTGATCATTTGCATACTTTTTGAGTTCAATGGGATTTATTTCTGTGCAATCATGTTTGAAAATGGAAATGGATTGCCTTCAAGTCGATCCCGACTTATGGTGACCCTATGAATAGGGTTTCATGGTAAAGGGTATTCAGAGGTGGTTTTACCATTGTCTTCCTCTGAGGCTGAGAGGCAATGACTGGCCCAAGGTCACCCAGTGAGCTTCATGGCTGTGTGGGTATTCGAACCCTGGTCTCCCAGGTTGTAGTCCAACACTGACCCTGGGGAGGGGCAGGGAGGGGAGGAGATTGGGTGGGTGTACACGGGGCAAAGGGGGAGCCCCTTTCCTTTTCAAAAGGAAAACATTGTGAACAGTATCATTGCTTTTCAGCGTTTTCCTCACCTTTTTATTCTACAGCAGGCACATGTAGCCTCCCACCCAAATTTAAACCAAAGCTGTCGCTGGCCACATCCACACCCAGGCCCTGATCTTACTTTGGACAGTCATGGCTTCTCTCAAAGAATCCTGGGAAGTGTAGTTAGTGAAGGGTGCTGAGAGTTGCTAGGAGACACCCTGTTCCCCTCACAGACCTTCAATCAGAGTGGCTGACTGTTAAACCACTCTGACCACTGGATCTCTGTCAGTGGAATAAGAACCTCCTCTCAGCACCCTTCACAAACTGCACTTCCCAGGATTCTTTGGGGGAATCCATGACTGTTTCAAGTGAAATCAGAGAATGGTGTGGGTGTGGCCACCTGATTAGACAACCCCAGCAGCTGTGAATCTAGCTTTTAGAACACTGACAATTGGTTCTTACTGAGCATGCCCGACACTATCATTCAGGTCAATTCAAAATTTCTTAAATTAATTAAAAATCAGCCAGGCATTTTTTAACTTTTAAACTTCAGAAGATGAAGGTCAGAGTATGGGGCAAGGTCAGTAATAGGATACAGGTACTCTGTGAATATGGCAGATTTTTAATGAATTTCAACAGATTATGAGACAGAAAAAGGGCTCTGGGGGGTTTCTCTCTCTCTTTAGACTTTGAACTCTCTATTCTCTCTGACTGTTTTGTGTATCACCATGAAAATGTAGAGGGTTGTTAAGCAAGCGTTTCTGAGTTCAGAACTATACATTTTGTAAGGTTTTGTTTTGAAATGAGCTTATGGGAATCATCAGAATGGCATGGGGGTATTTTCAATTTAACACTGCGGAATGTGAAAAATCCCCGCTCGCTATAGTATACAGCCACTCTTGTGGCTGTATAATACAACAGTAGAAGATGATTAGTGGATAGTAATGATTGTTTTTTAAAAAAATATTATTTCTTATGAATTATGCCATTCATTTCTGGAAGAGAGTAGTGACGGGCACTTGCCCATCTCTCATGCTCAGATGTTAGCTGTGGGATTCTGCAGGGTACCACTCTGTCACTGCTGCCCTTTCCTCTTCTGGCCCTTTTCCCTCCCACCCAAGAAAACCAAGGTTGTCAAGTCAGCATTTCACCAGATCTTATGTTGCTGTTGCTCAGTGTCAAGTAGATACACATAAAGGCTGCCATCTGGGATTTACTTCTCATTGAATGCACTGTCCTAGCCTGGGTCACAGAGACCTCCTCCAATTCTGTAGAACCAAACTAACAAAGGGAAATAACCCCTGACTAAAAAAAGAAGACAGTCAAGAACAACATATTACCAACTAATAAAAAAAAGTTAACTATCTCATATAAATATAAATAAAACATTTCAAATCAAAACAATTTTTTTTACAAAATGATATCCTTATTTTTGGACAGAGAAATAAATCTAATCACATATGTATGTGTTGAATGGTGATTGCAGTTGCCAGGTGCATTTCAACCTTGCTTTGTTCTTCAGCAGCATACAAATGCCAAATGATAGATTACCTACTCCAGAGTAGAATGAGATACAGGTTTACATAAATGAGGCATCGTTTTCTTAAACCTTTGGATTACAACTCCTCCCATCAGCCCCAGCCAGTATTCATTTATATTTTATGACATTTATACCTCACCTTCCCTCTAAAGAGCTCAAGGTGGCATACCACCATGGTTCTCCCCCTCCCAATTATATCCTCATAACAACCCTGTGAGGTAGGTTAGGTTGAGAGAGAGTGATTGGCCCAAGGTCACCAGTGAGCTTCATGGCCGAGCAGGGATTTCAACCCTAGTCTCCTGGGTCCCAATCCAACACTCTACTGCACTGGCTCAACTAGAATTATTTGGCTCTGCCTGTCATTGGCTCTGGTTCCACCTACTGTTTGGGTTCTTTGCTTTCTGCCCTAACAGTCTCAATGGGCACCAGCCACCATTGGATGTACATGACTCTCCTCCTCTTCATTTTATACCCACAGCAACCCTGTGAGATAGATTTGGCTGAGACAGTGACTGGCCCAAAGTCAGCCAGTAAGCTTCATGGCCTGAGTGGGGATTTGAACTCTGGTCTTCCAGGTCCTAGTCCAACCACTACCCTGCACTGGCTGCATGAAATAAAAAAAGTCTCCTAAGTACTGGAGAAGTAGAAACATAAGGAAGTAGAAACTTGCTGCTACTTGTGGTAGTCCTTATAACATGGTGAGAAAGTGATGGGAACAGTCAATAGGATTTTGCATTACCTGTGGCACCTAATTAGCTTTGTTGAATATTTTTGAAGGTGACTTGGAGAGCGTTGCATACATAGCCCTTGTGACTTTCTTGCTTCAGGCATCTAGAATGGAATTAGCTAACAGCTGGAAACCAACTTAATTGACTATAAATCAGTGGTACCAATGATTATGAAAACTGGTTTTGATCAGCAAATTAACACCACAGATACATGTGGCCAATGGTATTGTGCAGTCAGCTTTCTTCACAGAAAGATGAAACCAATTCATTTCATATGTTAATAAAGCCTCTTCAGCTAAATATTTCACTAAAAGCTATGAATATCTTGGAAAGCTGTATGTACTTCTGAATTTTTTGCCTTGTGGGATTCTGATCTAAGATTTGAAACATCTCTGCTGACATTTAAGCACATACTTTTACTCTGCAACACTGTGACTATGTGTTCCTTAGTTGTTCAAATTACTAAGATCCTGTTGCCCACAGCTAATATTGCTCCTTGGAATGTAGGTAGCTGCAAACATTTTTAATATGATTGCCATACTACTGTACTCTGAATATGATTTAAAAGGGACTTAGGGAAACACTTCATTTAAAAGTGTCTGTGTTTTTGATGTTGTAATAAAAGTACAAACTTTTCCTCCATTGCAAGAACTATTGAGAAGCCCTACTACTGTATTTTGTGGTTCAACAGAGATGTTTACAGTTCTGATTGCCACTTAGATGTTACAGAAGATTTAAAGATGTAAAGTGAATTGCAGTGACATTGTGGCTTTGTTCCTATTTGCTTTGAAACCAATGTACAGGGTTGTTTTTTTTAGTAAAAGCATAATCCAATTGCTTCTGTGTTTGTCTTCTTATAGACAACTATTCAGAAGAGGAATATGAAAGCTTCTCTTCAGAACAAGAAGCAAGTGACGATGCTGTTCAGGGACAGGTACTGTATAAATATCCTGTGCATTACTATGCAGATAAATCCTTTGTAATTATCATAACATCATAAATACAAGGGAGTGGATAAATTATTTTATTCATTGATTTTATTTAAAACATTTAGCCACTTTACAGGCTCTCAGAGCAGCTTACATCAAAGAACTTATTAGGACAGTTCTTCTCAAAAGATTATGGATCCAAATGGCTTTCTGATCACGTTGGGGGATTTTTCTAGTCACCTTTATTGCTGGCTGTCCTGTCAAAGCCCTAGTCAACTTCTTTAATAGGTGGTTGATACTGCTTATTGGCTGAAAGTGAAGAGTTAGCAGTGATGAAATGGTAGTGATGACAACTGGAGCAAGAGTGAAGAAGACTTGTGGCATGGCCTTGAACTCAGCTTAGAGCATACTCCATTGGGATGATGAAGACAAATTATTTTTACTTTTTTCTGCTGCATTGTGTCTGCTCGCAGTTGTCCAACAGAGTTGTTCTGAACCCTGGCTTATTCAAGCTAACAGAAATCGAGTGGGTGATGGGAGTTGTGATTCCTCCTTGTAGGAAGGTTTGGTCCAGGCAAGTTTAAAAGTGACAGTAGTTAGATCTCTGTTGAAAACTCTCTGTCCATCCCACTGTAGTGAATACTTACCAGCTGGTCCCACACATTCCATTCCTGCAAGATGCTTGAGTGCATGGTGGCTTTTCAGCTCCAGGTGTTTCTGGATGAGATTGATTATCTAGATTCATTTCAAATTGGTGTCAGGCCAAGTTTTTGAATGGAAACTCTGTTGGTGAATGACCCAGAACTAAGGGGTAATACATTCCTGTTGGTTCTGCTCTATCTCTCATTGTCTTTCAATACTATAAACAATGATATCCCCTGTATCACCTGACATCTAGCCAGGTGGAACTTGGGGAACGTGGTGTTACAGTAGATCCAGTCCTCCATAGAAGGACAGTCTCAGAAGGTAGTGCTGGAGGACTCATGTTCAGTACTCTGGTCAATGACCTAAGGTGTCCCTCAGTGTTGCATCTTGTCTCCCATGCTGGTTACTATCTACATCAGGGGAGACCAATGTGGTGCTGTCAAGGTGGTGTTGATAACATCTGGAGTTGTTTACATGCTGACTGAGGCTGATGGGAGTTGTAGTCCAACAACATCTGTAGTCCAAAACTACATTGGTTACTCTGATCTACATGAAACCACTTGGAGGTCACTTGGGGATTTTGGCTTGTGGTGTCATCAGTATGTGAATGACACTCAGTTATACCACTCATTTCCATCACAAACCAAAAAGGCTGTTAGGTTCCAAATTACTGCCTAGAGGTAGTAGTGGACTGGATATTGGCAAACTGAATTCAGTCCGGATCTCAGTCCAGACAAGAGAGAGATGCTTGTGGGCAGTAGAACTGCTGATCTGAGGTTAGAATTTCAACCTGTATTGGTTGGGGTTGAATTCCCCTTAGAAACACAGCTTCGTATTTTAGGGGTGCTTGGCTTGACTCTGGATGCTCTGCTTGATAGCTATTGCTGTTTGCACCTTTGCCCAGTTGAAGCTGGTGTGGCAGCTTTGCCTGTTCCTGGAGACTGCCGATGTGGCCATAGTAGTACATGCCTTAGTTGCATCTTGTCTGGACTACTGCAATGTGTCCTATATGGACCTACCTTTGAAAAGTTTCAGTTGAGCTGCAGTTGATCAAGAATGTGGCAGACCCACTTTTTAACTTGAGTCATCTGCTGGAAACGTGACTCCAATTCAAAGTGCTGGTTAGAACCAATGAAGGCCGTTACGGCTTGGTGCCAGGATATCTGACAGACCTCGTTCTCCCATACACAGCTCCATTTACTCCTCTTCAGCTGAAGCCCTTTGTGTCCCAGCAACCCCCGAAGTTTGTCTGGTTGGAGCCAGGGAAGAAAGTATTTTTAGTAGCTGCACCTAGACTCAGCTTGCACACACAGTAATGAATTTTGCTGTACAATGAAAGCTTTCCTTTTCAAGAAGGCTTTTGGATCTTGTGATTTTAACTGTGTTGAAAATTGTTTTAATTTGCACTTTCTATTTTTATCCTGCAATTCTTAATTTTTGTAGCTTATGTTTAGTTTTTCTATATGTATTGTTTTGTTCTTATGTTTTATTGACTGTAAAAATCTTTGGCTCTTTTTAAGGAAATGCGTGATAAAAATGCTTTTAAAAATATAATAACATAAAAATACAGTAACATCCAAATAACAAATTGCAGGAGGCAGTTTGAAAACCAGCATAAAATAAATATAGCACAAAGCCTGACCAAATAAAAAGATGTTTTACCTGGCACTGAAAAGAAGCAAGGATACCTCTTGCCACCTAAGAGGATTAATTAATTTCACAAAAGAAAACAAGAACAATGGAGTAGCAAGAAAGGAACACAACCGGTTTGCATACTTTCCCCCCAAAGCACAATCCATAAAACACCCTCCTATGATATGTTGTTTTTGTCATTAAAACCTGAATTCAAGATGGTTGTGTAGCAGGGAATTGTGGGATCTTCACAGGTTAACATTTGGTTGTTACAATGAGGCCATGAGTAGCAATTGTCTGCCCAACCAAATCATGTTTTTCCCAGTAGTGGCTACCCCTTTTAGGTGGCCCAGGACCATCTCCTTCCATAGTGAGACATAAATGATTTCCTCAAAATAAAGCTTTTGACAAAGTGCTCCATGATGTTCTGATTAGCAAGCTAGATGAACGTGGGCTGGATCCACAGTTGGATCCAGAATTGTACTCAAAGAGGGCTTGTCATTGTTTTCTTCTCAAACTGGGCAGAAGTAACGAGTGGGGTACCACAGGGCTCGGTCCTGGGCCCAGTGCTCTTCAACATTTTTATTAATGACTTGGATGAGGAGGTACAGAACATGCTTATCAAATCTGCAGATGATACGAAATTGGGGGGGCTCAGCTAATACCCTGGAAGACAGGAAAAAAATTCAAAGAGACCTTGATAAACTGGAGCATTGGGCTGAAAACAACAGAATGAAATTCAACAGAGATAAATGCAAAGTTCTACACTTAGGAAAAAGAAACCAAATGCACAGTTATAAGATGGGGGATACTTGGCTCAGCAATACGACATGCGAGAAGGATCTTGGAATTGTTGTTGATCACAAGCTGAATATGAGCCAACAGTGCGATGTGGCTGCAAAAAATGCAAATGCTATATTAGGTTGCATTAACAGAAGTATGGTTTCCAAATCGCGTGAAGTACTAGTTCCCCTCTATTCAGCACTGGTTAGGCCTCATCTTGAATACTGCATCCAGTTCTGGTCTCCGCGCTTCAAGAAGGATTCAGACCAACTGGAACAGGTTCAGAGGAGGGCAACAAGGATGATCAGGGGACTGGAAACAAAGCCCTATGAGGAGAAACTGAAAGAACTGGGCATGTTTAGCCTTGAGAAGAGAAGAGTGAGGGAAGATATGATAGCACTCTTCAAGTACATGAAAAGTTGTCACACAGAGGAGGGCCAGGATCTCTTCTCGATTGTCCCACTGCGCAGGATACAGAATAATGGGCTCAAGTTGGAGGAAGCCAGATTCGGCTGGACATCAGGAAAAACTTCCTAACTGTTAGAGCCATACGACAATGGAACCAATTACCTAGAGAGGTAGTGGGCTCTTCGACGCTGGAGGCATTCAAGAGGCAGCTGGACAGCCATCTGTTGGGAATGCTTTGATTTGGATTCCTGCATTGAGCAGGGGGTTGGACTTGATGGCCTTATAGGGCCCTTCCAACTCTACTATTCTATAATTCTATGAGACATAAATCATTTTCTCATCTCTTCCTGCCAGTTTTAATAAGCCATGAGAGGCAAGGAAACAACATGCAAGTGATTAACTATCAGCCCAAATAACAGAAACAAAACATGTGATATAGAAAGTGGATTGGACTGTGAAAGGCCAACCCAAGTGATTGCATGAACTCAACAAAGGATAAGAACAGAAGAAGAGCCCTGCTAGAGCAGACCTGTCTAGAATCCTGTTTTCACAGTGGTCAACTAAATGCTTATGAGATACCTGCAAGAAGGACATGAGTGCATTGGCACTCCCCCCACTTCTGCTCTGCAGCAATTGGTATTCAGAGGCATACTGCCCCTGACACTGGAGATTGTACATAACCATCAAAGCTTAGTAGCCATTGATAGCTTTATACATCCAAGTTGGTGGCCATCACTACATCTTCTGGTAACAAATTCCATTGTTAACTATGTGGTGTGTGTAGAAGTCCTTCCCTTTGTCTATCCTGAATCTTCCATCATTCAGTTTCATTGGATGGCCTTGGGTTCCATTAAGATGAGAATGGGAGAAAAACTCCCTATCCACTATCTCTGCACCAAACATAGTTTAAAAAATCCCAAATGTTGTAACATTTCCTCATAGGAGCTTTTTGGCCAGCCACTTGATCGTTTTGGTTGCCCTTTCTGAACCTTTTTAAATTCTGCAATGTTCTTTTTGAGGTGCAGCAACCATCAACAATATACAATAATCCAAGTGCAGTTGCAGATTTTGATAATGGCAGTTTTTATTTTCAATCCTTTTCCTAATGATCCCTAACATGGAATTCATCCCTTTCAGGGCTGCCACACAGTGGGTCAACTTCTTCATTGAGCTATCCAATAAGAGCCCAAGGTCTCTTCCCTGGTCAGTCACAGATCAAACTCTTGTTAGCATATATCTGAATTTAGGGTTGTTATTTTTTTAACTCCTGTGTGCATCACTTTATACTTCTTACAGCAAATTGCATTTGCTGTTTTCACCCAGTTTGAAAACGTCCCTTTGGAGCTTCTCCTAGTCCCTTTTTGTTTTTTACCATTATGAGCAATTTGGTATTATTGCAATGCACTGTACATGAAGCCACCTTTAATGTTTCTTTAGAAGTTTAAATTGATCTAAAATGTAGCTGCAAAGATGTTGGTGGACACTTGACCATGGAATCTTGTTACACCAATTCTGCACCAGCTTCACTGGCTATTAATTAGCTTCTGGGTATAAATCAAAGTGTTTGTGGTTATCTTTTAAAGCCCTAAATGGCTTAGGTTCAGGATGCCTTAGGGACTGCCTCCTCCCATATCATACTGCCCACACCATAAGATCGGAAGGCAAAGCCCTACTCTGTGTCCCATGTAGAGTGGAAGGATATTTGAATGGGAAGAGAAGGGGGGCCTTTTTAGTGGCTGCACCCAGATTATGGAATCTCTTGGTTCGTGAAGTGCAGTTTGCTTCCTCTTTTGCTGTTTTTCACCAATTGTTGAGTACCATTTTATGAATGGGATCTGGTTCAACTGATTATACTTGTCCCATTGATTTCAGTGGGACCCAAGTTTAAATAATTTAGCCTGGATCCAACCCAATGTTTTTTTGTTTTGGTAACTGTTGATACTGTTTCTTTGCTAGTAAGATTGCTTATGGGCAATATTCTATTAACCAGGACAAATAATATAGAAATGCCCTTGTTTTGAGACGTATATATTGAATGTGTTTATTATTTATTAGACGTTAATTGATTGTTACACAGAGGTCTCTAGTGGCTTACAACCTGTTTAAAAGCATAAATACATTCTAATATTAACACATCATGCAAAAACACATACACTGTAAAAAAAAAAAAAGTAACAGCCACAGGAAGCTTTGGCAGCAAACTAACAGCAAAACCATTATCATCCTAGTCCATCAAATGGGTAAATTTTTACTTGACACCAAAAAGATGTCAGTGAGCGCATCGGGTGTTCTATAGATAGAGCCACAACTGAAAAGGCTCTCTCCCTTATCATCCTCCTCCTATTCTCCCTCAAAGCAGGGACCTGGAGATCTAATGGTCTGGGTAGGTTTGTATCAATATTCAGAAGATATTGGGGTCCTAAGCCATAAAGAGGTTTATAAGGCTCAGAAAATGTACAGGCAGCCATTGTACTTGTAAAAGAACTGGTGTTACATGATCTCTTTGCCTTGAATCTGCAAACAGTTGGGTAGCCACATTCTGCACTAATTGAAGCAATGTATGGCATTTTATGTGTATATATACATTTTAATTTTAAAAAAATGTCTGCAATGCATTCCATCTGCCTTGAAGTAGGTGGCACAGCTATTTTCTTCATTTAACCTTTGCAGATGAAATGATAATAGTTTTTCTTTCTTTTCAGGATTTGGATGATGATGAGTATGAGCTGGGAAAGCCAAAGAAGCAGTGGAGATCGATAGTAAGAACAACATCCATAACCAGGGTTGGTGGAAATTAATTTTACTAACATTAATGAGGATTTGGACGGAAAGTTTGTACAGTTTGAAAGAGTAAAATGGATATGGCACACTCTTTGGAGAAATACAAAACAATCAGTTATACCAATTGTATTTATATTTGGATTTTGTCATGCTTTGTTAATTGCTTTGAGTGTAATGCATATGGGAAAGTAGTGTACAAGTAATAAAGTGGCTAAAAGTGACTGAAGTGGTTAAATTGTCTCAGGGGCTAGATTAATGCATAGCAGGAAACTACTGTAAGTGGAAGAAACCATTGATTTGATTGACTGAGGTTGCATTTTTATTCTAATCTTCAAGGCATAAAAGCTTCACCACCTCTCATTTTATCCTCGCTGTCTCCTTGAGGAAGGTTAGGCAGGGAGGGAGTGATTGGCCCAAGATCAATTGGTATACTTCATGGCTATGTGTTATCTCCTAGTCAGATACTGAGAGTGGCTTATAAGCAAATGCCATGCATTGTTTTGAGCTTGAGACTTAGGTCATGTAATTAATCTACTATAGCAGTTAGGGCTATGGAGGGCCAGACCAGATTAGTCACATGATATACTGGAAGGAGAAAGCCCAACCAACTAAAGGGTCCTTCTCTCTGGTGAAGAGGTGCTTTCTTAAGCATATACCTGTACTCAGCTTCACACTTCAGGCATCTGATGAGGTGGACTATAGTCCACAAAAGCTGATGACACAATAAATCTGTTAGTCTTTAAGGATTCACAAGACTTTGCTTTTGTTGCAAAAAGACTAACACGTCAACCCATTTGGAAATTTTCTTAGTCATGAGTCTGATAACAGCTCCCTTCTTCCAAAGGGCAAAGGAATAACAAAGTGTAAACACACATTTGCTGCCTATAGGGACACATTCTGAAGGAGTTTTCAGTATTCCAAACAAACACTTCTAAGCTTAGCGGTAGCTCACTTCTGAAATCTGTGTAAGATGAAGTTGGTAAAAACACTCCTAGACACAGATGTACAGGAGCAACACCAGAGGTGAAGACATTTCAGCGATCAGAGGTGCTCAACACATTTTCTGGGGGTTGGATCCAGAGTTTCATGAATGACGTTCTGTTCGCAGAATAGGGCACTCTTGGATCTTGACTCCCCCTTCTTCTGCTAACTCTCTGTGCCCTCTCATCTGCTTTTGAGAGTCAGGGGACCTTCCCCAAAAAGTGTTAGAGTTGGCCTGGGGTGCTGCAGGGTGAACAGGGAATCAGCAAAAATTGTCTCCACCACTTCCACTGCATCCAAGCCTCTTCCATTCATGGAAGGAGTCCTTCCATTCATGGAAGGGTACTTCTGGGTCTAATAAATGGTCCTCTCTATAAAGCAACCAAAAATTCAAGGAATAGTTATATAGTAAAATGGGCTATAAATGTTCAGTTCTATGAGAAGAATTTCAGACAGGTCAAAATCCAAAATTGCTCTGTAAGTAGGATTTTCCTTTTTCCCTAACTTATTTTTTAACTACTGAAAAAAGACTGATACTCTCATTGCCATCATCAGAAAGCAAGCAAGTGACAATCCCAGTTAAATGCTTCTTTTCATTTAATTTCCACTATAAGACTATGGAATTTCCAGCTCCCTGGATTACTTCCCTAATATTTCTTTCTCAATTTTACTATGGCCCAAAGAACCTTTTTGTGGGAGTTGCACTGGGCTAAAACAATTACAACAATTACAAGGGTTTTTGTTTCCACTTTATACCTTTATATTTGCAAAGCACCATAAGTTCAAGTAGCTGAATTATTTAAAAAAAATTAAATCTACATGTTGTATTTGTTTTTTTTAAAAAAGAACATTGTACTCAGTCAAATGGGGGAAAACACTCCTTTCTATTTGTACATGCTTTGGTGGTCATCATTCTTCCCCCCCCCAGTACCCTAGAAAGATGCTGCATCTGGGTGTTCTGGGGGAAAGAAAATTGCCCAGGCCACTGTGAGGTAAGATGTGCTGTGGAAGCAAAATAAAGTAAAGCAAAAAGAATGAAGGTGGTTGCTGCCACAGGGCAGGAAACAAATTCAGTTAATAATAATAAAAGCAAGAGTTAAATTTGCTGCTACTTCATTAGTGAAATTATTATTTTTAATTAAACACTTTCCTCACAAATGCAACCCAAAGCGACTTTCAATAACAATAAAACACTAAAAAACCAATATGGAAAAAGAACCCTAAAAACACATCAGTACAGATAAGACAGGTCTTGCAAAACGTGTCACATTAAAAGAGGCCACCAATACCTGAAGCTCTTCAAATTAAGGGTCAAAAGCCTAGGTAGA
Source organism: Rhineura floridana (assembly GCF_030035675.1). Taxonomy (NCBI): domain Eukaryota; kingdom Metazoa; phylum Chordata; class Lepidosauria; order Squamata; family Rhineuridae; genus Rhineura; species Rhineura floridana. The sequence goes on along the minus strand of NC_084480.1, from coordinate 170,379,524 downwards.
ACGGAAGGTTTTGCCTGGCGCCTAGAAATAGTGATGGTGCCAGGTGTGCCTCCCTGGGGAGAGCATTCCATAAGCAGGGAGCCACCAGTGAGAAGACCCATTCTCGTGTGGCCACCCGCCATGCCTCCCTCAGAGGTGGCACACAGAGAGGGGACTCAGATGAAGAACACAGGGTCCAGGTCAGTTCAAATAGGAAGAGGTGGTCTTTGAAATGGCCTTCCATTTTTGCCGCTATCCAATATAGGAGCTGTTTAGGCTTCCCCTAGGTGAAATAAATTTTGCCACAATTATCACCTGCTTAAAACCATTTTTATGCAAATGATGTATAGTTAACAAACATTAAACATACAAACTAATAATTGGAAGTTTCATTAAGACACATAATTAAATCTCGGTAGAAAATTAATGATGGTAACTGGCTACGTTGTATCTGGCTATGCCATACTGACAGTGAACGCTTTGAAGTCAATGGGCTTAAGATAGTCATTACTAGCTTAACCTTGATTTCAAGTGTCTGTTCTCAGAATGACCCAGTGTACAAATGTCTGGCATTAATCTAGATATACAAGTGTAGGAAATTGTTTGGACAAATTTCACTAGTGCATTTGACAGCATTGGATTTCAAGCTTTGCTCTACTTAAAGGAATTAAGTTGTAACAGTGTGTGAAAAGGATGAAATTGGTTGATCAAAAGTTCCCCTGCAGAAGAACTGTGTTGGGCTCATTAACATATTTCACGTGCACCTGGAGGTTCTCTCCCTTTCCCTGCAATTGTTGTCTTACCACTTTTTTCCCACTATAAAGCTTACCTTTTTGGGTAGAATTAATACAGGTAAAGATATGAGTGTTTTGTAAAACAAAACATTCTAATACACAAATTTTAACACCATAAAACACTAAAGGAGTGGCAGAATAAATTCAACACATTTATTTCACATACAAAAAAACTCAAGAGTGGATTTTAAAATTGGCCAAAGATATTGGGAATATAGAGGCTGTGGCATTGTAACTCTTCTGCTTTATTACAATGCTGCCAAACCTCACTGGGTTTCAAATTGGCCATGAGATGGTGGTAAACAAACAAGGAGACATATCAAACAAAGCTTATGTAAAATTCCTTTAGTTACACAGATAAAGAAAAAAAAGCAAAAATTGTTCTTAGGAATCAATTATATCATTAATACTTTATGAATACTTGGGACATACAAAGCTGAATCCTGACAAGATACTCTGTGGGTAGTGTCATGGATCCCAGCCGTCAAGGCGTAAGGACCATGCGTCAGACCCAATCCCCACCCTTAGGGAAATGGATCTGGAATCAAAAATACCAATTCACCCTTGCCAAGGCTGTGCAATCCAACACCAACCCTGCAAGGTAGAAGGTAGGCTGCCACCACCCCTGTTACTGGTCCACTCAGAGCTAGGGGATTTCTGAGCCCAGACAATTGGTAAACCAAGGTCCAAAAAGACAAGAGCCAAACTTATACTCCTTGTCAGGAAACCTCTGGTAAACCCCACAAAATAGGATTAAGCTTTTAACTTCTTTTTCCCTCCTTGGTAGTTACGTGACTGAGATGGTCAAGGTGCTGAATTCAGAACCACCCTTTCTCTCAATGAACACACCAGGTTAAATAGAAGTAGCTTTATTAAAAATAGATAAGTGCACATCAAAATATAGCAGCAAGTAATCCTTTAAGACCTTATACCCAAAACAGGGGCTTAGGTCACATAAAAGAGTTCAGATACACAACATGAAAATAACAACCTTTCTAACCTAATACTTACAACATGAGGTAGATGGTTGAAGTGGCTTCTCTCCTAAGAGAGGTTGGCATCAAAGACAAAGCAATGGAACCCTGCATAGGTTACCTCCCATAGGCAACACACCGAAGGAACTTTCTCAGAACCTTCGTGAGGGAACCAGGAACCCTTTAGGTCAACTCCAGGGAACTTCAGGGAACAAAGGCTATGGGTTTCCAGCCCTATACTTAAAGGAAAAGAATCCTAACGGTCCAAGATTAATTGACCAATCAGACATTGGCTGATGTAACCTCTTTCTAGATGTTTCTCACTTTTGCGCGCCTTCCAGGCCCCCCTCCCAACTGTGTTTCAAACTTCACAGGCCAAGACTGACCTTGAGTGCCAGGCACTTGCTAATCAGCACAGATAGCCAGGTGCTGCTTGTTGAGGCTTCTCCCCAACCGTCTTCAGCTGGAAAGCGAAACTTAATGTGTTATTTTGTCAGAGGTCTGTCTTTCCTAACGGGGAAAACTCCCAGAGTCCCTTGCTTGAGCCAAGATATTACTTATGAGATTTTTAATAACTCATGAACATATACAGGTTCATGACAGGTAGGTGGTTCCCAGGTCCAGAAATGGACAGAATATGTGCTCTAGAAGGGATTGCAATTGTCTTGCAAGAGGAGGTTCATCGCATGGGGTTGTGCCTTGATTTATCATTATCACTGGAAGCATGGGTGGCCTCAGTAGCTAGGGGCACACTTTACCAGCTTTGGTTGGTTCACCAGCTGTGGCAGTTCTTGCCACAGTGATCCACGTATTGAATCTAACAAATTACTGTAACACGTTCTTAGTGAGGCAGCCCTTGAAGGTGGCCTGGAAACTACAGCTAGTGCAGCATGCTGCCATTCAATTACTGAGTGGCTCTGTTTATCAGGACCGTGTGACACTGGCCCTGATTTGTTTATGTGAATTTTCATTAGTCAAATGGCAATTTGGTATATGTATTTTCTACCCTGAATATATGTGTTTGCATTGCCATGGTGCTGAAATATTGTGTTATAGAGTTGCATTCACTGTAGCGTTTCACTGCTGAACAGCTCTTATTTATTAGGATGTTTCTCCTAATCTTTTGTCAAAAACTGTTTTATTGCAATTTCCATTTATTAGTTCTAGTCCTGCCCTATGAAGCAATAGGGAACAAATCTGCTCCATCTTTAGATCTCTGAGGGCTATCATTTAGAAGACAGCTATGTCTTCCCTTAATCTTCTCTCCACCAGATTAAACATACCTAGCTCTTTCTATCATTTCTTCTACAACTTGGGTACCAGACCTATCACCATTTTGGTTGCCCTTCTCATTATTGCACATGAAGACCTAAGTACTTTGACAACAGAACTCCAAGTCCCATATTCCACTATTTATACATCCAAAGTTTCCTTCAGCTACAGTGGAGAAAGTTTGATCTTTGTGGAGATTTGATAAATTATGAAAAACGAATTATTGGGAGAGAGATATAATCTGGGAATGGTGGATGCTTAGGACAGAGGTCCTTTCTGGGGCTCTTTAAAGGCTTCTAAAAATGAGAGGACAGGAGCATACACTGTAGTGGTTATGGGATTGTTGAGTGGAGTAAAAGCTTGGAAGTTTACCCTGTCCCAACCTTCATCAGGGGAAGAGCTATTGGAGGCAAACAAAATGACAGCTGTGAGAATTGTAGAGGAAGAAGAGATAGCATTTAAGGAGATCTTCCTGGATAAATTTATGGCTAGCCCACAACAATTAACTGTGCAGTTAACAGTAGACCGTAGCACCTCTGCATCAGCAGTTGTTTTTTTTTAAAATGATGCCAAGCTTGAAAGCACATACTCCACAGTTGATATCACTATAGACTTAGGTCTTACTGTGCAAGAGTAGATTAAGTGGCGGCAAAAACATCAAGAAGAAAGGTCAAGGACCTTGAAAAATTGTCTATAAGAAATAATTTGTGCTTTCAAGATGTTATAGAGAAATTGGAAGAGGGCAACTTGGAGTCTTTTATATCAGCTGGCACAGGCCTTGGAGATGGAAAATGTCATCTGTGTGGAATGTGCTCACAGTGTAGGGCCACTAAGAAGATGCCCAAGGGATACCATTGTGAGATTTATACACTTCCTTACAAAAATGAAAGAAGCTAGAGCTAGAGGCTCCTTCTCTTACCAAGATGCATTTATCACAGTATGTTAGAACATACCTGCAGAAACATTAAGGAGGAGATATAGATTACAGCAAAGCCTTTGATTGTGTAGATCATGAAAAGCTATGGAATGCTTTAAAAGAAATGGGGATGCCACAAAGAACCAGAAGAACTATGGAATGAAGTCAGAGACAATTTCAGGGAAGAATGTAAAAAGACAATGATTCAAGGAAGTTCACTTGCCATCCAAAGGACAGCCACAGTGAGATCCACATCTTGAGGATACCACAGGATAGATGATATGGTAGATCCTGATGTGTTAGGAAAGTTATGCCAGGCCGTTTTTGAATGTATTGAAAAATAGCTGTCTGCTGCAAAGATCATCATAGGGTGAGACCACAGGAGGGGAGTGGTCACTATGTATTTGCCGACTTACTGGAGTATGTTCATGCATCCATAGTAGAGGGCAGTGTGCAGGGTTGTTGTATTATGATAGTTGGGGAAGAGGTGCAGACCATAGGAAATTTTAGGGAGGGATGTGATGTCATTATGTATATCAATACTGTGTTTTCTTTTCAGAATGATATTATAAAACCTTAGAGTAATTATTTGATGTAATATAGTGGGCACGGAGTCTGATACTAGAAGCAGCATACTTAGAATTTTGTTATGGTGAATGTTATATTCTTATTTTAAACTGTCAAAGGCTTGGTCATCTGGCAAAATGGAATATAATAACCAGTGTCTTTCTGACAGCGAGGCCAATTATTTCCTCCTTCAAGAAACTCAACAAAATTCTGGTCAAAACCTCTACTAAAATCTAGTTGGTTTGCCATCTAGTCCCTGGCAAAGCAAGTTGGGTGTTGTTGTTTAAAATTGTTCCTTTTATATCAAGACAGAAGTTTTTGGGAGACTAAGGGGAGATATATTTTTGTAAAAGGAACTCTACATAGTTAGACTCAGGTTAGGTGTTCCAGTGTATTTGGAGTGAAACTATGGATTGAAGGGGGAGAGATTTAGCTTTGACTTAATTATAACTTCTTTACTTCTGCAACAACATGATGCAGAAATTGCGCCAGGGTAGCATGTAACTTTCTGAAAAAGAAGCATGATGGTAAAGGAAGCAATTGGAACATAGGAGGCATAGGAATCTAGGAAATTGCCTTATACCAAGTCAGACCATCAGTTTATCTAGCTCAGGGTATTGACGCTGACTTGCAGCAGCTGTCCAGGGTTTCAGCCAGTAGTTTTTTCTCAGGCTGTCTGGAGATGCTGGGGATTGAACTTGGAACCTTCTGCATGCAAAGCACAAACTCTACCACTGAGCTACTATGCCGCTCCTTAAAAGCCTGTATTTGGACCTAATGATAATCCATTTAAATGGATATTAAATCGATCCATACTTTTGAACATAGTAATATATGACTACTTAGAAATAGAAATCAAATAATATTTTGCTAATCCCAGGGGAAATAGTGTGGGATGCTTTTAATTCTGTTTTGAGGAGCAAGTGCTTAGCTATATCTTTGTACATCAATAAGCAGAAAGAGAGAGAAACTTGCTTGTACAGAGAATAAAAACATTGGAGCTTAACCATGAATCTAGCAGTAACAAAACTGTGTTCAGAAGATTATTCAAGGAAACTTCTGGGAGTTGATCCAGACTGTCTGCTCCCACCTTTCTGTGTTTTAGCCAATGAGTGATTGGCGAATGAGTTGTTTAGGTACCAGGGATTCCTCTCTCTGATGTTTAAAGAGCTGCTATTTCCCCCTTCCCTTTAGTGTACTTTGTATGTCATTTTTTAGTTCATGGGAACTCTGTAGTTTCCCCTTACTTTCATCCTAGCACAAGAATGCATTTTTGCCTGAAGTCAGGTACTCCCTAGAAGTTATTTTCTGCAAATATTACAAAAAATTGCAAATGCAAAATATGAAAACTTAGAAGCTTAGACCTGTCTCCTGCTCTGCAGGAGCAGAAGTCCAGGCACTCATTAAGAATGTTACAATGGTATACATGTCTAGTAAGTAAGTAAGTCTCTTTGCGTTTAATGGGGTTTACTCCCATGCAAGCGAGTACAAGATTGCAGCTTTCTTGTGAGTAACAGGCAGAATTTAAATATAGGCAGCCCACTATGTTTAAATTTATTTTATAAAAGGGGGATATAAAATCAAATAATTTTAACACAATTAAATTATTAATAAAATAAAAAGTATTTAAAAATCCTGTTAATTATCTCAGTGGTTCCATTGTTGGGCAGAACACTGGAAAGTGGGAGTAAGCTTTCTTTTTTTACTGAGCACTTAGGAACAGTATTGACAGAATGCTTATCCTTACTATTTTACCTGTAAAGTAAAATAGTAAAAAGTTAAAAATAAAAGTAATTTTGAAAATGAAAGCAGATGATTCTGCTTTCCACAGTCCCCCATCCCCCAGTAGCTGCACACCTATTTGCCTGTGCACACTAAACTGAGGGTAATTTCAACTGAACACAAGTGGGACTTTTGCATCTTAAGTAAACATGCAATCAGGCTAAATTAGGAGTGGTTGAAGTCTTGGGACTGCACTAATTTGTGGGGTGGTTGTGGCGGCAGAAAACCATGATCTTTATAGTGGTTGTAGGGAACCTTTGGCCGTCCAAGGTATTGCTGAACTACAACTCCCATCAGCCTTAGCAATCATGGCCAGTGGCAAGGGATGATGGGAGTTATAGTTCAGCAGCATCTGGCGGGCCAAAGGTTTCCCACACCCGCTATTTGTTTGTTTGTTTGTTTAAATCCCACCCTTCCTCCCAGTAGGAGCCCAGGGCAGCAATACAGTACCAAGATGCATCACTCTAGATCAGTAGTTCTCAATTTTTTTTGGTTTGCGGCGCACTGTAAAACATAAAAAATTTCTGGCGCACTTCGTGTACGAAATTAAAAATATATTAATATATTTTAAACTATGAATAAAAATAAACTTAGAAAACTATTACTTACCCTATACAAATGGGTTTCTTCTCATTTTTAAAATATACTTTCATAATATTTGAGGCACACCTAGCCACCTCTTAGGTGTGCCTGGGCGCACCGTTTGAGAATCACTGCTCTAAATAAAAAACCAAAATTTGATGCCTATGATACAAGCATTAAGTCCCCTTTTGCAGCCATCTGTACCTTCTATATTAGGTTGGGCAGAGTGGCTAAAGGCAGGAAGTGAGCAAAAACAATTAAATGTGAAACTGCACATACTCAAAAGTATTTTCTTTTTATCAATATTGGCAAAATGTTTTTGTTAGCATTTTGCTGTAAAATACCAGGACTGGAATGTATCAAAGTATGGAGGTGGGGAAATGCCTGCTTGACTTTGTACGTGCTTTTATTTCTAGTGCCTCATAACCTCTTTTTGCCTGTGAATGCTATATGACATTTATTCAGTTACAGATATTCATTTTTAATATTTTTTATTTAAAAAATATCAGGTTGCCAAATGTTTTGTTATTTTTACTCTACCTTGATTTCATGGTTTACATGGTTAGACATTTTATTACTAGTGTGTGATCCTTGATTTATTTTTGGTCCCTTCACCTACAAAAGAGGGTATAAATTTGCATATGAAACGAAGTATATGCAAACATTATACAAATCTGTTTCTTTTGTGAGTGCAGCAAAGGGCCCGATCCACATACAGTGTTACTGGGCCCAGAAAATCCTGTTCACACCCCTGTTTGGAAAGTGCAATCATCACGAGCAAAAGAAATATCAAACACATTTGGCAAAAATTACTCAATCCTGTATGCATAAGAAAAGTCTGCCTGAAACAAAGTTTTTCTTAGCTCTCAAGTAGATAATCTCTGTCTGAGAAGCACAGGGGAGAAGAATCTTTACACAGTATCCTACATACCCTTCAGTCCACAGCCATGCTTCTGTTGATGGCAGAACTTTAAGCTAGCCCCAGACCTGGCACAAATTTGAAAAATAGCCATCCTTTGATGCTGGCTGCTCTGCCCATGTTGTCACAACAAAGTGTAGCTCTAACCCAGCACCTAATCACAACACACTACCACCACCATATAAACTCCACATGGGAAGGCCATTACTCAGATGATAGAGCAAATGGTGTGGGGTAGTCTGTCTCTTTGGTCTTAGGTTATGCACATTTAGAGCACAAAAAAGAGAACTCTGGGGATGGGGAACTGGAAGAAAGGGCACTTTACACAAAATAGCCTGACTTCAAAACACCCATAGTAACTGAGCACAGTGCTAATGCATCTTTGCCTAGAACCCTAACAGATACCTTGCCTTGGGACTGCAGACACAAAGACCCAACAGCAACCCCCCACTTCTCTCCAGCAACCTGAGTTGCAAGGACAGAGCACCTCACACAGGTAAGCAAGCAAAGGGGGGAGCATGCACTGTCATATATACCTGCTGTGCTGTCTCCCAATTCTCCCTCCACCCACTTTTCCATATGTGAATACTTTGGCTTGTATCAACTATATTGTTTCAGACACACACACCTTATAGCAGTGGGGAGCAGTGTCTTCTACACACAGGGGAGGCATTCATCCCCCACATGCAGGTAAGACCTCTGTCGGCAAAGGCCAGGCAATCCATTCCAGCCATTGCCACTGCTGGCCAAACAGTCATGAGTACATGCTGCAAGATCACCGCCTATATGCATGTTATAGATGGGATAAACAGTCACTGTACACACAGTATTTCACTACAAGTCCCAAGGGAGAAGTATACTCAGAGTCACTGCAGTCTGCCCCTCTCCCTTATGAGGGGAGGATCAGACACGAGCACTGGCCGGGCAGCTGTGTGGCATTGCGCACTCTTTTCTCTCTCTCCTCTTCACAAACGCATATTGTGCACCCAGAATCTAGGGATTTTATGCTCTGGCTGATACTAACTGCTTGTTATGGTGTCTCTCTCTCTCTCTGCCCCCCATTCCCCTACAGGCCACTCTTCCATAAGTACAAGATCCAGAGCACACCCTGACCTCTAGGGAGGTCCAGCTAATGAACAGCAGCAGTGACTGGGATGCCCTAGTTGTTCCTCTTATGGGGTTAACTTATTTGTTTCAGGTAGTTTCCTGTATCCTTGAAAGCTCCATGACACAGATATGGAACAAATGACGATGTTGGTCACATGGAGCTGGAGCCATGGAGTACACTACACCTGCTGTCCTGCTGGATTGACTGATTGACAACCCTACATCTGTATTTTCTTTTCAGGGTCTCCACCATCCTGGATACTGTTCAATAAAGATTCTGACACTGTCATGCGTATTATTCCTTTGTTACTAGGATATGGTAGATAGGAATCCCTTTCCCCCCATCCTAGTAATATATGGCTTTAGCTGGCCTCGGAATGGGATTGTGATAGGCTTGGTCAGAAGGTTCTCCTTTATTGGCTCACTTGGGTTCCCTGGCAAATTGGATGGGTGCTGCTAGCAGGGTATGTGAAGCAAGTTATTGAAGGTGTGGGGGAAAGGATGGTAAGGCTTTTAGACCTATTGCAGGGCTGGATTAAGCTGAGGAGGGCCCCTAGGCTGATTGGTGTTTGGGTACCCCTTCTCCTCTTAGGCAGATCTGCGGAAACAGCCGCAGGAGGGATCGCAGGACAGGAGCTTCTGAGCCGCCTGCCATCCCGTCCCATCCCCCCGCTTCACCTACCTTTCTGCTCTTTTGCGGCTGCGTGCACTTGCGCGTGCAGGTTTGCCGTCAATCAAGATGGCGGCCGAGGTTTCCCTAAGGGGCTGAAGCCTCTGCCGCTATCTTGGTTGATGGCAGCAATGCACGCGTGTTGCACGCACGCGTGCCATCAACCAAGATGGCGGCAGAGGCTTCAGCCCCTTAGGGAAACCTCGGCCGCCATCTTGATTGATGGCAAACAGCAAAAAACAGTGGAGAAAAAGGTAAGTGAAGCAGGGGGGTGGCGGGCGGTTTGGAAGCTCTTGCATGGGCCCCCAAGAGCTCTGGGCCCCTAGGCTTCAGCCTACTAAGCCTAATGGATAATCTGGCCCTGACCTATTGGTGTGCCACCTGACAGGGCTTGGCCTCTCAGGCAATATAGAGAGGGCTGGATAGGTTCCGTGGGTTATTAAAGGAAGGGGTGGGTCAGAAGGGCTGGTTAGTACATGCAGGAGCTAGGTTATTGCTCCATGCAGCACCTCAGTTCTGTCTGTGTGTCATGATGAATGACCTGGGCATCTTGCAGTGTGCAGCTGAGGACTCAGTTTAGGCCACTTCCTTGTGGGAATAACCACTGGTGCCTTATTCAGATCCTTCCTGGCTGGATGCCACCATCCTCTGATTTGGAGCATGAGTCTCCTGCAGTACCTCTGTCTTCTTTGCCTCTCAGAAGTCAAAGGCTACAAAATAAGGTGACGGCCCCTTAGCCAGCCAGCCCCTCCAGGGAGTTGGAGCCTATCAGTCTATATAAGGCAAATGGAGCTATCTTGTAGCTGCCTTAGCAAGATCCTTTGGAGTTGACCAAGGTTCTGTTAGCTCTCTGCTTGATTCAGATTTATGACTGGGCACTGCTTCACCTTCATACCTCAAGCACCCACAGAACTGGTTGCTGCTATTTCTCTTCCCTTATAGCATAATGTTGGAAGTATCTCAAATGTCATTTAGTCCAACCCCCTGCCCGTAAAGGAAGTCTATTATTACGGCATCCCTGATAGGTGGCCATCCAGTCTTTGCTTAAAAATCTCTAATGAAGAAAAATTCACCACCTTCTGAGACGGCCGGTTCCACTAATGAACAGCTCATATTGTCAGGAAGTTCTTCCTAATGTTTACTCTAACTCATTTTTGTTGTCATTTGAACCCATTAGTTCAGGTCCTACTCTCTAGAGCAACAGAAAATAAAATTGGTCCATAATCCATGTGATAGCCCTTCAAATAGCAGATAGGGATGAAGCTGTCATCGCCTCTTAATCATTTCTTCTCCAGGCTCAATATACCCAGCTCTTTCAAACTTTCCTTGGAGATTTTGATCTCCAGGCCTCTCCCCATATTTGTTGTCATCCTCGACACCTTCCAATTTGTTGGGTACTCCTTTTAAACTACTATACCAAGAACTGGACTTAGTACTGCAGGTTAAACTATGGAATTTGCTCCCACAAGAGGCAGTGATGGCCACCAACTTGGATAGTTTTAAAAGAGGATTAGGCAAATTTATGGAGGATAGGGCTGTCAGTGGCTACTAATCCTGATGGCTATAATCTGCCTCCACTGTTGGAGGCAGTATGCTTCTGAATACCAGTTGCTGGAAACCGTGGAAAGGGAGAGTGGTGTTGTGCTCAGGGTCCTGCCTGCCAGCTTCCCACAGGCATCTGGTTGGCTGCTGTGAGAACAGGATGCTAGACCAGATGAGCCACTGACCTGATCCAGTTGATTCTTCTTATGAGGTCTGGCCAAAGCAGAATAGTGTGGCACCATTTCTTCTTTCAGTCTGGACACTACTTCTGATGATGCAACCTAAAATCACAGTAGCCTGTCTTGCTGCCACATCACACTGCTGACTCATGTTTAGCTTGTGGTCTCCTAAAACTCCTAGATCATAGAATCACAGAATGGTAGAGTTGGAAGGGGCCTATAAGGCCATCAAGTCCAGCCCCCTGCTCAATGCAGGAATCTAAATCAAAGCATTTCTGACAGATGGCTGTCCAGCTGCCTCTTGCATGCCTCCAGTGTCGGAGAGCCCACTACCTCTCTAGGTAATTGGTTCCATTGTCGTATGGCTCTAACAGTTAGGAAGTTTTTCCTGATGTCCAGTCGAAATCTGGCTTCCTGAAACTTGAGCCCATTATTCCATGTCCTGCGCTCTGGGACAATCGAGAAGAGATCGCAGCCCTCCTCTATGTGACAACCTTTCATGTACTTGAAGAGTGCTATCATATCTCCCCTCCGTCTTCTCCAGGCTAAACATGCCCAGTTCTTTCATTCTCTCCTCATAGGGCTTTGTTTCCAGTTCTCTGGTCATCCTTGTTGCCCTCCTCTGACCCTGTTCCAGTTTGTCTGCATCCTTCTTGAAGTACAGAGACCAGAACTTGATGCAGTATTCAAGATGAGGCCTAACCAGTGCTGAATAGAAGAGAACTAATACTGTACTTCACGCGATTTGGAAACTATACTTCTGTAAATGCAGCCTAATATAGATCCTTCTTTACATGTACTGCTATCAAGCGAGGTGTCACCCATCCTGTATTTGTGCATCTGATTCTCCCTACCTAAATGCAAACTTTACATTTTTCTGTGTTGAAATTCATTTTGTTACTTTAGGGCCAGTTTCTCATTTTGTAAAGATAATCTTGGATCCTATTTGTATTCTAAGCTCTTGGCAGCTACATTCAGTTTGGCGTTGTTCCCTCCACTCCTTCATCAGAGTAATTTATAAAGATGTTAAATAATGCCAGGCCCAGGAGAGAACCCTGCAGCATCCAGTTCGTCACAGTAACCTCATCTAGGCCACATTTACCAGCTTTCCAACAGGATATACATAATGGGGGACTTTGGTTAATGCCTTGCTGAAATCTAAAATATACCATGCCTACAGCATTCCCTTGATCTACGTTGCTAGTAACTCTATCAAAAAAGAAATAAGGGTAGTCTGACATACTTGTTAAGAAACTGTTGCTTTCTGATAGCAGCATTCTATTCTAAACTGGACAAACTGGTTAAAGGTCAATTCTAGAACCTTTTTAGGGTTGACATCAAGCTGGCTATTTGGTACTTACCTAGATCCTCCCCCCCCCAGATGTGGATAGCATTTGTCCACCTCTACTCTTGAATTACCCATTATCTAAGAATTTTTAAACAATTATAGACAAAGGCTCTGGGATCATATCTGCAAGTTTCATTAGTACTGTAGGATTCACTTTGTCTGGTCCTGTAAACTTGAATTCATTTAGAGTGGCTAGGTACTTCTACATCACCTTTTTACCTCATTTGGATAAAACTTTCCTGTCTTCATCTAACCTATTTTTGCCAGGTTGCACAGTTTTCCTTGTGGGAGAAGGCTGAGGCAAAGTAGGAGTTGTATAGGTCTACCTTCTCTCCATCACCCACTAACATTTCTCCATATTCTCCTCTCAGTTGACCTGCCACTTCTTCCTTTTGTTCCAAATATAACCCAACCCCCTACCCAGCTTTTGTTCTTTTTAACACCTTTCATAAGCCTAAACTCATTCTGTAGCCCTCATGATACTGTCCCTCAAAGACTTGCCTGCTTGTTTATGCTCATCCTTTGTGGTTTGCTTCTTCTTCCATTTCCTATACATGCCCCTTTAAAATCCAAGTCATCATAAGTTCCTTATGCAACCAATCTGGTTTCTTTAGCTGCCTACCATTTCTCTTGCTTATTGGAATGATTTGTGATTGTGTAATATCTCACTTTTAAGAAACTCCCACCCATCTTGAACTCCCTTCTAAAAAACCCACAGGATTGCACCCAGTAACTTGTTGAAATCAACTGTCCAGGGTGACTATGCACACCTTTCCTTTTCCTCAGTATCATCCCAAGATGGTGTGGTCCATTCCACCCAAGGTCTCTACTAGCTTTTCACCAGTTCTTCCTTATTGGTAAGGATCAGATCTAACAGTTGATCCCCTTATCTCTGGAATTGACTTCCAACATGCATCAGGGTAGCTGAGGTCTTCCATTACTACTGTGTCTTGGAAAATTTGGTAATCTGATCTAAGAAGGCATCCAAGTCTTCTGCCTTGTTTGGAGATCTGTAGCAGACTCCTTCAATAATATTGCTATTATTTCCCTCTCCTTTAATTTTCACCCAAATACTCTTTCCATTTTCAGATCCAGAGATTTCCTAACAGTGCTGCTCCCTTCCTGTTTGATCTGTTCCTTTTGAATAAGTCATACTCTTCAGTCGATAATTCTGATAATGAATCTCATGCCTTGTTGTCATTATGTGCCTTCAAGTTGATTACGACTTATGGTGACCCTATGAATCAGTGACCTCCAATAGCATCTGTTATAAACCACCCTGTTCAGATCTTGTAAGGTCAGGTCTATGGCTTCCTTTATGGAATCAATCCATCTCTTGTTTGGTCTTCATCTTTTTCTACTCCCTTCTGTTTTCCCCAGCATTGTTATTTCTAGTGAATCATGTCTTCTCATGATGTGTCCAAAGCTTCTAGTGACAGTTCTGGTTTAATTTGTTCTAACACCCAATTATTTGTATTTTTTTGCAGTCCATGGTATGCACAAAGCTCTCCTCCAACACCACATTTCAGATGAGTTGATTCTTCTCTTATCTACTTTTTTCACTGTCCAACTTTCACATCCATACATAGAGATCAGGAATACCATGGTCTGAATGATCCTGACTTTAGTGTTCAGTGATACATTTTTGCATTTGAGGACCTTTTCTAGTTCTCTCACAGCTGCCCTCCCCAGTCCTAGCCTTCTTCTGAGTTCTTGATTATTGTCTCCATTTTGGTTAAAGACAGTGCCAAGGTATTGATAATCCTTGACAAGTTCAAAGTCCTCATTGTGAACTTTAAATTTACATAAATCTTCTGTTGTCATTACTTTAGTCTTCTTGATGTTCAGCTGTAGTCCTGCTTTTGTGCTTTCCTCTTTAACTTTCATCAGCATTCGTTTGAAATCATTACTGATTTCTGCTAGTAGTATGATATTGTCTGCATAGCTTATTATTGATATTTCTTCCTCCAGTTTTCACACCACCTTCATCTTGGTCCAATCCCACTTTCTGTATATGTTCTGCATATAGATTAAACAAATAGGGTGATAAAATACCCTTGCCTTTCCTGGCTTATTAAAGCTTGCCAAGGGGGTTTGATCGAGTGGATCCAGGGTGTGGTCAGTGCATCATATCGGGAGGGAGTGGTTCCAGCCGCCCTGAAAGAGGCGGTGATCTGACTGCTCCTAGAAAAGCCCACCCCGGACCCATTGGTCTGCGACAATTACCAACCAGTTGCAAATACCCCCTCCTTAGGAAAGGTGATGGAGATGGTTGTGGCGCAGCAATTGCAAGTACTCTTGGATGAAACAGATTGTCTTGACCCATCCCAGTCTGGGTTCAGATCTGGTTATGGGACTGAATCGGCCTTGGTCACCCTGATGGATGACCTTTATCGGGAGAAGGGCAGGGGGAGTGTTTATTCTTACTTGATCTCTCAGCGGCTTTTGATACCATTGACCATGGTATCCTTCTGGGCCAGCTTGGTGAGACGGGTATCTATCTCTAACCTATCTCTAAGGTCATTTTCAGAGAATAGCATTGGGTGATTGTCTTTCGGCCCCTGGCAGATGTGCCATGGGATGCCGCAGGTACCATCTTGTCCCCCATGCTGTTTAACATCTATATGAAGCCCTTGGGAGTGATCATCAGGAGAGTTGGGGTGAGGTGTCAGCAGTACGCTGATGACACCCAGCTCTATTTCTCTGTAACATCTGAATTGGGAGAGGCCATGCAAGCCCTGGACCACAGACTGGACTCGGGTGGGCTGGATGAGGGCCAATAAACTGAGTCTGAATCCAGAGACAGAGGTGCTGTGGGTTGGTGGTCCTCAAGTTCAGATAATTGGTCAGTTGCCATCTTTGGATGGGGTTGTACTTCCTCTGAAAGCGCAGGTCTGTAGTCTGGGGGTGCTCCTAGATCCATCTTTGTCACTAGAGGCCCAGGTGACCTCAGTGGCTAGGAGTCCCTTTTACTAGCTTTGGCTGATAAGACAGCTGCGGCCTTTTCTGGACCGGGATAGCCTGACCACTGTTGTCCATGCATTGGTACCCTCTAGGCTTACTGTAATGCACTGTTATGTTGGGCTTCCCTTGAGGTTGGTCTGGAAGCTGCAGCTGGTGCAAAATGCAGCGGCGAGACTGCTCACTTGGTCAGGGTATTGCCAACATGTCACCCACTGCTGAAAGAATTGCACTGGCTGCCCATTTGCTACCAGGCCAAGTTCAAGGTTCTAGTCATGGTGTACAAAGCCCTATACAGCTTGGGACCAGGATACCTGAAAGGCCGACTTATTCCTTATATACCCAGTTGATCACTGCGCTCTGCAGGTGAGGGCCATCTGCAGATACCATCTTATCGGGAGGTCCATTCTGCACAACATAAGAAATGGACTTTTAGTGTGGCAGCACCTACCCTGTGGAACTCCCTGCCCTTAAATATTAGAAGGGCATCATTTCTGTTATCTTTTTGGTGCCTATTGAAGACCTTCCTCTTTCAACAAGCCTTTTAAGTTGAGATCTGTGCTGGAATTGCTTATTAACATGTTTTTAAACCTTTTTTGTTTAAACAATAAGTTTTTAATCTTTGCTTTTGAAAGATGTCTTGAAAGCTTTTAAAAATGTTTTTAAAATTAATTGGCTTTAATGTGTTTTAAAGTCTGTTTTTATTATGTTTTAAAGTGCTTTCGTGCTTTTGTTTGCCCCCCTGGGCTCCTACTGGGAGGAAGGGCGGGATATAAATCAAATAATAAAGAAAGAAAGAAAGAAAGAAAATACACTCCTGTCTCACACCCATTCTCCATATTCTGTCCTTACAGTAGCCTCTTATCCACAATATAGGTTGTGCATCAAGACAATTAGATGCTGTGGCACCCCCATTTCTTTTAAAGCATTCCACAGTTTTTCATGATCTACACAATCAAAGGCTTTGCTGTAATCTATAAAGCACAGGGTGATTTCCTTCTGAAATTCCTTGCTCCATTCCATTATCCAACGTATGTTTGCGATATGATCTCTGGTACCTCTTCCCTTTCTAAATCCAGCTTGGACATCTGACACTTCTCGCTCCATATATGGGAAGAGCCTTTGTGGAAGAATCTTGAGCATAGTATATTAAGGCAATAGTTCAATAATTGCTGCATTCCCTGGGATCTCCTTTCTTTGGAATTGGGATGTATATGGAACGCTTCCAGTCTGTGGGTCATTGTTTAGTTTTCCATATTTGTTGACCTATTTTTGTCAAACTTTGGTCAGATTCAGTTTCAGTAGATTGTAGCAGTTCTATTGGTATGCCATCTGTTCCTGGTGATTTGTTTCTTCCAAGTATTTTAAGAGTAGCTTTCACCTCACATTCGAAAATTTCTGATTCTTCATCATACAATTCCTCCATGAATGAATCTGTCATCCTTGCATCTCTTTTATAGAGTTCTTCAGTGTGTTGCTTCCATCTTCCTTTTATTTCATCTCGGTCAGTCAGTGTGTCTCCCTGTTGATTTTTCAACATCCCTACTCGTGGTTTAAATTTCCCTTTCATTTCTCTAATCTTTTGGAATAGGCTTCTACAATTTTCTTCTTCTATTTCTATCCAGTAACCATTGTTATAGTTCTCTTCGTCCCTACGTACTAGTCGCTGTATTGTTGCATTTAGGGTTCTAACCGTGTTTCTGTCTCCTTTTGCTTTTGTTTTCCTTCTCTCTTTAACCATTTTAAGAGTTTCTTCAGTCATCCATTGAAGTCTTTCTCTCTTTTTAATGAGAGGTATTGTCTTTTTGCATTCTTCCCTAATAATGTCTCTGACTTCATTCCATAGTTCTTCTGGTTCTGTCAACTAAGTTTAAAGCCTCAAATCTGTTCCTTATTTGATCTTTATATTCTTCTGGGATGTTATTTAAATTGTATTTTGGCATTATGATTGCTTTGCTGTTCTTCTTTAGCTTTACTCTGATTTTCGATATGACCAGTTCATGGTCTGTACCACATTCTGCTCCTCTTCTGTTCTCACAGAAAGTATGGAACTTCTCCATCTTCTGCTACCAATTACATGATCAATTTGATTCCTATATTGACCATTTGGTGATGTCCACGTGTACAGTTGTCTTTTCGGTTGCTCAAAACATGTGTTTGCAAGAAACAAATTATAGGCTTCACAGAATTTAATAAGTCTCCTGCTTCATTTCTATCTCCTAAGCCCTACTTTCCCACAATTCCTAGTTCTTTTCTGTTCTCTACCTTTGCATTCCAGTCCCCCATGATTATCAGCACATCTTGTTTTGGTGAGTGATCAATTTCTTTCTGTACTTCTGCATAAAATCTTTCTAGTTCCTTTTCTTCTGCATTTGCTGTTGGAGCATAGACTTGGATGATGGTTATGTTAATAGGTTTTCCGTTAAATGGTATTGATATAACTCGCTCAGTCCTTGCGTTATAGCTCCTAATTGCCTTTGCTACATCACTTCTCACTATTAAAGCAACCCGGTTTCTTCTTAATTTTTCATTTCCTGCATAAAATATGTTGTAGTTGCCTGAATGAAAATGTCCCTTTCCAGTCCATTTTAATTGACTCACACCAAGCATTGTAATGTTGCTGTATTCCATTTCTTGCTTGACAATTTCTAACTTTCCTTGGTTCATGCTTCTCACATTCCATGTTCCTATTGTGTGTTGTACAACTACCACTCTCCTTTTGCATCTGTGCACATCAGCGTCTGGGCTTCCTATCGACTTTGACCCAGCTGTGTCATTAGTCACAGCGCTACTCATACTTGTCAGTTCTTCTTCCCCAGTAGCTCGATGAGTGCCTTCTGACCTGGGGGGTCTCATCTTCCAGCACTATCTCATGTTGCATTATTCATAGGGTTTTCATGGTAAGAGATATTCAGAGGTGGTTTACCATTGCTTTCCCCTGGGTTTGGATGCATCTAAGTCTGGTGTGTCAGCTTTCTGGTGTCAGCTTTGACTATTCTGCCTTGGATGCCCCTGCTAGCAGTGCAGCCTCTTGGTCTAGACTCCTGACAGCATTGCTCTCAGCTTCTTCAACACTCTCAAATCCTCTCACCACATTAAGGTGTGCATCCTGGAAGGGGAATCTCATGCTTATTGAATCTTATTTACCTTACTGTATTTTCAAGTTCATCTTATTTATTTCCTATACTCTGCATTGATATAAAGACACTGGAAACAATAGGTCATACCCCCAGCCACATGCTTACTGACTTTTCATTAATATTAGCAGGTACCCACACTGTAGACCTAGTTTCAGTCATATTCCCAATGTATGATGCCATCCTGTCTAATAGGATTTCATTGCCTTTCCTTCCAGAACTTAGTAAGAAGCCCTCCTGATCAGATTTGTGAGACTTCTATCAAACACTTCTTCCCAGTCTCATAAGGTGCAACTCATTTCTCACCAGAAGTCATTCATCACTGAAGTATAAACCATCACCCAAGAATCCAAACCCTTCCCAGTGACAGAATTTGCAACATTCACTTCCAGTATGTTTCTTTCTCTTCGTGTACCATGACCATCAGTAGAAAGGAGTGACAGCACCACCACCTGTACCCCAAAGTCCTTCTCTTTGCTACCCAGAGCCTCATATTCTCTTGCAATACATTCAAAGTTGTTTCTGGTGGTGTCATCAGTTCCCATATGGATCAGCAGGCAGAGATAATGGTTAGTGGGCTTGATGAGTCTTGGTATACTTTCTGCCCTCTCTGGATGTGTGTACTAGGACTATAACACACTACCAGGTTGTAGCTTGAATTTGAAGCAGAGACCTCAAACATGAAAAACATAACTGTTCCAATAGGCTAGAGTATCTTCTGAACCCCCTGTGCTCCTGATATCTTATGTCTGGGTCTTGGAGCTGGGAGGAATAGAAATCACCCATGATGTATCTGACTGCCAACTGCTCCTGTGGTTGAGTGGTTAGGGTGCTGTTCTGTGGTTTTCTGTATGGGTTCAAATCAAAATATTCCTCTTTTTTTGCCTTTGGTATGAATGGCATTTTTCCAAGCATGCAAAAGCTGTTGTCCTCTTCCCCTGGTGGGGTTTGAGCTCCTGCATCTTGCTTTCCAACCTTGTGCTCTATATAGTGAGCCACCAAATGTTGCTGCAGTCACTATGTATTTGTGACTGCCTTTGTTGCATGGCCCCTTCCCCTGGCTGCTTGGTAAGAGTCTTTTTCACCCTGGGTGGGTCTTAAATCTTTGTCTCCAGATGGGTTTGTGTGCTTTGTACAAGCCCTCTGCCCAAGGAGCTGTGCTGCTGATGTCTTGTGTTAGACCCCCTTTCTCGCCTTTGTGCGTTCTCCAAAACAGTGATCATGAGTAGCATTAGGTGACTTAACCCACTGCCTGTAAGGATACTTGATGACTAGAGGAAGCAGTAGTGTTGCTGGCTGTGCCTCCAAGGCTGATGGAGCGAGGAAGAGGCAATGGCGTTGCTTTGTGTGTTGGGTGTGTGCTGTGTGCAGTTGTAAGTTAATTGGCTCTCAATATGTGGGCAGCATGTGTCATCATCACTGGCATACTCCTTTATCAGTGGGCACTGGTGGAATTTCCAGGGACAATGATTATTTGTCTGCTGTTTTTATGCTTTTTTTGTCTTTGTGTGTTTTCACCTCCCTTCCCCAGCAGACATGGATATGGTGCTCAATCTGCCAGCACAGCAGTAACATATTCCCCCCCTCCCCAATGTTCCGTGAGTATAGGATTGCTCTACCTGATTCTTTAATAGTCTCACTGGTATAGTTGCTGGAAGAAAATAACCTTCTGAGCTGGATTCAATTATTTATTTTATTTATTTATTGTATTTAATTTATATACCGCCCTAAGCCCGAAGGCTCTCTGGGCGGTGTACATAAAAGATAAAACAAGCACAGTGTATAAGTACAATAAATACAATAAATCAAGAACCAAAAACAAACAAACAATAAAAGAACCAAACAACGTCCAAAATACAAGATAATAGTGAAATACTGTTAAAATACACTTTAAAATGCCTGGGAGTATAAAAAGGTTTTCACCTGGCGCCGAAAAGATAGTAGCGTCGGCGCCAGGTGCACCTCATCGGGGAGACTGTTCCACAGTTTGGGGGCCACCACTGAAAAGGCCCTAGTTCTAGTCACCACCCTCTGAGCTTCTCGATGGGATGGCACTCGGAGGAGGGCCTTAGATGTTGAGCGCAGTGTACTGGTAGGTTCATATTGGGAGAGGCGTTCCACCAGGTACTGCGGTCCCATGCTGCGTAGGGCTTTATAGGTCAAAACCAGCACTTTGAATCTAGCCCGGAAACAAATAGGAAGCCAGTGCAGACGGGCCAGAACAGGTGTTATATGAGCGAACCTTCTGGTCCACGTCAGCAATCTGGCCGCTGCATTCTGGACTAGCTGTAGTTTCCGAACAGTCTTCAAGGGCAGCCCAACGTAGAGCGCATTGCAGTAGTCCAATCTAGAAGTTACCAGAGCATGAACAACTGAGGCGAGGTCGTCACTGTCCATATAGGGACGTAGCTGGGCTACCAATCGAAGATGGTAAAAAGCATTCCGTGCCACCGAGGCCACCTGGGCCTCAAGAGACAAGGAAGGATCGAAAAGAACTCCCAAGCTACGAACCTGTTCCTTCAAGGGGAGTGTAACCCCATCAAGAACAGGATGAACATCCACCATCTGGGCAGAGAAGGCACTCACCAACAGCGTCTCAGTCTTGTCTGGATTGAGCTTCAGTCTGTTAGCTCCCATCCAGTCCATTATCGCGGCCAGGCAATGGTTTAGCACGTTAACAGCCTCACCTGAAGAAGATGAAAAGGAGAAATAGAGCTGCGTGTCATCAGCATACTGATGACAACGCACCCCAAAACTCCTGATGACCGCACCCAGCGGCTTCATGTAGATGTTAAAAAGCATGGGGGACAGTACCGATCCCTGAGGGACTCCACAATGGAGGGTCCAGGGTATCGAGCAATGTTCCCCAAGCACTACCTTCTGGTGGCGACCCACCAAGTAGGAGCGGAGCCACTGCCAAGCAGTACCCCCAACTCCCAACTCCGTGAGTCTTCCCAGAAGGATACCATGGTCGATGGTATCAAAAGCAGCTGAGAGATCAAGGAGAATCAACAGAGTCACACTCCCCCTGTCCCTCTCCCGACAAAGGTCATCATACAGGGCGACCAAGGCTGTTTCAGTGCCAAAACCGGGCCTAAAACCGGATTGAAATGGATCAAGATAATCAGTGTCATCCAAGAGCCCCTGGAGCTGGCCGGCAACCACCCGTTCCAGCACCTTGCCCAAGAACGGAACATTCGCCACAGGTCTATAGTTGTTCAGGTTATCTGGGTCCAAAGAGGGTTTCTTCAGGAGCGGTCTCACTGCCGCCTCTTTTAGGCAGTCAGGGACCACTCCCTCTCTCAAAGAGAGAGGCGTTTATTATCTCCTTGGCCCAGCCGGTCCTGCCAGCTTTCACCAGCCAAGGGTCCAGCACAGATGTGGTCGCCCGCACCAGTCCAAGGATTATGAGAGCTTTGCTGAGATTTTTAATTATGGGGCCTCACTTATGGACATGTGTGGTATCATGGCATCTTCCCCTCCCTTTTGTCTGTGGTTTTGGGATATTGTCTTGACAGGAAATGGGGTGGCATGGACAGGAGTCAATAAAACATACCTTTAAAACTCTTATGGCGTGATTCTATGCTGAGTTAGACACGCCTAAGCCCATCTGTTTCATGTGTGTCCGCATAAGATCAGTGTGTTCGTGCCATTCTATACCAGACTGTCACCATATATAGGTTCAGAAAAGAAAAACCAGAAAAGAAAACTACCAAACCAGGTTCTGTTTTGGTTTCTAAAAGGTTTTTGTTTGTTTTTTGCTGCTTTGGGTGTTTTTTTTTTTTTGTCTTTGGCAATATGTGGCTTTACTTACTGGAGTCATCTGCAACTATGCTCTGCTTGTGGTCTATGCTTGTGGCCACACTATGAATTACTCTGTGACGGGCCTACAGCACTGACTGCATGTCAAAAACAGTTAGCTATGGTTAATGACTTCCAAACAAACCAGGATTTATAAATCGACTTTAAACTATGGCTTCATTTCCTAGCTTGTTTGGAGACCATTAATCATAGCTTCCTAGTTTGCGCATAATGGGAAGCTACCCATTAATTGTAGCTTCCTGACTTGTTTCTCCTTATGCTCATGCAAAAGGAGGAGTGAAGTAGAAGGAAGAAGCCTGCATTAGTGTTGTGCCAAAGTTTTCATTCTTCTTTTAAAACAAAACACCATTTACTGGAGGGAGGGCAAAAAGAAATATCCCCCATATCTTGGGGAAAGGGGGGAGAACTTCAGAGAAGTTCTTTGGGGTTATGTGGAGATTTTGCTCTTATCATACAACAGTAATAAGGTGGTCTTGAAAGTGTCTTTACTGCTGTGTACTGCTGAGAGTGCAGTGTAACTTTTTTTAAAAAAGTCCTCCTTTGGGATTTTTAAGAAGCCAGGGAGACAGTGAAACAACAGAAACAGTGCAGCATGGATTGTTAAAGGAACCATTCACACGCACATACCCACCTTATGACAATGGTAAGGTAGGTGCAAACGACCCACATGCACCCCAGAGAATTTCTCAAAAGTTCTCGCACTCCACATGAAAGAGACAGAAAAACAACCTCTTTCATATCAGGTCCAAAGTTAGTGGGTGGGGTTTGACACACCACGAGGCTCCATGAAAGTGCTTGGAGCTCATGCATGTCCTGGTTTATTACGCCAGGATTCGAACATATGAATGCAGCCATGGACTGTTTTGACCTGCAATAGGGTACAGGACATGTTTTCCCCCATTTCTCTAATGGTATAGAAATAACACTTCAAAAACCAAGTTAGTTGCTGCCATACACATTGCTGGAAGGTTAGCGTTTATGTCAATGTGGGTGGCAATTGTTTTTAGAATTCAATTATTAACCATTTTGATTAGATGGTCAGAGATCCAAATGGATAAATAGTGCTGTGTTCATGAAAAAATACAACAAATCTACATTCTTCAAGCATAATATGCACTATGGATTGTAGATTTAGCAATCCTCAGATTTTGTTGCAAAGTCAGTTGATAGAAAATTGTATTCTGATACAAAATGCTCCATTTTCAGTATGTACTGGTTTTTAATCTTGTGCTGGGAGACAAAATGTATTCTGATACAAAATGCTCCATTTTCAGTACGTACTGGTTTTTAATCTTGTGCTGGGAGGCAAAAATATGCATTTAAAATTTGTGTTAATGGAGCTGACTTTGGATGAAATGATGGGCTAAATGGCCTGTGGCTTTATATTGCAGATGGCTAACCAACTAATATAACTTTAAATCTCTATTGGACATTTCTAGAGGCACAAAAGTGTTGGGCAAAGAGCTCTAGGGATGCATTTACATGACTGGGAATTAGGAGTGAGAAGAGCTGCTTGCCCTTCTACAAAAACAATAACAACAACAAAAGACCTGTTGGGAATTAATCTCACTCCACTAAAATTGAAAAGTGAATTGTGGAATCCAAAACTTCAGGTAGCAAGACAAAGGGAGATTGTGCTAGACCTCTCTGTACATGTCCCATGGCCTCCAGTGTAGTGACGGGCAAGCAATGTCACTGGCTTTCACTGCACTAGAGGTCTTCAGGAATGTGAGTGAAAGCCTAGCATAACCTGGAGGCATCCACACAAACACAGAAATATTATTTTGCATGCTATTTCCAATATGAATCTGGAATTTGCTGTTCCACCTGAACCTGAAATTCTGGCCCAATTCTTAGTTGGGATGGAATCTATTCAATCCTAAAATGAATGAGCAATAGCAATGGCCTATATTTTGTAAATTATTTGCATGTATTGAGAATAAATGGTGCATGGATTGTAGTGATGATCAACATCCAGAGGAAGTTGTGTGCCATAACGTTGTATTGATTGTAAACATTTACCTTTACAGCAACAAAACTTCAAGCAAAAAGTGGTGGCACTGTTGAAAAGGTTTAAAGTATCTGAAGAGGTAAGCTGACTGGCTGTAATTGCTGTCTCCAGCAACTTTCTTAACTGTATGAGGTTTGCATTATCTAGCAGGCTAAGGGCACTTGCATAAAAAAAATACAGAACATTTTTTTACACATGGCAAATGTTCAAGAACATATTCCAGCCAAGCAACAGTACTTGAGGAGGATGTGGAGTGTGGCCTGGGCAGAGTCCCAAGGGACAGATGAAGAGGACTAGAGAGGGCCATATTTGGCCCCCGCCCTGAGGTTCTATACCAAGGGTGGGGAGCGTTTTTTTAATCTCAGAGGCTTAAAGGGGGAGTGTGAGCAGACTCATAAAGCGTTTTGCAAGTTCTTCTGCACTTCCCTTTTAAGCCTCCAAGATTGGGGACTTCAAAAGGCTTTAAGACAGCTTGTGCGAGCCCCCAAGAGCCTTTGCAAAAGCACTCTTTGAAGTAGCTTACATGTGCAAGCTGCTTCAAGGGACGCTTTTGCACAGGGATTAAATCTTGCTGCCATCTGTGCAGTATTGTTCCCTGTTGAGAACAGGATTGCGCAGCCAATGCAGGACTAAGCCTTTTCCTCCCACCCATCAGCTAATGTCACCATTGATGTCAGATCATGGGTGGGCAGGTGTGGTTTGAGGAAAATAGCCTTGTGGGACACATTAGACCTGATGGGCCAGGATGGTCCACGAGCTGAAGGTTCTCCATCCCTGTTTTACACCAATGCAGCCGTTTTGAATTTGTGGCACTAATTATGAATTTTAATGATCTGGCAAATATTATTTCTGGCATATGAACCTATGTTAGTCTTCCACAAGCACATTTATGTCATAACTGAGACTGAACTATTGGAGGAATCTTCTGTAACTGGATCTCTCCTGAAGTGAAATACGATAATAGGGAAATTTAAGAGCTCAAAAGCATTACCTTTGTATAATGTGGGTGGTCAATATTTTTGAAATATTAAGCAGTTTATAAATGCTTTTAAATAAAGAAATAAAATATAATGACAGAGATGTCATTCACCAACTTAACTGTTTCATGTGAAAACATCTTAATTCTCCCTGTCTTGCTCTCTCTGTATTGGATCCAGAGTAAATTAGGCGAACTTGAGTTCCATTGAAATCAATGAGATGTCATGACTAACTTGTCCCATTGATTTCAATGGGATCTGAGTTTACCTAACTTAGCCTAGATCCAACCCTCTGTTCTGTAAGATGTTCTATCGACTTATCCTGCACAATGAAATATGGTCCATGAGAACCTCTGGAAGTAACTTCTGCCCAGTCATAACACCTCCATAAACTGTGTTTGAGGGCCTCCCAACAGCAGTGCTAATTGTAAGGTTTGTTTAAGGCAGAGCTTATATTTTTACCAGTCAGATATGCTTAACATACCCAAAGATATGCCTAACAACAAAGTAATTTATATCCTGGAAGCAGCTAGAGGGAAAAAAAGAGATAAAATACAGAATAAACCTCTGGAGCAACCATTCTTTTTGCAGACACTTATGTCACCCATCTACAGAGGATGTTGGGGCAATCCACGAATCAAACAGGAAAACAATTTGTCACTCTTTGTAAACGTGAAAAATGAATATGCATAATGCCCATTCTTGCACAGTCTTTCACCTGAACATAATCTGTGCTTGGAAAAAGTAATTTCCTTGGTGTTTTGCAAGATCTATCAGGATCACACAAACTGTATCCTGATCACATCTTGGTGACCACACCAGTTTTGTTTTATTTAGCTTCTTTGACTCATAAAGGGTCACTGTATCTACTTCCCACTCACACTGGATTTATTGTTGCACTGCAAAGGCTGCATCCACCACCACAATATGTACACTTTGAAACTGACTGTCTGGAAGAGGCAATAGAAGTCTGAATGGACTTGGTTTTTAGGGCAACCTAGTTCCCTCTTCAGATGTCGTCCACACAATAAGAATGGCATGAGGGGAAGGCTAAGGAATAACTTATTGGCTCCACCCCCTCCATTACATTTCATTTTCTGGCTCTGACTCTATAGTGTTCCATGTATTGAGGGCTGAAGAATTGCAGCAGGAAGCCTTCCATACTTGGGGGTTGGACTTAATGGCCTTACAGGCCCCTTCCAACTCTACTGTTCTATGATTCTACGATACTTCTAGAGGCTCCCTATATGATTGAGAACACTGAACTCTCAGTGTTCTAAATTGCACAAGGAGCCTATATCACTTAGAGATTTTGAAAATATAAGTGATTTATAAATGTCTTTAAATAAATAGATATGAGTACAGAAAACTGCCTCCTGTAGAAGTTCAGCACCCAATGTGCAAAAGGCAATAGAGCTGAGCAATGAGATTGCAACAGGGGAGATGGGGACATCAGGCTTGTCCTTGTTCTCCTCATACAATTCTAATTGTGTGGGAGTGAACTTCTGAAGAGGGCTCAGGTGTGACATTAATTTGTTGTTGTTAATGTGCCTTCAAGTCAGTCATGACTTATGGCAACCCTATGAATCAGCGACCTCCAGTAGCATCTGTCGTGAACCATCTTGTTCAGATCTTGTAAGTTCAGGTCTGTGGCTTCCTTTATGGAATCAATCCATCTCTTGTTTGGCCTTCCTCTTTTTCTACTCCCTTCTGTTTTCCCCACCATTATGGTCTTTTCTAGTGAATCATGGCTTCTCATTATGTGTCCAAAGTATGATAACCTCAGTTTCATCATTTTAGCTTCAAATGATAGTTCTGGTTTAATTTGTTCTAACACCCAATTATTTGTTGTTGTTTTTTTGCAGTCCATGGTATCCGCAAAGCTCTCCTCCAGCACCACATTCCAAATGAGTTGATTTTTCTCTTATCCCCTTTTTTCACTGTCCAACTTTCACATCCATACATAGAGATCGGGAATACCATGGTCTGAATGATCCTGACGTTAGTGTTCAGTGATACATCTTTGCATTTCAGGACCTTTTCTAGTTCTCTCATAGCTGCCCTCTCCAGTCCTAGCCTTCTGATTTTTTTTACTATTTCCATTTTGGTTAATGACTATGCTGAAGTATTGATAATCCTTGACAAGTTCAATGTCCTCATTGTCAACTTTAAAGTTACAAAAATCTTCTGTTGTCATTACTTTAGTCTTCTTGACGTTCAGCTGTAGTCCCACTTTTGTGCTTTCCTCTAACTTTCATCAGCATTCGTTTGAAATCATTACTGGTTTCTGCTAGTAGTATGGTATTGTCTGCATATCTTAAATTACTGATATTTCTCCCTGCAGTTTTCACATCTCCTTCATCTTGGTCCAGTCCAGCTTTCCGTATGATATGTTCTGCATATACAAGCAGGGTGATAAAATAAACCCCTGTCTCATGCCCTTTCCGATTGGGAATCAATCAGTTTCTTCATATTCTGTCCTTACAGTAGCCTCTTGTCCAGAGTATAGGTTGCGTATCAGGACAATCAGATGCTGTGGCACTCCCATTTCTTTTAAAGCATTCCATAGTGTTTCATGATCTACGCAATCAAAGGCTTTGCTGTAATCTATAAAACAGGGTGATTTCCTTCTGAAATTCCTTGGTCCGTTCCATTATCCAACGTATGTTTGTGATATGATCTCTCGTTCCTCTTCCCTTTCTGGTAGAATCTTGAGCATTACTTTACTTGCATGGGATATTAAGGGAATAGTTTAATAATTACTGCATGCCCTGGGAACTCATTTCTTTGTAATTGGGATGTATATTGAACGCTTCCAGTCTGTGGGCCATTGTTTAGTTTTCCATATTTCTTGACAAATTTTTATCAAAATTTGAACAGATTCAGTCTCAGTAGCTTGTAGCAACTCTATTGGTATGCCATCTGTTCCTGGTGATTTGTTTCTTCCAAGTATTTTAAGAGCAGCTTTCACCTCACATTCTACAATTTCTGGTTCTTCATCATACGGTTCCTCCGTGAATGAATCTGTCGTCCTTGCATCTCCTTTATAGAGTTCTTCAGTGTATTGCTTCCATCTTCCTTTTATTTCATCTCGGTCAGTCAGTGTGTTCCCTTATTGATATTCAACATCCCTACCCTTGGTTTAAATTTCCCTTTCATTTCTCTAATCTTTTTGGAATAGGGCTCTTGTTCTACCCTTTTTGTTGTCCACTTTTATTTCTATACAATAACTATTGTAATAGTTCTGTTTGTCCCTAGTCACTGTATTGTTGCCTTTAGGGTTCTAATCGTGTTTCTGTCTCCTTTTGCTTTTGTTTTCCTTCTCTCTTTAACTATTTTAAGAGTTTCTTCAGTCATCCACTGAAGTCTTTCTTTTTAACGAGAGGTATTGTCTTTTTGCATTCTTTCCTGATAATGTCTCTGACTTCATTCCATAGTTCTTCTGGTTCTCTGTCAACTAAGTTTAAAGCCTTAAACCTGTTCCTTATTTGATCTTTATATTCTTCTGGGATGTTATTTAAATTGCATTTTGGCATTGTGATTGCTTTGTTGTTCTTTAGCTTTACTCTGATTTTTGATATGACCAGTTCATGATCTGTGCCGCAGTCTGCTCCTGGTCTTGTTTTTGCAGAAAGTATGGAACTTCTCCATCTTCTGCTACCAAATACATGATCAATTTGATTCCTATATTGACTATTTGGTGATGTCCATGTATACAGTCGTCTTTTCGGTTGTTCAAAAAAATGTGTTTGCAAGAAACAAATTATAGGCTTCACAGAATTTAATAAGTCATTCTCCTGCTTCATTTCTATCTCCTAAGCCCCATTTTCCCACAGTTCCTAGTTCTTCTCTGTTCCCTACTTTTGCATTCCAGTCCCCCATGATTATCAGCACATCTTGTTTTGGTGTGTGATCAGTTTCTTCTTTTACTTCTGCATAAAATCTCTCCAATTCCTCTTCTGCATTTGCTGTTGGAGCATAGACTTTGATGATGGTTATGTTAATAGGTTTCCTGCTAAATCTCATTGATATAACTTGCTCAGACCTTGCGTTATAGCTCTTAATTGTTTTTGCTACATCACTTCTCACTATTAAAGCAACACCGTTTCTTCTTAATTTCTCATTTCCTGCATAAAACATTTTGTAGTTGCCTGACTGAAAATGTCCCATTCCAGTCCATTTTAATTGACTCACGCCAAGTATTGTAATGTTGATGCGTTCCATTTCTTGCTTGACAATTTCTAACTTTCCCTGGTTCATGCTTCTCACATTCCATGATTCCATTGTGTGCATCGTACAACTCCGGACTCTCCTTTCACATCTGTGCACATCAGCCTCTGGGCTTCCTTTCAGCTTTGACCCAGCTGCGTCATTAGTCACAGCGCTTCTCGTACTTGTCCTTTGTTCTTCTCCAGTAGCTCATTGACTGCATTCTGACCTGGGGGGGGTCTCATCTTCCAGCACTATCTCGCATTGCATTTTGGATACTCTGTTCATAGGATTTTCATGGTAAGAGGTATTCAGAGGTGGTTTACCATTGCCTTCCTCTGAGTTTGGATGCATCTTAGCTTGGTGTCTCAGCTTTGACCATTCAGCGTTGGGTGCCCATGCTAGGTAATTAATACTTGTAATTATTATATGTAATAATTGTAATAGTACTTAATACTTGAATGCAATCAATGGGCACGTTTTTGTTATGTTAATTGCAGCTACTGGGATATCTAAGCAACCTTAGGCCTGTGGGGAGGAGAGGTTTAACTCTTTCTCTCCCTGCCACAGTCCTGACAAAAATTGTCTCAATGAAGGTGCTGTTTGCAGTTTACCATTAATGTGCAGTCTGTTGAACTGCTGTTGATTTTCTGCCTAGGTTTTGGATTCTGAGCAGGATCCAGCTGACCATGTCCCAGAAGTAGAGGAAGATCTAGATCTTCTCTATGATACGCTTGATATGGAAAATCCTAGTGACAGTGGCCCTGACATGGAAGATGATGACAGTGTCCTCAGCACTCCTAAGCCAAAGCTAAGGTAAGAGCATTGATGTCTAATGGCAGATTTGCAGATTGTTAGACCTACTGCCTACTGGGATGGGAGATGCTAGGGCAGCAGGGTGGGACATGTAGAGTGTGTTATGATGGTTGATGAGTTTTTTACATTTCATCCTATTGCTGTCAGTTAGTTAGGTTCATGCATGTGCACTACATTTCACTCTCACAGCTAAAGTAAGATAACTAAAAATAAGGTTACCGATATGCCCAGATCTGTATGGCTGTAACAGATCTCACCAAACTTCTATATCTATGGAGATAGTTACCTCTTCCTGCCTGTCATCTGTCTGTATTTCTCCTTCTCCCTGGGGTCTGTTCTTCCCTTCTCCTCATGCCCGTTCCCATCCTTTTTGCCGTCAGCTTCCCATATGTCACTCACTGTTTTTAGTTTGTCTCCACCGATCCTACTGCAGGCTTTAGGATGGGCAAGTGATTACTGGGAACATCTGGCTGAATATGAGTGGCTGTTTCAGCAGATAGGAGGCTATGGACCTCGGCAGGCCCTGATTTATGTCAATTTAAGAGGGGCCACCTTTTAGTTTGTCATCTTCAAGCTGCGCCTCTGCCTAGCAGCTCTGTGGGTGCCATGAGTTTTGCCACACTTGTACTAAGCAGGATTGCTGCTCCCCAGCTCTCACCACTGCCATTACTTTCACCATCAATGTCCTGCCCAGAGGTGACAGATTCAGACTGAGGCGAGGTGATGTGTTTTTCTGTTTTTATTAGCATTATATTACACCCAAAGCAGTGAGCTTCATACACCTGTCTACTCTGACTCACTGCTTTCTCTAACTAGCCTAACTAAGCAATGTTAGAGGAAAGTTGACTCAGCACTTGTGCCTTGGCTTAAGTAGGGAACGTTTTGGCTCATAAATGGTGGCTCTGCCTCAGTTCCACCCTCTGAAAGTCTCTCATCTTGCGCCTCCTCACACGGGGCGAGGGAGGGCAACTCTCAAACGACCCATCTGACAACGGGGCTTCGCTAGGTGACTGCGCGGTCTCTGGAAGCGGGATGCTGATTGTCTGGGAAGCATTTGAAGTGCCTGGTGGGAATTCCTGCATGGGAATAGATAGTGCGGGTGGAGAGTTATTTCCCAACTGCTCGGGCGTTGGACTCACAGGCGGGGCAGGAGCTTCCTCGGTGGAAGTGCCAGGCAGGGGAGTTTGGGGACTGCCAGAACCCTCCCCGCTCATCTCCCTTCCTTCAGCTTCCCAAACAGCCTCATCCTCATATGACTCCCCTCCATGATCTAACTCTCCCCTTGCCTGGGTCACAACAATCAGGGCTTTTAGTGCTTCCATTGCAGATTGTGTTGTGCTTCTGTCAGGGATTGAGTGGTGTCTGCTGAAGTAAGACAGAACCTATAGTGCAGTTTCCTGTGGCTTTTCTTGGTGTGCAGCTTATACTCTATGGCTTCCCCTATCACTTCTTTAGTCTTCTGCCATGATTCCAATGGCTCTTTATTGGAGGGGTCCTGGAGACCAGCAACAGCATCTTCACCTGCTCCAAATCTTGCCAGTGGGGTAGTGGTGGTGGTGAGTACTCTATTTTTCTCTCATGGATGACAGAGGTCTCCACGTGGGTACTATAGTTCCCCCTACAGCTCAAAGACAGGAAATGCTTCAGGAAATGTTTTTTGCTCCTCCCTTCCTGCTGAGGCTCAGTTTTCTTTCCTGTCTCAGCTCGGAGCACACCCTTTCTGGCTGTCTTCCTTTCTGGCCTAGCTTCTCTCTTCCCTTTGCATAGCCACATTTTCCATGTCTACCTTCCAGCTATCTCTTCTTCTACTTGTTTTATAATAAAAAACAAAAACAAAAACTATACTTTATTTACCTTTAGTAGTTCTCTGTCCTTCTTGTTTCACTTTCATTTCTTCTGCCCTCCGCTCTCTGCAAGACATGGAAAAGATGGCATCTTATTCTTCCAAGAAGAAAAAATCTTCAAAAAAGGCAGGGCAGTACTCAGCCTTGGCTGCAGTCAGCTCCCTCCCACCTCAGATTCTTGCCAATGCTCAGCAGCAATTGCTTATTGGCGGAGACGACCCCCATGAGGGCACCTCTTCTCGGATGGACTCCATTGCTCCCCACAAGTTTGCCAGAGTCAGTGAGTCCCCTCCACTTACCTCCTTACTGCAGGGGCCTTTAGTGGAGCCGTTTTCGGCCGCTCGTGATGCGGCGCCCGCCATTTTGTCCAATAGACATGAGGCGGCCGCTATTTTGGATAGGCATTCGCCCGCCATTTTTCAGGCTGCTCCTGCGCTACAACAAAAAAGAGCACTTATTGAAGCGGATGCTTCCTATGACCTGCCTGACAATAGTGCTGCGGTCCTCTTGGCGACAAGGCCTCCGCACTCCCCGGAACCCCCCCGCCTTGTTCCTATGGGGCCTAGGGAACTGGAACGTCTTTCATCTGAAGATGAGGAGCAAAGAAGGTACGATTCCCAAGTTCAATGCATGCAGATTAACCCCCCATTCCAGCCTGGTTCTAATGCAATGCCTCAACAGCCGCAGTTGTCCCTATCTGATCTGCTTTCTCCTGCTGTGTTTCAACAGCTTAAGGAGGCCATGATTGGGGAGCTCGTTACAGAATTGACAAGCGGCAGGGGATCCAAAAGGCCCTCAACTGTGCATTCACACCTTGATAGGGTTCCTTCACCCTCCCCACATGCTGTTGCTAGAGGCCGCAGCACTCAGCAAGGCCTCTCCTTAGATGCAGGCCAGTCTGATGACGACAGAGATCCTGATATTGAAGAAGGGGAATGGAGCGAAAGTTCAGATATGGATGACACTGAGTCTTCTAGATTATTTGTAGAGGCTCACTTTGCCCCTCTTTTTTGTAAAGTAGTGGCAGCTCTGGACTTAAATGTGACGCAGAAACAACAGGAGCCCTTACCTAAGAGCTCTCTGGTGCTCCCCATCCCTAAGCCTTCTACTAGGTGCATGCCTTTGCCCACCTCTTTAAAAAATATTATGAAGTTAGAATGGGACTTGCCTCTTCAATGCAGAAAAGGTACTAACTATGCCAATAAGTTTTATGTCCTAGATGCTGACGTTATGAACCAGCTTTGCATTCCAGTTGTGGACGGGCTTATTTCTGCTCTACTCTCCCATGCCCTCTTGCCACGGGACGGAGTTGCTCAAAGGACCCCACTGAGTGCAAATCTGACGCAGCCCTGAAGCGCTCCCACAAAGCTAATGTGCTCTTAATAAGAGCCTCTACTTCGGCTTCTGTATTTGTCAGGGCAGTGCTGTTATGGGTTGAAGACCTGCTTGATGATGTTAACAGAGACCCAGCTAGACTTAGAAAAACTCTGCTCAAGGTATCTAGATCCCTGGCATTCATAGCAGATGCCACTATGGACTTTTCCCAATTTTCCTGTAGTGCAATGGCAGCAGCAGTTGTAGCTAGAAGACATCTCTGTCTTAACCACTGGGACGTGGATGCAGCTTCATGTGCCAACCTAGCTTCTGTCCCCTTCTCAGGTACCAATCTCTTCAGCGATGAGGCATGCAATGAAGTCCTCGTAGAGACCAGAGATAAAAAGAGAGAAGATAGCCGCACATTTAAGCGTCCTGCCTCTTGCTCCTACCCTTTCCAGTCCTTTTGTGGGTCCAGGCTCACCACCAGGGCACGTGACTTCAAAAGCGGGAGCCCCTACTGGACCAGGCAGAGATTTCCACAGAAGTCTCAGACCCCTTCTTCCAGGCCCCCCACCAACCAAACTAGACAAGGACGTCAGAACCAACAACGCTTCTGACTCCCCGCCAACACCACAAGTAGGAGGTCATCTAACCCACTTTGCTTCCTGTTGGCAACACATGACTCAGGACAAGTGGGTACTCACCATCGTCAAGGAGGGGTACTGGATAGAACTTACAGAGTACCCACCCACCAGATTCCTTCCCTTTCCCGTGGCCACTTCCATCAAGAAACACCAAGCAATCTTAGGTGAGATTCATCACCTGTTGGATACCTCTGCCATAGAAGAAGTACCATCAGGAGAGATCTTCTCAGGTCTTTACTCCATCTTCTTTTTGGTCGGGAAAAAGGACGGATCCTGGCGCGGGGTACTCAACCTCAAATTCTTAAATCAGTTTGTGACCCAGAGAACCTTCAGGATGGAGACCCTTACGTCCATCAGAGAAGCTCTTCTTCCACAGGACTTTCTGGCTTCAATAGATTTAAAGGAGGCCTACCTGCACATCCCCATATTCCCATCCCACAGACGACTACTCCGCTTTTATTACAACGGCCGCCATTTTCAATACAGGGCCCTTCCCTTTGGTCTAGCTTCGGCTCCACAACTGTTCATCAAGGTCATGGTGACGTAATAGCGGGTCTTCGAATGCAAGGACTGCACATATACCCATATTTAGACGACCTCCTCATCCGGTCCAACTCCTTCCATTAAGCCCAACAGGATGTCCATGTTACTCTAGACTTCTTGCAAGCTCACGGCTTTCTCATAAATTCCCAAAAGAGCCATCTATACCCTTCTCAGCAGCTGCTTCACCTTGGAGCAACTATAGACACGGCCCAACAGCTCGTTTCCCTGTTGCCACAGAGGGTCCAAAACATTGCTTCACTAGCAACTACCTTGTCCCAACTTCGATCCCCAGACGTGATGTTGCTTGCCAAACTTCTGGGCATGATGGCATCAGCAATAGGGATCACTCCTTGGGCGCGCCTGCACTCCCGCCCACTTCAAACCTTTCTGCTTCAGTTCCAATCAGACATTGCACTACGCAACCATCGTCACGTTCTCCTTCCAACTCTGGTCAAACACTCCCTCATCTGGTGGTAGGAAATACAGAACCTGTCAAAAGGAGTCCCACTACAGGATCCTCTCCGAATAGTCATCACCACCGATGCCAGCCTCCACGGTTGGAGAGTGCACTGCTAGGGGCAATATGTTCAAGACCCCTGGTCGACAGCAGAGGCAACCTGAAACATCAAATGGTTAGAGTTAAGGGCAGCACATCTAGCTCTTTGGCACTTCGCGCCAATCCTTGCCTTTCCGGACGTCCTCATACGCACAGACAACATGTCGACTCATGCTTACCTGATCAAACAAGGAGGTACCCGCTCAAGGACTCTAAACCTAGAGGCTACCTCAATGCTACTGTGGGCAGAAAGACACCTGTCCTCAATTTCAGCAGAATACATCCAGGGTTGCCTGAACATAACAGCAGATTGGCTGAGCAGACAGCAGCTCTTCCCGAGCGAGTGGGCTCTGAATGTGGAAGTATTCCAGTCTCTACAGGCGAAGTTCGGCAACTTCCAAGTAGACCTATTTGCTTCAGACAACAATCACCAGACAAAGAGATTCTTCTCCCAATTCAGAAGTTGCGGAGCAGAAGGACAAGATGCTCTGGCGATAAGTTGGCCAAAGGGCCTCCTATATGCCTCCCCACCGACTCCTTTACTGTCCAGAGTACTGAAGAAAATCAGAACAGAAGCAGCTCATGTGGTCCTCGTGGCCCCCTATTGGCCGAGACACCCCTGGTTTTTGGACATAGTTCGGCTGGCACAAGGCCCGCCGTTTCACCTACTGGCACACCACAACCTGCTACACCTGGACCCACAATGGCTCAGACTAACCGCATGGAGATTGAGCACAATAGACTGTTAGCATTAGGATTCTTCCCTGAAGTGGTGAATACCATCCTGTCAGCGAGACACCCTTCCACCATTAAAAGCTATCAATCTACATGGACAGCTTTCTTCTCATGGTGCACCACACAGGCTATCTCTCCGGAGCCAGCAGTGGTTGCTCAGGTTCTGCAATTCTTACAAGATGGTCTGAAAAAGGGCATGAGGCCAAATACCTTAAAACGTCAAACATCGGCTCTCTCATCTACTACCTACCAGCAGTACTTCTCTGGCTGCACATCCTCTTCTCAAGAAGTTCCTGCAAGGAGCTGTTGCATTAAGTCCTCCAGTAATGCACAGATTTCCATCATGGAGTCTGCATACCGTCCTCAGCACTCTTCAGAAGCCTCCCTTCGAGCTGCTTGCATCCGTTCCTCTCAGTATCTTGTCCTTCAAATTGGTATTCCTTGTAGCTATCACCTCGGCCCGCAGAGTATCTGAACTGCAAGCCCTCTCAATACAAAAACATCTGTGTACATTCCACAAAGACAGTGGTGCTACAAACTAACCCAGCCTTCGTTCCCAAAGTGAACTCACCATTCCATAGGCAGCAGGAAATAATCCTACCTTCCTTTTGTCCTAATCCAGAGAAAAAGCGTGGCACTCCTTAGACGTTAGGCGTGCTTTGAAAGTCTGTATTTCTAGAACTGAGTCCTTTCGTAAATGTGATTCCCTGTTTGTATCTTTCCATCCGCCTACCTTAGGAAATGATGTCTCACAAAATACCTTGGCAAGGTGGATTAGAGCGTGTATATCTCTAGCATACGAAGCTCTGCACCGGCCTTCTCCATTGAACCTTATGGCTCATTCCACCAGATCAGCCGCTACCTCGGCGGCCTTTTCCACCAATGCCTCCATAGAAGAACTTTGTAGGGCAGCCACCTGGTCATCCCCTTCTACCTTTACAAGGCATTACAAAATTGACCTTTATGCACCAGCGGAGGCTTCCTTTGGTCGCAGAGTTCTCCAGCAGGTCCTACCTCCATCTGACCCACCCTAGGTCGTAGCTTTAGTACGTCCCACGTGGAGACCTCTTGTCATCCATGGGAGAAGGTACAGTTTGTACTTACCATAAACAGTGTTTCTTCATGGATGACAAGAGGTCTCCACGGCCCTCCCTAACATGGCTGGCTATATGGGATGCTATTATGGGGTGCCACGACTATGCATCTTTCTGAGCCTCTTCCAGGCTTGTTAACTGTTCACATGTTCTTCACACCTGTTGTGTTTTTTCAATGTGTGATATATTCTGTGATGTGCTGAGGCTGTTGGCAGAGCTTTACGAGAATGAAAACTGAGCCTCAGCAGGAAGGGAGGAGCAAAAAACATTTCCTGAAGCATTTCCTGTCTTCGAGCTGTAGGGGGAGCTATAGTAGCCACGTGGAGACATCTTGTCATCCATGAAGAAACACCGTTTACAGTAAGTAGAAACTGTACCTTCTCAGATGTTCAACAGAGTTCCCCAAATTCATGTCATTTATTTATTTATTTAGTTCAATTTTTATACCGCCCATAGCAAAGCTCTCAGGGCGGTGTACAACAGATAAAAATATATCTTTACATTTCAATATTAAAAACCATCTAATTCTCAAATCAACAATTAAGCAAACAAATAAAACATATAACTAACAAATACAACATTAAATACAAATACTGAAATACTAAAATGTTAAAAATATTAAAATGCCTGGGCAAAGAGGAAGGTTTTCACCTGGCACCGAAAGGATAGTAAAGTAGGCGCCAGGCGTACCTCGTCAGGAAGGGTGTTCCATAGTTCGGGGGCCACTACCGAGAAGGCCCTCTTTCTTGTAGTCGCCTTCCAGGCGTCTTTCTGAGTAGGCACCCGGAGGAGGGCCTTCGATGTTGAGCGTAGTGCACGAGTAGGTTCATATCGGGAGAGATGTTCCACCAGGTATTGTGGGCCCGTGCCGTGTAAGGCTTTATAGGTCAAAGCCAGCACCTTGAATTGGGCCCGGAAACGTATAATTAGTGTCACATGTTCTGACCGCTTGGTCCCGGTTATTAATCTAGCCGCTGCATTCTGCACAAGCTGCAGTTTCCGAACCGTCTTTAAGGGCAGCCCCACATATAGTGCGTTGCAGTAGTCCAATCTCGAGGTTACCAGAGCATGGACAACTGTAGCAAGATGTTCCCTGTCCAGATACGGGCGCAGCTGGGCCACCAGCCTAAGTTGGTAAAAAGCACTCTGTGCCACCGAGGCCACCTGCGCCACAAGTGACAAGGACGGGTCCAAAAGGACTCCCAAGCTACGCACCTGCTCCTTCAGGGGAAGTGTAACCTCATCCAGAACAGGTCGAACATCCAACTGGTCAGGGAATCCATTTACTAACAGCATCTCAGTCTTGTCTGGATTGAGCTTCAATTTGTTCGCTCTCATCCAGTCCATTATCGTGGCCAAGCATTGGTTTAGGACCTTGACAGCCTCACCTGAAGAAGATGAAAAGGAGAAGTAGAGCTGCGTATCATCAGCATACTGATGAGAACGCACCCCAAAACTCCTGATGACCGTACCCAGTGGCTTCATATAGATGTTAAAGAGCATGGGGGACAGAACTGATCCCTGTGGGACTCCATATTGGAGCTCCCAGGGTATCGAGTAGTGCTCCCCAAGCCCTACTTTCTGGAGACGACCTGCCAGATAGGAGCGGAACCACTGCCAAGCAGTACCTCCAACTCCCAGATCCGCAAGCCTCTCCAGAAGGATACCATGGTCGATGGTATCAAAAGCCGCTGAGAGATCAAGGAGAATCAACAGAGTTACACTCCCTCTGTCTTTCTCTCGACACAGGTCATCATACAGGGCGACCAAGGCTGTCTCCGTACCAAAACCAGGCCTGAAACCCGATAGAAATGGATCCAGATAATCGGTCTCATCCAAGAGTGCCTGGAGCTGGGATGCAACCACCCTCTCCAGAACCTTGCCCAGGAATGGCACATTTGCTACCGGCCTATAGTTATTCAAATTATCTGGGTCCAGGGAAGATTTCTTCAAAAGCAGTCTCACCATCGCCGCCTTAAGGCAGTGCGGGACCACTCCCTCACCTAGTGAGGCATTGATCACCTCCCTGGCCCAGCCGGCAGTGCCATCCCTACTAGCTTTTATTAGCCAAGAGGGGCAACGATCTAACGCAGAGGTGGTTGCACGTACCTGTCCAAGCACCTTGTCAACGTCCTCAAGCTGTACCAATTGAAACTCATCCAACAAAGTATGACCAGACTGTGCTCCGGAGACCTCAGTTGATTCCACTGCTATAACTTTGGAGTCTAAGTCCTGACGAATGCAAGAGATTTTATTTTGGAAGTGCTTTGCAAATTCATCACATCGAGCTTTAGAAGATTCCATCACGTCCTTAGGGCCAGAATATAAAAGCCCTCTGACAGTATGAAACAGCTCCGCTGGACGGGAGATAGAGGTTTGAATAGAGGCAGTGATATGTTGTTTCTTTGCTGCCCACACCGCCCCAAAGTATGTCTTATTATAAGCACTCACCAGTGCAAAGTTGCATTCGTCAGGAGTCCGTCTCCATCTGCACTCAAGCCGTCTCCTATATTGTTTCATCGCCCTCAGCTCCGGAGTATACCATGGAGCTGTATGAGCTCTACAGAGGAGAGGGCGCACAGGTGCGATCACGTCAGCTGCCCGGGTCATCTCTGCATTCCACAGATCGACCAGGGTGTCGACGTGAGCGCCAGCCTTATCAGCCGGAAAACTCCCCAGGGCTTTTTGAAAACCATCAGGATCCAGCAGCCTCCGGGGGCGGACCATCTTAATAGGTCCCCCACCCTTGCAGAGGGGGAAAGTCGTTGTGAATCTAAACCTCAACAAGCAGTGATCTGTCCATGACAAAGGAGTTGATGTAAGACTCCCTATACACAGATCACTATCATCATGTCCCGTAACAAAAATCAGGTCTAGAGTGTGACCTGCCACATGAGTTGGGCCGGTGGTATATTGGGACAGCCCCATGGTCGTCATGGAGGCCATGAAGTCCTGAGCCGCTCCAGATAAAATGGCCTTGGCATGGATGTTGACATCACCCAGAACCAATAGTCTAGGGGACCTCAACAAAATCTCTGAGACCACCTCCGTCAGCTCAGTCAGGGAGTCTGTTAGGCAGCGGGGTGGGCGGTACACTACCAGAATCCCCAATCTGTCCCTCTGGCCCAACTCGAGGTGCAAACACTCAAGGCCCGTAGTTACGTGGACATGGTGCTTGAAGAGGGGGATAGAACTCCTATAGACCACAGCAACCCCCCCTCCCCGGCCCTCAGATCTACCGTGATGCTGCACTATCCAGGTGGGCACAGCTGAGAGAGACCAACACCTCCCTGCTCTCCCACCCAGGTCTCAGTTATGCATGCCAGATCGGCTGCCTCATCCACAATTAAATCATGGATGAGAGCGGTCTTATTATGTACCGATCTGGCATTAAAAAGCAGCATCCGGAGATCAGAGAGCTGGCTGATAGGACATCCCGCATACCTGTGGGTGTGTGGAGGACCAGAACACAGGATAGCCAGCAATTGTCTGGGCCGCGTTCCCCTCACCTGGCCTGTCTTCCACACAGCGTGATATCTCCCTTTACCCATCACTACGCCTATTGGGGCCCCCGCACATTCCTCCTGAATATAATTCCTCTCACCCAGGCACATAATAAAACATCCACACGCACTTACAACATACACCAAACAACATACACCAAACATCACACGAACACTCACCACATACACACAATCAGCCAACAAAACAACCAAGAGCCGGTCCGCCACTAAGAAGCATGGGCAAGAGGATACATTTTCACAGAGATCAAGGACTCTCTTCACTATGCTTTTACATATAAGGGGGCAAAATCCTCCAGGAAGTTCTGAGAAGCATTGAAGGGTGAGATCTGACAGATCACATTCTTCAAGTAGCTCTGTGAGGTCTCCTTCTTCCACCCCTTATTAAACAAGGGAGACCTCTCCTTCTAGACATTTTCCAGCTCCTAACATGGCTAGGGGAGAATCTGTTGTCCCGCAGGAGCAGTCTGATTCCTATCAGATTTCACCTGATGCCCAACATGTACAGACACACTTCACAGTGGGGGGGGGGCAGGTTGGGTCTAAATCTCAGAAGTTGGACTTCCTCCATGCTTCCCAGGCCCAATATGTAAGGCCACAGAGGCAGAAATTGCTGTATCATGCAGCCGTGTTCCAAGACCCACAGTTTTTTCCTCTAACAGTTTTAAGTTGATGCCCCAACTAGTGGTGAATTCTTGCTTAAGAGTTTGCAATTGTGATGCTAATTTTTCTCAAAAGGGCTCCTTAAATTTCCTGACTTTCAAAACTGTTTTCGTGGTGGCTATCACATCAGAGTGAAAGGTTTCAGAGCTGGTGGCTTTGTCATCTGACCCTCAACTTTGTGTGTTTCATCAAGATAAAGTTATTTTATGCTGAGCCCTGTGTGTATCCCAAAGGTTAACTTGATGTTTAATAGATTACAGGAGGTAGTGTTACTCTTGTTCTACCCTAATCCTTTGTTTTCTCAAGAGTGTAGGCGGCATTCACTGGATGCCAGGTAAGCATTGCGCTTGTACCTGGACTGGACTTTGGATTTTAGGAGATCAAAAACACTTTTTATGGCTTTGCATGGCCATCAAAGGAAAATAAGGTTTCTGCCTCTTTTATTTTTTGTTGGTTGAGGGAGGCTATTGCCCAAACGTACAGGGCTCTGGGTAAGGAACCTTAATCAGGTATCATGATGCATTCTTTTAGGGGGGCAACTATCTTAACTGCCTGCAGGTGGGGCTTCCCTGTTCTGCACGTATGCAGGGCTGCTCCCTGGGTGTCGCCACATACATTTGTGATACACTACAAAATATATTCACTTTCATCATCAGATGTGGCTTTTCGAAGGTAGGTCCTCTGTAAGGGTGTTGCGACAGGAGGAGGATACAGAGGAAGCCTGCCTGGGAAGTGTGCATACTGCTATGATGTATCCCCATGCAGGCATGTCCTCCATCCCTATCTGGGAAAAAGGGAATTTTTTCTTACTATTCATTACTCACTGACTTTTAAGCTGCTGGGAAGAGGGCAAGAAGCTCTTAATTTTTCTCTAATTGTGTGGATTCCCAGGGGGATGTAGTGGAGACCCCGATCAAAGCAGGAACAGAGCCTCATAGTGCAGGCTCCATCTCCAGAGTGCTTGAGCAACTTTGACAGGTCAGAAGGGACTGATATTACCAAGGTTAATATGGTGGCCAGGTAGACAAGGGTAAGAAAACCCCAAAGAATAATCCTGAGTTGTCTCTGGCTGAGGAGTGAGCGAAACATATCAAACCACTCCCACAAGACTTATCCAAGGATAGGAAAAAGCATTTAAACCACTACAAGCCTCTATGAAGGAGTTATCCAC
Source organism: Rhineura floridana (assembly GCF_030035675.1). Classification (NCBI taxonomy): domain Eukaryota; kingdom Metazoa; phylum Chordata; class Lepidosauria; order Squamata; family Rhineuridae; genus Rhineura; species Rhineura floridana. The sequence goes on along the minus strand of NC_084480.1, from coordinate 170,336,872 downwards.
CATGTCATCTGATATGGCCAGAATGGGTTGAAGCAGAAGTCCCTGACACTTTAACCAATCTCCAAATTAAGCTTAAAGACCAGCAAGGTGGAAGTCATCACCAAAATACTCACTTGGGGGAATTCTGGAATGAGAGGACGAGCAAGGCATTATTGTTTTGTGATTTGAATGATTTCAATTTAGGCATGCTATGAGGATATTGAGAGGGCACACAGAGTTCTTGGACACTATGCTCATGAGGGCAGATCCCCTCAACATGTGATTAGATTCGAATGTTTCAAGAAGCATGATTTAGTCTACAGAGTTCTCAAGAATCTCAGAAAAATACAATATTTATTTATTTGTTAAATTTATGTCCCACCCTTCCTCCCAGAAGGAGGAAACTCTGCAAGTCTTCAAGGTTTCTTTGCCCTGAAAACTCGTCCGTGGTGCAAAATATTCTGTTGCTTCACGACATCCTGCAGAAAGCAAACGTGTCGTATTACTGTGGATGCCCATTTAAACTACTAATGAAACAAGGCAATAGGTTTCAGTCTACATTGAATGGACAGATGAAACTGCTATTTGAAGAGCTAGGGCTTGCCCTCTCAGACTTTCCTCTGATGGGGAAGGGTATGGTGGAAGATCAGCTCATAGTTTGCTGAGGAAAGAGAAGAAGCAGATACCATATAAAGACCTGGATATGCAAGCAGCAATGGTCAGTCATGAATGTAGCTTGCCTGCTGACCCAATCTGAATCAGAATGTTCTGCAGCCTCTTTCACTTAAGAATTGAAGCTGCAAACATTCCTCTGATGATGACACAGTAATTCTCTCCAGCATTCTCCAAGCCCTCCCCACCCACCCTTGTCTAGCACTTTGGTTAAAGGACTGTCGTGCCTGTGTGAGTTGATGACTGTTTATAGAAGATCGATAATTTTCCTCTCCTTTGGTATTAGAGACCATGAGGCAGAGGCTGCTGTTGAAGTTGCCCTGTGAGACACTCTGACCTGGGATGTTTCCCACACAACAGGTCTTTGTTGGTGTTCTAGTTTTCCAATTTTTTTTAGTTGTGTGCTTTTTTGTATGTTGTCTTTGATAGTGCTGTATAATCCTCATGCTGCCCCTGCCTTATTTGCATGCTCCGTTTATATAGTTTTATATGGGGGACCTGAAGGTGTTGTTTCTGAAGGTAAATGGGCTTGGAACAGTGACCAAATGTGCAACAGAGACTCAATTTGAGATCAAGGGGCATCATGACATTGTTTTCTTGCAGGCGACACATCAAAAGACTAGGTCCACAAATAGGCTGAAAAAATGCTAGCTTGGCAATTACTTCTGTGCCCTGGCAGTTCCAGATCTAGAGGGGTGGCTATGTTATTCTTTGCCTGTTGCCCCTGTTTCTACAAGGTGCTCTGGGAGATACTAAACTTACAGTAGTCTCTGTGACTGCCTATATACATTAGCCTCTAAATACTGGACAGATATCTTTCCTGCAGGAGGTCCTACATTGTCTTGAAGATTTTGCTGTGGGTGGTATAGTGGGAAGAGACAGTACATCATAAGATGTGCTAGGCTTTGTAAAAGATAGAACTGCTTCCAAGGTATTGGGGCATACAATTAATAAGCATTTTGTTCACTTGCAATTCCAATTAGACTTGGTTGGTATGTGGATGGAGATATTCCTGATAGCGCATAATTATACCCATTATTGTTCTTCACGTTAACCATCTTCAATGATACATATACTGTTGTTCTCCAGGGGTTTGGGTGCTGGGTTCGGGGAAGTAACTATAGACTATCTCAGACAATGCTCTGATTTGTGCCACACTGGAACTGCACCCTGGTCGGTTTCTTGGAGACTCAACACTAGCATTCTGGGTAAATGTCATGTGGTTGGTGGGCTAAACTTGCTGAATACCATTAATGCTTCCCCAGAACTGAGCATAGCCACAGTGTGGGATGCAATGAAATCAATTATGCTTGGCCTATATTTACCCTGAATTTACAACCCAAAGCAGTTAAAGGGCTCCTTTTCCATGAAGTATTAGTTTTAGAGCAACAATACAAGTTCACTGGCAGTGTGAATGTATATAAACATCTATTGGTGAAGCAGGCAGAGGTTGAAGGGCTTGAGAAAGACAGAATCCAGAAATCCTTAGTTTACCTCAAGAGCAAGTATTTGAATTTGGAAATAAAAAGTTGAAGCTACTAGCCAATGCAGTTAGATGAAAAAATCCTGCAATGTGGTTGCGATGGTTATTAATGAGGCAGGTGAACAATGCGTCTTCACTGACAATATCAGTTCAGCCTTTGCCAGATTCTTTGAAAAACTGTACTCTTCGGACCCAGGGATTGACCAATTTCTAGAAGGTGTCACAATTCAATCACTGAGTCTAGAGCATAGAGCACACTTAAATAAGTTAGTCTTGCCAACTGAAATAAAGACAGCCATTATAAAGCTCCAAAATGGCAAAATCACAGCTGGCTTTGGGGTTGAATTTTATAAAACCTTTGGTGATATATTAATTCCTCACCTCCAGAACCTCTTCATGACATTTTGCAAGGGGGTGGGAATCCAGAGATGTGGAGACAAGCCCTCTTAATTGTTATCCCAAAACCAAACAAAGACCTGGGATCCTTCTGCCCCATTGCACTGCTGAACCAGGATGCTAAGCTCCTTTTGTCCATAATGGCCATGAGATTTAACTTATTGCTAGGTACATTGGAATCAACTGGACTGGTTTTATGCCCAGCCATCAACTTTCAGGTGCAGTGAGGCATGTATTAAATGCAGTTCACCAGAGTTCTGTTACAGCAACCCCATTAGTGTTATTGTCATTAGATACTTTTAAAGCATTTGATTGTCTCAGTGGCCCTTCCTTCTCAAACTCCTTGACAAATCAGATGTTGGTCAGCAATTTCTAAATCTAGCTGAACAGTTATACTTGGAGACTTGAGCAATGAGAATCATACTTAGAGACACAAGTTACAGTGAGTGTAATGGAATATAGTCCAAGTCACACCTGATAGTTACTTCTGCAAGCATAAGACAAGCTATGCTAAAATTGACCCACAGATCGCACATGACAGCAATCTGATTGCATTCCATTAGTGTGAACTCATTCCCCGTGTTTGAGTCACAAGTTCACTCCTAATTTTTCCCCAGAGAGAGTCCAGTGAGTAGAATTCGCTAATAGGCAAAAGAAATGTGTGGTTTAAGAACTTACCTATAGCCAACATATATTTCTGTCATACTTTAAAAAGGAGGGGAATTGGGCAGCTATAGTGAATGCACCAGGGGAGCAGGAGACCTGACCTCCTCTCTGAGATATTGTACTACTCTACAAATTTGTCAAAATGCAAACACAATTTGGGTTGGTCTTTCACAATCCAATCCTCTTCCTATGTGGAAGAATTTGGTAATATGCCTCTGAGCATATGGTGAGTGGTGGCAACACTTGCAGTCAGTCCAAATGACAGAAACAAGACAGGAAGAGCAAGAGGAACACCAGCATACAAAAAAATGTAATTCTCCATCTTTGGAGATGTTGTTCTGATTGCAGGTGTGATTGCAGGTATTGTGTATCGCCATGAAAACTTATAGTGTTGTTAAGGGAGCGTTTCTGAGTACAGGACTGTAGGTTTTGTAAAGTTTTGTTTTGAATTGAGCTTGTGGGAAACAGCAGAATGGCATGGGGGTATTTTTAATTTAACATTGCAGAATGTGAAAAATCCATGCTGGCTATAGTATACAGCTAATAACGTCTGACTCTGAACAGCCCCTACTCTGGTCTCGAGTCGGTGGTGAAGTAAAAATGATTTTGATGCTAATGGGAAGCATAAACAAAATACTCCAGCAACCATTCACATCTTATGCACAGTTTCTGGAGGCTACTATGGTCTTGGCTATGTTTTGGAACTCCTAGCAAACCAGCTGTAATTTGTTTTGCTTTTGTTTTAGACCTTACTTTGAAGGACTGTCGCATTCAAGCTCTCAAACAGAAATTGGAAGCCTCCACAGCATCAGAAGCCAGAGAGAGCCACCGAGTCCTGTAAGTTGTTCTTCCAGAATCACATTGATTTGTGCACAAAAAATAGTTGAAGCAACTGAGAGTTAATCCCAAAAACCAGTTTTTTAGTATAAATGTAGTGAAGCAATTAAGGCTTTTAAAAATAAATCTATGGGTTTTTCCTTAACCTAGAAATACCTGCTTTTTGAAGTAGATTTCAGACAAGGAGAATTTAAATCTTGTAAATTTTAGGTCTGTCTGGAGAGGACATTTCTCTGCTTCTTCCCACTCAGGTATGACAGGCCATACTATATACCTGCATTGTTCAACAGAAAATGCAGCACACTACATTTTATGAAAATGTAGTAGATTGTTTCATTTCAGTCATTTAGGCCACCCTGGGCTTGCTCCTGTATAGGGTGCGTTTGCAAAATTGATGTAATGCTGTCCAGAGCAGATATAAGGACTAGCCAGTTCAAGGACCAGCTAAACATATGCTCCTTGTTTTACATATGCTTGTACACAATAGGTTGAAATGTCTGAAAGGAACAAGAATCTTGGAAGCAAACAACCAGCAGACAGCATCTCTGACACGATGCCTTCTGTAAGTGCAATTGCCTTTTTATGATTCAGGCGGTGGTCACTGAAACAAAACCACTGAGTTATTTGCAGCTATGTACAAGTGTAAGGTCACATTAATTTGGCAAAATTGCTAAAAACCTCTGTCTTTTGGTCTTCACAGGATTCTTTTTTAAATTTGTATTACCTCTGCCCAGGTTCATTGGATTTTCTCCTCTTTGTGAATCTCAGTTTCTTGAAATCCCATGTCCTTTTAGGCAAAATTTTGAATATTTAAAAAGGAAAAACCACATAAGAACAATGGCCCATATAGTCCAGCATTCTGTTCTCCAGTGGCCAACCAGATCATAGAATCATAGAATAGTAGAGTTGGAAGGAGCCTATAAGGCCATCAAGTCCAACTCCCTGCTCAATGCAGGAATCCAAATCAAAGCATTCCTGACAGATGGCTGTCCAGCTGCCTCTTGAATGCCTCCAGTGTCGGAGAGCTCACTACCTCTCTAGTAATTGGTTCCATTGTCGTATGGCTCTAACAGTTGGGAAGCTTTTCCTGATGTCCAGTCGAAATCTGGCTTCCTGCAACTTGAGCCCATTATTCCATGTCCTGCACTCTGGGACGATCGAGAAGAGATCCCAGCCCTCTTCTGTGTGACAACCTTTCATGTACTTGAAGAGTGCTATCATATCTCCCCTCAGTCTTCTCTTCTCAAGGCTAAACATGCCCAGTTCTTTCAGTCTCTCCTCATAGGGCTTTGTTTCCAGTCCCCTGATTGTTGCCCTCCTCTGACCCTGTTCCAGTTTGTCTGCATCCTTCTTGAAGTGCGGAGACCAGAACTGGATGCAGTATTCAAGATGAGGCCTAACCAGTGCTGAATAGAGGGGAACTAGTACTTCACGCGATTTGGAAACTATACTTCTGTTAATGCAGCCTAATATAGCATTTGCATTTTTTGCAGCCACATCGCACTGTTGGCTCATATTCAGCTTGTGATCAACAACAATTCCAAGATCCTTCTCGCATGTCGTATTGCTGAGCCAAGTATCCCCCATCTTATAACTGTGCATTTGGTTTCTTTTTCCTAAGTGTAGAACTTTGCATTTATCCCTGTTGAATTTCATTCTGTTGTTTTCAGCCCAATGCTCCAGTCTATCAAGGTCTCTTTGAATTTTTTCCCTGTCTTCCAGGGTAGTAGCTGCGCCCCCCAATTTTGTATCATCTGCAGTTTTGATAAGCATGTTCTGTACCTCCTCATCCAAGTCATTAATAAAAATGTTGAAGAGCACTGGGCCCAGGACCAAGCCTGTGGTACCCCACTCGTTACTTCTGCCCAGTTTGAGAAGGAACCATTGATAAGCACTCTTTGATTACGATTCTGTAGCCAGCTGTGGATCCACCTGATAGTTGATCCATCCAGCCCACATTTATCTAGCTTGCTAATCAGAATATCATGGGGCACTTTGTCAAAAGCTTTGCTGAAGTCGAGATATATTATGTCCACAGCATTCCCACAGTCTACAAGGGAGGTTACCTGATAAAAAAATGAGATAAGATTAGTTTAGCAGGATTTTTTCTTCATAAATCCATGTTGGCTTCTAGTAATCACTGCATTGTTTTCAAGGTGCTTACAGATTTATAATCTGCTCCAGAGTTTTTCCAGGGATTGATGTTAGGCTGACCTTTCTGTAGTTCCCCGGTTCCTCCTTCTTGCCCTTTTTGAAGATAGGGACAACATTAGCTCTCCTCCAGTCAGCTGGTACTTCACCAGTCCTCCACGATTTCATAAAGATAATAGACAGTGGTCCTGAGAGTTCTTCAGCCAGTTCCTTCAATACTCTAGGATGCAGTTTATCAGGCCCTGCCTAATTGAACACGTTCAAAGTGATTATGTATTCCTTGACCGTTTGTCAATCTCAAGTTCCAATCCTGTCCCTTCTACTTCATGTTTCCTGGGAGGGTCATAGGCCCTTTTTTGGGAGAAGACTGAGCTAAAGTAGGAATTGAGCACTTCTGCCTTTTCTTTGTCATCTGTTATCATTTTGCCATCCTCACTAAGTAACTGTGCCACCATTTCCTTTCTCTGTCTTTTACTATGGAAGTACCAGAAGAAAGCTTTTTTGTTGCTTTTAGCATCCCTCGCTAACCACAGCTCATTCTCAGCTTTAGCCTTCCTGACACCATCCCTGCAATTCCGTGATATCTGCCTGAACTTTTCCTTTGTGGCCTGGCCTTCTTTCCACTTCCTGTATGTGTCCTTTTTTGTTTTCAGGTCATCTCTAAGCTTTTTGTGAAGCCACACTGCCTGCTTCTCCTGTTTTCCCCCTTTTTTCCTTGTTGGAATTGCTTGCCATTGTGCTTTTAGAATTTCCTTTTTTAGAAACTCCCACCCATCTTCGACTCCTTTTCTCATTAGGGTCACTTGTCATGAAACTGTACTTACAATTGTTCTGAGTTTATTAAGATCAGCTTTCCTGAAGTCCAGGGTGCGCATATGGCTACTCTAACCTTTTGCTTCTGCTAAAATCAAGAATTCAAGTATGGTGTGGTCACTTTCCCCCAGAGTTCCCGTAACTGCCACTTCATCCACCAAATCATCTCTATTAGTTAGATTCAAGTCCAGGATAGCTGATCCTCTAGTTGCTTCCTCCACTTTCTGTAGGAGAAAGTTATCTCCAACGCAAGTCAGAAATGTCTTGGAGCGGCCGTGTTAGGCAGAGTTTGTCTCCCAACAGATGTTGGGATAATTGAAGTCCCCCATTACTACAACATCATGCCTCCTTGAAACATTGGCAATTTGCTTTTCAAAAGTTACATTCTCGTCTTCTCCTTGATTGGGTGGTCGGTAGTAGACTCCAAGCACCACATTGCTTTTATTACTTGCCCTATTCATTTTAACCCAGGTACTCTCGGTGAAGCTACCAAGCTCATCTTCTTGTATTTCTGTGCAGGGATATATATTTTTAACATATAGCGTGACTCCACCTCTCTTTTTATTCCTTCTGTTCTTTTTGAACAAGTTGTATCCTTTAGTTGCTGTATTCCAGTCATGGGAGTCATCCCACCCAGTTTCAGTTATGCCTATCAAGTCGTAATTACTCTCCTGTATTAAGAGTTCAAGTTCGTCCTGCTTGTTTCCCATGATCTGCGCATTATTATACAGACATCGAAGACCATGTGATTTGTGGCTTGGCTTCCTTACTACATTTTTCTGTGGACTGTTACTGGGCCCTATTAGGGCCAATCTCTCTGTTCCCGTTACTGTGCACAAGCCTTCATCAGTCCTTACCAGCAAGTTTACATGGCTGTGGAAAGCCTGCAAGCAGGATCTGAGCACAAGAGCACTCTGCGCCATCAGCCTACAGTCCTGGACTTCTCTAAGAAGCCCAGGTCTACCTGCCATGCAGGTGTTTGGGAAAGAGTCAGCTGAGAACCATGGTTGTGATTGTGGATAGGAATGTTTTAATGGAGATAGAGTTTTTAATGGACTTTTGTGAGAGGTTTGGGGACAGGGCATATTATAGCTCACTCTCCACCAGTAAGGACAAGGGGTAGAGGACAGGAATAGGGTAGGATTGATTTATGGTATTAGAGAGAGAGAAGAAAATGTGGTATTTTTTAAAAAAAACTTTAATTTTCCAAATTTCATTTCCCCAAAAACCCACAATATAAATACAACAAAGCCTTAATATGTGTGTGATGTGTGATGTTTCATTATTAACTGAGGGTCTTGGCTGAGGCTTACAGGATTCCAGCTATGTAAGGGACCACATGCATCTTGGTAACAAACCCAACCAAAAGTATTTTTAAGAGGTTGCAGGTACTATAGAACTGTACTATAGAACATGAGCAAAGAGAGGGTACCAGAGTTCTAGCAAATTATATATATGTTTTAACACCATGAAGCAGTCCATTGGATGCTGTAAGTTTTTCACCTACAACCAGGGTCCAGATCTTCACCCACCATCCCTGCAGTGTAAAGAGTGTATGCAGATTTTCCACAGGTAGCCTGCCATCACTTTGGGCTTTACTGCCATCTAGGGTCCGAACGCAAGAATGCACTCAAGTTAAAACCTGGGCCCCCGGCCCCTCCCACTCCAGTTCCATTCTTGCCTCCGTCCGAAGCATTTGGATTCCTGATAGCGTAGCTAAGTTTCTCCCTTGTCCTATATTTGCTGTTCCCTTTGTATTTTTTCCCTCTCCCCCCTTTGGTTTGGGAGTGTGTGGGATTTATTGTGTTTGTTTTTTTACTTTTTCGGGAATTTTTCCTCCGGTTATTTTTATTTTCCCTTTTATTTTTGGTGACCTGCTTTGCCTCTCTGTTTGTGGTTGCAGCGCGACTGTTTCCCTTTCGTTTGGGAACTCGCGGCTGCGGCCTCCATTAGCAGCAGCAGCTGCTGTTTTGCTTGGGGGATCTGTGGCTGCGGCCCCCTCCCCCCCCGGCCACTCGGCTTGGCACAGGGTAGCTCGCGGCTATGGCTCCCTCCTCAGCCTTCTCCCGTGCCGGCTTCTGGGCAGCGCTCTCGCCCTCCCAGCCAGGAGCTAGCAACTCTTTTCTCTGTCTTGGCAGCTTCTCCTGGCCTCCGTTTCTCTGAAGTGGTAGCGTTTTTTGCTCCCTCCACGCCGCTGCGGTTTCTCTGGCGGCGTGTAGCCACGTGGAGGTGCCTTCCTCAGCCCTAGTTGGCAGCGTTTTTTGTCCAGCAGCCAGTTAACCCTTGCAGGGGCTTTTTCTCGGAGGCCTGCTTCCTAGTACTCCATTTGTTTTTTTGTTTTGTTTTTTCTTTTTTTAATTTTTGTTTTTCATATATCAGTTGTATTTCTCTTCAGTGCTTTTTATATAGGTTGCAACACCACGCTGCAGCAGAAAGCTGCACACCTTGAGCAAGCTGTGTTTTTTGTGATACCACACCTTCCCCATTGTGTGTGTGTATCTACTTGTGCACTCAAATTTTTTATGCGCAGCTTTTCTGGTGCTACTCTAGTCTCTTTGTGCACATTGGCGATACCGCACCTTCCCTGTTGGGTGCGTGTATTTAGCCTTGGGCCACGCTGCGTTTTTAAAAGGCCATTTTTTCCTGGCAGTGTATTGTAGCGGTCTTGCACCTTCCCCATTGTGTGTGTGTACTTAGCTTGTGGCCAATATTGCAGCTTGACTTACTTTTCTTGGCTCCCTGACTGTTCAGGGCGATATTAGTACCTCTCCTGTGGAAGGGGTCCCACCCCCCACCCATTTTTTCAGTGCCATAATGAACCAGTCAATTTTTCTCTTGGCACCTGGCGCTCTATTGCACAGCATACTTCTCATCACCTCACAGCATATGAGTGTTACCGCACCTTCCCCATTGTGTGCGGGTATCTAGACTCCACCATGGCAGATCAGCAGCCGCAGGGGACACAATCCGCAGGGCCAAGTCACCAGTGCATCGCCTTACCTCAACACAAACCTTCTAAGCATAAACACTCTAAGGCCTTAGCCAAGGCTAAACACTTATCTGACCACGGCGCTCCCAAGAGGGCGCGTTATGTTTCAGCTCCGTCTTTAGAGAAGCCTGCACAAGAAACAGTATCCACTCTTTTTCAATCCCCTTCTGGGTCGTCAGAGGATGAATTTGAAGGCTTCCCCAGTCAAACTCCATGCTCCGATGTTCATCTGATTCCGACTTCTCCAGTGCAGCCTCTTTTGCCTACACAGGAGCATTCTGTGCCCTCTGCTCTCTCTCCAGGGCTACAGTTGACTCCAGAATTTCTTTTACAGCTGCGTGAGGTACTTGGGTGTCTCTCACAAGCTCAACCTCAGCCTCAAGCACAGCTGTCACCTCAGCCTGGAGTTTGACGGCAGTCCAGCTCTGCACGGCAACCGGGTAGCGATGATGATGTCCCTCCCTCCTCGCCTAATCCATTCGATGTTTCTAGGGGCAGACTTGGTGGTGAGCCCCCAGAGATGCAGGACGTACTTACCTTTCCTGCAGGCTGATCCTGATGAGTGGAGTGGAGAATCTGATCTAGACGAGGACTTCTCCTATTGCCTCTTCGACTTGGCTGATTATCCCCCGCTTTCATGCAGAGTAATGGACACCCTGGGCATTCAACCTGCTCAGATGCAACCTACCGCCCCCCCAGTCAAGGGCGCTAGAGTTCTAAAGTCCCCCAGATCAGTGGAGCATTTTATCCCTGTGCCAGATCCCATTAACAAGCTAGCCAGGGAAGAATGGGCCCGTCCCTTGCGCCCACGTCGCTTCTCACCATTGGCCAACAGACTGTACCCATTGGCCCCGGAATTTATGTCTTTCCTGAACGTCCCTGGGGTGGACCAACCAATTTCCAATTTAGTTTCTCGATCTCTCCTTCCTAAAGAAGGAGACTCACAGCTGAAAGAACCCTCTGAGAGGCAGCTTGACTTCGTACTACGGAAAAACCACGAGGCATCCGCTTATTCCATCCGGGCCTCCGCTTCCACCTCCATCTTCTCACGCACCTCCATGATGTGGCTCGATGACCTGTTGGACAATCCCAATCCTGACCCAGCCAAGTTGCATAAAAGCCTACTCAAATTGCACAAAGCTGCTGCCTTCGTGGCTGATGCCACTTTGGACGCAACCCACCAAGGAGCACGGGCCCTTGCTGCTGAAATAGTCGCTCGACGTACCCTATGGCTCCGACATTGGGATGCCGACACTACCGCCAGAACTAACCTGTCCATGGCCCCATACTCGGGCTCTATGCTTTTTGGTGACGATGCCCTTAAAGCTGTCTTGGTTGACCCCAAGGACAATGGAAAACCTACCTTAGCCACAGTCAAAAGAGATGATCGCAGACCCTTTTGGCGATTTACTCCTTACCGTTCCTTCCAGCCCTTTCGGGGGGTGCGGCCTGGTGGGCGGGGACGAGACGCCAGGTCCACAGATTTTCACTCCTCCAGGTCACCCTGGCCCAGACAGCACTTCCAGGTCAGACCCCAATACCAAAGCAGGCAAGCTTCCTCCTCTTCGTATGGCAGAGGAGCCCGTCAGCGTAGGCAGTTCTGATGTCATCCCCATAGGAGGCAGACTGTCTCTTTACGCAAGTTCCTGGCTGGCCCTGACTCACGTCTCTTGGGTCAGGGCCATCTTCACACAGGGTTACAATATAGAATTTTGGCGGAACCCCCCGGACAGATTTTGCCCCTCCCCCATTTCCAACTCACGCAGGGTAGTTATGCAGGATGCTCTACGTCATCTACTCAGCATAGCCGCTGTAGAGCCAGTACCACCACCCAAAAGGTTGCAAGGCGTCTACTCCGTCCTCTTCGCTGTCCCCAAGCGAGACTTCTCATGGAGGGCGGTCTTTGTCAACCGCTTCGTGAAGTACCGCCGCTTTAAGATGGAGTCGCTGGCCTCAATTGTGGAAGCTCTGCAACAGGGGGACTTCCTAGCATCCATCTACCTGAAAGACGCCTACTTACACATTCCAATCTGCCCGGCTCACAGACATTTCCTCAGATTTTCTCTCGGCCAACACCACTTCCAGTACTGCGCCATGCCATTTGGCCTTACATTGGCTCCCCGAGTCTTTACCAAAGTGATGGCCACCATGGTAGCCTTTCTCCGCCTACAGGGAGTGCATATTTACCCCTACCTGGACAACCTTCTCCTCCGAGCGTGCTCCCGGGACCTAGCCGACAGACAGCTCCAGTTCACTCTAGATGCCCTAACTTCTCACGGCTGGCTGGTCAACGTCAAAAAGAGTCATCTTCAGCCAACCCAACACCTCCTGCACCTGGGAGCCATACTGGACACGTGTCTAGCCATGATCTTCCTGTCGCCAGACCGTATCGCCTCCATCACAGCCATGGCAACTTTCCTGACTCATCGCTCAAGGGCAGATCGCATGTTTCTGGCACAGATGCTGGGGACGCCGGTCTCCACCATTCATATTGTTCTGTGGGCGAGAATCACACGAGACCTTTACAATGGGCCCTCCTACCCTTTCAGGCGGACATTGCCAAGTCCAACCACCGCGTGATTCCGCTGGAACCCTCGCTGAGGGCTTCATTCCGCTGGTGGGCAGTGACGGCACACCTCAGCAAGGGTACGCCCTTCCGGGAGCCTGTCAGGGTCATCATCACTACAGATGCCAGCCTATCAGGCTGGGGAGCCCACTGCAATGCCAGCTTTGTCCAGGGAGTGTGGTCCCCAGCAGAACTAACTCACAACATAAACTGGTTGGAGCTCAGGGCGGTTCATCTGGCCCTTCGACATTTCCAGCCACTGTTCTCCCTGCAGCACGTGATGATCCAAACGGACGACGTTTGCGTGAAATCTCATCTCAACAGGCAGGGGGGGACCAGGTCCAGAGCTCTTCAGGCAGAGGCGGCCCAAATCTTCAACTGGGCCAAAAAAATCTGCTCTCTATACGGGCGGAACATCTCAGCGGGCTGCTGAATGTCACCGCCAATTGGCTCAGCAGACAGCATGTACGCCCGGGAGAGTGGAACCTTCATCCGGCAGTGTTTGATCTTCTCCAGTTCCGGTTTGGCGCCCTCTCGGTGGACCTCTTCGCGTCAAGACACAACCGCCAGCTGCCTCGCTACTTCTCGAGGTACCTGGAGCCGACGGCGGAAGCAGTGGATGCATTGATGGCACCTTGGCCAGGTGGCCTCCTGTATGCCTTCCCCCCGATCTCCCTACTGGGCAGGACACTGATGAAACTCCGGCACGAGGGGGCTCAGATTCTCCTGATAGCCCCGTACTGGCCTCGCCGTCCTTGGTTCTCGGATCTTCTAGCACTGTCAGTCGCTGATCCCTGGACCCTCCCTGTCAGGCCGGATCTTCTCACTCAGGGACCAATTTGGCATCTGGACCCGGCCTGGCTGAGTCTGACGGCCTGGCTTTTGAACAGCAGCAGCTAACCGCTGCGGGACTTTCCTAGCATCAAGACGACCGTTGACAAATCGCATTTATCGGAGTACATGGCGCGCATTTTCCAAATGGTGCACCTCTAAGGGCTTCCCAGCTTCTCATGCCAATGTACAGCATGTTCTCCAGTTCTTATACAGAGGACTGACTAGGGGACTGCGGCCGAACACCCTGCATCGCCATGCCTCCACCATCTCTTCAATACTGTCCGTCTTCTCATCGACCGCCCCTGTGGGCGCTCATCCACTCATCAAACATTTTTTAAGAGGAGCCGCCCGTCTTTCACCAGCTGTGTGCCACTACTTTTCTTCCTGGAGCCTCTCAAAGGTCCTGCACGCCTTACAGCGCCCTCCGTTTGAACCCCTTGCCTCAGTGCCTCTCAGACTGTTATCTTTCAAAGTCCTGTTCCTTGTTGCCATTACCTCCGCGGGACAGATATCAGAACTACACGCCTTATCTTCCGCCCGTCATCTCTGCATTTTTCATAAGGATTCTGTGGTCTTGAGACCAGACCCGTCCTTCTGCCCCAAGGTAAACTCCTTATTCCATTGTAGCCAGGACATTGTGCTTCCGTCATTCTGCCCAAAGCCAGTACATCCCATGGAAAAGGCCTGGCATTCGCTGGATGTTCGGAGAGCCCTCAAACTTTATCTCTCTCGCACCCAAGACAGAATCCTTATTCGTATCCTTTCACCCTAGGACCTTGGGGAAAAAGGTCTCCAAATCCACATTGTCCTGCTGGTTACGGGCCTGCATTGCCTTGGCTTATCAGTCCCTTAACCTTCCAGTGCCGGCTAACATCACGGCCCATTCCACCAGATCAGCGGCCACTTCGGCTGCATTTGTAACTAATGCACCCCTTGCAGACATATGTAGAGCTGCGGTGTGGTCTACCCCTAACTCATTTGTGAAGCATTATAAGATCGACCGATATGCTTCTGCTGACGCCTCCTTCGGGAGACGTGTTCTCCAACATGTCCTCTCTGAATAGTAATCTGTTTGTAGTCCCTCCCTATTAAGGGGGCTGCTTTGGTACATCCCAAAGTGATGGCAGGCTACCTGTGGAAAATGGTCCATTGGACTCATCTGAAGGGTGATTTTCACAGGTATGCCTGCCATCACGTCCCTCCCTTGGGGGGTGTCTCTGGTGGACTGGTTCCACCTTTATAGTTTATTTGCTGTAAGTTGTTGTGCCTTGCTCTGTTTCCCTCGGTTAAAACCTCTACTCTTAGGTTGCAAGTTCCGTGTTCTCCATGTTTCCATACTTCTTTCTCTGTTTTCCTTGCTGTTTGGGCCTGCAGCCTTCTGTTCCTTTCAGATTTGCCACTTTGGACTCGTCGTGAATGAAACGAGTGGGAGGGGCCGGGGGCCCAGGTTTTAACTCGAGCGCATTCTTGCCTTCGGATGCTAGATGGCAGTAAAGCCCAAAGTGATGGCTGGCGTACCTGTGAAAATCACCCTTCAGGTGAGTCCAATGGACCATTTCAGAGGGCTTGATGAACTTTTTCCTTTATATGGCATTTATCAAATCTACGAGGTCTGTGGCATTCCTGCTATTTTGGGTTTTCAGCCCTGGGGTTCTGTAAATACACTCAAAGTTATCTGGGGAAAGTTCACATTCTGTTCCAAGATTGTTGAGCTTCTGTATTATAAAGGATGCAGGGTCCCCCCCTTCCTCCATTTCAGGAATCTCTAGATGTGGATGTTGGGTCTGTGCCCCTAATGTTCCTGTTCCTTCATGTGTATATGACGGTTTTCAGACTCTGTTTTCAATTTGTCAAAGCCCAGTTTATGTCTGATCCCAAGTTCTAGGGCCTCATTAGCTGTTTGGGCTACATCTTGCATTTGGGTATGGAAATCTTTCAATGTTTGATTAAGCTGGGCAAGAGCTGCTTTCAGATCGTCTGCAAAAGTGCTGTGTATTAACCAAAAATGATCTGTGAGTTTGCTGTCTTCCAACAGCCTGCTTGTAAGTTTCAGGGTCTTACTTCCCTTGTTCCTGTTGCATGCCATGTCAATTTTGTTGTTGCTTGATAGCTCAGGTAAGTCAGACCAGTGATCTGACAGATAACAATGCTTAGAAATGTTTTGAAGTCTCTGACTGCTGCTAGACAGCATTCCCTCAGGAGCCCAACTGTTTTGAAGTTTTAATGCATTCAAACGTTGCTGTTCATTATTGATAAAGGCTTGACTAGAGAGCGGAGCACAGAGGTATGCGGCCATCGTGCACCATGACAAGCCGTGTCCCATCCCCTCACCCCACAGCAAAATGTGGCATTGAGAATGTTTTGACCCATTAGTGAGAGTAGATGTATGAGCTGGGTGGGTGGGTCGAGGTAGGAGGAGGAAAGTAGTGAGAGTGAGTAGTGGAGATCTGGCTCGACTATGCTTTGTACTTTTGGGTCCAGCTGGGTATACAGTACAACATCAGCCACAGTCTGAGGACCAGTAGACTGTGAATAGAGCAAGATAGCTTGTTATCCAGTGCTAAAGTTGTCAAATATAGTATGTGTTCATGACACTGGTGACTCTGCTGGTGTATTGACTACAACAGGAGCCCTGGCCAAGCTGGCAGTCTCACAATTAGTACTGAAGCCAGGCTGACTCCCCAAGCTGACTTGGGGCTTCATCGCTTCCATGATACCATTTGAGATAGATCTGTAGCTTACTGATCGCTTAACATTTTGTACTGTCTGGAATCTGGTTACTGTTCTAGATGGATCATTATCTTTTAGTACTTGTTTTTTATACCTGCTGAGAGAGTACAAAAACAAACTCCCATCCACAGGATGTCCTCTCTAATGTAAATTTTTTGTATGTAGGAAACTCAACAACAAGAGGGTATAGAAACAGAACAACTATCTGCCCTTGATAGCTTCATTGAAAAGCTTCCACCAGGTGGCAGAATTACAAAGACAGAATCTCTCATACTTTCTTCCAGCAGGTAATTTGTCTATCATCCACAGCAACTGGTGTAACATCAGCTCCACAAACTATTGTCTAGAAACATGCAACTCAAGCCAGATACCTTTTGACTTGTGGCAGCTGAATATTGTTTTATGTTGCTTTCAATCCCAGCATTCTATCCCAGGTGCCATGTACCATTCTTTACTCATTATTTTTTAAAGATATTAAAGTAAATTTACCATCAGTATAGCTGGTACCAGAAACACCTCCCGGGGCGTGGGGAGCATTCTGAAACTAGACACCACTACCAAAAAGATATCTCTCTTTTTATAACAAAATTCACCTCTGATGGAGATGATATTTAAAGGGACAAATCATATCAAAAACATGAAATAGACATACCAGAAATATGTTAATTAACTGAGCAGTCACAAATTAAGGTGTGGCTCCTTTTTTCTTCCAGTATTGAGATTCATGGAACTGTTAATTTATACCTCAGCTGAACATCTTATTTGTTTCAGTTCCTTCCACAGGTAATGCAGGGTGCTCCACTCCTCCAAAGCAAATTATGGGGGTGCCTGCAGAAGGGAGCAGAGGAAGGGAAAGTCCTGTTGTGCAAACGGGATGACACTATTGGATGTCATCTATAATTCGTATTGTTGCGTTTTTCTAAAATTTAACCCCACAAAACAGCAGCACTTGTAATCCTGATGTTCTTTTGCCAGTACAATGAATTGTCCAGGTAGGCACAGATTCCCTAATGAGGCAGCCATTCCTGAGATGTCTCTGTATTTTGGGGCCACCTGCCACAAGGTGTTTGCATATGATCTGAAGGCATTTTGGCCGGTGCCCTTTTCCAAATATCATCTCCATGAGATGTGAGTTTTGTTATAACAAGGGAGATGTCTCTTTGGTAGTGGCGCCCCAGTTATGGAATGCCCCAGAGAGGCATGTCTGGCACCAACTTTTTTGTCTTTTATGTGGTAGGCAAAAGCTTTTCAGTTCACCTAGGGATTTTAAAACATGTTTACTTCTTAAAACATTCTTTTAAGTATTTAAACTATGACTTTCAAAAGGCCTTCACCTGACTAATTTTTTTCAGTGGCTTAGTTTTATGTTTATTTGATGGCTGCTATGGATTTGTTAAATTTGTTTTTAGTTTTATGTTAATATTTTGACTGTGTGATTTGGTTTAATTTGGAGATTGATTCTGTTGTTGATTGATAGCTGCCTTGAGTTTCCTTCAAAAATTAGGCAGAATGTAATATTTTAAAATAAATACCTGCACTTTTATCTGCTGGTTGTTTTGTATGTTTTGATTTTTGTAAAATGCTCTTTCTTGCTAACTCAGGAAAATAGTAATATAGTGAGTAGCATCTATGCTGTTTTCATTTTTGTGGTAAAGGTCCAAATATTCTTCCTTAGCAGATCAGAGGGGAAGCAGGTGGGTTGCAGAGGCAGAAGCACATCACTGAAGGAAAGACAGCCAGTGAAGCAGCAGAATGAGAGAGCAAACAGTCTGGACAATGAACGGTCTCCAGACACCAGGCACCACTTGCAGGTGAAATGTGCTCTTCATTGTCAAAGAGGCATCCTCCTTTTAGATTTCTCTCATTTTGGACAGCTTTCAACATAGTTCTTAATTTCCTGTATGATATGCAACTCTGTTTCTTTGAGAATGGCTGACCACAGATGTGTGAGTGTTTGGCTATATATGACAGGTTCTCTTACGAGGATCATTTTTGTAGTTTTGCTATGATTTTAAGAACAATAGAAAAGAAGCTTAATTTTTCTAGTGCAAAGGGGAACTTGGCTGAGGTTGCCAAAATCAGGAACTGCTGGAGGCATTTGTGGTGATAATATTGGGGTCAATT